>NW_027362763.1:61058493-66058493 GCF_046119375.1 Phyllobates terribilis | reverse complement strand
GCTGAGCTGCGGGATGCGAACGGCGGAAGTGAGCACACAGCGACCGTGCCCTCTGCAGAAGGCCATCTAGTCTGGGATAGTGGGCTAAAAATTGCTGGACAACCAGGTTCAACACGTGAGCCATACAAGGCACGTGTGTGACATTGCCCCGGCGAAGGGCCGCACCCAGGTTTGCAGCATTGTCGCACACGGCCTTCCCTGGTTTCAGGTCCAGTGGAGACAACCATTCATGAAATTGGTTCTCCAGAGCTGACCACAACTCCTCAGCTGTGTGACTCACATTTCCCAGACATTTCAATGTAAAAACCGCCTGATGACGTTGAGCCCTACTGCCAGAATAGTAAGGAGGTGTGCAGGATCCCTTCTGCGCAGTTAGAAAGTTTGTGGCATGACCAGACAGGCTTTGGGTGCAGGTGGAAGACCGAGAGGAGGTTGAGGAGGCAGAAGCAGTGGAGGAAAAATGACATAAAGAGGATTGACGCACAACTCGTGGGGACGGCAAGACTTGGACAGCAGCCCCTTGTCCTGCTGTCACCATAGTTACCCAGTGCCCAGTCAGCGACATGTAACGCCCCTGTCCATGCCTACTCGTCCAAGTGTCTGTGGTGAAATGCACCCTGTCACACACAGAGTTTCTCAAAGAAGCGGTGATGTTGTGTGCGACATGCTGGTGGAGCGCAGGCACACCTTTCTTTGAGAAGTAGTGCCGACTGGGCATCTGGTACTGGGGCACTGCGACGGACATAAGGTCTCGAAAATCCTCTGTGTCCACCAGGCGGAAAGGCAGCATTTCTGTAGCCAAGAGCTTGCAGATGGTGAAATTCAACCTCTTAGCTTTCTCATGGCTAGGAGGAAATGGTCTTTTACTTGTCCACATCTGAGGGACCGAGGGCTGGCTATTGTGCTTAGACGGGGTTGATAAGGGTGTCCCCGGCAAACTGCCGGTCTGTGAGGAAGATGCAGGCGGACATGTTAGGTTGCCTTGATCCAAAGGTGGTGCTATCGATGTCGGACAGCGCTCAAGACCAGCTGGTGTTACCACCTCCAAAGAAAATGATGACCTGCCAATCACGCTGGCTGTTGCGGGTAAAGAGGTGGCAGGTCTGCGCCCCAAAACAGGTGTGACTGCTGTCCCCCCAGTCACAGAGGATGAAGAGGCTGCGGATGCACAAGATATGGCAGACGGTGGTTTTCCCGGCCGGGTAGACCGCATTGTAGCACACTGAGCTTCCCACTGCAACTTATGCTTCATGTCCATGTGCCGGTTCATGCATGAAGTACTCAAACTATGTATTTTTTGGCCTCTACTTAGCTTTTGCTGACAAATGTTACAGATAACACGAGTTGGGTCATCTTTATCGATCTGAAAAAGTGCCCAGGCTATGCAAGGCTTAGCACCCATGCGACCTGAAGAGCCACCACGACTTGTGGTGAGAGGCAGAGTTGTGTTTGAGGATGCAGTTGTTGACGTGCTTCCAGTACTACGTCTCTGTCCAGGAAGGCGCAACCTGACCTCGTCGTCACTAGCATCTTCCTCCACCTCCTCTGCTGACCTCATCTCTTGGCTGACTGTGGGTTGACAGTAAGTGGGATCTCCGACCTCATCATCATCACCCTGTGCGTTATCACACCCGTCGTCCTCAGAGCCAACCTGTTCCTGCCCTGACAAAAAACTAAAGTTGTCGCTCCAATCAGGTATTTGAGTCTTATCATCGTCTTCCTCATTGTCTCCACCAACAGGAGTTACAGTTTGGGAATGAGGGTCTACATTATGGTCAGAACCTTCTGCGTCTGGTCCTGGATCCGACTCATAAAGATTCTGGGCATCAGTGCAGATCATTTCCTCGTCTGGATTCACAGAAGCGCTGGAGTCGACCTCTGATTCCCAGGCTATAGTATGAGTAAACAGCTCTGCAGACTCAACCATCTGTTCTACCTCATACTCAGACGGGCAGCTGGAGATTTGGGAGCTGTGAGGAAGCAAGTGCGATTTGGGTGACACCTTTGAGGACTGGAGTATTTGTGATGTTGAAGTTGATGTGGAGGAGAGCCCACTTAAAGGAGCACTTGATATCCGTTGAAGCACCTGCTGTTTTTGTGCCTCATCTGGAATTTGTAGCGATTGGCGTGGCCGTAAGAAAGGGATCTTATCACATTGTCCGCTAAAAGAAGTAGACATTTTAGTTTGGCTGGAAGATGGTCTTTCTTCTGCACCTACCCCACGGACACAACCGTTTTTCCCCTTCCCAACACGCCTATTCCCCTTTCCACCAGCAGCAGGCCTTTTTCCACTCATTTTGGTGGTTAACTAATTCACAACTCTGGAGTTGTTTGCACAAAAAAACAATGGATGGTAACCGAGCAGAGCTGAGTACCCAAACTGTGGTATTAGGCCAAAACTATTGGCTGGGTTAGATGCAGAAAAAAAATATTTTTAATTTGCAACCTGATGGAGGTCAGTATAGATGGACTAATAGACCAAGTCCCACACACCGCTAGAAGCCCAAATATTTTTTCAGAGCTAGATGCAGAAAATTTTTTTATTCAATTTGCAACCTGATGGAGGTCAGTATAGATGGACTAATAGACCAAGTCCCACACACTGCTAGAAGCCCAAATATTTTTTCAGAGCTAGATGCAGAAAAAAATTATTTTTAATTTGCAACCTGATGGAGGTCAGTATAGATGGACTAATAGACCAAGTCCCACACACCGCTAGAAGCCCAAATATTTTTTCAGAGCTAGATGCAGAAAATTTTTTTATTCAATTTGCAACCTGATGGAGGTCAGTATAGATGGACTAATAGACCAAGTCCCACACACTGCTAGAAGCCCAAATATTTTTTCAGAGCTAGATGCAGAAAAAAATTATTTTTAATTTGCAACCTGATGGAGGTCAGTATAGATGGACTAATAGACCAAGTCCCACACACCGCTAGAAGCCCAAATATTTTTTCAGAGCTAGATGCAGAAAAAAATTATTTTTAATTTGCAACCTGATGGAGGTCAGTATAGATGGACTAATAGACCAAGTCCCACACACCGCTAGAAGCCCAAATATTTTTTCAGAGCTAGATGCAGAAAAAAATTATATTCAATTTGCAACCTGCTGGAGGTCAGTATAGAAGGACTAATAGAACAAGTCCCACACACTGCTAGAAGCCCAAATATTTTTTCAGAGCTAAATGAAGAAAAAAATTATTTTTAATTTGCAACCTGATGGAGGTCAGTATAGATAGACTAATAGACCAAGTCCCACACACTGCTAGAAGCCCAAATATTTTTTCAGAGCTAGATGCAGAAAAAAATTATTTTTAATTTGCAACCTGATGGAGGTCAGTATAGATGGACTAATAGACCAAGTCCCACACACTGCTAGAAGCCCAAATATTTTATCAGAGCTAGATGCAGAAAAAAATTATATTCAGTTTGCAACCTGATGGAGGTCAGTATAGATGGACTAATAGAATGATGCTATGCCCAAAAGATTTTACTTCACTAGGTGCAGTAAAAAAATTGGTATTCTATACACAGGTGGTATATCTTGCAACACAGATAGGCTACTCCACTGACTAACACACTCTGCAATAGGCCAAAAAGGATTAGCTTTGCTAGATTCAGCCAAATGCTGTGAAAAAAACTTGCACAGCACTGGCACAGACCTGCCTGGCAAAAACTTATAGGAACTGATGTAACCTAGTCCTGAAAAGGACTCCAATTACAATTAGTCTTTACTCCCACAATCTATCTATTTAAGAGCACAGACCTGCCTGATAAAAGTCGTAGGAAATGCTGTAACCTAGTCCTTAAAAGGACTGCAATCACAACTATTCCCTACTCCCAAGCTATCTTTATATTTGTGCGAAAATTGGCTTGAAATTAACAAGGTATAGCGCACACAGCAACAGCGGTGCCGTCTAACACGCAGCTGCAGCAGTGAGAAAATGGTGGCGACGGGGAAAATGGCTTGGTCTTATAGGGCAAGGACATGTGACATACACTGCCAATCACACATGCCCTTGCTTGTGTGAAAAAAAGCACTTCGCTCCGTGTGTGCGCTGCTGATAGGCTGACAGATTGCACCTCCCCACTGCAAATGCGGGAAAGAGAAAAAAAAATGGAGATCTTCATTGTTCCTGCAGAGATCCATCCCCTGCCCCTCCCCCCGCCCCGCTGTACACTCAAACTGCGTATTAACATTAATTTTCATCATTACTGAGAAAAAATCCAGTTATGATTTTGGTGCACGAACAGTTATCGAACATAACCTCGAACAGCCAAATTTTTCTCAAATTGTTCGTGTTCGCCGACCGGCTCGAACACCGCCCAAAACAGCTCGAATTTGAGATTGGCGAACAGTTCGAGTAGAACAACGCTCATCTCTAGTAAAAAGCTGCCGGCTTTTAAACAATCAGGAGAATTCTCCCATGCTGGGATGGCATCTCAGTTGAGCGCTGCCATCCAGCTTGTCATCCTTCAGAGACCCTGCAGCGCGCAGGCATTATGGGAACTTCCGATTCCGGTATTCGATATTGTAAAAGTATCGGAAATGAGTATCGGAACTCCGATACTGCGAATATCAGCCGATACCCGATATTACAGTATCGGAATGCTCAACACTAGTTACGAGTTAAAAGTTTTAATAAAATGTGCTTATGTATATGTTGTTACTTTGCTATAGGCTTCATAAAGGATTTTGAGGTAGTGATTTTCTAAAGCGTTGCTTGGTTCTTCTATTCATCCAGTTCCCCCATCCCATGCAAAAAAAAAACAGAAAAAAATCCCTTCTCTCATCTCTGTCTACCTTCCTATCCATGGTCACTGTCCTGTCAATGTTATAAGAATAAAATCCTCCATTATCCGAACCTCCAATTACCACTCACTTTTTATTCACCTCCCCTAAAGCTTGCTGGCTAAATATTGAAACCCTATTGTGCATGGTAATCTATATGCCTCTTCAGTGGTTGACACCTTCTAGTTCCTCATTTCCCCAAATCTTACTTAGGCAGAATTTACAGTCTGTATTCGAGTCGCAATTCCTGGAACAACCGCGGTCCCCTAACCTGAACTAACAGCCTTGTTTATGCCTGTCAGGCTGTTATTTTAGTTCAGGAATCCTTACACAGACCATGAAATATTTTTGTAATTCCAGACCTACAGAATTCCAATCCAGAAAACCCTTCAATTTAAACATTTCATATATTTTTTTTTCCATTACCTTCCATGTTCTAAAACCCATAAATTTTCAAATTTATCCAAAAAATACTTTCCATTAAACTTTGTTATGAAGAAATATGGAAAGCAGCACTTACCAGATCTAGGAAAACATGCGGCAATCAGGTGAAAACAGGGAGTAGATGCAGAGGAGCGAGAGAGGACGACCGCTATTTCGCATCCAGCTGACGCTTCTACGGGTCCTTTACTAAAAATGGTGTTAGGTCACTTCCTTTTAGGGTGGTGACTAAACATGCAGTAACAAATAGGAAAAAAGATTAGAAACAGCCAGTTAAAAACATTATATATTATATTGTCCACACATTATGGAATAAAGGACTTTTAAGCCAAGAAAGATCTGGTAAGTGCTGCTTTCCATATTTCTTCATATCGATGTCTGCCTTGAGCTATAGCATTAAGCCATGCATGCAGCCATCCTGAGGTCCTGTGCGCACATATGAACTCCATGAGACAAAGCTTCATACTCATCTCATCTTCCCCTGAAGCCAGGACTAGCTGCCCACCCTGTTCCAGATGCGGACATAGTTCTTGTGCTCTTTGTGTGAAAATCGGCCAATTTAACTCTGATTTGTTGAAAAAGACCCAAACGGGGTCAAAATGTTTATCAGTCATTATTGGTCACTAAAGCACTTTTTCTACTTTGTTGTGAAACCTGCTTTGCACAAGAGAATTTGTTAATAAACTTTGCATCACTTGAAGCCTTGAGAGTGAGCTGAATTCCTTATTCTATGGTCTAAGGGGTCATTGACCCCGTTACACCAGCACCTCGCGAAACCTATCGTGTGCACGCTAATATTACTAGTATCACATTACTCTCTAAAAACAAGGTTAAGAATTTTCCAAATCACTATCTTAGCACAGACCGCGGCTTTTGGACTGACAATGGTTCTCCTGGCCCAAACTTAGCTGCATGTATTGTATATCTTATGA
Source organism: Phyllobates terribilis (assembly GCF_046119375.1). NCBI lineage: Eukaryota > Metazoa > Chordata > Amphibia > Anura > Dendrobatidae > Phyllobates > Phyllobates terribilis. The sequence continues at coordinate 66,052,328 of NW_027362763.1, read as the reverse complement.
GACTGTTGAATTTGCGTCAGGATAACTCTGATCAGTATTGAAAGCACAGTCCTTACCATCTAAGAAGGTCTGAATTTGGTGTATCATAGTTAAAGGGGTTGTCTACTTTATCTCTATTTTAACAAATGCGTTGGGGACTTAATTTTTTGGCACTTACTAATATATCAATATTGCACATTCTTCTCAATCACGTTATAGTAAAGCCTTTCTCATAGTCTACCCAGCTCCGTTGTCCATGAAATGGCTTCTGGAGATAAGCAAATCAATTTTGTGTAACATTTTTAGAACTTCGCTCAACTCTACACATTACAACGATTTGCAACTTGTGTCACACCATTTTACACATTGCAGAAGATTACATCAGCCACAGAAGGCTTCTCTGTGAAGCCTTGAAGTTTTTACATCGCATTGCATATTGCAGCTAATGAGGATGTACTATTATAACCTGTATAAAAGCAGAGGCAGGGAATACAGCAGCCATTTTATTTCATAGTAAATCTGTATAGTTAAAGGACGTCACACCTCACAACTTAGCCATAAGATAGGAAGCCATAAAATAGTGCACAAAATCAATGGATAATGTCTGTTATAGTGCATCAGTGAAGAAAGATAATAATAGAGAAATTCAATTGATAGAGAGAGTGAGATAGGAGAGCCGGCAGTGATTGATCACAATGGTTATAGCACAGCTGCTATTTTTTTTTATTCTTCATGCAGACGCAAACTATCAATATTATTGAAAGAAAAAAAACCTGTAACTCAATTTCTGCACCTCAAAGACTGCGTTTCGCAAACTACTGATTATTTTGCACACCTGTTACTTTAGTTTAATACCAATACTGCAGTCGGTTGCCACTACGGTTTTTGGGACATGCAATGTGCTTAGCATTTTGTTTTCTGAAAAAATACCTCACAAAGAATGCGTCACAATATACTGTTTTTAGCACAGTTGTTAAGCTTTGATGCTATACTTTCTTCATCAATGACTAATGTTGTAATGCTGTGCCCCAAGTGACTGAGTGCTGCATATCATTCACATAATAGCGTGGGGTCTAGAACAGCAGTGCCAGGGGTCTGGAAAGCAAAGCTGATAAAAGACAGAAGGGAGGAGGTAGAGGAGCCGATCAGAGGATCGGTGGCAGCGGGAGAGGTATGGAGGACTGAGGTTAGTAAAACATTTTTTCAAAACCTCCCTGGTTCTTAGAATCCAGTAAAATTGGCCATTAGTTTGCTGCAAATTTGGCAAATTGATTCTTTCACTTCTAGTTTTCAGTCCTATTGAAAAAATGTAGGTGACCTACATTTTCGTCAGAAGAGTTCCCTGTAAGTGGATCACATAGTGCCCAATGCAAAGAACCCCAGCAATCAGCTGTAAAGGCCCGCTTACACATTAGGTAATACATTATAAGTCAGCTGAACACTCCGTTATCGGTGAGATTGACTGAACATCAATGAAGGCCTCCAGAATACCATTTAACAGATGATTTTGGGGAAGAAAAGGATCCAACAATTGTTACTTAAACACGATGCCCTTTTTGTTTTCTTTGTTGATAAATCTTCGCCGGAGGTGTCTGACAGCAGTGGAGTCTGGCAGCAACTCATTCTGTCCCCATTGGTTGTGTCAGTTAGATTTTATTTGTAGTTGACAAGTGTTCTAGGAAAAGTTTGCTCCACAGCTCAGCTAATCTCAAAGAAAATAATTCCTTGGCCCAAATATCTGGGCGGGTTATAAATATCACATTACATTTTCCATGTTATGGTATGTGAATTAGAACTTCAAAATCACACTGAAGAGCAGGATCCAGTCGTGGACGTTTCATTAACAATGTAAGCATAAATGTGGGAAAGAAAATAGTACTGAGAATATAGAAGGATTTTAGGTTCAATAGGATAGATTTATAGATATTCTGTGTAAATATACTAAGAAAGAAAGAAAAAGAAAGAAAGAAAGAGAAGGAAAGAAAGAAAGAGAAAGAAAGACATGAAATAGATAGATAAATAGATAGATAGATAGATAATAGATAGATAATGTTTATAGATGTTTGCACATTTAATTGTTTCTATTTGTCTTTCTATAGAAACCATTCCTGGCATTATGATCCCATCTGATCCCATCACATTGGTTCTGTCTCTTATTTTATGCCTTGTTTTTGTTCTGTTTTTCTTTGGATGCAAAAAAAATGCTTATAATTTGCCCCCCGGACCTCGACCTCTTCCTGTCATTGGAAATCTGCACATTCTAGACATGAAGAGACCACATACGACAATGCATCAGGTAACATTCACTATTTTGACTACTAAATCCTAAAGGGTTATGATTCTGTTGCCTGGAAGACAGTAAATATTTAATGGATTTGCTTAATTTAGACTTCCTTCTCACTGATTGGTTGTCTTCTTTTGGCTTGTGCTTTTATATATATATATATATATATATATATATATATATATATATACACACACTAGCTATTGAACCCATTCTATGCACGGGTGGCGAGCATTTTTAATGGTATATAGTCTTCCATACTGGTATTTGCTGCTACCCTCCTGGTTTATTTGCTGCCTCCATCCTGGTATTTGTGCTGCCCCCATCCTGGTATTTTTGCTCCCCAATCCTGTTCCCCCATCCTGTTATGTGCTGTCCCCATCCTATCCTGGTTTGCATGGCACCCCTCATCCCTATTCAGGTATGCATGGCACCCCTCACCCCCAATCCTGGTATGCATAGCACCCCTCAACCCCAAATACTGGTATGCATGGTCCCCTCACCACCCAATCCTTGCATGCAAGGTCCCCTCACCCCCCAATCCTGGTATGCATGGTACCACCTCATCCCCATTCGGGTATTTATGGTACCCCCTCCCCATCCCCCAATCCTGGTATGCATGGTATCCCTCATCCCCATCTGGGAATGTATGGTACCCCCTAACCCCCAATCCTGGTAGGTATGGTACCCCCTCACCCTCCAATCCTGGTATGTATGGTACCCCCTCACCCCCCCATCCTGGTATGCATGGCACCCCTCATCCCCCAATCCTGGAATGTATGGTACCCCTCATTCCCAATGCTGGTATGCAGGGTACCACTCACCTTCCAATCCTAGTATGCATGGACACCTCACCCCCCAATACTGATATGTATGGTCCTCTTAGCCCCCAATCCTGGTATGCATGGTCCCTCACCCCCCAATCCTGGAATGCATGGTCACCTCACTCTCCAATCCTGGTATGCATTGTCCCCTCACCCTCCAATCCTGGCATTCATGGCACCCTTACTCCCCAATCCTGGTATGCATAGTCCCCTCACCCCCCAATCTTGGTATGCATGGTACCCCTCATCCCAATCATGTTATGCATGGTTCACTCACCCCCAATTCTGGTATGTATGACACCCCTCACCCCCCAATCCTGCTATGCATGGTCCCCCTCACCCCTCAATCCTGGTATGCATGGTCCCCTCACCCTCTAATTCTGGTATGCATGGTCCCTTCAACCCCCAATCCTGGAATGAATGGTACCCCTTCACCTACCAACCCTAGTATGCATGATACCCCCTCACCCCCAATCCTGGTATACATGGTACCCCCTCATCCCCATCCGGGAATGTATGGTACCCCCTCACCCCTCAATCCTTGTATATATGGTACACCCTCACCCCCCAATCCTGGTATGTATGGTACCCCCTCACCCCCCAAATCCTGCTATGCGTGGTCCCCCTCACCTGCCAATCCTGGCATGCATGGTCCCCTCACTCCCCAATCCTGGTATGCATGGTCCCCTCACCCCCCAATCCTAGTATGCATGGTAGCACTCATCCCTATCCTAGTATGCATGGTCCCCTCACCCCCCAATCCTGGTATGCATGGTACCCCCTCATTCCTATCCTGGTATGTATGGTAGCCCTCACCCCCCCCAATCCTGGTATGTATGGCACACCTTACCCCTCAATCCTAGAATGCATGGCACCCCTAATCCCCCAATCCTGGTATACATGGCATCCCTCATCCCCCAATCCTGGTATGCATGGCACCCTTCATCCCCCAATCCTGGTATGCATGGCACCCCTCACCCCCCAATCCTGATATGCATGGTCCCCTCACCCCTCAATCCTGGTATGCATGGTCTCCTCACCCCCCTAATCCTGGTATGCATGGTACCCCCTCACTCCCCAATCCTGGTATGTATGGCACCCCTCACCCCCAATCCTGGTATGTATGGCACACCTTAACCCCCAATCCTGGTATGTATGGCATCCCCTCACACTCAAATCCTGGTATGCATGGCATCCCTCATTTCCCAATCCTGGTATGTATGGCACCCCTCATCCCCAATCCTGGTATGCATGATACCCACTCATCCCTATCCTGGTATGCCTGGTCCCCTCACTTCCAATCCTGTTATGCATGGTCCCCTCATCCCTATTCTGATATTCATGGTCCCCTCACCCTCCCCTCCCCAATCCTGGTATGTATAGTACCCTCTCATCCCCCAATCCTGGAATGCATGGTCCCCTCATCCCCCAATCCTGGTATGCATGGGCCCCTCACCTCATGGCACCACTCATCCCCATCACGTACAAAAAAATAAACACTTATACTCACCTTTCTTCCCTGTGCTCCAGCGCTGTGTCCCAATCTGCCAGAGGCCGGGGGAGGAGAGTCCAGTGCCATTTTGTTGAAGACACATTGCAAATATGTCTTCAGCAAAATGGCATCGGTTATCGCTATGCTCATGTGCCGATTCCAATGGCGCATTCATCTCCCGGCTACCGGCCTGAAGACACAGCGCGGTCAACCGGATAGGTGAGTTGTTAGGGGGCCGGAGATCCCCGTATGCGTTCAGTGCTTACGGATACCACGATGTCCAGGGCCACAATCCTCATCCTAAACTTCTCGTTTAGGATGTGGCTGCGTTCCTCTGTGGGGTCCAGACTGCGCAGGCAGTCTATAGAGGCTTCAGACAGAGGGACGCTTGTACGATTATATTGTAGATATATATATATATTTATTTATTATTATATTTTTGCTCGCACATTTTTTGAGTCATATAAGAAACCTAAAACAGATGCCACAAACAAAAATACCGTGCTTGTAGTGCATTTTATACAGTGAGGAAAAAAAGTATTTAGTCAGCCACTAATTGTGCAAGTTCTCCCACTTAAAAAGATGAGAGAGGCCTGTAATTGACATCATAGGTAGACCTCAACTATGAGGGACAAAATGAGAAAACATCCTGAAAATCACATTGTCTGATTTGGAAAGAATTTTTTTTCAAATTTTGGTGGAAAATAAGTAGGTCAGTTACAGGCCTCTCTCATCTTTTTAAGTGGGAGAACTTGCGCAATTGGTGACTGACTAAATACTTTTTTCCCTACTGTATATGTTTAGACATCAATCATTATGCTACAGGAGGAGTGGAGCTGTGATATCACCTATTGTGTATGATGGATTTTGAGTTATCTACTATTTATAGAGGTGTTATCAGTTATTGTACAGGAGGGGGAGGAGGTGAGCTGTGACATCACATATTGTGAATGTTGGATTCTCTGTTATCCACTGTTCATAGAGGTGTTTTCAGTCATTGTACAGGAGGAGGAGGAGGTGAGCTGTGACATCACCTATTGTGAATGGTGGATCCTGTGTTATCTACTGTATATAGAGGTGTTTTCAGTCATTGTACAGAAGGAGGAGGTGAACTGTGACATCAGCTATTGTGAATGGTGGGTCCTGTGTTATCTACTGTATATAGAGGTGTTTTCAGTCATTGTACAGGAGGAGGAGGTGAGCTGTGACATCACCTATTGTGAATGGTGGGTCCTGTGTTATCTACTGAATATAGAGGTGTTTTCAGTCATTGTACAGGAGGAGGTGAGCAATGCCATCACCTAATGTCTATGGCGGTTCCTGTGTTATCTACTGTATATAGAGGTGTTATCAGTCATTGTAGATGAGGAGGAGGTGAGCTATGACATCACCTATTGTGAATGGTGGATCCTGTTTTATCTACTGTATATAGAGGTGTTATCAGTCATTGTATAGGAGGAGGAGGTGAGCTGTGACATCACCTATTGTGAATGGTGGATCCTGTGTTATCTACTGTATATAGAGGTGTTATCAGTCATTGTACAGGAGGAGGAGGTGAGCTGTGACATCACCTATTGTGAATGGTGGATCCTGTTTTATCTACTGTATATAGAGCTGTTATCAGTCATTGTACAGGAGGAGATGATGAGATGTGATATTATTTATTGTGAATTGTGTATCTTGTGTTATCTACCATATTAACAAGTGTTACATATATTTACATATCCAATTGGTTTTGATGTAATATTAGAAAAGTACGGGAAATATGGAATGGGAAAACAGGAGAGAGAAACAAGAGACAACAACAGGTCAAGAGCTTACATGTAAGTCAAAGGAAATTATAGACAAAGGGGCCCTACTTATCAATTGTGATTTATTGAAGTAACTTTTCCTATTTAGTCTTGTTGTATTCGCTGATGTTCTCAAAATTGGGACCATGGTCCATGAACTTGGTGCAAAATAAAAAAGAAGTCTTTATTTTTGTCTTTAACAATTCTTGGTGACTTTTTATCTCCAAAAATTGCAAAAATTCTTTAAAAAGGTAGGAAAATGCACCAAATTGCACCCCCCCCCACAAAAAAAAAATTACGACATTTGGCAAAAGTCACATTTCAAGAATTTGTCTAAAACATCTAGATAAGCAAATTTGTTGAAGAAAAATATTTTCAAAAAGAATTAAGAAAAAGATATGCAACTTAGAGGGGTGCAAAATGTATAAGTAATAAGGCACAAGAGCAAAGACACTAAAAAGAAACAAATTACTCCAGAAAAATAGAGAAACAGCAATGATGAATGGGGACCATGAGCTTTATTCTTAAAGCATTTGTTCCTTTTCTCTTCTAGTTTTTCTTACCTATTTTTCATTTTAGCCTTATTCTTTAATTTGTGCCTTTTTAAAAGTCTTTTTTATTTGTGTTTGTGTTTTTTTTATGTTCAATCACTTTATACTAGTGAGCCGGGTTTCAGGTCTCCAGATGATTTTGACTGATTCATCATGTGCGATTTTTCAAAAATTTCACAACATTTTTGCAGAAATGTACTCCAGTCTCCACCCAGAGTGATTTTATATCTGTCTGCATTTTTCTTGCAAATTTTGCAGACCATGCCACTTTTTGTTTTAAAAAGTCAAAGAAAAAAATGGCAAGAAAGAGAATTTTTATTTTGTGTAAGGTGAACCCCTTAGACCTCAGTCCAGAGCCTCTCACCTAGCCAAATTAGATTTCATACTTTGCACTGACGAGGGCCAACAGTCCGAAACACCGTGTCTGCAAATTGAAATTCTGATTTGGCTTTTATCCTAAGTCATAATGCACGGCTCGTTAAAGGGTTGATTGTGACTTGTAGGATTGCTGCTTCCAATAGGTGGCGCTGTAGAGTACAAGTCCTCTTTTTCTCTGAAGAGGCAATTTGCATATTTTGTGTAAAAATTCATGAACCGCCGCTTGTGCCAGTTTGAAATATTTTGGTACGAAAGTCAAGGCATAGAAAAAGAAAAGTGACTTCACCTTCTCACGACAGTCATGTATGCCCAAAGCTGTGTCTCTGCTTTTGATGAAGGCTTGTTCCCCAAGCCTGAATCTTTCCCAGCAGATGATCGATGATTTAATCTGCTGTTAACTTGCTAAATGCCGCTGTCAATTTCCTGATACACGCCCATTGGCCCTGTGATGTGATCTAGGGCGCCGATGGGTTGCCATGATAAGCAAAAGTCTGCTGAAGACTCCTCTCTGCCATTCATTTTTATCCTCCTGTGAAAGCCAGTTGGCCTTCATAGGAGATTGTGATTTACGCTATACATAGCAGTGCTAATGCACAGCTATGCATTGCACAAGCGATCAGAAGATCGTAGCTTCTGTATTTAATAGTCCCTAAGCACTATTAAAGGGGTTGTCCGCTACTTTCACATTGATGCCTTATCTGTAGGATAGGGCATCAATATATGATGGTCCGGGGTCCCGCATGCGGCACCCCTGCCAATCAACTGTTATGCCGTCAAGTTGTACTGGCCAGTGCTTGTTACTGCACATCCACCTCCCATTCAATTGAATGGGAGGCAGATGTGCAGTACCCCACGGCGGCCACTACAGATGGATGGCCAAGCACCCTAACAGCTGATCGGCGGGGATTCCGCGTGCGGGACCCGGCCCGTCATATATTGATGCCACATTCTATGGATAGGGCATCAATGTGAAAGTAGTGGACAACTTCTTTAAATCCAGTAAAAAGTTTAAAAAAGTTTTAAAAAATATAAAAAAAAAAACAAAAGTTTAAATCTCCCTACTTTTGCCATATTAAAACTAAAACATTTAAAAAAAATACACATATTTGCTATCGCTGAGTTCCTAAAAGTCCAATCTACCAAAATAAATTAATCTGATCAGTAAACAGTGTAACTAAAATCAAAATTACAGAATTACGTTTTCTGTCGCCACAACATTGCAGTAAAATGCAACAAGAGGAGATCAAAACCCTGTATCTATCTCAAAATGATATCAGTAAAAATGTAAGCTCAGGGTGCAAAAAATATGCCCTCACCCAGCCCCAGATCCCGAGAAATGAAACTGTTAAGGGACTTGGAAAATTTATATATTTTTTTACAAATTTACACATTTTTTTTCACCACATAAATAGAATTAAAAACTATACATATTTGCTATCTGTGTAATTGTACTGTATTGCCAGGTCAAGTTTACTGTGTAGTGAACATGGTGAATATAAAAAAAAATTGTGGAATTGCACTTTTTTGCAATTCCATAAGCACTTGGAATTTTTTCCTCATTTTTCATTACAGGATAAAATGAATGATCTCATTTAAAAGTACAACTCATCCCACATAAACAAGCCCTCATACGGCTTTGAGGACTGAAAAATAAAAAAAAGTTATGGCTTTTGGAAGAAGGGGAGGAAACTCTGAAAACAGAAAAACTGAAAATCTGCCTGGGAGTGAAGGGGTTAGACTGTGCAAATGATGAATTATATTATATATAAAATCTATATATAAAAAAATATATATTTTTGGAATTGACATAATTGTACTGATCTTCAGATTCAAGTTATGGCTCTTGGAGAAGAAAAAGCACAAATATCAAAATTGTCCATGACGACAAGAGGATAAAGTTTATTACGATAAAATCTGAAAACGTCTATGATAAATTTTGCTCTATTAGAATTTGTTCTTCATAAAAAAAACTTGCAAAATATCATTAATAAATTCACTAAAAAATATTAATTTCACTTTTCAGCTATCTAAGAAGTATGGACCCGTGTACACCTTACAATTAGGAGTAGAGAAAGTTGTTGTCATATGTGGGTACGAGGCTGTAAAAGACGCCCTGGTCAATCACGCAGATGAATTTTCAGGAAGACCTAAAGTGGCATTGCTTGATGAAATGTTCAAAGGACACGGTAAAGTTCATAAAATTATCACTGATTGGGGATGGATTGATTTTGTTTTACTAGTTAATTTACTTTGTTAAAAAGGTTGTCTAGTCTGAAAATCTTCAACTACAATTGTGGGTCCCCAGAGTCAAGTTGATCACATGTGGGCACCAGATCTATCCTCCAAGATCATCTTGCGGTAACAACAATATCCTAGACCTGCCTGTCTTGGTTCTGAAATTTTCAAACTGTCCTATTTGGAAATATAACAAGAAATTGATTACACAATAATACATTTTAAAATAACACTAAAATGAAAAAAAAAATGAAACAAAAAGTACTAGTAAGAAACATTCCGTTGATGCATCGATTTTACTTAAAAAAGTAAAAAACTTAAAATCAATTAAGAACATTTTTATATACCTTTCTGAAGGCATATAACTTGGCCCCATCATGAATTTGAGAAGCAGGGGTCCCCATGCCCCGTCATGCCCCCATACCACCCAAGCTCGAGTTTGTTAGAGCTGGGCGAAATAGGCGTGAAAGTGACAAAAGTCACAACATTTTTGGGCAAGCTTGTGTTCGCAAAAAAATTGCAACTTTTCATAGGTTTTGATGCCAGAATTCTGGCGAAAAAGCTATGATCATTTGAGGTCCTTATTGCTTCCTCTTTTCCTTCTGTCCCAAGATTACATGAACAAAATAAGCTTGCTTCAGGACAGGTAGAAAAAAAGGTCATAAAGTGATCAGGACCTTTGCAAATATGCATGAAAATGGTCATTGCAGGGCAGACTGTTTTTTTCCATGAAGAAAAGTTCATTTTAATCAATAGATCTTGAAATGAAAATAACTTTCAGAATTGGATGTGTTTAAAAAAATGTTCCTGTGCTGAGATAATCTTACAAATGTTCCCCTGCTGTGTACTGTGTAATGACTGTGTCTGACTGTACAGGAACATAGTCTGATCATACCACATCTCCTGGGCTGGGGAGGAGAAAAAAAAGTATACAGACGTTGCAGCACGGGATTGCAAATGATTCCTTCTTTGAAGTAAAACATTGTTTAACCCCTTAAGGACGAAGCCAATTATGTACTTAATGACCAAGCCAATTTTTACAATTCTGACCACTGTCACTTTATGAGGTAATAACTCTGGAACGTTTCAACTGATCCACCTGATTCTGAGATTGTTTTTCCATGACATATTATACTTCATGATAGTTGTAAAAATTTCTTCAATATCACTAGCGTTTATTTTTAGTTTTATTTTTTTAAAAAAAGGAAATTTGGCAAAAATGTAGAAAATTTTGCAATTTTCAAACTTTGAGATATGTCACACAAAATAGTTAATAAACAACAATTCCCATATGTCTACTTTACATCAGAACAATTTTGGAACAAAAATATTTTTTTGTTCGGAAGTTAAAAGGGTTAAAAGTTTACCAGCGACTACTAATTTTTCTAACAGAATTTACAAAATAATTTTTTTAGGTACCACATCACATTTGAAGTGACTTTGAGGGTCTACATGACAGAATATACCCAAAAGTGACACCATTCTAAAAACTGCACCCCTCAATGTGCTCAAAACCGCATTCAATAAGTTTATTAACCCTTCACATGCTTCTCAGGAACTGAAGCAACCTGGAAGGAAAAAATTAACATTTAACTTTTTTTCACAAAAAGTTTATTTCAGACTCATTTTTTTATTTTCACAAGTGTAATGAGATAAAATGAACCATAAAATTAGTTGTGCGATTTCTCCTGAGTAAGATGATACCCCATATGTGGGGAGAAACCACTGTTTGGGCGCACGGCAGGGCTCGGAAAGGAAGGAGCACCATTTGACTTTTTGAATGTAAAAATTGCTTGAATAATTAGCGGATGCCATGTCATGTTTAGGGAGCCCCTGATGTGCCTAAACAGTGGAAACCCCCCACAAGTGACACCATTTTGGAAACTATACCCCTCAAGGATTTTTTCAAGGGGTATAGTGAACATTTTGAACCCACAGGTGCTTCACAGAAGTTTATAACATTGAGCCATAAAAATAAAATTTTCACATTTCTCCCACAAAAATGTTTTTCAGCCCACAATTTTACGTTTTCATAAAGGTAGCAGGAGAAATTACCCCATACCATTTGTTGTGAAATTCCTCCTGAGTAAGCCAATACCCATATGTGGGGAAAAAACACTGTTTGGGCACACGGCAGGGCTTGGAAAGGAAGGAGTGATGTTTGGAACGTAGACTTTGATCGAATGGTCTGCCGGTGTAATATTGAGTATGAGGAGCACCTGATGTGCCTAAACAGTGGAAAACCCCTACAACTTGTCCCATTTTGGAAACTACACTCCTCAAGGATTTTATCCAGGGTTATAGTGAGCATTTTGAACCCACAGGTACTACACAGAATTTGATAACATTAGGTGGTCATACTGAAGGTTTTCATTTTTTTCATGAAAATGTAGTTTTAGCCCCAAGTTTGTAATTTTTGCAATGGATAATAGAAGAAAAAAGACCTCAGAATTTGTTATGCTATTTCTCCCGAATGTCATCAGAAATTACTGTTAGGCCACACGTTAGGGCTCTGAGAAGAAAGGAGCACTATTTGGCTTTTGGAGCATAGCTTTTGGTAGAATAGTTTGTGGGCCACGTTTTGCGGAGAACAGCAGAAAAACCCCAAAAGTGACCCCATTGTAGAAATTGCACATCTCTATGAATTAATCTACTGCTGAAGAGTCTATTATGTAACATCTATGCCAGGCTTTATTCCTTTGCCAGTTTAGTGCCCGTACATTGTGCCCCATGAAGTGTAGCGCCCCCATACATTTTTCCTGTTTCCTGAACACCATCAAACACCATTAAAACCAATGGCAGGCAAGCAAAAACACATAGAAACACATAGAAAACACATAGAAAACACCTTCAAAGGTGTCCAAAAGCCGACAAACTGCTCAGAAGACACAACTAACACATGGAAAAGTGACAAGTACATATAGTCATGCGAAAAGAAAAGAGGTGGAGGAGTAAAAGTAGGAGGAGATACAGATATAGGCATGTCATGCCCTTCTAAAATCAAGAAAGGCTGGAGTAAAAATCTAAAATCAGCCTACCAACACGCAGACGTTGTGACATTAAAAAAATAAATATCTTTAGGTAGAATGGCGGTTCCATTCAGAACACTTTCCTTACAAGACGTAGTGGTATTCCTGTTGGGAGTCGTGCCAAAAACGGAACCCAATACATTCAGACTAATCCACCATTTGTCATATCCAAGGGGCAGGTCAGTAAACGACAACATCGACGCGGAACCAAGTACAGTATTATATACTGTACATCCTTTGACAAGGCAATCAGGATGGTCAAGAAGTTGGGAAGGGGCACTCTAATGGCCAAAGCTGACATTGAGGGGGCATTCCGGTTACTTACTACCTCTGCCTCCAAATAGTGTCCGCCTATTGGGCTGCTTCTGGGAAGGAGCATACTATATAGATCGCTGTTTGCCCTTGGGGTGCGCCAGATCCTGCTCACTATTTGAGGCATTTAGTTGCTTCCTCGAATGGGTCGTCATGGACGTTTCTAAGGGGGCACATATTATCCATTACCTCGACGACTTCTTATGCCTGGGCTCAAAAGATTCGCCACAGTGTGAATACATGTGGTAGTCCACCTGTGAGAAGGAGAGAGCTGGAGGGAGAGCGGACACCACAGAGCCGAGGGGTTCGATGGAAAATGGAAGAAGGAAAGAGGGCGAGGGAGGTAAGGTAGTATGGTGGAAGAACAGCCCTGGGAAGAAAAGCCGCTTGTGCATCCCTTTGAGGTTAGGGGCGCGAGAGGGCAGAGGGACTACTCTGGAGTGCGAAGCCGACACGGCCAGGCCGTTCCTGCCCGTGCGACCTCCGTGTCGCCGGGTTTGTGCCAGAGCTGCGGTGGACCCTGACGGCCAGCCCCCCTCTCCCAATACTGGTGCCTGTCCGCTGGTGGGTCGAGACCCCCCCTCAGTGGAGACAGGTCTAAGCTCTGTAATTTGAATGAGTACACTTTAAATTCTTTTACAAGGATCTATTGGAGGGCAAGTCTGGTGCAAGCAGCCGCGGTAATTCCAGCTCCAGTAGCGTCCACTAAAGCCACTGCAGTTAAAAAGCTTTTACAAGGATCGAGCTTGGCGGACCGCCGCAAGGCGTGCTACCGCCAGTACCAGCCCCCTTACCTTGGGACGCCTCCCCTATGCTCTTCACTGAGTGTCCCAGGGGCCCGAAGCATTTCCTTTGAAAAAATTAAGTGTCCAAACCACAGGTGGTGTAGCTTGCTTAACAGCTGGGCAACTAAACTGACTAGCAGACACTGCTGCTAGGCCCAAAGTATTGCCTGGGTTAGATGCAGTTAAAAATTTGTAATTAGATCTACAGGTGGTGTAGCTTGCAAAACAGCTGGGCTACTACGCTGACTAGCAGACACTGCTACTATGCCCAAAGTATTGCCTGGGCTAGATGCAGTTAAAAATTGTTATTAGATACAAAGGCGGTGTAGCTTGCTTCAGATGGGCTACTCCGCTGACTATGAGACACTGCTACTAGCCCAAAATGATTGGCTGGGTTAGATGCAGCAAAAAATTGTTGCTAGATACAAAGGCGGCGTAGCTTGCTTCAGATGGGTTACTACGCTGACTAGGAGACACTGAAGCTTTGGAGCAGACCTCTGATTCCCAGGCTATAGCATGAGTAAACAGCTCTTCAGACTCACCCATCTGTGTTACCCCAAGCCATAGTGTATGTAGTTTCTTACGGTTAAAAGGGGGGGGGGGCGACTCAACCCACCTGGAATTGACGATGCCAACATCATGTTAAACACAGCAAGGGGACTCCAAAAAGAGTCTCCATTTTTTCCAAAAATTATGGCACAGACACCATTTAAGTGGCATCAATTGCCCCAGAGTTGCTTAAAATGGTTGGTGAGGTAATTTTTTCAAAATCCTCAAGCTTTTAGTCTCCCCAGGATGACTCAGGGGTAGAAAAGTCCTTGCGGATCCATGATTTGTTCATATTTAGGAACGTGAGTCTGTCTACATTGTCAGTGGACAGCCGCGTGCGCTTATCTGTCAGCATACCACCAGCAGCGCTGAACACACTCAGAGAGAACGCTGGCTGCGGGGCACGACAAGATCTCCAAGGCGTGAGTGGTGAGCTCAGGACATTTTTCCAGATTGGAAGCCCAAAATGAGCAAGGGTCCAGTGACACAGTCATGGCTTCGATGTTCACTTGGAGATACTCCTGTACCATCCTCTCTAGGCGTTGACTATGTGTCAGACTTCTTGTCTCCTGTGGCCTTGCAAAGGATGGGCTAAAAAATTGGTGAAACGATTCCACAAAATTGCTGTTACCAGCAGATACAGTGATACTATTACGGTTTGAGTGATGAAGACTCAACAGTCGCACGGTTGGCAAGTTAGAACTGTGAGATTCACTACATGCACCACTGGTGTTTTGTGGAAAAGCACATGTAAGATTTTGTAACAGCCTCTGCTGATACTCCTGCCTGCGTAAATCCCTTTCTATGGCAGGAATTATTTCGGCAAATTTACTTTTGTACCGTGGATCTAAGAGTGTGGCAACCCAGTAGTCTGGATTACTTTGAATTCTGACAATCCGAGGGTCATGTTGCAGATAGTGCAGCAAGAAGGCACTCATGTATCTTGCACATCCAGGAGGACCAAGTCCTTGTTGTGTTGGTGGCGAGGTAAGAATCATGCTTCCTTCCGCTGCCCTCTCTCCCCAACCTCGCACAACAGAAATGGGCTTCACAGGTGGGCTAATCTAATGACTAACAGACACTGCTACTATGCCCAAAAGGGGCTAGATGCAGTAAAAAATTGTTATTAGATACACAGGTGGTGTAGCTTGGTTCAGATGGGCTACTCCACTGACTAACTGACACTTCTACTGGCAAAAAGGGATTTACTGGGCTAGATGCAGTAAAGAATTGTTATTAGATACACAGGTGGTGTAGCTTGCTTCAGATGGGCTACTCCACTGACTATCAGACACTGCTACTATGCCCAAAAGGATTTACTCGGCTAGATGCAGTAAAAAATTGTTATTAGATACACAGGTGGTGTAGCTTGGTTCAGATGGGCTACTCCAATGACTAACAGACACTGCTACAGGCCCAAAAGGATTTACTGGGCTAGATGCAGTAAAAAATTGTTATTAGATACACAGTTGGTGTAGCTTGGTTCAGATGGGCTACTCCACTGACTACCAGACACTGCTACTATTCCCAAAAAGATTTACTGGGCTAGATGCACTAAAAAATTGTTATTAGATACACAGGTGGTGTAGCTTAGTTCAGATGGGCTACTCCACTGACTAACAGACACTTTTACAGGCCAAAAGGATTTACTGGGCTAGATGCAGTAATAAATTGTTATTAGATACACAGGTGGTGTAGCTTGGTTCAGGTGGGCTACTCCACTGACTACCAGACACTGCTACAGGCTCAAAAGGATTTACTGGGCTAGATGCAGTAAAAAATTGTTATTAGATACACAGGTGGTGTAGCTTGGTTCAGATGGGCTTCTCCACTGACTACCAGACACTGCTACTATTCCCAAAAGGATTTACTGGGCTAGATGCAGTAAAAAATTGTTATTAGATACACAGGTGGTGTAGCTTGCTTCAGACGGGCTATTCCACTGACTATCAGACACTGCTACTATGCCCAAAAGGATTTACTGGGCTAGATGCAGTAAAAAATTGTTATTAGATACACAGGTGGTGTAGCTTGGTTCAGATGGGCTACTCCACTGACTAACAGACTCTTCTACAGGCCAAAATGGATTTACTGGGCTATATGCAGTAAAAAATTGTTATTAGATACACAGGTGGTGTAGCTTAGTTCAGGTGGGCTACACCAATGACTAACAGATCCTGCTACAGGCCCAAAAGGATTTACTGGGCTAGGTGCAGTAAAAAATTGTTATTAGATACACAAGTGGTGTAGCTTGATTCAGATGGGCTACTCCACTGACTACCAGACACTGCTACTATGCCCAAAAGGATTTACTGGGCTAGATGCACTAAAAAATTGTTGTTAGATACACAGGTGGTGTAGCTTGCTTCAGATGGGCTACTCTGCTGACTACCAGATACTGCTAAAGGTCCAAAATGATTGGCTGGCTTAGATGCAGTAAAAAATTGGTATTAGATACACAGGTGGTGTAGCTTGCAACACAGATAGGCTACTCCAATGACTAACAGACACTGCTACAGGCCCAAAAGGATTGGCTTAACTACATTTAGCCAAATGCTGTAAAAAACACTTGCACAGCACTGGTACAGACCTGCCTGGCAAAAAGTACTAGAAACTGCTGTAACCTAGCTCTCAAAAGGGCTGCAATTACAACTAGTCCCTACTTCCTAAACCTATCTATCTATTTAACTGCAAATTTGCTCGCAATTCACACAGTTATACTGTATAGCGCCCACAGCAGCAGCGCTGCGGTCTAAGACTCAGCTGCAGCAGTGAGAAAATGGTGGTGACGGGGAAAAAGGCTGGGTCTTATAGGGCAAGGACATGTGACATACACAGCCAATGACACATGCCCTTGCTTGTGTGAAAAAAAGCACTTCGCTGCGTGTGTGCTCTGCTGATAGGCTGACAGACTGCACCGCCCCACTGTAAATGCGGGAAAGAAAAAAAAAAATGGATATCGGCATTATTTCTGCAGAGATCAATCCCCTGCCCCTCCCCCCACCCACTCTACACTGAAACTGTCTATTAGCGTTTATTAACAGTATTACCGTGAAAAAATCCAGTTACGCTTTTGGTGCATGAACAGTTATCGAACATAACCTCGAACAGTCGAATTTTTTGCAAATTGTTCGGGTTCGTCGAACGGCTCGAACACCGCCCAAAACAGCTCGAATTTGAGATTGGCGGACAGTTCGAGTCGAACACTGCTCATCTCTAGTTGGGAAGGATTTATGAGCAGAAGAGGGCAGTTATTGACCAGCATCAACAAGGCTATCAGTATTCAGGTCAGACTCCACACATAAAACCTCAGGAGTGGACATGGATGTCAGATGGAGCAAGGAACCATACAGGGTGATTACACACAGACCAGTCTCATCTCATCCCAAAGTGGATTGGGTGACAATGAGGAAGAGGAGGAGGAAGAACAGGAGCTAGTTTCCTGCTCTATTGATGGTACTACCTGTCACAACTGTCATACAGTCTGTTTAGTGTGGATGGCTTGATGACAAGGAGGAGGATGAGGAGGATGATGAGGAGAGCATGGTCAGTTGTCCTCTTGGTGAGGACACAGAAGTCTTGCCTGGTAGCAGTCTGGCACACATGGCTGAGTTTATGTTACGCTGCCTTTCCCGTGTCTCTAACGTTGTCCAAATTTTAGGTGACAGTCATTACTGGTTGGTGACACTTCTAGACGCAAGCTACAAGAAGAACTTTCTGTCTCTTATTCCCATGCCGGACAGGCCTAATAAAATGGGGAAGTACCAGAATGCCCTTGTTGCAGACTTATTAAAAAAATTCCCATTTTAAAATGCTGGCAGCAGATGTAACAGTTTGTTGGACAACCAAGGAGTACAGGCGAGAGAGACACAAATTCAATCAAGCAGAGGCAGAGGAACATTGTCAAAGTTCTGGGACAGTTTTCTCAGACTCTCCCATCGCACAGGCCCTGAGGTGCGTGGTACTCTCACAAGGAGGGAAACGTTTCGGAAGATGCTGAGGGAGTACCTTGCTGACCGTACCAACATCCTCTGTGATTCCTCTGTGCCTTATAATTATTGGGTATCCAAGCTGGACATGTGGCATAAACTGGCTCTCTACACCTTTGAGGTTCTGGCCTGCCCTGCTGCTAGAGTTTTGTCAGAGCAGGTTTTTAGTGCCCCTGATAGGCGCATCCGCCTGTCAACTGAAAATGCTGACAGGCTGACTCTAAAAATGAACAAGGGCTGGATTGGGCCAGACTTCTCAATACCACCGAATGATAGTAGCGTAACATAAACTCAAATACAGTGTCTTTTTTGGGGGAGGTCTAATTCTATTGCCGTGCACCTCTGTCTTCACAACCAGACATGGGTATATGCTTCCTGATTTTGTCTATTTGCTCTTGTCCTCCTCCTGCTCCTCATCCTCCACCACCATATCTACATCTCTTGCAAGGGACATTGGAGTTCCTCCAAATTTTGGGCAGCCGTTGCATTTACTGCAAAGGCAAACAGTATGGGAGACCCTCTCCTTTCTAATGGGAATATGTCATTACTGAGGCCCACCGCTATGTGTCTTAAAATTGTTATTGGGGTTTTTCCCAAATTTTGGCAGCCGAAGGACTCAATGTATACCCTATAACTGTATAACAGACCCTCTCCTTTCTAATGGAAACATGTCGTACTCGTTACTGTGACCCATCTCTATGTGTCTTTAAATTGTTATTGGGGTTTTTCCTAAATTTTGGCAGCCATTGGACTCACTACATACCCTATAACTGTATAGCAGACCCTCTCCTTTCTAATGGGAACATGTTTTTACTATGGTCCAGCTTGTGTCTTTAAATTGTTATTGGGGTTTTTCCAAAATTTTAACAGCCCTTGTATTCACTGCATGGGAATTACCACTATAGGAGACCCACTCCTTTATAGTGGGAACATTTGTTTTACTGAGACCCTCCTCTATGTCTCTTCAAAGGGGTATTGGGGTGCGTTAAAATTTTTGGCAGCCCTTGCAGTCACTGCATATGCAATAACAGTATAGGAGACCCACGTTTTAATAAAGGGAACAAAGTGTAGCCGACTGCTGGTCCTTTAAGAATAGTAAAGATGTGAAAATAGTGTTTGTGACTTTCAGTGTCCCTCCTTCGCAAATGAAACTGGATGTGTCTGAAGATGTTAAACACACCACATGGCCAGATAAGGTTTTAAAATGTTAAAATGACATTTCCCAGTGAATGCATTTTTCATCGTTGAAAGCAATGCAAAAGTGCAAAAATGCATCAAAAACGCTATGTGTGAATATAGCCCAAGTTGTGGAAGAGTACTTTTGTTTTTGTATATTTATTTTGCCTTATAAACAAGTCATATGCAGCCAGCCACCCACAAGTCGCAATACAAAACTTAGCAGTGCCCCCAGTACCAGTAGCAAAGACCTCCCCAATTTCCTTCTCAGGAATTTTATTTTGCAGACTGAGTGGCTGGCCAAATACAGTTAGGTCCATATATATTTGGACAGAGACAACATTTTTCTAATTTTGGTTCTAGATATTACCACAATGAATTTTAAACAAAACAATTCAGATGCAGCTGAAGTTCAGACTTTCAGCTTTCATTTGAGGGTATCCACATTAAAATTGGATGACGGGTTTAGGAGTTTCAGCTCCTTAACATGTGCCACCCTGTTTTTAAAGGGACCAAAAGTAATTGGACAATTGACTCCAAGGCTATTTCATGGACAGGTGTGGGCAATCCCTTCGTTATGTCATTCTCAATTAAGCAGATAAAAGACCTGGAGTTGATTTGAGGTGTGGTGCTTGCATTTGGAAGGTTTTGCTGTGAAGTAAACATGCGGTCAAAGGAGCTCTCCATGCAGGTGAAACAAGCCATCCTTAAGCTGCAAAAACAGAAAAAAACCATCCGAGAAATTGCTACAATATTAGGAGTGGCAAAATCTACAGTTTGGTACATCCTAAGAAAGAAAGAAAGCACTGGTGAACTCATCAATGCAAAAAGACCTGGGCGCCCACGGAAGACAACAGTGGTGTATGATCGCAGAATAATCTGCATGGTGAAGAGAAACCCCTTCACAACAGCCAACCAAGTGAACAACACTCTCGAGGAGGTAGGCGTATCAATATCCAAATCTACCATAAAGAGAAGACTGCGTGAAAGTAAATACAGAGGGTTCACTGCACGGTGCAAGCCACTCATAAGCATCAAGAAGAAAAAGGCTAGACTGGACTTTGCTAAAAAACATCTAAAAAAGCCAGCACAGTTCTGGAAGAACATTCTTTGGACAGATGAAACCAAGATCAACCTCTACTAGCATGATGGATAGAGAAAAGTATGGCAAAGGCGTGGTACAGCTCATGATCCAAAGCATACCACATCATCTGTAAAATACTGCGGAGGCAGTGTGATGGCTTGTGCATGCATGGCTGCCAGTGGCACTGGGTCACTAGTGTTTATTGATGATGTGACACAGGACAGAAGCAGCCGAGTGAATTCTGATGCATTCAGAGCCATACTGTGTGCTCAGCCAAATGCAGGTAAACTGATTGTTCGTCGTTTCACACTACAGATGGACAATGACCCAAAACATAAAGCCAAAGCAACCCAGGAGTTTATTAAAGCAAAGAAGTGGAATATTCTTGAATGGCCAAGTCAGTCACCTGATCTCAAACCAATTGAGCATTCATTTCACTTGTTAAAGACTAAACTTCAGACAGAAAGGCCCACAAACAGACAGCAACTGAAAACTACTGCAGTGAAGGCCTGGCAGAGCATCAAAAAGGAGGAAACACAGCGTGTGGTAATGTCCATAAGTTCAAGACTTCAGGCAGTCATTGCCAACAAAGGGTTTTCAACCAAGTACTAGAAATGAACATTTTATTTACAATTATTTAATCTGTCCAATTAATTTTTGTCCCTTTAAAAACAGGGTGGCACATGTTAAGGAGCTGAAACTCCTAAAATCCTTCATCCAATTTTAATGTGGATAACTTCAAATGAAAGCTGAAAGTCTGAACTTCAACTGCATCTGAATTGTTTTGTTTAAAATTCATAGTGGTAATGTCTAGAAACAAAATTAGAAAAATGTTGTCTGTGTCCAAATATATATGGACCTAACTGTACATTAGTTTCTCACAAATGAGCTGAAGATACAGAGTGACAGTAGGTGCAAGTTTCTCCAGCATGTTAGATATCAGAGGGAGAATGGCAGCATAGTGGCTTGGTGGTTAGCATTGAAGCCTTGCAGCGCTTGGAACCTAAGTTCAAATCCCAGGAAGGACAACATCTGCAAGCATTTTGTTTGTTCTCCCTGTGTTTGCATGGGTTTCCCCCTCAGTAAAAAAGAAGCCATAGAGTGTCCAGGAACCTCCACACAGACTTTTCTTAGCCGGAGCTACTTCTTAGCAGGGTTGGATGGACCCACCAGAGAACTGGAGAATCCTCCTGTGGACCCTGGCTTCTCCTTCAGGAGAGTTCATAATGCAAACCTTGCAACTGCTATGGGGCTCTTTAGTGGGGAAGAAAAGTGATCCCTCAGAATCAAATCATCTGGTGGGCCCAATGTTCTTCAGTCTGACACAGCTTCTCATTGAGAGTTGTATTTCACCACAGCCATATTCTTTAGCTCGGTGAAAGGACTGGCATAGAGGGAAACCATATCTACTACAGCTGTCATTTCTGCAAGGAAGTCCACTAATGCAGCTTGTTGCATAAGCAATGGCAGCCGGTACAACATCGGCTCACACTTCTCGGTGTTGCTTAGTCACAGACAAAGATCTTTCTTTACGCCTTGAATTTAATCACTTCAGGAGTTGGACAATGGCCTGATCTGCAATGCGTTTTGAGAAATAACGTGCATAAGCAAAGCTACGGTTTAGGCCACTGAAGGTCATTAAGCGAAACTCATACAGCTTTTGCACTCACTGAAAGAGGGGTATCAAAACTTCCAAGACAGCTAAGAGTTCCCTGTCCATGTTCTCCTCCTCATCCTCCGTCTCCTCATTATCCCCCAATCCGCATTGAGATGAGATGAGGCTGCATAGTTCCTTGCTCCGCCTGCAATGTCTCCTCTTTAACTGTGAGCATCGAGCATTTCAGTAGACAGAGTAGCGGGATGGTGATGCTAATTATGGTGTCATCGCCGCTCACCATGTTGGTGGAGTCCTCAAAGATTTGGAGGATGGCACAGATGTAAGACATTCATGCCCACTCATCACCTCTTATGTGCGGAGGTTGATTTGAAAGCCTATGGACGTGTTGAAGCTGGTACCCAACAACTACCCTCTGCTGCTCACAAATCCTTCCCAAGATCTGCAACGTTAATTTCCAACATGTGGTGATATTGCACAACAGTCGGTGAGCTGGAAGCTGCAATAGCTGCTGAAGCACTGCCAGGGTGGTGAGAACTATAGCTGATTTTCTGAAATGGTCACAATTTTTGTGCCCATTTTAATTTCCCAAAGCAGCTCTGGCAGATATGGGTAGGATTTGAGAAACCGCTGAACAACTAAGTTGAGTACATTTAATGCTCTCTCATTACTAATGTGTATCCCTGTATGGAGAACAATATCAGCACCGAAGAATTAAAAGATGAAATATATCCTGCTTTATAAACCATGGTACTAATATAACCAATTTAGATTATATCTTGTGTACCCCTGTGACAAAAATATCTGCACCAAAGAATTAATTTCAGTAGAGCAGAACTAGTATAATTGTGACCGACAACTCTTCCACTATAGCCAACCCAGCAGATGGAGACTCAATCAGGATTCTCCACATTTCCAAAAATTAGTGGCAGACACCAGCAAAGTGGCATTAATTTCACTACAGTAGAAATTGTAGAATTAGGAACCAAAACCTCTTCCACTACAGCCAACCAAGCAGATGGAGACTCAATAAAGGAGTGCACCATTGATTCCAGTCAATCACCAAGTGTCAGACATGTACTCTGTTGTGCAGGTGCATGAGCTGTTCTAAAAAATGTGTAAAAGGACTCTCAGAAATTGCTTCTGCCACTTACACTACTACTGCTACTAATATTTTGGCGTTGACGAATTGACATGCCGGAGGTTGGAAGTGTAGAGCTGCGATAAACTCTGTGTGCCTCACTGCTCGCTTGGGGCAAACGTATGTTAAGGTTGTGTATAAGCGTGTTTCTATACTCGCGGGTCCCTTTACAGGGCAGGAAGCATCTGGCAAAATATACCCTTATAACAAGGATCTAACAGAGTGGCAACACAGAAGTCAGCACTATTTCGAATCATAACTATACGGGGATCATGTTGAAGATAGTGCAGCAAGAATGCACTCATATGTTGGGCTCTTTCATGAGGTTCATGCCCATGCTGTGTTGGTGGCTGGGTAATTCTGATGCTTGTTTCCTCCATCCCCTCGAATAAAGTATTTTTTGACTGTGGATGAGGCCTGTATAACATAGAATATTTGCTCCAAGATATTTCAAAATCAGATCTAGCCTGCTGTATCATGTTAGTCACAGTGAATAATATATTGTTTTTCAATGCATGACCTCTACATACAGCGGAATTTCACCGCCACTAAAATAGTAGGTGGCTTTTAGAAAACTGTATCACGTTTGCGACACAAAAAAATCTTTTGTTGACTCTGCCTGCCAACAGAAATAATATATTTGTCTTACTGTGCATAAAACTGAAGTTCACCCACCAAAAAAATGTCAAACTGGGCTAACACAGCTTGCACTGTCACATTAGCAAATGAAAAAAAAAGTTTTTTGTGCTCTTCACTCAGAAGCTCTGCACTGACAACTTCTGCAGATAGCTGAATTTCAACCCCACAAAGTCAAAAAGTGGCCTACAAGGGCTTCCTTCCTTACTTTATCACATTTGCAAGTGCAAAAATAGATTGGAGGTATACTGGTGCACAACACTGCTCTATGGCATGGGCCCTGCTCTTTCTGTCAGAATCTCAGTAATTGCACAAAAAAAATGCACTGCAAGGTCGATTGAACAGGTACACAGCACAGGACTTATTTACACGATCTGACTTCCACACAAGCGGCCATCTATATACCTAATATCTCTCAGTACATAGGTGCACACTCAGCTGCAGCATCTGTCTCCAGTAGTGTTGAGCCACCCCAGTAGTGTACGAGTTCAGTTCGGTTCGTCGAACACCGGGATGTTCGAGGAACTGTTCGTCGAACTGTCTGTCGAACACCTTAGAACACCTTCGAACACCGTTAAAACCAATGGCAGGCAAACAAAAACACATAGAAACACATAGAAAACACTTTCAAAGGTGTCCAAAAGATGACAAACTGCTCAGAAGACACTCTCTTTAAAAAAGCAGGCCGGCAATTCAGCAGCGGCATACACCGGTACCCGACAATTTAGACAAGAAGGAATAGAGCATCACACATAGATTAGATAGATAGAAACATGTCAGTCACATATATTATAAGTACAGTGACAGTGTTGCTTACTGTACTTGTCATTTAGTGTAAAGGATTTATTTAAAAAAATAATAGTGTTTTCATTCACCGTCTCTTTAAAGAAGCCGGCCGGCAATTCAGCAGCGGTACCCGACAATTTAGAACAGAAAGATAGAGCATCACACATAGATTAGATAGATAGAAACATGTCAGTCACATATATAAGGAGTACAGCGACAGTGTTGGTTACTGTACTTGTCATTTAGTGTTAAAATAAAGGACTTATTAAAAAAAAAATTGGCGTGGGGTTCCAAGTAACTTTAGTCTCTAGCGGAGGTTAAACAGACGGCTGGGGCAGATGTTTGAAGCCTGGGAAGGGGGTAATACCCATGGAGCTTCCCAGGCTACTAATATCAGCCCCCAGCTGAATACCTAGCCTTTACTAGCTATTAAAATGGGGGACCCCCACAAAAAATGACGGTTAGCCCCCCTATTTTAATAGCTAGCAAAGGCTAGGCAGACAGCTGGGGGCTGATATTAATAGCCCAGGAAGGGTGCCATGAATATTGACCCCCTCCCAGGCTAGAAACACCAGCCATCAGCCGTCCCAGAAATGGCGCATCCATAGGATGCGCCAATTCTGGCACTTAGCCTCGCTCTTCTCACTGCCCTGTAGCGGTGGCAGTGGGGTAATAGGGTTGGGGTTGATGTCAGCTTATAATGCCAGCTGACATCAAGCCCAGGTGAGTAATGGAGAGGCGTCTATAAAACACCCCCATTACTAACCCCATAGTCAAAGTTTAAAAAAAACAAAAACACCCAGAATAAAGTCCTTTAATTGAAATAAACACACAATTCTTTATTGTTCTAAATTAAACCATACTTACCATCATGCCCTTTCCAGCTGAAGCCAACGATCTCCTGCAATAAAAGAAAAATAATAAAGCAACATCATCCTTACCTTTCGATGGGTCCCATGACAGCTCCAGCTCTGCTACATCGAGATGACAGTCTGGACCGCAGCAGAAAGCTGCTATCCAGCCTGTCATCCCGCAGACACTGAGAAGCGCAGGCATGCTTGTGCTCCTCAGTGTCTGGCTGTGACGGCATCCAGATGAGCCGACAATGAACTCAGCTCACCTCATGCACGTCACTGACAGCGTGGGAGAATTCTCCTGCGCATCCGGTGAGCGTGAGAGAATTCTCCTGCTGAATCGCTGAGCGCAGGAGAATTTTCCCACGATGTCAGTGACGTACATGAGGTGAGCTGAGTTCATTGGACATGACCTCGGTTCATCTGGATGCCGTGAAAGACTGACACTGAGGAGCGCAAG
Organism: Phyllobates terribilis; assembly: GCF_046119375.1. Taxonomy (NCBI): domain Eukaryota; kingdom Metazoa; phylum Chordata; class Amphibia; order Anura; family Dendrobatidae; genus Phyllobates; species Phyllobates terribilis. The sequence goes on along the minus strand of NW_027362763.1, from coordinate 66,026,379 downwards.
CAAGCCTGCGCTTCTCAGTGTCTGCGGGATGACAGGCTGGATGGCATCTTTCTGCTGCGGTCCAGCCTGTCATCTCGATGTAGCAGAGCTGGAGCTGTCCTGGGAACCATCGAAAGGTAGGATGATGTTGCTTTATTATTTTTCTTTTATTGCAGGAGATCGTTGGCTTCAGCTGGAATGGGCGTGATGGTAAGTATGGTTTAATTTAGAGCAATAAAGAATTGTGTGTTTATTTCAATTAAAGGACTTTATTCTGGGTGTTGTGTTTTTTTTAAAATACTTTACAAGAAATTCATGGCGGTCATGTCTAATATTGGCGTGACCCCATGAATTTCGGGCTTAGGGCCAGCTGATAATGCCAAGCTGGCCCTAACCCCTTTATTACCCAGTGAGCCACCGCACCAGGGCCCTGGATGAGTTGGGTACAGCGCCAGAAGAAGGTGCTTCTATGAACGCGCCATTTTCCAGGGTGGCTGCGGACTGCAATTTGCAGCGGGGGGGAGGGGGTCCAGAAAGCTTGGGCCTCCCTGCGCTGCAGATTCCAGCCCCCAGCTGCCTAGTTGTACCTGGCTGGACACAAAAATAGGGCGAAGCCCCACGTATTTTTTTTTTTAATTATTATTTCATGAAATTCATGAAATAATTAAGAAAAAAAGGGCTTCCCTATATTGTTGTGTCCGGCCAGGTACAAATAGGCAGCTGGTGGTTGGGGGCAGTCCGTTCCTGCCTGCTGTACCTGACTGGACTCAAATATAGTGCGAAGCCCCAGGTCAATTTTTTTTTAATTATTTCATGAATTTCCTGAAATAATTTTAAAAAAACTGACGTGGGGCTTCGCACTATATTTGTGTCCAGCCAGGTACAGCAGGCAGAAACGGGCTGCCCCCAACCACCAGCTGCCCATTTGTACCTGGTTGGACACAACAATATAGGGAAGCCCTTTTTTTCTTAATTATTTAATGAATTTCATGAAATAATTAAAAAAAAAATACGTGGGGCTTCGCCCTATTTTTGTGTCCAGCCAGGTACTACTAGGCAGCTGGGGCTGGAATCCGCAACGCAGAGAGGCCCAAACTTTCTGCCCCACCCCTCCCCCCCGCTGCAAATTGCAGTCTGCAGCCACCCCGGAAAATGGCGCGTTCATAGAAGAGCCATCTTCTGGCGCTGTACCCAACTCATCCAGGGCCCTGGTACAGTGGCTCACTGGGTAATAAAGGGGTGAGGGCCAGCTTGGCATTATCAGCTGGCCCTAAACCCGAAATTCATGGGGTCACGCCAATATTAGACATGACCGCCATGAATTTCTAGTAAAGTATTTAAAAAAAACACAACACCCAGAATAAAGTCCTTTAATTGAAATAAACACACAATTCTTTATTGTTCTAAATTAAACCATACTTACCATCACGCCCATTCCAGCTGAAGCCAACAATCTCCTGCAATAAAAGAAAAATAATAAAGCAACATCATCCTTACCTTTCGATGGTTCCCAGGACAGCTCCAGCTCTGCTACATCGAGATGACAGGCTGGATCGCAGCAGAAAGCTGCCATCCAGCCTGTCATCCCGCAGACACTGAGAAGCGCAGGCATGCTTGCGCTCCTCAGTGTCAGGCTGTGACGGCATCCTGATGAGACAAGGCCTTGTCCAATGAACTCAGCTCACCTCATGCACGTCACTGACAGCGTGGGAAAATTCTCCTGCACTCAGCGCTTCAGCGTGAGAATTTTCCCACGCTGTCAGTGACGTGCATGAGGTGAGTTCATGTCCAATGAACTCAGCTCACCTCATGTACGTCACTGACAGCGTGGGAAAATTCTCCTGCACTCAGCGCTTCAGCGTGAGAATTTTCCCACGCTGTCAGTGACCTGCATGAGGTGAGTTCATGTCCAATGAACTTAGCTCACCTCATGCACGTCACTGACAGCGTGGGAAAATTCTCCTGCACTCAGCGCTTCAGCGTGAGAATTTTCCCACGCTGTCAGTGACGTGCATGAGGTGAGCTCATGTCCAATGAACTCAGCTCACCTCATGTACGTCACTGACAGCGTGGGAGAATTCTCACGCTGAAGCGCTGAGTGCAGGAGAATTTTCCCACGCTGTCAGAGACGTGCATGAGGTGAGCCGAGTTCATTGGACATGACCTCGGCTCATCTTTATGCCGTCACAGCGAGACACTGAGGAGGGCAAGCATGCCAGCGCTTCTCAGTGTGTGCGGCATGGCAAGCTGGATGACAGCGTTCTGCTGCGGTCCAGCCTGTTATGTTAATGTAGCAGAGCTGAAGTCGTCGTGGGAACCATGGAAAGGTAAGGATGATGTTGCATTATTATTTTATTTTTATTGCAGAAGACATTGGCTTCAGCTGGAATGGGCGTGATGGTAAGTATGGTTTAATTTAGAACAATAAAGAATTGTGTGTTTATTTCAATTAAAGGACTTTATTCTGGGTGTTTGTGTTTTTTTTGTAGCTTTGACTATGGGGTTAGTAATGGGGGATTACTAACCTGGGCTTGATGTCAGCTGGCATTATAAGCTTTGCGCAATCACTGTAATGCCACAACCACCATGGCTGTGGCATTACAGTGAGTGGCAGACAATTCCTGCCTGATTGGTGCTCTAAATAGCGCCAGACATGCAGGACACGCTTTTGGTGCACGAACAGTTATAGAACATAACCTCAAACAGCCGAATTTTTTGCAAATCATTCGGGTTCGTCGAACAACTCGAACACCGCCCAAAACAGCTCGAATTTGAGATTGGCGAACAGTTGTAGTCGAACACCGCTCATCTCTAGTCTCCAGCAGTGACATGGATAAAATGGTGCTGAGTGAACATAAACGCTTTTTATATAGAGAAGACATGTAATTTCAGCAGCTAATTGCAGAAGCCCTTGTGTCTGGACAGTATGGATGCTTCCTGCGCTCTGATTGGCTTGCCGTGCTTTATTGACTTAAAATTATCGCCTACAGGACTGGAAGAAGAAAAAATAAAAAATTACAAGTGCGCCGCTGATATGACCTGTTCTGAGCTTTCACCAGCAGCCCCACTCATCTACCACGTCCCCCGACTCATCATACACAAGCACTATGCTAGCAAAACAGATAAAAACATTGTAGCTGCCCCGCAATCACGTTCCTGCATTTATTCATTGAATGTTGCCTATTTTTAACAAATTTAAGAAATTTTGCTTGCATTTCTGATCACGAATCCGAATGTGCCATATTCTTGTTGAATTTAAGTTTTAAGTTCAGATTTTGAACAAATTCACTCATCACTAGTCCTTTCCACTAAGTGCACTGGGGAGGGCACAGGTAATGTTCTGTGACCCATGCTTGTGCAAGGCGAGGACGACACTGGGAGAAATAGTGGCGGCTGGGGACCAAGTATGGAACCCCGGCCGCCACCATGAGGTTGTGAAAAGCTTCCGCCTCCACGAGCCTAAAAAGCAACATTTTGAGTGCAAGCAGTGCAGAAATGTGGCAGTTTATTATTATGCCTGTGGGTGGGTGGGTGGCCGGCTGCATACTTGCACTTGCATTCCAAGGACTGGGGTAGTGACAACTGAACGCTGTGCTGGTACAAGGAGGTGGATGGTGATTGTTGCAAGTCTGCAACGACACGTGCAGGAGGCATCTTCGCATGCACCATGGACAGGGGATTGGCGTGCAAGCACAACAGAGCAAGAAGTAGTGGTGTCACCCACAGACATCGTTTCTGGACCTTGGCGTTCAGCCCAGCTAGTCCGGTGCTTTGCTGTCATATGCCTGAGCTTGCTGGTGGTGGTCAGGCTGGTAGTTTTGGTGTGCTTGCTAATCTGACCTGGCAGATGTTGAAAATGGCATTTTGAGGGTTATCGAAACAGTTTTTAGAAAAGAACCAGACTCGGAAAGACTTAACAGTTGTACTGGCAACTTCCATCGTGTTGGTGTTCCGGGAAACAGTTGTCCGCCTTGTGTCTGTGGCCACCACACTGCTTGTTCCTGCCTGTTGTGGTGCTACACCTCCTTCCCCTTGTGTTCTGCTGTCCTCGCTCTGCATGTCCCCTTGCCAGGTTCGGTCAGAGACTTCATCCTCCACCGTTTCGTCTTCCACATCCGAACCCTGGTCCTCATCCTGACATTCTGTCCATTGTGTCTCATCATTATCCACCTCTTTTGACAGTAATTGCACTTTCCCATCATCACCTTTGGGTGACCATGGTTGCTCAAATTGCTACATCTTCTGTTTCCCTTCTTGAAGCTGGCCGGGCAAGAGGCCCGAATCTATCAATGGAAAAGTGAACAGCTCTTGAGGTAACCCTGGACTCTAATCTCTCCTTCAAATCACATATCCAAGCTCATTCCACTTCCGAGCGGACCGAGCGAGAGGCCATAATCTATAAATGGAAAGATGAACAAAACAGCTCTTTGGAGTGTCCAAGTTTGGGATCAGTTGTCTCAGGGCACTCGAAATTGTGGCAGGAAGGAGGATCAGGGTGAGGAAGATGCCGACTCCAAGTAAAAAAAAATCTTGCGGATCCACACATTCCTCAACCACGAATGTACAAAAACACTAGTTCACGCACTCATCATCTCCCTTTTTGACGACTGAACCTCCTGCTCTGTGGCCTCCCTTCTAACACTCTCACATTCCTCCAATCTATCCTAATCTCTGTTACCCAACTAATCCACCAGCCCCCTGCTATTCCCTGTCCTCTCCTCTCTGTCAATCCCTTCACTGGCTCCCCATTACCCAGTGACTCCAGTTCAAAACCTTAACCTTGGCATGCAAAGCCATACACAACCTGTCTCCTCCATAAATCTGTGACCCAGTCTCCCGGTACTTACCTGCGTGCAGCCTCCGATCCTCACAAGATCTCCTTCTCTACACCCCTCTTATCTCCTCTTCCCACAATCGCATATAAGATTTCTCCGGTGCATCCCCTCTCTGGAACTCTACCCCAACATTTCTGACTCTCGCCTACTGTTGAAACCGTCAAAAGGCACCCGAAGACCAACCTCTTCTGACAAGCGTACAACTTGCACTAACCCTCGCTCCTCCATACCGCGGCATGACCAGCTCTATCCTCAACCATCCCTTGTAGACTGTGAGCCCTCATGGGCAGGGTCCTCTCCTCTCTTGTTCCAGTCACTGTCACATTTTTGTTCAAGATTATTGTAATTGTTTTTGCAATGTATACCCCTTTTTTCACATGTAAAGCGCCATGTAATAAATGAAGCTAAAGTAATAATAATAATAATGTGGTCCAGACTCACGGCTACTGAGACTGGACCATGTGAAAGGCAGGGTGGTGGTGGCAAAATGACTGGAAGCATTATCTGCTATCCAACCAACAGTCTTTTCACACTGCTCTGGCTACAATAGTGGTGTTCAGCTGCCCCTTACAAACTGGGACAGGAAGGCAGTTCGACATGATGTGAGTGTTTGTTGTGCTCCCTCAGCAGGCACAGTTTCATCTTGCCCACCGCCTCAGCCTCTGCGTGCACTATCACCATCACCATAACACCCACTTCCCAGTCCCTTGCCACACACCTTGTCCATTTTAAATGGAGTTTAATATTTGTCACGTTGCCAAAAATGTCTGTATTATTACCGCAGTAATATAGAATCACGTCTGATGACAACAGTTTTAGGTAGTGACTTGTGAGACAGGAATGCTTCCAGGGGTCTTCCCCATGCTGTTACCATGTCTTTTCATCACTGTATGGATGTGTTTGATCATGTCTCACATACCACCTGGCCAGATAAGGTAGTAATATATTAAAATGACATTTACCAGTGAATGCCTTTGAAAGCAATGCAAAAGTTCAAAAACGCATCAAAAACGCTATGTGTGAACATAGCCCAAGGTGTGGAGGAGCAATTTTGTTTTTGGTTATTTATTTTACCTTTGTAGGGATTGTACTCACTCAGGTGCGATGAGACCGTCAAAAGAAAAATGCAAACAAACAGCCTTTAGTCCAGGCAAAAGCAAAAGTAATACAGTCCTTTTAGCAAAGTCTTTTGTAAACAGGACCTGTGGTCACACAGACTGGTAAGCATCCAGCACACAGCTTAGTCTGGAGACAACACACAGGAGGCCTTCTCCATACAAACACAGAACATGTGTCAAACCACAGCCTCCATTATATAGGCTGTTAACCACACCCAGAGGTGAGGTATGTGGGTAGCTAGTCCAGCCCAACTCTTCACAGCTACCTGTAACCAGGTCCCAGGTGCACCAATTAGTCCTCTTAGTGCATGTGTGAACTAGAGAAAATACTCTGGGTTACATCACAGAGACCAGCCATCTCTGTGATACATACCTCCCACCGACTATGCGACCATTAGCCACTTTACACCTTATATACAATACATTACCCTGGAAAGGATAATCCTTAACATTTTTCCCAGGAAAATCCATTTTGGCTTTGCTTTTGTATGTTTTATTGTGAGCCCATAAAAATGGCGTAATACTCTGACAACATTGGCCACAGCTGTTACCTGGGAGTCAGAGATTTGGGCAGTTTTTAGGCCCCCTGCAGAACTCCGGGAAGACCTCCGGAAAAATGCTTGAGTTTACCATAGATTTACATTGGGCTCGTTGCTCAGGTCGAGCACTCGAGCATTACAACTTGCTCTACTCGAGCAACGAGTACCCAAGCATTTTAGTGCTTGCTCATCACTAGTAGTCAGGTGAATCACCTCATCGTCTGTGCCACAGTCCCTGTCGTCTGACTGGTATGTGAGATAAACAATGTGACTCATCTTAAGCGATAGTACACAGAAGTCTTCTCTCTTGCTGTGCAGTTTTTGAATGGTGCCAGCAAGTCACTTCCGGTGTGCCTCCCACCCGAAAAACTCTGCCTTTCTGGTGGTCGCGCCAGTGACAAGGATGACATCTCCGCAGTCACTCCTCTCGACTCCGCCTCTTGCCGTTCCCCCTGAACTCGTCACCTCTTACCACGTGAGGCATCTCTCCTCCTGGTACGTGCCTTCTTCTGTGTGCTTCCACCTCTTCTGTGCTGGATCTGGAATCTGGAACACCCTGTGAAGGATGGTTGTCTGGTGGGCAGCACACATAATCTTCGCGCCTTTGGTCTTACCATGCCCACGATGAGCCGAATCTCTCCTTTTACTCCTGATTGTTGTCATCTTGGGACCCACATTGTTAACTTCTAAAGTACTGGATTCTTCTTTTCTGTCACTTAACATCTCACCATCTACCATTCTGGCACTTTTCACCTTTTTCTTCATGTGTAAGGTACTTGTTTCTTTACTTTTCCTTGGTTTCCCCGCTGTCTTTATTTTCTTCATTTTCTTTCGTTTCTTTACTTTCCAGGCCCACAGAGGTACTGCATCTCACCCAGAGGTGTGGTATCTCACTCTCAGGTAAGGAAGGAGTACAGCTCGGGACCCTAACACCTGCATCCAACACATACCCGCAGTGGGGGTAGGGTGAGATTGCTCCTAAGGGAGAGCACAGTCCCGGGTCCCTAGTTGTTGGGAGGGGCTATGTAGTGTGTGTGAGTGGAGGAAGTAGCTTAGGGGAGCATATGAGAGGAAGGTATAAATAGAGAAGCCATCTTGTTTAGACAGCCAGTCCAGTCAGGACAGAGTTCAGTCTGAGTGGAGTCACAGAACAGTCTACAGTGAGAGGAGTGGAGCAGGGCTCTGCAGGAGCTCTGCTCAGGCAGAGGGCCTGATGAGAGGCCCAGGACTGAAGGAGAAGGATAGAGGAGCAGGAAGGGCTCCTGGAACGAAGGAAGGGACCCCAGGGGTACGGGCTGGAGGCCACCCGTATGTCCAAATCAACCAGGAGGTGGAGGGGTCAGGCCACAAAAAGGGGACCGGTCCCTCAACTAGCAGAGCACTTTATGTCTCAACTAGAAACCGGAGGCTGCAGTATTTCAAGTCCTGCAGCCAACAGTCCATATCAGTCTCACCAAGAAGGTAGCTATAGAGAACCCAGGGGACGGAACAGACGTCACCCGACAAGGCCCGCAGGTACCGGATTGGGACACTTGGTATGAAGTGCAGGGAGACGGCCAGAGAGAGGACACAGAAGGGGGTCCCATTAAGTACTCCGGAGATATCTGAGGGTGGACTGAACCCCTCCGTGAGTAAGCGCAGCACGACGAGGGAAGTTACGCTGGTACCTGTAACTTGGACTGCAATAACCATGAGTAAAGACCCTGAGGACTGCATCCCATTGTCTCTGTGATTATTGCTGCGCCATCAAACCCTGCACTACAATGCCCAGCACAACCTATGCCATCTACACTGCCCTGAAGCTAAGCTCTACCTTTGGAGAGCTGAACCAACCCTGCTGCTCTTATACCTGCTCCAGAGGTTCTGCATAGCAGCTGCAGCTCCACATAGCCGCGTACCACTGGTGGCGTCACGGGCTTTGTACATAAATCCCCTGTAAATATTTCCCTTTTTACTGACCGCCCTGGGTCACGGACCGGGTCACCGCCAGTGTGACATCTTCCCAAGCGACGACCGGCCCGGCACCGAGTACCCCACGGCCCAGGGGGCGCGTCACTCGCAGCACCACTTGTAGAGGGGGGCACACAGGGCCACTACTGACATGCTGTGTGCCGAAACTCTATTCTCTTCGCACAATGCCCCCTCTTCTATTAAGGACTGAGACAGGAGTGTGTGCTGCCCCAGAGGATTCTTTGTACTCACTGTTACACCATTCATGGGACTGGAACCGACTTCAAACAGAACAGAAGATCGTAGATCCGGGTTAACAGACTCAGTTTTACTGTGCAATTCTTCCATACAAGGCTATTGTATACAGATCAAGACAAGTTCTTTAGTTAGTGAAGTACCAGTGGTTATATGCCTTTCCAGTGTTCTTTTTCATCCTGTCCTGAGACCAAATATCATCCACTTCTTCTGCGACCCAACTGAAAATCTCCCCTGAAGGGATATGGAGGCGTAGCCTTGAGCACCTCTAAAAGGCTGTGAGCCTAGGACTGTGCCGGCATCCAGATTCAGTATCAAACGTGCCCTCATCATTCTGTTCTAATAACTTGCACCTTTATAACACTTTCTTCACTGCTGTAACTGCTATTTGAGTCTGTTTTCCTGTCTGTTCAGTCTGCCTACAACACTCTGCTCTCTCTCTCTCTGGTACGGATTAGGACTTGCACCAGTCCTGTGCTATTCAGGTCGTAAACCCAGAAGTGGGGGGGACTTGCTACAGAACTCCCTTATTGGCAGTCTTACTGCCTAAGTCTCTCTGACTCTCTCTCCTACTAACTGTCTCTAATGCTCTAACTCCTCCCAACTGGGAATTTCCCTTGTGCTGTGAGTGTAATGCATAACTACTTCTGTACTGAACTTAATTAACTTCCTGAACTACAGTGTCCTACATTTAGCCCTATATGCTTTACATAAAGAGCATTATACATTCACTATATTACAATACATTAGCTGAGCACATTAGTGCTCGTAGAACTCCACATCGTAGAACGTGCATTCCACATAGGATAACAGTCACAAATCAGCATGAACACTGTTTAGAGAGGGAGAGGCATGTGACAGTCCCTGTCACACTCTTAATTAGGCAAATAGGGGAGAAAAATGGCAGAATGTCATGAAACTCCCGAGAGCGACCGGAGGAATAACGGAGCCAGAACACCCTGGCATACAGTGGAAATGGCAGGAGCATGTGGTCCAGAACACTCCACAAAAGTGTTCAAAAATTCTCTGGAACGAAGTTGTTATTCATGAGGTATTACATGCTTTTTGTTTCATTTTGTTGGCATACAATACTCCAAAAAAGAAATGAAAAAATGTTTCTGGATTCAATTAGTCATCCATAGAGTATTACCCTGTTTGTGTTACATTTCATTGGTATATAAAACTCCAACCAAGCGTTCAAAATTTTTTTGGGATTCAATTTGTTATCCATAGAGTATTACGTGCTTTCTGTCACATTTCGGTGGTAAACTAACCCACCAAGAAAGCATTCTAAATTTTGTATGGATTCACTTAGTCTTCTATAAAGTATTACGTGGGTTGTGTTATATTTCGGAGGGATATAACATTCCAAAAAAAGCATTCAATTTTTTTCTGGATTGAATGTGTCATCCAAAGAGTATTATGTGCTTTGTGTTACATTTCGGTGGTATGCAGCACTCCAAAAAAACTGTTCAAATTTTTTTTCTGGATTCAATTAGTCGTCCATAGTGTATGACATATTTTGTGTTACATTTCGGTGGTATATATCATAGAATCATAGAATGGTAGAGTTGGAGGGGACCTCCTGAGTCATCTGGTCCAACCCCCTGCTCAAAGCAGGATTCACTTAATCATTTCAGACAGATATCTGTCCAGCCTCTGTTTGAAGATGTCCATTGAAGGGGAACTCACCACCTCTCGTGGCAGCCTGTTCCACTCATTGATCACCCTCACTGTCAAAAAGTTTTTTCTAATATGTAATCTGTGTCTCCTCCCATTCAGTTTCATCCCATTGCTTCTAGTCTTTTCTTGTGCAAATGAGAATAAAGATGATCCTTCTACAATGTGACAGCCCTTGAGGTATTTGTAGACAGTTATTAAGTCTCCTCTCAGTCTTCTTTTTTGCAAGCTAAACATTCCCAAATCCTGTAACCGTTCCTCATAGGACATGGTTTGCAGACCGGTCACCATTCTGGTCGCTCTTCTCTTAACTTTCTCCAGTTTGTTGATGTCTTTTTTAAAATGTCGTGCCCAAAACTGGACGCAGTATTCCAGATGAGGTCTGACCAAAGAGGAGTAAAGTGTGATAATGACTTCAAGTGATCTAGACTGTATGCTTCTGTAAATACATCCCAGAATTGTATTTGCCTTTTTTGCTGCTGCATCATACTGTTGACTCATGTTCAGTCTATGATCTATTAGTATAACTGAGTCTTTTTCACATGTACTGTTGCTTAGCTCTATTCCTCCCATTTTGTATATGCTTTTTTCATTTTTATTGCCCAGATATAGTACTTTGCATTTTTCCATGTTAAAAACCATACTGTTAGTTACTGCCCACTGCTCCAGTTTATTTAGGTCTTTTTGAACCCTCTCTCTCTCTTCTCTAGTATTAGCTATCCCTTCTAGCTTTGTGTCATCAGCTAATTTAATCAGTTTACCCTCAATTCCTTCATCTAAATCATTGATAAAGATGTTGAACAATACAGGTCCCAGGACAGAGCCCTGTGGTACCCCACTTGAGACATTCATCCAACAGGATGTGAAGCCATTTACGACCACTCTTTGAGTCCGATCACTAAGCCAGTTATGAATCCACCTAACAGTTGTCTTGTCCATTCCATACTTGGTAATTTTTTCAATAAGGATGGTGTGAGATACTTTGTCAAATGCTTTGCTGAAGTCAAGATATACTATATCTACAGCACTTTCCTGATCCACCCAGTCAGTGATTCTGTCATAGAAGGAAATTAAGTGCTGACTCTGATTAATCACTTAATTCTTATTACATACATGTTGTTTAATAATTTGTTCAAAGATCTTTCCTGGTATAGAAGTCAGACTCACCGTCCTATAGTTCCCTGGGTCCACCTTCTTCCCCTTTTTGAAGATAGGAACAACATTTGCTCTTCTCCAGTCTTCTGGGACGTCTTCTGTTCTCCAAGAATTTTCAAAGATTATGGAGAGTGGTTCTAACCGGTGTATAAGGAAAAAAAAAAAGGAAAATTTCAGCCTACCCTGCATATGCCATAAAGGTCCACTGGTGCACGGAAATCCTTGGTAGCAAATCCAAGTATGAGAAGCAGTAAGAAGTAGATTAGAAAAACTCCAGCATCTTCTCTGTATCTATCACAAGAGATGTAATGCTAAAACGTCCATTTTATTAGTTCCATTAAAAAAGCGCCATATGTAAGGCAGACCTTACGCGTTTTGAACCAAACAGGAGTTCTTAATCATAGGTTACATTGCTTTAGTTAAAAGACATATATATACATACTAGATGGTGGCTCGATTCTAACGCATCAGGTATTCTAGAATATGTATGCGGCCAACCAGGTGCAATCAGCAGAGCGGTGCTAAAATTTAGCGCCAATACCGCTGATTGGTCCCGGCCGGCGGCCGCGACCAATCAGCGGACCATATTAGTGAGGACCGGAGAGCGTGTTTAAATTTGGCGCAAAAATCGCTGATTGATCGCGGCCGGTGGCCACGACCAATCAGCAGAGCGGTGTTTAAATTTGGCGCCAATATCGCTGATTGGTCACGGCCAGTGTCCGCGACCAATCAGCGAACAGTATTAGTGTGGACGGGGGAGCGGCGCTGCCTGTGCGGGTACTTCTGCTGCGAGCAGCCGGGAGAAGTAACCCGAATGGTGGCGCCACTCCCCGGTCCTCCCTTCACACTTGCCGTCAGGAGATCAGAAGTAACCCGAATGGCGGTGCCACTCCCCGGTCCTCCCTTCACACTTGCCGTCAGGAGATCAGTGGCTAGGTAGCTGCATGGAGGTCAGCGGGGCCGTGCGGCAGATGAGCCGCTAACGGCCGCCATCTTTTTCTGAAATCCCGCGTCGCTGATTGGCCACGGCCGGACCAATCAGCGACGCGGGATTTCCTGGACGGACAGACAGACGGGATAAGACGATTATGTATATTAGATGGACTGAAAACAAAAGAGAAAATAGGGTGGAGACAAAAACGAACGGGAAGTTCATTAGTGAATGAAAATCCTCCTGAGGATAATTGCTCAGTAGTATGCATAAATTAAGCTTATGTGCAAGGTATGCTGGCAAATTAAGTACACCATTAGAAAAAAGTATCAAAAAATGTACATTAGAGCATTGCGAAAATTGAGACCATTGGGAATGCGAGAGTTAAGTTTAAGAATCAAAGAGGCTTCTCTGGCTAAAGCCCCCATCTCACATAGCGAGATCGTTAGCGAGATCGCTGCTGTGTCACGGTTTTGGTGACGCAACAGCGACCTCACCAGCGATGTCGCTATGTGTGACACTTTGCAGCGATCAGGCCCCTGCTGTGAGGTCGCTGGTCGCTGCAAAAAGTCCTGGACCATTTTTTGATCGTTGCCCTCCCACTGGTCAGCACACATCGCTTTGTGTGACCAGCGGGAGCAGCGATCAGGCTGGTAACCATGATAAACATCGGGTTACTAGGGGCACACGCGCACCTAGTAACCCGTTGTTTATCATTTTTACCACTCTGCTACAGTGAGCGGGAGGTTACCACTCACTTTAGCAGGCTCGTAACCATGATAAACAGCGGGTTACTAGGGGCACACGCGCACCTAGTAACGCGTTGTTTATCATGGTTACCACTCTGCTACAGTGAGCGGGAGGTTACCGCTCACTTTAGCAGGCTCGTAACCATGATAAACATCGGGTTACTAGGGGCACACGCCTACTTAGTAAACCATTGTTTATCATAGTTATGAGCCTGCTAAAGTGAGCGGTAACCTCCCGCTCTCTGTAGCAGAGTGGTAACCATGATAAACAACGGGTTACTAGGTGTGCGTGTGCCCCTAGTAACCCGATGTTTATCATGGTTACGAGCCTGCTAAAGTGAGCGGTAACCTCCCGCTCACTGAAGCAGAGTGGTAACCATGATAAACAATGGGTTACTAGGTTCGCGTGTGCCCCTAGTATCCCGATGTTTACCATGGTTACCAGCCTGCTCCTGCTTCAGCAGGCTGGTAACCAGGAGCAGGACATCGTGGAAAGATTCTTTCCACGATGTCGCTGCTCCCCTGATCGTTGGTGAGCCTGCCTGTTTGACAGCTCACCAGCGACCACATAGCGACGCAGCAACGATCCCTGACAGGTCGCATCGCTGTCGGGATCGCTGCAGCGTCGCTTAGTGTGACGGGGCCTTTAAGGCAAGCTTGCCTCTATCTCCTCCAGTATTTGTCTTTGCACCTTATCTATATCAATAACCTTAAGTGTGGAAAGATCACCACAGTGAAAATCAGCAAGATGTTTGCTGAGCCCTGACATGGAGGACTCACTGCATTAGGACTCGGAGTCCTCCAGCAACATGCTGTGCGATGCGTCTTTTAAGCATGCTGCTAGAGCAACCCACATAAAAAATTTTTGCAAGATGTGCACAGTGCTTGATAAATGACATATGTACTAGAGCAATTAATTAAGTGCTTGATATTATATATTTTGCCTTCATTGTCAGTAAATGTCTGGGTCTTAACCTTAAATTTGCAAATATTACACTTGGTGCCTCCACATTTATAGGATCCATTAATATGAAGCCAAGTGTCTGACCTTGGGCTTTTGGTGGACAGAAAACTTGGAGATATTTAATTAACTATACTGGGGGATTTTTTAGCAACAAAATGAATTCCTTCCTTAAGGGTGCTCTGAAGTGTTTTGTCCTGATGTAATATACAAGCATATTTCCGAATTAAATCTGTAATAGCCTGATAGTCTGTACTATAAGCTGTGGAAAAAGTAACTTGTTGTTTATTTCTCTTACATACCGTATTATTCTCCAGTAAAGATGCTTGTGTTTTGTGAAAGGATATATTACGGGTTCTGCAAATATGTTTATTTGAATAACCTCTATGTTTAAACCCGCGCTTCAGAATGTCACATTCATGAATATAGCTCTCATCCATAGAGCATAGACATCTATCTGGCTCTAATGTGTTCACCTAGTGGTAGGTTTTTAATAGTATGTGCTGGGTGACAGCTGTTTGCCATCAACGTCGCATTGCCACTGGTTGGTTTTCTGTACAGACATGTGTAGCTGCAGTTATTGCTGCTGCCTCCAGTTAAATATACATCCAAAAAGGCGGTCTCATTTTGACAGATGTTAATGGTAAATTGCAAATTAAATGTATTGTCAATAAAAACTGTAGAAACGTGCATAGCATCATCAGGGGTACGCCAGATCATGATGACATCATCAATATATCTGGCGTACCACCTAATGTAAGGCAAAAAAGGATTGTCAAGAGTGTGAATATGAAATAATTCCCACTAAGCTACATATAAATTAGCTAATGATGGGAAAAAGACGCACCCATGGGGCAACCGCAGATTTGCAGAAAAAAATCTCCATTAAAGTAAAAAAAAATATTTTCAAGTAAGAATTGTATCAAATTTAGTACAAACTCATTTAATTCTTTTGTATAGAGATTGGTGTTGTTAAGGTGATAGGAGATAGATTGTAATGAGAGATGATGCGGGATGATAGTGTATAATGACACAATATCTGTGGTGACCCATCTATCATTACATTCCCACTCAAAAGATTTCAAAGCAGATAATAAATGCTTGCTATCCCTGATATCCTGTAGTGGCCAGAACTATAGGCTGCAGTAACTGATCAATCCATGCTGCAGTTCTTTCAGTAAGTGAACCAATTCCAGCCACAGTGGGGCGGAATGGGGGTGGAAATGTTTCTTTGTGCAGTTTAGGAAGGGTGTGCAGTATTGAGCACACTGGTGACTCAGTAAGTAGATATTCATACAATTTTTGATTAATGAGTCCCTTTTGCAAGCCTCCTCTTAGGATAAAATCCAATTTTCCTTATACGTGATTAGTTGGATATTCTGCTAGTTTACTATAGGTTTTTACATCCGATAGCATGAAGTTAATTTCTCTGACGTATAATGCCTTATCAAGGATTACAAGAGAACCACCTTTGTCGGACACTCTAATGATAATATTGTCATTGTTTTTTAACAATTTCAGTGCTTGTCATTCTTTGATGGTCAAATTATCCATTGTGACTAGTGTTGAGCGAGCATACTCGACACTGCTCGGTACTCACCCGAGCATCTCACTACTCGGGATGTTCGGCGAGCACCGAGCATTTCCGGGTTACTCGGGCGGGAGCTCCGGTCTCTGCCCTGCACGTTTGGCGCTCTTTACAGAGCCAATGAATATGCAGGGGTTGCCAGCCAGTCACTGTAATGCCGCAACCATGTTGGTTGTGGGCATTACAGTGATTGGCTGGCCGCACAGCGTCACCTCGAGTATTTAAAACCGGGCGCCGCCTTCTTGGACACAGTCGCCCGGGATCAGACAGTGTAGGGTCAGTGGTGCTGAGTTAGGTAGAGATATATAGTGTGAAATAGGTAGTATAGGGTCTCTAAAGCCTGCCAAATGAAACAAACAGTCCTTCTCAGGACTAATATCCAACCCAGATATCAGGCAGGCAGTCAGGCAGGCTGTATAGGAGACACCGTGGTTATACCAAAAAACACTGCATTACAGTCCTGTGTGCTACCGCTACTCAAATTGCTAGACTTAGCCCCAGGTCTCAGGGGCCAGGAAAAATCCTTTTTTTTCATTTAAATCCTATTTTTTTTTCCTCAGTCAGACTGTACAAATACCCGTCTTATTAACCTTTTGGTATCCCCCCCCCCAAAAAAAAAATTGAGTGTGTCTGTGAGTAATCAAACACAAATATATCTGTTTAAAAGAGTCTGGTGTAGGCCAGATAACTAGAACTGTGGTTCTGCAGTTCCACGGTTCAAATCTCTGCATTATCCACTTTTTTTTGCCTTTTTTGCATAAAAAAAGACATTTTGAGTGTCTCGCTGACTGTTCAGACACAAACATATCTGTTTAAAAGAGTCTGGTGTAGGCCAGATAACTAGAACTGTGGTTTTCCTCTTCCACAGTTCAAATCTCTGCATTATCTACTTTTTTGCCTTTTTTGCATAAAAAAAACATTTTGAGTGTCTCGCTGACTGTTCAGACACAAATATATCTGTTTAAAAGAGTCTGGTGTAGGCCAAATAACTAGAACTGTGTTTTTGAAGTTCCACGGTTCAAATCTCTGTATTATCCACTTTTTTGCCTCTTTTGCATAAAAAAAAACATTTTGAGTGTCTCGCTGACTGTTCAGACACAAACATATCTGTTTAAAAGAGTCTGGTGTAGGCCAGATACCTAGAACTGTGGTTTTCCTTTCCCACAGTTCAAATCTGGGTGTAATCCAACTTTTTGCATAAAAATAAACATTTTGAATGTCTCAGTGACTGTTCAGACACAACTATATCTGTTTAAAAGAGTCTGGTGTAGGCTAGATGACTAGAACTGTGTTTTTGCAGTTCTACGGTACAAATCTCTGTATTATCCACTTTTTTGCATAAAAAAAACATTTTGAGTGTCTCGCTGACTGTTTAGACACAAATACATCTGTTTAAAAGAGTCAGGTGTAGGCCAGATAACTAGGACTGTGGCATTGTAGTTCCACAGTTCAAATCTCTGTGTTATCCACTTATTTACATTTATTCAATGAAATAAAATTTTTGAGTGTCTCGCTGACTGTTCAGACACAAATATATCTGTTTAAGAGTCTGGTGTAGGCCAGATAACTAGAACTGTTGTTTTCCTCTCCCACGGTTCAAATCTGGGTATAATCCACCTTTTTGCATAAAAATAACATTTTGAGTGTCTCGCTGACTGTTCAGACATAAATATATATGTTTAAAAGAGTCTGGTGTAGGCCAGATAACTAGAACTGTGGTTTTGCAGTTCCATGGCTCAAATCTCTGTATTATCTACTTTTTTGCATAAAAGAAAAAAAGAGTGTCTCGCTGAATGTTCAGACACAAGCATATCTGTTTAAAAGAGTCTGGTGTAGGCCAGTTAACTAGAACTGTGGTTTTCCTCTTCCACAGTTCAAATCTCAGCATTATCTACTTTTTTGCCTTTTTTGCATAAAAAAAACATTTTGAGTGTCTCGCTGACTGTTCAGACACAAATATATCTGTTTAAAAGAGTCTGGTGTAGGCCAAATAACTAGAACTGTGTTTTTGAAGTTCCACGGTTCAAATCTCTGTATTATCCACTTTTTTGCCTCTTTTGCACAAAAAAAAACATTTTGAGTATCTCGCTGACTGTTCAGACACAAACATATCTGTTTAAAAGAGTCTGGAGTAGGCCAGATACCTAGAACTGTGGTTTTCCTTTCCCACGGTTCAAATCTGGGTGTAATCCACCTTTTTGAATAAAAATAAACATTTTGAGTGTCTCACTGACTGTTCAGACACAACTATATCTGTTTAAAAGAGTCTGGTGTAGGCCAGATAACTAGAACTGTGTTTTTGCAGTTCCAAGGTACAAATCTCTGTATTATCCACTTTTTTGCATAAAAAAAACATTTTGAGTGTCTCGCTGACTGTTTAGAAATAAATATATATGTTTAAAAGAGTCTGGTGTAGGCCAGATAACTAGAACTGTGGTTTTGCAGTTCCATGGCTCAAATCTCTGTATTATCTACTTTTTTGCCTTTTTTGCATGAAAAAAAAAACAGTGTCTCGCTGAATATTCAGACACAAACATATCTGTTTAAAAGAGTCTGGTGTAGGCCAGATAACTAGAACTGTGGTTTTCCTCTTCCACAGTTCATATCTCTGCATTATCTACTTTTTTGCCTTTTTTGCATAAAAAAAACATTTTGAGTGTCTCGCTGACTGTTTAGACACAAATATATCTGTTTAAAAGAGTCTGGTGTAGGCCAGATAACTACAACTGTGGTTTTCCTCTCCCACGGTTCAAATTTGGGTGTAATCCACCTTTTTGCATAAAAAAAACATTTTGAGTGTCTCGCTGACTGTTCAGACACAAATACATCTGTTTAAAAGAGTCTGGTGTAGGCCAGATAACTAGAACTGTGGCTTTGCAGTTCCACGGGTCAAATCTCTGTATTATCCATTTTTTTGCATAAAAAAAAACATTTTGAGCTTCTCTCTGAATGTTTAGACACAAATATATCTGTTTAAAAGAGTATGGTGTAGGCCAGATAACTAGAATTGTGGTTTTCCTCTCCCACGGTTCAAATCTGGGTGTAATCCACCTTTTTGAATAAAAACAAACATTTTGAGTGTCTTGCTGAATGTTCAGACACAAATATATCTTTTTAAAAGAGTCTAGTGTAGGCCAGAAAACTATAACTGTGGTTTTGCAGTTCCACGGTTCAAATCTCTGTATTATCCACTTTTTTGCATAAAAAAACAATTTGAGTGTCTCGTTGACTGTTCAGACACAAATATATCTGTTTAATAAGAGTGTGGTGTAGGCCAGATAACTAGAACTGTGGTTTTCCTCTCCCATGGTACAAATCTGGGTGTTATCCACCTTTTTTCAAAGAAAAAAACATTTTGAGTGTCTCGCTGACTGTTCAGACACAAATATATGAGTTTAAAAGAGTCTGGTGTGGGCCAGATAACTAGAACTGTGGTTTTCCTCTCCCACGGTTCAAATCTGGGAGTAATCCACCTTTTTGCATAAAAAAAACATTTTTGAGTGTTTCTCGCTGAGTGTTCAGGCACAAATATATCTGTTTAAAAGAGTCTGGTGTAGGCCAGAAAACTAGAACTGTGGTTTTGCAGTTCCACGGTTCAAATCTCTGTATTATCCACTTTTTTGCATAAAAAAAAACATTTTGAGTGTCTCGCTGACTGTTCAGACACAAATATATCTGTTTAAAAGAGTCTGGTGTAGGCCAGATAACTAGAACTGTGGTTTTCCTCTTCCACAGTTCAAATCTCGTTTTTATTACCCTTTTGCCATTGATAGTGCGAGTGCAAGCTATTTTACTTAATTTACAATGAGCAAGGCATGTGGCAAGTGACGTGGAACTGGACGTTCTGGTGATGGTGCATGCAGAGGATGGGGACCGTGGCCAAGGTGAAAATGTGCCACAACCAACAGCCACATCTTCTTGCTCCAAGTTCTTGACCGAATTACTAAGGAAGCACACAACTGCACCACTATTGCAAACTGATCAGTGTAAACAGGTTATTAATTGGATAGCAGATAATATTTCCAGTCACCTGGGCACCACCACCTCCGGTCTGTCTTCCACACGGTCAAGTGTTAGTAGCCGTGATTCTCGACTGCATATTCCTCCCCACCCTGATGCTCCTTCCTCCCACCATGCCGAGTGTCGTCAGACAACAACTGACCCCAACAAGAGATCCCATGTAGCGATGGCCAAATATTTTCACAGCCACGGCCACAGGAAGGCGACGCTGGCAATTTGTCACAAGAGGTGGACGATGGCGAGACACAATTTCCACGAAGTGAGGAGGAGGACAGTGGTGCAAAAGTGAAAGAGGAGGAGGTGGTGGATGATCTAGTAACTGACCCAACGTGGCAGGAGGACTCGCAGATTGAGACCAGCAGCACAAAGGGGAGGGAGGCAGAGTACCCCAACAGGCAGGAAGAAGCAGTGTGGTGGCCGCAGACAGAAGGCGGTCAATTGTTCCCCGTGACACCAACATGAGGGACATTGCCAGTACAACCGGTAGGTCTTCCAGATTCTGGAATTTTTTTAAAGACTCTGCTGATAACCCCAAAAAGGCCATTTATACCACCTGCCAGGTCAGCATTAACAGGGGTGACAAAACTACCAGCCTGACCACCACCAGCATGATAAGACACATGTCAGCAAAGCACCCAACTTTGTGGGGCGAACCCCAGGGTCCACGACCAGTGTCAGCGAGTGTCACCACTGCTTCTTCCGCTGTTGTGCGTGTAAGAGAACCCCCTGTTGTGCATGCAAGGCAATCCCCTGTCCAGACTGCATGCAAAGATGCCCCCTCCCCTCACTCTTCACTTGTTATGGCAGTTTTTCAAGAAAGAGCATCAACGTCCACATCCACGTCCCACCACAGCGTTCAATTGTCCATATCCCAGACCTTTGAACGAAAGCTCTAAATTCGCAGCCAACGTCCCACAGGCCACAGTCCTAAATTCGCACATTTCACGACAGCCTTTTAGGCTGGTGGAGACGGAATCCTTCCGCAACCTTATGTCGATGGCCATCCCTCGGTACTCGGTCCCCAGCCGACACTGTTTTAACCGGTGTGCCATCCCCACACTACACAAGCTCGTGTCCCATAACATCTGCCATGCCCTCAACAACGCAGTTACTGAGAGGGTCCACCTGACAAATGACACGTGGACAAGTGCTGGTGGCCAGGGATGGTACATCTCCCTGATGGCACACTGAGTAAACATAGTGAAAGCCAATACCCAGTTGGACCTTGGGACGAAACACATCCTCCCCACACCAAGGATTGCGGGCCCTATGTCTGTCTGAGTTGCCTCCACTGTGTACAGCTCCTGCACATCATCCTCCTCCTCCTCCTCATGTTCAGCCTCCATCTCAGATATCACCACATCAGTTACAAGCTGGAAGCACCGCAGTACTGCCTCCGCCAAGCGGCAACAGGCTGTGCTGAAACTCATAAGCTTAGTTGATAAACCTCACACTGCTTGTGAGTTGTGGACATCTGTGAAAGAGCAGGCAGATCAGTGGCTGAGACCGCTGAGACTGCATCCAGGCATGGTCGTGTGTGACAATGGCCGTAACCTGGTGGCGGCTCTGAGGCGAGACGAGATTAAACACGTACCATGCCGGGCTCATGTGCTTAACCTCGTGGTTCAGTGGTTTCTTAAATCGTACCGCGAGTTGCTAGATCTGTTCGTCAAAGTACGCCACCTGTCAGCTCATTTTCAGAAGTCGGCTACAGCTTCCTCCGCCCTTGCTGTGCTGCAGTAGCGTTTGCAGCTTCCGGCACACCGACTGGTGTGTGATGTCCCCACACGTTGGAACTCTACTCTCCACATGTTGCAAAGGATTTGTGAGCTGAAGAGAGCATTTGTGGAGTACCAGCTACAACAAGGCCGTTGATATTTAGTTGAGACTCCACACATACGACCTCAGGAGTGGACCTGGATGTCTGACATATGTACCATCCTGACAACCGTTTAGGAGTCCACCAAGATGGTGAGTGGCGATGACGCCATCATTAGCGTCAGCATCCCACTTGTCTGTCTTTTGCAACGCTCTCTGCAGAGAATTTAAGAGGAGGCATTGCAGCCAGAGTATGATGAGATGGATCAAGAAGCAGTTGCGGGCGATTACACACAGCCCAGCCTCATCTCATCCCAACGTGCATTGGGGGACAATGAGGGAGAGGAGGAGCAGGAGGAAGAACAGGAGCTGGAATCATGCGCTGTAGAAGGTGTTACCTGTACAACTGTCATACCGTCAGTTCAGCGTGGGTGGCCTGAGGACAGGGGGGAGGAGGATGAGGAGGAGGAGGAGAGCATGATCAGTCGGCATCTTGGTGAGGTCATGGAAGTCTTGCCCGTTACCAGTCTGGCATTCATGCCTGACTTTATGTTACGCTGCCTTAACCGTGACCCTTGCGTTGTCAAAATGTTGGGTGACAGTCATTACTGGTTGGTGACACTTTTAGACCCCCGCTACAAGGAGAACTTTCACTCTCTTATTCCTGAGGTGGAGAGGTCTACAAAAATGGGGCAGTACCAGAAGGCCCTTGATGCAGAACTGTTAAAAAAATTCCCATCTGAACACGCTAGCGGCAGAGGTCACAGTTCGTTGCCCAACCAAGGCGTATAGGCGAGAGAGACGCAACTCCAATCCAGCAGAGGCAGGGGAACACTGTCAACATTCTGGGACAGTTTTCTGAGACCCGCCCAGCTTACGGGCCCTGAGGCGCGGGGTACTATCACAAGGAATGGAAAGTTTCAAAAGATGGTGAGGAAGAGCCTTGCCGACCGTACTAGCGTCCTCCGTGATTACTCTGTGCCTTTTAATTATTGGGTATCCGAGCTGGACACTTGGAATGAACTCGCTCTGTATGCCTTGGAGGTCCTGGCCTGCCCTGCCGCTAGCGTGTTATCAGAGCGAGTTTTTAGTGCCTCTGGGGGAATTATAACTGATAAGCACACTCGCCTGTCAACTAACAATGCTGACAAGCTGACCCATATCAAAATGAACAAGGGCTGGATTGGGCCAGACTTCTCATCACCACCAAATGACAGCAGAGTAACATAAAGTCAAATCCACTGTGTTAATTCGGGAGGTGTATTCCCATGTACCGCATCACACTCTCACATGGGTAATGTTTTTAATATGCTGTACTGCATAGCTCTTGTAAGGGGCATTGCAAGTTCCTCCGTCCTAATTTTTGGCAGCTTTTGCTTTCAAGGCATAGGCAAAGACTATGGGAGACCCACTCCACAATAATGGGAATAATGTTTTTAGTATGCTATACTGCATGGCTCTTGTAAGGGGCATTGCAAGTTCCTCCGTCCTAATTTTTGGCAGCTTTTGCTTGGAAGGCATAGGTAAAGACTATGGGAGACCCACTCCCCAATAATGGGAATAATGTTTTTAATATGCTGTGCTGCATGGCTCTTGTAAGGGGCATCGCAAGTTCCTCCATCCTAATTTTTGGCAGTTTTTGTTTGGAAGGCATGGGCAAAGACTAAGGGAGACCCACTCCCCAATAATGGGAATAATGTATTTAATAAGACAGTGACCACCACGTATCTTCCAAGGGGCATTAAAACCGTCTTGTTAAACCACTCTGACCTCCACGTCTCTTCCAAGGGGCATTTAAACCATCTTTTTAAACCACTCTGACCTCCATGTCTCTTCCAAGGGGAATTAAAACCGTCTTGATAAACCACTCTGACCACCACGTCTCATCCAAGGAGCATTAAAACTGTCTTCTTAAACCACTCTGACCTCCACGTCACTTCCAAGGGGCATTAAAAGCGTCTTGTTAAACCACTGTGACCTCCTCGTCTCTTCCAAGGGGCATTAAAACCGTCTTGTTAAGCTACTGTGACCTCCACGTCTCTACCAAGGGGCATTAAAACCGTCATTTTAAGCTACTGTGACCTCCACGTCTCATCCAGGGGGCATTAAAACCATCTTGTTAAGTTACTGTCACGTCCACGTCTCTTCCAAGTGGCATTAAAACCTTCTTGTTAAACCACTCTGACCTCCAAGTCTCTTTCAAGGGGCATTAAAACCGTCATGTTAAACCATTGTGGGCTCCTCGTCTCTTCCAAGGGGCATTAAAACCATCTTGTTAAGCTACTGTGAGCTCCAAGTCTCTACCAAGGGGCATTAAAACCGTCTTGTTAAACCACTCTGACCTCCACGTCTCATGCAAGGGGCATTAAAACCATCTTGTTAAGTTACTGTGACCTCCACATCTCTTCCAAGTGGCATTAATACCTTCTTGTTAAACCACTCTGACCTCCACGTCTCTACCGAGGTGCATTAAAACCATCTTGTTAAACCTCTCTGACCTCCACGTCTCTTCCAAAGGGCATTAAAACCATCTTGTTAAGCTACTGTGACCTCCACGTCTCTTCCTAAGGGCATTGAATCCGTCTTTTAAACCACTCTGACCTCCAAGTCTCTTCCAAGGCGCATTAAAACCATCTTGTTAAACCACTCTGACCTCCACGTCTCTTCCAAGTGGCATTAAAACCATCTTGTTAAACCACTCTGACCACCACGTCTCTACCAAGGGGCATTAAAACCGTCTTGTTAAACCACTCTGACCACCACGTCTCTTCAAAGGGGCATTAAAACCATCTTGTTAAGCTACTGTGACTTCCACGTCTCTTCCAAAGGGCATTAAAACAGTCTTTTCAAACCACTCTGACCTCCACGTCTCTTCCAAGGGGCATTAAAACCATCCTGTTAAACCACTCTGACCTCCACGTCTCTTTCAAGGAGCATTAAAACCGTCTTGTTAAACCACATTGACCTCCACGTATCTTCCAATGGGCATTAAAACCGTCTTGCTAAACCACTCTGACCTCCACGTCTCTTCCAAGGGGCATTAAAACCATCTTGTTAAACCACTCTGACCTCCACGTTTCTTCCAAGGGGCATTAAAACCGTCTTGTTAAGCTACTGTGACCTCCACGTCTCTTCCAAGGGGCATTTAAACCATCTTGTTAAACCACTCTGACGTCCATGTCTCTTCCAAGGGGCATTAAAACCGTCTTGATAAACCACACTCATCTCCACGTCTCTTCCAAGGAGAATTAAAACCGTCTTTGTTAAACCACTCTGACCTCCACGTCTCTTCCAAACGGCATTAAAACCGTCTTGTTAAACCACTGTGACCTCTTTGTCTCTTTCAAAGGGTATTAAAACCATCTTGTTAAGCTACTGTGACCTCCACTTCTTTTCCAAAGGGCATTAAAACCATCTTGTCAAACCTCTCTGACCTCCACGTCTCTTCCAAGGGGCATTAAAACAATCTTGTTAAGCTACTGTGACCTCCACGTCTCTTCCTAAGGGCATTAAAACCGTCTTGTTAAGCTCCTGTGACCTCCACGTCTCTTCCAAGGGGCATTAAAACCATATTGTTAAGCTACTGTGACCTCCACGTCTATTCCAAGGGACATTAAAACAGTCTTGTTAAGCTACTGTGACCTCCACGTCTCTTCCAAGTGGCATTAAAACCGTCATGTTAAACCACTCTGAACTCCAAGTCTCTTCCAAGAGGCATTAAAACCATCTTGTTAAACCACTCTGACCTCCACGTCTCTTCCAAGTGGCATTAAAACCATCTTGTTAAGCCACTCTGACCTCCACGTCTCTACCAAGGGGCATTAAAACCGTCTTGTTAAACCACTCTGACCTCCACGTCTCTTCCAAGGGGCATTAAAACCATCTTGTTAAGCTACTGTGACTTCCACGTCTCTTCCAAAGGGCATTAAAACAGTCTTTTCAAACCACTCTGACCTCCACGTCTCTTGCAAGGGGCATTAAAACCATCCTGTTAAACGACTCTGACCTCCACGTCTCTTCCAAGGAGCATTAAAACCGTCTTGTTAAACCACATTGACCTCCACGTCTCTTCCAAGGGGCATTAAAACCGTCTTGCTAAACCACTCTGACCTCCAAGTATCTTCCAAGGGGCATTAAAACCATATTGTTAAACCACTCTGACCTCCATGTCTCTTCCAAGGGGCATTAAAACCATCTTGTTAAACCACTCTGACCTCCACGTCTCTTCCAAGGGGCATTAAAACCGTCTTGTTAAGCTACTGTGACCTCCACGTCTCTTCCAAGGGGAATTTAAACCATCTTGTTAAACAACTCTGACGTCCATGTCTCTTCCAAGGGGCATTAAAACCGTCTTGATAAACCACACTCATCTCCACGTCTCTTCCAAGGAGAATTAAAACCGTCTTTGTTAAACCACTCTGACCTCCACGTCTCTTCCAAACGGCATTAAAACCGTCTTGTTAAACCACTGTGACCTCTTCGTCTCTTCCAAGGGGTATTAAAACCATCTTGTTAAGCTACTGTGACCTCCAATTCTTTTCCAAGGGGCATTAAAACCATCTTGTCAAACCTCTCTGACCTCCACGTCTCTTCCAAGTGGCATTAAAACAATCTTGTTAAGCTACTTTGACCTCCACGTCTCTTCCTAAGGGCATTTAAACCGTCTTGTTAAGCTCCTGTGACCTCCACGTCTCTTCCAAGGGGCATTAAAACCATCTTGTTAAGCTACTGTGACCTCCACGTCTATTCCAAGGGACATTAAAACAGTCTTGTTAAGCTACTGTGACCTCCACGTCTCTTCCAAGGGGCATTAAAACCGTCATGTTAAACCACTCTGACCTCCAAGTCTCTTCCAAGAGGCATTAAAACCATCTTGTTAAACCACTCTGACCTCCACGTCTCTTCCAAGTGGCATTAAAACCATCTTGTTAAGCCACTCTGACCTCCACGTCTCTACCAAGGGGCATTAAAACCGTCTTGTTAAACCACTCTGATCTCCACGTCTCTTCCAAGGGGCATTAAAACCATCTTGTTAAGCTACTCTGACCTCAATGTCTCTTCCAAGGGGCATTAAAACCGTCTTGCTAAACCACTCTGACCTCCACGTCTCTTCCAAGGGGCATTAAAACCATCTTGTTAAACCACTCTGACCTCCACGCCACTTCTAAGGGGCATTAATACCGTCTTGTTAAGCTACTGTGACCTCCACTTCTCTTCCAAGGGGCATTAAAACCGTCTTGTTAAACCACTCTGACCTCCACGTCTCTTCCAAGCGGCATTTAAACCATCTTTTTAAACCACTCTGACCTCCATGTCTCTTCCAAGGGGCATTAAAACCGTAATGTTAAACCATTGTGTGCTCCTCGTCTCTTCCAAGGGGCATTAAAACCATCTTGTTAAGCTACTGTGAGCTCCACGTCTCTACCAAGGGGCATTAAAACCGTCTTGTTAAACCACTCTGACCTCCACGTCTCATGCAAGGGGCATTAAAACCATGTTGTTAAGTTACTGTGACCTCCACGTCTCTTCTAAGTGGCATTAATACCTTCTTGTTAAACCACTCTGACCTCCACGTCTCTACCGAGGTGCATTAAAACCATCTTGTTAAACCTCTCTGACCTCCACGTCTCTTCCAAAGGGCATTAAAACCATCTTGTTAAGCTACTGTGACCTCCACGTCTCTTCCTAAGGGCATTAAATCCGTCTTTTAAACCACTCTGACCTCAAAGTCTCTTCCATGGGGCATTAAAACCATCTTGTTAAACCACTCTGACCTCCACGTCTCTTCCAAGTGGCATTAAAACCATCTTGTTAAACCACTCTGACCTCCACGTCTCTACCAAGGGGCATTAAAACCGTCTTGTTAAACCACTCTGACCACCAAGTCTCTACAAAGGGGCATTAAAACCATCTTGTTAAGCTACTGTGACTTCCACGTCTCTTCCAAAGGGCATTAAAACAGTCTTTTCAAACCACTCTGACCTCCACGTGTCTTCCAAGGGGCATTAAAACCATCCTGTTAAACCACTCTGACCTCCACGTCTCTTTCAAGGAGCATTAAAACCGTCTTGTTAAACCACATTGACCTCCACGTCTCTTCCAAGGGGCATTAAAACCGTGTGGCTAAACCACTCTGACCTCCACGTCTCTTCCAAGGGGCATTAAAACCATATTGTTAAACCACTCTGACCTCCACGACTCTTCCAAGGGGCATTAAAACCATCTTGTTAAACCACATTGACCTCCACATCTCTTCCAAGGGGCATTAAAACCGCCTTGTTAAAACACTCTGACCTCCATGTCTCTTCCAAGGGGCATTAAAACCATCTTGTTAAACCACTCTGACCTCCATGTCTCTTCCAAGGGGCATTAAAAACGTCTTGTTAAGCAACTGTGACCTCCACGTCTCTTCCAAGGGGCATTTAAACCATCTTGTTAAACCACTCTGACATCCATGTCTCTTCCAAGGGGCATTAAAACCGTCTTGATAAACCACACTCATCTCCACGTCTCTTCCAAGGAGAATTAAAACCGTCTTTGTTAAACCACTCTGACCTCCACGTCTCTTCCAAACGGCATTAAAACCGTCTTGTTAAACCACTGTGATCTCTTCATCTCTTCCAAAGGGTATTAAAACCATCTTGTTAAGCTACTGTGACCTCCACTTCTTTTCCAAGGGGCATTAAAACCATCTTGTCAAACCTCTCTGACCTCCACGTCTCTTCCAAGGGGCATTAAAACAATCTTGTTAAGCTACTGTGACCTCCACGTCTCTTCACAAGGGCATTAAAACCGTCTTGTTAAGCTCCTGTGACCTCCACGTCTCTTCCAAGGGGCATTAAAACCATCTTGTTAAGCTACTGTGACCTCCACTTCTATTCCAAGGGACATTAAAACAGTCTTGTTAAGCTACTGTGACCTCCACGTCTCTTCCAAGTGGCATTAAAACCGTCATGTTAAACCACTCTGACCTCCACGTCTCTTCCAAGTGGCATTAAAACCATCTTGTTAAGCCACTCTGACCTCCACGTCTGTACCAAGGGGCATTAAAACCGTCTTGTTAAACCACTCTGACCTCCACGTCTCTTCCAAGGGGCATTAAAACCATCTTGTTAAGCTACTGTGACCTCCATGTCTCTACCAAAGGGCATTAAAATCGTCTTTTTAAACCACTCTGACCTCCATGTCTCTTCCAAGGGGCATTAAAACCATCTTGTTAAACCACTCTGATCTCCACGTCTCTTCCAAGCGGCATTTAAACCATGTTTTTAAACCACTCCGACCTCCATGTCTCTTCCAAGGGGAATTAAAACCTTCTTGATAAACGACTCTGACCACCACGTCTCATCCAAGGAGCATTAAAACTGTCTTGTTAAACCACTCTGAACTCCACGTCACTTCCAAGCGCATTAAAACCGTCTTGTTAAACCACTGTGACCTCCACGTCTCTTCCTAAGGGCATTAAAACCGTCTTGTTAAGCTCCTGTGACCTCCACGTCTCTTCCAAGGGGCATTAAAACCATCTTGTTAAGCTACTGTGACCTCCACTTCTATTCCAAGGGACATTAAAAGTCTTGTTAAGCTACTGTGACCTCCACGTCTCTTCCAAGTGGCATTAAAACCGTTATGTTAAAACACTCTGACCTCCAAGTCTCTTCCAAGAGGCATTAAAACCATCTTGTTAAACCACTCTGACCTCCACGTCTCTTCAAAGTGGCATTAAAACCATCTTGTTAAGCCACTCTGACCTCCACGTCTCTACCAAGGGGCATTAAAACCGTCTTGTTAAACCACTCTGACCTCCACGTCTCTTCCAAGGGGCATTAAAACCATCTTGTTAAGCTACTGTGACCTCCATGTCTCTACCAAAGGGCATTAAAATCGTCTTTTTAAACCACTCTGACCTCCCTGTCTCTTCCAAGGGGCATTAAAACCTTCTTGATAAACGACTCTGACCACCACGTCTCATCCAAGGAGCATTAAAACTGTCTTGTTAAACCACTCTGAATTCCACGTCACTTCCAAGCGGCATTAAAACCGTCTTGTTAAACCACTGTGACCTCAACGTCTCTACCAAGGGGCATTAAAACCGTCTTTTTAAGCTACTGTGACCTCCACGTCTCTTCCAATTTGCATTAAAACCATCTTGTTAAGCTAATGTGACCTCCACGTCTCATCTAAGGGGCATTAAAACCATCTTGTTAAGCTACTGTGAGCTCCACTTCTCTACCAAGGGGCATTAAAACCGTCTTGTTAAACCTCTCTGACCTCCACGTCTCAAGCAAGGGGCATTAAAACCATCTTTTTAAGCTACTGTGACCTCCACGTCTCTTCCAAGTGGCATTAATACCTTCTTGTTAAACCACTCTGACCTCCACGTCTCTACCGAGGTGCATTAAAACCATCTTGTTAAACCTCTGTGACCTCCTCGTCTCTTTCAAAGGGCATTAAAACCATCCTGTTAAGCTACTGTGACCTACACGTCTCTTCGTAAGGGCATTAAATCCGTCTTTTAAAAGACTCTGACCTCCACGTCTCTTCCAAGGGGCATTAAAACCATCTTGTTAAGCTACTGTGACCTCCACGTCTCTTCCAAGTGGCATTAAAACCATCTTGTTAAGCTACTGTGACCTCCACGTCTCATCCAAGGGGAATTAAAACCATCTTGTTAAGCCACTGTGACCTCCACGTCTATTACAAGGGGCATTAAAACAGTCTTGTTAAGCTACTGTGACCTCCACGTCTCTTCCAAATGGCATTAAAACAGTCTTGTTAAACCACTCTGACCTCCACGTCTCTTCCAAGTGGCATTAAAACCGTATTGCTAAACCACTCTGACCTCCACGTCTCTTCCAGGGGGCATTAAAACCATCTTGTTACACCACTCTGACCTCCACATCTCTTCCAAGGGGCATTAAAACCATCTTGTTAAACCACATTGACCTCCACATCTCTTCCAAGGGGCATTAAAACCGTCTTGTTAAACCACTCTGACCTCCATGTCTCTTCCAAGGGGCATTAAAACCATCTTGTTAAACCATTCTGACCTCCATGTCTCTTCCAAGGGGCATTAATAACGTCTTGATAAACCACACTCATCACACGTCTCTTCCAAGGAGAATTAAAACCGTCTTGTTAAACCACTCTGACCTACACGTCTCATCCAAGGGGCATTAAAACCGTCTTGTTAAACCACTGTGACCTCCTCCTCTCTTCCAAGGGGTATGAAAACCATCTTGTTAAGCTACTGTGACCTCGACGTCTTTTCCAAGGGGCTCTAAAACAGTCTTGTTAAGCTACTGCGACCTCCACTTCTCTTCCAAGTGGCATTAAAACAGTCCTGTTATACCACTCAGACCTCCAAGTCTCTACCGAGGAGCATTAAAACCGTCTTGTTAAACCACTCTGACCTCCACGTCTCTTCCAAGGATCATTAAAACCATCTTGTTGAGCTACTGTGACCTCCACGTCTCTTCCAAAGGGCATTAAATCCGTCTTTTAAACAACGCTGACCTCCACGTCTCTTGAAAGGGACATTAAAACTGTCTTGTTAAGCTACTGTGACCTCTACGACTCTTCCAAGTGGCATTAAAACCGTCTTGTTAAGCTACTGTGACCTCCACGTCCCATCCAAGGGGCATTAAAACCATCTTGTTAAGCTACTATGACCTCCACGTCTATTCCAAGGGGCATTAAAACAGTCTTGTTAAGCTACTGCGACCTCCACTTCTCTTCCAAGGAGCATTAAAACCGTCTTGTTATACCACTCACACCTACAAGTCTCTACCGAGGGGCATTAAAACCGTCTTGTTAAACCACTCTGACCTCCACGTCTCTTCCAAGGATCATTAAAGCCATCTTGTTAAGCTACTGTGACCTCCACGTCTCTTCCAAAGAGCATTAAATCCTTATTTTAAACCACTCTGACCTCCACGTCTCTTGAAAGGGGCATTAAAACCGTCTTGTTAAGCTACTGTGACCTCCACGTCTCTTCCAAGTGTCATTAAAACCGTCTTGTTAAGCTACTGTGACCTCCACGTCTCATCCAAGGGGCATTAAAACCATCTTGTTAAGCCACTCTGACCTCCAAGTCTCTTCCAAGGGGCATTAAAACCATCTTGTTAAACCACTCTGACCTCCACGTCTCTTCCAAGTGGCATTAAAACCATCTTGTTAAACCACTCTGACCTCCACGTCTCTACCAAGGGGCATTAAAACCGTCTTGTTAAACCACTCTGACCTCCACGTCTCTTCCAAGGGGCATTAAAACCATCTTGTTAAACCACTCTGACCTTCACCTCTCTACCAAGGGGCATTAAAACCATCTTGTTAAACCTCTCTGACCTCCACGTCTCATCCAAGGGGCATTAAAACCATTTTGTTAAGCTACTGTGACCTCCACGTCTATTCCAAGGGACATTAAAACAGTCTTTTTAAGCTACTGTGACCTCCACGTCTCTTCCAAGAGGCATTAAAACCATATTGTTAAACCACTCTGACCTCCACGTCTCTACCAAGGGGCAGTAAAACCATCTTGTTAAACCACTCTGACCACCACGTCTCTTCCAAGGGGCATTAAAACCGTCTTGTTAAGCTACTGTGACCTCCACGTCTCTTCCAAAGGACATTAAAACAGTCTTTTCAAACCAATCTGACCTCCACGTCTCTTCCAAGGGGCATTAAAACCATCCTGTAAAACCACTCTGACCTCCACGTCTCTTCCAAGGAGCATTAAAACAGTCTTGTTAAACCACATTGATCTCAACGTCTCTTCCAAGGGGCATTAAAACCGTCTTGCTAAACCACTCTGACCTCCACGTCTCTTCCAAGCGGCATTAAAACCATATTGTTAAACCACTCTGACCTCCACGTCTCTTCCAAGGGGCATTAAAACCATCTTGTTATACCACATTGACCTCCACATCTCTTCCAAGGGGCATTAAAACCGACTTGTTAAACCACTCTGACCTCCATGTCTCTTCCAAGGGGCATTAAAACCGTCTTGATAAACCACACTCATCTCCACGTCTCTTCCAAGGAGAATTAAAACCGTCTTGTTAAACCACTCTGACCTCCACGTCTCTTCCAAACGGCATTAAAACCGTCTTGTTAAACCACTGTGACCTCTTCGTCTCTTCCAAGGGGTATTAAAACCGTCTTGTTAAGCTACTGTGACCTCCACGTCTTTTCCAAGGGGCATTAAACAAGTCTTGTAAGCTACTGTGACCTCCATGTCTCTTCCAAGTGGCATTAAAACCGTCTTGTTAAGCTACTGTGACCTCCACGTCTCATCCAAGGGGCATTAAAACCATTTTGTTAAGCTACTGTGACCTCAACGTCTCTTCCAAGTGCCATTAAAACCGTCTTGTTAAACCACTCTGACCTCCAAGTCTCTTCCAAGAGGAATTTAAATCATCTTGTTAAACCACTCTGACCTCCACGCCTCTTCCAAGTAGCATTAAAACCATCTTGTTAAACCACTCTGACCTCCACGTCTCTACCAAGGGGCGTTAAAACCGTCTTATAAAACCACTCTGACCTCCTCGTCTCTTCCAAGGGGCATTAAAACCATGTTGTTAAACCACTCTGACCTCCACATCTCTTCCAAGGGGCATTAAAACTGTCTTGCTAAACCACTGTGACCTCCACGTCTCTTCCAAGGGGCATTAAAACCATCCTGTTAAACCACTCTGACCTCCACGCCACTTCTAAGGGGCATTAAAACCATCTTGTTAAGCTACTGTGACCTCCACGTCTCTTCCAAGGGGCATTAAAACAGTCTTGTTAAGCTACTGCGACCTCCACTTCTCTTCCAAGGAGCATTAAAACCGTCTTGTTATACCACTCACACCTACAAGTCTCTACCGAGGGGCATTAAAACCGTCTTGTTAAACCACTCTGACCTCCACGTTTCTTCCAAGGATCATTAAAGCCATCTTGTTAAGCTACTGTGACCTCCACGTCTCTTCCAAAGAGCATTAAATCCT
Source organism: Phyllobates terribilis (assembly GCF_046119375.1). Lineage (NCBI taxonomy): Eukaryota > Metazoa > Chordata > Amphibia > Anura > Dendrobatidae > Phyllobates > Phyllobates terribilis. The sequence goes on along the minus strand of NW_027362763.1, from coordinate 65,992,814 downwards.
TATTTTAAACCACTCTGACCTCCACGTCTCTTGAAAGGGGCATTAAAACCGTCTTGTTAAGCTACTGTGACCTCCACGTCTCTTCCAAGTGGCATTAAAACCGTCTTGTTAAGCTACTGTGACCTCCACGTCCCATCCAAGGGGCATTAAAACCATCTTGTTAAGCCACTCTGACCTCCAAGTCTCTTCCAAGGGGCATTAAAACCATCTTGTTAAACCACTCTGACCTCCACGTCTCTTCCAAGTGGCATTAAAACCATCTTGTTAAACCACTCTGACCTCCACGTCTCTACCAAGGGGCATTAAAACCGTCTTGTTAAACCACTCTGACCTCCACGTCTCTTCCAAGGGGCATTAAAACCATCTTGTTAAACCACTCTGACCTTCACCTCTCTACCAAGGGGCATTAAAACCATCTTGTTAAACCTCTCTGACCTCCACGTCTCATCCAAGGGGCATTAAAACCATTTTGTTAAGCTACTGTGACCTCCACGTCTATTCCAAGGGACATTAAAACAGTCTTTTTAAGCTACTGTGACCTCCACGTCTCTTCCAAGAGGCATTAAAACCATATTGTTAAACCACTCTGACCTCCACGTCTCTACCAAGGGGCAGTAAAACCATCTTGTTAAACCACTCTGACCACCACGTCTCTTCCAAGGGGCATTAAAACCGTCTTGTTAAGCTACTGTGACCTCCACGTCTCTTCCAAAGGACATTAAAACAGTCTTTTCAAAAGAATCTGACCTCCACGTCTCTTCCAAGGGGCATTAAAACCATCCTGTAAAACCACTCTGACCTCCACGTCTCTTCCAAGGAGCATTAAAACAGTCTTGTTAAACCACATTGATCTCAACGTCTCTTCCAAGGGGCATTAAAACCGTCTTGCTAAACCACTCTGACCTCCACGTCTCTTCCAAGCGGCATTAAAACCATATTGTTAAACCACTCTGACCTCCACGTCTCTTCCAAGGGGCATTAAAACCATCTTGTTATACCACATTGACCTCCACATCTCTTCCAAGGGGCATTAAAACCGACTTGTTAAACCACTCTGACCTCCATGTCTCTTCCAAGGGGCATTAAAACCGTCTTGATAAACCACACTCATCTCCACGTCTCTTCCAAGGAGAATTAAAACCGTCTTGTTAAACCACTCTGACCTCCACGTCTCTTCCAAACGGCATTAAAACCGTCTTGTTAAACCACTGTGACCTCTTCGTCTCTTCCAAGGGGTATTAAAACCGTCTTGTTAAGCTACTGTGACCTCCACGTCTTTTCCAAGGGGCATTAAACAAGTCTTGTAAGCTACTGTGACCTCCATGTCTCTTCCAAGTGGCATTAAAACCGTCTTGTTAAGCTACTGTGACCTCCACGTCTCATCCAAGGGGCATTAAAACCATTTTGTTAAGCTACTGTGACCTCAACGTCTCTTCCAAGTGCCATTAAAACCGTCTTGTTAAACCACTCTGACCTCCAAGTCTCTTCCAAGAGGAATTTAAATCATCTTGTTAAACCACTCTGACCTCCACGCCTCTTCCAAGTAGCATTAAAACCATCTTGTTAAACCACTCTGACCTCCACGTCTCTACCAAGGGGCGTTAAAACCGTCTTATAAAACCACTCTGACCTCCTCGTCTCTTCCAAGGGGCATTAAAACCATGTTGTTAAACCACTCTGACCTCCACATCTCTTCCAAGGGGCATTAAAACTGTCTTGCTAAACCACTGTGACCTCCACGTCTCTTCCAAGGGGCATTAAAACCATCCTGTTAAACCACTCTGACCTCCACGCCACTTCTAAGGGGCATTAAAACCATCTTGTTAAGCTACTGTGACCTCCACGTCTCTTCCAAGGGGCATTAAAACCGTCTTATTAAACCACTCTTACCTCCACATCTCTTCCAAGGGGCATTTAAAAGATCTTGTTAAACCACTCTGACCTCCATGTCTCTTCCAAGGGGCATTAAAACCGTCTTGATAAACCACTCTGACCTCCACGTCTCTTCCAAGGAGCATTAAAACTGTCTTGTTAAACCACTCTGACCTCCATGTCTCTTCCAAGGGGTATTAAAACCGTCTTGTAAAGCTACTGTGACCTCCACGACTCTACCAAGGGGCACTAAAACCATCTTGTTAAGCTACTGTGACCTCCACGTCTCTTCCAAGTGGCATTAAAACCATCTTGTTAAGCAACTGTGACCTCCACGTCTCATCCAAGGGGCATTAAAACCATCTTGTTAAGCTTCTGTGACCTCCACGTCTCTTCCAAGTGGCATTAAAACCTTCTTGTTAAACCAATCTGACCTCCACGTCCCTTCCAAGGGGCATTAAAACTTTCTTGCTAAACCATTGTGAGCTCCTCGTCTTTTCCAAGGGGAATTAAAATCATCTTGTTAAGCTACTGTGACCTCCACGTCTCTACCAAGGGGCATTAAAACCGTCTTGTGAAACCACTCTGACCTCAACGTCTCATCCAAGGGGCTTTAAAACCATCTTGTTAAGCTACTGTGACCTCCACGTCTCATCCAAGAGGCAGTAAAACCTTCTTGTTAAACCACTTTGACATCCACGTCTCTACCCAGGGGCATTAAAACCATCTTGTTAAACCTCTCTGACCTCCACGTCTCTTCCAAAGGGCATTAAAACCATCTTGTTAAGCTACTGTGACCTCCACGTTTCTTCCTAAGGGCATTAAATCCGTCTTTTAAACCACTCTGACCTCCACGTCTCTTCCAAGGGGCATTAAAACCGTCTTGTTAAGCTACTGTGACTTCCACGTCTCTTCCTAGTGGCATTAAAACCATCTTGTTAAGCTACTGTGTACTCCACGTCTCATCCATGGGGCTTTAAAATCATCTTGTTAAGCTACTGTGACCTCCACTTCTATTCCAAGGGACATTAAAACAGTCTTGTTAAGCTACTGTGACCTCCACGTCTCTTCCAAGTGGCATTAAAACCTTCTTGTTAAACCACTCTGACATCCAAGTCTCTTCCAAGAGGCTTTAAAACCATCTTGTTAAACCACTCTGACCTCCACGTCTCTACCCATGGGCATTAAAACCGTCATTTTAAACCACTTTGACCTCCACTTCTCTTCCAAGGGGCATTAAAACCATCTTGTTAAGCTACTGTGACCTCCACGTCTCTTCCAAAGGGCATTAAAACCGTCTTTTTAAACGAGTCTGACCTCCACGTCTCTTCCAAGGGGCATTAAAACCATCTTGTTAAACCACTCTGACCTCCACGTCTCTTCCAAGGAGCATGAAAACCGTCTTCTTAAACCACATTGACAACCACGTCTCTTCCAAGGGGCATTAAAACCATCTTGCTAAACCACTCTGACCTCCACGTCTCTTCCAAGGGGCATTAAAACCATCTTGTTAAACCACTCTGACCTCCACGCCACTTCTAAGGGGCATTAAAACCGTCTTGTTAAGCTACTGTGTCCTCCACGTCTCTTCCAAGGGGCATTAAAACCATCTTGTTAAACCACTCTGACCTCCACATCTCTTCCTAGGGGCATTTAAACCATCTTGTTAAACCACTCTGACCTCCATGTCTCTTCCAAGGGGCACTAAAATCGTCTTGTTAAGCTACTGTGACCTCCAAGTCTCTTCCAAGTGGCATTAAAACCTTCTTGTTAAACCACTCTGACCTCCACGTCTCTTCCAAGGGGCATTAAAACCGTCTTGTTAAACCATTGTGAGCTCCTCGTCTCTTCCAAGGGGCATTAAAACCATCTTGTTAAGCTACTGTGACCTCCACGTCTCTACCAAGGGGAATTAAAACCGTCTTGTTAAACCACTCTGACCTCCATGTTTCATCCAAGGGGCATTTAAACCATCTTGTTAAGCTATTGTGACCTCCACGTCTCTTCCAAGTGGCATTAAAATATTCTTGTTAAACCACTCTGACCTCCACGTCTCTACCGAGGGGCATAAAAACCATCTTGTTAAACCTCTCTGACCTCCACGTCTCTTCCAAGGGGCATTAAAAGCATCTTTTTAAGCTACTGTCACCTCCATGTCTCTTCCTAAGAGCATTAAATCCGTCTTTTAAACCACTCTGACCTCCACGTCTCTACCGAGGGGCATAAAAACCATCTTGTTAATCCTCTCTGACCTCCACGTCTCTTCCAAGTGGCATTAAAACCGTCTTGTTAAGCTACTATGACCTCCACGTCTCATCCAAGGGGCATTAAAACCATTTTGTTCAGCTACTGTGACCTCCACGTCTATTCCAAGGGATATTAAAACAGTCTTGTTAAGCTACTGTGACCTCCACGTCTCTTCCAAGAGGCATTAAAACCATCTTGTTAAACCACTCTGACCTCCACGTCTCTACCAAGGGGCAGTAAATCCGTCTTGTTAAACCACTCTGACCACCACGTCTCTTCCAAGGGGCATTAAAACCGTCTTGTTAAGCTACTGTGACCTCCACGTCTCTTCCAAAGGACATTAAAACAGTCTTTTCAAAAGAATCTGACCTCCACGTCTCTTCCAAGGGGCATTAAAACCATCCTGTAAAACCACTCTGACCTCCACGTCTCTTCCAAGGAGCATTAAAACAGTCTTGTTAAACCACATTGATCTCAACGTCTCTTCCAAGGGGCATTAAAACCGTCTTGCTAAACCACTCTGACCTCCACGTCTCTTCCAAGCGGCATTAAAACCATATTGTTAAACCACTCTGACCTCCACGTCTCTTCCAAGGGGCATTAAAACCATCTTGTTATACCACATTGACCTCCACATCTCTTCCAAGGGGCATTAAAACCGACTTGTTAAACCACTCTGACCTCCATGTCTCTTCCAAGGGGCATTAAAACCGTCTTGATAAACCACACTCATCTCCACGTCTCTTCCAAGGAGAATTAAAACCGTCTTGTTAAACCACTCTGACCTCCACGTCTCTTCCAAACGGCATTAAAACCGTCTTGTTAAACCACTGTGACCTCTTCGTCTCTTCCAAGGGGTATTAAAACCGTCTTGTTAAGCTACTGTGACCTCCACGTCTTTTCCAAGGGGCATTAAACAAGTCTTGTAAGCTACTGTGACCTCCATGTCTCTTCCAAGTGGCATTAAAACCGTCTTGTTAAGCTACTGTGACCTCCACGTCTCATCCAAGGGGCATTAAAACCATTTTGTTAAGCTACTGTGACCTCAACGTCTCTTCCAAGTGCCATTAAAACCGTCTTGTTAAACCACTCTGACCTCCAAGTCTCTTCCAAGAGGAATTTAAATCATCTTGTTAAACCACTCTGACCTCCACGCCTCTTCCAAGTAGCATTAAAACCATCTTGTTAAACCACTCTGACCTCCACGTCTCTACCAAGGGGCGTTAAAACCGTCTTATAAAACCACTCTGACCTCCTCGTCTCTTCCAAGGGGCATTAAAACCATGTTGTTAAACCACTCTGACCTCCACATCTCTTCCAAGGGGCATTAAAACTGTCTTGCTAAACCACTGTGACCTCCACGTCTCTTCCAAGGGGCATTAAAACCATCCTGTTAAACCACTCTGACCTCCACGCCACTTCTAAGGGGCATTAAAACCATCTTGTTAAGCTACTGTGACCTCCACGTCTCTTCCAAGGGGCATTAAAACCGTCTTATTAAACCACTCTTACCTCCACATCTCTTCCAAGGGGCATTTAAAAGATCTTGTTAAACCACTCTGACCTCCATGTCTCTTCCAAGGGGCATTAAAACCGTCTTGATAAACCACTCTGACCTCCACGTCTCTTCCAAGGAGCATTAAAACTGTCTTGTTAAACCACTCTGACCTCCATGTCTCTTCCAAGGGGTATTAAAACCGTCTTGTAAAGCTACTGTGACCTCCACGACTCTACCAAGGGGCACTAAAACCATCTTGTTAAGCTACTGTGACCTCCACGTCTCTTCCAAGTGGCATTAAAACCATCTTGTTAAGCAACTGTGACCTCCACGTCTCATCCAAGGGGCATTAAAACCATCTTGTTAAGCTTCTGTGACCTCCACGTCTCTTCCAAGTGGCATTAAAACCTTCTTGTTAAACCAATCTGACCTCCACGTCCCTTCCAAGGGGCATTAAAACTTTCTTGCTAAACCATTGTGAGCTCCTCGTCTTTTCCAAGGGGAATTAAAATCATCTTGTTAAGCTACTGTGACCTCCACGTCTCTACCAAGGGGCATTAAAACCGTCTTGTGAAACCACTCTGACCTCAACGTCTCATCCAAGGGGCTTTAAAACCATCTTGTTAAGCTACTGTGACCTCCACGTCTCATCCAAGAGGCAGTAAAACCTTCTTGTTAAACCACTTTGACATCCACGTCTCTACCCAGGGGCATTAAAACCATCTTGTTAAACCTCTCTGACCTCCACGTCTCTTCCAAAGGGCATTAAAACCATCTTGTTAAGCTACTGTGACCTCCACGTTTCTTCCTAAGGGCATTAAATCCGTCTTTTAAACCACTCTGACCTCCACGTCTCTTCCAAGGGGCATTAAAACCGTCTTGTTAAGCTACTGTGACTTCCACGTCTCTTCCTAGTGGCATTAAAACCATCTTGTTAAGCTACTGTGTACTCCACGTCTCATCCATGGGGCTTTAAAATCATCTTGTTAAGCTACTGTGACCTCCACTTCTATTCCAAGGGACATTAAAACAGTCTTGTTAAGCTACTGTGACCTCCACGTCTCTTCCAAGTGGCATTAAAACCTTCTTGTTAAACCACTCTGACATCCAAGTCTCTTCCAAGAGGCTTTAAAACCATCTTGTTAAACCACTCTGACCTCCACGTCTCTACCCATGGGCATTAAAACCGTCATTTTAAACCACTTTGACCTCCACTTCTCTTCCAAGGGGCATTAAAACCATCTTGTTAAGCTACTGTGACCTCCACGTCTCTTCCAAAGGGCATTAAAACCGTCTTTTTAAACGAGTCTGACCTCCACGTCTCTTCCAAGGGGCATTAAAACCATCTTGTTAAACCACTCTGACCTCCACGTCTCTTCCAAGGAGCATGAAAACCGTCTTCTTAAACCACATTGACAACCACGTCTCTTCCAAGGGGCATTAAAACCATCTTGCTAAACCACTCTGACCTCCACGTCTCTTCCAAGGGGCATTAAAACCATCTTGTTAAACCACTCTGACCTCCACGCCACTTCTAAGGGGCATTAAAACCGTCTTGTTAAGCTACTGTGTCCTCCACGTCTCTTCCAAGGGGCATTAAAACCATCTTGTTAAACCACTCTGACCTCCACATCTCTTCCTAGGGGCATTTAAACCATCTTGTTAAACCACTCTGACCTCCATGTCTCTTCCAAGGGGCACTAAAATCGTCTTGTTAAGCTACTGTGACCTCCAAGTCTCTTCCAAGTGGCATTAAAACCTTCTTGTTAAACCACTCTGACCTCCACGTCTCTTCCAAGGGGCATTAAAACCGTCTTGTTAAACCATTGTGAGCTCCTCGTCTCTTCCAAGGGGCATTAAAACCATCTTGTTAAGCTACTGTGACCTCCACGTCTCTACCAAGGGGAATTAAAACCGTCTTGTTAAACCACTCTGACCTCCATGTTTCATCCAAGGGGCATTTAAACCATCTTGTTAAGCTATTGTGACCTCCACGTCTCTTCCAAGTGGCATTAAAATATTCTTGTTAAACCACTCTGACCTCCACGTCTCTACCGAGGGGCATAAAAACCATCTTGTTAAACCTCTCTGACCTCCACGTCTCTTCCAAGGGGCATTAAAAGCATCTTTTTAAGCTACTGTCACCTCCATGTCTCTTCCTAAGAGCATTAAATCCGTCTTTTAAACCACTCTGACCTCCACGTCTCTACCGAGGGGCATAAAAACCATCTTGTTAATCCTCTCTGACCTCCACGTCTCTTCCAAGTGGCATTAAAACCGTCTTGTTAAGCTACTATGACCTCCACGTCTCATCCAAGGGGCATTAAAACCATTTTGTTCAGCTACTGTGACCTCCACGTCTATTCCAAGGGATATTAAAACAGTCTTGTTAAGCTACTGTGACCTCCACGTCTCTTCCAAGAGGCATTAAAACCATCTTGTTAAACCACTCTGACCTCCACGTCTCTACCAAGGGGCAGTAAATCCGTCTTGTTAAACCACTCTGACCACCACGCCTCTTCCAAGGGGCATTAAAACCGTCTTGTTAAGCTACTGTGACTTCCACGTCTCTTCCAAAGGGCATTAAAACAGGCTTTTCAAACCACTCTGACATCCACGTCTCTTCCAAGGGGCATTAAAACCATCCTGTAAAACCACTCTGACCTCCACGTCTCTTCCAAGGAGCATTAAAACAGTTTTGTTAAACAACATTGACCTCAATGTCTCTTCCAAGGGGCATTAAAACTGTCTTGCTAAACCACACTGACCTCCACGTCTCTTCCAAGGGGCATTAAAACCATATTGTTAAACCACTCTGACCTCCACGTCTCTTCCAAGGCGCATTAAAACCATCTTGTTATACCACATTGACCTCCACATCTCTTCCAAGGGGCATTAAAACCGTCTTGTTAAATCACTCTGACCTCCATGTCCCTTCCAAGGGGCATTAAAACCATCTTTTTAAACCACTCTGACCTCCACGTCTCTTCCAAGGGGCATTAAAACCGTCTTGTTAAGCTACTGTGACCTCCATGTCTCTTCCAATGGGCATTAAAACCGTTTTGATAATCCACACTCATCTCCACGTCTCTTCCAAGGAGAATTAAAACCGTCTTGTTAAAGCTCTCTGACCTCCACGTCTCTTCCAAATGGCATTAAAACCGTCTTGTTAAACCACTGTGACCTCTTCGTCTCTTCCAAGGGGTATTAAAACCGTCTTATTAAGCTACTGTGACCTCCACGTCTTTTCCAAGGGGCATTAAAACAGTCTTGTATGCTACTGTGACCTCCATGTCTCTTCCAAGTGGCATTAAAACCATCTTGTTAAGCTACTGTGACCTCCATGTCTCATCCAAGGGGCATTTAAACCATTTTGTTAAGCTACTGTGACCTCCACGTCTATTCCAAGGGACATTAAAATAGTCTTGTTAAGCTACTGTGACCTCAACGTCTCTTCCAAGTGGCATTAAAACCGTCTTGGTAAACCATTCTGACCTCCACGTCTCTACCAGGGGGCGTTAAAACCGTCTTGTAAAACCACTCTGACCTCCACGTCTCTTCCAAGGGGCATTAAAACCATCTTGTTAAGCTACTGTGACCTCCACGTTTCTTCCTAAGGGCATTAAATCCGTCTTTTAAACCACTCTGACCTCCACGTCTCTTCCAAGGGGCATTAAAACCGTCTTGTTAAGCTACTGTGACCTCCACGTCTCTTCCTAGTGGCATTAAAATCGTCTTGTTAAGCTTCTGTGTACTCCACGTCTCATCCATGGGGCTTTAAAACCATCTTGTTAACCTACTGTGACCTCCACTTCTATTCCAAGGGACATTAAAACAGTCTTGTTAAGCTACTGTGACCTCCACGTCTCTTCCAAGTGGCATTAAAACCATCTTGTTAAACCACTCTGACATCCAAGTCTCTTCCAAGAGGCTTTAAAACCATCTTGTTAAACCACTCTGACCTCCACGTCTCTACCAAAGGGCATTAAAACCGTCTTTTTAAACCACTTTGACCTCCACGTCTCTTCCAAGGGGCATTAAAACAATCTTGTTAAGCTACTGTGACCTCCACGTCTCTTCCAACGGGCATTAAAACCGTCTTTTTAAACCAGTCTGACCTCCACGTCTCTTCCAAGGGGCATTAAAACCATCTTGCTAAACCACTCTGACCTCCACGTCTCTTCCAAGGGGCATTAAAACCATCTTGTTAAACCACTCTGACCTCCACGCCACTTCTAAGGGGCATTAAAACCGTCTTGTTAAGCTACTGTGTCCTCCACGTCTCTTCCAAGGGGCATTAAAACCATCTTGTTAAACCACTCTGACCTCCACATCTCTTCCTAGGGGCATTTAAACCATCTTGTTAAACCACTCTGACCTCCATGTCTCTTCCAAGGGGCACTAAAACCGTCTTGTTAAGCTACTGTGACCTCCACGTCTCTTCCAAGTGGCATTAAAACCTTCTTGTTAAACCACTCTGACCTCCACGTCTCTTCCAAGGGGCATTAAAACCGTCTTGTTAAACCATTGTGAGCTCCTCGTCTCTTCCAAGGGGCATTAAAACCATCTTGTTAAGCTACTGTGACCTCCACGTCTCTACCAAGGGGCATTAAAACCGTCTTGTTAAACCACTCTGACCTCCATTTTTCATCCAAGGGGCATTAAAACCATCTTGTTAAGCTTCTGTGACCTCCACGTCTCTTCCAAGTGGCATTAAAACCTTCTTGTTAAACCAATCTGACCTCCACGTCTCTTCCAAGGGGCATTAAAACTTTCTTGTTAAACCATTGTGAGCTCCTCGTCTTTTCCAAGGGGCATTAAAACCATCTTGTTAAGCTACTGTGACCTCCACGTCTCTACCAAGTGGCAATAAAACCGTCTTGTGAAACCACTCTGACCTCAACGTCTCATCCAAGGGGCATTAAAACCATGTTCTAAAGCTACTGTGACCTCCACGTCTCATCCAAGAGGCAGTAAACCTTCTTGTTAAACCACTTTGACATCCACGTCTCTACCCAGGGGCATTAAAACCATCTTGTTAAACCTCTCTGACCTCCACGTCTCTTCCAAGGGGCATTAAAACCATCTTCTTAAGCTACTGTGATCTCCACGTTTCTTCCTAAGGGCATTAAATCCGTCTTTTAAACCACTCTGACCTCCACGTCTCTTCCAAGGGGCATTAAAACCGTTTTGTTAAGCTACTGTGACCTCCACGTCTCTTCCTAGTGGCATTAAAACCATCTTGTTAAGCTACTGTGCACTCCACGTCTCATCCATGGGGCTTTAAAACCATCTTGTTAAGCTACTGTGACCTCCACTTCTATTCCAAGGGACATTAAAACAGTCTTGTTAAGCTACTGTGACCTCCACGTCTCTTCCAAGTGGCATTAAAACCGTCTTGTTAAACCACTCTGACATCCAAGTCTCTTCCAAGAGGCTTTAAAACCATCTTGTTAAACCACTCTGACCTCCACGTCTCTACCAAAGGGCATTAAAACCGTCTTTTTAAACCACTTTGACCTCCACGTCTCTTCCAAGGGGCATTAAAACCATCTTGTTAAGCAACTGTGACCTCCACGTCTCTTCCAAAGGGCATTAAAACCGTCTTTTTAAACCAGTCTGACCTCCACGTCTCTTCCAAGGGGCATTAAAACCATCTTGTTAAGCTACTGTGACCTCCACGTTTCTTCCTAAGGGCATTAAATCCGTCTTTTAAACCACTCTGACCTCCACGTCTCTTCCAAGGGGCATTAAAACCGTCTTGTTAAGCTACTGTGACCTCCACGTCTCTTCCTAGTGGCATTAAAATCGTCTTGTTAAGCTACTGTGTACTCCACGTCTCATCCATGGGGCTTTAAAACCATCTTGTTAAGCTACTGTGACCTCCACTTCTATTCCAAGGGACATTAAAACAGTCTTGTTAAGCTACTGTGACCTCCACGTCTCTTCCAAGTGGCATTAAAACCGTCTTGTTAAACCACTCTGACATCCAAGTCTCTTCCAAGAGGCTTTAAAACCATCTTGTTAAACCACTCTGACCTCCACGTCTCTACCAAAGGGCATTAAAACCGTCTTTTTAAACGAGTCTGACCTCCACGTCTCTTCCAAGGGGCATTAAAACCATCTTGTTAAACCACTCTGACCTCCACGTCTCTTCCAAGGAGCATTAAAACCGTCTTGTTAAACCACATTGACCTCCACGTCTCTTCCAAGTGGCATTAAAACCATCTTGCTTTACCACTCTGACCTCCACGTCTCTTCCAAGAGGCATTAAAACCATCTTGTTAAACCACTCTGACCTCCACGCCACTTCTAATGGGCATTAAAACCGTCTTGTTAAGCTACTGTGCCCTCCACGTCTCTTCCAAGAGGCATTAAAACCGTCTTGTTAAACCACTCTGACCTCCACATCTCTTCCTAGGGGCATTTAAACCATCTTGTTAAACCACTCTGACCTCCATGTCTCTTCCAAGGGGCACTAAAACCGTCTTGTTAAGCTACTGTGACCTCCACGTCTCTTCCAAGTGGCATTGAAACCTTCTTGTTAAACCACTCTGACCTCCACGTCTCTTCCAAGGGGCATTGAAACCGTCTTGTTAAACCATTGTGAGCTCCTCTTCTCTTCCAAGGGGCATTAAAACCATCTTGTTAAGCTACTGTGACCTCCACGTCTCTACCAAGGGGCATTAAAACCGTCTTGTTAGACAACTCTGACCTCCATTTTTCATCCAAGGGGCATTAAAACCATCTTGTTAAGCTATTGTGACCTCCACGTCTCTTCCAAGTGGCATTAAAACCTTCTTGTTAAACCACTCTGACCTCCACGTCTCTACCGAGGGGCATAAAAACCATCTTGTTAAACCTCGCTGACCTCCACGTCTCTTCCAAGGGGCATTAAAACCATCTTGTTAAGCTACTGTCACTTCCATGTCTCTTCCTAAGAGCATTAAATCCGTCTTTTAAACCACTCTGACCTCCACGTCTCTTCCAAGGGGCATTAAAACCATCTTGTTAAGCTACTGTGACCTCCACGTCTCTTCCAAGGGGCATTAAAACCGTCTTGTTAAGCTACTGTGACCTCCACGTCTCATCCAAGGGGCATTAAAACCATCTAGGTATGCTACTGTGACCTCCACGTCTATTCCAAGGGGCATTAAAACAGTCTTGTTAAGCTAGTGTGACCTCCACATCTCTTCCAAGTGGCATTAAAACCGTCTTGTTAAACCACTCTGACCTCCAAGTCTCTTCCAAGGGGCATTAAAACCATCTTGTTAAACCACTCTGACCTCCACGTCTCTTCCAAGTGGCATTAAAACCATCTTGTTAAACCACTCTGACCTCCATGTCTCTACCAAGGGGCATTAAAACCGTCTTGATAAACCTCTCTGACCATCACGTCTCTTCCAAGGAGCATTAAAAATGTCTTGTTAAACCACTCTGACCTCCACGTCTCTTCCAAGTGGCATTAAAACCATCTTGTTATACCACTCTGACCTCCACGTCTCTACCAAGGGGCATTAAAACCGTCTTTTTAAACCACTCTGACCTCCACGTCTCTTCCAAGGGGCATTAAAACCTTCTTGTTAAACGACTCTGACTTCCACGTCTCTACCGAGGGGCATTAAAACCATCTTGTTAAACCTCTCTGACCTCCACGTCTCTTCCAAGGGGCATTAAAACCATCTTGTTAAGCTACTGTCACCTCCATGTCTCTTCCTAAGGGCATTAAATCCGTCTTTTAAACCACTCTGACCTCCACATCTCTTCCAAGGGGCATTAAAACCATCTTGTTAAGCCACTGTGACCTCCACGTCTCTTCCAAGGGGCATTAAAACCGTCTTGTTAAGTTACTGTGACCTCCACGTCTCATCCAAGGGGCATTAAAACCATCTTGTTAAGCTACTGTGACAACCACGTCTATTCCAAGGGGCATTAAAACAGTCTTGTTAAGCTAGTGTGACCTCCACGTCTCTTCCAAGTGGCATTAAAACCGTCTTGTTAAACCACTCTGACCTCCACTTCTCTTCCAAGGGGCATTAAAACCATCTTGTTAAACCACTCTGACCTCCACGTCTCTACCAAGGGGCATTAAAACCGTCTTGTTAAACCACTCTGACCTCCACGTCTCTTCCAAGGGGCATTAAAACCATCCTGTTAAGCTACTGTGACCTCCACGTCTCTTCCAAAGGGCATTAAAACCGTCTTTTTAAACCACGCTCACCTCCATGTCTCTTCCAAGGGGCATTTAAACCATCTTGTTAAACCACACTGACCTCCACGTCTCTTCAAAGGAGCACTAAAACCATCTTGTTAAACCACATTGACCTCCACGTCTCTTCCAAGGGGCATTAAAACCGTCTTGCTAAACCACTCTGACCTCCACGTCTCTTCCAAGGGGCATTAAAACCATCTTGTTAAACCACTCTGAACTCCACGTCTCTAGCAAGGGGCATTAAATCCGTCTTGTTAAACCACTCTGACCTCCACGTCTCTTCCAAGGGGCATTAAAACCATCTTGTTAAGCTACTGTGACCTCCACGTCTCTTCCAAAGGGCATTAAAACCGTCTTGTTAAACCATTGTGAGCTCCTCGTCTCTTCCAAGGGGCATTAAAACCATCTTGTTAAGCTACTGTGACCTCCACGTCTCTACCAAGGGGCATTATAACCGTCTTATTAAACCACTCTGACCTCCATGTCTCATCCAAGGGGCATTAAAACCACCTTGTTAAGCTATTGTGACCTCCACGTCTCTTCCAAGTGGCATTAAAACCATCTTGTTAAACCACTCTGACCTCCAAGTCTCTTCCAAGGGGCATTAAAACCATCTTGTTAAACCACTCTGACCTCCACGGCTCTACCAAGGGGCATTAAAACCGTCTTGTTAAACCACTCTGACCTCCACGTCTCTTCCAAGGGGCATTAAAACCATCCTGTTAAGCTACTGTGACCTCCATGTCTCTTCCAAAGGGCATTAAAACCGTCTTTTTAAACCACGCTCACCTCCACGTCTCTTCCAAGGGGCATTAAAACCACCTTGTTAAACCACTCTGACCTCCACGTCTCTTCCAAGGAGCATTAAAACCGTCTTGTTAAACCACATTGACCTCCACGTCTCTTCCAATGGGCATTAAAAACGTCTTGCTAAACCACTCTGACCTCCACGTCTCTTCCAAGGGGCATTAAAACCATCTTGTTAATCGACTCTGACCTCCAGGTCTCTTCCAAGAGGCATTAAAACCATCTTGTTAAACCACTCTGACCTCCACGTCTCTACCAAGGGGCATTAAAACCGTCTTGTTAAACCACTCTGACCTCCACGTCTCTTCAAAGGGGCATTAAAACCAACTTGTTATGCTACTGTGACCTCCACGTCTCTTCCAAAGGGCATTAAAACCATCTTGTTAAACCACTCTGAACTCCACGTCTCTACCAAGGGGCATTAAATCCGTCTTGTTAAACCACTCTGACCTCCACGTCTCTTCCAAGGGGCATTAAAACCATCTTGTTAAACCACACTGACCTCCACGTCTCTTCAAAGGAGCACTAAAACCATCTTGTTAAACCACATTGACCTCCACGTCTCTTCCAAGGGGCATTAAAACCGTCTTGCTAAACCACTCTGACCTCAACGTCTCTTCCAAGGGGCATTAAAACCATCTTGTTAAACCACTCTGAACTCCACGTCTCTACCAAGGGGCATTAAATCCGTCTTGTTAAACCACTCTGACCTCCACGTCTCTTCCAAGGGGCATTAAAACCATCTTGTTAAGCTACTGTGACCTCCACGTCTCTTCCAAAGGGCATTAAAACCGTCTTGTTAAACCATTGTGAGCTCCTCGTCTCTTCCAAGGGGCATTAAAACCATCTTGTTAAGCTACTGTGACCTCCACGTCTCTACCAAGGGGCATTATAACCGTCTTGTTAAACCACTTCTGACCTCCATGTCTCATCCAAGGGGCATTAAAACCACCTTGTTAAGCTATTGTGACCTCCACATCTCTTCCAAGTGGCATTAAAACCGTCTTGTTAAACCACTCTGACCTCCAAGTCTCTTCCAAGGGGCATTAAAACCATCTTGTTAAACCACTCTGACCTCCACGTCTCTTCCAAGGGGCATTAAAACCATCTTGTTAAACCACTCTGACCTCCACGGCTCTACCAAGGGGCATTAAAACCGTCTTGTTAAACCACTCTGACCTCCACGTCTCTTCCAAGGGGCATTAAAACCATCCTGTTAAGCTACTGTGACCTCCATGTCTCTTCCAAAGGGCATTAAAACCGTCTTTTTAAACCACGCTCACCTCCACGTCTCTTCCAAGGGGCATTAAAACCACCTTGTTAAACCACTCTGACCTCCACGTCTCTTCCAAGGAGCATTAAAACCGTCTTGTTAAACCACATTGACCTCCACGTCTCTTCCAATGGGCATTAAAAACGTCTTGCTAAACCACTCTGACCTCCACGTCTCTTCCAAGGGGCATTAAAACCATCTTGTTAATCGACTCTGACCTCCAGGTCTCTTCCAAGAGGCATTAAAACCATCTTGTTAAACCACTCTGACCTCCACGTCTCTACCAAGGGGCATTAAAACCGTCTTGTTAAACCACTCTGACCTCCACGTCTCTTCCAAGGGGCATTAAAACCAACTTGTTATGCTACTGTGACCTCCACGTCTCTTCCAAAGGGCATTAAAACCGTCTTTTTAAACCACTCTAGCATCCACGTCTCTTCCAAGGGGCATTAAAACCATCTTGTTAAACCACTCTGACCTCCACGTCTCTTCCAAGGAGCATTAAAACCGCCTTGTTAAACCACATTGACCTCGCGTCTCTTCCAAGGGGCATTAAAAC
Organism: Phyllobates terribilis; assembly: GCF_046119375.1. Classification (NCBI taxonomy): domain Eukaryota; kingdom Metazoa; phylum Chordata; class Amphibia; order Anura; family Dendrobatidae; genus Phyllobates; species Phyllobates terribilis. Next base: position 65,976,346 of record NW_027362763.1, on the reverse strand, counting down.
CGTCTTGCTAAACCACTCTGACCTTCAAGTCTCTTCCAAGGGGCATTAAAACCATCTTGTTAAACCACTCTGACCTCCACGTCTCTTCCAAGGGGCATTGAAACCATCTTGTTAAACCACATTGACCTCCACATCTCTTCCAAGGGGCTTTAAAACCGTCTTGTTAAACCACTCTGACATCCATGTCTCTTCCAAGGGGCATTAAAACCATCTTGTTAAACCACTCTGACCTCCACGTCTCTTCCAAGGGACATTAAATCCGTCTTGTTAAGCTACTGTGACCTCCACGTCTCTTCCTATGGGGCATTAAAACAGTCTTGTTAAACCACTCTGACCTCCACGTCTCTTCCAAGGGGCATTTAAACCATCTTGATAAACCACTCTGACCTCCATGTCTCTTCCAAGGGGCATTAAAATCGTCTTGATAAACCACACTCATCTCCACGTCTCTTCCAAGGAGAATTAAACCGTCTTGTTAAACCACTCTGACCTCCACGTCTCTTCCAAGGGGCATTAAAACCATCTTGTTAAACCTCTGTGACCTCCTCGTCTCTTTCAAAGTGTATTAAAACCATCTTGCTAAGCTACTGCGACCTCCACGTCTTTTCCAAGGGGCATTAAAACAGTCTTGTTAAGCTACTGTGACCTCCACGTCTCTTCCAAGTGGCATTAAAATCGTCTTGTTAAACCCCTCTGACCTCCAAGTCTCTGGCAAGGGGCATTAAAACCATCTTGTTAAACCACTCTGACCTCCACGTCTCTTCCAAGGGGCATTAAAACCATCTTGTTAAACCACTCTGACCTCCATGTCTCTACCTGGGGCATTAAAACCGTCTTGTTAAACCACTCTGACCTCCACGTCTCTTCCAAGGGGCATTAAAACCATCTTGTTAAGCTACTGTGACCTCCACGTCTCTTCCAAAGGGCATTAAATCCGTCTTTTAAACCATTCTGACCTCCACGTCTCTTCCAAGTGGCATTAAAACCGTCTGGTTAAGCTACTGTGACCTCCACGTCTCATCCAAGTGGCATTGAAACCATCTTGTTAAGCTACTGTGACCTCCACGTCTCTTCCAAGTGGCATTAAAACCGTCTTGCTAAACCACTCTGACCTCCAAGTCTCTTCCAAGGGGCATTAAAACCATCTTGTTAAACCACTCTGACCTCCACGTCTCTTCCAAGTGGCATTAAAACCATCTTGTTAAACCACTCTGACCTCCACGTCTCTTCCAAGTGGCATTAAAACCGTCTTGCTAAACCACTCTGACCTCCAAGTCTCTTCCAAGGGGCATTAAAACCATCTTGTTAAACCACTCTGACCTCCACGTCTCTTCCAAGTGGCATTAAAACCATCTTGTTAAACCACTCTGACCTCCACGTCTCTACCAAGGGGCATTAAAACCGTCTTGTTAAACCACTCTGACCTCCACGTCTCTACCAAGGGGCATTAAAACCATCTTGTTAAGCTACTGTGACCTCCACGTCTCTTCCAAAGGGCATTAAAACCGTCTTTTTAAACCACTCTGACCTCCACGTCTCTTCCAAGGGGCATTAAAACCATCTTGTTAAACCACTCTGACCTCCACGTCTCTTCCAAGGAGCATTAAAACTGTCTTCTTAAACCACTCTGACCTCCACGTCTCTTCCAAGGGGCATTTAAACCATCTTGCTAAAACACTCTGACCTCCACGCCACTTCTAAGGGGCATTAAAACCGTCTTGTTAAGCTACTGTGACCTCCACGTCTCTTCCAAGGGGCATTAAAACCGTCTTGTTAAACCACTCTGACCTCCACATCTCTTCCAAGGGGCATTTAAACCATTTTGTTAAACCACTCTGACCTCCATGTCTCTTCCAAGGGGCATTAAAACTGTCTTGTTAAACCACTCTGACCTCCACGTCTCTTCCAAGGGGCATTAAAACCATCTTGTTAATCCACTGTGACCTCCTCGTCTCTTCCAAGGGACATTAAAACCGTCTTGTTAAGCTACTGTGACCTCCACGTCTCTACAAAGGGTCATTAAAACCGTCTTGTAAGCTACTGTGACCTCCACGTCTCTTCCAAGTGGCATTAAAACCATCTTTTTAAGCTACATTGACCTCCACGTCTCATCCAAGGGGCATTAAAACCATCTTGTTAAGCTACTGTGACCCTCACGTCTCTTCTAAGTGGCATTAAAACCTTCTTGTTAAACCACTCTGACCTCCTCGTCTTTTCCAAGGGACATTAAAACCGTCTTGTTAAACCATTGTGAGCTCCTCGTCTCTTCCAAGGGGCATTAAAACCGTCTTGTTAAGCTACTGTGACCTCCACGTCTCTACCAAGGGGCATTGAAACCGTCTTGTTAAACCACTCTGACCTCCACGTCTCTTCCAAGGGGCATTAAAACCATCTTGTTAAAACACTCTGACTTCCACGTCTCTTCCAAAGGGCATTAAAACCGTCTTGTTAAACCACTCTGAACTCCACGTCTCTTCCAAGGGGCATTTAAATCATCTCGTTAAGCTACTGTGACCTCCACGTCTCTTACAAGGGGCATTAAAACCGTCTTCTTAAACCACTCTGAACTCCACGTCTCTTCCAAGGGGCATTGAAATGTTGTTTTTAATTAACTCTAACCTCTACGACTCTTCCAACGGGCATTTCATTTCCTCCTAATTTTAGTCAGCTTTTGCTTTTCAATGCATAGGCAAACACTAAGGGAGACCCACTCCCCAATAATGAGTAGAAGGTTTTTAGTACGCTGCAATCCACGTCTGTTTCAAGGGGCATTGCAGGTCCTCATAATTTTTGGAAAGCCTTCCATTCACTGCTTAGGCCAACAGTGTACAGGAGACCCAGTTGATATAAATGGAAAAAACGGTTTAGCTAAGGCCCTCTGACCTCCATGTCACGTCCAAGGGGCATTGGAGTGCCTCAAAATTTTTGGTAGGCATTGCGCTAACTGTATGACCTATAACTGTGCAGCTGAACCGCTCCTTTTGGAACAGAAACATATCCTACAAGACATGTGTGGTTGACTGGCCTGATATTGATGTGAATGGTCCCTGTTCCTCCTGCTCTTTCTCCTTTGCCACCACCTCATCCATCATTCATCACCTGAAGCTTTGATTTAACAGGAGTCATAGAACTGGGATAGTAGCAGGAAACATCCAGCAATCCTCGGAGGAGGTAGGATATGCGCCAAAACACTGACCACCTCAGGCCTAGCCACTACTACATACATGGGCTTGCATTCAAAGGAACAGAAAGCTAAGGAGATGGATGGCCTCATGATCATGAATAATTTACTCGCTGTGTAGGAGGCCGACCACTGCTGCTGTCTACATTCTGAACTTTGTGTTGAAACCTGATTGACCCAGGACCCGCAATATTCTATGTCTGGAGGACGTGTTGAATCACAGTGTCCAACTGTGTCCCGGCTTCCACAATATTAACCCAGTGTGAAGGCGTCAGTGAGATGGACCATGCCTAGCCACATTCACTTGTCCATGTGTTTGTGGTTAGGCTGTCCTTCTCACTAAATGTACTGGGGAGGGCACAGGTAATATTTTGGTATGCGCGCATGTGTATAAGGTGCACCGGGAGAAATAGGGGCAGCTGGGGACCGTTTATGGACACCCGGCCACCCCCAGGCGGCTGGGGACCGAGTATGGATACCAGGCTGCCGACGCAGCCATGATGTGGTGGCCAGATTCCGCCTCCCCATGCCTAAAAGGCCCAATTTCAAGTGCAAGCAAGCAGTATGGTATTGCAGCCTGGGGGTGGGTGGGTGGTTGGCTGCATACTTGCGCTTGCATTTCAAGGAATGGGGGAGGTACAATTGAACAGTGCCCTGGGACAAGGACTTGCACGGGGATAGTTGCAAGTCTGCATCTTCTGATGTGGCAAGGATCACTTCTGATGGGCACACTTTTAGGCAGTGACCTGGGTGTCAGAGATACTTCCAGGGGTCTTCCCCATGCTGTTCCCATGTTTTTTCAGCACGGTATGCATGTGTCACACAGCACATGGCCAGATAAGGTTGTAAAATGTTAAAATGACATTTCCTGGTGAATGCATTTGTCACGGTTGAAAGAAATACAAAAGTGCAAAAACGCATAAAAAATGCTACTTGTGAACATAGCCCAATGTGTGGAGAAGTATTTTTGTTTTTTGTTATTTATTTTACCTTATACACAAGTCTTTACCCTGGAAAGGATGTTCCTTAACATATTTCACAGGAAAGCAGTTTCAGTTTTGTTTTTGAACGTTTTATTGTGAGCCCTTAAAAGTGGCTTAATACCTCTGACCACGTTGTTGACAGCAGTGACCTGGGGGTCAGAAATGCTTCCTGGGGCGATCCCCATGCTGTCCCCATGTCATTTGAGCACTGTCACTATCGTTTTTGGCACTTTTTAGGCTTTCTACAGACTGCCGGGGGTGCTACTGCAAAAATGCTCGGGTCTCCCATCGACTAACATTGGGCTCGTTGCTCGGGTCGAGCACCCGAGTATCACGGTGATCTCGGCCCGAGCTTCGAGCACCCGAGCATTTTATTGCTCGCTCAACACTAGTTGTGACTGATTCGCTATCCAGTATTTTTATGAGTTCTCTTTGAATTATATTTTGAAAACTGTCCATCCCAGATGTTCTAGAGGCAAATGGATAGAATAGTGGATTTGGAAACAATGTTGTGAATGAGTCTATTGGTATATCTGTTACAATATCAGCATCCAAAGATTCCAAAGTTTTTACTATTTGTTCAAGTAAATTCCTAGACAGGTCAATGGGAGGTGCTGTGGGGAAAGATTGATCCACAATATGTTGTTCTTTATCCCTGTTCTCTGATAAGAAATGTCTCTTGACTGTCAAAGATCTTACAAATCTGTTGACATCCTTGATAGTTTCAAATAGATTTGTTCTAGTTGTAGTAATAAATTTACTTCCTTTGCTAACCTTAATTGAGACAGAGCAATAATATTCGTAGAGAGGTTAACTACAGCAACCTCCTCATTGTTGATTTTAATTTTCTGGTTGGATACCTCCGACTTTTTTGCGGATTTGTGCTTCCTTCCCACTTTATAAAGCCCCCGTTTTTTGACAGGTTTCTTCTGGAAATATCATGATTTTCAGCAGGAGACTGATCAGTTGATGATAAGGAGTAATCTGTTAATTCTCCTGTTGTATCCAAATCAGCCTGTGGAAATCCAACCTGTTTTTTTTTTATTTGGAGTTTTCAGTTTGGATGCTGGAGTCTTTTAAGGATTGACTTCGGTTTGTGCAATTTCCAGGTGTAAACCTGGTCAGACTCATAATCTGCACAATCACAAGCAATTTTTTTCCTCTTCACATCAGTAATAGTTTCCTCCACAGAATTAATATGTTTGGAAAGTTTTTTATTTCATTCTTTAAAATTTGTTGAATTCACATGTTCTTTAAGTGACTCCTGTAATGTGGTTATTTGTTCTTCCAATTTACTCAGCTTTTTGTTTTCTTCCTTGATAATAAGTTGCATTAGTTTAGATGAAGATTGGGATAGAATGCTGTTCCATTCAGCAGTAAATTCCTCTCCATAGTTAAAATTTGCAATTTTCTTTAGGCATAACCCTCTAGGGATCATATCATTATCTGTAAGTAGTATATAACACTCCAAAAAAGCGTTCATTTTTTTTTTCGGGATTCAATTAGTAATCAATACAGTGTAACATGCTTTAGCAAGCGACAAGGGGAGAAAGTAGGCAGAATCCCACGAGACTCCCAAGAGAGCGACCAGAGGAATATCAGAGCCAGACTAAGGTGGCACAGCAGTGGAAATGGCAGGAGCATGTGGTCCAGAACAGGTTGCTTTCCTGTAACCACCAAGACCGGAAACCAGGCCACAACTTCACTGTTGGGTTATTGCAAGATGCGGATGGGAGAGCAAGGATCCAGCACTGGTGAGTGGACTGCGGGGCCTAGGCTGGTCAGAAGAGAGGAAGTGAGCTATAACCAGGACTGGAGACATGCTAGCGGGCCCACTAGCAGCAAGGTACCGACAATTAGCTTGCCCGTGGAGGTCGTTACATATGACCGACAGAGGAGATTGGGGTCCTTAGAAGAGTTTGGGACCTGTCATCACATCTTGTTCACCAGCAGACAGTAAAGATGGGACACTTGACTCGAAGGAAGCAATAGCTGATGGCTGAAACCAGGGTCACATTCCTCAAAATAGAGAGGTGACATAGATGGTATGAGGTGAGTGTGATGCGAGAAGGATGGGACCAGGATGAACTATTCTTGTGAAATGAACAGGCCTGGTAGAGGCTCCTCAAGGTGGCTTGAAATGGGGCTACCACCCCCAAGAAATGGGAAAGTCCTTGAGATTCTCCACCTCCTATGCGAGAGCAGGCGATAGTGCAGGTGACAAAGGGGGCTGTTGCCCACTTTTACATGTCAGGGGGGTCCAGCACTACCTGAAGCCAGGACATTTACAGCCCATGCACCTGTGAATCGGGTTCTAGGAAACAGGTGGAGGCAGTCCCCCCAGCCTCCAGAGGAAGGAGAAGAAGCGAAAACCTGAAGTTGATTACCGTATTACCCTCCTTGTCATTTCCTTCTGGCTTTGTACCAAGTGCAAAGCCTTTATGAGTGTAGGAGTACATCAACTACACTTTCAAAATATTTGAATGAGGCCCACCAGTTGTTGCCTTCCAGGGTCTATGAATAGCTGGATGACCCTCCTTATAATTTTTCCTGAGTGTAGGATTACACTTTTTTCAAAATATTTGAATGACGCACTCCAGTTGGTGCCTTGATGGGTCTATGGATAATCCTTCTTGTAATATTGACAGGCCTTACAGTGTGTGCAAAGCATTTATGAGTGTAGGAGTACCACAACTGCACTTTGTAAGGGTGTATAGATGATTATGCTTGGAATTTTTGGCAGACTTTGCACTGTGTGAACAGCTTTTACGAGTGTAAGAGTACCACAGCATGACAATTTAAGCATATTATGTATGAGGCCCTGCGTTATGTCTAATACAGGGTGTATCTAGTCCCTCTTCCATCTAATTGTTAGAAGCTCTTGCTTCCTTCATAAATTATACTAAAATTTCCAATTTTGTAATTAAAAAAGTAATAAAAGTTAATAGAAAATTCAATTTTGGCTTACTAAAATTATATATTTTTTAAAATCCTTTTTAAATTTTGTCTTATCTACAAGTCATTATCCAGGAAAGAATGTTTCTTAACATTTTTTTTCCTGTAAACTCCAATTTCTTATCAATTTTGAATGTTTTATTGTCAGTAGAGATGAGCGGTGTTCGACTCGAACTGTTCGCCTATCTCAAATTCGAGCTGTTTTGGGCGGTGTTTGAGCCGTTCGGCGAACACGAACGATTTGAAAAAAATTTGGCTGTTCGAGGTTATGTTCGATTACTGTACATGCACCAAAATCATAACTGGATTTTTTCTCAGTAATGCTGAAAATTAATGTTAATACGCAGTTTGAGTGTACAGCGGGGCAGGGGGAGGGGCAGGGGATGGATCTCTGCAGAAATAATAAAGATCTCCATTTTTTTTTCTCTTTCCCGCATTTACAGTGGGGAGGTGCAGTCTGTCAGCCTATCAGCAGCGCACACACGGAGCGAAGTGCTTTTTTTCACTCAAGCAAGGGCATGTGTCATGGGCAGTGTATGTCACATGTCCTTGCCCTATAAGACCCAGCCATTTCCCCCGTCGCCACCATTTTCTCACTGCTGCAGCTGCGTGTTAGACGCACCGCTTTTGCTGTGTGCGCTATACTTTGTTAATTTCAAGCCAATTTTCGCACAAATCTACAAATAGCTTGGGAGTAGGGAATAGTTGTGATTGCAGTCCATTTAAGGACTAGGTTACATCATTTCCTACGACTTTTATCAGGCAGGTCTGTGCTCTTAAATGGATAGGTTGGGAGTAAAGACTAATTGTAATTGCAGTCCTTTTCAGGGCTAGGTTACATCAGTTAATATCACTTTTTACCAGGCAGGTCTGTGCCAGTGCTGTGCAAGTTTTTTTCACAGCATTTGGCTAAATCTAGCAAAGCAAATCCTTTTTGTCCTCTTGCAGTGTATGTTAGTAAGTGGAGAAGACTATCTGTGTTGCAAGCTACACCAAATGTGTATAGAATACAAATTTTTTACTGCACCTAGTGAAGTAAAACCTTTTGGGCATAGCATCATTCTATTAGTCCATCTATACTGACCTCCATCAGGTTGCAAATTCAATATAATTTTTTTCTGCATCGAGCTCTGAAAAAAAATTTAGGCTTCTAGCAGTGTGTGGGACTTGTTCTATTAGTCCATCTATACTGACCTCCATCAGGTTGCAAATTCAATATAATTTTTTTCTGTATCTAGCTCTGAAAAAATATTTCAGCTTGTAGCAGTGTGTGGGGCTTGTTCTATTAGTCCATCTATACTAACCTCCACCAGGTTGCAAATTCAATATAATTTTTTTCTGCATCTAGCTCTGGAAAAATATGTAGGCTTCTAGCAGTGTGTGGGACTTGTTCTATTAGTCCATCTATACTGACCTCCATCAGGTTGTAAATTCAATATAATTTTTTTCTGCATCTAGCTCTGAAAAAATATTTCAGCGTGTAGCAGTGTGTGAGACTTGTTCTATTAGTCCATCTATACTAACCTCCATCAGGTTGCAAATTCAATATAATTTTTTTCTGCATCCAGCACTGAAAAAATATTTTGGCTTCTAGCAGTGTGTGGGACTTGTCCTATTAGTCCATCTATACTGACCTCCATCAGGTTGCAAATTCAATATAATTTTTTTCTGCATCTAGCTCTGAAAAAATATTTAGGCTTCTAGCAGTGTGTGGGACTTGTTCTATTAGTCCATCTATACTGACCTCCATCAGGTAGCAAATTCAATATAATTTTTTTCTGCATCTAGCTCTGAAAAAATATTTCGGCTTCTAGCAGTGTGTGGGACTTGTTCTATTAATCTATCTATACTAACCTCCACCAGGTTGCAAATTCAATATAATTTTTTTCTGCATCTAGCTCTGAAAAAATATTTAGGCTTCTAGCAGTGTGTCGGACTTGTTCTATTAGTCCATCTATACTGACCTCCATCAGGCTGCAAATTCAATATATTTTTTTTCTGCATCTAGGTCTGATAAAATATTTCAGCTTGTAGCAGTGTGTGGGACTTGTTCTATTTGTCCATCTATACTAACCTCCACCAGGTTGCAAATTCAATATAATTTTTTTCTGCATCTAGCGCAGAAAAAATATTTTGGCTTCTAGCAGTGTGTGGGACTTGTTCCATTAGTCAATCTATACTGACCTCGATCTGGTTGCAAATTCAATATAATTTTTTTCTGCATCTAGCTCTGAAAAAATATTTAGGCTTCTAGCAGTGTGTGGGACTTGTTCTATTAGTCCATCTATACTGACCTCCATCAGGTTGCAAATTCAATATAATTTTTTTCTGCATCCAACTCTGAAAAAATATTTCGGCCTCTAGCAGTGTGTGGGACTTGTTCTATTAGTCCATCTATACTGACCTCCATCAGGTTGCAAATTCAATATATTTTTTTTCTGCATCTAGCTATGAAAAAATATTTGGGCTTCTAGCAGTGTGCGGGACTTGTTCTATTAGTCCATCTATACTAACCTCCACCAGGTTGCAAATTCAATATAATTTTTTTCTGCATCTAGCTCTGAAAAAATATTTAGGCTTCTAGCACTGTGTGGGACTTGTTCTATTAGTCCATCTATACTGACCTCCATCAGGTTGCAAATTCAATATAATTTTTTTCTGCATCTAGATCTGAAAAAATATTTAGGCTTCTAGCAGTGTGTCGGACTTGTTCTATTAGTCCATCTATACTGACCTCCATCAGGTTGAAAATTCAATATAATTTTTTTCTGCATCTAGCTCTGAAAAAATATTTCGGCTTCTAGCAGTGTGTGGGACTTGTTCTGTTAGTCCATCTATACTGACCTCCATCAGGTTGTAAATTCAATATAATTTTTTTCTGCATCTAGGTCTGATAAAATAATTCAGCTTGTAGCAGTGTGTGGGACTTGTTCTATTAGTCCATCTATACTAACCTCCACCAGGTTGCAAACTCAATATAATTTTTTTCTGCATCTAGCGCTGAAATAATATTTTGGCTTCTAGCAGTGTGTGGGACTTGTTCTATTAGGTCCATCTATACTGACCTCCATCTGGTTGCAAATTCAATATAATTTTTTTCTGCATCTAGCTCTGATAAAATATTTCAGCTTGTATCAGTGTGTGGGACTTGTTCTATTAGACTATCTATACTAACCTCCACCAGATTGCAAATTCAACATAATTTTTTTCTGCATCTAGCTCTGAAAAAATATTTCGGCTTCTAGCAGTGTGTGGGACTTGTTCTATTAGTCCATCTATACTGACCTCCATCAGGCTGCAAATTCAATATATTTTTTTTCTGCATCTAGGTCTGATAAAATATTTCAGCTTGTAGCAGTGTGTGGGACTTGTTCTATTTGTCCATCTATACTAACCTCCACCAGGTTGCAAACTCATTATAATTTTTTTCTGCATCTAGCGCAGAAAAAATATTTTGGCTTCTAGCAGTGTGTGGGACTTGTTCCATTAGTCAATCTATACTGACCTCCATCTGGTTGCAAATTCAATATAATTTTTTTCTGCATCTAGCTCTGATAAAATATTTCAGCTTGTATCAGTGTGTGGGACTTGTTCTATTAGTCCATCTATACTAAACTCCACCAGTTTGCAAATTCAATATAATTTTTTCTGCATCTAGCTCTGAAAAAATATTTAGGTTTCTAGCAGTGTGTGGGACTTGTTCTATTAGTCCATCTATACTGACCTCCATCAGGTTGCAAATTCAATATAATTTTTTTCTGCATCCAGCTCTGAAAAAATATTTCGGCCTCTAGCAGTGTGTGGGACTTGTTCTATTAGTCCATCTATACTGACCTCCATCAGGTTGCAAATTCAATATATTTTTTTTCTGCATCTAGCTATGAAAAAATATTTGGGCTTTTAGCAGTGTGCGGGACTTGTTCTATTAGTCCATCTATACTAACCTCCACCAGGTTGCAAATTCAATATAATTTTTTTCTGCATCTAGCTCTGAAAAAATATTTAGGCTTCTAGCAGTGTGTGGGACTTGTTCTATTAGTCCATCTATACTGACCTCCATCAGGTTGCAAATTCAATATAATTTTTTTCTGCATCTAGCTCTGAAAAAATATTTAGGCTTCTAGCAGTGTGTCGGACTTGTTCTATTAGTCCATCTATACTGACCTCCATCAGGTTGAAAATTCAATATAATTTTTTTCTGCATCTAGCTCTGAAAAAATATTTCGGCTTCTAGCAGTGTGTGGGACTTGTTCTATTAGTCAATCTATACTGACCTCCATCTGGTTGCAAATTCAATATAAATTTTTTCTGCATCTAGCTCTGATAAAATATTTCAGCTTGTATCAGTGTGTGGGACTTGTTCTATTAGTCCATCTATACTAACCTCCACCAGATTGCAAATTCAATATAATTTTTTTCTGCATCTAGCTCTGAAAAAATATTTAGGCTTCTAGCAGTGTGTGGGACTTGTTCTATTAGTCCATCTATACTGACCTCCATCAGGTTGCAAATTCAATATAATTTTTTTCTACATCTAGCTCTGAAAAAATATTTCGGCTTCTAGCAGTGTGTGGGACTTGTTATATTAGTCCATCTATACTGACCCCCATCAGGTTGCAAACTCAATATATTTTTTTCTGCATCTAGTTCTGAAAAAATATTTCAGCTTGTAGCAGTGTGTTGGACTTGTTCTATTAGTCCATCTATACTGACCTCCATCAGGTTGCAAATTCAATATAATTTTTATCTGCATCTAACCCAACCAATACTTTTGGGCTAATACCTCAGTTTGACCACTCAGCTCTGCTCGGTTCCCATCCATTGTTTTTTGTGCAAACAACTCCATAGTTGTGAATTAGTTAACCACCAAAATGAGTGGAAAAAGGCCTGTTGCTGGCGGAAAGGGGAATAGGCGTGTTGGGAAGGGAAAAAAAAGGTTGTGTCCGTTGGGTAGGTGTTAAAGCAACAGTAACATCTGCAGAAGAAAGACCATCTTCCAGCCAAACTAAGATGTATATTTCTTTTAGCGGGCAATGTGATAAGATTCCATTCTTACGGCAATGCCAATCACTACAAATTCCAGATGAGGCACAAAAACAGCAGGTGCTTCAACGGATATCAAGTGTTCCTTTAAGTGGGCTCTCCTCCACCTCAACTTCAACATCACAAATACTCCAGTCCTCAGAGGTGTCACCCCAATTCCCACTTGCTTCCTCACAGCTCCCAAGTCCCCAGCTGCCCGTCTGAGTATGGGATAGAACAGATGAACAGATGGTTGAGTCTGCAGAGCTGTTTACTCATACTATAGCCTGGGAATCAGAGGTCGGCTCCAGCGCTTCTGTGAATCCAGACGAGGAAATGATCTGCACTGATGCCCAGAATCTTTATGAGTCAGATCCAGGACCAGACGCAGAAAGTTCTGACCATAATGTAGACCCTCGTTCCCAAACTGTAACTCCTGTTGGTGGAGACAATGAAGAAGACGATGATGAGACTCAAATACCTGATTGGAGCGACAACTTTAGTTTTTGTCAGGGCAGGAACAGGTTGGCTCTGAGGACGATGGGTGTGATAACACACAGGGTGATGATGATGAGGTTGGAGATCCCACTTACTGTCAATCCACAGTCAGCCAAGAGATGAGGTAAGCAGAGGAGGTGGAGGAGGATGCTAGTGACGACGAGGTCAGGTTGCGCCTTCCTGGACAGAGACGTAGTACTGGAAGCACGTCAACAACTGTAATCCTCAAACACAACTCTGCCTCTGACCACAAGTCGTGGTGGCTCTTCAGGTCGCATGGGTGCTAAGCCTTTCATAGCATGGTCATTTTTTCTGATCGATAAAGATGACCCAACTCGTGTTATCTGTAACATTTGTCAGCAAAAGCTAAGTAGAGGCCAAAAAAACAAAGTTTGAGTACTTCATGCATGAACCGGCACATGAAGCATAAGTTGCAGTGGGAAGCTCACTGTACTACAATGCGGCCTAGCCAGCCGGGCCAACCGCCGTATGCCACATCTTGTGCATCCGTGGCCTCTTCATCCTCTGTGACTGGGGGGACAGCAGTCACACCTGTTTTGGGACGCAGACCGGCCACCTCTTTACCCGTAACAGCCAGCGTGATTGGCAGGTCATCATTTTCTTTGGAGGTGGAATGCAGCTGGTGTTCAGCGCTGTCCGACATCGATAGCACCACCTTTGGATCAAGGCAACCTAACATGTCCGCCTGCATCTTCCTCACAGAATGGCAGTTTGCCGGGGACACCCTTCTCAACCCCGTCTAAGCACAACAGCCAGCCCTCGGTCCCTCAGATGTGGACAAGTAAAAGACCATTTCCTCCTAGCCATGAGAAAGCTAAGAGGTTGAATTTCACCATCTGCAAGCTCTTGGCTACAGAAATGCTTCCTTTCAGCCTGGTGGACACAGAGGATTTTCGAGACCTTATGTCCGTCACAGTGCCCCAGTACCAGATGCCCAGTCGGCACTACTTCTCAAAGAAAGGTGTGCCTGCACTCCACCAGCATGTCGCACACAACATCACCGCTTCTTTGAGAAACTCTGAGTGTGACAGGGTGCATTTCACCTCAGACACTTGGACGAGTAGGCATGGACAGGGGCGTTACATTTCGCTGACTGGGCACTGGGTAACTATGGTGACAGCAGGACAAGGGGCTGCTGTCCAAGTCTTGCCATCCCCACGAATTGTGCGTCAATCCTTTTTATCTCAAAGTTCCTCCACTGCTTCTGCCTCATCAACCTCCTCTCGGTCCTCCACCTGCACCCAAAGTCTGTCTGGTCATGCCACAAGCTTTGTAACTGCGCAGAAGGGATCCTGCACACCTCCTTACTATGCTGGCAGCAGGGCTCAACGTCATCAGGCGGTTTTTACTTTGAAATGTCTGGGAAAAGTGAGTCACACAGCTGAGGAGTTGTGGTCAGCTCTGGAGAACCAGTTTCATTAATGGTTGTCTCCACTGGACCTGTAATCAGGGAAGGCCGTGTGCGACAATGCTGCAATCCTGGGTGTGGCCCTTCACCGGGCCTTGTATGGCTCACGTGTTGAACCTGGTTGTCCAGCAATTTTAGCCCACTATCCCGGACTAGATGGCCTTCTGCAGAGGGCACGGTCGCTGTGTGCTCACTTCTGCCGTTCGAATCCAGCAGCTCAGCGACTTACATCTCTACAGAAGTCGTTGGGCCTGCCACTTCACCGGCTAAAATGCGATGTGCCTACCCGGTGGAATTCAACTTTGCACATGTTGCAGTGACTGTGGCAGCACCGACAAGCCCTGGTGCAATACGTTCTGATGTATAGCCTGGGCCAACGAGATCCAGAGGTGGGGCAAAACACGCTGGAGGAGTGGACTCAGAAAAGGGACCTATGCACCCTTCTGCACAGTTTTGAAATGGCGACGAAGATGTTTAGTGCTGACGATGCCATTATCAGCATGACTATTCCGGTGATTTACATGCTGGAGCACATGTTAAACAGAATTCGGAGTCAAGTGGTGGCACAAGAGGAGGTGGAGGAAGTAGAGGAGGAGGAGTTGTATGCGGAAGGGCTAACATCTGCAAGGTCCAGACGGTCGGCAGCACCAAGGTGGCAGGCTGTGAGGGTGGGGGAGATTGTTTTACCAGTGCGCATGGTAGCAGCCAAACTAGTGAGGAAGGTGCAGGAGCCCAGGAAGAAGTGGAGGACGAACTGATGGAAGACTCATCAGATGAGGGAGACCTTGATCACATTTCTGTTGTGCGAGGTTGGGGGGAGAGGACAGAGGAAGGAAGCATGATTGTTACCTCGCCACCAACACAACAGGGACTTGGTGCTCCTGGATGCGCAACACACATGAGTGCCTTCTTGCTGCACTACCTGCAACATGACCCTCGAATTGTGAGAATTAGAAATAATCCTGACTACTGGGTTGCCACACTGTTAGATCCCCGGTACAAAAGTAAATTTGCAGAAATTATTCCTGCCATAGAAAGGGATGCACGCATGCAGGAGTATCAGCAGAGACTGTTGCAGAATCTTACATGTGCTTTTCCACAAAACACCAGTGGTGCACGTAGTGAATCTCACAGTTCCAACTTGCCGACCGTGGGACCGTCAAGTGTTCGGCTCTCAAACCGTAACAGAAACACTGTATCTGCTGGTAACATCAATTTTGCGGAATCATTTCACCTCTTTTTTAGCCCATCCTTTGCAAGGCCACAGGAGACAAGAAGTCTGACACATAGTCAACGGCTAGAGACGATGGTACAGGAGTATCTCCAAGTAAACATTGAAGCCAAGGCTGTGTCACTGGACCCTTGCTCTTTTTGGGCTTCCAATCTGGATAAATGACCGGAGCTCGCCACTTACGCCATGGAGATCTTGTCATGCCCTGCAGCCAGCGTTCTGTCTGAACATGTGTTCAGCGGTGCTGGTGGTGTGCTGACAGATAAGCGCACGCGCCTCTCCACTGATAATGTAGACAGACTCACGTTCATAAAGATGATCAAATCATGGATCCGAAACGATTTTTCTACCCCTGTGTCATCCTGGGGAGAGTAAAAGCTTGACGATTTGTTAAAATCACCTCACCAACCATTTTAAGCTTTAAAATTACTAATCATGTTTATCTGTATCTTGGCTGGAAAATAATTTGGGCCTTGTAGCAGTGTGCAGTACTGATTCTATAAGGCCATCTAAACTAAGCTCCACCAGATTTAAAATTACTAATCATGTTTATCTGTATCTTGGCTGGAAAATAATTTGGGCTTTGTAGCAGTTTGCAGTACTGATTCTATTAGGCCATCTATACTAAGCTCCACCATCTTTCAAATTAATAATAATTTTTAGCTGCATCTAGCCCGGAAAATAAATTTGGGGCTCCTAGATGTGCAAGACACATGAGTGCCTTCTTGCTGCACTACCTGCAACATGACCCTCAGATTGTCAAAATTCGAAGTAATCCTGACTAATGGATTGCCACACTCTTAGATCCCCCACACTCTTCGATCAACCTTTTCATTTTAACAAAGAACAAAAAAATGGTAATTTTTGAAATTATAAGCATTAGCAGGTTATTAGAAACTGAAATCAAACAGTTTTCAACTCAAAACTTTATTCTAGGTGATGTTACATTTGCACATAGGACCCCTTGTTCGAATGGAGCTTCTGAACTCTCTCGTCCATTGAATTTGTCAGGTTTTGGATGGTTTCTGCTTCAATTGTTTTGCATGAGGACAGAATACCCTCCCAGAGCTGCTGCTTAGATGTGAACTGCCTCCCGCCATTATAGACACTCCTTTTGATGATGCTCCAGAGGTTCTCAATGGGGTTGAGGTCAGGGGAGCATGGGGGTCATACCATAAGTTTGTCCCCTTTTATGCCCATATCAGCCAGAGATGCAGATGTGTTATGTGCAGCATGAGATGGAGCATTATCATGCATGAAAATGATCTTGCTGCGGATTACACTGTTCTTCTTCTTGAACCATGGCAGGAAGTGCTGTTTGAGAAACTCCACATACAATATGGAGTTCATCTCTACCCCTTCAGGGATCATAAAGGGGCCGACAATCTCTCTCCCCATGATTCCTGCCCAAAACATTACTCCACTTTCTCCTTGTTGGCGCTGTAGCCGTGTTTGCGTGGGGTATCCATCAACCAGCCATCGTCCACTCCATCCATCTGGACCATCGAGCATTGCACGGCACTCATCGGTGAACAAAACAGTTTTGAAGTCAGTCTTCATGTATTGTTTGGCCCACTGGAGCCTTTTCTGCTTGTGTGCAGTGGATAGAGGAGGTCGACAGGATGGCTTACGCACAGCTGCAAACCTCTGAAGGACTCTGCATCTTGTTGTTCGGGGGATGTTGGAGGCACCAGCAGCTTCAAAAGCTTGTCTGCTGCTATGACAAGGCTTTTTTGCCACTGCTCTTTTAACCTGAGGTAATTGACTGGAGGAAAGAGTCCTCAATTTTCCCTTATCAGCACGCACACGTGTGTACTGTGAATCAGCTACATACTTCCTGATTGTGCGATGATCAGGATGAAGTGTCTTGGCAATGTTGATTGTAGTCATGCCTTGACCTAAACACTCCACAATTTGTTGCTTCTCAGCAGCCGACACATCCTTTTTCTTTCCAATTTTGGCTGAAAATGTAGGCTGCTTAATAATGTGGGATAGCCTTCTTAAGTAGTCTTGCCTTTCATTGGACACACCTGCCAAACTAATTAGCACAGGTGTCTGCAATTGCTTACAGAGCCCTGACACACATCACCATCAATGAATTTAACTGACAAACAAACAAATTCTTCCCTTATCACTCCTAAACACTTTTTGCATGATAATTTGGAACACAGTGTACATGTGCTTTTCCACAAAATACCAGTGGTTCACGTAGTGAATCTTACAGTTCTAACTTGCCAACCGTGGTCTGTATGGAGTTGTTCAATAAAGGGCCCAAAATTAAGATAACATAGACGGGAGAGGTCTCTATGAATAGGAATTCCTAAGTATTTGATACCCTGTGAGGGCCAGGCAAAGGGAAAGTTGGACTGGATGGAATCCTGTATGGATTTGGGGAGGGAGACATCGAGGGCCTCAGACTTCGCTGCATTGATTTTAAAATTTAACCATGTAACAAAGTGATCTATTTCAGCCATAACAGCAGGGATGGATATATGTGATTGAGTGATATATACTAGGACATCATCAGCAAATGCAGAGCACTTGTACTCGGTGCCTCCCACCTCAATCCACCTAATATTGGGGTTATGGCGAATTGATGAGAGCAGGTGCTCCATCACTAGGATGTATAAGAGAGGGGACAGAGGACATCCCTGCCTTGTCCCATTGGTGATTATGAAAGGTGATGAAAATGTTCCATTTATCTTCAGCCTAGGTGACGTATTGCGATACAGGGCCGTGATTTTGCCTATAAAAAGGTCCCCTAGACCCCTACCCCAAGCTTTTTAAGGGAATAATATATGGCGTGCCAGGAGACTCCATGGAGTCCTTTCTCAGCATCCAACGAGAGTATCTAATTAAAAAAATTTAACGGCATCTAGCCCAGGAAATACTTTGTGCCTAGTAGCAGTGTCTGCTAGTCAGCAGATTATCCCAGCTGTTAAGCAAGCTACACCACCTGTAGTTTGGACACTTAATTTTTTCAAAGGAAATGGTTCAGGCCCCCGGGACACTCAGTGAAGAGCATCGGGGAGGCACCCCAAGGCATAGTGGCTGGGACTGGCGGTAGGACACCTTGCGGTGGACCACCGAGCTCGATCCTTATAAAAGCTTTTTAACTGCAGCAGCTTTAGTGGACGCTACTGGAGCTGGAATTACGCGGCTGCTGGCTTGAGACTTGCCCTCCAATAGATCCTTGTAAAAGGATTTAAAGTGTATTCATTCAAATTAGACAGACAATTTAAATAAAAAAGCTTAGACCTGCCTCTACCACAGGGTGGCTCGCTCGACCCACCAGCGGACAGGCACCAGTATTGGGAGAGGGGGGCTGGCCGTCAGGGTCCACCGCAGCTCTGGCACAAACCCGGGGACACGGAGGTCGCACCTGCAGGAACGGACTGGCCGTGTCGGCTTCGCACTTTTTTAGTTTTAGAAGGGTATGACATGCCTATATCTATGTCTCCCCCTCCTTTTACTCCTCCACCTCTTTTCTTTTCACATGACTATATGTACTTGTCACTTTTCCATGTGTTAGTTGTGTCTTCTGAGCAGTTTGCCAGCTTTTGGACACCTTTGAAGGTGTTTTCTATGTGTTTCTATGTGTTTTTGTTTGCCTGCCATTGGTTTTAACGGTATTCGAAGGTGTTCGACGAACAGTTCGACGAACAGTTCGGCGAACATACGGGTGTTCGACGAACCGAACCGAACTCGAACACTATGGGGGTGGCTCAACACTAATTGTCAGTCCTTAAAGTGGAGTAACACTGTGGCACCATTGTTCTCAGCAGCAATCTGGGAGTCACAGATACTTCCAGGGGACTTCCTCATGCTCTCCTCCTTCCATTCAGCACTTTTTTCATCCATTTCAACATTTTCACTTCTCTCCTGAACTCCTTGTAGGGTCTGCTGAAAAAATGTGTGGATTTCCCATTGACTCCCATTATACTCGTTACTCGAAACAAGCATCCGAGCATTAGTAATTGTTTGGTTCGAGTAGCAAGCATGAAAGCATTTTTGTGCTCATTTATCCCTAGTTGCCATCTTGCCTCTCTAATATCTTCCCTTCTAATATAATGTGTTCTCAGGAATTATTTTTGCATCCAATGATAACTGGAAAGTAATGAGACGATTTACTCTGTCAACTCTTCGAGATTTTGGAATGGGGAAGGAAACCATTGAAAACAAGATTTCTGAAGAAACAGATTATTTGGTACAGAAGTTCAGATCTTACAAAGGTTGGTGAATGGCTCCATTATACTTTCTTTGTACACAGCTTCAAGAAAATAACTTACTATTAGAGATGAGCAAACGTTTTGATGCTCGGGTTCGTCAACTAAACCTGAGCATCAAAAAAAGGTTCATGTTCAAGCACCCAAGCTCTAGCATGACCCCGAAGATTATTATTATTATTATTTATTTATTTATTTATTTTTATATAGCAACACATTGATTCCATGGTGCTGTACATGAGAAGGGGTTACATACAAAATAAACATATCACTTACACTAACAAATAAACAATGATAGATTGGTACAGCGGGAAGAGGACCCTGCCCTTGCTGGCTTACATTCTACAGGATGATGGGGAAGGAGACAATAGGTTGGGGGTAGCAGCAGCTCCAGTGTTGGTGAGGCGCAGGTCCACTGTTGGTAAGGCAGCAGCTCCAGTGGGGTTGAGCAGACAGCCGGGTCATGGCAGGCTGTAAGCTTTCTTGAAGAGATGGGTTTTCATGTTCCGTCTGAAGGATCCGAGTGTGGTGGATAGTCGGACGTGTTGGGGCACAGAATTCCAGAGGATGGGGGATATTTGGAAGAAGTCTTGGAGGCGATTGGGTGAGGAACGAATAAGTGTGGAGGAGACATGGAGGTCTTGGGAGGACCGGAGATTACGTAAGGGAATAGGAGATTAGTTCAGAGATGTATGGAGGAGAGAGGTTATGGATGGCTATGTAGGTCAGTGTTAGTAGTTTGAACTGGATATACTGGGCAATTGGGAGCCAGTGAAGTGATTTGCAAAGGGGGGTAGCAGAGGAGTAGCGAGGCGAGAGATGAACTAGTCACGCAGCAGAGTTAAGGATGCACTGGAAGAGTGTGAGAATGAGCAGGTAGGCCACAGAGGAGGATGTTGCAGTAGTCGAGGCGGGAGATGATGAGGGCATGCACAAGCAGTTTAGTAAACTGAAGGTTGAGGAAAGAACAGATTCTGGAAATATTTTTGAGCTGGAGGCGACAGGAGGTGGCGAGAGCTTGGATGTGGGGTTTGAAGGACAGGGCAAAGTCAAGGGTTACTACGAGGCAGCAGATTGCTGGTACAGGGGAAAGTGTGATGTAATTTATTGTGATAGAAAGATCAGGTGGGGAAGATATGCAAGATGGACGAAAGATGATGATTTCAGTTTTTTCCACATTGAGCTTGAGGAAGCGAGAGGAGAAGAAGGATATGGCTAATAGACATGCTGGAATTCTGAACAATAGAGAGGTGACGTCTGGGCCAGAGAGGTACATCTGAGTGTCATCAGCGTATACACCGCGTGCAGAATTATTAGGCAAATGCGTATTTTAATCACTTTGATACTTTTTATACATGTTGTCCTACTCCAAGCTGCATAGGCTTGAGAGCCAACTACCAATTAAGTAAATCTGGTGATGTGCTTCTGTAGCGCCCCGAGGGTTCGGTCGCTACAGAGGTATTGCATCTCACCCAGAGGTGTGATATCTCACTTCCAGGTAAGGATGGAGTGTGGCTCAGGACCCTAACACCCACGTGCACTACACCACATTTCCAGGGGGCAGGGCGACAATGCTCCCAGGTGTGAGCACAACTGCCCCTGTCCCTGGCTGGAGTGGGGGGGGACACCTAGAAAGGGGGAACCCGGTAGTGTGTGTGTGGGGAGAGTAGATTCAGGGTGCACTGTAAAAGGAAGTATATAAGGTGGGCACCATCATAGAGTCAGAGTAGAAAGAAGAAGAAGGAGAAAGAGAGAGGAGAAGGCTGGGAGCAGGGGCTCTCTATGGGCTCTGCTCCGCAGGCAGGCCAAGTCTCAATGCCTGGTCCTGGAGGAGAGGAAAGGAGAGGAACGGAGGAAGCTCTAGGAGAAGACTGAAGGGACCCCAGGGGTGCGGCCGGCCAGTCGCCACCGCATGCCCGCCGCTACCAGAGTAGGGGGGTCAGGCTAAGAAAGGGAACCGGATCCCTCATCTAGTGGAGGAGAGCAACTACCCTCAGCTAGCAACCGGAGGCCGTGGCATTGTACGTGCACGGCCCCTCACTACACCCGTTAGAAAGGCACCATATAGGACCCAGGGAAACGGAAAATACATTTGCCCGCCAATGCCCGAGGCAGCTAGACAGAGACGTGGTCAATTGTGGGGTACGACAAGCCAGAGAAAGGACACACGAAGGGGGTCCTGAAAAGCATTCCAAAGGTACCTGGGAGTTGGCCGAGCCCCTCACCTGGTGAGCACAGCACGCCGTGGGCAGCCATTACCTGCAGAAGTGGCTTGGAGTGTAAAACTGTGAGTAAAGACCCTGGACTGCATCACTGGACTCTGAGTCATTACTGTTGCTCCCGCGCACCATCACCCCCACCATCTGCACTCACTGCCCTGAGGCTATACTTCTATACTACCCTCTGCTGTGCACTAGAGATGAGCGGTGTTCGACTAGAACTGTTCGCCAATCTCAAATTCGAGCTGTTTTGGGAGGTGTTGGAGTTGTTTGACGAACCCGAACGATTTGCAAAAAATTCGGCTGTTTGAGGTTATGTTTGATAACTGTTCGTGCACCAAAAGCATGTCCTGCATGTCTGGCGCTATTTTGAGCACCAATCATGCAGGGATTGTCTGCCACTCAAAGTAATGCCACAGCCATGGTGGTTGTGGCATTACAGTGATTGCCCAAATCGATGGGAACAGTGCCAACAGTGAAACATGAAAAGCGGCAATTCAGCAGCGGCATACACTGGTACCCGACAATTTAGAACCGAAAGAATAGAGCTTCACACATAGATTAGATAGATAGAAACATGTCAGCCACATAAATACGAAGTACAGTGACAGTGTTGCTTACTGTACTTGTCATTTAGTGTAAAGGATTTATCAAAAAAAATATTAGTGTTTTCATGCACCGTCTCTTTAAAAAAGCCGGCCGGCAATTCAGCAGCAGTACCCGACAATTTAGAATAGAAGGAATAGAGAATCACACATAGATTAGATAGATAGAAACATGTCAGTAACACATATATGAAGTACAGTGACAGTGTTGCTTACTGTACTTGTCATTTAGTGTAAAGGATTTATTAAAAAAAATAATAGTGTTTTCATGCACCGTCTCTTCAAAAAAGCCGGCCGGCAATTCAGCATCTGTACCCGACAATTTAGAATAGAAGGAATAGAGAATCACACATAGATTAGATAGATAGAAACATGTCAGTCACATATATATGAAGTACAGTGACAGTGTTGATTACTGTACTTGTCATTTAGTGTTAAAATAAAGGATTTATTTAAAAAAATTGGCGTGGGGGTCCCCATAATTTTTGGCTCTAGCGGAGGTTAAGCAGACGGCTGGGGCAGATGTTTGAAGCCTGGGAAGGGGTAATACCCACGGAACTTCCCAGGCTACTAATATCAGCCCCCAGCGGAATACCTAGCCTTTACTAGCTATTAAAATGGGGACCCCCCCCCAAAAAAAATGACGTGGGTTCCCCCCTATTTTAATAGCTAGCAAAGGCTAGGCAGACAGCTGGAGGCTGATATTAATAGCCCAGGAAGGGTGCCATGAATATTGGCCCCCTCCCAGGCTAGAAACACCAGCCGTCAGCCGCCCCAGAAATGGCGCATCCATAGGATGCGCTAATTCTGGCACTTAGCCTCGCTCTTCCCACTGCCCTGTAGCGGTGGCAGTGGGGTAATAGGGCTGGGGTTGATGTCAGCTTATAATGCCAGCTGACATCAAGCCCAGGTTAGTAATGGAGAGGCGTCTATAAGACACCCCATTACTAACCCCATAGTCAAAGTTAAAAGAAAACACAAACACCCAGAATAAACTCCTTTAATTGAAATAAAGACACATTCCTTTATTGTTCTAAATTAAACCATACTTACCACCACGCCCATTCCAGCTGAAGCCAACGATCTCCTGCAATAAAAGTAAAATAATAAAGCAAGATCATCCTTACCTTTCCATGGTTCCCAGGACAGCTTCAGCTCTGCTACATCGAGATGACAGGCTGGACCGCAGCAGAACGCTGCCATCCAGCTTGCCATGCCGCGGACACTGAGAAGCGCAGGCTTGCTTGCGCTCCTCAGTGTCTCGCTGTGACGGCATAAAGATGAGACGAGTTCATGTCCAATTATCTCAGCTCACCTCATGCACGTCACTGACTGCGTGGGAAAATTCTCCTGCACTCAGCGCTTCAGCGTGAGAATTTTCCCACGCTGTCAGTGACGTGCATGAGGTGAGCTCATTCATGTCCAATGATCTCAGCTCACCTCATGCATGTCACTGACAGCGTGGGAAAATTCTCCTGCACTCAGCGCTACAGCGTGAGAATTCTCCCAGCACTGCAGATTCCAGCCCCCAGCTGCCTAGTTGTAGCTGGCTGGACACAAAAATAGGGCGAAGCCACACGTATTTTTTTTTTTAATTATTTCATGAAATTCATGAAATAATTAAGAAAAAAAGGGCTTTCCTATATTGTTGTGTCCGGCCAGGTACAAATAGGCAGCTGGTGGTTGGGGGCAGCCCGTTCCTGCCTGCTGTACCTGGCTGGACACAAATATAGTGCGAAGCCCCACGTCAATTTTTTTTTTAATTATTTCATGAAACTAGATGGTGGCCCGATTCTAACGCATCGGGTATTCTAGAATATGTATGCGGAAGACCCGGCGCAAGCAGCAGAGCGGTGTTTAAATTTGGTGCCAAAATCGCTGACTGGTCGCGGCCAGCAACCGCGACGAATCAGCAAAGCGGTGTTGAAATTTGGCGACTATATCGCTGATTGGTCACGGCCGGCGGTCGCGACTAATCAGCAAAGCGGTGTTTAAATTTTGCGCCAATAATGCTGACTGGTTGCGGTTGCGACCATCAGCAAAGCGGTGTTTAAATTTGGCACCAATAATGGTGATTGGTCACGACCGCGACCATTCAGCAGGGCGGTGTTTAAATTTGGCGGCAACAATGTTGATTAGTCGTGGCCGGTGGTCGCGACCAATCAGCAGAGCGGGGTTTAAATTTGGCGCCAATAATGCTGATTGGTCGCAATCGCCGGCCGCGACCAATCAGCAGAGCGGTGTTTAAATTTGGCGCCAAAATCGCTGATTGGTCGCGGCCGGCAACCGTGACCAATCAGCAGAGCGAGGTTTAAATTTGGCGCCAATACTGCTGGTTGGTCGCGGCCGGCAACCGTGACCAATCAGCCGAGCAGGGTTTAAATTTGGCGCCAATACTGCTGATTGGTCGCGGACGGCGACCGCGATCAATCAGCAGAGCGGTGTTTAAATTTTGCGCCAATAATGCTGATTAGTCGCGGCCGGCATCCGCGACCAATTAGCAGAGCGGGGTTTAAATTTGGCGCCAATCTCGCTGATTGGTCGCGGCTGGAGTCCGCGACCAATCAGCAGAGCGTTGTTTAAATTTGGCGCCAATCTCACTGATTGGACGCGTCTGGCGTCCGCGACCAATCAGCAGTGCGTTGTTTAAATTTGGCGCCAATCTCGCTGATTGGTCGCGGCCGCTATTTAAATGTGGCGCCCAAATCGGTGATTGGTCGCGGGCAGCATCTGCGACCAATCAGCAGAGCGGTGTTTAACTTTAGCGCCAAGATCACTGATTGGTCGCGTGCGGAGAGCGCGACCAATCAGCGAATCATATTGGTGAGGACCGGGGAGCGCCGCTGCCTGGTCGGATACTTCCGCTGCGAGAAGCCGGGAGATGAGCGACTGCTCGCAGCAGATGTATCCCGACTCGCAGCGCCGCTCCACGATCCTCCCTTGACACCCTAGCCGCTGATGTCCCCACAGTATCCGCATGGTGTTACAAAGATCCGGACATTTGTGTTAAAAATCGCTGATTGGTCGCTGGTGCTGCCCGCGACCAATCACCGATTTGGGTGCCAAATATAAATATCGGCTGCAACCAATCACCGATCTTGGCTCCACATTTAAACACCGCTGTGCTGATTGGTCGCCGACGCTGGGCGTTTTGGCGCCACATTTAAATAGCGTCTGCGACCAATCAGTACAGCGGTGTTTAAATGTGGAGCCAAGATGGGTGATTGGCCGCGGCCGATATTTAAATTTGGCGCCCAAATCGGTGATTGGTCGCGGGCAGCACCAGCGACCAATCAGCGATTTTTAACACAAATGTCCGGACCTTTGTAACACCATGCGGATACTGTGGGGACATCAGCGGCTAGGGTGTGAAGGGAGGACCGGGGAGAGGCGCTGACATCCAATTGGTCGCGGCCGCTATTTAAATGTGCCGCACAAATCGGTGATTGGTCGCCGTCTTGACCGCGACCAATCACTGATCTTGCCGCCAAAGTTAAACACTACTGTGCTGATTGGTCGCTGACGCTGCCTGCGACCAATCACAGATTTGTGCGCCAAATTTAAATATCGGCCGCGACCAATCACCGATCTTGGATCCACATTTAAACAACGCTGTGCTGATTGGTCGCGGACGCTGCCCGCGACCAATCACCGATTTGTGCGATAAATTTAATTATCAGCCTCATGCACGTCACTGACAGCGTGGGAAAATTCTCCTGCACTCAGAGCTTCAGCGTGAGAATTCTCCCACGCTGTCAGTGACGTACATGAGGTGAGCTGAGTTCATTGGACATGAACTCGTCTCATCTTTATGCCGTCACAGCCTGACACTGAGGAGCGCAAGCATGCCTGCGCTTCTCAGTGTCTGCGGGATGACAGGCTGGATGGCAGCGTTCTGCTGCGGTCCAGCCTGTCATCTCGATGTAGCAGAGCTGAAGCTGTCCTGGGAACCATTGAAAGGTAAGGATGATGTTGCTTTATTATTTTACTTTTATTGCAGGAGATCGTTGGCTTCAGCTGGAATGGGCGTGATGGTAAGTATGGTTTAATTTAGAACAATAAAGAATTGTGTGTTTATTTCAATTAAAGGACTTTATTCTGGGTGTTTGTGTTTTCTTTTAACTTTGACTATGTGGATAGTAATGGGGGTGTCTTATAGACGCCTCTCCATTACTAACCTGGGCTTGATGTCAGCTGGCATTATAAGCTGACATCAACCCCACCACTATTACCCCACTGCCACCGCTACAGGGCAGTGGGAAGAGCGAGGCTAATTGCCAGAATTGGCGCATCCTACAGATGCGCCATTTCTGGGACAGCTGACGGCTGGTGTTTTTAGCCTGGGAGGGGGCCAATATTCATGGTACCCTTCCTGGGCTATTAATATCTGCCCCCAGCTGTCTGCTTAGCCTTTGCTAGCTATTAAAATAGGGGGGTCCCCACGTCATTTTTTTGGGGGGGTCCCCCATTTTAATTACTAGTAAAGGCTAGGTATTCAGCTGGGGGCTGATATTAGTAGCCTGGGAAGCTCCATGGGTAGTACCCCCTTCCCAGGCTTCAAAAATCTGCCCCAGCCGTCTGCTTAACCTCCGCTAGAGCCTAAAATTACGGGGAACCCAATGCCAATTTTTTTTTTAATAAATCCTTTATTTTAACACTAAATGACAAGTACAGTAATCAACACTATCACTGTACTTCATATATATGTGTGACTGACATGCTTCTATCTATCTAATCTATGTGTGATGCTCTATCTTTCTGTTCTAAATTGTCGGGTACCGAGGCTGAATTGCCGGCCGGCTTTTTTAAAGAGACGGTGCACGAAAACACTATTATTTTTTTAAATAAATCCTTTACACTAAATGGCAAGTACAGTAAGCAACACTGTCACTGTGCTTCTTATATGTGTGACTGACATGTTTCTATCTATCTAATCTATGTGTGATGCTTTATTCCTTCTTGTCTAAATTGTCGGGTACCGGTGTATGCCGCTGCTGAATTGCTGGCCGGCTTTTTTAAAGAGAGCGTCTCTGAGCAGTTTGTCAGCTTTTGGACATCTTTGAAGGTGGTTTCTATGTGTTTCTATGTGTTTTTGTTTGCCGGCCATTGGTTTTAACGGTGTTCGACGGTGTTCTAAGGTGTTCGACGAACAGTTCGACGAACAGTTCCTCGAACATCCCGGTGTTCGACGAACCGAACCGAACCCGAACACTACGGGGGTGGCTCAACACTACTGTGCACACAACATCAGCCTCAGCGGTCTGCCCCGCAGCGGTGGTTCTCAGTGACCGCAATCCACGGGTGGCGTAGTCGGACATTTAAACATTAAAAACCAAGTAAACAGATCCGCCACTGGTTTGACCACCCTGAGCTACGGGACCTGGTCACCACCACGGAGACTACAACCCCTGACATTACACAGAGACCCGGCTCCGGGTATTCCCCCACACGCATGGCCCAGTGGGCGCGTCACATCTCTGTAATGAGGAGGGGTGTTGACTAATGACATCAACACCCTATATAAGGTGTGCTTAATTATTAGGCAACTTCCTTTCCTTTGGCAAAATGGGTCAGAAGAGAGATTTGACGGGCTCTGAAAAGTCCAAAATTGTGAGATGTCTTGCAGAGGGATGCAGCAGTCTTGAAATTTCCAAACTTTTGAAGCGTGATCACTGTACAATCAAGCGTTTCATGGCAAATAGCCAACAGGGTCGCAAGAAGCGTGTTTGCCAAAAAAGGCGCAAAATAACTGCCCCTGAATTGAGTAAAATCAAGCATGAAGCTGCCAAGATGCCATTCGCCACCAGTTTTGCCATATTTCAGAGCTGCAACGTTACTGGGGTATCAAAAAGCACAAGTTGGGTGAAACTCAGGGACATGGCCAAGGTAAGGAAGGCTGAAAAACGACCACATTTGAACAAGAAACAAAAGATAAAACGTCAAGAATGGTCAAGAAATATCTTAAGACTGATTTTTCAAAGGTTTTATGGACTGATGAAATGAGCGTGACTCTTGATGGGCCAGATGGATGGGCTGGAGGCTTGATCAATAAAGGGCAGAGAGCTCCACTCCGACTCAGACGCCAGCTAGGTGGAGGTGTGGTACTGGTATGGGCTGGTATCATCAAAGATGAACTTGTGGGACCTTTTCGGGTTGAGGATGGAGTGAAGCTCAACTCCCAGACCTACTGCCAGTTTCTGGAAGACAGCTTCTTCAAGCAGTGGTACAGGAAGAAGTCAGTATCGTTCAAGAAAAACATGATTTTCATGCAGGACAATGCTCCATCACATGCATCCAACTACTCCACCCCGTGGCTGGCCAGTAAAGGTATAATAGAAGAAAAAATAATGACATTGCGTCCTTGTTCACCTGATCTGAACCCCATATAGAACCTGTGGTCCATCATACAATGTGAGATCTACAGGGAGGGAAAACAGTACACCTCTCTGAACAGTGTCTGGGAGGCTGTGGTGACTGCTGCACGCAATGTGGATCGAAAAGAGATCAAGCAACTGACAGAATCTATGGATGGAAGGCTGTTGAGTGTCATCATAAAGAAAGGTGGCTATACTGATCACTATTTTTTTGGTTTTTGTTTTTGCATGTCAGAAATGTTTATTTCTAAATCTTGTGCACTGATATTGGTTTACCTGGTGAAAATAAACAAGTGAGATGGGATTATATTTGGTTTTTATTAAGTTGCATAATAATTCTGCACATTAATAGTTACCTGCACAAACAGATATCCTCCTAAGATAGCCAAATCTAAAAAAAAAACACTCCAACTTCCAAAAATATTAAACTTGGATAGTTATGAGTCTTTTGGGTTGATTGAGAACATAGTTGTTCATCAATAATAAAAATAATCCTCTAAAATTCAACTTGCCTAATAATTCTGCACAGTAGGGGTCCTAGGATAGAGCCTTGAGGGACTTCAACAGAGAGAGTTAACAAACAAAGTAGCACTCTGTAATGCTAATTATGTAAATATGAAGTATGAAATATGAATAGCATTACTGCTGTAGAAAATAGAAATAAATGAGAAATCTTAGCACATAAATTGGCCAATTCATGTGTACCTGACTGCCGGGGTAAAGCGTTTCTCGATGTCAGGACCCTACCAATGTGAATACCTCTCTAAAGGACATCCGTCTGCTTATGTGTGGGAAAGTAAGATCCTACTGCAATTAAAACCACCTGTGGCATAGGGGTGAAGTGCTCGGTCAAAGCTTAAACATAGAAACAGAAAAAAACTGACGGCACTTCCAATACAAGAAATAGGTGTAAACAGGTGCTTACTAGGAGAAGTTACCTCCACATACAATTAACAAGCAAAGCAGCACTCTGTAACGCTAAGTATGTAAATATGAAGTATGAAATACGAACAGCATTACTGCTGTAGAAAATAGAAATAAATGAGAAATCTTAGCGCATAAATTCCCTGGTTTCCCACGGTGTAATCTGTGTGACAGCGCGGGAAACTGGGACTTTGATCTGTTACCACCAGTCACAGTGCTGCGGGATCACGCTGTCAGTTGTCAGCATGATCCCGCAACTGTCACTGTGACCCACAGTATAAAGCTTACTGCTGATCACAGGCTCTGGCTGATGGCACTACTTCTCCCATTAGCTGACGCCCACTCTCACTGTTAACAGCAAACGCAAGTGCCACTGATGAGAAGAGTAGTTGCTCACCCGCCAGCGCTTGTGCAGTGAAAGTAAAAAAAAATTAAAATTAATCAATAACTATTTAAATTTAAAAAATATACATTATACTCATCTACACCTAATCGCTGATGGCCTTGTCCCCTGTAAAAAACAAAAATAAAAAAACATCATAAACTTACCTAAATGCCTATTCCCTGATGCCCATGCCATCTATAATAAAGAAAAAATAATAAACGACCATAATCCTCACCTATCCTCAGTTGTCCACTTAATCCAGATTGTCGCACGGCGATCTAATCATTGGTAGAACAGCCACATCCAGAGATGTGACTGTGCTATCTGACAGCCGGCGATACTCTGACAGGAGTGCAATCGCTCCTGCAGTGTATCATGATGAGCTGCCGTGAGAGAGGTCACACGGGTTCATCAGCTGATGAACTCCTGTGACTTCTCTTATGGCACCAGCGCTGCGTGCTAAAATTAATATTGGCCATCTTATGGATATGCCATTTCTGGGATGGCTGAGAACTGATGTTTTTAACTGTGAAAGGGGGTCAATATCCATGGCCCTTCCTAGGCTATTAATATCAGCCCACAGCTGTTTGCATAGCCATTGCTTGGGGGACCCTACATAATTTTTTTTATAATGCCTCCCTGTAATCTATCCATTAAAAGCTAATCAAACATCTGTGAGCTCTTATCAATAGCCAGGGAACATCTTTAGTTAATGGCCCTTTCCTTGGCTACTATTATCAGCCCCCAGTGGTCGGCTTTCCCTCTGCTGATTGCAAATAATTGGCGGGAGCTCACACAGTTTTTTTATAGTTCTTGGTTTTACACATAATGTATACTGTCGGTGATGATCTTATGGAGACCAGGCTACAATGATGTGAACTGCACTCAGTAGCCGGCACTAGAGCTACCATGAGACCTGGTGGCTTGAACTCAGGTAACCTTTCAGAGTTCAAAGCCACCAGGTCTACCGGCAGCTGTGAGGTTTGGAAAACTCATGGGAAACTTTGAGAGACTTTTAATGTTCACTGAAGTTTCCAGATGCTGAAACACCTGGAGGCTGTGAACTAAGGTTACCTTGGGTGTGTATTAAACTGTACTTGCTATTAAATAAAAAAATAAATGAAAAAAATGACGTAAGGTCCCTGGTAATTTTCATAACCAGCAGAAGGAAAGCCGACCACTGGGGGCTGATATTGCTAGCCAGGGAAAGGGGCCAAAAGCCCAAAATGTTCCCTGGCTATTAATAACAGCTCACAGCTGTTTGGTTATCCTTTACTGGCTAGATTACTGGAGGCCCCCTGAAAGAATTGATGTATGGTCCCCTATAAATTCTAACCAGCAAAGGCTAGACAGACAGCTGCGGGCTGATATTAATAGCCAGGGAAGGGGCCCATGTATCCTGGCCCCCTCTGAGGCTAATAACATCAGCTCTCAGCTGCCTTAGAAATAGTGCATCCTTAAGATATGAAAATTCATCATCAGATTAAAAAAAAAAAATATGAGAATACGAAAATTCTGGCATTTAGTCTTGCTCTTTCCACTTGTCCTGGTGTGGTGGCAAGTGGGGTAATAGGTTTGAGGTTCATGTCAGCCTTGTACTGGCAGCCGACATGAACCCAGGTTAGTAATAGAGAGGCGTCTATAAGACACCCCCATTACTAACCCCATAGTAAAATTGTAAAAAAATCACCAAACACCCAGAATAAAGTAATTTATTTGAAAATTCTTACATGGCCACTCATCCAAATTCTGTTATGCGTGGCACCCGTCATCTCCAATCCTGGTATGCATGGCACCCCTCATCCACAATCCCGGTATGTATGGCACCCCTCATCTCCAATTTTGGTATACATGGCACCCCTAACCCCCAATCCTTGTATGTATGGCACCCCTCATCCCCAATCCTGGTAGGTATGGCACCCCTCATCCCCAATCCTGGTATGTATGGCGCCCCTCACCCACATCCTGGTATGCATGGCACCCCTCACTCCATCCTGGTATGCATGGCACTCCTCATTCCTATCCTGGTATGCATGGCCCCTCATCCGAATCCTGTTATGCGTGGCACCCCTCATCCCCAATCCTGGTATGCATGGCACCCCCCATCCCCAATCCCGGTATGTATGGCACCCCTCATCTCCAATCTTGGTATACATGGCACCCCTCATCCGCAATCCTGGTATGTATGGCACCCCTCATCCCCAATCCTGGTATGCATGGCTCCGCCATCCATAATCCTGGTATGTACGGCTCCGTCATCCCCAATCCTGGAATGCATGGCTCCCTCATCCCCAATCCTGGTATACATGGCACCCCTCATCCCCAATCCTGGTATGCATGGCATCCCTCATCCCCAATCCTGGTATGCATGGCATCCCTCATCCCCAATCCTGGTATGCATGGCACCCCTCATACCCAATCCTGGTATGCATGGCACCCCTCACGCCCAATCCTGGTATGCATGGCACCCCTCATCCCCATTCCTGGTAAGCATGGCTCCCTTGTTCCCATCCTGGTATGCATGGCTCCCTCATCCCCAATCCTGGTATGCATGGCTCCTTCATCCCTATCCTAGTATGCATGGTACCCCTCATCCCTATCCTGATATGCATGGCACCCCTCATCCCCATTCTGATATGTATGGTACCCCTCATCCCAATTCTGGTATGAATGGCACCCAATCACTGATCCTAGTATGCATGGCACCCCTCATCCCTATTCTGGTATGCATGGTACCCCTCATCCTGGTATGCATGGCACCCCATCCCTCATACTGGTATGCATTTTACCCCGCATTCCTATCCTCATCCTTATTCTAGTATGCATGGCACCCCTCACCCCCCAATCCTGGTATGCATGGTCCCCTCACCCCCCATTCCTGGTGTGCATGATCCCCTCACACCCCAATCCTGGAATGCCTGGTCCCTTCACCCCCCCTAATCCTGGTATGCATGGTCCCCTCACTCCCCAATCCTGGTATGTATGGTCCCCTCACCCCCCAATCCAGGTATGCATGGTCCCTCACCCCCCAATCCTGGTATGCATGGCACCCCTCACCCCCAATCCTGGTATGCATGGCTCCCTCATCCCCAATCCTGGTATGCTTGGCTCCCTAATCCCCAATCCTGGTATGCATGGCACCCCTCATCCCCATCCTGGTATGTATGGCACCCCTCATCCCCAATCCTGGTATGCATGGCAACCCTCACCCCCAATCCTGACATGTGTGACACCCCTCATCCCCAATCCTGGTATGTGTGGTACTCCTCATCCCCAATCCTGGTATGTGTGATACTTCTCATCTCTATCCTGTTATGCATGGTACCCCATCCCTCATCCCTATCCTGGAATGTATGGTATCCCTCATCCTGGTATGCATGGGCCCCTAACCCACATCCTGGTATGCATGGCGCCCCTCACCCACATCCTGGTATGCCTGGCACCCCTCACCCCCTTCCTGGTATGCATGGCACTCCTCATTCCTATCCTGGTAAGCATGGCCCCTCATCCGAATCCTGTTATGCGTGGCACCCTTCATCCCAAATCCTGGTATGCATGGAACCCCTCATCCCCAATCGTGGTATGTATGGTACCCCTCACCCCAAATCCTGGTATGCATGGTACCCCTCACCCCCAATCCTGGTATGCATGGCACCCCTCACCCCCAATCCTGGTATGCATGGCTCCCTCATCCCCAATTCTGGTATGCATGGCACCCCTCATTGGAAATCCTGGTATGCATGGCATTCCTCATCCCCAATCCTGGTATGCATGGCTCCACCATCCCCAATCCTGGAGTGCACGGCTCCCTCATCCCCAATCCTGGAATGCACGGCTCCCTTATCCCCAATCCTGTTATGCTTGGCTCACTCATCCCCAATCCTGGTATGCATGGCACCCCTCATCCGCAATCCTGGTATGTATGGCATTCCTCATCCCCAATCCTGGAATGCACGGCTCCCTCATCCCCAATCCTGGTATGCATGGTACCCCTCATCCCCAATCCTGGTAGGCATGGCACCTTTCATCCCCAATCCTGGTATGCATGACATCCCTCATCCCCAATCCTGGTATGCATGGTTCCCTGATCCCCAATCCTGGTATGCATGGCTCCCTCATCCCTATCTTGGTATGCATGGCACCCCTCAACCCCAATACTTGTATGCATTGTACCTCCCAACCCCAATCCTGGTATGCATGACACCCCTCATACCCAATTGTGGTATTCATGGCACCACTCATCCCCAATCCTGGTATTCATGGCACCCCTCATCATCCCCAATCCTGGTATGCATGGCTCCCTCATCCCCAATCCTGATATGCATGGCACCCCTATGTTATGATCTGCTACAAGCACTAAGGAAAGAAAGGAGATCTGTCCCTACAATAGAAGTAAGCTAGATCCCTACGATGTAACGGGGAACGTGATCCTGCGATCAGACCCGCTAAAGTCCTCGGCTAGTCTGTACGAAGACCTATAGATGCAAGGGAGGGATCCCTACAAGAACTAGGGACTGGGATAAAGTTGGACACCTCCTAGCAGAAATTATAGCAGTAAAAGACAAACACACAACATAGAACATAAAGGTCCGAAGACCTAGCTAAACTGACTGAGATAGGTAACTAAGCACCAAGCTAGCTTAAGAGTAGAAATTTCAATGAAGTCCAGCAAGGCCAGGAGGGCGGAGCAGGACTAAATAGGCAAAAAAGGTCATGTGACCAGCAAGATAGAAAAAACCTAACAGGAGAGTTCTAACATACCCCCTCTTCTATGAAGATCCTCTTGTGAAACGCTCTGACAAGTCTGGAAGAGGAAACATCATCCGCCCTCACCCATGAGTTATCCTCGGGTCCGAAACCCTTCCAAGCGACGAGATACTGCAAACTCCCTCTATACCGTCTAGAATTTAGGATGCGGGAAATTTCGTATTCCCCGTCCTCCACCACCGGAGGAACAGTGGCAGAGGCATCACCATCCGACACATAAGCTCTTTTCAACAGAGAAACATGAAACACAGGATTAATCTTCCAGGAGGTAGGAACCTCCAACCTAACAGCAGATTGGTTAACTACCTGAAGCACCTTAAAGGGCCCTACAAACTTGGGACCCAATTTTTTAGAAGGAATCCTCAACCGCAGATTCTTAGAGGACAACCAAACCATGTCACCAATAGCAAACAAAACCTCTTGCCGTTTCCTATCAAAGTACCTCTTAGATTTTCTGTTAGCCTCCTGAAGATTACCACGCACATCGTCCAAACTCTCTCCAAATCACCGGAAAAACTCTCCTCCTCAGGCACAGCCGATGCCAATTTGGAGAATGACCTAAAAGACGGATGTCTCCCAGAACAACAAAAAAAATGCAAACAACCAGCAGAAGAGGATGTATGGTTGTTAAGAGCAAACTCAGCAAGTGGCAGAAACTCAGACCACCCCTCCTGATTGTCTGCCACAAAACAACGCAAGAACTGCTCAACATCCTGATTCTTCCTTTCTGTCTGGCCATTAGACTCAGGATGATATCCGGATGAAAACGAAAAATGAACTCCCAACCTGTCACAAAAAGCACGCCAAAAATGAGCCACGAACTGAGGTCCCCTGTCCGAAACAATGTCAGTAGGAATGCCATGTAGTCTGACAATTTCCTTGACAAAGGCCTTAGCGAGTGTCTTACCGCAGGGCAGTTTGATGAAAGGAACCAAGTGACACATCTTGCTAAAACGGTCCACGACCACCCAGATGACCGTGAAACCCTCAGAGGGGGGAAGGTCAGTAATAAAGTCCATAGCCAGATGTGTCCAAGGTGCACTAGGAACCTCCAGAGGTCAAAGCAACCCCGCTGCAGGAGTATGTGAAGACTTAAATCTAGCACACACCGTACATTGACGCACCCACTTAATGACTTCCTTCTGCCATCCAGGCCACCAAAAACTGCGACCCACAAGTCTCTTGGTCTCAGAAATTCCTGGATGACCTGCCAACTGAGACTCATGACACTCGACAAACAAATCTCTCCTAAAGGTCCTAGGCACAAACAACCTCCCATGGGGAGTGTTAGATGGGGCATTCTCCTGTGCTTTAAGAATCTCATCTTCCAAAACGGAGTCCAAAGCAGCAATCACAACACCTTCTTGTAAAATGCTCTCCTCCTCCTCAGCACCGACCATGGGAGAAAAGCTGCGAGACAAAGCATCAGCTTTAACATTCTTGGTGCCCGGGATGTAAGTAGCGGAAAAATTAAACCGCGAGAAAAAAAGTGCCCACTTAGCCTGACGGGCATTCAAGCGCTTGGCAGCATCAAGATAGATCAGATTTTTATGATCAGTGAAAACCTTAATGGGAAATTCAGCACCTTCCAAGAGATGACACCAGTGTTCAAATGCGAGTTTAATAGCCAGCAATTCCCGATTACCAATATCGTAATTAAGTTCAGTCTCAGAAAATTTTTTTGAAAAAAAAGCACAGGGATGTACTCCATCCTTGTTTTTCTGAAACAACACCGCACCGACCCCCACCGTAGATGCATCAACCTCAACCAAAAACGGCTTAGTCACATCAGGCTGCATAAGGATGGGAGCAGAGCTGAACCTCTCCTTTAGAAACACAAAAGCTTCAATGACCTCAGTAGTCCACTGAACCGCATTAGCACCTTTCCTGGTGAGATCGGTCAGTGGTTTGACAATAATAGAAATTTTTTTAATGAATTTTCTGTAATAATTGTCGAAACCCAAAACCTCTGTATCAATTTCAAACCAATAGGCCTAGGCCATTCCTGCACAGCTTGAACTTTCACCGGGTCCATCTCAAAGCCCTCGCTGGAGATAATGTAGCCCAAAAAACGAATTCTCTGTACAGCGAACTCACATTTCTCCAGCTTAGCAAAATGCAAATTGTCAATTAATAACTGTAATACCTCACGTACACTCCGCCAATGAGACTCCAGATCTGGTGAATAAATCAAAATGTCATCCAAATACACAACCACATTTTTGCCGATCAAAGGTCTAAGGATGTCATTAATAAGATTCTGAAAAAATGCTGGAGCATTGGTAAGACCAAAAGGCATAAACAGATTCTCAAAATGACCCACAGGAGTGTTAAAAGCAGTCTTCCATTCATCACCCTCCTTCATGCGCCACAAATTGTATGCCCCCTGGAGATCAATTTTAGAGAACCACTTGGCCCCCACTAACTGGTTAAACAAATCAGGAATCAATGGCAGTGGGTAAGGATTGCGTACAGTAATTTTATTAATCTCACGAAAATCCAGACAAGGACGTAAACCGCCGTCCTTTTTTTTAACAAAAAAAAATCCAACAGCCACAGGAGACTTGGAAGGCCTAATGTGACCGACGGCCAAGCTTGTCTGTATGTATTCCTCCAAAGCCTTTCTCTCAGGAATAGTAAGATTAAATAAACGACTTTTAGGAAGAGTCGCTCCAGGGACAAATTCAATGGTACAATCATAGTCTCTATGGGGAGGCAAAATTTGTGACTCCTCCTCAGAAAAAACTCTCCAAAAATCCTGAATAGGTTCAGGTAATTCCCCTTTTTCCACCGCAGCAATACGTCCGTTACAACACTTGTCATAACACTCAGGGCTCCAGGACTTCATTTCATTGGTAGACCAATCCAGTACAGGATTGCGCAATTTTAACCAGGGCAATCCCAAAACTACTGGAGAAGGCAAAATATTTAATACTACCAAATCCAAATTCTCTTGGTGAACACCATTAATAGTGAGGGGAAATTCACAGACCTTGTGAGTAACACTCTTCAAGGGAGAGCCATCGACAGAAACCACAGCAATAGGGGATGACAAAGGTTTGGGTTTTAATTTAAGTTTTTCCAAGAATCCCCCATCAATCACATTCAGAGTAGAACCACAATCCACAAATACCCGAAATTCAATTAATTCTTTCTGAGCAGCAGTAGTAGCAGAAAGAAATACACCCTTAGTGTTTAAACAGGCTATACGGGAGTAACTGACCATTTTTTTTCTTTGTTCATACGAAGCACACAGTTCTTAACTAAATGGTCAGATTTCCCGCAATAAAAGCACAAACCTTCAGAAGACCCGCGGTCTTTTTCCTGAGAGCGGGGTGCCATCGCCCCAATCTCCATCGGCTCTCCAATGTCAGTACAGACCCTCTCAAGACTCGGAGCTGACATGGCAGAGGATTTACTCTCATTAACCCTTGCACGCAGTCTCCTGTCCACCCTTATAGCTAATTGCATTGCCTCCTGCAAGTTTCCAGGTGTGGGATAAGCAATCAGCAAATCCTTAACCCTTTCACCTAGCCCCGCAAGAAACAAACTTTTCAAAGCTGATTCGTTCCACCCCACCTGGGCAGACCACCGACGGAAGTGAGAACAATATTTTTCCACATTACCTGATCCCTGCCTCAAATGTCTCAATTCAGTCTCAGCTGATGAGACACGATCAGGATCATCATACAACAAACCCAAAGCAGAAAAAAAACTATCCACTGATCTAAAGCATGGATCACTAGGTTGGAGAGAAAAGGCCCATCCCTGAGGTTCTTTGCGCAAAAGTGACATTATGAACCCTATGCGCTGTGATTCATCACCAGAGGATCTGGGTCTCAAACGAAACTACAACAAACAAGCATTTTTAAAGGAAAAAAATTCTTGTTGATCACCAAAAAATAAATCAGGCAAATGTACCTTTGGCTCCACAAAATGTGCTCCAGAACAGCTACTCACGTGTTGTTGGAGCTCGGCCACCTCCAGAGAGAGTCCCTGCAGGCGTTGAGCCAAATCCTGAACCGACATCAAGATGGTAACTGGAAGTCTTTCCTTAGAGATATTTTTGGGCTGGACTTACTGTTATGATCTGCTACAAGCACTAAGGAAAGAAAGGAGATCTGTCCCTACAATAGAACTAAGCTAGATCCCTACGATGTAACGGGGAACCTGATCCTGCGATCAGACCCTCTAAAGTCCTCGGCTAGTCTGTACGAAGACCTATAGATGCAAGGGAGGGATCCCTACAAGAACTAGGGACTGGGATAAAGTTGGACACCTCCTAGCAGAAATTGTAGCAGTAAAAGACAAACACACAACATAGAACATAAAGGTCCGAAGACCTAGCTAAACTGACTGAGATAGGTAACTAAGCACCAAGCTAGCTTAAGAGTAGAAATTACAATGAAGTCCAGCAAGGCCAGGAGGGCGGAGCAGGACTAAATAGGCAAAAAAGGTCATGTGACCAGCAAGATAGAGAAAACCTACCAGGAGAGTTCTAACACCCTCATCCCCAATCCTGGTATGCATGGCTCCCTCATCCCTATCTTCGTATGCATGGCACCCCTCATTCCCAATCCTGGTATGCATGGTACCTCTCATCCCCAATCCTGGTATGCATGGCACCCCTCATACCCAATCGTGGTATTCATGGCACCCCTCATCCCCAATCCTGGTATGCATGGCTCCCTCATCCCCAATCCTGATATGCATGGCACCCCTCATCCCCAATCCTGGTATGCATGGCTCCCTCATCCCTATCCTGGTATGCATGGGCCCTTAACCCCCAATAATCGTATGTGTGGTACCCCTCATCCTGCTATGCATGGTCCCCTCACCCGCCAATCCTAGTATGTGTGGTACCCCTCACCCCCCAATCCTGGTATGTATGGTACTCCTCATCCCCCAATCCTGGTATGCATGATCCCCTCACCCCACAATCCTGGTATGTATGGCCCTTTACCCTACAATCCTGGTATGCATGGTCCCCTCACTCCCCAATCCTGGTATGTGTGGTACCCCATACCCCCCCAATACTGGTATGTGTGGTACCCCTCATCCCCCCAATTCTGGTTTGTGTGGCACCCCTCATCCCTTTCACGCTGCACACATACAAAAAAATAAACAGTTATACTCACCTTTCTTCTCTGTGCTCCAGCGCTGCTGTGTCCTGTTCTGCCAGAGGCCGAGGGAGGCGTGCGGCACCGGAGCACTGCGCTGTCCGGCGCCATTTTGCTGAAGACACACTGCAAATGTGTCTTCAGCAAAATGGCGCCGAATAGCGCTATGCGCATGTGCCAATCCATGCAGCTGGATGCGGTCTTCTGTCTGAAGCTTTTATAGACTGCGCGTCGCGCATGCGCAGAGTATAAAGGCTTCAGACAGAGACACGAATCCCCGGTTATATTATAAATATTGGAGGGAATTAATAATCATTCATAATTCTTATCACTTCACATCAGCCTAAGGCTATTTTAAATTAGTGATGGTTCTGCCCTTTATATTTGTAGTTTTTAGCCCAAGGGATGAATATTTGATAAGTATTAGGTTTAGGATCCCATCTAGAAAAGGTACATCTGGTCATGGCTGATGGGCTCTCATGAATTGGCCAATTTATCCTTTAAGTACATTCATTTTATAAGTATTTTCTATGTAGCATTGATGCAGTTTAACCCTTTAACGACCATGGGTCTGTCTGTTTTTGTGTTTTAATTTTTTGCTCTCCTTCTTCCCAGAGCCAGAACTTTTTTAATTTTTGATCAATATGGCCGTGTGAGGGCTTATTTTTTGTGGGACGAGTTGTACTTTTAAAGGCCATCACTGATTTCACCATATCTTGTGCTGGAAAACGGTAAAAAAATTCCAAGTGCGGTGAAATTGCAAAAAAAATGCAATTTCACAGTTGTTTTTTGGGTCCTTTTTTTACCATGTTCATTGAATGCTAAAACTGACCTGCCATTATTATTCTACAGGTCATTATGAGTTTGTTAGGTCCTGACATCGAGAAACGCCTTACCGCGGCTGTCAGGTACACATGAATTGGCCAATTTATGCGCTAAGATTTCTCATTTATTTACAGCAGTAATGCTATTCATTTTCCATACTTCATATTTACATGCGCTAAAAAATTTTTCCCCAAAAATTTTTTTCATTTATTTCTATTTTCTACAGCAGTTATGCTATTCATATTTCATATCTATATACTCAGTGTTACAGTGTGCTACTTTATTTGTTTATTATATATGGAGGTAGCTGCTCTTAGTAAGCACCTGTTCACACCTAGTTTTTGTAGTGGAAGTGCCGTCATTTTCTTTGTTATTATGAGTTTGTAGACACCAAACATGTACAGGTTCTTTTTCTTATTTAAGTGGTGAAAAAAAAATCCAAAGTTTGCTAAAAAAAAAATGATGCCATTTTCCAAGACCCGTAGCGTCTCCATTTTTCGGGATCTGGGGCTGGGTGGGGGCTTATTTTTTGTGCGCTGGGCTGAAGTTTTTTTTTTCTACTATTTTGGTGGCGCTCATAGCAATTGAGACATGACAACCACAGGTGTCTGCTGTAGGGTTGTCATGCCCACCCATCGATGACCCTCGATCACGTGACGGGGTCACCGATGGGTGGGGTTTAGGACGTGCTTCCCGGAGAGATTGACAGCGGTATTTAACATGTTAACAGCCGTGGGTAGATCGTGATTCCACCCGCGGCTGTTGCGTGCACATGTCAGCTGTAAAAATCAGCTGACATGTGCTCGGTTCAGTGCGGGCCCAGCACCGGAGCCCCCGCTGAACCTGCCTTTCCGACCAGGTGCGTACTGTTACTGACCTGGTCGAAAGGGGTTTTAAATGTCACATATCTGTTTTTTGCATACATATTAGAGCTTACAGAGGCGGCTGTATTCTTTTGCTTGCATTTTGTGCAGTCATGTCAGCTTGCCCCTATTCACACTTGCTTTGTGTTGAGGGGTGTTTGTCAGTTTTTTGTCATTACTACCATTGTCTTCTCACTGTTTTTCCAGGTGAACCCTTCGATAACCTCATGACTATGAATGCTGCTGTATCTAACATAATTGTATCCATCTTACTAAGTAAGCGATTTGATTATGAAGATCCCACACTTTTGAAGCTGCTTAAGTTGAATAAGGAAAATTCCAAATTATGTGGTAGCCCGATGGCTTTGGTGAGTAGTTCAACTCCACATTGTATTTTAGAAAGAGCATTCTAGGCCATTCTCAAAATATGTAATATATCATTCTCAAGATATGTAATGTGTGATTGGTGAGACTGCAACCCATAAGACGCCCCTACTTTTAAAATTATTCTCTTACAAACAGCTTTCTCAAGTGTGTTGTTTCTCTTGCCAGTGAAAACTTTGGAACGCCTCTTCATGCAATGTTTTCCCGTTTGAATTGGAATGTATAAATTATAGATTTAGACTGAAAGCAGCAAAACAATGAAGGAACACATATAGAAACAATAAGTAAAGAAACAAGCCAAACCAGAATTTTTATTGAACCTAAAATTCCTCAAAGTACCCTCTTTTATTCTGATGACACTGGCTGGAGTGGAGGGGAACCTAGTGAGGGGGAACCATGTAGTGGGTGTGGGTTTTGGAAAGTAGCTTAAGGGAGCACATGAGAGGGAGGTATAAATTGGGAAGCCATTTTAGTTACGAAGGTTCAGTCAGAGGAGGAGAAGTGAGGGGAGCTGAGGCTCTGCAGGAGCTCTGCTCCAGATGCGGGCCTAGTCAGTGGGGCCCAAGACTGAAAGGAAAAGAGAGAGAGAGGAGCAGAAAGGCTCCTGGAACCAGGAAAGGACCCCATGGGTATGGGCCGTGCAGAAGGCCACCCGTACGCCCGCACCTGCCAGGCGGTGGAGGGGTCAGACCACCTAAAGGGAACCGGTCCATCAACTAGCAGAGGACTTTGTGCCCAACTAGAAACTGGAGGCTGCAGTACTTTATGTCCTGTAGCCACAAGTCCATGCCAGTCTCACCGAGAAGGTAGCGATATAGGACCAAGGGGACGGAACAGATGTCGCCCGCCAAGGCACCCGCGTAACGGATTGGAGATGCTAGGTGTAAGGTGCAGGAAGACGGCCAGAGAGCG
Organism: Phyllobates terribilis; assembly: GCF_046119375.1. NCBI lineage: Eukaryota > Metazoa > Chordata > Amphibia > Anura > Dendrobatidae > Phyllobates > Phyllobates terribilis. The sequence continues at coordinate 65,933,443 of NW_027362763.1, read as the reverse complement.
AGGACACACAGAAGGGGGTCTTGCTAAGTACTCCGGAGTTACCTGGGGGTATACCGAACCCCTCCCTGAGTAAACACAGGACGACGAGGGCAGTTACATGGATCCCTGTAATCTGGACTGCAACAACTGTGAGTAAAGACCCTGGGACTGCACTTCCTTGTCTCTGAGTTTCTTGCTGCGCCATCAACCCCTAGACTACAACGCCCAGCATAACCTACAACACCTACACTGCCCTGGAGCTAGCTCTTCCTGTGGAGAGCCACATCATCCCTGCTGCAGTAACATCAGCTTCAGAGGACTGCTCCGCAGTGGCAGCTCCATTTAGCCGCATTCCACAGGTGGCGTCACGAGCTCTATAAAAACACTATAAATCCCCCATCCATAACCCCCTTTAATTGACCACCCTAAGTCACGGACAGGGTCACCGCCACTGTGACACCCCCCCCCCCCAGAATCTAACGGCCCGGCACCGGGTACCCAACGGCCCAGGGGGCACTTCATCTTTGGCGTCACGAACAGGATTTCATGCTCGTTATCACCGGGTACTGTGCGCCTAGAGACTGTGTTTTATACTGAATGTGGCGCCCACCCCAGAAGAACGGGCGCCATTATGTGCGAGCCAAACGACAACAAGAAATCACCCCATCGTGGGCCGGGTCAAAGAATAGCGCTAAAAGAGCGGCCCACCCACTGCAACTGTGGCCATATTCCTGGACCTGTCCATCGGTCTGGAATAGACACCCCCAGGTGTGATCGACAGCAAGCAGACATGGGACCGCCCCAAAAAGGGGAGAGGGAAGAACAAAACTGGGAGATGGGGTGTGGTGTGGGCCCATTTAGACAGACCATACCCGGCAGGGAACATGGAAGGAAGAGAGACCGGAATCCCTGCCAGCGGCCTGCTACGACCGGAGGCGCCCCTCACCCTGGATGGGTTGGTTGCCAGGCTGTCCCGGGAGGATTCAAAGTTCCTCTATGCTGGGATGGAAGACCTGAATGGGAGGATGGAGAGGGCCCAGCAAGATGCTATCACAAGCTGGAAAAAGGAGATGGTGGAAAGGATGGCAAGCCGGCAGCAGACAACGCTACTAAGCACAGGCAGCGCCCCAGCCTTGGCAGATCTGGACCAGCACCAGGAGGCAGAGTGCTGCACAAGAGCAGCCGCGGGAGCAGGTAAGAGGAGTCTCCCTGTCTCGGGCGCTAGAGCCGCAGACCTGCTCCTGGGACCCCTGGTGGAACCGCTGACCCCGGGCGCTACTGACACCGGCCCGCTCCTGACACACCAGCAAGGCCCTCTGCCCCCGGGTGCGGAAGACGCGGACCCATTCCGGACCCTTCTCCCATGACATCTGTCCCCGGGCGCGCCCGCCCTAGACGTCCTTCAGGCCCCGGAACCATCACCTCCGGGCACCAGCGACACTGGCCCGCTCCTGGTCCCTTACGGAAACCACCTCCCCTGGCACTCGACTGGGTGTGTAGACGCCGTCCATGGTATTGGTCTGCGGAGGTGGAGGACCAGCAGCCCCCACTCCTACCAGCTTCCCTGCCCTCCGCCGTCTCCCGAGGTGAGGAGGATCAATTCGAGTGGGACAACTCTGGGGGAGATCTCATGGGGTTTCCCCAAGAAACGAAAGCAGAGGTGGCCTGCAGGACAGAGCACTGCAGGAGGGAGCTGGAGCAGCTTGAGAGGGAGCGGCACATCCGACCGGTGCGTTCGGAGAATCTGGAGGCCCGGAACATGGAGGAGAAGGCCCGGTCCCGCAAAGACAGGAGGGCAGCATACGGTCCCCGTGCCGAAGGGACCGTAGTGAAGTTCAACCTGGAAGGAGGTTGGGGCTTCATCCGGGACCCGCAGTCCGAGACGGATCTTTTTGTGAACCGGAGGGACGTGGAGTCCCACCTAAAAGAAGGTCACCCGGACCGAAATCTGTATCTGGGTGATTACGTCACCTACACCAGGCACAGAGTCGAGAGGGGCTGGTATGCCCTGAATGTCCACCGGGTGGGGAAAGGGAGCAGTTCTTCACCCTACAGCGCTGAAGACCCGGCTGGACCAGTCTACAGTGGACAAGAGCTTCCCCGGAGGGAGCACTACTACTAAGCATAGTAGCTGGAACCTTGAACTATATATAGTTGCCCGGAAGGGTATAGCAGGAATGCTGCAAGTTTAAAAAAAAATAAAATAAATATTTGTTTTTGAGTGCGTAATTACCCAGAAAGGGTACAAAGAACTGACAGGCTGAGGACAGTGAGCAGCCAAGAACTGATCTTGTAAATTGTTGCACTTCCTAAAGTGCCCCTTATTGGTTTTATAAATATACAGCAATGACCTCAGAACAAAAACCCGTTTGGCGTGGCCGTAGACGTGGTCCAACACCTGGATCACCTATGCCCTGCAGCCACGCCCAGGGCCGATGTTGAGGGTTTTCGGACGGGTCCCTCATACTCCAGTTTGCTAGTTAGCACCTTACTAAATAAAATGGATACCTGGTTGCAGATCATGCTGTAACCTGTTAAGGAACAGTTTATATGAAAAATGTTTTGTCTGGAAAATGTTTTATAGGTGAAGGAAAATGTTATTTCACAAGTCTTATAGTGTTTTAATATGGTAACCTGAAAAGTTTAAGAAAATGTGCCTCCCATAAAGGGAAGAAAATATATTATGTTTATGATATTCTAAGTGAATGCATTCAAAAATTTTGCATGTCTTTAAAATTGTTTTTACTCTGTTCCAGCCCTCGGACGTGCTGTGTTTTACCAGGGGGGTATGTGGCACCCCTGAGGGTTTGGTCGCCACAGAGATGTTGCATCTCAGCCAGAGATGTGGCACCTTACTCTCAGGTAAGGAAGGAGTACAGCCTGGGACCCTAACACCTGCATCCAACATGTCCACTTCAGCAGGGCAGGGCGAGATTGCTCCTAAGGGAGAGCACAGTCCCTGGTGCCTGGCTGGAGTGGAGGGGAACATAGTGAGGGAGAACCATGTTGTGGGTGTGGGTTGAGGAAGTAGCTTAGGGGAGCACATGAGAGGGAGGTATAAATTGGGAAGCCATTTTGGTTACGAAGGTTCAGTCAGAGGAGGAGAAGTGAAGGGCCTAAGACTGAAAGGAGAAGAGAGAGAGAGGAGCAGAAAGGCTCCTGGAACCAGGAAAGGACCCCATGGGTACGGGCCATGCAGAAGGTGCAGGAAGATGGCAAGAGAGCGAGGACACACAGAAGGGGGTCTTGCTAAGTACTCCGGAGTTACCTGGGGGTGGACCGAACCCCTCCCTGAGTAAACACAGGACGACGAGGGCAGTTACATGGATCCCTGTAATCTGGACTGCAACAACTGTGAGTAAAGACCCTGGGACTGCACTTCCTTGTCTCTGAGTTTCTTGCTGCGCCATCAACCCCTGCACTACAATGCCCAGCATAACCTACAACACCTACACTGCCCTGGAGCTAGCTCTTCCTGTGGAGAGAGACACCATCCCTGCTGCAGTAACATCAGCTTCAGAGGACTGCTCCACAGCGGCATCTCCTTTTAGCCGCATTCCACAGGTGGCGTCACGAACTCTATAAAAACACTATAAATCCCCCATCCATAACCCCCTTTAATTGACCGTCCTGGGTCATGGACCGGGTCACTGCCACTGTGACATCCCCCCTAGCATCTACCGGCCCGGCACTGGGTACCCCACGGCCCAGGGGGCGCGTCATACACATAAGCAGCTTCATCAGGTTTCACCTGGAATGGCTTTACAACAGTCTAGAAAAAGTCCCCAGAGGTGTTGAGCACTTGTTGGCTTTTTTTCATCACTCTTTATCTAACTCACCCCAAACCAAGTCAATTTGGTTGAGATCGGGTGATTGTGGAGACTGTGGAGACTATGTCATCTGGCACAGGACTCCATCCCCATCTCTCTTGGTCACATAGCCCTCATATAACCTGTAGGTGTGTTTTGGGTCCTTGTCCTGTTGCAGTACAAATAATGGCCCAAGTAAGTGTAAACCATATAAAATGGCATGACTTTGCAGAATTCTTAGGCAGCCATGCTGGCTTAGTACGCTTAAATTTGGAATAAATCATCATCAGTAGAGATCAGCGAATCCGAACAGTAAAGTTCGGGATCCATACTGATCAACTAGTGTTCATGCATGGACCCCGAACACAGACTTCTCCAGGAAGTTCATGTTACTGTTCGGGTTTGGCAGTCCGAACATTGGCTGTTTCCCATGCTGTTATCTGTGTGACAGTGCGAGGAACACTTCGGGCTCTTATAGCAGCGATAGCAGAGGCACGATGATGGGAGTCTCCTTCAGCCAGCGCCTGTGTAATAAATAAATAAAAAATTATGTGCGGTCCCTTTATTTTTGACAACCAGCACAGGCAAAACCCACAGCTGCGGGCTGCAGCTTTATCATGACTGGTTATTAAGAATAGATGGCTCCCCACGTCGTTTTTTTAATTATTTTAAAAAATAATTTCAAAAATGGCATGGGATCCTCCCCATTTTTGACAAAAAGATATTCTCAGAGTGGTAAGGGGCAATAGATATTTACCTTCCCATCCTAAAAATAGCAGCCCCAGCCGCCCAAGAAAAAGTGCCTCTATTAGGTGCACCAATCCTGGCACGTTGCATAATTCTTCATAATTGCACTGGTGCAGTGGCAAGTGGGGTAATAGTAGTGGGGTTAATTTCAGCTTTGTAATGTCAGCAGGCATAATGCCCAGGAGTTAGTAAAGGAGAGACATCTATAAGAGGATTATCTTCATGTTGGACAGGTGAGGATTATGGTGGTTTATTATTTTTATTCTTTTACAGGGGACATGGCCTTCACTGGATTAAGTGTAAAGATAAGTAGAACTTTGCTTTTTTATTTTTATTTCAAATAAAGGTGTCAGTGTCATTATTTCAATTAAATTACTTTTTCCTGCGTCTGTGTCTTTTTTACAATCTAACTATGAGGTTATTAATGGGGTTGTCTTATAGACTCCTCTCCATTACTAACCCCTGAGCTTGATGTCAGTAGACATTACAAAGCTGACAGTGAACCCCACTACTATTACCCCACTTTCCACTGCACCAGTTCAATTGGGAAGAGGTGGGCAAAGCACCAGGACTGGTACATCTAATAGATATTCCTTTTCTGGGGTGGCTATGGGATGCTATTTTTAGGCTGAGGGGGCTAATATCCATGGCCCCTTCCCAATCTGAGAATACCAGTCCCCAGCTGTTCGCTTTAGCTTGGCTGATTGTCAAAAATTGGGGGGACCCCACGCAGTTTTTTAAAATTATTTAAGTAATTTAAAAAACTAATTAGAACCCCTTTATTCTTAATAACCAGCCATGATAAGGCTGACAGCTGGGAGCTGCAGCCGGCATCTATAGGTTTTGCCTGCGCTGGTTATCAAATAAAGGGACCACACATCATTTTTTTTTTTTTAAATTTATTTATTTATAGCACAGGTGCCAGCTGATGAAAACTCATGTCTTTTTGCTGTAGCTGCTATCAGCGACAGCAGGCAGATGACAAAGAGAGTAGTACTCTCTCATCAGCCGACACCCAAGACCGGAGGTAAACTTTTCCCGCCGGTAACAGCTGCTGACTCACGCTGTCATCTGACAGCGTGGAAACCACAGCACACTGATCGGTAGTAAAAATCTCACTGCCGATCATAGCCTGTGTTTGCTGCTCTGTTACTCACAACGGATGTTCGGGCCCCCTCTTCATCTGAATAGGGTCCGGGTTTGGGTTTGAGTTCAGGAACTGTTCTGGTATCCCAACCGAACATCCACGGTTTCGCCCATCACTGATGATTCATCAGTGTCACCAGTAAAGCTCCCCCACACCATCACACCTCCCACTCTATGCTGCTTGAGGGCCACCACATATCTAGAAACCTTCCAACCAACAAAGACATGGCTGTCTGTATGAAAACCTGAGAAGTTTACTCCTTAGACCACAGTACAGATTTCCATTGATCTAATATCCAGAGCTTTAGTTTATCATCCCAAACAAATATTTTATTCTTGTTTTCAGTTGTGATACCTCACCCTCCCTGAGCGGTGGGGTACTCAGAGCCGGGTCAATGTAGATGTAGCGGGGATGCAGTCATGGCCCCGACCCGTTCCATGCCCAGGGCTGTCACATAAAAATATTGGGCTTTCAAGGATGAGTGGTATTCGACTACGCCACCTGCGGTTCCTGGTGATGGCCACCAGTGCTGCGACAATCCTCTGAAGCCGGTGTTCTAGCAGCACAGTTGGTACTACTCCCCACTGGCAGAGTAGGTCTCAGGGCAGTGGGTAGGAGGACTATGTGGAAGTATGGTGGGTGCAGTGCCGCGCAGGAATAAACAAGCGGAGGTGGTGTATGAAGTCATCCGGGTCTTTACTCACTTTAGATGGACTTTCAGCCGCAAAGCTTCTCTCTGCTACACACGGTGTACTGCAGCCACCGGGAAGGGGGCTCAGCACTTCCCAGGTAGATCAGGAGCACCTGTCGAGACCCCGCTGGTGTGTGTTCCTCTCCTTGGTAAGTTCTCCCACTAAGTCTTCTCCTGACTGTGTGTGGTACGAACGTGGTGTAAGGCCGGGTCCCACTGGGTAAACGCAGTTTAAGAGATACAGGTGGCGACTCCGCTCCATCCGTATCCCCCTGGGATCCACTAAGCCTCCAGGCTTTTCTGACTGAGACGTGAAGTGACAAAGTCAGATATCGGGGGCCGGTCACCCCTTTTGCAGCAGGAATCCCTCTGACTAGGCCAGAGTGAAGAATATAGGTGGCGACTCCGCACCGTCCGTATCCCCCTGGGATCCTTTTGCCTGTGAAGCCTATCTCCTCTGCTCCCCTGCTAGGCCTTCTTAGAACAGGACCTTGACCGGGTAGAGACAGTGGTTAACTCTGACCCGCTCCTCGTCTGAAGGCCAGAGTACGAGGACCGCGAATCTTCGGCCAGCTGCAGACTCTTGCTGGACCCTGACAGAAGACCACAACCAAAGACCTTGAACTAAAGATGGCCCTTGATTATATATCAATCAATAAGTGCTTCCTTAAAGTGTGTCCTCCACCCTCACCCACTACTAGGTTCCCCCTATCTTTGGTCCCCCCTCCCATCTCCTCTATCTCAGGCCGTGCAGCACCCTGGTGCATTTAGGCCCCCTACAGGACAGGAGTGGTGTAGTGTTGAGTGGTGAAGTGGGGTCCTGTGAGATGCTCCATCCTTACCTGGAAGAGGAGATACCACACCTCTATCTGAGGTGTAGTACCCCTGTAGTGACTGAACCCTCAGGGGTGCCACACAATGCACTGTAGTGGTTTCTTTGCAGCAATTCAACCATAAAGACCTCCTCCGAAATCTAATCTGGATAGTTGATGTTGACGTTATCTGAGGTGCAATCAATTAGTAGTTTCTGAGACTGGTAATACTGATGAACTTATCCTTTGTAGCAAAGTTAAATCTTGAAATTTCTTTCCTGGGGCGGTGCTCATGAGAGATAGTTTCACCCTAGAGGTTTATGGTTTTCATGACTGCACTTGAAGATAACTTCAAGATTCTTGCAATTTTCCAGATTGACTGTCATGTTTATAGTAATGATGAACAGTAATTTTTCTATTGTTAGTCGATTGGTTTCTAATATATTCTGGTTTAGAAAAGTAATGTGATAGTGACTGTATATCAACACTATCTCTGCAAAACACACCTGATTGCCAAAACACACCGGAAGACACTTTCTGAAGGCTGGGTCTTCTGCAAATAAACTCTCAATGAAACACACCTATTCATCGGAAGCCATTCCAGGTGCCTACCTGATGATGCTGCTTAATAGAATATCAAGGGGGTTTAAAGTTGTAATAAGAGTAAAAGGGGGTTACTTTGAGGTATCTTAGCTTAAACACATATTCTGGTTTGTTTCTTGCATATTTCTTTACTTCTCGTTTTCATATGAATGTTCTTTTTGCTGCTTTCAGTCTGAATCTATAATTTGCACATTCCAGAAGGAAAAAAGGTAACTTTCATGAACAGGCGTGTCCAGACCTTTGATCACTGTATATATAGACAGTTGACTCAGCTGGTGCTTAGTGGAGACAGGGAAACTAAGCCGCTGCTAGATTCCCCTACTTATCTCTATTGTGAACACAGGATTGGTCATGCTGAAACCATACTTCCAGTCCATCTGAAATTCTCAGATTCCTGGAATTTAGATAAATAAAGCTTTGCAATGCAGGACATCCTTAAAAATTGCTAAAAAAATATGGAATTCCAATATGCCCAATCCTTGTGTAACATGATATCTGCCATTAGGGATAAGTTGACCAATTTGAGTTTAAGGGATTTTATTTCTGCAATATGTTTCAATGCTGGAATAGCATATTTTTCAAGTGAAAAAAACAATTGCAACAATCCTGTGTAAGTGAAGGTTTTGTATTTTGGATAACACTTTTAGGATTATTTGTCCAACCAAAATCCACCAGGTAAAACCAATGCATATTAATGAGATCATGGAAGGGCAATGTAATATCGTAACTGATCATCAAGGCAACTCCATAGAATAGCATAGTTTGCTTCTAACTTGACAGGACCTTTTATTGTCCAGACAAATGATCGAGATAACAGCCAATGGAAGTGATACTCACGGTGCGTGCATGCCTCACATGGCCGAGCCACAACCACAACCCCGCCAGCGTCAGACATGAGGTGCATGCGCAGAAGCACCGGCGCATCACCATAGCTCCTGACATGCACAGCGCACCACACCACACTGATGCCTTGGAGCGGGTGAGCGTCGGGTAGAGGGCACGCGCATGTGAACATCACACCCATGGGTGAGAATATTCTGTATATTGAGCTGGATAAATAGAAAATTCTATACTAAAAAACAAGAATTGCCACAAAAATGGCCAGTTAAGCTTCAGAGACCTGTATAAATACTGATCTATAATCCAATACAGGGAAAGTTCTTCTTTAGATGATGTTGTACGCAATGTCCTGTGACTTCACCCATTATAGTGATGAAGCAATAGATGCCGTAATCAGTAGAGTTGAGCCACCCCCGTAGTGTTCGGGTTCAGTTCGGTTCGTCGAACTGTTTGTTGAACACTGTCGAACACCATTAAAACCAATGGCAGGCAAACAAAAACACATAGAAACACATAGAAAACACCTTCAAAGTTGTCCAAAAGCTGACAAACTGCTCAGAAGGCACAACTAACACATGGAAAAGTGACAAGTACATATAGTCATGCGAAAAGAAAAGAGGTGGAGGAGTAAAAGGAGAGGGAGACACAGATATTGGCATGTCATGCCCTTCTAAAATCAAGAAAGGCTGGAGTAAAAATCTAAAATCAGCCTACCAACACCCAGACGTCGTGACAAGAAAATTAAAAAAAAATAAATCAAGAAAATAGATCAAGAAGTTGGGAAGGGTCACCTAATGGCCAAAACAGACATTGATGCGGCGTTCCGATTACTTACTACTAGAGATGAGCGTTGTTCTACTCGAACTGTTCGCCAATCTCAAATTCGAGCTGTTTTGGGCGGTGTTCGAGCCGGTCGGCGAACACGAACAATTTGAGAAAAATTCGGCTGTTCGAGGTTATGTTCGATAACTGTTCGTGCACCAAAATCATAACTGGATTTTTTCTCAGTAATGATGAAAATTAATGTTAATACGCAGTTTGAGTGTACAGCGGGGCGGGGGGAGGGGCAGGGGATGGATCTCTGCAGGAACAATGAAGATCTCCATTTTTTTTTCTCTTTCCCGCATTTGCAGTGGGGAGGTGCAATCTGTCAGCCTATCAGCAGCGCACACACGGAGCGAAGTGCTTTTTTTCACACAAGCAAGGGCATGTGTGATTGGCAGTGTATGTCACATGTCCTTGCCCTATAAGACCAAGCCATTTTCCCCGTCGCCACCATTTTCTCACTGCTGCAGCTGCGTGTTAGACGGCACCGCTGTTGCTGTGTGCGCTATACCTTGTTAATTTCAAGCCAATTTTCGCACAAATATACAGATAGCTTGGGAGTAGGGAATAGTTGTGATTGCAGTCCTTTTAAGGACTAGGTTACAGCATTTCCTACGACTTTTATCAGGCAGGTCTGTGCTCTTAAATAGATAGATTGTGGGAGTAAAGACTAATTGTAATTGGAGTCCTTTTCAGGACTAGGTTACATCAGTTCCTATCAGTTTTTGCCAGGCAGGTCTGTGCCAGTGCTGTGCAAGTTTTTTTCACAGCATTTGGCTGAATCTAGCAAAGCTAATCCTTTTTGGCCTATTGCAGAGTGTGTTAGTCAGTGGAGTAGCCTATCTGTGTTGCAAGATATACCACCTGTGTATAGAATACCAATTTTTTTACTGCACCTAGTGAAGTAAAATCTTTTGGGCATAGCATCATTCTATTAGTCCATCTATACTGACCTCCATCAGGTTGCAAACTGAATATAATTTTTTTCTGCATCTAGCTCTGAAAAAATATTTGGGCTTCTAGCAGTGTGTGGGACTTGGTCTATTAGTCCATCTATACTGACCTCCATCAGGTTGCAAATTATAAATAATTTTTTTCTTCATTTAGCTCTGAAAAAATATTTGGGCTTCTAGCAGTGTGTGGGACTTGTTCTATTAGTCCTTCTATACTGACCTCCAGCAGGTTGCAAATTGAATATAATTTTTTTCTGCATCTAGCTCTGAAAAAATATTTGGGCTTCTAGCGGTGTGTGGGACTTGGTCTATTAGTCCATCTATACTGACCTCCATCAGGTTGCAAATTAAAAATAATTTTTTTCTTCATTTATCTCTGAAAAAATATTTGGGCTTCTAGCAGTGTGTGGGACTTGGTCTATTAGTCCATCTATACTGACCTCCATCAGGTTGCAAATTAAAAATAATTTTTTTCTTCATTTATCTCTGAAAAAATATTTGGGCTTCTAGCAGCGTGTGGGACTTGGTCTATTAGTCCATCTATACTGACCTCCATCAGGTTGCAAATTGAATAAAAAAATTTTCTGCATCTAGCTCTGAAAAAATATTTGGGCTTCTAGCGGTGTGTGGGACTTGGTCTATTAGTCCATCTATACTGACCTCCATCAGGTTGCAAATTAAAAATAATTTTTTTCTGCATCTAGCTCTGAAAAAATATTTGGGCTTCTAGCGGTGTGTGGGACTTGGTCTATTAGTCCATCTATACTGACCTCCATCAGGTTGCAAATTAAAAATAATTTTTTTCTGCATCTAGCTCTGAAAAAATATTTGGGCTTCTAGCAGTGTGTGGGACTTGGTCTATTAGTCCATCTATACTGACCTCCATCAGGTTGCAAATTAAAAATAATTTTTTTCTTCATTTAGCTCTGAAAAAATATTTGGGCTTCTAGCAGTGTGTGGGACTTGTTCTATTAGTCCTTCTATACTGACTTCCAGCAGGTTGCAAATTGAATATAATTTTTTTCTGCATCTAGCTCTGAAAAAATATTTGGGCTTCTAGCGGTGTGTGGGACTTGGTCTATTAGTCCATCTATACTGACCTCCATCAGGTTGCAAATTAAAAATAATTTTTTTCTGCATCTAGCTCTGAAAAAATATTTGGGCTTCTAGCGGTGTGTGGGACTTGGTCTATTAGTCCATCTATACTGACCTCCATCAGGTTGCAAATTAAAAATAATTTTTTTCTGCATCTAGCTCTGAAAAAATATTTGGGCTTCTAGCAGTGTGTGGGACTTGGTCTATTAGTCCATCTATACTGACCTCCATCAGGTTGCAAATTGAATAAAAAAATTTTCTGCATCTAGCTCTGAAAAAATATTTGGGCTTCTAGCGGTGTGTGGGACTTGGTCTATTAGTCCATCTATACTGACCTCCATCAGGTTGCAAATTAAAAATAATTTTTTTCTGCATCTAACCCAGCCAATAGTTTTGGCCTAATACCACAGTTTGGCCACTCAGCTCTGCTCGGTTACCATCCATTGTTTTTTTGTGCAAACAACTCCAGAGTTGTGAATTAGTTAACCACCAAAATGAGTGGAAAAAGGCCTGCTGCTGGTGGAAAGGGGAATAGGCGTGTTGGGAAGGGGAAAAAAGGTTGTGTCCGTGGGGTAGGTGCAGAAGAAAGACCATCTTCCAGCCAAACTAAAATGTCTACTTCTTTTAGCGGACAATGTGAAAAGATCCCTTTCTTACGGCCACGCCAATCGCTACAAATTCCAGATGAGGCACAAAAACAGCAGGTGCTTCAACGGATATCAAGTGCTCCTTTAAGTGGGCTCTCCTCCACATCAACTTCAACATCACAAATACTCCAGTCCTCAAAGGTGTCACCCAAATCGCACTTGCTTCCTCACAGCTCCCAAATCTCCAGCTGCCCGTCTGAGTATGAGGTAGAACAGATGGTTGAGTCTGCAAAGCTGTTTACTCATACTATAGCCTGGGAATCAGAGGTCGACTCCAGCGCTTCTGTGAATCCAGACGAGGAAATGATCTGCACTGATGCCCAGAATCTTTATGAGTCGGATCCAGGACCAGACGCAGAAGGTTCTGACCATAATGTAGACCCTCATTCCCAAACTGTAACTCCTGTTGGTGGAGACAATGAGGAAGACGATGATAAGACTCAAATACCTGATTGGAGCGACAACTTTAGTTTTTTGTCAGGGCAGGAACAGGTTGGCTCTGAGGACGACGGGTGTGATAAAGCACAGGGTGATGATGATGAGGTCGGAGATCCCACTTACTGTCAACCCACAGTCAGCCAAGAGATGAGGTCAGCAGAGGAGGTGGAGGAAGATGCTAGTGACGACGAGTCAGGTTGCGCCTTCCTGGACAGAGACGTAGTACTGGAAGCACGTCAACAACTGCATCCTCAAACACAACTCTGCCTCTCACCACAAGTCGTGGTGGCTCTTCAGGTCGCATGGGTGCTAAGCCTTGCATAGCCTGGGCATTTTTTCAGATCGATAAAGATGACCCAACTCGTGTTATCTGTAACATTTGTCAGCAAAAGCTAAGTAGAGGCCAAAAAATACATAGTTTGAGTACTTCATGCATGAACCGGCACATGGACATGAAGCATAAGTTGCAGTGGGAAGCTCAGTGTGCTACAATGCGGTCTAGCCGGCCGGGCCAACCACCGTCTGCCATATCTTGTGCATCCGCGGCCTCTTCATCCTCTGTGACTGGGGGGACAGCAGTCACACCTGTTTTGGGGCGCAGACCTGCCACCTCTTTACCCGCAACAGCCAGCGTGATTGGCAGGTCATCATTTTCTTTGGAGGTGATAACACCAGCTGGTCTTGAGCGCTGTCCGACATCGATAGCACCACCTTTGGATCAAGGCAACCTAACATGTCCGCCTGCATCTTCCTCACAGACCGGCAGTTTGCCGGGGACACCCTTATCAACCCCGTCTAAGCACAATAGCCAGCCCTCGGTCCCTCAGATGTGGACAAGTAAAAGACCATTTCCTCCTAGCCATGAGAAAGCTAAGAGGTTGAATTTCACCATCTGCAAGCTCTTGGCTACAGAAATGCTGCCTTTCCGCCTGGTGGACACAGAGGATTTTCGAGACCTTATGTCCGTCGCAGTGCCCCAGTACCAGATGCCCAGTCGGCACTACTTCTCAAAGAAAGGTGTGCCTGCGCTCCACCAGCATGTCGCACACAACATCACCGCTTCTTTGAGAAACTCTGTGTGTGACAGGGTGCATTTCACCACAGACACTTGGACGAGTAGGCATGGACAGGGGCGTTACATGTCGCTGACTGGGCACTGGGTAACTATGGTGACAGCAGGACAAGGGGCTGCTGTCCAAGTCTTGCCGTCCCCACGAGTTGTGCGTCAATCCTCTTTATGTCATTTTTCCTCCACTGCTTCTGCCTCCTCAACCTCCTCTCGGTCTTCCACCTGCACCCAAAGCCTGTCTGGTCATGCCACAAGCTTTCTAACTGCGCAGAAGGGATCCTGCACACCTCCTTACTATGCTGGCAGTAGGGCTCAACGTCATCAGGCGGTTTTTACATTGAAATGTCTGGGAAATGTGAGTCACACAGCTGAGGAGTTGTGGTCAGCTCTGGAGAACCAATTTCATGAATGGTTGTCTCCACTGGACCTGAAACCAGGGAAGGCCGTGTGCGACAATGCTGCAAACCTGGGTGCGGCCCTTCGCCGGGGCAATGTCACACACGTGCCTTGTATGGCTCACGTGTTGAACCTGGTTGTCCAGCAATTTTTAGCCCACTATCCCAGACTAGATGGCCTTCTGCAGAGGGCACGGTCGCTGTGTGCTCACTTCCGCCGTTCGCATCCCGCAGCTCAGCGACTTACATCTCTACAGAAGTCGTTGGGCCTGCCACTTCACCGGCTAAAATGCGATGTGCCTACCCGGTGGAATTCAACTCTGCACATGTTGCAGCGACTGTGGCAGCACCGACAAGCCCTGGTGCAATACGTTCTGACGTATAGCCTGGGCCAACGAGATTCAGAGGTGGGGCAAATCACGCTGGAGGAGTGGTCTCAGATCAGGGACCTATGCACCCTTCTGCACAGTTTTGAAATGGCGACGAAGATGTTTAGTGCTGACGATGCCATTATCAGCATGACTATTCCGGTGATTTACATGCTGGAGCACATGTTAAACAGAATTCGGAGTCAGGTGGTGGCACAAGAGGAGGTGGAGGAAGTAGAGGAGGAGGAGTTGTATGCGGAAGGGCTAACATCTGCAAGGTCCAGACGGTCGGCAGCACCAGGGCGGCAGGCATGTGAGGGTGGGGGAGATGATTTTACCAGGGCGCATGGTAGCAGCCAAACTAGTGAGGAAGGTGCAGGAGCCCAGGAAGAAGTGGAGGACGAACTGATGGAAGACTCATCAGATGAGGGAGACCTTGATCACATTTCTGTTGTGCGAGGTTGGGGGGAGAGGACAGAGGAAGGAAGCATGATTGTTACCTCGCCACCAACACAACAGGGACTTGGTGCTCCTGGATGCGCAACACACATGAGTGCCTTCTTGCTGCACTACCTGCAACATGACCCTCGAATTGTGAGAATTAGAAATAATCCTGACTACTGGGTTGCCACACTGTTAGATCCCCGGTACAAAAGTAAATTTGCAGAAATTATTCCTGCCATAGAAAGGGATGCACGCATGCAGGAGTATCAGCAGAGACTGTTGCAGAATCTTACATGTGCTTTTCCACAAAATACCAGTGGTGCACGTAGTGAATCTCACAGTTCCAACTTGCCAACCGTGGTCTGTATGGAATTGTTCAATAAAGGGCCCAAAATTAAGATAACATAGATGGGAGAGGTCTCTATGAATAGGAATTCCTAAGTATTTGATACCCTGTGAGGGCCAGGCAAAGGGAAAGTTGGACTGGATGGAATCCTATATGGATTTAGGGAGGGAGACATCGAGGGCCTCAGACTTCGCTGCATTGATTTTAAAATTTTACCATGTAACAAAGTGATCTATTTCAGCCATAACAGCAGGGATGGATATATGTGATTGAGTGATATATACTAGGACATCATCAGCAAATAGAGAGCACTTGTACTCGGTGCCTCCCACCTCAATCCACCTAATATTGGGGTTATGGCGAATTGATGAGAGCAGGTGCTCCGTCACTAGGATGTATAAGAGAGGGGACAGAGGACATCCCTGCCTTGTCCCATTGGTGATTGTGAAAGGTGATGAAAATGTTCTGACGCACCCCCTGGGCCTTGGGACACCCGGAGCCGGACCCTTTTTGGTGGATGCTGGTGGTTGTAGTCTTCGTGGCGGCGATCCGGTTCCGTGGCTCAGGGCGGTCAAACCAGTGGCGGAACTATTTATGTGGTTTTGATGTTTAAATGTCCGACTACGCCACCCGTGGATTGCGGTCAGAGTGAACCGCCGCTACAGGGCAGACCGCTAAGGCTGGTGTTGTGGGTGCAGCAGAGCGTAGCATAACTCCCCACGGGAGGAGTATAGCCTCAGGGCAGTGTATGCGGAGGATGGGGGTGATGGTGCAGGGCAGCAGCAGTAACGACACGGAGTCAGTGATGCAGTTCAGGGCCTTTACTCACAGTTCTTATTATCCAGACCACGTCTGCAGGTAACGGCTGCCCACGTCGTACTGTGCTCACCAGGTGAGGGGCTCAGACAACTCCCAGATAACTTTGGAGCGCTTCACAGGACCCCCTTTGTGTGTCCTTTGTCTGGCCTTTCTTACCAACACTTCTGTCCGGCTGCCTCGGGCCTCCTCTTGGTAAACTTGGCGCCAGTTTCCCTGACCCTATGTGGTGCCTTCCTAGCGGGTGGAGCAAGGGGCTGCGCCACATAAAATGTCAGAGCCTCCGGTTTCTAGCTGAGGGTCGTTTCCTGCCTCCACTAGTTCGGGGACCGGTCTCCCCCTTTGGCCTGACCCCTCCACGCAGGTGGATTCGGGCGTGCGGTGGCGACTCGCCCGTCCGCACCCCTGGGATCCCTTCATTCCTCGTTCCTGGAGCCTTCTCCGCTCCTCTTCCTTCCTTCTCCCTCTTGCAGGCCTGGGCCTCTGTTACTAGGCCCGCCTCCGGAGCAGAGCTCATGCAGAGCTCCTGCTCCCTGCCACTTCTGCTCAGACTTCTCTGCACTGAACTAAGATGGTGCCCACCTTTTATACTCCCTTCTCAATGCACCCAGGAACTGCTTCCTCCCTGCTCCTGCACTGCAGGGTTCCCCTTCCTCAGTGTTCCCTCCCCCCACTCCAGCCAGGGACAGGGACTGTCGTGCCCATCTCAGGGGCATATTGGTCGCCCTGCCCCACGGCAATGTGGTGTAATGCATGCAGGTGTCGGGTCCTGATCCACACTCCATCCTTATCTGAGAGTGAGATATCACACCTCTGGGTGAGGTGCAATATGTCTGTAGCAACCGAGCCCTCGGTGCTACAGTTCCATTTATCTTCAGCCTAGGTGACGTATTGTGATACAGGGCCGTGATTTTGGCTATAAAAGGGTCCCCTAGACCCCTACCCCAAGCTTTTTAAGAGAATCATATATGGCGTGCCAGGAGACTCTATGGAATGCTTTCTCAGCATCCAACGAGAGTATCTACTTACAAATTTTTAACTGCATCTAGCCCAGGAAATACTTTGTGCCTAGTAGCAGTGTCTGCTAGTCAGCGGATTATCCCGGCTGTTAAGCAAGCTACACCACCTGTAGTTTGGACACTTAATTTTTTCAAAGGAAATGCTTCGGGACCACGGGATACTTAGTGAAGAGCATCAGGAGGCACCCCAAGGCATAGGGGCTGGGACTGGCACTAGGATGCCTTGCGGTGGACAGCCGAGCTCGATCCTTATAAAAGCTTTTTAACTGCAGCAGCTTTAGTGGACGCTACTGGAGCTGGAATTACGCGGCTGCTGGCATGAGACTTGCCCTCCAATAGATCCTTGTAAATGGATTTAAAGTGTATTCATTCAAATTAGAGGGACAATTTAAATTAAAAAGCTTAGAGCTGCCTCCACCACAGGGGGGCTCTCTCGACCCACCAGCTGACAGGCACCAGTATTGGGAGAGGGGGGCTGGCCGTCAGGGTTCACCGCGGCTCTGGCACAAACCCGGCGACACGGAGGTGGCACGGGCAGGAGCGGACTGGCCGTCTCGGCTTCTCACTTTTTGGATTTTAGAAGGGCATGACATGCCTATATCTGTGTCTCCCCCTCCTTTTACTCCTCCACCTCTTTTCTTTTCGCATGACTATATGTACTTGTCACTTTTCCATGTGTTAGTTGTGTCTTCTGAGCAGTTTGTCAGCTTTTGGACACCTTTGAAGGTGTTTTCTATGTGTTTCTATGTGTTTTTGTTTGCCTGCCATTGGTTTTAACGGTGTTCGAAGGTGTTCGACGAACAGTTCGACGAACAGTTCGGCGAACACACGGGTGTTCGACGAACCGAACCGAACTCGAACACTACGGGGGTGGCTCAACACTACTTACTACCTGTGCCTCCGAATAGTGTCCACCTATTGGGCTGCTTCTGGGAAGGAGCATACTATATAGATCGCTGTTTGCCCATGGGGTGGTCCAGATCCTGCTCACTATTTGAGGCGTTTAGTTGCTTCCTCGAATGGGTTGTAATGGACGTTTCCAAGGGGGCACATATTATTCATTACCTCAACAACTTCTTATGCCTGGGCCCAAAAGATTCGCCACAGTGTAAATACACGCGGTAGTCCACCTGTGAGAAGGAGAGAGCTGGAGGGAGAGCGGACACCACAGAGCCGAGGGGTTAGATGGAGAACGGAAGAAGGAAAGAGGGCGAGGGAGGTAAGGGAGTACAGTGGAAGGCCGACCTGAGCTCCCCCACGTTCCTGCTGGGCGGGGAACAGCCCAGGGAAGAAAAGCCGCTTGCGCATCCCTTTTAGGTTACGGGCGCGAGCGGGCAGAGGGACTATGCCGGAGTCTGAAGCCGACACGGCCAGTTCGTTCCTGCCCGTGCGACCTCCGTGTCGCCGGGTTTGTGCCAGAGCCGCGGTGGACCCTGACGGCCAGCCCCCCTCTCCCTATACTGGTGCCTGGCCACTGGTGGGTCAAGCCCCCCCGCGGTGGAGGCAGGTCTAAGCTCTGTAATTTAAATTGGCTCTGTAATTTGAATGAGTACACTTTAAATCCTTTTACAAGGATCTATTGGAGGGCAAGTCTCATGCCAGCAGCCACGGTAGCAGGAAGAGGAAGAGGCGGAGCCTGCCGTGTGCTGCTGTGTCTGAGGTGTGGAGAGAGCTCCTGGGAAGGGAGGTTTTGTTTTTCCATCTGGGACTTTTTGTCTGCCCCCTTCCCAGGAAAGCAGGCTTGCGTGGGGACTGGCCTCTGGGGCTGGGCCTCCGGCTCCCACCTCCCAGTCCATGCCAGCGGGGGGTGGGAGGAACACCATTTCAGCTAAGGCAGCAAGATCTGACCAAGCACCTGGCGAGGGGTCTAGCATGAGGACCAGGCTGACGAGGAACCTTGAGGCCATGACCGCGGCTGCTCCTTCCCCCCAAAGGTGGGTCGAGTGTGAGCAGAGGTGCTGCGGAGGTGCCCCCTGATTGGGGCACCAAGGTGGCAAAGGAGGCTACCATCAGCTATATCACCCGTGTCCACGAGCACCTCTGTGAGTATGAGGAAGCCTCAAAAAAGCTAAGATCCCTCTGGGGGGAGTTGAGAGCAGCTCAGGGAAGGTCCGAGAGGGCCTCCAGCAGCAAGACGCCTGAGCTGTCCGCTAAGATCAAGCGGGCCATCCATGAGTTGGAGGATCGGAGATGTACCATCTTGGCAGGCAGCGGACCCTTTAAGGAGAAGCTCAAGAATGAGAACCGGTTCAGAGCTATGACTGGTGGGGCTCTGGAGGGGTCTCAGAGCCCCAGCCAGGCAGTGGAGGACATGGAGGAAGAGGAGGCATGCGCTGAGGAGGTCGCGCCCTACCCACTTTCTGGTGGCCTGGTAAGTGATCTCCAGGCGTCGCATAGCGGGATAGCCCCCCAGCAGATGGCTCTCCCGTCTGATTCCTGCCCTTCAGAGGGCAGCGGGAGCGAGGGGGAGGATGAGGAGGAGGGGAATAGTAGTGAGGGGGGCTGCCTCATCATGAAGCAGATCCAGCAGGACGAGTCCCCGTTTCGTTTTGGTCAGCTAACATTCAGGGATGAGATCTGTGAAGATGAGGCACCCGGGAGGGGTAAGAAGAGGAAGGCGAAGAAAAGGCAGAAGAAAACTCCGGTCGCACATAAGTTTGTGTATGTCCCCCTCCCTGGGGCCCCCCTGTCCCGTTGTGTGGCACCCGCTATCCACCCCGGCACGGGCCCTGTTGTGGGTCCGCAGCAAGGTAGCGGGGAGAATATAGGCCATGGCACGCAGAGCGCTGCCTCTGTTGGTAATGATGGAGGCAGTGGGGTGGATGTGTCTGACATGGAGCATGGCGCGAAGGGCGGTCCGTCGGTGGTTAACATCAGTGGTGGTGCTCAGGCTGGACCCCCTGTGAAAGGGGGGTCTGGTCTGGCACCTGGTGCGCCTGCCGGTGTGCAGGGGGTGGCGGGTGCATCTGCCGCTGCCCCTAGCACTGCTGGCGACGCACCGACAGCCGTGGCCGCATCTTCGGCGGTGCGTGCTGGTGTGTCTGAGTCCCTCACACACGGATCCGCTAAAACTGGATCGCTTTTGGGGGCCCAGGTACCTGCTAAGCTCAAGGGCGCTGGGGCTGCGGCTCCGGCAGAGCCGGCTCCTAAAAAGGTGGGGTCTGCTCCCCTGGCTGGGTCCATGGCAAGGTCGGGGCCCCCTGCGCAGGGGCCCATTAATGGGTCTGTGCGGGGGGCTCCGCCGCCGGTGGATGCCGAGGGGGCGTGGCCTAACCTGGGGCCGGCCACCGGAGCCAGGCTCTTTGCAGTCAAAGGTGTGACGCTGGGGGGTGCTGAGCCCCTGGGAGCTGGTGCCACGAGTCCAGGGGCCCCCGTGATTAGACCCGGTTCTGGGTCGGCTTCAGGGGCTCCGGCGCGGCCAGCTTCAGGGGGCGTGGCCTCCCTGGCATCTGCTGTACCAGTGGGCGTGGCCTCAGAGGACCTCTCTGTACCTTCGGGTGCAGGGGCGTGGCCTCACGGGCAAGCCCCGCCCCGTGTGTGTGTGGCTCTGCCCCAAAAGGGGCAGAGCTTAGCGCCAACGGCGCGGCCAGCTGGGAGCAGTGGTGCCACAGCCGCAGCGGAAAGCAGCAAAAAAGGTGCCTGTCGGTCGGAGTCCCCTGCATCTGGGGATTTACCTGGGGCAGGGGCTCCGGCTGTGCGGGTGTCAGGAGAAGCAGGACTGGTCGGAGTTACTCCTGTTTCACTTCCCGTCTCACTTCCTGTGGGTGGAACAGGAGGCTCTGCCAGTGATGCAGAAACTGTGCTGCTAAAGCCTTGTAGCGTCGTTCTTAAAGGGCCAGTAGCACCTGGCAAGCAGAACCCCCCGGCAGGGAAGGTGCCTCAAATTGGAGGTAAAGCCTCACAAAGCTTAAACATTGTGACCCCAGTGTGCATGGGAGTGGGAGTGGGGTGAATGTTGACGTGGATGTGGATTGTTTGGGGATGGATGTGTCTGCGGCTGGGGATGCGAGTGTTGATATGTCTGTGGCAGGGGGAGAGAGTGGAGTGGCTGGTAGTAGTGGAGGGCTTGGGGAGGGGGCTGGTCCATCTGCCCCCCCCAACTGCGAGCCCCCGGTCTTTTGCGGGGGTGGTAGCCGGGGCTTCGGGGGTTTCTTGGGGGGCTTCATCACCTCTGGACCTCAGGGACGGTGACTTGCTACGCCGTTTCTTGGAGGCCCTCAAAAAGGGAGAGCAGACGATCGAGGTAGAGGGAAGAGAGGTGGACCTGGCCTTTTGGCTGGATAGACATGGCCTGGCCGCCTTCCAAGATAAAAGGGAGGGGGAGACGGTATGGTCCCTCCCTACAGCCGGGCAGGGGGTAGCCAGGAGGAATGTGGTCCGTCTTCGGTGGAGGGGCAGTGAAGCGTGCCCGCCGAGAGCAAGGGTCGTGGAGCTCCTCCTAAAGATGGACTTCAGGGCGACCGACATCTTTGCCCTAATCCATCCTTTTGGTACCTCCATCTTCGACTTCAGTTTTGTTCGGCCAGAGGGCCTAGAGCTTTTCTGGTCGAATTTTGAACTGCTGAAGGGGGAGCCCGCAGGCGAGACTTTGACGTACAGGCGGTGTCTCGCCAAAATGGTGTTAAGAGAGTTACCGTTCTGACCAACAACGAGTCACTCTCTGGAGTGGATATAATGACGTGGCTGTCCCGTTATGGGGAGGTCATGGACGTCCCAAAAAAGAACAGGGACGAGTTTGGCATTTGGTCAGGGGGCTGGACCTTCATGGTGAAGTTGAGGGTCTCAGGCGGTACTGTCACCCACATCCCCTCCTCAGCATTCCTGGGGAGGGACAGGATCCTGGTCTTCTACCAGGGGCAACCGAAGGTCTGCCACAGGTGCGGTGATCCCAGCCACTTCAGCGCGGGCTGCAAGGTGCAGAAATATGCCTTGTGTGGCGGGGTAGGTCATCTTGCTGCAGCCTGTGGTGATATTAGGTGTCACCTGTGTGGTGATCTAGGTCACCCGTATAGCCGCTGCCCTCGCTCCTTTTCTAATACCATCTCTGGTCAGGCAGGGGAGAGCCGTGGGGTGGTCCCTGGTGGTGCATCATCTGCTGGAGCCGGAGGTGGGGGCAGGAGAGGAGATGAGGGGCCAGTGAGGGATAGCGGGGCCGGTACATCCACCCACCAATGGCAGCAGGTGAGGCGCCGTGGGGGTAGGGGGCAGGATAAGCCTCAGGCAACTGGGGTGATGACTGTCCCCTCCCCAGAAGAGGCAGCCGGAGCTCCTGAGGCCCTGGGGGAGGAGGCGGTGAGCGAGGAGATCAGGAGGATGGAGAAGGAGGAGGTGGCTGCTCCCGGGGACTCCTCCCAGTATGAAAGTCTGGACGAGGAGGTGGTGGAGCAGCCTAAAAGATCAGGTGACAGTAAAGACTGGTAAGAGTCGGAGGAGGAGGAGCAGAAAAGGGGCAAAAACATCTAAGGCCCCCCCCCTGGCTGCTAAGGTGCCGACGGAAGGGCTCACCGGCTCCCCTCTGATCCCCCTCTCCAACCGGTTCCAAACCCTTGACGACTCTGCTGAGTCGGAGGTCGAGGGTGAGGGACCGGCAGTAACGTCTGGAGTGCCTTCAGGGAATGGCGGGGTCCATCCTCCGGGGGACTCAGTTTCCCCTGGGAGGGGAGACTGCCCCGGGGTCCGGAGGTGAGGAACCCGTTACGGGGAAGGAGGTGTCCGGAGAGATGGATACCTCAGTATCACTTAAGAGGAGGGGAAACTCGGGCTCCTCCTCGGATGGTGAAGGGAAGAAATCTGGGGGTACGGTAAAGAAGGAGGCCATCTAACTCAATCACCCATGATGGCGGAACCTACCCCGTTGACTCTGGCATTGATTAATGTTGCCAGTATTAAGTCAGATGCAGCTAGATTCACGGCCTTTGATTTTTTCACCCGAGTTGAGGCTGATATTTTATTTTTGCAGAAGACCAGAGTAACGGACATGGGGGCCATTTACAAGGCACAGAGGGAGTGGAGGTGCAGGCCCTCATACTGGTCTCTTGCGGCCGAGCCGTATAGCGGGGTAGCGGTCCTTTTTAAGGCCGCTTCGGTGGAAAGCAGACGGGTGATTGAGGTAGAAATGGGGAGGTGCTTGGTCCTTGACGTCTTCACGAGGGGACAAGAGCTCCGGCTCATTAATATCTATGGCCCACAGTCTAAGTGGGACCGTAAGTGTCTCTTCCTGATGATCAAGCCCTATCTTTCTTTTTACGAGCCGGCAGGTGGTCTTCGGTGGGGACTTTAACACTGTAACTAGGTCCCGTGATAGGGGAGGCCCCGGTGACCGGCTGGCTTATGATAGTATAGCCCTGAATAGTAAAGTGAGTGAAGCTCGCCTGGTGGATGTCCACGTCTGGCACACCCCAGGTCACGGGGGATTCACCTTTTATAGGGGTAGTAGTAGGTCCAGGATAGATAGGTTTTTTTTAAAGGAGGAGGCCGTCTCTACTGCAGTGTCCGCTGTTGAGGTGGAATTCTCCGACCACTGTTTAATTTTCTTTTCCTTGAATGTTACTGAGACTCCCCGGATGGGGAGAGGCCTATGGAAGCTGAATTCGTCCCTGTTGGAAATAGCGGAGGTGAGACAATCCATTGAGGAGTTTCTTCAGAGCCAGGTACCTCTTTTGGGTCTCTGTAGCAGTAAGTCTGAGTGGTGGGAGATCTTCAAAAGAAGGGTCGCAAGGTTCTTCCGTCAGCTCTCGAGCCTCAGAGTCCTGAACAGGTACCGCCTGTATCGGGATCTGGGGAGGAAACTCGAGCAGCTCGTTTCGACTGGAGGGGACCGTGAGGAAATCTCCAGGGTGAAGGCCTTGCTCAAGAGGTGTCAGTATGATGGGCACACGTCCTTGGTTTTTGAGAAGGATTTCGGGAAGTACCGCTCACCCGACCCCTACAGGAACTGCAGGATGTCAGTGAATTGCAAAGTGGTAACGGGACTGATCGACAGTACAGGGTCCCTGAACAGATCCAAATCAGGGATCCTGGAGGTGGTCAGATCCTTCTACTCACACCTCTTGGGGAAGAGGGATCCTGATCGG
The DNA here is from genome assembly GCF_046119375.1 of Phyllobates terribilis. Taxonomy (NCBI): domain Eukaryota; kingdom Metazoa; phylum Chordata; class Amphibia; order Anura; family Dendrobatidae; genus Phyllobates; species Phyllobates terribilis. Next base: position 65,909,327 of record NW_027362763.1, on the reverse strand, counting down.
AATGAGATGTCGGCTTTCCTGGCTGAAGCCATCCCTGAGCCAGGGGATGACCCCTCTCTTCTTGTTTTGACAGAGGTGATCAGGGAAGAGGAAGTGAGACGGGCCATTGATGGGCTCCGGCCCAAGAAATCGCCTGGTCCGGATGGCTTAACATCCGAGTTTTTCAGGACTTTTAGGGACTCTTTGGTGCCCCTCATGACTGAGGTGTTTAATGAATGTCTCTCCTCGGACATTCTGCCTGATTCAATGAGGAATTCTACCCTGATTATTCTGTTAAAGGGTAAAGACTCGTCCCGTATTGAGAATTGGCGTCCCATAGCGCTTCTCAATACGGACTGAAAGGTTCTGGCAACGGTGCTTTTTAATCGGTTGGTGAAGTTTGTGCCTCGGCTCCTTTCGGGGGCCCAGCACTGCTCTGTTCCAGGCTGCAGTACTTTTAGTGCTGTGCTCGGTGTCCAAGAGGCAGTGGAGCAGAGTAGGGCAAGTCACTGGAAGGGGTACTTGCTGTCTTTAGACCAGGCGAAGGCCTTTGACCGGGTTAACCATGAGTACCTCTAGTCCGTCCTTCTGAGGTACGGTCTGCCCGGGCGGTTTGTTGATTGGTTAAGAGTGTTATACAATGGGGCAGAGACTTTTCCGCTTGTGAACGGTTGGGTTGGACACCCTTTTGAGGTGAAGTCTGGTGTCCGCCAGGGCTGTCGTCTGAGCCCATTGTTATACGTGTTCGCGATCGACCCCCTCTAAGGAGGGTGGAGCGCGGACCGTTGGTGGGAGTCGGGATGGATCGGGCGGAGTCAGAGGCCACCTTGAGGGTAGTGGCGTACGCCGACAATGTTTCCCTTTTTGTATCCTCAAGAGAGGAGGCGGATTGGGTCATGTCTGAGGTTGAGCGCTACTCGGTGGCATCCGGGTCCATGATCAACCGGAATAAGTGTGAGAGTCTCTGGCTGGAAGGGGGAGATCAAGTTTTGATCTCCCGGACACTCTTCCAGGGCCTCAGGCCACAGCAAAAATTCTAGGCATCAGTTTTGGCCCGGGGGATTATCCCCAACAAAACTGGGAAGGCAGACTGAAGATTGGCGCCCAGAAGGTGGATCAGTGGAAGAGTTGGTCCTTGACCCTGAGGGAAAGGGTTAGCCTGGCCAAGGGGTATTTGCTCCCTTTACTAATATACCTGGGCAGCGTTTGCATCTTGCCAGAACCTCTTTGGAAACCGGTCTACAGCCTGTTCTTCCAGCTATTGTGGGGGAATAGGCTGAACCTAATCAATAGGGAGGTCACGTACCGCACGAGGAGACTAGGAGGGTTGGGTATGGTCAACCCAGTGGTGTTTTTAGTAAACACCTTTCTTAAGGCTAACATCGCCAACCTCTGGTTAGGGAGGGCTCCTCCGTGGGTATTCTCCTGTAGGGAGTGGTTTCAGCCATTCTTCCAGGAATGGGAGACGGGAGGGCAGGTGAAGGACCTGCGAACGCCTCATGGGCATCTTCCGGCTTGCGCTACCCCGGTTCTGAAGGTGATCCGCCGGTGGGGTCTGGGAGTGTGGGAGATCAGGACCTTGTCGAGAAAACTACATGACAATAGGGTTCTGTTGACCCACTTCCAGAAGCCCCTGGCGCTCAAGGATTGTCCAAGCTGGGATCTGGCGGTGGGGCTCGGGCTTTTGAACTCAAAACGGATCCCCGTGAAGTTTTGGGACTTGGCTTGGTGCTGCTTCCATGGGAGACTGTATGTGAGGGACAACCTGAAGTACAGGAACTCTGATGACCGGGATTGTCCCCGCGAGGAGTGTGGCGGCATGCTTGAAAGCATTGAGCACTTCCTGCTTCGGTGTCCCTTTAATACAGAGGTCTACAGCAGGGTGGGTGCTTCCATTGGCTGGCCTCGGCTGGCAAGCCTTTCCTATTCAGAGTGGGCCTAAGGGGCATTCAGGTCCCTTGGTGGCCGAGATCGGGGCACGGTTTTCTTAGTTAGCTTAGTGACTAGGTTTTACACGTGGAACGCACGGTGTTTAGTGTCCACCCAGCAGAAAGCCCTCCCCAGGGAGGAGGTGATTAGGAACATCCTGGGTGACCTGGCAAAGGTGCACTCGCTGGAGTACGAGAGGATGAGTGCAGGGAGGGACTCCCTTCTATGGAGGGGGTTCTCATTTAATGTGCCCTAGGGATAGTTAGGGTCCTGTGTGCTTGTTTATAGAGTGAGTTTAGTCCTTTTTATATTTATTTGTAGAGACAGATAGATGTGTATGGACAGGGAGGGACAGATATGGATAGTCTTTAGGGTCAGGCAGTTAGTATTAGGTTGATAGTGAGGGCCAGTGAGGGACAGGTAGGGATAGATAGGGAAAGATTGGTAGGGTGGTAGGGACAGATTTTTCTTTTCTTTATTAGAGAGGGTCAGGGTGTTGTGAAGTAGGTCAGGGTGAGGGCCTCCGCAGTTTCCAGTTTCCCGGTGGTGGGCTGTTACCCTCACTTTGTAGCTTTTTGTTTTTGGTATTTGAACCCTTATATAGGGCTTGCAGGCACCAAACTTGGGTCTGATTCTGGTTCATGATAATGTAATAGGTGTTGTTATAAGATGCTGTAAAGTTGTGTATATTATTTTGTATGTTTATGTTTATCATGTATATTATTCTTGTAAGTGTGTGGGGGGTTTAGTTTAGGTTGGGTAGGGGGTTTCGGGGGGGAGGGAGGGAGGGTTTTTGGGGTTCGGTGGAGGGGGGTGTGGTATCATGGATGTCCTGAAGTGGATGAAAAGGCAAAAGGACCTGTTTTTTTCAGGCCACAAACTTTAGTGGGATCCTTGTGTGATGTGATGAGGCCACAAACTCTCGTGGGACCTTGGGTGTCGGGTGTGGGTATTTTAGTTCAGGTTTTGTTATATTATTATTAAAAAATAAATAAAATAAAAAAAAAATTCTAAAAAAAAAAAAAATGTAAAAATAAAAAAAAAATAAAAATAAATAATTTTTTGCGTGCAGTGTTGTGTCGGCCAAGAGGCCTACTTTTCTCTTTTTTGGCAGTGGGCCCGGTTTTTAGTTCTCTTTTTTGGGGTTTGGCATGAGTGTATAAGAGTGAATGTGTGTATGTTAGGAAGGGGTAAAGGAAAAAATGGAGGGTCAAGGCCTTCCCTTGCTGAGGGGGGTTTTGAGCAAGAGGTATTGCTTTAGTGGACATTTTTCTTGCTAAAGATTGCTGGACTTTGTATTTTGGGCTTTTTTGGGGGTTTCCTTGGGGATTTGTTTACTGGGGCTTATATTTGTATGTTGTTGTTTTTGTTGTGTTATCTACTTTTATATAAAATAAAAAAAGAGTTCCAGCTAAAATAGCATCCACTAAAGCTGCTGCAGTTAAAAAGGTTTTATAAGGATCGAGCTTGGCGGTCCACCGCAAAGCGTGCTACCGCCAGTCCCAGCCCCTTTGCCTTGGGGCGCCTCCCCGATGCTCTTCACTGAGTGTCCCTGGGGCCCAAAGCATTTCCTTTGAAAAAAGTAAGTGTCCAAACCTCAGGTCGTGTAGCTTGCTTAACATCTGGGATACTCCGCTGACTAGCAGACACCTCTACTTGGTTAAAATGTTAAAAATTTGTAATTAGATCTACAGGCGGTGGCTACTCCGCTAACTAGCAGACACTGAAGCTTTTGAGCAGACCTCTGATTCCCAGGCTATAGTATGAGTAAACAGCTCTTCAGACTCAACCATCTGTGTTACCCCAAGCCATAGTGTATGCAGTTTCTTACGGTTAAAAGGGGGGGGAGCGACCCAACCCACCTGGAATTGATGATGCCAACGTCACGTAAAACACAGCAAAGGGACACCAAAAAGAGTCTCCAGTTTTTCCAAAAATTGTGGCACAAACACCACTTAAGTGGCATTAATTGACCCAGAGTTGCTTAAAACGGTTGGTGAGGTGATTTTACCAAATCCTCAAGCTTTTAGTCTCCCGAGGATGACACAGGGGTAGAAAACTCCTTCCGGATCCATGATTTGTTCATCTTTATGAACGTGAGTCTGTCTACATTCTCAGTGGACAACCGCGTGAGCTTATCTGTCAGCACACCACCAGCAGCGCTGAACACACATTCAGAGAGAACGCTGGCTGCAGGGCATGACAAGATCTCCAAGGCGTGAGTGGCGAGCTCCGGCCATTTTTCCAGATTGTAAGCCCAAAATGAGCAAGGGTCCAGTGACACAGTCATGGCTTCGATGTTCACTCCAGTACCATCCTCTCTAGGCGTTGACTATGTATCAGACTTCTTGTCTCCTGTGGCCTTGCAAAGGATGGTCTAAAAAAGTGGTGAAACGATTCCACAAAATTGCTGTTACCAGCAGATACTGTGTTACTGTTACGGTTTGAGTGATGAAGACTCGACAGTCCCACGGTTGGCAATTTAGAACTGTGAGATTCACTACGTGCACCACTGGTGTTTTGTGGAAAAGCACATGTAAGATTTTGCAACAGCCTCTGCTGGTACTCCTACATGCGTGAATCCCTTTCTATGACAGGAATTATTTCGGCAAATTTACTTTTGTACCGGGGATCTAAGAGTGTGGCAACCCAGTATTCAGGATTACTTCGAATTCTGACAGTCCGAGGGTCATGTTGCAGGTAGTGCAGCAAGAAGGCACTCATGTGTCTTGCGCATCCAGGAGGACCAAGTCCTTGTTGTGTTGGTAGCGAGGTAAGAAACATCCTTCCTTCCTCTGCCCTCTCCCCCAACCTCGCACAACAGAAATGTCATCAAGGTCTCCCTCATCTGATGAGTCTTCCATGCCCATCGCCAGTTCGTCCTCCACTTCTTCCTCAGCTCCTGCACCTTCCTCAACAGTTTGGCTGCTACCATGTGCCCTGGTTAATCCCTCTCCCCCACCCTCCCATGCCTGCCACATTGGTGCTGCCAACCGTCTGGACCTTGGAGATGTTATCCCTTCCGCATACGACTCCTCCTCTACTTCCTCCACCTCCTCTTGTCCCACCACCTGACTACGAATTCTGTTTAACGTGTGCTCCAGCATGTAAATCACCGGAATAGTCATGCTGATAATGGCATCGTCAGCACTAAACATCTTCGTCGCCATTTCAAAACTGTGCAGAAGGGTGCATAGGTCCCTGATCTGAGACCACTCCTGCAGCGTGATTTGCCCCACCTCTGGATCTCATTGGCCCAGGCTATACGTCAGAACGTATTGCACCAGGGCTTGTCAGTGCTGCCATTTTCGCTGCAACATGTGCAGAGTTGAATTCCATCGTGTCGGCACATCGCATTTCAGCCGGTGAACTGGCAGGCCCAACGATTTCTGTAGAGATGTAAGTCATTGAGCTGTGGGATGTGAACGGCAGAAGTGAGCACACAGCGACCGTGCCCTCTGCAGAAGGCCATCTAGTCTGGGATAGTGGGCTAAAAAATGCTGGACAACCAGGTTTAACACGTGAGCCATACAAGGCACGTGTGTGACATTGCCCCGGCGAAGGGCCGCACCCAGGTTTGGAGCATTGTCACACACGGCCTACCCTGGTTGCAGGTCCAGTGGAGACAACCATTAATGAAACTGGGTCTCCGGAGCTGACCACAACTCCTCAGCTGTGTGACTCACATTTCCCAGACATTTCAAATTAAACACCGCCTGATGCCATTGAGCCCTGCTGCCAGCATAGTAAGGAGGTGTGCAGGATTCCTTCTGCGCAGTTAGAAAGTGGGTGGCATTACCAGACAGGCTTTTGGTGCAGGTGGAGGACCGAGAGGAGGTTGAGGAGGAAGAAGCAGTGGAGGAACATCTAGATAAAGAGGATTGACGCACAACTCGTGGGGATGTCAAGGCTTGGACAGCAGCCCCTTGTCCTGCTGTCACCATAGTTACCCAGTCAGCGACATGTAACTCCCCTGTCCATGCCGACTCGCCAAAGTGTCTGTGGTGAAATGCACCCTGTCACACACAGAGTTTATAAAAGAAGCGGTGATGTTGTGTGCGACATGCTGGTGGAGCGCAGGCACACCTTTCTTTGAGAAGTAGTGCCGACTGGGCATCTGGTACTGGGGCACTGCGATGGACATAAGGTCTCGAAAATCCTCTGTGTCCACCAGGCGGAAAGGCAGCATTCCTGTAGCCAACAGCTTGCAGATGGTGAAATTCAACCTCTTAGCTTTGTCATGGCTAGGAGGAAATGGTCTTTTACTTGTCCACATCTGAGGGACCGAGGGCTGGCTGTTGTGCTTAGACGGGGTTGAGTAGGGTGTCCCCGGCAAACTGCCGGTCTGTGAGGAAGATGCAGGTGGAAAAGTTAGGTTGCCTTGATCCAAAGGTGGTGCTTTCGATGTCGGAGAGCGCTCAACACCAGCTGGTGTTTCTACTTCCAAATGAAATGATGACCTGCCAATCACACTGGCTGTTGCAGGTAAAGAGGTGGCAGGTCTGCATCCAAAAACATGTGTGACTGCTGTACCCCCAGTCACAGAGGATGAAGAGGCCACGGATGCACAAGATGGGGCAGACGGTGGTTGGGACGGCCCGCTAGGCCGCATTGTAGCACAGTGAGCTTCCCACTGCAACTTATGCTACATATCTATGTGACGGTTCAAGCATGAAGTACTCAAACTATGGATTTTTTTGCCTCTACTTAGCTTTTGGTGACAAATATTACAGATAACACGAGTTGGGTCATCCTTATCGATCTGAAAATATGCCCAGGCTATGCAAGGCTTGGAGCCCATGCGACCTGAAGAGCCACGACGACTTGTGGTCAGAAGCAGAGTTGTGGTTGAGGATGCAGTTGTTGACGTGCTTCCAGTACTACGTCTCTGTCCAGGAAGGCACAACCTAACCTCGTCGTCAATAGCATCCTCCTCCACCTCCTCTGCTGACCTCATCGACTGGCTGACTGTGGGTTGACAGTAAGTGGGATCTCCAACCTCATCATCATCACCCTGTGTGTTCTCACACACGTCGTCCTCAGAGCCAACCTCTTCCTGCCCTGATCGAAAAGTCAAGTTGTCCCTCCAATCAGGTATTTGAGTCTCATCATTGTCTTCATCATTGTCTCCACCAACAGGAGTTACAGTTTGGGAACGAGGGTCTACATTATGCTCAGAACCTTCTTCATCTGGTCCTGGATCCGACTCATAAAGATTCTGGGCATCAGTGCAGATCATTTCCTCGTCTGGATTGCCAGAAGCTCTAGAGCCGACCTCCGTTTCCCAGGCTATAGTATGAGTAAACAGCTCTGCAGACTCAACCATCTGTGTTACCCCATACTCAAACCGGCAGCTGGAGACTTGGGAGCTGTGAGGAAGCAAGCGCGATTGGGGTGACACCTTTGAGGACTGGAGTATTTGTGATGTTGAAGTTGAGGTGGAGGAGAGCCCACTTGAAGGAGCACTTGATATCCGTTGAAGCACCTGCTGTTTTTGTGCCTCATCTGGAATTAGTTGCGATTGGCGTGTCCGTAAGAAAGGGATCGTATCACATTGTCCACGAAAAGAAGTAGACATCTTAGTTTGGCTGGAAGATGGTCTTTCTTCTGCAGATGTTACTGTTGCTTTAACACCTACCCCATTGACACAACATTTTTTACCCTTTCCAACACGCCTATTCCCCTTTCCACCAGCAGCAGGCCTTTAGCCACTCATTTTTGTGGTTAACTAATTGACAACTCTGTAGTTGTTAGCACAAAAAACAATGGATGGAAACCTAGCAGAGCTGAGTGGCCAAACTGTCGTACTAGCCCAAAAGGATTGGCTGGGTTAGATGCAGTAAAACAATTTTATTAGATACACAGGTGGTGTAGCTTGATACAGATGGGCTACTACAATGAGTAGCAGACACTGCTACAGGCCCAAAAGTATTTACTGGGCTAGATGCAGTAAATTTTTTTTTATTAAATACAAAGGTGGTATAGCTTGGTATAGATGGGCTACTATAATGAGCAACAGACACTTCTACAGGCCCAAAAGTATTTACTGGGCTAGATGCAGTAAAAAATTGTTATTAAATACAAAAGTGGTGTAGCTTGGTACAGATGGGCTGCTACAATGAGTAGCAGACACTGCTACAGGCCCAAAAGTATTTACTGGGCTAGATGCAGTAAAAAATTGTTATTAAATACAAAGGTGGTATAGTTTGGTACAGATGGGCTACTACAATGAGCAACAGACACTGATACAGGCCCAAAAGTATTTACTGGGCTAGATGCAGTAAAAAATTGTTATTAAATACAAAGGTGGTGTAGCTTGGTACATATGGGCTACTACAATGAGCAACAGACACTGCTACAGGCCCAAAGTATTTACTTGGCTAGATGCAGTAAAAAAATATTAAATACAAAGGTGGTGTACCTTGGTACAGATGGGCTACTACAATGAGTAACAGACACTGTTACAGGCCCCAAAGTATTTACTGGGTTAGATGCAGTAAAAAATTGTTATTAAATACAAAGGTGGTGTAGCTTGGTACAGATGGGCTACTCCAATGAGTAACAGACACTGCTACTATGCCCCAAAGGTTTGCAGTAAAAAATTGGTATCAGATACACAGGTGGTGTAGCTTGCAACACAGATAGGCTACTCCACTGACTAACACACACTTCTAGAGGCCCAAAAGGATTGGCTTAGCTAGATTTAGCCAAATGTTGTGAAAGACACTTGCACAGCACTGGCACAGACCTGCCTGGCAAAAAGTGCTAGGAACTGCTGTAACCTAGCCCTCTAAAGGGCTGCAATTACAACTAGTTCCTACTCCCTAAACCTACCTGTCTATTTAACAGCAAATTCGCTTGCAATTCACACAGTTACAAAGTATAGCGCCCACAGCAGTAGGGGTGCCGTCTAACACTCAGCTGCAGCAGTGAGAAAATGGTGGCAACGGGGAAAATGGCTGGGTCTTATAGGGCAAGGACTTGTGACATATACAGCCAGTGACACATGCCCTTGCTTGTGTGAAAAAAAAGCACTTCGCTGAGTGTGTGCGCTGCTGATAGGCTGACAGAGTGCACCTCCCCACTGTAAATGTGGGAAAAAAAAAAAATGGAGATCGGCATTATTTCTGCAGAGATCCATCCCCTGCCCCTCCCCCCCGCCCACTCTACACTGAAACTGTCTATTAACATTGATTAACAGTATAACTGTGAAAAAATCCAGTTACGATTTTGGTGCACGACCAGTTATCGAACATAACCTCGAACAGCCGGATTTTTTGCAAATCGTTCGGGTTCGTCGAACGGCTCGAACACCGCCCAAAACAGCTCGAATTTGAGATTGGCGAACAGTTCGAGTCGAACACCGCTCATCTCTAGTAATCAGCAATATCCCATCTCATTCTTGAATCCAAACACATGGAACTTTCAATACAAATATTAAAAAGTAGAGGTAGCTGTCAAAAAGAGTAAAATAGTCAGAGAACAAAATAATGATAATATAAAACACTATATAAAAAGCAATTTATATAATATATAAATACAAAAAGGGAAAGATGGAGGCAAGTGGTGGTGCACGTCGACTACAAAAAAGGCGCAAAACTGTTTCATTTAATCCCTGAGGGGCCATGGCCCCCAAGATAGTGATCCATCGTGTTTCTTTTTGGGCAAGGATCTTTATGAGGTTCTGCCCTCTAATGCCCCCGTTTACCATATCAATGCCACGTACTGACAACGATTTAGCACAACAGTCATGAAAAGTTCTAAAATGTTGTGCAGTGTCTTCACGGTTGAGATGTCCTCCACTGATCTGATTGTGCCAATAGCTCTCACATGCTCGCTAATACGGATTCTCAGCTCCCTACATGTCATGCCAACGTTTACCCTGGGGCAACCACATGTGGCATAATATATACTGTGAGGATATACCACATTCAACGATATATTTTGAGGGAGGAACATCAAAAAGATCCTTGCCCAAAAAGAAACACGATGGATCACTATCTTGTGGACCATGGCCCCTACAAGAAAAAAACAAAATGTGAGTAGGGGACTCAATGGAGTTCCATATGCTGGGCTGACTACCTCTTTAGTGCTCTCTATCTGGTTTGCTCCACCTAATATTACTTACACACGTGGTCAAAATTCTTGGTACCCCTTGTTTAATGAAAGAAAAACCCACAATGGTCACAGAAATAACTTGAATCTGACAGAAGTAATAATAAATTAAAAATCTATGAAAATGAACAAATGAAAGTCAGACATTGCTTTTCAACCCTGCTTATTAATGCATTTCTAATAAAAGGTTTTGTTAGACTCTTAGGAATATACCTCGTTAGAAATAGAAGTACAAATGTCATCTATTTTTTTTTGTTCAGCTTTATAACACATATCCATCTGTGATGCGCTGGTTTACGAGTGTGATGGCAAAGGTGCTCAGGAATGTGGATGAATTGTACGCATTCATTCGAGAGACCTTCACCAACCACAGGGAACATCTGGACGTAAATGACCAGAGGAATCTTATCGACTCGTTCTTGGTGAAACAACGAGAGGTACTAATATACGTACTGTAATATGTATGGTATAGCTGAGGTTGTTGTCTGGAGCAATTCATGTTGAAAACACAATTTAGTTGTATTTTATATAGAACTGCCAGAAAACTGTGTCTAGTGGTGGAGCTATATGGCTTGCTTAGGTGTAGTTACTGTATTTTAGAAGTGTAAATTCTGTAGTATTATAAATGTCACATGGTGGCTGGGGCTGTTGCCGATCACTTAAAGAGTAACTTATAATAATTTTTATTTCATAAATCAATAGTACACATGATAGTCTGTCATTTATCTCATCTTACGTACCTATCTCAGGTATGCCAGTCTCCGTTTCTTTCCCCTGTGTCTGCTGCCCTCTGTTATGCTCCATGTTGGGTTTTGCAAATTGCCCGGAGTGGATCAATAACATCATATACAGGTGCTTCTCACAAAATTAGAATATCATCAAAAATTTCATTTATTTCAGTTCTTCAATACAAAAAGTTAAACTTGTATATTATATATAGTCATTAGAAACAAAGAGATCTATTTCAAGTGTTTATTTCTGTTAATGTTGACGATTATGGATTACAGCCAATGAAAACACAAAAGTCATTATCTCAGTAAGTTAGATAATTAACAAAAAACACCTGCAAAGGCTTCCTAAGCGTTTAAAAATGTCCCTTAATCTGTTTCAGTAGGCGCCGCAATCATGGGGGAGACTGCTGACTTGAAAGATGTCCAGAAGGTAGTCATTGACACACTCCACAAGGAGGGTAAGCCACAAAAGATAATTGCTAAAGAAGCTGGCTGTTCACAGAGTGCTGTAGCCAAGCACATTAATGAAAAGTTTAGTGGAAGGAAAAAATGTGGTAGAAAAAGGTGCACAAGCAACCGGGATAACCTTGAAAGGATTGTTAAGAAAAGGCCATTCAAAAATTTGGGGGAGATTCACAAGGAGTGGACTGCTGCTGGAGTCATTGCTTAAAGAGCCACCACATAGACGTATTCAGGACATGGGCTACAAGTGTCGCATTCCTTGAGCTTAACCACTCATGACCAATAGACAACGCCAGAAGCGTCTTACCTGGGCCAAGGAGAAAAAGACCTGGACTGTTGCTCAGTGGTCCAAGGTGCTGTTTTCAGATGAAAGTAAATTTTGAATTTCTTTTGGAAATCAAGGTCCCAGAGTCTGGAGGAAGAGTGGAGAGGCCACAATCCAAGCTGTTTGAGGTCTAGTGTGAAGTTTCCACAATCAGTGATGGTTTGGGAATCCATGTCATCTGCTGGTGTAGGTCAACTGTGTTTTATCAAGACCAGTGATGATTGAGCATGCTCGTTGCTCGAGATTTACGAGCATGCTCAGGCGAGCACCTATTATCTTTAGCATGCTCAGGCGTTAAGTTTTCGTCACTCCCTGAACATGATTTGCGACTATTTAACAGCTCTAATACATGTGAGGAATGCTGTAAAAACTGGCATTCCTCCCAAGTTCTTAAAGCTGTCAAACAGTCGCAAATTAAGTTCAAGGGGCGACAAAAACTTAACGCCTGAGCACGCTAAAGATAATAGGTGCTCGCCCGAGCATGCCTGTAAATCTCGAGCAACGAGCATGCTCGCTCATCACTAATCAAGACCAAAGTCAGTGCAGTCGTCTACCAGGAAATTTTAGAGCACTTCATGCTTCCCTCTGCCGATAAGCTTTTAGGAGATGGAAATTTCATTCTCCAGAAGGACTTGGTACCTGTCCACACTGCCAAATGTACCAATACCTTATTTAAAAACAACAGTGTCATGGTGCTTGATTTGCCTTCAAACTCGCCTATTGTCAAGAGGAAGATGAGAGACACCAGACCCAACAATGCAGACGAGCTGAAGGCTGCTGTCAAAGCAACCTGGGCTTCCATAACACCTCAGCAGTGCCACAGGCTGATCGCTTACATGCCATGCCGTATTGATGCAGTAAGTGATGCAAAAGGAGTCCCGACCAAGTATTGAGTGCAATTACTGAACATTCATTTTAGTAGGAAAACGTTTTGGATTTCAAAAATATTTTAAAATGCTGCTGTCATAAAGTATTCTAATTTACTGAGATAATGACTTTTGTGTTTTAATTGTCTGTAAGCCATAATCAGGGGCGCACATAAGAATCTTGGGGCCCCATAGCAGAAGTTCTAATTGGGGCCCCCCCAAAAAATGTAAATAATTGTCGGGGTCACAGAAAAGCAGATCTCACAACTTTCTATCCTTTACATAGTAATTTTCTTCCTGCTGAAGTCCTAGATTCCTCTTTCATTGCCCCCATAAAGTATGATGCCAACAAAAGTGCCCCCTAAACACAATACGATACCCCATGGAGAATTCCTCCACATGCACAGTATAATGACCCTACTGTACCCCACCCCAACTCCCAGGGCAAAGTATGTTGAGCCCAACACAGTATGTTCCCACCAATTGTGACCCCCACACAGCCCTCCATGCACATTAAAGGGCCTACATACAGTAGAATGGCCCCACGCCTCTCCACCCACCACAGAGTATTAGACACTCGCCACAGTCCTCCACAGTGTTGAAAAGTATAGCTGGCACATGGGTGAGCACAGGAATAGATGACACAAGGGGCACTATAAGTAAAGATGGCACAGATGGCACATCAGTGAGGACAGGGATAGTTGGCACACATATCACATTATTGCAGCAACAGTGGGCTTTGTTTGCCCCGGCCCCTGACAGAATAAATGACCCCGGCCCCGCAAGCAGTGGGCCCCGGACAGGTGCAGGCTGCCAGGGGCCGCACAGCCGCCGTCTGCTCAGTGAGGGTCCAACAGGTGCAGCCGCACGGAGGAGCAGGGAGCCCCAGCTTGGGTACACACCAGCCTGCTCAGGTGGCCACTCAGTCTGCACACAGCCTTGGCACAGTGCACTGGCTCCCAGCACAGGTGCAGCCCCTTGTGCAAGAAAGAGGTCACAGCTCAGTCTGCTCCTGCACACAACCCCCAACACACACGTACCAGAGGGCGACCCGCACCAAGCTTTCATCCTGCGTGGCCGACATGACGCGCTGTGGGGACGATGCGAGTGTGTCTGGTACTAATGACTCAGCAGAGATAACACACAAGCACAATGAGTCGCTCTGGAGCGGTGTCCTGTCACTCACTGAGCGCAGGTCCAGAGCCGCACATTCTCTCTGGCTCCTCTGTGTCAGCGGTCACATGGAATACAGCAGAAGACACTTAGGGACAGGTGAGTATATGAATTTTATTTTAATCTTATTTTTACACAGGGACCCTGCGGGAGAAGACTCCAACTACCTTCATCTTAGTCCCTGCTGGTGCTGATTGCAGCGCTGGCAGGGAACTGAGATGAGGGCCGCGTGCAGCACCAGCGCTTGGGAACAGCGCTACCTTTAGCGCTGATTCCCAGTCGCCAGTACGTATCACACTGATGACACACGGATGTCATCTGTGTGTGTTCAGCTTGAGACAGTTTTGCGGACCGTGTATCCGCAAAAAAATGGACATGACAGCGTGTGGAGCACGCGGTCCTTGGAAACACACTGACATGTGCGCAGACCCACCGCAGAACTTTGTGTTGGCGGTGGCCAGAACTGACCAGTTACAGAGCTGCTCTATCTACTGTATAGTGTGCCGGGTGTCGCACCACCACCGATCAGACCTTGATGACTTATCCTAAGGCAAGGCCATTAATGTTAACATCATGGACAACCATCTAAAGCCAGCAAATGATGTGGACTTAAGTCAGTTTTTTTTACATATTTTAGTGGTCTGAAATCCAAATAAATTTTCATCCTAAATCCCCGTCTATTTGATACCATAATCTAAACTATTTTCTAATATACTTGATTTAAAAGTTAAAGCACCACTGCACAGCAGGTTTCTTTTTTTACCTCTGGAGTGATACTTTAAACCCAAGTCTTATGTCTTATACTCACCTTCCAGCATCTTCCCCGTTTTTCCAGTCCTGCATCGCCATCTTGTGAGCGCTGCTTTTGATTTCATCTAACATCTATTTGCAGAGCCCACCAATGCACAAATGAATGTCCAAAAATCCAATTTAATAATCGAACACCACTTGCAATGAAGAACCAAAAGAAAAAATTAACAATATGTCGATATAAAATATACACTGTGTGCAGAATTATTAGGCAAGTTGAATTTTAGAGGATTATTTTTATTATTGATGAACAACTATGTTCTCAATCAACCCAAAAGACTCAGAACTATCCAAGCTTAATATTTTTGGAAGTTGGAGTGGTTTTTTTTTCGATTTGGCTATCTTAGGAGGATATCTGTTTGTGCAGGTAACTATTACTGTGCCGAATTATTAGGCAACTTAATAAAAACCAAATATAATCCCATCTCACTTGTTTATTTTCACCAGGTAAACCAATATCAGTGCACAAAATTTATAAATAAACATTTCTGACATGCAAAAACCAAAACCAAAAAATTACTGATCAATATAGCCACCTTTCTTTATGATGACACTCAACAGCCTTTCATCCATAGATTCTGTCAGTTGCTTGATCTGTTTTCGATCAACATTGCGTGCAGCAGCCACCACAGCCTCCCAGACACTGTTCCGAGAGGTGTACTGTTTTCACTCCCTGTAGATCTCACATTTTATGATGGACCACAGGTTCTCTATGGGGTTCAGATCAGGTGAACAAGGGGGCCGTGTCATTATTTTTTCTTCTTTTAGACCTTTACTGGCCAGAGATGCTGTGGAGTAGTTGGATGCATGTGATGAAGCATTGTCGTGAATGAAAATCATGTTTTTCTTGAACGATACCGATTTTTTCCTGTACCACTGCTTGAAGAAGTTGTCTTCTAGAAACTGGCAGTAGGTCTGGGAGTTGAGCTTCACTCCATCCTCAACCCGAAAAGGTCCCACAAGTTCATCTTTGATGATACCAGCCCATGCCAGGACCCCACCTCCACCTTGCTGGCGTCTGAGTCGGAGTGGAGCTCTCTGCCCTTTACTGATCCAGCCTCTGGCCCATCCATCTGGCCCATCAAGAGTCACTCTCATTTCATCAGTCCATAAAACCTTTGAAAAATCAGTCTTAAGATATTTCTTGGCCCATTCTTGACATTTTATCTTATGTTTCTTGTTCAAAGGTGGTAGTTTTTCAGCCTTCCTTACCTTGGCGATGTCCCTGAGTAGCGCACACCTTGTGCTTTTTGATACTCCGGTAACGTTGCAGCTATGAAATATGGTAAAACTGGTGCCGAATGGCATCTTGGCAGCTTCACGCTTGATTTTCCTCAATTCGTGGGCAGTTATTTTGGGCCTTTTTTGGCCAACATGCTTCTTGCGACCCTGTTGGCTATTTTCCATGAAACGTTCGATGATCACGCTTCAAAAATTTGGAAATTTCAAGACTGCTTCATCCCTCTGCAAGACATCTCAGAATTTTGGACTTTTCAGAGCCTGTCAAATCTCTCTTCTGACCCATTTTGCCTAAGGAAAGGAAGTTGCCTAATAATTAAGCACACCTTATATAGGGTTTTGATGTCATTAGTCAACACCCCTCCTCATTTCAGATATGCACATCACCAGATTTACTTAATTGGGAGTTGGCTCTCAAGCCTAAGCAGCTTGGAGTAGGACAACATGTATAAAAAGTATCATGTGATCAAAATACTCATTTGCCTAATAATTCTGCACACAGTGTAGTCATATGAAACAAAACGTCATGCGCTTACCAATCCAACCCCCAATTCCTTATGCATGACAAATAACGATTCAAACTCCATCCCCCAATTCGTTTGATTTCCTCTGGCCCCAAGCCTCTCTAGTACTCCAAACGTTATTGGCCTCCGCTGATCCTTCCCCCATGATCCCCTTCTAAAATATTTTAAAGCCAGCCTAACAAAGAAAAACTTTGTTACATCACTAAAACCCTGTAACTTGAAACCGAAAGTGAGACCCGCTGAAAACTTATTAACCCTTGCTACTGACCAACCTGTGTCCGCTGCTCTACCAACAAAAAACAAAACCACTAACATCCTCTCCTCATCCGATACAACATTAACCCAAAAGGACATCCAGCCTTCCCATACTCGCCAAGCTGCCTCATATGACGCCCAGGTCTGACGTGAAATCTAATTACGAATCAGTCGGCCTGCTCCTCCCGAACCAGATTCCAAAGAGGCAAGGGGCAGACCACTCCCGAAACTTCTGCCTCAAGCGCCAACATGCCGAAACTATTCCACTGGAAATGACATAAGGAATCCGCAATTGAGTTTTGTACTCCAGGGACATGTACTGCTACAACCCATGCATTCAACTCCAGACAACGCAATACAAATTCCCTAGGCAATCTAATCACAGGGGAGACTGTTGGTAGTTGACACCACTCTCATGTTATCACAGTGAAACCTCATCTTCCAGTTACGAAAAGCATCCCCCCACATTGATACTGCTACAACTATAGGAAACAATTAGAACAATGCCAAATTCCTGACATACATCAGTTCCTTCCAGGCCATTCACCCACACTCCACTGACCTTTATAATAGCTCCATAACCAGCACTGCCAACCACATCCATGTCAATCTCACAATCAAAACTTTCTACCACCACCTCATGAATTAATGACCTCCCATTATAATTCTCCAAAAACATTTTCCATATCAACAAATCTTCCCTATGATCCTTGTTCAAACATATATAATGGTGCGGCGCACTAACCCCCGCCGTGCCTCAGGCTAACCTCAAATAAAATACCCTGCCAATAGGCATAATTCTACAAGCAAAATTGAACCTCCGTAACAGGTACTGCAGTTCTTTTAAAGTCACTTTAAGTCATTTTTGCACTCTGTCCACCGTTTGCCTTACCAAGGACAATTTATCTTCAGGTAACTGTAAATCAATGAGAAAGTCAAAAACACTCAGGCCTGTACAAGGGGCCTCGGTCTTTTCTTTCTCTAATGGGACCCCAGTTCGCTACTAGTGATGAGCGAGCACTCGGAGATCTGCAGGGGGCCTATAAATTGCCCAAATCGATGGGAACAGTGCTGAAATGACATGGGAACAGCATGGGGGAAGACCCCAGGAAGCATCTTTGACTCCTAGGTCACTGCTGTAAACAATGTTGTCTGAGTATTACGCCTCTTTCACAGATTCACAATAACACATACAAAAACAAAACCAAAATGGATTTTCCTGGAAAAAAAGGTTAAGGGGCATTCTTTCCAGGGTAATGACTTGCATATAAGGCAAAATAAATAACCCCCCAAAAAATGCTCATTCACACCTAACATTTTACTTCCTTATCTGCCCATGTGGTGTGTAAGACATGATCAGGCACATCCTGTTTCATTTATGAAAGAATGGGTCTCCTATACTGTTATTGTGTATGCAGTGAATGCAAAGGCTGCCCAAAATTTGAAAAAAAAACAAATACCCCTTTGAAAGAGACATAGAGGAATGAATCAGTTAAAAAAATGTTCCCATTATAAAAGCAGCGGGTCAGCGGGTGGGACCCCCACAAAAAAGCTACTAGATTTGACTTTATGTTCCACTGCTATCATCCAGTGGTGTTGGGAAGTCTGGTCTAATCCAGCCCTTGTTCATTTTTATAAGAGTTAGCATGTCAGCATTTTCAGTTGACAGGCGGATGCGCCTATCAGTTATAATGCCCCCAGCGACACTAAAAACCCACTCTGACAAAACTCTAGCGGCAGGTCAGGCCAGAACCTCCAAGACGTTGAGAGCCTGTTCATGCCATGTGTACAGCTTGAATACCCAATAGTTATAAGGCCCAGAGGACTCACGGAAGACATTGGTATGGTCGGCAAGGTACTCCTTCAGCATCTTCACAAGCTTTTCCCTCATTGTCAGAGTACCCCATGCAACAGGGCCTGGGCGCTGGGAGGGTCTGAGAAAACTATCCCAGACCTTTGACAATGTTCCCCTGCCTCTGCTGCATCGTATTTGTGTGGCACCCCTGAGGGTTCAGTCGCCACAGAGGTACTGCACCTCACCCAGAGGTGTGGCATCTTCTTTTCCCAGGTAAGGAGGGAGTGCTGCCCGAGACCCCAACACCCACATTCAACACTACACTACTCCAGGATGGCTGAAAGGGCATTATGCACTTCTTCTGCTGCCCTGTCCCTGGCTGGAGTGGGGGGAACCAAAGAGAGGGGGAACCAGTAGTGGGTGTGGGTGGAGGATGTAGAATAGGGGAGCACCATTATAGGAGGTATATATAGGGAAGCCATCTTAGGGTGGCAGAGCAGTGCAGTAAGTACTGTGCAGTCAGTGAGTAGTAAGGAGAGGAGGGGAGCAGAGTCTCTTCAGGAGCTCTGCTCCATGATTGGGGCCTAGTAAGAGAGGCCCAGGAGGAGAGCAGAGGAGAAAGGCTCCGGTAACATAAGGGATCCCAGGGGTACGGAAGGAGCAGGAAGCCACCCGTGCGCCCGAGTCTGCCAGCTGTCAGAGGGATCAGGCCGCAAGAAGGGAACCGGTCCCTGGACCAGCCATGTTACTCCAGATCTCGGCTGGAAAACCGGAGGCTTCTGCACTTCCATGGTGCAGTTGCCACAACCTCACCCTAGCCGTGAAAGGCACCAAATAGGTCCGGGAACTCCACTTTACCCAGAGGGACTTCAGAGTACCCAATCGGGACTTTGTGTGGGGAAGCGCAGGGCAGGAGGGAGAAGACCCAGCGCGGGAAGTCGGTCTAGAATGGAATATACCTAAGCGGGGTTCCGTCAAGCAATCCTGATATACTTGAGAAAGTGCTGAACCCCTTGTCTGGTAGACGCAGTGCAACGTGGGAGGCTGACACCCGTACAGTGTACCTGAGGAACTTAAACAGAACTGTGAGTAAACTCGGATGTCTGCACTCCCCTGCCTCCGTCAGTTATTTTCGCTGCGCCACCTCTCTCTTGCGCTACAACGCCCAGCAACACCATCGGCACCTACACTGCCCCGGGGGCCCCCTCCGCCTGTGGAGAACAGAAACATTCCAGCTGCCATCCCATCACCCCCGGAGGTCTGCAGCAGCGCCGGTAACTATTACCGGAAACCACAGGTGGCGTCACGATACAAACTGTGCACTAACGCCCCTTTTCAAGAGATACCCCAGAGTACGGGCCCGGGAGCTGACTGCCGTGACATCCTAAACAAGGTAAAAGGCCCGGGTACCGAGTCCCCTATATCCCCCCCTGGGCGAGACATTTGTGTCTCCCTCGCCTGTACTCCTTAGTTGTTCAAAGAACTGTGACCTCTGCCACCAGCGTTTTCAGATGGGAATTTTTTAAATAATTTCTCACCAAGGTCCTTTTGGTACTGCAACATTTTACTAGACCTCTCTGCCGCGAGAAGGAAAGATAGAAAGTTCTACTTGTAGCATGGGTCTAGAAGTTTGACCAACCAGTAATTACTGTCGGCCAAAATGTGTACAACTTGAGGGTCATGGGAAAGGCAGAGGAGCATAAAGTCAGTCATGTGTGCCAGACTGGTAACAGCCAAGTCTTCCCTGTCCTGACCAAGAGGATGACTGTCCATGCTCTCCTCCTCATCCTACTCCTCGTTCTCCCTTTCCTCAGACCAACCACACTGAACAGACAGTTAGACAGTTTGTGTGGGTAGCATCGTCTGTAGCACAGGAAAAAAACTCCTGTTCCTCCTCCTCATTTTCCTCCTCCGAGTTGGGATTAGATGAGGCTGGGTTGTGTGGCATCACCCTGTATGGTTCCTTGCTCCATCTCGTCATGCTGCGCCTGCAACGCCTCCTCTTTAATTGTGAGCAGCGATCATTTCAGTAGTCAGAGATGGTGACGCTAATTATGGCATCATTGCCGCTCACCATCTTGGTGGAGTATTCAAATTTTTGGAGGATGGCACAGATGTCTAACATCCATGCCTACTCATCAGCTATTATGTGCAGAGGCTGACCTGAATAATGACGGGTGTGTTGAAGCTGGTACTCAGCAACTGCCCTCTTCAGCTCACAAATAGTGATGAGCGAGTATGTTCTGTTAACCCTTTCTGCGAGTGTGCGCGGGCCGAGCACAGAGTAGTTACAGCTGCTCGGTGTTATGTTTGAATCACTCCCATGTGCATGATTTGCAACTGTTTGACAACTTTAATACATGTGAGGAATGTGTAAGAAACAGACATTCCTTACATGTACTAAAGCTGTCAAACAGTCGCAAATCACTACTCAGTTCTCTGCCCGAGCATACTCGCCGAAAGGGTTAACAGAACATACTCGCTCACAAATCCTTCCCAACATCTGCAACGTTGAGTTCCAACACATAGTGACCGCACACCAGTCAGTGAGCTGGAAACTGGAAATGCTGTAGCTGACTTTTGAAAATGCCACACATAGCGTACTTTCAGAAGAAGATGAGGCAGATCAGAGTAGGTTTTGAGAAATCGCTGAACCACTATGTTGAGCACATGGGCCAGGCATGGCATGTGTGCGAGCTTGCCTAGCATCAGAGCCACCATCAGGTTTCAGCCATTGTCACACATGACCATGCCTGGCTGTAGGTTCAGCAGTGACAGCCACAGATCTGCCAGCACTGTTATAGCTGTAAACAACTCTTCAGTGATTTGTGGTTTGGTCCCTAAGCATAAAATCTTCAACAGTGCCTGTTGCCGCTTGACCGATGCAGTGCTGCAGTACTTCCAGCTTCTCACTGACGTGGTCATTTTGGATATGGAGGCTGAAGAGGAGGAGGAGGATAAGGAGATGCAGGAGTTGTAGAATGTGGGGGCAACCCTGATTGATCCAAGGCCTGCAATCCTCAGCATCGGGAGGACGTGTTCTGTCCCATGGTCTGACCGGGTCCCAGCTTCCACTATATTAACCTAGAGCGCTGTCAGCGAGATATACCGTCCCTGGCCACAAGGACTTGTCCATCTGTCTGTGGTTAGGTAGACCTTCCCAGTAGTGATGATCGAGTATGCTTGTTGCTCGAGATTTACGAGTATGCTCGGGCAAGCACCTATTATCTTCAGCGTGCTCTGGGGTCAAGTTTTCATCACTCCATGAACATGATTTGTGACAGCTTCAATACATGTGAGGAATGCCTGTTTTTCCAGCATTCCTCACATGTATTAAAGCCGTCAAACAATTGCAAATCATGTTCACGGAGCGACGAAAACTTAAAGCCCGAGCACGCTGAAGATAATAGTTGTTCGCCCGAGCATACTCATAAATCTCGAGCAACGAGCATACTCGATCATCACTACTTCCCAGTAACTGCTGTGGCAAGATGGCTCGCTCGGCCGCTTTTGCAAGTTGACTCAGGAAACAGATTTTCTTGCAGGCTTTATTGTATGGCATAAAGCTCCAGCAAAATAAAACACGGCCTTACATGGCAAAATGACGAAGCAAAAGATTAACAATAGCACAGTCCATAGGAGTGTGGGGGTTTCGCCCACACACGTAGTAATCTCAGCCTTCCTCAGCTCCTTCCTGAGCTGTGGCATTTCCAGTCTGGAGACCTTACCTTGCCTACTGAGGGGAGGTAGGGAATGGCCTCCCACCCTTTTAGCCATTCCCATAAAACCACACCCCCTTTTAAATTTAACCCCTCAGCACATAACATGCTGCCAGAAACTGAGTAAGTTTCATTTCACACAGGAGAGAAACCTGATGCCAGTGACGTTTTCACATATTCTTCCCCTCTGCTCCAGACAGGGAATTCTAGAAAGGGCATCAGCATTCCAGTGCAACTTCCCGGGCCTATGCTCTACGTGAAAGATGAAGTCCTGAAGAGCTAGGAACCACCTAGTTACCCTGCCATTTTTACCCCTCTTTTCTCTCAACCATCTCAATGGGGCATGGTCTGACACTAATTTAAACTTCCGGCCTAGAAGGTAAAATTTTAGTGTATCTACGGCCCACTTTATAGCTAGACAAGCTTTCTCTACTATGGCGTAGTTCTTCTCGCAGGACGAAAGCTTCTGGCTCCAATTGAGAATGGGATGCTCTTTCTCATTTATCTCTTGAGAGAGTACAGCCCCTAGACCAACTTCTGAAGAGTCCGTTTGGACCACAAATTCTTTCTTAAAGTCTGGTGCAACCAGGACTGGCTGTTTGCACAGTGCTAGCTTCAACTGTTGGAACGTAGTCTCTGTTTCCTCCGTCCATTTCACCATGGTAGATATGGTGGCTTTCAGGAGATCTGTCAGTGGCGTGGCTATCATGGAGAAATTCGGGATAAACCACCGGTAATATCCCACCATTCCCAGGAACGCTCTCATCTGCTTCTTGGAGTGTGGTTGCGGGTAGATGTGGATTGCCTCAACTTTCTTGAGTTGCGGCTTCATTTTGCCTCTCCCGATGACATAGCCCAAGAACTTGGCCTCCTCTTTTGCAACAGCACATTTTCTTGGATTTATCGTAAATCCCGCCTTCCTCAGAGCATCAAGAACGGCATGTAGTTTAGGTAGATGCCTAGCCCAGTCTGGGCTAAAGACCACAATGTCGTCAAGTTAGGCTGTGGAATACTTCTTATTTGGGGCAAGGATCCGATCCAGAGTCCTCTGGAAGGTGGCTGGGGCCCCCTGTAGTCCGAACGGCATCCGAGTGTATTGAAAGCACCCATTAGATGTCGAGAAAGACATCTTCTCCTTGGCCATCTTGGACATGGAGATCTGCCACTAGCCCTTTGTCATTTCAAGAGTGGTGATGCACCTTGCTGGTCCACGCCTCTCGATGAGTTCGTTGACGCGGGGCATCGGGTATGCGTCACACTTGGACACCTCATTTAGCCGGCGTTAGGCATTACAAAACCTCCACACTCTGTTGGGTTTTGGCACGAGGACGATAGGGCTTGACCACCCACTCTTTTACTCCTCTATCACACCGAGGTCTAACATCCTCTTCACCTAGGCCGAGATTCACTCTTGTTAGCAAGTCATGCTCTACCATCTATGTATTCCCCGGCAACTCTGAGAACAGCTCCCAATTCCGCAGTAGTAGTTCCCAACACTGTTGCTTCTGGATCGTCGATACGGTCTCCGCTATAGTGACCACATTGCCTTCCCAAGCAAGGAGTTTCCACAGGTTCCCGGTCCCGCCACGGCTTGTGCATGTTCACATGGTATATTTGGTGTGGCTTTCTTTGGCCAGGCTGGTGGACTTTATAAATAACCTCGATGACTTTCTCCACCACCTCGTATGGACCTTGCCATTTGGCCAGGAACTTGCTCTCGACTGTAGGGATTAGCACCAACACACGGTCCCCAGGCTGGAACTGCCTCAGCCTCTCCGATCGGTTATAGACCCTTGCTTGGGCTTCCGGCACCTGGAGGAGATGCGTTTTCATGATCGGAATCGCTTTCGCTATTCTTTCCTGCATCTGGGCGACGTGTTCAATGATGCTCCGGTGTGGCATAAGCTCAGCTTCCCAGATCTCCTTAGCAATGTCCAGGAGCCCTCGCGGAGGTCACCCATACAGGAGCTCAAACGGAGAAAAACCAGTAGAGGCTTGTGGAACCTCCCTTACCGAGAAGAGCAGGAAGAGCAGCAGGTAGTCCCAATCCCGTCCATCCTTCTCTATGACTTTCTTGAGCATTGCTTTCAGGGTCTTGTTAAAGCGCTCTAATAAGCAGTCTGTCTGCAGATGGTAAACGGAGGTTCACAGCTGGGTAACCTGGAGGACCTTGCAGAGTTCCTTCATTACCTTGCTCATGAACGGGATCCCTTGGTCCGTAAGGATTTCCTTTGGCAGACCAGTCCTGGCAAATATATGGACAAGTGCCGTGGCTATGCATTTACTCGATGCGTTTTTTAACCGAACAGCTTCTAGATATCGGGTCGCATAGTCCATAATCACCAGAATGTATTGGTGGCCTCGGACTGATTTGACAGCGGGCCCTACTAGATCCATAGCAATCCTCTCAAAGGGGATCTCTATGACCGATAGTGGAACTAAGGGACTACGGAAGTGGGGAGAGGGAGCTTTTTTTGGCAGGTGGGGCAGGACCTACAATAGTTCAGAATTTCTCGGTAGCACCCTGGCCCATAAAACCTTCTTAATATCCTCTCATGCGTTTTCTCGACCCCTTGGTGTCCCCCCAGAACATGTGAATGGGCCATATCTAGTACCCTCCATCAGTATGGCCCCGGCACTAACAGCTGTTCCACTATCTCACCGCCCCTTAGTTTGGCCACCAGATATAACAACTCCCCATGTGCTGCAAAGTGGGGGCATTTGGTATTGGCCCCAAGCTCTTGGGCAACCCCATTACATACAGTAACCTGGTCAAACGCCCCCTTTAAGGTCTGGTCACGAACTTCAGCAGTCCCAAAGTTGTCTCCAGACACCTCTAACTCAGGGAGGTCAGCGTCCTCAGTGACTGACTCATCGCAGGCAACGACACACAGTGGAAACTCATCCACTTGAGACTTCATCGGGGGTTCTTTTCCAGGGACCTGGCTTTTAGCCATGCTACTTAGCCCAGTTCCTTTTACCCACAAGTCCCGAAACAAGGGAAAATTGTGCCCAAATATGACGGGATGTATCTGGTCCTTGATCACCCTGACCTCGTGGGATTGGGTGCCACAGTCTGTTCTGACTGTCACTCTGGCCACTGGGTAGTTCTTGGCATTCCCATGTATGCAGCGGATGCCCACAGATTTGGTAAGGATCAACTGATAGGGAAGAGTGGCACTGATTAAGGTTACGAGACTCCAGGAGTCAAACAGCCCCAGAACCCTCACTCCATTAATGGATACGGCACATGCCTGCGGCCCCTCACTGCATTAACAGTCCACACTACTGGCTGGGTAAGCATAATATGAACATCGTCTGCCTAGACTGCAGTCCCTTGTTCATTTTTATAAGAGTCAGCCTGTCAGTATTTTCAGTTGACAGGCGAATGCGCTTATAAGTTATAATTCCACCAGCGGCACTAAAAGCCCGCTCTGATAAAATGCTAGTTGCAGGGCAGACCTGGACCTCCAAGGCATAGAGAGCCAGTTCATTCCATGTGTCCAGCTTGGATACCCAATAATTATAAGGCACAGAGGAATCACGGAGGACGTTGGTACGGTCGGCAAGGTACTCACTCAGCATCTTCCCAAGCTTTGCACTCCTTGGGAGAGTACCCCACACCTCAGGGCCTGTGCGATTGGAGGGGCTGAGAAAACACTCCCAGAACTTTGACAGTGTTCCCCTGCCTCTGCTGGGTTGAAGCTGTGTCTCTCTCGCCTGTACTCCTTGGTTGTCCAACAAACTGTGACCGCTGCCGCCAGCGTTTTCAGATGGGAATGTTTTTTAATAGTTACGCAACAGGGGCGGTTTGTCACCTAAGCATATTAGCTTCAGCACAGCCTGTTGCCGCTTGGCTGAGGCAGTGCAGCAGTGTAGTCCAGCTTGTGACTGATGTGGTCATCTCGGAGATGGAGGCTGAAGAAGAGGTGGAGGCTGAGGAGGATGAGATGCAGGAGCTGTAGACCGTGGGGGCAACCCTGATTGACCTAGGGCCCGCAATCCTCGGCGTCAGGAGGATGTGTTCTATCCAAATGTCTGACAGGGTCCTGGCTTCCACTATGTTAACCCAGTGGGCCGTCAGTGAGATGTACCGTCCCTGCCCACAAGCACTTGTCCACGTGTCCGTGGTTAGGTGGACTTTCCCAGTAACTGCATTTTGAGGGAACGGCTAATGTTGTGGGACACTTGCTTGTGTAACATGGGGACGGCACACCAGGAGAAATAGTGGCAACTGGGGACCAAGTCCCGATGGTTGGCTGCCGCCATCAGGATGCGGAAAGCTTCAATCTTCACGAGCCTAAAAGGCAACATTTCGAGAACAAGCAGTCGCGAAATGTGTAAATGTAGTAGTGTGGCCTGTGGGGCGTTGACTGCGTCTTTGCGCCTGCGTTCCAAGGACTGCAGTATGGACAACTGAATGCTGTGCTGGGACAAGGACGTGCTTACTGATGGTGCTAGTTGAGAGTGTGCAACGACAGGTGCAGGGCAGGAGGCATCTTCGCATGCACTATGGACAGGGGATTGGCTTGCATGCACAACAGCGGAAGAAGCAGTGGTGTCACCCGCAGATGCTGTTCCTGGACCCTGGGGTTTGGCCCACTTAGTTGGGTGCTTTGCTGCCATGTTTCTGATCATGCTAGCGGTGGTCATGCAGGTAGTTTTGGTACCCTTGCTAATGCTGGCCTGGCAGGTGGTTCAAATGACCTTTTTGGGGTTATTGGCAGAGTCTTTAAAAAACAACCAGACTCGGGAAGACCTAACAGTTGTACTGGCAACTTCCGTTGTGTTGGTATAACGGGGAATGGTTGCCCTCCTTCTGTCTGCAGTCACCACACTGCTTCTTCCTGCCTGTTGGAGTGCTTTGCCTCCCTCCCCCTGTGTGCTGCTGTCCTCACTCTACATGTCCTCCTGCCAGTTTGTGTCAGTTACTATATCATCCACCACCTCGTCTTCCACTTTCATACCCTGGTCCTCCTCCTGACTTTCTGTCAATTGTGTCTCATCATCATCCACCTCTTGTGACACTTTCCCACCGTCACCTTCATTTGACCGTGGCTGCTCAAATATTTGGGCATCGCTACATGCAATCTCCTCTTGCCCCGCTTAACAGCTCTTCGAAGTGTCCAAGTGTGGGATCAGTTTTCTCTGGGCACTTGGCATGGTGGGAGAAAGGAGGATCCGGGTGAGGAATATGCAGTCCAGACCCACGGCTACTGAGACTTGACAGTGTGAAAGACAGGGTGGTCGTGGATAAGAGACTGTAAGCATTATCTGCTATCCAACCAATAACCTTTTCACACTGCTCTGTGTTCAATAGTGGTGTTCTGTGCTCCCCTATTAATTGGGACAGGAAGTTTGAGCAAGAAGATGCGTGTATTTGTTGTGGCACAATTTCAGCTTGCCCACAGTCTCGGCCTCTGCATGCACCATCACCATCACTTCCAGTTCCCCGTCCCTTGCCACGCGCCTTGCCCATTTTAAATGGAGGACAATATCTTCCACGCTCACTAGAAATGGCTGAATTTGGAGCAAACTTATATGTGATCCATGTAACGGACAAACCTCAGTTTTAAATAGCTGGCCTGTAGGTAACTATTTTTAACAGCAAACTGGTGTCAATAACTTCACTGACACACTGCAACAAAATTTCAATGGAGGCCAGAAATGGCAGAATTTTCAGCGCAATTATTTGTGATCTGTGTGACAGACAAACCACAGCTTTAAATAGCTGGATTTTTAGCACTGTAATATGGAAAGGACCTGGCTGTATTCTGCAGTGACAAAAAGCAAATGGCGCAGAAAAACTGTGTTCCCTGAATTGCTTTTTAAGCAATTAGACAAGATTAAGATAAAAAAAAATATTCTTGATACCTGGGGCCATTTTTAAAAATATAATATCTGTAAAAGTACCAGCAGACTGAACTGGAATGGACCCTCTTGCTATATGCACTGCAGTCTGCTATACACCTGCCTGCCTGCCTAGCACTGATATCTCTTCAGCTCGATTAGTCCTCAAAAGGACTAATTGAGTTGAGATGGATATGTGTAGTGAATCTTGTGGAATACCTACACTAACTAATAAACAACCAAATCTCTCCCTAGCTCAGCAGCACCTCTCCCTACACTGCCTGATTGTGGAGTAGAGTGATGAACACGGCGGCGCAAAGTCTGATATAGACCTGATGACACTGTGTGGCCAGTCCATCACTGCAATGCCACAACAAACAAGGCTGTGGCATTACATTGTGTGGCAGACAAGCCCTGCATGTTGATTGGTGCTCTAAAGAGTGTCAAACATGCAGAGAGAGGACCCGAGCATGCGCCCGAGCATCTCAGAAGTACTCGTCGAGCTCCGAGCATCTCGAGTACTGAGATGCTTGGGCGAGTACCGAGTACTGGCGAGTATACTCGCTCATCACTACTTGTCTTTATGCTACTGGCCTGATGCCCCAGAGAAGAGGATAAGAGATGACTGAGGCGGAGCCTTTTCTGGAGGCGGCAACGAGCCTTCACACAGTATTAATTCTCATGACCTTATCACCGCGACTTCTCTGCTGCAGCGTGATTGAGCGGCCCATTGCCATAGCGGCCGCGTAGCAGTGCAGGGACATCGAGTCTCCCTTCTCTACCCCAGTGTGTAACTGTATTGGCGTGCAGTGCAGGCTGATACAGTTACACTGGCGTAGTTACGGGTGGGCCCCCTCAGAGCGCGAGGCCTGGGGCCCTCACCCCACCTGCCTCCCTGGAAGCTATGCTACTGAGAGGTGCACAATTATTTTCCTCTTTTTCTCTGTACTGAAATATCCTAGTTCTGCTACAGAACTTTGCAGAGACTACAGAATCACCATA
This sequence comes from Phyllobates terribilis, assembly GCF_046119375.1. Lineage (NCBI taxonomy): Eukaryota > Metazoa > Chordata > Amphibia > Anura > Dendrobatidae > Phyllobates > Phyllobates terribilis. The sequence continues at coordinate 65,880,553 of NW_027362763.1, read as the reverse complement.
TTCATGTTTTCTACAACACCAAGAAGAATGTACAAATGGAAATACAAACTTTAAGGAGTACACTTACTGGAAATATACAGCAGAAAATGCAGCATTATTATACGACACTACAGTCATACCTTATATACAACAAGAAATAGAAACTCCACAGACTTTGACAGAAAGCAGGATTCTATTCCAGCAACAGTCAAGTTCCTCCTAAGCACAACAGCATGGAGAAAAGCTGGCTGAAGGACACAGGTACAGTCAACTGTGTTATCAATTTGTCATCTCACAAACCCACCAAAATAGAACTCAGTTTGGTCCAGCACCAGTCCCTGCACATTAACCCCCAAAATGCTGCGATCAAACTCGATCATAGCATTGGGGGAACAAGGGGGAAGGTAAGCGCCGATACTTACCTCCTCTTCGGCGTCCCGCAGTGTCGGAGTCCTGTCCCGGATGTTGTCATGGTGACCCGATGTCGTCATGACAACATCCGGGTCACCAGAAGGCAAGAAGTTGCTTTGGTCATGCGCAGTGCACGACCAAAGTAACTTCTCCCTGTGCAGCGCTGACAGGCTGCATAGCACAGGGATGGTGCTGCATTCCTGTGCTATACAGCGAATGAGGCTGAAAAAAGTGATAGTCCCATAGTGGGACAATGTCTAAAAGTAAGAAAAGTGTCAGAAAGAAAAAAAAAATAGTAAAAATATTAAAAAAAAAAGTCCCAAAAAACTAAAAATAAATTGTACACAAATAAATATTCTTATAAAAAAAATATTCTTATGAAAAAAAAAAATAAATAAACCAATAAAAGTACACAAATTTGGTATCGCCGCATCTGGAACAACCTGACCTAGAAAACAAAGCAAAAAATAATGCTTTATCATCATACCGCCAAACAAAAATTGGAATGAAACGCAATCAAATAGATGAATGTAAATAAAAATGATACCGCTGAAAACATCATGTTGTCCCACAAAAAGCAGGCAGCCATACAGCTCCAACGGCCCAAAAAGTAAAAAAGTTATAGCTCTCAGAATAAAGCGATGCAAAACTATATATTTTTTCTGCATAATAGTTTTTATTGTGTAAAAGCGCCAAAACATAAAAAAAAATAAAAATGTGTTACTGCTGAAAACGTACTGACCCGAAGAATAAAGCTGCCTTATCAATTTTACCACATGCGGATTGGCATAAAAAAGACAAAAAGAACAATTCCGGAATTGTTGGTTTATGTTTATTCTGCCTCCCAAAATTCGGAATAGAAAGTGATCAAAAAATGTCAAGTGCCTGAAAAATGGTACCAATAAAAACGTGAACTTGTCCCACAAAAAGCAAGCCATTACATGACTCTGTCGGCCGAAATAGGAGTCTTTGCAAAATAAAGTTTTTTTTAGTGTGTGACAGCTGTCAATCATAAAAAGCCGATATCAATGTGTTATCACTATAATCGCACCGACCCGCAGAATAAAATCGTCTAATCACTTATACCGCATGAGGAACGGCGTAAAAAATAAACTCTAGGGTTAGGGTTGTGCTAAGGTTAGGGTTGCGCTATGGTTAGGGTTGGGCTAAGGTTAGAGTTGCAACAAGTAGAAAAATGAAAAGCAGCACTCACCAAGTCCTTTGGCTAAAAGTCCTTTATTTAATAGTGTTCTGGACAATCAGATGCAGCGGTCTATCAGAGGAGACATGCAGAGAGACAAGAGGACGATGGCCATTTTGCATCTTACAAATGCTTCTACAGGTCCAAACTATAATTTCGATACATGCAGACGGGGACTCGAGCTTGTCACTTGAGCACCCACGATACTTAGTGCATACCTGAATACCCGATGCAAACTCAAGCAGCGAGCACTTGCACTCAAGAGTAATGTCAACTTATTCAATATAATGACCTAATATTATCAAATTCTGTGTCGTACCTCTGGGTTCAAAATGTTTACTATACCCCTTGATAAAATCCTTAAGAGGTGTAGTTTCCAAAATGGTGTCACTTGTTGGGGGTTTCCACTGTTAAAGCACATGACGGGCTCCCCAAACGCAACATGGCATCCTCTAATTATTCCTTCCCTTCCGAACCCTGCCGTGCTTTCCCCCACATATGGGGTATCAGCTTACTCAGGAGAAATTGTACTACAAATCCATGGTGCAATTTCTCCTGTTACCCTTATAAAAATGCAAAATTGGAGGCTGAAAAATATTTTTGTGGTAAAAATGTGAACATTTTATTTTTACATCTCAATGTTATAAACTTTTTGTGAAGCACCTGGGGGTTCAAGGTGCTCACTAAACATCCAGATAAGCGCCCAGAGGGGTCTAGATTCCAAAGTGGGGCCACTTGTGGGGGGTTTCCACTGTTTGGGCACATCATGGGCTCCCCAAACACAAAATGGCGTCCGCTAATTATTTAAGCAAATTTTACATTTAAAAAGTCAAATGGCGCTCCTTTCCTTTTGAACCCTGCCATGCGCCCAAACAGTGGTTTTCCCTCACATATGGGGTATCGGCGTGCTCAGGAGGAATTGCACAACAAATTATGTGGTCCACTTTTTCCTGATACCCTTGCAAAGATAAAGAAATTGGGGTCTAAAGTAACATTTTTGTGAAAAAAAATAAATATTCATTTTTTTCTTCCACATTCCAAAAATTCCTGTGAGCACCTGAAGGGTTAACAAACTTCTTGAATGTAGTTTTGAGCACCTTGAGGGGTTCAGTTTTTAGAATGGTGTCATTTTTGGATATTTTCTGTCATAAATGCCCCTCAAATTCACTTCAAATGTGATGTGGTCCCTAAAAAAATGGTTTTGTAAAATTTTGTTGTAAAAATGAGAAATCGCTGGTCAACTTTTAACCTTTATAACTCCCTAACAAAAAAATATTAGCTCTAAAATTGTGCTGATGTAAAGTAGACATATGAGAAACGTTATTTATTAACTATTTTGTGTGACATATTTCTCTGATTTAAGAGCATGAAAATTCAAAGTTTGAAAATTGTGAAATTTTCAAAATTTTTGCCAAATTTCCATTTTTTTCACAAATAAATGCAAGTCATATTGAAGAAATTTTACCACTACCATGAAGTACAATATAAGAAATATTGTATCTAGACTAATGTCACTTTGAAAAATGAAGGTTTTTTGCGCATAATTTGGCCAATTTATGTGTGCCCATCAACCACGACAAGGTCACCTTCGTATGATGGGAAACTACGCTACGCTACCACTGGATATGCCACTCTTGGGCTGTAAGCCTGTATTAACAATATGTCTCTGCTTGGGCTTTTAACCTACAATGTATGGGCTGGTAGAGCTAGTTAAAACCACCTGTGACTGAATGGGAGGGACACATGGTCAGAAAAAAAGCTGTCAAACTTCTAACAGTGGTAGCGTAGCGTAGTTTCCCATCATACGAAGGTGACCTTGTCATGGTTGATGGGCACACATAAATTGGCCAAATTATGCACAAAAAACCTTCATTTTTCAAAGTGACATTAGTCTAGATACAATATTTCTTATATATTCATGTATGGAGTGCCGACGATCTTTTTGCAATTGAGATTACTTTTTTCTTCAGAGCACCCGAATAGACCAGTGAGTGACCCCTCTCTTTTTTCTATGAAGTACAATATGTCATGAAAAAATATTCTCAGAATCAGGGGGATCCGTTAACTCATTCCAGAGAAATTACCTCATAAAGTGGCAGTGATCAAATTGTAAAAATTGGCCTGGTCATTAATGTGCAAACCACCCTCGGGGGTAAAGGGGTTAAGCCTGCTGATAAAGTTGGTGCCATCGTCCTTCTGAATATGACTGAATACATTAAAGAAGCACACAGACAGCTGACGTACATACAATACTACACCAAACTGGATGATGACCCGACTCCAAAATATATGAGGGAGTTGAATAGAGTCATCAAAGGTATGTGTTCAGATTCCACATACCTTCTGGACTCCATACTTGAGAATCCCAGGATAGGCATTTTCTATATGCTTCCAAAAATTCATAAGCCAGGTAACCCAGAGATGCCAATCATCTCAGGGGTGGGAACACTCACCGAAAAAAATCTTGCGGTGGGTAGAAAATGTCCTTAAACTGCTGGTAAGTAAGACAGACATATATTTAAAGGACACCATGGACCTTTTAAGAAAGCTTTCTACAATAGGTCCTCTCCCTAAGTATTCCATCTTAGCCACCAAGAATGTGGAATCCCTATATTCAAACATCCCACATGAAGATGGATTTTCCGCCTGCCAAATGTTTCTTGAAGCTAATGGGATCCTTACTGAATCTGTATTAAGACTTACCAGATTTATACTCAGACATACAGTGGTGGCCAAAAGTATTGCCACCCCTGCAATTCTGTCAGATAATACTCAGTTTCTTCCTGAAAATGATTGCAATCACAAATTCTTTGGTATTATTATCTTTATTTAATTTGCTTGCAAGGAAAAAAACACAAAAGAGAATGAAGCAAAAATCAAATTATTGATCATTTCACACAAAACTCCAAAAATGGGCCAGACAAAAGTATTGGCACCCTCAGCCTAATACTTGGTTGCGCAACCTTTAGCCAAAATAACTGCGAACAACCGCTTCCGGTAACCATCAAGGAGTTTCTTTCAATGCTTTCCTGGTATTGTAGACCATTCTTCTTTGGCAATCTGCTCCAGGTCCCTGATATTTGAAGGGTGCCTTCTCCAAACTGCCATTTTGAGATCTCTCCACAGGTGTTCTATGGGATTCAGGTCTGGACTCATTGCTGGCCACTTTAGAAGTCTCCAGTGCTTTCTCTCAAACCATTTTATAGTGCTTTTGGAAGTGTGTTTTGGGTCATTGTCCTGCTGGAAGACCCATGACCTCTGAGGGACACCCAGCTTTCTCACACTGGGCCCTACATTATGCTGCAAAATTTGTTGGTAGTCTTCAGACTTCATAATGCCATGCACACGGTCAAGCAGTCCAGTGCCAGAGGCAGCAAAGCAACCCCAAAACATCAGGGAACCTCCGCCATGTTGGACTGTAGGGACCGTGTTCTTTTCTTTGAATGCCTTTTTTTTTTCCTGTACACTCTATGTTGTTGCTTTTTCCCAAAAAGCTCTACTTTTGTCTCATCTTACCAGAAAACATTCTTCCAAAACGTTTTAGGCTTTCTCAGGTAAGTTTTGGCAAACTCCAGCCTGGCTTTTTTATGTCTCGGAGTAAGAAGTGGGGTCTTACTGGGTATCCTACCATACAGTCCATTTTCATTCAGACGCCGATGGATAGTACGGGTTGACACTGTTGTACCCTTGGACTGCAGGGCAGCTTGAACTTGCTTGGATGTTAGTCGAGGTTCTTTATCCACCATCCGCACAATCTTGCGTTGAAATCTCTCGTCAATTTTTCTTTTCCGTCCACATCTTGGGAGGTTAGCCACAGTGCCATGGGCTTTAAACTTCTTGATGACACTGCGCACGGAAGACACAGGAACATTCAGGTACTTGGAGATGGACTTGTAGCCTTGAGATTGCTCATGCTTCCTCACAATTTGGTTTCTCAAGTCCTCAGACAGTTCTTTGGTCTTCTTTCTTTTCTCCATGCTCAACGTGGTACACACAAGGACACAGGACAGGACAGAGGTTGAGTCAACTTTAATCCATGTTAACTGGCTGCAAGTGTGATTTAGTTATTGCCAGCACCTATTAGGTGCCACAGGTAAGTTACAGGTGCAGTTAATTACACGAATTAGAGAAGCATCACATGATATTTCAAACAGTGCCAATACTTTTGTCCACCCCCTTTTTTAGGTTTGGTATGTAATCTGGACTAAGTCTGAACAAGAACTTCTACAATTCCATGAAAAATTCAATAATTTTCATCCCACCATAAACTTAACATTGGATCACTCAAAAACAGAAATCAACTTTCTGGATACCACCATAAATATTCAAAATGGTTCAATCCAGATATCAATGTATTGGAAACCAATTGACCATCCCACATACCTCAGATGGGACAGCTTCCACCCGAAACACATTAAAAAGTCAATTTTTTACAGTCAGGCCCTTAGAAACAATCGTATCTGTTCTAGTCCAATGGACAGGGATGAAAACTTAACCCATCTTAAAAATACATTCTTAAACCAAGGCTACCACCCCACCTCCATTGATGACCAGATCATTAGAGGCACAAGGATCCCTAGAAGTCAATTACTCCAGTACGGAGAAAAAGAGGAAAAAAATGTGTACCTCTGATGGTGACCTACAACCCGCAGCTTGAGGTACTGTGAAAAACTGCTTTAAAACTTCACATCCTACACAAGGATCACATCCTACACAATATTCAAAGACCCTCCCTTGCTGTGCAACCTCCAAATATAAGAAACATCATGTTCTGAAGTTCAATGCCCTCAGATAACCAAGAGTAACTTTTCCTTGCAATGTGAAGAGCTGTAAAACCTACAACCTTGTAGAGACCAAAGACATAATACAGATTCCCAACACACAGCAGGAATATTAGATTCCTGGGACATTCACATGTTCCTCTTTCAATGTGGTATGCTTGATTCTATGCACTATATGTCCTATAGGGGGTCTTTATGTGGGAGAAACGGGACAGAAACTGAGAGCAAGGATGAGGTCTCTCCACATGATTACAAATAAAAAAAAAGACAGGTGCCGGTGGACGAAAATTTCTGTGGTCCAGGACACAACATCAACAATATGAAAGTTTTCATATTAAAGGGCAACTTTAAATAGCAAAAACACAGAAGAGTTTGGGAATAGAAACTGATTAGAGTTTTTAGCACCCTCCACACGGGAATAAATCTGTTAGGAGGATTTATGTCTCATTGCAAAATCTGAAGAATCTGCTCCAGAAACAGTGAGGGCACCAGGCCTATGATCTTACATGGATATTGGGACCATAAAACGTCCACACCACTAATCTAATCCAATTAAGGACTCACTCTCCAAGCTCAGTTTGTTTGTTTATTTAAATGTCAATTTATTATGCCATATATCTGTTTTTCGCTTCTTTTCCTTTTTTTTTTGTGTGCGCTTATATTTGTGTTTCATCATATACAGTTATATGAAAAAGTTTGGGCACCCCTATTAATCTTAAGCTTAATGTTTTATAAAAATTGGTGTTTTTGCAACAGCTATTTCAGTTTGATACATGCAATAACTGTTGGACACAGTAATGTTTCTGCCTTAAAATGAGGTTTATTGTACTAACAGAAAATGTGCAATCTGCATTCAAACAAAATTTGACAGGTGCATAAGTATGGGCACCCTTATCATTTTCTTGTTTTAAATACTCCTACCTACTTTTTACTGACTTACTAAAGCACTTTTTTTGGTTTTGTAACCTCATTGAGCTTTGAACTTCATAGCCAGGGTTATGCAATCATGAGAAAAGCTACTTAAAGTGGCCACTTGCAAGTTGTTCCCCTGTTTGACTCTCCTCTGAAGAGTGGCATCATGGGCTCCTCAAAACAACTGTCAAATGATCTGAAAACAAAGATTATTCAACATAGTTGTTCAGGAGAAGGATACAAAAAGCTGTCTCAGAGATTTAACCTGTCAGTGTCCACTGTGAGGAACATAGTAAGGAAATGGAAGAACACAGTTACAGTTCTTGTTAAGGCCAGAAGTGGCAGGCCAAGAAAAACATCAGAAAGGCAGAGAAGAAAAATGGTAAGATCAGTCAAGGACAATCCTCAGACCACCTCCAGAGAGCTGTAGTATCAACTTGCTGCAGATGGTGTCACTGTGCATCGGTCAACTATACAACACACTTTGCACAAGGAGAAGCTCTATGGGAGAGTGATGTGAAAGAAGTCGTTTCTGAAAGCACGTCACAAACAGTCGGCTGAGGTATGCAAAAGCACATTTGGAGAAGCCAATTTCTTTTTGGAAGAATGTCCTGTGGACTGATGAAACCAAGATTGAGTTGTTTGGTCATACAAAAAGGCATTATGCATGGAGGCAAAAAAAACACAGCATTCCAAGAAAAACACTTGCTACCCACAGTAAAATTTGATGGAGGTTCCATCATGCTTTGGGGCTGTGTGGCCAATGCCGGCACCGGGAATCTTGTTAAAGTTGAGGGACGCATGGATTCCACTCAGTATCAGCAGATTCTTGACAATAATGTTCAAGAATCAGTGACAAAGTTGAAGTTACGCAGGGGATGGATCTTTCAGCAAGACAATGATCCAAAACACCGCTCCAAATCTACTCAGGCATTCATGCAGAGGAACAATTACAATGTCCTTGAATGGCCATCCCAGTCCCCAGACCTGAATATCATTGAACATCTGTGGGATCATTTGAAGAGGGCTGTCCATGCTCGGCGACCATCAAACTTAACTGAACTGGAATTGTTTTGTAAAGAGGAATGGTCAAAAATACCTTCATCCAGGATCCAGGAACTCATTAAAAGCTACAAGAAGCGACTAGAGGCTGTTATTTTTGCAAAAGGAGAATCTACTAAATATTAATGTCACTTTTCTGGTGAGGTGCCCATACTTATGCACCTGTCAAATTTTGTTTGAATGCAGATTGCACATTTTCTGTTAGTACAATAAACCTCATTTCAAGGCAGAAACATTACTGTGTCCAACAGTTATTACATATATCAAACTGAAATAGCTGTTGCAAAAACACCAATTTTTATAAAACAATAAGCTTAAGATTAATAGGGGTGCCCAAACTTTTTCATATAACTGTATCTTGTCATACCATGCCTGAGGAATGGACCTAAGTTGTCCCAAAAGCTTGCCTTGTACGCAACATCATTTATTTTATTTTTGTTAGCCATTAAAAGGTATTATAACTACAAGATTATCTTGTTTTTCCCACTGAGAGGAAACTGGTATAACGCTAATGCTATAAAACAATGCTGAAATTTATGTTTTAATTACAAAGTTCATGCTCTTTTAGAAGCCACTTTGATCTGCTGCTCTAGCAAGAATCCATGTGCAAACAATATTTACAAACACTCTCCTTTACTTAGCATTTCTCATCTTTCCTCCATGCTCCATATTTGTAATTAGTGTTTGGATTTGGACTCTTGCTAGAGCATCAGTTCAAAGTGGTTTCTAAAAGAGCAAATATATGATGTATTTTATACATTAGGAAAAGCCAAATCCTAAATTATACTTCACCAATGAAAACCTAACAAGGCTGGTTGCAGACCTCTTTGAAGCTGGCATGGATACAACCTCAACAACCCTGAGATGGGGCCTTCTACTAATGATGAAGTATCAAGAAATCCAAAGTAAGAGACCCCCTTTATGTGTGGGAATGTATCATGTTTACTTCATTTTGTTTTTACTAGTTAAAATCAGATAATGATTCACATTATTTTCTCATTATCTGCTTTTATATTATTTTATGTGGATTATTATTGTGGCAGCCATATTCTCTCAACTTTGGTCAGCAGGTCAGAGATTTATTTTACACCAGCTACATATGACTTACCTACTTTGGACACATCGTACGAAGAGAGCAATCACTGTAGAAGGACATTATTATTATTATTATTAATTTATATAGCGTCATAGATTCCATGGTGCTGTATATAAGAAGGGGTTACATACCAAATACAGATATCACTTACAGTAAACAAACGAACAAAGAGAGAACGGTACGGAGGAAAGAGGACCCTGCCCTTGCGGGCTTATGACGCGCCCCCTGGGCCTCTGTTGTGTAGCGTTGCGCACGCGGGGACTACCCGGAGCCGGATCTGATAGGGGTAGTAGTCCTCGTGGCGACGATCCGGTCCGTGCCCAGGGTGTCAAACCAAGTGGCAGAACTTAGTAGAAGATGTTATAGTGTTCGACTACGCCACCCGTTGAATGCGGTTATGAAGCCGCCGCTGCAGGGCAGACCGCTGAGGCCGGTGGTACAGTTGTGCAGCGTGGATAGTATAACCCCCAACGGGAGGGGTATGGCCTCAGGGCAGCGGACGTGGATGATGGGGATAGCAGAATTGCACGCAGGCACCAGGAACCACTCAGAGACGGTGCGGTGTAGTTCAGGGTCTTTATTGGTGGCAAAGGTAGACCCTCCCGGGAGTACTGGCTAGCGATCGGGGCCTGGTCAGTCCGTGAGCAGATAGGATCTCCCCCGGCCAGGCGGAGTTGTAGGCCTCCCCAACTTATTGTACTCTCCCTGGCTACCTTGCTAGAAGCAGGTAAAAGTAGCCCACATCCCTGAGTGTACCGTGTGGTGCTCACCCGTATGGCCGGTGACTCGGGGCCTTCTGGTAGCCTCCGCTCCACAACGGCGGTGCTGGTCCCTTGCGTGTGACCGTGCCTTCGGGTTTCTTGGCCAGAGGACCTGAAATCCCCTGCCGGTCGGTTTCTGCTGCTGGGTATGGATCAGTCCCCACTGCCTCGGACTCCGTGTCCGGTGAGATCTCTTCAGTCAGGACGAGCTCTACAGCTTCCAGTCTCTGACCCCTTTTATCACTGCTCCCACATAGCTCCTGATCTTGCTCTCTCTGTATCTGCTCCACTCCAGACCAGACTGTGTCTCTGTCTGGGACTCCTCTTCTTCTCCTCTAACCCCGCCTCAGCCCCAGTTTATATAGGGGAAGTTCTTCCCCTCCCAGGACTGGGCAGGAAGTGTTGCATGCTTAGGGTTCCTGACCAGGAGACCTCCCACCTGCTCTCAGACGTAATATTGCTATTACTGTGGTAACCAGACCCCTGGGGTGCCACATTCCCCCCTAGTAAAATTTAGTACTCCGGGACTAAACATATTTTTGAAAACATAACAGGGTATAAACAGGAACAATACAATAAGGGAAAACACGTTAGGGCGGTCACAGCGTGTCCGCAACCGGGTGCAGTTTTTGAAGCAATAAGGGTGTCCATTTCACCAAAGAACAGGGAGCCGTAACCAGGTGGGGGTCTGTCCTACCCCGAGTCTTTAGCAGTCTTAGTCCATTCCTGGGTTACGCTCCAAACATATATACAAAGAATTCCGGTTAATCCACAAAAGACACCTATAAAATAACTGGAAAAACATAATTATTTACAAGCAACAGTAAACAGGTAAATACCAATAAAACAGTCTGAACACTTTAGATCCTCCAACGTACTGGCAACTGGCCTCTAGTGGCCCTAGTAGACCTACGGAGCTTACTGACCGGTCCTAAGCTACAGGGTGTAGGAGCTGTCAAAGGTAAGCTGGGCAGCTGTCTACGGGTTCTTTGGCTCACTAGGGGCACGGCAGGCTCACTATAAGCAGAGGGTCGATTCTCCTGGTCTGCTTGTGTGGGGTCTTCTGCCTCCTGGACCGGCTACTCTTCCAGCTCTACCTGTTTTTCCGTAGGCACTTGGGATGCTGGCTGGAGGAAGGTGAGGACGGGTACCACAACAGCGCCATTTACTTGTGTCCAAGACCGAGGGAAGTCTCCGAGTACAGTACTGACCATTTCTTCCCTTTCCTCTGCGGGTCGAGGGTTTTCTTGATCTTCTTCAGGGTTTCGTAGCTGCTCGGGACACTTCTTCAGGTGATCTCGGGAGACAATGGCTGTGGTTTCTCCTCCATCCTTACTGATTGTGCAGATTTTTGGGTTTTCATGGCTTGATGGCAGTACGGTGTACGGGTCCTTCTCCCACTGGTCGTCCAACTTGTGGAGCCGTCTCTTCCTTTTCAAGACCTGCTCTCCAGGTACCAGGGGAACAGCGGGAGCATACTGGTTGTAAGTCTTCTCCTGTCTTTCTCTTGCTTGACAGAGACTTCGCTCAACGCTCTCCTTTACTTTCCGGTACTGCTGCTGCCTCTCTGTGTCCCAGTCTGCTTCTGGTGAAGTGTCCTCGGGTGTCAGGACTCCCATATCCAGATCAACAGGCAGCTTACCAGGTCTTGCTCTCATTAGGTAAGCCGGGGTACAGTTGGTAGAACCTACAGGGATGTGGTTGTATAGGTCCACCAGATCAGGCAGTTTCTCAGGCCACAGACTACGTTCTTCCTGGTGCAACGTTTTCAGAAGGTCTATCACCACCTGGTTCATCTTCTCGCAGAGTCCATTGGTTTGCGGATGATAGGGTGTTGTTCTTATCTTCCGGCAGCCATACAGAGTGCAGAACTCCTGGAAGACTTCCGCTTCAAAGGCAGGTCCCTGGTCCGTCAGCACCTGCTCTGGGTATCCGTGTGGACGGCAGAAGTGCTGCTGAAAGGCTCTAGCTGCTGTTTGAGCCGTTAAGTCCTTGACGGGGACTACAACCAAGAACCGGGAGTAGTGATCCACGATGGTTAACGCATAGACGTAGCCACTTCTGCTGGGGGTCAGTTTTACATGATCCAAGGCTACCAGTTCCAACAGCTGCCTGGTGACGATGGACTGCAGGGGAGTCTTCTGACTGGCACGGTCCTTCCTTCTTAGGTTGCATGGGCCACAGTCTCTGCACCACCTCTCGATGGTTCCTCTCATGCCTACCCAGTGGAACCGCCCGCGCAGCAGGAACTCCAGCTTCTTCCATCCGAAGTGCCCAGCTCCGTCGTGGTATGCCTCCAGTACCATAGCCGCGTCTCTTCTTGGCACCACTACTTGCCAGATCAGTTCATGCATCCGGGAGTTAACCATTCTACGGCACAACTTCCCCTTGTAAAGGAACAGTCGACTCTTCTCAGCCCACAGTTGCTTGGTTTCCTCCGGAGCGTCTGGGTCAAGGCGAGCATCTGGCTGAGTCAGCATCTCCTTCACCAGTCGGACGGCGGGGTCACTGTCTTGCGTTTCCGCCCAGTTGTAATGAGGTAAGGGGTTGAACGTAGCGGATTGCTTACCCCTTACACGGTGGGAATACTGGGTAGTCCCATGACGGTGGAACGCGGGGAGTTCAACTTCTTCCAGTTCCTCTGGATCTTCCCCTACGTCCGGTAGGTTTGGCATTCTGGACAAGGCATCCGCGTTGGTATTGGAGCGTCCTGCCCGGTATTTGATCGTGAATTCATAGTTGGACAGGCGGGCCATCCATCTCTGCTCCAGGGCACCGAGTCTTGCAGTGTCCAGGTGTGTCAACGGGTTGTTATCCGTGTACACGGTGAACCGGGAAGAGGCGAGGTAGTGCTTAAAGCGTTCGGTGACTGCCCACACCACTGCCAGGAACTCTAGCTTGAATGAGCTGTAATTCTCAGGGTTTCTTTCGGTGGGTCGCAGTTTTCGGCTGGCGTAAGCAATTACCCGTTCTCTCCCCTGCTGGATCTGGGACAGTACGGCTCCTAGCCCGATGTTACTTGCGTCGGTGTAGAGGATAAAGGGCTGGCTGTAATCAGGGTATGCCAGGATTTCATCCCCCGTGAGGGCCATCTTCAGCTGGCGGAAGGACTCTTCTTCCAGCTTCTCCCATCTGAAGGACGGCTTCTGGTTCTTGGCCTTCCTGGACTGGCCTATCAGGAGGTCCTGCATAGGAGCTGCCTTTTTGGTGAAACCGGGAATGAATCTTCGGTAGTAGCCTACCAACCCGAGAAACTGCCGTACTTCCCTTACGCTAGAGGGTCTTGGCCATTCATTAATCGCGGTGATCTTATCAGGGTCGGGAGCCACTCCGTCAGCACTCACCACGTGTCCCAGGTACTGCACTTTTGGTTTTAGCAGGTGACACTTCGACGGTTTCACCTTCAGACCGTAGTTTGCCAGGGCTTCAAACACTTCCGCCAGGTGTTTCAGGTGGTCCTCGTAGGTTTTGGAATAAACTATAACATCGTCCAGGTACAGCAGGACCGTCTCAAAGTTCCGGTGTCCCAGACAGCATTCCATCAATCGTTGGAAGGTTCCTGGTGCGTTGCAGAGTCCGAACGGCATGCAGGTAAACTCGCTAAGTCCCATCGGGGTGGTGAATGCGGTCTTCTCCCGGTCCGCCTCTGCTACAGGAACCTGCCAGTACCCGCTAGTGAGATCCAAAGTGGAGAAGAAGTTAGCAGATTTTAAAGCAGCCAAAGACTCCTCTATCCTTGGTAAGGGGTACGCATCTTTGTGTGTGATACGGTTGATTTTCCGGTAGTCTACACACATTCTCATGGTGTTGTCTTTTTTTTTAACCAAGACTAGTGGAGCTGCCCAGGGGCTACAGCTATCCCTGATTACCCCAGCCTCCTTCATGTCTCTAAGCATCCCCTTGGCGTGTTGGTAGTGTGCAGGGGGTACGGGTCGGTATCTCTCCTTTATGGGAGGATGGTCTCCCGTGGGGATGTGGTGTTCTACCCCCTTTACTCGCCCGAAGTCTAACGGGTGTTTACTAAACACTCTCTCGTACTCTTGAACCACCCGGTAGACTCCCTGTTTCTGGTGTGAGGGAGTGGAGTCAGTACCCAAATGTAGTTGCTGACACCAGTCCTCCATTTGTTGCTTAGAGCCGTTACCTTCCTCTGGTTGAGATGGAGGCAAGGGTTCCACGGCCTGTACAGAATTCTGGTTTATGGTGAACAATTTGGCTAGCGTGGCATACCGGGGCAGGTGTACTTCTCTCTCCCCGATATTTATGATGCGAACGGGCACCCTCCCATGGCGTACATCGACCACCCCCCGTGCTGTCAAAATGGTGGGCCTACTGTCTGAGTAGACTGGTTCCACCATTGCCTGGTAATCTCTACCTCTCAGACCAATAGCTGCCCGGCACCAAATCATCATTTCACTTTTCGGGGGCATGGCAATAGGGAAAGGGTCACACATTCTCACGCTACCAATCTCACCACCGGAGAGTTCCACCTGTTGCCGTCGCATCAGTGCCCGGATCTCTTTTTGGAGCACTCGCTGCTGGCCGGAACTGGCGTTCTTGGCAACCTGCTGTAAAATGAGAATCACCTCTGCAAGACAATTTTCAATCACATTAGTTCCTAGAGTTATCTTTGGGTGACTCTCGCGCTTGTCAATGTCCACAATGATCAGTCCCTGTGCTGCCAGTTCGACTTTACCGATTTTAATGGTCATCTCTTTAAATCCGATCTGTGGCACGGGCTGACCATTGCTGGCGATGATACTCAAGTCGTCGTCAGGGTAGCGGGTTATATCCGAGTCATTCCAGTACTGCTTAAAGAGCACGTACGGGATGGTGGTGACCTGTGACCCGGTGTCCAGTAGGGCATTCATAGGAATGCCATCCAGTACCACAGGCAAGACTGGACGTCCTCCCACGTATTTGTCACGCCAGTTCGATGGGCCTGGTGATCTTATTCCTAGGGGTTGGCCCTCTACCCCAGGTTGTGCCAGTTTAAAGGACAGTACCTTGCCATATGTCCGGGTTGATTGCAGCAGCGGCAGATGGGTTGTCCGTCCGCGTTGTATCGGTCTCTGGGTTTTCCTCTGGCCGGTGGGGTCCTCCTTGGTCGGCGCCACGGGATGTCCTCCGGTCCGGATGCCAGCTGGATCTTCCCTGGAGTAGAAACCTGTAAAGACTACACAGTTCGGGTTAGCGCAGCAACGCTTTTAGTTAGCTCTTGGACCTGATGGTGCAGGTCTGTAGCCGGGTCATTGTTTAAAGCCTGCGCATCAGCTCCCACAGGCCCTGCCAACAAGGGCGCCGTCTCCTGGTGGTAAGTGGTAGTAGGGCGTCTGTGGGTCACAGCGCCACCTGATGCCGGTTCTCGGAGCACCCGGATGGCTCTGTCCTTGAACTGTGCAAAATCCAGATGAGGGTCCTGTAAGGCCATTGCCCGCAACTGGGTTCGGTGGGCATTGCAATGTAGACCCTCTATAAATTGTTCAGTCAACAGCTTGTCTTCGTTTCCCACGCCGTCAGGGTCGGCCTGCTTAATGGCTCTCAGGGCCTCTTGTAGGTTTAGTGCATAGTCCCTTATATTCTCATGTGCTCGCTGCTTGCACCCGTAGAATCTAAGCTTGATCTCGGCTGAGGTGCGGGTATCAAAGGTGTCCTTCAGCCGGGCTACTATCTCTGCGACAGTCCTCCTCCTCCCGAGTGGCCAGGACTTTACCTCCCTTTGGGCTGCCCCTTTTAATTGAGCCACCAGGATGCTCACTTTTTGCTCCTCTGTGAGGGGGTACACCTGGAAGAGGCTATCCAGCCTTTCTCTGAAGTCATTTAGCGTATGTGACTCCCCTGAGTACTGGGGTAGCCAGGCTGCCCCCGGGATATAGGGCATAGTGAAAGGCATGACCGCAGCAGCGGTGGCGCTGGCGGTGGCTGTGGCAGTGAAGCTCTCCTCTGTATCCGACATCCTCCTCCCCCCTAGTGGACCGTGGCCTACCTTGCGATGATCCTCTTCCGTAGGCCGCGGCTCCGCAGTGGATCGTCAGGGTTGAGGACCTTCCGTCGCGCTCCTGTGACGTCGGCGTCTGCTGGGCTCCTTCCAGGACCTTACGCAACGTCCGGACGTGAGGCGGAGCTTCAGTTCTCGCGCGCTTTCGGAGTCCACGCCCCTCTTCTTCCCGCGCGGCGTCCTCAAGATGGCGTCCAATGGCGGTAAAACTCCACGGATGGCGGGAAGAAGACAGAAGATGGCGTCGGATGGCGGGAAAACTCCACGGATGGCGGGAAACTTCACCACAGGTAAGTATAAAAGTCTCTTTTTCAGGCACGCAGTACCCGGTGGTTGCGGGCACAGAATCCTGCCGACTACGCCAAAGTTGACGCGCCCCCTGGGCCTCTGTTGTGTAGCGTTGCGCACGCGGGGACTACCCGGAGCCGGATCTGATAGGGGTAGTAGTCCTCATGGCGACGATCCGGTCCGTGCCCAGGGTGTCAAACCAAGTGGCAGAACTTAGTAGAAGATGTTATAGTGTTCGACTACGCCACCCGTTGAATGCGGTTATGAAGCCGCCGCTGCAGGGCAGACCGCTGAGGCCGGTGGTACAGTTGTGCAGCGTGGATAGTATAACCCCCAACGGGAGGGGTATGGCCTCAGGGCAGCGGACGTGGATGATGGGGATAGCAGAATTGCACGCAGGCACCAGGAACCACTCAGAGACGGTGCGGTGTAGTTCAGGGTCTTTACTGGTGGCAAAGGTAGACCCTCCCGGGAGTACTGGCTAGCGATCGGGGCCTGGTCAGTCCGTGAGCAGATAGGATCTCCCCCGGCCAGGCGGAGTTGTAGGCCTCCCCAACTTATTGTACTCTCCCTGGCTACCTTGCTAGAAGCGGGTAAAAGTAGCCCACGTCCCTGAGTGTACCGTGTGGTGCTCACGCGTATGGCCGGTGACTCGGGGCCTTCTGGTAGCCTCCGCTCCACAACGGCGGTGCTGGTCCCTTGCGTGTGACCGTGCCTTCGGGTTTCTTGGCCAGAGGACCTGAAATCCCCTGCCGGTCGGTTTCTGCTGCTGGGTATGGATCAGTCCCCACTGCCTCGGACTCCATGTCCGGTGAGATCTCTTCAGTCAGGACGAGCTCTACAGCTTCCAGTCTCTGACCCCTTTTATCACTGCTCCCACATAGCTCCTGATCTTGCTCTCTCTGTATCTGCTCCACTCCAGACCAGACTGTGTCTCTGTCTGGGACTCCTCTTCTTCTCCTCTAACCCCGCCTCAGCCCCAGTTTATATAGGGGAAGTTCTTCCCCTCCCAGGACTGGGCAGGAAGTGTTGCATGCTTAGGGTTCCTGACCAGGAGACCTCCCACCTGCTCTCAGACGTAATATTGCTATTACTGTGGTAACCAGACCCCTGGGGTGCCACACTTACATTCTACAGGAATGGGGCGGAGACAGTAGGTTGAGGGGTTGCAGTAGCTCCGGATTTGTTGGGAGTGGCAGCAAGTCATGGCAGGCTGTAAGCTTGTTTGAAGAGATGGGTTTTCAGGTTCCGTCTGAAGGATCCTGGTGTGGTGGATAATTGGACGTGTTGAGGCACAGAATTCCATAGGATGGGGGATATTCTGGAGAAATATTGGAGGCGATTGCGTGAGGAACGAATAACTGTGGAGGAGAGAAGGAGGCCTTGGGAGGACCGGAGGTTACGTGAGGGAATATATCGGGACAGTAGTTCACAGATGTACGGAGGAGAGAGGTTATGGGTGGCTTTATAGGTCAGTGTTAGTAGTTTGAACTGGATACACTGGGGAAATGGGAGCCAGTGAAGGTAGTTGCAAAGGGGGGTAGCAGAGGAGTAGCGAGGAGAGAGATGAACAAGTCGTGCAGCAGAGTTGAGGATGGACTGGAGGGGTACGAGAGTGTTAGCAGGTAGGCCACAGAGGAGGATGTTGCAATAGTTGAGGCAGGAGATGATGAGGGCATGCACAAGCAGTTTAGTAGATTGAGGGTTGAAGAAAGGACGGATTCTGGAAATATTTTTGAGCTGGTGGCGACAGGAGGTGGCGAGTGCTTGAATGTGGGGTTTGAAGGACAGGGCAAAGTAACGGGTTACTCAGAGGCAGTGGATTGTCGGTACAAGGGAAAGAGTGATGTCATTTATTGTGATAGAAAGATCAGGTGGGAAAGATTTGTGAGATGGGGGAAAGATAATGAGTTCAGTTTTGTCCACATTGAGCTTGAGGTAGTAGGAGGAGAAGAAGGAGGATATGGCTGCTAGACATGCTGGGATTCTGGACAGTAGAGAGGTGACATCGGGGCCAGAGAGGTATCTGGGTGTCATCAGCGTACAGATGGTACTAGAAGCCATGGGATTTTACGAGCTGTCCCAGGCCAAGGGTATAGATTGAGAAGAGTAGGGGTCCTAGGACAGAGCCTTGAGGGACTCCAACAGAGAGGGGGCGGGGTGAGGAGGTAGTGTGGGAGTGGGAGATGCTAAATGTGTGGTTAGAAAGGTATGAAGATATCTAAGATAGGGCAAGGTCTTTGATGCCAAAGGAAGAGAGGATCTGTAGCAGAGGACAGGTCAAGAAGAAGTCTGTTAGCTTTGGCTGTAAGTCATTGGTGATTTTGGTAAGGGCAGTTTCGGTGGAATGGTGGGAGCGGAAGCCGGATTGTTGGTTGTTGAAGAGAGAGTTAGATGAAAAGTGGGAGGAAAGTTCAGCGTGAACGTGTTGCTCAAGGAGTTTGGAGGCAAATGGGAGCAGAGAAATGGGGCGATTGCTGGACAAGGCGGTTGGGTCGAGGAATTGCTTTTTGAGGATGGGCGTGATTGTGGCATGTTTGAAGGCAGCGGGGAAAGTACCAGAAGATAGTGATAGGTTGAAGAGATGGGTTAGGGATGGGATGAGTGTGGGGGTGAGATTGGGGAGGAGGTGGGATGGGATGGGGTCGAGTGCACATGTGGTGAGGTGTAATTTGGAGAGGAGACGAGTAAGGTCTAATTCCGTGATGCTGGGAAGGGAGGTTATGGGGGTAGGGAAATGCTGTGGAAAACAAAGGGGTTGTGGTGGTCCGACAGTAAAGACTTGCCGTGTTTGGTCAATCTTGTTTTTGAAGTGTCTGGCAAACTCCTCAGCAGAGATGACGGAGGTTGGAGGGAGCGGTGGAGGAGAGAGTTAAAAGTGTTGAATAGCTGTTTGGGGTTGTAGGATAGGAAGGATATGAGGGTTGTGAGGTAGGCCTGTTTAGAAGAGGTGAGGGCTGATTTGAATGCGAGTGTTGCTTGTTTGAATGCAGTGAAGTCATCTTGAGTATGTGTTTTCTTCCAACGCCGCTCCGCAACCCTGGACGCTTGTCGAAGCTGTTTAGTGAGGTTGTTATGCCAGGGTTGCCTGTTGACTCGTCACGCTCTGCCATACACAAGAGGTAAGACCGAGTCAAGAGCTGATGTGAGAGTGGCATTGTAGAAAGCGGTGGCGCTGTCTGTGTCATGGAGTGAAGATATGGATGTCATTGGTAGAACAGAGTCAGAGAGTGTGTGTATAGATGTGCAAGGTTTATGCGGGTGTGTGCTAGTTGCCAGACATGGGTGACAGATGAGGAGGACAGGAATAAGAATGTGAGTAGATGGTGGTCAGATAGGGGTAGATGGGAGTTTGTGAGGTTATATAGGGAGCAGAGTCAGGTGAAGATAAGGTCTAGTGTGTGTGGCTGAGGAGGACCACTGAGTAAGTCCAAAAGATGAAGTAAGCAACAAGAGTTTGGATGCTGCTGACTGGGGAGTGTCAGTGGGGATGTTGAAATCACCCATGATGATTGTGGGAATGTCAGCCGAGAGAAAGTAAAGAAGCTAGTTGGAGAATTGGTCAATAGAGGCAGTGACCGGGCTCGGGGGTCGGTATATGACAGCCACTTGGAGGTTGGAGGGAGAGTAAATGCGGACAGAGTGGACTTCAAAAGAAGGGAGAATAAGGGAGGGAAGAGGAGGAGTAGGGCTAAAGGTTCAGTTGTTAGAGAGGAGAAGACCCACTCCACTACAATGTCTGTTTCCAGGGCGAGGAGTGTGGGTGAAGTGGAGGCCGCCATAACACAGCGCAGCAGGAGAGGCAGTGTTAGAGGGTGTCAGCCATGTCTCTGTGATACCCAGAAAGGAGAGATGATGAGAAGTAAAGAGGCTGTGGACAAAATGGAGCTTGTTGCAGACAGAGCGTGCATTCCAGAGTGCTCCAGAGAGAGGGAGCAGCGGGGTAGGTGCCAGGGACCGATTTTGCGCAAGAGAGGTTGTGGTAGTTTGCAGTTAGTTTGATGCTATAGGTGGGGGAATTGGTGGAAGGTGCAAGCTGTGGGGGTCCAGAATTGGGAGATATGTCGCCAGCAGTGAGGAGAAGCAGAGAGAGGGAGAGCAGGTGAGAGAAGGAGAGTGTCCGGCTTGTGTTATATTTTGATAGGATCGATCTGAGGTTGAGGAGCAAGTCTGTAGATCAGGTTAGGTGGGGAGGTAGGAGGGAAGGAGAGATGATGATTTGGTTAGAGGGTGCTGGGGTTTGGGGATAGCGAAGGAGAGTGAGGATTAGTGGGGCAAAAACAGTAAGGACATATGTAAGCATGATGAAAGTGTAAGGGAGAATCAGAAAGAGAATCTAAGTACAAATAGTAGATAGTTATCCATACCTTCTGGTCACTTCTGGCCCATTTCTGGAATATTTCATTTTTAGCCCCTTAAAAAGCAACCCTTTAAAAGTCATACCCGTCTGTGCCAAACTTTGCTCCCTTGCTTTATAGAGCTCTGGCCAGCACATTAGGTGGGTCAGGTGTGTGCAGGAGACGAGGACTCGCAGGGACACTGCTCAAAATAGCATGAGTGGAGGGGGGGGTAATTAGGACGCAGAGGCTAAATGAATTCAGGAAACAGACAGCTAGGGACCAGTGTGTATTGGGATCAAAGGATTGAGGTGATGAACATGCAGATTGGACCGAACATACCAAAGACAGATAGAATGAAATTAGCAGGGATCAGTGGATACACAGCAGATAGTGGATACAGGGAACATACTGGGAGATAGATAGATAGATAGATACAGCTTGGGAAAGACAGTCAGATATGCAGCATGGGGTTTGCAGGTAGGGTCAGATGACGTACCGGGAGACAGATAGATACAGTTTGGGAAAGACAGTCAGAAATGCAGCATGAGGTTTGCAGGTAGGGTCAGATGACGTACCGGAAGACAGATAGATACAGTTTGGGAAAGACAGTCAGATATGCAGGTGGGGTAAGATAACGTACCTGTGGGTGAAGCAGAACAGGTTGTCAGATGAAAAATGGTGATGAAGGGTTATATATCTGGCATATTTCATTTTTAGACCCTTAAAAAGCAACCCTTTAAAAGCCAGACTTGGCTCCCATGATTTATGGAGCTCGTATCGAGCTTCCAACATTATAGTTGGAAGAATAGAAGGAACAAGGTGAAGAGGAAGTACAGTATTCCGATATGATGAAGAAAATGGTTGAGAAGATTCTGATGGACCTATCTAGGCTTGCACAAGATCGATCTTCCTACAGATGGTTCATGCATCAAGTCGCCATGGCTCGAGATCGAGCTAAAGGCCTCTAAATAAATAATAAAAATACCATAAATAAGAACCTGAGTCAGAAAACAGTACTTCAACTTCTATGCCAGAATGTAGTGGGCATGAGCTCTGACAAAGGGAGAGGAAGGCGGAGCTCTCCTTATCTCCCATAGTGAATGGTATATTTTGTGTTGTAGTTATTTGAATATGGCAGTGCACTAGAATTTAGCTGGGAAATTTAATTCACATTGAAGTTTTCCAGTGTAAATGTTGCTTATTATGATCTAGGGCCTCCTGAAACCGCAGTTCATTACAATCATAGAGTAAAAATAATAATAATATTCACCCCTTTCTTCATGCAACCTTCCACCATAGCTCTTTTCTAGCTACATCCGGTCTTTTTTTTTCCTTCAGACCATGACGCCAGGGATCTGTCCTATTTTGGCTCCAATTAAGCCTCTGACATTCTAACACATGCCGTGTAGTCATGATGTGTCACCTCCTGAGGACAAGTTAGAACTTTAGGTGACGCAAATTGTGATATTACAACCTCACGGTTTGTGTCATGACATCAGTGATCTTCTCGGCACTGGAAGTATCGGTGCATAGTTAAGATGCACAACATTGTGCACTGAATGAATGAAGTGGCTAGAAAGAGCATTTTGGAGGACTAGACAGGGCCTACATCATGAAAATTGATGGTATAGTACTTTAGTTCTTTAGCCTACTAACCACAATGGTCATATAGATTCCTATCAGAGGAGAAAAAAGAGGTTTTGTAACAGTGATGTGTGTCTAAGACAGCACCAATTCTTAATACAACTCCTAGGGGACAAACATTACTTTTGGTATTGGTTAAATTACAATCTCAAATTTTCTCTACAGAAGAATATGAAAAGAATTAGGTTACGTAGCCTGCAATTTCAAAACAACCACGATTGTATTAAATGCCAAAAAGGAAATCTAGCTGAAATGTTATCATTCTTATTGTTGGAAGTTCTCTCTCAATATTTTTATGCATATGGTTTTATGTATTTCTGCTCAAAATAGAAAAGGTCCAAAGTGAGATTGATAAAGTTATTGGATCGAATGAGCCCCAAGTTATTCATCGTAGAGAGATGCCGTATACTGATGCCGTCATCCATGAGATTCAACGTTTTGGAAATATTGTTCCATCCAGTGTGCCCCACGCTACCACTCAAGATGTAAACTTTAGGGGCTATCTCCTTCCCAAAGTAAGTAAACAAATAAATATTCAACCTTATTTTTTGGTAATACCACACTGAAGTGGTTGTCCACTCTTTATTTTTACATTGGCATAGATACTCACTTAACAGACTCTGGCCAGTTTCCCCCACCAGTCTCCTAGCTTCCTCTTCCAGTAGAGGATGTCATGTTACGTTTCAAACTGTATGGACGGAGTATTTTGTGAAGCACTCGAGCAGATAAGGAAGGAGGAGATTTGGGACATGGGCAGCGATGCAGAGGTCCAAGAGATGATGTTTTGTTTTTTTTTATTTTGAAACCACCATGTGTCTTTGTTTTATACAGTGATAAGTATTGGACAGCCCCTTATGAACATGTATTTTTAATCCATTTCACAAATGTTTACAAATATTCTGATTTCGGTCCCAATGTTCTCTGAGTGCTCTGCTTATCAAATCAAAGAGGCTTTGGAAGTCAATAACATGCATTTGATTTAACAGGAATGAAGACAAAGTCCTTAATAAAGTGATTTGCAAAGTTTCATAACTTTCAATGTTAAACAAAATTTTTATTATTTTTTTATTACATTTTAACTACTCCGTTATGGCAATACCAGATATGTATAGGTTTTGTTGTTGTTTGTTTTATTACTTTTCATAATAAATTTTTTTATTTAAAATTATATTTTTTTCCTTGCTGCCGCATTCTAAAGTCCATAACTTTTTCATTTTTCTGTTGACGTTGACGTCTGGGGGCAAATATGTTCTATTTGCATATCATTTTTTCAAGACAAACTGGCCCTCAT
Source organism: Phyllobates terribilis (assembly GCF_046119375.1). Lineage (NCBI taxonomy): Eukaryota > Metazoa > Chordata > Amphibia > Anura > Dendrobatidae > Phyllobates > Phyllobates terribilis. Next base: position 65,856,789 of record NW_027362763.1, on the reverse strand, counting down.
TTTTTGCTTTACAATGTTATTCTTAGGCTAAGTGCTATGTGGTTTAGATCATTCTCTCTACTCCATTTTAGTTGCATCAGTTCCCTATTTACGTTTTTTATTGCTTACTAATTGTGAACCTTAAAATATTTTATTTAATGAAAAAAAATTATATATATATATTTTTATAAACTTTATTCAGTTACATTACCAATCTTAAAGGGAATATGTCAGCAGGTTTTTGCTATGTAATCTGATGACAGTATGAGATAGGGGTTAAAAACAGATTTCAATGTTGTGTCACTTAATAGGCAGTGTGCTGTTGTTTACTTACAGTGAAGGTTATATCACCAGGACATTATCATTGCTGTGATTACCTGGTAGTGTGAGTACTGGTCTGTCCTCGCCCCCTCCTGTGATAAGCTTACTCATGTATTATACTGAGCATGGTGGGGGCGGGGTTAGCTGTCATAGGGGTGAGGACAGCTTTCTCAGATCAGTTTCATGCCTAACTCTGATTGTGTCAGAACTAGTGATAAGCGAGCATACTCGCAAGTACTCAGTACTCGAGATGCTCGGAGCTTGCCGAGTACTTCCGTGATGCTTGGGCGGATGCTCGGGTCCCCTCATTACATGTTTGGTGCTCTTTAGAGCGCCAATGAACATGCAGGGATTGTCTGCCACACACTGTAATGCTGCAGCCATGCTGGTTGTGGAATTACAGTGATTGGCTGGCCGCACAGCATCATCAGGTCTATATCAGACTTGGCGCCACCGTGCTCGTCACAGTCACTCCGCAATCACACAGTGTAGGGAGAGCTGCTGCTGAGCTAGGGAGAGATTTGGTTGTTTATTAGTTAGTGTAGGTATTCTACAAGATTCTCTACATATCCGTCTCAACTAACAGTCCTTCTGAGGACTAATCCAGCTGTAGAGATATCAGTGCTAGGCAGGCAGCAGGGTATATAGCAGACTGCAGTGCACATAGCAAGAGGATTCATTCCAGTTCTATCTATTGGTGCTTTTACAGATATTTGTAGAAATAGACCAGGTATCAAGGGGCAGGAATATATATATTTTGTTTATCTTAATCCTGATTATTTGCTTAAAAAGCAATCCAGAGAACACAGTTTTTCTGCTCCATTTGCTTGTTGGCACTGCAGAATACAGCCATCGCTATAAATCCAGCTATTTAAATCTGTGATTTGTCCGTCACACGGATCACATATAATTGCGCTGAAAATTCTGGCATTTTTGGCCTCCATTAAAATTTTGTTACAGTGTGTCAGCGAAATTATTGACACCAGTTTGCTGTTAAAAATAGTTACCTACAGGCCAGGTATTTAAAACTGTATTTTGTCCGTCACACGGATCACATATAAGTTCGCTCAAAATTCTGCAATTTCTGGCCACCATTAAAAAAAATTTTCAGTGTGTCAGCGAAGTTATTGACACCAGTTTGCTGTTAAAAATAGTTACAAAACCTACAAAAGACAAAAAATATATCTCATACCCTACCATCATTATATATAAATGTAAAGCAAAGTTGCATAATAAATATAGGGTACTTAGTGAACTATTTTTGATCAAAAAAAGTATACAAGCCGTCCCACCAGCGGCAAGGTGACCCTAAATTGGGACGGTACCTATACTGTCTATATTAAAAACCTTACTGTATATCAAAGTTGAAGTAATGCATATAAAAGGGTAGACAAATAGGACCGGGTCCCAACTCCAGACCACCCAGGCTCGTGGTAAGCTACATATATACTAATCAGCTCAACAAAGGGGATGCCACACCCTTAAATTGCACAGAATGCAAACAAGACAAAAAACCAAGCAATGTGAACTGAGGTCTAAGATGGAACACATGCAAGAAATAGGAGCATGTTCACACTAGCAAAAAGAAGCAAAACCTACAAAAGACAAAAAATATATCTCATACCCTACCATCATTATATATAAATGTAAAGCAAAGTTGCATAATAAATATAGGGTACTTAGTGAACTATTTTTGATCACCAGTTATTGTTATTGACACCAGTTTGCTGTTAAAAATAGTTACCAACAGGCTAGCTATTTAAAACTGTGGTTTGTCCATCACACGGATCACATATACAGTGGGGAAAAAATGTACATAGTCAGCCACCAATTCTGCAAGTTCTCCCACTTATAAAGATGAGAGAGGCCTGTAATTGACATCATAGGTAGACCTCAACTATAAGAGACAAAATGAGAAAACAAATCATGAAAATCACATTGTCTGATTTGGAAAGAATTTTTTTTCAAAGTTTAGTGGAAAATAAGTATTTGGTCACCTACAAACAAGCAAGATTTCTGGCTCTCACAGACCTGTAATTTCTTCTTTAAGAGGCTCCTCTGTCCTCCACTCATTACCTGTATTACTGGCACCTGTTTGAACTTATAATCAGTATAAAAGACACCTGTCCGCAACCTCAACCAGTCAAACTCCAAACTCCACTATGGTGAAGATCAAAGAGCTGTCGAAGTACACCAGAAACAAAATTGTAGCCCTACACCAGGGTGGGAAGACTGAATCTGCAATAGGCAAGCAGCTTGGTGTGAAGAAATCAACTGTGGGAGCAATAATTAAAAAATGGAAGACATACAAGTCCACTGATAATCACCCTCGATCTGGGGCTCCACACAAGATCTCGCCCCGTGCAGTCAAAATGATCTCAAGAACAGTGAGCAAAAATCCCAGAACCACATGGGGGACCTAGTGAATGACTTGCAGAGAGCTGGGACCAACATTAGACAGGCTACTATCAGTAATACTACGCCATCAGGGAGTCAGATCCTGCTGTGCCAGACCTGTCCCCTTGCTTAAGCCATTACATGTCCAGGCCCATCTGAAGTTTGCTAGAGAGCATTTGGATGATCCAGAAGAGTATTGGGAGAACATCATATGGTCATATGAAACCAAAGTAGAACTGTTTTGTAGAAACACAACTCATTGTGTTTGGAGGAGAAAGAATGCTGAGTTGCATCCAAAGAACATCATACCTACTGTAAAGCATGGGGGTGGCAACATCATGTTTTGGGGCTGTCTCTCTGCCAACGGACCAGGATGACTGATCCGTGTACATGAAAGAATGAATGGGGCCATGTATCGTGAGATTTTGAGTGCAAACATCCTTCCATTAGCAACGGCATTGAAGATGAAAGGTGGCTGGGTCTTTCAGCATGACAATGATCCCAAGCACACCGCCAGGTCAACGAAGGAGTGACTTCGTAATAAGAATTTCAAGGTCCTGGAGTGGCCTAGCCAGTCTCCAGATCTAAACCCTATAGAAAACCTTTGGAAGGAGTTGAAAGTCTGTGTTGCCCAGCGACAGCCCCAAAACATCACTGCTTAAGAGGAGCTCTGCATGGGCCAACATACCAGCAACAGTGTGTGCCAACCTTGTGAAGAATTACAGAAAACGTTTGACCTCTGTCATTGCTAACAATGGATATATAACAAAGTATTGAGATGAACTTTTGTAGGTGACCAAATACTTATTTTCCACCAAAATTTAAAAAAAAATTCTTTCCAAATAAGACAATGTGATTTTCAGGATTTGTTTTCTCATTTTGTCTATCATAGTTGAGGTCTACCTAAGATTTAAATTACAGGCCTCTCTCATCTTTTTAACCGGTTCCCGACCGCCCACTGTAGATAAACGTCGGCGCTTGCCGGGCTCTGTGCAGTGCCGACGTTTAAAAACGGTGGGTGGTCTCGCAGCGCTCAGGACCCCCAGGGTCCTGCAAGCGCTGCGATTCCGGTGCAGAGCGTTAGCTCTGACAGGGGACATCATCGGGACCTGATTAGATCAGGTCCCAGTGATGTTAACCCTTAGCTGTCTTCTATATGCTGTGATCTATTGTGATCGCGGCATATAGGAGACAGCAGGAGGAGAGGGGGTCGTCAACTTACCTCTCCAAAGACCTCCGAGTCCTTCCAGGACCTGGGGTTGCTATGGCAGCTGGAGGTCACATGACCGCCTCCAGCTCTGCCATATATGGTGTCCTGTCTGGCTCAGCTGCAGCTGTAGCCAGACAGGAGACTCTGACTGAAACAGTCAGGGAAGATCTCATGTAATGTAATATATGTCTATTACATTACATGAGATCAGAGATCAGAAAAATAAAAATTAATGTCCCATACAGGGACTAAGAAAAAATGTGAAAAAAAGTAAAAAAAAAGTTTTTAAACTATTAATAAAAAAATCACAAAATAAATAAAAATAAATAAATAAAATATTAAACCAATAAATCCGTATATTTTTACAAAACCAAAAAAAGTACACATATTTGGTATCGCCGCATCCGAAACAACCCGAGCTATAAAACTGTCACACTAATTAACTCCTTCTGTGCACACCGTAATAAAAATAAATAAAAAACGGAGCAAAAAAATATGCTTTTTCATCATATTGCCAAACAAAAAGTGGAAAAAAATGCGATCAAAAAACAAAATAGAAATAAAAATGGTACCACTGAAAACGTCATCTTGTTACGCAAAAAAAAGCCGCCATACAGCTCCATCAGCCGAAAAATAAAAAAGTTATAGCGCTCAGAATAAAGCAATGCAAAAAAAATATTTTTTTCTATAAAATAGTTTTATTGTGTAAAAGCGCCAAAACATAAAAAAATACAGTAAGTGTAGTATCGCTGTAAACGTACTGACCCGAAGAATAATGCTGCCTGATCACTTTTACCACACGCAGAACGGCATAAAAAAAAAACTCAAAAAACAATTCCTGAATTGTTTGTTTTTGTTAATTTTACCTCCCAAAAAACGGAATAGAAAGCGATCAAAAAATTTCACGTCCCCAAAAATGGTACCAATAAAAATGTCAACTCGTCCCGCAAAAAACAAGCCGTCACATGACTCTGTCGGCCGAAATATGGAAAAATTATAGCTCTCAAAATATGGTGATGCAAAAACTAGATTTTGCAAAAAAAGCGTCTTTTAGTGTGTGACAGCTGTCAGTCATAAAAACCCGATATCAATCTGGTATCTCTGTAATCACACCGACCCGAAGAATAAAGTAATCTAATCAGTTATATCACACTAGGAACGGCGTAAAAAATAAATAAAACCAATTCTTCACCTGCTACTGATTTGTTTATTATGTCCCCAAAGATCCCAGTAAGGCTCTGCCCACATTTATCCTGTGCTCTGCGCTGAGCACTTACACCAGAGTTTCCGTGTAAATCTCTGAAATACATGATTCAGCCGGAACCCATGACGGAAGATTCCCTGTAATGAGACAGATATAGGCCACTGTGGACGCCGTCTAGCCTGGGATCCCACGGTGTCATTTGTTTTAGGCGTGCATAAAAGTGCGGTTGGCCACAGTTTTGTGCACTTCTGAAAAAAAGGACACCGCTACACAGAGGCCAGACGGTGTCCAGAGTAACTCTGCTGCCTCATTACAGTGAATGGATCCTGCAGGGGTTTCATCTGAATTACATCACTTGGAAATTTAGATGGAAACCCCGATGTAAGTGCTCAGCCTAGAGCGCCGGATAAATGTTACGTAAAATGTTCCCAATAAAAGCTTCAACTCAGTCCTCAAAAAAAGCTAGTCCCCACTCAGGTCCGTCATCTGTTAAAAATATAAGGGACTTCCAAGTTACTGGTAGCAGAAAGGCTCTGGAAAAGCAAAATGACCCTTGCCCCCCAAAAGAAATTCAGAAAATTTTGTGCTCCCAAATCCAAATGCCTATTCTACAATAATTTGTTCTCCAATTGTCAAATAGCACTCCGTCCCCCCCAGATCTCACCGTATGGCTAAGCGGTACGATACAGCCACATATGGGGTATTGACACTTTTAGAAGAAATTGTGTGACACATTTTGGCACCATTTTTACCCATTGCCCTGTTTGAAAATGTAAAATCTGAGGGTAAAACATTTTTTTGTGGTAAAAATATAATTATGTTTTTTTCACTGCCCAATGGTATAAATTTAAAAATTAAAAAATACTCACTACTTCCCTAGATGAATTCCTTGAGAGGTGTAGTTTACAAAATGGGGTCATTTGTGGAGGTTTCTGCTGTTTTGGCATGTCAGCGACTCTTCAAATGTGACATGGTGTCTGCTGCCTATCCCAGCCAACATAGCGCTCCTTTCTCTTCCGAACCCTGCCGTACACCAAAGCAGTGGTTTTCCCCCACATATGGGGTATCGGTGTACTCAGGAGAAATTGTACAACAAATTTCATGGTGCAATTTCTCCGGTTATCCTTATGATAATGCAAAATTAGGGGATGAAAAACATTTTTTATGGGAAAAATGTGAAAATTTTATTTTCACGGCTCAATATTATAAACTTCTGTGAAGCAGCTGGGGGTGCAAGGTGCTCACCACACATCTAGATAAGTTCCCTAAGGGGTCTAGTTTCCAAAATGGTGGCACTTGTGGGGGGTTTCCGCTGTTTAGACACATTAGGGGCTCCACAAATGTGACATGGCGTCCGCTAATTATTCAAACAAATTTTACATTCAAAAAGTCAAATGGCGCTCCTTCCCTTTCAAACCCTGCCGTGCGCCCAAACAGTGGTTTTCCCTCACATATGGGGTATCAGCGTGTTCAGGAGAAATTGCACAACAAACTTCATGGTGCAATTTATCCTGTTACCCTTATGATAATACAAAATTAGAGAATGAAAAAGATTTTTTGTGGGAAAAATGTGAAAATTTTATTTTCACGGCTCAATATTATAAACTTCTGTGAAGCAGCTGGGGGTGCGAGGTGCTCACCACACATCTAGATAAGTTCCCTAAGGGGTCTAGTTTCCAAAATGGTGGCACTTGTGAGGGGTTTCCACTGTTTAGTCACATTAGGGGCTCCCCAAATGCGACATGGCGTCTGCTAATTATTCAAACAAATTTTACATTCAAAAAGTCAAATGGCGCTCCTTCCCTTTCAAACCCTGCCATGCGCCCAAACAGTAATTTGCCTCCACATATGGGGTATCAGCGTGTTCAGGAGAAATTGCACAACAAATTTCATGGTGCAATTTATCCTATTACCCTTATGATAATGCAAAATTAAGGGATGAAAAACGGTTTTGTGGGAAAAATGTGAAAATTTTATTTTTACAGCTCAATATTATAAACTTCTGTGAAGCACCTTGGGGTTCAAGGTGCTCACCACACATCTAGATAAGTTCCCTAAGGGGTCTAGTTTCCAAAATGGTGTCACTTGTGGGGGGTTTCCACTGTTTAAGCACATCAGGAGCTCTCCAAACGCAACATGGCGTCTGCTAATTATTCAGACAAATTTTACATTCAAAAAGTCTAATGGCGCTCCTTCCCTTCCGAACCCTGCAGTGTGCCCAAACAGTGGTTTTCCCTCACATATGGGGTATCAGCACGCTCAAGAGAAATTGCACAAAAAAATTTGGGGTCCATTTTTTCCTGTTACCCCTGTGAAAATAAAAAAAATTGGTCTAAAGTAACATTTTTGTGAAAAAAGTTAAATGTTAATTTTTTTTTTCCACATTCCAAAAATTCCTGTGAAGCACCTGAAGGGTTAATAAAGTTCTTGAATGTGGTTTTGAGCACCTTGAGGGGTGCAGTTTTTAGAATGGTGTCAATTTTGGGTATTTTCTGTCATAAAGACCCCTCAAAGTGACTTCAAATATGATGTGGTCCCTAAAAAAATGTTTTTGTAAATTTTGTTGGAAAAATGAGAAATCGCTGGTCAACTTTTAACCCTTATAGCTCCCTAACAAAAAAAAATTTTGGTTCCAAAATTGTGCTGATGTAAAGTAGACATGTGGGAAATGTTATTTATTAACTATTTTGTGTGACATATCTCTCTGATTTAAGGGCATGAAAATTCAAAGTTTGAAAATTGCAAAATTTTCTAAATTTTCACCAAATTTCCAATTTTTTCACAAATAAACGCAAGTTATATGGAAGAAATTTTACCACTATCATGAAGTACAATATGTCATGAAAAAACAGTCTCAGAATCAGGGGAATACGTTGAAGCGTTCCAGAGTAATTACTTCATAAAGTGACAGTGGTCAGAATTGAAAAAATTGGCCCGGTCACGAAGGCAAAAACAGGCTCTGGCGCGAAGTGGTTAAGTGGGAGAACTTCTACAATCGGTGGCTGAATAAATACTTTTTTTTCCCCACTGTAATTGCGCTGAAAATTCTGCCATTTCTGGCCTCCATTAAAATTTTGTTTCTGTGTCTCAGCGAAGTTATTGACACCAGTTTGCTGTTAAAAATAGTTACATACAGGCCAACTCTTTAAAACTGTGGTTTGTCTGTCACAAGGATCACATATAATTGAGCTGAAAATTCTGCCATTTCTGGCCTCCATTGAAATTTTGTTGCAGTGTGCCAGCAAAGTTATTGGCACGAGTTTGCTGTTAAAAATAGTTACCTAGAGGCCAGCTCTTTAAAACTGTGGTTTGTCCATCACACGGATCACATATCACTGCTCTTCAAATGCAGTCATTTGTACTGAACATGGAAAATATTGTCTATTTAAAATGGACAAGGCGAGTGGCAATGGGCGGGGAACTGGACGTGGTGGTAATGATGGTGCATGCAGAGGACGAGGCTGAGTCTGTGGGCTAGCTGAAATTGTGCCACAACAAATACAATCATCTTCTCACTCGACCTTCCTGTCCCAATTAATAGGGGACTGCAGAACACCACTATTGAACACAGAGCAATGTGAAAGGTTATTGGTTGGAATGCAGATAATGCTTCCAGTCACTTAGCCATCACCACCACCACCCTGTCTTCCACACGGTCAAGTCTCAGTAGCCGTTAGTCTGGACCACATATTCCCCACCCTGATCCTCCTTCCTCCCACAATGCCGAGTGCCCGGAGACAACTGATCCCACACTTGGACACATCGAGGAGCTGTTCATTTTTCCATTTATAGATTCTGGCCACTCGCTCGGTCCACTTGAAGTGGGGCATGAGGAGATCGCATGTAGCAATGCCCAAATATTTAAGCAGCCACGGTTACACAAAGGCGATGGTGGGAAACTGTCACAAGAGGTGGACGACGATGAGACACAATTGCTATAAAGTCAGGAGGAGGACCAGGGTGCGGAATGCAGAAGTGGAAGACGAGGTGGTGCATGATATAGTAACTGACCCTACCTGGCAGGGGGACATACATAGCGAGGACAGAAGCACACAGGGGGAGGGAGGCAAAGCACCACAACAGACAGGAAGAAGCAGTGTGGTGGCTGCAGACAGAAGGCGGGCAACCGTTACCCGTAACATCAACATGACGGAAGTTGCCAGTACAATTGTTAGGTCTTCCAGAGTCTGGTTGCTTTTTAAAGACTCTGCTAATAACCCCAAAATGGCCATTTGTACCACATTCCAGGCCAGCATCAGCAGGGGTATCAAAACTACCAGCCTGACTACCATCAGAATGATCAGGAACATGGCAGCAAAGCACCTGTTGCGCTCGCGCCCGGACTGACTGGCGTGAGCGTGATTAGTGATCCCACTGTACCATGAACCGAGATGTGCCTGGAGGGGCGTAACTAAGTATCAACCCAATCCGACCAAGGTCACATGGCGGCTCAGTCGACTCCGTGAACCAGGGAGGAACCGAGCAGAGGGACCAGGTGCTACTCCGGGTCAGACCCCGGTCACAGCTGTTGACCCACACCGGGGAATGCAGGAATAGGCAGGTTAGCTGGTATGCAGACAGGTGGGCACTGGCAGGCACGGCTGGTATGAAGGCAGGCGGGTGCTGACAGGCACGGCTGGAATGCAGACAGGCAGATACTGGCGAGTATGAACACAGGCTGGATAGGGACCAGTACAGACTGGGATACTGAAACAGAGCCGCAGGTGCGGTGGACTAGCAGAGCAAAACCGCAGGAGCGGTGAACAAGCAGTGCGGAGCAAAACCGCATGTGCGGTGAACAAGCTGAGCGGAGCAAGACCCCAAGTGCGGTGAACAAGCAGAGCGGAGCAAAACCGCAGGTGCGGTGAACAAGCAGAGCGGAGCAAATTTGCAGGTGCGGTGAACAAGCGGAGCAGTGCGGAACTGCCGGAGTGGTAAACAAGTAGAGCAGAGCGGAACCGCAGGTGCGGTAAAAAAGCAGAGCGGAACCGCAGGTGTGGTAAACAAGCAGAGCAGAGCGGAACCGCAGGTGCGGTAAACAAGCAGAGCAGAGCGGAACCGCAGGTGCGGTGAACAAGCAGAGCAGAGCAGAACCGCAGGTGCGGTAAACAAGCGGAGCAGAGCGGAACCGCAGGAGCGTTGAACAAGCAGAGCAGAGCGGAACCGCAGGTACGGTAAACAAGCAGAGCAGAGCGGAACCGCCGAAGTGGTGAGCAAGCAGAGCAGAACAGAGCACAAAGTGAAGGCAGACAGGAGAGTGCTCTGTTCACATGGAACAGACTGGAAGATACAGGAAGATAGCTAGAACACAGGAGGTAAATATGGAGGCAGGGAAACAGAATGAGCAGAACCAGATACACACAAGGTGCTTACAATGAAGTAGCGAGTGGACACAAAACTCACAAACAGAAATACAGAGACAACAAGTTGGAGTTAGGTGCAGGTTCAGACACTGCAGGAAAAGGGAAGGTACAAACATGGAAACAAACAAGAAAAGGGCTAGGACACTGTTCAGACAGGAACTGAAACAGAAACAAGATACAGAAATGAGCCTGGGAGCTCAGCCCCCAGGGTGGCAGAAAGAGACAGGTAACAGGCCTGGGTATACAGCCCCCAGGGTGGCAGAACAGACAGGTAACAGGCCTGGGTATACAGCCCCCAGGGTGGTGGAACAGACTAGATACAGGATAGAACCTGGCAATTCAGTTGCAAAGGACAAACTGAGAGAAAGTGTTGCTCAGGCACCTCCTACTGGGTGGAAGGGGTTTAAGTATCCAGTGACTCAAAGCAATAGGCTGGGGACGCATTAGGACTGTGCACACAGTAGCTATAAGAAACAAGCAGAAAGCCACGCCGACACCCTAAGCAATCAGACAAGAGACATGGACAGAGCAGGTACTGGAGCAAAGAGTGCAGCATGGACTGACAGGTAAGATTGCGGTCTTGCTTGGTGGGAGGTGGTGCACCATGCAACCATGCCGCCAGGGATGTTACAGCACCCGACTAAGTGGGCTGAACCCCAGGGTCCAGGAACATTGTCTGCAGGTGGCACCATTGCTTCTTCCACTGTTGTGCATGCTAGCCAATCCCCTGTCCTTGGTGTATGCGAAGATGCTTCCTGCCCTGCACTTGTCATTGCACACTCACAAGTAGCACCATCAGCAAGCATTCAGTTGTCCATACCCCAGTTCTTGGAATGCAAGCACAAATACGGAGCCAACGCCCCACAGACCTCACTACTAAATTCACACATTTCGCGACTGCTTGCGCTCAAAATGTTGCCTTTTAGGCTCATGGAGATGGAAGCTTTTCACAACCTGATGGCGGCAGTCGTCCTTCGGTACTCAGTCCTCAGCTGCCACTATTTCTCCTGGTGTGCCGTCCCCGCATTACACGAGCACGTGTCCCACAATATTAGCGGTTCCTTCAAAAATGCAGTTACTGGGAAAGTCCACCCAACTAGGGACACGTGGACAAGTGCTTGTGGGTAGGGAAGGTACGTCTCACTGACGGCACATTGGGTTAACATAGTGGAAGCCGAGACCCAGTCGGACCTTAGGACGGAACAAGTCCTCCCAACACCGAGGAATGCGGGCCCTGGGTCAATTAGGGCTGCCCCCACATTCTACAGCTCCTGCACCTCCTCCTACTCAGCCTCCATCTCCAAAATGAGCACTTCAGTCAGAAGCTGGAAGCATTGCAGCACTGCTTCGGCTAAGCGGCAACAGGATTTGCTGATGCTAATATGCTTAGGTGACAAACCGCACACCGCTGAAGAATTGTGGACAGCTCTGAAAGAGCAGGCAGATCTGTGGCTGGCACTGCTGAACCTATAGCCAGGAATGGTCATGTGTGACAATATCCGGAACCTGGTGGCGGCTTTGAAGCAAGGCGAGTTCACACAAGTACCATGCCTGGCCCATGTGCTTAACCTCGTGGTTCAGCGGTGTCTCAAAACCTACCCAGACCTGCCGGATCTGTTTATCAAAGTATTCCGCCTATGTGCCCATTTTAGAAAGTCACTTACAGCTTCCACCGCCCTTGCCGTGTTTCAGCAGCGTTTGCAGCTTCCCGCTCACCGACAGGTGTGTGATGTCTCCACGAGTTGGAACTTTACATTGCAGATGTTGAGAAGGATTTGTGAGCAGAAGAGGGCAGTTGTTGAGTCACAGCATCAACAAGGCTGTCGCTATTCAGTTCAGACTCCACACATAAGACCTCAGAAGTGGACATGGATGTCAAACATATGTACCATCCTCAAGAACTTTGAAGAATCCACCAAGATGGTGAGTGGCAATGACGCCATAATTAGCATCACCATCCCTCTTCTCTGTCTTCTGAAACGCTCTCTGCTCACAATTAAAGAGGATGCATTGCAGGCAGAGCACAATGAGATGGAGCAAGGAACCATACAGGGTGATTACACACAACGCAGCCTCATCTCATCCCAATGTGGATTGGGTGACAATGAGGAAGAGGAGGAGGAGGAGCTAGTTTCATGCGCTATTCCCAAGGTGAACAGGTCTACTAAAATGGGGCAGTTCCTAGAAGGCTCTTGTTGCGGAATTCTTAAAACAAATTCCCATCTGAAAACGCTTGGCGGCAGAGGTCATAGTTCATTGGATAACCAAGGAGTACAGGCGAGAGAGACACAACTCTAATCCAGCAGAGGCAGGGGAACATTGTCAAAGTTCTGGGACAGTTTTCTCTAAACCCATCTTACAGGCCCCAAGGCGCGGGGTACTCTCACAAGGAGTGCAATATTTGGGAATATGGTGAGGGAGTACCTTGCCGACCGTACCAACATCCTCCGTGATTCCTCTGTGCCTTATAATTACTTGGTATCCAAGCTGGATACTTGGAATGAACTGGCTCTCTACGCCTTGAAGGTCCTGGCCTGCCCTGCCGCTAGAGTTTTATCAGAGCGGGTTTTTAGTGCCGCCGGTGGACTTATAACCTATTGGCACATCTGCCTGTCAACTGAAAAGGTTGACTCTTATAAAAATGAACAAGGGCTGGATTGGACCAGACTTCTCAACACCACCGAATGATAGCAGCGTAACATAAACTCAAATCCAGTGTCTTTTTTTGGGAGGTCTATTCCCATGCACCTCTATAAACCTGAACATGGAAATAGGCTTCTTGAATTTGTCTATTTGCTCTTGTCCTCCTCCTTCTCCTCATCCTCCATCACCATATCATTCAGCACCATATCTACTATATCACCTCCACTATGTGTCTTGCAATGGGCATTGGATTTCCTCCAAATTTTTGGCATCTTTTGCATTCAATGCATAAGCAAACACTATAGGAGACCCAGTTCCTAATGATGGGAACATTGTTTTAGAAAGCTCTCTGACCTCTACGTCTCTTGCAAGGGGCACTGGAGTGCCTCCAAATTTTTGGCAGCTGTTGATTCAATGCATAGGGAAACACTATGGGAGACCCACTTCCTAATAATGGGAACATTGTTTTTAGGAGGCTCTCTGATGCTATGTCTCTGGCAAGGGGCATTGAAGTGCCTCCAAATTTTTTGCAGCCGTTGCTTCACTGCATAGGCAAACACTATGGGAGACCCACTTCCTAATAATGGGAATATTGTTTTTAGGAGGCTCTCTGACCTCTATGTCTCTTGCAAGGGGCATTGGAGTGCCCCCAATTTTTTGGCAGTCTTTGCTTCACTGCATAGGCAAACACTATGGGAGACCCACTTCCCAATAATGGGAACATAGTTTTTAGGAGGCTCTCAGATCTTTCAGACCACTACGTCGCTTCCAAGGAGCATTTGAGTGCCTCCAAATTTTTCACTGCATAGGCAAACGCCATGGGAGACCCACTTCCTAATAATGGGAACATTGCTTTTAGTAGGCTCTCTGACCTCTACGTCTCTTGCAAGGGGCATTGGAATCCCTCCAGATTTTTGGCAGCTTTTGCATTAACTGCATAGGCAAACACTAGGGAAAACCCACGTCCTAATAATGGCAACATTGTTTTTAGGAGGCTCTCTGACCTCTACGTCTCTTGCAAGGGGCATTGGAATGCCTCCAAATTTTTGGCAACCATTGCTTCACTGCAAAGGTAAACACTATGGGAGACCCACTTCCTAATAATGGGAACATTGTTTTTAGGAGGCTCTCTGACCTCTACATCTTTTGCAAGGGGCATTGGAGTGCTTCCAAATTTTTGGCAGCCCTTGCAGTCACTGCATACGCAATAACAGTATAGGACACCCACTCGTTAATAAAGGGAACAGCAAAGCATAGCCGGCTGATGTAACAATAGGGAGGGCTGACTGCTGGGCCTTTAAGAATAGTAAGGGCTGCCTGATGGCCCTATAAAAATAGGCTTTGTGACTTTCAGAGTCCCTCCATCATAAATGAAACAGGATGTGTCGGATGATGTGTCACACACCACATGGCCAGATAAGGTTGTAAAATGTTAAAATGACATTTCCCAGTGAATACATTTGTCTTGGTTGAAAACAATGCAAAAGTGCATTAAAAACACTACATGTGAACATAGCCCAAGGTGTGGAGGAGAATTTTTGTTTTTATATATTTATTGTGCCTTATATACAAGTCATTATCCTGGAAAGCATGTTCCTTAACATATTTCCCAGGACAATCCATTTTGGTTTCGATTTTGTATGTTTTATTGTGAGTCCGTAAAAGTGGAGTAATACCTCTGACATCATTGTTGACAGCAGTGACCTGGGAGTCATAAATTATTCCAGGGGTCTTTCCCATGCTGTCCCCATGTCATTTGAGCACTGTTCCCAGCAATTTGGGTAATTTTTAGGCCTTCTGCAGGCCGCCGGAGGGAGCCGCCTGAAAAATGCTCGAGTTTCCCATAGACTTACATTGGGCTCGTTGCTCGGGCATTCCCGAGCATTCCAATTTGCTCGACCCGAGCATCGAGCACCTGAGCATTTTAATGCTTGCCCATCACTACTCAGAACCACTGCACCCAGGAAACTAAGTGTAGATACAGGTGCATCTCACTAAATTAGAAAATGATCAAAAAGTAAATTTATTTCAGATCTGCAATACAAAAAGTGAAACTCATAAATTATATAGAGTAATTACAAACAAAGTGATCTATTTCAAGTGTTTATTTCTGTTAATGTTGATGATTATGGCTTACAGCCAATGAAAACACAAAAGTCATTAACTCAGTAAATTCGAATAATTAACAAAAAACACCTGCAAAGGCTTCCTAAGCATTTAAAAAGGTCCCTTAGTCTGTTTCAGTAGGCTCCACAATCATGGGGAAGACTGCTGACTTGACTGATTTCCAGACGGCAGTCATTGACACTTAAGTAAATGCAAAGGAAATTTTGCATTTCATTTGGAAATTAAGGTCCCAGAGTCTGTAGGAATAGTGGAGAGGCCACAATCCAAGCTGCTTGAGGTCTAGTGTGAAGTTTCCACAATCAGTGATGGTTTGGAGAGCCATGTCATCTGCTGGTGAAGATCCACTGTGTTTTATCAAGACCAAAGTCGGTGCAGCGATCTATCAGGAAATTTTAGAGCACTTCATGCTTCCCTCTGCCAACAAGCTTTTTTGGAGATGGAAATGTCATTCTCCAGCAGGACTTGGCACCTGTCCACACTGCCAAAAGTACCAATACCTGGTTTAAAAACAACAGTAACACTGTGCTTGATTGGCCAGCAAACTCGCCTGACCTTAACCCAATAGAGAATCTATGGAGTATTGTCAAGAGGAAGATGAGAGACACCAGACCCAACAATGCAGACGAGCTGAAGGCTGCTATCAAAGCAACCTGGGCTTCCATAACACCTCAGCAGTGCCACAGGCTGATCGCCTCCATGGCACGCCGCATTGATTCAGTAATTGGTGCAAAAGGAGCCCCGACCAAGTATTGAGGGCATTTACTGAACATACATTTCAGTAGGCCAACATTTCGATTTTCAAAAAACATTTTTCCAGCTTTTGTTATACTGTATTCTCATTTACTGAGATAATGACTTTTGTGTTTTCATTGGCTGTAAGCCATAATCATCAACATTAACAGAAATAAACACTTAATAGATCACTCTGTTTGTAATGACTCTATATAATATATGAGTTTCACTTTTTATATTGAAGAGCAGAAATATATTAACTTTTCGATGATATTCTAATTTAGTGAGATGCACCTGTACATCCTTGGATTCAAAGTCTTTTTGCCTACATTATGTTGCTCTCAGATGAGGTAGCAAATCTTTTTGACAAATTCCCTTTAAATAAATAAAGCCTAAAGGTTTCCAATAAAATATGACTTGTGAAAATGTTGAAACTTTCAGGGAATACAGGTGATCCCATTGCTGACCTCCATACTTTATGATAAGGATCATTTTGTAAAAGCAGATGAGTTCTACCCAGAACACTTTTTGGATTCCAGTGGAAATTTTGTAAGGAAAGAAGCTTTCATACCTTTTTCAGCCGGTGAGTTATTTTTCAGATGTCTTCTTTTAGCACTTTGGAGCGAGCAAATAAGAATATTTCTCCATCATCATACCCACTAAATTAATAAAAAATATTTTAAATATTCTCTCTATGAGTCTGTCTACGGCAGGTATCCAGAGAGTACATTTAAGATCTATGTGTACAAGGGAGATAGGCAAAGGGAGGGGAGAGTCAGTTCACCAAGTACAGATGCACCTTGCTTCAATGGGAGTAACCTCACGGAGCCGCCCTGTTCCGGGTCATGTCAGCAAATCGGGAAAAGAAGGATTTCTCCAGCGATGACAGGTAAGCTAAAGTATCAATTTTAATCGTCCATGATCATGACTAAGGCTTTTCAAGATGAAACACGTCGATCCAGCTAGTGGTCACTATGTGGTTTGCTAGTTTTGTTGGTTTTTTAGCATGGACTAATAAAGTTGATATTTTAACTTATCTGTCATCGCTGGAGAAATATTTCTTTTACCACATATATCATTTATGTGGGGTACGCTTTGGGAAAATGTGAGAAACTGTATGGGGACAGTTTCCTCCTTTGGGGGAATCTGTGTGAGGTGGGGATGGTTGTGCCTCCATGTTTAAATGTTGGGTGCTTTAACGATGGTCATATTGGAATCGCCAACTTATAATTTTGTTAAAACAGCCCATTTTTAATCTAAATAGTATCTTCTGTTTTAGCCATGGAACAATATAAACGTTTTATCCTTTTCTGCATATTTCATTGCTGTAGGTAAGAGAAGTTGCGCTGGAGAGAACTTGGCTAAAATGGAGCTGTTCATGTTCTTCACAAGACTGCTGCAGAACTTCACGTTTAAGGCTCCTCCTGGGGCCAAACTAGACCTCAGTCCTGCGGTTGCATTCATAACTGGTCCAATGCCCTATGAGATATGTGCTATACCTCGCTTGTAAACATTTTGCCACCTACATTGGAAAACCTTAAAAGGGTTCTCCTGTGAAAGCGAGTTATCATTTATCCACAGAAATTCTTAATCAGTTGTTCCAACCTTTAGGAACCACACGAATTAGCAGAATGGGGCACTGAAGCTGAAATAATTGTTGGTAATTAAGAAATAAGTAACATCATTGATATCATTTTGAAGATCTGTGGAAAACCATTGTATTTTTTTTTAAATGGAAATCCATCGTTCTTATAGCCACCTGATGAGGAATAGACGTGTACAGTGATACTGCATCGCACATCAGCTATGATTATTGAGATGACCATTTAAGGTCATTAAAAATATGTCAAATGTCACCCATGTCCTTATTAAAGCTTGGCTGGGACTCTCTGGATAAGAGGTTGGAGGAGAGAATAGAGCCACTCTCACAGTCCCTCACCATGTGAGCCAATACCAGATAATAATTTATTAATTGGTACACTAGGAAGCACACGCATTAGCAGAATAGCAGAATTTTTATCCTTATTAGAATGGATCAGTAATGCGTATGCTCGACCACCTCTCCATTTACTCCCTATTGGGCTTGTGAGATCTGCTTTTGGCCCCATATATAATGACTAGAGCAGTAGTCTGATGCTCCATATTGTAATGGGGATAATACTGTAAAACTGTTGAATTCAAAAGATTCACTCATCTCTAGTGGACATTATTTTTTTTTCTTTTCTTAAACCCTTTCCAACCCTTTTAAGTCTGGTAAGATGGCTGCTACTTTGCGAGATTAACACAAATCAAATTGCAAGAAATTCAAAACAAATTCATCTTTATCATTCACCCTTTTTTAGTACACAGTAAGCTTCAGTAATTATTTTAACTATTGTTTTACATATTTGTATCTGACGCTTGCGAATTATCGTAATTTTTCTAACATACAAGATTATTACTGCTGCACGCTTCTGTCAGTGATTTTATAGAAACACAAATTGTAGTTCACATTTTAACATTTTACATCTATTTGCGTTGTCTGGTTTTGTGTATTTACAGGACTGAAATTATTCACATTTTAACAATAAAGGTCATGATTTTTATGGGCAGTATTTTGGTTATTCATTTTCAAACATATTCCCGCCTTTTTGTCTAAATGTCTAAATATAAATTGCTTGTTTGATCACTGCTCACTAGAGATGAGCAAATAAATTCAAGTGGAACTGAATCCAACTTGAATTTTACAAAAATCCTCATTAGTGAAAATGCAATATTTTTGTAACTTGCTTTGGCGAAGATTCAGCAAAATGGCAGCTGCCGGCCACTATTTTTCTGACCCATGAAGGACCATGAAAAAGTTATAATGCAAAGAAAAAAACTCACTTCTCCCAGGACATTCATGGCCCCTCTGCCACTCTCCTCCACCTGTCTGGTCAATGTCACATCTTATGATCCCCCACTGCTTCCTTTGGAATCTTCAGACATCTCACACTATGCTGGACTTGGCGTCCCGGATGGCTCTGCGCATGCAAGCAAAAAAGTCACGTTGCACGTCATTATTTCATGATGCTGTTGACCTCTCGCATGCATGTGCAGAGCCCTCCCGGGTGCAATAACAGCCGGAAATCTGGCACAGCCCAAAGAATCTAATGCAAGTGGTGGGGAATCAGAAGATGCGGCAAGGACCGGACTGGTGGCAGTAAGGAGCGCAGGGTCCAGAGAAGGGAGCATACAGTGAGTATAAGTAATTATTTAAATTTTTTACATTTTATAATTATTATGCCCTGTGGTCTTTCGAGACCTCAGAACATTATAAGATAAATTAAATTTGCATTGAATAACTTCTTCATGAATGGAGTATCTGTTATGCCTGTGTAGCACTTCACTCGGGATTAATAGTTTATACACTAAAAAAACACAACTGACCCTTCCATTTCCTGTGCAGACTAGATATCCTGACTCCTCAGTCCCTAGTGACGCCTGGTAGTACCGAGATAGCCCTAACCACAGACTAGGAAATCGCTACATGGACCTCACTGCCTAAAAGGCTGTCAAATTGTTTCACAGAGCACGAGCAAGGAAAAGCAAGAGGTAATAGAAGTCCTTTAAAATAGCAAAGGAGTTGAAGGAAACAATTCAGAAAGAGAAATGAGAACAGTCTGGGTAAGAAAGTTCAGGAGCTGGAGACTGGAACTAGACTAACAGATAGATACAATACTCAAGTAATAAGTGAGAGATCCATGTGGCTTTAAGTAGGCCTAAGCAGGAAACAATATGGATTCCACTGGTTCAGAATCTGCCATCTTAGTAAAGGGCAATTGCAGAACACAACAGCAGCCTCCAGTGGTAGGGAGTGAAACTGCAGCACAGTTATCAAGGTGAACAATAGCAGCCACTAGTGGTCAAACTTTAGAACGACAACAGTAATCATGACAGGTTGACTGAAGGCAGAAAGCTTTATAGATACAGTTATATGAAAAGGTTTGGGCACCCCTATTAATCTTAAGCTTAATGTTTTATAAAAATTGGTGTTTTTGCAACAGTTATTTCAGTTTGATATATGTAATAACTGTTGGACACAGTAATGTTTCTGCCTTGAAATGAGGTTTATTGTACTTACAGAAAATGTGCAATCTGCATTCAAGCAAAATTTGACATGTGCATAAGTATGGGCACCCTTATCATTTTCTTGTTTTAAATACTCCTACCTACTTTTTACTGACTTACTAAAGCACTTTTTTTGGTTTTGTAACCTCATTGAGCTTTGAACTTCAGAGCCAGGTGTATGCAATCATGAGAAAAGCTACTTAAAGTGGCCACTTGCAAGTTGTTCTCCTGTTTGAATCTCCTCTGAAGAGTGGCATCATGGGCTCCTCAAAACAACTGTCAAATGATCTGAAAACAAAGATTATTCAACATAGTTGTTCAGGGGATGGATACAAAAAGCAGTCTCAGAGATTTAACCTGTCAGTTTTCACTGTGAGGAACATAGTAAGGAAATGGAAGAAAACAGGGACAGTTCTTGTTAAGGCCAGAAGTGGCAGGCCAAGAAAAACATCAGAAAGGCAGAGAAGAAGAATGGTGAGATCAGTCAAGGACAATCCTCAGACCACCTCCAGAGAGCTGCAGCATCAACTTGCTGCAGATGGTGTCACTGTGCATCGGTCAACTATACAACGCACTTTGCACGAGGAGAAGCTGTATGGGAGAGTAATGCGAAAGAAGCAGTTTCTGCAAGCACGTCACACACAGAGTCGGCTGAGGTATGCAAAAGCACATTTGGAGAAGCCAATTTCTTTTTGGAAGAAGGTCCTGTGGACTGATGAAACCAAGATTGAGTTGTTTGGTCATACAAAAAGGTGTTATGCTTGGCGGCAAAAAAACACAGCATTCCAAGAAAAACACTTGCTACCCACAGTAAAATTTGGTGGAGGTTCCATCATGCTTTGGGGCTGTGTGGCCAATGCCGGCACCGGGAATCTTGTTAAAGTTGAGGGACGCATGGATTCCACTCAGTATCAGCAGATCCTTGACAATAATGTTCAAGAATCAGTGATAAAGTTGAAGTTATGCAGGGGATGGATCTTTCAGCAGGACAATGATCCAAAACACCGCTCCAAATCTACTCAGGCATTCATGCAGAGGAACAATTACAATGTTCTGGAATGGCCATCCCAGTCCCCAGACCTGGATATCATTGAACATCTGTGGGATCATTTGAAGAGGGCTGTCCATGCTCGGCGACCATCAAACATAACTGAACTGGAATTGTTTTGTAAAAAGGAATGGTCAAAAATACCTTCATCCAGGATCCATGAACTCATTAAAAGCTACAGGAAGCGACTAGAGGCTGTTATTTTTGCAAAAGGAGGATCTACTAAATATTAATGTCACTTTTCTGGTGAGGTGCCCATACTTATGCACCTGTCAAATTTGTTTGAATGCAGATTGCACATTTTCTGTTAATACAATAAACCTCATTTCAAGGCAGAAACATTAATGTGTCCAACAGTTATTACATATATCAAACTGAAATAGCTGTTGCAAAAACACCAATTTTTATAAAACAATAAGCTTAAGATTAATAGGGGTGCCCAAACTTTTTCATATAACTGTAGCTGTCTTGAGGGCGGCAAATGCATCACCAGCCTCAGTAGGCCAAGAGGAAACATCTGTACCCTCCTTGGTCATATAGGTAAGAGGTTTGACTATCACCGAAACAATCTTAATGAAACTATGATAAAAATTAGCCACCCATAAGAACTTCTGAAAAGCTTTATGATTAGTTGGTTGAACCCAATAAAAGACAGCCTTTCCCTTAACGGATCCACTTGAGCACAATCTACCATAAAATGAGAAGGTGGCCTATGGCGTGCTGCGTCACGTTACTCACAGAAAAAAATAGATTTTTTTTACTCTGCGTACAGCTGAATTTCAAAATGACAAGGTCACATATGGCGTACTGTATCACATTACTCAAAAAATAAAATATATTTTTTACTCTTGATAGTAACTGAAAAAAATATTTTTCTTTACTCCGTCAGCACACAGCTGAATTTCAACACCACAAAATGACAAAGTGACATATGGCGTACTGTATCACATTGCTCACAGAAAAAAATAGATTTTTTTACTCTGCATACAGCTGAATTCCACCCACACAAAATGACAAGGTGGGTTACTATGGCTTGCTATATCACGTTAGCAAATGAAAAAAAATGATTTTTGTACTCTACAGGAGCTCTGCATACAGCTGAATTTCGACCCTACAAAATGACAAGGTGGGCTACTATGGCTTGCTGTATCACATCAGCAAGTGAAAAAAATAGATTTTTAAAGGTGTAGTCGTGCATGGAGCACAATAGAAGTAGTGCACAACAGACTTCTATGACATGTGCCCTGCTGTCTTTGTTTGGACCTCAGTAATAGCACAAGAAAAATTATCTGATGGAAGGTCGATTTCACAACTACACAGGACATTAGCGATCTAAACTATCTGACTTTGAAGCAACTGACTATCAAACTAGCTAAAATCTCTCAGCATGCAGCCTCAATGACCTAATAATCACAAAATGATGATAACACAACATGTTCGCTCTTTATATAGAGAGGACATGTGATTTCAGCAGCCAATGGCACAAGCCCTTGTGCCTGGACAGTGTGGATGCTACCTGCGTCCTAATTGGCTAGCCGCGATTTGCACACATAAGGTTAGGGAAAAAATTACTAGCACGGCGCTGCTCTGAGCTCCAGTCAGCTCACCCCAGCCCCTCCCCTCATCAAACACGTCCCCCAACTCATCATGCACCACCACTATGCTAGCCAAAGTGTTAAAAATACTTTAGTTGTAACGCATTAATTTCCCGCACTTTTTTCACCGAATTTTACCGATTTTTACCAATTTTAAGAAAAAATGCACAAGTTTCCGATCGCGAATCCGCATGTGCCATATTCGTGCCGAATTTGAAACTTGCGATCGTTTTTCAAACATATTCACTGATCACTATTTCTTTAGCCTAGCGTTCGGCCGAATTAGTCACGTGCTTTGCTGTCATGCTCCTGAGCATGCTGGTGGTGGTCCGCAGGGGTGGACCTACCGCCCTTGCAGCCGGTTCATTGAATGGGGGCCCCCGAGGGAGAGGGGGCCCCTCCAGCCTCCAGCAGGGCCGCCATCAGGGCATGACTGCCCTGACACCAGCATGGGGCCCGGCCGGTCGGGGCCCCCTCGGAGCCCCCCCTCTTGTGCATCTCCTCATGGGGCCCCCGAACAGGACCCCCCGCCGTCACATCACCCCCCGCCGTCACATGACCGGAGATGTCCCTGCGCTCAGCATGGGTCCCCGGCCCCATGCTGAGTGCAGGGACATCTCCGGTCTTGTGACGGCGCCGGCACAATACTTACCCCTCCCCGTGCCTCCGCAGCGTCTTCCCACTCTGCACTGTGATGTCTCAGGTCAGAGGGCGCGGTGATGTCTTTACACCGCGCGCGCTCTCTCCGGACCTGTCACAGTGCACAGCGGGAAGACGCGCACAACACTGGAGTCCGGAGCAGCGCCAGCAGCAGGTAAGAAGTGAGGTGAGTATTGGATTTTTATTTTTTTTCATGTATGGGGCATTATATGGTGGGGGGTGACATCCTGCATGGGGCATTATATGGGGGGGTGACATCCTGCATGGGGCATTATATGGGGGGTGACATCCTGCATGGGGCATTATATGGGGGGAGAGGTGACATCCTGCATGGGGTATTATATGAGGGGAGAGGTGACATCCTGCATGGGGCATTATATGGGGGGTGTGACATACTGCATCGGGCATTATAAGGGAGGGGGGTGTGACATCCTGCATGGGGCATTATAAGGGAGGGGGGTGTCACATCCTGCATGGGGCATTATATGGGAGGGGTGTGACACACTGCATGAGGCATTATAAGGGAGGGGGTGTAACATCCTGCATGGGGCATTATATGGGGGGGGTGACATACTGCATGGGCATTATAAGAGGGGGAGGGGGGAATTGACATCCTGCATGGGGCATTATATGGGGGAGGGGGAGGGGGGAATTGACATCCTGCATGGGGGCATTATATGGAGGTGGGGGGGTGTGTGTGACATCCTGCATGGGGCATTTTAAGAGGGGAAGGGGGGAAGTGACATCCTGCATGGGGCATTATAAGAGGGGAAGGGGGGAAGAGACATCCTGCATGGTGACATCCTGCATGGGTAATTATAAGGGAGGGGGGAGTGACATCCTGCATGGGGCATTATAAGAGGGGAAGGGGGGAAGTGACATCCTGCATGGGGCATTATAAGGGAGGGGGTGTGACATCCTGCATGGGGCATTATAAGGGAGGGGGTGTGACATCCTGCATGGGGCATTATAAGAGGGGGAGGTGGGAATTGACATCCTGCATGGGGCATTATAAGGAGGGTGGGTGTGTGACATACTGCATGGGGCATTGAAAAGGGGGGAAGTGACATCCTGCAAGGGGCATTATATGGGGGGGAGAGGTGACATCCTGCATGGGGCATTTTATAGTGGGTAGAGGTGACAATCTGCATAGGGCATTAAAAGGGGGGTATCATCCTGCATGGGACATTATAAGGGGGGGAACAGCCTGCATAGAGCGTTACATGGGGGCCAATATTCTGTATGGAGCGTTATATGGGGGTCAGTATTCTGTTTTGAGCGTTATATGGGGGACAGTATTCTGTATGGAGCGTTATATGGGGGTCAGTATTCTGTATGGAGCGTTATATGGGGGTCAGTATTCTGTATGGAGCGTTATATGGGGGTCAGTATTCTGTATGGAGCAATTTATGGGGGCCAGTATTCTGTATGCAGTGTTATATGGGGACCAGTATCCTGTATGGAGCGTTATATGGGGACCAGTATCCTGTATGGAGCATTATATGGGACCAGTATACTGTATGGAGCATTATAAGGGGGACAGTATCCTGTATGGAGCATTATATGGTGCCCATAATACTGTATGGAGGACTATACTGTCCGGTCTGCACTGTGCGCTGTGAGGATTCGCCGGTTTCTGAGCTATTGAAGAATTTACAGTAGATATCGCTCATGTAATGTAGTAAGTGAAATCTTTGGCCTTTTACTATATATATATATATATATATATATATATATATATATATATATATATATACAGTACAGACCAAAAGTTTGGACACACCTTCTCATTTACAGATTTTTCTGTATTTTCATGAGTATGAAAATTGTACATTCACACTGAAGGCATCAAATCTATGAATTAACACATGTGGAATTATATAGTTAACAAAAAAAGTGTGAAGCAACTGAAAATATGTCTTATATTCTAGGTTCTTTAAAGTAGCCACCTTTTGCTTTGATGACTGCTTTTCACACTCTTGGCATTCTCTTGATGAGCGTCAAGAAGTAGTCACCGAAAATGGTTTTCACTTCACAGGTGTGCACTGTCAGGTTTAATAAGTGGGATTTGTTGCCTTATAAATATGGTTAGGACCATCAGTTGTGTTGTGCAGAAGTCTGGTGAATACACAGCTGATAGTCCTACTGAATAGACTGTTAGAATTTGTATTATGGCAAGAAAAAAGCAGCTAAGTAAAGAAAAACGAGTGGCCATCATTACTTTAAGAAATGAAGGTCAGTCAGTGCGAAAAATTGTGAAAACTTTTAAAGTGTCCCCAAGCACAGTTGCAAAAACCATCAAGCACTACAAAGAAACTGGCTCACATGAGGACCGCCCCAGGAAAGGAAGACCAAGAGTCACCTCTGCTTCTGAGGATAAGTTTATCCGAGTCACCAGCCTTAGAAATCGCAGGTTAACAGCAGCTCAGATTAGAGACCAGGTCAATGCCACACAGAGTTCTAGCAGCAGACACATCTCTTCAACAACTGTTAAGAGGAGACTTTGTGCAGCAGGCCTTCATGGTAAAATAGCTGCTAGGAAACCACTGCTAAGAACAGCTAACAAGCAAAAGAGACTTGTTTGGGCTAAATAACACAAGGAATGGACATTAGACCAGTGGAAATCTGTGCTTTGGTCTGATGAGTCCAAATTTGAGATCTTTGGTTCCAACCACCGTGTCTTTGTGCGACGCAGAAAAGGTGAACGGATAGACGCTACATGCCTGGTTCCCACCGTGAAGCATGGAGGAGGAGGTGTGATGGTGTGGGGGTGCTTTGCTGGTGACACTGTTGGGGATTTATTCAAAATTGAAGGCATACTGAACCAGCATGGCTAGGACAGCATCTTGCAGCGGCATGCTATTCCATCCGGTTTGCGTTTAGTTGGACCATCATTTATTTTTCAACAGAACAATGACCCCAAACACACCTCCAGGCTGTGTAAGGGCTATTTGACCATGAAGGAGAGTGATGGGGTGCTATGCCAGATGACTTGGCCTTCAAAGTGACTAGACCTAAACCCAATCGAGATGGTTTGGGGTGAGCTGGACCGCAGAGTGAAGGCAAAAGAGCCAACAAGTGCTAACCATCTCTGGGAACTCCTTCAAGATTGTTGGAAGACCATTTCTGGTGACTACCTCTTGAAGCTCATCAAGAGAATGCCAAGAGTGTGCAAAGCAGTCATCAAAGCAAAAGGTGGCTACTTTGAAGAACCTAGAATATAAGACATATTTTCAGTTGTTTCACACATTTTTGTTAAGTATGTAATTCCACATGTGTTAATTCATAGTTTTGATGCCTTAAGTGTGAATGTACAATTTCCATAGTCATGAAAATACAGAAAAATCTTTAAATGAGAAGGTGTGTCCAAACTTTTGGTCTGTACTGTATATATATTTCTCTGTGGTATCTGTGCATCATGAATCATGGTATGCGTTAAAGGGGCCACTGAAACTCTATCGCCCAGGGCCCACAAAAACCTGGAGCCGGCCCTGGGGGTAAGTATAACAAGTTTTATTTTTTTTAAATACAATTAATTAACTAGGAGTGGGGGGAATCAGAGATGCACGGGGGGATGAGAGATGCACGGGGGGGAGGCCCTTCATGCCCCCTATGAAGGGCATGGGGGGACCCCCAAAAAATTCTTGCACAGGGGCCCACTACAGTCTGTGTCCGCCCCTGGTGGTCCGGCAGGTAGTTTAGCTGCCCCTGCTGATGCTGGCATGGCAAATGTTGCAAATGGCCTTTTTGGGGTCAACTGGACAGTCTTTATAAAAGAGACAGACTCGGGAAGCCTAGCAGTTGGACTGGCAATTTCCCTGATATTGATGTTTTGGGGAACAGTTGCCCACCTTGTGTCTGTGGCCACCCCACTGCTTCTTCCTGCCAGTTCTGGTGCTACGCCTCCCTTTCCCTCTGTGCTGCTGTCCTTGCTATGCATGTCACCATACCAGGTTGGGTCAGTGACTTCATCATCCACCACCTCGTCTTACACTTCCACACCCTTGTCATCCTCCTGACTTTCTGTCCATTGAGTCTCATCATCATCCACCTTTTGCAACAGTAATTGAACTTTCCCACTGTCACTTTCGTATGACCATGGCTGCTGAAATAATTGGGTATCGTTACATGGGATCTCCTGTTGCCCCGGTTGAAGCGAGCCGAGAGAGAGGCTACAATCTATAAATGGAAGGATGAACAAAACAGCTCCTCGGAGTGTCCAAGTGTGGGATCAATTGTCTCCAGGCACTCGGCATGGTGGGAGTAAGGAGGATAAGGGTCGGGAATACGCCGACTCAAAGTAAAAAAAATCTCCCAGATCCGCACTGTCCTCAAAGAAGAATCTGCAAAAACAATTATGCATGCCCTCATCATCTCCTGCATCAACTACTGCAACCTCCTAATCTGTAGCCTTGCTTCTAACACTCTCACACCCCTCCAATCTATCCTAAACTCTGCTGCCTGACTAATCCATCTGTCCCCCCGCTATTCCATGGCTTCTCCTCTCTGTCAATCCCTTAACTGGCTCCTCATTGCCCAGAGACTCCAGTTCAAAACACTAACCTCGGCGTGCAAAGCCATCCACAAACTGTCTCCTCCATACATCTGTGACCTAGTCTCCCGGTACTTACCTGCATGCAACCTCCGATTCTCACAAGATCTCCTTCTCTTCTCCTCTCTTATCTCCTCTTTCCACAATTGCACGCTAGATTTCTCCCGTAAATCCTCCCTCCTCTGGAAAACTCTATACTCCAACATTTCTGACTCTCGACTACTGTTGAAACTTTCAAAGGCACCTGAAGACCCACCTCTTCCGACAAGAGTACAACCTGCAGTAACCCTGGCTCCACCATACAGCTGCACGACCAGCTCTTCCTCACCTACTGAATTCTCACCCATCCCTTGTAGACTGTGAGCCCTTGCGGGCAGGGTTCTCTCCTCTCCTGTACCAGTTGCTGTCACATTTTTGTTCAAGATAGTTGTAATTGTTTTTGCGATGTATACCCCTTTTTCACATGCAAAGTGCCATGGAATAAATGGTGATAATAAAGTAATAATAATAATGTGATCCAGAGTCACGGCTACTGAGACTGGACCATGTGGAAGACAGGGTGGTGGTGGTGGTGGTGGTGGTAAACTGACTGGAAGCATTATCTGCAATCCAACCAACAACCTTTTCACACTGCTCTGGCTTCAATAGTGGTGTTCTGAGGCCCTCTAGAAATTGGGACAGGAAGGTAGTTTGATATTATGTGCGTGTTTGTTGTGCTCCTCAACCTGTCTCCTCCATACATTTGTGACCTAGTCTCCCTGTACTTACCTGCATGCAACCTCCGATCCTCACAAGATCTCCTTCTCTACTCCCTTCTCTTCTCCTCTTACCACAAATCCATGCAAGATTTCTCCCATGCATCCCCCCTACTCTGGAACACTGAACCCCAACATATCAGACTCTCGCCTACCGTGGAAACCTTCAAAAGGAACCAGAAAATATATACCCCTTTTCACATGTAAAACTCCATGGACTAAATAGCGCTATAAAAATTATAATGTGGTGCTGACTCATGGCTACTGAGACTGAACCGTGTGGAAGACAGAGTGGTGGTGGTGGTTGCAAACTGACTGGAATCATTATTTATCTGCTATCCAACCCACAACGTTTTTCACACTGGTCTGGCTTCAACAGTGATATTCCACGGCCCCCTAGAAAGTGGGACAGGAAGCTAGGTCAACATGATGTGGGTGCTTTTTGTGCTCCCTCAGCAGGCACAGTTTCACCTTGCCTACGGCCTTGGCCTATTGTGCACCATCACCATGACGTTCACTTTCCCGTCCCTTGCCAAGTGCCTTGCCCATTTTAAAAGGAGTTGAATATTTCTCACGTTGCCAAAAATATCTGTATTATTACCAAATCTGATGATCATGGTTTTAGGCAGTGACCTGGAATGCAGAGATGCTTACAGAGGTCTTCCCCATGCTCTTCCCATGTCATTTCAGCACTGTATGGATGTGTCTGATCATGTCTCAAAAACCACATGACCAGAGGTAGTAAAAGGTAGTAAAATGTTAAAATTACATTTACTGGTGAACATAGCCAAAGGTGTGCAGGAGCATTTTTATATTTGCTTATTTATTTTTCCTTATATACAAGTCATTACCCTGGAAAGAATATTCCTTAACATTTTTTCCAGAAAAATCCATTTTGGCTTCATTTTTGTATGTTTTATTGTGAGTCTTACTTTTGTATATTTTATAGTGAGTCCGTAAAAGTGAGTAATACTCTGACAACATTGTTCACAGCAGTGACCTGGGAGTCAGAGATGCTTCCAGAGGTCTTCCCCATTCTATTACGATATCATTTTAGCACTGTTCCGATCGATTTGGCCAATTTTTAGATGCCATCCAGACCTCTGGTGGGGTAAGGGGGGCGCTGGAAAAATGCTCGATTTTCCCATTGTCTTACATTGGGCTCATTGCTCGGGTCGAGCACCCGAGCATTCCGATTTGCTAAACCGGAGCAACTTCCCCCCGAGCATTTTAGTGCTTGCTCATCACTAGCAAACACTAAAATGATTGGGTGCTCATTGTTCGAGTTGAGCAAATCGTAATGCTCGACCCAAGCAATGAGCCCAATGTAAATCAATGGAAAATTCAAGCATTTTTCTGGCAACCCCCCTGGAGGTCTGGAGGGGGCCTAAAAAATGTAACAAATCATTGGGAACAGTGGTCAAATGATATTGGAACAGCATGGGGAAGGGAAGCATCTCTGATTCCCAGGCCATTGCTGTGAACAATGTTGTCAGAGTATTACGCCACTTTTACGGACTGACAATAAAATGTAAAAAAATTGAAGCAAAAATAGATTTTCCTGGAAAAAATGTTAAGAAACATTCTTTCCAGGGTAATGACATATATAATGCATATATAATGCAAAATAAATTATAAAAAACAAAAATGCTCCTCCACATCTTGGGCTATCTTCACTTGTAGCAGTGTTTGCATTTTTTCACTTTTGCAGTGCTTTCAACGGTGAAAAAATCATTCACCGGTAAATGTAATTTTAACATTTTACTACCTTATCTGGCCATGTGGTGTGTGAGACATGATCAGACACATCCTGTTCCATTTATGAAGGAGGGACTGTGAAAGTCACAAATCCTATTTTTACAAGGCAATCAGGCGGCCCTTACTATTGCTGGAGGGCCATCAGTGGCTATGCTTTGTGGTTCCCATTATAATGGAGTGGGTCTCCAATACTGTTATTGCGTATGCAGTGACTGCAAGGGCTGCCAAAAATTAGGACACACTCCAGTACCACTTTGAAGAGATGTAGAGGAGGGTCTCATTAAAAAAATTGTTCCCATTATTAAGGAGTAGGTCTATTAAAGTGGTAATGCCCATGCAGTGACTGCAAGGGGTGCCAATAAATTGGACATTCTCCAATACCTCTTTGAAGAGACGTAGAGGAGGGCCTCATTAAAAAAAAACTGTTCCCATTGTTAAAGGGGTTTCCACTACTATTCAAAATAGCCCAATGTGTTTTTATGCTTAATAGAAGCTTTTTTAAAATTACCTCCCTCAGCTCTTTCTGCCTGTGAGTGACGCTATCACAGCAGCTCACAGGCATCATGTGACCCCCGGCTGCAGCCGGCTCTGACATCCGCTTATGTCACGTCATGATTCTGGATGCAGCCGGGGGTCCCTCTTCTCTGTTCCATGGTGGCTGCTGGGTTGTGGGTGAGGTTACCCCGCGCGTCACTCCCAACATCCACCGCGCGCTCTCCCTCTCCCCATTCATTGGGAAAGCGTGCGGTGGATGCTGGGTGTGATGCGCGGAGTAGCCCCACCCAGCAGCTACCATGGGGATCCCAGAGCTGAGTCACGCTTCACTTGACGTGATGTCAGCGGGGGGTCATGTGCTGCCTGCGAGCTGCCCGCGGTAGCGCCACTCACAGGCAGAAACAGCAGGTAATTAGAAAGAAGCTAATATTTTCATCATAAAAATACATTGGGCTATTTTGAATAGTAGTAGACAACCCTTTTAAGGACTAGGTCTCCTATAGTGGTAATGCCCATGCAGCGACTGCAAGGGCTGCAAAAATATTGGACACACTCCAATACCCCTTTGAAAAGACATAGATGAGGTCCTTTTTAAAAAATTGTTACCATTGTTAAGGAGTGGATCTCTTATACTGGTAATGCCAATGCACTAAGTGCATGGGCTGAAAAACATTTACCCCTGGGGGTATACATGAACATACTGTATAGCATACAGAATGTTAGAGGTAGGCCTACGGGCATCAAAAACACCCTTAAAAATGATGAGGGTGTAGCATCACGGTCACCCTGGTGATATGGTGGTGGAGGGTGAGAAGAAGGAGAAGGAGGTGAACAAAAGAAAATCAGGACGCATATACCCATGTCTGGGTGTGAAGAGGTACATGGGAGTAGACCCCCCCAAAAAAAACACTGGATTTGACTTTATGTTTTGCTGCTATCATCCGGTGGTGTTGAGAAGTCTTGCCCAATCCAGCCCTTGTTCATTTTTATGAGTCAACCTGTGAGAATTTTCAGTGAACAGGCAGATGTGCCTATCAGATATAATACCCCCGGCAGCATTAAAAACCACTCTGACAAAACGCTAGTGGCAGGACAGGCCAAGACCTCCAAAGCATAGATAGCCAGTTCATGCCATGTGTCCAGCTTGGATACCCAATGGTTATCAGGCACAGAGGAATCATGGAGGATGTTGGTACAGTTGACAAGGTACTCCTTCAGCATCTTTCAAAACTTTTCCCTCCTTATCAGAGTACCACGCGCATCAGGGCCTGTGTGCTGGGAGGGTCTGAGAAAACCGTTCCATACCTTTGACAGTGTTCCTCTGCCTCTGCTGCATCATATGTGTGTCTCCCATGGATGACTGTCCATGCTCTCTTCTTCATCCTCCTCCTGGTCCACCTCCTTTTTCTCCCTCTCCTCAGGCCATCCACGCTGAACAAACGGTATGACTGTTGTTTGGGTAATACCATCTGTAGCGCAGGAAAACAGTTCACGTTCCTCCTCTTCTTCTTCCTCATCCTCCTCATTATCACCCAATCTGTGTTGAGATGAGATGAGGCTGGACTGTGGGCATCACCCTACATAGTTCCTTGCTCCATCTCATCGTGCTCCACCTGCAATGCCTCCTCTTTTATTGTGAGCAGCGAGCATTTCAGTAGAGAGAGAAGCGGGATGGTGACGCTAATTATGGCATCATCGCCGCTCACCATCTTGGTGGAGTTCTCAAAGTTTTGGAGGATGACACAGATGTAAGACATTCATGCCCACTCATCAGCTCTTATGTGTGGAGGCTGACCTAAATACCGATAGGCATGTTGAAGCTGGTACTCAACAACTGCTCTTTGCTGCTCACAAATCCTTCCCAACATATGCAAGGTTGAGTTCCAATGCGTGGTGACATTGTACACCAGTCGATGAGCGGAAAGCTGCAAATGCTGCTGAAGCATGGCGAGGGCGGCTGAAGCTGTAGCTGACTTTCTGAAATGTGCAGACACACAGCGTACTTTGACAAGCAGCTCAGGCAGATCCGGTTGTGAGAAATTGCTTAACCACAGGGTTGAGGACATGAGCCAGGCATGGTACGTGTACGAGGTTGCCAAGCTTCAGAGCCTCCACCAGGTTCCAGCCATTGTCACACATGACTATGCCTGACTGTAGCTTCAGCGGTGACAGCCACAGATCTGCCTGCTCTGTTACAGGTGTCAGCAACTCTGCTGGGATGTGTGTGGTTTGTCTCCTAAACATATAAGCTTCAGCACAGTCTGTTGCCGCTTGTCCTAGTCAGTTCTTCCAGCTTCCGACTGATGTGGTCATTTTGGAGATAGAGGCTGAAGAGGAGGTACAGGAGCTGTAGAATGAGGGGCAACCCTGATTGACTCAGGGCCCACAATCCTCGGCGTCGGGGGGACGTGTTCCTTCCCAGGGTTCAACTCGGTCCCGGCTTCCTCTATATTAGCCCAGTATGCCATCAGTGAGATGTACCGTCCCTGGCCACAAGCACTTGTCCATGTGTCCGTGGTTAGGCGGACCTTCCCTGTAACTGTTGAGGACACGACTAATGTTCTGGGACACGTGCTTGTGTAAGGTGTGGACTGCACACCGGGAGAAATAGTGGCAGTTGGGTTATCTGGACAGTCTTTAAAAAAGAGCCAGACTCTGGAAGACCCAACAGTTAGGCTCACAACTTCCCTCATGTTGGTGTTCCGGGAAACAGTTGCGTGCAATGTGTCTGTCGGAACCCAACTGCTTGTTTCTGCCTGTTGTGGTGCTACGCCTCCCTTGCCTCGCCTTATGTACTGTTGTCCTAGATATGCATGTCACCTTGCCAGATTAAGTCAGTGACTTCATCATCCACCACCTCGTCTTCAATGTACGCACCCTGGGCCTCCTTGTGACTTGCTGACAATTGTGTCTCATCATCATCATCCACCTCTTGTGACAGTAATTGCACTTTCCCATTGTCGCCTTTGTGTGACTGTGATTGCTCAAATATTTGGGCATCGCTACATGCAATCTCCTCTTGCCCCACTCGAAGCGGACCGGGCGAGAGGCCCGTATCTATAAATGGGAAAGTGAACAGCTCTTCGGAGTGTCCAAGTGTGGGATCACTTGTCTCTGGGCACTCTGCTATGTGGGTGGAAGATGAGTCAGGGTGAGGCATATATGGTCCAGACTCACAGCTACTGAGACTGGACCGTGTGGAAGACAGGGTGGTGGTGGTGCCACACTGACTGGAAGAATTATCTGCTATCCAAACAACAATCTTTTCACACTGCTCTGGCTTCAAGAGAGTTGTTCCACGGCCCCTAGAAATTGGCACAGGAAGGTAGTTGGACATGATGTGAGTGTTTTTTGTGCTCTCTCATAAGGCACAGTTTCATCTTGCCCATGGCCTTGGCGTCTGCGTGCATCATCAGCATCACATCCATTTCACCTTCCCTTGCCACGCGCCTTGTACATTTTAACTGGAGTGACGATTGTTACAGCAGTAATATCGGATCACGTCTGATTACCATGGTTTTAGCCAGTGGCCTTATAGATGTGATATTCTTCAGCAACCAAGTGTGAATAGGTTGAGCAACACACAACTGGCAGATTTTAACTGGAGTGTAATATTTGGCACGCTCCAAAAAATGTGACGATTATTACAGCAGTAATATCAGATCACGTCTGATACCACGGTTTTAGGCAGTAACTTTAGAGATATGGTATTGTTCAGCGACCAAATGTGAATAGGTTGAACAACACACAACTGGCAGACTTTAAATGGAGTGTAATATTTGGCATGCTCCAAAATATATGATGATTATTACCGCAGTAATATCGGATCACGTCTGATGACCATGGTTTTAGGCAGTGGCATTAGAGATATGGTATTGGTCAGCGACCAAGTGTGAATAGGTTGAACAACACACAACTGGCAGACTTTAACTGGAGTGTAATATTTTTCACGCTCCAAAAAATGTTACGATTATTATGGCAGTAATATCGGATCATGTGTGATGATGGACAAGTTTCTCTGTATCCAAAATACAGCAAAGCGAATAAAATAAAATTAGCCCTGATATCTAGAGCTATGGACATCAATAACAGCAGGAGACAGCATGTGCAATGGACCCTATTCTGCTCTAAAACTCTGCCTGCCTAACTCCTGCTATCACTAGTAATAATATAATATGCAGTTGAATTAGTAAATTAGTGACGCTATGCAGCCAGCCAATCACTGTAATGCCACAACCAACATGGCTGCGGCATTACAGTGAGTGGCAGGCAATTCCCGCATGTTTATTTGCTGCTAAAACCAAACATGCGGGGCAGGAATTCTAGTCTAGCTCCCACCCAAGCATCCCAGAAGTACTTGCCGAGCTCCGAACATCTCGAGCAGTGAGATGCTCAGTCGAGTACAGAGTAGAAGCGAGCACACTCGATCATCACTAACAGAGACCATTCACTCTATTATCACACCAGTCTCCCACACATGGCTAGGAGGGTGGGTTCCTCTACCAACAACAGCCAGGTAAACAACTGTCCAGACAGTGGATAGCTTTGGAGGATGAGGAGGAGGAATTGTATTCACAGCAGGGTGGCATTTAAAGCAGCTCATGGGAAAAACTGAAGTGTGGCTTGGGGTAAACAAAGGACTCAGACCAAACACCTCCCGATGAAGACAACTTGTCATTGCCTCTGTGCAGCCTGGCACAATTGAGCCAATACATGCCGCTGTGCCTGCTAGCCGCGACCACCAAGTTGCCCGGATTTTTACCACTGCTTATTACTGGGTGGCCACCCTACTGGTTCCCCGCTACAAGGACAAAGTACCATCCTTACTTCTGTCAGGGAGCGAGATCGATAAATGCGAGAATACAAGTTCATGCTGGTAGACGCACTACTGACGGTGTTCCCACCTGACAGCGGGAGCTCAGTGGAAAAACAAGGCAGAGGAGGAGGAAGTCACTAATGCAACTGGTGCACTGGTGTCACCTTGGAAGAGAGGGTTAGCCTAGCCGAAATGTGGAAAACCTTCCTCAGCATACCACAACATCTGGCACCATCTTCTGATATGGTCAATATAAGCAGGAGGCAGCGTTTCAACAACATGGTGGAAAAGTACATGTCCATACGTCTCCACATACTAAGTGATGGGTCTGCCCCATTTAACATCTGGGTCTCCAAATTTGATACGTGCCGTGAGCTTGCCCTTTACGTCTTGGAGGTGCTGGCCTGACCTGAGGCAAGTGTACTGTCAGAATGCGTGTTTAGTATGACAGGGAGTGTGATCACAGACCGGCACATTGACCTGTCTCCATCCAATGTGGGAGGGCTAACATTCATTAAAATGAATCAGGCGTGGATGCCAGAGGGCCTTTTGCTGATTCAAGAAGTAGACCAACTGCACCCAGCCATTAATATGCTACGCTGCATTTTGTTCATTTTATTTGCCATTCCCAATGTTTTGGGGCCTCCTCAAATGTAAAAAAAAATAAAAATACGACAAAAAACAAAAACAGTTTTGGTCACCTCCTCCTCCGCCTTCACTGCCACATCCACCTTCACCTCCTCAACCTCCTTCTCCACTTGGACCTCCGCCTACTGGTTCAAGAATGTTATTTTTTTTCATTCTGTGATATTTTAAGTACATTTCCTAAAAATCCCCACTCGCCCAAAAAAGCACAAAAACTGTGTTGGCTACCTCCTCCCCCGCCTCTTCCACCAACAATGCCCGTCCATCTCCACCTCCTCCTCAACCCCCTCCTCCACTTGGATCTGCACCTCCTGGTTTAAGATTTTTTTTATGCTATGTTATTTTAAGTCGTTTGCTTAAAAAAATAACAAAAAACACCAGAAAACCCCACAAAAACAGTGTTGACCACCTCATATTTTATTCTTTGTTATTTTAATTCATTTTTCTCCCCACATTTGTTTGCAGGGCAATTGTCCTTGTCTTACCCCTATTTTCCTTCCTTTTGCAGCCCCCGAGACCTTTCTACTGTTATTTTACAGCCATTTTGGAGAAGTAAAGTTCAGGTCTCCATTGGCTTCTGTGCGATTTATGTTGGGGTCAAGTTTGGGTAAAGTTCTGGTGCCCGAACTGAACTTTGGATTACAGTTTGACTCAGCCTGTAAGGCTATGTGCCCACGATGCAGAAATGCTGCATATTTTTTACGCTTTTCCCTGGCATGAAAAACACATGCGGTTTTTACATGCGTTTTTCCTGCCAGGTAGAAACATTTGTCAAGCGTTTTTGCATGCATTTCTGCATGCGGGTTATCAAGCACTTTTCCAAGCGATTTTAGAATCACTTGGAAAAGTTCTTGACAACTTGTTCACACTGTATAAATCCATGCAACCGGCATGGATTTATAGTAGTGTGACCAAGTTAGTTAAAAAAAAAGAATAAGTATGGTAAAAAATAAAAAAAAAAGATTATACTCACCTTCCGGTGTCCTCCCGGTGTTATCTCCACTGCGTTCGGTCTCTTGCATTGCTCGCGCTGTTGTGAAGGACCTGCGGTGACGTCATTCAGTCATGTGTCAGGTCACATGACTCAATGACGTCATGGCAGGTCCTTCTCAACAGCACGAGCAATGCAAGAGACTGGACGGAGCAGACAAAACACCGGGAGGACATCGGAAGGTAAGTATAATCTTTATTTTTTATTTAAAATTTTTTTTTTACAGTTTCTATGGTACCCAGGTCTGGATGAGAGTCTCATCTTCTCCAGAAAAATCCGCAGCATGGGCATTGACATTGCAACATGTCATTGGGGACCATGGGGGGCAGATTACCAAGCGTTTCCCAAGCGTTTACGCTGCGTAAATTCCGCAGCATAAATGCTTGGAAAATGCTTCGTGGACACGCAGCCTAAGTGTGTAAGTACACAGTGCCACATAATATGATGACTTCAATATACAGTATTAAAAGGATAAAAACTTTGATTGGAGTACTTCTGTAAAAATAAGGTCAGATTAGACTTTGTCAAAAAAACATCTAAACAAGCCAGCCCAGATTTGGAAAAGCATTCTTTGTATGGATGAATCTAAAAACAGCCTTTGCCAGAATGATGGGGAGAAAAAAGTATGGTGAGGTCTTGGAGAAGTTCATGACCAAAGCACGCCACACCCTCTGTAAGGGAAGTGGAATATTCTGCAATGGCCAAGTCATCACCAGATTTCAATCTCATAGAGCCACATTTCACAGGTTGAAGACTTAAGGCAGAAAGACCCACAAACAAGCAACAACTGAATTCAGCTGCAGTACAGGGCTGGCCAAGCATCACAAAGCAGGAAACCCAGTGTCTGGTGATGCTCATGGCTTTCAGATGTCAGGCAGTCATTGCCTGCAAAGGATTCTCTACTAAGTATTAAAAATGAACATTTTATTTATGGTAAAGTTAATTTGTCCAAATACTTTTGAGCAGCTGAAATGAGGATGCTTTGTAGAAAAATGTGCATATTTCCTAAACATTTCTCAGGATATTTTTTTTCAATCTCTTCAATTAAATCTGAAAGTCTCCACTTCAATTGTATCTCAGTTGTTTAATTTGAAATGCAAAAGAGTGATAAAGATTTAGTCGCTGTTCAAATATTTCTGGACCTAAATTTATCTGTAGACAAAGTGCGAAAAAAAAAGTTTTGAACTTGTGCGTTCTGTAACCTCGTTTGCCCTTTGTGGACTGTTTTCTCTTTTTATCTCTTTTCATTTGTCTTGGCAACATGATCCAAACCAATAAAACATTACTTTACACAGTAACCAAATATTAATATGTAACTTTTATTAGCAATTATTAACTTTTTTGGACATTCTAAGGGGAGAGTTTAAAAATGTTCTTAAAGTAAAATTGCTATGGTGGCCTACAGCAACGAGTCAGAGCTAAGTTTACATTTTGTATTAGCTTTTGAAAATGGAAAACTGCACTGTAATTTTGGTTAAATTTGCCGATGGTTCAGAAATCTGCGCTATAGGGAAGTACAGTACAGACCAAAAGTTTGGACACACCTTCTCATTTCAAGATTTTTCTGTATTTTCTTGACTATGAAAATTGTACATTCACACTGAAGGCATCAAATCTATGAATTAACACATGTGGAATTATATACTTAACAAAAAAGTGTGAAACAACTGAAAATATGTGTGATATTCTAGGTTCTTCAAAGTAGCCACCTTTTGCTTTGATGACTGCTTTGCACACTCTTAATTCATATTAATTCGTATTAATTCATAGTTTTGATGCCTTCAGTGTGAATGTACAATTTTCATAGTCATGAAAATACAGAAAAATCTTTAAATGAGATGGTGTGTCAAAACGTTTGGTCTGTACTGTACATTAGGCATATTTAAAGTTGTCCACTACTTTCACATTGATGCCCTATACGACACCCCCAACGGAAGCATTAAGCATTAAGAAACAAGCATTCCTCACATGTATTAAAGCTTTCAAACAGTCACAAATCATGCACACGAGAGTGATTCAAACATATCACTGAGTACGCTGAAGATACTTGGTACTCGACCGAGTATACTCGCCGAAATGGTTAACCGAACATAGTCGCTCATCACTAAAGGTAACTCATAACTCACTGAATATTGTACTTTATATAGGGATGCTCACTGACACATTGTTGCTACTTCTATCAGTTCTTAGCCCGCTCCTTTCCTGAGCAAGTTGTCTTCTGGTGCTATCTCCCTTCCTGGAGGTGAAGCTAAGTCTTCACCCACCAGCTTCTATTTCATCAGTTGAGCACCACCTAAACTACATCTCTTTATTCTAAAGCAAGAGAACAAAGTGCTGGGCGAGAAAAAGAGCTAGAGAGACAGAGGTTTGGGAAGTGCTTTCATGCTGTAAAGCACTTAAGCGTCATTTGAATATGCATTCAATTGCTGATTTCTCTGTAATAGAGGAACAAACTGGCTAGGTAAAGTTATGGCTGGACTTGTCTTTTCAAGGACTACAAATTTGTGCATATAAATATTTGAGGGGGGGTTAAATCCTACTGACAGATTCCTTTTAATGTCCTCAGTTTTGGATTTTGGGATATTTTGTTAATGATTTTTTTAATAATTATGTTTTTTAAAGGGGTCTTCCGCTACATATGTCCATGGAATATTTATAGTGTACGTATATTTCACAGCTAGGAGTTGCAGATTTGCCACATCTGGAGACTCAAAGGTTGGCGACCACTGTGTATTCCATAACTGTGTGATTGTAAAGCGGGGTGAGGAGTCTGAGGACACAAACCAAGAGGCTGTAAAACTCTTCTTACTACTGCCATAAATACATATAGTGAATACATACTGTATTGTATTTGTTAGAAGACTCCCATAACTATATGATGTTCTTTATGGTACTGGTTGTGGAACAGGCCTAAGATACAGTCTTTGTACCTGTTCTCCATTCTGGCTAATAGATGGGTGTCCCAAATTAGGAATCCCTCCTATATTAAATGGGTTATCAATGACTTATCCAAGGAATATCAGTATGAGAACACAGCAACAATGCCACTAAAATTTGCTCTAGCCAGATATGAGTGATGTATGGTTCAGAACACTGCAGCCTTGTAAATTACTTACCAGCCCTGTTGGGAACTATAGTTTATCTCGCTGCTGGAGCAGATTTCAGCTGATTAGTGGGTCCTGAACAACCCCTTTAACTTCGCATTTCCTAATAGAAAAAATAGTTTTTTAACCTTTTAAAAATATATTTCCATAGGGGACCAACTTTTTGGCCAGAAGGGTCCAACAAGGTAAAGTATATAATTCCACTGCAACACCTCCCACCCGTATGTGTTTATCATGAGCTGCTTGGGTTTTCCAGACACAGAAACACTATATATATATATATATATATATATATATATATATATATATATATATATATTTCTGCCCTCTGAGGATTTTTTTTAAAAATTTAATGAAGTAAAATGTCACATAATCCCATAGAAAAGAGTTCACATATCAGTATTACTTTTCATCAGTATTTATGGGCTGAATATCTGGGAGGCTTATAAATATCTGATTACAGCTTTGGTGTTAGGCAACGTGATCAGAACTGCGAAATCACACAGAAGAGCAGGATCCAGTCCTGGACCTTCCGCCTACAATCTAAACATTACTGGGGGCTAAAAGGGAGATTGTACTCTGACCATTGTAAAGATAAAGGTAAGGTACGACGTACAAATAATGCATGACATTTACAGACAGACAGATGATAGATAGCACTGAGATAGATGGCATTATTTTAATTCTTACTATGTTTTAGCATTACTATTATATAATATTATGCTATGTTTAGTTGTGTATTGTCAGCAAAGTATTATTGCTATGTGGCATTGTGCCCTTTATATTTAGTGTAAGTCATGTAGTAGACGAGGTGTTTGCACTGTTGGATTTGCAGTAGACTGATGCCTAGCTCAGCATGTAGTCAACTGCGAGTGCGTCCTCAAGCCTTCTGTATCATGTATGAGGGGTGAAGGGATAACCAACTGAGGGTGAAGGAGATCATAGGAGCCAGTAAGCTAATCCTCCAATAGTAGTATTCACTCACAACACCGTATTTTCCATCAAAGTGCAATCCGACAAAATACTAGATTGCACTTGGACCAATGTTCGTCTATGAGGCTGTGCAAATGTCCAATTTTTGCTTCAGACCGAGACGGTCCAAGGAAAAAATTGCAGGGTGTCTGAATTTGATCCAATATTTGCATAGCACTCGGCCATGCAAGTCATGTCTCAGATGACATCTGAGTGCAATCCAATTCTCATGCATAACACAATGGAGAAGATGGAGAACTCTCATCTGAGAGAATCGGATCATACTCTGATCAGAGTGTGATCAGGATGATCAACCCTATTCTCTCGGATGAGAGAAAATGTGGCCGTCTGACCATAACATGAAATGGCTCAAGACAGAAAAATAAGTCAATTTCTGCCCTTGTGCAAAATTCACAAA
Organism: Phyllobates terribilis; assembly: GCF_046119375.1. Lineage (NCBI taxonomy): Eukaryota > Metazoa > Chordata > Amphibia > Anura > Dendrobatidae > Phyllobates > Phyllobates terribilis. The sequence goes on along the minus strand of NW_027362763.1, from coordinate 65,814,915 downwards.
TTGCGTGCATTATTTAGTTGAATTTGGTGCAAAACAAAAGTCAGTGAATACCACAAAACAATAAAGTGACTTAAAAAAAATCTCAAATGCTGACTTGGTTACCAAATTTTCATTTGTCTTTCCATAGAAACTTTTTCAGGCACCATGAACTTCTCAGATCCCATCACATTGGTTCTGTCTATGATTCTGTGTCTTTTTGTTGCCCTGTTTGTCTATGGACGGAAAAAAAGTAAAAGCAACCTGCCCCCCGGACCATGGCCTCTTCCAGTCATTGGAAATCTGCACATTCTAGACCTGAAGAAACCATATGTGACAATGCATCAGGTAACATTCTCATTATCCTGGTGCTATTGACTGGAGGATTTATAGAGTAAACTACGTATATAGAGAAAATATTTATTGGGTTTTCCCTTGCCTTGAAAAAAGTGGCAAAAATGTTAAGTGCAAACAGTGGTGGACTGGTTTAACAAAGGCCCACCAGTAACATTGATTTTTGGGGCCCACTGTTCAGTTACATGAAAAATAACCTGACCCTAGTGCACACATTTACATTTGCTTCTATGTAATATTAATTTGGCTAACTTGTTTAATGAATAATTAAATTCCACTTTTTTCTGCAAATTGTGTATCAAGTGCAATTTAAAATTGTAAAGTGCTGAGGAATATGTTGGTGCTATAAAAATAAAAATTATTATTATTATAATAGCACTGCTCATTAGCACTCCTTCAAAGGGGCGGCCTACCAGAGGATTCTCCTGTTCTCCTGTGGGCCAGTCCAAGCCTGAGTGTAAACCTTCCTTGTTCAAGACGTTTTGTTATGGTATATGAACACAACATCTTTTCCAGGCTGATTTTGCTGCAGAAACCAGAGATAAGAAAATGCTAAATAAAATGAGCCCATGCCTTTTTATGTAAAAACTACTTGCTGTGTAGATGTTTAGGCTTTTGAGCGTCTTGTAACAACTTCAAGTTTCTAAAAAAGGCAAGTGGTTAAAAGAAGTGATACCCTCAGACTTTTTCCGATCAGGAGACACTCTAAACTTTACAATACAACTTAATGGGAAAACCCAAAAGACGCCTCAGAAAAATTTTAGATGTCTTTTGGAGTGTTTTGCCATTATTCACCTTCTTTATTCAATGGAGTGAAAAAAAATGAGAAAACAATAGTAAAGAAAAAAAATCACAAAAACCATGAAAAACCCTGTAAAAAATGTTGGTGATCTAAACTACACAGGAAAACAACACCAGAATTTCTGAAGTGTCTTCTGCTTGAAAAACTCGGGTGGTTCACCTAAGATTAAAAGGGCAGCAGAATGTAGTACCTGAGACCCTGATTCCAGAGATATATCACTTATTAGGCTGTGTGTTGTTATTTCAATACAATAAGTGTTTTATCAGCACCAGATTATCACTGCCGAACTAGCTGCCCTTGTGCCTCCTGGTCCAGCCACAGCCCCAGCACTGATTAGCTGCTTACTAGTGTTGAGCCACCCCCGTAGTGTTCGAGTTCGGTTCGGTTCGTCGAACACCCGTGTGTTCGCCGAACTGTTCGTCGAACTGTTCGTCGAACACCTTCGAACACCGTTAAAACCAATGGAAGGCAAACAAAAACACATATAAACACATAGAAAACACCTTCAAAGGTGTCCAAAAGCTGACAAACTGCTCAGAAGACATAACTAACACATGGAAAAGTGACAAGTAAATATAGTCATGCGAAAATAAAAGAGGTGGAGGAGTAAAAGGAGGGGGAGACACAGATATAGGCATGTCATGCCCTTCTAAAATCCAAAACGTGAGAAGCCAACACGGCCAGTCCGCTCCTGCCCGTGCCACCTCCGTGTCGCCGGGTTTGTGCCAGAGCCGCAGTGAACCCTGACGGCCAGCCCCCCTCTCCCAATACTGGTGCCTGTCCGCTGGTGGGTCGAGCGAGCCCCCCTGTGGTGGAGGCAGCTCTAAGCTTTTTAATTTAAATTGTCTCTCTAATTTGAATGAATACACTTTAAATCCATTTACAAGGATCTATTGGAGGGCAAGTCTCATGCCAGCAGCCGCGGTAATTCCAGCTCCAGTAGCGTCCACTAAAGCTGCTGCAGTTAAAAAGCTTTTATAAGGATCGAGCTCGGCTGTCCACCGCAAGGCATCCTACTGCCAGTCCCAGCCCCTATGCCTTGGGGTGCCTCCTGATGCTCTTCACTAAGTATCCCATGGTCCCGAAGCATTTCCTTTGAAAAAATTAAGTGTCTAAACTACAGGTGGTGTAGCTTGCTTAACAGCCGGGATAATCCGCTGACTAGCAGACACTGCTACTAGGCACAAAGTATTTCCTGGGCTAGATGCAGTTAAAAATTTGTAATTAGATACTCTCGTTGGATGCTGAGAAAGCATTCCGTAGAGTCTCCTGGCACGCCATATATGATTCTCTTAAAAAGCTTGGGGTAGGGGTCTAGGGGACCCTTTTATAGCCAAAATCATGGCCCTGTATCACAATACGTCACCTAGGCTGAAGATAAATGGAACTGTAGCACCCTGAGGGCTCGGTTGCTACAGACGTATTGCACCTCACCCAGAGGTGTGATATCTCACTCTCAGGTAAGGATGGAGTGTGGATCAGGACCCGACACCTGCATGCATTACACCACATTGCCGTGGGGCAGGGCGACCAATATGCCCCTGAGATGGGCACGACAGTCCCTGTCCCTGGCTGGAGTGGGGGGAGGGAACACTGAGGAAGGGGAACCCTGTAGTGCAGGAGCAGGGAGGAAGCAGTTCCTGGGTGAATTGAGAAGGGAGTATAAAAGGTGGGCACCATCTTAGTTCAGTGCAGAGAAGTCTGAGCAGAAGTGGCAGGGAGCAGGGGCTCTGCATGAGCTCTGCTCCGGAGGCGGGCCTAGTAACAGAGGCCCAGGCCTGGAAGAGGGAGAAGGAAGGAAGAGGAGCGGAGAAGGCTCCAGGAACGAGGAATGAAGGGATCCCAGGGGTGCGGACGGGCGAGTCGCCACCGCACGCCCGAATCCACCTGCGTGGAGGGGTCAGGCCAAAGGGGGAGACCGGTCCCCGAACTAGTGGAGGCAGGAAACGACCCTCAGCTAGAAACCGGAGGCTCTGACATTTTATGTGGCGCAGCCCCTCGCTACACCCGCTAGGAAGGCACCACATAGGGTCAGGGAAACTGGCGCCAAGTTTACCAAGAGGAGGCCCGAGGCAGCCGGACAGAAGTGTTGGTAAGAAAGGCCAGACAAAGGACACACAAAGGGGGTCCTGTGAAGTGCTCCAAAGTTATCTGGGAGTTGTCTGAGCCCCTCACCTGGTGAGCACAGTACGACGTGGGCAGCCGTTACCTGCAGACGTGGTCTGGATAATAAGAACTGTGAGTAAAGGCCCTGGACTGCATCACTGACTCCGTGTCGTTACTGCTGCTGCCCTGCACCATCACCCCCATCCTCCGCATACACTGCCCTGAGGCTATACTCCTCCCGTGGGGAGTTATGCTACGCTCTGCTGCACCCACAACACCAGCCTCAGCGGTCTGCCCTGTAGCGGCGGTTCACTCTGACCGCAATCCACGGGTGGCGTAGTCGGACATTTAAACATCAAAACCACATAAATAGTTCCGCCACTGGTTTGACCGCCCTGAGCCACGGAACCGGGTCGCCGCCACGAAGACTACAACCACCAGCATCCACCAAAAAGGGTCCGGCTCCGGGTGTCCCAAGGCCCAGGGGGTGCGTCAGAACATTTTCATCACCTTTCACAATCACCAATGGGACAAGGCAGGGATGTCCTCTGTCCCCTCTCTTATACATCCTAGTGACGGAGCACCTGCTCTCATCAATTCGCCATAACCCCAATATTAGGTGGATTGAGGTGGGAGGCACTGAGTACAAGTGCTCTCTATTTGCTGATGATGTCCTAGTATATATCACTCAATCACATATATCCATCCCTGCTGTTATGGCTGAAATAGATCACTTTGTTACATGGTAAAATTTTAAAATCAATGCAGTGAAGTCTGAGGCCCTCGATGTCTCCCTCCCCAAATCCATATAGGATTCCATCCAGTCCAACTTTCCCTTTGCCTGGCCCTCACAGGGTATCAAATACTTAGGAATTCCTATTCATAGAGACCTCTCCCATCTATGTTATCTTAATTTTGGGCCCTTTATTGAACAATTCCATACAGACCACGGTTGGCAAGTTAGAACTGTAAGATTCACTACGTGAACCACTGGTGTTTTGTGGAAAAGCACATGTACACTGCGTTCCAAATTATTATGCAAAAAGTGTTTAGGAGTGATAAGGGAAGAATTTGTTTGTTTGTCAGTTAAACTCATTGATGGTGATGTGTGTCAGGGCTCTTTATATCACTGTAAGCAATTGCAGACACCTGTGCTAATTAGTTTGGCAGGTGTGTCCAATGAAAGGCAAGACTACTTAAGAAGGCTCTCTCACATTATTAAGCAGCCTACATTTTCTGCCAAAATGGGAAAGAAAAAGGATGTGTCGGCTGCTGAGAAGCAACAAATTGTGGAGTGTTTAGGTCAAGGCATGACTACAATCAACATTGTGCGATGATCAGGATGAAGTGTCTTGGCAATCAAGAAGTATGTAGCTGATTCACAGTACACACGTGTGCGTGCTGATAAGGGCAAATTGAGGACTCTTTCCTACAGGCAATTACGTCAGGTTGAAAGAGCAGCGGCAAAAAAGCCTTGTCATAGCAGCAGACAAGTTTTTGAAGCTGCTTGTGCCTCCAACGTCCCCCGAACAACAAGATGCAGGGTCCTTCAGAGGTTTGCAGCTGTGCATATGCCATCCTGTCGACCTCCTCTATCCACTTCACACAAGCAGAAACGGCTCCAGTGGGCCAAACATTACATGAAGACTGATTTCAAAACTGTTTTGTTCACGGATGAGTGCCGTGCAGCGCTCGATGGTCCAGATGGATGGAGTGGAGGATGGCTGGTTGATGGACACCCCACGCAAACACGGCTACAGCGCCAACAAGGAGGAGGTGGAGTAATGTTTTGGGCTGGAATCATGGGGAGAGAGATTGTCGGCCCCTTTAGGATCCCTGAAGGCGCTAAAGATGAACTCCATAATGTATGTGGATTTTCTCAAACAGCACTTCCTGCCATGGTTCAAGAAGAAGAACCGTGTATTTCACAGCAAGATCATTTTTCTGCATGATAATGCACCATCTCATGCTGCACATAAAACATCTGCATCTCTGGCTGATATGGGCATAAAAGGGGACAAACTTATGGTGTGACCCCCATGCTCCCCTGACCTCTACCCCATTCAGAACCTTTGGAGCATCATTAAAAGGAGTGTCTATGATGGCGGGAGGCAGTTCACATCTAAGCAACAGCTCTGGGAGGGTATTCTGTCCTCATGCAAAACAATTGAAGCAGAAACCATCCAAAACCTGACAAATTCAATGGACGAGAGAGTTCAGAAGCTCTTTTCGAACAAGGGGTCCTATGTGAAAATGTAACATCACCTAGAATAAAGTTTTGAGTTGAAAACTGTTTGATTTCAGTTTCTAACAACCTGCTAATGCTTATAATTTCAAAAATGACCATTTTTTTGGTCTTTATTAAAATGAAAAGGTTGATCGAAAAGTTTGGGGGATCTAAGAGTGTGGCAACCCAGTAGTCATGATTACTTCGAATTCTGACAATATGAGCGTCATGCTGCAGGTAGTGCAGCAAGAAGGCACTTATGTGTCTTGCGCATCTCGGAGCCCCAAAATTATTTTCCGGGCTAGATGCAGCTAAAAATTATTTTTAATTTTAAATCTGGTGGAGCATATTATAGATGGCCTAATAGGATCAGTGCTGCACACTGCTACAAAGCCCAAATTATTTTCCAGTCAAGATACAGATAAACATGATTAGTAATTTGAAAGCTTAAAACGGTTGGTAGGGTGATTTTAACCAATCATCAAGCTTTTACTCTCCCCAGGATGACACAGGGGTAGAAAAGTCGTTTCGGATCCATGATTTGTTCATCTTTATGAACGTGAGTCTGTCTACATTATCAGTGGAGAGCCGCGTGCGCTTATCTGTCAGCACACCACCAGCAGCGCTGAACACACGTTCAGACAGAACGCTGGCTGCGGGGCATGACAAGATCTCCAAGGCGTAAGTGGCTAGCTCCGGCCATTTATCCAGATTGGAAGCCCAAAAAGAGCAAGGGTCCAGTGACACAGTCGTGGCTTCAATGTTTACTTGGAGATACTCCTGTACCATCGTCTCTAGGCGTTGACTATGTGTCAGACTTCTTGTCTCCTGTGGCCTTGCAAAGGATGGGCTAAAAAAGTGGTGAAATGATTCCGCAAAATTGATGTTACCAGCAGATACTGTGGTTCTGTTACGGTTTGAGTGCTGAACACTTGACGGTCCCACGGTTGGCAAGTTGGAACTGTGAGATTCACTACGTGCACCACTGGTGTTTTGTGGAAAAGCACATGTAAGATTCTGCAACAGTCTCTGCTGATACTCCTGCATGCGTGCATCCCTTTCTATGGCAGGAATAATTTCGGCAAATTTACTTTTGTACCGGGGATCTAACAGTGTGGCAACCCAGTAGTCAGGATTATTTCTAATTCTCACAATTCGAGGGTCATGTTGCAGGTAGTGCAGCAAGAAGGCACTCATGTGTGTTGCGCATCCAGGAGCACCAAGTCCCTGTTGTGTTGGTGGCGAGGTAACAATCATGCTTCCTTCCTCTGTCCTCTCCCCCCAACCTCGCACAACAGAAATGTGATCAAGGTCTCCCTCATCTGATGAGTCTTCCATCAGTTCGTCCTCCACTTCTTCCTGGGCTCCTGCACCTTCCTCACTAGTTTGGCTGCTACCATGCGCCCTGGTAAAACCATCTCCCCCACCCTCACATCCTGCCGCCTTGGTGCTGCCGACCGTCTGGACCTTGCAGATGTTAGCCCTTCTGCATACAACTCCTCCTCCTCTACTTCCTCCACCTCCTCTTGTGCCACCACCTGACTCCGAATTCTGTTTAACATGTGCTCCAGCATGTAAATCACCGGAATAGTCATGCTGATAATGGCATCATCAGCACTAAACATCTTCGTCGCCATTTCAAAACTGTGCAGAAGGGTGCATAGGTCCCTGATCTGAGACCACTCCTCCAGCGTGATTTGCCCCACCTCTGGATCTCGTTGGCCCAGGCTATACGTCAGAACGTATTGCACCAGGGCTTGTCGGTGCTGCCACAGTCGCTGCAACATGTGCAGAGTTGAATTCCACCGAGTAGGCACATCGCATTTTAGCCGGTGAAGTCGCAGGCCCAACGACTTCTGTAGAGATGTAAGTCGCTGAGCTGCGGGATGCGAACGGCGGAAGTGAGCACACAGCGACCGTGCCCTCTGCAGAAGGCCATCTAGTCTGGGATAGTGGGCTAAAAATTGCTGGACAACCAGGTTCAACACGTGAGCCATACAAGGCACATGTGTGACATTGCCCCGGCGAAGGGCCGCACCCAGGTTTGCAGCATTGTCGCACACGGCCTTCCCTGTTTCAGGTCCAGTGGAGACAGCCATTCATGAAATTGGTTCTCCAGAGCTGACCACAACTCCTCAGCTGTGTGACTCACATTTCCCAGACATTTCAAAGTAAAAACCGCCTGATGACGTTGAGCCCTACTGCCAGCATAGTAAGGAGGTGTGCAGGATCCCTTCTGCGCAGTTAGAAAGCTTGTGGCATGACCAGACAGGCTTTGGGTGCAGGTGGAAGACCGAGAGGAGGTTGAGGAGGCAGAAGCAGTGGAGGAACTTTGACATAAAGAGGATTGACGCACAACTCGTGGGGACGGCAAGACTTGGACAGCAGCCCCTTGTCCTGCTGTCACCATAGTTACCCAGTGCCCAGTCAGCGACATGTAACGCCCCTGTCCATGCCTACTCGTCCAAGTGTCTGTGGTGAAATGCACCCTGTCACACACAGAGTTTCTCAAAGAAGCGGTGATGTTGTGTGCGACATGCTGGTGGAGCGCAGGCACACCTTTCTTTGAGAAGTAGTGCCGACTGGGCATCTGGTACTGGGGCACTGCGACGGACATAAGGTCTCGAAAATCCTCTGTGTCCACCAGGCGGAAAGGCAGCATTTCTGTAGCCAAGAGCTTGCAGATGGTGAAATTCAACCTCTTAGCTTTCTCATGGCTAGGAGGAAATGGTCTTTTACTTGTCCACATATGAGGGACCGAGGGCTGGCTATTGTGCTTAGACGGGGTTGATAAGGGTGTCCCCGGCAAACTGCCGGTCTGTGAGGAAGATGCAGGCGGACATGTTAGGTTGCCTTGATCCAAAGGTGGTGCTATCGATGTCGGACAGCGCTCAACACCAGCTGGTGTTACCACCTCCAAAGAAAATGATGACCTGCCAATCACGCTGGCTGTTGCGGGTAAAGAGGTGGCAGGTCTGCGCCCCAAAACAGGTGTGACTGCTGTCCCCCCAGTCACAGAGGATGAAGAGGCCGCGGATGCACAAGATATGGCAGACGGTGGTTGGCCCGGCCGGCTAGGCCGCATTGTAGCACACTGAGCTTCCCACTGCAACTTATGCTTCATGTCCATGTGCCGGTTCATGCATGAAGTACTCAAACTATGTATTTTTTGGCCTCTACTTAGCTTTTGCTGACAAATGTTACATATAACACGAGTTGGGTCATCTTTATCGATCTGAAAAATTGCCCAGGCTATGCAAAGCTTAGCACCCATGCGACCTGAAGAGCCACCACGACTTGTGGTGAGAGGCAGAGTTGTGTTTGAGGATGCAGTTGTTGACGTGCTTCCAGTACTACGTCTCTGTCCAGGAAGGCGCAACCTGACCTCGTCGTCACTAGCATCTTCCTCCACCTCCTCTGCTGACCTCATCTCTTGGCTGACTGTGGGTTGACAGTAAGTGGGATCTCCAACCTCATCATCATCACCCTGTGTGTTATCACACCCGTCGTCCTCAGAGCCAACCTGTTCCTGCCCTGACAAAAAACTAAAGTTGTCGCTCCAATCAGGTATTTGAGTCTTATCATCGTCTTCCTCATGGTCTCCACCAACAGGAGTTACAGTTTGGGAATGAGGGTCTACATTATGGTCAGAACCTTCTGCGTCTGGTCCTGGATCCGACTCATAAAGATTCTGGGCATCAGTGCAGATCATTTCCTCGTCTGGATTCACAGAAGCGCTGGAGTCGACCTCTGATTCCCAGGCTATAGTATGAGTAAACAGTAGAGATGAGCGTTGTTCTACTCGAACTGTTCGCCAATCTCAAATTCGAGCTGTTTTGGGCGGTGTTCGAGCCGGTCGGCGAACACGAACAATTTGAGAAAAATTCGGCTGTTCGAGGTTATGTTCGATAACTGTTCGTGCACCAAAATCATAACTGGATTTTTTCTCAGTAATGATGAAAATTAATGTTAATACGCAGTTTGAGTGTACAGCGGGGCGGGGGGAGGGGCAGGGGATGGATCTCTGCAGGAACAATGAAGATCTCCATTTTTTTTTCTCTTTCCCGCATTTGCAGTGGGGAGGTGCAATCTGTCAGCCTATCAGCAGCGCACACACGGAGCGAAGTGCTTTTTTTCACACAAGCAAGGGCATGTGTGATTGGCAGTGTATGTCACATGTCCTTGCCCTATAAGACCAAGCCATTTTCCCCGTCGCCACCATTTTCTCACTGTTGCAGCTGCGTGTTAGACGGCACCGCTGTTGCTGTGTGCGCTATACCTTGTTAATTTCAAGCCAATTTTCGCACAAATATACAGATAGCTTGGGAGTAGGGAATAGTTGTGATTGCAGTCCTTTTAAGGACTAGGTTACAGCATTTCCTACGACTTTTATCAGGCAGGTCTGTGCTCTTAAATAGATAGATTGTGGGAGTAAAGACTAATTGTAATTGGAGTCCTTTTCAGGACTAGGTTACATCAGTTCCTATCAGTTTTTGCCAGGCAGGTCTGTGCCAGTGCTGTGCAAGTTTTTTTCACAGCATTTGGCTGAATCTAGCAAAGCTAATCCTTTTTGGCCTATTGCAGAGTGTGTTAGTCAGTGGAGTAGCCTATCTGTGTTGCAAGATATACCACCTGTGTATAGAATACCAATTTTTTTACTGCACCTAGTGAAGTAAAATCTTTTGGGCATAGCATCATTCTATTAGTCCATCTATACTGACCTCCATCAGGTTGCAAACTGAATATAATTTTTTTCTGCATCTAGCTCTGAAAAAATATTTGGGCTTCTAGCAGTGTGTGGGACTTGGTCTATTAGTCCATCTATACTGACCTCCATCAGGTTGCAAATTAAAAATAATTTTTTTCTTCATTTAGCTCTGAAAAATATTTGGGCTTCTAGCAGTGTGTGGGACTTGTTCTATTAGTCCTTCTATACTGACCTCCAGCAGGTTGCAAATTGAATATAATTTTTTTCTGCATCTAGCTCTGAAAAAATATTTGGGCTTCTAGCGGTGTGTGGGACTTGGTCTATTAGTCCATCTATACTGACCTCCATCAGGTTGCAAATTAAAAATAATTTTTTTCTGCATCTAGCTCTGAAAAAATATTTGGGCTTCTAGCAGTGTGTGGGACTTGGTCTATTAGTCCATCTATACTGACCTCCATCAGGTTGCAAATTAAAAATAATTTTTTTCTTCATTTATCTCTGAAAAAATATTTGGGCTTCTAGCAGCGTGTGGGACTTGTTCTATTAGTCCATCTATACTGACCTCCATCAGGTTGCAAATTAAAAATAATTTTTTTCTGCATCTAGCTCTGAAAAAATATTTGGGCTTCTAGCAGTGTGTGGGACTTGGTCTATTAGTCCATCTATACTGACCTCCATCAGGTTGCAAATTGAATAAAAAAATTTTCTGCATCTAGCTCTGAAAAAATATTTGGGCTTCTAGCGGTGTGTGGGACTTGGTCTATTAGTCCATCTATACTGACCTCCATCAGGTTGCAAATTAAAAATAATTTTTTTCTGCATCTAGCTCTGAAAAAATATTTGGGCTTCTAGCAGTGTGTGGGACTTGGTCTATTAGTCCATCTATACTGACCTCCATCAGGTTGCAAATTAAAAATAATTTTTTTCTGCATCTAGCTCTGAAAAAATATTTGGGCTTCTAGCAGTGTGTGGGACTTGGTCTATTAGTCCATCTATACTGACCTCCATCAGGTTGCAAATTAAAAATAATTTTTTTCTGCATCTAGCTCTGAAAAAATATTTGGGCTTCTAGCAGTGTGTGGGACTTGGTCTATTAGTCTATCTATACTGACCTCCATCAGGTTGCAAATTAAAAATAATTTTTTTCTTCATTTAGCTCTGAAAAAATATTTGGGCTTCTAGCAGTGTGTGGGACTTGTTCTATTAGTCCTTCTATACTGACCTCCAGCAGGTTGCAAATTGAATATAATTTTTTTCTGCATCTAGCTCTGAAAAAATATTTGGGCTTCTAGCGGTGTGTGGGACTTGGTCTATTAGTCCATCTATACTGACCTCCATCAGGTTGCAAATTAAAAATAATTTTTTTCTGCATCTAGCTCTGAAAAAATATTTGGGCTTCTAGCAGTGTGTGGGACTTGGTCTATTAGTCCATCTATACTGACCTCCATCAGGTTGCAAATTGAATAAAAAAATTTTCTGCATCTAGCTCTGAAAAAATATTTGGGCTTCTAGCGGTGTGTGGGACTTGGTCTATTAGTCCATCTATACTGACCTCCATCAGGTTGCAAATTAAAAATAATTTTTTTCTGCATCTAGCTCTGAAAAAATATTTGGGCTTCTAGCAGTGTGTGGGACTTGGTCTATTAGTCCATCTATACTGACCTCCATCAGGTTGCAAATTAAAAATAATTTTTTTCTGCATCTAGCTCTGAAAAAATATTTGGGCTTCTAGCAGTGTGTGGGACTTGGTCTATTAGTCCATCTATACTGACCTCCATCAGGTTGCAAATTAAAAATAATTTTTTTCTGCATCTAGCTCTGAAAAAATATTTGGGCTTCTAGCAGTGTGTGGGACTTGGTCTATTAGTCTATCTATACTGACCTCCATCAGGTTGCAAATTAAAAATAATTTTTTTCTTCATTTAGCTCTGAAAAAATATTTGGGCTTCTAGCAGTGTGTGGGACTTGTTCTATTAGTCCTTCTATACTGACCTCCAGCAGGTTGCAAATTGAATATAATTTTTTTCTGCATCTAGCTCTGAAAAAATATTTGGGCTTCTAGCGGTGTGTGGGACTTGGTCTATTAGTCCATCTATACTGACCTCCATCAGGTTGCAAATTAAAAATAATTTTTTTCTGCATGTAGCTCTGAAAAAATATTTGGGCTTCTAGCAGTGTGTGGGACTTGGTCTATTAGTCCATCTATACTGACCTCCATCAGGTTGCAAATTGAATAAAAAAAATTTCTGCATCTAGCTCTGAAAAAATATTTGGGCTTCTAGCGGTGTGTGGGACTTGGTCTATTAGTCCATCTATACTGACCTCCATCAGGTTGCAAATTAAAAATAATTTTTTTCTGCATCTAACCCAGCCAATAGTTTTGGCCTAATACCACAGTTTGGCCACTCAGCTCTGCTCGGTTACCATCCATTGTTTTTTTGTGAAAACAACTCCAGAGTTGTGAATTAGTTAACCACCAAAATGAGTGGAAAAAGGCCTGCTGCTGGTGGAAAGGGGAATAGGCGTGTTGGGAAGGGGAAAAAAGGTTGTGTCCGTGGGGTAGGTGCAGAAGAAAGACCATCTTCCAGCCAAACTAAAATGTCTACTTCTTTTAGCGGACAATGTGATAAGATCCCTTTCTTACGGCCACGCCAATCGCTACAAATTCCAGATGAGGCACAAAAACAGCAGGTGCTTCAACGGATATCAAGTGCTCCTTTAAGTGGGCTCTCCTCCACATCAACTTCAACATCACAAATACTCCAGTCCTCAAAGGTGTCACCCAAATCGCACTTGCTTCCTCACAGCTCCCAAATCTCCAGCTGCCCGTCTGAGTATGAGGTAGAACAGATGGTTGAGTCTGCAGAGCTGTTTACTCATACTATAGCCTGGGAATCAGAGGTCGACTCCAGCGCTTCTGTGAATCCAGACGAGGAAATGATCTGCACTGATGCCCAGAATCTTTATGAGTCGGATCCAGGACCAGACGCAGAAGGTTCTGACCATAATGTAGACCCTCATTCCCAAACTGTAACTCCTGTTGGTGGAGACAATGAGGAAGACGATGATAAGACTCAAATACCTGATTGGAGCGACAACTTTAGTTTTTTGTCAGGGGAGGAACAGGTTGGCTCTGAGGACGACGGGTGTGATAACGCACAGGGTGATGATGATGAGGTCGGAGATCCCACTTACTGTCAACCCACAGTCAGCCAAGAGATGAGGTCAGCAGAGGAGGTGGAGGAAGATGCTAGTGACGACGAGGTCAGGTTGCGCCTTCCTGGACAGAGACGTAGTACTGGAAGCACGTCAACAACTGCATCCTCAAACACAACTCTGCCTCTCACCACAAGTCGTGGTGGCTCTTCAGGTCGCATGGGTGCTAAGCCTTGCATAGCCTGGGCATTTTTTCAGATCGATAAAGATGACCCAACTCGTGTTATCTGTAACATTTGTCAGCAAAAGCTAAGTAGAGGCCAAAAAATACATAGTTTGAGTACTTCATGCATGAACCGGCACATGGACATGAAGCATAAGTTGCAGTGGGAAGCTCAGTGTGCTACAATGCGGTCTAGCCGGCCGGGCCAACCACCGTCTGCCATATCTTGTGCATCCGCGGCCTCTTCATCCTCTGTGACTGGGGGGACAGCAGTCACACCTGTTTTGGGGCGCAGACCTGCCACCTCTTTACCCGCAACAGCCAGCGTGATTGGCAGGTCATCATTTTCTTTGGAGGTGGTAACACCAGCTGGTCTTGAGCGCTGTCCGACATCGATAGCACCACCTTTGGATCAAGGCAACCTAACATGTCCGCCTGCATCTTCCTCACAGACCGGCAGTTTGCCGGGGACACCCTTATCAACCCCGTCTAAGCACAATAGCCAGCCCTCGGTCCCTCAGATGTGGACAAGTAAAAGACCATTTCCTCCTAGCCATGAGAAAGCTAAGAGGTTGAATTTCACCATCTGCAAGCTCTTGGCTACAGAAATGCTGCCTTTCCGCCTGGTGGACACAGAGGATTTTCGAGACCTTATGTCCGTCGCAGTGCCCCAGTACCAGATGCCCAGTCGGCACTACTTCTCAAAGAAAGGTGTGCCTGCGCTCCACCAGCATGTCGCACACAGCATCACCGCTTCTTTGAGAAACTCTGTGTGTGACAGGGTGCATTTCACCACAGACACTTGGACGAGTAGGCATGGACAGGGGCGTTACATGTCGCTGACTGGGCACTGGGTAACTATGGTGACAGCAGGACAAGGGGCTGCTGTCCAAGTCTTGCCGTCCCCACGAGTTGTGCGTCAATCCTCTTTATGTCATTTTTCCTCCACTGCTTCTGCCTCCTCAACCTCCTCTCGGTCTTCCACCTGCACCCAAAGCCTGTCTGGTCATGCCACAAGCTTTCTAACTGCGCAGAAGGGATCCTGCACACCTCCTTACTATGCTGGCAGTAGGGCTCAACGTCATCAGGCGGTTTTTACATTGAAATGTCTGGGAAATGTGAGTCACACAGCTGAGGAGTTGTGGTCAGCTCTGGAGAACCAATTTCATGAATGGTTGTCTCCACTGGACCTGAAACCAGGGAAGGCCGTGTGCGACAATGCTGCAAACCTGGGTGCGGCCCTTCGCCGGGGCAATGTCACACACGTGCCTTGTATGGCTCACGTGTTGAACCTGGTTGTCCAGCAATTTTTAGCCCACTATCCCAGACTAGATGGCCTTCTGCAGAGGGCACGGTCGCTGTGTGCTCACTTCCGCCGTTCGCATCCCGCAGCTCAGCGACTTACATCTCTACAGAAGTCGTTGGGCCTGCCACTTCACCGGCTAAAATGCGATGTGCCTACCCGGTGGAATTCAACTCTGCACATGTTGCAGCGACTGTGGCAGCACCGACAAGCCCTGGTGCAATACGTTCTGACGTATAGCCTGGGCCAACGAGATTCAGAGGTGGGGCAAATCACGCTGGAGGAGTGGTCTCAGATCAGGGACCTATGCACCCTTCTGCACAGTTTTGAAATGGCGACGAAGATGTTTAGTGCTGACGATGCCATTATCAGCATGACTATTCCGGTGATTTACATGCTGGAGCACATGTTAAACAGAATTCGGAGTCAGGTGGTGGCACAAGAGGAGGTGGAGGAAGTAGAGGAGGAGGAGTTGTATGCGGAAGGGCTAACATCTGCAAGGTCCAGACGGTCGGCAGCACCAGGGCGGCAGGCATGTGAGGGTGCGGGAGATGATTTTACCAGGGCGCATGGTAGCAGCCACACTAGTGAGGAAGGTGCAGGAGCCCAGGAAGAAGTGGAGGACGAACTGATGGAAGACTCATCAGATGAGGGAGACCTTGATCACATTTCTGTTGTGCGAGGTTGGGGGGAGAGGACAGAGGAAGGAAGCATGATTGTTACCTCGCCACCAACACAACAGGGACTTGGTGCTCCTGGATGCGCAACACACATGAGTGCCTTCTTGCTGCACTACCTGCAACATGACCCTCGAATTGTGAGAATTAGAAATAATCCTGACTACTGGGTTGCCACACTGTTAGATCCCCGGTACAAAAGTAAATTTGCAGAAATTATTCCTGCCATAGAAAGGGATGCACGCATGCAGGAGTATCAGCAGAGACTGTTGCAGAATCTTACATGTGCTTTTCCACAAAATACCAGTGGTGCACGTAGTGAATCTCACAGTTCCAACTTGCCAACCGTGGGACCGTCAAGTGTTCAGCACTCAAACCGTAACAGAACCACAGTATCTGCTGGTAACATCAATTTTGCGGAATCATTTCACCACTTTTTTAGCCCATCCTTTGCAAGGCCACAGGAGACAAGAAGTCTGACACATAGTCAACGCCTAGAGACGATGGTACAGGAGTATCTCCAAGTAAACATTGAAGCCACGACTGTGTCACTGGACCCTTGCTCTTTTTGGGCTTCCAATCTGGATAAATGGCCGAAGCTAGCCACTTACGCCTTGGAGATCTTGTCATGCCCCGCAGCCAGCGTTCTGTCTGAACGTGTGTTCAGCGCTGCTGGTGGTGTGCTGACAGATAAGCGCACGCGGCTCTCCACTGATAATGTAGACAGACTCACGTTCATAAAGATGAACAAATCATGGATCCGAAACGACTTTTCTACCCCTGTGTCATCCTGGGGAGAGTAAAAGCTTGATGATTGGTTAAAATCACCCTACCAACCGTTTTAAGCTTTCAAATTACTAATCATGTTTATCTGTATCTTGACTGGAAAATAATTTGGGCTTTGTAGCAGTGTGCAGCACTGATCCTATTAGGCCATCTATAATAAGCTTCACCAGATTTAAAATTAAAAATAATTTTTAGCTGCATCTAGCCCGGAAAATAATTTTGGGGCTCCGAGATGCGCAAGACACATAAGTGCCTTCTTGCTGCACTACCTGCAGCATGACCCTCATATTGTCAGAATTCGAAGTAATCATGACTACTGGGTTGCCACACTCTTAGATCCCCCAAACTTTTCGATCAACCTTTTCATTTTAATAAAGACCAAAAAAATGGTCATTTTTGAAATTATAAGCATTAGCAGGTTGTTAGAAACTGAAATCAAACAGTTTTCAACTCAAAACTTTATTCTAGGTGATGTTACATTTTCACATAGGACCCCTTGTTCGAAAGGAGCTTCTGAACTCTCTCGTCCATTGAATTTGTCAGGTTTTGGATGGTTTCTGCTTCAATTGTTTTGCATGAGGACAGAATACCCTCCCAGAGCTGTTGCTTAGATGTGAACTGCCTCCCGCCATCATAGACACTCCTTTTAATGATGCTCCAAAGGTTCTGAATGGGGTAGAGGTCAGGGGAGCATGGGGGTCACACCATAAGTTTGTCCCCTTTTATGCCCATATCAGCCAGAGATGCAGATGTTTTATGTGCAGCATGAGATGGTGCATTATCATGCAGAAAAATGATCTTGCTGTGAAATACACGGTTCTTCTTCTTGAACCATGGCAGGAAGTGCTGTTTGAGAATATCCACATACATTATGGAGTTCATCTTTAGCGCCTTCAGGGATCCTAAAGGGGCCGACAATCTCTCTCCCCATGATTCCAGCCCAAAACATTACTCCACCTCCTCCTTGTTGGCGCTGTAGCCGTGTTTGCGTGGGGTGTCCATCAACCAGCCATCCTCCACTCCATTCATCTGGACCATCGAGCGCTGCACGGCACTCATCCGTGAACAAAACAGTTTTGAAATCAGTCTTCATGTAATGTTTGGCCCACTGGAGCCGTTTCTGCTTGTGTGAAGTGGATAGAGGAGGTCGACAGGATGGCGTATGCACAGCTGCAAACCTCTGAAGGACCCTGCATCTTGTTGTTCGGGGGACGTTGGAGGCACAAGCAGCTTCAAAAACTTGTCTGCTGCTATGACAAGGCTTTTTTGCCGCTGCTCTTTCAACCTGACGTAATTGCCTGTAGGAAAGAGTCCTCAATTTGCCCTTATCAGCACGCACACGTGTGTACTGTGAATCAGCTACATACTTCTTGATTGCCAAGACACTTCATCCTGATCATCGCACAATGTTGATTGTAGTCATGCCTTGACCTAAACACTCCACAATTTGTTGCTTCTCAGCAGCCGACACATCCTTTTTCTTTCCCATTTTGGCAGAAAATGTAGGCTGCTTAATAATGTGAGAGAGCCTTCTTAAGTAGTCTTGCCTTTCATTGGACACACCTGCCAAACTAATTAGCACAGGTGTCTGCAATTGCTTACAGTGATATAAAGAGCCCTGACACACATCACCATCAATGAGTTTAACTGACAAACAAACAAATTCTTCCCTTATCACTCCTAAACACTTTTTGCATAATAATTTGGAACGCGGTGTACATGTGCTTTTCCACAAAACACCAGTGGTTCACGTAGTGAATCTTACAGTTCTAACTTGCCAACCGTGGTCTGTATGGAATTGTTCAATAAAGGGCCCAAAATTAAGATAACATAGATGGGAGAGGTCTCTATGAATAGGAATTCCTAAGTATTTGATACCCTGTGAGGGCCAGGCAAAGGGAAAGTTGGACTGGATGGAATCCTATATGGATTTAGGGAGGGAGACATCGAGGGCCTCAGACTTCGCTGCATTGATTTTAAAATTTTACCATGTAACAAAGTGATCTATTTCAGCCATAACAGCAGGGATGGATATATGTGATTGAGTGATATATACTAGGACATCATCAGCAAATAGAGAGCACTTGTACTCGGTGCCTCCCACCTCAATCCACCTAATATTGGGGTTATGGCGAATTGATGAGAGCAGGTGCTCCGTCACTAGGATGTATAAGAGAGGGGACAGAGGACATCCCTGCCTTGTCCCATTGGTGATTGTGAAAGGTGATGAAAATGTTCTGACGCACCCCCTGGGCCTTGGGACACCCGGAGCCGGACCCTTTTTGGTGGATGCTGGTGGTTGTAGTCTTCGTGGCGGCGATCCGGTTCCGTGGCTCAGGGCGGTCAAACCAGTGGCGGAACTATTTATGTGGTTTTGATGTTTAAATGTCCGACTACGCCACCCGTGGATTGCGGTCAGAGTGAACCGCCGCTACAGGGCAGACCGCTAAGGCTGGTGTTGTGGGTGCAGCAGAGCGTAGCATAACTCCCCACGGGAGGAGTATAGCCTCAGGGCAGTGTATGCGGAGGATGGGGGTGATGGTGCAGGGCAGCAGCAGTAACGACACGGAGTCAGTGATGCAGTTCAGGGCCTTTACTCACAGTTCTTATTATCCAGACCACGTCTGCAGGTAACGGCTGCCCACGTCGTACTGTGCTCACCAGGTGAGGGGCTCAGACAACTCCCAGATAACTTTGGAGCGCTTCACAGTACCCCCTTTGTGTGTCCTTTGTCTGACCTTTCTTACCAACACTTCTGTCCGGCTGCCTCGGGCCTCCTCTTGGTAAACTTGGCGCCAGTTTCCCTGACCCTATGTGGTGCCTTCCTAGCGGGTGGAGCAAGGGGCTGCGCCACATAAAATGTCAGAGCCTCCGGTTTCTAGCTGAGGGTCGTTTCCTGCCTCCACTAGTTCGGGGACCGGTCTCCCCCTTTGGCCTGACCCCTCCACGCAGGTGGATTCGGGCGTGCGGTGGCGACTCGCCCGTCCGCACCCCTGGGATCCCTTCATTCCTCGTTCCTGGAGCCTTCTCCGCTCCTCTTCCTTCCTTCTCCCTCTTGCAGGCCTGGGCCTCTGTTACTAGGCCCACCTCCGGAGCAGAGCTCATGCAGAGCCCCTGCTCCCTGCCACCTCTGCTCAGACTTCTCTGCACTGAACTAAGATGGTGCCCACCTTTTATACTCCCTTCTCAATGCACCCAGGAACTGCTTCCTCCCTGCTCCTGCACTGCAGGGTTCCCCTTCCTCAGTGTTCCCTCCCCCCACTCCAGCCAGGGACAGGGACTGTCGTGCCCATCTCAGGGGCATATTGGTCGCCCTGCCCCACGGCAATGTGGTGTAATGCATGCAGGTGTCGGGTCCTGATCCACACTCCATCCTTATCTGAGAGTGAGATATCACACCTCTGGGTGAGGTGCAATACGTCTGTAGCAACCGAGCCCTTGGTGCTACAGTTCCATTTATCTTCAGCCTAGGTGACGTATTGTGATACAGGGCCGTGATTTTGGCTATAAAAGGGTCCCCTAGACCCCTACCCCAAGCTTTTTAAGAGAATCATATATGGCGTGCCAGGAGACTCTATGGAATGCTTTCTCAGCATCCAACGAGAGTATCTACTTACAAATTTTTAACTGCATCTAGCCCAGGAAATACTTTGTGCCTAGTAGCAGTGTCTGCTAGTCAGCGGATTATCCCGGCTGTTAAGCAAGCTACACCACCTGTAGTTTGGACGCTTAATTTTTTCAAAGGAAATGCTTCGGGACCACGGGATACTTAGTGAAGAGCATCAGGAGGCACCCCAAGGCATAGGGGCTGGGACTGGCACTAGGATGCCTTGCGGTGGACAGCCGAGCTCGATCTTTATAAAAGCTTTTTAACTGCAGCAGCTTTAGTGGACGCTACTGGAGCTGGAATTACGCGGCTGCTGGCATGAGACTTGCCCTCCAATAGATCCTTGTAAATGGATTTAAAGTGTATTCATTCAAATTAGAGGGACAATTTAAATTAAAAAGCTTAGAGCTGCCTCCACCACAGGGGGGCTCTCTCGACCCACCAGCGGACAGGCACCAGTATTGGGAGAGGGGGGCTGGCCGTCAGGGTTCACCGCGGCTCTGGCACAAACCCGGCGACACGGAGGTGGCACGGGCAGGAGCGGACTGGCCGTCTCGGCTTCTCACTTTTTGGATTTTAGAAGGGCATGACATGCCTATATCTGTGTCTCCCCCTCCTTTTACTCCTCCACCTCTTTTCTTTTCGCATGACTATATGTACTTGTCACTTTTCCATGTGTTAGTTGTGTCTTCTGAGCAGTTTGTCAGCTTTTGGACACCTTTGAAGGTGTTTTCTATGTGTTTCTATGTGTTTTTGTTTGCCTGCCATTGGTTTTAATGGTGTTCGAAGGTGTTCGACGAACAGTTCGACGAACAGTTCGGCGAACACACGGATGTTCGACGAACCGAACCGAACTCGAACACTACGGGGGTGGCTCAACACTAGTAAACAGCTCTGCAGACTCAACCATCTGTTCTACCTCATACTCAGACGGGCAGCTGGAGATTTGGGAGCTGTGAGGAAGCAAGTGCGATTTGGGTGACACCTTTGAGGACTGGAGTATTTGTGATGTTGAAGTTGATGTGGAGGAGAGCCCACTTAAAGGAGCACTTGATATCCGTTGAAGCACCTGCTGTTTTTGTGCCTCATCTGGAATTTGTAGCGATTGGCGTGGCCGTAAGAAAGGGATCTTATCACATTGTCCACTAAAAGAAGTAGACATTTTAGTTTGGCTGGAAGATGGTCTTTCTTCTGCAGATGTTACTGTTGCTTTAACACCTACCCCACGGACACAACCTTTTTTTCCCCTTCCCAAGACGCCTATTCCCCTTTCCACCAGCAGCAGGCCTTTTTCCACTCATTTTGGTGGTTAACTAATTCACAACTCTGGAGTTGTTTGCACAAAAAAACAATGGATGGTAACCGAGCAGAGCTGAGTGGCCAAACTGTGGTATTAGGCCAAAACTATTGGATGGGTTAGATGCAGAAAAAAATTATATTCAATTTGCAACCTGATGGAGGTCAGTATAGATGGACTAATATAACAAGTCCCACACACAGCTAGAAGCCCAATATTTTTTCAGAGGTAGATGCAGAAAAAAATATATTCAGTTTGCAACCTGATGGAGGTCAGTATAGATGGACTAATACAACAAGTCCCACATACAGCTAGAAGCCCAATATTTTTTCAGAGGTAGATGCAGAAAAAAATATATTCAGTTTGCAACCTGATGGAGGTCTGTATAGATGGATTAATAGAACAAGTCCCACACACAGCTAGAAGCCCAATATTTTTTCAGAGGTAGATGCAGAAAAAAATATATTCAGTTTGCAACCTGATGGAGGTCAGTATAGATGGACTAATACAACAAGTCCCACACACAGCTAGAAGCCCAATATTTTTTCAGAGGTAGATGCAAAAAAAAATTATATTCAGTTTGCAACCTGATGGAGGTCTGTATAGATGGATTAATAGAACAAGACCCACACACAGCTAGAAGCCCAATATTTTTTCAGAGGTAGATGCAGAAAAAAATATATTCAGTTTGCAACCTGATGGAGGTCAGTATAGATGGACTAATACAACAAGTCTCACACACAGCTAGAAGCCCAAATATTTTTTCAGAGGTACTGTAGATGCAGATAAAAATTATTTTTAATTTGCAACCTGATGGAGGTCAGTATAGATGGACTAATAGAGAAAGTCCGACACACTGCTAGAATGCCAAATATTTTTTCAGAGCTAGATGCAGAAAAAAATTAGATTCAGTTTGCAACCTGATGGAGGTCAGTATAGATGGACTAACAGAGAAAGTCCCACACACTGCTAGAAGGCCAAATATTTTTTCAGAGCTAGATGCATACAAAAAGTTATTTTGAATTTGCAACCTGATGGAGGTCAGTATAGGTGGACTAATAGAACAAGTCCCACACACTGCTAGAAGGCCAAATGTTTTTTCAGAGCTAGATGCAGAAAAAAATTATATTCAGTTTGCAACCTGATGGAGGTCTGTATAGATGGATTAATAGAACAAGACCCACACACAGCTAGAAGCCCAATATTTTTTCAGAGGTAGATGCAGAAAAAAATATATTCAGTTTGCAACCTGATGGAGGTCAGTATAGATGGACTAATACAACAAGTCCCACACACAGCTAGAAGCCCAATATTTTTTCAGAGGTAGATGCAGAAAAAAATATATTCAGTTTGCAACCTGATGGAGGTCTGCATAGATGGATTAATAGAACAAGTCCCACACACAGCTAGAAGCCCAATATTTTTTCAGAGGTAGATGCAGAAAAAAATATATTCAGTTTGCAACCTGATGGAGGTCAGTATAGATGGACTAATACAACAAGTCCCACACACAGCTAGAAGCCCAATATTTTTTCAAAGGTAGATGCAGAAAAAAATTATATTCAGTTTGCAACCTGATGGAGGTCTGTATAGATGGATTAATAGAACAAGACCCACACACAGCTAGAAGCCCAATATTTTTTCAGAGGTAGATGCAGAAAAAAATATATTCAGTTTGCAACCTGATGGAGGTCAGTATAGATGGACTAATACAACAAGTCCCACACACAGCTAGAAGCCCAAATATTTTTTCAGAGGTACTGTAGATGCAGATAAAAATTATTTTTAATTTGCAACCTGATGGAGGTCAGTATAGATGGACTAATAGAGAAAGTCCGACACACTGCTAGAAGGCCAAATATTTTTTCAGAGCTAGATGCAGAAAAAAATTAGATTCAGTTTGCAACCTGATGGAGGTCAGTATAGATGGACTAACAGAGAAAGTCCCACACACTGCTAGAAGGCCAAATATTTTTTCAGAGCTAGATGCATACAAAAAATTATTTTGAATTTGCAACCTGATGGAGGTCAGTTTAGGTGGACTAATAGAACAAGTCCCACACACTGCTAGAAGGCCAAATATTTTTTCAGAGCTAGATGCAGAAAAAAATTATATTCAGTTTGCAACCTGATGGAGGTCTGTATAGATGGATTAATAGAACAAGACCCACACACAGCTAGAAGCCCAATATTTTTTCAGAGGTAGATGCAGAAAAAAATATATTCAGTTTGCAACCTGATGGAGGTCAGTATAGATGGACTAATACAACAAGTCCCACACACAGCTAGAAGCCCAATATTTTTTCAGAGGTAGATGCAGAAAAAAATATATTCAGTTTGCAACCTGATGGAGGTCAGTATAGATGGACTAATACAACAAGTCCCACACACAGCTAGAAGCCCAAATATTTTTTCAGAGGTACTGTAGATGCAGATAAAAATTATTTTTAATTTGCAACCTGATGGAGGTCAGTATAGATGGACTAATAGAGAAAGTCCGACACACTACTAGAAGGCCAAATATTTTTTCAGAGCTAGATGCAGAAAAAAATTATATTCAGTTTGCAACCTGATGGAGGTCAGTATAGATGGATTAATAGAACAAGACCCACACACAGCTAGAAGCCCAATATTTTTTCAGAGGTAGATGCAGAAAAAAATATATTCAGTTTGCAACCTGTTGGAGGTCAGTATAGATGGACTAACAGAGAAAATCCCACACACTACTAGAAGGCCAATATTTTTTCAGAGCTAGATGCAGAAAAAAATTATATTCAGTTTGCAACCTGATGGAGGTCTGTATAGATGGATTAATAGAACAAGACCCACACACAGCTAGAAGCCCAATATTTTTTCAGAGGTAGATGCAGAAAAAAATATATTCAGTTTGCAACCTGATGGAGGTCAGTATAGATGGACTAATACAACAAGTCCCACACACAGCTAGAAGCCCAATATTTTTTCAGAGGTAGATGCAGAAAAAAATATATTCAGTTTGCAACCTGATGGAGGTCAGTATAGGTGGACTAATAGAACAAGTCCCACACACTGCTAGAAGGCCAAATATTTTTTCAGAGCTAGATGCAGAAAAAAATTAGATTCAGTTTGCAACCTGATGGAGGTCAGTATAGATGGACTAATAGAATGATGCTATGCCCAAAAGATTTTACTTCACTAGGTGCAGTAAAAAAATTGGTATTCTATACACAGGTGGTATATCTTGCAACACAGATAGGCTACTCCACTGACTAACACACTCTGCAATAGGCCAAAAAGGATTAGCTTTGCTAGATTCAGCCAAATGCTGTGAAAAAAACTTGCACAGCACTGGCACAGACCTGCCTGGCAAAAACTGATAGGAACTGATGTAACCTAGTCCTGAAAAGGACTCCAATTACAATTAGTCTTTACTCCCACAACCTATCTATTTAAGAGCACAGACCTGCCTGATAAAAGTCGTAGGAAATGCTGTAACCTAGTCCTTAAAAGGACTGCAATCACAACTATTCCCTACTCCCAAGCTATCTGTATATTTGTGCGAAAATTGGCTTGAAATTAACAAGGTATAGCACACACAGCAACAGCGGTGCCGTCTAACACGCAGCTGCAGCAGTGAGAAAATGGTGGCGACGGGGAAAATGGCTTGGTCTTATAGGGCAAGGACATGTGACATACACTGCCAATGACACATGCCCTTGCTTGTGTGAAAAAAAGCACTTCGCTCCGTGTGTGCGCTGCTGATAGGCTGACAGATTGCACCTCCCCACTGCAAATGCGGGAAAGAGAAAAAAAAATGGAGATCTTCATTGTTCCTGCAGAGATCCATCCCCTGCCCCTCCCCCCACCCCGCTGTACACTCAAACTGCGTATTAACATTAATTTTCATCATTACTGAGAAAAAATCCAGTTATGATTTTGGTGCACGAACAGTTATCGAACATAACCTCGAACAGCCGAATTTTTCTCAAATTGTTCGTGTTCGCCGAACAGCTCGAACACCGCCCAAAACAGCTCGAATTTGAGATTGGCGAACAGTTCGAGTAGAACAACGCTCATCTCTACTGCTTACTGTCAATATAGAATGTATATAGAAAACTACTAATCAGTGGTGTGGGCATGGTCTGAGCATCTACAGCATGGAAAATTCTGATTGTATCACAACTGTTGCACCCAATAAACTTAAGTGTCACATAGTTGGAACCAGGGTGTCTTTCTCTACATTATACTGCTCTCAGATGAGGTATCAAAAACCTGCTGACAGATTCCCTTTAAGCAAAGACAAAGACAAAACATTCCTAAAGATGTTGAGCTTTCCCAATGACCAAGTACAGGTGCTCAGTCCTTCATGGCGGGGACAATCACTCAAATGTACCTACCCTACTATTTGTTTTCCATCTATCTCCACCATTCTCTGGATCTATGAAACCAGAGCTGTCATTCAAAAAAGGGGGGTGTTGAAAAAGGGAAAATAAGTAGGTCTGAATATGCACTTTAAAGTGACTCTGTCAGCACAGAAAGACTGTTTAAACCAAATTCTCACCTGTTTGTTTTCCCTCTATCTCCTCCCCTCCCTCTTCTTTGATTGACAACTCTGGCTCTACAGCCAGAGAAGGGTTGAGATTGTTGTAATACAAGCATAATAATAATCTTTTATTTATATGGCACCAACAAATTCCACAGCGCTTTACAATTCACAGACATTAGTGACACTGTCCCCAATATACATTCCCTATCAGTATATCTTTGGAATGTGGAAGGAAACCCACGAGAAGACGGGGAGAATAGACAAACTCGTAGCAGATGTTGTCCTTGGTGGGATTTGAACCCAGGACCCCAGCGCTGTAAGGCTGCAGTGCTAACCACTGAGCCACTGTGATGCCTGGTGGGTGCTCTTAAATGTTTGGCCATGCCTTTGTGCACCAAGTGCCTGTACAGGGTGGGGCATTTATATGAATACAACTAAATTAAATGGGAATGGTTGGTGATATCAACTTCCTGTTTGTGGCATATTAGTATATGGGAGGGGGGAAACTTTTCCAGATGGGTGGTGACCATGGCGGCCATTTGGATCCAACTTTATTTTTTTCAATGGGAAGAGGGTCATGTGACACATCAAACTTATTGATAATTTCATAAGAAAAACAATGAGGTGCTTGGTTTTAACGTAACTTTATTCTTTCATGAGTTTTTTATAAGTTTATGACCACTTATAAAATGTGTTCAAAGTGCTGCCCATTGTGTTGGATTGTCAATGCAACCCTCTTCTCCCACTCTTGACACACTGATAGCAACACCGCAGAAGAAATGCTAGCACAGGTTTCCAGTATCCGTTGAGGGTGCACCACCACATTATGGGTGTCAGGTCCGAGCATTCCTACATGAACAGTTTCCTGGAAAGTGGATTGGTCATCGTGGGCCAGTTGAATGGCCACCAAGGTCTCCCGATCTGACCCCCTTAGACTTTTATATTTGGGGTCATCTGAAGGCAATTGTCTATGCTATGAAGATACGAGATGTGCAGCATCTGAAACAACGTATACTGGAAGCCTGTGCTAGCATTTCTTCTGCGGTGTTGCTATCAGTGTGTCAAGAGTGGGAGAAGAGGGTTGCATTGACAATCCAACACAATGGGCAGCACTTTAAACACATTTTATAAGTGATCATAAACTTGTAAAAAAATCATGAAAGAATAAAGTTACGTTAAAACCAAGCTCACCATTGTTTTTCTTATGAAATTCTCAATAAGTTTGATGTGCCACATGACCCTCTTCCCATTGAAAAAAATAAAGTTGGATCCAAAATGGCCTACTTCAAAATGGCCACCATGGTCACCACCCATCTGGAAAAGTTTTCCCCCTCCCATATACTAATGTGCCACAAACACGAAGTTGATATCACCAACCATTCCCATTTAATTTAGGTGTATCCATATAAATGGCCCACCCTGTACTTGGTTCGAGCAGTCATTCTCTGCTGACAGAGTCCCTTTATATTGATGACAAGGTCTCCTGCTGCAGTATTGTAAGTTCAGTTGAGTATTATGTGCATGGGGGCATTTATGAGATGCTACTATATAAGAAAATGTGAGATCAATATCACCCAAAACACATTCATAATGGTCATAATATATCAATGCAGTATATAGCCTTGATTAATAAGGCTGCAGTGGACATTCTATCAGGACACGCCTCAATAGTTTATTCTCATAAGAGAAAGCCATATTTGGTACTTAGCCCACACTCTTCCCACTTGCAAGTGAGGTAATAGTATTAGGGTTGATGTCAGCCTTGTATTGGCTGCTGACATGAAGCCCAAGGGTTAGTAATGAAGAGGTGTCTATAAGACGCCCCCATTATTAACTCCATATTCATATTGTAAATAAAAAACACCCAGAAAAAAAAGTCCTTTATTTGAAATAATGATATAGACTCCTTAATTGAAATAAACACTCCCCATCCCTCTTTTACCCATTTAATCAGAAAAATGAAAAATAAAAAAGTAAACTTATACTCACCTGAAGATCATATTCCAATGAACCGCATGGGCCCCATGTAAAAAGCCAAAAATAATAAACGACCATATTCCTCACCTGTCCGACCAGAAGATTAATCCATTTTTCCCTTGACGAGTCTAGCTCTGCTACATCTAGCATAATGCGACCGTTCAGCCTAACATCCATCAGAGACGGAAATAAGGCGAGCTGAGTTCATAGCTGATGAACTTTGTTCACCTCATTAACGTCAGCATGAGCGCAATGAGAATGTTCTTCCATTATAAAATGATTACCGCAGACACTGGGAAAAAAATCACTAAAAATACACTACAAAATAACACCTTGTACTTTGCAGCTCTCGAAGAAGTATGGACCAATGTACACCATAAAATTAGGAGAAGAGAAAGTCGTTGTCTTATGTGGATACGATGCCGTGAAAGATGCCTTGGTCAATCATGCAGAAGAATTTTCAGGCAGACCAAAAGTGCCAATTTTTCATGAAATAATTAAAGGACACGGTAAAGATTATAGACTTATTGTTAGATTCGTTTTTCTTCCTTGCTCCTTTCAATTCTAAATAAGACGTCCGGCTTGGAAAACCTCAGCTCAAATTTTATGTAGCTGGAAGTTCAGACACAGAATTGGTCAAAACCCCAAAGCACTGTGTCTGCAAATTGAGACTGTGGTTTGGCTTTTATCCTAAGTCATATGGCAAGGCTCGTTAAAGGGTTGATATTGACTATTTAGGAACGCTCCCTCTAATAAGTGGCATTAGAGTTCTAGTCCTCTTCCTCTCTGAAGAGTCAATTTACATATTTAGTTTCCCTGAGGAGCATGCATGGCATATAAGTCTCCTGATTCTGACTTGCCAGGCCAGGCTTGTCACTCTCCACAAGGAGAAACGTTACCCCTTAGATCCCAGTAGAATGTACTGAAATTCACATGTGCTTGTGAATCAGGACAGTTGCAATTTGAGTTGCACAGATCGTCCAAAACAAATAAGGCCCAGTGCCATTTCACACCCTGCTGAATAATCGTAAAGCAGGCTAAAGCATCTCTCTGTTGATGAGAATCTCCTCTCTCTCTCTTTCTCTGTCCATGGCAGATCCCACCCTCTCTCTCAATACAATACAACAATACAATACAAATAGGCTTTATTGGCAGGACCAAAATACAATTATAGTGCTGCCAAAGCAAGAAAAAGTAAGTGTCACAGGGGAGGGGGCTTGTGGGGATGGAATGTTTGAGGGTTCAATTTGGGCAGTAATAGACCATTCGGGGGTCTTACGTTCCTCTCAGTTTATGACATGTGGTGACATATTGGGCGGCAATCTCCACCGTTGATTCCTCTTCCTCCAGTAGGATGCAGAGTTTCCTTTCCTTGTCCATAGATGGGAAGTCTGGGATGTGAGTGGAGAGTCTCTAGAAATGAGAGGCCCTCACTGCTCAGTATTTGCTGCAGTGCAGCAGGAAGTGTGTCTCCTCCTCCAGGGCCCCCTGCTGGCAGTGCTGGCACAGTCTGTTCTCCCATGGCTTGTATGTCTGACGGTGCCACCCTGTTACCACCTCTAGGCTGTGTGCACTCAGTCTGTACATTCTCAGGGTCTGCCTGTCTTTGGGGTGATGTAACCTCCCCAGATATGGGGCCAAAGTATACTCCCTCTTCAGTGCCCGGTAGATTGTGAGTTTCTGGGCTTTCTCTAGTTCACTTTTCCATCTCTTTATGTAATGCTTCTTGCAAGTCTCTGAGGTCCCCTTTAATTGGCCTTTTGTCAGGGTGTGTTGCTGACTTTGGCTGGACTGGCAGTTGGGGTTCCTGGCTTGCTCTGGGCTCCGGCTCAGCAGGGCTTTAGAATGATAGGAGCTGGGGTTGCTGCTCTGTATGCGTGCCTGGAGTGATAGCGCCCTCTTGTGTATAGTGAGCCAAATGGGGAATCGGCCCAGCTCTGCCCTACAGGCTATGTTTGAGGTGCTGCGATGGACCAGGAGGAGATATTTGCAGAACTCCAAGTATAAGACTTCAGTTGGGCTGAGATCCCACTTTGTCTGGTTTGGGTAGGTCCCTGGGCCTCATACCTTGCTACCGTACAGCAGTATAGGGGTGACGACACTGTCAAATATCTTGAGCCAGACTCTCACCGGTGGTATCGTTGTCTTCTGATGACTTAGAAGGTTCGGCACACTTTTGTTTTCAGGGTTTCTGCTGCTTGCTTGAGGCTCCCAGTTTGGCTTAGCTCCAGACCAAGGTAGGTATAGCTGCTGCTCTTCTCCAGCATGTAGCCATTTAATGTGAGAGAGGGAGTGGGGGTTTTGTCCTTGTTCCTTCTCTGAAACACCATGACTTTGGTCTTCATTTGGTTGATGGGCAGCGCCCATGTGGTGCTGAATGTTTCCAGCACTGCCAGGCTATCTTGGAGGCCTCTCTCCGTTGGGGAGAGTAGCAGGATGTCATCTGTGTACAGCAAGAACTTCACCTCTTGGTAGTGCAGACTGAGGCCTAGGGAGGAGGAGGATTTTCTCTGTTGATGACACCCTCTCTCTCCCTCTTGTTCTACACACCTTTCCAAGGGAATTGGACTACTTTAGTTTTGTCACAAATACATGTGAAGTAAACTTAATTTATGGGAAAAAATTGCTGAATTTGCCGAATTTGAATTTCAAAAACTACAATCATCCCTAGAAATCGATCTACCACACTGCCCTGACATCCAAAATAAATCTAACCAACTCAATTTAGCCTCTCTGTTAATGACAGCCTCCTCTTTCTCACCCTCTGTTGATGATAGCACCTCTCTATCTGTTGATGACAGCCTCCTCTTTCTCTCCCTCTGTTGATGATAGCTTCTTTCTCTCTGGTGATGAAAACCCCCACTCTTATCCTCTCTGTCAATGACAGCATCCCCTCTCTCTCACTGTGGATTACAGACCCACGTTCTCTCTCTGTCAATGACAGCCTCCCATCTGTCTTCTCTGTCGATGAGAACCCCTTATCTCTGTATCTGTTGATGAAAGCTCCCTCTCTCTCTCTCTGGCAATGCAAACCTCCCTCTCTCTTTGTGTCAATGAGAGCCCCCTGTCTCTTTGTTGATGGGAGTCATCTCTCTCTCTCTGTCAATGAGAGACCCCTTCTTTTTCTTTGTTGATTAGAGACCCCTATCTCTCTCTTTTTCTCTCTCTTTTTCTCTCTCTTTATGTTGATGAGAGCCCTTTCTGTTGATGAGGGACCTCTCTGTGTCGATGAGAGCCTCCTCTCTCAATGTTGATGAGAGAACCCTCTCTCTGTCTCTTGATGACAGCCCCTCTCACGCTCTCTATTTTTCTGTCGAAGCGATCCCCACTTTTTCTCTCTCTCTGTCAATGAGAGCCTCCCCTCTCACTATCTCTCTCTGTCGAGGAGAGCCCTCCCTCTCTTTCTGCAAATGAGATCCCTCTCTCTCTTTGTTGATGAGAACCCCCCTCTCTCTCTTTCTCTGCCCATGGCCACTCCCACCCGCTTTCTCTTTCTCTGTCGATGACACCCCCTCTCTCTCTCTCTCGTTCTACTCACTTGTTCTACAAACCTTTATGATGAATTGGATTACTTTAGTTTTGTCACAAATACATGTGAAATAAACTTAATTTGTTTGAAAAATTTGCAGAATTTGCCAAACCTGAGTTTGAAAACGTTCAATCATCCCTACAAATCGATCTACCATACTGCTCTGACTTCCAAAATAAACATAACCCACTCAATTTAGCCTTGCCCATAAAAATATACTGGCAAGAGCATAGCAAGAGCATAGACTATGGGAGAAAAACAGTTTGTACAAGACTACATGAATCAAGATCTTACACAAGCACTTGCAGATTGACCAATAGGCAAGAGCTTGTGCACTGTTTTCATTCTTTACTTTTTTTCTTGGATTACTAGTAACTATTTTAAAGGAAGCTTTCATCAGAAAATGATCTATTGTTTAAATCGTATTTCTGTGTTATTTTTTTTTATTTTTACAGTGTTTTTCCATCCATATAACAGTTACAATAAAAAAAGAAATCTTTTCACTGTCACCTTGGCCACTGAGAATTTTTTAGACTCTAGATTTTTATTGTTTCAGGAAACAATAGATGTACATTAGCCACAATAAACACACTCTGACCCTGTTTTTTATTGACACATCTAATGAGCTGTTGTGATTGGTGGATCCTTAGTATCAGCTGTATATACAGGTAATCATTGTAATCCTGCCTCTGATGATAAGGGGCTTGCTTAATTTTTTTCCTGAAAAGACAGGAAGTGTGAGTCTAAAAAAGTCCCTGTGGACAGTATAAAAATTGCAAGATTACTAATTTTGTTTTTTAATCAAGAAATTGCCCCCAAAATAAAAATACATGTAACAACAAACTGATTTAAACAATGGGTCATTTTCTTGTGATCACTTCCTTATAAGCTCAAGGTCAATTTTACTTACAAAAACTACAGTGATTTTCTTCCCATACCAAATGCTAAGATTATTGTCTCATGTTACTCAACTTTTTCAAAAACTGCTACTTTCCCAACCTGGAGCACATTTTTGTTTAAAAATGTATCATATATTGAGAGACTATTGAGTCGATGGAGAATACAATATAGAAATTTCCAAACTCCAAGTAACATCAGTGGAAATTGATCATGACATAATTTTTGAATCATTGAGAATTTTGGACTCTTGGGTAGTGTTGAGCGATACCTTCCGATATCTGGAAATATCGGATCGGATTGGATCGGACCGACACCCAAAAAATATCGGATATCGCCGATTCCGATACCGGAAACCAATGCAAGTCAATGGGACACAAATATCGGAATGAAAATAAACCCTTTCTTTCCTTGTAGGTTAATTCTACATGAAGGAAAACAACTAAGAATAATGTAGAATGTATTACATGAAAAGCCGGCAATTCAGCAGCGGCATACACCGGTACCCGACAATTAAGAACAGAAAGAATAGAGAATCACACATCGATTAGATAGATAGAAACATGTCAGTCACATATATAAGAAGTACAGTGACAGTGTTGCTTACTGTACTTGTCATTTAGTGTTAAAGGATTTATTAAAAAAAATAATAGTGTTTTCATGCACCGTCTCTTTAAAAAAAACGGCCGGCAATTCAGCATCGGTATCCGACAATTTAGAATAGAAAGAATAGAGCATCACACACAGATTAGATAGATAGAAACATGTCAGTCACATATATAAATACAGTGATAGTGTTGATTACTGTACTTGTCATTTAGTGTTAAATAAAGGATTTATTAAAAAAAAAAATTGGCGTGGGGTTCCCCGTAATTTTAGTCTCTAGCGGAGGTTAAGCAGACGGCTGGGGCAGATGTTTGAAGCCTGGGAAGGGGGTAATACCCACGGAGCTTCCCAGGCTACTAATATCAGCCCCCAGCTGAATACCTAGACTTTACTAGCTATTAAAATGGGGGACCCCCCCAAAAAATGTTGTGGGGTCCCCCCTATTTTAATAGCTAGCAAAGGCTAGGCAGACAGCTGGGGGCTGATATTAATAGCCCAGGAAGGGTACCATGAATATTGGCCCCCTCCCAGGCTAGAAACACCAGCCGTCAGCCGCCCTAGAAATAGCGCATCCATAGGATGCTCCAATTCTGGCACTTAGCCTCGCTCTTCCCACTGCCCTGTAGTGGTGGCAGTGGGGTAATAGGGCTGGGGTTGATGTCAGCTTATAATGCCAGCTGACATCAAGCCCAGGTTAGTAATGGAAAGGCGTCTATAAGACACCCCCATTACTAACCCCATAGCCAAAGTTTAAAAAAAACACAAACACCCAGAATAAAGTCCTTTAATTGAAATAAACACACAATTCTTTATTGTTCTAAATTAAACCATACTTATCATCACGCCCATTCCAGCTGAAACCAATGTCTCAGTGTCTGCGGCACGGCAAGCTGGATGGCAGCTTTCGACTGCGATCCAGTCTGTCATGTGAATGTAGCAGAGCTGGAGCCATCCTGGGAACCATGGAAAGGTAAGGATGAGGTTGCTTTATTATTTTACTTTTATTGCAGAAGACATTGGCTTCAGCTGGAATGGGTGTGATGGTAAGTATGGTTTAATTTAGAACATTAAAAAAGTGTGTGTTTATTTCAATTAAAGGACTTTTTTTTTATAAATCCTTTATTTTAAAACTAAATGACAAGTACAGTAATCAACACTATCACTGTACTTATTATATATGTGACTGACACGTTTCTATCTATCTAATCTATGCGTGATGCTCTATTCTTTCTATTCTAAATTGTCGGGTAGCGATGCTGAATTGCCGGCCGGCTTTTTTAAAGAGACGGTGCATGAAAACACTATTATTTTTTTTGATAAATCCTTTAACACTAAATGACAAGTACAGTAAGCTGAGCGCTGCCATCCAGCTTGTCATCCTTCAGAGACACTGCAGAGCGCAGGCATTATGGGAACTTCCGATTCCGGTATTTTATATTCTAAAAGTATTGGAACTCAGTATCGGAACTCCGATACCGCGAATATCAGTCGATACCCGATATTTCAGTATTGGAATGCTCAACACTACTCTTGGGTGCCTTTGAAGAGGAAATTGTTAGTAGCCATTTTGCATGTTTCTTATTTTTTCCATGTTATATTACATATCCCCAGGAGTTATCTTTGCTTTTGACGATAATTGGAAAGTGATGAGACGATTTACTCTATCGACACTTAGAGATTTTGGAATGGGGAGGGAAACCATCGAAAACAAGATTTCCGAAGAAGGTGATTTTCTGGTAAAGGAGTTCAGATCTTACAAAGGTTTGTGAATGCTTCCATCATACTTTATTTATTATTATTATTATTTATTATTATTTATTATTATAGCGCCATTTAATCCATGGCACTTTACATGGGAAAAAGGGGTATACATACAAGAACAATTACAATAATCTTGAACACAATGTGACAGCGACTGGTACAGGAGGAGCGAGGACCCTGCCCGCGAGGGCTCACAATCTACAAGGGATGGGTGAGGATACAGTTGGTGAGGGTAGAGCTGGTCGTGCAGTGGTGGTTACTGCAGGTTGTAGGCTTGTCGGAAGAGGTGGGTCTTCAGGCTCCTTTTGAAGGTTTCCACGGTCGACGAGAGTCTGATGTGTTGGGGTAGAGAGTTCCAGAGCAGGGGGGAAGCACGGGAGAAATCTTGTATGCGATTGTGGGAAGAGGAGATAAGAAGGGAGTAGAGAAAGAGATCTTGTGAGGATTGGAGGTTGCGTGCGGGTATGTAACGGGAGACTAGGTCAGAGATATATGGAGGAGATAGGTTGCGAATGGCTTTGTATGTCATGGTTAGGGTTTTGAACTGGAGTCTCTGAGCGATGGGGTGCCAGTGAAGAGATTGACAGAGAGAAGAGGCCGGGGAATAGTGGGGGGACAGGTGGATGAGTCGGACAGCAGAGTTTAGGATGGATTGGATTTGTGTGTTCATGAGTTAAAAATATAATTACTATAATTTTTAGTGGTAGCCTAAGCTGGACTTGGATGATTCTGAAGGTCTGATAACCGGCTAAGGTGCATTATTAACTTCTATTTGCTTAGTTATCTACTCATAAGTCATAACCTACAGTAGCACAGCACAGTAGCACAGGATCTGTCCTATGGTCACTGATAGATGGTATTGTCTTCTGCTACATCTCAGAGGCTCTGTTATGTTTGGTCTCTGACCACTGCTCCACTGGTGGCCCAATCCAACCTTGTTTGTAGCCTTTGAGTATAATTTCACATTTGGAAAATAAGAAAATGTCTCTGTTTGCAGTTCTAGTAACTTGATACAAATGTATCTAGATGGATTCACACTCATGACCATGTACTGCTTAGTGGCACAGTGGTTAAACTTATCACAATTGCCTCGTAGTTATTATTTTTTTAACATTATATCTGATCAGAGCCATCTCTGCTCCTTGGTCAGGTCTTCTGATTTCGGTACCACCACACTATGTCCTGATGCGGTAGACATTTTATATCTGGCTTTACATAAAATGTCTTGATGATAAACAGCATGATTACTCATGACCATGTGATTTTGTCTGGTGTTAATGAGAGTCTGGTAGCAAAGAGAAAAAGTAACTGAAAGAGTGAAGGCTGGAAAGAGCCATCACCATTCAATTTTTCTTGGAGGTTGCATGGTCAGCCATTAGCTATGT
Organism: Phyllobates terribilis; assembly: GCF_046119375.1. Lineage (NCBI taxonomy): Eukaryota > Metazoa > Chordata > Amphibia > Anura > Dendrobatidae > Phyllobates > Phyllobates terribilis. Next base: position 65,779,013 of record NW_027362763.1, on the reverse strand, counting down.
ATTGTGCACTTACGAATTGTGCACTTACATTATACATTAAAATTTGAAAGAATTTATAGATTGAGATTCACAAACAGAGTTGAAGGATAGCAAGATCGTTAGCCATTCATACTTTTTTGGAGGCTTGAAAGATGAATAGCTATTCAACTTTTTTTCAGAAGCTACATGGTCAGCCATCGGCTATGTGCAGTTACTTTATACGTTCTGAGACAAAGGCCACAATTCAACATGATGGTTACCACAGAATTCTAGCATAAAGCGACATGAAATTATGAACATTTTTGAAGTTCCACAAAAAATGTTAAACTTTTGCCAGTCTCACTTCACTTTTAGCCAGCTCTGTTAAAATGAGCGAAGGTGGAGCAGGCTAAGGTGTGACAATGATCGCTCTACAAATTCATTGAATTTGACCGTGACTGAAGTAATATTTCTAGCAAAACTCATGCCACTGATAAGAGGCCTCTCATTCAAGTGGTTTGCGCCTCTTAAGGAATTATCTGCTTCTTATTCCTATGAAACACCAGTCTTAATGAATTGGGGCCAAAGTATTTAAAATGCTTATAGACTTTAATGCTGTAATATTTTATGACCCTTATCTAGTTATTGTATTTCCAGGTGAGCCCTTCGATAACACCATGATTATAAATGCTGCTGTATCTAATATAATTGTCTCAATCTTACTGAGTAATCGATTTGATTATGAAGATCCCACACTTCTGAAACTGTTGAAGATCGTTAATGATAATATCCATTTACTTGGAAGCCCAATGGCTATGGTGAGCAGCTCTACTCTATGTTATATTTAAAGGGGTTCCCCAGGAAATTACAGGAGACACAATCTATATATGAATACTAGGATGAGCTGCCATTCAATTGAGAGAGGAAGCATATGCTCTAGCAGAAACCTATCTCCTCTTGGAACAAAGGATCAGGCATGATGAAAGACAACAGTGTCTTACATAGTTATATAGGTTGAAAAAGACACAAGTTTATCCAGTTCAACCTTTTTCCACTAGTTAAAACTCTCAAGCTCAGTTTTTATTATCCTACATAGTTTTGTGTCAAAGACTGACATTTTACTCTCAATCCCATCAACAAGGTCATTAATAAAAAGATTAAAAATAATTGGACCTAATATTGATCCCTGATGTCTCCACTACTCCTAGTAGAGCTCCTTGTGGTGCCCACTGCTCATAGTACAGATCCTTGTGGTCCCCACTGCTTTCTCTCATTTAGAGAATGTACCATTAATAATCTTTATTTCTTTCCCTTAACCCCTTTACAACCCATGGCGTATTAGTACGCACATTTGCGATCCCCTGGTTCAGTGAGGGCTGCTGCACTAAGCCCTCACTGAACCGAGCACATGTCAGCTGATTCTTACAGCTGACATGTGCCCGCATCAGCCACGGGTGGAATCGCGATCCACCCGCGGCTGTTAACATGTTAAATGCCGCTGTCAATCTCCGACAGCGGCATTTAACGCGCGCTTCTGGGTAGCGCGTCATAAGCCCCACCCATCGGCGACCCCGTCACGTGATCGCGGGTCACCGATGAGTGGGCATGACAACCCAGGGTCTGCAGCAGACGCCTGTGGTTGTCATGATCTGGTCGCACAGGACCATTTCTGCTGCATGCAGGGGATCTGCTGGTCCCCTGTATGTAGCAGAGCCGATCAGACAACTGCTGCTTCTAGTCTCCTATGGAGACTATTGAAGCATGCAGTAAGTGAAAAAAAAAAGTTTTTAAAAATATAAAAAAAATTAAAAAAATCTAAAAGTTTAAATCACCACCCTTTTGCCCCATTCAAAATAAAATATATATATAAAAAAAAAAAAAACCCAAATAGACATATTTGGTATCGCCGCGTTCAGAATCACCCGATCTATCAATATAAAAAAAGAATTAATCCGATCGGTAAACTGCGTAACGAGAAAAAATTTCCAAACGCCAGAATTAAGTTTTTTGGTCGCCGCAAAATTGCAATAAAATGCAATAACGGGTGATCAAAACATCGGATCTACCCCAAAATATTATCACTAAAAACGTCAGCCCAGCGCACAAAAAATAAGCCCTCACCCAGCCCCAGATCACGAAAAATGGAGACGCTACAGGTCTCGGAAAATGGCGCTATTTTTTTTTTTCTTTACCAAATTTTGGATTTTTTTTTCACCACTTAAATATAAAATAACCTATACATGTTTGGTGTCTATAAACTCGTAATGACCTGTAGAATAAGAATGGCAGGTCAGTTTTAGCATTCAGTGAACGTGGTAAAAAAAATAAATAAAAAACAACTGTGGTATTGCACTTTTTTTGCAATTTTACCCAACTTGGAATTTTTTTTCCGTTTTCCCGTACACGATATGGTAAAACTAGTAATGGCGTTGAAAAGTACAACTCATCCTGCAAAAAATAAGCCCTCACATGGCCATATTGACCAAAAAATAAAAACGCTATGGCTCTGGGAACAAGGGGAGCAAAAGACAAAAAAGCAAAAACGACAAAACCCAAGGTTGCGAAGGGGTTAAACAGTGTTTTTCCACCTGCAAATAGTGTCCCTGCTACTGGATCTTCAGTATAAGGCTGTTATGTGGTTCAGTATAAAGTGTCTTTTCAAAGTCGAGATAAATCATATCAGCAACATTGCCATCATCCAGATTACTTATTCTGTATAATTACAAGAGTTTTTTGTTGGATTATCTATTTAATTTGCAGGACCATTGATATGTTTTTTTTATTCACTGCAGCTATATAACGCATTTCCATCTGTGATGCGCTGGTGTTCCAGAGTGCAAAAAACGGTGGCCCGGAATGTGGATGAAATGCACGCATTCATTCGAGAGACCTTCACCAGCCACAGGAAACAACTGGATGTAAATGACCAGAGGAATCTTATCGACTCATTCCTGGTGAAGCAGCGAGAGGTACTACCATATAAGCTGGTACTTATGTGACAAAGCCGAGTTTGTTATCTGGAACAATCAATTAACATGTTTCTTCCAATTTCTAACTTCCCTAAATATATTTAGATTTTTTTTTTGTTCAGTTACTTGTCCATTTTTAGTTTTTTCCTCCTCAATCTCCAAGAGTCCCATCTTTTTTTAATTTTCAACCGGCATAACCGTATACCAGCTTATTTTTTGCAGGACATGTTGTAGTTTTGAGTTATTTATCTTTTATATATTTAATTTATTAATTGTTTTTTTCTAGTAGCAGTTAGTAACTAGCCATTTTTGGGGCTCATATTTAATTCCTCGAGCTTGGATGGAAGAAACTTAAATAACAAGCTACAATCTGCTTTGTGGCGTAAAAGAGAATTTTCACTGCCTAAAAATCAAAATTATTTTTTTCTTTAAAGACATAACATGCCAGTAGATAGAAATGCATATATGTGTAACAACATAGTACAGTGTGTGTAAAATAACAAAAAAATAAAGAAAATAGAAGCTGAAAATTTTCCGCAAATTAAAAAAAAATGATGCAAAAACAATGAAAGTAATACAATTTTTGTAATGTGATACATGGAATATATTTTTATATGTTAGGAAAACCCAAATACTAAATTATACTTCACCAATGAAAACCTAACAATGTTGGTAACGGACCTCTTTTCTGCTGGCGTGGAGACAACCTCAACCACCCTGAGATGGGGCCTTCTATTGATGATGAAATATCCAGAAATCCAAAGTAAGAGCCCTGCCTTTATGTCTGGCAATTTATCATGTACATTTTATTTTGATTTTAGTAATTTATGCCGGATAGTGATATAGTGACTATTTTCATCCTTAATTTTATTTTCTATGCATCATTATGGTGGCCACATTATTGCCTAAACTGCTTCTTTGAATCTCAAGGTTATTCTATGGGAGAAATAGTCACAAAAAATTTGTAGCAAATGCAAAACGTCCAATCACAGGTAGGCATTGAGGTATCATTCATGATGATTGCAGTTACCAGCAAGTTTACCATTATTAGAGATGAGCGAACTTGTTCAGAAAACATTCGCCAATATTAAAGTTGGCACGAACATTGCTCGTTCGGATTTGTGTGCTGATCCCCGAGCATTTTACTCAAAATCTGCAAAATTTGGCCAAAGTTTGGTAAATGATCGAGTTTCCACTAATGCTTTTGTTAAGACTTTGGCTAGGATAGTGGTGCTGTATGATGAGCGGGGGGTGGGGGAGGGGGGGGGGGAGTCAGAGGTGTGCAGACTTTCATTCTTTTTTTTTTTTAATTAACTTAATGTGTGGACACTCCAGCAGCCAATCAGGGCACAGAAACCATCCACAACATCCCAAAACAAGGCCAGACCAGGCCAATCTTTTGTGCTAATATTTTTGTCCAACCAGGAGTCCACATTTCAGAATATAAATTCTTTGTACTAATAGTGTGGTCCAGAAACCAGGCCACATTTTAGCATAAAAATCTTTTGTGCTAATTGTGTGGTCCAGACACCAGTCCACATTTCAGAATCTAAACCCTTTCTGCTAATAGAGTGGTTAAGAAACCAGGTCACATTTCAGGATAAAAATCTTTTGTGCTAATAGTGTGCTTTAGCCAGGAGTTCTCAATTTTTTTTGTATTTTTACATTTTTTTTTAACACTTTTTACATACTTCAGTCGTCTCCATAGAGTTGTCTGATTCCCTCTGCTACACACAGGCGATGATCAGATCGCCTGTGTGTATCAGAATTTCTCTCTTGTTATGAGCACTGACCACTGAGCGGCACTCAGAGCAATCTGGAAATGACAACCACATGGGTCTCCTGCAGACCCCAGGTTGTCATGCTAACCCATCGGTGACCCGAGATCATGTGACAGGGTTGCCAACAGCGGCATTTAACTAGTTAACAGCAGCGGGTGTATCGCGATTCCACCCACGGCTGTTGCGGGCACATGTCAGCTGTATAGATCAGCTGACATGTACCCGGAAAGGTGCGGGCTCAGCACCGGGGCCCACACTAAACAGAGGGATCTGATGTGGGGTGTACTATTACGCTCCACGTCAGGAAGCAGTTAAACACTGCCTGATTGCTGTGAGCTCTGGCTTTGCAGTACGGAGGTGGGGGGGATTGTCTCTGCACTGATGGAATGTGTGTCTCATTAAGGGAGAGGTTGAGGACACAGGTGGAGGCCCTAGAGGAGGTGGAGGAAGCAGAAGCAGTGGAGAAAGTGTTAAGGCCCCGTCACACATAACGAGATCGCTAGCGAGATCGTTATTACGTCACGGTTTTGGGATCGTTGGAGAGTCGTTTCGTGATCGCTGGGGAGCTGTCAAACATGCAGAACTTCCCAATGATTTCGGCCACCCCAGCGATCTAACTAACGATCTCGGCGGTCGTTGGGACGCTTTCACACAGCAGCTGTTTCAACGATCCACACCTTGATAGGGAATGTACTGTGTCACAAAGGCGTGCATGAAATTACTTTTCCGCGCCCCCTCATCTCCGATTGGTGAACGGAGAACGCTGGTGGGATCCGAAAAAACAAGGACGCAGTCAGGAACAAGACCAGATGTACGACCAGTCACAGCTGGAGAACGCTACAACGATCCGCAAAATCAGGACTCAGTCGAATGACCGGCTATCAACAGGCCGGAGAATTCTGCTAAGATCTGCAATCCAGCAGGAGGTCAGAAACAAAGGATGGAATCGCTATTCTATTGCCTTCTTTATGCACGGCGGAAAATGAGAACGCTGTAGCGACCACCAATCAGGGACGAGGGGCACGGAAAAGTCCAATTTATGCACGCCTACGCATCTCAGTTCTGAATCGCTAACGAGGTCATTGATAAGGTGGCAAATACAGCGATGCACACTGCCCAGCGGGAGCGCAATGACCAAGGAATGGTCGAGGAAGCTCTGTAATGATCAGCGATATCACAGCAGGGGCCTGACCGTTGCTACCTGTCAGATATAACGAGATCGCTAGCGAGATCGCTGTTGCGTCACAAAAACCGTGACGTATCAGCGATCTCGCTAGCGATCTCGCTATGTGTGATGGGGCCTTAAGATACAGAGATTTGTCCTGCAAACCCTGGGGATGCCAAGACTTGGTATCTAGTGACACCTGGGTGTCTAGAGGTTTTGTTCACAATACCTTGGTGTGTAGTGGTTTAGTTCTTCAATCCTAGGTGTTTAGTAGTTTAGTTCTCAACTCCTGTTGTCTAGTAGTTTATCTCTCCATCTTCTGGTGTGTAGTGGTTTAGTACTCCTTCCCCTGGTGTTTAGTGGTTTAGTTCTACATCCCCTAATGTCTAGTGGTTTAGTTCCCCATCCTGTGTTGTCTACTGGTTTAGTTCTTCATCCCCTGGTGTAGTGGTTTAGTTCTCCATTCCCAAGGGCCCTGCAAGCCTTGGGGATCCAAGACTTGTGGAGTAGCCCCCTTTCCCGCATGCCACAACAGCCACCAGAATTACCCAGTGCCCAGTCAGTGAAATGTAACACCCCTGGCCATGCTTGCTAATCCAGGTGTCAGACATAGATTTTTTCAAGGATCAAGTGATGTTGTCTGAGACATGCTGGTTTAGTGTAGGCAAAGCTTTCTTAGAGAAGTAATGGTGACTGGGCAACTGGTACTGGGGGATTTCGACAGCCATCTGCTTTCGAAACCATCGATATCCACTAGGCGGAAAGGCAGCATTTCCATGCCAACAGATTGGAGATGGTGAAGTTGAAGCTCTTTACCTGGCATGTGAAGGAAGAAATAATTTTTTACGTGCCCACAACTGGGAGACTGAGGGCAGGCTGCTGTGCTGATAGAGGGTGGAGTAGGGTGAACATGACAAACTGCTGGACTGTGAGTGAGATGGAAATGTTATGATGGATTGAGGAAGATGTGATGTGCTTGGTGTCTGAGATTGGTGTCTACTTCCATAACAGCTGACGGGCTCTCACTCATCCTGACTGTAGCGGGTAAACAAGTGGAGGTTCTGCATTCGGATACCTGTGTGAGAACACTTGCCACAGTGACGGAGGAGGAAGAAGGTGCCGGTGTAGTTGATGAAGTGGTCAGTGGTTGGAGAGGCCCGGTCCATGCATGTAGTAGTCAAATTATTGCAATTTTTGCCTCTACTGAGCAGTTTTTACAAAGGTGTCAGATAGCATGAGTTGGATCATCCTTTATGATCTCAAAAAAAGCCCAGGCTAAGCAACCCTTGCCACCCTTGTGAACTGCACACCCAAGACTACTGCTGGCTACAGCCAGAGTTGTGGTTAAGGATGCAGTGCTTGTCGTGGTTGCATCACTCTGTGTTTCTGCGGGAAGCCGCAATGTAACCTTTTTGTTTTCCTCCTCCTACATTTCCTCTGCTGAGCTACTCAGCTAGGTTCACACCAAGTGGGATCTACAACCTCATAGTAACCCTCTCTGTTCTTCCACCCCTCGCCCTGAGAGTCACCCGCCTCTTCTTCCTGCCCTGAGAGCACAGTACAGTCCGCGTGAACCTAATGTATCTGAGTCTCATTAGAATCACCTCCACCCCCCGGGAGTTAATGTTTGGTGACAAGGGTCTGTATTCTGCTTGGAGCCTACTTTGTCCGGCCCCGGATCCACCTGAAAAAAATTTTGGGCATTGGTGCAGATGCTTTCTTTCTCTTGAATCTGTGAATCTTTGCATCAGACCTCTGATACCAGCTCTGCAGACTCACCCATCTGTGGTTCCCCACAGTCAGTTGGTTGGTTGAAGAGTTGTGACACGGGGAAACAAGGGTAATTGGGGTGCCACCTCTGAGGACTGTACTGTGTGTAATATTAAGGTGGAAGAAGGAGGAGAGGCCACTTTATGCAGCGCTTGCTATACACTGGAGCACATGCTCTTTCTGGCCCTCATCTACAAGGCATACCGCTGTGTGGCTGCCAAAGAAAGGGAGTGGAGTAGCCCATCCAGTAACAGAAGTTGTCAAAATGCTGCGAAATTACTCACTGCAGCAAAACAAACCTACTTGTCATCTCTCATATCATCACTGTCTTTCTGCTAGATTTCTTAAACTTAACATAGATAAAACCGAATTCATCATCTTTCCACCATCCCATTCAACCCCCCCAACTGACCTATCCATCAAAGTCAATGGTTGCTCACTCTTCCCAGTCCTGCAGGCTCGCTGCCTCAGGGTAACCCTTGACTCTGATCTCTCCTTCAAACCTCAGATCCAAGCACTTTCCACTTCAGGCCGACTTCAACTCCAAAATATCTACCAAATCCGCACATTCCTCAACCATGAATCTACAAAAACACTATTCCATGCACTCATCATCTCCCGCCTCGACTACTGCAACCTCCTGCTCTGTGGCTTCCCTTCTAACACTCTTGCACCCCTCCAATCTATCCCAAACTCTGCTGTTAGACTAATCCACCTGTCACCCCGCTTTTCCCTGGCTTCTTCCCTCTATCAATCCCTGCACTAGCTCCCCATTGCCCAGAGACTCCAGATCAAAACCCTATTTTGGCATACAAATCCATCCAAAACCTGTCTCCTACATACATCTGTGACCTAGTCTCCAGTACTTACCTGCACGCAACCTCGGAATCTCACAAGATCTTCTTCCCTACTCCCCTCTTATCTCCTCTTCCCATAATTGCATACAAGATTTCTCCCGTGCATCCCCCCTTCTCTGGAACTCTCTACCACAACATATTAGACTCTCGCCTACTATGGAAACCTTCAAAAGGAACCTGAAGACCTACCTCTTCCAACAAGCATACAATCTGTAGTAACCCCCGCTTCACCATACCGCTGCATGACCAGCTCTACCCTCACCTACTGTATCCTCACCCATCCCTTTTAGATTGTGAGCCCTCGCAGGCAGGGTCCTTTCTCCTCCTGTACCAGTCAGGTACTCATTTTTTGTTCAAGATTATTGTACTTGGTGTTTACTACGTATACTCCTTTTCACATGTAAAGCAATATAGAATATATGGCGCTATAATAATAAATAATAATAATTATACTATTTGAACTCTTGGTCAATTTATGCCACTTTTCCTGGTGTCTGACCACAATTTGAGCTCTTTTGGCAGCTTTTGGCCCCCCCATGAAGGTGTTGTCTATGCGTTTGGTTTTGCCCCCTATTGAATTCAATGGGGTTCTGAAATCTTCGGCAAACTGTTTGGCGAACGTCGGGAAGTTTGCCAATCGTAACTGAACCAAACCTTGAAAGGTTCACTCATCTCTAACCATGATCATCTTAAGACCAAAAACCATAGCCCAGGTGTGATCAAACATGATGACAAAACTGTGTAAAAAAAACTGTATTTTTACTTCTGATTTTATGTTTTTGTGAATTTTGTGAAATAGAAAAAGTCCAAAGTGAGATTGAGAAAGTTATTGGTTCGACCGAACCCCAAGTGTTTCATCGTAAAGACATGCCGTATACTGATGCTGTCATCCATGAGATTCAACGCTTTGGAAATATTGTTCCAACCAATTTGCCCCACGCTACCACTCAAGATGTCAAGTTCAGGGGATATCTTCTACCCAAAGTAAGAAAAATAGAAATTCATGCTTATTAATCTTCTTGGTGTAGGATACTTGAACCTGCTTGACTACTTGTACAATGCACTGCAATACTTTTATACTGCCGTGTATTATCATTGTACAGAACTCTTATGAAACTCTGCCACACGGCAGCATAAGAGAGCTAATATTGAAGCCAAAGGAGACTTGAGTAAGCCCATTGCAGCCATGGTAACCAAATATGCACCTCCTTATTGTATAGTGGTAGTGTAATGAGTGGTTGAAGTGACAACCCCCATATCCAAGTATGACAGTGGAATCTATGGGTTAAACTCTTGCTGAACTACAGAACATTCAAATCCTGAGCCTGCTCCATAAATCTTGTGCACAAATCTATTTAATATATATTTTAGATATGGCTAAGGGGTTACTGCTTTTTATTTGTGTCTTATTTTATGGTAGCTGTACTCCATTACAAAAAAATGCAATAAAATATGAATTTAAAAAATAATCTTATTCCATGCCTTTTTTGTTTGAGTAATTCCTAATTTGCCACAATGCCCCACATATTTTTTGTTACTGCTTACTATTCTTAGGCAGTAAAATCTTTTGCAACTCATCACAGTAATTAACAAACAGAAAGAGCTACCTCCCTTGTGATGCTTCTTCGATGTTATAGTTACTCTTGACCACAGCATTTAAGGCATTAAATAGTCAGACGTCATGGTGCTTTAATGAATAGCAATCCATGGCACAAAAAAATTGGACTTGCCAGAACCAGAATTTTTTACAATTCGATTTGCTTCAATCAAAATGGCGTTTTAGCGTGCCTCAGCTCAGCTTGGTCTTCCACTGACTCGTTTCTTCCCTCTAGGTCCAGCTTCCCCTCGGTCTTTTTCACTCTTTAGGGCACCTCTCCGGTGCTAACTAAGCCTCAAGTGACAACATGATGTAGTGTGAGATCTAGTGAGTGCTGAAGAGTGAAGAAGACTGAAGAGCGAAGAGAAGACTGGAGTTGGAGAGAGAAAGTGAGCCAGCAGAGGACGGGCACGGACAATTGACACCAGGGCAGGTGAGGGGTGAAATAAGTATAATTTTTATTTTACTTTTCAAATCCTCTGTGTCTGTGGAGATATCTACATGGGATTTATTTTAAAATTTGTCAATTTTGGATACAATAAAATATTTATTTTGACCAGCTTTACTTTTCTGAGTTGGAGAACATCTATCCACAAAATAACAAGCATGCTGCTTCTCTATTCAAAATTTATGAGGCTTCCAGAAACAAATATGATGTGAAGGAAAAGATAACTGGGGCCCCATTTTTCTGCGATCAGTGAGCATCCCAACAATAGAAGTCCCCCAGCAGTCACACATTTATCACTAAACTTGAGGATAGGTGAAATATGTTGTTATCCATATTTATCCCATAACACAGGTACCTAATGGATCTCAGTAACATGAATTGTGATTCAAAGTATTCAGTTGTAGTTTCTGGCAATTGATGGGTAGAATTTCCCATCATATCTCCTAGGACTGGAGATGGATGGTAATCGGCATAATGATAAATATAATGAAGTAACTTGTGCAAATCTTGAACTTTTCAGGGGACTCATGTGATACCGCTTCTGACCTCTGTTCTTTATGACAAAGATCATTTTGCGAGAGCCGACGAGTTCTACCCAGAACACTTTCTGGATTCCAGTGGGAATTTTGTAAGGAAAGAAGCATTTATGCCTTTTTCAGCTGGTAAGTGGGTCCCTCAGATATCATCTTTTAGGAGTAATGTGTAGAAGTGAGAGAATTTCTCCACTGTTATGCGTACCAAATGGAAAGCAATGAAATCTTATCAACATATTAAATTGATCTGTTGTCATCTTTAATAAATATTACAATGCTTAGTAAATCAAAGTATGCAGTTATTGTAATCAGGCATGTTTTGCATCAATTATAATTTTTAAACTTTTTTTACTTATTCTATTTTGTATATTATTATATTTTTAAATTTTATAAAAGTTGTCCTGTTTGTGGCATGGCCATTTTAACCATGAGTGTAAAGATGCAAAAGATTTTCATTCCAGCTCAAGAACATTTTGGGAACAGGTGGAATGAACTGTGGAAAGCACACTTGGGAGTTTATCTAAAGAACCCCTTAATTTGGGAATATTTGAATATTCCCCTCATAATATAACATCACTGTGTCCACTGAAGTGTTAAAAAGCCCATGCTGGAAGTATACAGTACCTTGTGATTTTTGCATTAATGAATATGAACTTTTTATCCTTTACCTCATTTTTTGTTTTAGGTAAGAGAAGTTGCGCTGGAGAGAACTTGGCCAAAATGGAGCTATACATGTTCTTCATAAAACTACTGCAGAACTTCACATTCCAGGCTCCTTCTGGGGCTACCCTAGACCTCACCCCTGGAGTTGGACTCACAGCCAGTCCAATGGCATATAAGATATGTGCTATTCCTCGTGTGTAACCTATTAGTCACCTAAAATTCATAGAATTGACTAGATAGATTTGCTGTAAAACATCATTTATGAAGGTTTCCTTAGAAAGTCTTGAGAGTTGAACTCTATAAATACATACAGAGGAACAATGTTTTAGATAATGAAGGAACATCTTCCTTCTTTACTGAACAATTTGTTCCTCAGAAACAAAAGTTTAGCCTGGTTTCATCCATAATCCATTACACTGTATGCAAGAGCACATTTTTTAAGCTGTATGAGAATTAATTTTATTAAAAACTCAAGATCATAAACGTAAAGACTTTAGAGTCCAGTGAGTGGTCTTACTCTGTGATTGACAGCCTTACTTTCATAGGCCTGCATACAGAAATAACTGTCAATCACTGAGTAGGGCCACCCATTGTATACACCAAGTAACATAAATGGCAAGTATTCGATCCTTCTGCCTTATAATATGCTGTCTGCAGATAGGACATGTTTAATGTTTACTTTAAAATTTTTCATGTCCACCAAAAAACAGTTTGTATATTTAGTATAAAGTGGAATAAAATTGTAATATATGCTGAAATTTACGTGTATCTGGTATGACTGTAATAAAATTCAGCTACAAATAAAATGAATTAAAATAATCTATTCATTGATATATTAATTAAAAGAATTGTGTCACAAATCAATATTAATTTCTCAAAATCATGCATTACATAACAATTTTTTCAAATGGAAAATTTAAATAAAAAATGCTCTTGTGTGTAAATATTGGTTCTACTGGTTATTGTACCACCTGGCATGTTTTTTATTTTCTCAGGGTGCTTTCACGTTGCATTCAGACACCAGTTTGTTCAGTCGGGGTTTGCATCCAAACTCCCCCGCAAAATGGGATTTGGTAGTATGCGCCTATGGGGCCATAGACTATAATGATGCCAACAGAGTCAACGTGTGCTATTTCGTGCAGAATTTTTGAGCATATACGCCTACTGGAGGCAAACACTCAGACATAGTGAAAATAAAAAAACTACAAGATGCAAAAATGAACAAAAACCCTGCTGTAAAAAAAATATAAAGCAAAAATGCATTCAAATAATATAGGGTTCTTAGTAACATTGTTTTTGATCACAAATAGTATAAAAGATATCCCACCACAGCATGGTGACCCCATATTCGGGATGGTCCTACTCTGTCTAATATTTAAAACCTTACCATGTAACAAAGTAACATAGTAACATAGTTTTTAAGGTTGAAGGAAGACTAAGTCCATCTAGTTCAACCCATAGCCTAACATGTTGATCCAGAGGAAGGCAAAAACTCCATGAGGCAAACACTAAGCTCCACATTGGGGGAAAAAATTCCTTCCCGACTCCATACGACAATCAGACTAGTTCTCTGGATCAACGCCCTATCAAGGAATCTAGTATATATAACCTGTAATATTGTACTTTTCCAGAAAGGCATCCATGCCCTTCTTAAATTTTAATAGTGAATCACTCATTACAACATCATGCGGCAGAGAGCTCCATAGTCTCACTGCTCTTACAGTAAAGAATCCCCGTCTGTGATTATGATTAAACTTTCTTTCTTCCAGACGTAGAAGATGCCCCCTTGTCCTCGTCTCTGGCCTCAGAGTAAAAAGATCAGTAGAAAGGTCTTTGTACTGTCCCCTCATATATTTGTACATAGTAATAAGATCACCCCTAAGCCTTCTTTTTTCCACAGTAAATAACCCCAAGTGTAATAACCTGTCTTGGTATTGCAGACCCCCCAGTCCTCTAATAACCTTGGTCGCTCTTCTCTGCACCCTCTCTAGTTCAGCTATGTCTTTGTTATACACCGGAGACCAAAACTGTACACAGTATTCTAAGTGTGGTCGCACTAATGACTTGTATAGAGGTAAAATTATGTTCTCCTCATGAGCATCTATGCCGCTTTTAATGCATCCCATTATTTTATTTGCCTTTGCAGCAGCTGCCTGACACTGGCCACTAAACGTGAGCTTGTCGTCCACCAATACACCCAGGTCTTTTTCAGTGACAGTTTTGCCCAGTGTTTTACAATTAAGCATATAATTATACATTTTATTTCCTCTGCCCAAGTGCATTGCCTTACATTTATCCCCATTAGAGCTCATTTGCCATTTTTCAGCCCAAGCTTGTAGTTTACATAGATCCTCCTGTAATATAAAATTGTCCTCCTCTGTATTGATTACCCTGCAGAGTTTAGTGTCATCTGCAAATATTGAAATATTACTCTGTATGCCCCCTACAAGGTCATTAATAAATATGTGAAAAAGAAGCGGGCCCAATACTGACCCCTGTGGTACCCCACTGTTAACTGAGACCCAATCTGAGTGTTTTTCATTAATAACCACCCTTTGTCTCCTATCATTGAGCCAGTTCTTAACCCACTTACATATATTTTCCCCTATCCCCATTGTTCTCATTTTATGTATCAACCTTTTGTGTGAAACCGTATCAAAAGCTTTTGAAAAGTCCATATACACAACATCCACTGCATTTCCTTGGTCCAGTCCAGAACTTGCCTCCTCATAAAAACTGATCAGATTAGTTTGACAGGAACGGTCCCTCGTAAACCCATGTTGATATTGGGTCATGAGGTTATTCTTCTTCAGATACTCTATTATAGCATCTCTTAGGAAACCCTCCCGGATTTTACCCACAGTAGAGGTTAAGCTTACTGGCCTATAATTTCCAAGTTCAGTTTTTGTCCCCTTTTTGAATATTGGCACCACATTTGCTATACGCCAGTACTGTGGTACAGACCCTGTTATTATGAAATGTTTAAAGATTAAAAATAATGGTCTATCTATGACGTTACTTAATTCCTGCAGTACTCGCGGGTGTCAAAGTTGACCTCAGTGTGTGAATAAGGGCAGACAATGGATCGGGTCCTGAACTGTGGACACCAACCCAGGGAAGCAATATAAATGTGATTTCCAGCTCAAGGAAGGGAGGCCACACTCTGACTTGCACAGATTGCAAAGATACAAAGAAAAAAAACACAAAAACTGAGCTTGGTTTAAGTTGGTATGCATGCACTACATAAATGCACGTTTAAACTGGCCATAATTCAGAAAAAAACCTACAAGAAGCAAAAATTAACAAAAACCCTGCTGTAAAAAAATAAAAAGCAAAAATGCATTCAAATAACATAGGGTTCTTAGTAACACTGTTGTTGATCAAAAATAGTATAAAAAATATCCCACCATGACATGGTAACCCCATGTTCGGGATGGTCCTACTCTGTCTAATATTTAAAACCTTACCATGTGTCAAAGTTGACCTCAGTGTGTGAATAAGGGCAGACAATGGACCAGTTCCCAAACTGTGGGCACCAGCCCAGGGAAGCTTTATAAATAGGATTTCCCTTTGCTGATGTGCACAGTCCATTTGCTCATTTGTCAGGTGATCACCAGGCTGTTTAGAGACCTCTACAGAATTTTCTACATACACTCATTCATCAATTGTTGGCACATATAAATGGGCCATTACAATTCCTATGACCACATTTCAGGGATATATTGTTGGTTTAAATTTGATTATGAAGATGTAAGACTATTTGTTAAAGCACATGATCACTTATCAATAATTATTACCTACCTCTACTTTTCCAGAGGACCAATGACTGTATTTTTTAATATAAATTGAGTACCTATTTCAATTGCTGGTGTTTCAGTGATACTGAGCTCAAACACGTGTACCGTACGATTTTGAATGTGTTAAAAGTAATTGCCTCTCAACTAGAAGTGAAAAAATTATCCCTTTTTAGGGTCCATAAGAGGTTTTCTAATCAAAAAATGATTAGGCAATTACAAAGGCTTTTTATCAAGCAGTCCAAAAATTATCCTCTTCTTTCTGGAAACAAAAGAGTTACAGTGTTTTTAACGTGAAGACATTATGGCTTGTTGATACCAAGCCTTTCAAAAATTAGCCCTGTTTTTAGAGCTGTTTCTTGAGTGAACACAAATATGGGAGTATATTTTCCTGCATCAGCAGTACTATCAAAGGCTGTGTGCTCACGATGCGTTTTTTAAGCGTTTCCGCAGCAGCAATTCCGCTGCAGAAATGCTTAAAAAACACTTGGTAGAAGGTCTGGCATGTTCCCCAATGACAATCCGCATGTGCTGTGCACATGCTGCGGAAATTTCCGCTGTGGATTATCATTGCGGAAAAATACGCAGCACTACCAATTATTTTGCGAAAGCGCTGCATTTTCGCCGCCATTGACTTGCATTGGAAAGCATGGAATCTGCATCACTGCATCTGTACATGCGGAATCCATGTGTTTCAATGTGCGGATGGTACCCGGGCTTGGAGAAGAGGAGACTCTCCTCCAGACCCGGGTACCATAGTACCTGTAAAAAAAAGAATAAAATAAAAAATAAACATTATACTTGCCGGACTTGTTTGTCCTGGCTTGCCGGCAGATAGCGGTGGACTCAAGTACCTGCCATGATGTCATTTAGTCATGTGATGGGTCACGCGTCAGCAGGTCCTTTAGTGTACCGCGAGCTGCCGGCAAGCCGAGGCGCATAGGATAAAGACACCGGGGGCCATCAAAATGTAAGTATAATATTTATTTTTTATTTTTTACCATTCTTTCGGTTACACTATAAGTGATGATAAAATCGCTTGGAAAGCGCTTGACAACCCGCATGCGGAAATGCATGTGAAGGACGCTCCACTTCCGCTTGTCCCTGGCAGGAAAAACGCAGGTACAATCTGCATTCGTTTTTTTTGCCAGGGAGATGCAGAAACGCTCAGGAAAAAATCCGGAGATTTTCCGCAACGTGGGCACATAGCCAAACACAATTTAAATAAGTGGGCAGTTAGAAGGTGTGTGGTTGTAGTGGCTGTGGCAGGAGCAGCATGATAGAGAGTTAAGATGGGGCAATTAAAGGAGATGCTTGGCAGTTTAGGGCCGACAATGCTAGCAGCAGTAGCAGAACATCAGCAGCATTGCAATCTAGCGCTATGAAATTCAGTTGGCAGCCAGGATGTGATGTTGCCATGACTGTGCAGTGGCTGCAGTAGGAGTTGCATGGTAGAGAGTTACTATGGGGCAGGCAAGGAGATGCTTGGCAATTTAGGGTCAGAAATAGCAGCATCGGCAGTTGCAGTACAACGGTATAGATAACATGATAGACAGGGAGTAGATTCCCAGCAGATTATGGTGCTCTGGCAAAAGCAGAATGGTATCAAACAGTTATCAAACAGTCAAGCAGGCACATACAGTGGTGGCCAAAAGTATTGGCAACCCTGCAATTCTGTCAGATAATATTCAGTTTCTTCCTGAAAATGATTGCAATCACAAATTCTTTGGTATTATTATCTTCATTTAATTTGCTTGCAAGGAAAAAACACAAAAGAGAATGAAGCAAAAATCAAATCATTTATCATTTCACACAAAACTCCAAAAATGGGCCAGACAAAAGTATTGGCACCCTCAGCCTAATACTTGGTTGCACAACCTTTAGCCAAAATAACTGCGAACAACCACTTCCGGTAACCATCAATGAGTTTCTTACAATGCTCTGCTGGAATTGTAGACCATTCTTCTTTGGCAAACTGCTCCAGGTCCCTGATATTGGAAGGGTGCCTTCTCCAAACTGCCATTTTGAGATCTCTCCACAGGTGTTCTATGGGATTCAGGTCTGGACTCATTGCTGGCCACCTTAGATGTCTCCAGTGCTTTCTCTCAAACCATTTTATAGTGCTTTTGGAACTGTGTTTTGGGTCATTGTCCTGCTGGAAGACCCATGACTTCTGAGGGAGACCCAGTTTTCTCACACTAGGCCCTACATTATGCTGCAAAATTTGTTGGTAGTCTTCAGACTTCATAATGCCATGCACACGGTCAAGCAGTCCAGTGCCAGAGGCAGCAAAGCAACCCCAAAACATCAGGGAACCTCCACCATGTTTTACTGTAGGGACCGTGTTCTTTTCTTTGAATGCCTCTTTTTTTTCCTGTACACTCTATGTTGATGCTTTTTCTCAAAAAGCTCTACTTTTGTCTCATCTGACCAGAGAACATTCTTCCAAAACGTTTTAGACTTTCTCAGGTAAGTTTTGGCAAACTCCAGCCTGGCTTTTTTATGTCTCGGGGTAAGAAGTGGGGTCTTCCTGGGTATCCTACCATACAGCCCCTTTTCATTCAGACGCCGACGGATAGTACGGGTTGACACAGTTGTACCCTAGGACTGCAGGGCAGCTTGAACTTGTTTGTATGTTAGTCGAGGTTCTTTATCCACCATCCGCACAATCTTGCGTTGAAATCTCTTGTCAATTTTTCTTTTCCGTCCACATCTAGGGAGGTTAGCCACAGTGCCATGGGCTTTAAACTTCTTGATGACACTGCGCACGGAAGACACAGGAACATTCAGGTCTTTGGAGATGGACTTGTAGCCTTGAGATTGCTCATGCGTCCTCACAATTTGGTTTCTCAAGTCCTCAGACAGTTCTTTGGTCTTCATTCTTTTCTCCATGATCAATGTGGTACACACAAGGACACAGGACAGAGGTTGAGTCAACTTTAATCCATGTTAACTGGCTGCAAGTGTGATTTAGTTATTGCCAACACCTGTTAGGTGCCACAGGTAAGTTACAGGTGCTGTTAATTACACGAATTAGAGAAGCATCACATGATTTTTCAAACAGTGCCAATACTTTTGTCCACCCCCTTTTTTAGGTTTGGTGTGGAATTGTATCCAATTTGGCTTTAGGACAATTCTTTTGTGTTTTTTCATTGAAGACAAATTAAATGAAGATAATAATACCAAAGAATTTGTGATTGCAATCATTTTCAGGAAGAAACTAAGTATTATCTGACAGAATTCCAGGGGTGCCAATACGTTTGGCCACCACTGTAGATGGTATGTATGATTTAATTATCAACAGTGCCGTCAGTGCATAAAAGTCTACACTGACCCATGCCTAATTTATTTTGACACATTTTAGGTTTGTGGCAGATAACTTAGCTTAAGGTTAGCTTTGGTGTGACAAATCCACCATCGGCAATGAATACTCTCTCTTTCACGATATTGGAGGCTGGACACAACTGAACTCCCACAGCAACCTGGGCCAGTTCTTGCCACTGGTTCTATTTGTTTTCCCAGAAAACCATGGGATAGGAGCTCTGGGTATCCACCTGAGAAAGGACACAGTCGAGGTATGACTGACCTGGTTGTTCCAATGGTACTCCTGTGTTTGCTTTACTGCACCAGGTTATCACAATTGCAGGAAAAACATCAGGCCCATTGTGTCAAATATAATGTAGGTGATGATGCTCCTGCTGCCTTGGCTACTTGTTAAGCACTAATGCTTGCACAGTGTGGAGAATGTTGTGACTGCAAAAGTGATGAGCGAACGTGCTCACCACTGCTTGGTACTCGCTCGAGCATCATGGTGCTCGACAAGCTCGGTGCTCAACGAGCATTTCCGGGTTGCTCGGGTGGGAACTCAGGCCCCCTCCCTGCATGTTTGCCACTCTTTAGAGAGCCAATGAACATGCAGGGATTGCCTGCCATGCACTGTAATGCCGTAGCCATGATGATTGTGGGCATTATAGTGATGGGCTGGCCGCACAGCATCATCAAGTCTATATAAGATATGGCGCTGCTATGATCATCACAGTCTACCCCGGAATCAGGCAGAGTAGGGAGAAGTGCTGCTGAGTCAGGGAGAGATATGATTGTTTATAGTTAGTATAGGTATTCCACAACATATATATATATACAGTATATACATCCATCTGAACTAACAGTCCTTCTGAAGACTAATCCGGCTGCATATAATCAGTGTTAGGCAGGCAGGCAGTGTATGTGGCAGACTGCAGTGCATATAGCGCAAGAAGGTCCATTGATCCTGTCTGCTGTAGCTGTAATAATTACAGATATTTGTAGACATAGCCCCAGATATCAGGGGCCAGTGCAAAGGGTTTTTTTTAAGTTAATCCTAGTCATTTGCTTAAAAAGCAATCCAGAGTACATCATTTTTCTGCTCCATTTGCTTGTTAGCACTGCAGAATACAGCCAGATCTGTTCAATATTTCAGCAATAAAAATCCAGAAATTTGAACTGAACATGAAAAATATTGGCCTCCTTTTCCATTCTGTTGCAGTGTGTCGGTCAAGCTATTCACACTAGGTCTCTATGTAGAATAATATTAGTAAATTACTGGCCTGCTATTTAAAACCATGGTTTTCTGTCATACATATGACCTAAAACAGTGTTCCAAAATCAGCCATTTCTTCCATTTTCCTTTCATTGCAGTGTGTCAGTCAAGCTAATCATACTAGGTCTCTGTGTAGAATAATATCAGTAGTATTGTAGAATGTAAGCTTGCGAGCAGGGACCTCACTCCTAATTTGACTGTTTAAACAGTCTTACATTGTATGGAATTTATTGTCTGTACATGTCCCCACTTAATTGTAAAGTGCTGTGGAATATGGTGGTGCTATATAAATAAAAATTATTATTATTATTATATTAGTAAATTACATGCCTGCTATTTAAAACCGTGATTCACTGTCAGACATATCACATATAACAGTGTTCCAAAATCAGCCATTTCAGCCTTCCATTTCGTTGCAGTGTTTTAGTCAAGCTACTGACACTAGGTCTCTGAAGAATAGTATTAGTAAACTACAGGCCTGCTATTTAAAAACGTGGTTCTATGTCAGATGTATCACATATATCTGCGGTCAAATCCAGCCATTTGTAGTGAACGTGGAAAATATTGTCCTCCATTTATAGATTGTAGCAGTGTGTCAGTGTACACCATTTTACTGCTCCATTTGCTTGTTTGCAGAATACAGCCAGATTTTTTTAGTTTTATTCATATTACGGTATTGTGGAAGCAGAGGAAGTTTTTTCAATGATCAGACGCACGTGATCCATATGACTGCCGTAATAATACAGAAAATTTGTGGAGCATGCCAAATATTCCACGCCTTTTAAAGTCAGCCACCTGTGTTTTGTTGAACTAATTGACACTTGGTCGCTGACAAATACCATACTATTAGGTGCCTGAAACAGTGGCTATCAAATGTTATCCCATATGACTGCCCTAATAATCCATCAATTATTGTGAGCGTGTCAAATATTACACTCCATTTAAAGTATTGCAGTTATGGGTGCAAACCTATTCTCAGTTGGCCGCTGACATATAGCATATCTGTGAACAATGTTGTTAGAATATTACACCACTTTTGTGGACTGACAAAAAAAAACATACAAAAAACAAGCTAGAATGGAAAAAATGTTAAGAAACATTCTTTCCAGGGTAATGATTTGTATATAAGGCCAAAGAAATAAAAAAGAATAAAGTTATGGAAGACATTTATGCGACCAGAAAGAACACACATCTGTAGCTGGTGATGATACCACCTAGCAGCAGCACCTGTTCCTACTGTAAATGCATCTAACAGCATTATCGATAGGGAATAGAATAGATTTAAAATTTTTTAGGGCAGCACCAACAGCACGCAGTATAAGGCAATAATACCTGGCTGGGTCGATGTAATACGCTACCCATACTGCGATATCTCACCCTAAAAAGGATTTCAGATAAGACAGTTAATATTCTAGAATATAGAATCTATTTGAATTGTCCTTCCCATTATTAAGGAGTGTGTCTCCTATACTGTGATTCCATATGCAACAATTTCAAGGGCTGCCAAAAATTAGGACGCACTCCAATACACATTTGAAGAGACGTAAAATAAATATACAGTTATATGAAAAAGTTTGGGCACCCCTATTAATCTTAAGCTTAATGTTTTATAAAATTTGGTGTTTTTGCAACAGCTATTTCAGTTTGATATATGTAATAACTGTTGGACAGATTAATGTTTCTGCCTTGAAATGAGGTTTATTGTACTAACAGAAAATGTGCAATCTGCATTCACACAAAATTTGACAGGTGCATAAGTATGGGCACCCTTATCATTTTCTTGTTTTAAATACTCCTACCTACTTTTTACTGACTTACTAAAGCACTTTTTTTGGTTTTGTAACCTCATTGAGCTTTGAACTTCATAGCCAGGTATATGCAATCATGAGAAAAGCTACTTAAAGTGGCCACTTGCAAGTTGTTCTCCTGTTTGAATCTCCTCTGAAGAGTGGCATCATGGGCTCCTCAAAACAACTGTCAAATGATCTGAAAACAAAGATTATTCAACATAGTTGTTCAGGGGAAGGATACAAAAAGCTGTCTCAGACATTTAACCTGTCAGTTTCCACTGTGAGAAACATAGTAAGGAAATGGAAGAACACAGGGACAGTTCTTGTTAAGGCCAGAAGTGGCAGGCCAAGAAAAACATCAGAAAGGCAGAGAAGAAAAATGGTGAGATCAGTCAAGGACAATCCTCAGACCACCTCCAGAGAGCTGCAGCATCAACTTGCTGCAGATGGTGTCACTGTGCATCGGTCAACTATACAACGCACTTTGCACAAGGAGAAGCTGTATGGGAGAGTGATGCGAAAGAAGCTGTTTCTGCAAGCACGCCACAAACAGAGTCGGCTGAGGTATGCAAAAGCACATTTGGAGAAGGCAATTTCTTTTTGGAAGAAGGTCCTGTGGACTGATGAAACCAAGATTGAGTTGTTTGGTCATACAAAAAGGCGTTATGCATGGCGGCAAAAAAACACAGCATTCCAAGTAAAACACTTGCTACCCACAGTAAAATTTGGTGGAGGTTCCATCATGCTTTGGGGCTGTGTGGCCAATGCCGGCACCGGGAATCTTGTTAAAGTTGAGGGACGCATGGATTCCACTCAGTATCAGCAGATTCTTGACAATAATGTCCAAGAATCAGTGATAAAGTTGAAGTTACGCAGGGGATGGATCTTTCAGCAAGACAATGATCCTAAACACCGCTCCAAATCTACTCAGGCATTCATGCAGAGGAACAATTACAATGTTCTGGAATGGCCATCCCAGTCCCCAGACCTGAATATCATTGAACATCTGTGGGATCATTTGAAGAGGGCTATCCATGCTCGGCGACCATCAAACTTAACTGAACTGGAATTGTTTTGTAAAGAGGAATGGTCAAAAATACCTTCATCCAGGATCCAGGAGCTCATTAAAAGCTACAGGAAACGACTAGAGGCTGTTATTTTTGCAAAAGGAGGATCTACTAAATATTAATGTCACTTTTCTGGTGAGGTGCCCATACTTATGCACCTGTCAAATTTTGTTTGAATGCAGATTGCACATTTTCTGTTAGTACAATAAACCTCATTTCAAGGCAGAAACATTACTGTGTACAACAGTTATTACATATATCAAACTGAAATAGCTGTTGCAAAAACACCAATTTTTATAAAACATTAAGCTTAAGATTAATAGGGGAGCCCAAACTTTTTCATATAACTGTATAAAAGCACAGTAGGATCTTTCTTTAGTATAAAAACCAGACTCACCAATGTAACCTCAATGTAATCACATTGTTCAGCTCCTGCACCTCCTCCTCCAGTACGACCTCCATCTTCGAAATGACCACATCAGCCACAAGTAGTGATGAGCGAATACCGTAATATTCGTAATCGCTATACTCGGAACGAGTACTTTGTAATAATCGCGCATTTGTTCCGAATAGCGAGTACAATGTAAGTCAATGGGAAATGCGAGTAATTTTCGGCTGGAGCCTACAAAGTGGTCTGGGGGCCTGAGGAAAAGGCTGAAATGGATGGGAAAGTGATGAAACAGAATGGAAAGAGCCTGGAGAATATGCCTGCATGCATTTCTGACTCACATATGGTTTCTGGGAATAAATTTGTCGCAGTATTATGCCACTTTTACAGACACGCACGAACAACTACCAAACCTAACATGAATTGCATTTAATAGGCCAAAAAGGCTAAGAAACATTTTTCCCTGTATAATCCCTTGTATATAAGGCTAAATAAACCTGAGAAACAAAAAAATATCCCTTTTAGCCTTTGTTCACACATACTGTTGTGCCTTTTTTTCGCCTTTTACAATTGGGAGGGCCCTGACTTATACATTTTGTAGGCCCCTCTGTCATTGTTACGGATCCAGGTGGTGGAACCACTGTGATGCGGGGCAAGGAGGGGCCAGAGGGGCGTGACTAAGTATCAGCTCGGTCCGACCAAGGTTGCACGGCGGCTCAGTTGACTCCGTGAACCAGGGAGGAACCGAGCAGAGGGACCAGGTGCCACTCTGGGACCAACCTTGTATGAAAGCAGGTGACTCCCACGAGTCAGAAGGCAGGAACTGACCGGTACAGCGGATGAGCTTCGGCTGGCAGACTGACGGGAGGTCCGGGAAGACAAGCAGGCTGATTAGGCAGATAGTCAGGCGAGTGTTCCGGGTAGGCAAGCTGGCAGCACAACAGGTAGCTGGCTAGTGCTTCCAGGTAAGCGGGCAGGTAGGCACGGCAGGTAACAGGCAGGTGCTTCCAGATAAGCGGGCTGGCAGGCACAGAATGTAACAGGCAGGTGCTTCCAGGTAAGCAGACGGGCAGAGCCGATAGACAGACTGGCGGACTGGACTGTAGACAGACTGTCGGGCAGTAGAGAAGTCAGGCTAATGGATTGAGCAGAAGATCAGACGGGCGAACAGGACTGACTTACAGAGGACCTGGGGGCTGAAGCAAAGTAAGAATCACAAAGCAACAACCTTGCACGGGCACCTCCACATTGGAGGAGGTGCCTTTTATAGGGAAAGCCCTCCGGTGATTGGCCGGGGACTTTTTAGGACAGCGCGCATGGCCCCTTTAAGAGGGAGGGAGCGCGCGCGCCCTAAGCACAGTGCCAGGGAAGCTGCGTGCACCAGCAGCAGCTGCAGGGAGGCCGGAAGACGCTGGAGCAGAACCGCGGCAGTAAGGGGGATGGCGTCTCTGCCTGGCAGGGGGCAGAGACGCCGTTGCTACAGTGCCCCACCCCTTTTATGCCCCCTCTTTTTCAGGCCAGCAAGAAATTTTTTAGGAACAAGAGGGGCATGGATGTTCTCCCTGGGTTTCCAACACCTCGCCTCCAGGCCAAACCCCTTCCAATCCACCAGAAAAAAGGTTTTTCCTCTTACCCTTTTGGTGGCCAAAATGTTCTCTACCTCATAGACGTCCTCAGCAGAAACTGGAGTTGGAGTGGTACCTGGATCGTCAGAAAAATAATTAAGAACAACTGGTTTGAGGAGAGATACGTGGAAGGAGTTGGGAATCCGTAAGGTGGCCGGGAGTTTTAGCTTGTAAGCCACGGGATTTATTTGTTTGAGAACCTCAAAAGGACCGATGAACCGCGGACCCAACTGATACAATGGAATTTTGAGCCGAACATGTTTGGAGGAGAGCCAGACCATGTCTCCTGGACGAAAAAGAGGCGGATCCAGAAGTCTCTTATCAGCATGTCTCTTCATCCATTCAAAGGACTGAAGAAGTGCGAATCTAGTGTTTTGCCAAATAGTAGAAAATTCGCTGACCAGAGACTCCACGGCAGGATTGTCCACTGAAGTGGAGACGGGAAATGGGATCCGGGGGTGTTGACCATAGACCACAAAGAACGGGGATTTGGAAGAAGACTCACTCTCATGGTGTTATAGGAGAACTCAGCCCAAGGTAGGAGCTCAACCCAATCATTATGGTGAGCATTGACGAAATGCCGGAGAAAGCTGGTAAGGACCTGGTTGATATGTTCCACTTGACCATTGGACTGAGGATGATAAGCAGAGGAGAAATCCAGGGTGACATCCAACAGCTTACACGAAGCTCTCCAGAAGTGCAAAGTGAACTGGACCCCACGATCAGACACAATGTGGAGGGGTAGGCCGTGGAGATGAAAGATGTGAAGGATGAAGTCCTTAGCCAGCACAGGTGCGGATGGGAGACCAGGCAGAGGGATGAAGTGGGCCATTTTAGAAAAGAGGTCAGCAACCACCCAAATGTCGGTACAGAAACAGGGAGATCCATAATAAAGTCCATAGCAATGTGTTGCCAAGGGGCGGAAGGTACGGGTAGAGGCAGGAGACGGCCGGCAGGCAGATGCCTAGGAACTTTGTTACGGGCACAGGAGGAACAAGCCGAGACGAAATCTGCAACATCCTTGTGTAGCGAAGGCCACCAGTAATGCCGGGTGATGAGCAGGAAGGTCTTCCTCTGGCCAGCATGGCCTGCTAGTTTGGATGAATGACCCCAGAGAAGAACCTTCTTACGATCCAGAACCGCAACAAAAGTCTTACCGGGTGGAAGACGAGACAGATCAAACGGGGCCACGGTCATTACTCTGGAGGGGTCGATGATATGCAGAGGCTCTTCCTCTTGGTCGGAGGACAGGAATGAGCGGGAGCGTCGGGTTTAACATTCTTGTCAGCAGGGCGGTAATGTAGAGAAAAGCAGAATCGGGCAAAGAACAGAAACCACTGGGCCTGATGTGGATTGAGTCTTTGGGCGTTTTGTAGATAGGCCAGTTTTTGTGATCTGTGTAGATGATCACCGGGTTCAGAGCCCCTTCCAGCAGGAAGCTCCACTCCTCCAGCACCAATTTGATGGCAAGCAGCTCACGATCTCCTATGGAGTAGTTGCGCTCAGACGAGGAGAAGAGCTTGGAGAAAAAGCCGCAGGTTACCATTCTCCAGGATGGGGATTTCTGGGTGAGCACCGCTCCGGCTCCGGAGGAGGAAGCATCAACCTCCAGGAAGAACTGCTTGTTGCAATCCGGGCGGTGCAACACAGGGGCGGAGGAGAAAGCTTGTTTTAGGGAGACAAAGGCCTCCTCCGCTTGGGAAGTCCATTCCTTGGGATTTGCTCCCTTATGGGTGAGCGCGGAGATAGGAGCGGTCCGGGAGGAGAAATGAGGAATGAAGAGGCGGAAATAATTTGCAAAGCCCAGGAATCGCTGAATCGCCTTCAACCCCTCCGGTCGGGGCCATTTTAAGACAGCAGAAATCTTATCGGGATTCATCCGAAGACCAGTCTCGGAGATAATATATCCCAGGAACAGAAGGGAAGTCTGCTCGAAGAGACATATTTCAAATTTAGCATAGAGACGATTCTGCCAGAGCATAAGCAGAACCTGACGAACATTCCTCCGGTGTGAGGGAAGATCCGGAGAGAAGACCAGGATATCGTCCAGATACACCACTACGCAAGAATACAAGAGGTCACGGAAAATGTCGTTAACTAGCTCCTGGAAGATGACTGGGGCATTACAGAGACCAAAGGGCATCACGCGGTATTCATAGTGACCGTCCTGGGTGTTGAATGCCGTCTTCCACTCGTCTCCCTGGCGGATCTGGACCAAATTGCACGCCCCACGTAGATCGAGCTTAGCGAAGACCCTCGCACCTTTACGGCAGTCGAACAGCTCCAAGATGAGAGGTAGGGGGTACTTATTTTTGATGGTAATTTGGTTAAGCCCCCTGTAATCGATACACAGCCGTAGCGAGCCGTCTTTCTTTTTAACGAAGAAGAATCCTGCTCCAGCCGGGGAAGTAGATTTCTGAATGAATCCCCTAGCAAGATTCTCTTCAATGTACTCAGCCATAGCCTGGGTTTTAGCCAGCAACAAGGGGTAGATACGCCCGCTGGGAGGTGAAGCGCCAGGTACCAGGTCGATGGGGCAATCATACGGCCTATGAGGTGGTAGTGTCTCGGCTTCCTTCTTGTCGAAGACGTCCGCATAGGACCAGTAGGGTGCTGGCAGACCGGGTAGATTAGCCGGAGTAGACGGAGGTCGAGCCGGGCGAACCATAACCAGGCAGGTCTCATGGTAATCCTGCCCCCAACGGAGCACCTCACCGGTCGCCAATTCAGAACGGGTTCATGTTTCTGTAGCCAAGGTAGACCTAGCAAAAGGGAGTGAGAGAGTCTGGATAGCACATGGAAGGAGATCCTCTCCGAGGGCAGCATTCCCATCTGAAGAGTTACAGGTTCTGTGATGAGCAAGATGGTCACTGGAAGGAGTCTTCCATCCATGGAAGCGACTGCCAATGGTTCAGCCAGATGTTTGGTGGGAATCTGATACTTCTCCACAAGGGACTGAGAAATGAGATTCCCAGGGGCTCCGGAATCCAGATGGGCAGTTTCAAAGAAGCGGGTCTCTCCACAGTAAATAGAAACGGATAGAGTCAAGGACGGAGAGGATTTACTCCTGCCTAGGATGACCTCTCCGAGCTGTTCTAGACACTGGAGTTTCCCGGCTTCACCAGACAGGAACAGATCAGATGCTCCTTACTACCACAGTAGAAACAGCTCCCCTCGGCACGGCGTGTTTCTTGGCGAGACTTGACCATCTTGGTCTGGTCGATTTGCATGGGTTCAGGTGAGCGTGCCCGGGGAGTTGCCGGTTGGGAGGCAGGTTTCTGGAAAACAGGAGCAAGACGAGGAAATCTTCTCACCCGGGTAGTCTCCTTAGCTCCATGAAACGGATGTCAATCCGGGTCGCTTTTGACACCAGGTCATCCAGGGTGGTAGGCATGTCCCGGCCAGCTAGCTCGTCCTTGTTCCATCCGGAAAGACCCTCCCAGAAGGTGGACACCAGGGCCTCGTTGTTCCAGGCAAGCTCAGATGCGAGGGTACGGAACTGTATGGCATATTGGCCCACGGTGAGACTCCCTTGGCGGAGACGGAGAAATGAGGAGGCAGTAGAAGTCCTTCGTCTGGGCTCATCGAAGACCTTCTGGAAGGCAGTGAGGAAAGCCGGAAGATCGGACACCAGGGAATCCCCTCTCTCCCATAAAGGGTTTAGCCATGCCAATGCTTCCCCGGTGAGGTGAGACATGATGAACGCCACCTTGGCCAGGTCGGAGGGAAACTGATGTGCCAGGAGTTCAAAGTGCAGCATGCACTGGTTCAGAAAACCCCAACATAAAACGGGGTCACCCCCAAAACAAGGAGGCGCAGAGAGCAGGGTCCAGAGCTGGATGCCATGGCACCAGTAGGCTGAGGCGCCGCTGGAGCTGGTGCCGCTCGGCTCAAGGCGGACACAGGTGGGACGGACAGCATGTCCAGGCGGGAGTTGACAGGCCGCAGGTAGGTCAGGATGGTTTCCTGTTGGGATCTCTGATGAGAAACCTCCTGGTACAGGTCAGCAAGCAAAGGAGTCTGGGGGCCACCGGGTTCCATGGCCCATGCAAACTGTTATGGATCTGGGTGGTGGAAGCTCTGTGCTGCGGTGCAAGGAGGGGCCAGAGGGGCGTGACTAAGTATCAACTCGGTCCGACGAAGGTCGCACGGCAGCTCAGTTGACTCCGTGAACCAGGGGGGAACCAAGCAGAGGGACCAGGCGCCACTCTAGGACCGACCTTGAATGAGAGCAGGTGACTCCCACGGGTCAGAAGGCAGGAACTGACCGGTACAGCGGATGAGCTTTGGCTGGCAGGCTGACGGATGGTCCGGGTAGACAAAGAGGCTGATTAAGCAGATAGTCAGGCGAGTGTTCCGGGTAGGCAAGCTGGCGGCACAACAGGTAGCTGGCTGGTGCTTCCAGGTAAGCGGGCAGGCAGGCACGGCAGGTAACAGGCAGGTGCTTCCAGGTAAGCAGGTGGGCAGAGCCCATAGACAGGCTGGCAGACTGGACTGTAGACAGACTGTCAGGCAAAAGAGAAGTCAGGCTAGCGGACTGAGCAGAAGATCAGACTGGCGAACAGGACTGACTTGCAGAGGACCTGGGGGCTGAAGCAAAGTAAGAATCACAAAGCAACAACCTTTCACGGGCACCTTCATATTGGAGGAGGTGCCTCTTATAGGGAAAGCCCTCCGGTGATTGGCCGGGGACTTTTTAGGATGGCGCTCGTGACCCCTTTAAGAGGGAGGGAGTGCGCGCGCCCCCTAAGCACAGAGCCAGGGAAGCTTCATGCACCAGCAGCAGCTGCAGGGAGGCTGGAAGACGCTGGAGCAGGACCACGGCGGTAAGGCGGACGGTGTCTCTGCCTGGCAGGGGGCAGAGACCCCAATGCTACAGTCATACATTATTTTTATTTCGCTATTCCCCAGCACTTTATAAGCACAGCTAGAATGCACCAATAGGTATGTTGATCTTTAACCTGAGAGGCCTCAGGTGGCTCTGTAACATTCGTTTTGGAGGGACAGCTGTTACTTAGACATTTGGGCAGTCCCTCCATCATTGACACTCAGATAGTGGAATACATATTCCATAGCAGTTTAAAATGTGCCCATTGTAGCGTTGGGCTTGACCCTCCTCCTCCTCCACCACCATGTGATACTTCGGCCCTAAATTCAAATGTTCAGAGGGCTTGCAGTAGGCAGAAAAGCTGAGTTTTGTGAGAGCCTTCGTGTGGCCCTGTAACATACATTTTGAAGTGCCCTCTCCTAGAAATTTTGGAGGTCTCTCTTGTGTACATTTGAAAGTGCCCTCACTAATTCATATTGTAGGGCTCTCACTCTATTATTTAACTCATTTAAGAGACTACAGAGGAAAAGGCCAAGAGACATGGAGTACTAGAAAGTAGGAGTGAGTGCGGCCTGCGATCTTCAAGTATTGCGGAACTCTGTGAACCGGAAAAATAAAGCTGTACTAGTCAAATGGATGACGATCTCAAATATATCACAAGTGCAAGTCAATGGACAAAGGATATATGGTGCCCCTCCTTGAGGATGGGTTGGAGAAGCTTCTATAAATGGCTCAGAGATTTTGATTGTCAAAATTCCCCAGATTATATAGCAAGAGAAAACTTCTTGATACTGTACTACTTGGTCAAGTACAGAATGTGCATCGTATTTCCAAAAATTACTCCTGGGGGCTGTGTCATAGGTGCAGGAAGATTCCATGACAAGGGCCTCCCTTGAAAAACATTATCTACGATGGAGTACTGTAGTAGTTGTGGCCCTCAATTCAAGTTTTCAGAGGGCCATCAGTCGGTCATCAACAGTCAGGGGATACATATTCTATAGAAATTTACACTATCTCAGTCACAATGTGGCACATGCCAGGCATGTTTTTTTGCCAAATAAGGTGACTGACAGTACATTTCTATTGAATTTGTATTCCCTATCTCAGTCACAATGTGGCACAACCTGTGATAAAGGCCTCCAATGACAAATATTAGTTTGGTAGGACCACTATACATTCCAGATTTGTCTACTGCACAATATGCATAGGGTTTGTAAAAATTAGCCCTATGGGCTGAGTCATAGTTGATGCAGGAAGCCACCATCCCAAGGGCCTCCAATCACAAATAGTAGTAAGGCTGGAGTAGGAATACTGTACTGGTTTGTCGACTGCACAGTGTGCATAGGGTTTGTAAAAATTAGCCCTATGGACTGAGTCATGGTTGACAAAGGAAGGAAATGGGTTTTATGGGAAGGGGTGACTTTAACAGCAGTAGCATGAATCTGCATTTTTGGTGAATTTAGGTTGGCTTTCTGTCATCAGTATTGATTACTAACTGATGACAGATCCTTTCTCTGTCACTATACCACTGTACACTATTACCCCCTTGGGGGGCCCTTGCAGAGGCCAGCAATGGAATATGGCTCACCTATTTGCATGTCTCCATTTTTGCAATATCCTATATATTTGATGTGATACACTAATTTTAATGAATTATTTATCAAATAAAGTTTCTTATGCCATTATACTCATTGGTTCTCCTGTTTATATATATTTTTGAGTAGGCACTATTGTGTGGGGATGGGGGATGAGTCTTTTTTCCAGACCCCCAACCTGCACTACTTATTATGTGGGCCACAGTTTGTTTATAGAATACAATACAAACTCATCTCTCTCACCCACCAAGCTGTCCACAATTCTGCAGCGGCCTATATCTCTTCCCTCATTTCTGTGCATCACCCTTCCTGTGCCCTCCATTCTGCAACTGATCTAAGACAGACATCCTCATTAATCAAAACCTCACACCTTCTTCTCCAAGAATTCTCTCGTGCCGTGCCATTTTTCTCTAATGCCCATAATGCATATAACGCGATGCTCATGGTAAAGGCAGGGGAACATAAGGTCGGCCTTTTGTGCCAGACTGCCAACAGCCAAGACTTCCCTGTTCTCAACAAGAGTATGACTGTCTATGTTCTCTTCTTTCTCCTCATTATCATCCAATTCGCGTTGAGATGAAATGAGGCTGGGCTGGGTCGCATCACCCTGTATAGTTCCTTGCTCCGTCTGCAATGCCTCTTCTTTAATTGTGAGCAGCAAGCGTTTCAGCAGACAGAGAAGGATGGTGACACTAATTATGGCTTCATCGCCGCTCACCATTGGTGGAGTCCTCAAAGTTTTAGAGGACGGCACAGATGTCAGACATCCATGCCCACTCCTCAGCTCTTATGTGCGGATGCTGACCTGAATGCTGACGGACGTGTTTAATCTGGTACTCAACAACTGCTCTCTGCTGCTCAAAATCATTCCAAACATCTGCAATGTTGATTTACAACGCATAGTCACATCGCACACCAGTCAGTAAGCTGGAAGCTGCAAACGCTGCTGAAGCCCTGCCAGAGCGGTGGCAGCTGTAGCTGACTTTCTGAAATGGGCACACGGTGCACTTTCACAAGCAGCTCTGGCAGATTCATTACATTTTGAGAAACTGCAGAACCACTAAGTTGAGCACATGGGCCAGGCATGGTACATGTGCGAGCTTGCCTAGCTTCAGAGCCGCCACCAGGTTCTCTGATAAAGCTTTCATCAACTCTGCAATGGTGTGAAGTTTGTCACCTAAGCATACAGTCCTGCTTATTTTTATTGGCACACACGAAGTTTAAGTAAATAATCTGGAATATGTTCTGAAAAAATGAATCAAGTGAAGGAGATGGAGGCTGAAGAGGAGGAGGAGGTGTTGCAGGAGCTGTAGAATGTAGGGGTAACCCTGATTGACCAAGGGCCCACAATCCTTTGCATCGGGAGGACGTGTTCCGTCCCAGGGTCCCGGCTTCCACAATATTAACCCAGTGGAATGCGTCAGTGAGATGAACCGTCCCTGGCCACATTCACTTGTCCAGGTGTTTGTGGTTAGGCGGTCCTTCCCACTTAAGTGCACTGGTAATGTTCTGGGACCTGCGCTTGTGGAAGGCGGAGGCAATACCGGGAGAAATATTGGCAGCTGCAGACCGAGTATGGACACCCGGACGCCGCCATGAGGTCTTGGAAAGCTTCTGCCTCCATTAGCCTAAAAGGCAACATTTCAAGTGCAAGCAGTCAAGAAATATGGCAGTTTAGTATTGCGGCCTGTGGTTGGGTGGGTGGCTGGCTGCATACTTGCGCTTACATTCCAAGGACTGTGGTAGGGACAACTGAACGCTGCAAAGGGACAAGGATGTGGATGGTGATGGTTGCAAGTCTGCAATGACAGGTGCAGGGCGGGAGACATCTTCGCATGCACCATGGACAGGGGATTGGCGTGCATGCACAACAGTGGAAGAGGCAGTGGTGTCACCCGCAGACACTGTTTCTGGACCTTGATGTTTGGCCCAGCTAGTCAGGTGCTTTGCTGTCATGTGCCTGAGCATGCTGGTAGATTTGATGCTCTTGCTGATGCTGGCCTGGCAGATGTTGCAAATGGCCTTTTTGGGGTTATCTAAACAGTCTTTAAGAAACAACCAGACTCGGGAAGACCTAACAGTTGCACTGGCAACTTCCGTCATGTTGGTGTTCTGGGGAGCAGTTGCCTACCTTGTGTCTGTGGCCACCACACTGCTTGTTTCTGCCTGTTGTGGTGCTACACCTCCCTCCCCCTTTGTGCTGCTGTCCTTGCTCTGTATGTCCCCTTGCCAAGTTGGGTCAGTGACTTCATCATCCACTGCTTCATCTTCCACTTCCGAACCCTGGTCCTCCTCCTGACTTTCTATCCATTGTGTCTCATCATTATCCACCTCTTGGGACAGTAATTACACTTTCCCACCATCACCTTCAGCTGGCCATGGCTGCTCAAATCTCTACATGCAATCTCCTGTTGCCCTGCTCAAAGCAGGCCTGTCGACAGGCCAGAATCTATCGATGGAAAAGTGAACAGCTCTTGGGGTAACCCTGGACTCTAATCTTTCCTTCAAACCACATATCCAAGCTCTTTCCACTTGTGAGAGGACCGAGTGAGTGGCCAGAAAC
Organism: Phyllobates terribilis; assembly: GCF_046119375.1. Lineage (NCBI taxonomy): Eukaryota > Metazoa > Chordata > Amphibia > Anura > Dendrobatidae > Phyllobates > Phyllobates terribilis. The sequence continues at coordinate 65,745,043 of NW_027362763.1, read as the reverse complement.
TATAAATGGAAAGATGGACAAAACAGATCTGTGTCCAAGTGTGGGATCAGTTGTCTCAGGGCACTCGGAATGGTGGGAGGAAGAAGGATCAGGGTGAGGAAGATGCCAACTTTAAGTAAAAAAAATCTCCTAGATCTGCACATTCTTCAACCACGAATCTACAAAAATCCTAGTGCACGCACTTATCATCTCCCTTCTTGACAACTGCAACCTCCTGCTCTGTGGCCTCCCTTCTAATAATCTCGCATTTCTCCAATCTATCCTAAACTCTGTTGCCCGACTTATTTACCTGTCCCCTCGCTATTCCCTGGCCTCTCCACTTTGTCAATCCCTTCACTGGCTCCCCATTACCCAGAGACTCCAGTTCAAAACCCTAACCTTGGAATGCAAAGCTATCCACAACCTGTCTCCTCCATACATCTGTGACCTAGTCTCCCAGTACTTACCAGCACACAACCCCCGATCCTCACAAGATCTCCGTCTCAACTCCCCTCTTATCACATCTTCCCACAATCGCATACAAGATTTTTCCCATGCATCCCCCCTTCTCTGGAACTCTCTACCCCACCATTTCTGACTCTTGCCTACTGTTGAAACCTTCAAAAGCACCGGAAGACCCACCTCTTGCGACATGCGTACAACCTGCAGTAATCCTTGCTCCACCATACCGCTGCAAGACCAGCTCTATCCTCACCTACTGTATCCTCACCCATGCTTTGTAGACTGTGAGCACTCACGGGCAGGGTCCTCTCCTGTACCACTCGCTGTCACATTTTTGTTCAAGATTATTGTAATTATTTTTGCGATGTATACCCCTTTTTCACATGTAAAGGGCCATGGAATAAATGTTGATAAAGTAATAACAATAATGTGACTCAGAATCACATCTACTGAGACTGGACCAAGTGGAACACAGGGTGGTAGTGGAGGCAAACTGACTGGAAACTTTATCTGCTATCCAACCATCAACCTTTTCACACTGCTCTGGCTCCAATAGTGGTGTTCCGCGGTCCTCTAGAAATTGGGACAGGAAGGTAGTTTGACATGCTGTGGGTGTTTGTTGTGCTCCCTCAGCAGGAACAGTTTCATCTTGCCCACGGCCTCTGCATGCACTATCACCATCACCATAATGTCCACTTCCCGTACCTTGACACACAGCTGGCCTATTTTAAATGGGGTTTTAGATTTGTCACGTTGCGAAAACTGTCTGTATTATTACCGCAATAATATAGGATCACGTCTGATGAGATGACCTCAGTTTTAGGCAGTGCCCTGGGGGTCAGAGGTGCTTCCAGGGGTCTTCCCCATGCTGTTCCCATGTCACACACCACATGGTCAGATAAGGATGTAAAATGTTAAAATGACATCTCCCGTTGAATGCATTTGTCTTGGTTGAAAGCAATCCAAAAGTGCAAAAACGCATCAAAAACGCTACATGTGAACATAGCCCAAGGTGTGGCGGAGCATTTTTGTTTTTGTATACTTATTTTGCCTTATATACAAGTCATTATCCTGGAAAGGATGTTCCTTAACATATTTCCCAGGAAAATCCATTTTTCTTTTGTTTTTGTATGTTTTATTGTGAGTCCGCAAAAGTGGCGTAATACCTCTGACAACGTTGTTGACACCAGTGATCTGGGAGTCATAAATGCTTCCAGGGGTCTTCCACTTGCTGTTCCCATGTCATTTGAGTACTGTTCCCATCAATTTGTGCAATTTTTAGGCCCTCTGCAGACATTCGGGGGAAGCCGCCGGAAAAATGCTCGAGTTTCCCATAGACTTCCATTGAGTTCGTTACTCGGACCAAGCAATCGAGCATTCCAGTTTGCTCGACCTGAGCAACAAGTACTAGAGCATTTTAGTGCTCTCTCATCACTAGTCTGTATTGATTTCAGAAAGTCTGCTGGTCATTCATGCTGTTAGCCGGCATTTGCTCAGTGATAGCTTTGCAGAGCAGATAACACAGCTTATCCTGGAAGTAAGCCAATTTAGACTTCATTTTGGAAGTTCTAAAAAAAAACATTCACCAACATGCAAGTGAGGATAGAGGAAGAACACCAATTTGCACTTGTTCAGTGCTGCCCTGTGCCTATTGTGGACTTTCAAGGTCCATGTCACATTCTGTAGGATTTATAGGAGGATAAGGAACAGTAGGAAGAGGAGAAGGAGAAGGTGAAAGTAGAAGAGGACAAAGACTTGACACAGGCAGGGGACTAATCAGACTGAGGTCACAGATGTCACAACCACGATGGGGTTAAGGGCTCGCCTACGTCAGCACAATCTTCAACTGGATTGGTGTCATTGGGCGCACATTCAGCTGAAGTGTATTGCAGTGAAGAGACCCGTCAAGTTCGTGCATGGCAATACACGCTTCCGGCCAATCAGAGGCCAGCAGCTGATGTTGGCATGCACATGACTGGGGGCACATGGCAGTGGTATCATGCACTTACGTCGCTTGCATGCTGAAGTCAGCTACCGGCTTCTGGAGAGGATACCGCACGGTGGGGGAGTGGAGATAAGGTGAGTATAATTGTTTTGTTTTTTTCTATGCACTAAAGAAAAGCGGCAGAATAGGGGACATACATGAGGATGGGGGATATATATATACAAGGAAGGACGCAGGATAAGCGACTTATATACCAGGATGGGGGATATTGTAAGGCAGCGCTAGTCATCATAGTGGGGGATACTTGCTGCACCGGGTCAATTAAGGCACAAAAGCAATGTCCTTCCGATATTTCACAATGCAGTTTATTATTTCGTCATAAACCGCTAATCACACAGTCCATCTTAGTATACGCCCGGCATGTTTACAGTTATCACCTCCGGGAGCTTCTCAAGTGGCAGACCGGCATATTACATACATCACACTCGGGAGCCTTTCCAGCGACAGATACGTCCACTTGGCTCCCGTTATAGCCCTCGGCTAGGCAACAACATAAATGTCCATATAACGCAGTGTTTTTACCTTTAGCGGGTTTTGGCTGCTACAGTCCGTTTATTCCGCCACCACTGTGGCTTTGCGGCTTTCCCAGGTGGGGGTCTCTAGCCGTCGTCCCCTCGTAGGCTACTGGTATGTCTTCCACACTTGACATCCAGCCTGCGCCTTTCAGGGTTCTGCACCAAGCCGGCTCTCCCTCAAAGGCCACTGACATCCACGCACCGGATCCAGGCTCGGCCTTCCAGGCTGCCAGGCTTCACTCTCGGCCTCACTAGGCCTCTCACAAACGGTGTCCCACACACACGGAGCACAGGCCTCACGCCTCACACCGAACACACCTGTCTCAAATTACCAGGGTTTATATATCCTGTGCACACACACACATACTGACAGGACCTTGCTGATGTCACAGTCATGTGATCAGTCAGCTGTGTGTATAGGTCCTGTGTGCTGTCCCAGTCATGTGTACAGACCTTACTGTGCATACAGGACCTGTGTGATGTCACAGTCATGTGACCAGTCACCTGAGGGGGAAGGTATATGGTCAGGTAAAACACATCCTAGACCATTACCGTAATGCCAGCAAGTCGCTGCATTACAATATATATATACCAGGAAGGACACAGGATAATGGACATATATACGATGATGGGGGGGTATAAATACCAGGATGGGGACAAGGATGAAGGACATATATGCTAGGATGGGAGATATATATACCAGGTTGAAGCCCAGGATAAGGGATATATACCAGGATGGGGGATATCTTTACTAGAAGGAGAGATATATACTAGGATGGAGAATAAATATACCAGAATTGGGAACATACATACCAGGATGGGTGATATATATAATAATAAAATAATAATCTTTTTATTTATATACTGCCAACATATTTTGCAGCGCTTTACAATTCAGACAATTTACAGACATTATGGGAACTGTCCCCATTGGGGCTCACAATCTACATTCCCTATCAGTATGTCTTTGGAGTGTGGGAGGAAACCGCAGAACCCAGAGGAAACCTACACAACACTGGGAGAACATACAAACTCCTTGCAGATGTTGTCCTTGGTGGGATTTCAACCCAGGACCCCAGCGCTGCAAGCTGCAGTGCTAACCACTGAGCCACCGTGCTGCCCATGCAATTATACCAGGAAGTGGCTCAGACTAAGGAAAATATATATACCAGGGGCCCATCGGACTTTCATTACGCCACTGCGCAGTAAGGTTATGACAATGAAACAATGTGGCTCTATGATGTGCTGGCATGTACAGTATGACAAGCAATATGCGGCAATATGGACATATTATTAACATGAATGCAAGTGATAACTATTTGATAGCCACTCTTTTAGGCACTTGCTTTAAAAGCAAAATGGGGAAATGTTTCCAGTTACTGAAAGGGAGTCCAAATTGGCTCTGTTAGCTGCTCTGCAAAGTTGTTGCTGAGAAAATGCCAACCGCCCGCACAACTAGTCAACAGACTCCTCTGGAATCCATGCAGACTCAATGTGTCTGTGCCAGCATTATGGCTACAACAAGTAGCAGCAACACCTACTCCTTTCTTAGGAAAATGCCCTGAACTCTGATCCAATTGATTTCTGGGTAAAAAAAATGGACCTGTGTCAAGAGCTAGTCCATTTTCTTTTATGATTGCTATCTTTCCCAGCTCATAATGCCTTGTCAGAGTATTCAATGCTGCCAGTAGATATCTGCCAGAGGCATAGAAAACCTAACATTTATTAAAATGAATCAGTCAATATAATGACTTAATCGACCCTAAAATCTGTCTGCCTGCCAGACTGTACATTAACTTTCGTTACACCGCTCTGCTGATAGACCACACTCTGCTGGGCATCTGCTTTCTGTCCTTCATGTTATCTATACTGTAGTTCTTATGCTGCCACGACAGCCGTTGCTGGTCCTACACTGTCAAGCATGTCCTTGCTTGCTCCATCTTAACGCTCTATCGTGCTGCTCACACACATCTCAAGGTTGTCCACTGTGTTTCATACTCCTAAACTGTACTGATGGTGCTGGGGTTCCATTGCTGGCCCTAAACTGTCAAACATCTCCATCACTACCCTGTTAAAACTCTCTACCATACTGCTCCTGCCGCATCACCTGCACAGCCAAGACAGCCATAGACCTCTTGGCTGCACAGAGTGTTTTATGTTGCTGGTGCACTCCCCCCAAAAAACAGCTCTCAAACTCTCAAGCTAATTCTTAAAAAGCCTTAATGACAGCTTAACTTTTTCATGCTGAAAACAGTGCAACAGTTTTGTCTCCTGAAAAAAAAGGGATAATTTTTGGATGGCTTTAAAAACATTGATAAAAATAACCTATGCAATTGCCTGATTTTGTTTTATTAGCAAACCAGCTACCGACCCCAAAAATTGGATGAATGGATACTTCAATGTTCTGTTAAATATGTTATTGGTTTCCTCTGGTTACCATCCAAGTTTCCCTAGCAAGATAGGATAAAGTCATTTAATAAAAAAATTAATAATTTAATAAAACAAAAAGGAATGCTCTTCAATGGCTGCTATTTTCTACTTTCATCTGTGCTTGGAGGAAAGATCACTATTTTATAAGCATTAAATGGAATGACACAAAAAAAGGCTGGCACAACTTTTTTTTTAACTGTATATTTTGTCTTCTTTGACTCAAATTTTTAATATGTCTCATCTTCATCCTCATTTTAATTGAAATGGCAATTTGTGGGGCAGCATCTGGGGTTGGACCGTGTGCAGTATTGAGCCCCTGCCAAGTCTGGTCACAAAATAGAATTTTCTCCTTCTTCCTACTCAAACTACCTGTACGTTTCTGCTTCCCCCTCAATTTTAGAGAAAATAATTTTTTGGATGGAAGCATCTGAGGTGAATTCCCCATGTAGGACCCTGCGCAGGTCTGGAAAAAAAATATAAGTATCCTTTCCAAAACAAATTTCTGTTTGGTTTCTGTGACTTTTTGGGGGCAGGGTCAGCTGTGACATTGCCTCTTGTGAATGATGGATCATATGTTATCAACTGTGTGCAGAGGTGTTACCTGTCTTTGTAATCTTGCCACTGGTAGTAATGAGACTTCTTCAAAGTCTTTTGTAAAGAAAACGAAAGGAGAGTCTAAATTCTAAAAGTCGCATTTCTCCTTCATAGGCTCATATAGCTTGAGTACTTTGGACGTCTCTTGATGCAGGGAAACTGTAACCTGCAGTTGCTTAAAAGATGCCTAAAGAAATTGAATGCAATGAAATTCCTCTAGGTGATGGCAAACTTACAGTAGATGTAGCCCGCACACACCATTTTTGGGTAAACACAATTAAGGCCTGTATGAACCAGACTCTAGACAAGCTTACTGGCTAAGAGGAAAGAATTAATGTATCTTTAGACAAAGTAAAAAAAAAAGTTTTGAACTCATTTGTTCTGTAACCTCGTTTACCCTTTATGGACTTTTTTCTTTTTTTTATCTATTTTTGTTTGCTTTGGCAACATGATCCAAACACATAGAACATCTCTTTATGCAATAATTAACTTTTAATCTCCAACTTTTATTAGCAGTTAACTTCTTTGGAAATTCTTGCAGGAGATTTATAAAATTGTCCAAAAGAAAAATCTCCTTGGTTTTCAAAAGCAACAAATCAAATTTATATTTTGTAATCTGCTCTTGAAAATTGAAAACTGCACTGTGATCTTAGATATATTTGCCTTTTGTTCAAAATCAGCACTATTGGATAAACACAGTAGACTTATTTAAAGAGTACGTACCTGTCAACAGGATGTCATCCCCTAAATTATTTATATGTACCTGTATTTATCGAAAAGTCAAGTTCAGTCCTACCTTTACATTGACAGTTCATTCCTGCATTACTAAGAAATCAAAATTTGAATCAATTTGTTAATAAGGCCAACTGGCTTTTTGCAGTATAGAAGCACTTCCTAATCCTCTGTCATCCCAGCTTTGTTCCCTGTCCAGTGCTGCTTTCTGCTTGACTAACAGCTCCTTTGTTTGAAGCTGTTGCTCGTCCTTCGTAGTCGAAGATGACAAAGACTTCATGGTTTAGATGAGGATGAGTGGCTGTGGGTCCAGAGGTGACTGATGAGGCCAATCCGGACACTGAAGGCTCACCCACATATGTGACATAAGTAGATGTAGTCAGTGTGACAACTCAGCATCAATGAGGAAAATCTGGCCCAGTAGTGAGTTATGCATAATTATGCCAGATGTATTATTCCTGTCTTTAGTAAGTTAATGGACATGAGCCATTGCTTCATGTGAAACTGTCCTGTGCCCCTTGTTATATGCTAATTTGTGTAATTCCTACTGATTACTGATTGCATCAGCCCCCTGAGGTGTGCTAGTCTGCATCATTTGGAGGACAATTATGCAGTCTATTTGAACTAGAGAACAATGAGGGAACAGACATGATAATCTTTACCCCAATCCTGTGGGGTACAAAGCCCTGAAATGGGAGCTAAGGGATAATAAAAGGGGCCTACTGTTGTCACTGGTGTGACTCTACAGGACTTCAGCCTAGGGACCATGGTTCCAGCTGAAGGATTGCAAAACTGCTACACTGCCCGACACGGAGCCCACAAATTTGTTTGGATAATGCAGGTTGGGACAATCTGCTCACCTGGCCTTTGTGTGCTCGGTCAGCTTCCTAAGCTTGCTGCTACCTCATCTCAGTGGGTGCCCACCAAAAGTAGAGTGCTGCTGGTTGGGTATTTTGCCCTGGATACCCAAAGTCATGGAGGTTCTTATCCTTAGTGAGCCAGCAGAAGGTGGAGACTCTGTCTCTTGCATCATCTTGTGTCCTTGCTGGGAATGTGCTATATGCTGATAACTGTTGGTGATCCAATAAAGTCTTACCAGAGTGTGGTACCCTCACTGTGTGTTTTGTTGAGTAGTGTTCTGCCCATGGGGAAGGAGAACAGAATTTCAGTAGGATGAGCACTGCTCTGTATGGTCTTTCTAAAGACAGCAAGGCCAGCGGACGAGAGCACCCACTGACCCTCGTGTCTCCACAGTCAGTATAGTAGATACTGCTTGCGCCTTGCGCAAAGCTCACTTTATTTCGTCTCAATAATTCTCCTGTTTTCAGCTGCATGTGCTCCTGGGGTGATCCTGTCTCGCTAAGCTGGATGGTCCAAGGCAAGCTTCTCCCAATCATTGATGTAGACTCTGAGGATTTTGATGGACGCTTTAAGGCAGTCTTTGTAATATTTCTTCTGCCCCCAAACTGATCTCTTTCCCTGACAGAGATTTCTATACAGCAGTAATTTAGGCCATTGGCTGTCTGGCGTTTAGCCGACCTGGCTTGGGCTTTCAGCAGGACAGTATAGATGCCGCAGAGGCCAGTTTGTTCTGGATTGCCATGTCGGAGACATTTTCTTGCCATCTGTGTAGAGAATTCTGCAGAGACAACTACTGTGAAAGCAATTGAGCTGTTTGGCATGCCGGCTATAGACAGCCTAAATATCACTAGCATAGCGAAGTGTGGTAACGACTAGCTTGATGGTAAGGCTAAGTCCCCTTTGATCCAGATGTTCTTATAGAGTCTCCCGAAGGCAGTGCTGGCCATAGCAATTCTGTTGTTCACCTCAGCATCTATGGTCACTACGCGGGAGAGTGTGCTGCCCACGTAGGTGAAGTTGTTGATTACTTTGAGGTTTTGTTACTTCAGCATAATGTTTCCTCATATTGTTTTCCTGGAGCAGGTTGATATATAACTTTGGTCTTTCTAGTATTGACAAAGAGACCGAAGTTGTCGCAAGTTTGTGAAGAACAGACCATTTCACATTGCATGTGCTGCTCTGTGCTGGCCTTGAGTGTGCAGTCAGCAGAAAAGAAAAAGTAATCATGGATGACAGATGCATGAACGTTTGTAACAGTCTTCAGGCCCCTGGCCCCTTTGGTTGAATAGCATACAGTCAGTCTTGTACCTGACATGGATTTCGGCTTCGAAGTAGCTAAAGGCATATCAGCCTTCTTACATTCAGCATGGAAGCCACACTGAATTTCAGTTAATAAATCTTACTCAAGGTGCTGGAGGAGGTGGTTGAGCAAGAGGCGAGACTGAATCATCCCAGCAGTGGACAGAAAAGCGATTCCTCTATGTTTATCGCTAGATTGGTGGTTGCGTTTTCTTTTTTAAATGTCAGAAATGGCTCCCCATTGCCCAGAGACTCCAGTTCAAAACCCTAACCTTGGCATGCAAATCCATCCATAACCTGTCTCCTCCATACATCTGTGACCTAGTCTCCTGGTACTTACCTGCACGCAACCTCCAATCATCATAAGATCTCCTTCTCTTCTCCCCTCTTATTTCCTCTCCTGTGCATCCCCCCTTCTCTCGAACTCTCTACCCCACCATTTCTGACTCTCGCCTACAGTTGAAACCTTCAAAGAGCACCTGAAGACCCACCTCTTTCGACATCCGTACAACCTGCAGTAACCCTCGGTCCACCATACCGCTGGCACGACCAGCTGTATGCTCACCTACTGTATCTTTACCCATCACTTGTAGACTGAGCCCTTGTGGGCAGGGTCTTCTCCTCTCTTCTATTGTTCCAGTCACTGTCACATTTTTGTTCAAGATTATTGCAATTGTTTTTGGGATTTCACATGTAAAGCACCATGGAATAAATGGTGATAAAGTAATAATAATAATGTGGTCCAGCTCACATCTACTGAGACTGGACCATGTGGAACACAGAGTGGGGGTGGTGGCAAACTGACTGGAAGCTTTATCTGCTATCCAACCAACAACCTTTTCACACTGCTTTGGCTTCAATAGTGGTTTTCCGTGGCCCCCCTTGAAATTGGGACAGGAAGGTACTTCGACATGACGTGGGTGTTTGTTGTGCTCCCTCAGCCTTTGCGTGCACTATCACCATCACCATAACGTCCACTTCCCCGTCCCTTGATACACAGCTTGCCCTTTTAAAATAGAGATTAATATTTGCAACGTTGACAAAAATGTTTGTATCATTACCGCAGTAATATAGGATCATGTCTGATGAGATGAATACAGTTTTAGGCAGTGACCTGGGAGTCAGAGATGCTTCCAGGGGTCTTCCCCATGCTGTTTAATGTCTTTTCAGCACTGTATGAATGTGTCTGGTCTTGTCTCACACACCACATGGCCAGATAAGGTAGTAAAATGTTAAAATTACATTTCCTGGTGAATGCATTTTTCACCATTGAAAGTAATGCAAAAGTGCAAAAACTCATCAAAAACACTATGTGTGAACATAGCCCAAGGTGTGGAGGAGTATTTTTGGTTTTGGTTATTTATTTTGCCTTATATACAAGTCATCACCCTGGAAAGGATGTTCCTTAACATGTTTCCCAGGAAAATTCATTTTGGTTTCGTTTTTGTATGTTTTATTGTGAGTCCGTAAAAGTGGCGTAATACCTCTGACAACGTTGTTGACAGTAGTGAGCTGGGAGTCAGAGATGTTTCCAGGGGTCTTCCCCATGCTGTTCCCATGTCATTTGAGCACTGTTCCCGTAGATTTACATTGGGCTCATTGCTCGGGTCGAGCACCTGTGTATTCCAATTTGCTCAACCCGAGCAACGAGTACCCGAGCATTTTAGTGCTCGCTCATCACTAATAGTGAGGAGACTTAAAAGCAATGCATGCTCCTCTGGGAAATTAAATATGCAAATTGTCTCTTCAGAGAGGGAGAGGATTATAACTCAAGAGCCACAATCTGTGATTTCTCTTCTCCACCACTATGGACTGTTGGTCCTCCAGACAGAGAGAAACTATTTCTACTATCCCTCTGTTCTGGATAATAGTGGAGGATCCGAACAATGGATTTTTTTCTAATGTAAAACTCAACTGAAATATTTTAGTTTATAATTAAATGAAGTAAAACTTCACACAGAACAGTGATCACATATCAGTATTACACCTTTGCAGTCTTTATGAGCTGAGAATCTGAGAGGCTTATAAATATCTGATAACTGCTTTGGTGTGAGGCAATGTTATCAGAACTGCGAAATCACACAGAAGAGCAGGATCCAGTCCTGGACCTTCCGCCTACAATCTAAACATTACTGGGGGCTAAAAGGGAGATTTTACTCTGTCCACTGCAAAGATAAAAGGTAAGATAAGATAGAGCAGAAACATTACATTTACTAGAGTCACTTCAAGATGGATAGATAGAAGATAAATAGACGATAGATAGAACACATTTGAAAGAATAGCTTTAAAGAGCAAAGCTTGAAAGTGAGGTGAAGAATAATCCATCACTATTTTACAAAAAAAGTCCCAACATTTCGTGTACACCTCTGTTTTATAATTAGCGGGAGTCATGTAGTGGGTGAGGGGCTTGCACTCTTGAATGTGCACTAGGCTGATGGTGAGATGACCTAGTAATGGGACAGCAAATAATCAACCACGAATACATTCTCAGTTCTCATGGCTCCTGTATCATATATGAGGGGTCAAGGGATAACCAAGTGTGAGGGTGAAGGAGATCATAGGAGACTGTAAGCTAATCCCTAAGTGTGAAAAGAGGGTGCCATGCCAGACACGACCAGGAAATTAATACCTGTGTGCAAGGAACTGTGACTCAGGAAGGCAATGTAGTAAGTTTATCTGAAGTCCATTGTATGTTTTACCAGTGTTTGCGTGAGTTTCCTCAGGGTTCTCCGGTTTCCTCCCATACTCCAAAGACATACTGATAGGGAATTTACATTGTGAGCCTCAATCGAGACAGTCATGATGATGTTTGTAAAGTCAGGATGACTATTATGGTGCTTTTTAAGCGAGTAAAATAAATATACTGTATATATAAATAAATGACACTCACCTCTACATACGGTGCATCAAATGTTGTCTGACATGAAGGACATTATTCATTATTACATTTGCACCTGTTTTTGCTGAATTTCTGTGGGTATTTTGCACCTTTAGTTTTTGCACCAAAATTATCTTTCCATTTGTGCCTTTTTTAAGTCTATTTTACATGTATTTGGATGGTGGTTTTTCTTTTTTTTTTGTTTAGTTGGTGAGGTTTAAAGTTTTTCTGATGTTTTTCCTTACTCATTAATTGCAACTTTTTGAAAATTCACAACATTTGTCACTAATGTACTCCAGTCCCATCTCCTGTAGTGATTTCATGTACATCAGACTTTATTGATGTGAAGAAAGAGGGTCTTCTGTGGGCATAATACTACCCAGACAACACCAGGTGAGGGTAAAACAGTGTGGTAATACTTTATTGAATAACTAAATGAAACAATAGATACACAGAACAGTCGCAGCAAATACCCAAGATGGTAAAACATTACACAGTCTCACCCTTCTGCTGGTCCACCTGGGATAGAACAGCTGTGACTTTAGGACTTTCAGGGCCAAAAACCTCAACTAGTGGGCCCCCACTTTTGGCGAGCCCCCACAGAGTGAAGGTAGTGGCAAACTTAGGAAGCTGACAGTCCATTGAGGTACAAGGCCGGGAGACCCAAGGGTCCCATCCTGGCCTCTCTGAGAGTTTCCATGGGGCCAGATGACTGGCTGGTCCCAATCTGGCTTCTCTGAATGTCTCCATGGGTTCCAGGTGATGGGAGGGTCACACCTGGCAACAGGGGCCAGGTGACTTCATTGTCCCAACCTAGTATCCCCAAATGCATCCATGGGCTCTCTTATGGTCAATGAAGCAGATCCATATCTTTCTAGTCAGGGCCTTATACCCTTAGGCCAGAATCATGTAGAATCCAAATCTGTGTCTCTCTGGATTGAGCCATGCTACCAAGACTAATGGTCCTGAAGAATCTGTCTGATTTTTTTTCTCCTTGTCTCTCTCTCTCTTTAAATTCTGCTGCTACAGAGGCATATGTCCCTTAAATAGTTAAAACGGTCTTTTCAAGTACACGTCCACAGCTCAAGGGTTAGGGAAGGTATTATTCCACAGGGCTCAGGTTTCATTGTTTGAGCATTTAATCATTTTTCACAGTTGGTAAAGCAGGGGGCTCTTGTAAATAAACATCTAGATGGCTTTAGTACAATATGCAATTGGCATAGTAACAAACATCATTGTTTCAGAACCAAGTGAAGACAACATTCAGGGTTATACAAATACTGGTCTGTCCTTCTTGATCCACCAAAGAAACAGACGCAAGTTCTAAAGTCAACACACATACAATAGTGCATTTCTCTTGGCTTAACAAATCTAGACGTCTGGCTGATTAGATAAGAAGCTGTTCTGTCAGAATTGTGCTATTTTTGCCCCTTTTTTTCACCAAAATATGCATTTTTTTGCATTAAAACCTCACAAAAAGGCAGGAAATGTAAAAAAAGGAATGTTTTTTATTTTGTACAAAATTATTGAACCTCGTTAGCAATTTGATGACTTTGGTGCAAAAAAACATGAACTAATACCACAAGACAAAAAAGAAAATCCTCAATAAAAAATCAGGTTAAAAGTTTTTATCTGTCTTCCCGTAGAAACGTTTCCCGGCGCCATGAACATCTCAGATCCCATCACACTGGTTCTGTCCATTATTCTCTGTGTTTTTTTTGCCCTGTTTTTCTATGGAAGGAAAAAAAATGTTTACAACCTGCCCCCCGGACCGCGGCCTCTTCCAATCATAGGAAATCTGCACATTCTAGACCGGAAAAGACCTTATCAGACAATGCATCAGGTAACATTCAGATTGTATGATTATTTTATCCTGAAGGGTTTTGGTTCTGTTTCTTGGAAGGTTTAATGAATAAGCTACATATAGTGCAGATATCTGACCCCTTCACAACATGTCCAATTTCTGTTTTTATGTTTCTGTTTTTTTCTCCCTTTTTTCCCAGAGCCATAACTCTTTTATTTTTTTGTCCACATAGACATTTGAGGGCTTGTTTTTTGTGGGACAAGTTGTACTTTTGAATGACACTATTCATTTTACCACATAGTTTGCTCAAAAATAGGAGAAAAACTCCAAATGCGACAAAATTGTGAAAAACAAAATTTTGGGGGAATTGCTTTCACAGTGTACTTTTTGTGGTAAAAATAACCATGCAATATGATTTTCCTCAACAATATGATTATGGCTATACCAAACATGTCCAGTTTTTTAATTATTTTAATGGCTGAAAAAAAATCTGAAGTTTGAAAAAACAATCGGGGGGTTTTGTTGCCATTTTCCAAAACCCATAACATTTTTAATTTTTGGCTGATGGAGCTGTGTGATGGCTTATTTTTTGCATTGTGAAGCATCAATTTTACTAGTACTATCTTGAAATAGATGTGACTGTTTGATCGCTTGTTACAGGATTTTTTGTGGAATTGCTGTGACTAAAATACGTATTTCTGACGTTCTTGAATTTTTCCCGTTTTCGGTGTTTACCGATAGGGTTAATTGTTTTTATATTTTGATGGATCGGACATTTCTAAATGCTGCTATACAGACATATCTGTATTTTTTACTTATTTTTAATATCTTTATTCTCAATGGGGGAAAAGGGTGTGATTTGAACATTTAGTTATTTTTTATTTTTTCATATTTTTAAAAAACTTTTTTTTTTTACTTCTTACTGTTTTTGTTAGCCCTCTTAGGGGACTTGAAGATGCGATCATGCGATCGCTTGTACTATATACAGCAATGCCAGAGCATCGCTGCATATAGCAGAAATTCTGGTATCCATTGAAGCCCAGCCACAGGCCGGGTTTCAAAGGAGCTCTGTAATGGCAAGTATGGGGGTCATCAGTTGAGCCCGCTGTCAATCTCCGAAAGTGGAATTTAACATGTGCTGACAGGGGCACACATAATTCCACGCTTCCATCTGTTCATCCGTGACATGATCGCGGGACAATCACAGCTTCAATTCTCCTGAGGGGACTATTAAATACAGTAAAAATATATATAAAAAAAGTTTTTAAAAATGTGAAAAAATAAAAAAAATACAAAAGCTCAATATGCCCAAATGAAGATAAAAAAATGTAAAAAAAATTAAAAATACACATATTTGGCATCGCTTCATTCCGAAATGTCCAATCTACCAAAATGTCAGAATTGTGTTTTTTTGGCTGACGTAACAGTGCAATTAAATGCAATAAGAGGCGATCAAAATATTGCATCTACACCTAAATGATATAAATTAAAATGTCAGCTGAAGGTGCAAAAAAATAAGCCATCACGCAGCCCCAAATCCTGAAAAATGAAAATGTTATCGGTCTCGGAAAATGGCGGCAAAGGCAAAAAAAAATTTTCATGCAAATTTCTGAATTTTTTTTTCACCACTTAATTAAAAATAAACTATACATGTTTGGTATCTGCATACTCATACTGACCTGGGGAATAATTTTGCCAGATAAGTTTTACCATATATTGAACATGGTAAATAAAATTTTTTTTAAAAATTATTGTGGAATTGCATTTTTTTTTTACATTTTTCAATTTCACTGCACTTGGAATTTTTTTCTCATTTTCCACCACACTATGTGGTAAAATCAATGGTGACATTCAAAAGTAAAGCTTGTCCTGCAAAAAAAAGCCCACATACGGCCATATTGACTGAAAAATAAAAAAGTTAAGGCTCTTGGAAGAAGGGGAGGTAAAAAACGAAAATGAAAAATGGAAAAAAGACCATCATGCTAAGGAGTTAAGGTTTGCTGCCTTATGAGAAAATGTTGAGGATGTGAAACATAAAGGGGCTGATTTCTTGAGCAATTTTCACCACTTTTCTGTCTCAAAACTGCTTGAAATGTTGCAAAGTTTGCAGTTGTGGCAGTTGTGGAAACATTTTGTATCTTTTGATAGTTCTACACTTCTCCTGGCCAGCACAACAACTCTTTTAAAAGAGGAAGAGGAGCTTAGCAGGATGGGCGTGGCTGATAAATTCATCATACTCTACAAAAATAGTATAAGTTACATCAGAATTGTGCTCTTAATAAATTTGGAAAATCTTTCCCCGCATACTCTTCATCAAGACTAGAAAGGAATCTGTCATGTCCTCAAACTCTGTTAACCTTCATATATAGGGTTAATCACGTTACAACGCTGATGCCTTTCTGAAAGCGCGGTTACTGTTAGAAAATTAACTTCTCTCCCCTCAGGAGCCACCGGCTTTCAGTCGTCATAGAGGCGTGACCGGCGCTTTAAGTGACAGCCAGCCTCACAGCAAATTTGTGTTGAGCAATCTGCTAATTGACCCTATTTCTGCAGATTAATTGCCTTTGGGGAGATTACAGGTTCCCTTTAAATGCATGTGCTTTGGTCTAAAACCATTTTTTTTAATCATGCTTTTTTTAATAATTTTGCCCTGACTGCCTTCCATAGCTTCTTTGCTGCTCTGACTCACTGTCTATTGTCGGCTGCAGAATGTGTTATTTGAGAAACCGTCAGTGAGCTCATTCTTTGCTCATCTTTGCTCTTCTGAGCTCCTCTGCTGATTTATGACCACAAAGCTCAGCTCAACTTTCAAGTCTTCATAAATCATCTTGGGAGAGCTCAGAAAATTAAAGATAAATGTTACATACTGTCTCTCCAGAACCATCTCACTGACAGATTCTCAGGCAACTCATTCTGCAGCAAGCAATAGAAAGTGCAACAGAAAGGCTATATAAGGCAAGAGTGTAAATTTTAAATAGGTCACATTTGCAAAAATTAGTTTTAGCCAAAACTATATTCATTTAAACCGGACCTGTCACCAGGGAAAAGTGCCCAGTTTTTCTATTATTTTATTCCCTCTATTCCCCAAAGTCCTAAATATGAGATATGTTTCCAGAGATGTGACGCTTTATTATTTATTGCTAATTTTCATAGTCTTTACAAATTGGTCATGGCTCTCAGGATCCTCAGGGGCGTGCCTTTAGGCTGCTCTGCATAATTAACCTTTGAGCCATGGCCCTTGGATATAGACCATAAAAATTAGCACTATATAAAAAGGCCCATATTTCTGAAACCATAAGGTGGATTAATATAAAACAAAAAGTGGAATACTCAGAGGAGTAGTGGTGATAAAATAAGAGCAAAAACTGATGACAGGTCCTCATTAAGTAGAAGAAAAATCCCCCAAAGTATTCATCTCCTTTAAGGTTTACGAACATAAAATGGGAAAACCTCTATAAGAAATTTTGTTCTTCTGTTAAAAGTTGCTTATCACAAACACTTGGAGACGTATCATTACGAAATACACTATCAATAACATCTTGTACTTTGCAGCTGTCTAAGAAGTATGGACCCGTGTACACCATAAAATTAGGAGTAGAGAAAGTTGTTGTCTTATGTGGATACGACGCCATAAAAGACGCCCTGGTCAATCATGCAGATGAATTTTCAGGCAGACCAAGCGTGCCAATTTTTCTTGACGTAACTAAAGGAAAAGGTAAAGATGATAAACTTACACCATTGATCGCCAAAAGGAAAGGAGGATTGGTACATCAAAAGATTAATCTGTCTTTTATTTCATCTGTTTAAAACGGGGATATCCATAGCTAAAAAAGAGAATGATTCTGAAGCGTTTCTGGCATATCTTCACTTAGTGGTAGAATAATTCATATTTAATGACTTAGGGGGAGCTATACAAAAACCGCGTCAGAATCGTTCTCATTTTTAACTATGGATATCTCCATTTTAAACAGATTAAATAGAAGACAGTTTTATCTTTTGATGTACCAAAAGTTTTGGCTATCGCACACTGTTTGTCAGCACTATGGATTGATGTACTCACTCATATAAGCAGCAATAACAGCACGGTGAGGCTTCTCACATTTTTCTTGTATAGACTTTACACCATTGATCACTTAATTTCTACTCCTTCTTCATTTCAGTATTAAATAGGTTTTCTGCTTTGGAAAACCTCAGCTTAATTTTTGCGTTTCCCAATAAACAATCTGGTCGTAGGGAGCTCAAGGTTAGGATTCTCCTACATCAGGTTCAATAGGAGAAAACTGGAAGACAATGGCACAAAATAGGGTCTTACCCAGATAGAGGATATGAGAATGATGGATGAAGGGATGTGCTCACCTGGAAGGGTTGTAGGACCACAAAACCATAGAAATCTCAGAAAAAATGGCTGCTGAAGATCCAGGATACATAGAAGGAGAGAAAAACCATAGAGGATGGATCTTTAACTGCGCTGCGGAAGACATCAAATGATGTAAAATGAAATGACGGAGGCAATGTGTGGACACCAAGATGTAGTATATTACGTCTGGATGTCTGCTTCCAGTAGGTGTATACGTCTGAAAATGATGCACAACAGAGCAAATGTCAGCACCATTATATGGGGGGAGGTTTGGACGCAAGCACCATTGGCACAATGAACGTGGACAAAAACACTGTGTGAAAGGGCCCTTAATGACAGAAAAATCAACATTTTCCTTGGTGTACTGTACTTGTGCGGTACAAGGACTAAAAAAAAACTAAAAATCAATAGGTAAAAAGTGTTCTGCATTTTTCTGAATTTTTTTCTTCTTTCCCAAGCTTAGATGATATGAGCAAGAAATTCAATCAGGAAGCCTTAGGCAACATGTTAGTTTGGAGGTATTCTGTCTCTCATACTGCTGAGATCAAAACTTACTGAACCTACTCAATTATGCCTTTCCCAATCTAAAATACCCACCAGAGTAAGAATTATGAGAGAAAAAAACCTTTCCTGGCTAGGTTTCTACACAACTATAGGAATCCAAGAGGTTACATAAGGTCCAACAAAATGACCAATAGGTGTGTGGACTGTTTTTAGTCTTTTCTTTTTTTATAATTATGTTAAGGAAAAATTAAAAAATGACCTAGTTTTAAATAAGGTTTTAGGTTAAATGAATTTAAGAAAAATATTGTCATATATTTAATATATATTTTTCTCCATATAACAATCTCAATTAAAAATAGAAATCTTGCTATTTTCACACTGACAACTGGGGCTTTTTTTTGGACTCCAACTTCCAGTTGTTTCAGGAAACAACACATGTACATAGCTTCCATGATCATACCCCGAACATATTTTTTTTATTGAAGCATCCTTATGAGCATGTGCAAAGATCACTGTGAAGGGAGGGGGAACAAGGAAAGTTATGATATCGCCTATTACGATTGGTGAATCCTGTGTTTTAAGCTGTGTATAAAGATGTTATTTGTCATTGTAATACTTGCTCTGATGATAAGGAGCCTGCTGAAAAGAGAGGAAATGTGAGTCTATAAAGGCCTCTATGATCACTGTGAAAACTGCAAGAATTTTGTGTTTTAATAAATATAGTGATATGAAAAAAAAATCCACATTTGTATTAAACAGAACCTGTCATCACAATCTTGCAATGTAAAGTAAAGGCATGGCTGTAATGACACTGTAACACTGATGAAATTGACACCTTTGGTGAAGGAATCTGCTCTGTGGCACTTCTGTATTCAGCATTTGAAATTCTCTGCTAATTAGATATCGGTGCATGGGGGCTGGACTGTGATCTTTTCCTCACTGTCTGTAATTTCACCCCTCTGTCTGCCCCTGGTCTTTGAATAACAGTTCAATGCTTTTTCAGTGACCTGCGTCCTCCATTTGAAATCTGCTCTTCAAACACCAGAAACAGGAAGAGGGGTCGGGTAATTGCAGATAGTGCCCACTGTTATCATCTGCAACAAGTACTAAGGAAAGATAGGGGAAAGCTGTCCCTACAATAAGACTAAGCTGAACCCCTACGATGCAGCGGGCTGCCTGTTCCTAGCGAACAGACCCGCCTTTGTCCTCGGCTAGTCTGAATGAAGACCTATAGCATAAGGGGAGGGGTCCCTAAAAGAACTAAGGACTGGGACAAAAATGGGACACCTCCTAAACAGAGAAGTTGCTGCAGAACACAAAAAGACAAACTGACAAAAAGGTACTAGAGGTCCCAGAAGGACCAAGTAAACTGATAGAGAAAGGCATCGAAGCACCTGGCTAGAGAAACAGTCAAACACTAAAGTCCAGCACAGCCAAAAGGGTGGAGCTGGAATATAAAGGCAGATGGTCACGTGACCACAAAACACAAGATGGAAAAAAACAAACAGGAGGGTTCTAACACACAGTTCAGCTCCTGTTTATTGAAACCTAATTAGTCAAAATTTGGAATGCTAATTAGAGAAGAATAACAAAGCAAATTCCTTCAGTAAATATATAAATTTATCAGTATTACAGAGCTATTAAAGCCATGTCCATACTTTTCATTACAAAATGGTGCTGACTAGTGATAAGCGCGCATGCTCGTTACTCGAGATTTACGAGCATGCTCGGGTGTTTTCCAAGTATCTTCAGCATGCTCAGGTGTTATGTTTGAGTCACTCCGTGTGCACGATTTGCAACTGTTTGACAGCTTTAATACATGTGAGGAATGCCTGTTTCTTAGGCATTCCTCACATGTATTAAAGATATCAAACAGTCGCAAATCATGCACACGGAGTGACTCAAACATAACACCCGATCACGCTGAAGATACTCGGAAAACACCCGAGTATGCTCATTGAAAGGGATAACAGAATATACTCGCTCATCACTACACTGTGTTCCAAATTATTATGCAAATAATATTTTCTCAGATTTTCCCAAATTACCTATATGAATTGTAGTCATTGTAATTTTCCAGTCAAATAACTATTAGAGTACAATTGAAAGGTTTTTTTACAAACTGCCTATGATAACAGTATATTTTTAAAAAAATAAAAAACTCAAACTGCACTCAAAATGCATGTTCCAAATTAATATGCACAGCAGAGTTTTCAACCTTTTCATTTTAATAAAGAACAGATATTTTTGTCATTTTTGAAATTATAAGCATTAGCAGGTTGCTACAAACTGAAATCAAACAGTTTTCAACTTAAAACTTTATTCTAGGTGATGTTACATTTGCACATAGGACCCCTTGTTCGAAAGGAGCTTCTGAACTCTCTCGTCCATTGAATTTGTCAGGTTTTGGATGGTTTCTGCTTTAATTGTTTTGCATGAGGACAGAATACCCTCCCAGAGCTGTTGCTTAGATGTGAACTGCCTCCAGCCATCATAGACACTCCTTTTGATGATGCTCCAGAGGTTCTCAATGGGGTTGAGGTCAGGGGAGCATGGATGCCACACCATAAGTTTGTCCCCTTTTATGCCCATAGCAGCCAGAGATGCAGATGTGTTATGTGCAGCATGAGACGGGGCATTATCATGCATGAAATGATCTCGATGGTCCAGATGGATGGAGTGGAGGATTGCTGGTTGATGGACACCCGATGAAAACACGGCTACGGCGCTACCAAGGAGGAGGTGGAGTAATGTTTTGGGCTGGAATCATGGGGAGAGAGATTGTCGGCCCTTTTAGGATCCCTGAAGGGGTAAAGATGAACTCCATAATGTATGTTGAGTTTCTCAAACAGCACTTCCTGCCATGGTTCAAGAAGATGAACCGTGCATTCCGCAGCAAGATCATTTCATGCATGATAATGCCCCGTCTCATGCTGCACATAACACATCTGCATCTCTGGCTGCTATGGGCATAAAAGGGGACAAACTTATGGTGTGGCACCCATGCTCCCCTGACCTCAACTCCATTGAGAACCTCTGTACCATCATCAAAAGGAGTGTCTATGATGGCGGGAGGCAGTTCACATCTAAGCAACAGCTCTGGGAGGGTATTCTGTCCTCATGCAAAACAATTGAAGCAGAAACCATTCATAACCTGACAATTTCAATGGACGAGAGAGTTCAGAAGCTCCTTTCGAACAAGCGGTCCAATGTGCAAATGTAACATCACCTAGAATAAAGTTTTGAGTTGAAAACTGTTTGATTTCAGTTTGTAAAAAGCTGCTAATGCTTATAATTTCAAAAATGAAAATTTTTTTGTTCTTTATTAAAATGAAAAGGTTGAAAACTCTGCTGTGCATAATAATTTGGAACATGCATTTTGAGTGCAGTTTGAGTTTTTTATTTTTTAAAAAATATACTGTTATCATAGGCAGTTTGTACAAAAACCTTTCAATTGTATTCTAATAGTTATTTGACTGGAAAATTACAATGACTGCAATTCATATAGGTAATTTGGGAAAATCTGAGAAAATATTATTTGCATAATAATTCGGAACACAGTGTAGTGCTGACAGGTTCTCTTTAAAAATGTATGTAGCATAAAAACTGATTTAAAGAGATATTCTGAAGTTCTTAAATTGCTTTAATAAGGTAGACAGCATGAAAATAAACAATTTTGCTTTTTTTACTTTCTTTTTCTACCTGCTGTCATTCTCCTGCAATGAGAGCTTTTATCTTTTATAGTGTAGAGCTGGTTTTCATGGAACGTTTCCATGGAGCGCAGACTCTGGCAGACAATGCACAGTAGTATATTCCTGGAGAGAGGTTAACTCCTAACATCCCAATCAGCTCTCTCCAGCTTATTAATTTCTATACAGCATTTTTCTGCTCACCTCCCTCTCCCTTCCTTCCCCTCACCCATCCTCTCTTGCAACATCACCAACCCCACAGCCTTCAGAGCTGGTCTCCTAATCATAGCTCTCACTGTCAGGAGAAGTGTACTTGCACCAAAATCCAATGATCTCTGCATATAAATATAGTCATAGCAGTGTAGACTTAGAATAAACCACTGATAGCTGAACGTGTAACAGCAGAACTTGTGCAGAGCTTTATAGTTCTGCTAATACCATAGCTCTGATACTCACCAGAAATGTTGCTCAAGGAGGAGCGCCTACCCTACTAGAAACCAGGAAGTAAGGAAACTAAGGAGACTGCACTGTTCTTTGCTGCTCAAGAGACTAATTGAGAATACCCCTTTAAACAATCGGTCATTTTTCTGACCTTTGCTTCCTTTTACATACCAGTTCAATATTACTAGTTAAAATTACAGTGAATTCATTCACATACTGTATACTAAGATAATTTCATGTCCAACTTCTTAAAAAACTACTATTTTCCTGACGTGGAATATATTTTATTTTAAAAATCTATCATACAATCGAAGACTATTAAGTCCATGGAGGATACATTAAAGAAACACTTGCTACTCCACGTAACTTCACTGGGCATTTCTTCAAAAATGTCTCATCCTGAGGAGACACTTCATTGATCATAATAGAATTTTTAAATTTAGGATAATTTTTGACTCTTGGATCTATTAAGTGCTACCTATGAATTGGCCACTGAAAAAGAAATGTTGGTAGCCATCTTGTATGTCTATTATCTTTCCCTCATTATGAAACATGTCCTCAGGAATTATTTTTACCAACTATGATAACTGGAAAGTGATGAGACGATTTACTATATCAACCCTTCGAGATTTTGGAATGGGCAAGGAAGCCATTGAAAACAAGATTTCTGAGGAAAGTGATTTTCTGGTAAAGAAGCTCAAATCTTACAAAGGTTAGTGAATGCTTCCATCGTACCAAACTTATGTAATCATGGGTGAAAACTATAAATACTATAATTATAAGTGGTAGGCTATGCTGGACATAATTCTGAAGGTCTGAGCTCCAGTTAAGGTCCATCCTTGACTTCTTTTTTCTTGGTTACCAATATATAACCTAAATATGTTATTGCACCCATTTATAATAAGGACTACTCTTGAATAATTCAAAATGTCATAACCACCCAGGAACACAGGATCGGTTCTATAGTCACTTTTAGATGGTGTCGTCTTCTGCTAGATCTCAGAGGTCCTATCATGGCTGGTCTCCAACCATTGTATGATCCCTTGTTCCTCTGGTGGACCAATTCAATCTTGTTTGTAGTCTATGAGTATATTTTATATTTGAAAAATAAGTAAATGTCAAAAATTATTAACAGGAAAAATATATATAGACCTGAGTAGTCTCGAATGCTTGCAGTTTGTTACCATCTATTTAGTTAGCCATTGAAAGGTACCAACCACTGAGGACTCTCAAACGTTAATATTTTTCTAATTGTTTAGGGATCTTGATTTAGGCAACTTGATATAAATGTTTTAGATGGAATCACACACAACACCATATACTGTTTAATGGCTGAGTGGTTAGCACCATTACCTTGATCGGAGCAATCTCTGCTTCCCAATCGGGTCTTCTTCTGCTTTGGGTGCCACCATGCTATGTCCTGATACTGCAATAATTGTATATGACTCTACAAAAAACATCCTGATGCTAGGTAACATCATGATCCATGACTCCTCTGGTGTTAACGAGAATCTGATTGCAAGGAGGAAAAGAGTTGAAGACTGGAAAGAGTCATGGTCATTCAACATATTTTGGAGGCTGCATGGTTGGCTTTTGGCTAAGTATTGGTTATGTATTGTTCACCTACTCTATATATTAGAACATGAATAATTTTTTAAAATGAGATTCACAAACAGAGTTGGAAGATCTGTGGCTATTCAACTTTTTTTGGGGGCTACATGGTCGACCATTGGCTTTATTATGTGCACTTACTCTATACATTAGAACACATTGTGTTTAATATATTGAGTTTCACACACTTTAATGCTGTAATATCTTATGGCTCTTATCTAGTCATTGTATTTCCAGGTCAGCCATTTGATAACACCATGATTATAAATGCTGCTGTAGCCAACATAATCATCTCCGTCTTACTGAGTAATCGATTTGATTATGAAGATCCCACACTTCTGAAGCTGTTGAAGATCGTTAATGAAAATGTCCAATTATTTGGATCCTCAAAAGCCATGGTGAGCAATTGAACTCCATATCGTATTTAAATGGGTTCCCTGGGAAATATTGTTGACTGACAATCCTTAGGAGAGACAATCTTTATATACAGTACATACTCGGATGACTGGAGATGGAGTGAGGAGGCATATCCTCTGGCAGTAACTTAACTCCACTGGCAACAGTGGATCAGACATGCTGAAATCCAACATACCTAATCCTACTTTCCTCAATATATCTCATTGGCAGAGAGTTGGAACACACCAAAACAGTTGAATTATTTGGTAAGTCCTGCTAATAGTAAAACGTTTAGCTGACTTTCCTCTAATGTGTATGGACACATCTTTATGATCCCCACAGATCATCAAAAAAGAAAACTGCTGGTGCTCGTTAGAGCCTTGCATCAACCTAGAAGCAATTTACTCGGATTGCAACATAGAAGACCACAATGGAAACTGAGACTCAATCTGCTATTGTTTGCCTACTCCATGGATGAGTACTACTGTTCAATTCACACAGGACTTATGGATTTGTTGGAGTTCCAGCGGTCTGGCTCGCATCAATCATACAATTGCAATCCCATTCAGTATACATATGACAAGTGTTGTTTGTAGGATTACCTCTTTAATTTGCAGGACTACACATCTACTGTATTTTTATATTCACTGCAGCTTTATAACGCATTTCCATCTGTGATGCGCTGGTGTTCCAGACTGCAAAAAACAGTGACCAGGAATGTGGATGAATTGCACGCATTCATTCGAGAGACCTTCACCAGCCACAGGAAACAACTGGATGTAAATGACCAGAGGAATCTTATCGACTCATTCCTGGTGAAACAACGAGAGGTACTAATATACGAACAGATACGTATGTGGCAGAGCCGAGTTTGTTATCTGGCATAACCAATGATCAAGTGTCTTTTCTTCCTCATTTTCCCAAATATATAGATGGATTTTGTGTATGCACTCAGTTAGAGCCTTCTTCTGCGACATCCAATGTTTCCTTAGTGAAAAATAGTGCTTCATGCAAAACTATTTGTTCTATATAAACAATGACCATCTCAGCAGATCCAAATGACCCCACTGTCACGATAATGAGGTTCATTGAGCAATGCAGGTCATCAGGTTTTTGCTCTGTAATCTGAGAGCAGCAAAAAAAATATAGAGGTTGAGACTCTGATTCCAGAGATTTATCGCTTAGTTTACTGGGTGCAGCAATTGTGATAAAATCACAGTTTTATTTCCTGCAGATCTAGCAGTTCTCTGAATGCTGAGCTGTGTATAACCCTGCCCAAACCACTACTGGCAGCTTCCTGTTTACACTGTACATTGACAGAAAGCAGCTACTCAGTGGAGTGGACAGGGTTATATAGTGCAGTTGACTAGGAGACACGTGTCACATTGTCTTGTAGTAATAATATCATGTTGATAAAACACTGATTATTTTGAAACAGTAAGGGTATGTGCACACGATGCAGAAATGCTCAGGATTTTTTCCTGAGCGTTTCTGCATCTCTCTGGCAGGAAAAAACGCATGCGGATTGTACATGCGGTTTCCTGCCAGGGACATGCGGATGTGAAGCGTTCTTCACTTTCATTTCCGCATGCGGGTTGACAAGCGCTTCCCAAGCGATTTTAGCATCACTTGGAAAGTGCTTGTCAACTTGGTCACACTATATTAATCCATGCAAACGGCATGGATTTATATAGTGTGTGAATGTCAAAAAATAAAAAATAAATATATACTTTACCCTCTGATGGCCCCCGGTGTCCGGCTTCGCACGGTCCCGGCTGCCGGCATTGAAGACTTTAGGACCTTCCGACGTCAGCGTCACGTGACCCATCACATGACTCTGACGTCAGCGAAGGTCCTTCTTCATTCAACCCCGAAGTGCCGCGAACCAAGCAGGAGCGCTGCGCGGGCCGTCAGAAGGTGAGAATATATATATTTTTTATTTTATTCTTTTTTTTTAATGGTACCTGGGTCTGGATGAGACTCCTCTCATCCACACCCGGGTACCATCCGCACATTAGACCGCATGAAAAGCGCATCAACATATACAGTGATGCGGATTCCATGCGGTCTAATGCAAGTCAATGGCGGCAAAAGAGCAGCGTTTCCGCAAAATTAATTGACATGCTGCGGATTTTTGACCGCAGCGTTTACGCTGCGGAAAAATCCGCATCATGGGCACAGCACATGCGGATTTCAATTGGGGAACATTGCTTCCCTTCTACCATGCGTTTTTCATGCGTTTCCGCGGCGTTTACGCAACTGCAAAAACGCCGCGGAAAGCATTAAATACGCATCGTGTGAACTCAGCCTAACACACAGCCTGATATATTTCATGAATCAAGAAGACAAAATATATAGAATATATTTAGAAGACAACAATTCAAAAAGTGAGCCACAGGCTGGACTGTGGAGATGAGAATTTTCATTACCTAAATTTTTTTTACATGGTATAATATACAAGCACATAAAAACACATCTCTAAATGCCGACACAGTACAGTGTGGGTTACAAAAAAAGCTGACAAGCAAAATCCAGAGATTTGACCATAAAGTTTGCTGAAATAATAGTGTAAAACAATGAGAATAATCACATTATTGTAATGCGATATATGTGATATATTTTACTTCTTAGGAAAAGCCAAATCCTGGATTATACTTCACCAATGAAAACCTTACAGTGCTGGTTGCGGACCTCTTTTCTGCAGGCATGGAGACCACTTCAACCACCCTGAGATGGGGCCTTCTAC
Organism: Phyllobates terribilis; assembly: GCF_046119375.1. Classification (NCBI taxonomy): domain Eukaryota; kingdom Metazoa; phylum Chordata; class Amphibia; order Anura; family Dendrobatidae; genus Phyllobates; species Phyllobates terribilis. Next base: position 65,717,740 of record NW_027362763.1, on the reverse strand, counting down.
TGATGATGAAATATCCAGAAATCCAAAGTAAGAGACCTGCCTTTATGTGTGGGATTATATCATGTAAAGTACATATTATCTACTTCTCTGTCTCTAATTATCTTCTGCTCATCATTATGGTGGCCTCCATAGTGTTTGAGCTGCTGCTCTCAACTGTGAACTGCAGTTAAGAAATTTTCTTTACAGCAGCTACATTGAAAATAACAAAGTCAGAAAAACCAATGACATCTAGGGGAGAATGTAGTAGGCATGCTCTCTGACTTCTAATATATTGGTGGGGGCGCTGATAAGAGGTACACTCAATCCTGCAGCAGATAAAAGCAGCTACCACAAGCTGAAGGGAGATTACCAGATAACCAATATATGTATATTGGTTACTGTGAAGAATATTCAAGATAATCCCTGTGCTTTCAGCACTGTCCAGAGCGTATGGATGGGGAGATATCAGGCACAGCCTTGCAGAGGCCCCTTGGGCTCCGATGCTTGGCATCCACGTGTAGCAGGGTGCCGTCTTGGTCCGATGACTCCAATACCGACCCTCTGGGATCGTCCATTAAGGAGGTATAGCCCATTGTAGTTTTTTGGAGTTTAGACCGGGGTGGAGACTTGGGGGCAACCAGAGGGCAGTAGTTGGAGTGACCCAGAGAGTTTGAAGGTCCCCGCAGATAGAGCCCAGTGTCTTTTTTCCTGGGGAGCCTGTGAAGTCACGTCATGTGGAAGCAGTCCGTCAACCAAGAGAGGGCCCACAAGCCTCCCATGTGGCAGTTCTTCCCCCAAAAGCCAGGTCGTCCATCTGACCGGTAACTGACTCGTAATATCTGCTTGATATCTTTTGTACCCCTACTATTGTGTTTGCAACGCTGATCATTGTGTATGTATAACCCTTATGTATATAGTGTAATGTCTAGTGTGCCCTTAAAGCAATTAAATATATAGTTTAAACCTGGGCTGTTCTTTTATCTCGATACACAAACTCTCACGTCCGTTGTTTGGTCTAATGAACACGCTACTGGGCTGGTTTCTATCTAATACCATGTGCTCCATCTGACATAATTGTGACGTCAGGCAGGTGGCGGGGTGTGGATCCATCACAAGTGGTGGGAGCGGTGGGATTCTGCAGGGTCTCTCTGTTGCCATTTCTTCACATTGGTGGCATCAGTGGGATTCTGCAGGGTCTCTCTGCTGCCATTTCATCACAGTTACCATGCTCAGAGGTCACTACACTGCGAGAGGGAGGAGGAGGAGCTGTCTCCTTCACTTATTGTTAATGGTGATTTATGTGAAAGGATAAAATTGGAGTGATACTGCAGTGCCCAGTCTTGGCCCTTTTCTGGTCTACTAGCCACTATGGTCACATTAAATCTCATTAAAGGTGAAAAAGGAGTTAACGTAACAGAAATGTGTGCCTAATTGAGCACTAACCTATGTTTCATGTCTACGGCTTTCAAAGAACTTTTTGTCCAAGTATAACCTCAGTGTTTCTCTATGAGAGAAGCAGCTGCAAAAGATATACCAATACACATACACAAAAGATATACCAATACACACAGATATACCAATACACATCCCAATACACACTGGTCCCTAGCTGTCTGTTTCCCGAATACATTTAGCCTCTGTGTAATAATTACTCCCCCCCTCCAACCATGATTTTTTAAGCATACTTCCTGCGGCTCCTCCACTCCTGCACACACCTGACCCACCCCATGTGCCGTTCAGAGCTCCATAAATCCAACGAGCCAGATCTGGCACAGACTGCGCTGGCTATAAAGGGTCGCTTTTAAGGGTCTAAAAATGAAATATGCCAGAAAGGGGCCAGAAGTGACCAGAAGGTACGAGTAACTATTTACTAATTGTACTTAGCTTCTCTTTCTCAATCACACTTAACTTTCATTATGTTACATATGCCCATACTGTTTTTGCCACACTAATCCTCACTCTCCTTCGCTATCCCCAAACCCCAGCACCTTGTAACCATATAATCATCTCTCTTTCCCTCTTACCTCCCCACCTGATCTCATCTACAGACCTGCTCCACAACCTCAGATCTATCCTACCAAAGCATAACACAAGCAGGACACTCTCCTTCTCCCACCTGCTCTCCCTCTCTCTGCTTATTTTCACTGCAGGCAACATATCTCCCAATCCTGGACCCCCACAGCTTGCACCTTCCACTAATTCCCCCATCTATCGCTTCAAAACAACTGAAAACTACCGCAACCTCTCCTATGTAAAACCCGTTCCCCAGACGCCCATCCCCCTGCTCCCTCTCTCTAGAGCACTCTGGAATGACTTCTCTATCTGCAACAAGCTCAATTTTGTTCACAACCTCTTTACCTCTCTCAATCGCTCCTTCCTGGGCATCACAGAGAGATGGCTGACACCCTCGAACACTGCCTTTCTTGCTGGGCTGTGTTACGGTGGCTGGCACTTCACCCACACTCCTCGCCCTGGTAACAGACATGGTGGAGGAGTGGGTCTTCTCCTTTCTAACAACTGCACCATTAGCCCTACCCAATCTCAACCCTCCCTTATTCTCCCTTCTTTTGAAGTCCACTCTGTCCGCATCTACTCTCCCTCCAACCTCCAAAAGGCTGTCATATACTGACCCCAGGCCTAGTCACTGCCTTTATTGACCAATTCTCGACCTGGCTTCTATACTTTCTCTCTGCTGACATTCCCACAATCATCATGGGTGAATTCAACATCCCCACCGACACTCGCCAGTAAACAGCATCCAAACTTCTGTCACTTACTTCATCTTTTGGAGTTACTCAGTGGTCCTCCTCAGCCACCCACACAGATGGACACACACTAGACCTTATCTTCACCCAACTCTGCTCCCTATCTAACCTCACAACCTCCCACCTATCCCTATCTGACCACGATCTACTCACTTTCTCATCCCTGTCCTCCTCACCTGTCACCCATGTCCAGCAACTAGCACACCCCCCCAGAAACCTTGCACATCTAGACACCCACACACTTTCTGACTCTATTCTACCCCTGAGATCCATATCTTCACTCCACGACACGAAGAAAGCACATTCTCAAGATGATTTCACTGCATTCAAACAAGCAACACTCGCATTCAAATCAGCCCTCAACTCGGCAAAACAGGCCTACTTCACAACCCTCATATCTTCCCTATTCCACAACCCCAAACAGCTATTCAACATTTTTAACTCTCTCCTCTGCCTTCCACTGCCCTCTCCAACGTCCATCATCACTGCTGAGAAGTTTGCCACACACTTCAAAAACAAGATTGATTAACCAAGGCAAGTCTTTACTGTCCAACCACCACAACCCCATTGTTTTCCAGACAATTGCCATTCCCCCATAACCTCACTTCCCAACATTACGGAAAGAGACCTTACTTGTCTCCTCTCCAAATCACACCTCACCACTTGTGCACTCAACCCCATCCCATCCCACCTCCTCCCAAACCTCACCCCCACACTCATCACATCCCTAACCCATCTCTACAACCTATCACTAACTTCTAGTACCTTCTACATGCCACAATCATGCTCATCATCAAAATGCCATCCCTCAACCCAACCGCCTTGTACAGCTACCACCCCATATCGCTGCTCCCATTTGCCTCCAAACTCCTTGAGCAACACGGTCACACTGAACTTTCCTCTCACTTCTCATCTAACTCTCCCTTTGACAACTGACAATCTGGCTTCCACACCCACCATTCCACTGAAACTGCCCTTACCAAAATCACCAATGACTTACAGCCAAAGCTAACAGACAATTCACTGTACTCCTTCTTCTTGACCTGTCCTCTGCTTTCGAAACAGTTGACCACTGCCTCCTACTACAGATCCTCTCTTCCTTTGGCATTAAATACCTTGCCCTAACTTGGATCTCCTCATACCTTTCTAACCACACATTTAGTGACTCCCACTCCAATACTACCTCCTCACCCCGCTCCCTCTCTGTTGGAGTACCTCAAGGCTCTGTCCTATTACCGCTACTCTTCTCAATCTATATCCTTGGCCCTGGACAGCTTATAAAATCCCATGGCTTCCAGAACCATCTGTACACTGATGACACCAAGAGCTAACTCTCTGGCCCAGACATCACGTCTCTGCTGTGCAGACTCCCAGCATATCTAGCAGCCATATCCTTCTTCTCCTCCCGCTTCCTTAAGCTCAATAGATAGATAGAAACATGTCAGTCACATATATTAGAAGTACCGTGACAGTGTTGGTTACTGTACCTGTCATTTAGTGTTAAAGGAATTCTAAAAAAAAAATTAGTGTGTTCATGCACCGTCTCTTTAAAAAAGCCGGCCGGCAATTCAGCATCGGTACCCGACAATTTATAACAGAAAGAATAGAGCATCACACATAGATTAGATAGATAGAAACATGTCAGTCACATATATAAGAAGTACAGTGATAGTGTTGTTTACTGTACTTGTCATTTAGTGTTAAAATAAAGGATTTATTAAAAAAAAATTGGCTTGGGTTCCCCGTAATTTTAGTCTCTAGCGGAGGTTAAGCTGACGGCTAGGGCAGATGTTTGAAGCCTGGGAAGGGGGTAATACCCACGGAGCTTCCCATGCTACTAATATCAGCCCCCAGGTGAATACCTAGCCTTTACTAGCTATTAAAATGGGGGACCCCCAAAAAAATGATGTGCGGTCCCCGCTATTTTAATTGCTAGCAAAGGCTAGGCAGACAGCTGGGGGCTGATATTAATAGCCCAGGAAGGGTGCCATGAATATTGGCCCCCTCCCAGGCTAGAAACACCTGCCGCCAGCCGCCCCTGAAATGGCGCATCCATAGGATGCGCCAATTCTGGCACTTAGCCTTGCTCTTCCCACTGCCCTGTAGCGGTGGCAGTGGGGTAATAGGGTTGGGGTTGATGTCAGCTTATAATGTCAGCTGACATCAAGCCCAGGTTAGTAATGGAGAGGCATCTATAAGACACCCCCATTACTAACCCCATCGTCAAAGTTCCAAAAAAACACAAACACCCAGAATAAAGTCCTTTAATTGAAATAAACACACAATTCTTTATTGTTCTAAATTAAACCATACTTACCATCACGCCCATTCCAGCTGAAGCCAACGATCTCCTGCAATAAAAGTAAAATAATAAAGCAACATCATCCTTACCTTTCCATGGTTCCCACGAGAGCTTCAGCTCTGCTACATTCACATGACAGGCTGGATGGCAGCAGAACGCTGCCGTCCAGCTTGCCATGCGGCAGACACTGAGAAGCGCAGGCATGCTTGCGCTGTGCAGTGTCTGACTGTGACGGCATAAAGATGAGCCGAGGTCATGTCCAATGAACTCAGCTCACCTCATGCATTTTAATAGCTAGTAAAGGCTAGGTATTCAGCTGGGAGCTGATATTAGTAGCATGGGAAGCTCCGTGGGTATTACCCCCTTCCCAGGCTTCAAACATCTGCCCCAGCCGTCTGCTTAACCTCCTCTAGAGACTAAAATTACAGGGAACCCAAGCCAATTTTTTTTTTAATAAATCCTTTATTTTAACACTAAATGACAAGTACAGTAATCAACACTATCACTGTACTTGTTATATATGTGACTGACATGTTTCTATCTATCTAATCTATGTGTGATGCTCTATTCTTTCTGTTATAAATTGTCGGGTACCGATCCTGAATTGCCGGCCGGCTTTTTTAAAGAGACGGTGCATGAAAACACTAATATTTTTTTTAATAAATCCTTTAACACTAAACGACAAGTACAGTAAGCAACACTGTCACTGTACTTCTTATATATGTGACTGACATGTTTCTATCTATGTAATCTATGTGTGATACTCTATTCTTTCTGTTCTAAATTGTCGGGTATCGGTGTATGCCGCTGCTGAATTGCCGGCTTTTCATGTTTCACTGTGAGCACTGTTCCCATCGATTTGGGCAACCACTGTAATGCCACAACCACCATGCCTGTGGCATTACAGTGAGTGGCAGACAATCCCTGCATGATTGGTGCTCTAAATAGCGCCAGACATGCAGGACACGCTTTTGGTGCACGAACAGTTATCGAACATAACCTCGAACAGCCGAATTTTTTGCAAATCGTTCGCGTTCGTCGAACGACTCGAACACCGCCCAAAACGTCAGCAGATATCAGAGCCGGCTGCAGCCAGAGGTCACATGATGCCTGTGAGCGGCCAATGATAGTGCCGCTCACAGGCAGTATCTGCAACGTAAACTGATTACAGATGAAAAACAGATGAAAAACATGATGAAAAAACTGTTTAATAAATACTATTTTAACATATGATTTCATGTTTCTTTTAAACTTGTGAAATAGAAAAGGTCCAAAGTGAAATTGAGAGAGTTATTGGTTTGGCCGAACCCCAAGTTAGTCATCGTAAAGACATGCCATATACTGATGCCGTCATCCATGAGATTCAACGTTTTGGAAACATTGTTCCAACCAATGTGCCCCACGCTACCACTCAAGATGTCAATTTTAGAGGATATCGAATACCTAAAGTAAGAATAATAGATATAGAGGTTTATTAGTCTTCTTGTTTTTTTGGGAACACGTGTGCTCTACCTTGGCATGTAAAACAAGGCTACTTGAACATGGTCATATTCAGTGGCCATAGAACATATAGGCCCATACTGCCCATTACTCTTCAGAGTTAAACCCATACACTAAAGCAACAGGATAAACTTACAGTCACAAAACTGCTCTTCACATATTTGGGTCAAAAGGACCAAGCATTTGTTTCTCTTTTTTTTCCCAAAAGTCGTAACTCTTTATTATTTCTAGCAATTCACCTGTTTTACAGATTGTTTTTGTGTGATGATTTTTATTTTTCAATGGAAACTTTTTGGGATACATGTAATATATTGATGGTTTTTATTACAACAATTCTACCTTAATTTTTTTGCATTTCTTCTACTGTTTATCATCATGAGTAGCATAAAAGGGAATCTGTCACAAGAAAACGCTATTAACCTGCAGATGTTTGGTTAATCTGCAGGGTAATAGAGTTCTGAAAAAACTTTATTCCTCCCGATAACCTTAGGGTTTTAGTCATGGGGCAGAACCAGCATGGGTTCCGTAACCGCTCTTAGTATAGCGCAACCACACCCAGAGTCTGACTGACTGCAGCTTTGTATATGGGCTGGCTGTTAGTCAGTGCCGGGGATGTAGTTCAAGCCACCTTTGTCTATACACAGAGCGGTACTCGAAACCGCACTAGCGTCATCCCGGTTACTGAACCTGAACTTAGTTTTTCACATTGCTGTGGATTGTAATCATTTTATGCTGTTGTTTTGCAGCACTTTTTCAGGCTACTCTCAGGCATAAATCTCCTGAAAAAGACAATGTGTGCATATACCCCTGTAGGTTAATTCTTTCGGCCTTCAGAATTAAGACATCTTGTGCAGATCCCCTAACTTACTGTATATTTTTCGGACAATAGAGTTGTGTTAGGTTTTGTGTTTTAGGAGCATGCAGAAGGTTTTATTGGAACCTTTTAGGGTACATTTTAAATTTGATCACTTTTTCTGAAGGAGAAAAAAATCGCAATTCTTCAATTAAATTTTTATCTTTTCAACATTTTGCTCTCTGAAAAAATATTCTAAAATTGTTTTAGTTCGGACAGCTATGGATGCATTAATAGCATTTTTTTATGTCTTAGTTTTTTTTTTAAATAACTAGAAATGGGATTGATTTAAAGTTTTACATTTTGGGATTTTTAAAAAAAAAATTGTCATGTTTTTCTTGATTTTTTTTTACCCTTTAGGAGATTTTAACCTATTTAATCGCTTGTACTGTACACTACAGTATTTATAGTCCTGCTCATTATTATTGGCACTCATGACGTTTAAGTAGATAATGTAGAATAACCCCTAAAAAAAATAATCAAGTGAAACAGTTTTTTTGTATAGAGCACTCATGTTAAATACAAAGGAGCAAATGATAAACAATAATTTAAAACAAAAAACAATGGGAGGGAAAAAAAGAAAAACCTAAAGCTTGCTGTGTCACTGGTATTGGTACCCTTTACAATCATATAGTATGGAAATATATTTTAACTTGCCTGTAGTCAATCACAAAAGGGATTTTCCTGTGATTAATTGTCAGTGCCCATGTGACATGAATTAGCCAATGACATCAGTCTTTTTAAAAGCCACATGGTAGGCCCTGTTCCTTTGTCACAATGGCAAAGACAAAGGAGCTGCCTGAGGACATCAGAACTGATATTATTAGTAAACACAAGACTTCCAAAGGCTATGTGGCCATCTCCAAAGACCTTGATATCCCAGTTTCAACAGTGCGCTATGTTATTAAGACATTTGCCAACATTGACCTGTCAAGAACCTCCCTGCACGTGGGGGAAAGAGGAAAATTGACAAGAGATGTCTTCGAAGGTTGGTGCAAATAGTGGAAAAGATCCAAAGACCTGAAGTTCAACCTGGAAGAGTCTTGGGTCATGGTTTGAACAAGTACCATATGCCGCACACTAAACCAAGCAGAGCTTTATGGGCAAAGGCCAAGGAAGAAACCATTGCTGAAGAAAATATCTAAAAAGGAATGACTGATTTTTGCCAAAAAGTACCTTGACAAACCACAATCCTTCTGGGAAAATGTTCCGTGGATAGATGAAACAAAAATAAAGCTTTTTGGCAATGGAGAGCAACAGTATGTTTACAGAAGGTGCAATGAAGCTTATTAGGAAAAGAACACCTTACCAACAGTTAAGCATGTTGGAGGATCCATAATGCTGTGGGGTTGCATTGCTGCATGTGGTAATGGAGGCCTTGTCCATTTCACAGGAATCATGAAATCCGATAAATCTCAAGAGATTTTAGAGCAAAATGTCCTTGCCAGTGTAAGAAAACTTGAGTTGAGTCGAAGATCATGGGTCCCCCAACAAGACAATGACTCAAAGCACACACCCAAAAGTACACAGGAATGGATGAAAAATTAAAAATGGACTGATTTAAAATAGCCAGCAATGAGTCCTGACTTCAATCCCATTTGAAATCTTTGGGGTGAGCTGAAATCTGACATTGGGAAAAAGAACCCTGCAAACATTCAAGAGCTTAAACAAACTGCAAAGGAAGAGTGGGAGATAATTCCAGTTGAGAAGTGCAAGAAGCTTATATATGGCTACATGAAACATTTGGAGGCTGTCAGCAATGCCAAAGGGTGTGTAACCAAGTATTAATTAAGGGTGCCTTTATTGCTGCACATGCTGTTCATTCTGTTTCTTCTTTGAAATTGCAACATGGAATTTAAAAAACAATGTTTTATTGTTGTATTACTGTGGACCACTAATAAAAATATCCTGAGGATATAAATTTGGTACATTTCCATTTATTTCTGATGTCTATGAAAAAAATGAAGGGGTGCCAATAATGGCGAGCTGCACTGTATAAAATATATTACAATCAAAATTTAGATATAAGGGGATGATGTATGCGTGTAGGATTTTTTCTCTTTTTTTTATAGTGACTTTATTCAGTTTCAAAATAATGCAATAAAATATGAATTCAAAAAAAGCCTCCTAATTCAACACTCAATTTCTATGAGTCATTTTAAATTATGGTGATGCTCTATATTATTTTTTTGAACAGCTTTTAAACTGTTTACTTTTTTTAAACAGTAAAAATAATTACTGTTATTTAATTGTTTTATTTGTGAACACATTTTGAGTTTTGATTGCATGATATGGATAACTTATCTCCCAATACAAATTTATACCTTTACAGAAAAGCAGACTGGTAAAAATGCAAGTAAACCTTACTGTTAAGAAATAAATACTTTATAGAATACCAAAGGGACAAACTTTAGAAAGGAGTGATATGTAGTGATGAGCGGCACTAAAATGCTCGGGTACTCGTTGTTCGAGTCAAGCAAATTAGAATGCTCGAGTGCTCGGACCGAGTAACGAGCCCAATGTACGTTTAAGGGGAACTCGAGCATTTTTCCGGCGGCTCCCCCGGTGGTCTGCAGAGGGCCTAAAATTTGCCCAAATCGATGGGAACAGTGCTCAAATGACATGGGAACAGCATGGAGAAGACCCCTGGAAGCATTTCTGACTCCCAGGTCACTGCTGTCAACAACGTTGTCAGAGGTATTACGCCACTTTTACAGACTCACAAAAAAACATGCAAAAACGAAACCAAAATGGATTTTTCTGGGAAACATGTTAAAGAACATCCTTTCCAGGGTAATGACTTGCATATAAGGCAAAATTAATAACCAAAAACAAAAATGCTCCTCCACACCTTGGGCTATGTTCACACGTAGTGTTTTTGATGCATTTTTGCACTTTTGCATGGCTTTCAACCAAGACAAATGCATTCACTGGGAAATGTCATTTTAACATTTTACAACCTTATCTAGCCATGTGGTGTGTGAAACGTCATCAGACACATGCATACAGTGCTGAAAAAACATGGGAACAGCATGGGGAAGACCTCTGGAAGCATCTGTGACTCCCAGGTCACTGCCTAAAGCTGTGCCCATCATAAGTGATCCTTGGCGCATGCGAAGATGCTTCCCGCCATGCACCTGTCATTGCAGACTTGCAGCAATCACCGTCCACGTCCTTGTCCCAGTGCAATGCTTGTTGGAAAGCAAGCGCTAGTATGTAGCCAGCCACCCTCCCACAGGTGACAATATTAAACTGCCAGATTTTTGGACTGCTGCTTGAACTTGAAATTTGGCCTTTAAGGCTCTTGGAGGCGGAAGCTGTCTACCACCTGTCTACAACTCTCAGTGAGAGTTGTATTTCACAACAGCCATATTCTTTAGCTTGGTGAAAGGACAGGCATAGAGGGAAACAGTATCTACTTTGGGTGTCATTTCTCTCAGGAAGTCCTCTAATGCAGCTTGTCGCATAGGCATTCCAACATCACGCTCACACTTGTTGGTGGTGCTTCGCCACACAAACATCTTTCTTTGTCCTTTAATTTCATGACTACAGAGTTGAGCAATGGCCTGATCTGCAATGCGGTTAGAGAGACAACATGCATAAGCACGTCCAATACACATTAAAAAAGCAGCCATAGAGTGTCCGGGAACCTTCCCACACACTTTTCTTAGCCATGGCTGCTTCTCGGCAGGGTTGGACGGACCCACCAGAGAACCGGAGACTCCTCCGGTGGGCCCTGGCTTCTCTATCAGGAGAGTTCATAGTGCCGAGGGGAGGCCATGATGATGATAGAGGCCACCATCTTCTTAGTTTTCTGTTACTTGGAATGCAAGCGCAAGCATGCAGCCAGCCATCCACTGGCCGCAATAGTAAAATGACAGATTTCTGGGCAGCTGCTTGCACTTGAAAGGTGGCCTTTTAGGTTCATGGAGGAGGAAGCTATCTACAACCTCATGTCGGCGGCTGGGTGTCCATACTTGGTCCCCAGCCGCCACTATTTCTCCCGGTATCATCTCCGACTTCCACAAGCAAGGGTCCCTGAACATTACTGCTGGTACTTTTCTGTGGGAATCTGCTTGCCTCCTACCAGCCTGGAATATTTCCAGTGAACTATGGTACGACGCCATGGTATTAACAATGCCCCCAGTACCAGTAGTGAAGCCATCCCCAATTTCCCTCTCAGGAATTTTATTTGGTAGACTGAGTGGCTGCCCAAATACATTTGATTCTCACAGAGGAGCTGAAGATAGCGTGGAAGTAGGTGCAAGTTTGTCCAGCCTGTTAGATATCAGAGGGCACATTGGCTTAGTGGTTAGCACTGAAGCCTTACAGTGCTGGAATCCTGGGTTCAAATCCCAGCAAGGACAACATCTGCAAAGACTTTGTATGCTCTCCCCGTGTTTGCGTGGGTTTCCACATCAGTAAAAAAGCAGCCATAGAGTGTCCGGGAGCCTTCCCACAAACTTTTCTTAGCCAGGACAGCTTCTCGGCAGTGTTGGACTGGCCCAACTGAGAATCCTCGGGTGGGCCCTGGCTTCTCCATCAGGAGAGTTCATGATAGCGCAAACTTTGCAGCAGCTATGGGGCTCTTGAATGGAGGAGAAAGGTGAGTCCTCAGAATCAAATCCTCTGGTGGACACAATATTTTCAGTTTGAAACTGCTTCTCAGTGGGAGTTGTATTTCACGACAGCCATATTCTTTAGCTTGGTGAAAGGACTGGCATAGAGGGAAACCGTATATTCTCCGGCTGTCATTTTTCCATCACCAGGTTCCACCCATTGACACACACAACCATGCCTGGCTGTATGTTCAGCGGTGAAAGCCACAGATCAGGCTGCTGTGTTAAAGTTTTCAACAACTCTGCAGCGCTGGGTGGTTTGTCACCTAAGAATTAAGCATGTTATCTTCAGCACAGCCTGTTGCCACTTGGCCAAGTCAGTGCTGCAGTGCTTTCAGCTTGTGACTGATGTCATTTCGGTGATGGAGGCCAAACTGGAGGAGGAGGTGCAGGAGCTGAACATTGTGATTACATTGAGATTACATTGGAGAGTCTGGTTTTTATACTAAACAAAGACCCTACTGTGTTTTTATTTATTTATTTTTATGTTATTTTTTCAGACAAATGCATTCACCAGGAAATGTAATTTTAACATTTTACAACCTTATCTGGTCATGTGGTGTGCGACACATCATCAGACACATTCTGTTTCATTTATGATGGAGGGATTCTGAAAGTTACAAAGCCTACTTTTATAGGGTCATCAGTCGGCTCTTACTATTCTTAAAGGGCCTGCAGTCAGCCCTCGCTATTGTTAGAGAGCCATCAGCCGGCTATGCTTTGTTATTTCCATTATTAACGAGTGGGTCTCCTATACTGTTATTGCATATGCAATGACTGCAAGGGCTGCCAAAAATTTGTACGCAACCCAATACCCCTTTGAAGAGACATAGAGGAAAGTCTCAGTAAAAAAAATGTTCCCATTATAAAGGAGCAGGTCTCCTATAGTGGTAATACCCATTTTGTGACTGCAAGAGCTGCCAAAAATTTGGAGGAACTTCAATGCCGTTTGCAAGAGCCGTAGAGGTTGGAGGACCTCCTGAAAACAATGTTCCCACTATTAGGAAGCGGGTCTCCCATACTGATTGCCTATACAGTGAATGCAACGGCTGCCAAAAAACTGGAGGAACTCCAATGCCCCTTGCAAGAGACGTAGATATGTTAATATGGTACATATGGTAGTGATATGGTGGTGGAGGATGAGGATGCGGAGAAGGAGGAGAACAAGAGCAAATAGAGAAAATCAGGAAGCATATACCCTTGTCTGGTTGTGAAGATGGAGGTGCATGGGGATAGAGTTAGACCTCCCAAAAAAAAGACACTGTATTTGAGTTTATGTTACATTGCTATCATTCAATGGGGTTGAGAAGTCTGGCCCAATCCAGCCCTTGTTCATTTTTATAAGAGCCAGCCTGTCAGCATTTTCAGCTGTCAGGCAGATGCACCTATCAGTTATAATTCCACCGGCAGCACTAAAAACCCGCTCTGACAAAACGGTAGCAGCAGGGCAGGCCAGGACCTCCAAGGCATAGAGAGCCAGTTCATGCCACGTGTCCAGCTTGAATACCCAATAATTATAAGGCACAGAGGAATCACGGAGGACGTTGCTACGGTTGGCAAGGTACTCCCTCAACATCTTGCAAAACTTTTCCTTCCTTGAGAGAGTACCCCACGCATTAGAGCTTGTGAGATGGGAGGGTCTGAGAAAACTGTCCCAGAACTTTGACAGTGTTCCCCTGCCTCTGCTGGACTGCATTTGTGTCTCTCTCGCTTGTACTCCTTGGTTGTCCAATGAACTGTGACCTCTGCCGCCAGCGTTTTCAGATGGGAATTTTTTAAATAACTCCACTACAAAGGCCTTCTCATACTGCCCCATTTTATTAGGCCTGTCCTGCTTGGGAATACGAGATAGAAAGTTCTCCATGTAATGTGGGTCTAGAAGTGTCACCAACCAATAATGACTGTCACCGAAACTTTGGACAATGAGAGGGTCACAGAAAATGCAGCATAACAAACTCCGCCATGTGTGCCAGACTGCAAATAGGCAAGACTTCCGTGTCCTCACCAAGAGGACGACTGACCATGCTCTCCTCCTCATCCTACTCCTCCCTGTCCTCAGGCCATCCATGCTGAACAGACGGTATGACAGTTGTGCAGGTAGTACCCTCTATAGCGCAGGAAACTACCTTCTGTTCTTCCTCCTCCTCATTGTCACCTAATCCATGTTGGGATGAGATGAGGCTGGCCTGTGTGTAATCACCCTGTATGGTTCCTTGCTCCATCTCATTGTGCTCTGCCTGCAATGCATCCTCTTTAATTGTGAGCAGAGAGTTTCAGAAGACAGAGAAGCAGGATGATGATGTTAATTATGGCGTCATCGCTGCTCACCATCTTGGTGGAGTCCTCAAAGTTTTGGAGGATGGTATATATGTCTGACATCCATGTCCACTCCTGAGGTCTTTTTTGTGGAGTCTGAACTGAATGACGGCCTTGTTGATGCTGGTAGTCAACAACTGCCTCTTCTGCTCACAAAACCTTCCCAACATCTGCAATGTAAGCTTCCAAGGACATTGCAGATCAGTCGGTGAGCTGGAAGCTGCAAACGCTGCTGAAATACGGCAAGGGCGGCAAACGATGTAGCTGACTTTCTAAAATTGGCACACAGGCGGCGTACTTTGACAAGCAGATCCAGCAGATCCGGGTAGGTTTTGAGAAATCGCTGAACCACGAGGTTAAGCACATGGGCAAGGCATGGTACGTGTGTGAGCTCGCCTCGCCTCAGAGCCGCCAAGAGGTTCTGGCCATTGTCACACATAACCATGCCTGGTTGTAGGGTCAGCGGTGTCAGCCACAGATCTGCCTGCTCTTTCATAGCTGTCCATAACTGTTCAGTGTTGTGTGGTTTATCACCCAAGCATATTAGCTTCAGCACAGCCTGCTGCTGCTTGGCCAAGATGGATACTGAAGAGAAGAAGGTGCAGCTGTAGAATGTGTTGGCAACCCTGATTAACCTAGGGCCCGCAATCCTCATTGTCGGGAGGATGTGTTCCGTCCGAAGGTCCAACTGGGTCCCAGCTTCGACCATATTATCCCAGTGTGCCGTCAGCGAGATGTACCATCCCTTCTCACAAGCACTTGTCCTTGTATCTGTAGTTAGGTGGACTTTCCCAGTAACTGTGTTGTTGAGGGCATGTCTAATATTGTGGGACACGTGCTCGTGTAATGCGGGGATGGCACACCAGGAGTAATAATGGTGGCTGGGGACCGAGTACCGAGGGACGGCCGATGCCATCAGGATGCGGTAATCTTCAGTTTCCACGAGTCTAAAAGGCAACATTTCAAGCACAAGCATTCGCGAAATGTGTGGGGACGGCACACTGGGATAAATAGTGGCGGCTGGGCATCGAGTACCAAGGGAAGGCCTCTGCCATCAGGTTGTGGAAAGCTTCCTTCTCCATGAGCCTAAAAGGCAACATTTCAAGAGCAAGCAGTCGCGAAATGTGTGAAATTAGTAGTGAGGTCTGTGGGGCGTTTGCTGCATATTTGCGCTTGCGTTCCAGGGACTGAGGTATGGACAACTGAACGCTGCGCTGGGACAAGGACATGGATGTGCTTGCTGATGGTGCTACTTGAGAGTGTGCAACGACAGGTGCAGGGCGGGAGGCATCTTGGCATGCGCCATGGACAGGGGATTGACATGCACGCACAACAGAGGAAGAAGAAGTGGTGTCACCCGCAGACACTGTTGCTGGACTCTGGGGTTCGGCCCTTTAGTCGGGTGCTTTGCTGCCATGTGCTTGATCATGCTGGTGGTGGTCAGGCTGCTAGTTTTGCTACCCCTGCTGATGCTGGCCTGGCAGATGGTGCAAATTGCCTTTTTGGGGTTATCTGAAGATAAGACTGGGGAAGACCTAACAGTTGTACCGGCAACTTCCGTCGTGTTGGCGTTACGAGGTACGCTTTCCTGCCTTGTGTCTGCAGCAACCACACTGCTTCTTCCTGCTTGTTGTGGTGCTACACCTCCCTCCCCCTGTGAGCTGCTGTCCTCGCTCTGTATGTCCCCATGCCAGGTTGGATCAGTTACTGTATCATCCATCATCTCATCTTCCACTTCTGCACCCTGGTCCTCCTCCTGACTTTCTGGCAATTGTGTCTCATCATCATCATCCACCTCTTCTGACAGTAATTGCACTTAACCACTGTCGCCTTCGTGTGACCGTCGTGGCTGCTCCATTATTTGGGCATCGCTTGAAGCTGGCTGGGCGAGAGGCCCAAGTCTACAAATGGAATAGTGAATAGCTCTTCTGAGTGTCCAAGTGTAGGATCAGTTGTCTCTGGGCACTCGGCATGGTGGGAGGAAGGAGGATCAGTGTGAGGAATATGCAGTCCAAACTCACGGTTACTGAGACTTGACCGTGTAGAAGACAGGGTAGAGGTGGTGGTGGCTAAGTGACTGGAAGCATTATCTGCTATCCAACCAATAACCTTTTTACACTGCTCTGTGTTCAATAGTGGTGTTCTGCAGTTCCCTAGTAATTGGGACAGGAAGGTCGAGCGACAAGCTGTGGGTTTGTTGTGGCACAATTTCACCTTGCCCACGGCCATGTCCTCGGCCTCTGCATGCACCATCACCATCACGTCCACTGCCCCGTCCCTTGCCACGCACCTTCTCCATTTTAAATGGAGGACAATATTTTCCACGTTTCCATATTCACGAGAAATGGCTAATTTTGAAATGCAGTTATATGTGATACGTCTGACAGAGAACCATGATTTTAAATAGCAGGCCTGTAATTTACTAATATTATTTTACACAGAGACCTAGCGTGACAAGCTTAACCAACACACTGCAACAGAATGAAAATGAAAGAAATGGCTGAGTTTTGAACAGTCTTATAGGTGATATGTCTGACAGAGAACCATGGCTTTAAATTGTAGGCCTGTAATTTACTAATATTATTCTACACAAAGACCTAGTGTGAATAGCTTCACCGACACACTGCAAAAGAATGGAAAAGGAAGCCAATATTTTTTACGTTCAGATCAAATTTCTGGATTTTTATCGCTGAAATATGGAACAGATCTGGCTTTATTCTGCAGTGAGAACAAGCAAATATAGCAGAAAAATGGTGTACTCTGGATTGCTTTTAAAGAAAATAACCAGGATTAAGATTAAAAAAAATTGCCTTTGCCCCTGAAATCTGGGGCTATGGCTAGAAATATCTGTAATTATTACAGCAGCAGCAGACCCTCTTGTGCTGTATCATACACTGCAGTCTGCCACATACACTGCCTGCCTAGCACTGATTATATGCAGTTGGATTAGACCTCATAAGGACTGTTAGTTCAGATGGCTATAGATATATGTTGTGGAATACCTATACTAACTATAAGCAAGCAAATCTCTCCCTGATGTAGCAGCAGCTCTCCCTACCCTGCCTGTTTCCGGAGTAGACTGTGATGAGCATGGCTGGCACCCGGTCTTATAAACACCTGATGATGCTGTGCGGCCAGCCAATCACTGTAATGCCCACAACCAACATGGCTACGGCATTACAGTGCATAGCAGGCAATCCCTGCATGTTCATTGGCTCTCTAAAGAGTGCAAGGAGGGGACCCAAGTTCCCACCCGAGCAACCCGGAAATACTCGCCGAGCTCGTCGAGCACAGTGATGCTCGGGCGAGTACCGAGCAGTGGCGAACACGTTCACTCATCCGTAGTCATATGGCAAAGTTGTAAAATCACTGCAGAGATAATATCACAATTCAATGTCAATACCGTATAAAGAACAAGAACAATTCATTAGATAAATATCTCTGTACATTGCATAGGGAACAAAGTTCAAACATAATTCAATCCTGGAAGAACCACCCTACATGGGTAAGCTCAGACATCGGTCATGAGGAACTGTCGTATTGTTGCACATTGATTTAACTCACTGTACATAGTTCATATAGGTTATTCCCTGGGGCGGCAGCTCGTTGCCACTGGCTCATGCACTTTATTTGGACTCTTGTTTGGAACGTCTCAGGATTATTTATTAAAAGCATTTACAGTGGGACAAAAAGTATTTAGTCAGCCACCAATTGTGCAAGTTCTCCCACTTAAAAAGATGAGAGAGGCCTGTAACTGACATCATAGGTAGACCTCAACTATGAGAAACGAAATGAGAAAACAAATCCTGAAAATCACATTGCCTGATTTGGAAAGAAATTTTTTTCAAAATTTGGTGGAAAATAAGCATTTGTTCAATTACAAACAAGCAAGATTTCTGGCTCTCACAGACCTGTAACTTCTTCTTTAAGAGGCTCCTCTGTCCTCCACTCATTACCGGTAGTACTGGCACCTGTTTGAACTTGTTATCAGCATGAAAGACATCAGTCCGCAACCTCAAAAAGTCACACTCCAAACTCCACTATGGTGAAGACCAAAGAGCTGTCGAAGGACACCAGAAACAAAATTGTAGCCCTGCACCAGGCTGGGAAGACTGAATCTGCAACAGGCAAGCAGCTTGGTGTGAAGAAATCAACTAGGGAACAATAATTAGAAAATGGAGGACATACCACTGATAATCTCCCTTGAACTGGGGCTCCACACAAGATCTCACCCCGTGGGGTCAAAATGATCTCAAGAACGGTGAGCAAAAATCCCAAAACCACACGGGGGACCTAGTGAATGACTTGCAGAGAGCTGGGACCAACGTTACACAGGCTACCATCAGCAACACTACGCTGCCAGGGACTCAGATCCTGCAGTGCCAGATGTGTCCCCCTGCTTAAGCCATTACATGTCCGGGCCCATCTGAAGTTTGCTAGAGAGCATTGGGATGATCCAGAAGAGTATTGGGAAAATGTAATATGGTCAAATGAAATTAGACACCTAGAAAAAATATCAAAAAAGGGGCCAAATAAACAAAGACAACCATATGGTAAAAGCCCCCTAAAAAATAGCTTTAATTAAATCCGTGTACATGAAAGAATGAATGGGGCCATGTATTGTGAGATTTTGAGTGCAAACCTCCTTCCATCAGCAAGGGCACTGAAGATGAAACGTGGCTGTGTCTTTCAGCATGACAATGATCTCAAGCACACCGCCAGGGCAACGAAGGAGTGGCTTTGTAAGAAGCATCTCCAGGTCCTGGAGTGCCTAGCCAGTCTCCAGATCTAAACCCTATAGAAAACCATTGGAGGGAGTTAAAAGTCTGAGCGGGGCGCCACGAAGTACAAATTAGGGTGCCAACCTCTGCTGCTAGGAAGGGAAAGAAATTAGGGACAGAATAGGGACAGAATTAATCTGTATTCCCACCTTTTTTGGTGTATTTTTGATGTCCTAATATTATGATTATCTTTGTTGTTTGTCTATGGATTGCCTACAGTCCCTTTTAGAGTTTACCATTAAATGCTATTTTTTAGGGGTTTTTTACCATATGGTTGTCTATGGTCAAATGAAACCAAAGTAGAACTGTGTGGAAGAGAAAGAATGCTGAGTTGCATCCAAAGAACACCATACCTACTGTGAAGCATGGGGGTGGCAACATCATACATTGGGGCTGTTTCTCTGCCAAGGGACAAGGACAACTGATCCGTGTACATGAAAGAATGAATGGGGCCATGTATTGTGAGATTTTGAGTGCAAACCTCCTTCCATCAGCAAGGGCACTGAAGATGAAACGTGGCTGTGTCTTTCAGCATGACAATGATCTCAAGCACACCGCCAGGGCAACGAAGGAGTGGCTTTGTAAGAAGCATCTCCAGGTCCTGGAGTGCCTAGCCAGTCTCCAGATCTAAACCCTATAGAAAACCATTGGAGGGCGTTAAAAGTCTGTGTTGCCCAGTGACAGCCCCAAAACATCACTGCTCTAGAGGAGATCTGCGTGGAGGAATGGGCCAACATATCAGCTACAGTGTGTGCCAACTTTGTGAAGACTTACAGAAAATGTTTGACCTCTGTCATTGCCAACAAAGGATATATAGCAAAGTATTGAGATGAACTTTTTTAATTGACCAAATACTTATTTTCCACCAAAATTTG
The DNA here is from genome assembly GCF_046119375.1 of Phyllobates terribilis. Taxonomy (NCBI): domain Eukaryota; kingdom Metazoa; phylum Chordata; class Amphibia; order Anura; family Dendrobatidae; genus Phyllobates; species Phyllobates terribilis. The sequence goes on along the minus strand of NW_027362763.1, from coordinate 65,697,750 downwards.
AAAAAAAAATATTTCCAAAGCAGACAATGTGATTTTCAGGATGTTTTCTCATTTTGTCTCTCATAGTTGAGGTCTACCTATGATGTCAATTACAGGCCTCTCTCATCTTTTTAAGTGGGAGAACTTGCACAATTGGTGGCTGACTAAATACTTTTTTTCCCTACTGTACATCATGCTCGTAATTGTGTTTGGACTTTCTTACTTCCTAACGCAACGTTCAAATGTTTTGTTTTTTTTAAAAGCAACATTGACATTGAATTATGAAAGATGATTAAGTCTATTCGAGATTTCACATAAAAAAGCTTGGATTCACCAGAACCCAAATATTTTGTAATTTTAGTTTGCTAGAATCAAACTAAAAGCAGTTAAAAAAATAAAAGATATTCTCTTCACCTCATCACTCATCTGTCTTGGCAGTATTCCACCCTGCAGTTCGTTTCATCTTCACTCTTTGACACCTCCAGAGCTGAGTAGGCTTCAAATGACACATGATAATGAACTGTCAGGACTTGAGCCAGAGAACTCCTTTACACCAAGCAGAAGTATTTCTTTTTTTTAACGGTAAGCCTTATTTGAACTGTCTGCCCATCTTTTTTTGTGTAAGAGTATACCTCTACACAGGATAGCATGCATGCTGCTCAGTTTGAAATCCATGGAGCTTCAAGAATCAGGGAACTGGAGACCCTTTTTCCGACATGAGTGAGTCCCCAAACAGTCCCACATTTATCACCAAACTTGAGGATAGGTAAAATATGTTCTTAGTCAGATTTCTCCCATAACACAGGTGCCTGGTGGATCCCATTAAACTGTGAAGTGGTTTACCACGTTTAATTGTACTTTTTGGCAATGGATGGGGAGAATCTCATATCATATCTCCCAGGACTGGCAGCTGATGATGTTAACAGCATTGTACGTAAGTAAAAAAAACCTTTTGCATTCTAATTGCAAAAGAAGAAGGTAACTTTATTCAATCTACCCATGTGAAAACTGATTAAGCCCAACGTTTCGGCTGTATAAGGAGCGACTAGATCCGCACAGCAAGACCCTTTGGTTCAATTCCCACAGATATACTTTGGAAAAGGCCTTATACAGCCGAAATATTGGGCTTAAGCCGTTTTCACATGGGTTGATTGAATAAAGTTACCTTCTTTGTTTGCAATTAGAGTGCCAAAGGTTTTTTACTTATCCGAAGACTACGTCTTACTTCTGAGCACCCATTCTACAATACAGTAGAGCAAACCTATTTTTCATATAGTAATCAGCATTTTGCTCATAGCCTGAGTGATAAATCGAATTAATTAAGTTTCATTGTACATATCACTTCTTTCAGGGGACATATGTTATACCACTTCTGACCTCTGCTCTTTATGATAAGGATCACTTTGTGAAAGCCGACGAGTTCTACCCAGAACACTTTCTGGATTCTGGTGGAAATTTTGTAAGGAAAGAAGCGTTCATACCTTTTTCAGCTGGTAAGTGATCCTCTCAGTTGTCTTTTTTTAGTAGTAATAATTGGAAATGAGAGAATTTCTACACTGACAAGTCCACCAAATTGAAAGCAATTTTTTAACTCCTTCACAGTGGGGTCAATTTCCGTTTTTGTGTTTTGTTTTTTTCCCCTTATTACCAGAGCCTCAAATCTTTTATATTTTTAGTTCACATAGACATATGAGGGCTTATTTTTTGCAGGATGAGTTGTACTATAAATGATACAATTCATTTAACAACATAGTGTTCTGAAAACGAGAAAAAAAATTAAAGTGAGGAGAAACTGTGAAAAAAGCACAACTCTGACATTGTCTTTTGGAAATTGTTTTCACAGTGTAGATTTTCTGGTAAAAATTATTTTGCTCTTCAGTATGATAATAGCAATAACAAACATGTCCAGTTTTTTAAGTTATTTCAGTGGTGGAAAAAAAAATCTGAAAAAAATATTTTGGAGTTGTGTCGCCATTTTCCGAGAACCGTAACATTTTTATTTTTTGGACGATGTAGCTGGGTGAGGGATTATTTTTTGTCGCATGAGACAATGTTTTATTGATGCTATTTTGGGATATATGTTACTTTTTGTTTGCTCGTTACAGTATTTTTTGTGGAATTGCAGCGAAAATGAATTTTTTTTTTTTTCCATTTACGGTGTTTATTACTAGTGTTGAGCGATCACTAAAATGCTCGGGTGCTCGAAGCTCGGGCCGAGCTCGCCGTGATACTCGGGTGCTCGACCCGAGCAACGAGCACTTTGTTAGTCTATGGGGGACCCGAGCATTTTTGCGGCGGCACCCCCGGCAGTCTTTTAAAAGCCTAACAAGTGCCCAAAACGATAGTGACAGTGCTCAAATGACAAGGGGACAGCATGGGGATCGCCCCAGGAAGCATTTATGACCCCCAGGTCACTGCTGTCAACAACGTGGTCAGAGGTATTAAGCCACTTTTAAGGGCTCACAATAAAAAGTTCAAAAACGAAACTGAAACTGCTTTCCTGTGAAATATGTTAAGGAAGTTCCTTTCCAGGGTAAAGACTTGTGTATAAGGTAAAATAAATAACCCAAAAAAAATACTCCTCCATACCTTGGGCTATGTTCACAAGTAGCATTTTTTATGCGTTTTTGCACTTTTGTATTGCTTTCAATTGTGACAAATGCATTCACCGGGAAATGTCATTTTATCATTTTACAACCTTATCTACATAGTAACATAGTTTTAAGGTTGAAGGAAGACTGAGTCCATCTAGTTCAACCCATAGCCTAACATGTTGATCCAGAGGAAGGCAAAAAAAAAACCGTGTGGCAAACACTAAGCTCCACATTGGGGAAAAAAATTCCTTCCCGACTCCATACGACAATCAGACTAGTTCCCTGGATCAACACCCTATCAAGGAATCTAGTATATATAATCTGTAATATTCTACTTTTCAAGAAAGGCATCCATGCCCTTCTTAAATTTTAATAGTGAATCACTCATTACAACATCATGCGGCAGAGAGTTCCATAGTCTCACTGCTCTTACAGTAAAGAATCCCCGTCTGTGATTATGATTAAACCTTCTTTCCTCCAGACCTAGAAGATGCCTCCTTGTCCCCGTCTCTGGCCTCAGAGTAAAAAGATCAGTAGAAAGGTCTTTGTACTGTCCCCTCATATACTTCTACATAGTAATAAGATCACCCCTAAGCCTTCATTTTTCCACAGTAAATAACCCCAAGTGTAATAACCTGTCTTGGTATTGCAGACCCCCCAGTCCTCTAATAACCTTGATCGCTCTTCTCTGCACCCTCTCTAGTTCAGCTATTTCTTTCTTATACACTGGAGACCAAAACTGTGCACAGTATTCTAAGTGTGGTCGCACTAATGACTTGTAAAGAGGTAAAATTATGTTCTCCTCATGAGCATCTATGCCTCTTTTAATGCATCCCATTATTTTATTTGCCTTTGCAGAAGCTGCCTGACACTGGCCACTAAAAGTGAGCTTGTCGTCCACCAATACACCCAAGTCTTTTTCAGTTACAGTTTTGCCCAGTGTTTTACAATTAAGCATATAATAATACATTTTATTTCCTCTGCCCAAGTGCATTACCTTACATTTATCCCCATTAAAGCTCATTTGCCATTTATCAGCCCAAGCTTCTAGTTTACATAGATCCTCCTGTAATATAAAATTGTCCTCCTCTGTATTGATTACCCTGCAGAGTTTAGTGTCATCTGCAAATATTGAAATATTACTATGTATGCCTCCTACAAGGTCAATAATAAATATGTTAAAAAGAAGGGGGCCCAATACTGACCCCAGTGGTACCCCACTGTTAACTGAGACCCAGTCTGAGTGTTTTCCATTAATAACCACCCTTTGATTCCTATCACTGATCCAATTCTTAACCCACATACATATATTTTCTCCTATCCCCATTGTTCTCATTTTATGTATCAACCTTTTGTGTGGAACCGTATCAAAAGCTTTTGAAAAGTCCATATACACAACATCCACTGCATTTCCTTGGTCCAGTCCAGAACTTGCCTCCTCATAAAAACTGATCAGATTAGTTTGACAGGAACGGTCCCTCGTAAACCCATGTTGATATTGGGTCATGAGGTTATTCTTCTTCAGATACTCTAGCATAGCATCTCTTAGGAAACCCTCCAGGATTTTACCCACAGTAGAGGTAAAGCTTACTGGCCTATAATTTCCAAGTTCAGTTTTTGTCCCCTTTTTGAATATTGGCACCACATTTGCTATATGCCAGTCGTGTGGTACAGACCCTGTTATTATGGAATCTTTAAAGATTAAAAATAATGGTCTATCTATGACGTTACTAAACTCCTGCAGTACTCGCGGGTATATCCCATCCGGGCCCGGGGATTTGTCAAATTTAGTGATTTTTAGACGCCGCCGTACTTCCTGCTGGGTTAAGCAAGTGACATTTAATGGAGAATTTTTGTTATCACTGATCATGTTTTCTGTCATGCGATTTTCTTGTGTAAATACGGTTGAAAAAAAAATCATTTAGCATATTGGCTTTTTCCTCATCCTCATCCACCATTTCCCCCAGACTATTTTTAAGGGGGCCAACACTATCATTTTTTAGTTTTTTGCTATTTATGTAGTTAAAGAATATTTTGGGGTTATTTTTACTTTCTCTGGCAATGATTCTCTCTGCCTCAATCTTTGCTGCCTTGATTGGGTTTTTACTGAATTTATTTACTTTTCTATATTTATTTAATGCCTCATCACTACCTACTTGCTTTAGTTCTCTAAATGCTTTCTTTTTGTCACTTATTGCGCCCCTTACAGCTCTATTTAGCCATAGTGGTTTCCTCCTATTTCTAGCATGTTTATTCCCATAGGGTATATATTGTGCACAGGTCCTATTCAGGATGCTAATAAATGTATCCCATTCGCTTTGTGTAGCTTTATGTCTCAGGATATCATCACAGTTTATGGCACTAAGATCATCTCTCAACCGTTGGAAATTTGCCCTCCTGAAGTTTAGTGTTCTTGTAACCCCTCTGCTACACATCTTATTAAAGGTTACATGAAAACGTATTATTTTGTGATCACTATTACCCAAGTGACCCCCAACTGTTAGAACTCTCCTGTTAGGTTTTTTTTAGTTTGCTGGTCACATGACCATTTTTGCCTATTTAATCCGGCTCCGCCCTCCTGGCCTTGCTGGACTTCATTGTATTTACTACTCTTGAGCTAGCTTGGTGCTCTGTTGCCGTTGTCTGTTAGTTTTGCTAGGTCTTCTGACCTCTATGCTTTTTGTTGTGTGTTTGTCTTTGACTGCTACTATTTCTGCTAGGAGGTGTCCAACTTATCCCAGTCCCTAGTTCTTGTAGGGATCCCTCCCTCACTTCTATAGGTCTTCGTACAGACTAGCCGAGGAGTTTCCCGTTACATTGTAGGGATCTAGTTTAGTTCTATTGTAGGGACAGATCTCCTGTCTTTCCTTAGTCCCTGTAGCAGATCATATCAGTAAGTCCAGCCCTAAAAAAAAAAAAAAAAAAAAGAAAAAAAAAAAAGAAAAAAAAAAAAATTTTCTCTAAGGATAGACCTCCAGTTTTCCATCATGGTCTCGGTTCAAGATTTGGCTCAACGCTTGCAGGGACTCTCTCTGGAGGTGGCCAAGCTCCAACAACACGTGAGTAGCTGTTCTGGAGCACATTTTGTGGAACCAAAGGTACGTCTGCCTGATTTATTTTTTGGCGAACAACAAGATTTTTTTTCGTTTAAAAATGCTTGTTTATTGTATTTTCGTTTGAGACCTGGATCCTCTGGTGATGAATCACAGTGCATAGGGTTCATAATGTCACTTTTGCGCAAAGATCCTCAGGGATGGGCCTTCTCTCTCCAACCTAGTGATCCGTGCTTTAGATCAGTGGATAGGTTTTTTTTCTGCTTTGGGTTTGTTGTACGATGATCCTGATCGTGTCTCATCTGCTGAGTCTGAATTGAGATGTTTGAGGCAGGGATCAGGTAATGTGGAAAAATATTGTTCTCACTTCCGTCGGTGGTCTGCCCAGGTGGGGTGGAACGATTCAGCTTTGAAAAGCTTGTTTCTTGCAGGGCTAGGTGAAAGGGTTAAGGATTTACTGATTGCTTATCCCACACCTGGAAACTTGCAGGAGGCAATACAATTAGCTATACGGGTGGACAGGAGACTGCGTGCAAGGGTTAATGAGAGCAAATCCTCTGCTATGTCAGCTCCGAGTCCTGAGAGGGTCTGTGCTGACAATGGAGAGCCGATGGAGATTGGGGCGATGGCACCCCGCTCTCAGGAAAAAGACCGCAGGCTTTCTGAAGGCTTGTGCTTCTATTGCGGAAATTCTGGTCATTTTATTAAGAACTGTGTGCTTCGTATGAAGAAAGAAAAAAAAATGGTCAGTCATGCACGTATTGCCTGTTTAAATTCTAAGGGAGTATTCCTATCTGCTACTACCGCTGCTCAGGATGAATTAATTGAATTTCGGGTATTTGTGGATTGTGGTTCTACTCTGAATGTGATTAATGGGGGATTCTTGGAAAAACTTAGATTAGAACCTAAAACTTTGTCATCCCATATTGCTGTGGTTTCTGTTGATGGCTCTCCCTTGAAGAGTGTTACTCATAAGGTCTGTGAATTTCCCCTCACTATTAATGGTATTCATCAAGAGAATTTGGATTTGGTGGTATTGGATAATTTGCCTTCTCCAGTAATATTGGGGTTACCCTGGTTAAAATTGCACAATCCTGTACTGGATTGGTCTACCAATGAAATTAAGTCCTGGAGCCCTAAGTGTTATGACAAGTGTTGTAACGAACGTATTGCTGCGGTGGAAAAAGGGGAATTACCTGTACCTATTCAGGATTTTTGGAGAGTTTTTTCTGAGGAGGAGTCACAAATTTTGCCTCCCCATAGAGACTATGATTGTACCATTGAATTTGTCCCTGGAGCGACTCTTCCTAAAAGTCGTTTATTTAATCTTACTATTCCTGAGAGAAAGGCTTTGGAGGAATACATACAGACAAGCTTGGCCGCCGGTCACATTAGGCCTTCCAAGTCTCCTGTGGCTGTTGGATTTTTTTTTGTAAAAAAAAAGATGGCGGTTTACGTCCTTGTCTGGACTTTCATGAGATTAATAAAATTACTGTACGCAATCCTTACCCACTGCCATTGATTCCTGATTTATTTAACCAGTTAGTGGGGGCCAAGTGGTTCTCTAAAATTGATCTCCGGGGGGCATACAATTTGTTGCGCATGAAGGAGGGTGATGAATGGAAGACTGCTTTTAACACTCCTGTGGGTCATTTTGAGAATCTGGTGATGCCTTTTGGTCTTACCAATGCTCCAGCATTCTTTCAGAATCTTATTAATGACATCCTTAGACCTTTAATCGACAAAAATGTGGTTGTGTATTTGGATGACATTCTGATTTATTCGCCTGATCTGGAGTCTCATTGGCGGAGCGTACGTGAGGTATTACAGTTATTAATGGACAATTCGCTTTTTGCTAAGCTGAAGAAATGTGAGTTCGCTGTACAGAGAATTAGTTTTTTGGGCTACATTATCTCCAGTGAAGGTTTTGAGATGGACCCGGTTAAAGTTCAAGCTGTGCAGGAATGGCCTAGGCCTATTGGTTTGAAATCGATACAGAGGTTTTTGGGTTTCGCCAATTATTACAGAAAATTCATAAAAAAAATTTCTATTATTGTCAAACCGCTGACCGATCTCACCAGGAAAGGTGCTAATGCGGTTCAGTGGACTTCTGAGGCCATTGAAGCTTTTGTGTTTCTAAAGGAGAGGTTCACCTCTGCTCCCATCCTTATGCAGCCTGATGTGACTAAGCCGTTTTTGGTTGAGGTTGATGCTTCTTCGGTGGGGGTCGGTGCGGTGTTGTCTCAGGAAAACAAGGATGGAGTACATCCCTGTGCCTTTTTTTCAAAAAATTTTTCTGAGACTGAACTTAATTACGATATTGGTAATCGGGAATTGCTGGCGATTAAACTCGCATTTGAACACTGGCGTCACCTCTTGGAAGGTGCTGAATTTCCCATTCAGGTTTTCACTGATCATAAAAATCTGATCTATCTTGATGCTGCCAAGCGCTTCAATGCCCGTCAGGCTAGGTGGGCACTATTTTTCTCGCGGTTTAATTTTTCCATTACTTACATCCCGGGTACCAAGAATGTTAAAGCGGATGCTTTGTCTCGCAGCTTTTCTCCCATGGTCAGTGTTGAAGAGGAAGAGGAGAGCATTTTACAAGAAGGTGTTGTGATTGCTGCTTTGGACTCCGTTTTGGAGGATGAGATTCTTAAAGCTCAGGAAAATGCCCCATCTAACACTCCCCATGGGAGGTTGTTTGTGCCTAGGACCTTTAGGAGAGATTTGTTTGTTGAGTGTCATGAGTCTCGGTTGGCAGGTCATCCAGGAATTTCTGAGACCAAGAGACTTGTGGGTCGCAGTTTTTGGTGGCCTGGATGGCAGAAGGAAGTCATTAAGTGGGTGCGCCAATGTACTGTGTGTGCTAGATCCAAGTCTTCGCATGCTCCTGCTGCGGGGTTGCTTTGCCCTCTGGAGGTTCCTAGTGCACCTTGGACACATCTGGCTATGGACTTTATTACTGACCTTCCCCCCTCTGAAGGTTTCACAGTCATCTGGGTGGTCGTGGACCGTTTTAGCAAGATGTGTCACTTGGTTCCCTTCATCAAACTGCCTTGTGCTAAGACACTCGCTAAGGCCTTTGTCAAGGAAATTGTCAGACTACATGGTGTTCCTACTGACATTGTTTCCGATAGGGGACCTCAGTTCGTCGCTCGTTTTTGGCGTGCCTTTTGTGACAGGTTGGGAGTTCATTTGTCGTTTTCATCCGGATATCATCCTGAGTCTAATGGCCAGACAGAAAGGAAGAACCAGGATGTTGAGCAGTTCTTGCGTTGTTTTGTGGCAGACAATCAAGAGGGGTGATCTAAGTTTCTGCCACTTGCTGAATTTGCTCTTAACAACCATACATCCTCTTCTGCTGGGTGTTCGCCTTTTTTTTGTTGTTCTGGGAGACATCCGTCTTTTGGGTCATTCTCCAAATTGGTTTCGGCTGTGCCTGAGGAGGAGAGTTTTTCCGGTGATTTGGAGAGAGTTTGGACGGATGTGCGTGGTAATCTTCAGGAGGCTAACAAAAAATCTAAGAGGTACTTTGATTGGAAACGGCAAGAGGTTTTGTTTGCTGTTGGTGACATGGTTTGGTTGTCCTCTAAGAATCTGCGATTGAGGATTCCTTCTAAAAAATTGGGTCCCAAGTTCGTAGGGCCCTTTAAGGTGCTTCAGATAGTTAACCAATCTGCTGTTAGGTTGGAGGTTCCTACGTCCTGGAAGATTAACCCGGTGTTTCATGTTTCTCTGTTGAAAAAAGCTGATGTGTCGGATGGTGACGCCTCTGCCACTATTCCTCCGGTGGTGGAGGACGGGGAATATGAAATTTCCCTCAACCTAAATTCTAGACGGTATAGAGGGAGTTTGCAGTATCTCGTCGCTTGGAAGGGTTTCGGACCTGAGGATAACTTATGGGTGAGGGCGGATGATGTTTCTGCTTCCAGACTTGTCAGAGCTTTTCACAGGAGGTTTCCTGGTAAGCCTGGGCCTAGGGGATCCGGAGGATCCTCTTAGAAGAGGGGGTACTGTTAGAACTCTCCTGTTAGGTTTTTTTTAGTTTGCTGGTCACATGACCATTTTTGCCTATTTAATCCGGCTCCGCCCTCCTGGCCTTGCTGGACTTCGTTGTATTTACTACTCTTGAGCTAGCTTGGTGCTCTGTTGCTGTTCTCTGTTAGTTTTGCTAGGTCTTCTGACCTCTATGCTTTTTGTTGTGTGTTTGTCTTTGACTGCTACTATATATGCTAGGAGGTGTCCAACTTATCCCAGTCCCTAGTTCTTGTAGGGATCCCTCCCACACTTCTATAGGTCTTCGTACAGACTAGCCGAGGACTTTAGCGGGTCTGATCGCAGGATCAGGTTTCCCGTTACATCGTAGGGATCTAGTTTAGTTCTATTGTAGGGACAGATCTCCTGTCTTTCCTTAGTCCCTGTAGCAGATCATAACACCAACTCGTATATTTGATATACGGTCTGACCTATTGGTTAATATTAGGTCTAGCAGTGCCCCCCCTGAACCAGTTGTGAAAGGTAATTGTCTCTCATAGTTGTCAAAAACCTATTACCTTTGCTTGAACTACAGGTTTCTGTCCCCCAATGTATTTCAGGGTAGTTGAAGTCTCCCATAATAATGACTTCTCCTTGAGTCGCTGCTTCATCTATTTGCTTTACGAGGATATTCTCCACTACTTCTATTATTTTTGGAGACTTATAACAAACCCCTATCAGTAATTAATTATTTTTTCCCCCTCCCCTTATCTCCACCCACAGGGACTCTACATTTTCATTATATTCCCATATATCCTCCCGCAAGACGGGTTTTAAGGATGATTTTACATATAAACACACCCCCCCCCTTGCTTGTTTGTACGGTCATTTCTGAACAGACTATAGCCCTGTAAATTAACTGCCCAGTCATGACTCTCTTCCAGCCACGTCTCAGATATCCCTACCATGCCATAATTATTTTCCAACAAAATTAATTCTAATTCCTCTATTTTGTTGGTGAGGTTTCTGGCATTAGTGTACATGCATTTTATGTATCTCTCTGTACCTCTATTCCTTTTTACTTTGTTGACTGTACTAACCCCACCCCATTTTTTTTATTTGTGCCCAGGTCACTATCTGCACTATCTTCCCAACCTATAAAATGAATACCCTCCCCCCAATCCCTAGTTTAAACACTCCTCCAACCTTCTAGCCATTTTCTCCCCCAACACAGCTGCACCCTCCCCATTGAGGTGCAGCCGGTCCCTAGCGTAGAGTCTGTAGCCAACTGAGAAGTCGGCCCAGTTCTCAAGGAACCCAAATCCCTCCTTCCTACACCAGTTCTTGAGCCACGTATTTATCTCTCTAATCTCCCGTTGCCTCTCTGGTGTGGCACGTGGTACCGGTAGTATTTCAGAGAATACCACCTCGGAGGTCCTTGCTTTCAGCTTGCAGCCTAATTCCCTGAAATCATCTTTAAGGACCTTCCACCTACCTCTAACTTTGTCATTTGTGCCAATGTGCACCATGACCGCTGGATCCTCACCAGCCCCTCCCAGTAATCTGTCAACCCGATCAGCGATGTGCCGGACTCGAGCGCCAGGTAGGCAGCACACTGTTCGACAATCCCTGTCTTTGTGACAGATTGCCCAATCTGTTCCCCTAATAATTGAGTCCCCCACTACCAGCACCTGCCTGGCCTGCCCTGCTCTCCCATTTCCCTCTTTACTGGAGCTGACACTCCTCCGGCTTTCAGGGGACATGCCTTGCTGCAGCAGTGCTACCCCTGTACCGTCACTCCCCTCATCTGCCAACTTTGCAAACTTATTGGGGTGTGCCAGATCAGGACTAGCCTCCCTGCCACTCTTCCCTCTACCCCCCCTTCTAACTGTCACCCAACTAGCGGCCTCACTGTCCTGCAGCTCCCTACCACCACCCTCCCCCACATCTACCCCAGTGAGCAGCTGCTCAGTGAGCAGATGACTCCTTTCCATATTGTCAATGGATCTCAGTGTTGCCAGCTGCTCATTTAGATCCAGTACCTGGGCTTCCAAACGCACAACGTGCACACATCTCGCACAGCAGTATGCACCCACGACCGGCTGTAAAAGGATTGCATACATGTGGCAAGATGTACACTGGATAGCATTGCCAATAATGGAACTCATTTCCTTATGGGGATTGCACTAGACAGAAATGTTAAGTAAAAAGAAAAGTAAAGAATTAATAAAATACAGACAGCAATTCAGTCCAAATTCCTCCCTTCCAAACTCCCTGAATCCAAAGTCACTAAAAAACAAGTCACACACTTACTTCTGTTTGCACTTACGCTCCGTTCACACTCAGCTCGTTCACACTCAGCTCGTTCACACTCGCAAACTAAGAGATTTAAAGAGTTGTTTTTTTCCCCCTTTTGCAGCAATGCACCCTACAGCTCAATGCACTTCCAAAGGACTGGATGCCCACCCAGCTGCCCCTTTTAAACCCTTAATTATGACCCCTTCCCCTTAATTAACCCCTTGTGAGTATAGCTACACCTCAGGATTTTTGTGCAATGTAGTTAACCCTTAAATACACAGGTAGTAAACTAAGAAACTGTAAAACTGTAATGAGAAAATAGGTTTTAAAAAGCCCAATAAAACTAAACAGGTTGAAAAGCACTCAGCAGGTCACAATTCAGCAACTCACAGCAATTCACACAGGTATTTTCTGCAGGATTCCCAAATACCTCTTCACTGAAAAACAAGTCACACACTTACTTTCATTCGCACTTACGCTCCGTTCACACTCGCAAACTAAGAGATTTAACGTTTTTTTTTTTCCCCTTTTAGCAGCAATGCACCCTACAGCGCAATGCACTTCCAAAGGACTGGATGCCCAACCAGCTGCCCCTTATAAACCCTTAAATATGACCCCTCCCCCCTAATTAACCCCTTGTGAGTATAGCTACACCTCAGGATTTTAGTGCAATGTAGTAAACCCTTAAATACACAGGTAGTAAACTAAGAAACTGTAATGAGAAAATAGGCTTTAAAAAGCCCAATAAAACTAAACGGGTAGAAAAGCACTCAGCAGGTCACAATTCAGCAACTCACAGCAATTCACACAGGTATTTTCTGCAGGATTCCCAAATACCTCTTCACTGAAAAACAAGTCACACACTTACTTTTGTTCGCACTTACGCTCCGGTCACACTCAGCTCGTTCACACTCGCAAACTAAGAGATTTAAAGAGTTTTTTTTTTTTTCCCCTTTTGCAGCAATGCACCCTACAGCTCAATGCACTTCCAAAGGCAATCTGGCCATGTGCTGTATGACACATGCATACAGTGCTGGAAAGACATGGGAACAGCATGGGGAAGACCCCTTGAAGCATCTCTGACACCCAGGTCACTGCCTAAAAGTGTGCCTATCAGAAGTCATCCTTGCCGCATCAGAAGATGCAGACTTGCAACTATCCCCGTGCAAGTTCTTGTCCCAGGGCAGTGTTCAATTGTACCTCCCCCATTCCTTGCAAGGCAAGTGCAAGTATGCAGCCTGCCACCCATCCACCCCCAGGTAGCAATAACATACTGCTTGCTCGCACTTGAAATTGGGCCTTTTAGGCATGTGGAGGCGGAATCTGGCCACCACGTCATGGCTGCATAGGTGGCCAGGTATCCATACTCAGTCCCCGGCCGCCAGGGGGCAGCCGGGTGTCCATACACAGTCCCCAGCCGCCCCGCGGCCGGGTGTCCACACACGGTCCCCAGCCGCCTGGGGGCAGCCGGGTGTCCATAAACGGTCCCCAGTCGCCCCTATTTCTCCTTGGAACATCCCCCCCCAACACTTTTCTTAGCCCGGCCTGCTTTAGGGCAGCATTGGACGAGCCCACCAGAGAACCAGACTCCTCCGGTGGGCCCTGGCTTCTCCATCAGGGGAGTTGAGAGTGCCAAGGTGAAGACCATGATGATGATGATGATAGAAGTTAGCATCTGCTTTGCTTTCTTGGAATGCAAGGGCATGTATGTAGTAGCGGCTAGGCCTGAGGTGGTCAGTGTTTTGGCGCATATCCTACCTCCTCCGAGGATTGCTGGATGTTTTCCTGCTACTATCCCAGTTCTATGACTCCCGTTAAAACAAAGCTTCAGGTGATAAATGATGGATGAGGTAGTGGCAAAGGAAAAAGAGCAGGAGGAACAGGGACCATTCACATCAATATCAGGCCAGTCAACCACATATGTCTTGTAGGATATATTTCTGTAACAAAATGAGTGGTTTGGCTACACAGTTATAGGGCATACAGTGAGTGCAATGCCTACCAAAAATTTTGAGGCACTCCAATGCCCCTTGGAAATGACATGGAGGTCAGAGGGCCTTAACTAAACTGTTTTTTTCCATTTATAGCAACTGGATCTCCTGTACACTGTTGGCCTAAGCAGTGAATGGAAGGCTTTCCAAAAATTATGAGGAACTGCAATGCCCCTTGAAACAGACGTGGATTACAGCATACTAAAAAGCTTCCAGCCATTATTGGGGAATGGGTCTCCCTTAGTTTTTGCCTTTTCATTGAAAAGCCAAAGCTGACTAAAATTAGGAGGAAATGCAATGCCCGTTGGAAGAGTCGTGGAGGTTAGAGGTAATTAAAGACAACATTTCAATGCCCCTTGGTAAGAGCTGTGGAGTTCAGAGCGGCTTAAGAAGACGGTTTTAATGCCCCTTTGAAGAGACGTGGAGGTCACAGTAGCTTAACAAGATGGTTTTAATGCCCCTCGGAAAAGACGTGGAGGTCCCAGTAGTTTAACAAGACGCTTTTAATGCCCCTTGAAAGAGACGTGGAGGTCACAGTAGCTTAACAAGACGGTTTTAATGCCCCTCGGAATAGTGGTGGAGGTCGCAGTAGCTTAACAAGACGGTTTTAATGCCCCTTACAAGAGCCATACAGTACAGCATATTACAAACATTATTCCCATGATTGGGGAGTGGGTCTCCCATAGTATTTGTTTATGCCTTCCAAGCAAAAGCTGCCAAAACTTAGGATGGAGGAACTTGCAATGCCCCTTACAAGAGCCATGCAGTACAGCATACTACAAATATTATTCCCATTATTTGAGAGTGGGTCTCCCATAGTCTTTGCTTATGCCTTCCAAGCAAAAGCTGCCAAAAATTAGGAGGAAATGCAAAGCCCGTTCAAAGAGTCGTGGAGGTTAGAGTTAATTAAAAACAACATTTCAATGCCCCTTGGAAGAGCTGTGGAGTTCAGAGTGCTTTAACAAGACGCTTTTAATGCCCCTCAGAAGAGACGTGGAGGTCCCAGTAGCTTAACAAAACGCTTTTAATGCCCCTCGGAAAAGTGGTGGAGGTCCCAGTAGCTTAACAAGATGCTTTTAATGCCCCTCAGAACAGACATGGAGGTCCCACTAGCTTAACAAGACACTTTTAATGCCCGTCGGGAAAAGTGGTGGAGGTCCCAGTAGCTTAACAAAACGCTTTTAATGCCGCTCAGAAGAGACGTGGAGGTCCCAGTAGCTTAACAAGACACTTTTAATGCCCCTCAGAAGAGATGTGGAGGTCCCAGTAGCTTCACAAGACGCTTTTAATGCCCTTCGGAAAAGTGGTGGAGGTCCCAGTAGCTTAACAAGACACTTTTAATGCCCCTCAGTAGAGACGTGGAGGTCCAGGTAGCTTAACAAGACGCTTTTAATGCCCCTCAGAAGAGACGTGGAGGTCCCAGTAGCTTATCAAGACACTTTTAATGCCCCTCAGAAGAGACATGGAGGTCACAGTAGCTTAACAAGACGCTTTTAATGCCCCTAAGAAGAGACGTGGAGGTCCCAGTAGCTTAACAAGACGCTTTTAATGCCCCTAAGAGACGTGGAGGTCCCAGTAGCTTAACAAGACGCTTTTAATGCCCCTCAGAAGAGACGTGGAGGTCCCAGTAGCTTATCAAGACGCTTTTAATGCCCCTCAGAAGAGACGTGGAGGTCCCAGTAGCTTAACAAGACGCTTTTAATGCCCCTCAGAAGAGACGTGGAGGTCCCAGTAGCTTAACAAGACGCTTTTAATGCCCCTCAGAAGAGACGTGGAGGTCCCAGTAGCTTATCAAGACGCTTTTAATGCCCCTCAGAAGAGACGTGGAGGTCCCAGTAGCTTAACAAGACGTTTTTAATGCCCCTTGGAAGAGACGTGGAGGTCACAGTAGCTTAACAAGACGGTTTTAATGCCCCTCGGAATAGTGGTGGAGGTCGCAGTAGCTTAACAAGATGGTTTTAATGCCCCTTACAAGAGCCATACAGTACAGAATATTACAAACGTTATTCCCATTATTAGGGAGTGTGTCTCCCTTAGTCTTTGCTTATGCCTTCCAAGCAAAAGCTTCCAAAAATTAGGACGGAAGAACTTGCAATGCCCCTTGCAAGAGCCATGCATTACAGCATATTACAAACATTATTCCCATGATTGGGGAGTGGGTCTCCCATAGTATTTGTTTATGCCTTCCAAGCAAAAGCTGCCAAAACTTAGGATGGAGGAACTTGCAATGCCCCTTACAAGAGCCATGCAGTACAGCATACTACAAATATTATTCCCATTATTTGAGAGTGAGTCTCCCATAGTCTTTGCTTATGCCTTCCAAGCAAAAGCTGCCAAAAATTAGGAGGAAATGCAATGCCCGTTCAAAGAGTCGTGGAGGTTAGAGTTAATTAAAAACAACATTTCAATGCCCCTTGGAAGAGCTGTGGAGTTCAGAGTGCTTTAACAAGACGCTTTTAATGCCCCTCAGAAGAGACGTGGAGGTCCCAGTAGCTTAACAAAACGCTTTTAATGCCCCTCGGAAAAGTGGTGGAGGTCCCAGTAGCTTAACAAGATGCTTTTAATGCCCCTCAGAACAGACATGGAGGTCCCACTAGCTTAACAAGACACTTTTAATGCCCGTCGGGAAAAGTGGTGGAGGTCCCAGTAGCTTAACAAGACGCTTTTAATGCCCCTCAGAAGAGACGTGGAGGTCCCAGTAGCTTAACAAGACGCTTTTAATGCCCCTCGGAAAAGTGGTGGAGGTCCCAGTAGCTTAATAAGACACTTTTAATGCCCCTCAGAAGAGACGTGGAGGTCCCAGTAGCTTCACAAGACGCTTTTAATGCCCTTCGAAAAAGTGGTGGAGGTCCCAGTAGCTTAACAAGACACTTTTAATGCCCCTCAGTAGAGACGTGGAGGTCCCAGTAGCTTAACAAGACGCTTTTAATGCCCCTCAGAAGAGACGTGGAGGTCCCAGTAGCTTATCAAGACACTTTTAATGCCCCTCAGAAGAGACATGGAGGTCACATTAGCTTAACAAGACGCTTTTAATGCCCCTAAGAAGAGACGTGGAGGTCCCAGTAGCTTAACAAGACGCTTTTAATGCCCCTCAGAAGAGACGTGGAGGTCCCAGTAGCTTAACAAGACGCTTTTAATGCCCCTCAGAAGAGACGTGGAGGTCCCAGTAGCTTATCAAGACGCTTTTAATGCCCCTCAGAAGAGATGTGGAGGTCCCAGTAGCTTAACAAGACGCTTTTAATGCCCCTCAGAAGAAACGTGGACGTCCCAGTAGCTTAACAAGACGCTTTTAATGCCCCTCAGAAGAGACGTGGAGGTCCCAGTAGCTTATCAAGACACTTTTAATGCCCCTCAGAAGAGACGTGGAGGTTCCAGTAGCTTAAAAAGACACTTTTAATGCCCCTTGGAAGAGACGTGGAGGTCACAGTAGCTTAACAAGACGGTTTTAATGCCCCTTGGAATAGTGGTGGAGGTCGCAGTAGCTTAACAAGACGGTTTTAATGCCCCTTACAAGAGCCATACAGTACAGAATATTACAAACGTTATTCCCATTATTGGGGAGTGTGTCTCCCATAGTCTTTGCTTATGCCTTCCAAGCAAAAGCTTCCAAAAATTAGGACGGAAGAACTTGCAATGCCCCTTACAAGAGCCATGCAGTACAGCATACTACAAATATTATTCCCATTATTTGAGAGTGGGTCTCCCATAGTCTTTGCTTATGCCATCCAAGCAAAAGCTGCCAAAAATTAGGAGGAAATGCAATGCCCGTTCAAAGAGTCGTGGAGGTTAGAGTTAATTAAAAACAACATTTCAATGCCCCTTGGAAGAGCTGTGGAGTTCAGAGTGCTTTAACAAGATGCTTTTAATGCCCCTCAGAAGAGACGTGGAGGTCCCAGTAGCTTAACAAAACGCTTTTAATGCCCCTCGGAAAAGTGGTGGAGGTCCCAGTAGCTTAACAAGATGCTTTTAATGCCCCTCAGAAGAGACATGGAGGTCCTACTAGCTTAACAAGACACTTTTAATGCCCGTCGGGAAAAGTGGTGGAGGTCCCAGTAGCTTAACAAGACGCTTTTAATGCCCCTCAGAAGAGACGTGGAGGTCCCAGTAGCTTAACAAGACGATTTTAATGCCCCTCGGAAAAGTGGTGGAGGTCCCAGTAGCTTAACAAGACACTTTTAATGTCCCTCAGAAGAGACGTGGAGGTCCCAGTAGCTTCACAAGACGCTTTTAATGCCCCTCGGAAAAGTGGTGGAGGTCCCAGTAGCTTAACAAGACACTTTTAATGCCCCTCAGTAGAGACGTGGAGGTCCCAGTAGCTTAACAAGACGCTTTTAATGCCCCTCAGAAGAGACGTGGAGGTCCCAGTAGCTTATCAAGACACTTTTAATGCCCCTCAGAAGAGACATGGAGGTCCCAGTATCTTAACAAGACGCTTTTAATGCCCCTAATAAGAGACGTGGAGGTCCCAGTAGCTTAACAAGACGCTTTTAATGCCCCTCACAAGAGACGTGGAGGTCCCAGTAGCTTAACAAGACGCTTTTAATGCCACTCAGAAGAGACGTGGAGGTCCCATTAGCTTATCAAGACGCTTTTAATGCCCCTCAGAAGAGACGTGGAGGTCCCAGTAGCTTAACAAGACGCTTTTAATGCCCCTCAGAAGAGACGTGGAGGTCCCAGTAGCTTAACAAGACGCTTTTAATGCCCCTCAGAAGAGACGTGGAGGTCCCAGTAGCTTAACAAGACGCTTTTAATGCCCCTTAGAAGAGACGTGGAGGTCCCAGAAGCTTAAAAAGACGCTTTTAATGCCCCTCAGAAGAGACGTGGAGGTCCCAGTAGCTTATCAAGACACTTTTAATGCCCCTCAGAAGAGACGTGGAGGTCCCAGTAGCTTAACAAGACGCTTTTAATGCCCCTCAGAAGAGACGTGGAGGTCCCAGTAGCTTAACAAGACGCTTTTAATGCCCCTCATAAGAGACGTGGAGGTCCCAGTAGCTTAACAAGTCGCTTTTAATGCCCCTCGGAAAAGTGGTGGAGTTCCCAGTAGCTTAACAAGACGCTTTTAATGCCCCTCGGAAGAGACGTGGAGGTCCCAGTAGCTTAACAAGATGCTTTTAATGGCCCCTCAAAAGAGACGTGGAGGTCCCAGTAGCTTAACAAGACGCTTTTAATGCCCCTCAGAAAAGTGGTGGAGGTCCCAGTAGCTTAACAAGACGCTTTTAATGCCCCTCAGAAGAGACGTGGAGGTCCCAGTAGCTTAACAAGACACTTTTAATGCCCCTCGGAAAAGTGGTGGAGGTCCCAGTAGCTTAACAAGATGCTTTTAATGCCCCTCATAAGAGACGTGGAGGTCCCAGTAGCTTAACAAGACGCTTTTAATGCCCTTCAGAAGAGACGTGGAGGTCCCAGAAGCTTAACAAGTCGCTTTTAATGCCCCTAAGAAGAGACGTGGAGGTCCCAGTAGCTTAACAAGACGGTTTTAATGCCCCTCGGAAAAGAGGTGGAGGTCCCAGTAGCTTAGCAAGACGCTTTTAATGCCCCTCAGAAAAGTGGTGGAGGTCGCAGTAGCTTAACAAGACGCTTTTAATGCCCCTCGGAAAAGTGGTGGAGTTCGCAGTAGCTTAACAAGACGCTTTTAATGCCCCTTACAAGAGCCATACAGTACAGCATATTACAAACATTATTCCCATGATTGGGGAGTGGCTCTCCCATAGTATTTGCTTATGCCTTCCAAGAAAAAGCTGCCAAAAATAAGGATGGAGGAACTTGCAATGCCCATTACAAGAGCCATGCAGTACAGCATATTACAAACATTATTCCCATTATTGGGGAGTGGGTCTCCCATAGTATTTGCTTATGCCTTCCAAGCAAAAGCTGCCAAAAATTAGGACGGAGGAACTTTCAATGCCCCTAGTATTTGCTTATGCTTTCCAAGCAAAAGCTGCCAAAAATTAGGATGGAGGAACTTGCAATGCCCCTTACAAGAGACATACAGTACAGCATCTTAAAAATATTATTCCCAATATTGGGGAGTGGGTCTCCCGCAGTCTTTTCTTATGCCTTCCAAGCAAAAGCTGACAAAAATAAGGACGGAGGAACTTTCAACAATGGCAACACGGACCACGGTCACCCTGGTGGTATAGTGGTGGTGGAGGCTGAGGATAAGGAGAAGAACATAAAACAGCCAAAATGAGGAAGCGTATACCCATGTGTGGGTGTGAAGCGG
This sequence comes from Phyllobates terribilis, assembly GCF_046119375.1. Taxonomy (NCBI): domain Eukaryota; kingdom Metazoa; phylum Chordata; class Amphibia; order Anura; family Dendrobatidae; genus Phyllobates; species Phyllobates terribilis. The sequence continues at coordinate 65,677,634 of NW_027362763.1, read as the reverse complement.
TGCATGGGAATACACCTCCCAGAAAAACACAGTGGATTTGACTTTATGTTACTCTGCTGTCATTTGGCGGTGATGAGAAGTCTGGCCCAATCCAGCCCTTGTTCATTTTGATAAGGGTCAGCTAGTCAGCATTGTCAGTTGACAGGTGAGTGCGCTTATCAGTTATAATTCCCCCAGTGGCACTAAAAACACGCTCCGATAACATGCTAGTGGCAGGGCAGGCCAGGACCTCCAAGGCGTACAGAGCGAGTTCATTCCAAGTGTCCAGCTTGGATACCCAATAATTAAAAGGCACAGAGGAATCACGGAGGACGCTGGTACAGTCGGCAAGGTACTCCCTCACCAACTTTTGAAACTTTCCACTCCTTGTGAGAGTACCCCCCGCCTCAGGGCCTGTAAGCTGGGCGGGTCTCAGAAAACTGTCCCAGAACATTGACAGTGTTCCCCTGCCTCTGCTGGATTGGAGTTGCCTCTCTCTCGCTTGTACGCCTTGGTTGGTCAACGAACTGTGACCTCAGCCGCTAGCGTGTTCAGATGGGAACTTTTTTAACAGTTCTGCAGCAAGGGCTTTCTGGTACTGCCCCATTTTTGTAGACCTCTCCACCTCAGGAATAAGAGAGTAAAAGTTCTCCTTGTAGCGGGGGTCTAAAAGTGTCACCAACCAGTAATGACTGTCACCCAATATTTTGACAACGCGAGGGTCACGGTTAAGGCAGCGTAACGTAAAGTCAGCCATGCGTGCCAGACTGGTAACGGGCAAGACTTCCGTGTCCTCACCAAGATGACGACTGACCATGCTCTTCTCCTCCTCCTCCCCCTGTCCTCAGGCCACCCACGCGGAACCGATGGTATGACAGTTGTACAGGTACTACCATATACAGCGCATGATACCAGCACCTGTTCTTCCTCCTCCTCCTCTCCCTCATTGTCCCCTAATGCACGTTGGGATGAGATGAGGCTGGGCTCTGTGAATCGACCGCTACGGCTTCTTCATTCATCTCATCAAACTCTGGCTGCAATGCCTCCTCTTTAATTCTCTGTAGAGAGCGTTGCAAAAGACAGACAAGTGGAATGCTGACGCTAATGATGGCGTCATCGCCACTCACCATCTGGGTGGACTCCTCAAAGTTTGTCAAGATGGCACAGATGTCAGACATCCAGGTCCACTCCTGAGGTCTTATGTGTGGAGTCTGACCTAAATATCGATGGCCTTGTTGCAGCTGGTACTCCACAACTGCTCTCTTCTGCTCACAAATCCTTTGCAACATGTGGAGAGTAGAGTTCCAACGTGTGGGGACATCACACACCAGTCGGTGTGACGGAAGCTGCAAACGCTGTTGCAACACAGCAAGGGCAGCGGAAGCTGTAGCCGACTTGCGAAAATGAGCTGACAGGCGGCGTACTTTGATGAGCAGATCTGGCAACTCGGGGTATGATTTAAGAAACCGCTGAACCACGAGGTTAAGAACATGAGCCAGGCATGGTACGTGAGTGATCTCGCCTCGCCTCAGAGCCGCCACCAGGTTACGGCCATTGTCACACATGACCATGCCTGGATGTAGGTTCAGCGGTCTCAGCCACAGATCTGCCTGCTCTTTCACAGCTGTCCACAACTCACAAGCAGTGTGAGGTTTCTCACCTAAGCTTAGGAGTTTCAGCACAGCCTTTTGCCGCTTGGCGGAGGCAGTATTGCAGTGCTTGCAGCTTGTAACTGATGTGTTGATATCTGAGATGGAGGCTGAACATGAGGAGGAGGAGGAGGATGATGCGCAGGAGCTGTACACTGTGTGGGCAACTCTGACTGACATAGGGCCCGCAATCATCGGTGTGGGGAGGATGTGTTCCATCCCAAGATCCGACTGGGTCCCGGCTTCCACTATGTTTACCCAGTGTGCGGTCAGGGAGATGTACCGTCCCTGGCCACAAGCACTTGTCCATGTGTCCATTGTCAGGTGGATTCTCCCAGTAACTGTGTTGTTGAGGGTATGGCAGATGTTTTGGGACACGTGATTGTGTAGTGCGGGGATGGCACACCGGGCAAAATAGTGTCGGCTGGGGACCGAGTACCGAGGGACAGCCACCGCCATAAGGTTGCGGAAGGATTCCGTCTCCACCAGCCTAAAAGGCAGCATTTCCAAAGCAAGCAGTCGTGAAATGTGAATTTAGGACTGTGGCCTGTGGGGCGTTAGCTGCAAATTTCCGCTTTTGTTCAAAGGTCTGGGATATGGACAAATGAACACTGCAGTGGGACGTGGACGTGGATGCTGTTTCTTGATAAACTGCCATAACAAGTAAAGACTGAGAGGAGGGGGCATCTTTGCATGCAGTATGGACAGGGGATTGCCTTGCACACAAAACAGGGGGTTCTATTGCACGCACAACAGCGGAAGAAGCAGTGGTGACACCCGCTGACACTGGTCGTGGACCCTGGGGTTCGCCCCACAAAGTCGGGTGCTTTGCTGCCATGTGCCTGATCATGCTGGTGGTGGTCAGGCTGGTAGTTTTGTCACCCCTGCTGATGCTGGCATGGCAGGTGGTACAAATGGCCTTTTTGGGGTTATCAGCAGAGTCTTTAAAAAAATTCCAGACTCTGGAAGACCTACCGGTTGTACTGGCAGCGTCCCTCGTGTTGGTGTTACGGGGAACAGTTGCCCACCTTCTGTCTGCAGCCACCACACTGCTTCTTTCTGCCTGTTGGGGTACTCTGCCTCCAACCCCCTGTGTGCTGCTGGCCTCACTCTGCATGTCCTCCTATCACGTTGGGTCGGTTACTAGATCATCCACCACCTCCTCCTCTTCCACTTGCGCACCACGATCCTCCTCCTCACTTCCTGGCAATTATGTCTCGTCTTCGTCCACCTCTTGTGACCAATTGCCAGCGTCGACTTCCTGTGGCCGTGGCTGTTCAAATATTTGGGCATCGCTACATGGGATCTCCTCTTCCACCACTTCAAGCGGAGCAGGCGAGGGGCACAAATCTGGAAATGGACCAGTGACGTGAACAACCCCTCAGAGTGTCCATGTGTGGGATCAGTTGCTGTCTGATGACACTCGGCATTGTGGGAGGAAGGAGCATCAGGGTGAGGAGGAGTATGCGGTCGAGACTCACGGCTACTAAGAGTCGACTGTGTGGAAGACAGACCGGAGGTGGTGGTGCCCAGGTAACTGGAAGTATTATCTGCTATCCAATTAATAACCTGTTCACACTGATCCGTTCGCAATACTGGTGTTGTTCTGTGCTTCCCTAGTAATTCAGTCAAGAAGTGGGAGCAAGAAGATGTGGCTGTTGGTTGTTGCACATTTTCACCTTGGTCACAGCCCCGTCCTCTGCACGCACCATCACCAGAACGTCCACTTCCACGTTCCTTGCCACGCGCCTTGCCCATTGTAAAGGACGTAAAATAGCTTACACTCGCACTATCCATGGAAAAAGGGTAATAAAAAGTAGATTAGAACCGTGGAAGAGGAAAACCACAATTCTATTTCTCTGGCCTACACCCGACTCTTTTAAACAATCTGAACAATCAGGGAGAAACTATTACTGTTTTTCTTTACGGAAAAATTACCAAAAGCTGAATAATAGAGATTTCTTACCATGGAATGGCAAAGCCACAGTTATAATTTACTGGTGTATAACAGACTTTTTTAAATATATATATTTGCGGCTGAAGAGTGAGCGACACACAAACTGTTTTTTTTAAGATACAAATGGCCTAAAAGTGGATAATACAGAGATTTGACCCGTGGAACTGCAAAACCACACTTGTATTTCTCAGGCCTACACCAGACTATTTTCAAGCGATATATTTGTGTCTGAACAATCAGGAGACACTATTATTTATTTTTTACGTCAAAAATTGCAAAAAGCAGGATAATACAGAGATTTGACACGTGGAACTGCAAAACCACACTTGTATTTCTCGGGCCTACACCAGACTATTTTCAACAGCTATATTTGTGTCTGAACAATCAGGAGACACTATTATTTATTTTTTATGGCAAAAAATGCCAAAAGCAGAATAATACAGAGATTTGACCCGTGGAACTGCAAAACCACACTTGTATTTCTCGGGCCTACACCAGACTATTTTCAACAGATATATTTGTGTCTGAAAAATCAGGGAGACACTATTATTTTTTTTTTGACGGCAAAAAATGCCAAAAGCAGGATAGTAGAGATTTTTTACCGTGGAACAGCAAAAGCACACTTCTGTCTCTCTGGCCTACACCAGACTATTTTCAACAGATATATTTGTGTCTGAAAAATCAGGGAGACACTATTATTTTTTTTTTTACGGAAAAAAATGCCAAAAGCAGGATAATAGAGATTTTTTACTGTGGAACAGCAAAAGCACACTTCCGTCTCTCTGGCCTACACCAGACTATTTTTAACGGATATATTTGTGTCTGAAAAATCAGGGAGACACAATTTTTTTTTTTTTACGGCAAAAAAATGCCAAAAACAGGATAATAGAGATTTTTTACCGTGGAACAGCAAAACCACAGTTATAATTTACTGGTGTATACCAGACTTTTTTAAATATATATATTTGCGGCTGAACAGTGAGCGACACACTCAAACTGTTTTTTTTAGATACAAATGGCCCATGGAACTGCAAAACCACACTTCTATTTCTCTGACCTACACCACACTATTTTCAACAGATATATTTGTGTCTGAAAAATCAGAGACACACTTTTTTTTGGGGGGGGGGGGCACTAAAAGGTTAATAAGACGGGTATTTGTACAGTGTGAAGGAGGAAAAAAAAAAGAGGATTTAGATGAAAAAAAAAGGATTTTTCCTGGCCCCCGAGACCTGGAGCTAAGTCCAGCAAATTCAGAAACAGGAGCACACAGGACTGTAATGCAGCGTTTGCTGGTATAACCACTGCGTCTCCTATACAGCCTGTCTGCCAGCCTGCCTGATATCTGGGATGGATATTAGTCCTGAGAAGGACTGTTTGTTTGATCTGGCAGCCTTTACAGACTCTACACTAACTATTTCGCAGGATACATCTCTCCCTAAATCAGCAGCACTGTCCCTATACTGTCTGATCCGGAGCGACTGTGTCCAAGATGGCGGCGCCCGGTTTTAAATACTCGAGGTGACGCTGTGCGGCCAGCCAATCACTGTAATGCCCACAACCAACATGGCTGCCGCATTACAGTGACTGGCTGGCAATCCCTGCATGTTCATTGGCTCTGTAAAGAGCGACAAACATGCAGGGCGGAGACCTGAGCTCCCACCTGAGTAACCCGGAAATGCTCGGTGCTCGCCGAACATCCCGAGTAGCGTGATGCTCGGGCAAGTACCGAGCAGTGTCAAGCATGCTCGCTCAACACTATTTATTACCCATCAGGTTAGTAACTTTTATATTTTGATACATCACACTTTTCTGAATGCGGCAATACCACACGTGATTTTTTTTCATATCTTTCTTTTTAATGTGGGAAAAAGGGTGGGGGTGATTTGAACTTTTTTTTTTATTTTCATACTTTTGAAACTGTTTTTTACTTTTCACAGTATTTGCTACTGCTCTTAGGGGATTTGAAGCTGCAATCATCTGATCATTTGTGCAATATACAGTGATGCCACAGCATAGCTGTATATAGTGAAAATCACAGTCTCCTTTGAAGCCAGGCCACATGCAGGGTAACAAGGGAGCTCCATAATAACAAGCACAGGGGTCTTCAGCAGACCCCTGGCTGTCATAACAACCCATCGGTGATGCGCGGTCATGTCACGGGTGTGCCATTTGGCACATTGAATGATGCAACCCTCTGCCTGTGTGTGTTAAATGTCGCTGTCAAAGGTTAACAATCGTGGGCAGAGCTCAGCCCCGCCAAAGACTGTTAGCATCAGGTTCTGGCTGTAATACGCAGCCATGATCTGCAGGGTATGGAGTGAGCTCATCCCGTGCGCCAGCTCCATACTACGGTTTTCAACTTACGCCGTACATGTACGGCGGATGTCGTGAATGGGTTAATACATAAAATCTTATCAATATATGAAAATGATGTACATTCATCTTCAGTAAATATTACAATGCTCAAAAGTTAATGAAAGTACGTCTTAACTTTAATAAGTCATGTTTTGCAACAATTATAATGTTTATAGATTTGTATCTTATTTTACTTTTATATTTTATAAAAGTTGGTCTTTTGGTGAAAGCTAACATAAGTGTAAAGATGCAGAAGATTTGCAGTCCAATCCAAGGGCATCGAGGCATCATAGCCTCCTGAGGGGAACCATCTGGGACACAGATGGAGGCACCTGCCGAAAGCATGCCTGGGGTTTTATCTGAGGAACTGCATGGTGGCAGATTGCGATTGTCCAACCATAATATAGTATCACCATGCCAACCAAATTGTTAAAAAGCAAATTTTTGGAAGAATATTTTACCTTATGTTTTTCCTTTTAAAGCATATAAAGTTTTTATCCTTTATTTCATTTTTTTTTTTCTATAGGTAAGAGAAGTTGCGCTGGAGAGAACTTGGCCAAAATGGAACTGTTCATGTTCTTCGTAAAACTACTGCAAAACTTCACATTCCAGGCTCCCCCTGGAGCAACCCTAAACCTCACCCCTAGAGTTGGATTCACAGCCTGTCCAATGGCCCATAAGATATGTGCTGTTCCTCCTAAATAATTGCCTAGATAGATTTGTGGTAAAACATAATTTACAATGGTGAAAGATTACTACCATAAACCAACCAATTCCCTAGATCTCACCGACTTCTATCAAGAATGTGTATCCATATCTATAGGAAACCTGTCACCAGAAAAAAGCTATTAACCTGCTGATATTTGGTTAATCTGCAGGTTATTAATCCGCCCAGCGCAAGCACTTAGCCAAACACTTCTGGGAGAAAATGAACCTTATTTCCCCCGACGGCTTTCCAGTTTTAGTCACGGAGAGCGACAACGGAGCTGGTTCAGTCACTGCTATGAGTATATAGAGGCAGCTGTAACAGCGCCCTCAGCCCTGACTGACAGTCGGCCTCAATGCAGAGCCAGTGTCAGTCAGTCAGTGCCGCGGGCATGGTTAAAGCAGTCACTGTGTATACTCAGAGCGATGACTAAACCGGTGCTGACGTCGTCCCCGTAACTGGAATGCCGCTGGGGGAAATAAAGTCAATTTTATCTCCGCAGCATTGTGCAGGCACGAGGCATGTTAATAATGCAATTAATATGCAGATTAACCCCATATCAGCAAGTTCATTTTGTTTTTTTCTTTTAACAGGTTCCCTTTAAAGTGCAACCGTCATTTCAATTTTTCTTTCATTAATCAATACCAGAAACTCCCAAAAAATTTTTAGAGGATATTGAAGAGTTCCGTACCCAAAAGTTCATCAAACAGACCCAGTGTGTGTATTTGCAAACATTTTTGGTGAGAAAATGCAGCAAGAAAAAGGCTTAAAAGAATGAATGTATTCATTTATATGCAAACGTCTTATTGTTCAAGTGCCTTGAAAAAGTATTCATACCCAATGAACTTTTCCACATATCAATTGTTTCGTCCTGCAAGAACATATGCCGACAACGATTAAGAAAACATTCCAGCTTCCATTGTGGATAAAAATTATTTTTTATTTATGTAATGGCAATTCCATAAAAACATTTTTAGCCATAGCAACGCGTTTCAAATGCAATATGCGTCCTTTGTCAAAGCTATATGACTAATGAACAGACCTGATTAAATACAAAAAATACACCAATCCAATGAAAGATAAAAATCACATGATTGGCTGCCAAACAAACTCTCTCCAAAAAAACATATGTGGTTGCAAGGATTGTCAAGGATTTTATAAGTGTGGTCAAAATAGGTGCAATCTTTGTCAGTATGTAAAAGTTACAAAAAAATTTTTTAATGTGGATAAATCTCAGACATTTCATATAAATCAATTCATCAATTGCAACTGTGATCATGTAGTATATGTAATTCATTGTACTTTATGTGATAAAATGTCCGTAGAATGTACAATCAGAAAACTGGAAAAAAAAGAATTTCTGAACATTTCTCTGATATAATTAATATTTCTACAAATAATAACATGTCTCATGCTTCCAGGCACTTCATATAACACGATAATAGAAATGTATCCTCATTCCAAGTTGTGGACATTGAGAGGCTCACTCCGAATACTAGAGGGGGAGCCTCAAGAAAATGTCTGCTAAACCGCGAGGCATACTGGATAATGAATCTTGATACCTGAAATCCCACTTGCCTCAATTTGCGGCGTGAACTTATATATCATTATTAGTATTTAAATTACTTTTTGTATCGGCTCACTCAAATATATGTTTTTTCTATGCTATTGTTTTTATAATGAATTGTAGAAATCTTTTTTGTATGTGTCAGATTAGATTACATGTTGCATACTTTAATCATGTGGTTTTCGCTGCTCTGAATGGCAGCAATCATGTGATTTTTATCTTTCATTGGATTGGTGTATTTTTTGGATTTAATCAGGTCTGTTGATTAGTCATATAGCTTTGAAAAAGGACGCATATTGCGTTTTAAATGCGTTGCTATGGCTAAAATTTTTTTTATGGAATTGCCATTACTTAAATAAAAAATTATTTTTATCCACAATGGAAGCTGGAACGTTTTCTTTATCTTTGCTTGTAAGCGGTCCCTTGAGATTCCATGCTCCAGAACGCTGAGAAGTATACATGAGCTGGCTTCCTTTTTCTTCATATGCAGACAATGCTCATTCTGAGCAAGGGGTGTCCGGCGCTCTTATTAATAAACTGCTGTAGTCCTTGCCGTCACTCTTCAATGAAGGACTATTCAAAAATGCCCTCATCCCCTCAGAACGGAAGCTGTCTCTTCAGTGCCTTTCCTGGCAGTGGCGGCACGACAATCTTACTGTCTCTCTCCAGCTCATTCTTCAGCCACTGGAAGTCACTGTACCTCCTTCTAACAGTGGAGTCCTTCAGCTTAAAGCTTGGAAGATTTGTCCTTATGCGGACCTTGTACACCGTATACCGGTTTCACCCCACTCCCACTGTCTGTTACAACCACAATCTTAAATGTATTTTATTATGATTTCATAGATTGATTACCAACACAAAGTAGCAATTGTCAGGGTTCCACAGCGACGACACCGGGGAGATCATGCAATATCTCACCATGCCGTCACAATGTCACGGATTTCGTCAGGAATTCGAGAGCACACGATCCCGACTACTCACTACGTAGGTATCGGCAAGCGACCAGTGAGCGTATGGCGTCACACCTCTGGATTCCAATGCATGGACTATATGTATACGCCCCCGTACGGTCACTGTCAGCTTCACGATAGCCCTTATTAATATTACTCGCTGCCACTACCGGCCGAGTTTGAAATATAATACAGGTCTGGTCAGACGCCTGCGTTCTGGTAGCATATGGCTTCGGGGGAGGGAACGATTACAGGACAAAAGAAAAAGAACTATTAAATTTTATATTTAATCCAAAAGAGAGGAAGTGTTTAGGAAAAATATACAACATTTAACAAAAGGGGACCATTACAATACAAATGCAGTTACACAAATAAAACAGGATAACATAAGAAACTTACTAAACGATCGCTGAGACAATTTGATGTAGCTGGACGGGAGCTCTCCTATGATTTGATTGTTATCGAACAGGATCCTTTGCTATAATAAATAGAACTCCCGCAATGAATATGGATCAATCTTCAGTTGGTTCTTTTATGCTGAGGGACGAGACCGGTCCACACACCCCTGTGGTGACATCATGTGGGCTCGGGTTCCACCCTTCATGTTTTTATTAAAAATGCTAACTTCTGCGATAAGTTATCGCTTGTGGATCGCAGAAGCTTGCAAACAACGCCATTTTTGGGTTATGATTTTACCTTCATTTAGAGACCATGCATCGCGTATTTGTGACCCGTTATTCTGGTGCTTTTGCGCTACAGCTCCACGGAGGGGTTTACAGATATGGAAAAATAAGCATATCGCTCCTTGGCTGTCCCTGCCACTAAAAATATAGGTTCCATCATTATCGGAATGATGGAACTTACAATATTCCATATTCCGTATCGGTGCCAAAAATCCTGCAATCTGTAGCTGGGGAATTGTCCTAATTATTTGTGATTGTCTTTGAACTTAGCGAGCCATTTCATCTTTCCTTCAATCTCTGGCCTGTAAGAAGAGGGACTGCATTTGTTTGTTAAGTAGAGTAGTATATTGAGCTTCTTGCACTGTTATTTGCATACAGATAGCTGCGTGGAGTGTCAGTTCTTGTCTCGTGACAAAAGATGGATAAGGGAGGGCTGAGGGGGCTTCAGAGTTTTGGAAGAAATTGTCAATATTTTCACAATATTTCCCTGACATCTCCCCCTCTTTGATGTGGCATAGGGGCTGATTTACAGATTGCCCCTTTAAGCCCACCACCTGGCCCACCCGTCCTGCTGATCCGACAAGCCATGGACCCAACTCGCCCACCACTCTGACCGAATGGGGATCCAGCTTTCCGATCACCCTGACCAGTTCAGGATACATTTTCCCCGAGCTACGACCGGCCATGTCACAGTCCGTCGTGACACTGGTCAGCGGCACGGAACCACTTTCCCTACGATCCCCGTGTTCTTCCCCATCCTTTCTCATCACCTCTGGAGCCGTGCTAGTCATGGGGCAGCTACCATTGACCATGCCACTATCTGGCTTGACACTGGTCACCTGTACGGGACAACTTGCTTTCTGGTGTCTGTGCCTGCTCCCTTTGCCCCTAGCACTTATGCTGGCTCATTTTTGGGGATCCTCAGCAGCATCACTCCGCGGGGTGAGGTGTCTGAGTTCCCCTTTATCCCAACACGCGCTTTTATTATTCATCACATTGACATTACTGACAGTGGCATTATATGACATATCAGATCTGGGAGGGTTGTCAGGAATGTAATGGGCAACCAACCATCCCAGATCTGTCCCCAATAGAGCATTAGTGGGGAGATTCTCTGACACCCCACCTTCCCTTAACCCCCTCCCTGAACACCAGTCCAGGAAAATTCGGGCCATCGGTATGGACGGCGAACACCCCCAAACCCGGTGACAGTCATGGTCTTCCCAGGAATGAGTTCCTCTGGTAACATGAGCTCAGGGCGGATGAGGGTACGCTCTGCGCCAGTTTCCTAAAGACCAATAGTGATGGTTTTGCCCACAGTAACCGGTTGTAAGTTCTCCTGGGCCCAGCCAACCGCCCCACTCACAAAAAGAATGGCTGCAGTAGTCGCTTGAGCCTCAGGTGTGGGGTCCATCTTCTACCTCTCCGGGCAGACAAGGGAGTCAAATGCAAGCCGGGTGCTGGAAGATGGGACAGAACCTGCTGAGGGCCGGCTGGCTGGAACACTGGGGGTGGTTGTTGGCTTAACCCTTTTCCAGCTGGTAGTGGCTGACTTCCACACCTCTGGTGTGCGGTGGGCCTCATAGGCATCCATGATCTGGACTGCTTTGGTGGCTTCCTTTGGCTCCCGGTAGAGCACAAACTGTCGCACTTCAACAGGACAAAAACGAAGAAACTGGTCCTTCACCATCAGATTCTTCAGGTCCTCAAAGGTGGTGATTGACGGTCCTCGGACCCACTTCTCATAGTTGGTTCTAAGCCCATCCACCACATCACCGTAGGTGTCATGTGGTCCACGTTGGAGGGCTCTGAACTTCCTCCGGCAAACCTCCAGAGTCAGCTGGTACTTTTTTTTATCTTTTTCTTATCAGCAAGTCTCTTCATCCGCTCGGAGGATTGAAGAAGTGCGGACCTAGTGTCCTCCCAAATGGTGGAAAATTCGCTGACCAGAGACTCCGCGGCAGGGTTGCCCACTGAAGCGGAAACGGGAAACGGAATCCGGGGATATTGACCGTAGACCACAAAGAACGGGGACTTGGAAGAAGATTCGCTCTCATGGTTGTTATAGGAGAACTCGGCCCATGGTAGGAGCTCTACCCAATCGGTATGGTGAGCGTTAACGAAGTGCCGGAGGAAGCTGGTAAGGATCTGGTGGATACGTTCCACTTGGCCATTTTACTGTGGATGGTAAGCAGAGGAGAAATCCAGGGTGACATCCAGCAGCTTACACATAGCTCTCCAGAAACGCGAAGTAAACTGGACCCCGCGATCAGACACAATGTGGAGGGGAAGGCCGTTGAGACGAAAGATGTGATGAATGAAGTCCTTAGCCAGCACAGATGCAGACGGGAGACCAGGCAGAGGGATGAAGTGGGCCATTTTAGAAAAGCAGTCAGTGACCACCCAAATGACCGTACAACCGGCAGAAACAGGGAGATCAGTAATAAAGTCCATAGTAATGTGTTGCCACGGGGCAGCAGGTACGGAAAGAAGCAGGCGGCGGCTGGCTGGAAGATGTTTGGGAACCTTATTGCGGGGACAGGACTAACAGGTCGTGACGAAAACTACCACATCCTTGCGCAGGGTAGGCCACCAGTAATGCCGGGAAATGAGCAGGAAGGTCTTCTTCTGGCCAGCATGGCCGGCTAGTTTAGATGAATAACCCCAGTGAAGAACCTTCTTACGATCCGGAACCGCTACAAATGTCTTACCGGGTGGGAGACGAGACAGGTCCAAGGGGGCTACATTCATCACTTTGGAGGGATCGATGATATGCATAGGCTCCTCCTCTTGATCGGAAGACAGGAAGGATCGGGACAAGGCGTCGGCTTTAACGTTATTGTCCGCAGGGCAGTAATGTAGGGTAAAGTTGAAGCGGGCGAAGAACAAATACCACCAGGCCTGACACGGATTGAGTCTTTGGGCATTCTGTAGATATGCCAGGTTTTTGTGGTCAGCGTAGATGACCACAGGGTGCAGAGCCCCCTCAAGCAGGTAACGCCACTCCTCCAGCGCCAATTTGATGGCTAGCAGTTCTCGGTCTCCTATGGAGTAGTTGCGCTCGGACGAGGAGAAGGGCTTGGAGAAGAAGCCGCAGGTTACCATTCTCCCGGAAGGAGATTTCTGGGTGAGCACCGCTCCGGCTCCGGAAGAGGAAGCATCAACCTCCAGAAAAAAATGTTTGTTGCTATCTGGATGGCACAGCACTGGGGCAGAAGAGAAGGCTTGGTTTAAAGAGAGGAAGGCCTCCTCCGCTTCGGATGGCCATTCCTTAGGATTTGCTTCCTTACGGGTGAGCGTGGAGATGGGAGCAGTCCGGGAAGAGAAATGTGGGATGAAGGGACAGTAATAGTTGGCGAAGCCCAGGAATCGCTGAATCACTTTCAACCCCTCCGGACGGGGCCACTTTAAGACGGCAGAGACCTTCTCGGGGTCCATCTGTAGACCTGTCTTACAGATAATATAGCCCAGGAATGGAAGAGAGGTCTGCTCGAAGAGACATTTCTCAAATTTTGCATATAGGTGGTTCTGCCTGAGCCTAAGCAGGACCTGACAAACATCCCTCCGGTGTGTGGGAAGATCCGGAGAGAAGACCAAGATGTCGTCCAGGTACACCACCATGCAAGAATATAAGAGGTCATGGAAGATGTCGCTAACTAATTCTTGGAAGACGGTTGGAGCATTACAGAGACCGAAGGGCCTCACACGGTATTCATAGTGGCCGTCCGGGGTATTGAATGCTGTCTTCCACTTGTCTCCTTGGCGGATCCGGACCAAGTTATACGCCCCATGAAGATCGAACTTGGTGAAGATCTTCGCGCCTTTAAGGCAGTCGAACAGCTCAGAGATGAGCGGCAGGGGGTATTTGTTTTTGATAGTAATCTGGTTGAGTCCTCTATAATCAATACAGTGGCGTAGTGAACAGTCTTTCTTTTTTATGAAGAAGAATCCGGCTCCAGCCGGGGAGGTAGATTTCTGTATGAATCCCCTAGCCGGATTTTCTTCGATGTACTCCGACATGGCCCAGGTTTCGGCCAACGACAACGAGTAAATACGCCCACGGGGTGGAGTGGCACCGGGTACCAGGTTGATAGGGCAATTATATGGCCTATGAGGTGGCAGTGTCTCTGCTTCCTTCTTGTCGAGACATCTGCATAGGACCATTAAGGTGCCGGTAGACCAGGTAAATTAGCCGGAGTAGACGGAGGTCAAGCCAGGCGAACCTGGACCAGGCAGGTCTCATGGCAATCCTGCCCACAACAGAGCATCTCACCGGATTGCCAATTCAGAAAGGGTTCATGTCTCTGGAACCAGGGTAGACCTAGCAAAAGGGAGTGAGAGAGTCCGGAAAGCACATGGAAGGAGATCCTCTCTGAGTGTAGCATTCCCACCTGAAGGGTTACGGGCTCTGTGACGAGCAAGATGGTCACCGGAAGGAGTCTTCCATCCATGGAAGTGACTGCCAATGGAAGTAACTGCCAGAGGTTTGGTAGGAATCTGATATATTCTCTACAAGGGACTGGGAAATAAGATTCCCAGCGGATCCGGAATCCAGATGGGCGGTTTCAAAGAAGCGGTTCTCTCCACAGGAAATAGAGATGGATAAAGTCAACAACGGAGAGGATTTACTCTTGCCTAGGACGACCTCTCCGAGCGGTCCTAGACACTGGAGTTTCCCGGCTTCACCGGGCAGGAACGGATCAGGTGCTCCTTACTACCACAGTAGAAACAGCTTCCCTTTCCTCGGCGTGTTTCTTGGCGAGACTTGACCATCTTGGTCTGATCGATCAGCATAAGTTCAGGCGAGCGTGCCCGGGGAGTTGCTGGTTGGGAGGCAGGTTTCTGGAAAACAGGAGCAATACGAGAAAATCTTCTCTCCCGGGTAGTCTCCTTAGCACGTTCTAGGAAAAGGATGTCAATCCGGGTAGATAGTGACACCAGGTCATCCAGGGTGGTAGGAATGTCCCGGCCGGCTAGCTCGTCCTTAATCCGACCGGAAAGACCCTCCCAGAAGGTGGACACCAGGGCCTCATTGTCCCAGGCAAGCTCAGAAGTGAGGGTATGGAACTGTATGGCATACTGGCCCAAAATGAGGCTCCCTTGGCGGGGACGGAGCAATGAGGAGGCAGTAGAAATCCTTTGTCCGGGCTCATCGAAGACCCTCCAGAAGGCAGTGAGGAAAGCCAGAAGATCGGACACCAGGGAATCCCCTCTCTCCCATAGAGGGTTTAGCCATGCCAATGCTTCCCTGGTGAGGTGAGACATGATGAGCGCCACCTTGGCCCGGTTGGAGGGAAACTGATGTGCCAGAAGTTCAAAAGTGCAGCGTGCACTGGTTCAGAAAACCGCGACATAAGACGGGGTCACCACCAAAACGAGGAGGCGTAGAAAGCCGGGGTCCTAGGCTGGATGCCGTGGTATTGGTAGGCAGCGGCGCCCCCAGAGCGGGTCTCGCTCGGCTCGAGGCGGGCACAGGTGGGACAGACAGCATGTCCAGGCGAGACTTGACAGCCCCCAGGTACGTCAGGATGGTTTCCTGTTGGGATCTCTGACGAGAAACCTCCTGGTACAGGTCAGCAAGCGAAGGAGCCTGGGGGCCACCGGGTTCCATGGCCCGTGCAAACTGTTACGGATCTGGGTGGTGGAACCTCTGTGCTGCGGTGCAAGGAGGGACCAGAGGGGCGTAACTAGGTATCAACTCGGACTTACCAAGGTCGCACGGCGGCTCAATCTACTCCGTGAACCAGGGAAGGACCGAGCAGAGGGACCAGGTGCTACTCTGGGCCTGTCCTTGTATGAGAGCAGGTGACTCCCACGGGTAACTGGCACGAGCATCCGGGTAGGCACGGCAGGTAACTGACAGGAGCCTCCAGGTAGGCTGACTGATAGGCACGGCAGGTAACTGGTAGGAGCCTCCAGGTAGGCTGACTGATAGGCACGGCAGGTAGCTGGTAGGTTATCTGGGTAGGCAGGCAAACCAGGCCCATAGACAGACTGGCGGGTTTGGATCGTAGGCAGACCGTTGGGCTGGAGAGTACACTTGGCTGGCAGAGACAGGTAGTCAGGCTAGCGGACTGGACTGGTAGTCAGGCTGGCGGACAGGACTGGTAGTCAGGCTGGCGGACTGGACTGGTAGTCAGGCTGGCGGGCTGGACTGGTAGTCAGACTAGCAGCGGGACTTGAGGGCTGAAGCAGAGTTTAGGACACAAAGCTACAACCTTGCACGGGCACCTCCATTTTGGAGGAGGTGCCTTTTATATGAGAGGTCCTCCGGCCTTTGGCCGGGGACTGCTTAGGACTGTGCGCACGGCTCCTTTAAGATAGAGTGAGAGCGCGCGCCCTAAGCACAGCGCCCGGGTAGCTGCGCGTGCCGGCAGCAGCAGCAGGAGAGCCGGAAGACTCCAGGCCGGGAGCGCGGTGGTAATAGGGACGGCGTCTCTGCCTACCAGGGGGCAGAGACGCCGATACTACAATATTTCATTCATTCAGATCTAGGATGTGTAATTTGAGTGTTCCCTTTATTTTTTTGAGCAGTGTATATATACATGGACACACAATATGTCCACATGCACGCATGTACCTACAGAGAAACACTGTAACATGTATAATACACTATACACACAATAGTACATCTACTGTATACCATATACACACTGTCATGTACACTATATACTACATGCTATTGTGTACACACTATATTAATTAAATACACAATATACCATATTCATACTATTTACTATTATAATCTCTATATACGACATACATTTCCATACGCTATATACTGTATACAGACTTGGATATAGTCACATATGCTGAGGTCGGTCTCCAGAAGCAGTCGGGGTCTTCACATATCGGCCGCTCCCAGTACAGCAGTCATGAGCTGAGGTGAAGGTAGACTCAGCAGAGTAGTGCTGAGAGCAGAGCAGCCTCCTGTCACTGCCTCTGCACACAGAACAACTTCCATGTCTGTCCTCCCTCTGTATCTGTCCCTACTGTCTGTATAGTGATGACTGGAGAGGGAGGGAGGAGGCCATGCTTTACACACAGGCAGCTGTGGAGCAGGGACATGGAGGTGGGGAGACAGTGTACTGGGGAGCTGGGCTCCCTCCTGCGCCCCCACACAGCCGGCAGCTGCAGACTAAGACTTCTCACATATCCCTCAGTCTCTGATGTCGCCACCTGCAGCACATAATGATGTTCTCTCTCACACAAAGAAGCCATCATTACTGAAGCTTCCAGACACTGATCCCAGGCACAAAGTTTACCTGAACTGTGTAGGAACAGGTCAGGAAGTCCACAGAATTAGCGCTCCACTATCTGTTATTTAGGGCCTGGGGTGAAAACATGGCAAGGCAGGCACATGTCCATCATCAAGAGTCAGCCAATCACAGGTGTGCACATAGAGTCTGTGATTCGCTGACAAGGGGTGAGGCACAAGTGTCACTGCAGCGAAGTATAAAAGGCCCCTCTCCAGTCTCCTCCTTTATCACATACTTGTCAAATGAACATGGAAAGGAGTCCAAAAAGTCACCACCTCCCCCCATCCTGCAACATGAAGGCTGATACCCCGGGAGTGCAGAGCAGCCCCAACCAACTCCACTGAGATCTGAGCAGGAGGACAGAGGGGCTTCAGGGTGACTCCTCAGTGAGACTGCTCTCCCTGCAGTACCGCCAGTCTCCTGCACTGCTCCTGCCAGTGGCTTCATCAGTAACAGATGCAGGGGCCCTTGACACTGTCATTTGCAGAGTGAAGCAGAGAGGGCCCCCTCTGTCTGCAAATGACAGTGGAACGGCCCCTGCCTCACCTTACACTCTTCCTGCTGCCGCTTTCTCTGTGTTGTACAAAGCATCGTCAGTAGTTGTTTGGCCCCCCGTCCTTCAGGGCCCCCGCGCAGCTGCAACGGCTGCACCAGTGGTATGTCTGTCCCTGATATAGTATGGTCACCACAGCCCTCCCATTATATAGTATGGTCACCAGCACAGCCCCTGTATACAGTATAATGGTTCCCCCAGTCCACAATACAGCATAATGACCCCTACAGCCTCTTATATACAGTATAATGTCTCCCACAACACCCCAAACAATATATTCACTACAGCCCCATATCCAGTATGGTCACTACAACCTCCTATACAGTATGATGTCTCCACAGTCCAGGTATAATGTCTGCCACAGCTCGTCATATAATGTTTCTCATATCATGTCCCCCCGCAGCCACTCATATCAGGTCCCCCAGTAGCCCCTTATTTCATGTCCCTCATATCAGATTCCCTACAGCCCCTCATATCATGTCCACCCAAACCTCTATATATCAGGTTCCCCACAGCCCCTCATATCATGCCCCCCTGCAGCCCCTCATATCAGGTCCACTTGTTGTCCCTCAT
The DNA here is from genome assembly GCF_046119375.1 of Phyllobates terribilis. Lineage (NCBI taxonomy): Eukaryota > Metazoa > Chordata > Amphibia > Anura > Dendrobatidae > Phyllobates > Phyllobates terribilis. Next base: position 65,659,400 of record NW_027362763.1, on the reverse strand, counting down.
ATCACGTCCCCTTGCAGCCACCTATTTCATGTCGCCCACAGCCCCTCATATCAGGTTCTCCACAGCCCCTCATATCAGGTCGACCAGCAGCACCTCATATCAGGTGCACTGGCACGCCGTCATATCATGTCCACCCACAGCCCTTATACCATGTCCACCCACAGCCCCTCATTTCAGGTCCTCTTGCAACCACTCATATTATTATGGGTTTACAGCAACAGAGAGGGGCCAGAAGACCACAACATCTGATTTCACATACTCCTGCACTGATCAGAAGCACTTCTACTTCATATTAAAGAATGCAGGTTTCTGTTAGCAGTGCAGGGGTTAATCTGTTCAGCTTGGAATCTCTGAGGTTTCCAAGCATGGATGATCTCAGCTGTTCAGTATTGTCCACTCCGCTCTCCTACATATACTAGCCTCTAGCAATCTGGATTGCCAGTGTTAAGCCTTGTACTGCCTGTTGAAGGAGTGAGGAGTTGGTTGTTAGTAGAGGCATTTGGAGTGTTTATCTTTGACTGTTAAGTGTTTTGGCTATATGCAAATCCTCATCCTCTCCTATTTAGTTTTCCTTCCTTTTCTTCCCGGTGTTCCTTTCTCTTATCTTTGAGTACATAATTGTATGATTGGTATTTTCAGTTATCCCTGTATGTCCTTTCTTGTTTGTCTAGTTTGTGTATTTGCATACACTATTGCTGCCCACTTCCCTGAGTGGGGAAGGGGGACAGATGTAAGGCTAATTTAGGAGTTCAGCAAGGTACGTGGCCCCAGCATTTTCTCCATCAGAAGTAATGTGTGGAGCAGGGATAACTAGGGTGCCCCTAGTGTTAGGGACAGGGAAGGAGCCCCTGGCCCTGAATAATCTGACAACAGAATCGTGACACATATCATGTCCACCCGCAGCCCCTCATATTAGATCCCCACGCATCCCCTCATGTCATGTCGACCTGCAGCCCCTCATATCAGGTCCCCTCACAGCAACTCATATCATGTCCACCTGCAGCCTCTCATATTAGGTCCCCCCGCATCCTCTCACATCATTTCCACCCGCAGACCCTCATATCAGGTCCCCTCGCAGCCTCTCATATTATGTCCCACACAGCTCTCAGGTCCTCCACAGCCAATTTTGTAATGCTCTCCAGTTAATGGACAAATAATATAAGAAAAATAAAGCTTATACTCACTTAATGCCTGTATACTGCGGCAGTCTCCTCTTCTATGAAGCTCAGCAGTGGGTGCTGGACTGCGCGATGATATACTTTCATTTCGCTATCTGACATCTCCCATAGGCGCCGTCTCCAACAGGGCACAGGCCAGAAGAGGCCTGCGTTCTGCTGGAGTTGCCAACAGATCAGGGGACTGATTACAGCTTCTCTGCTTCTGTGCCAGCGGCGCTCACAGCCATTGTATTCACGTCTGACAGACGCAAATCCAATTGAGAGCAGGAAAGAAGCAGTGGCCAGAGTGCAGGCAGAGAGAGGGGTGAGCGGTGTCAGTGACTCACTGACACTGCTCACTGTGCCTGCGCCCTGGCCTTCACTGTGCTGAATGCCTGCTACCGGAGGAAAGTGCCAAGTGGCTGCAAGCATTCAGCAATGTCAGTTTTTTTTTCAAAACTGAGCACCCCTCAGGGTGGCAGGAGGTATTTCCCAAGATTGGTGCCTACCCTGCCGCCCCTTGTCCCAGCCCTTGCTATGAAGATAGGTTTCCAATTTCATTTCTGTGGTCCAACAACCAGCCTCCACACCACCCATAATTAGTTAACTGAAGGAGTCACAGGGCTCCAAAAGAGGCCAACAAGTGCTAAGCATCTCTGGGAACTCCTTCAAGATTGTTGGAAGACCATTTCCAGTGACCTCTTGAAGCTCATCAAGAGAATGCCAAGAGTGGGCAAAGCAGTCATCAAAGCAAAAGGTGGCTACTTTGAAGAACCTAGAATATCAAACATATTTTCAGTTGTTTCACACTTTTTTATTAACTATATAATTCCACATGTGTTAATTCATAGTTTTGATGCCTTCAGTGTGAATGTACAATTTTCATAGTCATGAAATGACAGAAAAATCTTTAAATGAGAAGGTGTGTCCAAACTTTTGGTCTGTACTGTATATGTGAGGTGGTGGGGGGAGCGGTATCGGTGGAGGAGCGAGACACAGGAGGCAGCAGCTGCCTGCTGTAGCCTACACTGTCCCCGCTACTAAAGAAAATGAATATTCACTGCTCCCCACACCCATGGGGTGTAGGGAGCACTGAATATTCATGCTCCTTAATAGCAGCACACAGTGTAGCCGTGCTGCGGTTCCTGCTGCTGCCGGAATCGCTTATGCCCGCTGTTAAAGGGCATGAATATTCAACCTCTCTCCACGCCCAAGGGCGTGGGGAGGGGGTGAATATTCATGCCCTTTAATAAGCGGGCACATGAGATAGCTGGCAGCAGCAGGAGCCGCAGTGCTGCTACGCTGTGTGCCGGCTATGAAGGAGAGTGAAGTCACTGCTCCCCACGCACACAGTCTCGGCGTGGGGAGCAGTGACTTCCGGCTGCTGATCTCTCCTTGTGAGCCGCTCATGGCAGTGACGCCATGCGCATCTCACATGGAGAGATCAGTGCAGGCAGACAGGACGCAGCGCTGGAGGAGAGAAGAGATGTGAGTAGGAGTGTTTATTTTTTTTATGTGCAGCATGATGGGGATTAGGGGTGCCATGCATACCATGATGGGGATTAGGGGTGCCTTGCATACCAGGACGGGGATTAGGGGTGTCATGCATACCAGGACAGGGGTGAGGGGTGCCATGCATACCAGGACAGGGATGAGGGGTGCCATGCATACCAGGATGGGGATGAGGGGTGCCATGCATACAAGGATGGGGATTGCTGTGCCATGCATACCAGGATGGGAATTGCCGTTCCATGCATACCAGGATGGGGATTGCTGTGCCATGCATACCAGGATAGGGATTAGGGGTGCCATGCATACCAGGATAAAGATGAGGGGCCATGCATACCAGGACAGGGATGAGGGGTGCCATGCATACCAGGATAGGGATGAGGGGTGACATGCATACCAGGACAGGGATGAGGGGTGCCATGCATTCCAGGATGGGGATGAGGGGTGCCATGCATACAAGGATGGGGATTGCTGTGCCATGCATACCAGGATGGGGATTGCCGTTCCATGCAAACCAGGATGGGGATTGCTGTGCCATGCATACCAGGATAGGGATTAGGGGTGCCATGCATACCAGGATAAAGATGAGGGGCCATGCATACCAGGACAGGGATGAGGGGTGCCATGCATACCAGGATAGGGATGAGGGGTGCCATGCATACCAGCACAGGGATGAGGGAGCCATGCATACCAGGATAAGGATGAGGGAGCCATGCATACCAGGATGGAGGGGTTCCATGCATACCAGGATGGAGGGGCTCCATGCATACCAGGATGGGGATGGGGACCACGTATAAAAGGAAGGGGGGGCATATATACCAGGATGGGGGATATTGTCAGAATTGGGGGACATTACCCTTATACCAGTGTCAGCAGAAGACCCCCTCCCCCTTAAAAGTGCATCATGAACATATTTTTGGCTTAAAAGTTTGTTTTTTTTCTTTTCCTCCTCTAAAACCTAGGTGCGTCTTATTGTCTGGTGCGTCTTATAGTCCGAAAAATACGGTACTTTCAATTATATAGTTGCAGCATTCTACTATTCCATCTTAATAAGACCTTAAATCACTTTTCTGGAATCTACCTGCTTCAATCCTCTCCGGATCGTCTCGACAATGATATCCATAAATTTCCATAAAGCATAAAAAGAGTAATAAACACACACTGAAAATTCAGTGGATGAATGTATGTGAAGAGCAAGTGGTGGTGCCAATAGCAACTGCAATTCCATTTACTGATTGCTATGGAAGGTGTTAGCTTTGACTCCCTCTGCATCATCTATTCAACAATCCAAATGTCAGGAATAGGCATCAATGATGGTCAGGATAGTTTCTCATCACAAGAGATGAATGGATCATTTTAAATTCAATTTCACCGGCTTCAACGAAGTTTCCCATAATTTCTATTCACGGCAAATTCACGCAAGTCTCAATATTGAAAAGCTTGTATTTGCTTGTAAAATATTCATTGGGGCGAAGAGAGCAAGAGAGAATCTCGCTGACCATAAGAGCTTACACTCTACAGGAGAGAGATGACTTCGCTGACCATGAGAGCCTACACTCTACAGTAGAGATAGAGGACCCTGCTGACCATAAGAGCTTACATTCTACAGGAGAGATAGAGGACCCTGCTGACCATAAGAACTTACATTCTACAGGAGAAAGAGACTTATCCTGTGGCTCTGGAGATGGAAAATCACTCTGCTTTACAAACTGTGCTCCACTGGGAACCGCTGATCTGTTATGGCCCTAGTACTGACCACCACTGTACTAGGAATGATAATCCACTAGTTCTCATAGCTCCAGGGCATTATGGCCTCGTAAAAAAAAACATTTTCTCACTTTCTGATGCCTCAGCAGTGTGGGAAATGGTGTTTGGTAAATTTTTTTTTTTTTTTTTTTGTGAACCTCGAGTACAAAGTGTTCGAATTTGTGTGTAACTGCAAATTTCAGGAAATTTGTTTCAAACTTGATCCACTGCAGATCCATCAGCTCATCTCTACTCACCACCATCAGTTTTGTTTCATTCTTTATTCTTCACCATACATATTTTCTTTGCAGCATAAAATGTACATAAAATCAATAAAATATCATACCAATTACATAGAGATCCAACATTTTGAAGGCGTACAGTATCTTCTTCAGTGGAATACATTTTGCTTAAATGATCCAGTTATGCATTACTCGAATACATCACTCACATTACCCAGAAGTGATGTTCTGAGGTTGTATGACCAGTAGGAATATTTTCATCATATTACACAAGAACTTGCTGCTCAGCCTGAGCAGCACAGCTAAACATCATTCGCTATCTACAACTCAAAACAATTATTTAACCCCAAATGAGCACATGCAATAAAGAAGGTGGACAGTCACACTATCCTAACCTTAGAAAATTATTTAGAAGTCAATATCAGCTTATAAAACATATTTAATTTAAATAAGACCTGTCATTTGCCATAAATGTAATTATTTTAACCTGGTGTAAATGCAGTTTTACCTCTTGAATTTGATATATTTCATTTTCTGTTCCTGCGCCTCTCAGTTCATGAGATACCGTAAATAAATCTAACTTTGTGAGCCAACTCTGAGTTGTTCTCTAGACCATAAATGAGACCCTGCTGCTGTCTCCTGTGACCCCGTCCCACCCCCGAAGCTACATTCGGACTCTAAAGGCCCCGTCACACTTAGCGACGCTGCAACAATCCCGACAACGATACGACCTGTCAGGGATCGTTGCAGCGTCGCTATGTGGTCGCTGGTGAGCTGTCAAACAGGCAGGCTCACCAACGATCAGGGGAGCAGCGACATCGTGGAAAGAATCTTTCCACGATGTCCTGCTCCTGGTTACCAGCCTGCTACTGAAGCAGGAACAGGCTGGTAACCATGGTAAACATCGGGTTACTAGGGGCACACGTGCCCCTAGTAACCCGTTGTTTACCATGGTTACCACTTTGCTACAGTGAGTGGGAGCTTACCACTCACTTTAGCAGGCTGGTAACCATGATAAACATCGGGTTACTAGGGGCACACGCGCAGCTAGTAACCCGATGTTTACCATGGTTACCACTCTGCTACAGTGAGCGGGAGGTTACCGCTCACTTTAGCAGGCTCGTAACCATGATAAACAACGGGTTACTAGGTGCGCGTGTGCCCCTAGTAACCCGATGTTTATCATGGTTACCAGCCTGATCGCTGCTCCCGCTGGTCACACACAGCGATGTGTGCTGACCAGCGGGAGGGCAACGACCAAAAAATGGTCCGGGACACTTTGCAGTGATCAGCGACCTCACAGCAGGGGCCTGATCGCTGCAAAGTGTCACACATAGCGACATCGCTGGTGAGGTCGCTGTTGCGTCACCAAAACCGTGACACAGCAGCGATCTCGCTATCGATCTCGCGATGTGAGACGGGGGCTTAAGATGCACCCGTGACTCCTGACATGGCTGATCCTGATAACAGATTAAAAATTCTTTATTTTCCTATTTTCTTCCTCCAAACTTGGGTGCCTCTTATGGTTTTGTGCGTCTTATAGTCTGAAAAATATGGTAAGTACGTTCTAGCGCAACATTTACTCCCTTCCGTACAACATACTGTAGTTAAGCCAAAAAATTGAAAAGTTCTCCATACGAGATAAATCTCTTAACCATGCCAAAGATTTGCTTATCTCCTCCAGCAAAGTTATTTGGAAGATAGGCGGAATTACATTGGTGGTATAGCGTGATTCATAACTGAAAACCTAATATTGCATCGATCCACAAGGGCACTCCAGTAGTTAGATCATATACTACAGTATATACATATATAATTACTCCTGAAGTTTAAAAACTGTGTAATATCAAACTTTTCACCTGTGTTGTTACTTATTACTTCTTTGCTCCCAAAAGTAATTATTCAACAACACTTGTTGCCTTTTAGATGGGTTGATTTAGACCATTAACCCCTTTCCAACATATGTCATACTGGTACTTCATATGGTAGGTCCCCTCAGAGGACTCGGGAACTGAACCAGCGTCTTTGCCAGAAGATAATAGCTACATTACTCAATTGCCTCTAAAACTCCACCCACAACTGGTAAATGCCAGGGGTATTTCCCATGGATGCGCTGTTCTAACGCCCTTCTCCTCCAGCCCGTGACATGATCATGGGGCACTGATGGGTTGCAACAACAGCAGGAAGTCTGCTGAAGACTCCCATGCCTATCATGTGGCTGGCATTCATAGGAGACAGTGATTTTTGTTATACATAGCAATGCTTTAATGTATAGCTCAAGCGATGAGATGATCGCAGCTTTAAGTCCCTTAAGGGGAAAAAAAATAAAAATATCCGTATCACCTACTTTTCCCCATTAGAGATCAATAAATTAAAAAAAAACACATGTGGTATTCCTACTTCCATAAAAGTCCAATCAAAATTTAGAATTAACTAATCCGATCGGTAAATGTCATGATGAAAAAAAAATTAAAAACATCAGAATTTCACAATTTTTTTAATCACCTAAGGGCAGAAAAAACAAGCCCTCACACAGCCTCATCAACCAAAAAAATGAAAAAGTCACGGTTCTCAAAATATGGTGATATAAACTCTTGGAAGAAGGAGAGGAAAAAGTCAAAGGCAAAACTAGGAAATCGCTATGTCATGAAGGGAATTAAATAATCATCGCTTGTAAAGATTTGGCAATTGTTTACTAGTATGCTTAAACCAAGAATCAGAATTCTATCAACACAGAACATTCCCTAATACAATAGCTCTGTTCACAAAGAACAACTTGTTATTGGTAGCACATCTCCAGTTTGAACAGATTGATGTGCTGCTGATAATGGTAATTTTTAAGCCGGCTAAATAATTATCACACTCTATAACCAAACTTCTTGCTAATTTGTCAAGTGATTACCGGCCTGTTCTGAAGCATTTAGAATCTTTACTACAAATCCTCTTTATTATCTAAATAGGCCATTACACTTCTTATTACCATATTAAATTACCCATTTACCACCAGGGGTATTTTTTCTTTTAGTGAGTTTAAATTTAGGTATTAAGTAAATGATCACTTTAATAATGATTGTTACTACCTCTTCATTTAAAGAGAACCTTTCACTGGATCTATTAATTTTAACTGAGTATATCCTTAAATTGCTGTTACTTCAATAATTCTGTAACAGTATTTTTTTTTCTGTGCCCCTCCAATGCAAAGCGATGCCCTTTGGTAGTAAAGATGCAAAATTTCCCTTCAGCTGAGCATAAACCACAGAACTTCTCTCATAGAGGTGAAAAAAAAATACTCAGAGAGGTTCTGTGGTAAATGGCCAGTTGGTTAAAATGAGACTTATAAGGATGATTTTTCAAGATCTCCTTTATTATTAGTTACAAATGACAAGTTAAATGTATCCCCTCGTCTACTTTAATTATCATAGCAAGTATTTTTTCTTACCACTTCCTCTGTTTTTCCTTTTTCTATTAATGGTCTTGGACATTGTTTTTCTCTTTTGCGTCGCCTATTTCTAAATGATATTAAAAAATCTATTTCTTTTCAATAATATCTTTTTACCCTCATTTTTGACTTTGGGACTTTTTCAACAGCAACCAGTTGCGTTGACTGATCTGAAAAATGTCTTGGATGCAATTTGTCCCTGATCAATAGATTAAATCTAAAAAGGGCCACTTCCTTTTTATTCATTTTGGCAATAAACTTCAAGCCCCACATTTGTTTCCTTCCATATCAAAATCTTGTCCTTTAAAGGAGTCGAAATATAAATTGCAATGAAATACCAGTCACTCCACTGCAAGCCAAGAATTTTATTAAAACATTTGATGCATATTGTATGTATCTCATTAGAAATCTTATTACAGCACGGTCTTAAAGGGGACCTACCGACAGACTTACTGTCATAGACCACCACAAGGAATACACTGACGTTCGTAGGCCTCAATGCAAATTTGCCAACATGGCTCTCAACTATCATTGGTCTTTATACAGTTGTCCAGCACTCTGATAACCCCTTCTTAATCACTATGCTCACCCCCTATAAAATAATAACACTTATACTCATCTCCGGTGCCGGCTCCATTTCAGCCATTCCGGCAGTCTTGGCAGTGGCTCTCCCAGGGATCGCATGACATTGTTATGTCATGCGATCCTTGTGGCCAATCAGTGGCTGCTTCACTGTCCCCACCTTCAGACAAATCAGTCATCCGGAGGGAGTGAGAGAGCAGCCTCAGTTGTCAGTTACATTGTTAGATCACACGATCCCAGAGAGAGCCAGTGCAGACACCACTGGAATGGCGCCGGTACTGAAGGTGTTACTATTTTACTTGGGAGAAACATACTGATTTATAAAGAGTTGACTGAGTAGTGGACACCCCATTTAATAGTACTGGTCTTCCGATATAAGGCAAAATGACAGTTTGGGTCCTTCGGTGTCCAGGGCCAGCTGCAATTAAAACCCCTGCTCTCACTATAGTTACACTCTTGGCCACCAAATAAAACAAAAAGAATTTGTCACACTCACTCAAATTTATCCAATGCAAATTGAATGCTCTTGGGTTTTCAAGAGTAAATTTAGCAAAGTTTCTGGCTGTTGGTTTGGTGGATTGCAAATTACAGATAAATTCAAATTTGGCTGAATCTAAAATGTTTGTAAAATTAGAGTCAAATTTGATTCACCGCAAATCAATTCGCTCATCACTATTAACTACATATTAATTGCTAAGCTACCCTAGACCGCCAGGGATTTAATCATTCAACCTAAGCCATCCTAAAATATATGCTGCATACGTGAAAACCAGACCACAAAGCCCAGATTCATCAATACCGGCATTGGTCTTGATAAGGTGGCGTGCTGGAGTAAGAGGCACCAAATTATTTAAGAGGTGCATGTGCTTCCATGCGATTCGCCACAAATCTTACTCAAGCTGTACCCCCGTCCTGTCCCAGCTCTGCCCATCTTGGAGGAGATGTTCAAAACTGAAGTGAAAAAGGTTTGCATAGTGCAAAAATATTGTGACTTTTCAAGCATTTTGCTGCAACTTAATGGATTAAAAAAATTCCAAGCTGTGAATTAATAACGAGGAACTGCACAGATGTCATGTTCCTGTGGGCGTAAGGTGAAGCCAACAGCACCATTGAGATCCAGCTTTGCCCCTGGAGGAGCCGTGAATGTGAAGTTCTGTAGCAGCTTTGTAAAGAAGAGGAAAAGTTCCATTTTACCCATATTCTCTCCAGCACAGCTTCTCTTCCCTGCAAAAAAGAGCAGACAGATGATGTAACAATTTTAGTATATCATGAGATATAATTTCAAAATCCTCAAGTGGTTAAGGTGTCCACTAAATTTACAACAACTTTATGGAATCCGGCACTCATTTAAAGATTTTTATTGAGATCAAAAGAATTGTGTATAGAATATACTAACTATACACAATCCTTTTGATCTCAATAAAAATCTTTAAATGAGTGTCGGATTCCATAAAATTGTTGTATTATAATGATTGGGACCCTATTCGTGCACCTCATATATCAGGAGTGCAGTTCTTGCTTTCATAAAAAGTCCACAAACTTTACGTCTGAGGATACTTACCAGCAGAAAATGGTAAGAAGGCTTCGTTTTTGACAAAATTTCCATCAGTATCCAGAAAATGTTGAGGGTAAAAGTCGTAAGGTTTCTTGAAGTACTTATCGTCTCGTAGGACAGATGTCAGTGATGGAATGATGAAAGACCCCTGAAAAGATTCATGAATGAGTCTCCTTGCTGAGTTCCACCCAAAAAATAAGGAGCTTTTACGTCAAAACTCCAATCAATAATATCTGGGCATTATATGGGCACATGGTCAGGGCCGACATTATTACTCATCATCGTCGCCACCTTGAACCCTGTTGTGAACTTTTGGTGGGCGTCTAAGGAAGGTTGGCAGGCCTCATTCAGACATCAGTTTTTTTGATACATGGAAAACAGTCCGCGTTTCATCAGTGATTTTCACTGATAAGAAAAAAAATGTACCCACTTTCTCCTATCAATCAGTAAAAATGGACAGCAAACGGATGGCATACAAGTGCTGTCCAATTTTACCATGGACCTATAGACTTTTATTGCCGGGATTAATCCGACACTCGGATCAATATTAGACATGACTCCCTGACTTTTCATGGACCACTCGGTCTGCATATAATCCCGGATATGTGAACAGCCCTATACACTGTGTTCCAAATTATTATGCAAATAATATTTTCTCAGATTTTCCCAAATTACCTATATGAATTGCAGTCATTGTAATTTTCCAGTCAAATAACTATTAGAGTACAATTGAAAGGTTTTTGTACAAGCTGCCTATGATAACAGTATATTTTTAAAAAAGTGAAAAACTCAAACTGCACTCAAAATGCATGTTCCAAATTATTATGCACAGCAGAGTTTTCAACCTTTTCACTTTAATAAAGAACAAAAAAATGGTCATTTTTGAAATTATAAGCATTAGCAGGTTATTACAAACTGAAATCAAACAGTTTTCAACTCAAAACTTTATTCTAGGTGATGTTACATTTGCACATAGGACCCCTTGTTCGAAAGGAGCTTCTGAACTCTCTCGTCCATTGAATTTGTCAGGTTTTGGATGGTTTCTGCTTCAATTGTTTTGCATGAGGACAGAATACCCTCCCAGAGCTGTTGCTTAGATGTAAACTGCCTCCCGCCATCATAGACACTCCTTTTGATGATGCTCCAGATGTTCTCAATGGGGTTGAGGTCAGGGGAGCATGGGTGCCACACCATAAGTTTGTTCCCTTTTATGCCCATAGCAGCCAGAGATGCAGATGTGTTATGTGCAGCATGAAAACTAATACCATTCGTAGGTTTGACTGATTACCCTTCTCATGTTCAAAGGCTTTTTCAGATGTCAGTCATTGACTTACAGGATAACCTGGCACAAAAAAAGACAGTTTCAGGGACATATACAGTACAGACCAAAAGTTTTTACACACCTACTCATTTAAAGATTTTTCTGTATTTTCATGACTATGAAAATTGTACATTCACACTGAAGGCATCAAAACTATGAATTAACACATGTGGAATTATATAGTTAACAAAAAAGTGTGAAACAACTGAAAATATGTCTTATATTCTAGGTTCTTCAAAGTAGCCACCTTTTGCTTTGATGACTGCTTTGCACACTCTTGGCATTCTCTTGATGAGCTTCAAGAGGTAGTCACCGGAAATGGTCTTCCAACAATCATGAAGGAGTTCCCAGAGATGATTAGCACTTGTTGGCCCTTTTGCCTTCACTCTGCGGTCCAGCTCACCCCAAACCATCTCGATTGGGTTTAGGTCTGGTGACTGTGGAGGCCAGGTCATCTGGCGTAGCACCCCATCACTCTCCTACTTGGTCAAATAGCCCTTACACAGCCTGGAGGTGTGTTTGGGGTCATTGTCCTGTTGAAAAATAAACGATGGTCCAACTAAACGCAAACCGGATGGAGCTGCAAGATGCTGTGGTAGCCATGCTGGTTCAGTAAGCCTTCAATTTTGAATAAATCCCCAACAGTGTCACCAGCAAAGCACCCCCACACTATCACACCTCCTCCTCCATGCTTCACGGTGGGAACCAGGCATGTAGAGTCCATCCGTTCACCTTTTGTGCGCCGCACAAAGACATGGTGGTTGGAACCAAAGATCTCAAATTTGGACTCATCAGACCAAAGCACAGATTTGCACTGGTCTAATGTCCATTCCTTGTGTTCTTTAGCCCACACAAGTCTCTTCTGCTTGTTGCCTGTCCTAAGCAGTGGTTTCCTAGCAGCTATTTTACCATGAAGGCCTGCTGCACAAAGTCTCCTCTTAACAGTTGTTGAAGAGATGTGTCTGCAGCTAGAACTCTGTGTGGCATTGACCTGGTCTCTAATCTGAGCTGCTGTTAACCTGCTATTTCTGAGGCTGGTGACTCGGATAAACTTATCCTCAGATGCAGAGGTGACTCTTGGTCTTCCTTTCCTGGGGCGGTCCTCATGTGAGCCAGTTTCTCTGTAGTGCTTGATGGTTTTTGCAACTGCACTTGGGGACACTTTCCAAGTTTTCCCAATTTTTCGCACTGATTGACCTTCACTTCTTAAAGTAATGATGGCCACTCGTTTTTCTTTACTTAGCTGCTTTTTTTCTTGCCATAATACAAATTCTAACAGTCTATTCAGTAGGACTATCAGCAGTGTATCCATCAGACTTCTGCACAACACAACTGATGGTCCCAACCCCATTTATAAGGCAAGAAATCCCACTTATTAAACCTGACAGGGCACACCTGTGAAGTGAAAACCATTTCCGGTGACTACCTCTTGAAGGTCATCAAGAAAATGCCAAGAGTGTGCAAAGCAGTAATCAAAGCAAAAGGTGGCTACTTTGAAGAAGCTAGAATATAAGACATATTTTAAGTTGTTTCACACTTTTTTTTGTTAAGTATATAATTCCACATGTGTTAATTCATAGTTTTGATGCCTTCAGTGTGAATGTACAATTTTCATAGTCATGAAAATACAGAAAAATCATTAAATGAGAAGGTGTGTCCAAACTTTTGGTCTGTACTGTAGAGGTAAGGATGGGTTAGGGGTACTGTTTTGCCAGTATTGTGTCCATATATTTTTTTAAAGGAGCTTAGTAAAAACTTTAGAATGACTGAGTTTTGAATTCAAAGAATGGACTCCCTATTTAGGATCCTTATCTCTTGCCTATACTGGAAAGCGATGACAATGAGCATGTCTCACTGTGTAGGACCTTTCCAGCCCTATACTACATTGCCAAACTACTGACTTAAATAAACACTAGCTAATGTTTATATTCCCTGCAGTTGCCCTGTAGGCAAACAAAACATTTACTATCAGGTTTCCCTGAAGATTACAACTGGTCAATAGGGGTCTTATAAGGGCAGGACTTTGTGACGGCTGCCACCTATGATTGGCTGTAGCAGTCTAATTTTTAGAAGAGCGCATTACCAGCAAAACATTTTCTCTTCTATTCATCTGACCTCTGTAACCAGTTACAGTTACGGCAGGAGTCTTCTTGTCTCCTAACAGAGCAGAAACCCCTTTTGGAGAGCAGACCTCCAGAACTTTGCAGTGGATCCTTGATGGCTTTGGAAGGTGTACCTCAAATTCTCTCTGCTAATTGGGTAGATACCTGCATTAATTTATCTAATTTACCAGAATATTTCAATGTTTGGGGCACAAAGAAACAAAGACTTGAATCGAAACACTTACTTTTGGCAAGAAGAAGCCCTTAAGGGTGATATCTTGAGTCGTCTGATGTGGCATATTGGTTGGTGCAATATTAGCGAATCTTTGAATCTCGTGGATTACAGCGTCTGTGTATGGCATGTGTTTGCGGTGCACCATCTGAGGTTCAGCCGAACCAATAACCTTTTCAATTTCATTTTGAACTTTTTCTGTTAAAAAAGTAAAAATTACTCTTAAAGGGAATGTCCAATGCTAAAAAAATCCTTAAAAAAAAGCAAAAGGCCCATTCTGCTACTAATGCTCCGGGAGACCAGCAAAGCAGCTAACTTTGTCAGCAGTATGGAGGTATGTCAGGGGTATTGTAGGTGAATATGTTTTTTTTTTTTTTTTTACCACAACTATAGACCCATTTTTAAACTTTTCTTAGTAGTGGACAACTTCTTTAATGTCCTCAAGTCTTAGCTAAAAACAAACATTTAGTATTTCTAAACTTTTAGTGCTGGTGAATTATCCATCTTTACAAACATTGTGATTCCTACACCAATCCCACTTCTGCAATGAGGCGATATGAGCATCTTGTCTCAGGTGGCAATCTGGGGTGTGTCTTAGGGGGCGGCAAATGGGATTCGGCCAGGTTAGAGCCATTCTCTGAGCCTATTGTTAAACAAAGAGCTGGCACAGAGGACAGGTAGAACATCGGTTCTCTGCTTTCTGTAGTCATTTAGGCACCCAAACTTTTATTAATTAACCCTATGGTTGTGTTATGTGAGAGATTTGGAAAACAAACCTTTGACCCAGAATGGACATCACATGTAATTAATTGGTCTTATATCAAATGTAACCTCTTAGGCAGTCTGCGGAACAGGTACCTTTACAATATATGATCACTGTATGGTGGTAATATTAGTTGTTTTTTTATTAATTTTTTCATTTAGTAAAAGATTGGTGGAAAAATTTATTAAAGGGAATCTGTTATCACATTTGACTTATCTAAACTATTAATATGGGCTTACGAGTTATAGACTGCTGAAAAAAGTCCTCCCCGTATGCCTCATATCAGCTGCATTGTTGAGAAATCATCTTTTATCACATTATATAAATTACCTCTTCCAGCCTATGGGGAGGATGTTGTCTGGAAGATACCTCTGCCTCCAGAGCTTATTTTACATGAAGGAGGAGTTACCAGCCTGAGACAAGTAACTAACACAGAACAGGAGAAATTAAATTTGTCTTCTTGCAAACACATTTTCTGCTTCTCTCTCAGTTCTTCTATACTGTAACAATATTACAGCCCTGTCTGCCTGTGAGAAGGAAGCTGGAGCTGAGAGGAACCTGAAGATGTGTCAGTTATAATCACACACTGCTCTGCAGTATGATCAGGAGAGCAAAGAGTGCCTATTACACTACACATTTGTAACGCCCCACATGTAAAATAATCTCTGGAGGCAGAGTTATCTACCAGGCAACATCCTCCCCAGAGCCTGGAAGAGGTCATTTATATAAAGTGATAAAAGATGATTTCTCAACAACAAAGAATCTGATATGAGGCATACAGGGATGATTTTTTTCAGCAGTCTATAATGTGCATGCCCATATTAATCATTTAAGGTCAAATGTGGCGACAGATTCCCTTTAATACTGTTTTTCTACAAAACATACTGTAGAGTAGATAAAATGTTAATGCTAATGGTGTACCATATTATTTTCCGTTGTAAACGGAGGCAGTGCTCTGTATGGGAGGATTCAGAGAATATCTAATCTCGTTTATTTCTACTTAGCATTTTATATTGTTTTGAGTATATCAATTGCCAATCACCTACAGTCATACTACCGGCATAAACCAATGTTAGTACAATTATTACGGATATACACATATGGTCATATTATTGTTAGTTCGGTGCATGATGGAAATTTACAAGGTTACCCATCCCGGCTCAGACTAGCTAGATAACAGGAGCAGGGTGTCTCATAGAATGTTTCTGAGAGAAAAGGTTAGTGTGGGAAAGTTGCGTGTGAATCAAGAAGGAAAGAAGGAAAGAATGTATGTTATGCAAAGATTATAACAACATGGTTTTGAAGCAAGCAGACAAAATGGAGTTGCCATAGCATGAATATCAATATGTCCTTTACAGTATCATCATCAATAATGGACCTTGTACACTGTTGCTTGAAAGTCTGTGAACCCTTCAAAATTTTCCCATATTTCTGTAAAGATTTGAACCCTGTCAGAAGTCTGTGTTTCCGGTAATAATGATTAAGTAGAAAAAAAAATTACTTGGGGTCCCCCTATTTTTGAAACCAGCAAAGTTAAAGCAGATATCTGCAGGCTCATATAGTCCTGCTCACCATTATTGGCACCCCTTCATTTTTTCATAGACTGTACAATATTTTCAGAAATAAATGGAAAGGCACCAAAGTTATATCCTCAGGATTTTTTAATTAGTGGTCCAAAATAAGGCCTCTAGTACCACACGCATCAAAACAACCTCACAGCATTATGGATCCTCCATCATGCTTAACTGTTGGTAAGGTGTTCTTTTCTTTATCTAACGGGTCTGGGAGGTGGAACCTCTGAGCGACTATACAAGGGGGCAGTCCTTGTAAGGAAGCGGGTGGCTCCCAGGGAAGATGGGCAGGTAGTCACGGCAAGGACAGGGACAGTCTCTGGGTAGAAGGACAGGTAATCACGGCAAGTGACAGGGACAGTCTCTGGGTAGAAGGGCAGGTAGTCACGGCAAGTGACAATGGCAGTCTCTGGGTAGACTAGCAGACAGGTAGAAGGTGGACGCTCCCAGGTGAGCGGGCAAGAGTCTCTGGGCGGCCAGGTGGTCACAGCAAGTGACGGCAGAGCCTCCAGGTAGGCTAGCAGGCAGGTAGCAGGTGAGCGCTCCCAGGTGAGCGGGCAAGAGTCTCTGGACAGGCAGGTGGTCACAGCAAGTGACGGCAGAGCCTTCAGGTAGGCTAGCAGGCAGGCAGCAGGTGAGCGCTCCCAGGTGAGCGGGCAGGCTGGTCCATAGACAGACTGACAGGTGTCGGAAGGCAGACCGTCGGACCGCAGGCTTGCAAGCAGGTAAGCGGATATCAGGCAGGTATCAAGCAGGAATCTGGCAGGTGACTGGCAGGTAACAGGCAGGAATCTGGCAGGTGACTGGCAGGTAACTGGTAACGGGACCTGAGGGCTGAAGCAGAGTGAAGGCTTTGCAACAACATTGCTCGGGCACCTCCATTTTGGAGGAGGTGCCTTATATATGGAGAGGTCCTCCGGCCATTGTCCGGGGACTCCTTAGGACGGCGCGCGCGGCCCCTTTAAGAGAGGGGGAGCGCGCGCGCGAGCGCCCTAAGCACAGAGGCCGGGAAGCAGCGCGCGCTGCCAGCAGAGCGGGAGGAAGCCGCCGGGCACGGAGCGGAGAGGTGAAGGGAACGGCGTCCCTGCCTAGCAGGGGGCAGGGACGCCAATGCTACACTTTATAAGCTTCATTGTGCCATCTGTAAACATATTGTTGCATTACTTTGCCAAAAAGCTCTCATTTGGTTACATCTGTCCACAGAACATTTTCCCAGAAGGATTATGGTTTGTCAAAGTACTCTTTGGCAAAAATCAGTCATTCTTTTTTATGTCTTTTCTTCAGCAATGGTTTCTTCCTTGGACTTCACCCATAAAGCTCTGCTTGGTTTAGTGTGCGACATATGGTACTTGTTGAAACCATGACCTCAGACTGTTCCAAGTTGGTCTTCATGTCTTTGAATGTTTGACGTGGTGTTTTTTCCACCATTTTTACCAACCTTTGAAGACATCTCTGGTCAGTTTTCCTCTGTCCCCCATTTCCAGGGAGTTTCTTGATGGTTCCATGCTTGGCAAATTTCTTAATAACATTGTGCACTGTTGAAATTGTGATACCAAGGTCTTTGGAGATGGCCTTATACCCTTTCGAAGTCTTGTGTTTGCTAATTATAGCAGTTCTGATGTCTTCAGACAGCTCATTTGTCTTCACCATTGTGACAAAGTAACAGGGCCTACCATGTGGCTTTTTAAAACACTGAAGTCATCATTCATTGGCTAATTCATGTCACATGGGCACTGACAGTTAATTACAGGTGATTCTCTTTTATGATTTACCACAGGCAATTTAAAATGTGTTTCCATTAGTGATGGGTGAACACTAAAATGCTCAGTTACTCATTGCTCAAGTCGAGTAAATTGGAATGCTCAAGAGCTTGACCCGAGCAACGAGCCCAATATAAGTCTATGGGGAACTCAAGCATTTTTCTGGCGGCCACACTGGAGGTCTGCAGGGGGCCTTAAATTGCAGAAATCGATGGGAACAACATGGGGAAGACCCCTGGAAGTATGTCTGACTTCCAGGTCACTGCTGTGAACAATGTTGTCAGAGTATTACGCCACTTTTATGAGCTCACAATGAAACATACAAAACTAAATCAAAATGAATTTTCCCAGGAAAAATGTTCAGGAACATCCTTTCCAGGGTAATGACTTGTATATAAGGCAAAATAAATAACCAAAAACAAAAATGATCCTCCACACCTTGGGCTATGTTCAAGCGTTTTTTGATGCGTTTTTGCACTTTTGCATTGCTTTCAACGGTGAAAAATACATTTACCAGTAAATGTCAGTTTATCATTTTACTACCTTATCTTCCCATATGGTGTTTGAGATATGATCAGACGCATCCATACAGTGCTGAAAAGACATGGGAATGGCATGGGGAAGACTCCTGGAAGCATCTCTGACTCCCATGTCACTGCCTAAAGCTGTGGTCATCAGACGTGATCCTATATTACTGCGGTAGTAAGACAGACATTTTTGACAATGTGACAAATATTAAACTCCATTTAAAATGGGCAAGGTGTGGGGCAAGCGACGGGAAGAGAACGTAATGGTGATGGTGCACGCAGAGGTCAAGGCCGTTGGTAAGATGAAAATGTGCCTGCTGAGGGAGCACAACAAACTCCCACATCATATCAAATTACCTTCCTGTCCCAATTTCTAGGAGGCGGCGAAACACCGCTATTAAAGCCAGAGCAGTGTGAAAAGGTTGTTGGTTGGATAGCAGATAATGCTTCCAGTCAGTTTGCCACCACCTCCCTGCCTTCCACATGGTCCAGTCTAAGTTGCCATGAGTCTGGATCACATTATTATTATTACTTTAGCTCCATTTATTCCATGGCTCTTTACATGTGAAAAAGGGTTATACATCACAAAAACAATTACAATAATCTTGAACAGAAATGTGACAGCGACTGGTACAGGTGAGGAGATGACCCTGCCCGTGAGGGCTCACAGTCTACAAGAAATGGGTGAAGATACAGTAGTAGAGTTTAGGAAAGACTGGAGGGGTTAGAAGGGAGGCCAAAGAGCAGGAGGTTTCAGTAGTCGAGGTGGGAGATGTTGAGGGCGTGCACTAGTGTTTTTGTAGATTCGTGGTTGAGGAATGTGCAGATCCATGAGATTTTTTTTACTTGTAGTCGGCATATTCCTGTCCCTGATCCTCCTACCTCCCACCATTCCAAATGCCATGAGACAACTGATCCCACACTTGGACACTCTGAAGAGCTGTTTTGTTCATCTTTCCATTGATAGATTCTGGCCTCTCGCTTGGTCAACTCAGAAGTGGAAAGAGCTTGGATATGTGGTTTGAAGGAGAGATTAGAGTCCAGGGTTACCCCAAGAGCTGTTCACTTTTCCATTTATAGATTCGGGCCTCTCGCCCGGCCTGCTTCAAGCAGGGCAACAGAAGATCACCTGTAGCAATGCCCAATTATTTCAGTAGCCATGGTCACCCGAAGGTGAGGGTGGGAAAGTGCAATTACTGTTGGATCTGAGGTGGATGATGATGAGACACAATGGACAGAAAGTCAGTATAAGGACCAGGGTGCGGAAATGTACGACAAGGTGGTGGACGATGAAGTTGATGGGCTGAACGCCAGGGTCCAGAAACAATGTCTGTGGGTGACATCAATGCGTCTTCCCCTGTTGTACATGCACTCCAAGCCTCGCTCCATGATGCAGGTGAAAATGGCTCCCACCCTGCACCTGTCGATGCACACTTGCAACCATTACCATCAACAACCACATCCACATCCTTGTCCCAGCACAGTGTTCACTTGTCCCTACCCCAGTCCTTTGAACGCAAGCACAAATATGCAGCCAACCACCCACAGGCCACACTACTAAACTGCCACATTTCTCGACTGCTTGCACTAGAAATTTTGCCTTTTAGGCTCTTGGAGGCGGAAGCTTTCCGCAACCTCTTGGCGGCTGGCCCTCGGTCCTCAGCTGCCACTATTTCTCCCATTGTCGTCCCCACCTTATACAAGCACAGGTCCCAGAACATTACCTGTACCCTCACCAGCGCAGTTTGTGGGAAGAACTGCCTAACCACAGACACACGAACAGGTGAATATGGCCAGGGACGAAACATCTCACTGATGCATCACTGGGTTAATATTGTGGAAGTCAGGACCCAGTGGGACCCTGGGACGGAACACATCTTCCTGATGCATAGGAATGCGGGCCCTGGGTCAATCAACCTTCAACACAATATTCACAAGGTAAACAACACCAGTAGTCTGTCTCCTTGTCAATGAGCAAATTATTTATGATGATAGAGGCCACTATCTCCTTAGCTTGCTGCTTGCTGCTGGTACTTTTCTGTCGGATTCAGCTTGGCTCAAACCAGTCTGGAATTTTTCCAATGAATTATGGTACGATGCCATGGTATTAGCAGTGTCCCAGTACCAGTAGTGAAGCTATCCACAATTTCCTTCTGAGAAATTTTATTTGGTAGACTCAGTGGCTGGCCAAATACATTAGTTTCTCAAAAAGGAGCTGAAGATACTGAGTGGCAGTAGGTGCAACTTTCCCAGGCATGTTAGACTGGAGATTGTGTATGGGAATATATCGGGAGAGATAAGTTCAGAGATGTACGGAGGAGGAAGGCTATGGATGGCTTTGTAGGTCAGTGTTAGTAGTTTGAACTGGATACTCTGGGAAATTGGGAGCCAGTGAAGGGATCTTATAGATTGCTGGAGCCAGTCCAGAGTAGAAAAGCAGCCATAGAGTGTCCTGTAACCTTGACACAGACTTTTCTTAGCCAAGGGTGCTTCTCGGCAGGGTTGGACAGGCCCACCAGAGAACCAGAGACTTTTTCGGTGGGCCCTGGCTTCTCATTCAGTAGAGTTCATAGCGCAAACCTTGCAGCTGCTATGGGGCTCTTGAGCGGGGGAGAAAGGTGGTCCCTCAGAATCAAATACTCTGGTGGGCCCAATGCTCTTCATTCTGACATTGCTTCTAGATGACAGTTGTATTTCACCACAGCCATATTCTTTAGATCGGTGAAAGAACTGGCATAGATGGAAACCGTATCTACTCCTACTGTCATTTCTCCACCACCAGATTCAGGCCATTGTCACACATGACCATGCTGTATGTTCAACGGTGAAAGACACAGATCTACTCCTTGTGTTACAGCTTTCATCAACTCTGCAGCGGTGTGCGATTTGTCACCTAAGCATAAACATATTATATTCATCACAGCCTGTTGCCAATTGGCCAGGGCAGTGCTGCAGTGCTTGTGACTGATGTGGTCATTTCGGAGATGGACGCCAAAAAAGAGGAGGAGGAGGAGGAGGTGCAGGAGCTGAACAATGTGATTACATTGAGGTTACATTAGCGAGTCAGGTTTTTATGGTAAAGATCCTACTGTGTTTTTAATTTTTTTTTTTTACGTCTCTTCAAATGTGTGTTGCAGTGCATCCTAATTTTGTCAGCCCTTGAAATTGCTGCATACGCAATAACAGTATAGGAGACCCACTCCTTAATAATGGGAAGGATAATTCAAATAGATTTTATATTCTAGAATATTAACTGTCTTATCTGAAATTAATTTACGGGTGAGGTATCGCAGTACCGATAGCGTATTACACCGATCCAGCCAGGTATTATTACCTTACACTGCGTGCTGCTGGTGCTGCCCAAACAAAATGTAAAATCTATTCTATTCCCTATCGATAATGCTATTAGATGCATTTACAATAGGGACAGGTTCTAGGTGGTATCATTAACTCCAGATGAGTGTTCATTCTGGTGGCATAAATGTCTTGCATAGTCCATAATTTTTATTTTTATAATTTCTTTGGCCTTGTATACAAGTCATTAACCTGGAAAGAATGTTTCTTAACATTTTTCCCACTTTATCTTGTTTTTTGTATGTTTTTTTATTGTCAGTCCGTAAAAGTGGCTTGATACTCTGATAACATTGTTCACAGATATGCTATTTTTCAGCGACCAACTGTGAATAGGTTTGAACCCACAACTGCAATACTTTCAATGGAGTCTAATATTTGACACGCTCACAAAAATTGCTGAATTATTAGGGCAGTCATGTGGTATCATATCTGATAGCAATGGTTTCAGGCAGTCGTCTAATAGTATGTTATTTGTCAGCAACCAAGTGTCAATAGTTTGAAACAACATACACCTGGCCAACTTTAAATTCAGTTTAATATGTGACACATTCCCAAAATTTCTGTATTATTATGGCAGTAATATGGGACCACGTCTGATGGCCACGGTTTCAAGCAGTCGCCTAATAATATAATATTTTTCAGCGACCAATTGTCAATTGGTTCAACAAAACACAACTGGCTGACTTTAAATGGAGTGGAATATTTGGCACGCTCCACAAAATTTCTGCATTATTATGGCAGTCATATGGGATTGTGTCTGATGGCCACGGTTTCAGGCAGTCGCCTAATAGTATGGTATTTGTCAGCAATCACGTGTCAATAGTTTGGAACAACATACACCTGGCAGACTTTAAATGCAGTGTAATATGTGACACATTCCCAAAAATTTCTGTATTATTAAGGTAGTAATATGGGATCACATCTGATGGCCACAGTTTCAGGCAGTCGCCTAATAATATGGTATTTTTCAGCGACCAAATGTCAATTGGTTCATCAAAACACAGCTGGCTGACTTTAAATGGAGTGTATTATTTGGCACGCTCCACAAAACTTCAGTATTATTAAGGCAGTCATACGGGATCACATCTGATGGCCACGGTTTCAGGCAGTCGCCTAATAGTATGGTATTTGTCAGCAACCACGTGTCAATAGTTTGGAACAACATACTCCTAGAAGACTTTAAATGCAGTGTAATATGGGACACATTCCCAAAAATTTCTATATTTTTACGGCAGTAATATGGGATCATGTCTGATGGCCACGGTTTCAGGCAGTCACCTAATAGTATGGTATTTTTCAGCCACCAAGTGTCAATTGGTTCATCAAAACACAGCTGGCTGACTTTAAATGGAGTGTAATATTTGGCACGCTCCACAAAATTTCTGTATTATTACGGCAGTCATATGGGATCACATCTGATGATTGAAAAAAGTTTCTCTGCTTCCACAATACAGTAATGCAATTAAGATAAAATCTGGCTGTATTCTGGTAACATGCAAATGGAGCAGTAAAATATTGTACTCTGGGTTGCTTTTTAAGCAAATAATCAGGATTTGTAGATTGTGAGCCCTCGCGGGCAGAGTCCTCTCTCCTCCTGTATCAGTCGCTGACTTGTATTGTTCATGTTTGCTGTAATTGTTTTTACTATGTATACCCCTTTCAAATGTAAAGCACCATGGAATAAATAGTGCTATAATAATAAATAATAATAATTAGAGATGAGCGTT
Organism: Phyllobates terribilis; assembly: GCF_046119375.1. Taxonomy (NCBI): domain Eukaryota; kingdom Metazoa; phylum Chordata; class Amphibia; order Anura; family Dendrobatidae; genus Phyllobates; species Phyllobates terribilis. The sequence goes on along the minus strand of NW_027362763.1, from coordinate 65,635,813 downwards.
GTTCGACTCGAACTGTTCGCCAATCTCAAATTCGAGCTGTTTTGGGCGGTGTTCGAGCCGTTCGGCGAACACGAACGATTTGAAAAAAATTTGGCTGTTCGAGGTTATGTTCGATAACTGTTCGTGCACCAAAATCATAACTGGATTTTTTCTCAGTAATGATGAAAATTAATGTTAATACGCAGTTTGAGTGTACAGCGGGGCGGGGGGAGGGGCAGGGGATGGATCTCTGCAGGAATAATGAAGATCTCCATTTTTTCTTTCTCTTTCCCGCATTTACAGTGGGGAGGTGCAATCTGTCAGCCTATCAGCAGCGCACACACGGAGCGAAGTGCTTTTTTTCACACAAGCAAGGGCATGTGTCATTGGCAGTGTATGTCACATGTCCTTGCCCTATAAGACCCAGCCATTTTCCCCGTCGCCACCATTTTCTCACTGCTGCAGCTGCGTGTTAGACGGCACATTCTGTTTGCGCTATACCTTGTTAATTTCAAGCCAATTTTCGCACAAATCTACAGATAGCTTGGGAGTAGGGAATAGTTGTGATTGCAGTCCTTTTAAGGACTAGGTTACAGCATTTCCTACTACTTTTATCAGACAGGTCTGTGCTCTTAAATAGATAGGTTGTGGGAGTAAAGACTAATTGTAATTGCAGTCCTTTTCAGGACTAAGTTACATCAGTTCCTATCAGTTTTTGCCAGGCAGGTCTGTGCCAGTGCTGTGCAAGTTCTTTTCACAGCATTTGGCTAAATCTAGCAAAGCTAATCCTTTTTGGCCTATTGCAGAGTGTGTTAGTCAGTGGAGTAGCCTATTTGTGTTGCAAGCTACACCACCTGTGTATAGAATACCAATTTTTTTACTGCACCTAGTGAAGTAAAACCTTTTGGGCATAGCATCATTTTATTAGTCCATCTATACTGACCTCCATAAGGTTGCAAACTGAATAGAATTTTTTTCTGCATCTAGCTCTGAAAAAATATTTAGCCTTCTAGCTGTGTGTGGGACTTGTTCTATTAGTCCATCTATACTGACCTCCATCAGGTTGCAAACTGAATATAATTTTTTTCTGCATCTACCTCTGAAAAAATATTTGGGCTTCTAGCTGTGTGTGGGACTTGTTCTATTAGTCCATCTATACTGACCTCCATCAGGTTGCAAATTGAATATAATATTTTTCTGCATCGAGCTCTGAAAAAATATTTGGCCTTCTAGCAGTGTGTGGGACTTGTTCTATTAGTACATCTATACTGACCTCCATCAGGTTGCAAATTCAAAATATTTTTTTGTCTGCATCTAGCTCTGAAAAAATATTTGGCCTTCTAGCAGTGTGTGGGACTTGTTCTATTAGTCCATCTATACTGACCTCCATCAGGTTGCAAATTAAAAATAATTTTTATCTGCATCTAGCTCTGAAAAAATATTTGGCCTTCTAGCAGTTTGTGGGACTTGTTCTATTAGTCCATCTATACTGACCTCCATCAGGTTGCAAATTAAAAATAATTTTTATCTGCATCTAGCTCTGAAAAAATATTTGGCCTTCTAGCAGTGTGTGGGACTTGTTCTATTAGTCCTTCTATACTGACCTCCATCAGGTTGCAAACTGAATATAATTTTTTTCTGCATCTACCTCTGAAAAATTATTTGGCCTTCTAGCAGTGTGTGGGACTTGTTCTATTAGTCCATCTATACTGACCTCCATCAGGTTGCAAACTGAATATAATTTTTTTCTGCATCTACCTCTAAAAAAATATTTGGGCTTCTAGCTGTGTGTGGGACTTGTTCTATTAGTCCATCTATACTGACCTCCATCAGGTTGCAAATTGAATGTAATATTTTTCTGCATCTAACTCTGAAAAAATATTTGGCCTTCTAGCTGTGTGTGGGACTTGTTCTATTAGTCCATCTATACTGACCTCCATCAGGTTGCAAATTAAAAATAATTTTTATCTGCATCTAGCTCTGAAAAAATATTTGGCCTTCTAGCAGTTTGTGGGACTTGTTCTATTAGTCCATCTATACTGACCTCCATCAGGTTGCAAATTAAAAATAATTTTTATCTGCATCTAGCTCTGAAAAAATATTTGGCTTTCTAGCAGTGTGTGGGACTTGTTCTATTAGTCCATCTATACTGACCTCCATCAGGTTGCAAACTGAATATAATTTTTTTCTGCATCTACCTCTGAAAAATTATTTGGCCTTCTAGCAGTGTGTGGGACTTGTTCTATTAGTCCATCTATACTGACCTCCATCAGGTTGCAAACTGAATATAATTTTTTTCTCCATCTACCTCTGAAAAAATATTTGGGCTTCTAGCTGTGTGTGGGACTTGTTCTGTTAGTCGATCTATACTGACCTCCATCAGGTTGCAAATTGAATATAATATTTTTCTGCATCTACCTCTGAAAAAATATTTGGCCTTCTAGCAGTGTGTGGGACTTGTTCTATTAGTCCATCTATACTGACCTCCATCAGGTTGCAAACTGAATATAATTTTTTTCTGCATCTACCTCTGAAAAAATATTTGGCCTTCTAGCAGTGTGTGGGACTTGTTCTATTAGTCCATCTATACTGACCTACATCAGGTTGCAAACTGAATATAATTTTTTTCAGCATCTACCTCTGAAAAAATATTTGGGCTTCTAGCTGTGTGTGGGACTTGTTCTATTAGTCCATCTATACTGACCTCCATCAGGTTGCAGATTGAATATAATATTTTTCTGCATCTAGCTCTGAAAAAATATTTGGCCTTCTAGCAGTGTGTGGGACTTGTTCTATTAGTCCATCTATACTGACCTCCATCAGGTTGCAAACTGAATATAAGTTTTTTTCTGCATCTACCTCTGAAAAAATATTTGGACTTCTAGCTGTGTGTAGGAATTGTTCTATTAGTCCATCTATACTGACCTCCATCAGGTTGCAAATTGAATATGATATTTTTCTGCATCTACCTCTGAAAAAATATTTGGCCTTCTAGCAGTGTGTGGGACTTGTTCTATTAGTCCATCTATACTGACCTCCATCAGGTTGCAAATTGAGTATAATATTTTTCTGCATCTAGCTCTGAAAAAATATTTGGCCTTCTAGCAGTTTGTGGGACTTGTTCTATTAGTCCATCTATACTGACCTCCATCAGGTTGCAAACTGAATATAATTTTTTTCTGCATCTACCTCTGAAAAAATATTTGGGCTTCTAGCTGTGTGTGGGACTTGTTCTATTAGTCCATCTATACTGACCTCCATCAGGTTGCAAACTGAATGTAATTTTTTTCTGCATCTACCTCTGAAAAAATATTTGGCCTTCTAGCAGTGTGTGGGACTCATTGTATTAGGCCATCTATACCAAGCTCCACCAGCTTTTAAATTAATAATAATTTTTAGTTGCATCTAGCCCTGAAAATAATTTTTCTTCCCAATAGTGGTAGCAATAGAAATTTGGGGCGCGCTCCTGGCTTACAAAAATATACGCTTCATAACAAAAAACACCAGCCTAGCGCACTGCATTAATAAGATGGCATCATCGTCTCTCCCAGTGCTAGGCCTACTACCCAGGCTAGCATTCCTGTGCCTAAAACACAATGTATGGATCCTCGCTAGCCACTATGCTGAGGGGTCTAAAGCTGCTGCTAACGCTTTATAACAATTCAATTGGCAGATTTTCACAGAGCTCTTCCACAACGCCCACCCATCGGGCAACAGTTGCCCACCTTCCATATGGGATCTAGTGGCGAATAGTTGATGCCATTAATCAGAGCGTCAGTTGCCCCGTCGACGTGGAAAGCATACGGTAAGGCATGGGAAGAGTGGACACGACTAGTAGCAGGCAGACGGGTTGACCAATGTGAACAAGCCAGATCACAAGTCACCATAGAATTTCTCCACCAGCTAATGATGAGGAGCATATCAGGGGCGTCAGCGCAGCGGTGTCTGACCGGAGTAGCATTTCACTTCCAACTACTGAATTGGGGAGATGTGACAAAGATTCATCATCAGAAAATCCATAAAAGGGTGGAAAAGGGGTCAGCCAAGTCAGGAGTGTAGACGTCCCGTCCCGTATCACTAAAACTGATTTCTCACATCATATCCATAACACCATTATCATGACACTCACAATTTGAAGCAACACTACTGTCTACTGCATTTGTGATCGCCTTCATCGGGGCGCTATGCATAAGCGAATTAGTCCCTCAATCCAAAATTACCACCAGTGGAGGCTTATTACACCAGGACGTAGTCATAGCCCATAATGCAATACGTCTACGCATACACAAATCGAAAACGGTTCCAGCAGGCAGGGGCACTTGGGTACTTCTACAACCCACAAACGGTACACTGAGTCGGGTAACAATAGTAAAAACATATCTAACCATCAGATCACAAAGTAATTTCTTCCTATCACACATTGATGGAACGCCATTATCAACATACCAGTTCCAAGCTATATTTAATAAATGCATAACATCGGCAGGGAACCACCCCAAAGATTACGGGACACACTCATTCCGCATAGGCACGGCCACGGAAGCAGCAAGAGCAGGACTGTCAGAAACGAAAGTTCAGAGGATAGGGAGATGGTGATCCACGTGTTTGGCAAGATACATAAGACCGGACTTGTTATCCTAACGTGGTTTGTTTCTTTTACAGGTGACGCTAAGCCAACAGTGTGGGTGATAGGCCACTCGTATATATATTGGGCAGAAAAAAGGGCGAAAGCCCGCCCAGGCGGGAGGAAATTAGAGTTTCATAACACATATTTCAACTGGAGAGGTATTAGAGGCCTGCTATGGCCACAGGTACTAATGGAGGTAATTAAGGTAGGGAGAGAGGCAAGATGTCCGGTCATCTTAGTTATACAGGCCGGGGGAAACAACCTAGGTCATCACAAGAGCGCATAACTAATGGCAATAATGAAACTAGACACTGAGCGCTTCAGAGAATTTTTCACAAAACTAGCTATAGTATGGTCAGAGATTGTGCCGATAGCGGTATGGCAAGGTGCGCGAGACATCACGGCCATCGAACGGACAAGGCGGGTAATAAATATTCGGATGGCAAAATTTAGAAGAGACAGAGGCGGTGTAGTGGTACGACACCGACAACTGGAAGGAGATAAAGCAGGCCTCATACGGCCCGACGGTGTTCACTTAATGGATATTGGACTGGACATATTCCTGTCAGGACTCCAGGACGGAGTGGAACAAGCATTAAGAGTGATGGGTGGGGGTCAGAGTCCTGCATACGAGTACGCAGGATCCTCCGTTGCCTGGAAATAGAAAGGACATGTTGGAGAGTTACACTTGTTGGCCAAGTTGCCGGAGTGGAGACCCAGGGCATGCTGCAACAAGCTGAATTATTTTAGAAATAAAATGCCTTTCTAATGGAATGAGTATAAAGAGTTAATAAAGCTGTGACCGATCCTCACCCATCCAGTTGTAAGAGTTACATTATTGTATTGTCAAGGAAAATGGGGCGGTAGGGGGGCTGAGCGTCTGGGTTTGGTTGGGGGTCCCCACAGTCTGCCTAGGCTAGATGCATTTAAAAATTCTTATTAGATACACAGGCGGTGCAGCTTGCTTCGCAGCTGGGCTACTACACCCAAAGTATTGCCTAGGCTAGATGCAGTAAAAAATTCTACGCTGACTAGCAGACACTGAAGATTTGGAGCAGACCTCTGAGTAAACAGCTCTTCAGTAGAGATGAGCGGTGTTCGACTAGAACTGTTCGCCAATCTCAAATTCCAGCTGTTTTGGGCGGTGTTCGAGTTGTTCGACGAACCCGAACGATTTGCAAAAAATTCGGCTGTTCGAGGTTATGTTCGATAACTGTTCGTGCACCAAAAGCGTGTCCTGCATGTCTGGTGCTATTTAGAGCACCAATCATGCAGGGATTGTCTGCCACTCACTGTAATGCCACAGCCATGGTGGTTGTGGCATTACAGTGATTGCCCAAATCGATGGGAACAGTGCCAACAGTGAAACATGAAAAGCCGGCAATTCAGCAGCGGCATACACCGGTACCCGACAATTTAGAACCGAAAGAATAGAGCTTCACAAATAGATTAGATAGATATAAACATGTCAGCCACATATATACGAAGTACAGTGAAAGTGCTGCTTACTGTACTTGTCATTTAGCGTAAAGGATTTATCAAAAAAAATAATAGTGTTTTCATGCACCGTCTCTTTAAAAAAGCCGGCCGGCAATTCAGCAGCGGTACCCGACAATTTAGAATAGAAGGAATAGAGAATCACACATAGATTAGATAGATAGAAACATGTCAGTCACATATATATGAAGTACAGTGACAGTGTTGATTACTGTACTTGTCATTTAGTGTAAAGGATTTATCAAAAAAAATAATAGTGTTTTCATGCACCATCTCTTTAAAAAAGCCGGCCGGCAATTCAGCATCTGTACACGACAATTTATAACAGACAGAATAGAGCTTCACACATAGATTAGATAGATAGAAACATGTCAGTCACATATATATGAAGTACAGTGACAGTGCTGCTTACTGTACTTGTCATTTAGCGTAAAGGATTTATCAAAAAAAATAATAGTGTTTTCATGCACCGTCTCTTTAAGAAAGCCGGCCGGCAATTCAGCATCTGTACCCGACAATTTAGAATAGAAGGAATAGAGAATCACACATAGATTAGATAGATAGAAACATGTCAGTCACATATATATGAAGTACAGTGACAGTGTTGCTTACTGTACTTGTCATTTAGTGTAAAGGATTTATTAAAAAAAATAATAGTGTTTTCATGCACCGTCTCTTTAAGAAAGCCGGCCGGCAATTCAGCATCTGTACCCGACAATTTATAACAGACAGAATAGAGCTTCACACATAGATTAGATAGATAGAAACATGTCAGTCACTTATATATGAAGTACAGTGACAGTGTTGGTTACTGTACTTGTCATTTAGTATTAAAATAAAGGATTTATTATTAAAAAAATTGGCGTGGGGTTCCCTTTAATTTTAGGCTCTAGCGGAGGTTAAGCAGACAGCTGGGGCAGATGTTTGAAGCCTGGGAAGGGGGTAATACCCACGGAGCTTCCCAGGCTACTAATATGAGCCCCCAGCTGAATACATAGCCTTTACTAGCTATTAAAATGGGGGACCCCCCCAAAAAAATGACGTGGGGTCCCCCCTAATTTAATAGCTAGCAAAGGCTAGGCAGACAGCTGGGGGCTGATATTAATAGCCCAGGAAGGGAGCCATGAATATTGGCCCCCTCCCAGGCTAGAAACACCAGCCGTCAGCCGCCCCAGAAATGGCGCATTCATAGGATGCGCCAATTCTGGCACTTAGCCTCGCTCTTCCACGCTGCCCTGGTGCGGTGGCAGGGGGTAATAGGGCTGGGGTTGATGTCAGCTTATAATGCCAGCTGACATCAAGCCCAGGTTAGTAATGGAGAGGCGTCTATAAGACACCCCCATTACTAACCCCATAGTCAAAGTTAAAAAAAACACAAACACCCAGAATGAAGTCCTTTAATTGAAATAAAGACACAATTCTTTATTGTTCTAAATTAAACCATACTTACCATCACGCCCATTCCAGCTGAAGCCAACGATCTCCTGTAATAAAAATAAAATAATAAAGCAACCTCATCCTTACCTTTCCATGGTTCCCACGACAGCTTCAGCTCTGCTACATCGAGATGACAGGCTGGACCGCAGCAGAACGCTGCCATCCAGCCTGTCATCCCGCAGACACTGAGAAGAGCAGGCTTGCTTCCGCTCCACATTGTCTCTCTGTGACGGCATAAAGATGAGCCGAGGTCATGTCCAATGAACTCTGCTCACCTCATGCACGTCACTTACAGCGTGGGAGAATTCTCACGCTGAAGCGCTGAGTGCAGGAGAATTTTCCCACGCTGTCAGTGAGGTGCATGAGGTGAGCTGAGTTCATTGGACATGACCTCGGCTCATCTGGATGCCGTCACAGCGAGACACTGAGGAGCGCAAGCATGCCTGCTCTTCTCAGTGTCTGCGGCATGACAGGCTGGATGGCAGCGTTCTGCTGCGGTCCAGCCTGTCATCTCGATGTAGCAGAGCTGAAGCTGTCGTGGGAACCATGGAAAGGTAAGGATGAGGTTGGTTTATTATTTTTCTTTTATTGCAGGAGATCGTTGGCTTCAGCTGGAATGGGCGTGATGGTAAGTATAGTTTAATTTAGAACAATAAAGAATTGTGTGTTTATTTCAATTAAAGGACTTTATTCTGGGTGTTGTGTTTTTTTTAAATACTTTACTAGAAATTCATGGCGGTCATGTCTAATACTGGCGTGACCCCATGAATTTTGGGCTTGGGGCCAGCTGATAATACCAAGCTGGCCCTAACCCCTTTATTACCCAGTGAGCCACCGCACCAGGGCCCTGGATGAGTTGGGTACAGCGCCAGAAGATGGCGCTTCTATGAACGCGCCATTTTCCGGGGTGGCTGCGGACTGCAATTTGCAGCGGGGGGGGCCCAGAAAGCTTGGGCCTCCCTGCGCTGCAGATTCCAGCCCCCAGCTGCCTAGTTGTACCTGGCTGGACACAAAAATAGGGCGAAGCCCCACGTATTTTTTTTTTAATTATTTCATGAAATTCATGAAATAATTAAGAAAAAAAGGCCTTCCCTATATTGTTGTGTCCGGCCAGGTACAAATAGTCAGCTGGTGGTTGGGGGCAGCCCGTTCCTGCCTGCTGTACCTGGCTGGACACAAATATAGTGCGAAGCCCCACTTCAATTTTTTTTAATTATTTCATGAAATTTATGAAATAATTAAGAAAAAAAGGCCTTCCCTATATTGTTGTGTCCGGACAGGTACAAATAGGCAGCTGGTGGTTGGGGGCAGCCCATTCCTGCCTGCTGTACCTGGCTGGACACAAATATAGTGCGAAGCCCCACTTCAATTTTTTTAAATTATTTCAGGAAATTCATGAAATAATTAAAAAAAAATTGACGTGGGGCTTTGCACTATATTTGTGTCCAGTCAGGTGCAGCAGGCAGGAACGGGCTGCCCCCAACCACCAGCTGCCTATTTGTACCTGGCCGGACACAACAATATAGGGAAGCCCTTTTTTTCTTAATTATTTCATGAAATAATTTAAAGAAAATTGACGTGGGGCTTCGCCCTGTTTTTGTGTCCAGCCAGGTACAACTAGGCAGCTGGGGGCTGGAATCCGCAGCGCAGGGAGGCCCAAGCTTTCTGGGCCACCCCCGCTGCAAATTGCAGTCCACAGCCACCCCGGAAAATGGCGCGTTCATAGAAGCGCCATCTTCTGGCGCTGTACCCAACTCATCCAGGGCCCTGATGCGGTGGCTCACTGGGTAATAAAGGGGTTAGGGCCAGCTTGGCATTATCAGCTGGCCCTCAGCCCAAAATTCATGGGGTCACGCAAATATTAGACATGACCACCATGAATTTCTAGTAAAGTATTTAAAAAAAACACAACACCCAGAAAAAAGTCCTTTAATTGAAATAAACACACAATTCTTTATTGTTCTAAATTAAACCATACTTACCGTCACGCCCATTCCAGCTGAAGCCAACGATCTCCTGAAATAAAAGAAAAATAATAAAGCAACATCATCCTTACCTTTCCATGGTTCCCATGACAGCTTCAGCTCTGCTACATCGAGATGACAGGCTGGACCGCAGCAGAATGCTGCCATCCAGCCTGTCATCCCGCAGACACTGAGAAGCGCAGGCTTGCTTGCGCTCCACAGTGTCTCTCTGTGAGGGCATCCAGATGAGCCGAGTTAATGTCCAATGAACTCGGCTCACCTCATGCACGTCACTGACAGCGTGGGAAAATTCTCCTGCACTCAGCGCTTCAGCGTTTGAGAATTCTCACGCTGAAGCGCTGAGTGCAGGAGAATTCTCCCACGCTGTCAGTGACGTGCAGGAGGTGAGCTGAGTTCATTGGACATGAGCTCACCTTATGCACGTCACTGACAGCGTGGGAGAATTCTCCTGCACTCAGCGCTTCAGCGTGAGAATTTTCCCACGCTGTCAGTGACGTGCATGAGGTGCGCCGAGTTCATTGGACATGAACTCGTCTCATCTTTATGCCGTCACAGCCAGACACTGCAGAGCGCAAGCATGCCTGCGCTTCTCAGTGTCTGCGGGATGACAGGCTGGATGGCAGCGTTCTGCTGCGGTCCAGCCTGTCATCTAGATGTAGCAGAGCTGAAGCTGTCGTGGGAACCATGGAAAGGTAAGGATGATGTTGCTTTATTATTTTTCTTTTATTGCAGGAGATCGTTGGCTTCAGCTGGAATGGGCGTGATGGTAAGTATGGTTTAATTTAGAACAATAAAGGATTGTGTCTTTATTTCAATTAAAGGACTTTATTCTGGGTGTTTGTGTTTTCTTTTAACTTTGACTATGGGGTTAGTAATGGGGGTGTCTTATAGACGCCTCTCCATTACTAACCTGGGCTTGATGTCAGCTGGCATTATAAGCTGACATCAACCCCAGCCCTATTACCCCCTGCCACCGCTACAGGGCAGCGTGGAAGAGCGAGGCTAAGTGCCAGAATTGGCGCATCCTATGAATGCGCCATTTCTGGGGCGGCTGACGGCTGGTGTTTCTAGCCTCGGAGGGGGCCAATATTCATGGCTCCCTTCCTGGGCTATTAATATCAGCCCCCAGCTGTCTGCCTAGCCTTTGCTAGCTATTAAATTAGGGGGGACCCCACGTCATTTTTTGGGGGGGGTCCCCCATTTTAATAGCTAGTAAAGGCTATGTATTCAGCTGGGGGCTCATATTAGTAGCCTGGGAAGCTCCGTGGGTATTACCCCCTTCCCAGGCTTCAAACATCTGCCCCAGCTGTCTGCTTAACCTCCGCTAGAGACTAAAATTAAGGGGAACCCCACGCCAATTTTTTTTAATAATAAATCCTTTATTTTAATACTAAATGACAAGTACAGTAATCAACACTATCACTGTACTTCATATATATGTGACTGACATGTTTCTATCTATCTAATCTATGTGTGAAGCTCTATTCTGTCTGTTATAAATTGTCGGGTACAGATGCTGAATTGCCGGCTGGCTTTTTTAAAGAGACAGTGCATGAAAACACTATTATATTTTTTAATAAATCCTTTACACTAAATGACAAGTACAGTAAGCAACACTGTCACTGTACTTCATATATATGTGACTGACATGTTTCTATCTATCTAATCTATGTGTGATGCTCTATTCCTTCTTGTCTAAATTGTCGGGTACCGGTGTATGCCGCTGCTGAATTGCCGGCCGGCTTTTTTAAAGAAAGCGTCTTCTGAGCAGTTTGTCAGCTTTTGGACACCTTTGATGGTGTTTTCTATGTGTTTCTATGTGTTTTTGTTTGCCTGCCATTGGTTTTAACGGTGTTCGACGGTGTTCTAAGGTGTTCGACGAACAGTTCGACGAACAGTTCCTCGAACATCCCGGTGTTCGACGAACCGAACCGAACCCGAACACTACGGGGGTGGCTCAACACTACTCTTCAGACTCAACCATCTGTGTTACCCCAAGCCATAGTGTATGTAGTTTCTTACAGTTAAAAGGGGGAGGGAGCGACCCAACCCACCTGGAATTGACGATGCCAGCGTCACGTAAGACACAGCAAGGGGACTCCAAAAAGAGTCTCCATTTTTTCCCAAAATTGTGGCACAGACACCACTTAACCCTAGAACGCATACCTGGGGCCTCGCATTCCCGCCCTGTTAATTGTTTTCTATTTTCTGCAAGATTACTTTAGGTATTCTTCATGTATATAGTTGTTTGTCATTTGAGTTTGAGTTATTCCATGTTATTTGCACACGGGCCTAAAAGGCCCCAGGTATATGAAAGTGTAGATTTTTATGGTCATGCGTTCTAGGGTTAAGTGGCATCAATTGCCCCACAGTTGATTAAAACGGTTGGTGAGGTGATATTACCAAATCCTCAAGCTTTTAGTCTCCCAAGGATAACACAGGGTTAGAAAAGTCCTTGCGAATCCATGATTTGTTCATCTTTATAAATGTTAGTCTGTCTACATTCTCAGTGGACAGCCGCGTGCGCTTATCTGTCAGCACACCATCAGCAGCGCTGAACACACGTTCAGAGAGAACACTGGCTGCAGGGCATGACAAGATCTCCAAGGCGTGAGTAGCGAGCTCCGGACATTTTTCCAGATTGGAATACCAAAATGAGCAAGGGTCCAGTGACACAGTCATGGCTTCGATGTTCACTTGGAGATACTCCTGCACCATCCTCTCTAGGCATTGACTATGTGTCAGACTTCTTGTCTCCTGTGGCCTTGCAAAGGATGGTCTAAAAAAGTGGTGAAACGATTACACAAAATTGCTGTTACCAGCAGATACTGTGTTACTGTTACGGTTTGAGTGATGAAGACTCGACAGTCCCACGGTTGGCAAGTTAGAACTGTGAGATTCACTTCGTGCACCACTGGTGCTTTGTGGAAAAGCACATGTAAGATTCTGCAACAGCGTCTGCAGACACTCCTGCATGCGTCAATCCCTTTTTATGGCAGGAATTATTTTGGCAAATTTACTTTTGTACCAGGGATCTAAGAGTGACGCAACCCAGTAGTCGGGATTACTTCGAATTCTGCAATCTGAGGGTCATGTTGCAGGTAGTGCAGCATGAAGGCACTCATGTGTCTTGCGCATCCAGGAGGACCAAGTCCTTGTTGTGTTGGTAGCGAGGTAAGAATCATGCTTCCCTCCTCTGCCCTTTCCCCCAAACCTCGCACAACAGAAATGTGATCAAGGTCTCCCTCATCTGATGAGTCTTCCATGCCCATCTCCAGTTCATCCTCCACTTCTTCCTTGGCTCCTGCACCTTCCTCAACAGTTTGGCTGCTACCATGCGCCCTGGTTAATCCCTCTCCCCCACCCTCCCATGCCTGCCGCCTTGGTGCTGCCAACCGTCTGGACCTTGGAGATGTTATCCCTTCCGCATACGACTCCTCCTCTACTTCCTCCACCTCCTCTTGTCCCACCACTGTTTAATGTGTGCTCCAGCATGTAAATCACCGGAATAGTCATGCTGATAATGGCATCGTCGTCAGCACTAAACATCTTCGTCGCCATTTCAAAACTGTGCAGAAGGGTGTGTGGCGCCCCTGAGAGTTCAGTCGCCACAGAGTTACTGCATCTCACCCAGAGGTGTGGTATCTCACCCTCAGGTAAGGAAGGCGTATGGCTCGGGACCCTAACACCTGCATAGAACACATACCCGCAGTGGGGGTAGGGCGAGATTGCTCCTAAGGGAGAGCACAGTCCCAGGTCCCTAGCTGGTGGGAGGGTCCTATGTAGTGGGTGCTTAGGGGAGCAGCTTAGGGGAGCACATGACAGGGAAAGTATAAATAGGAAGCCATCTTAGAAAGAGCAAGTCAGTCAGAGGAGGAAAAGTGACAGGAGCAGAGGCTCGGCATGAGCTCTGCTCCGGAGGCGGGCCTAGCCTGGGAGGCCCAGGACTGAAGGAGAGAAGAGGAGTGGGAGCAGGAAGGCTCCAGGAACCGAAGGGACCCTAGCGCTACGGGCCGTGCAGAAGGCCACCCGTACTCCCGCTGCTACCAGGAGGTAGAGGGGTCAGGCCAGATAAGGGGAACCGGTCCCTCAACTAGAGGAGAAACAGCAAGGCTCAACTAGAAACCGGAGGCTGCAGCATTTCATGTACTGCAGGCAAAAGTCCACACCAGTCTCACTAAGAAGGTAGCCACATAGGACCCAGGGGACGGAACACAAGTCGCCCGGCAAGGTCCGAGGATACCGGATAGAAGTGTCAATGGGTGTGAGGTGCAGGGAGAAGGCCAGAGAAAAGACACACAGAAGGGGGTCCTGCTAAGTACTCCGAAGCTATCTGGGGGTGGACTGAGCCCCTCACTGAGTACGCACAGCACGACGGGTGAGATTGCTCTGGTACCTGTAATCTGGACTGCAACAACTGTGAGTAAAAATCTTGGGAATGCATCACACGGACTCTGTGTTCATTACTGACTCCCTGCACTACAACCACCATCATCCACCAACACTGCCCTGAAGCTACACTCTTCCTGTGGTGAGTAATAATACCATTGCTGCAAAACCACCAGCTTCAGAGGACTGATCCGCAGCGGCGGCCCCTTTGGCCGCACTCCACAGGTGGCGTAGTCGGACATTATAAAATCCATATATACAAATTACCGTTGGATTGACCGCCCTGGGTCACGGACCGGGTCACCGCCAGTGACTACAACCCCCAGCGTCTACCGGCCCGGCTCAGGGTACCCCACGGCCCAGGGGGCGCGTCAACTTCATAGGTCCCTGATCTGAGACCACTCCTGCAGCGTGATTTGCCCCACGTCTGGATCTTGTTGGCCCAGGCTATACGTCAGAACGTAGTGCACCAGGGCTTGTCGGTGCTGCCACGGTCGCTGCAGCATGTGCAGAGTTAAATTCCACCGTGTCGGCACATCGCATTTCAGCCGGTGAACTGGCAGGCCCAGCGACTTCTGTAGAGATGTAAGTCGTTGAGCTGCGGGATGTGAATGGCGGAAGTGAGCACACAGCGACTGTGCCCTCTGCAGAAGGCCATCTAGTCCGGGATAGTGGGCTAAAAATTTATGGACAACCAGGTTTAACACGTGAGCCATACAAGGCACGTGTGTGACATTGCCCCGGCGAAGGGCCGCACCCAAGTTTGCAGCATTGTCGCACACGGCCTTCCCTGGTTGCAGGTCCAGTGGAGACAACCATTCATGAAACTGGGTCTCCAGAGCTGACCACAACTCCTCAGCTGTGTGACTCACATTTCCCAGACATTTCAAAGTAAACACTGATGCCGTTGAGCCCTGCTGCCAGCATAGTAAGGAGGTGTGCAGGATTCCTTCTGCGCAGTTAGAAAGCAGGTGGCATTACCAGACAGGCTTTGGGTGCAGGTGGAGGACCGAGAGGAGGTTGAGGAGGCAGAAGCAGTGGAGGAACTTCGAGATAAAGAGGATTGATGCAAAACTCGTGGGGACGGTAAGACTTGGACAGCAGCCCCTTGTCCTGCTGTCACCATAGTTACCCAGTGCCCAGTCAGCGACATGTAACGCCCCTGTCCATGCCTACTCGTCCAAGTGTCTGTGGTGAAATGCACCCTGTCACACACAGAGTTTCTCAAAGAAGCGGTGATGTTGTGTGCGACATGCTGGTGGAGTGCAGGCACACCTTTCTTTGAGAAGTAGTGCCGACTGGGCATCTGGTACTGGGGCACTGCGACGGACATAAGGTCTCGAAAATCCACTGTGTCCTCCAGGCGGAAAGGCAGCATTTCTGTAGCCAACAGCTTGCAGATGGTGAAATTCAACCTCTTAGCTTTCTCATGGCTAGGAGGAAATGGTCTTTTACTTTTCCACATCTGAGGGACCGAGGGCTGGCTATTGTGCTTTGACGGGGTTGAGTAGGGTGTCCCCGGCAAACTGCCGGTCTGTGAGGCAGATGCAGGCGGACATGTTAGGTTGCCTTGATCCAAAGATGGTGCTCTCGATGTCAGAGAGCGCTCAACACCAGCAGGTGTTTCCACTTCCCAATGAACTGACGACCTGCCAATCACACTGGCTGTTGCAGGTAAAGAGGTGGCAGGTCTGCGTCCAAAAACATGTGTGACTGCTGTCCCCCCAGTCACAGAGGATGAAGAGGCCGCGGATGCACAAGATGGGGCAGAAGGTGGTTGGCCCAGCCTGCTAGGCCGCATTGTTGCACAGTGAGCTTCCCACTGCAACTTATGCTTCATATCCATGTGACGGTACATGCATGAAGTACTCAAACTATGGATTTTTTGGCCTCTACTTAGCTTTTGGTGACAAATATTACAGATAACACGAGTTGGGTCATCCTTATCGATCTGAATAAATGCCCAGGCTATGCAAGACTTAGAGCCCATGCGACCTGAAGAGCCACTACGACTTGTGGTCAGAGGCAGAGTTGTGGTTGAGGATGCAGTTGTTGACGTGCTTCCAGTACTCCGTCTCTGTCCAGGAAGGCGCAACCTAACCTCGTCGTCAATAGCATCTGTGACGCCCCGCTGCGCTTGGTATCACAGATCCTAGAAGAGTGTATTGATGGAATCTTCCACAAGAGGCCCCCATAAACATTCACACATCTCCACCTTCCACCTCAGACCAGCAGAGGGAGCCTGTTAGGGATATAAATAGGGAAGGTGGAGCTAGGCAGTTCAGTTCCTTTGAAGAGTTCCTGCAGTAGAGAAACCTAAGAGAGGTCAGTCTGCGGTGGAGCTCAGCCTAGTCTAGAGAACTCAGTTAATCGTTCAGCAGTGGAGCACGAGGCTCCTGCTAGCTAGATTCAGGGAGCCCAGATAGAGCTTAAGGTGTGCCGGCGCCATAAGATCGGTGAAGCGCGGCAAGCTGCCGTTAGTGTGTATAGCCTAGTGAGGGCCCGAGTAGGCCGAAGGCGAGTGGCGAGTTAGTACATAAGGGGCAGAGGAGCTTAACCAGCTCACCCCGAAGCATTTACCGGACACCGGATCCGAGCTTACCGGGATCTCTATGACCCAGTAAGGCATAACCGGAATCCCTGGAGAACTACAAGTCCCTGGATCGCTAAGGTGCTGATACGTAACAGAGCCAGGAGACGCTTAGGCCCCGCATACTGGGAGCGTGAACTCCAAGAGAAGGCCCTACCACAAGGTCAGCCAGCGCAGGACAGAGACAAAGTTAGGCCTAGCTCCAGGCAGGTCAGAAACTTACTACGCAGAGGCAAGAAACAGGAGGCCCTACACCCGCTCATTGGGGAGGATCCTGATATGCACCCTTCACCCTACAGTGCTCCGGGATGTGCCTGAATTTCCTCCAGTAAAAGGTACTGAAGTGACTACCGTGTCCGTTCCCGTTCTTGCTCTGACCCAGCTGGGTCTCGCCTGTCCTGCATTCCCCCTGCATACGCTGCCCTGAGACCTAGCTCCACCTGTGGGGAGCTGTACCATCGAGCTGCCTCAGTGGACTGCTGCAGCGCTGGTGCTTCTCACCAGATACCACAGGTGGCATCACGAACTCTTATAAAATTAACAATTATCCACCCTTTTAAAGAGTGACCCCAGGGTACTGGCCAGGGAGCCGACCACCGCGACATCCCCAAGGCCAGGCAAAGGCCCGGGTGACCTCATCGACTGGCTGACTGTGGGTTGACAGTAAGTGGGATCTCCAACCTTGTCATCATCACCCTGTGTGTTATCACACCCGTCGTCCTCAAAGCCAACCTCTTCTTCCCTGACCGAAAAGTCAAGTTGTCGCTCCAATCAGGTATTTGAGTCTCATCATCGTCTTCATCATTGTCTCCACCAACAGGAGTTACAGTATGGGAACAAGGGTCTACATTATGCTCAGAACCTTCTGCATCTGGTCCTGGATCCGACTTATAAAGATTCTGGGCATCAGTGCAGATAATTTCCTGATCTGGATTAACAGAAGCTCTCGAGCAGACCTCCGTTTCCCAGGCTATAGTATGAGTAAACAGCTCTGCAGACTCAACCATCTGTGTTACACCATACTCAGACGGGCAGCTGGAGACTTGGGAGCTGTGAGGAAGCAAGTGCGATTGGGGTGACACCTCTGAGGACTGGAGTATTTGTGATGTTGAAATTGAGGTGGAGGAGAGCCCACTTGAAGGAGCACTTGATATCCGCTGAAGCACCTGCTGTTTTTGTGCCTCATCTGGAATTTGTAGCGATGGGCGTGTCCGTAACAAAGGGATCGTATCACATTGTCCACGAAAAGAAGTCGACATGTTAGTTTGGCTGGAAGATGGTCTTTCTTCTGCAGATGTTACCCCCCCCCACCGCGGGGGGGCTCGACCCACCAGCAGACAGGCACCAGTATTGAGAGAGGGGGGCTGGCCGTCAGGGTCCACCGCGGCTCTGGCACAAACCCGGCGACACGGAGGTGGCACGGGCAGGAACGGACTGGCCGTGTCGGCCTCTCACTTTTTGGATTTTAGAAGGGCATGACATGCCTATATCTGTGTCTCCCCCTCCTTTTACTCCTCCACCTCTTTTCTTTTCACATGACTATATGTACTTGTCACTTTTCCATGTGTTAGTTATGTCTTCTGAGCAGTTTGTCAGCTTTTGGACACCTTTGAAGGTGTTTTCTATGTGTTTCTATGTGTTTTTGTTTGCCTGCCATTGGTTTTAACGGTGTTCGAAGGTGTTCGACGAACAGTTCGACGAACAGTTCGGCGAACACACGGGTGTTCGACGAACTTAACCGAACTCGAACACTACGGGGGAGCTCAACACTAATAATAATGACGAAGACAAAAAAAACCCTAGCCCTGGCCCCTTATATCTGGGGCTTTGTCTACGGATATCTGTAACAGCAGGAGCAGACAGAACGTGCAATGGACACTATTGTGCTGTATACACTGCCACAAATTCGGCCTGCCTGCCTAACTCCTGCTATCACCACTGCATTTATGCAGTTGGATTAGTCCTCAGAAGGACTGAGGACTGTTGGTCCATATGGGTATATATCTTGCTGTGGAATTCCTATATCTAACTTTTACACTGCCAATTCTGTCCCTCACACAGCTGCACCTCTCCCTACTCTGCTTGTTTCCGGAGTACACTGTGATGAGCATAGGGGCACCAGGTCTTATATAGACCCGATGGTGATATGCGGCCAGCCAATCACTGTAATGCCACAACCAACATGTATACGGCATTACAGTGCGTGGCAAGCAATCCCTGCATATTCATTGGCTCTCAAAAGAGCATCAAACATGCAGGGCAAGGACCCAAGCTCCTGTCCGAGCAACCCAGAAATACTCGCCGGGCACCGAGCATGTCGAGCAGTGAGATGCTCGGGCGAGTACCGAGCAGTGGCGAGCACACTCGCTCATCACTAGTTTCCATACTAAATTGATGTAAAGGGTGCCAATAACAGTGACACATCAAGCTTTAGGTTTTTTCTATTTCCCCCTCCAATTGTTTTTTTGTTTTAAATAATTGTTTATCATTTGCTTTTTTGTATTTAACACGAGTGCTCTATACAAAAAACCTGTTTCACTTGATTCATTGTTTTCAGGAGATATTCAACATTATGTACTTAAATTTCATGGGTGCCAATAACAATAAGCAGGACTGTATTATCAGTCTGGGAAGGTCCCTGGTTATTGGGTCCTTCCCAGCCTAAAAGTACCAGCCCATAACTGGAGCATCACATGAGATGCTCCCATTCTTTAGCTCTTCCCAATTGCCCTGGTGCATTGGCAATCGGGGTAATAGTTTTGGGGGTTGATGTCAGCTGTGAATTGTCCAAAAACACAGCAGACATCAAGTCCTACTTTACCTTGCTAATAACTAAAAAATGGGAGGACACCACATAATTTTTTTCTTTTATTTAACCCTGCTGTTCTGTTCGGATCTATTATACACTTATAATGTTCTGGTCATTTTTGACCGGACCTATTAAAGTCTTGATTTTTAGCTAATTTAAGTGTTTTATTTGAATACCTGTTGGATTATTATACTGTATGTGAACATGGTTGTTCATAACCAAATGAAAAATTAAATCAAAAACTTAATTTTTATTTTTTTTGTATGAAAAAATGTTACATGGCCTTATTGCAATATTCATGCATATTGCACATTTGCACATTAAAAAAAATATTCTTTATATAACTGTAAACTATAACTAATAACATCAAACTGTATGTAAATATATTTTTTTCAAAAAATAAAAGAAATAAAAAGTTCAATTTTTTCTTAATAAAATGGTAAATAAGGTTCACGGTGCTAAATTTACTGTTTGCATTCGTCACAAGTATAATTTACAAGTCTTTTGCATAAGTACTTAGCACAACTGCAACATATCACATTTGTTTTGTGAATATTTGATGTTGGACAGAAAGCGCATCATTTCCATTTAAGGCTGTGTGCCCACGTAGCGTTTTTCAAGCGTATATGCTGCGGAATTTCCGCAGCGTAAACGCTTGAAAAACGCATGTATATCCGCACCCCATGGTCCCCAATGGCATTCCGCAATGTCAATGCCCATGCTGCGGATTTTTCCGCAGCGTATATGCTGCGGTCAAAAATCCGCAGCATGTTCATTAATTTTGCGGAAGCGCAGCGGAATCAATGTGCGGATGGTACCCAAGTCTGGATGAGAGGAGACTCTCATCCAGACCTGGGTACCAAAGAACCTGTAAAAAAAAGAATAAAATAAAGTTTATACCTATCTTCTGATGTTTTCCCTCCGTCGCGCTGTTGTCGGAAGGACCTGCCACGTCATTGAGTCATGTGACCCACCACATGACTCAATGACGTCACCGCAGGTCCTGCACACAACAGCGTGAGCCGCTCAAGACTCCGGACGGGGCAGAGGATGCATCAGAAGGTGAGTATAAAGTTTATTTTTTTATTTTACCATTCTGAACAAGTTGTCAAGCACTTTTCCAAGTGATGCTTGGAGAAGTGCTTGATAACCCGCATGCGGAAATGCATGCAAAGACGCCTCACAAACGCTTCTACCTGGCGGGAAAACCGCATGTAACATCCGCATGCGATTTTCCCGCCAGGGAGAAGCGTAAAAAATATGCTTCAGGTCCGCAACGTGGGCACATAGCCTTCGGCTGGTTGCATTGCTGGTGGAGGTCGTGGGTATCATAGCAGTGCAGGTGGAAGCCATTGGTTAACTTTCTTTGGCATGCTGTTGGATCCTGTGGACAATGGCTGCCGCTCCATCATCTCTAGATGTTACTTTTCTTTCTTCGATATATGGTCTAACCATTCTTTTATATTGTTTATTTTTGTTCCAATTTGGGTGTATTTCACACCGTAACATGAATGCCGACACATCAAGAATGTTGTAAAAAACAACCACTGGCCACCGATTTGTTTTGCGTTTACAGGTGTAAGTGCCTATGAGTTGATCTAGAGTATCAAATGCCCCTTTTCTGGCATTGTAATGTAAATTCACGTCAGGCTTTTTTTTGTCGTCTCGATTACTGATTGCACTATCATGGTGCATTGTCCTCATCAGAATGACCTGTTTGTGTTTTTTGGGAAACTATTGTTGTATCCTTAGTAAAATAAAACATAGATCTATAAATGTCTCTCTTACTGAGGATACATTGCGGCAGTTCAGGCTTATTTTTTCTAACAGTACCCAGCATGATCATTTTTCTTTTGAGCAACATCTGCCCCAGTTGGTATGATGTGAAAAAATTGTCGCATGTAACATTTTGTGCTTTGACTCCAAGTGTCAAATCCAAAACTATCTCAAGCATACCTTGAGATTTTTTTCAGCTCTTTCTCCAGTGTTTTTTCCTATGTATAGTTGAGCGTTTACAGCGTATGAACTTTTGCTGTCGCACTGAGTCCATATTTTGATGCCGTACTTTGCAGGCTAACTAAGAGTATATTGTCTGAATGGGCACCTACCTCTGAATGACACCAGTTGTTCATCTACAGTCACATTTTCACCAGTATTATAAAATGTTGGTAGAATCTCTACCTATTTATTCCACAAATCTCTAATAGGGGCAAGTTTGTCTGTGGCTCTTCTTTCAATTTGATTGGTTTTATTATCAAACTGAAGGACTCTTGAAATCTCATGTGGCGACCAGTTTCGGAATTCCATAAACTTTTGGTTGATTCACCATATCATCTGTACACTCCTGCTAACAGTAGTAAACCTATGAAAGCATTTAGAGCTGTCAAATCGAAATTCTTCCATTTCTCGCCATAAACTTGCTGTCCCTCAATGTTTATCATTTGTATTATGATGCTTTGTATGGTTACATTTATGAAAAATTTGAATGCAGATTGTATGTCATCAATTCTTGATATAGCGTACCTAGTAGGACCTGGAGTATCTTTTATGACATTTGAAGAAGACGTTCTTCTTGAACTTTTTGTGTATGAACAGCAGGGTAAATAAGATACAGCGAAAAAAGTTTGCGCATAACTATACTGGAAGCGAATCCATCTGCTGTATCGTAATTTGAAAATCTATGTACAGTGGTGGCCAAAAGTATTGGCACCCCTGCAATTCTGTCAGATAATACTCAGTTTCTTCCTGAAAATGATTGCAATCACAAATTCTTTGGTCTTATTATCTTCATTTAATTTGCTTGCAAGGAAAAAACACAAAAGAGAATGAAGCAAAAATCAAATCATTGATCATTTCACACAAAACTCCAAAAATGGGCCAGACAAAAGTATTGGCACCCTCAGTCTAATACTTGGCTGCACAACTTTTAGCCAAAATATCTGCGAACAACCGCTTCCGGTAACCATCAATGAGTTTCTTACAATGCTCTGCTGGAATTGTAGACCATTCTTCTTTGGCAAACTGCTCCAGGTCCCTGATATTTGAAGGGTGCCTTCTCCAAACTGCCATTTTGAGATCTTTGCACAGGTGTTCTATGGGATTCAGGTCTGGACTCATTGCTGGCCACCTTAGAAGTCTCCAGTGCTTTCTCTCAAACCATTTTATAGCGCTTTTGGAAGTGTATTTTGCTTCATTGTCCTGCTGAAAGACCCATGACCTCTGAGGGAGACCCAGCTTTGTCACACTGAGCCCTACATTATGCTGCAAAATTTGTTGGTAGTCTTCAGACTTCATAATACCATGCACACGGTCAAGCAGTCCAGTGCCAGAGGCAGCAAAGCAACCCCAAAACATCAGGGAATCTCCGCCATGTTTGACTGTAGGGACCGTGTTCTTTTCTTTGAATGCCTCTTTTTTTTTCCTGTACACTCTATGTTGATGCTTTTTCCCCAAAAGCTCTTCTTTTGTCTCATCTGACCAGAGAACATTCTTCCAAAACGTTTTAGGCTTTCTCAGGTAAGTTTTGGCAAACTCCAACCTGGCTTTTTTATGTCTCGGGGTAAGAAGTGGGGTCGTCCTGGGTATCCTACCATACAGTCCCTTTTCACTCAGACGCCGACGGATAGTCTGGGTTGACACTGTTGTACCCTCGGACTGAAGGGCAGCTTGAACTTGTTTCGATGTTAGTCGAGGTTCTTTATCCACCATCCGCACAATCTTGCGTTGAAATCTCTCGTCAATTTTTCTTTTCCATTCACATCTAGGGAGGTTAGCCACAGTGCCATGGGCTTTAAACTTCTTGATGACACTGAGCACGGAAGACACAGGAACATTCAGGTCTTTGGAGATGGACTTGTAGCCTTGAGATTGCTCATGCTTCCTCACAATTTGTTTTTTCAAGTCCTCAGACAGTTCTTTGGTCTTCTTTCTTTTCTCCATGCTCAATGTGGTACACACAAGGACACAGGACAGAGGTTGAGTCAACTTTAATCCATGTTAACTGGCTGCAAGTGTGATCTAGTTATTGCCAACACCTGTTAGGTGCCACAGGTAAGTTACAGGTGCTGTTAATTACACGAATTAGAGAAGCATCACATGATTTTTCAAACAGTGCCAATACTTTTGTCCACCCCCTTTTTTTGGTTTGGTGTGGAATTATATCCAATTTGGCTTTAGGACAATTCTTTTTGTGTTTTTTCATTGAAGACAAATTAAATGAAGATAATAATACCAAAGAATTTGTGATTGCAATCATTTTCAGGAAGAAACTGAGTATTATCTGACAGAATTGCAGGGGTGCCAATACTTTTGGCCACCACTGTATGTGTAAATCTGCATGGACCAAAAGGACCTAGATATATTGATAAAAATAGTAGTAGATGCAATATTTAGTCCAAAATGAGATTATAACTCCTTTATTTTACTCAAAAAATAGCTGGAGATTAGTATAAAAGGCTATCGGTCATTTTTGACCGAAACGTACAAGTGTAAAAAAAAAGTGGAGCAAAAAGTAAACAAATAAAAAAAATACCCATAGTAAGAACTCCTCAAATGAGGAAAAGTCAATTAACCACAAGTTTCAGAACCGCATAATAAATATTTTAAAAAATATCAAATTTCAAATTCAGTCATTTTTGACCGAACAGAACAGCAGGGTTAATTAATAAGTGGGTGAGACCCCAAGGTTTATAAATCATAGGTTAGTGATGTCATACAGGTCCTACAAAGGAAATCCTTCATAAATCTAACAACATTGGCAGAGACACGTCAATCACAAAAACAGGACTCAATAAGTTCACAAGATTATAGAGATGTTCCTAACCTGTCCAATGCTACTGTCAGTTCACCATCAGCACCAATGATTGAATTCTTCCAGGTCGAACTAGTTAGTTAATGGTTAATGCATACTTTCAATCAAATTCATAATGTTTAATATTGTTAATATTAAGAAACACTGACAAAAATAAGTAACAGTAGGGAGGCTTATACGGATCATGTGATTTAAGGTCCTGTCCATCGCTGATAAGATCGCTATAGCATAGATATTGCTGACTAAAGGTCCTTTTGTGATGTAATATTCATCTACAAATAAGGTGCGACGGAAGCAATCACGTGATGCCACAGGTCCTTCACAATTGTGCAACATGACTGTGGCTAGAAAATGACTGGTCCTTTTTGAGACTTCATGTTTGGAGCACAAATGAGCATGTGCAATTAATACCATGTGACCGGGAAGGTCCTTAAACATCATGCTATGTACTATACAGACACTGCTTAACCCGGAAGAACTTTATTATTGGCTCTGTGAATTTTGGCGCCATAATATTATGGCAAGTTTTCTATCAGAAAAACAAGTTTAGAGGGACTTCTTCAGGAAGCGACACAAATATTTTCTATTGGTGGTGTCTCTTTGACGCAGAGTGATAGTAAATATGCGCCTCCTCTGGTGGCTATTTTCCCAGAGTCCACCAGATTAGAAAGTATGGAAGATGCACTGTTGAACACCTTGTTCTTCCAGCCTGGGGCTCGCAGCCATCGCCCGACTTCTGACGCCACCGAGCACCCATTCCTACCAGCCTGGAGCCCACAGTATTTCCTGTCTCCGCCAGCAGCGAACCTGCCACATGGGACCCCACTTCACCATCGCCGCCCCAGAGGTAAGCTACCGCAAAAGCGGATTATAACACGTACTAGCATTTTATTGAAAAACATTTTTTTCATATTTTCCTCCCCAAAATTTGGGGTGCGTCTTATGATCCGCAAAATATAATAATCAAGAAGTTTACAACCCTTGGCACTGTAGCTAATCTCCCTGGATGTGGATGGCAGAGAAAAATTGATGAAAGGTATCAATGCAGGATATTCCGGATGTTAAATAAGCAGCCCCAAAAAGGTTCCAATGAAATTCAAGCTGTCCTGCAGGCTCAGGGTGCGTCAGTGTCAGCGCAAAATAGCAACATTTGAATGAAATGATATGCTATGGCAGTAAACACAGGAGGACCCCACTGCTGATACAGAGACGTAAAAGCTAGACTTCAATTTGCCAAAATCCTTCTGAGAAAGAGTTTTGTGGGCAGATGAGACCAAGATAAAGCTTTTTGGTAAAGCACGTGATTCTACTGTTTACCATAAATTGAATGACACGTACAATGAAAAGAACACAGCACCTACAGTCAAATATGGTGGAGGTTCAAAGATATTTAGTGGTTGTTTTTATGTCTCTGCCACTGGGTGCCTTGACTGTGTGCAAGGTATTGTGAATCTTAAGATTTATGGGTAGACATGGTTCTTGGGTCTTGTGCCATCGATCGTTTAAGACTCTAGCAATGCCTGGCCTAAACATAACATTGTGTTCAAAGTTTATCATTCACTTTAATACATGTTGTACATATACTGTATACAACATTCACAACAAGCAATAGTCATGTCACCTTACTTTGTATTTCAGGATATTTCATCATTAGTAGAAGGCCCCATCTCAAGGTAGTAGAGGTCGTCTCCATTCCAGCATAGAACAAGTCTGAAACAACAGCTGTTAAGTTTTCATCGTGGAAATATAACTCAGGATTTGGTTTCTCCTGAAAAGCACAAAATATAAAATGTATCTATTAGGGAACACTGTAGACTAATATGAGGAAAAAGTATATTTGATTCTATCTACTCTGCTTGTCTGCAGTGAATTTCCACCTATTTCAGATTTTTTGTTTTGAGTTCAAAATTATTCTGATTTACTTTTTCACATAACTTTATAGCAATTAGAGTATTGTTTGCTTGTACAGATCTAGCTTCAGATTCATTCAAAGTCACTGCATAGACATATAATGGTGTTTACAAGTTTGTGAACCCTTCAGAATGTTCCGTATTTTTGCATAAGTTTTGCATAAAACTAATTTTTTTTTATCAAGGAAACTGATACAATATCATGCCTGCTGGCAAAACAATGTGCACTTTTAGGATAGTAGCTAATTTGAAGGTTAAAATAGAGTCTAGTGTTTGCAATCAACAGGATTACAATGTAGACAAGTCACTAAATGCAACATGCAGACAAAGACAAGACAGAAGCTACCAACTAACTATTTATTCTCCTAATGCGGGAATAGGGAAGGGTGGCTTCAACCGAAAGGATATAGTATGAAAACAGAGTATTTACAGTATACAATATACAACGTTCCTAATGCTACAATTTGTACTGTACTGAAATTGATGCCACTTTGCTGGTGTCTGCCACTAATTTTTGGAAATGTGGAGAATCCTGATTAGGTGTCTCCATCTGCTAGGTTGGCTGTAGTGGAAGAGGTTTTTGTCTCCATTATACTACTTCTACTCTAGTGAAATTGATGCCACTTTGGTGGTGTTAGGCCCTAATTTAGGGAAATGTGAACACTCCTGGTTAGGTCTCCATCTCCTGGGTTGGCTTTACTGGAAGAGCTGTTGGTCCTAATTACACTATTTCTCCTGTAGTGAAATTGATGCCACTTTCGTGGTGTTGGGCCCTAATTTAGAGAAATGTGAACACTCCTGATTGAGTCTCCATCTACTGGGTTGGCTCTAAATTAATTATTTGGTATAGATATTGTTCACACAGGGGTACACATGATAAAATAGAAATTGATATTCTTTCTACCGTGGAATATAAAACAGGCTATATTTCTTCTATTAATTCTTTTGTGCAGATATTGCTCTCCACACAGGGGTACACAGACAAGATAAACTCAAAATTGGTATAGAAAGCAGACTACATCTGAGCTTAAAATTCTTTGGAGCAAATATTGTTCTCCATACAGGGAAAAAACAAGTTGTGTCTGAGCAGCTTCCTGACCCTCATTGTTAGACATTAACCTCAGGGTGGGGGGAGGTGATCCTGAAGAGACTCAGATACCTGAGGATCACGCGGACTGTACTGTGCTGTAAGGGCAAGAAGAGGAGAAGAGTGACTGTCAGGGCGAGGAATGGGATAACACATTGGATGATGTTGAGGTTGTGAATCCCACTAGGTGTGCACCTAGAGGCACGCAGCTGAGTAGCTAATCTGAGGAGGTTGAGGAGAAGGAAGACGAGGAGGTTACATTGAATCGTACGGTGCATACATGCAATGGTGCAACCTCGACGAGCACTGCAACCTTAGCCACAACTGTGGCCAGCAGTGGTCGCGGGTCTGCAGCTCACAGGGACGGCAAGGGTTTCCTAGCCTGGGCCTTTTTTGAGACTTCAAAGGATGAGCCAACTCAAGTTATCTGCAAATCGTACTAAGGAACTGTACAGGGTGATGCTACACAGCCCAGCCTCATTTCATCTCAATGTGGATTGGGTGATAATGAGGAGGCGGAGGAGAACATGGACAGTCAACCTCTTGGTGAGGACAGGGAAGTCTTGGCTGTCTTTGAAGTCTTGATACCCCTCTTTCAGTCTGTGGGAAAGCTGTATGAGTTTTGCTTAATGATGACCTTCAGTGGCCTAAACCGTGGCTTTGCTTATGCAAGTTATTTCTCAAAACGCATTGCAGATCAGGCCATTGCCCAATTTTGTAGTCATGAAATTCAAGGCACAAAGAAAGATTTTTGTGTATAGAAGCCCCACCGAGAAGTGTGAGCTGATGTTGGGCGGGCTGTCATTGCTTATGGAGCAAACCGCATTAGAGGATTTTCCTGGGAGAAATGACAGCCGGAGTAGATACTGTTTCCCTTGCCAGTCCTTTCACTGAGCTAAAGAATATGGTTGAGGTGAAATACAACTCTCACTGAGAAGCAGTGGAGGACTGAAGAACATTGGGCCCACCAGAGGATTTGATTCTGAGGGACCTGTTTTTTTACTGTGGACTGGCTCCAGCCATTTATGAGATTGCAATCACTGGCTCCCAATTGCCCAGTGTATTCAGTTCAAACTACTAACACTGATCTACAAAGCCATCCATAACCTTTCTTCTCTGTTCATCTCTGAACTAATCTCCCGATATATTCCCTTATGTAATCTCCGGTCCTCCCAAGTCCTCTTTCTCTCCTCCACACTTATTTGTTCCTCACCCAATAGCCTCCAAGACTTCTACCAAATATCCCCCATCCTCTGGAATTCTGTGCCTCAACAAGTCCAATTAGCCAACACATTCGGATCCTTCAGACAGAACTTGAAAACCCATTTCTTCAAGACAGCCTACAGCCTGCCATTGCCTCACTGCCACCTCAACACCACCGGAGCTAATGCAACTCCACAACCTATTATCTCCTTCCCTACCATCCTGTAGAATTTAAGGCCACAAGTGCAGGGTCTATAAGACTTAAGATGCAATATGGTACCTTGGTAAAGACCAGTTATGTTCTCCCTCTGATATCTAACAATAACAAACAGGTCATGGTGGAGAAACTTGCACCTACTGCCACTCAGTGTCTTCACCTCCTTTGTGAGAAACTAATGTTTGGACAGCCAGTCTACCAAATAAAATTCCTGAGGTATGGAAATTGTGGATGGTTTGCTTCAGATACTGGGTGCTAATACCAAACCATGGCGTGCCATTCACTGGATATTTTTGGGTGGTTGGAGACAAGCTCATTCTCACAAAAAAGTACCAGCAAGAAAAGGAGATGGTTGCCTCTATCAACATGAAAGAGTTTGCTTGCTGCAAAGTAGTCTGGTTTTATACTACAGATCCTGCTAATTTTTATAGATTTAGGTGAGCACACAGAGACTGTGGTTTCTACAGCAGCGCATGCAGGCCGGGATAGCGGTAGAGAAGTTTCTGTACCATGGGGTTGAGGATCCGAACCATGCAAGTCACGTTTCTGAGATTGCCCCAGCGTAGGGCTACCACTAGGTTTGGACCATTATCGCACAAGGCCTTCCCTTGCTCCAGGTTCAGTGGAGACAGCCATTGCTCAAACTTGGCCTGGAGAGCTGTCCACAACTCATCAGCTGTATGACTGCGATCTTCAAGGCATATTAATTTTAACACTGCCTGATAGCGGTGAGCCCTGGCTGCACAGTACGGAGGTGGGGGGGGGTCTTTCTGCATTGTTGAAACTTGTGTCTGATTAAGGCAGAGGTTGAGAGAGTAGGTGAAGGCCCTAGAGGAGGTGGAGGAGGCAGAAGCACTGGAGGAAGTGTTAGATACAGAAGTTTGTCCCGCAAGCCTTGGGAATTCCAACACATGCTGTCTATTGACAACTTGGTGTTTAGTGGTTTAGTTCTCCATTCCCTGGTGTAGTAGTTTAGTTCTCCAACCCTAGCTGTTTAGTAGGTTAGTTTTCCAACCCCTGTTGTCTTATTAGTTTAGTTCTCCAATGTCGGTTTTCTATTAGTTTAGTTCTCCATGTTCTGGTGTGCATTTGTTTCATTCTCCAACCTTAGCTGTTTAGTAGTTCTTAAACCCCTGTTGTCTATTAGTTTGGTCCTCCATCTTCTGCTGTCTAGTGGTTTAGTTCTCCATCCCATGGTGTGTAGTAGTTTAGTTCTCCCACCCCTGTTGTATATTAGTTTAGTTCTCCATGATCTGGTGTGTATTTATTTAATTCTGCAACCCATCCATGCCCACCCCCATCGGTTAACGTTTGGTGATGAAGGTTTGGATTCTTCTCGGACCCTACTTTGTCCGGGCCTGCATCAACTGAAAAAAAATGTGGGCATCGCTACACATGCTTTCCCCCTCTTGAGTCTGTGAAGCTTTGGATCAGACCTCTGATGCCCCGCAATAGAATGTGTGAACAGCTCTGCAGGCACACCCTTCTGTGCTTCCCCACAGTCAGTTGGCTGGTTGGAGAGTTGTGATGCGAGTGAAAACAAGGGTAATTGGAGAGCCACCTCTGAGGACTGTACTGTGTGCGATGTTAAGGTGGAGGAAGAGGAGCAGAGGCCACTGGATGCAGCGCTCATCATCTACTGGAGCACATGTTCTTCCTGACCCTCATCAACAAGGTGTACCACTGTGAGACTGCCAAAGAAAGAGAGTGGAGTCCAGTAACAGAAGTTTTCAAAGTGCTGCACAATTGCTCACTGCAGCAAAACAAACCTACTTCTCATCTCTCATATCATACGTGTCTCACAACCCTAAACAGCTATTCAGTACTTTCAAGTCTCTCCTCTGTCCACCAGCTCCTCCTCCCTCTCCTCTCCTCTCATCTCAGCTGAAGACTTAGCCTCATTCTTCAAGCAGAAGATTGACAATGTAGGGAAAAGCTTTTGCCTAAAGTCCCAACAGACCCTCCTTATAACTCCTCAAACCTCCTTCTCCAAAACCAGCTTCTCCGGCATCACGGAAGATAATCTTTACTCTCCAAATCACATCTCACCACCTGTGAACTTGACCCAATACCATCCCACCTCATTCCAAACCATACTACTGTCTTCATCCCAAGCCTAACCCTCCTCTTCAACCTGTCACTAACAACTGGTGTCTTCCCTTATGATTCAAACATACCTAGATCACACCCATCCTTCAAAAGCCCTCCCTTGACCCATCCTATGTCTAGCAATCTCCCCATCTCACTTCTCCACTATGCCTCCAAACTACTGGATCAGCGCATCCATTTTGAACTGTCCTCCCACCTCTCCTCCTGCTCCCTCTTTGACCGCTTACAATCTGGCTTCCGACTGCACCATTCCACTGAAACTGCCCTGACTGAAGTCACCAATGACCTACTAACTGCCAAATTAAAGCAAGACTACTCTGTCCTCCTCCTACTAGACCTGTCATCTGCCTTCAACACAGTAGACCATCCCCTCTTACTACAGACTTTCATCTCTCGGCATCACAGACTTGACCCTGTCTTGGATCTTTTCATACCTAACTAACAGGACATTCGGTGTCTCCCACTCACACAGCACCTCTTCATCTCGCCCCCTATGTGTCTGTGTCCACCAAGGTCCAGGACTCCTGCTCTCCTTCTACACCTTCGGCCTGGGACAGCTCATAGTCTCACGGCTTTCAGTATCACCTCTATGGTGATGACACACAGATCTACCTCTCTGGATCTGATATCACCTTCTTACTAACCAGAATCCTGCAATGTGTGTCTTCTATTTCATCTTTCTTCTCTGCTAGATTTGTAAAACTTAACATGGATGAAACTGGATGCATCATCTTTCCACCATCTCATTCCTCCCCCCAACTGATCTATCCATCAAAGTGAATGGCTGCCCACTCTCCCCTGTTCTGCAAGCTTGACTCTGATCTGTCCTTCATACGTCAGATCCAAACCCTTTCCACTTGCTGCTGACTCCAATTCCAAAGTATCTCGGTGATCCGCATATTCCTGAACCATGAATCTAGAAAAACACCAGTGCATGCCCTCAGCATCTCCTGCCTCGACTACTACAAGCTCCTGCTCTGGGGCCTCCAATCTATCCTAAACTGTGCTGGCCGATTAATTCACCTGTCACCCTGCTATTCCCAAGCCTCTCCCCTCTGTCAATCCTTGCGCTGGCTCCATGTTGCCCAGAGACTCCAGTTGAAATGCCTAACTTTGGCATATCAAGCCATTGAAAACCCGTCTCCTCCATACATGTGTGACCTAGTCTCCCTGTACTAGTTACCTGTACACAACCTTCCATCCTTCCAAGATCTCCTTCTCTACTTCCCTCTTATCTCTTCTTGTCACAATCACATACAAGATTTGTCCCGTGCATATCTGCTACTGTGTAACTCTGTACCCCAACACATCAGACTGTCGCCTATCATGGAAACCTTGAAAAGGAAGCTGAAGACCCACTTCTTCTGACAAGCGTACAATCTGCGGTAACCCTTGCTCCAGCATACCGCCACACGACTAGCTGTACCCTGACCTGTTGTATCCTTACCCATCCCTTGTAGATTGTTTGTGTGCCCTTGCAGGCAAGGTCCTCTCTCCTCTTGTAGCAGTCGGTGATCCCTTTTCACATGTATAGTGCCACGGGATAAATTTTGCTGTAATAATAATAATTATAGTACTTGTACTCTGGGTCAATTGATGGCACTTTCCTAGTGTCTACCCCTAATTTGATGTGTTGTGGCAGCTTTTGGCCAGTTTGAAGGCGTTGTATATGTGTTTTTATTTGCCCCCCCCCCATTGAATCCTATGGCATTCAGTAATGTTCGATGAATATTCGACAAATAATTCGGCGAATATTGCAGATTTGATGATCGTAATCCTAACCTAATAATGAAACATTCATAACCCATCAGATGACCTTCAGTTATAGAGCTTGTTCTATGCAGACCAGTTGGGGTGTGGAGCCCTCCTGTCACTTTGGTGGAGCCACTGTAGGAGTTCTGCACTCTGGTGCCATTGTTGGAGCTTTGCTGCAGATTCCAAGTTAAGTTGTATTTTCTTGCTACCAGTCCCTTTTTTTGTCATCTTAACCTGTGTTCTCTATCTGTAGTGACGAGGCTAGCATCCTTGCCGGCCAGTGCCAGGGTTTGTTGAGGAGACAGTCAGGGACTAGGCACGTGACGGCGGTGGGGGGGGGGACCCACATAGCTTGTTAGGGGAGATTAGCGACAGACAAAGGTTGGTGTCAGGAGGCGTCCCATCCCTGGCTCCCTACTGTTAGGGCCTTCCTCCCCCAATGTCATCCTGTTGTACCCAGATATTATGACGTCCACCGGACACCTCGGTGACCGGTTCGTGACAGGCTCATTGTGATGAATAATAATCCTCATGATAGCACTAGTTAGGCAGAGTTTATGGAGAGCTATTATAGTACAGAATAGGGTCCATTGCATGTTCTTTCAACTGCTGGATTTCCAATCAATAGCCCTAAATATCAGGGCTACTAATATTCTTTTTGCTCTTAATCCTGATAATTTTGGTGAAAAGCAATGTAATACACAATTTTTACTGCTCCATTTGCTTGTTAAAGGCATACAGCTTGACTCTGATCTGGACTAGTGGTGAGCAAGCACTAAAATGCTCAGGTACTCATTGTTCGAGTCAAGCAAATTGGAATGCTCAAGTGCTCTAGTGCTCGGTCCGAGTAATGAGCCCAATGTAAGTCTACGGGAAACTCGAGCATTTTTCTGGCAGCTCCCCCACGGTCTGCAGAGGTCCTAAAAGTTGCCCAAATCAATGGGAACAGTGCTCAAATGACATGGGAACAGCATAAGCATTTCTGACTCCCAGGTCAATGCTGTCAACAACGTTGTCAGGGGTATTACGCCACTTTTACGGACTCACAATGAAACATACAAAAACTAAACCAAAATAGATTTTCCTGGGAAATATGTTAAAGAACATCCTTTCCAGGGTAATGACTTGTACTGTATATAAAACAAAATAAATATACAAAAATGCTCCTCCACACCTTGGGCTATGTACACACATAGCATTTTTGATGGGTTTTTGCACTTTTGCATTTCTTTCAGCCAAGACAAATTCATTCACCAGGAAATGTCATTTTAACATTTTACAACCTTATCTGGCCATGTGGTGTGTGACACATAATCAGACACAGCCTGTTTAATTTATGATGGAGGGAATCTGAAAGTCACAAAGCCTATTTTTATAGGGCCATCAGGCGGCCCTTACTATTCTTAAAGGGCCAGCATTCAGCCCTCGCTATTATTAGAGAACCATCAGCTGGCTATGCTTTGTTGTTCCCATTTTTAACAAGTGGGTCTCCTATACTGTTATTGCATATGCAGTGACTGCAAGGGCTGCCAAAAATTTGGACGCAACCCAATACCCCTTTGAAGAGCACAGAGGAAAGTCTCAGTAAAAAAAACGTTCCCATTATAAAGGAGCGGGTCTCCTATAATAGTAATGCCCATGCTGTGACTGAAAGGGTTGTCAAAATTTGGGAAAAATCCCACTAACAATTTAAAGACACATAGAGCTGTGCCATCGTAACGAATACAACATGTTCCCATTAGAAAGGATAAGGTCTGCTATTCAGTTATAGGGTATGCAGTGAGTCCAACGGCTGCCAAAATTTAGGAAAAACCCTACTAACAATTTAAAGACACATAGAGCTGGGCCACAGAAACGACATGTTCCCATTAGAAAGGAGATGGTCTGCTATACAGTTATAGGGTATGCAGTGAGTCCAACAGATGTTAACATTTTGGAAAAACCCCACTAACAATTTAAATACACATAGAGGTGGGCCTCAGTAATGACATATTCCCATTAGAAAGGAGACAGTCTCCCATACTGTTTGGCTATGCAGTGACTGCAATGGCTGTCAAAAATATGGAGGAACTCCAAAGCCCTTTTCAAGAGACGTAGAGGTCAGAGGGCCTCCTGAAAACAATTTTCCCATTATTAGGAAGTGGGTCTTGAATTCTGTTTGCCTATGCAGTGAAGCAACGGCTGCCAAAAATTTGGAGGAACTCCAATGCCCCTTGCAAAAGACGTAGAGGTCGGAGGGCCTCCTGAAAACAATATTCCCATTATTAGGAAGTGAGTCTCTCATACTATTGCCTATGCCGGGAAGACACGGCTGCCAAAAATTTGGAGGAACTCCAATGCCCCTTTCAAGAGACGTAGAGGTCGGCGGGCCTCCTGAAAACAATGTTCCCATTATTAGGAAGTGGGTAGCCCATACTGTTTGCCTATGCAGTGAAGCAATGGCTGCCAAAATTTTGAAGGAACACCAACGTCCCTTGAAAAAGACATAGATATGTTGATATGGTACATATGGTGGTGATATGGTGGTGGAGGCTATGGGAGGACGTGTTCCGTCCCAAGTTCCGACTGGGTACCGGCTTCCACTATATTAACTCAGTGTGGCATCAGCGAGATGTACCGTCCCTGCCCACAAGCACTTGTCCACGTGTCCGTGGTTAGGTGGACTTTCCTAGTAACTGCATTGTTGAGGGCACGTCTAATGTTGTGGGACACGTGCTCATGTAATGCAGAGACGGCACACTGGGAGAAATAGTGGCAGCTGGGGACTAAGTACCTAGGGACGGCCGCTGCCATCAGGTTGCGGAAAGCGTCCGCCTCCACGAGCCTAAAAAGAAACATTTGTAGGACAAGCATTCACAAAATGTGTGAATTTAGTAGTGTGGCCTGTGGGCTGTTGGCTGACTATTTGCGCTTGCGTTCCAAGGACTGGGGTAGGGACAACTGAACGCTGCGCTGGGGCAAGGACGTGGACGTGCTTGCTGATGGTGCTAATTGAGAGTGGTCAATGACAGGTGCAGGGCGGAAGGCATCTTGGCATGTGCCATGGACAGGGGATTGGAGTGCACCCACAACAGCGGAAGACGCAGTGGTGTCACTCGCAGACACTGTTGCTCGACCCTGCGGTTCGGCCCATTTAGTTGGGTGATTTGCTGCCATGTGCCTGATCATGCTGGTGGTGGTCAGGCTGCTAGTTTTGCTACTCCTGCTGATGCTGGCCTGGCAGGTGGTGCAAATGGCCTTTTTGGGGTTATCGGCAGAATCTTTAAAAAACAACCAGACTAGGAAAGACCTAACAGTTGTACTGGCAACTTCCATCGAGTTGGCATTACAAGGAACGCTTTCCTGCCTTGTGTCTGCGGCCACCACACTGCTACTTCCTCCCTTTTGTGGTGCTACACCTCCCTCCCCCATATGCTGCTGTCCTCTCTCTGTATTTCCCCTTGTCGGATTGGATCAGTTACTATATCATCCACCAACTTCCACTCCTGCACCCTGATCCTCCTCCTGACTTTCTGGCAATTGTGTCTCATCATTATCATCATCATCCACCACTTGCGACAGCAATTGCACTATTCCACCATCGTCTTTGTGTGACTGTGGCTGCTCCAATATTTTGGCATTGCTACACACGTTCTCCTCTTGACTCGCTTGAAGCTGGCCGGGCGAGACCCCCGAATCAACAAATGGAAAAGTGAACAGCTCTTCTGATTGTCCAATTGTGGGATCAGTTGACTCCGGGCACACGGCATGGTGGGAGGAAGGAGGATCAGGGTGAGGAATATGCAGACCAGACTCATGGCTACTGAGTCTTGACCGTGTGGAAGACAGGGTGGTGGTGGTGGTGGCAAAGTGACTGGAAGCATTATCTGCTATCCAATCAATAACCTTTTCACACTGCTCTGGGTTCAATAGTGCTGTACTGCGGTCCCCTAGTAATTGGGACAGGAAAGTTGAGCGACAAGATATGGGTGTTTGTTGTGGCACAATTTCAGCTTGCCCACGGCCACATCCTTGGCATCTGCGTGCACCATCATGTCTACTTCCCCGTCCCTTGCCACGCACCTTGCCCATTTTTAATTGAGGACAATATTTTCCATGTTCACGAGAAATGGCTGATTTTGGAATGCAAATATATGTGATACGTCTGACAGAGAACCACGATTTTAAAAAGAAAGTCTGTAATTTATTAATATTATTATACACCAAGACCTAGTGTGAATAGCTTGACCGACACACTGCAACAGAATGGAAATGGAAGAAATGTCTGATTTTGGAACAGTCTTATAGGTGATATGTCTGACAGAGAACCATGGTTTTAAATAGCAGGTCTGTAATTTAGTAATACTATTCTTTACAGAGACCTAGTGTTAATAGCTCTCCTGATACACTGCAACGAAATGGAAGGCAGACATGGCTAATTTTGGAACAGTCTTATAGGTGATATGTCTGACAGAGAACTACGGTTTTAAATAGCAGGCCTGTAATTTAGTAATACTATTCTTTACAGAGACCTAGTGATAATTGCTTTACCGATACACTGCAACAAAATGGAAGGCAGAAATGTCTGATTTTAGAACAGTCTTATAGGTTATATGTCTGACAGAGAACCACGGTTTTAAATAGCAGGCCTGTAATTTAGTAATACTATTCTTTAAAGAGACCTAGTGTTAATAGCTTTCCCGATACACTGCAACGAAATGGAAGGCAGAAATGGCTGATTTTGGAAAGCTGTTTTATGTGATACGTCTGACAGAGAACCACGGTTTTAAATAGCAGGCCTGTAATTTACTAATACCATTCTTCACAGACACCTAGTGTGAATAGCTTGACCGACACACTGCACCGGAATGAAAATGGAAGAAATGTCTGATTTTGAAACAGTCTTATAGGTGATATATCTGACAGAGAACCACGGTTTTAAATAGCAGGCCTGTAATTTAGTAATACTATTCTTTACAGAGACCTAGTGTTAATAGCTTGACTGACACACTGCAACAGAATGGAAAAGGAGGCCAATATTTTCCATGTTCAGTTAAAATTTCTGGATTTTTATTGCTGAAATATGGAACATATCTGGCTGTATTCTGCATTGAGAACAAGCAAATGAAGCAGAAAAATGGTGTACTATGAATTGCTTTTTAAGCAAATAACCAGGATTAATATCAAAATAAAATTTGCCCTGGCCCCTGATATCTGGGGCTATGTCTACAAATATTTGTAATTATTACAGCAGCAGACAGAATGTTCAATGGACCCTCTTGTGCTGTATCATACACTGCAGTCTGCCCCATACACTGCCTGCATGTCTACCACTGATTATATGCAGCTGGATTAGTCCTCAGAAGGACTGTTGGTTCAGATGTGTATATATATACAGTACAGACCAAAAGTTTGGACACAACTTCTCATTTAAAGATTTTTCTGTATTTTCATGACTATGAAAATTGTACATTCACACTGAATGCATCAAAACTATGAATTAACACATGTGGAATTATATACTTAACAAAAAAGTGTGAAACAACTGAAAATATGTCTTATATTCTAGGTTCTACAAAGTAGCCACCTTTTTGCTTTGATGACTGCTTTGCACACTCTTGGCATTCTGTTGATGAGCTTCAAGAGGTAGTCACCGGAAATGGTCTTCCAACAATCTTGAAGGAGTTCCCAGAGACGCTTAGCACTTGTTGGCCCTTTTGCCTTCACTCTGCGGTCCAGCTCACCCCAAACCATCTCGATTGGGTTCCGGTCTGGTGACTGTGAAGGCCAGGTCATCTGGCGTAGCACCCCATCACTCTCCTTCTTGGTCAAATAGCCCTTACACAGCCTGGAGGTGTGATTGTCCTGTTGAAAAATAAATGATGGTCCAACTAAATGCAAACCGGATGGAATAGCATGCCGCTGCAAAATGCTGTGGTAACCATACTGGTTCAGTATGCCTTCAATTTTGAATAAATCCCCAACAGTGTCACCAGCAAAGCATCCCCACACCATCACACCTCCTCCTCCATGCTTCACGGTGGGAACCAGGCATGTAGAGTCCATCTGTTCACCTTTTCTGTGTCGCACAAAGACACGGTGGTTGGAACCAAAGATCTCAAATTTGGACTCATCAGACCAAAGCACAAATTTCCACTGGTCTAATTTCCATTCCTTGTGTTAATAAGCCCAAACCAGTCTCTTCTGCTTGTTGCCTGTCCTTAGCAGTGGTTTCCTAGCAGCTATTTTACCATGAAGGCCTGCTGCACAAAGTCTCCTCTTAACAGTTGTTGTAGAGATGTGTCTGCTGCTAGAACTCTGTGTGGCATTGACCTGGTCTCTAATCTGAGCTACTGTTAACCTGCGATTTCTGAGGCTGGTGACTCGGATAAACTTATCCTCAGAAGCAGAGGTGACTCTTGGTCTTCCTTTTCTGGGGCGGTCCTCATGTGAGCCAGTTTCTTTGTAGCACTTGATGGTTTTTGCAACTGCACTTGGGGACACTTTCAAAGTTTGCCCAATTTTTCGAACTGACTGACCTTCATTTCTTAAAGTAATGATGGCCACTCGTCTTTCATTACTTTGCTGCTTTTTTCTTGCCATAATACAAATTCTAACAGTCTATTCAGTAGGACTATCAGCTGTGTATCCACCAGAATTCTCCACAACACAACTGATGGTCCCAACCCCATTTATAAGGCAAGAAATCCCACTTATTAAACCTGACAGGGCACACCTGTGAAGTGAAAAACATTTCCGGTGACTACCTCTGGAAGCTCATCAAGAGAATGCCAAGAGTGTGCAAAGCAGTCATCAAAGCAAAAGGTGGCTACTTTGAAGATCCTAGGATATAAGACATATTTTCAGTTGTTTCACACTTTTTTGTTAATTATATAATTCCACATGTGTTAATTCATAGTTTTGATGCCTTCAGTGTGAATGTGCAATTTTCATAGTCATAAAAATACCGAAAAATCTTTAAATGAGAAGGTGTGTCCAAACTTTTGGTCTGTACTGTATATACTGTATATATGTTGTGTAATACCTATACTAACTGTAAACAAGCAAATCTCTCCCTGTCGCAGCAGCACCTCTCCCTACTGTGCCTGATTCTGGGGTAGACTGTGACGAGTATAGCGGCGCCAGGTCTTATATAGACCTGATGATGCTGTGCGGCCAGCCAATCACTGTAATGCCACAACGCATTACAGTACGTGGCAAGCAATCCCTGCATGTTCATTGGCACTCTAAAGAGCGCCAAACATGCAGGGAGGGGACCCGAGTTCTCACACGAGAAACCTGGAAATACTCTCCGAGCGCCAAACTTATCGAGCACAGTGATGCTTGGGCGAGTACCGAGCAGTGGCGAGCACGTTCGCTCATCACTAATGCAGACCTCTCTGGCCCAGATGTCACCTCTCTGTTCAGAATTCCAACATGTCTGTCAGCCATATCCTCCTACTTCTCTCGCTTCCTCAAGCTCAATGTGGACAAATCTGAACTCATAATTTTTCTCCCATCTCGTGTATCTTCCCCATCTAATCTTTCTATCACAATAAACGACATCACGCTTTCCCCTGCACCGGCAATCTGCTGCCTCGGAGTAACTCTTGACTCTGCCCTGTCCTTCAAACCACACATCCAAGCTCTTGCTACCTCCTGTCGCCTCCAGCTCAAAAATATATCCAGAATCCAACCTTTCCTCAACCCTCAATCTACTAAACTGCTTGTACATGCCCTCATCATCTCCCGCCTTGACTACTGCAACATCCTCCTGTGTGGCCTACCTGCTAAAACTCTCGCACCATCCCAGTCTATCCTCAACTCTGCTGCGCGACTAGTTCATCTCTCGCCTCTCTACTCCTCTGCTACCTCCTTTTGCAAATCCCTTCACTGGCTCCCAATTGCCCAGCATATCCTGTTCAAACCACTAACACTGACCTACAAAGCTATCCATAACCTTTATCCTCCATTTATCTCTGAATTAATCTCCTGATATATTCACTTTCGTAATCTCCGGTCCTCCTAAGATCTCCTTCTCTCCTCCATACTTACTTGTTCCTCATCCAATTGTCTCAAAGACTTGTCCCGAATATCCCCCATGCTCTGGAAATCTGTGTCTTTACACGTCCGATTATCCGCCACATTTGGATCCCTTCAGACGGAACATGAAAACCTATCTCTTCAAGAAAGCTTACAGCCTTCCATAACCCCGCTGCCTCCTCAACACCACTGGAGCTGCTGCCTTATCAACATCGGACCTGCGCCTCACCAACAACGGAGCTGCTTCAACCCCTAACCTACTTTCTCCTTCCCCACCATCCTGTAGAATGTAAGCCCGCAAGGGCAGGGTCCTCTTCCCTCTTTACCAGTCTATTATTGTTAGTTTCTTTACTGTAAGTGATATCTGTATTTGGTATGTAACCCCTTCTTATGTACAGCACCATGGAATCAATGGTGCTATATAAATAAATAATAACAATAATAATATTAATAATAAATACAGCCAAGATTTGGTTGATTTGAATAGCATTGCAGTATTGTGCAAGCAGAGAAACTTGTCCATCAACTCAGGTGGTCCAATAATACTGCAGTATTTATTCTGAGTTTTTTTGGAAGCTGACAAATATTATACTCCTTTTGAAGTGTGGCTGTTGTGCTTTCAAAACATATCTACACTTGGTCGCTAACCAATAGCATCACTATACTGGCACTGCTAAAAAAAATTGATTATCAGACATGATCAAATATTACTGCGGTATTAATCCTGACATTTCTTGCAAGGTGCAAAATATTATACTACATTTAAAGTCTGCTAGTTGTGTGTTCAAAACATATCCACACTTGGTTGATGACAAATAGCATTGCTATAACGGTACTGCCTAAAAAAAAGGTCATCAGACGTGATCAAATATGACTGCAGTAATAACCGTGACATTTTTTGCAAGCTGCAAAACATTATACTCTATTTAAAGTCAGCCAGTTGTGTGTTCAAAAAATTTCCATACTTGGCAGCTGACCAATAGCATCGCTATACCGCCACTGCTTAAAAAAGAATTGTCATCAGCCGTGATCAAATATTACTGTGGTAATAAAAGTGACATTTTTTGCAAGCTGCAAAATATTAAATTCCATTTAAAATGGGCAAGGCGGGTGGTAAGGGACGGGAAAGTGGACGTGATGCTAATTGTGCACGCAGAGGCCGAAGATGAAACTGTGCCTGCTGAGGGAGAACAACAAGCACCCACATCATGTTGACCTAGCTTCCTGTCCCACTTTCTAGGGGGCCGCAGAACACCATACTTGAAGCCAGAGCAGTATGAAAAGGTTGTTGGTTGGACAGCAGATATTGCTTCCAGTGAGTTTGCCATGACCACCACCACCCTGTTTTCCACATGGTCCAGTCTCAGTAGCCATGAGTCTAGCTCACATTTTCCTCACTCTGATCCTCCTTCATCCTACCATGCCGATTGCCCGGAGACAACTGATAAAACACTTGGACACTCAGAAGAGCTGTTCACTTTTTCATTTATAGATTCTGGCCTCTCACTTGGTCTGATTCAACGGGGCAAAAGGAGATCGCATGTAACGATGCCCAAATATTTGAGCAGCCATGGTCACACAAAGGCGACGGTGGGAACGTGCGATTACTGTCGCAAGAGATGTATGATGATTAGAGATGAGGGGTGTTCGAATCGAACTGTTTGCCAATTTCAAATTCGAGCTGTTTTGGGCGGTGTTCGAGCCGTTCGACGAACCCGAACGATTTGAAAAAAATTCGGCTGTTCAAGGTTATGTTCCATAACTGTTCGTGCACCAAAATCATAACTGGATTTTTTCACAGTAATGCTGATAATCAATGTTAATACACAGTTTGAGTGTACAGCGGGGCGGGGGGAGGGGCAGGGGATGGATCTTTGCAGAAATAATGAAGATCTCCATTTTTTTTTCTCTTTCCCGCATTTACAGTGGGGAGGTGCAGTCTGTCAGCCTATCAGCAGCGCACACACGGAGCGAAGTGCTTTTTTTCACACAAGCAAGGGCATGTGTCAAAGGCTGTGTATGTCACATGTCCTTGCCCTATAAGACCCTGCCATTTTCCTCGTCGCCACCATTTTCTCACTGCTGCAGCTGAGTGTTAGACGGCACTGCTGCTGCTGTTAGCGCTATATTGTGTAACTGAATTGCAAGCGAATTTTCTCTTAAATAGACAGAAAAGTTTATGGAGTAGGGACTAGTTTGTAATTGCAGTCCTTTTGAGGGCTAGGTTACAGCAGTTCATAGCACTTTTAGCAGGCAGGTCTGTGCTCTTAAATCGACAGATAGGTTGGGAGTAGTGACTAGTTGTAATTCCAGCCCTTTTGAGGGCTAGGTTACATCAGTTCCTATCATTTTTTGCCAGGCAGGTCTGTTTTAGTGCTGTGCAAGTGTTTTCAGAGCATTTGGCTAAATCTAGCTAAGCAAATCCTTTTGGGCCTCTTGCAGTGTGTGCTAGTCAGTGGAGTAGCCTATCTGTGTTGCAAGCTACACCACCTGTGTATGTAATACAATTTTTTTACTGCACCTAGCCAAGTAAAACCTTTTGGGCCTGTAGCAGTGTGTGGTACTCAATCTATTAGGCCATCTATACCAAGCTCCACCAGCTTTGAAATTAATAATAATTTTTAGCTGCATCTAGCCCGGAAAATTATTTTGGGCTTAGTAGCAGTGTGTGGTACTCATTCTTTTAGGCCATCTATACCAAGCTTCACCTGCTTTGAAATTAATAATACTTTTTAGCTGCATCGTGCCTGTAAAATAATTTTGGGCATATTAGCAGTGTGTGGTACTCATTCTATTAGGCCATCTATACCAAGCTCCACCAGCTTTGAAATTAATAATAATTTTTAGCTGCATCTAGCCCGGAAAATTATTTTGGGCTTAGTAGCAGTGTGTGGTACTCATTGTATTAGGCCATCTATACCAAGCTCCACCAGCTTTGAAATTAATAATAATTTTTAGCTGCATCTTGCCTGTAAAATAATTTTGGGCATATTAGCAGTGTGTGGTGCTCATTCTATTGGGCCATCTATACTAAACTCCACCAGCTTTCAAATTACTAATAATTTTTAGCTGCATCTTGCCTGGAAAATAATTTTGGGCATAGTAGTAGTGTGTGGTACTCATTGTATTAGGCCATCTATACCAAGCTCCACCAGCTTTGAAATTAATAATAATTTTTAGTTGCATCTAGCCCGGAAAATAATTTTTCTTCCCAATAGTGGTAGCAATAGAAATATGGGGCGCACGCCTGGCTAACAAAAATATACGCTTCATAACAAAAAACACCAGCCTAGCACACTGCATTAATAAGATGGCATCATCGTCTCTCCCAGTGCTAGGCCTACTATGCTGGCTAGCATTCCTGTGCCTAAAACACAATGTATGGGTCCGCGCAAGCCACGATGCTGAGGGGTCTAAAACTGCTGCTAACGCTTTATCACAATTCCATTGGCAGATTTTCACAGAGCTCCTCCCCAACGCCCACCCATCGGGCAACAGTTGCCCACCCTCCCTATGGGATCTAGTGGAGAATAGTTGATGCCATTAATCAGAGAGTCAGTTGCCCCGTCGACGTGGCAAGCATACTGTAAGGCATGGGAAGAGTGGACACGACTAATAGCAGGCAGACGGGTTGACCAATGTGAAAAAGCCAGATTACAAGTAACCATAGAATTTTTCCACCAGCTAATGATGAGGGGCATATCAGGGGCGTCAGCGCAGCGGTGTCTGACTGGAGTAGCATTTCACTTCCAACTACTGAATTGGGGAGATGTGACAAAGAGATTCATCATCAGACAATCCATAAAAGGGTGGAAAAGGGGTCAGCCAAGTCAGGAGTGTAGACGTCCCGTCCCGTGTCACTAAAACTGATTTCTCACATCATATCCCTAATACCATTAACATGACACTCACAATTTGAAGCAACACTACTGTCTACTGCATTTGTGATCGCCTTCTTCGGGGCGCTATGCATAAGCGAACTAGTCCCTCAATCCAAAATTACCACCAGTGGAGGCTTATTACACCAGGACGTAGTCATAGCCAATAATGCAATACGTCTACGCATACGCCAATCGAAAACGGTTCCAGCGCGCAGGGGCACTTGGGTACTTCTACAACCCACAAACGGTACACTGAGTCGGGTATCAATAGTAAAAACATATATAACC
Source organism: Phyllobates terribilis (assembly GCF_046119375.1). NCBI lineage: Eukaryota > Metazoa > Chordata > Amphibia > Anura > Dendrobatidae > Phyllobates > Phyllobates terribilis. The sequence continues at coordinate 65,591,218 of NW_027362763.1, read as the reverse complement.
ATCAGATCACAAAGTAATTACTTCCTATCACACATTGATGGAACGCCATTATCAAGATACCAGTTCCAAGCTATATTTAATAAATGCATATCATCGGCAGGGAACCACCCCAAAGATTACGGGACACACTCATTCCGCATAGGCGCGGCCACGGAAGCAGCAAGAGCAGGACTGTCAGAAACAGAAGTTCAGAGGATAGGGAGATGGCGATCCACGTGTTTGGCGAGATACATAAGACCGGACTTGTTATCCTAACGTGGTTTGTTTCTTTTACAGGTGACACTAAGCCAACAGTGTGGGTGATAGGCCACTCGTATATATATTTGGCCAATAAAATGGCGAAAGTCCCCCCAGGCGGGAGGAAATTAGAGTTTCATAACACATATTTCAACTGGAGAGGTATTAGAGGCCTGCTATGGCCACAGGTACTAATGGAGGTAATCAAGGTAGGGAGAGAGGCAAGAGGTCCGGTCATCTCAGTTATACAGGCCGGGGGAAACGACGTAGGTCATCACAAGAGCGCATAACCAATGGCAATAATAAAACTAGACACTGAGCGCTTCAGAGAATTTTTCACAAAACTAACTATAGTATGGTCAGAGATTGTGTCGATAGCGGTATGGCAAGGTGCACGAGACATCACGGCCATCGAACGGACAAGGCGGGTAATAAATATTCAGATGGCAAAATTTAGAAGAGACAGAGGCGGTGTAGTGATACAACACCGACAACTGGAAGGAGATAAAGCAGGCCTCATACGGCCCGACGGTGTTCACTTAATGGATATTGGACTGGACATATTCCTGTCAGGACTCCAGGACGGAGTGGAACAAGCGTTAAGAGTGATGGATGGGCGTCAGAGTCCTGCATACGAGTACGCAGGATCCTCCGTGGCCTGGAAATATAAAGGACATGTTGGAGAGTTACACTTGTTTGCCAACTTGCCGGTGTGGAGACCCAGGGCATGCTGCAACAAGCTGAATTATTTTAGAAATAAAATGCCTTTCTAATGGAATGAGTATAAAGAGTTAATAAAGCTGTGACCGATCCTCACCCATCCAGTTGTAAGAGTTACATTATTGTATTGTCAAGGAAAGGGGGGCGGTAGGGGGCTGAGCATCTGGGTTTGGTTGGGGGTCCCCACAGTCTGCCTAGGCTAGATGCATTTAAAAATTCTTATTAGATACACAGGCGGTGCAGCTTGCTTCGCAGCTGGGCTACTACGCCCAAAGTATTGGCTAGGCTAGATACAGTTAAAAATTCTACGCTGACTAGCAGACACTGAATCTTTGGAGCAGACCTCTGAGTAAACAGCTCTTCAGACTCAACCATCTGTGTTACCCCAAGCCATAGTGTATGTAGTTTCTTACAGTTAAAAGGGGGGGAGCGACCCAACCCACCTGGAATTGACGATGCCAACGTCACGTAAAACACAGCAAGAGGACTCCAAAAAGAGTCTCCATTTTTTCCAAAAATTGTGGCACAGACACCACTTAAGTGGCATCAATTGCTCCAGAGTTGCTTAAAATGGTTGGTGAGGTGATTTTACCAAATCCTCAAGCATTTAGTCTCCCCAGGATGACACAGGGGTAGAAAAGTCCTTGCGGATCCATGATTTGTTCATCTTTATGAACGTGAGTCTGTCTACATTCTCAGTGGACAGCCGCGTGCGCTTATCTGTCAGCACACCACCAGCAGCGCTGAACACACGTTCAGAGAGAACTCTGGCTGCAGGGCATGACAAGATCTCCAAGGCGTGAGTGGCGAGCTCCGGACATTTCTCTAGATTGGAATCCCAAAATGAGCAAGGGTCCAGTGACACAATCATGGCTTCGATGTTCACTTGGAGATACTCCTGTACCATCCTCTCTAGGTGTTGACTATGTGTCAGACTTCTTGTCTCCTGTGGCCTTGCAAAGGATGGTCTAAAAAAGTGGTGAAACGATTCCACAAAATTGCTGTTACCAGCAGATACTGTGTTACTGTTACGTTTTGAGTGATGAAGACTCGACAGTCCCACAGTTGGCAAGTTAGAACTGTGAGATTCACTACGTGCACCACTGGTGTTTTGTGGAAAAGCACATGTAAGATTCTGCAACAGCTTCAGCTGATACTCCTGCATGGGTGAATCCCTTTCTATGGCAGGAATTATTTAGGCAAATTTACTTTTGTACTGGGGATGTAAGAATGTGGCAACCCAGTAGTCGGGATTACTTTGAATTCTGACAAACCGAGGGTCATGTTGCAGGTAGTGCAGCAAGAAGGCACTCATGAGTCTTGCGCATCCAGGAGGACCAAGTCCTTGTTGTGTTGGTAGCGAGGTAAGAATCATGCTTCCTTCCTCTGCCCTCTCCCCCCAACCTCGCACAACAGAAATGTGATCAAGGTCTCCCTCATCTGATGAGTCTTCCATGCCCATCGCCTGTTCGTCCTCCACTTCTTCCTTGACTCCTGCACCTTCCTCAACAGTTTGGCTGCGATCATGCGCCCTGGTTAATCCCTCTCCCCCACCCTCCCATGCCTGCCACCTTGGTGCTGCCGACCGTCTGGACCTTGGAGATGTTATCCCTTCTGCATACGACTCCTCCTCTACTTCCTCCACCTCCTCTTGTCCCACCACCTGACTCTGAATTCTGTTTAATGTGTGCTCCAGCATGTAAATCACCGGAATAGTCATGCTGATAATGGCATCGTCGTCAGCACTAAACATCTTCGTCGCCATTTCAAAACTGTGCAGAAGGGTGTGTGGCGCCCCTGAGAGTTCAGTTGCCACAGAGGTACTGCATCTCACCCAGAGGTGTGGTATCTCACCCTCAGGTAAGGAAGGAGTATGGCTCGGGACCCTAACACCTGCATCCAACACATACCCGCAGTGGGGGTAGGGCGAGATTGCTCCTAAGGGAGAGCACAGTCCCAGGTCCCTAGCTGGCGGGAGGGTCTTATGTAGTGGGTGTGGGTGGAGAAAGCAGCTTAGGGGAGCACATGACAGGGAGAGTATGAATAGGAAGCCATCTTAGAAAGAGCAAACCAGTCAGAGGAGGAGAAGTGACAGGAGCAGAGGCTCTGCATGAGCTCTGCCCCGGAGGCGGGCCTAGCCTGGGAGGCCCAGTATTGAAGGAGAGAAGAGAGGAGTGCGAGCAGGAAGGCTCCAGGAACCGAAGGGACCCTAGGGGTACCAGCCGTGCAGAAGGCCACCCGTACGCCCGCTGCTACCAGGAGGTAGAGGGGTCAGGACAGATAAGGGGAACCGGTCCCTCAACTAGCAGAGAAACAGCAAGGCTCAACTAGAAACCGGAGGCTGCAGCATTTCATGTACTGCAGGCCAAAGTCCACACCAGTCTCACTAAGAAGGTAGCCACATAGGACCCAGGGGACGGAACACATGTCGCCCGCCAAGGCCCGAGAAAACCGGATAGGAGTGTCACTGGGTGTGAGGTGCAGGGAGAAGGCCAGAGAAAGGACACACAGAAGGGGGTCCTGCTAAGTACTCCGGAGCTATATAGGGGTGGACTGAGCCCCTCACTGAGTACGCACAGCACAACGGGGGAGATTGCTCTGGTACCTGTAATCTGGACTGCAACAACTGTGAGTAAAGATCTTGGGACTGCATCACACGGACTCTGTGTTCATTACTGACTCCCTGCACTACAACCACCATCATCCACCCACACTGCCCTGAAGCTACACTCTTCCTGTGGTGAGTAATAATACCATTGCTGCAAAACCACCAGCTTCAGAGGACTGATCCGCAGCGGCGGCCCCTTTGGCCGCACTCCACAGGTGGCGTAGTCGGACATTATAAAACCCATATATACAAATTACCCTTGGATTGACCGCCCTGGGTCACGGACCGGGTCACCGCCACAGTGACTACAACCCCCAGCTTCTACCGGCCCGGCTCCGGGTACCCCACGGCCCAAGGGGCGCGTCAACTTCATAGGTCCTGGATCTGAGACCACTCCGGCAGCGTGGTTTGCCCCAGCTCAGGATCTCGTTGGCCCAGGCTATACGTCAGAAAGTATTGCACCAGGGCATGTCGGTGCTGCCACAGTCACTGCAACATGTGCAAAGTTGAATTCTACCCTGTCGGCACGTCGCATTTCAGCCGGTGAACTGGCAGGCCCAACGACTTCTGTAGAGATGTAAGTCGTTGAGCTGCGGGATGCGAACGGCGGAAGTGAGCACACAGCGGCCATGCCATCTGCAGAAGGCCATCTAGTCCGGGATAGTGGGCTAAAAATTGCTGGACAACACGTGAGCCATACAAGGCATGTGTGTGACATTGCCCCGGCGAAGGGCCGCACCCAGGTTTGCAGCATTGTCGCACACAGCCTTCCCTGGTTGCAGGTCCAGTGGAGACAACCATTCATGAAACTAGGTCTCCAGAGCTGACCACAACTCCTCAGCTGTGTGACTCACATTTCCCAGACATTTCAAAGTAAACACCGCCTGATGCCGTTGAGCCCTGCTGCCAGCATAGTAAGGAGGTGTGCAGGATTCCTTCTGCGCAGTTAGAAAGCGGGTGGCATTACCAGACAGGCTTTGGGTGCAGGTGGAGGACCGAGAAGAGGTTGAGGAGACAGAAGCAGTGGAGGAACTTCTAGATAAAGAGGATTGACGCACAACTCGTGGGGACGGCAAGACTTGGACAGCAGCCCCTTGTCCTGCTGTCACCATAGTTACCCAGTGCCCAGTCAGCGACATGTAACGCCCCTGTCCATGCCGACTCGTCCAAGTGTCTGTGGTGAAATGCACCCTGTCACACACAGAGTTTCTCAAAGAAGCGGTGATGTTGTGTGCGACATGTTGGTTTAGCGCAGGCACACCTTTCTTTGAGCAGTAGTGCTGACTGAGCATCTAGTACTGGGGCACTGCGACGGACATAAGGTCTCGAAAATCCTCTGTGTCCGCCAGGCGGAAAGGCAGCATTTCTGTAGCCAACAGCTTGCAGATGGTGAAATTCAACCTCTTAGCTTTCTCATGGCTATAAGGAAATGGTCTTTTACTTGTCCACATCTGAGGGACCGAGGGCTGGCTGTTGTGCTTAGACGGGGTTGAGTAGGGTGTCCCCGGCAAACTACCGGTCTGTGAGGCAGATGCAGGCAGAAAAGTTAGGTTGCCTTGATCCAAAGGTGGTGCTCTCGATGTCGGAGAGCGCTCAACACCAGCTGGTGTTTCCACTTCCAAATGAAATGATGACCTGCCAATCACACTGGCTGTAGCGGGTAAAGAAGTGGCAGGTCTGCATCCAAAAACATGTGTGACTGCTGTCCCCCCAGTCACAGAGGATGAAGAGGCCGCAGACGCACAAGATGGGGCAGACGGTGGTTGGCCCGGCCCACTAGGCCGCATTGTAGCACAGTGAGCTTCCCGCTGCAACTTATGCTTCATATCCGTGTGACGGTTCATGCATGAAGTACTCAAACTATGGATTTTTTGGCCTCTACTTAGTTTTTGGTGAAAAATATTACAGATAACACGAGTTGGGTCATCCTTATCGATCTGAAAAAATGCCCAGGCTATGCAAGGCTTAGAGCCCATGCGACCTGAAGAGCCACCACGACTTGTGGTCAGAGGCAGAGTTGTGGTTGAGGATGCAGTTGTTGACGTGCTTCCAGTACTCTGTCTCTGTCCAGGAAGGCGCAACCTAACCTCGTCGTCAATAGCATCTGTGATGCCCAGCTGCGCTTGGTATCACAGATCCTAGAAGAGTGCATTGATGGAATCCTCCACAAGAGGCCCCCATAAACATTCACACATCTCCACCTGCCACCTCAGACCAGCAGAGGGAGCGCGTTAGGGATATAAATAGGGAAGGTGGAGCTAGGCAGTTCAGTTCCTCTGAAGAGTTCCTGCAGTAGAGAAGCCTAAGAGAGGTCAGTCTGCAGTGGAGCTCAGTCTAGTGTAGAGAACTCAGTTAATAGTTCAGCAGTGGAGCACGAGGCTCCTGCTAGCTAGATTCAGGGAGCCCAGTTAGAGCTTAAGGTGTGCCGGCGCCATAAGATCGGCGAAGCGCGGCAAGCTACCTTTAGTGTGTATAGCTTAGTGAGGGCCCGAGTAGGCCGAAGGCGAGTGGAGAGTTAGTACATAGGGGGCAAAGGAGCCAGTAAGGCATAACCAGAATCCCTGGAGAACTGCAAGTCCCAGGATTGCTATGGTGCTGATACGTAACAGAGCCAGGAGATGCTTAGGCCCCGCATACTGGGAGCATGAACTGCAAGACAAGGCCCTACCACAAGGTCAGCCAGCGCAGGACAGAGACAAAGTTAGGCCTAGCTCCAGGCAGGTCAGAAACTTACTACGCAGAGGCAAGAAACAGGAGGCCCTACACCCGCTCATTGGGGAGGATCCTGATATGCACCCTTCACCCTACAGTGCTCCCGGATGTGCCTGAATTTCCACCAGTAAAAGGTACTGAAGTGACTACCGTGTCCGTTCCCTTTCTTGCTCTGACCCAGCTGGGTCTTGCCTGTCCTGCATTCCCCCTGCATACGCTTTTCTGAGGCCTAGCTCCACCTGTGGGGAGCTATACCATTGAGCTGCCTTATCACCGGCCTCAGTGGACTGCTGCAGCGCTGGTGCTTCTCACCAGATACCACAGGTGGCATCACAAACTCTTATAAAATTAACAGTTATCCACCCTTTTAAAGAGTGACCCCAGGGTACGGGCCCGGGAGCCGACCACTGCAACATCCCAAAGGCCAGGCAAAGGCCCGGGTACCGAGTCATCCCCATCCCCTGGGCTAGTCACATCCTCCTCCACCTCCCCTGCTGACCTCATCGACTGGCTGACTGTGGGTTGACAGTAAGTAGGATCTCCAACCTCGTCATCATCACCCTGTGTGTTCTGACACCTGTCGTCCTCAGAGCCAACCTCTTCCTGCCCTGACCGAAAAGTCAAGTTGTCGCTCCAATCAGGTATTTGAGTCTCATCATCGTCTTCATCATTGTCTCCACCAGCAGGAGTTACAGTTTTGGAACGAGGGTCTACATTATGCTCAGAACATTCTTCATCTGGTCCTGGATCCGACTCATAAAGATTCTGGGCATCAGTGCAGATCATTTCCTCATCTGAATTAACAGAAGCTCTGGAGCAGACCTCCATTTCCCAGGCTATAGTATGAGTAAACAGCTCTGCAGACTCAACCATCTGTGTTACCCCATACTCAGACGGGCAGCTGGAGACTTGGGAGCTGTGAGGAAGCAAGTGCGATTGGGGTGACACCTCTGTGGACTGGAGTATTTGTGATGTTGAAGTTGAGGTGGAGGAGAGCCCACTTGATATCCGTTGAAGCACCTGCTGTTTTTGTGCCTCATCTGGAATTTGTAGCGATGGGCGTGTCCGTAAGAAAGGGATCGTATCACATTGTCCACGAAAAGAAGTAGACATCTTAGTTTGGCTGGAAGATGGTCTTTCTTCTGCAGATGTTACTCCCACCCACCGCGGGGGGGCTAGACCCACCAGCGGACAGGCACCAGTATTGGGAGAGGGGGGCTGGCCGTCAGGGTCCACCGCGGCTCTGGCACAAACCCGGCGACACAGAGGTCGCACGGGCAGGAACGGACTGGCCGTGTCGGCTTCGCACTCCAGCGTAGTCCCTCTGCCCGCTCGCGCCCGTAACCTCAAAGGGATGCGCAAGCGGCTTTTCTTCCCAGGGCTGTTCCCCACCCAGCAGGAACGTGGGGGAGCTCAGGTCGGCCTTCCACTGTACTCCCTTACCTCCCTCGCCCTCTTTCCATCTTCTGTTCTCCATCAAACCCCTCGGCTCTGTGGTGTCCACTCTCCCTCCAGCTCTCTCCTTCTCACAGGTGGACTACCGCGTGTATTCACACTGTGGCGAATCTTTTGGGCCCAGGCATAAGAAGTTGTCGAGGTAATGGATATTATGTGCCCCCTTAGAAACGTCCATTACAATCCCATTCGAGGAAGCAACTAAACGCCTCAAATAGTGAGCAGGATCTGGACCACCCCATGGGCAAACAGCGATCTACAGTATATAGTATGCTCCTTCCCAGAAGCAGCCCAATAGGTGGACACTATTCGGAGGCACACGTAGTAAGTAACCGGAACGCCGCATCAATGTCTGTTTTGCCCATTAGGGTGACCCTTCCCAACTTCTTGATCCGCCTGATTGCCTTGCCAAAGGATGTACAGTATATACTACCGTACTTGGTTCCGCGTCGATGTTGTCGTTTACTGACCAGCCCCTTGGATATGACAAATGGTGGATTTGTCCGAATGTATTGGGTTCCGTTTTTGGCACAACTCACAACGGGGATACCACTACGTCTTGAAAGGAAAGTGTTCTAAATGGAACCGCCATTCTACCTAAAGATATTTTATTTTTTAACTTTCTTGTCACGACGTCTGGGTATTGGTAGGCTGATTTTAGATTTTTATTCCAGCCTTTCTTGATTTTAGAAGGGCATGACATGCCTATATCTGAGTCTCCCCCTCCTTTTACTCCTCCACCTTGTAACTGGTCTGGGAGGTGGAACCTCTGAGTAACTATACAAGGGGGCGGTCCTTGTAAGGAAGCGGGTGGCTCCCAGGGAAGACGGGCAGGTAGTCACGGCAAGTGACAGGGACAGTCTCTGGGTAGAAGGGCAAGTAGTCACGGCAAGTGACAGGGACAGTCTCTGGGTAGAAGGGCAGGTAGTCACGGCAAGTGACAGGGACAGTCTCTGGGTAGAAGGACAGCAGGCAGGTGGCTGGTGAGCGCTCCCAGGTGAGCGGGCGAGAGTCTCTGGACAGGCAGGTGGTCACGGCAAGTGACGGCAGAACCTCCAGGTAGACTAGCAGACAGGTAGCAGGTGGATGCTCCCAGGTGAGCGGGCAAGAGTCTCTGGACAGGCAGGTGGTCACGGCAAGTGACGGCAGAGCCTCCAGGTAGGCTAGCAGGCAGGTAACAGGTGAGCGCTCCCAGGTGAGCGGGCAAGAGTCTCTGGACAGGCAGGTGGTCACGGCAAGTGACGGCAGAGCCTCCAGGTAGGCTAGCAGGCAGGTAGCAGGTGAGCGCTCCCAGGTGAGCGGGCAAGAGTCTCTGGACAGGCAGGTGGTCACGGCAAGTGACGGCAGAGCCTCCAGGTAGGCTAGCAGGCAGGTAGCAGGTGAGTGCTCCCAGGTGAGCGGGCAGGCTGGTCCATAGACAGACTGACAGGTGTCGGAAGGCAGACCATCGGACCGCAGGCTTGCAAGCAGGTATCAAGCAGGAATCTGGCAGGTGACTGGCAGGTAACAGGCAGGAATCTGGCAGGTGACTGGCAGGTAACATGCAGGAATCTGGCAGGTGACTGGCAGGTAACAAGCAGGAATCTGGCAGGTGACTGGCAGGTAACTGGTAACGGGACCTGAGGGCTGAAGCAGAGTGAAGGCTTTGCAACAACATTGCTCGGGCACCTCCATTTTGGAGGAGGTGCCTTATATATGGTGAAGTCCTCCGGCCATTGGCAGGGGACTCCTTAGGACGGCGCGCGCGGCCCCTTTAAGAGAGGGGGAGCGCGCGCGTGCGCGCGCCCTAAGCACCTTGGCCGGGAAGCAGCGCGCGCTGCCAGCAGAGCGGGAGGAAGACGCCGGGCACGGAGCGGAGAGGTGAGGGGAACAGCGTCCCTGCCTAGCAGGAGGCAGGGACGCCGACGCTACACACCTCTTTTCTTTTCGCATGACTATATGTACTTGTCACTTTTCCATGTGTTAGTTGTGTCTTCTGAGCAGTTTTTCAGCTTTTGGACACCTTTGAAGTGTTTTCTATGTGTTTTCTATGTATTTCTATGTGTTTTTGTTTGCCTGCCATTGGTTTTAACGGTGTTCGAAGGTGTTCGACGAACAGTTCAACGAACAGTTCGGCGAACATACGGGTGTTCGACGAACCTAACCGAACTCGAACACTATGGGGGTGGCTCAACACTAATGATGATGAGATACAATTGCCATCAACTCAGGAGGAGGCCCAGGGTGTGTACATGGAAGATGAGGTACTGGACGATGAAGTCACTGACCAAACCTGACAAGGTGACATTCATAGTGAGGACAGCAGCACACAGGGGGAGGGAGGTAAAGCACCACAACAGGCAGGGACAAGCAGTGGGGTGGCCACAGACACAAGTCAGGCAATTGTTCCCCAAAACACCAATACGAGGGAAGTTGATATTCTAACTGTTAGGTGTTTCCTAGTCTGGCTCTTTTTTAAAAACTGTCCAGTTAATCCAAAAAAAGCCATTTGCAAAATCTACCATCCTAGCATCAGCAGGGGCAGCAAAACTCCAGCTTGACCATCACCAGCATGCTAATGCACATTACAGCAAAGCACCTGACTAGTTGAACTGAACGCCAGGGTCCAGAGATGGTGTCTGCTGGTGAAACCACTGCCTGTTTCATTGTTGTGTGTGCACGCCAATCCCGTGTCTATGACACAGGCGAAGATGCCTCCCACCCTGCACCTGTCATTGCAGACTCCCAACCATCACCGTCAGCAATCATGTCCATGTCCTTTTCCCAGCGCAACGTTCAGTTGTACCTACACCACTCCTTTGAACGCAAGCACAAATACGCAGCCACCCACTCACAGGCCACAATACTAAGCAGCCACATTTCTCGACTGCTTGCACTCGAAATGCATTGCAGGCAAAGCAAGATGAGAGAGAGCAATGAACTATACAGGGTGATGCTACACAGCCCAGCCTCATCTCATCTCAACGTGGATTGGGTGATAATGAGAAGGAGGACCAGGAAGAGCAGGAACAGGAACTGGTTTCCTGCACTACAGATAGTACTACCCACACCACATTCATACCATCTGTTCAGCGTGGATGGCCTGAAGAGGGAGAGGATGGGGAGGAGGATAAGGAGGAGAACATGTGACGCGCCCCCAGGGCTGTGGGGTACTCGGCAGCCGGGCCTATGGATGCTGATGGGGGATATCACGGTGGCTGGCCCGGTCCGTGGCCCAGGGCGGTCAATAAAAAGGGAGGTTCTTCTATTTATAGGGGATTTATAGAGTTTTTTTATAGAGTTCGTGACGCCACCTGTGGAATGCGGTTAAAGGGAGCCGCCGCTGTGGATCAGTCCTCTGAAGCTGATGTTACTGCAGCAGGGATGGTGTGGCTCTCCACAGGAAGAGCTAGCTCCAGGACAGTGCAGATGATGCTGCAGGTTGTGCTGGGCATTGTAGTGCAGGGGGAAAGATGGCGCAGCTGAAATAATGGACGGAGGCAGTGCGGTGCAGTCATCCGAGTCTTTACTCACAGTTCTCATATACGTTCCACTGATACACTGTGCGGGTGCCAGCCTCCCACGTCGCGCTGCGTTCACCAGACCAGGGGTTCAGCTCTTCTTCAGGTAGGTAAGGAGCACCTGATGGAACCCCGCTTTCTTATGTTCCTCTCTAGACCGACTTCACACATGGGTCTTCTCCCTCCTGCCCTGCGCTTCCCCACTCACAGTTCCGCTCGGGTGCTCTGAAGTCCCTCTGGGCAACCTGGAGTTCCCGGACCTGCTTGACCCTCACAGTGACTAGGATGAGGCTGTGGCAACTGCACTATAAAAGTCAGAAGCCTCCAGTTTTTCCAGCCGAGACCTGGAGTAACACGGCAGGTCCAGGGGCCGGTCCCCTTCTTGCGGCCTGATCCCTCTGTCTTCTGAAAGATTCGGGGCGTACGGGTGCCATCCTGCACTTGCCGTACCCCCTGGGATCCCTTCAATAGAACGGAGCCTTTCTCCTCTGCTCCACTCCTGGGCCTCTAGCACTAGGCCCCACTATGGAGCAGAGCTTCTAAAGAGACTCTGCTCCCTGACTGACTAGCACTCTCTTCTGATCTGACTGACCTGCCACCCTAAGATGGCTTCCCTTTATATACCTCCTACTATGGTGCTCTCCTACTCTACTTTCTCCACCCACACCCACTACTGGTTCCCCCTACCTTTGGGTTCCCCCCACTCCAGCCAGGGACAAGGCTCTTGCCCTTCCAGCCGGCCTGGAGCAGTGTAGTGTTGAATGTAGGTGTTGGGGTTCCGGGCAGCACTCCCTCCTTACCTGAGAGAAGGAGATACCACACCTCTGGGTGAGGTGCAGTACCTGTGTGGCGACTGAACCCTCAGGGGCGCCACACTCCCCTCTGGTAAAACACAGCACATCCACGGGCTGGAACTGAGTAAAACACGGTATATTAGACATGCAGTTTTTAGAATGCATTCACATTTAAGATTGAAACAAAAACAATTCTTCCCTTTATGGGAGACACTTCTCTTTAAACGTTACAGGTCATCATTACACTATAAAACACTTTTAATAACATTCTGTAACAGGTTACAGCACATTCTGCAACCGGGTATACATTTTCCTTTTCAAACAGGTGCAAAAGTAGCAGCATGAGGGACCCGTCCGCAAACCCTCAACGTAGGCCCTGGGCATGGCTGCAGGGCTTAGGTGATCCTGCTGCTGGACCATGTCTTCCGCCATGCCAAATGGGTTTTTGTTCTGAGGTCACTTGGTTGCACTTATAAAACCAATGGAGAGCACTTTAAGAAGTGCAAAACTATATACACAATATCAGTCTTTGGCTGTTCACAGTCCTCAGCTTGAAGTCTGTATACCCTGATGGGTAATTATGCTCACACAAACAACTTTAAATTTTTGTACCCTTACGGGTGACTATTTACAGTTTAGTCCCACCTACTGTACTGGTAGTGGGGTCCCCGCCTGGGGTACTTTTGATTTTTGCTGGACCCAGTCGGGTCATCAGCCATGAAATGCGGGGGCGTGTCCTCTCCTTCCTCAATCACGCGGTACACCTTGAGGGCATACCACCCGTGTTCCCCGTGGTGTCGTGTGTAAGTGACACGGTCACCGGGGTACAAGTTCCGGTCGGGATGGCCCTGTTCCAGCTCGGGCTCAACATCCCACCGGTTCACGAAAATATCCCTGTTGAAGTTGGGATCATGGATAAAGCCCCACCCTGCCTGCAAATCGAACTTTACTACTAGTCCTTCTTCACGGGAGCTGGGGTGGGCCGATTCCACCTGCTGGGCTTGTGCTTTTGCGGCCTTGTTCCGGGCCTCTATCTGCTCACAACGAGCCTGCCGAGTGCGCCGCTGCTTCTCCAGCTGTTGGAGCTCCCACCTGCAGAACTCCTTCCTCTGCAGGGCTTCGGCTTGGGTCTCCTGCGGGAACCCCATCAGGCCCCCCCCCCGGTTGTCCCAACTAAATTCTTCTCCGCTGGAGCAGGCAACCAGGGGCACTGGTGTCGGGAGTAGCGGTTCTGGCTGCTGGTCCTCAAACCGGGCAGACCAATCAAAGGACGGCGCGCCGTACACCCACTCGGGTGACTGAAGTGGCGGTTCCGGGAGGGAGCCGAGCAGGAGGTCCTCAGGATTAGCGCCCGGGGGTGGAGGCTCCGGGCTGAGCAGCTGCTCCAGGGAATACATGGCGGGGTACGGGGAGTGCTGGTGTAAGAGGCCCAGGAGCAGGTCGGCGCTTGCAGCGCCCGGGACATGGGAACTCTTCCTGCCTGCTCCTGTGCTGTACACGGCCTCCTGATGCTCCTCTGGCTCTGCCGGGGCTGGAGCGCTGCCGCTGGTATCCAGTGCTGGCCACCGCCGAGCTGCTAACTTTTCCAGCAGCTCGCTCTTCCACTTGGCAACCGCTGCTTGCTGGGCCCGTTCCACCTGCTGGCTCAGCTCCAGGATCTCTTGTTGGAGGAATTCCGTATCCTCCGGGGACAGTTTACTTGATTCCCCCTCCAGGGTGAGGGGGGTCGCATGTTGCTGCAGGCCAGAGGCGGAGGCTGGATCCTTGCTTCCGTCCATGCTGGCTGCCGGGTGCGGTCTGTCTAAACTTGTTAAGGACACACCCTGTCTCCATTCCTTCTCTCTTCCTCCCCTCCTCATTCGGGGGCGGTCCCATAGCAGCCTGCTGTCAATCACTCCCTGTGACGTACTCCCTGCCTTGATGGACACATCTATGCGGACAGTCACTGTTGCAAGGTGCAGGGGGTGCTTTTGGCGCCATTCTGGGACCCGGCCCACGATGGGAGGTTCCATATTGTTGTTTTTGATCACGCACATAATGGCGCCCGTTCTTCTGGGGTGGGCGCCACATTCAGCAACATAACACAGTTCTTTAAGGTGCACAGTACCCGGTGGCAACGGGCACGGAATCCTGTTCATTGCAACGGGCACGGAATCCTGTTCGTTGCAACGGGCACGAAATCCTTTTCATGATGCCAAGTTTGATGCGGCCCCCAGGGCTGTGGGGTACCCGGCAGCCAGGCCTATGGATGCTGGTGGGGGATATCATGGTGGCTGGCCCAGTCCGTGGCCTAGGGCGGTCAATAGAAAGGGGGGGTTCTTCTATTTATAGGGGATTTATAGAGTTTTTTTATAGAGTTCGTGACACCACCTGTGGAATGCGGCTAAAGGGAGCCGCCGCAGCGGAGCAGTCCTCTGAAGCTGATGTTACTGCAGCAGGGATGGTGTGGCTCTCCACAGGAAGAGCTAGATCCAGGGTAGTGCAGATGATGCTGCAGGTTGTGCTGGGCATTGTAGTGCAGGGGGAAAGATGGCGCAGCTGAAATAATGGACGGAGGCAGTGCGGTGCAGTCATCCGAGTCTTTACTCACAGTTCTCATATACGTTCCACTGATACACTGCGCGGGTGCCAGCCTCCCACGTCACGCTGCGTTCACCAGACCGGGGTTCAGCTCTTCATCAGGTGGTTTAGGCGCACCTGATGGAACCCCGCTTTCTTATGTTCCTCTCTAGACCGACTTCACACTGGGTCTTCTCCCTCCTGCCCTGCACTTCCCCACTCACAGTCCCGCTCGGGTGCTCTGAAGTCCCTCTGGGCAACCTGGAGTTCCCGGACCTGCTTGACCCTCAGGGTGACTAGGATGAGGCTGTGGCAACTGCACTATAAAAGTCAGAAGCCTCCGGTTTTTCCAGCCGAGACCTGGAGTAACACGGCTGGTCCAGGGGCCGGTCCCCTTCTTGCGGCCTGATCCCTCTGTCTTCTGACAGATTCGGGGCGTACGGGTGCCGTCCTGCACTCGCCGTACCACCTGGGATCCCTTCAATAGAACGGAGCCTTTCTCCTCTGCTCCCCTCCTGGGCCTCTAGCACTAGGCCCCACTATGGAGCAGAGCTCCTAAAGAGACTCTGCTCCCTGACTGACTAACACTCTCTTCTGATCTGACTGACCTGCCACCCTAAGATGGCTTCCCTTTATATACCTCCTACTATGGTGCTCCCCTACTCTACTTCCTCCACCCACACCCACTACTGGTTCCCCCTACCTTTGGGTTCCCCCCACTCCAGCCAGGGACAAGGCTCAGCAGGAAACACATTGCATCTTGTCCTTCCAGCCGGCCTGGAGCAGTGTAGTGTTGAATGTGGGTGTTGGGGTTCCAGGCAGAACTCCCTCCTTACCTGAGAGAAGGAGATACCACACCTCTGGGTGAGGTGCAGTACCTCTGTGGCGACTGAACCCTCAGGGGTGCTACACATGGACAGTTGTCCTCTTGGAGGGGACAGGGAAGTCTTGGTTGTTGGCAGTCTGGCACACAAGGCCAAGTTTATGCTTCGTTGCCTTTCCCGTGATCCTTGTGTTGTACAAATTTTGGGCAACTGTACTTACTGATTGGTCACACTTCTAGAGCCCCGCTACAAGGAGAACTTTCTATCTCTCCTTCCCATGGCGGAGAGGTCTATTAAAATGTTGCAGTACCAGAAGGCCCTTGTTGAATAATTTGTAAAAAAATTTCTAGCTGACAACGCTGGAACAGCAGGGGTCACAGTTCCTTGGAAACCATGGAGTACAGACGAGGAGACATAAACCAGATGCAGCAGAGGCAGAGGAACACTGTCAAAAGTCTGGAACAGTTTTCTCGGACTTTCCCAGCGCCCAGGCCCTGATGCACGGGATACTCTGACAAGGAGGGAAAAGTGCACGGGATACTCTGACAAGGAGGGAAAAGTTTTGGAAGATACTGAAGTACCTTGCTGACTCTACCAGCATCCTCTGTGATTCATCTGTGTCTTACAACTTAGGTATCCAAGCTGGACTCGTGACATGAACTGTCTCTCTACACCTTGGAAGTCCTGGCCTGCCCTGCCCCTAGCGTTTTGTCAGAGCCGGTTTTTAGTGCCGCCGGGGGTATTATAACTGATAGACGCTTCCGCCTGTTAACTGAAAATGCTGACATGCTGACTCTTATAAAAATGAACAAGGGCTTGAATGGGCCAGACTTCTCAACACCAACGGATGATAGCAGCAGAACATAAACTCATGTCCATTGGGGTTTTTTTTGGAGGGATTTTGTCTATTTTATGTTGTGCTCCTTATCCTTTTCCTCATCCTCCACCACCATATCACCAGGGTGACCATCATGCAACACCCACATAATTTTTTTAAGGGTGTTTATGATGCTTGATGCTCGTAGGAAATATTTTTAGAGGCCTATCGTTAACATTCTAGAAAATATACATGTATTCCCCCCAGGGGTAAATGTTTATCACTAAGTGCATGGGCATTACCAGTCTTGGAGACCCATTCCTTAATAATGGAAAATACATTTTTTACTGAGGCCCTACACTACGTCTCTTCAAATTGGTATTGGGGTGCGTCCCAATTTTTGGTATACCTTGAACTTGCTGCATACGCAGTAACAGTCTAGGAGACCCACTCCTTGGTAAGGGAAAATACATTTTTTACTGAGGCCCTCCTCTACATCTCTTCAAATTGGTATTGGAGTGCATCCTAATTTTTAGCAGCCATTAAACTTGCTGCATACACAATAACAGTATAGGACACCCACTCATAAATAATGGGAAGGCTAATTCAAATTGATTCTATATTCTGCAATATTAACTGTTATCTGAAATAGGGACTGGTGCTAGGTATCATCAGATGGAATGAGTCTTCATATTCTGGTCACATAAATATCTTCACAGTGCATAACTCGATTGATGTTTTCCATGCACACATTCACTGACAGAAATTTATCATAGTTGACAGAAATTCATCGAATTTGGTAGAAAGGTTTCAAATTTGACAGAGATTAATCAAACTTAAAAAAAATCCTGATTTAATGTGTCCATTCACAGTTTCTTTGTAGCTTCTGTATGTAAGAGGTAGTGGTGGGAGACTTGATGCTATTGGAACTGGAATTACCACTTCAGAACTCTCCGGTGCTTTGTTTCCATTCATTTCTGGGTGCTTCTTGAAGTATGTTTGGGGTCATTGTCCTGCTGGAAGACCCATGACCTATTGTGACATTGCGACCCAAAATCCTTTGGGAGTCTTCACATTTCATAATGCCTTGCACACAGTCAAGGCACCCTGTGCCAGAGACAGAGAATCAACCCCTAAATATCTTTGTACCGCCACCATATTTGACTACAAGTACTGTGTTCTTTTACTTGTAAGCCTCATTCCATTCATAGTAAACAGTTGAATGATGTGCGTTACCAAAAAGTTCTATCTTGGTCTCATCTGTGCTCAAGACGCTTGCTTGTCCTCTAAAAATAGTGGAGGGCACCTACTGGCACTCTATAAATTGTGAGGGCTGCCTGCTGGACATCCAAGTTTCAAACTTTACAGAATATATGCGAAAAAAAAAAATTTGACCATCTCAGATGGATACGTTATATTGCTACAGCATGTGTCTGATCATGTCTCACACACCACATGGCCAGATAAGGTAGTAAAACATTAAAATTACATTTACTGTTGAATGTATTTTTCACCTTTGAAAGCAATGCAAAAGCGCATCAAAAACACTACTTGTGAACATAGCCCAAGGTGTGGAGGAGCATTTTTGTTTTTGCATATTTATTTTGTCTATATGCAAGTCATTACCCTTTAAAGAATGTTTCTTAACATTTTTTTCAGGAAAATCCATTTTGGCTTTGTTTTTGCATGTTGTATTGTCAGTCCATAAAAGTGGCGTAATACTCTGACAACATTGCTCACAGCAGTGACCTGGGATTCAGAGTTGTTTCCAGGGATCTTCCCCATGCTGTTCTCATGTCATTTGAGCACTGTTTCCACCGATTTGACCAATTTATAGTCTCCCTCCAGACTTCCAAGGGGGGGTGCCACAGAAAAAATGCTTGAGTTTCACATTGACTTACACTGTACTCGTTACTCGGGTCAAGAACCCGAGTATTACGATTTCCTTGAACCCAGTAACAAGTACTCGAACATTTTAGTGCTCGCACATCACTATTAATTAATAATAGTTTCCCATATGTCTACTTTAAATCATCATTTTTACATACCCTTTTATTTTGTTAAGATGTAAAAAGAGTTATAAATTTACCAGCAATTTAAATTTTTTCACCAAACTTTACAAAATCTTTTTTTTACAGACCTATTTAGTTTTAGTCCAATTTTGTGGAATTATGACATGTACAGTGGTGGCCAAAAATATTGGCACCCCTGCAATTCTGTAAGATAATACTCAGTTTCTTCCTGAAAATGATTGCAATCACAAATTCGTTGGTATTATTATCTTCATTTAATTTGTCTTCAATGAAAAAACACAAAAAGAATTGTCCTAAAGCCAAATTGGATATAATTCCACACCAAACCTAAAAAAGGGGGTGGACAAAAGTATTGGCACTGTTTGAAAAATCATGTGATACTTCTCTAATTCGTGTAATTAACAGCATCTGTAACTTACCTGTGGCACCTAACAGGTGTTGGCAATAACTAAATAACACTTGCAGCCAGTTAACATGGATTAAAGTTGACTCAACTTCTGTCCTGTGTCCTTGTGTGTACCACATTGAGCATGGAGAAAAGAAAGAAGACCAAAGAACTGTCTGAGGACTTGAGAAACCAAATTGTGAGGAAGCATGAGCAATCTCAAGGTTACAAGTCCATCTCCAAAGACCTGAATGTTCCTGTGTCTTCCGTGCGCAGTGTCATCAAGAAGTTTAAAGCCCATGGCACTGTGGCTAACCTCCCTAGATGTGGACGGAAAAGAAAAATTGACGAGAGATTTCAACGCAAGATTGTGCGGATGGTGGATAAAGAACCTCGACTAACATCCAAACAAGTTCAAGCTACCCTGCAGTCCGAGGGTACAACAGTGTCAACCTGTACTATCCATCGGCGTCTGAATGAAAAGGGACTGTATGGTAGGATACCCAGGAAGACCCCACTTCTTACCCCGAGACATAAGAAAGCCAGGCTGGAGTTTGCCAAAACTTACCTGAGAAAGCCTAAAACGTTTTGGAAGAATGTTCTCTGGTCAGATGAGACAAAAGTAGAGCTTTTTGGGAAAAAGCATCAACATAGAGTGTACAGGAAAAAAAAATAGGCATTCAAAGAAAAGAACACGGTCCCTACAGTCAAACATGGCAGAGGTTCCCTGATGTTTTGGGGTTGCTTTGCTGCCTCTGGCACTGGACTGCTTGACCGTGTGCATGGCATTATGAAGTCTGAAGACTACCAACAAATTTTGCAGCATAATGTAGGGCCCAGTGTGAGAAAGCTGGGTCTCCCTCAGAGGTCATGGGTCTTCCAGCGGGACAATGACCCAAAACACACTTCCAAAAGCACTATAAAATGGTTTGAGAGAAAGCACTGGAGACTTCTAAGGTGGCCAGCAATGAGCCCAGACCTGAATCCCATAGAACACCTGTGGAGAGATCTCAAAATGGCAGTTTGGAGAAGGCACCCTTCAAATATCAGGGACCTGGAGCAGTTTGCCAAAGAAGAATGGTCTACAATTCCAGCAGAGCATTGTAAGAAACTCATTGATGGTTACCAGAAGCGGTTGTTCGCAGTTATTTTGGCTAAAGGTTGTGCAACCAAGAATTAGGCTGAGGGTGCCAATACTTTTGTCTGGCCCATTTCTGGAGTTTTGTGTGAAATGATCAATGATTTGATTTTTGCTTCATTTTCTTTTGTGTTTTTTCCTTGCAAGCAAATTAAATGAAAATAATAATGCCAAAGAATTTGTGATTGCAAACATTTTCAGGAAGAAACTGAGTATTATCTGACAGAATTGCAGGGGTGCCAATACTTTTGGCCACCACTGTACAAGACAGTCAAAGGCAAAAATGTTTTCACCTGGTTAATGCAGTCCTACGTTTACATTCTAATCAGCGGATATTAATATGATCCATAGAAGGTTTTACTTTACCTCTTTCTGTTTGATCAGAAAAGAATCTATAAGACTTCTCTGGTCATTTGCATCCAGTTGATTCCTCTTTTTCGTGAAGATCTCTCTGATATATGCATTAAATTCATCACTATTTTGTCGAATACTTTTGTGACTTCCTGGAATCCAACTCATCAGGAATGGAAACGCGTTGTACAACTATAGAGGAAAATATGAATCAAGACATTACATATGTGTGCAGTGTCAGACTGAGGTGCCAAGGACCCTCTAGTAACATTGACTCTGGGAGTTGACGCTTCTGCTACATGCAAATATTACCTAACACTTGTTTACAAATTTTCACATCCATTGGGAACGGCTGCTCTTTTTTGCATAACCTGTGGATATTCCATGAATGCTTGAGATGGGACCACCCCTATTATAATTTAGTTGAACTCCTTTAATGCATATATGCTGTATATATACTGATTTTTGTAACATGAAATTACTTCAAGTGTTAAGTAAAGACAACAATATGAGCAAATTTAACCTATATTGTAGAGAGATGTTGACTCCGATGCTAACAAAATAGTGAGTACAGGTCGAGTATAGTAAAGGATGTAACTCAGGATCATTACAGGATAAGTAATGTAATGTATGTACACAGTGACTGCACCAGCAGAATAGTGAGTGCAGCTCTGGAGTATAATACAGGATATAATTTAGGATCAGTACAGGATCAGTAATGTATGTACACAGTGACTGCACCAGCAGAACTGTGCGTGCAGCTCTGGAGTATAACACAGGATGAAACTCAGGATCAGTACAGGATAAGTAATGTATGTACACAGTGACTTCCCACAGTTGCTGAGTCCTCTTTGCCCTGAAGCCCCTCTTCTAATCAGGAATCTGACTTGGATGTGATGTGCTGATGGGTTCTTTCTGTAATCGATTGTATTTTGGCAGTCCTTGTTAACTCCCCACCCGTGGGACTGGATTCAGCTGCATACATGACATGAGACCTTAGGTCTGGTTAAACAGGTTTGATTTTACTGTGAAATTCTGATACATGCGGTTGCGGCACACAGAGTGAGACAAAATACCCTCCGGATGATATTCCCTTTGTCAAGAGTAATATGAGTCCTTGACTCTGTTCTGCCCGACCTGCCCCTGCCTCAATAGCTCCTGTTGGTTCCAGGGACCTTTGATCCGGAATAACAGCTTTCCTGAGACCCCCTGATCTTTCCCTTTCTTTGTGACCGGGCTAGCATCTTCCTCACAGGGGAAACAGAGAGATGGCACCCAATGCCTCTTCTGGGCCCTAGGCCCAACACTTCCCCAGGATCTGCACAAAGCTTCAGATGTGTCCGCATACCTTTTGGAGACTTGGCACTGACAGGACCACTTTGCCGCTGCTTCATCACTGTCTTAGAACCTGTCAACATTGTCACTGTCTAGCACTTCCTCTGATTGAACTCGCCTCCACTAGTACATGACTCTGAACTTGACATTCTCCTAGACTGACTAAAACTGGAAATGCTTCCCCGCTCGTGGAGGCGGAAGCTGTCCACAATCTTATGGTGGCGGCGACCGGGTATCCATACTCGGTCCCCAGCCGCCACTATTTGTCCCGGTGTCATCTCCACCTTCCACAAGCACGGGTCCCACAACATTACCCGTGCCCTCCCCAGTGCACTTACTGGGAAGGACCGCCTAACCACAAACACATGGACAGGTGAATGTGGCCAGGGACTGTACGGAGCCAGTCCACAACTTTTTTTGCTGAGTTTTATTTCACCACAGCCATATTCTTTAGCTTGGTGAAAGGACTTGGGAAACCATATCTACCCAGCTGTCATTTCTCCCAGGAAGTCCTTTAAAGCTGCTTTCACTTGAAATGTGGCCTCTTAGGCTCGTGGAGGCGGAAGCTTTTCATAACCTCATGCCGGCGGCAGCCGTTTGTCCATACTCGGTCCCCAGCCGCCACTGTTTCTCCCGGTATCGTCTCCGCCTTCCACAAGCACGGGTCCCACAACATTACCCGTGCCTGACCCAGTGCACTTACTGGGAAGGACCGCCTAACCACAAACATGTAGACAGGTGAATGTGGCCAGGGACGGTACGGAGCCAGTCCACAGTTTTTTTGCTGAGTTGTATTTCACCACAGCCATATTCTTTAGCTTGGTGAAAGGACTTGGGAAACCATATCTACTCAGCTGTCATTTCTCCCAGGAAGTCCTCTAAAGCTGCTTTCACTTGAAATATGACCTTTTAGGCTTGTGGAGGCTGAAGCTTTCCACAATCTTATGGCAGCGGCCGGGTGTCCATACTCGGTCCCCAGCCGCCACTATTTGTCCCGGTGTCATCTCCGCCTTCCACAAGCACGGGTCCCACAACATTACCCGTGCGCGACCCAGTGCACTTACTGGGAAGGACCGCCTAACCACAAACATGTGGACAGGAGAATGTGGCCAGGGACGGTACGGAGCCAGTCCACAGCTTTTTTGCTGAGTTGTATTTCACCACAGCCATATTCTTTAGCTTGGTGAAAGGACTTGGGAAACCATATCTACCCAGCTGTCATTTCTCCCAGGAAGTCCTCTAAAGCTGCTTTCACTTGAAATATGACCTTTTAGGCTTGTGGAGGCTGAAGCTGTCCACAATCTTATGGCGGCGGCCGGGTGTCTATACTCGGTCCCCAGCCGCCACTATTTGTCCCGGTGTCAACTCCACCTTCCACAAGCACGGGTCCCACAACATTACCCGTGCCCGACCCCAGTGCACTTACTGGGAAGGACCGCCTAACCACCAACATGTGGACAGGTGAATGTGGCCAGGGACAGTATGGAGCCAGTCCACAGCTTTTTTTGCTGAGTTGTATTTCACCACAGCCATATTCTTTAGCTTGGTGAAAGGACTTGGGAAACCATATCTACCCAGCTGTCATTTCTCCCAGGAAGTCCACTAAAGCTGCTTTCACTTGAAATGTGGCCTTTTAGGCTCATGGAGGCGGAAGCTGTCCACAATCTTATGGCGGTGGCCGGGTGTCCGTACTCGGTCCCCAGCCGCCACTATTTGTCCCGGTGTCATCTCCTCCTTCCACAAGCACGGGTCCCACAACATTACCCGTGCCCAACCCCAGTGCACTTACTGGGAAGCATCGCCTAACCACAAACACGTGGACAGGTGAATGTGGCCAGGGACGGTACGGAGCCAGTCCACAGCTTTTTTTGATGAGTTGTATTTCACCACAGCCATATTCTTTAGCTTGGTGAAAGGACTTGGGAAACCTTATCTACCCAGCTGTCATTTCTCCCAGGAAGTCCTCTAAAACTGCTTTCACTTGAAATGTGGCCTTTTAGGTTCGTGGAGGCGGAAGCTATTCATAACCTCATGCCGGCGGCGGATGGGTGTCCATACTCGGTCCCCAGCCGCCACTGTTTCTCTCGGTATCGTCTCCACCTTCCACAAGCACGGGTCCCACAACATTACTCGTGCCCGACCCCAGTGCACTTACTGGGAAGGATCGCCTAGCCACAAACGCGTGGACAGGTGAATGTGGCCAGGGACTGTAAAGAGCCAGTCCACAGCTTTTTTTGCTGAGTTGTATTTCACCACAGCCATATTCTTTAGCTCGGTGAAAGGACTGGCATAGATGGAAACCGTATCTACCCTGGGTGTCATTTCTCCCAGGAAGTCCTCTAAAGCAGCTTGTTGCAGAAGCAATGGCAGCCCGTCCAACCTCAACTCGCACTTCTCGGTGGTGCTTTGACGCACAAACATCTTTCTTTGCGCATTTAATTTCATGACTACAGAGTTAGGGAATGGCCTGATCTGCAATGCGGTTTGAGAAATAACATGCATAAGCACGTCCGATCCACATTAAAAAAACAGCCATAGAGTGTCTGGGAACCTTCCCCGACACTTTTCTTAGCCAGGGCTGCTTCTCGGCAGGGTTGGACAGACCCACCAGAAAACCGGAGACTCTTCCGGTGGGCCTGGCTTCTCCTTCAGGAGAGTTCATAGTGCTGAGGTGAGGCCATGATGATGATAGAGGCCACCATCTGCTTAGTTTTCTGTTACTTGGAATGCAAGCGCAAGTATGCAGCCAGCCACCCTCCCACAGGCTGCAATACTAAACTGCCAGATTTCTGGGCATCAGATTGCACTTGAAATGTGGCTTTTTAGGCTTGTGGATGCGGAAGCTTTTCACAACCTCATGCCTCATGCCTCATGTCCATGGTCCCCAGCCACCACTATTTCTCCCGGTGTTGTCTCCATCTTCTACAAGCGCGGGTCCCTAAACATTACTGCTGGTACTTTTCTGTGGGAATTTGCTTGCCTCCTACCAGCCTGGAATATTTCCAGTAAACTATGGTACAACGCCATGGTATTAGCACTACCCATAATAACAGTAGCGAAGCCATCCACAATTTCCTTCTCAGGAATTTTATTTGGTAGACTGAGTGGCTGCCCAAATACATTAGTTCCTCACAAAGGAGCTGTAGATAGAGTGGCAGTAGGTGCAAGTTTCTCCAGCCTGTTAGATATTAGAGGGTGAACGGCAGCACATTGGCTCAGTGGTTAGCACTGAAGCCTTGCAAAGCTGGTATCCTGGGTTCAAATCCCAGCAAGAACATCTGCAAGGACTTTGTATGTTCTCCCCATGTTTGCGTTGGTTTCCACCTCAGTAAAAAAGCAGCCATAGAGTGTCCGGGAACCTTCCCACACACTTTTCTTAGCCAGGACTGCTTCTCGGCAGGGATGGACGGTCCCACCAAAGAATCCTCTGGTGTGCCCTGGCTTCTACATCAGGAGAGTTCATAATAGTGCTAAATTTGCAGCTGCTATGGGGCTCTTGAGCGGGGGAGAAAGGTGAGCCCTCAGAATCAAATCCTCTGATGGGCACAATGTTTTTCAATCTGAAACAGCCTCTCAGTGGGAGTTGTATTTCCCCACAGCCATATTCTTTAGCTCGGTGAAAGGACTGGCATAGAGGGAAACCGTATCTACTCCGGCTGTCATTTCTCCATCACCAGGTTCCGCCCATTGTCACACACAACCATGGCTGGCTGTATGTTCAGTGGTGAGAGCCACAGATCAAGCTGCTGTGTTACAGCTTTCAACAACTCTGCAGCTCTGGGCGGTTTGTCACCTAAGCTTTAATCATGTTATCTTCAGCACAGCCTGTTGCCGCTTTGCCAAGGCAGTGCTGCAGTGCTTTCAGCTTGTGACTGATGTAGTCATTTCGGAGATGGAGGAGGAGGTGCAGGAGCTGAACAATGTGATTACAATGAGGTTACATTGGCGACTCTGTATTTATACTAAAGAAAGATACTACTGTTTTGTTTTTTTTAGGTTATTTTTTAAGTCAAATGCATTCACCGGGAAATGTCATTTTAACATTTTACAACCTTATCTGGCAATGTGGTGTGTGACACATCATCAGACACATCCTGTTTCATTGATGATGGAGCGACTCTGAAAGACACATAGAGCAGGGCCACAGTAACGAGTACGACATGTTCCCACTAGAAAGGAGAGAGTCTGCTATACAGTTATAGGGTATGCAGTGAGTCCAACGGCTGACCAATTTTAGGAAAAAACCCACTGCGAATTTAAAGACACATAGAGCAGGGCCACAGTAATGACAAATTTCCATTAGAAAGGAGAGAGTCTGCTATACAGTTAAAGGGTATGCAGTGAGTCCAACGGCTGACCAAATTTAGGAAAAACCCCACTAAGAAATTAAAGACACATAGAGCAGGGCCACAGTAATGAAAAATTCCCATTAGAAAGGAGAGAGTCTGCTATACAGTTATAGGGTATGCAGTGAGTCCAAGGGCTGAACAAATTAAGGAAAAACCCCACTAAGAAAATAAAGACACATAGAGCAGGGCCACAGTAACAAAAAATTCCCATTAGAAAGGAGAATGTCTCCCATAGTGTTGGCCTATGCAGTGAATGCAAGGGCTGTCAAAAATTTTGAGGAACTTCAATGCCCCTTTGAAGAGACATGGAGGTCAGAGGGCCTCCTGAAAACAATGTTCCCATTATTAGGAAGTGGTCTCCCATAGTGTTGGCCTATGCAGTGATTGCATGGGTTGCCAAAAATTTGGAGGCACTCTAATGCCCCATGTAAGAGACGTGGAGAAGGGCCTCATAAAAAAATGTTTCCATTAGAAAGGAGCGGGCCTCCTATACTTGTAATGCCCATGCACTAAGTGTACGGGCTGAAAAACATTTACCCCTGGGGGGTATACATGAACATAGTGCATCAAAAAAATTTTTACGGGCATCATAAACACCCTTTAAAAAAATTATGTGGGTGTTGCATCACGGACCACGCTCACCCTGGTGATGTAGTGGAGGATGAGGAGAAGAAGGAGGATAAGAGCAAATAGCCAAAATCAGGAAGCGTATACCCATATCTGGGTGTGAAATGGTGCATGGGAATACACCTCCCAAGAAAAGACACTGGATTTGAGTTTATGTTACGCTGCTATCATTCGGTGGTGTTGAGAAGTCTGCCCAATCCAGCCCTTGTTCATTTTTATAAGAGTCAGTCTGTCAGCGTTTTCAGTTGACAGGCGGATGCGCTTATCAGTTATAATTCCACCAGCAGCACTAAAAACCCGCTGTGATGAAACACTGGTGGCAGGGCAGGCCAGGACCTCAAATGCATAGAGAGCCAGTTCATTCCACATATCCAGCTTGGATACCCAATAATTATAAAGCACAGAGGAATCACGGAGGACGTCGGTACGGTCAGCAAGGTACTCACTCAGCATCTTCCCAAACTTTGCACTCCTTGTGAGAGTACCCCGCGCCTCAGGGCCTGTGCGATGGGAGGGGCTGAGAAAACTCTCCCAGAACTTTGACAGTGTTCCGCTGCCTCTGCTGGATTGATGTTGTGTCTCTCTCGCCTGTACCCCTTGGTTGTCCAACGAAGTGCGCTCTCTGCCGCCAGCGTTTTCAGATGGGAATTTTTTTAATAGTTCCGCAACAAGGGCCTTGTAACATACCTGGCGGCATGCTTGCATAGTGCACCATCTCCCACTATGCAAGATCGCATCTTAATCTTCAGTCCAGTTTGTAAGCCGTGCTCCTATTCTACTGTGTGCATGCTCTGGTCTGACTGCTTAGGGCGGCGGCCCGGTTACTTCCTGTTTCTAATAGCTGCTGTGGGCACACTCCTAATGCGTCCCCAGCCTACTGCTGTGAGTCACTGGATATTTAAACCCACTCCACCCTGTAGGAGATGCCTGAGCAACTCTAACATTCAGTGTGCTCCTTGACTCTGAATGTGCCAGGTCCCGTTCTGTTTCGCGCCTGTCCGCCAACCGGGGGGCTGTATTCCCAGGCCTGTCTGAACTATCTCTTCGCCTGTTTGTCCGCCATACTGTGGGCCGTATACCCAGACTCGCTCCTGTATCTTGTTGCAGTGTCAGTTCCTGTCTGTACACTCTCCTAGCCTGTTTGTCGCTGTGTCCGTACTTTCCCATTTCCTGCAGTCTCTGAACCTGCACCTAACTCCTACTCGTTGTCTCTGTACTTCTGTTGTGAGTTTAGAGTCCACTCGCTACTTCATTGCAAGTACCTTGTGTGTATCTGGTTCGGCTTGTCCCTTCCAGTCTGTTCAGTGTGAACAGAGCCCTGTCCTCTCTGCTCTGCCTTGTCCACCGCTCCGGCGGTTTAGCCCTGCTCTGCCTTGCTCACCGCTCCGGCGGTTCCTCCTGCTCTGCCTTGCTCACCGCTCCGGCGGTTTCACCCTGCTCTGCCTTGCTCACCGCTCTGGCGGTATCTCTCTGCTCTGCTTTACCCACCGCTCCGTTGGTTCCTCTCTGCTCTGCTTGTCTACCGCATCTGCGGTCCTGTTCCTGAATCCCAGTCTGTACTGGACCCTATCCAGCCTGCGCTCCAACCTGCTAGTGCCTCCCTGTCTGCTCTCCAGCCGTGCTTGCCAGTACCCCCCCCTGTCGCACCTGGTCCCTCTGCTCGGTTCCTCCTTGGTCCAAGGAGTTGACTAAGCCGCCGTGCAACCTTGGTCGGATCAGGTTGAAACTTAGTTACGCCCCTCCAGGCACTGCTCGGTTCATGGTACAGTGGGATCACTAATCACGCACACGCCAGCCAGTCCGGGCGTGAGCATAACAGGCCTTCTGGTGCAGCCCCATTTTAGTAGACCTGTCCGCCTCAGGAATAAGAGATATAAAGTTCTCCTTGTAGCATGGGTCTAGAAGTGTCACCAACCCGTAATGACTGTCACCCAAAATTTTGAGAACGCGAGGGTCATGGGAAAGGCATAACATAAACTCTGCCATGCGTGCCAGACTACTAACAGGCAAGACATCCGTGTCCTCACGAAGAGGATGACTGACCACGCTCTCCTCCTCCTCCTCCTCCTCCTCTCTGTCCTCTGGCCATTCACGCTGAACAAACAGTATGAGAGCTGTGTAGGTAGTACCATCTATAGCACAGGAAACTAGCTCCTGTCCTTCCTTCTCCTCCTCCTCCTCTTTCTCATTGTCACCCAATCCACGTTGGGATGAGATGAGGCTGGGCTGTGTGTAATCACCCTGTTTGGTTCCTTTCTCCATCTCATCGTGCTCCGCCTGCATTGTATTCTCTTTGATTGTGAGCAGAGAGTGTTTCAGAAGACAGAGAAGTGGGATGGTGACGCTAATTATGGCGTCATCGCCGCTCACCATCTTGGTGGAGTCCTCAAAGTTTTGGAGGATGGTACATATGTCTGACATTCATGTCCACTCCTGAGGTCTTATGTGTGGAGTCTGAACTGAATACCGACGGCCTTGTTAATGCTGTTACTCAACAACAGCCCTCTTTTGCTCACAAATCCTTCCCAACATCTGCAGTGCAGAGTTCCAATGCGTGGGGACGTCACACACCAGTCTGTGAGTTGGAAGCTGCAAACGCTACTGAAACACGGCAAGGGAGGCGGAAGCTGTAGCTGACTTTCTAAAATGGGCACACAGGCGGCGTACTTTAACAAGCAGATCCAGCAGCTCCGGGTAGGATTTGAGAAACCGCTGAACCACAAGGTTAAGCACATAGGCCAGGCATGGTACGTGTGTGAGATTGCCTCACCTCAGAGCCGCCACCAGGTTCCCGTCATTGTCACACACGACCATGCCTGGCTGTAGGTTCAGCGGTGTGAGCCATAGATCTGCCTGCTCTTTCAGAGCTGTCCACAACTCTTCAGCATTGTGTGGTTTTGTCACCTAAGCATATTAGCTTCAGCACAGCCTGTTGCCGCTTGGCTGAGGCAGTGCTGCAGTGCTTCCAGCTTGTGACTGATGTGGTCATTTCGGAGGTGGAGCCTGAAGAGGAGGAGGAGGCTGAGGAGGATGAGGTGCAGGATCTGTAGACCGTGGGGGCAACCCTGATTGACCTAGAGCCCGCAATCCTTGGCACCGGGAGGATGTGTTCCGTCCCAAGGTCCGACTGGGTTTCAGCTTCCTCTATGTTAACCCAGCGTACCGTCAGCGAGATGTACCGTCCCTGCCCACAAGCACTTGTCCACGTGTCCGTGGTTAGGTGGACTTTCCCGGTAACTGCGTTGTTGAGGGCACAGCTAATGTTTTGGGACACGTGCTTGTGTAATGCGGGAACGGCACACCGGGAGAAATAGTGGCGGCTGGGGACCGTGTCCTGAGGGACGGCCACCGCCATCAGGTTGCGGAATGCTTCTGTCTCCACGAGCCTAACAAGCAACATTTTAAGCGCAAGCAGTTGTGAAATGTGTGAATTTAGTAGTGTGGCCTGTGGGGCGTTGGCTGCATATTTGCGCTTGCGTTCCAAGGACTGGGGTATGGACAACAGAACGCTGCGCTGGGACAAGGACATGGACGTGCTTCCTGATGCTGCTACTTGAGAGTGTGCAACGACAGGTGCAGGGCAGGAGGCATCTTCGCATGCACCATGGACAGGGGATTGGCTTGCATCCACAACAGCGGAAGAAGCAATGGTGCCACCTGCAGACACTGTTCCTGGACCCTGGGGTTTGGCCCACAAAGTCGGGTGCTTTGCTGCCATGTGCCTGATCATGCTGGTGGTGGTCAGACTGGTCATTTTGCCACCCCTGCTGATGATGGCCTGGCAGGTGGTGCAAATGGCCTTTTTGGGGTTATCGGCAGAGTGTTTAAAAAACAACCAGACTTGGGAAGACCTAACAGTTGTACTGGCAACTTCCTTCGTGCTGGTGTTACGGGGAATGGTAGCCTGCCTTCTGTCTGCGGCCAGCACACTGCCTGTTGGGATGCTCTGCCTCCCTCCCCCTGTGTGCTGCTGTCCTCGCTCTGCATGTCCTCCTGCCAGGTTGGGTCAGTTACTATATCGTCCACCACCTCGTCTTCCACTTCCGCACCCTGGTCCTCCTCCTGACTTTCAGGCAATTATGTCTCATCATCGTCCACCTCTTATGACTGTTTCCCTCCGTTGCCTTCGTGTGACCGTGGCTGCTCAAATATTTGGGCATCGCTACATGCGATCTCCTCTTGCCCCGCTTCAAGTGGACCGAGCGAGAGGCCTGAACCTATAAATGGAAAAGTGAATAGCTCTTCAGAGTGTCCAAGTGTGGGATCAGTTGTCTCTGGGCACTCGGCATGGTGGGAGGAAGGAGGATCATGGTGAGGAATATGCAGTCCAGACTCACAGCTACTGAGTCTTGACCGTGTGGAAGACAGGGTGGTGGTGGTGGCTAAGTGACTGAAAGCATTATCCGCTATCCAACCAACAACCTTTTGACACTGCTCTGGATTCAATACTGGTGTGCTGCGGTCCCCTAGGAATTGGGACAGGAAGGTGGGGCGAGAAGATGTGGGTGTTTGTTGTGGCACAATTTCAGCTTGTCCACGGCCTTGTCCTCGGCCTCTGCATGCACCATCACCATCACGTCCACTTCCCCGTCCCTTGCCACGTGCCTTGCCCAGTTTAAATGGAGGACAGTATCTTCCACGCTCACTACAAATGACTGAGTTTGGAGCGAACTTATATGTGATCTGTGTGACGGAGAAAACAGAGTTTTAAATACCTGGCCTGTAGGTAACTAGTTTGAACAGCAAACTGGTGTGAATTGCTTCACTGACACACTGAAGGAAATTTTTAATGGATTCCAGAAATATCAGTATTTTCTGACAATGCATGTGTGATCCGTGTGACAGAGAAAACAGAGTTTTAAATACCTGGCCTGTAGGTAACTAGTTTGAACAGCAAACTGGTGTGAATTGCTTCACTGACACACTGAAGGAAATTTTTAATGGAGCCCAGAAATGGCAGTATTTTCTGACAACATGTATGTGATCCGTGTGACAGAGAAAACAGAGTTTTAAATACCTGGCCTGTAGGTAACTAGTTTGAACAGCAAACCGGTGTCAAAACCTTCGCTGACACATTGAAAAAAAATTGGAATGGAGGCCAAAAATGGCAGCATTTTCTGAAAACATATATGTGATCCGTGTGACGGAGAAAACAGAGTTTTAAATACCTGGCCTGTAGGTAACTAGTTTGAACCGCAAACCGGTGTCAAAAACTTCGCTGACACAGTGAAAAAATTTGGAAAGGAGGCCAAAAATGGCAATATTTTCTGACAATGTATATGTGATCCATGTGACGGAGAAAACATGGTTTTAAATAGCTGGATTTCTAGCATTGTAATATGGAAAGGACCTAGCTGTTTTCTGCAATGCCAACAAGCAAATGGCGCAGAAAAACGGTGTTCTCTGGTTTGCTTTTTAAGGAAGTAATCAGGATTAAAATCCAAAAAAAAAGTATTCCTGGCCCCTGAGACCTGGGCCTTTGTATAGAAATAGCTAACACCAGCCGAAGGCAGAACTGGAATGAAGCCTCTTGTGCTATATGCACTGCAGTCTGCTTTATACACTGCCTGCCTATATACCCTGCCTGCCTGATATCTCTGCAGATGGATTAGTTAGTCCTCAAAAGGACTGTTTGTTAAGATGGATATGTGTAATGTACGGTTTTTCTCCCTACACTACCTAATACACAAGCAAATCTCTCCCTGACGCAGCAGCACCTCTCCCTACACTGTCTGATCCAGAGTGACTGTGACGAGCATGGCGGCGCCAGGTCTGATATAGACCTGATGACGCTGTGCGGCCATCCAATCACTGTAATGCCACAACCACCATGGCTGCGTCATTTCAATGAGTGGCAGGCAATCCCTGCATGTTGATTGGCTCTCTAAAGAGCGCCAAACATGCAGGGAGGGGACCCGAGCTCCCGCCGAGCAACCCCGGAAATACTCGGCGAGCGCCGAGCATCTCAAGCAATGAGATGCTCGGGCGAGCACAGATCAGTAGTGAGCATGCTCGCTTATCACTACTAACTGTTGATTATATTTTTGGGGTATTTTCCCATTATGACTATAGTAAATGTTATTATTTCATTCAGCCATTGCGTGTAAAACCACTTCACCTTGTATCTTCAAATCTATTAGACACAAAACATGTGATGTACATTGTTATTTTCAGCGCCGATGTCCCTGCATGATCCTCCTCCTGGCAGGAACGCTGACGTGCTCATCTACACATCCGCTCTGCTCCGGCCCCACCGCGGCTGCTTCCTTTTAGGACCTACGCACTGCGCGCAGGTCTCCTTGTCAGTGTGCTTAGTGCATGCACACAAGAGCTCCCTGCTTCTTTAAGGGACAGTGCACGCCCTTAAAAAATGTCCCCAGCCAATAGCTGGGAGACATCAGATATTTAAGGCACCCTCCCATATAGAGAGTTGCCTGAGCAACTTTAGTGATTAGTGATTACTCTTCCGCTTTAGTTGTAAGGTCACTGTATCCGTCCTGCCTGAACCTGATCTTGTTCATTCTGTCTGAACCTAATCCTAAACCTGTCCTGATTGTACATAGTCCTGATCCAGAACTGCACCTGTACCTTTACCCTCACCTGTCCAGTCCGAATCTGCACCTGTAATCCTGTACATGAGTCCGTCCTGTATTCATGAACCTGTCCTGTTTGTGCATGTTCCAGTATCCATTCTGTCTACCATCTGTGGAGTCCTATTTAAATCCTGCTCTGTCTAACCAGCCATACAGCATCTATCCCTCCTGTTAACCAGTTCCTGGCCGACCTGACTTTCCGAATCCATCTATGCTTCCCTGCTCCCTTGGAGTCAGTTGCTGCGGCTGCGAGGTCTGTCCTGGAGTGTCATCTGGCATCCACCTGTGTCTCAAGTCTAACCACATCATCAGGGACTCCACTGAAGAACAAGGTGGTCACTTAGTTACGCCCCTCCATGGCACAGTGGTTCCACAACGACCAGCGTGACATATGTCAATAAATTTTTGACCATTGGTTTGATTGGTGAGCCCATTTAATCTTGGCTGCCAGGATGTATACTATTGTATCCTCACATCAATTGACTTTTTACTTCAATGCAATTTTGTAGTCACATCTATAGAGAACTTTGGCTGTGTAGATGTAGCAGCGAATCCTAGAAAAGGTCCATGCTACTGGATGGAGCTTTCTGACTTATAGCTCTATAGAAGTTTCGTGAGTGTGGAAAGGATTGCAGTGCGATGCCTTTTAAGCCCAGGCCCTACTGAGCTGCTATGACTTCTTCTACTATTGTAGCTACGCTGCTAGTGCAACCTAAATATTCATACACTGCTCAAAAAAATAAAGGGAACACTCAAATAACACATCCTAGATCTGAATGAATGAAATATTCTCATTGAATACTTTGTTCTGTACAAAGTTGAATGTGCTGACAACAAAATCACACAAAAATCATCAATGGAAATCAAATTTATTAACCAATGGAGTCCTGGATTTGGAGTCACCCCCAAAATTAAAGTGGAAAAACACACTACAGGCTGATCCAACTTTGATGTAATGTCCTTAAAACAAGTCAAAATGAGGCTCAGTATTGTGTGTGGCCTCCACGTGCCTGTATGACCTCCCTAAAATGCCTGGGCATGCTCCTGATGAGGTTGCAGATGATCTCCTGTGGGATCTCCTCCCAGATCTGGACATCCGCCAACTCCTAGACAGTCTGTGGTGCAACGTGACGTTGGTGGATGGAGCGAGACATGATGTCCCAGATATGCTCAATTGGATTCAGGTCTGGGGAATGGGGCGGGCCAGTCCATAGCTTCAATGCCTTCATCTTGCAGGAACTGCTGACACACTCCAGCTACATGAGGTCTGGCATTGTCCTGCATTAGGAGGAACCCAGGGCCAACCGCACCAGCATATGATCTCACAAGGGGTCTGAGGATCTCATCTCGAGACCTAATGGCAGTCAGGCTACCTCTGGCGAGCACATGGAGGGCTGTGCGGCCCTCCAAAGAAATGCCACCCCACACCATTACTGACCCACTGCCAAACCGGTCATGCTGAAGGATGTTACAGGCAGAAGATCACTCTCCACGGTGTCTCCAGACTCTGTCACATCTGTCACATGTGTTCAGTGTGAACCTGCTTACATCTGTGAAGAGCACAGGGCGCCAGTGGTGACTTTACCAATCCTGGTGTTATGTGGCAAATGCCAAGCGTCCTGCAAGGTGTTGGGCTGTGAGCACAACCCCCATCTGTGGATGTCGAGCCCTCATATCACCCTCATGGAGTTGGTTTCTAACTGTTTGTGCAGATACATGCACATTTGTGGCCTGCTGGAGGTCATTTTACAGGGGTCTTAAAGTGTTCCTCCTGTTCCTCCTTGCACAAAGGCAGAGGTAGCAGTCCTGCTGCTGAGTTGTTGCCCTCCTACGGCCCCCTCCACATCTGCTGGTGTACTGGCCTGTCTCCTGGTAGCACCTCCATCCTCTGGACACTACGCTGACCGACACAGCAAATCTTCTTGCCACAGCTCGCATTGATGTGCCATCCTGGATGAGCTGCACTACCTGAGCAACGTCTGTGGGTTGTAGAGTCCGTCTCATGCTACTACGAGTGTGAAAGCACAACCAACATTCAAAAGGGACCAAAACATCAGCCAGAAAGCATTGGTACTGAGATGTGGTCTGTGGTCCCCACCTGCAGAACCACTCCTTTATTGAGGGTGTCTTGATAATTGCCAATAATTTCCATCTATTGTCTATTCCATTTGCACAACAGCATGTGAAATTGATTGTCAATCAGTGTTGCTTCCTAAGTGGACAGTTTGATTTCACAGAAGTTTGATTTACTGGGAGTTATATTCTGTCGTTTAAGTGTTCCCTTTATTTTTTTGAGCAGTGTAGTTTCTCCACAAGTGAAACAAGGAAGAGTACATTTTTTTAAGAACTATGAAAATAGGCAATTAAGAATATGATAGCATAAATCAGCTAGTAAAACCAGCCAAATTTTTATCTTTAATACGGTGCCACCTCTCTCCATCCTGTTTGCCACTGACTACATTACAATAAAAACAATGTGATAGCAACGCACTTACCAAGGCCATGGGGCTACCAGCAATCCTTAGATTTTCCATTACTATTGTCAAAAGTCTCTGAAGTTTTGGATCATCATAGTCAAGACGATGGCCAAGTAGTATAGATACAATAATATTACTGACAGCAGCATTCATTATCATGTCATGGTTAAAGGGTTCACCTAAAATAATAATTAAAGAATGGTAAAATAATGTGGACTCTTAAGTTTATTATTTTTTATTTTTAAAGAGCCATTAATTCCAGGGTACAGTACATGTGAAATGGAACTGATGCAGAGGACAAGTGGATCCTGCTCTCACGAGTTTACAGTCTCCAGAGTAATGGGGTGGACACAGTAGGTCTGGGAGTTGCAGCAGCTCTGGTGGTAGTGAGGTGGCACCGGGGTTATTGCAGGCTGTAGGCTTTTCTAAACAGATGTGTTTTCAGGTTTAGTCTAAAGGCTCCATATGTGGAAGACAATCGTACATGCTGAGGCATTGACTACCAGAGGATGGAGGATGCTCAGGAAAAATCTTGGAGCTGTTTGGATCAAGAACATACGAGAGTAGAAGAAAGACGGAGGACTTTTGAGGAACGGAGATTAAGTGTGGGAGGATAGTTTGGAGTTGTACATATGCAAGAGACATATTATGCATGACTTTGTAGGTCATTGTTAGCATCTAAGGCACATATGTCAAACTCTGGCCCCTGGGCCAAATCTGTCCTGCAGGGTGAGTATATGTGGCCTGCATTTTACTGTAAGGAAGGCAATGCAGGGCCCCATTATACTGCATGGAGGACAATATGGGGCTCATTATACTATATAGAGTACTTTTTGTGGCCATTATACTGTATGGAGGACAATGTGGAGCCATTATACTTTATGAAGGACTATGAGGCCATTATACTGTATGGAGCATTATGTGGGAGCCATTATACTGTATGGAATACTATGTTGGGCCATTATACTGTATGGAGTACTTTTTGTGGCCATTATACTGTATGGAGGACTATGTGGGGTCCATGATACTGTATGGAGCACTATGTGGGCCCATTATACTGTATGGAGCACTATGTGGAGCCCATTATACTGTATTACTGTATTAAGTACTTTTTGTGGCTATTATACTGTATGGAGCACTATGTGGGGCCGTTGTACTCTATGGTGTATTTTTTTTATGCCCATTATACTATATCAAGCACTATGTGTGGTCCATAATACTATATAGAGCACTATGTGGGGCCTATTATACTGTACTGAGTACTTTTTGTGACGATTATACTGTATGAAGTATTATGTGGGGCCATTATACTCTATTCAGTACTTTTTGTGGCCATTATACAGTAAGGAGCACTTTGTGGAGCCCACAATACTGTATGGAGAACTATGTATGGTCAATTATACTGTATGGATGACTATTTGGGGCTCATTATACTGTATGGAGCACTGTGTGGGGCCCATTATACTTTATTGAGCACTATGTGGGCCATTATGTTGTATGGAAGGAAATGCAGGATCCCGATATACTGTTTGGAGCACTATGTGGGGCCATTAAACTGTATGAAGCACTTTTTGTGGCCATTATATTGTATGCAAGGCTGTGTGGGGATTACAGTTGGAGAATCATATTGTGATGGGGTCACCCTTCATCGGCGGGATTGAGGGAGGGTGGTACAGTAAAGTCAATATACCGTGCTTGTGGAGGGTACTGTGGAGGAATTCACTGTGGGGGTGTCATACTGTTTTTGGAGGCACTTTTGTTTGCATCATACTTTATTGTCTGTATTACTAAAGGTTTTTTATCCTTTATTATTACATATTTAAGTTTGGCCACTGGGCCATATGCTGTTTACTGCTCTTACATGACATATTATATTATTTCAATATTTTATTCTAAGATCTATACATTAAAATATACTTTGTTTGTG
Organism: Phyllobates terribilis; assembly: GCF_046119375.1. Lineage (NCBI taxonomy): Eukaryota > Metazoa > Chordata > Amphibia > Anura > Dendrobatidae > Phyllobates > Phyllobates terribilis. The sequence goes on along the minus strand of NW_027362763.1, from coordinate 65,553,777 downwards.
AGACAACTCTTTTAAGCTTGTTTCCATATGAAAAACTTCATAGTTATATTTGATGATAAGGAAAAACTTCCTCAATTGTAGAATTTGTTTTTAATAAATATCAAGGCTGGACTGCGAATTTGTCCAAGCTTTTAATTTTGGCCCTCTGTGTATTTGAGTTTGACATTCCTGATCTAAGGGGTAACGTTTCTCCTTGTCAAAAGTGACATGCCTAGCTTGGCATGCCAATGTGAGGAGGCTTATAAGCCTTGCAATGCTCCTCTTTCAAATTAAATATACAGATTGCCTTTCTGAGAGGAAGAGGATTTGAACTCAGGTTATTGTTGGTAACTTAAACTGAATTTGCGAATGAATTGGCAGCCAGTGAAGGGATGGGCTAAGGTGGAAGAGTAGCGAGGGGAAAGGTGGTTTAATCGAGCAGTGGAGTTAAAAGGGTGCTCCTAAGGCAAAGTAATTTTGCTCCTAACTCCCTATGTACTTGATGCAATAATTTAATATACTTTCTTTAAAAACTCGTTATCGTTCCCTAACTACTAGATACACCTAAATAGGGCCTTTATGTTAATGACACTTCCACCTAATATATATACCCTACAACAACATGGAAGCACAAGCCAGCATGATACAAATACACCAATCTTTATTAATCAAAGTAAACATACAAAACCATATTAAAAAAGGGGGAAACATAGCAGAATTAACCCCATCAACTGGCAATACCAATTTATTCCACAGGAAGGAGCTCATTCTCCAAAAAAGGACTACAACAACTATAGCACAAAAAGTTAACACAACTACCTTACAGGTTAGTATGTCAAGGTAGTCCTTAGATTTATTACATCTTAAAATAAGGTTAGGATATTGATAAGTGCCTATGTGCCAATTTACAAATAATAAATATATACTAAACATCCAAGTCCATAAACTTTTGTTACAAAAATGAGTGCACAGTATAACATACATAGTAACATAGTAACATAGTTTTTAAGGTTGAATGAAGACTAAGTCCATCTAGTTCAACCCATAGCCTAAGATCAAGTAGTGTGTAATTTATATGCATATGTAGCACCCTGAGGATTCGGCTGCTACAGGGGTATTGCACCTCAACCCAGAGGTGTGATATTCCACTCCCGGGTAAGGATGGAGTGTGGGACTGAGCTCGGTAGGCTGCATGCACTACATACATCCCATTTCCGAGGAACAGGCCGACGGTACTCCCACTTAGAAATGTGCAGGTACGACCGAGTCTGTTCCTGGCTGGAGTGGGAGGGGGGTGGTACATCCCAAGTAGTGTAGGGGCAGATAGGGGGAGCAGCCTGGGTAAAGATAGGAGCTCATTGGGTGCTGGTCACCTGAGCTCACACATAGAGGGTGTATATAAGGTGGGCACCAACTAAGAACAGGGTCAGTTGCAGAGAGAAAGTCAGCGAGCTGAGGAGAAGAGAGACCCAGAGTGAGAGAGGAGGAGAAAGAGAGACCTAGAGGGGGAAACAGAAGAAAAGGACTCCAAGACCCCAAACTAAATCCCCGGGTGAAGAGTCGGCACAGGGTACCGGAACCCAAGCTGGTGGGGGCAAAAACACTCCCCAGCCAGAGACCGGAGACCGTGGGCAGCGTTTGCCACGGTCACCCACCACATCCACCACGAAGGCATACCACGAGGAGGGTCAGGGAACCCAAGGCCAAGGGTCTCCCAACAGAAGGCCCGAGGGAGCTGGACCTGGGTGGATCAATAGTGGGGACGGCCAGAGAAAGGACAGAAGCAGAGCTCAGGGTCACGCTCCGGACTTATTTGGGAGTTGGCTGGATCCAGAACCTGGTGGACGCAGCACGGCTCGGGAGGTCACTCGAAGCTGGAGTGACCAGAACATCAGCAGTGAGTAAACATCCTAAACTGCATAACCCGACTCTGTCTCTGATTGCCGTCTACACTGCATCACCACAACTCCCATCCTCTGCACCTGATCCCCCTGAGGCTATACCCCACCCGTTGGGGGTTATATCACCAAAGCTGCACCTACACCACCAGCCTCAGCGGACCCTGCTGCAGCGGCGGCCACAGTGACCGCAACACAACGGGTGGCGTAGTCGACATTAAGAACTTAGTAACATCTGTAGGACTGCCACATACAACTCAGTTTGACACCCTGGGCACGGACCGGGTCACAGCCACTCGGAAGACTACAACTCCCATCTGATCCGGCTCCGGATATTCCCCCTAAAGAATATGGCCCAGGGGGCGCGTCAACTTTGGCGTAGTCGGCAGGATTACGTGCCCGCAACAACCGGGTACTGCGTGCCTGAAGAAAAGTGCAAGTTTACCTCAAAAAGAAGTCTCCTGCCGGTTCCGGAGGGTCCCCGCCATCGGACTCCATCACAGATCGATTCCCGCCGGGTGTCCGCCATTAACAACTTTTTCCCGCCATCTGCAGAGTTTCCCGCCACTGGGAAGCGATTCCCGCCATTTCCAAAGGTTTCCCGCCTTGGAAGAGCGGACGCCATTATGGGCGTGCCAGAGGGTGGCGAGAGGCCACCTCCCATCGTGGGCCAGGACCGAAAATGGCGCCAAAAGTGGAAACCGCCCCCACCAACAGAGACTGTGATGCTAGAGGTGTCTGTCAGCGTGAAAGAACCGCCCCTGGAGCTGACAGTCACCCAGTGGCCCCGGGACCGCCCTCGAAGTGGGAGGAGATGAAAGAAAAGAACGAAGATGGGTGCCGCCTGGAGCAGTCTGGAGCGAGCGCACCCGGAGGCAGGAAGCCTGGAGAAGAGTAGCAGAGAAGCTCACCCGGAGATGGCGAGAGAGCAGAGCAGCACCGGCCCGCTGGCCAGGAGCCTGCTGGAAGAAGAGCAGAGCAGCACCGACCCGTTGGTCAGGAGCCTGCTGGAAACCACGACCCCACTAGGCCTAGTGGAGGTCCTTGCACAGCTCCCCCGAGACCGGGAGTGTGCACAGACAGCTCTGGAGGGCCTCGCACGGAGGATGGCCCGGGTACAGCGAGAGACATTGGCGGAGTGGAGCCGAGAGATGGCCCAGCAAACCAAGACCCGGAGCACGCCAGCCAAGATGAGGAGACAGACCGCCTCTGAGGATGGCGCGGGAGGACCCAAGGCCGGAGACGGTGCCGAGAAGGGAGCCGAACGCATGGAGGCAGGTAAAGGGGACGTCTATACCCCAAACCGGGACACCGCTTACCTGCCCCAGCTCCCCGTCGCAGAGCCCGAAAGTCCCCCTGCTGTGCCCGAAAACGCCATGTCACCGACGCAGACTAGGCCCCAACCGGAAGCCGCCGTCGCGACCCCTGTGACGCCATGCGCAACGACCCCGAGCGTGGCAAAACAGGAAGCAACACCAGCCTGGTCGCAGGGCCTAGAATTTCCGGGCGTCGCAGCACCAACAGCGCCCCCTACCTCCGCGGAGCCTCCGGCCTGGCCGCAAGGCCAGGTAGCCCAGGGCGCCGCCGTCCTAACGGTGCCCTTCACCTTCCAGGTGCCCCAGGCCTGGCCGCAAGGCCTGGGCAACCCGGGCGCCACCACCACCGCGCCCGCACCCGTAAAACCAAGGGTGCCGCGTCTGGGAGAGGACTTGTTTGCCCAGCACACGTGGCCGGACGGGCAGCCTTTCATCTGGCCCCAGAAATATTATGAACTGGAGCACCAGAGGAGAGTTGGGGCCATGTGTGCACCCCTGATTCCGGCTCCGAAGCCCGTGATAAGGATCTCGCCCCCGCTTGAAGAGACCCAATTTGAGTGGGACCCCACCGGAGAAGACCTAATGGGGTTCACTCAGGAAACCAGGGCAGCTGCAGCGGAGCGTGCTGAGTGTTGCCGACAGCAGCTCGAGGAGTTTGCGAGGGAGCGGAGAGAGAGGCGGGTCCGAGAACAACAGGCCCAAATAAGGAGCGCCGAGCAGAAGAGCCGAACCAGGAGGGACCCCCGTGCAGCGCACAGTCCCCGCACCACCGGGACTGTAATTAAGTTCAATATGCAGCATGGGTGGGGCTTCATCAGAGACCACAACACCCCCGGCGACGTCTTTGTCACGCGCAGAGATGTGGAGTCGCATCTGCCGGAGGGGCACAGAGGTCGTGACCTTTATATCGTGGATGAGGTCACCTTTACCCGGCACAAATGTGCCAAAGGACCTTACGCCCTCCATGTGCATCGCCTGACAGAGGAGGAGCTGCGATGTGAGGAGGAAGAGCAAGAGGATCCGGACGGGTCTGAAGCTGAGATCCCCAAAGAAGGAGCAGGAGGAAGACGCTGTTGAGTACAGCGGAGCAGGTGCTGTAAATAGTTACCCGATCGGGGTATAAAGAAACTGTTACTGCAAATATAGTCCCCGTTGGGACCAGCTGATGTGAACTGTTCACCCGTTTACCCTTAATCCCACAGGCTGAGGACTGTGAGCAGCCATTCCCTTTCCCTCCTTACCTGGCCGAGGACTGAGAGCGGCCATATCCCTGTACATAGTTGCGCTTCCTAAAGCGCCCCCTACCGGTTTTATAGGAAAACCATTTTTCTAGAAAGACTGTCGCACTTTACCCGGTCACACGTTGCACAGTGACCGGAGGAGGAGCCAGAGGCGACGAGAAAGTTTTATATATATAATGTTTTATATATTTTATATGTTTATGAAAAATTTTGTATGTTATGTGATGTTTATGTCTTACAGCCCGAGGACGTGCTGTGATTTGCCAGGGGGGAATGTAGCACCCTGAGGATTCGGCTGCTACAGGGGTATTGCACCTCAACCCAGAGGTGTGATATTCCACTCCCGGGTAAGGATGGAGTGTGGGACTGAGCTCGGTAGGCTGCATGCACTACATACATCCCATTTCCGAGGAACAGGCCGACGGTACTCCCACTTAGAAATGTGCAGGTACGACCGAGTCTGTTCCTGGCTGGAGTGGGAGGGGGGTGGTACATCCCAAGTAGTGTAGGGGCAGATAGGGGGAGCAGCCTGGGTAAAGATAGGAGCTCATTGGGTGCTGGTCACCTGAGCTCACACATAGAGGGTGTATATAAGGTGGGCACCAACTAAGAACAGGGTCAGTTGCAGAGAGAAAGTCAGCGAGCTGAGGAGAAGAGAGACCCAGAGTGAGAGAGGAGGAGAAAGAGAGACCCAGAGGGGGAAACAGAAGAAAAGGACTCCAAGACCCCAAACTAAATCCCCGGGTGAAGAGTCGGCACAGGGTACCGGAACCCAAGCTGGTGGGGGCAAAAACACTCCCCAGCCAGAGACCGGAGACCGTGGGCAGCGTTTGCCACGGTCACCCACCACATCCACCACGAAGGCATACCACGAGGAGGGTCAGGGAACCCAAGGCCAAGGGTCTCCCAACAGAAGGCCCGAGGGAGCTGGACCTGGGTGGATCAATAGTGGGGACGGCCAGAGAAAGGACAGAAGGAGAGCTCAGGGTCACGCTCCGGACTTATTTGGGAGTTGGCTGGATCCAGAACCTGGTGGACGCAGCACGGCTCGGGAGGTCACTCGAAGCTGGAGTGACCAGAACATCAGCAGTGAGTAAACATCCTAAACTGCATAACCCGACTCTGTCTCTGATTGCCGTCTACACTGCATCACCACAACTCCCATCCTCTGCACCTGATCCCCCTGAGGCTATACCCCACCCGTTGGGGGTTATATCACCAAAGCTGCACCTACACCACCAGCCTCAGCGGACCCTGCTGCAGCGGCGGCCACAGTGACCGCAACACAACGGGTGGCGTAGTCGACATTAAGAACTTAGTAACATCTGTAGGACTGCCACATACAACTCAGTTTGACACCCTGGGCACGGACCGGGTCACAGCCACTCGGAAGACTACAACTCCCATCTGATCCGGCTCCGGATATTCCCCCTAAAGAATATGGCCCAGGGGGCGCGTCACATACTTTAAGGAAACAAAATACAGGATGCTTGAACGGATAATCAGTCCTGCTAACAATGGAGTTGATGTACATCTAGTTATGCATTATTAAGTCCTACAGTATAAAGTACAGAGGCATATAGGATAGAATTCAAAGTATATACCATATAGGAAGGACACTTTTGGTGATCACAGTAATCCGACGCCAAGGAAAATGCAACAACAGTCTTTAGACTAGTTCCTTAAACCCAGCAATGTGGCAAAACATCACAATCCCCCATGGCAATTGATCTCCAATCTCCATACACGGACCAGGCCTCAGCAACAGCTAGCTAACTAACCAAACATGTGTCTTAGTGTTCTACCTCTCTTGGGATCAGCCCCCTTGTTGGGCAGAGATACTTCACACCCATTCCCTTAACCATAGCTCAAATGATGAAGAATTCCAGAAGCCCAGTCTCCAAGCTACTTCATCTTGATAAAGCCATGTATTAACCCCTTTACCCCCGAAGGTTGTTTGCATGTTAAAAACCAGGCTAATTTTTACAATTCTGTGTTACTTTATGAAGTAATTACTCTGGAACGCCTCAACGGATCCCACTGATTCAGGGAATGTTTTTTCGTGACATATTGTACTTCATGATGAAGAAAAAAACAGATGATCCAGTGTGGCAAAATATATAAAACATAGCATTTATTACAACATTTTAAAAAAACTGTACTTCACAACGGTATATACACGTGCACTACAAGGCTCATGGTCTCCACTCTGACTGGTGCTGGTAGTGGATTCGGGCAAGGCTGAAAGACTCCACACTCTAATGGTGAGCGGACACACTTTTTGTTTCTCTTCTCATATTGTACTTCATGATAGTATTTAAATTTATGACTTGCGTTTATTTGTGATAAAATCAGAAATTTGGCAAAAATTTTGAAAATTTCGCAATTTTCATACTTTTGAATTGTCATACCCTTAAATCAGAGAGCTATGTCACACAAAATAGTTAATAAATAACATTTCCCAAATGTCTACTTTACATCAGCACAATTTTGGAGCCAATTTTTTTTTGTTGTTAGGAAGTTATAAGGGTTAAAATTTGACAAGTGATTTCTCATTTTTCCAACAAAATTTACAAAACCATTTTTTTAGGGACCACATCACATTTGAAGTCACTTTGAGGGGTCTATATGACCGAAAATGCCCAATTGTGACACCATTCTAAAAACTGCACCCCTCAAGGTGCTCAAAACCACAATTAAGAAGTTTATTAACCCTTCACAGCAATTAATCGAATGTGAAAGGAAAAAATGAACATTTTACTTTTTTAACTAAAATTTTACATTAGACCTCAATTTTTTTATTTTCACAAAGGTAACAGGAGAAATTGGACCCCAAAACTTGTTGTGCAATTTTTTCTGAGTACGCTGATACCCCCTATGTGGGAGAAATTCGTTGTTTGGGCGCACGGCAGGGCTTGGAAGTGAAGGAGCGCCATTTGACCTTTTTAACGCAAAACTCGCTGGAATTGGGATCTGATGCCATTTCGCGTTTGGAGAGCCCCTGATGTGTTTAAACAGTGGAAACAACCCACAAGTGACCCCATTTTGGAAACTAGACCCCTTAAGGAACTTATCTATATGTGTGGTGAGCACTTTTAACCCACAGGTGTTTCACAAGTTTATGACGTAGAGCCATGGAAAAAAAATCATTTTTTTTCTGCAAAAACGATCTTTTAGCTGCAGTTTTTTTATTTTCACAAGGCTAAAAGGAGAAATTGGACACCAAAAGTTGTTGTGAAATTTATCCTGAGTACGCTCATACCCCTTATGTGGGGAAAAAACATTGTTTGGGTGGACTGCTGGGCTCGGAAGGGACATCGTTTGACTTTTTTAACACAAAACTCGCTGGAATAGAGAGCAGATGCCATGTCGCATTTGGAGAGCCCCTGATGTGCCTAAACAGTGGAGATGCCCAACAAGTACCCTTTTTTTGTTTTTTGGAACAGATCTACTGATTCCTGGCATTTGAATTTTATAATGTAGTGTCATATGTCAGTTATGTAGTGTTTGTCAGGTTGTCATAAGTCATTTGTGTAAAGTTAGAAATTAATTTAGTAGTCCATAATGTGTGGTACCTTCTGAAGCATTCTTTCATACACAGGCGAGGTTTTTCGGCGCAGGTGTCACATTGATAAATGGTGTCTTTGCATATTCCCCTTCTGTAACACATCTGCCACATCTTTTGTGACTTACCTTTTTTTCCGCTTTGAGTGACCTCCCCCGGGAAATGTTGGCCTGGTACGATATGAGGTCCTTCTGTTCCGGAAGTACTGGAGCCCACTCCTTCACCACTGGCAAATATCAAGACCGTGATCACTACCTCCTGAAACTGAAGGTACAACGTAGAGGTCTGGCCTGCACATTGTGATAGCAGGAAAGCGTTGCGCATTGCCATTTGTATGATGTGCACGGTTAGCTTCTTGTACCACACCTTGGCCTTTCTCAAGGCACTGTACGGCTGGAGGACTTTATCAGAGAGATCAACTCCCCCCATGTACTTGTTGTACCTCAGTACACAGTCTGGTGTGATGACCCGTGTAGAGGTACCTCGTACAGTGCCTGGGTGCTACCATCACCATGTATGGTGGTCAAGAAAAGGACATCCCTCTAGTCTTTGTTCTTGACCATAAGCAGGTAGTCGCTACATTGGGCTATGCTCTCTTTTGAGCATCTGCCCAATTATCGTCTTCGGGAGGCCTCTCTGATTTTTGTGGACAGTACTGTAGGCTGAGAGGGATGTCAACAGTGGGATGAAGGTATAAAAGTTATCCATGTAGAGGTGATAACCTTGATCCAGCAGTGGGTGCACCAAATCTCACACAATTTTCCCACTCACTCCCAGGATAGGGGTGCATTCAGGGGGTTCAATCCAGGTGTCCTTCCCTTCATAAACCCTAAACTTGTGAATGTACCCTGAGGTACTATCACACAGTTTGTACAGCTTAATTCCATACCTGGCCCTCTTACTGGGCAGGTACTGCATGAATTTAAGCCTCCCCTTAAAATGAATTAGGGACTCATCCACACAGATGTCCCTTTGGGGCAGGTACATTTGAGCAAACTTGTTGTTGAAGTGCTCGATGACCGGCTGAACTTTGAAAAAAATATCAAAGTTGGGGTCATCTTGTGGAGGACACAGTGCATTATCATTATAATGCAAGAATTTGTAGATGGCCTCAAAACGTGTCTCGGTCATGACAATTTGGAACACTGGAGGGTTATATAAAACAACAACACTCCAATATTGGCAAACTTATGGCTTCTTCAGTATCCCCATGTGAAGGATCAGGCCCCAAAACTTCATAATTTTCTACTGCGTCTACAGGAGTCCAGTTAGAAAATGATTAGAACGGTTTTGTGCCAAAAATTGCTGAGCATACAAATTAGTATGGCCCACAATGAGGTTTAAAAAATCCTCAGAGAAAAAGACTTTGAAAAAGTCTATTTCTGTGAGGCTGGACGTGTCAAACTTGATTCATGATTGCGCCACAAAATCAGGAATCAGTGGCTCATAATTTTCAGGGGGCGAGGTCCATACAGGATCAGCTTCTGTCCTGGGGCGTCTTTGTGGCAGTTCAGCATCACCTAAGGAGGAGGAGGAGGAGGGAGAAAAATAAAGAAAGGTGGGATCCTCTCACTCATTGTCAGTGTCGGAGGCAAGGAAAGCGTATGCCTCCTCCACTGAATAGCGGGTTTAGGACGAGCTATACTTGGTATCAACCTTTTTTTTCTGAAATAAAAAGAGAAAAAAAAAAGAGAACAACAGGAGGTTGTGCGAACAGCAAGCATGAGTGCAGATCAGTGATCTGTGTCACTGATTAACGCTCGGCGGCTGCTTGATGTGAGCACGGAGGTGGTGCAAAGGTGGGGGGAGTGTAAAACAGGGAGCACGAGTGCGGATCAGTGTACTGCATCACTGATCAGTCTTTGGACAGTCCTTTGTAACTGACCCCTAGTTCATGGGCAATTGTATGTAGGAGCCACACACTCCAATTCCTGTATTCTAAGGTACTGGTTCCATTAATTGTCAGGCCACTGTTCTCCATTCCTTCTGCTCTGATCCCTTCACTGCCAATCAGTTTGTGATAGGGTGTGTGACAGAGCAGGCAGAGACAGCAGGCCAGTGAGCAATCCAACAACCTTTATTGGGACTGGGAGAATATGACACCAAACATAGATATGGTTCCTTAGAATCTGCAAGGTAGCCACACTAAAAAGGACAAATCCGAGGGCACCACACAGTAATCTAACGCCAAGGAAAATGCAACAACAGTCTTTAGACTAGTTCCTCAAATCCAGCAACGTGGCAAGACATCACAATCCCACATGACAAATGATCATCAGTCTTCAAACACTACACCAGGACCTGTCCTCAGCAACAGATCCTAGCCCTTCACAAGACATAGCACCAGCTATCTCACAAAACATGTGCCTTAGTGTTCTACATCTCTTGACTCTTGAGATCAGCCTCCTTGTTGGGCAGAGATACTCACGCCCACCCCCTTAACCATAATGCAAAGAATCAAGAATCTTCCAGATGCCCAGTCTCCAGCCTGTCTGCACAGTTGTGCATTTAAGGGAATAATAATCTTTATTTTTTTTTATATAGTGCTAACATATTCCGCATTGCTTTACATACATAATTATTGCTGTCCCCATCAGGGCTCACAATCTAAATTCCCTATCAGTATGTGTTTGGAGTGTGGGAGGAAACCGGAGAACCCGGAGGAAACCCACGCAAACACGGGGAGAACATGCAAACTCCTTGCAGATGTTGTCCTTGGTGGGATTTGAACCCAGGACCCCAGCGCTGCAAGGCTGCAGTGCTAACCACTGAGCCACCATGCTCCCAACAAAGACACATGTGCTCCCACCAGATGCTGGACAGGAAATGCTAATGTAGGCCTGATTACAGTATGGTTCATGAAAACAGGCTGGTGGCACATTTTTACAATATTCTTGTACATATTACCTGCCATCACTGCACTCTAATCAGCATCTGTTTATCCATTCCTCTTACATGTATGTCACCCAACTTAGAATCATAGAATCATAGAATCATAGAATGGTAGAGTTGGAAGGGACCTCCTGGGTCATCTGGTCCAACCCCCTGCTCAAAGCAGGATTCACTAAATCATCTCAGACAGATGTCTGTCCAGCCTCTGTTTGAAGACGTCCATTGAAGGGGAACTCACCACCTCTCGTGGCAGCCTGTTCCACTCATTAATCACCCTAACTGTCAAAAAGTTTTTTCTAATATCTAATCTGTGTCTCCTCCCATTTAGTTTCATCCCATTGCTTCTAGTCTTTCCTTGTGCAAATGAGAATAAAGATGATCCTTCTACAATGTGACAGCCCTTGACATATTTGTAGACAGCTATTAAGTCTCCTCTCAGTCTTCTTTTTTGCAAGCTAAACATTCCCAAATCCTGCAACCGTTCCTCATAGGACATGGTTTGCAGACCAGTCACCATTCTGGTCGCTCTTCTCTGAACTTGCTCCAGTTTGTCTATGTCTTTTTTAAAATGTGGTGCCCAAAACTGTACACAGTATTCCAGATGAGGTCTGACCAAAGAGGAGTAAAGACCGATAATGACTTCACGCGATCTAGACTGTATGCTTCTGTTAATACATCCCAGAATTGTATTTGCCTTTTTTGCTGCTGCATCACACTGTTGACTCATGTTCAGTCTATGATCTATTAGTATACCTAAGTCTTTTTCACATGTACTGTTGCTTAGCTCTATTCCTTCCATTCTGTATATGCTTTTTTCATTTTTATTGCCCAGATGTAGTACTTTGCATTTTTCCCTGTTGAAAACCATTCTGTTGGTTGCTGCCCACTGCTCCAGTTTATTTAGGTCTTTTTGAATCCTCTCTCTCTCTTCTCTAGTATTAGCTATCCCTCCTAGCTTTGTGTCATCAGCAAATTTAATCAGTTTACCCTCAATTCCTTCATCTAAATCATTGATAAAGATGTTGAACAATACAGGTCCCAGGACGGAGCCCTGCGGTACCCCACTTGAGACATTCATCCAGCTGGATGTGAAACCATTTACAACCACCCTTTGAGTCCGATCACTAAGCCAGTTATGAATCCACCTAACAGTTGCCTGGTCCATTGCATACTTGGTCATTTTTTCAATAAGGATGGTGTGAGATACTTTGTCAAATGCTTTGCTGAAGTCAAGATATACTATATCTACAGCATTTCCCTGATCCACCCAGTCAGTGATTCTGTCATAGAAGGAAATTAAGTTAGTCTGACATGACTTGTTAGTTACAAACCCATGCTGACTCTGGTTAATCACTTCATTCTTATCCATGTACTTACATACATGTTGTTTAATAATTTGTTCAAAGATCTTTCCTGGTATAGAAGTCAGACTCACCGGCCTATAGTTCCCTGGGTCCACCTTCTTCCCCTTTTTGAAGATAGGAACAACATTTGCTCTTCTCCAGTCTTCTGGGACTTCTCCTGTTCTCCAAGAATTTTCAAAGATTATGGAGAGTGGTTCTAAAATTTCTTCTACGATCTCCTTCAGTACTCTGGGGTGTAATTCATCTGGACCTGGAGACTTGAACTCATTTATGTTAGCTAAATATTCCCTCACAATCTTTCTGTTTACAGATAACTTGGATTCCTCTATTCCTTTTAAAGGACAGTGAAGATTAGTTGATGTTACATTTTTTTTCTGAGAGAAAACAGATGCAAAATAGGAATTAAAAAGTTCGGCCTTCTCAACATCCTCTCTTACCATTTCTCCATTTTCATCCTGTAAAAATCCTATAGCATTTTTGACTTTTCTTTTACTTTTGACATACCCCCAAAATCCTTTTTTATCGCTTTTGACATCTCTTGCAAGCCTTAATTCATTTTCAGCTTTAGCTATCCTGATACGTGCCCTGCAGGATCTGCAGACTGCATTATAATCTTCTTTAGATATGCCTCCCTCTTTCCATTTAATAAACATTTCTTTCTTTCTTTTTAGCATGTGTTTAAGTTCTGTGTTCATCCATCCTGGTTTCCTTAAATGCTTCCCATTCGTCCTACTTTTCAGGATTGTTAACGATTGTGCTTTGAGAATCTCATTTTTAAAAATTTCCCATCCTTCCTGGACATTTTTGTCCTTAAGGACATTCAGCCATTGGATCCCTCCTATTCTCTTTCTGAGTCTCTTAAAATCTGCCTTTCTAAAATCTAACCTTGAAGTTTGAGTCTTCACATGTCTTCCTCCTCTAGTTATCCAAAATTCTATAATAGCATGATCGCTGCCTCCTTGGGTCCCAGCCACCTTTACCTCCTCAACCATTTCCTCCCTGTTTATAAGGATTAGATCCAAAGTAGCAGATCCCCTTGTTTTCTCCCCTACCTTTTGGAAGATAAAGTTGTCAGCAAGAGAGGATAAGAATTTGCTTGACCTGTTAGTTTTACTTGAGAGAGATTCCCAACAAATGTCTGGATAGTTGAAATCTCCCATGACCACTACGTCATATTTTTTGGAGAACTTGGTCATTTGATACATAAAGAGTTCATCCATATCTTCAGCTTGCCCAGGTGGCCTGTAGTAAATGCCTACAATGGTGTCCTTTCCGTTGTTCTCTCCTTGTATTCTTACCCAAACAGTTTCCACAGAACTCCCAGTCTCTGAAGCTTCAATCTCTGTGCAGATATACGCTTTTCTAACATACAATGCGACACCTCCTCCTCGTTTATCAAGTCTGTTTCTTGCAAATAAGTTGTATCCTTTTAGCCTTTTATTCCAATCATGTGTATCGTCCCACCAAGTTTCAGTGATTCCAATGACATCATATTCCTTTTCCTGCATTAGTAGTTCCAATTCTCCTTGTTTGTTGCCCATGCTTTGTGCATTTGTATAAAAACATTTTAGTTTGTGATTGGTTTCTCTTCCTCCCATATTTTTATTATTTAAATTGTTTTGTCTTTGTTCTTCCTTTCCACTTCCAGTAGCAGAGATCTCAATAGTATTTGTCAGCTGTATGGCTTTTTCTGGCCTTTTGCTTCCCTTCCCACATTGTTCTAGTTTAAAGCTCTTCTGATGAGTGTAGCAAGGCGACTTCCAAATACATGTTTTCCAGTCTTCGTAAGGTGCACCCCATCTCTAGCAAGTAGTCCATCGTATAGGTAATTCATTCCGTGATCCAGAAATCCAGATCCTTGTTGACGGCACCATCGACGTAGCCAGTTGTTCACCTGTAGAATCTTATTCCACCTCATTGTTCCATGGCCATCCACTGGGAGGATGGATGAGAAGACCACCTGCGCTCCCAATTCTTTCACTTTCTTGCCTAAGTCTTCAAAGTCACTGCAGATGGTTTCCAGGTCCTTTCTTGCGGTGTCATTTGTCCCCACATGTATTAGCAGGAATGGGTAGTGATCTGTAGATCTGAAGAGTCTTGATATCCTGTCAGACACATCTTTAATTTTTGCTCCTGGAAGACAGCACATTTCTCTTGAGGTTATGTCTGGTCTGCAGATAGCGGCCTCTGTTCCTCTTAACAGGGAATCCCCCATGACCACCACTCTCCGTTTTTCCTTCACAACATTCTTCTTTCTCCATCCAGGAGGATTCTGAGGGCTTACAAGGTTATTCATTGCTGGCAAAGTCTTATTTTGCTGTATTTCTTCATGGTTCTCCTGCGTGAGAGCCTGGTACTGGTTCCTGAGCAGTATGGGTGCTGACTGCCTCTCGATCCTCCTGCTTCTCTGGGTCACATGCTTCCATTCCTCTGTTTCGTCAGGTGCAGTTCGAATTTCTTCTCTTTCTGAATCATGAAGAGATAATTCTGCTCTGTCTAAGAACTCTTCACCTTCCTTAATGATTTTCAAGGTAGTTAACCTCTCTTCTAGATTTCGCAACTTTTCCTCCAACAGGGACACAAGCTTGCATTTCTGGCATGTGAAGTTTGGCTTTTCCACTGGCAAGTCTGTGAACATGTAGCAGGATATGCAGCTCACCAAATGGCTCCTGGACTCTTCCATGTTCTTATTGTTAATGTTCTGAAAACAGTGAAAAAAGCTTAAGAAAAAAGCTTAAAAATGCGCGCGCCGATGTCCTCTTTTCAGCTCCAACAGCCAAACTCCAGTGTTCTTTGAGCTCGCGGAGACTCTTCGCTTACCCCAAAATGCAGTGGGAATATGCAAATTATCTCCTCAGGACTCCTCCCCTGGTTTACCGATGTCCTCTTTTCAGCTCCAACAGCCAAAATCCAGTGTTCTTTGAGCTCGCGGAGACTCTTCACTTACCCCAAAATGCAGTGGGAATATGCAAATTATCTCCTCAGGACTCCTCCCCTGGTTTACCGATGTCCTCTTTTCAGCTCCAACAGCCAAAATCCAGTGTTCTTTGAGCTCGCGGAGACTCTTCACTTACCCCAAAATGCAGTGGGAATATGCAAATTATCTCCTCAGGACTCCTCCCCTTTCCCATGCTGACTTGCATGCCGTCTTCTCTATACCGTTCTGTTGCTACTTTCTAATTGTACGTCACCCAACTTTCCCATGCTGACTTCCATGCCGTCTTCTCTATACCGTTCTGTTCCTACTTTTTAATGGTACATCACCCAACTTTCCCATGCTGACTTCCAAGCCGTCTTCTCTATACCATTCTGTTCCTACTTTCTAATGGTACGTCACCCAACTTTCCCATGCTGACTTCCATGCCGTCTTCTCTATACCGTTCTGTTCCTACTTTCTAATGGTACGTCACCCAACTACACCAGCTACCCCCCACTTTCATTTATAACCTTGTTTACTCAGTCTTTGAGTATCCAGCATCTGGTTCAATCTAATCAGCTGATCAAGATGAGGACAGACCACTCCCCTCTGCTTCACAGCTGAATGCATTCTGTTACAAATATATTGTGGGCCAGGAGTCTGTTAGACTTTAGTCTGTGTCCATCGCCTTAAGTGTCCATTAGCTGAAGTGTCTGAAATTTGAATTAATCCTGAATTGAACCTGAAAGGAACTGAAGGTAACTGGATACTAAGTCACAGTAAACAATGTTTGTCTTTGTTTTCACTCTCACCCCTTAATCCTTCACTTCTTACAACCACCCATAATCCTTACACCTAGTAATGAACTCTTCATCTCTCCCTCCATTCTCCCCACCCTTCTCACCTCCTCCTCAGAGCTATTCCTCAACATACAATCCTTTGTCTCCAAACACAGACAGCCACCTCATGCCCTCTCTTGCTCCCACCTACTAACGCTTTCTCTGCTCCTCCTCACTGCCGGCGACATCTCTCCACATCCCGGTCCTCCTCACCACATCCCTACACTCACTTCCATATCCTACCCACGATCTATCCAAAACTCTCGTAACCCTTCTAACCTTATACCCATCCGCCCAGCCCCCGCTTCCCCAGTCCCACTAATAGGAGCTCTATGGAACGCTCGCTCCGTCTGCAACAAACTTTCCTACATTCACAATTTCTTCATCACTAACAAGCTTTCCTTTCTCGGCATCACTGAAACCTGGCTCACCCCCTCTGACACAGCCTCTCCTGCTGCACTTTCGTATGGCGGATTCCACCTCTCCCATACCCCCCGCCCCACCGGCAAGCACGGTGGAGGAATAGGTTTCCTCCTCTCAGAAAACATCTCCTTCACCCATATCCCACTGCCGCCCTCAATTACTCTCCCCTCTTTTGAAGTGCAATGCATGCGCATCTACTCCCCATCCAACCTCCAACTGGCTGTCATCTACCACCCCCCCAGGATCAACCACCACTTTCTTTGACCACTTCACCACTTGGCTACTTCATTTGCTCTCCGTTGACATCCCCACTATCCTCATGGGTGACTTTAACATCCCCATTGACACTTCCCTCTCAGCTGCCTCTAAGCTTCTATCCCTCACTTCATCCTTCGGTCTTACTCAGTGGTCTTCCACACCCACCCACAAAGACGGCCACACACTAGACCTCATCTTCACCTGCCTCTGTTCCCTATCTAACCTCTCTAACTCACCTCTCCCTCTTTCTGACCACAACCTACTCACATTCTCTTCTCTCTCCTCTCCAGGGCAACAATCCCCACTGCACAAACTTGCATACCCTCACAGAAATCTTAAACACCTTGACCTACACTCACTCTCTGAATTCCTGCTCCCTCTTACAGACATTAGTTCCTTACATGATGCAGATGTTGCTGCCTCTTTATACAACACCACAACCGCTGCAGCTCTCGATTCGGTCGCCCCCCTTACACATACCAAGGCTCGCACAATCAACAGACAACCCTGGCACACCAGCCTAACTAAAGAACTGTGATGGGACTCCAGGGTTGCTGAGGGTAGATGGAAAAGGTTCCACTCCCATGAGCACTTCATTGCATTCAAACAGTCCCTCACTACCTTCAAGTCCACACTCACTGCAGCAAAACAAACATACTTCACATCTCTCATATCCTCCCTGTCTCACAACCCCAAACAACTATTCAACACCTTCAATTCTCTCCTCCGTCCCCCAGTGCCTCCTCCCTCTCCTCTTATTTCAGCCGAAGACTTTGCCTCATTCTTCAAGCAGAAGTTTGACACCATCAGACAAAGCTTTTGCCTAAAGCCCCTCCCCACACCTACTCAACCCTCTTCCTCCAAAACCACCTTCTCCACCATTTCTGAAGATCAACTTTCCTCCTTACTCTCCAAATCACACCTCACCACCTGTAAACTTGACCCAATCCCATCCCACCTCATCCCAAACCTTACCACTATCTTCATCCCAGCCCTAGCCCACCTCTTCAACCTGTCACTAAATACTGTGTCTTACCCTCATGCTTCAAACTTGCCTCAATCACATCCATCCTCAAAAAGCCCTCCCTTGACCCATCCTCTGTGTCTAGCTATCGCCCCATATCACTTCTCCCCTATGCCTCAAAACTACTAGAACAACATGTCCATTCTGAACTGTCCTCCCACCTCTCCTCCTGCTCCCTCTTTGATCGCCTACAATCTGGTTTCCGACCGCACCATTCTACTGAAACTGCACTGACTAAAGTCACCAATGACCTACTAACCGCCAAATCTAAGCAAAACTACTCTGTCCTCCTCCTCCTAGACCTGTCATCTGCCTTTGACACAGTGGACCATTCCCTCTTACTACAGACTCTCTCATCTATCGGCATCACAGACTTGGCCCTATCCTGGATCTCCTCATACCTAACAGACCGGACATTCAGTGTCTCCCACTCACACACCACCTCCTCATCTCACCCCCTATCTGTCGGTGTCCCCCAAGGTTCAGTTCTGGGACCGCTGCTCTTCTCCATCTACACCTTCGGCCTGGGACAGCTCATAGAGTCTCACGGCTTTCATTATCACCTCTATGCTGATGACACACAGATGTACCTCTCTGGACCCGATATCACCTCCTTACTAACCAAAATCCCACAATGTCTGTCTGCTATTTCATCCTTCTTCTCTGCCAGATTTCTAAAACTTAACATGGACAAAACAGAATTCATCATCTTTCCGCCATCTCATTCAACCCCCCCAACTGACCTATCTATCAACGTCAATGGCTGCCCACTCTCCCCAGTCCCTCAAGCCTGCTGCCTTGGGGTAACCCTGGACTCTGAACTCTCCTTCAAACCACATATCCAAGCCCTTTCCACTTCCTGCCGACTCCAACTCAAAAATATCTCCCGGATCCGCACATTCCTCAACCATGAATCTGCAAAAACACTAGTGCATGTCCTCATCATCTCATACCTTGTCTACTGCAACCTCCTGCTCTGTGGCCTCCCCTCTAACACTCTTGCACCCCTCCAATCTATCCTAAACTCTGCTGCTCGACTAATCAACCTGTCCCCCCGCTATTCCCCGGCCTCTCCTCTCTGTCAATCTCTTCACTGGCTCCCCATTGCTCAGAGACTCCAGTTCAAAACCCTAACCATGGCATACAAAGCCATTCACAACCTGTCTCCTCCATATATCTCTGACCTAGTTTCCCGTTACATACCCGCACGCAACCTCCGATCCTCACAAGATCTCCTTCTCTACTCCCCTCTTATCTCCTCCTCCCACAATCGCATACAAGATTTCTCCCGTGCTTCCCCCCTACTCTGGAACTCTCTACCCCAACACATCAGACTCTCGCCTACCGTGGAAACCTTCAAAAGGAACCTGAAGACCCACCTCTTCCGACAAGCCTACAACCTGCAGAAACCACCGCTCCACCATACCGCTGCACGACCAGCTCTACCCTCACCTACTGTATCCTCACCCATCCCTTGTAGATTGTGAGCCCTCGTGGGCATGGTCCTCGCTCCTCCTGTACCAGTCGCTGTCACAGTGTGTTCAAGATTATTGTAATTGTTCTTGTATTATACCCCTTTTTCACATGCAAAGCACCATGGAATAAATGGCGCTATAATAATAAATAATAATAATAATAATAATAGGAGCAGTATTATAGTTGTTATATTCTTGTACATAGGGGGCAGTATTATAGTAGTTATATTATTGAACATAGGGGGCAGTATTATAGTAGTTATATTGTTGTACATAGGAGCAGTATTATAGTAGTTATATTCTTGTACATAGGGGCAATAATATAGTAGTTATATTCTTGCACATATGGAGCAGTATTATAAAAGTTACATTCTTGTACATAGGGGCAGTATTATAGTAGTTATATTTTTGTACATAGGGAGCAGTATTATAGTAGTTCTATTCTTGTACATAGGAGGCAGTATTATAGTAGTTCTATTCTTGTCCATAGGAGAGGATAGACGTGTGCTTGTGAGCTCTCAGCAGGGCGGAGGCATGGCTTCTGACCCAGGTGGAGGGGAGGGGAGCTGGGCTGATGATCCAGGGAAAGCCCCTAGTCTGGAGTCTGGCCTGCAGCCTGCATCTGATGGTGATGGAAAGCTGGAGATGGTGGCTGGTGAGTCTTCTAAATCTGCTTGTTATGTTGGAGGATTAAATGCTAAAGTAACAAGGCAAAGTATATTTAAGCTGGAATTGCATATCAGCAAACTAAAAGAAGAAATAAAGAAAGAGACTGATCCTAAGGTAAAACTGATTAAGTGTGAGTGTCTGGATGATTGCAGGCGAGAGCTGCTGATCAGGAAAGAAAAACTGGAGAAAGGTTTAAACTCTGCGCCCAGAAAGGAGACTTGGGCTAAAGAGAAAAAAAAAGAATCCAGAGCCCAGACTGTGAGCAGAAAACGCTTCATAGGGAATAAGGACATTAAATATAAAACTGTGTACAGCATTGTGGAGCAAGGAAGCCCAGTGAGAAATGCAGCGCTGATATCAGGGGCACAATGTGAGGGGTCCGAGACCCCAGAAAGTGCTGCAGAGGAAAGTGTGCCAGCAAACGAGGGGTTAACTGCAGTGACCTCTGTATGCAGCAATGAAGTGAGCTCAGCTGCTGAGAGTGAGAAAGAAAGTGCACCCTGTACTGATACTGTGAGAGAGACCCCCCTCAGCGCTGTGAGTGAGACCCCGCTCACTGGTGCTAGTGAATGTCTGTCTACAGCAGATAATACAAATATTATAATGGACTCTGAACCCTCTATGTCAGTGAATGGAGACAATACTGTGCAGCAATCAGTGGTAATGGACTCTATGTCATGTGTGTCAGTGGATGGAGACCACACTGCAGTGGTAATGGACTCTCAACACTCCATGTCAGTGAATGGAGACAATACTGTCCAACAATCAGTAGTAGATCTGGGGGTTGTTGCAGCACAGTCAGGTGTCAGTAATCATGGAGCTAGGGAGAGCTCCAGCACTAATCCTCCAGCAGCGGTGGAGATCTCCAACACTGATCCACCTGCGGCTGGTGAAAGCTCCAGCACTGACCCATCTGCAGCTGGTGAAAGCTCCGGCACTGACCCATCTGCTGACCATCAGTTCAGGAGACTGTTCTCTAATGTCACCAGACCAGTGAACCCCCCACCTCAGAGGAGAAACGCAGTCAGGATAAAATACACAGGACCAGAGGAGAACATCCCTTCCAGAATTTACATTGGGAAAGTTCTCCTAAAAGACTTCATGAAGTTCAATGCGTCTGAGGTCTACGCTCTGATCCATATCCCATCCAGCAGGATCTATGACATCAGCTTTAAGCTCCAGTGCGATCTGGATTTGTTCTGGAACATCTATAATGACACTAGAGAAGATAAGATCTGGGATCATCTGCATTGTATCCAGCTGTCTAAGCCGCAGGAAATAAAGGCTACCGTCCTGTTCCAGTCTGAGGTGGTGGCGGTGGCGGATCTGCAGCACTGGCTGAACCGGCAGTGCATAGTGAGAAGTCATCCCGACAAGATCTATGATGAGGAGCAGATATGGAATGGAGAATATACAGTGAAAATCCAGCTGATACAAGAGAGCGGTGTGACCAGACACCTGCCGCACTCCTTCTACCTGGGCTCAGAGAGGGGGATATGCTACTACCCTGGTCAGCCACGTCTGTGCCATAGATGTGGGGGCCGGCACCTCGCCATAAACTGCTCTCGTATCACATGCTCATTATGTGGACAGTCAGGTCATACAAAGGACAAATGCACAGGACCCGTCATCTGTAATCTGTGCTCAGAACCAGGGCATACGTTCCGGGATTGCCGGCATGCAGAACACAATAAATATAATGGCCAGACCTCTTCAGAAGTTATTCAAGAAGATGTCACCAGAGGTTCTGATGTCCCAGAAGCCGGAATGGATGAAGACAGAATTCACAGTATCAGTGAACCTGCTCCAGAGTCTCATGTATTAACAGATTCTGCACTACTAGGACCACCAGCCACTGAAGTACCACCTAAAGTCCCACCAGCCACTAAAGAGAGACCTAAACCGCCATCAGCCAATATAATAAGACCTAAGCTTCGATCAGCCACTAAAGTAGGGCCTAAAATGCCAGTTGTTAAAGAGAGGCCTAAGGTGTCCAGAAAGCCTGTCACCAAACCAACCAAGCATCAGCCCAGTACATCTGTGGAAGCAGTTAGTCCGCCTGCACTGTCCAGTGTGGATGAGGAAGGCTTTGCGACTGTAAAAAGAAAAAATGCATCTGTGGATCCCACCAGAAAAGTCACAACAGTACAGAAAACCTCTGAGCCTCCAGTGCTGGCGATAAGTCCTGGACGTTACAATGTGCTGGGAGAAGACCAAGATGAAGAGTCACAAATGGAGCAAAGTCCTTCATGCGTCCTCGAAAACATCTCTGATGAGGGGGATCCTGACCCTCCCGTGTCCACAAAGAGATGGGGCACTACAGGTGACAGCAGTGGAAGGAGGAAGAAGACCAAAAAGTCTAAGTGATCAGGATGCGGCTGAGAATAAGCTCCATTAATGTGAACAGTGTGAGGACTGTGAGCCGGCAGCAGGCGATTTACCAGCGTTTGTCTGACGAGAGATCTGAAGTCTTCTTCTTGCAGGAGACGTATCTGAAGAGCAATGCTCATGTCTATGCAGCCAAGAGAGACTGGAGACTTGGGCCGTCATACTGGTCCTTCGGTCTGGAGAGAAATGACGGTGTGGGGGTCCTCTTTAATACCATGAATGTCCAGGTGGACAGAGTCCTGGAGATCTGTCCGGGTCGCTGTCTGATGCTGGACTTTACATTGGACTCCATCCATTATAGAGCGATAAACATTTATGCTCCGCAGACCAGGAAAGAGCGGAGGGAACTATTTGATCACATGAAACCATATTGCTTTACATCTAAAGTATTTATATTGTGTGGGGACTTTAATAATGTGTCCTGTAATGTGGACAGATCCAGCAGTCATAAGCAACTAAGATATGATGAGACGTTCCTTAATAATATAGTCCAGCAGGCCCACCTAGTAGACCCCTATGGGTCTCATCATACCAGTAAGACGTACACTTACCATAAGGGTGGTAATGCCAGTAGAATAGACCGGGTGTATATAAAGAGGGAGGTGAGATGCTCTCAGTACAGGATCAGCCCCCTGGAGTATTCGGACCATTGTATGGTGAGTGTGACGCTGGATCTGGCCAAAGCTGTGGTCTGTGGAAAGGGGTACTGGAAGGTGAACAGCTCTGTGGTCCAAGATCCTCGGTTCAGAGAGGCCTTCACCACATTCTATAATGAACGTAGGACCACCCAATGTATGTGTGATGACACAGCTGAGTGGTGGGAGATCATGAAGAGTGACATCAAACAGTTTATCATACGAGCATCCAGGAGACGTAGTAATATGGATTATATGAGATACACAGCCCTGAGACTGCACCTCAGCCGGCTATACAGCAGGATGAATGGTGGTGAGGATGTGGATGGACGGAGCGTCAGCCATATAAAGCAGCGAATGAGGGAGCTGCAGTACGATCGCCTCAAGTCTCTCAAGGCGGAGGGACAGTTTGATAGTTGGGGCGTCCATAACCCAGATCCCTTTATTGCTTGTAAGAACAGGGTTAGTAAGAAGCTGATCACTGGCTTGTTAGATGAGAATGGGGTGGAGCAGTCAGAGCCGGAGAAAGTCCACAGGATCATTGGGGATTATTATAGAGATCTGTATAAAGGGGCTCATATTCATAAGGATGACATTAAAGCCTATCTGAAGGGGGTGTCCCTACCAACGTTAGACCTGGTGCAGGCAGATAGTATGGCCGATCCCATAACTGAGGATGAGGTGAAGAGGACCATTGACTCCTTAAAGGCCAACAAGAGCCCAGGACTGGACGGCCTCACCAGCGAGGTTTACAAAGAGTTCAGGGCCTTGTTGGCTCCGGACCCGGTGCAGGTTTATAATGATTGCCTCTCTGCAGGGAAGCTCCTACAGTCCCAGTATAGCTCTGTTCTGGTTCAGTTAGCAAAGAAGGGAAATCTAAAAGATGTAAAGAACTGGCATCCACTGTCTTTGCTAAACACTGACTATAAAATCCTGGCCAAGATCTTGTATTATCGGCTGAGTGAGGTGGCGGGTGAGCTGATCATCGCCAACCAGACGTGTGGTGTGAAGAGTCGGACGATAGAGGACTCATTGCTGCTGGTCAGAGAAGCTGTGACGTACATTAAGCAGCACAATGTGGGGGCGTATATTGTGGGCTTAGACCAGAGTAAAGCCTTTGATAGAGTCCATCATGACTACCTGTACCAGGTGTTGTTACACTATGGCCTCCCGGTGCGTTTTGTGCAGTGGCTGCAGGTTCTGTATAAGGAGGCTGTAAGCCTGCCGTTGATTAATGGTCACTTGGCCGAACCCTTCAGGATCATGTCAGGGGTGAGGCAGGGCTGTCCTCTCAGCCCATTGTTGTATGTTTTCAGTCTGAATCCTTTCCTCAGAAAAGTGCAGGATCATAGAGGTTTCACAGGGCTGAGTTGTCACCTGCAGAGTACAGTGGAGGATGTAAAGTTCTGCGCCTATGTGGATGACGTGTCAGTGGTGGTTTCTTCTAGAGATGACTGTGCGGTTCTACAGCAGGAGATGACGGCCTTCTCCAATGTGTCTAACTCCTCTGTGAACATGGAGAAGAGTGAGGCGTTGTGGTTGGGGGATGACAGTGATGTCTTCTCTGTGCCCTTCAGAACAGTTCAGGGTCAGATAAAGATTTTGGGAGTAGTGTTTGGAGCTGTAGATGATGGGAAGGTAAACTGGGAGGAGAAGCTGGTGGTGTGTGAGCAGAAGGTGCAGAGCTGGAGACACTGGAAGCTGACGTATCTGGAGAAGATCCGCCTGCTGAAGACCTTCCTGCTCCCGCTCTTCCTCTATATCAGTGTGGTGTTCCCGGTGCCCGATGCGTTACTCCCCAGACTTACCAATGTCTTCTTTCACTTCTTGTGGGGTAACAGAGTGAATGTGGTCAGGAGAAACATTGTCTATCTCCCCCATAAGGAGGGTGGTCACTCCATGCCCTGTCCTGAGCTCTTCTTTAATCTCATGTTTCTTATGAAGAATTTCTCTTTTTGTAAGAATTCAGAGAAGACGCCATGGTCTTGTTTGTTTAAGAGCCAGATCCAGCAGTTTGTGTCCGTGTGGTCGGTAGGGGACCCCATCAAGAGAATCTCAGGCCGACTAAAGAATAATGTTTCTTGGTATGGTGTCCATGTAATAAGTAAGGTTATTAGATGGAGGATCCTGTATGAGGACATCAAGCAGCTCAGTAGGAAGGAGTTGTATAAGAACGTGCTGTCATCTCACTTTAGTGTCCATGTTCAATTGAGGGGCGCCCCAAGTCTAGATGTAAAACAGGCTGCAAAAAATGTACTAGATCCCAGAGTTCCCCCTCATATGAGAGACGTGGCGTGGCTGGGGCTCCATGGTAAGATGTACGTCAGAGACAACCTAAAGTGCAGGAATGTATCAGACAGATCCTCTCCTAGAGAAGAGTGTCCCCGTATACAGGAGACCATGGAGCATCTGCTTCTAGAGTGTCCTTTTAGTATGCAGGTATGGGAGTGTGTGTCCTTGTCCTTAAAGATACCGTACCTGGTGGGACAGTCGTATGGTCAGCTGCTGTACGGAGACTTCCAGCCTGAGCTCAGGGCTTATAACCGAAGCTCCCTGTATGTAATAAATGTGGTGACCATCTATCATCTGTGGTGTGCACGGTGCTGCCTGCTCATCAATAAGGAGGTCCTGTCCTGTGATAGTGTCAGGTATAAGATCCTGGAAAGTCTCAAGTCAGTGTACAAGAAGGATATAAAGATTAACTCAGGTAATGTGAACTGGAGGAACATTCATGTGGCGGGATTTATCAATGTTATCTAATATTATTGTGTAACAACACAGTATTTATTTTCTTTAATATTTATTATTTTGTGATTTTAATGTAATTATTCTGTAATATTTGGTTGTCAGTTTTAAATAAAAAGATCATTATAGTAGTTATAATCTTGTACATAAAAGCAGTATTATTGTAGTTATATTCTTGTACATAGGAGCAGTATTATAGTAATTATATTCTTGTACATAGGAGCAGTATTATAGTAGTTATATTCGTGTACATAGGGGGCAGTATTATAGTAGTTATATTCTTGTACATAGGGGGCAGTATTATAGTAGTTATATTCCTGTACATAGGAGCAGTATTATAGTAGTTATATTCCTGTACATAGGAGCAGTATTATAGTAGTTATATTCTTGTACATAGGGGCAGTATTATATTAGTTCTATTCTTGAACAAAGGAGCAGTATTATAGTAGTTATATTCGTGTACATAGGGGGCAGTATTATAGTAGTTATATTCTTGTACATAGGGGGCAGTATTATAGTAGTTATATTCCTGTACATAGGAGCAGTATTATAGTAGTTATATTCCTGTACATAGGAGCAGTATTATAGTAGTTATATTCTTGTACATAGGGGCAGTATTATAGTAGTTATATTCTTGTACATAGGGGGCAGTATTATAGTAGTTATATTCTTGTACATAGGGCACAGTATTATAATAGTTATATGCCTGTACATAGGAACAGCATTATAGTAGTTATATTCTTGTACATAGGGGCAATATTATAGCAGTTTTTTTCCTTTCTATAGGAGGCAGTGGGCAGTGTTATAGTGCTTACCCTCTTGTTCATACTGTTTCCTACAATTAGCCTGTGTTCCTAACGTGATATTTTAATGGGACAATTAGGATTGTATTGGAGCACCATCATATGTACGCTTTAGCATAATAATACCCATTACTGACCTTTGTAAGAGTTAAATGCTTGCACTAAATAATTGGATTCCTCATTAATCTTGTCTTCAATGGTTCTTGTCCCCATACCAAAATCACGTAATGTAGAAATAGTGAACTGTCTCATGGTTTTCCAGTTTTGTCCATTAGAGTAAATAACACCTGAAGAATAGACATAGTTAACAGAAACTTTTACTTTATTATAATATATGATGTATAAACTATTTCATTGTTTAAAACATATGGATATGTTAGGTCAGGAGTCTTAACAAGAATAGAAACAGTAAGACAGTAAGGATTCAGCAAGAGAGGAAACACCCAGTTGGACTTCAAAGCAGAGATTTCACATACTGCGCTAAAGAAATAAACAAAAGTGGTAATCTTTACAATGCAGCGACGCAGTGCAAAACGTAAAAGAGAGGCACAATCAAGGGAATTTAGACATTTTTACAATACATTAGCTCAATTTTTTTGAGCTCCTGACAGGTCCTCTTTAACTGAGTCCTTACTTTTGCTGAACAAGTTGGAGATTTTTGGGGTCTGATCTGTGCTCAACTATCATTATCAGTGCCACCTGCCTCTTCATTTAACTACTTATAGCCATGGTCAAGTGGCTGAATGGATTGAAGGGCATGTGTCCCAGTTCTAGCACTTGGTAGATAGGTGATAAATTACCTAAACTAAAAGCATTGTAAAAGCATTGAGGGGAGGATTGATGCAGTTGGAGATCATTAACATATCCCCAATTGTCTTACAGGCTAATCTCCACATGTGTATACAGGAATTGTCCACATTTGGGGACATTTTTTACTTAAATGAAAGCATTTGGGGCTATAAATCATTTTTCAAATGGGTTTCATTAAAAAATGTTGTACCATTAACTTTCTATAACCTCTGTGTTGCAATCTCTATTGCTGGTTGCAGAATGAGTTAACTGAAAATTTGTCAATAATTGAATGATGGCAGAGTTTTCAACTCTTTGTTGTTTTGTTTTCAGAGTTTTCAAAGTTGAATGTGCAGCAAAACAAAGAGCTTGTAAAAGCCAAACTGTGCAAAAATTTTAATGAAACCTTAATGTAAAAATGTTTTTTTTTATCCCCAAATGCACGCAAAAAAAATAAATAAATAAATGGCTTTGAAAAAGTAGACAACCCCTTTAAAGTTTGATTTCTCGGCCCTGGGACTTCGATTATTACAAAACAGGTATCATTTATAATTTTAGATTATAAAATAATTGAAGCACAGTATTAAAGAGCTGCAGCAATTGTAATAAAATGGAATAAAAAGTCCCAAATAAAAGTCTAAAATGTTACACATACAGTATAGGAGCAACTGCATCAACGTAGCTATGCCAGAAAATTGACGCTTTGAAAAGTTACGGAAATGTTTACAAAATACAAAGTTGCTCAGAAAATTAGCAACATTTGTCAGTTTTGGGCAGCTCTGCCAAATTAGGCAAAGTTGGAGTGGAGCCTGGGCTTTCAGTGACTGTAGTAGCATTCCTGGTGAGACACACAGAGGAGCTCGCCATCTCTTACTGAATTTGGGGTACCTTATTCCTGCACGTCCCTCAATAAGACTTAATTAATTGGGACGTTAAAGTCTTTGCAATAGGCAAAATAAATACACTGAGCATCTTGCTGATCCAGAGTTTAATTCTTTCGTCTTCTTCTATTTGGCTGCAGGATGAGACATTTTTCTTGATTTTCAAAATTGGATTATATCTCTTTTTAAGAATGCTAATTGAGTTTTAAAGTTGTGAATGGTTTTACACTATGTTTTGGCATTACTGATTTTTAGAGAATCACAACTTTTATTTGGAGAGGAACATCTTGGGCATTAATAATAATAATAATAATAATTTTATTTCTATAGCGCCAGCATATTCCTCAGCACTTTACATTTTAGAGGAGACTTGTACAGACAATAAAAGACATTACAGAATAACAATAGTCACATAAAACAACAGATACCAAGAGGGGTGAGGGCTCTGCTGCCACAAGCTTACATATATGAGGAAATAGGGGAGATGTAAATGGTAACAAATACTAGTATTGTACGGTCCTGCCATTAATGTAATAAAAAGGGTGTTCACATAATGCTGCATGAACCGGTCACCAACCAGTATGTTTACGGACACAGAAGGCTATTAAGTGCATGCAGGGTGTGTGAACAGATGATGTGAGGGTCCTGGTTTTGAAAAAACATTTGTATGGGCAAAACAGGGATAATTATTAGTGATGAGCGAGCATGCTCGCTACTACTCGGTACTAGCCGAGCATCTCACTGCTTGACATGCTCGGCGCTCGATGAGTATTTCCTTGGTTGCTCGACGGGAGTTTGGGTCCCCTCCCTGCATGTTTGGTGCTCTTTAGAGAGCCAATGAACATGCAGGGATTGTCTGCCACCCACTGTAATGCCGCAGAGATGTTGGTTGCGGCATTACAGTGATTGGCTGGCCACTAGAGATGAGCGTTGTTCTACTCGAACTGTTCGCCAATCTCAAATTCGAGCTGTTTTGGGCGGTGTTCGAGCCGTTCGGCGAACACGAACAATTTGAGAAAAATTCGGCTGTTCGAGGTTATGTTCGATAACTGTTCGTGCACCAAAATCATAACTGGATTTTTTCTCAGTAATGATGAAAATTAATGTTAATACGCAGTTTGAGTGTACAGCGGGGTGGGGGGAGGGGCAGGGGATGGATCTCTGCAGGAACAATGAAGATCTCCATTTTTTTTTCTCTTTCCCGCATTTACAGTGGGGAGGTGCAATCTGTCAGCCTATCAGCAGCGCACACACGGAGCGAAGTGCTTTTTTTCACACAAGCAAGGGCATGTGTCATTGGCAGTGTATGTCACATGTCCTTGCCCTATAAGACCAAGACATTTTCCCCGTCGCCACCATTTTCTCACTGCTGCAGCTGCGTGTTAGACGGCACCGCTGTTGCTGTGTGCGCTATACCTTGTTAATTTCAAGCCAATTTTCGCACAAATCTACAGATAGCTTGGGAGTAGGGAATAGTTGTGATTGCAGTCCTTTTAAGGACTAGGTTACAGCATTTCCTACGACTTTTATCAGGCAGGTCTGTGCTCTTAAATAGATAGGTTGTGGGAGTAAAGACTAATTGTAATTGGAGTCCTTTTCAGGACTAGGTTACATCAGTTCCTATCAGTTTTTGCCAGGCAGGTCTGTGCCAGTGCTGTGCAAGTTTTTTTCACAGCATTTGGCTGAATCTAGCAAAGCTAATCCTTTTTGGCCTATTGCAGAGTGTGTTAGTCAGTGGAGTAGCCTATCTGTGTTGCAAGATATACCACCTGTGTATAGAATACCAATTTTTTTACTGCACCTAGTGAAGTAAAATCTTTTGGGCATAGCATCATTCTATTAGTCCATCTATACTGACCTCCATCAGGTTGCAAACTGAATCAAATTTTTTTCTGCATCTAGCTCTGAAAAAATATTGGGCTTCTAGCTGTGTGTGGGTCTTGTTCTATTAATCCATCTATACTGACCTCCATCAGGTTGCAAACTGAATATAATTTTTTTCTGCATCTAGCTCTGAAAAAATATTGGGCTTCTAGCTGTGTGTGGGTCTTGTTCTATTAATCCATCTATACTGACCTCCATCAGGTTGCAAACTGAATATAATTTTTTTCTGCATCTAGCTCTGAAAAAATATTGGGCTTCTAGCTGTGTGTGGGTCTTGTTCTATTAATCCATCTATACTGACCTCCATCAGGTTGCAAACTGAATATAATTTTTTTCTGCATCTAGCTCTGAAAAAATATTTGGCCTTCTAGCAGTGTGTGGGACTTGTTCTATTAGTCCACCTATACTGACCTCCATCAGGTTGCAAACTGAATATATTTTTTTCTGCATCTACCTCTGAAAAAATATTGGGCTTCTAGCTGTGTGTGGGACTTGTTGTATTAGTCCATCTATACTGACCTCCATCAGGTTGCAAACTAAATATATTTTTTTCTGCATCTACCTCTGAAAAAATATTGGGCTTCTAGCTGTGTGTGGGTCTTGTTCTATTAATCCATCTATACTGACCTCCATCAGGTTGCAAACTGAATATATTTTTTTTCTGCATCTAGCTCTGAAAAAATATTGGGCTTCTAGCTGTGTGTGGGTCTTGTTCTATTAATCCATCTATACTGACCTCCATCAGGTTGCAAACTGAATATAATTTTTTTCTGCATCTAGCTCTGAAAAAATATTGGGCTTCTAGCTGTGTGTGGGTCTTGTTCTATTAATCCATCTATACTGACCTCCATCAGGTTGCAAACTGAATATAATTTTTTTCTGCATCTAGCTCTGAAAAAATATTGGGCTTCTAGCTGTGTGTGGGACTTGTTGTATTAGTCCATCTATACTGACCTCCATCAGGTTGCAAACTGAATATATTTTTTTCTGCATCTACCTCTGAAAAAATATTGGGCTTCTAGCTGTGTGTGGGTCTTGTTCTATTAATCCATCTATACTGACCTCCATCAGGTTGCAAACTGAATATAATTTTTTTCTGCATCTAGCTCTGAAAAAATATTTGGCCTTCTAGCAGTGTGTGGGACTTGTTCTATTAGTCCACCTATACTGACCTCCATCAGGTTGCAAACTGAATATATTTTTTTCTGCATCTACCTCTGAAAAAATATTGGGCTTCTAGCTGTGTGTGGGACTTGTTGTATTAGTCCATCTATACTGACCTCCATCAGGTTGCAAACTGAATATATTTTTTTCTGCATCTACCTCTGAAAAAATATTGGGCTTCTAGCTGTGTGTGGGACTTGTTGTATTAGTCCATCTATACTGACCTCCATCAGGTTGCAAATTGAATATAATTTTTTTCTGCATCTAACCCAGCCAATAGTTTTGGCCTAATACCACAGTTTGGCCACTCAGCTCTGCTCGGTTACCATCCATTGTTTTTTTGTGCAAACAACTCCAGAGTTGTGAATTAGTTAACCACCAAAATGAGTGGAAAAAGGCCTGCTGCTGGTGGAAAGGGGAATAGGCGTGTTGGGAAGGGGAAAAAAGGTTGTGTCCGTGGGGTAGGTGTTAAAGCAACAGTAACATCTGCAGAAGAAAGACCATCTTCCAGCCAAACTAAAATGTCTACTTCTTTTAGCGGACAATGTGATAAGATCCCTTTCTTACGGCCACGCCAATCGCTACAAATTCCAGATGAGGCACAAAAACAGCAGGTGCTTCAACGGATATCAAGTGCTCCTTTAAGTGGGCTCTCCTCCACATCAACTTCAACATCACAAATACTCCAGTCCTCAAAGGTGTCACCCAAATCGCACTTGCTTCCTCACAGCTCCCAAATCTCCAGCTGCCCGTCTGAGTATGAGGTAGAACAGATGGTTGAGTCTGCAGAGCTGTTTACTCATACTATAGCCTGGGAATCAGAGGTCGACTCCAGCGCTTCTGTGAATCCAGACGAGGAAATGATCTGCACTGATGCCCAGAATCTTTATGAGTCGGATCCAGGACCAGACGCAGAAGGTTCTGACCATAATGTAGACCCTCATTCCCAAACTGTAACTCCTGTTGGTGGAGACAATGAGGAAGACGATGATAAGACTCAAATACCTGATTGGAGCGACAACTTTAGTTTTTTGTCAGGGCAGGAACAGGTTGGCTCTGAGGACGACGGGTGTGATAACACACAGGGTGATGATGATGAGGTTGGAGATCCCACTTACTGTCAACCCACAGTCAGCCAAGAGATGAGGTCAGCAGAGGAGGTGGAGGAAGATGCTAGTGACGATGAGGTCAGGTTGCGCCTTCCTGGACAGAGACGTAGTACTGGAAGCACGTCAACAACTGCATCCTCAAACACAACTCTGCTTCTCACCACAAGTCGTGGTGGCTCTTCAGGTCGCATGGGTGCTAAGCCTTGCATAGCCTGGGCATTTTTTCAGATCGATAAAGATGACCCAACTCGTGTTATCTGTAACATTTGTCAGCAAAAGCTAAGTAGAGGCCAAAAAATACATAGTTTGAGTACTTCATGCATGAACCGGCACATGGACATGAAGCATAAGTTGCAGTGGGAAGCTCAGTGTGCTACAATGCGGCCTAGCCGGCCGGGCCAACCACCGTCTGCCATATCTTGTGCATCCGCGGCCTCTTCATCCTCTGTGACTGGGGGGACAGCAGTCACACCTGTTTTGGGGCGCAGACCTGCCACCTCTTTACCCGCAACAGCCAGCGTGATTGGCAGGTCATCATTTTCTTTGGAGGTGGGAACACCAGCTGGTGTTGAGCGCTGTCCGACATCGATAGCACCACCTTTGGATCAAGGCAACCTAACATGTCCGCCTGCATCTTCCTCACAGACCGGCAGTTTGCCGGGGACACCCTTATCAACCCCGTCTAAGCACAATAGCCAGCCCTCGGTCCCTCAGATGTGGACAAGTAAAAGACCATTTCCTCCTAGCCATGAGAAAGCTAAGAGGTTGAATTTCACCATCTGCAAGCTCTTGGCTACAGAAATGCTGCCTTTCCGCCTGGTGGACACAGAGGATTTTCGAGACCTTATGTCCGTCGCAGTGCCCCAGTACCAGATGCCCAGTCGGCACTACTTCTCAAAGAAAGGTGTGCCTGCGCTCCACCAGCATGTCGCACACAACATCACCGCTTCTTTGAGAAACTCTGTGTGTGACAGGGTGCATTTCACCACAGACACTTGGACGAGTAGGCATGGACAGGAGCGTTACATGTCGCTGACTGGGCACTGGGTAACTATGGTGACAGCAGGACAAGGGGCTGCTGTCCAAGTCTTGCCGTCCCCACGAGTTGTGCGTCAATCCTCTTTATGTCAAAGTTCCTCCACTGCTTCTGCCTCCTCAACCTCCTCTCGGTCTTCCACCTGCACCCAAAGCCTGTCTGGTCATGCCACAAGCTTTCTAACTGCGCAGAAGGGATCCTGCACACCTCCTTACTATGCTGGCAGTAGGGCTCAACGTCATCAGGCGGTTTTTACATTGAAATGTCTGGGAAATGTGAGTCACACAGCTGAGGAGTTGTGGTCAGCTCTGGAGAACCAATTTCATGAATGGTTGTCTCCACTGGACCTGAAACCAGGGAAGGCCGTGTGCGACAATGCTGCAAACCTGGGTGCGGCCCTTCGCCGGGGCAATGTCACACACGTGCCTTGTATGGCTCACGTGTTGAACCTGGTTGTCCAGCAATTTTTAGCCCACTATCCCAGACTAGATGGCCTTCTGCAGAGGGCACGGTCGCTGTGTGCTCACTTCCGCCGTTCGCATCCCGCAGCTCAGCGACTTACATCTCTACAGAAGTCGTTGGGCCTGCCACTTCACCGGCTAAAATGCGATGTGCCTACCCGGTGGAATTCAACTCTGCACATGTTGCAGCGACTGTGGCAGCACCGACAAGCCCTGGTGCAATACGTTCTGACGTATAGCCTGGGCCAACGAGATTCAGAGGTGGGGCAAATCATGCTGGAGGAGTGGTCTCAGATCAGGGACCTATGCACCCTTCTGCACAGTTTTGAAATGGCGACGAAGATGTTTAGTGCTGACGATGCCATTATCAGCATGACTATTCTGGTGATTTACATGCTGGAGCACATGTTAAACAGAATTCGGAGTCAGGTGGTGGCACAAGAGGAGGTGGAGGAAGTAGAGGAGGAGGAGTTGTATGCGGAAGGGCTAACATCTGCAAGGTCCAGACGGTCGGCAGCACCAAGGCGGCAGGCATGTGAGGGTGGGGGAGATGGTTTTACCAGGGCGCATGGTAGCAGCCAAACTAGTGAGGAAGGTGCAGGAGCCCAGGAAGAAGTGGAGGACGAACTGATGGAAGACTCATCAGATGAGGGAGACCTTGATCACATTTCTGTTGTGCGAGGTTGGGGGGAGAGGACAGAGGAAGGAAGCATGATTGTTACCTCGCCACCAACACAACAGGGACTTGGTGCTCCTGGATGCGCAACACACATGAGTGCCTTCTTGCTGCACTACCTGCAACATGACCCTCGAATTGTGAGAATTAGAAATAATCCTGACTACTGGGTTGCCACACTGTTAGATCCCCG
Source organism: Phyllobates terribilis (assembly GCF_046119375.1). Taxonomy (NCBI): domain Eukaryota; kingdom Metazoa; phylum Chordata; class Amphibia; order Anura; family Dendrobatidae; genus Phyllobates; species Phyllobates terribilis. The sequence continues at coordinate 65,519,153 of NW_027362763.1, read as the reverse complement.
GTACAAAAGTAAATTTGCAGAAATTATTCCTGCCATAGAAAGGGATGCACGCATGCAGGAGTATCAGCAGAGACTGTTGCAGAATCTTACATGTGCTTTTCCACAAAATACCAGTGGTGCACGTAGTGAATCTCACAGTTCCAACTTGCCAACCGTGGGACCGTCAAGTGTTCAGCACTCAAACCGTAACAGAACCACAGTATCTGCTGGTAACATCAATTTTGCGGAATCATTTCACCACTTTTTTAGCCCATCCTTTGCAAGGCCACAGGAGACAAGAAGTCTGACACATAGTCAACGCCTAGAGACGATGGTACAGGAGTATCTCCAAGTAAACATTGAAGCCACGACTGTGTCACTGGACCCTTGCTCTTTTTGGGCTTCCAATCTGGATAAATGGCCGGAGCTAGCCACTTACGCCTTGGAGATCTTGTCATGCCCCGCAGCCAGCGTTCTGTCTGAACGTGTGTTCAGCGCTGCTGGTGGTGTGCTGACAGATAAGCGCACGCGGCTCTCCACTGATAATGTAGACAGACTCACGTTCATAAAGATGAACAAATCATGGATCCGAAACGACTTTTCTACCCCTGTGTCATCCTGGGGAGAGTAAAAGCTTGATGATTGGTTAAAATCACCCTACCAACCGTTTTAAGCTTTCAAATTACTAATCATGTTTATCTGTATCTTGACTGGAAAATAATTTGGGCTTTGTAGCAGTGTGCAGCACTGATCCTATTAGGCCATCTATACTAAAGCTCCACCAGATTTAAAATTTAAAATAATTTTTAGCTGCATCTAGCCCGGAAAATAATTTTGGGGCTCCGAGATGCGCAAGACACATAAGTGCCTTCTTGCTGCACTACCTGCAGCATGACCCTCATATTGTCAGAATTCGAAGTAATCATGACTACTGGGTTGCCACACTCTTAGATCCCCCAAACTTTTCGATCAACCTTTTCATTTTAATAAAGACCAAAAAAATGGTCATTTTTGAAATTATAAGCATTAGCAGGTTGTTAGAAACTGAAATCAAACAGTTTTCAACTCAAAACTTTATTCTAGGTGATGTTACATTTTCACATAGGACCCCTTGTTCGAAAGGAGCTTCTGAACTCTCTCGTCCATTGAATTTGTCAGGTTTTGGATGGTTTCTGCTTCAATTGTTTTGCATGAGGACAGAATACCCTCCCAGAGCTGTTGCTTAGATGTGAACTGCCTCCCGCCATCATAGACACTCCTTTTAATGATGCTCCAAAGGTTCTGAATTGGGTAGAGGTCAGGGGAGCATGGGGGTCACACCATAAGTTTGTCCCCTTTTATGCCCATATCAGCCAGAGATGCAGATGTTTTATGTGCAGCATGAGATGGTGCATTATCATGCAGAAAAATGATCTTGCTGTGAAATACACGGTTCTTCTTCTTGAACCATGGCAGGAAGTGCTGTTTGAGAAAATCCACATACATTATGGAGTTCATCTTTAGCGCCTTCAGGGATCCTAAAGGGGCCTACAATCTCTCTCCCCATGATTCCAGCCCAAAACATTACTCCACCTCCTCCTTGTTGGCGCTGTAGCCGTGTTTGCGTGGGGTGTCCATCAACCAGCCATCCTCCACTCCATCCATCTGGACCATCGAGCGCTGCACGGCACTCATCCATGAACAAAACTGTTTTGAAATCAGTCTTCATGTAATGTTTGGCCCACTGGAGCCGTTTCTGCTTGTGTGAAGTAGATAGAGGAGGTCGACAGGATGGCGTATGCACAGCTGCAAACCTCTGAAGGACCCTGCATCTTGTTGTTCGGGGGACGTTGGAGGCATAAGCAGCTTCAAAAACTTGTCTGCTGCTATGACAAGGCTTTTTGGCCGCTGCTCTTTCAACCTGACGTAATTGCCTGTAGGAAAGAGTCCTCAATTTGCCCTTATCAGCACGCACACGTGTGTACTGTGAATCAGCTACATACTTCTTGATTGCCAAGACACTTCATCCTGTATTTCTTAGGATAACAGCTCTTGCATATGACCAGTCCGGTCAGACCAACTCCACTCCCGAGTTCTAGAATTGTTCGATTGTTGAAGATTTCATTATTTTCAATTGCCCATTCAGCTAAGGATAGAGCGGCTTCCCGTGTCACTAGGCCCGTGGTTCCTCCTGAGATCATTGCAACATTTTCAGATAATGTTACGAGGTCCCCTGTAGGCAAACAGTAGCTTTTGTAGCAAACTGCAGAGTCTTCTGAATTTAAGATTTCCGCCAATGCACTGTATAAATCATCCAGAGGTTCTGCTCATGTACGCTCATGCTTTTTGATTAACTCAGACAAAAATAGTCTTCTGTACTGTAATGATGGCGGGCACTTTTGACAAACTGGATGATTGATGGTGAGGGCCTTTACTCACAGTTCTTATTATCCAGACCACGTCTGCAGGTAACGGCTGCCCACGTCGTACTGTGCTCACCAGGTGAGGGGCTCAGACAACTCCCAGATAACTTTGGAGCACTTCACAGGACCCCCTTTGTGTGTCCTTTGTCTGGCCTTTCTTACCAACACTTCTGTCCGGCTGCCTCGGGCCTCCTCTTGGTAAACTTGGCGCCAGTTTCCCTGACCCTATGTGGTGCCTTCCTAGCGGGTGTAGCGAGGGGCTGCGCCACATAAAATGTCAGAGCCTCCGGTTTCTAGCTGAGGGTCGTTTCCTGCCTCCACTAGTTCGGGGACCGGTCTCCCCCTTTGGCCTGACCCCTCCACGCAGGTGGATTCGGGCGTGCGGTGGCGACTCGCCCGTCCGCACCCCTGGGATCCCTTCATTCCTCGTTCCTGGAGCCTTCTCCGCTCCTCTTCCTTCCTTCTCCCTCTTCCAGGCCTGGGCCTCTGTTACTAGGCCCGCCTCCGGAGCAGAGCTCATGCAGAGCCCCTGCTCCCTGCCACTTCTGCTCAGACTTCTCTGCACTGAACTAAGATGGTGCCCACCTTTTATACTCCCTTCTCAATGCACCCAGGAACTGCTTCCTCCCTGCTCCTGCACTACAGGGTTCCCCTTCCTCAGTGTTCCCTCCCCCCACTCCAGCCAGGGACAGGGACTGTCGTGCCCATCTCAGGGGCATATTGGTCGCCCTGCCCCACGGCAATGTGGTGTAATGCATGCAGGTGTCGGGTCCTGATCCACACTCCATCCTTACCTGAGAGTGAGATATCACACCTCTGGGTGAGGTGCAATACGTCTGTAGCAACCGAGCCCTCAGGGTGCTACAGTTCCATTTATCTTCAGCCTAGGTGACGTATTGCGATACAGGGCCGTGATTTTGGCTATAAAAGGGTCCCCTAGACCCCTACCCCAAGCTTTTTAAGAGAATCATATATGGCGTGCCAGGAGACTCTATGGAATGCTTTCTCAGCATCTAACGAGAGTATCTAATTACAAATTTTTAACTGCATCTAGCCCAGGAAATACTTTGTGCCTAGTAGCAGTGTCTGCTAGTCAGCGGATTATCCCGGCTGTTAAGCAAGCTACACCACCTGTAGTTTAGACACTTAATTTTTTCAAAGGAAATGATTCGGGACCATGGGATACTTAGTGAAGAGCATCAGGAGGCACCCCAAGGCATAGGGGCTGGGACTGGCATTAGGATGCCTTGCGGTGGACAGCCGAGCTCGATCCTTATAAAAGCTTTTTAACTGCAGCAGCTTTAGTGGACGCTACTGGAGCTGGAATTACGCGGCTGCTGGCATGAGACTTGCCCTCCAATAGATCCTTGTAAATGGATTTAAAGTGTATTCATTCAAATTAGAGAGACAATTTAAATTAAAAAGCTTAGAGCTGCCTCCACCACAGGGGGGCTCGCTCGACCCACCAGCGGACAGGCACCAGTATTGGGAGAGGGGGGCTGGCCGTCAGGGTTCACCGCGGCTCTGGCACAAACCCGGCGACACGGAGGTGGCACGGGCAGGAGCGGACTGGCCGTGTCGGCTTCTCACTTTTTGGATTTTAGAAGGGCATGACATGCCTATATCTGTGTCTCCCCCTCCTTTTACTCCTCCACCTCTTTTATTTTCGCATGACTATATGTACTTTTCACTTTTCCATGTGTTAGTTATGTCTTCTGAGCAGTTTGTCAGCTTTTGGACACCTTTGAAGGTGTTTTCTATGTGTTTCTATGTGTTTTTGTTTGCCTGCCATTGTTTTTAACGGTGTTCGAAGGTGTTCGACGAACAATTCGGCGAACACACGGGTGTTCGACGAACCGAACCGAACTCGAACACTACGGGGGTGGCTCAACACTACTGGCCACACAGCGTCATCAGGTCTATATCAGACCTGGGGCCGCCATGCTCGCCACAGTCTACTCCGGAATCAGACAGTGTAGGGAGAGGTGCTGATGCTGAGCTACAGAGAGATTTGATTGTTTCTTAGTTAGTGTAAGTATACCACAACATATTCTACACATATCCATCTCAACTAACAGTTCTTCTGAGGACTAATCCAGCTGCATAGATATCAGTGCTAGGCAGGCTGCAGTGTATGTGGCAGACTGCAGTGCATATAACAAGAGGGTCCATTCCAGTTCTGTCTGCTGGTGCTTCTACAGATATTTCTAGAAATAGCCCCAAGGTATCAGGGGCCAGGAATAAATTTTTGGGGATCTTAATCCTCATTATTTGCTTAAAAAGCAATCCAGAGAACACCGTTTTTATGCTCCATTTGCTTGTTGGCACTGCAGAATACAGCCACATCCTTTCCATATTACAGCGCTAAAAATCCATCTATTTAAAACTGTGGTTTATCCATCACACGGATCACATATAATTGCGCTGAAAATTCTGCCATTTCTGGCCTCCATTGAAATTTTGTTGCAGTGTGTCAGCGAAGTTATTGACATGAGGTCGCTGTTAAAAATAGTTACCTACAGGCCAGTTATTTAAAACTGTGGTTTTCCATCACACGTATCACATATCACTGCGGTTCAAATCCAGCCATTTGTACTGAACGTGGAAAATATTGTCCTCCATTTAAAACGGGCAAGGCGCGTGGCAAGGGATGGGGAAGTGGACGTGATGGTGATGATGGTGCATGCAGAGGACGAGGCCGAGGCCGCAGCCGCGGGCTAGCTGAAATTGTGCCACAACAAACACCCACACCTTCTCGCTTGACTTTCCTGTATCAATTAATAGGGGACCGCAGAACAACACTATTGATCACAGAACAGTGTGAAAAGGTTATTGGTTGGATAGCAGATAATGCTTCCTGTCACTTAGCTACCACCACCACCCTGTCTTGCACACAGTCAAGTCTCAGTAGCCGTGAGTCTGGACTGCATATTCCTCACCCTGATCCTCCTTCCTCCCACCATGCCGAGTGCCCAGAGACCACTGATCCCTCACTTGGACACTTCGAAGAGCTGTTCACTTTTCCATTTATAGATTCGGGCCTCTCGCCCAGTCCACTTGAAGTGGGGCAAGAGGAGATCGCATCCAGCGATGCCCAAATATTTGAGCAGCCATGGTTACACGGAGGCAATGGTAGGAAACTGTCACAAGAGGTGGACGATGATGAGACAAAATTGCCAGAAAGTCAGGAGAAGGACCAGAGTGCGGAAGTGGAAGACGAGGTGGTGGGTGATATAGTAACTGACCCAACCTGGCAGGGGGACATACAGAGCAAGGACAGCAGCACACAGGGGGAGGGAGGCGTAGCACCACAAAAGGCAGGAAGAAGCAGTGTGGTGACCGCAGACAGAAGGCGGGCAACCGTTCCCCGTAACATCAACACGACGGAAGTTGCCAGTACAACTTTTAGGTCTTCCCGAGTCTGGTTGTTTATTAAAGACTCTGCCGATAACCTCAAAAAGGCTATTTGCACTACCTGCCAGGCCAGCATCATCAGGGGTGGCAAAATGAACCAGCCTGACCACCACCAGCATGATCAGGCACATGGCAGCAAAGCATCTAGCTAAGTGGGCCGAAACCCCAAGATCAAGGAACAGTGTCTGCTGGAGGCACCACTGCATCTGCCGCTGTTGTGCCTGCAAGCCAATCCTCTGTCCATGGCGCATGCAAAAATGCCTCCTGCCCTGCACCTGTCATTGCACACTCTCAACTAGCATCATCAGCAAGCACGTCCATGTCCTTGTCCCAGCGCAGCATTCAGTTGTCCCTACCCCAGTCCTTGGAACGCAAGGGCAAATACACAGTCAATGCTCCACAGGCCTCACTACTAAATTCACATATTTCGCGACTGCTTGCGCTCAAAATTTTGCCTTTTAGGCTCGTGGAGACAGAAGCTTTCCACAACCTGATGGCAGCAGCCTTCCCTCGGTACTCGGTCCTCAGCCGCCACTATTTCTCCCGGTGTGCCGTCCCCGCATTACACGAGCAAGTGTCCCACAACATTAGCCGTGCCCTCAGCAACACAGGTACTGGGAAAGTCCACCTAACCACGAACACATGGACAAGTGCTTGTGGGCAGGGACGGTACATCTCACTGACAGCACACTGGGTTAACATAGTGGAAGCCAGGACCCAGTCGGACCTTGGGATAGAACACGTCCTCCCGTCACCGAGGATTGCGGGCGCTGGGTCAATCAGGGTTTCCCCCACATTCTACAGCTCCTGCACCTCCTCCTCCTCTTCAGCATCCATTTCCATTTACAGCCAGGCATGGTCGTGTGTGACAATGGTCGAAACCTGGTAGCGGCTCTCTGAGTCGAGACGAGTTCACACACATATCATGCCTGGCCCATGTGCTTAACCTCGTGGGTCAGCGGTTTCTCAAAACCTACCCAGAGCTGCCGGATCTGCTTGTCAAAGTATGCCACCGGTGTGCCCATTTTAGAAAGTCAACTACAGCTTCTGCCGCCCTTGCCGTGGTGTTTGCATCTTCTGGCTCCTTGACTGGTGTGTGATGTCCCCACACATTGAAACTCTACAATGCAGATGTTGGGTAGGATTTGTGAGCAGAAGAGGGCAGTTGTTGACTACCAGCATCAACAAGGCCGTCGGTATTCAGTTCAGACTCCGCACATAAGACCTCAAGAGTGGACATGGATGTCAGACATATGTACCATCTTCCAAAACTTTGAGGACTCCACCAAGATGGTGAGTGGCGATAATGCCATAAATAGCATCACCATCCCGCTTGTCTGTCTTCTGAAACGCTCTCTGCTCACAATCAAAGAGAATGCAATGCAGGAGGAGCACAAAGAGATGGAGCAAGGAGCCATACAGGGTGATTACACACAGCCCAGCCTCATCTCATACCAACAATGAGGAAGAGGAGGAGGAGCTAGTATAGACGGTACTACCTGCACAACTGTCATACCGTCTGTTCAGCGTTGATGGTCTGAGGACAGGGAGGAGGAGGCGGATGAGGAGGAAGAGATCATGGTCAGTTGTCTTCTTGGTGAGGACACGGAAGTCTTGCCTGTTAGCAGTCTGGCACGCATGGCTGAGTTTATGTTAGGCTGCCTTTCCCGTGACCCTCGCGTTCTCCAAATTCTGAGTCACAGTAGTTACTGGTGGGTGACACTTCTAGACCCATGCTATAAGGAGAAATTTCTATCTCTTATTCCCTAGGCGGACAGGTCTACTAAAATGGGAAAAAACAAGAAGGCCCTTGTTGCGGAATAATTAACAAAATTCCTGTCTGAAAACGCTGGCGACAGAGGTCACAGTTCATTGGACAACCAAGGAGTACAGGCAAGAGAGACACAACTCCAATCCAGCAGAGGCAGGGGAACACTGTCAAAGTTCTGGGACAGTTTTCTCAGACCCTTTTATCTTACAGGCCCTGAGGCTCTAGGTACTCTCACATTGAGTGCAAAGTTTGGGAAGATGGTGAGGGAGTACCTTGCCGACCGTACCAACGTGCCTTATAATTACTGGGTATCCAAGCTGGACATGTGGAATGAACTGGCTCTCTACGTTTTGGAGGTCCTGGCCTGCCCTGCCGCTAGTATTTTATCAGAGCAGGTTTTTAGTGCTTCCAGTGGAATTATAACCAATAGGCGCATCCACCTGTCAGCTGAAAATGCTGACAGGCTGACTCTTATGAAAATGAACAAGGGCTGGATTGGGCCAGACTTCTCAACACCACCGAATAATAGCAGCGTAACTTAAACTCAAAAACAGTGTCTTTTTTTGGGAGGTCTAATTCTATTCCCATGCACCTCTGTCTTCACACCCAGACATGGGTATATGCTTCCTGATTTTGTCTATTTGCTCTTGTCCTCCTCCTTCTCCCCATTCTTCATCACCATATCATTCACCACCATATCTACCATATCACCTCCTCTATGTGTCTTACAAGGGGCATTTTGAAATTTTTCTTAGCTTTTGCATTCACTGCATAGGCAAACATTATGGGAGACCCACTTCCTAATAATGGGAACATTGCTTTTAGGACGCTGTCAACCTCTACGTCTCTTCCAAGGGGCATTGGAGTGCCTCCAAATTTTTGGCAGCTTTTGCATTCACTGCATAGGAAAAAATTATGTGAGACCCACTTCCTAATAATGGGAACATTGTTTTTAGGAGGCTCTCTGACCTCTACTTCTTTTCCAAGGGGCATTGGAGTGCCTCCAAATTTTTGGTATCTTTTGCATTCACTGTATAGGCAAACACAATGGGAGACCCACTTCCTAATAATGGGAACATTGTTTTTAGGAGGCTCTCTGACCTCTACATCTCTTCCAAGAGGCATTGGAGTGCCTCCAAATTTTTGGCAGCTTTTGCATTCACTGCATAGGCAATAACAGTATAGGAGACCCACTCGTTAATAATGGGAACAACAAAGCATAGCTGGCTGATGGCTCTCTAACAATAGCAAGGGCTGACTGCTGGCCCTTTAAGAATAGTAAGGGCCACTTGATTGCCCTATAAAAATAGGCTTTGTGACTTTCAGAGTCCCTCCATCATAAATGAAACAGGGTGAGTCGGATGATGTGTCACACACCACATGGCCAGATAAGGTTGTAAAATGTTAGAATGACATTAACCAGTGAATGCATTTGTCTTGGTTGAAAGCAATACAAAAGTGCAAAAACGCATCAAAAACGCTACGTGTGAACATAGTCCAAGGTGTGGAGGAGCATTTTTGTTTTTGTATATTTATTTTGCCTTGTATGCAAGTTATTACCTTGGAAAGGATGTTCCTTAACATATTTCCCAGGAAAATCCATTTTGGTTTAGTTTTTGTATGTTTTATTGTGAGTCCGTAAAAGTGGCATAATAGCTCTGACAACGTTGTTGACAGCAGTGACCTGGGAGTCAGAAATGCTTCCAGGGGTCTTCCCCATGCTGTTCCCATGTCATTTGAGCACTGTTCCCATCGATTTGGGCACTTTTTAGGCCCTCTGCAGACCGCCGGTGGGAGCCACCTGAAAAATGTCAGAGTTGCCCATAGACTTACATTGGGCTCATTGCTTGGGTCGAGCACCCGAGCATTCCAATTTGCTCGACCCGAGCATCGAGCACCCGAGCATTTTAATGCCGCCCATCACTACTAATTAGATAAGTATGTAGAGGCAACGGGCCAGTCTAAAAAATTCATTTTTAGGGCACGCTTAAAACTGTGGATATAGGGGATTAATCGAAGTGTCCTGGGTAGTGCATTCGAAAGAATTGGTGCAGCTCGTGAGAAGTCTTGGAGACGGGAATGGGAGGTTCAGATTATTGAGGATGTTAATCTTAGGTCATTAACAGAATGGAGGGCATGGGTAGGGTGATTGTCTGAGATGAGGGAGGAGATGCAGGGTGGTGCTGAAGCGTGGAGTGCATTATGGGTGAGAGTGATGAGTCTATAATGAACTCTATATCAGATGGGCAACCAGTGCAATGACTGGCACAGGGTAGGGGCATCAGCTTAGAGGGTCAAGAAGAGAGTTATCTGAGAGTTAGTGGATAAGATGGGAGTGGATCAAGCGTTAGAAGCACAGTTTTGGTCAATAGTTGTTTTTTTAAGTAATGGATGTATGCTGGCATTTTTAAATGAGTAGGGAAAGATACCATAAGAGAGAAGATAGAGGTTAAATATTTTTGTCAGGTGAGTGGTGACAGCTGAGGAAATGGACTGGAGGAGACGTGAGGGAATAGGGTCACTGGTGCAAATAGTAGGGCGAGAAGATGCAAGGACCCTGATCACTTCTTCCGTGACTGGTTTAAAGACAGAGAGGGAGCTAGATGAAGTGGGGATGAAGGACAGTGCATGGTATTAAGGGATTGGGACAAAATCTCCTGTCAGATATGGTCAATTATTTCTTTGAAATAATTGGCCAGATTGTGAGTGCTGAGGTGGTGGTAGGGGCTTACACGCTTGGATTGAGAAGGAAATGAAAAGTGCCAAAAATACATTTAGGATTGTAGGATAGTGGGGTAATGAGGGTGTTAAAATAGGTTTGTTTGGAGAGGTGAAGGGCAGAGTTGTATGTTTTAAACAGAATTTATAACGGATGAAATCTTTGGCCAGATTGGTATTTCTCCACAGATGTTCGACGCACCTGTAAGAAAAGGTTTTGCATTGTGTGCCAGGGTTGTTGCCATCTGTGCCAAGTTGCTCTATGTGTAGGAGATGCAGCTTCATTCAGGGCGCTCTGCAATGTATCATTATAATGCTTCAGTGCAGAGTCAGGACATGAAAGGAAGGAGATTGCGGCCAATAATGACTGCAAATTCTTCATGAGTTTCTGCGTGTTAATAGCGCATATATTTCTATAAGTGTGGAAAGTGGGGGTGTCCAGAGTGGGATGACTGTTCTTGACAGAGAATTAATGAATGTTGTGGTCAGAGAGAGAGGGAGGGGAGTTAGTAAAAGCATGCACCGAGCAGAGCCAGGAGAAGATCAGGTCCAGCGTATTTCCGTCTTCATGCGTTGGAGAGTAAGTAAGCTGTGAAAGGCTGAAGGAGGAGATTAGAGATAAAAGGTGAGTAGGAGATGGGGAGAAGAGATCACCAATGGGGATGTTAAAGTCCCCCATGATGAGGGTGGGGATGTCACAGGAGAGAAAATGTGGAAGCTAGGTGGCAAAGTGATCCATGAACTGATGGGAGGGGCCTGGAGGGCAATACACAACCACCACTCACAGGGAGAAGGGCTGGTAGAGTCTAACATTGTGAACCTCAAAAGAAGGGAAGATAAGTAAGGGTACCGGGGGATAACGCGAAACATACATTTGGTTTGTAAGAGCACCTCCACTTTATCTGCTCTCAGGTCAGGGACTACGTGAAAAATGTAAAATGTATGCCACCATAGAAAAGAGCAGCAGCGGTGTTGTATAATTGCTGGATCCAGGATTCAGTAACAGCCAAAAGATTAAGGTAATTTGAAAGGAAAAAATAATGGATACAGGAGAATTTATTACATGCTGAGCGTGAATACCAGAGGGCAGAATTGAAAGAGACAGAAGGCATGCAGGAAATATTAATGACTTTCGCAGGGTTTCTGAGTGTGGTAGGGGAGGGGTTCGACTTACTATTAAAAGAAGGGCCAGGGTTGGGAGAGATGTCTCCTGTGACTAGGAGGAGGATAGAGAGAGTTAGCAGAAGGTTAAGTGAGCAGATGGTGGGAGTGAATGGATCTGTGCAGTTTAGGAATGTGAAAAGAGCGTGAGTGCTGTACATAGTAGAGGAGAGGAGAGAGGGGCTGATATGGATGGAGTGCAAAGAGTTTGTGCAAGGACGGTGGATGTGAGTAAATCCAGCAGCCAGAATTTAAATGATACAAATACATATGGTGAATATTTGTTGCAATGTAAATTATCTGGAAGTAGGCTTCTTTGAATGTCTTACCTGTCTCCTACCCTGTCCAACTGCCATGTTTAACTGTCAGGCACTTTGAATAAATGCACTTGGAATAAAATGTGAGAATTGGGCATTGAGAACAAACGTGAAATGTAAAGCTGCCATTCAGCATCTAATGGATGCTGCCTGATTAGAAGAACTGTCTGATCAAAGTACTGATAGAAAAACTGATGGTGAGGTCTTTTATGACACCATTTACATTGAGATTGTTTTTAGAGGTCTTAACTTCGCTTTGTCATTTCTATTTCTGTTTTGCGACCTACTCAGCCATTATTTTGATTAGTAAAATTGTCTTGACAGATTCCCTTTAAATGTCAAAAAATAGGATTTCTTTATAGAAAATGAGCAAAATTTGGCAAAGAAAACTCATTTTTAGATTTTTACTTATCATTTCATCATTTTCCTCATCAATTATATCAATAACATATAAATGTTACCATATCCTCTTGTAATATAATAGAAAACAGGAATGTACGGTCTGTCCGAGAACACCTCCGCTTGGGTGATAAGAGCTTCTTTTACTACGTCATATCCGCACAGAACTACCATCTTCTGGACTCCTATCTTTATACTATACACTGGGCCGTACATCTTTGCGAGCTGTAAAACACAAGATATAATAAGGTTGTAAGGTTTTGTTGCACGTTAGTTGTGGTACAGATTTTTGGAAATTTTTGCAAAACAGTGTTGTTTTTGAGAGCATATTTTTTCTTGTTCTGCACTTTTACACCCTTGTCTGTCTTGCTTTGCACCGAATAGTACAATTTTCTTATTTAATTGCACCCACAGAATACATTTTAAAAGCAAGTCTGTGCAGTAAGGAGAGGCAGAAACATATCCACAAGTGTAAATCTGTCAACATTCTATTTTTTAGTAATTACACCTGTAATAAGTATATATTTACACAATGCCAACATGTCTGCAGAACTTCACAATTCAGAGGGACATGTTCAGACACGAAGTCCAACAATTCACACACAGGAGTAGTGAGAGATCTGTTCTCAAGAGCTTACAATCTACGATGAAATAGGGGAAGCACAAAAGGGTCAACAATCCTGGTATTGTATGGTGCACCCGTCTTCACATTAAATAGGGGTGTTCATGTAAAGCTATATTAACTGGTCACCAGCCAGTATCTGTATATTTGGCATAAAAGGCTACTGAGGAGGGAGGGTTTGGGAATAGATAAATGAATGAACTGGTTTCTAAGGAAAAACGCAGAAAAGGAGAAGTGTGAAAAGTTAGAATAGGAAGGACTGTCCGTAAAGATGTGGTTTTAGGGCACACTTGCAACTGAGTATACCATGAATTATCTTGAGTGTCTGGATAGTGCATTCTAGAGAAGAGGTGCAGCACCAGAAAAGCACTGCAGGAAGAAGTGGGAGGTTTGTAATACTGGGGATGTTATTGTTTAGGTCCTTTAAGATTGGCTGATTTCGACCTGCTCACAAGTGTCCATAGACAATATACATGAAGATCAGCAGACAATTGCTGGCCAATGATAACTGGTGGGAACATAATACTCATTAATATGTAAGATAGTATGTTAATATTGTATGGATCGTTCTATCCCTATATCCCATCTGTTTGTGCTGGCGATAATGATGATTTTAACTCCAGCACAAATGATTCTGCATTTTGTTGGTCCGTAGGGTGATCACATAAACTGTTTGCTACATAGCGCTCAACAATTTAACCTACAAAGCACCAATACGAGTCATGAAAAGCCAAAACTTGGCTTTCCATGACTCGTATTGGTGCTTTGTAGGTTGAAGAGTTAGTGAGTCTTTTTGGTCAGTGATGAATTGGTTTAACAGAATTTTTTTGTTCTCAATAGCGCTCAACAAACATCAACACTGTAGGATAGCAAACTGTAGATAATGGAGGAGATTTCTGTTCACTGTTTCCTGCAGTGCCCTGAACGCTGAGATCGGACATACAATAGAGGCGAGTACAACTGTAAGCCAAGTTCACGAAAAATTCTGGTTGAAACTCCAATAACTGTAACATACTGGCGATTTGACCACCAGAAGTAGCAGGAGGTGGGGACTCAAAGGAGTGACAGCAAAAGAACCAAATTTGGCCATGTCTAAGAGTGACAAAGGTTCGCATCGGAGAGGGCACCATAAAAGCTGGAGGAGGCAACAAAGGGTATGCATGTTAACTAATTGAAGTGTACTGTGATCTTTGGTCCTTTACATAGCATTATTTATTCATCATGCCATGCAATCGTTGGTTACTTTGTGTGTTTGGACTGTGTCCCATTGTTGACTACCTCTTTTCATCCTGGTACCAGTCTTTGAATTTTTTGACATCCAGCTCTTACAAGATATACAGTTGTGCCCAAAAGTTTACATACACCGGCAGAATTTGTCCTTTCTTGGCCTTGTTTCAGAGAATATGAATGATAACTGTATATACTGCTGAGCACTATATTTTTTTATACTAGTTTTTCTGGTTACTCTAGAGTTCTCATTTGAGCAGCATTTGTCAATCCTTATTCATCATCTTATTTCAAACCTATTGTTGTTCCGCCCTTCTTTTACAGACATGTGATGTCTTCTCATGCTGAGTTTAACATCCATTCTTTTTTTTTACCTTGTCCTGTGAATTTATACAATGTCTATCACATACAGTACTGATCAAAAATTTGTGGCAGGTGTGCAAAAAAAATGCTGTGGCAATATGGTGAAAATGCTTTCAAATACAGAAGAGTTAATATTTACTTTTTATCCATTAACGAATGGTAAAAGTGAGATATAAATCACATCAATATTTGTTGTGTCCTCTCTTTGCTTTCAAAAACAGCATCAATTCTTCTAGGAACACTGTCTACACTAGCTACAGTATCTACCATGTAATACCGTCAGGGACGTGTCCGATTGGCTCCAAATGTATTCTTCAGCAGAACAATGACCACAAACATACAGCCAATGTCATAAAGAATGATTCTTAATATAAAGAAGAACAAGGAGTCCTGGAAATGATGATATGGCCCCAAAGAGCTCTGACTTGTCTCTTCATGTAATCTGAGATTCGATGTTATTGAGAAGGATTAGTGCAAGCCTATAGACAGTGGTGTATAGCTCTCCAATGGGGCCCCAGTACACTGTTTAGACCTAAGCACCCACCTGCATGTTGGTTAGATGTATGAGCCCTTGTAGTATTTTAGATCCTATAATTATATGCTTGTTCCCACCACTTGGAATAATGTCCTCTGTCCTGGCTCCTTCCCCTAATAATCTCTCCCATCCTGGCCCCTTCCAGTAATAATGTCTCCCATCCTGGGCCTGTTTTAAGCACAATGTAACCCATCCTGATCCCTTCCAGTAATAATGCACCCCGACATGGGCCCTTTGCTACAAAAAATACCCCATCCTGGGACCTTTCCTGGTATAAAGTTCTGCATTCTGGGGCCTTTCCTGGTCCCCATCATATCATAATGTTGTCCATCCTGGACCCCTTCCTATAATAGTGTCCTACATCTTAGGCAACTTCCAGTAATAATGTCCCATCCTGACCCCTTCCAGTAATAATGCCCCCCATTTTAAAACAAAGCCCCCCATCATAGGCCCCTTTCTGGTATAATAACCCCCAGCTTCTATTCTTGCCCAGCACATTTTAAAAAGAATCAAACTATTATTCTTAATTTTCCCCGCTGCCATGTCGTGCGGTGTCCTCAGCTATAACTGGTGCAGAAGCCGGCCGCTGACTTTGATGTGCCGTCAAAGGCAGTTCATGATGTTACAACCATGCGCCACCCGTCATGGGCAAGCCGATGACTGCTGTGGGGCAATGATTGGCCGGCAGCGTGTATTTCTAGTGCAGGAAGCTGGAGGGACTCTGCGCTGCAATACATTTCAGTTGAATGTGCGTCCGACGATGCACATCCAGGAGAAATTGACACTGGCTTAGGCAGGACCACCACACCGGCCTGGTCACGGTCACCTCTGTGACTGCTATATTTATGTCCCTGCCTTTATTCACAGAAGATCTGGGGTTAGTTCTCCTAGATGTTTAGAACAACTTCCTGCCAAGTTCCTTCAAAAACTGTGCATGTAAGTGACAAGTTACCTAGAAGAATTAATGCTTTAATGTTGCTTTGAAAGTGAATGGCACTCGCCCCAAATATTGATGTAATTTTGCATTTTGTTAATTGATAAAAATAAACTATTTATGAAAGCATTCTTATTTTAAAGCATTTTTTTCCCGCACCTGCCTAACGCTTTTGCACAGTACTGTATTTCTTTTACTTTTTCGCTGTCTTTCACTTTTTTAATAGGATTTATTATTCTATGTACCAATGCATTATGTAATATAATCTATGATTGACCAGTGCATAAATCGCAGGGATAATTCCAGAAAAAAAGCCAGATTTACCTACATACTTGAGCCTTTAGGTGGACCTGATGAAAGGATGCACCGCCATTAATTGTTGGTATTAGTTTGTAACCCCACTAGATGACGATGGGTCATCCATCATTACAAGTAACTAGAAATGAGCATATCGATCTGTGGATCGCAAAAAAAAAGAACTATCATCATTTACCACTCTGCTGAAGACTCAGAGTGGGTTAACATCATTTTGCTTTGCCACACAGGCCTCCCCACAATGCCCTGCAGATAAAATATTTAGCAGATTATCACATTTTACAGTGGTTGTCAGTACCTGGGCCACCACAGAGCAGTGGTACCCAGTGGAGAATAGTTTGTATGGTCATTTTTTCTTGATTTACAGGACTCCCTAATGATGGTCACCTGAGCATAATAGCCTCAACTCATTATTTTTTTGTGCCAGAAAACTGGCAAAAAACACTTTGAAAAGTCTAAAAAAAAATTTCACAACTCTTTGACTCTTGGAGTTTTCACAACAGTTTTGGGCAGGTCCACCAAAATAATTGCAGCTGGAGAGGAGTCGGGGCACGGTGGGGAAACTCCCAATCGTAAAAATTCAAAGAGACATTCATTTCTTCATGAATTTAGCACATTGTACTCCAGCATGGCCCTTATTAAACCCAAGAGAAAAATAAAATGAGCAAATACCCTGCAGTAAATAATTAAATAGCAACAGTGCATGAAAATAATATAGGGTACTTGGTTAACATATTTTTGACCAATAAAAACGTAAAAGCCTTCCCACCACATCATGGTGACCCTATTCGGGACAGTCTTAACTTTTAATATTAAAACTTTACCATTTGTCTAATAAAGTTTGTGTGAATAAGGGCTAAGAAAGATCGAACACCCTACTAATGGACACCCAGCAGTGGGGCGCTTTTTAAAAATAATATCCAGCACTAAGAAAACTGAGGCCATGCCCCTATCTGCACAGGAACGTGGTGTGATGGCTTTTCCTTTTTTTATGCCCTTTTATAAGACTTGTGTACAAAATGCCAGTCTTAATGAATCATGGTCAAAGTGTTTTGAAGGAATACTACCAATATTATTATGAAAACTGTTACAAGTGATTGATTAAGCTACGTTAATTTCTGAGACATTCATAAATAGATTCAGGAAACTCTTTTGGAGGATAGATTTTGGAGGAGTGTTTCTCTTCCTGAAATGTCTCCTAAAAAAGTTTAAGTGAGATTTTGAGATATTCTTTTTTACTTAAGGCCCGCGTCACAGTTTTGGGATCGCTGTTAAGTCGTTCTGTGATCGCTGGGGAGATGTCAAACATGCAGAACTTCCCAACGATCTCAGCCGCCCCAGCGATCTAACCAACGATTTCGGCGGTCGTTGGGACGCTTTCACACAGCAGCTATTTCAACGATCCACACCTTTATAGGGACTGTACTATGTCAGAAAGGCGTGCATAAAATTACTTTTCCGCGCCCCTCTCATCTCCAATTGGTGGACGCTACTGCGTTCTGATTGGGTGGCCTTGGTTTAACACTGCGTCTCCGGTCAGATGGGATCTCTACTGCGTCTCCATAAAAAAATGGAAACTCATTTGAGACACAAAACAATACCCACCTCGCTAAAGATGACTGATTTCTTCAAAGTGGAGTCACAGCCGGGGAACGCTAGTGGGATCTAAAAAACAAGGACGCAGTAGCGACCACCAATCGGGGACGAGGAGCGCAGAAAAGTCCAATTTATGCACACCTACGTGTCTCAGTTCTGAATCGCTAACGAGGTCGTTGATAAGGTGTCAAATACAGCGATGCACACTGCCCAGCAGGAGCGCAACAACCCAGGAATGGTCCAGGAAGCTTTGTAACGATCAGCGATCTCACAGCAGGGGCCTGATCGTTGCTACCTGTCAGACATAACAAGATCGCTAGCGATCTCGTTATGTGTGACAGGGCCTAATGAGTTTTTTGCAACCTATTGAATTGACAGTGCATTGTTGGGAGCAGATTACATCAAGATCCAATAAGTGAGATTGCACTTTTTTTTCCACCAGGTAAAACAAAAAAAAAAACAAACACTCAAAAGCTTCTCATATGAACAGCAAAGTGGATTTCCTTTAGAAAAGATTTGGAAGAGTTTTAAAGACAATTTTGAAAAGATTTCAACATGGTCAAGCAAGCGATCCAGTCAAGTCAATGGATAAATAGATAATCATTGACTTGAATCTGTAAAAGTCAATGATCTTAAGATCTTACCTCCTGAAATGATAAGTAAGGTTTATGAACATCCAGGTTGAGAATATTTCCGATTATTGGCCATGGCTTTGGACCAGGAGGATAATTCGGGTGAACATCTTCCTTCTGTTTATTTATAACAGTTGCCAAAAAAATACATGCCATGATGGACAAAAGAATTGTGACTGGATCTAGGGGCAACATGTCCTCAGAAGAACCTGTGTCGGAGAAATGAGAGTCTCACATTACAGTGGAATGTTATGTACAGTATATTATTAACCATTGATGATCACAGGCTCTTGTCGGCAAATTTGTAGATTTAGACCTACATCTCATTCCCATGGTACACAGATGGTGGTCTTAGGTGAACAAAAAAACATACATACACACATGCTCACCAAACTTTTTATAGCAATTCAGCTGTAATTTAAATTCTTTCAGTGAATAGTTAATAGTGTTTGGCCATTGAACAGTGCAAAGGGTTTCTACTCCCTGCAGTTATGGCTAAGGGGGTTTTCATAGAAGAGTTAGTTCTTGGGTCCTTAAAGAGAATCTGTCAGCAGGATTTCATCCCAATGAAAAACAAAATATTTATATGTGCATGCACTGTAGCTCTTTCAAAGACAATTTGTTTCTGGGAAATTAGCATTTAAATTGATATGCCAATGAGGCTGGACAACTATGACAGATCTGAAGCCTCTGTCACTCCAGTTCTATTCTCTGCCCAGTTCCGCCTCCTCCTGTTTGATTGACAGCATCTATGCTGTGTGACTTCACTCCAAGGAGTCATCAGTCAAACGGGAGGAGGCGGCACTGGGCAGGGAATAGAGCTGGAGTGACTTAGGCTTCAGATCTATCATAGTCCTTCAACCTCATTTACATATTAGTTTAAATGTTGATTTCTTAGTAACGGAGGAATGGACTGGCCATATAAAGGTATTGCTGGACTTTTCATTGAAGGAGCTCTATGCGCATATAAACAGTTTAGGAGGTGAAATTTAAGATAAAAAAGTGAAAAAATAAAATATTTTAAATATCAATTATTTTAATGTATTCTCTTTTTGCATACCATGTTGAGCATGTTCTGCCAAGATTTTCTCCCTGAACATACAGTGGGGAAAATAAGTATTTGATACATTGTCAATTTTGCAAGTTTTCCCACCTACAAAGAATGGAGAGGTCTGTAATTTTTGTCGTAGGTACACTTCACCTGTGAGAAACAGAATCTAAAAATAAAAAATCACATTGTATTATTTTGAAATAACTAAATTGCACTTTATTGTATGAAATACGTATTTGTCACCTACAAATCAGCAAGAATTCTGTCTCTCACAGACCTGTTAGTTTTTCTTTAAGAAGCCCTCCTACTCTGCACTCATTGCCTGTATTAATTTAACCCGTTTGATCTAGTTACCTGTTTAAAGACACCAGTCCAAACACTCAATCAATCACACTCCAACCTCTCCACCATGCCCAAGACTAAAGAGCTGTCTAAGGACACCAGGGACAAAATTGTAGACCTAAACAAGGCTGGGATGGGCTACAGGACAATAGGAAAGCAGTATGGTGAGAAGGCAACAACTGTTGGCACAAATGTTAGAAAATGGAAGAAACACAAGATGAATGTCAATCTTCCTTGGTCTGGTGCTCCATGCAAGATCTCCCCTCGTGGGGTATGGATGATTCTGAGAAAGGTCAGTAATCAACCCAGAACTACATGGGAGGATCTGGCCAATGACCTGAAGAGAGATGGGACCATGGTCTCAAATATTACCATTAGTAGCACACTATGCCGTCATGGATTAAAATCCTACAGGGCACGCAAGTTGCTCCTGCTCATGCCAGCACATGTCTAGGCCCCTCAGAAGTTCACCAATGACAATCTGGACGATCCAGAGGAGGCATGGGATAAGGTCATGTGACCAGATGAGACCAAAATGGAACTTTTTGGTATCAACTTCTCTCGCCATGTTTGGAGGAAGAAGAAGGATGAGTACAACCTAAAGAATATTGTGCCAACAGTGAAGCATTGTGGGGGAACATCATTCTCTGGGGATGCTTTTCTGCTAAGGGGACAGGATGTCTACACCGTTTTGAAGGGAGGGAGGATGGGATCATGTATTACGAGATTTTAGCCAACAGTCTCCTTCCCTCAATTGAAGATGAATCGTGGCTGGGTCTTCCAGCATGACTATGATCCAAAACACACAGCTAGGGCAACTAAGGAGTGGCTCCATAAGAAGCATTTCAAGGTCCTGGAGTGGCCTAGCCACTCTCCAGACCTGAACCCAATAGAACATTTTTGGAGGGAGCTGAAACTCAATGTTTCCCAGCAACAGCCATGAAACTTGAAAGATCTGGAGAAGAGCTGTATGGAGGAGTGGGCCAAAATCCCTGCTGCAGTGTATGCAAACTTAGTCAAGGATTACAGGAAACATCTGACCTCTGTAATTGCAAACAAAGGTTTCTGTACCAAATACTTATTTCATGCAAAAAAATGCTAATTAATTATGTAAAAATAATACAATGTGATTTTCTGGATTTTTTAAGATTCTGTCTCTCATAGGTGAAATGTGCCTACGATAAAAATTACAAACCTCTCCATTTTTCTAGGTGGGAAAACTTGCAAAATCGTAAAATACTTATTTTCCCCACTGTATGCCAAATGCATGTAGTAAATTTGGGATCATAGGTTAACAAAGTTTAATAAGTACGGTCATTCTCCGTGACATTATTGATCTTCAGCACAAGACGAATGAGGTCAGATCAACCTTGGTTGTTATTTGCGTTGTAATTAATAGTTTATTACGTTATTTTATCTCTTACCACTGCTCAAAAATATATTTCATGTTAATTACATCAGACATTTATGTAAAACTCTATTGCATTATTAAAAATAAAACTCTGGCTCAATATGTCTACATAGAATGAGATAAACAGCATATTGTTGAATATGTATCCTATGAATTGCAGCAATTGTGATGCCTAACAAGTAGTTTTAAAGGAAATATATAATCAGAAAATGACCTTATTTTGTATGTTCAATTCATTTTTTTTCAATCTTTAGGCTTTTTTTCAATTTACCACATTAGTTTAATATTTTATTTTTAGAAATCTTGCAATTTTCACACTGGCCACTAGGCCTAACATTAGGCTCATAATTCCTGTCCTGTACAAATGTCTTTTCATCAGTTTCATTAATGACAGACAAGATTACAACGAAAGGTCAAATCTCTATTTACAATGTTGCTTAAAAGTTTGTGAACTCTTGAGAATTTTCCATATTTCAGCGCGAAATTTATCTAAAAACTACATCAGATTTTCACACAAAAAAAAAGTAAAAGTCTAATATTTTTAACTCATTTGCATGGCTTGGCTTTCAAGCCACTTTTAGGACTTTAGGATAACACAGGGTGCACCATTTACAATATTTATTTTATTTTATTTTATTTTATTTTTTTGCTTATGTGGCGCCATCATATTCCTTAGCACTTTACAGACATCATCATCACTGTCCCCATTGGGGCTCACAATCTATATTCCCTATCAGTATGTCTTTGGAGTGTGGGAGGAAACCGGAGAACCCGGAGGAAACCCACGCAAACACTGGGAGAACACAATAGGCTATGTCACAGTTCGCCACCTCTCCCTCCCTGCACAATGACCTTTCATTAAATTAAAGCATTCCCAGTAGTTCTATACCAAAAATAAGTCCCGAATAAGTCTATTGCTACTAATATCCATGTGCCCAACAGGAAGAAGGAGTCTAATATTAGGCCTAGTGGTCAGTGTGAGTATTGCAAGATTTTTATTAATATAGATATTGATATGAAAAGTGAGAAAAAAAATCAGAACAAAAACACATTCAATATATTAAAATTAATTTAACAACAGTTTTTTTTTTCCTGATGATATATTCCCTTTAAAGTGATATAAATAGGTACACATAGATGCCGTCACTTGTAGTATTCTATAAAAAAAATAGGTTTATTGCTCGGATTAAAAACATGAGTGGCAAAGAGCAGCAACAAAAATAATTACAAATATATATATAAAAATAGTAGAAAAATGGACGCACGTCTAATCAGGCATCCGGCAACTAGTGTCTGAGCAGTGTGGTCCTTAGGCCACATTCACACGTTCAATATTTGGTCAGTTTTTTACATCAGAATTTGTAAGTCAAAATCAGGGGAGGAACAATCAAAGGAAGGCCACATTCACACGTTCAATATTTGGTCAATATTTTGAATCAGTATTTGCAAGCCAAAACCAGGAGTGGAAGAGTCAGAGGAAAAGTAGAAGGCCACATTCACATGTTCAGTATTCGGTCAGTATTTTACATCAGTATTTGTAAACCAAAACCAGGAGTGGGTGATAAATACTGAAGTGGTGACCTATTTCTTTTATACTTTTCCTCTGATTGTTCCACTCCTGGTGTTGGCTTACAAATACTGATGTAAAATACTGACCAAATACTGAACGTGTGTATGTGGCCGAAAAGCGTAAAAGAAATACGTACAATGCTTCTGTATTTATCACCCACTCCTGATTTGATGTAAAATACTGAGCAAATACTGAAAGTGTGAATGTGGCCTCTGTCTGAGTGTGGGAAACACCATCCGGCCACATAGGATAAACAGTACATTCAGGATTTAATTGCAATCTCAATCAGGTGAGAATGAATAACATTACAAAATCTTGGAAACACATATAAATAAGTATACAAATATGCAAAAACTATACATACATGGAACAATGTTATTCATAAAAAGATATTAATAATAAAGAATTTAATCTGATCTGTTATTAAGACCTGCCGGGTGGGGAGTATTAAACATTAAAATCCAGAATGTCTTCCTATTGAACAGTGCTCTTGTCCACCTCCCTTCCCAAGCAGGTCTATTAACCCTTTCTATTGCACAAAATGTGAAAGATGTGAGATCACCTGAGTGTGTCCCGTTGAAGTGTTTAGCAACAGTGGAAGGATTAGGTGCATCGACATCAATGGAATCCCTGATATGTTCCCGATATATTCCTTAACGTAATCTCCGGTCCTCCCAAGACCACCTCCTCTCCTCCGCAATTATTTGTTCCTCATCCAATCGCCTCCAAGACTTCTCCCGAATATTCCCCATCCTATGGAATTCTGTGCCTCAACACGTCTGATTATCCGCCACATTCAGATCATTCAGACGGAACCTGATAACCCATCTCTTCAAACAAGCCTACAGCCTGCCATGACCCCGCTGCCGCATCCCCACCACCGGAGCTACTGCAACCCCCAACCTACTGTCTCCTTCCACGTTCCTGCAGAATGTAAGCCCACAAGGGCAGGACCCTCTTCCCTCTGTATCAGTCTATCATTGTTAATTCATTTACTGTAAGTGATATCTGTATTTGGTATGTAACCCCTTCTCATATACAGCACCATGGAACCAATGGCCCTATATAAATAAATAATAATAATAATGTTCGTGAATTCTTTGTTTTAATTTTCCAGTTGTACATACGATATATGACAAATTACTTATTTCACAATTAATGTGATAGACCACATATGTGGAATTGCAATTGATGAACTGTCAAATTTTATGTACAATCCCATCAATGGATTTAACTATTTCAGCGTTTTTTACAGCATATTGAAGAAATGAAGTATTTTGATGCTTCAGACATTTTTTTTTTTTTTTTACTTTGATTGTCTAGTGTGCCCCTCAGCCGTTTCAATCGTTCTCCCTGTTATTGCTTCCAAAAACAGATTAAATTAAAGGGCTATTCCCATCTACAAGATCCTATCCCAATATGTAGTAGGTGTAATAATAATAATAATAATAATAGCAAATACCTTCAATTAGAAATGTAGTATAGTTCTTCTGATTTGCGATGTCACTTACCCCATGTGCTGGGCATTGCAGTATCTTAGGTATCCATGGTTATGACCAGTAACAACTATCTGTTAATATCAGTGGTCATAACCATTGATACCTAAGCTACAGCAATGCCCTGCACAATGGGGTACGTGACAGATTTTCAGAAGAACTGTACTAGATTTCTAATTGGAGATATTTGCTAATATTATTATTATTATTATTATTATTATTAAACCTACTACATAATGAGATAGGATCTTGGAGATGGGTATACCCCTTTAATGAGAATAATAGGCACGATACACATTTGTTCAGATATAAGGATTCATAATGTATGAACAGACTTTCGCATATTTTTCATGAAAGGGCTTTAGAGGTTAAAGATATCAGCAACCTAAAGCAACAAATGGCATCAATAGGGAAATTACTAACCCATGAAATTAAAACATGATCCTACTACTTTAAAATCCTATACAAACAAAGCATAAAACACCTATATAAACGAATAGTTGGTGCCAAGAGGGATAAAGATTAAGAAGATTCCCACCACCATATATACGGAGGACTTTGTCAAACAATGGAATTCTGTTCTAACTGAATCTTCTTTACATCTTGTGGGTTTCCTTATTTCTCATGAGGAAGCAGAACTGATCAGTCGGCCGGCGGCTTATCTCCAGGAGAACCATACAAATGGCAGGCCAAAATTAGACATGTATGATCAACATCTCACCCACCACTCAGGTGGCCGGTGCTCCAACAAACTAGACCATCAGCCGAACCTTTCAATAACAGGGGATTCAGCTGACAAGTCTTTACTGTCAATGTGACTTAGCCCCCCAGCTGTGAGTAAAACAATGTGTATTTCTATAAGTTGGCTGCATCATTGTCTTCTACCAGAAAATAGGTGGTTTGGAGGGTCTTACCATAAAGCATCTCAGATCTCAGCTTCTCAGGTTCCTACAGAGTAAGACTGCAGTGGATGTAGCCCATTCTTAGACTGGACTAACGTTAAGGAATGTATATCCATTTCTGCTGACATCGAATGTAGCACTAGGTTGTTCACATCCTACTTTTGGGGTTACAAAAGCATAAGTAAGGAAAAAACTCACCGGAATCCCAATTCAAGAATCTCTAATTTCCAAAGTTCTTATGTAATTCAGTTCTGTGAATGGAAAACTGGAAACTGGTCTCTGAGCCTTAACGGCAGAACTTACTCATCTGAACTGGAAACCTGCCCATTCTTTCAGGGAACATCTTAGGAAAGACATAAACATGGATCAACCTTGTTTGTCCTCAAGTAGCTCCTTTTCTAAAGCTCACATTCCACGCGTGCTCTGTCCTGTTCTGTATTCACAATTTTCTTATGCAGTGACCTTGGGTCACAGATATAGCAGAACTCTGTCCATTGTCAATTCAGAAAAATCGTTAGAAGACATCGGGAAAAAACTTTTTGCTTCAACACCAATTGGTTGCAGAAAAAAAAATTGGGGTTACTAATAGAAATTAACAAATCTTTTGAAAGTCAAATACACAAGATTCATCAAACTTTCACAGAAAATTTGACTTGTGGAGAATCAAAAAATTTCAAACGAAAAAAAACTGACCAGCACATCCAAAACAAAAAACTGGTGTGAACAGGCTCTCACTAAAAGTAGCCATCTCCATATACAACTAACAAATAAAGTAGCACTCTGCAACGCTAAGTATGCGAACATAAATTATATGAAAATGGAATAGCATTACTGCTGTAGAAAATAGAAATAAATGAGAAATCTTAGTACATAAATTGGCCAATTCATGTGTATCTGGAAGCCACGGTAAAGCATTTCTCGAAGACCCTACTAATGAGCGTCCTCTCTCATAGACTAAAAATCTATATGTGTATGTGTGACGCCCAGCTGCGCTTGGTATCACAGATCCTAGAAGAGTGCATTGATGGATTCCTCCACAAGAGGCCCCCATAAACATTCACACATCTCCACCTTCCACCTCAGACCAGCAGAGGGAGCCCGTTAGGGATATAAATAGGGAAGGTGGAGCTAGGTAGTTGAGTCTAGTCAAGTCTAGTTTAGAGTACAGAGTGATTCAGCAGTTTCTCTGAAGAGTTACCGCAGAGGACAGAGCCTGTTCCAGCTCCTGCAGCTGCTATCCTGCAGTGGAGCTCATCCAGACTAAGACTCAGTTGTAGCTCTGAATAGTGAGCTTAAGGTGTGCCGGCGCCATAAGATCGGTGAAGAGCGGCAAGCTGCCGTTAGTGTGAGTAGCCTAGTGAGGGCCTAAGCGTGGCCGAAGGTGAGTGGAAAGTTAGTAGCAGTGGGGGCAGAGGAGCTTACCCAGCTCACCCCGAAACATATACCAGACACCGGGTCCGAGCTTACCGGGATCTCTACGACCCAGTAAGGCATAACCGGAATCCCTGGAGAACTACAGGTCCCAGGTTCACCAGAGAGCTGATACGTAACAGAGCCAGGAGACACATAGGCCCCGTAAGCTGGGAGCGTGCACTCCAAGAGAAGGCCCTACCACAACGTCAGCCGGTGCAGGACAGAGATAAAGTTAGGCCTAGCTTCAGGCAGGTCAGAAACTTACTACGCAGAGGCAAGAAACAGGAGGCCCTACACCCGCTCATTGGGGAGGATCCTGATATGCACCCTTCACCCTACAGTGCTCCGGGACGTGCCTGAATTTCCATCAGTAAAAGGTACTGAAGTGACTATCGTGTCTGTCCCTGTTCTTGCTGTGAGCCGGCTGGGTCTCGCCAGTCCTGCATCCCCCTCTCCGTACACTGCCCTGAGGCCTAGCTCCACCTGTGGGGAGCTATACCATCGAGCTGCCTTATCACTGGCCTCAGTTGACTGCCGCAGCGCTGGTGATTCTCACCAGAAACCACAGGTGGCGTTACGAACTTTCATAAAATTAACAAACAATCCCCTTTTAAAAGCTGACCCAAGGGTATGGGCCCGGGAGCCTACCACCGCGACATCCCCAAGGCCAGGCAAAGGCCCGGGTACCGAGTCATCCCCATCCCCTCGGCTAGTCAGATGGGAAGGTAAGATCCTGCTGCAATTAAAACCGCCTGTGGCTTAGAGGCGGAGTGCTCAGTCAGGGGGCCTATACATATATATTTTTTTATTTATTTATATTTTCTATAGCAGTAATGCTATTCAATTTTCATATATTTCATGTTCGCCTACTTAGCGTTGCAGAGTGCTACTTTATTTGTTAGTTGTATATGGAGATGGTTACTCTTAGTAAGCACCTGTTCACACCAGTTTTCTGTTTTTGATGTGCTGGTCAGTTTTTTTCACTTATATGAGAAAGGACACACATTAGTAGGGTCCTGGCATCGAGAGACGCCTTATCGTGGCTACCAGGTACACATGAATTGGCCAATTTATGCACTAAGATTTCTCATTTATTTCTGTTTTCTATAGCAGTAATGCAATTCAATTTTCATATATTTCATATTCGCATTCTTAGCATTGCAGAGTGCTACTTTATTTGTTAGCAAAAAATTCCAAAGCCTCCAATTGCCCTGAAAAACATATGCCACAAATCTCTTTTCCTCAAGCTCTAATCTTCTTATCTGCTGCGCTGTCTCCTCTACCTACAGTTTCTTCAGTGTTTTATGGCTCTTTCTCCCTTTCTATATGACTAAGCTGTGATGTTCCCTCACTTTCCACATTCACTCTCAAAATTACTGCCTTTTCTTCTTCTATACAGGTCATGACAGTCCCTCCTGACTGGCTGTATAAGCCGTGTGCCGCGGTGGGCTCATCAGGAAACATCAAAGTCACCAGTGTGAAAGACAACTTCAATCCCTGTTCAACCACTAAAAAACATCTTACTTACACACGTGGTCAAAATTGTTGGTACCCCTCGTTTATTAATGAAAGAAAAACCCACAATGGTCACAGAAATAACTTGAATCAGACAAAAGTAAAAATAAAATAAAAATCTATGAAAATGAACAATTGAAAGTCAGACATTGCTTTTCAACCCTGCTTCCACAGAAATTTTTAAAAAATTAAACTCATGAAATAGCCCTGGACAGAAATGATGGTACCCCTGAAAATAATGTGACAAAAGGGACATGTTTATTCAAGTTGTGTCCACTAATTAGCATCACAGGTGTCTACAATCTTGTAATTGTCGCGTCCCCAGGGCAATGGGGTACTCGGAGTCCGGGCCGGTAGATGCTGGGGAAAAAGGGGGATCTGTCACAGTGGCTGGCCCAGTCCGTGGCCGAGGGCAGTCAACTAAAAGGGGGGAAAGTTTATATAGGATTTGTAGTTTGATTGTGACGCCACCTGTGGTTTCTGGTAATTTGAACCAGCGCTGCTGCAGACCTCTGAGGCAGTTAATAAAGCAGCTGGGATGGAACGGCTCCCCACAGGTGGAGCGGGCCTCAGGGCAGTGTAGAGTTTCATGGTGGGTGGTGATGCAGGGGCTTGTAATGAAGGTGGGATGGCGCAGCAGGAGTAACTGACAAATGCAGGGGGTTCGCTTCAATACCTTTACTGGTGCGGATGTCAGGTACGGTCCAGGGTACTCAGTAGGATGGGTGCACTTCAGGACTTCTCCCCAGTGAGCAGGTATAAGGCCTACTGGTCCACGTCTGCCTCTCTGTATGGTCCTGGCCAGCCTGCAACTGGGCCTAGCTTAAGTGTCGTGCTGTTCCTTCACCTGTCGCTTGGTGGTAGGACCTTCTGCTGGAAACCACTATCCCTGGATGCCGGGGCCTTTATGGTTCCTGGACCTTTAATGAGTTCAGCTTCAGGTCTGCCAGGGACTTGTAGTCCTCCTGGTATGCCAGTGATCCCTACTGGGTATAGAGGACCCTGTAGGCGTGGACCCGGTGTCCGGTTTGTATAGTCGGGGTGAGCCTATGATGCTCCTCTGCCCCTTTCAACTCCTCTCTCCTCTCCTCTCTGCCTTTGGCCACACTCGGGGCCCTCAATAAAGCAGCAGACATGCTGCGTCTTTGCTGCTCTCAGCGTCAGCACGCTCTCAGACTCTCAGACTCTGTCTGACTCCACCCTCCATATATATATCCCTAATGGGCTCCCTCTGGTGGTATGAGGTGGAAGGGTGGAGGTGTTTGTATGTAATGAAGGCCTCTTGTGGAGAAGTCCGTCCATGCACCCTGGGTCCTGTGGTACTTGTGAACATTCCCCCCTAGTACAATTCAGTACTCCCAGATTGAAGCATTTTGTAAAAGGTTAACAGCAATAACAATAATAATTACAATAACAATAATAAAGTTACAGTAAGTCCCGTAACCAGGTGTCTATTTCACCTATGAAAATGTAACAGAGTAACACAAGGGACCCGCCTGAAAACCCTCAATGTAGGCCCTGGGCGTGGCTACAGGGCATAAGTGATCCAGGTGCTGGACCACGTCTTCCGCCACGCCAAACGGGTTTTTGTTCTGTAGTCATTTAAGGGGAACTTTTGATGAGTGCAACTATGTACAAGAACAGCTTTTGGCTGCTCACAGTCCTCAGCCTACAAGTCTCTATACCCTGACGGGTAACTAAATGCACACATATTATTGACAGTTTATACAATAAATAATAGGCAACACCCAACTGGGTAACTATTTACATAGTAGACACTTCGTGCTTATTCCCTAAACCTGGCAGGGATTTGTCCTTGTGTGCTGCGTGTGGACCTTCGTAGCACTGGGGTGTCGCTAGTGTCTATGCATGCCCTCTCTATTAATCTAGCAGGTGTACGTGCTGGTAGATTATAGAACTGCCTTAATCTCTCTATGGGACTGGCAAGTACACTGTCCACTGGGCCTTCAAGCTCTGTCTCAACGGGTGATCCTCCTCTTACTGGGGACTCTTCCTGTTCCTGAGCAGGTTCTTCTAGAGCGCTCACAGGTTCTTCTTGTGGCTGATAGAAGTGTATTATGGGTATAATCACTGCTCCATCAAGTTGAGGCCAGTCCGCAGGGAAATCTCTTACAACTGTGTGAAGCAATTCTTCCTTGGGTTCTTCCGGTGCTATAGGAGGTACTTCTTCCTCCGTTGTCTTTAGTAGATCTGGGCACACTTTCAAATGGTCTCTTGAGACTCTTGCTTTTGTCTTACTTCCATCTTTGCTAATCAGGCAGGTTTTACTGTTGTCAAATTTGGAGTTCAACACTGTGTAGGGCTCTCTTTCCCACTGGTCATTGAGCTTGTGACCTCTTCTCTTCCGCTTTAGCACTATCTCTCCAGGTGCCAAGGCTTCTGCTGGTGCATGTTTATTGTACTGTTCTTCCTGTCTTTCCCTCACCTTGCTCCGACTGTCTTCGACACAGGCCTGTACTCTCCTGTACTGCTCTTGCCGATTTGTATCCCAGTCTTCAGTGGACATATCTGCTTCAGGTTCTACCACTCCGAGTTCCAGGTCCATGGGCAACTTTCCGGGTCTTGCTCTCATGAGGTATGCTGGGGTACAATTAGTAGAACTCACAGGTATGTGATTGTACAGATCTACCAGGTCAGGTAGTTTGTCTGGCCACTGGTTCCTTTCTTCCAAGGGTAAGGTTTTCAGCAGGTCTATGACGATGTTGTTCATTTTCTCCATTGGTCTGAGGGTGATACGGCGTAGTCCGGATCTTCTTTCACCGGTACAGATGACAGAATTCTTTAAACAGCTCGGCTTCAAAGGCAGGGCCTTGATCCGTCAGCACTTTGTCTGGGTATCCATGGGGCCTGCAGAAGAATGCTTGGAACGTTCTTGCTGCAGTTTCTGCTGTCAGATCCTTGACAGGGGCTACCACCAGGAACCGGGAATAATGATCCACCATGGTCAGTGCATAGGAATAGCCTGACCTGCTGGGTGACAGCTTGACGTGATCCAGAGCGACAATCACCAGGGTCTGGGTTGTTTTGATGGACTGCAAGGGTGCTTTCTAGCTGCCGTAGTCTTTCCTTCTGAGACTACAGGGCCCACAATTCCGGCACCACCTCTCCATGGAACTCCGCATTCCAAACTAGTAGAACCGGTCCTTCAGCAAGGTTTCCAGCTTCTTCCAGCCAAAGTGACCTGCTTGATCGTGGTAGGCCTCTAACACCATCTGGATATCTGTCCTGGGTACAACAATCTGCCACACCATTTCATGGGTCTTGGGATTGACATATCTTCTGCACAGCTTCTCTCTGTAGATGAACAGTCAGATTCTTTCATTCCACAGGTGTTTGGCTTGTGGGGGAGCATCCTTCTCCAGGTGAGAACCCTCCTGGGTGATCAGTCTGTTAATGAGGCTGACAACTGGGTCACTGTCTTGAGTCTCCTTCCAACTGTGGTGGGGTAGAAGATTCAGCATCCTTCCATGAGGTCATCTGGTGGCGTGTTGCTAGTGGACCTCTCCGCTTCGGTGGAAAGCAGGTAACTCAACTTCCTCTAAATTATCCACTTCATCCTCGGTGTCTGACTGGTGGGGCATCCTTGACTGGGCATCAGCATTGGTGTTCTTGTGACCTGCCTGGTACTTGATGGTGAACTGATAATTTGACAGTCTGGCCACCCAACACTGTTCCATGGCTCCTAACCTGGCTGTTTCCAGGTGTGTCAAGGGATTGTTGTCAGTAAAAGCTGTAAACTTAGTTGAGGCTAGGTAATGCTTGAACCTTTCAGTGATAGCCCAGACCAAGGCCAGGAACTCCAGCTTGAAGTAGCTGTAGTTTTCCGGGTTCCTCTCAGTAGGGTGAAGCTTCCTACTGGCATACGCAATTACCTTTTCTTTTCCATTTTGCTTCTGGGACAACACGGCTCCCAGTCCCTCATTGCTGGTGTCGGTGTACAGCAGGAAAGGCTGGCTGTAGTCAGGGTAAGCCAGGATTTCTTCACCAGTCAGGATTTCCTTCATTACTGCAAAGGATTCAGCCTGTTCTTTGCCCCACTGGAATGGGGGACTCTTCCCTCTTTTGGACTGTCCTACCAGGAGGTCTTGTAGAGGTGCTACCTTTTTGGTATAGTGAACCTCCTGTAGTACCCGACCAGTCCCAGGAATTGCCCCACCTCTGTGATGCTTCTCGGTTCAGGCCACTTCTGGATGGCAGTGACCTTCTCCGGGTCTGGTGCTACTCCCTCCGAGCTGACTACGTGTCCCAGGTACTGAACCTTCTGCTTGAGCAAGTGGCATTTAGAAGGTTTTAGTTTCATCCCATACCGGGACAATGCTTCAAATACCTCCGCCAGGTGCTTCAGATGGTCCTCATACGTCCTCGAGTACATGATAACGTCATCCAGGTACAGCAGCACTGTCTCGAAGTTCCGGTGTCCTAAGCAACACTCCTCTGGAACGTTCCGGGTGCATTGCAGAGTCCAAACGGCATACTGTTGAACTAGCACAGTCCCATCGGGGTGGTGAAGGCCGTCTTCTCCCAGTCTTCCTCAGCAACAGAGACTTGCCAGTACCTGCTAGTGAGATCCAATGTAGAGAAGTAATTGGCAGATTTTAGTGCAGCCAGGGATTCCTCTATACGGGGCAAAGGGTATGCATCTTCATGTGTTATGTGATTAATTTGTCTATAATCTACACACATCCTCATGCTACCGTCCTTTTTCCTGTCCAGGACCAGGGGAGCTGCCCAGGGACTACAGCTATCCCTTACTACCCCTGCCTTTTTCATGTCACGCAACATTTCCTTGGCTTTCTGATAATGTGCTGGTGGTATGGGTCTGTAATGCTCTTTAATGGGTGGATGGTTACCGGTGGGTATGTGATGTTGTACCCCTTTAACCCTTCCAAAATCAAGTGGGTGTTTACTAAACACTTGTTCATATTCCTGAACCACTCTGTAGACACAGTGTTTTTGATGGACAGGAGTGGCTTCAGTTCTAACATGGAGCTGTTGACACCAATCCTCCAGCTGAGCTTCGGAGTCTTTGTCCTCCACTGTATCTGGTGGGGTAAAGGATACCACTGTGTGTATGGCATCATTATCCACAGTATACAATCTGGCAACAGTGGTGTATCTTGGTAATTTAACTTCCTCCTCCCCACAATTTAGGAGACGTATGGGTACCCTCCCATTGCGTACATCAACTACCCCTCTAGCAGTTAAGAGTGTAGGTCTGTGCTCTGAGCTAATGGGCTCCACTACCGCCTGGTAGTTCTGTCCCTTGAGACCTATTGCTGCCCTACACCAAATCAGCATCACACTCATTGGGGGAATCACAATGGGTATCGGGTCTGTCACCCGTACATTACCAATCTCACCACCTGTTAGTTTTACCTGTTGCTGGTACAGGAGGGCTTGAATCTCTCTCTGGAGCACCTTCCTCTGCCCTAGTTTGGCAGTGTCAGCATCTGTTGGAGTAAAAACAACACTTCTCCCAAACAGTTACCAACAATATTTGTACCAAGTATCTTATACGGATTGGTATCACCAGCGTTAGATTCTATAACAATTAGTCCTTGGTCCTTTAGTTCCACTCTCCCCACCTTCACTGTCACGTCCTTAACCCCTACTAGGTTAAGAGGAAAGCCGTTAGAGGCATACACAGAGAGGTTCGGGGATGGCGGGTGGAGTTCATCTATGGACCAGTACCTTTAGTAGAGGACATCAGGTATGATGCTTACCTGTGAGCCGGTGTCCAGTAACGCAGGTGTTGCTATGCCGTCCAGCACGATGGACAGGAAAAGCCTTCCTCCTACGAACCGGTCGTACCAGCTTGATGGGCCTGGTTGATTTACTCCTTGGTGTCGGCCCTCGGCCCCAGGGTCTGCCCATTTAAAGGACAGTTCCACGCGGTGTGGCCTGCCTTGTGGTAACGGTAGCAGATGATTTCTCCTAGAGGGCGACATTGGTCCTTCCTGGGGGTGGCGTTGTCCTCCTTCCTCTCCTCATCCAGGGGACATCCTCAAGACTGTCAGCGAGTAGGATCCTTCCTTCTGGCTCGGGCTCCGTCTGTAGCTGCAGGGTGCTCAGGACAGTGGCCAGGGTTTTGCTTAGCTGACGCACTTCGGAGCGCAGGCTGTCCAGCTCGCTAGGGGGCACTGTTTGCATCTTTGTTTCAGCCGTTAATGAAGGAGCAGTGGGTGCTGCCGGCACTGGGGTGGCCCCACCCTGGTAACGCTGGATAGCAGTCCCTAATGTTTCCTGTAAGCGCCAGGCATAGTCCTGGATACTGTCCTCAGGTTTCTGGGGACAGTGGTAGAACCTCATCCGGAGATCTGTCTCAGTGCGGTTTTCAAGCACAGTTTGTCGTCTCTTAAAGATAATGGATACTGATTCCTGGTCTGCGGCTGGCCAGGTTTCAATTTCCCTCTCTGCGGCACCAGTCAATTGTCCCAGCACAACAGCGGCTCTCTGCTTACCAGTTATTGAATACATGTCCAATACACCGCATATCTTTCTCTTGAATCCAGACAGGGTGTCTGGTTTGCGCCCCCCTAGTGAACCGTAGCCTACCTCCTGTTTCATTAATTGGGTAGGCCGCAGCTCCGCAGACGACGGTCTCCTAGCTGGACCTGACACTTCCTGGTGCTGCGTCAGAGCACGAGGCGGAGCTTGAGCTTCACGCGCTTCCAACAGTCACGCCTCTTTGGTTCCCGCGGTTACGCCCCTCTTCTTCCTGTGCGGCGGTGCGGTAATGGTGGCAATGTTCACCACAGTAAAAACACAGTTCAATTACGGCACAGAGTACCCGGTGGCAAATGGCACGAAATCCTGTTTGTGACACCAGAAGTGCCCCCAGGGCAATGGGGTACTCGGAGTCCGGGCCGCTAGATGCTGGGGAAAAAGGGGGACCTGTCACAGTGGCTGGCCCGGTTCGTGGCCCAGGGCGGTCAACTAAAAGGGGGGAAAGTTTATATGGGATTTGTAGTTTGATCGTGACACCACCTGTGGTTTCTGGTAATTTGTACAAGCGCTGCTGCAGACTTCTGAGGCAGTTGATAAAGCAGCTGGGATGGAACGGCTCCCCGCAGGTGGAGCGGGCCTCAGGGCATTGTAGAGTTTGATGGTGGGTGGTGATGCAGGGGCTTGTAGTGCAGGCGGGATGGCGCAGCAGGAGTAACTGACAAAGATAGGGGGTTCGCTTCAATACCTTTGCTAGTGCGGATGTCAGGTATGGTCCAGGGTACTCAGTAGGATTGGTGCACTTCAGGACTTCTCCCCAGTGAGCGGGTATAAGGCCTCCTGGTCCGTGTCTGCCTCTCTGTATGCTCCTGGCCAGCCTGCAACTGGGCCTAGCTTATGTGTCATGCTGTTCCTTCACCTGTCGCTTGGTAGTGTTAAGGATATATTAATATTCATGCTATCCAAGTGTAAAGGACATATTGATACTCATGTTAGAGCAACTCCATTTTGTCTGCTTGCTTTAAAATAATGTTATTATCACTCCTTGCATAACATACATTCTTTCCTTCTTTTCTCATGCAACTTTATTACACTAACCTTTTCTCACAAGAACATTCTGTCAGACACTCTGCTCCTGTTATCTAACTAGCCTAGGCCGGGATGTACGACCTTGTAAATTTCCAGCGTGCTTCGAACTAACGATAATATGACCATATATGTGTTTCTGAAATAATTGGTTCAAGCCTGTAGTACGGCAGTAGATGATTGGACATTAATAGACTCAAAACAATATAAAATGCTAAGCAAAATAAACGGGATCAGAGATTCTTTGAATCCTCCCATACAGAGCATTGTCTCCGTTTGGTTTTCTGTGGATTGCAATCAACATAATAATTTGACACTCACTTGGTCAACCGTAAAGGGCCATTGCCCTCCCTTAACAGCTGGTGCCGTGACTCGGATACCTAACCAGGGACGCCCCACCACCTCTGGACGTCCACAAAGAGTGACTTGCCTTCAGCCTCCCCCACTGGAATTGGGACTGATCATCCCCCACAAAAAGCCACGGTAAGTGCACCAGTTCTTTTCTAGTGTTACTGACCGTTTGGCGTGGTTTCCACGTGGTGTGTGGTTGTTTGCAGTATCTCCTGAAGTCTTGGTTGGATATAGTCAAAGGTGAGACTATAAGGGGTGTAGTCCTATTAGGGGTCTGATATTATTTACTTTGAAAACAGTATCACCTCGGATTGCCAAGTGAATATTGTGTGAATCTTTCTCAACTTCTGACAAAGGTCCTTAGGAGACTGAACACTGTTAGGTTTGGTCGCCGCAGGTGATCGAAGATTGGGTAGGACACGCACCAAGATATGCATATATCTAGTGTCCGGAGAGCTGCAGGCAAGAGCTCTCCTCCTTTCACCTAAACCGGTTCGGGGTAAACCCGTTCGGGGCGGGTAATCGAAGACTGGGTAGGACAAGCACACAGATATACCTATATCTAGTGTCTGGAGAACTACGGACGAGAGTTCTCCTTTCATCTGGCCGTTCGAGACTCCCCAGAGGGGTGGGGGTTAAATAAAGTCAGTGGAACAGCTGGGAAGTCCGGCTGGACTCTGCTGTGCACAAAAATTAAGGATCTTTTTGTCAGTTGTAGTGATTAATCAATGTTTCCGTGGAGCAGAAAGAATTTGTTTCCCCTGCAGGAGGGAGAGGATGTGATGAATATCATGGTCAGTCGAGAGGGGAAAAGATCATTTAAGAATGCACCAAAAGTGTTTAAGGTGTTAAATTTTCCTGTGGGAGGGAGACCTCAGCCTGCCATCTGCCGTCTTGCTCGCAGAAGAGGAGATGAAGCCTGGTTGTTTTAATTATTTTTATGTGAAGAAGGGAGAATTATCTAGCACTGTAACGGCAGTGTCTGACTGTTTTGTGCTACAAAATGCAGCTGATGTGAAAAAACATGCAAGCTACCAGATAAGGGCCGGTTAATTATGAAGAAGAAAAACGGCAAGTTAGAAGATAAAGGATTGTTACAAATAGCTTTGGCTTGGTACGGAACAGCAGAGATTTAGAAAATGCAGACAATAAGGGAAAGACGCTATGTTATGT
The DNA here is from genome assembly GCF_046119375.1 of Phyllobates terribilis. Lineage (NCBI taxonomy): Eukaryota > Metazoa > Chordata > Amphibia > Anura > Dendrobatidae > Phyllobates > Phyllobates terribilis. The sequence goes on along the minus strand of NW_027362763.1, from coordinate 65,481,993 downwards.
GTATTACAAAGATACTGCTCTCCGATAATGGCGGCGTAATGAATGGTTGCGAATGTTCTAATTGTGGCCAGCAGAATCCATTGTCAGCAGATTATTGTGTTGCATGTCACGCACCATGTCCAGGAGGGCCACCCCTCGCTACTACCCAAGCCACTCCTAGTACCCCATCCTCATCTGTTATACCTATGTCCGCCCAAAGTTCCAACCCTTCCTGCAGCGGCCATGTTGCTACACCCATTGCATCACCTCCGGCCTCTGACCAGATGTCCCTTTGGTGGCGGCCATCTTGGCGCTCCCCTCCTGTAGTGTGCTTCCTTCTGGTGGCGGCCATCTTGGCACACCCGGAATTCAGGCTGAAATACACACTACACCCGGAATGTGTATGAGGAAGATCATCATGATCAGTGTGTGACAGAGCATTAGACGCCAATACGTATGAGAGTGGGGTTGACTTCTGTCAAGCCCTTAAAATATGGGCTCAGGATAAGTTGGCTGAATAATCCACTACCCTCAACAGCACATATTTATGTCCACTTTGACATTAGGGCTAAAATATGGTGATGTAAACTAATTCTCTAGATGGTCATATATCCTTAAGTCGCTAATAGATGCACATACACGTTGTCTGGTTTACAGTAATTGATTTAGAAAACGCTTTTTTCAGCATTCCACTACACAAAGACTGTCAGTTTCTGTTTGCATTTACATATCAGGGCAGGCAATTGACTTGAACGTTGATGCCACAGGGTGCGCTGAATAGCCCTAATCAGTTTGCAAAGAACATGTCTAGCTGTCTGCTGCTGTGGCAGCTGGACAACTCTGAGGTAGTACTTTTACAATACATGGATGATCTTCTTTTGTGTGCCCCCATGGAGCAAATGTCCATCAGGGCCAGTGTTAGCCTCCTCAAGCATCTAGCAGAACTGAATTGTCGAGTCTCAGCCTCGAAACTTCAGTTTTGCCTTGGTCAAGTGGTCTTCTTAGGCCACTGCCTTACTCAGGGTGCCAGATATCTCACAGAAGAAAGGAAGACGGCCATCTACCTACTACCATTCCCAAAAGATCCCATAGAGCTGCAACGGTTCCTCGGACTATGTACATATTGCAGACAATGGATCCCAGACGCCTCACGTCTGATGCAGCCCTTATGTGATGCATTAAAAGAAGATACTCTGGCTGATCTAAACAACAAGAATCACCAAGAACTGCTGCAACAAGCCTTTGAGCAACTAAAGTCAAGGATAATAACAGCCCCTGCCCTTGGAAATCCAGACTATGCTCAACCTTTCCATTTGTATGTCTCTGAAACAGGAGGACATGCAGCCGGGATACTCACACAGAGACACTATACAAAGCAGCGCCCAGTCGGGTATTACTCAGCACATCTGGACCCGGTAGCCAGGGCCTCCCCCAGCTGTCTACGAGCAGTTCACGCCATACAGCAGTTACTTGAGAAGATGGCGGACATCATCCTTGTACATGGGACTCACATTTATGTCCCACACGATATTGCGGCTGTTCTGGCTTTACAGCAACCTAAACATCTGTCTACGCAGAGACACCTGTGGCTGCAGTATTCGTTGATTTTGCCAGAAAATGTGAAATTACACCGGTGCACCACCATCAACCCAGCCACCCTGCTACCAGCACCTGAAGGAGAGGGGAAAGAGGCTCCACCACATTATTGTCTGGAACAAATTACTGCGGAGTCAACTCCACTTGTTCTAGTGGGGGAAGTACCCTTGGATGATCCAGAACTTACGTTATATACGGATGGATCAAAATATGCTGACACCTCTGGCAGGTTTCATACTGGATTCTGGATATGCTGTCACAACTGAAGATACATTGGTAGAGGCTGCAACCTTACCACCACCAAGAAGCTGGTCTCTGAAGTTGTTTGCCGGTATGGAGTCCCAGAAGTTATCAAAAGTGATCAAGGACCAGACTTTTCCTCATGTGTATATCAAGAAATACTTACCATGATCGGATCAACAGTAGCGTTACATACTCCTTACCATCCACAGTCAAGTGGCAAGGTGGAGAGATGGACTGGCACACTGAAAAGGCAATTAACCAAAATGATGCAGGAGACTACGGCCCAGTGGCCTGAGCTTCTTCCCATTGCACTATATCACATACGCACCACACCCATAGGGAAACACAAACTGTCACCCTATGAGATACTATTTGGGTCACAACCAGCCATAGCTAGATTTACCCCACACAATTATCAGAAGAAACAGATTATGTTGTGCAATATGTGATTCAGCTTGCCAAAGCACTAACTAACACCCATGCGTTAGTATCATCGTCTATTCCAGATCCAGCTGATGCAGAAGGTTGTCATACCCTCAACCTGAAGAGGCATGTTCAGAAACATGGACTAGAACCATTATATGACGGACCATACCAAGTGCTCCTGACAACCCCAACAGCAGTAAAACATGAATTTTCTGAATATAAGTCTAGTGATCCAACATGTGGCAATCCGGATATTGGATATTGTAGCCCCCTGGGACAAATGCCTTCATGGTGTATGCTATCAAATAACATAGTTTTTATCGATTTGGTACATAAATTAGTATTACAGCACTCTCCTTTATGGGATCTGCCATCAGCCACAAATTTATGTCTGTGGGAATAATGCATACAAATGGCTCCCAGTCTGAGTAGGCGGGACTTGTACGTTGGCCCGGCTAACTCCAGCCACTTATCTTATTCCCCATAGTAAAGTAGATATGAGAGCCATCCCTCTTCATACCATCTATAAACGTGCTAAGGACAACACACCACGCCCATCAGGAAGACATCATTAAGTACAAATGAGTATACCCAATAAGATAGCCAATACTTTCTTCCTCTACCCTATGGTTACACAAATGTGGGACAAATTAGTGAAAGTCACTGACTACTTAGATGACCAGATTTGGAATATTTTGGAAGTAATTATTATTACTGATGCAGTGCAGAATCAACTTATTATAGTGGCTAACCAACATACTTTAGTGCTGGACTATTTGACAGCAGCTCAAGGAGGGATGTGTCAGGTTATAGGCCCAGCCTGTTGTCACTATATTGACCCTGACTCTACCATATGGTTCAAGACTAAAATGGAAGACATTAGGAAACTCAGGGAAGAATATAACAAACATAACGAATTGACCAAAGACAGTTGGTGGTCTGATACATTTTCCTTTTTAAATCCTGCTAATTGATTTAAAGGGATTGGCGGATGGATTGCTGGAATATTACAAGGAGTGTTGCATATTGCTGCTGGCATCTTGTTAATATATGTTTTACTAAAACTAGTTTTTTATTGTATCCCATTTTGCATGAGGAAAACCAGCCAGTCATCAGAGAGCAAGGAGGATGCTGTCAACCGACATCCAGTGCTACTGTACACGGACCTACCAGATGTAACCAGCATTGAGGACCTGGACAACAAGGGAATGATGACCTTTACCCGCTTGCCCCAACCAACCTCACGTCTGAAGATCTGAGCTTTATGATTATGTCAACAAACAAGGGGGGATGGACATGCCGCGACAGCCTCAATTGGTAACAAGGGCACTAATTGGGTGAAGACCAATGTCCCTCAGGCTCGAGGCATGATCCTGGGAAAGCACCTCTATTGTTGATAATAACATAATTTTTAAGGGGGAATGTTAAGGACATATTAATATTCATGCTATCCAAGTGTAAAGGACATATTGATACTCATGCTAGAGCAACTCCATTTTGTCTGCTTGCTTTAAAATCATGTTATTATCACTCCTTGCATAACATACATTCTTTCCTTCTTTTCTCATGCAACTTTATCACACTAACCTTTTCTCACAAGAACATTCTGTCAGACACTCTGCTCCTGTTATCTAACTAGCCTAGGCCGGGATGTACGACCTTGTAAATTTCCAGCGTGCTTCGAACTAACGATAATATGACCATATATGTGTTTCCGTAATAATTGTACTAACATTGGTTCAAGCCTGTAGTACGGCTGTAGATGATTGGACATTAATAGACTCAAGACAATCTAAAATGCTAAGCAAAATAAACGGGATCAGAGATTCTTTGAATCCTCCCATACAGAGCATTGTCTCCGTTTTGTTTTCTGTGGATTGCAATCAACATAATAATTTGACACTCACTTGGTCAACCGAGAAGGGCCATTGCCCTCCCTTAACAGCAGTAGGAACTTCTGCTGGCAACCACTATCCCTGGACGCCAGGGCCTTCGTGGTTCCTGGTCCTTTAATGAGTTCAGCTTCAGGCCTGCCAGGGACTTGTAGTCCTCCTGGTATGCCAGTGATCCCTACTGGGTATAGAGGACCCTGTAGGCGCGGACCCGGTGTCCGGTTTGTATATTCGGGGTGAGCCTATGATGCTCCTCTGCCCCCTTCAACTCCTCTCTCCTCTCTTCTCTGCCTTCGGCCACACTCAGGACCCTCAATAAAGCAGCAGACATGCTACGTCTTCGCTGCTCTCAGCGTTAGCACGCTCTCAGACTCTCTGACTCTGTCTGACTCCACCCTCCATATATATATCCCTAACGGGGGGCTCCCTCTGGTGGTATGAAGTGGAAGGGTGGAGGTGTTTGTATGTAATGAGGGCCTCTTTTGGAGAAGTCCGTCCATGCACCCTGGGTCCTGTGGTACCTGTGACCAGCAGGGTGCCACATTATCAGTCAGTGGGCCTGTATATAGCGCTACAGATACTCACTGTGCTGTTTGGTGACATGGTGTGTACCACACTCAACATGAACCAGAGGAAGCAAAGGAAAGAGTTGTCTCAGGAGATTAGAAAGAATATTATAGACAAGCATGTTAAAGGTAAAGGTTATAAGACCATCTCCAAGCAGCTTGATGTTCCTGTGACTAGAGTTGCACATATTATTCAGAATATTAAGTTCCATGGGACTGTAGCCAACCTCCCTGGATGTGACTGAAGGAGGAAAATTGACATGGCAGGACTGGGTACCAAACTGTGAACACCAGCCAAGGGACCTGGCCGCAAGTGACTTTAAGCATACAAATCGTATATGAGTGGTCACATGATGTCTACTCAAACCACTGAAGCTGTGCATGCGAGGGGGCGCCAAACTGAATTCTTGACCCCAGTGATGATAATTCTAGATCCACCTCCTATTTACCACATGCTAAACAGTGTAAGAATAGTAATGCAAAAGAAAAAAAATGTTTTGGTGCCTTATTAAGCAGTTGAAAAAAAAATTATTGTTTTTGGTAAGAGAAGCAAAATAATAACTTTGTAGAAATGAAACCATTTAATAGCTACAGAAAATGAGTATGTACACTGTGTTCCAAATTATTATGCAAATAATATTTTCTCAGATTTTCCCAAATTACCTATATGAATTGCAGTCATTGTAATTTTCCAGTCAAATAACTATTAGAGTACAATTGAAAGGTTTTTGTACAAACTGCCTATGATAACAGTATATTTTTAAAAAAATAAAAAACTCAAACTGCACTCAAAATGCATGTTCCAAATTATTATGCACAGCAGAGTTTGCAACCTTTTCATTTTAATAAAGAACAAAAAAATGGTCATTTTTGAAATTATAAGCATTAGCAGGTTATTACAAAGTGAAATCAAACAGTTTTCAACTCAAAACTTTATTCTAGGTGATGTTACATTTGCACATAGGACCGCTTGTTCGAAAGGAGCTTCTGAACTCTCTCGTCCATTGAATATGTCAGGTTTTGGATGGTTTCTGCTTCAATTGTTTTGCATGAGGACAGAAGACCCTCCCAGAGCTGTTGCACATCTGCATCTCTGGCTGCTATGGGCATAAAAGGGGACAAACTTATGGTGTGGCACCCATGCTCCCCTGACCTCAACCCCATTGAGAACCTCTGGAGCATCATCAAAAGGAGTGTCTATGATGGCAGGAGGCAGTTCACATCTAAGCAACAGCTCTGGGAGGGTATTCTGTCCTCATGCAAAACAATTAAAGCAGAAACCATCCAAAACCTGACATATTCAATGGGCGAGAGAGTTCAGAAGCTCCTTTCGAACAAGAGGTCCTATGTGCAAATGTAACATCACCTAGAATAAAGTTTTGAGTTGAAAACTGTTTGATTTCAGTTTGTAATAACCTGCTAATGCTTATAATTTCAAAAATGACCGTTTTTTTGTTCTTTATTAAAAAGAAAAGGTTGAAAACTCTGCTGTGCATAATAATTTGGAACATGCATTTTGAGTGCAGTTTGAGTTTTTTATTTTTGTAAAAATATACTGTTACCATAGGCAGTTTGTACAAAAACCTTTCAATTGTACTCTAATAGTTATTTGACTGGAAAATTACAACGACTGCAATTCATATAAGTAATTTGGGAAAATCTGAGAAAATATTATTTGCATAATAATTTGGAACACAGTGTATATACAGTACATGCTTTTTTCAGAAACCCTGTTTTTCCATGCCTGAAGTAAAATAAGTAGTCTCCAAAAAACTTGCTTTGTAACATCATTTTTCTTTTTGTATGACTCAAAGTTGCACCGCTGGCAATTCTCCATGAGCATGTTTCTCCTCTTTTTTTGTCAGTACACTCCTTGTTTCTATGGGAAAGTTTCCAGTATGTGAAGCAATTCCAAAAGGAATCCTTAAGTTCAGTTTAGAGTGTATCCGAAAAAATTGTTTTCAGGGAGAATTGTCAAATACTCTTGACAACATTACCTAACTAGATGCAGATGTTTTCACTCCATCTTTTCCACACCAAGCTACAGTACGCAGAGTGCACCCACATTATATCCATGTTGGTTCAGTTAATGGCAACTGACTTGTTCATGCAGCTTTATTTGTATTTCCCACACTATAACATAATTTTCGGTGTCAGTTCTTATATGTAGGAACCTCTCTCCTATAGTGCAGGGTTCTATCTCTTACATAGTGTCTACTCTTATGGGCAGGGTCCTCTCTCCTGTAGAGTGTCTGCTCTTATGTGCAGGGTCCTCTCTCCTGTAGAGTGTCTGTGACTCGCCCCCTGGGCCGTGGGGCACTCGGATCCGGGCAATAGGGAAACGGTGGGAGTAGTAGTGGCAACCCGGTTCCGTGGCTCAGGGTGGTCAGGCCAGTGGTAGTCCGTTATGTACTGATGTTTATGTCCGACTACGCCACCCGTGGATTGCGGTTATTAGGAACCGCCGCTGCATGTAGACCGCTGGGGCTGATGAGGTGTGCAGCTAGGGTAGTGTGACTCCCCACGGAAAGAGTGCGGCCCCAGGGCAGTATAGTGGATGGTGGGAGTGATGGTAGTGAGAGTCCCAGTGCTGATAGTGCTGGAGGAACAAGGAGCATACAGACAACAGGTTGCAGTCCAGGGTCTTTACTAAACAGGTAAACTGACCCACAAACAGTCCCGGCTAGGAGGGGACCTGGATGTCTGAGAGCAACGGGGAAATTGGCCCTGGTCAGGGTGAGAGTGTAGGCCTACCGTGCTTTCTGCACTCCTTCTGACTATCTCCTCCTCATAGGATAACAGCCCACGTTTCCGAGCTTTCCGTGCTTTCTCGCCTGTATGGCCTGCGACGTTCCTTTCTGCTCCCAGCCTTGTAAGGCTTTACTGGTCCCTTCGGTTGTGGCAGGGCCTCCAGGCTTCTTAGGCCAAGGAATGTACAGTCCCTTGCGGACTGGTTCTCTGCTGGGGGATGTGGAATCCTTCCAGCCTCAGACACCAAAGTCTGGTAAAATTAAGTCTTTTCTCTGCCAAGACAGGCTCTCTTCGCCTCTTGTCTCTGGCTTGTGGCTCTCCTACTGCCACACTTCCTCTTAGGTGCAATCAACTTTCTGTCCCTGCTCCGGGACACATCTCAGTGCTGAGACAGGCAATCCAGTTCTCTCTAACCCTGCCCTCAGTACCAGCTTTTATAGGGGCAGCCAGCTCCCCCTACTGGCCTGAGACAGGAGGCATTGCATGCTAATGTTCCCCTGACTAGAGAACCTCCCCCTTGCTCTCAGACACAGCTTTAATTACACTTGTGGCATCCAGGTCAGGGTGACACATTCCCACCTAGTGAAATTTAGTACTCCGGGACTAAACAATAAACAAAGACAATATGCATAACAATAAAACATTAATAGACAGATGACACACAAATTGAGTTCTTAAGGTCACAGTGTGGCCTGTGACCGGGTGTCCATATCACCAAAACAACGGGAGCCTTAACCAGGTGGGGGTCTGTCCTACCCCAAGTCCTTCACAGTCTTAGTTCATTCCTGGGTTAGGCTCCAAATGCAGTCCATACAAGGTCCCGGTTATAAAAAAGTCCATAACCTTTGAGTCCTTACGGTAGCTGCAAGAAACTGAAACACACTATTAATAAACATGTAGGTAACTTTGCAAACAATTCAACATTTGGCAACAGGGTTATTTACAATTTTTAGTACACTCTATATTCTCCAGCTTGCGGGTATCTGTCCCTTTGTGCTCCTGGTTGACCTACGTAGCCCACTGTCTGGTGGTGGACCAACCTGGCTTTCCCCACTAGCTTTAGGGGTACAGCTACCAGCTGGGTGTACAGGTAGGGCAGGCAGCTGTCTGCGGGTCCTTTGGCTTACCGCAGGCATGGCAGGCTCACTGTCAGCAGAGGATTGACTCTCCTGGGCTGCTGGAACAGGCTCTTCTGCCTCTGGAACCGCTTGCTCCTCTTCACCTTCCGGCTCTGGTGTTGGTTGTTGCTGGGCCGGTTGCAGGAAATGCAGGACGGGTACCACTATAGCATCATTTATGCGAGTCCAAGACTGAGGGAACTCTCCAAGAACGGTGCTGATCATTTCTTCCTGGTCCTCTGCGGGTTCAAGGTCACTCTGATCCTCTTCTGCACTACGGAGTTGCTCGGGGAACCTTTTGAGGTGGTCTCTGGAGATGACAATAGTGGTTTCTCCTCCGTCCTTGGTGATCACGCACACCTTCGGGTTGTCGTGATCAGACTGCAGTACGGTGTAGGGTTCCCTTTCCTACTGGTCGTCCAACTTATGTAGCCTTCATTTTCGCTTTAGGACTTGCTCACCAGGTTCTAGGGGACCAGCAGGGGCGTGTTGATTGAAGAGTCTTTCTTGCTTCTCTCTCACCTGGGCCAGGCTCTTCTCCACAGTCTCCTGTACCTTCTTGTACTGCAGTTGCCTTTCCGTATCCCAGTCCGCATCCGGGGAGGTGTCCTCAGGTATTAGGACTCCCATCTCCAGGTCTACGGGCAGCTTACCCGGTCTGGCTCGCATCAGGTAAGCCGGGGTGCAGTTTGTAGCATTCACCGGGATATTGTTGTATAGGTCTATCAGGTCCGGCAGTTTTTCTGGCCACAGGCTGCGTTCCTCCAGGGGCAACGTCTTCAGGAGATCAATGACTAGGCTGCGTGGTGACGATGGGCCTCAAGGGTGTCTTCTGGCTGGTGCGGTCCTTCCTCCTCAGGTGACAAGGGCCACAGTCTCTGCACCACTTTTCTACAGCTCCTCTCATGCCGACCCAAAAGAATCTTCCTCTTAGCAGGAACTCCAGTTTCTTCCAACCGAAGTGCCCCGCTCTGTCATGGTAAGCCCCCAGGACCATAGCTGCATCTCGCCTTGGGACCACGACTTGCCAGGTCAGCTCGTGCATCCGGTGGTTGACAATCCTTCTGCACAGCTTGCCTTCGTAGAGGAACAGCTTGCTCTTCTCCTTCCATAGCTGCTTGGCTTCCTCTGGGGCATCTGGATCTAGGCGGCCGTCTTCCTGGGTCAGCAGATCTTTCACCAGGCGGACTGCAGGGTCACTATCTTGGGTTTCGGCCCAGCTGTGGTGAGGTAGGGGATTCATCATCACAGTTGTTAGATCCTCCTCCTTCACGCGGTGAGAGTGTTGAGCGGCTCCATACCGGTGAAACGCGGGGAGTTCTACCTCTTCCAGCTCTTCTGGGTCTTCGTCACCTTCAGGTAAGTGAGGCATTCTTGATAGGGCGTCCGCGTTGGCGTTGGTTTTGCCTGCCCGGTACTTGATCACGAAGTCATAGTTGGAGAGGCGGGCCATCCACCGCTGTTCCAGGGCACCCAGTCTTGCATTGTCCAGGTGTGTCAACGGGTTGTTGTCCGTGTACACGGTGAACTTTGCGGAGGCCAGGTAATGCTTGAAGCGTTCCGTCACGGCCCACACCACCGCCAAGAATTCTAGCTTGAAGGAGCTGTAATTCTCCGGGTTCCTCTCGGTGGGCCTCAGCTTCCGACTGGCGTATGCGATCACCCGTTCTCTGCCCTGTTGGTTTTGGGACAGTACGGCTCCCAGTCCCACATTACTGACATCTGTGTGGAGAATGAAAGGCTGGCCGTAATCAGGGTAGGCCAGGATCTCATCCCCCGTGAGGGCCATCTTTAGCTGGCGGAAGGACTCCTCTTCCGGTTTATCCCACTTGAAGGGTGGCTTTTGACTTCTGGACTTAGACTGTCCGATCAGGAGGTCCTGCATAGGAGCTGCCATCTTAGTGAACCCGGGGATGAACCTTCGGTAGTAGCCTACCAACCCGAGAAACTGTCTCACCTCTTTGATGTTCGAGGGGCTTGGCCAGCTCTTGATTGCCGTGACCTTGTCAGGGTCGGGGGCCAATCCTTCCGCGTTTACCACGTGCCCTAGGTACTGGACCTTTGGTTTCAGCAGGTGACACTTCGAAGGTTTCACCTTCAGGCCATAGCCTGCCAGGGCTTCGAACACCTCGGCCAGGTGCTTTAGATGGTCCTCGCAGGTCTTCGAATAGACGATCACGTCGTCCAGGTAAAGGAGGACCATCTCGAAGTTTCTGTGCCCTAGACAGCATTCCATCAGCCGCTGGAAGGTCCCTGGTGCGTTGCAGAGCCCGAAAGGCATACAGTTGAATTCGCTCAGTCCCATCGGGGTGGTGAAGGCGGTCTTCTCCTTGTCAGCCTCTGCCACAGGAACCTGCCAGTACCCGCTAGTAAGGTCCAAAGTAGAAAAGAAGTTAGCAGATTTTAGTGCGGCTAAAGACTCTTCTATTCTAGGCAGCGGATATGCGTCTTTGTGGGTGATACGGTTGATTTGTCTATAGTCCACGCACATTCTCATGGTGCCGTCTTTCTTTTTCACCAGAACCAAGGGGGCTGCCCAGGGGCTACAGCTATCTCTAATGACCCCAGCTTCTTTCATCTCTCTTAGCATGCCCTTGGCGTTCTGATAATGTGCAGGGGGTACAGGTCTGTGCCTCTCTTTTATTGGTGGGTGGCTCCCTGTGGGGATGTGGTGTTCTATCCCTTTTACTCTGCCGAAGTCTAGCGGGTGCTTACTAAAGACTCTCTCGTACTCCTGTACCACCCGGTAGACTCCTTGTTTTTGGTGCAGGGGAGTGGAGTCAGCACCCACGTGGAGTTTCTGGCACCAGTCCTCCTTTTGTTTCTGGGAGCCATTACCCTCCGCCTGAGGAGATGGAGGCAAGGGTTCCACGGCCCTGATAGCTTGGTGTTCGACAACAAACAGTTTGGCGAGTGTAGCGTACCTGGGTAAGTGTACTTCCCTCTCCACAATGTTGAGAATGCGGACGGGCACCCTCCCATGACGGACATCAACCACCCCCCGGGCTGTCAAAATGGTGGGCCTGCTGTCTGAGTACACGGGTTCTACCATGGCTTGGTAGTCTCTACCTCTCAACCCGATTGCAGTCCGACACCAGATCATCATTTCACTTTTGGGAGGCATGGAAATGGGGAATGGATCACTGAGTCTTACGCTACCGATCTCACCACCAGACAGTTCTACCTGCTGCCGTCTCATCAGGGCTTTTATCTCCTTGTTGAGGACTCTCTGTTGGCTGGAACTAGCATTCACCGCCACCTGTTGTAGAATTACAATTACCTCTGAAAGACAATTTTCAATTATGTTAGTACCCACAGTTATTTTAGGGTGACTTTCATGACGGTCAATGTCCACAATAATCACTCCCTGTGCCGGCAGTTCAACTTTACCAATTTTAATGGTCATCTCCTTGAACCCCATCTGCGGCACGGGTAAGCCATTACTGGCGATGATGCTCAAGTTACTGTCTGGATACCGTGTGATATCAGCATCAGTCCAATACTGCTTAAAAAGTACATAAGGGATAGTGGTTACTTGTGACCCAGTATCCAGCAAGGCGCTAATGGGGATACCGTCCAGCACCACGGGTAAAACCGGGCGCACCCCAACGTACTTATTACGCCAATTGTAAGGGCCTGGTGATCTTATGCCTGGGGGTCGGCCCTCTGCCCCAGGTTGGACCCGTTTAAATTACAGTACCTGGAAATGTGTCCGGGCTGGTTGCATCGACGGCCAATGGGCTGTCCATCCTCTGCGTAGCGGTCTGTGGGCCTCCCTCGGAACGATGGGATCCTCCTCTGTCGACGCCACGGGACATCCTCCGGACTTGAAGCCAGCTCGATGGGTCTTGATGGGTCCACTTGCAATGCCTGGACGGTCCTGGTCAACGCCGCGACGCTCCTGGTTAGCTCCTGGACGTGGTGGTGCAGGCCTTTCGACGGGGCTTGGTTCAGGGCCTGTGCATCAGCCTCCATGGAGTCCATAGAGGAGGGCGCCGCCTCCTGGTGGTAGGTGATAGCAGGGCGCCGGGGGTTTATAGCGCCACTGGTTGCAGATTCACGGAGCACCCTTATGGCCCTGTCCTTAAATTGGGCAAAGGTCAGGTCGGGGTTCTGAAAGAACATGAGGCGCAGTTGGGCCCTGTGGGCGCTAGACAGCAGACCTTCTATGAATTGTTCTGTTAGCAGCTTATCGGTTTCCTGCACACTGCCAGGGTTAGTTTGTTGAATAGCCCTCAAGGCTTCCTGCAGATTTAGGGCATAGTCTCTGATGCTGTCCTGTGCCCGCTGCTTACATCCATAGAACCTCATTTTAATCTCAGCGGAGGTACGTGTGTCAAAGGTACCCCGCAGCCGGGCCAGAATACCCTTCACAGTCCTTTTCTTCTCAGTGGGCCATGATTTTACCTCCCTTTAGGCTGCGCCAGTTAACTGCCCTGTTAGTATGCTGACCTTCTGCTCCTCTGTCAGGGGGTAAACCTGGAACAAACTGTATAGCCTTTCCTTGAAGTCAGTTAGGGCATGGGGCTCCCCTGAGTATTTAGGCAGCCAGGCCGCTCCAGGGATGTAGGGCAGGGAAAAGGGCATCACCGCTGCTGCAGCTGCGTTGGTGGTAGTGGGCGCCTCTGTGTCCGACATCTTCCTCCCCCCTTAGTTACGCGTGGCCTACCTTCCGATGATCCTCTTCTGTAGGCTGCGGCTCCGCTTCTGCTGCTATGGACGAGGGCCTGGCGTCGCGTCCTGATGATGTCAGCGTCGCTCTCTCTCCCTTCCAGGACCTTGCGCAGCGTCGGTGCGTGGGGCGGAGCTTCGGATCTCGCGCGGTTTTGACGTCCACGCCCCTCTTCTTCCCGCGCGGCGTCCTGAAGATGGCGTCCGATGGTGAGAAGCAGCCGCGGATGGCGGGAAGACGGCAGAAGACGGCAGGAAACGGTCCAAGATGGCGTCCGATGGCAGAAATCGGCTCCGGATGGCGGGAAACGACTCCGGACGGCGGGAAACGGTCCAAGATGGCGTCTGATGGCGGGAATCGGCTCCAGATGGCGGGAAACTTTGCCATAGGTAAGTTTACAAAAGTCTTTTTCAGGCACGCAGTACCCGGTGGATGCGGGCACGAAATCCTGCCGACTACGCCAAAGCTGACTCGCCCCCTGGGCCGTGGGGCACTCGGATCCGGGCAATAGGGAAACGGTGGGAGTAGTAGTGGCAACCCGGTTCCGAGGCTCAGGGTGGTCAGGCCAGTGGTAGTCCGTTTTGTACTGATGTTTATGTCCGACTACGCCACCCGTGGATTGCGGTTATTAGGAACCGCCGCTGCATGCAGACCGCTGGGGCTGATGAGGTGTGCAGCTAGGGTAGTGTGACTCCCCACGGGAAGAGTGCGGCCCCAGGGCAGTATAGTGGATGGTGGGAGTGATGGTAGTGAGAGTCCCAGTGCTGATAGTGCTGGAGGAACAAGGAGCACACAGACAACAGGTTGCAGTCCAGGGTCTTTACTAAACAGGTAAACTGACCCACAAACAGTCCCGGCTAGGAGGGGACCTGGATGTCTGAGAGCAACGGGGAAATTGGCCCTGGTCAGGGTGAGGGTGTAGGCCTACCGTGCTTTCTGCGCTCCTTCTGACTATCTCCTCCTCATAGGATAACAGCCCACATTTCCGAGCTTTCCATGCTTTCTCGCCTGTATGGCCTGCGACGTGGGTTCCTTTCTGCTCCCAGCCTTGTACGGCTTTACTGGTCCCTTCGGTTGTGGCAGGGCCTCCAGGCTTCTTAGGCCAAGGAATGTACAGTCCCTTGCGGACTGGTTCTTTGCTGGGGGACGTGGAATCCTTCCAGCCTCAGACACCAAAGTCTGGTAAAATTAAGTCTTTTCTCTGCCAAGACAGGCTCTCTTCGCCTCTTGTCTCTGGCTTGTGGCTCTCCTACTGCCACACTTACTCTTAGGTGCAATCAACTTTTTGTCCCTGCTCCGGGACACGTCTCAGTGCTGAGACAGGCAATCCAGTTCTCTCTAACCCTGCCCTCAGTACCAGCTTTTATAGGGGCAGCCAGCTCCCCCTACTGGCCTGAGACAGGAGGCATTGCATGCTAATGTTCCCCTGACTAGAGAACCTCCCCCTTGCTCTCAGACACAGCTTTAATTACACTTGTGACATCCAGGTCAGGGTTAGTGTTGAGCCACCCCCGTAGTGTTCGAGTTCGGTTCGGTTCGTCGAACACCCGTGTGTTCGCCGAACTGTTCGTCGAACTGTTCGTCGAACACCTTCGAACACCGTTAAAACCAATGGCAGGCAAACAAAAACACATAGAAACACATAGAAAACACCTTCAAAGGTGTCCAAAAGCTGACAAACTGCTCAGAAGACATAACTAACACATGGAAAAGTGACAAGTACATATAGTCATGCGAAAATAAAAGAGGTGGAGGAGTAAAAGGAGGGGGAGACACAGATATAGGCATGTCATGCCCTTCTAAAATCCAAAAAGTGAGAAGCCGACACGGCCAGTCCGCTCCTGCCCGTGCCACCTCCGTGTCGCCGGGTTTGTGCCAGAGCCGCGGTGAACCCTGATGGCCAGCCCCCCTCTCCCAATACTGGTGCCTGTCCGCTGGTGGGTCGAGCGAGCCCCCCTGTGGTGGAGGCAGCTCTAAGCTTTTTAATTTAAATTGTCTCTCTAATTTGAATAAATACACTTTAAATCCATTTACAAGGATCTATTGGAGGGCAAGTCTCATGCCAGCAGCCGCGTAATTCCAGCTCCAGTAGCGTCCACTAAAGCTGCTGCAGTTAAAAAGCTTTTATAAGGATCGAGCTCGGCTGTCCACCGCAAGGCATCCTACTGCCAGTCTGAGCCCCTATGCCTTGGGGTGCCTCCTGATGCTCTTCACTGAGTATCCCGTGGTCCCGAAGCATTTCCTTTGAAAAAATTAAGTGTCCAAACTACAGGTGGTGTAGCTTGCTTAACAGCCGGGATAATCCGCTGACTAGCAGACACTGCTACTAGGCACAAAGCATTTCCTGGGCTAGATGCAGTTAAAAATTTGTAATTAGATACTCTCGTTGGATGCTGAGAAAGCATTCCATAGAGTCTCCTGGCACGCCATATATGATTCTCTTAAAAAGCTTGGGGTAGGGGTCTGGGGGACCCTTTTATAGCCAAAATCACGGCCCTGTATCGCAATACGTCACCTAGGCTGAAGATAAATGGAACTGTAGCACCCTGAGGGCTCGGTTGCTACAGAGGTATTGCACCTCACCCAGAGGTGTGATATCTCACTCTCAGGTAAGGATGTAGTGTGGATCAGGACCCGACACCTGCATGCATTACACCACATTGCCGTGGGGCAGGGCGACCAATATGCCCCTGAGATGGGCACGACAGTCCCTGTCCCTGGCTGGAGTGGGGGGAGGGAATACTGAGGAAGGGGAACCCTGTAGTGCAGGAGCAGGGAGGAAGCAGTTCCTGGGTGCATTGAGAAGGGAGTATAAAAGGTGGGCACCATCTTAGTTCAGTGCAGAGAAGTCTGAGCAGAAGTGGCAGGGAGCAGGGGCTCTGCATGAGCTCTGCTCCGGAGACGGGCCTAGTAACAGAGGCCCAGGCCTGGAAGAGGGAGAAGGAAGGAAGAGGAGCGGAGAAGGCTCCAGGAACGAGGAATGAAGGGATCCCAGGGGTGCGGACGGGCGAGTCGCCACCGCACGCCCGAATCCACCTGCGTGGAGGGGTCAGGCCAAAGGGGGAGACCGGTCCCCGAACTAGTGGAGGCAGGAAACGACCCTCAGCTAGAAACCGGAGGCTCTGACATTTTATGTGGCGCAGCCCCTCGCTACACCCGCTAGGAAGGCACCACATAGGGTCAGGGAAACTGGTGCCAAGTTTACCAAGAGGAGGCCCGAGGCAGCCGGACAGAAGTGTTGGTAAGAAAGGCCATACAAAGGACACACAAAGGGGGTCCTGTGAAGTGCTCCAAAGTTATCTGGGAGTTGTCTGAGCCCCTCACCTGGTGAGCACAGTACGACGTGGGCAGCCGTTACCTGCAGACGTGGTCTGGATAATAAGAACTGTGAGTAAAGGCCCTGAACTGCATCACTGACTCCGTGTCGTTACTGCTGCTGCCCTGCACCATCACCCCCATCCTCCGCATACACTGCCCTGAGGCTATACTCCTCCCGTGGGGAGTTATGCTACGCTCTGCTGCACCCACAACACCAGCCTCAGCGGTCTGCCCTGTAGCGGCGGTTCACTCTGACCGCAATCCACGGGTGGCGTAGTCGTACATTTAAACATCAAAACCACATAAATAGTTCCGCCACTGGTTTGACCGCCCTGAGCCACGGAACCGGGTCGCCGCCACGAAGACTACAACCACCAGCATCCACCAAAAAGGGTCCGGCTCCGGGTGTCCCAAGGCCCAGGGGGTGCGTCAGAACATTTTCATCACCTTTCACAATCACCAATGGGACAAGGCAGGGATGTCCTCTGTCCCCTCTCTTATACATCCTAGTGACGGAGCACCTGCTCTCATCAATTCGCCATAACCCCAATATTAGGTGGATTGAGGTGGGAGGCACCGAGTACAAGTGCTCTCTATTTGCTGATGATGTCCTAGTATATATCACTCAATCACATATATCCATCCATGCTGTTATGGCTGAAATAGATCACTTTGTTACATGGTCAAATTTTAAAATCAATGCAGCGAAGTCTGAGGCCCTCGATGTCTCCCTCCCCAAATCCATATAGGATTCCATCCAGTCCAACTTTCCCTTTGCCTGGCCCTCACAGGGTATCAAATACTTAGGAATTCCTATTCATAGAGACCTCTCCCATCTATGTTATCTTAATTTTGGGCCCTTTATTGAACAACTCCATACAGACCACGGTTGGCAAGTTAGAACTGTAAGATTCACTACGTGAACCGCTGGTGTTTTGTGGAAAAGCACATGTACACTGCGTTCCAAATTATTATGCAAAAAGTGTTTAGGAGTGATAAGGGAAGAATTTGTTTGTTTGTCAGTTAAACTCATTGATGGTGATGTGTGTCAGGGCTCTTTATATCACTGTAAGCAATTGCAGACACCTGTGCTAATTAGTTTGGCAGGTGTGTCCAATGAAAGGCAAGACTACTTAAGAAGGCTCTCTCACATTATTAAGCAGCCTACATTTTCTGCCAAAATGGGAAAGAAAAAGGATGTATCGGCTGCTGAGAAGCAACAAATTGTGGAGTGTTTAGGTCAAGGCATGACTACAATCAACATTGTGCGATGATCAGGATGAAGTGTCTTGGCAATCAAGAAGTATGTAGCTGATTCACAGTACACACGTGTGCGTGCTGATAAGGGCAAATTGAGGACTCTTTCCTACAGGCAATTACGTCAGGTTGAAAGAGCAGCGGCAAAAAAGCCTTGTCATAGCAGCAGACAAGTTTTTGAAGCTGCTTGTGCCTCCAACGTCCCCCGAACAACAAGATGCAGGGTCCTTCAGAGGTTTGCAGCTGTGCATACGCCATCCTGTCGACCTCCTCTATCCACTTCACACAAGCAGAAACGGCTCCAGTGGGCCAAACATTACATGAAGACTGATTTCAAAACAGTTTTGTTCACGGATGAGTGCCGTGCAGCGCTCGATGGTCCAGATGGATGGAGTGGAGGATGGCTGGTTGATGGACACCCCACGCAAACACGGCTACAGCGCCAACAAGGAGGAGGTGGAGTAATGTTTTGGGCTGGAATCATGGGGAGAGAGATTGTCGGCCCCTTTAGGATCCCTGAAGGCGCTAAAGATGAACTCCATAATGTATGTGGATTTTCTCAAACAGCACTTCCTGCCATGGTTCAAGAAGAAGAACCGTGTATTTCACAGCAAGATCATTTTTCTGCATGATAATGCACCATCTCATGCTGCACATAAAACATCTGCATCTCTGGCTGATATGGGCATAAAAGGGGACAAACTTATGGTGTGACCCCCATGCTCCCCTGACCTCTACCCCATTCAGAACCTTTGGAGCATCATTAAAAGGAGTGTCTATGATGGCGGGAGGCAGTTCACATCTAAGCAACAGCTCTGGGAGGGTATTCTGTCCTCATGCAAAACAATTGAAGCAGAAACCATCTAGAACCTGACAAATTCAATGGACGAGAGAGTTCAGAAGCTCCTTTCGAACAAGGGGTCCTATGTGAAAATGTAACATCACCTAGAATAAAGTTTTGAGTTGAAAACTGTTTGATTTCAGTTTCTAACAACCTGCTAATGCTTAAAATTTCAAAAATGACCATTTTTTTGGTCTTTATTAAAATGAAAAGGTTGATCGAAAAGTTTGGGGGATCTAAGAGTGTGGCAACCCAGTAGTCATGATTACTTCGAATTCTGACAATATGAGGGTCATGCTGCAGGTAGTGCAGCAAGAAGGCACTTATGTGTCTTGCGCATCTCGGAGCCCCAAAATTATTTTCCGGGCTAGATGCAGCTAAAAATTATTTTTAATTTTAAATCTGGTGAAGCTTTAGTATAGATGGCCTAATAGGATCAGTGCTGCACACTGCTACAAAGCCCAAATTATTTTCCAGCCAAGATACAGATAAACATGATTAGTAATTTGAAAGCTTAAAACGGTTGGTAGGGTGATTTTAACCAATCATCAAGCTTTTACTCTCCCCAGGATGACACAGGGGTAGAAAAGTCGTTTCGGATCCATGATTTGTTCATCTTTATGAACGTGAGTCTGTCTACATTATCAGTGGAGAGCCGCGTGCGCTTATCTGTCAGCACACCACCAGCAGCGCTGAACACACGTTCAGACAGAACGCTGGCTGCGGGGCATGACAAGATCTCCAAGGCGTAAGTGGCTAGCTCCGGCCATTTATCCAGATTGGAAGCCCAAAAAGAGCAAGGGTCCAGTGACACAGTCGTGGCTTCAATGTTTACTTGGAGATACTCCTGTACCATCGTCTCTAGGCGTTGACTATGTGTCAGACTTCTTGTCTCCTGTGGCCTTGCAAAGGATGGGCTAAAAAAGTGGTGAAATGATTCCGCAAAATTGATGTTACCAGCAGATACTGTGGTTCTGTTACGGTTTGAGTGCTGAACACTTGACGGTCCCACGGTTGGCAAGTTGGAACTGTGAGATTCACTACGTGCACCACTGGTATTTTGTGGAAAAGCACATGTAAGATTCTGCAACAGTCTCTGCTGATACTCCTGCATGCGTGCATCCCTTTCTATGGCAGGAATAATTTCTGCAAATTTACTTTTGTACCGGGGATCTAACAGTGTGGCAACCCAGTAGTCAGGATTATTTCTAATTCTCACAATTCGAGGGTCATGTTGCAGGTAGTGCAGCAAGAAGGCACTCATGTGTGTTGCGCATCCAGGAGCACCAAGTCCCTGTTGTGTTGGTGGCGAGGTAACAATCATGCTTCCTTCCTCTGTCCTCTCCCCCCAACCTCGCACAACAGAAATGTGATCAAGGTCTCCCTCATCTGATGAGTCTTCCATCAGTTCGTCCTCCACTTCTTCCTGGGCTCCTGCACCTTCCTCACTAGTTTGGCTGCTACCATGCGCCCTGGTAAAACCATCTCCCCCACCCTCACATGCCTGCCGCCTTGGTGCTGCCAACCGTCTGGACCTTGCAGATGTTAGCCCTTCCGCATACAACTCCTCCTCCTCTACTTCCTCCACCTCCTCTTGTGCCACCACCTGACTCCGAATTCTGTTTAACATGTGCTCCAGCATGTAAATCACCGGAATAGTCATGCTGATAATGGCATCGTCAGCACTAAACATCTTCGTCGCCAATTCAAAACTGTGCAGAAGGGTGCATAGGTCCCTGATCTGAGACCACTCCTCCAGCGTGATTTGCCCCACCTCTGAATCTCGTTGGCCCAGGCTATACGTCAGAACGAATTGCACCAGGGCTTGTCGGTGCTGCCACAGTCGCTGCAACATGTGCAGAGTTGAATTCCACCGGGTAGGCACATCGCATTTTAGCCGGTGAAGTGGCAGGCCCAACGACTTCTGTAGAGATGTAAGTCGCGGAGCTGCGGGATGCGAACGGCGGAAGTGAGCACACAGCGACCGTGCCCTCTGCAGAAGGCCATCTAGTCTGGGATAGTGGGCTAAAAATTGCTGGACAACCAGGTTCAACACGTGAGCCATACAAGGCACGTGTGTGACATTGCCCCGGCGAAGGGCCGCACCCAGGTTTGCAGCATTGTCGCACACGGCCTTCCCTGGTTTCAGGTCCAGTGGAGACAACCATTCATGAAATTGGTTCTCCAGAGCTGACCACAACTCCTCAGCTGTGTGACTCACATTTCCCAGACATTTCAATGTAAAAACCGCCTGATGACGTTGAGCCCTACTGCCAGCATAGTAAGGAGGTGTGCAGGATCCCTTCTGCGCAGTTAGAAAGCTTGTGGCATGACCCGACAGGCTTTGGGTGCAGGTGGAAGACCGAGAGGAGGTTGAGGAGGCAGAAGCAGTGGAGGAACTTTGACATAAAGAGGATTGACGCACAACTCGTGGGGACGGCAAGACTTGTACAGCAGCCCCTTGTCCTGCTGTCACCATAGTTACCCAGTGCCCAGTCAGCGACATGTAACGCCCCTGTCCATGCCTACTCGTCCAAGTGTCTGTGGTGAAATGCACCCTGTCACACACAGAGTTTCTCAAAGAAGAGGTGATGTTGTGTGCGACATGCTGGTGGAGCGCAGGCACACCTTTCTTTAAGAAGTAGTGCCGACTGGGCATCTGGTACTGGGGCACTGCGACGGACATAAGGTCTCGAAAATCCTCTGTGTCCACCAGGAGGAAAAGCAGCATTTCTGTAGCCAAGAGCTTGCAGATGGTGAAATTCAACCTCTTAGCTTTCTCATGGCTAGGAGGAAATGGTCTTTTACTTGTCCACATCTGAGGGACCGAGGGCTGGCTATTGTGCTTAGACGGGGTTGATAAGGGTGTCCCCGGCAAACTGCCGGTCTGTGAGGAAGATGCAGGCGGACATGTTAGGTTGCCTTGATCCAAAGGTGGTGCTATCGATGTCGGACAGCGCTCAACACCAGCTGGTGTTCCCACCTCCAAAGAAAATGATGACCTGCCAATCACGCTGGCTGTTGCGGGTAAAGAGGTGGCAGGTCTGCGCCCCAAAACAGGTGTGACTGCTGTCCCCCCAGTCACAGAGGATGAAGAGGCCGCGGATGCACAAGATATGGCAGACGGTGGTTGGCCCGGCCGGCTAGGCCACATTGTAGCACACTGAGCTTCCCACTGCAACTTATGCTTCATGTCCATGTGCCGGTTCATGCATGAAGTACTCAAACTATGTATTTTTTGGCCTCTACTTAGCTTTTGCTGACAAATGTTACAGATAACACGAGTTGGGTCATCTTTAGCGATCTGAAAGAATGCCCAGGCTATGCAAGGCTTAGCACCCATGCGACCTGAAGAGCCACCACGACTTGTGGTGAGAGGCAGAGTTGTGTTTGAGGATGCAGTTGTTGACGTGCTTCCAGTACTACGTCTCTGTCCAGGAAGGCGCAACCTGACCTCGTCGTCACTAGCATCTTCCTCCACTTCCTCTGCTGACCTCATCTCTTGGCTGACTGTGGGTTGACAGTAAGTGGGATCTCCAACCTCATCATCATCACCCTGTGCGTTATCACACCCGTCGTCCTCAGAGCCAACCTGTTCCTGCCCTGACAAAAAACTAAAGTTGTCGCTCCAATCAGGTATTTGAGTCTTATCATCGTCTTCCTCATTGTCTCCACCAACAGGAGTTACAGTTTGGGAATGAGGGGCTACATTATGGTCAGAACCTTCTGCGTCTGGTCCTGGATCCGACTCATAAAGATTCTGGGCATCAGTGCAGATCATTTCCTCGTCTGGATTCACAGAAGCGCTGGAGTCGACCTCTGATTCCCAGGCTATAGTATGAGTAAACAGCTCTGCAGACTCAACCATCTGTTCTACCTCATACTCAGACGGGCAGCTGGAGATTTGGGAGCTGTGAGGAAGCAAGTGCGATTGGGGTGACACCTTTGAGAACTGGAGTATTTGTGATGTTGAAGTTGATGTGGAGGAGAGCCCACTTAAAGGAGCACTTGATATCCGTTGAAGCACCTGCTGTTTTTGTGCCTCATCTGGAATTTGTAGTGATTGGCGTGGCCGTAAGAAAGGGATCTTATCACATTGTCCGCTAAAAGAAGTAGACATTTTAGTTTGGCTGGAAGATGGTCTTTCTTCTGCAGATGTTACTGTTGCTTTAACACCTACCCCACGGACACAACCTTTTTTCCCCTTCCCAACACGCCTATTCCCCTTTCCACCAGCAGCAGGCCTTTTTCCACTCATTTTGGTGGTTAACTAATTCACAACTCTGGAGTTGTTTGCACAAAAAAACAATGGATGGTAACCGAGCAGAGCTGAGTGGCCAAACTGTGGTATTAGGCCAAAACTATTGGCTGGGTTAGATGCAGAAAAAAATTATATTCAATTTGCAACCTGATGGAGGTCAGTATAGATGGACTAATACAACAAGTCCCACACACAGCTAGAAGCCCAATATTTTTTCAGAGGTAGATGCAGAAAAAAATTATATTCAGTTTGCAACCTGATCGAGGTCTGTATAGATGGATTAATAGAACAAGACCCACACACAGCTAGAAGCCCAATATTTTTTCAGAGGTAGATGCAGAAAAAAATATATTCAGTTTGCAACCTGATGGAGGTCAGTATAGATGGACTAATACAACAAGTCCCACACACTGCTAGAAGCCCAAATATTTTTTCAGAGGTACTGTAGATGCAGATAAAAATTATTTTTAATTTGCAACCTGATGGAGGTCTGTATAGATGGACTAATACAACAAGTCCCACACACAGCTAGAAGCCCAAATATTTTTTCAGAGGTACTGTAGATGCAGATAAAAATTATTTTTAATTTGCAACCTGATGGAGGTCAGTATAGATGGACTAATAGAGAAAGTCCGATACACTGCTAGAAGGCCAAATATTTTTTCAGAGCTAGATGCAGAAAAAAATTATATTCAGTTTGCAACCTGATGGAGGTCAGTATAGTTGGACTAACAGAGAAAGTCCCACACACTGCTAGAAGGCCAAATATTTTTTCAGAGCTAGATGCAGAAAAAAATTATATTCAGTTTGCAACCTGATGGAGGTCAGGACTAACAGAGAAAGTCCCACACACTGCTAGAAGGCCAAATATTTTTTCAGAGCTAGATGCAGAAAAAAATTATATTCAGTTTGCAACCTGATGGAGGTCTGTATAGATGGATTAATAGAACAAGACCCACACACAGCTAGAAGCCCAATATTTTTTCAGAGGTAGATGCAGAAAAAAATATATTCAGTTTGCAACCTGATGGAGGTCAGTATAGATGGACTAATACAACAAGTCCCACACACAGCTAGAAGCCCAATATTTTTTCAGAGGTAGATGCAGAAAAAAATATATTCAGTTTGCAACCTGATGGAGGTCAGTATAGATGGACTAATACAACAAGTCCCACACACAGCTAGAAGCCCAATATTTTTTCAGAGGTAGATGCAGAAAAAAATATATTCAGTTTGCAACCTGATGGAGGTCAGTATAGATGGACTAATACAACAAGTCCCACACACAGCTAGAAGCCCAATATTTTTTCAGAGGTAGATGCAGAAAAAAATATATTCAGTTTGCAACCTGATGGAGGTCAGTATAGATGGACTAATACAACAAGTCCCACACACAGCTAGAAGCCCAAATATTTTTTCAGAGGTACTGTAGATGCAGATAAAAATTATTTTTAATTTGCAACCTGATGGAGGTCTGTATAGATGGACTAATACAACAAGTCCCACACACAGCTAGAAGCCCAAATATTTTTTCAGAGGTACTGTAGATGCAGATAAAAATTATTTTTAATTTGCAACCTGATGGAGGTCAGTATAGATGGACTAATAGAGAAAGTCCGACACACTGCTAGAAGGCCAAATATTTTTTCAGAGCTAGATGCAGAAAAAAATTATATTCAGTTTGCAACCTGATGGAGGTCAGTATAGATGGACTAACAGAGAAAGTCCCACACACTGCTAGAAGGCCAAATATTTTTTCAGAGCTAGATGCAGAAAAAAATTATATTCAGTTTGCAACCTGATGGAGGTCAGTATAGATGGACTAACAGAGAAAGTCCCACACACTGCTAGAAGGCCAAATATTTTTTCAGAGCTAGATGCAGAAAAAAATTATATTCAGTTTGCAACCTGATGGAGGTCTGTATAGATGGATTAATAGAACAAGACCCACACACAGCTAGAAGCCCAATATTTTTTCAGAGGTAGATGCAGAAAAAAATATATTCAGTTTGCAACCTGATGGAGGTCAGTATAGATGGACAAATACAACAAGTCCCACACACAGCTAGAAGCCCAATATTTTTTCAGAGGTAGATGCAGAAAAAAATATATTCAGTTTGCAACCTGATGGAGGTCAGTATAGATGGACTAATACAACAAGTCCCACACACAGCTAGAAGCCCAATATTTTTTCAGAGGTAGATGCAGAAAAAAATATATTCAGTTTGCAACCTGATGGAGGTCAGTATAGATGGACTAATACAACAAGTCCCACACACAGCTAGAAGCCCAAATATTTTTTCAGAGGTACTGTAGATGCAGATAAAAATTATTTTTAATTTGCAACCTGATGGAGGTCAGTATAGATGGACTAATAGAGAAAGTCCGACACACTGCTAGAAGGCCAAATATTTTTTCAGAGCTAGACGCAGAAAAAAATTATATTCAGTTTGCAACCTGATGGAGGTCAGTATAGATGGACTAACAGAGAAAGTCCCACACACTGCTAGAAGGCCAAATATTTTTTCAGAGCTAGATGCATACAAAAAATTATTTTGAATTTGCAACCTGATGGAGGTCAGTATAGGTGGACTAATAGAACAAGTCCCACACACTGCTAGAAGGCCAAATATTTTTTCAGAGCTAGATGCAGAAAAAAATTATATTCAGTTTGCAACCTGATGGAGGTCTGTATAGATGGATTAATAGAACAAGACCCACGCACAGCTAGAAGCCCAATATTTTTTCAGAGGTAGATGCAGAAAAAAATATATTCAGTTTGCAACCTGATGGAGGTCATTATAGATGGACTAATACAACAAGTCCCACACACAGCTAGAAGCCCAATATTTTTTCAGAGGTAGATGCAGAAAAAAATATATTCAGTTTGCAACCTGATGGAGGTCAGTATAGATGGACTAATACAACAAGTCCCACACACAGCTAGAAGCCCAAATATTTTTTCAGAGGTAGATGCAGAAAAAAATATATTCAGTTTGCAACCTGATGGAGGTCAGTATAGATGGACTAATACAACAAGTCCCACACACAGCTAGAAGCCCAATATTTTTTCAGAGGTACATGCAGAAAAAAATATATTCAGTTTGCAACCTGATGGAGGTCAGTGTAGATGGACTAATACAACAAGTCCCACACACAGCTAGAAGCCCAAATATTTTTTCAGAGGTACTGTAGATGCAGATAAAAATTATTTTTAATTTGCAACCTGATGGAGGTCAGTATAGATGGACTAATAGAGAAAGTCCGACACACTGCTAGAAGGCCAAATATTTTTTCAGAGCTAGATGCAGAAAAAAATTATATTCAGTTTGCAACCTGATGGAGGTCAGTATAGATGGACTAACAGAGAAAGTCCCACACACTGCTAGAAGGCCAAATATTTTTTCAGAGCTAGATGCAGAAAAAAATTATATTCAGTTTGCAACCTGATGGAGGTCAGTATAGATGGACTAATAGAACAAGACCCACACACAGCTAGAAGCCCAATATTTTTTCAGAGGTAGATGCAGAAAAAAATATATTCAGTTTGCAACCTGATGGAGGTCAGTATAGATGGACTAATACAACAAGTCCCACACACAGCTAGAAGCCCAAATATTTTTTCAGAGGTACTGTAGATGCAGATAAAAATTATTTTTAATTTGCAACCTGATGGAGGTCAGTATAGATGGACTAATAGAGAAAGTCCGACACACTGCTAGAAGGCCAAATATTTTTTCAGAGCTAGATGCAGAAAAAAATTATATTCAGTTTGCAACCTGATGGAGGTCAGTATAGATGGACTAATAGAACGATGCTATGCCCAAAAGATTTTACTTCACTAGGTGCAGTAAAAAAATTGGTATTCTATACACAGGTGGTATATCTTGCAACACAGATAGGCTACTCCACTGACTAACACACTCTGCAATAGGCCAAAAAGGATTAGCTTTGCTAGATTCAGCCAAATGCTGTGAAAAAAACTTGCACAGCACTGGCACAGACCTGCCTGGCAAAAACTGATAGGAACTGATGTAACCTAGTCCTGAAAAGGACTCCAATTACAATTAGTCTTTACTCCCACAACCTATCTATTTAAGAGCACAGACCTGCCTGATAAAAGTCGTAGGAAATGCTGTAACCTAGTCCTTAAAAGGACTGCAATCACAACTATTCCCTACTCCCAAGCTATCTGTAGATTTGTGCGAAAATTGGCTTGAAATTAACAAGGTATAGCGCACATAGCAACAGCGGTGCCGTCTAACACGCAGCTGCAGCAGTGAGAAAATGGTGGCGACGGGGAAAATGGCTTGGTCTTATAGGGCAAGGACATGTGACATACACTGCCAATCACACATGCCCTTGCTTGTGTGAAAAAAAGCACTTCGCTCCGTGTGTGCGCTGCTGATAGGCTGACAGACTGCACCTCCCCACTGTAAATGCGGGAAAGAGAAAAAAAAATGGAGATCTTCATTGTTCCTGCAGAGATCCATCCCCTGCCCCTCCCCCCACCCCGCTGTACACTCAAACTGCGTATTAACATTAATTTTCATCATTACTGAGAAAAAATCCAGTTATGATTTTGGTGCACGAACAGTTATCGAACATAACCTCGAACAGCCGAATTTTTCTCAAATTGTTCGTGTTCGCCGAACGGCTCGAACACCGCCCAAAACAGCTTGAATTTGAGATTAGCGAACAGTTCGAGTAGAACAACGCTCATCTCTAGTCAGGGTGACACATCTGCTCTTATGTGCAGGGTCCTCTCTCCTGTAGAGTGTAATCTCTTATGGGCAGAGTCCTTTCTCCTGTAGAGTGTCAGCTCTTATGTCCAGGGTCCTCTCTCCTGTAGAGTGTCAGCTCTTATGTGCAGGGTCCTCTCTCCTGTAGAGTGTCAGCTCTTATGTGCAGGGTCCTCTCTCCTGTAGAGTGTCAGCTCTTATGTGCAGGGTCCTCTCTCCTGCAGAGTGTCAGCTCTTATGTGCAGAATCCTCTCTCCTGTACAGTTTCAGCTCTTATGGGCAGTGTCCTCTCTCCTGTAGAGTGTCAGCTCTTATGTGCAGGACCCTCTCTCCTGCAGAGTGTCAGCTCTTATGTGCAGGGTCCACTCTCCTGTAGAGTGTCAGCTCTTATGTGCAGGATCCGCTCTTCTGCAGAGTGTAAGCTCTTATGTGCAGGATCCTCTCTCCTGTAGAGTGTCAGCTCCAATGAGCAGGGTCCTCTCTCCTGTAGAGTGTCTGCTCTTATGGGCAGGGTCCTCTCTCCTGTAGAGTGTTAGCTCTTATGGGCAGGTTCCTCGCTCCTTTGGAGTGTCAGCTCTTATGTGCAGGGTCCTCTCTCCTGTAGAGTGTCAGCTCTTATGTGCAGGATCCTCTCTCCTGCAGAGTGTCAGCTCTTATGTGCAGGGTCCTCTCTCCTGTAGAGTGTCATCTCTTATATGTAGGCACCTCTCTCCTGTAGAGTGTCAGCTCTTTTTTGTTGAGTGTTAGCTCTTATGGGCAGGTTCCTCCCTCCTGTAGAGTGTTAGCTCTTATGGGCAGGTTCCTCGCTCCTGTGGAGTGTCAGCTCATATGTGCAGGGTCCTCTCTCCTGTAGAGTGTTAGCTCTTATGTGCAGGGTCCTCTCTCCTGTAAAGTGTCAGCTCTTATGAGCAGGATCCTCTCTCCTGTAGAGTGTCAGCTCTTATGTGCAGGGTCCTCTCTCCTGTAGAGTGTCAGCTCTTATGTGCAGGGTCCTCTCTCCTGTAGAGTGTCAGCTCTTATGTGCAGGTTCCTCTCTCCTGTAGAGTGTCAGCTCTTATGTGCAGGGTCCTCTCTCCTGTAGAGTGTCAGCTCTTATGTACAGGGTCCTCTCTCCTGTAGAGTGTCAGCTCTTATGTTCAGGGTCCTCTCTCCTGTAGAATGTCAGCTCTTATGTGCAGGGTCCTCTCTCCTGTAGAGTGTCAGCTCTTATGTGCAGGGTCCTCTCTCCTGTATAGTGTCAGCTGTTATGTGCAGAGTCTTCTCTCCTGTAAAGCATCAGCTCTTATGTGCAGGATCCTCTCTCCTATAGAATGTCAGCTCTTATGTACAGGGTCCTCTCTCCTGTAGAGTGTCAGCTCTTATGTACAGGGTCCTCTCTCCTGTAGAATGTCAGCTCTTATGGGCAGTGTCCTCTCTCCTGTAGAGTGTCAGCTCTGATGTGCAGGATCCTCTCTCCTGCAGAGTGTCAGCTCTTA
This sequence comes from Phyllobates terribilis, assembly GCF_046119375.1. Taxonomy (NCBI): domain Eukaryota; kingdom Metazoa; phylum Chordata; class Amphibia; order Anura; family Dendrobatidae; genus Phyllobates; species Phyllobates terribilis. The sequence goes on along the minus strand of NW_027362763.1, from coordinate 65,452,856 downwards.
TGTGCAGGGTCCTCTCTCCTGTAGAGTGTCATCTCTTACATGTAGACACCTCTTTTTGTTGAGTGTTAGCTCTTATGGGCAGGTTCCTCCCTCCTGTAGAGTGTTAGCTCTTATGGGCAGGTTCCTCGCTCCTGTGGAGTGTCAGCTCTTATGTGCAGGGACCTCTCTCCTGCAACGTGTCAGCGCTTATGAGCAGGATCCTCTCTCCTGTACAGTGTCAGCTCATATGTGCAGGGTCCTCTCTCCTGTAGAGTGTCATCTCTTATGTACAGGGTCCTCTCTCCTGTAGAATGTCAGCTCTTATGCACAGGGTCCTCTCTCCTGTAGAATGTCAGCTCTTATGTGCAGGGTCCTCTCTCCAGTAGAGTGTCAGCTCTTATGTGCAGGGTCCTTTCTCCTGTAGAGTGTCAGCTCTTATGTGCAGAGTCTTCTCTCCTGTAAAGCGTCAGCTTTTATGTGCAGGATCCTCTCTCCTGTAGAGTGTCAGCTCTTAAGTGCAGGGCCCTCTCTCCTATAGAGTGTCAGCTCTTATGAGCAAGGTCCTCTCTCCTGTAGTGTCATTTCTTATATGTAGGCACCTCTTTTTTGTTGAGTGTTAGCTCTTATGGGCAGGTTCCTCCCTCCTGTAGAGAGTTAGCTCTTATGCGCAGGTTCCTCCCACCTGTGGAGTGTCAGCTCTTATGTGCAGGGTTCTCTCTCCTGTAAAGTGTCAGTTCTTGTGTGCAGGGTCTTCTCTCCTCTAGAGTGTCAGCTCTTATGTGCAGGTTCCTCCCTCCTGTAGAGAGTTAGCTCTTATGCGCAGGTTCCTCCCACCTGTGGAGTGTCAGCTCTTATGTGCAGGGTACTCTCTCCTGTAAAGTGTCAGTTCTTGTGTGCAGGGTCCTCTCTCCTGTAGAATGTCAGCTCTTATGTGCAGGGTCCTCTCTCCTGTAGAGTGTCAGCTCTTATGTGCAGGGTCCTCTCTCCTGTATAGTGTCAGCTCTTATGTGCAGAGTCTTCTCTCCTGTAAAGCATCAGCTCTTATGTGCAGGATCCTCTCTCCTATAGAATGTCAGCTCTTATGTACAGGGTCCTCTCTCCTGTAGAGTGTCAGCTCTTATGTACAGGGTCCTCTCTCCTGTAGAATGTCAGCTCTTATGGGCAGTGTCCTCTCTCCTGTAGAGTGTCAGCTCTGATGTGCAGTATCCTCTCTCCTGCAGAGTGTCAGCTCTTATGTGCAGGGTCCTCTCTCCTGTAGAGTGTCATCTCTTACATGTAGACACCTCTTTTTGTTGAGTGTTAGCTCTTATGGGCAGGTTCCTCCCTCCTGTAGAGTGTTAGCTCTTATGGGCAGATTCCTCGCTCCTGTGGAGTGTCAGCTCTTATGTGCAGGGATCTCTCTCCTGCAACGTGTCAGCTCTTATGAGCAGGATCCTCTCTCCTGTACAGTGTCAGCTCATATGTGCAGGGTCCTCTCTCCTGTAGAGTGTCATCTCTTATGTACAGGGTCCTCTCTCCTGTAGAATGTCAGCTCTTATGCACAGGGTCCTCTCTCCTGTAGAATGTCAGCTCTTATGTGCAGGGTCCTCTCTCCAGTAGAGTGTCAGCTCTTATGTGCAGGGTCCTCTCTCCTGTAGAGTGTCAGCTCTTATGTGCAGGGTCCTCTCTCCTGTAGAGTGTCAGCTCTTATGGGCAGGGTTCTCTCTCCTGTAGAGTGTCAGCTCTTATGTGCATAGTCTTCTCTCCTGTAAAGCGTCAGCTTTTATGTGCAGGATCCTCTCTCCTGTAGAGTGTCAGCTCTTATGTGCAGGGTCCTCTCTCCTATAGAGTGTCAGCTCTTATGAGCAAGTTCCTCTCTCCTGTAGAGTGTCATTTCTTATATGTAGGCACCTCTTTTTTGTTGAGTGTTAGCTCTTATGGGCAGGTTCCTCCCTCCTGTAGAGAGTTAGTTCTTATGCGCAGGTTCCTCCCACCTGTGGAGTGTCAGCTCTTATGTGCAGGGTTCTCTCTCCTGTAAAGTGTCAGTTCTTGTGACGCGCCCCTGGGCCTGCTGTGTCGTGCGGCATCGCGCGCACGGGGGCTTACCCGGAGCCGGATCAGATGGGGGTAGTAGTCTCGTGGCGGTGACCCGGTCCGTGCCCAGGGAGTCAAACTGTGTGGCTGAGTATAGCAGTAGATGTTAGAATGTTCGACTACGCCACCCGTTGAATGCGGCTATGGAGCTGCCGCTGCAGGACAGTCCGCTGAGGCCGGTGGTACGGATGTGCAGCGTGGATGGTATAACCCCCAACGGGAGGGGTATGGCCTCAGGGCAGCAGATGTGGATGATAGTGGTAGTGATGGTGCAGCAAGGAAGCTCAGAGACGTGTGGTGCAGTTTCAAGGCTTTTACTCACAGGTGTTGCTCCGGTCACTTTGGCCAGCAGTGACCACCCGAGCCGTGCTGCGTCCACCAGGTGCGGGACTCTGCCAACCCCCAGGCAGTTCCAGAGCGTGGTCCTGAGCTCCCCTCTATTCCTTCCTACGGGCCGTCCTCACCAGGGACCCACCTTTGTCCGGCTCCCACGGGTCTTTTGATGGCAAAACCTTTCCCGGCTTCCCTGACCCTATGCGTGGTTTGCCTTCCTGGTGGATATGGTGAGGGGTCGTGCCAAAACTTGTCCACGACCTCCGGTTCCTGGCTAAGGATGTTTTGCCTCTACCAGTTTGGGATCCGGTACCCTCTTCTGCCAACCCTTCACCCGTTCTTGTTCTCTTGTGGGATCTCAGGGTTCCCTCTACTCATGCGTCTCTGGGCTTCTCTTGGTGTTCCTGTTCCTTCTTCTCCTTCCTCTCTCTGCCTCAGGCCTTCACTCCAGGCCTGGCTCTGGAGCTGGGCCCAGCCGGAGCCACCGCTCCCTGTCAGCCCTCTCTGGCTGAACTCTCTCTCAGAACAGACCCTGTCTTAACATGGTGCCCACCTCTTATTCTCCCTCTGACACCCGAGCCCAGGTGACCAGCACCCAATGGGCTCCTTCCTATGCCCAGAGTCCCTCCCCTGTCTGCTCCTACACTACTGGGATGTTCCTCCCCCCCTCCCACTCCAGCCAGGGACAGACGCTGTCGTACCTGCACATCTACCTAGTGGGAGTACCGTTGTTCTGTCCCCCGGAAATGGGATGAGTGTAGTGCATGCAGCTACTGAGCTCGGTCCCACACTCCATCCTTACCCGGGAGTGGAATACCACACCTCTGGTTTGAGGTGCAATACCCCTGTAGCAGCCGATTCCTCGGGGTGCTACATTCCCCCCTGGTAAACCACAGCACGTCCTCGGGCTGGAAAAGAGTAAAGACATTTAGACATACAAAATTTTTAAAGTACACACTAACATATAAAACATTATAAAAAACATTATCAGAAAATATAACGTTACGGGTAACTTCTTATATTATATAAAACTCTTTTATATAAAATGTTCTTGTTCTTCCGGCCACGGTGCAACTTGTGACCGGGTAAAGTGCAACAGTCACTAGAGAAAAACAGTTCTTTATAAAACCAGAAGGGGGCGCTTTAGGAAGCGCAACTATTTACAGGGTATGGCCGCTCTCAGTCCTCGGCCAGTGGGGATAGGGGAATGGCTGCTCACAGTCCTCAGCCTAGTAAGGGATAGGGGCATACAGGAAACAGTTCCTTTAAACAGTTCCACACTAGTCCCAACGGGGACCATACTCTGATTAGCAGCATGTCAAGTACCCTTATGGGTAACTATTTACAGTACTTTATTTGGGCTACTTCCCTTCAGTAGCGGTGTCTTCTCCTTGGCTCCTCCTGAGGATAGTCTTCAGACCCGTCCGGGTCCTCTTGATCTTCCCCATACTGCACCTCCTCCTCCGTCAACCGGTGCACGTGAAGGGCGTATGGTCCTTTGGCACACTGGTGCCGGGTGAAGGTGACCTCATCACCCGGGTAAAGGTCACGTCCTCGGTGTCCCTCCAGCAGGTGGCTCTCAACATCCCTGGGGGTAACAAAGACATCGCCAGGGGTTCTGTGATCCCGGATAAAGCCCCAGCCGTGCTCCATTTGAAACTTTATTACAGTCCCGGTGGCGCGGGGACCGTGGGCCGCACGGCGGTTTCATCGGGTCCGGCTTTTCTGCTCCACGCTTTGGACCTGCAGCCGCTCCTCGTGGACCCGCCTCTCTCGCCGTTCCCTCTGAAAGACTTCCAGTTGTTGTCGGCAACACTCCTCACGTTGGGCTGCGGCCGCCCGGGTCTCTTGAGTGAACCCCATGAGGTCTTCGCCGGTGGGGTCCCACGCAAATTGGGCCTCTTCCAATGGGAGCGGGACAATGTTGGCGGGCGCCAGAGCCGGGATCAGAGGCTCACACTTGGGCCACTCCTTCCGGAGTCGGGGGTTGACGTACTCCGGTGGCCACACGAAGGACTGCCCATCCGGGCAAGTGTGCTGCGTGAATAGGTCTTCACCCAGGGGCAGCACTGTAGAGGTTGAGGGCGCGGTGGGGGCAGCGGCGCCCGGATTCACCAGGCCTTGCGACCAGGCCGGTGGCACTCTGAAGGTGAAGGGTACGGTGGAGACGGCGGCGCCCTGGGGTACTCGGCCTTGCGACCAGGACGGTGGCGCTGTGGAGGTAGAGGGCGCTGTGGAGACTGCGGCGCCCGGGGGTACTCGGCCCTGCGACCAGGACGGTGGCGCTGTGGAGGTAGAGGGCGCTGTGGAGACTGCGGCGCCCGGGGGTACTCGGCCCTGCGACCAGGCCGGGGGCACTTCCTCTTTTGCCGCGCTCAGGGTCAAGGGGCGTGGCGTAACAGAGGGCACGACCGCGGCTCCTGCCGCTTGAGGCCTAGTTGGAAGCAGCGGCGGTGCGGCAACGGGCGCGGTAAGTGGAACTTCGGGCTCTGCGACGGGGAGCTGGGGCAGGCTTGCGGCTACTGGGCACGGGGTGATGACGTCCCCATTACCTGCTTCCATCTCTGCGGCTCCCTCTGCGGCGTCGTCTCCTGCCTCCGTTCCTCCTGCACCATCCTCAGGGGCAGACATGCTCCACGTTGCGGGTGGCGTCTTATGCTGGCGGGTTCCAGCCTGCTGGACCATCTCTCTCCTCCACTCGGCCAGCGCTTCTTGCTGTACCCGGGCCATCTTCCGGGCCAAGGCCTCCAGCGCGGTCTGTGCACGCTCCCGATTTCTGGGGAGCTGTGCCAGGATCTCCACCAGGCCTTCCGGGGTGGCAGCCTGCAACATGTTCCGGACCACAGGGTCGGTGCTGATCGACTCTCCCTCCATCTCCGGGTGCGATCTGTCCAGACTCCTCCAGGCCGCACCCATCTTCTTGGTTTTGTTCTGTATCCGCCCGCATTGAGGGTGGTCCCGGGGCAACTTAGTGATTGTCAGTTCCAGGGGCAGCCCTCTCACACTGATGGACATTTCTATCATTGCAGTCTCTGCTGGTGGGGGCGGTTTCCGCTTTTGGTGCCATTCCTGGACCTGGCCCACGATGGGAGGTGGCCTCCTGCCACCCTCTGGCACGCCCACAATGGCGTCCGCTCTGCCAGGGCGGGAAATCGTCTCAGATGGCGGGAATCGTCTCTTTATGGTGGGAAACTCCGTGGATGGCGGGAAAAGGCTGCAGATGGCGGGCAAACGGCGGGAAACGATCCGAGATGGCGTCCGATGGCCGGGACCCTCCGGAATTGGCGGGAGACTCCTTTTTACTGTAAATGTGAACTTTTCTTCAGGCACGCAGTACCCGTCGGTTGCGGGCACGTGATCCTGCCGACTACGCCAAAGTTGACGCGCCCCTGGGCCTGCTGTGTCGTGCGGCATCGCGCGCACGGGGGCTTACCCGGAGCCGGATCAGATGGGGGTAGTAGTCTCGTGGCGGTGACCCGGTCCGTGCCCAGGGAGTCAAACTGTGTGGCTGAGTATAGCAGTAGATGTTAGAATGTTCGACTACGCCACCCGTTGAATGCGGCTATGGAGCTGCCGCTGCAGGACAGTCCGCTGAGGCCGGTGGTACGGATGTGCAGCGTGGATGGTATAACCCCCAACGGGAGGGGTATGGCCTCAGGGCAGCAGATGTGGATGATAGTGGTAGTGATGGTGCAGCAAGGAAGCTCAGAGACGTGTGGTGCAGTTTCAAGGCTTTTACTCACAGGTGTTGCTCCGGTCACTTTGGCCAGCAGTGACCACCCGAGCCGTGCTGCGTCCACCAGGTGCGGGACTCGGCCAACCCCCAGGCAGTTCCAGAGCGTGGTCCCGAGCTCCCCTCTATTCCTTCCTACGGGCCGTCCTCACCAGGGACCCACCTTTGTCTGGCTCCCTCGGGTCTTTTGGTGGCGAAACCTTTCCCGGCTTCCCTGACCCTATGCGTGGTTTGCCTTCCTGGTGGATATGGTGAGGGGTCGCGCCAAAACTTGTCCACGACCTCCGGTTCCTGGCTAAGGATGTTTTGCCTCTACCAGTTTGGGATCCGGTACCCTCTTCTGCCAACCCTTCACCCGTTCTTGTTCTCTTGTGGGATCTCAGGGTTCCCTCTACTCATGCGTCTCTGGGCTTCTCTTGGTGTTCCTGTTCCTTCTTCTCCTTCCTCTCTCTGCCTCAGGCCTTCACTCCAGGCCTGGCTCTGGAGCTGGGCCCAGCCGGAGCCACCGCTCCCTGTCAGCCCTCTCTGGCTGAACTCTCTCTCAGAACAGACCCTGTCTTAACATGGTGCCCACCTCTTATACTCCCTCTGACACCCGAGCCCAGGTGACCAGCACCCAATGGGCTCCTTCCTATGCCCAGAGTCCCTCCCCTGTCTGCTCCTACACTACTGGGATGTTCCTTCCCCCCTCCCACTCCAGCCAGGGACAGACGCTGTCGTACCTGCACATCTACCTAGTGGGAGTACCGTTGTTCTGTCCCCCGGAAATGGGATGAGTGTAGTGCATGCAGCTACTGAGCTCGGTCCCACACTCGATCCTTACCCGGGAGTGGAATACCACACCTCTGGTTTGAGGTGCAATACCCCTGTAGCAGCCGAGTCCTCGGGGTGCTACACTTGTGTGCAGGGTCCTCTCTCCTCTAGAGTGTCAGCTCTTATGTGCAGGGTCCTCTCTCCTGTAGAGTGTCAGCCCTTATATGCAGGGTTCTCTCTCCTGTACAGTGTCAGCTCATAAGTGCAGGGCCCTCTCTCCTGTAGAGTGTCAGCTCTTATGTACAAGGTCCTCTCTACTGTAGAATGTCAGCTCTTATGTGCAGGGTCCTCTCTCCTGTAGAGTGTCAGCTCTTATGTGCAGGGTCCTCTCTCCTGTAGAGTGTCAGTACTTATGTGCAGGGTCCTCTCTCCTGTAGAGTGTCAGCTCTTATGTGCAGTCTTCTCTCCTGTAAAGCATCAGCTCTTATGTGCAGGGTCCTCTCTCCTGTAGAGTGTCAGCTCTTATGTGCAGGATCCTCTCTCCTGTAGCGTTTCAGCTCTTATGGGCAGTGTCCTCTCTCCTGTATAGTGTCAGATCTTATGTGCAGGGTCCTCTCTCCTGTAGAGTGTCAGCTCTTATGTGCAGGATCCTCTCTCCTGTAGCGTTTCAGCTCTTATGGGCAGTGTCCTCTCTCCTGTATAGTGTCAGATCTTATGTGCAGGGTCCTCTCTCCTGTAGAGTGTCAGCTCTTATGTGCAGGATCCTCTCTCCTGTAGAGTGTCATCTCTTATGTGCAGGATGCTCTCTCCTGTAGAGTGTCAGCTCTTATGGGCAGTGTCCTCTCTCCTGTAGTGTCAGCTCTTATGTGCAGGGTCCTCTCTCCTGTAGAGTGTCAGCTCTTATGTGCAGGATCCTCTCTCCTGTAGAGTTTCAGAACTTATGTGCAGGATCCTCTCTCCTGTAGAGTGTCAGCTCTTATGAGCAGGGTCCTCTCTCCTGTGAAGTGTCAACTCTTATGTGCAGGGTCCTCTCTCCTGTAGAGTGTCAGCTCTTATGTGCAGGATCCTCTCTCCTGTAGAGTTTCAGCACTTATGTGCAGGATCCTCTCTCCTGTAGAGTGTCAGCTCTTCTGTGCAGGGTCCTCCCTACTGTACAGTGTCAGCTCTTTTGAGCAGGGTCCTCTCTCCTGTAAAGTGTCAGCTCTTATGTGCAGGGTCCTTTCTCCTGTAGAGTGTCAGCTCTTATGTGCAGGATCCTCTCTCCTGTAGAGTGTCAGCTCTTATGTGAAGGGTCCTCTCTCATATAGAGTGTCAGCTCTTATGTGCAGGGTCCTCTCTCCTATAGAGTGTCAGCTCTTATTTGAACGGTCCTCTCTCATATAGAGTGTCAGCTCTTATGTGAAGGGTCCTCTCTCCTGTAGAGTGTCAGCTCTTATGTACAAGGTCCTCTCTACTGTAGAATGTCAGCTCTTATGTGCAGGGTCCTCTCTCCTGTAGAGTGTCAGCTCTTATGTGCAGGGTCCTCTCTCCTGTAGAGTGTCAGCACTTATGTGCAGGGTCCTCTCTCCTGTAGAGTGTCAGCTCTTATGTGCAGTCTTCTCTCCTGTAAAGCATCAGCTCTTATGTGCAGGGTCCTCTCTCCTGTAGAGTGTCAGCTCTTATGTGCAGGATCCTCTCTCCTGTAGCGTTTCAGCTCTTATGGGCAGTGTCCTCTCTCCTGTATAGTGTCAGATCTTATGTGCAGGGTCCTCTCTCCTGTAGAGTGTCAGCTCTTATGTGCAGGATCCTCTCTCCTGTAGAGTGTCATCTCTTATGTGCAGGATGCTCTCTCCTGTAGAGTGTTAGCTCTTATGGGCAGTGTCCTCTCTCCTGTAGAGTGTCAGCTCTTATGTTCAGGGTCCTCTCTCCTGTAGAGTGTCAGCTCTTATGTGCAGGATCCTCTCTCCTGTAGAGTGTCAGCTCTTATGGGCAGGGTCCTCTCTCCTGTAGAGTGTCAGCTCTTATGTGCAGGATGCTCTCTCCTGTAGAGTGTCAGATCTAATGTGCAGGGTCCTCTCTCCTGTAGAGTGTCAGCTCTTATGTGCAGGGTCCTCTCTCCTGTAGAGTGTCAGCTCTTATGTGCAGGATCCTCTCTCCTGTAGAGTTTCAGCACTTATGTGCAGGATCCTCTCTCCTGTAGACTGTCAGCTCTTCTGTGCAGGGTCCTCTCGGCTGCAGAGTGTCAGCTCTTATGTGCAGGGTCCTCTCTCCTGTAGAGTGTCAGCTCTTATGTGCAGGATCCTCTCTCCTGTAGACTGTCAGCTCTTCTGTGCAAGGTCCTCTCTCCTGTAGAGTGTCAGCTCTTATGAGCAGGGTCCTCTCTCCTGTAAAGTGTCAACTCTTATGTGCAGGGTCTTCTCTCCTTTAGAGTGTCAGCTCTTATGTGCAGGATCCTCTCTCCTGTAGAGTTTCAGCACTTATGTGCAGGATCCTCTCTCCTGTAGAGTGTCAGCTCTTCTGTGCAGGGTCCTCCCTACTGTACAGTGTCAGCTCTTTTGAGCAGGGTCCTCTCTCCTGTAAAGTGTCAGCTCTTATGTGCAGGGTCCTTTCTCCTGTAGAGTGTCAGCTCTTATGTGCAGGATCCTCTCTCCTGTAGAGTGTCAGCTCTTATGTGAAGGGTCCTCTCTCATATAGAGTGTCAGCTCTTATGTGCAGGGTCCTCTCTCTTGTAGAGTGTCAGCTCTTATGTGCAGGGTCCTCTCTCCTATAGAGTGTCAGCTCTTATTTGAACGGTCCTCTCTCATATAGAGTGTCAGCTCTTATGTGAAGGGTCCTCTCTCCTGTAGAGTGTCAGCTCTTATGTGAAGGGTCCTCTCTCCTGTAGAGTGTCAGCTCCTTTGTGCAGGGTCCTCTCTCCTATAGAGTGTCAGCTCTTATGAGCTGGGTCCTCTCTCCTGTAGAGTGTCATCTCTTACATGTAGGCACCTTTTTTGTTGTTGCGTGTTAGCTCTTATGGGCAGGTTCCTCCTTCCTGTAGAGTGTTAGCTCTTATGGGCAGGTTCCTCGCTCCTGTGGAGTGTCAGCTTTTATGTGCAGGGACCTCTCTCCTGTAAAGTGTCAGCTATAATGTGCAGGATCCTCTCTCCTGTAGAGTGTCAGCTCTTATGTGCAGGGTCCTCTCTCCTGTAGAGTGTCAGCTCTTATGTGCAGGGTCCTCTCTCCTGTAGAGTGTCTGCTTTTATATGCAGGGTTCTCTCTCCTGTACAGTGTCAGCTCATATGTGCAGGGCCCTCTCTCCTGTAGAGTGTCAGCTCTTATGTACAAGGTCCTCTCTCCTGTAGAGTGTCAGCTCTTATGTGCAGGGTCCTCTCTCCTGTAGAGTGTCAGCTCTTATGTGCAGAGTCTTCCCTCCTGTAAAGCATCAGCTCTTATGTGCAGGATCCTCTCTCCTGTAGAGTGTCAGCTCTTATGTGCAGGATCCTCTCTCCTGTAGAGTTTCAGCACTTATGTGCAGGATCCTCTCTCCTGTAGAGTGTCAGCTCTTCTGTGCAGGGTCCTCCTTACTGTACAGTGTCAGCTCTTATGAGCAGGGTCCTCTCTCCTGTAAAGTGACAGCTCTTATGTGCAGGGTCCTCTCTCCTGTAGAGTGTCAGCTCTTATGTGCAGGGTCCTCTCTCCTGTAGAGTGTCAGCTCTTATGTGCAGGGTCCTCTCTCCTGTAGAGTGTCAGCTCTTATATGCAGGGTTCTCTCTCCTGTAAAGTGTCAGCTCTTATGTACAGGATCCTCTCTCCTGTATAGTGTCAGCTCTTATGTACAAGGTCCTCTCTCCTGTAGAATGTCAGCTCTTATGTGCAGGGTCCTCTCTCCTGTAGAGTGTCAGCTCTTATGTGCAGAGTCTTCTCTCCTGTAAAGCGTCAGCTCTTATGTGCAGGATCCTCTCTCCTGTAGAGTGTCAGCTCTTATGTGCAGGATCCTCTCTCCTGTAGCGTTTCAGCTCTTATGTGCAGGGTCCTCTCTCCTGTAGAGTGTCAGCTCTTATGGGCAGGGTCCTCTCTCCTGTATAGTGTCAGATCTTATGTGCAGGGTACTCTCTCCTGTAGAGTGTCAGCTCTTATGTGCAGGGTCCTCTCTCCTGTAGAGTGTCAGCTCTTATGAGCAGGATGCTCTCTCCTGTAGAGTGTCAGCTCTTATGTGCAGGGTCCTCTCTTCTGTAGAGTGTCAGCTCTTATGTGCAGGGTCCTCTCTCCTGTAGAATGTCAGCTCTTATGTGCAGGATCCTCTCTCCTGTAGAGTTTCAGCACTTATGTGCAGGACCCTCTCTCCTGTAGAGTGTCAGCTCTTCTGTGCAGGGTCCTCCCTACTGTACAGTGTCAGCTCTTTTCAGCAGGGTCCTCTCTCCTGTAAAGTGTCAGCTCTTATGTGCAGGGTCCTTTCTCCTGTAGAGTGTCAGCTCTTATGTGAATGGTCCTCTCTCATATAGAGTGGCAGCTCTTATGTGCAGGGTCCTCTCTCTTGTAGAGTGTCAGCTCTTATGTGCAGGGTCCTCTCTCCTATAGAGTGTCAGCTCTTATTTGAAGGGTCCTCTCTCATATAGAGTGTCAGCTCTTATGTGAAGGGCCCTCTCTCCTGTAGAGTGTCAGCTCTTATGTGAAGGGTCCTCTCTCCTGTGGAGTGACAGCTCCTATGTGCAGGGTCCTCTCTCCTATAGAGTGTCATCTCTTATATGTAGGCACCTTTTTTTTGTTGCGTGTTAGCTCTTATGGGCAGGTTCCTCCCTCCTGTAGAGTGTTAGCTCTTATGGGCAGGTTCCTCGCTCCTGTGGAGTGTCAGCTCTTATGTGCAGGATCCTCTCTCCTGTAGAGTGTCAGCTCTTATGTGCAGGGTCCTCTCTCCTGTAGAGTGTCAGCTCTTATGTGCAAAATCTTCTCTCCTGCAGAGTGTCAGCACTTATGTGCAGGGTCCTCCCTACTGTACAGTGTCAGCTCTTATGAGCAGGGTCCTCTCTCCTGTAAAGTGTCAGCTCTTATGTGCAGGGTCCTTTCTCCTATAGAGTGTCAGCTCTTATGTGCAGGGTCCTCTCTCCTGTAGAGTGTCAGCCCTTATGTGAAGGGTCCTCTCTCATATAGAGTGTCACCTCTTATGTGCAGGGTCCTCTCTCCTGTAGAGTGTCAGCTCTTATGTGCAGGTTCCTCCCTCCTGTAGAGTGTTAGCTCTTATGGGCAGGTTCCTCGCTCCTGTGGAGTGTCAGCTCTTATGTGCAGGGTCCTCTCTCCTGTAAAGTGTCAGCTCTTATGTGCAGGATCCTCTCTCCTGTAGAGTGTCAGCCCTTATGGGCAGGGTCCTCTATCCTGTAGAGTGTCATCTCTTATGTGCAGGGTCCTCTCTCTTGTAGAGTGTCAGCTCTTATGTGCAGGGTCCTCTCTCCTGTAGAGTGTCATCTCTTATGTGCAGGGTACTCTCTCCTGTGGAGTGTCAGCTCTTATGTGCAGAGTATTCTCTCCTGTAAAGCATCAGCTCTTATGTGCAGGATCTTCTCTCCTGTAGAGTGTCAGCTCTTATGTACAGGTTCCTCTCTCCTGTAGAATGTCAACTCTTATGTGCAGGGTCCTCTCTCCTGTAGAGTGTCAGCTCTGATGTGCAGGGTCCTCTCTCCTGTAGAGTGTCAGCTCTTATGTGCAGAGTCTTCTCTCCTGTAAAGCATCATCTCTTATGTGCAGGATCCTCTCTCCTGTAGAGTGTCAGCTCTTATGTGCAGGGTCCTCTCTCCTGTAGAGTGTCAGCTCTTATGTGCAGGATCCTCTCTCCTGTAGAGTTTCAGTTCTTATGGGCAGTGTCCTCTCTCCTGTATAGTGTCAGCTCTTATGTGCAGGGTCCTCTCTCCTGTAGAGTGTCAGCTCTTATGTGTAGGGTTCTCTCTCCTGTAGAGTGTCAGCTCTTATGTGCAGGGTCCTCTCTGCTGTAGAGTGTCAGCTCTTATGGGCAGTGTCCTCTCTCCTGTAGAGTGTCAGCTCTTATGTGCAGGATCCTCTCTCCTGTAGCGTTTCAGCTCTTATGGGCAGTGTCCTCTCTCCTGTATAGTGTCAGCTCTTATGTGCAGGATCCTCTCTCCTGTAGAGTTTCAGTTCTTCTGGGCAGTGTCCTCTCTCCTGTATAGTGTCAGCTCTTATGTGCAGGGTCCTCTCTCCTGTAGAGTGTCAGCTCTTATGTGCACGGTCCTCTCTCCTATAGAGTGTCAGCTCTTATGAGCAGGGTCCTCTCTCCAGTAGAGTGTCATCTCTTATATGTAGGCACCTCTTTTTTGTTGAGTGTTAGCTCTTATGTGCAGGCTCCTCCCTCCTGTAGAGTGTTAGCTCTTATGGGCAGGTTCCTCGCTCCTGTGGAGTGTCAGCTCTTATGTGCAGGGTCCTCTCTCCTGTAGAGTGTCAGCTCTTATGTGCAGGGTCCTCTCTCCTGTAGAGTGTCAGCTCTTATGTGGAGGGTCCTCTCTCCTGTAGAGTGTCAGCTCTTATGTGCAGAGTCTTCTCTCCTGTAAAGCATCAGCTCTTATGTGCATGATCCTTTTTCCTGTAGAGTGTCAGCTCTTATGTGCAGGGTCCTCTCTCCTGTAGAGTGTCAGCTCTTATGTGCAGGATCCTCTCTCCTGTAGCGTTTCAGCTCTTATGGGCAGTGTCCTCTCTCCTGTATAGTGTCAGCTCTTATGTGCAGGGTCCTCTCTCCTGTAGAGTGTCAGCTCTTATGTGTAGGGTTCTCTCTCCTGTAGAGTGTCAGCTCTTATGTGCAGGATCCTCTCTCCTGTAGAGTGTCAGCTCTTCTGTGCAGGGTCCTCCCTACTGTACAGTGTCAGCTCTTTTGAGCAGGGTCCTCTCTCCTGTAAAGTGTCAGCTCTTATGTGCAGGGTCCTTTCTCCTGTAGAGTGTCAGCTCTTATGTGCAGGATCCTCTCTCCTGTAGAGTGTCAGCTCTTATGTGAAGGGTCCTCTCTCATATAGAGTGTCAGCTCTTATGTGCAGGGTCCTCTCTCTTGTAGAGTGTCAGCTCTTATGTGCAGGGTCCTCTCTCCTATAGAGTGTCAGCTCTTATTTGAACGGTCCTCTCTCATATAGAGTGTCAGCTCTTATGTGAAGGGTCCTCTCTCCTGTAGAGTGTCAGCTCTTATGTGAAGGGTCCTCTCTCCTGTAGAGTGTCAGCTCCTTTGTGCAGGGTCCTCTCTCCTATAGAGTGTCAGCTCTTATGAGCTGGGTCCTCTCTCCTGTAGAGTGTCATCTCTTATATGTAGGCACCTTTTTTGTTGTTGCGTGTTAGCTCTTATGGGCAGGTTCCTCCTTCCTGTAGAGTGTTAGCTCTTATGGGCAGGTTCCTCGCTCCTGTGGAGTGTCAGCTTTTATGTGCAGGGACCTCTCTCCTGTAAAGTGTCAGCTATAATGTGCAGGATCCTCTCTCCTGTAGAGTGTCAGCTCTTATGTGCAGGGTCCTCTCTCCTGTAGAGTGTCAGCTCTTATGTGCAGGGTCCTCTCTCCTGTAGAGTGTCTGCTTTTATATGCAGGGTTCTCTCTCCTGTACAGTGTCAGCTCATATGTGCAGGGCCCTCTCTCCTGTAGAGTGTCACCTCTTATGTACAAGGTCCTCTCTCCTGTAGAGTGTCAGCTCTTATGTGCAGGGTCCTCTCTCCTGTAGAGTGTCAGCTCTTATGTGCAGAGTCTTCCCTCCTGTAAAGCATCAGCTCTTATGTGCAGGATCCTCTCTCCTGTAGAGTGTCAGCTCTTATGTGCAGGATCCTCTCTCCTGTAGAGTTTCAGCACTTATGTGCAGGATCCTCTCTCCTGTAGAGTGTCAGCTCTTCTGTGCAGGGTCCTCCTTACTGTACAGTGTCAGCTCTTATGAGCAGCTTCCTCTCTCCTGTAAAGTGACAGCTCTTATGTGCAGGGTCCTCTCTCCTGTAGAGTGTCAGCTCTTATGTGCAGGGTCCTCTCTCCTGTAGAGTGTCAGCTCTTATGTGCAGGGTCCTCTCTCCTGTAGAGTGTCAGCTCTTATATGCAGGGTTCTCTCTCCTGTAAAGTGTCAGCTCTTATGTACAGGATCCTCTCTCCTGTATAGTGTCAGCTCTTATGTACAAGGTCCTCTCTCCTGTAGAATGTCAGCTCTTATGTGCAGGGTCCTCTCTCCTGTAGAGTGTCAGCTCTTATGTGCAGAGTCTTCTCTCCTGTAAAGCGTCAGCTCTTATGTGCAGGATCCTCTCTCCTGTAGAGTGTCAGCTCTTATGTGCAGGATCCTCTCTCCTGTAGCGTTTCAGCTCTTATGTGCAGGGTCCTCTCTCCTGTAGAGTGTCAGCTCTTATGGGCAGGGTCCTCTCTCCTGTATAGTGTCAGATCTTATGTGCAGGGTACTCTCTCCTGTAGAGTGTCAGCTCTTATGTGCAGGGTCCTCTCTCCTGTAGAGTGTCAGCTCTTATGAGCAGGATGCTCTCTCCTGTAGAGTGTCAGCTCTTATGTGCAGGGTCCTCTCTTCTGTAGAGTGTCAGCTCTTATGTGCAGGGTCCTCTCTCCTGTAGAATGTCAGCTCTTATGTGCAGGATCCTCTCTCCTGTAGAGTTTCAGCACTTATGTGCAGGACCCTCTCTCCTGTAGAGTGTCAGCTCTTCTGTGCAGGGTCCTCCCTACTGTACAGTGTCAGCTCTTTTCAGCAGGGTCCTCTCTCCTGTAAAGTGTCAGCTCTTATGTGCAGGGTCCTTTCTCCTGTAGAGTGTCAGCTCTTATGTGAATGGTCCTCTCTCATATAGAGTGTCAGCTCTTATGTGCAGGGTCCTCTCTCTTGTAGAGTGTCAGCTCTTATGTGCAGGGTCCTCTCTCCTATAGAGTGTCAGCTCTTATTTGAAGGGTCCTCTCTCATATAGAGTGTCAGCTCTTATGTGAAGGGCCCTCTCTCCTGTAGAGTGTCAGCTCTTATGTGAAGGGTCCTCTCTCCTGTGGAGTGACAGCTCCTATGTGCAGGGTCCTCTCTCCTATAGAGTGTCATCTCTTATATGTAGGCACCTTTTTTTTGTTGCGTGTTAGCTCTTATGGGCAGGTTCCTCCCTCCTGTAGAGTGTTAGCTCTTATGGGCAGGTTCCTCGCTCCTGTGGAGTGTCAGCTCTTATGTGCAGGATCCTCTCTCCTGTAGAGTGTCAGCTCTTATGTGCAGGGTCCTCTCTCCTGTAGAGTGTCAGCTCTTATGTGCAAAATCTTCTCTCCTGCAGAGTGTCAGCACTTATGTGCAGGGTCCTCCCTACTGTACAGTGTCAGCTCTTATGAGCAGGGTCCTCTCTCCTGTAAAGTGTCAGCTCTTATGTGCAGGGTCCTTTCTCCTATAGAGTGTCAGCTCTTATGTGCAGGGTCCTCTCTCCTGTAGAGTGTCAGCCCTTATGTGAAGGGTCCTCTCTCATATAGAGTTTCACCTCTTATGTGCAGGGTCCTCTCTCCTGTAGAGTGTCAGCTCTTATGTGCAGGTTCCTCCCTCCTGTAGAGTGTTAGCTCTTATGGGCAGGTTCCTCGCTCCTGTGGAGTGTCAGCTCTTATGTGCAGGGTCCTCTCTCCTGTAAAGTGTCAGCTCTTATGTGCAGGATCCTCTCTCCTGTAGAGTGTCAGCCCTTATGGGCAGGGTCCTCTATCCTGTAGAGTGTCATCTCTTATGTGCAGGGTCCTCTCTCTTGTAGAGTGTCAGCTCTTATGTGCAGGGTCCTCTCTCCTGTAGAGTGTCATCTCTTATGTGCAGGGTACTCTCTCCTGTGGAGTGTCAGCTCTTATGTGCAGAGTATTCTCTCCTGTAAAGCATCAGCTCTTATGTGCAGGATCTTCTCTCCTGTAGAGTGTCAGCTCTTATGTACAGGTTCCTCTCTCCTGTAGAATGTCAACTCTTATGTGCAGGGTCCTCTCTCCTGTAGAGTGTCAGCTCTGATGTGCAGGGTCCTCTCTCCTGTAGAGTGTCAGCTCTTATGTGCAGAGTCTTCTCTCCTGTAAATCATCATCTCTTATGTGCAGGATCCTCTCTCCTGTAGAGTGTCAGCTCTTATGTGCAGGGTCCTCTCTCCTGTAGAGTGTCAGCTCTTATGTGCAGGATCCTCTCTCCTGTAGAGTTTCAGTTCTTATGGGCAGTGTCCTCTCTCCTGTATAGTGTCAGCTCTTATGTGCAGGGTCCTCTCTCCTGTAGAGTGTCAGCTCTTATGTGTAGGGTTCTCTCTCCTGTAGAGTGTCAGCTCTTATGTGCAGGGTCCTCTCTGCTGTAGAGTGTCAGCTCTTATGGGCAGTGTCCTCTCTCCTGTAGAGTGTCAGCTCTTATGTGCAGGATCCTCTCTCCTGTAGCGTTTCAGCTCTTATGGGCAGTGTCCTCTCTCCTGTATAGTGTCAGCTCTTATGTGCAGGATCCTCTCTCCTGTAGAGTTTCAGTTCTTCTGGGCAGTGTCCTCTCTCCTGTATAGTGTCAGCTCTTATGTGCAGGGTCCTCTCTCCTGTAGAGTGTCAGCTCTTATGTGCACGGTCCTCTCTCCTATAGAGTGTCAGCTCTTATGAGCAGGGTCCTCTCTCCAGTAGAGTGTCATCTCTTATATGTAGGCACCTCTTTTTTGTTGAGTGTTAGCTCTTATGTGCAGGTTCCTCCCTCCTGTAGAGTGTTAGCTCTTATGGGCAGGTTCCTCGCTCCTGTGGAGTGTCAGCTCTTATGTGCAGGGTCCTCTCTCCTGTAGAGTGTCAGCTCTTATGTGCAGGGTCCTCTCTCCTGTAGAGTGTCAGCTCTTATGTGGAGGGTCCTCTCTCCTTTAGAGTGTCAGCTCTTATGTGCAGAGTCTTCTCTCCTGTAAAGCATCAGCTCTTATGTGCATGATCCTTTTTCCTGTAGAGTGTCAGCTCTTATGTGCAGGGTCCTCTCTCCTGTAGAGTGTCAGCTCTTATGTGCAGGATCCTCTCTCCTGTAGCGTTTCAGCTCTTATGGGCAGTGTCCTCTCTCCTGTATAGTGTCAGCTCTTATGTGCAGGATCCTTTCTCCTGTAGAGTTTCAGTTCTTATGGGCAGTGTCCTCTCTCCTGTATAGTGTCAGCTCTTATGTGCAGGGTCCTCTTTCCTGTAGAGTGTCAGCTCTTATGTGTAGGGTTCTCTCTCCTGTAGAGTGTCAGCTCTTATGTGCAGGGTCCTCTCTGCTGTAGAGTGTCAGCTCTTATGGGCAGTGTCCTCTCTCCTGTAGAGTGTCAGCTCTTATGTGCAGGATCCTCTCTCCTGTAGCGTTTCAGCTCTTATGGACAGTGTCCTCTCTCCTGTACAGTGTCAGTTCTTATGTGCAGGGTTCTCTCTCCTGTAGAGTGTCAGCTCTTATGTGCTGGTTCCTCTCTCATGTAGAGTGTCAGCTCTTATGTGCAGGGTCCTCTCTCCTGTAGAGTGTCAGCTCTTATTTGCAGGGTCCTCTCTCGTGTAGAGTGTCAGCTCTTATGTGCAGGGTGCTCTCTCCTGTAGAGTGTCAGCTCTTATGTGCAGGGTCCTCTCTCCTGTAGAGTGTCAGCTCTTATGTGCAGGATCCTCTCTCCTGTAGAGTTTCACCACTTATGTGCAGGATCCTCTCTCCTGTAGAGTGTCAGCTCTTCTGTGCAGGGTCCTCCCTACTGTACAGTGTCAGGTCTTATGAGCAGGGTCCTCTCTCCTGTAAAGTGTCAGCTCTTATGTGCAGGGTCCTTTCTCCTATAGTGTGTCAGCTCTTATGTGCAGGGTCCTCTCTCCTGTAGAGTGTCAGCTCTTATGGGCAGTGTCCTCTCTCCTGTAGAGTGTCAGCTCTTATGTGCAGGATCCTCTCTCTTGTAGCATTTCAGCTCTTATGGGCAGTGTCCTCTCTCCTGTATAGTGTCAGCTCTTATGTGCAGGATCCTCTCTCCTGTAGAGTTTCAGCTCTTATGGGCAGTGTCCTCTCTCCTGTATAGTGTCAGCTCTTATGTGCAGGGTTCTCTCTCCTGTAAAGTGTCAGCTCTTATGTGCAGGGTCCTTTCTCCTATAGAGTGTCAGCTCTTATGTGCAGGGTCCTCTCTCCTGTAGAGTGTCAGCTATTATGTGAAGGGCCCTCTCTCATGTAGAGTGTCAGCTCTTATGTGCAGGGTCCTCTCTCCTGTAGAGTGTCAGCTCTTAAGTGCAAGGTCCTCTCTCCTATAGAGTGTCAGTTCTTATGTGAAGGGTTCTCTCTCATATAGAGTGTCAGCTCCTATGTGCAGGGTCCTCTCTCCTATTGAGTGTCAGCTCTTATGAGCAGGGTCCTCTCCCCTGTAGATTGTCATCTCTTATATGTAGGTGACTCGCCCCCTGGGCCGTCGGGCACTCGGATCCGGGCAATAAGGGGAACGATGGGAGTAGTAGCGGCAACCCGGTTCCATGGCTCAGGGTGGTCAGGCCAGTGGTAGTCCGTTATGTGTTGTTGATTATGTCCGACTACGCCACCCGTGGATTTGCGGTTATTAGGAACCGCCGCTGCATGCAGACCGCTGGGGCAGATGAGGTGTGCAGCTAGGGTAGTGTGACTCCCCACGGGAAGAGTGCGGCCCCAGGGCAGTATAGTGGATGGTGGGAGTGATGGTAGTGAGAGTCCCAGTGCTGATAGTGCTGGAGGAGCAAGGAGCACGCAGACAACAGGTTGCAGTCCAGGGTCTTTACTAGAACAGGTCAATTGACCCACAAACAGTCCCAGCTAGGAGGGGACCTGGATGTCTGAGAGCAACGGAGAGATTGGCCCTGGTCAGGGTGAGGGTGTAGGCCTACCGTGCTTTCTGCGCTCCTTCTGGCTATCTCCTCCTTACAGGATAACAGCCCACGTTTCCGAGCTTTCTGTGTATTCTCGCCTGTATGGCCTGCGACGTGGGTTCCTTTCTGCTCCCAGCCTTGTACGGCTTTACTGGTCCCTTCGGTTGTGGCAGGGCCTCCAGGCTTCTTAGGCCAAGGAATATACAGTCCCTTGCGAACTGGTTCTCTGCTGGGGGATGTGGAATCCTTCCAGCCTCAGACACCAAAGTCTGGTAGATTAAGTCTGTTATCTGCCAAGACAGGCTCTCTTCGCCTCTTGTCTCTGGCTTGTGGCTCTCCTACTGCCACACTTCCTCTTAGGTGCAATACAACTCTCCCTCTCTGCTCTGGGACCTGAATCTTCAGTTAGGTCGTCCAGTTCTCCCTAACCCTGCCCCCAGTACCAGCTTTTATAGGGGCAGCCTGCTCCCCCTACTGGCCTGAGACAGGAGGCATTGCATGCTAATGTTCCCCTGACTAGAGAACCTCCCCCTTGCTCTCAGACACAGCTTTATTTACACTTGTGGCATCCAGGCCAGGGTGACACATTCCCCCCTAGTGAAATTTAGTACTCCGGGACTAAACAGTAAACAAAGATAATATACATAACAATAAAACATTAATAGACAGACGACGCACAAATTGAGTTCTTAAGGTCACAGTGTGGCCTGTGACCGGGTGTCCACATCACCAATACAACGGGGAGCCTTAACCAGGTGGGGGTCTGTCCTACCCCAAGTCCTTTACAGTCTTAGTTCATTCCTGGGTTAGACTCCAAACGCAGTCCATACAAGGTCCCGGTTATAAAAAGTCCATAACCTTTGAGTCCTTACGGTAGCTGCAAGAAACTGAAACACGCTATTAATAATCACGCAGGTAACTTGGCAAACATTTCAACATTTTGCAGCAGGGTTATTTACAATTTTAGTACATTCTATATTCTCCAGCGAGCGGGTATCTGTCCCTTTGTGCTCCTGGTTGACCTCCTTAACCCACTGTCTGGTGGTGGACTGACTTGGCTTTCCCCACTAGCGTTAGGGGTACAGCTACCAGGGTCCTTTGGCTTACCGCAGGTATGGCAGGCTCACTGTCAGCAGAGGGTTGACTCTCCTGGGCTGCTGGTACAGGCTCTTCTGCCTCTGGAACCGCTTGCTCCTCTTCACCTTCCGGCTCTGGTGTTGGTTGTTGCTGTGCCGGTTGCAGGAAATGCAGGACGGGTACCACTATAGCATCATTTATGCGAGTCCAGGACTGAGGGAACTCTCCGAAAACGGTGCTGATCATTTCTTCCTTGTCCTCTGCGGGTTCAAGGTCACTCTGATCCTCTTCTGCACTACGGAGTTGCTCGGGGCACCTTTTGAGGTGGTCTCTGGAGACGACACTAGTGGTTTCTCCTCCGTCCTTGGTGATTACGCACATCTTTGGGTTGTCGTGGTCAGACTGCAGAACGGTGTAGGGTTCCCTTTCCCACTGGTCGTCCAACTTATGTAGCCTTCTTTTTCGCTTTAGGACTTGCTCACCAGGTTCTAGGGGACCAGCAGGGGCGTGTTGATTGAAGAGTCTTTCTTGCTTCTCTCTCACCTGGGCCAGGCTCTTCTCCACACTCTCCTGTACCTTCTTGTACTGCAGTTGCCTTTCCGTATCCCAGTCCGCATGCGGGGAGGTGTCCTCAGATATTAGGACTCCCATTTCCAGGTCTACGGGCAGCTTACCTGGTCTAGCTAGCATCAGGTAAGCCGGGGTGCAGTTTGTAGCATTCACCGGGATATTGTTGTATAGGTCTATCGGGTCCGGCAGTTTTTCTGGCCACAGGCAGCGTTCCTCCAGGGGCAACGTCTTCAGGAGATCAATGACTATATTGTTCATCTTCTCACACATCCCGTTGGTTTGGGGGTGGTAAGGCGTTGTACGAATCTTCTTACAGCCATAGAGGTTGCAGAACTCCTGGTAGATTTCAGCTTCAAACGCTGGACCCTGGTCTGTCAGGACCTGTTCCGGATACCCGTGTGGACGGCAGAAGTATTGCTGGAAGGCTCTGGCCGCTGTTTGGGCTGTCAAGTCCTTTACCGGGACCACCACTAGAAAACGGGAATGGTGGTCCACGATTGTCAGGGCATAGATGTATCCTGACCGGCTGGGAGCCAATTTGACATGGTCCAGAGCTACCAGCTCAACAGGCTGCGTGGTGACGATGGGCTTCAAGGGTGTCTTCTGGCTGGTGCGGTCCTTCCTCCTCAGGTGACAAGGGCCACAGTCTCTGCACCATTTTTCCACAGCTCCTCTGATGCCGACCCAAAAGAACCTTCCTCTAAGTAGGAACTCCAGTTTCTTCCAACCGAAGTGTCCCGCTCTGTCATGGTAAGCCCCCAGGACCATAGCTGCATCCCGCCTTGGGACCACGACTTGCCAGGTCAGCTCGTGCGTCCGGTGGTTGACAATCCTTCTGCACAACTTGCCTTCGTAGAGGAACAGCTTGCTCTTCTCCTTCCATAGCTGCTTGGCTTCCTCTGGGGCATCTGGATCTAGGCGGGCGTCTTCCTGGGTCAGCAGATCTTTCACCAGGCGGACTGCAGGGTCACTATCTTGGGTCTCGGCCCAGCTGTGGTGAGGTAGTGGATTGATCATCACGGTTGTTAGATCCTCCTCCTTCACACGGTGAGAGTATTGAGCGGCTCCATACCGGTGAAACGCAGGGAGTTCTACCTCTTCCAGCTCTTCTGGGTCTTCGTCACCTTCAGGTAAGTGAGGCATTCTTGATAGGGCGTCCGCGTTGGCGTTGGTTTTGCCTGCCCGGTACTTGATCACGAAGTCATAGTTGGAGAGACGGGCCATCCACCGCTGTTCCAGGGCACCCAGTCTTGCATTGTCCAGGTGTGTCAACGGGTTGTTGTCAATGTACACGGTGAACTTTGCGGAGGCCAGGTAATGCTTGAAGCGTTCCGTCACGGCCCACACCACCGCCAAGAATTCTAGCTTGAAGGAGCTGTAATTCTCCGGGTTCCTCTCGGTGGGCCTCAGCTTCCGACTGGCGTATGCGATCACCCGTTCTCTGCCCTGTTGGTTTTGGGACAGTACGGCTCCCAGTCCCACATTACTGACATCTGTGTGGAGAATGAAAGGCTGGCCGTAATCAGGGTAGGCCAGGATCTCATCCCCCGTGAGGGCCATCTTTAGCTGGCGGAAGGACTCCTCTT
Organism: Phyllobates terribilis; assembly: GCF_046119375.1. Classification (NCBI taxonomy): domain Eukaryota; kingdom Metazoa; phylum Chordata; class Amphibia; order Anura; family Dendrobatidae; genus Phyllobates; species Phyllobates terribilis. The sequence continues at coordinate 65,430,033 of NW_027362763.1, read as the reverse complement.
CCGGTTTATCCCACTTGAAGGGTGGCTTTTGACTTCGGGACTTAGACTGTCCGATCAGGAGGTCCTGCATAGGAGCTGCCATCTTCGTGAACCCGGGGATGAACCTTCGGTAGTAGTCTACCAACCCGAGAAACTGTCTCACCTCTTTGATGTTCAAGGGGCTTGGCCAGCTCTTGATTGCCGTGACTTTGTCAGGGTCGGGGGCCACTCCTTCCGTGCTTACCACGTGCCCTAGGTACTGGACCTTTGGTTTCAGCAGGTGACACTTCGATGGTTTTACCTTCAGGCCATAGCCTGCCAGGGCTTCGAACACCTCGGCCAGGTGCTTTAGGTGGTCTTCGTAGGTCTTCGAATAGACGATCACGTCGTCCAGGTAAGGGAGGACCGTCTCGAAGTTTCGGTGCCCTAGACAGCATTCCATCAGCCGCTGGAAGGTCCCTGGTGCGTTGCAGAGCCCGAAAGGCATAGAGTTGAACTCACTCAGTCCCATCGGGGTGGTGAAGGCGATCTTCTCCTTGTCAGCCTCTGCCACAGGAACCTGCCAGTACCCGCTAGTAAGGTCCAAAGTAGAAAAGAAGTTAGCTGATTTTAGTGCGGCTAAAGACTCTTCTATTCTAGGCAGCGGATATGCGCCTTTGTGGGTGATACGGTTGATTTGTCTATAGTCCACGCACATTCTCATGGTGCCGTCTTTCTTTTTCACCAGAACCAAGGGGGCTGCCCAGGGGCTACAGCTATCTCTAATGACCCCAGCTTCTTTCATCTCTCTTAGCATGCCCTTGGCGTTCTGATAATGTGCAGGGGGTACAGGCCTGTGTCTCTCTTTTATTGGTGGGTGGCTCCCTGTGGGGATGTGGTGTTCTATCCCTTTTACTCTGCCGAAGTCTAGCGGGTGCTTACTAAAGACTCTCTCGTACTCCTGTACCACCCGGTAGACTCCTTGTTTTTGGTGCAGGGGAGTGGAGTCAGCACCCACGTGGAGTTTCTGGCACCAGTCCTCCTTTTGTTTCTGGGAGCCATTACCCTCTGCCTGAGGAGATGGAGGCAAGGGTTCCACGGCCCTGATAGTTTTGTGTTCGACAACAAACAGTTTGGCGAGTGTAGCGTACCTGGGTAAGTGTACTTCCCTCTCCCCAATGTTGAGGATACGGACGGGCACCCTCCCATGACGGACATCAACCACCCCCTGGTCTGTCAAAATGGTGGGCCTGCTGTCTGAGTACACGGGTTCTACCATGGCTTGGTAGTCTCTACCTCTCAACCCGATTGCAGTCCGACACCAGATCATCATTTCACTTTTGGGAGGCATGGAAATGGGGAATGGATCACTGAGTCTTACGCTACCGATCTCACCACCCGACAGTTCTACCTGCTGTCGTCTCATCAGGGCTTTTATCTCCTTGTTGAGGACTCTCTGTTGGCTGGAACTAGCATTCACCGCCACCTGTTGTAGAATTACAATTACCTCTGAAAGACAATTTTCAATTATGTTAGTACCCACAGGTATTTTAGGGTGACTTTCATGACGGTCAATGTCCACAATAATCACTCCCTGCGCCGGCAGTTCAACTTTACCAATTTTAATGGTCATCTCCTTGAACCCCATCTGCGGCACGGGTAAGCCATTACTGGCGATGATGCTCAAGTTACTGTCTGGATACCGTGTGATATCAGCATCAGTCCAATACTGCTTAAAAAGTACATAAGGGATAGTGGTTACTTGCGACCCAGTATCCAGCAAGGCGCTCATGGGGATACCGTCCAGCACCACGGGTAAAACCGGGCGCCCCACAACATACTTATCACGCCAATTATAAGGGCCTGGTGATCTTATGCCTGGGGGTCGGCCCTCTGCCCCAGGTTGGACCCGTTTAAATTACAGTACCTGGAAATGTGTCCGGGCTGGTTGCATCGACGGCAAATGGGCTGTCCATCCTCTGCGTAGCGGTCTGTGGGCCTCCCTCGGAACGACGGGATCCTCCTCTGTCGACACCATGGGACATCCTCCGGACTTGAAGCCAGCTCGATGGGTCTTGACGGGTCCACTTGCAACGCCTGGACGGTCCTGGTCAACGCCGCGATGCTCCTGGTCAGCTCCTAGACTTGGTGGTGCAGATCTTTCGACGGGGCTTGGTTCAGGGCCTGTGCATCAGCCTCCACGGAGTCCATAGAGGAGGGTGCCGCCTCCTGGTGGTAGATGATAGCAGGGCGCCGGGGGTTTATAGCGCCACTGGTTGCAGATTCACGGAGCACCCTTATGGCCCTGTCCTTAAATTGGGCAAAGGTCAGGTCGGGGTTCTGAAAGAACATGAGGCGCAGTTGGGCCCTGTGGGCGCTAGACAGCAGACCCTCTATGAATTGTTCTGTTAGCAGCTTATCGGTTTCCTGCACACTGCCAGGGTCAGTTTGTTGAATAGCCCTCAAGGCTTCCTGCAGATTTAGGGCATAGTCTCTGATGCTGTCCTGTGCCCGCTGCTTACTTCCGTAGAACCTCATTTTAATCTCAGCGGAGGTACGTGTGTCAAAGGTACCCTGCAGCCGGGCCAGAATACCCTTCACGGTCCTTTTCTCCTCAGTGGGCCATGACTTTACCTCCCTTTGGGCTGCGCCTGTTAACTGCCCTGTTAGTATGCTGACCTTCTGCTCCTCTGTCAGGGGGTAAACCTGGAACAAACTGTATAGCCTTTCCTTAAAGTCAGTTAGGGCATGGGGCTCCCCTGAGTACTTGGGCAGCCAGGCAGCTCCAGGGATGTAGGGCAGGGAAAAGGGCATCACCGCTGCTGCAGCTGCGTTGGTGGTAGTGGGCGCCTCTGTGTCCGACATCTTCCTCCCCCCTAGTTAAGCGTGGCCTACCTTCCGACGATCCTCTTCTGTAGGCCGCGGCTCCGCTGCTGCTGCTATGGACGAGGACCTGGCGTCGTGTCCTGATGACGTCAGCGTCGCTCTCTCTCCCTTCCAGGACCTTGCGCAGCGTCGGTGCGTGGGGCAGAACTTCGGATCTCGCGCGGTTTTAACGTCCACGCCCCTCTTCTTCCCGCGCGGCGTCCTGAAGATGGCGTCCGATGGCGGGAAGCAGCTGCGAATGGTGGGAAGACGGCAGAAGACGGCGGGAAACGGTCCAAGATGCCGTCTGATGGCGGGAGTCGGCTCTGGATGGCGGGAAACGACTCCGGATGGCGGGAAACGGTCCAAGATGACGTCTGATGGCTGGAATCGGCTCCGGATGGCGGGAAACGACTCCGGACGGCGGGAACTTCGCCACAGGTAAGTTACAAAAGTTTTTTTCAGGCACGCAGTACCCGGTGGTTGCGGGCACGAGATCCTGCCGACTACGCCAAAGCTGACTCACCCCCTGGGCCGTGGGGCACTCGGATCCGGGCAATAGGGGGAACGATGGGAGTAGTAGCGGCAACCCGGTTCCGTGGCTCAGGGTGGTCAGGCCAGTGGTAGTCCGTTATGTGTTGTTGATTATGTCCGACTACGCCACCCGTGGATTTGCGGTTATTAGGAACCGCCGCTGCATGCAGACCGCTGGGGCTGATGAGGTGTGCAGCTAGGGTAGTGTGACTCCCCACGGGAAGAGTGCGGCACCAGGGCAGTATAGTGGATGGTGGGAGTGATGGTAGTGAGAGTCCCAGTGCTGATAGTGCTGGAGGAACAAGGAGCACACAGACAACATGTTGCAGTCCAGGGTCTTTACTAGAACAGGTAAATTGACCCACAAACAGTCCCAGCTAGGAGGGGACCTGGATGTCTGAGAGCAACGAAGAGATTGGCCCTGGTCAGTGTGAGGGTGTAGGCCTACCGTGCTTTCTGCGCTCCTTCTGGCTATCTCCTCCTTACAGGATAACAGCCCACGTTTCCGAGCTTTCCGTGTATTCTCGCCTGTATGGCCTGCGATGTGGGTTCCTTTCTGCTCCCAGCCTTGTACGGCTTTACTGGTCCCTTCGGTTGTGGCAGGGCCTCCAGGCTTCCTAGGCCAAGGAATATACAGTCCCTTGCGGACTGGTTCTCTGCTGGGGGATGTGGAATCCTTCCAGCCTCAGACACCAAAGTCTGGTAGATTAAGTCTGTTATCTGCCAAGACAGGCTCTCTTCGCCTCTTGTCTCTGGCTTGTGGCTCTCCTACTGCCACACTTCCTCTTAGGTGCAATACAACTGTCCCTCTCTGCTCTGGGACCTGAATCCTCAGTTAGGTCGTCCAGTTCTCCCTAACCCTGCCCCCAGTACCAGCTTTTATAGGGGCAGCCTGCTCCCCCTACTTGCCTGAGACAGGAGGCATTGCATGCTAATGTTCCCCTGACTAGAGAACCTCCCCCTTGCTCTCAGACACAGCTTTATTTACACTTGTGGCATCCAGGCCAGGGTGACACATAGGCACCTTTTTTTGTTGCGTGTTAGCTCTTATGGGCAGGTTCCTCCCTCCTGTAGAGTGTTAGCTCTTATGGGCAGGTTCCTCGCTCCTGTGGAGTGTCAGCTTTTATGTGCAGGGTCCTCTCTCCTGTAAAGTGTCAGCTCTTATGTGCAGGATCCTCTCTCCTGTAGAGTGTCAGCTCTTATGTGGAGTGTCCTCTCTCCTCTAGAGTGTCAGCTCTTATGTGCAGGATCCTCTCTCCTGTAGAGTGTCAGCTCTTATGTGCAGGATCCTCTCTCCTGTAGAGTGTCAGCTCTTATGTACAGGGTTCTCTCTCCTGTAGAATGTCAGCTCTTGTGTGCAGAGTCCTCTCTCCTGTAGAATGTCAGCTCTTATGTGCAGGGTCCTCTCTCCTGTAGAATGTCAGCACTTATGTGCAGGGTCCTCTCTCCTGTAGAGTGTCAGCTCTTATGAGCAGGGTCCTCTCTCCTGTAAAGTGTCAGCTCTTATGTGAAGGGTCCTCTCTCCTGTAGAGTGTCATCTCTTATATGTAGGTGTAGCACCCTGAGGATTCGGCTGCTACAGGGGTATTACACCTCAAGCCAGAGGTGTGGTATTCCACTCCCGGGTAAGGATGGAGTGTGGAACTGAGCTTAGTAGGCTGCATGCACTACATACATCCCATTTCCGGGGGACAGAAAAACGGTACTCCCACCAGTATATGTGCAGGTACTACAGCGTCTGTCCCTGGCTGGAGTGGGAGGGGGGTGGAACATCCCAGTAGTGTAGGGGCAGATAGGGGGAGTAGTCTGGGTAAAGCTAGGAGCCCATTGGGTGCTGGTCACCTGGGTTCACACATAGAGGGAGTATATAAGGTGGGCACCATCTTAGGACAGGGTCTTTGGTCAGAGAGCCTGAGGAGAAGCAGAGCAGAGGAGCTCAGCCAGGAGGGCTGACAGGGAGCTGTGGCTCCGGCTGGGCCCAGCTCCAGAGCAAGGCCTGCAGAGAGAGGAGTAAGAAGGACCCAGAGAGAAAGACAGAGGGAACCCCAAGAACCCAGAAACAGACCAGAAAGGGTGAAGGGTTGGCGAACACGGGTACCGGAACCCGAACTGGTGGAGGTCACTTATCCTCAGCCAGGAACCGGAGGTCGTGATCAAGATTTGCCACGACCCTCACCAAATCCACCAGAAAGGCACACCAAGCATAGGGTCAGGGAGCCCAGAGGAGGTTTGACCACCAAGAGACCCGAGGGAGCCGGCCAAAGGTGGATCCCTGGTGGGAACGGCCAGGAGAAAGAGAGTGAGAGGGAAGCTCAGGACCACGCTCCGGAATTGCCTGGGAGTTAGCCGAGTCCAGGACCTGGTGGACGCAGCACGGCTCGGGTGGTCACTCAAGGCCAGAGTGACTGAGAGAACACTTGTGAGTAAAACCCCTGAAACTGCATCTCCTGACTCTGACTCTTCTTACTGCACCGTCACAACCCCTATCATCTTCATCTGCTGCCCTGAGGCCATACCCCTCCCGTTGGGGGTTATAACATCATCGCTGCACCCATACCACCGGCCTCAGCGGACTGTTCTGCAGCGGCGGCTTCAAAGCCGCACTCAACGGATGGCGTAGTCGACACATATTCTAACATCTACTGCCATAGACTGCCGCTTAGTTTGACACCCTGGGCACGGACCGGGTCACCGCCACAAGGACTACTACCCCTATCCAGATCCGGCTCCGGGTAATCCCTTGAACATGGCCCAGGGGGCGTGTCAACTTTTGGCGTAGTCGGCAGGATTACGTGCCCGCAACCACCGGGTACTGCGTGCCTGAAGAAAAGTTCGCATTTACCTCAAAAAGAAGTCCCCGCCATCGGACGCCATCTCGGATCGGTTCCCGCCATTTGCCCGTCATCTGCAGTCTTTTCCCGCCATCTGCAGTGTTTCCCGCCACTGGGAAGCGATTCCCGCCATCTAAGAAGATTTCCCGCCCTGCCAGAGCGGACGCCATTATGGGCGTGCCAGAAGGTGGCAAGAGACCACCTCCCATCGTGGGCCAGGTCGAAGAATGGCGCCAAAAGCGGAGACCGCCCCCACCAGCAGAGACTGCAATGATTGAGATGTCCATCAGTGTGAGAGAACTGCCCCTGGAGCTGACAATCACCAAGTTGCCCCGGAACCACCCTGAATGGGGGCGGAGAGAGAACAAAAGAGTGAAGATGGGAGCAGCTTGGGGGAGTCTAGAGAGAACACACCCGAGCTGGAGGGAGAGTCAGGCAGCACCGACCCTGTGGTCAGGAGCCTGTTGCAGGCCGCCACTCCAGAAGGCCTGCTGGAGATTCTGGCGCAGCTCCCCGGAGATCGGGAGCGTGCACAGACCGCGCTGGAGGGCCTCGCACGGAAGATGGCCCGGGTACAGCAGGAAGCGCTGGCGGAGTGGAGCAAGGAGATGGCCCAGCAGGCTGGAACCCGCCAGCGAAGCACGCCACCCACGACAAGGAGCATGTCCGCCTCTGAGGAAGGTGCAGGAGGGACGACGGCCGGAGACGACGCCGCGGAGGGAGTTGAAGGAAAGGGAGCAGGTAATGGGGACGACAACACCCCGTGCCCGAGGGTCGCAAGCCTGCCCCAGCTCCCCGTCGCAGAGCCCGAGACCCCACTCACCACTCACGTTGCTGCATCGTCACCGCTCCGAGCTAGGCCTCAAGCGGCAGGAGCCGCGGCCACGCCCCCTGCTACGTCATGCGCCTCGACTCAGAGCGCGGCCAAGCAAGAAGCGCCCCCGGCCTGGTCGCAAGGCCAAGTACCTCCGGGCGCCGCCGTCTTCACAGCGCCCTCTACCTCCATCATGCCACCGGTCTGGTCGCAAGGCCTGGTAGACCCGGGCGCCGCAGCCTTTAAAGCGCCCTTTGTATTCAGACTACCTTCGGCCTGGACGCAAGGCCAGGAGCCCCTGGGCGCCGCAAACACCACAGCGCCCTCTGCCTCCACAGCACCCCGTCTGGGCGAAGACCGCTCCGCACAAAACACCACCCAGGATGGGCTGCTCTTCGTGTGGCCACCTGAATATATTCATCCTCGATTCCGGAGGGAACGGCCTCTGGATGAGCCTCTAATTCCGGCTCCTGCGCCCGCCAAACTCGATCCGCTTCCGTTGGAAGACGCCCAATTTGAGTGGGACCCTACCGGTGAGGACCTGATGGGATTCACCGAGGAGACCCGGGCAGCCGCAGCCCAGCGTACGGAGTGCTGCCGGCAACAATTGGAGGTTTTTGCTAAGGAGCGACGAGAGAGGCGGGTCCGCGAGGAGCGGCTCCAAGTCCAGAGCGCCGAGCAAAAGCGCCGGGACCACAGAACCCCCGGCGACGTCTTTGTCACCCGCAGAGACGTAGAAAGCCATCTGCCGGAGGGACACAGAGGTCGTGACCTTTACCTGGGAGATGAGGTCACCTTCACCCGGCACCAGTGTGCCAAAGGACCCTATGCCCTTCATGTACATCGCCTGACTGAGGAGGAGCTGCGGTGTGAGGAGGAACAAGAGGACCCGGATGGGTCTGAAGATTACCCTCAGGCAGGAGCAGGAGGACGTTGCCACTGATGTACAGTAGGAGCACTGTAAATAGTTACCCGTGAAGGTACAATAACTGTTGCCAGTAAGATATAGTCCCCGTTGGGACCAGTGAACTGTTCCAGTGTGTCCCATCTCCCCACAGGCTGAGGACTGTGAGCAGCCATCCCTTTTCCCCACTGGCCGAGGACTGAGAGCGGCCATATCCCTTGTAAATAGTTGCGCTTCTTAAAGCGCCCCCTACTGGTTTTATAGGAAACTGTTTTTTCTACCAGAGACTGTGGCACTTACCTGGTCACAATTTGCACAAGTGGCCAGAGGTCAAAAATGTTTTATATGAAAAGTTTTATTATGATGAAAGAGTAAATATTATTTTATGATGTGTCCGTAACATTTTAAAAGAGAAGTACCTCCCATAAAGGGATGATTGAAGGTTACTGTTTATATATTTTATATGTAGTGCACTTTTAAAAGCTTGTATGTTTTATGTTTTTGCTTTTTTACAGCCCGAGGACGTGCTGTGATTTACCAGGGGGGAATGTAGCACCCTGAGGATTCGGCTGCTACAGGGGTATTACACCTCAAGCCAGAGGTGTGGTATTCCACTCCCGGGTAAGGATGGAGTGTGGAACTGAGCTTAGTAGGCTGCATGCACTACATACATCCCATTTCCGGGGGACAGAACAACGGTACTCCCACCAGTATATGTGCAGGTACTACAGCGTCTGTCCCTGGCTGGAGTGGGAGGGGGGTGGAACATCCCAGTAGTGTAGGGGCAGATAGGGGGAGTAGTCTGGGTAAAGCTAGGAGCCCATTGGGTGCTGGTCACCTGGGTTCACACATAGAGGGAGTATATAAGGTGGGCACCATCTTAGGACAGGGTCTTTGGTCAGAGAGCCTGAGGAGAAGCAGAGCAGAGGAGCTCAGCCAGGAGGGCTGACAGGGAGCTGTGGCTCCGGCTGGGCCCAGCTCCACAGCAAGGCCTGCAGAGAGAGGAGTAAGAAGGACCCAGAGAGAAAGACAGAGGGAACCCCAAGAACCCAGAAACAGACCAGAAAGGGTGAAGGGTTGGCGAACACGGGTACCGGAACCCGAACTGGTGGAGGCCACTTATCCTCAGCCAGGAACCGGAGGTCGTGGTCAAGATTTGCCACGACCCTCACCAAATCCACCAGAAAGGCACACCAAGCATAGGGTCAGGGAGCCCAGAGGAGGTTTGACCACCAAGAGACCTGAGGGAGCCGGCCAAAGGTGGATCCCTGGTGGGAACGGCCAGGAGAAAGAGAGTGAGAGGGAAGCTCAGGACTAGTGTTGAGCCACCCCCGTAGTGTTCGGGTTCGGTTCGGTTCGTCGAACACCGGGATGTTCGAGGAACTGTTCGTCGAACTGTTCGTCGAACACCTTAGAACACCGTCGAACACCGTTAAAACCAATGGCAGGCAAACAAAAACACATAGAAACACATAGAAAACACCTGCAAAGGTGTCCAAAAGCTGACAAACTGCTCAGAAGACACTCTCTTTAAAAAAGCCGGCCGGCAAATTCAGCAGCGGCATACACCGGTACCCGACAATTTAGACAAGAAGGAATAGAGCATCACACATAGATTAGATAGATAGAAACATGTCAGTCACACATATAAGAAGCACAGTGACAGTGTTGGTTACTGCACTTGTCATTTAGTGTAAAGGATTTATTAAAAAAAATATTAGTGTTTTCATGCACCGTCTCTTTAAAAAAGCCGGCCGGCAATTCAGCATCTGTACCCGACAATTTAGAACAGAAAGAATAGAGCTTCACACATAGATTAGATAGACAGAAACATGTCAGTCACATATATAATAAGTACAGTGATAGTGTTGCTTACTGTACTTGTCATTTAGTGTAAAGGATTTATTTAAAAAAATAATAGTGTTTTCATGCACCGTCTCTTTAAAAAAGCCAGCCGGCAATTCAGCATCTGTACCCGACAATTTAGAACAGAAAGAATAGAGCTTCACACATAGATTAGATAGATAGAAACATGTCAGTCACATATATAATAAGTACAGTGATAGTGTTGCTTACTGTACTTGTCATTTAGTGTAAAGGATTTATTTAAAAAAATAATAGTGTTTTCATGCACTGTCTCTTTAAAAAAGCCGGCCGGCAATTCAGCAGCGGTACCCGACAATTTAGAACAGAAAGATAGAGCATCACACATAGATTAGATAGATAGAAACATGTCAGTCACATATATATGAAGTACAGTGATAGTGTTGGTTACTGTACTTGTCATTTAGTATTAAAATAAAGGATTTATTATTAAAAAAATTGGCGTGGGGTTCCCCTTAATTTTAGGCTCTAGCGGAGGTTAAGCAGACGGCTGGGGCAGATGTTTGAAGCCTGGGAAGGGGGTAATACCCACGGAGCTTCCCAGGCTACTAATATCAGCCTCCAGCTGAATACATAGCCTTTACTAGCTATTAAAATGGGGGACCCCCCAAAAAAAATGACGTGGGGTCCCCCCTAATTTAATAGCTAGCAAAGGCTAGGCAGACAGCTGGGGGCTGATATTAATAGCCCAGGAAGGGAGCCATGAATATTGGCCCCCTCCCAGGCTAGAAACACCAGCCGTCAGCCGCCCCAGAAATGGCGCATTCATAGGATGCGCCAATTCTGGCACTTAGCCTCGCTCTTCCACGCTGCCCTGGTGCGGTGGCAGGGGGTAATAGGGTTGGGGTTGATGTCAGCTTATAATGCCAGCTGACATCAAGCCCAGGTTAGTAATGGAGAGGCGTCTATAAGACACCCCCATTACTAACCCCATAGTCAAAGTTAAAAAAAACACAAACACCCAGAATAAAGTCCTTTAATTGAAATAAAGACACAATCCTTTATTGTTCTAAATTAAACCATACTTACCATCACGCCCATTCCAGCTGAAGCCAACGATCTCCTGCAATAAAAGAAAAATAATAAAGCAACCTCATCCTTACCTTTCCATGGTTCCCACGACAGCTTCAGCTCTGCTACATCGAGATGACAGGCTGGACCGCAGCAGAACGCTGCCATCCAGCCTGTCATCCCGCAGACACTGAGAAGCGCAGGCTTGCTTGCGCTGCTCAGCGTCTCTCTGTGACGACATCCAGATGAGCCGAGTTCATGTCCAATGAACTCGGCTCACCTCATGCACGTCACTGACAGCGTGGGAAAATTCTCACGCTGAAGCGCTGATTGCAGGAGAATTTTCCCACGCTGTCAGTGACGTGCAGGAGGTGAGCTGAGTTCATTGGACATGAGCTCACCTCATGCACATCACTGACAGCGTGGGAGTATTCTCCTGCACTCAGCACTTCAGCGTGAGAATTTTCCCACGCTGTCAGTGACGTGCATGAGGTGAGCCGAGTTCATTGGACATGACCTCGGCTCATCTGGATGCCGTCACAGCGAGACAGTGAGGAGCGCAAGCATGCCTGCGCTTCTCAGTGTCTGCGGGATGACAGACTGGATGGCAGCGTTCTGCTGCGGTCCAGCCAGTCATCTCGATGTAGCAGAGCTGAAGCTGTCGTGGGAACCATGGAAAGGTAAGGATGAGGTTGGTTTATTATTTTTCTTTTATTGCAGGAGATCGTTGGCTTCAGCTGGAATGGGTGTGATGGTAAGTATGGTTTAATTTAGAACAATAAAGAATTGTGTCTTTATTTCAATTAAAAGACTTTATTCTGGGTGTTGTGTTTTTTTTAAATACTTTACTAGAAATTCATGGCGGTCATGTCTAATACTGGCGTGACCCCATGAATTTTGGGCTTGGGGCCAGCTGATAATACCAAGCTGGCCCTAACCCCTTTATTACCCAGTGAGCCACCGCACCAGGGCCCTGGATGAGTTGGGTACAGCGCCAGAAGATGGCGCTTCTATGAACGCGCCATTTTCCGGGGTGGCTGCGGACTGCAATTTGTAGCGGGGGGGGGCCCAGAAAGCTTGGGCCTCCCTGCGCTGCAGATTCCAGCCCCCAGCTGCCTAGTTGTACCTGGCTGGACACAAAAATAGGGCGAAGCCCCACGTACTTTTTTTTTAATTATTTCATGAAATTCATGAAATAATTAAGAAAAAAAGGCCTTCCCTATATTGTTGTGTCCGGCCAGGTACAAATAGGCAACTGGTGGTTGGGGGCAGCCCGTTCCTGCCTGCTGTACCTGGCTGGACACAAATATAGTGCGAAGCCCCACTTCAATTTTTTTTAATTATTTCATGAAATTCATGAAATAATTAAGAAAAAAAGGGCTTCCCTATATTGTTGTGTCCGGCCAGGTGCAAATAGGCAGCTGGTGGATGGGGGCAGCCCGTTCCTGCCTGCTGTACCTGGCTGGACACAAATATAGTGCGAAGCCCCACTTCAATTTTTTTTAATTATTTCATGAAATTCATGAAATAATTAAGAAAAAAAGGGCTTCCCTATATTGTTGTGTCCGGCCAGGTACAAATAGGCAGCTGGTGGATGGGGGCAGCCCGTTCCTGCCTGCTGTACCTGGCTGGACACAAATATAGTGCGAAGCCCCACTTCAATTTTTTTAAATTATTTCAGGAAATTCATGAAATAATTTAAAAAAAATTGACGTGGGGCTTCGCACTATATTTGTGTCCAGTCAGGTACAGCAGGCAGGAACGGGCTGCCCCCAACCACCAGCTGCCTATTTGTACCTGGCCGGACACAACAATATAGGGAAGCCCTTTTTTTCTTAATTATTTCATGAAATAATTTAAAGAAAATTGACGTGGGGCTTCGCCCTGTTTTTGTGTCCAGCCAGGTACAACTAGGCAGCTGGGGGCTGGAATCCGCAGCGCAGGGAGGCCCAAGCTTTCTGGGCCACCCCCGCTGCAAATTGCAGTCCGCAGCCACCCCGGAAAATGGCGCGTTCATAGAAGCGCCATCTTCTGGCGCTGTACCCAACTCATCCAGGGCCCTGATGCGGTGGCTCACTGGGTAATAAAGGGGTTAGGGCCAGCTTGGCATTATCAGCTGGCCCTAAGCCCGAAATTCATGGGGTCACGCCAATATTAGACATGACCACCATGAATTTCTAGTAAAGTATTTAAAAAAAACACGACACCCAGAAAAAAGTCCTTTAATTGAAATAAACACACAATTCTTTATTGTTCTAAATTAAACCATACTTACCATCACGCCCATTCCAGCTGAAGCCAACGATCTCCTGAAATAAAAGAAAAATAATAAAGCAACATCATCCTTACCTTTCCATGGTTCCCATGACAGCTTCAGCTCTGCTACATCGAGATGACAGGCTGGACCGCAGCAGAACGCTGCCATCCTGCCTGTCATCCCGCAGACACTGAGAAGCGCAGGCTTGCTTGCGCTCCACAGTGTCTCTCTGTGAGGGCATCCAGATGAGCCGAGTTAATGTCCAATGAACTCGGCTCACCTCATGCACGTCACTGACAGCGTGGGAAAATTCTCCTGCACTCACCGCTTCAGCGTGGGAGAATTCTCACACTGAAGCGCTGAGTGCAGGAGAATTCTCCCACGCTGTCAGTGACGTGCAGGAGGTGAGCTGAGTTCATTGGACATGAGCTCACCTTATGCACGTCACTGACAGCGTGGGAAAATTCTCCTGCACTCAGCGCTTCAGCGGGAGAATTCTCACGCTGAAGCACTGAGTGCAGGAGAATTCTCCCACGCTGTCAGTGACGTGCAGGAGGTGAGCTGAGTTCATTGGACATGAACTCGGCTCATCTGGATGTCGTCACAGAGAGACGCTGAGCAGCGCAAGTAAGCCTGCGCTTCTCAGTGTCTGCGGGATGAGAGGCTGGATGGCAGCGTTCTGCTGCGGTCCAGCCTGTCATCTCGATGTAGCAGAGCTGAAGCTGTCGTGGGAACCATGGAAAGGTAAGGATGAGGTTGCTTTATTATTTTTCTTTTATTGCAGGAGATCGTTGGCTTCAGCTGGAATGGGCGTGATGGTAAGTATGGTTTAATTTAGAACAATAAAGGATTGTGTCTTTATTTCAATTAAAGGACTTTATTCTGGGTGTTTGTGTTTTTTTTAACTTTGACTATGGGGTTAGTAATGGGGGTGTCTTATAGACGCCTCTCCATTACTAACCTGGGCTTGATGTCAGCTGGCATTATAAGCTGACATCAACCCCAGCCCTATTACCCCCTGCCACCGCACCAGGGCAGCGTGGAAGAGCGAGGCTAAGTGCCAGAATTGGCGCATCCTATGAATGCGCCATTTCTGGGGCGGCTGACGGCTGGTGTTTCTAGCCTGGGAGGGGGCCAATATTCATGGCTCCCTTCCTGGGCTATTAATATCAGCCCCCAGCTGTCTGCCTAGCCTTTGCTAGCTATTAAATTAGGGGGGACCCCACGTCATTTTTTTTGGGGGGTCCCCCATTTTAATAGCTAGTAAAGGCTATGTATTCAGCTGGGGGCTGATATTAGTAGCCTGGGAAGCTCCGTGGGTATTACCCCCTTCCCAGGCTTCAAACATCTGCCCCAGCCGTCTGCTTAACCTCCGCTAGAGCCTAAAATTAAGGGGAACCCCACGCCATTTTTTTTAATAATAAATCCTTTATTTTAATACTAAATGACAAGTACAGTAACCAACACTATCACTGTACTTCATATATATGTGACTGACATGTTTCTATCTATCTAATCTATGTGTGAAGCTCTATTCTGTCTGTTATAAATTGTCGGGTACCGCTGCTGAATTGCCGGCCGGCTTTTTTAAAGAGACGGTGCATGAAAACACTATTATTTTTTTTGATAAATCCTTTACGCTAAATGACAAGTACAGTAAGCAGCACTTTCACTGTACTTCGTATATATGTGGCTGACATGTTTATATCTATCTAATCTATGTGTGAAGCTCTATTCTTTCGGTTCTAAATTGTCGGGTACCGGTGTATGCCGCTGCTGAATTGCCGGCTTTTCATGTTTCACTGTTGACACTGTTCCCATCGATTTGGGCAATCACTGTAATGCCACAACCACCATGGCTGTGGCATTACAGTGAGTGACAGACAATCCCTGCATGATTGGTGCTCTAAATAGCGCCAGACATGCAGGACAAGCTTTTGGTGCACGAACAGTTATCGAACATAACCTCGAACAGCCGAATTTTTTGCAAATCGTTCGGGTTCGTCGAACAACTCGAACACCGCCCAAAACAGCTCGAATTTGAGATTGGCGAACAGTTCTAGTCGAACACCGCTCATCTCTACTCAGGACCACGCTCCGGAATTGCCTGGGAGTTAGCCGAGTCCAGGACCTGGTGGACGCAGCACGGCTCGGGTGGTCACTCAAGGCCAGAGTGACTGAGAGAACACTTGTGAGTAAAACCCCTGAAACTGCATCTCCTGACTCTGACTCTTCTTACTGCACCGTCACAACCTCTATCATCTTCATCTGCTGCCCTGAGGCCATACCCCTCCCGTTGGGGGTTATAACATCATCGCTGCACCCATACCACCGGCCTCAGCGGACTGTTCTGCAGCGGCGGCTTCAAAGCCACACTCAACGGGTGGCGTAGTCGACACATATTCTAACATCTACTGCCATAGACTGCCACTTAGTTTGACTCCCTGGGCATGGACCGGGTCACCGCCACGAGACTACTACCCCCATCTGATCCGGCTCCGGGTAAGCTCCCACGTGCGCAACGCAGCGCGACACAGGCCCAGGGGCGCGTCATAGGCACGTCATTTTTGTTGAGTGTTAGCTCTTATGGGCAGGTTCCTCCCTCCTGTAGAGTGTTAGCTCTTATGGGCAGGTTCCTCGCTCCTGTGGAGTGTCAGCTCTTATGTGCAGGGTCCTCTCTCCTGTAAAGTGTCAGCTCTTATATGCAGGATCCTCTCTCCTGTAGAGTGTCAGCTCTTATGTGCAGGATCCTCTCTCCTGTAGAGTGTCAGCTCTTGTATGCAGGGTTCTCTCTCCTGTACAGTGTCAGCTCATATGTGCAGGGTCCTCTCTCCTGTAGAGTGTCAGCTCTTATGTGCAGGGTCCTCTCTCCTGTAGAGTGTCAGCTCTTATGAGCAGGGTCCTCTCTCCTGTAAAGTGTCAGCTCTTATGTGAAGGATCCTCTCTCCTGTAGAGTGTCATCTCTTATATGTAGGCACGTCATTTTTGTTGAGTGTTAGCTCTTATGGGCAGGTTCCTCCCTCCTGTAGAGTGTTAGCTCTTATGGGCAGGTTCCTCGCTCCTATGGAGTGTCAGCTCTTATGTGCAGGGTCCTCTCTCCTGTAAAGTGTCAGCTCTTATGTGCAGGATCCTCTCTCCTGTAGAGTGTCAGCTCTTATGTGCAGGGTCCTCTCTCCTGTACAGTGTCAGCTCTTGTATGCAGGGTTCTCTCTCCTGTACAGTGTCAGCTCATATGTGCAGGGTCCTCTCTCCTGTAGAGTGTCAGCTCTTATGTACAGGGTCCTCTCTCCTGTAGAATGTCAGCACTTATGTGCAGGGTCCTCTCTCCTGTAGAGTGTCAGCTCTTATGTGCAGGGTCCTCTCTCCTGTAGAGTGTCAGCTCTTATGTGCAGAGTCTTCTCTCCTGTAAAGCGTCAGCTCTTATGTGCAGGATCCTCTCTCCTGTAGAGTGTCAGCTCTTATGTGCAGGGTCCTCTCTCCTGTAGAGTGTCAGCTCTTATGTGCAGGATCCTCTCTCCTGTAGAGTTTCAGCTCTTATCGGCAGTGTCCTCTCTCCTGTATAGTGTCAGCTCTTATGTGCAGGGTCCTCTCTCCTGTAGAGTGTCAGCTCTTATGTGCAGGATCCTCTCTCCTGTAGAATGTCAGCTCTTACGTACAGGGTCCTCTCTCCTGTAGAGTGTCAGCTCTTATGTGCAGGGTCCTCTCTCCAGTAGAGTGTCAGCTCTTATGTGCAGGGTCTTCTCTCCTGTAGAATGTCAGCTCTTATGTGCAGGGTCCTCTCTCCTGTAGAATGTCAGCTCTTATGTGCAGGGTCCTCTCTCCTGTAGAGTGTCAGCTCTTATGTGCAGGGTCCTCTCTCCTGTAGAGTGTCAGCTCTTATGTGCAGGGTCCTCTCTCCTGTAGAGTGTCAGCTCTTATGTGCAGGGTCCTCTCTCCTGTAGAGTGTCAGCTCTTATGTGCAGGATCCTCTCTCCTGTAGAGTGTCAGCACTTATGTGCAGGATCCTCTCTCCTGTATAGTGTCAGCTCTTATGTGAAGGGTCCTCCCTACTGTACCGTGTCAGCTCTTATGAGCAGGGTCCTCTCTCCTGTAAAGTGTCAGCTCTTATGTGCAGGGTCCTTTCTCCTATAGAGTGTCAGCTCTTATATGCAGGGTCCTCTCTCCTGTAGAGTGTCAGCCCTTCTGTGAAGGGTCCTCTCTCATATAGAGTGTCAGCTCTTATGTGCAGGGTCCTCTTTCCTGTTGAGTGTCAGCTCTTATGTGCAGGGTCCTCTCTCCTATAGAGTGTCAGCTCTTATGAGCAGGGTCCTCTCTACTGTAGAGTGTCATCTCTTATATGTAGGCACCTCTTTTTTGTTGAGTGTTAGCTCTTATGTGCAGGGTCCTCCCTCCTGTAGAGTGTTAGCTCTTATGTGCAGGATCCTCTCTCCTGTAGAGTGTCAGCTCTTATGTGCAGGATTCTCTCTCCTGTAGAGTGTCAGCTCTTATGAGCAGGGTCCTCTCTCCTGTAAAGTGTCAGCTTTTATGTGCAGGGTCCTTTCTGCTATAGAGTGTCAGCTCTTATGTACAGGGTCCTCTCTCCTGTAGAGTGTCAGCTCTTATGTGCAGGGTCCTCTCTCCTATAGAGTGTCAGCTCTTATGTACAGGGTCCTCTCTCCTGTAGAGTGTCAGCTCTTATATGTAGGTGCCTCTTTTTTGTTGAGTGTTAGCTCTTATGGGCATGTTCCTCCCTCCTGTAGAGTGTTAGCTCTTATGGGCAGGTTCCTCTCTCCTGTAGAGTGTTAGCTCTTATGGGCAGGGTCCTGTCTCCTGTGGAGTGTCAGCTGCTATTGTGGCGCCCCTGAGGGTTCGGTCGCCACAAGGGGGGATACTGCAGCCTGTCAGCAGGTGTAGTGTCTCCTCACCCAGGTAATGAAGGTGCACTGGTCAGGACCCTTATCTACATTCAACACTACACGCTCCTGACCTATGGGAGGCAAGTCTGCACCATAGTGCTGCCTCAGCAGGATCACAAGTGAGGGGAACCAAAAGTTAGGGGAACCATGTAGTGGGTGAAGGGTAGAACACAGTTTTAGTTTACACACATAATTTAATATATAATAGCCAGCCATCTTGAGCACAAGGTTCTTGGTCTGTCTTTTTCTTGTTCTTAGTCCCATTGATGGGGTGTGATCTTCACAGCTGGCAGCGGCCTTGTGTAGGAGCCAACAGTGTGTTGAAGATGCACGGTCCTCGTGCTCTGACCTTGACACGAGGAGCGGTTATGAGTTAACGGTGTCTCTACACCGATCAAGTTCCCTTGCTTAAGAAGGTCGGGAGCTATGGTGACAGCTCCACAAGCAAAAGGATCCCAGGGAGCACAGACGGAGCGGCGTACGCCACCTGTACTCTCCATTCTGGCTTGGCCAGAGGGACTCCTGCTGCAAGAGGGGTACCGGCCCCCCATATCTGACTTTGCCACTTCAAGTCTCTGTCAGAGAAGCCCAGTAGGCTACAGTGGATCCCGTCGGGTGACGGGCGGAACGGAATTGCCGCCTTACCCTGTATCTGTGCATAGTCCAGAGGGAGACCCAGCCTTTACACGTACACGGACAGGAGAGGTAGAAAGGGACAGTTTAGGAACACTCGGAGGGTCCTGATCGAAGTGCCTGAATATCCTGGGTGCGCTGAGCCCTCGTCTCTGGAGGCTGCAGAGCGCCGTGAGGAACAGGGAGAAGCCTTGCCGCTGCTTACCAAAACCGTGAGTAAAGATGTGGAAGACTATCCCTAAGGCCTGCGGACTCTTATTATTACACCGCACTGCACAGCACCAGAACTTCCTCACTACTACTACCTCCTCAATCCGCACCTCTGCCCTGAGGCCCAGCTCCGCCTGTGGGGAGTTATACCATCGCCTGCTGCCACAACATCCAGCCTCAGAGGACTGCTAGCAGCGCTGGTGGAGCATCACCAGACACCACAGGTGGCGTAGTCAATAAATACCTCTCAACCCTGATAGCCCATTACTTTTAATGTGACGGCCCTGGGCACGGAACGGGTCCAGGCCACGACTTCCTCCCCAACATCTGACCCGGCTCCGAGTACCCCATTTCCCAGGGAGGGCTGTGAGCGTCACAATATGATAAGGGACCTCTCTTTTGCAAGGTGTCAACTCTTATGTGCAGGGTCCTCTCTCCTGTTGAGTGTTAGCACTTATGGGCAGGGTCCTCTCTCCTGTAGAGTGTTAGCTCTTATGGGCAGGTTCCTCCCTCCTGTAGAGTGTTAGCTCTTATGGGCAGGTTCCTCCCTCCTGTAGAGTGTTAGGTATTATGGGCAGGGTCCTCTCTCCTGTGGAGTGTCAGCTGTTATGATAAGGGACCTCTCTTTTGTAAGGTATCAGCTCTTATGGGCAGGGACTTTTCTCCTGTAGAGTGTCAGCTTTTATTGGCAGGTTCTCATTCCAGTTGAGTGTAAGCTCTTATATGTAGGTATCTTTTATGAGCAGGGATCTCTCTCCTATAGAGTTTCATTTCATATGGACGAGGTCCTCTCTCCTGTAAAGTGTTGAATTTTAAGAGCCTTCTTTTCTGCAGTGTCAGCTTTTATGGCCATAGTCATCTCTCTTGTAGAATGTAAACACTTATGAGCAGGGATCTTCCTCCTGTAGAGTGTCATTTCTTATTGGCCAGATCCTCTCTTGTGTAGCTTATCATCTCTCCTGTAGGATTAAGTTGTTATGAGTCTTCTCCTGTAGAGTGTCAGCTCTTATGGCCAGGGTCCTCTCCCTTTTAGAGTTTAAAGGGAATCTGTCAGTAGGATCAATCCTACTAAGCCATCTATATGGTCATGTAGGTCAGAGAAAGCTGAATAAAATGATACATTGATATCTGCGATAAGATGTTTTATTCCAGAGATAGCCATATTTATTTCATATATTACCGCCGTTCCTGGCTCAGAAACTGGCGAATCCTCGCAATGCAGGGTACGTGCACTAAGGGGATTCCAAAGTCTGAAGTCACACTGAGTAACTGCAGACTTTTCATTTTAGACCAGACCCATAGCTCTCATGGGCATTGACCTCTCTCCTGTAGAGTGTCTGCTCTTGTGACCTTTCTCCAGTAGAGTGTCAGCTCTTTTGGCCTGAGTCCTTTTGACTGAGATATCACAGTTATAATACACCATGTTGAAGGGGTTGTCCAATGAAAACTCACCTATACGCAGAATAGGTAATAACTTGTTGATCTGGGCTGGGTCCAACCGGAGGGACCTGCACTAATCAGGAGAGCAGGGACATTTTAGCCTTGATGGGGCACATTTTTGTTCCTGTTACACTGAAGAAACTCTTGAAAAAACATGGAAAACTTAATAATATTCTTATTAAAAAAAACTTGCAAACTAAACATATCACCATAAACATGTATACAATGCATATGTGCTGGAACAGTCAGTGCATATATACAGACCCCTAAATCCCATTAGCACACAATATAAGCAATACAGAACCATAGAATGAACTGCTTCTCTCTCTTTCACCTTATACACCAGTATGTAAAATTGATAAATATCTCTTTCCCCATTTTATCCCAAACCAATTATTCATTACTTCAATTATACAGTATATTATGCATAATCAGCAAGCACCTGGTGTACCAACACCCCAACTAAATTCTAAGACTCCTGAGCACTCCTATGTTTTTTCTTAAGTGCATTGACTGTTGTGCATATACGTTTTACAATCTGGGTACGAACCCTTTAAGTCATGCCTTTTTGATCTGCAAGCCTTCTGTGCCGTCCAAATGGCAGTCCGTTAAGTAAGATAGCTGCAAGTATATAGAGAGGTAAGTGACTGTACATGTCATTCACGATCCTCTACTGAAGCACAGTACATGAGCAAAGAAGGAGGCTGAATGATATGTATGGTCAAATGCTCCTTTATCTGCAGACATTTCATAGACAGGACCGCTATGTGAATGGCACAGTACCGATCAAGACTGACGTGGCTTAATCAATATTGAAAATGGCGCAGAATTTTAAGAAATGGTATAACAGTAACTTGCACCTATTCATATACTATATAAAATGCATTTCTTAACATTATCCAAAATGTGTACAGTCTCCTTTAATCGTTGGACAACCCCTTGAAAGTGGGGCAGCTACAAGGAAAGCTGCCCATTAATTTTGAGATATTGCACAGATCTCATGTTTCTTTGGGTGTAAGGTGAAGCCAACTGCACCAGTGAGATCCAGCTTTGCCCCCGGAGGAGCAGTGAATGTGAAGTTCTGCAGCAGCTTTGTAAAGACAAGGAAAAGTTGAACTTTAGCCAAGATCTCTCCAGCACAACTTCTCTTCCCTGCAAAAAGGAGCAGATAGAAAACGTAATAGCATTAAACCAAAAGAGAACCATCAAAAGTATAGGGATAAAAAAATCTCAATTTTATTATATAAATATAGATACCATACGTATCATACATTAATCATAAAAATACATCCTATATATAGTAGGCACAGAAACAGAAAACACCAGGTTACATTCCCTAGCCCAATAAATATCTCTAGTACATAGATTGTGCAATGTAATAATATTAGTTTATCTTGGAGCAGATAGAAAACATAATAGTATTAGCTAATGCAGTAAAATTATATAGTATAATCAACAGAGAAATATACAGGAACAACCAATAATAATTTTAAAAAATTGTATAAAGTTTTTTAACCCCTTCACGCCCCTGAGCCTGTTTTCAGCCTGTTCTGACCTTTAAACAATTCTGACCAGTGTCTCTTTATGTGGTTACAACTCTGGAATGTTACAATGTATCCCATTGATTCTGGGACTGTTTTTTAGCAATACATTGCACATCATGTAATTGGTAAATTTAGTCAATAGTTTTAGCGATTATTTGGGAAAATATCGGAATTTTAATGAAAATGTTTTAAATTTCGCAATTTTCAAACTTTTAATTTTTATGCTCTTAAGCCAGATAGTTTTACCACACAATATAGTTATTCTCATTAATAAACATTCTGCACCCCATCTTGACTGAAAAAAAACAGAAATGTAGAATTTTTTTCAAATTTATTAAAAATGAAAAACTGAAATATCACATGGTCATAAGTATTCAGACTCTTTGCTCAGACACTCATATTTAAGTCACATGCTGTCCATTTCCTTGTGATCCTCCTTGAGATGGTTCTACTCCTTCATTGGAGTCCAGCTGTGTTTAATTAAACTGATAGGACTTGATTTGGAAAGGCACACACCTGTCTATATAAGACCTCACAGCTCACAGTGCATGTCAGACCAAATGAGAATCATGAGCTCAAAGGAACTGCCCAAGGAGCTCAGAGACAGAATTGTGGTAAGGCACAGATCTGGCCAAGGTTATAAAAGAATTTCTGCAGTACTCAAGGTTCCTAAGAGCACAGTGGCCTCCATAATCCTTAAATGGAAAAAGTTTGGGACCACCAGAAGTCTTCCTAGATCTCGTCGTCCAGTCAAACGGCGCAATCGTGGGAGAAGAGCCTTGGTGAGAGAGGTAAAGAAGAACCCCAAGGTCACTGTGGCTCCAGAGATACAGTAGGGAGATGGGAGAAAGTTCCACAAAGTCAACTATCACTGCAGCCCTCCACCAGTCGGGCCTTTATGGCAGAGTGGCCCAACGGAAGCCTCTCCTCAGTGCAAGACACATGAAAGCCCTCATAGAGTTTGCTCAAAAACACATGAAGGACTCCCAGACTATGAGAAATAAGATTCTCTGGTCTGATGAGACAAAGATAAAACTTTTTGGCGATAATTCTAAGCGGTATGTGTGGAGAAAACCAGGCACTGCTCACCACCTGCCCAATAAAATCCCAACAGTGAAACATGGTGGTGGCAACATCATGCTATGGGGGTGTTTTTCAGATGCAGGGACAGGACAACTGGTTGCAATTGAAGGAAACATGAATGAGGCCAAGTACAGAGAAATCCTGGATGAAAACCTCTTCCTGAGTGCTCTGGACCTCAGACTTGGCTAAAGGTTCACCTTCCAACAAGCCAATGACCCTAAATACACAGCTAAAATAACAAAGGAGTAGCTTCAGAACAACTCTGTGACCATTCTTGACTGGGCCAGTCAAAGCCCGGACCTAAACCCAATTGAGCATCTCTGGAAAGACCTGAAAATGGTTGTCCACCAACGTTCACCATCGAACCTGACGGAACTGGAGAGGATCTACAAGGAAGAATGGCAGAGAATCCCCAAATCCAGGTGTGAAAAACTTGTTGAATCATTTCCAAGAAGAGTTATGGCTGTACTAGCTCAAAGGGGTGCTTCTACTCAATACTGAGCAAAGGGTTTGAATACTTATGATCATGTAATATTTCATTTTTTATTTTTTAATAAATTTGCAAAACTTTCTACATTTCTGTTATTTTTTTCAGTCAAGATGGGGTGCAGAGTGTACTTTAATGAGAAAAAAAATCAACTTTTTAGAATTTACCAAATGGCTGCAATGAAACAAAGAGTGAACAATTTAAAGGGATCTGAATACTTTCCGTACCCACTGTAAATAACATTAACCACATTATTATTATTATTATTATTATTATTATTATTATAGCGCCATTTATCCCATTGCACTTTACATGTGAAAGGGGTATACATAGCACAAACAGTTACAATAATTTGAACAATAAGGGTATGTGCACACGATGCAGAAATGAAGCAGAAAATTTCTGCATCATTTCTGCATCTCCCTGGCAGAAAAAACGCATGCAGATTGTGCATGCGTTTTTCCTGCAGAATACATGCGGATCCACATGCAGATTCACATGCGTTTCCGCATGCAGATTGACAAGCGCTTTCCAGGCGATTTTAGCATCACCTGGAAAGTGCTTGACAACTAGGTCACACTATATAAATCCATGCAAACAGCATGGATTTATATAGTGTGACCCGAGAGAGTGTATATACTTACCTCCGATGGCCCGCGCTGTCCTGCTTACACTCCGTTCTCCCGGCTGCCGGCAACTTTGAATTGAAAGACCTGCCGACGTCAGTGTCACGTGACCCGTCACATAACTCTGACGTCAGCGCAGGTCCTTCAACTCACTGCAAGTGCCGGGAACCAAGCGGGAGCGCTGCGCGGGCCAACAGATGGTAAGAATACATTTATTTTTTATTTTATTCTTTTTTTACAGATTTTTTAATGGTACCTGGGTGTGGATGAGACTCTCCTCTCCTCCACACTCGGGTACCATCCGCATATTAGAACGCACCAATAGCGCAAGTACAGATGCAGTCTTGCGGAATTGGCGCGTTCTAATGCAAGTCAATGGCGGCGAAATCGCCGCGTTTCCGCAAAATTAATTGACATGCTGCAGATTTTTGACCGCAGCGTTCACGCTGCGGAAAAATCCGCATCATGAGCACAGCACATGCGGATTTCCATTGGGGAACATTGCTTCCCTTCTACCATGCGTTTTTCATGCGTTTCCGCGGCGTTTCCGCAACTGCAAAAACGCCGCGGAAACGCATGAAATACGCATCGTGTGAACTCAGCCTAAGAGTCAGCGACTGGTACAGGAGGAGAGAAGACCCTGCCTGTGAGGGCTCACAGTCTACAAGGGAAGGGGGAGGATACAGTAGGTGAGGGTAGAGCTAGCTGTGCAGCGATATGCTGGAGCGAGTGTTACTGCAGGTTGTAGGCTTGTCAGAAAAGGTGGGTCTTCAGGTTCCTTTTGAAGGTTTCCACGGTAGGCAAGAGTCTGATATGTTGGGGTAGAGAGTTCCAGAGTAGGGGGGAAGCACGGGAGAAATCTTGTATGCGATTGTGGTAAGAGGAGATACGAGGGGAGAAGAGAAGGAGATCTTGTGAGGTGAGTACCGAGAGACTAGGTCAAAGATGTATGGAGGAGACAGGTTGAGGATGGCTTTGCATGCCATGGTTAGGGTTTTGAACTAGAGTCTCTGAACAATGGGGAGACAATGAAGGGATTGACGGAGAGGAGAGGCCAGGAAATAGCAGGAGGACAGGTGGATTATTTGGGCAGCAGAGTTTAGGATAGATTGGAGGGGAACAAGAGTGTTGGAAGGGAGGCCACAGAGCAGGAGGTTGCAGTAATCGAGGCGGGAGATGATGAGGGCATGCACTAGTGTTTTTTGCAGATTCGTGGCTGAGGCATGTGCGGATCTGGGAGATATTTTTCAGTTGGAGTCGACAGGACGTGGAAAGGGCTTGGATATGTGGTTTGAAGGAGAGATCAGAGTCCAGGGTTACCCTAAGGCAGCGAGCTTGCGGGACTGGGAAGAGTGGGCAGCCATGGACTATGATGGATGGGTCAGATGGGGGATGTTGAGTAAGACTATGGAAAGATGATGAATTCCATTTTATCCATGTTAAGTTTTAGAAATCTGTCAGAGAAGAAAGATGAAATAGCGGACAGACATTGTGGGATTCTGGTTAGTAGGGAGGTGATATTAGGTCCAGAGAGGTAGATCTGTGTGTTATAAACATAGAGATGATATTGAAAGCCGTGAGACTCTATGAGCTGTCCAAGGCCGAAGGTGTAGATGGAGAAGAGTAGGGGCCCTAGGACTGAACCTTGGAGGGCACCGACAGATAGGGGGCAAGATAAGGAGGTGGTGTGTGAGTGGGAGACACTGAATATCCAGTCTGTTAGATAAGAAGAGATCCAAGATAGGGCCAAGTCTGAGATGCCAAAAGATGAGAGAGTCTGTAGTAAGAGGGAATGGTCCACTGTGTCAAAGGTGGATGACAGGTCCAGGAGGAGGAGGACAGAGTAGTGTCGCATGGATTTGGCAGTTAGTAGGTCGTTAGTGACTTTTGTCAGGGCACTTTCAGTGGAGTGATGCTGTCAGAAGCCAGACTGCAAGCAGTCAAAGAGGGAGCAGGAGGAGAGGTGGGAGGACAGTTCAGAATGGACATCCTGTTCCAGTAGTTTGAGGCATAGGGGATAAGTGATATAGGGGGATAGCTAGTCAGAGAGGTAGGGTCAAGGGAGGGCTTTTTGAGGATCAGTGTGATCGAGGCATGTTTGAAGCATGAGGGGAAGACACAAGTTGTTAGTGACAGGTTGAAGAGGTGGGCTAGGGCTGGGATGAAGACTGTGGTGAGGTTAGGGATGAGGTGGGATGGGATTGGGTCAAGTTTGCAGGTGGTGAGGTGTGATTTGGAGAGTAAAGAGGAAACTTGATCTTCCGTAATAGTGGAGAAGCTGGTTTTGGAGGAGGAGGTTTGAGTAGATATGAGGAGGGGCTGTGGGGACTTCAGGCAAAAGAATAGTCTGATGATGTCAATGTTATGCTTGAAGAATGAGGCAAAGTCTTCGGCTGAGATGAGAGGAGAGGGAGGAGGCACTGGGGGACGAAGGAGAGACTTGAAAGTGTTGAATAGCTGTTTAGGGTTGTGAGACAGGGAGGATATGAGAGATGAAAAGTAGGTTTGTTTCGCTGCAGTAAGTGTGGATTTGAAAGAAGTGAGGGACTGTTTGAATGTGATGAAGTGCTCGTTGGAGTGGGACCTTTTCCATCTCCGCTCAGCAACCCTGGAGGCCCTTTGCAGTTCTTTAGTCAGGTTGGGGTGCCAGGGTTGCCTGTTGATTGTGCAAACTTTGGTATGTGTCAGGGGCGGTGACCTAATTGAGAGCAGAAAGCTGTTCTGGTGTTATATAAAGCGGCAGCAGCATCTGTATCATTTAAGGAACTTGTGTCTGTAAGAGGGAGGAGGGATTCAGAGAGTGAGTGTAAGTAAAGGTGACTGAGATTTCTGTGAGGGTGTGCAAGTTTGTGGAGTGGGGATTGTGCACCGGGAGAGGAGAGGGAAGAGAATGTAAATATGTTGTGGTCAGACAGCGGGAGAGGGGAGTTAGAGAAGTTAGATAGGGAACAGAGGCGGGTGAAGATGAGGTCCAGTGTGTGACCATATTTGTGAGTGGAGACAGAAGACCATTGAACAAGGCCAAAGGAGGAAGTGAGGGATAGAAGCTTAGAGACAGATGAGTAGGAAGTGTCAATTGGGATGTTGAAGTCAGCAGAAAGGAATTGAAGCAGCCAGGTGGTGAAGTGGTCGAAGAAAGTGGTGGCTGGTCCTGGGGGACGGCCAGTTGGAGGTTGGAGGGGGAATAGATGAACACAGAATGCACCTCAAAAGAGGGGAGAGCAACAGAGGATGGTAGTGGGATATGGGTGAAGGAACAGTTATCAGACGGGAGAAAACCTACTCCTCCACCATGCTTGCCATTGGAGCGGGGTGTGTGAGAAATATGGAATCCACCATATGAGAGTGCAGCTGGAGATGCCATGTCAGAGGTGGTGAGCCAAGTTTCCGTGATAGCGAGGAAAGAAAGTTTATTAGTAATGAAAAAATCATGGATGTAGGAAAGTTTGTTTATGGATGTAGGAAAGTTTCCATAGAGCTCCTGTTAGTGGGACTGGGGAAGCAGGGGCTGGGCAGATGGGTATAAGATTTGAAAGGTTGCGAGAGTTTGTAACAGATCATGGATAGGAGGCGGAAGTGACTGTGGGGATGTGTTGAGGAGGATTTGGAGAGATATCGCCGGCAATCAGAAAGAGCAGGGAAAGTGTTAGCAGGTGGGAGCAGGAGAGGGCATGAGGTGAGTATCTGTTTTTGGAGACACAGGATTGAATGTTGATGAATTGTTCTGAGGAGGAGGTGAGATGGATGGGGAGGATGGAAGGACAGATGAAGAGTTCCTGCCAAGGTGTAGGGATTAGTGGGGTTAGTAGAAAGTGGAGGACTATATGGGAAAGTTTGAAAGCAAACAGAACCATTGTTTACTTTGCCTGGGTATCCAGTTTCCTTCAGTTCCCTGCAGGTTCAATTCAGGATTAATTGTTCAATATGCCTCAATTGTATGAATCACACTTGGTGAATTCACACTGGCCAGACTACGTCATCAGACTTAGTTCTCAAAATATATATGCTAGCAAATGCAGTCAGCTGTTAAGGAGGAGGCAGAGGCCTTCAACCCATGTTTATCAGATAATTACAAATTGGCCCAGAGCAGGATATAACACAAGCAAAGTGAAACAGGCTGGTCATAAAGAAAAGAAAAGTGTTGAAAAGGGGTCGTGCTGTGGTCAGCTTACAAACATACCACATGTCTACTTTACATAAGCATAATTTTTTAAACATATTTTTTTTGCTGGAAAGTTAGCAGATGATCAGCAATTTCTCAATTTTCAAACAAAATTTATAAAAACAATTTTTTAGCACCCACATTACCTTTGAAGTGACTGTGAGGGGCCTGTATGACAGAAAATACCCAAAAGTGGCACCATTTTAAAAACTGCATTCCTCAAACTGCATAAAACCACACTCAAGAATTTTATTTACCCTTCAGATGCTTCACAGGAATTAAAGCCACGTGGAAGGAAAAAATAAAAATGATACTTTTTCCCACAAAAATGTTGATTTAGCGCCAACATTTTGCATTTTCACCTGTGCAACAGAAAATTGACCATAGAATTTGTCGTGCAATATCTCCTGAGTATGCTGATACCCCATATGTGGTGGAAAACTACTGTTTGGGGGCACAACAGGGCATGGAAAGGAAGGAGCACCATTTGACATTTGGAACGCAAAATTGGCTGGAATCGTTAGCAGATGCCACGCTGTGTTTGCATAGCCCCTGATGAGCCTAAGCATTGAAAATCCCCACAAGTGATCCTATTTTGGAAACTACACCCCTCATGTAACTTATTTGGAGGTGTGGTGAGCATCTTGAATCAAGAGGTACTTCACAGAATTTTATAATGTTGAGCCGTAAAAATAAAAAAATACATTTTTCCCCCAATTTTTCATTTCCACATGGGTAATAGGAGAAAAAAATGGATCATATACAGTACAGACCAAAAGTTTGGACACACCTTCTCATTTAAAGATTTTTCTGTATTTTCATGACTATGAAAATTGTACATTCACACTGAAGGCATCAAAACTATGAATTAACACATGTGGAATTATATACATAACAAAAAAGTGTGAAACAACTGAAAATATGTCTTATATTCTAGGTTCTTCAAAGTAACCACCTTTTGCTTTGCTGACTGCTTTGCACACTCTTGGCATTCTCTTGATGAGCTTCAAGAGGTAGTCACTGGAAATGGTTTTCACTTCACAGGTGTGCCCTGTCAGGTTTAATAAGTGGGATTTCTTGCCTTATAAATGGGGTTGGGACCATCAGTTGTGTTGTGCAGAAGTCTGGTGGATGCACAGATGATAGTCCTACTGAATAGACTGTTAGCTGCATTTTTCTTGCCATAATACAAATTCTAAGTAAAGAAAAACGAGTGGCCATCATTACTTTAAGAAATGAAGGTCAGTCAGTGCGAAAAATTGGGAAAACTTTGAAAAGTGTCCCCAAGTGCAGTTGCAAAAACCATCAAGCGCTACAAAGAAACTGGCTCACATGAGGACCGCCCAAGCAAAGGAAGACCAAGAGTCACCTCTACTTTTGAGGATAAGTTTATCCGAGTCACCAGCCTCAGAAATCACAGGTTAACAGCAGCTCAGATTAGAGACCAGGTCAATGCCACACAGAGTTCTAGCAGCAGACACATCTCTTCAACAACTGTTAAGAGGAAACTTTGTGCAGCAGGCATTCATGGTAAAATAGCTGCTAGGAAACCACTGCTAAGGACAGGCAACAAGCAGAAGAGACTTGTTTGGGCTAAAGAACACAAGGAATGGACATTAGACCAGTGGAAATCTGTGCTTTGGTCTAATAAGTCCAAATTTGAGATCTTTGGCTCCAACCACCGTGTCTTTGTGCGACGCAGAAAAGGTGAATGGATGGACTCTACATGCCTGGTTCCCACCGTGAAGCATGGAGGAGGAGGTGAGATGGTGTGGGGGTGCTTTGCTGGTGACACTGTTGGGGATTTATTCAAAATTAAAGGCATACTGAACTAGCACGGCTACCACAGCATCTTGCAGCGGCATGCTATTCCATCTGGTTTGCGTTTAGTTGGATCATCATTTATTTTTCAACAGGACAATGACCCCAAACACACCTCCAGGCTCTGTAAGGGCTATCTGACCAAGAAGGAGAGTGATGGGGTGCTACGCCAGATGACCTGGCCTCCAGTCACCAGACCTGAACCCAATCGAGATGGTTGGGGGTGAGCTGGACCGCAGAGTGAAGGCAAAAGGGCCAACAAATGCTAAGCATCTCTGGGAACTCCTTCAAGATTGTTGGAAGACCATTTCCGGTGACTACCTCTTGAAGCTCATCAAGAGAATGCCAAGAGTGTGCAAAGCAGTCATCAAAGCAAAAGGTGGCTACTTTGAAGAACCTAGAATATAAGACATATTTTCAGTTGTTTCACACTTTTTTGTTAAGTATATAATTCCACATGTGTTAATTCATAGTTTTGATGCCTTCAGTGTGAATGTCCAGTTTTCATAGTCATGAAAATACAGAAAAATCTTTAAATGAGAAGGTGTGTCCAAACTTTTGGTCTGTACTGTAGTTTTTTGTGCAATTTACACTGAGTACATATATACCCCGTATGTGGTGGAAAACGACTGTTTAGGCACATGGCAGAGCTCGGAAGGGAAGAAGCACCTGCTAAATTCTGGAGCTCAATTTTATATGGAATAGATTGCAGATACTATATCACATTTGAAGAGCCCCTGACATGCCAATACAGCAGAAAACCCCGGAAGCACCCCATTTTGGGAACAAGAGCTTTTGAGAAATTTTAGTGAGCATTTTTAACCTTCAGGAGATTCACAGAATTGTATAATATTAGGCTGAGTAAATGGAAAATTACCATTATTTCCACTAAAATGTTGCTTTGGCCCCAAGTAGTGATGAGCGAGCACTAAAATGCTTGGGTGCTCGATGCTCAGGTAGAGTAAATTGGAATGCTCGAGTGCTCGGTTTGAGTAACTAGTCCAATGTAAGTCTATGGGAAACTCGAGCATTTTTCCGGCTGCTTCCCCCAACGGTCTGCAGAAGGCCGAAAAATTGCCTAAATCGATGGGAACAGTGCTCTAATTACATGGGAACAGCATGGGGAAGACCCCTGGAAGCATTTCTGACTCCCAGGTATTATGCCATTTTTATGGAATAAAACATACAAAAAACAAAACCAAAATGGAATTTCCTGGAAAATATGTTAAGGAACATCCTTTCCAGGGTAATGACTTGAATATAAAGCAAAAAAATAACCAAAAACACAAATGCTCCTCCACATCTTGGGCTATGTTCACACATAGCGTTTTTGAAGCGTTTTTGCACTTTTGCATTGCTTTCAACGGTGAAAAATACATTCACCAGTAAATGTCATTTTAACATTTTACAACCTTATCTGGCCATGTGGTGTGTGAAACATCATCATACACATCCTGTTTCATTTATGAAGGAGGGATTGTGAAAGTCACAAACACTATTTTTACAGCCTTACTATTCTTAAAGGGCCAGCAGTCGGCTATGCTTTGTTGTTCCCATTATTAAAGAGTGGGTGTCCTATACTATTATTGCGTATGCAGTGACTGCAAGGGCTGCCAAAAACTTGGAAGCAACCCAATACCCCTTTAAAGAGACATAGAGGAGGGTCTCAGAAAAAAAATGTTTCCATTATAATGGAGTGGGTCTCCTATATTGGTAATGCCCATGCTGTGACTGAAAGAGCTGCCAAAATTTATGAAAAACCCCACCAACAATTTAAATACACAAAGAGCTGGGTTACAGAAATGATATGTTGTCATTAGAACTCAGATGGTCTGCTATCCAGTTTTAGGGTGTGCAGTGAGTCCAATGGCTGCCGAAAATTAGGAAAAACCCCACTAACAATTTAAAGACACATAGAGCTGGGCCACAGTAATGAAATGTTTCCATTAGAAAGGAGAGGGTCAGCAATCCAGTTTTAGGGTATGCAGTGAGTCCAACGGCTGCCAAAATTTAGGAAAAATTCCACTAACAATTTAAAGACACATAGAGATGGGCCACAGTAGCTACATGTTCCCATTAGAAAGGATGTTATGCTGGTGTGTACTTTAATAAAATTAAGTTAAACTTAAAGGACACGTCAGAGTCCACCGGACTGCAGAGGAGCTGCAGCAGCTGAGTCCCTGAGGGAATGTTCAGCTAAGCACAGAGAAAGAAATCTACTAGTGTGTTATGTGCACACACAAGTAGTAACTAAACAAGGTAAAATGCTGGGAGTTAGCAACATTCCAGCAATGAAACTAATAAACCACTGTACTGCAAGACACCGCTATGCAGAGCAAGGAAGATTTAGCAGCATGAAAACTCCTAACCAGCGTATAGAGCTGCAGGCCAGAAAAGGCCAGGAACCTAAGTTCCTAAAGGGGGAGAAGGTCTATGCAGCACCCTAAACATGGGTGGAAAAGTGGCAGTGTGACCACACATGCAATGGAGGAGCCCTGGGATGCTGGATCGGTAGCTAAGACGCCACCGTGGCATGAACACCAACCGGTGAGCGGACACGGTACAGCGTGCTGCTCACAGCAATCCCCCTAGCCCTAATTGATGGCTAGGATGACTAGGGAGCACACTGCAGGAACCCTTGACAATGACTCTCACACACTGCATTGACTGCTAGAGACCTTACCCCAGGTTAGACAGAGAGAGGCTAAGCACCGGGGCGGAGACCACGGTGCCCTTAAATACACAAGTGATACTCCCAGACCACCTGGACAACCAAACACGCTGTGCCGGACAGCAGGGGGCGTGGCTCATCGGCACATGACCACAATGGGGCGTGGCTTAGTGACACATTCCCACAATGGGCGTGGCTTAGCGGAACATGACACTTGTAAGGGTCATTGCAAGTTCCTCTGTCCTAATTTTTGGCAGCTTTTGCTTGGAAGTCATAGGCAAAGACTATGGGAGACCCACTCCCCAATAATGGGAATAATGTTTTTAATATGCTGGACTGCATGGCTCTTGTAAGGGTCATTGCAAGTTCCTCCGTCCTAATTTTTGGCAGCTTTTGCTTGGAAGGCATAGGCAAAGACTATGGGAGACCCACTCCCCAATAATGTGAATAATGTTTTTAATATGCTGTACTGCATGGTTCTTGTAAGGGGCATTAAAACTGTCTTGTTAAGCTACTGTGACCTCCATGTCTCTTCCAAGGTGCATTAAAACCGTCTTGTTAAACCACTCTGAACTCCACAGCTCTTTCAAGGGGCATTCAAACCGTCTTGTTAAGCTACTGTGACCTCCACGTCTCTTCCAAGGGGCATTAAAACCGTCATGTTAAACCACTCTGAACTCCACAGCTCTTCCAAGGGGCATTAAAACCATCTTGTTAAGCTACTGTGACCTCCACGTCTCTTCCACGGGGCATTGATATTGTCTTTTTATTCCACTGCAACCTCCACCACTCTTCCAAAGGGCATTAAAACCGTCTTGTTAAACCACTCTGAACTACATAGCTCTTCCAAGGGGCATTAAGACCATCTTGTTAAGCTACTGTGACCTCCACGTCTCTTTCACGGGGCATTGATATTGTCTTTTTATTCCACTGCGACCTCCACTATTCTTCCAAGTGGCATTAAAACCATCTTGTTAAGCTACTGTGACCTCCACGTCTCTTCCACGGGGCATTGATATTGTCTTTTTATTCCACTGCGACCTCCACCACTCTTCCAAGGGGCACTAAAACCATCTTGTTAAGCTACTGTGACCTCCACGTCTCTTCCAAGGGGCATTAAAACCATCTTGTTAAACCACTCTGAACTCCAGAGCACTTCCAAGAGGCATTGAAATGTTGTTTTTAATTACCTCTAACCTCCACGACTCTTCCAACGGGCATTGCATTTTCTCCTAATTTTAGTCAGCTATTGCTTTTCAATGCATAGGTGAACACTAAGGGAGACCCACTCCCCAATAATAGGTAGAAGGTTTTTAGTACGCTGTAATCCACGTCTGTTTCAAGGGGCATTGCAGTTCCTCATAATTTTTGGAAAGCCTTCCATTCACTGCTTAGGCCAACAGTGTACAGGAGACCCAGTTGCTATAAATGGAAAAAATGGTTTAGTTAAGGCCCTCTGACCTCCATGTCACTTCCAAGGGGCATTGTAGCGCCTCAAAATTTTTGGTAGGCATTGCACTCACTGTATGCCCTATAACTGTGTAGCCGAACCGCTCCTTTTGGTACAGAAACATATCCTATAAGACATGTGTGGTTGACTGGCCTGATAATGATGTGAATGGTCCCTGTTCCTCCTGCTCTTTCTCCTTTGCCATTACCTCATCCATCATTCATCACCTGAAGCTTTGTTTTAACGGGAGTCATAGAACTTGGATAGTAGCTGGAAAACATCCAGCAATCCTCGGAGGAGGTAGGATATGCGCCAAAACGCTGACCACCTTAGGCCTAGCTGCTACTACATACATGCGCTTGCATTCCAAGGAACAGAAAGCTAAGTAGATGAATGGCCTCATGATCATGAATAACTTACTCTTTGTGTAGGAGGCCGACCACTGCTGCTGTCTACCTTCTGAACTTTGTGTTGAAGCCTGATTGACCCAGGACCCACAATCCTCTATGTCTGGAGGACGTGTTGCATCCCAGTGTCCAACTGTGTACCGGCTTCCACAATATTAACCAAGTGTGAAGGCGTCAGTGAGATGGACCATCCCTGGCCACATTCACTTGTGTTTGTGGTTAGGCTGTCCTTCCCACTAAATGCACTGGGGAGGGCCCAGGTAATGTTTTGGTATGCGTGCTTGTGTATAAGGCGCACCAGGACAAATAGGGATGGCTGGTGACCGTTTATGGACACCCGGCTGCCCCCAGGTGGCTGGGAACCGTGTGTGGGCACCCGGCCGCGAGGTGGCTGGGGACCGAGTACGGACACCCGGTCGCCCCCTGGCATCTGGGGACCAAGCGTGGACACATGGCCGCCGGGCGGCTGGGGACTAAGTATGGATACCAGGCCGCCGACT
Organism: Phyllobates terribilis; assembly: GCF_046119375.1. Classification (NCBI taxonomy): domain Eukaryota; kingdom Metazoa; phylum Chordata; class Amphibia; order Anura; family Dendrobatidae; genus Phyllobates; species Phyllobates terribilis. Next base: position 65,395,046 of record NW_027362763.1, on the reverse strand, counting down.
CAGCCATGACGTGGTGGCCAGATTCCGCCTCCACATGCCTAAAAGGACCAATTTCAAGTACAAGCAAGCAAGCAGTATGGTATTGCAGCCTGGGGGTGGGTGGGTGGCAGGCTGCATACTTGCGCTTGCATTGCAAGGAATGGGGGAGGCACTCTTGAACACTGCCGTGGGACAAGGACTTGCACAAGGATAGTTGCAAGTCTGCATCTTCTGATGCGGCAAGGATCACTTCTGATGGGCACACTTTTAGGCAGTGACCTGGGTGTCAGAGATGCTTCCATGGGTCTTCCGTATGCTGTTCCCATGTCTTTTCAGCACTGTATGCATGTGTCACACAGCACATGGCCAGATAAGGTTGTAAAATGTTAAAGTGACATTTCCCGGTGAATGCATTTGTCACGGTTGAAAGCAATACAAAAGTGCAAAAACGCATAAAAAATGCTACTTGTGAACATAGCCCAAGGTGTGGAGGAGTATTTTTGTTTTTGGTTATTTTACCCTGGAAAGGATGTTCCTTAACATATTTCACAGGAAAACCGTTTCAGTTAAGTTTTTGAACATTTTATTGTGAGCCCGTAAAAGTGGCTTAATACCTCTGACCACGTTGTTGACAGCAGTGACCTGGGGGTCAGAAATGCTTCCTGTGGCGATCGCCATGCTGTCCCCATGTCATTTTAGCACTGTCACTATAGTTTTGGCCAATTTTTAGGCTTTATACAGACTGCCAGGGGTGCCGCCGCAAAAATGCTCGGGTCTCCTATAGACTAACATTGGGCTCGTTGCTCGGGTCGAGCACCCGAGTATCACGGTGAGCTCGGCCCGAGCTTCAAGCACCCGAGCATTTTAGTGCTCGATCAACACTAGTGAACACCAACCGGTAAACCGACACTGTAGAGCGTGTTGCTCACAGCAATCGCCCTAGCCCTAATTGATGGCCAGGATGACTAGGGAGCACACAGCAGGAACCATTGACAACGACTCTCACACACTGTATTGACTGCTAGAGACCTTACCCCAGGTTAGACAGAGAGGGACTAAGCACCGGGGCGGAGACCACGGTGCCCTTAAATACACAAGTGATACCCCCAGCCCCCCTGGACAACCAAACACGCTGAGCCAGACAGCAGGGGGCGTGGCTCATCGGCACGTGATCACAAGTGGGCGTGGCTTAGTGGCACATGATTGTAAGGGGCATGGTTTATCTGCACATGACCAGAAACGCAAAAAGCACACTTAAAATCTCTAGAACCGATCCTAAATGCTTACAATTGCTGACCAACAGGAAGGGACCTGGCCTCACGCCGTGAGAAAGCCCTTCTCCTGCGCACCGACCTAATATTACCCCCCTCTCTAGGGCATCCCCCCCCGGAATCATGGATACGCTCAAAAGCTGCAATAAGATCCGGAGTGTTGATATTGTCTACCGGCCTATCAGCCACGGGAAGAGGCATAAGAAGATCCGCCAGCCGTTCCCTAGACGGCTTATTTCGCGCACAAGAGACGCAGGCGGCAACAAAATGGGAGATATCAGTAGAAATCTTGGGCCACAAATAGGACAGAGAAATTAACTCCTTGGTCCCTTTGTCCCCAAAGTGACCTCTCATCTTGGAGGAGTGACCCCAATGGAGAACCTCTCGCCTACGAGACTCTGGCACAAAGGTCCTCCCAGGCGGAAGTCCCTGCAAGGTGACAGGGTTCAGAGAGTAAACTCTCGGATGGAACAATTAGTTGCGGTTCCGACTCCTCACCCAGATTATCTACAATGTATTTTGACATTGCTTTTGTCTTATGGACCGACAAAGAATCTACCATGCCTCTCGAGGGTTCGGAGACTGGAAGCACCGGACGAATACAATTCCCCTGGCATGAAGAGCTCCACTGGATAACCGGACCAGTCGACCAGTCCAGATGAGGAGAATGTCTCTGGAGCCAGGGCAGGCCCAAGAGTACCGAATCCACCCCCTCACCCATCACCACGAAAGAAATAGATTCATAATGGCTAGCTCCTATCTGGAGCTGAATAGCCTCAGTACGATGGGTAACCTCCTTAGGCAGCACCAACCCGTTAACTACCCAGATCTTAACTGGATTAGGAAGTACAATTAGTGGAATTGAGTGGCTCTGAGCGAAAGACGCGGACATAAAGTTTGCCTCTGCTCCCGAGACCACACAGGCTCCTATCGCCACAGTCTTCTGATCAAGAATGACTGAGGAAGGCAACAGAATTTTGGAGGAAACAAATTCATTTTCTAGTGACTCGCCTCCAACAGACACTAGAACTCCCCATTTTCCCTGAACATGCAGAGAGCGACTGGCGCTTCGACCAGACCCCCGAGGAGTGTGGGGCAATAGACCAGATTTTATTGGCCGTTTGGGTAGATGAAGACCCTCAGTGAATGACACCTCCATGGGCACAGAGGGGTCGAAATTGCCCGGATCCTCACTCTGAGGTGCTGAAAAGACTGGAGCAGAACGCTCCCGTAGCTTCTCAGCGGTCACCTCCAGTCGTCTCTCGGCAAACCGAAGGTCAATTCTGGTAGCGAGACTAATCAGTGCCTCAATAGTTACTGGCTCCTCTCGAGTAGCCAACGTATCTTTTACATGGAAGGCTAGACCTCTCCAGAAAATGGGAATCAGAACTTTGTCTGGCCAATCCAACTCTGCTGCTAGGGTGCGGAAACGCACCGCATAGTCACTTACGGACGACGTAGCCTTACTAAGAGCGAGAAGACGCATGGCAGTGTCATTAGTGACCTCAGGACCCAGAAAGGCCTGTTTGAGGGCTGTCGTGAAACCGACTACAGTCTGCACGACTGGATCCAACTGTTCCCAGAGTGGAGTAGCCCACTTCAGCGCCCACTCGGAGAGCAGGGAAAATATAAAGCCCACCCTAGACCTATCAGTCGGGTACACCTGCGGTTGCAACTCGAAGTGCACTGCACATTGATTGAGAAACCCCCGACAGGGCCGAACGCTTCCAGGAAACTTATTTGGAAGCGCAAGGCGAGGGGTTGAGACAGGGGATGGTATTAGGGCAGCTACCGTCTGACCTACTGCCTGAGCGGTCAGAGTTGGAATGTCCAGAGACGGCGCACATTGTTCTACCCATTGCAACCGAGAGTCCAGCTGCTGGATACAGTGTTGCATCGAGGATAAGCCATCCTGACGCTATGCTGTAGCCATCATACTCAGCCAGACCCTGGCCTAGTCTAATGTTATGCTGGTGTGTCCTTTAATAAAATTAAATTAAACTTAAAGGACACGTCGGAGTCCACCGGACTGCAGAGGAGCTGCAGCAGCTGAGTCCCTGAGGGAATGTTCAGCTAAGCACAGAGAAAGAAATCTACTAGTGTGTTATGTGCACACACAAGTAGTAACTAAACAAGGTAAAATGCTGGGAGTTAGCAAAACTCCAGTAATGAAACTAATAAACCACTGCACTGCAAGACACCGCTATGCAAGGAAGATTTAGCAGCATGAAAACGCCTAACTGGCGTATAGAGCTGCAGGCCAGAAAAGGCCAGGAACCTAAGTTCCTAAAGGGGGAGAAGGTTTCTGCAGCACCCTAAACGTGGGTGGAAAAGGGGCAGTGTGACCACACATACAATGGAGGAGCCCTGGGATGCTGGATCGGTAGCTAAGATGCCTCTGTGGCGTGAACACCAACTGGTGACCGACACGGTAGAGCGTGCTGCTCACAGCAATCCCCTTAGCCCTAATTGATGGCTAGGATGACTAGGGAGCACACAGCAGGAACCCTTGACAACGACTCTCACACACTGCATTGACTGCTAGAGACCTTACCCCAGGTTATACAGAGAGAGACTAGCCACCGGGGCGGAGACCACGGTGCCCTTAAATACACAAGTGATACCCCCAGCCCTCCTGGACAACCAAACATGCCGTGCCAGACAGCAGGGGGCGAGGCTTAGCGGCACATGCCCGCAAGGGGCGTGGCTTAGCGTCACATGACCCCCCAAGGGGCGTGACTTAATGACACATGACCGCAAGGGGAGTGGCTTAACAGCACATGATCACAAGGGGGCGTGGCCTGCTTGCACATGAGCAGAAACGCAGAAACCACACTTAGAATCCCTAGAACCGAACCTAAATGCTGACAATTGCTGACCAGCAGGAAGGGGCCTTCTCTTGCGAACTGACCTAACAAAGGAGAGGGTCTGCCATCTAGTTTTAGGGTATGCAGTGAGTCCAACGGCTGGCAAAATTTAGGAAAAACCCTACTAACAATTTAAAGACACATAGAGCTGGGCCACAGTAACGACATGTTCTCATTAGAAAGGAGAGGGTCTGCTATATAGTTATAGAGTATGCAGTGAGTCCAACAGTTGCCAAAACTTAGGAAAAACCCCACTAACAATTTAAAGACCCTTAGAACTGGGCCAAAGTAATGACATGTTCCCATTAGAAGGGAGATGTTCTGCTATCCAGTTATAGGGTATAGGGTATGCAGTGAGTCCAACGGCTGCCAAAATTTAGGAAAAACCCCACTAACAATTTAAAGACTCATAGAGCTGGGCCACAGTAACGACATGTTCCCATTAGAAAGGAGAGGATCTGCTATCCAGTTTTAGGGTCTGCAGTGATTCGCACGGCTGCCAAAATTTAGGAAAAAACCCCATTAATAAGTTAAAGACACATAAAGCTGGGCCATTGTAATGAGTACGAAATGTTCCTATTAGAAAGGAGATGGTCTGCTATCCAGTTATAGGGTATGCAGTGAGTCCTACGGCTGCCAAAATTTAGGAAAAAACCCACCAACAATTTAAAGACACATAGTGCTGGCCACAGTATTGACATGTTTCCATTAGAAAGGACAGGGTCTGCTATACAGTTATAGGGTATGCAGTGAATGCAACGGCTGCCAAAGTTTAGGAAAAAACCCACTAAATTTAAAGACACATAGAGCTGAGCCACAGTAACGACATGTTCCCCTTAGAAAGGAAAGGGTCTGCTATACAGTTATAGGATATGCAGTGAGCCGAACGGCTGCCAAAATTTAGGAAAACCCCACTAACAGTTTAAACACACATTGAGCTTGGCTACAGTAATGAATACGACATATTCCCATTAAAAAGGAGTGGGTCTCCCATACGTTTTTCCTATGGAGTGAATGCAACTTCTGCCAAAAAATTGGAGGTACACCAGTGCCCCTTGCAAGAGACATAGAGGTCGGCTGGCCTCCTGAAAACAATGTTCCCATCATTAGATTATTAGGAAGTAGGTCTCCCATACTGTCTGCCTATGCAGTGAATGCAACGGCTCGCAATATTTGGAGGAACTCCAATGTCCCTTGCAAGATATGTAGATATTGTGATATGGTAGATATGGTGGTGATATGGAAGAGGCTTTGGAGGATGAGGAGAAGGAGGAGGACTAGAGCAAATAGACAAAATCAGGAAGCGTATACCCATGTCTGGGTGTGAAGACAGAGGTACATGGGAATAAAGTTAGATCTCCCCAAAAAAACACTGTATTTGAGTTTATGTTACGCTGCTATCATTCGGTGGTGTTGAAAAGTCTGGCCCAATCCAGTAATTGTTCATTTTTATAAGACTCAGCCTGTCAGCATTTTCAGTTGACAGGAGGATGCGCCTATCGGTTATAATTCCACCAGCGGCACTAATAAACTGCTTTGACAAAATGCTAGCGGCAGGGCAGGCCAGAACCTCCAAGTCATAGAGAGTCAGTTCATGCCACAGGTCCAGCTTGGATACCCAATAATTATAAGGCACAGAGGAGTAACGGAGTACATTGGTACGGTCGGCCAGGTACTCCCTCACCATCTTCCAAAACTTTTCCTTCCTTGGGATAACACCCCGCACCTCAAGGCCTGTGCAATTGGAGGATCTGAGAAAACTGCTCCAGAACTTTGACAGTGTTCCCCTGCCTCTGCTGGATTGCATTTGTGTCTCTCTCGCCTGTACTCCTTGGTTGTCCAACGAACTGTGACCTCTGCCGCCAGTGTTTTCAGAAGGGAATTTTTTTAATAATTCTGCAAAAGGACCTTTTTTTCTACTGTCCCATTTTATGTAGGCCTGTCCTGTGTGAGCATAAGAGACAGAAGGTTATCCTTGTAGAGTGGGCCTAGAAGTGTCACCAGACAGTAATGACTGTAACACAAAATTTGGAGAACGCGAGAGTCATTGGACAGGCAACGTAACATAAACTCAGCCATGTGTGCCAGACTGCTAAAAGGCAAGACTTCCATGTCCTCACCAAGAGGAAGACTGACCATTCTCTCCTCCTCATACTCCTCCTCTTCATCTTCCTCCCTGTCCTCAGGCCATACACCCTGAACAGATGGCATGACAGTTGTGCAGGTAGTACCATGTATAACGCAGAAAACAAGCTCCTTCCTCCTCCTCCTCACCCAATCCATGTTGGGATGAGATGAGGCTGGGCTGTGTGGAATCACCCTGTATGGTTCCTTGCTCCATCTCATCGTGCTCCGCCTACAATGCATCCTCTTTAATTGTGAGCAGAGAGCATTTCAGAAGACAGAGAAGTGGGATGGTGATGCTAATTATGGCATCATCGCCGCTCACCATTTTCATGAAGTCCTCAAAGTTTTGGAGGATGATACATATGTCTGACAGCCGTGTGCACTCCTAAGGTCTTATGTGTGGAGTCTGAAATGAATACCGACGGCCTTGTTGATGCTGGTAGTCAACAACTGCCCTCTTCTGCTCACAAATCCTTCCCAACATCTGCAATGTAGAGTTCCAATGCGTGAGAACATCGCAGATCAGTTGGTGAGCTGGAAGCTGCAAACGCTGCTGAAGCACGGCAAGGGCGGCAGAAGCTGAATTTCTAAAATAGGCACACAGGCAGCTTACTTTGACAAGCAGATCTGGCAGATCCAGGTAGGTTTTTAGAAATCACTGAACCACAAGGTTAAGCACATGGGCCAGGCATGGTAGGTGTGTGAGCTCTCTTCGCCTCAGAGCTGCCACCAGGTTCCGGCCATTGTCACACACAACCATGCCTGGCTGTAGGGTTAGCGGTGTCAGTCACAGATCTGCCTGTTCACAGAGCTGTCCACAACTCTTCAGCATTGTGCGGTTTGTCACCTAAGCATATTAGCTTCAGCACAGCCTGTTGCCGCTAGGTCGAGGCAGTGCTGCAATGTGTCCAGCTTGCTACTGATGTAGTCATTTCAGAGATGGACGATGAAGAGGAGAAGGAGGAGATGCAGGAGCTGTAGAATGAGGGAAACCCTGATTGACCCTCGGCCCGCAATACTCGGCGTCAGGACGACGTGTTCGGTTCCAAGGTCCGACTGGGTCCCGGCTTCCACTATATTAACCCAGTGTGCCATCAGCGAGATGTACCGTCCCTGCCCACAAGCACTTGTCCACGTGTCCATGGTTAGATGGACTTTCCCAGTAACTGTGCTTTTGAGGGCACAGCTAATGTTGTGGGACACGTGCTCGTGTATATCAGGGACGGCACACCAGGAGAAATAGTGGCGGCTGGGGACCGAGTACCGAGGGATGGCTGCCGCCATCACGTTGCGGAAAATTTCCATCTCCACGAGCCTAAAAGGCAACAATTCAAACGCAAGCATTTGCGAAATGTGTGTGTCTGTGGGGTGTTGGCTGCATTCTTGCCCTTGTGTTCCAAATACTGGGGTAGGGACAACTAAACGCTGTGCTGGTACAAGGACGTGGACGTGCTTGCTGATGGTGCTAGTTGAGAGTGTGCAATGATACATGCAGGGCGGGAGGCATCTTGGCATGTGCTGTGGACAGGGGATTGGCATGCATGCACAACTCCGGACAAAGCAGCGGTGTCACCCGCAGATACTGTTGCTGGACCCGGGGGCTAGGCCCACTTAGTCGGGTGTTTTGCTGCCATGTGCCTGATCATGCTGGTGGTGGTCAGGCTGCTAGTTTTGCTACCCTTGCTGATGCAGGCCTGGCAGGTGGTGCAAATTGCCTTTTTGGGGTTATCTGCAGAGTCTTTAAAAAACAACCAGACTCGGAAAGATCTAACAGTTGTACTGGCGACTTCTATCAAGTTGACGTTATGAGGAACGCTTTCCTGCCTTGTGTCTGTGGCCACCTCTCTGCTTCTTCCTGCCTGTTGTGGTGCTATGCCTCCCTCCCCCTGTGTGCTGCTATCCTTGCTCTGTATGTCCCCCTGCCAGGTTGGGTCAGTTACTACATCATCCACCACCTCATCTTCCACTTCCACACCCTGGTCCTCCTCCTGACTTTCTGGCAATTGTGTCTCAACATCATCATCTACCTCTTGTGACAGTAATTGCACTTTCCCACCTTTGCCTTAGCTGCTCCAATATTTGGGCATCACTACACTCTTTTTCCTCTTCACTCTCTTGAAGCTGGCCGGGCTAAAGGCCCGAATCTACAAATGGAAAAGTCAACAGCTCTTCTGAGTGTCCAAGTGTGGGATCAGTTGTCTCCAGGCACTCAGCATGATGGGAGGAAGGAGGATTAGGGTGAGGAATATGTGGTCCAGACTCACGGCTACTGAGACTTGACCGTGTGGAAGACAGGGTGGTGGTGGTGGCAGAGTGACTTGAAGCATTATCTGCTATCCAACCAACAACCTTTTGACACTGCTCTGGATTAAATAGTGGTGTACTGCGGTCCCCTAGTAATTGGGGAAGGAAGGTCTTGTGACAAGATATGGGTGTTTGTTGTGACACAAATTCAGCTTGCCCACTGCCACGGCCTCGGCCTCTGCATTCACCATCACCGTCACATCCACTTCTCCGTCCCTTGCCATGCACCTTGTCCATTTTAAATTGAAGAAAATATTTTCCATGTTCACTAGAAATGGCTGATTTTGGAACGCAGTTATATGTGATACGTCTCACAGAGAACCACGGTTTTAAATAGCAGGCCTGTAATTTACTAATATTATTCTACACAGACTTCGTGTGAATAGCTTGACCAACACACTGCAATGAAATGAAAATGGAAGAAATGGCTGATTTTAGAACACTGTTATAGGTGATATGTCTGACAGAGAACCACGGTTTTAAATAGCAAGCCTGTAATTTACTAATATTATTCTACAGAGACCTAGTGTGCATAGCTTGACCAACACACTGCAACAAAATAGAAGGCAGAAATGGCTGATTTTGGTACACTGTTATAGGTGATATGTCTGACAGAGAAGAATGGTTTTAAATAGCAGGCCTGTAATTTACTAATACTATTCTTCACAGACATCTAGTGTGAATAGCTTGACCAACCCACTGCAACAGAATGGAAAAGGAGCCCAATATTTTCCACGTTCAGTTCAAATTTCTGGATTTTTATTGTTGAAATAAGGAACAGATCTGGCTCTATTCTGCAGTGCTAACAAGCAAATGGATCAGAAAAATGGTGTACTCTGGATTGCTTTTTAAGCAAATAACCAGGATTAAGATAAAAGAAAATTTGCCCTGGCCCCTCATATCTGGGGCTATGTCTACAAATATCTGTAATTATTACAGCAGCAGCAGACAGGACGTTCAATGGACCCTCTTGCGCTATATGCACTGCAGTCTGCCACACACACTGACTCCCTGCCTATCTCCTGCCTAGCACTGATTATATGCAGCTGGATTATTCCTCAGAAGGACTGTTAGTTCAGATGGATATATACTGCATATATGTTGTGGAATATCTACACTAACTATACACAAGCAAATCTCTCCCTGACTCAGAACTACCTCTCCCTATCTGTTTCCACGGTAGACTGTGACGAGCATAGCGGCGCCAGGTCTTATAAGCACCTGATGATGCTTTGCGGCCATCCAATCACTGTAATGGCCACAACCAACATGTCTACGGCATTACAGTGCATGCCAGGCAATCCCTGCATGTTCATTGGCTCTCTAAAGACCTGAGTTCCTGCCCGAGCGACCCGGAAATACTCGCCGAGCTTGTCGAGCACCGTGATGCTCAGGCAAGTATCGAGCAGTGGCAAGCACGTTCGCTCATCACTAGCCCCAAGTTTTTTGTTTTCAAAAGGGATAATAGGAGAACATGAATGGCACAATTTGGTACAAAATTTCTCGTGAGTATGCTATTACTTCATATGTAGACAAAAAGTATTTTTGAGGCACAGTGCAAAGCAGAAGGGAAGAAGCGCCATATTAGAGTTAAAATTTTGCTGGAATGGTTTCAGGGTGCCATGTCACATTGACAGAGCCCCTCAGGTGCCAAAACAGCAGAACCCATAAGTCCATAAGTGACCTTATTTTGCAAACTACACTCAATTGAGTGTGTTTACTCCACATGTGCCTCCCAAAATGTTATAACATTGGGCAGTGAAGAAAGAATAATTACATTTTTACCACTAAAATGTTGTTTTAGCCCCAAGTTTTTAATTTTTATAAGGGCTAGTAGGAAAAAATTGACCTTACAGTTTGTTGGGAAATTTCCCCTGATTGCACCAATGCCCTACACATAATCAGGAAATACTTTTCAGGTGGAACACTAAGAAGGGAAGGAGCACCATATTATAGTACAGATTTAGATGTTATGGCTTTCAGGTGCCATGACCCACTGGAAGACTCCTTGAGGTGCCAGGAAAGCGGAAACCCCCCATAAGTGACCCTATTTTACAAACTACACCTCTCAATGAATTCATCTAAAGGTGCAGTGATCAGATTGACAATAAAGGTGTGCAAATGATTTTATACCACTTGGAAGTGAATAAAAAACTACATTTTTACCACAAATTATGTTTTAGCCCACAAGGGAAAATGGGTAAAAATTACACTGACATTTTTCACACAATTTCTGCTGAATGTGACAATACCTATATGTGATTGAATTATCCATCATCTTTACTTAGGGGTTACTCACCTGCAGAAAATGGTATGAAGGCCTCGTTTTTGACAAAGTTTCCATCAGAGTCCAGAAAATGTTGAGGGTAAAACTCATCAGGTTTCTTGAAGTACTTGTCATCTCGTAGGACAGATGTCATTGACGGCATTATGTGAGTTCCCTGCAAATGTTTAAGAATTATTCTCTTGCTGAAATTCAAATGAAAAATAGGATATCTTTTGGATAGGGTAACCATAAAAAATATCTGAGTCCATATAGGCCTACAGTTAGGGTCCCTGAAAATTGTATTATTTTCATCAGCCTCTTGAATCCTACTGAGTACATTTGATGGGTACCTGAGGAGGCTGGTTTACTTCTTCTTAGCCATTCACTCATTTCTAAATGAGGGGGAACAATATTTTATTTATGGAGCGTTTCAGATCATACCCTATATTTAGTAGGTCCAAGGGGGATTGGAAACAGAACTCTAATCTGGGCTTTGGCCTCTGTAGTTACACTTAGGTAAAAAGAAGGGCACCATATGGGAAACCAAATTTGCCCATTATTACCAAATATTCAATATTTCTTGACTGATGGGTATCCAGTGGCTGAGAGATTAAACGTGAGTTTCGGCCCCCTATTTGCACGCAATATTAGTGCCACCAATGGCTGCACTGCCCACTTTAGTTGAATTCTCTCTAACAAAATTTGCAAGATATCTCTCCTCTATAAGAAAGCAATCTGTGTTTCTGGTGACAAAAATACAATGGTGCTTAAAAGTCTGTGAACCCTTGAGAATTTTCCATATTTCAGCATTTAACCTAATTTAACCAAAAATTTAACCTAAAACTGTATCAGATATTTACATGTCGTAAAAGTAGAATTAAAGTACATAATCAAACAATCAAAGTATTAGATTGTATCTTTTTTTATTGCGAAAATGTATCCACTATCTAATGTCTGTAAGTGGCAAAAGTATTTCAATCCTTAGGATTAGTAAATAATTTGAAGGTGAAATTAGAGTTTGGTGTTTTTAATAAATAGGATGACAAGCAGGTGTGCGAGGGTGACCTGTTTTATTTAAATAAGAAGGATATATGAAAGTGTTATCTTTACAACACATTTGTGGATGTAAAACCCCTGGCAAAAATTATGGAATCACCGATCTCGGAGATGTTCATTCATTTCTTTAATGTTGTTGAGAAAAAGCAGATCACAGACATGGCACAAAACTAAAGTCATTTCAAATGGAAACTTTAAAGACACTAAAAGAAATCAAGATTAAAAGTGTGGTACTCACTAAGGGTAATTTTTTTCAGACCAAGCAGAGAGAAAAAATTATGGAATCACTCAATTCTGAGGAAAAAATTATGGAATCATGAAAAACAAACACACAAAAGAACACTCCAATACATCACTAGTATATTGTTGCACCACCTCTGGCTTTAATAGCAGCTTGCAGTCTCTGAGGCATGGACTTAATGAGTGACAAACAGTACTCTTCATCAATCTGGCTCCAACTTTCTTTGATTGCTGTTGCCAGATCAGCTTTGCAGGTTGGAGCCTTGTCATGGACCATTTTCTTCAACTTCCACCAAAGATTTTCAATTGGATTGAGATCTGGACTATTTGCAGGTCATGACACTGACCTTATGTGTCTTCTTTCAAGTAATGTTTTCACAGTTTTTGCTCTATGGCAGGATGCATTATCATCTTGAAAAATGATGTCATCATCCCCAAACATCCTTTCAATTGATGGGATAAGAAAACTGTCCAAAATATCAATTTTAAACTTGGGCATTTATTGAAGATGTAATGACAGCCATCTCCCCAGTGCCTTTACCTGACATGCAGCCCCATATCAGCAATGACTGTGGAAATTTGCATGTTCTCTTCATGCAGTCATCTTTATAAACCTCATTGGAACGGCACCAAACAAAAGTTCCAGCATCATCACCTTGCCCAATGCAGATTTGCGATTCATCACTGAATATGATTTTCATCCAGTCATCCACAGTCCACGATTGCTTTTCTTTAGCCCATTGTAACCTTGTTTTTTCTGTTTAAGTGTTAATAATGGCTTATGTTTAGCTTTTCTGTATGTAAATCCCATTTCTTTTAGGCGGTTTCTTACAGTTCAGTAGTTCAGTCACAGACATTGACTCCAGTTTCCTCCCATTCGTTCCTCATTTGTTTTGTTGTGCATTTCCTATTTTGGAGACATATTGCTTTAAGTTTCCGGTCTTGACGCTTTGATGTCTTCCTTGGCGTACCAGTATGTTTCCCTTTACCAACCTTCCACTGTTGCTTGTAATTGGTACAGATTTTAGACACAGCTGACTGTGAACAACCAACATCTTTTGCAACATTGTGTGATGATTTACCTTCTTTTAAGAGTTTGATAATCCTCTCCTTTGTTTCAATTGACATCTCTCGTGTTGGAGCCATGATTCAGGCCAGCTCTCCAAGGTGTGATCACTCTTTTTAGATGCAGACTAATGAGCAGATCTAATATGATGCAGGTGTTAGTTTTGCAAATGAAAATTTACAGGGTGATTCCATAATTTTTTTCTCAGAATTGAGTGATTCCATCATTTTTTCCCTCAGCTTGGTCTGAAAAAAATTACCCTTACAGAGTACCATATTTTTAATCTTGATTTCTTTTAGTGTTTCTTAAAGCCCTAAAGTTGCTATTTGAAATGACTTTAGTTTTGTGCCATGTCTGTGATATGCTTTTTTTCAACAACATTAAACAATTGAATGAACATCCTCCGAGCCCGGTAATTCCATAATTTTTGCCAGGGTCTGTATATTATGGCACTAACAAAGGGGATTTATGAGTATGACAGAAGAAGAGTTATTTTATGCTCCACAGGCTTGTAAAGGGTTAAAAACCATTTCTAAATAGTTTGAGGTCCAACACTCAACAGTCAGACAGATTGTGTACAAATGGAGAAAATTCAAGATCATTATTTTCCTTCCCAGTACTGAGCAAACAACAAAAATCACTTCAAGTAAGGTATATAACAGTTTGCGAGATCACAAAGAAACCCAAGGTAACATCTAAGCAACTAAAGGCCTCTCTCACTGTAACGAATGTTAATATGCATGAGTCAACCATTGCAAAGAGACAGAGGTGCTAATATCATAGTTTGAATCTGTTTTGCTGCATCTGGACAATGAATTATGAATTTTATTAGAAAATTCTAAAGGAAAATATCAGGACATTTGTCCATGATATGACCTGAATGTAAAGAGCACATGGGTCATGCAACAGGACAATGACTCAAAGCACACAAGTGGTTCTACACAAGAATAGTTAATGAAGAATAAAGTTAAAGTTTTGGAAAGGCCAAGTCAAAGTCCTGTCCTTAATTCTATAGAAATGTTGTGTGAAGCAAGCAGTTCAACGGAGAAAACTCACCAACATAACAGAGCTAAAGCTGTTTTGTGGGGAGTAATGTGCTAAAATTCCTCCAAGCTGATGTGCAGTACTAATCAGGAATTACCGGAAACATTTAAATGCAGTAATTGCAGCACAAGGGAGTCACATCAGATGCGAAGCAGAAAGCAAAGGTTACATTTTGCCACTCCCAGGCATGATATTAGATCATTTTCCTAATTTAAAAAAATGACAAAAATTAATATTTTGGAATCATTTTTTTTATTTGGTTCTGTTTATCTGCATTTAGGAAATGTGTGAAAATCTGCTGTATTTTCAAAGTCATATTTCAAGATTTTTAAAGGGTCAAACAGCATTCTAGAAGGTAGCAATCTTCTGAAGGCCTAAGAGGAACATGACACAGTACGTATGGATTGAGAGTATGGTTTTTCCTGTAATTATGTCCATACTGTATCTACTTTTCCACATTATATTTTAACCCCTTCATGACCGGGCCATTTTCCGTTTTTGCGTTTTCGTTTTTTGCTCCCCTTCTTCCCAGGGCCATAACTTTTTAATTTTTCGGTCAATATGGCCATGTCAGGGCTTATTTTTTTGCGGGACGAGTTTTGTTTTAGTTTTGAATTATGCCATTGGTTTTACCATATCACGTACTGGAAAACGGGAAAAAATTCCAAGTGCGGTGAAATTGTAAAAAAAAGTGCAATTGCACAGTTGTTTTTTTTTTTTTTTACCACATTCATTAAATGCTAAAACTGACCTGCCATTTTGATTCTCCACATCATTGCGAATACATAGACACCAAACATGTATAGGTTCTTTTTTTATTTAAGTAGTGAAAAAAATCCAAAGTTTCCAAGATCTGTAGCATCTCCATTTTTCGGGATCAGGATCCAGGTGTGGGATTATTTTTTATGTGCCAAGTTGACGTTTTTATTGATATCATTTTGGGGATATGCAATGTTTTGATCGCCCGTTAATGCATTTTATTGCAGTGTAGCGGCAACCAAAAAAACGTAATTCTTGCTTTTTTAATTTTTTTTTCCGTTAAACTGTTTATGGATTAATTCTTTTTATATATTGGTAGATTGTGTGATTCTGAAAGTGGCGATACCAAATATGTGTATGTTTGATTTTTTTTTATTGTTTTATTTTGAATAGTGCGAACGGGGGGTAATTTAAACTTTTTTTTTTTTGTTAATATGTTTAAAAAAACTTTTTCTACTTTTTGCAAGTTTTAGTAGTCTCCATGAGACACTAGAAGCTGCAATTGTCTGATCGTCTCTGCTACACATAGGCGATGATCAGATCGCCTGTGTGTAGTAGAAATGCTCACTTGCTATGAGCGCCGACCGCTGGGCAGCGCTCATAGCAATCTGGCAATGACAACTGCAGGGGTCTCCTGCAGAACCCGGGTTAACATGCCAACCCCTCGGCGACCTTCAATCATGTGAATGGGTCGCTGATGGGCAGAGGTAGTGACACGCTTCCTGTAAGCATGAGTAATATGCCACTGTCAGAGATTGACAGCGCCATTTAACTAGTTAACAGCCGAGGGTGGATCGCGATTCCACACACGGCAGTTAGGGGCGCATTACAACTGTACAGATCAGCTGTCATGTGCCTGGAAGGAGCGGGCTCCGGCGCTGAGCCAGCACTAAAGGAAGGGACCTGACATGTGTCGTAATAATAAGGTACATGTGTTTTTCCATCTATAATTAAGTTGTATTTTTCCAGTCTGACCCCAAACTATGTTCAGAACATTTTTTTGCAGCACCCATTGAATTCAGTGGGCACAGTGAGAACAATTCTATTAATTGTGAAGGATGATAACAGACAAGCTCTTGTATTAATACAAAATAAATCAATATTTCATTTAAATCAAAAAACAGAAACTTACTTAAATTTTAAAAAAAGTCATGCAATATAATATTTTACTTCTTACTTTTGGTAGGAAGAAACCCTTCAGTGTGACATCTTGAGTAGTCATATGTGGCAAATTGGTTGGCACAACATTGGCGAATCTCTGAACCTCGTGGATTACGGCGTCTGTGTATGGCATGTGATTGCGGTGCACCATCTGAGGCTCAGTTGATCCGATAACCTTTTTGATTTCTTTTTGAACATTTTCTGTTATCAAAGACAATATTGCCTATAATTATCCATAATGTCTTCAAGTCTTAGCTAAAAGCAAACACTTAATATTTCTAAGCATATAATACTGGTAAATATGGAGTGATGGTTTGTAAGCCCCCTCCATCCATCCAACTCTTCTCCATCTTTTTTCATGACATGTGGAATGACCCTTGGAAAAGGTCTTTCCTCCTTATTTGCACTCTACTCTCTCATAGGGTGCTCCTTATGTCCTCTGCCACAAACTGCATGCTCCCTTTACTCCACAAACTGCTCCTTATGCCCCTTATCCACACAGACTATCCCCAATTTTCCCTTCATTTTCACAAACTGCTCTCCGTGCCTTCACTTCTCACACAGGGTAAGCAACAAGTTCCTATTTCAATCACAAACTGCTCCCATGGCCACCCTTTTATACAAATTGCTCCCATTATGAAGCATAAAGACACCTATAAAGTCTCCTCTTAGTCTTCTTTTTTGCAAGCTAAACATTCCCAAATCCTCTAACCGTTCTTCATAGGACATTGTTTGCAGACACCATTCTGGTTGCTCTTCTCTTAACTTGCTCCAGTTTCTTTATGTCTTTTTTCAAATATGGTGCCCACAACTGGACCCAGTATTCCAGATGAGGTCTGACCAAGGAGGAGTAGAGAGGGATAATTACTTCACGTGATCTAGACTGTATGCTTCTGTTAATACATTCCAGAACTGTATTTGCCTTTTTTTGCTGCTGCATCACACTGTTGACTCATGTTCAGTCTGTGATCTATTAATATACCCAAGTCTTTTTCACATGTGCTGTTGCTTAACTCTATTCCTCCCGTTCTGTATATGCCTTTTTCATTTATCTTGCTAAGATGTAGTACTTTGCATTTCTCCCTGTTAAAAACCATTCTGTTAGTTATGGCCCACAGTTCCAGTTTGTTTAGATCTTTTTGAATCCTCTCTCTCTCTTCTCTAGTGTTAGCTATCCCTCCTAGCTTTGTGTCATCAGTAAATTTAGGCTCCCTATTAGTGTTGAGCCACCCCCGTAGTGTTCGGGTTCGGTTCGGTTCGTCGAACACCGGGATGTTCGAGGAACTGTTCGTCGAACTGTTCGTCGAACACCTTAGAACACCGTCGAACACTGTTAAAACCAATGGCAGGCAAACAAAAACACATAGAAACACATAGAAAACACCTTCAAAGGTGTCCAAAAGCTGTCAAACTGCTCAGAAGACACTCTCTTTAAAAAAGCCGGCCGGCAAATTCAGCAGCGGCATACACCGGTACCCGACAATTTAGACAAGAAGGAATAGAGCATCACACATAGATTAGATAGATAGAAACATGTCAGTCACACATATAAGAAGCACAGTGACAGTGTTGGTTACTGCACTTGTCATTTAGTGTAAAGGATTTATTAAAAAAAATATTAGTGTTTTCATGCACCGTCTCTTTAAAAAAGCCGGCCGGCAATTCAGCAGCGGTACCCGACAATTTAGAACAGAAAGAATAGAGCTTCACACATAGATTAGATATATATGTGACTGACATGTTTCTATCTATCTAATCTATGTGTGAAGCTCTATTCTTTCTGTTCTAAATTGTCGGGTACCGCTGCTGAATTGCCGGCCGGCTTTTTTAAAGAGACGGTGCATGAAAACACTAATATTTTTTTAAATAAATCCTTTACACTAAATGACAAGTACAGTAATCAACACTGTCACTGTACTTCATATATATGTGACTGACATGTTTCTATCTAAGAAGTATAGTGACAGTTTTGCTTACTGTACTTGTCATTTAGTGTAAAGGATTTATTAAAAAAAATATTAGTGTTTTCATGCACCGTCTCTTTAAAAAAGCCGGCCGGCAATTCAGCAGCGGTACCCGACAATTTAGAACAGAAAGATAGAGCATCACACATAGATTAGATAGATAGAAACATGTCAGTCAAATATATAATAAGTACAGTGATAGTGTTGGTTACTGTACTTGTCATTTAGTGTTAAAATAAAGGATTTATTAAAAAAAAAATTAGCGTGGGGTCCCCCGTAATTTTAGTCTCTAGCGGAGGTTAAGCAGACGGCTGGGGCAGATGTTTGAAGCCTGGGAAGGAGGTAATACCCATGGAGCTTCCCAGGCTACTAATATCAGCCCCCAGTTGAATACTTAGCCTTTACTAGCTATTAAAATGGGGGACCCCCCAAAAAAATGACGTGGGGTCCCCCCTATTTTAATAGCTAGCAAAGGCTAGGCAGACAGCTGGGGGCTGATATTAATAGCCCAGGAAGGGTGCCATGAATATTGGCCCCCTCCCAGGCTAGAAACAGCAGCCGTCAACCGCCCCAGAAATGGCGCATCCATAGGATGCCCCAATTCTGGCACTTAGCCTCGCTCTTCCCACTGCCCTGTAGCGGTGGCAGTGGGGTAATAGGGCTGGGGTTTATGTCAGCTTATAATGCCAGCTGACATCAAGCCCAGGTTAGTAATGGAGAGGCGTCTATAAGACACCCCAATTACTAACCCCATAGTGAAAGTTAAAAAAAACACAAACACCCAGAATAAAGTCCTTTAATTGAAATAAACACACAATTCTTTATTGTTCTAAATTAAACCATACTTACCATCACGCCCATTCCAGCTGAAGCCAACGATCTCCTGCAATAAAAATAAAATAATAAACCAACATCATCCTTACCTTTCGATGGTTCCCAGGACAGCTCCAGCTCTGCTACATCGAGATGACAGGCTGGACCGCAGCAGAACGCTGCCGTCCAGCCTGTCAAACCGCAGACACTGAGAAGAATTCTCACGCTGAAGCGCTGAGTGCAGGAGAATTTTCCTACGCTGTCAGTGACGTGCATGAGGTGAGCTGAGATCATTGGACATGAACTCACCTCATGCACGTCACTGACAGCGTGGGAAAATTCTCACGCTGAAGCGCTGAGTGCAGGAGAATTCTCCCACGCTGTCAGTGACGTGCATGAGGTGAGCTCATGTCCAATGAACTCAGCTCACCTCATGCACGTCACTGACAGCGTGGGAAAATTCGCCTGCACTCAGCGCTTCAGCGTGAGAATTTTCCCACGCTGTCATATGACCTCGGCTCATCTGGATGCCGTCACAGCGAGACACTGAGGAGCGCAAGCATGCCTGCTCTTCTCAGTGTCTGCGAAATGACAGGCTGGATGGCAGCGTTCTGCTGTGGTCCAGCATGTCATGTGAATGTAGCAGAGCTGAAGCTGTCGTGGGAACCATGGAAAGGTAAGGATGATGTTGGTTTATTATTTTTCTTTTATTGCAGGAGATCGTTGGCTTCAGCTGGAATGGGCGTGATTGTAAGTATGGTTTAATTTAGAACAATAAAGAATTGTGTGTTTATTTCAATTAAAGGACTTTATTCTGAGTGTTGTGTTTTTTTTAAATACTTTACTAGAAATTCATGGCGGTCATGTCTAATACTGGCGTGACCCCATGAATTTTGGGCTTAGGGCCAGCTGATAATACCAAGCTGGCCTTAACCCCTTTATTACCCAGTGAGCCACCGCACCAGGGCCCTGGATGAGTTGGGTACAGCGCCACAAGATGGCGCCTCTATGAACGCGCCATTTTCCGGGGTGGCTGCGGACTGCAATTTGCAGCGGGGGGGGGCCCAGAAAGCTTGGGCCTCCCTGCGCTGTGGATTCCAGCCCCCAGCTGCCTAGTTGTACCTGGCGGGACACAAAAATAGGGCGAAGCCCCACGTATTTTTTTTTTAATTATTTCATGAAATTCATGAAATAATTAAGAAAAAAAGGCCTTCCCTATATTGTTGTGTCCGGCCAGGTACAAATAGGCAGCAGGTGGTTGGGGGCAGCCCGTTCCTGCCTGCTGTACCTGGCCGGACACAAATATAGTGCGAAGCCCCACGTCAATTTTTTTTAATTATTTCAGGAAATTCTTGAAATACATAAAAAAAAAATTGACGTGAGGCTTCGCACTATATTTGTGTCCCGTCAGGTACAGCAGGCTGGAACCGGCTGCCCCCAACCACCAGCTGCCTATTTGTACCTGGCCGGACACAACAATATAGGGAAGCCCATTTTTTTTAAATTATTTCATGAAATAATTAAAAAAAAATTGACGTGGGGCTTCGCACTATATTTGTGTCCGGCCAGGTACAGCAGGCAGGAACGGGCTGCGCCCAACCACCAGCTGCCTATTTGTACCTGGCCGGACACAACAATATAGGGAAGCCCTTTTTTTTTTTAATTATTTCATGAAATAATTAAAAAAAAATTGACGTGAGGCTTCGCCCTATATTTGTGTCCAGCCAGGTACAGCAGGTAGGAACGGGCTGCGCCCAACCACCAGCTGCCTATTTGTACCTGGCCGGACACAACAATATAGGGAAGCCCTTTTTTTCTTAATTATTTCATGAAATAATTTAAAGAAAATTGACGTGGGGCTTCGCCCTGTTTTTGTGTCCAGCCAGGTACAACTAGGCAGCTGGGGGCTGGAATCCGCAGCGCAGGGAGGCCCAAGCTTTCTGGGCCACCCCCGCTGCAAATTGCAGTCCGCAGCCACCCCGGAAAATGGCGCGTTCATAGAAGCGCCATCTTCTGGCGCTGTACCCAACTCATCCAGGGCCCTGATGCGGTGGCTCACTGGGTAATAAAGGGGTTAGGGCCAGCTTGGCATTATCAGCTGGCCCTAAGCCCGAAATTCATGGGGTCACGCCAATATTAGACATGATCACCATGAATTTCTAGTAAAGTATTTAAAAAAAACACAACACCCAGAATAAAGTCCTTTAATTGAAATAAACACACAATTCCTTATTGTTCTAAATTAAACCATACTTACCGCCACGCCCATTCCAGCTGAAGCCAACGATCTCCTGAAATAAAAGAAAAATAATAAAGCAACATCATCCTTACCTTTCTATGGTTCCCATGCAGGACCGCAGCAGAAAGCTGCCATCCAGCCTGTCATCCCGCAGACACTGAGAAGCGTAGGCTTGCTTGCGCTCCACAGTGTCTCTCTGTGAGGGCATCCAGATGAGCCGAGTTAATGTCCAATGAACTCGGCTCACCTCATGCACGTCACTGACAGCGTGGGAGAATTCTCCTGCACTCAGCGCTTCAGCGTGAGAATTTTCCCACGCTGTCAGTGACGTGCATGAGGTGAGCCGAGTTCATTGGACATGAACTCGGCTCATCTGGATGCCGTCACAAAGAGACGCTGAAGAGCGCAAGTATGCCTGCGCTTCTCAGTGTCTGCGGGATGACAGGCTGGATGGCAGCTTTCTGCTGCGGTCCAGCCTGTCATCTCGATGTAGCAGAGCTGAAGCTGCGTGGGAACCAGGGAAAGGTAAGGATTATGTTGCTTTATTATTTTTCTTTTATTGCAGGGGATCGTTGGCTTCAGCTGGAATGGGCGTGGCGGTAAGTATGGTTTAATTTAGAACAATAAAGAATTGTGTCTTTATTTCAATTAAAGGACTTTATTCTGGGTGTTTGTGGTTTTTTTTAACTTTGATTATGGGGTTAGTAATGGGGGTGTCTTATAGACGCCTCTCCATTACTAACCTGGGCTTGATGTCAGCTGGAATTATAAGCTGACATCAACCCCAGCCCTATTACCCCACTGCCATTGCTACAGGGCAGTGGGAAGAGCGAGGCTAAGTGCCAGAATTGGCGCATCCTATGGATGTGCCATTTCTGGGGCGGCTGACGGCTGGTGTTTCTAGCCTGGGAGGGGGCCAATATTCATGGCACCCTTCCTGGGCTATTAATATCAGCCCCCAGCTGTCTGCCTAGCCTTTGCTAGCTATTAAATTAGGGGGGACCCCACGTCAATTTTTTGGGGGGTCCCCCATTTTAATAGCTAGTAAAGGCTAGGCATTCAGCTGGGGGCTGATATTAGTAGCCTGGGAAGCTCCGTGGGTATTACCCCTTCCCAGGCTTCAAACATCTGCCCCAGCCGTCTGCTTAACCTCCGCTAGAGCCTAAAATTTTGGGGAACCCCACGCCAATTTTTTTTAAAATAAATCCTTTATTTTAACACTAAATGACAAGTACAGTAATCAACACTATCACTGTACTTCTTATATATGTGATTGACATGTTTCTATCTATCTAATCTATGTGTGAAGCTCTATTCTGTCTGTTATAAATTGTCGGGTACCGCTGCTGAATTGCCGGCCGGCTTTTTTAAAGAGACGGTGCATGAAAACACTAATATTTTTTTTAATAAATCCTTTACACTAAATGGCAAGTACAGTAATCAACACTGTCACTGTACTTCTTATATATGTGACATGTTTCTATCTATCTAATCTATGTGCGATGCTCTATTCTTTCGGTTCTAAATTGTCGGGTACCGGTGTATGCCGCTGCTGAATTGCCGGCTTTTCATGTTTCACTGTGAGCACTGTTCCCATCGATTTGGGCAATCACTCTAATGCCACAACCACCATGGCTGTGGCATTACAGTGAGTGGCAGACAATCCCTGCATGATTGGTGCTCTAAATAGCGCCAGACATGCAGGACACGCTTTTGGTGCACGAACAGTTATCGAACATAACCTCGAACAGCTGAATTTTTTGCAAATCATTCGGGTTCGTCGAACAACTCGAACACCGCCCAAAACAGCTCGAATTTGAGATTGGCGAACAGTTCTAGTCGAACACCGCTCATCTCTACTCCCTATGCCTTTTCATATACACAGACTGCTCCCTATGCACCTCCCATGTAACACAGACTGCTCTGTTGCTCTACCCATGTTATACAGGTTCCTACAGTGCTGGCCAAAAGTATTGGCACCCCTGCAATTCTGTCAGATAATACTCAGTTTCTTCCTGAAAATGATTGCAATCACAAATTCTTTGGTATTATTATCTTCAATTAATTTGCCTTCAATGAAAAAACACAAAAAGAATTGTCCTAAAGCCAAATTGGATATAATTCCACACCAAACCTAAAAAAGGGGGGTGGACAAAAGTATTGGCACCCTTTGAAAAATCATGTGATGCTTCTCTAATTCGTGTAATTAACAGCACCTGCAACTTACCTGTGGCACCTAACAGGTGTTGGCAATAACTAAATCACACTTGCAGCCAGTTAACATGGATTAAAGTTGACTCAACCTCTGTCCTGTGTCCTTGTGTGTACCATATTGAGCATGGAGTAAAGAAAGAAGACCAAAGAACTGTCTGAGGACTTGAGAAACCAAATGGTGAGGAAGCATGAGCAATCTCAAGGCTACAAGTCCATCTCCAAAGACCTGAATATTCCTGTGTCTTCCGTGCGCAGTGTCATCAAGAAGTTTAAAGCCCATGGCACTGTGGCTAACCTCCCTAGATGTGGACGGAAAAGAAAAATTGACGAGAGATTTCAACGCAAGATTGTGCGGATGGTGGATAAAGAACCTCGACTAACATCCAAACAAGTTCAAGCTGCCCTGCAGTCCGAGGTTACAACAGTGTCAACCCGTACTATCCGTCGGCGTCTGAGTGAAAAGGGACTGTATGGTAGGATACCCAGGAAGACCCCACTTCTTACCCCGAGACATAAAAAAGCCAGGCTGGAGTTTGCCAAAACTTACCTGAGAAAGCCTAAAACGTTTTGGAAGAATGTTCTCTGGTCAGATGAGACAAAAGTAGAGCTTTTTGGGAAAAAGCATAAACATAGAGTGTACAGGAAAAAAAAAGAGGCATTCAAAGAAAAGAACACGGTCCCTACAATCAAACATGGAGGGGGTTCCCTGATGTTTTGGGGTTGCTTTGCTGCCTCTGGCACTGGACTGCTTGACTGTGTGCATGGCATTATGAAGTCTGAAGACTACCAACAAATTTTGCAGCATAATGTAGGGCCCAGTGTGAGAAAGTCGGGTCTCCCTCAGAGGTCATGGGTCTTCCAGCAGGACAATGACCCAAAACACACTTCCAAAAGCACTATAAAATGGTTTGAGAGAAAGCACTGGAGACTTCTAAGGTGGCCAGCAATGAGTCCAGACCTGAATCCCATAGAACAACTGTGGAGAGATCTCAAAATGGCAGTTTGGAGAAGGCACCCTTCAAATATCAGGGACCTGGAGCAGTTTGCCAAAGAAGAATGGTCTACAATTCCAGCAGAGCATTGTAAGAAACTCATTGATGGTTACCGGAAGCGGTTGTTCGCAGTTATTTTGGCTAAAGGTTGTGCAACCAAGTATTAGGCTGAGGGTGCCAATACTTTTGTCTGCCCCATTTTTGGAGTTTTGTGTGAAATGATCAATGATTTGATTTTTGCTTCATTCTCTTTTGTGTTTTTTCCTTGCAAGCAAATTAAATGAAGAGAATAAGACCAAAGAATTTGTGATTGCAATCATTTTCAGGAAGAAACTGAGTATTATCTGACAGAATTGCCCGGGTGCCAATACTTTTGGCCACCACTGTATGCCTTTCCAAGTTACACAGACTGATTCCTATGCGTTCCCATGTAATACAGATTGCTCCTTATGTTCTTCCAATGTTACAAAGACTGCTTCCTTTGTAACATGGGAGAAGCATAGGGAGAAGTTTGTAAACGTGAAAAAGAATAGGGGCAGTATTTGTAACATGGGAGGAGCATAGGGACCATGTTACACAGACTGTTTTCTATGCCTTTCAACATTACACAGATTGCTCCCTATGCTCATCCTATGTTACACAGATTGCTCTCCATGCTCCTCCCATGTTATACAGACTGCTTCCTATGCTCCACCCATATTGCACAGACTGCTTCCTGTGATCGTAACATGTTACACAGACTGCTCCCTATGCTCCTCTCATGTTACATAGACTGCTCTTTTGTCCCTCCCCTGTTAAACAGACTGATCCCTGTGCTCCTGTCATGTTACACAGACTGCTCACTGTGTTCCTCGCATGTCAACACAGACTGCTCCCTATGCCTTTCCACATTACACAAAGTGATCCCTATGCTCCTCCCATGTTATTAATGGAGTGGAGATTGATCATGTGCACCTCCATTATGCTCAAGATGCATCTGCAAAGCTCCATTTTTGGCATTTCTGTATTGCTGAAGGAATCAGCGATTGGACCCTAGGCAATCCACAAGTTATGCTCTATCCTTTGTACAGGACATAAATTTTTATTTTAGGAACCTTTTAACTACAGTGGGGAAATAAGTATTTTATACACTGCCAATTTTCCTCTGCAGCAGGGATTTTGGCCCACTCCTCCGTAAAGATCTTCTCCAGATCTTTCAAGTTTCAGGGCTGTTGCTGAGCAACATTGAGTTTCTGCTCCCACCAAAGATTTTCAATTGGGTTCAGGTCAGGAGACTGGCTAGGCCACTCCAGGACCTTGAAATGCTTATTACAGGCTCCTTATTTGTCCTGGACTCCTTACTCCCACTCCTTAGTTGCCCTGGCTTTGTGGTTCGGGTCATTATCATCCTGGAAGACCCAGTCATGACCCATCTTCAATGCTCTTACTGAGGGAAGGAGGTTGTTGGCCAAAATCTCACGATACATGACCCCATCTTTCCTCCTTTCAATACAGTGCAGTCGTCCTGTCCCCTTTGCAGAAAAGCACACCAAAAGTATGATGTTTCCCCTACCATGCTTCACAATTGGGACAGTGTTCTTGGGGTTATACTCATCCTTCTTCCTTTTCCAAACACGGAGAGTGGAGTTGATACCAAAAAGTTATATTTTGGTCTTATCTGACCACATGACCATCTCTCATACCTCCTCTGGATCATCCAGATTGTTATTGGCAAACTTCAAATGGGCCTGAACATGTGCTGTCATGAGCAGGAGGACCTTGTGTGCCCTGCAGGATTTTAATCCATGACGGCGTAGTGTGTTACTAACGTTAATGTTTGAGACTGTGGTCCCAGCTCTCTTCAAGTCATTGATCAGGTGCTCCCGTGTAGTTCTGGGCTGATTCCTGACCTTTTTAAGAATCATCCTTACCCCACGAGGCAAGATGTTGTATGGATTCCCAGACAGAGGAAGATTGACAGTCATCTTGTGTTTCTTCCATTTTCTAATAATTGTGCCAATAGTTGTTGCCTTCTCACCAAGTTTCTTGTCTATTATCCTGTAGCCCATTCCAGCCTTGTGCAGGTCTACATTTTTGTCCCTGGTGTCCTTAGACTGCTCTTTGGTCTTGGCATGGTGGAGAGGTTGGAGTGTGATTGATTGAGTGTGTGGACAGGTGTCTTTTATACAGGTAACGAGTTCAAATGTGCAGTTAATATAGGTAATGAGTGCAGAGTAGGAGGGCTTCTTAAAGAAACTAACAGGTCTGTGAGAGCCAGAATTCTTGCTGGTTGGTAGGTGATCAAACACTTATTTCATGCAATAAAATGCAATTTAATTATTTAAAAATTATACAATGTGATTTTCTGTTTTTTTTATTTTTCATTTCTGTCTCTCACAGTTTAAGTGTATCTACGATAAAATTTACAGACCTCTCCATTCTTTGTAGGTGGGAAAACTTTTCCCCACTGTCTATATAATTTTATATATTTTTTTACAACAATGTATTGTGCCATGTCCTTACTTTGAATTTCAGGATATTTCATCATCAATAGAAGGGCCCATCTTAGAGTGGTAGCAGATGTCTCTATTCCAGCACAGAGTAAGTCCGAAACAAGAGATGTTAGGTTCTCATCATGAAAATATAACTCAGGATCTGGTTTCTTCTGAATACACAATATATACAATATATCAGGGAACACTACAAACAGATAGGAAGCAGGAAGAATACTGGATTAAAGTATGATAAACCATGCTCCAAAGTTATGCCCCCTGGTAATAAAGATGCAAATTTTCCCATAAAAAAACTGAGTTTGTACTATAGAACTTCTCTATGGGCATTTCTCTTGTCACATCTAACTCTGAACAATCAAAACATGGTCAAGCCCACAGATAAATTCTGTTGTTTATGCCTAGTTAGTGGAAGGGAAGGTCTTCACAATTTCTTATTACATGGGGCATAACTTTGGAATTGAAGGGAGCAGAAAAAGAAAAACTGTTCCCGAATCAGTAGAGTGGCACCAATTGGAGGAGGCACTCGGTTTAAATTAAAAAAATCCAGTGAAAATTCTCTTTTAGCATGCAAAATTGTGCTGAAAAAAATCCCAACAGACCTGATTCAGAGTGTCTAACAGCCCATGCTGTTTGAATCCAATATCTCAGCCTGGCTTAAGCATGTTTTATCATGGGACTTTGCCTATCAGAAGCTTAGTAAAATCAGAATTTTCACCTGCTGCTTGCACAGAAAATTTCCCCCTCACTATTCCTCCCAGACAATCACTATTACCACTTGTCTATCTTATTACTTTACCTCTTTTTGCTTGACCAGAAAGTAATCAATAAATGTTCTTGGGTCACTGACATCGAGTTGATTTCTTAGTTTCGTGAACATGTCTCTAATTACAGAGTGTAACTCATCAGTAATTTTTACGATGGTCTTATGACTTCCAGGAAGCCAGCAAAACAGGGATGGATATGCATTGTACAGCTGTGGAGTGAAATGTAAATGAAGCCATTATATATACAGTGTTCAGAATAAATGAGTACACCTAAACACGTTTGTCAGAACTAGTGATGAGCGACCGTGCTCACCACTGCTCCTTTCTCGCTCGAGCATCAGTGTGCTCGAGATGCTCGTTACTCGGCGAGTATTTTTTGAATGCTCATGCACAAGCTCAAGTCCCCACCCCACATGTTTGGTGCTTGTTAGACAGCCAATAAATATGAAGGGATTGCCTGCCAGTCACTGTAATGCTGTAGCCATGTTGATAGTGGCATTAGTGTGATTGGCTGGCTGCACAGCGTCATCGGGTCTATATAAGACCCGGGACCATATGCACGGCACAGTGTACCAACGGAAACAGGCAGAGCAAGGAGAGGTGCTGCAGAACTAGGGACAGAGTTTTAGCTATGTATAGGCAGCAATTCGACACCACTTTAATTTCTTTCAACTGGCACAACAGCCCTTATTAGGGCTCCTTATAATCAATATTAATACTGCTGTTAGCAGCACTTAGGGAGAGATTGTGCAGAAGAGATAGTGTAGGAGAGGATAGAGGTAATTGCGCGTCCTTTCTGCTGCAACTCATATCAATATCCCTTCTCAGGACTACTAATATTCTTTTTGCTCTTAATCATGCAAATTGTTGCGAGCAGGAAATATAATACACCATTTATACTGCTCAAGTTGTGCGATAAAAGCATACAGGGAGAATTGGTTGGTTGCAATAGCATCGCTATATTGTGTAAGCAGTGAAGAAAGTCCATCTGAGGTGTGCTAAATTTCCTGCAATACAAATCCTGCAAAGTTTTCTTAGCATCAAAATATTACACGCCATATATACTGCTCCATTTGTTCATCAAAGGCATACAGCCAGACTTGGTTGGTTAGCAAAAGCATCACTGCAGTGTAACAAGTTCATCTGAGGTGGGCAAATTTTCCTGTGATAGTAATCCTGCAAAGTTTTCTCAGCTTTGAAATATTATACGCCATTTATACTGCTCTATTTGTGTGCTAAAAGCATACAGGCAGACTTGGTTGGATGCAATAGCATCACTATATTGCTACTGCAGTGTAACAAGTCCATTTGAGGTGTGCTAAATTTCCTGCCATACAAATCCTGCAAAGTTTTCTCAGCATCAAAATATTATACGCCATTTAATCTGCATCAGTTGTGCATTAAAAGCATACAGCCAGACTTGGATAGTTAGCAAGAGCATCGCTATATTGCTAATGCAGTGTAACAAGCCATCTGAGGTGGGAAAAATTTCTTACGATACAAATCCTGCAAAGTTTTTTCAGCAGGGAAATATCATAAGTAATTTAAAATGGACGTAATGCTGATGGTGAGCTCAGAGGCAGAGACCGCGAGTAAGATGAAACTGTGCCTGCTGCAGGAGGAGAACAACAAACACATACATCATGTCAACATAGCTTCCTGTCCCACGTTTTAGGGGGGGAGGCGGAACACCACTCTTGAAGCCAGACCAGTGGGAAAAGGTTGTTGGTTGGATAGCAGATAATGCTTCCAGTCGGTTTGCCAGCACTACCCTATCTTCCACACTGTCCCGTCTCGGTAGCCGTGTTTCTGAACCACATAATCCTCACCATGATCCTGTTTCCTCACTCCATGCCGACTATCCGGATTCAAGTGATCCCACACTTGGACACTGAACAGCTGTTCACATTTCCATTTATAGATTCTTGCCTCTCGCCCTGCCCGTTTCAAGCAAGACATGAGGAGATCGCAGGTTACAATGCCCAAATATTTAAGCAGTCACGCTCACAAGGCCATGGTGAGAAACTGCAATTACTGTCACAAAAGGTGGATGATGACGATGAGACACAATTGCCAACAAGTGATGTTGTTAAGTCAGCAAATTAGGAGGAGGACCAGAGTGCAGAAGTGGAAGACTAGAGATGAGCGAACTTGTTCGGAAAATGTTCGCTAATCTCAAAGTCGGCACATGTTATGTTCTGCTACCAGAGCTAAGGAAAGAGAGGAGATCTGTCCCTACGATAGAACTCAGCTGAATCCCTACGATGTAACAGGGAACCTGATCCTGCGATCAGACCTGCTAAAGTCCTAAGCTAGTCTGTACGGAGACCTATAGATGTGGGGAAGGAATCCCTACAAGTACTAAGGACTGGGAGGAATATGGGACACCTCCTAACAGAAATAGTAGCAGACAGACGAACAAACAAAAGATATAGAACATAGAGGTCCGTAGACCAAGCAAACTAACAGAGTAAGATACAGAGCAAAGGCTAGCTAGAAAGTAGTAATACAATGAAGTCCAGCAAAGCCAGAAGGGCGGAGCAGGCTTAAATAGGCCAACAAGGTCATGTGACCAGCAAAGGAAAAAAAACCTAAGAGCAAGGTTCTAACAGTCCCCCCCCTTCTAAGAGGATCCTCCGGATCCCCTAGGACCAGGCTTATCAGGAAATCTCCTGTGAAACGCTCTGATAAGTCTGGACGCGGAAACATCATCCGACCTCACCCAAGAGTTATCCTCGGGTCCGAAACCTTTCCAGGCCACAAGATACTGCAAACTACCTCTATACAGTCTAGAGTTAAGGATGCGAGAAATTTCATATTCCCCGTCCTCCACCACCGGAGGAACAGAGGCAGAGGCGTCACAATCCGATACAACAGCTTTTTTCAACAGAGAGACATGAAATACCGGATTAATTCTCCAGGAGGTAGGAACCTCCAACCTAACAGCAGATTGGTTGACAACCTGAAGCACCTTAAAGGGCCCTACAAACTTGGGACCCAATTTCTTAGAAGGAATCCTCAACCGCAGATTCCTAGAGGACAACCAAACCATGTCACCAACAGCGAACAAAACCTCCTGTCGTTTCCTATCAAAGTAGTCCTTAGATTTTCTGTTGGCCTCCTGAAGATTACCACGCACATCCGTCCAAACTCTCTCCAAATCACCGGAAAAATTCTCCTCCTCAGGCACGGCAGATCCCAACTTGGAGAACGACCCAAACGACGGATGTCTCCCAGAACAACAAAAAAAAGGCGAACAACCAGCAGAAGAAGATGTATGATTGTTCAGAGCAAATTCAGCAAGTGGCAGAAACTCAGACCACCCCTCTTGATTGTCTGCCACAAAACAACGCAAGAACTGCTCAACATCCTGATTTTTCCTTTCTGTCTGGCCATTAGATTCAGGATGATATCCGGACGAGAACGATAAATGAACTCCCAACCTGTCACAAAAGGCACGCCAAAAACGAGCCACGAACTGAGGACCCCTATCAGAAACAATGTCAGTAGGAACGCCATGAAGTCTGACAATTTCCTTGACAAAGGCCTTAGCGAGAGTTTTAGCGCAGGGCAGTTTGACAAAGGGAACCAAGTGACACATCTTGCTAAAACGGTCCACGACCACCCAGATGACAGTAAAACCCTCAGAGGGGGGAAGGTCAGTTATAAAGTCCATAGCCAAATGTGTCCAAGGAGCACTGGGAACCTCCAAAGGACAAAGCAACCCCGCAGCAGGAGTATGAGAGGACTTAGATCTAGCACATATAGTACATTGACGCACCCACTTAATGACTTACTTCTGCCATCCAGGCCACCAAAAACTGCGACCCACCAGTCTCTTGGTCTCAGAGATTCCGGGATGACCTGCCAACCGAGATTCATGACACTCAACAAATAAATCTCTCCTAAAGGTCCCAGGCACAAACAACCTCCCATGGGGAGTGTTAGATGGGGCATTCTCCTGTGCTTTAAGAATCTCATCTTCCAAAACGGAGTCCAAAGCAGCTATCACAACACCTTCTTGTAAAATTTTCTCCTCTTTCTCAGCACCGACTATGGGAGAAAAACTGCGAGACAAGGCATCCGCCTTAACATTCTTAGTACCAGGGATGTAAGTAATGGAGAAATTAAACCGCGAGAAAAACAGTGCCCACCTAGCCTGACGGGCATTCAGGCGCTTGGCAGCATCAAGATATATCAGATTTTTATGATCCGTAAGAACCTGAACTGGAAATTCCGCACCTTCCAAGAAGTGACGCCAGTGTTCAAATGCGAGTTTAATAGCCAATAATTCCCGATTACCAATATCGTAATTCAGTTCAGTCTCCGAAAATTTTTTTGAAAAAAAAGGCACAGGGATGTAATCCATCCCCGTTATCCTGAGACAATACTGCGCCAACCCCCACAGAGGAAGCATCAACCTCAACCAAAAACGGCTTAGTCACATCAGGCTGCATAAGGATGGGAGCAGAGGTGAACTTCTCCTTGAGATACACAAAAGCTTCAATGGCCTCAGAAGACCACTGAACCGAATCAGCACCTTTCCTGGTGAGATCGGTCAGAGGTTTGACAATACTAGAAAAATTTTTTATGAATTTTTTGTAATAATTGGCGAAACCTAAAAACCTCTGTATCGATTTCAAACCAATAGGCCTAGGCCATTCCTGTACAGCTTGAACTTTAACCGGGTCCATCTCAAAACCTTCGCTGGAGATAATGTAACCCAAAAAACTAATTCTCTGTACAGCGAACTCACATTTCTCCAGCTTAGCAAAAAGCGAATTGTCCATTAACAACTGTAATACCTCACGTACGCTCCGCCAATGAGACTCCAGATCCGGCGAATAAATCAAAATGTCATCCAAATACACAACCACATTTTTGCCGATCAAAGGTCTCAGGATGTCATTAATAAGATTCTGAAAAAATGCAGGAGCATTAGTAAGACCAAAAGGCATAACCAGATTCTCAAAATGACCCACAGGAGTGTTAAAAGCAGTCTTCCATTCGTCACCCTCCTTCATGCGCAACAGATTGTATGCCCCCTTAAGGTCAATTTTAGAGAACCACTTGGCCCCCATTAACTGGTTAAACAGATCAGGAATCAATGGCAGTGGGTAAGGATTGCGTACAGTAATTTTGTTAATCTCACGAAAATCCAGACAAGGACGTAAACCGCCGTCCTTTTTTTTTACAAAAAAAAATCCAACCGCCACAGGAGACTTAGAGGGCCTAATGTGACCGGCGGCCAAACTTGTCTGTATGTATTCCTCCAAAGCTTTCCTCTCAGGAATAGTAAGGTTAAATAAACGACTTTTAGGAAGAGTCGCTCCAGGGACAAATTCAATAGAACAATCATAGTCTCTATGGGGAGGCAAAACCTGCGATTCCTTCTCAGAAAAAACTCTCCAAAAATCCTGAATAGGAACAGGCAATTCTCCCCTATCCAAAGCTGCAATACGCCCGTTACAACACTTGTCATAACATTTATGGCTCCAGGATTTAATTTCATTGGTAGACCAATCCAGTACAGGATTGTGAAATTTTAACCAGGGCAATCCCAATATTACTGGAGAAGGCAAGTTATTCAAAACTACCAAATCCAATTTCTCATGGTGAACACCATTAATAGTGAGAGGAAATTCACAGACCTTGAGAGTAATATTCTTCAAAGGGGAACCATCCACAGAAACCACAGCAATGGGGGATGATAAAGGTTCGGGTTTTAAATTGAGTCTTTCTAAGAATCCCCCATCAATTACATTCAGAGTAGACCCACAATCGACAAACACCCGAAATTCCATTAATTTTTCCTGAGCAATCGTGGAAGCAGCTAAAAATACACCCTTGGAATTTAAACAGGCAATACGGGCATGACTGACCATTTTTTTTTCTTTCTTCATACGAAGCTCACAGCCTTTAATCAAATGACCAGATTTTCCGCAATAGAAACACAAGCCTTCAGAAAATCGACGGTCTTTTTCTTGAGAGCGAAGTGCCACCGATCAAATCTCCATCGGTTCACCACTGTTAGTACACACATTCTCATAACCAGAAACTGACATAGCAGAGGATTTGCTCTCATTAACCCTTGCACGCAGTCTCCTATCCACCCGTATAGCTAATTGCATAGCCTGTTGCAAATCTTCAGGTGTAGGATAAGCAATTAGCAGGTCTTTAACCCTTTCACTGAGCCCAGCAAGAAATAGACTTTTCAGAGCAGAATCGTTCCACCCTATTTGAGTAGACCAACGACGGAAATGAGTACAATATTTTTCCACATTACCTGATCCCTGTTTCAAACGTCTCAACTCAGTCTCAGCTGATGCAACACGGTCAGGATCATCATATAATAGTCCCAAAGCAGAAAAAAAACTATCCACTGATCTGAAGCATGTATCACTAGGTTGCAAAGAAAAGGCCCACTCCTAAGGCTCTTTGCGCAAAAGTGACATTATGAACCCTATGCGCTGGGATTCATCCCCAGAGGACTTGGGTCTCAAACGAAAATACAATAAGCAAGCATTTTTAAATGAAAAAAATTCTCGATGTTCACCAAAAAATAAATCCGGCAAACATACATTAGGCTCCAAGAAATGTGCTCCAGGACAGTTACTCACGTGCTGACGGAGCTCGGCCACCTCCAGAGAGAGTCCCTGCAGGCGATGAACCAAATCCTGAACCGACACCATGATGGAACAGAAAAATCTTTCCTTAGAGAATTTGCAGGCTGGACTTACTGTTATGTTCTGCTACCAGAGCTAAGGAAAGAGAGGAGATCTGTCCCTACGATAGAACTCAGCTGAATCCCTACGATGTAACAGGGAACCTGATCCTGCGATCAGACCTGCTAAAGTCCTAAGCTAGTCTGTACGGAGACCTATAGATGTGGGGAAGGAATCCCTACAAGTACTAAGGACTGGGAGGAATATGGGACACCTCCTAACAGAAATAGTAGCAGACAGACGAACAAACAAAAGATATAGAACATAGAGGTCCGTAGACCAAGCAAACTAACAGAGTAAGATACAGAGCAAAGGCTAGCTAGAAAGTAGTAATACAATGAAGTCCAGCAAAGCCAGAAGGGCGGAGCAGGCTTAAATAGGCCAACAAGGTCATGTGACCAGCAAAGGAAAAAAAACCTAAGAGCAAGGTTCTAACAGCACAAGCATTGCACATTTGGATTTGTGTTTGGACCCCAAAGCATTTTACTCAAAATCAGCAAAATTCGGCCAAAGTTCGGTAAATGATCACGTTTCCACTAATGCCTATGTTAGCATTTTGGCTGGGATAGTGGTGCTGTATGATGACCGGGGGAGCGTGTTTGATGAGGTGAGGGGATGGGGAGAGGTTAGAAGAACAGCGGACTGTTATTCTTAATATTTTTTTCTTAATGTGTAGAGATTCTGGCAGCTAATCAGGGTGCAGAAACCATCCACAACTTTCGTACACAAGGGTTTGTGTCATTGGCTGCCGAAGTCTCATGTCCCTCTCCACATAAATATTGGCCTCCATTTCCATTTTGTTGCAGTGTGTTGGTGAACCTATTCACACGAGGTCTCTGTGAAGAATAGTATAAGTATAATACAGGCCTGCTATTTAAAACCGTGGTTCTCTGTCAGACATAACACCTATAAGAGTGTTCCAAAGTCAGACATTTTTCCATTTTCATTTTGTTGCAGTGTGTCGGTTAAGCTATTCACACTAGGTATCTGTGAAGGATAGTATTAGCAAATTACAAGCGAGTCAAGAGGAGAACGCGTGTAGCGATGCCCAAATATTGGAGCAGCCACGGTCACAAGAAGGCGATGATGGGAAAGTGCAATTACTGTTGCAAGAGGTGGATGATGATGATGATGAGACACAATTGTCAGAAAGTCAGGAGAAGGACCAGGGTGCGGAAGTGGAAGACGAGGGGGTGGATGATATAGTAACTGACCCAACCTGGCAGGGGGACATACAGGAGGACAGCAGCACACAGGGGGAGGGAGGCGTAGCACCACAACAAGCAGGAAGAAGCAGTGTGGTGGCCGCAAACACAAGGTGGGAAAGTGTTCCTCGTAACGCCAAGACGACGGAAGTTGCCAGTACAACTGTTAGGTCTTTTCGAGTCTGGTTGTTTTTTAAAGACTCTGCAGATAACCCCAAAAAGGTAATTTGCACCACCTGCCAGGCCAGCATCAGCAGGGGCAGCAAACTAGCAGCCTGACCAACACCAGAATGATCAAGCACATGGCAGCAAAGTACCCGACTAAGTGGGCCGAACCCTAGGATCCAGCAACAGTGTCTGCGGGTGACACCACTGCTTGTTCCGCTATTGTGCGTGCACACCAATCCCTCATCCAGGGTGCATGCCAAGATGCCTCCCGCCCTGCAACTGTCGATGAACACTCTCAACTAGCACCATTAGCAAGAACATAAACATCCTTATCCCAGTGCAGCGTTCCGTTGTCCCTACCCCAGTCCTTGGAATGCAAGCGCAATACGCAGCCAACGCCCCACATGCCCCACTACTAAATTCACACATTTCGCGAATGCTTGTGCTCGAAATGTTGCCTTTTAGGCTTGTGGAGACGGAAGCTTTCTGCAACCTGATGACGGTACTCGGTACTCAATCCCCAGCCGCCACTATTTCTCCTGGTGTGCCGTCTCTGCATTACACGAGCACGTGTCCCACAAAATTAGACATGCCCTCAACAATGCAGTTACTGGGAAATTCCACCTAACCACAGACACATGGTGAAGTGCTTGTGGGCAGGGACGGTACATCTAGCTGACAGCACACTGGGTTAATATAGTGGAAGCCGGGACCCAGTCGAACTTTGGGATGGAACACGTCCTCCCGACACTGAGGATTGCGGGCCCTGGGTCAATCAGGGTTGCCCCACATTCTACAGCTCCTGCACCTCGCCCTCTTCAGCCTCCATCTCCGAAATTACCACATCAGTCGCAAGCTGGAAGCACTGCAGCACTGCCTCGGCCAAGTGGCAACAGGTTGAGGCTGTGCTGAAGCTAATATGCTTAGGTGACAAACCGCACAATGCTGAAGAGTTGTGGACAGCTCTGAAAGAGCAAGCAGATCTGTGGCTGACACCGCTGAACCTACAGCCAGACATGGTCGTGTGTGGCAATGGCCGAAACCTGGCGGCGGCTCTAAAATGAGGCGAGCTCACATATGTACCATGCCTGGCCCATGTGCTTAACCTCGTGGCTCAGCGGTGTCTCAAAAGCTACCTGAATCTGTCGTATCAGCTTGTCAAAGTACGCTGCCTGTGTGCCCATTTTAAAAAGCAAGCTACAGCTTCTGCCACTCTTGCCGTGCTTCAGCAGTGTTTGCAGCTTCCAGCTCACCAACTGATCTGCGATGTCCCCACACGTTGTAACTCTACATTTTAGATGTTGGGAAGGATTTGTGAGCAGAAGAGGGCAGTTGTTGAGTACCAGCATCAACAAGGCCATCGGTTATCAGGTCAGACTCCACACATAAAACCTCAGGAGTGGACATGGATGTCAGACATATGTACCATCCTCCAAAACTTTTGAGGACTCCACCAAGATGGTGAGCGGTGATGATGCCATAATTAGCATCACCATTCTGCTTCTCTGTCTTCTGAAACGCTCTCTGCTCACAAATAAAGAGTTTGCATTGCAGGCGGAGCACGATGAGCTGGAGCAAGGAACCATACAGGGCATTCCCACAGCCCAGCCTCATCTCAACCCAACATGGATTAGGTGACAGTGAGGATGAGGAGGAAGAGGAGGAAGAACAGGAGCTAATTTCCTGCGCTATAGACGTTACTACCTAAACAACTGTTATACTGTTATACTGTCTGTTCAGCGTGGTTGGCCTGAGGACAAGGAGGAGGAGGAAGAGGATAAGAGCATGGTCAGTCATCCTCTTAGTAAGGACAGTAAGGACAGTCTTGCCTATTTGCACACATAGCTGAGTTTATGTTACGCTGCCTTTCCCGTAACCCTTGCGTTGTCCACATTTTGGGTGACAGTCATTGTTGGTTGGTAGTCTGTAGTAGGATGAAGTAGGTGCTGGTAAAAAATCCGCGCTCCTCCGTAGTGAAGAAATATGACGAGAGATTGTATAATTAAACAATCTTGTAGTTTATTGTTAAAAGCTACGATTACTACGCGTTTCGTGGACGTCCCGTCCACTTCCTCAGGTACATAGCTGATCTTTCTACTTATTGTTGGTTGGTGACACGTCTAGACCCATGCTACAAGGAGAACTTTCGGTCTCTTATTCCCTTGCAGGACAGGCCTAATAAAATGGTGTAGTACGAGAAGGCCCTTGTTGCTGAATTATTAAAAAAATTCCCATGTGAAAACACTGGCGGCAGAGGTCACAGTTCATTGGACAAACAAGGAGTACAGGCGAGAGAGACACAAATGCAATGGAGCTGAGGCAGAGGAACACTGTCAAAGTTCTGGGACAGTTTTCTCAGATCCTCCCATCGCACAAGCCCTGATGCGCAGGGTTCTCTCCCAAGGAGGGAAAAGTTGCAGAAGATGCTGAGGGAGTACCTACGTCCTCCGTGAATCCTCTGTGCCTTATAATTATTGGGTATCCAAGCTGGACACGTGGCATAAACTGGCTTTCTATGCCTTGGAGGTCCTGGCCTGCCCTGCCACTAGCGTTTTCTCAGAGCGGGTTTTTAGTGCCGCCGGTGGAATTAGTACCGATAGGCACATCCGCCTGTCAACTGAAAAGGCTGACAGGCTAACTCTTATAAAAATTAACAAGGGTTGGATTGGGCCAGACTTCTCAACACCACCGAACGATAGCTGCATAACATAAACTCAAATACAGTGTCTTTTTTTGGGAGGTCTAACTCTATTCCCATGCACCTCTGTCTTCACACCCAGACATGGGTATACATTTCCTGATTTTGTCTATTTGGTCTTGTCTTCTTCCTTCTCCGCATCTTCATCCTCCACCACCATATCACCACCATATGTACCATATCCACATATCTATGTCTCTTGCAAGGGACATTGGAGTTCCTCCAAATTTTTGGCAGCCGTTGCTTCACTGCATAGGCAAACAGTATGGGAGATATGGGAGACCCACTGCCTAATAATGGGAACATTGTTTTCAGGAGGCCCTCCAACCTCTATGTCTCTTGCAAGAGGCATTGGAGTTCCTCCAAATTTTTGGCAACCGTTGCTTCACTGCATAGGCAAACAGTATGGGAGACACACTTCCTAATAATGGGAACATTGCTTTCAGGAGGCACTCCGATTTCTATGTCTCTTGCAAGGGGCATTGGAGTTCCTCAGAATTTTTGGCAGCCAGCTCCTACTGCCTAATTGCGGGGAGACAACTTCAGGGAAGACAGAGTACCTCGGAAGAGGAAGAGTTGCTCTGACTTGAAGGAGCAGAATCGCAGACAGGAGGGGCCTTTGATCACTCTGAGCTGGGCAGAATAGGTAGGTAGTTAACAACTACCAGGTTAATAGAAAAAATTAGTCCTGGATAACCTTTTTAGTTGAATGTAGAAGGGCATTACTTAACAAAGAAAACCCCTTCCCATTTCATGATGTCAGTATTGGCATTGGCAATGGTACCACATGGAAGAGAAATGTCTCAATATATGAATAAAAAAATAATTTCTTTACACAAGAAAGGTGAAAGCTACAAGAAGACTATACAAGAAGTCTACAAGACGATCAGCAAAGCTTTGTTTATCATTAGAATACGGTAGAAAAAAGTAATACATAAATTTAACAAAGGTGGAACTTCAACCATCTCACAGCTAAGGCTGTGAGCAAGTGTTCACAACTAGACTTTTTCGTGGGTCTGTCAGTTGACAGACAGTAGACAATTGTTATTTTGATAAATGAAGCAGCTTTCAAAGTCTTGATTAAAAATGTGCTTTCAGGTCCTATAGAGACTCTCTAGTCTGTAGACAAAATCCATGTTGACCTATCCTGCAGTTTGTGTTCCTCCAATCTTTTTGCCCCTTCCTGTTACCAGCCTACAGCTAAGGTTATGCGTAGAAATAGGGGGCATATTGCAGTTTATTGTGGTACCTACTGAAAATTACAGCAAAAATCACAACAAAACTAAAACATTCTGGGGTGATATGTCATCAGAAACATATCTATGTTTTTAAAGGGAAGTTGTCGCATCCAGAAATCCTATTAACCTGAAGATATAAGGGTAATTTGCTCAAGAAAATAAATGGCGTTTAAATTCTGTTTAACGGACTTACTGGAACAGTGGCTACAGGGAAAAAGGTTTTAGTTCTAGAAATACAGTGTGCATTAATCGATGTTGACCCCTATGTGGTAAGAGGTAGATAATTTGCAGAAGATAAAAATGTGTCCATGCTCGGTACACTCTGGTGGGACTTCCTATGCTGTTAGTGAGTCCTCAGGCCAGAGTGAAGCATTGTGAATGCTGGAATACACTATGTTGTAATAGCTGGTTAGTAAAGACAGTACATACACAAGCACATTGCAAAAAATTATAATAACAATGAATTTACCAAGGAAATGGGAGAACCGAGTAATCTAGTAATGTCCATTACTATTATCAAGAGCCTCTCAAATTCCGGATCATCAGAATCAAAGCGATGTCCAAATAATATAGATGCAATGATATTACAGAAGGCAGCGTTCATTATCATGGTGTTGTCAAACGGTTCACCTAAAAGAATAGGAAAAGTTATAGGAAGATAATGTTTAGGAAACAAAATATCAGTTTATTAACAAACTAAAGATAGATACTAATTCTAAATAGATTTTAGAATGATGGAGGAAGATGTTAAGTAGCTACATTCATCTACCTAGGACGCTAGAGTTGTAACATTCATGGTCAAAGAGGATGTGACCGCAACCAGATCCAAAGAATAAGGGGCCCACTAATGTCAGAGCTGTTTCCAGCTGAATGTAACATTACAGGATGGGGGCCAGGACATGGAACATTAATACAGGATGGGGAACATTATTACAGCATAGGATATGGATGAGGGACATTATTACAGGATGAGGGACAGTATTATAGTAGTTATATTCTTGTATATAGGAGCAGTATTATAGCAGTTATATTCTTTTACATAAGGGCAGCATTTTAGCAGTTATATTCTTGTACAAAAAGGGACAGTATTATAGTAGTTATATTCTTGTACATAGGAGCAGTATTATAGTAGTTATATTCTTGTACATAGGGGCAGTATTATAGTAGTTATATTCTTGTACACAGGGGCAGTATTATAGTAGTTATATTCTTGTACATAGGGGCAGTATTATAGTAGTTATATTCTTTTACATTGGGGCAGTATCATAGTAGTTATATACTAGTACATAGGAACAGTATTATAGCAGTTATATTCTTTTATATGGGGCAGTATTATAGCAGTTAAATTCTTTTATAAGGGGCAGTATTATAGTAGTTATATTGTTTTACATTGGGGCAGTATTATACTGGTTATATACTAGTACATAGGAACAGTATTATAGTAGTTATATACTAGTACATAGGAACAGTATTATAGTAGTTATATTCTTGTATATAGGGACAGTATTACCGTAGTTATATTCTTGTATATAGGGGCAGTATTATAGTAGTTATATTCTTGCACATAGCAGGCAGTATTATATTAGTCATATTCTTGTACATAGGGGGCAGTATTATAGTAGTCATATTTTTGTACATAGGAGCAGTATTATAGCAGTTATATTCTTTACATAGGGGGCAGTATTATAGTAGTTCTATTCTTGAATATAGGAGTAGTATTATAGTAGTTCTATTCTTGAACAAAGGAGCAGTATTATAGAAGTTATATTCTTGTACATAGGAGCAGTATTATAGTAGTTATATTCTTGTACATAGGGGCAGTATTATAGTAGTTATATTCTTGTACATAGGGGCAGTATTATAGTAGTTATATTCTTGTACATAGGAGCAGTATTATAGTAGTTATATTTTTGTACATTGGAGCAGTATTATAGTAGTTATATTCTTCTACATAGAAGCAGTATTATAGTAGTTATATTCTTTTACATAGGAGCAGTATTATAGTAGTTATATTCTTGTACATAGGAGCAGTATTATAGTAGTTATATTCTTGTATATAGGAGCAGTATTATAGTAGTTATATTCTTGAACATAGGAGCAGTATTATAGAAGTTATATTCTTGTACATAGAAGCAGTATTATAGCAGTTATATTCTTGTATATAGGAGCAGTATTATAGCAGTTATATTCTTTTACATAAGGGCAGCATTTTAGCAGTTATATTCTTGTACAAAAAGGGACAGTATTGTAGTAGTTATATTCTTGTACATAGGAGCAGTATTATAGTAGTTATATTCTTGTACATAGGGGCAGTATTATAGTAGTTATATTCTTGTACACAGGGGCAGTATTATAGTAGTTATATTCTTGTACATAGGGGCAGTATTATAGTAGTTATATTCTTTTACATTGGGGCAGTATCATAGTAGTTATATACTAGTACATAGGAACAGTATTATAGCAGTCATATTCTTTTATATGGGGCAGTATTATAGCAGTTAAATTCTTTAATAAGGGGCAGTATTATAGTAGTTATATTGTTTTACATTGGGGCAGTATTATAGTGGTTATATACTAGTACATAGGAACAGTATTATAGTAGTTATATACTAGTACATAGGAACAGTATTATAGTAGCTATATTCTTGTATATAGGGACAGTATTACCGTAGTTATATTCTTGTATATAGGGGCAGTATTATAGTAGTTATATTCTTGCACATAGCAGGCAGTATTATATTAGTCATATTCTTGTACATAGGGGGCAGTATTATAGTAGTCATATTTTTGTACATAGGAGCAGTATTATAGCAGTTATATTCTTTACATAGGGGGCAGTATTATAGTAGTTCTATTCTTGAATATAGGAGCAGTATTATAGTAGTTCTATTCTTGAACAAAGGAGCAGTATTATAGAAGTTATATTCTTGTACATAGGAAAACATAGGAAAAGTATTATAGTAATTATAATTTTGTACATAGGGAGCAGTATTATAGTGTTATATTCTTGTACATAGGAGCAGTACTATAGCAGTTATATTCTTGTACATAGGGAGCAGTATTATAGTAGTTCTATTCTTGTACATAAAGGGCAGCATAATAGTAGTTATAATCTTGTACATAGGAGCATTATTATTGTAGTTATATTCTTGTACATAGGGAGCAGTATTATATTAGTTATATTTTTGTACATAGGGATCACTATTATAGTAGTTATATTCTTGTACATAGGAGCAGTATTATAGTAGTTATTATCTTGTACATAGGGGCAGTATTATAGTAGTTATATTCTTGTACATTGGAGCAGTATTATAGCAGTTATATTCTTTACATAGGGGGCAGTATTATAGTAGTTCTATTCTTGAATATAGGAGCAGTATTATAGTAGTTCTATTCTTGAACAAAGGAGCAGTATTATAGAAGTTATATTCTTGTACATAGGAGCAGTATTATAGTAGTTATATTCTTGTACATAGGGGCAGTATTATAGTAGTTATATTCTTGTACATAGGGGCAGTATTATAGTAGTTATATTCTTGTACATAGGAGCAGTATTATAGTAGTTATATTCTTGTACATAGGGGCAGTATTATAGTAGTTATATTCTTGTACACAGGGGCAGTATTATAGTAGTTATATTCTTGTACATAGGGGCAGTATTATAGTAGTTATATTCTTTTACATTGGGGCAGTATCATAGTAGTTATATACTAGTACATAGGAACAGTATTATAGCAGTTATATTCTTTTATATGGGGCAGTATTATAGCAGTTAAATTCTTTAATAAGGGGCAGTATTATAGTAGTTATATTGTTTTACATTGGGGCAGTATTATAGTGGTTATATACTAGTACATAGGAACAGTAT
Organism: Phyllobates terribilis; assembly: GCF_046119375.1. Classification (NCBI taxonomy): domain Eukaryota; kingdom Metazoa; phylum Chordata; class Amphibia; order Anura; family Dendrobatidae; genus Phyllobates; species Phyllobates terribilis. The sequence continues at coordinate 65,351,526 of NW_027362763.1, read as the reverse complement.
TATAGTAGTTATATACTAGTACATAGGAACAGTATTATAGTAGTTATATTCTTGTATATAGGGACAGTATTACCGTAGTTATATTCTTGTATATAGGGGCAGTATTATAGTAGTTATATTCTTGCACATAGCAGGCAGTATTATATTAGTCATATTCTTGTACATAGGGGGCAGTATTATAGTAGTCATATTTTTGTACATAGGAGCAGTATTATAGCAGTTATATTCTTTACATAGGGGGCAGTATTATAGTAGTTCTATTCTTGAGTATAGGAGCAGTATTATAGTAGTTCTATTCTTGAACAAAGGAGCAGTATTATAGAAGTTATATTCTTGTACATAGGAAAACATAGGAAAAGTATTATAGTAATTATAATTTTGTACATAGGGAGCAGTATTATAGTGTTATATTCTTGTACATAGCAGCAGTATTATAGCAGTTATATTCTTGTACATAGGGAGCAGTATTATAGTAGTTCTATTCTTGTACATAAAGGGCAGCATAATAGTAGTTATAATCTTGTACATTGGAGCATTATTATTGTAGTTATATTCTTGTACATAGGGAGCAGTATTATATTAGTTATATTTTTGTACATAGGGATCACTATTATAGTAGTTATATTCTTGTACATAGGAGCAGTATTATAGTAGTTATTATCTTGTACATAGGGGCAGTATTATAGTAGTTATATTCTTGTACATTGGAGCAGTATTATAGTAATTATATTCTTGTACATAGGGAGCAGTATTATAGTAATTATATTAATTATATTATTGTATATAGGGAGCAGTATTATAGTAGTTATATTCTTGTATATACAAGCAGTATTATAGTAGTTATATTCTTGTACATGGGAGCAGTATTATAGTAGTTATATTCTTGTACATACGGAGCAGTATTATAGTAGTTATATTCTTGTACATAGGAGCAGTATTATTGTAGTTATATTCTTGTACATAGGAGCAGTAATATAGTAGTTATATTGTTGCACATAGCAGGCAGTATTATAATAGATCTATTCTTGTACATAGGGGGCAGTATTATTGTAGTTATATTCTTGAACATATGGAGCAGTATTATATTAGTTACATTTTTATCCATAGGGTTTAGTATTATAGTAGTTATATTCTTGTACATAGGGGCAGTATTATAGTAGTTATATTCTTGTACATAGGAGCAGTATTATAGTAGTAATATTCTAGTATATACAAGCAGTATTATAGTAGTTCTATTCTTGTACATGGGAGCAGTATTATAGTAGTTCTATTCTAGTACATAGGAGGCAGTATTATAGTAGTTATATTCTTGTACATAGGAGCAGTATTATTGTAGTTATATTCTTGTACATAGGAGCAGTAATATAGTAGTTATATTCTTGCACAAAGCAGGCAGTATTATAATAGATCTATTCTTGTACATAGGGGGCAGTATTATTGTAGTTATATTCTTGTACATATGGAGCAGTATTATATTAGTTACATTTTTATCCATAGGGTTTAGTATTATAGTAGTTATATTCTTGTACATAGGAGCACTATTATAGTAGATATGTTCTGGTACATAGGAGCAGTATTATAGTAGTTCTATTCTTGTACAAAGGAGCAATATTATAGAAGTTATATTCTTGTACATAGGAAAACATAGGAAAAGTATTATAGTAATTATAATTTTGTACATAGGGAGCAGTATTATAGTGTTATATTCTTGTACATAGGGGGCAGTATTAAAGTAGTTATATTCTTATACATAGGGGCAGTATTATAGTAGTTATATTCTTGTACATAGGGGCAGTATTATAGCAGTTATATTCTTGTACATAAGGGCAGTATTATAGTAGTTATATTCTTGTATATAGCGGTAGTATTATAGTAGTTATATTCTTGTACAAATGAGTATTATTATAATAGTTATATTCTTGTACATAGGAGCAGTATTATAGTAGTTATATACTTGCACATAGCGGGCAGTATTACAGCAGTTCTATTCTTGTATATAGGGGGCAGTTTTATAGTAGTTAAATTCTTGTACATATGAGCATTATTATAGTAGTTATATTCTTGTACATAGGGGGCAGTATTATAGTAGTTATATTCTTGAACATAGGAGCAGTATTATAGCAGTTATATTCTTGTACATAGGGGGCAGTGTTATAGTAGTATTATTCTTGTACATAGGAGGCAGTATTATAGTAGTTATAATTCTTTACATAGGAGCATTATTATTGTATTTATATTCTTGTACATATGGAGCAGTATTATACTAGTTATATTCTTGTAAATAGGGATCAGTATTATAGTAGTTATATTTTTGTACATAGGAGCAGTAATATAGTAGTTATATTCTTGTACATATGGGAAGTATTATAGTAGTTAGAATCCTTGTACATAGGGAGCAGTATTATAATACTTATATTCTTGTACATAGGAGCAGTATTATAGTAATAATATTCTTGTACATAGGGAGCAGTATTATAGTAGTTCTATTCTTGTATATAGGAGCAGTATTATATTAGTTATATTCTTGTACATAGGGGCAATATTATAGTAGTTATAATCTTGTATAGGGGGCAGTATTATAGTAGGTATATTCTAGAAAATAGGAGCAGTATTATAGTAGTTCTATTCTTATACAAATGAGCAGTATTATAGTATTTCTATTCTTGTACATAGCAGCAATATTATAGCAGTTATATTCTTGTATATAGGGACAGTATTATAGTAGTTATATTCTTGTATATAGGGGAAGTAATATAGCAGTTATATTCTTGTACAAAGGAGCTGAATTATTATAGTTATATTCTTGCACATAGCAGGCAGTATTACAATAGTTATATTCTTGTACATAGGGGCAGTATTATAGTAGTTATATTTTTGTACATAGAAGAAGTATTATAGCAGTTATATTCTTGTAGATAGGGGGTAGTATTACAGTAGTTATATTCTTGTACATAGGGGGCAATATTATAGTAGTTTTATTTTTCTACATAGGAGCAGTATTATAATAGTTATATTCTTGTATGTACATAGGAGCAGTATTAAAGTAGTTATATTCTTGCACATAGCAGGCAGTATTATAGTAGTTATATTCTTGTACATAGGGGGCAGTATTATAGTTGTTATATTCTTGTACATAGGAGGCAGTATTATAGTAGTTACATTTTTGTACATAGGGAGCAGTATTATAGTAGTACTATTCTTGTACATAGGAGGCAGTATTATAGTAGTTACATTTTTGTACATAGGAGCATTATTATAGCAGTTATATTCTTGTACATAGGGGGCAGTATTATAGTAGTTATATTCTTGTACATAGGGTGCAATATTATAGTAGTTTTATTTTTCTACATAGGAGCAGTATTATAATAGTTATATTCTTGTATGTACATAGGAGCAGTATTATAGTAGTTATATTCTTGTAAAAAGGAGTAGCATTATAGTAGTTATATTCTTGTACATAGTGGCAACATTATAGCAGTTATATTCTTGTACATAGGGGCAGTATTATAGCAGTTATATTTTTGTACATAGGGGCAGTATTATACTAGTTATATTCTAGTAAATGGGGGTAGTATTATAGTAGTTATTTTCTTGTATATAGGGGCAGTATTATAGTAGTTCTATTCTTGTAAAAGTGAGCAGTATTATAATAGTTATATTCTTGTACATACGAGCAGTATTAAAGTAGTTATATTCTTGCACATAGCGGGCAGTATTACAGTATTTCTATTCTTGTACATAGGGGGCAGTATTATAGCAGTTAAATTCTTATGCATATGAGCAGTATTATATCAGTTATATTCTTGTACATAGAGGGCAATATTATAGTAGTTATATTCTTGAAAATAGGAGCAATATTATAGTAGTTCTATTCTTATACAAATGAGCAGTATTATAGTAGTTCTATTCTTGTACATAGCGGCAGTATTATAGCAGTTATATTCTTGTATATAGGGGTAGAATTATAGTAGTTATATTCTTGTATATCGGGGCAGTATTATACTATTTCTATTCTTGTACAAAGGAGCAGTATTGTAATAGTTATATTCTTGTACATAGGAGCAGTATTATAGTAGTTATATTCTTGCACATAGCCGGCAGTATTATAGTAGTTATATTCTTGTACATAGGGGGCAGTATTATAGTAGTTATATTCTTGTACATAGGAGGCAGTATTATTGTACTTCTATTCTTGTACATAGGGAGCAGTATTATAGTAGTTCTATTCTAGTACATAGGAGGCAGTATTATAGTAGTTATATTCTTGTACATAGGGGGCAGTATTATAGTAGTTATAATCTTGTACATAGAAGCAGTATTATTGTAGTTATATTCTTGTACATATGTAGTAGTATTATATTAGTTAAATTCTTGTACATAGGGGCAGTATTATATTAGTTAAATTCTTGTACATAGGGGCAGTATTATAGTAGTTAGATTCTTGAACATAGGGGCAGCATTATAGTAGTTAGATTCTTTGTACATAGGGGCAGTATCATAGTACTTATATTCTTGTACATAGGAGCAGTATTATAGTAATTATATTCTTGTACATAGGGAGCAGTATTATAGTAATTATATTCTTGTACATAGCCAGCAGTATTATATTGATTCTTTTCTTGAATATAGGAGCAGTATTATATTAGTTATATTCTTGTAAATAGGGGCAATATTATAGTAGTTAAATTCTTGCTTATAGGGGCAGTATTATAGTAGTTATATTCTTGAAAATAGGAGCAGTATTATAGTAGTTCTATTCTTAAACAAATGAGCAGTATAATAGTAGTTCTATTCTTGTACATAGCGGCAGTATTATAGCAGTTATATTCTTGTACATAGGGGGCAGTATTATAGTAGTTATATTCTTGTACATAGGAGCAATATTATAGTAGCTCTATTCTTGTACATAGGAGGCAGTATTATAGTCGTTATAATCTTGTACATAAGAGCAGTATTATTGTATTTATATACTTGTATATATGGAGCAATATTATATTAGTTATATTCTTGTAAATAGGGATCAGTATTATATTAGTTAAATTCTTGTACATAGGGGCACTATTTTAGTAGTTAGATTCTTCTACATATGGGCAGTATTATAGTAATTATATTCTTGTATATCGGGGCAGTATTATAGTATTTCTCTTCTTGTACAAAGGAGCAGTATTATAGTAGTTCTATTCTAGTACATAGGAGGCAGTATTATAGTAGTTATATTGTTGTACATAGGGGGCAGTATTATAGTAGTTATTATCTTTTACATAGAAGCGGTATTATTGTAGCTATATTCTTGTACATATGTAATAGTTATATTCTTTTACATAGGAGCAGTATTATAGTAGTTATATTTTTGTACATAGGAACAGTATTATAGCAGTTATATTCTTGTACATAGGGGGCAGTATTTTAGTAGTTATATTCTTGTACATAGGAGGCAGTATTATAGTACTTCTATTCTTGTACATAGGGAGCAGTATTATAGTAGTTCTATTCTAGTACATAGGAGGCAGTATTATAGTAGTTATATTCTTGTACATAGGGGGCAGTATTATAGTAGTTATTATCTTTTACATAGAAGCAGTATTATTGTAGCTATATTCTTGTACATATGTAGCAGTATTATATTAGTTAAATTCTATTACATAGAGATCAGTATTACAGTAGTTATATTCTTGTACATAGGAGCAGTATTATAGTAGTTATATTTTTGTACATAGGAGCAGTATTATAGTAGTTTTATTCTTGCACATAGCAGGCAGTATTATATTAATTATATTCTTGTACATAGGGGGCAGTATTATAGTAATTTTATTTTTGTACATAGGAGCAGTATTATAGCAGTTTTCTTCTTGTACATAGTGGCGGTATTATAGTAGTTATATTATTGTACATAGGAGAAAATATTATAGTTGTTTCATTCTTGTACATAGGGAGCAGTATTATAGTAGTTCTGTTCCTGTACATAGGAGGCAGTATTATAGTAGTTATAATCTTGTACATAGGAGCAGTATTATTGTTGTTATATTCTTGTACATATGGAGCAGTATTATATTAGTTATATTCTTGTACATAGGGATCAGTATTATAATAGTTATATTCTTGTACGTAGGAGCAGTATTATAGTAGTTATATTCTTGTACATAGGAGCAGTATTATAGTAGTTATATTCTTGCACATAGCAGGCAGTATTATAGTTGTTATATTCTTGTACATAGGGGCAACATTATAGTAGTTATATTTTTTACATAGGAGCAGTATTATAGCAGTTATATTCTTGTACATAGGGGGCAGTATTATAGTAGTTATATTTTTGTACATAAGAGCAGTATTATAATAGTTATATTCTTGTACATAGGAGCAGTATTATAGTAGTTATATTCTTGCACATAGCAGGCAGTATTAGAGTTGTTATATTCTTGTACATAGGGGGCAGTATTATCGTAGTTATATTCTTGTACATAGCAGGCAGTATTATAGTAGTTCTATTCTTGTACATAGGGAGCAGTATTATAGTATTTCTATTCTTGTACATAGGAGGCAGTATTATATTAGTTATATTCTTGTACATAGGGGTCAGTATTATAGTAGTTATAATCTTGTACATAGAAGCAGTATTATTGTAGTTATATTCTTGTTTATAAAGAGCAGTATTATATTAGTTATATTCTTTTACATAGGGATCAGTATTATAGTAGTTCTGTTCCTGTACATAGGAGCAGTATTATAGTAATTATTTTCTTGTACATAGGGTCAGTATTATAGTAGTTATATTCTTGTACATAGGAGCAGTATTATAGTAATTATATTCTTGTACATAGGGAGCAGTATTATAGTATTTATATTCTTGTACATAGGGAGCAGTATTATAGTAGTCATATTCTTGTATATTGAAGCAGTATTATAGTAGTTATATTCTTGTACATAGGAGCAGTATTATAGTAATTATATTCTTGTACATAGGAGCAGTATTATTGTAGTAATATTCTTGTACATTTGGAGCAGTATTATATTAGTTATATTCTTACCCATAGGGATCAGTATTATAGTAGCTATATTGTTGTACGTAGGAGCTGTATTATAGTAGTTATATTCTTGTATATAGGGGCAGTATTATAGTAGTTATATTCTTGTTCATAGGGATCAGTATTATTGTAGTTATATTCTTGTAGATAGGGGCAGTATTATAGTAGTTCTATTATTTAAAATAGGAGCAGTATTATAGTAGTTCTATTCTTGTACATAGGGGGCAGTTTTATAATAGTTATAATCTTGTACAAAGGAGCAGTATTATTATTGTAGTTATGTTCTTGTACAGATGGAGCAGTATTATATTAGTTTTATTCTTGTACAAAGGGATCAGTATATAGTAGTTATATTCTTGCACATAGGGGCAGTATTATAGTAGTTGTATTCTTATACATAGGGGCAGTATTATAGTAGTTAGATTCTTGTACATAGGGTCAGTATTATAATAGTTAAATTTTTGTACATAAGAGCAGTATTATAGTAATTATATTCTTGTACATAGGGAGCAGTATTATAGTAGTTATATACTTGTATTTAGGAGCAGTATTATAGTAGTTATATTCTTGAAAATAGGAGCAGTATTATAGTAGTTATATTATTGTACAAAGGAGCAATATTATAGTAGTTATATTCTTGTACATAGCGGCAATATTATAGCACTTATATTCTTGTACATAGCGGCAGTATTATAGTAGTTATATTCTTCTACATAGGGGCAGTATTATAGTAGTTGTATATAGGGCAGTATTATAGTAGTTATTTTCTTGTATATAGGGGCAATATTATAGTAGTTACAGTACAGACCAAAAGTTTGGACACACCTTCTCATTTAAAGATTTTTCTGTATTTTCATGACTATGAAAATTGTACATTCACACTGAAGGCATCAAAACTATGAATTAACACATGTGGAATTATATACATAACAAAAAAGTGTGAAACAACTGAAAATATGTCTTATATTCTAGGTTCTTCAAAGTAACCACCCTTTGCTTTGCTGACTGCTTTGCACACTCTTGGCATTCTCTTGATGAGCTTCAAGAGGTAGTCACCGGAAATGGTTTTCACTTCACAGGTGTGCCCTGCACAGGTTTAATAAGTGGGATTTCTTGCCTTATAAATGGGGTTGGGACCATCAGTTGTGTTGTGCAGAAGTCTGGTGGATACACAGATGATAGTCCTACTGAATAGACTGTTAGCTGCATTTTTCTTGACATAATACAAATTCTAAGTTAAGAAAAACGAGTGGCCATCATTACTTTAAGAAATGAAGGTCAGTCAGTGCGAAAAATTGGGAAAACTTTGAAAAGTGTCCCCAAGTGCAGTTGCAAAAACCATCAAGCGCTACAAAGAAACTGGCTCACATGAGGACCGCCCAAGCAAAGGAAGACCAAGAGTCACCTCTACTTTTGAGGATAAGTTTATCCGAGTCACCAGCCTCAGAAATCACAGGTTAACAGCAGCTCAGATTAGAGACCAGGTCAATGCCACACAGAGTTCTAGCAGCAGACACATCTCTTCAACAACTGTTAAGAGGAAACTTTGTGCAGCAGGCATTCATGGTAAAATAGCTGCTAGGAAACCACTGCTAAGGACAGGCAACAAGCAGAAGAGACTTGTTTGGGCTAAAGAACACAAGGCATGGACATTAGACCAGTGGAAATCTGTGCTTTGGTCTAATAAGTCCAAATTTGAGATCTTTGGCTCCAACCACCGTGTCTTTGTGCAACGCAGAAAAGGTGAATGGATGGACTCTACATGCCTGGTTCCCACCGTGAAGCATAGAGGAGGAGGTGTGATGGTGTGGGGGTGCTTTGCTGGTGACACTGTTGGGGATTTATTCAAAATTAAAGGCATACTGAACTAGCACGGGTACAACAGCATCTTGCAGCGGCATGCTATTCCATCTGGTTTGCGTTTAGTTGGATCATCATTTATTTTTCAACAGGACAATGACCCCAAACACACCTCCAGGCTCTGTAAGGGCTATTTGACCAAGAGGGAGAGTGATGGGGTGCTACGCCAGATGACCTGGCCTCCAGTCACCAGACCTGAACCCAATCGAGATGGTTGGGGGTGAGCTGGACCGCAGAGTAAAGGCAAAAGGGCCAACAAATGCTAAGCATCTCTGGGAACTCCTTCAAGATTGTTGGAAGACCATTTCCGGTGACTACCTCTTGAAGGTCATCAAGAGAATGCCAAGAGTGTGCAAAGCAGTCATCAAAGCAAAAGGTGGCTACTTTGAAGAACCTAGAATATAAGACATATTTTCAGTTGTTTCACACTTTTTTGTTAAGTATATAATTCCACATGTGTTAATTCATAGTTTTGATGCCTTCAGTGTGAATGTCCAGTTTTCATAGTCATGAAAATACAGAAAAATCTTTAAATGAGAAGGTGTGTCCAAACTTTTGGTCTGTACTGTATATTCTTGAAAATAGCAGCAGTATTATAGTATTTCTATTCTTGTTCAAAGGATCAGTATTATAATAGTTTTATTCTTGTACATAGGAGCAGAATTATAGTAGTTATATTCTTGTACATAGGGGGCACTATTATAGTAGTTACATTCTTGTACATAGGAGCAGTATTATAGCAGTTATATTCTTGTACATAGGGTGCAGTATTATAGTAGTTATATTCTTGAAAATAGAAGCAGTATTATAGTATTTCTATTCTTGTACATAAGGAGCAGTATTATAGTAATTATATTCTTGCACATAGGAGGCAGTATTATAGTAGGTATATTTTCTGTACATAGGGGGCAGTATTATAGTACTTATAATATTGTACATAAGAGCAGTATTATTGTACTTATATTCTTGTACATATGGAGCAGTATTATATTAGTTATATTCTTGTACATAGGGATCAGAATTATAGTAGTTATATTCTTGTACATAGTAGCAGTATTATAGTAGTTAGATTCTTGTACATAGGGGCAGTATGATAATAATTATATTCCTGTACATAGGAGCAGTATCATAGTAATTATATTCTTGTACATATGGAGCAGTATTATAGTAGTTATATTCTTGTACATAGGAGGCCGTATTATAGTAGTTATATTCTTGTACATAGGAGCAGTTTTATAGTAGTTAGATTCTTGTACATAGGGGCAGTATTATAGTAATTATATTCTTGTACATAGGAGCAGTATTATAGTAATTATATTCTTGTACATAAGGAGCAGTATTATATTAATTATATTCTTGTACATAGGGAGCAGTATTATAGTAATTATATTCTTGTATATAGGGAGCAGTATTATAATAGTACTATTCTTGTATATACGAACAGTATTATATATGTTCTATTCTTGTACATAGGAGCAGTATTATAGTAATTATATTCTTGTACATAGGAGCAGTATTATAGTAGTTATATTCTTGTACATAGGTTCAGTATTATAGTAGTTATATTCCTATACATAGGGGGCAGTATTATAGCAGTTTTTTTTCTTGCACATAAAGGGCAGTATTATAGTAATTATATTCTTGTACATAGAGGCAGAATTATAATAGTTATATTCTTATACATACAGAACAGTATTATGGTAGTTATATTAAATGTATTAAAGGGAAATCCTTTATAGTGTACAGTATATACTTTAGAGGGCACCATTACAGTGGTCTAAGACTAACATAACCTACAGTGGGGAAAATAAGTATTTGATAGATTGACGGTTTTGCAAATTTTCCCACCTTCAAAGAATGGAGAGGTCTATAATTTTTATCATAATTTTTATCATAGGTACACGTCAACTGTGAGAGACAGAATCTAAAAATAAAAATGTTTTTGATCACCTACCAACCAGCAAGAGTTCTGTCTCTCACAGACCTGTTAGTTTTTCTTTAATATGCCCTCCTACTCTGCACTCATAACCTGTATTAATTGCACCTGTTTGAACTCATTACCTGTATAAAAAACACCTGTCCACACAATCCATCAATCACACTCCTACCTTTCCACCATAGTCAAGACTAAACAGAGGTCTAAGAACACCAGGGACAAAATTGTAGACCTGACTGGGATAGGCTACAGAACAATATGCAAGCAGCTTGGTGAGAAGGCAAGAATTCTTGGTCCAAATATTAGAAAATGGAAGAAGCACAAGATGACTGTCAATCATCTGAGGATGATTCTGAGAAATGTCAGGAATCCGCCCAGAACTGTACGGGAGGACCTGGTCAATTACATGAAGAAAGCTGGGACCATAGTCTCAAACATTACCATTAGTAACACACTACATCGTCATGGATTAAAATCCTGCAAGGTATCCCTACTCACGCCATATCATGTCCAAGCCCATTTGAAGTTCACGAGTGACTATCTGGATGATCCATAGGAGGCATAGGAGAAGGCCATGTGGTCAGATGAGACCAAAATGGAACTTTTTGCTATCAACTCCACTCGCCGTGTTTGGATGAAGAAGAAGGATGAGTACAACACCAAGAACACCGTCCCAACCGTGAAGCATATTGGGGAAAACATCATACTTTGGGGGTGCTTTTCTGTAAAAGGGGATAGAAGAGCAGCATCGTATTGTAGGGAAGATGGATGGGGTCATGAATCATGAGATTTTGGCCAACAACCTCCTTCCCACAGTTAGAACATTGAAGATGGGTTGTGGCTGGGTCTTCCATAATGACAATGACCAGAAACACACAGCCAGGACAACTAAGGAGTGGCTCCATAAACATAATTTCAAGGTCCTGGAGTAGTTTAGCCAGTTTCCAGACATGAACCCAATAGAAAATCTTTGATGGGAGCCGAAACTCAATGTTGCCCAGCAACAGCCCCGAAACCTGAAAGATCTGTAGAAGATCTGAATGGAAGAGTGGGCTGCTGCAGTGCATGCAAACTTGGTCAAGAAATACAGGAAACGTCTGACCTCTGTAATTGCAAACAAAGGTTTCAATACCAAATATTAAGTTCTGCTTTTCTATTGTATTAAATACTTATTTCATGCAATAAAATGCTAATTAATTATGTAAAAATCAAACAATGTGATTTTCTGGACTTGTTTTAAGATTCTGTCTCTCACAGTTGAAGTGTACCTATGATAAAAATTACAAATCTCTCCATTGTTTGTAGGTGGGAAAACTTGCAAAATCGGCAGTGTATCAAATACTTATTTTCCCCACTGTATGGATGATTTAATGACTCTGTACCCAATACTTGTAAACTTTAGCATAATTAGACTAATCACTGACCTTTGTAGGATTTAAATGTCTGTACTAAACAATTAGTTTCCTCATTAATCTGGTTTTCTATTATTCTTTTCCCCACACCAAAATCTCGAAATGTAGAAAGAGTGAACCGTTTCATGGTTTTCCAGTTATGTCCATTAGACAAGGCCATGCCTGAAGAAAAGATATGGAGAATATATTCTGTGTATTATCATCATCAATTAGTCCTTCTTTCATCTTATGTGTCACTTACATTGTAGAAATTGATTTTATTTTTAAATGGTAAACAGGGTTTTTATTTCCTTTCTTGTTCTTATCACCTTTGCACTGCTGGAGCATTTGGGCTTCCTGTGGATGAATCCAAGCATTGCAAGATTTCCCCCATGCTTTGTTATGAAGGCTTCTCCTCTCCTCATTTTCCAACCCACTGAGGTAACCATCATGGATGCCCCCTCTCTACCGTACTTTTTAATATGGCATTGGAGCCCACAAACTATTTATATGCCCTGACATTAAAGAGAATGAGACTGGCTTAGTGTCGCATAAACTTTGGACCCAATTTATTAAGACATACACTGTACATGTGTATGGTGATGGAAAAGTGAAGACTCACACAGTTAATGCCTAACAGAGTGTTGGCAAGCGAACACCATGATCTGCTGGTCAAAGATTATAGGAAAAGGGAAAGCAGAGAAAATTACATTAGCAGGAACTGAAGAGTGACGTGCATGTTCCCCGGAGGAAGAAATTGGAGAAAAAAACAGGTCAGTTGATAGCTGTGTTGCAGTTAGGAATTATAAAAGGCCCAGGAGGGCAGAGAAACCTAGGCATTATAGCCGCAACTACCAGAACGGGCCCGACCAGTGAAACCAAGCCTCAGCCTTAAATGTAGAAGAGAGATGACCTGAGAGAGAACCGACTGGAGAAATCAAGATGATCCGAGAAAGAAAGACAACCAGAGAAAGCAAGGCGACCCGAGAGAGAGAGCCGACCAAAGAAAATTGAGAAGACCAGAGAGTGCTGACCAGAGAAACTCAGGTGACTGTGGTGTAAATTATGGTACAGTGAAGCAACTAGTCGATAAGAGACTTGCGGCCTAAAGGAGTAACATAACTGATTCCCGTTAGGGCCCATACTGTGATTGCTACTATTGATGTAACTCCCTCCTCTGCCCAACACTGCACCCCCTCTGACGTCCCTCATCTCTGTCGAAAATTTTGCCGTACACTTCAACAACAAGATCGACCAAATCAGGCAAGTCTTTAGTGCTAAACCACCACAACCCCTAAATGTAGCTAAATGTAGACAAAACTAAACTCATCATCTTTCCTCCATATGACCTACCTTCCCTACCTGATCTATCACAATATATGACATCATGTTTTCTCCTGTACCTGAAGTCCGCTGCCTTTTCCTTTAAACCACAAGCCCTTGCCATCTCTTGCCACCTTCAACTCAAAAATATTTCCAGATCACTGCCCTTCCCCACTAACCTTCCTCCCCACCATCACTGAAGGAGAACTTACTCAACTCCTCTCCAAATCACACCTCACTACCTGTGCACTTGACCTTATCCAATTCCACCGCCTCCCCAAACTCATCACCACACTTATCCCAGCCTTAGCCCATCTCTTCAACTTACCATTAACTTCTGGTACATTCCCCTCTGCTTTCAAACATGCCACAATTACAGCTATGACCAAGAAGCCATCCCTTGACCCGACCTTTACATCCAGCTACCGGCCCATCTCACTGCTCCCATTCGCCTCCAAAGGCCTCAAAAAGAATGTCCACAAGATACTTTCCTCCCACCTCTCATTCAACCTACCTGCTCTTTGACAGCCCTCAATCTGACTTCCCCCTTATCATTTCACCAAAACTGCCCTAACCAAAATTACCAACAACTTACTGCCAAGGCTAACAAACATTTCTCTATACTCCTCCTTCTAGATTTGTCCTCTGTCTTCGACACAGCTGACCACTCTCTCCCACTACAGATTATTTTTTCCCTCATGATCACATACCTTGCCCTCTCCTGGATCTCCTCATACCTCTCTAATCGCACATTTAGTGCACCCGACTCCCACACTATCTTTTCATCCCTTCCTCTCTCTGTCGGAGTCCCTCAAGGCTCTGGGAGCCCTTCTCTTCTCCATTTATACTTTTGGCCTGGAACAATTCATAAAGTCCCATGGCTAAAAATACCATCTATATGCTGATGACACTCAGATCTTCATCTCGCCATACCCTTCCTCTTCTCATCACACTTTCGAAAGCTAAATGTAGACAAAACTAAACTCATCATCTTTCCTCCATATGACCTACCTTCCCTACCTGATCTATCACAATACATGAAATCATGTTTTCTCCTGTACCTGAAGTCCGCTGCCTTTTCCTTTAAACCACAAGCCCTTGCCATCTCCTGCCACCTTCAACTCAAAAATATTTCCAAAACCCATCTTTCCTCAACCCTTGATCTACTAAAATAATAGTGCATGCCCTCATCATGCTATCAGTGATCATGCTATCCTCAAATTTTTTAAGACCAGCGAGGACTCAGACTTTATGGTTGGACTTCAGAAAGTCAGATTTTAATAGACTCAGAAAGAGGGTATGAAAGGTCCAATGGCTGGATGTTCTAAAGGACAGAAATGTCCAAAAAGGATGGGAGATTTTTCTAAATTAAATTCTCACTGCACAATCAGGAACAATCTCAAAAAGAAGGAAGAATTGGAAGCATTTAAAAAGACCAGAATGGATGAATACAGAACTGAAACACTTGTTAAAAGGAAAAAAGAAATGTATATTAAATGAAAAGATGGGGCATATCTAAAAAAGAATATAAATCTGTCTGCAGGGAATGCAGGACAATCGTTAGAAGAGCTAAAGCCAGTAATGAAGAGAGGCTTGCAAGGGAGAAGAAAAGCAATAAAAAAGGATTATGGGGCTATGCAAAAGAAAAGTCAAAGAGGCTATAGGATTTTTACAAGATGAAAAGGGTGAAGTGGACAAAAAATGATGTTGAGAAGGCCAAACTTTTAAATTCCTATTTTGCATCTGTGTTCTCTAAGAAAGAAATTGTAAAATCAACTGATCTTCATGGTGCTATCGAAGGAATAAAAGAATCCACATTATCTATAAATAGAGAGATGGTGAGGTAACACTTAACTAATGTAAATGAATTTAAGTCTCCTGGTCCAGATGAATGACATCTTAGGGTACTGAAAAAGATAGCAGAGGAAATTGCAGAACCACTAGCCAGAATCTTTGAAAAATCCTGGAGAACAGGAGAAGTCACATAAGATCATGAAAATTACATCTACAGAATGGGAGGAATAGAACTAAGCAACAGAACTTGTGAAAAAGACTTGGGTATAGTAATAGATCACAGACTGAAAATGGGTCAACAGTGTGATGCAGCAGCAAAAAAGGTAAACACAGTTATGAGATGTATTAAGAGAAGCAAAGTGTTCTGTCTACTGATGAGCAGCTAAGGGAATGTTCATAGAGTTATTCTAGTTACGACCTGTAGAGGTCACCAGATGTCTGTTTATGTTGTTTAGAAGCTGCACATCATCTAGTAATACTCTCATAGTCACAAGAGTCTGTCCCCTTTAAGAATAATGTGTGCAGAGGGACCGCCCCCCTCCTTCCTCAGGGAGAAAGAGTTCCTGTAATCAGTTTTTCTCAGGCTTTCAGGGAAGCAGATAAGACTTGTGTCTGGCTTTACACTCTACAACTTTCCTCTTGTCAGTTGATTTCGGTAAGAGCAAATACAGTTACATGTTTTGTGTGAAATACTGTAAAGTGAAGTGTATTGTGTTCTGAGATACACCATTTAGTTAATGCCTCTTCCACTGTACTCAGGTTGATGCATTCTGTATAGAATAGAGCCTATGGCTGTGATCTTTACCTCATTTATTCCTGCTTACTGTAACCTGTATTATCACTGTTAGTGCTAGTTTCTTTAATGTACCTAGTACTGACTGTCATCATTTTGTATTGTGTTATAGTTTTTACCACACTATCAAGTTCATACCATCACCATTAAATCAAGATTATAGAATGCTACAGTCTATTTATTTGGGTATGAATGAGGGTTAAGCTGTATGCTAAATCCCCCACAGCATCATACATGGAGGAAAGCAAAACAGTAAAAAAGGACCCTGGCCGCAGGCGGTGGTTGAACAGACTGTACTGGACCGCTAACGCCCACGCTGCACCGCATACGGGCATTACAACAGCCGCCATACAGCCACAGAGAACAAGAGCCCAGCCCCCCCAGCAAGCACGACGCCATTCTCCCCATGTGGAAGCCCATCCGCATATAGAATCAGTTTCCCGCCAAACTATTCAGCAGTCTACAGCTAAACGAGCAATGTCTCGAAGCGCTACATCCTCACTCAAAACAAGGTCACGAGCAGGCTCTAGCAAGTCATCCATAGCAGAGCTTGCTGCAGTCGCTCACGCCGAAGCTGAGGCGGCCAAAGCGAGATCCTCCTTCGCCGCGCAAGAGATGCAATTAAAGTTGAGACAAGTAGATCAAGAATCAAAAACGGCTCTTCTACAAGCAGAGAGTGCGAGTCTACAAGTGCCTCTGGAAAGACTTGCCACCGACAGAGAGACAGCGGCCGCAATAGCCAAGGCACAGTACTTGGAAGAAATGGAGTATCCTGATTGTGAGAAACACAGCAACGTTCTGGGACCAGATCTATATCAGCAGGATCCAGTACAGCGCATCTCAGAGTACGTCAACCGACTTCACGAAAGAGATGACAGCCCTCATGCATTACATCGACCAGCCTACGCTGGTTACCAACGATCAAACCTCAAACTTCGATACTACAAACGAGAAGACGTCCAGCACGGAGATGACGGCCACAGCCACAGTTCCGCCGAGCAGAAGGTACAGCCCCCGTCCCGCCTCAAAGAGACACCATCCTCTCCAGAGAGGTATCATACAGACTTACTTACAGCCAAAGCTAACAGACAATTCTCTGTACTCCTTCTTCTTGACTTGTCCTCTGCTTTCGATACAGTTGACCACTGCCTCCTACTACAGATCCTCTCTTCCTTTGGTGTCAAAGACCTTGCCCTCTCTTTGATCTCCTCATACCTTTATAACCGCACATTTAGCATCTTCCACTCCCACACTACCTCCTCACCTCGCCCCCTCTCTGTTGGAGTCCCTCAAGGTTCTGTCCTAGGACCCCTACTCTTCTCAATCTATACCCTTGGCCTGGGACACCTCATAAAATCCCATGGCTTCCAGTACCATCTGTACGTTGATGACACCCAGATCTACCTCTCTGGCCCAGATGTCACCTCTCTGCTGTCCAGAATCCCAGCATGTCTAGCAGCCATATCCTCCTTTTCTCCTCCCGTTACCTCAAGCTCATTGTGGACAAAACTGAACTCATTATCTTTCCCCATCTCGCATATCTTTTCCACCTGATCATTCTATCACAATAAATGACATCACTCTTTCCCCTGTACCGACAATCCGCTGCCTCGGAGTAACCCTTGACTCTGCCCTGTCCTTCAAAGCCCACATCCAAGATCTCGCCACCTCCTGTTGCCTCGAGCTCAAAAATATTTCCAGAATCCATCCTTTCCTCAACCCTCAATCTACTAAACTGCTTGTGCATGCCCTCATCATCTCCCGCCTCGATTACTGCAACATCCTCCTCTGTGGCCTACCTGCTAACACTCTCGCACCCCTCCAGTCCATCCTCAACTCTGCGGCATGACTTGTTCATCTCTCGCTTCGCTACTCCTCTGCTACCCCCCTTTGCAAATCCCCTCACTGGCTCCCATTTCCCCAGCGGATCCAGTTCAAACTACTAACACTGACCTACAAAGCCATCCATAACCTCTCTCCTCCGTACATCTCTGAACTAATCTCCCGATATATTACCTCATGTAATCTCCTGTCCTCCCAAGACCTCCTTCTCTCCTCCACACTTATTCATTCCTCACCCAATCACCTCCAAGACTTCTCTCGAATATCCCCCATCCTATGGAATTCTGTGCCTCAACATGTCCGGTTATCCACCACACCTGGATCCTTCAGACGGAACCTGAAAACCCATCTCTTCAAACAAACTTACAGCCTTCCATGACCTTGCTTGCTGCCACCCCCAACAACACCGGAGCTACTGCAACCCCTCAACCTACTGTCTCCTCCCCCATTCCTGTACAATGTAAGCCTGCAAGGGCTGGGTCCTCTTCCCTCAGTACAGTTCTATCATTGTTAGTTTGTTTCCTGTAAGTGATATCTGTATTTGGTATGTAAACCCTTCTTATGTACAGCGCCATGGAATCAATGGCGCTATATAAATTATTAATAATAATAATAATAATACTGTTATTGCGTATGCAGTGATTGCAATGACTGCCAAAAATGTTAACGCACACCAGTATCCCTTTGAAGAGACATAGAGGAGGGCCTCAGTAAAAAATGTTCCTGTTATAAAGGAGTGGGTCTCTTATAGTGTTAATGTCCATGCAGTGACTGCAAGGGCTGCCAAAAAATTGGACGCATTCTAATACCCCTTTGAAGACACGTATAGGAGGTGCTCAGTAAAAAAAACTGTTACCATTATTAAGGAGTGGGTCTTCTATACTGGTAATGCCCGTGCACTAAGAGCATGGGCTGAAAAACATTTACCCCTGGGGGGGGGGGTATACATGAACATACTGTTTAACATACAGAATGTTAGAGGTAGGCCTCTAAAAAAATTTCCTACAGGCATCATAAACACCCTTAAAAAATTATGTGGGTGTTGCAACACGGTCAGCCTGGTGATATGGTGGTGGAGGATGAGGAGAAGGAGAAGGAGGACAACAGAAAATAGAAAAAATCAGGAAGCGTATAACCATGTCCGGGTGTGAAGAGGTGCATGGGAATAGACAGCCCAAAAAAAAAGCCATTGGATTTGACTTTATGTTCTGCTGCTATCGTCCATTGGTGATGAGAAGTCTGACCCAATCCAGCTCTAATTAATTTTGATAAGAGTCAGTCTGTCAGCATTTTCAGCTGACAGGCAGATGCGCCTATCGGTTATAATACCCCAGTGGTTCTAAAAACCCGCTCTGACAAAACGTTAGCGGCAGGGCATGCCAAAACCTCTAAGGCATAGACAGCCAGTTCTTTCCACATGTCCAACTTGGATGCCCAATAACTAAAAGACACAGAGGAATCATGGAGGACGTTGGTACAGTCGGCAAGGTACTCGTTCAGAATCTCCGAAAATGTTTCCCTCCTTGTCAGAGTACCCCGCACATCAGGGCCTGGGTGCTGGGAGGGTCTGAGAAAACTGTCCCACACCTTTGACAGTGTTCCCCTGCCTCTGCTGCATCGTATTTGTGTCTCCCTCGCCTGCACTCCTTGGTTATCCAAGGAGTTGTGACCTCTGCCGCCAGCATTTTCAGATGAAATTTTTTTTAATAATTCCGCAATAAAGGCCTTCTGATACTGCAATATTTTACTAGACCTCTCTGCCACGTGAAGAAGAGATAAAAAGTTCTCCTTGTAGCGTGGGTCTAGAAGTGTGACCAACTAGTAATTACTATCAGCCAAAATGCATAGAATGCAAGGGTCACGGGAAAGGCAGAAGAACATAAAGTCAGTCGTGTGTTTCAGACTGCCACCAGCCAAGTGTTCCCTGTCCTGACCAAGAGGATGACTGTCCATGCTCTCCTCCTCTTCCTCATTCTCCCTTTCCTCAGGCCATCCACCCTGAACAGACAGTATGAATGTTGTGGTACCATCTGAAGCACAGGAAAACAGCTCCTGTTCCTCCTCCTCTTCCTCTTCATTACCACCCAATCCACATTCGGCTGAGATGAGGCTGGGCTGTGTAGCATCACCTTGTATGGTTCCTTGCTCCATCTCCATCTCATCTTGCTGAGCATGCAATGCCTCCTCTTTAATTGTGAGCAGCGAGCATTTCACTAGACAGAGAAGTGGGATGGTTATGCTAATTATGGCATCATTGCTGCTCACCATATTGGTGGAGTCCTCAAAGTTTTGGAGGACAACACAGATGTCTGACATCCATGCCCACTCATCAGTTTTTATGTGTGGAGGCTGACCTGAATGCCGATGGGTGTGTTAAAGCTGGCACTTAACAACTGCCCTCTGCTGCTCACAAATCCTTCCCAACATCTGCAACGCTGAGTTCCAACTCGTGGTAACATCGCACACCAGTTAGTGAGCTAGAAGCTGCAAACGCTGCTGAAGCATGGCTAGAGTGGCGGAAGCTATAGGTGACTCTCGAAAATGGGCACACAGGCAGCATACTTTGACAAGCAGCTCAGGCAGATCCGGGTAGGTTTTGAGAAACCACTGAACCACTAGTTTGAGCACATGAGCCAGGCATGGTACGTGTGTGAAGTTGCCTAGCTTCAAAGGCGCCATCAGGTTCCGGCCATTGTTGCACATGATCATGCCTGGCTGTCGGTGCAGCTATGATGGCCACAGATCTGCCTGCTCTGTTACAGCTGTCAACAAGTCTTCAGAGGTGTGCGGTTTGTCCCCTAAACATATTAGCTTCAGCAGTGCCTGTTGACGCTTGGCCGAGGCAGTGCTGCAGTGCTTCCAGCTTCCGACTGATGTGGTCATTTTGAAGATCGAGGCTGAGGAGGAGGTGCAGGCACTGTAGAATGTGGGAGCAACCCTGATTGACCCAGGGCCCGCAATCCTCAGCGTCAGGAGGACATGTTTCATCCCAGGGTCCGACTGGGTCCCGGCTTCCACCATATTAACTCAGTGTGCCATCAGCGAGATGCACCGTCCCTGGCCACAAGCACTTGTCCATGTATCCATAGTTAGGTGGACCCAGTAATTGCGTTGTTGAGAGCACGGCTAGTGTTCTGGGACACGTGCTTGTGTAATGGGGGGACAGCACACCAGGAGAAATAATGGCGGCTGAGGACCGAGTGCCGAGGGACGTTTGCCACCATCAGGTTGCAGAAAGATTCCATCTCCACGAGCCTAAAGGGCAACATTTGAAGTGCAAGCATTCGAGAAATGTGTGCGCTTAGTAATGTGGCCTGTGGGGTGTTGGCTGCGTATTTGCGCTTGCGTTCCAAAGACTGGCTTAGGGGCAACTGAACACTGCACTGGGACAAGGACGTGCTTGCTGATGGTGCTAGTTGAGAGTGTGCAATGACAGGTGCAGGGTGGGAGGCATCTTGGCATGCACCATGGACAGGGGTTTGGCATGCACAACAGTGGAACAGGCAGTGGTGTCACCCACAGACACTGTTTCTGGATCCTGGAGTTCAGCCTACCTAGTCCGGTGCTTTCCTGTCATGTGCCTGAGCATACTGGTGGTGGTCAGGTTGGTAGTTTTGCTGCCCCTGCTGATGCCGACCTGGCATATGTTGCAAATGGCCTTTTTGGGGTTATCTGGACAGTCTTTAAAAAAGATCCAGACTCTGGAAGACCTAAAAGTTGGACTTGCAACTTCCGTCATGTTGGTATTCCCGGGGAACAGTTGCCCGCCTTGTGCCTGTGGCCACCCAACTGCTTGTTCCTGCCTGTTGTGGTGCAACCCGTCCCTCCCCCTGTGTGCTGCTGTCCTCGCTGTGCATGTCACCTTGCCAGGTTGGGTCAGTGACTTCATTGTCCAACATTTCGTCTTTCACGTACGCACCCTGGGCCCCCTCCTGACTAGCTGGCAATTGTGTCTCATCATCATCATGAACATCCAACTCTTGCGACAGTAATTGCACTTTCCCACCATCACCTTCATGTGACCGTGGCTGCTCAAATATTTGGGCATCGCTACATGCAATCTCCTCTTGCCCCGATGGAAGCTGGCTGTGCGAGAGGCCCGAATGTCTAAATGGAAAAGTGAACAGCTCTTCAGAGTGTCCAAGTGTGGGATCACTTGTCTCTGGGCACTCAACATGGTGGGAGGAATGAGGATCAGGGTGAGGAATATATGGTCCAGACTCACGGCTACTAAGACTTGACCATGTAGAAGACAGGGCAGTGGTGGTGGCAAAGTGACTGGAAGAATTATCTGCTATCCAACCAACACCCTTTTCACACTGATCTGGCTTTAAGAGTGTTGTTCTGCGGCCCCCAGTAATTAGGACAGGAAGATAGTTCAACATTATGTGGGTGTTTGTTGTGCTCCCCCAGAAGGCACAGTTTCATCTTGCCCACGGTCTCTGCCTCTGCGTGCACCATCACGTCCACTTCCCCGTCCTTTGCCATGCGCCTTTTACATTTTAAATGGAGAGTAATATTTGGCCCGCTCCAAAAAATGTCTATATTATTACCGCAGTAATATGCGATCACGCTTTTACGACCAAGTGTGAGTAGGTTCAGCAAAACACAGCTGGCTGACTTTAAATGGAGGGTAATATTTGGCCTGCAGCAAAAAAAAGGTCACAATTATTACCGCAGTAATATGGGATCATGTGTGATGACCACGGGTTTATGAAGTAGCCTTATAGATGCAACAACACACAGCTGGCTGACTTTAAATGGAGTATACACTGTGTTCAGAATTATTAGGCAAATGCGTATTTTGATCACTTTGATACTTTTTATACATATTGTCCTACTCCAAGCTGCATAGGCTTGAGAACCAACTACCAATTAAGTAAATCTGGTGATGTGCATCTCTGTAATGAGGAGGGGTGTTGACTAATGACATCAACAGCCTATATAAGGTGTGCTTAATTATTAGGCAACTTCCCTTCCTTTGGCAAAATGGGTCAGAAGAGAGATTTGACGGGCTCTGAAAAGTCTAAAATTGTGAGATGTCTTGCAGAGGGATGCAGCAGTCTTGAAATTTCCAAACTTTTGAAGCGTGATCACCGAACAATCAAGCGTTTCATGGAAAATAGCCAACAGGGTCGCAAGAAGCGTGTTGGCCAAAAAAGGCGCAAAATAACTGCCCATGAATTGAGGAAAATCAAGCGTGAAGCTGCCAAGATGCCATTCGCCACCAGTTTTGCCATATTTCAGAGCTGCAACGTTACTGGAGTATCAAAAAGCACAAGGTGTGCGATACTCGGGGACATGGCCAAGGTAAGGAAGGCTGAAAAACGACCAACTTTGGACAAGAAGCATAAGATAAAACTTCAAGAATGAACCAAGAAATATCTTAAGACTGATTTTTCAAAGGTTTTATGGACTGATGAAATGAGAGTGACTCTTGATGGGCCAGATGGATGGGCCAGAGGGTGGATCAGTAAAGGGCAGAGAGCTCCACTCCGACTCAGAAGCCAGCAAGGTGGAGGTGGGGTACTGGTATGGGCTGGTATCATCAAAGATGAACTTGTGGGACCTTTTCAGGTTGAGGATGGAGTGAAGCTCAACTCCCAGACCTACTGCCAGTTTCTGGAAGACAACTTCTTCAAGCAGTGATACAGGAAGAAGTCAGTATTGTTCAAGAAAAACATGTTTTTCATGCAGGACAATGCTCCATCACATGCATCCAACTACTCCACAGCGTGGCTGGCCAGTAAAGGTCTAAAAGAAGAAAAAATAATGACATGGCCCCCTTGTTCACCTGATCTGAACCCCATAGAGAACGTGTGGTCCATCATAAAATGTGAGATCTACAGGGAGGGAAAACAGTACACCTCTCGGAACAGTGTCTGGGAGGCTGTGGTGGCTGCTGCATGCAATGTTGATCGAAAACAGATCAAGCAACTGACAGAATCTATGGATGGAAGGCTGTAGAGTGTCATCATAAAGAAAGGTGGCTATATTCATCACTAATTATTTTGGTCTTTGTTTTTGCATGTCAGAAATGTTTATTTCTAAATTTTGTGCACTGATATTGGTTTACCTGGTGAAAATAAACAAGTGAGATGGGATTATATTTGGTTTTTATTATGTTGCCTAATAATTCAGCACAGTAATAGTTACCTGCACAAACAGATATCCTCCTAAGATAGCCAAAAAACACTCCAACTTCCAAAAATATTAAGCTTGGATATTTATGAGTATTTTGGGTTGATTGAGAACATAGTTGTTGATCAATAATAAAAATAATCCTCTAAAATACAACTTGCCTAATAATTCTGCACACAGTGTATTTAGCAAAAAATGTCTGTATTATTACTGCAGTAATATGAGATCTCATGTCAGTCCACGGTTTTAGGAAGTAGCCTTATAGATGTGGTATTGGTCAGCAACCAAGTGTGAATACGTTCAACAAAACACAGCTGTCTGACTTTAAATGGGTTTGAATACTTGGCACGCTCAAAAAAATGACACAATTATTACCACAGTAATATGGGATCATATGTAATGATGGAAAAGTTTCTCTGCTGAGACAATACAGCAATGTGAATAAAATCAAAAAAATATGCCTGTATTCTGCTAACAAGCAAATGGAGCAGTAAAATTGTGTACTGTATTGATTTTTAAGCAAATAATCAGGATTAAGAATTTAGAGCAAAAAAAGATAGCCCTGATACGTACCGCTATGGATATCTGTAACAGCAGCAGCAGTCAAAACATGCAATGGACCCTTTTGTGCTGTATACAGTGTCCACAAACTCTGCCTGCCTAACTCCTACTATCACCAGTAATATATGCAGCTGGATTAGTCCTCAGAAGGACTGTTAGTTCAGATGTACAGTACAGACCAAAAGTTTGGACACACCTCATTTAAAGATTTTTCTGTATTTTCATCACTATGAAAATTCTACATTCACACTGAAGGCATCAAAACTATGAATTAACACATGTGGAATTATATACTTAACAAAAAAGTGTGAAACAACTGAAAATATGTCTTATATTCTAGGTTCTTCAAAGTAGCCACCTTTTGCTTTGATGACTGCTTTGCACACTCTTGGCATTCTCTTGATGAGCTTCAAAAGGTAGTCACCGGAAATGGTTTTCACTTCACAGGTGTTCCCTGTCAGGTTTAATAAGTGGGATTTCTTGCCTTATAAATGGGGTAGGGACCATCAGTTGTGTTGTGCAGAAGTCAGGTGGATACACAGCTGATAGTCCTACTGAATAGACTGTCAGAATTTGTATTATGGCAAGAAAAAAGCAGCTAAGTAAAAAAAACGAGTGGCCATCATTACTTTAAGAAATGAAGGTCAGTCAGTCCGAAAAATTGGGCAAACTTTGAAACTGTCCCCAAGTGCAGTTGCAAAAACCATCAAGCGCTACAAAGAAACTGGCTCACATGAGGACCGCTCCAGGAAAGGAAGACCAAGAGTCACCTCTGCTTCTGCGGATAAGTTTATCCGAGTCACCAGCCTCAGAAATCGCAGGTTAACAGCAGCTCAGATTAGAGACCAGGTCAATGCCACACAGAGTTCTAGCAGCAGACACATCTCTACAACAACTGTTAAGAGGAGACTTTGTGCAGCAGGCCTTCATGGTAAAATAGCTGCTAGGAAACCACTGCTAAGGACAGGCAACAAGCAGAAGAGACTTGCTTGGGCTAAAGAACACAAGGAATGGACATTAGACCAGTGGAAATCTGTGCTTTGGTCTGACGAGTCCAAATTTGAGATCTTTGGTTCCAACCACCGTGTCTTTGTGCGATGCAGAAAAGGTGAACGGATGGACTCTACATGCCTGGTTCCCACCGTGAAGCATGGAGTAGGAGGTGTGATGGTGTGGGGGTGCTTTGCTGGTGTCACTGTTGGAGATTTATTCAAAATTGAAGGCATACTGAACCAGCATGGCTACCACAGCATCTTGCCGCGGCATGCTATTCCATCCGGTTTGCATTTAGTTGGACCATCATTTATTTTTCAACAGGACAATGACCCCAAACACACCTCCAGGCTGTGTAAGGGCTATTTGATGAAGAAGGAGAGTGATGGGGTGCTACGCCAGATGACCTGGCCTCCACAGTCACCAGAACTGAACCCAATCGAGATGGTTTGGGGTGAGCTGGACTGCAGAGTGAAGGCAAGAGGGCCAACAAGTGCTAAGCACCTCTGGGAACTCCTTCAAGATTGCTGGAAGACCATTTCCGGTGACTACCTCTTGAAGCTCATCAAGAGAATGCCAAGAGTGTGCAAAGCAGTCATCAAAGCAAAAGGTGGCTACTTTGAAGAACCTAGAATATAAGACATATTTTCAGTTGTTTCACACTTTTTTCTTAAGTATATAATTCCACATGTGTTAATTCATAGTTTTGATGCCTTCAGTGTGAATGTACAATTTTCATAGTCATGAAAATACAGAAAAATCTTTAAATGAGAAGTTGTGTCCAAACTTTTGGTCTGTACTGTATAGATAGCTGTGGAATACCTGACTAAAACAACCACCAATTCTGTCTCTCACTCAGCAGCACCTCTCACTACTCTGCCTGTTTCCGAGGTACACTGTGATGAGCATAGGGTCACCAGGTCTTATATAAACCTGATGACGCTGTGCGGCCAGCCAATCACTGTAATGCCACAACCAACATGGCTATGACATTACAGTGAGTGGCAGGCAATCCCTGCATGTTAATTGGCTGTCTAAAGAGCGCCAAACATGTGGGAAAGGGACCCGAGCTCCTGCCCGAGCATCCTAGAAATACTCGCCGAGCAGTGAAATGCTCAGGTGAGTGCTGAGCAATGATAGCTTCTTTTGTTTTTGTTTTATAATAAGAGATTTTAAGGAAAAGAGAATTACATCTCCAGAATCTCTAGTTGTTATTGCAGTTTGAAAGATTAATCGTAAAGGAGACAGGTGCATGATCTGACCATGATTTATTGCCAATGGAAACACTTTTAAATTGATGTAATGAATGAATAGTTGTCAGTATTAGATTAATTCTAGTAAGTGTTCGGTGTCTGTGCTAGCAATATGTATACTCTCTAGAGGAGGCGTTAACACATCTAAACGTGTCATATAGAGCTTGCCTATTTAACCAAGTTTTCAGAATGAAAACTTTTTATCTAGATCTTGAAGTAGTGTTCATATTTTGATCAGGGATTATGTTAAAGTCTCCAAATAGTATCAAATCTCCTCTCTGGCCTTTATCAATTTTTCCCATTAATCTATTCAAAGAGGAGATCTGACCTCTATTTGGTGCATAGATATTGACTAATGTGGCTTCCTTATTATTAATTTTGCAGACCAAGATGTAATATCTACCGTTTTTATCCTTTGTCTCTGAGATGTATTGGAATGCAACCGTGTCCTTTATAAGTGTCATTACCCCCGCTTTCTTTTTCTCAGAAGAGGCAGAAAATATATGGGGAAAGTTTCTATGTTGAAACGTGGATAGGTAATTTGTGCAAAACTTAGATTCTTGGAATCCAATTATATCCGCCTTAGTTTGACCACCATTTGACAGTAGTGTGAAAAGCATACCTTCCGTCCCAGAATATATAAACCTTCTAAAAAAAAATGTAAGATTAAACACAATTGAATAATGTAACTACAATGAAAACATTTGCTAAAATAACTAGACAGTAGAATCATGCAACATAGCCAAATTGGTCACGAAAGAACAAATAAACACATCTAATACTTCTCAGCGAGAAAGGAGGCACTAGCTCCAAAATAAAAACCACTGAACACCTCAAAAAATGGGCTAAAAGTTCGGCAGAGTCTCTGCTATGATATCCTGGGGAAAAAAATAAAGTTTGTTTCAGAAGGAATGGCAATAGAAGCATTTATTAACCTGTTGGGTCCTCATATCCTAGATTGTCTCTTTTCCCATTAGCATGTTAAGCACATCACCCATTTATTTTCAGGGATGACAAAAAGACTTGGCCATCTTCTGGATCTCGAATGGTTATGGTTATGGAATATTATCAATTGTGTTGGGAATCCCCATTTGTAGATGATGTTATTAGCCCGAAAAGCAGAGGTAATTGATGCAAAGTTTTTTCTTGCTTTGAGGGTTTCCTTTGAGAAATCCACATAGACTTTTAGGTTTTCATATGGTGGAGGGAGATTTTTATTTTTCTTTAAACATTCCAGAAGTTGTTCTTTAGTGTGGAAATAATGGAGTCTAAAAATGACATCCATTGGAGCTTCCTTGAAGATGAAATTTGGCTTCTGGAACCTATGGGCTCTGTCTATGATGGAATCAGACTCACCAAGGGTCGGTAGTGTTGCTCTCAGAATCTGTTTCAAATAGTGGATAAGGTCATATTGGTGTATGTTCTCCGGTATCCCCCAAATTTTTAAATTGTTCCGTCTGTTCCTGTCCTCAAGGTCGACGATCTTCGTTTTAAGGATCTTGATTTGTTCTTTGAAGAGATTGTAATTCTCTTCCATAGTATCTTATCTGGTAGTTACGTTTTCCACCTTTTTTTCCATTTCAGAGACTCTTGTTTTGACTTCTTGAAGGGAGATTTGCAGGGTGTCGAACCTTTGGTTAAGAGTAGACTCTAGGGATTTGGCAGACAACGTGAATTTGATTACAGAGGAATCTTTCTGATGGGGATAGGCTGTTTATGATATTGTCAGGGTTTCTGAGCTTCAAAGAAAGGACTTTCTTTAAATCCATATAAAAAGTCTTGTGAGTTTGTGATATTCATCTTTGGGCGCTGTTTCTGAGGGCTGGCGTTAGTAGAGTAGTCATTTGACTCATCTTCAGAAATATCATGTATAAAAGCTGCGGACCCTTCTAAAATTATAGAAGCACCCTCTACCTCCTTCCGATTATTTCTGGAGACTCACATTCTATTGTTTGAGATATCTATTTTTACTTCTGCTCCTCTCCGTGCCTGAAGCTCTGTACCTTTATTATATCCAGTACTCCTATGTGAAAGCAGCTGGGCGGTATCAGGATGCATGATACTCCTTCAGATCATACTGTGAGTCCCTGGTTTGACTGACATCAGAGTCTATATCTGCTGCTCCATTCCATGTCTCGAGATCAGAGCCTGTGTTGTTAAGCGCTGACATCGGTTTAGCTCTGCCCCTATGCTGGGACTCTCTGTGGCTGTGGCTCCACTCCATTCCCGCTGGGAGTCCCCGCATTGAGTAATGGTGACTTCTCTGCCGGCGGCTTCGCTTCATGCTTGGAGCTCTGAGCTTATGTTAATGAGCTCACCGCTCCTATGGATGTGCTGCTGAATTTTACTAGCTGCTGGGGGGTCTTTTCTACTCAGAGCACTGTGGGTGTCAGGTGTCATATAGGCAGAAGGGGTGCTTTCTGTAGTGAAATGTCTGACAGTCAGGGACTCCTTACCTCTGTCAGTGCTGGTTTCACTGCGGTCTTCATGCTGCAGTTAGATGTTGGCCATCTTGGATTTCCTTTGTAAAAGGAAAATCCTGCTTAAACTTACGATATCTTTGTCCTCTTTCTTGGAAAATATTAATTTTTTCCTTGCTGGAGGGTCTTTTCTTCTGGTGTCAGCTTCGGTTCAATGTCTATAGAGGTAAGGAGTGTTGTTTTGGCTTGAGTTTTCCTTACAACTTTGGGAGAGACGGCAGTCTTATTGTACCCCAGCACTTTAGTCAGGGATGGTCTGTGAGCTGTGAGAAGAGATGGCTTCTTTCTTTCCTTTCCGTGCATTACAATTTACTTGACCCAGGTAACAAGTACCCGAGCATTTTAGTGTTCATCACTAAATTCCACCATTGCTTTTTTGGCTTTACTATGTACAGTTTTCCACATTTTTCCTGTTAAACCTACAAACTTAAATGTATTTTATTGCGATTTTATGTGATACTAACACAAAGTAGCAAGTATTTGTGAAGTGTAAAGGAAATGATACATGGTTTGAGTCAAAACTTTGTAGGATCACCTTTCGCTACAATTACTGCTGTAAGTCTTTTGGGGTTGTCTCTACCAGCTTTACACTTCTAGAGGCTGAAATTTTTGCCCATTCTTCCTTGCAAACTAACCCTAGCTCAGTGAGATTGGATGGAGATGTCTGTGAACAATAATTTTCACCACAGATTTTCAATGGGAATTAGATCTGAACTGTGACTGAGCCATTCACACACAGGAATATGCTTTCATCTAAACCATCCATTAGCTCTGGCAGTATGGTTATGGTCGTTGTGCTGCTGGAAGATGAACCTACGCTCCAGTTTCAAGTCTTCCTGTCAACTCTGACCATCTCCCTGTCCCTGCTGAAGAAAAGCCTCCCCACATCATGATGCTGTCACCATCATGTTTATTTGTGGGTATGGTGTTTTCAGGATAATGTGAAGTGTTAGTTTTCTGCCATACCTAGCATTTTGCATTTAGCTTTAACATTCTCCTTTGGTCTCATCTAGCCAGAGCACTCTCTTCCATGTGCTCGCTATATCCCCTACATGGATTTTTCTAAACTACAAACAGACTTCTTATGGCTTGCTTTCAAAAATGGATTTCTTATTGCCACTCTTCAATAAAGTCCATATTTTTGGAGTACACAACTAATAGTTTTCCTGTGGACAGATTATCCTCCTTAAGCTGTGGATCTCTGCAGCTCCTTCAGAGTGATCATGGGCCTCTTGACACTGCTTCTTTAACCAGTGCTCTCCTTGTTTGGGGTGTCAGTTGAGGTGGATGGCCATGTCTTGGTAGGTTTGCAATTGGGCCATATTTCTTCCATTTTTAGATGATGTGTTTAACAGTATTCAGTGAGATGTTCAGAGCTTGGGCTATTTTTTATAACCTAACCCTGCTTTACTCTTCTCCACAACTTTATCCCTGACATGTCTGGTGTGTTCCTTGGCTTTCATTATGTTGTTGGATCCCTAACGTTCTCACACAAACCTCTGAGGTCTTGACAGAACAACTGTAGTTATACTGAGAAGAAATCACACATAGGTGAACTCAATTTACTAATTATGTGACTTCTGAAGCAATTAGTCACCCAGGATTTTATATAGGGGTATCAGACAACAGTGGGCTGAATACAAATGCGCATCGCAATGTTCAAATTTATATTTATAAAATATTTAGAAAAAAATGTATAATTTCCTTTACACTTCAAATACTTGCTACTTAATGTTAGTATATCACGCAAACTTAAATGTATTTTATTTTGATTTTATGAGTGTTAAGTGAAAAATGTGGAAAAGTTCAAGGGGTATTTTTCAAGGCACTGTAATATTTGGCTGTAAAACTGAGCTGGCAACATGATTTTCCAGGTCAGATTGATTACAGGGATACCTAACTTGTAAAGATTTTATATTTACGGAGTGAAAAAAATAATAAATTTGGAAAAAAAAAAATTAGTTTGTGTCACCATTTTTTGATACCCGTAACTTGTTTCTTGCCTGTGAAGCTGAGATGTTGGATGCTGATGTATAGAGTCAGCTATGTTATACAGCCAGGATCTACCTCTAACACCAACGAAGAGTAGTTGCTCCTAACCCTAGTGTTTAACCAGTTAATTGCCACTGTCAGTCTCTGACAATAATGTCTAAGTGCTGGTGGGCATCTGGTAACTATGTCATTTTATTATTTTTGACTTTTCCCTTGACCACTTAGGAGTGCCCGCTTTGCCATACATGGCTTTTACTCATTATCCTATATTGTATATCAGGTGGGATGATATGTTTTGATAAACGCTGATATTATACGGACCCCTAGTTCTAGTAGATTACTACTCCCACTTATTCCTTCATTCCTTGATTTATTATGATGTATGGTTTGATTACTTGGGGGTGTTTGATTCATCATCTATATTTGGTCTAGTGGTGCTGTGCTACCCTTTACTAGGGCGACATAGCTTGGTCAATAAGCATTATTGTATTATGAGATAATAAAAATCATACCTGTGGCCTTAGGGGGATTTATTGCTTTGGAACACTATTATTATTCCTCCCCCATGAATATTGCTATGCCTTGTCTGTTTTTAATTGTTTTTATTTTTTCTTGTGTTGTCAGTGTGTAATCATGCAATAAAGACTTTTCCATTTTTCTAATATTGGGTGTGCATGGTTGTATATCCTGAGTCTTTTTTCTTCTTTATTATATCATATAACTATATCAGGTTACTGTAGCACCCCGTAACATTTACTATGTCTAGCAGTGCCCACCTTTTTGCATAGGATATTTAGTTTTGGTCAGTTTTCTGACGTTCCAGGGTGGTTGCACGCAAATATAATATTGGTATATGAATTATATGATTGCCATTAATTACATACGACTATATATTTTTATTATATGTTGTTTTCTATACTGTCTAATTGACTGTGATTCCTTTTTTAAGGATAATGGCGTTTGATTTTGAGGCCAGGGAAGCGGCTTGGAGCAAACAGAGTTTGACTGCCTTTCCTTCCCCCATATTGGCGGAGGACAATGATTTTAATCGTCTCGCACGGGATCTGACGGATCTGCACAAGTCAGTCACACGAGTCTGGTGGAATATATGTAGCCTTGAGGAATATCAGAGACTCTCCATCTATCCATGTGGATTGAGAGTCCAGATATTTCCAGCCTGGGAACCAACCCCAGAATTTAAGGCCACATGGGAATCAGGTCTATCACAGTGTTCCAATGTCCTAGTAAATATGCTAATCCAACATGACAGGGATCTTTTTCAGACATTGAAAATTCGTATTAAATCATTGGAAACTCAGATGTCCAAATATGATTTTAACAAATTCATAGTGCCCTTCCAAGCCAAGTTGAGGGACACCATTGATCGTTTTGATAAGGATACCATGGAGAGGAAAAGAGCCAAGTTAAATAGGGATAAAGCCGATTATGACAGGAATCAAGCCTATAAATGGAAACATAGGGGTAATTTGCGCAAACTTTCATCTGTTAAATATACGGAAGGAGGTTCTCTGTCAAGTATAGGTCATAGTGATCATTTTTTAAGCTCAGAAACGAGCGACACCGACGGCGGACGAGACGGGGGAAACGTAAGCAACGGCAGCAAAAAAATAGGATCAAATTCTGTGAGGACCATGGCCACCAGGACATGCAAGAAGAGGAACAGATTCTAAGCCAGAATTCTGACCAACTCCAGATTATCAACCTTTCTACTTATACACTAAATGATGTTGAAAGGTCTGTATTACAGAAGGGTCTTTCCTTCTCTCCCATGGTACCAGTCGATAAATTCATCTTGCTAAAAGACTTATATCTCTTTTGTAGGAGAATTATTCTCAAGGTCATCTACACTAAATCTGATTTATTCTCAGACCTCTCTTCCCCCACGGATAAACAGGTCTTCCGAGACTTACTTGAACTTCTAGAGGACAACCAGTCTTACCAAGGTAGGAAAAAGTTTCCACATCGATCACCCTCTAATATTTTACCATCTTTGTCTTTGGTTCCAGCAGTCTCTACATTTTTTGAAGTTATGAAAGATGAGATCAGGAGATTACCTGTCAATAATATATCCCATCAAAATTTAAACATTATGGAGAGGCGTGCCCTCCTTTGCCTGCAGAAAAAACAGGAATTCCTGATAAAGGAAGCAGACAAAGGGGGAAACATCGTTTTATGGCCTCGTGGTATGTACACTGCTGAAGTACATAGACAGCTTAATAACACCAGATTTTATTTGAGACTTCCTTCGGACCCCACACAGGTCTTTTCGGCTAAACTTGATTGATTACTTTTGAAGGCTTTTTCTATGGGAACTATTAATAAACAAGAGAGGGAATTTATGATAGTGAGGAAACCTTCCATACCCACCTTCTATGTTTTGCCCAAAGTCCACAAAAATCTGGAATGTCCACCGGGTCGACCTATTGTGTCAGGCATAGGAAGTATTTGTGAAAAGGCATGTATTTACATAGATTTTTTCTTGCAGCCCCTCGTTACCAGTTTACCCTCTTATCTCAAAGATTCATCTCATCTGATACGGACTCTCACCTCTCTTTGCCTACCTGACCATTTCCTATTCATCACTGTTGATGTTGAATCGCTATATTCAAATATAGCCCATAAAGACGGCATAGCAGCAGTCCTTTATTTTCTGAATGCTACAAGTGGAGGTAATCGCCTACATGACTCTTTCATTGTGGACCTCTTGAATTTCATTCTTACTCATAATTATTTTGTGTTTGATCATATCTTCTATCGACAAATCTCTGGGACCGCCATGGGGGCACGGTGTGCACCCTCCTTTGCCAACCTTTTCCTGGGTTGGTGGGAGGACACACACGTGTACCCCTTACAGGCATACAACCGGGGGGTCTTTAAATGGCTACGTTTCATAGATGACATTTTGATTATCTGGACGGGCACGGAAACTGAGGCACTTGCATTTATTGATAGGCTGAACGTCAATGATTTTAACATTCATCTTACCCACTGTATATCTTACTCTGCAGTGAACTTCCTGGATTTGGAGATCAGGAAAGTGGGTGACTCACTTGTATCCAAATTACATAGGAAATCGACTGCCACTAATAGTCTCCTACACTACCAAAGTTTTCATCCTAGAAACTTGAGAGACAGTATACCGGTGGGACAATTTTCAAGGGCCAAAAGGAATTGTACAATACAGGAGGACTACAAAACCGAGGCCAGAAATTTAACCTCACGCTTTCGGGAACGTGGATATCCTAAAGCGGTAATCTCCAAGGCTCACCAGAAGGTCTTGGTTAAACCATGGGAGATGTTGCTACAATCGCGTGTTAATATGGAGGATACACAGATTAGATTTATTACCAGGTTTAACAATCAATGGAATGAAGTGGGTAGTCTATTTCGGAAACATTGGAATATACTTAAGACGGATAGTCGTCTTTCTAACATTTTACCAGAGAGACCGTTGTTGACGGCTAGACGCGCCCCTAATTTAAGGGATAAACTCATGCATAGTCATTATACACGCCCCAGTTGTAGTACCTCGGGCGGTAGTAAATTTAAGGGTTCATTCCCTTGTGGCGATTGTTCTGCTTGTCCATTTTTCTCATCTGGTAAAATGTTTACTAATCCGATTGACAACCATCAATACCCTTTGAGGGATTTTATCAACTGTAGGTCTACTAATGTTGTATATGCATTGACCTGTCCCTGTCCGAAGGTTTATGTTGGTCAAACGTCGCAGGAACTCCGCAGACGGGTACAGCAACATGTCTCCAACATCCATCTTGCTGAGCAGGATTTGAAGAAGGGCAAGGCCATCTCATCAGTGGCTTTGCACTTCTTCCAATGCCATTCTGGTAGCCCCAATAAAATGCGAGTTATGGGCCTTCAAAAAATGAGGCATAATTCACGTAACCCGGATCACACTAAGGATCTATTGAGATCTGAATCAAGGTAGATTTTTGTTCTTGACACAGTGGCCCCTAGGGGCATAAATGAGGATTTTCATTTACTGGTTACTTGGCTTAAATTCCTATGGTATCCTTGCTATTGGAGTCCCGCTTGAGATTGAGGGCTCTCTGGTCTTCCCCCCTTTTTTTCTTCTTTTTTTTTTCTTCTTCTTTTTCTCTTTCTTTTTCTTTTCCTTTTTTCATCTCCCCTCGTGTGGCTGGCTTGTGCATCTCCTCCATTCCATAACAAGCTAATCTCCAGTAATCATTTCAAATGCCATGTCCTTATATTTGTATGTATATTATATATATTGCCATCAGACTTTATCAGCCACCTTGTAATGGCCTACAATCTGTCCATGATTGTTGTCTGTTTTATGTTTGTTTGTGGTTGGTTTGTCTTATGTTTATGTTTGTATCGTCATGATTGGTCACATTTTTATGCACATTTGGTGACTTTCTGACTTCAATCACATCTTTTATCTTGTTCTTGGCCTGGTCAGGCACTTTCCTGTATCAGGGCTAGCCCTTTTTGTCTCTGTACCGGTATATTTTTTTTTTTTGTAGCGGACGCGCTACTTCCGGGGGTACATATACGTTTTTACATTTTGTTCTCCCCTGGAATGTCGGCCTTTTTCCTATCGTGACTATTTTGGGGACTGTGTCCCGCACGATCTTTGAGGGGGCGGTTCCTAAAACCGGATATGATGATTTCTATTTAGCTCCGGTTGCGTTCCACCAAGGCGTCTGGGTGGAACGCATGAGAGATAGGAAGGGGCGGTGATTCGCCGACCGGATATGACGTCTTATTCAATTCCGGTTGTGTCACACCACAGCACGTGGGCTGCACGCTGTGGAAACAGGAAATGACCGTTCGATCCGCCACGATGCTGGAGAGACTTAGTGAGGGCATTAATTTTCACCTGAAGGGAATCACACTAAATTGGATAGACTATTTAATATACACGTGTTCACTGACAACATACCCCTGACGAAGCTGCGGTCTAGCAGCGTAACGCGTAGGGTCCCTGGTGCCAACAGGTAACTATGTCATTTTATTATTTTTGACTTTTCCCTTGACCACTTAGGAGTGCCCGCTTTGCCATACATGGCTTTTACTCATTATCCTATATTGTATATCAGGTGGGATGATATGTTTTGATAAACGCTGATATTATACGGGCCCCTAGTTCTAGTAGATTACTACTCCCACTCATTCCTTCATTCCTTGATTTATTATGATGTATGGTTTGATTACTTGGGGGTGTTTGATTCATCATCTATATTTGGTCTAGTGGTGCTGTGCTACCCTTTACTAGGGCGACATAGCTTGGTCAATAAGCATTATTGTATTATGAGATAATAAAAATCATACCTGTGGCCTTAGGGGGATTTATTGCTTTGGAACACTATTATTATTCCTCCCCCATGAATATTGCTATGCCTTGTCTGTTTTTAATTGTTTTTATTTTTTCTTGTGTTGTCAGTGTGTAATCATGCAATAAAGACTTTTTCATTTTTCTAATATTGGGTGTGCACGGTTGTATATCCTGAGTCTTTTTTCTTCTTTATTATATCATATAACTATATCAGGTTACTGTAGCACCCCGTAACATTTACTATGTCTAGCAGTGCCCACCTTTTTGCATAGGATAATCAGTAACAGTCATGCTGCGCTTTGTGAGACTAGGCGACTCTGATGAGCGTTATCATTACTGCTATTGACAGTCATCAGGGCCAAATTTGGGGAAGGCTGGACTATGTTGGACCTGTGTTGGAACATTTTTTCTAATAAATTGGTGAACGGGGGATAATGTCTTGTTTTTAGTTCTCTCTTTTTATGTTTTTTAGGCTTCCATTTCTGGACTACGTTGAATTCTCAGGATTATGTCGGACCTGCGTGAGTTTTTTTTTCTTTAATAAATTGATGAACCAGGGGAAGTGTTTTTTCAAGTTAAGTATTTCTGTGTGTTTTTTTAATGCTGGGTTAGTAATGGGGGTGTCTAATAGACACCTCTCCATTAGTAACACCAGGACATGATGTTAGTTGTGTTTTTGGACAAATTACAGCTGCCATCAACCCCAACAACCATTACCCTGATTGCCAACCCACCAGGTCATTCAGGAAGAGCGAAGGCAAAGTGCCAGAATTGGCACATCCTATGTGATGTTCCACTTCTGGGGCAGTTGCGGCTGGTATTATTAGGTTGGAAAGGGCCCAATAACTGGGGACCTTTCGAGCCTGATAATATCATCTCTCAGCTGTCTGCTTTACCTTTACTGGTTTCTTAAAATAGAGGGGACCCCACATAGTTATTTTCATTTATTTATTAGGATAACCCATGTACAGTAAACTACACAATCAAGGCACTAATTATATATCTCACAGACATTTATATACCTATCTATCTACCCCATATCTATCTATCTACGCCATATCTATCTATCTACGCCATATCTATCTATCTATCTATCTATCTATCTTCTATCTACTGTTGAATACAAATTCTGGACCTCTGCTCCATTCAGAGCTGCACATTGCTTTCTCTAGCAAGCTATCATGCCGGGGACTTGCACAGGTGGTAAACGCCACCCTACTAGCTGTGGTCACCATTCTGATCCTACGCTAAATCAGTGCTGGCGTCACTCTCCCCGCCTTTGGACATATAAGTAATCAAGAGGAAGTGTACGGCCAGCCATAGCTCTCACTTCCTCTTGATTAGTTGTATGCCTGAAGCGAGGACAGTGACGCCAGAGCTGATTGGGTGCAGGATTTACGTGTCATAACAAACTCATGTGAGCCCAAGCAACGCAAATGCTGGACGTTGGAACGTCGCCGGCACAAGAAGTGAGTATAAGGGTTTTTTTATTTTAATGGGGACAAACATGCAGAGTGTGAAGAGGTTGTCCTAAGAGTAGTCAACTCCTTTAAAGGGTCCCAGGATTTTAAGTTATCCCTTATCCACATCATATGGCTAACCATGATGAAAGTTTTGATTTCCAAGTCAGTAAATACATGATGTCATCCTCATTTCTATATAACTCCAGTGAGGGTAGAGGTGTAGCCAGGCTTTACTTCACAAGATTTGGTCTGCATCTCTAGCCTTTAATCTAAATAGCGTTCTTTTGATTAAGATACTAGTGCATCCCCCCTACTCTGGAAATCTCTACCCCAACATATCAGACTCTAGCCTACCATGGAAACCTTCAAAAGGAACCTGAAGACCCACCTCTTCCGACAAGCCTACAACCTGCAGTAACCACCGCTTCACCATACTGCTGCACGACCAGCTCTACCTTCGCCTACTGTATCTTCACCCATCCGATGTAGAATGTGAGCCCTCGCGGGCAGGGTCCTCGCTCCTCCTGTACCAGTCACTGTCACGTTTTGTTCAAGATTATTGTAATTGTTTTTGTATGTATACTAGTGATGAGCGAACGTGCTCGCTACTGCTCGGTACTCGCCCGAGCATCTCACTGCTTGAGATGCTCGGCGCTCTGCGAGTATTTCCTGGTTGCTCGGGTGGGAGCTCGGGTCTCCTCCCTGCATGTTTGTCGCACTTTAGAGAGCCAATGAACATGCAGGGATTGCCTGCCACACACTGTAATGCCTTAGCCATGTATGTTGTGGCATTACAGTGATTGGCTGGCCGCACAGCATCATCAGGTGTATATAAGACTGGGCGCCGCCATGCTCGTCACAGTCAACCCCGGAATCAGGCAAAGTAGGGAGAGGTGATGCTGTGTCAGGGAGAGATTTGCTTGTTTAGAGTTAGTATAGTTATTCCACAACATATATCTATAATATCCATCTGAACTAACAGTCCTTCTGAGGACTAATACAGCTGCATTTAATCAGTGGTGATAGCAGGAATTAGGCAGGCAGGCAGTGTATGTGGCAGACTGCAGTGCATAACACAGCACAAGAGGCTCCATTCCAGTTCTGTCTGCTGCTTCTGTTACAAATATTTCTACAAATAGCTCCAGGTATCAGGGGCCGGGGATAATTATTTTTTTTATCTTAATCCTGATTATTTGGTCAAAAAGCAATCCAGAGAACACTGTTTTTCTGCTCCATTTGCTTGTTTCCACAGTAGAATACAGCCAGATTCTTTCCATATTGCAGCAATAAAAATCCAGAAATTTGTAGTGAACATGGAAAATATTGGCCTCCATTTAAATTTTATTGCAGTGTGTCAGTGAAGTTATTGACACCAGGTTGCTGTGAAAAATAGTAACCTACAGGCCAGCTATTCAAAACTGTGGTTTTCTATCACACGTATCACATACAAGTTCGCTACAAATTCAGCCATTTCTGGCCTCCATTTAAATTTTGTTGCAGTGTGTTAGTGTGGTTAATGAAACCAGGTCGCTGTGAAAAATAACCTACGGGCCAGCTATTTAAAACTGTGGTTTTTCAGCACACGTATCGCAAACAAGTTCGCTTCAAATTCAGCCATTTCTGGCCTCCATTTATATTTTGTTGCAGTGTGTCAGTGAAGTTATTGACACCAGGTTGCTGTGACAAATGGTAACCCACAGGCCAGCTATTTAAAACTGTGGTTTTCCATTACACGTATCACATATCACTGCAGTTCAAATCCATCCATGTGTAGTGAATGTGGAAAATATTGTCCTCCATTTAAAATGGGTAAGGCGAGTGGCAAGGGACGGGGAAGTGGACGTGATGGTGATGGTGCATGCAGAGGATGAGGCCCAGGCCGTGGGCAAGCTGAAATTGTACCACAACAAACACCCACATCTTTTCATTCGACCTTTCTGCCCCAATTAATAAGGGACCACAGAACACCAGTATTGAACACAGAGCAGTGTGAAAAAGGTTATTGGTTGGATAGTAGATAATGCTTCCAGTCACTTAGCCACGACCACCACCACCCTGTCTTCCACACGGTCAAGTCTCAGTAGTCAATTTATAGATTCGGTCCTTTCACCTGGTCCACTTGAAGCGGGGCAAGAGGAGATCGCATGTAGCAATGCCCAAATATTTGAGCAGCCACGGTCACAAAAAGGCGATGGTGGAAAACTGTCACAAGAGAAGGATGATGATGAGACACAATTGTCAGAAAGTCAGGAGGAGGACTAGGGTGCGGAAGTGGAAGATGAGGTGGTGGACGATGAAGTTACTGACCCAACCTGGTAAAATGACATGCAGAGCGAGGACAGCAACACACAGAAGGGAGGTGTAGCACCACAATAGGCAAGAACAAGTAGTGTGGTGGCCGCAGACAGAAGGTGGGCAACCGTTCCCCGTAACACGACGGAAGTTGCCAGTACAACTGTTAGGTCTTCTCTAGTGTTGAGCGAGTATGTTCTGTCAACCCTTTCGGCGAGTATGCTCGGGCCGAGCTCCGAATATTTACAGCTGCTCGGTGAAAAGTTTGAATCGCTCCCGTTTGCATGATTTGCGACTGTTTGACAGTTTTAATACATATGAGGAATGTCTATTTCTTACACGTTCCTCACATGTAATAAAGCTGTCAAACAGTCGCAAATCATGCACACGGGAGTGATTCAACCATTTCACCGAGCAGCTGTAAATACTCGGCGCTTGGCCCGAGCATACTCAGAACAGAACATACTCGCTCAACACTAGTCTTCTCGAGTCTGTTTTTTAAAGACTCTGCCGACAACCCCAAAAATGCCATTTGCACAACCTGCCACGCCAACATCAGCAGGGGGCAGCAAAACTAGCAGCCTGACCACCACCAGCATGATCAGGCACATGGTAGCAAAGCACCCAACAAAGTGGGCCGAACCCCAGGGTCCAGCAACAGTGTCTACGGGTGACACCACTGCTTGTTCCGCTGTTTTGCGCGTACGCCAATCCCCTGTCCATGGCGCATGCCAAGATGACTCCCGCCCTGCTCCTGTCATTGAACACTCTCAACTAGCACCATCAGCAAGCACGTCCTTATCCCAGCTCAGCGTTCAGTTGTTCCTACCCCAGTCCTTGGAACACAAGCGCAAATGCGCAGCTAATGCCCCACAGGCCACACTACTAAATTCACACATTTCGCGAATGCTTGCTCTCGAAATGTTGCCTTTTAGGCTCATGGAGAAGGAATCTTTCCACAACCTGATGGCGACAACCGTCCCTCGGTACTCGGTCCCCAGCTGCCACTATTTCTCCCAGTGTGCCGTCCCCGCATTACACAATCATGTGTCCCAAAACATTAGCCGTGTACTCAACAATGCAGTTACTGGGAAAGATCACCTAATCTCGGAGACGTGGACAAGTGCTTGTGGGCAGGGACGGTACATCTCGCTGACGGCACACTGGGTTAATATAGTGGAAGCTGGGACCCAGTCGGACCTTGGGACGAAACATGTCCTCCCGACGCCGAGGATTGCGGGCCCTGGGTCAATCAGGGTTGCCCCCGCATTCTATAGCTCCTGCACCTCCTCCTCCTCATCAGCATCT
Organism: Phyllobates terribilis; assembly: GCF_046119375.1. Lineage (NCBI taxonomy): Eukaryota > Metazoa > Chordata > Amphibia > Anura > Dendrobatidae > Phyllobates > Phyllobates terribilis. Next base: position 65,309,744 of record NW_027362763.1, on the reverse strand, counting down.
ATCTCCAAAATTACCACATCAGTCGGAAGCTGGAAGCACTGCAGCACTGCAGCACTGCCTCGGCCAATCGGCAACAGGCTGTGCTGAAGTTAATATGCTTAAGTGACAAACCACACAATGCTGAAAGAGCAGGCAGATCTGTGGCTGACACCGCTGAAACTACAGCCAGGCATGGTCGTGTGTGACAATGGCCAGAACCTCTTGGCGGCTCTGAGGCAAGGCGAACTCACATACGTAACATGCCTGGCCCATGTGCTTAAACTCATGGTTCAGCGGTTTCTTAAAATCTACACGGATCTCTCGGATCTGCTTGTGTGCCTATTTTAGAAAGTCAGCAACAGCTTCTGCCACTCTTGCCGTGTTTCAGTAGCGTTTGCAGCTTCCGGCTCACCGACTGGTGTGTGATGTCCCCACGTGTAGGAACTCTACATTGCAGATGTTGGGAAGGATTTGTGAGCAGAAGAGGGCAGTTGTTGACTACCTGCATCAGCAAGGCCATCAGTATTCAGGTCAGACTCCACACATAAAACCTCAGGAGTGGACTTGGATGTCAGACATCTTTACCATCCTCCAACTCTTTGAGGACTCCACCAAGATGGTGAGCTGTGATAACGCCATAATTAGCGTCACCATCCCGCTTCTCTGTCTTCTGAAATGCTCTCTGCTCACAATTAAAGAGGATGCATTGTAGGCGGAGCACAATGAGATGGAGCAAGGAACAATACAGGGTGATTACACACAGCCCAGTCTCATCTCATCCCAACGTGCATTGGGTGACAATGAGGAAGAGGAGGAGGAAGAACAGGAGCTAGTTTCCTTAGCTATAGATAGTACTACCTGCACAACTGCCATACCGTCTGTTCAGCGTGGATGGCCTAAGGACAGGGAGAAGGAGGATGAGGAGAAGAGCTTGGTCAGTCATCCTCTTGGTGAGGACACGGAAGTCTTGCCTCTTTGCGGTCTGGCACACATGGCTGGGTTTATGTTACGTTGCCTTTCCCGTGACCCTCGAGTTGTCCAAATTTTGGGTACAGTCATTACTGGTTAGTGACGCTTCTAGACCCACGCTACAAGGAGAACTTTAGGGAAAAATTTCCCATCTGAAAATGCTGACGGCAGTGGTCACAGTTCCTGGACAACCAAGGAGTACAGGTGAGAGAGCCACAAACACAATCCAGCAGAGGCAGGAGAACACTGTCAAAGTTGTGGTGCCGTTTTTCTCAGACCCTTCCATCGCACAAGCCCTGAGGCCTCTCTCACAAGGAGTGCAAAGTTTCGTAAGATGGCGAGGGAGTACCAACGTCCTCTGTGATTCCACTGTGCCTTATAATTATTGGGAATCCAAGCTGGACATGTGGCATGATCTGGCTCTGTATGCCTTGAAGGTCCTGGCCTGCCCTGCCGCTAGTGTTTTGTCAGAGTGGGTTTTTAGTGCCGCCGGTGGAATTATAACCGATAGCCGCATTCGCCTGTCAACTGAAAATGCTGACAGGCTGACTCTTATAAGAATGAACAGGTGCTGGATTGGGCCAGACTTGTCAACCCCACCGAATGATAGCAGCGTAACAAAAACTCAAATACAGTGTCTTTTTTGGGGAGGTCTAACTCTATTCCCATGCACTTCTTTCTTCACACCCAGGCATGGGTATATCCTTGCTGATTTTGTCTATTTGCTCTTGTCCTCTTCCTTCTCCGCATCCTGATCCTCCACCACCATATCACCACCATATGTACCATATCAACATATCTACGTCTCTTGCAAGGGACATTGGAGTTCCTCCAAATTTTTGGCAGCCGTTGCTTCACTGCATAGGCAAACACTATGGGAGACTCACTTCCTAATAATGGGAACATTGTTTTCAGGAGGTTCTCTGACCTCTACGTCTCTTGCAGGGGGAATTGGAGTGCCTCCAAATTTTTGCAGCCATTGCTTCACTGCATAGGCAAACAGTTTGGGAGACCCACTTCCTAATAATGGGAACATTGTTTTTAGGAGGCTCTCAGACCTCAACGTCTCTTGCAAGGGGCATTGGCGTTCCTCCAAATTTTTGGCAGCCATTGCTTCACTGCATAAGCAAACACTATGGGAGACCCATTTCCTAATAATCGGAACATTGTTTTTAGGAGGCTCTCTGACCTCTACGTCTCTTGCAAGGGGCCTTGGAGTTCCTCCAAATTTTTGGCAGCCCTTGCAGTCACTGCATACGCAATAACAGTATAGGAGACCCACTTGTTAATAGTGGGAACAACAAAGCATAGCCAGCTGATGGCTCTTTAACAATAGCGAGGGCCAACTGCTGGCCCTTTAAGAATAGTAAGGGCCGCCTGATGGCACTATAAAAATAAAAATAGGCTTTGTGACCTTCAGAGTCCCTCCATCATAAATGAAAAAGGATGTGTCTGATGATGTGTCACACACCACATAGCCAGATAAGGTTGTTAAATGTTAAAATGACATTCCCCGATGAATGCATTTGTCTTAAAAAATAACGTAAAAAAAACTTTCTTTAGTATAAAATCCTGGGTTGCCCATGTATCCTCATTGTAATCACATTGTTCAGCTCCTGCACCTCATTCTCCAGTTCAGCCCCCATCTCCGATAGACCACATCAGTCACAAGCTGAAAGCACCTCAGCACTGTCTTGGCCAAGTGGCAACAGGCTGTGCTGAAGATAACATGCTTAATGCTTAGGTGACAAACCGCCCACCGCTGCAAAGTTGTTGAAAGCTGTAACACAGCAGCCTGATCTGTGGGCTGTTACTGCTGAACATACAGTCAGGCATGGTCGTGTGTGACAATGGGCGGAACCTGGTGACGGAGAAATGACAGCCAGAGTAGATACAGTTTCCCAAAAGTCAGTCCTTTCACCGAGCTAAAAAATATGGCTGTGGTGAAATACAACGCACCAACAAGCTGTGGACTGGCTCCGTACCGTCCCTGGCCACATTCACTTGTCCACATGTTTGTAGTTAGGCGGCCCTTCCCAGTAAGTGCACTGGGGAGGGCACGGGTAATGTTGTGGGACCAGTGCTTGGGGAAGTTGGAGACGACTCCGGGAGAAATAGTGGCGGCTAGGGACTGAATATGACCACCCGGCCGCCGCCATGAGGTTGTGGACATCTTCCGCCTCCACGAGCCTAAAATGTCACATTTCAAGTGCCAGCTGCTTTAGAGGACTTCCTGGGAGAAATGACAGCTGCAGTAGATATGGTTTCCCAAGTCCTTTCACCAAGCTAAAGAATATGGCTGTGGTGACATACAACTCTCAGAAAAAAAGTTGTGGACTGGCTCCGTACCGTCCCTGGCCACATTCACTTGACCAAGTGTTTACGGTTAGGTGGTCCTGCAACGACAGGTGCATGGCAGGAGGCATCTTCGCATGCGCCAAGGATCACTTATGATGGGCACACTTTTAGACAGTGAGCTGGGAGTCAGAGATTCTTCCAGAGGTCTTCCCCATGTGTTCCCATGTCTTTTCAGCACTGTATGCATGTGTCTGATGATGTGTCTCACACAACATGGCCAGATAAGCTTGTAAAATGTTAAAATGACATTTCCCAGTGAATGCATTTGTCTTGATGGAAAGCAATGCAAAAGTGCAAAAACGCATCAAAAACGCTATGTGTGAACATAGCCCAAGGTGTGGTGGAGCATTTTTGTTTTTGGCTATTTATTTTGCCTTATATACATAGTAACATAGTTTTTAAGGTTGAATGAAGAGCAAGTCCATCTAGTTCAACCCATAGCCTAACATGTTGATCCAGAGGAAGGCAAAAAAAAAAAAAAACATGTGGCAAACACTAAGCTCAACATTGTGGGAAAAAATTCCTTCCTGACTCCATACGGCAATCAGACTAGTTCCCTGGATCAACGCCCTAAAAAGGAATCTAGGATATATAACCTGTAATATTATACTTTTCAAGAAAGGCATCCATGCCCTTCTTAAATTTTAGTAGTGAATCACTCATTACAACATCATGCGGCAGGGAACTCCATAGTCTCACTGCTCTTACAGTAAAGAATCCGCATCTGTGATTATGATTAAACCTTCTTTCCTCCAGACATAGAAGATGCCCCCTTGTCCCCATCTCAGGCCTCAGAGTAAAAAGATCAGTAGAAAGGTCTTTGTACTGTCCCCTCATATATTTGTACATAGTAATAAGATCACCCCTAAGCCTTCATTTTTCCAAACTAAATAATCCCAAGTGTAATAACCTGTCTTGGTATTGCAGACCCCCCAGTCCTCTAATAACCTTGGTTGCTCTTCTCTGCACCCGCTCTAGTTCAGCTATGTCTTTCTTATACACCGGTGACCAGAACTGTACACAGCATTCTAAGTGTGGTCGCACTAATGACTTGTATAGAGGTAAAATTATGTTCTCCTCATGAGCATCTATGCCTCTTTTAATGTGTGGCACCCCAGGGGTCTGGTTGCCACAATAATAGAAATATTATGTCTGAGAGCAAGTGGGAGGTTTCTCTCATCAGGAGCCCTAAGCATGCAACACTGCCTGCCCAGACCTGGGAGGGGAGGAATCTGCCCTTATAAACTGGGTCTGGGGCGGGATTAGGTTAGTCAGAGCTTGGAGAGGGAAAGATACAGCAGGAGGTCTATAGGAACAGTAGCTGAAGACCAGGGGCTGGAGCTGAGCAGAGCTCGCCCTGGCTGAGGACACTACAACCGGACACCGGAGTCCGAGGCTGTGGGGACATCCAGGTCCAGCAGCAGAATCCAACCGGCAGGGGATTCCAGGTCCTCTGGCCTTAGAAGCCCGGAGGCACGGTCACAAGCAAGGGACTAGCACCGCCGTCGTGGAGCGGAGGCTAACAGAAGGCCCCAAGTCACCGGCCATACGGGTGAGCACCACACGGTATACTCAGGGACGTGGGCTACTTCTACCTGCATAGAGCAAGGTAGCCAGGAAAGAGTTCAGATAGACGGGGAGGCCTACAACTCCACCTGGCCAGGGGGAGATCCTGCTTGCTCACAGACTGACCAGGCCTCTACTGCTAACCAGTACTACCGGGAGGGTCTGCTTTATACCATCAGTAAAGACCCTGAACTGCACCACACGTCTCTGTGTTTCATCGCCGCACCAGCACCATTAGTACTGGGACGCTCACACCATCACTCCCATAATCCACACTAGCTGCCCTGAGGCAATACTTCTCCCGTGGGGAGTTATCCCATACTTGGCTGCGCTTACAACATCAGCCTCAGCGGTCTGCAGCGCAGCGGCGGTCCCCACTGACAGCAATCCACGGGTGGCGTAGTCGGACATTTGTTATTACACTAAGACTGCCACTGGTTTGACCACCCTGAGCCACGGACCGGGCCGCCGCCACACTGAGACTACCACCCCCAGCATCCCACCAGAGGCCCGGTTCCGGGTTCCCCACGCGGCCCAGGGGGCGAGTCAAATGCATCCCATTATTTTATTTGCCTTTGGAGCAGCTGTCTGACACTGGCCACCAAACATGAGCTTGTCGTCCACCAATACACCCAGGTCTTTTTCAGTTACAGTTTTGCCCAGTGTTTTACAATTAAGCATATAATTATACATTTTATTTCCTCTGCTCAAGTGCATTACCTTACATTTATCCCCATTAAAGCTCATTTGCCATTTATCAGCCCAAGCTTCTAGTTTACATAGATCCTCCTGTAATATAAAATTGTCCTCCTCTGTATTGATTACCCTGCAGAGTTTAGTGTCATCTGCAAATATTGAAATACTACTCTGTATGCCCCCTGAAAAGGATGCTCTTTAACATATTTCCCAGGAAAATCCATTTTGCTTTCGTTTTTGTATGTTTTACTGTGAGTCCGTAAAAGTGGCGTAATACCTCTGACAACATTTTTCACAGATGTGACCTGGGAGTCAGAAATGTTTCCAGGGGTCTTCCCTATGCTGTCCCCATGTCATTTGAGCACGGTTCCCATCGATTTCGGCAATTTTTAGTCCCTCTGCAGACCGCTGGGGTGTGCCACCTGAAAAATGCTCGGGTTTCCCATAGACTTACATCGGGCTCGTTGCTTGGGTAGAGCACCCAAGTATTCCAATTTGCTCGACCCGAGCATCGAGCACCCGAGCATTTTAGTGCTCACCCATCACTAATAATAATACTATGTACATTAAGTGTATAAAAACCATGAAGTTCTTTGTCTCAACGTAATGGCTCATTCAGACATTCATGCATATCGTTCCAATCTTGGACCGCAATGCATGGACTGGCTGCGCATCTCCAGACCGGAGCATGACAGCTTCATATCATTCTCGGGTCAGTAGAGACACAGCCAATTTGTGTATTGCGATCCAAGACATCTGAATGAGCCCTAAGAGTGTAACCATGATGTTTGTATACCACTGGTATCATGTACCTCCAAAATTCCTGTACCTGTGAGAAAAACATTATTTTTCTGCATCAAAAATTGTTTATGTCACTCCATGCAACCCTTTTATGTACAGTAAATCATGATCCATCTATAAATGTTGATGATCATCAGATCTTACCTCTTGAAATGATAAGTAAGGTTTCTGCACATTCAGGTTGGGAATATTTCCTATTACTGGCCATGGCTTTGGACCCGGAGGATAATTCGGGTGAACACGTTCCTTCTCTTTATGTGTAACAATTACCAGGAAGATAAATGTTATGAGAAACAAAAGAACTGTGAGTGGATCGAGGGAACACATGTCCTCAGAAGAACCTGCGGAGGAGAAATGAGTCTTACATTACAGGTGAAAGTTTTTTTTGGTGAGGGCGTGTATCTTTCAAACCACTGATGATCACAGGATTACATAAGATTTCAGATTCGGACATGCCTTTTATATCATATGGTGGAGGAGATCAACAAACATTTACATAATGTTTTCATAAAGATTTCAGATTCAGACATGTGTTTTATATCACCCACATGTTACACCAATGGTGGAGCAGATCAACAAACCTTTACATAATTATTTTCTACTCATTCAAAGTTTATCTATTTTTGTAGAGAGTTCTTTCAGTGAACAAAAGTCATTGGACAACCAATTATTGGTGTTTGTTTGACCCTTGGACAGATCAAATCCTTTCCACTGACACTGCATACTGTAGATCTGACTTAGGGGGTGTAAAAGAAGAGTTGATTCTTGGGCCCTCAAAAGAAGAAAATATGTCTTGTCCGGTGACTTCATTGTTCTAAACGTTGAAGATGTAGAATGTAATTTTTAGATGAGTATTTGGTCAGTATATGATTTTTGGCAGCATTTCTGCACCAATTACATAAATTAGGTTGCTTGCTTTTTTTCATGGCATTTTTGAGTGCTTTTTTTTAACTTGTGTTTTTTCTCATTTTGGTATATCATGATTTAGCTTTGATTTTTCATACTTCCTGGTATTTGGCTTTGACAAAACTTAATTGATAAAGTTATGAAAGTTATGAACAGATCATATTTAAGGCGGTTTTAGTGCATTTCCATATCTAATGCAATTCTATGGGCAAAATCTGCACATAAAACTGAGCGTACCCAAAAGAGATCATTGACAATAAGCACCAAATATAAAAACCCAAATGTAAAAGAAAAAAAGAAAAAGTATACCAATATATACTTGAGTGACAGATTCCAAAATGACCCACATCCATTGTATCAAAGAGTCCTGTGGATATATTTCCTTACATCAATAGTTTCTCCTGCTGCATAAGGTGAATGCGCACATAAAAACTTTTGAGAACAAAGCCTAATATCTAAAACTGTACAATGATGATTTTTTTTTCTGAACACTAGCTCCAGAGGTTACAAAAAATGGTTTGAAATGAAAGTGAATTATGCCATATGTTAAACCTGTATCTTGTTAATAGCCATTCATGTGGTCAGGCATGATATTATACAAGTAGATATTAAAGGGTTTGTCCAGTGAAAACAAGTTGTCACCTATCCACAGAATACGTGATAACTTGTTGATCAGTGGGGGTCAGACTGTTGAGACCTGCACTAGTTGGCAAAATGTGAATATTTTTATACCCAGTCAAGTTGAGCGGCAGTGTAGATACTCGACTGCCACTCCATTCATTCGCAATGGGTATGCCGAGAGCTGCTCTCGGCTTTTTCCGGCAGACCCAAAAAGAATGAATGAAGCTGTGGTCCGGCATCCGCACTGACGCTCAATTTTGAAACAGGGATGAAAGTGCCCTGTTCTGACGCTTGTTGTGGGTCCCAGTAGCTGATCAGAAGGTTATCACCTATCCGAGAGACTTGTTTTCACCAGGCAACCCCTTAGTCTAACAATAACATTTCTTTTAGGGTTCTTTCTAACGCTATTATTATTTGTTGTATTTTTTGTTTTACCCTTTGGAGATGCAGAATTTTTTTCCTTTTTGCCGATCAATAACCCTAACTTTTTTTTTTCCATAGACATAGCCGTAAAAGGCAGTCGGCACTGGTGCTTTATGAAGTGGACTAAAGTCAGGAGCCTGCACCACAAAAAAATGTGTATTGAAATGTGATTTTTTAATGACATTTTACTGCATTTTTCACGTAGGAGTGCTATCTGTTTTTTTCATGGATAGCACTGGTATCTATATAGTCTATGGGGTAGTTCATATGTCCATTTTTTTCCTTTGATAGAGTGGTCCACATAAAAGCACAGAGACTTGTACCATATTGATCCAAGTGTTGGATCAAACTCACCAATGCAAGTCTATGGATCTGGGAAAAAAAATCAGACAGCACACAGGTGCCATCCATGTCCTTGTGGTGTCTGTTTTTCATGAACAGTTTAATAGGAGAAGGTTGAATATGAGGTGACAGTATGGGGGAGAAAGTATGAGGGGACATTATGGGGGACAAAAGAGGGAGGGGGCAGTATGGTGGGAATAGTCTGAAAGGGCAGTATGTGTGGGAGTAGTATGATGGTACAGTATCGGGTAAGTGTGAGGGGACAGCATTGGGTAATAGTGTGAGAAGACAGTGTAGAAAGAATAGTGTGATGGGGCAGAATGGGGAGAATATTTTTAAAGGATGATATGCAGAGAAATTGTAAGAGGACAGTATGGGGAAATGTGAGGGGAAAGTATGGGGGCACTAGTGTGAGGGAACAGTATGAGGAAAATAGTGCGAAGTGATAGTATGATGGGAATAGTGTGAAGAGACAATTTGGGGGGATTAGTATTGGGAGAAAATTATGAGGGGGCAATATGGGGAGTAGTTAGAAGGGACAGTATGGTGGGTGAACGTGAGGGGACAGATTGGTGGAGAAAAGTTTGAGGTGGCACAATATAGAACCTCGGTAATGTGGGAGGTGGGCAGCATAGAGACTGGGCAGCAAGGGAGACAGTTTGAGGGTACAGCAAGGAGGGTACAGCATGCAGAGGGAGGCGGAGGCACAGTATAGAGATTTGGTGACATAGGGGGGACACAGTTTGATGGGACAGAGGGGGCCCAGTATGTTAGGAGGTCAGAATGCTGGAAGACACTTAAAATATGGACAGTGTGGTTGTAGCTAATCAGTGAGAACAGAATTTCAGTTGTAGCTAAAAAAGATTGAGTGTGTCGATTCTAGCTAATCAGCGTGGACATGGAGTCAGTTATAGCTAAACGAGACAGACAGTATAGCGGTCACAGCTCAAAAAGTAGAACAGTGTGACAGTTATAACTAATAAGGGCTGACAGTAGTGGTTATAGTTCATAAGGGTGGACAGTGTAAAGGCAATATTTTATAGGAGATGTAAGTGTGGAGGACATGTGCTGTAAGAGGAACATTGCGGGGAGCCATATTTTGTGCAGGGAGCACAGTAGGTCATCATTATTTATTCAGAGCCACAGCATGGGGAAATATTTGTATACAAGGACATCATAAGCATTGTAATGACACTTATTTTTAAAGGGAATCTGTCCCCCCCGGGACATTTAAAACCTATTAATATGGGCATACAGGTGATAGAAGTGTTAAACTAGTCGTACCTGTATGCCTCAAAGTAGTGGTCTTGTTGTTCAGAAATCTTATTTTATATCTTTATGTTAATGATTCCTTCCATGTCCTGGTGCATAGGGGGCCCGGAAGAAATCCCTGCCTCCTCTCTTCATTATAATAGCACCCCCTCTCCTACACATCACACTGTCCTGTGACATGCAGTTGCAGTGCCTTAATAACGCACCTGTACCCTGCACAATGCATACCTCTTTCTCACTTCTATGGGGAGTATATGCAGGGATCTTCTGCGCAGGTGCTGCAAATCACTGTGACTTCTGCTCCAGTGACCTCCGCCATGCGCAACAATAAGGTGCACTCCCCCTCTTCCTCTCTGCATAGTCATTGGTAGGAATCATGTATGTATACATGTATATATGTGTATATATACATATATATATATGTGTACATATATATAATACATATATATACCAGGCCTGACGATTCATGTACTGATGGTAGTTCTGGTGATGTATTCATGTAATAATGGTGGTTAATACGTGGTATTTCTGTAGTGTTGGTGGTTGTGATTCTGTATTTATGTACTGATGGGTGTTCTGATAATATATTCCTGTAGTGATGGTGTATCTGGTGATGTATTTATGTGCTGATTGTGCTTCTTGTGATGTATTCCTGAATGGATGGAAGTTGTCAAACTACATTTCTGTATTGTTGGTGGTTCTGACGATGTATTCATGTACTGTTATTAGTTATGATCCTGTACATATGTAGCAATCCAGTATGTCAGTCACACTGCTGTGGGAGTGCTGCCACCATGCAGTGTCATTGATTGACAGTCATCCCGGACTAGTACAGTGACCTCAGGCTGGAAAACTTGGGACAAACAAACTTAGTTTTTAAACTTGTACATTTAACTTTTACATCTAATACAAGCATTATTAATAAAGGTATTGGGAGGCTGATAGAGCTCTCCTTATACCTTCTATGGGTAAATTCTGCTGTTCCATTTAATGGAAATCTTGATGAAATCCTGATGTTCCATTTAAGATGGATGGATAGATAGATAGATAGATAGATAGATAGATAGATAGATAGATAGATAGATAGATAGATGATAGATCTGATGATCAGGATAACAATGTATTACCCATGAGCAAAGAAATTAACAAAAAATTGAAAATATGTCATCCTACCTGGAGTCCTGTGCTGAGGACTGCACAGATGAGACAATACAATGATCCAGTCTTCTTTCTTCTATCTTCCGCACACAAATAATTTTTATACCCACATAGGAGATTATAACACATGCAGCTCCACCCTGTACTTAACCTTTAGGAAGCTGAGAGTAAATATTTCAGTGATCTGCCAAATAGAGATCTTGACATTATAATAATGATGGAAAATAATACACAGATAATCAATGGATTTCTAGCAATAAAACACTAAGGGGCAAGTACGTTAGGGAGGCAGACCGGATATCACCGTTAGTGTTGAGCCACCCCCGTAGTGTTGGGTTCTGTTCGGTTCGTCGAACACCGGTATGTTCGCCGAACTGTTCGTCGAACACCGTCGAACACCGTTAAAACCAATGGCAGGCAAACAAAAACACATATAAACACATAGAAAACACCTTGAAAGGTGTTCAAAACCTGACAAACTGCTCAGAAGACACAACTAACACATGGAAAAGTGACAAGTAAATATAGTCATGTGAAAAGAAAGAGGTGGAGGAGTAAAAGGAGGGGGAGACACAGATATAGGCATATCATGCCCTTCTAAAACCAAAAAAGTGAGAAGCCGACACGGCCAGTCCGTTCCTGCCCGTGCGACCTCTGTGTCGCCGGGTTTGTGCCAGAGCTGCGGTGGACCCTGACGGCCAGCCCCCCTCTCCCAATACTGGTGCCTGTCCGCTGGTGGGTCGAGCCCCCCCCCCGCGGTGGAGGCAGCTCTAAGCTCTGTAATTTAAATTGTCTCTCTAATTTGAATGAATACACTTTAAATCCTTTTACAAGGATCTATTGGAGGGCAAGTCTGATGCCAGCAGCCGCGTAATTCCAGCTCCAGTAGTGTCCACTAAAGCTGCTGCAGTTAAAAAGCTTTTATAAGGATCGAGCTTGGCGGTCCACCGCAAGGCGTCATACCGCCAGTCCCAGCCCCTGTGCCTTGGGGTGCCTCCCCCGATGCTCTTCACTGAGTGTCCCGGGGGCCCGAAGCATTTCCTTTGAAAAAATTAAGTGTCCAAACTACAGATGGTGTAGCTTGCTTAACAGCTGGGATAATCCACTGACTAGCAGACACTGCTACTAGGCCCAAAGTATTGCCTGGGCTAGATGCAGTTAAAAATTTGTAATTAGATCTACAGGCGGTGGGTACTCCGCTGACTAGCAGACACTGAAGCTTTGCAGCAGACCTCTGATTCCCAGGCTTTAGTATGAGTAAACAGCTCTTCAGACTCAACCATCTGTGTTACCCCAAGCCATAGTGTATGTACTTTCTTACGGTTAAAAGGGGGGGTAGAGACCCTACCTACCTGGAATTTACGATGCCAATGTCATGTAAAACACAGCCAAAAATTGTGGCACAGACACCACATAAGTGGCATCAATTGTCCCAGAGTTGCTTAAAATGGTTGGTGAGGTGATTTTCCAAAATCCTAAAGCTTTTAGTCTCCCCAGGATGACACAGGTGGGGCAGATGGTGGTTGGACCGGCCCGCTAGGCCGCATTGTAGCACAGTGAGCTTCGCACTGCAACTTATGCTTCATATCCATGTGACGGTTCAAGCATAAAGTACTCAAACTATTGTTTTTTTGGCCTCTACTTAGCTTTTGGTGACAAATGTTACAGATAACATGAGTTGGGTCATCCTTAGACATCTCAAAAAATGCCCAGGCTACGCAAGGTTTAGAGCCCATGCGACTCTGCTACTAGCAATACTATCAAATGATTGGCTGGGTTAGATGCAGTAAAAAATTCTTATTAGATACACAGGCGGTGCAGCTTGCTTCGCAGCTGGGCTACTACGCCCAAAGTATTGGTAGACTCTATATTAAATAAGGAAGGATTCACTGACTGTGGTGGCCCCTCCGTGGGCCGTGGTGATTGGTCATCCACTTTCGCTGCCCCTTACTCAACGAATTCACAAACATCTCCCGTCGGTTTGGAGTCCCATTATGCCCAACCAAAAACATAGGCACCACAACAAAGATATCGTTCTTAGGCATCGAAATCGACACCACAGCAAGGTTGTTCCACCTCCCATGGGAAAAAATACCAAAACATTACACCTGATCTATGTTTTTTGCGCAGTATGGAAAGTAACACTACAGCAGATGCAAGTATTACTAGGTCTCCTCGTGTTTGCGAGCCAGGTGATGCCAGTCGGAAGGGTTTTTTCTCTTCATTTATCGCCCGCAACAGAAGGGGCATCTAAACCGAGTTATACAATCAGAATCAGCAGGCAGCTACGGACGGACTTAGAGGGGTGGAAAACCTTCTTATAATCATTCAACGGTCACACGTTATTTATGTCAGCAGAACAGTCCAACATTGAACTAAGATTATTCACCGGGGCGGCAGAATCAGGCGGATATGCAGCGATACTAAATAACCAATGGTGCACAAGCTTATGGCCTCCGTATTGGGCAGAACAAGTGCAGGCAAAAAAACAGACAGTCCTGGAACTGTTTCCAATAGTGGTAGCAATAGAAATATGGGGTGCGCGCCTGGCTAACAAAAATATACGCTTCATAACAAAAAACACCAGCCTAGCGCACTTCATTAATAATATGGCATTATCGTCTCTCCCAGTGCTAGGCCTACTACGCCGGCTAGCATTCCTGTGCCTAAAACACAATGTATGGGTCCGCTCTAGCCACGATGCTGAGGGGTCTAACACTGCTGCTAACGCTTTATAACAATTCAATTGGCAGATTTTCACAGAGCTCCTCCCCAACGCCCACCCATCGGGCAACAGTTGCCCAGCCTCCCTATGGCATCTAGTGGCGAATAGTTGATGCCATTAATCAGAGCGTCAGTTGCCCTGTCAATGTGGCAAGCATACGGTAAGGCATGGGAAGAGTGGACACGACTAGTAGCAGGCAGACAGGTTGACCAATGTGAACAAGCCAGATTACAAGTCACCATCGAATTTCTCCACCAGCTAATGATGAGGGGCATATCAGGGGTGTCAGCGCAGCGGTGGCTGACCGGAGTAGCATTTCACTTCCAACTACTGAATTGGGGAGATGTGACAAAGAGATTCATCATCAGACAATCCATAAAAGGGTGGAAAAGGGGTCAGCCAAGTCAGGAGTGTAGACGTCCCGTCCCGTGTCACTAAAACTGATTTCTCACATCATATCCCTAACACCATTAACATGACACTCACAATTCGAAGCAACACTACTGTCTACTGCATTTGCGATCGCCTTCTTCGGAGCGCTATGCATAAGCAAATTAGTCCCTCAATCCAAAATTACCACCAGTGGAGGCTTATTACATCAGGACGTAGTCATAGCCAATAATGCAATACGTCTACGCATACGCAAATCGAAAACGGTTCCAGCGGGCAGGGGCACTTGGGTACTTCTACAACCCACAAACGGTACGCTGAGTCGGGTAACAAAAGTAAAAACATATATAACCATCAGATCACAAAGTAATTTCTTCCTATAACACATTGATGGAACGCCATTATCAAGATACTAGTTCCAAGCTATATTTAATAAATGCCTAACATCGGCAGGGAACCACCCCAAAGATTATGGGACACACTCATTCCGCATAGGCGCGGCCACGGAAGCAGCAAGAGCAGGACTGTCAGAAACGGAAGTTCAGAGGATAGGGAGATGGCGATCCATGTGCTTGGCGAGATACATAAGACCGGACTTGTTATCCTAATGTGGTTTGTTTCTTTTACAGGTGACGCTAAGCCAACTGTGTGGGTGATAGGCCACTCGTATATATATTGTGCAGAAAAAAGGGCGAAAGTCCGCCCAGGCGGGAGGAAATTTGAGTTTCAAAACACATATTTCAACTGGAGAGGTATAAGAGGCCTGCAATGGCCACAGGTACTAATGGAGGTAATCAAGGTAGGGAGAGAGGCAAGAGGTCCGGTCATCTTAGTTATACAGGCCGTGGGAAACGACATAGGTTATTACAAGAGCGCATAACTAATGGCAATAATGAAACTAGACACAGCGTTTCAGAGAATTTTTCACAAAAATAACTATAGTATGGTCAGAGATTGTGCCGAGAGCGGTATGGCAAGGTGCCCGAGACATCATGGCCATTGAACGGACAAGGCAGCTAATAAATATTTGGATGGCAAAATTTATAGGAGACAGAGGCGATGTAGTGATATGACACCGACAACTGGAAGGAGATAAAGCAGGCCTCATACGGCCCGACGGTGTTCACTTAATGGATATTGGACTGGACATATTCCTGTCAGGACTCCAGGACGGAGTGGAACAAGCGTTAAGAGTGATGGATGGGGGTCAGAGTCCTGCATACGAGTACGCAGGATCCTCCGTGGCCTGGAAATAGAAAGGACATGTTGGAGAGTTACACTTGTTGACCAACTTGCCGGTGTGGAGACATAGGGCATGCTGCAACAAGCTGAATTATTTTAGAAATAAAATACCTTTCTAATGTCATGAGTATAAACAGTTAATAAAGCTGTGACCGATCCTCACCCATCCAGTTGTAAGAGTTACATGATTGTATTGTCAATGAAAGGGGGGCGGTAGGGTGGCTGAGCGTCTGGGTTTGGTTGGGGGTCCCCAAAGTCTGCCTAGGCTAGATGCAGTTAAAAATTATTATTAGATACACAGGCGGTGCAGCTTGCTTCACAGCTGGGCTACTATGCTGACTAGCAGACACTGAACTTTGGAGCAGACCTCTGAGTAAACAGCTCTTCAGACTCAACCATCTGTGTTACCCCAAGCCAT
Organism: Phyllobates terribilis; assembly: GCF_046119375.1. Classification (NCBI taxonomy): domain Eukaryota; kingdom Metazoa; phylum Chordata; class Amphibia; order Anura; family Dendrobatidae; genus Phyllobates; species Phyllobates terribilis. The sequence goes on along the minus strand of NW_027362763.1, from coordinate 65,293,878 downwards.
AGTGTATGTAGTTTCTTATGGTTAAAAGGGGGGGGAGACCAACCCACCTGTAATTGACGATGCCAACGTCACGTAAAACACAGCAAGGGGACTCCAAAAAGAGTCTCCATTTTTTCCAAAAACTTGTGGCACAGACACCACTTAAGTGGCATCAATTGCCCCAGAGTTGCTTAAAACGGTTGGTGAGGTGATTTTACCAAATCCTCAAGCTTTTACTCTCCCCAGGATGACACAGGGGTAGAAAAGTCCTTGCGGATCCATGATTTGTTCATCTTTATGAACGTGAGTCTGTCTACATTCTCAGTGGACAGCCACGTGCACTTATCTGTCAGCACACCACAAGCAGCGCTGAGCACACGTTCAGAGAGAACGCTGGCTGCGGGGCACGACAAGATCTCCAAGGCGTGAGTGACGAGCTCAGGCTATTTTTCCAGATTGGAAGCACAAAATGAGCAAGAGTCCAGTGACACAGTCATGGCTTCGATGTTCACTTGGAGATACTTCTGTACCATCGTCTCTAGGCGTTGACTATGTGTCAGACTTCTTGTCTCCTGTGGCCTTGCAAAGGATGGGCTAAAAAAGTGGTGAAATGATTGCACAAAATTGCTGTTATCAGCAGATACTGTGTTTCTGTTACAGTTTGAGTGCTGAAGACTCGACTGTCCCACGGTTGGCAAGTTAGAACTGTAAGATTCACTACGTGCGCCACCGGTGGAAAAGTGGAAAAGCACATGTAAGATTCTTCAACAGTCTCTGTTGATACTCCTGCATGCATGAATCCCTTTCTATGGCAGGAATTATTTCTGCAAATTTACTTTTGTACCGGGGATCTAAGAGTGTGGTAACCCAGTAGTCAGGATTATTTCGAATTCTGACAATCCGAGGGTCATGTTGCAGGTAGTGCAGCAAGAAGGCACTCATGTGTCTTGCGCATCCAGGAGCACCAAGTCCCTGTTGTGTTGGTGGCGAGGTAAGAATCATGCTTCCTTCCTCTACCCTCTCCCCCCAACCTCGCACAACAGAAATGTGATCAAGGTCTCCCTCATCTGAATAGTCTTCCATGCCCATCGCCAGTTCGTCCTCCACTTCTTCCTCGGCTCCTGCACCTTCCTCAACAGTTTGGCTGCTACCATGCGCCCTGGTTAATCCCTCTCCCCCACCCTCCCATGCCTGCCGCCTTGGTGCTGCCGACCGTCTGGACCTTGCAGATATTAGCCCTTCCGCATACAACTCCTCCTCCTCTACTTCCTCCACCTCCTCTTGTCCCACCACCTGACTCCGAATTTTGTTTAACGTGTTCTCCAGCATGTAAATCACCGGAATAGTCATGCTGATAATGGCATCGTCAGCACTAAACATCTTCGTCGCCATTTCAAAACTGTGCAGAAGGGTGCATAGGTCCCTGATCTGAGACCACTCCTCCAGCATGATTTGCCGCACCTCTGGATCTCGTTGGCCCAGGCTATAGGTCACAAAGTATTGCACCAGGGCTTGTCGGTGCTGCCACAGTCGATGCAACATGTGCAGAGTTGAATTCCACCGTGTCGGCACATCGCATTTCAGCCGGTGAAGTGGCAGGCCCAACGACTTCTGTAGAGATGTAAGTCGCTGAGCTGTGGGATGCGAACGGCGGAAGTGAGCACACAGTGACCGTGCCCTGTGCAGAAGGCCATCTAGTCCGGGATAGTGGGCTAAAAATTGCTGGACAACCAGGTTCAACACGTGAGCCATACTAGGCACATGTGTGACATTGCCCCGGTGAAGGGCAGCACCCAGGTTTGCAGCATTGTTGCACATGGCCTTTCCTGGTTGCAGGTCCAGTGGAGACAACCATTCATGAAACTGGTTCTCCAGAGCTGACCACAACTCCTCAGCTGTGTGACTCACATTTCCCAGACATTTCAAAGTAAAAACCACCTGATGATGTTGAGCCCTGCTGCCAGCATAGTACGGAGGTGGCATTACCAGACAGGTTTTGGGTGCAGGTGGAGGACCGAGAGGAGGTTGAGGAGGCAGAAGCAGTGGAGGAACATCGAGATAAAGAGGATTGACGCACAACTCGTGGGGATGGCAAGACTTGGACAGCAGCCCCTTGTCCTGCTGTCACCATAGTTACCCAGTGCCCAGTCAGCGATATGTAACGCCCCTGTCCATGGCTATTCGTCCAAGTGTCTGTGGTGAAATGCACCCTGTCACACACAGAGTTTCTCAAAGAAGTGGTGATGTTGTGTGCGACATGCTAGTGGAGCGCAGGCACACCTTTCTATGAGAAGTAGTGCTGACTGGGCATCTGGTACTGGGGCACTGCGACGGACATAAGGTCTCGAAAATCCTCTCGAAAAGAGCTTGCAGATGGTGAAATTCAACCTCTTAGCTTTCTCATGGCTAGGAGGAAATGGTCTTTTACTTGTCCACATCTGAGGTACCGAGGGCTGGCTGTTGTGCTTAGACGGGTTTGAGTAGGGTGTCCCTGGCAAACTGCCGGTCTGTGAGGAAGATGCAGGCGGAAAAGTTAGGTTGCCTTGATCCAAAGGTGGTGCTCTCGATGTCGGAGAGCGCTCAACACCAGCTGGTGTTTCCACTTCCAAATGAAATGATGACCTGCCAATCACACTGGTTGTTGTGGGTAAAGAGGTGGCAGGTCTGCATCCAAAAACATGTGTGACTGCTGTCCCCCCAGTCACAGAGGATGAAGAGGCCGCGGATGCACAAGATGGGGCAGACGTTGGTTGGCCCGGCCCGCTAGGCCGCATTGTAGCACAGTGAGCTTCCCACTGCAACTTATCCTTCATATCCATGTGACAGTTCATGCATGAAGTACTCAAACTATGGATTTTTTGGCCTCTACTTAGCTTTTGGTGACAAATGTTACAGATAACACGAGTTGGGTCATCCTTATCGATCTGAAAAAATGCCCCAGGCTTAGAGGCACAGTTGTGTTTGAGGATGCAGTTGTTGACGTGCTTCCAGTACTACGTCTCTGTCCAGGAAGGCGCAACCTAACCTTGACGTCACTAGCATCCTCCTCCACCTCCTCTGCTGACCTCATCGACTGGCTGACTGTGGGTTGACAGTAAGTGGGATCTCCAACCTCATCATCATCACCCTGTGTGTTCTCACACCCGTCGTCCTCAGAGCCAACCTCTTCCTGCCCTGACCGAAAACTCAAGTTGTCGCTCCAATCAGGTATTTGAGTCTCATCATCGTCTTCCTCATTGTCTCCACCAACAGGAGTTACAGTTTGGGAACGAGGGTCTACATTATGCTCAGAACCTTCTTCATCTGGTCCTGGATCCGACTCATAAAGATTCTGGGCATCAGTGCAGATCATTTCCTCGTCTGGATTCACAGAAGCTCTGGAGCAGACGTCTGATTCCCAGGCTATAGTATGAGTAAACAGCTCCGCAGACTCAACCATCTGTGCTACCCCATACTCAGACGGGCAGCTGGAGACTTGGGAGCTGTGAGGAAGCAAGTGCGATTGGGGTGACACCTCTGAGGACTGGAGTATTTGTGATGTTGAAGTTGAGGAGGAGGAGAGCCCACTTAAAGGAGCACTTGATATCAGTTGAAGCACCTGCTGTTTTTGTGCCTCATCTTGAATTTGTAGCGATGGGCGTGGCCGTAAGAAAGGGATCGGATCACATTGTCCACGAAAAGAAGTAGACATCTTAGTTTGGCTGGAAGATGGTCTTTCTTCCGCAGATGTTACTGTTGCTTTAACACCTACCCCACGGACACAACCTTTTTTTCCCTTCCCAACATGCCTATTCCCCTTTCCACCTGCAGTAGGCCTTTTGCCACTCATTTTGGTGGTTAACTAATTGGCAACTCTGTAGTTGTTTGCTCAAAAAACGATGGATGGAAACCGAGCAGAGCTGAGTGGCCAAACTGTGGTACTAGCCCATAAGGATTGGCTGCGTTATAAGCAGTAAAACAATTTTATTACATACACAGGTGGTGGAGCTTGGTATAGATGGCCTAATAGAATAAGTACCACACACTGCTACAGGCCCAAAATTATTTTCCGGGCTAGATGCAGCAAAAAATTATTATTAATTTCAAAGCTGGTGGAGCTTGGTATAGATGGCCTAATACAGTGAGTACCACAGACTGCTACTATGCCCAAAATTATTTTCCGGGCGAGATGCAGTTAAAAATTATTATTAATTTCAAAGCTGGTGGAGCTTGGTATAGATGGCCTAATACAATGAGTACCACACACTGCTATTATGCCCAAAATTATTTTCCGGGCTAGGTGCAGCTAAAAATTATTATTAATTTTAAAGCTGGTGGAGCTTAGTATATATGGGCTAATAGAATGAGTACCACACACTGCTACAGGCCCAAAATTATTTTCCGGGCTAGATGCAGCTAAAAATTATTATTAATTTCAAAGCTGGTGGAGCTTGGCATAGATAGCCAAATACAATGAGTACCACACACTGCTACTATGCCCAAAATTATTTTCCGGGCTAGATGCAGCTAAAAATTATTATTAATTTCCAAGCTGGTGGAGCTTGGTATAGATGGCCTAATACAATGAGTACCACACACTGCTACTAAGCCCAAAATTATTTTCCGGGCAAGATGCAGTTAAAAATTATTCTTAATTTTAAAGCTGGTGGAGCTTGGTATAGATGGCCTAATACAATGAGTACCACACACTGCTACTATGCCCAAAATTATTTTCCGGGCTAGATGCAGTTAAAAATTATTATTAATTTCAAAGCTGGTGGAACTTGGTATAGATGGCCTAATACAATGAGTACCACACACTGCTACTATGCCCAAAATTATTTTCCGGGCTAGATGCAGTTAAAAATTATTATTAATTTTAAAGCTGGTGGAACTTGGTATAGATGGCCTAATACAATGAGTACCACACACTGCTACTATGCCCAAAATTATTTTCCAGGCTAGATGCAGCTAAAAATTATTATTAATTTCAAAGCTGGTGGAGCTTGGTATAGATGGCCTAATACAATGAGTAACACACACTGCTACTATGCCCAAAAGGTTTTACTTGGCTAGGTGGTGGTGGTGTAGCTTGCAACACAGATACGCTACTCCACTGACTAACACACACTGCAAGAGGCCCAAAAGGATTTGCTTAGCTAGATTTAGCCAAATGCTGTGAAAAACACTTGCACAGCACTAGAACAGACCTGCCTGGACAAAAAGTGATAGGAACTGATGTAACCTAGCCCTCAAAAGGGCTGGAATTACAACTAGTCACTACTCCCAATCTATCTATTTAAGAGCACAGACCTGCCTGGCAAAAAGTCCTAGGAAATGCTGTAACCTAGCCCTCAAAAGGGCTGCAATTACAACTAGTCCCTACTCTCAACCTATCTGTCTATTTAAGAGAAAATTCGCTTGCAATTCACACAGTTAGAAAGTATAGCGCCCACAGCAGCAGCGGTGCCGTCTAACACTCAGCTGCAGCAGTGAGAAAATGCTGGCGACGTGAAAAATGGCTGGGTCTTATAGGGCAAGGACATGTGACATACACAGCCAATGACACATACCCTTGCTTGTGTGAAAAAAAGCACTTCGCTCCGTGTGTGCGCTGCTGATAGGCTGACAGATTGCACCTCCCCACTGTAAATGCGGGAAAGAGAAAAAAAATGGAGATCTTCATTGTTCCTGCAGAGATCCATCCCCTGCCCCTCCCCCTGCCCCGCTGTACACTCAAACTGCGTATTAACATTAATTTTCATCATTACTGTGAAAAAATCCAGTTATTATTTTGGTGCATAACAGTTATCGAAAATAACCTCGAAGAGCAGAATTTTTCTCAAATCGTTCGTGTTCGCCGAATGGCTCGAACGCCGCCCAAAATAGCTCGAATTTGAGATTGGCGAACAGTTCGAGTTGAACACCGCTCATCTCTAATCACCGTGCACCGGATATCACTGTGAGTTCACACCGGCTCCTCCTAGAGACCAACCAATATCACTGCACACTGTTGCATAGTTTCGCAATCACTGACTCTGTCAAGATACTAAATGATAGGAAGAGGCTTATAGGTGTATCATGGGGCTGTAATTTAGAGTAAAAGGATCCAAAAATCATCAAAGATATATTTTTTATTAGGTATTCTTATTTGGACTATTTTGCTCATTTGTCTTTAGAGATGGGGGTAAAGGGTGTTCATTTATACTACAGTATAAATGGGATTTGTGTATCCTACAGTATGAATGGGATACACATATCGCGTTTAGATCATTGTATGCGTCATCTGTGTTCTTATTTACCTATATCTACATCTGTCCCAAGTAACATTGTTAACCATCGGCCAAGGAAACCCACTATTGTTCTAAGAGCTGAAAATTGGCCTGGGGTAAATACCTGTCACTATGATGATGCTAATATTTAGTCATGCCCCTTTACAATTGTGTCACTTTTGACTTCATGGTCTAATCAATGGAAACATTCCAGTAGTACTGCAGGATGCTTTGATATGGAGCAAGACTCTGACATCTCCTACCAATGAAACCAAGTTGGACATGGCACATTGCCAAGGAAAAGTACTAATTTTGCAATGCACTCCGAACATTAGTGAGTGAACTATTCAACACTCGCTCTCGTTGATGTCAGATGCCCAGACTTTGAAGAGAACAATTCCCCTATATATTCCCTCCAGCGAAGGACAAATGTGCACTTATATCTTCCATTTATTCTGCACGCCATAACCAGATATTTCTTTGACTACAGGTCCCTGTTGCGAATCACCCGCAAACACACACTCCTGATGATTCCTCGGCATCAAGGATGAAATGCGTCAGGAGGGACACAGAGTCTTATTTTAGCATGTGGCAGGACAACACTTGGGCACTGCCCTCATAAGGGCGGAAGCTATTACTCTGGGTTCAACAGGAAATTTAGCTTATTTAGCATCTTTTGACCCGTGGTTCCCACTGCTTTCATTGGGTTGTGATATATCATTGCCCGGATTGGGTGAGATTTAACCTCCCTCTCATACTATTATACAGTTCACTATCTTGTGTTATTTAATACTACAGTCCTCATTGATCCCCTCAATTGTTTTATTGAATACTTAGACTGAGTGTCAGTGTACAGGTAATACAGGGATCACCAGTGACATTATATACAGAAGCTCTGTATATACTATACAGAGTATAGTGTTAATATACAGGAAATACAAGGATCACCAGTGACATTATAAACAAGAGCTCTGTATATAATATATAGTAAAATTAGCAAAAAGAAAACACGAACAAAAAAGATCAAAAATGTACAACAGAGTAGAATTAAAAGACCTTTAATGAATCCATGGTTGGGTCAGTGGGAGGCACTGCAGAGACAGGCTCTCACACAAAGACAATATATACAGATTAAAAAAATTATGAACACAGTACAAATCTCATGGGCATAGCGTACATGGTAGAGAGGGATCATGATTACACAGAGCATATGTATACGGTAACTAAATATATGTTTAGACATAAGCTGCATGTAAGCTGCCACACATGCCACCCACTGACCCAACCATGGATTCATTAAAGGTTTTTGGTTTTTTAATTCTACTCTATGGTACATTTTTGATCTTTTTTTGCTCGGGATTTCTTTTTGGTAATTTTGGTAATTTTTCCGAATAGATCTAGTCCAACGAATATACAGTGCAAGTATCAATAGGTATACAATAGTCACATGATAAGTTTGATATATTGTTTCGCCTCTTTCAAAGTACCGTATCTCATATAGTCTATAGTGTATAGAGTAGAGGTATCACACTGACTCACCAGTGACGTCTCTAGTTGAAGTCCTTCATCTTCGCTTTTCTTCTTCATCCGGCACAGACAATCATCACTTCTTCCAGCCAAGACTCGTCTCTTCAGAAAATAGCATAGTTATCTACAGCACCACAGTTTTTCCCCAACTTCTACACTACAGCAGATGAAGAAAAAAAAGCAACATAGTATCACCCTGCACATTAACAGGACACCCCCAAATGAAAACAGTATCTTCAAAATTAAATACATCACAGCAGTAATAATATCCCTTAGTTAGCCCGTACAGTAATAATGTCCCACTTCCTGGTCCAATATGTACTCCATTCTGGACCCCACATGTTTCATTCCTGGCCCCTTGTGTTCTCCCATTTCTGACCCTTCGTGTCTCATTCCTGGCCGTTTGTGTTCTCCCATTCTGGGCCCCATATGTTCTCCCATCCTGGCTCCATGTGACTTCAACCTGCCCCCTTATGTCTCCATTCTTCTCCCATGTCATCTATATTCTGCCTCATGTCTCCATTCTGCCCCATGTCTCCATGTTGCCCCCATGTCGTCTCCATTCTGCCCCCTTATCCCCATTCTGCCATTTGTCTTCATTCTGCCACCATGTCTCCATTATGTCCCCATGCCTCTCTATTATGGAAAAAATATTAATAAGAATAGTTCAGCTCACCCCTTCTCTGTCGTCCTCCTGCGTTCTGGATTCTCCCCTTGCCACGGATTAACCTTTGGCTCCAGGCAGATTGAAGATAATGCAGAAAGTGTTGTGATTAATCCAGCGACTGTGGGCAGTAGAATTTTTTAAAATGTCCAGTTTATTTTGTACACATTAAAATATAGTGCAGCATGTTGCAGCCACAGGGCTAGCCTTTAGGAACAACAATCCTATGTGTTTCAGCTATAGGAAGCCTTAGTCATGGACTAAAGTCTAGCCCTGTGGCTGCAACATGCTGCACTATATTTTAATGTGTACAAAATAAACTGGACGCTTTAAAAAATTCTACTGCCCACAGTTGCTGGATTAATCACAACACTTTCTGCATTATCTTCAACATGCCTCTCTATTCTGCCCCATGTCTCCATTCTGCCCACATGTCATCTCCATTCTGCTCCCTTGTCTCTATTCTGCCCCATGCCTCTCAATTCTGCCCCCATGTCTCCATTCTGCCCCATGTTGTTTCCATTCTATACCCATTTGTCTCCATTCCACCCTCCATTTGTCTCCATTCTGTACCCATGTCTTTCCATTGTGTCCCATATGATCTCTCATCCTGCCCACATAGTGGGGCTTTGCAAAAAATAAAAAAAAAAGTTTCTCCTTACCTGGCCATGGTCCAGTGGTGTCCTCTTCCTTATCCATCTGTGGCATGGACACGCCAGCTCATTGCATTGACGTTATTCGCCAGCGACATGTCCGCCGACGTCAGCTGCTGCCTTGTCAGCAGAAATAGATTTCAACTGAACATGCGACAGAGGATGCACTTTCAGTTACAGAACTGGCAGAATTCTGCCCCTCGGGCCCGGTGAGCAGGAGCAGCATTCAGGATGGATTGGAGAGCGGAAAGTTTAGAAAGAGGGAGACCGATTAGTAAAGAGTTGCAATAGTCCAAATGAGAATGAATAAGAGCTACAGTGAGAGTTTTTACCGAGTCAAAGGTAAGAAAAGTTCTGATTCCAGAGATGTTTTTGAGGTGTAAATGACACGAGCGAGCGATTTGATGTGAGGAGTGAAGGAAAGATCTGAATTGAGTATGACCCCAATACAGTGGGCGTGTTGCTGGGGAGTAATGGTGGATCCACAAACGGGAATGGCAATATCGGGCACAGGTAGGTTAGTGGAGGGAGGAAATATGAGTAGTTCAGTTTTTGACAGATTCAATTTTAGATAGAGGAAGTACATAGTGTTAGATACAGCGGAAAGACAATCACTGGTCTTTTATAATAATGCAGGGGTGATGGCCGGAGAAGAAATGTATAATTGGGTGTCATCAGCATAGAGATGATACTGAAAATCGAATCTGCTAATTGTTTATCCAATAGGAGCGGTGTATAAGGAGAAAAGAATGGGGCCTAGGACTGATCCTTGAGGAACCCCGACAAGAGGGGAAGAGGAGGAGCCAGCAAAAGACACAGTGAAGGAGCGGTCAGAGAGGTAGGAGGAGAATCAGGATAGAGCAGTGTCCTTGAGGTCTATAGAGTGGAGCATACTGAGCAGCAGCTGGTGATCCACAGTGTTAAATGCTGCAGAGAGATCCAGGAGAATCAGCAAGGAGTAGTGACCATTAGATTTGGCTGTTAGTAGATCATTAGAGACTAGTGTTGAGCGAGCACTAAAATGCTCGGGTACTCGTTTCTCGGGTCGAGCAAATTGAAATACTCGGGTGCTCTACCCGAGCAACAAGCCCAATGTAAGTCTATGGGAAACTCGAGCATTTTTCAGGCGGCTCCCCCCGGCGGTCTGCAGAGAGCCTAAAAATTGCCCAAATTGATGGGAACAGTGCTCAAATGACATGAGAACAGCATGGGGAAGACCCCTGGAAGCATTTCTGACTCCCAGGTCACTGCCTAAAAGTGTGCCCATCATAAGTGATCCTTGGCGCATGTGAAGATGCCTCCAGCCATGCACCTGTCGTTGCAGACTTGCAACAATCACCGTTCACATCCTTGTCCCAGTGAAGCGTTCAGTTGTCCCTACCCCATTCTTTGGAAAACAAGCGCAAGTATGCAGCCAGCCACCCACCCACAGGCTGCAATACTATACTGCCAAATTTTTGACAGCTGCTTGCACTTGAAATGTGGCCTTTTAGGCTCGTGGAGGCGGAAGCTGTCCACAAACTTATGGCGGCGGCGACCGAGTATCCATACTCTGTCCCTAGCCGCCACTATTTCTCCCGATATCGTCTCCGCCTTCCACAAGCACGGGACCCACAACATTACCCGTGCCTTCCCCAGTGCACTTACTGGGAAGGGACCGCCTAACCACAGACACGTGGACAGGTGAATGTGGCCAGGTGAATGTGGCCAGGGACAGTACAGAGCCAGTCCACAGCTTTTTTGTTGAGAGTTGTATTTCACCACAGCCATATTCTTTAGCTCGGTGAAAGGACTGGCATAGAGGGAAACCAGATCTACTCTGGGTGTCATTTCTCCTAGGAAGTCCTCTAATGCAGCTTGTTGCAGAAGCAATGGCAGCCCGTCCAACATCAACTCGCACTTGTCGGTGGTGCTTTGACACACAAAAATCTTTCTTTCCGCAATTAATTTCATAACTACAGAGTTGGGCAATGGCCTGATCTGCAATGCGTTTTGAGAAATAACATGAATAAGCACATCCGATCCACATTAAAAAAGCAGCCATAGAGTGTCCCGAAACCTTCCCCCACACTTTTCATAGCCAGGGCTGCTTCTCGGCATAGATGGACGGACCCACCAGAAAACCGGAGACTCCTACGGTGGGCCCTGGCTTCTCCTTCAGGAGAGTTCATAGTGCCGAGGTTAGGCCATGATGATGATAGAGACCACCATCTGCTTCGTTTTCTGTTACTTGCAATTCAAGCGCAAGTATGCAGCCAAGCAACCAACCACCCACAGGCTGCAATACTAAACTGCCAGATTTCTGGGTACCTGCTTGCACTTGAAATGTGGCCTTTTAGGCTCGTGGAGGCGAAATCTTTTCACAACCTCATGCCTCGTGTCCATACTTGGTCCCCAGCCATCACTATTTCTGCCGGTGTTGTCTCCGCCTTCTACAAGTGCAGGTCCCTGAACATTACTGCTGGTACTATTCTGTGGGAATTTGCTTGCCTCCTACCAGCCTACATTATTTCCAGTAAACTATGGTACGACGCCATGGTATTAGCACAGCCCCCAGCACCAGTAGCGATGCCATCCTCAATTTACTTCTTAGGAATTTTATTTGGTAGACTGAGTGACTGCTCAAATACATTAGTTTCTCACAAAGGAGCTGAAGATAGAGTGGCAGTACGTGCAAGTTTCTCCAGCCTGTTAGATATTAGAGGGTGAACGGCATCACATTGGATCAGTGGTTATCACTGAAGCCTTGCAGCGCTGGGATCCTGGGTTCAAATCCCAGCAAGGACAACATCTGCAAGGACTTTGTATGTTCTCCCCGTGTTTGCGTGTGTTTCCACCTCAGTAAAAAAGCAGCCATAGAGTGTCCGGGAACCTTCCCACACACTTTTCTTAGTCATGACTGCTTCTCGGCAGGGTTGGACGGTCCCACCAGAGAATCCTCTGGTTTGCCCTGGCTTCTTCCTCAGGAGAGTTCATGATAGCGCTAATTTTGCAGCTGCTATAGGGCTCTTGAGCGGGGGAGAAAGGTGAGCTCTCAGAATCAAATCCTCTGGTGGGGACAATGTTTTCAATCTGAAACAGCTTCTTAGTGGGAGTTGTATTTCACCACAGCCATATTCTTTAGCTCGGTGAAAGGACTGGCATAGAGGGAAACCGTATCTACTCCGGCTGTCATTTCTCCATCACCAGATTCCGTCCATTGTCACACACGACCATGTCTGGCTGTATATTCAGCGGTGAGAGCCACAGATCAGGCTACTGTGTTACAGCTTTCAACAACTCTGCAGCGCTGGGCGGTTTGTCACCTAAGCATTAAGCATGTTATCTTCAGCACAGCCTGTTGCAGCTTGGCCAAGGCAGTGCTGCAGTGCTGTCAGCTTGTGACGGATGTGGTCATTTCGGAGATGGAGGAGGAGGTGCAGGAGCTGAACAATGTGATTACATTGAGGTTACATTGGCGACGCTGTTTTTTATACTAAAGAAAGATCCTATTGTTTGGGGTTTTTTATGTTATTTTTTAAGACAAAAGCATTCACTGGGAAATGTAATTGTAACATTTTACAACCTTATCTGGCAATGTGGTGTGTGACACATCATCAGACACATCCTGCTTCATTTATGATGGAGGGACTCTGAAAGTCATAAAGCCTATTTTTAGAGGGCCATCAGGCGGCCCTTACTATTCTTAAAAGGCCAGCAGTTGGTCCTTGCTATTGTTAGAGAGCCATCAGCAGGCTATGCTTTGTTGATCCCATTATTAACAAGTGGGGCTCCTATACTGTTATTGCATATGCAGTGACTGCAAGAGCTGCCAAAATTCAGATGCAACCCAATACCCTTTTGAAGAGACATAAAGGAGGGTCTCAGTAAAAAAAATGTTCCCATTATAAAGGAGCGGGTCTCCTATAGTGGTAATACCCATAATGTGACTGCAAGGGCTGCCAAAATTTGGGAAAAACCCCACTAAGAATTTAAAGACACATAGAGCAGGGCCACAGTAACAAGTACGACATGTTCCCATTAGAAAGGAGAGAGTCTGCTATACAGTTATAGGGTATGCAGTGAGTTTAATGGCTGACCAAATTTAGGAAAAAACCCACTAAGAATTTAAAGACACATAGAGCAGGGCCACAGTAACAAGTACGACATGTTCCCATTAGAAAGGAGAGAGTCTGCTATACAATTATAGGGTATGCAGTGAGTCCAACGGCTGACCAAATTTAGGAAAAACCCCACTAAGAATTTAAAGACACAAATAGAAGGGCCACAGTAACAAGTACGACATGTTCCCATTACTTAGGAGCGAGTATGTTTTGTTAAGCCTTTCGCCGAGTATACTTGGGCGAGCACCGAGTATTTATAGCGTGCTCGGTGATATGTTTGAATTAGTGATGAGCGAGTAAGTTCTCTTAAACCTTTCGCCGAGTATGCTCGGGCGATCACCGAGTAGTTACAGCTGCTCGGTGTTATGTTTGAATCACTCCCGTGTGCATGATTTGTTACTCTTTGACAGCTCTAATACATGTGAGGAATGTCTATTTCTTACACATTCCTCAAATGTATTAAAGCTGTCAAACAGTTGTAAATCATGCACATGGGAGTGATTCAAACATAACACCGAGCAGTTGTAAATACTCGGTGCTCGCCCGAGCATACTCGGCGAAAGGGTTAACAGAGCATACTCGCTCATCACTAATTCAAACATATCACCGAGCACGCTGTAAATACTCGGTGCTCGCCCGAGTATATTCGGCGAAAGGCTTAACAAAACATACTCGCTCATCACTAGTTTGAATCACTCCCGTGTGCATGATTTGCGACTGTTTGACAGCTTTAATATATGTGAAGAATGTCAGCTTCTTACACATTCCTCACATGTATTAAAGCTGTCAAACCATCTCAAATCATGCACACAGGAATGATTCAAACATAACACCGAGCAGCTGTAAATACTTGATGCTCATCCGAGCATACTCGGCGAAAGGGTTAACAGAACATGCTCGCTCATCACTAGTTCCCATTAGAAAGGAGAGAGTCTGCTATTCAGTTATAGGGTATGCAGTGAGTCCAACGGCTGACCAAGTTTAGGAAAAACCCCACTAAGAATTTAAAGACACATAGAGCAGGGCCACAGTAACAAGTACAAGTTCCCATTAGAAAGGAGATGGTCTGCTATACAGTAATAGGGTATGCAGTGAGTCCAATGGCTGACCAAATTTAGGAAAAAACCCACTAACAATTTAAAGACACATAGAGCAGGGCCACAGTAATGACAAATTCCCATTAGAAAGGAGAGGGTCTCCCATAGTGTTGGCCTATGCAGTGAATGCAAAGGCTTAAAAAATTGGGAGGCAATGCCACTTGGAAGAGACTTAGAGGGCCTCATAAAAAAATGTTCCCATTAGAAAGGAGCGGGTCTCCTATTCTTGTAATGCCCATGCACTAAGTGTATGGGCTGACAAACATTTACCCCGTGGGGGTATACATGAACATACTGTATACATTTTTTAAACACTCTTTAAAAAAATTATGTGGGTGTTGCATCACGGACCACGGTCACCCTGGTGATATGGTGGTGGAGGATGAGGAGAAGGAGGAGGACAAGAGCAAATAGCCAAAATCAAGTGTATACCCATGTGTGGGTGTGAAGAGGTGCATGGGAATACATCTCCCGAAAAAAGACACCGGATTTGAGTTTATGTTACGCTGCTATCATTCGGTGGTGTTGAGAAGATTGGCCCAATCCAGTCCTTGTTCATTTTTATAAAAGTCAGTCTGTCAGCATTTTCAGTTGACAAGCGGATGCGCTTATCAGTTATAATTCCACCAGCGGCACGAAAAGCCCTATCTGATAAAACGCTAGCGGCACGGCAGCCCAGAACCTCCAATGCTTAGAGAGCCAGTTCATTCCACGTATCCATCTTGGATACCCAATAATTATAAGACACAGAGGAATCACGTAGGACGTTGGTACGGTCGGCAAGGTACTCTCTCAGCATCTTCCTAAACTTTGCACTCCTTGTGAGAGTACCCCACACCTCAGGGCTTGTGGGATGGGAGGGGCTGAGAAAACTGTCCCAGAACTTTGACAGTGTTCCCCTGCCTCAGCTGAATTGCATTTGTGTCTCTCTCGCCTGCACTGCTTGGTTGTCCAACGAAGTGTGCCCTCTGCCGCCAGCGTTTTCAGAAGGGAATTTTTTTAATAGTTCCGCAACAAGGGCCTTCTGGTACTGCCCCATTTTTCTAGACCTGTCCGCCTCAGGAAAAAGAGATATAAAGTTCTTCTTGTAGTGTGGGTCTAGAAGTGTCACCAACCAGTAATGACTGTCACCCAAACTTTTGAGAACGCGAGGGTCATGGGAAAGGCAGCGTAACATAAACTCAGCCATGCGTGCCAGACTGCTAACAGGCAAGACTTCCGTGCCCTCACCAAGAGGATGACTGACCATGCTCTCCTCCTCCTCCTCCTCATTGTCCTCTGGCCATCCACGCTGAACAGATGGTATGACAGTTGTGCAGGTGGTACCATCTATAGCGCATGAAACTAGCTCCTGTTCTTCCTCCTCCTCTTCCTCATTGTCACCCAATCCATGTTGGGATGAGATGAGGCTGGGCTGTGTGTAATCACCCTGTATGGTTCCTTGCTCCATCTCATCGTGCTCTGCCTTCAATGCATCCTCTTTGATTGTGAGCAGAGAGCGTTTCAGAAGACAGAAAAGTGGGATGGTGACGCTAATTATGGCGTCATCACCGCTCACCATATTGGTGGAGTCCTCAAAGTTTTGGAGGATGGTACATATGTCTGACATTCATGTCCACTCCTGAGGTCTTATGTGTGGAGTCTGAACTGAATACCGACGGCCTTGTTGATTCTGGCACTTAACAACTGCCCTCTTCTGCTCACAAATCCTTCCCAACATCTGCAGTGTAGAGTTCCAACGAGAGGGGACATCACATACAAGTCTGTGAACCGGAAGCTGCAAACGCTGCTGAAACACAGCAATGGCGGCGGAAGCAGTAGGTGACTTTCTAAAATGGGCACACAGGCGGCATACTTTAACAAGCAGATCCGACAGCTCCGGGTAGGTTTTGAGAAACCGCTGAACCACGAGTTTAAGCATATGGGCCAGGCATGGTACGTATGTGAGCTCACCTCGCCTCAGAGCCGCCACCAGGTTCTCGCCATTGTCACACACGACCATGCCTGGCTGTAGGTTCAGCGGTGTGAGCCACAGATCAGCCTGCTCTTTCAGAGCTGTCCACAACACTTCAGCATTGTGCGGTTTGTCACCTAAGCATATTACCTTCATCACAGCCTGTTGCCGCTTGGCCCAGGCAGTGCTGCAGTGCTTCCAGCTTGTGACTGATGTGGTCATTTCGGAGATGGAGGCTGAAGAGGAGGAGGAGGCTGAGGAGGATGAGGTGCAGTTGCTGTATACTGTGGGGGCAACCCTGATTGACCTAGGGCCCGCACTCTTTGGCTTCTGGAGGACGTGTTCTGTCCCAAGTTCCGACTGGGTCCCTGCTTCCACTATGTTAACCCAGTGTGCCGTCAGCGAGATGTACCGTCCCTGCCCACAAGCACTTGTCCACGTGTCTGTGGTTAGGTGGACTTTCCCGGTAGTGTTGTTGAGGGCACGGCTAATGTTTTGGGACAGGTGCTTGTGTAATGCAGGGACGGCACACTGGGAGAAATAGTGGCGGCTGGGGACCGAGTACCGAGTTATGGCCGCTGCCATCAGGTTGTGGAATGCTTCCGTCTCCACGAGCCTAAAAGGCAACATTTCGAGCACAAGCACTCGTGAAATGTGGGAATTTAGTACTGTGGCCTGTGGGGCGTTGGCTGCGTATTTGCGCTTGCGTTCCAAGGACTGCGGTATGGACAACTTAACGCTGTGCTGGGACAAAGACATTGACGTGCTTCCTGATGCTGCTACTTGAAAGTGCGCAACGACAGGTGCAGGGCAGAAAGCATTTTCGCATGCACCATGGACAGGAGAGTGGCTTGCATGCACAACAGCGGAAGAAGCAATGGTGCCACCCGCAGACACTGTTTCTGGACCCTGGGGTTCGGCCCACAAAGTCAGGTGCTTTGCTGCCATGTGTCTGATCATGCTGGTGGTGGTCAAGCTGGTCGTTTTGCCACCCCTGCTGATGCTGCCCTGGGAGGTGGTGCAAATGACCTTTTTGGGGTTATCGGCAGAGTCTTTAAAAAACAACCAGACTCGGGAAGACCTAACAGTTGTACTGGCAACTTCCTTCATGTTGGTGTTACGGGGAATGGTTGCCTGCCTTCTTTCTGTGGCCACCACACTGTATCTTTCTGCCTGTTGGGGTGCTCTGCCTCCCTCCCCCTGTGTGCTGCTGTACTCCCTTTGCATGTCCTCCTGCCAGGTTGGGTCAGTTATTATATGATCCACCACCTAGTGTTCCACTTCCGCACTCTGGTCCTCCTCCTGACTTTCTGGCAATGGTGTCTCATCATCATCCACCTCTTGTGACACTTTCCCGCCGTCGCCTTCATGTGACCGTGGCTGCTCAAATACTTGAGCATTGCTACATGCGATCTCCTCTTGCCCCGCTTCAAGTGGACCGGGCGAGAGACCCGAATCTATAAATGGAAAAGTGAACAGCTCTTCGGAGTGTCCAAGTGTGGGATCAGTTGTCTCTGGGCACTCGGCATGGTGGGAGGAAGGAGGTTCAGGCTGACGAATATGCGGTCCATACTCACAGCTACTGAGACTTGACCGTGTGGAAGACAAGGTGGTGGTGGTGGTGGCTAAGTGACTGGAAGCATTATCTGCTATCCAACCAGTAACCTTTTCACACTGCTCTGTGTTCAATAGTGGTGCTCTGCGGTCCCCTATTAATTGGGACAGGAAGGTCGAGAGAGAAGATGTGGTTGTTTGTTGTGGCACAATTTCAGCTTGCACACGGCCTTGGCCTCTGCATGCACCATCATCACCATCACGTCCAGTTCCGCCGTCCCTTACCATGTACCTTGTCCATTTTAAATGGAGGACAATATCTTCCACGCTCACAACAAATGACTGAATTTGGAGCGAACTTATATGTGATCCGTGTGACGGACAAACCACAGTTTTAAATACCTGGCCTGTAGGTAACTATTTTGAACAGCAATCTGGTATCAATTGCTTCACTGACACACTGAAACAAATTTTTAATGGAGGTCAGAAATGGCAGTATTTTCTAAAAACGTATATGTGATCCGTGTGACGGAGAAAACACAGTTTTAAATACCTGGCCTGTAGGTAACTATTTTGAACAGCAACCTGGTGTCAATTGCTTCACTGGCACACTGAATTTTTTTTTAATGGAGGCCAGAAATGGCAGTGTTTTCAGAGCAATTATATGTGATCCATGTGACAGACAAACCACAGTTTTAAATAGCTGGATTTTTAGCGCTGTAATGTGGAAAGGATCTGGCTGTATTCTGCAGTGCCAACATGCAAATGGCACAGAAAAACTGTGTTCTCTGGATTGCTTTTTAAGCAAATAATGAGGATTAAGATAAAAAAAAATATTCCTGGTCCCTGAGACTTGGGCCTATTTCTAGAAATATCTAACAACAGCAGCAGAGAGAACTGGAATGGAGCCTCTTGTGCTATGTGCACTAAAGTCTGCTATATACCCTGCCTGCCTGCCTATATACACTGCCTGCCGGATATCTCTGCAGATGGATTAATCCTCAGTTGAGATGGATATGTGTCTCAAATATACAGTGCTGGCCAAAAGTATTGGCACCATTGCAATTCTGTCAGATAATACTCAGTTTCTTCTTGAAAATGATTGCAATCACAAATTCTTTGGTATTATTCTCTTCATTTAATTTGTCTTTAATGAAAAAAACACAAAAAGAATTGTCCTAAAGCCAAATTGGATATAATTCCACACCAAACCTAAGAAAGGGGGTGGACAAAAGTATTGGCACCGTTTGAAAAATCATGTGATGCTTCTCTAATTCGTGTAATTAACAGCACCTGTAACTTACCTGTGGCACCTAACAGGTGTTGGCAATAACTAAATCACACTTGCAGCCAGTTAACATGGATTAAAGTTGACTCAACCTCTGTCCTGTGTCCTTGTGTGTACCACATTGAGCATGGAGAAAAGAAAGAAGACCAAAGAACTGTCTGAGGACTTGAGAAACCAAATTGTGAGGAAGCATGAGCAATCTCAAGGCTACAAGTCCATCTCCAAAGACTTGAATGTTCCTGTGTCTTCCGTGCGCAGTGTCATCAAGAAGTTTAAAGCCCATGGCACTGTGGCTAACCTCCCTAGATGTGGACGGAAAAGAAAAATTGACTAGAGATTTCAACGCAAGATTGTGCAGATGGTGGATAAAGAACCTCTACTAACATCCAAACAAGTTCAAGCTGCCCTGCAGTCCGAGGGTACAACAGTGTCAACCCGTACTATCCGTCGGCGTCTGAATGAAAAGGGACTGTATGGTAGGATACCCAGGAAGACCCCACTTCTTCCCCCGAGACATAAAAAATCCAGGCTGGAGTTTGCCAAAACTTACCTGAGAAAGCCTAAAATGTTTTGGAAGAATGTTCTATGGTCAGATGAGACAAAAGTAGAGCTTTTTGGGAAAAAGCATCAACACAGAGTGTACAGGAAAAAAAAAGAGGCATTCAAAGAAAAGAACACGGTCCCTACAATCAAACATGGCGGTGGTTCCCTGATGTTTTGGGGTTGCTTTGCTGCCTCTGGCACTGGACTGCTTGACAGTGTGCATGGCATTATGAAGTCTGAAGACTACCAACAAATTTTGGAGCATAATGTAGGGCCCAGTGTGAGAAAGCTGGGTCTCCCTTAGAGGTCATGGGTCTTCCAGCAGGACAATGACCCAAAACACACTTCCAAAAGCACTATAAAATGGTTTTAGAGAAAGCACTGGAGATTTCTAAGGTGGCCAGCAATGAGTCCAGACCTGAATCCCATAGAACACCAGTGGAGAGATCTCAAAATGGCAGTTTGGAGAAGGCACCCTTCAAATATCAGGGACCTGGAGCAGTTTGCCAAAGAAGAATGGTCTACAATTCCAGCAGAGCATTGTAAGAAACTCATTGATGGTTACCGGAAGTGGTTGTTCGCAGTTATTTTGGCTAAAGGTTGTGCAACCAAGTATTAGGCTGAGGGTGCCAATACTTTTGTCCGGCCCTTTTTTGGAATTTTGTGTGAAATGATCAATGATTTGATTTTTGCTTCATTCTCTTTTGTGTTTTTTCCTTGCAAGCAAATTAAATGAAGAGAATAATACCAAAGAATTTGTGATTGCAATCATTTTCAGGAAGAAACTGAGTATTATCTGACAGAATTGCAGGGGTGCCAATACTTTTGGCCAGCACTGTAGTTTGGTACACCTACACTAACTAGAAACAAGCATATCTCTCCCTAGCTCAGCAGCACCTCTCCCTACACTGTCTGATTCCGGAGTGACTGTGACGAGCATGGTGGCGCCAGGTCAGATATAGACCTGATGATGCTGTGCGGCCAGCCAATCACTGTAATTCCACAACCAACATGGCACCAGCATTACAGTGAGTGGCAGACAATCCCTGCATGTTCATTGGCGCTCTAAAGAGCACCAAACATGCAGGGAGGAGACCCGAGCTCCCGCCGAGCAACCCCGGAAATACTCGACGAGCGCCGAGCATCTCGAACAGTGAGATGCTCGGGCGAGCACCGAGCAGTAGCGAACATGCTCGCTCATCACTATTACAGACTTTAGTAAGTGAGGTTTCAGTAGAATGTTAAGAGCCGAAACCAGATTGTAAAAGGTCAAGAAGACAGTTATCTGACAGATAGCGGATTAGACGGGAGTGGACCAGGAGTTCCAGGAGTTTAGAGATTAGAAAGATTGGAAACAGGTCTGTAGTTAGCCGCACAGTTCTGGTCAAGGGACGGTTTTTAAGTATTGGATGTATGCTGGCATGTTTAAAAGAGGATGTAAATATACCAGATGAGAGGGAGAGGTTGACCATTTTAGTTAGGTGAGTGGTGACAGCTGGAGAAAGTGACTTAAGGAGATGTGAGGGAATAGGATCACTGGTGCAGGTGGTAGGAAGAGAGGAAGCAAGGAGCCTGGTCACTTCTTCCTTGAGTGGTGCAAAGTCAGAAAGTGAGCAAGATGCACGGTGGGAGGCGAGGAGCATGCATAACATTTGGGGATTGGGAGGAAATTTCCTGTCGGATTTGGTCAATTTTTTCTTTTAAATAATTGGCTAGATCGTCAGCGCTGAGGTCAGTGATCGGGGCCTGTGCTGTTTGATTAAGGAGTAGAGATGAGCGTTGTTCTACTCGAACTGTTGGCCAATCTCAAATTCGAGCTGTTTTGGGCGGTGTTCGAGCCGTTCGGCGAACACGAACAATTTGAGAAAAATTCGGCTGTTCGAGGTTATGTTCGATAACTGTTCGTGCACCAAAATCATAACTGGATTTTTACTCAGTAATGATGAAAATTAATGTTAATACGCAGTTTGAGTGTACAGCGGGGTGGGGGGAGGGGCAGGGGATGGATCTCTGCAGGAACAATGAAGATCTCCATTTTTTTTTCTCTTTCCCGCATTTGCAGTGGGGAGGTGCAATCTGTCAGCCTATCAGCAGCGCACACACGGAGCGAAGTGCTTTTTTTCACACAAGCAAGGGCATGTGTCATTGGCAGTGTATGTCACATGTCCTTGCCCTATAAGACCAAGCCATTTTCCCCGTCGCCACCATTTTCTCACTGCTGTAGCTGCGTGTTAGACGGCACCGCTGTTGCTGTGT
This sequence comes from Phyllobates terribilis, assembly GCF_046119375.1. Classification (NCBI taxonomy): domain Eukaryota; kingdom Metazoa; phylum Chordata; class Amphibia; order Anura; family Dendrobatidae; genus Phyllobates; species Phyllobates terribilis. Next base: position 65,272,009 of record NW_027362763.1, on the reverse strand, counting down.
GCGCTATACCTTGTTAATTTCAAGCCAATTTTCGCACAAATATACAGATAGCTTGGGAGTAGGGAATAGTTGTGATTGCAGTCCTTTTAAGGACTAGGTTACAGCATTTCCTACGACTTTTATCAGGGAGGTCTGTGCTCTTAAATAGATAGGTTGTGGGAGTAAAGACTAATTGTAATTGGAGTCCTTTTCAGGACTAGGTTACATCAGTTCCTATCAGTTTTTGCCAGGCAGGTCTGTGCCAGTGCTGTGCAAGTTTTTTTCACAGCATTTGGCTGAATCTAGCAAAGCTAATCCTTTTTGGCCTATTGCAGAGTGTGTTAGTCAGTGGAGTAGCCTATCTGTGTTGCAAGATATACCACCTGTGTATAGAATACCAATTTTTTTACTGCACCTAGTGAAGTAAAATCTTTTGGGCATAGCATCATTCTATTAGTCCATCTATACTGACCTCCATCAGGTTGCAAATTAAAACTAATTTTTATCTGCATCTACAGTACCTCTGAAAAAATATTTGGGCTTCTACCTGTGTGTGGGACTTGTTGTATTAGTCCATCTATACTGACCTCCATCAGGTTGCAAACTGAATATATTTTTTTCCTGCATCTACCTCTGAAAAAATATTGGGCTTCTAGCTGTGTGTGGGTCTTGTTCTATTAATCCATCTATACTGACCTCCATCAGGTTGCAAACTGAATATAATTTTTTTCTGCATCTAGCTCTGAAAAAATATTTGGCCTTCTAGTAGTGTGTCGGACTTTCTCTATTAGTCCATCTATACTGACCTCCATCAGGTTGCAAATTAAAACAAATTTTTATCTGCATCTACAGTACCTCTGAAAAAATATTTGGGCTTCTAGCTGTGTGTGGGACTTGTTGTATTAGTCCATCTATACTGACCTCCATCAGGTTGCAAACTGAATATATTTTTTTCTGCATCTACCTCTGAAAAAATATTGGGCTTCTAGCTGTGTGTGGGACTTGTTGTATTAGTCCATCTATACTGACCTCCATCAGGTTGCAAACTGAATATATTTTTTTTCTGCATCTACCTCTGAAAAAATATTGGGCTTCTAGCTGTGTGTGGGTCTTGTTCTATTAATCCATCTATACTGACCTCCATCAGGTTGCAAACTGAATATAATTTTTTTCTGCATCTAGCTCTGAAAAAATATTTGGCCTTCTAGTAGTGTGTCGGACTTTCTCTATTAGTCCATCTATACTGACCTCCATCAGGTTGCAAACTGAATATATTTTTTTCTGCATCTACCTCTGAAAAAATATTTGGCCTTCTAGTAGTGTGTCGGACTTTCTCTATTAGTCCATCTATACTGACCTCCATCAGGTTGCAAATTAAAACTAATTTTTATCTGCATCTACAGTACCTCTGAAAAAATATTTGGACTTCTAGCTGTGTGTGGGACTTGTTGTATTAGTCCATCTATACTGACCTCCATCAGGTTGCAAACTGAATATATTTTTTTCCTGCATCTACCTCTGAAAAAATATTGGGCTTCTAGCTGTGTGTGGGTCTTGTTCTATTAATCCATCTATACTGACCTCCATCAGGTTGCAAACTGAATATATTTTTTTCCTGCATCTACCTCTGAAAAAATATTGGGCTTCTAGCTGTGTGTGGGTCTTGTTCTATTAATCCATCTATACAGACCTCCATCAGGTTGCAAACTGAATATAATTTTTTTCTGCATCTAGCTCTGAAAAAATATTTGGCCTTCTAGTAGTGTGTCGGACTTTCTCTATTAGTCCATCTATACTGACCTCCATCAGGTTGCAAATTAAAACTAATTTTTATCTGCATCTACAGTACCTCTGAAAAAATATTTGGGCTTCTAGCTGTGTGTGGGACTTGTTGTATTAGTCCATCTATACTGACCTCCATCAGGTTGCAAACTGAATATATTTTTTTCCTGCATCTACCTCTGAAAAAATATTGGGCTTCTAGCTGTGTGTGGGTCTTGTTCTATTAATCCATCTATACTGACCTCCATCAGGTTGCAAACTGAATATAATTTTTTTCTGCATCTAGCTCTGAAAAAATATTTGGCCTTCTAGTAGTGTGTCGGACTTTCTCTATTAGTCCATCTATACTGACCTCCATCAGGTTGCAAACTGAATATATTTTTTTCTGCATCTACCTCTGAAAAAATATTTGGGCTTCTAGCTGTGTGTGGGACTTGTTGTATTAGTCCATCTATACTGACCTCCATCAGGTTGCAAACTGAATATATTTTTTTCCTGCATCTACCTCTGAAAAAATATTGGGCTTCTAGCTGTGTGTGGGTCTTGTTCTATTAATCCATCTATACTGACCTCCATCAGGTTGCAAACTGAATATAATTTTTTTCTCCATCTAGCTCTGAAAAAATATTTGGCCTTCTAGTAGTGTGTCGGACTTTCTCTATTAGTCCATCTATACTGACCTCCATCAGGTTGCAAACTGAATATAATTTTTTCTGCATCTACCTCTGAAAAAATATTTGGCCTTCTAGTAGTGTGTCGGACTTTCTCTATTAGTCCATCTATACTGACCTCCATCAGGTTGCAAATTAAAACTAATTTTTATCTGCATCTACAGTACCTCTGAAAAAATATTTGGGCTTCTAGCTGTGTGTGGGACTTGTTGTATTAGTCCATCTATACTGACCTCCATCAGGTTGCAAACTGAATATATTTTTTTCCTGCATCTACCTCTGAAAAAATATTGGGCTTCTAGCTGTGTGTGGGTCTTGTTCTATTAATCCATCTATACTGACCTCCATCAGGTTGCAAACTGAATATAATTTTTTTCTGCATCTAGCTCTGAAAAAATATTTGGCCTTCTAGTAGTGTGTCGGACTTTCTCTATTAGTCCATCTATACTGACCTCCATCAGGTTGCAAATTAAAACTAATTTTTATCTGCATCTACAGTACCTCTGAAAAAATATTTGGGCTTCTAGCTGTGTGTGGGACTTGTTGTATTAGTCCATCTATACTGACCTCCATCAGGTTGCAAACTGAATATATTTTTTTCCTGCATCTACCTCTGAAAAAATATTGGGCTTCTAGCTGTGTGTGGGTCTTGTTCTATTAATCCATCTATACTGACCTCCATCAGGTTGCAAACTGAATATAATTTTTTTCTGCATCTAGCTCTGAAAAAATATTTGGCCTTCTAGTAGTGTGTCGGACTTTCTCTATTAGTCCATCTATACTGACCTCCATCAGGTTGCAAACTGAATATATTTTTTTCTGCATCTACCTTTGAAAAAATATTTGGCCTTCTAGTAGTGTGTCGGACTTTCTCTATTAGTCCATCTATACTGACCTCCATCAGGTTGCAAATTAAAACTAATTTTTATCTGCATCTACAGTACCTCTGAAAAAATATTTGGGCTTCTAGCTGTGTGTGGGACTTGTTGTATTAGTCCATCTATACTGACCTCCATCAGGTTGCAAACTGAATATATTTTTTTCCTGCATCTACCTCTGAAAAAATATTGGGCTTCTAGCTGTGTGTGGGTCTTGTTCTATTAATCCATCTATACTGACCTCCATCAGGTTGCAAACTGAATATAATTTTTTTCTGCATCTAGCTCTGAAAAAATATTTGGCCTTCTAGTAGTGTGTCGGACTTTCTCTATTAGTCCATCTATACTGACCTCCATCAGGTTGCAAATTAAAACTAATTTTTATCTGCATCTACAGTACCTCTGAAAAAATATTTGGGCTTCTAGCTGTGTGTGGGACTTATTGTATTAGTCCATCTATACTGACCTCCATCAGGTTGCAAACTGAATATATTTTTTTCCTGCATCTACCTCTGAAAAAATATTGGGCTTCTAGCTGTGTGTGGGTCTTGTTCTATTAATCCATCTATACTGACCTCCATCAGGTTGCAAACTGAATATAATTTTTTTCTGCATCTAGCTCTGAAAAAATATTTGGCCTTCTAGTAGTGTGTCGGACTTTCTCTATTAGTCCATCTATACTGACCTCCATCAGGTTGCAAACTGAATATATTTTTTTCTGCATCTACCTCTGAAAAAATATTTGGCCTTCTAGTAGTGTGTCGGACTTTCTCTATTAGTCCATCTATACTGACCTCCATCAGGTTGCAAATTAAAACTAATTTTTATCTGCATCTACAGTACCTCTGAAAAAATATTTGGGCTTCTAGCTGTGTGTGGGACTTGTTGTATTAGTCCATCTCTACTGACCTCCATCAGGTTGCAAACTGAATATATTTTTTTCCTGCATCTACCTCTGAAAAAATATTGGGCTTCTAGCTGTGTGTGGGTCTTTTTCTATTAATCCATCTATACTGACCTCCATCAGGTTGCAAACTGAATATAATTTTTTTCTGCATCTAGCTCTGAAAAAATATTTGGCCTTCTAGTAGTGTGTCGGACTTTCTCTATTAGTCCATCTATACTGACCTCCATCAGGTTGCAAATTAAAACTAATTTTTATCTGCATCTACAGTACCTCTGAAAAAATATTTGGGCTTCTAGCTGTGTGTGGGACTTGTTGTATTAGTCCATCTATACTGACCTCCATCAGGTTGCAAACTGAATATATTTTTTTCCTGCATCTACCTCTGAAAAAATATTGGGCTTCTAGCTGTGTGTGGGTCTTGTTCTATTAATCCATCTATACTGACCTCCATCAGGTTGCAAACTGAATATAATTTTTTTCTGCATCTAGCTCTGAAAAAATATTTGGCCTTCTAGTAGTGTGTCGGACTTTCTCTATTAGTCCATCTATACTGACCTCCATCAGGTTGCAAACTGAATATATTTTTTTCTGCATCTACCTCTGAAAAAATATTTGGCCTTCTAGTAGTGTGTCGGACTTTCTCTATTAGTCCATCTATACTGACCTCCATCAGGTTGCAAATTAAAACTAATTTTTATCTGCATCTACAGTACCTCTGAAAAAATATTTGGGCTTCTAGCTGTGTGTGGGACTTGTTGTATAAGTCCATCTATACTGACCTCCATCAGGTTGCAAACTGAATATATTTTTTTCCTGCATCTACCTCTGAAAAAATATTGGGCTTCTAGCTGTGTGTGGGTCTTGTTCTATTAATCCATCTATACTGACCTCCATCAGGTTGCAAACTGAATATAATTTTTTTCTGCATCTAGCTCTGAAAAAATATTTGGCCTTCTAGTAGTGTGTCGGACTTTCTCTATTAGTCCATCTATACTGAACTCCATCAGGTTGCAAATTAAAACTAATTTTTATCTGCATCTAAAGTACCTCTGAAAAAATATTGGGCTTCTAGCTGTGTGTGGGTCTTGTTCTATTAATCCATCTATACTGACCTCCATCAGGTTGCAAATTCAAAATAATTTTTTTCTGCATCTAACCCAGCCAATAGTTTTGGCCTAATACCACAGTTTGGCCACTCAGCTCTGCTCGGTTACCATCCATTGTTTTTTTGTGCAAACAACTCCAGAGTTGTGAATTAGTTAACCACCAAAATGAGTGGAAAAAGGCCTGCTGCTGGTGGAAAGGGGAATAGGCGTGTTGGGAAGGGGAAAAAAGGTTGTGTCCGTGGGGTAGGTGTTAAAGCAACAGTAACATCTGCAGAAGAAAGACCATCTTCCAGCCAAACTAAAATGTCTACTTCTTTTAGCGGACAATGTGATAAGATCCCTTTCTTACGGCCACGCCAATCGCTACAAATTCCAGATGAGGCACAAAAACAGCAGGTGCTTCAACGGATATCAAGTGCTCCTTTAAGTGGGCTCTCCTCCACATCAACTTCAACATCACAAATACTCCAGTCCTCAAAGGTGTCACCCAAATCGCACTTGCTTCCTCACAGCTCCCAAATCTCCAGCTGCCCGTCTGAGTATGAGGTAGAACAGATGGTTGAGTCTGCAGAGCTGTTTACTCATACTATAGCCTGGGAATCAGAGGTCGACTCCAGCGCTTCTGTGAATCCAGACGAGGAAATGATCTGCACTGATGCCCAGAATCTTTATGAGTCGGATCCAGGACCAGACGCAGAAGGTTCTGACCATAATGTAGACCCTCATTCCCAAACTGTAACTCCTGTTGGTGGAGACAATGAGGAAGACGATGATAAGACTCAAATACCTGATTGGAGCGACAACTTTAGTTTTTTGTCAGGGCAGGAATAGGTTGGCTCTGAGGACGACGGGTGTGATAACGCACAGGGTGATGATGATGAGGTCGGAGATCCCACTTACTGTCAACCCACAGTCAGCCAAGAGATGAGGTCAGCAGAGGAGGTGAAGGAAGATGCTAGTGACGACGAGGTCAGGTTGCGCCTTCCTGGACAGAGACGTAGTACTGGAAGCACGTCAACAACTGCATCCTCAAACACAACTCTGCCTCTCACCACAAGTCGTGGTGGCTCTTCAGGTCGCATAGGTGCTAAGCCTTGCATAGCCTGGGCATTTTTTCAGATCGATAAAGATGACCCAACTCGTGTTATCTGTAACATTTGTCAGCAAAAGCTAAGTAGAGGCCAAAAAATACATAGTTTGAGTACTTCATGCATGAACCGGCACATGGACATGAAGCATAAGTTGCAGTGGGAAGCTCAGTGTGCTACAATGCGGCCTAGCCGGCCGGGCCAACCACCGTCTGCCATATCTTGAGCATCCGCGGCCTCTTCATCCTCTGTGACTGGGGGGACAGCAGTCACACCTGTTTTGGGGCGCAGACCTGCCACCTCTTTACCCGCAACAGCCAGCGTGATTGGCAGGTCATCATTTTCTTTGGAGGTGGTAACACCAGCTGGTGTTGAGCGCTGTCCGACATCAATAGCACCACCTTTGGATCAAGGCAACCTAACATGTCCGCCTGCATCTTCCTCACAGACCGGCAGTTTGCCGGGGACACCCTTATCAACCCCGTCTAAGCACAATAGCCAGCCCTCGGTCCCTCAGATGTGGACAAGTAAAAGACCATTTCCTCCTACCCATGAGAAAGCTAAGAGGTTGAATTTCACCATCTGCAAGCTCTTGGCTACAGAAATGCTGCTTTTCCGCCTGGTGGACACAGAGGATTTTCGAGACCTTATGTCCGTCGCAGTGCCCCAGTACCAGATGCCCAGTCGGCACTACTTCTCAAAGAAAGGTGTGCCTGCGCTCCACCAGCATGTCGCACATAACATCACCGCTTCTTTGAGAAACTCTGTGTGTGACAGGGTGCATTTCACCACAGACACTTGGACGAGTAGGCATGGACAGGGGCGTTACATGTCGCTGACTGGGCACTGGGTAACTATGGTGACAGCAGGACAAGGGGCTGCTGTCCAAGTCTTGCCGTCCCCACGAGTTGTGCGTCAATCCTCTTTATGTCAAAGTTCCTCCACTGCTTCTGCCTCCTCAACCTCCTCTCGGTCTTCCACCTGCACCCAAAGCCTGTCTGGTCATGCCACAAGCTTTCTAACTGCGCAGAAGGGATCCTGCACACCTCCTTACTATGCTGGCAGTAGGGCTCAACGTCATCAGGCGGTTTTTACATTGAAATGTCTGGGAAATGTGAGTCACACAGCTGAGGAGTTGTGGTCAGCTCTGGAGAACCAATTTCATGAATGGTTGTCTCCACTGGACCTGAAACCAGGGAAGGCCGTGTGCGACAATGCTGCAAACCTGGGTGCGGCCCTTCGCCGGGGCAATGTCACACACGTGCCTTGTATGGCTCACGTGTTGAACCTGGTTGTCCAGCAATTTTTAGCCCACTATCCCAGACTAGATGGCCTTCTGCAGAGGGCACGGTCGCTGTGTGCTCACTTCCGCCGTTCGCATCCCGCAGCTCAGCGACTTACATCTCTACAGAAGTCGTTGGGCCTGCCACTTCACCGGCTAAAATGCGATGTGCCTACCCGGTGGAATTCAACTCTGCACATGTTGCAGCGACTGTGGCAGCACCGACAAGCCCTGGTGCAATACGTTCTGACGTATAGCCTGGGCCAACGAGATTCAGAGGTGGGGCAAATCACGCTGGAGGAGTGGTCTCAGATCAGGGACCTATGCACCCTTCTGCACAGTTTTGAAATGGCGACGAAGATGTTTAGTGCTGACGATGCCATTATCAGCATGACTATTCCGGTGATTTACATGCTGGAGCACATGTTAAACAGAATTCGGAGTCAGGTGGTGGCACAAGAGGAGGTGGAGGAAGTAGAGGAGGAGGAGTTGTATGCGGAAGGGCTAACATCTGCAAGGTCCAGACGGTCGGCAGCACCAAGGCGGCAGGCATGTGAGGGTGGGGGAGATGGTTTTACCAGGGCGCATGGTAGCAGCCAAACTAGTGAGGAAGGTGCAGGAGCCCAGGAAGAAGTGGAGGACGAACTGATGGAAGACTCATCAGATGAGGGAGACCTTGATCACATTTCTGTTGTGCGAGGTTGGGGGGAGAGGACAGAGGAAGGAAGCATGATTGTTACCTCGCCACCAACACAACAGGGACTTGGTGCTCCTGGATGCGCAACACACATGAGTGCCTTCTTGCTGCACTACCTGCAACATGACCCTCGAATTGTGAGAATTAGAAATAATCCTGACTACTGGGTTGCCACACTGTTAGATCCCCGGTACAAAAGTAAATTTGCAGAAATTATTCCTGCCATAGAAAGGGATGCACGCATGCAGGAGTATCAGCAGAGACTGTTGCAGAATCTTACATGTGCTTTTCCACAAAATACCAGTGGTGCACGTAGTGAATCTCACAGTTCCAACTTGCCAACCGTGGGACCGTCAAGTGTTCAGTACTCAAACCGTAACAGAACCACAGTATCTGCTGGTAACATCAATTTTGCGGAATCATTTCACCACTTTTTTAGCCCATCCTTTGCAAGGCCACAGGAGACAAGAAGTCTGACACATAGTCAACGCCTAGAGACGATGGTACAGGAGTATCTCCAAGTAAACATTGAAGCCACGACTGTGTCACTGGACCCTTGCTCTTTTTGGGCTTCCAATCTGGATAAATGGCCGGAGCTAGCCACTTACGCCTTGGAGATCTTGTCATGCCCCGCAGCCAGCGTTCTGTCTGAACGTGTGTTCAGCGCTGCTGGTGGTGTGCTGACAGATAAGCGCACGCGGCTCTCCACTGATAATGTAGACAGACTCACGTTCATAAAGATGAACAAATCATGGATCCGAAACGACTTTTCTACCCCTGTGTCATCCTGGGGAGAGTAAAAGCTTGATGATTGGTTAAAATCACCCTACCAACCGTTTTAAGCTTTCAAATTACTAATCATGTTTATCTGTATCTTGACTGGAAAATAATTTGGGCTTTGTAGCAATGTGCAGCACTGATCCTATTAGGCCATCTATACTAAAGCTTCACCAGATTTAAAATTAAAAATAATTTTTAGCTGCATCTAGCCCGGAAAATAATTTTGGGGCTCCGAGATGCGCAAGGCACATAAGTGCCTTCTTGCTGCACTACCTGCAGCATGACCCTCATATTGTCAGAATTCGAAGTAATCATGACTACTGGGTTGCCACACTCTTAGATCCCCCAAACTTTTCGATCAACCTTTTCATTTTAGTAAAGACCAAAAAAATTGTCATTTTTGAAATTATAAGCATTAGCAGGTTGTTAGAAACTGAAATCAAACAGTTTTCAACTCAAAACTTTATTCTAGGTGATGTTACATTTTCACATAGGACCCCTTGTTCGAAAGGAGCTTCTGAACTCTCTCGTCCATTGAATTTGTCAGGTTTTGGATGGTTTCTGCTTCAATTGTTTTGCATGAGGACAGAATACCCTCCCAGAGCTGTTGCTTAGATGTGAACTGCCTCCCGCCATCAAAGACACTCCTTTTAATGATGCTCCAAAGGTTCTGAATGGGGTAGAGGTCAGGGGAGCATGGGGGTCACACCATAAGTTTGTCCCCTTTTATGCCCATATCAGCCAGAGATGCAGATGTTTTATGTGCAGCATGAGATGGTGCATTATCATGCAGAAAAATGATCTTGCTGTGAAATACATGGTTCTTCTTCTTGAACCATGGCAGGAAGTGCTGTTTGAGAAAATCCACATACATTATGGAGTTCATCTTTAGCGCCTTCAGGGATCCTAAAGGGGCCGACAATCTCTCTCCCCATGATTCCAGCCCAAAACATTACTCCACCTCCTCCTTGTTGGCGCTGTAGCCGTGTTTGCGTGGGGTGTCCATCAACCAGCCATCCTCCACTCCATCCATCTGGACCATCGAGCGCTGCACGGCACTCATCCGTGAACAAAACAGTTTTGAAATCAGTCTTCATGTAATGTTTGGCCCACTGGAGCCGTTTCTGCTTGTGTGAAGTGGATAGAGGAGGTCGGCAGGATGGCGCATGCACAGCTGCAAACCTCTGAAGGACCCTGCATCTTGTTGTTCGGGGGACGTTGGAGGCACAAGCAGCTTCAAAAACTTGTCTGCTGCTATGACAAGGCTTTTTTGCCGCTGCTCTTTCAACCTGACGTAATTGCCTGTAGGAAAGAGTCCTCAATTTGCCCTTATCAGCACGCACACGTGTGTACTGTGAATCAGCTACATACTTCTTGATTGCCAAGACACTTCATCCTGATCATCGCACAATGTTGATTGTAGTCATGCCTTGACCTAAACACTCCACAATTTGTTGCTTCTCAGCAGCCGACACATCCTTTTTCTTTCCCATTTTGGCAGAAAATGTAGGCTGCTTAATAATGTGAGAGAGCCTTCTTAAGTAGTCTTGCCTTTCATTGGACACACCTGCCAAACTAATTAGCACAGGTGTCTGCAATTGCTTACAGTGATATGAAGAGCCCTGACACACATCACCATTAATGAGTTTAACTGACAAACAAACAAATTCTTCCCTTATCACTCCTAAACACTTTTTGCATAATAATTTGGAACGCAGTGTACATGTGCTTTTCCACAAAACACCAGTGGTTCACGTAGTGAATCTTACAGTTCTAACTTGCCAACCGTGGTCTGTATGGAGTTGTTCAATAAAGGGCCCAAAATTTAGATAACATAGATGGGAGAGGTCTCTATGAATAGGAATTCCTAAGTATTTGATACCCTGTGAGGGCCAGGCAAAGGGAAAGTTGGACTGGATGGAATCCTATATGGATTTGGGGAGGGAGACATCGAGGGCCTCAGACTTCGCTGCATTGATTTTAAAATTTTACCATGTAACAAAGTGATCTATTTCAGCCATAACAGCATGGATGGATATATGTGATTGAGTGATATATACTAGGACATCATCAGCAAATAGAGAGCACTTGTACTCGGTGCCTCCCACCTCAATCCACCTAATATTGGGGTTATGGCGAATTGATGAGAGCAGGTGCTCCGTCACTAGGATGTATAAGAGAGGGGACAAAGGACATCACTGCCTTGTCCCATTGGTGATTGTGAAAGGTGATGAAAATGTTCTGACGCACCCCCTGGGCCTTGGGACACCCGGAGCCGGACCCTTTTTGGTGGATGCTGGTGGTTGTAGTCTTCGTGGCGGCGACCCGGTTCCGTGGCTCAGGGCGGTCAAACCAGTGGCGGAACTATTTATGTGGTTTTGATGTTTAAATGTCCGACTACGCCACCCGTGGATTGCGGTCAGAGTGAACCGCCGCTACAGGGCAGACCGCTGAGGCTGGTGTTGTGGGTGCAGCAGAGCGTAGCATAACTCCCCACGGGAGGAGTATAGCCTCAGGGCAGTGTATGCGGAGGATGGGGGTGATGGTGCAGGGCAGCAGCAGTAACGACACGGAGTCAGTGATGCAGTTCAGGGCCTTTACTCACAGTTCTTATTATCCAGACCACGTCTGCAGGTAACGGCTGCCCACGTCGTACTGTGCTCACCAGGTGAGGGGCTCAGACAACTCCCAGATAACTTTGGAGCACTTCACAGGACCCCCTTTGTGTGTCCTTTGTCTGGCCTTTCTTACCAACACTTCTGTCCGGCTGCCTCGGGCCTCCTCTTGGTAAACTTGGCGCCAGTTTCCCTGACCATATGTGGTGCCTTCCTAGCGGGTGTAGCGAGGGGCTGTGCCACATAAAATGTCAGAGCCTCCGGTTTCTAGCTGAGGGTCGTTTCCTGCCTCCACTAGTTCGGGGACCGGTCTCCCCCTTTGGCCTGACCCCTCCACGCAGGTGGATTCGGGCGTGCGGTGGCGACTCGCCCGTCCGCACCCCTGGGATCCCTTCATTCCTCGTTCCTGGAGCCTTCTCCGCTCCTCTTCCTTCCTTCTCCCTCTTCCAGGCCTGGGCCTCTGTTACTAGGCCCGCCTCCGGAGCAGAGCTCATACAGAGCCCCTGCTCCCTGCCACTTCTGCTCAGACTTCTCTGCACTGAACTAAGATGGTGCCCACCTTTTATACTCCCTTCTCAATGCACCCAGGAACTGCTTCCTCCCTGCTCCTGCACTACAGGGTTCCCCTTCCTCAGTGTTCCCTCCCCCCACTCCAGCCAGGGACAGGGACTGTCGTGCCCATCTCAGGGGCATATTGGTCGCCCTGCCCCACGGCAATGTGGTGTAATGCATGCAGGTGTCGGGTCCTGATCCACACTCCATCCTTACCTGAGAGTGAGATATCACACCTCTGGGTGAGGTGCAATACGTCTGTAGCAACCGAGCCCTCAGGGTGCTACAGTTCCATTTATCTTCAGCCTAGGTGACGTATTGCGATACAGGGCCGTGATTTTGGCTATAAAAGGGTCCCCTAGACCCCTACCCCAAGCTTTTTAAGAGAATCATATATGGCGTGCCAGGAGACTCTATGGAATGCTTTCTCAGCATCCAACGAGAGTATCTAATTACAAATTTTTAACTGCATCTAGCCCAGGAAATACTTTGTGCCTAGTAGCAGTGTCTGCTAGTCAGAGGATTATCCCGGCTGTTAAGCAAGCTGCACCACCTGTAGTTTAGACACTTAATTTTTTCAAAGGAAATGCTTCAGGACCATGGGATACTTAGTGAAGAGCATCAGGAGGCACCCCAAGGCATAGGGGCTGGGACTGGCAGTAGGATGCCTTGCGGTGGACAGCCGAGCTCGATCCTTATAAAAGCTTTTTAACTGCAGCAGCTTTAGTGGACGCTACTGGAGCTGGAATTACCACGGCTGCTGGCATGAGACTTGCCCTCCAATAGATCCTTGTAAATGGATTTAAAGTGTATTCATTCAAATTAGAGAGACAATTTAAATTAAAAAGCTTAGAGCTGCCTCCACCACAGGGGGGGCTCGCTCGACCCACCAGCGGACAGGCACCAGTATTGGGAGAGGGGGGCTGGCCGTCAGGGTTCACCGCGGCTCTGGCACAAACCCGGCGACACGGAGTTGGCACGGGCAGGAGCGGACTGGCCGTGTCGGCTTCTCACTTTTTGGATTTTAGAAGGGCATGACATGCCTATATCTGTGTCTCCCCCTCCTTTTACTCCTCCACCTCTTTTATTTTCGCATGACTATATGTACTTGTCACTTTTCCATGTGTTAGTTATGTCTTCTGAGCAGTTTGTCAGCTTTTGGACACCTTTGAAGGTGTTTTCTATGTGTTTCTATGTGTTTTTGTTTGCCTGCCATTGGTTTTAACGGTGTTCGAAGGTGTTCGACGAACAGTTCGACGAACAGTTCGGCGAACACACGGGTGTTCGACGAACCGAACCGAACTCGAACACTACGGGGGTGGCTCAACACTATTAAGGAGAGAATGAAAAGTGTCGAAGAGGCGTTTAGGATTATTGGACAGTGAGATGATGAGGTTGTTAAAGTAGGTTTGTTTGGAGAGGTGAAGGGAGGAGTTATAGGTTTTAAGCATAAATTTATAGTGGAGGAAATCTTCGGCCAGATTAGATTTTCTCCACAGCCGTTCGGCACACCTAGAGCACTGCTGGAGAAAACGTGTTTGAAGCATGTGCCAGGGTTGTCGTCGTCTGTGCCGAGTTGTTCTCTGTGTAGGAGGTGCGGCTTCACCCAATGAGCATTGCAATGTTTTGTTATAATGCTTCAGTGCAGAGTCAGGACATGAGAGGGAGGAGTTTGGGGCCAATGATGATTGCAACATTTTTATGAATTTATTGGTGTTAGTGGCATGTATATTTCTATAGATGTGGAAAGTGAGGATGTCTTGAGCAGGGAGACAGTTATTGACAGAGAATGAAAGAAGGTTGTGGTCAGAGAGCAGAAGAGGAGAGTTAGTAAGTAATGTATTGAACAGAGGCGGGTGAAAATCAGGTCAAGAGTATTTCCATATTCATGTGTAGGAGAGTTAGTAAGCTGTGAAAGGCCGAAGGAGGAAGTTAGCCTTAAAAGATGAGCGGCAAATGGGGAAAGGTGATCGCCAATTGGGATGTTAAAGTCCCCCATGATGAGAGTGGGGATGTCACAGGATAGAAACTTTGGAAGCCAAGTGGCAAAGTGATCCAGAAACTGATGGGAGGAGCCCGAAGGGCGATACACAACCACCACTCGCAGGGAGAAGGGCCGGTAGAGTCTGACTGTGTAGGCCTCAAAAGAAGGGAAGATAAGTGAGAAAACTGGGGGGATAACTTGAAAAGTACATTTTGTTGAAAGGAGCAGACCAATACTTCCGCCTGATCTGTTGTCAGGTCTCGGGGTATGAGAGAAATGTAGGCCACCATATGAGAGAGCAGCAGTGGCAATTGTGTCCGACTGCTGGATCTATGTTTCAGCGAGAGCCTGAAGGTTGAGGGAATTTGAGAGGAAGAAGTCATGGATGTAGGAGAGCTGACAGCACGTTCCAAAGGGCACAGTTGAATGAGACAGAAGGCATGCAGGGAATATTAATGAGATTAGCAGGGTTTCTGAATGTAGCAGGGAAAGAGTTAGTGTTATTTTTACAAGAAGGTCCTGGATTAGGAGAAATATCACCTGCGACTAAGAGAAGGAAGATAGAGAGAGTGAGCAGATGGTTGAGTGATTTGTGAGAGCGTTTCTTGTATTGTATGGTGGTAGTGAATGGGTCTGTGCGGTATAACATTGTGAAGAGAGCATGAGAGCTGTACATAGTAGAAGAGAGGAGAGAGAGGTTAATATGGATGAAGTGTGCCAAGTTTGTGGGAGAACGGTGAATGTGGATGATTGTAGCAGCCACAACATAAATGGCACAAATACAAATAGTGAACACTGTTTGTAAAACAGATTGCCTGGCAGCAAGTTTGTTTAATTGTCTTGCATGTCTTACCTGTCTCCTGCCCTGTCCAACTGTGCCGGGACTTTGAAAACCGATGGGAATTTGAAAAACTATGCATAAATGCTGCCCCTTAGCTATGTCTCAATACATAGGGAAGTATGTGCTTAGATCTAACACAGATTTAACTCCTTAGCACTCAATTAGCTTAAGACAACAGGAAACAATAAAACTGAAGAGAAAAAAAAAACAGACTAGCAGATCTACATGGATCATAAAACTTTGTTAAGTAAGTGTGATGACCTTAAAGCATTATGGCTTAAAAAATGTAGATGAATGGGAAATATATACCAATGAGTTGCAGAGCAATACAGGCTTGGAGATGCAATGCAGACTTCAGAAGGGTTAAAATACAGATGAATGGTAAATACAGTATATACCAATGTGTTGCAGAGCAATACAGGCATGGAGATGCAATGCAGACTTCAGAAGTTTTAAAATACAGCAGATGAATAAGAAATATATACCAATTAGTTGCATGCAGAGCAATACAGGCATGGAGATGCATGGCAGACTTCAGAAGGGTTAAAATACAGTAGTGTCAGCTCTTATTGGCCAGATCCCCTCTTGTGTAGATTATCAGCTCTCTTGTAGGTTATAGTTGTTATGGACAGAGTCTTCTCCTGAAGAGAGTCAGCTCTTGTGGGCAGTGTCTTCTCCCCTTTATAGTTTAAAGGGAACCTATCAGCATGATCAATCCAACTAAGCCATCTATGGGCATGCAGGTCATAGAAAGCTGAATACAATGATACCTTGATATCTGTAATGTGATGCTTTATTATAGAGATATTCATATATATTTAATACATCACCGCCGTTCCTGGCTCAGAAACCGGCGAATCCTTGCAACGCAGGGTGCGTGTGCTGGGGGGATTCAAAAGTCTACAGTCACACAGATTGACTGCAGATATTTCATTTTTGACCAGACCCATAGCTCTTATGGGTGGTGACCTCCCTCCTAAAGAGTGTCAGCTCTTGTGAGCAGGGACTTTTCTCCAGTAGAGTGTCATCTATTGTGAGCAGGGACTTTTCTCCAGTAGAGTGTCATCTCTTTTGGCCTGAGTCCTTTTGACCGAGATAGCACAGTTATCATGCACCATGTTGAAGGGATTATCCAATGAAAACAATTAATCCTCTATGCACAGAATAGGTAGTAATTTCATGATCTTGGCTGGGTCCAATCCCTGGGATCTGCACTAATCAGGAGAGCAGGGAATGTTTATCCCTGATGGGGCACATTTTTGTCACTGTTACACCGGAGAATCTCTTGAAATACATGATAAACTTAGTAATATCCTTGTTAAAAAAAACGGTGAACTAAACACATCGCCATAAACATGTTTACAATGCATATAAGCTATAACAGTCAGTGCATATACAATATACTGACCCCTAAATCCCACCGGCACCCAATGTAAGCAATACAGAACCATAGAATGAACTGTTTCTCTTTCTTTCACCTCATACACCAGTATACAAAGTTCCTAAATATGTGTTTCCCCATTTTATCCGAAACCTATTATTTATTACTCCAGTTATATATTATGCATACTCATCAAGCACCTGCTGTACCAACAATTAAAATTCTAAGACGTTTTACAATCTGGTTTTACAATCTGGGTACGAGCCCTTTAAGTCATGCATTTTTGATCGGCAAGCCTTCTGTGCCGTCCAAATGGCAGTCCGGTCACGATAACTGCAAGCAGAGAGATAAGTATCTATAAATGTCATTCAGGGTCCTCTACTGAAGCACAGTACATGAGCAAAGAAGGAGGCTGAATGATATGTATGGTCAAATGCTCCTCTCGCTGCAGACATTTCATAGACAGGAACGCTATGTGAATGGCACAGCCAGTAGCAATCAAGACTGACGTTGCTTGATCAATTTCGAAAATGGCGCAGAATTTTAAGAAATGGTATATTAGTAACTTGCACATATACAGTATAACACACATTGTACACTTTTTGGCTGAAAAGTTAAGAAATCTCCATTAATGTTGGGACAACCCCTTGAAAGTGTGGCAGCTACAAGGAAAGCTGCCCATTAATTTCGAGATATTGCACAGATCTCATGTTTCTGTGGGTGTAAGGTGAAACCATTAGCAGCACTGAGATCCAGCTTTGCTCCCGGAGGAGAAGTGAATGTGAAGTTCTGCAGCAGCTTTGTAAAGACAAGGAAAAGCTGAACTTTAGCCAAGATCTCTCCAGCACAACTTCTCTTCCCTGCAAAAAGGAGCAGATAGGAAATGTAATAGTATTAGTTTATCTTGGAGTAGATAGAAAACATAATTGTATTATCTAATGGAGTAAAATTATATAGTATATTCAATATAAAAATACTATGGAGCCACCAATAATAATAATGACTTTTTTTTAAATAAAGTTTATTAACCCCTTCACCCCCAAGCCTGTTTTCAGTATGTTTTCACCTTTTAATAATTCTGACCAGTGTCACTTTATGTGATAACAACTCTGGAACGTTTCAGTGTATCCCAGTGATTCTGGGACTGTTTTTTCGTGATACTGTACATTGCACATCATGTTAGTGGTAAATTTAGTCCAATATTTTTAGTTATTATTATTTATGAAAATATCACAATTTTGATGAAAATGTTGAAAATTTCTCAATTTCCAAACTTGTAATTATTATGCTCTTAAACCAGATAGTTATACCACACTACATAGTTAATAAATACAATTTACCACGTGTCTACTTTACATCAGCATCATGTTTGAAACAATATATTTTTTTTTTGTTAGAAAGTTAAAAGATGATTAACAATGTCTCAATTTTCCAGCATACAATACAAAGTTATATTGTGGTATTGTGTTAGCCAGAAATTTTGATGTAAATACTTTTATGCCCAGAAATGACAAAAGTATTCTCGGAGTGATACCTTTATTTGCTAACCAGAAAAAAAATATATGCAAGCTTTTGACACGCCCCCTGGGGCCGTGGGGTACTCGGTAGCCGGGCTGGTCAGTGCGGGGGATGTCACAGTGGCGGTGACCCAGTCCGTGGCCCCAGGCGGTCAAGTAAAGGGGAATAAAGTTTCTGAGATAATAATGTTCGTGACGCCACCTGTGGTATGCGGCTATGTGGGGCCGCTGCTGCGGTGCAGATCCACTGGAGCTGATGGTGACGCAGCAGAGTTGGTTCAGCTCTCCACAGGCAGAGCTGAGCTCCAGGGCAGTGCAGCTGATGATCCGATGAGGTACACATTACTGGTGCGGTGCCGTGCAGGGCTAAGGGTGCAGATAATGACCAGACAACAAATTAATGGCGGTTTCCTCTATTTTTACTTGTGGTTTTAAAGAGCAGACCAGGGCACAGGTAGCAGTTAGTGGTGGAGGCCCGAGCGGCCTGGAAGCAAGTTGGGGGATCCACCTCTCCAGGTGGAGGGGTAGGCCTTCCCTCGGCGCTATTCTCTTTGGCCCTGCTGCTTATAGCTGTGCTGCGGCCCTCGTCCCTGAGTAAAACGTTTGTTTCCTCACCCGTATGGCAGGCAACTCGGGCTTCCTCAAGTGTCACTCCCATGTGGCGGTGATGGGCACTATGATGCTGCTGAGTCACCGGGCGTCTGGTGTGGCCAGGAGACCTGCAGTCTCCTGCCCTCCAGATTTAGCTGCTGGGCCTTCAGTGCCCCACAGCCACGGACTCCGGTGTCCGGTTTCCTGTGCATTCCTCTGGGGCGAGCTTTTTCACAGCTCCCTTCCCCAGGTCCTTCCTCGTCGCTGTCCTGTCTCCAACTCCTCTCAACTCTCTGCTCTCCCTCGCGCTAACCCCACCTCCAGATTCCAGTTTCAAAGGGGAGGAGCTCCCCTTTCTGGTCTGGAGCCAGGAAAGTGTTGGATGCTGATATACCTGATTAGGGGACCCCTCCTGACTTACAGGCATGGCATCACCCCCTGTGAGGGAGGCAATGCCAATGTGGCAACCAGACTCCTGGGGTGCCACACTTTCAGAGCACACAGGCTCCTTCTTCAGGCAGGATTAGAAGTGAATTAATAAGACAAATGAAGACGGCACAACATTTAAGATATTTTACAGCAGGACATTTGCTCATGAGGTGGAGGGGGTGATTCCTCCTAATGATAAGCCAAAGAAATCAAATTAGGATTTTTTTTGTTGCACATGGAGAGGAAGTGGAAATGTTTAATTATCTGGAGACCCTCTGGTGGAGGTTTGAGTTGAATCCATGTAGTGAGTCATACATCCAGGTGTTAAATTAAGTCCTGTTGTCAAGGAATCCAACATTCTTATCAGTTTGAATTCCCAAATTTTCCTCTCTCTGCCTTCTTTGAAATGACCTTTTAGTATTAAGACTGTTAAATCTGTCATACAGTGTCCCGGTCCAGAGAAATGTTTTCCCACAGGCGTGTCCAGTTCATTCATGATTGTGTGTCTGTGTAGATTCATTCTGGTCTGTAGTTTTTGCATAGTTTCTTCAATAAAGACACCTTTCGGCACCTCATACATTGTATCATGTACACCAGTGGTTCTCAACTCCAGTCCTCTAGACCCACCAACAGATCATGTTTTCAGGATTTCCTTAGTATTGCACAGGTGATATAATTCCATCACCTGTGCAATACTATGGAAATCCTGAAAACATGATCTGTTGGTGGGTCTTGAGGGCTGGAGTCGAGAGCCACTGATGTACACCAAAAGAAATCCATGATTTTATAGTCCTGATTTGTGTTTGGTATGCAGACTGTATTTGATGGTAATAAGTAGGTACAAGTTTTGCATTTTTTATTTTTCATGGCAATGTGCCTGTCACTCATGGTGATGATAGGACACTTCTGACAAGGAGATTCCTTAAGTTAGGGGGCTGTTTGTAGGAGAGAAGTGGTAGTTTATTTATTTTATTCACTTATGTAGCGTCATTAATTCTACAGTGTTTTACAGACATTATGGGCACTGTCCCCATTGGGGCTCACAATCTAAGTTCCCTATCAGTATGTCTTTGGAGTGTGGGAGGAAACCGGAGAACCCACGCAAACACTGGGAGAACATACAAACTCCTTGCAGATGTTGTCCTCTTGGGATTTGAACCCAGGACCTCAGCGCTGCAAGGTTGCAGTGCTAACCACTGAGCCACCGTGCTGCCCTAATTCTGAGAATACTCCCTTCAGTTTGTGGTCTCTGTGGAATATGGGTTGGAGATCAGCACCAATTTTCCTTAGGATTCCCATGTGGTGGCTGTGTGTGACCACAAGAGGCACCCTGTTGTTGTCCTCCCTCTGTCTGTAATCCAGGAGGCTGCTTCTTGGGTTCCTTGTAGCTCTGTGGATCTGTATATCTATCACCATTGGATGGTATCCTTGTTGTAGGAATGTATTCCTCAGTGATAGCAGCTGTAGTTTTCTGTCCTTACTGTCTGAACAGATTCAAATGTACCTCAGAGCTTGACTGTAGATGATGGATTTTTTTGTGTGTCTTGGATGAAAGCTGTTCTATCTAAGGGCACATTCATGTTTCCAGGACATGTGGTGACAGTTTCCACATGTACTGGAGACACTGACACATGCAGATCCATTCAAATCTATGGGTCTGCGTACATATCAGTGTGAATCCACAGACCGTGTGTCCGTGTGCTCCACACGCTGACTTGTCTGTTTTTTTGCGAGCGCATGGTTCACAAAAGTGTCTCATGCTGAACACACACAGATTACATCCATGTGTCATCAGTGTGACAAGTACCGGTGCCTAGGAATCAGCAGTAGAGTTAGTGCTGTTCCCAAGCGCCGGATGCTGAACCCTGAACCCCTCATCATTGTCCCTGCTGGTGCTGATCGAAGCACCGGCAAGAAACCATGATGAGGGCAATGTTCAGCACCTGGCGCTTGGGAACAGCGCTAACTGTAGAGCTGATTTCCAGGCGACGGTCCATGTGATCCTGGTATGGCACACGAGCAGCATACAGTTGCCACACGTGTGACACACACATACATATGGACACACGGGACACGGATATCTCCGGTACCAGTTTTTCCGGTACCGGAAATATACGGATGTGTGAAACCTGCCTAAGATACGCCAGACATTCTGTGGGCTTATGGAAAATTGATGTTTGTATGGTGTTGATGTATATGGCCATGTCCAGAAAATGTATTTGGGACTTTGAGAAGTTGAGGGTGAGCTTGATGGTTGGGTGGAACTTGTTGCAGTTATTGTGGAAGATGAGCAGATCATATTTTGAGCCTCCCTAGATCATCAATGTAGCGGAAGTATACTAGAGGTTTAATACAGCAAGATGACAAGAAAGCCATAAAGTTTAGCCATAAATAGGTTAGCATATTGTGGAGACATTTTGCTTCCCATAGATAGATGCTGGGAAAGGAAGTTGTTTCTGCGCTCTCTGGAGTCACAACAAACCATTAGTATGGCTAAAAATGTAGGTTTATTGTCTACGCGTTTCAGAGTCCACCGACTCTTTCCTCAGGACAACCATACATGTAATGGTTTGTCGCAACTCCAGAGAGCGCAGAAACAACTTCCTTTCCCAGCATCTATCTCTGACATATCCATAGGAAGCTGCAGCATTTGGAGTCCAGGCTTTATAGGTGTTGTGTCCCACACAACCCTACTAGGTGAGCAGTTTTTAATACTTTTATGTAACATTTATTAATTGGATAAGACCCTATTGCGCTCTTGCATTTTTCCATTTTGCTTCCCATGGCTCTGTCCATACACTGCAGGTATAAATTATTTCCTAAGGAGAAATAGTTGTGATGGATCACAAACCTGATGAATTGCAGAGTTAGTTCTATGGCCAGATTGTTTTGTTGTAGGAAATGTTTGCATGCTGCAATCCAGTCCTCATGAGGAATGTTGGAGTATAGAGATTCTACATCCATGGTGGCTAGTATTGAGACCTCCGGAAGTGGGCCCAGGGCTGACAATTTGTAGAGAATAACTGTGGTGCCCTGGATATAGCTGGCTGTCACCCCAGAACTACCACTTCTCTCCTAGAAACAGCCCCCTAACTTAAGGAATTTACTTGTCAGAAGTGTCCTCTCATCACCATCAGTGATGGGCACATTCCCATGTAAGGTTATGTGCCCACGATGCAGAAATGCTCCAGATTTTTCCTGAGCGTTTCTGCATCTCGCTGGCAGAAAAAACACATGCGGATTTTACATGCATTTTTCCTGCCAGGGACAAGCGTAAGTGAAGCATTTTTCACATACGATTTCACATGCGGGTTGTCAAGCGCTTTCCAAGCAATTTTAGCATCACATGGAAAGTTCTTGACAACTTGGTCACACTATATAAATCCATGCAACCGACATGGATTTATATCGTGTGACCAAGTTATAGTAAAAGATTGGTAAAAAATAAATACTCACCTTCCGATGGCCCCCGGTCTCCTCCGATGCGTCCGATGTGTTGGGCGGCTCGAGGTGGTCTAAAAGGACCTTCCATGACGTCATTTAGTCATGTGACAGGTCACGCGACCGACGACGTCAGCGGTCGCGTTACCCGTCACATGACTAAATGACGTCACCGCAGGTTCTTTTAGATCATTGTGAGCTGCCGGGAACCCAGGACGAATCGCTATGGAGACCGGGGGCCATCAGAAGGTGAGTATAATGTATTTTTTCATTTTAAAATTCTTTTTTTTTTTTTTACAGGTACTATGGAACCTGGTTCCGGAGGAGAGTCTCCTCTTCTCCAGACCCGGGTACCATCCGCACATTGAATCACTTAATATCCGCATGTGTAAGTGTAGTCATGGTGATATTAAGCGATTCAATGCAAGTCAATGGCGGCGAAAACACAGCGATTACGCAAAATAATTGGTAATGCTGCGGATTTTTCTGCAGTTATAATCCGCAGCGGAAATTTCCACAGCACATGCGGATTATCATTGGGGAACATGGCAGGCCTTCTACCAAGCGGTTTTTAAGCTTTTCTGCGGCAGAATTGCCACTGCGGAAACGCTTAAAAAACGCATAGTGGGCACACAGCCTTACAATTAAAAATGAAAAACTTGTACCCACATATTACCATCAAATACAGTCTGCATACTGAACACAAATCAGGATTATAAAATCATGGATGTCTTTTCATGTATATCCTCCAATGTGATGTACATGATACAATGTATGAGGTGCCTGGAAGGTGTCTGTATTGGAGAAACTATGCAAAAACTACAGGCCAGAATGAATCTACACAGACACATAATCAGGAATGAACTGGCCACGCCTTTGGGAAAACAATTTTATGGACCGGGACATTGTATGACAGATTTAAAAGTCTTAATACTAAAAGGTAATTTCAATGATGACAAAGAGAGGAAAATTTGGGAATTCAAACTGATAACTATAGATGACTGAATATGTTCGAAAAAAGATCGTCAATTTCAAATTTGGCACGAATATTGCACATTCGGATTTGTGATTTGAAACAAGCATTTTTTTCTGAAAATAGGCACAAATAGGTAAAAGTTCGTAAAAATGTGGGAATGATTGCGTTGCCACTAAAGTATTTTTAGAAACTTTGGCTAGGATAGTGGTTTTGTATGATAAGTGGGGGTAGAGACGTGATTGATGAGAGGAGGTTGTGGGTAGGGCTCAGATGAGCGGAGTGCTTGTAATCTTTGTTCTTCCAAACTTTATGTGTGCAAATTGCGGGTAGCCAATCAGGGCGCAGGAACCATCCACAATGTCCAGACACAAGGGCGTGTGACATTGGCTGCTGAAATCACATGTCCCTCTGTATATAAGGAGTTGACATGTTGTTTTAACGCCATTTTGTGATTATACAGTGCTGGCCAAAAGTATTGGCACCCCTGCAATTCTGTCAGATAATACTCAGTTTCTTCCTGAAAATGATTGCAATCACAAATTCTTTGGTATTATTATCTTCATTTAATTTGTCTTCAATGAAAAAACACAAAAAGAATTGTCCTAAAGCCAAATTGGATATAATTCCACACCAAACCTAAAAAAGGGGGGTGGACAAAAGTATTGGCACCCTTTGAAAAATCATGTGATGCTTCTCTAATTCGTGTAATTAACAGCACCTGCAACTTACCTGTGGCACCTAACAGGTGTTGGCAATAACTAAATCACACTTGCAGCCAGTTAACATGGATTAAAGTTGACTCAACCTCTGTCCTGTGTCCTTTTGTGTACCACATTGAGCATGGAGAAAAGAAAGAAGACCAAAGAACTGTCTGAGGACTTGAGAAACCAAATTGTGAGGAAGCATGAGCAATCTCAAGGCTACAAGTCCATCTCCAAAGACCTGAATGTTCCTGTGTCTTCCGTGCGCAGTGTCTTCAAGAAGTTTAAAGCCCATGGCACTGTGGCTAACCTCCCTAGATGTGGACGGAAAAGAAAAATTGACGAGAGATTTCAACGCAAGATTGTGCGGATGGTGGATAAAGAACCTTGACTAACATCCAAACAAGTTCAAGCTGCCCTGCAGTCCGAGGGTACAACAGTGTCAACCCGTACTATCCGTCGGCGTCTGAATAAAAAGGGACTGTATGGTAGGATACGCAGGAAGACCCCACTTCTTACCCCGAGACATAAAAAAGCCAGGCTGGAGTTTGCCAGAACTTACCTGAGAAAGCCTAAAACGTTTTTTAAGAATGTTCTCTGGTCAGATGAGACAAAAGTAGAGCTTTTTGGGAAAAAGCATCAACATAGAGTGTACAGGAAAAAAAAAAGGCATTCAAAGAAAAGAACACGGTCCCTACAGTCAAACATGGTGGAGGTTCCCTGATGTTTTGGGGTTGCTTTGCTGCCTCTGGCACTGGACTGCTTGACCGTGTGCATGGCATTATTAAGTCTGAAGACTACCAACAAATTTTGCAGCATAATGTAGGGCCCAGTGTGAGAAAGCTGGGTCTCCCTCAGAGGTCATGGGTCTTCCAGCAGGACAATGACCCAAAACACACTTCCAAAAGCACTATAAAATGGTTTGAGAGAAAGCACTGGAGACTTCTAAAGTGGCCAGCAATGAGTCCAGACCTGAATCCCATAGAACACCTGTGGAGAGATCTCAAAATGGCAGTTTGGAGAAGGCTCCCTTCAAATATCAGGGACCTGGAGCAGTTTGCCAAAGAAGAATGGTCTACAATTCCAGCAGAGCATTGTAAGAAACTCATTGATGGATCCCGGAAGCGGTTGTTCGCAGTTATTTTGGCTAAAGGTTGTGCAACCAAGTATTAGGCTGAGGGTGCCAATACTTTTGTCCGGCCCTTTTTTGGAGTTTTGTGTGAAATGATCAATGATTTGATTTTTGCTTCATTCTCTTTTGTGTTTTTTCCTTGCAAGCAAATTAAATGAAGAGAATAATACCAAAGAATTTGTGATTGCAATCATTTTCAGGAAGAAACGGAGTATTATCTGACAGAATTGCAGGGGTGCCAATACTTTTGGCCAGCACTGTAACAGGTCAGAGAGGCTACTCCTGATGCTGCTCCTGGATTCATTAGAGATTTTAGCTAGTTAGTTAGGCGTTGCTTCTAAGTCAGATTAGTTTAGATAGCTAGTGTCCTGCGTAGCTGTGAAATCGACCTTCCAGCAGATTTTTTTTTCTTGTGCCATTAGTGAGGTGCAGACAAAGACAGCAGGGCACATTTCATTTTCACAAATGTCTGTTGTGCACTTCTTATACTGTACTCCATGCACAAGTACACCTTTAAAAATCTATATTTCTGTGACAAACATGATAGAGTATGCCATATCTCAACTTGTGATTTTGTGGGGTTGACATTCAGCTGTATGCACAGCTGGTGCAGTGTAAAAAAGCTATTTTTTTCTGTTCCTAACTTGATGCAGCACGCCATGTCTCAGTTTGTCATTTAGTGGCAGTGAAATTCAGCTGTATGCACAACTCATGCACAGTAAAAAATCTTATTTTTTCTGTAACTAGCATGATACAGCAGGCTAGATCTGAGTTTGAAATTTCTTGGAGCATATATTCTATTGTATATAGGCTTCATCCACAGTAAAAAAAAAATACTTTCTTCTGTTACTAACATGATACAGTAGGGGAGATCTCAGTTTGAAATTGTTTGGAGTATATTTTTTATGTTATAAAGGCCTCATCCACGGTAAAAAAATAATTTCTTCTGTTGCTAACATGATACTGCAAGCCAAATCTCACCTTGTCATTTAGTGCCGCTGAAATTCAGCTGTGTGCAGAGTAAAAATCAAATTTTTTGTTGCTAAAAGTGTGTTCCTACCACACAATCCAAGCAACATGAGTGGCAAAAAGAGACGGTGTGGTGTAAGGGGGAATAGGCTTGATGTTCAATGTATACGTGAGGTGGGTGGAAATGTTAGTGAAAGCACTAGTGAACCAACATTGTCATGTCCTATCCAAAGACAATTGACAACTTCTGTTACTGGACGGGCTACTCCACTCCCTTTCTTTGGCAGCAGTATGCCTTGTTGATGAGGGCCAGAAAGAGCAGGTGCTCCAGTGGATGGCAAGCGATGCCAAACATAGTACAGTCCACAAACGTGGCACTCCAATTACTCTAGCTTCCTCCCATCCCGGGTCACAACTGTTCAACAGCCCAACTGAGTAGGGAACCACAGATGGGTGAGTCTGCAGAACTGTTCACACATTCTATGCCATGGGCATCAGAAGTGTACTCCAAAATTCACAGTCAAGAGGAGAAAAGAATCTGCTCCAAATTTTTTTGGGTTGGATTCGGGCAGGATGCTGTAGGGTCGGAGCAGCTTCCTGATCCTCATCACCAGACATTAACCCCCGGGGGGAGGTGATCCTGATGAAACTCAGAGACCTGAGGCACATGAGGACTGAACTGTGCTGTCAGAGCAAGAAGAGGAGGAGGGTGACTCTCAGGGCAAGGAATGGGATAACACATTTGAAGAGGAGGTTGTAGATCTCACTTGGTGTAAACCGAGAGGCACGCAGCTGAGTAGCTCATCTGAGGAGGTGGAGGAGGAGGAAGATGAGGAGGTTACATTGCACCCTATGGCGCAGACACAGAGTGATGCAACCATGACGAGGGCTGCATCCTTAGCCACAACTGTGGCTGTGGCCAGCAGCGGTCGCGAGTCTGCGGCTCGCAGGAGCGGCATGGGTTGCCTAGCCTGGGCCTTTTTTTACACCACAAAGGATGAGCCAACTCATGTTATCTGCCAACATCTTCCTCTGTGTCCTACCTGCTAACACTCTCGCACTCTCGTTCATCTCTCTCCTTGATAATCCTCTGCTACCCCCTCTGCAAATTTCTTCACTAGATCCCAGCTCAATTGCCCAGGGTATCCAGTTCAAACTACCAACACGGACCTACAAAGCCATCCATAACCCAACCTTTCTCCTCCGTACATCTCTGAACTAATCTCCCGATATATTCCCCCACGTAATCTCCGGTCCTCCCAAGACCACCTCCACACTTATTCGTTCCTCCCTCAATCGCCTCCAAGACTTCTCTCGAATATGCCCCATCCTCTAGAATTCTGTGCCTCAATACGTCTGATTATCTGCCACATTCGGATCCTTCAGACGGAACTTGAAAACCCCCCTCTTCAAGAAAGCTTATGTAGCGCCCCGAGGGTTCGGCCGCTACAGGGGTATTGCACCTCAACCAGAGGTGTGGTATTCCACTCCCGGGTAAGGATGGAGTATGGACCAGGGCTCAGTTAGCTGCACACATATACACTCCTCATTTCCGGGGGACAGCCCTACAGTGCTCCCATTAGTATGCAGGCACGACTGACTATGTCCCTGGCTGGAGTGGGGAGGGGGGGAACCCTAGTGATGTGGGAGCAGATAGGGACTGGTTTCTGGGCATAGGAAGGAGCTCATTGGATGCAGGTCACCTGAGCTCAGACACGTAGGAGGAGGTATAAAAGGTGGGCACCATCTTAGAACAGTGTTCAGTCTGTGAGGAGGAAGTGAGAGTGGAGGAGAAGGGGAGCAGAGGCTCCGCTGGAGTTCTGCTCCAAAGCCAGGCCTAGGGACACGGGCAGGCCGAGAGGGAGAGAAAGAAAAGGAACGGAACAGAGAAGGAAAAGGAACAGAACAGAAAGGCCCAGAAACATGAAGGTAGAAAGGACCCTAAGGACCCAGGAGATTACGGGTGACGGGTCAGGCAAGGAAAGGGTACCGGATCCCAAGATGGTGGAGGCAAATAATCCTCAGCCAAGAACCGGAGGTCGTGATCATTTATTGGTGCGACCCCTCGCTAAACCTACTAGGAAGGCACCACATAGGGCCAGGGAAGCTGGCACCAAGTTCTCCCAGAGAAGGCCCGAGGCAGCCGGACAGAAGTTGGGTCAATGGTGGGGCACGGCCAGAGGAAGTTTGGACGGGAGTTCTGTGCCATGCTCCTGAATTGCCTGGGGGTTGACCGAGCCCCTCACCTGGTGGATGCAGCACGGCTTGGGCGGTCACTACCTGTACAGAAGTGGCTTGGAGTATACGAACTGTGAGTAAAAGACCCTGAACTGCAACACGTTGTCTTTGTGCTTCTTACCTCGCCAGTACTAACGGTACTGGGACGCCCTGCACCACCACCCCCAGCATTCACCTACACTGCCCTGAGGCTACACTCTTCCCATGGGGAGTTATCCTATCCCTGTGCTGCATATCCACATCAGCCTCAGCGGTCTGCCTTGCAGCGGCGGTCCTCCCTGACCGCAATCCACGGGTGGCGTAGTCGGACATTGCAAATCGCATAAATAGACTGCCACAACGTTTGGTCTGACCACCCTGAGCCACGGACCGGGTTGCCACTACTACCCCCTTTATTGCCCTGTTGTCCGGCTCCGAGTGCCCCACGGCCCAGGGGGCGAGTCACTTACAACCTGCAATGACCACACTGCCGCATCACCACCACCAGAGCTGCTGCAACCCCACAACCTACGGTCTCCTCCCCCATAATCCGGCAGAATGTAAGCCCGCAAGGGCAGGGTCTTCTTCCCTCTGTACCAGTCTAGCATTGTTAGTTTATTTACTGTAAGTGATATCTGTATTTGGTATGTAATCCCTTCTTATGTACAGCACCATGAAATCAATGGTGCTATATAAATAAATAATAATAACTTTGCAAGAAAAAACTCAGTAGAGGGAAAAAGTGCAATAATTTGACTACTACATTCATGACACTTCACATGCGCAATCAACATGCGTTACTCTGGCAATCTCACTGCCATAAAATGTGGACCAGCGGAACTCAACAACCATCAGCTGCCCCTCAGCCACATCTGCAGCTTCTTCCTCCTCCTGTTACCATGTCAAGTATTGTCATGCAGGTCTCTGACCACTGAACCTCCGATTGTTTACCCGCTCCAGTCAGGCTGAGTGAGAGCCTGTCACCTGTAATGGAAGCGGACATGCCTGTTTTTGTTTCACCGAGCACACCACATCTTTCTCAATCCACCATAACATCTCCGCCTGCAACTCACTCACAGTCCAGCAGTTTGTCCGGTTCACCGTACTCCGCCCTCTCTCAGCACTGCAGCCAGCCCTCAATCCTGCAGTTGTGGTCATGTAAAAGATTGTATCATCCTGCGCATGACAAAGCTAAGAGGCGGAAATCCACCATCTCCAATCTGTTAGCCATGGAAATGCTGCCTTTCCGCTTGGTAGATACAGATGGTTTCCAAAAGCTAATGGCCATCGCAGTCCCCCAGTACCAGTTGCCCAGTCGCCATTACTTCTCTGAGAAAGCTGTGCCTGCGCTACACCAGCATGTCGCAGACAACATCACCCATTCCTTGACTAAATCTATGTCTGCCAGGGAGCATTTCACCACAGACACCTGGACGAGTAAGCATGGCCAGGGGAGTTACATCTCGCTGACTGTGCACTGGGTGGCGGGGAAGCAGCTGCTCCATAACTCTTGGAATCCTCAAGGCTTGCAGAACAAACCTCAGTATTTCACACTTCCTCCACTGCTTCTACCTCCTCCACCACCGCTAGGCCTCCACCTGCGCACTCAACCTCTGCCTTAACGAGACATGCATTCCAACAGTGCAGAGCGAATCAACACTTCCTCCGTACTGCACAGCCAGGAGGGCTCATCGTAATCAGTGTTAAAATTAATATGCCTGGAGATCACAGTCATACAGTTGAATATTTGTGGACAGCTCTCAAGGCTGAGTTTGAGCAAGTTACGCCCCCTGGAATAAACGTGGCAAAACGGTGTCATCGGGGTGCAGCACTAGTGCCACTGGGATCATTTCCTCTCTCTTGCTGTAAGGAATTCATTTACTTGGCTTCCTCTCTGTGATCTCTCTGTCTCCCTTTTACCATATGATATAAATTGTATGGCAGAAAAACAAAGGTTATTTGCTGCTGAGCACTCGCACTTTATATGCCCACTGTGGATGTTATTATATTAGCAGCCCATATTTTCTGATGAGATTACTATTAGCCATTTATATGATTACTAGAATGAAGATTTATCTATAACTATCATTGTGGCTTAATGCTGTCAGTTGAATGTGGCTTTTTAATACCATTCTCAATTTAAATATTCAGCAATTGAGTGGACCCTTATTCATATGGCCCTGTGTAACTGGTAGTACATTGTCCTGCTTAATTTTAACTTCCTTTTCCCCTTTTTTATTACTATTTTTGAGATGATTCAATAAAATATTGTGATTTTATGCATATTTTTGTCTGAAACTCCATTTTACCCACTAAGTATAGCATGTAGTGGGTTTTGTGTTGGATAAACTTGATATCTGGAGTGACATTTTTTGTTTGACATGAGTTTGAGCAATTTCTGTCTTCGCTGAACCTTGAGCCAGGGAAGGCCGTGTGCGATAACGGTGCAAATCTGGTGGTGGACCTACGCCAAGGCAAGCTCATACACGTGCCTTGCATGGCTCACGTCCTCAACCTGGTGGTACAGCGATTTCTCTGCCACTATTCAGGCCTGGATGAGCTGCTGCAGAAGGCACAGAAGCTGTGTGCTCACTTCCACCATTCGTACCCCTCAGGTCATATACTTGCATCGATACAGAGGTCTTTGTCCATGCCAGTTAACAGGTTGATATACGATGTGCTGCCACGGTGGAATTCCACTCTGCACATGTTGCAGTGACTGTGGCAGCAGCAACAAGCCATAACTGCCATAATTGCCCTGACTCAGTATGTCATGTCGTATAGCCTGGGCCAATGCAGTACGGACGTGGAGCATATGACGTTTATGGTGCGGGTACAGATTAAGGACCTCTGCACCCTTCTGCACAGTTTTGAAAAGATTACTAAAATGGTTAGCGCTAACGATGCTGTCATCAGCATCACTATTCCTGTCATCTACATGCTGGAGCAGACTTTGAATAGCCTGCGGGAGGAGGTGGTGGTCCCAGAGAAAGAGGAGGATGCTGAAGGGATGACAATGTCTCAAAGTTCCAGACTGTTGTCACACAGGCCGATGCCAAGGGAGGGTGGATTACTGCGATCGAGGGGTGCGGGTGATACCAGACAAACTGTTAGTGAAGGTGAAAGAGATGAGGAACAAATGGAGGATGAAGAGGTGATGGGCAAGCAACTGTCAGGAGATGAAGAGAATAATCATAACTTCTCTGTTGTTTGTGGTTGGCGGGAGGGGACAGAGGAAACAAACATCAAAGATACCAAGCCTCCAACACAGCATGGGCTTGGACCTTATGAAAGAGCCCGACATACAGTATAGACCAAAAGTTTGGACACATCTTCTCATTTGAAGATTTTTCTGTATTATCATGACTATGAAAATTGTACATTCACACTGAAGGCATCAAAACTATTAATTAACACATGTGGAATTATATACTTAACAAAAAAGTGTGAAACAACTGAAAATATGTCTTACATTCTAGGTTCTTCAAAGTAGCCACCTTTTGCTTTGATGACTGCTTTGCACACTCTTGGCATTCTCTTGATGAGCTTCAAGAGGTAGTCACCGGAAATGGTTTTCACTTCACAGGTGTGCCCTGTCAGGTTTAATAAGTGGGATTTCTTGCCTTATAAATGGGGTTGGGACCATCAGTTGTGTTGTGCAGAACTCTGGTTGATACACAGCTGATAGTCCTACTGAATAGACTGTTAAAATTTGTATTATGGCAAGAAAAAAGCACCTAAGTAAAGAAAAACGAGTGGCCATCATTGCTTTAAGAAATGAAGATCAGTCAGTGCGATAAATTGGGAAAACTTTGAAAGTGTCCCCAAGTGCAGTTGCAGAAACCATCAAGCGCTACAAAGAAACTGGTTCACATGAGGACTGCCCCAGGAAAGGAAGACCAAGAGTCACCTCTGCTTCTGAGGATAAGTTTATCCGAGTCACCAGCCTCAGAAATCGCAGGTTAACAGCAGCTCAGGTTAGAGACCAGGTCAATGCCACACAGAGTTCTAGCAGTAGACACATCTCTTCAACAACTGTTAAGAGGAGACATTGTGCAGCAGGCCTTCAGGGTAAAATAGCTGCTAGGAAACCACTGCTAAGGACAGGCAACAAGCAGAAGAGACTTGTTTGGGCTAAAGAACACAAGGAATGGACATTAGACCAGTGGAAATCTGTGCTTTGGTCTGATGAGTCCATATTTGAGATCTTTGGTTCCAACCACCGTGTCTTTGTGCGACGCAGAAAAGGTGAACGGATGGACTCTACATGCCTGGTTCCCACCGTGAAGCATGGAGGAGGAGGTGTGATGGTGCTTTGCTGGTGACACTGTTGGGGATTTATTCAAAATTGGAGGCATACTGAACCAGCATGGCTACCATAGCATCTTGCAGTGGCATGCTATTCCATCCGATTTGCGTTTAGTTGGACCATCATTTATTTTTCAACAGGACAATGACCCCAAACACACCTCCAGGCTGTGCAAGGGCTATTTGACCAAGAAGGAGAGTGATGGGGTGCTACGCCAGATGACCTGGCCTCCACAGTCACCAGACCTGAACCCAATCGAGATGGTTTGTGGTGAGCTGGACCGCAGAGTGAAGGCAAAAGGGCCAACAAGTGCTAAGCATCTGTGGGAACTCTTTCAAGATTGTTGGAAGACCATTTCCGGTGACTACCTCTTGTAGCTCATCAAGAGAATGCCAAGAGTGTGCAAAGCAGTCATCAAAGCAAAAGGTGGCTACTTTGAAGAACCTAGAATATAAGACATATTTTCAGTGGTTTCACACTTTTTTGTTAAGTATATAAATCCACATGTGTTAATTCATAGTTTTGATGCCTTCAGTGTGAATGTACAATTTTCATAGTCATGAAAATACAGAAAAATCTTTAAATGAGAAGGTGTGTCCAAACTTTTGGTCTGTACTGTATCTTTTCTGGTTAGCCAAAAAAGGTATCACTCCGAGAATACTTTTTTCATTTTTGGGCATAAAAGTATTTACATCAATTTTCCAACAAAATGAACAAAAAAAATTTTACCATATTACATTTGAAGTAACTTTGAGGGGCCTGTATGACAGAAAATACCCAAAAGTGACACCGTTTTAAAAACTGCACCCCTCAAAGTGATCAAAACCACATTGAAGAAGTTTGTTTACCCTCAGGTTCTTTACAGGAATTAAAGCAATGTGGAGAAAAAATTAACATTTTAATTTTTCCCACAAAAATGTTGATTTAGCCTTAAAATTTGCATTTTCAACAGAGTAAGAGGAGAAAATGCACCATATAATTTGTTTTGCGATATATCCTGAATATGCCGATACCCCATATGTGGTGGAGAAACACTGTTTGGGTGAAGGCAGGGCTCGGAAGGGAAGGTGTACCATTTGATTTTTGGAACGCGTATTTGCAGAGCACCTGATGTGTCTAAATAGTGGAAACCCCCCCCCCCCCACAAGTGATCCTATTTTGGAAACTATACCCCTCATGTAACATATTTGGAGTTGTGGTGAGCACCTTGAACCAACAGGTGCTTCAGAGAAATTTAAAAGATTGAGCCGTGAAAATGAAAAAAATATTTTTTTACTGCAATAATGTTGGCTTTTCCCCAAATTTTAAATTTTAATTTTCACAATTTTTACAAAGGAAACAGGAGAAAAGAGATCATACAATTTGTTGTGCAATTTCTACTGAGTACACAGATATCCCGTATGTGGTGAAAAACTACTGTTTGGGCACATGGAAAAGCTCAGAAGGAAAGAAGAGCTAAATTCTGGAGCTCAATTTTGTCTGGAATAGATTGCAGATGGCAGGTGTAGCATCTGAGTCTCTGCCCCCTGCCAGGCAGAGACGCCGTTCCCCTCACCGCCGTGGTCCTGGTCCGGCGTCTTCCGGCCTCCGTGCTGCTGCTGGTGCACGCAGCTTCCCGGGGACTGTGTTTGGGGCGCGCGCGCTCCCTCTTAAAGGGAAGGTGCCATCAAAAAAAATTTTTTTTCAACAATTGCGAAAACGTAAAGTATTATTGTTTTGATTCGTTTTTCCAATATTATCATATTTTTTTAATGGAGTAAAATATGAAAAATAATTTAAAGTTTGATATGTTCCACTTTGAAACACTAGGGGGAGCAGCTACTGAAATTTGGCATGAAAACCTTGTGTAGAGCTGGCATGCATTACGACTGCTGAAAATCTGGGCTGGATTTGCTCCATGTCTGATGTCTCCCCCCCCCCCCCCTTTCTGGGTGTTTACAAATGGATAAGAGACAATGAAGTTTAGGAATTAGGATCTCTCACAGTGAGGAGCCATTTTGTTGTAGACACAGTGATACCAACACACAACTACATGCAAATCCTTATGCAGCAAGGTCTGATATTAGGCTATGTGCCCACTTTGCGTAAATTAAGCAGAAATTTCTGCATAATTTCCGCATCCCCCTGCTGCGGGAAAGCGCAAGCCTAATTCACATGCGTTTTCCCGCAAAACACAAGCGCAAATCAAGGGTTTTTGCATGCATTTTAGCATGCACATTGTCAAGAGCTTTCCAAGCGATATTAGCATCACGCGGAAAAAACTCTTAAACGCTATGTGGGCACACAGCCGAAGACACATAGTGATACCAACACAGGTCTGATATTAGAGCGTCAGCTCTGCGGCCCAGGCCTGGATATACAGGAGTATATAGTAAAGAGCGGTCACTGAGGTCTGATATTAGAGCGTCAGCTCTGCGGCCCAGGCCTGGACTGAATATTGTCCTTGTGTTCTTACTATTTATTTTGTATATAATGTATTTAAATGTTTCAGTTTTATTTAGTAATTTGTATTTTCATTATAAATGCAAATATAAAGGGTCGCCAGTCATGTGACCTCTCATGTTATGGATTAGGTACCAGTGACAAGTAACAGTAGAATAGTGACTGCAGCTCTGGAGGAGACTGGAGGATAAGACGTGCTGTCTTATTCTTTAGTCACCTCCAGAGCAGAATTCACTATTCTGCTACATGATGACACAGAATAGAGAGCGCAGCTCTGGAGGTGACTGGAGGATAAGACCAGATGTAACAGCAGAATAGGGAGTGCAGCTCTGGAGGTGACTGGACATCACGTCTTATCCTCCAGAGCTGCACTCACTATTCTGCTGTTAGATTGTGTCTTATCCTCTAGTCGCCTCCAGAGTTGCGGTCACTATTCTGTGTCATCATGTAACAGAATAGTGAGTGCAGCTCTGGAGGTGACTGGAGAATAAGACGTGCTGAGGGGATTAGATATACCAGTCTGGGGAGTATCGCACATGATGACAGGATTAGATACACCAGTCTTGGGAGTATCGCACATTATAACGGGATTAGATACACCAGTCTGGGGAGTATTGCGCATGATGATGGGATTAGATACACCAATCTGGGGAGTATCACACATGATGACAGGATTAGATACACCGGTCTAAGGCATAATACACCAGTCTGGGGAGTATCGCACATTATGAAAGAATTAGATACACCAGTCTTGGTTAGTATAGCACATTATAACGGGATTAGATACACCAGTCTGGGGAGTATCGCGCATGATGAAGGGATTAGATACACCAGTCTGGGGAGTATCACACATGATAATGGGATTAGATACACCAGTCTGGGGAGTATCACACATGATGATGGGATTAGATATTCCAGTCTGGGCAGGATCGCACATGATGATGGAATTAGATGCAGCGGTCGAAGGCATAATACTCCAGTCTGGGGAGTATCACACATGATGACAGTATTAGATACACCAGTCAGGAGAGTATTGCACATGACGATGGGATTAGATACACTGGCCTAAGGCATAACACATTAGTCTGGGGAGTATCGCGCATGATGATGTGATTAGATACACCAGTCTTGGGAGTATCACACATGATGATGGGCTTAGATACACCAGTCTGCGGAGTATCTCACACGATGACAGGATTAGATACACCAGTCTGGGGACTATCACACAGGCTTGGATTAGATACACTGGGCTGGGGAGTATCGCACATGCTGGGCTTAGATATCTTTTCACTTTATACTGTATTTCTTACTTGAAGATGCGATCATCCGATCTCTGCTATACATTGCAAAATACACATGCGCTCTTACACAAAGGAAAATAGAAACATTCGCACACACAGGAAAATACACACACACACAGAAAATGCACATGCACGCTCACATACACAGAAAAATACACATGTACACTCACACACACAGAAAAATACACATGCACACCCGTACGCGCAAAAAAATACACACGTGGTGTAATAGATGACCCCGCTCCATCCACTTCTATAGGTGCAGTGGTGTAATAAGATAGGCCGCAGCAGCAGCCACTCCGGGGCCCGCTGCACTCCATGAGACTCAGCGGCTGTGATGAGCAGTGACATCAGTAACTACACCGCTCATCAGAGTCACCGAGCCCTCTGTATAATGGTCCCATATAGTGCCCCACAGTATAATGGCCCCATATAGTCCTCCATACAGAATAATGGCCCCTTATAGTCCTCCATACAGTATAATGGCTCCATATAGTCCTCCATACAGAATAATGGCCCCTTATAGTCCTCCATACAGTATAATGGCTCCATATAGTCCTCCATACATTATAATGGCCCCATATAGTCATAGTCCTCCATACAGTTTAATGGCCCCATACTAACCCACTAATGGAAAAAGAAACAGAAAAATAAATGTTATTGGAATAAAGACTCCCCAACATTTACCCAGGTTCACCAATTTATTCTGGAAAAAAAAGCCAAGCAGGTCCAATGTAGTCTATGAAATCCCACGACGATCCCCAAATCCAGCCACTCCGGGACCCACTGTGCTCCACTAGACCCAGCAGCTGTGATGGGCAGTGACCTCAGTAACAACACTGCTTATCAGAGTTGCCAAGCCCTCTGTATAATGGCCCCATATAGTGACCCACAGTCTAATGAACCCTTATAGTGTCCCACAGTCTAATGGCCCCATATAGTCCTCCATACAGTCTAATGGCCCCATATAGTGCCCCACAGTCTAATGGCCTCATATAGTGCCCCACAGTATAATGGCGTCATATAGTGCCCTGTAGTATAATGTGCCCCATATAGTGCATCCTGGTATATATGACCCCATCATCCTCCTGGTATATGGCCCAATCATCCTCCTCCTTGTATATATGACCCCCATCCTTCTCCTCATATATACGTATATATGGCCCCCATCATCCTCCTTGTATGTATGGCCCCCATCATCCTCCTTGTATGTATGGCCCCATCATCCTCCTGGTATATATGGCCCCCATCATCCTCCTCCTCGTATATATGGCCTCATCATCCTCCTCCTCGTATATATGGCCCCATAATCCTCCTCCTCATATATATGGACCCATCAGTTTCCTCCTCATATATGTGGCCCCATCATCTTCCTCCTCATATACATGGCCCCATCATCTTCCTCCTCACATATATGGCCCCATCATCCTTCTCCTCATATATATGGCCCCATCATCCCACTAGTATATATGGCCCCATCCTCCTCCTAGTATATATGGCCCCATCATCCTCCTCCTCATATATATGGCCTCATCACCCTCCTCCTCATATATATGGCCCCATAATCCTCCTCCTCATATATATAGCCCCATCATCCTCCTAGTATATATGGCCCCATCATCCCACTAGTATATATGGCCCCATTCTCCTCCTAGTATATATGGCCCCATTCTCCTCCTCGTATATATGGCCCCTCATCATCCTCCTCCTCGTATATATGGCCCCATCATCCTCCTCCTCCTCATATATATGGCCTCATCACCCTCCTCCTCATATATATGGCCCCATAATCCTCCTCCTCATATATATAGCCCCATCATCCTCCTAGTATATATGGCCCCATCATCCCACTAGTATATATGGCCCCATTCTCCTCCTCGTATATATGGCCCCTCATCATCCTCCTCCTCGTATATATGGCCCCTCATCATCCTCCTCCTCGTATATATATGGCCTCATCACCCTCCTCCTCATATATATGGCCCCATAATCCTCCTCCTCATATATATAGCCCCATCATCCTCCTAGTATATATGGCCCCATCATCCCTCTAGTATATATGGCCCCATTCTCCTCCTCGTATATATGGCCCCTCATCATCCTCCTCCTCGTATATATGGCCCCTCATCATCCTCCTCCTCGTATATATATGGCCTCATAATCCTCCTCCTCCTCATATATATGGCCCCATAATCCTCCTCCTCATATATATGGCCCCATAATCCTCCTCCTCATATATATGGCCCCATAATCCTCCTCCTCATATATATAGCCCCATCATCCTCCTAGTATATATGGCCCCATTCTCCTCCTAGTATATATGGCCCCATTCTCCTCCTCGTATATATGGCCCCTCATCATCCTCCTCCTCGTATATATGGGGCCCCATATATTCACTAAATAAAAACCTCTTGTATTTACCTTCCCGGTGCTCCCAAGCAGCGCTGCATCCTATTCAGTGTGTTCAGCGTACAGCAGATGGATGATCTCCCTGCTGTGAACTGAACAGGGCGGCAGTGATCTGCATCCTGTTAACACTGACAAGCTGAGATCAGTGCTGGCCATAGCCGCTGCAGCCGCACGCCGCATTCAGTACATACTTACCACTGGGCCTCCACTCCCTGTCACTTCCGTCGCCCAGCACCTCCGCCCCCTGGGTCCTTCACTACTCTTGAGT
Source organism: Phyllobates terribilis (assembly GCF_046119375.1). Lineage (NCBI taxonomy): Eukaryota > Metazoa > Chordata > Amphibia > Anura > Dendrobatidae > Phyllobates > Phyllobates terribilis. The sequence goes on along the minus strand of NW_027362763.1, from coordinate 65,232,764 downwards.
GTCATTGCACGCACTGCGCGCAATGACAGGGGGACAATGAGGCCCGGGCTACAATAAAATGGCCGCACTCTCCTCCCACAGCTGCAACCTGGACAAGCCCAGGGGGCATGCCCAGGTCGCAGCTAGTGGCAGGAGGTGCGGCCTCTAATGCAAGAGATAGGGTCGATATCCGACCGCAGTCTGTTATGGCCAGGGCTGCCGTAAGTGAGGTGTGTAAGATGCTGTTTAGCTTCTTACACACCTCCCAAATAAAAATGGCAGCCCCCAGTGACTGATGTAAAAATTAATAAACTAAATACTATTAAAGTGGTACATTTCATTTTGTATTAAAAATTATTGATTATATATCAAAATTTTTTAATCCAAAATTAAAAATCGCAGCACCTTCCCTTTAAAGGAGCCATGCGCGACGTCCTAAAGAGTCCCCGGCCAATGGCCGGAAGACTTCCCCTTTATAAGGCACCTCCTCCAAAATGGAGGTGTCTGTGCAAGGTTGTTGCTCTTCTCTCTGCTAACTTGTGCTTCAGCCCTCAGGTCCCGCTGCCAGTCAGTCCTGCCCGCCAGTCTGACTACCAGTCCAGTCCGTCAGTCTGACTACAATCCAGCCCTACAGTCTGCCTCCGGTCCAGTCCGCCAGTCTGTCTATGGGCTTTGCCAGCATGCCTACCTGGAGCTCTTACCTGTTACCTGTCTCCGCCAGTCTGACTACAATCCAGCCCAACAGTCTGTCTACGGTCCAGCCCACCAGTATGTCTATGGGCTTTGCCAGCCTGCCTGCCCGGAGCACTTACCCGTAACCTGTCTTGCCTGCCAGCCAGCCTACCTGGAGGCTCCTGCCTGTTACCTGTCGTGCCTGCCAGCCTGCCTGCCCGTAGCACTTACCCGTAACCTGTCTTGCCTGCCAGCCAGCCTACCTGGAGGCTCCTGCCTGTTATCTGTCGTGCCGTGCCAGCCTGCTTATCTACCTGGACCACCTGTCTGCCTTCCTGCCGTGCTTACCCGTTATACCGGTCAGCTCCTGTCATGTGACCCGTGGGAGTCACCTGCTCTCATACAAGGTCGGTCCCAGAGTAGCACCTGGTTCACCTGCCCGGTCCCTCCCTGGTTCACGGAGTCGACTAAGCCGCCATGTGACCTTGGTCAGACAGTGTAGGCACCTAGTTAAGCCCCTCTTGTCCCTCCTTGCACCGAAGCACACCATAAACCATAAGCTAAGTACAAAACACCTACAGTGCTGGCCAAAAGTATTGGCACCCCTGCAATTCTGTCAGATAATACTCAGTTTCTTCCAGAAAATGATTGCAATCACAAATTCTTTGGTATTATTCTCTTCATTTAATTTGCTATCAAGGAAAAAACACAAAAGAGAATGAAGCAAAAATCAAATCATTGATCATTTCACACAAAACTCCAAAAAAGGGCCGGACAAAAGTATTGGCACCCTCAGCCTAATACCTGGTTGCACAACCTTTAGCCAAAATAACTGCGAACAACCGCTTCCGGTAACCATCAATGAGTTTCTTACAATGCTCTGCTGGAATTGTAGACCATTCTTCTTTGGCAAACTGCTCCAGGTCCCTGATATTTGAAGGGTGTCTTCTCCAAACTGCCATTTTGAGATCTCTCCACAGGTGTTCTATGGGATTTAGGTCTGGACTCATTGCTGGCCACCTTAGAAGTCTCCATAGCTTTCACTAAAACCATTTTATAGTGCTTTTGGAAGTGTGTTTTGGGTCATTGTCCTACTGGAAGACCCATGACCTCTGAGGGAGACCCAGCTTTCTCACACTGGGCCCTACATTATGCTGCAAAATTTGTTGGTAGTCTTCAGACTTCATAATGCCATGCACACGGTCAAGCAGTCCAGAGCCAGAGGCAGCAAAGCAACCCCAAAACATCAGGGAACCTCCGCCATGTTTGACTGTAGGAACCGTGTTCTTTTCTTTGAATGCCTCTTTTTTTTTCCTGTACACTCTATGTTGATGCTTTTTCCCAAAAAGCTCTACTTTTGTCTCATCTGACCAGAGAACATTCTTCCAAAACATTTTAGGCTTTCTCAGGTAAGTTTTGGCAAATTCCAGCCTGGCTTTTTTATGTCTCGGGGTAAGAAGTGGGGTCTTCCTGGGTATCCTACCATACAGTCCCTTTTCATTCAGACGTCGACGGATAGTACGGGTTGACACTGTTGCACCCTCGGACTGCAGGGCAGCTTGAACTTGTTTGGATGTTAGTCGAGGTTCTTTATCCACCATCCGCACAATCTTGCGTTGAAATGTCTCGTCAATTTTTCTTTTCCGTCCACATCTAGGGAGGTTAGCCACAGTGCCATGGGCTTTAAACTTCTTGATGACACTGCGCACGGAAGACACAGGAACATTCAGGTCTTTGGAGATGGACTTGTAGCCTTGAGATTGCTCATGCTTCCTCACAATTTAGTTTCTCAAGTCCTCAGACAGTTCTTTGGTCTTCTTTCTTTTCTCCATGCTCAATGTGGTACACACAAGGACACAGGACAGAGGCTGAGTCAACTTTAATCCATATTAACTGGCTGCAAGTGTGATTTAGTTATTGCCAACACCTGTTAGGTGCCACAGGTAAGTTACAGGAGCTGTTAGTTACACGAATTAGAGAAGCATCACATGATTTTTCAAAGGGTGCCAATACTTTTGTCCACCCCCTTTTTTAGGTTTAGTGTGGAATTATATCCAATTTGGCTTTAGAACAATTCTTTTTGTGTTTTTTTCATTGAAGACAAATTAAATGAAGAGAATAATACCAAAGAATTTGTGATTGCAATCATTTTCAGGAAGAAACTGAGTATTATCTGACAGAATTGCAGGGGTGCCAATACTTTTGGCCAGCACTGTATAAAAGTCTAATACCAGATTGGTTGTACCAATATCAACTAGCTAGTGCATATAGTAACCAAAAAATATATGCGGTTAAAAAATATATACAAATAAACAACCAGTGTGGTGTACATAGATTACTGAAAAATTAACTAAGGCTGAAGAGAGATAGATTAAAAATTACCACTGGATCAGCAATTCAGATTGTAGGGTTTCTACTCACTTGGGGTTGTCGAGAGACAAACAGGAAGCTTTTTTATTTAAATGTCCACGTCGGTTTATTACCTCATAAAATATCCATAAGCAAAAGCAAAACAAACAGCCTTTAGTGCAGGCAAAACAAAGTAAACAGTCATTTAGGCAAAGTCTCTGATCAGCCAGTCCTGTGGTCATGTAAGGGGGAAGACCAGGGTGTAAGTACTTTCAGAGCAAGTGATCCGGAACTGCCGGGGCCGTGCATCTGGTTGCAAGGGGAAGACAGACTGCGAGCACAGGAGTCAGGTGACTGGGAAGCTGGGGGCGTGTCCAGAGTGAGAGCTAGGAGGTCAGGTGACAGGGGAACTGGTGGCGTGGCTAGAGAGAGGAAGAGACGAGGACGCTTGCGTGGAAGAGCGGAGCTGGGTCCTGCTCAGCAGAGCAGTGTGAGAGGGTCCAGGCTCCTGGCTCCAGTACTTGGAGCAAGATCCGGGTGCAGAGGACCGGAGGAGTCAAGCCGACTAGAGGGAGAAGAGACGCAGGGTTGGTGGAGCCGAGCACTTGAGGTGCCGTGTTATGGACTAGGGGCTCAGCGGGTAAAACCGGAGACCGCCCGCTGCCGCCAGAAAACGGAGCATTGTTTGGGTGGGGACGCCTGAAGAAATCAACACCGGCATCCGCTGGCAACTGCTTTGTGAGGAGCAAGAGTCAGTTAAGTGAAAAAACTGGCGATTACAACCGGTTCAACTCTGCTACATCTAGTTAAACTGTGAACTGTCAGTAATAGACTTTTACCTGCTACTTCCCTTGTTTTTCCCCCATATTTTCCCCTGTTACTCCCTGTGTGGAGGTTGACCCTGTTATCATAAACCTCCCATATTTATTAACCCCATATTGGCTGCAGTGTTTCTGTGTCACTACATCTAAAGTACCTGTGTTACATTTGGCGTAGTCGGCAGTATACAGTCTTTAGACACAGACACTGCAGAGCAGCCCATCCTGGGAGCTCCTAAATCTAGCTTGCCACTGGGGGCCATGCTCAGCAATCTCCCAAAGTTCACCGGGGACAATATGATGCTGTGGGACTGGATTTAGAGAGTTAGGAGTATGTTACGTATGCACCCGATGACCCCAGCTATGCAAGCTGAAATAGCCTTACTGTCCCTGGATGGCGAGGCCCGACAATCCGTGATGTATCGCCCTCCCCATGACCGGGAAACTGTAGAAAAAGTTGTGCGGATACTGGAGGAGATGCATGGGGATCCCACCAATGTAGGAGAGCTGAGGATAAGGCTGTTTCACCAAGTGCAGCAGGAGGGGGAGACTGTGATGCAGTATGTTAATGCCTTACAGAGGGTGCATGCCTATATCACTGGAAAAGACCACATGGGGAATTTGGGAATGGGCCCCCCTGAAGGGACCAGTTTATGACAGGCCTCAGGGATGTGCAGCTGAAGCAGGCCTTGCGGGAGCGCCTGCGCGCCAACCCACGTATGACTTTTCTAGAAGTGAAGGCAGAGGCACGTGTGAGAGAGCAGGAGATGGTGGTGACGGCCCTGGCAGGGATGGTCCGGAGTAACGAGGTACCCACCCTGCCTGCAGCTGAAAAGGAACGGGCTCGAGAGATGCGAAAGGAGATACAGGAGATGCGGGATGAATGGTCTAGTCTCAAGAAGACCCCTGCCCCGACACCAGAGATACCCAGATCGATTGCCCCAGTTATGGAAAGAATTGAATTCAGGCCCCGCCCTGCAGAAGAGTTCCATAGAGAAGTGAGGCAGCCCTACACAGACAGAGACACGACCTGCTGGAAGTGTGGAGGCACAGGACATTACGCCAGGGGCTGTGCTAGCTGAGGACGGCCCCTGTCGCGGCAGCCGTTAAACTAGCGGGCTCCGTGTTTGGGGGACACAGCCCGAAGCCTGAGGAAGGGGAAAGAAAAAGAGGAAGTCCCAATGACCTGGTTTCCACCAGCCCGACTGTCTGGGCCGAAATAAGCGGTCGGGCTGTTCACTGCCTGATTGACACGGGATCCTAGGTGACTACGATGACAGAAGCCTACTTTCAGCAGCGATTTCCAGAGATAACGCGGCCTGAATGGGGACCAGTAATTAGACTCACGGCAGCTAATCAATTACCCATCCCGGTCGCTGAGGTAGTGTGGATGAAGATCCGAGTGTGTGGAAAAGATGTGGGAAAAAAAGGAGTCGTCCTGGTCGCAGGGGGAACCGGAAGTGGACCCCCGGTGACCCTCGGAATGAATGTTCTGAAAGAGATCGGGCAAATCCTGCTTAGTGAGCCGAAGGAGATTCCTCTAGACCAGTGGGACTCGCGAACTCCCCAAAGGAGGGTCTTTCAACAACTAATCCGAGCTGCCCAGGCTCAGGAGACGTCGAGTGAAGGGAAGATCCTGGGGAAAATAATAGTGCCAGCAGCTATGGCACTCACCTTACCGCCCGGACAAACTGTACTCACGTTACCCGCATGGGCCTGCACACCTCTTGAGGGGGTTGAAGTTCAGATAGAACCAACATCGATGGACAAAGTACCCCCCGGACTCTTGGTGGCTCGGACACTGGCCACCGTCCAGGGTGGCAATGTTATAGTGCGGTGTGTTAATCTGGGCGAAGATGATCTCATACTCCCTCCCAGGGCGGAAATAGCCCAGATTCTGGGAATGCCAGAGAAGTTGGTGTGACCTGATGTGGTACAGCTGTCAGCTGTACGAGGAAACCCCTGGACTCTTGCGGTCACCGTGCCGCCTGAATCCCACCGGGCTAGTGCGAAGGGGGGGATGAAGAATCCTAGAATGAAGGCAGGCTGAATTGACGGGACTTACACCTCGACAGGTGCAGCAGGTTGAGGAGGTGCTGGAGCGGTACCAGGAAGTCTTTGCTTGCCATGAGGATGATTTTTGTTGCACTGAAGCCATTACCCACGAGATTCCCACAGGGAGCGCTGCCCTAGTGCGGGAGAGATACCGGCAGATACCTCCCCAGATATATAAAGAGGTTAAGGAGATGCTAGCCCATATGCAGAAAATAAAATCTTCAATCGAGACAGGGAGTTACACAGTGCTTAAGCCAACATGTTTCGACAGATGGATTTCATGGTCATCTGTCGAAACACGTTGGCTTAAGCACTGTGTAACTCCCTGTCTGGGTTGAAGATTTTATTTTCTGCATAATAAATTTTGGAAATTGGGTACCACTCCGCTGGAAAACTTTTTCTTCTATGTTGAGTACTGGTCACAGTACAGTGTCCGTGTGAGTGAGTATCTAATGGGACAGATTTATACTACTGGCTGAGGAGCTGCTTCACCTCCTTTTACTATATATGCTAGCCCATATGTTACAGAATGGTGTGATACAGGAGAGTCAGAGTCCGTGGGCAGCCCCAATTGTCCTGGTCCGGAAGAAAGATGGGACCCTGCGGTTCTGTGTGGACTATAGACAACTGAATGCCTGTACAGTATGGGACTCTTACCCACTACCCCGAATTGAAGAGTCCCTGTTGGCCTTAGGGAAGGCAAGATACTTATCCTTCTTGGATCTGGCAGGGGATACTGGCAGGTGCCCGTGGCCGAACATGACCGTGCGAAGATGGCGTTCATATTACCCATGGGACTGTTCGAGTTCAATCGGATGTCCTTCGGCCTGACTAACGCCCCCAGGACATTCCAGCGTCTGATGGAGAGGTGCGTGGGCGATTTAAACTTCGAGGAGACATTGATTTACCTTGACGACATAATTGTCTATGGTGCCACCTTCGAGGAGCACCTCCAGCGACTGGAGCAAGTACTGAGTCGCCTACAGAGTCATGGCCTAAAGGTGTAGCCCCAGAAGCGCCACCTGTTCCGCAAACAGATCGAATATCTCGGTCATACTGTGTCCGGTGAAGGAGTCAGGCCCACCCAGGAAAAGGTGGCCGCCATACAGGAGTGGCCTACCCCGAAGACAGTGAACAACGTTTGGGCATTCCTGGGACTTGCCGGGTACTACCAAAGATTTGTGCAGAACTTCACCCGCATAGCCAACCCATTGCTGGAGCTACTTAAGGGATTGCCGGTGGGCTCCAAGAATCAGGTGATTCGGTGGGGAAGCAGCCAGGAAGAGGCCTTCCGTGCCCTAAAAATGGCCCTGACCGAGGCCCCAATACTTGTCTATGCGGATTTCTCCCAACCCTTCATACTCCACACTGATGGGAGCCTATATGGTCTGGGAGCCATGTTATCCCAAGTACAGGAGGGGAAAGAGCGCGTGATTGCGTACGCCAGCCGCTCCCTTACGACTCCGAGAGGAACCCGGATAATTATAGCTCTTTCAAATTAGAGTTGCTGGCTCTAGTTTGGGCAATGACCGAGAAGTCTGCCGAGTATATGTCCGGGTCCGAAGTACTGGTGAGAACAGATAACAACCCACTGGCCAACCTGGAGAATGCAAAATTGGGGGCCCTGGAGCAAAGATGGGTGACCCGCATGGCCAGGTACCGGTATAAGATCGCCTACCGGCCTAAGGCAGAGAATACTCATGCCGACGCCATCTCCAGAGTGACATATGAACGGCCTGATCATGACCGCGATGAAGATTTGGGTGTGGATGAGACCCCTAGCTTCCGAAGATTCGTGGGACCTCTGGCCGCGGCGCAGGTACAGATCGGAGAGACGTCGGAAGAACAAGTGCTAGGGCGGCCAAGAGATGACTGGATCCGACTTCAGCAGACTGACAGAGAAGTTGCTCAATTACATCAATGGGTGGCTTTGTGGCAAGTCCCCAGTCGAGAAGAGAGGAGTACCCTGTCCCCGGGAGCACTGAAAATGCTGGGACAATGGGAGAGACTGTGTTTGCGAGACGGGCTGCTGTACCGACGGGTGCAGCTACTGCGATAGCAAGTGGTGATCCCAGAGAAGTTGGTCGGTGTAGTGGCTAAGGAGGCTCATGAACAAGAGGCTCACTTCGGACCAGAGAAGACGTTTCAGTGGTTGCAGAGGCTGGTGTAACATCCCTGACTGCGAGCAACAATAGAAGACACTTGTCAAAGATGTCGGAGGTGTGAGCTGGTTAAGCCCCCGGAGCAGCGGGTCCCCATACAAACTATTGTGACTTCTGCCCCCTTGGAGGTGCTCATGATCGACTATTTGACTGTTGGACCGGTGCATCTCGGGTAAGAACATTGCCTGGTAATGACAGACCACTTCACAAAGTTTGCGGTAGTGACCCAGACCAGAGACCAGACCGCCGAGTCAGCTGTGCAGGCCATCTGCCGAGACTTCATTCGGGTGTACGGCTGCCCAAAGAGGATTCATTCCGATCAAGGCGCCTGCTTCCAAGGCCAGGTGATGGAAGACCTGCACCGGTTGTACAAAATTGAGAAGTCATGGACTACTCCTTACCACCCTCAAGGAAATGGGGCCTGTGAACACTTTAATCGGACACTGATCCAAATGCACCGCACGTTGGAGGAAGATCGGAAGGTACGGTGGCCTGAGTTTGTGGCTGAGCTGGTGTGGGTCTACAACAACCGAGTGAATAGTACGACGGGGTTCACTCCTTTTACCTTACTGTTTGGGTGAAAGGGGCGAGAGATTACCGAGTTAGAGCTCGAGCCCGAGGAGGACTACCCACGGACGGGGGTGTCTTCCTGGGTCCGGGAACATCGGCATCGACTGCAGACCCTCCGACGGTTGGTAAAACAAAAGTTTCAGGACCTCAAACATCATGAGACATTGCCTCTTCGAGGGACAGCTCTGAGGCCCAGGGAGCGGGTGTTGGTTCGGGACAGGTGGCCCCGGGGCAAATTGAGTAGGCGGTGGGAACGGACCCCGCACAGGATTGGCGCTGAAGGACCTGTGTATGAAGTTCAACCCGAGGGGGTTGAAGGAGCCCCTACCAGAGTGGTTCATCGTAGTATGCTGCGACCCTGTCTGTCTAAAGATGACGAGGATGGAGAAGAATCACCTGCTTCTAGAGAGGGTTCTGTCACAGTTGCCCCAAGCCACGATGTGGATGAAGAAGAGTTGTTGATTCTACCTCCGAGCCCCTGCACTAGATTACCTGCAGTCCCCAGTGCAGGCAGCGAGGGAACAATATCGGTTAAAGCCACCGGGCAGGCGGAGATTGGAAATCCGAGTGACCCTGCACCCCCCATCGGTCAAAATGAGTTACGCCGGTCAGAACGGACAACAGCAGGAGTGCCTCCTCACTGTTACGAACAAGATCAATTCATATGGTACCGTATCATCCAGGGAGTCCAAGAATGTGAACGTTTGATGAAGGAACTCTCACCTGTGGAATGGCGAGTTAAAGGAGAGCGGGAGTGTAAGGGAGAAGACCGGGGTGTAAGTACTTTCAGAGCAAGGGATCTGGAACTGCTGGGGCCATGCCACTGGTTGCAGGGGGAAGACAGACTGTGAGCACAGGAGTCAGGTGACTGGGAAGCTGGGGGCATGTCCAGAGTGAGAGCTGGGAGGTCAGGTGACCGGGGAACTGGTGGCGTGGCTAGAGAGAGGAAGAGACGAGGACATTTGCGCGGACAAGCAGAGCTGGGTCCTGCTCAGCAGAGCAGTGTGAGAGGGTCCAGGCTCCTGGCTCCAGTACTTGGAGCAAGAGCCGAGTGCAGTGGACCGGAGGAGTCAAGCAGACTAGAGGGAGAAGAGAAGCAGGGTCGGTGGAGCCGAGCACGTGAGGTGCCGTGTTATGGACTAGGGGCTCAGCGGTTAAAACCGGAGACCGTCCGCTGCCGCCAGAAGACGGAGCATTGTTTGGGTGGGGACGCCTGAAGAAATCAACACTGGCATCTGCTGGCAACTGCCTTGTGAGGAGCAAGAGTCATCTAAGTGAAAAAACTGTCGATTACAACCGGTTCGACTCTGCTACATCTAGTTAAACTGTGAACTGTCAGTAATAGACTGTTACCTGCTACTTCCCTTGTTTTTCCCCCATATTTTCCCCTGTTACTCCCTGCGTGGAGGTTGACCCTGTTATCATAAACCTCCCCTGTTTATTAACCCCGTATTGGCTACTCTGTGTTTCTTTGTCACTGTGCACACTGGCTCAGTCTGAAGATATCAACACACAGGAGGCCTTCTCCCTCCATACACAGACCATGTGCCAAACAAAGGACTTCATTTTAAGCTCTTTACCACACCCAGGGATGAGGTATGTGGACAACCAGACCCGCCCATCTCTCAAATTGCCTGTAAAACCTGGTCCCGGATGCACCAAACAATTCTCTTAGTACTTACCTGCACTAGAGCAACATTCCATTATTACATCACAGATGACCACCATCTCTGTGACACATAACTCCCATCAACTATATGTCCGGTAGCTGCCTTACAAGCTGGCTACACAGTCCAATGCTTCTCCTGCTAAAATCCACAAATAAGCAGTAGTACTTGTACATAAAACAGGAGGAGGACACCTCTGACCACTCACTATACTGAGGATTAGTCTGAGTCCATTGTAGCTGTAGAGGCTGTAGTCCGAAGGCATGGTGAGGAGTTAATCCGAATAGCGGTGCGATCGTGCAGGGAGCCCCGGCCGGTGGCAGACCTACCGGTAAGCAACCGCATGCAGGGAGATGGCAGCGGCACTGTATATGTACCTATTTATCTTTTGGGAGAATACTGTTCCTTTTCGGGGTCACGTTGTCTTGCTTATCAGGAATTTATTTTTATCCCAATGTGGATTATCTTACATCTTTCCTGATATATAGTTGTTATTAACATAGTACTATTAGTCTATCATGGAGTCTGGTGGCAGATAGGCTCTGAGGTGGTTTTATTATCCACCATCTTTACTTTTATGCTACTCACCTGCAGAAAATGGTAAAAAGGCCTCGTTTTTGACAAAGTTTCCATCGGAGTCCAGAAAATGTTGAGGGTAAAACTCGTCAGGTTTCTTGAAGTACTTGTCATCTCGAAGGACAGATGTTATTGACGGCATTATTGGAGTTCCCTGAAAAAAATTATGATTTTATTGTTGAAATTCAAAGAAAAATATAGGGAATCTTCTGGATAGGGTAACTTTCAAAAATATCTTAGTCCATATAGGCCTACAGTTAGGATCCCTTAAAATCCTATTATGTTCATCAGCCTCCATTTTGCACCCTACTGAATATATGTGTTGGACACCTGAGAAGGCTGGTGTACTTCTCAACCATCCACTCATTTCTAAAATGAAGGGAAACAATATAACCTTTAAGCAGCCTCTCAGATCATACTACATATTTAGTGTATCCAAGGGGGTTGAAAACAGAACTCTAATCTGGTCCTTGGCTTGTGTAGTTACACGTAGATGAAAAGAAGGGCACCATATTGGGAACCATATTTGCCCTTTATTACCAAATAATCACTGGCTTTTCATTATGTAAATTAAATTTTTTTCTGTTTTTTCTTTTCTTTCTTTTTAACTGATGGGTAACCAATGGCTGAGAGATTACAAATGAGTTTTGGCCACCTATTTACCCTCAATATTAGTGCCACTAATACAGCCCTTATGGAGGCGCCACCCACTTTAGTTGAATTCTCTCTAACAAAAGTTTGAAAGATATCTCTTCTCTATAAGAATGTAATCTGTCTTTCTAGTGACAAAAATGCAGTGGTAATTGAAAGTCAGAATTTTCTTTATTTCTGCATAAATTTAACCTAAAACTATATCAGATATTCACACGTCGTAAAAGTAGATCTAAAGTACATAATCATACAAATTAGTCAAAATATTAGATTTTCTCATTTTTTTATTGAAAAAATGTATCTACAGTACTATCACATGTCTGTGAGTGGCAAAAGTATATGAGTGATTCGGATTAGCAGATAATTTGAATGTGAAATTAGAGCTTGGTGTTTTCAATCAATGGGAAGGCAAATTAGGTGTGAGTGGGTTACCTGTTTTATTTAAATAAAAGAATATATGAAAGTCAGATCTTTACCACTCGTTTGTGAAAGTGTATTATGGCACGAACAAAGGAGATTTATGAGTATGACAGAAGAAGAGTTGTTTCATGCTCATCAGGCCCGAAAAGGGTTACAAACCATCTCTAAATAGTTTGGGTTCCACCAATCCAGAGTCAGACAGATTGTGTACAAATGGAGAAAATTCAAGACCATTATTTCCCTCCACAGTAGTGGTCGACCAACAAAGAAAATTCCAAGAGTATGGCATATAACAGTCTGCGAGATCACAAAGAAACCTAAGGTAACCTCTAAGCAAGTAAAGGCTTCTCTCACTTTAACTAATCTTAATATGCATCAACCATCTGAAGGACATGACAGGATGGCAAAGAGACAGAGGTGGTAATATCTTAGTTTGAATCTGTTTTACTGCATCTGAAAAATGAATTATGAATTTTATTGGAAAATTCTAAAGGAAAATGTCAGGACATTTGTCCATGACCTGAATGTAAAGAGAACATGGGTCATGCAGCAACACTATGACTCAAAGCACACAAGTTGTTCTACAGAAGAATAGTTAAAGAAGAATAAGGGATACTGCAACAAAGAGGGGCAAGAAGATCGCAGTGTCTGGTTACACGAACTCCTGCACCATCCTATTAAACAGTGCAAGTTTTCCTTGCTGCCATAGCAAGGGTTTATCAGTTCAGTTGATCTCCTGGAGCTCTCCATCCTTAATTGTCTCAGCTGTTCTATGTTGTCTGCTCCCCTCTGGTATATATGCTTACCACTGGCATTTGAGAATTGCCAGTGATAGTTCTGCTTCTTGGTTTGGTGGTGGAGAAAGTTCAGTGTTTGCAGTTGGCGATTGAAGAGTTTTTCTGGAGATTGCTGCGTGGAGTAGGTTTGAGTGTTTTTCCTTATTTTCTCACATTTGATTTCCCCTTCCTATACCTCCTCTGTTTCCCATTATGTTGTTTTGTGAGTGTATTTGTATGATTGTAGTTTTCTTTTATCCCTGTCTGTTAACCCTGTCTTTCTGGTTAGTGTTTTCTTATACATTTCAGCCCCTCACCTCCCTGGGTGGGGGAGGGATCAGATAAGGGTAAGTTAGGAGCATAGATAGGTACGAGAACCTGTCATTTCCACCTTCAGGAGTAATACGTGGTACAGAGATATACTAGGACGTCCCTAGTTCAAGAGATCGGGTAGGTGCCAACAGTCCATTGTCACTATGTGACAGTTAAAGTTTTAGAATGGCCAAGTCAAAGTCCTGTCCTTAATTATATAGAAATGTTGTGGAGTGATCTGAAGCAAGCAGTTCAAGGGAGATAACTAGTGTTGAGCATTCCGATACTGAAATATCGGGTATCGACCGATATTCGCTGTATCGGAGTTCCGATACTTTTAGAATATCAAATACCGGAATCGGAAGTTCCCATAATGCAATGAGCCAGTTTCATTTTATTCAGCCAATGAGGATCCTAAGAAGGGTGGGCACATCCTGTTATGCATGTTAGGCATGTTAACTAATGGCATGGCTGTGATTGGCTGCTAAAATGATGTCATGATGCACTATAAAAGCCGCCGCCGCCATTTTGGGTTCACTCTGCTGTGAATTCAGTTAAGGATAGGATGCTGCTGTTCTGAGGGACAGTTTTAGCTACCGATTTGCTTTATTGTGCTTTACCCAGGCTACTTTATAAGCTTTCTTTTGTCTTGCAGCGCTAGTGCACAGTTCTCTGCACTGTTCACGGCTGTCTGCGAGGTCTCTGTGTGTGAGTGCAGCTCACGCTGTAGTGTGTTCGGCAGCCACGTCCGGTTGTAGTGCGCTCAGCGTGCGTCACTGCCTCATACATTGTCCTTTTTTGATTGCTCATTTTTCTTGATTTCTCCTATTAGTGTGGTTCCATCCGTATCCAGCTAGATTGCTTCCAAAAACACTATATAGGAGTAGTTAGAGGAGCCTTTCTGCAGCATTGGGCCCTGCAGCCCCAGCCAGATTAGTATTAGCCTATTTTTTGTAGCCTCATCTATTGCATTGTAGGTTACCTTCCTGCATTGTAATAGCTCCAAAAAGTTTGCGATACTATCGGTTTTACATCTTTGGGCACATCCAGTGTCTTTTTGTGAAAAAAAAACATAAATAAAGTTCACCAAACACTCCACTTTACAGTTGTGTAGGCCACATTAGCTCATATTAAAGTCTAGTCCACACTTTATAAAATTAGTGTTTCTTATTAGTGTTGAGCGAGCACTAAAATGCTCGGTTGCTCGAAGCTCGGGCCGAGCTCGCCGTGATACTCGGGTGCTCGACCCGAGCAACGAGCCCACTGTTAGTCTATGGGAGACCTGAGCATTTTTGCGGCGGCTCCCCCGGCAGTCTTTTAAAAGCCTAACAAGTGCCCAAAACGATAGTGACAGTGCTCAAATGACATGGGGACAGCATGGGGATCGCCCCAGGAAGCATTTCTGACCCCCAGGTCACTGCTGTCAACAACGTGGTCAGAGGTATTAAGCCACTTTTACAGGCTCACAATAAAACGTTCAAAAACGAAAGTGAAAGTGCTTTCCTGTGAAATATGTTAACCCCTTAACGACCATGGGTCTTTCTGTTTTTGTGTTTTCCTTTTTTGCTCCCCTTCTTCCCAGAGCCAAAACTTTTTTAATTTTCGTTCAATATGGCCATGTGAGGGCTTATTTTTTGCGGGACGAGTTGTACTTTTAAACACCATCACTGGTTTTACCATATCATGTGCTGGAAAATGGGAAAAAAATTCCAAGTGCAGTGAAACTGCAAAAAAATGCAATTCCACAGTTGTTTTTTGGTTCCTTTTTTTACCACGTTCACAGATTGCTAAAACTGACCTGCCATCATTATTTTCCAGGTCGTTACGAGTTCATAGACACCAAACATGTATAGGTTCTTTTTTATTTAAGTGGTGAAAAAAAAATCCAAAGCTTGCTAAAAAAACAAAAAAAATGACGCCATTTTCCGAGACCCTTAGCTTCTCCATTTTTCGGGATCTGGGGCCAGGTGAGGGCTTATTTTTTGCGTGCCGGGCTGACGTTTTTATTGATACCATTTTGGGGTAGATCCGATGTTTTAATCGCCCGTTATTGCATTTTATTGCAAAGTTGTAGCGACCAAAAAAACTTAATTCTGGCGTTTAAAATTTTTTTCTCGTTACGCCGTTTACTGATTGTATTAATTCTTCTTTTATATTGATAGATCGGGCGATTCTGAACGCGGTGATACCAAATATGTGTATGTGTTTTTTTTTTATATATATTTTATTTTGAATGTGGCGAAAGGGGGGGTGACTTAAACTTTTATATATTTTTTATTTTTTTAATATTTTTAAAAACTTTTTTTTTACACTTTCTGCTTGCTTCTATAGTCTCCAGAGGAGACTAGAAGCAGCAGTTGTCTGATTGCTTCTACTGCATACAAGCGATGAGCAGATCGCTTGTATGCAGGAGAAATGCTCACTTGCTATGAGCGCTGACCACTAGGTGGCGCTCATAGCAATTGAGACATGACAACCACAGGCGTCTGCTGCAGACCCTGAGTTGTCATGCCCACCCATTGGTGACCCGCGATCACGTGACGGGGTCACTGATGGGCGGGGCTTACGACTCCCGGAAGTGCGAGTTAAATGCCACTGTCAGAGATTTAACATGTTAACAGCCGCGGGTGGATTGCGATTCCAATAATCAGCTGACATGTGCTCGCTTCAGTGCGGGCTCACCGCCGGAGCCCCCGCTGAACCGGCCTTCCCGACCTGGTGCGTACTATTACTGACCAGGTCGGAAAGGGGTTATGGAACATCCTTTCCAGGGTAAAGACTTGTGTATAAGGTAAAATAAATAACCAAAAACAAAAATACTCCTCCACACCTTGGGCTATGTTCATAAGTAGCATTTTTTATGCGTTTTTGCACGTTTGTATTGCTTTCAACCGTGACAAATGCATTTTAACATTTTACAACCTTATCTGGCCATGTGCTGTGTGACACATGCATACAGTGCTAAAAAGACATGGGAACAGCATGGGGAAGACCCCTGGAAGCATCTCTGACACCCAGGTCACTGCCTAAAAGTGTGCCCATCAGAAGTGATCCTTGCCACATCAGAAGATGCAGACTTGCAACTATCCCCGTGCAAGTCCTTGTCCCAGGGCAGTGTTCAATTGTACCTCCCCCATAACTTGCAATACAAGCGCAAGTATGCAGCCTGCCACCCACCCACCCCCAGGCTGCAATACCATACTGCTAGCTTGCTTGCACTTGAAATTGGGCCTTTTAGGCATGTGGAGGTGGAATCTGGCCACCACGTCATGGCTGCGTCGGTAGCCTGGTATTCATACTCAGTCCCCAGCCGCCCGGCGGCCGGGTGTCCACGCTTGGTCCCCAGCCGCCAGGGGGCGGCCGGGTGTCCATACGGAGTCCCCAGCCGCGTGGGGGTGGCCAGGTGTTCATAAACGATCCCCAGCCGCCCCTATTTGTCCCGGTGCACCTTATACACAAGCGCACATACCAAAACAAAACCTGTGCCCTCCCCAGTGCATTTAGTGGGAAGGACAGCCTAACCACAAACACATGGACAAGTGAATGTGGCCAGGAATGGTCGATCTCACACACAGTGACACAGTTGGACACTGGGATGCAACACGTCCTCCAGACATAGAGGATTGCGGGTCCTGGGTCAATCAGGCTTCAACACAAAGTTCAGAAGGTAGACAGCAGCAGTGGTCGGCCTCCTACACAACGAGTAGCTTTCTGTTCCTTGGAATGCAAGCGCATGTATGTAGTAGCAGCTAGGCCTGAGGTGGTCAGCGTTTTGGCGCATATTCTACCTCCTTCGAGGATTGCTGGATGTTTTCCTGCTACTATCCTAGTTCTATGACTCCCGTTAAAACAAAGCTTCAGGTGATGAATGATGGATGAGGTGGTGGCAAAGGAGAAAGAGCAGGAGGAACAGGGACCATTCACATCAATATCAGGCCAGCCAACCACACATGTCTTGTAGGATATGTTTCTGTACCAAAAGGAGCGGTTCAGCTACACAGTTATAAGGCATACAGTGAATGCAATGCCTACCAAAAATTTCGAGGCACTCCAATGCCCCTTGGAAGTGACATGGAGGTCAGAGGGCCTTAACTAAACCGTTTTTTCCATTTATAGCAACTGGGTCTCCTGTACGCTGTTGGCCTAAGCAGGTAATGGAAGACTTTCCAAAAATTATTAGGCACTGCAATGCCCCTTGAAACAGACGTGGATTACAGCGTATTAAAAAACTTCTACCCATTATTGGGGAGTGGGTCTCCCTTAGTGTTCGCCTATGCATTGAAAAGCAAAAGCTGACAAAAATTAGGAGGAAATGCAATGCCCGTTGCAAGAGTCGTGGAGGTTAGAGGTAATTAAAAACAACATGTCAATGCCCCTTGGAAGAGCTGTGGAGTTCAGAGTGGTTTAACAAGACGGTTTTAATGCCCCTTAGAAGAGACGTGGAGTTCAGAGTGGTTTAACAAGACAGTTTTAATGCCCCTTGGAAGAGATGTGGAGGTCACAGTAGCTTAACAAGATGGTTTTAATGCCCCTTGGAAGAGACGTGGAGTTCAGAGTGGTTTAACAAGACAGTTTTAATGCCCCTTGGAAGAGTGGTGGAGGTTACAGTGGAATAAAAAGACAATATCAATGCACCGTGGAAGAGACGTGGAGGTCACAGTAGCTTAACAAGACGGTTTTAATGCCCCTTGGAAGAGTGGTGGAGGTCGCAGTGGAATAAAAAGACAATATCAATGCCCCTTGGAAGAGTGGTGGAGGTTACAGTGGAATAAAAAGACAATATCAACGCCCTGTGGAAGAGACGTGGAGGTCACAGTAGCTTAACAAGATGCTTTTAATGCCCCTTGGAAGAGTGGTGGAGGTCGCAGTGGAATAAAAAGACAATATTAACGACCGTTGGAAGAGACGTGGAGGCCACAGTAGCTTAACAAGACGATTTTAATGCCCCTTACAAGAGCCATGCAGTACAGCATATTAAAAACAATATTCCCATTATTGGGAGTGGGTCTCCCATAGTCTTTGCCTATGCCTTCCAAGCAAAAGCTGCCAAAAATTAGGAAGGGGGAACTTGCAATGTCCCTTACAAGAGGCATGCAGTACAGCATATTAAAAACATTATTCCCATTATTGGGGAGTGGGTCTCCCATAGTCTTTGCCTATGCCTTCCAAGCAAAAGCTGCCAAAAATTAGGACAGAGGAACTTGCAATGCTGGCAACATGGACCACGGTCACCCTGGTGGTATAGTTGTCTTGGAGGCTGAGGATAAGGAGAAGAGCAAAAAACAGCCGAAATGAGGAAGCGTATACCCATGTGTGGGTGTGAAGCGATGCATGGGAATACACCTCACAAAATAACACAGTGGATTTGACTTTATGTTACTCTGCTGTCATTTGGTGGTGATGAGAAGTCTGGCCCAATCCAGCCCTTGTTCATTTTGATAAGGGTCAGCTTGTCAGCATTGTCAGTTGACAGGCGAGTGCGCTTATCAGTTATAATTCCCCCAGCGGCACTAAAAACACGCTCCGATAACATGCTAGCGGCAGGGCAGGCCAGGACCTCCAAGGCATACAGAGTGAGTTCATTCCAAGTGTCCAGCTTGGATACCCAATAATTAAAAGGCACAGAGGAATCACGGAGGACGCTGGTACTCTCTCACCATCTTTTGAAACTTTCCACTTCTTGTGAGAGTACCCTGCGCCTCAGGGCCTGTAAGCTGGGCAGGTCTCAGAAAACTGTCCTAGAACATTGACAGTGTTCCCCTGCCTCTGCTGGATTGGAGTTGCGTCTCTCTCGCCTGTATGCCTTAGTTGGGCAGCGAACTGTGACCTCTGCCGCTACCGTGTTCAGATGGGAATTTTTTTAATAGTTCTGCAGCAAGGGCCTTCTGGTACTGCCCAATTTTTGTAGACCTCTCCACCTCAGGAATAAGAGAGTGAAAGTTCTCCTTGTAGCGGGGGTCTACAAGTGTCACCAACCAGTAATGACTGTCACCCAACATTTTAACAACGCGAGGGTCACGGTTAAGGCAGCGTAACATAAAGTCAGCCATGCGTGCCAGACTGGTAACGGGCAAGATTTCCGTGTCCTCACCAAGATGACGACTGATCATGCTCTCCTCCTCCTCCTCCTCTTCCTCCTCCCCCCTGTCCTCAGGCCACCCACGCTGAACCGACGGTATGACACTTGTACAGGTACTACCGTCTACAACGCATGATAGCAGCTCCTGTTCTTCCTCCTCCTCCTCCTCCTCTCCCTCATTGTCCCCCAATGCACGTTGGGATGAGATGAGGCTGGGCTGTGTGTAATCGCCCGCTACAGCTTCTTTATCCATCTCATCATACTCTGGCTGCAATGCCTCCTCTTTAATTCTCTGCAGAGAGCGTTGCAAAATACAGACAAGTGGGATGCTGACACTAATGATGGCGCCATCGCCACTCACCATCTTGGTGGCCTCCTCAAAGTTTGTCAGGATGGTACATATGTCAGACATCCAGGTCCACTCCTGAGGTCTTATGTGTGGAGTCTGACCTGAATATCGACGGCCTTGTTGCAGCTGGTACTCCACAACTGCTCTCTTCTGCTCACAAATCCTTTGCAACATGTGGAGGGTAGAGTTCCAACGTTTGGGGACTAGTGTTGAGCCACCCCCGTAGTGTTCAATTTCGGTTCGGTTCGTCGAACACCCGTGTGTTCGCCGAACTGTTCGTCGAACTGTTCGTCGAACACCTTCGAACACCGTTAAAACCAATGGCAGGCAAACAAAAACACATAGAAACACATAGAAAACACCTTCAAAGGTGTCCAAAAGCTGACAAACTGCTCAGAAGACACAACTAACACATGGAAAAGTGACAAGTACATATAGTCATGAGAAAAGAAAAGAGGTGTAGGAGTAAAAGGAGGGGGAGACACAGATATAGGCATGTCATGCCCTTCTAAAATCCAAAAAGTGAGAAGCCGACACGTTCAGTCCGCTCCTGCCCGTGCCACCTCCATGTCGCCGGGTTTGTGCCAGAGCCGCGGTGAACCCTGACGGCCAGCCCCCCTCTCCCAATACTGGTGCCTGTCCGCTGGTGGGTCGAGCGAGCCCCCCTGTGGTGGAGGCAGCTCTAAGCTTTTTAATTTAAATTGTCTCTCTAATTTGAATGAATACACTTTAAATCCATTTACAAGGATCTATTGGAGGGCAAGTCTCATGCCAGCAGCCGCGTAATTCCAGCTCCAGTAGCGTCCACTAAAGCTGCTGCAGTTAAAAAGCTTTTATAAGGATCGAGCTCGGCTGTCCACCGCAAGGCATCCTACTGCCAGTCCCAGCCCCTATGCCTTGGGGTGCGTCCTGATGCTCTTCACTGAGTATCCCGTGGTCCCGAAGCATTTCCTTTGAAAAAATTAAGTGTCCAAACTACAGGTGGTGTAGCTTGCTTAACAGCCGGGATAATCCGCTGACTAGCAGACACTGCTACTAGGCACAAAGTATTTCCTGGGCTAGATGCAGTTAAAAATTTGTAATTAGATACTCTCGTTGGATGCTGAGAAAGCATTCCATAGAGTCTCCTGGCACGCCATATACGATTCTCTTAAAAAGCTTGGGGTAGGGGTCTAGGGGACCCTTTTATAGCCAAAATCACGGCCCTGTATCGCAATACGTCACCTAGGCTGAAGATAAATGGAACTGTAGCACCCTGAGGGCTCGGTTGCTACAGAGATATTGCACCTCACCCAGAGGTGTGATATCTCACTCTCAGGTAAGGATGGAGTGTGGATCAGGACCCGACACCTGCATGCATTACACCACATTGCCGTGGGGCAGGGCGACCAATGTGCCCCTGAGATGGGCACGACAGTCCCTGTCCCTGGCTGGAGTGGGGGGAGGGAACACTGAGGAAGGGCAACCCTGTAGTGCAGGAGCAGGGAGGAAGCAGTTCCTGGGTGCATTGAGAAGGGAGTATAAAAGGTGGGCACCATCTTAGTTCAGTGCAGAGAAGTCTGAGCAGAAGTGGCAGGGAGCAGGGGCTCTGCATGAGCTCTGCTCCGGAGGCGGGCCTAGTAACAGAGGCCCAGGCCTGGAAGAGGGAGAAGGAAGGAAGAGGAGCGGAGAAGGCTCCAGGAACGAAGAACGAAGGTATCCCAGGGGTGCGGACGGGCGAGTCGCCACCGCACGCCCGAATCCACCTGCATGGAGGGGTCAGGCCAAAGGGGGAGACCGGTCCCCGAAACTAGTGGAGGCAGGAAACGACCCTCAGCTAGAAACCGGAGGCTGTGACATTTTATGTGGCGCAGCCCCTCGCTACACCCGCTAGGAGGGCAGCACATAGGGTCAGGGAAACTGGCGCCAAGTTTACCAAGAGGAGGCCCAAGGCAGCCGGACAGAAGGGTTGGTAAGAAAGGCCAGACAAAGGACACACAAAGGGGGTCCTGTGAAGCGCTCCAAAGTTATCTGGGAGTTGTCTGAGCCCCTCACCTGGTGAGCACAGTACGACGTGGGCAGCCGTTACCTGCAGACGTGGTCTGGATAATAAGAACTGTGAGTAAAGGCCCTGGACTGCATCACTGACTCCGTGTCGTTACTGCTGCTGCCCTGCACCATCACCCCCATCCTCCGCATACACTGCCCTGAGGCTATACTCCTCCCGTGGGGAGTTATGCTACGCTCTGCTGCACCCACAACACCAGCCTCAGCGGTCTGCCCTGCAGCGGCGGTTCACTCTGACCGCAATCCACGGGTGGCGTAGTCGGACATTTAAACATCAAAACCACATAAATAGTTCCGCCACTGGTTTGACCACCCTGAGCCACGGAACCGGGTCGCTGCCACGAAGACTAAAACCACCAGCATCCACCAAAAAGGGTCCGGCTCCGGGTGTCCCAAGGCCCAGAGGGTGCATCAGAACATTTTCATCACCTTTCACAATCACCAATGGGACAAGGCAGGGATGTCCTCTGTCCCCTCTCTTATACATCCTAGTGACGGAGCACCTGCTCTCATCAATTCGCCATAACCCCAATATTAGGTGGATTGAGGTGGGAGGCACCGAGTACAAGTGCTCTCTATTTGCTGATGATGTACTAGTATATATCACTCAATCACATATATCCATCCATGCTGTTATGGCTGAAATAGATCACTTTGTTACATGGTCAAATTTTAAAATCAATGCAGCGAAGTCTGAGGCCCTCGATGTCTCCCTCCCCAAATCCATATAGGATTCCATCCAGTCCAACTTTCCCTTTGCCTGGCCCTCACAGGGTATCAAATACTTAGGAATTCCTATTCATAGAGACCTCTCCCATCTATGTTATCTTAATTTTGGGCCCTTTATTGAACAACTCCATACAGACCACGGTTGGCAAGTTAGAACTGTAAGATTCACTACGTGAACCACTGGTGTTTTGTGGAAAAGCACATGTACACTGTGTTCCAAATTATTATGCAAAAAGTGTTTAGGAGTGATAAGGGAAGAATTTGTTTGTTTGTCAGTTAAACTCATTGATGGTGATGTGTGTCAGGGCTCTTTATATCACTGTAAGCAATTGCAGACACCTGTGCTAATTAGTTTGGCAGGTGTGTCCAATGAAAGGCAAGACTACTTAAGAAGGCTGTCTCACATTATTAAGCAGCCTACATTTTCTGCCAAAATGGGAAAGAAAAAGGATGTGTCGGCTGCTGAGAAGCAACAAATTGTGGAGTGTTTAGGTCAAGGCATGACTACAATCAACATTGTGCGATGATCAGGATGAAGTGTCTTGGCAATCAAGAAGTATGTAGCTGATTCACAGTACACACGTGTACGTGCTAATAAGGGCAAATTGAGGACTCTTTCCTACAGGCAATTACGTCAGGTTAAAAGAGCAGCGGCAAAAAAGCCTTGTCATAGCAGCAGACAAGTTTTTGAAGCTGCTGGTGCCTCCAACGTCCCCCGAACAACAAGATGCAGGGTCCTTCAGAGGTTTGCAGCTGTGCATATGCCATCCTGTTGACCTCCTCTATCCACTTCACACAAGCAGAAACGGCTCCAGTGGGCCAAACATTACATGAAGACTGATTTCAAAACTGTTTTGTTCACGGATGAGTGCCGTGCAGCGCTCGATGGTCCAGATGGATGGAGTGGAGGATGGCTGGTTGATGGACACCCCACGCAAACACGGCTACAGCGCCAACAAGGAGGAGGTGGAGTAATGTTTTGGGTTGGAATCATGGGGAGAGAGATTGTCGGCCCCTTTAGGATCCCTGAAGGCGCTAAAGATGAACTCCATAATGTATGTGGATTTTCTCAAACAGCACTTCCTGCCATGGTTCAAGAAGAAGAACCATGTATTTCACAGCAAGATCATTTTTTTGCATGATAATGCACCATCTCATGCTGCACATAAAACATCTGCATCTCTGGCTGATATGGGCATAAAAGGGGACAAACTTATGGTGTGACCCCCATGCTCCCCTGACCTCTACCCCATTCAGAACCTCTGGAGCATCAACAAAAGGAGTGTCTATGATGGCGGGAGGCAGTTCACATCTAAGCAACAGCTCTGGGAGGGTATTCTGTCCTCATGCAAAACAATTGAAGCAGAAACCATCCAAAACCTGACAAATTCAATGGACGAGAGAGTTCAGAAGCTCCTTTCGAACAAGGGGTCCTATGTGAAAATGTAACATCACCTAGAATAAAGTTTTGAGTTGAAAACTGTTTGATTTCAGTTTCTAATAACCTGCTAATGCTTATAATTTCAAAAATGACCATTTTTTTGGTCTTTATTAAAATGAAAAGGTTGATCGAAAAGTTTGGGGGATCTAAGAGTGTGGCAACCCAGTAGTCATGATTACTTCGAATTCTGACAATATGAGGGTCATGTTGCAGGTAGTGCAGCAAGAAGGCACTTATGTGTCTTGCGCATCTCGGAGCCCCAAAATTATTTTCCGGGCTAGATGCAGCTAAAAATTATTATTAATTTTAAATCTGGTGGAGCTTAGTATAGATGGGCTAATAGGATCAGTGCTGCACACTGCTACAAAGCCCAAATTATTTTCCAGTCAAGATACAGATAAACATGATTAGTAATTTGAAAGCTTAAAACGGTTGGTAGGGTGATTTTAACCAATCATCAAGCTTTTACTCTCCCCAGGATGACACAGGGGTAGAAAAGTCGTTTCGGATCCATGATTTGTTCATCTTTATGAACGTGAGTCTGTCTACATTATCAGTGGAGAGCCGCGTGCGCTTATCTGTCAGCACACCACCAGCAGCGCTGAACACACGTTCAGACAGAACGCTGGCTGTGGGGCATGACAAGATCTCCAAGGCGTAAGTGGCTAGCTCCGGCCATTTATCCAGATTGGAAGCCCAAAAAGAGCAAGGGTCCAGTGACACAGTCATGGCTTCAATGTTTACTTGGAGATACTCCTGTACCATCGTCTCTAGGCGTTGACTATGTGTCAGACTTCTTGTCTCCTGTGGCCTTGCAAAGGATGGGCTAAAAAAGTGGTGAAATGATTCCGCAAAATTGATGTTACCAGCAGATACTGTGGTTCTGTTACGGTTTGAGTGCTGAACACTTGACGGTCCCATGGTTGGCAAGTTGGAACTGTGAGATTCACTACGTGCACCACTGGTATTTTGTGGAAAAGCACATGTAAGATTCTGCAACAGTCTCTGCTGATACTCCTGCATGCGTGCATCCCTTTCTATGGCAGGAATAATTTCTGCAAATTTACTTTTGTACCGGGGATCTAACAGTGTGGCAACCCAGTAGTCAGGATTATTTCTAATTCTCACAATTCGAGGGTCATGTTGCAGGTAGTGCAGCAAGAAGGCACTCATGTGTGTTGCTCATCCAGGAGCACCAAGTCCCTGTTGTGTTGGTGGCGAGGTAACAATCATGCTTCCTTCCTCTGTCCTCTCCCCCCAAACTCGCACAACAGAAATGTGATCAAGGTCTCCCTCATCTGATGAGTCTTCCATCAGTTCGTCCTCCACTTCTTCCTGGGCTCCTGCACCTTCCTCACTAGTTTGGCTGCTACCATGCGCCCTGGTAAAACCATCTCCCCCACCCTCACATGCCTGCCGCCTTGGTGCTGCCGACCGTCTGGACCTTGCAGATGTTAGCCCTTCCGCATACAACTCCTCCTCCTCTACTTCCTCCACCTCCTCTTGTGCCACCACCTGACTCTGAATTCTGTTTACCATGTGCTCCAGCATGTAAATCACCGGAATAGTCATGCTGATAATGGCATCGTCAGCACTAAACATCTTCGTCGCCATTTCAAAACTGTGCAGAAGGGTGCATAGGTCCCTGATCTGAGACCACTCCTCCAGCGTGATTTGCCCCACCTCCGGATCTCGTTGGCCCAGGCTATACGTCAGAACGTATTGCACCAGGGCTTGTCGGTGCTGCCACAGTCGCTGCAACATGTGCAGAGTTGAATTCCACCGGGTAGGCACATCGCATTTTAGCCGGTGAAGTGGCAGGCCCAACGACTTCTGTAGAGATGTAAGTCGCTGAGCTGCGGGATGCGAACGGTGGAAGTGAGCACACAGCGACCGTGCCCTCTGCAGAAGGCCATCTAGTCTGGGATAGTGGGCTAAAAATTGCTGGACAACCAGGTTCAACACGTGAGCCATACAAGGCACGTGTGTGACATTGCCCTGGCGAAGGGCCGCACCCAGGTTTGCAGCATTGTCGCACACGGCCTTCCCTGGTTTCAGGTCCAGTGGAGACAACCATTCATGAAATTGGTTCTCCAGAGCTGACCACAACTCCTCAGCTGTGTGACTCACATTTCCCAGACATTTCAAAGTAAAAACCGCCTGATGACGTTGAGCCCTACTGCCAGCATAGTAAGGAGGTGTGCAGGATCCCTTCTGCGAAGTTAGAAAGCTTGTGGCATGACCAGACAGGCTTTGGGTGCAGGTGGAAGACCGAGAGGAGGTTGAGGAGGCAGAAGCAGTGGAGGAACTTTGACATAAAGAGGATTGACGCACAACTCGTGGGGACGGCAAGACTTGGACAGCAGCCCCTTGTCCTGCTGTCACCATAGTTACCCAGTGCCCAGTCAGCGACATGTAACGCCCCTGTCCATGCCTACTCGTCCAAGTGTCTGTGGTGAAATGCACCCTGTCACACACAGAGTTTCTCAAAGAAGCGGTGATGTTGTGTGCGACATGCTGGTGGAGCGCAGGCACACCTTTCTTTGAGAAGTAGTGCCGACTGGGCATCTGGTACTGGGGCACTGCGATGGACATAAGGTCTCGAAAATCCTCTGTGTCCACCAGGCGGAAAGGCAGCATTTCTGTAGCCAAGGGTTTGCAGATGGTGAAATTCAACCTCTTAGCTTTCTCATGGCTAGGAGGAAATGGTCTTTTACTTGTCCACATCTGAGGGACCGAGGGCTGGCTATTGTGCTTAGACGGGGTTGATAAGGGTGTCCCCGGCAAACTGCCGGTCTGTGAGGAAGATGCAGGCGGACATGTTAGGTTGCCTTGATCCAAAGGTGGTGCTATCGATGTCGGACAGCGCTCAACACCAGCTGGTGTTACCACCTCCAAAGAAAATGATGACCTGCCAATCACGCTGGCTGTTGCGGGTAAAGAGGTGGCAGGTCTGCGCCCCAAAACAGGTGTGACTGCTGTCCCCCCAGTCACAGAGGATGAAGAGGCCGCGGATGCACCAGATATGGCAGACGGTGGTTGGCCCGGCCGGCTAGGCCGCATTGTAGCACACTGAGCTTCCCACTGCAACTTATGCTTCATGTCCATGTGCCGGTTCATGCATGAAGTACTCAAACTATGTATTTTTTGGCCTCTACTTAGCTTTTGCTGACAAATGTTACAGATAACACGAGTTGGGTCATCTTTATCGATCTGAAAAAATGCCCAGGCTATGCAAGGCTTAGCACCCATGCGACCTGAAGAGCCACCACGACTTGTGGTGAGAGGCAGAGTTGTGTTTGAGGATGCAGTTGTTGACGTGCTTCCAGTACTACGTCTCTGTCCAGGAAGGCGCAACCTGACCTCGTCGTCACTAGCATCTTCCTCCACCTTCTCTGCTGACCTCATCTCTTGGCTGACTGTGGGTTGACAGTAAGTGGGATCTCCAACCTCATCATCATCACCCTGTGCGTTATCACACCCGTCGTCCTCAGAGCCAACCTGTTCCTGCCCTGACAAAAAACTAAAGTTGTCGCTCCAATCAGGTATTTGAGTCTCATCATCGTCTTCCTCATTGTCTCCACCAACAGGAGTTACAGTTTGGGAATGAGGGTCTACATTATGGTCAGAACCTTCTGCGTCTGGTCCTGGATCCGATTCATAAAGATTCTGGGCATCAGTGCAGATCATTTCCTCGTCTGGATTCACAGAAGCGCTGGAGTCGACCTCTGATTCCCAGGCTATAGTATGAGTAAACAGCTCTGCAGACTCAACCATCTGTTCTACCTCATACTCAGACGGGCAGCTGGAGATTTGGGAGCTGTGAGGAAGCAAGTGCGATTGGGGTGACATCTTTGAGGACTGGAGTATTTGTGATGTTGAAGTTGATGTGGAGGAGAGCCCACTTAAAGGAGCACTTGATATCCGTTGAAGCACCTGCAGTTTTTGTGCCTCATCTGGAATTTGTAGCGATTGGCGTGGCCGTAAGAAAGGGATCTTATCACATTGTCCGCTAAAAGAAGTATACATTTTAGTTTGGCTGGAAGATGGTCTTTCTTCTG
Organism: Phyllobates terribilis; assembly: GCF_046119375.1. Taxonomy (NCBI): domain Eukaryota; kingdom Metazoa; phylum Chordata; class Amphibia; order Anura; family Dendrobatidae; genus Phyllobates; species Phyllobates terribilis. The sequence goes on along the minus strand of NW_027362763.1, from coordinate 65,205,052 downwards.
CAGATGTTACTGTTGCTTTAACACCTACCCCACGGACACAACCTTTTTTCCCCTTCCCAACACGCCTATTCCCCTTTCCACCAGCAGCAGGCCTTTTTCCACTCATTTTGGTGGTTAACTAATTCACAACTCTGGAGTTGTTTGCACAAAAAAACAATGGATGGGAACCGAGCAGAGCTGAGTGGCCAAACTGTGGTATTAGGCCAAAACTATTGGCTGGGTTAGAGACAGAAAAAATTATATTCAATTTGCAACCTGATGGAGGTCAGTATAGATGGACTAATAGAGAAAGTCCCACACACAGCTAGAAGCCCAAATATTTTTTCAGAGGTAGATGCAGAAAAAAAATATATTCAGTTTGCAACCTGATGGAGGTCAGTATAGATGGACTAATAGAGAAAGTCCCACACACTGCTAGAAGGCCAAATATTTTTTCAGAGCTAGATGCAGACAAAAAATTATTTTTAATTTGCAACCTGATGGAGGTCAGTATAGATGGACTAATAGAGAAAGTCCCACACACTGCTAGAAGGCCAAATATTTTTTCAGAGCTAGATGCAGATAAAAATTATTTTTAATTTGCAACCTGATGGAGGTCAGTATAGATGGACTAATAGAGAAAGTCCCACACACTGCTAGAAGGCCAAATATTTTTTCAGAGCTGGATGCAGATAAAAATTATTTTTAATTTGCAACCTGATGGAGGTCAGTATAGATGGACTAATAGAGAAAGTCCCACACACTGCTAGAAGGCCAAATATTTTTTCAGAGCTAGATGCAGACAAAAAATTATTTTCAGTTTGCAACCTGATGGAGGTCTGTATAGATGGATTAATAGAACAAGTCCCACACACAGCTAGAAGCCCAATATTTTTTCAGAGGTAGATGCAGAAAAAAAATATATTCAGTTTGCAACCTGATGGAGGTCAGTATAGATGGACTAATAGAGAAAGTCCCACACACTGCTAGAAGGCCAAATATTTTTTCAGAGCTGGATGCAGATAAAAATTATTTTTAATTTGCAACCTGATGGAGGTCAGTATAGATGGACTAATAGAGAAAGTCCCACACACCGCTAGAAGGCCAAATATTTTTTCAGAGCTAGATGCAGAAAAAAATTATATTCAGTTTGCAACTTAATGGAGGTCAGTATAGATGGACTAATAGAACAAGTCCCACACACAGCTAGAAGCCCAAATATTTTTTCAGAGGTAGATGCAGATAAAAATTATTTTTAATTTGCAACCTGATGGAGGTCAGTATAGATGGACTAATAGAGAAAGTCCCACACACTGCTAGAAGGCCAAATATTTTTTCAGAGCTAGATGCAAACAAAAAATTATTTTCAGTTTGCAACCTGATGGAGGTCAGTATAGATGGACTAATAGAACAAGTCCCACACACAGCTAGAAGCCCAAATATTTTTTCAGAGGTAGATGCAGAAAAAAATTATATTCAGTTTGCAACCTGATGGAGGTCTGTATAGATGGATTAATAGAACAAGTCCCACACACAGCTAGAAGCCCAATATTTTTTCAGAGGTAGATGCAGATAAAAATTATTTTTAATTTGCAACCTGATGGAGGTCAGTATAGATGGACTAATAGAGAAAGTCCCACACACTGCTAGAAGGCCAAATATTTTTTCAGAGCTGGATGCAGATAAAAATTATTTTTAATTTGCAACCTGATGGAGGTCAGTATAGATGGACTAATAGAGAAAGTCCCACACACTGCTAGAAGGCCAAATATTTTTTCAGAGCTAGATGCAGAAAAAAATTATATTCAGTTTGCAACCTGATGGAGGTCAGTATAGATGGACTAATAGAGAAAGTCCCACACACTGCTAGAAGGCCAAATATTTTTTCAGAGCTGGATGCAGATAAAAATTATTTTTAATTTGCAACCTGATGGAGGTCAGTATAGATGGACTAATAGAGAAAGTCCCACACACTGCTAGAAGGCCAAATATTTTTTCAGAGCTAGATGCAGGCAAAAAATTATTTTCAGTTTGCAACCTGATGGAGGTCTGTATAGATGGATTAATAGAACAAGTCCCACACACAGCTAGAAGCCCAATATTTTTTCAGAGGTAGATGCAGAAAAAAAATATATTCAGTTTGCAACCTGATGGAGGTCAGTATAGATGGACTAATAGAGAAAGTCCCACACACTGCTAGAAGGCCAAATATTTTTTCAGAGCTGGATGCAGATAAAAATTATTTTTAATTTGCAACCTGATGGAGGTCAGTATAGATGGACTAATAGAACAAGTTCCACACACAGCTAGAAGGCCAAATATTTTTTCAGAGGTAGATGCAGAAAAAAATTATATTCAGTTTGCATTCTGATGGAGGTCTGTATAGATGGATTAATAGAACAAGTCCCACACACAGCTAGAAGCCCAATATTTTTTCAGAGGTAGATGCAGATAAAAATTATTTTTAATTTGCAACCTGATGGAGGTCAGTACAGATGGACTAATAGAGAAAGTCCCACACACTGCTAGAAGGCCAAATATTTTTTCAGAGCTAGATGCAGACAAAAAATTATTTTCAGTTTGCAACCTGATGGAGGTCAGTATAAATGGACTAATAGAACAAGTCCCACACACAGCTAGAAGCCCAAATATTTTTTCAGAGGTAGATGCAGAAAAAAATTATATTCAGTTTGCAACCTGATGGAGGTCTGTATAGATGGATTAATAGAACAAGTCCCACACACAGCTAGAAGCCCAATATTTTTTCAAAGGTAGATGCAGAAAAAAAATATATTCAGTTTGCAACCTGATGGTGGTCAGTATAGATGGACTAATAGAGAAAGTCCCACACGCTGCTAGAAGGCCAAATATTTTTTCAGAGCTGGATGCAGATAAAAATCATTTTTAATTTGCAACCTGATGGAGGTCAGTATAGATGGACTAATAGAGAAAGTCCCACACACTGCTAGAAGGCAAAATATTTTTTCAGAGCTAGATGCAGAAAAAAATTATATTCAGTTTGCAACCTGATGGAGGTCAGAATAGATGGACTAATAGAACAAGTCCCACACACAGCTAGAAGCCCAATATTTTTTCAGAGGTAGATGCAGAAAAAAAATATATTCAGTTTGCAACCTGATGGAGGTCAGTATAGATGGACTAATAGAGAAAGTCCCACACACTGCTAGAAGGCCAAATATTTTTTCAGAGCTAGATGCAGACAAAAAATTATTTTTAATTTGCAACCTGATGGAGGTCAGTATAGATGGACTAATAGAGAAAGTCCCACACACTGCTAGAAGGCCAAATATTTTTTCAGAGCTGGATGCAGATAAAAATTATTTTTAATTTGCAACCTGATGGAGGTCAGTATAGATGGACTAATAGAGAAAGTCCCACACACTGCTAGAAGGCCAAATATTTTTTCAGAGCTAGATGCAGACAAAAAATTATTTTCAGTTTGCAACCTGATGGAGGTCAGTATAGATGGACTAATAGAACAAGTCCCACACACAGCTAGAAGCCCAAATATTTTTTCAGAGGTAGATGCAGAAAAAAATTATATTCAGTTTGCAACCTGATGGAGGTCTGTATAGATGGATTAATAGAACAAGTCACACACACAGCTAGAAGCCCAATATTTTTTCAGAGGTAGATGCAGATAAAAAAATTTTTTAATTTGCAACCTGATGGAGGTCAGTATAGATGGACTAATAGAGAAAGTCCCACACACTGCTAGAAGGCCAAATATTTTTTCAGAGCTAGATGCAGACAAAAAATTATTTTCAGTTTGCAACCTGATGGAGGTCAGTATAGATGGACTAATAGAACAAGTCCCACACACAGCTAGAAGCCCAAATATTTTTTCAGAGGTAGATGCAGAAAAAAATTATATTCAGTTTGCAACCTGATGGAGGTCTGTATAGATGGATTAATAGAACAAGTCCCACACACAGCTAGAAGCCCAATATTTTTTCAGAGGTAGATGCAGAAAAAAAATATATTCAGTTTGCAACCTGATGGAGGTCAGTATAGATGGACTAATAGAACAAGTCCCACACACTGCTAGAAGCCCAAATATTTTTTCAGAGGTAGTTGCAGAAAAAAATTATATTCAGTTTGCAACCTGATGGAGGTCTGTATAGATGGATTAATAGAACAAGTCCCACACACAGCTAGAAGCCCAATATTTTTTCAGAGGTAGATGCAGAAAAAAATATATTCAGTTTGCAACCTGATGGAGGTCAGTATAGATGGACTAATAGAGAAAGTCCCACACACTGCTAGAAGGCCAAATATTTTTTCAGAGCTAGATGCAGAAAAAAATTATATTCAGTTTGCAACCTGATGTAGGTCAGTATAGATGGACTAATAGAACAAGTCCCACACACTGCTAGAAGCCCAAATATTTTTTCAGAGCTAGATGCAGAAAAAAATTATATTCAATTTGCAACCTGATGGAGGTCAGTATAGATGGACTAATAGAATGATGCTATGCCCAAAAGATTTTACTTCACTAGGTGCAGTAAAAAAATTGGTATTCTATACACAGGTGGTATATCTTGCAACACAGATAGGCTACTCCACTGACTAACACACTCTGCAATAGGCCAAAAAGGATTAGCTTTGCTAGATTCAGCCAAATGCTGTGAAAAAAACTTGCACAGCACTGGCACAGGCCTGCCTGGCAAAAACTGATAGGAACTGATGTAACCTAGTCCTGAAAAGGACTGCAATTACAATTAGTCTTTACTCCCACAATCTATCTATTTAAGAGCACAGACCTGCCTGATAAAAGTCGTAGGAAATGCTGTAACCTAGTCCTTAAAAGGACTGCAATCACAACTATTCTCTACTCCCAAGCTATCTGTAGATTTGTGCGAAAATTGGCTTGAAATTAACAAGGTATAGCGCACACAGCAACAGCGGTGCCGTCTAACGCGCAGCTGCAGCAGTGAGAAAATGGTGGCGACAGGGAAAATGGCTTGGTCTTATAGGGCAAGGACATGTGACATGCACTGCCAATGACATATGCCCTTGCTTGTGTGAAAAAAAGCACTTCGCTCCGTGTGTGCGCTGCTGATAGGCTGACAGATTGCACCTCCCCACTGCAAATGCGGGAAAGAGAAAAAAAAATGGAGATCTTCATTATTCCTGCAGAGATCCATCCCCTGCCCCTCCCCCCACCCCGCTGTACACTGAAACTGCGTATTAACATTAATTTTCATCATTACTGAGAAAAAATCCAGTTATGATTTTGGTGCACGAACAGTTATCGAGCATAACCTCGAACAGCCGAATTTTTCTCAAATCGTTCGTGTTCGCCGAACGGCTCGAACACCGCCCAAAACAGCTCGAATTTGAGATTGGCGAACAGTTCGAGTAGAACAACGCTCATCTCTAGTGGGGACATCACACACCAGTCAGTATGCCGGAAGCTGCAAACGCTGCTGCAACACAGCAAGGGCGGCGGAAGCTGTAGCCGACTTGCGAAAATGAGCTGACAGGCGGCGTACTTTCACGAGCAGATCTGGCAACTCGGGGTACGATTTAAGAAACCACTGAACCACGAGGTTAAGCACATGAGCCAGGCATGGTACGTGTGTGATCTCACCTCGCCTCAGAGCCGCCACCAGGTTACGGCCATTGTCACACACGACCATGCCGGGATGTAGGTTCAGCGGTCTCAGCCACAGATCTGCCTGCTCTTTCACAGCTGTCCACAACTCACAAGCAGTGTGAGGTTTATCACCTAAGCTTATGAGTTTCAGCAAAGCCTGTTGCCGCTTGGCGGAGGCAGTACTGCAATGCTTCCAGCTTGTAACTGATGTGGTGATATCTGAGATGGAGGCTGAACATGAGGAGGAGGAGGAGGATGCGCAGGAGCTGTACACTGTGGGGGCAACTCTGACTGACATAGGGCCCGCAATCCTCGGTATGGGGAGGATGTGTTCCATCCCAAAGTCCGACTGGGTCCCGGCTTCCACTATGTTTACCCAGTGTGCCGTCAGAGAGATGTACCGTCCCTGGCCACAAGCACTTGTCTACGTGTCCGTTGTCAGGTGGACTCTCCCAGTAACTGCGTTGTTGAGGGCACGGCAGATGCTTTGGGACACGTGCTTGTGTAGTGCGGGGATGGCACACCGGGCAAAATAGTGTCGGCTGGGGACCGAGTACCGAGGGACGGCCACCGCCATAAGATTGCGGAAGGATTCCGTCTCCACCAGCCTAAAAGGCAGCATTTCCAATGCAAGCAGTCGTGAAATGTGCGAATTTAGGACTGGCCTGTGGGGCGTTAGCTGCAAATTTCCTCTTTCGTTCAAAGGTCTGGGATATGGACAATTGAACGCTGCGGTGGGACGTGGACGTGGACGTTGATGCTGTTTCTTGAGAAACTGCCATAACAAGTGAAGACTGAGAGGAGGGGGTATCTTTACATGCAGTATGGACAGGGGATTGCCTTGCACACACAACAGGGGGTTCTATTGCACGCACAACAGTGGAAGAAGCAGTGGTGACACCCGCTGACACTGGTCGTGGACCCTGGGTTTCGCCCCACAAAGTCGGGTGCTTTGCTGCCATGTGCCTGATCATGCTGGTGGTGGTCAGGCTGGTAGTTTTGTCACCCCTGCTGATGCTGGCATGGCAGGTGGAACATATGGCCTTTTTGGGGTTATCAGCAGAGTCTTTAAAAAAATTCCAGACTCTGGAAGACCTACCGCTTGTACTGGCAACGTCCCTCGTGTTGGTGTTACGGGGAACGGTTGCCTGCCTTCTGTCTGCGGCCACCACACTGCTTCTTCCTGCCTGTTGGGGTACTCTGCCTCCCTCCCCCTGTGTGCTGCTGGCCTCACTCTGCATGTCCTCCTTCCACGTTGGGTCAGTTACTAGATCATCCACCACCTCCTCCTCTTCCACTTGCGCACCACGATCCTCCTCCTCACTTCCTGGCAATTGTGTCTCGTCATCGTCCACCTCTTGTGACAGATTGCCAACGTCGACTTCCTGTGGCCATGGCTGTTCAAATATTTGGGCATCGCAACATGGGATCTCCTCTTCCACCACTTCAAGCGTATCAGGCGAGGGGCCCAAATATGGAAATGGACCAGTGAACAGCTCTTCAGAGTGTCCAAGTGTGGGATCACTTGCTGTCTGACGACACTCGGCATGGTGGGAGGAAGGAGCATCAGGGTGAGGAGCAGTATGCGGTCGAGACTCACGGCTACTAAGAGTTGACCGTGTGGAAGACAGACCGGAGGTGGTGGTGCCCAGGTAACTGGAAGTATTGTCTGCTATCCAATTAATAACCTGTTCACACTGATCAGTTCTCAATACTGGTGTTGTTCTGTGCTTCCCTAGTAATTCGGTCAAGAAGTGGGAGCGAGAAGATGTGGCTGTTGGTTGTGGCACATTTTGACCTTGGCCACGGCCCCGTCCTCTGCACGAACCATCACCAGAACGTCCACTTCCACGTCCCTTGCCACGCGCCTTGCCCATTGTAAATGAAGTAAAATAGCTTACACTTGCACTATCAATGGAAAAAGGGTAATAAAGAGTAGATTAGAACCGTGGAAGAGGAAAACCACAGTTATTGTTTACTGGGGTATACCACACTTTCTTAAATAGAGATATTTGCGGCTGAACAGTGAGCGACACACTCAAACTGCTTTTTTTTTAGATACCAAAGGCCCAAAACTGGATAGTACAGCGATTTGACCCGTGGAACTGCGAAACCACACTGGGATGTCGGGCCTACACAAAACTATTTTCAACAGATATATTTTTGTGTCACAACAGTCAGGAGACACTATTGTTTTTCTTTACGGAAAAAACTACCAAAACCTGAATAATAGAGATTTTTTACCGTGGAACAGCAAAACCACAGTTATAATTTACTGGTGTATGCCAGGCTTTTTAAAATATATACAGTGCCTACAAGTAGTATTCAACCCCCTGCAGATTTAGCTGGTTGACACATGCGGAATTAACTTGGCATTGTGACATTTGTACTGTAGATCAGCCTGGAAGTGGCAAATGCACTGCAGCAAATTTTGTTTTTGCTTTTTTTTTTGTTTTTTTTTTAAAACGTTAAAAGTTAATTCAGAGTGTCATTTATTATTCAACCCCTCAAACCACAAGAATTCTGTTTGGTCCCCCTAAAGTATTAAGAAGTAGTTCAGGCACCAAGAATAATGAGCTTCACATGTGTGGATTAAAGATCTCTTTTGCCAGCCTTTTCTGACTATTTAAGACCCTCCCCAAACTTGTGAACAGCACTCAGACATGGTCAACATGGGAAAGACAAAGGAGCATTCCAAGGCCATCAGAGACAAGATCGTGGAGGGTCACAAGGCTGGCAAGGGGTACAAAACCCTTTCCAAGGAGTTGGGCCTACCTGTCTCCACTGTTGGGAGCATCATCCGTAAGTGGAAGGCTTATGGAACTACTGTTAGCCTTCCACGGCCAGGACAGCCTTTGAAAGTGTCCTCCCGTGCCGAGGCCAGGCTTATCCGAAGAGTCAAGGCTAACCCAAGGACAACAAGGAAGGAGCTCCGGGAAGATCTCTTGGCAGTGGGGACATTGGTTTCAGTCAATACCATAAGTAACGTACTCCACCGCAATGGTCTCCGTTCCAGACGAGCCCGTAAGGTACCTTTACTTTCAAAGCGTCATGTCAAGGCTCGTCTACAGTTTGCTCATGATCACTTGGAGGACTCTGAGACAGACTGGTTCAAGGTTCTATGGTCTGATGAGACCAAGATCGAGATCTTTGGTGCCAACCACACACGTGACGTTTGGAGACTGGATGGCACTGCATACGACCCCAAGAATACCATCCCTACAGTCAAGCATGGTGGTGGCAGCATCATGCTGTGGGGCTGTTTCTCTGCCAAGGGGCCTGGCCATCTGGTCCGCATCCATGGGAAGATGGATAGCACGGCCTACCTGGAGATTTTGGCCAAGAACCTCCGCTCCTCCATCAAGGATCTTAAGATGGGTCGTAATTTCATCTTCCAACAAGACAACGACCCAAAGCACACAGCCAAGAAAACCAAGGCCTTGTTCAAGAGAGAAAAAGTCAAGGTGTTGGAGTGGCCTAGTCAGTCTCCTGACCTTAACCCAATTGAAAACTTGTGGAAGGAGCTCAAGAATAAAGTCCACATGAGACACCCAAAGAACCTAGATAACTTGGAGAAGATCTGCATGGAGGAGTGGGCCAAGATAACTCCACAGACCTGTGCCGGCCTGATCAGGTCTTATAAAAGACGATTATTAGCTGTAATTGCAAACAAGGGTTATTCCACAAAATATTAAACATAGGGGTTGAATAATAATTGACCCACACTTTTATGTTTAAAATTTAATAAAATTCAACTGAGCAGCATAACTTTTTGGTTTGTAAGATTTATGGTTCTGTTCATAAAACCTACTCTCGTTTGCAGTTTGAAGGCTCTAACTTATTTGCATCTTATCAAACCAGCTAAATCTGCAGGGGGTTGAATACTACTTGTAGGCACTGTATATATTTGCGGCTGAACAGTGAGCAACACTCAAACTGTTTTTTTTAGATACAAATGGCCCAAAAGTGGATAATACAGAGGTTTGTACCGTGGAACTGCAAAACCACACTTGTATTTCTTGGGCCTACACCAGACTATTTTCAACAGATATATTTGTGTCTGAAAAATCAGGGAGACACTATTTTTTTTTTTTTTACAGCAAAAAATTTAAAAAGCAGGATAATAGAGATTTTTTACCGTGGAACAGCAAAAGCACACTTCTGTCTCTCTGGCCTACACCAGACTATTTTCAACAGATATATTTGTGTCTGAAAAATCATAGGCACACTTTTTTTTTTGGGGGGGGGGGGACACACCAAAAGGTTAATAAGATGGGTATTTGTACATTGTGAAGGAGGAAAAAAAAAAGAAGATTTAGATAAAAAAAGGATTTTTTCTGGCCCCCGGGACCTGGAGCTAAGTCCAGCAATTTCAGCAACAGGAGCAGCACACAGGACTGTAATGCAGCGTTTGCTGGTATAACCACTGCGTCTCCTATACAGCCTGCCTGCCTGCCTGATATACCTGGGATGGATATTAGTCCTGAGAAGGACTGTTTGTTTGATCTGGCAGCCTTTACAGACCCTACACTAACTATTTTGCAGGATATATCTCTCCCTAAATCAGCAGCGCTGTCCCTACACTGTCTGATCCGGAGCGACTGTGTCCAAGATGGCGGCGACCGGTTTTAAATACTCGAGGTGACGCTGTGCGGCCAGCCAATCACTGTAATGCCCACAAACAACATGGCTGCGGCATTACAGTGACTGGCTGGCAATCCCTGCATGTTCATTGGCTCTGTAAAGAGTGCCAAACATGCAGGGCGGAGACCCGAGCTCCCGCCCTAGTAACCCGGAAATGCTCGGTGCTCGCCGAACATCCCGAGTAGCGTGATGCTCGGGCGAGTACCGAGCAGTGTCGAGCATGTTCGCTCAACACTATTTCTTATACCTGTTAGCAGCTGTTCAGGAATGAGCACACTAAGCCCTTAGTACTTTTCTGCCTATCTTTATCAGTCTACCAAGATGAAGAAGGCAGGGAGTAAGGCTCGTGGGCGTGGGCGTGGAGTTTCTGCGGAGAGAGGACGTGGGGATTCTGTGCCTGCTGCGGGCACCAGTAACTCAGCATCCCCCAGTTTTACCAGGCAAGTCTTTTATGCGCAGCTTTGTAGGAGCTCGCTCTACCCCACTGCTGCGGGAGGACCAAATTGAAGCCGATGTCGGATGGATTGCAGCTAACGCATCGACTTCAATTAGTTCCAGATCCTCTCAGGTCCTGAGCACTGAACAGCACCCATCTGTCTCTTCACCACCTGCCAAATTGCCCAGGCAGTCAGAGAGCCCTGGACAGGAGCCATCTCTACTTCTGTTCTCTGAATCTCTTGGCTTGGAATGAGGGGGCCAGCCAAGCAAAATTCTAGAATTAGAAGAAGAGGTAGTATGCAGTGATGCGCAACCGCTTTGTCTCTCTGAATCTGAAGAGGCGGGTGGGCCAGTGCCTATGGTCAGTACACCTCAGTACGCATCTGATGAGGAGACTCAGGTGCCACTTTCTGGTGCGTACTGTGCTCTCGAGACTACCCAGGAGAAGCAGTTGTTTGAAGAGGGTAGTGTAGATGATGAGGTCCAGGAAGGTGGTGGGAGCAGCTCTGAGGAAGAGATTCCCCGAACGGCTCAAAAAGGAGGGAGAGGGAGGGGGCAGACTTGGTTGCCTGTAGCCTCCACTTCGGCACCCATTAGGAGCATGCCTCTTCCAAAACCCAAAACAGGCGCTTCCAAGACTTGCAGTGCATGGTCCTATTTTGACACAGTTGCAGATGGCATTTGCTTTGTCAAATGCAAGCTGTGTAATCAGAAAGTGAAAAGAGGGAAAAGTGTCAGCAACCTCAATACCACAAATATGTGGAAACATGTGCGGACCAAGCACGTGGTGGAGTTATAAAAACACACTGAAGACCTAGGCCAACGTACAGCGCCACCTACCACCTCTTCAGCTCGTGTTGTAGCCTCTTCCTCCAGCTCACACACAGCTGGTTCGGCTTCCTCACAGGATCGCCATGGAAGAACCTCTGGCACTGTTGTACAGAGACACAGTGTCATTCCACCCACAGCACCACGTTCCCTGTCATCCTCACACTCCCAGGCCAGTCTACAGCCATCGTTAGCACAGGCATGGGAGAAAAGGCGCTCATACTCGACAAACCACCCCCGAGCACAGGCTCTGAATGCTGGCATTGCAAAACTACTGTCCCTTGAAATGCTATCATTCAGGCTGGTGGAGACTGACACCTTCCGTAACTTGATGGCATTGGTAGTCCCACAATACAATGTGCCCAGCCACTTTTATTTCAGCAGGCAAGCCATCCCTGACCTGCAACAGCATGTGGATGGAAAAATTAAACATGCACTACAAAACGCCGTTAGTAGCAAGGTCCACCTGACCACCGATGCGTGGACCAGTAAGCATGGACAGGGACGATACCTTTCCCTCACTGCCCATTGGGTAAATGTTGTGGAGCTGGGTACAGATCTTGAGAGTGGCGCTGTACGTGTTCTGCCAACTCCAAGGATTGCAGGAATCCAGTCTGTACACATTGACTCCTCCTCATACTCCAGTTCCTCTGAATCAGCGCTGCAGGAGCCGTCACGGTCTACCTCCACATCGACCCGTGAACGGTTATCTGTTACGACCGATATGAGCACAGCCGTGGCCAAACGTCAACAATAGAGATGAGCGGTGTTCGACTCGAACAGTTCGCCAATCTCAAATTCGAGCTGTTTTGGGCGGTGTTCGAGCCGTTCGGCGAACACGAACGATTTGAAAAAAATTCGGCTGTTCGAGGTTATGTTCGATAACTGTTCATGCACCAAAATCATAACTGGATTTTTTTCTCAGTAATGCTGAAAATTAATGTTAATACACAGTTTGAGTGTACAGCGGGGCGGGGGGAGGGGAAGGGGATGGATCTCTGCAGAAATAATGAAGATCTCAATTTTTTTTTCTCTTTCCCGCATTTACAGTGGGGAGGTGCAATCTGTCAGCCTATCAGCAGCGCACACACGGAGCGAACTGCTTTTTTTCACACAAGCAAGGGCATGTGTCATTGGCAGTCCTTTTAAGGACTAGGTTACATCATTTCCTACGACTTTTATCAGGCAGGTCTGTGCTCTTAAGTAGGTTGGGAGTAAAGACTAATTGTAATTTCAGTCCTTTTCAGGGCTAGGTTACATCAGTTCCTATCACTTTTTGCCAGGCAGGTCTGTGCCAGTGCTGTGCAAGTTTTTTTCACAGCATTTGGCTAAATCTAGCAAAGCAAATCCTTTTTGTCCTCTTGCAGTGTGTGTTAGTCAGTGGAGAAGCCTATCTGTGTTGCAAGCTACACCACCTGTGTATAGAATACAATTTTTTTTACTGCACTTAGTGAAGTAAAAAGTTTTGGGCATAGCATCATTCTATTAGTCCATCTATATTAACCTCCATCAGGTTGCAAATTCAATATAATTTTTTTCTGCATCTAGCTCTGAAAAAATATTTCGGCTTGTAGCAGTGTGTGGGACTTGTTCTATTAGTCCATCTATACTAACCTCCAGCAGGTTGCAAATTCAAAATAATTTTTATCTGCATCTAGCTCTGAAAAAATATTTGTGCTTCGGCTTGTAGCAGTGTGTGGGACTTGTTCTATTAGTCCATCTATACTAACCTCCATCAGGTTGCAAATTCAATATAATTTTTTTCTGCATCTAGCTCTGAAAAAATATTTTTGCTTGTAGCAGTGTGTGGGACTTGTTCTATTAGTCCATCTATACTAACCTCCAGCAGGTTGCAAATTCAAAATAATTTTTATCTGCATCTAGCTCTGAAAAAATATTTGGGCTTCGGCTTGTAGCAGTGTGTGGGACTTGTTCTATTAGTCCATCTATACTAACCTCCATCAGGTTGCAAATTCAATATAATTTTTTTCTGCATCTAGTTCTGAAAAAATATTTCGGCTTGTAGCAGTGTGTGGGACTTGTTCTATTAGTCCATCTATACTAACCTCCACCAGGTTGCAAATTCAATCTAATTTTTTTCTGCATCTAGCTCTGAAAAAATATTTCAGCTTGTAGCAGTGTGTGGGACTTGTTCTATTAGTCCATCTATACTAACCTCCATCAGGTTGCAAATTCAATATAATTTTTTTCTGCATCTAGCTCTGAAAAAATATTTCGGATTGTAGCAGTGTGTGGGACTTGTTCTATTAGTCCATCTATACTAACCTCCACCAGGTTGCAAATTCAATCTAATTTTTTTCTGCATCTAGCTCTGAAAAAATATTTCGGCTTGTAGCAGTGTGTGGGACTTGTTCTATTAGTCCATCTATACTAACCTCCACCAGGTTGCAAATTCAATATAATGTTTTTCTGCATCTAGCTCTGAAAAAATATTTTGGCTTGTAGCAGTGTGTGGGACTTGTTCTATTAGTCTATCTATACTAACCTCCACCAGGTTGCAAATTCAATATAATTTTTATCTGCATCTAACCCAGCCAATACTTTTGGGCTAATACCACAGTTTGGCCACTCAGCTCTGCTCGGTTCCCATCCATTGTTTTTTGTGCAAACAACTCCAGATTTGTGAATTAGTTAACCACCAAAATGAGTGGAAAAAGGCCTGCTGCTGGTGGAAAGGGGAATAGGCGTGTTGGGAAGGGAAAAAAAGGTTGTGTCCGTGGGGTAGGTGTTAAAGCAACAGTAACATCTGCAGAAGAAGGACCATCTTCCAGCCAAACTAAGATGTCTACTTCTTTTAGCGGACAATGTGATAAGATCCCTTTCTTATGGCCACGCCAATCGCGACAAATTCCAGATGAGGCACAAAAACAGCAGGTGCTTCAACGGATATCAAGTGCTCCTTTAAGTGGGCTCTCCTCCACCTCAACTTCAACATCACAAATACTCCAGTCCTCAGAGTTGTCACCCCAATCGCACTTGCTTCCTCACAGCTCCCAAGTCTCCAGCTGTCCGTCTGAGTATGGGGTAAAACAGATGGTTGAGTCTGCAGAGCTGTTTACTCATACTATAGCCTGGGAATCAGAGGTCGGCTCCAGAGCTTCTGTGAATCCAGACGAGGAAATGATCTGCACTGATGCCCAGAATCTTTATGAGTCGGATCCAGGACCAGACGCAGAAGGTTCTGACCATAATGTAGACCCTCATTCCCAAACTGTAACTCCTGTTGGTGGAGACAATGAGGAAGATGATGATGAGACTCAAATACCTGATTGGAGCGACAACTTTAGTTTTTTGTCAGGGCAGGAAGAGGTTGGCTCTGAGGACGACAGGTGTGATAACACACAGGGTGATGATGACGAGATTGGAGATCCCTCTTACTGTCAACCCACAGTCAGCCAAGAGATGAGGTCAGCAGAGGAGGTGGTGGAGGATGCTAGTGACGACGAGGTCAGGTTGCGCCTTCCTGGACAGAGACGTAGTACTGGAAGCATGTCAACAACTGCATCCTCAAACACAACTCTGCCTCTGACCACAAGTCGTGGTGGCTCTTCAGGTCGCATGGGTGCTAAGCCTTGCATAGCCTGGGAATTTTTTCAGATCGATAAAGATGACCCAACTCGTGTTATTTGTAACATTTGTCAGCAAAAGCTAAGTAGTGGCCAAAAAATACATAGTTTGAGTACTTCATGCATGAACCGGCACATGGATATGAAGCATAAGTTGCAGTGGGAAGCTCACTGTGCTACAATGCGGCCTAGCTGGCTGGGCCAACCACCGTCTGCCACATCTTGTGCATCCGCGGCCTCTTCATCCTCTGTGACTGGAAGGACAGCAGTCACACCTGTTTGGGGACGCAGACCTGCCACCTCTTTACCCACAACAACCAGCGTGATTGGCAGGTCATCATTTTCTTTGGAGGTGGAAACACCAGCTGGTGTTGAGCGCTGTCCGACATCTATAGCACCACCTTTGGATCAAGGCAACCTAACATGTCCGCCTGCATCTTCCTCACAGACTGGCAGTTTGCCGGGGACACCCTTCTCAACCACGTCTAAGCACAACAGCCAGCCCTCGGTCCCTCAGATGTGGACAAGTAAAAGACCATTTCCTCCTAGCCATGAGAAAGCTAAGAGGTTGAATTTCACCATCTGTAAGTTCTTGTCTACAGAAATGCTTCCTTTGCGCCTGGTGGACACAGAGGATTTTCGAGACCTTATGTCCGTCGCAGTGCCCCAGTACCAGATGCCCAGTCGGCAATACTTCTCAAAGAAAGGTGTGCCTGCGCTCCACCAGCATGTCGCACACAACATCACCGCTTCTTTGAGAAACTCTGTGTGTGACAGGGTGCATTTCACCACAGACACTTGGACGAGTAGGCATGGACAGGGGCGTTACATGTCGCTCACTGGGCACTGGGTAACTATGGTGACAGCAGGACAAGGGGCTGCTGTCCAAGTCTTGCCATCCCCACGAGTTGTGCGTCAATCCTCTTTATCTCAAAGTTCCTCCACTGCTTCTGCCTCCTCATCCTCCTCTCGGTCCTCCACCTGCACCCAAAGCCTGTCTGGTCATGCCACAAGGTTTCTAACTGCGCAGAAGGGATCCTGCACACCTCCTTACTATGCTGGCAGCAGGGCTCAACGTCATCAGGCGGTTTTTACTTTGAAATGTCTGGGAAATGTGAGTCACACAGCTGAGGAGATGAGGTCAGCTCGGGAGAACCAGTGGTTGTCTCCACTGGACCTGAAACCTGGGAAGGCCGTGAGCGACAATGCTGCAAACCTCAGTGTGGCCCTTCGCCGGGGCAATGTCACACATGTGCCTTGTATGGCTCACGTGTTGAACCTGGTTATCCAGCAATTTTTAGCCCACTATACCGGACTAGATGGCCTTCTGCAGAGGGCACGGTCGCTGTGTGCTCACTTCCGCCATTCGCATCCCGCAGCTCAGCGACTTACATCTCTACAGAAGTCGTTGGGCCTGTCACTTCACCGGCTAAAATGCGATGTGCCTACCCGGTGGAATTCAACTCTACACATGTTGCAGCGACTGTGGCAGCACCGACAAGCCCTGGTGCAATACGTTGTGACGTATAGCCTGGGCCAACGAGATCCAGAGGTGGGGCAAATCACGCTGGAGGAGTGGTCTCAGATCAGGGACCTATGCACCCTTCTGCACAGTTTTGAAATGGCGACGAAGATGTTTAGTGCTGACGATGCCATTATCAGCATGACTATTCCGGTGATTTACATGCTGGAACACATGTTAAACAGAATTCGGAGTCAGGTGGTGGCACAAGAGGAGGTGGAGGAAGTAGAGGAGGAGGAGTTGTATGCGGAAGGGCTAACATCTGCAAGGTCCAGACGGTCAGCAGCACCAAGGCGGCAGGCATGTGACGGTGGAGGAGATGGTTTTACCAGGGCGCATGGTAGCAGCCAAACTAGTGAGGAAGGTGCAGGAGCCCAGGAAGAAGTGGAGGACAAACTGATGGAAGACTCATCAGATGAGGGAGACCTTGATCACATTTCTGTTGTGCGAGGTTGGGGAAAGAGGACAGAGGAAGGAAGCATGATTGTTACCTCGCCACCAACACAACAGGGACTTGGTACTCCTGGATGTGCAAGACACATGAGTGCCTTCTTGCTGCACTACCTGCAATATGACCCTCAAATTGTGAGAATTAGAAATAATCCTGACTACTGGGTTGCCACACTGTTAGATCCCCGGTACAAAAGTAAATTTGCAGAAATTATTCCTGCCATAGAAAGAGATGCACGCATGCAGGAGTATCAGCAGAGACTGTTGAAGAATCTTACATGTGCTTTTCCCCAAAACACTAGTGGTGCACGTAGTGAATCTCACAGTTCCAACTTGCCAACCGTGGGACCGTCGAGTGTTCAGCACTCAAAACGTAACAGAAACACTGTATCTGCTGGTAACATCAATTTTGCGGAATCATTTCACCACTTTTTTAGCCCATCCTTTGCAAGGCCACAGGAGACAAGAAGTCTGACACATAGTCAACGCCTAGAGACGATGGTACAGGAGTATCTCCAAGTAAACATTGAAGCCATGACTGTGTCACTGGACCCTTGCTCTTTTTGGGCTTCCAATCTGGATAAATGTCCGGAGCTTGCCACTTACGCCTTGGAGATCTTGTCATGCCCCGCAGCCTGCGTTCTGTCTGAACGTGTGTTCAGCACTGCTGGTGGTGTGCTGACAGATAAGATCACGCCGCTCTCCACTGATAATGTAGACAGACTCACATTCATAAAGATGAACAATTCATGGATCCGAAATGACTTTTCTACCCCTGTGTCATCCTGGGGAGAGTAAAAGCTTGATGATTTGTTAAAATCACCTCACCAACCATTTTAAGCTTTCATATTACTAATCATGTTTATCTGTATCTTGGCTGGAAAATAATTTGAGCCTTGTAGCAGTGTGCAGTACTGATTCTATTAGGCCATCTATACTAAACTCCACCAGATTTAAAATTACTAATCATGTCTATCTGTATCTTGGCTGGAAAATAAGTTGGGCCTTGTAGCAGTGTGCAGTACTGATTCTATTAGGCCATCTATACTAAGCTCCACCAGCTTTCAAATTAATAATTATTTGTAGCTGCATCCAGCCCGGAAAATAATTTTGGGGCTCCTAGATGCGCAAGACACATGAGTGCCTTCTTGCTGCACTACCTGCAACATGACCCTCAGATTGTCAGAATTCGAAGTAATCCTGGCTACTGGGTTGCCACACTCTTAGATCCCCCACACTCTTCGATCAACCTATTCATTTTAATAAAGAACAAAAAAATGGTCATTTTTGAAATTATAAGCATTAGCAGGTTATTAGAAACTGAAATCAAACAGTTTTCAACTCAAAACTTTATTCTAGGTGATGTTACATTTGCACATAGGACCATTTGTTCGAAAGGAGCTTCTGAACTCTCTCGTCCTTTGAATTTGTCAGGTTTTGGATGGTTTGCATGAGGACAGAATACCCTCCCAGAGCTGTTGCTTAGATGTGAACTGCCTCCCGCCATCATAGACACTCCTTTTGATGATGCTCCAGAGGTTCTGAATGGGGAAGAGGTCAGGGGAGCATGGGGGTCACACCATAAGTTTGTTCCCTTTTATGCCCATATCAGCCAGAGATGCATATGTGTTATGTGCAGCATTAGACGGTGCATTATCATGCATGAAAATGATCTTGCTGCGGAATACACGGTTCTTCTTCTTGAACCATGGCCGAAAGTGCTGTTTGAGAAACTCCACATACATTATGGAGTTCATCTTTACCCCTTCAGGGATCCTAAAGGGGCCGAAAATCTCTCTCCCCATGATTCCAGCCCAAAACATTACTCCACCTCCTCCTTGTTGGCGCCATAGCCGTGTTTGCATGGGGTGTCCATCAACCAGCCATCCTCCACTCCATCCATCTGGACCATCGAGCGTTGCACGGCACTCATCTGTGAGCAAAACAGTTTTGAAGTCAGTCTTCATGTATTGTTTGGCCCACTGGAGCCGTTTCTGCTTGTATGCAGTGGATAGAGGAGGTTGACAGGATGGCTTACGCACAGCTGCAAACCTCTGAAGGACTCTGCATCTTGTTGTTCGGGGGACGTTGGAGGCAACAGCAGCTTCAAAAACTTGTCTGCTGCTATGACAAGGCTTTTTTCGCCGCTACTCTTTTAACCTGACGTAATTGCCTGTAGGAAAGAGTCCTCAATTTTCCCTTATCAGCACGCACACGTGTGTACTGTGAATCAGCTACATACTTCTTGATTGTGCGATGATCAGGATGAAGTGTCTTGGCAATGTTGATTGTAGTCATGCCTTGACCTAAACACTCTACAATTTGTTGCTTCTCAGCAGCCGACACATCCTTTTTCTTTCCCATTTTGGCAGAAAAAGTAGGCTGCTTAATAATGTGGGACAGCCTTCTTAAGTAGTCTTGCCTTTCATTGGACACACCTGCCAAACAAATTAGCACAGGTGTCTGCAATTGCTTACAGTGATATAAAGAGCCCTGACACACATCACCATCAATGAGTTTAACTGACAAAAAAAAAAATTCTTCCCTTATCACTCCTAAACACTTTTTGCATAATAATTTGGAACACAGTGTACAAAACACCAGTGGTTCACGTAGTGAATCTTACAGTTCTAACTTGCCAACCGTGGTCTGTATGGAGTTGTTCAATAAAGGGCCCAAAATTAAGATAACATAGATGGGAGAGGTCTCCATGAATACGAATTCCTAAGTATTTGATACCCTGTGAGGGCCAGGCAAAGGGAAAGTTGGACTGGATGGAATCCTGTATGGATTTGGGGAGGGAGACATCGAGGGCCTCAGACTTCGCTGCATTGATTTTAAAATTTGACCATGCAGCAAAGTGATCTATTTCAGCCATAACAGCAGGGATGGATATATGTGATTGAGTGATATATACTAGGACATCATCAGCAAATGCAGAGCACTTGTACTCAGTGCCTCCCACCTCAATCCACCTAATATTGGGGTTATGGCGAATTGATGAGAGCAGGTGCTCCGTCACTAGGATGTATAAGAGAGGGGACAGAGGACATCCCTGCCTTGTCCCATTGGTGATTATGAAAGGTGATGAAAATGTTCCATTTATCTTCAGCCTAGGTGACGTATTGCGATACAGGGCCGTGATTTTGGCTATAAAAGGGTTCCCTAGACGCCTACCCCAAGCTTTTTTAAGAGAATAATATATGGCGTGCCAGGAGACTCTGTGGAATGCTTTCTCAGCATCCAACGAGAGTATCTAATTACAAATTTTTAACTGCATCTAGCCCAGGAAATACTTTGTGCCTAGTAGCAGTGTCTGCTAGTCAACGGATTATCCCAGCTGTTAAGCAAGCTACACCACCTGTAGTTTGGACACTTAATTTTTTCAAAGGAAATGGTTCGGGCTCCCCGGGACACTCAGTGAAGAGCATCGGAGAGGCACCCCAAGGCATAGGGGCTGGGACTGGCGGTAGGACGCCTTGCGGTGGACCGCCGAGCTCAATCCTTATAAAAGCTTTTTAACTGCAGCAGCTTTAGTGGACGCTACTGGAGCTGGAATTACGCGGCTGCTGGCATGAGACTTGCCCTCCAATAGATCCTTGTAAAAGGATTTAAAGTGTACTCATTCAAATTAGAGAGACAATTTAAATTAAAAAGATTAGACCTGCCTCCACCGCAGGGGGGATTCGCTCGACCCACCAGCGGACAGGCACCAGTATTGGGAGAGGGGGGCTGGCCGTCAGGGTCCACTGCGGCTCTGGCACAAAGCCGGCGACACAGAGGTCGCACGGGCAGTAACGGACTGGCTGTGTCGGCTTCACACTTTTTTGGTTTTAGAAGGGCATGACATGCCTATATCTGTGTCTCCCCCTACTTTTACTCCTCCACCTCTTTTCTTTTCGCATGACTATATGTACTTGTCACTTTTCCATGTGTTAGTTGTGTCTTCTGAGCAGTTTGTCAGCTTTTGGACACCTTTGAAGGTGTTTTCTATGTGTTTCTATGTGTTTTTGTTTGCCTGCCATTGGTTTTAACTGTGTTCGACGAACAGTTCGGCGAACATACGGGTGTTCGACGAACCGAACCGAACTCGAACACTATGGGGGTGGCTCAACACTAGTCAACAGGCCATATTGAAATTCATTTCTTTGGGGAATCGAAGCCACACAGTGCAGGAGCTCTGGAATGCCATCAAGCAGCAGAGCGACGTGTGGTTTGTGCCAGCGAATCTCCAGCCAGGCATGGTAGTGTGTGACAATGGCCGAAATCTGGTGGCAGCTCTGGGCGTAGGCAACCTCACTCACATCCCATGTCTGGCACATGTGCTCAACTTGGTCGTGCAGAGTATTTTGAGGGACTATCCGGATCTTGATGCACTGCTGCACAAGGTCCGCATAGAGTGCGCTCACTTGCGGCATTCCCTCATCGCAAGATCACGCATTGCAGCTCTGCAGCACCGATTATGCCTTCCGGATCATCGCATCATATGTGACCTACCCACCAGGTGGAATTCAACGTTACATATGTTGGAGAGGTTGTGTGAGCAGCAGGCAGCAGTAATGGAGTACCAGCTGCAGCAGGCGCAAACAAGTCGCACTGCGCGCCGTTCACACTTCACCACCACTGAGTGGGCCTCTATGAAGGACATCTGCCACGTTTTGCGTGCCTTCGATTATTCCACGCAGATGGCGAGTGCAGATGATGCACTAGTCAGCATGACTATTCCCCTTATCTGCCTGCTTGAAAAAACACTGCAAGCACTAAGGGAGGAGGTTTTGGAAGAGGTGGAGGATGAGGAGTCACAAATGCCATCTGCTTCTGTACAGTCTGCGCAACGTGGTTCCTCACAAAGGCCTAGGCAGTGGACACTTTGTGAGGAGGATGAGGAGGAGTCAATGGAGGAGGAAGACATCTGTCCAGAGGAGGGAGGTACACAATGCTCTAGTAGTCAGTATCTAGAGCGAGGGTGGGGTAATGCAGAGCAGGCAGAGATCACGCCTCAGTATGGCAGTATGCAGCACATGGTTGATTTCATGCTGCAGTGCCTGAGAAACGACCGCCGCATCGCCCACATTCTCAACACAACACTGCTGATTATTGGGTGTCCACCCTCCTAGATCCTCGCTACCGGGACAACTTACAAAGCCTCATAACACTGTTGAACCGGGAACATAAAATGCGGGAGTACCAAGACACACTGGTGCATTCCATCATGTTCTCCATTCCACCCGAGAGCAGTGCTGCTAGTGCTTTACAAAGCAGCTCAGTGTGTCGAGGCACTGGAGGAAGCTCTGCACAAAGAGGGAGCAGAAGCAGAGCCTCAGCACAAGTCAAGACCAGTATGGCACAAATGTGGCAAAGTTTAGTGTCCCCGCCACAAATGTCTACACCATCACAGACGGCTCCAGTCAGCAGGAGGCAACGTTTCCATCAGATGGTGACAGACTACATGTCTTGCCCTCTCAGTGTACTCCCAGACGGCTCTTCCCCCTTCAAGTTTTGGGTCTCTAAGCTGGATACAGGGCCAGAGCTTAGCCAGTATGCATTGGAGGTGCTGGCTTGCCCTGCTGTTAGTGTATTATCGGAACGCATCTTTAGTGCCGCAGGTGGTGTACTAACAGACCGTCGCATCCGACTATCCTCCAATAACGTTGACCGGCTAACTTTTCTGAAAATGAACAAGGCCTGGATCTCGCATGACTTTGCCAGTCCTCTTCCAGATTAAATAATTGTTTGTCAACAGTATCCAGGTCTCCTGTTGTGTTCATGCTTCTACCACCTGAACTGTAATCCCTGGGCTCCAACACCGCCAGTTGCTGCTCAGAAGTGCCGTCTGCACAGTCAACACTTGCTCCAGTGTTATTGGGGTTCAGTAACGTCAGCTGATCCCCTGCTGTGTGTCCGGCAATTTCTCCTGCTCTGTCCACATTCACACTACTACTGATTTTAAACTTGCTCTAATTAGGCCTCTGGCTCCTCTCTGTTTTCAGTATTTACCCTGGGATTCAACACCGCTAGTTGCTGCTCAGAAGCGCTGTCTGCACAGTCAACACTTGTTCCAGTGTTATTGGGGTTCAGTAATGTCAGCTGATCCCCTGCTGTGTGTCCGGCAATTTCTCCTGCTCTGTCCACATTCACACTACTACTGATTTTAAACTTGCTCTAATTAGACCTCTGGCTCCTCTCTGCTTTCAGTATTTACCCTGGGCTCCAACACTGCCAGTTTCTGCTCAGAAGTTCCATCTGCACAGTCAACACTTGCTCCAGTGTTATTGGGGTTCAGTAACGTCAGCTGATCCCCTGCTGTGTGTCCGGCAATTTCTCCTGCTCTGTCCTCATTATCACTACTACTGATTTTAAACTTGCTCCAATTAGGCCTCTGTCTGGCTCCTCTCTGTTTTCAGTATTTACCCTGGGCTTCAACACCGCCAGTTGCTGCTCAGAAGTGCCGTCTGCACAGTCAACACTTGCTCCAGTGTTATTGGGGTTCAGTAACGTCAGCTGTTCCCCTGCTGTGTGTCCGGTAATTTCTCCTGCTCTGTCCACATTCACACTACTACTGATTTTAAAATTGCTCCAATTAGGCCTCTGTCTGGCTCCTCTCTGTTTTCAGTGTTTACCCTGGGCTCCAACACCGCTAGTTGCTGCTCAGAAGTGCTGTCTGCACAGTCAACACTTGCTCCAGTGTTATTGGGGTTCAGTAACGTCAGCTGATCCCCTACTGTGTGTCCGGCAATTTCTCCTGCTCTGTCCACATTCACACTACTACTGATTTTAAACTCGCTCCAATTAGGCCTCTTGCTTCACTCTGTTTTTAGTATTTACCCTGCGTTCCAGCACTACCAGCTGTTTCCCAGCAGTGCCTTTGGCACGGGTACTCCCTACTGCCCAGCCTGGTTCCAGCACGCCAGCTATTTTCGGGTAGTGTCAACGTCACTTTGCCTCCAATACGTTGTCCTGTCATGTTGCGGCAGGGTTAGCCGATTCTATGGTGCCTGCAGTTTAGGTGACTCCTATGTGGGCTGCGGGATCTCGCAATGAAGGTTGGTTCCATAGTGCCAATAGGACAAGTACCCCCTGTAGGACTGTGGGTTTCGGCAACTCGGGCCGGCTCGCGGCCTTGCAACTTTTTTTTTCATGGGTACCTTCTGCTGCCTATCTGAGTTCCAGTACCATTACCTGGTCCTCGGTAGTTCCATTGGCTCTTGTACCTTCTGCTACCCATCCAGGTTCCAGTAAAGTCAGCTGGTCCTCGGTAGTTCCATTTGCTCTTGTACCTTCTGCTACCCATCCGGGTACCAGTATTGTCAGCTGGTTCTCGGCAGTGTCTTTGGCATGGGTACTCCCTCCTTCCCAGCCTGGTTCCAGCACGCCAGCTGTTTCCAGGTAGTGTCAACGTCACTTTGCCTCCAATACCTTGTCCTGTCGTGTTGCGGTCGGGTTAGCCGACTCTATGGTGCCTGCAGTTTAGGTGACTCCTATGTGGGCTGTGGGATCTCGCAATGAAGGCTGGTTCCATAGTGCCAATAGGACAAGTACCCCCTGTAGGACTGTGGGTTTCGGTAACTACGGCCGGCTCGCGGCCTTGCAACTTTTTTTTTCATGGGTACCTTCTACTGCCTATCTGAGTTCCATTACCATTAGCTGGTCCTCGGTAGTTCCATTGGCTCTTGTACCTTCTGCTACCCATCCTGGTTCCAGTACCGTTAGGTGGTTCTTGGCAGTGCCTTTGGCTTAGGTGCCTCCTTCCCGGTATCCGAGTTCCACCAACGTTTGCTGGTCCTTGGTAGTGCTTTCTGGCACAGGTACCTCCTGCTTAGTAACCGCGTTCCAGTACCGTCAGCTGGTCCTCGGTAGTTCCATTGGCTCTTGTACCTTCTGCTACCCATCCGGGTTCCAGTACCGTCAGCTGGTTCCAGGCAGTGCCTCAGCCTTCTTGTACCTTCTGCTACATTTCCAATTTGAAGCTTTTTGAAATGGTTTTTGGTAATCACTCTGGATCTCCCTGACGACGACCCTGAAGACGACGACCCTGAAGACCACCCGGAAGAAGACGAGGATCCCGAAAACGACGACACTGAAGACAACGACCCTGAAGACCACCCCGAAGACGACGACCCTGAAGACCACCCCAAAGAAGACCAAGAAGATGACCCTGAAGAAGATGACCAAGAGGACAAAGAACAAGAAGACAACCACCAAGATACAGAAGAACAAGAGACAGAAGACCAAGAAGCAGAAGAACAATAAGCTGCAGAACAAAAGGCAGAAGAACATTAAGTATAAGACTAAAAATCAGAGCAAAAGATATTATCTAAATTATAAGCAGAAGAAGACTAAGCAGTGTATGGGGTGAGTCCGTTCCTCCTCGTGGTGACCCTGGAAAAGACCTGCTGCTGCAGGCCAAACTGAACGCGGACAAATCCTGTTGTAAATCTTTTGTGACAGGCAGAACGGAAGATGTAATCTTCCAACTTTTATAGATAACAACTACAGCAATGCCTGTCACAAATAAGAATTGATGAAGAAGAAGAAAATGAAGAAGATGAAGAAGTAGAATATGAAGAAGAATAATAGTTGAATAAGACGAATATGAAAAATGTAAAAAAAAAGAATAATAGGAAGAAGGTGAAGAATAAGAAGATGAATAAGGTGAAGAAGAAGTTGATGAAAAAGATGCTGCTGCTGAGGATGATGAAGAAGAAAGTGTGGGAGAAGTAAAAAAGAAGGTGACGAGCATGGAAGTAGTGAAACATAAATATCTGACAAAATATAAAAAAGCTTAACATAGTCAATATCTTTGTAACTCCGAACATCTTAAAAAAAATATTAATTCCTGCTATTCTATTTGATTGGGCTAAACGTCTATGCCTTTAATGTCTCCTCCACCTCCCCTAATACATTCTACATTATTCTTAGTTGTTTTCCTTCATGTAGAATTAACCTACAAGGAAAGAAAGGGTTTATTTTCATTCCGATATTTGTGTCCCATTGACTTGCATTGGTTTCCGGTATTGGAATCGGCAATATCCGATATTTTTTGGGTATTGGTCTGATCCAATCCGATCCGATATTTCCCGATATCGGACGGTATCGCTCAACACTAGAGATAACCCAACAGCATAACACTGTTAAAGCTGTTTTGTGCAGAGTAATGGGCTAAAATTCCTCCAAGCTGATGTGCTTGATGTAATTAATCAGTAATTACCTGAAAAATTTAGATGCAGTTACTGCTGCACAAGGAAGTCCTACCAGACATTATACTGGAAGCAAAAGTTCAATTTTGCCACTGCCAGGAGTGATATTGGATCATTTTCCTCATTTAAAAAAAATTATAAAATGTAACATTTTGGACTTAATTGTTTGATTTGCTTCAGTTTATCTGCATTTAGGAGGTGTGTGAAAATCTGCCATAGTTTTAAGTCAAATTTCTGCAGAAATATGGAAAATCCTAAAGGGTTCACAAACTTTCAAGCACCACTGTAAGGTTGGTTTATTGCCCGAGTCATATTTCAAGACTTTTAAAGGGTCAAACAGCAGTCTAGAGTCTAGAAGCAAAACCTACAAAAGACAAAAATATATCTCGCTGGTGGGACGGCTTGTATACTTTTTTTTATCAAAAATAGTTCACTAAGTACCCTATATTTATTATGCAACTTTGCTTTACATTTATATATAATGATGGTAGGGTATGAGATATATTTTTGTCTTTTGTAGGTTTTGCTTCTTTTTGCTAGTGTGAACATGCTCCTATTTCTTGCATGTCTACCATCTTAGTCCTCAGTTCACATTGCTTTGTTTAGAGTCTAGAAGGTAGACACCTACTAGTGGCCTAAGAGAAACATTACACAATACGTATGGATTGAGTGTTTGGACATAATTACTGGAAAAACCATACTGTATCCACATATCCACATAATATCTTAAACTCCATATATTAATTGTGTTTTTCCTTCCAAAATTAAGTTGTATTTTTTCCAGCCTGGCCCCAAACTATGTTCGGAACATTTTTTTGCAGCACCCAGTGAATTCAGTGGGCAGAGTGAGAACAATTCTATTATTTGTGAAGTATGATAATAAACAAGCTCTTCTCTTAATACTAAATAAATCAATAGTTCATATAAACCTTAAAACAGAAACTTCCTGAAATTAAAAAAGTCATGCAATACAATGTTTTACTGCTTACTTTTGGTAGGAAGAAACCCTTCAGTGTGATGTCATGAGTAGTCATACGTGGCAGATTGGTTGGCACAACATTGGCGAATCTCTGAACCTCGTGGATTATGGCGTCTGTGTATGGCATGTGTTTGCGGTGCGCCATCTGAGGCTCAGTTGATCCGATAACCTTTTCGATCTCTTTTTGAACATTTTCTGTTATCAGAGACAATATTACCCATAATTACCCATAATGTCTTCAAGTCTAAGAAAAAGGCAAACACAATATTTCTAAGCTTTCAGTACTGGTAAAGGTGGAGTGATGATTTTTAAGGCCCTACCATCCACCCACCTCTTCTCCACCTTTTTCATGACATGTGGAATGACTAGAGATGAGCGAGCACTAAAATGCTTGGGTACTCGTTGCTCGGGTCGAGCAAATTGGAATACTCGGGTGCTCGACTTGAGCAACGAGCCCAATGTAAGTCTATGGGAAACTCGAGCATTTTTCAGACGGCTCCTCGGCGGTTTGCAGAGGGCCTAAAAATTGCCCAAATCGATGGGAACAGTGCTCAAATGACATGGGAACAGCATGGGAAAGACCCATGGAAGCATTTCTGACTCCCAGGTCACTGCTGTCAACAACGTTGTCAGAGTATTACGTCACTTTTACGGACTCACAATAAAACATACAAAAACAAAAACAAAATGGATTTTCCTGGGAAATATGTTAAGGAACATCCTTTCCAGGGTAATGACTAGTATATAAGGCAAAATAAATAACCAAAACCAAAAATACTCCTCCACACCTTGGGCTATGTTCACACATAGCATTTTTGATGCGTTTTTGCACTTTTGCATTGCTTTCAACCAAGACAAATGCATTCACTGAGAAATGTAATTTTAACATTTTACAAACTTATCTGGCCATGTGGTATGTGACCCCTTATCAGACACATGCGTACATTGCTGAAAAGACATGGGAACAGCATGGGGAAGACCTCTGGAAGCATTTCTGACTCCCAGGTCACTGCCTAAAAGTGTGCCCATCATAAGTGATCCTTGGCACATGCGAAGATGCCTCCCGCCATGCACCTGTCGTTGCAGACTTGCAACAATCACCGTCCACGTCCTTGTCCCAGTGCAGCGTTCAGTTGTCCCTAACCCATTCCTTGGAATGCAAGCGCAAGTATGCAGCCAGCCACCCACCCTCCCACAGGCTGCAATACTATACTGCCAAATTTTTGCAGCTGCTTGCACTTGAAATGTGGCCTTTTAAGCTCGTGGAGGCAGAAGATTTTCATAACCTCATGCCGGCGGCGGCCGGGTGCCCATAATCGGACCCCAGCCTCTACTATATTTCCCGGTATCGCCTCCGCCTTCCACAAGCACAGGTCCCACAACATTACCCGTGCCCTCCCCAGTGCACTTACTGGGAAGGACCGCCTAACCACAAATACGTGAACAGGTGAATGTGGCCAGGGACGGTAGGAAAAAAGTCCACAGCTTTTTTTGCTGAGAGTTGTATTTAGCTCGGTGAAAGGACTGGCATAGAGGGAAACCCTATCTACCCTGCGTGTCATTTCTCCCAGGAAGTCCTCTAATGCAGCTTGTTGCAGAAGCAATGGCAGCCCGTCCAACATCAACTCGCCCTTGTCGTTGGTGCTTTAACACACACACATCTTTCTTTGCGCATTTAATTTCTTGAATACAGAGTAGGACAATGGCCTGATCTGTAATGTGGTCTGAGAAATAACATGCATTAGCATGGCCGATCCACATTAAAAAAGCAGCCATAGAGTGTTCGGGAACCTTCCCCCACACTTTTCTTAGCCAGGGTTGCTTTTCGGCAGGGTTGGACGGACCCACCAGAGAACCGGAGACTCCTCCGGCGGGCCCTGGCGTCTCCTTCAGGAGAGCTCATAGTGCCAAGGTGAGGCCATGATGATGATAGATGCCACCATCTGCTTAGTTTTCTGTTACTTGGAATGCAAGTGCAATTATGCAGCCAGCCACCCACCCACCCACAGGCCGCAACACTAAACTGCCAGATTTCTGGGCAGCTTTTTGCACTTGAAATGTGGCCTTTTAGGCTTGTGGATGCAGAAGCTTTTCACAACCACATGCCTCATGCCTCGTGTCCATATTCGGTCCCCAGCCATCGCTATTTCTCCCGGTGTTGTCTCCGTCTTCCACAAGCGTGGGTCCCTGAACATTACTGCTGGTACTTTTCTGTGGAAATATGCTTGCTTCCTACCAGCCTGGAATATTTCCAGCAAACTATGGTACGACGCCATGGTATTAACACATCCCCCAGTACCAGTAGCGAAGCCATCCCCAATTTCCTTCTCAGGAATTTTATTTGGTAGACTGAGTGGCTGCCCAAATACATTTTCTCACAAAGGAGCTGAAGATAGAGTGGCAGTAGGTGCAAGTTTCTCCAGCCTGTTAGATATTAGAGGGTGAAAGGCAGCACATTGGATCAGTGGTTAGCACTGAAGACTTGCTGCGCTGGGATCCTGGCTTCAAATCCCGGCAAGGACAACATCTGCAAGGACTTTGTATGTTCTCCCCGTGTTTGCGTGTGTTTCCTCCTCAGTATAAAAGCAGCCATAGTGTGTCCGGGAACCTTCCCACACACTTTTGTTAGCCAGGACTGCTTCTTGGCAGAGTTGGACGGTCCCACCAGAGAATCCTCTGGTGTTCCTTGGCTTCTACCTCAGGAGAGTTCATGATAGCGCTAACTTTGCATCTGCTATGGGACTCTTGAGCGGGGGAGAAAGGTTAGCCCTCAGAATCAAATCCTCTGGTGGGCACAATGTTTTTCAATATGAAACAGCTACTCAGTGGGATTTGTATTTCACCACAGCCATATTCTTTAGCTCGGTGAAAGGACTGGCATAGAGGGAAACCGTATCTACCCCGGCTGTCATTTCTCCGTCAAAAGGTTCCGCCCATTGTCACACACGACCATGCCTGGCTATATGTTCAGCGGTGAGAGTCACAGATCAGGCTGCTGTGTTAAAGCTTTCAACAACTCTGCAGCGCTGGGCAGTTTGTCAATTAAGCATGTTATCTTCAGCATAGCCTGCTGCCGCTTGGCCAAGGCAGTGCTGCAGTGCTGTCAGCTTGTGACTGATGTGGTCAATTCAGATATGGAGGAGGAGGTGCATGAGCTGAACAATGTGATTACTTTGTTGTTAAATTGGTGACGCTGTTTTTTATACTAAAGAAAGATCCTATTGCTTTGTTTTTTTTAAGACAAATGCATTCACCGGGAAATGTCAGTTTAACATTTTAAAACCTTATCTGGCAATGTGGTGTGTGACACATCATCAGACACATCCTGTTTTATTTATGATAGAGGGACTCTGAAAGTCATAAAGCGTATTTTTATAGGGCTATCAGGTGGCCCTCACTATTCTTAAAAGGCCAGCAGTCGGTCCTAGCTATTGTTAGAGAGCCATCAGCCGGCTATGCTTTGTTGTTCCCATTATTAACAAGTGGGTCTCCTATACTGTTATTGCGTATCCAGTGACTGAAAGGGCGGCCAAAAATTTGGACGCAACCCAATACCCCTTTGAAGAGACATAGAGGAGGGTCTCAGTAAAAAAATGTTACCATTATAAATGAGCAGGTCTCCTATAGTGTGACTGCAAGGGCTGCCAAAATTTGGGAAAAACCCCACTAAGAGTTTAAAGACACATAGAGCAGGGTCACAATAACAAGGTACGACATGTTCCCATTAGAAAGGAGAGGGACTGCTATACAGTTATAGGGTATGCAGTGAGTCCAATGGCTGACCAATTTTAGGAAAAACCCCACTAAGAATTTAAAGACACATGGAGCAAGGCCACAGTAACAAGGTACGACATGTTCCCATTAGAAAGGAGAAGGTCTGCTATGCAGTTATAGGGTATGCAGTGAGTCCAACGGCTGACCAATTTTAGGAAAAACCCCATTAAGAATTTAAAGACACACGTAGCAAGGCCACAGTAACAAGGTACGACATGTTCCCATTAGAAAGGAGAGGGTCTGCTATGCAGTTATAGGGCATGCAGTGAGTCCAACGGCTGACAATTTTAGGAAAAACCTAACTAAGAATTTAAAGACACACGGAGCAGGGCCACAGTAACAAGGTACGACATGTTCCCATTAGAAAGGAGAGGGTCTGCTATACAGTTATAGGGTATGCAGTGAGTCCAACGGCTGACCAATTTTAGGAAAAACCCCATTAAGAATTTAAAGACACACGTAGCAAGGCCACAGTAACAAGGTACGACATGTTCCCATTAGAAAGGAGAGGGTCTGCTATGCAGTTATAGGGTATGCAGTGAGTCCAACGGCTGACAATTTTAGGAAAAACCTAACTAAGAATTTAAAGACACACGGAGCAGGGCCACAGTAACAAGGTACGACATGTTCCCATTAGAAAGGAGAGGGTCTGCTATACAGTTATAGGGTATGCAGTGAGTCCAACGGCTGACAATTTTAGGAAAAACCCCACTAAGAATTTAAAGACACACAGAGCAGGGCCGCAGTAACAAGTAAGACATGTTCCCATTAGAAAGGAGAGAGTCTGCTATACAGTTATAGCGCATGCAGTGCTTTCAACGGCTGACCAATTTTAGGAAAAACCCCACTAAGAATTTAAAGACACATAGAGCAGGGCCACAGTAACGACAAATTCCCATTAGAAAGGAGAGAGTCTCCCATAGTGTTGGCCTATGCAGTGAATGCAAGGGCTGCCAAAAATTTGGAGGCACTTCAATGCCCCTTGGAAGAGACGTGGAGGAGGGCCTCATAAAAAATGCTCCCATTAGAAAGGAGCGGGCATCCTATACTTGTAATGCCCATGCACTAAGTGTTTGGGCTGACAAACATTTACTCCTGAGGGGTATACATGAACATACTGTATACATTTTTTTTTTTTACGGGCATCATAAACACCATTTAAAAAAATTATGTGGGTGTTGCATCACAGACCACGGTCACCCTGGTGATATGGTGGTGGAGGGTGAGGAGAAGGAGGACAAGAGCAAATAGCCAAAATCAGGAAGCGTATACCCATGTGTGGGTGTGAAAAGGTGCATGGGAATACACCTCCCAAGAAAAGACACTGGATTGGAGTTCATGTTACGCTGCTATCATTCGGTGGTGTTGAGAAGTCTGGCCCAATCCAGCCCTTTTTCATTTTTATAAGAGTCAGCCTGTCAGCATTTTCAGTTGACAGGCATATGCGCTTATCGGTTCTAATTCCACCAGCGGCACTAAAAACCCACTCTGATAAAACGCTGACGGCAGGGCAGGCCAGGACCTCCTAGGCATAAAGAGCCAGTTCATTCCATGTATCCATCTTGAATACGCAATAATTATAAGGCACAGCGGAATCACGGAGGATGTTGGTACGGTCGGCAAGGTACTCCCTCAGCATCTTCCCAAACTTTGCACTCCTTGTGAGAGTACCCCGCGCCTCAGGGCCTGTGCGATGGGAGGGTCTGAGAAAACTCTCCCAGAACTTTGACAGTGTTCCCCTGGCTCTGCTGGATTGAAGTTGTGTCTTTCTCGCCTGTACTCCTTGGTTGTCCAACGAAGTGTGTCCTCTGCCGTCAGCGTTTTCAGATAGGAATTATTTTAATAGTTCCGCAACAAGGGCCTTCTGGTACAGCCCCATTTTTGTAGACCTGTCCGCCTCAGGAATAAGAGATATAAAGTTCTCCTTGTAGCGTGGGTATAGAAGTGTCACCAACCAGTAATTACTGTCACCCAAAATTTTGAGAACGCGAGGGTCATGGGAAAGGCAGCGTAACATAAACTCAGCCATGCGTGCCAGACTACTAACAGGCAAGACTTCCGTGTCCTCACCAAGAGGATAACTGACCATTCTCTCCTCCTCCTCCTCCTCTCTGTCCTCTGGCCATCCACGCTGAAAAGACGGTATGACAGCTGTGCAGGTAGTACCATCTATAGTGCATGAAACAAGCTCCTGTCCTTCATCCTCCTACTCCTCCTCTTCCTCATTGTCACCCAATCCACGTTGGGATGAGATGAGGCTTGACTGTGTGTAATCACCCTGTATGGTTCCTTGCTCCATCTCATTGTGCTCCGCCTGCAATGCATCCTCTTTGATTGTGAGCAGAGAGCATTTCAGAAGACAGAGAAGCAGAATGGTGATGCTAATTATGGCGTCATCGCCGCTCACCATCTTGGTGGAGTCCTCAAAGTTTTGGAGGATGGTACATATGTCTGACATCCATGTCCACTCCTGAGGTCTTATGTGTGGAGTCTGAGCTGAATACCGATGGCCTTGTTGATGCTGGTACTCAACAACTGCCCTCTTCTGCTCACAAATCCTTCCCAACATCTGCAGTCTGTGAGCCGGAAGCTGCAAATGCTGCTGAAACACTGCAAGGGCGGCGGAAGCTATAGGTGACTTTCTAAAATGGGCACACAGGTGGCGTACTTTAACAAGCAGATCCGGCAGCTCCGGGTAGGATTTGAGAAACCGCTGAACCACGAGGCTAAGCACATGGGCCAGGCATGGTACATGTGTGAGCTTGCCTCAATTCTGAGCCGCCACCAGGTTCCAGCCATTGTCACACACGACCATGCCTGGCTGTAGGTTCAGCGGTGTGAGCCACAGATCTGCCTGCTCTTACAGAGCTGTCCACAACTCTTCAGCATTGTGGGATTTTTCACCTAAGCATATTAGCTTCAGCACAGCCTGTTGCCGCTTGGCCGAGGCAGTGCTGCAGTGATTCCAGCTTGTGACTGATGTGGTCATTTCGGAGATGGAGGCTGAAGAGGAGGAGGAAGCTTAGGAGGATGAGGTGTAGGAGCTGTAGACCGTGGTGGCAACCCTGACTGACTTAGTGCCCACAATCCTTGGCGTCGGGAGAACATATTCCGTCCCAAGGTCCGACTGGGTCCCGGCTCCCACTATGTTAACCCAGTGTGCCGTCAGCGAGATGTCCCCTCCCTGCCCACAAGCACTTGTCCACATATCCGTGGTTAGGTGGACTTTACCGGTATCTGCGTTGTTGAGAGCACGGCTAATGTTTTGGGACACGTGCTTGTGTAATGTGGGGAAGGCACACCAGGAGAAATAGTGGCAGCTGAGGACTGAGTACCGAGGGATGGCTGCCGCCATCAGGTTGCAGAATGCTTCCATCTCCAGGAGCCTAAAAGGCAACATTTCGAGCGCAAGTAGTTGTGAAATGTGAGAATTTAGTAGTGTGGCCTGTGGGGCATTGGCTGCATATTTGTGCTTGCGTTTCCAGGACTGGGGTATGGACAACTGAATGCTGCGCTGGAACAAGGACATGGATGTGCTTCCTGATGCTGCTACTTGAGAGTGTGCAACGACAGGTGCAGGGCAGGAGGCATCTTCGCATGCACCATGGACAGGGGATTGGCTTGCATGCACAACAGTGGAAGAAGCAATGGTGCCACCCGCAGACACTGTTCCTAGACCCTGGGGTTCGGCCCACAAAGCCTGGTGCTTTGCTGCCATGTGCCTGATCATGCTGGTGGTGGTCAGACTGGTCGTTTTGCCACCCCTGCTGATGCTGGCCTGGTAGGTGGTGCAAATGGCCTTTTTGGGTTTATCAGCAGAGTCTTTAAAAAACAACCAGACTCGTGAAGACCTAACAGATGTACTGGCAACTTCCTTCGTGTTGGTGTTACGGGGATCGGTTGCCTCCCTTCTGTCTGCGGCCACCACACTGCTTTTTCCTGCCTGTAGGGTGCTCTGCCTCCCTCCCCCTGTGTGCTGCTGTCCTCGCTCTGCATGTCCTCCTGCCAGGTTGGCTCAGTTACTATATCATCCACCACCTCGTCTTCCACTTCCGCACCCTGGTCCTCCTCCTGACTTTCTGGCAATTGTGACTTGACCGTGTTGAAGACAGGGTGCTGGTGGTGGTGGCTAAGTAACTGGAAGCATTATCCGCTATCCAACCAACAACCTTTTGACACTCCTCTGGGTTCAATAGTGCTGTGCTGTGGTCCCCTAGAAATTGGGACAGGAAGGTCAGGCGAGAAGATGTGGGTGTTTCTTGTGGCACAATTTCGGCTTGCACACGGCCTTGTCCTCGGCCTCTGCATGCACCATTACCAACACGTCCAGTTCCCTGTCCCTTGCCACGTGCCTTGCCCATTTTTAATGGAGGACAGTAACTTCCATGCTCACTACAAATGACTGAGTTTGGAGCTAACTTATATGTGATCCGTGTGACAGAGAAAACAGAGTTTTAAATACCTGGCCTGTAGGTAAGTAGTTTGACCAGTAAACTGCTGTGAATTGCTACACTGACACACTGAAAGAAATTTTTAATGGAGGCCAGAAATGGCAGAATTTTCTGACAACGTATATGTGGCAACCTGCTACCCACAGTTACCACAGGACACAAAAGCGTGCATGGACAGACTACTCCACAAGAGGCCCTCATTACATAACAGACACCTCTACCCTTCCACCTCATACCACCAGAGGGAGCCCTGTTAGGGATATATATATACAGAGGGTGGAGTTAGGTAGAGGGAGAGTGTGCTGGCACTTTAGACCAGTGAAGAAGCAGCACGGGAGCTGCTGTGTGTTGAGGGCCCCGAGTGTGGCCAGAGGCAAGGTGAGAGGAGTTGAGGGGGTCAGAGGAGCATCTAAAGCTCACCCCAGGACACAAGCCGGACACCAGGTCTGCGCCTACAGGATCCTCTACACCCAATAGGGACAACTGGCATACCAGGAGGGTTCCAGACCCCTGGTCTACCTGAAGCTATCATCATTTTACAGAACTAGGAACCGCGAAGGCCCCCAGCATCCAGGGATAGTGGTAGCCAGAGAAAAGTTCTATTACCAAGCAGACAGGATGCGAGTGAAACAGTGCAGAAGCTAGGCCTAGTTCCAGGCTGGCCAGAAGCTTTAGAAAGAGGAAGAAACTGACCAAAAGGCCTACATCCCGCTCACTGGGGAGAGTCCAGAAGTGCACCCTTCCTACTAGGTACACTGGACCATACCTGTCTTTACACCAGTAAAGGTACTGAAGCGAATCCTCTGTGTGCGTGTCCGTCATTCCCTGTGACCTGACAGGCCACCTCTCACCTGCATCCCTTCCATCAACCCTGCACTGGGGTCCTGCTCCACCTGTGGGGAGCAGAAACATCCCAGCTGCCATCCCATCACCCCCGGAGGTCTGCAGCAGCGCTGGAACCCATTACCAGGAGCCACAGGTGGTGTCACGAGACAAACTGTTAACAAACCCCCTTTTAAAGAGTGACCCCAGAGTACGGGCACGGGAGCCGACTGCCGTGACATCCCAAGGAGGTAAAGGCCCGGGTACCGAGTTCCCCATATCCCCCTGGGCGAGTCATTTCTTCCTGGCGTCACGAACAGGATTTCGTGCCCATTGCCACCGGGTACTGTGTGCTGTATTTGAACTGTGTTTGAACTGTGGTGAACATCGCCGCCATTAGCGCGTCGCTGCGCGGGAAGAAGAGGGGCGTAACCGCGGGAACCAGAGAGGCGTGCCCATTAGTAGCGCGCGAAGCTCAAGCCCCGCCTCGTGCTCTGATGGATGCAGCACCAGGAAGCGTCAGGTCCAGGAAGGAGACCGTGATCTGCGGAGCTGTGGCCTACCTGATAAAAGTAAAGAAGGTAGGCTACGGTTTACTAGGGGGGCGCAACCATGGCCGACGACCAGCAAAACGCCGGAGCACCTGTTAACGCTCCCGATGCTCAACTCGCGCCCGGCGCTGCTCAGGCCAGAGCGGCCGCCCCACCAGCAGTGGTCGTGAATCCAGTGATACCCATGGCCCTGCCGTACGGCCCCGGAGCGAAATGGCTTCCCCAGTATGACGGCAAACCAGACACCCTGTCTGGGTTCAAAAGGAAAATATGCGGTGTATTAGACATGTACTCAATGACTGGTAAACAGAGAGCTGCTGTTGTGCTGGAACAATTGGCTGGTGCCGCAGAGCGGAAAGTTCAAACCTGGCCAGCCGCAGACCTGCAATCAGTATCTATTATATTTAAGAGACTGCAAACTGTCTTTGAAAACCGCACTGAGACAGATCTTTGGATGAGGTTCTACCACTGTACCCAGAAACCTGAGGACAGTATCCAGGACTATGCCTGGCGTTTACAAGAGGCCCTGCGGGACCTGAAACAGGTTAGTCCAGCCAGCATACATGATGAAGACAAAATGCTGATAGAACAATTCATCCGGGGGTTAAGGTCCCAGGAGGAGAGCAGAACTGTACGGTGGTGGGCCTTAGATCATCCAAATACCACCTTTGACATCCTGAAGGACATGGCTATTAAGGGCCTTCAGCCCCTGGAAACATCAGATACTGCTGTCCAGTGTTACCAGGGTGGGGCCACCCCAATGTCCACAGCACTCACAGCCCCTTCATTAGCGGCTGAGGCAAAAGTGCAAGCAGCGTCCCCTAGCGAGCTGGACAGCCTGCGCTCTGAAGTGCGTCAGATAAGTAAAACCCTGGCCACTGTCCTGAGTGCCCTGCAGCTACAGACGGAGCCCGAGCCGGATGGAAGGATCCTACGCACCGACAGTCCTGAGGATGTCACCTGGATGAGGAGAAGAGGGAGGACAACGCCACCCCGTGGGAGGACCAATGACCGACCTCGCCCTCCAGGTGAACTCCTTTGCTACCGTTGCCACAAGGTAGGCCACACGGATCTGTCCTTTAAATGGGCAAACCCTGGGGCCAAGGGACCCAGGACTAGATCAACCAGGCCCATCAAGCTGGAACGACCAGTTTGTAGGAGGAAGGCCTTTCCTGTCCATTGTGCTGGACGGCATAGCAACACCCGCATTACTGGACACTGGGTCACAGGTAACCATCATACCTGATGTCCTTTACAAAAGGTACTTGTCCATAGATGGACTCCACCCACCAGCCCCAAACCTCTCTGTGTATACCTCCAATGGCCTTCCTCTTAACCTAGTCGGGGTTAAGGACGTGACAGTGAAGGTGGGAAGAGTGGAACTAAAGGACCAAGGACTGATTGTAATAGAGTCTAACCCTGGTGATACAAACCCATATATGATACTTGGCACAAATGTTGTTGGTAACTGTTTGGGAGAAGTGTTGCTTTTACTCCAACAGATTGCTGACACTGCCAAACCAGGGCAGAGGAAGGTGCTCCAGAGAGAGATTTGAGCCCTCCTGTACCAGCAACAGGTAAAACTAACAGGTGGTGAGATTGGTAATGTACGGGTGACAAAACAAATACCCATTGTGATTCCCCCAATGAGTGAAATGCTGATTTGGTGTAGGGAAGCAATAGGTCTCAAGGAACAGAACTACCAGGTGGTAGTAGAGCCCGTTAACTTTGAGCACAGACCTACACTCCTAACTGTTAGAGAGGTAGTTTATGTGCGCAATGGGAGGGTACCCGTACGCCTCCTAAATTGTGGGGAGGAGGAAGTCAAATTGCCAAGATACGCCACTGTTGCCAGGCTGTATACTGTGAACAATAATGCCATACACACAGTGGAATCCTTGACCCCACCAGATACAGTGGAGGACAATGACTCCAAAACCCAGCTGGAGGAATGGTGTCAACAGCTCCATGTTGGAACTGACGCCACTCCTGACCATCAAAAACACGGTGTTTACAGAGTGGTTCAGGAATATGAACAGGTGTTTAGTAAACACTCGCTTGATTTCGGAAGGGTCAAAGGGGTACAACACCACATACCCACAGGTAACCATCCACCCATTAAGGAGCGTTACAGACCCATACCACCAGCACATTACCAAAAAGCAAAAGAAATGTTGCATGACATGAAAAAGGCAGGGGTAGTGAGGGATAGCTGCAGCCCCTGGGCAGCTCCCCTGGTCCTGGTCAGAAAGAAGGACGGTAGCATGAGGATGTGTGTAGATTATAGACAAATTCATCGAATAACACATAAGGATGCATACCCTTTGCCCCGTATAGAGGAATCCCTGGCTGCACTAAAATCTGCTAATTATTTCTCTACATTGGATCTCACTAGCGGGTACTGGCAAGTCTCTGTTGCTGAGGAAGACCGGGAGAAGACAGCCTTCACCACCCCGATGGGATTGTGCGAATTCAACAGCATGCCATTTGGACTCTGCAACGCACCCGGAACGTTCCAGAGGTTGATGGAGTGTTGCTTGGGACACGGGAACTTTGAGACAGTGCTGCTATACCTGGATGACGTTATCGTGTACTCGAGGATGTATGAAGACCATCTAAAGCACCTGGCAGAGGTATTTGAGGCATTGTCCTGGTATGGGATGAAACTAAAACCTTCCAAGTGCCACCTGCTTAAACGGAAAGTTCAGTACCTGGGACACGTAGTCAGCCCAGATGGGTTAGCACCAGACCCGGAGAAGGTCACTGCCATCCAAAAGTGGCCTGAACCAAGGAACATCAAAAAAGTATGTCAATTTCTGGGACTGGAGGGTACTACAGGAGGTTCATTAAGGACTACACCAAAAAGGCAGTGCCTTTACAAGATCTCCTAGTAGTACAGTACAAAAGAGGTAAAAGTCCCCCATTCCAGTGGGGCAAAGAACAGACTGAGTCCTTTGCATTTATGAAGGAAGCCCTAACCGGTGAGGAAATCCTGGCTTACCCCGACTACAGCCAACCTTTCCTGTTATACACAGATACCAGCAATGAGGGACTGGGAGCCGTGTTGTCCCAGAAGCAAAACGGCAGAGAAAAGTTAATTGCCTATGCCAGTAGAAAGCTTCACCCTACTGAGAGGAACCTGGAGAATTACAGTTCCTTCAAGCTGGAGTTCCTGGCCTTGGTCTGGGCTATCATCGAAAGATTCAAACATTAACTAGCCTCAAATTTACAGCCTTTACCGACAATAACCCCTTGACACACCTGGAGACAGCCTGGTTGGGAGCCATGGAACAGCGTTGGGTGGCCAGATTGTCGAATTATCAGTTCACAATCAAGTACCGGGCAAGTCACAAGAACACCAATGCTGATGCCCTGTCAAGAATGCCCCACCAGTCGGACACCGAGGATGAAGTGGATGACCTAGAAGAAATTGAATTACCTGCTTTCCACAGAAATGGAATGGTCTCCGAGCAACACACCTCCAGAAGACGTCATGGTAAGACGCTAAACCATTTACCTCATCACAGCTGGATGGAGACCCAGGACAATGACCCGGTTGTCAGCCTCATCAAAGGACTGATAACCCACGAAGGTTCACACCTGGAGAAGGATGCTCCTCCACAAGCCAAACACCTGTGGAATGAGAGAAGCCGGCTGTTCATCTACAGAGAAAAGCTGACCAGGAGGTATGTCAACCCTAGAACCCATGAAATGGTGTGGCAGATTGTAGTGCCCAGGACGGATATCCAGATGGTGTTAGAGGCCTACCATGACCAAGCAGGTCATTTTGGCTGGAAGAAGCTGGAAACCCTGCTGAAGGACCAGTTCTATTGGGTTGGAATGCGGAGTTCCATAGAAAGGTGGTGCCGGAATTGTGGGCCTTGTAGCCTCAGAAGGAAAGACTATGGAAGCCAGAAAGCACCCTTGCAGCCCATCAAGACAACCCAACCCCTGGAGATTGTCGCTCTGGATCACTTCAAACTGTCGCCCAGCAGATCAGGCTATTCCTATGCCCTGACCATGGTGGATCACTATTCCCGATTCCTGGTGGTAGCCCCTGTCAAGGATCTGACAGCAGAAACTGCAGCAAGAACGTTCCAAGCCTACTTCTGCAGGCCCCATGGATATCCGGACAAGGTGCTAACAGATAAAGGCCCTGCCTTTGAAGCTGAGCTGTTTAAAGAATTCTGTCACCTATATGGATGCAAGAAGATCCAGACTACACCATATCATCCTCAGACCAACGGTATGTGCGAGAAAATGAATAGCATCGTCATTGACCTGTTAAAAACCCTACCTTTGGAGGAGAGGAACCAGGGGCCAGAAAAGCTACCTGACCTAGTGGACCTGTATAACCATATACCTGTGAGGTCTACTAATTGTACCCCAGCGTACCTCATGAGAGCAAGACCTGGAAAATTGCCCATGGACCTGGAACTCGGAGTGGTAGAACCTGCTGCAGATATGTCCACTGAAGACTGGGACACAAATCGGCAAGAGCAGTACAGGAAAATGCAGGCCTGTGTTGAAGACAGCCTAAACAAAGTCAGGGAAAGACAAGAAGACCAGTATAACAAGCATGCACCAGCCGAACCCTTGGCACCTAGAGAAATAGTGCTAAAGCGGAAAAGAAGAGGTCACAAGCTCGATGACCAGTGGGAAAGAGAGCCCTGCACCATGTTAAATTCCAGATTTGACAACACCAAAACTTGCCTGATCAGCAAGGATGGAGGTAGGACCACCACAACAGTCTCAAGAGACCACTTGAAATTGTGCCCAGGTCTACTGAAGACACAGGAGGAAGAAGTACCTCTTATAATACCGGAAAAACCCAAGGAAGATGTAGTTCATACAGTCCTAGGAGACTCCCCGCGGACTGGCCTCAACTCGATGGAGCAGTTATCATACCAGTGATACACTTCTGTCAGCAACCGGAAGAACCTCCACCACAAGAAGAACCTGTAAACACCCAAGAAGAACCTGCTCAGGAACTGGAAGAGTCCCCAGTAAGAGGAGGATCACCAGTTGAAGCAGAACCTGAGGGTCCAGTAAACAGTGCACTTGCCAGTCCTATAGAGATGTTGAGGCAGTTCTATAACTTACCTGCACGTAGACCTGATAGGTTAGCGGATAGTGCATGCACAGACACCAGTATCACCCCAGTGCTACGTAGATCCACACGCAGCACACAAGGCCAAATCCCTACCAGGTATAGGGAATAAAGTACAAAATGCCTACAGTGTAAATAGTTACCCAGTTGGGTATTGCCTACTGTTATTTATTGTGTGAACTGGAAAATAATGTGTGCTTTTAGTTACCCATGACGGTATAAAGACTGTAGGTTATGAACGATGAATAACCAAAAAACTTTCCATTGTACATAGTTGCACTTATTAAAGTGCCCCCTACTGGTTTTATATTAAAAGACCACTGAACAAAAACCCGTTTGGCATGGCCGAAGACGTGGTCCAACACCTGGATCACTGTAGCCACGCCCAGGGCCTACGTTGAGGGTTTTCAGACGGGTCCCTCATGCTGCTCATTTTGCACCTTCTCCAGTGAGATGCACACCTGGTTATGGGACTCACTGTAATTTTGATATGTGTTATTGTAATTGTTGTTGTTACCTGTTTAAAATGCTTCAGTCCAGGAGTACTGAGTTGTACTAGGGGGGAATGTGGCAACCTGCTACTCACAGGTACCACAAGACCCAAAAGGGTGCATGGACGGACTCCTCCACAAGAGGCCCTCATTACATAACAGACACCTCCACCCTTCCACCTCATACCACCAGAGGGAGCCCTGTTAAGGATATATATACGGAGGGTGGAGTTAGGTAGAGGGAGAGTGTGCTGGCACTTTAGACCAGTGAAGAAGCAGAACGGGAGCTGCTGTGTGTTGAGGGCCCCGAGTGTGGCCGAAGGCAAAGACAGAGGAGTTGAGGGGGTCAGAGGAGCATCTAAAGCTCACCCCAGGACACAAGCCGGACACCAGATCTGCGCCTACAGGGTCCTCTACACCCAGTAGGAACAACTGGCATTCCAGAAGGGTTCCAGACCCCTGGTCAACCTGAAGCTATCATCATTTTTCAGAACTAGTAACCACGAAGGCCCCAGCGTCCAGGGATAGTGGTAACCAGAGAAAAGTTCTATTATCAAGCAGACAGGATGAGAGTGAAACAGTGCAGAAGCTAGGCCTAGTTCTAGGCTTGCCAGAAGCTTTAGAAAGAGGAATAAACGGACAAGGAGGCCTACAACCCGCTCACTGGGGAGAGTCCAGAAGTGCACCCTTCCTACTAGGTACCCTGGACCATACCTGTCGTTACACCAGTAAAAGTACTGAAGCGAATCCCCTGTGTGCGTGTCCGTTATTCCCCCTGACCCGACAGGCCACCTCTCACCTGCATCCCTTCCATCAACCCTACCCTGGGGTCCCGCTCCGCCTGTGGGGAGCAGAAACATCCCAGCTGCCGTCCCATCACCCCCGGAGGTCTGCAGCAGCACTGGTATCCATTACCAGGAGCCACAGGTGGCATCACGAGACAAAATGTTAACAAACCCCCTTTTAAAGAGTGACCCCAGAGTACAGGCCCGGGAGCCGACTGCCGTGACATCCCAAGGAGGTAAAGACCCGGGTACCGAGTCCCCCATATCCCCCTGGGCGAGTCATATATGTGATCCGTGTGATGGAGAAAACAGAGTTTTAAATACCTGGCCTGTAGCTAAGTAGTTTGAACAGCAAACTGCTGTGAATTGCTTCACTGACACACTAAAGGAAATTTTTAATGGAGGCCAGAAATGGCAGGATTTTCTGACAACATATATGTGAGCCGTTTAACGGAGAAAACACAGTTTTAAATACCTGGCCTGTAGGTAACTAGTTTGAACAGCAATCTGGTGTCAATTGCTTCACTGACACACTGAAATTTTTTTTAATGGAGGCCAGAAATGGCAGTATTTTCTGAAAACGTAGTTTTAAATAGATGGATTTTTAGCGCTGTACTATGGAAAGGACCTGGCTGTATTCTGCAGTGCCAACAAGCAAATG
The DNA here is from genome assembly GCF_046119375.1 of Phyllobates terribilis. Lineage (NCBI taxonomy): Eukaryota > Metazoa > Chordata > Amphibia > Anura > Dendrobatidae > Phyllobates > Phyllobates terribilis. The sequence goes on along the minus strand of NW_027362763.1, from coordinate 65,161,163 downwards.
GCGCAGAAAAACTGTGTTCTCTGGACTGCCTTTTAAGCCAATAATGAGGATTAAGATCCAAAAGAAAAGTATTCCTGGTCCCTGAGACCTGGGCCTTTGTATAGAAATATCTAACAGCAGCAGAATGCAGAATTGGAATGGAGCCTCTTGTGCTATATGCACTGAAATCTGCTATATACACTGCCTGCCTATACACCCTGCCTGCCTGCCTGATATCTCTGCAGATGGATTAGTCCTCAGAAGTACTGTTTGTTAAGATGGATGTGTGTAATGTACATTTTTTCTCCCTACACTACCTAATACACAAGCAAATCTCTCCCTAGCTCAGCAGCACCTCTCCCTACACTGTCTGATCCGGAGTGACTGTGACGAGCACAGCGGCGCCAGGTCTAATATAGACCTGATGACGCTGTGCGGCCAGCCAATCACTGTAATGCCCACAACCAACATGGCTACGGCATTACAGTGCATGGCAGGCAATCCCTGCATGTTCATTGGCTCTCTAAAGAGCACCAAACATGCAGGGAGGGGACCCGAGTTCCCGCTCGAGCAACCCGGAAATACTCGCCGAGCGCCGAGCTTGTCGAGCACCATGATGCTCAGGCGAGTACCGAGTAGTGGCGAGCACGTTCACTCATCACTAGGAATGACCCTTGGAAAAGGTCTTTTGCAACCATTGTGATTGCTATATGGTAAAGGATTTCTATGCAATTTTACCACTTACAACTCTCTCATAGGGTGCTGCTTATGCTCACTGCCACAAACTGCATGCCCTCTTTACTCCACAAACTGTTCCTTATGCCCCTTATCCGCACAGACTATGTCCAATTCCCCCCTCATTTTCACAAACTGCTCTCTGTGGCTTCACTTCTCACAGGGAGTAAGCAACAAGTTCTTATTTCATTCACAAAGACTTCCCTGTTGCTCCTCCCATGTTACACAGACTGCTCCCTATGCTGCCCCCATGTAATACAAATTGCTCCTTATCCTCCTCCCATGTTATACAGACAGCTCCCTATGTAACATGGGAGGAGCATAAGGATAAGCCTGTGTGAAGTGAAAAAGCATAAAGGCAGTCTGGGTAACATGGGAGGAGCATAGGGACCAAGTTACACAGACTGTTTTCTATGCCTTTCAACATTACACAGATTGCTCCATATGCTCATCCTATCGATAGCAGAATAGATTCAGCCTCAGAAGTATGTAAAATCCAAGTTTTATTAGACAGAGATTAAAAAACATGTATCTCACGGCACTATGTCCAAACCCCAGTGGAGGGGAAGAGAAAATTGTGACATATTGATGTCAGATACATATTTTTAATCTTTGTCTAATAAAACTTGGATTTTCCATACTTCTGAGGCTGAATCTATTCTGCTATCGATTTTTTTTCCTGCTGCACTGATGGAATCCATTGGATTTTTTCTTCTATGCTCCACCTATGTTACATAGACTGCTTCTTATGCTGCTCACATGTTACAGACTGCTCCCTCTGCTCCTCCCATATTACAGACTGCTCCCTCTGCTCCTCCCATATTACACAGACTGCTCCCTCTGCTCCTCCCACGTTACAGACTGCTCCCTCTGCTCCTCCCATATTACAGACTGCTCCCTCTGCTCCTCCCATATTACACAGACTGCTCCCTCTGCTCCTCCCACGTTACAGACTGCTCCCTCTGCTCCTCCCATATTACACAGACTGCTCCCTCTGCTCCTCCTATGTTAAACACACTGCTCCCTCTGCTCCTCCCATGTTACACAGACTGCTCCCTCTGCTCCTCCCATGTTACACAGACTGCTCCCTCTGCTCCTCCCACATTACACAGACTGCTCCCATGCTACACAGACTGCTCCCTCAGCTGCTCCCATGTTACACAGACTGCTCCCTCTGCTACTCCCAGGTTACACAGACTGCTCCCTCTGCTCCTCCCACGTCACAGACTGCTCCCTCTGCTTCTCCGACGTTATGCAGACTGCTCCCTCTGCTCCTCCCATGTTACACAGACTGCTCCCTCTACTCCTCCCACATTACACAGACTGCTCCCTCTGCTCCTCCCCACATTACACAGACTGCTCCCTCTGCTCCTCCCACATTACAGACTGCTCCCTCTGCTCCTCCCATGTTACACAGACTGAAACCTCTGCTCCTCCCGCGTTACAAAGACTGCTCCCTCTGCTCCTCCCATGTTACACAGACTGCTCCCTCTGCTCCTCCCATGTTAAACAGACAGCTCCCTCTGCTCCTCCCATGTTATACAGACTGCTCCCTCTGCTCCTCCCATGTTACACAGACTGCTCCCTCTGCTCCTCCCATGTTACACAGATTGCTCCCTCTGCTCCTCCCATATTACACAGACTGCTCCTGTGGCGCCCAGCTATGCTTGGTACCACAGATCCTAGAAGTGTGCATTAACGGATTCCTCCACAAGAGGCCCCCACAGCATGCACACACCTCCACCTTCCACCTCAGACCACCAGAGGGAGCCCGTTAGGGATATAAATAGTGAAGGTGGAGCTAGGTAGTCAGTCTGGAGTCTGGGAGCAGTCTGAGAAGAGTTACCTCAGGAGACAGAGCCAGTTCCAGCTCCTGCAGTGGTTGTTAGCCTGCAGTTGAGCATAATCCAGACTCAAGCAGCTCAGGTTAGTGAGCTAGGAGTGCTGCCGATGCTCAGAGAGCGGCAGAAGAGGCAGCCAGCTAACTGCCAGTGTGTATAGCCTAGCAAGGGCCTGAGTAGGCCGAAGGCGAGTGGAAAAGTAGAGTAACATAGGGGGCAGAGGAGCTTAATCAGCTCACCCGAAACATATATCGGACACCAGGTTCGAGCTTACAGGGATCTCTATGGCCCAGTAAGGCATAACCGGAATCCCTGGAGAACTACAGGTCCCAGGATCGCTAACGTGCTGATACGTAACAGAGCCAGGAGAAGCATAGGCCCCGCAAACTGGGAGCGTGCACTCCAAGAGAAGGCCCTACCACAAAGTCAGCCAGAGCAGGACAGAGACAAAGTTAGGCCTAGCTCCAGGCAGGTCAGAAACTTACTACACAAAGGCAGAAACAGGAGGCCCTATACCCGCTCACTGGGGAGGATCCTGAAATGCACCCTTCATCCTGCAGTGCTCCGGGATGTGCCTGAAATTCCACCAGTAAAAGGTACTGAAGAGAACAGTGTGTGTTTGCCTGTCTTTCCATAGGCCCGACTGGGTCTCTCCTGTCCTGCATCCCCTCTCCGTACGCTGCCCTGAGGCCTAGCTCCACCTGTAGGGAGCTATACCATCGAGCTGCCTTATTACCGGCCTCAGTGGACTGCCGTAGCGCTGGTGATTCTCACCAGAAACCACAGGTGGCGTCACGAACTTTCATAAAATTAACAAACAATCCCCTTTTTAAAGCTGACCCCAGGGTACGGGCCCGGGAGCCGACCATCGCGACATCCCGAAGGCCAGGCAAAGGCCCGGGTACTGAGTCATCCCCATCCCCTGGGCTAGTCACTCCCTCTGCTCCTCCCATGTTACATAGACTGCTCCCTCTGCTCCTACCATGTTACACAGACTGCTCCCTATGGATTTCCACATTACACAGCTTGCTCCCTATGCTCCTCCTATGTTATTAATGGAGTGGAAGTAGAGCATGTGCACCTTCATTACACTCAAGATGCTTTTACAGTGCTCCATTCTCTGCATTACTGAGGGAACCAGTGGTTGGACCCTTGGCAGTCAAAAAGTTATACTCTCCTGTGGATAGGACATAACTTTTTATTTTAGGAACCTTTTAATTACATATAATTTAAAATACTCTTATATTTTTTTTTACAACAATATATTGTGACATCTCCTTACTTTGAATTTCAGGATATTTCATCATCAATAGAAGGGCCCATGTTAGGGTGGTAGCAGATGTCTCTATTCCAGCAAAGAATAAGTCCGAAAGAAGAGATGTTAGGTTATCATCATGAAAATATAACTCAGGATCTGGTTTCTCCTGAAATGCACAAAATATCAAATATATCATTGAACACTACAAACATATAGATGGGAAACAGGAAGAATACTGGATCAACACTAGCCAATCAAAAGGCGGCCAAACCCAAAGAGAAATTCTGCTGTTTACATCTAGTTATTGGAAGGAAAAATCATCACCATTTCTTATTACATGGGGCATAACTTTGGAATAGAAGAGCGCAGAAGTCAAAGAAAAACTTTTCCAGAATCAGTAGAGTGGCACCAATTGGAAGAGACACCCAGTTTAATAAAAAATGAAGTGAAAAGACTCTTTTTAACGTGCAAAATTGCGCTGAAAAAAATTTCAGTAGACCTTTGTCTCTGTCGTAGATTTGTTTAGCTGATTCAGAGTGTCTAACAGCCCATGCTGTTTGAATCTGGTATCTCAGCCTGACTTAAGTGTGTAATATCATGTGTAATATCTCAGCCTGGCTTAAGTGTGTAATATCATGGGAGTTTGTTGCTCAGGGACTTAGTAAAATTTGATTCCTCCACTGTTGCTTGCACAGAAAATTTCCCCTTCTCTATTCCTCCCAGACAACTACTATTACCACTTGTCTATCTTATTACTTTACCTCTTTTTGTTTGATCAGAAAGTAATCTATAAAAGTTCTTGGGTCATTGACATCCAGTTGACTTCTTAGTTTCGTCAACATGTCTCTAAGTATAGTGGGTAACTCATCAGTGATTTTTAGGATGGCTTTGTGACTTCCTGGAAGCCAGCGAAACAGGGATGGATAAGCATTGTACATCTGTGGAGGAAAATATAAATTAAGTCATTACATATACAGTGTTCAGCATAAATGAGTACACCTAAACACATTTGTCAGAACACCTTTAGTTTCCTTTCAGAATCAACATTTTCTATGAAATAGTATACTATGAAATACTCCCACTGATGTGAGCTGTTGATTTCAAACAAGATTTGTCATTTTGCACACTAAAAAATCAGCAACCATACGGTAGGTGATACCTACAGTACAGACCAAAGTTTGGACACACCTTCTCATTTAAAGATTTTTCCGTATTTTCATGACTTTGAAAATTGTACATTCACACTGAAGGCATCAAAACTATGAATTAACTCATGTGGAATTATATACTTAACAAAAAGGTGTGAAACAACTGAAAATATGTCTTATATTCTAGGTTCTTCAATGTAGCCACCTTTTGCTTTGATGACTTCTTTGCACACTCTTGGCATTCTCATGATGAGCTCAAGAGGTAGTCACCGGAAATGGTCTTCCAACAATCTTGAAGGAGTTCCCAGAGATGCTTAGAACTTGTTGGCCCTTTTGCCTTCACTCTGAGGTCCAGCTCACCCCAAACCATCTTGATTGGGTTCAGGTCTGGTGACTGTGGAGGCCAGGTCATCTGGCGTAGCACCCCATCACTCTCCTTCTTGGTCAAATAGCCCTTACACAGCCTGGAGGTGTGTTTGGGGTCATTGTCCTGTTGAAAAATAAATGATGGTCCAACTAAATGCATACCGGATGGAATAGCATGCCACTGCAAGATGCTGTGTGTAACATTCCTGGCGGCGTGCTTGCATAGTGCACCACCTCCCACCATGCAAGACTGCAATCTTACCCATCAGTCCAGCCTGCAAACCTTGCTTCAGTTCATGCTGTGTGCATGTCTCTGGTCTGACTGCTTAGGGCGGCGGACCGGTTACTTCCTGATTCCTATAGCTGCTGTGGGCCCACCCCTAATGTGTCTCCAGCCTATTGCTGTGAGTCACTGGATATTTAAACCCCCTCCACCCATAAGGAGGTACCTGAGCAACACTATCTATCAGTGTTCTCCTTGCCTCTGAGTTGCCAGGTCTTGTCCTGTATCTTGTCTGTGTCTGCCACCCTGGGGGCTGCATACCCAGGCCTGTTATCTCTGACTTCTAGTCTGTTTCTGCCACCCTGGGGACTGCGTACCCAGGCCTGTTATCTCTGACTTCCAGTCTGTTTCTGCCACCCTGGGGGCAGTATACCCAGGCCTGTTATCTGTGACTTCTAGTTCATTTCCGCCACCCTGGGGGCTGTATACCCAGGCTCGTTCCTGTATCTCATTGCAGTATCAGTTCCTGACTCAACTGTCTCCTAGCCTGTTACCTGTTTGTCTCTATGTCTGTACCCTCCCTTTTCCTGCAGTGTCTGAACCTGCACCTAACTCCAACTCGTTGTCTCTGTATTTCTGTTTGTGAGTTTTGTGTCCACTCGCTACTTTACTTCATTGTAAGTACCTTGTGTGTATCTGTTTCTGCTTGTCCCTTTTCCCTTCCTCCATATCTACCTCCTGTGTTCTAGCCATCTTCCTGTATCTTCCAGTCTGTTCCATGTGAACAGAGCCCTGTCCTCTCTGCCTGCACCGTCAGCCCTGTTCTGCTCTGCTTGCTCACCGCTCTGGCAGTTTCGCTCTGCTCTGCCTTGCCCACCTCTCCGGCGGTTCCTCTCTGCTCTGCCTTGTCCACCGCTCCAGCGGTTTCGCTCTGCTCTGCCTTGTCCACCGCACCTGCGGTTTTGTTCTGCTCTGCTTGCTCACCGCGCCAGCGGTTTCTCTCTGCTCTGCCTTGCCCACCGCTCCGGCGGTTTCTCTCTGCTCTGCCTTGTCCACCACACCTGCGGTTTCGCTTTGCTCTGCCTTGTCCACCGCTCCGGAGGTTCCTCTCTGCTCTGCCTTGTCCACCGTTCCGGCGGTTCCTCTCTGCTCTGCCTTGTCCACTGCTCCGGCGGTTTTGCTCTGCTCTGCCTTGTCCACCGCACCTGCGGTTCCGCTTTGCTCTGCCTTGTCCTGCGCTCCGGCGGTTTCGCTTTACTCTGCTTGTCTACCTCATCTGCGGCTCTGTTCCTGTCTCCCAGTCTGTACTGGACCCAATCCAGCCTGCGCTCCAACCTGCTAGTACCTGCCTGTCTGCACTCCAGCCGTGCTTGCCAGTATCACCCTGTCTGCACTTCAGTCGTGCTTGCCAGTACCCACCTGTCTGCATGCCAGCCGTGCTTGTCAGTACCCACCTGTCTGCATACCAGCCGTGCTTGCCAGTACCCACCTGTCTGCATAACAGCCATGCTTACCAGTACCCACCTGTCTGCATACCAGCCGTGCCTGCCAATACCCACCTGTCTGTATGTCAGTCTAACCTGCCTGTTCCTGCATTCCCCAGTGTGGGTCAACAGCTGTGACCGGGGTCTGACCTGGAGTAGCACCTGGTCCCTCTGCTCGGTTCCTCCTTGGTTCACGGAGTCGACTGAGCCGCCGTGCAACCTTGGTCGGATCGGGTTGATACTTAGTTACGCCCCTCCAGGCACTCCCTCGGCTCATGGTACAGTGGGATCACTAATCAAACTCACACCAGTCAGTCCGGGCACGAGCGTAACACTGTGGTAGCCATGCTGGTTCAGTAGGCCTTCAATTTTTAATAAATCCCCAACAGTGGCACCAGGAAAGCACCCCCACACCATCACACCTCCTACTCCATGCTTCACGGTGGGAACCAGGCATGTAGAGTCCATCGGTTCACCTTTTCTGCATCGCACAAAGACACGGTGGTTGGAACCAAAGATCTCAAATTTGGACTCATCAGACCAAAGCACAGATTTCCACTGGTCTAATGTCCATTCCTTGTGTTCTTTAGCCCAAACAAGTCTTTTCTGCTTGTTGTCTGTCCTTACCAGTGGTTTCCTAGCAGCTACAGTTATATGAAAAAGTTTGGGCACCCCTATTAATCTTAACCTTAATGTTTTATAAAAATTGGTGTTTTTGCAGCAGCTATTTCAGTTTGATCTATGTAATAACTGTTGGACACAGTAATGTTTCTGCCTTGAAATGAGGTTTATTGTACTAACAGAAAATGTGCAATCTGCATTCAAAAAAAATTTGACAGGTGCATAAGTATGGGCACCTCACCAGAAAAGTGACATTAATATTTAGTAGATCCTCCTTTTGCAAAAATAACAGCCTCTAGTCGCTTCCTGTAGCTTTTAATGATTTCCTGGATCCTGGATGAAGGTATTTTTGACCATTCCTCTTTACAAAACAATTCCAGTTCAGTTAGGTTTGATGGTCGCCGAGCATGGACAGCCCTCTTCAAATGATCCCACAGATGTTCAATGATATTCAGGTCTGGGGACTGGGATGGCCATTCCAGAACATTGTAATTGTTCCTCTGCATGAATGCCTGAGTAGATTTGGAGCGGTGTTTTGGATCATTGTCTTGCTGAAAGATCCATCCCCTGCGTAACTTCAACTTTGTCACTGATTCTTGAACATTATTGTCAAGAATCTGCTGATACTGAGTGGAATCCATGCATCCCTCAACTTTAACAAGATTCCTGGTGCCGGCATTGGCCACACAGCCCCAAAGCATGATGGAACCTCCACCAAATTTTACTGTGGGTAGCAAGTGTTTTTCTTGGAATGCTGTGTTTTTTGCCGCCATGCATAACGCCTTTTTGTATGACCAAACAACTCAATCTTGGTTTCATCAGTCCACAGGACCTTCTTCCAAAAAGAAATTGGCTTTCTCCAAATGTGCTTTTGCATACCTCAGTCGACTCTGTTTGTGGCGTGCTTGCAGAAACGGCTTCTTTCGCATCACTCTCCCATACAGCTTCTCCTTGTGCAAAGTGCGTTGTATAGTTGACCGATGCACAGTGACACCATCTGCAGCAAGTTAATGCTGCAGCTCTCTGGAGGTGGTCTGAGGATTGTCCTTGACTGATCTCACCATTCTTCTTCTCTGCCTTTCTGATGTTTTTCTTGGCCTGCCACTTCTGGCCTTAACAAGAACTGTCCCTGTGTTTTTCCATTTCCTTACTATGTTCCTCACAGTGGAAACCGACAGGTTAAATCTCTGAGACAGCTTTTTGTATCCTTCCCCTGAACAACTATGTTGAATAATCTTTGTTTTCAGATCATTTGACAGTTGTTTTGAGGAGCCCATGATGCCACTCTTCAGAGGAAATTCAAACAGGAGAACAACTTGCAAGTGGCCACTTTAAGTAGCTTTTCTCATGATTGCATACACCTGGCTATGAAGTTCAAAGCTCAATGAGGTTACAAAACCAAAAAAAGTGCTTTAGTAAGTCAGTAAAAAGTAGGTAGGAGTATTTAAAACAAGAAAATGATAAGGGTGCCCATACTTATGCACCTGTCAAATTTTGTTTGAATTCAGATTGCACATTTTCTGTTATTACAATAAACCTCATTTCAAGGCAGAAACATTACTGTGTCCAACAGTTATTACATATATCAAACTGAAATAGCTGTTGCAAAAACACCAATTTTTATAATACATTAAGCTTAAGATTAATAGGGGTGCCCAAACTTTTTCATATAACTGTATTTTACCATGAAGGCCTGCTGCACAAAGTCTCCTACAACAGTTTTTGTAGAGATGTGTCTGGTGCTAGAACTCTGTGTGGCATTGACCTGGTCTCTAATCTGAGCTGCTGTTAACCTCCGATTTCTGAGGCTGGTGACTCCGATAAACTTATCCTCAGAAGCAGAGGTGACTCTTGGCCTTCCTTTCCTGAGGCGGTCCTCATGTGAGCCAGTTTCTTTGATGTTTTTTGCAACTGCACTTGGGGACACATTCAAAGTTTGTCCAATTTTTCGGACTGACTGACCTTCACTTCTTAAAGTAATGATGGCCACTCGTTTTTCTTTACTTAGCTGCTTTTTTCTTGCCATAATACAAATTCTAACAGTCTATTCAGTAGGACTATCAGCTGTGTATCCACCTGACTTCTGCACAACACAACTGATGGTCCCAACCCCATTTATAAGGTAAGAAATCCCACTTATTAAACCTGACAGGGCACACCTGTGAAGTGAAAACCATTTCCGGTGAGTACCTCTTGAAGCTCATCAAGAGAATGCCAGGAGTGTGCAAAGCAGTCATCAAAGAAAAAGGTGGCTACTTTGAAGAACCTAGAATGTAAGACATATTTTCAGTTGTTTCACACTTTTTTGTTAAGTATATAATTCTACATGTGTTAATTCATAGTTTTGATGCCTTCAGTTTGAATGTACAATTTTCAAAGTAATGAAAATACAGAAAAATCTTAAAATGAGGTGTGTCCAAACTTTTGGTCTGTACTGTATATGTAAACCTCTCAATATAGACAATAAGATTACCTTATAATAATGTATAGTAAAATGGACCTAAGACAGAAGGCCAAAAGACTGACAAACAATTAGAAGTACCTAGAGGTACTAGTGCTCAGTTTAAACAAGTGCTCAATAAAAATGGTTTGATCTTACCACTTTTTCAGACTTTATAATTCCCGGTTTTACCGGCAGGAGCAGGACCAGAAAGATCATCTAGCATAGGAGCAGGAAGAGGTTTTTGTCCTCTGTATATACATGTGTATCTCACTAGATTAGAATATCATCAAAAAGTTAATTTATTTCAGTTCTTCAATACAAAAAGTGAAAATCATATATTATATAGAGTCATTACGAACAGAGTGATCTATATCAACTGTTTATTTCTGTTAATGTTGATGATTATGGCTTACAGCCAATGAAAACACAAAGTCATTATCTCAGTAAATTAGAATAATTAACAAGAAAACACCTGCAAAGGCTTCCTAAGCGTTTAAAAAGGTCCCTTAGTCTGTTTCACTAGGCTCCACAATCATGGGGAAGACTGCTGACTTGACAGATGTCCAGAAGGCAGTCATTGACACACTCCACAAGGTCCCAGAGTTCCAATTTTAATTTGGAAATCAAGGTCCCAGAGTCTGGAGGAAGACTGGAGAGGACACAATCCAAGCTGCTTGATGTCTAGTGTGAAGTTTCCACAATCAGTGATGGTTTGGGGAGCCATGTCATCTGCTGGTGTAGGTCCACTGTGTTTTATCAAGACCAAAGTCAGCGCAGCCATCTACCAGGACATTTTAGAGCACTTCATGCTTCTCTCTGTCGACAAGCTTTTTGAAGATGGAAATTTCATTCTCCAGCAGGACTTGGCACCTGTCTACACTGGCAAAAGTACCAATACCTGGTTTATAAACAACAGTATCACTGTGCTTGATAAGCCAGCAAACTCGCCTGATCTTAACCCCATAGAGAATCTGTGTACTTGTCCAGAGGAAGATGAGAGACACCAGACCCAACAATGCAGACGAGCTGAAGGCTGCTATCAAAGCAACCTGGGCTTCCATAACACCTCAGCAGTGCCACAGGCTGATCGCCTCCATGCCACATTGCCGCATTGATGCAGTAATTGATGCAAAAGGAGCCCCAACCAAGTATTGAGTGCATTTTACTGAACATACATTTCAGTAGGCCAACATTTCGGATTTAATAAAAACATTTTTCAAAATGTTGATATAAAGTATTTTAATTTACTGAGATAATGACTTTTGTGTTTTCATTGGCTGTAAGCCATAATCATCAACATTAACAGAAATAAACACTTGAAATAGATCACTGTTTGTAATGACTTTATATAATATATGAGTTTCCCTTTTTGTATTGAATAACTGAAATAAATTAACTTTTTGATGATATTCTAATTTAGTGAGATTCACCTGTATGTAGAGTACGCTGTTGTGCCCCTGTATTGCTCCTGCCCTCACAAGGGCAGTTCCCAAGTGTCGCTTGAGTATTACCCAAGAATAAGCATGTAGCCTCCCAAAAAAACATGTCATCTCCCTATACGTTTCCCCTTCTGTAAGAAAGGATCATCAGGTGAGTTTAGAGATAGTGGGATCTTCAAAAGATATGAAAACAGCTCCTACAGTGGCGTAGAGCTGATTAGTGGGTTTGGTTAGTTATACCAGTTCCCATATAGGGATCAGTGGTCTACTAGAGCATGTTACGCTCACACCTGGACTGTTTGGCGTGAGCGTGGTTTGTGGTCCCACTGGGCCACAAACCGAGGACTGCCTGGAGGGGCATGACTAGGGGCCTCGACAGATCTGACTACGGACGCACGGCAGCTTAATCAACTCCGTGGTCCGAGGAGGGACGTGGGAGGTGGCCCAGGTGCTACTCCAGGTCAGACCCCAGTCAAAAGCTGTTGACCCACACCGGGAAATGCAGGAATGGGCAGGCACATCTGGTATACAGACAGGCGGGTACTGGCAGGCACTGCAGGTATACAGACAGGTGGGTACTGGCAGGCACGGCTGGTATACAGACAGGCGGGTTCTGGCAGGCACGGCTGGTATACAGACAGGCGGGTACTGGCAGGCACAGCTGGTATACAGACAGGCGGGTACTGGCAGGTAGGTAAACAGGCTGAATAGGGACCAGTACAGACTGGGATACAGGAGCAAAGCAGCAGGTGCAGAGGACAAGCGGAACAGGACAGAGCAGAGCCTCAGGTGCGGAGGACAAGTGGAGCAGGGCAGAGCAGAGCCGCAGGTACGGAAGACAAGCGGAGCAGGGCAGAACAGAGCCACAGGTGCGGAGGACAAGCGGAGCAGGGCAGAGTAGAGCCCAGGTGCAGAGGACAAGCGGAGCAAGGCGGAGAAGAGCCGCAGGTGCAGAGGACAAGTGGAGCAGGGCAGAGCCGCAGGTGCAGACGACAAGCAGAGCAGAGCAAAGCCGCAGGTGCGGAGGACAAGCAGAGCAGAGCTGCAGGTGCGGAGTACAAGCAGAGCAGAGCCACAGGTGCGGAGGACAAGCAGAGCAGAGCTGCAGGTGCGGAGGACAAGCAGAGCAGAGCAGAGCCGCAGGTGCGGAGGACAAGCGGAGCAGAGCAGAGCCGCAGGTGCGGAGGACAAGCGTAGCAGAGCCGCAGGTGCGGAGGACAAGCGGAGCAGACCAGAGCAAAGCCGCAGGTGCGGAGGACAAGCGGAGCAGACCAGAGCAAAGCCGCAGGTGCAGAGGACAAGACAGGGCTCTGTTCACATAGAACAGACAGGGAAACACTGGAAGATAGCTAGAACACAGGAGGTAGATACGGAGGCAGGGAAACGGGACAAGCAGAACCAGATACACACAAGGTACTTGCTATGAAGTAGCGAGTGGACACAAAACTCACAAACGGAAGTACAGAGACAGTAGGAGTTAGGTACTGGTTTAGACACTGCAGTAAAAGGGAAGGATCGGACATAGAGACAAACAGGTAACAGGCTAGGACACAGTTCAGACAGGAACGAGATACAGGAAAGAGCCTGGGCATTCAGCCCCCAGGGTGGTGGAAATAGACTAGAAGTAACAGATACAGGTAACGGGCCTGGGTACTCAGTTTCAGGACAGGACCTGTCAACTCAGTTGCACAGAACACACTGAAAGAAAGTGTTGCTCAGGCACCTGCCACTGGGTGGAGGAGGTTTAAGTATCCAATGACTCACAGCAATAGGCTGGGGACGCATTAGGACTGCGCACACTGTAACTTTAAGAATCAGGAAGTATCAGCGCCGCCGCCCTAAGCCAGCAGACAAGAGACATGCACACAGCAAGAAGAGGAGTACAGTGCACAGCCTGGGCTGGTAGGTAAGTTGGCGGTCTTGCATGGTGGGAGATGGTAAGCCATGCCAGCACGCCGCCAGAGATGTTACAGAGCACCTCACACTGTGTCAGTTTCAGTCCAAGTGCACTACCCTCCATAGAATCGGCGTCCTATGTCATTTCCGGTTCCTGGACTTCACAGTCCAGTGAAACGCACAGGTCATAGCGCCACGTCACTTCCGGTCCATGGACATGACTTCCAGTGTGCCCGTAGAGCATGTGACCGCAGTTGCAGCGATCATGTAATAGAGGGCCACCCTGTCGGTGGAACGTACAATATCACACAGTAAGCGCGGTTTGTAGTGCAAGTATGCCAGTATCCATTACAACAGTTTTCCTTCTTGGATAGGATTTGTGAAGCTCATACCCATAAGAAATAATGCACACTTGGATCCTTCAAATCTATTGTTCAGCTACTCAACATTAATGAGATCGGCTTTCGCTTCACTTATGAAATAGAGGCAAGGACCTTGCCCGTTTTGGATGTTGTGATTGCAAAGTCGGGGAGGGGAGATGTCTTGAAGACTTCCATCTATTGCAAACCAACTTCTAGCAATTCATTATTAAGATGGGAGAGTCATCACCCTTACTCCCAGAAAAAAAGGTATCCCTAAAGGCCAATATCTCAGACTCAGACGAATTGCTCTGATGAAAAATACTTCAGAGTTAAATCTGATGATTTAAGACAGAGATTTTCAATGAGGGGTTACCCTAACCAGGTGCTTAGGGAGGCTTTTCAACATGCATGTGGACAGGAAAGGGAGAGTTTGTTGGTACCCAGTGATAGAACTACCAACACATAAACCTATTCGCCTCATATCTACCTTTGACATTGGAGCGCCCAGGGTGAGAGAAATCCTAAAAAATATTGGGGTATGCTTCAAATGGATGGGGAGAAAGCCAATGTCATCGGTGCTCCCCGCCCCCCCAGATCACATAAAGAAAGAGCAAATCGATAGGAGATCATGTAGTGCATAGTCACTACACGCCGCCTCCTACTATCAGGACTTGGTTACCTATAAAACCCGGTGGCTCAATATCTGAGAAAGAAAAACACAATAAAAAAGATGAAAGTTACAATACGACTATACAACAAGGCTACAAGAAGATCAGCAAAGCTTTGTTTATCAGTTAGATAAAAAGTGATGCAAAAATTTAACAACTGTGGAACTGCAAACATCTCACAACCTAGGCTGTAAGTAAGTGTTCAGAGCTAAACAGTAAGTGTAATATAATGCATGTAAATAGAAAGAAAGAAACTGGCACTATTCAGATCGCATACCTTCAAGCAGTTCAGTGAGCATCAGTCCAGACGGACAACGATCGCTAATCAGCAGGTGCTTAGCCTGAAGAAGGAATATCCTGTAACACCATGTGAGAAGACAAAAGGCAGCACTCCAGCTAGTGATTTCATATGAAGATCCTTTTTTCTTTACACACAATTTAAAACAAGGAGTAGGGGAAGTGGGGGTCCTTCAGGTCAATGGCCGTTTCGCACTAAGCCGGTGATTCAACTGGTCCAAATACCTTCTATAGTATTTGGACTCGTTAAAGCACCGACTTGGTGCGAAACGGCCGTCGTCCTGAAGAATCCCCGCTTCTCCGGCTCCATGTTTTAAATTGTGTGTAAAGAATAAAAGATCTTCACTAGTGATGAGTGAGCACTAAAATGCTTGGGTACTTGTTGTTCAAGTCCAGCAAATTGAAATGCTCGAGTGCTCGGACCAAGTAACGAGCCCAATGTAAGTCTATGGGAAACTGAAGCATTTTTCAGGTGGCTCCCCCCCCCTGCGGTCTGCAGAGGGCCTAAAAATTGCTCAAATCGATAAAAACTGTGCTCAAATAACATGGGAACAGCATGGAGAATAACCCTGGAAGCATTTCTGACTCCCAGGTCACTGGTGTCAACAATGTTGTCAGAGGTATTATGCCACTTTTACAGACTCACAATAAAACATACAAAAACGAAACCAAAATGGATTTTCCTGGGAAAAATGTTAAGGAACATCCTTTCCAGGGTAATGACTTGTATATAAGGCAAAATAAATAACCAAAAACAAAAAATGCTCCTCCACACCTTGGGCTATGTTCACAAGTAACGTTTTTGATACGTTTTTGCACTTTTGCATTGCTTTCAACCAAGACAAATGCATTCACTGGGAAATGTAATTTTAACATTTCACAACCTTATCTGGCCATGTGGTGTGTGACTCATCATCAGACACATGCATACAGTGCTGAAAAGACAGGGGAACAGCATGGGGAAGACGCCTGGAAGCATCTCTGATTCCCATGTCACTGCCTAAAACTGTGCCCATCACAAGTGATCCTTTGCACATGCAAGGATGCCTTTGTCGTTACAGTCTTGCAACAATCACCATCCACGTCCTTGTCCCAGCACAGCATTCAGTTGTCCCTACCCCATTCCTTGGAATGCAAGCGCAAGTATGCCGCCAGCCACCAACAGGCTGCAATATTATACTGTCAAATTTTGACAGCTGCCTGCACTTGAAATGTGGCCTTTTAGGCTCGTGGAGGCAGATGCCAGGGGAGGAGTCCTGAGGAGATAATTTGCATATTCCCACTGCATTTTGGGGTAAGTGAAGAGTCTCCGCGAGCTCAAAGAACACTGGATTTTGGCTGTTGGAGCTGAAAAGAGGACATCAGCAAACCAGGGGAGGAGTCCTGAGGAGATAATTTGCATATTCCCACTGCATTTTGGGGTAAGTGAAGAGTCTCCGCGAGCTCAAAGAACACTGGATTTTGGCTGTTGGAGCTGAAAAGAGGACATCGGCAAACCAGGGGAGGAGTCCTGAGGAGATAATTTGCATATTCCCACTGCATTTTGGGGTAAGTGAAGAGTCTCCGCGAGCTCAAAGAACACTGGATTTTGGCTGTTGGAGCTGAAAAGAGGACATCGGCAAACCAGGGGAGGAGTCCTGAGGAGATAATTTGCATATTCCCACTGCATTTTGGGGTAAGTGAAGAGTCTCCGCGAGCTCAAAGAACACTGGATTTTGGCTGTTGGAGCTGAAAAGAGGACATCGGTAAACCGCGTGCCTACCGGCGCGTGCATTTTGAAGCTTTTTTTTTAAGCTTTTTTCACTGTTTTCAGAACATTAACAATAAGAACATGGAAGAGTCCAGGAGCCATTTGGTGAGCTGCATATCCTGCTACATGTTCACAGACTTGCCAGTGGAAAAGCCAAACTTCACATGCCAGAAATGCAAGCTTGTGTCCCTGTTGGAGGAAAAGTTGCGAAATCTAGAAGAGAGGTTAACTACCTTGAAAATCATTAAGGAAGGTGAAGAGTTCTTAGACAGAGCAGAATTATCTCTTCATGATTCAGAAAGAGAAGAAATTCGAACTGCACCTGACGAAACAGAGGAATGGAAGCATGTGACCCACAGAAGCAGGAGGATCGAGAGGCAGTCAGCACCCATACTGCTCAGGAACCAGTACCAGGCTCTCACGCAGGAGAACCATGAAGAAATACAGCAAAATAAGACTTTGCCAGCAATGAATAACCTTGTAAGCCCTCAGAATCCTCCTGGATGGAGAAAGAAGAATGTTGTGAAGAAAAAACGGAGAGTGGTGGTCATGGGGGATTCCCTGTTAAGAGGAACAGAGGCCGCTATCTGCAGACCAGACATAACCTCAAGAGAAATGTGCTGTCTTCCAGGAGCAAAAATTAAAGATGTGTCTGACAGGATATCAAGACTCTTCAGACCTACAGATCACTACCCATTCCTGCTAATACATGTGGGGACAAATGACACCGCAAGAAAGGACCTGGAAACCATCTGCAGTGACTTTGAAGACTTAGGCAAGAAAGTGAAAGAATTGGGAGCGCAGGTGGTCTTCTCATCCATCCTCCCAGTGGATGGCCATGGAACAATGAGGTGGAATAAGATTCTACAGGTGAACAACTGGCTACGTCGATGGTGCCGTCAACAAGGATTTGGATTTCTGGATCACGGAATGAATTACCTATACGATGGACTACTTGCTAGAGATGGGGTGCACCTTACGAAGACTGGAAAACATGTATTTGGAAGTCGCCTTGCTACACTCATCAGGAGAGCTTTAAACTAGAACAATGTGGGAAGGGAAGCAAAAGGCCAGAAAAAGCCATACAACTGACAAATACTATTGAGATCTCTGCTACTGGAAGTGGAAAGGAAGAACAAAGACAAAACTATTTAAATAATAAAAATATGGGAGGAAGAGAAACCAATCACAAACTAAAATGTTTTTATACAAATGCACAAAGCATGGGCAACAAACAAGGAGAATTGGAACTACTAATGCAGGAAAAGGAATATGATGTCATTGGAATCACTGAAACTTGGTGGGACGATACACATGATTGGAATAAAAGGCTAAAAGGATACAACTTATTTGCAAGAAACAGACTTGATAAACGAGGAGGAGGTGTTGCATTGTATGTTAGAAAAGTGTATATCTGCACAGAGATTGAAGCTTCAGAGACTGGGAGTTCTGTGGAAACTGTTTGGGTAAGAATACAAGGAGAGAACAACGGAAAGGACACCATTGTAGGCATTTACTACAGGCCACCTGGGCAAGCTGAGGATATGGATGAACTCTTTATGTATCAAATGACCAAGTTCTCCAAAAAATATGACGTAGTGGTCATGGGAGATTTCAACTATCCAGACATTTGTTGGGAATCTCTCTCAAGTAAAACTAACAGGTCAAGCAAATTCTTATCCTCTCTTGCTGACAACTTTATCTTCCAAAAGGTAGGGGAGAAAACAAGGGGATCTGCTACTTTGGATCTAATCCTTATAAACAGGGAGGAAATGGTTGAGGAGGTAAAGGTGGCTGGGACCCTAGGAGGCAGCGATCATGCTATTATAGAATTTTGGATAACTAGAGGAGGAAGACATGTGAAGACTCAAACTTCAAGGTTAGATTTTAGAAAGGCAGATTTTAAGAGACTCAGAAAGAGAATAGGAGGGATCCAATGGCTGGATGTCCTTAAGGACAAAAATGTCCAGGAAGGATGGGAAATTTTTAAAAATGAGATTCTCAAAGCACAATCGTTAACAATCCCGAAAAGTAGGAAGAATGGGAAGCATTTAAGGAAACCAGGATGGATGAACACAGAACTTAAACACATGCTAAAAAGAAAGAAAGAAATGTTTATTAAATGGAAAGAGGGAGGCATATCTAAAGAAGATTATAATGCAGTCTGCAGATCCTGTAGGGCACGTATCAGGTTAGCTAAAGCTGACAATGAATTAAGGCTTGCAAGAGATGTCAAAAGCAATAAAAAAGGATTTTGGGGGTATGTCAAAAGTAAAAGAAAAGTCAAAGATGCTATAGGATTTTTACAGGATGAAAATGGAGAAATGGTAAGAGAGGATGTTGAGAAGGCCGAACTTTTTAATTCCTATTTTGCATCTGTTTTCTCTCAGAAAGAAAATGTAACATCAACTGATCTTCACTGTCCTTTTAAAGGAATAGAGGAATCCAAGTTATCTGTAAACAGAAAGATTGTGAGGGAATATTTAGCTAACATAAATGAGTTCAAGTCTCCAGGTCCAGATGAATTACACCCCAGAGTACTGAAGGAGATCGTAGAAGAAATTTTAGAACCACTCTCCATAATCTTTGAAAATTCTTGGAGAACAGGAGAAGTCCCAGAAGACTGGAGAAGAGCAAATGTTGTTCCTATCTTCAAAAAGGGGAAGAAGGTGGACCCAGGGAACTATAGGCCGGTGAGTCTGACTTCTATACCAGGAAAGATCTTTGAACAAATTATTAAACAACATGTATGTAAGTACATGGATAAGAATGAAGTGATTAACCAGAGTCAGCATGGGTTTGTAACTAACAAGTCATGTCAGACTAACTTAATTTCCTTCTATGACAGAATCACTGACTGGGTGGATCAGGGAAATGCTGTAGATATAGTATATCTTGACTTCAGCAAAGCATTTGACAAAGTATCTCACACCATCCTTATTGAAAAAATGACCAAGTATGCAATGGACCAGGCAACTGTTAGGTGGATTCATAACTGGCTTAGTGATCGGACTCAAAGGGTGGTTGTAAATGGCTTCACATCCAGCTGGATGAATGTCTCAAGTGGGGTACCACAGGGCTCCGTCCTGGGACCTGTATTGTTCAACATCTTTATCAATGATTTAGATGAAGGAATTGAGGGTAAACTGATTAAATTTGCTGATGACACAAAGCTAGGAGGGATAGCTAATACTAGAGAAGAGAGAGAGAGGATTCAAAAAGACCTAAATAAACTGGAGCAGTGGGCAGCAACCAACAGAATGGTTTTTAACAGGGAAAAATGCAAAGTACTACATCTGGGCAATAAAAATGAAAAAAGCATATACAGAATGGGAGGAATAGAGCTAAGCAACAGTACATGTGAAAAAGACTTAGGTATACTAATAGATCATAGACTGAACATGAGTCAACAGTGTGATGCAGCAGCAAAAAAGGCAAATACAATTCTGGGATGTATTAACAGAAGCATACAGTCTAGATCACGTGAAGTCATTATCGGTCTTTACTCCTCTTTGGTCAGACCTCATCTGGAATACTGTGTACAGTTTTGGGCACCACATTTTAAAAAAGACATAGACAAACTGGAGCAAGTTCAGAGAAGAGCGACCAGAATGGTGACTGGTCTGCAAACCATGTCCTATGAGAAACGGTTGCAGGATTTGGGAATGTTTAGCTTGCAAAAAAGAAGACTGAGAGGAGACTTAATAGCTGTCTACAAATATGTCAAGGGCTGTCACATTGTAGAAGGATCATCTTTATTCTCATTTGCACAAGGAAAGACTAGAAGCAATGGGATGAAACTAAATGGGAGGAGACACAGATTAGATATTAGAAAAAACTTTTTGACAGTTAGGGTGATTAATGAGTGGAACAGGCTGCCACGAGAGGTGGTGAGTTCCCCTTCAATGGACGTCTTCAAACAGAGGCTGGACAGACATCTGTCTGAGATGATCTAGTGAATCCTGCTTTGAGCAGGGGGTTGGACCAGATGACCCAGGAGGTCCCTTCCAACTCTACCATTCTATGATTCTATGATTCTATGATTTTCACAACCTCATGGCTGCAGCCAGGTGTCCATACTCGGTCCCCAGCCGCCACTATTTGTCCCGGTGTCGTCTCCGCCTTCCACAAGCACGGGTCCTACAACATTACCCGTGCCCTCCCCAGTGCACTTACTGGGAAGGCCCGTCTAACCACAAACACGTGGACAAGTGAATGTGGACCGGGACGATACAGAGCCAGTCCATAGCTTGTCGGTGCGTTGTATTTCACCACAGCCATATTTTTTAGCTCGGTGAAAGGACTGACTTGGGAAACCTTACCTACTCCAGCTGTCATTTCTCCAAGGAAGTCCTCTAATGCAGCTTGTCGCATAAGCAATGGCAGCCCATCCAACATCAGCTTGCACTTGTCGGTGGTGCTTCGACACACAAATATCTTTCTTTGCCATTTAAGTTCATGACTACAGAGTTGGGCAATGGCCTGATCTGCAATGCAGTTTCAGAAATAACATGCAATTAAGCACGTCCAACCCACATTAAAAGCAGTCATATAGTGTCCGGGAACCTTCCCACACACTTTTCTTAGCCAGGGCTGCTTCTCAGCAGGGTTGGATGGGCCCCCCAGAGAACCAGAGACTCCTCCGGAGGGCCCTGGCTTCTCCATGGGGGGAGTTTATAGTGCCAATGTGAGGCCATGATGATTATAGACGCCACCATCTGCTTAGTTTTCTATTACTTGGAATGCAAGCGCAAGTATGCAGCGAGCCACCCACCCACCCACAGGCTGCTATACTATACTGCCATATTTTTGGCAGCTGCTTGTGCTTGAAACGAGGCCTTTAGACTCATGGAGGCGGAAGTTTTTCACAACCTCATGGCGGCAGCGACGGGCAGGTGTCCATACTCAGTCCCCAGCCGCCACTTTTTCTCCCGGTATAGTCTCCGCCTTTCACAAGCAAGTGTCCCTGAACATTACTGCTGAAAAGAGAGAGAGGAGTGCAAATGAACGGAACCTGTTTGCACAATGAAGAAAAGCAACCGAAGGGCCACTCACCGTCTAAGGTTCTGCAACCCTGCACAACCCCGGTAATCATAGAAACACATGAGCCGAATGAAATGGCCAAAAGAAATCAGCATAATTTCAGGGTCAATATAGTGGGTACTCCTAATATAAATAGAACCTGCAGAGAAAATGGAGTGAAAATACCCTCAATAGAATCATGTCAGTACAACTTGATTTACAGTAAAAAATCAATTTTTAATTAACATCATTGTATTAAAAGGACAAACAATACCATTAAAATAGCAGGTCATCGGTGGGGGATACACAAACCAGGGCGACACCAATTAAGTCCATATGGGATACATGCATATGTGGTGTAATGCAGTGGCTTGCTGCATTGCTAAAATGTCCAGGGGGTGTGTTCTGGCTGACCATTTACCTCCCCCTCAGGTGACTGATCACATGACTGTGACATCATCACAGGTCCTGTGTGCACAGAAGGATATATAAATCCTGGTGGTTTTGAAACAGAGAGAGAGAGGCCTGGTGAGGCCTGGTGAGGCCTGGTGAGGCAAGAAGCATGGTCCCTGTGTCTGGGACACCATTAGCCTGGAAGGCAGAGACTGGATCCCTGTGTCGGGATACCAGTAGTCTTGGAAGGCAAGAAGCCTGGTCCCTGTGTCTGGGACACCATTAGCCTGGAAGGCAGAGGCTGGGTCCCTGTGTCTGGGATACCAGTAGCCTTGGAAGGCAAGAGGCCTGGTCCCTGTGTCTGAGATACCAGTAGCCTTGGAAGGCACGTGGCCTGGAGACTACGTCTGGGAAGCCTTAAAGCCACAGCTGTGGCAGAACCAAGCTGATAGAAGAAGCTGAGACCCGGCAAAGGTAAATCGGCGCTTTAAGTGAATATTGTTGCTGTACCTTGCTGAAGTCTGTATTTGACAAGCGGGCATAGCTGCCACTGAAAAGGCTTTAGGATATTACATGTGTAACATTCCTGTGAGCCACTGAGATGGACGATGTGATGAGCAGTTTATGATGTGTAATAAACTGCTGGTCTTCATATTACCGGAAAGCATTGCATGTGTGCTTTAATTGATCCAGTGAACCTAGTACCCCCCCAGCGTGATGAATAGCGCTACCTTACAGTGGATACTACTTTATTTATATATTTTATTGTTATTATTCCAAACAATCTAAATAGCATAGAAATATGTACAAAATATCCAAATTGATATGTATATCAGCAGTGCTGTCAGAGTAGGGCAAAAGGAGAAAGATGCCCAACTCCAATAAAGTGCATAGGAACAGTTAAATTAAATTGATATAGCCAAGGTCAAAAGCAGAAAGGTGGGACAGTAGTCAAGTAATACAACAAGGAGCTAAATGCCCAACTCACCCATATTATTTATCAGGACCGGTGCCGCGCTGAAGCAACCCCGGTAATCGCATAAGGTGAGGAGATGAAAGTCAGGCAACAGGCCTTGTGTGGCATCCTAATCCGGGTCATGTGACCGCTAAGAGGCGTGGCCAGAAATGGATCAGGTCCTTGAGCTGCAGGATGATTAATGCTTGATCCAAAGCTGCTCCCACCCCGAGCCCAAAATAGGGATAGTAAATGGAAGGTAAAAAAGACGTGGTATAAGGAGCGCTAGGTGTGCTGTCCAGCTCTTTGTTTGAAAAGACTTTCAGCCATTTTGGGCATTACCTAATGTTGCATGATTATTGTATTTTTATACTTTGCTGCCATCTACTGGCCGTTGTTATAATACTGTATGTTATAACATGTATTATTCCTGTGTTTTACCCACAAACCCCTTTGGTCTGTAATTCCTCCTATCTCCTTCTCACTTCCTTCTTCTTCTTCACATCCATCTTGACTACACATGCTGCAGGACTGGAGAAAGGATTCTGTTGTTACCACTTTACCTGGCGCTTCTAATACCTACAATTCCTATCCTTTCCTCATCCTTCACCTTCCCTCATATCGCCTCATCAAGAACTGTAAATAAATCTGTTGAATTCATCACTGCATCATCATTCCGGATTACCACGTGCAGTTCATGAGGAACAGGAGCGCAGGTCTGTGAGTTGACGCTATATGCCATTGCTTATACAGAGATCCGTGTCACATCCCTCAGACACATCTCGCCCCACGTACATCGGTGGCAGAATAGTAACAATAGACCTAAGTCTTCAGTGTCTGTGTGCATATGCATGTCTGCTAGCAAGTCTATGACTTTCCATCATCTTAGCTAAAGCATGTCTACAAAGGGCACAGTGGATCCCTCTGCGGGAGAAGCACATCATGTTCCTGACACCACAGATGCTCCAGGAGCAGAGTCCACACTTACTGCAGAGCAGGATGTACGACCCAAGCGTGTAACCAAGCCAACACAAAAGGTCAGAGAGAACCTGCAGACAACCAGAGATGAGCTCCATGATAACATAGATCATTTATGGGGCAGAGTTGATCATTATTTAGCAGTTCTTCAACGTGCTAACAATGACGCAGCAGATTTAACCGCCAAATTGAAGAGTTTATCTGCTGCCTATGATCGCTACCAGAGACTGTCTGTTAAGTAGATTGCATTCCTGAGTAACTGTGATATGGATGATGCCCCAGCAGAGCTGGCTGAAAGGGAGACTCTTCTCCAAGAAAAGACCATATTAGTGCAAGATGCCCAGATTAAGGCAGAACTTTGCATCGCACACCTCCAAGAGGTTAGGTCACATCGTACAACCTCGAACAAAATCACATCTCGGTCTTCCAGATCATCTCAGTCCAGGAAGTCAACATTGTCTGACAAAATACTGGAAATCCGTGCATCTGCAGAGGAAGCTAGAGTAAGAAGCTCCTTTGCTAGGAAGGAGGCTGAAGTAGAAGCCCAATTAAAAAAGCAGGAAGCTGAGATGGAAACGCAATTAAAAATACTCCAAGCAGAAAGGGAAGAAGCAGCAGCCCTCGCTAAACTGAAGGTCCTTGAACAAGCACTAGGTCAAGATGCTAATATGGACTGCTTTATTCCAGGAGAAATGGAGGACTGAGCTGATCGCACTACAGACTATGTGCTAAAACATTTACCATCTGTACCAGCGCCACCTCCAATCCACCACAAGGATGCACCCGTAAGCCAAGAAATGTCGCCACCTACTGCCGACAAGGTAACTTCCAGCACTAACCCACAATTTAGGCCGCAGCCAGCAGACCCTATAGAGACTAAACCACAACTTAGCCCTCATGCCACATCATTCCGTCCTGATCTGTCTCAGTCATATAAGCCAGAGAACTTACATTCCCCAGGGATACCACAAGTTAATCCAGCAACTATGACCAGGAGGTCGGACATGTCTGAATTTGCCAGATATATGATTCGCAGGGAGTAGTGTTGAGCGAGCACTAAAATGCTCGGGTGCTCGAAGCTCGGGCCGAGCTCGCCGTGATACTCGGGTGCTCGACCCGAGCAACGAGCCCAATGTTAGTCTATGGGAGACTCGAGCATTTTTGCGGTGGCACCCCCGGCAGTCTTTTAAAAGCCTAACAAGTGCCCAAAACGATAGAGACAGTGCTCAAATGACATGGGGACAGCATGGTGATCGCCCCAGGAAGCATTTCTGACCCCCAGGTCACTGCTGTCAACAACATGGTCAGAGGTAGTAAGCCACTTTAACGGGCTCACAATAAAATGTTCAAAAACGAAAGTGAAACTTTTTTCCTGTGAAATATGTTAAGGAACATCCTTTCCAGGGAAAATACTTGTGTATAAGTTAAAATAAATGACCAAAAACAAAAATACTCCTCCACACCTTCGGCTATGTTCACAAGTAGCATTTTTTATGCGTTTTTGCACTTTTGTATTGCTTTCAACTATGACAAATGCATTCACCGTGAAATGTCATTTTAACATTTTACAACCTTATCTGGCCATGTGCTGTGTGACACATGCATAAAGTGCTGAAAAGACAAGGGAACAGCATGGGGAAGACCCCTGGAAGTATCTCTGACTCCCAGGTCACTGTCTAAAAGTGTGCCCATCAGAAGTGATCCTTACCGCATCAGAAGATGCAGACTATCCCCATGCAAGTTCTAGTCCCAGGGCAGTGTTCAATTGTACCTCCCCCATTCCTTGCAATACAAGCTCAAGTATGCAGCCTGCCACCCACCCACCCCCAGGCTGCAATACCATACTGCTTGCTTGCTTGCACTTTAAATTGGGCCTTTTAGGCATGTGGAGGCGGAATCTGGCCACCACGCCATGGCTGTGTCGGCGGCCTGGTATCCATACTCAGTCCCCAGCCGCCTGGTGGCCGGGTGTCCCCGCTTGCTCCCCAGCCTCCAGGGGGTGACCGGGTGTCCATACTCGGTCCCCAGCCACCCCTATTTGTCCCGGTAACCTTTCCCACACTTTTCTTAGCCTGGCCTGCTTTAGGGCAGCATTGGCCGAGCCCACCGGACTATCAGACTCCTCCGGTGGGCCCTGGCTTCTCCATCAGGGGAGTTGAGAGTGCCAAGGTGAGGAGCATGATGAGGATGATAGAAGTTAGCATCTGCTTTGTTTTGTTGTAATGCAAGCGCATGTATGTAGTAGCGGCTAGGCATGAGGTGGTCAGCGTTTTGGCGCATATCCTACCTCCTCCGAGGATTGCTGGATGTTTTCCTGCTACTATCCAAGTTCTATGACTCCCGTTAAAACAAAGCTTCAGATGATAAATGATGGATGAGGTAGTGGCAAAGGAGAAAGAGCAGGAGGAACAGGGACCATTCACATCAATATCAGGCCAGTCAACCAGATATGTCTTGTAGGATATGTTTCTGTAACAAAAGGAGCGGTTTGGCTACACAGTTATAGGGCATACAGTGAGTGCAATGCCTACCAAAAATTTCAAGCCACTCCAATGGCCCTTGGAAATGACATGGAGGTCAGAGGGCGTTAACTAAACCTTTTTTTCCATTTATAGCAACTGGGTCTCCCGTGCACTGTTGGCCTAAGCAGTGAATGGAAGGCTTTCCAAAAATTATGAGGAACTGCAATGCCCCTTACAAGAGCCATGTGTGGCACCCCAGGGGTCTGGTCACCACAGTAATAGAGATATTACGTCGGAGAGCAAGTGGGAGGTTTCCAGGTCAGGATCCCTTAAACATGCAACATCCTCCTGCCCCAATCCTGGGAGGGGAGAATTCTGCCCTTATAAACTGGATCTGGGGCGGGGTTGAGTGAGTCAGAGAACAGTCAGAGTCAGAGTGAGAGCAAGGGAAAGTAACAGCAAGGAGCTCTGTAGGAGCTAGGAGCTAAAGACCAGGGGCTGGAAGCTGAGCAGAGCTCGCCCTGGCAGAAGACAATAGGAACCGGACACAGGAGTCCGAAGCTGTGAGGACTTATATATCCAGCAGCAGAAACCAGCCGGCAGGGGATTTCAGGTCCTCTGGCCATAGAAGCCCGGAGGCTCAGTCACAAGCAAGGGACCAGCACCACCGTCGTGGAGCGGAGGCTAACAGAAGGCCCCAAGTCATCAGCCATATGGGTGAGCACTACACGGTACACTCAGGGACGTGGGCTACTTCTACCCGCTTACAGCAAGGTAGCCAGGAAGAGTGCAGACAGACGGGGAGGCCTACAACTCCACCTGGCCAGGGGAACTCCTGCTTGCTCACAGACTGACCAGGCCTCTTATGCTAGCCAGTACTCCCGGGAGGGTCTACCTTATAATCATCAGTAAAGACCCTGAACTGCACTGCAAAGACTCTGAGTCATTCCTGCTGCGCTCGTGTACCATCACCCCCATCATCCACACTCACCGCCCTGAGGCTATACTCCTCCTGAGGGGAGTTATCCCATTCTATGCTGCGCACACAACACCAGCCTCAGCAGTCTGCCTCGCAGCGGTGCTACTCCCTGACCGCAATCCACGGGTGGCGCAGTCGGACAATTAACCTCAAAACCTAAGAAAGACTGCCACTGGTTTGACCAGCCTGAGCCACGGGACCAGGTCACCGCCACGGAGACTACAGAGACCCGGCACCGGGTATCCCACACACGTGTACACACGGCCCAGGGGGCGCGTCACATGCAGTACAGCATATTACAAACATAAGTCCCATTATTGGGGAGTGGGTGTCCCATGGTATTTGCTTATGCTTTCCAAGCAAAAGCTGCCAAAAATTAGGACGGAGCAACTTGCAATGCCCCTTACAAGAGCCATGCAGTACAGCATATTACAAACATAAGTCCCATTATTGGGGAGTGGGTGTCCCATAGTATTTGCTTATGCTTTCCCAGCAAAAGCTGCCAAAAATTAGGACGGAGCAACTTGCAATGCCCCTTACAAGAGCCATGCAGTACAGCATATTACAAACATAAGTCCCATTATTGGGGAGTGGGTGTCCCATGGTATTTGCTTATGCTTTCCAAGCAAAAGCTGCCAAAAATTAGGACGGAGCAACTTGCAATGCCCCTTACAAGAGCCATGCAGTACAGCATATTACAAACATAAGTCCCATTATTGGGGAGTGGGTGTCCCATAGTATTTGCTTATGCCTTGCAAGCAAAAGCTGCCAAAAATAAGGACGGAGGAACTTGCAATGCTGGCAACCTGGTGGTATAGTGGTGGTGGAGGCTGAGGATAAGGAGAAGAAGATTAAACAGCCGAGACGAGGAAGTGTATACACATGTGTGGGTGTGAAGCGGTGCATGTGAATACACCTCCCGAAATAACACAGTGGATTTGACTTTATGTTACTCTGCTGTCATTTGGTGGTGATGAGAAGTCTGGCCCAATCCAGCCCTTGTTCATTTTGATAAGGGTCAGCTTGTCAGCATTGTCAGTTGACAGGCGAGTGCGCTTATCAGTTATAATTCCCCCAGCGGCACTAAAAACAAGCTCCGATAACACGCTAGCGGCAGGGCAGGCCAGGACCTCCAAGGCGTACAGAGCGAGTTCATTCCAAGTGTCCAGCTTGGATACCCAATAATTAAAAGGCACAGAGGAATCACGGAGGACGCTGTTACGATCGGCAAGGTACTCCCTCTCCATCTTTTGAAACTTTCCACTCCTTGTGAGAGTACCCCGCGCCTCAGGGCCTGTAAGCTGGGCGGGTGTCAGAAAACTGTCCCAGAACGTTGACAGTGTTCCCCTGCCTCTGCTGGATTGGAGTTGCATCTCTCTCGCTTGTACGCCTTGGTTGGGCAACGAACTGTGACCTCTGCCGCTAGCGTGTTCAGACGGGAATTTTTTTAAGAGTTCTGTAGCAAGGGCCTTCTGGTATTGCCCCATTTTTGTAGACCTCTCCACCTCAGGAATAAGAGAGTGAAAGTTCTCCTTGTAGCGGAGGTCTACAAGTGTCACCAACTAGTAATGACTGTCACCCAACATTTTGACAACGCGAGGGTCACGGTTAAGGCAGCGTAACATAAAGTCAGCCATGCGTGCCAGACTGGTAACGGGCAAGATTTCCGTGTCCTCACCAAGATGACGACTGACCATGCTCTCCTCCTCCTCCTCCTCTTCCTCCTCCCCCCTGTCCTCAGGCCACCCACGCTGAACCGACGGTATGACACTTGTACAGGTACTACCGTCTACAACGCATGATAGCAGCTCCTGTTCTTCCTCCTCCTCCTCCTCCTCCTCTCCCTCATTGTCCCCCAATGCACGTTGGGATGAAATGAGGCTGGGCTGTGTGTAATCGCCCGCTACGGCTTCTTGATCCATCTCATCATACTCTGGCTGCAATGCCTCCTCTTTAATTCTCTGCAGAGAGCGTTGCAAAAGACAGTCAAGTGGGATGCTGACACTAATGATGGCGTCATCGCCACTCACCATCTTGGTGGCCTCCTCAAAGTTTGTCAGGATGGTACATATGTCAGACATCCAGGTCCACTCCTGAGGTCTTATGTGTGGAGTCTGACCTGAATATCGACGGCCTTGTTGCAGCTGGTACTCCACAACTGCTCTCTTCTGCTCACAAATCCTTTGCAACATGTGGAGGGTAGAGTTCCAACGTGTGGGGACATCACACACCAGTCGGTGTGCCGGAAGCTGCAAACGCTGCTGCAACACAGCAAGGGCGGCAGAAGCTGTAGCCGATTTGCAAAAATGAGCTGACAGGCGGCGTACTTTCACGAGCAGATCTGGCAACTCGGGGTACGATTTAAGAAACCGCTGAACCACGAGGTTAAGCACATGAGCCAGGCATGGTACGTGTGTGATCTCACCTCGCCTCAGAGCCGCCACCAGGTTACGGCCATTGTCACACACGACCATGCCGGGATGTAGGTTCAGCATTCTCAGCCACAGATCTGCCTGCTCTTTCACAGCTGTCCACAACTCACAAGCAGTGTGAGGTTTATCACCTAAGCTTATGAGTTTCAGCACAGCCTGTTGCCGCTTGGCGGAGGCAGTACTGCAATGCTTCCAGCTTGTAACTGATGTGGTGATATCTGAGATGGAGGCTGAACATGAGGAGAAGGAGGAGGAGGAGGATGCGCAGGAGCTGTACACTGTGGGGGCAACTCTGACTGACATAGGGCCCGAAATTCTCGGTGTGGGGAGAATGTGTTCCGTCCCAAGGTCCGACTGGGTCCCGGCTTCCACTATGTTTACCCAGTGTGCCGTCAGAGAGATGTACCGTCCCTGGCCACAAGAACTTGTCCACGTGACCGTTGTCAGGTGGACTCTCCCAGTAGCTGCGTTGTTGAGGGCACGGCAGATGCTTTGGGACACGTGCTTGTGTAGTGCGGGGATGGCACACCGGGCAAAATAGTGTCGGCTGGGGACCGAGTACCGAGGGACGGCCACCGCCATAAGATTGCGGAAGGATTCCATCTCCACCAGCCTAAAAGGCAGCATTTCCAATGCAAGCAGTCTTGAAATGTGCAAATTTATTACTGTGGCCTGTGGAGCGTTAGCTGCGAATTTCCGCTTTCGTTCAAAGGTCTGGGATATGGACAATTGAACGCTGCGGTGGGACGTGGACGTGGACGTTGATGCTGTTTCTTGAGAAACTGCCATAACAAGTGAAGACTGAGAGGAGGGGGCATCTTTACATGCAGTATGGACAGGGGATTGCCTTGCACACACAACAGAGGGTTCTATTGCATGCACAACAGTGGAAGAAGCAGTGGTGACACCCGCTGACACTGGTCGTGGACCCTGGGTTTCGCCCCACAAAGTTGGGTGCTTTGCTGCCATGTGCCTGATCATGCTGGTGGTGGTCAGGCTGGTAGTTTTGTCACCCCTGCTGATGCTGGCATGGCAGGTGGAACATATGGCCTTTTTGGGGTTATCAGCAGAGTCTTTAAAAAAATTCCAGACTCTAGAAGACCTACCGCTTGTACTGGCAACGTCCCTCGTGTTGGTGTTACGGGGAACGGTTGCCTGCCTTCTGTCTGCGGCCACCACACTGCTTCTTCCTGCCTGTTGGGGTACTCTGCCTCCCTCCCCCTGTGTGCTGCTGGCCTCACTCTGCATGTCCTCCTTCCACGTTGGGTCAGTTACTAGATCATCCACCACCTCCTCCTCTTCCACTTGCGCACCACGATCCTCCTCCTCACTTCCTGGCAATTGTGTCTCGTCATCGTCCACCTCTTGTGACAGATTGCCAACGTCGACTTCCTGTGGCCGTGGCTGTTCAAATATTTGGGCATCGCAACATGGGATCTCCTCTTCCACCACTTCAAGCGTATCAGGCGAGGGGCTCAAATATGGAAATGGACCAGTGAACAGCTCTTCAGAGTGTCCAAGTGTGGGATCACTTGCTGTCTGACGACACTCAGCATGGTGGGAGGAAGGAGCATCAGGGTGAGGAGGAGTATGCGGTCGAGACTCACGGCTGCTAAGAGTTGACCGTGTGGAAGACAGACCGGAGGTGGTGGTGCCCAGGTAACTGGAAGTATTGTATGCTATCCAATTAATAACCTGTTCACACTGATCAGTTCTCAATACTGGTGTTGTTCTGTGCTTCCCTAGTAATTCGGTCAAGAAGTGGGAGCGAGAAGATGTGGCTGTTGGTTGTGGCACATTTTCACCTTGGCCACGGCCCCGTCCTCTGCACGAACCATCACCAGAACGTCCACTTCCACGTCCCTTGCCACGCGCCTAGCCCATTGTAAATGAAGTAAAATACCCTACACTTGCACTATCAATGGAAAAAGGGTAATAAAGAGTAGATTAGAACCGTGGAAGAGGAAAACCACAGTTATTGTTTACTGGGGTATACCACACTTTTTTAAATAGAGATATTTGCGGCTGAACAGTGAGCGACACACTCAAACTGCTTTTTTTTTAGATACCAAAGGCCCAAAACTGGATAGTACAGCGATTTGACCCGTGGAACTGCGAAACAACACTGGGATGTCAGGCCTACACAAGACTATTTTCAACAGATATATTTTTGTGTCACAACAGTCAGGAGACACTACTGTTTTTCTTTACGGAAAAAACTACCAAAAGCTGAATAATAGAGATTTTTTACCGTTGGATGGCAAAACCACAGTTATTGTTTACTGGGGTATACCACACTTTTTTAAATAGAGATATTTGCGGCTGAACAGTGAGCGACACACTCAAACTGCTTTTTTTTTAAATACCAAAGGCCCAAAACTGGATAGTACAGCGATTTGACCCGTGGAACTGCGAAACCACACTGGGATGTCGGGCCTACACAAGACTATTTTCAACAGATATATTTTTGTGTCACAACAGTCAGGAGACACTACTGATTTTCTTTACGGAAAAAACTACCAAAAGCTGAATAATAGAGATTTTTTACCGTGGGATGGCAAAACCACAGTTATTGTTTACTGGGGTATACCACACTTTTTTAAATAGAGATATTTGCGGCTGAACAGTGAGCGACACACTCAAACTGCTTTTTTTTTAGATACCAAAGGCCCAAAACTGGATAGTACAGCGATTTGACCCGTGGAACTGCGAAACCACACTGGGATGTCGGGCCTACACAAGACTATTTTCAACAGATATATTTTTGTGTCACAACAGTCAGGAGACACTACTGTTTTTCTTTACGGAAAAAACTACCAAAAGCTGAATAATAGAGATTTTTTACCGTTGGATGGCAAAACCACAGTTATTGTTTACTGGGGTATACCACACTTTTTTAAATAGAGATATTTGCGGCTGAACAGTGAGCGACACACTCAAACTGCTTTTTTTTTAAATACCAAAGGCCCAAAACTGGATAGTACAGCGATTTGACCCGTGGAACTGCGAAACCACACTGGGATGTCGGGCCTACACAAGACTATTTTCAACAGATATATTTTTGTGTCACAACAGTCAGGAGACACTACTGATTTTCTTTACGGAAAAAACTACCAAAAGCTGAATAATAGAGATTTTTTACCGTGGGATGGCAAAACCACAGTTATTGTTTACTGGGGTATACCACACTTTTTTAAATAGAGATATTTGCGGCTGAACAGTGAGCGACACACTCAAACTGCTTTTTTTTTAGATACCAAAGGCCCAAAACTGGATAGTACAGCGATTTGACCCGTGGAACTGCGAAACCACACTGGGATGTCGGGCCTACACAAGACTATTTTCAACAGATATATTTTTGTGTCACAACAGTCAGGAGACACTACTGTTTTTCTTTACGGAAAAAACTACCAAAAGCTGAATAATAGAGATTTTTTACCGCTGGATGGCAAAACCACAGTTATTGTTTACTGGGGTACACCACACTTTTTTAAATAGAGATATTTGCGGCTGAACAGTGAGCGACACACTCAAACTGTTTTTTTTTTTTAGATACAAATGGCCCAAAATGGATAATACAGAGGTTTGAACCGTGGAAGTGCAAAACAACACTTCTGTTTCTCTAGCCTACACCAGACTATTTTCAACAGTTATATTTGTGTCTGAAAAATCAGAGACACGCTTTTTTTTTGGGGGGGTGGGGAGGGGGGACACACCGAAAGGTTAATAAGACGGGTATTTGTACAGTGTGAAGAAGGAAAAAAAAAGGAGGATTTAGATGGAAAAAAAAGGATTTTTCCTGGCCCGCGACACCTGGTGCTAAGTCCAGCAATTTCAGCAACAGGAGCACACAGGACTGTAATGCAGCGTTTGCTGGTGTAACCACTGTGTCTCCTATACAGCCTGCCTGCCTGGTATCTGGGATGGATATTAGTCCTGAAAAGGACTGTTTGTTTGTTCTGGCAGCCTTTCCAGACCCTACACTAACTATTTTGCAGTTTATATCTCTCCCTAAATCAGCAGCGCTGTCCCTACACTGTCTAATCCGGAGCGACTGTGTCCAAGATGGCGGCGCCCCATTTTAAATACTCGAGGTGACGCTGTGCGGCCAGCCAATCACTGTAATGCCCACAACCAACATGGCTGCAGCATTACAGTGACTGGCTGGCAATCCCTGCATGTTCATTGGCTCTGTAAAGAGCGCCAAACATGCAGGGCGGAGACCCGAGCTCCCGCCCGAGGAACCCGGAAATGCTCGGTGCTCGCCGAACATCCCGAGTAGCGTGATGCTCGGGCGAGTACCGAGCAGTGTCGAGCATGTTCGCTCAACACTAGCAGGGAGTTAATAAACATCAGTCTCTCAAAGTTTGATGATTGTGCTGAAAATTAAAGAGCCTGGAAATCGACCTTTCAAGCAGTAATCCAAGACCTTAATCTCACCGGCAAGGAACAACTAGATTTGCTTGTCAACTAGTTAGGTCCTGAATCAGCGGAGCGCATCAAGACAATAAGGGCAGTTCATGTGGACTATTCAGATGCAGGTCTTATTGCAGCATGGGAGAGACTGAAGCAAACCTACAGCAGCTCAGAAGCCATAGAGTCTGCCTTATTTAACCCCTTTACAACCCAAGGTGGTTTGCACGTTAATGACCAGGCCAATTTTTACAATTCTGACCACTGTCACTTTATGAGGTAATTACTCTGGAACGCTTCAACGGATCCCCCTGATTCTGAGAATGTTTTTTCGTGACATATTGTACTTCATGATTGTGGTAAAATTTCTTCGATATCACTTGCGTTTATTTGTGAAAAAAATGGAAATTTGGCAAAAATTTTGAAAATGTTGCAATTTTCAAAATTTTAATTTTTATGCCCTTAAATCAGAGAGATATGTCACACAAAATAGTTAATAAATAACATTTCCCACATGTTTACTTTACATCTGCACAATTTTGGAACCAAATTTTTTTTTTGTTATGGAGCTATAAGGGTTAAGAGCTGACCAGTGATTTCTCATTTTTCCAACAAAATTTACAAAACCATTTTTCTAGGGACCACATCACATTTTAAGTCACTTTGAGAGGTCTTTATGACAGAAAATACCCAAAAGTGACACCATTCTAAAAACTGCACCCCTCAAAGTGCTCAAAACCACATTCAAGAACTTTATTAACCCTTCAGGTGCTTCACAGGAATTTTTGGAATGTGGAAGAAAAAAATGAACATTTAACTTTTTTCATAAAAATGTTACTTTAGACCCAATTTTCTTTATTTTTGCAGGGGTAACAGGAAAAAATGGACTCCAAAATTTGTTGTGCAATTTCCCCTGGGCACGGAGATACCCCATATGTGGTGAAAAACCACTGTTTGGGCGCACGGTAGGGCTCGGAAGGGAAGAAGCGCCATTTGAATTTTCGATTGTAAAATTTGCTTGAATAATTAGCAGACGCCATGTTGCATTTGGAGAGCCCCTGATGTGCCTAAACAGTGGAAACCCCCCACAAGTGACCCCATTTTGGAAACTAGACCCCCCTGGGAACTTATCTAGATGGGTGGTGAGCATTTTGAACCCCCAGGTGCTTCACAAATTAATCCGTAAAAATGAAAAAGTATTTGTTTTTCCACTTTTTCATTTTAACGAATCAATTTGTGAAGCACCTAGGGGTTCCAAGTGCTCACTATGCATCTATATAGGTGCCTTTGGGGGTCTAGTTTCCAAAATGGGGTCACGTGTGGGGAAGCTCCAATGTTTAGGCACACAGGGGCTCTCCAAACTCAACATGATGTCCCCTAACAATTTGAGCCGATTTTCCATTCAATTTGTTAGCGGACGCCATGTCGCGTTTGGAGAGCCCCTGTGTGCCTAAACAGTGGAAACCCCCCACAAGTGACCCCATTTTGGAAACTAGACCCCTCAAGGATTTTATCAAGGGGTATAGTGAACATTTTGAACCCAGAGGTATGACACAGAATTTGATAACATTAGGTCATCATATTGAATAAGTTGTCATTAGTCTTGAGCGCAAGTGCTCGCTACTTGAGTTTGCATGGGGTACTCAGGTATGCACCATGTACTGCGTGTGCTCGAGTGACATGCTTGAGTCCCTGCCCCGCATGTTTCACGGTTATTAGACACCTAAAAAAAAACATGCGGGGATCGCTCGTGCATGGCAGGCAATCCCTGCAAAGTTTCTTTGGCTGCAAAGCATATGGGGCAGAGACTCGAGCATGTCACTCAAATACTCACGATACTCAATGCATACTAGAGCACCCGATGCAAACTCAAGTAGCGAGCACTTGCGCTCAACACTAGTCGCCATATCGTCATCTTTTTTTCTTACTTTTGAAAGAAATCCCAACCCCATCACAACTCTGACCCCAACCCTAGCCCCAACCCCAGCCCTAACCCTAGCCCAACCCTAACCCTAGCACAACCCTAACCCGAGAGTTTATTTTTTACGCCGTTCCTCGTGCGGTATAAGTGATTAGACGACTTTATTCTTCGGATCGGTGCGATTACAGCAATACCAGAATCATATGGGGTTTTTATGATTGACAGCTGTCACACACTAAAAGACGCATTTTTTGTAAAATCTAGTTTTTGCATCGCCATATTTTGAGAGCTATATTTTTTCCAGATTTTGGCAGACAGAGTCATGTGATGACTTGTTTTTTGCGGGACAAGTTGACATTTTTATTGGTGCCATTTTCAGGCACGTGGCATTTTTTGATCGCTTTCTATTCCGATTTTTGGGAGGCAGAATAAACAAAACCCACCAATTCAGGAATTTTTTTTTTTTTTTTTATTATTATGCTCCGCATGTGGTAAAATTGATAAGGCAGCTTTATACTTTGGGTCAGTACGTTTACAGCGGTACCACATTTATATCGTTTTTCTATGTTTTGGTGCTTTTACACAATAAAAGATATTTTACAGAAAAAAATATTTTTTTGCATCGCTTTATTCTGAGAGCTATAACTTTTTGATTTTTGAGATGATGGAGCAGTATGGCAGCTTGTTTTTTGCAGGACAAGATGACGTTTTCAGTGGTACCATTTTTATTTATATTCGTCTTTTTGATTGCGTGTTATTCCATTTTTTGTTTGCCAGTATGATGATAAAGCATTGTTTTTTGCTTCGTTTTTTATTTTTATTTTTTACCATGTTCACTGAAGGGGTTAACTAGTGGGACAGTTTTATAGGTCAGGTCGTTCCGGACGCGGAGATACCAAATATGTGTACTTTTATTGTTTGTTTGCTTTTTTTTCATAATAATATTTATTGATGGGTACATTATATTTTTATTTTTGGTGGATTATTTTTTTTATTTTTTTTTTAATATTTAAAAAAAAAATGTATTTTTTTTTTCACTTTCTGGGAGTTTTTACACTTTTTTACTTCGTCCCACTCTGGGACTTTCACTTTTTTTATTCTGATCGCCTGCATAGCATAGGGATGGAGCACCATCCCTGTGCCATGCAGGTTGTCAGCGCTGCACAGTGAGAACATTGTTTGGTCGTGCACTGAGCATGACCAAACAATGTTCCTGCTGCCTGGTGACCCAGATGTTGTCATGACGACATCGGGTCGTCATGGCAACACTCGGGAAGCCGCGGCAGACAGCGCTGGAGGCCGGAAGAGGAGGTGAGTATTGCAATCACTTCCCCTTGCCTCCGCAATGCTGCGATCGACTTCGATCGCAGCATTGCGGGGGTTAATGTGCCGGGAGCGGTGCGGGACTGCTCCCTGCACATAGTACCGGGTGTCAGCTGTGACAATTAGCTGACACCCGGCGGCGATCGCGCCCGCACAGCCTGTGTGCACACGCAATCGCCATGACGTATTAATACGGGTCAGGCTCTTAAATCCCAGGGCACAGATGCGTATTAATACATCATGGGCTGTAAAGGGGTTAAGAAACTGCAAGCCTTCCCAAAAATAACTAACAAGGACAATCAAAAACTTCAAGACCTGAGTGACCTGCTAAAGGAAATAGAATTGGCAAAAATTAGACCCACGTCTTTCAGGACTGAGCTACCTTGATACTACTCATGGTGTGACTCCAGTAGTTCTCAAGTTACCAAAAGGCATGCAGGATAAATGGGCAGACCACGGGTCACGGTATAAAGGACAGCATAATGTGTCTTTTCCTCCCTTTTCCTATTTTTAAAGGTTCGCCAGTGATCAAGCTCGGAAGAAGAATGATCCCAGCTTTGACTTCACTGAACCTACTCCACCAGCTTTATCATCATCATCATCTACAAGGTACAGTTACAGTTATATGAAAGGGTTTGGGCACCCCTATTAATCTTAAGCTTAATGTTTTATAAAAATTGGTGTTTTTGCAACAGCTATTTCAGTTTGATATATGTAATAACTGTTGGACACAGTAATGTTTCTGCCTTGAAATGAGGTTTATTATACTAACAGAAAATGTGCAATTTGCATTCAAACAAAATTTGTCAGGTGCATAAGTATGGGCACCCTTATAATTTTCTTGTTTTAAATACTCCTACCTACTTTTTACTGACTTACTAAAGCACTTTTTTTGGTTTTGTAACCTCATTGAGCTTTGAACTTCATAGCCAGGTGTATGCAATCATGAGAAAAGCTACTTAAAGTGGCCACTTGCAAGTTGTTCTCCTGTTTGATTCTCCTCTGAAGAGTGGCATCATGGGCTCCTAAAAACAACCGTCAAATGATCTGAAAACAAAGATTATTCAACATAGTTGTTCAGGGGAAGGATACAAAAAGCTGTCTCAGAGATTTAACCTGTCAGTCTCCACTGTGAGGAACATAGTAAGGAAATGGAAGAACACAGGGACAGTTCTTGTTAAGGCCAGAAGTAGCAGGCCAAGAAAAACATCAGAAAGGCAGAGAAGAAGAATGGTGAGATCAGTCAAGGACAATCCTCAGACCACCTCCAGAGAGCTGCAGCATCAACTTGCTGCAGATGGCGTCACTGTGCATCGGTCAACTATACAACGCCCTTTGCACAAGGAGAAGCTGTATGGGAGAGTGATGCGAAAGAAGCCGTTTCTGCAAGCACGCCACAAACAGAGTCGACTGAGGTATGCTAAAGCACATTTGGAGAAGCCAATTTCTTTTTGGAAGACGGTCCTGTGGACTGATGAAACCAAGATTGAGTTGTTTGGTCATACAAAAAGGCGTTATGCATGGCGGTAAACAGACACAGCATTCCAAGAAAAACACTTGCTACCCACAGTAAAATTTGGTGGAGGTTCCATCATGCTTTGGGGCTGTGTGGCCAATGCCGGCACCGGGAATCTTGTTAAAGTTGAGGGACGCATGGATTCCACTCAGTATCAGCAGATTCTTGACAATAATGTTCAAGAATCAGTGATAAAGTTGAAGTTACGCAGGGGATGGATCTTTCAGCAAGACAATGATCCAAAACACCGCTCCAAATCTACTCAGGCATTCATGCAGAGGAACAATTACAATGTTCTGGAATGGCCATCCCAGTCCCCAGACCTGAATATCATTGAACATCTGTGAGATCATTTGAAGAGGGCTGTCCATGCTCGGCGACCATCAAACTTTACTGAACTGGAATTGTTTTGTAAAGAGGAATGGTCAAAAATACCTTCATCCAGGATCCAGGAACTCATTAAAAGCTACAGGAAGCGACTAGAGGCTGTTATTTTTGCAAAAGGAGGATCTACTAAATATTAATGTCACTTTTCTGGTGAGGTGCCCATACTTATGCACCTGTCAAATTTTGTTTGAATGCAGATTGCACATTTTCTGTTAGTACAATAAACCTCATTTCAAGGCAGAAACATTACTGTGTCCAACAGTTATTACATATATCAAACTGAAATAGCTGTTGCAAAAACAAAATTTTTTATAAAACATTAAGCTTAAGATTAATAGGGGTGCCCAAACTTTTTCATATAACTGTATGATAACAATATCACCAAACATAGAGAGTTAAGGAGCACAGTATCTGTGAAAAAGACTGACGTTCCACTTACTACAACCTCTTTTACCAAAACAAACGCTGTTGCTCCTAAAGCTATGGACAGTAACCGTATGTGCCCTATTCACAAAAGACCTCACCCACTTAAGGAATGCCGTGGATTCAGGGCAAAGACATTGCAGGAACGCAGAGATACTCTCAAGGAGCTAGGGATATGTTACAAATGTTGCGCCTCCTCAGACCACCTTGCTAAGGACTGTAAGGCTGTCATTAAGTGCACCGAATGCAGTAGTGACAAACACGTTACATCTATGCATCCCACACCAGCTCCACATAATTCACAACCTTCTACAGAACCCAATCCTGCTCAGAAGCATGGTGGGGAGCCACAAGTTGCTGATCCAGCTGCAACTGCTGTTTCCTCCTCATGTATGGAAGTATGTGGAGAAGGGACTGCTCCTAAATGCTGCGCTAAAGTATGTCTGGTCAAGGTCTATCCAGAAGGACAACCCGACAAGGCCTCCAAAATGTATGCCATAATAGATGAGCAAAGTAACAGGTCTCTAGCAAAGCCAAAACTCTTTGAGACCTTCAATATAAAAGGACAAACGGCTCCGTACACCCTCAACACCTGTTCTGGTCGTATTGAGACTTCTGGTAGGAGAGACTCTGGGTACATTATCTCTTCAATCAAGGGGAACGTGCACATACCCTTGCCAACTTTAATTGAATGTGACCAGATACCTGATAACAAGGAAGAAATTCCCACTCCGGAAGCCACGCTTCATCATCCCCACTTGAGGCACCTAACTAACGAAATTCCTCCTCTGGACACGAATGCTGATATTCTTATCCTACTGGGGAGAGACATTCTAAGGGTCCACAAGGTGCGCCAACAATGCAATGGCCCAGATGATGCTCCATACACCCAAAGACTTGATCTAGGCTAGGTAATCGTGGGCAATGTATGTCTGGATAAGAGTCACAAGGCATCCAAAGTCAACTCCTTTAAAACGTATGTACTTCAAAATGGTCGCACAACTCACTTCAAACCATGCTTTCATCACTGCAAAGTGAAAGAAAGGTTCTCTGACTTCATCCAAGAGCCTGACATCATTCCCACTCCCTATGGTGACGACTTGGGGAGAACAGTGTTTCGCACAACACAAGATGACAACAAGGTCGCCTTATCCATAGAAGACAAGGAATTTATTAAAATAATGGACAGTGGATTCTTCAAGAACGAATCTGACCATTGGGTCGCTCCCTTACCCTTCAAGGGTACAAGGGCCATGCTTCCTAACAACCGAGAACAGGCCTTATCAAGGTTCACCTCACTGCAGAGAACATTGAGAAATAAGCCTGAAATGAAGGACCATTTTGTAGCCTTTATGGAGAAGATATTTCGCAATGACCATGCAGAGCCAGCTCCACCCTTGCAAGCCAATGAAGAATGCTGGTATCTACCTTCCTTTGGTAGTATACCATCCAAGAAAGCCTAAACAAATCAGAGTGGTGTTCGATTCAAGCGCCAAACATGATGGTGTATCTCTGAACGATGTTCTCCTCACTGGTCCCAACCTGACTAATAACCTGGTGGGAGTGCTCATGAGATTCAGAAAAGAGCCAGTCGCCATTACTGCTGACATTGAACAAATGTTCCATTGTTTCATTGTGCGACAAGATCACAGAAATTATCTCAGTTTTCTATGGCACCGAGACAATGACACTAGCAAGGAAATGGTTGAATACCGCATGAAAGTGCACGTGTTTGGAAACAACCCTTCTCCTGCAGTTGCTACATACGGCCTACGTAGGTGAAGCAGAATTCGGGAAGGACGCCCAACAGTTCGTTGAAAAGGACTTCTACGTGGACGACGTCTCAAATCCTTGCCCACAGCGGAAGAAGCCATAGATCTGCTCAAACGGACACAAGGTATGCTTTCTAAAGCTCATTTAAGATTGCATAAAATTGCCTACAACAGTGCTGTTGTCATGAAGGCTTTTCACTCTAATGATCATGCTTTAGAATTCAGAGACTTAAATCTAGGTTCAGACAACCCACCACTACAGAGAAGTCTGGGCTTGAGATGGAACTTGCTAAAGGACTCCTTCAGCTTTCAGGTTACTGGTACAGAAAAACCATTTACTAAGCGTGGGGTTCTGTCAGTGGTGAACAGTCTATACGATCCACTCAATCGGGTTAGTTGCACCCCTGACTATACAAGGCAAGCTTCTGTTAAGGCAACTCTCAGAGTCTATTAAGGACTGGGATGTACCACTCCCTGCTGACAAACAACTAAAGTGGAAGTCATGGAGGGAATCTCTTTGTGCCTTAGATAAAATCCACATACCACGTTGTTACACTCCAGCATCTCTTGCTAAGAGTCAAAGGAAAGAGATCCATATATTCTCTGATGCTTCTACTGAAGCTATTGCAGCTGTTGCCTATTTGAAGGCTATAGACTCTAGCAATGAAGCCCATGTTGGATTTCTATTTGGAAAGGCTAAATTGGCTCCTAAACCTGAACACACCATACCCAGGTTTGAGCTATGTTGGGCTGTACTAGCCATCGAGATTGCAGACTTCATACAGAGTGAACTAGCTATTCACGTGGATGACACAAGATTCTACACAGACAGCAAGGTTGTTCTGGGCTACATATACAACCAAACAAAACGCTTCTATGTCTATGTCAGTAACCGCGTTGAAAGGATCAGGAAATCCTCTAAACCTGAGCAATGGCAGTATGTTCCATCCCATCTTAATCCTGCTGACCTTGCTACTAGGCCAGTGTCTGTTGGTGCCTTCACAAACTCTTCTTGGTTAACAGGACAGGAGTTCCTTTGCGGCCAGTGTGAAGAGACTTCCGTTGAAGACAGCTTCAGTCTTCAGGATCCAGACGTTGACCCAGAGATCCGTCCTGAAGTCAGCACCCTCATCACCAATTCCAAGGAGAAGGATGGCTTGGACTGTCGGCGATATGATAACTTCTCCAGATGGACAAGGCTTGTTATTGCAAAGTTAGTCCACATCATACAATGCTACTGCAATAAGGACAGTAACGCTGAGTGTCGCGGTTGGCACATCTGTCATAAGCCTCTCTGCAGAAGACATTGCTGTGAGTGAACTGTTTGTGATACGTAATGTGCAGCAGAATGTTTTTCACAAGGAAATGGAATGTATACTTAAAAAGCAAGATGTTCCTAAAAACAGCCCCATTGTCAACTTAAATCCCATAATTGACAAGAATGGTTTACTGAGAGTTGGTGGTCGTTTAAACAAAGCCAAGTTGGAGGAGGTAGAAAAGAATCCTCTAATCATTCCTGGCCATCACCACTCTGCTAATATGACATTACCATGAAAAGGTCAAACATCAAGGCAGACACTTCACTGAAGGTGCCTTAAGAGTTGCAGGCCTCTGGATTGTGGGAGCAAAGAGACAAGTTTCCCATTTAATTCATCTTTGTGTTCAGTGTCGCAAGGCAAGAGGAAAACTGCAACAACAACAGATGTCTGATTTCCTTGCTGATAGGACAAGCACAGAACCACCATTTACCTATATTGGTTTGGACGTTTTTGGCCCGTGGGAAGTCACTGCACGTAGGACCAGAGGCAGACATGCACAAAGTAAACGTTGGGCAGTGTTGTTCACATGCATGAATGTACGAGCAATACACATAGAAGTAATAGAATCAATGGATTCCTCCTGTTTTATCAATGCCTTAAGACGATTCCTTGCCATACGAGGACCAGTCAAGCAGATAAGGTCTGATTGTGGAACAAACTTTGTAGGTGTCTGTCGAGAACTACAATTAGATTCAACAGCAGTCCAGGATTTCTTGGCAAACAATGGCTGTTCATGGGTCTTCAATCCTCCTCACGCTTCCCATATGGGCGGATCATGGGAAAGAATGATAGGCATCACTCCTCTGATACTGGAGTCTATGTTGATGGACTCAAACCTCTTGAGACTCACTCATGAGACCTTAACCACTTTCTTAGCATAAGTATCTGCTATTGTAAACTCAAGACCACTCGTTCCCATATCTACGGATTCAGAATCTCCTGCTATTCTTACACCAGCAACTCTCCTCACTCAGAAACTTGGAACCGTTCCTAACCCACCTGAAGACTCTGTGTCCGGTAACAAATATCAGAGAAGTTGGAAACACGTGCAACATCTGGCTAACTGTTTCTGGAGTAGATGGAAGAGGGAGTACCTTAATCTTCTTCAAGGACGGAGAAAATGGCAACCAGTTAAACCTAGCTTACAAGTAGGAGATCTTGTTCTCATGAGAGACCAGAAAGTGGAAAGAAACGCATGGCCTATGGGACTTATATTGAAAACCTTTCCAAGTGAAGATGGCAAGGTGCGCAAGGTGGAAGTAACAGTCACAAAGCAAGGTGACCACAAATCTTTCATTAGGCCTATATCAGAGGTCATCTTACTTATGTCGGTTGAGAATTAAGGACTATCCACTCAACCACAAGGAACTTTCCAGGAACTGTAACCACTGGATTACAATTGGGTTGGAGACAGTTTGGCCTAGTGCGGCTTCTCCAATCCAAAGATGGGCATCCTTTGGATTGCTTCAGGAACTGTTATAGACATTCGTCTACCTCGTTTGTTATATGTTATTGTTGCATTGCATGCATTGTTTGTCTTTCAGGTTGAGGTATCCCTCAGTACTTCAGGAAAACACCTCCACCTCAAGACTGTTAATATAGTGAAATCCAGGGATTTCAGACGGGGAGTGTGCTGTCCAGCTCTTTGTTTGAAAAGAATTTCAGCCATTTTGGCCATTACCTAATGTTACATGATTATTGTATTGTTGTACTTTGCTGCCATATACTGGCCATTGTTATAATACTGTATGTTATAACATGTATTATTCCTGTCTTTTACCCACAACACCTTTCGGTCTGTAGCTCCTCCTATCTCCTGCTCCTCACTTCCTTCTTCTTCATCACATCCATCTTGACTACACATGCTGCAGGACTGGAGAAAGGATTCTGTTGTTACCACTTTACCTG
The DNA here is from genome assembly GCF_046119375.1 of Phyllobates terribilis. Classification (NCBI taxonomy): domain Eukaryota; kingdom Metazoa; phylum Chordata; class Amphibia; order Anura; family Dendrobatidae; genus Phyllobates; species Phyllobates terribilis. The sequence continues at coordinate 65,116,450 of NW_027362763.1, read as the reverse complement.
GCGCTTCTAATACCTACAATTCATACCCTTTCCTCATCCTTCACCTTCCCTCATCTTGCCTCATCAAGAACTGTAAATAAATCTGTTGAATTCATCACAGCATCATCATTCCGGATTACCACGTGCAGTTCATGAGGAACAGGAGCGTAGGTCAGTGAGTTGACGCTATATGCCATTGCTCATACAGGGATCCATGTCATATCCCTCAGACACATCTCGCCCCACGTACATTGGTGGCAGAATACTAGGACAAGGGAGTATTATAAAAATATAAGGTAGCAAACCTTTAATATAATTTGGTATAAAAATTCCACAACGTGTTTCGATAGCATCAAGCCATCTTCATCAGGCGGTAGGATGAAGATGGCTTGAGGCTATAAAAACGCATTGTGGAATTTTTATACCAAATTATATTAAAGATTTGCTACATTATACAATATTTTTATAATACTCCCTTGTCCTAGCGTTCTTTATACCGCGGTTTTTTTTACCTTGCATGAACATTACTGCTGGCACTTTTCTGTGGGAATCTGCTTGCCTCCTACCAGCCTGTAATATTTCCAGTGAACTATGGTACGACGCCATGGTACTAGTACTGCCCCCAGTACCAGTAGCGAAGCCATTCCCAATTTCCTTCAGGAATTCTATTTGGTAGACTGAGTGGCTGCCCAAATACCTTAGTTTCTCAAAAAGGAGCTGAAGATAGGGTTGCAGTAGGTGCAAGTTTCTCCAGCCTGTTAGATATCAGACGGTGAACGGCAGCACATTGGCTCAGTGTTTAGCACTGAAACCTTGCAGCGCTGGGATCCTGGGTTCAAATCCCAGCAAGGACAACATCTGCAAGGATTTTGTATGTTCTCCTTGTGTTTGCGTGTGTTTCCACCTCAGTAAAAAAGGAGCCATAGAGTGTTCGGGAACCTTCCCACACAGTTTTCTTAACTAGGACTGCTTCTTGGTAGGGTTGGACGGTCCCACCAGAGAATCCTAAGGGTGGGCCCTGGCTTCTCCATCAGGAGAGTTCATGATAGCGCAAACTTTGCAGCAGCTATGGGGCTCTTGAGCGGGGAAGAAAGGTGAGCCCTCAGGATCAAATCCTCTGGTGGGCCCAATGTTTTTCAGTTTGAAACTGCTTCTCAGTGGGAGTTGTATTTCACCACAGCCATATTCTTAGCTCGGTGAAAGAACTGGCATAGAGGGAAACCGTATCTACTCGTGCTGTCATTTCTATGTCGCCAGGTTCTACCCATTGTCACACACGACCATGCCTGACTGTATGTTCAGCGGTGAGAACCACAGATCAGGCTGCTGTGTAACAGGTTTCAACAACTCGGCACCGGTGGGCGGTTTGTCACCAAAGCATTAAGCATGTTATCTTCAGCACAGCCTGTTGCCGCTTGGCCAAGGCAGTGCTTCAGCTTGTGACTGATGTGGTTATTTCGGAGATTGAGGCCGAACTGGAGGAGGAGATGCAGGAGCTGAACAATGTGACTATATTGAGGTTACATTGGCAAGCCTGGCTTTTATACTAAACAAATATCCTGCTATGTTTTTATTCATTTATTTATTTATTTTTTTATGTTATTTTTTAAGACAAATGCATTCACCGGGAAATGTCATTTTAACATTTTACAACCTTATCGGGTCATGTGGTGTGTGACACATCATCAGACACATTCTGTTTCATTTATGATGGAGGGACTCTGAAAATCACAAAGCCTATTTTTAAGGGGCCAGCAGTCGGCCCTCGCTATTGTTAGAGAGCCATCAGCCGGCTATGCTTTGTTATTCCCATTATTAATGAGTGGGTCTCCTACAGTTATATGAAAGAGTTTGGGCACTCCTGTTAATCTTAAGCTTAATGTTTTATAAAAATTGGTGTTTTTGCAACAGCTATTTCAGTTTGATATATGTAATAACTGTTGGACACAGTAATGTTTCTGCCTTGAAATGAAGTTTATTGTACTAACAGAAAATGTGCAATCTGCATTCAAACAAAATTTGACAGGTGCATAAGTATGGGCACCTCACCAGAAAAGTGACATTAATATTTAGTAGATCCTCCTTTTGCAAAAATAACAGCCTCTAGTCGCTTCCTGTAGCTTTTAATGATTTCCTGGATCCTGGATGAAGGTATTTTTTACCATTCCTCTTTACAAAACAATTCCAGTTCAGTTAAGTTTGATGGTCGCCGAGCATGGACAGCCCTCTTCAAATGATCCCACAGATGTTCAATGATATTCCGGTCTGGGGACTGGGATGGCTATTCCAGAACATTGTAATTGTTCCTCTGCATGAATGCCTGAGTAGATTTGGAGCGGTGTTTTGGATCATTGTCTTGCTGAAAGATCCATCCCCTGCGTAACTTCAACTTTGTCACTGATTCTTGAACATTATTATCAAGAATCTGCTGATACTGAGTGGAATCCATGCGTCCCTCAACTTTAACAAGATTCCCGGTGTCGGCATTGGCCACACAGCCCCAAAGCATGATGGAACCTCCACCAAATTTTACTGTGGGTAGCAAGTGTTTTTCTTGGAATGCTGTGTTTTTTTGCCGCCATGCATAACGCCTTTTTGTATGACCAAACAACTCAATCTTGGTTTCATCAGTCCACAGGACCTTCTTCCAAAAAGAAATTGGCTTCTCCAAATGTGCTTTTGCATACCTCAGTCGACTCTGTTTGTGGCGTGCTTGCAGAAACGGCTTCTTTCGCATCACTCTCCCATACAGCTTCTCCTTGTGCAAAGTGCGTTGTATAGTTGACCGATGCACAGTGACACAATCTGCAGCAAGTTGATGCTGCAGCTCTCTGGAGGTGGTCTGAGGATTGTCCTTGACTGATCTCACCATTCTTCTTCTCTGCCTTTCTGATGTTTTTCTTGGCCTGCCACTTCTGGCCTTAACAAGAACTGTCCCTGTGTTCTTCCATTTCCTTACTATGTTCCTCACAGTGGAAACTGACAGGTTAAATCTCTGAGACAGCTTTTTGTATCCTTCCCCTGAACAACTATGTTGAATAATCTTTGTTTTCAGATCATTTGACAGTTGTTTTGAGGAGCCCATGATGCCACTCTTCAGAGGAGATTCAAACAGGAGAACAACTTGCAATGCAAGTGGCCACTTTAAGTAGCTTTTCTCATGATTGCATACACCTGGCTATGAAGTTCAAAGCTCAATGAGGTTACAAAACCAAAAAAGTGCTTTAGTAAGTCAGTAAAAAGTAGGTAGGAGTATTTAAAACAAGAAAATGATAAGGGTGCCCATACTTATGCACCTGTCAAATTTAGTTTGAATGCAGATTGCACATTTTCTGTTAGTACAATAAACCTCATTTCAAGGCAGAAACATTACTGTGTCCAACAGTTATTACTTATATCAAACTGAAATAGCTGTTGCAAAAACACCAATTTTTATAAAACATTAAGCTTAAGATTAATAGGGGTGCCCAAACTTTTTCATATAACTGTATACAGTTATTGCGTATGCAGTGACTGCAAGGGCTGCCAAAAATTTGGAAGCAACCCAATACCCCTTTGAAGAGACTGGGGCTGTGTGCCCACGATGTGGATTTAATTCGTTTCCGGGGCGGTATTTCCGCCATGGAAAGACATTAAAATTGCTTGTTAAGATGTCTGCCATGTTTCCCAATGATAATCTGCATGTGCTGTGCACATTATGCGAAAATTTCCGCTGCGGATTATCATTGCGGGAAAATCTGCAGCACAACCAATTTGGGCGCAATATCGCGGCAGAATCGCGCCCATTGACTTGCACTGAACTGCATAAAATCCGCATGTATAGATTTATACATGCAGATTTTATGCGGTTCAATGCGTGGATGGTACCTGGGTCTGGAGAAGAGGAGACTCTAATCCAACCCAGGTACCAAGTTGTAAAGTAAAAAGAAAAAAAAAATTATTCATACTCACCTCTCCGGCGGCCCCCCGGTCTCCTCCCAGTGGCGATCCTCTCTCTTCGGCGGCCCGCGGTGTACTGGCAGGACCTGCGGTGACGTAATTTAATGAGCTGATGGTCGCCATCAGCTGATTAAATGACGCCACCGCAGGTCCTGCCAGTACACCGCGGGCCGCCGAGGAGAGAGGATCGCTATCTGGAGGAGACCGGGGGCCGCCGGAAAGGTGAGTATAAGGTTTTTTTTTCTCTTTACTTTAGATGCATCATTTGAAAGCAGAACTCTCCTCATAAGTTGGTCACACAATATAAATCCATGGCAGTTGCATGGATTTATATTATGTGTCCAACTTATATTGTCAAGCCCTTTTCCAAATGCATTTGAATGATGCTCAAAATCACTAGGAAAACCTCTTGAAAAAACGCATGCATAAACGCATGTAAAAACGCTTAAAAACGCATGTAAAATCCACATGCCAGGGAGAGGAAAAAAAGCTCAGGAAATTTCTGCTTCAAATCTGCATCGTGCGCACATACCCATAGAGGAGGGTCTCAGTAAAAAAAATGTTCCCATTATAAAGGAGCGGCTCTCCTATACTGGTAATTCCCATGCTGTTACTGCAAGGGCTGCCAAAATTTGGGAAAAACCCCACTAACAATTTAAAGACACATAGAGCTGGGCCACAGTAATGACATGTTCCTAGTAGAAAGGAGAGGGTCTGCTATACAGTTGTAGGGTATGCAGTGAGTACAACGGCTGCCAAAATTTAGGAAAAACCCACTAACAATTTAAAGACACATAGAGCAGGGCCACAGTAACGACATGTTTCCATTAGAAAGGAGCGGGTCTGCTATACAGTTATAGGGTATGAGTCCAATGGCAGCCATAATTTAGGAAAAACCCCAATAACAATTTAAAGACACAAAGAGGTGGGCTTCAGTAAGGACATATTCCCATTAGAAAGGAGAGGGTCTCCCATACTCGTTGCCTATGCAGTGACTGCAATGGCTGTCAAAAATTTGGAGGCATTCCAATGCCCCTTGCAAGAGACGTAGAGGTCAGAGGGACTCCTGCAAAAAATGCTCCCATTATTAGGAAGTGGGTCTCCCATACTCTTTGCCTATGCAGTAAATGCAACGGCTGCCAAAAATTTGGAGGAACTCCAATGCCCCTTGCAAGAGATATAGAAGTCGGAGGGCCTCCTGAAAACAATGTTCCCATTATTAGGAAGTGTGTCTCCCATACTGTTTGCCTATGCAGTGAAGCAATGGCTGCCAAAAAATTGGAGGAACTCCAATGCCCCTTGCAAGAGACATAGAGGTCAGAGGGCCTGCTGAAAACAATGTTCCTATTATTAGGAATTGTGTCTCCCATACTGTTTGCCTATGCAGTGAAGCAACGGCTGCCAAAAATTTGGAAGAACTCCAATGCCCATTGCAAGAGACGTAGAGGTTGGAGGGCCTCCTGAAAACAATGTTCCCATTATTAGGAAGTGTGTCTCCCATACTGTTTGCCTATGCAATGAAGCAACAGCTGCCAAAAATTTGGAAGAACTCCAATGCCCCTTCCAAGAGACGTAGAGGTTGGAGGGCCTCCTGAAAACAATGTTCCCGTTATTAGGAAGTGTGTCTCCCATACTGTTTGCCTATGCAGTGAAGCAACAGATGCCAAAAATTTGGAGGAACTCCAATGCCCCTTGCAAGAGACATAAAGGTGGGAGGGCCTCCTGAAAACAATGTTCCCATTTTTAGGAAGTTTGTCTCCCATACTGTTTGCCTATGCACTGAAGCAACGGCTGCCAAAAATTTGGAGGAACTCCAATGCTCCTTACAAGAGACGTAGATATGTTGATATGGTACATATGGTGGTGATATAGTGATGGAGGATGAGGATGCAGAGAAGGAGGAGGACAAGAGCAAATAGACAAAATCAGGAAGCGTATACCCATGTCTGGGTTTGAATACAGAGGTGCATGGGAAGAGAGTTAGACCTCCCCAAAAAAGACACTGTATTTGAGTTTATGTTACGCTGCTATCATTTGGTTGTGTTGAGAAGTCTGGCCCAATCCAGCTTTTGTTCATTTTTATAAGAGTCAGCCTGTCAGCATTTTCAGTTGACAGGCGGATGCGCTTATCAGTTATAATTCCACCAGCGGCACTAAAGACTAGAGATGAGCGGTGTTCGACTAGAACTGTTCGCTAATCTCAAATTCGAGCTGTTTTGGGCGGTGTTCGAGTTGTTCGACGAACCCGAACGATTTGCAAAATATTCGGCTGTTCGAGGTTATGTTCGATAACTGTTCGTGCACCAAAAGCGTGTCCTGCATGTCTGGCGCTATTTAGAGCACCAATCATGCAGGGATTGTCTGCCACTCACTGTAATGCCACAGCCATGGTGGTTGTGGCATTACAGTGATTGCCCAAATCGATGGGAACAGTGCCAACAGTGAAACATGAAAAGCCGGCAATTCAGCAGCGGCATACACCTGTACCCGACAAATTAGAACCGAAAGAATAGAGCTTCACACATAGATTAGATAGATATAAACATGTCAGCCACATATATACGAAGTACAGTGAAAGTGCTGCTTACTGTACTTGTCATTTAGCGTAAAGGATTTATCAAAAAAAATAATAGTGTTTTCATGCACCGTCTCTTTACAAAAGCCGGCCGGCAATTCAGCAGCGGTACCCGACAATTTATAACAGACAGAATAGAGCTTCACACATAGATTAGATAGATAGAAACATGTCAGTCACATATATATGAAGTACAGTGATAGTGTTGGTTACTGTACTTGTCATTTAGTATTAAAATAAAGGATTTATTATTAAAAAAATTGGCGTGGGGTTCCCCTTAATTTTAGGCTCTAGCGGAGGTTAAGCAGACGGCTGGGGCAGATGTTTGAAGCCTGGGAAGGGGGTAATACCCACGGAGCTTCCCAGGCTACTAATATCAGCCCCCAGCTGAATACATAGCCTTTACTAGCTATTAAAATGGGGGACCCCCCCAAAAAAATGACGTGGGGTCCCCCCTAATTTAATAGCTAGCAAAGGCTAGGCAGACAGCTGGGGGCTGATATTAATAGCCCAGGAAGGGAGCCATGAATGTTGGCCCCCTCCCAGGCTAGAAACACCAGCCGTCAGCCGCCCCAGAAATGGCGCATTCATAGGATGCGCCAATTCTGGCACTTAGCCTCGCTCTTCCACGCTGCCCTGGTGCGGTGGCAGGGGGTAATAGGGTTGGGGTTGATGTCAGCTTATAATGCCAGCTGACATCAAGCCCAGGTTAGTAATGGAGAGGCGTCTATAAGACACCCCCATTACTAACCCCATAGTCAAAGTTAAAAAAAACACAAACACCCAGAATAAAGTCCTTTAATTGAAATAAAGACACAATCCTTTATTGTTCTAAATTAAACCATACTTACCGTCACGCCCATTCCAGCTGAAGCCAACGATCTCCTGCAATAAAAGAAAAATAATAAAGCAACCTCATCCTTACCTTTCCATGGTTCCCACGACAGCTTCAGCTCTGCTACATCGAGATGACAGGCTGGACCGCAGCAGAACGCTGCCATCCAGCCTCTCATCCCGCAGACACTGAGAAGCGCAGGCTTGCTTGCGCTGCTCAGCGTCTCTCTGTGACGACATCCAGATGAGCCGAGTTCATGTCCAATGAACTCGGCTCACCTCATGCACGTCACTGACAGCGTGGGAAAATTCTCACGCTGAAGCGGTGAGTGCAGGAGAATTCTCCCACGCTGTCAGTGACGTGCATAAGGTGAGCTCATGTCCAATGAACTCAGCTCACCTCCTGCACGTCACTGACAGCGTGGGAGAATTCTCCTGCACTCAGCGCTTCAGCGTGAGAATTCTCCCACGCTGAAGCGCTGAGTGCAGGAGAATTTTCCCACGCTGTCAGTGACGTGCATGAGGTGAGCTCATGTCCAATGAACTCAGCTCACCTCCTGCACGTCACTGACAGCGTGGGAGAACTCTCCTGCACTCAGCGCTTCAGTGTGAGAATTCTCCCACGCTGAAGCGCTGAGTGCAGGAGAATTTTCCCACGCTGTCAGTGACGTGCATGAGGTGAGCCGAGTTCATTGGACATTAACTCGGCTCATCTGGATGCCCTCACAGAGAGACACTGTGGAGCGCAAGCAAGCCTGCGCTTCTCAGTGTCTGCGGGATGACAGACTGGATGGCAGCGTTCTGCTGCGGTCCAGCCTGTCATCTCGATGTAGCAGAGCTGAAGCTGTCATGGGAACCATGGAAAGGTAAGGATGATGTTGCTTTATTATTTTTCTTTTATTTCAGGAGATCGTTGGCTTCAGCTGGAATGGGCGTGATGGTAAGTATGGTTTAATTTAGAACAATAAAGAATTGTGTGTTTATTTCAATTAAAGGACTTTTTTCTGGGTGTTGTGTTTTTTTTAAATACTTTACTAGAAATTCATGGTGGTCATGTCTAATATTGGCGTGACCCCATGAATTTCGGGCTTAGGGCCAGCTGATAATGCCAAGCTGGCCCTAACCCCTTTATTACCCAGTGAGCCACCGCATCAGGGCCCTGGATGAGTTGGGTACAGCGCCAGAAGATGGCGCTTCTATGAACGCGCCATTTTCCGGGGTGGCTGCGGACTGCAATTTGCAGCGGGGGTGGCCCAGAAAGCTTGGGCCTCCCTGCGCTGCGGATTCCAGCCCCCAGCTGCTTAGTTGTACCTGGCTGGACACAAAAACAGGGCGAAGCCCCACGTCAATTTTCTTTAAATTATTTCATGAAATAATTAAGAAAAAAAGGGCTTCCCTATATTGTTGTGTCCGGCCAGGTACAAATAGGCAGCTGGTGGTTGGGGGCAGCCCGTTCCTGCCTGCTGTACCTGGCTGGACACAAATATAGTGCGAAGCCCCACGTCAATTTTTTTTAAATTATTTCATGAATTTCCTGAAATAATTTAAAAAAATTGAAGTGGGGCTTCGCACTATATTTGTGTCCAGCCAGGTACAGCAGGCAGGAATGGGCTGCCCCCATCCACCAGCTGCCTATTTGTACCTGGCCGGACACAACAATATAGGGAAGCCCTTTTTTCTTAATTATTTCATGAATTTCATGAAATAATTAAAAAAAATTGAAGCGGGGCTTCGCACTATATTTGTGTCCAGCCAGGTACAGCAGGCAGGAACGGGCTGCCCCCATCCACCAGCTGTCTATTTGTACCTCGCCGGACACAACAATATAGGGAAGCCCTTTTTTCTTAATTATTTCATGAATTTCATGAAATAATTAAAAAAAATTGAAGTGGGGCTTCGCACTATATTTGTGTCCAGCCAGGTACAGCAGGCAGGAACGGGCTGCCCCCATCCACCAGCTGCCTATTTGTACCTGGCCGGACACAACAATATAGGGAAGCCCTTGTTTTCTTAATTATTTCATGAATTTCATGAAATAATTAAAAAAAATTGAAGTGGGGCTTCGCACTATATTTGTGTCCAGCCAGGTACAGCAGGCAGGAACGGGCTGCCCCCAACCACCAGCTGCCTATTTGTACCTGGCTGGACACAACAATATAGGGAAGGCCTTTTTTTCTTAATTATTTCATGAATTTCATGAAATAATTAAAAAAAAAGTACGTGGGGCTTCGCCCTATTTTTGTGTCCAGCCAGGTACAACTAGGCAGCTGGGGGCTGGAATCTGCAGCGCAGGGAGGCCCAAGCTTTCTGGGCCCCCCCCCCGCTACAAATTGCAGTCCGCAGCCACCCCGGAAAATGGCGCGTTCATAGAAGCGCCATCTTCTGGCGCTGTACCCAACTCATCCAGGGCCCTGGTGCGGTGGCTCACTGGGTAATAAAGGGGTTAGGGCCAGCTTGGTATTATCAGCTGGCCCCAAGCCCAAAATTCATGGGGTCACGCCAGTATTAGACATGACCACCATGAATTTCTAGTAAAGTATTTAAAAAAAACACAACACCCAGAATAAAGTCCTTTAATTGAAATAAAGACACAATTCTTTATTGTTCTAAATTAAACCATACTTACCATCACACCCATTCCAGCTGAAGCCAACGATCTCCTGCAATAAAAGAAAAATAATAAACCAACCTCATCCTTACCTTTCCATGGTTCCCACGACAGCTTCAGCTCTGCTACATCGAGATGACAGGCTGGACCGCAGCAGAACGCTGCCATCCAGCCTGTCATCCCGCAGACACTGAGAAGCGCAGGCATGCTTGCGCTCCTCAGTGTCTGGCTGTGACGGCATCCAGATGAGCCGAGGTCATGTCCAATGAACTCGGCTCACCTCATGCACGTCACTGACAGCGTGGGAAAATTCTCACGCTGAAGTGCTGAGTGCAGGAGAATTCTCCCACGCTGTCAGTGATGTGCATGAGGTGAGCTCATGTCCAATGAACTCAGCTCACCTCCTGCACGTCACTGACAGCGTGGGAAAATTCTCCTGCACTCAGCGCTTCAGCGTGGGAGAATTCTCACGCTGAAGCGATGAGTGCAGGAGAATTCTCCCACGCTGTCAGTGACGTGCAGGAGGTGAGCTGAGTTCATTGGACATGAGCTCACCTTATGCACGTCACTGACAGCGTGGGAGAATTCTCCTGCACTCACCGCTTCAGCGTGAGAATTTTCCCACGCTCTCAGTGACGTGCATGAGGTGAGCCGAGTTCATTGGACATGAACTCGGCTCATCTGGATGTCGTCACAGAGAGACGCTGAGCAGCGCAAGCAAGCCTGCGCTTCTCAGTGTCTGCGGGATGACAGACTGGATGGCAGCGTTCTGCTGCGGTCCAGCCTGTCATCTCGATTTAGCAGAGCTGAAGCTGTCGTGGGAACCATGGAAAGGTAAGGATGAGGTTGCTTTATTATTTTTCTTTTATTGCAGGAGATCGTTGGCTTCAGCTGGAATGGGCGTGACGGTAAGTATGGTTTAATTTAGAACAATAAAGGATTGTGTCTTTATTTCAATTAAAGGACTTTATTCTGGGTGTTTGTGTTTTTTTTAACTTTGACTATGGGGTTAGTAATGGGGGTGTCTTATAGACGCCTCTCCATTACTAACCTGGGCTTGATGTCAGCTGGCATTATAAGCTGACATCAACCCCAACCCTATTACCCCCTGCCACCGCACCAGGGCAGCATGGAAGAGCGAGGCTAAGTGCCAGAATTGGCGCATCCTATGAATGCGCCATTTCTGGGGCGGCTGACGGCTGGTGTTTCTAGCCTGGGAGGGGGCCAATATTCATGGCTCCCTTCCTGGGCTATTAATATCAGCCCCCAGCTGTCTGCCTAGCCTTTGCTAGCTATTAAATTAGGGGGGACCCCACGTCATTTTTTTGGGGGGGTCCCCCATTTTAATAGCTAGTAAAGGCTATGTATTCAGCTGGGGGCTGATATTAGTAGCCTGGGAAGCTCCGTGGGTATTACCCCCTTCCCAGGCTTCAAACATCTGCCCCAGCCGTCTGCTTAACCTCCGCTAGAGCCTAAAATTAAGGGGAACCCCACGCCAATTTTTTTAATAATAAATCCTTTATTTTAATACTAAATGACAAGTACAGTAACCAACACTATCACTGTACTTCATATATATGTGACTAACATGTTTCTATCTATCTAATCTATGTGTGATGCTCTATCTTTCTGTTCTAAATTGTCGGGTACCGCTGCTGAATTGCCGGCCGGCTTTTTTAAAGAGACAGTGCATGAAAACACTATTATTTTTTTAAATAAATCCTTTACACTAAATGACAAGTACAGTAAGCAACACTATCACTGTACTTATTATATATGTGACTGACATGTTTCTATCTATCTAATCTATGTGTGAAGCTCTATTCTTTCTGTTCTAAATTGTCGGGTACAGATGCTGAATTGCCGGCCGGCTTTTTTAAAGAGACGGTGCATGAAAACACTAATATTTTTTTTAATAAATCCTTTACACTAAATGACAAGTGCAATAACCAACACTGTCACTGTGCTTCTTATATGTGTGACTGACATGTTTCTATCTATCTAATCTATGTGTGATGCTCTATTCCTTCTTGTCTAAATTGTCGGGTACCTGTGTATGCCGCTGCTGAATTGCCGGCCGGCTTTTTTAAAGAGAGTGTCTTCTGAGCAGTTTGTCAGCTTTTGGACACCTTTGCAGGTGTTTTCTATGTGTTTCTATGTGTTTTTGTTTGCCTGCCATTGGTTTTAACGGTGTTCGACGGTGTTCTAAGGTGTTCGACGAACAGTTCGACGAACAGTTCCTCGAACATCCCGGTGTTCGACGAACCGAACCGAACCCGAACACTACGGGGGTGGCTCAACACTACTAAAGACCCACTCTGATAAAACTGTCCGGTCCTGCAAGGGAATAAGTTCGCCCTGAAGTGTGGGTCTAGGAGCATCACCAACCAGTAATGACTGTCACCCAAAATTTGGACAATGCGAGGGTCATGGGAAAGGCAGCGTAACATAAACTCAGCCATGTGTGCCAGACTGCAAAGAGGCAAGACTTCTATGTCCTCAACAAGAGGACGACTGACCATACTCTTTTCCTCATCCTCTTCCTCCTCCTCCTCCCTGTCCTCAGGCCATCCACGCTGAACAGACAGTATGACAGTTGTGCAGGTAGTACCATCTATAGCGCAGGAAACTAGCTTCTGTTCTTCCTCCTCCTCTTCCTCATTGTCACTTTATCCACATTGGGATGAGATGAGGCAGGGCTGTGTGTAATCACCCAGTATGGTTCCTTGCTCCATCTCATCGTGCTCCGTCTGCAATGCATCCTCTTTAATTGAGAGCAGACAGCGTTTAAGAAGACAGAGAAGCGGGATGGTGACGCTAATTATGGCATCATCGCCGCTCACCATCTTGGTGGAGTCCTCAAAGTTTTGGAGGATGGTACAGATGTCTGATATTCATGTCCACTCCTGAAGTTTTATGTGTGGACTCTGACCTGAATACCGATGGCCTTGTTGATGCTGGTAGTCAACAACTGCCCTCTTCTGCTCAAAAATCCTTCCCAACATCTGCAATGTAGAGTTCCAACGCGTAGGGACATCGCAGATCTGTCAGTGAGCTGGAAGCTGTAAACGCTGCTGAAGCACGGCAAGGGCGGCGGAAGCTGTAGCTGAGTTTCTAAAATGGGCACACAGGCGGCATACTTTTACAAGCAAATCCAGCAGATCTGGGTAGGTTTTGAGAAACCGCTGAGGTTAAACACATGGCCCAGGCATAGTACGTGTGTGAGCTTACCTCAGAGCCGCCACCAGATTCCGGCCATTGTAACACACGACCATGCCTGGCTGTAGGGTTAGCGGTGTCGACCACAGATCTGCCTGCTCTTTCAGAGCTGTCTACAACTCTTCAGCGTTGTGTGGTTTGTCACCTAAGCATATTAGCTTTAGCACAGCATGCTGCCGCTTGGCCGGGGCAGTGCTCCAGTGCTTCCAGCTTGTGACTGATATTGTCATTTCGGAGATGGATGCTGAAGAGGAGGAGGAGGTGCAGGAGCTGTAGAATGTGGGGGCAACCCTAATTGACCCAGGGCCCACAATCCTCGGTGTCGGAAAGACTTGTTCAGTCCCAAGGTCCGACTGGGTCCCGGCTTCCACTGTATTAACCCAGTGTGCCGTCGGTGAGATGTACTGTCCATGCCCTCAAGCACTTGTCCACGTGTCCGTGGTGAGGTGGACTTTCCCAGTAACTGCGTTGTTTAAGACACATCTAATATTGTGGGACATGTGCTCGTGTAAGGCGGGGATGGCACACCGGGAGAAATAGTGGTGGCTGGGGACCGAGTACCGAGGGATGGCCGCCGCCATCAGGTTGCGGAAAGCTACTGCATCCACAAGCCTAATAGGCAACATTTTGAGCGCAAGCATTCGCGAAATGTGTGAATTTAGTAGTGTGGACTGTGGGGCATTAGCTGCGTATTTGGGACAACTGAACGCTGCGCTGGGACAAGGACGTGGACGTGCTTGCTGATGGTGCTACTTGAGAGTGTGCAATGACAGGTGCTGGGCGGGAGGCAACTTGGCATGCGCCATGGACAGGGAATTGGCGTGCACGCACAACAGCGGCAGGAGCAGTGGTGTCACCCACAGACACTGGACCCTGGAGTTCGGCTCACTTAGTCGGGTGCTTTGCTGCCATGTGCCTGATTATGCTGGTGGTGGTCAGGCTGCTAGTTTTGCTACCCCTGCTGATGCTGGCCTGGCAGGCGGTGCAAATGGCCTTTTTAGGGTTATCTGCAGAGTCTTTACAAATAACCAGTCTCGGGAAGACCTAACAGTTGTACTGGCAGCTTCTGTCACTTTGGCATTACGAGGAACGCTTTCCCGCCTTGTATTTGCGGCCACCACACTGCTTTTTCCTGCCTGTTGTGGTGCTATGCCTCCCTCTCCCTGTGTGCTGCTGTCCTCGCTCTGTGTGTACCCCTGCTAGGTTGGATCAGTTACTATACCATCCAGCACCTCGTCTTCCACTTCCGCACCCTGGTCCTCCTCCTGACTTTCTAGCAATTGTGTCTCATCATCATCATCCACCTCTCACGACAGTAATTGCACTTTACCACCGTCGCCTTTGTATGACCCTGGAGGCTCAAATATTTGGGCATCGCTACACACGTTCTCCTCTTGACTCACTTGAAGCTTGCCAAGCGAGAGCCCTGAATCTACAAATGGAAAAATGAACAGCTATTCTGAGTGTCCAAGTGTGGGATTAGTTGTCTCCAGGCACTCGGCATGGTGGGAGGAAGGAGGATCAGGGTGAGGAATATTCGGTCCAGACTCACGGCTACTGAGACTTGACCATGTGGAATCAAAAAGGAATAGTCGGCACTCCGTATAGCTAGAGTGGTGCACGTGGAAAACAATGTCTGTAGGAAAAGAAAATCCCGGCACTCACGTGTTGATAATCAGTTGATTTATTCCACAACTCACACAAGACGTTTCAGCCTGTCCAAGGCTTTTTTCAATTGAAAAAAGCCTTGGACAGGCTGAAACGTCTTGTGTGAGTTGTGGAATAAATCAACTGATTATCAACACGTGAGTGCCGGGATTTTCTTTTCCTATTGACCATGTGGAAGACAGGGTGGAGGTGGTGGCGGCCAAGTGACTGGAAGCATTATCTGCTATCCAACCAATAACCTTTTCACACTGCTCTGTGTTCAATAGCGGTGCTCTGAGGTCCCCTAGGAAGGTCGAGCGAGAAGATGTGGGTGTTAGTTGTGGCTCAATTTCACTTTGCCCACGGCCACTTCCTCGGCGCTGTATGCACCATCACCATCACGTCCACTTCCCCGTCCCTTGCCACGCACATTGCCCACTTTAAATGGAGGACAATATTTTCCACGTTCACGAGAAATGGCTGATTTTGGAATGCAGTTATATGTGATATTATTATTATTATTACTAATTTATATAGCGCCATTGATTCCATGGTGCTGTACATAAGGGGTTACATACAAAATACAAATATCACTTACAGTAAACAATACAGTAAACACTGATAGACTGGTACGGAGGGAAGAGGACCCTGCCCTTGCGGGCTTACATTATACAGGAATGGGGAGGAGACAGTATGTTGGGGGGGTTGCAGTAGCTCCGGTGCTGAGGAGGCAGTGTGGTCATTGCAGGTTGTAAGCTTTCTTGAAGAGATGGGTGATATGTCTGACAGAGAACCACAATTTTAAATAGCAGGCCTGTAATTTACTAATATTATTCTACACGGAGACGTAGTGTGAATAGATCCTCCGACACACTACAATGGAATGAAAATGGAAGAAATGTATGATTTTAGAAGTCTTTTCGGTGATATGTCTGACAATGAACCATGGCTTTAAATTGTAGGCCTGTAATTTACTAATATTATTCTACACAGATACCTAGTGTGAATAGTTTCACCGACAAACTGCAACGGATTGAAAATGAAAGAAATGTATGATTTTTGAAGTCTTTTCGGTGATATGTCTGACAGAGAACCACGTCTTTAAATTGTAGGCCTGTAATTTACTAATGTTATTCTACATGGAGACCTAGTGTGAATAGCTTCACCGACACACTGCAGCAGAATGGAAAAGGAGGCCAATATTTTCCACGTTCAGTTCAAATTTCTGGATTTATATTGCTGTAATATGGAACAGATCTGGCTTTATTCTGCAGTGAGCAGAAATATGGTGTACTCTGGATTGCTTTTTAAGCAAATAACTAGGATTAAGAAAAAAAAAAATTGCCCTGACCCCTGATATCTGAGGCTATGTCTACAAATATCTGTAATTATTACTGCAGCAGCAGACACGACGTTCAATGGACCCTCTTGTGCTGTATTATACACTGCAGTCTGCCACATAAACTGCCTGCCTGCCTAGCTCTGTATGTATATACAGTACAGACCAAAAGTTTGGACACACCTTTTCATTTAAAGATTTTTCTGTATTTTCATGATTATGAAAATTGTACATTCATACTGAAGGCATCAAAAC
Organism: Phyllobates terribilis; assembly: GCF_046119375.1. Lineage (NCBI taxonomy): Eukaryota > Metazoa > Chordata > Amphibia > Anura > Dendrobatidae > Phyllobates > Phyllobates terribilis. Next base: position 65,100,055 of record NW_027362763.1, on the reverse strand, counting down.
TATGAATAAACACATGTGGAATTATATACTTAACAAAAAAGTGTGAAACAACTGAAAATATGTCTTATTTTCTAGGTTCTTCAACGTAGCCACTTTTTGCTCTGATGACTAGAGATGAGCGGTGTTCGACTAGAACTGTTCGCCAATCTCAAATTCGAGCTGTTTTGGGCGGTGTTCGAGTTGTTCGACGAACCCGAACGATTTGCAAAAAATTCGGCTGTTCGAGGTTATGTTCAATAACTGTTCGTGCACCAAAAGCGTGTCCTCCATGTCTGGCGCTATTTTGAGCACCAATCATGCAGGGATTGCCTGCCACTCACTGTAATGCCACAGCCATGGTGGTTGTGGCATTACAGTGATTGCCCAAATCGATGGGAACAGTGCCCACAGTGAAACATGAAAAGCCGGCAATTCAGCAGCGGCATACACCGGTACCCGACAATTTAGAACAGAAAGAATAGAGCTTCACACATAGATTAGATAGATAGAAACATGTCAGTCACATATATATGAAGTACAGTGACAGTGTTGGTTACTGTACTTGTCATTTAGTGTAAAGGATTTATTAAAAAAAATAATAGTGTTTTCATGCACTGTCTCTTTAAAAAAGCCGGCCGGCAATTCAGCAGCGGTACCCAACAATTTAGAATAGAAGAAATAGAGAATCACACATAGATTAGATAGATAGAAACATGTCAGTCACATATATATGAAGTACAGTGACAGTGTTGCTTACTGTACTTGTCATTTAGTGTAAAGGATTTATTAAAAAAAATAATAGTGTTTTCATGCACTGTCTCTTTAAAAAAGCCGGCCGGCAATTCAGCATCTGTACCCGACAATTTAGAATAGAAGGAATAGAGAGTCACACATAGATTAGATAGATAGAAACATGTCAGTCACATATATATGAAGTACAGTGACAGTGTTGATTACTGTACTTGTCATTTAGTGTTAAAATAAAGGATTTATTTAAAAAAAAATTGGCGTGGGGTTCCCCTTAATTTTAGTCTCTAGCGGAGGTTAAGCAGACAGCTGCGGCAGATGTTTGAAGCCTGGGAAGGGGTAATACCCATGGAGCTTCCCAGGCTACTAATATCAGCCCCCAGCTGAATACCTAGCCTTTACTAGCTATTAAAATGGGGGACCCCCCCAAAAAAATGACGTGGGGTCCCCCCTATTTTAATAGCTAGCAAAGGCTAGGCAGACAGCTGGGGACTGATATTAATAGCCCAGGAAGGGTGCCATGAATATTGGCCCCTTCCCAGGCTAGAAACACCAGCCGTCAGCCGCCCCAGAAATGGCGCATCCATAGGATGCACCAATTCTGGCACTTAGCCTCGCTCCTCCCACTGCCCTGTAGCGGTGGCAGTGGGGTAATAGGGTTGGGGTTGATGTCAGCTTATAATGCCAGCTGACATCAAGCCCAGGTTAGTAATGGAGAGGTGTCTATAAGACACCCCCATTACTAACCCCATAGTCAAAGTTAAAAGAAAACACAAACACCCAGAATAAAGTCCTTTAATTGAAAAAAACACACAATTCTTTATTGTTCTAAATTAAACCATACTTACCGTCACGCCCATTCCAGCTGAAGCCAACGATCTCCTGCAATAAAAGAAAAATAATATAGCAACATCATCCTTACTTTTCCATGGTTCCCACGACAGCTTCAGCTCTGCTACATCGAGATGACAGGCTGGACCGCAGCAGAACGCTGCCATCCAGCTTGCCATGCCGCACAGACTGAGAAGCACAGGCATGCTTGGCTTCAGCTGGAATGGGCGTGACCGTAAGTATGGTTTAATTTAGAACAGTAAAGAATTGTGTGTTTTTTTCAATTAAAGGACTTTTTTCTGGGTGTTGTGTTTTTTTTAAATACTTTACTAGAAATTCATGGCGGTCATGTCTAATATTGGCGTGACCCCATGAATTTCGGGCTTAGGGCCAGCTGATAATGCCAAGCTGGCCCTAACCCCTTTATTACCCAGTGAGCCATCGCACCAGGGCCCTGGATGAGTTGGGTACAGCGCCAGAAGATGGCGCTTCTATGAACGCGCCATTTTCCGGGGTGGCTGCGGACTGCAATTTGCAGCGGGGGGGGGGGCCAGAAAGCTTGGGCCTCCCTGCCCTGCAGATTCCAGCCCCCAGCTGCCTTGTTGTACCTGGCTGGACCCAAAAATAGGGCGAAGCCCCACGTATTTTTTTTTTAAATTATTTCATGAAATTCATGAAATAAGAAAAAAGGCCTTCCCTATATTGTTGTGTCCGGCCAGGTACAAATAGGCAGCCGGTGGTTGGGGGCAGCACGTTCCTGCCTGCTGTACCTGGCTGGACACAAATATAGTGCGAAGCCCCACGTCAATTTTTTTTAATTATTTCATGAAACTAGATGGTGGCCCGATTCTAACGCATCGGGTATTCTAGAATTTGTATGCGGCAGACCCGGCGCAATCAGCAGAGCGGTGTTTAAATTTGGCGCCAAAATCGCTGACTGGACGCGGCCAGCAACCGCGACCAATCAGCAAAGCGGTGTTGAAATTTGGCGACTATATCGCTGATTGGTCACGGCCGGCGGTCGCGACTAATCAGCAGAGCGGGGTTTAAATTTTGCGCCAATAATGCTGATTGGTCGCGGCCAGTGAACGTGACCAATCCGCAGAGCGGGGTTTAAATTCTGCACCAATAATGCTGATTGGTTGCGGTCGCGACCAATCAGCAAAGCGGTGTTTAAATTTGGCGCCAATAATGGTGATTGGTCACGACCGCGACCATTCAGCAGAGCGGTGTTTAAATTTGGCGGCAATAATGTTGATTAGTCGCGGCCGGCGGTCGCGACCAATCAGCAGAGCGGGGTTTAAATTTGTCGCCAATAATGCTGATTGGTCGCAATCGCCGGCCGCGACCAATCAGCAGAGCGGTGTTTAAATTTGGCGCCAAAATCGCTAATTGGTCGCGGCCGGCAACCGTGACCAATCAGCAGAGCGGGGTTTAAATTTGGCGCCAATACTGCTGATTGGTCGCGGCCGGCAACCGCGACCAATCAGCCGAGCAGGGTTTAAATTTGGCGCCAATACTGCTGATTGGTCGCGGACGGCGGGCGACCACAACTAATCAGCAGAGCGGTGTTTAAATTTTGCGCCAATATTGCTGATTGATCTCGGCCAGCGACCGCGATCAATCAGCAGAGCGGTGTTTAAATTTGGCGCCAATAATGCTGATTAGTCGCGGCCGGCATCCGCGACCAATTAGCAGAGCGGGGTTTAAATTTGGCGCCAATCTCGCTGATTGGTCGCGGCCGCTATTTAAATGTGGCGCCCAAATCGGTGATTGGTCGCGGGCAGCGTCCGCGACCAAGCAGCAGAGCGGTGGTTAACTTTAGCGCCAAGATCACTGATTGGTCGCGTGCGGAGAGTGCGACCAATCAGCGAATCGTATTGGTGAGGACCGGGGAGCGCCGCTGCCTGGTCGGATACTTCCGCTGCGAGAAGCCGGGAGATGAGCGACTGCTCGCAGCAGAAGTATCCCGACCCGCAGCGCCGCTCCCCGGTCCTCCCTTGACACCCTAGCCGCTGATGTCCCCACAGTATCCGCATGGTGTTACAAAGATCCGGACATTTGTGTTAAAAATCGCTGATTGGTCGCTGGCGCTGCCCGCGACAAATCACCGATTTGGGCGCCAAATTTAAATATTGGCCGCGACCAATCACCGATCTTGGCTCCACATTTAAACACCGCTGTGCTGATTGGTCGCCGACGCTGGGCGCAACCAATCACCGATTTTGGCGCCACATTTAAATAGCGTCCGCGACCAATACTGGCGCCAATACTGCTGATTGGTCGCGGCCGGCAACCGCGACCAATCAGCCGAGCAGGGTTTAAATTTGGCGCCAATACTGCTGATTGGTCGCAGACGGCGGGCGACCGCAACTAATCAGCAGAGCGGTGTTTAAATTTTGCGCCAATATTGCTGATTGATCTCGGCCAGCGACCGCGATCAATCAGTACAGCGGTGTTTAAATGTGGAGCCAAGATGGGTGATTGGTCGCGGCCGATATTTAAATTTGGCGCCCAAATCGGTGATTGGTCGCGGGCAGCGCCAGCGACCAATCAGCGATTTTTAACACAAATGTCCGGACCTTTGTAACACCATGGTGATTGACCCGCGACCAATCACTGATCTTGCCGCCAAAGTTAAACACTACTGTGCTACTCATGCACGTCACTGACAGCGTGGGAAAATTCTCACGCTGAAGCGCTGAGTGCAGGAGAATTTTCCCACGCTGTCAGTGACGTGCATGAGGTGAGCTGAGTTCATTGGACATGAACTCGGCTCATCTGGATGCCGTCACAGCCAGACACTGAGGAGCGCAAGCATGCCTGCGCTTCTCAGTGTCTGCGGGATGACAGGCTGGATGGCAGCGTTCTGCTGCGGTCCAGCCTGTCATCTCGATGTAGCAGAAATGGAGCTGTCCTGGGAACCATAGAAAGGTAAGGATGATGTTGCTTTATTATTTTTCTTTTATTGCAGGAGATCGTTGGCTTCAACTGGAATGGGCGTGACGGTAAGTATGGTTTAATTTAGAACAATAAAGAATTGTGTCTTTATTTCAATTAAAGGACTTTATTCTGGGTGTTTGTGTTTTCTTTTAACTTTGACTATGGGGTTAGTAATGGGGGTGTCTTATAGACGCCTCTCCATTACTCACCTGGGCTTGATGTCAGCTGGCATTATAAGCTGACATCAACCCCAGCCCTATTACCCCACTGCCACTGCTACAGGGCAGTGGGAAGAGCGAAGCTAAGTGCCAGAATTGGCGCATCCTATGGATGCGCCATTTCTGGGGCGGCTGACGGCTGGTGTTTCTAGCCTGGGAGGGGCCAATATTCATGGCACCCTTCCTGGGCTATTAATATCAGCCCCCAGCTGTCTGCCTAGCCTTTGCTAGCTAATAAAATAGGGGGGACCCCACGTCATTTTTTTGAGGGGGTCCCCCATTTTAATAGCTAGTAAAGGCTAGGTATTCAGCTGGGGGCTGATATTAGTAGCCTGGGAAGCTCCGTGGGTATTACCCCCTTCCCAGGCTTCAAACATCTGCCCCAGCCGTCTGCTTAACCTCCGCTAGAGCCTAAAATTACGGGGAACCCCACGCCAATTTTTTTTTTTATAAATCCTTTATTTTAACACTAAATGACAAGTACAGTAACCAACATTGTCACTGTACTTCATATATATGTGACTGACATGTTTCTATCTATCTAATCTATGTGTGATGCTCTATCTTTCTGTTCTAAATTGTCGGGTACCGATGCTGAATTGCCGGCCGGCTTTTTTAAAGAGACAGTGCATGAAAACACTAATATTTTTTTAAATAAATCCTTTACACTAAATGACAAGTACAGTAACCAACACTGTCACTGTACTTATTATATATGTGACTGACATGTTTATATCTATCTATCTATGTGTGAAGCTCTATTCTTTCTGTTCTAAATTGTCGGGTACCGCTGCTGAATTGCCGGCCGGCTTTTTTAAAGAGACGGTGCACGAAAACACTATAATTTTTTTTAATAAATCCTTTACACTAAATGACAAGTACAGTAACCAACACTGTCACTGTACTTCTTATATATGTGACTGACATGTTTCTATCTATCTAATCTATGTGTGATGCTCTATTCCTTCTTGTCTAAATTGTCGGGTACCGGTGTATGCCGCTGCTGAATTGCCGGCCGGCTTTTTTAAAGAGAGCGTCTTCTGAGCAGTTTGTCAGCTTTTGGACACATTTGAAGGTGTTTTCTATGTGTTTCTATGTGTTTTTGTTTGCCTGCCATTGGTTTTAACGGTGTTCGACGGTGTTCTAAGGTGTTCGACAACAGTTCGACGAACAGTTCCTCGAACATCCCGGTGTTCGACGAACCGAACCGAACCCGAACACTACGGGGGTGGCTCAACACTACTGATGACTGCTTTGCACACTCTTGGCATTCTCTTGATGACATTCAAGAGGTAGTCACCGGAAATGGTCTTCCAACAATCTTGAAGGAGTTCCCAGAGATGCTTAACACTTGTTGGCCCTTTTGCCTTCACTCTGCGGTCCAGCTCACCCCAAACCATCTCGATTGGGTTCAGGTCTGGTGACTGTGGAGGCCAGGTCATCTGGCGTAGCACCCCATCACTCGCCTTCTTGGTAAAATAGCCCTTTCACAGCCTGGGGGTGTGTTTGGGGTCATTGTCCTGTTGAAAAATAAATGATGGTCCAACTAAACGCAAACCGGATGGAATAGCATGCCGCTGCAAGATGCTGTGCTAGCTATGCTGGTTCAGTATGCCTTCAATTTAGCAGTGGTTTCCTAGCAGCTATTTTACCATGAAGGCCTGCTGCACAAAGTCTCCTCTTAACAGTTGTTGTAGAGATGTGTCTGCTGCTAGAACTCTGTGTGGCATTGACCTGGTCTCTAATCTGAGCTGCTGTTAACCTGCGATTTCTGAGGCTGGTGACTCCGATAAACTTATCCTCAGAAGTAGAGGTGACTCTTGGTCTTCCTTTCCTGGGGAAGTCCTCATGTCATGGTTTTTGCAACTGCACTTGGGGACACTTTCAAAGTTTGCCCAATTTTTCGGACTGACTGACCTTCATTTCTTAAAGAAATGATGGCCACTCGTTTTTCTTTACTTAGCTGCTTTTTTCTTGCCATAATACAAATTCTAACAGTCTATTCAGTAGGACTATCAGCTGTGTATCCACCTGACTTCTGCACAACACAACTGATGGTCCCAACCCCTTTTATAAGGCAAGAAATCCCACTTATTAAACCTGACAGGGCACACCTGTGAAGTGAAAACCATTTCCGGTGACTAACTCTTGAAGCTCATCAAGAGAATGCCAAGAGTGTGCAAAGCAGTCATCAAAGCAAAAGGTGGCTACTTTGAAGAACCTAGAATATAAGACATATTTTCAGTTGTTTCACACTTTTTTGTTAAGTATATAATTCCACATGTGTTAATTCATAGTTTTGATGCCTTCAGTGTGAATGTACAATTTTTAAAGTCATGAAAATACAGAAAAATCTTTAAATGAGAAGGTGTGTCCAAACTTTTGGTCTGTACTCTATATTTTTAAATGTATATGTTGTGGAATACCTAGACTAACAGGAAGTTCAATGGACCCTCTTGTGCTGTGTTATACACTGCAGTCTGCCTAGTACTGATTATATGCAGCTGGATTAATCCTCAGAAGGACTGTTGGTTCAGATGGATATTATAGATATACAGTGCCTTGTAAAAGTATTTGGCCCCCTTGACCTATTCTACCTTTTGCCACATTTCTGGCTTCAAACATAAAGATATAAAATTCTATTTTTTTCAAATTTTTTTGGGAAGAATCAACAAGTGGGACACAATCGTGAAGTGGAACGAAATTTATTAGATATTTTAACCTTTTTTTAACAAATTTAAAACTGATAAGTGGGGCGTGCAATATTATTTGGCTCCTTTACTTTCAGTGCAGCAAACTCACTCCAGAAGTTCAGGGAGGATCTCTGAATGATCCAGTGTTCTCCTAAATGACTGGTAATGATAAATAGAATCCACCTGTGCGTAATCAAGTCTCTGTATAAATGCACCTGCTCTGTGATAGTCTCAGAGTTCTGTTTCAAGTGCAGAGAGCATCATGAAGACCAAGGAACATACCAGGCAGGTCCGAGATACTGTTGTGGCAAAGTTTAAAGCTGGATTTCGATACAAAAAGATTTCCCAAGTTTTAAACATCTCAAGGAGCACTGTGCAAGCGATCATATTGAAATGGAAGGAGTATCAGACCACTACAAATCTACCAAGACCTGGCTGTCCCTGTAAACTTTCATCTTGAACAAGGAGAAGACTGATCAGAGATGCAGCCAAAAGGCCCATGATAACTCCGGATGACTGTGACGAGCATAGGGGCACCAGGTCTTATATAGACCTGATGACGCTGTGCGGCCATCCAATCACTGTAATGCCACAACCAACATGGCCACGGCATTACAGTGTGTGGCAGGCAATCCCTGCATGTTCTTTGGCTCTCTAAAGAGCGCCAAACATAATAAACAAGAGGCCAATGGCATAATGTAAATAGCAGCACTGCCCCTGCAGGCTACTAATAAACAATGACTCCTAACAAAGCATCAAAAAAAAAGGAGAAACACGGAATCTTGAATAGCATAAAAAGTTAATTTTTTATTTTTCCATGCAAAGAATAAAGAAAGGGGAAGGTGGGAGGGAATGGGAAAATGTATGTCATAAAATCAGCATAATCAGACAAGAACAAGAAATGAGTGGCAATAGCATATTCCATGAGCTCCCCCAAAGAAAAGTGAATATAGTAAAGTGCTCACACATGTGTGGGCACAAGTGGTCTGGCAGGTAAGCCCTAAGATATATAATCATTTGGGTGCCGCGTAAAGCTTAGCAAGTAATGCATGATATATTCATCAAAAAGGCTTCCTTACCACCACTCAAGAGTCAACTACAGCCAGATTTGAGGGGAGGAAGAAAGTGGTTGCTAATAGTGGGGACTGCCCAGAAGGTGTGTTACGGCACATGTGCCGGGGACCCGCCCCGACCGAGGGCGGGCCCCGGGGATACGGGGTGGGCCGATAGACGGCCGGGAGCGGGAGCAGCCGGGCAAGCCCCCAGCGCATGCGCACCTCACCTAAGGAGAAGCGACAGTAGACCGGCAAATACCACAGCAGTAGAGACAAAAGTAAGTACACAACACACATAATGGAAAGAAATCACATTTCTTGTGGCACTTCAAACATCATCTATTATGGCACCTGTGGTTGTAATCTAATTTACATCGGTTTAACCACTAGGGAATTTAAAGTACGGGTGCATGAACATGTGCGGGACATTGCTGCGGCCCGGACTGTGGCAGATATACGTAATTTGAAGAACCTGCCTCGTCATTTTTTGAATGTACATAATTCTGACCCGAAATCATTATGTTTCCGGGGCATTGATGTACTGCACTTGGGTGCCCGCGGCAGTAACATCAAAAAAATCCTGGTACAGAAGGAGGCCAGGTGGATTACCATCTTGGACACAATGACCCCTCGGGGATTGAATGAATCCCTCAGTTTTTCTTGGATTTTATAAATAATTAAATCTTGCCTAGGTCTGTATAAAATCACTGTCCTCTAATTTGACTTTAATTTCATCAATGTGACTTTCTTGGTATTTGTAATGTGCTATTTATGCACTCGGGATCACCCTCTTTAATATATTTAATATATTTATGCTTAGGTACTCTGTGCATTGCTTTTAATTGTCTTTTTTATCTCTAACATAGGGTCTAATCTGGTAATGGAGCTTTCTCCCTTTTTTCCATCATTCCTTCGCTGTTATTAATGTCCGTGGTATGTGCTTTACATCATCATTTTTGGAGAATGGCCGGACAGTGACCACCGCTAATGGGACCATTATCAATGAACATATGAAAGATTTCTTTCCATTATGTGTGTTGTGTACTTACTAGGGTTGAGTATGTTCTGCCCGAGTATGCTCGGGCCGAGCTCCGAGTATTTACAGCTGCTCGATGATAAGGTTAAATCGCTCCCGTGTGCATGATTTGCAACTGTTTGACAGCTTTATTACATGTGAGGAATGTGTAAGAAATAGACATTCCTCACATGTAATAAAGCTGTCAAACAGTTCCAAATCATGCACACGGGAGCGATTTAACCTTATCACTGAGCAGCAATAAATACTCGGAGCTCGGCCCGAGCATACTCGGCGAAAGGGTTAATAGAACATACTCGCTCAACACTAGTACTTACTTTTGTCTCTACTGCTGTGGTATTTGCCGGTCTACTGTCGCTTCTCCCTAGGTGAGGTGCGCGTGCGCTGGGGGCTCGCCCGGCCGCTCGTGCTCCCGGACGTCTATTGGCCCTCCCCATGTCCCCGAGGCCCGGCCCCGGTGGGCTCTGCGCACACACGGCATGTTTGACGGCCGGTGGGCGCGTGGCGGTAGGGGTGGGTCCCCAGCGCATGCGCCGCAACACACCTTCTGGGCAGTCCCCACTATGATCATGTGACTTATTAACTCGGCGGTCATGTGACCGGCCGATTTACATAAAATCATATCCTTTCCTTCATCCCCTTATCGCCTCTTGAGAAAGCCGGCCTCCTGTCGGCGAAACGCGCGTCGAGGTGCAATCCTGCACTATTAGCAACCACTTTCTTCCTCCCCTCAAATCTGGCTGTAGTTGACTCTTCATTGGTGGTAAGGAAGACTTTTTTATGAATATATCATGCATTACTTGCTAAGCTTTACACGACACCCAAATGATTATATATCTTAGGGCTTACCTGTCAGACCACTTGTGCCCACACATGTGTGAGCACTTTACTATATGCACTTTTCTTGGGGGGAGCTCATGGAATAAGTTATTGCCACTCATTTCTTGTTCTTGTCTGATTATGCTGATTTTATGACATACATTTTCCCATTCCCTCCCACCTTCCCCTTTCTTTATTCTTTGCATGGAAAAATAAAAAATTAACTTTTTATACTATTCAAGATTCCATGTTTCTCCTTGTTTTTAGAGCAGCAAACATGCAGGGAGGGGGCCGAGTTCCCTCCCGAGCAACCCGGAAATACTCGCCGAACGCCAACCTCGTCGAACACAGTGATGCTCGGGCGAGTACCGAGCAGTGCCGAGCGCATTCGCTCATCACTAATCTTCACATGAAATCGTGTCCAGTCTAAGAGCACATGAAATCGCTTGAAGGAGTGCCGACTTTTGTCTGCTCAAAAGGTATTAGTAAATGTAATTTGTCAGCTCCCACAATAGCTATAATGGGCAGAATTTGTACAAGCCATTCAGTTTAACAGATCTAAGGGTTGCCCTGGCCTTAACACTTCTGTACAGGGATCTGGACTTACACAGAGGCCACTGGGTTAAGGCCACACAGTCAGCTTCTGGCCGATGGTGCAGGCTGGCAAGAGTGACCAGCTAGACAGGTCTGAACCAGGAGGGCAGTCAAGTTATAAAATAAGAAAGCAAAGGAATAGTTAGGAAATGGGATGTGGTCAGACAACAAGGGGACTAACAAGCTAACCAGGAGCTGAAAGAACAGGAGTGAACCAGAAAAGATAAACTTTTAACTGGCAGTGGAAGTCAGATGTTCAGGAGTTTAAAAAGAAGACCACTCCGTTCAGGTGTTTCAGAAAGGAGCAATCTAAACAGCCAGGAATTAACCCCATACATCCCTAACTGAGCACCAAAGTCACAGGACTGCTGCGTAACTGCCCTGCAAAACCCACAAGAAAGTTATGGAACTGCCCAGCAACCAAAGTGGAAACAGAGGGGATAGAGACCGACATCGATGTTACTAGACCAAGACAAGACCATTGTTTCGATCTCATTGAATTAAACTGCACAAATACAGTAGGTAGATCCAGGGTGAGCATAATGTAAAGGAGCAGGCAAAATGCAAGTGACATGAAATCTATCTAATAAAGAGAAATAAATCATGTGTAGACTGTTGACAACTATTGATTTGATAAATGAAGCAGCTTTCAAATTCTTCATTAAAAAATGTATTTTCAGCTCTTATAAACTGATGTATCTCTATTATGTAGACAAAATCTATGCTGACCGAACCTGCAGTTTGTGTTCCTCCTTTTTGACCCCTTTTCTTCCTAGGTTACAGCGAAGGATATGCTCAGATATAGTGGTCATGTTGCAGTTTATTGTGGCATCTACTGCAAATTACAGCAAAAATCACAATAACATCAAGACATTCTGCAGTGATATGTCAGAAACATATCTATGGTAGTGATGAGCGAGCATGCTTGCTACTGCTCGGTGCTCGCCCGAGCATCTCACTGCTCGAGATGCTCGGTGCTCGCCGAGTATTTCCGGGGTTGCTCGGCGGGAGCTCGGGTCCCCTCCCTGCATGTTTGGCGCTCTTTACAGAGCCAATCAACATGCAGGGATTGCCTGCCACTCACTGTAATGCCACAGCCATGTTTGTTGTGGCATTACAGTGATTGGCTGGCCGCACAGCATCATCAGGTCTATATTAGACCTGGCGCCGCCGTGCTCATCACAGTCACTCTGGAATCAGACAGTGTAGGGAGAGGTGCTGCTGAGCTAGGGAGACATTTTCTTGTTTCTAGTTAGTGTAGGTGTACCAAACTATATTAGAGACACATATCCATCTCAACAAACAGTCTTTCTGAGGACTAATCCATCTGCAGAGATATCAGGCAGGCAGTGTATATAGGCACGCAGGCAGGGCATATAGCAGACTGCAGTGCACATAGCACAAGAGGCTCTATTCCAGTTTTGTCTGCTGCTGCTGTTAGATATTTCTAGAAATAGGCCTAGGTCTCAGGGGCCAGGAATAATTTTTTTTGGATCTTAATCCTCATTATTTGCTTAGAAAGCAATCCAGAGAACACCGTTTTTCTGTTCCATTTGCTTGTTGGCACTGCAGAATACAGCCAGGTCCTTTCCATATTACAGCGCTAAAAATCCAGCTATTTAAAACTGTGGTTTGTCCGTCACAAGGATCACATATAAGTGCGTTCAAAATTCTGCCATTTCTGGCCTCCATTTAAATTTTGTTGCAGTGTGTTAGCGAACTTATCGACACCAGTTTGTTGTAAAAAATCGTTACCTACAGGCCAGATAATTAAAACTGTGTTTTCTCCGTCACACGGATCACATATACTTTTTCAGAAAATACTGCCATTTCTGGCCTCCATTAAAAATTTGTTTCAGTGTGTCAGTGAAGCTATTGACACCAGTTTGCTGTTCAAAAAAGTTACCTACAGGCCAGGTATTTAATACTGTGTTTTCTCCATCACACGGATCACATATAATTGCGCTGAAAATACTGCCATTTCTGACCTCCATTAAAAATTTGTTTTAGTGAGTCAGTGAAGCTATTGACACCAGATTGCTGTTCAAAATAGTTACCTACAGGCCAGGTATTTAAAACTGTGGTTTGTCCGTCACACGGATCACATATAAGTTCACTCCAAATTCAGTCATTTGTTGTGAGCGTGGAAGAAATTGTCCTCCATTTAAAATGGGCAAGACACATGGCAAAGGACGGGGAAATGACGTGATGGTGATGGTGCATGCAGAGGCCGAGGCCGTGAGCAAGCTGAAATTGTGCCCACATCTTCTCGCTTGACTTTCCTGTCCCAATTAATAGATGACCACAGAACACCACTATTGAACACAGAGCAGTGTGAAAGGGTTATTGGTTGGATAGCAGATAATGCTTCCAGTCACTTAGCCACCACCACCCCCACCTTGTCTTCCACACGGTCAAGTCTCAGTAGCTGTGAGTCTGGACCGTATATTCTTCACCCTGAACCGCCTTCCTCCCACCATGCCGAGTGCCCAGAGACAACTGATCCCACACTTGAACACTCAGAAGAGCTGTTCACTTTTCCATTTATAGATTCGGGCCTTTCGCCCGGTCCACTTGAAGCAGTGCAAGAGGAGATCGCATGCAGCAATGCCCAAATATTTGAGCAGCCACGGTCACATAAAAGCGACGGTGGGAAAGTGTCACAAGAGGTGGACGATGATGAGACACAATTGCCAGAATGTCAGGAGAAGAACCAGAGTGCGGAACTGGAAGACGAGGTGGTGGATGATATAGTAACTGACCCAACATGGCAGGAGGACATGCAGAGCGAGGACAGCAGCACACAGGGGGAGGGAGGCAGAGCACCCAAACAGGCAGGAAGAAGCAGTGTAGTGGCCGCAGACAGAAGGCAGGCAACCGATCCCTGTAACACCAACACGAAGGAAGTTGCCAGTACAACTGTTAGGTCTTCCAGAGTCTGGTTATTTTTTAAAGACTCTGCCGATAACGCCAAAGCCATTTGCACCACCTGCCAGGCCAGCATCAGCAGGGGTGGCAAATCGACCAGCCTGACCACCACCAGCATGATCAGGCACATGGCAGCAAAGCACCCGACTTTGTGGGCCGAACCCCAGGGTCCAGGAACAGTGTCTACGTGTGGCACCACTGCTTCTTCCACTGTTGTGCATGCAAGTCAATCCCCTGTCCATGGTGCATGCGAAGATGCCTCCTGCCCTGTACCTGTCATTGCACACTCTCAAGTAGCAGCATCAGGAAGCATGTCCATGTCCTTGTCCCAGCGCAGCGTTCAGTTGTCCATACCCCAGTCCTTGGAATGCAAGCGCAAATACGCAGCCAACGCCCCACAGGCCACACTATTAAATTCACACATTTCGCGACTGCTTGCACTCGAAATGTTGCCTTTTAGGCTCGTGGAGACAGAAGCATTCCGCAACGTGATGGCAGTGGCCGTTCCACGGTACTCGGTCCCTAGCCGCCACTATTTCTCCTGGTGTGCCGTCCCCGCAATACTCAAACACTTGTCCCAAAACATTAACCGTGCCCTCAACAACGCAGTTACTGGGAAAATCAACCTAATCACGGACACTTGGACATGTGCTTGTGGGCAGGGATGGTAAATCTCGCTGACGGCACACTGGGTTAACATAGTGGAAGCCGGGACCCAGTCTGACCTTGGAACGGAACACGTCCTCCCGACGCCAAGGATCGCAGGCCCTAGGTCAATCAGGGTTGCCCCCACAGTCTACAGCTCCTGCACCTCATCCTCCTCAGCCTCCTCTTCCTCTTCAGCCTGCATCTCCGAAATGACTACATCAGTCACAAGCTGGTAGCACTGCAGCACTGCCTTGGCCAAGTGGCAACAGGCTGTGTTGAAGCTAATATGCTTAAGTGACAAACCGAACAATGCTGAAGAGTTGTGGACAGCTCTGAAAGAGCAGGCAGATCTGTGACTCACACCGCTGAACCTACAGCCAGGCATGGTCGTGTGTGACAATGGCCGGAACTTGGTGGCAGCTCTGAGGCGAGGTTAGCTCACACACTTACCATGCCTGGCCCATGTGCTTAACCTCGTGGTTCAGCGATTTCTCAAATCCTACCCGGAGCTGCCGGATCTGCTTGTTAAAGTACGCTGCCTGTGTGCCCATTTTGGAAAGTCAACTACAGCTTCCTCCACCCTTGCCGTGTTTCAGCAGCGTTTTCAGCTTCCGGCTCACAGACTGGTATGTGATGTCGCCACTAGTGTTGAGCATTCCAATACTGCAATATCGGGTATCGACCGATATTCGCTGTATCGGAGTTTCGATACTGAGTTCCGATACTTTTAGAATATCGAATACCGGAATCGGAAGTTCCCATAATGCAATGAGCCAGTTTCATTTTATTCAGCCAATGAGGGTCCTAAGAAGGGTGGGCACATCCTGTTATGCATGTTAGGCATGTTAACTAATGGCATGGCTGTGATTGGCTGCTAAAATGATGTCATGATGCACTATAAAAGCCGCCGCCGCCATTTTGGGTTCACTCTGCTGTGAATTCAGTTAGGGATAGGACGCTGCTGTTCTGAGGGTCAGTTTAAGCTACCAATTTGCTTTATTGTGCTTTACCCAGGCTACTTTATAAGCTTTCTTTTGCCTTGCAATGCTAGTGCACAGTTCTCTGCACTGTTCATAGCTGTCTGCGAGGTCTCTGTGTGAGTGCAGCTGATGCTGTAGTGTGTTCTGCAGCCACGTCCGGTTGTAGTCCGCTCAGCGTGCGTCACTGCCTCATACATTGTCCTTTTTTGATTGCTCATTTTTCTTGATTTCTCCTATTAGTGTGGTTCCATCCGTATCCAGCTAGATTG
Organism: Phyllobates terribilis; assembly: GCF_046119375.1. NCBI lineage: Eukaryota > Metazoa > Chordata > Amphibia > Anura > Dendrobatidae > Phyllobates > Phyllobates terribilis. Next base: position 65,084,315 of record NW_027362763.1, on the reverse strand, counting down.
CTTCCAAAAACACTATATAGGAGTAGATAGAGACGCTTTCTTTTGCCTTTCAGCGCTAGTGCACAGTTCTCTGCACTGTTCACGGCTGTCTGCGAGGTCTCTGTGTGTGAGTGCAGCTCACGCTGTAGTGTGTTTTGCAGCCACGTCCAGTTGTAGTCCGCTCAGCGTGCGTTACTGCCTCATACATTGTCCTTTATTGATTGCTCATTTTTCTTGATTTCTCCTATTAGTGTGGTTCCATCTATATGCAGCTAGATTGCTTCCAAAAACACTATATAGGAGTAGATAGAGAAGCTTTCTTTTGCATTGCAGCGCTAGTGCACAGTTCTCTGCACTGTTCACGGCTGTCTGAGAGGTCTCTGTGTGTGAGTGCAGCTCACGCTGTAGTGTGTTCTGCAGCCACATCCTGTTGTAGTCCGCTCAGCGTGCGTCACTGCCTCAGACATTGTCCTTTTTTGATTGCTCATTTTTCTTGATTTCTCCTATTAGTGTGGTTCCATCTGTATCCAGGTAGATTGCTTCCAAAAACACTATATAGGAGTAGATAGAGAAGCTTTCTTTTGCCTTGCAGCGCTAGTGCACAGTTCTCTGCACTGTTCACGGCTGTCTGCGAGGTCTCTGTGTGTGAGTGCAGCTCATGCTGTAGTGCGTTCTGCTGCCACGTCCGGTTGTAGTCCGCTCAGCGTGCGTCACTGCCTCATACATTGTCCTTTTTTGATTGTTCATTTTTCTTGATTTCTCCTATTAGTGTGGTTCCATCCGTATCCAGGTAGATTGCTTCCAAAAACACTATAACGGAGTAGATAGAGGAGCCTTTCTGCAGCCTTGTGCCCTGCAGCCCCAGCCAGATTAGTATTAGCCTATTTTTTGTAGCCTCATCTATTGCATTATAGGTTACCTTCCTGCATTGTAATAGCTCCAAAAAGTTTGTGATACTATCGGTTTTACATCTTTGGGCACATCCAGTGTCTTTTTGTGAAGAAAAAAAAAACGTAAATAAAGTTCACCAAACACTCCACTTTACAGTTGTGTAGGCCACATTAGCTCATATTAAACTCTAGTCCACACTTTATAAAATTAGTGTTTCTTATACCTGTTAGCAGCTGTTCAGGAATAAGCACACTAAGCCCTTAGTACTTTTCTGCCTATCTTTATCAGTCTACCAAGATGAAGAAGGCAGGGAGTAAGGCTCGTGGGCGTGGGCGTGGAGTTTCTGCAGGGAGAGGACGTGGGGATTCTGTGCCTGCTGCGGGCACCAGTGACTAAGCATCCCCCAGTTTTGCCAGGCAACAGTCCTTTATGCGCAGCTTTGTAGGAGCTCGCTCTACCCCACTGCTGCGGGAGGACCAAATTGAAGCCGTTGTCGGATGGATGGCAGCTAACGCATTGACTTCAATTAGTTCCAGATCCTCTCAGATCCTGAGCACTGAAGAGCACCCATCTGTCTCTTCACCACCTGCCAAATTGCCCAGGCAGTCAGAGAGCCCTGGACAGGAGCCATCTCTACTTCTGTTCTCTGAATTTCTTGGCTTGGAAAGAGGGGGCCAGCCAAGCAGAATTCTAGAATTAGAAGAAGAGGTAGTATGCAGTGATGCGCAACCGCTTTGTCTCTCTGAATCTAAAGAGGCGGGTGGGCCAGTGCCTATGGTCAGAACACCTCAATACGCATCAGATTATGAGACTCAGGTGCCACTTTCTGGTGCGTACTGTGCTCTCGAGACTACCCAGGAGAAGCAGTTGTTTGAAGAGGGTAGTGTAGATGATGAGGTCCTTGACCCATCATGGAGTGAGGTACAGGAAGGTGGTGGGAGCATTTCTGAGGAAGAGATTCCCCGAATGGCCCAAAAAGGAGGGAGAGGGAGGGGGCAGACTTGGTTGCCTGTAGCATCCACTTCGGCACCCATTAGGAGCATGCCTCTTCCAAAACCCAAAACGGGCACTCCCAAGACTTGCAGTGCCTGGTCCTTTTTTGACACAGTTGCAGATGACATTTGCTTTGTCAAATGCAAGCTGTGTAATTAGAAAGTGAAAAGAGGGAAAAGTGTCAGCAACCTCATTACCATAAATATGTGGAAACATGGGCGGACCAAGCACATGGTGGAGTTACAAAAACACACTGAAGACCTAGGCCAACCTACAGCGCCATCTACCACCTCTTCAGCTCGTGTTGTAGCCTCTTCCTCCAGCTCACACACAGTAGGTTCGGCTTCCTCACAGGATCGCCATGGAAGAACCTCTGGCACTGTTGTACAGAGACACAGTGTCATTCCACCCACAGCACCACATTCCCTGTTATCCTCACACTCCCAGGCCAGTCTACAGCCATCGTTAGCACAGTCATGGGAGAAAAGGCGCCCATACTTGGCAAACCACCCCCGAGCACAGGCTCTGAATGATGGCATTGCAAAACTACTGAAATGCTATCATTCAGGCTGGTGGAGACTGATACCTTCCGTAACTTGATGGCATTGGCAGTCCCACAATACAATGTGCCCAGCCACTTTTATTTCAGCAGGCAAGCCATCCCTGCCCTGCAACAGCATGTGGAGGGAAAAATTAAACATGCGCTACAAAACGCCGTCAGTAACAAGGTCCACCTGACCACCGATGCATGGACCAGTAAGCATGGACAGGTATGATACCTTTCCCTCACTGCCCATTGGGTAAATGTTGTGGAGCCGGGTACAGATCTGCCAACTCCAAGGATTGCAGGAATCCAGTCTGTACACATTGACTCCTCCTCATACTCCAGTTCCTCTGAATCAGCGCTGCAGGAGGCGGCACGGTCTACCTCCACATCGATCTGTGAAGGGTTACCTGTTACGACCAATATGAGCACAGCCGTGGCCAAACGTCAACAGGCCGTATTGAAATTAATTTCGTTGGGTAATCGAAGCCACACAGCGCAGGAGCTCTGGAATGCTATCAAGCAGTAGAGTGACGTGTGGTTTGTGCCAGCGAATCTCCAGCCAGGCATGTTAGTGTATGACAATGGCCGAAATCTAGTGGCAGCTCTGGGCCTAGGTAACCTCACTCACATCCCATGTCTGGCACATGTGCTCAACTTGGTCGTGCAGAGTTTTTTGAGGGACTATCCGGATCTTGATGCACTGCTGCACAAGGTCTGCATAGAGTGCGCTCACTTGCGGCGTTCTAGCATCGCAAGATCGCGCATTGCAGCTCTGCAGCGCCAATTATGCCTTCCGGAACATCGCATCATATGTGACCTACCCACCAGGTGGAATTCAACGTTACACATGTTGGAGAGGTTGTGTGAGCAGCAGGCAGCAGTAATGGAGTACCAGCTGCAGCAGGCGCAAACAAGTCACTGTTCACAATTCACCAGCACTGAGTGGGCCTCTATGAAGGACATCTGCCACGTTTTGCGTGCCTTCAATTATTCCACGCGGATGGCGAGTGCAGATGATGCACTAGTCAGCATGACTATCCCCCTGATCTGCCTGCTTGAAAAAACACTGCAAGCACTAAGGGAGGAGGTTTTGGAAGAGGTGGAGGATGAGGAGTCACAAATGCCATCTGCTTCTCTACAGTCTGCACAACGTGGTTCCTCACAAAGGCCTAGGCAGTGGACACTTTGTGAGGAGGATGAGGAGGAGTCAATGGATGAGGAAGACATCTGTCCAGAGGAGGGAGGTACACAATGCTCTAGTAGTCAGTATCTAGAGCGAGGGTGGGGTGATGCAGAGCAGGCAGAAATCACGCCTCAAGCAGGGGACAGCGTTTCTTGGCCAGTTGGCAGTCTGCAGCACATGGTTGATTTCATGCTGCAGTGCCTGAGAAACAACCGCCGCATCGCCCACATTCTCAAAACGGCTGATTATTGGGTGTCCACCCTCCTAGATCCTCGCTACTGGGACAACTTACAAAGCCTCATAACACCGTTGAACCGGGAGCGTAAAATGCGGGAGTACCAAGACACACTGGTGCATTCCATCATGTTCTCCATTCCACCCGAGAGCAGTGCTGCTAGTGCTTTACAAAGCAGCTCAGTGCGTCGAGGCAGTGGAGGAAGCTCTGCACAAAGAGGGAGCAGAAGCTGAGCCTCAGCACAAGTCAAGACCAGTATGGCCCAAATGTCGCAAAGTTTTGTGTCCCCGCCACAAATGTCTACACCATCACAGACAGCTCCAGTCAGCAGGAGGCAACGTTTCCGTCAGATGGTGACAGAATACATGTCTTGCCCTCTCAGTGTACTCCCAGACGGCTCTTCCCCCTTCAAGTTTTGGGTCTCTAAGCTGGATACATGGCCAGAGCTTAGCCAGTATGCATTGGAGGTTCTGGTTTGCCGAGCTGCTAGTGCATTATCGGTACGCGTCTTTAATGCCACAGGTGGTGTACTAACAGACTGTCGCATACGACTATCGTCCGATAACGTTGACCGGCTTACTTTTCTGAAAATGAACAAGGCCTGGATCTCGCATGACTTTGCCAGTCCTCTTCCAGATTAAATAATTGGTTGTCAACAGTATCCAGGTCTCCTGTTGTGTTCATGTTTCTACCACCTGAACTGTAATCCCTGGGCTCCAACACCTCCAGTTGCTGATCAGAAGTGCCATCTGCACAGTCAATATTTGCTCCAGTGTTATTCGGGTTCAGTAACATCAGGTGATCCCCTGCAGTGTGTCCGGCAATTTCTCCTGCTCTGTCCACATTCACACTACTACTGATTTTAAACTTGCTCTAATTAGTCCTCTGGCTCCTCTGTTTTCAGTATTTACCGTGGGCTCCAACACCACTAGTTGCTGCTCAGAAGTGCTGTCTGCACAGCCAACACTTGCTCCAGTGTTATTGGGGTTCAGTAACGTCAGCTGATCCCCTGCTGTGTGTCCGGCAATTTCTCCTGCTCTGTCCACATTCACACTACTACTGATTTTAAACTTGCTCCAATTAGGCCTCTGGCTCCACTCTGTATTTAGTATTTACCCTGGGTTACAGCACCGCCAGCTGTTTCCCAGCAGTGTCTTTGGCACGGGTACTCCCTCCTGCCCAGCCTGGTTACAGCACGCCAGCTGTTTCAGGGTAGTGTCAACGTCACTTTGCCTCCAATACGTTGTCCTGTCATGTTGCGGTCGGGTTAGCTGACTCTATGGTGCCTGCAGTTTAGGTGACTCCTATGTGGGCTGCGGGATCTCGCAATGAAGGCTGGTTCCATAGTGCCAATAGGACAAGTACCCCCTGTAGGACTGTGGGTTTCGGTAAAACCGGCCGGCTCGAGGAATTGCAACTTTTTTTTTCATGGGTACCTTCTGCTGTCTATCTGAGTTCCAGTACCATCTGCTACCCATCCAGGTTCCAGTACCATCAGCTGGTTCCAGGCAGTGCCTTTGGCTTAGGTGCCTCCTTCTCGTTATCCGAGTTCCACCAATGTCTGCTGGTCCTTAGTAGTGCTTTCTGGCACAGGTACCTCCTGCTTAATAACCGGGTTCCAGTACCGTCAGCTGGTCCTCGGTAGTTCCATTGGCTCTTGTACCTTCTGCTACCCATCCAGGTTCCAGTACCGTCAGCTGGTTCCAGGCAGTGCCTCAGCCTTGTTGTACCTTCTGCTACATTTCCAAGTTGAATCTTTTTGAAATGGTTTTTGGTAATCACTCTGGATCTCCCTGACGACGACCCTGAAGACGACGACCCTGAAGACCACCCCGAAGAAGACGAGGACCCCGAAGACAACGACCCTGAAGACTATGACCCTGAAGACCACCCCGAAGAAGACGAGGACACCGAAGACGACGACCCTGAAGATGACGACCCTGAAGACCACCCCAAAGAAGACGAGGACCCCGAAGACGACGACCCTGAAGACGACGACCCTGAAGACCAACCCGAAGAAGACGAGGACCCCGAAGACGATTCCCTGAAAATGATGACCCTGAAGATCACCCCGAATAAGACGAGGTCCCGGAAGACGACGACCCTGAAGACCACCCCGAAGAAGACGAGGACCCCGAAGATGACGACCCCGAAGACGACGACCCTGAAGACCACCCCAAAGAAGACCAAGAAGACGACCCTGAAGTAGATGACCAAGAAGACAAAGAACAAGAAGGCAACCACCAAGATTCAGAAGAACAAGAGACAGAAGACCAAGAAGCAGAAGATCAAGAATCTGCGGAACAAAAAGCAGAAGAACATTAAGCATAAGACTAAAAATCAGAGCAAAAGATATTATCTAAATTATAAGCAGAAGAAGACTAAGCAGTGTATGGGGGTGAGTCCGTTCCTCCTCGTGGTGCCCCCGGAAAAGACCTGCTGCTGCAGGCCAAACTGAACGTGGACAAATCCTGTTGTAAATCTTTTGTGACAGGCAGAACGGAAGGTGTAATCTTCAAACTTTTATAGATAACAACTACAGCAATGCCTGTCACAAATAAGAGTATGATGAAGAAGAAGAAGATGAAGAAGATGAAGAAGTAGAATATGAAGAAGAATAATAGTTGAATAAGAAGAATATGAAGAATGTAAAAAAAAAGAATAAGGAAGAAGGTGAAAAAGAAGAAGATGAATAAGGTGAAGAAGAAATTGATGAAAAAGATGCTGCTGCTGAGGCTGATGAAGAAGAAAGTGTGGGAGAAGTAAAAAAGAAGGTGAAGAGCATGGAAGTAGTGAAACATAAATATCTGACCAAATATAAAAAAGCTTAATATAGTTAATATCTTTGTAACTTCTAACGTCTTAAAAAAAATATTAATTCCTGCTATTCCATTTGATTGGGCTAAACCTCAATGCCTTTAATGTCTCCTCCACCTCCCCCAATACATTCTACATTATTCTTAGTTGATTTCCTTCATGTAGAATTAGCCTACAAGGAAAGAAAGGGTTTATTTTCATTCCGATATTTGTGTCCCATTGACTTGCATTGGTTTCTGGTATCGGAATTGGCGATATCCGATATTTTTTGGGTATCGGTCCGATCCAATCCGATATTTCCCGATATCGGAAGGTATCGCTCAACACTTGTCTCCACGCGTTGGCACTCTACATTGCAGATGTTGGGAAGGATTTGTGAGCAGAAGAGGGCAGTTATTGAGTACCAGCATCAACAAAGCAGTCGGTATTCAGTTCAAACTCCACACATAAGACCTCAGGAATGGACATGAATGTCAGACATATGTACCATCCTCCAAAACTTTGAGGACTCCACCAAGATGGTGAGCGGCGATGATGCCATAATTAGCATCACCATCCCGCTTCTCTGTCTTCTAAAATGCTCTCTGCTCACAATCGAAGAGGATGCATTGCAGGCGGAGCATGATGAGATGGAGCAAGGAACCATACTGGATGATTACACACAGCCCAGCCTCATCTCATCCCAATGTGGATCGGGTGACTATGAGGAAGAGGAGGAGGAAGAACAGGAGCTAGTTTAATGAGCTATAGACCATACTACCTGCACAACTGTCATACCTTCTGTTCAGCGTGGATGGCCTGAGGACAGAGGAGGAGGAGGAGAGCAAGGTCACTCGTCCTCTTGATGAGAACACGGAAGTCTTGTCTGTTAGCAGTCTGGCATGCATGGCTGAATTTATGTTACGCTGCCTTTCCCATGACCTTCGCGCTCTCAAAATTTTGGGTGACAGTCATTACTGGTTGGTGACACTTTTAGCCCCACGCTACAAGGAGATCTTTATATCTCTTATTCCTGAGGCGGAAAGTTCTACAAAAATGGGGCAGTAGAAGAAGGCTCATGTTGCGGAACTATTAAAAAAATTCCCATCTGAAAATGTTGGCGGCAGAGGTGACAGTTCGTTGGACAACCAAGGACTACAGGCGAGAGAGACACAACTCCAATCCAGCAGAGGCAGGGGAGCACTGTCAAAGTTCTGGGAGACTTTTCTCAGCCCTTCCCATCGCACAGGCCCTGAGGCGTGGGGTACTCTCACAAGGCGTGAAAAGTTTGGGAAGATGCTGAGGTAGTACCTTGCTGACCGTACCAACGTCCTCCGTGATTCCTCTGTGCCTTATAATTATTTGGTATCCAAGCTGGATACATGGAATGAACTGGCTCTCTACGCCTTGGAGGTCCTGGCCTGCCCTGCCGCTAGCGTTTTATCAGAGTGGGGTTTTAGTGCCACTGGTGGAATTATAACTGATAAGCGCATCTGCCTGTCAACTGAAAATGCTGACAGGCTGACTCTTAAAAAAATGAACCAGAGCTGGATTGGGCCAGACTTCTCAACACCACCGAATGACAGCAGCGTAACATAAACTCAAATCCAGTGTCTTTTTTTTTAGGTGTATTCCCATGCACCTTTTCACACCCACACATGGGTATACGCTTCCTGATTCTGGCTATTTGCTCTTGTCCTCCTTCTTCTCCTCACCCTTCACCACCATATCACCAGGGTGACCGTGGTCCAAGATGCAACACCCATATACATTTTTTAAAGGGTGTTTATGATGCCTGTAAAAAAAATTTTTTATACAGTATGTTCATGTATACCCCCCAGGGGTAAATGTTTGTCAGCCCATATACTTAGTGCATGGGCATTACAAGTATAGGAGACCCGCTCCTTTCTAATGGGAACATTTTTTATGAGGCCCTCTACGTCTCTTCCAAGGGGCATTGGAGTGCCTCCCAATTTTTTTTTCAGCCCTTGCATTCACTGCAAAGGCCAACACTATGGTAGACCCACTTCCTAATAATGGGAACATTTTTTCATGAGGCCCTCTACGTCTCTTCCAAGGGGCATTGGAGTTCCTCAAAATTTTTGGCAGCCGTTGCTTCACTGCATAGGCAAACAGTATGGGAGACCCTCTCATTTCTAATGAGAATTTGTCGTTCCTGTGGCCCTGCTCTATGTGTCTTTAAATTATTAGTGGGGTTTTTCCTAAATTTTGTCAGCCGTTGGACTCACTGCATACCCTATAACTGTATAGCAGACCCTTTCCTTTCAAATGGGAACATGTCATACTCATTACTGTGGCCCTTCTCTATATGTCTTTATATTCTTAGTGGGGTTTTTCTTAAATTTTGTCAGCTGTTGGACTCACTGCATACCCTATAGCTGTAAAGCAGACCCTCTACTTTCTAATGGGAACATTTCATACTCGTTACTGTGGCCCTGCTGTATGTGTCTTTTTGTGTCTTTGATTATTAGTCTGTTTTTTCCCAAATTTTAGAAGCCATTGCAGTCACAGCATGGGCATTACCACTATAGGAGACCCGTTCCTTTAAAATGGGAACATTTTTTTACCAAGACTCTCATCTATGTCTCTTCAAAGGGGTATTGGGTTGCGTCCGAATTTTTGGAAGCCCTTGCAGTCACTGCATACGCAATAACAGTATAGGAGACCCACTCATTAATAATGGGAACAACAAAGCATAGCCGGCTGATGGCTCTCTAACTATAGCGAGGGCCGACTGCTGGCCATTTAAGAATAGTAAGGGCCGCTTGATGACCCTATAAAAATAGTCTTTGTGACTTTCAGAGTCCCTCCATCATAAATGAAACAGGATGTGTCTGATGATGTGTCACACACATGGCCAGATAAGGTAGTAAAATGTTAAAATGACATTTCCCGCTCAGCGCTGCAGATTTGTTAAAAGCTGTAACACAGCAGCCTGATTTGTGACTCTCACCGCTGAACATACAGCCAGGCATGGTCGTGTGTGACAATGGGTGGAACCTGGTGACGGAGAAATGACAGCCGGAGTACATATGGTTTCCCTCTATGCCAGTCCTTTCACCAAGCTAAAGAATATGGCTGTGGTGAAATACAATTCCCACTGAGAAGCTGTTTCAGATTGAAAAACATTGGGCCCACCAGAGGATTAGATTGAGGGCTCACCTTTCTCCCCCACTCAAGAGCCCCATAGCAGCTGCAAAGTTAGCGCTATCATGAACTCTGCTGATGTAGAAGCCAGGGCACACCAGAGGATTCTCTGGTGGGACCGTCCAACCCTGCCAAGAAGCAGTCCTGGCTAAGAAAAGTGTGTGGGAAGGTTCCCGGACACTCTATGGCAGAATTTTTAATGTGGACTGGCTCCGTACTGTCCCTGGCCATATTCACCTGTCCACGTGTTTGTGGTTAGGTGGTCCTTCCCAGTAAGTGCACTGGGGAGGGCATGGGTAATGTTGTGGAACCCGTGCTTGTGGAAGGCGGAGACGATACCGGGAGAAATAGTGGTGGCTGGGGACCGAGTATGGACACCAGGCCACCGCCTGCATGAGGTTGTGAAAAGCTTTCGCCTCCATGAGCCTAAAAGACCACATTTCAAGTGAAAGCAGCTTTAGAGGACTTCCTGGGAGAAATGACAGCTGGAGTAGATATGGTTTCCCAAGTCCTTTCACCAAGCTAAAGAATATGGCTGTGGTGAAATACAACTCTCAGCAAAAAGAGCTGTCGACTGGCTCCATACCATCCCTGGCCACATTCACTTGACCACGTGTTTCTGGGTAGGCAGTCCTTCCCAGTGAATTCACTGGGGAGGGCACGGGTAATGTTGTGGAACCCGTGCTTGTGGAAGGCGGAGCCGACACCGGGACAAATAGTGGTGGCTGTTGACCGACTATGGATACCCGGTCACCGCTGCCATAAGATTGTGGACAGCTTCCGCCTCCACGAGCCTAAAAGGCCACATTTCAAGTGCAAGCAGCTATCAAAAATTTGGCAGTATAGTATTGCAGCCTGTGGGTGGGTGGCTGGCTGCATACTTGCGCTTGCATTCCAAGGAATGGGGTAGGGACAACTGAACACTGCACTGGGACAAGGATGTGGACAGTGATTGTTGCAAGTCTGCAACAACAGGTGCATAGTGGGAGGCATTTTCGCATGTTCCAAGGATAACTTATGATGGGCACACTCTTAGGCAGTGACCTGGGAGTGAGAGATGCTTCCAGGGGTCTTCCCCATGCTGTTCCCATGTCTTTTCAGCACTGTATGCAGATGATGTGCCACCCATCATATGGCCAGATAAGGTTGTAAAATGTTAAAATGACATTTCCCAGTGAATGCATTTGTCACGGTTGAAAGCAATACAAAAGTGCAAAAACGCATCAAAAACGCTATGTGTGAATATAGCCCAAGGTGTGGAGGAGTATTTTTTTTTGGGGGTTGTTTATTTTGTCTTATATACAAGTCCTTGCCCTGGAAAGGATGTTCCTTAACATATATCCCAGGGAAAATCCATTTTGGTTTAGTTTTTGTATGTTTTATTGTGAGTCCGTAAAAGTGGCATAATACCTCTGAGAACGTTGTTCCCATCGATTTGGGCAATTTTTAGGCACCGTGTGTTTCGGGTCTGGGTGGTGGAACCTCTGTGTTTCGGTGCAAGGAGGGACCAGAGGGGCGTAACTAAGTGCCTACTCGGACCGACCCAGGCCACACGGCGGCTTAGTCGACTCCGTGAACCAGGGAGAGACCGGGCAGGTGAACCAGGTGCCACTCTGGGACTGACCTTGTGTGAGAGCAGGTGACTCCCACGGGTCAGATGACAGGAGCTGACCGGTACAGCGGGTGAGCCCGGCAGGAAGGCTGGTGGGTGATCTGGGTAGATAAGCAGGGAAGTACTGCAGATAGCCAGACAGGTGCTCCGGGTAGGCAAGCAGGCGGGTACGGCGGATAGCCAGACAAGTGCTCCGGGTAGGCAAGCAGGCGGGTATGGCAGGTAACCTGGCAGATGCTCTGGGTAGGCAGACTGGCGGGCACGGCTGTTAGACAGGCTGGTGGGCATGGCTGATAGACAGGCAGGTGGGCACGGCTGATAAACAGGCCGGCAGGCACTGCTGATGGACTGGCTGGTGGGCACGGCTGATAGACAGGCTGGCGGGTACGGCTGACAGGCTGGCGGGCACGGCTGATAGACTGGCTGGTGGGCAAGGCTGACAGGCAGGCTGGCGGGCACGGCGGACAGGCAGGCTGGCGGGCACAGGGACCTGAGGGCTGAGGAAAGTGTTAGCACACAAAACAACAACCTTGCACAGGCACCTCCATTTTGGAGGAGGTGCCGTATATAGGGGAAGTCCTCCGGCCATTGGTCGGGGACTCTTTAGGATGCCGCGTGCGGCCCCTTTAAGAGGGAGGGAGAGCGCGCGCGCCCTAAGCACAGTGCGTGGAAAGCTGCGCGCGGTGCGCTGCACAACAGCAGCAGCAGGGGAGCAGGAAGACGCCGGACCAGGACCGCGGTGGTGAGGGGAACGGCGTCTCTGCCCGGCAGGAGGCAGAGACGCCGATGCTACAGTACCCCCCCTTTACACCCCCCTCTTCTTTAGGCCCGCGAGAAATTTTTTAAGAAGATGAGGGGCAGGAATGATCTACCTGGGCTCCCAAGACCTCTCCTCCGGGCCAAACCCCTTCCAATCCACAAGAAAGAAGGTTTTTCCTCTTACCCTCTTGGTGGCCAAAATGTTCTCTACCTCATAGATGTCCTCAGCGGAGACTGGAGCTGGGGTGGTACCTGGATCGTCAGAGAAAGAATTAAGGACAACTGGTTTGAGGAGAGATACGTGAAAGGAGTTGGGAATCCGTAAGGTGGCCGGGAGTTTCAGCTTGTAAGCCACGGGATTAATTTGGTTCAGAACCTCGAACGGACCAATGAACCGCGGACCCAACTTATAAGATGGTATCTTGAGATGAACATATTTGGAGGAAAGCCAGAACTTGTCTCCCGGACGGAATTGAGGCGGATCCAGACGTCTTTTATCAGCATGTTTCTTCATCCGCTCGGAGGACTGAAGAAGCACAGATCTAGTGTCCTCCCAAATTGCAGAAAATTCACTGACGAGAGACTCCGCAGCAGGAATGTCCACTGAGGAGATGGGAAACGGAATCCGGGGGTTTCGACCATAGACCACAAAAAACGGAGATGTAGAAGACTCGCTCTCATGGTTGTTATAGGAAAACTCTGCCCAGGGCAGGAGCTCAACCCAATCTCTATGGTGAGTGTTGACAAAGTGCCAAAGAAAACCGGTGAGGATTTGATTGATCCGTTCCACTTGAACATTGGATTGAGGATGATAGGCTGAAGAAAAATCCAAGGAGACATTCAGCAGCTTGCACGTGGCTCTCCAGAAGCGCAAAGCGAATTGAACTCCGCGATCCGAGACAATGTGGAGGGGTAGGCCGTGAAGATGGAAGATGTGATGGATGTAGTCTTTAGCCAGCACTGGTGCAGACAGAAGACCAGGCAGAGGGTTGAAGTGGGCCATCTTAGAAAAGCGGTCGGCGACCACCCAAATGACAGTACAACCGGCAGAAACAGGTAGATCCGTGATGAAGTCCATTGCAAGATCTTGCCACGGAGCGGAAGGCACGGGTGTAGCATCGGCGTCTCTGCCCCCTGCCAGGCAGAGACACCGTCCCTCTCACTGCCACGCTCCCCGCCCGGCCTCCTCCAGCGCTCCTCTTCCTGCTACTGCCGGAGCGTGCAGCTTCCCGGGCATGGTGCTTAGGGCTTGCGCACTCCCTCCCCTTAAAGGGGATGCGCCCGCCTCCATACCTGGAAGCACCTGACTGCTACCTGCTGTGCCTACCTGGAGACTCCTGCTTGCTACCTGCCGTGCCTACCTGGAGACTCCTGCTTGCTACCTGCTGTGCCTACCTGGAGGCTCCTGCCTGTCACTTGCCATGACCACCTGTCAACCTACCTGGAGGCTTCTGCCCGTCACTTGCCGTGACCACTTGATAGCCTACCTAGAGGCTCCTGCCTGTCACCTGCAGTGACCACCTGACAATCTTCCTAGAGGCTCCTGCCTGTCGCCTGCCGTGTCTGCCAGTCCATCTACCCGGAACACTCGTCAGCCTGCCTGCTGTGCCCATCCGCAATATCGGTCAGTCCCTGCCATCTGTACCGTGGGAGTCACCTGCTCCCTTACAAGGTCGTCCCCAGAGTAGTACCTGGTCCCTCTGCTCGGACCCTCCCTGGTCACGGAGTCAATTGAGCCGCTGTACGACCTTGGTCGCTCCGAGTTTATACCTACTTACGCCCCTCTGGGTCCCTCCTTGCCCTGTAGCACAGAGGTTTCACCACCCGGATCCGTAACAGTTTGCTCAGGCCATGGAACCCGGTGGCTCCCAATCTCCTTCGCTCTCTGACCTGTACCAGGAGGTTTCTCGTCAGAGATCCCAACAGGAAACCATCCTGAACTTCCTGCAGAATGTCAACTCCCGCCTGGACACGCTGACTGTTCCACCTGTGTCCGCCTCGAGTCGTGCGACCCCCACTCCGGCAGCGCCGCTGCCCACCAATACCACGGCATCCAACCCGCTTTCTGCACCTCCTCGTTTTGGAGGCGACCCCGCTTTAGCTCGTGGTTTCATAAACCAGTGCACCCTGCACTTTGAACTTTTGGCACATCACTTTCCCTCCGACTTTGCCACGGTGGCGTTCATCATGTCTCACCTCACTGGAGAAGCACTGGCATGGCTAAATCCCTTGTGGGAGAGAGGGTATCCCCTGGTGTCCGATCTATCGTCTTTCCTCGTTGCTTTCCGGAAAGTCTTCGATGAACCAGGACGAAAATCCTCTACTGCCTCCTCTCTGCTACGTATCCGCCAAGGGAGTCTCACCGTGGGCAAATATCCCTTACGGTTCCGTACCCTCGCTTCTGAGCTTGCCTGGGACAACGAGGCCCTGGTGTCCATCTTCTGGGAGGGCCTTTCTGGTCGGATTAAGGACGAGTTAGCTGGCCGGGACATTCCTACCACCCTGGATGACCTGCTGTCACTAGCTACCCGGATTGACATCCGTTTCCTGGAACGTGTTAAAGAGACTACCCGGGAGCGAAGATTTCCTCCTCTTGCTCCTACTTTCCAGAGACCTGCCTCTCAATTAGCAACTCTCCGGGCACGCTTGCCCGAACCTATGCAGGTCAACCAGACCAAGATGGTCAAATCTCGCCAAGAGTCATGCCGAGCCGAGGGGAGCTGTTTCTACTGTGGCAGTAAGGAGCACTTCATCCATTTCTGCCCAGTGAAGCCGGGAAAGGCCAGTGTCTAGGACTGCTCGGAGAGGTCGTCCTGGGCAAAAGTAAACCCTCTCCTTACCTGACTTTGTTTGTCTTTATCTCCTGGGGAGAGAACCGCTACTTTGAAATTGCACACCTGGATTCCGGGGCTGCTGGGAACCTCATTTCCCAGTCCCTGGTAGAGAAATATCACATTCCCACCAAACCTCTGGCTGAACCATTGGCAGTCGCCTCCGTGGATGGAAAACTCCTTCCGGTGACCATCCTGCTCGTCACAGAACCTATAACCCTGCAGGTGGGAATGCTGCACTCTGAAAGGATCTCCTTCCATGTGCTTTCCGATCTCTCTCACTCCCTATTGCTAGGTCTACCCTGGCTTCAGAGACATGAACCCGTGCTGAATTGGCAATCCGGTGAAGTTCTCGGTTGGGGGCAGGATTTCCATAAGACCTGCCTGTTCCCGGTCCGCCCGGTTCGTCCTCCACCTACCCTGGCTAATCTACCCAGTTTACCGGCACCTTATTGGTCCTATGCAGATGTCTTTGACCAAAAGGAAGCAGAGACACTCCCACCTCATAGGCCATATGATTGCCCAATCAACCTGGTACCCGGTGCTACTCCACCCCGTGGGCGTATTTATCCATTGTCGTCGGCCGAAACCCGGGCCATGTCAGAGTACATCGAGGAGAATCTGGCTAGGGGATTCATCCGGAAATCTACCTCCCCGGTCATTTTTTGGGGGGGTCTCCCATTTTAATAGCTAGTAAAGGGTAGGTATTCAGGGGGGGGCTGATATTAGTAGCCTGGGAAGCTCCGTGGGTATTACTCCCTTCCCAGGCTTAAAACATCTGCCCCAGCCATCTGCTTAACCTCCGCTAGAGACTAAAATTATGGGGAACCCCACGCCAATTTTATTTTTAATAAATCCTTTATTTTAACACTAAATGACACTTGAGGGGTTAATAAAGATACAGTCCCTAAATTATTATTTATTTTTTAATTAATTTTTCCCAAAAATTTTGACGTGGGCTTTGCCATATTTTTGTATGCCAGCCAGGTACAGCAGGCAGGAACGGGCTGCCCCCAACTCCCTATTTGTAACTGGCCGGACACAATAATATAGGGAAGCCCTTTTTTTTTTAAATATTTCATGAAATAATTAAAAAAAAATTGACGTGGGGCTTCGCACTATATTTGTGTCCAGCCAGGTACAGCAGGCAGGAACGGGCTGCCCCCAACCACCAGCTGCCTATTTGTACCTGGCCGGACACAACAATATAGGGAAGCCCTTTTTTTAAATTATTTCATGAAATAATGAAAAAAAAAATTGACGTGGGGCTTCGCCCTGTTTTTGTGTCCAGCCAGGTACAACTAGGCAGCTGGGGGCTGGAATTCGCAGCGCTGGGAGGCCCAAGCTTTCTGGGCCACCCGCGCTGCAAATTGCAGCCCGCAGCCACCCTGGAAAATGGCGCGTTCATAGAAGCGCCATCTTCTGGCGCTGTACCCAACTCATCCAGGGCCCTGGTGCGGTGGCTCACTGGGTAATAAAGGGGTTAGGGCCAGCTTGGCATTATCAGCTGGCCCTAAGCCCGAAATTCATGGGGTCACGCCAATATTAGACATGACCACCATGAATTTCTAGTAAAGTATTTAAAAAAAACACAACACCCAGAAAAAAGTCCTTTAATTGAAATAAACACACAATTCTTTATTGTTCTAAATTAAACTATACTTACCATCACGCCCATTCCAGCTGAAGCCAACGATCTCCTGCAATAAAAGAAAAATAATAAAGCAACCTCATCCTTACCTTTCCATGGTTCCCAGGACAGCTTCAGCTCTGCTACATCGAGATGACAGGCTGGACCGCAGCAGAACGCTGCCATCCAGCCTGTCATCCCGCGGACACTGAGAAGCGCAGGCATGCTTGCGCTCCTCAGTGTCAGGCTGTGACGGCATAAAGATGAGCCGAGGTCATGTCCAATGAACTCGGCTCACCTCATGCACGTCACTGACAGCGTGGGAGAATTCTCCTGCACTCAGCGCTTCAGCGTGAGAATTCTCTCACGCTGTCAGTGACGTGCATGAGGTCAGCTGAGTTCATTGGACATGAGCTCACCTCATGCACGTCACTGACAGCGTGGGAAAATTCTCACGCTGAAGCGCTGAGTGCAGGAGAATTTTCCCACGCTGTCAGTGACGTGCATGAGGTGAGCCGAGTTCATTGGACATGACCTCGGCTCATCTTTATGCTGTCACAGAGAGACACTGAGGAGCGCAAACATGCCTGCGCTTCTCAGTGTCTGCGGGATGACAGGCTGGATGGCAGCGTTCTGCATTCTTCTGCATTCCTTGAGGAAGCGGTCGTTGCGGACCGCGAAACGCGCGTCGGGGCTACCACTGTGCGTTCCTTTATGCACTTTACCTTCCCTCTGACATTCTCTGTGGTAAGAGACTACTTTTTAATGTTCCATGTGACATGTATCTGATTATTTGTGGGCGGGAGCATCACTGAGATGGACGCCTGATGCATGTGGCAAGTGTAAATCCATTGACTATGGAATACTTATGGACTACTTTCTGATATATTATTATACTCATCGGATTGTTTTGATATACTAACCTTACGCTATATCATCTATATTGCTCATGTCCCACCGTGATCATATGCGTGACTATATATGTATACTTTGTAACATATCTTGCCACATTGGTAATTTAATTAGTGTCTTTATACTAGGGGCTGCCATTGTGCGTTCCTTTATGCACTTTACCTTCCTTTTTGACACTCTCTGTGGTAAGAGACTACTTTTAAATATTTCATGTGACATGTATCTGATTACCTGTGGGCGGGAGCATCATTTAGATGGACACCTGATACACATGGCAAGTGTAAATCCAATGAATATGGAATACTTATGGACTACTGTCTGATATATTATTATACTCATCGGATTATTTTGATATACCAGCCTTATGCTATATGATCTATGTTGCTCATGTCCCACTGTGACCATATGCGTGACTATATATGTATACTCTGTAACATATCTTGCCACACTGGTAATTTAATTAGTGTCTCTATACTATCCGTATTATGTCATTTCTCTCTCTACTATGTACGCTTTTAAATTTGATGGAATAAAAATTTATATATTTTTTACGCCAATTAACTCGTTTTTTTCTCCTATGTATCCATCGTTTATAAAATATGATGTTCTCAAAAAAAGGAGAGTTATAGATACATATATTTTTTTTTTTCGAAGAGACCCATAAAAAGATTAGCGTATGTAGGTGCTATTTTTGACCCCATCGCTGTACCTGATACCTGATGATACATTTTATCTCTAAAGGTGAAATAATTATTGTTCAATATAAACGACAACCCTTCAGATAAAAAATCCCTTTGTGTAACCGTAAGCCTATTATCTAAATCTAAGAAGTGCCTAAAAGCAGCCAGACCAATTGTGTGTTCTATATTGGAATATAAAGCTGCTACATCTAAAGTGATGAAAGTATAAGTATTTTTCCATTTGATCTCTTTTATTAAATTAATCAAATGTGTGGAGTCCCTAAGGAAGCTATCCAAATGCAATACATGTATTTTCATAATTTTATCAATGCATTCGGACAATTTACTCGTTAGCGAGCCAATACTTGAAATAATGGGTCCATCAGGGGGATTTTTTTGATTTTTATGTAATTTGGGTAGATGGTAAAAAAGGGGGTATTTGGACTCCTAATAGTCAGGATTTTTTTCTCTGTTTCATTAATGCTCTTGTTAGCAAAGGCCTGGTTGATTCTTGTAGTATATTCCTTAATTAAATCAAAGGACGGATCTATATAAATATTTTTATAGTATTTAGTATCTGACAAAATATTGTGGGCTTCTTTAACATAATCATCGTAATCCTGTATAACCGCCTTTGGATTTATTCTGGTCCTGTGGGACACCTATTGGAGATCCGCTGCAGCTGCCTTTTATATGTTATGGTGGTTGTGTCCTCACACAACCTAACCAGGTGAGAACCACCTTTTTACTATTATTCCCTATGTCTACAGGTGTAACCCTATTGGGCTTTGTCCTCTCTCTCTTTGCATTTTAAGAATTAATCAATGACATCTTTCGTGACCTTCTATATTCCTGCATTGTGGTGTACCTGGACGACATCTTAGTCTTCTCTCCGGACCTACCCTCACACCGGAGGGATGTTCATCAGGTCCTACTTTGGCTCAGGCAGAATCACCTCTATGCCAAATTTGAGAAGTGCCTCTTCGAGCAGACCTCCCTTCCGTTCCTGGGCTTTATTATCTCCCAGACAGGTCTACGAATGGACCCCGAGAAGCTCTCTGCTGTCTTAAAGTGGCCCCGTCCGGAGGGGTTGAAGGCGATTCAGCGATTCCTGGGCTTCGCCAACTACTACCGTCTCTTCATCCCGCACTTCTCTTCCCAGACTGCTCCCATCTCTGCGCTCACCCGTAAGGGAGCAAATCCCAAGGAATGGCCGCCCAAAGCTGAGGAGGCCTTCCTTTCCTTAAAGCAAGCCTTCTCCTCTGCCCCAGTGCTGCACCATCCGGACTGCAACAAACAGTTCTTCCCGGCGGTTGATGCTTCCTCCTCCGGAGCCGGAGCGGTGCTCACCCAAAAATCTTCATCCGGGAGAATGGTAACCTGCGGCTTCTTCTCCAAACTCTTCTCCTCGTCTGAGCGCAACTACTCCATAGGAGACCGAGAACTGCTAGCCATAAAATTTTTCGCTGGAGTAGTGGCGTTACCTGCTTGAGGGGGCTCTATACCCGATGATCATCTATACTGATCACAAAAACCTAGCATATCTCCAGAATGCCAAAAAGACTAAATCCGCGTCAGGCCCGGTGGTCTCTGTTCTTCACTCGCTTCGACTTTATCCTACATTTCCGCCCGGCGGACAAGAATGTTAAAGCTGACACCTTGTTCCAATCCTTCCTGTCTTCCAACCTTGAGGAGGAGCCTATGCACATCATCGACTCCTCCAAAGTGATGAGTATGGCCCCCTTGGATCTGACTCGTCTCCCAGCCGGTAAGACGTTTGTAGCGGTTCCAGATCGGGAGAAGATTCTTCACTGGTGTCATTCATCTAAACTAGCCGGCCATGCCGGTCAGAAGAAGACCTTCCTGCTCATTACCCGGCATTACTGGTGGCCTACCCTGCTCAAGGATGTGGTAGACTTCATTTCGGCCTGTTTGTCTTGTGCCCGCAACAAAGTTCCCAGACATCTTCCAGCCGGTCGCCTCCTGCCTCTTCCGGTACCTGCTGCCCCATGGCAGCACATTGTTATGGACTTTATTACAGATATCCCTGTTTCTGCCAGCTGTACAGTCATTTGGATGGTCACCGACTACTTTTCTAAAATGGCCCACTTCATCCCTCTGCCTGGTCTCCCGTCTGCATCGGAGCTGGCTAAGGACTTCATCCTTCACATCTTCCACATTGTGTCTGATCGAGGGGTTCAGTTCACCTCACGCTTCTGGAGAGCTACGTGTAAGCTGCTGGATGTCACCCTGGATTTCTCCTCCGCTTACCATCCACAGTCCAACGGCCAAGTGGAGCGTATCAACCAGATCCTTACCAGCTACCTCTGGCACTTTGTTAATGCTCACCATACCGATTAGGTGGAGCTCCTACCATGGGCCGAGTTCTCCTACAATAACCATGAGAGTGGTCCCGGTTCTTTGTAGTTTATGGTCTACGTCCCCAGATTCAGTTTCCCGTCTCCGCTTCTGTGGACAACGCTGCCGCGGAGTCTCCGGTCAGCGAATTTTCCACCATTTGGGAAAATACTAGGTCTGCACTTCTTCAGTCCTCTGAGTGGATGAAGAGACATGCTGACAAGAGACGTCTGGATCCACCTCAATTCCGTCCTGGAGACAAGGTTTGGTTCTCCTCCAAACATGTTCGGCTCAAAATACCCTCCTATAAGTTGGGTCCTCGGTTCATCGGTCCATTTGAAGTCCTCAAACAAATCAATCCCGGCCACCTTGCGTATTCCCAACTCCTTCCATGTATCTCTCCTCAAACCAGTTGTGTTTAATTCTTTTTCCAACAATCCAGGTACTCCCCCTGCTCCGGTTTCCGCTGAGGACGTTTTTGAGGTAGAGAACATTCTGGCCACCAAGAGGGTAAAAGGAAAAAACTTTTTTTCTGGTGGATTGGAGGGGGTTTGGCCAAGAGGAGAGAACTTGGGAACCCAGGGAGAACATTCATGCCCAGCTTCTCCTTGAAAAATTTCTTTCTGGCCTAAAATAGAGGGGGCGTAAAGGAGGGGGTACTGTAGCATCGGCGTCTCTGCTCCATGCCAGGCAGAGATGCCGTCCCTCTCACCGCCGTGCTTCCTGCCCGGCGTCCTCCAGCGCTCCTCTTCCTGCTACTGCCGGCACGCGCAGCTTCCCAGGCACGGTGCTTAGGGCGCACGTGCGCTCCCTCCCTCTTAAAGGGGCCGTGTGCGCCGCCCTAGGAGTCCCCGGCCAATTGCCGGAGGTCCTCCCATATATAAAGCACCTCCTCCAATATGGAGGTGCCCGAGCAATAGTTGTTGCATAGTGTACTTACCTCTGCTTCAGCCCTCAGGTCCCGCTGCTAGCCTGACTATTAGTCCTGCCCGCCAGCCTGACTACCAATCCAGTCCGCCAGCCTGACTAGTTTCCAGCCCGACAGTCTGTCTTCCGTTCAGTCCGCCAGTCTGTCTATGGGCTCTGCCCGCCTCCATATCTGGAAGCACCTGACTGCTACCTGCCGTGCCTACCTGGAGGCTCCTGCTTGCTACCTGCCGTGCCTACCTGGAGGCTCCTGCCTGTCACTTGCCGTGACCACCTGTCAGCCTACCTGGAGGCTTCTGCCAGTCACTTGCCGTGACCACTTGACAGCCTATCTAGAGGCTCCTGCCCATCACTTACCGTGACCACTCTGACAGCCTACCTAGAGGCTCCTGCCTGTCACCTTCCGTGACCACCTGACAGCCTACCTAGAGGCTCCCGCCTGTTGCCTGTCGTGTCTGCCAGTCCATCTACCCGGAATATTCGTCAGCCTGCCTGCTGTGCCCATCTGCAATATCGGTCAGTCCCTGCCATCTGTTCCATGGGAGTCACCTACTCCCTTACAAGGTCAGCCCCAGAGTAGCACCTGGTCCCTCTGCTCGGACCCTCCCTGGTCACGGAGTTGATTGAGCTGCCGTACGACCTTGGTCGCTCCGAGTTGATACCTAGTTACGCCCCTCTGGGTCCCTCCTTGCCCTGTAGCACAGAGGTTTCACCACCCGGATCCGTAACAATGGGAAGAGGAAGAAGATGGCCGGATGGAAGGTGCCTGGGAACCTTGTTACGAGCACAAGAGGAACAAGTCACGGCAAAGTCCGCAACATCCTTGCGCAGGGTAGGCCACCAATAATGTCGGGCGATGAGCAGAAAAGTCTTCCTCTGGCCAGCATGACCAGCTAGTTTGGATGAATGGCCCCAGAGTAGAACCTTCTTGTGATCCGGAATCGCTACAAAGGTCTTACTGGGTGGTAGATGAGACAGGTCATTACTTTGGTGGGGTCAATGATATGTCGAGGCTCCTCCTCTTCGTCGGTAGACAGGAACGAGCGGGATGGAGCATCGGCTTTAATGTTCTTGTATGCCGGGCGGTAGTGCAGAGTGAAGCAGAATCGGGCAAAAAATAGAGACCACCTGGCGTGACGCGGATTTAGTCTTTGGGAGTTCTGCAAATAAGCGGGGTTCTTATGGTCAGTGTAGATGACCACCGGGTGCAGAGCCCCCTCAAGCAAATAGCGCCACTCCTCCAGCGCTAACTTGATGGCCAGCAGTTCTTGATCTCCTATAGAGTAGTTGCGGACGAGGAGAAGAGCTTGGAGAAGAATCCGCAGGTCACCATTCGCCTGGATGAGGATTTCTGGGTGAGCACTGCTCCGGCCCTGGAGGAGGAGGCATCAACCTACAGGAAGAACTGCTTGTTGCAATCCAGACGGTGTAGCACAGGAGCGGAGGAGAAGGCTTGTTTAAGGGAGACGAAGGCCTTCCCCGCCTCGGAAGTCCATTCCCTGGGATTTGCTCCTTTACGGCTGAGGGCAGAGATGGGAGCAGTCCGAGAGGAGAAATGAGGAATGAAGAGGCAGTAATAGTTTGCGAAACCCAGGAATAGTTGAATCGCCTTCAACCCCTCCGGTCGGGGCCACATTAAGATGGCAGACACCTTCTCAGGGTCCATCCGCAGACCGGTCTTGGAGATAATATAACCCAGGAACAGCAGAGAGGTCTGCTCAAAGAGGCATTTCTCGTATTTAGCATACAGCCGATTCTTCTGGAGCCTCAGTAGAACCTGACGAACATCTCTCTGGTGTGAGGGCAGATGCGGAGAGAATACCAAGATATCGTCTAGGTACACCACCAAGCAAGAATACAGGAGATCTCAGAAGATATTGTTAACAAGCTCCTGGAAGATGGCTGGAGCATTACAGAGACCGAAGGGCATCACGCGGTATTCATAGTGACCGTCCCGGGTGTTGAACTCGTCTCCCTGGTGAATCCGGACCAGATTGTACGCCTGACGAAGATCGAGCTTGGTGAAGATCTTCGCGCCTTTAAGGCGGTCAAACAGCTCCGAGATGAGAGGCAGGGGGTACTTATTTTTTATGGTAATCTGGTTTAGACCCCTGTAGTTGATAGCTGAGAGCTAGAGCCATCTTTATTCTTGACGAAGAAGAATCCTGCTCCAGCCGGGGAGGAGGATTTCTGGATACATCCCCTAGCAAGATTCTCCTCCATGTACTCAGACATGGCACGGGTCTCGGTCAGGGACAAGGGGTAGATTCGCCCGTGGGGAGGTGAAGCACCAGGTACCAGTTCGATGGGGCAATCATACAGCCTATGAGGTGGTAGTGTCTCCGCTTCCTTTTGTCAAAGACGTCCACATAGGACCAGTAGGGTGTCGGCAGGCCAGGTAGATTAGCCAGAGTAGACAGGGGTCGAGCAGGACGAACAGGAACCAGACAGGACTCATAGCATTCCTGACCGCAACAGAGCACTTCACTAGATCTCCAATTCAGGACGGGCTCATGTCTTTGTAACCAGGGTAGACCAAGCAAGAGGGAGTGAGAGAGACCGGACAGCGCATGAAAGGAGATCTCCGAGTGCAGCATTCCCACCTGAAGGGTTACAGGCTCAGTGACAAGCAAGATGGTTTCCGGGAGAAGCTTCCCATCCACAGAGGCAACCGCCAACAGTTCAGCCAGATGTATGGTAGGAATCTGATAACGCTCCACAACGGCCTGTTGAATGAGATTCCCAGCGGCTCTGGAATCCAGATGGGCAGTCTCGAAGAAGTGGGTCAAGGACGGAGAGGATTTACTCTTGCCTGGGACAACCTTTCTGAGCAATCCTAGACACTGGAGTTTCCCCGCTTCACCAGGCAGGAACGGATCAGATGCTCTATGCTGCCTCAGTGGAAGCTACTCCCCTCGGCTCTGACGAACATGCCCGGGGGATTGCTGGTTGCGAGGCTGGCCTTTGGAAGGTTGGAGCAAGACGCGGAAATCTTCTCTCCCGGGTTGTCTCCTTAGCATGTTCCAGAAAACGGATGTCAATCCGGTTAGCTAATGACACCAGGACGTCCAGGGTGGAAGGTATGTCATGACCGGCTAGCTCGTCCTTGATCCGTCTGGAAAGGCCCTCCCAAAAGGTGGACACCAGTGCCTCATTATTCCAAGCCAGTTCAGATGTGAGAGTCCCTTGACGGAGTCGGAGAAGTGAGGAGGCAGTAGAAGATCTTCGTCCAGGTTCATAGAACACCTTCCAGAAAGCCGCTAGGAAGGACTGGAGATCGGACACCAGAGGATCCCCTCTCTCCCACAGAGGGTTAAGCCACGCCAACGCTTCTCCGGTGAGGTGAGACATGATGAATACCACCTTGGCCCGGTTGGAGATGAACTGGTGTGCAGGAGTTCATAGTGCAGCGTGCACTGATTTATGAAGCCCCGACATAGGACAGGGTCACCATCAAAACGTGGAGGCGCAGAAAGCCGGGGTTCAAAGCCGGATGCCACAGTGCCACTGGGTTGAGGTGTAGCAGGGGCAGGTGCCGCTCGGCTCTAGACGGAAACAATCGGGGTGGACAGCGTGTCCAGGCGGGAGTTGACTGTCCGCAGGTAGGACAGGATAGTTTCCTGTTGGGATCTCTGGTACAGGTCAGAGAGCGAAGGAGCCTGGGAGCCACCGGATTCCATGGCCTGTGCAAACTGTTACGGGTCCGGGTGGTGGAACCTCGGTGCTTCGGTGCAAGGAGGGACCAGAGGGGCGTAACTAAGTGCCTACTCGGACTGACCCAGGCCACACGGTGGCTTAGTCAACTCCGTAAACCAGGGAGGGACCGGGTAGGTGAACCAGGTGCCACTCTGGGACCGATCTTGTGTGAGAGCAGGTGACTCCCACGGGTCAGATGACAGGAGTTAACCGGTACAGTGGGTGAGCACGGCAGGAAGGCTGGCGGGTGATCCGGGTAGATAAGCAGGCAGGTACGGCAGATAGCCAGACAGGTGCTCTGGGTAGGCAAGCAGGCGGGTACGGCGGATAGCCAGACAGGTGCTCGTGGTGTGCGCCACAGCAGCAGGAGAGCAGGAAGACGCCGGACTGGGACCGCGGTGGTGGGGGGAACGACATATCTGCCCGGCAGGAGGCAGAGACGCCGATGCTACACCCTGCAGACTGCCTGGAGCAGCCGTCTGAAAAATGCTCGAATTTCCCATGGATTTACATTGGGTTCGTTATTTGGATCGAGCACTCAAGCATTCCAATTTTCTCGACCCGAGCATCGAGCACCCGAGCACTTTAGTGCTCGCCCATCACTAATCTATGGTATAAAGGGAACCGGTCATATCCAGAAATCCTAGTCATATTTAGATACAAGTTTAATTTGCAAAAAAATAGCATTTAAATTCTGTTCAACAGACTTACTGGAGCTGCGGCTACAGGGAAAAAAAATGTCTAGAAATACAGTGTGCAATAATCGATGCTGATCTGTATGTGGTAAGGGGTTGTTAATTTGCAGAAGATAAACATATGTCCATGCTCGGTACAATCTGGTGGGACTTCCTATGGCGTTAGGAGTCCTCAGGCCAGAATGAAGCCTTGTGAATGTCGGAATACATTGTGCTCTAATGGCTGGTGAATAAAGACAGTACATACACAAGCACATTGAAAAAAAATCATAATAATGAATTTACCAAGTAAATGGGAGTCCCAAGTAATCTAGTAATGTCCATTACTATGATCAAGAGCCTCTCAAGTTTGGGATCATTTGAATCAAAGCGATGTCCAAATAATATAGATACAATGATATTACAGAAGGCAGCGTTCATTATCATGGTGTTGTCAAAGGGTTCACCTAAAGGAACAGCAAAAGTTATAGGAAGATAATGTTTAGGAAGCAAAATATCAGTTTATTACCAAACTAAAGATAGATACTAATTCTAAAAAGATTTTAGAATAATTGAGGAAGATGTTAAGTAGATATATTCATCTACCTAGGAAGCCAGGATTGTATCATTCATGGTCACAGATCTAAACAGTCAGAGGCCCACTAATGTCAGCGCTATTTTCAGCTGAATGTGACATTATTACAGGATGGGGTGCAGTATAATAATAATTATATCCTTGTACATAGGGGCAGTATTATAGTAGTTATATCCTTGTACATACGGAGCAGTATTATAGTAGTCATATTCTTGTACATACGGAGCAGTATTATAGTAGTTATATCCTTGTACATAGGGAGCAGTATTATAGTAGTTATATTCTTGTACATACGGAGCAGTATTATAGTAGTTATATTCTTGTACATAGGAACAGTATTATAGTAGTTATATTCTTGTACATAGGGGCAGTATTATAGTAGTTATATTCTTGTACATAGGAGCAGTATTATAATAGTTATATTCCTGTACATAGGAGCAGTATTATAGTAGTTATATTCTTGTACATAGGAGCAGTATTATAGTAGTTATATTCTTGTACATAGGAGCAGTATTATAGTAGTTATATTCTTGTACATAGGAGCAGTATTATAGTAGTTATATTCTTGTACATAGGAGCAGTATTATAGTAGATATATTTTTGTACATAGGAGCAGTATTATGGTAGTTATATTCTTGTATATAGCAGCAGTATTATAGTAGTTATATTCTTGTATATAGCAGCAGTATTATAGTAGTTATATTCTGGTACATAGGGGCAGAATTATAGTAGTTATATTCTTGTACACTGGGGCAGTATTATACTTGTTATATTCTTGTACATTAGGGACAATATTATAGTGGTTATATTGTGGTACATAGGGACAGAATTATAGTAGTTATATACGTGTACATTGAGCCAGTATTATAGTTATTATATTCTTGTACACAGGAGCAGTATTATAGTAGTTATATTATTTTACATAGGAGCAGTATTATATTGGTTATATTCTTGTACATACAGGCAGTATTATAATAGTTATATTCCTGTACATAGGAGCAGTATTATAGTAGTTATATTCTTGTACATAGAGGCAGTATTATAGTAGTTATATTCATGCATATAGCAGCAGTATTATAGTAGTTATATTCTTGTACATAGCAGCAGTATTATAGTAGTTATATTCTTGTACATAGGAGGCAGTATTATAGTAGCTAAATTCTTGTACATAGGGGGCAGTATTATAGTAGTTATATTCTTGTACATAGGAGCAGTATTATAGTAGTTATATTCTTGTACATAGGGGCAGTATTATAGTAGCTATATTCTTGTACATAGGGGGCAGTATTATAGTAGTTCTATTCTTGTACACAGGAGCAGTATTATAGTAGTTATATTCTTGTACATAGGGGCAGTATTATAGTAGCTATATTCTTGTACATAGGGGGCAGTATTATAGTAGTTCTATTCTTGTACACAGGGGCAGAATTATAGTAGTTATATTCTTGTACACAGGGGCAGTATTATAGTAGTTATATTCTTGTACATAGGAGCAGTATTATGGTAGTTATATTCTTGTACATAGGAGCAGTATTATAATAGTTATATTCTTGTACATAGAGGCAGTATTATAGTAGTTATATTCTTGTATATAGCAGCAGTATTATAGTAGTTATATTCTTGTACATTGGAGCAGTATTATGGTAGTTATATTCTTGTACATAGGAGCAGCATTATAGTAGTTATATTCTTGTACATAGAGGCAGTATTATAGTAGTTATATTCTTGTATATAGCAGCAGTATTATAGTAGTTATATTCTTGTACATAGCAGCAGTATTATAGTAGTTATATTCTTGTACATTGGAGCAGTATTATGGTAGTTATATTCTTGTACATAGGAGTATTATATTAGATATATTCTTGTACATAGAGGCAGTATTATAGTAGTTATATTCTTGTATATAGCAGCAGTATTATAGTAGTTATATTCTTGTACATAGCAGCAGTATTATAGTAGTTATATTCTTGTACATTGGAGCAGTATTATGGTAGTTATATTCTTGTACTTAGGAGCAGTATTATAGTAGTTATATTTTTATACATAGGGGCAGTATTATAGTAGTTATATTCTTGTACATAGGAGCAGCATTATAGTAGTTATATTCTTGTACATAGAGGCAGTATTATAGTAGTTATATTCTTGTATATAGCAGCAGTATTATAGTAGTTATATTCTTGTACATAGCAGCAGTATTATAGTAGTTATATTCTTGTACATAGGAAGCAGTATTATAGTAGTTATATTCTTGTACAGAGGGGGCAGTATTATAGTAGTTCTATTCTTGTACACAGGGGCAGTATTATAGTAGTTATATTCTTGTACACAGGGGCAGTATTATAGTAGTTATATTCTTGTACATAGGAGCTGTATTACGGTAGTTATTTTCTTGTACATAGGAGCAGTATTATAATAGTTATATTCCTATACATAGGAGCAGTATTATAGTAGTTATATTCTTGTACATAGAGGCAGTATTATAGTGGTTCTATTCTTGTACACAGGGGCAGTATTATAGTAGTTATATTCTTTTACACAGGGGCAGTATTATAGAAGTTATATTCTTGTACATAGGAGCAGTATTATAGTAGTTATATTCTTGTACATAGGGGGCGGTATTATAGTAGTTATATTCTTGTACATAGGGGGCAGTATTATAGTAGTTCTATTCTTGTACACAGGGGCAGTATTATAGTAGTTATATTCTTGTACACAGGGGCAGTATTATAGTAGTTATATTCTTGTGCATAGGAGCAGTATTATGGAAGTTATATTCTTGTACATAGGAGCAGTATTATAATAGTTATATTTCTGTACATAGGAGCAGTATTATAGTAGTTATATTCTTGTACATAGAGGCAGTATTATAGTAGTTATATTCTTGTATATAGCAGCAGTATTATAGTAGTTATATTCTTATACATAGCAGCAGTATTATAGTAGTTATATTCTTGTACATTGGAGCAGTATTATGGTAGTTATATTCTTGTACACAGGTGTATTATAGTAGATATATTCTTGTACATAGGAGCAGTATTATAGTAGTTATATTCTTGTACATAGGAGCAGTATTATAGTAGTTATATTCTTGTACATAGGAGCAGTATTATAGTAGTTATATTCTTGTACATAGGGGGCAGTATTATAGTAGTTATATTCTTGTACATAGGAGCAGTATTATAGTAGTTATATTCTTGCACATAGGAGCAGTATTATATTAGTTATATTCCTGTACATAGGGGCAGTATGATAGTAGTTATATTCTTGTACATAGGGGACAGTATTATAGTTGTTATATTCTTGTACATAGGGGGCAGTATTATAGTAGTTATATTCTTATACATAGAAGCAGTATTATAGTAGTTATATTCTTGTACATAGGGGGCAGTATTATAGAGTTATATTCTTGTATATAGGGGACAATGTTATAGTAGTTATTTTCTTTTACATAGGGGGAAGTAATATAGTGGTTATATTCTGGTACATACAGTAAGGGCAGTATTATAGTAGTTATATTCTTGTGCATAGGGGACAATATTATAGTAGTTATATTCTTGTACATAGGGGCAATATTATATTAGTTATATTCTTGTACATAGGGGGCAGTATTATAATAGTTATATACTTGTACACAGGGGAATCCTTTTTATAGCATACAGTATATACTTTAGAAGGCACCATTACAGTTGTCTAACATAACATGACCAATGGATGATTTAATGACTTTGCACCATATACATGTTATCTTTAGCATAATAAGACTGATCACTGACCTTTGTAGGATTTAAATGTCTGTACTAAACAATTAGTTTCCTCATTAATCTTGTCTTCTATTATTCTTTTCCCCACACCAATCTCTCGAAATGTAGAAAGAGTGAACCGTTTCATGGCTTTCCAGTTATGTCCATTAGAGAAGCCAATGCCTGAAGAAAAGACATGAAGAATATATTCTGTGTTTATCGTGATCACCTAGTCCCTCTTCTATCTTTCGTGCCACTTACATTGCAGAAATGCATAATACTTTTAAATAGTAAACAGGGTTTTATTTCCTTTCTTGCCCTTACCCCCTTGCATTGCTGGAGCATTTGACCTTCCTTCGGATGAATCCAAGAATTGGAAGATTTCCCACATGCCTTGTAATGAAAGTTGTTAATATCTAACTCTGACATTAAAGAGAATGAGACTGGCTTAGTTTCCCATTATCTTTGGGCCAAATTTATTAAGACATGTATTGTACATATGTAAGGTGATGGAAAAGTGAGAAGACTCAAACAGGTAATGCTGAACAGAGTGTTGTCAAGCGAACACCGCCATCTGCTGGTCAAAGATGATAAGAAAAGGGAAAGCAAAGAGAATTACAGTAGCAGGAACTGAAGAGTGAAGTGCTTGTTCCCTGAGAGAAGAGATTGGAAGAAACACCAGGTCAGGTGATAGCTGTGTTTCGCAGTTAGGAATTATAAAAGTCCCAGGAGGGCAGAGAAGTTGACGACAGAACCTGTATCAGGACAGATGTATGGAAGTAGTTGAGACAGGCCCGACCAGTGAAATGAAGCCCTGAGTGAGGAAGAGGGATTCGAGAGAGACGACCAGAGGAATTGAGATGACCAGAGAAAAAGCCAACTCGAGAAATAGAGATGACCTGAGAGAGAGACAAATGGAGAAATCGAGATGACCAGAGAGAAAGCCAACTAGAGAGATTGAAATCAGCTCTCTCTGAGTGACCAGAGAAACTTAGGTGACTGTGGTGTAAATTAAGGTACAGAGGGAACTGGGGGGGGGGGGCGCACTTCAGGAAATGGAGGTGGCCGGAGTAAAGGCATCATTGAAGTGACTAGTCGATAAGAGACTTGTGACTTAACGGAGTTGTACCACTGACTCCCATTAGAGCCTGTACTGTGATTGTTACAACCAATGTACTGACTATGGGACAATAGTGAGGAGCACAAAACTGACTATAGGCCAGGACATAGACGCCATTACCCATCATTATTCTTTATTGCCTTGTATGATAGTTTTATTGTTCGAATTGTTATAGCAACTTCCACTCTCAAATGGGTATACATTTCCACTGTAACATACTTCACTGCATTTCAATAATTTGACAAACCTTCTTAATTCTGTTTCCTAATCATCTAAACTGTTGTGCTAAATTACTAAATTATCTTTGGTTTAATTACCGCTGTATTCTCATCTTCTACGCTGTTGCATCCGAGCACCTGTTTACACATGCCAGTCTTAATGAAAATGCATACAGGATTAAAATGTGTCTAATTTATTAAGAGGCACATACTACTTAATGAATTAGTCACACAGTACAACTGCCTTGTGCCTTCCTTAGAGTTCTACCCGTCATGGATTGGAATACATTTCTGGCAAAAGTAATGCAGACGGCGAGGCAAAACATTGCCATGTTCCACCCATACTTTGCATACATTGGCGAAGCTAGTCAGGTTTGGCATGAACACACCAAAAGTTGTATATTTCTGCAATTTTTTAAGGTGCTTTATTACAAAAAACTAACGAAAACACTATAATGAATCAGAAACAACGTTCGGCTCTTTATGATTGATATCCTCCTTTCTTGACTTGCCCTCCAATTTCTTGGATACCCTTAAAGGGGTTACTCACGAACAAAAGTTCATTTTAATCAATCGCCTGATCATACCACTGATTTGCTTCCACAGACATCTTCCATAATAATGTTATATACAAATACAGTACATCTTACTAAATTAGAATATCATCAAAAAGTTAATTTATTTCAGTTCTTCAATAGAAAAAGTGAAACTCACATATTATATAGAGTCATTACAGAGAGATCTATTTCAAGTGTTTATTTCTGTTAATGTTGATGATTATGGCTTACAGCCAATGAAAACACGAAAGCCATTTTCTCAGTAAATTAGAATACTTTATAACAACAGCTTGAAAAATGTTTTTAAAATCTGAAATGTCCTACTGAAATGTATGTTCAGTAATTGCACTCAATACTTGGTCGGGGGCTCCATTTGCATCAATTACTGCATCAATGTGGTGTGGCATGGAGGCGATCAGCCTGTGGCCCTGCTGAGGTGTTATGGAAGCCCAGGTTGCTTTGATAGCAGCCTTCAGCTCATCTGCATTGTTGGGTCTGGTGTCTTTCATCTTCCTCTTGACAATACCCCATAGATTCTCTATAATAGATTCTCTATGGGGTTAAGGTCAGGCGAGTTTGCTGGCCAATCAAGCACAGTGATGCTGTTGTTTATAAACCAGGTATTGGTACTTTTGGCCGTGTGGACAGATGCCAAGTCCTGCTGGAGAATGAAATTTCCATCTTCAAAAAGCATGTCGGCAGAGAGAAGCATGAAGTGCTCTAAAATGTCCTGGTAGATGGCTGCGCTGACTTTGGTCTTGATAAAACACAATGAACCTACACCAGCAGATGATATGGCTCCCCAAACCATCACTGATTGTGGAAACTTCACACTAGACATCAAGCAGCTTGGATTGTGTCCTCTCCAGTCTTCCTCCAGACTCTGGGACCTTGATTTCCAAATGAAAATTGGAACTCTGGGACCTTGTGGAGTGTGTCAATGACTGCCTTCTGGACATATGTCAAGTCAGCAGTCTTCCCCATGATTGTGGAGCCTACTGAAACAGACTAAGGAACCTTTTTTGCTTAGGAAGCATTTGCAGGTGTTTTTTTGTTAATTATTCTAATTTACTGAGATACTGACTTTGTGTTTTCATTGGCTGTAAGCCATAATCATCAACATTAACAGAAATAAACAGTTGATATATATCACTCTGTTCGTAATGACTCTATATAATATATGAGTTTCACTTTTTGTATTGAAGAACTGAAATAAATTAACTTTTTGATGATATTCTAATCTAGTGAGATACACCTGAATATACAGAGGACAAAAATCTCTTCCTGCTCCTATGCTAGATGATCTTTCTGGTCCTGCTCCTGCCGGTAAAACCGGGAATTATAAAGTCTGAAAAAAGTGGTGAGATCAAACCATTTTTATTGAGCACTTGTTTAAGCTGAGCACTAGTACCTCTAGGTACTTCTAATTGTTTGTCAGTCTTTTGGCCTTCTGTCTTAGGTCCATTTTACTATACATTATTATAAGGTAATCTTATTGTCTATATTGAGAGGTTTACATATACAGTACAGACCAAAAGTTTGGACACACCTCATTTAAAGATTTTTCTGTATTTTCATGACTTTGAAAATTGTACATTCAAACTGAAGGCATCAAAACTATGAATTAACACATGTAGAATTATATACAGTACAGACCAAAAGTTTGGACACACCTTCTCATTTAAAGATTTTTCTGTATTTTCATGACTATGAAAATTGTACATTCACACTGAAGGCATCAAAACTATGAATTAACACATGTAAAATTATATACTTAGCAAAAAAGTGTGAAACAACTGAAAATATGTCTTATATTCTAGGTTCTTCAAAGTAGCCACCTTTTGCTTGGATGACTGCTTTGCACACTCTTGGCATTCTCTTGATGAGCTTCAAGAGGTAGTCACCGGAAATGGTCTTCCAACAATCTTGAAGGAGTTCCCAGAGATGCTTAGCACTTGTTGGCCCTTTTGCCTTCACTCTGCGGTCCAACTCACCCCAAACCATCTCGACTGGGTTCAGGTCTGGTGACTGTGGAGGCCAGGTCATCTGGCGTAGCACCCCATCACTCTCCTTCTTGGTCAGATAGCCCTTACACAGCCTGGAGGTGTGTTTGGGGTCATTGTCCTGTTGAAAAATAAATGATGGTCCAACTAAGCGCAAACCGGATGGAATAGCATGCCGCTGCAAGATGCTGTGGTAGCCAAGCTGGTTCAGTATGCCTTCAATTTTGAATAAATCCCCAACAGTGTCACCAGCAAAGCACCCCCACACCATCACACCTCCTCCTCCATGCTTCACGGTGGGAGCCAGGCATGTAGAGTCCATCCGTTCACCTTTTCCGCGTCGCACAAAGACACGGTGGTTGGAACCAAAGATCTCAAATTTGGACTCATCAGACCAAAGCACAGATTTCCACTGGTCTAATGTCCATTCTTTGTGTTCTTTAGCCCAAACAAGTCTCTTCCGCTTGTTGCCTGTCCTTAGCAGTGGTTTCCTAGCAGCTATTTTACCATGAAGGCCTGCTGCACAAAGTCTCCTCTTAACAGTTGTTGTAGAGATGTGTCTGCTGCTAGAACTCTGTGTGGCATTGACCTGGTCTCTAATCTGAGCTGCTGTTAACCTGCGATTTCTGAGGCTGGTGACTCGGATAAACTTATCCTCAGAAGCAGAGGTGACTCTTGGTCTTCCTTTCCTGGGGCGGTCCTCATGTGAGCCAGTTTCTTTGTAGCGCTTGATGGTTTGTGTAACTGCACTTGAGCACACTTTCAAAGTTTGCCCAATTTTTCGCACTGACTGAGAATGAAATTTCCATCTCCAAAAAGCTTGTCGGCAGAGGGAATCATGAAGTGCTCTAAAATTTCCTGGTAGATGGCTGCGCTGACTTTGGTCTTGATAAAACACAGTGGACCTACACACGTGGTCAAAATTGTTGGTACCCCTCGTTTAATGAGAGAGAAACCCACAATGGTCACAGAAGTAACTTGAATCTCACAAAAGTAATAATAAATTAAAAAATCTATGAAAATTAACAAATGAAAGTCAGATATTGCTTTTCAACCCTGCTTCCACAGAATTTAAAAAAAAATTAAACTCATGAAATAGGCCTGGACAGAAATGATGGTACCCCTGAAAACAATGTGACAAAGTGGACATGTTAAATCAAGTTGTGTCCACTAATTAGCATCGCAGGTGTCTACAATCATGTAATCAGTCAGTGGGCCTGTATATAGGATCTGTATATACAGATACTCACTGTGCTGTTTGGTGACATGGTGTGTACCACACTCAACATGGACCCGAGGAAGCAAAGGAAAGAGTTGTCTCAGGAGATTAGATTGAAAATTATAGACAAGGATGTTAAAGGTAAAGGTTATAAGACCATCTCCAAGTGGCTTGATGTTCCTGTGACTACAGGTGCACATATTATTCAGAAATTTAAGATCCATGGAACTGTAGCCAACCTCCCTGGACGAGACCGCAGGAGGAAAATTGATGATAAATCAAAGAGACGGATAATACGAATGGTAACGAAAGAGCCCAGGATAACTTCTAAAGAGATTAAAGGTGAACTTCAAGCTCAAGGAACATCAGTGTCAGATCGCACCATCCGTCATTGTTTGATCCAAAGTGGACCTCATGAGAGACGACCAAGGAGAACACCATTGTTGAAAAAAAATCATAGAAAAGCCAGACTGGAATTTGCCAAACTACATGTTGACAAACCACAAAGCTTCCGGGAGAATGTCCTATGGACAGATGAGACAAAAATGGAAGTTTTTGGCAAGGCACATCAGCCCAATGTTCACAGACGGAAAAATGAAGCATATCAAGAAAAGAACATTGTCCCTACTGTGAAACATGGAGGAGGCTCTTATGTTCTGGGGCTGCTTTTCTGCATCTGGCACAGTGTGTCTTTAAACTGTGCAGGGAACAATGAAATCTCAAGACTATCAAGGAATTCTAAAGAGAAATGTGCTGCCCAGTGTCAGAAAGCTTGGTCTCAGTCGCAGGTCATGGGTCTTGCAACAGGATAATGACCCAAAACACACAGCTAAAAACACCGAAGAATGGCTAAGAGGAAAACATTGGACTATTCTGAAGTGGCCTTCTATGAGCCCTGACCTAAATCCTATTGAGCATCTTTGGAAAGAGCTGAAACATGCCATCTGGAAAAGGCAACCTTCAAACACGAGACAACTGGAGCTGTTTGTTCATGATGAGTGGGCCAAAATACCTGTCAAGAGATGCAGAAGTGACAGTTACTGGAATTGTTTGATTGAAGTGATTGCCTTTGTTCAACAAAATATTAAGTTAAGAGTACGACCATTTCTGTCCAGGCTGATTTCATGAGTTAAATTTTTTTTTTAAATTCTGTGGAAGCAGGATTGAAAAACAATATCTGACTTTCATTTGTTCATTTTCATAGATTTTTTAATTTATTATTACTTTTGTCAGATTCAAGTTATTTCTGTTAGAACCCTCCTGTTTGTTTTTGTTTCTATCTTATCATAGAATCATAGAATCATAGAATGGTAGAGTTGGAACGGACCTCCTGGGTCATCTGGTCCAACCCCCTGCTCAAAGCAGGATTCACTAGATCATCTAAGACAGATGTCTGTCCAGCCTCTGTTTGAAGACGTCCATTGAAGGGGAACTCACCACCTCTCGTGGCAGCCTGTTCCACTCATTAATCACCCTAACTGTCAAAAAGTTTTTTCTAATATCTAATCTGTGTCTCCTCCCATTTAGTTTCATCCCATTGCTTCTAGTCTTTCCTTGTGCAAATGAGAATAAAGATGATCCTTCTACAATGTGACAGCCCTTGACATATTTGTAGACAGCTATTAAGTCTCCTCTCAGTCTTCTTTTTTGCAAGCTAAACATTCCCAAATCCTGCAACCGTTCCTCATAGGACAAGGTTTGCAGACCAGTCACCATTCTGGTCGCTCTTCTCTGAACTTGCTCCAGTTTGTCTATGTCTTTTTTAAAATGTGGTCCCCAAAACTGTACACAGTATTCCAGATGAGGTCTGACCAAAGAGGAGTAAAGACCGATAATGACTTCACGTGATCTAGACACTGTATGCTTCTGTTAATACATCCCAGAATTGTATTTGCCTTTTTTGCTGCTACATCACACTGTTGACTCATGTTCAGTCTATGATCTATTAGTATACCTAAGTCTTTTTCACATGTACTGTTGCTTAGTTCTATTCCTCCCATTCTGTATATGCTTTTTTCATTTTTATTGCCCAGATGTAGTACTTTGCATTTTTCCCTGTTAAAAACCATTCTGTTGGTTGCTGCCCACTGCTCCAGTTTATTTAGGTCTTTTTGAATCCTCTCTCTCTCTTCTCTAGTATTAGCTATCCCTCCTAGCTTTGTGTCATCAGCAAATTTAATCAGTTTACCCTCAATTCCTTCATCTAAATCATTGATAAAGATGTTGAACAATACAGGTCCCAGGACGGAGCCCTGGGGTACCCCACTTGAGACATTCATCCAGCTGGATGTGAAGCCATTTACAACCACCCTTTGAGTCCGATCACTAAGCCAGTTATGAATCCACCTAACAGTTGCCTGGTCCATTGCATACTTGGTCATTTTTTCAATAAGGATGGTGTGAGATACTTTGTCAAATGCTTTGCTGAAGTCAAGATATACTATATCTACAGCATTTCCCTGATCCACCCAGTCAGTGATTCTGTCATAGAAGGAAATTAAGTTAGTCTGACATGACTAGTTAGTTACAAACCCATGCTGACTCTGGTTAATCACTTCATTCTTATCCATGTACTTACATACATGTTGTTTAATAATTTGTTCAAAGATCTTTCCTGGTATAGAAGTCAGACTCACCGGCCTATAGTTCCCTGGGTCCACCTTCTTTCAAAAATTATGGAGAGTGGTTCTAAAATTTCTTCTACGATCTCCTTCAGTACTCTGGGGTGTAATTCATCTGGACCTGGAGACTTGAACTCATTTATGTTAGCTAAATATTCCCTCACAATCTTTCTGTTTACAGATAACCTGGATTCTTCTATTCCTTTAAAAGGACAGTGAAGATCAGTTGATGTTACATTTTCTTTCTGAGAGAAAACAGATGCAAAATAGGAATTAAAAAGTTCGGCCTTCTCAACATCCTCTCTTACCATTTCTCCATTTTCATCCTGTAAAAATCCTATAGCATCTTTGACTTTTCTTTTACTTCTGACATACCCCCAAAATCCTTTTTTATTGCTTTTGACATCTCTTGCAAGCCTTAATTCATTGTCAGCTTTAGCTAACCTGATACGTGACCTGCAGGATCTGCAGACTGCATTATAATCTTCTTTAGATATGCCTCCCTCTTTCCATTTAATAAACATTTCTTTCTTTCTTTTTAGCATGTGTTTAAGTTCTGTGTTCATCCATCCTGGTTTCCTTAAATGCTTCCCATTCTTCCTACTTTTCGGGATTGTTAACGATTGTGCTTTGAGAATCTCATTTTTAAAAATTTCCCATCCTTCCTGGACATTTTTGTCCTTAAGGACATCCAGCCATTGGATCCCTCCTATTCTCTTTCTGAGTCTCTTAAAATCTGCCTTTCTAAAATCTAACCTTGAAGTTTGAGTCTTCACATGTCTTCCTCCTCTAGTTATCCAAAATTCTATAATAGCATGATCGCTGCCTCCTAGGGTCCCAGCCACCTTTACCTCCTCAACCATTTCCTCCCTGTTTATAAGGATTAGATCCAAAGTAGCAGATCCCCTTGTTTTCTCCCCTACCTTTTGGAAGATAAAGTGGTCAGCAAGAGAGGATAAGAATTTGCTTGACCTGTTAGTTTTACTTGAGAGAGATTCCCAACAAATGTCTGGATAGTTGAAATCTCCCATGACCACTACGTCATATTTTTTGGAGAACTTGGTCATTTGATACATAAAGAGTTCATCCATATCTTCAGCTTGCCCAGGTAGCCTGTAGTAAATGCCTACAATGGGGTCCTTTCCGTTGTTCTCTCCTTGTATTCTTACCCAAACAGTTTCCACAGAACTCCCAGTCTCTGAAGCTTCAATCTCTGTGCAGATATACGCTTTTCTAACATACAATGCAACACCTCCTCCTCGTTTATCAAGTCTGTTTCTTGCAAATAAGTTGTATCCTTTTAGCCTTTTATTCCAATCATGTGTATCGTCCCACCAAGTTTCAGTGATTCCAATGACATCATATTCCTTTTCCTGCATTAGTAGTTCCAATTCTCCTTGTTTGTTGCCCATGCTTTGTGCATTTGTATAAAAGCATTTTAGTTTGTGATTGGTTTCTCTTCCTCCCATATTTTTATTATTTAGATTTTTTTGTCTTTGTTCTTCTTTTCCACTTCCAGTAGCAGAGATCTCAATAGTATTTGTCAGCTGTATGGCTTTTTCTGGCCTTTTGCTTCCCTTCCCACATTGTTCTAGTTTAAAGCTCTTCTGATGAGTGTAGCAAGGCGACTTCCAAATACATGTTTTCCAGTCTTCGTAAGGTGCACCCCATCTCTAGCAAGTAGTCCATCGTATAGGTAATTCATTCCGTGATCCAGAAATCCAAATCCTTGTTGACGGCACCATCGACGTAGCCAGTTGTTCACCTGTAGAATCTTATTCCACCTCATTGTTCCATGGCCATCCACTGGGAGGATGGATGAGAAGACCACCTGCGCTCCCAATTCTTTCACTTTCTTGCCTAAGTCTTCAAAGTCACTGCAGATGGTTTCCAGGTCCTTTCCTGCGGTGTCATTTGTCCCCACATGTATTAGCAGGAATGGGTAGTGATCTGTAGGTCTGAAGAGTCTTGATATCCTGTCAGACACATCTTTAATTTTTGCTCCTGGAAGACAGCACAATTCTCTTGAGGTTATGTCTGGTCTGCAGATAGCGGCCTCTGTTCCTCTTAACAGGGAATCCCCCATGACCACCACTCTCCGTTTTTTCTTCACAACATTCTTCTTTCTCCATCCAGGAGGATTCTGAGGGCTTACAAGGTTATTCATTGCTGGCAAAGTCTTATTTTGCTGTATTTCTTCATGGTTCTCCTGCGTGAGAGCCTGGTACTGGTTCCTGAGCAGTATGGGTGCTGACTGCCTCTCGATCCTCCTGCTTCTGTGGGTCACATGCTTCCATTCCTCTGTTTCGTCAGGTGCAGTTCGAATTTCTTCTCTTTCTGAATCATGAAGAGATAATTCTGCTCTGGCTAAGAACTCTTCACCTTCCTTAACCTCTCTTCTAGATTTCGCAACTTTTCCTCCAACAGGGACACAAGCTTGCATTTCTGGCATGTGAAGTTTGGTTTTTCCACTGGCAAGTCTGTGAACATGTAGCAGGATATGCAGCTCACCAAATGGCTCCTGGACTCTTCCATGTTCTTATTGTTAATGTTCTGAAAACAGTGAAAAAAGCTTTAAAAAAAAGCTTCAAAATGCTTTGAGCTCGCGGAGACTCTTCACTTACCCCAAAATGCAGTGGGAATATGCAAATTATCTCCTCAGGACTCCTCCCCTGGTTTACCGATGTCCTCTTTTCAGCTCCAACAGCCAAAATCCAGTGTTCTTTGAGCTCGCGGAGACTCTTCACTTACCCCAAAATGCAGTGGGAATATGCAAATTATCTCCTCAGGACTCCTCCCCTGGTTTACCGATGTCCTCTTTTCAGCTCCAACAGCCAAAATCCAGTGTTCTTTGAGCTCGCGGAGACTCTTCACTTACCCCAAAATGCAGTGGGAATATGCAAATTATCTCCTCAGGACTCCTCCCCTGGTTTACCGATGTCCTCTTTTCAGCTCCAACAGCCAAAATCCAGTGTTCTTTGAGCTCGCGGAGACTCTTCACTTACCCCAAAATGCAGTGGGAATATGTAAATTATCTCCTCAGGACTCCTCCCCTGGTTTTTGTGTTTTGCGGTCACTTGACCATCTTCCTATATATTCCAGCTCCACCCTTCTGGCCTTGCTGGACTTCAGTGTTGTTTAGACTGTCTTTCTAGCCATGTGCTTTTGTGCCTATCTATCTCTAGTTTGCTTGGTCTTCTGGACCTCTAGTACTTTTGTCAGTTTATCTTTTGCTCTGCAACAACTTCTGTTAGGAGGTGTCCCATTTTTTGTCCCAGTCCTTAGTTCTTTTAGGGACCCCTCCCTTTCTCTATAGGTCTCCGTTCAGACTAGCCGAGGATGAAGGCGGGTCTGTTCACAAGGAACAGGTCGCCCGCTACAGCGTAGGGACTCAGCTTAGTCTTACTGTAGAGACAGCTCTCCCCTTCTTTCCCTAGTTTATGTTGCAGATCATAACAGTAAGTCCAGCCCAAACAAAACAAAAAGAAAACTTTTAGGAAAGAAATCCGGGGATCAGTATGGTTTCTGTTCAAGATTTGGCTCAACGCCTGCAGGGATTGTCACTGGAGGTGTCCGAGCTCCAGCAACACATGAGTAGCTGTCCTGGAGCGCATTTTGTGGAACCGAAGGTAGGACTCCCTGATATTTTTGATGGTAAACAACAAGATTTTTTTTCCTTTAAAAATGCTTGTTTATTATATTTTCGTTTGAGACCAAAGTCCTCTGGGAATGAATCACAGCGCATTGGGTTTATCATGTCACTTTTGCGCAAGGAACCACAGGGGTGGGCATTTTCTCTCCAACCTAATGATCCGTGTTTTAGGTAAGTGGAGGATTTTTTTTCTGCTATGGGGCTATTGTATGACGATCCTGATCGAGTCTCATCTGCTGAGACAGAACTGAGACGTTTGAATCAGGGGTCAGGTGATGTTGAAAATTATTGTACACACTTCAGAAGGTGGTCCTCAGAAGTGAAATGGAATGATTCGGCGTTAAAAAAAAATTTCTTGCTGGTCTAAGTGAAAGGGTTAAGGATCTGCTGATTGCATTTCCTGCACCTGAAACCTTGCAAGAAGCCATGCAATTAGCTATACGTGTGGACAGGAGACTGTGTGCCAGGGTTTATGATGAAAAGATTCCTGCAATGGCAGCTCCTAGTTCCCAGAGGGTCTGCTCGGACGGCGGAGAACCGATGGAGGTTGGGGCGATGTCACTCCGCTCTCAGGAAAGAGACCGCAGGTTTTCCAAGGGATTGCGTTTTTATTGTGGTAAATCTGACCATTTGATTAAGAACTGTGAGCTTCGTTTAAGTAAAGAAAAAAAAAAGGTCAGTTACGCCCGTATTGCTTGTTTGAACTCTAAGGGAGTATTTCTTTCAGGGAGTACCTCATTGCAGGAAGATTTGATTGAATTTCAGGTATTTGTGGATTGTGGTTCAACACTTAATGTGATTGATAAGTGTAGCGTCGGCGTCCCTGCCTCCTGCTAGGCAGGGACGCCGTTCCCCTCACCTCTCCGCTCCGTGCCCGGCGGCTTCCTCCC
The DNA here is from genome assembly GCF_046119375.1 of Phyllobates terribilis. Lineage (NCBI taxonomy): Eukaryota > Metazoa > Chordata > Amphibia > Anura > Dendrobatidae > Phyllobates > Phyllobates terribilis. Next base: position 65,041,829 of record NW_027362763.1, on the reverse strand, counting down.
GCTCTGCTGGCAGCGCGCGCTGCTTCCCGGCCTCTGTGCTTAGGGCACACGCGCTCCCCCTCTCTTAAAGGGGCCGCGCGCGCCATCCTAAGGAGTCCCCGGCCAATGGCCGGAGGACCTCACGATATATAAGGCACCTCCGCCAAAATGGAGGTGCCCGAGCAATGCTGTTGCAAAGCCTTTCAACTCTGCTTCAGTCCTCAGGTTCCGTTACCAGATACCTGCCAGTTACCTGCCAGTTTCCTGCCAGATTCCTGCTTGATACCTGCCTTATACTTGTCTATCTGCTTGCATTCCTGCGGTCCGACAGTCTGCCTACCAGCCCTGCCAGTCTGTCTATGGATCAGCCTGCCCGCTCACCTGGGAGCGCTCACCTGCTACCTGCCTGCTAGCCTACCTGGAGGCTCTGCCGTCACGTGCCATGACCACCTGCCTGTTCAGAGACTCTTACCCGCTCACCTGGGAGCGTCCACCTGCTACCTGCCTGCTAGCCTACCTGGAGGCTTAGCCGTCACTTGCTGTGACCACCTGCCTGTCCAGAGACTCTTGTCCACTCACCTGGGAGCGCCCACCTGCTACCTGCCTGCTAGCCTACCTGGAGGCTTAGCCGTCACTTGCTGTGACCACCTGCCTGTCCAGAGACTCTTGCCCGCTCACCTGGGAGCGCCCACCTGCTACCTGCCTGCTAGCCTACCTGGAGGCTTAGCCATCACTTGCTGTGACCACCTGCCTGTCCAGAGACTCTTGCCCGCTCACCTGGGAGCGCCCACCTGCTACCTGCCTGCTAGCCTACCTGGAGGCTCTGCCGTCACTTGCCGTGATCTCCTGCCCTTCTACCCAGAGACTGTCCCCGTCACCTGCCGTGACCTCCTGCCCTTCTACCCAGAGACTGTCCCCGTCACCTGCCGTGACTACCTGCCCGCCTTCCCTGGGAGCCACCCGCTTCCTTACAAGGACTGCCCCTTTGTATAGTTGCTCAGAGGTTCCACCTCCCAGACCCGTTACAATAAGGGGTTTTTGGAAAAACTTAAATTGGAATCAAAACCTTTGTCATCACCTATTTCTGTGATTGCAATTGATAACACTCCTTTGAAATGTATTACTCACAAGGTTGTTGCATTTCCCCTCACTATCAATGGCATTCACCAAGAAAATTTGGATTTGGTGGTATTAAATAATTTACCCTCTACAGTCGTTTTAGGTTTGCCTTGGTTAATACTGCACAATCCTTTACTGGACTGGTTTACTAATGAGATTAAGTCTTGGAGTCCTAAGTGCTATGATAAATGTTGTAATGGTTACATTGCGGCTGTGGAAAAAGGGGAATTACATGTACCTATTCAGGATTTTTGGAAGTTTTTTTCAGAGAAGGAGTGGCAAGTTTTACCTCCTCATAGGGACTATGATTGCACCATTGAGTTTGTTCCTGGAGCTACTCTTCCCAAGAGTCGCTTATTTAATCTGACTATCCCTGAAAGAAAGGCCTTGGAGGAATACTTACAGACGAGCTTGGCTGCTGGTCACATTAGACCTTCTAAGTCGCCTGTGGACGTTGGATTTTTCTTTGTTAAAAAAAAAGACGGTGGTTTACGTCCATGTCTGGACTTTCGTGAAATTAATAAGATTACCGTATGCAATTCCTACCCATTGCCGTTAATTCCAGACTTGTTTAGCCAGTTGGTAGGGGCCAAGTGGTTCTCTAAAATTGATCTCCGGGGGGCATACAATTTGTTACGAATGAAGGAGGGTGATGAATGGAAAACTGCTTTTAATACTCCGGTAGGTCATTTTGAGAATCTGGTGATGCCCTTCGGTCTTACCTATGCTCCCGCGTTTTTTCAGAACCTTATTAATGACATCATGAGACCTTTGATTTGCAAGAATGTGGTTGTGTATTTGGATGACATTCTGATTTATTCACCAGATCTGGAGTCCCATTGGCAGAGCGTACGTGAGGTGTTGCAGTTATTGAGTGGTAATTCACTTTTTGCTAAGCTGGAGAAATGTGAGTTCGCTGTGCAGAGAATTAGTTTTTTGGTCTACATTATCTCCAGCGAGGGCTTTGAGATGGACCCAGCGAAAGTTCAGGCTGTGCAGGAATGGCCTATTGGTTTGAAATCAATACAGAGATTTTTGGGTTTCGCCAATTATTACAGGAAATTCATTAAGAATTTTTCTATAATTGTTAAGCCGCTGACAGATCTCACCAGGAAAGATGCGAATACGGTCCAGTGGACTACTGAGGCCATTGAAGCTTTTGTGTATCTCAAGGAAAGGTTCAGTTCTGCCACTATCCTTATGCAGCCTGATGAGACCAAGCCTTTTTTGGTCGAGGTTGATGCTTCTTCGGTGGGGGTCGGTGCAGTTTTGCCTCAGGAGAACAAGGATGGAGTACATCCCTGTGCTTTTTTTTCGAAAAAATTTTCAGAAACCGAACTTAATTACGATGTTGGTAATCGGGAATTGCGGGCTATTAAACTTGTGCTTGAACAATGGCGTCATTTCTTGGAAGGTGCTAAATTTCCTGTTCAGGTTTTCACAGATCATAAGAATTTGATCTATCTGGATGCTGCCAAACGCTTGAATGCCCGTCAAGCTAGGTGGGCACTTTTTTTTTCTCGGTTTAATTTTTCTGTTACCAATATCCCTGGTACTAAGAATGTTAAAGCCGATGCTTTATCTCGTAGCTTTTCTCCCATGGTTGGTACCGAGGAGGAGGAGAGCATTTTACAGGAAGGATTTGTGGTAGCAGCATTGGACTCCGTTTTGGAAGAAGGGATTCTGAAAGCCCAAGAGGATGCCCCATCTAACACTCCTCATGGGAGGTTGTTTGTGCCTAGAACCTCTAGGAGAGATTTGTTTGTGGAGTATCATGAGTCTCAGTTGGCAGGTCATCCAGGAATTTCTGAGACTAAGAGACTTATCAGTCACAGTTTTTGGTGGCCTGGGTGGCAGAAGGAAGTCATTAAGTGGATGCGTCAATGTACGGTGTGTGCTAGGTCAAAGGCTTCCCATACCCCTGCTGCGGGGTTGCTTTGCCCTCTGGAGGTTCCTAGTGCGCCTTGGACGCATTTGGCAATGGATTTTATTACTGACCTTCCTGTGTCCGAGGGTTTCACTGTCATCTGGGTGGTCGTGGACCATTTTAGCAAGATGTGTCATTTGGTTCCATTCATTAAGCTACCCTGCGCTAAGACACTCGCTAAGGCGTTTGTTAAGGAAATTGTCAGGCTCCATGGCGTTCCCACCGACATTGTTTCTGATAGGGGACCTCAGTTTGTGGCTCGCTTTTGGCGTGCTTTTTGTGACAGGTTGGGAGTCCATTTGTCATTTTCGTCTGGTTATCATCCTGAGTCTAATGGACAGACTGAAAGAAAGAACCAGGACGTTGAACAGTTTTTGCATTGTTTTGTGGCAGACAATCAAGAGGGGTGGTCAGAGTTTCTGCCACTCGCAGAATTTGCTCTTAACAACCATACATCCTCCTCTGCTGGGTGTTCTCCTTTTTTTTGTTGTACTGGGAGACATCCGTCTTTTGGTTCGTTCTCCAAATTGGGGTCGGCGGTGCCGGAGGAGGAGAATTTTTCCGGTGATTTGGAGAGAATTTGGACAAATGTACGATGTAACCTTCAAGAGGCTAACAAAAAGTCCAAGAAGTATTTTAACAGGAAACGTAACGAGGTTTTGTTTACTGTGGGTGACATGGTTTGGTTGTCCTCAAAGAATCTGCGGTTGAGGATTCCCTATAAAAAATTGGGTCCGAAGTTTGTGGGGCCATTTAAGGTGCTTCAGGTGGTTAACCAGTCTGCTGTTAGCTTGGAGGTTCCCTCCTCCTGGAAGATTAATCCTGTGTTTCATGTTTCCTTGTTTTAAAAAGGCTGATGTATCGGATAGGGAGGCCACTGTCACAGTTCCTCCGGTGGTGGAAGACGGCGAATATGAAATTTCTCGTATCCTGAATTCCAGAGAGCATAGAGGGAGATTGCAGTATCTCGTCGCTTGGAAAGGTTTCGGTCCCGAGGATAACTCCTGGGTTAAGGCGGATGATGTCTCTGCCCCTAGACTTGTCAGAGCTTTCCACAAGAGATTTCCGGATAGGCCTGGGCCTGGAGGATCTGGAGGATCCTCATAAAAGAGGGGGTACTGTTAGAACCCTCCTGTTTGTTTTTGTTTCTATCTTGTGTTTTGCAGTCACGTGACCATCTTCCTATATATTCCAGCTCCGCCCTTCTGGCCTTGCTGTACTTCAGTGTTGTTTAGACTGTCTTTCTAGCCATGTGCTTTTGTGCCTATCTGTCTCTAGTTTGTTGGTCCTCTGGACCTCTAGTACTTTTGTCAGTTTATCTTTTGCTCTGCAACAACTTCTGTTAGGAGGTGTCCCATTTTTTGTCCCAGTCCTTAGTTCTTTTAGGGACCCCTCCCTTTCTCTATAGGTCTCCGTTCAGACTAGCCGAGGATGAAGGCGGGTCTGTTCACAAGGAACAGGCCGCCCGCTACAACGTAGGGACTCAGCTTAGTCTTACTGTAGGGACAGCTCTCCCCTTCTTTCCCTAGTTTATGTTGCAGATCATAACAATTTCTGTCACCATTGTGGGTTTCTCTCTCATTAAACGAGGGGTACCAACAATTTTGACCACGTGTGTATGTGATACGACCCCTTTAAATGATAAATACGTGATTCCTGATTGAAAATAAGCAAAATAAGAAACCTGCCTCTACTTATTAAGAAAACAAATGGATAGGCACATCCAAATACTAAAAAATCTTCAAGCTTTATTAAAGATACATTAAAAAATCCACATGGGAATGATGTGGTACAAGAACCGCTTTGATGCGTTTCTGGCACCTGCTGCTCCCTTAGTAATAGAGCATGAATGCTGAAGTGTTAGGCTGTGTGCCCACTATGTGTTTTTCAAGCATTTTTTGTCACGGAATTTCCGAAGCAAAAACGCTTAAAAAACGCTTGGTAATACGTGCCCCATGGTCCCCAATGATAATCCGCATGTGCTGTGAACATGCGGAAATTTCCGCAGCAGATTATCATTGCGGAAAAATACGTAGCATGTCCATTAATTTTGTGGACACACAGCGTAATTGCCGCCATTGACTTGCATTGAATCGCTTAATATCCGCATGAGCACATGTACACATGCGGATATTAAGCGATTCAATGTGCGGAGGGTACCCGGGTCTGGAGAAGAGGAGACTCTCCTCCAGACCCGGGTACCATAGTACCTGTTAAAAAAATAATTTAAAATAAAAATAAACATTATATTCACCTTCCGATGTCCCCCGGTCTCCTGTATAATGCGTCCTGGCTCCCCAGCGGCTTGCGATGGTCTAAAAGGACTTTCCATGACGTAATTTAGTCATGTGACAGGTCAAGCGACCGCTGACATCGGCGGTCGCGTGACCTATCACATGACTAAATGACGTCATGAAAGGTCCTTTTAGACCACCGCGAGCCGCACAAGAGACCGGACGCACGGGAGAAAAGACCGGGGGCCATCGGAAGGTGAGTATAATGTTTATTTTTATTTTTTACCATTTTTATTCTTTTTTTCAACTATTAACTTGGTCACACTATACAAAATCCATGCTGGTTGCATGGATTTATATAGTATGACCAAGTTGTCAAGCACTTTTCCAAGTGATGCTAAAATCGCTTGGAAAAGTGCTTGATAACTCGCATGCAGAAATGCATGCAAAAACCCTTGACAAACGCTTCTACCTGGCAGGAAAAACGCATGTAAAAACCGCATGCGTTTTTCCTGCCATGGAGATGCGGAAAAAATCTGCAGCATTTCTGCATCGTGGGCACTTAGCCTTACAACCACATTTAAAACCCCAAACACATCCGCCATGTGCTAACTATTTAATTAATCCACATGAAGTAATCATAGCCAGAAAACATCCACTGTCAAAGGAAGTATAAAAACATATAAAAGAGAAACAATATAACAATGGTTGCATGAATATACGTAGCTACATAAATATAATAAAGTGCATGGAGAATCTATACTATAACGGGGGATGCGTATCTCTGTCTGAAGCCTTTATAGACTGCGCATGCGGGACGCGCAGTCTGGCTCCAGACAGAAGACCGCATCCAGCCGTTACAGGTAAGAGGAGTGTATGGCGCCGGAGACAGCGATATGTGTAGGCACTGAACACATACCGCGATCTCCGGCGCCATACTTACATACTTACCTGACCGGGAGGAGCGTTGCCGTGGCGCCCCTCTTCGCCGGAGACCGGGGCAGGAGTGAGGTGTCGGATGGGCGCATGCGCATAGCGCTATCCGGCGCCATTTTACTGAAGACACATTTTCAGTGTGTCTTCAGCAAAATGGCACCGGACAGTGCGGTGCTCCGGCGCCACACTCCTCCCCCAGCCTCCGGCAGAACAAGACGCAGCAGCGCTGGAGGACAGGGAAGAAGGTGAGTATAAGTGCTTATTTTTTTGTATGTGTGTACAGCGTGAAAGGGATGAGGGGACCACACATACCAGGATTGGGGGTATGAGGTGTACCACACATACCAGGATTGGAGGGATGAGGGGTACCACACATACCAGGATTGGGGTGAGGGGACCACGTATACTAGGATTGGGATGAGGGGTGCCATGCATACCAGGATAGGGATGAGGGAGCCATGCATACCAGGATAGGGATGAGGGGTGCCATGCATACCAGGATTGGGGGTGAGGGAGCCATGCATACCAGGATTGGGGATGAGGGGTGCCATGCATACCAGAATGGGGAAAGAGGGGTGTCATGCATACCTGGATGGGGGTGAGGGTGCCATGCATACCAGGATGGGGGTGAGGTAGTCATGCATACCAGGATTGAGGATGAGAAGTGCCATGCATACCAGGATTGGGGATGAGGGGTACCATGCATACCAGGATTGGAGATGAGAGGTACCATGCATACCAGGATTGGGGATGAGGGGTGCCATGCATACCAGGATTGGGGATGAGGGGTGCCATGCAGACCAGGATAGGGTATGAAGAGTGCCATGCATACCAGGATTGGGGATGAGGGAGCCAAGCATACCAGGATTGGGGGTGAGGGGTACCATGCATACCAGGATTGGGGTGAGGGAGCCATGCATACCAGGATTGTGGATGAGAAGTGCCATGCAGACCAGGATTGGGGATGAGGGAGCCAAGCATACCGGGATTGGAGGTGAGGGGGCCATGCATACCAGGATTGGGGGTGAGGGGGCCATGCATACCATGATTGGGGGTGAGGGGGCCATGCATACCAGGATTGGAGATGAGAAGTGCCATGAATACCAGGATGGGGGTGAGGGAGGCATGCATACCTGGATAGGGATGATGGGTGACATGCATACCAGGATGGGGGTGAGGGAGCCATGCATACCAGTATTGAGGATGAGGGAGCCATGCATACCAGGATTGAGGATGAGGGAGCCATGCATACTAGGATAGAGGACGAGGGAGCCATGCATACCAGGATTGGGGATGAGGGGTACCATGCATACCAGGATAGGTGGGTGAGGGGTACCATATATACCAGGATTGGGATGAGGGGTGCATACATACCAGGACTGGGGATGAGGAGTGCCATGCATACCGGGACTGGGAATGAGGGGTGCCATGCATACCAGGATTTCAGATGAGGGGTGCCATACATACCGGGATTTCAGATGAGGGGTGCCATGCATACCATGCTTTGGGATGAGGGGTGCCATGCATACCAGGATAGGGATGAAGAGTAGTGTTGAGCGAGCACTAAAATGCTCGGGTGCTCGAAGCTCGGGCTGAGCTCGCCGTGATACTCGGGTGCTCGACCCGAGTAACGAGCCCTATGTTAGTCTATGGGAGACCCGAGCATTTTTGCGGCGGCACCCCCGGCAGTCTGTAGAAAGCCTAAAAAGTGCCTGAAATGATAGTGACAGTGCTCAAAAGACATGGCGACAGCATGGGCATCGCCCCAGTAAGCATTTCTGATCCCGAGGTCACTGCTGTCAACAACGTATTAAGCCAATTTTACGGGCTCACAATAAAACGTTCAAAAACGAAACTGAAACGGTTTTCCTGTGAAATACGTTAAGGAACATCCTTTCCAGGGTAAAGACTTGTGTATAAGGAAAAATAAATAACCAAAAACAAAAATACTCCTCCACACCTTGGGTTATGTTCACAAGTAGCATTTTTTATGTGTTTTTGCACTTTTGTATTGCTTTCAACCGTGACAAATGCATTCACCGGGAAAAGTCATTTTAACATTTTATAATCTTATCTGGCCATGTGCTGTGTGACACATGCATACAGTGCTGAAAAGACATGGGAACAGCATTGGGAAGACCCCTGGAAGCATCTCTGATACCCAGGTCACTGCCTAAAAGTGTGCCCATCAGAAGTGATCCTTTCCGCATCAGAAGATGCAGACTAGCAACTATCCCCGTGCAAGTCCCTGTCCCAGGGCAGTGTTCAATTGTACCTCCCCCATTCCTTGCAATGCAAGAGCAAGTATGCAGCCTGCCACCCACCCACCCCCAGGTTGCAATACCATACTGCTAGCTTGCTTGCACTTGAAATGGGGTCTTTTAGTTTGGAGGAGGCCGAAGCTGGCCACTACCTCATGGCTGCTTTGGCAGCGAGGTATCCATACTCAGTCCCCAGCCGCCAGGCGGCCGAGTGTCCACGCTCGGTCCCCAGCCGCCAGGGGGCGGCCGGGTGTCCATACTCGGTCCCCAGCCACCACGCGGCCGGGTGTCCATAAAGGGTCCCCAGCCGCCCCCATTTCTCCTTGGAACATCCCCCCACACACTTTTCTTAGCCTGGCCTGCTTTAGGGCAGCATTGGACGAGATCACCAGAGAACTAGACTCCTCCGGTGGGCCCTGGCTTCTCCATCAGGGGAGTTGAGAGTGCCAAGATGAGGAGGATGATGATGATGAAAGTTAGCATCTGCTTTGTTTTCTTGGAATGCAAGCGCATGTATGTAGTAGCGGCTAGGCCTGAGGTGGTCAGCGTTTTGGCGCATATCCTACCTTCTCCGAGGATTGCTGGATGTTTTCCTGCTACTATCCCAGTTCTATGACTCCCGTTAAAACAAAGCTTCAGGTGATGAATGATGGATGAGGTAGTGGCAAAGGAGAAAGAGCAGGAGGAACAGGGACCATTCACATCAATATCAGGCCAGTCAACCACACATGTCTAGTAGGATATGATTCTGTACCAAAAGGAGCGGTTTGGCTACACAGTTAAAGGGCATGCAGCGAGTGCAATGCCTACCAAAAATTTAGAGGCACTCCAATGCTCCTTGGAAGTGACATGGAGGTCAAAGGGCCTTAACTAAACCGTTTTTTCCATTTATAGCAACTGGGTCTCCTGTGCACTGTTGGCCTAAGCAGTGAATGGAAGGCTTTCCAAAAATTATGAGGAACTGCAATGCCGCTTGAAACAGATGTGGATTACAGCATGCTAAAAACCTTCTACCCATTATTGGGGAGTGGGTCTCCCTTAGTGTTCGCCTATGCATTGAAAAGCAAAAGCTGACTAAAATTAGGAGGAAAAGCAATGCACGTTGGAAGAATGGTGGAGGTCGCAGTGGAATAAAAAGACAATATCAATGCCCCTTGGAAAAGTGGTGGAGGTCGCAGTAGCTTAACAAGACGGTTTTAATGCCCCTTGGAAAAATGGTGGAGGTCGCAGTAGCTTAACAAGACGGTTTTAATGCCCCTTGGAAGAGATGTGGAGGTCACAGTAGCTTAACAAGATGGTTTTAATGCCCCTTGGAAAAGTGGTGGAGGTCGCAGTAGCTTAAAAAGACGGTTTAAATGCCCCTTGGAAGAGACGTGGAGGTCACAGTGGAATAAAAAGACAATATCAATGCCCCTTGCAAGAGTGGTGGAGGTCGCAGTAGCTTAACAAGACAGTTTTAATGCCCCTTGGAAAAGTGGTGGAGGTCGCAGTAGCTTAACAAGACGGTTTTAATGTCCCTTGGAGAAATGCTGGAGGTCGCAGTAGCTTAACAAGATGGTTTTAATGCCCCTTAGAAGAGACGTGGAGGTCGCAGTAGCTTAACAAGACGGTTTTAATGCCCCTTGAAAGAATGCTGGAGGTCACAGAAGCTTGACAAGACGGTTTTAATGCCCCTTGGAAGAGACGTGGAGGTCACAATAGCTTAACAAGATGGTTTTAATGCCCCTTGGAAAAGTGATGGAGGTCGCAGTAGCTTAAAAAGACGGTTTAAATGCCCCTTGGAAGAGACGTGGAGGTCACAGTGGAATAAAAAGACAATATCAATGCCCCTTGCAAGAGTGGTGGAGGTCGCAGTAGCTTAACAAGACAGTTTTAATGCCCCTTGGAAAAGTGGTGGAGGTCGCAGTAGCTTAACAAGACGGTTTTAATGCCCCTTGAAAGAATGGTGGAGGTCGAGGAAGCGTGACAAGACGGGTTTAATGCACCTTGGAAGAGACGTGGAGGACGCAGTAGCTTAACAAGATGGTTTTAATGCCCCTTGGAGAAGTGGAGGAGGTCGCAGTAGCTTAACATGATGGTTTTAATGCCCCTTGGAAAAGTGGTGGAGGTCGCAGTAGCTTAAAAAGACGGTTTAAATGCCCCTTGGAAGTGACGTGGAGGTCACAGTGGAATAAAAAGACAATATCAATGCCCCTTTGAAGAGTGGTGGAGGTCGCAGTGGCTTAACAAGACGGTTTTAATGCCCCTTGGAAGAGACGTGGAGGTTGCAGTAGCTTAACTAGATGGTTTAAATGGCCCTTGGAAAAGTGGTGGAGAAGAGCCATGCAGTACAGCATCTTAAAAACATTATTCTCATTATTGGGGAGTGGGTCTCCATTAGTCTTTGCCTATGCGTTCCAAGCAAAAGCTGCCAAAAATTAGGAGGGAGGAACTTGCAATGCTGGCAACTCGGACCACGGTCACTCTGGTGGTATAGTGGTGGTGGAGGCTGAGGATAAGGAGAAGAGCAAAATACAGCCGAAATGAGAAAGCGTATACCCATGTGTGGGTGTGAAGCGGTGCATGGGAATACACCTCCCGAAATAACACAGTGGATTTGACTTTATGTTACTCTGCTGTCATTTGGTGGTGATGAGAAGTCTGGCCCAATCCAGCCCTTGTTCATTTTGATAAGTGTCAGCATTGTCAGTTGACAGGCGAGTGCGCTTATCTGTTATAATTCCCCCAGCGGCACTAAAAACACGCTCCGATAACACGCTAGCGGCAGGGCAGGCCAGTACCTCCAAGGCATACAGAGCGAGTTCATTCCAAGTGTTCAGCTTGGATACCCAATAATTAAAAGGCACAGAGGAATCACGGAGGGCGCTGGTACGGTCGGCAAGGTACTCCCTCACCATCTTTTGAAACTTTCCACTCCTTGTGAGAGTACCCCGCGCCTCAGGGCCTGTAAGCTGGGCGGGTCTCAGAAAACTGTCCCAGAACGTTGACAGTGGTCCCCTGCCTCTGCTGGATTGGAGTTGCGTCTCTCTCGCCTGTACGCCTTGGTTGGGCAATGAACTGTGACCTCTGCCGCTAGCGTGTTCAGATGGGAATTTTTTTAACAGTTCTGCAGCAAGGGCCTTTGGTAAGGGCCCCATATTTGTAGACTTCTCCACCTCAGTAATAAGAGAGTGAATGTTCTCCTTGTAGCGGCAGTCTAAAAGTGTCACCAACCAGTAATGACTGTCACCCAACATTTTTACAACGTGAGGGTCACGGTTAAGGCAGCGTAACATAAAGTCAGCCATGCGTGCCAGACTGGTAACAGGCAAGACTTCCGTGTCCTCACCAAGATGATGACTGACCATGCTCTCCTCCTCCTTCTCCCCCCATCCTCAGGCCACCCACACTGAACCGACGGTATGACAGTTGTACAGGTACTACCGTCTACAGCGCATGATACCAGCTCCTGCTCTTCCTCCTCCTCCTTCTCCTCTCCCTCATTGTCCCCCAATGCACATTGGGATGAGATGAGGCTGGGCTGTGTGTAATCGCCCGCTACGGCTTATTGATCCATCTCATCATACTCTGGCTGCAATGCCTCCTCTTTAATTCTCTGCAGAGAACGTTGCAAAAGACAGACAAGTGGGATGCTGACGCTAATGATCGCGTCATCGCCGCTCACCATCTTGGTGGACTCCTCAAAGTTTGTCAGGATGGTACATATGTCAGACATCCAGGTCCACTCCAGGTCTTGTGTGGAGTCTGACCTGAATATCGACGGCCTTGTTGCAGCTGGTACTCCACAACTGCTCTCTTCTGCTCACAAATCCTTTGCAACATGTGGAGGGTAGAGTTCCAACGTGTGGGGACATCACACACCAGTCGGTGTGCCGGAAGCTGCAAACGCTGCTGCAACACAGCAAGGGCGGCGGAAGCTGTAGCCAACTTCCGAAAATGAGCTGACAGGAAGTGTACTTTGACGAGCAGATCTGGCAACTCGGCGTACGATTTAAGAAACCGCTGAACCACAAGGTTAAGCACATGAGCCAGGCTTGGTACGTGTGTGATCTCGCCTCGCCTCAGAGCCACCAATAGGTTACGGCCATTGTCACACACGACCCTGCCTGGATGTAGGTTCCGCGGTCTCAGCCACAGATCTGCCTGCTCTTTCACAGCTGTCCACAACTCACAAGCAGTGTGAGGTTTATCACCTAAGCTTATGAGTTTCAGCACAGCCTGTTTCCGCTTGGCTGAGGCAGTACTGCAGTGCTTCCAGCTTGTAACTGATGTGGTGATATCTGAGATGGAGGCTGAACATGAGGAGGAGGAGGATGATGCGCAGGAGCTGTACACTGTGGGGGCAACTCTGACTGACATAGGGCCCACAATCCTCGGTGTGGGAAAGATGTGTTCTGTCCCAAGGTCTGACTGGGTCCCAGCTTCCACTATGTTTACCCAGTGTGCCGTCAGGGAGATGTACCATCCCTGGCCACAAGCACTTGTCCACATGTCCGTTGTCAGGTGGACTCTCCCAGTAACTGCGTTGTTGAGGGCACGGCAGATGTTTTGGGACACGTGCTTGTGTAGTGCGGAGATGGCACACCGGGCAAAATAGTGTCGGCTGGGGACCGAGTACCGAGGGACGGCCACCGCCATAAGGTTGAGGAAGAATTCCGTCTCCACCAGCCTAAAAGACAGCATTTCCAATGCAAGCAGTCGTGAAATGTGCGAATTTAGGACTGTGGCCTGTGGGGCGTTGGCTGAAAATTTGCGCTTTCGTTCAAAGCTCTGGGATACAGACAATTGAACGCTGCGGTGGGACGTGGACGTTGATGCTGTTTCTTGAGAAACTGCCATAACAAGTGAAGACTGAGAGGAGGGGCATCTTTGCATGCAGTATGGACAGGGGATTGCCTTGCACGCACAACAGGGGGTTCTATTACATGCACAACAGCGGAAGAAGCAGTGGTGACACCCGCTGACACTGGTCGTGGACCCTGGGGTTCGCCCCACAAAGTCGGGTGCTTTGCTGCCATGTGCCTCATCATGCTGGTGGTGGTTAGGCTGGTAGTTTTGTCACCCCTGCTGATGCTGGCATGGCATGTGGTACAAATGGCCTTTTTGGGGTTATCAGCAGAGTCTTTAAAAAAATTCCAGACTCTGGAAGACCTACCGGTTGTACTGGCAGCATCCCTCGTGTTGGTGTTACGGGGAACGGTTGCCTGCCTTCTGTGTGCGGCCACCACACTGCTTCTTCCTGCCTGTTGGGGTACTCTGCCTCCCTCCCCCTGTGTGCTGCTGGCCTCGCTCTGCGTGTCCTCCTGCCACGTTGGGTCAGTTACTAGATCATCCACCAACTCCTCCTCCTCTTCCACTTGCGCACCACGGTCCTCCTCCTCACTTCGTTGCAATTATGTATCGTCATCGTCCACCTCTAGTGACAAATTGCCAGCGTCGACTTCCTGTGACCATGGCTGTCCAAATATTTGGGCATCGCTACATGGGATCTCCTCTTCCACCACTTCAAGCGGAGCAGGCGAGGGGCACAAATATGAAAATGGACCAGTGAACAGCTCTTCAGAGTGTCCAAGTGTGGGATCAGTTGCTGTCTGACGACACTCGGCATGGTGGGAGGAAGGAGCATCAGGGTGAGGAGGAGTGTGCGGTCGAGACTCATGGCTACTAAAACTTGACCATGTGGAAGACAGACCGGAGGTGGTGGTTCCCAGGTAACTGGAAGTATTATCTGCTATCCAATTAATAACCTGTTCACACTGATCAGTTCGCAATACTGGTGTTGTAGTGTGGTTCCCTAGTAATTCGGTCAAGAAGTGGGAGCGATAAAATGTGGCTGTTGGTTGTGGCACATTTTCACCTTGGACACGGCCTCGTCCTCTACACACACCATCACCAGAATGTCCAGTTCCACGTCCCTTGCTACGCGCCTTGCCCATTGTAAATGAAGTTAAAAAGCTTTCACTCGCACTATCAATGGAATAAAAAGGAGATTAGAAGCGTGGAAGAGAAAAACCATACTTCTATTTCTCTGGCCTACACCAGAATCTTTTAAACAGATATATTTGTGACTGAACAGACAGGGAGGCACTATTTATTTATTTTTTTTACGTAAAACAGGCCAAGAGCTGGATAATACAGAGATTTGAACCGCGGAACTGCAAAACCACAGTTCTAATTTACTGGCGTATACCAGACTTTTTTTAATAGATATATTTGGGGCTGAATAGTCAGCGACACACTCAAACTGTTTTTTTAAGATAAAAAAGGCCCAAAAGTGGATAATACAGAGATTTGAACCATGGAACTGCAAAACCACAGTTATATTTTTCTGGCCTACACCAGAATCTTTCAAACAGATATATTTGTGTCTGAGCAATCAGGGAGACACTATTACTGTTTTTTTTACGGCAAAAAATGCCAAAAACAGGATAATACAGAGATTTGAACCGTTGAACTGCAAAACCACAGTTATATTTTTCTGGCCTACACCAGACTCTTTTAAACAGATATATTGGTGTCTGACCAGTCAGGGAGACACTATTACTGTTTTTCTTTACGGAAAAAATACCAAAGCTGGATAATAGAGAGATCTGAACCGTGGAACTGCAAAACCACAGTTATATTTTTCTGGCCTACACCAGACTCTTTTAAACAGATATATTGGTGTCTGACCAGTCAGGGAGACACTATTACTGTTTTTCTTGACGGAAAAAATACCAAAAGCTGGATAATACCGAGATTTGAACCGTGGAACTGCAAAACCACAGTTTTATTTTTCTGGCCTACACCAGACTCTTTTAAACAGTTATATTGGTGTCTGACCAGTCAGGGAGACACTATTACTGTTTTTCTTTACGGAAAAAATACCAAAGCTGGATAATAGAGATATCTGAACCGTGGAACTGCAAAACCACAGTTATATTTTTCTGGCCTACACCAGAATCTCTCAAACAGATATATTTGTGTCTGACCAGTCAGGGAGACACTATTAAGTTTTTACTTTACGGCAAAAAATGCCAAAAACAGGATAATACAGAGATTTGACCCGTGGAACTGCATAACCACAGTTATATTTTTCTGGCCTACACCAGACTCTTTTAAACAGATATATAGGTGTCTGAACAGTCACAGATACACTCAATTTTTTTTTGGGGGGGGGGGATACCAAAAGGTTAATAAGACACGTGTTTGGACAGTCATACTGAGGAAAAAAAAAATACTGGATTTAGATGGAAAACAAAATAATTTTTCCTGCCCCTGAGACCGGGGTGATAAGTCTAGCAATTTTACCAACAGGAGCACACAGGACTGTAATGCAGCGTTTGCTGGTATAACCACTGAGTCTCCTATACAGCCTGCCTGCCTGCCTGATATCTGGGATGGATATTAGTACTGAGAAGGACTGTTTGTTTGATTTGGCAGGCTTTAGAGACCCTACACTACCTATTTCGCAGTATAAATCTCTCCCTAGTTCAGCAGCACTGACCCTACACTGTCTGATCCGGAGCGACTGTGTCCAAGATGGCGGCGCCCGGTTTTAAATACTCGATGTGACGCTGTGCGGCCAGCCAATCACTGTAATGCCCACAAACAATATGGCTGCGGCATTACAGTGACTGGCTGGCAATCCCTGCATGTTCATTGGCTTTGTAAAGAGCGCCAAACGTGCAGGGCAGAGACTCTAGCTCCCGCCCGAGTAGCCCGGAAATGCTCGGTGCTCGCCGAACATCCCGAGTAGTGAGATGCTCGGGCGAGTACCGAGCAGTGTTGAGCATGCTCGCTCAACACTAATGAGGAGTACCACTCATACCAGGATTTCAGATGAGGGCTGCCATGCCTTCCAGGATTGGGGGTGAGGGGTGCCATGCATACCATTATTGGGGGGTGAGGTGACCATGCAAACCAGGATTGGGGCGAGAGGACCATGCATACCAGGATTGAGGAGTACCATGCATACCAGAATAGGGATAAGGGGTGCCATGCATACTAGAATGGAGGCATTGGGTGCCATGCAAATGAAGTTTCTGTGATGAGGAGGCCATACATATCAGAATTGGGATGAGGGGTGCCATGCATACCAGGATGAGGGTGTGAGGGAGCCATGCATACCAGGATTGGAGATGAGGGGTGCCATGCATACCAGAATGGGGGAAGAGGGGTGCCATGCATACCAGGATGGGGGATGAGTGGTGCCATGCATATCAGGATTCGGGGTGAGGGGTGCCATGCATACTAGGATGGGGGAAGAGGGGTGCCATGCATACCAGGATTGGGGAAGAGGGGTGCCATACATACCAGGATGGGGGATGAGGGGTGCCATGCATACCAGGATGAGGGGTGCCATGCATACCAGGATGGGGGATGAGGGGTGCCATGCATACCAGGATGGGGGATGAGGGGTGCCATACATACCAGGATGGGGGATGAGTGGTGCCATGCATATCAGGATTCGGGGTGAGGGGCGCAATGCATACCAGGATTGGGGATGAGGGGCGCCATGCATACCAGGATGGGGGAAGAGGGGTGCCATGCTTATCAGGATTGGGGATGAGGGGTGCCATGCATACCAGGATTTGGGTTGAGGGGTGCCATACATAACAGGATAGGGATGAGGAGTGCCATGCAAACTAGGATGCGGGTGAGGGGTGCCATGCCTTCCAGGATTGGGGTTGAGGGGTGTCACGCATACCAGGATTGGGGATGAGGGTTGCCATGCATACCAGGATTGGGGATGAGGAGTGCCATGCCTTCAAGGATTGGGGATGAGGGGTGCCATGCATACCAGGATTGGGATGAGAGTTGCCAGATATACCAGGATAGGGATGAGGAGTACCATGCATACCAGGATTGGGGGATGAGGGGTACCATGCATACCAGGATTTGGGGTGAGGGGTGCCATGCACACCAGGATTGGGGGTGAGGAGTTCCACGCATACCAGGATTGGGGGTGAGTGGTGCCATGCCTTCCAGGATTTGGGTTGAGGGGTGCCATGCCTTCCAGGATTGGGGGTGAGGGGTGCCATGCATACCAGGATTGGGGGTGAGGGGTGCCATGCAAACCAGGATTGGGGATGAGGGGTGCCATGTATACCAGGATTGGGGGTGAGGGGTGCCATACCTACCAGGATAGGGATAAGGAGTGCCATGCATACCAGGATTTGGGTGAGGGGTACCATGCCTTCCAGGATTGGGGTTGAGGGGTGTCATGTATACCAGGAGTGGGGATTAGGATTGCCATGCATACCAGGATTGGGGATGAGTGGTGCCATGCCTTCTAGGATTGGGCATGAGGGGTGCCATGCATACCAGGAGTGGGATGCGGGTTGCCAGGAGTGTAAGGCGCTGGAGATCGCGGTATGCGTAGACACTGAATGCATACCGCGATCTCCGGCGCCATACTTACATACAGTACAGGCCAAAAGTTTGGACACACCTTCTCATTTAAAGATTTTTCTGTATTTTCATGACTATGAAAATTGTACATTCACACTGAATGCATAAAAACTATGAATTAACACATGTGGAATTATATACTTAACAAAAAAGTGTGAAACAACTGAAAATATGTCTTATATTCTAGATTCTTCAAAGTAGCCACCTTTTGCTTTGATGACTGCTTTGCACACTCTTGGCATTCTCTTGATTAGCTTCAAGAGGTAGTCACTGGAAATGGTTTTCACTTCACAGGTGTGCCCTGTCAGGTTTAATAAGTGGGATTTCTTGCCTTATAAAAGGGGTTGGGACCATCAGTTGTGTTGTGCAGAAGTCTGGTGGATACACAGCTGATAGTCCTACTGAATAGACTGTTAGAATTTGTATTATGGCAAGAAAAAAGCAGCTAAGTAAAGAAAAATAAGTGGCCATCATTACTTTAAGAAATGAAGGTCAATCAGTGTGAAAAATTGGGCAAACTTTGAAAGTGTCCCCAAGTGCAGTTGCACAACCCATCAAGTGTTGAAAAGAAACTGTCTCACATGAGGACCGCCCCAGGAAAGGAAGACCAAGACTCACCTCTGCTTCTGAGGATAAGTTTATCCGAGTCACCAGCCTCAGAAATCGCAGGTTAACAGTAGAGATGAGCGTTGTTCTACTCGAACTGTTCGCCAATCTCAAATTCGAGCTGTTTTGGGCGGTGTTCGAGCCGTTCGGCGAACACGAACAATTTGAGAAAAATTTGGCTGTTCGAGGTTATGTTCGATAACTGTTCGTGCACCAAAATCATAACTGGATTTTTTCTCAGTAATGATGAAAATTAATGTTAATACGCAGTTTGAGTGTACAGCGGGGTGGGGGGAGGGGCAGGGGATGGATCTCTGCAGGAACAATGAAGATCTCCATTTTTTTTTCTCTTTCCCGCATTTGCAGTGGGGAGGTGCAATCTGTCAGCCTATCAGCAGCGCACACACGGAGCGAAGTGCTTTTTTTCACACAAGCAAGGGCATGTGTCATTGGCAGTGTATGTCACATGTCCTTGCCCTATAAGACCAAGCCATTTTCCCCGTCGCCACCATTTTCTCACTGCTGCAGCTGCGTGTTAGACGGCACCGCTGTTGCTGTGTGCGCTATACCTTGTTAATTTCAAGCCAATTTTCGCACAAATATACAGATAGCTTGGGAGTAGGGAATAGTTGTGATTGCAGTCCTTTTAAGGACTAGGTTACAGCATTTCCTACGACTTTTATCAGGGAGGTCTGTGCTCTTAAATAGATAGATTGTGGGAGTAAAGACTAATTGTAATTGGAGTCCTTTTCAGGACTAGGTTACATCAGTTCCTATCAGTTTTTGCCAGGCAGGTCTGTGCCAGTGCTGTGCAAGTTTTTTTCACAGCATTTGGCTGAATCTAGCAAAGCTAATCCTTTTTGGCCTATTGCAGAGTGTGTTAGTCAGTGGAGTAGCCTATCTGTGTTGCAAGATATACCACCTGTGTATAGAATACCAATTTTTTTACTGCACCTAGTGAAGTAAAATCTTTTGGGCATAGCATCATTCTATTAGTCCATCTATACTGACCTCCATCAGGTTGCAAACTGAATATAATTTTTTTCTGCATGTAGCTCTGAAAAAATATTTGGCCTTCTAGCAGCGTGTCGGACTTTCTCTATTAGTCCATCTATACTGACCTCCATCAGGTTGCAAATTAAAAATAATTTTTATCTGCATCTACAGTACCTCTGAAAAAATATTTGGGCTTCTAGCTGTGTGTGGGACTTGTTGTATTAGTCCATCTATACTGACCTCTATCAGGTTGCAAACTGAATATATTTGTTTCTGCATCTACCTCTGAAAAAATATTGGGCTTCTAGCTGTGTGTGGGACTTGTTGTATTAGTCCATCTATACTGACCTCCATCAGGTTGCAAACTGAATATATTTTTTTCTGCATCTACCTCTGAAAAAATATTTGGGCTTCTAGCTGTGTGTGGGACTTGTTGTATTAGTCCATCTATACTGACCTCCATCAGGTTGCAAACTGAATATATTTTTTTCTGCATCTACCTCTGAAAAAATATTGGGCTTCTAGCTGTGTGTGGGACTTGTTGTATTAGTCCATCTATACTGATCTCCATCAGGTTGCAAACTGAATATATTTTTTTCTGCATCTACCTCTGAAAAAATATTGGGCTTCTAGCTGTGTGTGGGTCTTGTTCTATTAATCCATCTATACAGACCTCCATCAGGTTGCAAACTGAATATAATTTTTTTCTGCATCTAGCTCTGAAAAAATATTTGGCCTTCTAGCAGTGTGTGGGACTTTCTCTGTTAGTCCATCTATACTGACCTCCATCAGGTTGCAAACTGAATATAATTTTTTTCTGCATCTAGCTCTGAAAAAATATTTGGCCTTCTAGCAGTGTGTCGGACTTTCTCTATTAGTCCATCTATACTGACCTCCATCAGGTTGCAAATTAAAAATAATTTTTATCTGCATCTACAGTACCTCTGAAAAAATATTTGGGCTTCTAGCTGTGTGTGGGACTTGTTGTATTAGTCCATCTATACTGACCTCCATCAGGTTGCAAACTGAATATATTTTTTTCTGCATCTACCTCTGAAAAAATATTGGGCTTCTAGCTGTGTGTGGGACTTGTTGTATTAGTCCATCTATACTGACCTCCATCAGGTTGCAAATTGAATATAATTTTTTTCTGCATCTAACCCAGCCAATAGTTTTGGCCTAATACCACAGTTTGGCCACTCAGCTCTGCTCGGTTACCATCCATTGTTTTTTTGTGCAAACAACTCCAGAGTTGTGAATTAGTTAACCACCAAAATGAGTGGAAAAAGGCCTGCTGCTGGTGGAAAGGGGAATAGGCGTGTTGGGAAGGGGAAAAAAGTTTGTGTCCGTGGGGTAGGTGTTAAAGCAACAGTAACATCTGCAGAAGAAAGACCATCTTCCAGCCAAACTAAAATGTCTACTTCTTTTAGCGGACAATGTGATAAGATCCCTTTCTTACGGCCACGCCAATCGCTACAAATTCCAGATGAGGCACAAAAACAGCAGGTGCTTCAACGGATATCAAGTGCTCCTTTAAGTGGGCTCTCCTCCACATCAACTTCAACATCACAAATACTCCAGTCCTCAAAGGTGTCACCCAAATCGCACTTGCTTCCTCACAGCTCCCAAATCTCCAGCTGCCCGTCTGAGTATGAGGTAGAACAGATGGTTGAGTCTGCAGAGCTGTTTACTCATACTATAGCCTGGGAATCAGAGGTCGACTCCAGCGCTTCTGTGAATCCAGACGAGGAAATGATCTGCACTGATGCCCAGAATCTTTATGAGTCGGATCCAGGACCAGACGCAGAAGGTTCTGACCATAATGTAGACCCTCATTCCCAAACTGTAACTCCTGTTGGTGGAGACAATGAGGAAGACGATGATAAGACTCAAATACCTGATTGGAGCGACAACTTTAGTTTTTTGTCAGGGCAGGAACAGGTTGGCTCTGAGGACGACGGGTGTGATAACGCACAGGGTGATGATGATGAGGTTGGAGATCCCACTTACTGTCAACCCACAGTCAGCCAAGAGATGAGGTCAGCAGAGGAGGTGGAGGAAGATGCTAGTGACGACGAGGTCAGGTTGCGCCTTCCTGGACAGAGACGTAGTACTGGAAGCACGTCAACAACTGCATCCTCAAACACAACTCTGCCTCTCACCACAAGTCGTGGTGGCTCTTCAGGTCGCATGGGTGCTAAGCCTTGCATAGCCTGGGCATTTTTTCAGATCGATAAAGATGACCAAACTCGTGTTATCTGTAACATTTGTCAGCAAACGCTAAGTAGAGGCCAAAAAATACATAGTTTGAGTACTTCATGCATGAACCGGCACATGGACATGAAGCATAAGTTGCAGTGGGAAGCTCAGTGTGCTACAATGCGGCCTAGCCGGCCGGGCCAACCACCGTCTGCCATATCTTGTGCATCCGCGGCCTCTTTATCCTCTGTGACTGGGGGGACAGCAGTCACACCTGTTTTGGGGCGCAGACCTGCCACCTCTTTACCCGCAACAGCCAGCGTGATTGGCAGGTCATCATTTTCTTTGGAGGTGGGAACACCAGCTGGTGTTGAGCGCTGTCCGACATCGATAGCACCACCTTTGGATCAAGGCAACCTAACATGTCCGCCTGCATCTTCCTCACAGACTGGCAGTTTGCCGGGGACACCCTTATCAACCCCGTCTAAGCACAATAGCCAGCCCTCGGTCCCTCAGATGTGGACAAGTAAAAGACCATTTCCTCCTAGCCATGAGAAAGCTAAGAGGTTGAATTTCACCATCTGCAAGCTCTTGGCTACAGAAATGCTGCCTTTCCGCCTGGTGGACACAGAGGATTTTCGAGACCTTATGTCCGTCGCAGTGCCCCAGTACCAGATGCCCAGTCGGCACTACTTCTCAAAGAAAGGTGTGCCTGCGCTCCACCAGCATGTCGCACACAACATCACCGCTTCTTTGAGAAACTCTGTGTGTGACAGGGTGCATTTCACCACAGACACTTGGACGAGTAGGCATGGACAGGGGCATTACATGTCGCTGACTGGGCACTGGGTAACTATGGTGACAGCAGGACAAGGGGCTGCTGTCCAAGTCTTGCCGTCCCCACGAGTTGTGCGTCAATCCTCTTTATGTCAAAGTTCCTCCACTGCTTCTGCCTCCTCAACCTCCTCTCGGTCTTCCACCTGCACCCAAAGCCTGTCTGGTCATGCCACAAGCTTTCTAACTGCGCAGAAGGGATCCTGCACACCTCCTTACTATGCTGGCAGTAGGGCTCAACATCATCAGGCGGTTTTGACATTGAAATGTCTGGGAAATGTGAGTCACACAGCTGAGGAGTTGTGGTCAGCTCTGGAGAACCAATTTCATGAATGGTTGTCTCCACTGGACCTGAAACCAGGGAAGGCCGTGTGCGACAATGCTGCAAACCTGGGTGCGGCCCTTCGCCGGGGCAATGTCACACACGTGCCTTGTATGGCTCACGTGTTGAACCTGGTTGTCCAGCAATTTTTAGCCCACTATCCCAGACTAGATGGCCTTCTGCAGAGGGCACGGTCGCTGTGTGCTCACTTCCGCCGTTCGCATCCCGCAGCTCAGCGACTTACATCTCTACAGAAGTCGTTGGGCCTGCCACTTCACCGGCTAAAATGCGATGTGCCTACCCGGTGGAATTCAACTCTGCACATGTTGCAGCGACTGTGGCAGCACCGACAAGCCCTGGTGCAATACGTTCTGACGTATAGCCTGGGCCAACGAGATTCAGAGGTGGGGCAAATCACGCTGGAGGAGTGGTCTCAGATCAGGGACCTATGCACCCTTCTGCACAGTTTTGAAATGGCGACGAAGATGTTTAGTGCTGACGATGCCATTATCAGCATGACTATTCCGGTGATTTACATGCTGGAGCACATGTTAAACAGAATTCGGAGTCAGGTGGTGGCACAAGAGGAGGTGGAGGAAGTAGAGGAGGAGGAGTTGTATGCGGAAGGGCTAACATCTGCAAGGTCCAGACGGTCGGCAGCACCAAGGCGGCAGGCATGTGAGGGTGGGGGAGATGGTTTTACCAGGGCGCATGGTAGCAGCCAAACTAGTGAGGAAGGTGCAGGAGCCCAGGAAGAAGTGGAGGACGAACTGATGGAAGACTCATCAGATGAGGGAGACCTTGATCACATTTCTGTTGTGCGAGGTTGGGGGGAGAGGACAGAGGAAGGAAGCATGATTGTTACCTCGCCACCAACACAACAGGGACTTGGTGCTCCTGGATGCGCAACACACATGAGTGCCTTCTTGCTGCACTACCTGCAACATGACCCTCGAATTGTGAGAATTAGAAATAATCCTGACTACTGGGTTGCCACACTGTTAGATCCCCGGTACAAAAGTAAATTTGCAGAAATTATTCCTGCCATAGAAAGGGATGCACGCATGCAGGAGTATCAGCAGAGACTGTTGCAGAATCTTACATGTGCTTTTCCACAAAATACCAGTGGTGCACGTAGTGAATCTCACAGTTCCAACTTGCCAACCGTGGGACCGTCGAGTGTTCAGCACTCAAACTGTAACAGAACCACAGTATCTGCTGGTAACATGAATTTTGCGGAATCATTTCACCACTTTTTTAGCCCATCCTTTGCAAGGCCACAGGAGACAAGAAGTCTGACACATAGTCAACGCCTAGAGACGATGGTACAGGAGTATCTCCAAGTAAACATTGAAGCCACGACTGTGTCACTGGACCCTTGCTCTTTTTGGGCTTCCAATCTGGATAAATGGCCGGAGCTAGCCACTTACGCCTTGGAGATCTTGTCATGCCCCGCAGCCAGCGTTCTGTCTGAACGTGTGTTCAGCGCTGCTGGTGGTGTGCTGACAGATAAGCGCACGCGGCTCTCCACTGATAATGTAGACAGACTCACGTTCATAAAGATGAACAAATCATGGATCCGAAACGACTTTTCTACCCCTGTGTCATCCTGGGGAGAGTAAAAGCTTGATGATTGGTTAAAATCACCCTACCAACCGTTTTAAGCTTTCAAATTACTGATCATGTTTATCTGTATCTTGACTGGAAAATAATTTGGGCTTTGTAGCAGTGTGCAGCACTGATCCTATTAGGCCATCTATACTAAAGCTTCACCAGATTTAAAATTAAAAATAATTTTTAGCTGCATCTAGCCCGGAAAATAATTTTGGGGCTCCGAGATGCGCAAGACACATAAGTGCCTTCTTGCTGCACTACCTGCAGCATGACCCTCATATTGTCAGAATTCGAAGTAATCATGACTACTGGGTTGCCACACTCTTAGATCCCCCAAACTTTTCGATCAACCTTTTCATTTTAATAAAGACCAAAAAAATGGTCATTTTTGAAATTATAAGCATTAGCAGGTTGTTAGAAACTGAAATCAAACAGTTTTCAACTCAAAACTTTATTCTAGGTGATGTTACATTTTCACATAGGACCCCTTGTTCGAAAGGAGCTTCTGAACTCTCTCGTCCATTGAATTTGTCAGGTTTTGGATGGTTTCTGCTTCAATTGTTTTGCATGAGGACAGAATACCCTCCCAGAGCTGTTGCTTAGATGTGAACTGCCTCCCGCCATCATAGACACTCCTTTTAATGATGCTCCAAAGGTTCTGAATGGGGTAGAGGTCAGGGGAGCATGGGGGTCGCACCATAAGTTTGTCCCCTTTTATGCCCATATCAGCCAGAGATGCAGATGTTTTATGTGCAGCATGAGATGGTGCATTATCATGCAGAAAAATGATCTTGCTGTGAAATACACGGTTCTTCTTCTTGAACCATGGCAGGAAGTGCTGTTTGAGAAAATCCACATACATTATGGAGTTCATCTTTAGCGCCTTCAGGGATCCTAAAGGGGCCGACAATCTCTCTCCCCATGATTCCAGCCCAAAACATTACTCCACCTCCTCCTTGTTGGCGCTGTAGCCGTGTTTGCGTGGGGTGTCCATCAACCAGCCATCCTCCACTCCATCCATCTGGACCATCGAGCGCTGCACGGCACTCATCCGTGAACAAAACTGTTTTGAAATCAGTCTTCATGTAATGTTTGGCCCACTGGAGCCGTTTCTGCTTGTGTGAAGTGGATAGAGGAGGTCGACAGGATGGCGTATGCACAGCTGCAAACCTCTGAAGGAACCTGCATCTTGTTGTTCGGGGGACGTTGGAGGCACAAGCAGCTTCAAAAACTTGTCTGCTGCTATGACAAGGCTTTTTTGCCGCTGCTCTTTCAACCTGACGTAATTGCCTGTAGGAAAGAGTCCTAAATTTGCCCTTATCAGCACGCACACGTGTGTACTGTGAATCAGCTACATACTTATTGATTGCCAAGACACTTCATCCTGATCATCGCACAATGTTGATTGTAGTCATGCCTTGACCTAAACACTCCACAATTTGTTGCTTCTCAGCAGCCGACACATCCTTTTTCTTTCCCATTTTGGCAGAAAATGTAGGCTGCTTAATAATGTGAGAGAGCCTTCTTAAGTAGTCTTGCCTTTCATTGGACACACCTGCCAAACTAATTAGCACAGGTGTCTGCAATTGCTTACAGTGATATAAAGAGCCCTGACACACATCACCATCAATGAGTTTAACTGACAAACAAACAAATTCTTCCCTTATCACTCCTAAACACTTTTTGCATAATAATTTGGAACGCAGTGTACATGTGCTTTTCCACAAAACACCAGCGGTTCACGTAGTGAATCTTACAGTTCTAACTTGCCAACAGTGGTCTGTATGGAGTTGTTCAATAAAGGGCCCAAAATTAAGATAACATAGATGGGAGAGGTCTCTATGAATAGGAATTCCTAAGTATTTGATACCCTGTGAGGGCCAGGCAAAGGGAAAGTTGGACTGGATGGAATCCTATATGGATTTGGGGAGGGAGACATCGAGGGCCTCAGACTTCGCTGCATTGATTTTAAAATTTGACCATGTAACAAAGTGATCTATTTCAGCCATAACAGCATGGATGGATATATGTGATTGAGTGATATATACTAGGACATCATCAGCAAATAGAGAGCACTTGTACTCGGTGCCTCCCACCTCAATCCACCTAATATTGGGGTTATGGCGAATTGATGAGAGCAGGTGCTCCATCACTAGGATGTATAAGAGAGGGGACAGAGGACATCCCTGCCTTGTCCCATTGGTGATTGTGAAAGGTGATGAAAATGTTCTGACGCACCCCCTGGGCCTTGGGACACCCGGAGCCGGACCCTTTTTGGTGGATGCTGGTGGTTGTAGTCTTCGTGGCGGCGACCCGGTTCCGTGGCTCAGGGCGGTCAAACCAGTGGCGGAACTATTTATGTGGTTTTGATGTTTAAATGTACGACTACGCCACCCGTGGATTGCGGTCAGAGTGAACCGCCGCTACAGGGCAGACCGCTGAGGCTGGTGTTGTGGGTGCAGCAGAGCGTAGCATAACTCCCCACGGGAGGAGTATAGCCTCAGGGCAGTGTATGCGGAGGATGGGGGTGATGGTGCAGGGCAGCAGCAGTAACGACACGGAGTCAGTGATGCAGTTCAGGGCCTTTACTCACAGTTCTTATTATCCAGACCACGTCTGCAGGTAACGGCTGCCCACGTCGTACTGTGCTCACCAGGTGAGGGGCTCAGACAACTCCCAGATAACTTTGGAGCACTTCACAGGACCCACTTTGTGTGTCCTTTGTCTGGCCTTTCTTACCAACACTTCTGTCCGGCTGCCTCGGGCCTCCTCTTGGTAAACTTGGCGCCAGTTTCCCTGACCCTATGTGGTGCCTTCCTAGCGGGTGTAGCGAGGGGCTGCGCCACATAAAATGTCAGAGCCTCCGGTTTCTAGCTGAGGGTCGTTTCCTGCCTCCACTAGTTCGGGGACCGGTCTCCCCCTTTGGCCTGACCCCTCCACGCAGGTGGATTCGGGCGTGCGGTGGCGACTCGCCCGTCCGCACCCCTGGGATCCCTTCATTCCTCGTTCCTGGAGCCTTCTCCGCTCCTCTTCCTACCTTCTCCCTCTTCCAGGCCTGGGCCTCTGTTACTAGGCCCGCCTCCGGAGCAGAGCTCATGCAGAGCCCCTGCTCCCTGCCACTTCTGCTCAGACTTCTCTGCACTGAACTAAGATGGTGCCCACCTTTTATACTCCCTTCTCAATGCACCCAGGAACTGCTTCCTCCCTGCTCCTGCACTACAGGGTTCCCCTTCCTCAGTGTTCCCTCCCCCCACTCCAGCCAGGGACAGGGACTGTCGTGCCCATCTCAGAGGCATATTGGTCGCCCTGCCCCACGGCAATGTGGTGTAATGCATGCAGGTGTCGGGTCCTGATCCACACTCCATCCTTACCTGAGAGTGAGATATCACACCTCTGGGTGAGGTGCAATACGTCTGTAGCAACCGAGCCCTCAGGGTGCTACAGTTCCATTTATCTTCAGCCTAGGTGACGTATTGTGATACAGGGCCGTGATTTTGGCTATAAAAGGGTCCCCTAGACCCCTACCCCAAGCTTTTTAAGAGAATCATATATGGCGTGCCAGGAGACTCTATGGAATGCTTTCTCAGCATCCAACGAGAGTATCTAATTACAAATTTTTAACTGCATCTAGCCCAGGAAATACTTTGTGCCTAGTAGCAGTGTCTGCTAGTCAGCGGATTATCCCGGCTGTTAAGCAAGCTACACCACCTGTAGTTTAGACACTTAATTTTTTCAAAGGAAATGCTTCGGGACCATGGGATACTTAGTGAAGAGCATCAGGAGGCACCCCAAGGCATAGGGGCTGGGACTGGCAGTAGGATGCCTTGCGGTGGACAGCCGAGCTCGATCCTTATAAAAGCTTTTTAACTGCAGCAGCTTTAGTGGACGCTACTGGAGCTGGAATTACACGGCTGCTGGCATGAGACTTGCCCTCCAATAGATCCTTGTAAATGGATTTAAAGTGTATTCATTCAAATTAGAGAGACAATTTAAATTAAAAAGCTTAGAGCTGCCTCCACCACAGGGGGGCTCGCTCGACCCACCAGCGGACAGGCACCAGTATTGGGAGAGGGGGGCTGGCCATCAGGGTTCACCGCGGCTCTGGCACAAACCCGGCGACACGGAGGTGGCACGGGCAGGAGCGGACTGGCCGTGTCGGCTTCTCACTTTTTGGATTTTAGAAGGGCATGACATGCCTATATCTGTGTCTCCCCCTCCTTTTACTCCTCCACCTCTTTTATTTTCGCATGACTATATGTACTTGTCACTTTTCCATGTGTTAGTTATGTCTTCTGAGCAGTTTGTCAGCTTTTGGACACCTTTGAAGGTGTTTTCTATGTGTTTCTATGTGTTTTTGTTTGCCTGCCATTGGTTTTAACGGTGTTCGAAGGTGTTCGACGAACAGTTCGACGAACAGTTCGGCGAACACACGGGTGTTCGACGAACCGAACCGAACTCGAACACTACGGGGGTGGCTCAACACTAGTTAACAGCAGCTTAGGTTAGAGACCAGGTCAATGCCACACAGAGTTCTAGCAGCAGACACATCTCTACAACAACTGTTAAGAGGAGACTTTGTGCAGCAGGCCTTCATGGTAAAATAGCTGCTAGGAAACCACTGCTAAGGACAGGCAACAAGCAGAAGAGACTTGTTTGGGCTAAAGAACACAAGGAATGGACATTAGACCAGTGGAAATCTGTGCTTTGGTCTGATGAGTCCAAATTTGAGATCTTTGGTTCCAACCACCGTGTCTTTGTACGACGCGGAAAAGGTGAACGGATGGACTCTACATGCCTGGTTCCCACCGTGAAGCATGGAGGAGGAGGTGTGATGGTGTGGGGGTGCTTTGCTGGTGACACTGTTGGGGATTTATTCAAAATTGAAGGCATACTGAACCAGCATGGCTACCACAGAATCTTGCAGCGGCATGCTATTCCATCCGGTTTGCGTTTAGTTGGACCATCATTTATTTTTCAACAGGACAATGACCCCAAACACACCTCCAGGCTGTGTAAGAGCTATTTGACCAACAAGGAGAGTAATGGGGTGCTACGCCAGATGACCTGGCCTCCACAGTCACCAGACCTGAACCCAATCGAGATGGTTTGGGGTTAGCTGGACCGTAGAGTGAAGGCAAAAGGGCCAACAAGTGCTAAGCATCTCTGGGAACTCCTTCAAGATTGTTGGAAGACCATTTCCGGTGACTACCTCTTGAAGCTCATCAAGAGAATGCCAAGAGTGTGCAAAGCAGTCATCAAAGCAAAAGGTGGCTACTTTGAAGAACCTAGAATATAAGACATATTTTCAGTTGTTTCACACTTTTTTGTTAAGTATATAATTCCACATGTGTTAATTCATAGTTTTGATGCCTTCAGTGTGAATGTACAATTTTCATAGTCATGAAAATACAGAAAAAAATTTAAATGAGAAGGTGTGTCCAAACTTTTGGTCTTTACTGTACTTACCTGACCGTGAAGAGCGTTGCCGCGGCGCCTCTCTTCTGGCCGGAGACCGGGGCAGGAGTGAGGCATCAGATCGGCTCATGTGCATAGCACTATCCGGCGCCATTTTACTGAAGACATATTTGCAAAATGGCACCGGACAGCGCGGTGCTCCGGCGCCACACTCCTCCCCCGGCCTCCGGCAGAACAAGATGCAGCAGCGCTGGAGCACAGGGAAGAACTGTGAGTATAACTGTTTATTTTTTTGTATGTGTGTACAGCGTGAAAGGGATGAGAGGGCCACACATACCAGGATTGGGGGGATGAGGGGTACCACACATACTAGGATTGGGGTGAGGGGATCACGCATACCATTATGGGGGGTGAGGGGACCATGCATACCAGGATTGAGGGGTACCATGCATACCAGAATAGGGATGAGGGGTGCCATGCATACCAGGATTGGGGGTGAGGAGGCCATACATACCAGAATTGGGATGAGGGGACATGCATACCAGGATTGGGGTGAGGGGTGCCATACATACCAGGATGAGGGGTACCATACATACCAGGATTGGGGATGAGGGAGTCATGCATACCAGGATGGGGGTGAGGGGTACCATGCATACCAGGATTGGGGATGAGGGGTGCCATGCATACCAGGATTGGGAATGAGGGAGCCATGCATACCAGGATGGGGGTGAGGGAGCCATGCATACCAGGATGAGAGTGAGGGGTACCATGCATACCAGGATAGGGGGTGAGGGGTACCATACATACCAGGATTGGGATGAGGGGTGCCATGCAAACCAGGATTGGGGATGAGGGAGCCATGCATACCAGGATGGGGATGAGTGGTGCCATGCATGCCAGGATTGGGAATGAGGGAGCCATACATACTGGGATTGGGGATGAGGGAGCCATGCACACCAGGATTGGGGATGAGGGGTGCCATGCATACCAGGATTGGGGATGAGGGGTGCCATGCATACCTGGATTGGGGATGAGGGGTGCCATGCATACCAGGTTTGAGGATTATGGAGCCATGCATACCAGGATGGGAGTGAGGGAGCCATGCATACCAGGATTGGGGGTGAGGGACCATGCATACCAGGATTGGGGATGAGAGCTAACATGCAAACGAGTATTGGGGACGAGGGGTAAGATGCATACAAGGATAAGGGGGTGAGGGGTACCATACATACCAGGATTGGGATGAGGGGTGCCATGCATACTAGGATAGGGGATGAGGGGTGCCATACATGCCAGGACTGGGGATGAAGGGTGCCATGCATACCAGGACTGGGGATGAGGGGTGCCATGCATACCAGGACTGGGTATCAGGGGTGCCATGCATACCAGAACTGGGGATGAGGAGTTCCATGCATACCAGGATTGGGGATGAGGGGTGCCATGCATACCAGGACTGGGGATGAGGGGTGCCATGCATACCAGGACTGGGGATGAGGGGTGCCATGCATACCAGGATAGGGATGAGGGGTGCCATGTATACCGGGACTGGGGATGAGGGGTGCCATGCATACCGGAACTGGGGATGAGGGGTGCCATGCATACCGGGATTGGGGATGAGGGAGCCATGCATACCGGGATTGGGGATGAGGGGTGCCATGCATATTGTGATTGGGGATGAGGGGTGCCATGCATACCGGGATTGGGGATGAGGGGTGCCATGCATACCAGGATTGGGGATGAGGGGTGCCATTCCTGCCAGGATTTCGGATGAGGGGTGCCATGCATACCGGGATTGGGGATGAGGGGTGCCATGCATACCAGGATTGGGGATGAGGGGTGCCTTGCATGCCAGGATTTCGTATGAGGGGTGCCATGCATACCAGGATTTCGGATGAGGAGTACCAAGCATACCAGGATTGGGGATGAGGGTTGCCACGCATACCAGGATTTCGGATGAGGTGTGCCTTGCATACCAGGATTGGGGATGAGGGGTGCCATGCATGCCAGGATTTCGGATGAGGGGTGCCATGCATACCAGGATTTCGGATGAGGAGTACCACGCATACCAGGATTGGGGATGAGGGTGGCCACGCATACCAGGATTTCGGATGAGGGGTGCCTTGCATACCAGGATTGGGGATGAGGGGTGCCATGTCTTCCAGGATTGGGGGTGAGGTGTGCCATGCATACCATTATTGGGTGGTGAGGGGACCATGCATACCTGGATTGGGGTGAGGGGACCATGCATACCAGGATTGAGGGGTACCATGCATACCAGAATAGGGATGAGGGGTGCCATGCATACTAGGATGGAGGGATTGGGTGCCATGCAAACCAAGTTTATGGGATGAGGAGGCCATACATAGCAGAATTGGGATGAGGGGTGCCATGCATACCAGGATGAGGGGACCATACATACCAGAATTGGGATGAGGGGTACCATGCATACCAGGATGAGGGGTACCATACATACCAGGATAGGGATGAGGGCTACCATGCATACCAGGATAGTGATGAGGAGTGCCACGCATACCAGGATTGGGGATGAGGGGTGCTATGCATACCAGGATTTCGGATGAGGTGTGCCATGCATACCAGGATTGTTGATGAGGGGTGCCATGCCTTCCAGGATTGGGGGGAGAGGGGACCATGCACACCAGGATTGGGGGATAAGGAGTGCCATGCATACCAGAAAAAGGATGAGGGGTACCATACATACCATGATAGGAATGCGGGGCACCATGCCTACCAGGATGAGGGATGGGGTGCCATGTATACCAGGATGAGGGGTACCATACATACCAGAATAGGAATGAGGGGTGCAATGTATACCAGGATGAGGGGTATCATGCATACCAGAATAGGGATGAGGGGTACCATGCATACCAGGATTGGGGATGAGGTGTGCCATGCATACCAGGATTGGGGATGAGGGGTGCCATGCATACCAGGATTGGGGATGAGGGGTGCCATGCATGCCAGGATTGGGGATGAGGGGTACCATGTATACCAGGATTGGGGATGAAGGAGCCATGAATACCGGGATTGGGGATGAGGAGTGCCATGCATACCGGGATTGGGGATGAGGGGTGCCATGCATACCAGGATGTGGGTGAGGGGCCAATGCATACCAGGATGAGGGATACCATGCATCCCAGGATAGGGATGAGGGATGGGTACCATGCATACCAGGATAGGGATGAGGAGTACCACACATACCAGCATTAGGGATGAGGGTGTGCCACGCATACCAGGATTGGGGGTGAGGGGTGCAATGCCTTCCAGGATTGGGTAGAGGGGTGCCATGCATACCAGGATTGGGGGTGAGGGGTGCCATGCATACCAGTATTGGGGGTGAGGGGTGCCATGCATACCAGTATTGGGGGTGAGGGGTGCCATGCCTTCCAGGATTGGGGTTCAGGGGTGCCATGCATACTAGGATTGGGGATGAGGGGTGCCATGCATACCAGGATTGGGCGAGGGGTGCCATATATACCAGGATTGGGGGTGAGGGGTGCCATGCATACCAGGATTGAGGGTGAGGGGTGCCATGCATACCAGGATTGGGGGTGAGGGGTGCCATGCATACCAGGATTGGGAAAGAGGGGTACCATGCATATCTGGATTGGGGAAGAGTGGTGCCATGCATATCTGGATTGGGGTTGAGGGGTGCTATGCATACCAGAATTGGGGGTGAGGGGTGCCATGTATACCAGGATTGTGGGTGAGGGGTGCCGTGCATACCAGGATTGGGGGTGAGGAATGCCATACATACTAGGATTGGTGCTGAGGGGTGCCATGCATACCAGGATGGTGGGGACAGGATGGGGGCAGCACATATACCAGGAGGGGGGCAGCACATACCAGCATGAGAGACCATATACCAATAAAAATGCTCGCCACCCGGGCGTAGAACGGGTTCAATAGCTAGTGTCATATAAATGTCATTAGATCTGCTTAATAAATAAACATTGTGTAATTTCTGTAATTAATTCCCTTTGAATGTTTGGTATCAAGGAAAATGATCCAAAAAGCTTCTCTCATGAAGAGCTTCTTCTGCCACGTACCTCCCCGATTCGGTTTTGTCACTTTTTCCAAACCAAAATACTGAAACTATTTAGATTACCCTTATGACGTTCCAAGAAATGTCAGCCTGCTACTGAATATGTTATATTATTATTTTTGATATTATAAATATGTTCAGCAATCCTTTTTTTTAAAAATTTTTTACTAGTTTACAATGCATGTTATAAATAACATGAATGGTTTCACAATTAATAAAGAATGAAATATTAAAACGATCATCTATTTGTAAAGTTTTTTTGTGTAAAGCGGCAGACATTGTATTTTTCCCAAAACATTTAGGAAATCCTCTAGTAAAAAGCCATGTTGCGTTATTTGTGCGTTTTTTATATAGACTAGATGAGAGTACATTTCCTATTGATTTACCATATTTTGTGGACTATAAGATGCACTGGACCATAAGACGCATCCCAAATTTTGGGGAGGAAAATAAGAAAAAAATTGTAAAATAAAATGGTGGTGCATCTTATAGTCCGATTTGACGGTAGCTTACAAGGGGCAGTGGAGGTGGATCGGGGTCACAGGAGACAGTTTTGCTGCTGCAGGATTCAAGCAGCGGTAGGAGTGGGGAGATGCTGCTGACCCTGGGTTAGGTGGAGGAGGGCGTCCCGGCGGTGCGAGGCTGCGGGCCCTGGGCTTTCAGAAAATGTTGGCGGTGAGCTGAGTCCGGCACTTCCCATTGATTTCCCTGCTGTGGGCTTCGGGAAAATGGACGACCAAGGTGGTGCATGCACAGATTGAAAACGTGGGAGTTGAGATCTTGGGATACGAGATCACGACTCCCGAGATCTCAATCTACGCATGTGCTGCCTCCAGCGGACATTTTCCAAAAACGCGCTGCAAGAAAATCAATGGGAAGGGGACTGACCACCTCCAATATTTTATGAAAGCCCAGGGCCCATACCCTCAAACTACCGGGACACCCTCCCAACCCGGGCCTGCAGCATCTCCCCACTTCTGCCACTGCCGACGACCACCTGCAGCAGGGACCCTGCCTCCTATGACTCCGCTCCACGGCAGCTGACACCCTCCCAGGTAAGCTACATTAGGATTATTAGACGCACCACCATTTTCCTCCCAAATTTGAGGGGAAAAAAGTGTCTTATAATCCGAAAAATACAGTACCTTTTTTTGGCGACACATCTATATCCTTTGCTGATGATCTCATGAAGAGTTTTGTCCTGCTGTAATGCAGGAATATACTTCAAAGCAATGTTTTTTTATTTTATTGAATTGATGACTATATGGATTGCTGAACATGATAGCTTGATTATTACCCTGGAAAATTTTTTATATTTTTCAGTTTTTTACCATTTGTTATTAGTGATGAGCGAGCACTAAAATGTTCCCTTGCAGGCTCTATCTCTTAATTTCCCTTGCAGGATCTATCTCTATTTTCAATGGTGTCTACGATGGTGGCTGGAGACTAGCTGCTATGATTAGTTATGAGCGAGCACTAAAATGCTCGGGTACTCGTTGCTCGAGTCGAGCAAATTGGAATACTTGGGTGCTCGGTTTGAGTAATGAGCCCAATGTAAGTCTATGGGAAACTCGAGAATTTTTTCCGGCGCCCTTCCCCACTGGTGGTCCGCAGAGGGCCTAAAAATTGCCCAAATCAATGGGAACAGTGCTCAAATGACATTGGAACAACATGGGGAAGACCCCTGGAAGCATCTCTGACTCCCAGATCACTGCTGTCAACAATGTTGTTAGAGGTATTGTAAGGTGTCTCAGCGAGGTAGTCATGGGCGAGCTGTAGCCCCTGCTCGCTCTGGCACCCTACAGACAATACGTGTCCTCCCTCTGATGTGTGGCTGTGCATGTGGTGCTCTCCACTTACTTCCAACCATCCGATCGTGGCTGTCTCCAGGCATTTCTCTTCTGGGACCAGGGCAGCAATAAATTCAGAGGATACGAGGTTCTTAACCATAACTTTGACTTTACTTGGGGAAGAGGAGTATGTACAATATTTACAGGCAGATATAATGGATAAGGCTCGACAGGTTATTATCTCCCTCACAGGCGCTGGCTACATCTTCAGCCCTGGTTCCCTCTTTAAGTGAAGCATCTCTGTGACTCTAATATCTAGCCCAAGAGACTCTTCTGCAATAACAACAGTGTTCCGGATCCAATATCTCCCCCACGTCTTAGCCTGGAGTCCTATTTATCTTCCTCTGCTACCTGCAGACTAGAAGTGCCCTGGGTCCTCAATACCTCCGTTGAGTTTCTCCGGCCGGCCAACAGGACTCTTGCGTAGGGAGACTTTTGCACTATTGATCCCACTGTCTGAGGGTATGGAGCTCCCGTCTACCCTAGCAGCCACCATATATTCAGGCTGCCCGTACGGTTCACTGTCCTATCTCTTACTATTCATCACTTCCTGCTTCTGGAAACTAAGCTGAGATTTTCCTGATGTGCCCACCCTCTGTGGGCTGTCATCACACACCTTTAACCCCTTCACTGTCTGCAATACTGCTGGCAGACTCAACCTGACATCTGCACCCGGGACAGTGGCATCTTGTGGCCTATTACAAGTACTGCAGCCCACAAGGAATTATGTCAGGAACAAGCTCTATAAACACTCGAGGCTTGATCAGGGCAATAAGGTCCCACCTCTACTCTACTGACTGGACCATTGCAGCTAACCCCCTTAGCTCAGCCTAACAACAGTTCAGAGAGGTCTAACTCTGGGAACATTCCTTGTTTTAACTACATCAGTGCCGAAGGAAGGCTAGGTCCTTCCCCACTATTACAGTATTATGCGACTTTTACAGACTTACAATAAAACATACAAAACCGAAACCAAAATGTATTTTCCTGGGAAATATGTTAAGGAACATCCTTTCCAGGGTAATGACTTGTATATAAGACAAAATACATAACCAAAACAAAAATGCTCCTCCACATCTTGAGCTACGTTAACACGTAGCATTTTTGCACTTTTGCATTGCTTTCAATCGTCAAAAATGCATTCACCGGGAAATGTCATTTTAACATTTTACAGCCTTATCTGGCCATGTGGTGTGTGACATGGGAACAGCATGGGGAAGACCCCTGGAAGCATCTCTGACTCCCAGGGCACTGCCTAAAACTGTGGTCATCTCGTCAGACGTGATCCTATATTATTGCGGTAATAATACAGACATTTTTGGCAATGTGACAAATGTTAAACTCCATTTAAAATGGACAAGGTGTGTGTCAAGGGATGGGGAATTGGACGTTATGGTGATGGTGATAGTGCACGCAGAGGGCGTGGGCAAGATGACACTGTGCCTGCTGAGGGAGCACAACAAACAACCACATCATGTTGAACTACCTTTCTGTCCCAATTTCTAGGGGGCAGCAGAACACCACTATTGAAGCCAGAGCAGTGTGAAAAGGTTGTTGGTTGGATAGCAGAAAAAAAGCTTCCAGTCAGTTTGCCACCACCACCACCCTGTGTTCCACATGGTCCAGTCTCATTAGATGTGAGTCTAGACCACATTATTATTATTACTTTATCGCCGTTTATTCCATGGCACTTTACATGTGAAAAAGGGGGTATACATGCTCTATTCTTTCTGTTCTAAATTGTCGGGTACCGGTGTATGCCACTGATGAATTGCCGGCTTTTCATGTTTCACTGTGAGCACTGTTCCCATCGATTTGGGCAATCACTGTAATGCCACAACCACCATGGCTGTGACATTACAGTGAGTGGCAGACAATCCCTGCATGATTGGTGCTCTAAATAGCACCAAACATGCAGGACGGGGACCCGAGCTCCCGCCTGAGCATCTCGAAAGTACTCGGCGAGCTCCGAGCATCTCGAGTACTGAGATGCTTGGGCGAGTACTGAGCAGTGGCGAGCATGCTCGCTCATCACTAATACAGAGCCATCAGCTTTTGTTTTGGCCAAAAGATTTTTATAGCTGCCACCACGATAAGGTAGACTCTTCTGGCCGGGTCCCACTCTGCTCTAACCTATTAAACATTTCTTAAAATATCCAGTTATCCAGTATTCTTTTTAGGTATATTTTTATTTTTCTTTAAGGGAATGTGTCATATACATTTTTTAAAATGACCAATAATACCACATACAAGGATCAAATACCACCACACCATGACCAGACCACGTATTACCACCGTTACCACCACATAGTGATTGAATAATACTACATACAAGGGACAAAAACTGCCACACCATGACCAGACCACATATTACCACCACATACTGACCGAATAATACCACATACAAGGGACAAAAACCGCCACACCATGACCACACCACATATTACTACCACATTGTCAGCGAATAATACCACATACAAGGGACAAAAAACACCACACCATGACCACACCACATATTACCACCACATTGTCAGCGAATAATACCACATACAAGGGACAAATACCGCCACACCATGATTGGACCACATAGTGACTGAATACTATAATACTGATCATTAATAAAAAAAAACACAATACTAATATTACCATAAGTGCCATTATACATGGGAGCTCTATACATGGTATACAGTGTATAATGTAAGTGTACAGGTAATATAGTGATTACCAGTGATATTATACAAGGAGCTCTGTATATAGTGTCAGTGTACAGGTAATACAGTGATCACCAGTGACATTATACACAGGAGCCCTGTACATAGTATACAGTGTATAGTGTCAGTGTACATGTAATACACTGACTCACCGGTGACGTGTCTAGGTGAAGTCCTTCATCTTTGCTTTTCTCCTTCATCAAACGCAGACCGCCATCACTTCTTCCAGCCAGGACTTGTCTCTACATGAAATAACACACAGTTATCTAGAGCACATTCCCCAACTTCTACATTACACAGCTGAATACAGACGTTCACCCACCATTAATATATAATTAGTCATTATGCAACCCATCATTCCAAATATAGATTGTAATCCACCACTGTGCCCCCACTAACTATAAAGAGCCACTTCTCCACCCAATAAATATATGAATTAATTAGCACCTGTACTCTTTTACTCTTTCCCCCAATTTATTACCAGTCACAGTCCTGCATTCTCAAAGCCCCCTTCTCTGCATCTCCTGCTCCCCCGATTCATTATATTTACATGCACCTACTGCCCCAATTCATTATGTCATGTCCGTGCTCTCCCCACACCCACCCTTTATTCATCATCATTTACTCTCCCCTACTCCCAATTCATCATTTGCTCTTCCAAACCTCCACTTCCAATTCTCCATGGGCTCTCCCCACCCTCCACTCCCAATTCCCCATGGGCTTTCCCCACACTCCACTCCCAATTTCCCATGGGCTCTCCCCACCCTCCACTCCCAATTCCCCATGTGCTCTTCCCACCATCCACTCACAATTCCCCATGTGCTCTCCACTCCCTCCACTCACATTTCCCCATGTTCTCTTCCCACCACTCCAAATTACCCATATGCTCTTCCCTCCACTCCAAATTCCCCATGTGCTCTCCCCTCCCTCCACTCCCAATTCCCCATGTGCTCTCATCTCCCTCCACTCACAATTCCCCATGTGCTCTTCCTACCACTCCAAATTACCCATATGCTCTACCCACCCTCCACTTCCAATTCCCAATGTGCTCTTCTCACCCTCCCTCCACTACAAATTTCCCATGCGCTCTCCCCTCCCTCCACTCCAAATTCCCCAGGTGCTCTTCCCACCACTCCAAATTACCCATATGTTCTAACCACACTCTACTCCCAATTCCCAAAAGCTCTTCCCACCCTCCACTCCCAATTCCCAATGATCTCTTCCCACCCTCCCTCCACTCCAAATTCCCCATGCGCTCTTGCAACCCTCCCTCCACTCCAAATTCCCCATGTGCTCTTGGCACCCTCCCTCCACTCCAAATTCCCTATGTGCTTTTCCCACCTTCCATTCCCAAGACCATTAATTAATTTAAAAAAATTAAGTTTTCATACTTACCTGTCATACGATCCCTGCAGCTGAGCTGGCATCCTGGTGCAGCTCCCTCTCTCTGTAGGCGCATACACAATGAGTCATCGCATACGCGCCTTCACCAACGTGTCACAGGTGAGGAGGGATCCCCTTGGAGCTGCTGCACTGCCATTCAGTGTTGAAAGCTGTGAGCACTCCGAGGGGTCCCTGCAGCAGGAGAGGTAGGGCGCCGGGTTCTCCTGACTTCTGGTCAGGTGACGGCGCGTACGTGATGTCACATGACGAGAAGTCAGGAGAAATGTGAGGGAGCTGCAGGCCCAGCTCCGGGAAGGTATTTAGCGTCGGGGTATGCACAGCTGAAAACAGCGCCCCGGCGCTCGGCACTTCGCTACAGCATGGGGCCCCGGGAGTAGAAGAACAAGAAGGGGGGCCCCGACTGGGCCCGGGCCCCCCTCTGTACTGCTGCTCACGGTGCCCCATACAGCAGTAAGGGCAGTAATGCCCTGATGGCGGCCCTGAGTGTGGTGGCCACAGACACAAGACAGGAAACTACTCCCCGGAACACCAACACAACAGCAAAGACTGTTTAGATAACCTCAAAAAGGCCATTTGTAACATCTGGGAAGACGGCATTAGCAGGGGCAGCAAAACTACCAAACTGACCACCACCAGCATGCTCAGGCACATGACAGCAAAGCACCTGACTAGCTGGGCCAAACACCAAGGAGCAGAATCAGTGTCTGCGGGTTACACCACTGCCTCTTTTGCTGTTGTGCCTGCACGCTAATCCCCTGTCTATGGCGCATACGCAGATGACTCCCGCCCTGCACCTGTTATTGCAGACTTGCAACCAACACCGTCCACATCCTTGTCCCTTTGCAGCATTCAGTTGTCCCTACCACAGTCCTTGAAATGCAAGCCCAGGAATGCAGCCAGCCATCCACACACCCACAGGCCACAATACTAAACTGCCACATAAAACCTCCGTACATAAAAGCTGATGAGTGGGCATGAATGTCTGACATCTGTGCTCTCCTCCAAAACTTTGAGGACTTCACCAACATGGTGAGCGGCGATGACGCCATAATTATCGTCACCATCCCGCTTATCAGTCTACTGAAACGCTCACTGCTCACAATTAAAGAGGAGGCATTGCAGGCGGAGCAAGGAACTATACAGGGTGATGCTACCCAGCCAAGCCTCATCTCATCTCAATGCGGATTTTGTGATAATGAGGAGGAGGAGGAAGAGAACATAGACAGTCATACTCTTGGTGAGAACAGGGAAGTCTTGGCTGTTGGCAATCTGGCACACAGCCGACTTTATGTTCCCCTGCCTTTACCGTGGCCATCACGTTGTACGCATTTAGGCATTACAGAAAACTGGCACAGCATGAGAGAATTCTTGGAGACGGAGGTGTGAGGTTCTGATTAAGGAGGATGTCTGTCTTAGATCATTTACGGAATGGAGGGCACAGGAGGGGTGATACGCAGAAATGAGGTAAGAAATATAGGCCGGCGCAGAACTGGGGACAGTTTAGTGGGTGAGATAGATGAGTTTGTATTGTATTCTGTAGTGATTGTTTAACCTAACCCGTGCAATGACTGGCACAGGATAGACTCATCGGTGAAGCGGCTTGATAGAAATATGACCCTGGCTGCTGCATTCAGAAGGGATTTGAGAGGAGACAGTTTGTTTAGAGGGAGACCGATTAGAAGAGAGTTTCACTAGTGAATAAGAGCGACAGCAAGAGTTTTTGCAGTATCAAAGGTGAGAAAATGTCGACTTCTGGAGAAGTTTTAAGGTGCCGGTGACATGAGCGAGTGAGTGATTTTCCACGTTGAATAAGGAAAAGTTGTGTGTCAAATATGACTCCAAGATAGCA
Source organism: Phyllobates terribilis (assembly GCF_046119375.1). NCBI lineage: Eukaryota > Metazoa > Chordata > Amphibia > Anura > Dendrobatidae > Phyllobates > Phyllobates terribilis. Next base: position 65,000,117 of record NW_027362763.1, on the reverse strand, counting down.
GGCGTGCCAAGTGGGAGTTACAGTGGCACCATCTAAAGTCAGGTATAGGTAGGTTAGTAGAGGGAGGAAACCGAAGGAGTTCATTTTTGGAGATATTAAGTTCAGGCTCTTGTTGAAAAATTATAACAAAAAAAAATTCTGACAACGCTGGCGGCAGAGGTCACATTCAGACAGTTCATTGGACAACCAAGGAGTACAAGCGAGGGAGACACAAACCAGATGCGGCAGAGGCAGGAGAATGCTGTCAAAGGTCTGGGACAGTTTTCTCAGACCCTCCCAGTGCCCAGGCCCTAATACACGGGGCACTCTGACAAGGAGGGAAAAGTTTTGGAAGATGCAAGCTGGACACGTGGCATGAGCTGTCTTTCTACGCCTTGGAGGTCCTGGCCTCTAGCGTTTTGTCAGAGATGGTTTTTAGTGCCGCATGGGCATTATAACTGATAAAACTGATAGGCGCATCCACCTGTCAACTGAAAATGCTGACAGGCTGACTGAATTGTTCTATTTTATGTCGCCCTCCTCCTTCTCCTCATCCTCCACCACCATATCACCAGGGAGACCGTGATGCAACACTCACATAATTTTTTTAAGGGTGTTTCTGATTAGAAACAAGTGAATATTTCAATATTCGTTTCAGATTACAATCGCCGTTTTTGAAATATTCACCAATGTAATTGTCGAATATTCGCCGATCATTGCCAAATGCCATTGGATTCAATGGGTGCCAAAGCCAAACGTATACACAACACCTTCAAACGGGACCAAAAGCTGCCAAAACACATGAATTTAGGAGCAGTCACCAGGAAAGTACCATCAATTGACCCAGAGAACAAGTAGTATAATTATTATTATTTATTATTATAGCGCCATTTATTTTTTTATTCTTTACATGTGAAAAGAGGTCACTGACTGTTACAAGAGCAGAGAGGACCCTGCCTGTGAGGGCGCACAGTCTATAAGGGATGGGTGAGAATACAGTAGGTGAATTTGCAGCTGGTCGTGCAGAGGTATGGTGGAGCGAGGGTTGCTGCAGGTTGTAGGCTTATTGGAAGAGGTGGGTCTTCAGCTTCCTTTTAAAGGTTTCAACAGTAGGCAAGAGTCTGATATGTTGGGGTAAAGAAGCAATCCTACAAGTCACAATCAACCCTTTATCGAGTTGTGCAATATCACTTGGGATAAAATCCAAATCAGTATCTCAATTTGCAGATACGGTGATTCGGGCTGTTGGCCCTCCTCAGTGCAAAGTATGAGAACTGATTTGGGTAGATGAGAGGAGATGTCACTCTCCACAAGGAGAAACGTTACCCATTAGACCTCAGTCCAGAGCCTCTCATCTAGCCAAATCAGTTCTCATACTTTACACTGACGAGGGCCAACAGCCCGAAATACCATGTCTGCAAATTGAGATTCTGATTTGGCTTTTATCCCAAGTCATATTGCACAACTCGTTAAAGGGTTGATTGTGACTTGTAGGATTTCAGCTTCCAATAGGTGGCACTATAGAGTTCAAGTCCTCTTTTTCTCTGAAGAGGCAATTTGCATATTAAATTTCCCATAGGAGCATTGCACGGCGAATAAGCCTCCTTACCTTGGCATGCCAGAGCCAGTATGTCACTTTTCATTCCTAAAACTTTCCTATGTGTTGTCGCTATAATTACATTCATGCATCCGCTTTGTTTGAGCCTAGATTTTATATTATTCGATTCTCTAAGAAAGGTTTCATCATCAGAGCACAATCTTCTAGCCCTGACAAATTCACCATAGGGTATGGAAGCAATAGTCTGAAAGAGATGACAGTTTTTGGCACTTAATGTGGTGTTTCCACTGACTTCAATACGTGGAACAGGTAATATTTTTTAACGTGATGTTACCGCAGACAGCAGTAACCAGAAACTCCACACTATTACCCAGACCAGAAAAAGAAAACTAAAAAGAAGGTTCAAATCATTAGATTTGATATATTGAATGAAATCTGGTATGGTCGCTATGTCTCCAGACCAAAGAATGAGGATATCGTCCACATAGCAACCATAGCAGACCAATTGTGAAGAAAAAGGATTATTAACTGGGAAAATGTATTATTCTTCCCACCAAGCAACAAATACAATTGCCAGAAATGGAGAAAACTGTTACCCCCATCGTAACCCCCCATTGTTTGAGAGAAAAACTCATTATTGAACATAAAGTTATGTTTCAGCAAAAAGTCAATTGCCATCAAAATAAATTCTTTAAGTTCTGGATCATATGCACTTTACCTATCAAGATTGTATAGAATTGATTGGTTAGCTAGAACATGTGTAATACATAAATATGAATTAAAGAAGTTGTCCACTACTTTAGCATTGATGCTCTATCCGTAGGATAGGGCATCAATGTCTGATCATTCAGGGTCCCGCACCCGGCACTCCCGCCAATTAGCTGCTACTGGTGCCGGCCAGAAGTACCCCACTTGCAGTGCTGGACCATCAAGCTGTAGTGGCCACCATGGGGTACCACACAACCGCCTTCTATTCAATTCAATGAGAAGCAGATGTGCAGTAACAAGCCAAGGCCACTACAGCTAGATAGCCAAGCACCGCAAGTGAGCACTTACAGCTGGCGTCAGCTGCTGCCTGCACCAGTAACAGCTAATTGGCTGGGGTGCCAATTAGAAGTTGCTGCCAGCACCAATAGCAGCTGATCGGCAGGAGTGCCGGGTGCGGTACCCCGGCTGATCAGACATTGATGCTCTTTCCAATGGATAGAGCATCAATGTTAAAGTAGTGGAAAACTTCTTTAATGATATCATAAGAAAAAAAATTGTAGCCTTCATTCCATTCCATTTTATCAAACACTTGTAAAACAGTGGTTCTGTCCTGCAAAAAGCCCGTATACTTGCAACAAGAGGTTGTAGATGCTGACCCACCCAAGTTCTCAGACCTTCATTGAGAGAATTGATGCCCGATATGATAGGACAAAGGGATGGGGGGTGGAATTTGCTTGTGTAATTTTTGATTAAGAAATGTTTTATTTTTTATTCAAGCCTCCTCTATGTTCCCCTTCCTGTACCAGATTGCAGAGTTTATTGTTACAAATATCAATAGGATCAGCAGCCACACTTTTATAAGTACAATAAGTATGCTTCTCAGACACTGCAGCATCAAGAACCACAACACAACCACCCTTGTCAGATTTTCTAATAATTAATTAGGAATTTTTGGTGAAATTTTTCAGAGCGGATTTTTCGTTTTGATTAAGGTTATGACACTGCGCCCTCGATGCAGTAGTGTCAGGAAGGAGCTTTCTCAAATCCTGCAGTATCGGAAATGGCATTCCTGAAGATAAAGACAAGTGTTTCCAAAATGTGAGTACAATGGGAATTTCTCTCTTTTTCATAGAGTACATTTTCCATCTCTACTGATTATTTATCTTTGTAACTGTAGATATAAAATGTTCCATCCATTATAAATATTACCGTATCCTCTTGAATAATCACTTAAAGCAGGCATGTTAGGTCTGTCAGAGAAATACTCTGCCTGGTTAACAAGAGCCTCTTTCACGACATCATATCCGCAAAGCACAACCATCTTCTGGACTCCTAACGTTATGCTGTACACTGGGCCATACTTCTTAGCGAGCTGCAAAATAATAAGAGTTAGAGATGAGCGGATATTCTGAAATTCTCCACCTTCAGCAAAGTTTCCCCAAACATTTGATTCTAATGTTGCAAAACCTCAGTTTGCCCAGAAAATATATGTACAACACTCGGAGGTCTCCTAGGACTGTACTGAAACCCTTTTAAGCTCTATAATGCAAACACAAAAATATTAATGTCCATTTGACCTCAACTTATTTGCATAAAGAAAATGGATGGTAATGAAGGGTAATCAGCATCCTATTTAACAACACACTGCTGTATCAAACTTTTTAAACTACTTAAGCTGTAAAATCAGCAAAAATTATCCCTTTCTAGTGGCCGATGCCTGCCTCACTGGTGCTTATACACAGGTGGTGCAAACAGAAGGCGCCATGGCTTTTTCACATGGAGTGGTGAAAACTTTGTCCCTGTTTGAGTTTATTTCTTTGCTGAATTTAAAATCAATAGCTTTTTTCACAAGCTGTCCAAAAATTATACACTGGAAAAAAATCAAAACGGGTAGGAAAATACAATTATCTATGGTTAACCATGATGAAAGTTTAGATATCCCCCACCAAGTCAGTAAATTCATGATGACATCCTCATCTCTATATAACTCCAGGATGGAAAGAGGGTAGACATGTAGCCAGTAGTGATGAACGAGCGTGCTCGTTAAACCCTGTCTTTTAGGCAATCTATACATGTCTTGCAGCTGACTAAGCCACAGCGGATCAAACATAGATGCCGAGCACACCGCAAATACTCGGCGAGCACCCGAGCGTGCTCGATTAAAGGGTTAAACAAGCATGCTCGCTCATCACTAGTAGCCAGGCTTTACTTCACAAGATTTGATCTGCAGCTCTAGCCCTTAATCTAAATAAGCAAAAATCCAAAACAAAGCAAAGAAAACCCCTTAAACGATAACTTTTAATAGATACATTAAAAAGAACCCATACCAATATATGTGAAGACAAAATCCATTAAAATGTACAAAAATGGGGGAAGGGTAGTGGAATAAATGTAGGATAATTGACATGTAGGCTTGCCCTAGAAGTCCCTGATGAGCTGATATCCTGCCTGTCAGGGAGGTTGACACCCTAGTGAATCGGTTTGGCACCCCCGCTCCACGTCGGCTCTCCCTCGGTGACCCTATCCACCCCTAGACAGACATACACATTTATAAAAAAAAAAAAAAAAAAAAGTTCATCAATTAATGATGAAAAGCAGACTGTCATGTTACTGCTAACATGCTGAATGACAAAAAACAATAATCAATGTATCAATTATATGAAGAAAGGAAAATTGCAAAAATTGATATAATGTAGCTTCAAGTGTACCAAACGCTACACAATCCAGTGCGATATATAAGCCATCATTTAAAAAAAGCTCAATCTAGATGTATATAGTGCTGGCAGTAATGGGCAGCAAAAAGCAATGTTATGAAAGTCCGTGTGCTCAATTAGCAATAAACATAGGAAGATAAATATGTCCAGAATATTTGGCAAGTCACCTACAAAATGACATTGAGTAAGAAAATGACAGCCTAGGCCAGATGGTACATATAGAAAATATTAAGACTATCCCGATAAACTACAATCAGGACTAATCTATACGGTACACGTCGAGATATTAAATCACAGTATTGTCCATCGTGCTAATTCCAAAAAGGTCTCAAAACAGACAATTTAGTTAGCAGTAGTGTTGAGCGAGCATGCTCGACACTGCTCGGTACTCGCCCGAGCATCTCACTACTCAGGATGTTCGGCGAGCACCGAGCATTTACGGGTTACTCGGGCGGGAGCTCGGGTCTCCGCCCTGCACGTTTGGCGCTCTTTACAGAACCAATCAACATGCAGGGATTGCCAGCCAGTCACTGTAATGCCGCAGCCATGTTGTTTGTGGGCATTACAGTGATTGGCTGGCCGCACAGCGTCACATCGAGTATTTAAAACCGGGCGCCGCCATCTTGGACACAGTCGCTCCGGATCAGACAGTGTAGGGTCAGTGCTGCTGAGCTAGGGAGAGATTTATACTCCGAAATAGTTAGTGTAGGGTCTCTAAAGCCTGCCAAATCAAACAAACAGTCCTTCTCAGGACTAATGTCAATCCCAGATATCAGGCAGGTAGACAGGCAGGCAGGCTGTATAGGAAACGCAGTGGTTATACCAGCAAATGCTGCATTACAGCCTTGTGTGCACCTGTTGGTCTCAGGGGCCAAGAATTTTTTTTATTTTTTTTCAACTAAATCCTGTTTTTTTTTATTTTCCTCAGTCAGACTGTCCAAATACGCGTCTTATTAACCTTTTGGTATTTCCCCCCCCCAAAAAAAAAATTGAGTGTGTCTGTGACTGTTCAGACACCAATATATCTGTTTAAAAGAGTCTGGTGTAGGCCAGAAAAATATAACTGTGGTTTTGAAGTTCCACGGGTGAAATCTCTGTATTATCCTGTTTTTGGCATTTTTTGCCTTAAAAAAAAAACTGTAATAGTGTCTCCCTGACTGGTCAGACACCAATATATCTGTTTAAAAGAGTCTGGTGTACGCCACATAACTATAACTGTGGTTTTGCAATTCCATGGGTGAAATCTCTGTATTATCCTTTTTTTGGCATTTTTTGCCGTAAAAAAAAACTGTAATGGTGTCTCCTTGACTGGTCAGATACCAATAAATCTGTTTAAAAGAGTCTGGTGTAGGCCAGAAAAATATAACTGTGGTTTTGCAGTTCCACAGGTCAAATCTCTGCATTATCCAGCTTTTGGCATTTTTTGCAGTAAAAAAAAACATAATAGTGTCTCCCTGACTGGTCAGACACCAATATATCTGTTTCAAAGAGTCTGGTATACGCCACATAGCTATAACTGTGGTTTTGCAGTTCCATGGTTCAAATCTCTGTATTATCCAGCTTTTGGTATTTTTTCCGTAAAGAAAAACAGTAATAGTGTCTCCATGATTGTTCAGACACAAATATATCTGTTTTAAAGATTCTGGTGTAGGCCAGAAAAATATAACTGTGGTTTTGCAGTTCCACGGTTCAAATCTCTGTATTATCCAGCTTTTGGTATTTTTCCGTGAAGAAAAACAGTAATAGTGTCTCCCTGATTGTTCAGACACAAATATATCTGTTTGAAAGATCCGGTGTAGGCCAGAAAAATATAACTGTGGATTTGCAATTCCACGTTTCAAATCTCTGTATTATCCAGCTTTTGGTATTTTTTCCGTAAAGAAAAACAGTAATAGTGTCTCCCTGATTGTTCAGACACAAATATATCTGGTTAAAAGATTCTGGTGTAGGCCAGAGAAATAGAACTATGGTTTTGCAGTTCCATGTTTCAAATCTCTGTATTATCCAGCTTTTGGTATTTTTTTCCGTAAAGAAAAACAGTAATAGTGTCTCCCTGATTGTTCAGACACAAATATATCTGTTTGAAAGATTCTGGTGTAGGCCAGAAAAATATAACTGTGGTTTTGCAGTTCCTTTTTCCATTGATAGTGCGAGTGTAAGCTATTTTACTTAATTTACAATGGGCAAGGCGCGTGACAAGGGATGTGGAACTGGACGTTCTGGTGATGATGCGTGTAGAGGACGGGGCCATGGCCAAGGTGAAAATGTGCCTCAACCAACAGCCACATCTTCTTGCTCCCACTACTTGACCGAATTACTAGGGAACCACACTACAACACCAGTATTTCGAACTGATCAGTGTGAACAGGTTATTAATTGGATAGCAGATAACACTTCTAGTTACCTGGGCACCACCACCTCCGGTCTGTCTTCCACACGGTCAACTTTTAGTAGCCGTGAGTCTCGACCGAATACTCCTCCTCACCCTGATGCTCCTTCCTCCCACCATGCCGAGTGTTGTCAGACAGCAAGTGATCCCACAGTTGGACACTCTGAAGAGCTGTTCACTGGTCCATTTCCATATTTGTGCCCCTCGCCTGCTCCACTTGAAGTGGTGGAAGAGGAGATCCCATGTAGCGATGCCCAAATATTTGAACAGCCACGGCCAGAGGAAGTCGACGCTGGCAATTTGTCACTAGAGGTGGACGATGATGAGACACAATTGCCACGGAGTGAGGAGGAGGATCGTGGTGCGCAAGTGGAAGAGGAGGAGGTGGTGGATGATATAGTAACTGACCCAATGTGGCAGGAGGACACGCAGAGCGAGGTCAGCAGCACACAGGGGGAGGGAGGCAGAGTACCCAACAGGCAGGAAGAAGCAGTGTGGTGGCCGCACACAGAAGGCGGGCAACAGTTCCCCGTAACACCAACACGAGGGTCATTGCCATTACAACCGGTAGGTCTTCCAGAGTCTGGAATTTTTTTAAAGACTCTGCTGATAACCCCAAAAAGGCCATTTGTACCACCTGCCATGCCAGCATCAGCAGGGGTGACAAAACTACCAGCCTGACCACCACCAGCATGATCAGGCACATGTCAGCAAAGCACCCGACTTTGTGGGGCAAACCCCAGGGTCCACGAACAATGTCAGCAGGTGTCACCACTGCTTCTTCCGCTGTTGTGCGTGTAATAGAACCCCCTGTTGTGCGTGCAAGGCAATCCCCTGTCCATACTGCATGCAAAGATGCCCCCTCCTCTCAGTCTTCACTTGTTATGGCAGTTTCTCAAGAAACAGCATCAACGTCCACTTCCACGTCCCACCGCAGCGTTCAATTGTCCATATCCCAGACCTTTGAACGAAAGTGCAAATTTGCAGCCAACGCCCCACTGGCCACAGTCCTAAATTCGCACATTTCACGACTGCTTGCGTTGGAAATGCTGCCTTTTAGGCTGGTGGAGACGGAATCCTTCCGCAACCTTATGGCGGTGGCCGTCCCTCGGTACTTGGTCCCCAGCCGATACTATTTTGCCCGGTGTGCCATCCCCGCACTACACAAGCACGTGTCCCAAAACATCTGCCGTGCCCTCAACAAAACAATTAATGGGAGAGTCCACCTGACAACGGACACGTGGACAAGTGCTTGTGGCAGGGACGGTACATCTCCCTGACGGCACACTGGGTAAACATAGTGGAAGCCAGGACCCAGTCGGACCTTGGGACGGGACACATCCTCCCCACACCGAGGATTGCGGGCCCTATGTCAATCAGAGTTGCCCCCCACATTGTACAGCTCCTGCACCTCATCCTCCTCCTCCTCACGTTCAGCCTCCATCTCAGATATCACCACATCAGTTACAAGCTGGAAGCACTGCAGTACTGCCTCAGCCAAGCGGCAACAGGCTGTGCTGAAACTCATAAGCTTAGGTGATAAACCTCACACTGCTTGTGAGTTGTGGACAGCTGTGAAAGAGCAGGCAGATCTGTGGCTGAGACCACTGAACCTACATCCAGGCATGGTCGTGTGTGACAATGGCCGTAACCTGGTGGTGCCTCTGAGGCGAGGCGAGATCACACACGTACCATGCCTTTCTCATGTGCTTAAATTCGTGGTTCAGCGGTTTCTTAAATCATACCCCGAGTTGGCAGATCTGCTTGTCAAAGTACGCCGCCTGTCAGCTCATTTTCGCAAGTGGGCTACAGTTTCTGCCGCCCTTGCTGTGTTTGCAGCTTCCGGCACACCTACTGGTGTGTGATGTCCCCACACGTTGGAACTCTACCCTCCACATGTTGCAAAGGATTTGTGATCAGAAGAGAGTAGCTGTGAAGTACCAGCTGCAACAAGGCCGTCGATATTCAGGTCACACTCCACACATAAGACCTCAGGAGTGGACCTGGATGTCTGACATATGTACCATCCTGACAAACTTTGAGGAGGCCACCAAGATGGTGAGTGGCGATGATGCCATCATTAACGTCAGCATCCCACTTGTCTGACTTTTGCAACGTTCTCTGCAGAGAATTAAAGAGGAGGCATTGCAGCCAGAGTATGATGAGATGGATCAAGAAGCCGTAGCGGGCGATTACACACAGCCCAGCCTCATCTCATCCCAATGTGCATTGGGGGACAATGAGGGAGAGGAGGAGGAGGAGTAAGAACAGGAGCTGGTATCATGCGCTGTAGATGGTAGTACCTGTACAACTGTCATACCATTGGTTCAGCATGGGTGGCCTGAGGACAGGGGGGAGGAGGAGGAGGAGAGCATGGTCAGTCGTCATCTTGGTGAGGACTCGGAAGTCTTGCCCGTTACCAGTCTGGCACACATGGTTGACTTTATGTTACGCTGCCTTAACCGTGACCCTCGCTTTGTAAAAATGTTGGGTGACAGTCATTACTGGTTAGTGACACTTGTAGACCCCCGCTACAAGGAGAACTTTCACTCTCTTATTCCTGAGGTGGAGAGGTCTACAAAAATGGGGCAGTACCAGAAGGCCCTTGCTGCAGAACTGTTAAAAAAATTCCCATCTGAACACGCTAGCAGCAGAGGTCACAGTTCGTTGACCAACCAAGGCATACAGGCGAGAGAGATGCAACTCCAACCCAGCAGAGGCAGGGGAACACTGTCAACATTCTGGGACAGTTTTCTGAGACCTGCCCAGCTTACAGGCCCTGAGGCGGGGCTACTCTTACAAGGAGTGGAAAGTTTCAAAAGATTGTGAGGGAGTACTTTGCCGACTGTATCAGCATCCTCCATGATTCCTCTGTGCCTTTTAATTATTGGGTATCCAAGCTGGACGCTTGGAATGAACTCGCTCTGTACGCCTCGGAGGTCCTGGCCTGCCCTGCCGCTAGCGTGTTATCGGAGCGTGGTTTTAGTGCCGCTGGGGGAATTATAGGCGCACTCGCCTGTCAACTAACAATGCTGACAAGCTGACCCTTATCAAAATGAACAAGGGCTGGATTGGGCCAGACTTCTCATCACCACCAAATGACAGCAGAGTAACATAAAGTCAAATCCACTGTGTTATTTCGGGAGGTGTATTCCCATGCACCGCTTCACACCCACACATGGGTATACGCTTCCTCATTTCGGCTGTATTTTGCTCTTCTCCTTATCATCAGCCTCCACCACCACTATACCACCAGGATGACCTTGGTCCGTGTTGCCAGCATTGCAAGTTCCTCCCTCCTAATTTTTGGCAGCTTTTGCTTGGAAGGCATAGGCAAAGACTATGGGAGACCCACTCCCCAGTAATGGGAATAATGTTTTTAAGATGCTGTACTGCATGGCTCTTCCAAGGGGCATTAAAACCGTCTTGTTAAGCTACTGCGACCTCCACCGCTCTTCCAAGGGGCATTAAAACCGTCTTGTTAAGCTACTGCGACCTCCACCACTTCTCCAAGGGGCATTAAAACCGTCTTGTTAAGCTACTGCGACCTCCACCACTACTCCAAGGGGCATTAAAACCATCTTGTTAAGCTACTGCAACCTCCTCCACTTCTCCAAGGGGCATTAAAACCGTCTTGTTAAGCTACTGCGACCTCCACCACATTTTCAAGGGGCATTGATATTGTCTTTTTTTTCCACTGTGACCTCCACGTCTCTTCCAAGGGGTATTTAAACCGTCTTTTTAAGCTACTGCGACCTCCTCCGCTCTTCCAATGGGCATTAAAACCGTCTTGTTAAGCTACTGCGACCTCCACCACATTTTCAAGGGGCATTGATATTGTCTTTTTATTCCACTGTGACCTCCACGTCTCTTCCAAGGGACATTTAAACTGTGTTTTGTAAGCTACTGCAACCTCCATCATTCTTCCAAGGGGCATTAAACCGTCTTGTTAAGCTACTGCGACCTCCACCACTTCTCCAAGGGGCATTAAAACCATTTTGTTAAGCTACTGCGACCTCCACAGCTCTTCCAAGGGGCATTAAAACCATCTTGTTAAGCTACTGCGACCTCCACCCTTCTTCCAAGGGGCATTAAAACCGTCTTGTTAAGCTACTGCGTCCTCTACCACTTCTCCAAGGGGCATTAAAACCGTCTTGTTAAGTTACTGCGACCTCCACCATTCTTCCAAGGGGCATTAAAGCCGTCTTGTTAAGCTACTGCGACCTCCACCACTTCTCCAAGGGGCATTAAAACCGTCTTGTTAAGCTACTGCGACCTCCACCGCTTTTCCAAGGGGCATTAAAACCGTCTTGTTAAGCTACTGCGACCTCCACCGCTTTCCCCAGGGGCATGAAAACCGTATTCTTAAGCTACTGCGACCTCCACCACTTTTCTCAGGGGCATTAAAACTGTCTTGTTAAGCTACTGCGACCGCCACCGCTCTTCCAAGGGGCATTAAAACCATCTTGTTAAGCTACTGTGACATCCACCATTCTTCTAAGGGGCATTAAAACCGTCTTGTTAAGCTACTGTGACCTCCACCACTTCTCCAAGGGGCATTAAAACCGTCTTGTTAAGCTACTGCGACCTCCACCGCTCTTCCAAGGGTCATTAAAACCATCTTGTTAAGCTACTGCGACCTCCACCATTCTTCCAAGGCGCATTAAAACCATCTTGTTAAGCTACTGTGACCTCCACCACTGTTCCCAGGGGCATTAAAACCGTCTTGTTAAGCTACTGTGACCTCCATGTCTCTTCCATGGGGCATTTAAACCGTCTTTTTAAGCTACTGCGACCTCCATCGCTCTTCCAAGGGGCATTGCATTTCCTCCTAATTTTAATCAGCTTTTGCTTTTAAATGCATAGGCGAACACTAAGGGAGACCCACTCCCCAATAATGGGTAGAAGGTTTTTAGTATGCTGTAATCCACGTCTGTATCAAGGGGCATTGCAGTTCCCCATATTTTTTGGAAAGCCTTCCATTCACTGCTTAGGCCAACAGTGCACAGGAGACCCAGTTGCTATAAATGGAAAAAACGGTTTAGTTAAGGCCCTCTGACCTCCATGTCACGTCCAAGGGGCATTGGAGTGCCTTGAAATTTTTGGTAGGCATTGCACTCACTGCATGCCCTTTAACTGTGTAGCCGAACCGCTCCTTTTGGTACAGAAACATATCCTACAAGACATGTGTGGTTGACAGGCCTGATATTGATGTGAATGGTCCCTGTTCCTCCTGCTCATTCTCCTTTTCCACCACCTCATCCATCATTCATCACTTGAAGCTTTGTCTTAACTGGAGTCATAGAACTGGGATAGTAGCAGGAAAACATACAGCAATCCTCGGAGAAGGTAGGATATGCGCCAAAACACTGACCACCTCAGGCCTAGCCACTACTACATAAATGCGCTTGCATTCCAAGAAAACAAAGCAGACGCTAACTTCTATCATCATCATCATGCTCCTCATCTTGGCACTCTCAACTCACCTGATGGAGAAGCCAGGGCCCACCGGATGAGTCTAGTTCGCTGGTGGGCTCGTCCAATGCTGCCCTAAAGCAGGCCAGGCTAAGAAAAGTGTGTGGGGGGATGTTCCAAGGAGAAATGGGGGCGGCTGGGGACCGTTTATGGACACCCGGTCGCCCCCTGGCGGCTGGGGAGCGTGAGTGGACACCCGGCCGCGAGGCGGCTGAGGACCGAGTATGGACACCCGGCCGCCCCCTTGTGGCTGGGGACCGAGCGTGGACACCTGGCCGCCTGGCGGCTGGGGATTGAGTATGGATACCTCGCTGCCGAAGCAGCCATGAGGTAGTGGCCAGCTTCGGCCTCCTCCAAACTAAAAGGCCCCATTTAAAGTGCAAGCTAGCAGTATGGTATTGCAGCCTGGGGGTGGGTGGGTGGCAGGTTGCACACTTACGCTTGCATTCCAAGAAAACAAAGCAGATGCTAACTTCTATCATCATCATCATGCTCCTCACCTTGGCACTCTCAACTCCCCTGATGGAGAAGCCAGGGCCCACCGGAGGAGTCTGGTTCTCTGGTGGGCTCATCCAATGCTGTCCTAAAGCTGGCCGGGCTAAGAAAAGTGTGTGGGGGGATGTTCCAAGGAGAAATGGGGGCGGCTGGGGCCCGAGTATGGACACCCGGCCGCCCCCTGGCGGCTGGGGACCGAGCTTGGACACCCGGCCGCCGGGCGGCTGGGGACTGAGTATGGATACCTCGCTGCCGAAGCAGCCATGAGGTAGTGGCCAGCTTCGGCCTCCTCCAAACTAAAAGGCCCCATTTCAAGTGCAAACTAGCAGTATGGTATTGCAGCCTGAGGGTGGGTGGGTGGCAGGCTGCATACTTGCACTTGCATTGCAAGGAATGGGGGAGGTACAATTGAACACTGCCCTGGGACAAGGACTTGCACTGGGATAGTTGCAAGTCTGCATCTTCTGATGCGGAAAGGATCACTTCTGATGGGCACACTTTTAGGCAGTGACCTGGGTGTCAGAGATGCTTCCTGGGGTCTTCCCCATGCTGTTCCCATGTCTTTTCAGCACTGTATGCATGTGTCACACAGCACATGGCCAGATAAGATTGTAAAATGTTAAAATGACATTTCCCGGTGAATGCATTTGTCACGGTTGAAACCAATACAAAAGTGCAAAAACGCATAAAAAATGCTACTTGTGAACATAGCCCAAGGTGTGGAGGAGTATTTTTGTTTTTGGTTATTTATTTTACCTTATACACAAGTCTTTACCCTGGAAAGGAAGTTCCTTAACATATTTCACAGGAAAACCGTTTCAGTTTCGTTTTTGAACGTTTTATTGTGAGCCCGTAAAAGTGGCTTAATACCTCTGACCACGTTGTTGACAGCAGTGACCTGGGGGTCAGAAATGCTACCTGGGGAGATGCCCATGCTGTCCCCATGTCTTTTGAGCACTGTCACTATCGTTTTCGGCACTTTTTAGGCTTTCTACAGACTGCCGGGGGTGCCGCCGCAAAAATGCTCGGGTCTCCTATAGACTAACATTGGGCTCGTTGCTCGGGTCGAGCACACGAGTATCACGGCGAGCTCGGCCCGAGCTTCGAGCACCTGAGCATTTTAGTGCTCGCTCAACACTAGTTAGCAGTAACCAGAAGACTTATCTTTAAGTTGTCCCAACACGTTTTTCCCCCTGCTAATCTGGGGTTCATCAGTAGACTACATTAGGAGACAGCTACAATGGGTCAGTGGGAACATGTGGGAAGTAAATGCACCCCGACCGGAGAATAACCGTGCCACCAACCAGCTCCAACCAGCACTAACCTTGAAGATAAACAATTAAAAGGCTATGTGCCCACGTTGCGGAAATGCTCCGAATTTTTTCCTGAGCGTTTCTGCATCTCCCTGGCAGAAAAAACGCGTGCGGATTGTACATGCGTTTTTCCTGCCAGGGACATGCGGATGTGAAGCGTTCTTCACATGCATTTCAGCATGCGGGTTTGCAAGCGCTTTCCAAGCATCACTTGGAAAGTGCTTGTCAACTTGGTCACACTATATAAATCCATGCAAAAGGCATGGATTTATATACTATGACCTAAAGAATGGTATAAGAATGGTATAAAATAAAAAATAAATCTATTCTTACCTTCTGATGGCCCCCGGAGTCTTGCTTCGCTCCATCCTGGCTTGCCGGCAGTTTGCGGTACACTCCACTGAAGGACCTGCTGTCACATGACTATGACGTTAGCGCAGGTCCTTCAGTCCACCGCGAATTGCCGGCAAGTGAGGAAAAGCACAGCAGAGGCCATCAGAAGGTAAATATAATATTTATTTTTTATTTTATTTGTTTTTTCACAGGTTCTATTTTACCCGGGTCCGGAGGAGAGTCTCCTGTCCGCCACACCTGGGTACCATCCGCACATTGAAACGCTTGGATTCCGCATGTACAGATCCTGGGAACATGTTAAGGAACATCCTTTCCAGGGTAATGACTTGTATATAAGGCAAAATAAATAACCAAAAACAAAAATACTCCTCCTCACCTTGGGCTATGTTCATACGTTGCGTTTTTGATGCGTTTTTGCACGCTTGCATTACTTACAACCGTGACAAATGTATTCACCGGGAAATGTCATTTTAACATTTTACAACCTTATCTGACCATGTGGTGTATGAGACATGATCAGACACATCCTTTTTCAATTATGAAGGAGGGACTCTAAAAGTCACAAAGCCTATTTTTATAGGGCCATCAGGTGGCCTTTACTACTCTTAAAGGACCAGCAGTTGGCCCTTGCTATTCTTAGAGAGCCATCAGCCGGCTATGCTTTGTTGTTCCCATTACTAAAGATTGGGTCTCCTATACTGTTATTGCGTATGCAGTGAGTGGCAGGTCTGCCCAAAATTTGGAAGCACCCCAATACCCCTTTGAAAATTTGGACACACCCCAATACCCCTTTGAAAATTTGGACGCACCCCAATACCCCTTTGAAGAGACTTAGAGGAGGGCCTCCTGAAAACAATGTTCCCATTATTAGGGATTGGGTCTCCCATACTGTTTGCCTATGCAGTGAATGCAAGGGCTGCCAAAAATTTGGACCTACTCCAATGCCCCTTGAAAGAGATGTAAAGGAGGACCTCCTGAAAAAAAATGTTCCGATTATTAGGAAGTGGGTCTCCCATTGTGTTTGCCTATGCAGTGAATGCAAGGGTTGCCAAAAATTTGGAGGCACTCCAATGCCCCTTGGAAGAGATGTGGAAGTCAGAGGGTCTTCTGAAAACAATGTTCCCATAATTAGGAAGTGGGTCTCCCATTATGTTGGTCTATGCAGTGAATGCAAGGGTTGCCAAAAATTTGGAGGCACTCCAATGCCCCTTGGAAGAGACGTTGAAGTCACAGGGCATCCTGAAAACAATGTTCCCATTGTTAGGAAGTGGGTCTCCCATTGTGTTTGCCTATGCAGTGAATGCAAGGGTTGCCAAAAATTGGGAGGCACTCCAATGCGCCTTGGAAGAGATGTGGAAGTCAGAGGGCCTCCTGAAAACAATGTTCCCATTATTAGGAAGTGGGTCTCCCATTGTGTTTGCCTATGTAGTTTATGCAAGGGTTGCCAAAAATTTGGAGGCACTTCAATGCCCCTTGGAAGAGACGTGGAGGTCAGAGGGCCTCCTGAAAGCAATGTTCCCATTATTAGGAAGTGGGTCTCCCATAGTGTTGGCCTATGCAGTGAATGCAAGGGCTGGCAAAAATTGGGAGGCACTCCAATGCACCTTGGAAAAGACGTGGAGGAGGGCATAAAAAATGTTTCCATTAGAAAGGAGTGGGTCTCATTTACTTGTAATACCCATTCACTAAGTATATGGGCTGACAAACATTTACCCCTGGGAGGTATACATGGACATACTGTTTAAAAAAAAATTTCTAGGGGCATCATAAACACCCTTTAAAAAAATTATGTGGGTGTTGCATCACAGACCACAGTCACCCTGATAATATGGTGGTGGAGAATAAGGATTAGGAGAAGGAGGAGGACAAGAGCAAATAGCCAAAATCAGGAAGTGTATACCCATGTGTGGGTGTGAAAAGGTGCATGGGAATACACCTCACAAAAAAAGACACTGGATTTGAGTTTATGTTATGCTGCTATCATTTGGTGGTGTTGAGAAGTCTGGCCCAATCTATCTTTTGTTCATTTTTATAAGTCAGCCTGTTAGCATTTTCAGGTGACAGGCGGATGCGCTTATCAGTTATAATTCCACCAGCGGCACTAAAATCCCGCTCTGATAAAATGCTAGTGGCAGGGCAGCCCAGGACCTCCAAGGTGAAGAGAGCCATTTCATTCCACGTGTCCAGCTTGGATACCCAATGATTAAAAGGCACAGAGGAATCACGGAGGACATTGGTATGGTCGGCAAGGTACTCTCTCAGCTTCTTCCCAAACTTTGCACTCCTTGTGAGAGTACCCCACGCCTCATTGTCTGTGCGATGGGAGGGGCTTCTCCCAGAACTTTGACAGTGTTCCCCTGCCTCTGCTGGATTGGAGTTGTGTCTCTCTCGCCTGTAGTCCTTGGTTGTCCAATGAACTGTGACCTCTGCCGCCAGTGTTTTCAGATGGGAATTTTTTTAATAGTTCCGCAACAAGGGCCTTCTGGTACTGCCCCATTTTTGTAGACCTGTCCGCCTCAGGAATAAGAGATATAAAGTTCTCCTTGTAGCGTGCGTGTAGAAGTGTTACCAACCAGTAATGACTGTCACCCTAAATTTTGAGAATGCGAGGGTCATGGGAAAGGCAGCGTAACATAAACTCAGCCATGAGTGCCAGACTGCTAACAGGCAAGACTTCCGTATCCTCACCAAGAGGACGAGTGACCATGCTCTCCTCCTCGTTCTCCTCCTCTTCTCTGTCCTCAGGCCATCCACGATGAACAGAGGGGATGACAGTTGTGCAGGTTGTACCGTCTATAGCGCATGAAACTAGCTCCTGTTCTTCGTCCTCCTCTTCCTCATTGTCACCCAATCCACGTTGGGATGAGATGAGGCTGGGCTGTGTGTAATCACCCTGTATGGTTCCTTGCTCCATCTCATCGTGTTCTTCCCGCAATGCATCCTCTTTGATTGTGAGCAGAGTGTTTCAGAAGACAGAGAAGAAGGGATGTTGACCCTAATTATGGCGTCATCGCCGCTCACCATCTTGGTGGAGTCCTCAAAGTTTTGGAGGATGGTACATATGTCTGACATCCATGTCCACTCCTGAGGTTTCATTTGTGGAGTCTGAACTGAAAACCGACGGCCTTGTTGAGGTTGTTACTCAACAACTGCCCACTTCTGCTCACAAATCCTTCCCAACATCTGCAGTGTAGACTTCTAACGCGTGGGGACATCTAACACCAGTCTGAGAGCCGGAAGCTGCAAACACTGCTGAAACACGGCAAGGGCGGCGGAAGCTGTAGGTGAGTTTCTAAAATGGGCACACAGGCAGCGTACTTTAACAAGCAGATCCGGCAGCTCCGGGTAGGATTTAAGAAACCGCTGAACCACGAGGTTAAGCACATGGGCCAGGCATGGTACGTGTGTGAGCTCGCCTCGCCTCAGAGTCGCCACCAGGCTCCGGCCATTGTCACACACGACCATGCCTGGCTGTAGGTTCAGCGGTGTGAGCTACAGATCTGCCTGCTCTTTCAGAGCTGTCCACAACTCTTCAGCATTGTGCGGTTTGTCACCTAAGCATATCAGCTTCAGCGCACAGTCTGTTGCCGCTTGGCCGAGGCAGTGCTGCAGTGCTTCCAGCTTGTGACTGATGTTGTCATTTCGGAGATGAAGGCTGAAGAGGAGGAGGAGGCTGAGGAGGATGAGGTGCTGGAGCTGTAGACTGTGGGGGCAACCCTGATTGACCTAGGGCCTGCAATCCTTGGCGTCGGGAGGACATGTTCCGCCACAAGGTCCGACTGGGTCCCCGCTTCCACGTTGTTAACCCAGTGTGCCAAGTGTTAACACAGTGTGTCAGTGAGATGTACCGTCCCTGCCCACAAGCACTTGTCCACGTGTTCCCCGTTTCTGCGTTGTTGAGGGCACGGCTAATGTTTTGGGACGCTCTGTAATGCTGGGACCGCACACCGGGAGAAATAGTGGTGGCTGGGGACCGAGTACCGAGGGACGGCCGCCGCCATCAGGTTGTGGAATGCTTTCGTCTCCACGAGCCTAAAAGGCAACATTTTGTGTGCAAGCAGTCGCGAAATGTGGGAATTTAGTACTGTGGCCTTTTTGGGGTTATCGGCAGAGTCTTTAAAGAACAAAAATAACCACACTCGGGAAGACCTGCCTTCTGTCTGCGGCCACCACACTGCTTCTTCCTGCCTGTTGGGGTGCTCTGCCTCCCTCCCCCTGTGTGTTTCTCTCCTCGCTCTGCATGTCCTTCTGCCAGGTTGGGTCAGTTACTATATCATCCACCACCTTATCTTCCACTTTCGCACCCTGGTCCTCCTCCTGACTTCCTGGCAATTGTGCCTCATCATTGTCCACCTCTTGTGACACTTTCCCACCTTCGCCTTCGTGTGACCGTGGCTGCTCAAATATTTGAGCATCACTACATGCAATCGGCTCTTGCCCCGCTTCAAGTGGACCGGGCGAGAGGCCCGAATCTATAAATAGAAAAGTGAACAGCTCTTCAGAGTGTCCAAGTGCAGGATCAGTTGTCTCTGGGCACTCGGCATGGTGGGAGGAAGGAGGCTTAGGGTGAGGAATATGCGGTCCAGACTCACGGCTACTGAGACTTGACCGTGTGGAAGACAGGGTGGTGGTGGTGGCTAAGTGACTGGAAGCATTATCTGCTATCCAACCAATAACCTTTTCACACTGCTCTGTGTTCAATAGTGGTGTTCTGCGGTCCCCTATTAATTGGGACAGGAAGGTCGAGTGAGAAGATGTGGGTGTTTGTTGTGACACAATTTCAACTTACCCACGGCCTTAGTCTCTGCATTCACCATCACCATCACGTTCAGTTCCCTGTCCCTTGCCACATGCCTTGCCCATTTTAAATGGAGGACAATATCTTCCACCCTCACTACAAATGGCTGAATTTGGAGCGAACTTATATTTGATCCATGTGACGGACAAACCACAGTTTTAAATACCTGGCCTGTAGGTAACTATTTTGAACAGCAAACTGGTGTCAATAGCTTCACTGACACACTGAAAAAATTTTTTAATGGAGGCCAGAAATGGCAGTATTTTCTGACAACGTATATGTGATCCGTGTGATGGAGAAAACACAGTTTTAAATACCTGGCCTGTAGGTAACTATTTTGAACAGCAAACTGGTGCCAATAGTTTCACTGACACACTGAAACAAATTTTTAATGGAGGCCAGAAATGGCAGTATTTTCAGCGCAATTATATGTGATCTGTGTGACGGACGAACCACGGTTTTAAATAGCTGGATTTTTATCGCTGTAATATGGAAAGGACCTGGCTGTATTCTGCAGTGCCAACAAGCAAATGCACAGAAAAATGGTGTTCTCTGGATTGCTTTTTTGCTTTTTTAGCAAATAATGAGGATTAAAATCCCCAAAAAAATTATTCCTGAGCCCTGAGACCTGGGCCTATGTCTAGAAATATCTAACAGCAGCAGCAGACAGAACTGGAATGGAGCCTCTTGTGCTATGTGCACTGCAGTCTGCTATATACCCTGCCTGCCTATATACGCTGCCTGCCTGATATCTTCAGATGGATTAGTCCTCAGAAGGACTGTTTGTTGAGATGGATATGTGTCTCTAATATAGTTTGGTACACCTACACTAACTTGAAACAAGCAAATCTCTCCCTAGCTCAGCAGCACCTCTCCCTACACTGTCTGATTCCAGAGTGACTGTGACGAGCATGGCGGCGCCAGGTCTGATATAGACCTCATGATGCTGTGCAGCCAGCCAATCACTGTAATGGCACAACCAACATGGCTGCAGCATTACAGTGTGTGGCAGACAATCCCTGCATGTTCATTGGCTCTGTAAAGAGCGCCAAACATGCAGGGAAGGGACCCGAGCTCCCGCCGAGCAACCCCAGAAATACTCGACGAGCGCCGAGCATCTCGAGCAGTGAGATGCTCGGGCGCGCACTGGGCAGTAGCGAGCATGCTCGCTCATCGCTAATTGAGATACTATGTACACTAAGTGAAGAAAAATCATGATACACTTTGTCTCAACTTAAGAGCTCATTCAGACATTCATGCACATCAGTTCGATCTTGAACCGCAATGCGTGGACAGGCTGGGGGTCTCTCGACCGAAGCATAACAGCTTCATATATTTCCATGAGGCTTTCTTGCTCGGGTCGGGAGAGCCACGGACAGTTTGTGTATTGCAGTCCAAGATCAGAGCGATGGGCATGGACGTCTGAATGAGCCTTAAGAGTATAACCATGATGTCTGTATGCCACTTAAAGCATCATGTACCTCCAAAATTCCTGCCCTGTGAGAAAAATATACAGCATTTCTGCATAAAAAATTGTTTATGACACTCCATGCATCCTTTTTATGTACAGTAATACAGTATGTATGTACAGTATGATCCATCTATAAATGTTGATGATCGTGAGATCTTACCTCTTGCAATGATAAGTAAGGTTTCTGCAGATTCAGGTTGGGAATATTTCCGATTATTGGCCATGGCTTTGGACCCGGAGGATAATTCGGGTGAACACGTTCCTTCTGTTTATGAGTTACAATTGCCAGGAAGATAGATGTTATGAGAAACAAAAGAACTGTGAGTGGATCGAGGGAACACATGTCCTCAGAAGAACCTACGGTGGAGAAATGAGTCTTACATTACAGTGAAACGTTTATAGCTGAGGGCATGTATCTTCCAAACCACTGATGATCACAGGATTACATGAGATTTCAGATTCGGACATGCCTTTTATATCATATGGTGGAGATCAACAAACATTTACATATTGTTTTCATAAAGATTTCAGATTCAGACATGTGTTTTATATCACCCACATGTTACACCAATGGTGGAGCAGATCAACAAGAATTTGCATAAACTTTGAATAAGTGAAAAATAATTATCTATTTTTTGTACAAAGTTCTTTCAGTGAACAAAACTCATTGGAAAACCAATTGGTGGTAGAACCTTAGACAGATCAAAGGATTTCCACTGACAGTACATAGTTCTGACTAAGGAGGCGTGTTATAGAACAGTTGACTCTTGGGTCCGCAAATGAAGAAAATATGAAGTATGTAAATCATAGGTGAGTATTTGTTCATTATATGATTTTCTGCAGCATTTCTGCATCTATTAGGTAAATTAGGCTGCATTTTTGAGCGCTTCTTCTTTTTACTTGTGTTTTTTCTCTTTTTGGGAATATCATGCTTTAATGGGAATTTGTCATCATGTTTTGCTATGTAATCTAAAGAGAGCAGGAGATAGAGGCTGAGACAGAATTCAGGGATGTGTCACTTTGTCAAAATGCTGCTGTTGTTTACCTGTAAAGTATTTATCACTAAGAGATTAACATTGCAATAACATAGGACAGTAGTCCAACATGCCCCCTCCTCCTGTGATAAGCAGCTCCCTGTTAATTGATTTCGTACATGGAGATACTGGTGTGGGTGGGGCTAGCTTTCTCAGCTCTGCTTCATTCTAAATCTAAAAGCTCTGATTGTGTCAGAACCGCTGCACCCAGTAAACTAAGTGATACATCGTTGGATTCAGCTTCACTTTTCTTAATTTTACTGCTCTCAGATGAGGTAGCTAAAACCTGCTGACAGATTCCCTTTAAATTAAGCTGCATTGTTTTTGATACTTCCTGGTATTTGGCTATGACAAAACGTAATTGATAAAGTTAATTGCAAATCATATTTAATGCATTTTTAGTGCATTTCCGTATCTATTGCAAGTCTATGGGGAAATCTGCACATAAAAATGAGCGTACACGTAGAGAGGAGGGAGGGAGAAGAGGGGGGTGGGAATTTAGAATAAGTAGAGTTTGAATGAGATTCTTGTTGCACTAAGTCATATTTATATTAATACAGAATGGAAAAGACAAATTGACTTGGATTCCATGACATGTTATTGGTTTGATATGTGCTGCTTGAAAATAATAAAAAGAGTCTAAAAAAATGAGCGTACCCGCAAGAGAAATTGACTTGTTACGGTCTTGAAACACGTACCGTAGGTCAGTTTACAATGCGAAAAAAACACTGATCCATTGTAATTACAAACATAGGAAACTGAATTTAACCTTTTATTTCTTAAGGACAGATGTGACAAATGCACATACAGATGTAAAACACGCACACACGAGTGGTTTATAGAGGACATCACGGATGAAAAATTGTCTACTTTTTCTAGATCAATCATGGACTCATCTGAACTCAGCCTTAGTAAAATAGCAAATTTATGCCAAGAGTGTTTGTTGTGCAAATTCTCAACAGGGATAAAAGTGCCCTGTTCTACGCTTGTTGTGGGTTTCAGTGGCTGATCAGAAGGTTATCACCTATCTTAGGGACTTGTTTTGACCTGGCAATCCCTTAGTGTAATAGTAACATTTTTTAAGGGGACCTTCTAACATTATTTTTATTTGTTGCATTTTTGGTTTTACCCTTTGGAGATGCAGCCATTTTTCATTTTTTTCCTTCTTGCCTATCAATAACCCTAACTTTTTTAGGGTTGTATACTTTTTTTGATCAAAAATAGTTCACTAAGTACCCTATATTTAATATGCAACTTTGCTTTACATTTATATATAATGATGGTAGGGTATGAGATATATTTTTTGTCTTTTGTAGGTTTTGCTTCTTTTTGCTAGTGTGAACATGCTCCTATTTCTTGCATGTGTACCATCTTAGACCTCAGTTCACATTGCTTGGTTTTTTGTCTTGTTTGCATTCTGTGCAAATTAAGGGTGTGGCATCCCCTTTGTTGAGCTGATTAGTATATATGTAGCTTACCACGGGCCTAGGTGATCTGGAGTTGGGACCCGGTCCTATTTTTCTACCCTTTTATATGCATTACTTCAACTTTGATATACAGTAAGGTTTTTAATATAGACAGTGTAGGTACCGTCCCAATTTAGGGTCACCTTGTCGCTGGTGGGACGGCTTGTATACTTTTTTTGATCAAAAATAGTTCACTAAGTACCCTATATTTAATATGCAACTTTGCTTTACATTTATATATAATGATGGTAGGGTATGAGATATATTTTTTGTCTTTTGTAGGTTTTGCTTCTTTTTGCTAGTGTGAACATGCTCCTATTTCTTGCATGTGTACCATCTTAGACCTCAGTTCACATTGCTTGGCCCTTAGTGTAATAGTAACATTTTTTAAGGGGACCTTCTAACTTTATTATTATTTGTTGCATTTTTGGTTTTACCCTTTGGAGATCCAGCCATTTTTCATTTTTTTCCTTCTTGCCTATCAATAACCCTAACTTTTTTTTTTCCATAGACATAGCTTTATGAGACAGCCGGAACTGGTACTGTATAAAGTGGCCTCAACTCCTTAACCTGCTCCACAAAAAAGTGTATTCAAATTTATTTTTTTTATTTATGACCTCTTACTGCATTTTTCACATGAGTGCTATCTGTGTTTTTTTTCATGGATAGCACTGGTATCTATAATAGTCTATGGGGTAGTACATTTGTCCATTTTTTTCCTTGGATAGAGTGGTCCACATAAAAGCACAGAGACGTGTACCATATTGTTCCAAGTGTTGGATCAAACTTGCCAATGCAAGGTTATGGATCTGTGAAAAAAATAAGAAAGCACACAGGTGCCATCCATGTGCTGCTATCTGTTTTTCATGGACAGTTTGATAGGAGAAGGTTGAATATGATAGATGAGCGGAAAGTATGGTGGGATAAAGTGTGAGGGGACATTAAGGGGAGACAAGTGTGAGGGGACCTTATGGGGAGAAAACTGTGAAGTAGCAGTATGGTGGGAATAATGTGATGGGGCAGTATGGGGGGAATGGTTTTAAAGGATAGTATGGAGGGAAATTGTGAGAGGACAATGTGAGGGGAAAGTATGGGGGTAATAGTGTGAGGGAACAGTATGGGGAAAATAGTGTGAAGAGACAGTATGGTGGGAATAGTGTGAAGAGATAATATGGGAGGATAGTTTTGGGGAAAAGTATGAGGGGACAGTATGGGGGGGAAAGTGTGGAGTAAAAGTTTGAAGGGATAGAATGGGGGGTGTGAGTGAGGGGGCAGTTTGGTGGAGAAAATGTGAGGGGGCACATAGAGACTGGGCAGTGTGGGAGACAGTTTGAGGGTACAGAAAAAAGGGGACAGTATGCAGAGGGAGGAGGAGGCACACTATAGAGATTTGGCAACATAGGGGGACACAGCATGATGGGACTTTGTGAAGAGGGGGCCCAGAATGAAAAGAGGTTGGCATGCTGGGGGACAATTAAGAGGGGGGCTGTGTGGTGTGTATAGCTAAACAGTGAGGACAGAATGTCAGTTGTAGCTTGTAAAGATTCAGGTTATGGCAGTTATAGCTAATCAGGGAGGACATGGAGTCAGTTATAGCTAACTAGCTATTGAGCCCGTTCTACGCCCGGGTGGTGAGCATTTTTATTGGTATATGGTCTCCCATCCTGGTATTTGTGCTGCCCCCATCCTAGTATTTGTGCTCCCCAATCCTGTTCCCCCATCCTGTTATGTGCTGCCCTCATCCCTATCCTGGTATGCATGGCACGCCTCATCAATATCCTGGTATGCATGGCACCCCTCACCCCCAATCCTGGTACGCATGGCACCCCTCACCCCCAATCCTGGTACGCATGGCACCCCTCACTCTCAATCCTGGCACGCATGGCACCCCTCACCCCCAATCCTGGTATGTATGGCACCCCTCACCCCCAATCCTGGTATGCATGGCACCCCTCATCCCTATCCTGCTATGCATGGCACCCCTCACCTCCAATCCTGTATGCATGGCACCCCTCACCCCCAATCCTGGTATGCATGGCACCCATCATCCCCAATCCTGGCATACATGGCACCCCTCATCCCCATTCCTGGCATGCATGCCGCCCCTCATCCTGGTATGCATGGCCCCCTCAGATCCCTATCCTGGCATGCATGGTGCCCCTCATCCCCCAATCCTGGTATGCATGGTACCCCTCACCCCTCAATCCTGGTATGCATGGTACCCCTCACCCCCCAATCCTGGTATGCATGGTACCCCTCACCCCCCAATCCTGGTATGCATGGTACCCCTCATACCTCCATCCTGGTATGTATGTATGGTACCCCATCATCACCAATCCTGGCATGCATGGTACCCCTTACCCACCAATCCTGGTATGCATGGTACCCCTCATCCCCCAATCCTGGTATGCATGGTACCCCTCATCCCCCAATCCTGGTATGCATGGTACCCCTCATCCCCAATCCTGATATGCATGGTACCCCTCACCCCTCAATCCTGGTATGTATGGTACCCCTCACCCCTCAATCCTGGTATGCATGGCACCCCTCTTCCCCCAATCCTGGTATGCATGGCACCCCTCATCCCCAATCCTGGTATGCATCGTACCCCTCATCCCCCTATCCTGTTATGCATGGTACCCCTCATCCCCCAATACTGGTATGTATGGTACCCCTCATCCCCAATCCTGGTATCTGTATACATGTGGCAATCCAGTATGTCAGTCACACTGCTGTGGGTGTGTTGCCACCATGCAGTATCATGGATTGACAATCATCCCAGACTAGTCCAGTAACATCAGGCTGGAAAACTAGGGACAAACAAATCTAATTTTTAAACTTGTATATTAAATTTTTAGATCTAATAAAATAATCATTAATACAGGTATTAGGAGGCTTATAGAGCTCTCCTAATACCTTCTATGGGTAAATCCTGATGACAGGTTCCATTTAAGATGGATAGGTAGAATATATAGATACTTGTTGATCAGGATAACAATGTATTAATCAGAAATGACCCTGGAGCAAAGAAATGAACAAGAAATTAAGAATGTGTCATCTTACCTGTAGTCCCGCGTTAAGGACTGCACAGACGACACAACACGATGATTTAGTCTTCTATCTTCCATACGCAGAGGATTTTTATATCCACATAGGAGATTATAACACCTTCAGCTCCACCCTGTACTTAACCCTTAGGAAGCTGAGAGTAAGTGTATCAGTGATCTGTCATACAGAGATCCTGCATAATATCATAGTGATGAAATATAATACACAGATAATCAATGAATTGCCAACAATAAAACACCAAGGGGCAAGTGTGTAAGAGAGACAGCCAGGATATCACTGTGTCCTCAGTTCACACCGGCTCACCCAAGAGACTAACTGATATCACTGCTCCCTGTTGCATTGTTTCACTGACTCCCTGTCAAAAAAACAAATGATAGAAACTGGTTTATAGGTGTATTATGGACTGTAATTTACAGTAAAAGGATCCATAAAATCATTAGTTATAATTTTTGTTAGACATTTTTATTTATACTATTTTGCTAATTCGCCTTCCTGAATGGGGGTAGAGGGTGTTCATTTATACTACATGTAGGGTGGCTAATGATCGCATAGTCGATGGGAGGTATGTGTCACAGGGATGGCTGGCCTCTGTGATGTAACCTGGAGTGTTTCTCTAGTGCAAGTAAGCACTAAGAGGATCGTTTGATGCACCTGGGACCGGGTTATGGGTAGTTTAGAGAGATGGGCGGGTCTAACTACCCACGTATCTCACCTCTGGGTGTAGTTAACAGCCTATATAATGGAGGCTGTTGTTTGGCACATGGTCTGTGTGTCTGGAGGGAGAAGGCCTCCTGTGTGTGGTTGTCTCTAGACTGGGCTGTGTCCTGGACACCTACCAGCCTGTGTGACCACTGCACTGGCTAACCAGAGACTTTGCTAAAAGCACTGTTTCTTTTGTTTTTGCCTGCACTAAAGGCTGTTTGTTTGCATTTTGCTTTTGACCGGTTTATGAAGCAAACCTTTATGAACAAGTAAATGAACATGCCTCCTGTTTGCCTCCTATCGCACCCAAGTGAGTACGATCCCTACATACAGTATAAATGGGATATGTGTATCCTACAGTATAAATTTTATAAACATATTGCATTTATATCGTTGTTTGCTTGAGCTCTATTCTTATTGCCCTGTATTTTGCTCTATCTCATGTGACATTATTAACCATCAGCCAGGGAAACCCACTATTGTTCTAAAAGCTGAAAATCGGCCTGAGGTACATACCAGTCACTATGATGATGCATACATTTCGTCATGCCCATTTCCAATTGCATCACTTTTGTCCTCACGCTCTCACCAATGGAGACATTCCCATAGCAATGCTGGGCGCTTCGGTATGGAGCAGGACCATGGTCTAGCCTACCAATGAAACCATGTCGGACATGGCGCATACTAGCCAAGGAAAAGTACGAATCTTGCGATGTACTGGGCACATTAGTGAGTGAATTGACGTCAGACACCCAGGCATTTAGGGAAGTAATTCCCCTCATATCTTCCATTTATTCTGACTAAGCAGCTCTCTGCACACCATAATCAGATTTTTCTTTGACTACAGGTCCCTGTTGTGAATCCCCCGCAAACACACACTCCTGATGATTCCTCTGGATCAAGGATGAAACGCGTCGGGAGAGACATAGGAGTTTTACTTTAGCGTGTGGCAGGACAACACTTCGGTACTGCTCCACAAGGGAGGAGGTTATTACTCGGAGCACAACAGGAAATTTAGCTTATTTAACATTTTTGACCCACAGTCCACACTGCTCTCATTGGATTGTGATCAATTATTGCCTGGATTGGGTGAGATCTAATTTTTTTTTTTACATGAGACCTGGTACATTGGAGCCCTCTCATACTATTTTACAGTTCACTATCTTGTATTATTTAATACTACCATCATCATGCATCCCCTCAACTGTTTTATTGAATACTTGAGTTCCATCTTATCCATTATACTAATAAAAGTTAGCTTTTACATTCCTATATATTCATGGTCTCCTGGATGGATTATAGGGGAACTGTGGGGATATTATACTTATGGGGCTTGCTAAGGGATTTTCATACTGTGTGTGGGGGTACTATGGGAGCACATTTTGTAGGGGAGATTCACTTTGAGGTTTTATATTGTGTGTGGGGCATCATAAAGGAGCAATGAAAAGGTACCGTATTTGAGTGGGAGAGAGCGCTATGGTTATGTGCACACATCCAGTATGTGCAGCAAAGTTTCCTGAATGTTGGCTGGAAAAGTGCTGAGTGCAATATGTGGCTTTTTGACCCCCCCTTTTGGGTGTTTTTATTTGCTTTTTTGCCCATTCATTAAAATGGGTGAAAATGCTTCAAAAAGGCTGCAAGAATTGACAGATTTGAAAAAAATGCTTTAAAGTCCACAAGGAAAATATAAGCAGCTTGTGCATGAGATTTCAGAAATCTCATTCATTTTGCTGGTACTGTAAAATGCTGCATTTTTAAATTTTTTGGGGGGGCAAAAAAATGGCCGCAGAAACACAATGTGTGAACACACTCCAAGGCTTCAGCAGGGGCTCTATTTCTAGCTTGAGCTGTATTTTCCCTTCTAGGTTGGCACCCTAGCTTAGACGCATTGTGGAGCCCCCGCTCACCGACTGCTCTCCCTGGAGTACCCTACTGGTCCCTAAACCGGGACAGAGAGGATATCACCAAATAGGCCAACACCACTAACAGCAAAAATCAGCCAATGGCCAAAAACAAAGGGCAGGGCCGGCGTCAGCATCCGGCGCACCCTGCAAGTGCCGGGGCTATGAGCAGGCGGGGCCCACTCGCCGTCGGCCACCCCTGCACGCTATGGGACCTGTGAGTGGAGGAGAGCGGTGTCAGCACCCACTCCCCCCCGGTTACTCAGGGCCCTGGCAGCTGGTTTTACAATACTTACTTACTCTCCTCGTGCTTCCGCAGCAGCTCCGGTGTCTTCCGCGGCTGCTGCACTGTGACGTCTCAGGTCAGAGGGCACGGTGGCATCTTACCACCGCGCTCTCTCCTGAACCGTCACAGCGCAGAGCAGGAAGACACCGGCGACGATGAGGAGTCCGGAGCAGCAGCAGCAGGTGAGGAGAAGTGAGGTGAGTATTTGATTTTTTTTTTTTATGTATGGACGCATGGGACATTATATTGGGGGTGACATCCTGCATGGGGCATTATAAGGGGGGGAAAGTGACATCCTGTATGGGGCATTATATGGGAGGGAGTGACACCCTGCATGGGGCATTATATGGGGGGGGAGTGACATCCTGCAAGGGGCATTATATGGGGGGGTGACATCGTGCATGGGGCATTATATGGGGGGGAGTAACAACCTTCATGGGGCATTATATGAGGGGATAGTGACATCCTGAATGGGGCACTATATGGGGGGGAGTGACATCCTGCATGGGGTGGGGCATTATATGGGGGGAAGTGACATCCTGCATAGGGCATTATATGGGGGGGAAGTGACATCCTGCATGGGGCATTATATGGGAGGGAACAAGTGACATCCTGCATGGGGCATTATATGGGGGGGAAGTGATATCCTGCATGGGACATTATATGGGGAGGAAGTAAGATGCTGCATGGGGCATTATATGGGGGGAAGTGACATCCTGCATGGGGCATTATATGGGGGGAGAGGTGACAGTCTGCATGGGGCATTAAAAGGGGGGGAAGTGACATCCTGCATGGGGCATTAAAAGGGGGAGGAGTGGCTTCCTGCATGGGGCATTATATGGGGGGAGTTGCATCTTGCATGGGGCATTATATGGCTGGGAAGTGACATCCTGCATGGGACATTATATGGTGGGGAATTGGCATCCTGCATGGGGCATTATATGGGGGGAAGTGACATCCTGCATGGGGCATTATATGGGGGAGTGACTTCCTGCATGGGGCATTAAAAGGGGGGGGTGACATCCTGCATGGGGCATCAAAAGGGGGGGAGTGACATACTGAATGGGGCATTATAAGGGAGGGGGTGTGTGACATCCTGCATGGGGCATTAAAAGGGGGGTGGGTGACATCCTGCATGGGCCATCAAAAGGGGGGGAAGTGACATCCTGCATGGGGCATTAAAAGGGGGGAGTGACATCCTGCATGGGGCATTATAAGGGAGGGGAAGTGACATCCTGCATGGGAAATTATAAGGGAGGGGAAGTGACATCCTGCATGGGGCATTATAAGGGGGGGTGACATCCTTCATGGGGCATAAGGCATTAAAAGGGGGTTAAGTGAAATCCTGCATGGGGAATTATAAGGGAGGGGAGGTGTGACATCCTGCATGGGGCACTATAAGGTGGGGTGACATAATGCATGGGGCATTATAAGGAGGGTGACATCCTCCATGGGGCATTATATGTGGGGAACAGCCTTCATCGGGCATTATAAGGGGGGAACAGCCTGCGTGTGGGCATTATGTGGGGGGATATCCTGCATGAGGCATTATATGGGGGGAACAGCTTGCATTGGGCATTATAAGGGGGGAACATCCTGCATGGGGCATTATATGGGGGGAGAGGTGACATCCTGCAAGGGGCATTATATGGGGGGTAGTGACATCCTGCATAGGGCATTATATGGAGGGGAAGTGACATCCTACATGGGACATTATATGGGAGGGGGAGTGGCATCCTGCATGGGGCATTAAAAGGGGGGAGTGACATCCTGCATGGGGCATTATAAGGGAGGGGAAGAGACATCCTGCATGGGGCATCAAAAGGGGGGGAGTGACAACTGCATGGGGTATTATAAAGGAGGGTGTGTGTGACATCCTGCATGGGGCATTAAAAGGGGAGAAGTGACATCGTGCATGGGCATCAAAAAGGGGGGAGTGACATACTGCATGGGGCATTATAAGGGTGGGTTGTGTGACATCCTGCATGGGGCAGTAAAAGGGGGGAGTGATATCCTGCATGGGGCATTATATGGGGGGAGAGGTGACATCCTGCATGGGGCATTAAAAGGGGGGGAAGTGACATCCTGCATGGGGCATTAATAGGGGGAGGAGAGGCATCCTGCATGGGGCATTATATGGGGGGAGTGGCATCCTGCATGGGACATTATATGGGGGGAAGTGACATCTTGCATGGGGCATTATATGGGGGGAAGTGGCATCCTGCATGGGGCATTATATGGGGGGGAAGTGACATCCTGCATGGGGCATTATATGGGGGAGTGACATCCTGCATGGGGCATTAAAAGGGGGGGAAGTGACATCCTGCATGGGGCATCAAAAGGGGAGGGGGAGTGACATACTGCATGGGGCATTATAAGGGAGGGGGTGTGTAGCATCCTGCATGAGGCATTAAAAGGGGGGAAGTGACATCCTGCATGGGGCATTAAAAGGGGGGAAGTGACATCCTGCATGGGGCATTAAAATGGGGGCAGAGACATCCTGCATGGGACATTATAAAGGAGGGGGGTGGGTGACATCCTGCATGGGGCATTAAAAGGGGGGAAGTGACATCCTGCATGAGGCATTATATGGGGGAGTGATATCCTGCATGGGGCATTATAAGGGAGGTGGTTGTGACATCCTGCATGGGGTATTAAAAGGAGGGGGAGTGACATCCTGCATGGGGCATCAAAGGGGGTGACATACTGCATGGGGAATTGTAAGGGAGGGGGTGTGTGACATCCTTCATGGGGCATTAAGAGGGGGTGAAGTGACATCCTGCATGGGGCACTATAAGGAGGGGAAGTGACATCCTGCATGGGGAATCAAAAGGGGAGGGGGAGTGACATACTACATGGGGCATTATAAGGAAGGGGGTGTGTGACATCCTACATGGGGCATTAAAAGGGGGGAGTGACATCCTGCATGGGGCATTAAAAGGGGGGAGTGACATCCTGCATGGGGCATTAAAAGGGGTGGAGTGACATCCTGAATGGGGCATTATAAGGGAGGGGAAGTGACATCCTGCATGGGGCATCAAAGGGGGGGGGTGACAACTGCATGGGGTATTATAAAGGAGGGGGTGTGTGACATCCTGCATGGGCATCAAAAGTGGGAGAGTGACATACTGCATGGGGCGTTATAAGGGTGGGGTGTTTGACATCCTGCATGGGGCATTAAAAGGGGGGGAGAGATATCCTGCAGGGAGCATTATATGGGGGGAGAGGTGACATCCTGCATGGGGCATTAAAAGGGGGGGGAAGTGACATCCTGCATGGGGCATTAATAGGGGGAGGAGAGGCATCCTGCATGGGGCATTATATGGGGGGGAGTGGCATCCTGCATGGGGCATTATATGGGGTAGAAGTGACATCTTGCATGGGGCATTATATGGGGCGAAGTGGCATCCTGCATGGGGCATTATATGGGGGGGAAGTGACATCCTGCATGGAACATTATATGGGGGGGGAATTGGCATCCTGCATTGGGGCATTATATGGGGGGAAGTGACATCCTGCATGGGGCATTATATGGGGCAGTGACATCCTGCATGGGGCATTAAAAGGGGGGGAAGTGACATCCTGCATGGGGCATCAAAAGGGGAGGGGGAGTGACATACTGCATCGGGCATTATAAGGGAGGGGCTGTGTGACATCCTGCATGAGGCATTAAAAGGGGGGGAAGTGTCATCCTGCATGGGGCATTAAAAGGGGGGCAGTGACATCCTGCAAAGGACATTATAAGGGAGGGGGGAGTGACATCCTACATGGGGCATTAAAAGGCGGGGAAGTGACATCCTGCATGAGGCATTATATGGGGGAGTGATATCCTGTTTGGGGCATTAAAAGGGGGGGAAGTGACATCCTGCATGGGGCATCAAAATGTCGGGAGTGACGTACTGCATGGGGCATTATAAGGGAGGGGGTGTGACATCCTGCATGGGGCATTAAAAGGAGGGGGAGTGACATCCGGCATGGGGCATTAAAAGGGGGGAGTGACATCCTGCATGGGGCATTATTAGGGAGGGGAAGTGACATCCTGCATGGGGCATCAAAGGGGGGTGACATACTGCATGGGGAATTGTAAGGGAGGGAGTGTGTGACATCCTGCATGGGGCATTAAGAGGGGTCGAACTGAAATCCTGCATGGGGCATTAAAAGGGGCGAAGTGACATCCTGCATGGGGCATTGTAAGGGAGGAGAAGTGACATCCTCCATGGGGCATCAAAAGGGGGGGGGGAGTGACATACTGCATGGGGCATTATAAGGGAGAGGGTGTGTGACAACCTACATGGGGCATTAAAAGGGGGGAAGTGACATCCTGCATGGGGCATTAAAAGGGGGGGAGTGACATCCTGCATGGGGCATTAAAAGGGGTGGAGTGACATCCTGCATGGGGCATAATAAGGGAGGGGAAGTGACATCCTGCATGGGACATCAAAGGGGGGGAGTGACAACTGCATGCGGTATTATAAAGGAGGGTGTCTGTGACATCCTGCATGGGGCATTAAAAGGGGTGAAGTGACATCCTGCATGGGCATCAAAAGGGGGGGGAGTGACATACTGCATGGGGCATTATAAGGGTGGGGTGTGTGACATCCTGCATGGGGCATTAAAAGGGGGGGAGTGATATCCTGCATGGGGCATTATATGGGGGGAGAAGTGACATCCTGCATGGGGCATTAAAAGGGGGGGAAGTGACATCCTGCATTGGGCATTAATAGGGGGAGGAGAGGCATCCTGCAAGGGGCATTATATGGGGGGGAGTGGCATCCTGCATGGGGCATTATATGGGGAGGAGTGACATCTTGCATGGGGCATTATATGGGGGGAAGTGGCATCTTGCATGGGGCATTATATGGGGGGGAAGTGACATCCTGCATGGGGCATTATATGGGGGGAATTGGCATCCTGCATGGGGCATTATATGGGGGGAAGTGACATCCTGCATGGGGCATTACATGGGGGAGTGACATCCTGCATGGGGCATTAAAAGGGGGGGAAGTGACATCCTGCATGGGGCATCAAAAGGGGAGGGGGAGTGACATACTGCATGGGGCATTATAAGGGAGGGGGTGTGTGACATCCTGCATGGGGCATTAAAAGGAGGGGGAGTGACATCCTGTATGGGGCATTAAAAGGGGGGAGTGACATCCTGCATGGGGCATTATTAGGGAGGGGAAGTGACATCCTGCATGGGGCATCAAAGGGGTGGGTGACATACTGCATGGGGAATTGTAAGGGAGGGGGTGTGTGACATCCTGCATGGGGCATTAAGAGTGGGCATACTGACATCCTGCATGAGGCATTAAAAGGGGGGGAAGTGACATCCTGCATGGGGCATTAAAAGGGGGGAAGTGACATCCTGCATGGGGCATTAAAAGGGTGGCTGTGACATCCTGCATGGGACATTATAAGGGAGGGGGGAGTGACATCCTGTATGGGGCATTAAAAGGGGGGGAAGTGACATCCTGCATGAGGCATTATATGGAGGAGTGACATCCTGCATGGGGCATTAAAAGGGGGGGAAGTGACATCCTGCATGTGGCATCAAAAGGGGGGAGTGACGTACTGCATGGGGCATTATAAGGGATGGGGGTGTGACATCCTGCATGGGGCATTAAAAGGAGGGGGAGTGACATCCTGCATGGGGCATTAAAAGGGTGGAGTGACATCCTGCATGGGGCATTATTAGGGAGGGGAAGTGACATCCTGCATGGGGCATCAAAGGGGTGGGTGACATACTGCATGGGGAATTGTAAGGGAGGGGGTGTGTGGCATCCTGCATGGGGCATTAAGAGGGGGCGAAGTGACATCCTGCATGGGGCATTATAAGGGGGGGAAGTGACATCCTGCATGGGGCATTATAAGGGAGGGTAAGTGACATCCTGCATGGGGCATCAAAAGGGGAGGGGGAGTGACATACTGCATGGGGCATTATAAGGCAGGGGGTGTGTGACATCCTACATGGGGCATTAAAGGGGGAAAGTGACATCCTGCATGGGGCATTAAAAGGGGTGGAGTGACATCCTGCATGGGGCATTAAAAGGGGTGGAGTGACATCCTGCATGGGGCATTATAAGGGAGGGGAAGTGACATCCTGCATGGGGCATCAAAGGGGGGGGTGACATACTGCATGGGGCATTGTAAGGGAGGGGGTGTGTGACATCCTGCATGGGGCATTTAGAGGGAGTGAAGTGGCATCCTGCATGGGGCATTATAAGGGGGAAGTGACATCCTGCATGGGGCATTATAAGGGAGGGTAAGTGACATCATGCCTGGGGCATTATATGAGATAGGGAAAGGGGAAAGTTGGAAAAGTGTGGATATAAGAAAATTAAAATACATAAACTTTATTGATTAGTTAAAATCCTATAAATGTGAAATTACTCATGCATCTATAGATGCATATAAGGTAACCACTTACTAGTTGAAAAAGTGGTACCCACTAATAGATCTGGCTGGATGTAGTGTAGGGCAAATATGGGACACCTCAGTCAAGTCCCTCTAATGTAGGACTGAGGTTATATATATATATTAACCCCATATATTGGAATAGCCTAAATATGAATGTCAGGTGGAACAACTAAAGACACATATAGTTGCTATAATAGCAAAATGTACATGTATCGATCTGCCATAGGGCATTACTATTCACCACCTGACAGACATATATATGTATATATGTATAGGCTCGCTTAAATCCAGTTGTTTTAAATATTAACAGTGGGAGATGTCAGAAATCAGCACTCGCCTTCTGTTCAATCACACAATTGCACAGTACGTGCATTTAGGCTGCTATTAATGAGCCGGCACTGTTCAAAATCATTAGCAGGAGGAGATCACACTGACAAGCGATTGTCTCCTCTGCCACACTGAGGGGCCGTCCGCTGCACCGAGCGGCTCCTCACATGTCAGAGGTTAACGATCACACTGTGATTCAGCCTGTCCAGCTGTACAATTGATCGCCCGAGTGAGGAATAATATATTATCCCCTGTCTCATTCTCTGCACGCACGTGCCGGCATGCCCAGCACAAACAGCTGATCGCTGCAGTGTTGAGCAGTCCGCTGTCTCGTAGCTGCACACGTGTTTGATGTGTCCGACTCAAACAGCCGAACACTGCGGCTATACTCTATATGATCCGCTACAGCTAAGGGTGCTGACACAGTTCTCCCTTATTATAATGCTGCCATATTATGCATATTCCTAGGGTAGATTCTCATTCCCCCCTACACTATCATGCAGCTCAGATAAATTCCCTGACGCGCGTTTCGCCGGTATACCGGCTTTTTCCTAAGGGTGAGGTCGGCCTCCAACTCCGGATCTTTATACCATCCAAAGTGATTGACATGAGTATCGACCAATCATATTATGTTAATCAAAAGAAAAAAACAAACATTTCCTTTCTCTAAATCAAATGATTCTTATGTGTATAAATCATATTATTTGAACAATATTAGGACAGGCAAATTGTCCATTTGTATAAATTATAGAAGTAACACAAAAGGAAGAACAATGTGAGTATGATTCGAGACATTAATATTCTAGAAATCAGTACTCATACTTTACAATTGATTGATCTTTCAAAATTGAATATATTTGGAGTAGCTCCTCTAGATAAATTCCCAGAGAGATGAAAAAGAGGGAGATATAGTATGTAGGGAATAATTAGAAGAGGAAGATTTGAAATAGAAATTATTCAGATCTCATTATAGATTATATTCATAATTACTATCAGTTTTACTTTGTGTCTCTCGTTGTTACAAATGACACTTATTTCCATGTATTCCCTATTATGTTAAAGAGTATATGGACTATGATGTACATGTCCCACATACCATCAAAAAAGAGAGAAGGATTTTTAATAAGGTTTTAATTACAAAAAGCATCCAAAATTGAAGATCTCATTTAATCCGTGTGGATTCACAGAATTACATCTAAAAATCCACTCACT
The DNA here is from genome assembly GCF_046119375.1 of Phyllobates terribilis. Classification (NCBI taxonomy): domain Eukaryota; kingdom Metazoa; phylum Chordata; class Amphibia; order Anura; family Dendrobatidae; genus Phyllobates; species Phyllobates terribilis. Next base: position 64,962,449 of record NW_027362763.1, on the reverse strand, counting down.
TTCTTTTTTCAAAAGCATGGAATCCAAATCTCCGCCTCTATTGTCCAATTTTATTTGACAAATTGCCCAACCTTTCAGATCTTTCCATTGTGATTGATGTTTCATTTTGAAATGTCTAGCAATCGGTGTTGGGGTAAATAATTTCCCCTGTTCCTGACTTCTCTTCTCGTCCCTATCATAATTAACAATGCTTTGAATATGTTCCCTTATTCGGGTTCTCAGATCCCTTATTGTTTTCCCAACATATTTAAGCCCACAGGTACATTCAAGGCAATAAACTACCCCACTGGTGGCACAATTAATATGTTGGTAAATTGTATATTTCTTCCCAAAGGCATCCATGAACCATTTTCTAGGAACCAAAACCCGACATGCCTTACACATTTTGCATGGGAAAAAAACGGGATCTCTTGTTCTTATGGACACATTGTCCCTCTTAAAATGACTAGATACTAGAAAACTTGAAATTGAAGTACTTTTTCTATACCCAGAAGATGCTCGTGATGTTACACAATTTCTCAAATCCACATCTGATCGAATGATGTCCCAATGTTTATTAAGAATATCCAGCATCGTTTGCCATTCATCGTGAAATTCTGTAATGAATCTCACGACATTATTGTCATCTCTATTTTTCTTCTTAGGGACCAGGAGCTCATTTCTCTCCACTCTTAGGGCATAATTATATGCCTTTTTAATCATTCTCCCTGAGTAGCTTCTCTCCAGGAGTCTAAGTTTCAGTTCTCGAGCCTGTTCTTTAAAAAGCTCAAAAGTTGAGCAGTTCCGTCGTAAGCGTAGAAATTCTCCTTTCGGAATTGCTCTAATAGTACTGATCGAATGGGCACTTTTGGCATCCAAGATGCTATTGGTAGACGTCTCTTTCCTATACAAATCAGTTTGCACTAAATTATTTACATCTCTTTGAATCATTATATCTAGGAAGGGGATCTTTTGCCTGTGGAGAGCCAGTGTAAGTTTTAAATTGAGGGAATTGTTATTCAGTATGTTTATAAATTCATGTAATTTATCTTCCGTTCCCCTCCACAATATCAGCACGTCATCTATATAACGTTTCCAAGTTACGATACAATCCACATATGTTGACATATCTTCGGCAAAAACTATCTCCTCCTCCCACCATCCTAGATATAGATTGGCGAATGTAGGTGCTACGGCCGCACCCATCGCGGTGCCCCGCGTTTGAAGATAGATGCGGCCATCGAAGAGAAAGAAATTACGCTTCAGAGTAAATTTCAAAAGATCAAGAACAAACTCTTTCCGTGTAGAGTTATATTCTTGATCCTTATTAAGAAAAAATTCCACTGCTTTACAGCCCATCCCCTGATCTATGCTCGTATAGAGACTCTCTACATCACAAGTAACAAATATTTCCTGTTCTTCCATTTGATAGCCCTCTAATTCCTGTAGAATCTGCATAGTGTCTCTGGTATAGGAGGGAAGATCGTAAACATATCCCCTTAATTCTTGATCAAGCCATTGATTGGCTTTTTCTGTCAAGTTCCCTATACCAGAGACAATAGGCCTACCAGGTGGGCTTTCAAGACTCTTATGGACCTTAGGGAGCATGTAGAATGTTGCCACTCTAGGATTCTTAACTGAAAGAAAGTCCTTCTCATGTTTTAAAATTGCTCCACTGTCCCAGCCCTGTTGTATAATCTGTCTATACTCATCCAAAAATTGCTCTGTGGGATCACTCCAAAGGGGTCTATAGCATTGTTTATTCATCAGCTGTTTTTTGGCTTCTTGGATATATTTATCCTTTGGCCAAATGACAATGTTACCACCCTTGTCGCTAGATTTAAAAACGACATCATCCCAACTTTTCAATTCATCAATACTCTCTCTATATTTCAAATTAATTGGAGAGCTAGCCATTCTTTCTGGCAGAGCCAATATATCTCGAGAGACAAGATCCACAAAGACCTGTACCGCAGGGCATGTTTGTAAAGAGGGCATATTAGTGGATTTCGGTTCCATAATCTTTTTCTCCCATTTACATCCTTCCCGGTTATATTCCAGATTAATTGCTTCTTGAGAGTTATCAGTATCCAACTCTTCCAAAATTTCCAATACCTGTCGTTCTTGACTGGATAAGTCAGAGGGGTCTACATTTTCTTGTGTTGTGGTGAAATCATGGTGTTTTTGTGCAAAGATCTTTTTATAGATTAATTTGCGTCCAAAGAGATGTAAATCCCTAATGATATGACATTTGTTAAGACGTGTTGGCAAACAGAAGTTAAGTCCTTTTTTGAGGATATTCATCTGTGCATCTGTAATCACATGGTCTGACAGATTGATTATCCTCAGGGAACTAGCATTATTTCGCTCTGTTATTTCCTCCTGTTCCTGTTTTTCGCTGAACCTCTGAAGCCCCACCGTCCTCGATCGCGTAAAAAAGGCATATCGGGATTATAATTGCCCATCGGTTCAGTTCTACCACTCCTACCAGGGACTTCTTCTGTATCAGAGTCTGAAATGTTACTATTTTCTGCATCTGTCCCCGAGAATTCTCTCCTAAAATCGTCTGCTTTCCTAGTCCCAGATTTAGCTAATCTCTGCGATTGTTTTCTACCCCAGATATAAACCTGTCCTTTATTGAGGTCAGATTTATCCCTCAAATACTTTCTTCTTTTACGTGTCTTAATCTTGACCTCTACTTTGTCAACATATACCATGGTCTGTTTAAAGCCCTCCTCAAATTCTAATTTTCCTTCCATCTTGTCCATTATAGGAGCATTATAATAAGGGAGAACTGTGTCAGCACCCTTAGCTGTAGCGGATCATATAGAGTATAGCCGCAGTGTTCGGCTGTTTGAGTCGGACACATCAAACAGGTGTGCAGCTACGAGACAGCGGACTGCTCAACACTGCAGCGATCAGCTGTTTGTCCTGGGCATGCCGGCACGTGCGTGCAGAGAATGAGACAGGGGATAATATATTATTCCTCACTCGGGCGATCAATTGTACAGCTGGACAGGCTGAATCACAGTGTGATCGTTAACCTCTGACATGTGAGGAGCCGCTCGGTGCAGCGGACGGCCCCTCAGTGTGGCAGAGGAGACAATCGCTTGTCAGTGTGATCTCCTCCTGCTAATGATTTTGAACAGTGCTGGCTCATTAATAGCAGCCTAAATGCACGTACTGTGCAATTGTGTGATTGAACAGAAGGCGAGTGCTGATTTCTGACATCTCCCACTGTTAATATTTAAAACAACTGGATTTAAGCGAGCCTATACATATATACATATATATGTCTGTCAGGTGGTGAATAGTAATGCCCTATGGCAGATTGATACATGTACATTTTGCTATTATAGCAACTATATGTGTCTTTAGTTGTTCCACCTGACATTCATATTTAGGCTATTCCAATATATGGGGTTAATATATATATATAACCTCGGTCCTACATTAGAGGGACTTGACTGAGGTGTCCCATAATTTGCCCTACACTACATCCAGCCAGATCTATTAGTGGGTACCACTTTTTCAACTAGTAAGTGGTTACCTTATATGCATCTATAGATGCATGAGTAATTTCACATTTATAGGATTTTAACTAATCAATAAAGTTTATGTATTTTAATTTTCTTATATCCACACTTTTCCAACTTTCCCCTTTCCCTATCTCATATGACTACTTTGGTGGTGTACACCTGTGGATATAGATCTGATGAGAATAGACTATTCTTTTGATGCCTGGGGCATTATAAGGGTGGGGGGGTGACATCCTGCATGGGGCATTAAAAGGGGGGTAAGTGAAATCCTGCATGGGGAATTATAAGGGAGGGGGGGAGTGACTTCCTTCCTGCATAGGGCACTATAAGGTGGGGTGACATAATGCATGGGGCATTATAAGGAGGGTGACATCCTGCATGGGGCATTATAAGGGGGATGACATCCTGCATGGGGCATTATATGGGGGGAACAGCCTGCAAGGGCATTATATGGGGGGAGAGGAGACATCCTGCATGGGGCATTATATGGGGGGAAGTGGCATCCTGCATAGGGCATTATATGGAGCAGAAGTGACATGGGACATTATATGGGAGGGGGAGTGGCATTCTGCATGGGGCACTATATGGGGATAATTGACATCCTGCAATCCGGCATGGGGCATTAAAAGGGGGCGAGTGACATCCTGCATGGGGCATTAAAAGGGGGGGAAGTGACATCCTGCATGGGGCATTATAAGGGAGGGGAAGTGAAATCCTGCATGGGGCATCAAAAGGAGGGGAGTGACAACTGCATGGGGCATTATAAAGGAGGGGGGGTGACATCCTGCTTGGGGCATTAAAAGGGGGGAAGTGACATCCTGCATGGGCATCAAAAGGGGGGGAGTGACATACTTCATGGGGCATTATAAGGGAGGGGTGTGTGACATCCTGCATGGGGCATTAAAAGGAGGGGAGTGACATCCTGCATGGGGCATTCATTATAAGGGAGAGGAAGTGACATCCTGCATGGGGCATCAAAGGGGGGGGTGTGTGTGACATCCTGCATGGGGCATTAAAAGGAGGGAAGTGACATCCTGCATGGGGCATTGAAAGGGAGTGAGTGACATCCTACCTGGGGCATTATAAGGGGGGGAAGTGACATCCTGCATGGGGCATTATAAGGGGGGAGTGACATCCTGCATGGGACACTATATGGGGGTAGTGACATCCTGCATGGGGCATCAAAGGGTGGGTGACATACTGCATGGGGCATTGTAAGGGAGGGGGTGTGTGACATCCTGCATGGGGCATTTAGAGGGAGTGAAGTGGCATCCTGCATGGGGCATTATAAGGGGGAAGTGACATCCTGCATGGGGCATTATAAGGGAGGGTAAGTGACATCATGCCTGGGGCATTATAAGGGTGGGGGGGTGACATCCTGCATGGGGCATTAAAAGGGGGGTAAGTGAAATCCTGCATGGGGAATTATAAGGGAGGGGGGGAGTGACTTACTTCCTGCATAGGGCACTATAAGGTGGGGTGACATAATGCATGGGGCATTATAAGGAGGGTGACATCCTGCATGGGGCATTATAAGGGGGATGACATCCTGCATGGGGCATTATATGGGGGGAACAGCCTGCAAGGGCATTATATGGGGGGAGAGGTGACATCCTGCATGGGGCATTATATGGGGGGAAGTGGCATCCTGCATAGGGCATTATATGGAGGAGAAGTGACATCCTACATGGGACATTATATGGGAGGGGGAGTGGCATTCTGCATGGGGCACTATATGGGGATAATTGACATCCTGCAATCCGGCATGGGGCATTAAAAGGGGGCGAGTGACATCCTGCATGGGGCATTAAAAGGGGGGGAAGTGACATCCTGCATGGGGCATTATAAGGGAGGGGAAGTGAAATCCTGCATGGGGCATCAAAAGGAGGGGAGTGACAACTGCATGGGGCATTATAAAGGAGGGGGGGTGACATCCTGCTTGGGGCATTAAAAGGGGGGAAGTGACATCCTGCATGGGCATCAAAAGGGGGGGGAGTGACATACTTCATGGGGCATTATAAGGGAGGGGTGTGTGACATCCTGCATGGGGCATTAAAAGGGGGGGGAGTGACATCCTGCATGGGGCATTCATTATAAGGGAGAGGAAGTGACATCCTGCATGGGACATCAAAGGAGGGGGTGTGTGACATCCTGCATGGGGCATTAAAAGGAGGGAAGTGACATCCTGCATAGGGCATTGAAAGGGAGTGAGTGACATCCTACCTGGGGCATTATAAGGGGGGGAAGTGACATCCTGCATGGGGCATTATAAGGAGGGAGTGACATCCTGCATGGGACACTATATGGGGGTAGTGACATCCTGCATGGGGTGGGGCATTATATGGGGGGAAGTGACATCCTGCATAGGGCATTATATGGGGGGGAAAGTGACATCTTGCATGGGACATTATATGGGGGGGGGGCAAGTGACATCCTGCATGGGGCATTATATGGGGGGAGAAGTGATATCCTGCATGGGACATTATATGGGGAGGAAGTGACATCCTGCATGGGGCATTATATGGGGGGGAAGTGACATCCTGCATGGGGCATCAAAGGGGTGGGTGTGTGTGACATCCTGCATGGGGCATTAAAAGGGGGGAAGTGACATCCTGCATGGGGCATTAACAGGGGAGTGAGTGACATACTACCTGGGGCATTATAAGGGGGGGAAGTGACATCCTGCATGGGGCATTATATGGGAGGAAGTGACATCCTGCATAGGGCATTATATGGGGGGGAAAGTGACATCCTGCTTGGGACATTTTATGGGGGGGCAAGTGACATCCTGCATGGGGCATTATATGGGGGGAGAAGTGATATCCTGCAAGGGGTATTATATGGGGGGGGAGTGACATCCTTCATGTGACAATATTTGGGGGGGAATTGGCATCCTGCATGAGGCACTATATGGGGGAAGTGACATCCTGCATTGAGCATCAAAAGGGGGGGAGTGACATACTGCATGGGGCATTATAAGGGAGGGGGTGTGTGACATTCTGCATGTGGCATTAAAAGGGGGACAGTGACATCCTGCATGGGACATTATAAGGGGGGGTGACATCCTGCATGGGGCATTAAAAGGGGGGGTGACATCCAGCATGAGGCATTATATAGGGGAGTGACATCCTGCATGGGGCATCAAAAGGGGGGGAGTGACATACTGCATGGGGCATTATAATGGAGGGGGTGAGTGACATCCTGCATGGGGCATTATAAGGGAGGGTGTGTGTGACATCCTGCATGGGGCATTAAAAGGGGGGGAGTGACATCCTGCATGGGGCATTAAAAGGGAGGGAGTGACAACTTGCATGGGGCATTATAAGGGAGGGGAAGTAACATCCTGCATGGGGCATCAAAGGGGGAGTGACATACTGCATGGGGCATTGTAAGGGAGGGGGTGTGTGACATCCTGCATGGGGCATTAAGAGGGGGTGAAGTGACATCCTGCATGGGGCATTATAAGGGGGGGAGTGACATCCTGCATGGGGCATTATAAGGGAGAGGAAGTGACATCCTGCATTGGGCATTATAAGGGTAGGGTGGTTACATCCTGCATGGGGCATGGGGCATTAAAAAGGGGGGTAAGTGAAATCCTACATGGGGAATTATAAGGGAGGGGGTGGTGACATCCTGCATGGGGCACTATAAGATTGGGTGACATAATGCATGGGGCATTCTAAGGGAGGGGGTGAGTCACATCCTGCATGGGGCATTATAAGGGAGGGGAAGTGACAACCTGCATGGGGCATCAAAAGGGGAGGGGGAGTGACATACTGCATGGGGCATTATAAGGGAGGGGGTGTGTGACATCCTGCATGGGGCATTAAAAGAGGGGGAGTGACATCCTGCATGGGGCATTAAAAGGGGGGGAGTGACAACTAGCATGTGGCATTATAAGGGAGGGGAAGTAACATCCTGCATGGGGCACCAAAGGTGGAGTGACATACTGCATGGGGCATTGTAAGGGAGGGGGTGTGTGACATCCTGCATGGGGCATTAAGAAGAGGTGAAGTGACATCCTGCATGGGGCATTATAAGGGGGGAAGTGACAACCTGCATGGGGCATTATAAGGGAGGGGAAGTGACATCCTGCATGGGGCATTATAAGGGTGGGGTGGTTACATCCTGCATGGGGCATGGGGCATTAAAAAGGGGGGGTAAGTGAAATCCTACATGGGGAATTATAAGGGAGGGGGTGACATAATGCATGGGGCATTATAAGGGGGGATGACATCCTGCATGGGGCATTATATGGGGGGAACATCCTGCATCGGGCAATATAAGGGGGGAACATCCTGCATGGGGCATTATATGGGGGAGAGGTGACATCCTGCATGGGGCATTATATGGGGGGAAGTGGCATCCTGCATAGGGCATTATATGGAGGGGAAGTGACATCCTATATGGGACATTATATGGCAGGGGGAGTGGCATCCTGCATTGGGCACTATATGGCGGATAATTGACATCCTGCAATCCTGCATGGGGCATTAAAAGTGGGGAGTGACATCCTGAATGGGACATTATAAGGGGGGAGTGACATCCTGCATGGGGCTTTAAAAGGGGGCGAAGTGACATCCTGCATGGGTCATTATAAGGGAGGGGAAGTGACATCCTGCATGGGGCATCAAAAGGGGGTGGTGACAACTGCATGGGGTATTATAAAGGAGGGGGTGTGTGACATCCTGCATGGGGCATTAAAAGGGGGGAAGTGACATCCTGCATTGGCATCAAAAGGGGGGAGTGACATACTGCATGGGGCATTATAAGGGAGGGTGTGTGTGACATCCTGCATGGGGCATTAAAAGGGGGGGGAAGTGACATCCTGCATGGGGCATTAATAGGGGGGGAGTGACATCCTGCATGGGGCATTGTAAGGGGGGGAAGTGACATCCTGCATGGGGCATTATAAGGGGGGAGTGACATCCTGCATGGGGCACTATATAGGGGGAGTGACATCCTGCATGGGGTGGGGCATAATACGGGGGGAAGTGACATCCTGCATAGGGCAATATATGGGGGGGAAAGTGACATCCTGCATGGGGCATTATATGGGGGGGACAAGTGACATCCTGCATGGGGCATTATATTGGGGGAGAAGTAATATCCTACATGGGACATTATATGGGGCGGAAGTGACATCCTGCATGGGGCATTATATGGGGGGAAATGACATCCTGCATGGGGCATTATATGGGGGGAGAGGTGACATCCTGCATGGGGCATTAAAAGGGGGGGAAGTGGCATCCTGCATGGGGTATTATATGGGGGGGAAGTGACATCCTGCATAGGACATTATATGGGGGGGAATTGGCATCCTGCATGAGGCATTATATGTGGGGAAGTGACATCCTGCATGGGGCATTATATGAAGGAGTGACATCCTGCAATGGGCATTAAAAGGGGGGGAAGTGACATCCTGCATGGGGCATCAAAAGGGGGGGAGTGAAATACCGCATGGGTCATTATAAGGGAGGGGGGGTGACATCCTGCATGAGGCATTAAAAGGGGGGGAAGTGACATCCTGCATGGGTCATTATAAGGGAGGGGAAGTCACATCCTGCATGGGGCATCAAAAGAGGGGGGTGACAACTTCATGGGGTATTATAAAGGAGGGGGGGTGTGACATCCTGCATGGGGCATTAAAAGGGGGGAAGTGACATCCTGCATTGGCTTCAAAAGGGGGGTGTGGAGTGACATACTGCATGGGGCACTATAAGGGAGGGGGTGTGTGACATCCTGCATGGGGCATTAAAAGTGGGGGAAGTGACATCCTGCATGGGGCATTAAAAGTGGGGGAGTGACATTCGGCATGGGGCATTGTAAGGGGGGAAGTGACATCCTGCATGGGGCATTATAAGTGGGGGGAGTGACATCCTGCATGGGGCACTATATGGGGGGAGTGACATCCTGCATGGGATGGGGCATTATATGGGGGGAAGTGACATACTGCATGGGTCATTAAAAGGGGGGAAGTGACATCCTGCATGGGGCATTAAAAGTGGGAGAAGTGACATCCTGCATGGGGCATTAAAAGTGGGGGAGTGACATTCTGCATGGGGCATTGTAAGGGAGGGAAGTGACATCCTGCATGGGGCATTATAAGTGGGGGGAGTGACATCCTGCATGGGGCACTATATGGGGGGAGTGACATCCTGCATGGGATGGGGCATTATATGGGGGGAAGTGACATACTGCACGTGGCATTAAAAGTGGGGAAGTGACATCCTGCATGGGACATTAAAAGGGGGGCAGTGACATCCTGCATGGGACATTATAAGGGGGGGAGTGACATCCTGCATGGGGCATTAAAAGGGGGGAAGTGACATTCTGCATGAGGCATTATATGGGGGAGTGACATCCTGCATGGGGCATCAAAAGGGGGGGAGTGACATCCTGCATGGGGCATTATAAGGGAGGGGGTGTGTGACATCCTGCATGGGGCATTATAAGGGAGGGGAAGTGACAACCTGCGTGGGGCATCAAAAGGGGAGGGGGAGTGACATACTGCATGGGGCATTATAAGGGAGGGGAAGGGACATCCTGCATGGGGCATCAAAGGGGGGTGACATGCTGCATGGGGCATTGTAAGGGAGGGGGTGTGTGACATCCTGCATGGGGCATTAAGAGGGGGCGAAGTGATCTCCTGCATGGAGCATTATAGGTGGGGGAAGTGACATCCTGCATGGGGCATTATAAGGGGGGGTGACATCCTGCATGGGGCACTATAAGATGGGGTGACATAATGCATGGGGCATTATAAGGAGGGTGACATCCTGCATGGGGCATTATAAGGGGGGATGACATCCTGCATGGCGCATTATAAGGGGGATGACATCCTGCATGGGGCATTATATGGGGGGAACATCCTGCATCGGGCATTATAAGGGGGAACATCCTGCATGGGGCATTATATGGGGGAAAGGTGACATTCTGCATGGGGCATTATATGGGGGAAGTGGCATCCTGCATAGGGCATTATATGGAGGGGAAGTGACATCCTATATGGGAGGGGGACTGGCATCCTGCATGGGGCACTATATGGGGGATAATTGACATCCTGCAATCCTGCATGGGGCATTAAAAGGGGGGAGTGACATCCTGAATGGGACATTATAAGGGGGGAATGACATCCTGCATGGGGCTTTAAAAGGGGGGCAAGTAACATCCTGCATGGAGCATTATAAGGGTTGGGAAGTGACATCCTGCATAGGGCATCAAAAGGGGGGGGGAGTGACAACTGCATGGGGTACTAAAAAGGAGAGGGTGTGTGACATCCTGCATGAGGCATTAAAAGGGGGGAAGTGACATCTTGCATGGGGCATCAAAAGGGGGGGAGTGACATACTGCATGGGGCATTATAAGGGAGGGGGGTGACATCCTGCAAGGGGCATTAAAAGGGGGGGAAGTGACATCCTGCATGGGGCATTAAAAGCCAGGGGGAGTGACATCCTGCATGGGGCATTATAAGGGGGGGAAGTGACATCCTGCATGGGGCATTATAAGTGTGGCAAAGTGACATCCTGCATGGGGCATTATAAGGGAGGGGGTGTGTGACATCCTGCATGGGGCAGTAAAAGGGGGGAAGTGAAATCCTGCATGGGGCATTATAAGGGCAGGGTGACATCCTGCATGGGTCACTATAAGGGGGCTGACATAATGCATGGGGCATTATAAGGGGGTTGACATCCTGCATGGGGCATTATAAGGGGGGGTGACATCCTCCATGGGGCATTATATGTGGGGAACAGCCTTCATCGGGCATTATAAGGGGGGAACAGCCTGCGTGTGGGCATTATGTGGGGGGATATCCTGCATGAGGCAATATGTGGAGGGCACAGCCTGCATGGAGCTTTATATGGGGGCCAGTATTCGGTATGGAGCGTTATATGGGGGCCAGTATTCTGTATGGACCGTTATATGTGGGCCAGTATCCTGTATGGAGCATTTTATGGGGCCAGTATTCTGTATGGAGCGATTGTAGAATTTACAATAGATATCGGTCATGTAATGTAAGAAGTGAAATCTTTGGCATTGTACTGTATATATATATATTTCTCTGCGGTATCTGTGCATCATGAATCATGGTATGTGTTAAAGGGGCCCACTGAGACTCTTTCATCCAGGGCCCACAAAAACCTAGAGCCGGCCATAACAAAGGGTCACAATAAAAACTTTAATCAAATTAGCCTATTCAGAAAATATCACAGATAGTCAAAACAGCAACTGATTAAGTGTCTAACAAATAGATAGTATCCATATTTAAAGTTTTAAAATCCCATGAATTCAACCCTCTCACTGTTACGGGTCCGGGTGGTGGAACCTCTGTGCTGGGATGCAAGGAGGGACAAGAGGGGCGTAACTAAGTGCCTACTAGGACCGACCCTGGCCACACGGCGGCTTATTCTACTCCGTGAACCAAGGAGGGACCGGGCAGGGGAACCAGGTGCCACTCTGGGACTGACCTTGTGTGAGAGCAGGCGACTCCCACGGGTCTGGTGGCTGAGACTGACAGGTACAGCGGCAGATAGCTTGACGGGTGATCCGGGTAGTCAAGCAGGCGGGTAAGTCTGGTAGCCAGACAGGTGATCCAGGTAGACAAGCAGGTGGACACAGCAGGTAACCTGACAGGTGATCCGGGTAGGCAAGCCGGCGGGCACGGCAGGTAGACAGGCTGGTGGGCATGGCCGATAGACAGACTGGTGGGCACGGCTGATAGACAGGCTGGCGGGCAAGGCTGAAAGATAGGCTGACGGGCACGGCTGATAGACAGGCAGGTGGGCACGACTGACAGACTGGCGGGCACTGGAACCTGAGGGCTGAGGAGAGTGTTAGCACACAAACAACAACCTTGCGCAGGCACCTCCATTTTGGAGGAGCTGCTTTAAATAGGAGAGGTCCTCCGGCCCTAAGCACATTGCCCAGGAAGCTGCACGAGGTGCGCGCAACAGCAGCAGGGGAGCTGGAGGACAACGGACCAGGACCGCGGCGGTGAGGGGAGCGGCGCTACACTCACAAGGGCACATTTGTAATTTTAGGCCTAAATCTTGTGCACCTTTGAAAAAGGTGCCACAAAAATAGATATTGAACAAAAACACGCTAAAGGTTCTTTTCATTGCCACATAAAAATGAGAATGCTGTCACCTTCAATTCTCATATATGATGCACATCCCCCCTCCTCCAGTTATTGCACATACATCAAACTCACTACAATCTTCAATCATACCTCTACCATTCTTCCACCATCCAATCAGAGCATCAGGTCCCACAGATCGAATCCCAGCCCACCTTCTATACATCCCCCCACCATATCATCCATCCCAGCATCTCTGTACCTGGCTACATATCTCCCATCAGTTTGAGTGGGTTTACTGAATATGAAAACTCTGACCTGTCAGCATCTCAAATCACTATCCTTCCATCCACCAGCCAAGCACCATCCCCCCAATCCCGCTTCAACATCATATGTATCCTCTGTTGCCACCACTCTTTCTCATATTTCTTTTTTAGAAATCAGAACGACATGGTACCCACCACCCCCATTGGTTCCAGAATCCTCTTTCAATTCCCTTCTATAGCAATCTATGAAAATATTTTTTCCCCCATTAAAAGTATCCACCACAAGAAAAAGAAAAGAACCACCCGAGGCAAATAAGGAGGTAGAAAACACCATGGAAAACAACGGCACTTCACTTAAAAACATAGCTTGACCGCAAGAAGTAGATGATTTTCATCTATATTTGGATCTCAACAGGTTCGTTCGTAAACTGACCATCCACAGACACTTTCAGATCACTGATAATAAAAAAACTTCCAAGCCCAATACCACTGATCCATATATACATCAAGAAGTGGCACCAAAATCGCAGTTTTATCCACTTCAGCATAAGGGACACTACTTAGGCACTTTTCACAGCTTAGTAATGGAAGAATTAGAAAAAATTAAATAGACCAAACGAGGTATCCAAAATATATGTGAGGAGGAAAAAAAGCCTTGAAATGTCTACAGAACAATGATAAAATTATCATTAGACAAGCAGATAAAGAGGGTGGGGTAGTTATTAGTGTTGAGCGAGCACTAAAATGCTCGGGTGCTCGAAGCTCGGGCCGAGCTCACCGTGATACTCGGGTGCTCGACCCGAGCAACGAGCCCAATGTTAGTCTCTGGGAGACCCGAGCATTTTTGCGGCGGCACCCCCGGCAGTCTGTAGAAAGCCTAAAAAGTGCCCAAAACGATAGTGACAGTGCTCAAAAGACATGGCGACAGCATGAGCATCGCCCCAGGAAGCATTTCTGACCCCCAGGTCACTGCTGTCAACAACGTGGTCAGAGGTATTAAGCCACTTTTACGGGCTCACAATAAAGCGTTCAAAAACGAAACTGAAACCGTTTTCCTGTGAAATATGTTAAGGAACATCCTTTCCAGGGTAAAGACTTGTGTATAAGGTAAAATAAATAACCAAAAACAAAAATACTCCACAACACCTTGGGCTATGTTCACAAGTAGGATTTTGTATGCGTTTTTGCACTTTTGTATTGCTTTCAACCGTGACAAATGCATTCACCGGGAAATGTCATTTTAACATTTTACAATCTTATCTGGCCATGTGCTGTGTGACACATGCATACAGTGCTGAAAAGACATGGGAACAGCATGGGGAAGACCCCTGAAAGCATCTCTGACACCCAGGTCACTGCCTAAAAGTGTGCCCATCAGAAGTGATCCTTGACGCATTAGAAGATGCAGACTTGCAACTATCCCAGTGCAAGTCCTTGTCCCAGGGCAGTGTTCAATTGTACCTCCCCCATTCCTTGCAATGCAAGCGGAAGTATGCAGCCGGCCACCCACCCACCCCCAGGCTGCAATACCATACTGCTAGCTTGCACTTGATATGGGGCCTTTAACTTTGGAGGAGGCCTAAGCTGGCCACTACCTCATGGCTGCTTTGGCAGCGAGGTATCCATACTGAGTCCCCAGCCGCCCGGCGACCGGGTGTCCACGCTCGGTCCCCAGGCGCCAGGGGGCGGCCGGGTGTCCATACTCGGTCCCCAGCCGCCTCTATTTCTCCTTGGAACATCCCCCCCACACACTTTTCTTAGCCTGTCCTGCTTTAGGGCAGCATTAGACGAGCCCACCAGAGAACCAGACTCCTCCGGTGAGCCCTGGGTTCTACATCAGGGGAGTTGAGAGTGCCAAGGTGAGGAGCATGATGATTATGATAGAAGTTAGCATCTGCTTTGTTTTCTTGGAATGCAAGCGTAATTGTGTAACCTGCCACCCACCCACCCCCAGGCTGCAATACCATACTGCTAGCTTGCTTGCACTTGAAATTGGGCCTTTTAGGCATGTGGAGGTGGAATCTGGCCACCACATCATGGCTGCGTCGACGGCCTGGTATCCATACTCAGTCCCCAGCCGCCCGGCGGCCGGGTGTCCACGCTCGGTCCCCAGCCGCCAGGGGGCGGAGGGTGTCCATAAATGGTCCCCAGCCGCCCCTATTTCTCTTTGGAACATCCCCCCCACACACTTTTCTTAGCCCGGACTGCTTTATGGCAGCATTGGACGAGCCCACCAGAGAACCAGACTACTCCGGTGGGCCCTGGCTTCTCCATCAGGGGAGTTGAGAGTGCCAAGGTGAGGAGCATGATGATGATAGAAGTTAGCATCTGCTTTGTTTTCTTGGAATGCAAACGTAAGTGTGCAACCTGCCACCCACCCACCCCCAGGCTGCAATACTATACTGCTAGCTTGCTTGCACTTGAAATTGGGCCTTTTAGGCATGTGGAGGCAGACGCCGGCCACCATGTCATGGCTGCGTCGGCAGCCTGGTATCCATACTCAGTCCCCAGCCGCCCGGTGGCCGGGTGTCCACGCTTGGTCCCCAGCCGCCAGGGGGCAGTCAGGTGTCCATACTCGGGCCCCAGCCTCCCCGCGGCCGGGTGTCCACACACGGTCCCTAGCCGCCTCGGGGCAGCCGGGTGTCCATAAACGGTCCCCAGCCGCCCCTGTTTGAAGGACAGCCTAACCACAAACACGTGGACAAGTGAATGTGGCCAGGAATCGTTCATCTCATGCCTTCACACTGGGTTAATATTGTGGAAGCCGGGACACAGTTGGACACTGGGATGCAACACGTCCTCCAGACATAGAGGATTGCGGGTCCTGGGCCAATCAGGCTTCAACACAAACTTCAAAAGGTAGACAGCAGCAGTGGTCGGCCTCCTACGCAACGAGTAAATTATTCATGATCATGAGGCCAACCATCTCCTTAGCATTTTGTTCCTTGGAATGCAAGCGCATGAATGTAGTAGCGGCTAGGCCTGAGGTGGTCAGCGTTTTGGCGCATATCCTACCTCCTCCGAGAATTGCTGGATGTTTTCCTGCTACTATCCCAGTTCTATGACTCCTGTTAAAACAAAGCTTCAGGTGATGAATGATGGATGAGGTGGTGGCAAAGGAGAAAGAGCAGGAGGAACAGGGACCATTCACATCAATATCAGGCTAGTCAACCACATGTCTTGTAGGATATGTTTCTGTACCAAAAGGAGCAGTTCGACTACACAGTTATAGGGCATACAGTGAGTGCAATGCCTACCAAATATTTCGAGGCACTCCAATGCCCCTTGGAAGTGACATGGAGGTCAGAGGGCCTTAACTAAACCGTTTTTTCCATTTATAGCAACTGGGTCTCCTGTGCACTGTTGGCCTAAGCAGTGAATGGAAGGCTTTCCAAAAATTATGAGGAACTGCAATGCCCCTTGAAACAGATGTGGATTACAGCATACTAAAAACCTTCCACCCATTATTGGGGAGTGGGTCTCCCTTAGTGTTTGCCTATGCATTGAAAAGCAAAAGCTGACTAAAATTAGGAGGAAATGCAATGCCCGTTGGAAGATTCAAGGAGGTTAGAGTTAATTAAAAACAACATTTCAATACCCCTAGGAAGAGCTGTGGAGTTCCGAATGGTTTAACTAGACGCTTTTTATGCCCCTTGGAAGAGACGTGGAGGTCGCAGTAGCTTAACAAGATGGTTCTAATGCCCCTTGGAAGAGACGTGGAGGTCACAGTAGCTTAACAAGACGGTTTTAATGCCCCTTGGAAGAGACGTGGAGGTCGCAATAGCTTAACAAGACGGTTTTAATGCCCCTTGGAAAAGTGGTGGAGGTCGCAGTAGATTAACAAGATGGTTTTACTGCCCCTTGGAAGAGGCGTGGAGGTTGCAGTAGCTTAACAAGATGGTTTTAATGCCCCTTGGAAGAGACGTGGTGGTTGCAGTAGCTTAACAAGACGGTTTTAATGCCCCTTGGAAGAGACGTGGAGGTCGCAGTAGCTTAACAAGACGGTTTTAATGCCACTTGGAAGAGACATGGAGGTTGCAGTAGCTTAATAAGACGGTTTTAAAGTCCCTTGTAAGAGATGTGGAGGTCGCAGTAGCTTAACAAAATGGTTTTAATACCCCTTGGAAAAGTGGTGGAGGTCGCAGTAGCTTCACAAGATGCTTTTAATGCCCCTTGGAAGAGACGTGGAGGTCGCAGTAGCTTAACAAGATGGTTTTAATGCCCCTTGGAAGAGACGTGGAGGTCGCAGTAGCTTAACAAGGCGGTTTTAATGCCCCTTGGAAGAGACGTGGAGGTTGCAGTAGCTTAACAAGATGCTTTTAATGCCCCTTGGAAGAGACGTGGAGGTCGCAGTAGCCTAACAAGACGGTTTTAATGTCCCTTGGAAGAGACGTGGAGGTCGCAGTAGCTTAACAAGATGCTTTTAATGCCCCTTGGAAGAGACGTGGAGGTCGCAGTAGCTTAACAAGACGGTTTTAATGCCCCTTGGAAGAGACGTGGAGGTCGCAGTAGCTTAACAAGACGGTTTTAATGCCCCTTGGAAAAGTGGTGGAGGTCGCAGTAGATTAACAAGATGGTTTTACTGCCCCTTGGAAGAGGCGTGGAGGTTGCAGTAGCTTAACAAGATGGTTTTAATGCCCCTTGGAAGAGAGGTGGAGGTTGCAGTAGCTTAACAAGACGGTTTTAATGCCCCTTGGAAGAGACGTGGAGGTCGCAGTAGCTTAACAAGACGGTTTTAATGCCACTTGGAAGAGACATGGAGGTTGCAGTAGCTTAATAAGACGGTTTTAAAGCCCCTTGTAAGAGACGTGGAGGTCGCAGTAGCTTAACAAAATGGTTTTAATACCCCTTGGAAAAGTGGTGGAGGTCGCAGTAGCTTAACAAGATGCTTTTAATGCCCCTTGGAAGAGACGTGGAGGTCGCAGTAGCTTAACAAGATGGTTTTAATGCCCCTTGGAAGAGACGTGGAGGTCGCAGTAGCCTAACAAGATGGTTTAAATGCCCCTTGAAAGAGACGTGGAGGTCGCAGTAGCTTAACAAGATGCTTTTAATGCCCCTTGGAAGAGACGTGGAGGTCGCAGTAGCTTAACAAGACGGTTTTAATGCCCCTTGGAAGAGACGTGGAGGTCGCAGTAGCTTAACAAGACGGTTTTAATGCCCCTTGGAAAAGTGGTGGAGGTCGCAGTAGATTAACAAGATGGTTTTAATGCCCCTTGGAAGAGACATGGAGGTTACAGTAGCTTGACAAGATGGTTTTAATGCCCCTTGGAAGAGACGTGGAGGTCGCAGTAGCTTAACAAGACGGTTTTAATGCCCCGTGGAAGAATGGTGGAGGTCAAAGTGGAATAAAAAGACAATATCAATGCCCCTTGGAAAAGTGGTGGAGGTCGCAGTAGCTTAACAATACGATTTTAATGCCCCTTGGAATAATGGTGGAGGTCACAGTGGAATAAAAAGACAATATCAATGCCCCTTGGAAAAGTGGTGGAGGTTGCAGTAGCTTAACAAGATGGTTTTAATGCCCCTTGAAAGAGACGTGGAGTTCAGAGTAGCTTAACAAGACGGTTTTCATGGCACTTACAAAAGCCATGCAGTACAGCATATTAAAAACATTATTCACATTATTGGGGAGTGGGTCTCCCATAGTCTTTGCCTATGCCTTCCAAGCAAAAGCTGCCAAAAATTAGGACAGAGGAACTTGCAATGCTGGCCACACAGACCACAGTCACCCTGGTGGTATAGTGGTGGTGGAGGCTGAGGAGAAGAGCAAAATATAGCCGAAATGAGGAAGCGTATACCCATGTGTTGGTGTGAAGCGGTGCATGGGAATACAGCTCCCGAAATAACACAGTGGATTTGACTTTATGTCTGCTGTCATTTGGTGGTGATGAGAAGTCTGGCCCAATCCAGCCCTTGTTCATTTTGATAAGGGTCAGCTTGTCAGCATTGTCAGTTGACAGGCGAGTGCGCTTATCAGTTATAATTCCCCCAGCGGCACTAAAATACGCTCCGATAACACGCTAGCTGCAGGGCAGGCCAGGACCTCCAAGGTGTACAGAGTGAGTTCATTCCAAGTGTCCAGCTTGGATACCCAATAATTAAAAGGCACAGAGGAATCACGGAGGATGCTGGTACGGTCGGCAAGGTACTCCCTCACCATCTCTTGAAACTTTCCACTCCTTGTGAGAGTACCCCATGCCTCAGGGCCTGTAAGCTGGGCGGGTCTCAGAAAACTGTCCCAGAATGTTGACAGTGTTCCCCTGCCTCTGCTGGATTGGAGTTGCATCTCTCTCGCCTGTATGCCTTGGTTGGTCAACGAACTGTGACCTCTGCTGCTAGCGTGTTCAGATGGGAATTTTTTTAACAGTTCTGCAGCAAGGGCCTTCTGGTACTGCCCCATTTTTGTAGACCTCTCCACCTCAGGAATAAGAGAGTGAAAGTTCTCCTTGTAGCGGGGGTCTACAAGTGTCACCAACCAGTAATGACTGTCACCCAACATTTTGACAATGCGAGAGTCACGGTTAAGGCAGCGTAACATAAAGTCAGCCATGCGTGCCAGACTGGTAACGGGCAAGACTTCCGTGTCCTCACCAAGATGACGACTGACCATGCTCTCCTCCTCCTCCTCCTCCTCCTCCCCCCGCTCCTCTGGCCACCCACGCTGAACCGACTTTATGACAGTTGTACAGGTACTATCGTCTACAGTGCATGATACCAGCTTCTGTTCTTCTTCCTCCTCCTCCTCCTCTCCCTCATTGTCCCCCAATGCACGTTGGGATGAGATGAGGCTGGGCTGTGTGTAATCGCCCATTATGGGTTCTTGATCCATCTCATCATACTCTGGCTGCAATGCCTCCTCTTTAATTCTTTGCAGAGAGCGTTGCAAAAGACAGAGAGTGGGATGCTGACGCTAATGATGGCGTCATCGCCACTCACCATCTTGGTGGACTCCTCAAAGCTTGTCAGGATGGTACATATGTCAGACATCCAGGTCCACTCCTGAGGTCTTATGGGTGGAGTCTGACCTGAATATCGACGGCCTTGTTGCAGCTGGTACTCCACAACTGCTCTCTTCTGCTCACAAATCCTTTGCAACATGTGGAGTGTAGAGTTCCAACGTGTGGGGACATCACACACCAGTGGGTGGGCCAGAAGCTGCAAACGCTGCTGTAGCCGACTTCCGAAAATGAGCTGACAGGCGGCATACTTTGACGTGCAGATCTGGCAACTCGGGGTACGATTTAAGAAACCGCTGAACCACGAGGTTAAGCACATGAGTCAGGCATGGTACGTGTGTGATCTCGCCTCGCCTCAGAGCTGCCACCAGGTTACGGCCATTGTCACACACGACCATGCCTGGATGTAGGTTCAGCGGTCTCAGCCACAGATCTGCTTGCTCTTTCACAGCTGTCCACAACTCACAAGCAGTGTGAGGTTTATCACCTAAGCTTATGAGTTTCAGCACAGCCTGTTGCTGCTTGGCTGAGGCAGTACTGCAGTGCTTCCAGCTTGTAACTGATGTGGTGATATCTGAGATGGAGGCTGAACATGAGGAGGAGGATTATGCACAGGAGCTGTACACTGTGGGGGCAACTCTGACTGACATAGGTCCCGCAATCCTCGGTGTGAGGAGGATGTGTTCCGTCCCAAGGACCGACTGGGTACCGGCTTCCACTATGTTTACCCAGTGTGCCGTCAGGGAGATGTACCGTCCCTGGCCACAAGCACTTTTCCACGTGTCTGTTGTCAGGTGGACTCTCCCAGTAACTGCGTTGTTGAGGGCACGACAGATGTTTTGGGACACGTGCTTGTGTAGTGCGGGGATGGCACCCCGGGCAAAATAGTGTCGGCTGGGGACCGAGTACCGAGGGACGGCCACCGCCATAAGGTTGCAGAAGGATTCCGTCTCCACTAGCCTAAAAGGCAGCATTTCCAACACAAGCAGTCGTGAAATGTGCAAATTTAGGACTGTGGCCTGTGGGGCGTTTTCTGCGAATTTGCGCTTTCGTTCAAAGCTCTGGAATATGGACAATTGAACGCTGCGGTGGGACGTGGACGTGGACGTTGATGCTGTTTCTTGAGAAACTGCCATAACAAGTGAAGACTGAGAGGAGGGGGCATCTTTGCATGCAGTATGGACAGGGGATTGCCTTGCATGCACAACAGGGGGTTCTATTACATGCACAACAGCGGAAGAAGCAGTGGTGACACCCGCTGACACTGGTCGTGGACCCTGGGGTTCGCCCCACAAAGTCGGGTGCTTTGCTGCCATGTGCCTCATCATGCTGGTGGTGGTCAGGCTGGTAGTTTTGTCACCCCTGCTGATGCTGGCATGGCAGGTGGTACAAATGGCCTTTTTGGGGTTATCAGCAGAGTCTTTAAAAAAATTCCAGATTCTGGAACACCTACCGGTTGTACTGGCAAAGTCCCTCGTGTTGGTGTTACGGGGAACTGTTGCCCGCCTTCTGTGTGCGGCCACCACACTGCTTCTTCCTGCCTGTTGGGGTACTCTGCCTCCCTCCCCCTGTGTGCTGCTGGCCTCACTCTGCGTGTCCTCCTGCCACATTGGGTCAGTTACTAGATCATCTACCACCTCACCCTCTTCCACTTGCGCACCACGATCCTCCTCCTCACTTCGTGGCAATTGTGTCTCGTCATCGTCCACCTCTTGTGACATATTGCCAGCGTCGACTTCCTGTGGCGATGGCTGTTCAAATATTTGGGCATCACTACAAGGGATCTCCTCTTCCACTACTTCAAGCGGAGCAGACGAGGGGCACAAATATGGAAATGGACCAGTGAACAGCTCTTCAGAGTGTCCAAGTGTGGGATCAGTTGCTGTCTGACGACTAGAGATGAGCGTTGTTCTACTCGAACTGTTCGCCAATCTCAAATTCGAGCTGTTTTGGGCGGTGTTCGAGCCGGTCGGCGAACACGAACAATTTGAGAAAAATTCGGCTGTTCGAGGTTATGTTCGATAACTGTTCGTGCACCAAAATCATAACTGGATTTTTTCTCAGTAATGATGAAAATTAATGTTAATACGCAGTTTGAGTGTACAGCGGGGCGGGGGGAGGGGCAGGGGATGGATCTCTGCAGGAACAATGAAGATCTCCATTTTTTTTTCTCTTTCCCGCATTTGCAGTGGGGAGGTGCAATCTGTCAGCCTATCAGCAGCGCACACACGGAGCGAAGTGCTTTTTTTCACACAAGCAAGGGCATGTGTGATTGGCAGTGTTATGTTCTGCTACCAAAGCTAAGGAAAGAAAGGAGATCTGTCCCTACTATAGGACTCAGCTGAATCCCTACGATGTAACAGGGAACCTGATCCTGCGATCAGACCTGCTAAAGTCCTAATCTAGTCTGTACGGAGACCTATAGATGTGGGGAGGGAATCCCTACAAGTACTAAGGACTGGGAGGAATATGGGACACCTCCTAACAGAAATAGTAGCAGACAGACGAACAAACAAAATAGATAGAACATAGAGGTCCGTAGACCAAGCAAACTAACAGAGCTAGATACAGAGCACAGGCTAGCTAGAAAGTAGATATACAATGAAGTCCAGCAAAGCCAGAAGGGCGGAGCAGGATTAAATAGGCCAACAAGGTCATGTGACCAGCAAAGGAAAAAAAACTAACAGCAAGGTTCTAACAGTACCCCCCCTTCTAAGAGGATCCTCCGGATCCCCTAGGACCAGGCTTATCAGGAAATCTCCTGTGAAACGCTCTGATAAGTCTGGACGCGGAAACATCATCTGACCTCACCCAAGAGTTATCCTCGGGTCCGAAACCTTTCCAGGCCACAAGATACTGCAAACTACCTCTATACCGTCTAGAGTCAAGGATGCGAGAAATTTCATATTCCCCGTCCTCCACCACCGGAGGAACAGAGGCAGAGGCGTCACCATCCGACACAACAGCTTTTTTTAACAGAGAGACATGAAAGACCGGATTAATTCTCCAGGAGGTAGGAACCTCCAACCTAACAGCAGATTGGTTGACAACCTGAAGCACCTTAAAGGGCCCTACAAACTTGGGACCCAATTTCTTAGAAGGAATCCTCAACCGCAGATTCCTAGAGGACAACCAAACCATGTCACCAACAGCGAACAAAACCTCCTGTCGTTTCCTATCAAAGTAGTCTTTAGATTTTCTGTTGGCCTCCTGAAGATTACCACGCACATCCGTCCAAACTCTTTCCAAATCACCGGAAAAATTCTCCTCCTCAGGCACGGCAGATCCCAACTTGGAGAACGACCCAAACGACGGATGTCTCCCAGAACAACAAAAAAAAGGCGAACAACCAGCAGAAGAAGATGTATGATTGTTCAGAGCAAATTCGGCAAGTGGCAGAAACTCAGACCACCCCTCTTGATTGTCAGCCACAAAACAACGCAAGAACTGCTCAACATCCTGGTTTTTCCTTTCTGTCTGGCCATTAGATTCAGGATGATATCCGGACGAAAACGACAAATGAATTTCCCAACCTGTCACAAAAGGCACGCCAAAAACGAGCCACGAACTGAGGACCCCTATCAGAAACAATGTCAGTAGGAACGCCATGAAGTCTGACAATTTCCTTGACAAAGGCCTTAGCGAGAGTTTTAGCGCAGGGCAGTTTGACGAAGGGAACCAAGTGACACATCTTGCTAAAACGGTCCACGACCACCCAGATGACAGTAAAACCCTCAGAGGGGGGAAGGTCAGTTATAAAGTCCATAGCCAAATGTGTCCAAGGAGCACTGGGGACCTCCAAAGGACAAAGTAACCCCGCAGCAGGAGTATGTGAGGACTTAGATCTAGCACATATAGTACATTGACGCACCCACTTAATGACTTCCTTCTGCCATCCAGGCCACCAAAAACTGCGACCCACCAGTCTCTTGGTCTCAGAGATTCCGGGATGACCTGCCAACCGAGATTCGTGACACTCAACAAACAAATCTCTCCTAAAGGTCCCAGGCACAAACAACCTCCCATGAGGAGTGTTAGATGGGGCATTCTCCTGAGCTTTAAGAATCTCATCTTCCAAAACGGAGTCTAAAGCAGCTATCACAACACCTTCTTGTAAAATGTTTTCCTCTTTCTCAGCACCGACTATGGGAGAAAAACTGCGAGACAAGGCATCCGCCTTAACATTCTTAGTACCAGGGATGTAAGTAACGGAGAAATTAAACCGCGAGAAAAACAGTGCCCACCTAGCCTGACGGGCATTCAGGCGCTTGGCAGCATCAAGATATATCAGATTTTTATGATCCGTAAGAACCTGAACGGGAAATTCCGCACCTTCCAAGAAGTGGCGCCAGTGTTCAAATGCGAGTTTAATAGCCAATAATTCCCGATTACCAATATCGTAATTCAATTCAGTCTCCGAAAATTTTTTTGAAAAAAAGGCACAGGGATGTAATCCATCTCCGTTATCCTGAGACAATACTGCGCCAACCCCCACAGAGGAAGCATCAACCTCAACCAAAAACGGCCTAGTAACATCAGGCTGCATAAGGATGGGAGCAGAGGTGAACCTCTCCTTGAGATACACAAAAGCTTCAATGGCCTCAGAAGACCACTGAACCGCATCAGCACCTTTCCTGGTGAGATCGGTCAGAGGTTTGACAATACTAGAAAAATTTTTTATGAATTTTCTATAGTAATTGGCGAAATCCAAAAACCTCTGTATCGATTTCAAACCAATAGGCCTAGGCCATTCCTGCACAGCCTGAACCTTAACCGGATCCATCTCAAAACCTTTGCTGGAGATAATGTAGCCCAAAAAACTAATTCTCTGTACAGCGAACTCACATTTCTCCAGCTTAGCAAAAAGCGAATTGTCCATTAATAACTGTAATACCTCACGCACGCTCCGCCAATGAGACTCCAGATCTGGCGAATAAATCAAAATGTCATCCAAATACACAACCACATTTTTACCGATCAAAGGTCTAAGGATGTCATTAATCAGATTCTGAAAAAATGCAGGAGCATTAGTAAGACCAAAAGGCATAACCAGATTCTCAAAATGACCCACAGGAGTGTTAAAAGCAGTCTTCCATTCATCACCCTCCTTCATGCGCAACAGATTGTATGCCCCCTTAAGGTCAATTTTAGAGAACCACTTGGCCCCCAATAACTGGTTAAACAGATCAGGAATCAATGGCAGTGGGTAAGGATTGCGTACCGTAATTTTGTTAATCTCACGAAAATCCAGACAAGGACGTAAACCGCCGTCCTTTTTTTTTTACAAAAAAAAATCCAACCGCCACAGGAGACTTAGAGGGCCTAATGTGACCGGCGGCCAAACTTGTCTGTATGTATTCCTCCAAAGCCTTCCTCTCAGGAATAGTAAGGTTAAATAAACGACTTTTAGGAAGAGTCATTCCAGGGACAAATTCAATAGAACAATCATAGTCTCTATGGGGAGGCAAAACCTGCGATTCTTTCTCAGAAAAAACTCTCCAAAAATCCTGAATAGGAACAGGCAATTCTCCCCTATCCAAAGCTGCAATACGCCCGTTACAACACTTGTCATAACATTTATGGTTCCAGGATTTAATTTCACTGGTAGACCAATCCAGTACAGGATTGTGAAATTTTAACCAGGGCAAACCCAATATTACTGGAGAAGGCAAGTTATTCAACACTACCAAATCCAATTTCTCATGGTGAACACCATTAATAGTGAGAGGAAATTCACTGACCTTGAGAGTAATATTCTTCAAAGGGGAGCCATCCACAGAAACCACAGCAATGGGGGATGATAAAGGTTCAGGTTTTAAATTGAGTTTTTCCACGAATCCCCCATCAATTACATTCAGTGTAGACCCGCAATCAACAAACACCCGAAATTCCATTAATTTTTCCTGAGCAATCGTGGAAGCAGCTAAAAATATACCCTTGGAATTTAAACAGGCAATACGGGCGTGACTGACCCTTTTTTTTTTCTTTCTTCATACGAAGCTCACAGCCTTTAATCAAATGACCAGATTTTCCGCAATAGAAACACAAGCCTTCCGAAAAACGACGGTCTTTTTCTTGAGAGCGAGGTGCCACCGATCCAATCTCCATCGGTTCACCACTGTTAGTACACACATTATCATAACCAGAAACTGACATAGCAGAGGATTTGCTCTCATTAACCCTAGCACGCAGTCTTCTATCCACCCGTATAGCTAATTGCATAGCCTGTTGCAAATCCTCAGGTGTAGGATAAGCAATTAGCAGGTCTTTAACCCTTTCACTGAGCCCAGCAAGAAATAGACTTTTCAGAGCAGAATCGTTCCACCCTGTTTGAGTCGACCAACGACGGAAATGAGTACAATATTTTTCAACATTACCTGATCCTTGTTTTAAACGTCTCAACTCAGTCTCAGCTGATGCGACACGGTCAGGATCATCATATAATAGTCCCAAAGCAGAAAAAAAAACTATCCACTGATCTGAAGCATGAATCACTAGGTTGCAAAGAAAAGGCCCACTCCTGAGGCTCTTTGCGCAAAAGTGACATTATGAACCCTACGCGCTGGGATTCATCCCCAGAGGACTTAGGTCTCAAACGAAAATACAATAAGCAAGCATTTTTAAATGAAAAAAATTCTCGGTGTTCACCAAAAAATAAATCCGGCAAACATACCTTAGGCTCCAAGAAATGTGCTCCAGGACAGTTACTCACGTGCTGACGGAGCTCGGCCACCTCCAGAGAGAGTCCCTGCAGGCGATGAACCAAATCCTGAACCGACACCATGATGGAACAGAAAAATCTTTCCTTAGAGAATTTGCTGGCTGGACTTACTGTTATGTTCTGCTACCAAAGCTAAGGAAAGAAAGGAGATCTGTCCCTACTATAGGACTCAGCTGAATCCCTACGATGTAACAGGGAACCTGATCCTGCGATCAGACCTGCTAAAGTCCTAATCTAGTCTGTACGGAGACCTATAGATGTGGGGAGGGAATCCCTACAAGTACTAAGGACTGGGAGGAATATGGGACACCTCCTAACAGAAATAGTAGCAGACAGACGAACAAACAAAATAGATAGAACATAGAGGTCCGTAGACCAAGCAAACTAACAGAGCTAGATACAGAGCACAGGCTAGCTAGAAAGTAGATATACAATGAAGTCCAGCAAAGCCAGAAGGGCGGAGCAGGATTAAATAGGCCAACAAGGTCATGTGACCAGCAAAGGAAAAAAAAACTAACAGCAAGGTTCTAACAGTACCCCCCCTTCTAAGAGGATCCTCCGGATCCCCTAGGACCAGGCTTATCAGGAAATCTCCTGTGAAACGCTCTGATAAGTCTGGACGCGGAAACATCATCTGACCTCACCCAAGAGTTATCCTCGGGTCCGAAACCTTTCCAGGCCACAAGATACTGCAAACTACCTCTATACCGTCTAGAGTCAAGGATGCGAGAAATTTCATATTCCCCGTCCTCCACCACCGGAGGAACAGAGGCAGAGGCGTCACCATCCGACACAACAGCTTTTTTTAACAGAGAGACATGAAAGACCGGATTAATTCTCCAGGAGGTAGGAACCTCCAACCTAACAGCAGATTGGTTGACAACCTGAAGCACCTTAAAGGGCCCTACAAACTTGGGACCCAATTTCTTAGAAGGAATCCTCAACCGCAGATTCCTAGAGGACAACCAAACCATGTCACCAACAGCGAACAAAACCTCCTGTCGTTTCCTATCAAAGTAGTCTTTAGATTTTCTGTTGGCCTCCTGAAGATTACCACGCACATCCGTCCAAACTCTTTCCAAATCACCGGAAAAATTCTCCTCCTCAGGCACGGCAGATCCCAACTTGGAGAACGACCCAAACGACGGATGTCTCCCAGAACAACAAAAAAAAGGCGAACAACCAGCAGAAGAAGATGTATGATTGTTCAGAGCAAATTCGGCAAGTGGCAGAAACTCAGACCACCCCTCTTGATTGTCAGCCACAAAACAACGCAAGAACTGCTCAACATCCTGGTTTTTCCTTTCTGTCTGGCCATTAGATTCAGGATGATATCCGGACGAAAACGACAAATGAATTCCCAACCTGTCACAAAAGGCACGCCAAAAACGAGCCACGAACTGAGGACCCCTATCAGAAACAATGTCAGTAGGAACGCCATGAAGTCTGACAATTTCCTTGACAAAGGCCTTAGCGAGAGTTTTAGCGCAGGGCAGTTTGACGAAGGGAACCAAGTGACACATCTTGCTAAAACGGTCCACGACCACCCAGATGACAGTAAAACCCTCAGAGGGGGGAAGGTCAGTTATAAAGTCCATAGCCAAATGTGTCCAAGGAGCACTGGGGACCTCCAAAGGACAAAGTAACCCCGCAGCAGGAGTATGTGAGGACTTAGATCTAGCACATATAGTACATTGACGCACCCACTTAATGACTTCCTTCTGCCATCCAGGCCACCAAAAACTGCGACCCACCAGTCTCTTGGTCTCAGAGATTCCGGGATGACCTGCCAACCGAGATTCGTGACACTCAACAAACAAATCTCTCCTAAAGGTCCCAGGCACAAACAACCTCCCATGAGGAGTGTTAGATGGGGCATTCTCCTGAGCTTTAAGAATCTCATCTTCCAAAACGGAGTCTAAAGCAGCTATCACAACACCTTCTTGTAAAATGTTTTCCTCTTTCTCAGCACCGACTATGGGAGAAAAACTGCGAGACAAGGCATCCGCCTTAACATTCTTAGTACCAGGGATGTAAGTAACGGAGAAATTAAACCGCGAGAAAAACAGTGCCCACCTAGCCTGACGGGCATTCAGGCGCTTGGCAGCATCAAGATATATCAGATTTTTATGATCCGTAAGAACCTGAACGGGAAATTCCGCACCTTCCAAGAAGTGGCGCCAGTGTTCAAATGCGAGTTTAATAGCCAATAATTCCCGATTACCAATATCGTAATTCAATTCAGTCTCCGAAAATTTTTTTGAAAAAAAGGCACAGGGATGTAATCCATCTCCGTTATCCTGAGACAATACTGCGCCAACCCCCACAGAGGAAGCATCAACCTCAACCAAAAACGGCCTAGTAACATCAGGCTGCATAAGGATGGGAGCAGAGGTGAACCTCTCCTTGAGATACACAAAAGCTTCAATGGCCTCAGAAGACCACTGAACCGCATCAGCACCTTTCCTGGTGAGATCGGTCAGAGGTTTGACAATACTAGAAAAATTTTTTATGAATTTTCTATAGTAATTGGCGAAATCCAAAAACCTCTGTATCGATTTCAAACCAATAGGCCTAGGCCATTCCTGCACAGCCTGAACCTTAACCGGATCCATCTCAAAACCTTTGCTGGAGATAATGTAGCCCAAAAAACTAATTCTCTGTACAGCGAACTCACATTTCTCCAGCTTAGCAAAAAGCGAATTGTCCATTAATAACTGTAATACCTCACGCACGCTCCGCCAATGAGACTCCAGATCTGGCGAATAAATCAAAATGTCATCCAAATACACAACCACATTTTTACCGATCAAAGGTCTAAGGATGTCATTAATCAGATTCTGAAAAAATGCAGGAGCATTAGTAAGACCAAAAGGCATAACCAGATTCTCAAAATGACCCACAGGAGTGTTAAAAGCAGTCTTCCATTCATCACCCTCCTTCATGCGCAACAGATTGTATGCCCCCTTAAGGTCAATTTTAGAGAACCACTTGGCCCCCAATAACTGGTTAAACAGATCAGGAATCAATGGCAGTGGGTAAGGATTGCGTACCGTAATTTTGTTAATCTCACGAAAATCCAGACAAGGACGTAAACCGCCGTCCTTTTTTTTTTACAAAAAAAAATCCAACCGCCACAGGAGACTTAGAGGGCCTAATGTGACCGGCGGCCAAACTTGTCTGTATGTATTCCTCCAAAGCCTTCCTCTCAGGAATAGTAAGGTTAAATAAACGACTTTTAGGAAGAGTCATTCCAGGGACAAATTCAATAGAACAATCATAGTCTCTATGGGGAGGCAAAACCTGCGATTCTTTCTCAGAAAAAACTCTCCAAAAATCCTGAATAGGAACAGGCAATTCTCCCCTATCCAAAGCTGCAATACGCCCGTTACAACACTTGTCATAACATTTATGGTTCCAGGATTTAATTTCACTGGTAGACCAATCCAGTACAGGATTGTGAAATTTTAACCAGGGCAAACCCAATATTACTGGAGAAGGCAAGTTATTCAACACTACCAAATCCAATTTCTCATGGTGAACACCATTAATAGTGAGAGGAAATTCACTGACCTTGAGAGTAATATTCTTCAAAGGGGAGCCATCCACAGAAACCACAGCAATGGGGGATGATAAAGGTTCAGGTTTTAAATTGAGTTTTTCCACGAATCCCCCATCAATTACATTCAGTGTAGACCCGCAATCAACAAACACCCGAAATTCCATTAATTTTTCCTGAGCAATCGTGGAAGCAGCTAAAAATATACCCTTGGAATTTAAACAGGCAATACGGGCGTGACTGACCCTTTTTTTTTTCTTTCTTCATACGAAGCTCACAGCCTTTAATCAAATGACCAGATTTTCCGCAATAGAAACACAAGCCTTCCGAAAAACGACGGTCTTTTTCTTGAGAGCGAGGTGCCACCGATCCAATCTCCATCGGTTCACCACTGTTAGTACACACATTATCATAACCAGAAACTGACATAGCAGAGGATTTGCTCTCATTAACCCTAGCACGCAGTCTTCTATCCACCCGTATAGCTAATTGCATAGCCTGTTGCAAATCCTCAGGTGTAGGATAAGCAATTAGCAGGTCTTTAACCCTTTCACTGAGCCCAGCAAGAAATAGACTTTTCAGAGCAGAATCGTTCCACCCTGTTTGAGTCGACCAACGACGGAAATGAGTACAATATTTTTCAACATTACCTCATCCTTGTTTTAAACGTCTCAACTCAGTCTCAGCTGATGCGACACGGTCAGGATCATCATATAATAGTCCCAAAGCAGAAAAAAAAACTATCCACTGATCTGAAGCATGAATCACTAGGTTGCAAAGAAAAGGCCCACTCCTGAGGCTCTTTGCGCAAAAGTGACATTATGAACCCTACGCGCTGGGATTCATCCCCAGAGGACTTAGGTCTCAAACGAAAATACAATAAGCAAGCATTTTTAAATGAAAAAAATTCTCGGTGTTCACCAAAAAATAAATCCGGCAAACATACCTTAGGCTCCAAGAAATGTGCTCCAGGACAGTTACTCACGTGCTGACGGAGCTCGGCCACCTCCAGAGAGAGTCCCTGCAGGCGATGAACCAAATCCTGAACCGACACCATGATGGAACAGAAAAATCTTTCCTTAGAGAATTTGCTGGCTGGACTTACTGTTATGTTCTGCTACCAAAGCTAAGGAAAGAAAGGAGATCTGTCCCTACTATAGGACTCAGCTGAATCCCTACGATGTAACAGGGAACCTGATCCTGCGATCAGACCTGCTAAAGTCCTAATCTAGTCTGTACGGAGACCTATAGATGTGGGGAGGGAATCCCTACAAGTACTAAGGACTGGGAGGAATATGGGACACCTCCTAACAGAAATAGTAGCAGACAGACGAACAAACAAAATAGATAGAACATAGAGGTCCGTAGACCAAGCAAACTAACAGAGCTAGATACAGAGCACAGGCTAGCTAGAAAGTAGATATACAATGAAGTCCAGCAAAGCCAGAAGGGCGGAGCAGGATTAAATAGGCCAACAAGGTCATGTGACCAGCAAAGGAAAAAAAAACTAACAGCAAGGTTCTAACAGTACCCCCCCTTCTAAGAGGATCCTCCGGATCCCCTAGGACCAGGCTTATCAGGAAATCTCCTGTGAAACGCTCTGATAAGTCTGGACGCGGAAACATCATCTGACCTCACCCAAGAGTTATCCTCGGGTCCGAAACCTTTCCAGGCCACAAGATACTGCAAACTACCTCTATACCGTCTAGAGTCAAGGATGCGAGAAATTTCATATTCCCCGTCCTCCACCACCGGAGGAACAGAGGCAGAGGCGTCACCATCCGACACAACAGCTTTTTTTAACAGAGAGACATGAAAGACCGGATTAATTCTCCAGGAGGTAGGAACCTCCAACCTAACAGCAGATTGGTTGACAACCTGAAGCACCTTAAAGGGCCCTACAAACTTGGGACCCAATTTCTTAGAAGGAATCCTCAACCGCAGATTCCTAGAGGACAACCAAACCATGTCACCAACAGCGAACAAAACCTCCTGTCGTTTCCTATCAAAGTAGTCTTTAGATTTTCTGTTGGCCTCCTGAAGATTACCACGCACATCCGTCCAAACTCTTTCCAAATCACCGGAAAAATTCTCCTCCTCAGGCACGGCAGATCCCAACTTGGAGAACGACCCAAACGACGGATGTCTCCCAGAACAACAAAAAAAAGGCGAACAACCAGCAGAAGAAGATGTATGATTGTTCAGAGCAAATTCGGCAAGTGGCAGAAACTCAGACCACCCCTCTTGATTGTCAGCCACAAAACAACGCAAGAACTGCTCAACATCCTGGTTTTTCCTTTCTGTCTGGCCATTAGATTCAGGATGATATCCGGACGAAAACGACAAATGAATTCCCAACCTGTCACAAAAGGCACGCCAAAAACGAGCCACGAACTGAGGACCCCTATCAGAAACAATGTCAGTAGGAACGCCATGAAGTCTGACAATTTCCTTGACAAAGGCCTTAGCGAGAGTTTTAGCGCAGGGCAGTTTGACGAAGGGAACCAAGTGACACATCTTGCTAAAACGGTCCACGACCACCCAGATGACAGTAAAACCCTCAGAGGGGGGAAGGTCAGTTATAAAGTCCATAGCCAAATGTGTCCAAGGAGCACTGGGGACCTCCAAAGGACAAAGTAACCCCGCAGCAGGAGTATGTGAGGACTTAGATCTAGCACATATAGTACATTGACGCACCCACTTAATGACTTCCTTCTGCCATCCAGGCCACCAAAAACTGCGACCCACCAGTCTCTTGGTCTCAGAGATTCCGGGATGACCTGCCAACCGAGATTCGTGACACTCAACAAACAAATCTCTCCTAAAGGTCCCAGGCACAAACAACCTCCCATGAGGAGTGTTAGATGGGGCATTCTCCTGAGCTTTAAGAATCTCATCTTCCAAAACGGAGTCTAAAGCAGCTATCACAACACCTTCTTGTAAAATGTTTTCCTCTTTCTCAGCACCGACTATGGGAGAAAAACTGCGAGACAAGGCATCCGCCTTAACATTCTTAGTACCAGGGATGTAAGTAACGGAGAAATTAAACCGCGAGAAAAACAGTGCCCACCTAGCCTGACGGGCATTCAGGCGCTTGGCAGCATCAAGATATATCAGATTTTTATGATCCGTAAGAACCTGAACGGGAAATTCCGCACCTTCCAAGAAGTGGCGCCAGTGTTCAAATGCGAGTTTAATAGCCAATAATTCCCGATTACCAATATCGTAATTCAATTCAGTCTCCGAAAATTTTTTTGAAAAAAAGGCACAGGGATGTAATCCATCTCCGTTATCCTGAGACAATACTGCGCCAACCCCCACAGAGGAAGCATCAACCTCAACCAAAAACGGCCTAGTAACATCAGGCTGCATAAGGATGGGAGCAGAGGTGAACCTCTCCTTGAGATACACAAAAGCTTCAATGGCCTCAGAAGACCACTGAACCGCATCAGCACCTTTCCTGGTGAGATCGGTCAGAGGTTTGACAATACTAGAAAAATTTTTTATGAATTTTCTATAGTAATTGGCGAAATCCAAAAACCTCTGTATCGATTTCAAACCAATAGGCCTAGGCCATTCCTGCACAGCCTGAACCTTAACCGGATCCATCTCAAAACCTTTGCTGGAGATAATGTAGCCCAAAAAACTAATTCTCTGTACAGCGAACTCACATTTCTCCAGCTTAGCAAAAAGCGAATTGTCCATTAATAACTGTAATACCTCACGCACGCTCCGCCAATGAGACTCCAGATCTGGCGAATAAATCAAAATGTCATCCAAATACACAACCACATTTTTACCGATCAAAGGTCTAAGGATGTCATTAATCAGATTCTGAAAAAATGCAGGAGCATTAGTAAGACCAAAAGGCATAACCAGATTCTCAAAATGACCCACAGGAGTGTTAAAAGCAGTCTTCCATTCATCACCCTCCTTCATGCGCAACAGATTGTATGCCCCCTTAAGGTCAATTTTAGAGAACCACTTGGCCCCCAATAACTGGTTAAACAGATCAGGAATCAATGGCAGTGGGTAAGGATTGCGTACCGTAATTTTGTTAATCTCACGAAAATCCAGACAAGGACGTAAACCGCCGTCCTTTTTTTTTTACAAAAAAAAATCCAACCGCCACAGGAGACTTAGAGGGCCTAATGTGACCGGCGGCCAAACTTGTCTGTATGTATTCCTCCAAAGCCTTCCTCTCAGGAATAGTAAAGTTAAATAAACGACTTTTAGGAAGAGTCATTCCAGGGACAAATTCAATAGAACAATCATAGTCTCTATGGGGAGGCAAAACCTGCG
Source organism: Phyllobates terribilis (assembly GCF_046119375.1). NCBI lineage: Eukaryota > Metazoa > Chordata > Amphibia > Anura > Dendrobatidae > Phyllobates > Phyllobates terribilis. The sequence continues at coordinate 64,928,051 of NW_027362763.1, read as the reverse complement.
ATTCTTTCTCAGAAAAAACTCTCCAAAAATCCTGAATAGGAACAGGCAATTCTCCCCTATCCAAAGCTGCAATACGCCCGTTACAACACTTGTCATAACATTTATGGTTCCAGGATTTAATTTCACTGGTAGACCAATCCAGTACAGGATTGTGAAATTTTAACCAGGGCAAACCCAATATTACTGGAGAAGGCAAGTTATTCAACACTACCAAATCCAATTTCTCATGGTGAACACCATTAATAGTGAGAGGGAATTCACTGACCTTGAGAGTAATATTCTTCAAAGGGGAGCCATCCACAGAAACCACAGCAATGGGGGATGATAAAGGTTCAGGTTTTAAATTGAGTTTTTCCACGAATCCCCCATCAATTACATTCAGTGTAGACCCGCAATCAACAAACACCCGAAATTCCATTAATTTTTCCTGAGCAATCGTGGAAGCAGCTAAAAATATACCCTTGGAATTTAAACAGGCAATACGGGCGTGACTGACCCTTTTTTTTTTCTTTCTTCATACGAAGCTCACAGCCTTTAATCAAATGACCAGATTTTCCGCAATAGAAACACAAGCCTTCCGAAAAACGACGGTCTTTTTCTTGAGAGCGAGGTGCCACCGATCCAATCTCCATCGGTTCACCACTGTTAGTACACACATTATCATAACCAGAAACTGACATAGCAGAGGATTTGCTCTCATTAACCCTAGCACGCAGTCTTCTATCCACCCGTATAGCTAATTGCATAGCCTGTTGCAAATCCTCAGGTGTAGGATAAGCAATTAGCAGGTCTTTAACCCTTTCACTGAGCCCAGCAAGAAATAGACTTTTCAGAGCAGAATCGTTCCACCCTGTTTGAGTCGACCAACGACGGAAATGAGTACAATATTTTTCAACATTACCTGATCCTTGTTTTAAACGTCTCAACTCAGTCTCAGCTGATGCGACACGGTCAGGATCATCATATAATAGTCCCAAAGCAGAAAAAAAAACTATCCACTGATCTGAAGCATGAATCACTAGGTTGCAAAGAAAAGGCCCACTCCTGAGGCTCTTTGCGCAAAAGTGACATTATGAACCCTACGCGCTGGGATTCATCCCCAGAGGACTTAGGTCTCAAACGAAAATACAATAAGCAAGCATTTTTAAATGAAAAAAATTCTCGGTGTTCACCAAAAAATAAATCCGGCAAACATACCTTAGGCTCCAAGAAATGTGCTCCAGGACAGTTACTCACGTGCTGACGGAGCTCGGCCACCTCCAGAGAGAGTCCCTGCAGGCGATGAACCAAATCCTGAACCGACACCATGATGGAACAGAAAAATCTTTCCTTAGAGAATTTGCTGGCTGGACTTACTGTTATGTTCTGCTACCAAAGCTAAGGAAAGAAAGGAGATCTGTCCCTACTATAGGACTCAGCTGAATCCCTACGATGTAACAGGGAACCTGATCCTGCGATCAGACCTGCTAAAGTCCTAATCTAGTCTGTACGGAGACCTATAGATGTGGGGAGGGAATCCCTACAAGTACTAAGGACTGGGAGGAATATGGGACACCTCCTAACAGAAATAGTAGCAGACAGACGAACAAACAAAATAGATAGAACATAGAGGTCCGTAGACCAAGCAAACTAACAGAGCTAGATACAGAGCACAGGCTAGCTAGAAAGTAGATATACAATGAAGTCCAGCAAAGCCAGAAGGGCGGAGCAGGATTAAATAGGCCAACAAGGTCATGTGACCAGCAAAGGAAAAAAAAACTAACAGCAAGGTTCTAACAGGCAGTGTATGTCACATGTCCTTGCCCTATAAGACCAAGCCATTTTCCCCGTCGCCACCATTTTCTCACTGCTGCAGCTGCGTGTTAGACGGCACCGCTGTTGCTGTGTGCGCTATACCTTGTTAATTTCAAGCCAATTTTCGCACAAATATACAGATAGCTTGGGAGTAGGGAATAGTTGTGATTGCAGTCCTTTTAAGGACTAGGTTACAGCATTTCCTACGACTTTTATCAGGCAGGTCTGTGCTCTTAAATAGATAGATTGTGGGAGTAAAGACTAATTGTAATTGGAGTCCTTTTCAGGACTAGGTTACATCAGTTCCTATCAGTTTTTGCCAGGCAGGTCTGTGCCAGTGCTGTGCAAGTTTTTTTCACAGCATTTGGCTGAATCTAGCAAAGCTAATCCTTTTTGGCCTATTGCAGAGTGTGTTAGTCAGTGGAGTAGCCTATCTGTGTTGCAAGATATACCACCTGTGTATAGAATACCAATTTTTTTACTGCACCTAGTGAAGTAAAATCTTTTGGGCATAGCATCATTCTATTAGTCCATCTATACTGACCTCCATCAGGTTGCAAACTGAATATAATTTTTTTCTGCATCTAGCTCTGAAAAAATATTTGGGCTTCTAGCGGTGTGTGGGACTTGGTCTATTAGTCCATCTATACTGACCTCCATCAGGTTGCAAATTAAAAATAATTTTTTTCTGCATCTAGCTCTGAAAAAATATTTGGGCTTCTAGCAGTGTGTGGGACTTGGTCTATTAGTCCATCTATACTGACCTCCATCAGGTTGCAAATTAAAAATAATTTTTTTCTTCATTTATCTCTGAAAAAATATTTGGGCTTCTAGCAGCGTGTGGGACTTGTTCTATTAGTCCATCTATACTGACCTCCATCAGGTTGCAAATTAAAAATAATTTTTTTCTGCATGTAGCTCTGAAAAAAATATTTCGGCTTCTAGCAGTGTGTGGGACTTGGTCTATTAGTCCATCTATACTGACCTCCATCAGGTTGCAAATTGAATAAAAAAATTTTCTGCATCTAGCTCTGAAAAAATATTTGGGCTTCTAGCAGTGTGTGGGACTTGGTCTCTTAGTCCATCTATACTGACCTCCATCAGGTTGCAAATTGAATAAAAAAATTTTCTGCATCTAGCTCTGAAAAAATATTTGGGCTTCTAGCGGTGTGTGGGACTTGGTCTATTAGTCCATCTATACTGACCTCCATCAGGTTGCAAATTAAAAATAATTTTTTTCTGCATCTAGCTCTGAAAAAATATTTGGCCTTCTAGCAGTGTGTGGGACTTGGTCTATTAGTCCATCTATACTGACCTCCATCAGGTTGCAAATTAAAAATAATTTTTTTCTGCATCTAGCTCTGAAAAAATATTTGGGCTTCTAGCAGTGTGTGGGACTTGGTCTATTAGTCCATCTATACTGACCTCCATCAGGTTGCAAATTAAAAATAATTTTTTCTTCATTTATCTCTGAAAAAATATTTGGGCTTCTAGCAGCGTGTGGGACTTGTTCTATTAGTCCATCTATACTGACCTCCATCAGGTTGCAAATTAAAAATAATTTTTTTCTGCATCTAGCTCTGAAAAAATATTTGGGCTTCTAGCAGTGTGTGGGACTTGGTCTATTAGTCCATCTATACTGACCTCCATCAGGTTGCAAATTAAAAATAATTTTTTTCTGCATCTAGCTCTGAAAAAATATTTGGGCTTCTAGCAGTGTGTGGGACTTGGTCTATTAGTCCATCTATACTGACCTCCATCAGGTTGCAAATTAAAAATATTTTTTTTCTGCATCTAGCTCTGAAAAAATATTTGGGCTTCTAGCAGTGTGTGGGACTTGGTCTATTAGTCCATCTATACTGACCTCCATCAGGTTGCAAATTAAAAATAATTTTTTTCTTCATTTATCTCTGAAAAAATATTTGGGCTTCTAGCAGCGTGTGGGACTTGTTCTATTAGTCTATCTATACTGACCTCCATCAGGTTGCAAATTAAAAATAATTTTTTTCTGCATCTAGCTCTGAAAAAATATTTGGGCTTCTAGCAGTGTGTGGGACTTGGTCTATTAGTCCATCTATACTGACCTCCATCAGGTTGCAAATTAAAAATAATTTTTTTCTGCATCTAGCTCTGAAAAAATATTTGGGCTTCTAGCGGTGTGTGGGACTTGGTCTATTAGTCCATCTATACTGACCTCCATCAGGTTGCAAATTAAAAATAATTTTTTTCTGCATCTAGCTCTGAAAAAATATTTGGGCTTCTAGCAGTGTGTGGGACTTGGTCTATTAGTCCATCTATACTGACCTCCATCAGGTTGCAAATTAAAAATAATTTTTTTCTTCATTTATCACTGAAAAAATATTTGGGCTTCTAGCAGCGTGTGGGACTTGTTCTATTAGTCCATCTATACTGACCTCCATCAGGTTGCAAATTAAAAATAATTTTTTTCTGCATCTAGCCCAGCCAATAGTTTTGGCCTAATACCACAGTTTGGCCACTCAGCTCTGCTCGGTTACCATCCATTGTTTTTTTGTGCAAACAACTCCAGAGTTGTGAATTAGTTAACCACCAAAATGAGTGGAAAAAGGCCTGCTGCTGGTGGAAAGGGGAATAGGCGTGTTGGGAAGGGGAAAAAAGGTTGTGTCCGTGGGGTAGGTGCAGAAGAAAGACCATCTTCCAGCCAAACTAAAATGTCTACTTCTTTTAGCGTACAATGTGATAAGATCCCTTTCTTACGGCCACGCCAATCGCTACAAATTCCAGATGAGGCACAAAAACAGCAGGTGCTTCAACGGATATCAAGTGCTCCTTTAAGTGGGCTCTCCTCCACATCAACTTCAACATCACAAATACTCCAGTCCTCAAAGGTGTCACCCAAATCGCACTTGCTTCCTCACAGCTCCCAAATCTCCAGCTGCCCGTCTGAGTATGAGGTAGAACAGATGGTTGAGTCTGCAGAGCTGTTTACTCATACTATAGCCTGGGAATCAGAGGTCGACTCCAGCGCTTCTGTGAATCCAGACGAGGAAATGATCTGCACTGATGCCCAGAATCTTTATGAGTCGGATCCAGGACCAGACGCAGAAGGTTCTGACCATAATGTAGACCCTCATTCCCAAACTGTAACTCCTGTTGGTGGAGACAATGAGGAAGACGATGATAAGACTCAAATACCTGATAACGGGTGTGATAACGCACAGGGTGATGATGATGAGGTCGGAGATCCCACTTACTGTCAACCCACAGTCAGCCAAGAGATGAGGTCAGCAGAGGAGGTGGAGGAAGATGCTAGTGACGACGAGGTCAGGTTGCGCCTTCCTGGACAGAGACGTAGTACTGGAAGCACGTCAACAACTGCATCCTCAAACACAACTCTGCCTCTCACCACAAGTCGTGGTGGCTCTTCAGGTCGCATGGGTGCTAAGCCTTGCATAGCCTGGGCATTTTTTCAGATCGATAAAGATGACCCAACTCGTGTTATCTGTAACATTTGTCAGCAAAAGCTAAGTAGAGGCAAAAAAATACATAGTTTGAGTACTTCATGCATGAACCGGCACATGGACATGAAGCATAAGTTGCAGTGGGAAGCTCAGTGTGCTACAATGCGGCCTAGCCGGCCGGGCCAATCACCGTCTGCCATATCTTGTGCATCCGCGGCCTCTTCATCCTCTGTGACTGGGGGGACAGCAGTCACACCTGTTTTGGGGCGCAGACCTGCCACCTCTTTACCCGCAACAGCCAGCGTGATTGGCAGGTCATCATTTTCTTTGGAGGTGGTAACACCAGCTGGTGTTGAGCGCTGTCCGACATCGATAGCACCACCTTTGGATCAAGGCAACCTAACATGTCCGCCTGCATCTTCCTCACAGACCGGCAGTTTGCCGGGGACACCCTTATCAACCCCGTCTAAGCACAATAGCCAGCCCTCGGTCCCTCAGATGTGGACAAGTAAAAGACCATTTCCTCCTAGCCATGAGAAAGCTAAGAGGTTGAATTTCACCATCTGCAAGCTCTTGGCTACAGAAATGCTGCCTTTCCGCCTGGTGGACACAGAGGATTTTCGAGACCTTATGTCCGTCGCAGTGCCCCAGTACCAGATGCCCAGTCGGCACTACTTCTCAAAGAAAGGTGTGCCTGCGCTCCACCAGCATGTCGCACACAACATCACCGCTTCTTTGAGAAACTCTGTGTGTGACAGGGTGCATTTCACCACAGACACTTGGACGAGTAGGCATGGACAGGGGCGTTACATGTCGCTGACTGGGCACTGGGTAACTATGGTGACAGCAGGACAAGGGGCTGCTGTCCAAGTCTTGCCGTCCCCACGAGTTGTGCGTCAATCCTCTTTATGTCAAAGTTCCTCCACTGCTTCTGCCTCCTCAACCTCCTCTCGGTCTTCCACCTGCACCCAAAGCCTGTCTGGTCATGCCACAAGCTTTCTAACTGCGCAGAAGGGATCCTGCACACCTCCTTACTATGCTGGCAGTAGGGCTCAACGTCATCAGGCGGTTTTTACATTGAAATGTCTGGGAAATGTGAGTCACACAGCTGAGGAGTTGTGGTCAGCTCTGGAGAACCAATTTCATGAATGGTTGTCTCCACTGGACCTGAAACCAGGGAAGGCCGTGTGCGACAATGCTGCAAACCTGGGTGCGGCCCTTCGCCGGGGCAATGTCACACACGTGCCTTGTATGGCTCACGTGTTGAACCTGGTTGTCCAGCAATTTTTAGTCCACTATCCCAGACTAGATGGCCTTCTGCAGAGGGCACGGTCGCTGTGTGCTCACTTCCGCCGTTCGCATCCCGCAGTTCAGCGACTTACATCTCTACAGAAGTCGTTGGGCCTGCCACTTCACCGGCTAAAATGCGATGTGCCTACCCGGTGGATTTCAACTCTGCACATGTTGCAGCGACTGTGGCAGCACCGACAAGCCCTGGTGCAATACGTTCTGACGTATAGCCTGGGCCAACGAGATTCAGAGGTGGGGCAAATCACGCTGGAGGAGTGGTCTCAGATCAGGAACCTATGCACCCTTCTGCACAGTTTTGAAATGGCGACGAAGATGTTTAGTGCTGACGATGCCATTATCAGCATGACTATTCCGGTGATTTACATGCTGGAGCACATGTTAAACAGAATTCGGAGTCAGGTGGTGGCACAAGAGGAGGTGGAGGAAGTAGAGGAGGAGGAGTTGTATGCGGAAGGGCTAACATCTGCAAGGTCCAGACGGTCGGCAGCACCAAGGCGGCAGGCATGTGAGGGTGGGGGAGATGGTTTTACCAGGGCGCATGGTAGCAGCCAAACTAGTGAGGAAGGTGCAGGAGCCCAGGAAGAAGTGGAGGACGAACTGATGGAAGACTCATCAGATGAGGGAGACCTTGATCACATTTCTGTTGTGCGAGGTTGGGGGGAGAGGACAGAGGAAGGAAGCATGATTGTTACCTCGCCACCAACACAACAGGGACTTGGTGCTCCTGGATGCGCAACACACATGAGTGCCTTCTTGCTGCACTACCTGCAACATGACCCTCGAATTGTGAGAATTAGAAATAATCCTGACTACTGGGTTGCCACACTGTTAGATCCCCGGTACAAAAGTAAATTTGCAGAAATTATTCCTGCCATAGAAAGGGATGCACGCATGCAGGAGTATCAGCAGAGACTGTTGCAGAATCTTACATGTGCTTTTCCACAAAATACCAGTGGTGCACGTAATGAATCTCACAGTTCCAACTTGCCAACCGTGGGACCGTCAAGTGTTCAGCACTCAAACCGTAACAGAACCACAGTATCTGCTGGTAACATCAATTTTGCGGAATCATTTCACCACTTTTTTAGCCCATCCTTTGCAAGGCCACAGGAGACAAGAAGTCTGACACATAGTCAACGCCTAGAGACGATGGTACAGGAGTATCTCCAAGTAAACATTGAAGCCACGACTGTGTCACTGGACCCTTGCTCTTTTTGGGCTTCCAATCTGGATAAATGGCCGGAGCTAGCCACTTACGCCTTGGAGATCTTGTCATGCCCCGCAGCCAGCGTTCTGTCTGAACGTGTGTTCAGCGCTGCTGGTGGTGTGCTGACAGATAAGCGCACGCGGCTCTCCACTGATAATGTAGACAGACTCACGTTCATAAAGATGAACAAATCATGGATCCGAAACGACTTTTCTACCCCTGTGTCATCCTGGGGAGAGTAAAAGCTTGATGATTGGTTAAAATCACCCTACCAACCGTTTTAAGCTTTCAAATTACTAATCATGTTTATCTGTATCTTGACTGGAAAATAATTTGGGCTTTGTAGCAGTGTGCAGCACTGATCCTATTAGGCCATCTATAATAAGCTTCACCAGATTTAAAATTAAAAATAATTTTTAGCTGCATCTAGCCCGGAAAATAATTTTGGGGCTCCGAGATGCGCAAGACACATAAGTGCCTTCTTGCTGCACTACCTGCAGCATGACCCTCATATTGTCAGAATTCGAAGTAATCATGACTACTGGGTTGCCACACTCTTAGATCCCCCAAACTTTTCGATCAACCTTTTCATTTTAATGAAGACCAAAAAAATGGTCATTTTTGAAATTATAAGCATTAGCAGGTTGTTAGAAACTGAAATCAAACAGTTTTCAACTCAAAACTTTATTCTAGGTGATGTTACATTTTCACATAGGACCCCTTGTTCGAAAGGAGCTTCTGAACTCTCTCGTCCATTGAATTTGTCAGGTTTTGGATGGTTTCTGCTTCAATTGTTTTGCATGAGGACAGAATACCCTCCCAGAGCTGTTGCTTAGATGTGAACTGCCTCCCGCCATCATAGACACTCCTTTTAATGATGCTCCAAAGGTTCTGAATGGGGTAGAGGTCAGGGGAGCATGGGGGTCACACCATAAGTTTGTCCCCTTTTATGCCCATATCAGCCAGAGATGCAGATGTTTTATGTGCAGCATGAGATGGTGCATTATCATGCAGAAAAATGATCTTGCTGTGAAATACACGGTTCTTCTTCTTGAACCATGGCAGGAAGTGCTGTTTGAGAAAATCCACATACATTATGGAGTTCATCTTTAGCGCCTTCAGGGATCCTAAAGGGGCCGACAATCTCTCTCCCCATGATTCCAGCCCAAAACATTACTCCACCTCCTCCTTGTTGGCGCTGTAGCCGTGTTTGCGTGGGGTGTCCATCAACCAGCCATCCTCCACTCCATTCATCTGGACCATCGAGCGCTGCACGGCACTCATCCGTGAACAAAACAGTTTTGAAATCAGTCTTCATGTAATGTTTGGCCCACTGGAGCCGTTTCTGCTTGTGTGAAGTGGATAGAGGAGGTCGACAGGATGGCATATGCACAGCTGCAAACCTCTGAAGGACCCTGCATCTTGTTGTTCGGGGGACGTTGGAGGCACAAGCAGCTTCAAAAACTTGTCTGCTGCTATGACAAGGCTTTTTTGCCGCTGCTGTTTCAACCTGACGTAATTGCCTGTAGGAAAGAGTCCTCAATTTGCCCTTATCAGCACGCACACGTGTGTACTGTGAATCAGCTACATACTTCTTGATTGCCAAGACACTTCATCCTGATCATCGCACAATGTTGATTGTAGTCATGCCTTGACCTAAACACTCCACAATTTGTTGCTTCTCAGCAGCCGACACATCCTTTTTCTTTCCCATTTTGGCAGAAAATGTAGGCTGCTTAATAATGTGAGAGAGCCTTCTTAAGTAGTCTTGCCTTTCATTGGACACACCTGCCAAACTAATTAGCACAGGTGTCTGCAATTGCTTACAGTGATATAAAGAGCCCTGACACACATCACCATCAATGAGTTTAACTGACAAACAAACAAATTCTTCCCTTATCACTCCTAAACACTTTTTGCATAATAATTTGGAACGCAGTGTACATGTGCTTTTCCACAAAACACCAGTGGTTCACGTAGTGAATCTTACAGTTCTAACTTGCCAACCGTGGTCTGTATGGAATTGTTCAATAAAGGGCCCAAAATTAAGATAACATAGATGGGAGAGGTCTCTATGAATAGGAATTCCTAAGTATTTGATACCCTGTGAGGGCCAGGCAAAGGGAAAGTTGGACTGGATGGAATCCTATATGGATTTAGGGAGGGAGACATCGAGGGCCTCAGACTTCGCTGCATTGATTTTAAAATTTTACCATGTAACAAAGTGATCTATTTCAGCCATAACAGCAGGGATGGATATATGTGATTGAGTGATATATACTAGGACATCATCAGCAAATAGAGAGCACTTGTACTCGGTGCCTCCCACCTCAATCCACCTAATATTGGGGTTATGGCGAATTGATGAGAGCAGGTGCTCCGTCACTAGGATGTATAAGAGAGGGGACAGAGGACATCCCTGCCTTGTCCCATTGGTGATTGTGAAAGGTGATGAAAATGTTCTGACGCACCCCCTGGGCCTTGGGACACCCGGAGCCGGACCCTTTTTGGTGGATGCTGGTGGTTGTAGTCTTCGTGGCGGCGATCCGTTTCCGTGGCTCAGGGCGGTCAAACCAGTGGCGGAACTATTTATGTGGTTTTGATGTTTAAATGTCCGACTACGCCACCCGTGGATTGCGGTCAGAGTGAACCGCCGCTACAGGGCAGACCGCTAAGGCTGGTGTTGTGGGTGCAGCAGAGCGTAGCATAACTCCCCACGGGAGGAGTATAGCCTCAGGGCAGTGTATGTGGAGGATGGGGGTGATGGTGCAGGGCAGCAGCATTAACGACACGGAGTCAGTGATGCAGTTCAGGGCCTTTACTCACAGTTCTTATTATCCAGACCACGTCTGCAGGTAACGGCTGCCCACGTCGTACTGTGCTCACCAGGTGAGGGGCTCAGACAACTCCCAGATAACTTTGGAGCGCTTCACAGGACCCCCTTTGTGTGTCCTTTGTCTGGCCTTTCTTACCAACACTTCTGTCCGGCTGCCTCGGGCCTCCTCTTGGTAAACTTGGCGCCAGTTTCCCTGACCCTATGTGGTGCCTTCCTAGCGGGTGGAGCAAGGGGCTGCGCCACATAAAATGTCAGAGCCTCCGGTTTCTAGCTGAGGGTCGTTTCCTGCCTCCACTAGTTCGGGGACCGGTCTCCCCCTTTGGCCTGACCCCTCCACGCAGGTGGATTCGGGCGTGCGGTGGCGACTCGCCCGTCCGCACCCCTGGGATCCCTTCATTCCTCGTTCCTGGAGCCTTCTCCGCTCCTCTTCCTTCCTTCTCCCTCTTGCAGGCCTGGGCCTCTGTTACTAGGCCCGCCTCCGGAGCAGAGCTCATGCAGAGCCCCTGCTCCCTGCCACTTCTGCTCAGACTTCTCTGCACTGAACTAAGATGGTGCCCACCTTTTATACTCCCTTCTCAATGCACCCAGGAACTGCTTCCTCCCTGCTCCTGCACTGCAGGGTTCCCCTTCCTCAGTGTTCCCTCCCCCCACTCCAGCCAGGGACAGGGACTGTCGTGCCCATCTCAGGGGCATATTGGTCGCCCTGCCCCACGGCAATGTGGTGTAATGCATGCAGGTGTCGGGTCCTGATCCACACTCCATCCTTATCTGAGAGTGAGATATCACACCTCTGGGTGAGGTGCAATACGTCTGTAGCAACCGAGCCCTCGGTGCTACAGTTCCATTTATCTTCAGCCTAGGTGACGTATTGTGATACAGGGCCGTGATTTTGGCTATAAAAGGGTCCCCTAGACCCCTACCCCAAGCTTTTTAAGAGAATCATATATGGCGTGCCAGGAGACTCTATGGAATGCTTTCTCAGCATCCAACGAGAGTATCTACTTACAAATTTTTAACTGCATCTAGCCCAGGAAATACTTTGTGCCTAGTAGCAGTGTCTGCTAGTCAGCGGATTATCCCGGCTGTTAAGCAAGCTACACCACCTGTAGTTTGGACACTTAATTTTTTCAAAGGAAATGCTTCGGGACCACGGGATACTTAGTGAAGAGCATCAGGAGGCACCCCAAGGCATAGGGGCTGGGACTGGCACTAGGATGCCTTGCGGTGGACAGCCGAGCTCGATCCTTATAAAAGCTTTTTAACTGCAGCAGCTTTAGTGGACGCTACTGGAGCTGGAATTACGCGGCTGCTGGCATGAGACTTGCCCTCCAATAGATCCTTGTAAATGGATTTAAAGTGTATTCATTCAAATTAGAGGGACAATTTAAATTAAAAAGCTTAGAGCTGCCTCCACCACAGGGGGGCTCTCTCGACCCACCAGCGGACAGGCACCAGTATTGGGAGAGGGGGGCTGGCCGTCAGGGTTCACCGCGGCTCTGGCACAAACCCGGCGACACGGAGGTGGCACGGGCAGGAGCGGACTGGCCGTCTCGGCTTCTCACTTTTTGGATTTTAGAAGGGCATGACATGCCTATATCTGTGTCTCCCCCTCCTTTTACTCCTCCACCTCTTTTCTTTTCGCATGACTATATGTACTTGTCACTTTTCCATGTGTTAGTTGTGTCTTCTGAGCAGTTTGTCAGCTTTTGGACACCTTTGAAGGTGTTTTCTATGTGTTTCTATGTGTTTTTGTTTGCCTGCCATTGGTTTTAACGGTGTTCGAAGGTGTTCGACGAACAGTTCGACGAACAGTTCGGCGAACACACGGGTGTTCGACGAACCGAACCGAACTCGAACACTACGGGGGTGGCTCAACACTACTGACGACATTCGGCATGGTGGGAGGAAGGAGCATCAGGGTGAGGAGGAGAATGTGATCGAGACTCACGGCTACTAAAACTTGACTGTGTGGAAGACAGACCGGAGGTGGTGGTGCCCAGGTAACTGAAAGTGTTATCTGCTATCCAATTAATAACCTGTTCACACTGATCAGTTCGCAATACTGGTGTTGTAGTGTGCTTCCCTAGTAATTCGGTCAAGAAGTGGGAGCGAGAAGATAAGACTGTTGGTTGTGGCACATTTTCACCTTGGCCACGGCCCCGTCCTCTACACGCACCATCACCAGAACGTCCAGTTCCACGTCCCTTGCCACGCGCCTTGCCCATTGTAAATGCAGTAAAATAGCTTACACTCGCACTATCAATGGAAAAAGGGTACTAAAAAGGAGATTAGAACCGTGGAAGAGGAAAACCACAGTTCTATTTCTCTGGCCTACACCAGAATCTTTTAAACAGATATATTTGTGACTGAACAGACAGGGAGACACTATTACTGTTTTTTTTACGTAAAACAGGCCAAAAGCTGGATAATGCAGAGATTTGAACAGTGGAACTGCAAAACCACAGTTCTAATTTACTGGGGTATACCAAACTTTTTTAAATCGATATATTTGGGGCTGAACAGTCAGCGACACACTCAAACTGTTTTTTTTATGTAAAAAAGGCCCAAAAGTGGATAATACAGAGACACTCTTACAGTTTTTTTTACGGCAAAAAATGCCCAAAACAGGATAATACAGAGATTTGATCCGAGGAACTGCAAAACCACAGTTATATTTTTCTGGCCTACACCAGACTCTTCTAAACATCTATATTGGTGTCTGATCAGTCAGGGAGACACTATTACAGGTTTTTTTTACGGCAAAAAATGCCAAAAACAGAGTTATACAGAGATTTGACCGGAGGAACTGCAAAACCACAGTTATATTTTTCTGGCCCACTCCAGACTCTTTTAAACAGATATATTGGTGTCTGACCAGTCAGGGAGACACTATTACAGTTTTTTTATGGCAAAAAATGCCAAAAACAGGATAATACAGAGATTTGACCCGTGGAACTGCAAAACCACAGTAATATTTTTCTGGCCTACACCAGACTCTTTTAAACAGATATATTGGTGTCTGACCAGTCAGGGAGACACTATTACTATTTTTTTTACGGCAAAAAATGCCAAAAACAGGATAATACAGAGATTTGACCCGTGGAACTGCAAAACCACAGTTATATTTTTCTGGCCTACACCAGACTCTTTTAAACAGATATATTGGTGTCTGATCAGTCAGGGAGACACTATTACTGTTTTTTTTACGGCAAAAAATGCCAAAAACAGGATAATACAGAGATTTGACCCGTGGAACTGCAAAACCACAGTTATATTTTTCTGCCCTACACTAGACTCTTTTAAACAGATATATTGGTGTCTGAACAGTCACAGACACACTCAATTTTTTTTTGGGGGGGGGAATACCAAAAGGTTAATAAGACGCATATTTGTACAGTCTGATTGAGAAAAAAAAAATGCAGGATTTAGGTGAAAAAAAAAAGAATTTTTCCTGGCCCCTGAGACCGGGGAATAAGTCTAGCAATTTGACCAACAGGAGCACACAGGACTGTAATGCAGCATTTGCTGGTATAACCACTGCGTCTCCTATACAGCCTGCCTGCCTGCCTGATATCTGGGATGGATATTAGTCCTGAGAAAGACTGTTTGTTTGATTTGGCAGGTTTTAGAGACCCTACACTAACTCTTTCGGAGTATAAATCTCTCCCTAGCTCAGCAGCACTGACCCTACACTGGCTGATCCAGAGCGACTGTGTCCAAGATGGCGGCGCCCGGTTTTAAATACTCGAGGTGACGCTGTGCGGCCAGCCAATCACTGTAATGCCCACAAACAACATGGCTGTGGCATTACAGTGACTGGCTGGCAATCCCTGCATGTTCATTGGCTCTGCAAAGAGCGCCAAACGTGCAGGGCGGAGACCTGAGCTCCCGCCCGAGTAACCCGGAAATGCTCGGTGCTCGCCGATCATCCCGAGTAGAGTGATGCTTGGGCGAGTAACGAGCAGTGTTGAGCATGCTTGCTCAACACTAGTAGTTATACAAGATAGAGTCGATTATATCAAAGAAGCCCTTAACTTTTATCTGACACTATACAGTAACAGAGTCACTTGTGATGTATGTGAGGGGAGATGTGTTTCACTGTGGCTACTAGCCTCAGTGAACTGAACCAGAAGTTTCTTAAGCATGTTAGGTGATGAAGAGGTTAATCAGCCATCTTGGGTCTGATTCTTTGTGAATGACTATAGAGCGGAAGGGAGGTCATTCACCATATCTCCACCTCACGTTTGTGGCTGTGAAGTTAAATGCTAAGTCACTGTTTTTTTTTTCTCTGGTGTGGCCTGGAGAAGGAATTCTCCAGACTGTGAGTGGAAGCCAGAGAGCTCCACAGAAGGACTTTACTGAACTGTTTTGGGTTACCCGGTGCAGGCGAAACTCGTTCACCTATGAACTGCTATATTTTATCTTTTTGTTTCTCGTTATCCCGGAGAGGGTGTGTTTATTTTGTGGAACCCTGTCATGGTTTATGCCTTATATTAATAAACCCGCAGGAAGTTAACCCAAGAAGTGTTTTCTGTGCCTGCCTAAGTGAGAGCCAGGCAAGTCGCTTTATCACAGTTGGTGTGAGAGTGCGGGCAAGATTCCAGGAACACGTGTACCTGCCACAGAGAATTGTGGATGTCCTGGGTGAAGGCCGTCAGCCAGCCAAATAAGTCTGGCAACATGGAGAAGCTCATCAAGCATCTAGTCCAGAGCCAACAGCAGCAGCATCAGCAGCACCTGCTGCATTACAGCAGCACCAGGAGCTACAGCAGCAGCAGATCCTGCAGAAGCAGATACAGCTTCTGGCAGACGCCATCAAGAGCAGACCGACCGCCCCACCCCCAGAGCCGACTGATGACTCACGCGTCAGGAAGGCGGTAAGATGGGTCATGATGAAGATGACCCCAGGGGATGATGTAGAATCCTTTCTGACAGTCTTTGAGAGGGTGGCTGTCCTGGAGAGACTTCCACCAGAACAGTGGTCAGAGGTTCTGGCACAATATTTGTTAAGCGAACACCAAACGGCATATTATGACTTAGCACTGCAGGATGCCAAGGAATATGTCAAACTAAAGACAGAGATCTTGGCATGCCTGGGAGTGAATATAGCAGTGAGAGCCCAACGAGTCCAACACTGTGCGTATGCCAGCGACAAACCCCCTCACTTGCAGATGTTTGACTTACTGTATTTGGTTCAGAAGTGGTTGCAGCCGGAGTCTTCCACTCCTGCCCAGATGGTCGAGTGTGTGGTGATTGACAGATTCATACATTCCCTTCCCAAGTCGGTACAGACTTGGGTTGCCCAGGGCGACCCTCAGAATATGGACGACCTCGTCAGCCTAGTAGAGAGGTACCAGGTGGTTGAGAAATCCCACGGGTTCTGGACATAGTCATTTCCCCATACTGGAATACCCAAAGGGGGGCACTTTCACCACGGAGGGGGTTTAGAGCCTCAGCTGGGGGACGTCCCAATTCCACTGAGGATCCCGCAAAGACTGTTGTTAAGGATGTGGTCTGTTAGCGGTGTCACAGTCCTGGACACGTAGCTGCCAGGTGTCATATGTCCCCTGAGCCAATGGACTGCAGGCTAGGCAGACATTGTTCCTATTATGCTTATCCGGCCTTCAGTGTGGACTCTTAACCGAGCGAGGGGCTGCAGAGGTGTGCCGTGTCCATTAATGAAGTGAGGGTGCTTGGACTGTTAGACTTTGGGAGTCTGGTGACCCTAACCAGTGCTACACTTCCCCACCAATTGGCATTGGTTGCCAAAACTGTTGGCATTGGTTGCATACATGGGGACACCAAGGTCTACCATGTGGCCAGAGTGACAGTGGGAACAGACAGTGGTGCCCAGTCCCACGAGGTTGGGGTGGTCAAGGACCTGATACGTCTTGTCATATTGGGGCGTGATTTTCTTTGTTTTGGAACTTGTGGGAAAAGGGAACCGTACTGAGTAACGTGGACAAAAGCAAGGTCCGTTGGAAGAGCCGAGCAAGTCGCTTTATCTCAATACCTTTGGATTCTTATCCCAGATATATATATGAAAAAGAATATCATGTTCTGATAAATGACGCTTACAGTAGTCAGATAATACATAAAAAAGAAAACGTTTTTTAAACTATGACTTGCCCGAATCAAGCCATCTTTTATCATTTACCAAAATTACACAAAGATCAAAAAGAAAAACGGGATGGCCTATCATATCAAGGATGTGCTCCCTCACTAGTTCACTTTCTCATTTTATCGACTTATTTTTACAAAAATACGTAATAAAATTATATTCATATTTGAAGGATTCCACACAACTTATCCTTGAAACAAGAGATATATTTTTAACACTTGACGTATTTGCTCTTTTCTCCAATATTGAGCATAATCTGGGATTAGATGTGATGGATTTTTTTCTCTCTGAAGATCCAAATATACAACCGCATCAGAAATTATTTCTTTGAGGGGTTTGAAATTCATTCTTGAACATATTATGTTTTCCTTTTGAGATAAGCTGTACTTACAGCGGTTTGGAACCACGATGGGGACTCGGGCTACCCCAAGTTTTGCACATCTGTTCATGGGGGGGTGAGAGCCCAACAAGTCCAACACTGTGCATATACCAGCGACAAACCCCCTCAATTGAAGATATTTGAATTACTGCATTTGGTTCAGAAGTGGTTGCAGCCGGAGTCTTCCACTCCTGCCCAAATAGTCGAGTGTGTGGTGATTGACAGATTCATACACTCCCTTCCCAAGTCGGTATAGACTTGGGTTGCCCAGGGCGACCCTCAGAATGTGGACGACCTCGTCGGCCTAGTAGAGAGGTACCAGGTGGTCGAGAAATCCCTCGGGTTCCAGACATAGTCATTTCCCCACACTGGAATACCCAAAGTGGGGCGCGGTCACTGCGGAAGGGGTTTAGAGCCACAGCTGGAGGGCATTCCAATTCCACTGAGAATCCCGCGAAGACTGTTGTTAAGGATGTGATCTGTTAGCGGTGTCACAATCCTGGACACGTAGCCGCCAGGTGTCATATGTCCCCTGAGCAAATGGACTGCAGGCTAGGAAGACGTTGTTCCATTACGCTTATCCAGCCTGCAGTGTGGACTCTCAACCCAGCGAGGGGCCGCAGAGGTGTGCCGTGTCCATTAACCGGAGCATTCCAAATTGAATGCTCCGGTGCTTGACCCGAGCAACAAGCCCAATGTAAGTCTATGGTAAACTCGAGCATTTTTCAGGCGGCTCCCCCCGGCGGTCTGCAGAGGGCCCAAATTGCTGGGAACAGCATGGGGAAGACCCCTGGAAGCATTTCTGACTCCCAAGTCACTGCTGTCAACAACGTTGTCAGAGGTATTACGCCACTTTTACGGACTCACAATAAAACATACAAAAATGAAACCAGAATGGATTTTCCTGGGAAATATGTTTAGGAACATCCTTGCCAGGGTAATGACTTGTATATAAGGTAAAATAAATAACCAAAAACAAAAATACTCTTCATACCTTGGGCTATGTTCACACTTTTGCATTGCTTTCAACCATGACAAATGCATTCACCGGGAAATGTCATTTTAACATTTTACAACCTTATCTGGCCATGTGGTGTGTGAGACATGATCAGACACATCCTGTTAGATTTATGAAGAAGGGACTCTGAAAGTCACAAAGCCTATTTTTATAGGGCCATTAGGCGGCCTTTACTATTCTTAAAGGCCCAGCAGTCGACCCTCGCTATTCTTAAAGAGTCATCAGTCGGCTATGCTTTGTTGTTCCCATTACTAAAGAGTGAGTCTCCTATACTGTTATTACGTATGCAGGTCTGCCCAAAATTTGGACGCCCCCCAATACCCCTTTGAAAATTTGGACGCACCCCAATACCCTCTTGAGGAGGGCCTCCTGAAAACAATGTTCCCATTATTAGGAAGTGGGTCTCCCATACTGTTTGCCTATGCAGTGAATGCAAGGGCTGCCCAAAATTTGGACCTACTCCAATGCCCCTTGGAAGAGACGTAGAGGAGGGCCTCCTGAAAAAAATGTTCCCATTATTAGGAAGTGGGTCTCCCATTGTGTTTGCCTATGCAGTGAATGCAAGGGTTGCCAAAAATTTGGAGGCACTCCAATGCCACTTGGAAGAGACGTGGAGGTCAGAGGGCCTCCTGAAAACAATGATCCCATTATTAGGAAGTGGGTCTCCCATAGTGTTGGCCTATGCAGTGAATGCAAGGGCTGAAAAAAAAAATTGGGAAGCACTCTAATGCCCCTTGAAAGAGACGTAGAGGAAAGCCTCCTGAAAAAACAATGTTCTCTTTATTAGGAAGTGGGTCTCCCATGGTGTTTGCTTATGCAGTGAATGCAAGAGCTGCCAAAAATTTGGAGGCACTCCAATGCCCCTAGGAAGAGATGTGGAGGTCAGAGGGCCTCCTGAAAACAATGTTCCCATTATTAGGAAGTGGGTCTCCCATTGGGTTTGCCCATGCAGTGAATGGAAGAATTGCCAAAAATTTAAAGGCACTCCAATGCCCCTTAGAAGAGATGTAGAGGGCCTCATGAAAAAATGTTCTCATTATTAGGAAGTGGGTCTCCAATAGTGTTGGCCTATGCAGTGAATGCAAGGGCTGAATAAAAAAATTGGGAGGCACTCTAATGCCCCTTGAAAGAGACGTAGAGGAAAGCCTCCTGAAAAAACAATGTTCTCTTTATTAGGAAGTGGGTCTCCCATTGTGTTTGCCCATGCAGTGAATGGAAGAATTGCCAAAAATTTAAAGGCACTCCAATGCCCCTTGGAAGAGATGTAGAGGGCCTCATGAAAAAATGTTCTCATTATTAGGAAGTGGGTCTCCAATAGTGTTGGCCTATGCAGTGAATGCAAGGGCTGAAAAAAAAAATTGGGAGGCATTCCAATGCCCCTTGGAAGAAATGTAGAGGGCCTCATGAAAAAATGTTCCAATTATTAGGAAGTGGGTCTCCCATAGTGTTGGCCTATGCAGTGAATGCAAGGGTTGCCAAAAATTTGGAGACACTCCAATGCTTCTTGAAAGAGATGTGGATGTCAGAGGGCCTCTTGAAAATAATGTTCCCATTATTAGGAAGTGGGTCTCCGATAGTGTTGGCCTATGCAGTGAATGCAAGGGCTGCCAAAAATTGGGAGGCACTCCAATGCACCTTGGAAAAGACGTGGAGGAGGGCCTCATAAAAAATGTTCCCATTAAAATGGCGCAGGTCTCCTATACTTGTAATTCCCATGCACTAAGTGTATGCGCTGACAAACATTTCCCCCTGGGAGGTATATATGAACATACTGTATAAAAAATTTTTTTACGGGCATCATAAACACCCTTTAAAAAATTATGTGGGTGTTGCATCACGGACCACGGTCACCCTGCTGAAATGGTGGTGGAGGATAAGGATGAGGAGAAGGAGGAGGACAAGAGCAAATAGCCAAAATCAGGAAGCGTATACCCATGTGTGGGTGTGTAAAGGTGCATGGGAATACACCACCCAAAAAAAACCACTAGATTTGAATTTATGTTGCACTGCTATGGTGGTGTTGAGAAGTCTGGCCCAATCCACCACTTGTTCATTTTTAAAAGAGTCAGCCTGTCAACATTTTCAGTTGACAGGCGGATGCACTTATCAGTTATAATTGCACCAGTGGCACTAAAAACCCGCTCTGATAAAACGCTAGCGGCAGGGCAGGCCAGGACCTCCAAGGCGTAGAGAGCCAGTTCATTCCTTGTGTCCAGCTTGGATACCCAATAATTATAAGGCACAGAGGAATCACGTTGGTACGGTCGGCAAGTTACTCCTTCAGCATCTTTCCAAACTTTGCACAATTTGTCACTGTACCCCGCGCCTCAGGGCCTGTGCGATGGGAGTGGCTGAGAAATCTCTCCCAGAACTTTGACAGTGTTCCCCTGCCTCTGCCGGATTGGAGTGGGGACTCTCTCGCCTGTACTCCTTGGTTGTCCAATGAACTGTGACCTCTGCCGCTAGCGTTTTCAAATGGGAATTTTTTTAATAATTCCCCAACAAGGGCTTTCTGGTACTTCCCCATTTTTGTAGACCTGTCTGCCTCAGGAATAAGAGATATAAAGTTCTCCTTGTAGCGTGGGTCTAGAAGTGTCACCAATCAGTAATGACTGTCACCCAAAATTTTGAGAACGCGAGGGTCACAGGAAAGGCAGTGTAACATAAACTCAGCCATCTGTGCCAGACTGCTAACAGGCAAAACTTCTGTGTCCTCACCAAAATGATGACTGACCATGCTCTCCGCCTCCTCCTCCTACTCTCTGTCCTCAGGCCATCCACGCTGAACAGACGGTATGACAGTTGTGCAGGTAGTACCATATATAGCGCATGAAACTAGCTCCTGTTCTTCCTCCTCCTCCTCTTCCTCATTGTCACCCAATCCACATTGGGATGAGATGAGGCTGGGCTGTGTGTAATCACCCTGTATGGTTCCTTGCTCCATCTCATTGTGGTCCGCCTGCAATGCATCCTCTTTGATTGTGAGCACAGAGCGTTTCAGAAGACAGAGAATTGGGATGGTGACGATAATTATGGAGTCATCGCAGCTCACCATCTTGGTGGAGTCTTCAAAGTTTTGGAGGATGGTACATATGTCTGACATCCATGTCCACTCCCAAGGTCTTATGTGTGGAGTCTGAACTGAATACCGACGGCCTTGTTGATTCTGGTTGTCAACAACTGCCCTCTTCTGCTTACAAATCCTTCCCAACATCTGCAGTGTAGAGTTCCAACACGTGGGGACATCACACATCAGTCGGTGAGCCAGAAGCTGCAAACACTGCTGAAGCACGGCAAGGGCGGCGGAAGCTGTAGCTGACTTTCTAAAATGGGCACACAGGCGGCGTACTTTGACAAGCAGATCCGGCAGCTCCGGGTAGGTTTTGAGAAATCACTGAACCATGATGTTAAGCACATGGTCCAGGCATGGTACATGTGTGAGCTCACATCAGAGCCTCCACCAGGTTCCAGACATTGTCACACACGACCATGCCTGGATGAAGGTTCAGCGGTGTGAGCCACAGATCTGCCTGCTCTTTCAGAGCTGTCCACAACTCTTCAGTATTGTGCAGTTGGTCACCTAAGCATATTAACTTCAGCACAGTCTGTTGCCGCTTGGCTGAGACAGTGCTGCAGTGCTTCCAGCTTGTGAGTGATGTGGTCATTTCGGAGATGGAAGCTGAAGAGGAGGAGGAGGCTGAGGAGGATAAAGTGCAGGAGCTGTAGACTGTGGGGGCAACCCTGATTGACCCAGGGCCCGCAATCATCGGCGTCGGGAGGTTGTGTTCCATCCCAAGGTCCGACTGGTTCCTGACTTCCACTATGTTAACCCAGTGTGCAGTCAGCGAGATGTACCGTCCCTGCCCACAAACACTTGTCCACGTGTCCGTGGTTAGGTGGACTTTACTAGTAACTGCATTGTTGAGGGCACGGCTAATGTTGTGAGACACGTGCTTGTGTAATGCGGGGACGGCACACCAGGAGAAATAGTGGCGGCTGGGGACCGAGTACCGAGGGACGGCCGCCACCATCAGGTTACGAAAAGCTTCTGTCTCCGCGAGCCTAAAAGGCAACATTTCAAGCACAAAATGTTGGAATTTAGTAGTGTGACCTGTGAGACTTTGGCTGCATATTTGCGCTTGCATTCCAAGGACTGAGGTATAGACAACTGAACGCTGCCCTGGGACATTGACGTCCTTTCTGATGGTGCTAGTTGAGAGAATGCAACAACAGTTGCAGAGCAGAAGGCATCTTCGCATGCACTATGGACAGGGGATTGGCTTGCATGCACAACAGCGGAAGAAGCAGTGGTGTCACCCGCAGACACTGTTCCTGGACCCTGGGGTTTAGTCCACAAAGTCGGATGCTTTGCTGCCTTGTATCTGATGATGCTGGTGATGTTCAGGCTGGTAGTTTTGCTACCCCTGCTGATGCTGACCTGGTAGGTGGAGCAAATGGCCTTTTTGGGGCTATCTTCAGAGTCTTTATAAAACAACCAGACTTGGGAAGACCTAATAGTTGTACTGGCAACTTCTGTTGTGTTGGTGTTATGGGGAACGGTTGCCCGCCTTCTGTCTGCGGCCACCACACTGCTTCTTCCTGCCTGTTGGGGTACTCTGCCTCCCTCCCCTTGTATGCTGCTCTCCTCACTCTGCATGTCCTCCTGCCTGGTTGGGTCAGTTACTATATCATCCACCACCTCGTCTTCCACTTTCGCACGCTGGTCCTCCTCCTGAATTTCCGGCAATTGTGTCTCATTATCGTCCACCTCTTTTGACACTTTACCACCGTTGCCTTCGTATGACTGTGGCTGCTCAAATGTTTGGGCATCGCTACATGCAATCTCCTCTTGCCCCGCTTCAAGTGGACCAAGCGAGAGGCCCAAATCTATAAATGGAAAAGTGAACAGCTCTTCGGAGTGTCCAAGTGTGGGATCCGTTGTCTCTGGGCACTCGGCATGGAGGGAGGAAGAAGGATCAGGGTGAGGAATATGCGGTCCAGACTCATGGCTACTGAGACTTGACCATGTGGAAGACAGGGTGGGGGTGGTGCTGGCTAAGTGACTGGAAGCATTATCTGCTATCTAACCAATAACCTTTTCACACTGCTTTTTTTTCAATAGTGGTGTTCTGTGGTCCACTATTAATTGGGACAGGAAGATCAAGCGAGAAGATGTGGGTGTTTGTTGTGGCACACGGCCTCGTCCTCTGCATGCACCATCACCATCATGTCTAGTTCTCCGTCCCTTGCCACGTGCCTTGCCCATTTTAAATGGAGGACAATATCTTCCACGCTCACTACAAATGGCTGAATTTGGAGCGAACTTATATGTGATCCATGTGACGGACAAACCACAGTTTTATATAGCTGGCCTGTAGGTAACTATTTTTAACAACAAACTGGTGTCAATAACTTTGCTGACACACTGAAACAAAATTTTAATGGAGGCCAAAAATGGCAGAATCTTCAGCGCAATTATATGTGATCTGTGTGACGAACAAACCACAGTTTTAAATAGCTAGCTGGTAGGTAACTATTTTTAACATCGCCGATCTCACGTCAATTAGTTCACTGACACACTGCGACAAAATTTCAAAGAAGTCAAGAAATGTTAATATTTTCAGCGCAATTATATGTGATCCGTGTGATGGACAAACCACGGTTTTAAATAGCTGAATTTTTAGTGCTTTAATATGGAAAGGACCTGGCTGTATTCTGCAGTGCCAACAAGCAAAAACAGAAAAACGGTGTTCTCTGGATTGCTTTTTAAGCAAATAATCAGGATTAAGATAAAGAAAAAAATTATTCCTGGCCCCTGAGACCTGGGCCTATTTCTACAAATATCTGTAAAGAACCAGCAAGACAATACCCTGCATGTTGATTGGTGCTCTAAAGAGCGGCAAACGTGCAGGGAGGGGACACGAGTTCCTGTCCGAGCAACCCGGAAATATTCGCCAAGTGCCGAGTTCGTCGAGCACAGTGATGCTTGGGCGAGTACCGAGCAGTGGCGGGCACATTCGCTCATCACTAATGGTAATACAAAGTATCTGAAAAAGCAAACATATGCAGTATATCTACACACATTTTTGTCGGTCAAGCTATTCACACTAGGTGTCTGTGAAGGATAGTATTAGCAAATTACAAGCCTGCTATTTAAAATTTTGGTTCTCTGTCAGACGCATCACATATAACTGCGTTCCAAAATCAGCTATTTCTCATGAACATGGAAAATATTGTCCTCCATTAAGAATGGGCAAGGTGCGTGGCAAGGGACGGGGAAGTGGACGTGATGGTGATGTGAATGCAGAGGTCGATCCATTTGTAGATTCGGGACTCTTAACTGGCCAGCTTCAAGCGAGTCAAGAGGAGAAAGCATGTAGCGATGCCCAAATATTGAAGCAGCCACGGTCACACGAAGGCAATGGTGGGAAAGGGCAATCATTGTTGCAAGAGATGGATGATGATGATGGTAAGACACAATTGCCAGAAAGTCAGGAGTAGGACCAGGGTGCGGAAATGGAAGACGAGGTGGTGGATGATATAGTAACTGACCCAACCTGGCAGGGGGACATACAGAGAGAGGACAGCAGCACACAGGTGGAGGGAGGCGTAGCACCACAACTGGCAGGAAGAAGCAGTGTGGTGGCCACAGACACAAGGAGGGAAAGCGTTCCTCGTATCGCCAACACGACGGAAGTTACCAGCACAACTGTTAGGTCTACCCGAGTCTGGTTATTTTTTAAAGACTCTGCAGATAACCCCAAAAAGACCATTTGCACCACCTGCCATGCCAGCATCAGAAGAGGTAGCAAAACTAGCAGCCTCACCACCACCAGCATGATCAGGCACATGGCAGCAAAGCACCCGACTAAGTGGGCCGAACCCCAAAGTCCAGGAACAGTGTCTGCGGATGACACCACTGCTTGTTCAGCTGTTGTGTGTGCATGCCAATCCTCTGTCCATGGCGCATGCCAAGATGCCTCCCGCCCTGCACCTGTCATTGCACACTCTCAACTAGCACCATCAGCAAGCACGTCCACATCCTTGTCCCAGCATAGCGTTCAGTTGTCCCCACCTCAGTCCTTGGAACCCAAGCACACATTTGCAGCCAACGCCCCACAGGCCACACTACTAAATTCACACTTTTCGCGAATGCTTCAGCTCGAAATTTTGCCTTTTAGGCTCATGGAGACGGAAGCTTTCTGTAAACTGATGGAGGCAGCCATCTCTCGGTACTCGGTCCCCAGCCGCCACTATATCTCCCGGTGTGCCATCCCTGCATTACACGAGCATGTGTTCCACAACATTAGACATGCCCTCAACAACGCAGTTACTGGGAAAGTCCACCTAACCACGGACATGTGGACAAGTGCTTGTGGGCAGGGATGGTACATCTTGCTGACGGCACACTAGGTTAATATAGTGGAAGCTGGGACCCAGTCGGACCTTGGAACGGAACATGTCCTCCCGGCGGTGAAGATTGTGGGCCCAGGGACAATCAGGGTTGCCCCCACATTCTACAGCTCCTGCACCCCCTCCTTCTCTTCAGTCTCCATCTCCGAAATGACCAAATCAGTGGCAAGCTGGAAGCACAGCAGCACTGCCTCGGCCAAGCGGCAACAGGCTGTGCTGAAGCTAATAGACTTAGGTGACAAACCACACAACGCTGAAGAGTTGTGGACAGCTCTGAAAGAGCAGGCAGATCTGTGGCTGACACCGCTGAACCTACAGCCAGGCATGGTCGTGTGTGACAATGGCTGGAATCTGGTGGCGGCTCTGAGGCGAGGTGAGCTCACACACGTTCCATGCCTGGCCCATGTGCTTAACCTCATGGTTCAGCGGTTTCTCAAAACCTACCCGGATCTGTCGGATCTGCTTGTCAAAGTACGCCGCCTATGTGCCCATTTTAGAAAGTCAGCTACAGCTTCTGCTCCTCTTGCCGTGCTTCAGCAGCATTTGAAGCTTCCGGATCACTGACTGATCTGCGATGTCCCCACGCATTGTAACTCTACGTTGCAGATGTTGGGAAGGATTTGTGAGCAGAAGAGGGCTAGTGTTGACTACCAGAATCAACAAGGCCGTCAGTATTCAGATAAGACTCCACACATAAAACCTCAGGAGTGGACATGGATGTCAGACATATGTACCATCCTCCAAAACTTTGAGGACTCCACCAAGATGGTGAGCGGCCATGACGCAATAATTAGCATCACCATCCTGCTTCTCTGTCTTCTAAAATGCTCTCTGCTCACAATCAAAGAGGATGCATTGCAGGCGGAGCATGATGAGATGGAGCAAGGAACCATACAGGCTGATTACACACAGCCCAGCCTCATCTCATCCCAACGTGGATTGGGTGACAATGAGGAAGAGGAGGAGGAGGAGGAAGAACAGGAGATAGTTTCCTGCGCTATAGACAGTACTACCTGAACAAATGTCATACCGTCTGTTCAGTGTGGATGGCCTGAGGACAGGAAGGAGGAGGAGGAGAGCATGGTCAGTCATCCTCTTGGTGAGGACATGGAAGTCTTGCTTCTTTGCAGTCTGGCACACATTGCTGAGTTTGTTATGCTGCGTTTCCCATGATCCTCACGTTGTCCAAATTTTGGGTGACAGTCATTACTGGCTGGTGACACTTCTAGACCCACGCTACAAGGAGAACTTTCTTGCTCTTATTCCCTTGCAGGACAGGCTATTAAAATGGTGCAGTACGAGAAGGCCCTTGTTGCGGAATTATTAAAAAAATTCCCATCGGAAAACGCTGGCGGCAGAGGTCACAGTTCGTTGGACAACCAAGGACTATGGGCGAGAGAGACACAAATGCAATCGAGCAGAGGCAGAGGAACACTGTCAAAGTTTTGGGACAATTTTCTCAGACCCTCCCATCACACAAGCCCTGATGCCCGGGTAACTCTCTCAAGGAGGGAAAAGTTGCGGAAGATGCTGAGGGAGTACCTTTCCAACCGTACCAATGTCCTCAGTGATTCCTCTGAGTCTTCTAATTATTGGGTATCCAAGCTGGACACGTGGCATGAACTGGCTCTCTATGCCTTGGAGGTCCTGGCCTGCCCTGCCGCTAGCGTTTTGTCAGGGAAGGTTTTTAGGGCCACCGGTGGAATTATAACCGATAGGTGCATCCGCCTGTCAACTGAAAATGGGAGGTCTAACTCTATTCCCATGCACCTCTGTCTTCACACCCAGACATGGGTATATGCTTCCTGATTTTGTCTATTTGCTCCTTCTCCGCATCCTCATACTCCACCACCATATGTTCCATATCAACATATCTATGTTCCTTGCAAGGGACATTGGAGTTACTCCAAATTTTTGGCAGCCGTTGCTTCACTGCATAGGCTAACAGTATGGGAGACACACTTCCTAATAATGGGAGCATTTTTTGCAGGAGGCCCTCTGACCTCTATGTTTCTTGCAAGGGGCATTGAAGTTTCTCCATATATTTGGCAGCCGTTGCAGTCACTGCATACGCAATAACAGTATAGAAGACCCATTCGTTAATAATGGGAACAACAAAGCATAGCCGACTGCTGGCCCTTTAAGAATAGTAAGGGCTGCCTGATGGCCCTATAAAAATACTCTTTGTGACTTTCAGAGTCCCTCCATCATAAATGAAACAGGATATGTCGGATGATGTGTCACACACCACATGGCCAGATAAGGTTGTAAAATGTTAAAATGACATTTCCCGGTGAATGCATTTGTCTTGGTTGAAAGCAATGCAAAAGTGCAAAAACGCATCAAAAACGCTACATGTGAACATAGCCCAAGGTGTGGAGGAGCATTTTTGGTTTTGTTTATTTATTTTGCCATATTTACAAGTCATTATCCTGGAAAGGATGTTCCTTAACATGTTTCCCAGAAAAATCAATTTTGTTTTTGTATGTTGTATTGTGAGTCCGTAAAAGTGGCGTAATACCTCTGACAATGTTGTTGACAGCAGTGACCTGGGAGTCAGAAATGCTTCCAGGGGTCTTCCCCGTGCTGTTCCCATGTCATTTGAGCACTGTTCCCATCGATTTGGGCAAGTTTTAGTATGCCCTCTGCAGACCGCCGGAAAAATACTCAAGTTTCCCATAGACTTACTTTGGGCTCGTTGCTCGGGTCAAGCACTCGAGCATTCCAATTTGCTCGACTCGAACAGCGAGTACCTGAGCCTTTTAGTGCTCGCTCATCACTATTAACCATACCTGATGAAGATAACTAAGAAAACATGCTTTGTAACATTGTCATGGAGAAAAATTACAATCTATAAGACATCTCCGGGAAGGGGACATCTCAACCTCATATTGAACATATGGGATTAATTGCGGCTATGGTAGAGATGAACTAATTAAAACAGGGGAAGTCAGAAACTAATTATATCTGGGAAAGTGAGAGAGAGAGCTGACACTTTCATATCCATTGAAGGAGGGTCTTCCTGCTGTGACCAGGTAATTACAGCAGGGAGATTTGGTGAGAAAAAGAAATTAAGTCTGAGATTTGTTTACACAGAGTTGGAGAATTACACTTCCAAACCAAAGAGCTTCATCTGATCAAAGAATATTTCTGAGACACTTTGTAGCCTGTGGTCAGTGGAGTCTGATATGGGGTTTCTGCATTAACCTAATATGGAAGATGTATTTTTGGTGTCATAGTGAAGAGAAGAACATAACACATTCATGTACATGACAGTAAGGCCACTTCAACACCTCCAACTTAATAATGGACCAATGGATTATGCTATCCAGGCCATGTTTCATCTGGATATAAAGGTAAAATCGTGATAAGAAATATGATGACAATATCTATCACCTCGGACCTCCAGGGGTGAAGATATCCTGTAAGTTGGAGATCTCATAAAATTCTGAAAGATCTAGCACAACCCACAACCAGCCCCCACATGAGCCCACCAAGCAGAGGTATCTGGGTGTAACTTTGATATAATAAAAAGAAGAAATTGGGTTTGGTCATTTGTCAGTCCTGGAAGGTATAGCTTTCTGTATTTCTGTCTGTTTTCCTAAGTAACTCCCTCCGCTAAGCTCTAAGCGACTTCTGTGACATTAGGTTTAGTAATTTTCTTTTGTTATCTCTTTTATTTAATGTAACAGTCTTTGTATATCTTTTATAAACACTGCCTACCTTTCTGGATTAAATATATAAAATGTAATAGATCTGTTCCTCTTTCTCTGTAAACCGAACCACTAAAGCCATTCGCTACCTTTTAACATGGGCCCGTGTAAACAATTGGTGGTGGTAGGTAGTAGTAGTTCCTTTTTTTTGTTATTGTAGAGCTGGCAGTGACCGTACCAGGGTGTGTGTATGTGTGTGTGTGTGTATATATATATATATATACTGTATATACATATATATATATATATATATATATATATATACAGTACAGACCAAAAGTTTGGATACACCGTCTCATTTAAAGGTTTTTTCTGTATTTTCATGACTTTGAAAATTGTACATTCACACTGAAGGCATCAAAACTATGAATTAACACATGTGGAATTATATACTTAACAAAAAAGTGTGAAACAACTGAAAATATGTCTTATATTCTAGGTTCTTCAAAGTAGCCACCTTTTGCTTTGATGACTGCTTTGCACACTCTTGGCATTTTCTTGATGAGCTTCAAGAGGTAGTCACTGGAAATGGTCTTCCAACAATCTTGAAGGATATTATTTTTAGAGTACAATTACCCACTGAGGAACCGCATGAATCTTTCCAGTGGGGGGCTAAAGTAACACGAATTCATGGTACTCTAAATCAAGGGATGGATAGGACTTATAATAGAAAAATCACCTCAATAGGCCCCTCCATATCCAATTCCCCTAAACCCCAAAAGAATAATACTGAATCTCAAGTGGTCAATTTATCATCAAGAATGCTGTCGGATGGTGAGATGGATGTTTTGAAGAAAGGGTTATCGTTTGTCCCTACGACCGATTTTCATTGTTTTGAGACAATTAAGGACGTTCATCTTTTCATTTGAAAATTAAGATGGAAAAAACATTTTAAAAGAGAAGACAAAAAATCCTGTCTGGATCTGGGGATAACTGAAGACCTTTTACAAGATGTGAGATTTCTTTATCATTTGGATGAGAATATACCTATTATCGATGGAAATGGGCCCTTTATAAATTTAAAAAATAAAAGTAAAAAAATGCCACCCCCTTCTGGTGATTTGAGCTCCATTGACGTGTTTCTTAATCTAGTCTCTGAAGATATTATGAACCTTGAGTCACAAAATAATAGAGTGCACCACAATTTAACTAAACAACAGATGGTGAGTCTACATAGACTGGAGCAAGACATGAATATAGTTATAAAACCATCTGACAAAGGTGGGAATATAGTCATTATGGATATAAAGGACTATAAACATCTTTGTATGGGCATCTTGGATGACAATTTGGGTTTTGAGAGATTGGGAAAAAATCCCATAAAAGAACTAATTGGAAGTTTGAGAGAAATTGTGGACGAGGGCTTAAGTAAAATTGACGACATACATCTTGATGAAGGTATGATCTTTGGAAGTATAGATGTTGAAGCACTCTATTCTTTTATTCCACATGAAAAAGGACTTAAAGCTGTGGACCACTTTCTCCGAACTAGGGGTTGTCAGTATAATAGACACAATGATTTTGACTTGAAGGCCCTTCATTTTTGCCTAACGAATAATGTCTTTCTCTTTGATAACCAGTACTTCCACCAGCTCAGGGGCACTGCGATGGGGAGCCCTTGTGCCCCCTCATATGCAAATCTGTTCCTGGGCTGGTGGGAAGAAACCCAGATATTCAGTGATCCCCCTATCCCAGGGATTGAGAGGGTGGTCATTTGGTTAAGAAACATCGACGACATTTTCGTAATATGGAAAGGAACTGAGAATGACTTTGTGGGCTTTGTGGAAGTGTTGAATGTGAACGATATGGGTCTACGATTCACATACAAAACGAATCGAGAAAAGCTAGCATTTCTTGATTTCCACATCCAAAAGGGGGAGAACGGCGAACTAACTACGAGCACGTTTAGAAAACCTACTGCAACTAATTCCCTTTTGAGATGGGACAGTGGACATCCTGCCCCACTCAAGAAGGGCATTCCAAAGGGACAGTATTTGAGGATATGCAGGAATTGTTCCAATATTAACAAATTCAAAGAACAAGCGGATGATTTGAGACAGTGTTTTTCAGAAAGAGGTTACCCCAGGGGGATTTTGACAAAGGCATATAAATCCTCCTTGATTAAAGATCGAAAAGATCTCCTCAGACCAGCTGTAATTAACAAACTGGAAAATATGACTAGATTTATTACTAGATTTTCAAACCGTGCTAATGACATTAGAGAAATTCTCAAACGTCATTGGCCAATTCTGCTAATGGATGCGGACATCAATGAAAGTATACATGACATCCCCCAAATTACCTTTCGGAAGGGCCGATCATTAAGAGATAGACTGGTCCATAGTCATTACAAACAGTCCCCTCAGACAACATGGTTGGAAACAAAAATGAAGGGTTGCTATAGATGTGGAGATTGTATGGCATGCAGATCGGTGAAACAAACAAAAGTTTTCACGAGTAATAACATGAAAAGGGAATACAATATTAGGCATTTCATCAATTGTCGAAGTGTAGTTATAATCTATAAAGCAACGTGTGAATGTGCGGCCGAATACGTTGGAAAGACGAAAAGGGAATTTAGGAAGAGAATCAGGGAACACATTCGTGACACTATGAATAAGAGAAATACCCCTATCGCCAACTATTTAAACAACTTTCATGGAGGAAATACTGATAAAATAACATGTGTGGGGATTGATAAGATTCTTTCCCCCTCAGAGAGGGGGTGACTGGGATAGAATGATCCTACAAAAAGAAGGATCTCCTAGGGTGCCAACCTCCGCGTGAGGTAGGTGACAGTATAGGAAAGGGATCACAAATAAGGGAATATTTAGACCCTCTTATCTTATTCCCAAGAAAATCTCCCTCACTGTATTTTCCTCCGTTTTACACTAGCCCCCTAATTGTTGGTCGGACATGCGAACTCAGGGCCCCCACCCCCTACATTTTCAATTGCTATAACTGATTTTTGATGAATCATCGGTCTAAAATCTCACTTTGGTCCTATATTCATGTATGTATGGTTATGGTTATTGACAGGAACTGGCACAAGCTGATATAGAAAAGGTCCTGTTTGGAAGAACAGTTTCCTCCGACCTTTAAGTACTATTTTGCATATTGGGGATAGGGAAATACCTCGAGGGTGGATTGCACCCTACAATATACCCCCTCAGTATATTTTGCAATATAAATGTGCCCTTTCAGGTGGTAGGCATGACCCTAACCCTGAGAGCGCAGGCTCCGAGGTCTATGTGAGGGTTCGGGAACGTGGTGCATTCCACTTCGGAGCTTGCGTTCCATGGGCCGGATACACGTCACGGAGAAACCGGAAGTGACTTGGAAAACCGGCCGCGAGTGCATGCGCAATAGGAGACCTTGCACTCCAGCGTGCGTGTCAGGAAGTAGATACAAGCATGACTATGGAGCGCAACTCTATAGGGACACTAAATACCGGAAATGCATACCATATGGCAGGTCGGGTGGTTAGCATATAAAGTGTACGCAGTTCACTAACAGTGTCAGACATTCTTGGAAGATGGCATAAGGCTCTTTACTCCCCTGAAGAATAATGAAACGCGTCGGGAGCCGAAGCACTGCATAATCTGCACTGACACCAATGAAGGAGACTTCAGGACAGATAAGTCTGCCTATATATGTTAGAATTGGTGAAATGGCTTAAATTGTGCCAAACTACTTAATTATAATAGAATCTATGGGCTGCTAAGAGAGTTTGACAAGCAGCAAGATGATGTACATGTTATGACATTGTGTTTTGAAGTTCATAATTTTTCAGTACCTCATAAAACTGACAGTATGCCAAATTAATCTATTTATTTGAGGGCTGCTAAAGACAAGTATAATAAGCAACAGGATTGTACATTAATTAAAAGTAACAATCATGACATTATAATTGAGAATTATGGTAATTCTGTGTCTCGCAAATTATTGTCTATTAAAAAAGGAAAAAAAAGGGGGTATAAAATGTATTCACTCTTATCCCTTAAATAAGTGGTTTAATAGGAGTGTTTGATGATTAATAATTCAAAAAGGACCCCCCATTTAGAAGAGCTCGAACTGGGGTATAATGATTGAATAATTATCAGTAAGCCTTTTCTGAGCTTCCTGTGGGAAACAGGGTATATGAATTGCAATCGCGCAGTCAATTTAAAAACTTGGTTTCATAATGGTATAAATCCAGGAGTATTGTCTGTTCTCTTCTTCAGAGTGCATTATGTATATCTGATATTTATATATGCACAGTGCACTTTTTTTCTGGGTGATAATTCTATATGTTTTTTATTAGAACTAAATAAAACATTGATATTTTAACCTCTTGCTACAATTTTCTGATTGATAATTGAGGTTATCTATAGAGATGAGCGGTGTTCGACTCGAACTGTTCGCCAATCTCAAATTCGAGCTGTTTTGGGCGGTGTTCGAGCCGTTCGGCGAACACGAACAATTTGAAAAAAATTCGGCTGTTCGAGGTTATGTTCCATAACTGTTCGTGCACCAAAATCATAACTGGATTTTTTCTCAGTAATGCTGAAAATTAATGTTAATACGCAGTTTGAGTGTACAGCGGGGCGGGGGGAGGGGCAGGGGATGGATCTCTGCAGAAATAATGAAGATCTCCATTTTTTTTTCTTTTTCCCGCATTTACAGTGGGGAGGTGCAATCTGTCAGCCTATCAGCAGCGCACACACGGAGCGAACTGCTTTTTTTCACACAAGCAAGGGCATGTGTCATTGGCAGTGTACAGTTGCCTACAAGTAGTATTCAACCCCCTGAAGATATAGCTGGTTGACACATGCGGAATTAACTTGGCATTGTGACATTTGTACTGTAGATCAGCCTGGAAGTAGGAAATGCACTGCAGCAAATTTTTTTTTTTTTTTTTTTTTTTTTTTAAAACGTTAAAAGTTAATTCAGAGTGTCATTTATTATTCAACCCCTCAAACCACAAGAATTCTGTTTGGTCCCCCTAAAGTATTAAGAAGTAGTTCAGGCACCAAGAATAATGAGCTTCACATGTGTGGATTAAAGATCTCTTTTGCCAGCCTTTTCTGACTATTTAAGACCCTCCCCAAACTTGTGGACAGCACTCAGACATGGTCAACATGGGAAAGACAAAGGAGCATTCCAAGGCCATCAGAGACAAGATCGTGGAGGGTCACAAGGCTGGCAAGGGGTACAAAACCCTTTCCAAGTAGTTGGGCCTACCTGTCTCCACTGTTGGGAGCATCATCCGTAAGTGGAAGGCTTATGGAACTACTGTTAGCCTTCCACGGCCTGGACAGCCTTTGAAAGTGTCCTCCCATGCCGAGGCCAGGCTTGTCCGAAGAGTCAAGGCTAACCCAAGGACAACAAGGAAGGAGCTCCGGGAAGATCTCATGGCAGTGGGGACATTGGTTTCAGTCAATACCATAAGTAACGTACTCCACCGCAATGGTCTCCGTTCCAGACGAGCCTGTATGGTACCTTAACTTTCAAAGCGTCATGTCAAGGCTCGTCTACAGTTTGCTCATGATCACTTGGAGGACTCTGAGACAGACTGGTTCAAGGTTCTATGGTCTGATGAGACCAAGATCGAGATCTTTGGTGCCAACCACACACGTGACCTTTGGAGACTGGATGGCACTGCATACGACCCCAAGAATACCATCCCTACAGTCAAGCATGGTG
The DNA here is from genome assembly GCF_046119375.1 of Phyllobates terribilis. Taxonomy (NCBI): domain Eukaryota; kingdom Metazoa; phylum Chordata; class Amphibia; order Anura; family Dendrobatidae; genus Phyllobates; species Phyllobates terribilis. The sequence continues at coordinate 64,893,134 of NW_027362763.1, read as the reverse complement.
GTGGCAGCATCATGCTGTGGGGCTGTTTCTCAGCCAAGGGGCCTGGCCATCTGGTCCACATCCATGGGAAGATGGATAGCACGGCCTACCTGGAAATTTTGGCCAAGAACCTCCGCTCCTCCATCAAGGATCTTAAGATGGGTCGTAATTTCATCTTCCAACAAGACAACGACCCAAAGCACACTGCCAAGAAAACCAAGGCCTGGTTCAAGAGGGAAAAAGTCAAGGTGTTGGAGTGGCCTAGTCAGTCTCCTGACCTTAACCCAATTGAAAACTTGTGGAAGGAGCTCAAGAATAAAGTCCACATGAGACACCCAAAGAACCTAGATAACTTGGAGAAGATCTGCATGGAGGAGTGGGCCAAGATAACTCCACAGACCTCTGCCGGCCTGATCAGGTCTTATAAAAGACGATTATTAGCTGTAATTGCAAACAAGGGTTATTCCACAAAATATTAAACATAGGGGTTGTATAATAATTGACCCACACTTTTATGTTTAAAATTTAATAAAATTCAACTGAGCAACCTAACTTTTTGGTTTGTAAGATTTATGCTTCTGTTCATAAAACCTACTCTCGTTTGCAGTTTGAAGGCTCTAACTTATTTGCATCTTATCAAACCAGCTAAATCTGCAGGGGGTTGAATACTACTTGTAGGCACTGTATGTCACATGTCCTTGCCCTATAAGACCCAGCCATTTTCCCCGTCGCCACCATTTTCTCACTGCTGCAGCTGCGTGTTAGACGTCACCGCTGTTGCTGTGTATGCTATACTTTGTTAATTTCAAGCCAATTTTCGCACAAATCTACAGATAGCTTGGGAGTAGAGAAGAGTTGTGATTGCAGTCCTTTTAAGGACTAGGTTACATCATTTCATACGACTTTTATCAGGCAGGTCTGTGCTCTTAAATAGATAGGTTGGGAGTAAAGACTAATTGTAATTGCAGTCCTTTTCAGGGCTAGGTTACATCAGTTCCTATCACTTTTTGCCAGGCAGGTCTGTGCCAGTGCTGTGCAAGTTTTTTTCACAGCATTTGGCTAAATCTAGCAAAGCTAATCCTTTTTGGCCTATTGCAGAGTGTGTTAGTCAGTGGAGTAGCCTATCTGTGTTGCAAGCTACACCACCTGTGCATAGAATACAAATTTTTTTACTGCACCTAGTGAAGTAAAACCTTTTGGGCATAGCATCATTCTATTAGTCCATCTATACTAACCTCCACCAGGTTGCAAATTCAATATAATTTTTTTCTGCATCTAGCTCTGAAAAAACATTTAGGCTTCGAGCAGTGTGTGGGACTTGTTCTATTAGTCCATCTATACTAACCTCTATCAGGTTGCAAATTCAATCTAATTTTTTTCTGCATCTAGCTCTGAAAAAATATTTCAGCTTGTAGCAGTGTGTGGGACTTGTTCTATTAGTCCATCTATACTGACCTCCATCAGGTTGCAAATTCAATATAATTTTTTTCTGCATGTATCTCTGAAAAAATATTTAGGCTTCTAGCAGTGTGTGGGACTTGTTCTATTAGTCCATCTATACTGACCTCCATCAGGTTGCAAATTCAATATAATTTTTTTCTGCATCTAGCTCTGAAAAAATATTTAGGCTTCTAGCAGTGTGTGGGACTTGTTCTATTAGTCCATCTATACTGACCTCCATCAGGTTGCAAATTAAATATAATTTTTTTCTGCATCTAGCTCTGAAAAAATATTTAGGCTTCTAGCAGTGTGTGGGACTTGGTCTATTAGTCCATCTATGCTAATCTCCACCAGGTTACAAATTAAAAATAATTTTTATCTGCATCTAGCTCTGAAAAAATATTTAGGCTTCGAGCAGTGTGTGGGAATTGTTCTATTAGTCTATCTATACTGACCTCCATCAGGTTACAAATTCAATATAATTTTTTCTGCATCTAGCTCTGAAAAAATATTTAGGCTTCTAGCAGTGTGTGGGACTTGTTTTATTAGTCCATCTATACTGACCTCCATCAGATTGCAAATTCAATATAATTTTTTTCTGCATCTAGCTCTGAAAAAATATTTAGGCTTCTAGCAGTGTGTGGGACTTGGTCTATTAGTCCATCTATACTAACCTCCACCAGGTTGCAAATTAAAAATAATTTTTATCTGCATCTAGCTCTGAAAAAAATATTTAGGCTTCTAGCAGTGTGTGGGACTTGTTCTATTAGTCCATCTATACTGACCTCCATCAGGTTGCAAATTCAATATAATTTTTTTCTGCATCTAGCTCTGAAACAATATTTCAGCTTGTAGCAGTGTGTGGGACTTGTTCTATTAGTCCATCTATACTGACCTCCATCAGGTTGCAAATTCAATATAAGTTTTTTCTGCATCTAGCTCTGAAAAAATATTTCAGCTTGTAGCAGTGTGTGGGACTTGTTCTATTAGTCCATCTATACTGACCTCCATCAGGTTGCAAATTCAATATAAGTTTTTTCTGCATCTAGCTCTGAAAAAATATTTAGGCTTCTAGCAGTGTGTGGGACTTGTTCTATTAGTCCATCTATACTGACCTCCATCAGGTTGCAAATTCAATATAAGTTTTTTCTGCATCTAGCTCTGAAAAAATATTTAGGCTTCTAGCAGTGTGTGGGACTTGTTCTATTAGTCCATCTATACTGACCTCCATCAGGTTGCAAATTCAATCTAATTTGTTTCTGCATCTAGCTCTGAAACAATATTTCAGCTTGTAGCAGTGTGTGGGACTTGTTCTATTAGTCCATCTATACTGACCTCCATTAGGTTGCAAATTCAATCTAATTTTTATCTGCATCTAGCTCTGAAAAAATATTTCAGCTTGTAGCAGTGTGTGGGACTTGTTCTATTAGTCCATCTTTACTGACCTCCATCAGGTTGCAAATTCAATATAATATTTTTCTGCATCTAGCTCTGAAAAAATATTTCAGCTTGTAGCAGTGTGTGGGACTTGTTCTATTAGTCCATCTATACTGACTAGAGATGAGCGTTGTTCTACTCGAACTGTTCGCCAATCTCAAATTCGAGCTGTTTTGGGCGGTGTTCGAGCCGTTCGGCGAGCACGAACAATTTGAGAAAAATTCGGCTGTTCGAGGTTATGTTCGATAACTGTTCGTGCACCAATATCATAACTGGATTTTTTCTCAGTAATGATGAAAATTAATGTTAATACGCAGTTTGAGTGTACAGCGGGGTGGGGGGAGGGTCAGGGGATGGATCTCTGCAGGAACAATGAAGATCTCCATTTTTTTTTCTCTTTCCCGCATTTACAGTGGGGAGGTGCAATCTGTCAGCCTATCAGCAGCGCACACACGGAGCGAAGTGCTTTTTTTCACACAAGCAAGGGCATGTGTCATTGGCAGTGTATGTCACATGTCCTTGCTGTTAGAACCTTGCTCTTAGGTTTTTTTTCCTTTGCTGGTCACATGACCTTGTTGGCCTATTTAATCCTGCTCCGCCCTTCTGGCTTTGCTGGACTTCATTGTATATCTACTTTCTAGCTAGCCTGTGCTCTGTGTCTTGCTCTGTTAGTTTGCTTGGTCTACTGACCTCTATGTTCTATATATTTTGTTTGTTCGTCTGTCTGCTACTATTTCTGTTAGGAGGTGTCCCATATTCCTCCCAGTCCTTAGTACTTGTAGGGATTCCTTCCCCACATCTATAGGTCTCCGTACAGACTAGCTTAGGACTTTAGCAGGTCTGATCGCAGGATCAGGTTCCCTGTTACATCGTAGGTATTAAGCTGAGTTCTATCGTAGGGACAGATCTCCTCTCTTTCCTTAGCTCTGGTAGCAGAACATAACAGTAAGTCCAGCCAGCAAATTCTCTAAGGAAAGATTTTTCTGTTCCATCATGGTGTCGGTTCAGGATTTGGCTCATCGCCTGCAGGGACTCTCTCTGGAGGTGGCCAAGCTCCGTCAGCACGTGAGTAGCTGTCCTGGAGCACATTTCTTGGAGCCTAAGGTATGTTTGCCGGATTTATTTTTTGGTGAACACCGAGAATTTTTTTCATTCAAAAATGCTTGCTTATTGTATTTTCGTTTGAGACCTAAGTCCTCTGGGGATGAATCCCAGCGCGTAGGGTTCATAATGTCACTTTTGCGCAAAGAGCCTCAGGAGTGGGCCTTTTCTTTGCAACCTAGTGATACATGCTTCAGATCAGTGGATAGTTTTTTTTCTGCTTTGGGACTATTATATGATGATCCTGACCGTGTCGCATCAGCTGAGACTGAGTTGAGACGTTTAAAACAAGGATCAGGTAATGTGGAAAAATATTGTACTCATTTCCGTCGTTGGTCTACTCAAACAGGGTGGAACGATTCTGCTCTGAAAAGTCTATTTCTTGCTGGGCTCAGTGAAAGGGTTAAAGACCTGCTAATTGCTTATCCTACACCTGAAGATTTGCAACAGGCTATGCAATTAGCTATATGGGTGGATAGAAGACTGCGTGCAAGGGTTAATGAGAGCAAATCCTCTGCTATGTCAGTTTCTGGTTATGAGAATGTGTGTACTAACAGTGGTGAACCGATGGAGATTGGATCGGTGACACCTCGCTCTCAAGAAAAAGACCGTCGATTTTTTGAAGGCTTGTGTTTCTATTGCGGAAAATCTGGTCATTTGATTAAAGGCTGTGAGCTCCGTATGAAGAAAGAAAAAAAAATGGTCAGTCACGCCCGTATTGCCTGTTTAAATTCCAAGGGTGTATTTTTAGCTGCTTCCACGATTGCTCAGGAAAAATTAATGGAATTTCGGGTGTTTGTCGATTGTGGGTCTACTCTGAATGTTATTGATGGGGGATTCGTGGAAAGACTCAATTTAAAACCTGAACCTTTATCATCCCCCATTGCTGTGGTTTCTGTGGATGGTTCCCCTTTGAAGAATATTACTCTCAAGGTCTGTGAATTTCCTCTCACTATTAATGGTGTTCACCATGAGAAATTGGATTTGGTAGTGTTGAATAACTTGCCTTCTCCAGTAATATTGGGATTGCCCTGGTTAAAATTTCACAATCCTGTACTGGATTGGTCTACCAGTGAAATTAAATCCTGGAGCCATAAATGTTATGACAAGTGTTGTAATGGGCGTATTGCTGCTTTGGATAGGGGAGAATTGCCTGTTCCTATTCAGGATTTTTGGAGAGTTTTTTCTGAGAAGGAATCGAAGGTTTTGCCTCCCCATAGAGACTATGATTGTTCTATTGAATTTGTCCCTGGAGCGACTCTTCCTAAAAGTCGTTTATTTAACCTTGCTATTCCTGAGAGGAAGGCTTTGGAGGAATACATACAGACAAGTTTGGCCGCCGGTCACATTAGGCCCTCTAAGTCTCCTGTGGCGGTTGGATTTTTTTTTGTAAAAAAAAAGGACGGCGGTTTACGTCCTTGTCTGGATTTTCGTGAGATTAACAAAATTACTGTACGCAATCCTTACCCACTGCCATTGATTCCTGATCTGTTTAACCAGTTAATGGGGGCCAAGTGGTTCTCTAAAATTGACCTTAAGGGGGCATACAATCTGTTGCGCATGAAGGAGGGTGACGAATGGAAGACTGCTTTTAACACTCCTGTGGGTCATTTTGAGAATCTGGTTATGCCTTTTGGTCTTACTAATGCTCCTGCATTTTTTCAGAATCTGATTAATGACATCCTTAGACCTTTGATCGGTAAAAATGTGGTTGTGTATTTGGATGACATTTTGATTTATTCGCCGGATCTGGAGTCTCATTGGCGGAGCGTGCGTGAGGTATTACAGTTATTAATGGACAATTCGCTTTTTGCTAAGCTGGAGAAATGTGAGTTCGCTGTACAGAGAATTAGTTTTTTGGGCTACATTATCTCCAGCAAAGGTTTTGAGATGGATCCGGTTAAGGTTCAGGCTGTGCAGGAATGGCCTAGGCCTATTGGTTTGAAATCGATACAGAGGTTTTTGGGTTTCGCCAATTACTATAGAAAATTCATAAAAAAAATTTCTAGTATTGTCAAACCTCTGACTGATCTCACCAGGAAAGGTGCTGATGCGGTTCAGTGGTCTTCTGAGGCCATTGAAGCTTTTGTGTATCTCAAGGAGAGGTTCACCTCTGCTCCCATCCTTATGCAGCCTGATGTTACTAGGCCGTTTTTGGTTGAGGTTGATGCTTCCTCTGTGGGGGTTGGCGCAGTATTGTCTCAGGATAACGGGGATGGATTACATCCCTGTGCCTTTTTTTCAAAAAATTTTTCGGAGACTGAACTGAATTACGATATTGGTAATCGGGAATTATTGGCTATTAAACTCGCATTTGAACACTGGCGCCACTTCTTGGAAGGTGCGGAATTTCCCGTTCAGGTTCTTACGGATCATAAAAATCTGATATATCTTGATGCTGCCAAGCGCCTGAATGCCCGTCAGGCTAGGTGGGCACTGTTTTTCTCGCGGTTTAATTTCTCCGTTACTTACATCCCTGGTACTAAGAATGTTAAGGCGGATGCCTTGTCTCGCAGTTTTTCTCCCATAGTCGGTGCTGAGAAAGAGGAGAACATTTTACAAGAAGGTGTTGTGATAGCTGCTTTGGACTCCGTTTTGGAAAATGAGATTCTTAAAGCACAGGAGAATGCCCCTTCTAACACTCCTCATGGGAGGTTGTTTGTGCCTGGGACCTTTAGGAGAGATTTGTTTGTTGAGTGTCACGAATCTCGGTTGGCAGGTCATCCCGGAATCTCTGAGACCAAGAGACTGGTGGGTCGCAGTTTTTGGTGGCCTGGATGGCAGAAGGAAGTCATTAAGTGGGTGCGTCAATGTACTATATGTGCTAGATCTAAGTCCTCACATACTCCTGCTGCGGGGTTGCTTTGTCCTTTGGAGGTTCCCAGTGCTCCTTGGACACATTTGGCTATGGACTTTATAACTGACCTTCCTCCCTCTGAGGGTTTTACTGTCATCTGAGTGGTCGTGGACCGTTTTAGCAAGATGTGTCACTTGGTTCCTTTCGTCAAACTGCCCTGCGCTAAAACTCTCGCTAAGGCCTTTGTCAAGGAAATTGTCAGACTTCATGGCGTTCCTACTGACATTGTTTCTGATAGGGGTCCTCAGTTCGTGGCTCGTTTTTGGCGTGCCTTTTGTGATAGGTTGGGAGTTCATTTGTCGTTCTCGTCCGGATATCATCCTGAATCTAATGGCCAGACAGAAAGGAAAAACCAGGATGTTGAGCAGTTCTTGCGTTGTTTTGTGGCAGACAATCAGGAGGGGTGGTCTGAGTTTCTGCCACTTGCTGAATTTGCTCTGAACAATCATACATCTTCTTCTGCTGGTTGTTCGCCTTTTTTTTGTTGTTCTGGGAGACATCCGTCGTTTGGGTCGTTCTCCAAGTTGGGATCTGCCGTGCCTGAGGAGGAGAATTTTTCCGGTGATTTGGAGAGAGTTTGGACGGATGTGCGTGGTAATCTTCAGGAGGCCAACAGAAAATCTAAAGACTACTTTGATAGGAAACGACAGGAGGTTTTGTTCGCTGTTGGTGACATGGTTTGGTTGTCCTCTAGGAATCTGCGGTTGAGGATTCCTTCAAAGAAATTGGGTCCCAAGTTTGTAGGGCCCTTTAAGGTGCTTCAGGTTGTCAACCAATCTGCTGTTAGGTTGGAGGTTCCTACCTCCTGGAGAATTAATCCGGTATTTCATGTCTCTCTGTTGAAAAAAGCTGTTGTATCGGATTGTGACGCCTCTGCCTCTGTTCCTCCGGTGGTGGAGGACGGGGAATATGAAATTTCTCGCATCCTTAACTCTAGACGGTATAGAGGTAGTTTGCAGTATCTTGTGGCCTGGAAAGGTTTCGGTCCCGAGGATAACTCTTGGGTGAGGTCGGATGATGTTTCTGCGTCCAGACTTATCAGAGCGTTTCACAGGAGATTTCCTGATAAGCCTGGTCCTAGGGGATCCGGAGGATCCTCTTAGAAGGGGGGGTACTGTTAGAACCTTGCTCTTAGGTTTTTTTTCCTTTGCTGGTCACATGACCTTGTTGGCCTATTTAACCCTGCTCCGCCCTTCTGGCTTTGCTGGACTTCATTGTATATCTACTTTCTAGCTAGCCTGTGCTCTGTGTCTTGCTCTGTTAGTTTGCTTGGTCTACTGACCTCTATGTTCTATATATTTTGTTTGTTCGTCTGTCTGCTACTATTTCTGTTAGGAGGTGTCCCATATTCCTCCCAGTCCTTAGTACTTGTAGGGATTCCTTCCCCACATCTATAGGTCTCCGTACAGACTAGCTTAGGACTTTAGCAGGTCTGATCGCAGGATCAGGTTCCCTGTTACATCGTAGGGATTAAGCTGAGTTCTATCGTAGGGACAGATCTCCTCTCTTTCCTTAGCTCTGGTAGCAGAACATAACACTTGCCCTATAAGACCAAGCCATTTTCCCCGTCGCCACCATTTTCTCACTGCTGCAGCTGCGTGTTAGACGGCACCGCTGTTGCTGTGTGCGCTATACCTTGTTAATTTCAAGCCAATTTTCGCACAAATATACAGATAGCTTGGGAGTAGGGAATAGTTGTGATTGCAGTCCTTTTAAGGACTAGGTTACAGCATTTCCTACGACTTTTATCAGGCAGGTCTGTGCTCTTAAATAGATAGGTTGTGGGAGTAAAGACTAATTGTAATTGGAGTCCTTTTCAGGACTAGGTTACATCAGTTCCTATCAGTTTTTGCCAGGCAGGTCTGTGCCAGTGCTGTGCAAGTTTTTTTCACAGCATTTGGCTGAATCTAGCAAAGCTAATCCTTTCTGGCCTATTGCAGAGTGTGTTAGTCAGTGGAGTAGCCTATCTGTGTTGCAAGATATACCACCTGTGTATAGAATACCAATTGTTTTACTGCACCTAGTGAAGTAAAATCTTTTGGGCATAGCATCATTCTATTAGTCCATCTATACTGACCTCCATCAGGTTGCAAACTGAATCTAATTTTTTTCTGCATCTAGCTCTGAAAAAATATTTGGCCTTCTAGCAGTGTGTGGGACTTGTTCTATTAGTCCACCTATACTGACCTCCATCAGGTTGCAAACTGAATATATTTTTTTCTGCATATACCTCTGAAAAAATATTGGGCTTCTAGCTGTGTGTGGGACTTGTTGTATTAGTCCATCTATACTGACCTCCATCAGGTTGCAAACTGAATATATTTTTTTCTGCATCTACCTCTGAAAAAATATTGGGCTTCTAGCTGTGTGTGGGTCTTGTTCTATTAATCCATCTATACAGACCTCCATCAGGTTGCAAACTGAATATAATTTTTTTCTGCATCTAGCTCTGAAAAAATATTTGGCCTTCTAGTAGTGTGTGGGACTTTCTCTGTTAGTCCATCTATACTGACCTCCATCAGGTTGCAAACTGAATATATTTTTTTCTGCATCTACCTCTGAAAAAATATTGGGCTTCTAGCTGTGTGTGGGTCTTGTTCTATTAATCCATCTATACTGACCTCCATCAGGTTGCAAACTGAATATAATTTTTTTCTGCATCTAGCTCTGAAAAAATATTTGGCCTTCTAGTAGTGTGTCGGACTTTCTCTATTAGTCCATCTATACTGACCTCCATCAGGTTGCAAATTAAAAATAATTTTTATCTGCATCTACAGTACCTCTGAAAAAATATTTGGGCTTCTAGCTGTGTGTGGGACTTGTTGTATTAGTCCATCTATACTGACCTCCATCAGGTTGCAAACTGAATATATTTTTTTCTGCATCTACCTCTGAAAAAATATTGGGCTTCTAGCTGTGTGTGGGACTTGTTGTATTAGTCCATCTATACTGACCTCCATCAGGTTGCAAACTGAATATATTTTTTTCTGCATCTACCTCTGAAAAAATATTGGGCTTCTAGCTGTGTGTGGGTCTTGTTCTATTAATCCATCTATACAGACCTCCATCAGGTTGCAAACTGAATATAATTTTTTTCTGCATCTAGCTCTGAAAAAATATTTGGCCTTCTAGCAGTGTGTGGGACTTGTTCTATTAGTCCACCTATACTGACCTCCATCAGGTTGCAAATTCAAAATAATTTTTTGTATGCATCTAGCTCTGAAAAAATATTTGGCCTTCTAGCAGTGTGTGGGACTTTCTCTGTTAGTCCATCTATACTGACCTCCATCAGGTTGCAAACTGAATCTAATTTTTTTCTGCATCTAGCTCTGAAAAAATATTTGGCCTTCTAGCAGTGTGTCGGACGTTCTCTATTAGTCCATCTATACTGACCTCCATCAGGTTGCAAATTAAAAATAATTTTTATCTGCATCTACAGTACCTCTGAAAAAATATTTGGGATTCTAGCTGTGTGTGGGACTTGTTGTATTAGTCCATCTATACTGACCTCCATCAGGTTGCAAACCGAATATATTTTTTTCTGCATCTACCTCTGAAAAAATATTGGGCTTCTAGCTGTGTGTGGGTCTTGTTCTATTAATCCATCTATACAGACCTCCATCAGGTTGCAAACTGAATATAATTTTTTTCTGCATCTACCTCTGAAAAAATATTGGGCTTCTAGCAGTGTGTGGGACTTGTTGTATTAGTCCATCTATACTGACCTCCATCAGGTTGCAAACTGAATATATTTTTTTCTGCAACTACCTCTGAAAAAATATTGGGCTTCTAGCTGTGTGTGGGACTTGTTCTATTAATCCATCTATACAGACCTCCATCAGGTTGCAAACTGAATATATTTTTTTCTGCATCTACCTCTGAAAAAATATTGGGCTTCTAGCTGTGTGTGGGACTTGTTGTATTAGTCCATCTATACTGACCTCCATCAGGTTGCAAACTGAATATATTTTTTTCTGCATCTACCTCTGAAAAAATATTGGGCTTCTAGCTGTGTGTGGGACTTGTTGTATTAGTCCATCTATACTGACCTCCATCAGGTTGCAAATTGAATATCATTTTTTTCTGCATCTAACCCAGGCAATAGTTTTGGCCTAATACCACAGTTTGGCCACTCAGCTCTGCTCGGTTACCATCCATTGTTTTTTTGTGCAAACAACTCCAGAGTTGTGAATTAGTTAACCACCAAAATGAGTGGAAAAAGGCCTGCTGCTGGTGGAAAGGGGAATAGGCGTGTTGGGAAGGGGAAAAAAGGTTGTGTCCGTGGGGTAGGTGTTAAAGCAACAGTAACACAGTAACATCTGCAGAAGAAAGACCATCTTCCAGCCAAACTAAAATGTCTACTTCTTTTAGCGGACAATGTGATAAGATCCCTTTCTTACGGCCACGCCAATCGCTACAAATTCCAGATGAGGCACAAAAACAGCAGGTGCTTCAACGGATATTAAGTGCTCCTTTAAGTGGGCTCTCCTCCACATCAACTTCAACATCACAAATACTCCAGTCCTCAAAGGTGTCACCCAAATCGCACTTGCTTCCTCACAGCTCCCAAATCTCCAGCTGCCCGTCTGAGTATGAGGTAGAACAGATGGTTGAGTCTGCAGAGCTGTTTACTCATACTATAGCCTGGGAATCAGAGGTCGACTCCAGCGCTTCTGTGAATCCAGACGAGGAAATGATCTGCACTGATGCCCAGAATCTTTATGAGTCGGATCCAGGACCAGACGCAGAAGGTTCTGACCATAATGTAGACCCTCATTCCCAAACTGTAACTCCTGTTGGTGGAGACAATGAGGAAGACGATGATAAGACTCAAATACCTGATTGGAGCGACAACTTTAGTTTTTTGTCAGGGCAGGAACAGGTTGGCTCTGAGGACGACGGGTGTGATAACACACAGGGTGATGATGATGAGGTTGGAGATCCCACTTACTGTCAACCCACAGTCAGCCAAGAGATGAGGTCAGCAGAGGAGGTGGAGGAAGATGCTAGTGACGACGAGGTCAGGTGCGCCTTCCTGGACAGAGACGTAGTACTGGAAGCACGTCAACAACTGCATCCTCAAACACAACTCTGCCTCTCACCACAAGTCGTGGTGGCTCTTCAGGTCGCATGGGTGCTAAGCCTTGCATAGCCTGGGCATTTTTTCAGATCGATAAAGATGACCCAACTCGTGTTATCTGTAACATTTGTCAGCAAAAGCTAAGTAGAGGCCAAAAAATACATAGTTTGAGTACTTCATGCATGAACCGGCACATGGACATGAAGCATAAGTTGCAGTGGGAAGCTCAGTGTGCTACAATGCGGTCTAGCCGGCCGGGCCAACCACCGTCTGCCATATCTTGTGCATCCGCGGCCTCTTCATCCTCTGTGACTGGGGGGACAGCAGTCACACCTGTTTTGGGGGGCAGACCTGCCACCTCTTTACCCGCAACAGCCAGCGTGATTGGCAGGTCATCATTTTCTTTGGAGGTGGTAACACCAGCTAGTGTTGAGCGCTGTCCGACATCGATAGCACCACCTTTGGATCAAGGCAACCTAACATGTCCGCCTGCATCTTCCTCACAGACCGGCAGTTTGCCGGGGACACCCTTATCAACCCCGTCTAAGCACAATAGCCAGCCCTCGGTCCCTCAGATGTGGACAAGTAAAAGACCATTTCCTCCTAGCCATGAGAAAGCTAAGAGGTTGAATTTCACCATCTGCAAGCTCTTGGCTACAGAAATGCTGCCTTTCCGCCTGGTGGACACAGAGGATTTTCGAGACCTTATGTCCGTCGCAGAGCCCCAGTACCAGATGCCCAGTCGGCACTACTTCTCAAAGAAAGGTGTGCCTGCGCTCCACCAGCATGTCGCACACAACATCACCGCTTCTTTGAGAAACTCTGTGTGTGACAGGGTGCATTTCACCACAGACACTTGGACGAGTAGGCATGGACGGACAGGGGCATTACATGTCGCTGACTGGGCACTGGGTAACTATGGTGACAGCAGGACAAGGGGCTGCTGTCCAAGTCTTGCCGTCCCCACGAGTTGTGCGTCAATCCTCTTTATGTCAAAGTTCCTCCACTGCTTCTGCCTCCTCAACCTCCTCTCGGTCTTCCACCTGCACCCAAAGCCTGTCTGGTCATGCCACAAGCTTTCTAACTGCGCAGAAGGGATCCTGCACACCTCCTTACTATGCTGGCAGTAGGGCTCAACGTCATCAGGCGGTTTTTACTTTGAAATGTCTGGGAAATGTGAGTCACACAGCTGAGGAGTTGTGGTCAGCTCTGGAGAACCAATTTCATGAATGGCTGTCTCCACTGGACCTGAAACCAGGGAAGGCCGTGTGCGACAATGCTGCAAACCTGGGTGCGGCCCTTCGCCGGGGCAATGTCACACACGTGCCTTGTATGGCTCACGTGTTGAACCTGGTTGTCCAGCAATTTTTAGCCCACTATCCCAGACTAGATGGCCTTCTGCAGAGGGCACGGTCGCTGTGTGCTCACTTCCGCCGTTCGCATCCCGCAGCTCAGCGACTTACATCTCTACAGAAGTCGTTGGGCCTGCCACTTCACCGGCTAAAATGCGATGTGCCTACCCGGTGGAATTCAACTCTGCACATGTTGCAGCGACTGTGGCAGCACCGACAAGCCCTGGTGCAATACGTTCTGACGTATAGCCTGGGCCAACGAGATCCAGAGGTGGGGCAAATCACGCTGGAGGAGTGGTCTCAGATCAGGGACCTATGCACCCTTCTGCACAGTTTTGAAATGGCGACGAAGATGTTTAGTGCTGATGATGCCATTATCAGCATGACTATTCCGGTGATTTACATGGTGGAGCACATGTTAAACAGAATTCGGAGTCAGGTGGTGGCACAAGAGGAGGTGGAGGAAGTAGAGGAGGAGGAGTTGTATGCGGAAGGGCTAACATCTGCAAGGTCCAGACGGTCGGCAGCACCAAGGCGGCAGGCATGTGAGGGTGGGGGAGATGGTTTTACCAGGGCGCATGGTAGCAGCCAAACTAGTGAGGAAGGTGCAGGAGCCCAGGAAGGAGTGGAGGACGAACTGATGGAAGACTCATCAGATGAGGGAGACCTTGATCACATTTCTGTTGTGCGAGGTTGGGGGGAGAGGACAGAGGAAGGAAGCATGATTGTTACCTCGCCACCAACATAACAGGGACTTGGTGCTCCTGGATGCGCAACACACATGAGTGCCTTCTTGCTGCACTACCTGCAACATGACCCTCGAATTGTGAGAATTAGAAATAATCCTGACTACTGGGTTGCCACACTGTTAGATCCCCGGTACAAAAGTAAATTTGCCGAAATTATTCCTGCCATAGAAAGGGATGCACGCATGCAGGAGTATCAGCAGAGACTGTTGCAGAATCTTACATGTGCTTTTCCACAAAACACCAGTGGTGCACGTAGTGAATCTCACAGTTCCAACTTGCCAACCGTGGGACCGTCAAGTGTTCAGCACTCAAACCGTAACAGAACCACAGTATCTGCTGGTAACATCAATTTTGCGGAATCATTTCACCACTTTTTTAGCCCATCCTTTGCAAGGCCACAGGAGACAAGAAGTCTGACACATAGTCAACGCCTAGAGACGATGGTACAGGAGTATCTCCAAGTAAACATTGAAGCCACGACTGTGTCACTGGACCCTTGCTCTTTTTGGGCTTCCAATCTGGATGAATGGCCGGAGTTAGCCACTTACGCCTTGGAGATCTTGTCATGCCCCGCAGCCAGCGTTCTGTCTGAACGTGTGTTCAGCGCTGCTGGTGGTGTGCTGACAGATAAGCGCACGCGGCTCTCCACTGATAATGTAGACAGACTCACGTTCATAAAGATGAACAAATCATGGATCCGAAACGACTTTTCTACCCCTGTGTCATCCTGGGGAGAGTAAAAGCTTGATGATTGGTTAAAATCACCCTACCAACCGTTTTAAGCTTTCAAATTACTAATCATGTTTATCTGTATCTTGACTGGAAAATAATTTGGGCTTTGTAGCAGTGTGCAGCACTGATCCTATTAGGCCATCTATAATAAGCTCCACCAGATTTAAAATTAAAAATAATTTTTAGCTGCATCTAGCCCGGAAAATAATTTTGGGGCTCCGAGATGCGCAAGACACATAAGTGCCTTCTTGCTGCACTACCTGCAGCATGACCCTCATATTGTCAGAATTCGAAGTAATCATGACTACTGGGTTGCCACACTCTTAGATCCCCCAAACTTTTCGATCAACCTTTTCATTTTAATAAAGACCAAAAAAATGGTCATTTTTGAAATTAGAAGCATTAGCAGGTTGTTAGAAACTGAAATCAAACAGTTTTCAACTCAAAACTTTATTCTAGGTGATGTTACATTTTCACATAGGACCCCTTGTTCGAAAGGAGCTTCTGAACTCTCTCGTCCATTGAATTTGTCAGGTTTTGGATGGTTTCTGCTTCAATTGTTTTGCATGAGGGCAGAATACCCTCCCAGAGCTGTTGCTTAGATGTGAACTGCCTCCCGCCATCATAGACACTCCTTTTAATGATGCTCCAAAGGTTCTGAATGGGGTAGAGGTCAGGGGAGCATGGGGGTCACACCATAAGTTTGTCCCCTTTTATGCCCATATCAGCCAGAGATGCAGATGTTTTATGTGCAGCATGAGATGGTGCATTATCATGCAGAAAAATGATCTTGCTGTGAAATACACGGTTCTTCTTCTTGAACCATGGCAGGAAGTGCTGTTTGAGAAAATCCACATACATTATGGAGTTCATCTTTAGCGCCTTCAGGGATCCTAAAGGGGCCGACAATCTCTCTCCCCATGATTCCAGCCCAAAACATTACTCCACATCCTCCTTGTTGGCGCTCTAGCTGTGTTTGCGTGGGGTGTCCATCAACCAGCCATCCTCCACTCCATCCATCTGGACCATCGAGCGCTGCACGGCACTCATCCATGAACAAAACAGTTTTGAAATCAGTCTTCATGTAATGTTTGGCCCACTGGAGCCGTTTCTGCTTGTGTGAAGTGGATAGAGGAGGTCGACAGGATGGCGTATGCACAGCTGCAAACCTCTGAAGGACCCTGCATCTTGTTGTTCGGGGGACGTTGGAGGCACAAGCAGCTTCAAAAACTTGTCTGCTGCTATGACAAGGCTTTTTTGCCGCTGCTCTTTCAACCTGACGTAATTGCCTGTAGGAAAGAGTCCTCAATTTGCCCTTATCAGCACGCACACGTGTGTACTGTGAATCAGCTACATACTTCTTGATTGCCAAGACACTTCATCCTGATCATCGCACAATGTTGATTGTAGTCATGCCTTGACCTAAACACTCCACAATTTGTTGCTTCTCAGCAGCCGACACATCCTTTTTCTTTCCCATTTTGGCAGAAAATGTAGGCTGCTTAATAATGTGAGAGAGCCTTCTTAAGTAGTCTTGCCTTTCATTGGACACACCTGCCAAACTAATTAGCACAGGTGTCTGCAATTGCTTACAGTGATATAAAGAGCCCTGACACACATCACCATCAATGAGTTTAACTGACAAACAAACAAATTCTTCCCTTATCACTCCTAAACACTTTTTGCATAATAATTTGGAACGCAGTGTACATGTGCTTTTCCACAAAACACCAGTGGTTCACGTAGTGAATCTTACAGTTCTAACTTGCCAACCTTGGTCTGTATGGAATTGTTCAATAAAGGGCCCAAAATTAAGATAACATAGATGGGAGAGGTCTCTATGAATAGGAATTCCTAAGTATTTGATACCCTGTGAGGGCCAGGCAAAGGGAAAGTTGGACTGGATGGAATCCTATATGGATTTGGGGAGGGAGACATCGAGGGCCTCAGACTTCGCTGCATTGATTTTAAAATTTTACCATGTAACAAAGTGATCTATTTCAGCCATAACAGCAGGGATGGATATATGTGATTGAGTGATATATACTAGGACATCATCAGCAAATAGAGAGCACTTGTACTCGGTGCCTCCCACCTCAATCCACCTAATATTGGGGTTATGGCGAATTGATGAGAGCAGGTGCTCCGTCACTAGGATGTATAAGAGAGGGGACAGAGGACATCCCTGCCTTGTCCCATTGGTGATTGTGAAAGGTGATGAAAATGTTCTGACGCACCCCCTGGGCCTTGGGACACCCGGAGCTGGACCCTTTTTGGTGGATGCTGGTGGCTGTAGTCTTCGTGGCGGCGACCCGGTTCCGTGGCTCAGGGCGGTCAAACCAGTGGCGGAACTATTTATGTGGTTTTGATGTTTAAATGTCCGACTACGCCACCCGTGGATTGCGGTCAGAGTGAACCGCCGCTACAGGGCAGACCGCTGAGGCTGGTGTTGTGGGTGCAGCAGAGCGTAGCATAACTTCCCACGGGAGGAGTATAGCCTCAGGGCAGTGTATGCGGAGGATGGGGGTGATGGTGCAGGGCAGCAGCAATAACGACACGGAGTCAGTGATGCAGTCCAGGGCCTTTACTCACAGTTCTTATTATCCAGACCACGTCTGCAGGTAACGGCTGCCCACGTCGTACTGTGCTCACCAGGTGAGGGGCTCAGACAACTCCCAGATAACTTTGGAGCACTTCACAGGACCCCCTTTGTGTGTCCTTTGTCTGGCCTTTCTTACCAACACTTCTGTCCGGCTGCCTCGGGCCTCCTCTTGGTAAACTTGGCGCCAGTTTCCCTGACCCTATGTGGTGCCTTCCTAGCGGGTGTAGCGAGGGGCTGCGCCACATAAAATGTCAGAGCCTCCGGTTTCTAGCTGAGGGTCGTTTCCTGCCTCCACTAGTTCGGGGACCGGTCTCCCCCTTTGGCCTGACCCCTCCACGCAGGTGGATTCGGGCGTGCGGTGGCGACTCGCCCGTCCGCACCCCTGGGATCCCTTCATTCCTCGTTCCTGGAGCCTTCTCCGCTCCTCTTCCTTCCTTCTCCCTCTTCCAGGCTGGGCCTCTGTTACTAGGCCCGCCTCCGGAGCAGAGCTCATGCAGAGCCCCTGCTCCCTGCCACTTCTGCTCAGACTTCTCTGCACTGAACTAAGATGGTGCCCACCTTTTATACTCCCTTCTCAATGCACCCAGGAACTGCTTCCTCCCTGCTCCTGCACTACAGGGTTCCCCTTCCTCAGTGTTCCCTCCCCCCACTCCAGCCAGGGACAGGGACTGTCGTGCCCATCTCAGGGGCATATTGGTCGCCCTGCCCCACGGCAATGTGGTGTAATGCATGCAGGTGTCGGGTCCTGATCCACACTCCATCCTTACCTGAGAGTGAGATATCACACCTCTGGGTGAGGTGCAATACGTCTGTAGCAACCGAGCCCTCAGGGTGCTACAGTTCCATTTATCTTCAGCCTAGGTGACGTATTACGATACAGGGCCGTGATTTTGGCTATAAAAGAGTCCCCTAGATCCCTACCCCAAGCTTTTTAAGAGAATCATATATGGCGTGCCAGGAGACTCTATGGAATGCTTTCTCAGCATCCAACGAGAGTATCTAATTACAAATTTTTAACTGCATCTAGCCCAGGAAATACTTTGTGCCTAGTAGCAGTGTCTGCTAGTCAGCGGATTATCCCGGCTGTTAAGCAAGCTACACCACCTGTAGTTTAGACACTTAATTTTTTCAAAGGAAATGCTTCGGGACCATGGGATACTTAGTGAAGAGCATCAGGAGGCACCCCAAGGCATAGGGGCTGGGACTGGCAGTAGGATGCCTTGCGGTGGACAGCCGAGCTCGATCCTTATAAAAGCTTTTTAACTGCAGCAGCTTTAGTGGACGCTACTGGAGCTGGAATTACCGCGGCTGCTGGCATGAGACTTGCCCTCCAATAGATCCTTGTAAATGGATTTAAAGTGTATTCATTCAAATTAGAGAGACAATTTAAATTAAAAAGCTTAGAGCTGCCTCCACCACAGGGGGGCTCGCTCGACCCACCAGCGGACAGGCACCAGTATTGGGAGAGGGGGGCTGGCCGTCAGGGTTCACCGTGGCTCTGGCACAAACCTGGCGACACGGAGGTGGCACGGGCAGGAGCGGACTGGCCGTGTCGGCTTCTCACTTTTTGGATTTTAGAAGGGCATGACATGCCTATATCTGTGTCTCCCCCTCCTTTTACTCCTCCACCTCTTTTATTTTCGCATGACTATATGTACTTGTCACTTTTCCATGTGTTAGTTATGTCTTCTGAGCAGTTTGTCAGCTTTTGGACACCTTTGAAGGTGTTTTCTATGTGTTTCTATGTGTTTTTGTTTGCCTGCCATTGGTTTTAACGGTGTTCGAAGGTGTTCGACGAACAGTTCGACGAACAGTTCGGCGAACACACGGGTGTTCGACGAACCAAACCGAACTCGAACACTACGGGGGTGGCTCAACACTAATACTGACGTCCATCAGGTTGCAAATTCAATATAATTTTTTTCTGCATCTAGCTCTGAAAAAATATTTCGGCTTCTAGCAGTGTGTGGGACTTGTTCTATTAGTCCATCTATACTGACCTCCATCAGGTTGCAAATTAAATATAATTTTTTTCTGCATCTAGCTCTGAAAAAATATTTAGGCTTCTAGCAGTGTGTGGGACTTGGTCTATTAGTCCATCTATACTAACCTCCACGAGGTTGCAAATTAAAAATAATTTTTATCTGCATCTAGCTCTGAAAAAAATATTTAGGCTTCTAGCAGTGTGTGGGACTTGTTCTATTAGTCCATCTATACTGACCTCCATCAGGTTGCAAATTCAATATAATTTTTTTCTGCATCTAGCTCTGAAACAATATTTCAGCTTGTAGCAGTGTGTGGGACTTGTTCTATTAGTCCATCTATACTGACCTCCATCAGGTTGCAAATTCAATATAAGTTTTTTCTGCATCTAGCTCTGAAAAAATATTTCAGCTTGTAGCAGTGTGTGGGACTTGTTCTATTAGTCCATCTATACTGACCTCCATCAGGTTGCAATTCAATATAAGTTTTTTCTGCATCTAGCTCTGAAAAAATATTTAGGCTTCTAGCAGTGTGTGGGACTTGTTCTATTAGTCCATCTATACTGACCTCCATCAGGTTGCAAATTCAATATAAGTTTTTTCTGCATCTAGCTCTGAAAAAATATTTAGGCTTCTAGCAGTGTGTGGGACTTGTTCTATTAGTCCATCTATACTGACCTCCATCTGGTTGCAAATTCAATCTAATTTGTTTCTGCATCTAGCTCTGAAACAATATTTCAGCTTGTAGCAGTGTGTGGGACTTGCTCTATTAGTCCATCTATACTGACCTCCATTGGGATGCAAATTCAATCTAATTTTTATCTGCATCTAGCTCTGAAAAAATATTTCAGCTTGTAGCAGTGTGTGGGACTTGTTCTATTAGTCCATCTATACTGACCTCCATCAGGTTGCAAATTCAATATAATATTTTTCTGCATCTAGCTCTGAAAAAATGTTTCAGCTTGTAGCAGTGTGTGGGACTTGTTCTATTAGTCCATCTATACTGACGTCCATCAGGTTGCAAATTCAATATAATTTTTTTCTGCATCTAGCTCTGAAAAAATATTTTGGCTTCTAGCAGTGTGTGGGACTTGGTCTATTAGTCCATCTATACTAACCTCCACCAGGTTGCAAATTAAAAATAATTTTTATCTGCATCTAGCTCTGAAAAAAATATTTAGGCTTCTAGCAGTGTGTGGGACTTGTTCTATTAGTCCATCTATACTGACCTCCATCAGGTTGCAAATTCAATATAATTTTTTTCTGCATCTAGCTCGGAAACAATATTTCAGCTTGTAGCAGTGTGTGGGACTTGTTCAATTAGTCCATCTATACTGACCTCCATCAGGTTGCAAATTCAATATAAGTTCTTTCTGCATCTAGCTCTGAAAAAATATTTCAGCTTGTAGCAGTGTGTGGGACTTGTTCTGTTAGTCCATCTATACTGACCTCCATCAGGTTGCAAATTCAATATAAGTTTTTTCTGCATCTAGCTCTGAAAAAATATTTAGGCTTCTAGCAGTGTGTGGGACTTGTTCTATTAGTCCATCTATACTGACCTCCATCAGGTTGCAAATTCAATATAAGTTTTTTCTGCATCTATCTCTGACAAAATATTTAGGCTTCTAGCAGTGTGTGGGACTTGTTCTATTAGTCCATCTATACTGACCTCCATCAGGTTGCAAATTCAATATAATTTTTTTCTGCATCTAGCTCTGAAACAATATTTCAGCTTGTAGCAGTGTGTGGGACTTGTTCTATTAGTCCATCTATACTGACCTCCATCAGGTTGCAAATTCAATATAAGTTCTTTCTGCATCTAGCTCTGAAAAAATATTTCAGCTTGTAGCAGTGTGTGGGACTTGTTCTGTTAGTCCATCTATACTGACCTCCATCAGGTTGCAAATTCAATATAAGTTTTTTCTGCATCTAGCTCTGAAAAAATATTTAGGCTTCTAGCAGTGTGTGGGACTTGTTCTATTAGTCCATCTATACTGACCTCCATCAGGTTGCAAATTCAATATAAGTTTTTTCTGCATCTATCTCTGACAAAATATTTAGGCTTCTAGCAGTGTGTGGGACTTGTTCTATTAGTCCATCTATACTGACCTCCATCAGGTTGCAAATTCAATCTAATTTGTTTCTGCATCTAGCTCTGAAACAATATTTCAGCTTGTAGCAGTGTGTGGGACTTGTTCTATTAGTCCATCTATACTGACCTCCATTAGGTTGCAAATTCAATCTAATTTTTATCTGCATCTAGCTCTGAAAAAATATTTCAGCTTGTAGCAGTGTGTGGGACTTGTTCTATTAGTCCATCTTTACTGACCTCCATCAGGTTGCAAATTCAATATAAATTTTTTCTGCATCTAGCTCTGAAAAAATATTTCGGCTTCTAGCAGTGTGTGGGACTTGTTCTATTAGTCCATCTATACTGACCTCCATCAGGTTGCAAATTAAATATAATTTTTTTCTCCATCTAGCTCTGAAAAAATATTTAGGCTTCTAGCAGTGTGTGGGACTTGGTCTATTAGTCCATCTATGCTAATCTCCACCAGGTTACAAATTAAAAATAATTTTTATCTGCATCTAGCTCTGAAAAAATATTTAGGCTTCGAGCAGTGTGTGGGACTTGTTCTATTAGTCTATCTATACTGACCTCCATCAGGTTGCAAATTCAATATAACTTTTTCTGCATCTAGCTCTGAAAAAATATTTAGGCTTCTAGCAGTGTGTGGGACTTGTTCTATTAGTCCATCTATACTGACCTCCATCAGATTGCAAATTCAATATAATTTTTTTCTGCATCTAGCTCTGAAAAAATATTTAGGCTTCTAGCAGTGTGTGGGACTTGGTCTATTAGTCCATCTATACTAACCTCCACAAGGTTGCAAATTAAAAATAATTTTTATCTGCATCTAGCTCTGAAAAAAATATTTAGGCTTCTAGCAGTGTGTGGGACTTGTTCTATTAGTCCATCTATACTGACCTCCATCAGGTTGCAAATTCAATATAATTTTTTTCTGCATCTAGCTCTGAAACAATATTTCAGCTTGTAGCAGTGTGTGGGACTTGTTCTATTAGTCCATCTATACTGACCTCCATCAGGTTGCAAATTCAATATAAGTTTTTTCTGCATCTAGCTCTGAAAAAATATTTCAGCTTGTAGCAGTGTGTGGGACTTGTTCTATTAGTCCATCTATACTGACCTCCATCAGGTTGCAAATTCAATATAAGTTTTTTCTGCATCTAGCTCTGAAAAAATATTTAGGCTTCTAGCAGTGTGTGGGACTTGTTCTATTAGTCCATCTATACTGACCTCCATCAGGTTGCAAATTCAATATAAGTTTTTTCTGCATCTAGCTCTGAAAAAATATTTAGGCTTCTAGCAGTGTGTGGGACTTGTTCTATTAGTCCATCTATACTGACCTCCATCAGGTTGCAAATTCAATCTAATTTGTTTCTGCATCTAGCTCTGAAACAATATTTCAGCTTGTAGCAGTGTGTGGGACTTGTTCTATTAGTCCATCTATACTGACCTCCATTAGGTTGCAAATTCAATCTAATTTTTATCTGCATCTAGCTCTGAAAAAATATTTCAGCTTGTAGCAGTGTGTGGGACTTGTTCTATTAGTCCATCTATACTGACCTCCATCAGGTTGCAAATTCAATATAATATTTTTCTGCATCTAGCTCTGAAAAAATATTTCAGCTTGTAGCAGTGTGTGGGACTTGTTCTATTAGTCCATCTATACTGACGTCCATCAGGTTGCAAATTCAATATAATTTTTTTCTGCATCTAGCTCTGAAAAAATATTTCGGCTTCTAGCAGTGTGTGGGACTTGTTCTATTAGTCCATCTATACTGACCTCCATCAGGTTGCAAATTCAATATAATTTTTTTCTGCATTTAGCTCTGAAAAAATATTTTGGCTTCTAGAAGTGTGTGGGACTTGTTCTATTAGTCCATCTATACTGACCTCCATCAGGTTGCAAATTCAATATAATTTTTTTCTGCATCTAGCTCTGAAAAAATATTTCAGCTTATAGCAGTGTGTGGGACTTGTTTTATTAGTCCATATATACTGACCTCCATCAGGTTGCAAATTCAATATAATATTTTTCTGCATCTAGCTCTGAAAAAATATTTCAGCTTGTAGCAGTGTGTGGGACTTGTTCTATTATTCCATCTATACTGACCTCCATCAGGTTGCAAATTCAATATAATTTTTTTCTGCATCTAGATCTGAAAAAATATTTCAGCTTGTAGCAGTGTGTGGGACTTGTTCTATTAGTCCATCTATACTGACCTCCATCAGGTTGCAAATTCAATATAATTTTTATCTGCATCTAACCCAGCCAATACTTTTGGCCTAATACCACAGTTTGGCCACTCAGCTCTGCTCGGTTCAATTCCATTGTTTTTTTGTGCAAACAACTCCAAAGTTGTGAATTAGTTAACCACCAAAATGAGTGGAAAAAGGCCTGCTGCTGGTGGAAAGGGGAATAGGCGTGTTGGGAAGGGGAAAAAAAGGTTGTGTCCGTTGGGTAGATGTTAAAGCAACAGTAACATCTGCAGAAGAAAGACCATCTTCCAGCCAAACTAAAATGTCTACTTCTTTTAGCGGACAATGTGATAAGATCCCTTTCTTACGGCCACGCCAATCGCTACAAATTCCAGATAAGGCACAAAAACAGCAGGTGCTTCAACGGATATCAAGTGCTGCTTTAAGTGGGCTGTCCTCCACCTCAACTTCAACATCACAAATACTCCAGTCCTCAGAGGTGTCAACCCAATCGCACTTGCTTCCTCACAGCTCCCAAGCCTCCAGCTGCCCGTCTGAGTATGGGGTAGAACAGATGGTTGAGTCTGCATTGCTGTTTACTCATACTATAGCCTGGGAATCAGAGGTCGGCTCCAGAGCTTCTGTGAATGCAGATGAGGAAATGATCTGCACTGATGCCCAGAATCTTTATGAGTCAGATCCAGGACCAGACGCAGAAGGTTCTGACCATAATGTAGACCCTCGTTCCCAAACCGTAACTACTGTTGTTGGAGACAATGAGGAAGACGATGATGAGACTCAAATACCTGATTGGAGCGACAACTTTAGTTTTTTGTCAGGGCAGGAACAGGTTGGCTCTGAGGACGACGGGTGTGATAACACACAGGGTGATGATGATGAGGTTGGAGATCCCACTTACTGTCAACCCACAGTCAGCCAAGAGATGAGGTCAGCAGAGGAGGTGGAGGAGGATGCTAGTGACGACGAGGTCAGGTTGCGCCATCCTGGACAGAGACGTAGTACTGGAAGCACGTCAACAACTGCATCCTCAAACAACTCTGCCTCTGACCACAAGTCGGGGTGGCTCTTCAGGTCGCATGGGTGCTAAGCCTTGCATAGCCTGGGCATTTTTTCAGATCGATAAAGATGACCCAACTCGTGTTATCTGTATCAATTGTCAGCAAAAGCTAAGTAGAGGCCAAAAAATGCATAGTTTGAGTACTTCATGCATGAACCGGCACATGGACATGAAGCATAAGTTGCAGTGGGAAGCTCACTGTGCTACAATGCGGCCTAGCCGGCCGGGCCAACCACCGTCTGCCACATCTTGTGCATCCGCGGCCTCTTCATCCTCTGTGACTGGGGGGACAGCAGTCACACCTGTTTTGGAACGCAGACCTGCCACCTCTTTACCCGCAACAGCCAGCGTGATTGGCAGGTCATCATTTTCTTTGGAGGTGGTAACACCAGCTGGTGTTGAGCGCTGTCCGACATCGATAGCACCACCTTTGGATCAAGGCAACCTAACATATCCGCCTGCATCTTCCTCACAGACCGGCAGTTTGCCGGGGACACCCTTCTCAACCCCGTCTAAGCACAACAGCCAGCCCTCGGTCCCTCAGATGTGGACAAGTAAAAGACCATTTCCTCCTAGCCATGAGAAAGCTAAGAGGTTGAATTTCACCATCTGCAAGCTCTTGGCTACAGAAATGCTTCCTTTCCGCCTGGTGGACACAGAGGATTTTCGAGACCTTATGTCCGTCGCAGTGCCCCAGTACCAGATGCCCAGTCGGCACTACTTCTCAAAGAAAGGTGTGCCTGCGCTCCACCAGTATGTCGCACACAACATCACCGCTTCTTTGAGAAACTCTGTGTGTGAGAGGGTGCATTTCACCGCAGACACTTGGACGAGTAGGCATGGACAGGGGCGTTACATGTCGCTGACTGGGCACTGGGTAACTATGGTGACAGCAGGACAAGGGGCTGCTGTCCAAGTCTTGCCGTCCCCACGAGTTGTGCGTCAATCCTCTTTATCTCAAAGTTCCTCCACTGCTTCTGCCTCCTCAACCTCCTCTCGGTCCTCCACCTGCACCCAAAGCCTGTCTGGTCATGCCACAAGCTTTCTAACTGCACAGAAGGGATCCTGCACACCTCCTTACTATGCTGGCAGCAGGGCTCAACGTCATCAGGCAGTTTTTACTTTGAAATGTCTGGGAAATGTGAGTCACACAGCTGAGGAGTTGTGGTCAGCTCTGGAGAACCAGTTTCATGAATGGTTGTCTCCACTGGACCTGAAACCAGGGAAGGCCGTGTGCGACAATGCTGCAAACATGGGTACGGCTCTTCGCCGGGGCAATGTCACCCACGTGCCTTGTATGGCTCACGTGTTGAACCTGGTTGTCCAGCAATTTTTAGCCCACTATCCCGGACTAGATGGCCTTCTGCAGAGGGCACGGTCACTGTGTGCTCACTTCCGCCGTTCCCATCCCGCAGCTCAGTGACTTACATCTCTACAGAAGTCATTGGGCCTGCCACTTCACCGGCTAAAATGCGATGTGCCTACCCGGTGGAATTCAACTCTGCACATGTTGCAGCGACTGTGGCAGCACCGACAAGCCCTGGTGCAATACGTTCTGACGTATAGCCTGGGCCAACGAGATCCAGAGGTGGGGAAAATCACGCTGGAGGAGTGGTCTCAGATCAGGGACCTATGCACCCTTCTGCACAGTTTTGAAATGGCGACGAAGATGTTTTGTGCTGACGATGCCATTATCAGCATGACTATTCTGGTGATTTACATGCTGGAGCACATGTTAAACAGAATTCGGAGTCAGGTGGTGGCACAAGAGGAGGTGGAGGAAGTAGAGGAGGAGGAGTTGTATGCGGAAGGGCTAACTTCTACAAGGTCCAGACGGTCGGCAGCACCAAGGCGGCAGGCATGTGAGGGTGGGGGAGATGGTTTTACCAGGGCGCATGGTAGCAGCCAAACTAGTGAGGAAGGTGCAGGAGCCCAGGAAGAAGTGGAGGACGAACTGATGGAAGACTCATCAGATGAGGGAGACCTTGATCACATTTCTGTTGTGCGAGGTTGGGGGGAGAGGACAGAGGAAGGAAGCATGATTGTTACCTCGCCACCAACACAACAGGGACTTGGTGCTCCTGGATGCGCAAGACACATGAGTGCCTTCTTGCTGCACTACCTGCAACATGACCCTCGAATTGTGAGAATTAGAAATAATCCTGACTACTGGGTTGCCACACTGTTAGATGACCGGTACAAAAGTAAATTTGCAGAAATAATTCCTGCCATAGAAAGGGATGCACCCATGCAGGAGTATCAGCAGAGACTGTTGCAGAATCTTACATGTGCTTTTCCACAAAACACCAGTGGTGCACGTAGTGAATCTAACAGTTCCAACTTGCCAACCGTGGGACCGTCGAGTGTTCAGCACTCAAACCGTAACAGAAACACAGTATCTGCTGGTAACATCAATTTTGCGGAATCATTTCACCACTTTTTTAGCCCAACCTTTGCAAGGCCATAGGAGACAAGAAGTCTGACACATAGTGAACGCCTAGAGACGATGGTACAGGAGTATCTCCAAGTAAACATTGAAGCCATGACTGTGTCACTAGACCCTTGCTCTTTTTGGGCTTCCAATCTGGATAAATGGCCCGAGCTCGCCACTTACGCCTTGGAGATCTTGTCATGCCCCGCAGCCAGTGTTCTGTCTGAACGTGTGTTCAGCGCTGCTGGTGGTGTGCTGACAGATAAGCGCACGCGGCTCTCCACTGATAATGTAGACAGACTCACGTTCATAAAGATGAACAAATCATGGATCCGAAATGACTTTTCTACCCCTGTGTCATCCTGGGGAGAGTAAAAGCTTGATGATTTGTTAAAATCACCTCACCAACCGTTTTAAGCTTTAAAATTACTAATCATGTTTATCTGTATCTTGGCTGGAAAATAATTTGGGCTTTGAAGCAGTGTGCAGTACTGATTCTATTATGCCATCTATACTAAGCTCCACCAGATTTAAAATTACTAATCATGTTTATCTGTATCTTGGCTGGAAAATAATTTGGGCTTTGTAGCAGCGTGCAGTACTGATTCTATTAGGCCATCTATACTAAGCTCCACCAGATTTAAAATTACTAATCATGTTTATCTGTATCTTGGCTGGAAAATAATTTGGGCTTTGTAGCAGTGTGCAGCACTGATTCTATTAGGCCATCTATACTAAGCTCCCCCAGATTTAAAATTACTAATCATGTTTATCTGTATCTTGGCTGGAAAATAATTTGGGCTTTGTAGCCGTGTGCAGTACTGATTCTATTAGGCCATCTATACTAAGCTCCACCAGATTTAAAATTAATAATAATTTTTAGCTGCATCTAGCCCGGAAAATAATTTTGGGGCTCCGAGATGCGCAAGACACATAAGTGCCTTCTTGCTGCACTACCTGCAACATGACCCTCGGATTGTCAGAATTCGAAGTAACCCTGACTACTGGGTTGCCACACTCTTAGATCCCCCACACTCTTCGATCAACCTTTTCATTTTAATAAAGACCAAAAAAATGGTCATTTTTGAAATTATAAGCATTAGCAGGTTATTAGAAACTGAAATCAAACAGTTTTCAACTCAAAACTTTATTCTAGGTGACCCCTTGTTCGAAAGGAGCTTCTGAACTGTCTCGTCCATTGAATTTGTCAGGTTTTGGATGGTTTCTGCTTCAATTGTTTTGCATGAGGACAGAATACCCTCCCAGAGCTTTTGCTTAGATGTGAACTGCCTCCCGCCATCATAGACACTCCTTTTGATGATGCTCCAGAGGTTCTGAATGGGGTAGAGGTCAGGGGAGCATGGGGGTCACACCATAAGTTTGTCCCCTTTTATGCTCATATCAGCCAGAGATGCAGATGTGTTATGTGCAGCATGAGACGGTGCATTATCATGCATGAAAATGATCTTGCTGTGGAATACACGGTTCTTCTTCTTGGACCATGGCAGGAAGTGCTGTTTGAGAAACTCCACATACATTATGGAGTTCATCTTTACCCCTTCAGGGATCCTAAAGGGGCCGACAATCTCTCTCCCCATGATTCCAGCCCAAAACATTACTCCACCTCCTCCTTGTTGGCGCTGTAGCCGTGTTTACGTGGGGTGTCCATCAACAAGCCATCCTCCACTCCATCCATCTGGACCATCGAGAGTTGCACGGCATTCATCGGTGAACAAAACAGTTTTGAAGTCAGTCTTCATGTATTGTTAGGCCCACTGGAGCCGTTTCTGCTTGTGTGCAGTGGATAGAGGAGGTCGACAGGATGGCTTACGCACAGCTGCAAACCTCTGAAGGACTCTGCATCTTGTTGTTCGGGGGACGTTGGAGGCACCAGCAGCTTCAAAAACTTGTCTGCTGCTATGACAAGGCTTTTTTGCCGCTGCTCTTTTAACCTGACGTAATTGCCTGTAGGAAAGAGTCCTCAATTTGCCCTTATCAGCACGCACACGTGTGTACTGTGAATCAGCTACATACTTCTTGATTGCCAAGACACTTCATCCTGATCATCGCACAATGTTGATTGTAGTCAAGCCTTGACCTAAACACTCCCCAATTTGTTGCTTCTCAGCAGCCGACACATCCTTTTTCTTTCCCATTTTGGCAGAAAATGTAGGCTGCTTAATAATGTGGGACAGCCTTCTTAAGTAGTCTTGCCTTTCATTGGACACACCTGCCAAACTAATTAGCACAGGTGTCTGCAATTGCTTACAGTGATATAAAGAGCCCTGACACACATCACCATCAATGAGTTTAACTGACAAACAAACAAATTCTTCCCTTATCACTCCTAAACACTTTTTGCATAATAATTTGGAACACAGTGTACATGTGCTTTTCCACAAAACACCAGTGGTTCACGTAGTGAATCTTACAGTTCTAACTTGCCAACCATGGTCTGTATGGAGTTGTTCAATAAAGGGCCCAAAATTAAGATAACATAGACGGGAGAGGTCTCTATGAATAGGAATTCCTAAGTATTTCATACCCTGTGAAGGCCAGGCAAAGGGAAAGTTGGACTGGATGGAATCCTGTATGGATTTGAGGAGGGAGACATCGAGGGCCTCAGACTTCGCTGCATTGATTTTAAAATTTGACCATGTAACAAAGTGATCTATTTCAGCCATAACAGCAGGGATGGATATATGTGATTGAGTGATATATACTAGGACATCATCAGCAAATAGAGAGCACTTGTACTCGGTGCCTCCCACCTCAATCCACCTAATATTGGGGTTATGGCGAATTGATGAGAGCAGGTGCTCCGTCACTAGGATGTATAAGAGAGGGGACAGAAGACATCCCTGCCTTGTCCCATTGGTGATTATGAAAGGTGATGAAAATGTTCTGACGCGCCCCCTGGGCCTTGGGACACCCGGAGCCGGACCCTTTTTGGTGGATGCTGGTGGTTGTAGTCTCCGTGGCGGCGACCCGGATCCGTGGCTCAGGGTGGTCAAACCAGTGGCGGAACTATTTATGTGGTTTTGATGTTTAAATGTCCGACTATGCCACCCGTGGATTGAACCGCCGCTGCAGGGCAGACCGCTGAGGTTGGTGTTCTGGGTGCAGCAGAGCGTAGCATAACTCCCCCCGGGAGGAGTATAGCCTCAGGGCAGTGTATGCGGAGGATGGGGGTGATGGTGCAGGGTAGCAGCAGTAACGACACAGAGTCAGTGATGCAGTCCAGGGCCTTTACTCACAGTTCTTATTATCCAGACCACTTCTGCAGGTAACGGCTGCCCACGTCGTACTGTGCTCACCAGGTGAGGGGCTCAGACAACTCCCAGATAATTTTGGAGCGCTTCACAGGACCCCCTTTGTGTGTCCTTTGTCTGGCCTTTCTTACCAACCCTTCTGTCCGGCTGCCTCGGGCCTCCTCTTGGTAAACTTGGCGCCAGTTTCCCTGACCCTATGTGGTGCCTTCCTAGCGGGTGTAGCGAGGGGCTGTGCCACATAAAATGTCACAGCCTCCGATTTCTAGCTGAGGGTCGTTTCCCGCCTCCACTAGTTTCAGGGACCGGTCTCCCCCTTTGGCCTGATTCGGGCGTGCGGTGGCGACTCACCCGTCCGCATCCCTGGGATCCCTTCGTTCCTCGTTCCTGGAGCCTTCTCCACTCCTCTTCCTTCCTTCTCCCTCTTCCAGGCCTGGGCCTCTGTTACTAGGCCCACCTCCGGAGCAGAGCTCATGCAGAGCCCCTGCTCCCTGTCACTTCTGCTCAGACTTCTCTGCACTGAACTAAGATGGTGCCCACCTTTTATACTCCCTTCTCAATGCACCCAGGAACTGCTTAATCCCTGCTCCTGCACTACAGGGTTCCCCTTCCTCGGTGTTCCCTCCCCCCACTCCAGCCAGGGACAGGTACTGTCGTGCCCATCTCAGGGGCATATTGGTCGCCCTGCCCCACGGCAATGTGGTGTAATGCATGCAGGTGTCGGGGTCCTGATCCACACTCCATCCTTACCTGAGAGTGAGATATCACACCTCTGGGTGAGGTGCAATACCTCTGTAGCAACCGAGCCCTCGGGGTGCTACAGTTCCATTTATCTTCAGCCTAGGTGACGTATTGCGATACAGGGCCATGATTTTGGCTATAAAAGGTTCCCCTAGACCCCAACCACAAGCTTTTTAAGAGAATAATGTATGGCGTGCCAGGAGACTCTATGGAATGCTTTCTCATCATCCAACAAGAGTATCTAATTACAAATTTTTAACTGCATCTAGCCCAGGAAATACTTTGTGCCTAGTAGCAGTGTCTGCTAGTCAGCGGATTATCCCAGCTGTTAAGCAAGCTACACCACCTGTAGTTTGGACACTTCATTTTTTCAAAGGAAATGCTTCGGGACCCTGGGATACTCAGTGAAGAGCATCAGGAGGCACCCCAAGGCATAGGGGCTGGGACTGGCGGTAGGAAGCCTTGCGGTGGACCGCCGAGCTCGATCTTTTTAAAAGCTTTTTAACTGCAGCAGCTTGAGTGGACGCTACTGTAGCTGGAATTATGCGGCTGCTAGCATGAGACTTGCCCTCCAATAGATCCTTGTAAAAGGATTTAAAGTGTATTCATTCAAATTAGAGAGACAATTTAAATTAAAAAGCTTAGAGCTGCCTCCACCACAGGGGGGCTCACTCGACCCACCAGCGGACAGGCACCAGTATTGGGAGAGGGGGGCTGGCCGTCAGGGTCCACCGCAGCTCTGGCACAAACCCGGCGACACGGAGGTCGCACGGGCAGGAACGGACTGGCCGTGTCGGCTTCGCACTTTTTCGGTTTTAGAAGGGCATGACATGCCTATATCTGTGTCTCCCCCTCCTTTTACTCCTCCACCTCTTTTCTTTTCGCATGACTATATGTACTTGTCACTTTTCCATGTGTTAGTTGTGTCTTCTGAGCAGTTTGTCAGCTTTTGGACACCTTTGAAGGTGTTTTCTATGTGTTTCTATTTGTTTTTGTTTGCCTGCCATTGGTTTTAACGGTGTTCGAACAGTTCGGCGAACATACGGGTGTTCAAACCAAACTCGAACACTACGGGGGTGGCTCAACACTAGTTATCTATACTAGCTGAACTATTTGTTATATTACAAGAGCATGGCAGGCTTTCTGTCGACAGGTTTAGGTACTAATACATGGATTACAGAGGCTAAGGAGGTGTTTTCGGACCGTATATTCACGCAAAAAAGATACACGCCCTCGTTTAATACAGCAATTAAGGAACTTACTAAAGTATATAGGGATCAAATTACATCCTGGTGGGAGGTACAAAGCCTTGAGAACTATATTAAATCAGGCATAGTACCTCGACATCTAAGGATAACCCTCTCACCAGGATATCGTTATAAAAGTTCAGGCCTTTTGGCAAAATGGGAAAAGGAGGCAACAGATAGCTCATTAAGATTGATGACATTGGTATTGGAGGAAGAGAAAATAACCCTAAATAATCTAAATTACACTTTGAAGGAACACATTGAAATTACAAAAAATTTTTCAGCAGAAACGAAATTTAGTATAAAAGAGACTGGTCTTCAGAATAGTCTCGACAAATATCAATATATTCTGAAAGAAAGGAAACATAGATTATTTACTAGAGACTTACAGGAGTTCTGTGAAAATAAGGCGTATTCCATCTCCATTGGGCGGAATTATCGTGTATTAGAGACAGACATCTCATCATCTGAAACAGACCTTTCTGACACGGATACTAGATCTCGTAATAAAAAGGGAGGGGAAAAGGGAGAGGGGGAAATAGAGGTGGAAGAGGAAGCAATAGAAGATCACACCAGAGAGATCATTTTTTAGAGTACAATTACCCACTGAGGAACCGCATGAATCTTTCCAGTGGGGGGCTAAAATAACACGA
Source organism: Phyllobates terribilis (assembly GCF_046119375.1). Lineage (NCBI taxonomy): Eukaryota > Metazoa > Chordata > Amphibia > Anura > Dendrobatidae > Phyllobates > Phyllobates terribilis. The sequence continues at coordinate 64,860,119 of NW_027362763.1, read as the reverse complement.
ATTCATGGTACTCTAAATCAAGGGTTGGATAGGACTTATAGTAGAAAAATCACCTCAATAGGCCCCTCCATATCCGATTCCCCTAAACCCCAAAAGAATAATACTGAATCTCAAGTGGTCAATTTATCATCAAGAATGCTGTCAGATGGTGAGATGGATGTTTTGAAGAAAGGGTTATCGTTTGTCCCTACGACCGATTTTGATTGTTTTGAGACAATTAAGGACGTCCAACTTTTCATTCGAAAATTAAGATGGAAAAAACATTTTAAAAGAGAAGACAAAAAATCCTGTCTGGATCTGGGGATAACTGAAGACCTTTTACAAGATGTGAGATTTCTTTATCATTTGGATGAGAATATAAGTATTATTGATGGAAATGGGCCCTTTATCAATTTAAAAAATAAAAGTTAAAAAAAATGCTACCCCCTTCTGGTGATTTGAGCTCCATTGACATGTTTCTTAATCTGGTCTCTGAAGATATTATGAACCTTGAGTCACAAAATACGAGAGTGCACCACAATTTAACTAAACAACAGATGGTGAGTCTACATAGACTGGAGCAAGACATGAATATAGTTATAAAACCATCTGACAAAGGTGGGAATATAGTCATTATGGATATAAAGGACTATAAACACCTTTGTATGGGCATCTTGGATGACAATTTGGGTTATGAGAGATTGGGAAAAAATCCCATAAAAGAACTAATTGGAGGTTTGAGAGAGATTGTGGACGAGGGCTTTGTAAATGGTGTTATAACAAAAGACAAAAAAAGTTTTTGGTTCCAACACATCCAGTTGTGGCAACTTTTTATAGCTTGCCAAAAATACATAAAGGGACGAACCCCTTAAAGGCTAGACCTATCATATCTGGAGTGGGAAGTCTCACACAGAACATGGGTTTCTACATAGACAAAGTTTTGAGACCATTCGTGGTGTCCCTGAGTTCGCATGTCCGAGACACAACCGATTTTCTAAGTAAAATTGACGACATACATCTTGATGAAGGTATGATCTTAGGAAGTATAGATGTTGAAGCACTCTATTCTTCTATTCCACATGAAAAAGGACTTAAAGTTGTCCACCACTTTCTCCGAACTAGGGGATGTCAGTATAATAGACACAATGCTTTTGTCTTGATGGCCCTTCATTTTTGCCTAACGAATAATGTCTTTCTCTTTGATAACCAGTACTTCCACCAGCTCAGGGGCACTGCGATAGGGAGCTCTTGTTCCCCCTCATATGCAAATCTTCTCCTGGGTTGGTGGGAAGAAACCCAGATATTCAGTGATCCCCCTATCCCAGGGATTGAGGGATTGAGAGGGTGGTCAATTGGTTAAGATACATCGACGACATTTTCGTAATATGGAAAGGAACTGAGAATGACTTTGGGGCTTTGTGGAAGGGTTGAATGTGAACGATATGGGTCTACGATTCACATACGAAACGAATCGAGAAAAGCTAGCATTTCTTGATGTCCACATCCAAAAAGGGGAGAACGTTGAACTAACTACGAGCACATTTAGAAAACCTACTGCAACTAATTCCCTTTTGAGATGGGACAGTGGACATCCTGCCCCACTCAAGAAGGGCATTCCAAAGGGACAGTATTTGAGGATATGCAGGAATTGTTCCAATATTAACAAATTCAAAGAACAAGGGGATGATTTGAGACAGCATTTTTTAGAAAGAGGTTACCCCAGGGGGATTTTGACAAAGGCATATAAGTCCTCCTTGATTAAAGATCGAAAAGATCTCCTCAGACCAGCTGTAAATAACAAACTGGAAAATAAGTCTAGATTTATTACTAGATTTTCAAACCATGCTAACGACATTAGAGAAATTCTCAAACGTCATTGGCCAATTCTGCTAATGGATGCGGACATCAATGAAAGTATACATGACATCCCCCAAATTACCTTTCGGAAGGGCCGATCATTAAGAGATAGACTGGTCCATAGTCATTACAAACAGTCCCCTCAGACAACATGGCTGGAAACAAATATGAAGGGTTGCTATAGATGTGGAGATTGTATAGCATGCAGATCGGTGAAACAAACAAAAGTTTTCACGAGTAATAACACGAAAAGGGAATACAATATTAGGCATTTCATCAATTGTCGAAGTATAGGTATAATCTATAAAGCAACGTGTGAATGTGGGGCCGAATACGTTGGAAAGACGAAAAGGGAATTTAGGAAGAGAATCAGGGAACACATTCGTGACACTATGAATAAGAGAAATACCCCTATCGCCAACCATTTAAACAACTTTCATGGAGGAAATACTGATAAAATAACATTTGTGGGGATTGATAAGATTCTTTCCCCCCAGAGAGGGGGCGACTGGGATAGAATGATCCTACAAAAAGAATCCAACTGGATCTTTTGGTTAAAAACAGTACACCCGACTGGACTTAATGAACAACTATCCTTCATCCTTTTTCTCTGAGATTATAGGTGAGAGAATAGGAGTGAAATTTAGGGACAGCCGCCGTTGAGTGGGGGCACCACTGCGTAGATCCTCTAGGGTGCCAACCTCCGCGTGAGGTAGGTGAGAGTATAGGAAAGGGATCACAAATAAGGGAATATTTAGACCCTCTTATCTTATTCCCAAGAAAATCTCCCTCACTGTATTTTCCTCCGTTTTACACTAGCCCCCTAATTGGTGGCCGGACATGCGAACACAGGGCCCCCACCCCCTATATTTTCAATTGCAATAACTGATTTTTGATGAATCATCGGTCTAAAACCTCACTTTGGTCCTATATTCATGTATGTATGGTTATGGTTATTGACAGGAACTGGCACAAGCTGATATAGAAAAGGTCCTGTTTGGAAGAACAGTTTCCTCCGACCTTTAAGTACTATTTTGCATACTGGGGATAGGGAAATACCTCGAGGGTGGATTACACCCTACAATATACCCCCTGAGTATATTTTGCAATATAAATGTGCCCTTTGAGGTGGTAGGCATGACCCTAACCCTGAGAGCGCAGGCTCCGAGGTCTATGTAACGGTTCTGGAACATGGTGCGTTCCACTTCGGAGCTTGCGTTCCATGGGCCGGATACACGTCACGGAGAAACCGGAAGTGACTTGGAATACCGGCCACGAGTGCATGCGCAATAGGAGACCTTGCACTCCAGCGTGCGTGTCAGGAAGTAGATACAAGCATGACTATGGAGCGCAACTCTATAGGGACACTAAATACCGGAAATGCATACCATATGGCAGGTCGGGTGGTTAGCATATAAAGTGTACGCAGTTCACTAACAGTGTCAGACATTCTTGGAAGATGGCATAAGGCTCTTTACTCCCCTGAAGAATAATGAAACGCGTCGGGAGCCGAAGCACTGCATAATCTGCACTGACACCAATGAAGGAGACTTCAGGACAGATAAGTCTGCCTATATATGTTAGAATTGGTGAAATGGTTTAAATTGTGCCAAACTACTTAATTATAATAGAATCTATGGGCTGCTAAGAGAGTTTGACAAGCAGCAAGATGATGTACAAGTTATGACATTGTGTTTTGAGGTTCATAATTTTTTAGTACCTCATAAAACTGACAGTATGCCAAATTAATCTATTTATTTGAGGGCTGCTAAAGACAAGTATAATAAGCAACAGGATTGTACATTAATTAAAAGTAACAATCATGACATTATAATTGAGGATTATGGTAATTCTGTGTCTCGCAAATTATTGTCTATTAAAAAAGGAAAAAAAAGGGGGTATAAAATGTATTCACTCTTATCCCTTAAATAAGTGGTTTAATAGGAGTGTTGGATGATTAATAATGCAAAAAGGACCCCCCATTTAGAAGAGGTCGAACTGGGGTATAATGATTGAATAATTATCAGTAAGCCTTTTCTGAGCCTCCTGTAGGAAACAGGGTATATGAATTGCAATTGCGCAGTCAATTTAAAAACTTGGTTTCATAATGGTATAAATCCAGGAGTATTGTCTGTTCTCTTCTTCAGAGTGCATTATGCATATCTGATTTTTATATATGCACAGTGCACTTTTTTTCTGGGTGATAATTCTATATGTTTTTTATTAGAACTAAATAAAACATTGATATTTTAACCTCTTGCTACTATTTTCTGATTGATAATTGAGGTTATCTATACTAGCTGAATTGTTATTTATATATATATATATATATATACTTGACGTTACATCAGCGGATGTCAGAGCCGGTTGCAGTCACGTGATGCCTGGTGAGCAGTCAGCAATAGCGCCGCTTACAGGCAAGAATCAACAAGGGAGGTATTTACATATAATCTTTTTTCCACCTTTTATATCGACGAGGGTATACTCTATAGTAGTGGACAACTTCTTTAACTCTTGTTGTGCAGGGTCCTCTCTTCTGTAGAGTGTCAGCTCTTATTGGCAGTATCCTTTCTCGTGTAGACTGTCAGCTCTTATAGGCAAGGTCCTCAATTGATGGGTGTAATCTATTATGGGCATGAATCTCTTTTCTTTAAAGTGTAGGTTCTTAGGAACAAAATCCTCTTTGGGCAGGGTCTTATCTCCTGTAGAGCGTTAGCTCTAATAGGCAGGGTCCTCTCTCCTCTACAGTGTCAGATCTAATGGGCAGGGTCCTCTCTCCTGTAGAGTGCCAGATATTATGGGCAGGGTTCCCTCTTCTGTAGAGTGTCAGCTCTTATGGGTAAGGACCTCTCTCCTGTAAAGTTTCACCTTTTATTGCAGGATCATTTTTCCTGTTTTCATAGCTTATGCTCTCCAGTTCCGTAGTCACAGCCTCTCTACATCCTTGGAAAATTACTCTCACTTTGAAGGCTCCTTAAACAAAACTGTTGGCTAAGGTTTGGCTGGGAAGCATGAACTTTGCTCCTTTAGCTACTGGGAACCCAACTGGTGCTGATTAGTGATGAGCGAACGTGCTCGTCACTACTTGGTACTCGCCCGAGCATCATGGTGCTCGACAAGCTCGGCGCTCGGCGAGTATTTCTGGGTTACTCGGGCGGGAACTCAGGTCCCCTCCCTGCATGTTTGGCGCTCTTTAGAGAGCCAATGAACATGCAGGGATTGCCTGCCATGCACTGTAATGCCGTAGCCATGTTGGTTGTGGGCATTACAGTGATTGGCTGGCCGCATAGCATCATCAGGTGTATATCAGACCAGGCGCCGCCATGCTCGTCACAGTCACTCCGGATCAGACAGTGTAGGGAGAGCTGCTGCTGTGTCAGGGAGAGATTTGCTTGTGTATTAGGTATTGTAGGGAAAAAAATCCGTATATTACACATATCCATCTTAACAAACTAATCCATCTGCAGAGATATCAGGCAGGCAGTGAATATAGCAGACTGCAGTGCACATAGCACAAGAGGTTCCATTCCAGTTCTGTCGGCTGCTGCTGTTAGATATTTCTGGAAATAGGCCCAGGTCTCAGGGGCCAGGAATAATTTTTTTTGCATCTTAATCCTCATTATTTGCTTAAAAAGCAAACAAGAGAACACGGTTTTTCTGCGCCATTAGCTTGTTGGCACTGCAGAATATAGCCAGATCCTTTCCATATTACAGCGCTAAAAATCTATCTATTTAGAACTGTGTTTTCTCCATCACACGGATTACATATACGTTTTCAGAAAATACTGCCATTTCTGGCCTCCATTAGGAAAAATTTTCAGTGTGTCAGCAAAGTTTTTGACACTGGTTTGCTGTTCAAAACAGTTACCTACAGGCCAGGTATTTAAAACTGTTTTCTCCGTCACACGGATCACATATACGTTGTCAGAAAATACTGCCATTTCTGGCCTCCATTAAAAAAACTTTTCAGTGTGTCAGTGAAGCAATTGACACCAGATTGCTGTTCAAAATAGTTACCTACAGGCCAGGTATTTAACACTCTGTTTTCTCCATCACACGGCTCACATATACGTCGTCAGAAAATACTGCCATTTCTGGCCTCCATTAAAAATTTCTTTCAGTGTGACAGTGAAGCAATTCACAGCAGTTTGCTGGTCAAACTAATTACCTACACGGCAGGTATTCAAAACTCTGTTTACTCCATCACACGGATCACATATAAGTTCGCTCCAAAATCAGTCATTTGTAGTGAGCGTGGCAGATACTGTCCTCCATTTAAAATGGGCAAGGCACGTGGCAAGGGATGGGCAACTAGACGTGATGGTAATGGTGCATGCAGAGGCCGAGGACAAGGCCGTGGGCAAGCCGAAATTGTGCCACAACAAACACCCATATCTTTTTGCCTGACCTTCCTGTCCCAATTTCTAGGGGACTGCAGCACACCACTATTGAACCCAGAGCAGTGTCAAAAGGTTGTTGGTTGGATAGCGGATAATGCTTCCAGTCACTTAACCACCACCACCACCACCCTGTCTTCCACACGGTCAAATCTCAGTAGCCGTGAGTATGGACCGCATATTCCTCACCCTGATCCTCCTTCCTCTCACCGTGCCGAGTACCCAGAGACAACTGACCCCAAACTTGGACACTCTGAAGAGCTGTTCACTTTTCCATTTATAGATTTGGGCCTCTCGCCCGGTCCACTTGAAGCGGGGCAAGAGGAGATCGCTGGGTAGCGATGCCCAAATATTTGAGCAGCCACGGTCACACGAAGGCGACGGTGGGAAAGTGTCACAAGAGGTGGATGATGATGAGACACAATTGCCAGAAAGTCAGGAGGAGGACCAGGGTCCGGAAGTGGAAGATGAGGTGGTGGATGATTTAGTAACTGACCCAACCTGGCAGGAGGACATGCAGAGCAAGGACAGCAGCACACAGGGGGAGGGAGGCAGAGCACTCCAACAGGCAGGAAGAAGCAGTGTGGTGGCAGCAGACAGAAGTCAGGTTGTTTATTAAAGACTCTGCCAATAACCCCAAAAAGGCCATTTGCAACACCTGCCAGGCCAGCATCAGCAGGGGTGGCAAAACGACCAGACTGACCACCACCAGCATGATCAGGCACATGGCAGCAAAGCACCCGACTTTGTGGTCCGAACCCCAGGGTCCAGGAACAGTGTCTACGTGTGGCACCACTGCTTCTTCCACTGTTGTGCATGCAAGTCAATCCCCTGTCCATGGTGCATGCGAAGATGCCTCCTGCCCTGCACCTGTCATTGCACACTCTCAAGTAGCAGCATGAGGAAGCATGTCCATGTCCTTATCCCAGCGCAGTATTCACTTGTCCATACCCCAGTGCTTGTAACGCAAGCGCAAATATGCAGCCAACGCCTGGCAGGCCACACTAATAAATTCTCACATTTCACGACAGCTTGCGCTCGAAATGGTACCTTTTAGGCTCGTGGAGACGGAAGCATTCCGAAACCTGATGGCGGTGGCCGTCCCTCGGTACTGGGTCCCCAGCAGCCACTATTTGTCCCGGTGTGCCGTCCCCGCATTGCACAAGCACGTGTCCCAAAATATTAGCCATGCTCTCAACAAAGCAGTTTCCAGTAAAGTCCACCTAACCATGGACATGTGGACAAGTGCTTGTGGGCAGGGACGGTACATCTCGCTGACGGCACACTGGGGTAACATAGTGGAAGCGGGGACCCAGTTGGACCTTGGGACGGAACACGTCCTCCCGACGCCAAGGATTGCGGGCCCTAGGTCAATCAGGGTTGACCCCATGGTCTAATCCTGAACCTCATCCTACTCAGCCTCCTCCTCCTCTTCAGCCTCCATCTCCGAAATGACCACATCAGTCACAAGCTGGAAGCACTGCAGCACTGCCTCGGCCAAGCGGCAACAAGCTGTGCTGAAGCTAATATGCTTAGGTGAAAAACCACACAATGCTGAAGAGTTGTGGACAGCTCTGAAAGAGCAGGCAGATCTGTGGCTCACACCGCTGAACCTACAGCCAGGTATGGCCGTGTGCAACAATGGCCGGAACCTGGTGGCGGCTCTGAGGCGAGGCGAGCTCACACACGTACCATGCCTGGCCCATGTGCTTAACCTCGTGTTTCAGCCATTTCTCAAATCTTACCCGGAGCTGCTGGATCTGCTTGTTAAAGTACGCTACCTGTGTGCCCATTTTAGAAAGTCAACTACAGCTTCCGCCGCCCTTGTAGTGTTTCAGCAGCGTTTGCAGCTTCCGGCTCACAGACTGGTGTGTGATGTCCCCACGCATTGGAACTCTACACTGCAGATGTTGGGAAGGATTTGTGAGCAGAAGAGGGCAGTTGTTGAGTACCAGCATCAACAAGGCCATCGGTATTCAGTTCAGACTCCACACATAAGACCTCAGGAGTGGACATGGATGTCAGAATTATGTACCATCCTCCAAAACTTTGAGGACTCCATCAAGATGGTGATCGGCGATGAAGCCATAATTAGCGTCACCATCCCGCTTCTCTGTCTTCTGAAACGCTCTCTGCTCACAATCAAAGAGGACGCATTGCAGGCGGAGCACGATGAGATGGAGCAATGAACCATATAGGGTGATTACACACAGCCAAGACTCATCTCATCCTAACGTGGATTGGGTGACAACGAGGAAGAGGAGGAGGAGAAAGGACAGGAGCTAGTTTCATGCACTATAGACGGTACTACCTGCACAGCTGTCATACCGTCTGTTCAGCATGGATGGCCAGAGGACAGAGAGGAGGAGGAGAAGGAGAGCATGGTCAGTCATCCTCTTGGTGAAGACACGGAAGTCTTGCCTGTTAGTAGTCTGGCACCCATGGCTGAGTTTATGTTACGCTGCCTTTCCCATGACCCTCGCGTTCTCAAAATTTTGGGTGACAGTCATTACTGGTTGGTGACACTTCTAGACCCATGCTACAAGCAGAACTTTATATCTCTTATTCCTGAGGCGGACAGGTGTACAAAAATGGGGCAGTACCAGAAGGCCCTTGTTGCGGAACTATTAAAAAAATTCCCATCTGAAAACGCTGGCGGCAGAGGGCACAGTTCGTTGGACAACCAAGGAGTACAGGCGAGAGAGACACAACTTAAATCCAGCAGAGGAAGGGGAACACTGTCAAAGTTCAGAGTTTTCTCAGACCCTCCCATCTGACAGGCCCTGAGGCGAGGGGTACTCTCACAAGGAGTGCAATGTTTGGGAAGATGCTGAGGGAGTACCTTGCCGACCGTACCAACGTCCTCCGTGATTCCACTGTGACTTATAATTATTGGGCATCCAAGCTGGATACGTGGAATGAACTTTCTCTCTATGCCTTGGAGGTCCTGGCCTGCCCTGCCGCCAGCGTTTTATCAGAGCGGGTTTTTAGTGCAGCTGGTGGAATTATAACTGATAAGCGCATAAGCCTGTCAACTGAAAATGCTGAAAGGCAGACTCTTATAAAAATGAACAAGGGCTGGATTGGGCCAGACTTCTTAACACCACTGAATGATAGCGGCGTAACATAAACTCCAATCCAGTGTCTTTTCTTGGGAGTTGTATTCTCATGCACCTTTTCACACCCAGACATGGGTATAAGCTTCCTGATATTGGCTATTTGCTCTTGTCCTCCTCCTTCTCCTCATCCTCCACCATCATATCACCAGGGTGACCGTGGTCCGTGATGCAACACCCACCTACTTTTTTTAAAGGGTGTTTATGATGCCCGTAAAAAAAGAAAAATTATACAGTATGTTCATGTATACCCCCCAGGGGTAAATGTTTGTCAGCCCATACACTTAGTGCATGGGCATTACAAGTATAGGAGGCCCGCTCCTTTCTAATGGGAACATTTTTTTATGAGGCCCTCCTCCACATCTCTTCCAAGGGGCATTGAAGTGCCTCCAAATTTTCGGCAGCCCTTGCATTCACTGCATAGGCCAACACTATGGGAGACTCTCCTTTCTAATGGGAATTTGTCGTTACTGTGGCCCTGCTCCATGTGTCTTTAAATTCTTATTGGGGTTTTTCCTAAAATTGTCAGACATTGGACTCACTGTATACCCTATTACTGTATAGCAGACCCTCTGCTTTCTAATGGGAACATGTACCTTGTTACTGTGGCCCTGCTCCATGTGTCTTTAAATTCTTAGTGGTGTTTTTACTAAAATTGGTCAGCCGTTGGACTCACTGCATACCCTATAACTGTATAGCAGACTCTCTCCTTTCTAAAGGGAACATGTGGTACTTGTTACTGTGTCGCTGCTCTATGTGTCTTTAAATTCTTATTGGGGTTTTTCCTAAAATTGTCAGCCATTGGACTCACTGCATACCCTATAACTATTTAGCAGACCCTCTCCTTTCTAATGGGACCATGTCGTACCTTGTTACTGTGGCCATGCTCCATGTGTCTTTAAATTCTTAGTGGTGTTTTTACTAAAATTGCTCAGCCGTTGGACTCACTGCATACCCTATAACAGTATAGCAGACTCTCTCCTTTCTAATGGGAACATGTCATACCTTGTTACTGTGGCCCTGCTCTGTGTGTCTTTAAATTCATAGTTGGGTTTTTCCCAAATTTTCGCAGCCCTTGCATTCACAGGATAGGCATTGCCACTATAGGAGACCCACTGTAACGGGGCTGGGAGGTGGAACCTCTGAGCAACTATACAAAGGGGCAGTCCTTGTAAGGAAGCGGGTGGCTCCCAGGGAAGGCGGGCAGGCAGTCACGGCTAGTGACGGGGACAGTCTCTGGGTAAGAGGGCAGGAGGTCACGGCAAGTGACGGGGACAGTCTCTGGGTAAGAGGGCAGGAGGTCACGGCAAGTGACGGGGACAGTCTCTTGACAGGCGGGTGGTCACAGCAAGTGACGGCTGAGCCTCCAGGTAGGCTAGCAGGCAGGTAGCAGGTGGACGCTCCCAGGTGAGCGGGCGAGAGTCTCTGGACAGGCAGGTGGTCACAGCTAGTGACGGCTGAGCCTTCAGGTAGGCTAGCAGGCAGGTAGCAGGTGGACGCTCCCAGGTGAGCGAGCGAGAGTCTCTGGACAGGCAGGTTGTCACAGCAAGTGATGGCTGAGCCTCCAGGTAGGCTAGCAGGCAGGTAGCAGGTAAGCGATCACAGGTGAGTGGGTAAGAGTCTCTGGACAGGCAGGTGGTCACAGCACGTGACGGCAGAGCCTCCAGGTAGGCTAGCAGGCAGGTAGCAGGTGAGAGCTCCCAGGTGAGCGGGTAAGAGTCTCTGGACAGGCAGGTGGTCACAGCACGTGACGGCAGAGCCTCCAGGTAGGCTAGCAGGCAGGTAGCAGGTGAGCGCTCCCAGGTGAGCGGGCAGACGGATCCATAGACAGACTGGCAGGGCTGGTAGGCAGACTGTCAGACCGCAGGAATAACAGCAGATAGACACAAGTCAGGCAGGCATCAGACAGGAAACTGGCAGGTAACTGGCAGGTAACTGGTAACGGGACCTGAGGGCTGAAGCAGAGTGATGAACTATGCTACAACATTGCTCGGGCACCTCCATTTTGGAGGAGGTGCCTTATATATGGAGAGATCCTCCGGCCATTGGCCGGGGACTCCTTAGGACGGCGCACGCGGCCCCTTTAAGAGAGGGGGAGCGCGCGCGCGCCCTAAGCACAGTGGCCGGGAAGGAGCGCGCGCTGCCAGCAGAGCGGGAGGAAGACGCCGGGCACGGAGCGGAGAGGTGAGGGGAACGGCGTCCCTGCCTTGCAGGAGGCAGGGACGCCGACGCTACACCCGCTCCTTTATAATGGGAACATTTTTTTTACTGAGACCCTCCTCTATGTCTCTTCAAAGGGGTATTGGGTTGTGTCCAAATTTTTGGCAGCCCTTGCCGTCACTGGATACGCAATAACAGTATAGGAGACCCACTTGTTAATAATGGGAACAACAAAGCATAGCCGGCTGATGGCTCTCTAACAATAGCTAGGGCCGACTGCTGGCCTTTTAAGAATAGTAAGGGCCGGCTGATGTCCCTTTAAAAATAGGCTTTATGACTTTCAGAGTCCCTCCATCATAAATAAAACAGGATGTGTCTGATGATGTGTCACACACCACATTGCCAGATAAGGTTGTAAAATGTTAAAATGACATTTCCCGGTGAATGCATTTGTCTTAAAAAAAAAACGTAAAAAAAAACAAACAATAGGATCTTTCTTTAGTATAAAAAACAGCGCCACCAATTGAACAACAATGTAATCACATTGTTCAGCTCATGCACCTCCTCCTCCATCTCCGAAATGACCACATCAGTCACAAGCTGACAGCACTGCAGCACTGCCTTGGCCAAGCGGCAACAGGCTGTGCTGAAGATAGCATGCTTAATGCTTAATTGAAAAACCACCCAGCGCTGCAGAGTGGTTGAAAGCTGTAACACAGCAGCCTGATTTGTGGCTCTCACCGCTGAACATACAGCCAGGCATGGTCGTGTGTGACAATGGGCAGAACCTGGTGACGGAGAAATGACAGCCGGGGTAGATACGGTTTCCCTCTATGCCAGTCCTTTCACCGAGCTAAAGAATATGGCTGTGGGAAATACAACTCCTACTGAGAAGCTGTTTCAGATTGAAAAACATTGTGCCCACCAGAGAATTTGATTCTGTGGGCTAACATTTCTCCCCAGCTCAAGAGCCCCATAGCAGCTGCAAAGTTAGTGCTATCATGAACTCTCCTGAGGTAGAAGCCAAGGCACACCAGAGAATTCTCTGGTGGGACCGTCCAACCCTGCCAAGAAGCAGTCCTGGCTAAGAAAAGTGTGTGGAAAGGTTCCCGGACACTCTACGGCTGCTTTTTTACTGAGGAGGAAACACACGCAAACATGGGGAGAACATACAAAGTCCTTGAAGATGTTGTCCTTGCTGGGATTTGAACCCAGGATCCCAGCGCTGCAATGCTTCAGTGCTAACCACTGATCCAATGTGCTGCCATTCACCCTCTAATATCTAACAGCCTGGAGAAACTTGCACCTACTGTCACTCTATCTTCAGCTCCTTTGTGAGAAAATGTATTTGGGCAGCCACTCAGTCTACCAAATAAAATTCCTGAGAAGGAAATTGGGGATGGCTTCGCTATTGGTACTGGGGGCAGTGCTAACACCATGGCGTTGTACCATAGTTTGCTGGAAATATTCCAGACTGGTAGGAGGCAAGAAAATTCCCACAGAAAAGTACCAGCAGTAATGTTCAGGTACCCGCACTTGTAGAAGATGGAGACAACACCGGGAGAAATAGTGACAGCTGGGGACCGAGTATGGACACGAGGCATGAGGCATGTGGTTGTGAAAAGCTTCCGCCTCCACAAGCCTAAAAGGCCACATTTCAAGAGAAAGCAGCTTTACAGGACTTCCTGTGAGAAATGACACGCAGGGTAGATAGGGTTTCCCTCTATGCCAGTCCTTTCACTGAGCTAAATACAACTGTCAGCAAAAAATGTTGTGGACTGGCTCCGTACCGTCCCTGGCCACATTCACCTGTCCACGTGTTTGTAGTTAGGCGGTCCTTCCCAGTAAGTGCACTGGGGAGGGCACGGGTAATGTTGTGGGACCTGTGCTTGTGGAAGGCGGAGGCGATACCGGGAAATTTAGTGGCGGCTGGGGACCGAGTATGGACACCTGGCCGCCTTAAAAGGCCATATTTAAAGTGCAAAGAGCTGCCTAGAAATCTGGCTGTTTTGTGTTGTGGCCTGTGGGTGGGTGGCTGGCTGGCTGAATACTTGTACTTGCATTCCAAGTAACAGAAAACTAAGCAGATGGTGGCCTCTATCATCATCATGGCCTCACCTCGGCACTATGAACTCTCCTGAAGGAGAAGCCAGGGCCCGCCGGAGGAGTCTCCGGTTCTCTGGTGGGTCCGTCCAACAAGCTGCATTACAGGACTTCCTGTAAGAAATTACATTCAGGGTAGATAGGGTTTCCCTCTATGCCAGTCCTTTCACCGAGCTAAATACAACTCTCAGCAAAAAAAGTTGTGGACTTTCTCCGTACTGTCCCTGGCCACATTCACCTGTCCACGTGTTTGTGGTTAGGCGGTCCTTCCCAGTAAGTGCACTGGGGAGGGCACGTGTAATGTTGTGGGACCCGTGCTTGTGGAAGGAGGAGGCCATACCGGGAAATATAGTGGAGGCTGGCGTGTCTCTCCTGTCTCAGTTTTCGCTCAGCTCTTTTGGGCTTGACCGTCAATGGTAGTCTCTCACGTTTGCGATAAAGGGATCCAGACGTCGGCACTTGACAGGCGGCGTCAGGTCCCGGGAACTTACTTAGCGTGGGGCGCAGGTCCTGACTCTGACAAACATGCCCAGGGCTCAGGGAGCTTCTGTAAGGGGTCCGGAGCTTCTCAGGCTGTGTCCGACTCTGGTGCGATGCAGGCCTATGGCTGAGGCTTGTCGCGCTGGGTTCTGCAGTCCCTTTGGAGCACGTCTGCTCCACTCTGCAGCCTGGTGCCAAATCTGCCTGTTTTTTGGCGCGCTGGACTTTTATATCCAGGAAATCCCTTCCGGAGGTCACCTGATCAGGTCCGGTATCTGAATTTGTTCCCCCTTCAACTCTTCTAGCATAACTTGGTTCCTCTTTATTTCGCCGGTTCAGCAGATGGCAATCTTACCTCATCTCTGGCACATCCTGCAAGAATCCTCCAGATGGTTCGTTGCTCTTTACTACATTCCTCCCCCCTCTTTGCTCGCCAGTCTTCGGGTGAGTGGACTTCTTGCGGGATTGACGTCTCCTTCCAGGCAGCGCAAGATCAGACAAGAGTTGAGCACACTCTTCTGTTTTCTGTTGAATCTGAGACCAGATAAACTTTTCTTAGGCATAACAGTTAGAAAGGATTCTGGTATTAGCCCACTCAGTCCTGTGGAGCTCCTCCTGCAGAGATGATTCTGGAGTTCCTGAAGAATCAATCACTGGAGATTGCAATCGCCTCCCGATTCATTCTCTCTCCCACTTGAGGGTGACAATGGCAGCTTTGACAGACTCAACGGTACTGTAGCCCATCCTTTTAAATCCTCCAAGACCCCTGCTTGTGGCGTCTCAGCAACTTCAGTTGGAGATTCAGTCCCATGACAGTCCTCCACTTCGGAAGAGCAGGGCAGCAGCATGTTGCTTTGCAACACTCTGGATAAGTGATGAGCGAGCAAGCTCGCTACTGCTCGGTGCTCGCCCTAGCATCTCACTGCTCAAGATGCTCGGCGCTCGCCGAGTATTTCCGGGTTGCTCGGGCGGGAACTAGGGTCCCCTCCCTGCATGTTTGGTGCTCTTTAGAGAGGCAATGAACATGCAGGGATTGCCTGCCATGCACTGTAATGCCGTAACCATGTTGGTTGTGGGCATTACAGTGATTGGCTGGCCGCACAGGGTCATCAGGTCTATATCAGTCCTGGCGCCGCCATGCTCGTCACAGTCACTCTGGATCAGACAGTGTAGGGAGAGCTGCTGCTGCGTTAGGGAGAGATTTGATTGTGTATTAGGTAGTGTTTGGAGAAAAACCGTACATTACACATATCCATCTTAACAAACAGTCCTTCTGAGGACTAATCCATCTGCAGAGATATCAGGCAGGCAGGGTGTATAGGCAGGCAGTGTATATAGCAGACTGCAGTGCATATAGCTCAAGAGGCTCCATTCCAATTCTGCCTTCTGCTGCTATACAAAGGCCCAGGTCTCAGGGGCAAGGAATAATCCTCATTATTTGCTTAAAAAGCAATCCAGAGAACACCGTTTTTTCTGTGCCATTAGCTTGTTGGCACTGCAGAATACAGCCAGGTCCTTTTCATATTAGAGAGCTAGAAATCCAGCTATTTAAAACTGTGTTTTCTCCGTCAAACAGATCACATATAGGTTGTCAGAAAATACTACCATTTCTGGCCTCCATTAAAAATTTCCTTTAGTGTGTCAGTGAAGCAATTCACAGCAGTTTGCTGTTCAAACTACTTACCTACAGGCAAGGTATTTAAAACTCTGTTTTCTCCATCACACGGATCACATATACATTGTCAGAAAATACTGCCATTTCTGGCCTCCATTAGAAATTTCTTTCATTGTGTCAGTGAAGCAATTCACAGCAGTTCGCTGGTCAAACTACTTACAAACAGGCCAGGTATTTAAAACTCTGTTTTCTCCATCACACATATAAGTTCGCTCCAAAATCAGTCATTTGTAGTGAGCGTGGAAGATACTGTCCTCCATTTAAAATGGGCAAGGCACGTGGAAAGGGATGGGGAACTAGACGTGCTGGTAATGGTACATGCAGAGGCCGAGGACAAGGCCGTGGGCAAGCCGAAATTGTGCCACAACAAAAACCCACATCTTCGCGCCTGACCTTCCTGTCCCAATTTCTAGGGGACTGCAGCACACCACTATTGAACCCAGAGCAGTGTCAAAAGGTTGTTGGTTGGATAACGGATAATGCTTCCAGTCACTTAGCCACCACCACCACCACCCTGTCTTCCACACGGTCAAGTCTCAGTAGCCATGAGTCTGGAACGCATATTCCTCACCCTGATCCTCCTTCCTCCCACCATGCCGAGCACCCAGAGTCAACTAATCCCACACTTGGACACTCTGAAGAGCTGTTCACTTTTCCATTTATAGATTCGGGCCTCTCGTCCGGTCCACTTGAAGCGGGGCAAGAGGAGATCGTGTGTAGCGATGCCCAAATATTTGAGCAGCCATGGTCACACGAAGGCGACGGTGGGAAAGTTTCACAAGAGGTGGACGATGGTGAGACACAATTGCCAGAAAGTCAGGAGGAGGACCAGGGTGCGGAAGTGGAAGACGAGGTGGTGGATGATATAGTAACTGACCCAACCTGGCAGGAGGACATGCAGAGCGAGGACAGCAGCACACAGAGGGAGGGAGGCAGAGCACCCCAACAGGCAGGAAGAAGCAGTGTTGGGGCCGCAGACAGAAGGCAGGCTACCGTTCCCTGTAACACCAACACAAAGGAAGTTGCCAGTACAACTGTTAGGTCTTCCCGAGTCTGGATGTTTTTTAAAGACTCTGCCGATAACCCCAAAAAGGCCATTTGCACCACCTGCCAGGCCAGCATCAGCAGGGGTGGCAAAACGACCAGCCTGACCACCACCAGCATGATCAGGCACATGGCAGCAAAGCACCCGAATTTGTGGGCCGAAACCCAGGGTCCAGGAACAGTGTCTTCGGGTGGCACCATTGCTTCTTCCGCTGTTGTGCATGCAAGCCAATCCCCTGTCCATGGTGCATGCGAAGATGCCTCCTGCCCTGCACCTGTCCTTGCACACTCTCAAGTAGCAGCATGAGGAAGCTTGTCCATGTCCATGTCCTTGTCCCAGCGCAGCATTCAGTTGTCCATATCCCAGTCCTTGGAACGCAAGTGCAAATATGCAGCCAACGCCCCCACAGGCCACACTACTAAATTCTCACATTTCACAACTGCTTGCGCTCGAAATGTTGCCTGTTAAGCTTGTGGAGACGGAAGCATTCCGCAACCTGATGGCGGCGGCCGTCCCTCGGTACTCGGTCCCCAGCCGCCACTATTTCTCCCGGTGTGCCGTTCCCGCATTACACAAGCATGTGTCCCAAAACATTAGCCGTGCTCTCAACAACACTGTTACTGGTAAAGTCCACCTAACCACGGACACGTGGAAAAGTGCTTGTGGGCAGGGACGGTACATCTTACTGATGGCACTCTGGTTTAACATAGTGGAAGCCGGTACCCAGTCGGACCTTGGGGCGGATCACGTCCTCCCGACGCCAAGGATTGCGGGCCCTAGGTCAATCAGGGTTGCCCCCACGGTCTACAGCTCCTGCACCTCATCCTACTTAGCCTCCTCCTCCTCTTCAGCCTCCATCTCCGAAATGACCACATCAGTCACAAGCTGGAAGCACTGCAGCACTGCCTTGGCCAAGCGGCAAAAGGCTGTGCTGAAGCTAATATGCTTAGGTGAAAAACCACACAATGCTGAAGAGTTGTGGACAGCTCTGAAAGAGAAGGCAGATCTGTGGCTCACACCGCTGAACCTACAACCAGGCATGGTCGTGTGTGACAATGGCTGGAACCTGATGGCGGCTCTGAGGCGAGGCGAGGTCACACACGTACCATTCCTGGGCCATGTGCTTAACCTCGTGGTTCAGCGGTTTCTCAAATACTACCCGGAGCTGCCGAATCTGCTTGTTAAAGTACGCCACCTGTGTGCCCATTTTAGAAAGTCAGCTACAGCTTCCGCCGCCCTTGCTGTGTTTCAGCAGCGTTTGCAGCTTCCAGCTCACAGACTGGTGTTAGTTGTCTCCACGCGTTGGAACTTTACACTGCAGATGTTGGGAAGGATTTGTGAGCAGAAGAGGTCAGTTGTTGAGTACCAGCATGAACAAGGCCGTCGGTATTCAGTTCAGACTCCACACATAAGACCTCAGGAGTGGACATGGATGTCAGACATATGTACCATCCTCCAAATCTTTGAGGACTCCATCAAGATGGTGAGCGGCGATGACGCCATAATTAGCGTCACCATCCCGCTTCTCTGTCTTCTGAAACGCTCTCTGCTCACAATCAAAGAGGATGCATTGCAGGCGGAGCACGATGAGATGGAGCAAGGTACCATACAGGGTGATGACACACAGTCAAGCCTCATCTCATCCCAACATGGACTGGGTGACAATGAGGAAGAGGAGGAGGAGGAAGGACAGGAGCTAGTTTCATGCACTATAGACGGTACTACCTGCACAGCTGTCATACCGTCTGTTCAGCGTGGATGGCCAGAGGACAGAGAGGAGGAGGAGAAGGAGAGCATGGTCAGTCATCCTCTTGGTGAGGACACGGAAGTCTTGCCTGTTAGTAGTCTGGCACCCATGGCTGAGTTTATGTTACGCTGCCTTTCCCATGACCCTCGCGTTCTCAAAATTTTGGGTGACAGTCATTACTGGTTGGTGACACTTCTAGACCCACGCTACAAGGAGAACTTTATATCTCTTATTCCTGAGGAGGACAGGTGAACAAAAATGGGGCAGTACCAGAAGGCCCTTGTTGCGGAACTATTAAAAAAATTCCCATCTGAAAACACTGGCAGCAAAGAGCACACTTCGTTGGACAATCAAGGAGTACAGGCAAGAGAGACACAACTTCAATCCAGCAGAGGCAGGGGAACACTGTCAAAGTTCTGGGAGAGTATTCACAGACCCTCCCATCGCACAGGCCCTGAGGCGCGGGGTATTCTCACAAGAAGTGCAAAGTTTGGAAAGGTGCTGAGGAAGTACCTTGCCGAACGTACCAACGTCCTCCGTGATTCCTCTGTGCCTTATAATTATTGGGTATCCAAGCTGGATACGTGGAATGAACTGGCTCTTTATACCTTGGAGGTCCTGGCCTGCCCTGCCGCCAGCGTTTTATCAGAGCGGGTTTTTAGTGCCGCTGGTGGAAATATAACCGATAAGCGCATCCGCCTGTCAAATGAAAATGCTGACAGGCTGACTCTTATAAAAATGAACATGGGCTGGATTGGGCCAGACTTCTCAACACCATAGAATGATAGCAGCGTAACATAAACTCATATCCAGTGTCTTTTCTTGGGAGGTGTATTCCCAAGCACCTTTTCACACCCACACATGGGTATACGCTTCCTGATTTTGGCTATTTGCTCTTGTTTCCTCTTTCTCCTCATCTTCCACCACCATATCACTAGGGTGACCGTGGTCCGTGATGCAACACCCACATAATTTTTTTAAAGGGTGTTTATGATGCCCGTAAAAAAAATTTTATACAGTATGTTCATGTATACCTCACAGGGGTAAATGTTTGTCAGCCCACACACTTAGTGCATGGGCATTACAAATATAGGAGGCCTGCTCCTTTCTAGTGGGAACATTTTTTTATTAGGCCCTCCTCCACGTCTCTTCCAAGGGTCATTGAAGTGCATCCAAATTTTGGGAGACTCTCTCCTTTCTAATGGGAATTTGTCGTTACTGTGGCCCTGCTCTATGTGTCTTTAAATTCTTAGTGGGGTTTTTCTTAAAATTGGTCAGCTGTTGGACTCACTGCATACCCTATAACTGTATAGCAGACCCTCTCCTTTCTAATGGGAACATGTCGTACCTTGTTACTGTGGCCCTGCTCTGTGTGTCTTTAAATTCTTAGTGGGGTTTTTCCTAAAATTGGTCAGCCGTTTGACTCACTGCATACCCTATAACTGTAAAGCAGACCCTCTCCTTTCTAATGGGAACAGGTCGTACCTTGTTACTGTGGCCCCGATCTGTGTGTCTTTAAATTCTTAGTGGGGTTTTTCCTAAAATTGGTCAGCCGTTGGACTCACTGCATACCCTATAACTGTATAGCAGACCCACTCCTTTCTAATGGGAACATGTCGTACCTTGTTACTGTGGCCCTGCTCTGTGTGTCTTTAAATTCTTAGTTGGGTTTTTCCTAAAATTGTCAGCCATTGGACTCACTGCATACCCTATAACTGTATAGCAGACTCTCTCCTTTCTAATGGGAACATGTCGTACCTTGTTACTGTGGCCCTGCTCTATGTGTCTTTAAATTCTTAGTGGGGTTTTTCCCAAATTTTGGCAGCCCTTGCAGTCACAGCATGGGCATTACCACTATAGGAGACCCGCTCCTTTATAATGGGAACATTTTTTTTACTGAGACCCTCCTCTATGTCTGTTCAAAAGGGTATTGGGTTGCGTCCAAATTTTTGGCAGCCCTTGCCGTCACTGGATACGCAATAACAGTATAGGAGACCCACTTGTTAATAATGGGAACAACAAATCCGGCTGATGGCTCTCTAACAATAGCTAGGACCGACTGCTGGTCTTTTAAGAATAGTAAGCGCCGGCTGATGTCCCTATAAAAATAGGCTTTATGACTTTCACAGTCCCTCCATCATAAATAAAACAGGATCTGTCCGATGATGTGTCAGACACCACATTGCTACATAAGGTTGTAAAATGTTAAAATGACATTTCCCGGTGAATGCATTTGTCTTAAAAAATAAAGTAAAAAAAAAAAAAAATAATGGGATCCTTCTTTAGTATAAAAAACAGCGTAACCAATTTAACCTCAATGTAATCATATTGTTCAGCTCATGCACCTCCTCCTCCATCTCCGAAATGACCACATCAGTCACAAGCTGACAGCACTGCAGCACTGCCTTGGCCAAGCGGCAACAGGCTGTGCTGAAGATAACATGCTTAATTGACAAACCGCCCAGGGCTGCAGATTTGTTGAAAGCTGTAACACAGAAGCCTGATCTGTGGCTCTCACCACTGAACATACAGCCAGGCATGGTCGTGTTTGACAATGGGCGGAACCTGGTGACGGAGAAATGACAGCCGGGGTAGATACGGTTTCCCTCTATGCCAGTCCTTTCACCGAGCTAAAGAATATGGCTGTGGTGAAATACAACTCCCACTGAGAAGCTGTTTCAGATTGAAAAACATTGTGCCCACCAGAAGATTTGATTCTGAGGGCTAACCTTTCTCCCCAGCTCAAGAGCACCATAGCAGCTGCAAAGTTAGCGCTATCATGAACTCTCCTGAGGTAGAAGCCAAGGCATACCAGAGAATTCTCTGGTGGGACCGTCCAACCCTGCCGAGAAGCAGTCCTGGCTAAGAAAAGAGTGTGGAAAGGTTCCCGGACACTCTATGGCTGCGTTTTTACTGAGGAGGAAACACACGCAAACACGGGGAGAACATGCAAAGTCCTTGCTGGGATTTGAACCCAGGATCCCAGCGCTGCAATGCTTCAGTGCTAACCACTGATCCAATTTGCTGCCATTCACCCTCTAATATCTAACAGGCTGGAGAAACTTGCACCTACTGCCACTCTATCTTCAGCTCCTTTGTGAGAAAATATATTTGGGCAGCCACTCAGTCTACCAAATAAAATTCCTGAGAAGGAAATTGGGGATGGCTTCGCTACTGGTACTGGGGGCAGTGCTAATACCATGGCGTCGTACCATAGTTTGCTGGAAATATTCCAGGCTGGTAGGAGGCAAGCAAATTCCCACAGAAAAGTACCAGCAGTAATGTTCAGGCCACATTTCAAGTGCAAGCAGCTTTTGAGGACTTCCTGGGAGAAATGACACGCAAGGTTGATACAGTTTCCTACTATGCCAGTCCTTTCACCGAGCTAAATACAACTCTCAGCAAAAAAAGTTGTGGACTGGCTCCGTATCGTCCCTGGTCACATTCACCTGTCCACGTGATTTGTGGTTAGGCGGTCCTTCCCAGTAAGTGCACTGGGGAGGGCACGGGTAATGTTGTCGGACCCGTGCTTGTGGAAGGCAGAGACGATACCGGGAATAATAATGGCGGCTGGGTACAGAGTATGGATACCCGGTCGCCGCCGGCATGAGGTTGTGAAAAGCTTCCGCCTCCACGAGCTTAAAAGGCCATATTTCAAGTGCAAAGAGCTGCCCAGAAATCTGGCAGTTTAGTGTTGTGGCCTGTGGGTGGGTGGGTGGCTGGCTGCATACTTGCACTTGCATTCCAAGTAACAGAAAACTAAGCAGATGGTGGCTTCTTTAATCATCATGGCCTCACCTCGGCACTATGAACTCTCCTGAAGGAGAAGCCAGGGCCCTCCGGGGTAGTCTCCGGTTCTCTAGTGGGCCCGTCCAACCCTGCCAAAAAGCAGCCCTGGCTAAGATAAGTGTGGGGTAAGGTTCCCGGACACTCTATGGCTGCTTTTTTAATGTGGATCGGCCATGCTTATGCATGTTATTTCTCAAAACGCATTACAGATCAGGCCATTGTCCAACTCTGTATTCAAGAAAATAAATGCGCAAAGAAAGATGTGTGTGTGTGTGAAAGCACCACCGAAAAGTGCGAGTTGATGTTGGACGGGCTGCCATTGCTTCTGCAACAAGCTCAAATACAGGACTTCCTGGGAGAAATGACACGCAGGGTAGATACGGTTTCCCTCTATGCCAGTCCTTTCACCGAGCTACAACTCTTAGCAAAAAAAGTTGTGGACTGGCTCCGTACCGTCCCTGGCCACATTCACCTGTCCACGTGTTTGTGGTTAGGCGGTCCTTCCCAGTAAGTGCACTGGGGAGGGCACGGGTAATGTTGTGGGACCCGTGCTTGTGGAAGGCGGAGGCGATACCGGGAAATATAGTGGCGGCTGGGGACCGAGTATGGACACCCGGAACGCCGCCGGCATTAGGTTATGAAAAGCTTCCGCCTCCACGAGCCTTTAAGGCCACATTTCAAGTGCAAGCAGCTGTCATAAATTTGGCAGCATAGTATTGCAGCCTGTGGGTGGGTGGGTGGCTGCCTGCATACTTGCGCTTGCATTCCAAGGAATTGGGTAGGGACAACTGAATGCTGTAGTGGGACAAGGACGTGGACAGTGATTGTTGCAAGTCTCCAACGACAGGTGCATGGCGGGAGGCATCTTCGAATGCGCCAAGGATCACTTATGATGGGCACACTTTTAGGCAGTGACCTGGGAGTCAGAGATGCTTTCAGAGGTCTTCCCCATGCTGTTCCCATGTCTTTTCAGCACTGTATGCATGTGTCTGATGATGTGTCACACACCACATGGCCAGATAAGGTTGTAAAATGTTAAAATGACATTTCCTGGTGAATGCATTTGTCTTGGTTGAAAGCAATGCAAAAGTGCAAAAACGCATCAAAAACACTACGTGTGAACATAGCCCAAGCTGTGGAGGAGTATTTTTGTTTTTGGTTATTTATTTTGCCTTATATACAAGTCATTACCCTGGAAAGGATGTTCCTTAATATATTTCCCAGGAAAATCCATTTTGGTTTTGTTTTTGTATGTTGTATTGTGAGTCCGTAAAAGTGGCATAATACTCTGACCACGTTGTTGACAGCAGTGATCTGGGAGTCAGAGATACTTCCAGGGGTCTTCCCCATGCTGCTCCCATGTCATTTGAGCACTGTTCCCATCAATTTGGGCAATTTGTAGGCCCTCTGCTGACCGCCGGGGGGAGCCGCCTGAAAAATGCTTGAGTTTCCCATAGACTTACATTGGGCTCGTTGCTCGGGTCGAGCACCCAAGTATTCCAATTTGCTCGACCCGAGCAACGAGTACCCGAGCATTTTAGTGCTCGCTCATCACTACTCTGGATGTCGCTGTGTCATCCCCTTTGGGTCAGATCTCGTAGACTGGGTTATCGGGGTGGACCTTCTTTACCACTCGATAAGGTATTGCCTCCCAAATGTGATCCAGCTTACTCCCGAGCCGCTTGGCTCGCACTAGCACAGGGTCCCCTGACTGGAGTGGTCCACCCAAGGTTGGGGAACGACTTGAATGTTCCACTTCCAGGAACTTCTGATCAACCAATCTTCTCACAGTGTGAAGTTGGTGTCAGTGCTCCCGAATCCAGGTACTTGGGCTTCTGCCCGGACAGGGGTCTTGTGATTCCAGCTCCAGTTCAGTGATTTCTCATACATTCCTCCCAAACAGCAACATGTAAGGGGTGTAGCTCGTAGTCACATAGACTCGATTATTATACACCCACACCAGCTCAGACACATAGTCGGGCCACTTCATCTTCTTGTCTTCTTCCAGAGTTCGCAACTTTTGCAACAGGGTTTGGTTGAAGCGTTCTCAAGCTCCGTTCCCCTGGGGGTGGTATGGCGTTGTTCAGGATTTATTGATTACATAGATACGATACAGTTCATACATCACTCGCCCCTGGAAGCAGGCCCCCTGGTCTGGAATGTATTCACTTTGGGCACCCATATATTGGAATGAAATCCTGACAGATGGCCTTAGCTGCAGCTTCAGCTGTCTGATCTCGAGTAGGGGTCACCACTGTAAACTTGGTGAAGTGGTCAGTCATTACCAAGCAATACCCGTAGCCATTGTATGAAGCTCCGATCATCAGGTAGTCAATCATCAGGACCTCCAAGGGTGTAGAAGTTTGGATGGTCTGAAAAGGAGCCCTCTGTTCCTGGGGCTTACTTAGCTCACACTGGCGACATTTTCGGCAAACTCCTTCAACATACTGACGCAGTTGGGGCCAATACACCAGCCGTTCTAACCACCGGAATGTCTTCTCCACACCAAAGTGAGCACCCCTCTCGTGAGGTTCCTTGGCCAGTTGTACCACAAATATTTCTGGAACAAATTCTTGCCAGGTAATGTTGAAGTCCCTAGCTAATTGGATTCTTCAGCATAGCAAGCCATCTTTCAGAATGAGCCTTTCCCACTGGCCCAAGATTTGCAGAGTAGTTGGGAGCGAAGCAGCCCTGGCCTCTTGGTTTTGTTTTTCACCCAGGGTGACCCATTCTCTCAGTTTTGCCAGTTCTGTGCCAGACTTCTGTAGATGTATCCACTTGTCTCTTGATGGGCCTAGAATTTGAGTGGGTCTGGGCTCTCCTCCAGACTCCTGGGCGTCTACTACAGCAGCGGCAAACTGACTGAAATCCGAGATCTTGTCGCCTTCAAGCTGTTATGATCTGCAACAAGTACTAAGGAAAGAAAGGCGAAAGCTATCCCTACAGTAAGACTAAGCTGAATCCCTACGATGTAGCGGGCTGCCTGTTCCTTGCGAACAGACCCGCCTTAGTCCTCGGCTAGTCTGAACGAAGACCTATAGCATAAAGGGGAGGGGTCCCTAAAAAAACTAAGGACTGGAACAAAAAATGGGACACCTCCTAAACAAAGAAGTTGTTGCAGAACACAAAAAGATAAACTGACAAAAAGGTACTAGAGGTCCCAGAAGGACCAAGCGAACTGACAGAGAAAGGCACAGAAGCACCTGGCTAGCAAAACAGTCAAAAAACACTGAAGTCCAGCACAGCCAAAAGGGCGGAGCTGGAATATAAAGGCAGATGGTCACGTGACCCCAAAACACAAGATGGAAAAAACAAACAGGAGGGTTCTAACACAAGCTCTTCGTGTATATCTCTTTTCGGCTCTGCTTGGGTGACTTGGGACTAGAGATGAGCGAATGTTTCAATATTCGATTCAGATTATGATCGTCGAATTTGCAATACTCGCCAATTTATTAGTCGAATGATCATCGAACATTACCGAATGCCATAGAATTCAATGGGAGGACAAAGAAAAAGCATACCCAATACCTTAAAACCAGCCCAAAAGCTGCCAAAACACATCAAATAAGCGGTAGACACCTGGAATGTGTCATCAATTGGCCCAGAGTACTAGTACTATAATTATTATTACTATTACAGCGACATTTATTCCGTGACGCTTTACATATCAAAGGGGGTCACCAACTGGTACAAGAGGAGAGAGGACCCTGCCCGTGAGGGCGCACAAACAATCTACAAGTGATGGGTGATGATTCAGTAGGTCAGGGTACAGCTAGTCGTGCAGCGGTATGCTGGAGCGAGGCTTACCGCAGATTGTAAGCTTGTCACAAGAAGTGGGTCTTCAGCTTCGTTTTAAAGGTTTCCACAGTAGGCGACAGTCTGATGTGTTGGGGTCCAGCGTTATCACAGTAGGGGAGATGCACGGGACAAATCTGTCGAAAGCCTAAATCACCTTAAGCTTCCAGGAGCTTACAACTGAGCAGATTAACCCCTGCACCGATTTAATATGAAGGCAAAAGGCTTTTTTTTAATGACTGCAGGAGTGGGAGGAATCAGACGCTGCGGTCTTCTGGCTCCTCTATGTCACGGTGAACCCGTGACACCTTGCAAGCTTCAACACAATGTTCACAAGGTAGACAGCAACAGAGGACAACATCTGCAAGTAGTTTGTATGTTCTCCCCGTGCTTGTGGGGGTTTCCTTCAGGTTCTCCGGTTACCTCCTCAGTAAAAAAGCAGCCATACAGGAGTGTTCACAGTTCGAAAAATTAGGGCCTGACACCACCATTTCCGAGGCCAACAGATTGGGAATGGTGGATTTCCACCTCTTAGCTTTGTCATGTGTGGGAGGAAACAATCTTTTACGTGACCACAAATGCGGGACCGAGGGCTGGCTGCGTTGCTGAGAGAGGGCCGAGTACGGTGAAACGGACAAACTGCTGGACTGTGAGTGAGGTGCAGGCGCAGATGTTACGGTGGATTGAGAAACCTATGGTGTGATCAGTGAAACAAACACAGCAGGCATGTCCACTTCCATTACAGCTGACAGGTTCTCACTCAGCCTGACTGGAGCAGGTAGAGAAACAGAGGTTCTGCAGTGGGAGACCTGCATGCCAATACTTGGCATGGTAACAGAGGAGGAGGAAGAAGCAACGGATGTGATTGATGGGGCAGCTGATGGTTGTTGAGGGACGCTGGTCCACATTTTATCGCAGTGAGATTGCCAGAGTAACGCATGTTGATTGCGCATGTGAAGCTTCATGCATGTAGTAGTCAAATTATTGCATTTTTTCCCTCTACTGAGTTTTTAATCGCAAAGTTTACAGATAGCATCCTTTGCAGTCTCAAAAAATGCGCAGGCTAGGCAACCCTTGCCCCTGTGAGCTGCAGACTCGCAACCACTGCTGGTCACTGCCACGGTTGTGGCTAAGGATGCAGTGCTCCTCGTTCATGTGTAGCGCCCCGAGGGTTCGGTTGCGACAGGGGTATTGCACCTCAACCAGAGGTGTGATATTTCACTCCCAGGTAAGGATGAAGTATGGACCAGGGCTCAGTTAGCAGCATACACACACTCACCCCATTTCCAGGGGACAGCTCGACGGTGCTCCCATTTATATATATGCAGGCACAACTGACCATGTCCCTGGCTGGAGTGGGGAGGGGGGAGAGAACCCAGTGATGTAGGAGCAGAGGGGACGGTTTCTGGAGCATAGGAAGGAGCTCATTGGGTGCTGGTCACCTGAGCTAAGTCACAGAGACAGATAAAAGGTGGGAGCCATCTTAGTTCAGGGAGAAGAAGGTCAGTTCAGTGGAGAAGTGACAGGGAGCAGAGGCTCTGTAGGAGCTCTGCTCAGAGGCAGGCCTAGAGAAAAGTCCGGGGCCAGAGAGGAGGAAGGAAGGAGAAGTAGGCCTAGAGAAGAGGCCGAGGGAAGGGGGAGAAGAAGGAACAGGAGAGAAGGAGAAGAGACAGAGAAGTAGAAAGGCTCCAGAAACAAGAAGGCAGAAGGGACCCTAAGAACCCACGACATATCGGGTGAAGGGTCAGGCAGAGTAAGGGTACCGGATTCCCAAGTTGGTGGAGGTAAATCATCCCTCAGCCAAAGACCGGAGGTCGTGATCATCTATTGGTGCGACCCCCCGCCAAACCTGCTAGGAAGGCACCATATAGGATAGCGGGAAACAGGGCCCACGTTTGCCCGCATAGATCCGCGGCAGCTGGACAGAAGTTTGGTCACTGGTGGGGCACAAGAGGCCAGAGAAAGGACAGAAAGGGGTCCTGTGCCAGACTCCTGAATTGCCTGGGGGTTGACCGAGCCCCTTACCTGGTGGACGCAGCACGGCTTGAGCAGTGACATGGATAACAACTGTGAGTAAAAACCCTGGACTGCATCATCGGACTCTGTGTTACTTATGCTGCGCCTGCACCATCACCCCCAGCATCCACCTACATTGCCCTGAGGCTACACTCTTCCAGTGGGGAGTTATCCTATCCCTGTGCTGCACACCAACACCAGCCTCAGCGGTCTGCCTTGCAGCGGCGGTCATCTCTGACCGCAATCCACGGGTGGCGTAGTCAGACATTCATAACTCTACAGATAGACTGCCACAGCATTGGTCTGACCACCATGAGCCACGGGATTGGGTTGCCAATACTACCCCCAGCATCACATAGAAGCCCGGTTCTGGGTGCCCCACGGCCCAGGGGGCCAGTCAGCTTTGGCGTAGTCGGCAGGATCGTGACCAACCCACCACAAACGGGTATTGCGTGCCTGAAAAAGACTTTATACTTGCCTGAGTGAAGTTTCCTGCCATTTGGAGCCGTTTCCCGCCATCTTCAGCCGTTTTCCCGCCATCGGACGCCATCTTCGGGACGTCGCGCGGGAAGAAGAGGGGCGTGTACGTCAAAAGAGCGCGAAGTCCGAAGCCCCGCCCCACGCGCTGACACCGCACAAGGTCCTGGAAGGAGCCCAGCGAGCGCTGACGTCAGCAGCGCGCGATGCCAGGTCCTCAACGCAGACCATCGCCAGCGGAGCCGAGGCCTACAGAAGAGGATCGCCGGAAGGTAGGCCACGGTTAACCAGGGGGGGAGGAAGACATCAGGAATGGAGGGCAAGATGGCGGACCGGCAGCAGATTAAGCTGCCCAGCATCGGCAGTGCCCCAGCCGTCGCGGGTCCCGACCAGCGCCAGGAGAAGACGCGTGACGCAGGAGCAGTCACAGGAGCAGGTAAGAGGAGTCTCCCTGTCCCGGACGCTGCCAGTGTCAGCCTGCTCCCGGGCCCCCTGGTGGAGCCGCCGATCCCGGGCGTCATCAACAGCGGCCCTCTCCAGGCCTGGTCGCAAGGCCTGATCTCTCCAGGCGCCTCCCAACCATGTGCGCCCCCAGTCCCGAAGCCACCACCCCTTGGGACTGACCTGTACAGCCAGCTCGCCAAACCCGGTTATCCAGAGGACCCGGACGGGTCTGAAGAATATGGCGAGGAGGAAGAAGGTGCGCAGGGAGGACACCGCTACTAAGGAATGGCAGCATACCAATGTACATAGTTGCCCGTCAGGGTGAAGGAACTGTTACAGAGAGTTACCCGGTATCGGGTCAGTTAGAACCAGCTGAGGACTGGGAGCAGCCAAATTATTGAACTATCCGGCCGAGGACTGGGAGCGGTCAATCTTGTACATAATTGCACTTCTTAAAGTGCCCCCTACTGCTTTTATGAGAAACCACAACAACAACTGACCACAGAACAAAAACCCGTTAGAGGTGGCAGAAGACGAGGTCCAGCAGCTGAATCAGCTACACCCTGCCGCCACCCCAGGGCTTACGTTGGAGGTTTATGAAAGGGTCCCTCATGTTTGTGTTTATAAGTTTGCACTTAATAGAAAAATGGACACCTGGTCGCAAGTTGCACAGTGGCCAGTGAAGAAGAGAATTTATTAAAATGTTTTATATGAAAAGTTTTATATGCTGCTAAATGAGTCACATAGTGCTAAAAATGTTTTATATGATATATGACAAAAGAGTTCGGGTAATATCAAAAATGCAGTATAATGTCTAGTAAAGAGAAAGTGTTTCCCATAAAGGGAAGTTGAATAATGCTGGCCGTTTTCTAGTGTGAAAGGTTTTGAAAAAAAAAATAATAATTTTGCATGTCTTGTAAATCAAATGTTTTTGCTTTGTTCCAGCCCGAGGACGTGCTGTGGTTTACCAGGGGGTAATGTAGTGCCCCGAGGGTTCGGTTGCTACAGGGGTATTGCACCTCAACCAGAGGTGTGATATTTCACTCCCAGGTAAGGATGGAGTATGAACCAGGGCTCAGTTAGCTGCATACACACACTCACCCCATTTCCGGAGGACAGCTCGACGGTGCTCCCATTTATATATATGCAGGCACAACTGACCATGTCCCTGGCTGGAGTGGGGAGGGGGGAGAGAACCCAGTGATGTAGGAGCAGAGGGGACGGTTTCTGGAGCATAGGAAGGAGCTCATTGGGTGCTGGTCACCTGAGCTCAGTCACAGAGACAGATTAAAGGTGGGAGCCATCTTAGTTCAGGGAGAAGAAGGTCAGTTCAGTGGAGAAGTGACAGGGAGCAGAGGCTCTGTAGGAGCTCTGCTCAGAGGCAGGCCTAGAGAAAAGTCCGGGGCCAGAGAGGAGGAAGGAAGGAGAAGTAGGCCTAGAGAAGAGGCCGAGGGAAGGGGGAGAAGAAGGAACAGGAGAGAAGGAGAAGAGACAGAGAAGTAGAAAGGCTCCAGAAACAAGAAGGCAGAAGGGACCCTAAGAACCCACGAGATATCGGGTGAAGGGTCAGGCAGAATAAGGGTACCGGATTCCCAAGTTGGTGGAGGTAAATCATCCCTCAGCCAAAGACCGGAGGTCGTGATCATCTATTGGTGCGACCCCCCGCCAAACCTACTAGGAAGGCACCATATAGGATAGCGGGAAACGGGGCGCACGTTTGCCCGCATAGATCCGCGGCAGCTGGACAGAAGTTTGGTCACTGGTGGGGCACGAGAGGCCAGAGAAAGGACAGAAAGGGGTCCTGTGCCAGACTCCTGAATTGCCTGGGGGTTGACCGAGCCCCTCACCTGGTGGATGCAGCACAGCTTGGGCAGTGACATGGATAACAACTGTGAGTAAAAACCCTGGACTGCATCATTGGACTCTGTGTTATTTATGCTGCTCCTGCACCATCACCCCCAGCATCCACCTACATTGCCCTGAGGCTACACTCTTCCAGTGGGGAGTTATCCTATCCCTGTACTGCACACCAACACCAGCCTCAGCGGTCTGCCTTGCAGCGGCGGTCATCTCTGACCGCAATCCACGGGTGGCGTAGTCGGACATTCATAACTCTACAGATAGACTGCCACAGCATTTGGTCTGACCACCCTGAGCCACGGGATTGGGTTGCCACTACTACCCCCAGCATCGCATAGAAGCCCGGTCCTGGGTGCCCCACGGCCCAGGGGGCGAGTCACATGCATCACTCCGTGTCTGCACCGTAGGGCGGAAGGTAACGTCCTCGTCTTCCTCTTCCTCCTCCTCAGATGAGCTACTTAGCTGCGTGCCTCTGGGTTCACACCAAGTTGGTTGTGCAACCTCATCATCATCCAATGTGATATCCAATTCCTCGCCCTCAGAGTCACCCTCCTCTTCTTCTTGCCCTGACAGCACAGTACAGTTGAGGGTCAGGAAGCTGCTCGGACCCAACTTTTTTTTTCCCCCTGTGTGGAAAAGAATATCTGACCCAAACAATTTTAAGCTGAGATGCAGTCTGCTTTATATACCCATATTGAGTTTATCAGGTCTGTGTACCCATGTGTGGAGAAGAATATCTGCACCAAAAAATATTTTCACTAGAGTATAACTATTGTAAAGGAGACAAAAACCTCTTCCACTGCAGCCAACCCAGCACATGGAAACCCAATCAGGAGTGTTCACATTTCCCTAAATTAGGGCCTAATACCACTGAAGTGGCATAAATTTCAATACAGTAGAACTAGTATAATTAGCACCAACACTTCTTCCCCTACAACCAACCCAGTAGATGGAAACCCAATCAGGATTCCCCACATTTCCAAAAATTACTGGCAGACACCAACAAAGTGGCATCAATTTCAGTACAGTAGAAATTGTACAATTAGGAACGACACCTCTTCCCCCACAGCCAACCCAGTAGATGGAGACCCAATCAGGACTGTTCTCATTTGAAAACAATTGAGCCTAAAACCACCAAAATGGCATCAATTTCACTAGAGTATAAGTAGTATAATGGGGACCAACTTATCCAAGTTGAAAAAGTATAAAAAGTATATATAGTTCTTACCCCCATGGATATGGATCAGGGTTCAGAGAGGATATTTCTATCGCATGCAGAGCCGTGTGTTCCCTGGCGTCCTCGTGGGGTAATATATATATATATATATGCGTATATCGGGACCACATCCCTGGTCTAATCAAAGGTCAGAAGTGACCTATAGTCGGCCACAGGACCTTCCAGAACCTCACTTCCGGTTTCGAGGGAACACACGGCTCTACATGCGATAGAAGTATCCTCTCTGAACCCTGATCCATATCCATGGGGGTAAGAACTATATATACTTTTTATACTTTTTCAACTTGGATAAGTTTTCAATGGATGGATTCATTCATTTTAGGTCATATGTTCCTATATTAGAGACCTTAGACTGGTCTCCGCCCGATTTACTACGAGTTCCGCCAATGCACCTTACGTTTGATACTTTTGGAATCCCTGATCATATAGGAGTAAGAAGTGGATACAGTAGATAATATGTTCTCTATTGGATTTTGGTATTCTTTTATTCCATTATTTCCATATGCTGCCTCCTGACCACATATATTTCACTGACAATTTATATACTTATTGGGTCCACCTAGAGTGTGACCTTCTGCTTTCTTTGTTGGATTCCTGGATTTTTTCTATTTTTTCTATTTTCTCTACTTTTTCTGTATTTATTTTCTTCCATTTTTCTTTCTGATATTTGGATCTGATTTTGTATACGCTTACTGTATAAGCCGTTTCAGAATCTTTATAGAGATGACTATGTACTCTCATGATGTTTATATTTTATTATTGACAGGCTGTCGCTTGAGTCCTGTTGAGCCGGATTCTATCTTTATATATACATATTCTCATTTATGCATACTTGAAATGATCTTTAGGTAAATATTCACCAAAATATATATATTTAAGCAGAGTCTGTGTCAGGTTTATATGCTTGACTATGTATGTATATATATCCTTCACCTTTCCCTTGGTCTGTTTTTTTGATTTAACATACCCATTGTATGTATCATCTTTTTGGATTTATTTATGTTTATTTTTTTATGTGGTAGCTCTTCCTTACACATACGTATGCGTTTTGTCATTGTTTTACCTCTAGTGTATAAACTGAAGGTCATAGAGACCGAAACGTCGATGAATTGTATATATACAATACTGTAATTTCTAATAAAATTCTGCAAATGAGTGCCGGATTCTATTGAATTTCTATACTGAATGGAGTGGGATCCTATCCGTGCACCATACTTTAAAGGAGTGCCGTTCTTCCCTCTATAAATTGCTATATAATATAGACTGTCACTGCTTTACGCTGCTTGTACAGATACTGCAACATATACACCATATAATTACAGCAAAAATTAAGTGGCGTTCTGCCAGAACATTCTAATTGGTTGCACAGACAGGAGGGAGTTCATTGCGTAAGAACAATTTGAATTAGCAGACACTTTCCTGGCAATAGTCACCACCTTCATCAAGTGGGAAAGTCATGAAAGTCATGTTGCACAATTAAATTCAGGGCATGTATCATGCAAGGAACACAAGTTACTTTAGCTGACCGTAACACAGCCAGAATGTTCCATTCATTGTCGCTCATGACAATTCCCAGTTGCAATTGATGGGGAGCCAGCCATCATGAGATGTGCCACTTGATGGATGGCAGCAACTCATCGGCTGTATTGCTTTTGTCCTTCACAATGTAAAACTGCTTGACAGCGCTTTAATTTGCATGAGTGAAA
The DNA here is from genome assembly GCF_046119375.1 of Phyllobates terribilis. Taxonomy (NCBI): domain Eukaryota; kingdom Metazoa; phylum Chordata; class Amphibia; order Anura; family Dendrobatidae; genus Phyllobates; species Phyllobates terribilis. The sequence continues at coordinate 64,826,236 of NW_027362763.1, read as the reverse complement.
GTAATGAGTTCAGTGTATGGAATCAACGCTATTCCCAATATCTGTTGGGGATGAAGTAATGTCTACTGAGTAGGATCCAGAGGAGTTGTTTGAGGGGAAAGATAACTGTCACCTGGTGGTGGATACAGATGTGGCTCCCAGTCGCAGACACTTCACCGCCTGTCTCAATTGTGGTGGTGCACTTCTGCATCTCAAATCACTCAGCCTATAACCTGTGAAACTCATGTATTGTCCCTGCCCATAGTTGCTGCTCCAGATGTCTATAGTGCAGTGCACTTTGGAGTTCAAAGACAAGTCGAGAGAGCAGCCTACCTTATCCTACATGTGAGAGCAGAGAGCGATTATCCCTTTCTGCAAGATATAATGGTGGCTAGGTATCTTCAGGTGAGGCTGAGAGCACGTCATTATTTCTACAAATTCAGCTGGCTCCACAAGGTGGTACAGCAGTGACAGCAACACAAGCAACTTGACCAGGTAAGAGTTGAGTTGCCACATAAGCAGATGAATGGTAACATATGCCTGTCTTTTAAACATACCATCAGGGATGGATATGTCAGTGCCGATGGAGGAGAAGGCTACTCAGAGAACGAAAAGCAGAAGTGCTGGATGAAAAAGATGGTGGTGGCGATAACACCAACGAGGTACCACTTGAGGGTATGGCCTTGCTGGTTGAAAGATGAGAGTGAGGAGTAGGAGAGGAGGACAATTTGAGGCTTGCTTTGAATGCTGGATGGCTCACATTTCCTAAATCAGCGGGTGATGTCACTTCATATGCTGATGGAGAGACATAGTTCCTAGTCTATGCAAACCTGAACAGCCATATCTTATTTTACCCATGCAGAGACTCCAGACTTCCAAAGTATCGTCTGGTGACAAAGTATAAAAAAACTTCAACAAACAAGATGCCCGTATGTTTAACTGATCACTACTGTGACCAAACCTTTCAGATGACATTAAGCCTCCTCCACCAATTGCACATGCGGCATCACCTGCTACATAGCTAACTACAGAACTAACAAATTTTACCATAGAGGATCTTTCAGCAGTATGTTGCATGCACTATGTATTACCAAGGCCAACACTCTCCTCTGATGAGATCACCTGCTCATCACTCATGTCTAGTTCCCAGATCTTGCTCACCACAAAATCATTGTCATTATTATCCTTAATTTGGCTGACAGATGCCTCTGTGCAGTAAATGGCCTGAGCTACTTGCTTCATGTCATCCGAGTACAAAGGCTGACAGTTCACCTCTTCCAAAAAAAATTAACAGTAAGTTGTTCTGGTGTACAGTAGTATCTTCCTTAGCTCCCAGAATGCTTTGGGTTAGGGGACTAAGGGGCAGAACAGAAAAAAGTGTCAATGACAGAAAAGAAATTCTGCTATGTACAACATTAAGTGGTATAGTGGGAGAGGAGGTGGACTGATCTGAACACTGACCCAAGCTGATGATGTCACTGTCAGAGACTACATCATCCTGTTGGGATTGAGACGGGTGATGTGACATATATTCAATTATGCCTGCTGCTTCTTCTCTACTAATACACTTGCTAAAGGCAAAAGAGTTGTAGCCTGCATTTGATACTACTAATGTCAAGACAGTTGCTGCCAGCACTGCCATAGATGCTGCTGCTAGTGTCTCCCACATGCAGTGGGGGGGGGGAAGTATTTAGTCAGCCACCAATTGTGCAAGTTCTCCCACTTAAAAAGATGAGAGAGGCCTGTAATTGACATCATAGGTAGACCTCAACTATGAGAGACAAAATGAGAAAACAAATCCTGAAAATCACATTGTCTGATTTGTAAAGAAATTTTTTTCACATTTTGGTGGAAAATAAGTATTTGGTCAATTACAAACATTGTGATCTTCATCGCTGATTGTGGCCTTCTGCTAGAACCTGCAGCCTATTGAAGATACACGGTCCTCGTTCTCTGACCTCGAGACGAGGAGCGGGTCAGAGTTAACCACTGTCTCTACCCGGTCAAGGTCCCTACCAAAGAAGGCCTGGAAGGGAGCAGAGGAGAAAGGCTCCACAGGCAAAAGGATCCCAGGGGGATACGGACGGAGCGGCATACGCCACCTGTACTCTTTATTCTGGCCTAGTCAGAGGGATTCTTGCTGAAGAGGGGTGACCGGCCCCCGATATCTGACTTTGTTACTTCACTTCTCAGTCAGAAAAGCCCGGAGGCTTGGTGGATCCCAGGGGGGATACGGACGGAGCTGCCTACATCACCTGTATCTCTCTACCTGTGTCTATCCAGTGGGACCTGGCCTTACACCTTGTTCTAACCACACAAACAGTCAGGAGAAGACTTAGTGGGAGAACTTGCCAAGGAGAGGAACACACACCAGAGGGATCTCGACAGGTGCTCCTGATCTATCTGGCAAGTGCTGGACCTGTGACGCTCTCAGCCATACCCTGGGAGATGGGGGACTCGGAGCCGGGTCCTCTGTTGTCGGTGGGATGCAGCCGTGGCCCGGACCCGCTCCGTGCCCAGGGCCATCACATTAAAAAGGGTGGTAGGGGCTTATCAGGGTTGCGTGGTTGCTATCGACTACGCCACCTGTGGTACCTGGTGAAGGCCACCAGTGCTGCAGCAGTCCTCTGAGGCGGGATGTTGTGGCAGCCAAAGTTGATACTACTCCCCACAGGTGGAGCAGGGCCGCAGGGCAGCGACAGGGATGGAGGGGGTTGTAGTGTAGGAGGTCCGGTGCTAAGTGGTGTGGTGCAGTGCAGAATAAAGAGTCCGGAGGCCATAGGGGTCGACTTCCAGGGTTTTTACTCACGGTGGAGAGTACAGCTGCAAGGCTTCTCCCTGCTCCTCGCGGGGTTCTGCGGTCACATGGAACGGGGGTCTGACAACCTCCGAATGAGGCAAGTGCTCAATCAGGACCCCGCACCAGAGTGTTCCTAGACTTCAGACCGGGTCCTTTCCTGTCTGTGTGTGTGTGTGTAGATAGGCCGGGTCTCCCTCTGGACTACGCTCAGAAACAGGATACGGGAGGCAGCTCCGCTCCGTCCGTTACCCGGTGGGATCCTCTGGGCCTACCGGGCTTCCCTGACCAGGACGTAGAGTAGCAAGGTCAGGTGTCGGGGGCTGGTACCCCTCTTGCAGCCGGAATCCCCCTGGCTGGGCCAGAATAGCGAGGACAGGTGGCGTATATCGCTCCGTCTGCATCCCCCAGTGGGGTCCTTTTGCGGTGGAGCTACACTCTTAAGCTCCGGGCCTTCTTGGTCATGGTCCTTGACCGGGTTGAGACATACATCATCTGCAACCTGCCCCTCGACCCAAGGCCAGGGTACGAGGGCAGTGTCCCCATCCGCTGCAGGTTATCCCAGAAGCCACGTTCAGGGATGGAGATCACAATCAAAGACCCTTGAGCCAAGATGGCTGTTTATTAAATATGAAATATTAAGTGTCACTAAATGTGAGTCCTCCACCCTCACCCACTAATTGGTTCCCCCTATCTCTTGGTTCCCCAGTCTCCCAATTTCCAGTAGGGACAGCACTCTAGTGCCTACTAGCCCCCTCTGGTGGGAGAAGTGTGGTGTTGAATGTGGAGGTGGGGTCCTGACCATTGCACTGTTCTTACCTTGAAGGAGGGATACTACACTCCATTAGAGAAGTGCATTATCACTGTGGCGGTCGAACCCTCAGGGGCGCCACAGACCCCCTTCCTGGTGGCCGCAGTACGCCGCGAGGAGCAGAGGGAATCTTTGCAGCTAAAGTTCATCTGAATGTGAGTAAAAACGCTGGATGACTTCACACCCCGCTTCAGCCTGTTATTTCCTGCGCTGCACTGCACCCACCATTCCTCCTCACACTGCCCTGAGGCCTGCTACGCCTGCGGGGAGCCGTCCCATCTTAGCTGTCTGTAACACCGGCCTCAGTGGACTGAAGCAGCGCTGGTGCTCATCACCGGACACCGTAGGTGGCGTAGTCGGAAAATACCACTCAACCCTGAAAGCCCATTAACAACCTTTTATGTGACCGCCCTGGGCACAGACCGGGTCCAGGCCACGACTGCCTCCCCCGCTACCCCTTACACCGACCCGGCTCCGAGTAACCCCATCTCCCAGGGAGGGCTGAGAGCATGTGACCGCCCTGGGCACGGACCGGGTCCAGGCCTTGACTGCCTCCCCCGCTACCCCTTACACTGACCCGGCTTCGAGTAACCCCATCTCCCAGGAAGGGCTGAGAGCGTCACAGTGCTGTGCCTGTAAGCAGGTGAACAGAATGCAACAGGGGAGACACAGGCAGAATAACAGTCTTTCTTTTATTTAACAAACTAATATTATTGGTGATGATTATGAAACATGGATAATACGGTAACAATATTATAATAATAATCTTTTTATTTATATAGTGTCAACATATTCCACAGCGCTTTACAATTCAGACAATTCACAGACATTATCATCGCTGTCCCCATTGGGGCTCACAATCTACATTCTCTATCAGTATGCCTTTGGAGTGTGGGAGGTAATCAGAGAACCTGGAGGAAACCCATGCAAACATGGGGAGAAAATACAAACTCCTTGCAGATGTTGTTCTTGGTGGGATTTGAACCCAGGGCCCCAGCGCTGCAAGTCTGCAGTGATAACCACTAAACCACCATGCTGCTCTAATATTCACAATGTTTGGCAGTAGAATAAACAGAAATTCACACAAAATATACTAGAATTCAGGGGCCGGCAGTCTAAGATGATTTCCCAGAGGGAAGGGGGACTAAATTGTCATTGATTATACCGGGCGAGGAGCAGTCCTCGAAAACCTTGACAATATTCTAATCCTGTCACAAATCGCTGTCCGTTCCCTCTACTAACATATATCCCCTTTTGCTGTGCCGCTCTGGCATCTGGTGATACCTGTCTGACTACTGGCCTTCCATCTGTTTGCACCCGGTACCATATGTCCCTGTCGGAGGTAATGGCATGTCTCACACTTTCTCTCTGGTCACCGGCCCAAAGACAGATCCCCGATCTGGCGCCTCCAGAACTTCTGCGATGTTCTGCCACTGACGCACACGTCCGAGAACAGTGCTGTCATAGCTTGCACCCGTCCTGCTGACCGCTGTCACTCGGGTGAGGAGCCTTGACTAGCGTTGCTTAGGTTTTCGGGGCTTGACCGTCAACGCATTAACTGAGAACCTTGACTGGCATTGATCTGGTCTTCAGAGCTTGACTGTCGACATCTGGGCTGGGAAGATGCCCGACATTTCTGTTCCTTGCACGTGCTTCGGGCACTGTTGAGGCTCCTTACGTCTCTCCTTGACACCAAAATCCCCTCACATGTTACGCAATCACTTTTTATCTCCTGGGGTGGTCTCTCTGATGTCACTTGACCCAGCGTCCTCAATAATCTTGTCCCCTCTGCAACTTCTCTTTTCTGTTTTGGCTCTGCGGTTTTTTGTCTCCTTACATTACGTTCTTGCAGAGATCAATCAAGTGAAAGCCACACTGACTCTGCAGGACCAACACCTCCCTATCACTTGAGTCTTTAGATCAGCATTGTCAGACTGAGACTATCACTCACATTTATTTTCAATGTGCTTCAGCTCTATATTGGTGCAGCATAGTCAGACTGTTTTCTATTCATACGTGAAAAGAGACGTGCGCTCTGAACTCGAGAAGGCATTATGAAGAAGCCTGCATGACGACGCTTGACCTCAGTAGTCCACTCTCTTGCTGCTGTAGTCTTCAGCAGTGTATGAAATGGCTATTTTATCCTCTCAAATTGTACTGCAAAGTGTTAGAATTTGGGGGACTTTCAAATTTGAGGAAATTTGTCTCAAAGTCAATCAGCAGCAGATCGATGCACTCCTCTCTAATACGAGTAAAATGCTTCCCACTTTAAAGTTCTCTTTGGCGGAGTATTGTCTGGAAGCTTTCAACACAAGTGATACATGTGATGTGGGACCTGGAGTGTAATATGGTGAAAATTTCAGAAAAGGAAGCAGGAGAGGACATTATAGCTACAGGGACTCTTAAAACACAGAATGATAGTTCAAATAAAGTACTGTATAAGCACTCTGTTCACCTTTGCAGTGACCAAACATTTAGGTACACCTTTCCACCTACTTGTATTCCTTTTACCTCCACCCCCACCACCTCCTCTACTTTTATTGATAGCTGTAGCTTTATAGAGCAAGAGAAGAGAGAAGGGCAAAGATAGATGCTCCCATGAGGCAAGACTAGAGTTCCTTCTCTAAGTTTTCCACATTGGGTTGCACCTATCAGTCCACTACTGTTACAGGTCAACACTTTTTCAACCCACAGCAGTCTCAGGACTCGAAGCAGCTCTGTTCCACCGAAGATCCCTTTGATATTTCTCTTGGGGACCTCTCCTCTACTTCTCAGCTTCCCAGTTAGTGGTATCCACTTTCTTTAGATGAGTACTTCTACCACTGTTGGATCTCTCAGTTTCTGCAGAACTTGATGTCACCGTCACTTATAAAACTTTAACTACAGGCATGCTAGCTTTCTATGGCTTTTACAGCCTCTTTTGAACCAAACCATTCCCCCAGGATATTAACTAGCTGTTAAGTCTCTTCTCACCTAAATCTGACATGTATAATAATGATCAAGCATAGCATACAACCTATTCAGTTTGCAATATTTTTCACATTGTAATTAGTGATGAGCGAACATGCTCGCCATTGCTCAGTACTCGCCTGAGCATCACAATGCTCGACGAGCTCGGTGCTCGGCAAGTATTTCCGGGTAGCTCGGGCGGGAACTCGGGTCCCCTCCCGGTGTGTTTGGCGCTCTTTAGAGAGCCAATGAACATGCAGGGTTTGCCCCCCATGCACTGTAATGCCGTAGCCATGTTGGTTGTGGGCATTACAGTGATTGGCTGGCCGCACAGCATCATGAGGTGTATATAAGACCAGGCGCTGCCATGCTCGTCACAGTCTACTCTGGAACCAGGCAGAGTAGGGAGAGCTGCTGCTGCATCAGGGAGAGATTTGCTTCTTCATAGTTAGTATCAGTATTCCACAACATATATATATATATCCAACTGAACTAACAGTCCTTCTGAGGATGAATCCAGCTGCATATATTCAGAGGTGATAGCAGGAATTAGGCAGGCAGGCAGTGTATGTGGCGGACTGCAGTGCATATAGAGCAAGAGTGTCCATTGAACGTCCTGTCTGCTGCTGCTGTAATAATTACAGATAATTGTATACTTAGCCCCAGATATCAGGGGCCAGGAAAAAAAAATTTTGATCTTAATCCTGGTTATTTGCTTAAAAAGCAATCCAGAGTACACCATTTTTGTGCTCCATTTGCTTGTTCTCACTGCAGAATACAGCCAGATCTGTTCCATATTTCAGTGATAAAAATCCAAAAATTTAAACTGAACGTGGAAAATATTGGCTTCCTTTTCCATTCTGTTGCAGAGTGTAAACTATTCACACTAGGTGTCTCTGAAGGATAGTATTAGCAAATAACAGGCCTGCTATTTAAAACTGTTGTTCTCTGTCAGACATATCACATATAACTGCGTTTCAAAATCAGACATTTCTTCCATTTTCATTCCATTACAGTGTGTCAGTAAAGCTATTCACACTAGGTGTCTGTGAAAGATTTGAAAATTACAGGCCAGCTATTTAAAATTGTAGTTCTCTGTCAGACGTATCACATATAAATGCGTACCAAAATCAGTCATTTCTCGTGAACGTGGAAAATATTGTCCTCCATTAAAAATGGGCAAGGTGCGTGACAAGGGACGGGGAAGTGGAAGTGATGGTGATGGTGCATGCGGAGTCCGAGGCCAAGGAGGTGGCCGTGGGCAAGCTAAAATTGTGCCACAACAAACACTCACATCTTGTCGCTCGACCTTTCTGCCCCAAATTACTAGGGGACCGCAGAACACCACTATTGAACACAGAGCAGTGTCAAAAGGTTGTTGGTTGGATAGCAGATAATGCTTCCAGTCACTTACCCACCTCCCTGTCTTCCACACGGTCAAGTCTCAGTAGCCGTGAGTCTGGACCGCATATTCCTCACCCTGATCCTCCTTCCTCCCACCATGCCGAGTCCCCGGAGACAACTGATCCCACACTTGGACACTCAGAAGAGCTGTTCACTTTTCCATTTGTATATTTTCGCCTCTCGCCCGGCCAGCTTCAAGCAAGTCAAGAGGAGAACGCGTGTCTCGATGCCCAAATATTGGAGCAGCCACGGTCACACGAAGGAAATGGTGGGAAAGTGCAATTACTGTTGCAAGAGGTGGATGATAATGATGATGATGATGATGAGACACAATTGCCAGAAAGTCAGAAGGAGGATCAGGGTGCGGAAGTGGAAGACGAGGTGGTGGATGATATAGTAACTGACCCAACGTGGCAGGGGACATACAGAGTGAGGACAGCAGCACACAGGGGAGGGAGGCATAGCACCAGGCAGGAAGAAGCAGCGTGATGGCCGCAGACACAAGGCGGGAAAGCGTTCCTCGTAATGCAAACACAACGGAAGTTGCCAGTACAACTGTTAGGTCTTCCCGAGTCTGGTTATTTATTAAAGACTCTGCAGATAACCCCAAAAAGGCCATTTGCACCAACGTCCAGGCCAGTATCAGCAGGGGTAGCAAAACTAGCAGCCTGACCACCACCAGCATAATCAGGCACATGGCAGCAAAGCACCCGACTAAGTGAGCCGTATTCCAGGGTCCAGAAACAGTGTCACTGGGTGACACCACTGCTTGTTCCGCTGTTGTGCGTGCAAGCCAATCCCCTTTCCATGGTGCATGCAAAGATGCCTCTTGCCCTGCACCTGTAGGTGCACACTCCCAACTAGCACCATCAGCAAGCACGTCCACGTCCTTGTCCCATTGCAGCATTCAGTAGTTCCTACCCCAGTCCTTGGAACACAAGTGCAAATATGCAGCCAACGCCCCACAGGCCACACTACTAAATTCACACATTTCACGAATGCTTGCGCTCAAAATGTTGCCTTTTAGGCTCATAGAGACGGAAGCTTTCTGCAACCTGATGACGGTGGCTGTCCCTCGGTACTCGGTCCCCAGCTGCCACTATTTCTCCCGGTGTGCCGTCCCTGCATTAAATGAGTACGTGTCCCACAACATTAGACGTGCTCTCAACAAAACAGTTACTGGGTAAGTCCACTTAACCACGGACACGTGGACAAGTGCTTATGGGCAAGGATGGTACATCTCGCTGACGGCACACTGGGTTAATTTAGTGGAAGCCGGGACCCAGTCGGACCTTGGGACGGAACACAAGGATTGCGGGCCCAGGTCAATCAGGGTTGCCCCCACATTCTTCAGCTCCTGCACCTCCTCCTCCTCTTCAGCCTCCATCTCCGAAATGACCACATCAGTCGCAAGCTGGAAGCACTGCCTCGGCCAAGTGGTAACAGGTTGTGCTGAAGCTAATATGCTTAGATGACAAACCGCACACCGCTGAAGAGTTGTGTACAGCTCTGAAATAGCAAGCAGATCTGTGGCTGACACCGCTAAACCTATGAAACTACAGCCAGGCATGGTCATGTGTGACAATGGCCAGAACCTGGTGGCGGCTCTGAGGCGAGGCAAGCTCACACACGTACCATGCCTGGCCCATGTGCTTAACCTCGTGGTTCAGCGGTTTATCAAAACCTACCCGGATCTGTCGATCTGCTTGTCAAAAGTACGCTGCCTGTGTGCCCATTTTAGAAAGCTGCAGCTTCCGCTGTCCTTGTCATGCTTCAGCATCATTTGCAGCTTCCAGCTCACCGATTGATCTGCAATGTCCCCATGCATTGGAACTCTACATTGCAGATGTTGGGAAGGATTTATGAGCAGAAGAGGGCAATTGTTGACTACCAGCATCAACAAGGCTGTCGATATTCAGGTCAGACTCCACACATAAAACCCCAGGAGTGGACATGAATGTCAGACATATGTACCATCCTCCAAAACTTTGAGGACTCCACCAAGATGGTGAGCGGCGATGATGCCATAATTAGCGTCACCATCCCACTTCTCTGTCTTCTGAAACGCTCTCTGCTCACAATTAAAGAGGATGCATTGTAGGCAGAGCACGATGAGGTGGAGCATGGAACCATACAGGGTGATTCCACACAGCTCAGCCTCATGTCATTCCAACGTGGATTGGGTGACAACGAGGAAGAGGAGGAGAAAGAACAGGAGCTAGTTTCCTGTGCTATAGACTGTACTACCTGCACAACTCTCATACCGTCTGTTCAGCGTGGATGGCCTGAGGACACGAAAGTCTTGCCTCTTTGCAGTCTGGCACACATGGCTGAGTTTATGTTTTGCTGCTTTTCCTGGGACGCTCACATTGTCCAAATTTTGGGTAACAGTCATTGGTTGGTGACACTTCTAGACCCACACTACAAGGAGAACTTTCTGTCTCTTATTACCTTGCAGGAAAGGCCTAATAAAATAGTGCAGTACGAGAAGGCCCTTGTTGCGGAATTATTAAAAAATATTCCCATCTGAAAACTCTGGCGGCAGAGGTCACAGTTCGTTGGACAACCAAGGAGTACAGGCGAGAGAGACACAAATGCAATCGAGCAGAGGCAGAGAAACACTGTCAAAGTTCTGGGGAGGGTCTGAGAAAATTGTCCATCGCACAAGCCCTGATGCGCGAGGTAATCTCTCAAGGAGGGAAAAGTTGTGGAAGATACTGAGGGAGTACCTTGCCGACTGTACCAACGCCCTCCGTGATTCCTCTGTGCCTTATAATTATTGGGCAGCCAAGCTGGACATGTGGCATGAACTGGCTCTATACGCCTTGAAGGTCCTGGCCTGCCCTGCCGCTAGCGTTTTGTCACAGCGAGTTTTTAGTGCCACTGGTGGAATTATAACAGATAGGCGCATCAGGCTGACTTATAAAATGAACAAGGGCTGGATTGGGCCAGACTTCTCAACACCACCGAATGATAGCAGCTAGTGATGAGCGAGCATGCTCGCTACTGCTCGGTGCTCGCCCGAGCATCTCACTGCTCGAGATGCTTGGCGCTCGTCGAGTATTTCCGGGGTTTCTCGGCGGGAGCTCGGGTCCCCTCTTCACAGCGCCAATCAACATGCAGGGATTGCCTGACACTCTCTGTAATGCCGTAGCCATGTTGGTTGTGGCATTACAGTGATTGGCTGGCCGCACAGAGTCATCAGGTCTATATCAGACCTAGCACCGCTGTGCTCGTCACAGTCACTCTGGAATCAGGCAGGGCAGGGAGAGGTGTAGCTGCGTCAGGGAGAGATTTGCTTGTGTATTAGGTAGTGTAGGGAGAAAATCCGTACATTACACATATCCATCTTAACAAACAGTCCTTTTGAGGACTAACTAATCCATCTGCAGAGATATCAGGCAGGCAGTGTACATAGGCAGGCAGGCAGGGTATATAGCAGACTGCAGTGCATATAGCACAAGAGGCTCCATTCCAATTCTGCCTTCTGCTGCTGTTAGATATTTCTATACAAAAGCCCAGGTCTCAGGGGCCAGGAATAGTTTTTTTTGGATCTTAATCTTCATTATTTGCTCAAAAATCAATCCAGAGAACAGCGTTTTTCTGCGCCATTGTAGCGTTGGCGTCCCTGCCCTCTGCTAGGCAGGGACGCTGTTCCCCTCACCTCTCTGCTCCGAGCCCGGCGTCCTCCTCCCGCTCTGCTGGCAGCGCGCGCTCCTTCCCGGCCACTGTGCATAGGGCGCGCGCGCTCCCTCCCTCTTAAAGGGGCGGCGCGCGCCGTCCTAAGGAGTCCCCGGCCAATGGCCGGAGGACTTCACCATATATAAGGCACCTCCTCCAAAATGGAGGTGCCCGAGCAATGTTGTTGCACTGTTCACTACTCTGCCCTCAGGTCCCGTTGCCAGTTACCTGCCAGTTACCTGCCTGATTCCTGCCAGAGTCCTGCCAGTTTGCTGTCTGTTTCCTGCCTGATATTCCTGCTACCTGCTTGCTAGCCTGAGGTCCGACGGTCTGCCTTCCTACTCCTGTCAGTCTGTCTATGGACCAGCTTGCCCGCTCACCTGGGAGCGCTCCTCTGCTACCTGCCTGCTAGCCTACCTGAAGGCTCCGCCGTCACGTGCTGTGACCACCTGCTATTCCAGAGACTCTTGCCCGCTCACCTGGGAGCGCGCCTCCGCTACCTGCCTGCTTGCCTACCTGGAGGCTCCGCCGTCACATGCTGTGACCACCTGCTATTCCAGAGACTCTTGCCCGCTCACCTGGGAGCGCTCCTCCGCTACCTGCCTGCTTGCTTACCTGGAGGCTCTGCCGTCACGTGCTGTGACCACCTGCTATTCCAGAGACTCTCGCTTGCTCACCTGGGAGCACACATCTTCCATCTGCCTGCTAGCCTACCTGGAGGTTCAGCCATCACAGGTCGTACCTACCCTTTACCCAGAGACTGCCCCGGTCACTTGCCGTGACCTCCTGCCCGTTCACCCAGAGACTGTCCCGGTCACCTGCTGTGACTGCCTGCCCGTCTTCCCTGGTCGCCACCCGCTCCCTTACAAGGACCGCCCCCTTGTATAGTAGCTCAGAGGTTCCGCCTACCAGACCCGTTACAGTTTGCTCGGGCCATGGAACCCGGTGGCACCCAAGCTCCCTCGCTCTCGGACCTCTGTCATGAACTGTCCCGTCAGAGTTCCCAACAGGAGTCCATCCTGGGTCACCTGCGGAATGTCAATTCTCGCCTGGACACTCTGACTGCTCCACCAGCAACCACCGCCAGTGCCATGACTCGCAACCCGGCAGCTCCGCTGCCCACCAATACCATGGTATCCTACCCCGGACCCCGGCTTTCTGCACCTCCTCGCTTCGGAGGCGACTCCGCTCAGGCTCGGGGCTTCATAAATCAGTGCACCCTGCACTTTGAACTCCTGTCCCACCAGTTTAACTCCGACCGGGCCAAAATTGCCTTCATCATGTCCCATCTCACCGGGGAGGCCCTGGCCTGGCTAAATCCTCTATGGGAGAGAGGAGACCCCCTGGTGTCCGATTTGCCTGCCTTTCTCACGGCTTTCCGGAAAGTCTTCGACGAACCCGGACGAAAGACCTCATCCGCATCATCTCTGCTACGCCTCCACCAGGGAAATCTCACCGTGGGCCAATATGCCATACGGTTCCGTACCCTTGCCTCGGAGCTGGCTTGGGATAACGACGCTCTGGTATCTGTCTTCTGGGAGGGTCTGTCCGGCCGTATTAAAGATGAACTCGCCGGTCGGGACATTCCAACCACTCTCGATGACTTAATAACCCTTGCCACCCGGATTGACCTACGGTTCCAGGAGCGTGCCAAAGAGGTCACCCGTGAGAGGAGGTTTCCACGTCTAGCTCCTACTTTTCAGAAACCCGTCACTCCCTCCGTTTCTCCCCAGGTACACTCTCCTGAGCCTATGCAGGTCGACCAGACCAAGATGGTCAAAACCCGTCAGGACTTACGCCGTGCCGAAGGGAGCTGCTTCTACTGTGGCAGTAAGGAGCACCGGATCCGTACCTGCCTGGAGAGGTCGGGAAACGCCTGTGTCTAGGTTCGCTCAGAGAGGTCCACCTAGACAAGAATAAATCCTCTCCATCTCTGCTACTGTCAGTCTCTATTATCTGCGGGGAGAATCGTTATTTCGAACTAGCCCAACTTGACTCTGGAGCGGCCGGGAATCTTATTTCACAGTCCCTGGTAGAAAAATACCGCATTCCCACCAAACCTCTGGCTGTACCATTATCTGTCGCTGCTGTGGATGGGGGCCTCTTACCACGTCCCATCCAACTCATCACCGAATCCATAACTCTGCAGGTGGGAATGCTGCATTCTGAGAGCATCTCTTTTCATGTTCTACCTGGACTCTCTCACGCCCTCTTACTAGGTCTACCTTCGCTCCAGAGACATGCACCCGTGCTTGACTGGCAGACCGGAGAAGTCCTTCGCTGGGGACAGGACTGTCATAAGACTTGTTTGGTTCCTGTTCATCCCGTCCGTCCTTCTCCTACCCCAACTAATCTACCTGGACTTCCGATTCCCTATTGGTCATTTGCTGATGTCTTTAATAAAAAGGAGGCAGAGACATTACCCCCTCATAGACCATACGACTGTCCTATCGACCTGTTACCCGGTACTACTCCTCCCCGTGGGCGTATTTACCCATTGTCCGCTGCTGAGACCCGGTCGATGTCCGAATATATTGAGGAGAATTTGGCCAGGGGATTCATCCGGAAATCTACCTCCCCGGCGGGAGCAGGCTTCTTCTTCGTAAAAAAGAAGGACGGCTCTCTCCGTCCCTGTATAGACTATAGAGGCCTTAACCAGATCACGGTGAAGAATAAGTACCCCCTTCCGCTCATTCCAGAATTATTTGATCGCCTGAGGGGGGCTAGAGTCTTCACCAAACTGGACCTCCGTGGGGCGTACAACCTGGTCCGTATCCGTCAAGGGGATGAATGGAAGACTTCATTCAACACCCGGGACGGCCACTATGAATATCTGGTAATGCCCTTTGGTCTCTGTAACGCTCCTGCCGTCTTTCAAGAGTTGGTCAATGACATCTTCCGGGACCTTCTCTACTCCTGCGTTGTGGTGTACCTGGACGACATCTTGGTCTTCTCTCCGGATCTCCAGACTCACCGGAGGGACGTTCGTCAGGTCCTGCTCAGGCTCAGGCAGAATCACCGCTTCGCTAAATATGAGAAGTGCCTCTTTGAGCAGACCTCGCTTCCGTTTTTGGGCTACATTATTTCTCAGACCGGCCTACGAATGGATCCAGAGAAACTGTCTGCCATCGAGAAATGGCCCCGACCGGAGGGGTTGAAGGCCATTCAGCGGTTCCTGGGCTTCGCCAACTACTACCGCCTCTTCATACCACACTTCTCTTCCCGGACTGCCCCAATTTCCGCGCTCACCCGTAAGGGTACTAATCCCAAGGAGTGGCCGTCCGAAGCAGAGGAGGCCTTTCTTTCCTTAAAACAGGCCTTCTCTTCCGCCCCGGTGCTGCATCGTCCGGACGGCAACAAGCAGTTCTTCCTGGAGGTTGACGCCTCCTCCTCTGGAGCCGGAGCTGTACTTACTCAAAAATCATCTTCCGGGAGGATGGTAACTTGCGGCTTTTTCTCCAAACTCTTCTCCTCTTCTGAGCGCAATTATTCCATAGGAGACCGAGAGTTATTGGCCATCAAGCTGGCATTGGAGGAGTGGTGTTACCTACTCGAGGGGGCTCTTCATCCGGTAATAATTTACACTGACCACAAGAACTTGGCTTATCTCCAGCATGCCCAGAGAATTAACCCGCGCCAAGCCCGGTGGTCCTTGTTTTTTGCTCGCTTTGATTTTGTTCTACATTTTCGCCCGGCTGACAAGAACATCAAAGCGGACGCCTTGTCCCGATCCTTTCTGGTATCTGACCTCGAGGAGGAACCTAAACATATCATCGATCCCGCCAGAGTAATGCAGGTGGCTCCCGTGAGTCTAAATCGTCTCCCTCCCGGTAAGACGTTCGTATCGGTACCTGATCGGGAGAAGATCCTACACTGGGGTCATTCATCTAAACTAGCTGGCCACGCCGGTCAGAAAAAGACCCTCCAGCTTATTACCCGGCACTACTGGTGGCCTAACCTGCACAAGGATGTAATAGACTTTGTTTCTGCCTGTGTGTCCTGCGCCCGCAACAAAGTTCCGAGACACCTGCCAGCCGGTCGCCTCCTTCCTCTGCCAGTACCTGCTGCCCCCTGGCAGCATATAGCGATGGACTTCATAACTGATCTTCCCGTCTCTGCCGGTTGTACGGTCATTTGGGTGGTAGCTGACCGCTTTTCCAAGATGGCTCACTTCATTCCCCTGCCAGGCCTCCCGTCTGCACCCGAGCTGGCTAAAGACTTTATCCGCCACATCTTCCGTCTTCATGGCCTGCCCCGTCACATCGTGTCGGATCGTGGGGTACAGTTCACTTCTCGTTTCTGGAGAGCCACTTGTAAATTGCTAGACGTCACCCTGGACTTCTCCTCCGCTTACCACCCACAGTCTAATGGTCAAGTGGAGCGGATCAATCAGATCCTGACCAGTTACCTCCGGCACTTCGTTAATGCCCACCATTCTGACTGGGTGGATCTCCTGCCATGGGCCGAATTCTCGTACAACAATCACGAGAGCGAATCCTTTTGTAGTCTTCGGTCAGCATCCTCGGATCCCGTTTCCCGTCTCCACCTCGGTGGACAATCCGGCTGCGGAATCTCTTGTTAACAAATTTTCCTCCATATGGGAGAGTACCCGGTCCGCACTCCTTCTGTCATCCGAGCGTATGAAAAGACATGCTGACAAAAAACGTCTGGATCCTCCTCAATTCCGTCCAGGGGATAAGGTCTGGCTCTCGTCCAAGTATGTCCGGCTCAAGATTCCTTCCTATAAGTTAGGGCCTCGGTTCATCGGTCCTCTGGAGGTCATCAGTCAGATCAACCCGGTGGCCTATAAATTGAAACTCCCGGCCAACTTGCGGATCCCTAACTCCTTCCATGTATCTCTCCTCAAACCCGTGGTACTTAACTCTTTTTCCAAGTCTACAGGTACGCCTCCTGCTCCGGTTTCCGCTGAAAACGAATTTGAGGTAGAGAACATTCTGGCCACCAAAAGGGTAAGAGGGAAGACCTTTTTTCTAGTACATTGGAAGGGGTTTGGTCCTGAAGAGAGAACGTGGGAGCCCCGGGAGAACATCCATGCCCCTCTCATCCTTGCTAAATTTCTGTCTGGCCTAAAAAAGGGGGGGCCTAAAGGGGGGGTACTGTAGCGTCGGCGTCCCTGCCCTCTGCTAGGCAGGGACGCTGTTCCCCTCACCTCTCTGCTCCGAGCCCGGCGTCCTCCTCCCGCTCTGCTGGCAGCGCGCGCTCCTTCCCGGCCACTGTGCTTAGGGCGTGCGCGCGCGCTCTCCCTCCCTCTTAAAGGGGCCGCGCGCGCTGTCCTAAGGAGTCCCCGGCCAATGGCCGGAGGACTTCACCATATATAAGGCACCTCCTCCAAAATGGAGGTGCCCGAGCAATGTTGTTGTGACACACCCCCTGGGCCAGTGTTGTTGGGGATACCCGGAGCCGGATCAGATGGGGGTTGTAGTCTCCGAGTGGCTGTGACCCGGTCCGTGCCCAGGGTGTCAAGCTCAGTGTGTGGCAGTCCTACAGATGTTATTAGTTCTTTGTGTCGACTACGCCACCCGTTGATTTGCGGTCAAAAGGCCGCCGCTGCAGCAGGGTCCGCTGAGGCTGTTGGTATGTGTGCAGCTTTGGTAGTATAACCCCCAACGGGAGGGGTATAGCCTCAGGGGGGTCAGCCGTGGAGGATGGTGGTTGTGAAGGTGCAGCAAGGAGACTCAGAGGCATAAAATGCAGTTCCAGGGCTTAACTTACTGGTGTTGCTCGGGTCACTGTGTACAGCAGTGACCACCCAAGCCGTGCTGCGTCCACCAGGTCCTGGACTCGGTCAACTCCCGGGCAATTCTTGAGTATGGTCCTGAGCTCCTTTCTGACTCTCCCTTCTTCTGGCCGTTCCCACCAGGGATCCACTTTTGGCCGGCTCCCTCGGGTCTCTTGGTGGTCAAGCCTCCTCTGGGCTCCCTGACCCTATGCTTGGTATGCCTTTCTAGTGGATTTGGTGAGGGTCGTGGCAGATCCTGCCCACGACCTCCGGTTCCTGGCTAAGGTGTGCTGTAGCCTCTGCCAGCTTGGGATCCGGTACCCTTTTGCCGACCCTTCACCCTTTTGTCCTTATTCTGGGATCTTGGGGTCCCCTCTGCGCCTCTGGGTCTCTCTTCCTTCTCCTCTGCTCTGCTTCTCAGGCTCTCAGACAGACTGTCTGACTGGCTGACTGACAACCGACTGACGTCTCACAGACTGACCCTGATCTAAGATGGTGCCCACCTTAAATACTCCCTCTATGTGTGAGCTCAGGTGACCAGCACCCAATGAGCTCCTAGCTTTACCCAGGCTGCTCCCCCTATCTGCCCCTACACTACTGGGATGTTCCACCCCCCTCCCACTCCAGCCAGGAACAGACACTGTCGTACCTGCACATTTCTCTAGTGGGAGTACCATCGGTCTGTTCCCCGGAAATGGGATGTGTGTAGTGCATGCAGCTAACTGAGCTCAGTTCCACACTCCATCCTTACCCGGGAGTGGAATATCACACCTCTGGCTGAGGTGCAATACCCCTGTAGCAGCCGAATCCTCAGGGTGCTACATTCCCCCCTGGTAAATCACAGCACGTCCTCGGGCTGTAAGATATAAACATCCAAAACATACAATTTTTTTTTTTTTTTTTTTCATAAACATAAACATAGAAAACATCATATATATATATATCAGCAATAAACTTTTCATATAAATAACATTCTTGTTTCTGGTTCCTCCGGTCACGGTGCAACTTGTGACCGGGTAAAGTGCGACAGTCTCTCTTGGAAGAAAACAGTTTCCTATAAAACCGGTAGGGGGCGCTTTAGGAAGGGCAACTATATACAAGGGAAATATGGCCGCTCTCAGTCCTTGGCCAGGTATTAGGGAGGAATGACCGCTCTCAGTCCTCGGTCAGTGGGAATAGGGACACACGGGTTTCAGTTCAATCTGCTGGTCCCAACGGGGACTATATTTTAACTAGAACAGTTCTTATACCCTGACGGGTAGCTATGTACAGTCTCTCTCTACCGTACTTCAACGACGGCGTCCTCCTGCTCCTTCTTTAGATTCTTCAGACCCGTCCGGGTCCTCTTGCTCCTCCTCACACCGCAGCTCCTCCTCCGTCAGGCGATGCACATGGAGGGCGTAGGGTCCTTTGGCACACTTGTGCCGGGTGAAGGTGACCTCGTCCCCTACGTACAGGTCACGACCTCTGTGTCCCTCCGGCAGATGGCTCTCTACGTCTCTGCGGGTCACAAAGACGTCGCCGGGGGTATGATGGTCTCTAATGAAGCCCCACCCATGCTGCCTGTTGAAGTTTATCACAGTCCCGGTGGAAGGGGGACCATGAGCTGCACGGGGATTCCTCCTGGTCCGGCTCTTCTGCTCCGCGCTCCTTATCTGTGCTTGCTGTTCCCGGACCCGCCTCTCTCTCCGCTCCCTCTCGAAGACTTCGAGCTGCTGCCGGCAGCACTCTGCACGCTCCGCTGCGGCCGCCCGAGTCTCCTGAGTGAACCCCATGAGGTCTTCTCCGGTGGGGTCCCACTCAAACTGTGCCTCCTCCAGCGGGGGTGAGGTCCTCTTTACAGGCTTCGGAGCCGGAATCAGGGGCTCGCACATGGGCCTTGCTCTCTGGAGTTCCAGCTGAATGTACTCCTGGGGCCATACAAAGGGCTGCCCATCCGGGCACGTATGCTGGGCAAACAGATTTTCACCCAGGTGCGGCACTCTAGATGTTGAGGGCGCGTTGATGGTAGCGGCGCCCGGGTTGACCAGGCCTTGCGACCAGGCTTGGGGCACCCTAAAGGCAAAGGGCACCGTAAGAACGGCGGCGCCCTGGGTTACTCGGCCCTGCGACCAGGCCAGTGGCTCCGCGGAGGTAGGGGGCGCTGTTGGAATAGCGGCGCCCGGGGGTACTAGGCCTTGCGACCAGGCTGATGGTATTTCCTGCTTGGCCACGCTCGAGGTCGAGGCGTGTGACGTCACAGGGGTCGCGGCCGCGGTTTCCGGTTGAGGCCTAGTCGGCGGCGGTGACGATGCAGCGACGGGCATGGCAGGGGGAATTTCGGGCTCTGCGACGGGGAGCTGGGGCAGGCACGCAGTTTCCCGGTTCGGGGTAGAGACGTCCCCTTTACCTGCCTCCGTCCGTTCAGCTCCCTTCTCGGCGCCGTCTCCTGCCTTCATTCCTCCTGCGCCATCCTCAGAGGCGGTCTGTCTCCTCGTCTCGGGTGGCGTGCTCCGCTGACGGGTTTCGGTCTGCTGGGCCATCTCTCGGCTCCACTCCGCCAACGTCTCTCGCTGCACTCAGGCCATCCTCCGTGCGAGGCCCTCCAGCGCGGTCTGTGCACACTCCCGGTCTCGGGGGAGCTGTGCTAGGATCTCCAGCAGGCCTTCTGGAGTGGCGACCTGCAACAGGCTCCTGACCACTGGGTCGGTGCTGCCTGACTCTCCCTCCATCTCCGGGTAGGCTCTCTCTGGACTCTCTTCCAGACGTCTTGTCTACGGGTGCGCTCTCTCCAGACTGCTCCAGGCGACACCCATCTTTGCTCTCTTGTTCTGTCTCCGCCCACATCGAGGGTTGTCCCGGGGCAACTTTGTGATTGTCAGTTCCAGGGGCAGTTCTCTCACGCTGATGGACACTTCCAGCATCACAGTCTCTGTTGGTGGGCGCGGTTTCCGCTTTTGGCGCCATTCTTCGACCTGGCCCACGATGGGAGGTGGCCTTTTGCCACCCTCTGGCACGCCCATAATGGCGTCCGCTCCCCCAAGGCGGGAAATCTTCGGAAATGGCGGGAATCATCTCCCAGTGGCGGGAAACTCCATGGATGGCGGGAAAAAACTGCAAATGGCGGACAACCGGCGGGAAACGACCTGTGATGGGGTCCGTTGGCGGGGACCCTCCGGAACCGGCGGGAGACTTCTTTTTAAGGTAACGGTGAACTTTTCTTCAGGCACGCAGTACCCGGTTGTTGCGGGCACGTTATCCTGCCGAATACGCCAAAGTTGACGCGCCCCCTGGGCCAGTGTTGTTGGGGATACCCGGAGCCGGATCAGATGGGGGTTGTAGTCTCCGAGTGGCTGTGACCCGGTCCGTGCCCAGGGTGTCAAGCTCAGTGTGTGGCAGTCCTACAGATGTTATTAGTTCTTTGTGTCGACTACGCCACCCGTTGATTTGCGGTCAAAAGGCCGCCGCTGCAGCAGGGTCCGCTGAGGCTGTTGGTATGTGTGCAGCTTTGGTAGTATAACCCCCAACGGGAGGGGTATAGCCTCAGGGGGGTCAGCCGTGGAGGATGGTGGTTGTGAAGGTGCAGCAAGGAGACTCAGAGGCATAAAATGCAGTTCCAGGGCTTTACTTACTGGTGTTGCTCGGGTCACTGTGTACAGCAGTGACCACCCAAGCCGTGCTGCGTCCACCAGGTCCTGGACTCGGTCAACTCCCGGGCAATTCTTGAGTATGGTCCTGAGCTCCTTTCTGACTCTCCCTTCTTCTGGCCGTTCCCACCAGGGATCCACTTTTGGCCGGCTTCCTCGGGTCTCTTGGTGGTCAAGCCTCCTCTGGGCTCCCTGACCCTATGCTTGGTATGCCTTTCTAGTGGATTTGGTGAGGGTCATGGCAGATCCTGCCCACGACCTCCGGTTCCTGGCTAAGGTGTGCTGTAGCCTCTGCCAGCTTGGGATCCGGTACCCTTTTGCCGACCCTTCACCCTTTTGTCCTTATTCTGGGATCTTGGGGTCCCCTCTGCGCCTCTGGGTCTCTCTTCCTTCTCCTCTGCTCTGCTTCTCAGGCTCTCAGACAGACTGTCTGACTGGCTGACTGACAACCGACTGACGTCTCACAGACTGACCCTGATCTAAGATGGTGCCCACCTTAAATACTCCATGTGTGAGCTCAGGTGACCAGCACCCAATGAGCTCCTAGCTTTACCCAGGCTGCTCCCCCTATCTGCCCCTACACTACTGGGATGTTCCACCCCCCTCCCACTCCAGCCAGGAACAGACACTGTCGTACCTGCACATTTCTCTAGTGGGAGTACCATCGGTCTGTTCCCCGGAAATGGGATGTGTGTAGTGCATGCAGCTAACTGAGCTCAGTTCCACACTCCATCCTTACCCGGGAGTGGAATATCACACCTCTGGCTGAGGTGCAATACCCCTGTAGCAGCCGAATCCTCAGGGTGCTACAGTTGCACTGTTCACTACTCTGCTTCAGCCCTCAGGTCCCGTTGCCAGTTACCTGCCAGTTACCTGCCTGATTCCTGCCAGAGTCCTGCCAGTTTGCTGTCTGTTTCCTGCCTGATATTCCTGCTACCTGCTTGCTAGCCTGAGGTCCGACGGTCTGCCTTCCTACTCCTGTCAGTCTGTCTATGGACCAGCTTGCCCGCTCACCTGGGAGCGCTCCTCTGCTACGCCTGCTAGCCTACCTGAAGGCTCCGCCGTCACGTGCTGTGACCACCTGCTATTCCAGAGACTCTTGCCCGCTCACCTGGGAGCGCGCCTCCGCTACCTGCCTGCTTGCCTACCTGGAGGCTCCGCCGTCACGTGCTGTGACCACCTGCTATTCCAGAGACTCTTGCCCGCTCACCTGGGAGCGCTCCTCCGCTACCTGCCTGCTTGCCTACCTGGAGGCTCTGCCGTCACGTGCTGTGACCACCTGCTATTCCAGAGACTCTCGCTTGCTCACCTGGGAGCACACATCTTCCATCTGCCTGCTAGCCTACCTGGAGGTTCAGCCATCACAGGTCGTACCTACCCTTTACCCAGAGACTGCCCCGGTAACTTGCCGTGACCTCCTGCCCGTTCACCCAGAGACTGTCCCGGTCACCTGCTGTGACTGCCTGCCCGTCTTCCCTGGTCGCCACCCGCTCCCTTACAAGGACCGCCCCCTTGTATAGTAGCTCAGAGGTTCCGCCTACCAGACCCGTTACAGTCATTAGCTTGTTGGCACTGCAGAATACAGCTAGGTCCTTTCCGTATTACAGCACTAGAAATCCAGCTATTTAAAACTGTGTTTTCTCCGTCACACGGATCACATATACGTTGTCAGAAAATACTGCCATTTCTCGCCTCCATTAAAAATCTCTATCAGTGTGTCAGTGAAGCAATTCACAGCAGTTTGCTGTTCAAACTACTTACCTACAGGCCAGGAATTAAAACTGTGTTTTCTCCATCACATGGATCACATATATGTTGTCAGAAAATACTGCCATTTCTGGCCTCCATTAAAAATTTCTTTCAGTGTGTCAGTGAAGCAATTCACACCAGTTTGCGGTTCAAACTAGTTACATACAGGGCAGGTATTTAAAACTCTGTTTTCTCCATCACACGGATCACATATAAGTTCGCTCCAAACTCAGTCATTTGTAGTGAGCGTGGAAGATACTGTCCTCCATTTAAAATGGGCAAGGCACGTGGCAAGGGACAGGGAACTGGACATGATGGTGATGGTGCATGCAGAGGCCGAGGAAAAGGCCGTGGGCAAGATAAAATTGTGCCACAACAAACACCCACATCTTCTCGCCTGACCCTCGTGTCCCAATTCCTAGGAGACCGCAGCACACCACTATTGAACCTAGAGCAGTGTCAAAAGGTTGTTGATTGGATAGCGGATAATGCTTCCAGTCACTTAGAAACCACTACCACCACCACCCTGTCTTCCACAAGGTCAAGTCTCAGTAGCCGTGAGTCTGGACCGCATATTCCTCACCCTGATCTTCCTTCCTCCCAGCATGCCGAGTACCAAGAGACAACTGATCCCACACTTGGACACTCTGAAGAACTGTTCACTTTTCCATTTATAGATTCGGGCCTCTCGCCCGGTCCACTTGAAGCGGGGCAAGAGGAAATAACGTGTAGCGATGCCCAAATATTTGAGCAGCCACGGTCACACGAAGGCGATGGTGGGAAAGTGTCACAAGAGGTGGACGATGATGAGACACAATTGCCAGAAAGTCAGGAGGAGGACCAGGGTGCGGAAGTGGAAGACGAGGTGGTGGATGATGAGGTGGTGGATGATATAGTAACTGACCCAACCTGGCAGGAGGACATGCAGAGCGAGGAAGGCAGCACACAGGGGGAGGGAGGCAGAGCACACCAACAGGCAGGAAGAAGCAATGTGGTGGCCGCAGACAGAAGGCAGGCAGCCGTTCACCGTAACACCAACACGAAGGAAGCTGCAAGCACAACTGTTAGGTCTTCCCGAGTCTGGTTGTTTTTTAAAGACTCTGCCGATAACCCCAAAAAGGCCATTTGCACCACCTGCCAGGCCAGCATTAGCAGGGGTGGCAAAACAACCAGCCTGACCACCACCAGCATGATCAGGTACATGACAGCAAAGCACCCGACTTTGTGGGCCGAACCCCAGGTCTGCAGGTGGCACCATTGTTTCTTCCGCTGTTGTGCATGCAAGCCAATCACCTGTCCATAGTGCATGCGAAGATGCCTCCTGCCCTGCACCTGTCGTTGTGCACTCTCAAGTAGCAGCATCAGGAAGCACGTCCATGTCCTTGTCCCAGCGCAGCTTTCAGTTGTCCATACCCCAGTCATTGGAACGCAAGGGCAAATATGCAGCCAATGCACCACAGGCCACACTACTAAATTCTCACATTTCATGACTGCTGGCGCTCGAAATGTTGCCTTTTAGGCTTGTGAAGATGGAAGCATTCCGCAACCTGATGGTGGCGGTGTCCCTCGGTACTCGGTCCCCAGAGGCCACTATTTCTCCCGGTGTGCCGTCCCTGCATTACACAAGCACGTGTCCCAAAACATTAGCCGTGCCCTCAACAACGCAGTTACTGGGAAAGTCCACCTAACCATGGACACGTGGACAAGTGCTTGTGGGCAGGGACGGTACATCTCGCTGACGGCACACTGGGTTAACATAGTGGAAGCAGGGACCCAGTCGGACCTTGGGACGGAACACGTTCTCCCGACGCCAAGGATTGTGGGCCCTAGGTCAATCAGGGTTGCCCCCACGGTCTACAGCTCCTGCACCTCATCCTCCTCAGCCTCCTCCTCCTCTTCAGCCTCCATCTCCGAAATGACCAAATCAGTCACAAGCTGGAAGCACTGCAGCACAACCTCGGCCAAGCGGCAACAGGCTTTGCTGAAGCTAATATGCTTAGGTGACAAACCGCACAATGCTGAAGAGTTGTGGACAGCTCTGAAAGAGCAGGCAGATCTGTGGCTCAGACCGCTGAACCTACAGCCAGGTATGGTCGTGTGCGACAATGGCCGGAATCTGGTGGCGGCTCTGAGGCGAGGTGAGCTCACACAGGTACCATGCCTGGCCCATGTGCTTAACCTCGTGGTTCAGCGGTTTCTCAAATCCTACGCGGAGCTGCCAGATCTGTGTTAGAACCCTCCTGTTTGTTTTTTCCATCTTATGTTTTGCGGTCACGTGACCATCTGCCTTTATATTCCAGCTCCGCCCTTCTGGCTGTGCTGGACTTCAGTGTTTGACTGTTTCTCTAGCCTGGTGCTTCGGTGCCACAGAGCCGAGGGGTTAGATGGAGAACGGAAGAAGGAAAGAGGGTGAGGGAGGTAAGGGAGTACAGTGGAAGGCCGACCTGAGCTCCCCCAAGTTCCTGCTGGGCGAGGAACAGCCCTGGGAAGAAAAGTCGCTTGCGCATCCCTTTGAGGTTATGGGCGCAAGCGGGCAGAGGGACTACGCTGGAGTGCCAAGCCGACACGGCCAGTCCGTTCCTGCCCGTGCGACCTCCGTTTGTGACCCTGATGGCCAGCCCCCCTCTCCCAATACTGGTGCCTGTCCGCTGGTGGGTCGAGCCCCCCCGCGGTGGGGGGGGGTAACATCTGCAGAAGAAAGACCATCTTCCAGCCAAACTAAGATGTCTACTTCTTTTTGTGGACAATGTGATATGATCCCTTTCTTACGGACACGCCCATTGCTACAAATTCCAGATGAGGCACAAAAACAGCAGGTGCTTCAACGGATATCAAGTGCTTCTTCAAGTGGGCTCTCCTCCACCTCAACTTCAACATCACAAATACTCCAGTCCTCAGAGGTGTCACCCCAATCGCACTTGCTTCCTCACAGCTCCCAAGTCTCCAGCTGCCCATCTGAGTATGGGGTAACACAGATGGTTGAGTCTGCAGAGCTATTTACTCATACTATAGCCTGTGAAACGGAGGTCTGCTCCAGAGCTTCTGTTAATCCAGATGAGGAAATGATCTGCACTGATGCCCAGAATCTTTATGAGTCGGATCCAGGACCAGATGAAGAAGGTTCTGAGCATAATGTAGACCCTCGCTCCCAAACTGTAACTCCTGTTGGTGGAGACAATGATGAAGACGATGATGAGACTCAAATACCTGATTGGAGCGACAACTTGACTTTTCGGTCAGGGCAGGAAGAGGTTGGCTCTGAGGACGACGGGTGTGAGAACACACAGGGTGATGATGACGAGGTTGGAGATCCCACTTACTGTCAACCCACAGTCAGCCAGTCGATGAGGTCAGCAGAGGAGGTGGAGGAGGATGTGACTAGCCCAGGGGATGGGGATGACTCGGTACCTGGGCCTTTGCCTGGCCTTGGGGATGTCGCGGCGGTCGGCTCCCGGGCCCGTTCCCTTGGGTCACTATTTAAAAGGGTGGATAATTGTTAATTTTATAAGAGTTTGTGACGCCACCTGTGGTATCTGGTGAGAAGCACCAGCGCTGCAGCAGTCCACTGAGGCCGGTGATAAGGCAGCTCGATGGTATAGCTCCCCACAGGTGGAGCTAGGCCTCAGAAAAGCGTATGCAGGGGGAATGCAGGACAGGCGAGACCCAGCTGGGTCAATGCAAGAACGGGAACAGACACGGTAGTCACTTCAGTACCTTTTACTGGTGGAAATTCAGGCACATCCCAGAGCACTGTAGGGTGAAGGGTGCATATCAGGATCCTCCTCAATGAGCAGGTGTAAGGCCTCCTGTTTCTTGCCTCTGCATAGTAAGTTTCTGACCTGCCTGGAGCTAGGCCTAATTTTGTCTCTGTCCTGGGCTGGCTGACCTTGTGGTAGGGCCTTGTCTTGGAGTTCACGCTCCCAGTATGCGGGGCCTAAGCGTCTCCTGGCTCTGTTACATATCAGCACCTTAGCGATCCTGTGACTTGTAGTTCTCCAGGGATTCCGGTTATGCCTTACTGGGTAATAGAGATCCCGGTAAGCTCGGATCCGGTGTCCAGTAAATTCTTCGGGGTGAGCTGGTTAAGCTCCTCTGCCCCCTATTTACTAACTCTCCACTCGCCTTCGGCCTACTCGGGCCCTCACTAGGCTATACACACTAACGGCAGCTTGCCGCGCTTCACCGATCTTATGGCGCCGGCACACCTTAAGCTCTAACTGGGCTCCCTGAATCTAGCGAGCAGGAGCCTCGTGCTCCACTGCTGAACTATTAACTGAGTTCTCTAGACTAGACTGAGCTCCACTGCAGACTGACCTCTCTTAGGCTTCTCTACTGAAGGAACTCTTCAGAGGAACCGAACTGCCTAGCTCCACCTTCCCTATTTATATCCCTAACGGGCTCCCTCTGCTGGTCTGAGGCGGAAGGTGGAGAATGTGAATGTTTATGGGGGCCTATTGTGGAGGATTCCATCAATGCACTCTTCTAG
The DNA here is from genome assembly GCF_046119375.1 of Phyllobates terribilis. Taxonomy (NCBI): domain Eukaryota; kingdom Metazoa; phylum Chordata; class Amphibia; order Anura; family Dendrobatidae; genus Phyllobates; species Phyllobates terribilis. The sequence continues at coordinate 64,799,014 of NW_027362763.1, read as the reverse complement.
GATCTGTGATACCAAGCGCAGCTGGGAGTCACAGATGCTATTGACGACGAGGTTAGGTTGCGCCTTCCTGGACAGAGACGGAGTACTGGAAGCACGTCAACAACTGCATCCTTAACCACAACTCGGCCTCTGACCACAAGTCGTAGTGGCTCTTCAGGTCGCATGGGCTCTAAGCCTTGCATAGCCTGGGCATTTTTTCAGATCGATAAGGATGACCCAACTCGTGTTATCTGTAATATTTGTCACCACAAGCTAAGTAGAGGCCAAAAAATCCATAGTTTGAGTACTTCATGCATGAACCGTCACATGGATATGAAGCATAAGTTGCAGAGTGAAGCTCACTGTGCTACAATGCGGCCTAGCGGGCCGGGCCAACCACCGTCTGCCCCATCTTGTGCATCTGCGGCCTCTTCATCCTCTGTGACTGGGGGGACAGCAGTCACACATGTTTTTGGACGCAGACCTGCCACCTCTTTAACTGCAACAGCCAGCGTGATTGGCAGGTCATCATTTCATTTGGAAGTGGAAACACCAGCTGGTGTTGAGCGCTCTCCGACATTGAGAGCACCACCTTTGGATCAAGGCAACCTAACTTTTCCGCCTGCATCTTCCTCACAGACCGGCAGTTTGCCGGGGACACCCTACTCAACCCCGTCTAAGCACAACAGCTTCCCTCGGTCCCTCAGATGTGGACAAGTAAAAGACCATTTCCTCCTAGCCATGACAAAGCTGAGGTTGAATTTTACCATCTGCAAGCTGTTGGCTACAGAAATGCTGCCTTTCCGCCTGGTGGACACAGAGGATTTTCAAGACCTTATATCCGTCGCAGTGCCCCAGTACCAGATGCCCAGTCGGCACTACTTCTCAAAGAAAGGTGTGCCTGCGCTCCACCAGCATGTCGCACACAACATCACCGCTTCTTTGAGAAACTCTGTGTGTGACAGGGTGCATTTCACCACAGACACTTGGACGAGTAGGCATGGACAGGGGCGTTACATGTCGCTGACTGGGCACTGGGTAACTATGGTGACAGCAGGACAAGGGGCTGCTGTCCAAGTCTTGCCGTCCCCACGAGTTGTACGTCAATCCTCTTTATCTAGAAGTTCCTCCACTGCTTCTGCCTCCTCAACCTCCTCTCGGTCCTCCACCTGCACCCAAAGCCTGTCTGGTAATGCCACAAGCTTTCTAACTGCGCAGAAGGAATCTTGCACACCTCCTTACTATGCTGGCAGCAGGGCTCAACGGCATCAGGCGGTGTTTACTTTGAAATGTCTGGGAAATGTCTGGTTGTCTCCACTGGACCTGCAACCAGGGAAGGCCGTGTGCGACAATGCTGCAAACCTGGGTGCAGCCCTTCGCCGGGGCAATGTCACACACGTGCCTAGTATGGCTCACGTGTTGAACCTGGTTGTCCAGCAATTTTTAGCCCACTATCCCAGACTAGATGGCCTTCTGCAGAGGGAACGCTCGCTGTGTGCTCACTTCCGCCGTTCGCATCCTGTAGCTCAACGACTTACATCTCTACAGAAGTCGTTGGGCCTGCCAGTTCTTCGGCTGAAATGAGATGTGCCGACACGGTGGAATTCAACTCTGCACATGTTGCAGCGACTGTGGCAGCACCGACAAGCCCTGGTGCAATACGTTCTGACGTATAGCCTGGGCGAACGAGATCCAGAGGTGGGGCGAATCAAGCTGCAAGAGTGGTCTCAGATCAGGGACCTATGAAGTTGACGCACCCCCTTGGCCGTGGAGTACCCGGAGCCAGGCCGGTAGACGCTGGGGGTTGTAGTCACTGTGGCAGTGACCAGGTCGGTGACCCTGGGCGGTCAATCCAAGGGTAATTTGTATATATAGGTTTTATAATGTCCAACTACGCCACCTATGAAGTGCGGCCAAAGGGGCCGACGCTGCGGAACAGTCCTCTGAAGCTGGTGGTTTTGCAGCAATGGTATTATTACTCCCCACAGGAAGAGTGTAGCTTCAGGGCAGTGTGGGTGGATGATGGTGGTTGTAGTGCAGGGAGTCAGTAATGAACACAGAGTCCGTGTGATGCAGTCTCAAGATCTTTACTCACAGTTGTTGCAGTCCAGATTACAGGTACCAGAGCAATCTCCTGCGTCGTGCTGTGCGTACTCAGTGAGGGTCTCAGTCCACCCCCAGATAGCACCAGAGTACTTAGCAGGACCCCCTTCTGTGTGTCCTTTCTCTGGCCTTCTCCCTGCACCTCACACCCAGTGACACTTCTATCCGGTATCCTCGGGCCTTGGTGGGCGACGTGTGTTCCGTCCCCTGGGTCCTATGTGGCTACCTTCTTAGTGAGACTGGTGTGGACTTTGGCCTGCAGTACATGCTGCAACCTCCAGTTTCTAGTTGAGCCTTGCTGTTTCTCCGCTAGTTGAGGGACCGGTTCCCCTTATCTGGCCTGACCCCTCTACCTCCTGGTAGCAGCGGGCGTACGGGTGGCCTTCTGCATGGCCCATAACCATATGGTCACTTCGGTTCCTGGAGCCTTCCTGCTCCCACTCCTCTCTTCTCTACTTCAGTCCTGGGCCTCCCAGGCTAGGCCCGCCTCCGGAGCAGAGCTCATGCAGAGCCTCTGCTCCTGTCACTTCTCCTCCTCTGACCGGCTTGCTCTTTCTAAGATGGCTTCCTATTTATACTCTCCCTGTCATGTGCTCCCCTAAGCTGCTTTCTCCACCCACACCCACTACATAGGACCCTCCCGCCAGCTAGGGACCTGGGACTGTGCTGTCCCTTAGGAGCAATCTCGCCCTACCCCCACTGCAGGTATATGTTGGATGCAGGTGTTAGGGTCCCGAGCCATACTCCTCCCTTACATGAGGGTGAGATACCACACCTCTGGGTGAGATGCAGTACCTCTGTGGCGACTGAACCCTCAGGGGTGCCACACACCCTTCTGCACAGTTTTGAAATGGCGACGAAGATGTTTAGTGCTGCCGATGCCATTATCAGCATGACTATTCCGGTGATTTACATGCTGGAACACACGTTAAACAGAATTCAGAGCCAGGTGGTGGGACAAGAGGAGGTGGAGGAAGTAGAGGAGGAGTCGTATGCGGAAGGGATAACATCTCCAAGGTCCAGACGGTCGGCAGCACCAAGGCGGCAGGCATGGGATGGTGGGGGAGAGGGATTAACCAGGGCGCATGGTAGCAGCCAAACTGTTGAGGAAGGTGCAGGAGCCGAGGAAGAAGTGGAGGATGAACTGGCGATGGGCATGTAAGACTCATCAGATGAGGGAGACCTTGATCACATTTCTGTTGTGTGAGGTTGGGGGGAGAGGGCAGAGGAAGGAAGCATGATTCTAACCTCGCTACCAACACAACAAGGACTTGGTCCTCCTGGATGCGCAAGACACATGAGTGCCTTCTTGCTGCACTACCTGCAACATGACGCTTGGATTGTCAGAATTCGAATTAATCCCGACTACTGGGTTGCCACACTCTTAGATCCCCGGTACAAAAGTAAATTTGCCAAAATAATTCCTGCCATAGAAAGGGATTCACGCATGCAGGAGTATCAGCAGAGGCTGTTGCAGAATCTTACATGTGCTTTTCCACAAAACACCAGTGGTGCACGTAGTGAATCTCACAGTTCTAACTTGCAAACCGTGGGACTGTCGAGTCTTCATCACTCAAACTGTAACAGTAACACAGTATCTGCTGGTAACAGCAATTTTATGGAATTGTTTCACCACTTTTTTAGCCCATCCTTTGCAAGGCCACAGGAGACAAGAAGTCTAACACATAGTCAACGCCTAGAGAGGATGGTATAGGAGTATCTCCAAGTGAACATCGAAGCCATGACTGTGTCACTGGACCCTTGCTCATTTTGAGATTCCAATCTGGAAAAATGTCCGGAGCTCGCCACTCACGCCTTGGAGATCATGTCATGCCCTGCAGCCAGCGTTCTGTCTGAAAGTGTGTTCAGCGCTGCTGGTGGTGTGCTGACAGATAAGCGCACGCGGCTGTCCACTGAGAATGTAGACAGACTCACATTCATAAAGATGAACAAATCATGGATCCGCAAGGACTTTTCTACCCCTGTGTCATCCTGGGGAGACTAAAAGCTTGAGGATTTGGTAAAATCACCTCACCAACCGTTTTAAGCAACTGTGGGGCAATTGATGCCACTTAAGTGGTGTCTGTGCCACAGTTTTTGGAAAAAATGGAGACTCTTTTTGGAGTCCCCTTGCTGTGTTTTACGTGATGTTGGCATCGTCAATTCCAGGTGGGTTGGGTCGCCCCCCCCCCCTTTTAACTGTAAGAAACTACATACACTATGGCATGGGGTAACACAGATGGTTGAGTCTGAAGAGCTGTTTACTCAGAGGTCTGCTCCAAAGCTTCAATGTCTGCTAGTCAGCGTAGAATTTTTAACTGCATCTAGCCTAGGCAATACTTTGGGCGTAGTAGCCCAGCAGCAAAGCAAGCTGCACCGCCTGTGTATCTAATAAGAATTTTTAAATGCATCTAGCCTAGGCAGACTGTGGGGACCTCCAACCAAACCCAGACGCTCAGCCCCCCTACCGCCCCCCTTTCCTTGACAATACAATAATGTAACTCTTACAACTGGATGGGTGAGGATTGGTCACAGCTTTATTAACTCTTTATACTCATTCCATTAGAAAGGCATTTTATTTCTAAAATAATTCAGCTTGTCCTTTCTATTTCCAGGCCACGGAGGATCCTGCGTACTCGTATGCAGGACTCTCACCCCCATCCATCACTCTTAACGCTTGTTCAACTCCGTCCTGGAGTCCTGACAGGAATATGTCCAGTCCAATATCCATTAAGTGAACACTGTCGGGCCGTATGAGGCCAGCTTTATCTCCTTCCAGTTGTCGGTGTTGTATCACTACACCGCCTCTGTCTCTTCTAAATTTTGCCATCCGAATATTTATTACCCACCTTGTCCATTCGATGGCCGTGATGTCTCGCGCACCTTGCCATACAGCTATTGGCACAATCTCTGACCATACTATAGTTAGTTTTGTGAAAAATTCTCTGAAGCGCTCAGTGTCTAGTTTCATTATTGCCATTAGTTATGCGCTCTTGTAATGACCTAGGTCGTTTCCCCCGGCCTGTATAACTAAGATGACCGGACCTCTTGCCTCTCTCCCTACCTTGATTACCTCCATTAGTACCTGCAGGCCTTTAATACCTCTCCAGTTGAAATATGTGTTATGAAACTCTAATTTCCTCCCGCCTGGGCGGACTTTCACCCTTTTTTCTGCCCAATATATATACGAGTGGCCTATCACCCACACTGTTGGCTTAGCGTCACCTGTAAAAGAAACAAACCACGTTAAGATAACAAGTCCGCTCTTATGTATCTTGACAAACAAGTGGATCGCCATCTCCCTATCCTCTGAACTTCAGTTTCTGACAGTCCTGCTCTTGCTGCTTCCGTGGCCGCGCCTATGCGGAATGAGTGTGTCCCGTAATCTTTGGGGTGGTTCCCTGCCGATGTTATGCATTTATTAAATATAGCTTGGAACTGGTATCTTGATAATGGCATTCCATCAATGTATGATAGGAAGAAATTACTTTGTGATCTGATGGTTATATATGTTTTTACTATTGTTACCCGACTCAGTGTACCGTTTGTGGGTTGTAGAAGTACCCAAGTGCCCCTGCCTGCTGGAACCGTTTTCGATTGGCGTATGCGTAGACGTATTGCATTATTGGTTATGACTACGTCCTGGTGTAATAAGCCTCCACTTGTGGTAATTTTGGATTGAGGGACTAATTCGCTTATGCATAGCGCCCCGAAGAAGGCGATCACAAATGCAGTAGACAGTAGTGTTGCTTCAAATTGTGAGTGTCATGTTAATGGTGTTAGGGATATGATGTGAGAAATCAGTTTTAGTGACACGGGACGGGACGTCTACACTCCTGACTTGGCTGACCCCTTTTCCACCCTTTTATGGATTGTCTGATGATGAATCTCTTTGTCACATCTCCCCAATTCAGTAGTTGGAAGTGAAATGCTACTCCGGTCAGACACCGCCGTGCTGATGCCCCTGATATGCCCCTCATCATTAGCTGGTGGAGAAATTCTATGGTGACTTGTAATCTGGCTTGTTCACATTGGTCAACCCGTCTGCCTGCTACTAGTCGTGTCCACTCTTCCCATGCCTTACCGTATGCTTGCCACGTCGATGGGGCAACTGACTCTCTGATTAATGGCATCAACTATTCGCCACTAGATCCCATAGGGAGGGTGGGCAACTGTTGCCCGATGGGTGGGCATTGGGGAAGAGCTCTGTGAAAATCTGCCAATTGAATTGTGATAAAGCGTTAGCAGCAGCTTTAGACCCCTCAGCATCGTGGCTAGCGCGGACCCATACATTGTGTTTTAGGCATAGGAATGCTAGCTGGCATAGTAGGCCTAGCACTGGGAGAGACGATGATGCCATCTTATTAATGCAATGCGCTAGGCTGGTGTTTTTTGTTATGAAGCGTATATTTTTGTTAGCCAGGTGCGCGCCCCATATTTCTATTGCTACCACTATTGGGAAGAAAAATTATTTTCCGGGCTAGATGCAGCTAAAAATTATTATTAATTTCAAAGCTGGTGGAGCTTGGTATAGATGGCCTAATACAATGAGTACCACACACTACTACTATGCCCAAAATTATTTTCCAGGCAAGATGCAGCTAAAAATTATTATTAATTTCAAAACTGGTGGAGCTTGGTATAGATGGCCTAATACAATGAGTACCACACACTGCTACTATGCTCAAAATTATTTTCCAGGCAAGATGCAGCTAAAAATTATTAGTAATTTGAAAGCTGGTGGAGCTTAGTATAGATGGCCTAATAGAATGAGTACCACACACAGCTAATATGCCCAAAATTATTTTACAGGCTAGATGCAGCTCGAAATTATTATTAATTTGAAAGCTGGTGTAGCTTAGTATATAGATGACCTAGTAGAATGAGTACCACACACTGTTGATATGCTCAAAATTATTTTACAGGCAAGATGCAGCTAAAAATTATTATTAATTTCAAAGCTGGTGGAGATTGGTATGGATGGCCTAATACAATGAGTACCACACACTGCTACTATGCCCAAAATTATTTTCCAGGCAAGATGCAGCTAAAAATTATTAGTAATTTGAAAGCTGGTGAAGCTTTGTATAGATGGCCTAATAGAATGAGTACCACACACTGCTAATATGCCCAAAATTATTTTACAGGCAAGATGCAGCTAAAAATTATTATTAATTTCAAAGCTGGTGGAGCTTGGTATAGATGGCCTAATACAATGAGTACCACACACTACTACTATGCCCAAAATTATTTTCCGAGCTAGATGCAGATAAAAATTATTTGTAATTTGCAAGATGGAGGAGCTTAGTATAGCTGGACTAAGAATAAGTCCCACACACTGCTACAAGCCCAAAATTATTTTCTGAGCTAGATGCAGATAAAAATTATTACTAATTTGCAAGCTGGTGGAGCTTAGTGTAGATGGCCTAATAGAATGAGTACCACACACTGCTAATATGCCCAAAATTATTTTCCAGGCAAGATGCAGCTAAAAAATATTATTAATTTCAAACCTGGTGGAGCTTGGTATAGATGGCCTAATACAATGAGTACCACACACTGCTACTATGCCCAAAATTATTTTCCAGGCAAGATGCAGCTAATAATTATTAGTAATTTGAAAGCTGGTGGAGCTTAGTATAGATGGCCTAATAGAATGAGTACCACACACTGCTAATATGCCCAAAATTATTTTACAGGCAAGATGCAGCTAAAAATTATTATTAATTTCAAAGCCGGTGGAGCTTGGTATATATGGCCTAATACAATGAGTACCACGCACTACTACTATGCCCAAAATTATTTTCCGAGCTAGATGCAGATAAAAATTATTTGTAATTTGCAAGCTGGAGGAGCTTAGTATAGATGGACTAAGAATAAGTCCCACACACTGCTACAAGCCCAAAATTATTTTCTGAGCTAGATGCAGATAAAAATTATTACTAATTTGCAAGCTGGTGGAGCTTAGTGTAGATGGCCTAATAGAATGATGCTATGCCCAAAAGATTTTACTTGGCTAGGTGCAGTAAAAAAAATTGTATTCTATACTCAGGTGGTATAGCTTGCAACACAGATACGCTACTCCACTGACTAACACACACTGCAAGAGGCCAAAAAGGATTTGCTAAGCTAGATTTAGCCAAATGCTGTGAAAAACACTTGCACAGCACTGGCACAGACCTGCTGGGCAAAAAGTCCTAGGAAATGCTCTAAAATAGTCCTCAAAAGGACTGCAATTACAATTAGTCCCTACTCCCAACCTATCTATTTCAGAGCACAGACCTGCCTGCTAAAAGTCGTAGGAAATGCTGTAACCTAGTCCTCAAAAGGACTGCAATCACAACTATTCCCTACTCCCAAGCTATCTGTATATTTCAGAGAAAATTGGCTTGAAATTAACACTGAAAGTATATCGCACACAGCAACAGCGGTGCCGTCTAACACGCAGCTGCAGCATTGAGAAAATGGTGTTGACGGGGAAAATGGCTGGGTCTTATAGGGTAAGAACATGTGACATACACAGCCAATGACACATGCCCTTGCTTGTGTGAAAAAAAGCAGTTCGCTCCGTGTGTGCGCTGCAGATAGGCTGACAGATTGCACCTCCCCACTGTAAATGCGGGAAAGAGAAAAAAAAATGGAGATCTTCATTATTTCTGCAGAGATCCATCCCTTGCCCCTCCCCCCGCCCCGCTGTACACTCAAACTGCATGTTAACATTGATTATCAGCATTACTGTGAAAAAATCCAGTTTTGATTTTGGTGGACGAACAGTTATCGAACATAACCTCGAACAGCCGGATTTTTTTCAAATCGTTTGTGTTCGCCGAACGGCTCAAACACCGCTCAAAACAGCTCGAATTTGAGATTGGCGAACAGTTCGAGTCAAACAACGCTCATCTCTACTTAGTACTTGTTGCAGATCATAACAATCTGCTTGTTAAAGTACACCGCCTGTGTGCCCATTTTAGAAAGTCAGCTACAGCTTCCGCCGTTCTTGCAGTGTTTTAGCAGTGTTTGCAGCTTCCAGCTCACAGACTGGTGTGTGATGTCCCCACGCGTTGGAACTCTACACTGCAGATGTTCGGAAGGATTTGTGAGCAGAAGTGGACAGTTGTTGAGTACCAGCATCAACAAGGCAGTCGGTATTCAGTTCAGTCTCCACACATAAGACCTCAGGAGTGGACATGGATGTCAGACATATGTACCATCCTCCAAAACTTTGAGGACTTCAACAAGATGGTGAGCGGCGATGACGCCATAATTAGCGTCACCATTCCGCTTCTCTGTCTTCTGAAACGCTGTCTGCTTACAATCAAAGAGGATGCATTGCAGGCGGAGCACAATAAGATGGAGGAAGGAACCATACAGGGTGATTACACACAGCCAAGCCTCATCTCATCCTAACGTGGATTGGGTGACGAGGAGGAAGAGGAGGAGGAGGAAGGACAGAAGCTAGTTTCTTACCACCTTGTATTTAAACTCCTATCCTTCCTTTACAGTAGTGACTGGATTGAATAAGGCCATCTCAGGCCGAAACGTCCCAATATATTGTCGCCACCCATCTCTGGTTTGATTGATTAATTTGATTTATACTGTATAAATAAATTACACTTTATCACAATTATGAGAGTGCGATGAATTAACGTTATTACATTGTTTTGGGCTTACTAGCCCATTGCATCTGCACCTCCTCTAGAGACAGAGTGCACGCCAATTTATCTACAGTACAGACCAAAAGTTTGGACACACCTTCTCATTTAAAGATTTTTCTGTATTTTCATGACTATGAAAATTGTACATTCACACTGAAGGCATCAAAACTATGAATTTAAACATGTGGAATTATATACTTAACAAAAACGTATGAAACAACTGAAAATATGTCTTATATTCTAGGTTCTTCAAAGTAGCCACCTTTTGCTTTGATGACTGCTTTGCACACTCTTGGCATTCTCTTGATGAGCTTCAAGAGGTAGTCACCGGAAATGGTTTTCACTTCACAGGTGTGCCCTGTCAGGTTTAATAAGTGGGATTTCTTGCCTTATAAATGGGGTTGGGACCATCAGTTGTGTTGTGCAGAAGTCTGATGGATACACAGCTGATAGTCCTACTGAATAGACTGTTAGAATATGTATTATGGCAAGAAAAAAGCAGCTAAGTAAAGAAAAACGAGTGGCCATCATTACTTTAAGAAATGAAGGTCAGTCAGTGCGAAAAATTGGGAAAACTTTGAAAGTGTCCCCAAGTGCAGTTGCAAAAACCATCAAGCGCTACAAAGAAACTGGCTCCTATGAGGACCACCCCAGGAAAGGAAGACCAAGAGTCACCTCTGCTTCTGAGGATAAGTTTATCCGAGTCACCAGCCTCAGAAATCGCAGGTTAACAGCAGCTCAGATTAGAGACCAGGTCAATGCCACACAGAGTTCTAGCAGCAGACACATCTCTTCAACAACTGTTAATAGGAGACTTTGTGCAGCAGGCTTTCATGGTAAAATAGCTGCTAGGAAACCACTGCTAAGGACAGGCAACAAGCAGAAGAGACTTGTTTGGGCTAAAGAACACAAGAAATGGACATTAGACAGTGGAAATCCGTGCTTTGGTCAGATGAGTCCAAATTTGAGATCTTTAGTTCCAACCACCGTGTCTTTGTGCGCCGCAGAAAAGGTGAACGGATGGACTCTACATGCCTGGTTCCCACCGTGAAGCATGGAGGAGGAGGTGTGATGGCATGTGGGTGCATTGCTGGTGACACTGTTGGGGATTTATTCAAAATTTAAGGCATACTGAACCAGCATGTCTACCACAGCATCTTGCAGGGGCATGCTATTCCATCCGGTTTGCGTGTAGTTGGACTATCATTTATTTTTCAACAGGACAATGACCCCAAACACACCTCCAGGCTGTGTAAGGGCTATTTGACCAAGAGGGAGAGTGATGGGGTGCTATGCCAGATGACCTGGCCTCCACAATCACCAGACCTGAACCCAATCGAGATGGTTTGGGGTGAGCTGGACCGCAGAGTGAAGGCAAAAGGGCTAACAAGTGCTAAGCATCTCTGGGAACTCCTTCAAGATTGTTGGAAGACCATTTCCGGTGACTACCTCTTGAAGCTCATCAAGAGAATGCCAAGAGTGTGCAAAGCAGTCATCAAAGCAAAAGGTGGCTACTTTGAAGAACCTAGAATATAACACATATTTTCAGTTGTTTCACACTTTTTTGTTAAGTATATAATTCCATATTTGTTAATTCATAGTTTTGATGCCTTCAGTGTGAATGTACAATTTTCAAAGTCATGAGAATACAGAAAAATCTTAAATTGAGAAGGTGTGCCCAAACTTTTGGTCTGTACTGTACTTATCCTCTTGGTGAGGACACGGAAGTCTTGCCTGTTAGTAGTCTGGCATGCATGGCTGAGTTTATGTTACGCTGCCTTTCCCAGCCTTTCCCATGACCCTCGAGTTCTCAAAATTTTGGGTGACAGTCATTACTGGTTGGTGACACTTCTAGACCCACGCTACAAGGAGAACTTTATATCTCTTATTCCTGAGGCGAACAGGTCTACAAAAATGGGGCTGTACCAGAAGACCCTTGTTGCGGAACTATTAAAAAAATTCCCATCTGAAAACGCTGGCGGCAGAGGGCAAACTTAGTTGGACAACCAAGGAGTACAGAAGAGAGAGACACAACTTCAATCCAGCTGAGGCAGGGGAACACTGTCAAAGTTCTGGGAGAGTTTTCTCAGACTCTCCCATCACACAGGCACTGAGGCGCGGGGTACTCTCACAAGGAGTGCAAAGTTTTGGAAGATGCTGAGGAAGTACCTTGCCGACTGCACCAACATCCTCTGTGATTCCTCTGTGCCTTATAATTATTGGGTATCCAAGCTGGATACGTGGAATGAACTGTCTCTCTACGCTTTGGAGGTCCTGGCCTGTCCTGTCGCTAGCGTTTTATCAGAGCGGGTTTTTAGTGCCGCTGGTGGAATTATAACTGATAAGCGCATCCGCCGTACAGCTGAAAATGCTGACAGGCTGACTCTTATAAAAATGAACAAGGGCTGGATTGGGCCAGACTTCTCAACACCATAGAATGATAGCAGCGTAACATAAACTCATATCCAGTGTCTTTTCTTGGGAGGTATATTCCCATGCACCTTTTCACACCCACACATGGGTATACGCTTCCTGATTTTGGCTATTTGCTCTTGTCCTCCTCCTTCTCCTCATCCTCCACCACCATATCACCAGGGTGACCGTGGTCCATGATGCAACACCAACATAATTTTTTTAAAGGGTGTTTATGATGCCCGTAAAAAAAAAAAAATTATACAGTATGTTCATGTATACCCCCCAGGGGTAAATGTTTGTCAGCCCATACACTTGTGCATGGGCACTACAAGTATAGGAGGCCCGCTCCTTTCTAATGGGAACATTTTTTTATGAGGCCCTCCTCCACGTCTCTTCCAAGGGGCATTGAAGTGCCTCCAAATTTTTGGCAGCCCTTGCATTCACTGCATAGGCCAACACTATGGGAGACTCTCTCCTTTCTAATGGGAATTTGTCGTTATTGTGGCCCTGCTCTGTGTGTCTTTAAATTCTTAGTGGGGTTTTTCCTAAAATTGGTCAGCCTTTGGACTCACTACATACCCTATAACTATATAGCAGACCCTCTCCTTTCTAATGGGAACATGTCGTACCTTGTTACTGTGGCCCTTCTCTATGTGTCTTTAAATTCTTAGTGGGGTTTTTCCTAAAATTGTCAACTGTTGGACTCACTGCATACCCTATAACTGTATAGCAGACCCTCTCCTTTCTAATGGGAACATGTCGTACCATGTTACTGTGGCCCTGCTCCATGTGTCTTTAAATTCTTAGTGGTGTTTTTACTAAAATTGGTCAGCCGTTGGACTCACTGCATACCCTATAACTGTATAGCAAACCCTCTCCTTTCTAATGTGAACATGTAGTACATTGTTACTGTGGCCCTGCTCTGTGTGTCTTTAAATTCTTAGTGAGGTTTTTCCCAAAATTGTCAGCCGTTGGACTCACTGCATACCCTATAACTGTATAGCAGACTCTCTCCTTTCTAATGGGAAAATGTCGTACGTTGTTCCTGTGGCCCTGCTCTATGTGTCTTTAAATTCTTAGTGGGGTTTTTCCCAAGTTTTGGCAGACCTTGCAGTCACAGCATGGGCATTACCACTATAGGACACCCGCTCCTTTATAATGGAAACAGTTTTTTTACTGAGACCCTCCTCTATGTCTCTTCAAAGGGGTATTGGGTTGCGTCCAAATTTTTGGCAGCCCTTGCAGTCACTGGATACGCAATAACAGTATAGGAGACCCACTTGTTAATAATGGGAATAGCAAAGCATAGCCGGCTGATGGTTCTCTAACAATAGCTAGGGCCGACTGCTGGCCTTTTAAGAATAGTAAGGGCCGTCTGATGTCCCTATAAAAATAGGCTTTATGACTTTCAGAGTCCCTCCATCATAAATAAAACAGGATGTGTCTGATCATGTGTCACACACCACATTGCCAGATAAGGTTGTAAAATGTTAAAATGAAATTTCCCGGTGAATGCATTTCTCTTAAAAAATAACGTAAAAAAACAAAACAATAGGATCTTTCTTTAGTATAAAAAACAGCGTCACCAATTTAACAACAATGTAATCACATTGTTCAGCTCATGCACCTCCTCCTCCATCTCCGAAATGACCACATCAGTCACAAGCTGACAGCACTGCAGCACTGCCTTGGCCAAGCGGCAACAGGCTGTGCTGAAGATAACATGCTTAATGCTTAATTGACAAACCACCCAGCGCTGCAGAGTTGTTGAAAGCTGTAACACAGCAGCCTGATCTGTGGCTCTCACCGCTGAACATACAGCCAGGCATGGCCGTGTGTGACAATGGGCGGAACCTGGTGATGGAGAAACGACAGCCGGGGTAGACACGGTTTCCCTCTATGCCAGTCCTTTCACCAAGCTAAATAATATGGCTGTGGTAAAATACAACTCCCACTGCGAAGCTGTTTCAGACTGAAAAACATTGTGCCCTCCAGAGAATTTGATTCTGAGGGCTAACCTTTCTCACACACTCAAGAGCCCCATAGCAGGTGCAAAGTTAGCACTATCATGAACTCTCCTGAGGTAGAAGCCAAGGTACACCAGAGGATTCTCTGGTGGGACCATCCAACCCTGCCAAGAAGCAGTCCTGGCTAAGAAAAGTGTGTGGGAAGGTTCCCGGACACTCTATGGCTGCATTTTTACTGAGGAGGAAACACATGCAAACATGGGGAGAACATACAAAGTCCTTGCAGATGTTGTCCTTGCTGGGATTTCAACCCAGGATCCCAGTGCTGCAAGTCTTCAGTGCTAACCACTGATCCAATGTGCTGCCATTCACCCTCTAATATCTAACAGGCTGGAGTAACTTGCACCTACTGCCACTTTATCTTCAGCTCCTTTGTGAGAAAATGTATTTGGGCAGCCACTCAGTCTACCAAATAAAATTCCTGAGAAGGATATTGGGGATGGCAGTGCTAATACCATGGCATCGTTCCATAGTTTGCTGGAAATATTCCAGGCTGGTAGGAGGCAAGCAAATTCCCACAGAAAAGTACCAGCAGTAATGTTCAGGGACCCGCGCTTGTAGAAAACGGAGACAACACTGGGAGAATTAGTGACGGCTGGGGACCGAGTATGGACACGAGGCATGAGGCATGTGGTTGTGAAAAGCTTCCGCCTCCACAAGCCTAAAAGGCCATATTTCAAGTGAAAGCAGCTTTACAGAAATTAAATGAGAAAAGAAAGATGTGTGTGTGTGTCAAACCACCACCCACAAGGGCGAGTTGATGTTGGATGGGCTGCCATTGCTTCTGCAACAAGCAGCATTACAGGACTTCCTGTGAGAAATGACATGCAGGGTAGATAGGGTTTCCCTCTATGCCAGTCCTTTCACCGAGCTAAATACAACTGTCAGCAAAAAAGTTGTGGACTGGCTCCGTACCGTCTCTGGCCACATTCACCTGTCCACGTGTTTGTGGTTAGGCGGTCCTTCGCAATAAGTACACTGGGGAGGGCACGGGTAATGTTGTGGGACCCGTGCTTGTGGAAGGTGGAGGCGATACCGGGAAATATAGTGGTGTAGAGGAGTATTTTTGTTTTTGGTTATTTATTTTGACTTATACACAAGTCATTACCCTGGAAAGGATGTTCCTTAACATATTTCCCAGGAAAATCCATTTTGGTTTCATTTTGGCATGTTTTATTGTGAGTCCGTAAAAATGGCGTAATACCTCTGACAACGTTGTTGACAGAAGTGACCTGGGAGTCAGAAATGCTTCCAGGGGTCTTCCCCATGCTGTCCCCATGTCATTTGAGCACTGTTCCCATCGATTTGGGCAAATTTTAGGCCCTCTGCAGACCGCCGGGGGGAGCCGCCTGAAAAATGCTCAAGTTTCCCATAGACTTACATTGGGCTCGTTGCTCGGGCCGAGCACCCGAGTATTCCAATTTACTAGACCCGAGCAACGAGTACCCGAGCATTTTAGTGCTCGCTCATTACTAGATCACTAGTAATGAGAGATATTAGCCAGATAGATGGACGTTTCTGTGGAAGTCAGATAGTGTAGATAAGTCTTGTGCTGTGTACCTGTTCATTCGACCTTGCAGCACTTTTTTTTGTTTTTGTGCAATTACTGAGATTTTTACAGAAACAGCAGGGCTTATGGCACAGAACAGTGTTGTGCACCAGTTGTACTTTGCTCCATTCAGGAGTATGCCTTCAATCTATTTTTGCACTTGCTAATATGATAAAGCAAGGAAGCCCTTGTAGGCCACTTTTTGATTTTGTGTGGTTGAAATTCAGCTATCTACAGAGCTTATCAGTGCAGAGCTTCTGAGTGCAGAGCACAAAAACCTTTTTTTTCATTTGCTAATGTGTTAGTGCAAGCTGTGTTAGCCCAGTTTGTCATTTTTTTCGTTTATGAACTTCAGCTTTATGCACAGTAAAACAAATTGTTTTTTTCTGCTGCTAGCCAAAGTCCACCAAAGAATTTTTTGTGTGGCAAACGTGATACAGTCTGCTAAAAGCCACCTACTATCTTAGTGGCTGTGAACTTCAGCTGTTTTCAGAGTAAAAAAAAAAGTTTTTTTCTGTTGCTAGCCACACTCCACCAAAGATTTTTTTTGTGTGGCAAACGTGATACACTCTGCTGAAAGCCACCTACTATCTTAGTGGCGGTGAAACTCAGCTGTTATCAGAGTAAAAAAAATGATTTTTTTTTTGTCTTGCTAGTCACAGTCCAAAAAATTATTTTTTTTTCTGTCGCAAATGTATTATACTCTGCTATAAGCCACCTAGTCCTTTTAGGGGCGGTGAAATTGCATTCAGAGCTTGTGTAGAGTCAAAAATCTATTTTTTGCTGTTCCTAACATGATACAGCAGGCTACATCTGAGTTTGAAATAGTTTGGAGAATATCTCGTATGTTATACAGGCGTCAGCCACACTAAAAAAAATACTTTGTTCGATTCCTAACGTTATACAGAAGGGACATCTCAGTTTGAAATAGTTTGGAGAATATCACCTATGTTATACAGGCCTCATCGACATTAAAAAAATACTTTCTTATTTTACTAACGTCATACACTAGGGGACATTTCAGAGTGCCAAGGGAGGGAGGTTCACTGCGATCAAGAGGGGTCGGCGATACCAGAAAAACTGATAGTGAAGGTGTTAGTGAAGGCGAGGAACACATGGAAGAGGAAGAGGTGATGGGCGAGCAAAAGTCAGAACATGAAGAGTATAATCATCCCCTCTCTGTTCGTGTTTGGTGGGAGGGGACGGAGGAAACAAGCATCAGAATTACCCAGCTGTCAACACCGCATGGGCTTGAACCTCATGAAAGAGCCGAACATATGAATGAGTTCTTGCTGCACTATCTGCAACATGATCCCAGTATAGATATGATTAAAAATAGTGCTTACTACTGGGTTGCCACTCTGTTAGATCCACATTATAAAAGTAAATTTTGCCAGATGCTTCCCGCCCTGCAAAAGGACCCACAAATGCTGGAGTATCGAAACATGCTTTTACACAACCTTAAAATAGGTTTCCCCCAAGCCAGCAGTGAGGCACACAGAGTTCATTGCAGCTCTACACTTTCAACCTCCGGCACGTCAATTCGTCAATGCCAAAATATTAGCAGCAGCAGTAGTGTAAGTGGCAGAAGCAATTTCTGTCAGTCCTTTCAGTCATTTTTTAGACCAGATCGTGCACCTGCACAACAGAGTACAAGTCTGACACATGGTGAATGACTGGAGAGGATGGTGCACTCCAGATTAAGTCTCCAGCTGCTGGGTTGGCTGTTGTTGAAGAGGTTTTGCTCTCCATTATACTACTTCTACTCTAGAGAAATTGATGCCACTTTGGTGGTTTTAGGCCTTAATTTATTTCACTTCTTGTCCGTTTTCGCCAACTCTGGGGGCTGTATACCCAGGCCTGTTATCTCTGACTTCTAGTCTGTTCCGCCACTCTGGGGGCTGTATACCCAGGCTCGTTCTTGTATCTTATTGCAGTAGCAGTTCCTGTCTGAACTGTATCCTAGCCTGTTACCTGTTTGTCTCTATGTCCGTACCTTCCCTTTTCCTGCAGTATCTGAACCTGCACCTACTCCAACTCGTTGTCTCTGTACTTCTGTTTGTGAGTTTTGTGTCCACTCGCTACTTCATAGTAAGTACCTTGTGTGTATTTGGTTCTGCTTGTCCCTTTTCCCTTCCTCCATATCTTCCTCCTGTGTTCTAGCCATCTTCCTGTATTTTCCAGTCTGTTCCATGTGAACAGAGCCCTGTCCTCTCTGCCTTGTCCACCGCACCTGCGGTTTCCCTCTGCTCTGCCTTACCCACCGCTCCGGTGGCTTCTCTCTGCTCTGACTGCCCACCGCTCCGGCGGCTTCTCTCTGCTCTGCCTTGCTCACTGCTTCGGCGGTTTCACTCTGCTCTGACTTGCCCACCGCTCCGGCGGCTTCCCTCTGCTCTGCCTTACCCACCACTCCGGCAGCTTCTCTCTGCTCTGACTTCCCCACCGCTCCAGCGGTTCCTCTCTGCTCTGACTTGCCCACCGCTCCGGCGGCTTCTCTCTGCTCTGCCTTGGCCACCGCTCCGGTGGCTTCTCTCTGCTCTGCCTTGCCCACCGCTCCGGCGGTTCCACTCTGCTCTGCCCTGTCCACCGCACCTGTGGTTTCTCTCTGCTCTGCCTTGTCCACCGCTCCAGCGGTTCCGCTCTGCTCTGCCTTGCCCACCGCACCTGTGGTTTTCGCTCCGCTCTGCTTGCTCACCGCACCAGCAGTTCCTCTCTGCTCTTCCTTGTCCCCCGCTCCAGCAGTTTCGCTTTACTCTGCTTGTCTATCGCATCTGCGGCTCTGTACCTGTCTCCCAGTCTGTACTGGACCCTATCCAGCCTGTGCTCCAACCTGCTAATACCTCCTTGTCTGCACTCCAGCCGTGCTTGCCAGTATCTCCCTGTCTGCATACCAGCCGTGCTTGCCAGTGCCCACCTGTCTGCATACCAGCCGTGCTTGCCAGTGCCCACCTGTCTGCATACCAGCCGTACTTGCCAATACCCACCTGCCGGTATGCCAGTTTAACCTGCCTGTTCCTGCATTCCCCAGTGTGGGTCAACAACTGTGACCGGGGTCTGACCTGGAGTCGCACCTGGTCCCTCTGCTCGGTTCCTCCTTGGTCCACGGAGTCGACTAAGCCGCCGTGCGACCTTGGTCGGATCGGGTTGATACTTAGTTACGCCCCTCCAGACACTCCTCGGTTCATGGTACAGTGGGATCACTAATCACGCTCACGCCAGTCAGTCTGGGAGGGAGCGTAACAACGCCGTGGAAAGTTACTCTAGTACTGGTAACTGGAAGTCTAAGAAACCGTGAGTAAACCCTGAGGACTGCATCTTACTGTCTCTGTGATCATTATCTGCGCCATCCTCTGCACTACACCACAGCAGCAACATCTACACTGCTCTGGAGCTAAGCACTACCTGTGGAGAGCTAAAACAACTCTGCTGCATTGACACCAGCTCCAGAGGACCTGCTCCGCAGCGGTGGCTCCCATTAGCCGCATACCACAGGTGGCGTCACAAACTCTGTACAAGAACTATAAATCCCCTGTAAATAATTCCCCTTTTGATTGACCGCCCTGGGTCACGGACTGGGTCACCGCCACTGTGACATCTCCTCTAGCAACGACCGGCCCGGCACCAAGTACCCCACGGCCCAGGGGGCGCGTCAATATTAGTAAATTATAGGCCTGCTATTTAAAACCATGGTTCTCTGTCAGACATATCACCTATAACAGTGTTCCAAAATCTGCCATTTTTGCCTTCCATTTCGTTACAGTGTGTCGGTCAAGCTATTCACACTAGGTCTCTGTGTAGAATAATATTAGTAAATTACAGGCCTGCTATTTAAAACCATGGTTCTCTGTCAGACATATCACCTATAACAGTGTTCCAAAATCAGCCATTTCTTCTGTTTTCATTTTGTTGCGGTGTGTCAGTCAAGCTATTCACACTAGGTCTCTGTGTAGAATAATATTAGTAAATTGCAGGCCTGCTATTTAAATCCGTGGTTCTCTGTCAGACATATCACCTATAACAGTGTTCCAAAATCAGCCATTTCTTCCATTTTCATTTCGTTGCAGTGTGTCAGTCAAGCTATTCACACTAGGTGTAGTATCGGCGTCTCTGTCCCCTGACAGGCAGAGACGCCATCCCCCTTACCGCCGCGCTCCCGGCCCGGCGTCTTCCGGCTCTCCTGCTGCTGCTGCCGTCACGTGCAGCTTCCCGGGCACTGTGCTTAGGGCACGCGCTCCCTCCATCTTAAAGGGGCCGCGCGCGCCGTCCTAAGGAGTCCCCGGCCAATGGCCGGAGGACCTCTCATATAAAAGGTACCTCCTCCAAAATGGAGGTGCCCGTGCAAGGTTGTAGCTTTGTGTCCTAAACTCTGCTTCAACCCTCAGACTGCTAGTCTGACTACAAGTCCAGTCCGCCAGCCTATCAGTCCAGTCCGCCAGCCTGACTACCAGTCCAGTCCGCCAGCCTGACTACCAGTCCAGACCACCAGCCTGACTACCAGTCCTGTCTGCCAGCCTGACTACCTGTCTCCGCCAGCCAAGTGCACTCTCCTGCCCAACGGTCTGCCTACTATCCAAACCCGCCAGTCTGTCTATGGGCCTGGCTTGCCTGCCTACCAGGAGAACGTACCAGTTACCTGCCGTGCCTATCAGCCAGCCTACCTGTAGGCTCCTACCAGTTACCTGCCGTGCCTATCAGTCAGCCTACCTGGAGGCTCCTACCAGTTACCTGCTGTGCCTACCCGGAGGCTCCTGCCAGTTACCCATGGGAGTCACCTGCTCTCATACAAGGACAGGCCCAGAGTAGCACCTGGTCCCTCTGCTCGGTCCTTCCCTGGTTCATGGAGTCGATTGTGCCACCGTGCGACCTTGGTCAGTCAGCACAGAGGTTCCACCACCCGGATCCGTAACAGTTTGCACGGGCCATGGAACCCGGTGGCGCCCAGGCTCCTTCGCTTACTGACCTGTACCAGGAGGTTTCTCGTCAGAGATCCCAACAGGAAACCATCCTGACCTACCTGCGGTCTATCAATACTCGCCTGGACACGCTGCCTGTCCCACCAGTGTCCGCCTCGAGTGTCACGCCCCTCTGGTCCCTCCTTGCACCGCAGCACAGAGGTTCCACCACCTGGATCCGTAACAGAGGGGCTGGGATATGCAAGGAAAGTAGGAAGGTAAGTAGGAGTAAAACATGTGCTAATAGTATTAAGTGTCTGCTGGCAAATGCAAGAAGTTTCACAAACAAAATGAATGAACTGGAGACTCTTATGTGGGTCACAGAATACGATGAAATGGGTATTACGGAAACCTGGGTGGATGAAATCCATGACTGGGTGACGAACCTAGAGGGCTACACTACATTTAGAAAGGACAGGAAAGACAGGTGATTTATAGAATGCAAGCAGTTGTTTATACATCGCATAGCAGACCCTGGGGAAATATACATCACATAGGATAGACAGACTTCTGTATATACATCATATAGAAGACTCTGAGGAAATATACATCACATTGGATACACAGACTTCTGTATATACATCACACAGGAGACACTGGGGCACATGCATCACATGTGACACCGGGACACATACACTGACGAACAAAAGGGTAACAATGTTTGAAACTATTGACTCTCAGGCTGCATATCGCACCATCCACTACTGCTTCTAATGTGAGACTACCATCATTTAATAGACAATCATCTTGGCTATCTCATACAAAAATTTGACTTACAACTATTAACATATGATTTGTTATGCAGATTCTTGTCATGTCACTGCATTGTTACTGTTTTGCTCCTGGTGGTCCAAACATCTTTTTCTTCCTATATAATACAAATACAACCTGTTCTCACATTCCCTAATAGCTCAGTGTGTCATTAGGTTGATTCCAAAGTGAAAGGTCACTGGAGACATGAAGATTTTCCAAGATATGAGAAACAACATCATCCAGCTCTTCAATAGTAGTATGGTGGCTCGTAAAAAGGTGAAGAAGTCTCGACTTCAATATCATCAAAAGAAGCTTTGGCTCGAGTTTGCAAAAAAGTACGAAAAGTGAACAGTAGAAGATTGGAAACGGGTGATTTGGAGCGATGAGACGAAAGTCAATAGACTAGGCTCTGATTAGTGCAAATGGGTCTGAAAAAAACATGGGAAAAAAGGAGATAACGGATCGAGAAATTGAAGGAACTGTCAAGTTTGGTGGAGGAAGCCTGTTAACATGGGGTTGTTTCACAACCAAAGGCATTGGGTAGTTGACCAGGATCCATGGTGGTCTCAATGCTGAACTATATGTGAGTATCCTACAAGAAGAATTAATTCGTACACTTGAATACTATAGGTATCAAAAGGACGACAAAAGTGTTCCAGCAGGACAATGACCAAAAGCATAAGTTGAGATTGGTGAAGAAATGGTTCAATGACAATGAAGTAGAGGTGCTGGATTGGCCCCCACAATCCCCAGACCTTAACCCAATTGAACACTTGTGGGTAGAGTTGAAGAAAAAGCAGTATACATACCCAAGTGAGTCAACGGGTATGCACCAACTTTAGAAACATGTAGAAGAGACCTGGGATCAGATTTTGGTCGCGACATGTTTGAATCTGTTCGAGATCATGCCCAGAAGGGTTCAGGCAATGTTGAAAGCCAAAACATGAATTTACAAAATGCTAACAAAATAATAAAAAATAAAATGTTGATTTTTAGGAGCAAAACAGTAACAATGTGTTATGCACACGCCCGGACTGACTGGCGTGTGCGTGATTTAGTGATTCCACTGTGCCATGAACCGGAGAATGCCTGGAGGGGCGTAACTAAGTATCCACCCGATCCGACCAAGGTCGCACGACGGCTATCGACGCTGTGCACCAAGGAGGAACCGAGCAGAGGGACGAGGTGCTACTCCAGGTCAGACCCCGGACACGGCTGTTGACCCACACCGGGGAATACAGGAACAGGCAGGTTAGGCTGGCACACAGACTGGTGGGTATAGGTAGGCACGGCTGGCGTACAGACCGGGAGGTACTGGCAAGCACGGCTGGTATGCAGACAGGGGGTACTGACAAGCACGGCTGGCGTGCAGACTGGATAGGGTCCAGTACAGACTGAGACTCAGGAACAGAACCGCAGATGCGGTAGACAAACAGAGCAGAGAGGAACCGCTGGAGCGGTGGGCAAGACAGAGCAGAGAGATACCGCCGGAGCGGTGAGCAAGACAGAGCAGAGAGGGACCGCCAGAGCGTGGGCAAGGCAGAGCAGAGAGGGGCCGCCGGAGCAGTGAACAAGGCAGAGCAGGCAGGAACCGCCTAAACGGTGAGAAAGGCAGAGCAGGCAGGAACCGCCGGAGCGGTGAGAAAGGCAGAGCAGGCAGTAACCGCCGGAGCGGTGAGCAAGGCAGAGCAGGCAGGAACCGCTGGAGCGGTGAGCAAGGCAGATCAGAGAAGACAGGGCTCTGTTCACATGGAACAGAAAGGAAGGGACAGGCAGAACCAGATACACACAAGGTACTTGCAATGAAGTAGCGAGTGGACTCTAAACTTCCAACAGAAGTACAGAGACATCGAGTGGGAGTTAGGTGCAGGTTCAGAGACTGTAGGAAAAGGGAAGGTACGGACACAGAGATAAACAGGCTAGGAGAGTGTACAGACAGGAACTGAGTGTTCAGACAGGAACTGACACTGCAGCGAGATACAAGAGCGAGTCTGCGTATGCAGCCCCCAGAATGGCAGACAAACAGACTAGAAGACACAGATAACAGATCTGGGTATACGGCCCCCAGAAGGCGGGACGAACAGGCTAGGAGCGTGTTCAGACAGGCCTGGGAATACAGCCTCCAGGAAGGCGGACAGGCAGGAAAAACAGAACGGGACCTGGCACATCAGAGGCTAGGATCTCTCTGAGGGTAAGAGTTGCTCAGGCACCTCCTAATGGGTGGAGGGGGTTTAAATATCCAGTGACTCACAGCAATAGGCTGGAGACGCATAAGGGGTGCGCCCACAGCAGCTATAAGAATCAGGAAGTAACCGGGCCGCCGCCCTAAGCAGTCAGTCAAGGGACATGCAAACAGCATGCACAGGAGCAGGAATAGCAGACTGGACAGACAGGTAAGATTGCGGTCTTGCATAGTGAGAGGTGGTGCACTATGCAAGTACGCCGCCAGGGATGTTACACAATGCAATGACATGACAAGAATCTGCATAACTAATCATATGATAAATAGTTGCAAGTGAAATTTATGTATGAGATATCCAAGATGATTGTCTATAAAATGATGGTAGTCTCATGTTTGAAGCAGTAGTGGATGGTGACATATGGAGCCTGAATTCAAAAGTACAAAATATTGTTACCCTTTTGCTTGTCAATGTACCTCTCATGGAGGGGTTGGGGGCATATATATATTATAGGAGAAGCTGAGGGCATATATTCACATCACAGGAGGGTCTGGGGAAAAATATACATCCACCACAAATCAGTGGTTCCCAGTGGAGCTCAGTTTGTACAGTAGTTATTTAAATTCTCCATAGTCAATGGGTAAGTCTCTTTCTCTTCTGTAGAGTGTAAGCTCTTATGATCAGTGGGGTTCTCTATCTCTTCTGAGTTAATGGGATCCTCGTTCTCTCTCTCCTGTGGAGTGTAAGCTCTTATGTTCAGTGAGGTTCTCTATCTCTCTCTCTTCTGTACAGTGTAAGCTGTTAAGATCAGTGGGGTTCGCTCTATCTCTTCTATAGAGTGTAAGCCCTTATGGTCTGCACGGTCCTCTAGCTCTCTTTTGAAGAGTGTAAGTGGGGTTCTTTCTCTCTCTCTCCTGTAGAGTGTGTGCAGTTATGGTCAGCGGGGTCCTCTATCTTTCTATCTTCTGTAGAGTGTAAGCTCTTATAGTCAGCGGGATCCTCTCTCCGATAGAGTGTAAGCTTTTATGGTCAGCGGGGTCCTCTCTCTCTCTTGTTGAGTGTAAGCGCTTATGGTCAACAGGTTCCTTTATCTCTCTCCTATAGAGAGTAAGCTCTTATGGTCAGCAGTGTCCTCTCTCTCTCTTCTCCCCCACATGTATTTTCTGAGCAATTACAAGCTTTCCAGTATTGAGATACACTGGAAATAATTTTTGGGGGGAAAATTCAGCAAAGCAGGCGAATTCGAATTTCAAAAGATCCACTCATCTCCAGTCATTATGACAATACTGGTGACTTGTCCTACTGTACAATACTGTCCTGTACGATACTGCTACACCTACAGTATTTGTCACTACCAATGGACAAAGACACAGGACTTCAGCCAATTCCAATGTTCCTTGCATGGGGCAAGGATGAAAATCAGAGTCTCTTTCATTCTGTCTGCATCTCACTCTAACCTTAAATAAACTAATTGTGTAACTTTTTAAAATATTACATAGCAGGAACAGTATATTAGAGAAATATAGTCATTAAGGGTGGAAAAATGCAAATATTTATGGCTAGTCACAAGGAAACTTCCGAATTTCCCACCAAGTGAATAAATTCATGTAATCTGCATCTCAATATAGCTCCACCATTAGTGAGGGGAGAGGTGTAGTCCGGCTTTACTTCTCAAGATTTGGTCTGCAGCTCTAACCCTTTATCTAAATGTCCTGACAGTGCCTTGTTTATGTCTAAATAAAACACTTTGGGGCCAAATCTTCAAGCCATTTTCACCAGAAAAGTGACCATCTGATTAAGATACTATGCACACAAAGAGGGGAAGAACCATGAAGCTCTTTGTCTCAACTCTAGGGCTAATTCAGACATTCATGCACATCGGTCTGATCTTGGACCACAATGCATGGACTGGCAGCGGGTCCAAGAGCTTTGGAGACAATTCATTAAGCCCTTTTCTTCAGAAAACTGTTCATCTGATTAAGAGACTATGCACACAAAGTAGGGAAGAACCATGAAGCTCTTTGCCTCTTAGCCTCAACTCAAGAGTAAAACCATTACATTTGTGTACCACTTAAAGAAGCATGTACCTCCAAAATTCCTGTGGTTGATTGTGAGAAAATAGTTTGAGACACTCCATGCATCTCTTGCACATACATTATATCGTGAAACGTCTATAAACGTTGATGATCTTCAGATCTTCCCTTTTGAAATGATAAGTAAGGTTTCTGCAGATTCAGGTTGGAAATATTTCCGATTATTGGCCATGGCTTTGGACTCGGAGGATAATTCGGGTGAACACGTTCCTTCTGTTTATGAGTAACAATTACCTGGAAGATAAATGTTATGAGAAAAAAGAACTGTGAGTGGATCGAGGGGCCACATGTCCTCAGAAGAACCTGCAATGGATAAATGAGTCTTACGTTGCAGTGAAAGATTTATAGCTGAGGGCATGTATCTCCATTACTTATCACAGGATTACGTTACATTTCAGATTCAGACATGCCTATATAAAAAAAAGAAAAAATCCTATTAAAGAAGGAAATACCAAATATTAAACGGTGCGTGCCCTAGAATACCTCTACAAACAGAAAAACCTACGAAAGTACTCACAACGAGCTTTTATTATTTAATGCAATCTTTATTAGAGAGAATATAAATGAAAAAATAAAAAATACATACACACATAGACACGAGGATATTTAAATATACATAAGTATATACACATACACTGTGTTCCAAATTATTATGCAAATAATATTTTCTCAGATTTTCCCAAATTACCTAT
This sequence comes from Phyllobates terribilis, assembly GCF_046119375.1. Taxonomy (NCBI): domain Eukaryota; kingdom Metazoa; phylum Chordata; class Amphibia; order Anura; family Dendrobatidae; genus Phyllobates; species Phyllobates terribilis. The sequence goes on along the minus strand of NW_027362763.1, from coordinate 64,772,616 downwards.
ATGAATTGCAGTCATTGTAATTTTCCAGTCAAATAACTATTAGAGTACAATTGAAAGGTTTTTGTACAAACTGCCTATGATAACAGTATATTTTTAAAAAAATAAAAAACTCAAACTGCACTCAAAATGCATGTTCCAAATTATTATGCACAGCAGAGTTTTCAACCTTTTCATTTTAATAAAGAACAAAAAAATTGTCATTTTTGAAATTATAAGCATTAGCAGGTTATTACAAACTGAAATCAAACAGTTTTCAACTCAAAACTTTATTCTAGGTGATGTTACATTTGCATATAGGACCCCTTGTTCGAAAGGAGCTTCTGAACTCTCTTGTCCATTGAATTCGTCAGGTTTTGGATGGTTTCTGCTTTAATTGTTTTGCACGAGGACAGAATACCCTCCCAGAGCTGTTGCTTAGATGTGAACTGCCTCCCGCCATCATAGACACTCCTTTTGATGATGCTCCAGAGGTTCTCAATGGGGTTGAGGTCAGGGGAGCATGGGTGCCACACCATAAGTTTGTCCCCTTTTATGCCCATAGCAGCCAGAGATGCAGATGTGTTATGTGCAGCATGAGACGGTGCATTATCATGCATGAAAATGATCTTGCTGCGGAATGCACGGTTCTTCTTCTTGAACCATGGAAGGAAGTGCTGTTTGAGAAACTCAACATACATTACGGTGTTCATCTTTACCCCTTCAGGCATCCTAAAAGGGCTGACAATCTCTCTCCCCATGATTCCAGCCCAAAACATTACTCCACCTCCTCCTTGTTAGCGCCGTAGCCGTGTTTGCATGGGGTGTCCATCAACCAGCCATCCTCCACTCCATCCATCTGGACCATCGAGATCATTTCATGCATGATAATGCCCCGTCTCATGCTGCACATAACACATCTGCATCTCTGGCTGCTATGGGCATAAAAGGGGACAAACTTATGGTGTGGCACCCATGCTCCCCTGACCTCAACCCCATTGAGAACCTCTGGAGCATCATCAAAAGGAGTGTCTATGATGGCGGGAGGCAGTTCACATCTAAGCAACAGCTCTGGGAGGGTATTCTGTCCTCGTGCAAAACAATTAAAGCAGAAACCATCCAAAACCTGACAAATTCAATGGACGAGAGAGTTCAGAAGCTCCTTTCGAACAAGGGGTCCTATGTGCAAATGTAACATCACCTAGAATAAAGTTTTGAGTTGAAAACTGTTTGATTTCAGTTTGTAATAACCTGCTAATGCTTGTAATTTCAAAAATGACCATTTTTTTGTTCTTTATTAAAATGAAAAGGTTGAAAACTCTGCTGTGCATAATAATTTGGAACATGCATTTTGAGTGCAGTTTGAGTTTTTTATTTTTTTAAAAATATACTGTTATCATAGGCAGTTTGTACAAAAACCTTTCAATTGTACTCTAATAGTTATTTGACTGGAAAATTACAATGACCGCAATTCATATAGGTAATTTGGGAAAATCTGAGAAAATATTACTTGCATAATAATTTGGAACACAGTGTATAAAAACAATGCGAGAGGGGGATGGGTATGTCCCAAACCAGTTCACAAATAATTATGTTATTACAAAAACCAGACTGGAAATTAATGCACTAGACACACAAAAAGCAGTGTTACCAAATTAGTTATATCATAAATATAAAATTCATTATAATTCATCCAAAATATGAGAGATATAATATATTTAATTGAATGTACAAATCCAAATATCAAATGCACTGAGTTCTACACCATATCATGAAATGCCATTCAATGTGATCGTAGAGTAAATTAATCAAAATATATTGTAAATGACACAGGGCCATAATTTACTCCATGTATCAGGAGTGAAATGCATTAATTTGCATGTTCAGTAGAGACATATAATAGAGCAGACATAAGCCGTCCTATGCTAATGTTACTCCACACATACGGAGTGCAGAGCATTAAATTGCATATTCAGATGAGGGCATACAAAATGTGCAGTGCAGGCATAAACAGTCCTATAGTAAATTAGCCAGAACCCCTTCACACCACTCCAACGCCGTTTCACTCCTGCTTCATCAGTTTGGGTTTTTAATAAGATAATTATTTGTGAACTGGTTCGGAACATACCCATCCCCCACTTGCATTGTTTTTATATGTGTATATATATATAGGTATTTTTACATGTCCTTGTGTCTGTGTGTGTATGTATTTTTTATTTTTTTATTTATATTCTCTCTAATATAGATTTATTTTTATATAGCGCCAACATATTCCGCAGCGCTTTTCACATACGTTATCATCGCTGTCCCCATTGTGGCTCACAATCTAAATTCCCTATCAGTATGTCTTTGGAGTGTGGGACGAAACTGGAGAACCCGGAAGAAAACCCATACAAACACGGGGAGAACATAAAAACTCCTTGCAGATGTTGTCCTTGGTTGGATTTGAACCCAGGACCCCAGCGCTGCAAAGCCCATTGTGAGTACTTTCATAGGTTTTTATGCCTATTATATAACCTGCAAATGGTGGAGCAGCTCAACTAACCTTTAAATAATTATGTGCTACTTATTAAAAGTTTATCTATGTTTTAGAAAGTTCATTCAATGGAAAAAACTCATTGGAAAACAAGTAGTGAAATAAAAGATATTCATAAAGGGTGGAAAAATGCAATTATTTTTGGTATTTGACCCTTAGACAGAGTAAAGGTTTTCCACTGTTAGGACTAAGGAGGAGTTGACTCTTGGGTCTTCAATAGTGATGAGCGTGCATGCTTGCTCCTGCTCTGTACTCGCCCGAGCATCTCACTGGTCAAGGTGCTGGGCGCTTGGCGAGTATTTCCGGGATGCTCAGGCGGATCTCGAGTCACCGCCCTGCATGTTTGGCGCTGTTTTAACAGCGAATAAACATGTGGGGATTGCCTGCCACTCACTGTAATGCCGCAGCCATGTTGGTTGTGGCATGACAGTGATTGGCTGGCCGCATAGCTTTATCGAGTCTATATCAGACACGGTGCCCCTATGCTCGTCACAGTCTACCCTTCCGACAGGCAGAGTAGGGACAGCTGCAAATGAGGGAGGAAGAGAATTGGCGGTTAATTAGTCAGGAATTAGATATTCCACAGCTATATAGACACATCTGAACTAACAGTCCTTCTAAAGACTAATGCAGCTGCTTATATTACTGGTGATGGCAGGAGTTAGGCAGGCAGAGTTTGTGGACACTGTATACAGCACAATAGGGTCCATTCCATGTGATGTCTGCTGCTGCTGTTACAGATATCCATAGCCCTACTTATCAGGGCTAATTTTTTTTGCTCTTAATCCTGATTATTTGCTTAAAAAACAATACAGTACTCCATGGTGAGACACACACTAGGGTCATTGATTCTTTTCTGAATATATCACTTCCGGCCGCACGGGGCATGTGTGAGCGTCACTTCCGGTGGTGCGTTCCAGCCTGGAATGCACGCCGCTAATGTCAGGCGCGCTCCTGTGTCCCTAATACAGAAAACACATGGGTGCATTATATGGCCACATGGCTGGGTTCTACTGCCCTACTATATGATTAATCGCACCTGAACTATTTCTATTTATATATCAGCACATGATCTGTCAGCACTTTACCCCTGAGGAAGCCACAGCAGTGGCATAACGCGTAGGGTCTGGCGTCCATTCCAGACTCTACTTTGAGATTGGAGACAATTTGCTGAGGTGTGTATGAGCATATATTTTATATGGCTATATATTTTTGAACTTAATCAATTCTTTATGTTTCTTATCAATTCCATATATATATACTAGAATCTCAGTTTGGAGGGTTCTTATACCATACAGACCCGTTAGCCTTCATATGCCCATACCCATGACTCCTATCTGTTTTCACACCAATAGGATCTCTAGAAGGGTGTCCCTTTTATAATCATCTATATTAGAAAACTGTTATGATTATTATACCTTTCTGTAAGGGGAATCTTTCACATGTTTTTTAATGGTTTTTAATATATGTGTGTCTTTTTCAATGAATAAAAACTATTTTGTATTATATTATTTTTTGTTGTTGTTATTATTCTATTGACATTAGGGTGTCTGGTGCCTTTTACATAATTTTTTCTTTCCTTGCAATACCATATCTCTAACGCCACCTAATAAAACCGTGGTCATCAGACGTGTTCCCATATTACTGCTGTAATAATCGTGACATTTTTTGGAGCATGCCAAATATTACACTCCAGTTAAAGTCTGCCAGTTGTGTGTTGTTCAACCTATTCACACTTAGTCACTGACCAATACCATATCTCTAATGCCACTGCCTAAAACCGTGGTCATCAGACGGGATCAGATATTACTGCGCTAATAATCCAGAATTTTTTGGTAGCGTGACAAATATTACACTCCACTTAAAGTCTGCCAATTGTGTGTTGTTCAAAACTATTTACACTTGGTCACTGGCCATTGCCAATACCATACTACAAGGCCACTGTACAAGGCCACTGCTTCCAGTCAGTTTGCCACCACCACCATCCTGTCTTCCACCCACACGGTCCAATCTCAGTAGCCCTGACTCTGGACCATATATTCCTCATCCTGATCCTCCTTCCTCCCACCTTGCCGAGTGCCCGGAGACAAGTGATTCCACACTTGGACACTCCGAAGAGCTGTTCACTTTCCCATTTATAGATTCGGGCCTTTCGCCTGGCCCGGTTCAAACGGGGCAAGAGGAGATCGCATGTAGTGATGCACAAATATTTGAGTAGCTACGGTCACACGAAGGCGACAGTGGGAAAGTGCAATTACTGTCGCAAGAGGTAGATGATGATGATGAGACAGAATTGCCAGCAAGTCAGGAGGAGGCCTAGGGTGCGTACATGGAAGACAAGGTGGTGGACGATTAAGTCACTGACCCAACCTGACAAGGTGACATGCATAGCGAAGACAGTACCACAGAGGGTGTGGGAGGCATAGCACCACAACAGGCAGGAACAAGCAGTGGGGTGGCCACAGACACAAGGCGGGCAACTGTTACCCGGAACACCAACAGGAGGAAAGTTGCAAGTCCAACTGTTAGGTCTTCCAGAGTCTGGCTCTTTTTTAAAGACTGTTCAGATAACCCCAAAAAGGCCATTTGCAACATCTGCTATACCAGCATCAGTAGGGGCAGCAAAACTACCAGCCTGACCACCACCACCATGCTTAGGCACATGACAGCAAAGCACTCGACTAGGTGGGCTGAAAACCTGAGTTCACAATCACTGTCTGTGGGAGACCCCACTGCCTGTTCCGCTGTTGTGCGTGCACGCCAATCCCCTGTCGAATGGCGCAGGCGAAGATGCCTCCCGCCCTGCACCTGTTATTGCACACTCGCAACCACGACCATCAGCAACTACGTCCACGTTCTTGTCCCAGTGCAGCGTTCAGTTGTCCCTACTCCAGTCTTTTGAAAGCAAGAGCAAATACGCAGCCAACTACCCACATTACACAGTGCTAAACTGCCACATTTCTCAAAAAATTGCACTTGAAATGTTGCCTTTTAGGCTCATGGAAACTGAATCTTTCCACAACCTTATGGCAGTGGCCGTCCCTCGGTAGCCAGTCCCAAGCCGCCACTATTTCTCCCGGTGTGCCTTCACTGCCATACACAAGCACGTGTCCCAGAACATTACCCGTGCCATCAATAACACAGTTACTCGGAAGGTCCACCTAACCATGGACACGTGGACAAGTGCTTGTGGCCAGGGATGGTACATCTCGCTGACGGCACATTAGTTTAATATAGTGGAAGCCGGGACCCAGTCAGACCCTGGGGCGGAACACGTCCTCCCGACGCCGAGGATTGTGGGCCCTGGGTCAATCAGGGTCACCCCCATATTATAAAGCTCCTGCACCTCCTCCTCCTCTTCAGCTTCCATCTCAGAAATGACCACATCAGTCGGAAGCTGGAAGCACTGCAGCACTGCCTCGGGCAAGTGGCAACAGGCTGTGCTGAAGCTAATATGCTTAGGGAACAAACTGCACACAGCTGAAGAGTTGTTGACAACTGTAACAGAGCAGGCAGATCTGTGGCTGTCACTGCTGAACCTTGAAGGGGCCGCGCGCGCCGTCCTAAGGAGTCCCCGGCCAATGGCCGGAGGACCTCACCATATATAAGGCACCTCCTCCAAAATGGACGTGACCGAGCAATGTTGTTGCAAAGCCTTTCAACTCTGCTTCAGCCCTCAGGTCCCGTTACCAGATACCTGCCAGATCTCTGCTTGATACCTTCCTGATTCCTGTCTATCTGCTTGCATACCTGCGGTCCGACAGTCTGCCTTCCAACACCTGTCAGTCTGTATATGGATCTGCCCGCCCGCTCACCTGGGAGCACTCACCTGCTACCTACCTGGAGGCTCCGCCGTCACTTGCCGTGACCACCTGCCTGTCCAGAGACTCTTGCCCGCTCACCTGGGAGCGCTCACCTGCTACCTGCCTGCTAGCCTACCTGGAGGCTCTGCCGTCGCTTGCCATGACCACCTGCCTGTCCAGAGACTCTTGCCCGCTCACCTGGGAGCGCTCACCTGCTACCTGCCTGCTAGCCTACCTGGAGGCTCTGCCGTCACTTGCCGTGACCACCTGCCTGTCCAGAGACTCTTGCCCGCTCACCTGGGAGCGCTCACCTGCTACCTGCCTGCTAGCCTATCTAGAGACTCTTTCCCTGCTGTCACTTGCCGTGACCACCTGCCTGTCTAGAGACTCTTACCCTGCTGTCACTTGCCGTGACCATCCGCCTGTCAAGAGACTGTCCCCGTCACTTGCCGTGACCTCCTGCCCTTCTACCCAGAGACTGTCCCTGTCACTTGCCGTGACTACCTGCCCTTCTACCCAGAGTCTGTCCCTATCACTTGCCGTGACTACCTGCCCGCCTTCCCTGGGAGCCACCCGCTTCCTTACAAGGACTGCCCCTTTGTATAGTTGCTCTGAGGTTCCACCTCCCAGACCCGTTACACGTGGCATGAACTGTCTCTCCATGTCTTGGAGGTCCTGGCCTGTCCTGCCGCTAGCGTTTTGTCAGAGTATGTTTTTAGAGTCGCCGGGGGCGCATCCACCCATCAACTGAAAATTCTGACAGGCTGACTCTTATCAAAATGAACTAGGGCTGGATTGGCTGAACCTTCAGCCAGGCATCGTCATGTGTGACAATGGCCGGACCCTGGTGGCGGCTCTGAAGCTAGAAAAGCTCGCACATGTACCATGCCTGGCCCATGTGCTCAACTTCGTGGCTCAGTGGTTTCTCAAAACCTACCTGAGATGCTTGTCAAAGTAAGCCATGTGTCTACCCATTTCAGAAAGTCAGCTACAGCTTCCTCCGCCCTCACCGCGCTTCAGCAGCGTTTGCAGCTTCCAGCTCACTGACTGGTGTTCGATGTCACCACGCATTGGAACTCAACCTTGCATATGTTGGGAAGGATTTGTGAGCAGCAGAGGGCAGTTGTTGAGTACCAGCTTCAACACGCCCATCAGTATTCAGGTCAGCCTCCCCACATAAGAGCTGATGAATGGGCATGGATGACTGACATCTGTGCCATCCTCCAAAACTTTGAGAACTTCACCAAGATGGTGAGCGGCGATGACACCATAATTAGCGTTACCATCCCACTTCTCTGTCTACTGAAACACTCGCTGCTCACAATTAAAGAGGAGGCATCACAGGGGGAGCACGATGAGATGGAGCAAGGAACTATGCAGGGTGATGTCACACAGCCCAACCTCATCTCAACATGGATTGGGTGATAATGAGGAGGAGGAGGAACAGCAGCTGGTTGCCTGCGCTACAGATGGTACTACCCAAATCACCTTCATACCATCTGTTCAGCGTAGATGGCCAGAAGATGAGCAAGAGAGGGAGAACGAGGAGGAGGACCGGGAGGAGAAGACAGACAGTCATTCTCTTGGTGAGCACAGGGAAGTCTTAGCTGTTGGCAGTCTGGCACACATGGCTGAGCTTATGTTCTGCTGCCTTTTACCGTGCCCCTCGCGTTGTACGCATTTTGACCAACACTAATTACTGGTTGGTCACCCTTCTAAACCTACACTACATGAAGAACTTTCCATCTCTCCTTCCAGTGGAGGAGAGGTCTAATACAATGTTGCAGTACCAGAAGGCCCTAGTTGAAGATTTATTTAAAAAATTCCCATCTGACAACGCTGGCGGCAGAGGCCACAGTTCCTTGGACAACCAAGTAGAGACAAGGGAGACACACACCAGATGCAGCAGAGGCAGGGGAACACTATAAAAGGTCTGGTACAGTTTTCTTAGACCCTCCCAGTGCTCAGGTCCTGCTGCGCGGGGTACACTGACAAGGAGGGAAAAGTTTTGAGAGATACTGAAGGAGTACCTTGGCAACTGTACCAGCATCCTCTGTGATTCTTCTGTGCCTTACAACTATTGGGTATCCAAGTAGAAAACAAAGAAATCCCAAACAAGCCACATCATAAGTAACCACAAAGACTCACGAATATCAAACCCTACAAAGCACCATTTTGAGTCAAATATAACCAGAATAACTCATAGCAATAATATAAAGATCTCATTTTATTAAATAACAAACTTACATTCATGAACATACATTAAAAAATTCACCGTGCTATTTAGCATTGGCGTATAAGGAAAATTCCTTTTTATTTAGACAAGGTATCAGCAACGGTTCACGACAAGAACAAGAGGACATATAGCGAGAAGCGAAAAATATCTGAGATTAATATATAGAACACAGATCAGGTACAGCTTGTCAAACAAAATGTCTATCAAAGTGCCACATGTAGTCACTATATCTATTGTAGTAGATCTAAAGGTCTCAATAATTAAGGCTGTCAGCCTACAATGTACACAATGGTCCATCAACCTATTGTCATAGCCAATTATGATAATCTGATTAGTCCTGGTAACTGTGTGACATGCCCCACAATATGAAATCCTTGTATACAATGTAATATGATCAACTAATCAGTATGTGTCAAAGTGATAAAGTGGAAAATGATAATCAATTGCACCACATCATTGTAATTATTACCTTCTCAGCGTCCTTCCCTGTCCAATTCAGAAGCACGCTGAGAAGGTAATAATTACAATGATGTGGTGCAACTGATAATCATTTTCAAAACTCACAATGAGTCACTATAACTTAGCGCAGTGCTTCACTATTGGGCTTTGACTAGTTGATTGCTGGATAGTCTCTGTGTTATACCCCTTGTATCCTTATCTCCTTACAGGAGATATTGGGTATCCAAGTTAGATATGTGGTGTAGCGTCGGCGTCCCTGCCTCCTGCTAGGCAGGGACACCGTACCCCTCACCTCTCCGCTCCGTGCCCGGCGGCTTCCTCCCGCTCTGCTGGCAGCGCGCGCTGCTTCCCGGCCTCTGTGCTTAGGGCGCGCGCGCTCCCCCTCTCTTAAAGGGGCCGCGCGCGCCGTCCTAAGGAGTCCCCGGCCAATGGCCGGAGGACCTCACCATATATAAGGCACCTCCTCCAAACTGGACGTGACCGAGCAATGTTGTTGCAAAGCCTTTCAACTCTGCTTCAGCCCTCAGGTCCCGTTACCAGATACCTGCCAGTTACCTGCCAGATCTCTGCTTGATACCTGCCTGATTCCTGTCTATCTGCTTGCATTCCTGCGGTCCGACAGTCTGCCTTCCAACACCTGTCAGTCTGTCTATGGATCTGCCCGCCCGCTCACCTGGGAGCACTCACCTGCTACCTACCTGGAGGCTCCGCCGTCACTTGCCGTGACCACCTGCCTGTCCAGAGACTCTTGCCCGCTCACCTGGGAGCGCTCACCTGCTACCTGCCTGCTAGCCTACCTGGAGGCTCTGCCGTCACTTGCCATGACCACCTGCCTGTCCAGAGACTCTTGCCCGCTCACCTGGGAGCGCTCACCTGCTACCTGCCTGCTAGCCTACCTGGAGGCTCTGCCGTCACTTGCCGTGACCACCTGCCTGTCCAGAGACTCTTGCCCGCTCACCTGGGAGCGCTCACCTGCTACCTGCCTGCTAGCCTATCTAGAGACTCTTTCCCTGCTGTCACTTGCCGTGACCACCTGCCTGTCTAGAGACTCTTACCCTGCTGTCACTTGCCGTGACCATCCGCCTGTCAAGAGACTGTCCCCGTCACTTGCCGTGACCTCCTGCCCTTCTACCCAGAGACTGTCCCTGTCACTTGCCGTGACTACCTGCCCTTCTACCCAGAGTCTGTCCCTATCACTTGCCGTGACTACCTACCCGCCTTCCCTGGGAGCCACCCGCTTCCTTACAAGGACTGCCCCTTTGTATAGTTACTCTGAGGTTCCACCTCCCAGACCCGTTACACGTGGCATGAACTGTCTCTCCATGTCTTGGAGGTCCTGGCCTGTCCTGCCGCTAGCGTTTTGTCAGAGTATGTTTTTAGTGTCGCCGGGGGCACATCCACCCATCAACTGAAAATTCTGACAGGCTGACTCTTATCAAAATGAACTAGGGCTGGATTGGGCCAAACTTCTCAACACCACCGGATGACTGCACCGGAACATAAACTGAAATCCAGTGGTTTTTTTGTTTTTTTTCTGGTGTATTCCAATCCAAATATGTGTGTCGTCTGCCTCCTTCTTCTCCTCCTCCTCCTCCACCACCATATCAACAGGGTGATCATGCTACCCTCGCTATAAATTTTTTAAGGATGTTTATGATGCCCGCATTAAGAATTTTGAGAGGCCTACCTCTAATATCCTTTGATTTATATATATGTATACCCCGCAAGGGGTAAATGTTTTTCAGCCTATGCACTTAGTGCATGAGGATTACTAGTTTAGGATACCCACTCCATAATAATGGGAAAAAATGTTTTCTGAGGCCCTCCACTATGTCTCTATAATGGAGTGCTTCCTTCTAATATTTGGCATCCCTTGCGCTTAGTGTACAGTCATGGCCAAAAGTATTGAGAATGAGACAAATAGTAATTTTTCCAAAGTTTACTGCTTCATTTTTTGTAATGGCAATTTGCATATACTCCTGAATGTCAAAGAGTGATCAGCTTAATAGCAATTACTGTACTTGCAAAGTCAATATTTGCCCAGAAAATGAACTTTAACCCCCAAAACACATTTCAACATCATTGCAGTCCTGCCTTAAAAGGAGCAGCTAACATCGTTTTAGTGATTGATCCATTAACACAGGTGTGGGTGTTGATGAGGACAGGGCTGGCGATCAATCAGTCATGATTAAGTAAGAATTACATCACTGGACACTTTAAAAGGAGGCTGGTTCTTGGTATCATTGTTTCTCTTCAGTTAACCATGGTTATGTCTAAAGAAACACGTGCAGCCATCATTGCACTGCACAGAAATGGCCTAACAGGGAAGAGTATCGCAGCTACAAAGATTGCACCTCAGTCAACAATCTATCGCATCATCAAGAACTTCAAGGAGAGAGCTTCCATTGTTGTCAAAAAGGCTCCAGGGCACCCAAGAAAGACCAACAAGCGCCAGGACCGTATCTTAAAACTGTTTCAGCTGCGGGATCGGACTACCAGCAGTGCCAAGCTTGCTCAGGAATGGCAGCAGGCTGGTGTGAGTGCTTCTGCATGCACTGTGAGGCGGAGACTCTTTGAGCAAGGGCTGGTTTCAAGGAGGGCAGCAAAGAAGCCACTTCTCTCCAGAAAAAACATCAGGGACCGACTGATATTCTGCAAAAGGTACAGGGAGTGGACTGCTGAGGACTGGGGCAAAGTCATTTTCTCTGATGAATCCCCTTTTCGATTGTTTGGGACATCTGGAAAACAGCTTATTCGGAGAAGAAGAGGTGAGCGCTACCACCAGTCTTGTCTCATGCCAACTGTAAAGCATCCTGAAACCATTCATGTGTGGGGTTGCTTCTCAGCCAAGGGAATCGGCTCACTCACAGTCTTGCCTAAAAACACAGCCATGAATAAAGAATGGTACCAGAATGTCCTCCAAGAGCAACTTCTCCCAACCGTCCAAGAGCAGTTTGGCGCCCAAAAATGCCTTTTCCAGCATGATGGAGCACCTTGCCATAAAGCAAAGGTGATAACAAAATGGCTCATGGAACAAAACATAGAGATTTTGGGTCCATGGCCTGGAAACTCCCCAGATCTTAATCCCATTGAGAACTTGTGGTCAATCATCAAGAGACAGGTGGACAAACAAAAACCAACAAATTCTGGCAAAATGCAAGCATTGATTATGCAAGAATGGACTGCTATCAGTCAGGATTTGGTCCAAAAGTTGAATTGCAGAGGTCTTGAAGAAGAAGTGGCAACACTGCAAATATTGACTTGCTGCATTAACTCATTCTAGCTGTCAATATAACCTATTGATACTCATAATATGATTGCAATTATATTTCTGTATGTGATATAAACATCAGACAAACACTAATAAAAACCAGAGGCCAGCAGATCATGTGAAAATATAATTTTGGTGTCATTCTCAAAACTTTTGGCCATGACTGTATACGATTTACCAGTCTAGGAGACCCACTCCTTAGTAATGGGAAAAAATGTAGTTGAGGGAACATTTTTTTGGAAACAAAAAGAGCCAGTGGATTTTATTAACCCCTTAAGGACACAGGATTTTCCATTTCTGCATTTTAGTTTTTTGCTCCCCTTGTTCCCAGAGCCATAGCGTTTTTATTTTTTGGTCAATATGGTTGTAAGAGGGCTTATTTTTTGCAGGGCGAGTTGTACTTTTGAACGACATTACTAGTTTTACCATATCGTGAACGGGAAAACGGGAAAAAAAATCCAAGTGCAGTGAAATTGCAAAAAAAGTGCAATACCACAGATGTTTTTTTTTTTTTTACCACGTTCACTGAATTCTAAAACTGACCTACCATTCTAATTCTCCGGGTCATTACAAGTTCGTAGATACCAAACATGTATAGGTTATTTTTTATTTAAGTGGTTAAAAAAAAATCCAAAGTATGCTTAAAAAAAAAAAAAAATGGCACCGTCTCCATTTTTCGGGATCTGGGACCGGGTGAGGGCTTATTTTTTGTGTGCCGAGCTGATGTTTTTATTGATACTATTTTGGGGCAGATCTGATGTTTTGAGCGCCCGTTATTGCATTTTATTGCAATGTTGCAGCTACCAAAAAACTTAATTCTGGCGTTTAGAATTTTTTTCTTGTTACGCCATTTTCCGTTCGGATTAATTCTTTCTTTATATTGATAGATCAGGCGATTCTGAACGTGGAGATACCAAATATGTGTATGTGGGTTTTTTTTTTTTAATTATTTTATTTTGAATGGTGCGAAAGAGGGGTGATTTAAACTTTTATATTTTTAAAAAAAAAATATATATTTTTAAAAACATTTTTTTTACACTTTTTGCATGCTTCTATAGTCTCCATAGGAGACTAGAAGCAGCAACTGTCCGATCACCTCTGCTCCATAGAGGTGATGAGCAGATCACCTCTATGTAGCAGAAATGCTCCTGTGCTATGAGCGCCGACCACTAGGTGGTGCCCATAGCGATCATTACATGACAACCATTGGGGTCTGCTGCAGACCCAGGGTTGTCATGCCCACCCATCAGTGACCCGTGATCATGTGGCGGGGTCACCGATGGGCGGGGTAAGTGACGCGCTTCCGGCAAGTCACTTACAGTGGCATTTAACTGGTTAACAGCCAGGGGTGGATCGCAATTCCACCCGCGGCTGCTGCGGGCACATGCCAGTTGTATAAATTAGCTGATATGTGCCCGGTTCAGTGCAGCCTCAGCGCCGGAGCCCTCACTGAACCAGGGGTGATGGCCTGAGGCATACTAATATGCCCCAGGCTTTAAAGGGGTTAATATATGATCCAGTGCCTTGTTGAGAGCTGTCAGGTGGTCGTCACATAGGGAATGCGCACACTGCTGATAGGATTTTACATCCGGGACAGGAGACTTTGTACAGAAAGTACAGAAAATCATGGTCTCCTCCACATCAGGCTGAGTAGATGCGAAATGCTCCACTGTATGCCCCAGCAGGGTTGATGAAATAACAGTCCTTGATGCTGCTATTTTACACTAAACTAATAGCTTTATTCAGGGATAATTCAAATAGATTATATTCTCTAATAATACTGCTCTTATCTGCAATTAGTGTAGGGTGAGCTGATAGCGCATTACAGGCATCTAGTCAGGGATTATTGCCTTCTAAATTATGATCCTTTCTTCTGCAACCTAACAAAAAAAATATCAAGGTAACATCTATTCTATTCCTTGTTAATACCACTGTTAGCTGCATTTAGTATAGGGATAGGTGCTCGGTATCATCTACTGGAAATAAGTTTTTATTCTGGTCTCATCTCTTCCACAGTCCATAACTTGATTGCTTTTTTCTATACACTCATTGACAGATTCATGTTTTTTACAGTGATCTGTACTCACAAATTCATCAAAGCAGGCAGGGTAGCTTGCGTTCCTCCAGAGTTTGTTACTGCCACGTACAAGAAAAAAAGCTTTTCAGGGCCGCTTCATTTCTATATTCTGCAATAGTACAGCTCTTAGCTGCAATTCATGTCGGATGAGCTGTCGCATGAGGGATAGCGTATTAAAGGCATCTATTCTATTCCCTATATATACTGCTGCTAGCTGAATTTAGTATAGGGATAGGAGCTGAGCATCATCTGCTGGAAATGAGCATTTATTCTAGTCACATACATCTCTTGCACATTCCATATCTTGATTGCTTTTTTTTCTCTACATTCATTGACAGATTTGTGATTTTTACAGTGATCTGTAAGAGGTAGTGGTGAGAGAGTTGACGCTGCAGGGGCTGAAATTCCACTTCAGAATTCTCCAGTGCTTTGTTTCCATCCATTTCTGTTTACTTCTTGAAGTATGTTTGGGGTCACTGTCCTGCTGGAAGACCCATGACCTAGGATGTCAACCCAGTTTTCTGACACTGGGTACTACATTGCGACCCTAAATCCTTTGGGAATCTTCACATTTCATGATGCCTTGTACACAGTCAAGGCACTCTGTGCCAGAGGCCGCAAAGCAACCCCAAAATATCTTTGAACCTCCTCCATATTTGACTGTAAGTACTGTGTTATTTTATTTGTAGGCTTCATTCCATTTACAGCAAACAGTAGAATGGTATGCTTTACCAAAAAGCTCTATCTTGGTTTCATCTGTCCACAAAACGCCTGTTGGCCCTCTAAAAATAGTGGATATAAAAAAGTAGGGAAAATGGAAAAGTCAACTCACCATAATACATTCAAGCTATTTTGCCAGGAAATTCTCAGAAATCTTCGCCCGGAGACATTCTAGTCTGGAAAGTAGGCACCACCCAGTTCAAAAAAAGAGAAAGAGAAAAATCCTCCAGCAAAAAAATAGATAAAATTTACACTCTTTATTAATCCATCAGGGGACAGTAAAAAACATGCAGACACCTCTTAGACATCCATGGAACACAATGAACCACCAAGTTTTCTTATAGATATACAAATGGAAATAAGAAGAGGTAGGGTAGCAATTAGGAATCACATGCACCTGAATTTAACCCTTGATTAGACAGAAAGCCTGAACAACTGGAACCAAGAAACAAACAAAAATAGTTAAAAAAGCACAAGCAATAATCAACATACATAAAAACCATGAATACATTAAAAAATAGTTAGTTATACTGTAAGATCAAATCTTGTCATTTATTTGAACCTAGGGGCACTCTAGTATGAAGTCTGAACATCCAAAACTTTCTTTGTTTCAAATTTTTCGTTTAAAGTTACTGTACCTCCTCTCTGAGGTCGATAGACCTTTTCAATCCCTAGAAATTTAAATGAATTTAAATCACCTCTGTGAACAGTAGAAAAATGTCTCGAAACTGCTGAAGTATTGAGTGCTGCCGGATTAACGGCATCCGATAGGTGTCTCCTTATTTTTTTCCAGCGGCCCCATCATGAAACCTACATATTGCACAGCACAATCAATACATTCCACCAGGTAAATTACTCCTGTTGCACAGCAATTAATGAAATTACGAATACCAAACTGCTGTTTGGACACAACAAATTTATTGTTTGTGTGATCAGCATATAAACAGGCTTTGCAATGATTATGACCAGACCTATCTAAACCTCTCAGAGTTAATCAGGTGGAAGATTTATTAGATCTTTTACTTTGAAAGTAACTGGGTGACAGAATATTAACTAATGTTAGTGTTGCACAGCTTCTGGATACCCACAGTTGCGGCATAAACTTCACAGAGCAGATTACATGGGATAACAAGCTTTTACTTCTCAGAACATGAGGTAAAGGAAAAAACGCACACAGTACTGCACCAGGAAGTAAAAGCAAAACAGAAAGTACAAGAGAGACTTTTTTTCTTTTACAATACAGTAAACAAGGAAACTTTACACAACATCGCCATCTACTGTCAGATCAGCATAAAGTCCTCCATCATACAAACAAAGAAGTCCACAACTGTTGCATATACCAACACCCTTTCTCAACAGTAAGGACTTATTCAGTCAAACCTAATTTCTTCATTAGTCTCTGATGTTTTTCAGAATTCAATGCCTTTGTGAAAATGTCTGCAGTCATATCTTCAGTTGGACAATATTCTAATTTCAGGATTCCTTGTTCCTGATGGTCCCTCAAGAAATGATACTTCACATATATGTGCTTGGTTCTTGGGTTAACTCTTTCCATCTGAGCAAGAACAAGACATCCCTGATTGTCCTCATTTATTTTTGTTGGTTCCAACTGAGCTTGTCCTAGGTCTGTTAGCAATTGTCTTAACCATAGAACTTCTTGACTCGCATGTGCTGCTGCAACATATTCTGCTTCTGTTGACGACAGCGTTACTATTGATTGTTTTTTACTAGTCCAACTAATTGGTCCACCTGAAAGACAGAAAAGATAGCCACTGGTAGATTTTCTGTCAGTTGGATCTCAAGCCCAATCTACATCAACGTATCCAGTTAAAATGCATTTATCACTTGTAGGCAGTTTCAGTTTAACATTGCTGGTTCCTTTCAAATAACGTATTACTCTCTTCTCAGCATTCCAATCAGCTTTATTTGGCTTGAACACTTTTCTACTCAGAATTCCTACTCCTGCTTCAATGTCTGGCCTTGTAACAGTCGCTAGTAACAGTAATTTTATGATCGCCATTCTGTACTCTTCATTATTTGGTAACACATTTTTCTCACTACTCATCTCTTTAAGATAATTAGTTTCCATTGGAGACTTTGCTGGTTTTGCATCCTTCAATCCAAATGTTTCGGTTATGTCTTGAATCATGTGATTTTGATTAAGTAGGAAACTTCCATCTTCTTCTCTTTCTATCTGTATTCCTAAGTACTGTTTCACATTTCCCAAGTCTTTGATCTCGAAATGTTGATTCAGGATTTTTAGTATGTCCTCTTTATCCCTTTCTTTTTCAAAACAAACTAAAATGTCATCAACATATATGAGTACATAGATCCATCTGTCCATTAGTCTTTTTTGTACAGGCAAGGATCAGCTTTGCTTCTTTTAAATTTTTCATTTGTGAGCACCTCCGTGATTTTATCATTCCACGCTTTAGCAGCTTGTTTTAAACCGTATATACTTTTCTGTAATTTGCAAACCATGTTTGGGTTACTTTCATCTTTGAATCCTGGAAGTTGTTCCAGGTCAATATCTTCTGTTCAACTTCCATTCAAAAATGCTGTCTTTATATCCAGATGTTTCAGTTCCATCTGTTTCATTGCTGCAACTGTAAGTAAAGTTCTTATTGTAGTATGTTTGACAACAGGAGCAAATGTTTCATCATAGTCTTCTCCATATTTTTGAGAATAACCTTTAGCTACGAGTCTTGCTCGGTATCGTTCAGCTGTGCCATCTGTTCGGTACTTTACTTTAAAAACCCGTTTACATCCTATAGCTTTTCTTCCTTCTGGTAATTCTGTTAGTGTCCATGTTTTTGAGTCATGCATGGATTTTATTTCTATTTCTGTTGCCTCTATCCATTTATTGGCTTCTTCTTCAGGAAGTCGAAATATGTCTTCCCAAAAGGTAGGCTCATAAATTTTACTTGTACTTGCCTTGTATGAAAGGCATATTGGTGGTTTTCCTTTGTTTTCTCTTATTGAACGTCTTGGTTCTGTGTCTGTTTGTAGTTGTATCTCTTCATTTTCAGTACTCTGTTTTTTTATTAATTTCAACTTCTTTTTCATCAGAAATTCCTTCAGCTATATCATTGCGGTTTTTCTCATTTTTTGTTTCCAGTGAAATAATAGTGTCTTCATTTAGATCCTCAATGAATGTCACACTGTTACTCACCATAACTCTGTCTGTTTTGGGATCTAGGATTCTATATCCTTTGCAATTTTCACTATATCCAAAAAATATTCCTTCCATGGACCTATTTTGAAGTTTGGAACGTTTTTCTGTTGGCATGAATACAAAAACTTTACAACTAAAAACTCTTAAATGATTTACACTTGGTTTCATACCTTGCCACAGTTCATATGTTGTTTTTTTTCAGTTTTCTAGAAAAAAGTCAGTTCTGTAGATAAGTAGCTGCCATTGCTGCTTCACCCCAATATTTATCTGATAGTTTGGAATCTGTCAGCATACACCTTATCATTTCAGTCAGAGTTCTGTTTTTCCTTTCTGCTACTCCATTTTGTTCAGGTGTGTATGGAACAGTCTTTTGATGCTTTATACCATTTTTTCTTAAGTAGTTTTCTATTTGGTGCCCTGTGAATTCACCTCCATTATAACTTCTAATGACAATTGGCTTCCTCTGAAACTTGTTATTCGACTCTGTCACGTAGTCTACTAGTTTATTGAAAACTTCGCTTTTGTTCTTGATCAAGTATGTGACTGTGTATCTTGAGTAGTCATCTATAAAAGTCACCATATATCTATTGCCTCCTGATCTAGTCACTTTCATGGGTCAGTATGCACCAAATCAAGTGGTCTTGTGCTTTTCATTTCACTTTCTTTAGGAATAGATATCCTTGTGGCTTTGGATTTTATACAACTTTCACATCTTATGGTAACTGAGCAATCAGATATCAATAGATCCTTTGTCAATTCTTTCCTTTGTAGCTCCATCATACTTTCAGGATGTCTGTGTCCTAGACGTCTATGCCACATGTGAATACAATTCTTGTGATCATGTGTACACAACTTCATCTGTTCCTTTAATGTGTCTAGATGATATAATTGTTCATCTGCCTTGACATTGGTTATTATTGTTTCCTGCTAGGATTGTACACTCATCATCAGTTTAGCATTCCTTGTCCAACACCTTCTGCAGTTATTTTGCTTCCATCTGCAAGTTAAATGGCTTCCTTTTTATTTAAATTACGTGCAGTAAAGAAATTTTTATTACTTTTCATGTGACTTGTTGCTCCTGAGTCAATAAACCAACCCAACGATGATTTCTTATCAGTCACTTTAAATGTGCCATTCCAATTACTTTCACATGAATCAGAAATTGTGTTTTTCACCTTCTGTGTATTCTCTTAATGATGTAATTTCTGTTGTTTTGCTTTCCATATAGTACAGTCTTTCTTTAAATGTCCTTTTTTCTTACATCTCTTTATTATAGGGTCTTTTTGATTCTGTAGCTTTTAGAGCATTTCCATTATCTTTTACAGTAGAAGAATCATTTGTTTGATATTCATCTATGAGTCTGGTCTTCACAAACTCTAATGTAATGTCTGTTTCAGGTCTTGTCTCTAGTGCATTTATCAAAGCAGTATATGAATCCGGTAAACTGCACAATAATATTGCTGCTACATGGCTTTCCTTAATATCTTCACCAATTGACCTCAGCTGTGATATCACTTCCATAATAGAGGATATATGCTTCTGCATGTCATAGTCTGCACTTAGTCTCATACTGTAAGGCTTTCTTAGCAGAAATAACTTGTGATTTAAGCTGGGTCTTTCATGTAGCTTTCTTAGTGCTTCCCACATTCACCAGACCTGAACCCAATCAAGATGGTTTGGGGTGAACTGGACCGCAGAGTGAAGGCAAAAGGGCCAACAAGTGCTAAACATCTCTGGGAACTCCTTCAAGATTGTTGGAAGACCATTTCCGGTGACTACCTCTTGAAGCTCATCAAGAGAATGCCAAGAGTGAGCAAAGCAGTCATCAAAGCAAATGGTGGCTACTTTGAAGAACCTAGAATATAAGACATATTTTCAGTTGTTTCACACTTTTTTGTTAAGTATATAATTCTACATGTGTTAATTCATAGTTTTGATGCCTTCAGTGTGAATGTACAATTTTCATAGTCATGAAAATACAGAAAAATCTTTAAATGAGAAGGTGTGTCCAAACTTTTGGTCTGTACTGTATATATATATATATATATATATATATATATATATATATATATATATATATATTATATGTAAATATATAAAACGATCAAATGCCCAAATTTATTATTGTCAGAAAAGAGATAACGTTCTTCCCATACTGCGACAACAATATTTGCCAAGGAGGGAGAACATTTTCCTCTCATACTCATCCCCCCTGGTCTGAAGAAAAAAATTAAAAGAAAAATAGTTATGTGACAACAGAAAAGAAACAGACATAAGTAAAAATGTCTGTATCTCATCCTTAGAAATACTATATTTCTTTAAGTAAAATTTCAGGCTAGAAATGGCTATATCGTGCGGTATCGAGGGATATAGATTGACCACATCACAACTAAGCCATTTGTAGTCTGTATGCCAAGAAAACTTATCCAGATATGTAACCAGAATTTTAGTATCCCTAAATAGACCCTGAATATTTTTGACAAGGGGCTGCAAGTAGAAATTGACCCATTCTCCCAGATTTTCATTAAGGCTCCCAATGCCTTCTATAATAGGTCTGAACAGGGGAGGGAAAACTAACTTATGCACCTTAGGGAGAGCATGATAGATCGGTATAACCGGATTAATATTGAAAAGATATCTTAACATCTATAGCTCCCAGAGAAACACCCTCACTCAATAATACCAATAATTCACTTTTAAATCTGGCTGTAGGATCTACTTGCAAAAGGATATAGGAATTAGTATTAGTATTTAGTATTTTTTTCTTCTTTTAATAATGATTTTTTTCTTCAGGCCAGGGCAGTGAGTATGGGAGGAAAATTTTCTCCCTACTTGGCAAATGTTGTTGTCGCAGTATGGGAAGAACGTTATCTCTTTTCTGACAATAATAAATTTGGGCATTTGATCGAATTTTACGGTCGTTATATAGATGATCTGGCCATAATATAGAAGGGTACAGAGGAGGAAGCTTCTAATTTTATGTCATATTCGTGCAATAATGAATTTAATCTGTCTGTTACACATACGTTTTCAATGAACAAAATGAATTATTAGGATGTGACTTTAGTAGGTATTTTATTATTATTGAACTGTTCAACGACATGGATAGGAAAATGCTCTTGCAAGAACATGATAAAACTAATCAAAGGAATATTTCTAGAACTTTTACGACACAATTTAGTCCCCTATTTTCTGATATTACGCTGTTTTAAGGGCATAATTAAGAAATATCTGCCTATGCTTAGTGAAGCTGCTAAAACAGCAGTGGTTTTGCAAAAAACAGACATCAGGTTTATAGCAACTAATGCACCATTATTAGCTAATATTCTGTCACCCAGTTACTTTCAAAGTAAAAGATCTAATAATTCTTCCACTTGGTTAACTCTGAGAAGTTTCTATAGGTGTGGTCATAATCCTTGCAAAGCCTGTTTATATGCTGATCACAGAAACAATAAATTTCAATTTGTTGTGTCCAAACAGAAGTTTGGTATTTGTAATTTCATTAATTGCTGTACAAAAGGAGTAATTTACCTGGTGGAATGTATTGATTGTGCTGTGCAATATGTAGGTTGCACGACGGGGCCGCTGAAAAAAAGAATAAGGAGACACCTATCGGATGCCATTAATCTGGCAGCACTCAATACTTCAGCAGTTTCGAGACATTTTTCTACTGTTCATAGAGGTGATTTAAGTTCATTTAAATTTCTAGGGATTGCAAAGGTCTATCGACCTCAGAGAGGAGGTAACTTTAAATGAAAAATTTTGAACAGAGAGAGTTTTTGGAAATTCAAACTTCATACTAGAGTGCCCTTAGGTTCAAATAAACGACAAGATTTGATCTTACAGTATAACTATTTATTAATGTATTCATGTTTTTTATGTATGTTGATTATTGCTTGTGCTTTTTTAACTTTTTGTTTGTTTTTTGGTTCCAGTTGTTCAGGCTTTCTGTCTAATCAACGGTTAAATTTCAGGTGCATGTGATTCCTAATTGCTACCCTACCTCTTCCTATTTCCATTTGTATATCTATAAGAAAGCTTGGTACTTCATTGTACACTTACCATGATTAAGGCATCCAGCTGAAACACGTCAGTCTGTGTTCCATGGATGTCTAAGAGGTGTATGCATGCTTTTTACTGTCCCCTGATGAATTAATAAAGATTGTACATTTTTATCAATTTTTTCGCTGGAGGATTTTTCTCTTCTCTATCTAAAAATAGTGGGGGCTGCCTGTTGGCTCTCTATAAATTGCGAGGGCCACCTGCTGGCTCTCCAAGTTTCAAACTTTACAATATTAATACGAAAAAGAAAATTTGCCCACCTCAGATGGATAAATTATATTGCAGTAGCAATATACGGCTATGCAAAGCACAGCCGGCTGCTGGCCCTCCAAAAATGCTTAGTGAAAGCCGGCTGCTGGTCCTCTAACATTAAAGTGAGGGCTGAATGCTGCCACTCTGACAGTAGTAAAGGCCGAATGCTGGCCCTCTACAAATATTGAGGGCCGTCTGATGGCCCTAAAAAATGCATAGTATCACGAATATAAGATGAAAGATTAAGCACATATGGCTGTAGATAGTAGTCAACATATTCACATGGTCTCTCACTTAAGCCTCCAATCCCCGCAACAATAGGTCTACGCGGGGGCACAGACAGGGTTTTATGGACCTTCGGAAGAAGGTAAAAAGTTGGAGTGGTTGGTTTAGGGGTGACTAAGAAATCTAGTTCACCCTTATCTATAATTCTCTCTCTGAAAGCTCCCTCTAAGAGAGAATCAAATTTCTGTTTAAAAACCACTGTGGGTTCTGAAGGAAGGGCCACATAGAAGGCTGTATTATGCAACTGTCACTTTGCCTCAGCAAGATACAATTCCACAGGCCACAATACTATATTATCTCCCTTGTCCGCCTCTTTAATGATGAACAAGGGATTCTGCTTAAGAGAGGTAATGGCCAGTTTCTGTTCCAACGAAAGATTTGCATCTTTGTTCTTAGCTAAGCTGAAATTTTCAACATCAAGGACAACAGCCCTAAAGAATGTTCGTATGGCTGGTACAGTACCTAGTGAAGGTGTTGCTTTAGAGGGGAGACGTGTATTAAACCTTCTCCTACTCAATGGTTCTTCATTTTCTCTCAACAAGTCCTTGAGGTCGCGGAAGACCTGGCACTCATCTGACGGTAGATCATCCAAAATGGAAGAATGCTGATACATATATTTGAACGTTAGATTTCTGCAACACAAATACGTATCCTTAATAAATGTAAATTTATCAAGTGCTTGCATAGGGGAAAAAGTAAGCCCCTTTTTCAGAACTGACCTTTCAACATTTGATAATACATGGTCAGATAAATTAATAATCTGCAATTCAGCTGGATGATCAGCAATTGCCCCGTCAGTTAACGCCTGTTCCCGCTCCTCAGGCGGTTGTGGAAAGGTGAAAAATTCCTGTGCCTGTTCTTTTTGGAGTTTTTGTGACCTCCACCTCTGCCCCTCACGTCTGTTGCACCTTCTGGGTCGCTGTTGTCTGTTGATAAAAAATCACTAGAAGAGGCATCACCCTCCTGAGTTTTATTATTTATCCACCTGTATTCGTATGTGCTCTTCTATTCCCAGAACGGGACAATCTGTACGCAGTATGATCATAGTCAAGTCTATCTCTTAAAAATTTCTGCTTCTTACCAGCAATGATTTCTTTTTCATAATGGTCTACGGTCTCCTTTAATTTAATATAAAGGGGCTGTACAAGTGACGCTTTGTCAAATGAGTCAATCTTGCCTTCACAAATGGTGATTTTTTGCTTCAACTCCACTAGCAATGCTTTGTTATGATGATAAGAGAACATTGCACCAAACCAGCTTCCCAGGTACTCCTGAAGTGTTGATCACACTCCGATGCCAGGAAGATTTGGACCCAAAGGCCTCTAGGGATAATAGACATTTTTAAATACTCCTTCAGGAAATTGGCATTCCACCACACCCGGATATAATTTTTGTGGAGTTTAAGTAGTTCCTCCGAAGTTGCTGTAAAATCATCATTAGCACCAATTGCAGCAGTGGTATGAAACAATGTGCATACTTGGTTCTTCCAGGCCATTTCCTTGGCCTCACCATAAAATGCCATGTCGGATATCCATATGCAAAGGCACAAATCAGAAAGACAGGAGAAGTCAATAAAGTTAATCAATAACTAACAATAAGAAGGTAAAATACCTATAATTTCACACTGTCAAAGAAGCATGCGCCACGATCCAATGGTGCAT
The DNA here is from genome assembly GCF_046119375.1 of Phyllobates terribilis. Lineage (NCBI taxonomy): Eukaryota > Metazoa > Chordata > Amphibia > Anura > Dendrobatidae > Phyllobates > Phyllobates terribilis. The sequence continues at coordinate 64,748,103 of NW_027362763.1, read as the reverse complement.
AATCCACCCAAAAATGTAGCAGAACCGAATGACCTGGTGTTATGGGTCCGGGTGGTGGAACCTCTGTGCCGCGGTACAAGGAGAGACCAGAGGGGCATAATTAAGTGCCAACCCGGACCGACCATGGCTACACGGCGGCTTAGTCAACTCTGTGAACTAAGGAGGGACCGAGAAGGTGGACCAGGTGCCACTCTGGGACTGACTTCGTGTGAGAGCAGGAAACTCCCACGGAACTGATAGCCGAAGCTGACAGGCACGGCGGGTGAGCTGGCAGTGCTGGAAGACAGACAGGCGGTCACGGCTGGTAGTCAGGCAGGCGGACACGACTGGTAGACAGGCTGGAGGGCACGGCTTGTAGACAGGCTGGTGGGCACGGCTGATAGACAGGCTGACGAGCAGCACAGGGACCTGAGGACTGGAGAGGCTGTTTAATGCAAAAAACTTCAAGATTGCACAGGCACCTCCATTTTGGAGGAGGTGCCTTATATAGGAGAAGTCCTCCGGCCATTGGCCAGGAACATTTTAGGATGGCGCACATGGCCCCTTTAACAGATCGGCTTATCAGCATGTCTCTTCATCCGCTCAGAGGATTGTAGCAGTGTCGTTTTAGTGTCCTCGCAAATGACCGAAAAGTCCCTGATGAGAGACTCCGCAGCAGGATTGTCAACAGAAGTAGAAACAGGAAACGGAATATTGGGATGCTGACCATACACCGCAAAGAATGGAGATTTAGCAGAGGATTCACTCACATGGATATTGTAGGAAAATTCGGTCCAAGGCAGGAGCTCCACCCAGTTGCTTTGGTGAACGTTGACGAAATGTCGAAGGAAACTAGTGACGATCTGATTGATACGCTCCACCTGACCATTGGACTGAGGATGATAGGCTGAAGAGAAGTCCAAAGCGACATTCAGCAGCTTACATGTGGCTCTCCAGAAGCGTGAAGTAAACTGAACTCCTCTATCCAAGACAATATGAAGAGGTAGGCCGTGGATACGGAAGATGTGAAGGATGAAGTCTTTGGCTAGCACTGGCGCAGAAGGAAGACTTGGCAAGGGAATGAAGTGGGCCATCTTGGAAAAGCGGTTAGCAACCACCCAAATGACAGTACAACCGGCCGATACAGGAAGATCTATGATGAAATCCATAGCGATATGCTGCCACGGGGCAGAAGGCACGGGTAGAGGAAGAAGTCGACCAGCCGAAGTTGTCTAGGCGCCTTGTTACAGCCACAGGAAGAGCAAGCAGACACAAAATCCACAAAATCCGGGAAATTAGCAGAAGCGTCTTCCTCGGACCGGAATGTCCAGCCAGTTTGGACAAATGACCCCAGAGTAAGACCTATCCGGAGCTGCCAAAAAGGTCTTACCAGGAGGAAGATGAGACAGGTCAAACGGGGCAACAGTCATTATTCTGGAGGGATCAATGATGTGTAAAGGCTCCTCCTCTTGATCGGTAGACAGGAAAGAGCCGGAGAGAGCGTCCGCCTTAATATTTTTGTCTGCTGGACGGAAATGGAGAGTGAAGTTGAAGCGAGCAAAGAACAGAGACCATCTGGCCTGACAAGGATTGAGTCATTGAGCGGATTGCAAGTAGGAGAGATTCTTGTGATCCATGTAGATGACCACTGGGTGCAAAGCCCCCTCTAGCAAGAACCACCATTCCTCCAAAGCCAGCTTAATAGCAAACAGTTCTCGATCTCCAATGGAATAATTGCACTCCGAAGGACGAGGACTTCTGGTTGAGAACTGCTCCGGCCCCAGAGGAAGAGGCGTCAACCTCTAGGAAAAACTGCTTGTTACAGTCAGGACGATGAAGCACCGGGGCAGAGGAGAAGGCTTGTTTCAAGGATACGAAGGCCGCCTCGGAAGTCCATTCCTTGGTATCAACCCCTTTGCAGGTCAGAGCAGAGATGGGAGCAGTCCGGGAGGAAAAATGAGAAATGAACAGGCAGTAATAATTAGCGAACCCCAGAAACCGCTGAATAGCCTTCAACCCCTCAGGTCGGGGCCATTTTAGAATGGCAGACACCTTTTCGGGATCCATCTTAAGCCCGGTCTCCGAGATTATGTATCCCAGGAAGGGAAGAGAAGTCTGTTTAAAGACGCATTTCTTGAATTTGGCATACAGACGATTGTTTCTGAACCCCTGCTATACCTGTCGAACACCTCTTCAATGCGAGGGCAAATAAGAAGAGAATACCAGGATGTTGTCCAAATATACTACCAGACAGCAGTATAGAAGATCTCGGAAGATATAATTCACCAGTTCTTGGAAGACTGCTGGTGCGTTGCAGAGTCCGAAGGTCATCATGCGGTACTCATAGTGGCCATCCTGAGTGTTGAATGTCATCTTCCACTCATCACCCTGGCGAATCCAGATCAGATTGTATGCATCATGGAGATCGAGCTTAGTAAAGACCTTGGCGTCCATGAGGCGGTCAGACAACTCCAAGATGAGAGGCAGAAAATACTCGTTTTTGTGATTTGATTTAGACCCCTATAGTTGATATATGGGCGAAGAGAGCCATCCTTCTTCTTGACGAAGAAGAATCCTGCTCCAGCCAGAGAAGTGGATTTCTGGATAAATCCCCTAGCAAGATTCTCTTTGATGTATTAGGACATGGCTTGGGTCTCGGCCAATGACAGGGGGTAAATTCGACCTCGGGGAGGTGAAGCACCAGGAATGAGGTTGATAGGACAGTCATACGGCCTATGTGGTGGTAGTGTCTCAACCTCCTTCTTGTCAAAGATGTCAGCGTAAGCCAGTAGGGTAGGGTGTAGGCAAGTTGGGCAAGTTAGCTGGAGTGGAAGGAAGTCGAGCAGGATGGACAGGAACCAAGCAAGTCTTGTGACACTCCTGACCCCAGCGGAGCACCTCTCCCGAACTCCAATTCAAAACTGGCTCATGTGTTTGAAGCCAGGGCAGTCCAAGCAGTAAAGAGTGGGAGAGGCCGGACAAAACATAGAAGGAGATTTTCTCTGAGGATAGTATTCCTACCTGAAGAACTACAGGCTCGGTGATGAACAACTTGGACTCTGAAAGGGCCCTCCCATCCACAGAGGAAACTGGTAACGTATCCGAAAGATGTTGAATAGGGATCTGATACTGCTCCACAATGGCCTGTTGGATGAGATTCCCAGCGGCACCGGAATCCAGATAGGCAGTCTCGAAGAAGTGTATCTTACCGCAGGTTATCGATACAGACAAAGTCAGGGATGGACAGGAAGAATTTTTGCCCAGGACGACCTCTCCAAGTGATCCTAGGCACTGGAGTTTCCCGGTCTCTCTGAACAAGAGCGGATTAGATGTTCCGAGCTGCCACAGTAAAAACATCTTCCCTCAGCGCAGCAGGCCTCCTGGCGAGACTTGCCCATCATAACCTGGTCTACCTGCATAATTTCAGGGGTGGAAGCCGAGGTAGAGGCCTGTAGAGAGACTGGCCTCTGGAAGGTTGGTGCAAGGCGCAGAGATTTTCTCTCACGGATGACCTCCTTAGAACACTCCTGGAACCGGATGTCGATCCGAGTGGCCAAATACGCCAGGTCATCCACGACCGGCTAATTTGTCCTTGATCCATCCATAAAGGCCCTCCCAAAAGGTAGACACCAGGGCCTCGTTGTTCCAGGCAAGTTCAGACGCGAAGATACGGAAACGCACTGTGTACTGGCCTACTGTGAGGTTCACTTGGCGTAGACGAAGAAGAGAGGAGGCAGTCAAGGATGTGCGGCCTAGTTCATCGAAAACTCTCCAGAATGTCGCAAGAAGGGGGGTTGAGCCACGCCAATGCCTCTCCGGTGAGATGAGACATGATAAACGCCATTTTAGCCTGGTCTGAAGCAAACTGATGAGCCAGGAGCTCAAAGTGCAGTGTGCACCGGTTGATGAAGCCCCGAAATAGAGCGGGTTCACCGTCAAAGTGTGGTGGAGCAGATAGTCGGGGTCCTAAGCTGGGTGTCACGGCGCCACCAGGTTGAGGTGCCACTGAAGGGGATGCCACTTGGTTAGAGGCGGACACAGCCAGGGTGGACAGCGCGTCCAAGTGGGAGCTAACAGTCCGCAGATAGGACAGGATCATATCCTGTTGAGACCTCTGGCGGGAGACCTCTTCGTACAAGTCAGAGAGCGAGGGAGCCTGAGAATCACCGGATTCCATGGCCCGTGCAAACTGTTACAGGTCCAGGTGGTGGAACCACTGTGCCGTAGTACAAGGAGGGACCAGAGGGGCGTAACTAAGTGCCAACCCGGACCGACCCTGGCTACACGGCGGCTTAGTTGACTCCGTGAACCATGGAGGGACTGGGAAGGTGGACCAGGTGCCACTCTTGGACTGACCTCGTGCGAGAGCAGGCGACTCCCACGGAACTGTTAGCCGAAGCTGTCAGGCACGGCGGGTGGGCTGGCAGTGCTGGAAAACAGACAGGCGGTCATGGCTGGTAGTCAGGAACGACTGGTAGACAGGCTGGCGGGCACGGCTGGTAGACAGACTGGCGGGCATGGTTGGTAGACTGGAGAGGCTATTTAATGCAAATAAACGTCAACATTGCACAGGCACCTCCATTTTGGAGGAAGCGCCTTATAAAGGAGCAGTCCTCCGGCCAATGACCAGGAACATTTTAGGACGGCGTGCGCGGCCCCTTTAAAAGATAGGGGGCGCGCACGTGCACGCTCTAAGTACAGTCCCCGGGGATCTGCGTGCAGAGCGCGCACCTCGGAAAGACATGGCGAGGGAGCCGGGAGGAGGAGCGGAGGATGACGGACCGGAGCCGCAACGGTAAGATCGGTGTCTCTGCCGGACGGGAGGCAGAGACGCCGACGCTACACCTGGCACCACACAATTTTATAGAAACGTTGTGCCCCAACACCCAAAAAAATGAATAAAAAAAGGAAAAAGGAGGGGTGTAGGAAAGGGCACCAAACATTCCGAATAACCCTGATAAATATCAATAGACAGCAATATTATAAAAAAATATAAACTTTATTAATACCATCCATAAACACCAACAAGTTAAAACATATTTAAAATCAGAAAAAAAACATTAGAAGAAAATCTCCTTATTGAATGTACTTATACAAATATATAAACATATAAGGTAGTGTATGCAAACTCCTCCCCCCTCTATGAATACATAAGACTATGGTGGATACAAAAAATATATACAAAATATGTATGCAAGTAATGCTACACCATAAATAGGCTTACAAATACAAACAGCATACCAAACCTTTGCAACAGTGAGTGCCTTCCTCCACCAAAATATGTATAGAGTAGCAAACAGAACCTTCAAGATATAATTTGCTTGGGAGGGACACCACAAGGAAATTTCAGTAATAGAATATGTATGCAATACATACCACCAATGTCCAAGGGGGGTGGGGAATAAGCTTCTGGAACCCTACGCATTACGCCACATGAGTATGGCTTCCTCAGGGGTACAATGCTTCTGTTAAGACCTACTGTATTTTCTGGCGTATAAGACTACTTTTTAACCCTTGAAAATCTTCACAAAAGTCAGGAGTCGTCTTATACGCCGGGTACCATCTTATAGTGCATATAATTCTGGTAATTTATAAGCCCTCCCTGTCTCCAAGACTATCAGAGTGGTAGCACATCCCTCTGGCCCGCCCTTGTATCCTATTACTGGTACCTGCCTCTCTGATCTCACTCCTGAGGACTGCAGTGACGAGGTGAGGGGGCGCCTCACTGGGAAAGTGTAAGTGAAGCAAGCTACATGCGTCTGGGACGCCCGGGGTATGGAAAAAAGAGAGCGGCACTGTGCCCAGAAAAACACGCCTCTTTCACTCGTCTGGCCCACCCTTATATTACCTCCTTCTCTGCCTCTCAGATCTCACTCCTGAGGACTGCAGTGAGGCGGAGCAGGCGCGCTTGTGCAAGATCTGAGAGGCAGAGAAGGAGGCAATACAAGGGCAGGCCAGACGAGTGAAAGAGGCGTGTCTTTCTGGGCACAGCGCTGCTCTTTCTCTTTTTTCCATACCCCGAGCTTCCCGGATGCCTGCAGCTTGCTTCACTTACACCTTCCCGGTGAGGCGCCCCCTCACCTCGTCACTGCAGTCCTCAGGAGCGAGATCAGAGAGGCAGAGAAAGAGGTACCGGTAATAGGATACAAGGGCGGGCCAGAGTGATGTGCTACAGCTCTGATAGTCTTGGAGACAGGGAGAGCTGGGCAGGCAGGGAGAGCTGACCAATCCAAGCAGGATTTGTATACAACAACCAGCCAATCGTTGGTAAGGTTCATCACTTTAAAATTACCATATTGAAATGAAATCTGATTTTTTTTTATATTTTTACCGTATGTGCGTTAAAAGAGGGGTAGTCTTGTATGGCGAGTATATCCAAAACTCTATATTTTAACTGGAAAAGTTGGGGGTCGTCTAATACATCCAGTCGTCTTATACTCCGGAAAATACGGTAGATGGTTTAAATAGTCAAAAATGCACCTGTCAATCTATTAACCACCAGACATCCGAAAAATCAGCACTGGATCTTAAACCAGGACAAAAGGTAAGTATGTCACGCCACCACAAAATAATTCCCAATCCATTACACTCTGATTCCACCCCACTATTAGCATCATACTGGGCTATAACGCTGAGTTATAACTCTGCCCATAAAGTAAATACAGGTAGAATTCTCTATATGGGGGGCATATAAATACTGTATAACCAATATGTCCAAAAACATATTAAGTCAGAGTATTTTATAATTTTATTACCGGCGTGCTTGTCATGCTGGACCGCACAGCCGAAAATTACGTCAAGTAGGTGGGATCCATACATAGCCAGCGTGCGTAAAACTCTGAACCGCACCGCCGAAGAAGACGTACAATGGGCGGACCCTACACATCTCCAGCGTGTGTATGACGCTGGGCAACAACTCCCGTAAGTGACACAAAGTGGGCAGAGCCCTTCTATCTGTCCTATGTGTGCCACACTGAACAGCAGCTCCGAAGGTGGCAAAACAAAGAGTGGTGAGTAAAGTGCCTGGAGCCTAAGCCAATGACATTGCAGCCAAAATTATGTTGCAGAATCTGTGTACTGTGTTCTTTTATTTGTAGGCTTCATTCCATTTACAGTAAACAGTAGAATGGTGTGTTTTACCAAAAAGCTCTATCTTGGTTTCATCTGTCCACAAAACGCCTGTTAGCCCTCTAAAAATAGTGGATGTAAAAGTAAGGAAATAGGGAAAATGGAAAAGTCAGCTCACCATAATACATTCAAGCTATTTTGCCAGGAAATTCTCAGAAATCTTCGCCTGGAGATGTTCTAGTCTGGAAAGTAGGCACACAGTTCAAAAAAAGAAAGAAAAATCCTCCAGTGAAAAAAATAGATAAAATGTACAAACTTTATTAATCCATCAGGGGACAGTAAAAAACATGCAGACACCTCTTAGACATCCATGGAACACAAACTGACACGTTTCAGCAGAATGCCTTAATCATGGTAAGTGTACAATGAACCACCAAGCTTTCTTATAGATATACAAATGGAAATAAGAAGAGGTAGGGTAGCAATTAGGAATCACATGCACCTGAAATTTAACCCTTGATTAGACTGAAAGCCTGAACAACTGGAACTAAAAAACAAACAAAAATAGTTAAAAAAGCACAAGCTGTTAGAACCCCCCTGTTTGTTTTTTCCATCTTGTGTTTTGCGGTCATCTGCCTTTATATTCCAGCTCCGCTGTTTTGGCTGTGCTGGACTTCAGTGTTTGACTGTTTCTCTAGCCTGGTGCTTCGGTACCTTTCTCTGTCAGTTCGCTTGGTCCTTCTGGGACCTCTAGTACCTTTTGTCAGTTTGTCTTTTTGTGTTCTGCAACAACTTCTCTGCTTAGGAGGTGTCCCATTTTTTGTCCCAGTCCTTAGTTCTTTTAGGGACCCCTCCCTTTATGCTATAGGTCTTCGTTCAGACTAGCCGAGGACTTAGGCGGGTCTGTTCGCTAGGAACAGGCAGCCCGCTACATCATAGGGATTCAGCTTAGTCTTACTGTAGGGACAGCTTTCCCCTATCTTTCCTTAGTGCATGTTGCAGATCATAACACAAGCAATAATCAACATACATAAAAACCATGAATACAATAATAAATACTTAGTTATACTGTAAGATCAAATCTTGTCGTTTATTTGAACCTAAGGGCACTCTAGTATGAAGTTTGAATATCCAAAAACTTTCTCTGTTTAAAATTTTTCGTTTGAAGTTACCTCCTCTCTGAGGTCGATAGACCTTTGCAATCCAAATTTAAATGAACTTAAATCACCTCTATGAACAGTAGAAAAATGTCTCGAAACAGCCGAAGTATTGAGTGCTGCCGGGTTAACGGCATCCGATAGGTGTCTCCTTATTCTTTTTTTCAGCGGCCCCGTCGTGCAACCTACATATTGCACAGCACAATCAATACATTCCATCAGGTAAATTACTCCTTTTTTACAGCAATTAATGAAATTACAAATACCAAACTTCTGTTTGGACACAACAAATTGAAATTTATTGTTTCTGTGATCAGCATATAAACAGGCTTTGCAAGGATTATGACCACACCTATAGAAACTTCTCAGAGTTAACCAAGTGGAAGAATTATTAGATCTTTTACTTTAAAAGTAACTGGGTGACAGAATATTAGCTAATAATGGTGCATTAGTTGCTATAAACCTGATGTCTGTTTTTTGCAAAACCACTGCTGTTTTAGCAGCTTCACTAAGCATAGGCAGATATTTCTTAATTATGCCCTTAAAACAGCGTAATATCAGAAAATAGGGGACTAAATTGTGTCGTAAAAGTTCTAGAAATATTCCTTTGATTAGTTTTATCATGTTCTCGCAAGAGCATTTTCCTATCCATGTTGTCTACCACACTAATCGCACGCATAAGATTTCTATTGGAATATCCTCTATGTATCAATCTATCGATAACTTTAATTGATTCAGTGGAAAAAAATTCTTCACGTGAACAATTCCTCTTGGTTCTATTTAGCTCACCCACAGCAATATTTTTAATAACGTGGGGAGGGTGACATGAACTAGCTCTCAGAATGGAATTAGTATCAGTTGATTTCCTATATGGATAAACATCAATCTTATTTGTTAATAAATTACCTACTAAAGTCAAATCCTTATAATTCATTTTGTCAATTGAACACGCATCTGTAAAAGACAGATTGAATTCTATTGCACAGATATAACATAAAATTAGAAGCTTCATCCTCCGTACCCTTCCATATTATGGCCAGATCATCTATATAAAGACCGTAATATTCGAACAATTGCCCAAATTTATTATTGTCAGAAAAGGGATAATGTTCTTCCCATACTGCGACAACAATATTTGCCAATGAGGGAGAAAATTTTCCTAAAGAAAAACATACAAAAAACAAGCTAAAATGGAAAAAATGTTAAGAAGCATTCTTTCCAGGGTAATGACTTGTATATAAGGCAACGAAATAAAAAAAATAAACTTATGGACTGTGGAAGACATTTATGCGACCAGAACTAACACTCATCTGTAGATGGTGATGATACCACCTAGCAGCAGCACCTGTTCCTATTGTAAATTCATCTAACAGCTTTATTGATACGGAATAGAATAGATTTAAAATGTTTTTGGGCAGCACCTGCAGCACACAGTATAAGGCAATAATACCTGTCTGTATCAGTGTAATACGCTATCCATACTGTGATACCTCACCCGTAAAAGAATTTCAGATAAGACAGTTAATATTCTAGAATATAGAATCTATTTGAATTGTCCTTCCCATTATTAAGGAGTGTGTCTCCTATACTGTTACTGCATATGCAACAATTTTAAGGGCTGACAAAAATTAGGACGCACTCCAATACACATTTGAAGAGACGTAAAAAAAAAATAAAAACACAGTAGGATCTTTCTTTAGTATAAAAACCAATGTAACCTCAATGTAATCACATTGTTCAGCTCCTGCACCTTCTCCTCCAGTTCGGCCTCCATCTCCGAAATGACCACATCAGTCTCAAGCTGAAAGCACTGCAGCACTGCCTTGGCCAAGTGGCAACAGGCTGTGCTGAAGATAATATGCTTAATGCTTAGGTGACAAACCGCCCACCACTGCAGAGTTGTTGAAAGCTGTAACACAACAGCCTGATATGTGGCTCTCACTGCTGAACATACAGCCAGGCATAGTCGGGTATGACAATGGGCGGAACATGGTGGGGGAGAAATGACAGCCGGAGTAGATACGGTTTCCCTCTATGCCAGTCCTTTCATCAAGCTAAAGAATATGGCTGTGGTGAAATACAACTCCCACTGAGAAGCTGTTTCTGATTGAAAAACATTGGGCCCACCAGAGGATTTGATTCTCAGGGCCCACCTTTCTTCCCTGCTCAAGAGCCCAATAGCAGCTGCAAAGTTAGCGCTATCATGAACTCTCCTGAAGGAGACACCAGGGCCCACCCGAGGATTCTCTGGTGGGCCCGTCCAACCCTGTCGAGAGGCAGCAAAGGAAAGCATGTGGGAAGGTTCCTGGACACTCTATGGCTGCTTTTTTACTGAGGTGGAAGCCCATGTAAGCACAGGGAGAACATACAAAAACCTTGCAGATGTTGTTCTTGGTGGGATTTGAACCCTGGACCCGAGTGCTGCAAGACTTCAGTGCTAACCACTGATCCACTGTGCTGCCCTCTCTGTTCTCCCTCTTATATCTAACATGCTGGAGAAACTTGCACCTACTGCCACTCAGTATCTAGAGCTCCTTTTTGAGAAACTAGTGTATTTGGGCAGAAGAAAAAGAAATTGTGGATGGCTTCACTACTGGTACTGGGGGCACTGCTATTACCATGGCGTCGTGCCAAAGTTCACTGGAAATATTCTAGGCTAGTTGGAGCCAAGCTGATTCCCATAGAAAAAAACAAGCAGCAAGCTAAGCAAATGGTGCCCTGAATCAACGTCACAACTTCACCTCGGCACTATGAAGTCTCCTGAAGGAGATGCCAGGGCCCACCGGAGGAGTCTCTGGTTCTCTGGTGGGCCTATCCAACCCTGCCGAGAAGTAGCCCTGGGGAAGAAAAGTCTGTGGGAAGGTTCCTGGACACTCTATGGCTGCTTTTTTACTGTGGACTGGCTCTAGCAATCTATAAGATTGCAATCTATGATCCCTTCACTGGCTCCCCATTGGCCAGAGACTTCAGTTCAAAACCGTAACCATGACATGAAAAGCCATCCACAACCTGTCTGCTTCATATATCTGTGACCTAGTCTCCCGGTACATACCTGCATGCAACCTCTGGATCGTCACGAGATCTCCTTCTCTACTCCCTTCTTTTCTCCTCTTCCCACAATCGCATACAAGATTTTTTTATGTGCATCCCTTCTACTCTTGAACTCTGTACCCCAACATATCAGACTCTCGCCTACTGTTGAAACCTTTAAAAGGAAACTGAAGACCCACCTCTTCTGACAAGCCTAGAACCTGCTGTAACCCTCGCTCCAACATACCGCTGCACGACCAGCTGTACCCTCACCTACTGTATCCTCACCCGTCCCTTATAGACTGTTTGTGCACCCTCACGGGCAGGGTCCTCTCTGCTCTTGTACCAGTCAGTGATCTCTTTTCACATGTAAAGCGCAATGGAATTAATGGCGCTATAATAATAAATAATAATAATTACACTACTTGTACTTTGGGTCAATTGATGGCACTTTCCTGGTGACTGCCTCTAAGTCGATGTGTTTTGGCAGCATTTGGTCCCGTTTGAAGGTGTTGTGTATATGTTTGGTTTTGGCACCCATTGAATCCAATGGCATTTGGCAATGTTCAGCGAATATTTGACAATTACATTGGCGAATATTGCAAAAACGGCGATTGTAATCCGAAACAAATATTGAAATATTCGCTCGTCTCTAATCAGAAACACCCTTAAAAAAATGATGTGGGTGTTGCATCACAGTCTCCCTGGTGATATGTTGGTGGAGGATGAGGAGAAGGAGGAGGGTGACATAAAATATACCTAAAGGATATACCTATGACTGGGTGTGAAGGAGTGCAAGGGAATAGACTCCCAAAAAAATAACCACTGGATTTCAGTTTATGTTTGATGCTATCATCTGGTGGTGTTGAGACGTGTGGGCCAATTCAGCCTTTGTTAATTTTTATAAGAGTCAGCCTGTCAGCATTTTCAGTTGACAGGCGGAAGCGCCTATCAGTTTGATCAGTTATAATGCCCCCGGCGGCACTAAAAGCCAACTCTGACAAAACGCTAGTGGCCAGGACCTCCAAGGCGTAGAAAGACAGTTCATGCCACGTGTCCAGCTTGCATCTTCCAAAACTTTTCCCTCCTTGTCAGAATACCCCGTGTATCAGGGCCTGGGTGCTGGAAGGGTCTGAGAAAACTGTCCCAGACCTTTGACAGCATTCTCCTGCCTCTGCCGCATCTGGTTTGTGTCTCCCCCACTTGCACTCCTTGGTTGTCCGATGAACTGTCTGACTGTGACCTCTGCCGCCAGAATTGTCAGATGGGAATTTTTTTTTGTTAGAATTCTTCAACAAGAGCCTGAACTTAATATCTCCAAAAATGAACTCCTTTGGTTTCCTTCCTCTACTAACCTACCTATACCTGACTTTGTAATTTCATTTAGCTGCTGCCGCTATAACTCCCACTCGGCACACCTGCTATCTTGGAGTCATATTTGACACACAACTTTCCTTTATTCAATATGGAAAATCACTCACTCGCTAATGTCACCTGCACCTTAAAAACTTCTCCAGAAGTCGACCTTTTCTAACCTTTGATACTGCAAAAACTCTTACTGTCGCTCTTATTCACTAGTGCAACTCTTCTCTAATCGTCTCCCCCTAAACAAACTGTCTCCTCTCCAATCCCTTCTGAATGCAGCAGCCAGGGTCGTATTTCTATCAAGCCGCTTCACAGACACTTCTACCCTGTGCCAGTCATTGCACGGATTAGGTTAAACAATCACTACAGAATACAATACAAACTCATCTCTCACCCACCAAGCTGTCCACAGTTCTGCAACGGCCTATATTTCTTCCCTCATTTCTGTGTATGACTCCTCCTGTGCCCTCCGTTCTGCAACTGATCTAAGACAGACATCCTCCTTAATCAGAATCTCACAACTCTGTCTCCAAGAATTCTCTTGTGCCGTGCCTGTTTTCTATAATGCCCAAAATGTGTACAACGCGATGGTCACGGTAAAGGCAGGGGAACATAAAGTCGGCTTTGTGTACCAGACTGCCAACTGCCAAGACTTCCCTGTCCTCACCAAGAGTACGACTGTCTATGTTCTCTTCCTCCTCCTCATTATCACCCAATCCGCGTTGAGATGAGATGAGACTGGGCTGGGTAGCATCACCCTATATAGTTCCTTGCTCTACCTGCAATGCCTCCTCTTTAATTGTGAGCAGCGAGTGTTTCAGTAGACAGAGAAGCGGGATGGTGACGCGAATTATGGCGTCATCACCACTCACCGTAGTCACATTGCACACCAGTCAGTGAGCTGGAAGCTGCAAATGCTGCTGAAGCCCTGCCAGGGTGGCAGAAGCTGTAGCTGACTTTCTGAAATGGGCACACACGTGGCGTACTTTCTGGCAGATCCGTGTAGATTTTGAGAAACTTCAGAACCACTAAGTTGAGCACATGGGCCAGCCATGGTACATGTGCGAGCTTGCCTAGCTTCAGAGCCGCCAACAGTTTCTCTGATACAGCTTTCAACAACTCTGCAATGGTGTGCGATTTGTCGCCTAAGCATACAGTCCTGCTTATTGCTATTGGCACACACGAAGTTTAAGTAATCTGGATTATGTCCTGAAAAAATGAATCAAGTGATGGAAATGGAGGCTGAAGAGGAAGACGAGGAGGTGGTGCAGGGGCAGTAGAATGTAGGGGCAACTCTGATTGACCCAGGGCCCGCAATCCTCTGCGTCAGGAGGACGTGTTCCGTTCCAGGGTCCCACTGGGTCCCGGCTTTCACAATATTAACCCAGTGGAATGTGTCAGTGAGATGAACCGTCCCTGGCCACATTCACTTGTCCTTGTGTTTGTGGTTAGGCGGTCCTTCCCAGTAAGTGCACTGGGGAGGGCACGGGTTATGTTCTGGAACCCATGCTTGTGGAAGGCAGAGACGATACCCGGAGAAATAGTAGTGGCTGTGGACAGAGTATGGACACCCGGCCGTCGCTGCCATGAGGTTGTGGAAAGCTTTGGCCTCCATGAGCCTAAAATTCAACATTTCAAGTGCAAGCAGTCCAGAAACGTGGCAGTTTAGTATTGCGGCCTGTGGGTGGGTGGCTGGCTGCATACTTGCGCTTGCATTCCAAGTAACAGAAGACTAAGCAGATGGTGTCCTCTATCATCATCTTGACCTCACCTTGGCACTGTGAACTCTCCTGATGGAGAAGCCAGGGCCCACCAGAGGATTCTCCGGTTCTCTGGTGGGCCCGTTCGACACTGGCGAGAAGCAGCCCTGGCTAAGAAAAGTGTGTGGGGAGGTTCCTGGACACACTATGGCTGTTGTGTTACTGTGGACTGACTCTGTACCGTCCCAGGCCACATTCACCTGTCCAAGTGTTTGTGGTTAGGCGGCGCTTCCCAGTAAGTGCACTGGGGAGGGCATGGGTAATGTTCTGGGGCTCGCGCTTGTGGAAGGCAGAGACGACACCGGGAGAAATAGTGGCGGCTGGGGACCGAGTATGAACACCCAGCCGCCGCCGCCATGATGTTGTGGAAAGCTTCCGCCGCCATGAGCCTAAAAGGCAACATTTCAAGTGCAAGCAGTCCAGAAATGTGGCAGTTTAGTATTGCGGCCTGTGGGTGGGTGGGTGGCTGGCTGCATACTTGCCCTTGCATTCCAAGGACTGTGGTTGGGACAACTGATCGCTGCAAAGGGACAAGGACGGTAATGGTTGCAAGTCTGCAATGACAGGTGCAGGGTGGGAGGCATCTTCAAATGGGCCATGGATAGGGGATTGGTGTGCACGCACATCAGCGGAAGAGGCAGTGGTGTCACCCGCAGACACTGTTTGTGGATCTTGGTGTTCGGCCCAGCTAGTCAGGTGCTTTGCTGTCATGTGACTGAGCATGCTGGTGGTGGTCAGGCTGGTAGTTTTGGTGCTCTTGCTGATGCTGGCCTGGCAGATGTTGCAAATGGCCTTTTTGGGGTTATCTGAACAGTCTTTAGAAAAAAAACAGACTCGGAAAAACCTAACAGTTATACTGGCAACTTCCATTGTGTTGGTGTTCCGGGGAGCAGTTGCCTGCCTTGTGTCTGTGGCCACCACACTGCTTGTTCCTGCCTGTTGTGGTGCTACGCCTCCCTCCCCCTGTGTGCTGCTGTCTTCACTTTCCAGGTTGGGTTAGTGACTTTATCATCCACCACTTTGTTTTCCACTTCCGCACCCTGGTCCTCCTCCTTTCTGTCCATTGTATCTCATCATTATCCACCTCTTGCGACAGTAATTGCACTTTTCCACCGTCACCTTCGGGTGACCATGGCTGCTCAAATCGCTACATGTGATTTTCTGTTGCCCTGCTCGAAGCTGGCCGGTCGAGGGGCCCAAATTTATCAATGGAAACGTGAACAGCTCTTGGGGTAACCCTGGACTCTAATCTCTCTTTCAAACCACATATCCAAGCTCTTTCCACTTCCGAGCGGACCGAGCGAGAGACCAGAATCTATAAATGGAAAGATGAACAAAACTCTTCGGCGTGTCCAAGTGTGGGATCCGTTGTCTCAGGGCATTCGGAATGGTGGGAGGAAGGAGGATCAGGGTGAGGAAGATGCCGACTCCAACTAAAAAATATCTCCCGGATCCGCACATTCCTCAACCACGAATCTACAAAAACACTAGTACACGTACTTATCATCTTCCTGCTCGACGACTGCAACCTCCTGCTCTGTGGCCTCCCTTCTAACACTCTTGCATTCCTCCAATCTATTCTAAACTCTGTTGCCCGACTAGTCCACCTGTCCACTCACTATTCCCTGGCCTCTCTTTTCTGTCAATCCATTCACTGGCTCCAGTTCAAAACCCTAACCTTGGCATGCAAAGCTATCCACAACCAGTCTCCTCCATACATCTGTGACCTAGTCTCCCGGTACTTACCTGCACACAACTTCCGATCCTCACAAGATCTTCTTCTCTACTCCCCTCTTATCTCCTCTTCCCGCAATCGCATACAAGATTTCTCCCATGCGTCTCCCCTTCTCTGGAACTCTCTACCCCACAATTTCTGACTTTTGCCTACTGTTGAAACCTTCAAAAAGCACCTGAAGACCCACCTCTTGCGACATGCGTACAACCTGCAGTAACCTTCGCTCCACCATACCACTGCACGACCAGCTCTATCCTCACCTACTGTATCATCATCCATCCTTTGTAGACTGTGAGCCCTCGCAGGCAGGGTCTTCTCCTCTCCTCTCCTGTACCAGTCGCTGTCACATTTTTGTTCAAGATTATTGTAATTGTTTTTGCGATGTATACCTCTTTTTCACATGTAAAGCGCCATGGAATAAATGGCGATAAAGTAATAATAATAATAATAATGTGGTCCAGACTCACATCTACTGAGACTGGACCGTGTGGAACACAGGGTGGTGGTGGTGGTGGCAAACTGACTGGAAACTTTATCTGCTATCCAACCAACTACCTTTTCACACTGCTCTGCCTCCAATAGTGGTGTTACGCGGCCCCCTAGAAATTGGGACAGGAAGGTAGTTCGACATGACGTGGGTGTTTGTTGTGCTCCCTCAATCAGGCACAGTTTCATCTTGCCCACAGCCTCTGTATGCACTATCACCATCACCATAACGTCCACTTCCTCGTCCCTTGACACACCTTGTTCATTTTAAATGGAGTGTAAGATTTGTCACGTTGCCAAAAATGTCTGTATTATTACCGCAGTAATATAGGATTACGTCTGATGACCACAGTTTTAGGCAGTGCTCTGGGAGTCAGAGATGCTTCCAGGCGTCTTCCCCATGCTGTTCCCATGTCACACACCACATGGCCAGATAAGGTAGTAAAATGTTAAAATTACATTTCCCAGTGAATGAATTTTCACGGTTGAAAGCAATACAAAAGTGCAAAAACGCATAAAAAACGCTACGTGTGAATATAGCCCAAGGTGTGGAGGAGCATTTTTGTTTTTGGTTATTTATTTTGCCTTATATACAAGTCATTAATCTGGAAAGGATGTTTCTTAACATATTTCCCAAGAAAATCCATTTTGGTTTAGTTTTTGTATGTTTTATTGTGTGTCCGTAAAAGTGGAGTAATACTCTGACCACATTGTTGACTGCAGTGACCTGGGAGTCAGAAATGCTTCCAGGGGTCTTCCCCATGCTGTTCCCATGTCATTTGAGCACTGTTCCCATCAATTTGGGCAATTTTTAGGCCGTCTGCAGACCGCCGGAGGGACCCACCTGAAAAATGCTCGAGTTTCCCATAGACTTATATTGGGCTCGTTGCTTGGGTCGAGTACTCGAGTATTCCAATTTTTCGACCCGAGTAACGAGTGCCCGAGCATTTTAGTGCTTGCTCATCACTATACACTTACCATGATTAAGGCATTCTGCTGAAACGTTTCGGTCTGTGTTCCATGGATGTCTAAGTGGTGTATGTATGTTTTTTACTGTCCCCTGATGGATTAATAAAGATTGTACATTTTTATCAATTTTTTCACTGGAGGATTTTTCTCTTTCTCTTTTTTTGATCTAAAAATAGTGGGGGCTCCCTGCTGGCCCCTCTATAGCCACCTGCTGGCCCTCCAAGTTTCAAACTTTACAATATTACTACGAAAAAGAAAATTTGCCCACCTCAGATGGATAAATTATATTGCAGTAGCAATATACGGCTATGAAAAGCACAGCCGGCTGCTGGCCCTCCAAAGATGATTAGTGAGGGCCGGATGCTGGCCCTCTACCATTAGAGTGAGGGCCGCCTGATGGCCCTCTAACAGTAGTGAAGGCCGAATGATGGCCCTAAAAAAAAAATTGTGACTTTCAGAGTCCCTCCTTCATAAATTAAACAGGATGGGACGGATCATGTCTCACACACTACATGGCCAGATAAGGTAGTAAAATGTTAAAATTACATTTACTGGTGAAAGTTTTTTTTCACCATTGAAAGCTTTACAAAAAAAATCTATCTTTTTCTCATCTGTCCACAAGACGCCTGCTAGCCCTCCAAGTTTCAAGCTTTACAATATTAATATTAAAAAGAAAATTTGCCCACTTCAGATGGACAAATTATTTTCTAGAAAGACTGTCGCACTTTTCCCGGACACACGTTGCACAGTGTCCGGAGGAGGAACCTGAAACCAGAGAAGTCGACGAGAATGTTTATATGAAAAGTTTTTATATATATATAATGTTTTACATGTTTTATATGTTCATATAA
This sequence comes from Phyllobates terribilis, assembly GCF_046119375.1. Classification (NCBI taxonomy): domain Eukaryota; kingdom Metazoa; phylum Chordata; class Amphibia; order Anura; family Dendrobatidae; genus Phyllobates; species Phyllobates terribilis. The sequence continues at coordinate 64,729,703 of NW_027362763.1, read as the reverse complement.
AAATTTTGTATGTTTTGGTGTTTTGTCTTACAGCCCGAGGACGTGCTGTGATTTACCAGGGGGGAATGTAGCACCCTGAGGATTCGGCTGCTACAGGGGTATTGCACCTCAACCCAGAGGTGTGATATTCCACTCCCGGGTAAGGAAGGAGTGTGGAACTGAGCTCAGATAGACTGCATGCACTACATACATCCCATTTCCGGGGAGCAGGCCGACGGCACTCCCACTTAGAAATGTGCAGGTGCGACCGAGCCTGTTCCTGGCTGGAGTGGGAGGGGGGAGGAACATCCCATGTAGTGTAGGGGCAGATAGGGGGAGCAGTCTGGGTAGTGATAGGAGCTCATTGGGTGCTGGTCACCTGAGCTCACACATAGAGGGATATATAAGGAGGGCACCAACTAGGATCAGGGTCAGACGCAGAGGAGCCTGTCAGACGCAGAGAGTCAGTCAGTGCAGAGGACAAGTCAGCAGGAGAGGAGGAGCGGAAGCTGGCAGAGGAGCAGCTGAAAGAAAGAGAGGCCCTGAAGAGAGAGAGTGGAGTGAAGAAAGACCCAGAGGGAGACAAAGAAGGGACCCAAGAACCCAAATTAGAGCACCGGGTGAGGAGTCAGCAAGAGGGTACCGGAACCCAAGCTGGTGGGGGTAAAGACATTCCCCAGCCAGAGACCGGAGACCGTGGGCAGTGTCTGTCACGGTCACCCACTACATTCACCCTGAAGGCACACCACAGGAAGGGTCAGGGAACCTAAGGCCAAAGGTTGCCCAACAGAAGGCCCGAGGGAGCTGGACTTAGGTGAATCACTGGTGGGGACGGCTGAAGAAAGGACAGAGGGGGAGCTCAGGGCCACGCTCCGGACTTGTTTGGGGGTTGGCCGGATCCAGGACCTGGTGGACGCAGCACGGCTCGGGTGGTCACTTGGAGCTAGAGTGACCAGGAACATCAGCAGTGAGTAAAACCCTTAACTGCACAACCCGACTCTGTCTTCCTTTATCATCTATGCTGCACCACCACAACCCCCATCCTCTGCGCCTGTCCCCTCTGAGGCTATACCCCTCCCGTTGGGGGTTATCCCACCAAGCTGCACATCCACCATCAGCCTCAGCGGACCCTGCTGCAGCGGCGGCCACAGTGACCGCATTACAACGGGTGGCGTAGTCGACACAAAAAGAACTCTAATAACATCAGTAAGGACTGCCACATAACACATAGCTTGACGCCCTGGGCACGGGACCGGGTCACAGCCGCTCGGAGACTACAACCCCCCATCTGATCCGGTGCCGGGTATTCCCCTCAAAAAGGAATATGTCCCAGGGGGCGCGTCAGACACCATGTCGCGTTTGGAGAGCCCTTGATGCGCCTAAACAGTGGAAACCCCCCAAAAGTGACCACATTTTGGAAACTAGACCCTTCAAGGATTTTATCAAGGCATATAGTGAACATTTTGAACCCAGAGGTATGACACAGAATTTGATAACATCATCATAGGTCATCAGATTGAATATGTTGTCATTAGTCTTGAGTGCAAGTGCTCGCAACTTGAGTTTGCATCAGGTACTCGGGTATGCACTATGTATTGCGGGTGCTTGAGTGACATGCTCGAGTCCCCACCCCGCATGTTTCCCGGTTGTTAGACACCCAAAAAAAAAACATGCAGGATTGCCCGTGCATGGCAGGCAATTCCCGTGTGTTTTTTTGGCTGTATAACAGCTGCTAAACATATGAGGTGGAGAATCTAGCATGTCACTCAAGCACTTGCGATACTCGGTGCATTCCCAATCACCCTATGCAAACTCAAGTAGAGAGCAATTGCGTTCAACACTAGTTGCCATATTGTCATCATTTTTTTTTCCTTACTTTTGAAAAAATCCCAACCCCAACACAACCCTAACTCCAACCCTAATCCTAACCGTAACCCTAACCCTAGCACAATCCTAACCCTAGCACAACCCTAACCTTAACCCTAACCCTAACACAATCCTAGCCCTAGTACAACAGTAACCCTAGAGTTTATTTTTTACACCATTCCTCGTGCGATATAAGTGATTAGAGGACTTTATTCCTCGGATTGGTGCGATTATAGCGATATCAGATTTATATCGGGTTTTTATGTTTGGCAGCTGTCACACACTAAAAACATTTTTTTGTAAAGACTAATTTTTCCATATTTTGTCCAACAGAGTCATGTAAGGGCTTGTTTTTTGCAGGACAAGTTGACATTTTTATTGGTACAATTTTTGGGCACGTGACATTTTTTGATCGCTTTCTATTCCGATTTTTGGGAGGCAGAATAAGCAAAAACCAACAATTCAGGAATTGTTTTTTTTCTTTTGTATGCCATTCCGCGTGTAGTAAAATTGATAAGGCAGCGTTATTCTTCGGGTCAGTACAGTGATACTACGTTTATATCTTTTTTTATGTTTTGGCACTTTTACCCAATAAAAATTATTTTATAGAAAAAAAAAATTTTTAGCATCGCTTTATTCTAAGAGCTATAACTTTTTTCTTTTTTGGCTGATGGAGATATAGGGCGGCTTGTTTTTTGCGGGACAAGATGATGTTTTCAGCAGTATCATTTTTATTTTCATTTTTTTATCACGTCTTATTTCGTTTTTTTGTTTGGTGGTATGATGATAAAGCATTGTTTTTTGCTTCATTTTTTATTTTATTTTTTTTTACCGTGTTCACTAAAGGGGTTAATTAGTGGGACAGTTTTATAGGTCAAGCCGTTACGGACGTGGCAATACCAAATATGAGTACTTTTATTGTTGTTGTTTTTTTTAGAAGAATATTTATTGATGGGTACAGTACATTTATATTTTTTTGGATTCTTTTTTCTTTTTTTCACTCTCTGACACTTTTTACACTTTGTCCCACTATGGGACTTTCATTTTTTACAGGCTGATCACTTGATTAGCATAGGGATGCAGCAGCAGAGTTTATCTCTATGCTATGCATAACTTCCTGATGCCTGGTGACCTGGATGTCGTCATGATGACATCGGGTCACCATGGCAATGATAGGGACCCAGCGCACACAGCGCGGGGTCTCATATCCAAGGTCAGAGGAGCTCTCTTACCTCTAGCATGCCCCGGAAATGCTGCGATCAACTTCGATCGCATTTCAGTGGTTAATGTGCTGGTAGCGGTGTGGGATCACACCTGGCAAATAGTACCAGGTGTCAGCTGATGGAATCAGCAGACACCCGGCGGCGTTTGGGCCCGCACCGCCTCTGGGTGGGCGCGATAGCCAGGGCATAATAATCCGTACCTGGTCATTAAAGCCCAGGGCGCAGGTACGTATTATTACACCCTGCGTCAGAATGGAGTTAATATTTATTTCTTGGTTCAACTTTTTACTAAATATTGATAGTTAAATAGGTATCCCTTTAGTAAATATTGCAGTCTGCTTTCATCTCTATTTTGTGTCGTTGTTTATTTTTAGTTAAAGGGGTTGTCCACTACTGGGACAACCCCTTCTTGATCTAAATGTTTGGCCCCGATAAAATAAAAAAGCTTATACTCACCTCCCATGCCAGCGCCGTTCCAGCTTTGTCGGCACTCAATCTCCCTGGGGCTCCCGTGCTGTTGTTGTGACATGTGAGCCTGGCGCCCAATCAGATCTGGCGTCATTGTCCCCACAATGAAGAAGTCCGGGCTGCAGCTGATCTCTAACTTCCTCTTCATGTTCAATTCATATGAAGGCAGGAATAGTGACACCAGATCTGATTCGGCACCTGGCTCACGTGTCATAACAACCACGTAAGAGGTTTGGGACCACGAGTGCCACCACCACTGGAATGGAGCCAACACAGGAGGTGAGTATAGGCATTTTTATTTAAGCAGGAGGTATGACAAGAAGTTGTCTAAGTAGTGGCAACTTCTTTAAGTATTGATCATATGGTTATAAATAGTGATGAGCGAGCATTAAAATGCTCAGGTACTCGTTGCTCGGGTCGAGCAAATTGGAATACTCGGGTGCTCGACCCGAGCAATGAGCCCAATGTAAGTCTATGGGAAACTCGAGCATTCTTCAGGCGGCCTACCCCCGGCGGTCTGCAGAGGGCCTAAAAATTGCCCAAATCGATGGGAACAGTGCTCAAATGACATGGGAACAGCATGGGGAAGACCCCTGGAAGCATCTCTGACTCCCAGATCGCTGCTGTCAACAACGTGGTCAGAGTATTACGCCACTTTTACGGACTCACAATAAAACATACAAAAACAAAACCAAAATGGATTTTCCTGGGAAATATGTTAAGGAACATCCTTTCCAGGGTAATGACTTGTATATAAGGCAAAATAAATAAACAAAAACAAAAATACTCCTCCACACCTTGGGCTATGTTCACACGTAGCGTTTTTGATGCGTTTTTGCACTTTTGCATTGCTTTCAACCAAGACAAATGCCAGGAAATGTCATTTTAATATTTTACAACATTATCTGGCCATGTGGTGTGTAACACATCATCAGACACATGCATACAGTGCTGAAAAGATATGGGAACAGCATGAGGAAGACCTCTGAAAGCATCTCTGACTCCCAGGTCACTGCCTAAAAGTGTGCCCATCATAAGTGATCCTTGGCGCATGCGTAGATGCCTCCCGCCATGCACCTGTCGTTGCAGACTTGAAACAATCACCGTCCACGTCCTTGTCCCACTGCAACGTTCAGTTGTCCCTACCCCATTCCTTGGAATGCAAGCGCAAGTATGCTGGCAGCCACCCACCCACCCACAGGCTGCAATACTATACTGGCAAATTTTTGACAGCTGCTTGCACTTGAAATGTGGCCTTTTAGGCTCGTGGAGGCGGAAGCTTTTCATAACCTCATGCCGGCGGCGGCCAGGTGTCCATACTCGGTCCCCAGCCGCCACTATATTTCCCGGTATCGCCTCTGCCTTCCACAAGCACGGGTCCCACAACATTACCCGTGCCCTCCCCAGTGCACTTACTGGGAAGGACCGCCTAACCACAAACACGTGGACAGGTGAATGTGACCAGGGACGGTACGGAGCCAGTCCACAACTTTTTTTGCTAAGAGTTGTATATAGCTCGGTGAAAGGACTGGCATACAGTAGAGGGAAATCGTACCTACCCTGCATGTCATTTCTCCCAGGAAGTCCAGTAATTGAGCTTGTTGCAGAAGCAATGGCAGCCCGTCCAACATTAACTCGCACTTGTCGGTGGTGCTTTCACACACACACACACACACATCTTTCTATGCGCATTTAATTTCTTGAATACACAGTTGGACAATGGCCTGATCTGTAATGTGTTTTGAGAAATAACATGCATAAGCATGGCCGATCCACATAAAAAAAGCAGCCATAGAGTGTCCGGGAACCTTCCCCCATACTTTTCTTAGCTAGGGCTGCTTCTTGGCAGGGTTGAAGGGGCCCACCAGAGAACCGGAGACTCCTCCGGCGGGCCCTGGCTTCTCCTTCAGGAGAGTTCATAGTGCCGAGGTCAGGCCATGATGATGATAGAGGCCACCATCTGCTTAGTTTTCTGTTACTTGGAATGCAAGTGCAAGTATGCAGCCAGCCACTCACCCACCCACAGGCTGCAACACTAAACTGCCAGATTTCTGGGCAGCTGCTTGCACTTGTAATATGGCCTTTTAGGCTTGTGGAGGCGGAAGCTGTCCACAATCTTATGGCGGCGGTGACCGGGTATCCATACTCGGTCCCCAGCCGCCATTATTTTTCCCGGTATCGTCTCTGCCTTCCACAAGCACGGGTCCCACAACATTACCCGTGCCCTCCCCAGTACACTTACTGGGAAGGACCGCCTAACCACAACACGTGGAAAGGTGAATGTGGCCAGGGACGGTACGGAGCTAGTCCACAACTTTTTTTGCTGACAGTTGTATTTAGCTCGGTGAAAGGACTGGCATAGAGGGAAACCGTATCTAACATGCGTGTCATTTCTCCCAGGAAGTCCTCTAAAGCTGCTTGCACTTGAAATGTGGCCTGAACATTACTGCTGGTAATTTTCTGTGGGAATTTGCTTGCCTCCTACCAGCCTGGAATATTTCCAGCAAACTATGGTACGAAGCCATGGTATTAGCACTGCCCCCAGTACCAGTAGCGAAGCCATCCCCAATTTCCTTCTCAGGAATTATATTTGGTAGAGTGGCTGCCCAAATACATTTTCTCACAAAGGAGCTGAAGATAGAGTGGCAGTAGGTGCAAGTTTCTCCAGTCTGTTAGATATTAGAGGGTGAACGGCAGCACATTGGATCAGTGGTTAGCAATGAAGCCTTGGAGCGCTGGGATCCTGGATTCAAATCCCAGCAAGGACCACATCTGCAAGGACTTTGTATGTTCTCCCCATGTTTGCATGTGTTTCCTCCTCAGTGAAAAAGCAGCCATAGAGTGTCTGGGAACCTTCCCACACACTTTTCTTAGCCAGGACTGCTTTTCAGCAGGGTTGGACGGTCCCACCAGAAAATCCTCTGGTGTGCCTTGGCTTCTACCTCAGGAGAGTTCATGATAGCGCTAACTTTGCAGCTGCTTTGGGGCTCTTGAGCAGTGGAGAAAGGTTAGCCCTCAGAATCAAATCCTCTGGTGGGCACAATGTTTTTCAATCTAAAACAGCTTCTCAGTGGGAGTTGTATTTCACCACAGCCATATTCTTTAGCTCGGTGAAAGGACTGGCATAGAGGGAAAAAGTATCTACCCTGGCTATCATTTCTCCGTCACCAGGTTCCGCCCATTGTCACACACGATCATGCCTGGCTGTATGTTCAGCGGTGAGAGCCATAGATCAGGCTGCTGTGTTACAGCTTTCAACAACTCTGCAGATCTGGGCGGTTTGTCAATTAAGCATTAAGCATGTTATCTTCAGCACAGCCTGTTGCCGCTTGGCCAAGGCAGTGCTGCAGTGCTGTCAGCTTGTGCCTGATGTGGTCATTTCGGAGATGGAGGAGGAGGTGCATGAGCTGAACAATGTGATTACATTGAGGTTAAATTGGTGACGCTGTTTTTTATACTAAAGAAAGATCCTATTGTTTTGTTTTTTTTATGTTATTTTTTAAGACAAATGCATTCACCCGGAAATGTCATTTTAACATTTTACAACCTTATCTGGCAATGTGGTGTATTACACATCATCAGACACATCCTGTTTTATTTATGATGGAGGGACTCTGAATGTCATAAAGCTTATTTTTATAGGGACATCAGACGACCCTTACTATTCTTAAAAGGCCAGCAGTAGGCCATACCTATTGCTAGAGAGCCATCAGCCGGCTATGCTTTGTTGTTCCCATTATTAACAAGTGGGTCTCCTATACTGTTATTGCATATCCAGTGACTGCAAGGGCTGCCAAAAATTTGGATGCAACCCAATACCCCTTTGAAGAGACATAGAGGAGGGTCTCAGTAAAAAAAATGTTCCCATTATAAAAGAGCGGGTCTCCTATAGTGGTAATGCCCATGCTGTGACTGCAAGGGCTGCCAAAATTTGGTAAAAACCCCACTAAGAATTTAAAGACACACAGAGCAGGGCCACAGTAACAAGGAACGACATGTTCCCATTAGAAAGGAGAGGGTCTGCTATACAGTTATAGGGTATGCAGTGAGTCCAATGGCTGACCAATTTTAGAAAAGACCCCACTAAGAATTTAAAGACACATGGAGAAGGGCCACAGTAACAAGGTACGACATGTTCCCATTAGAAAGGAGAGAGTCTGCTATACAGTTATAGGGTATGCAGTGAGTCCAACAGCTGACCAATTTTAGGAAAAACCCCACTAAGAATTTAAAGACACACGGAGCAGGGCCATAGTAACAAGGTACAACATGTTCCCATTAGAAAGGCGAGGGTCTGCTATACAGTTATGGGGTATGCAGTGAGTTCAACGGCTGACCAATTTTAGGAAAAAACCCACTAAGAATTTAAAGACACATAGAGCAGGGCCACAGTAACGACAGACTCCCAATTAGAAAGGAGAGAGTCTCCCATAGTGTTGGCCTATGCAGTGAATGCAAGGGATGCCAAAAATTTGGAGGCACTTCAATAACCCTTGGAAGAGACGTGGAGGAGGGCCTCATAAAAAAATATTCCCATTAGAAAGGAGCGGGCCTCCTATACTTGAAATGCCCATGCACTAAGTGTATGGGCTGACAAAGATTTACCCCTGGGGGGTATACATGAATATACTGTAGAAATTTTTTTTTTACGGGCATCATAAACACCCTTTAAAAAAATTATGTGGGTGTTGCATCCAGGACCACGGTCACCCTGGTAATATGGTGGTGGAGGATGAGGAGAAGGAGGAGGACGAGAGCAAATAGCCAAAATCAGAAAGCGTATACCCATGTGTGGGTGTGAAAAGATGCATGGGAATACACCTCCCAAGAAATGACACTGGATTTGAGTTTATGTTACGCTGCTATCATTCGGTGATGTTGAAAAGTCTGGCCCAATCCAGCCCTTGTTCATTTTTATTAGAGTCAGCCTGTCAGCATTTTCAGTTGACAGGCAGATGCGCTTATCAGTTATAATTCCACCAGCGGCACTAAAAATCCACTCTGATAAAACTATGGCGGCAGGGCAGGCCAGGACCTCCAAGGCATAGAGAGTCAGTTCATTCCACGTATCCAGCTTGGATACCCAATAATTATAAGGCACAGCGGAATCACGGAGGATGTTGGTAAGGTCGGCAAGGTACTCCCTCAGCATCTTCCCAAACTTTGCACTCCTTGTGAGAGTACCCCGCGCCTCAGGGCCTGTGCGATGGGAAGGTCTGAGAAAACTCTCCCAGAACTTTGACAGTGTTCCCCTGCCTCTGCTGGATTGAAGTTGTGTCTCTCTCGCCTGTACTCCTTGGTTGTCCAACGAAGTGTGCCCTCTGCCGCCAGCGTTTTTAGATGGGAATTTTTTTAATAGTTACGCAACAAGGGCCTTCTGGTACAGCCCCATTTTTGTACACCTGACCGCCTCAGGAATAAGAGATATAAAGTTCTCCTTCTAGCATGGGTCTAGAAGTGTCACCAACTAGTAATGACTGCCACTCAAAATTTTGAGAACGCAAGGGTCATGGGAAAGGCAGCGTAACATAAACTCAGCAATGCGTGCCAGACTACTAACAGGCAAGACTTCCGTGTCCTCACCAAAAGGATGACTGACCATGCTCTCCTCCTCCTCCTCCTCTCTGTCTTCTGGCCATCCACGCTGACGGTATGACAGCCGTGCAGGTAGTACCGTCTATAGTGCATGAAACTAGCTCCTGTCCTTCCTCCTCCTCCTCCTCATTGTCACCCAATCCACGTTGGGATGAGATGAGGATTGGCTGTGTGTAATCACCCTGTATTGTGCCTTGCTCCATCTCATTGTGCTCCGCCTGCAATGCATCCTCTTTGATTGTGATCAGAGAGTGCTTCAGAAGACAGAGAAGCGGAATGGTGACGCTAATTATGGCGTCATCGCCGCTCACCATCTTGGTGGAGTCCTCAAAGTTTTGGAGGATGGTACATATGTCTGACATCCATGTCCACTCCTGAGGTCTTATGTGTGGAGTCTGAACTGAATACCGACGGCCTTGTTGATGCTGGTACTACACAACTGCCCTTTTCTGCTCACAAATCCTTCCCAACATCTGCAGTGTAGAGTTTCAACGCGTGGGGACATCACACACCAGTCTGTGAGCTGGAAGCTGCAAACGCTGCTGAAACACTGCAAGGGCGGCGGAAGCTGTAGCTGACTTTCTAAAATGGGCACACAGACAGCGTACTTTAAGAAGCAGATCCGGCAGCTCCGGGTAGGATATGAGAAACCGCTGAACCACGAAGTTAAGCACATGGGCCAGGCATGGTATGTGTGTGAGCTCGCCTCGCCTCAGAGCCGCCATCAGGTTCCGGCCATTGTCACACACGACCATGCCTGGCTGTAGGTTCAGCGGTGTGAGCCACAGATCTGCCTGCTCTTTCAGCATTGTGCGGTTTTTCACCTAAGCATATTAGCTTCAGCACAGTCTGTTGCTGCTTGGCTGAGGCAGTGCTTCAAACTTGTGACTGATGTGTTCATTTTGGAGATGGAGGTTGAAGAGGAGGAGGCTGAGGAGGATGAGGTGCAGGAGCTGTAGACCGTGGGGGCAACCCTGATTGACCTAGGGCCCGCAATCCTTGGAGTCGGGAGGACATGTTCCATCCCAAGGTCCGACTGGGTCCCGGCTTCCACTATGTTAACCCAGTGTGCCGTCAGTGAGATGTACCGTCCCTGCCCACAAGCACTTGTCCACGTGTCCGTGGTTAGGTGGACTTTACCAGTAACTGCGTTGTTGAGAGCACGGCTAATGTTTTGGGACACGTGCTTGTGTAATGCGGGGACGGCACACCGGGAAAAATAGTGGCGGCTGGGGACCGAATACCGAGGGATGGCCGCCGCCACCAGGTTGCAGAATGCTTCCGTCTCCACGAGCCTAAAAGGCAACATTTCGAGCGCAAGCAGTCGTGAAATGTGAGAATTTAGTAGTGTGGCCTGTGGGGCGTTGGCTGCATATTTGCGCTTCCGTTCCAAGGACTGGGGCATGGACAACTGAACGCTGCGCTGGGACAAGGACATGGACGTGCTTCCCTGATGCTGCTACTTGAGAGTGTGCAACAACAGGTGCAGGGCAGGAGGCATCTTCGCATGCACCATGGATAGGGGATTGGCTTGCATGCACAAAAGCGGAAGAAGCAATGGTGCCACCCGCAGACACTGTTCCTGGACCATGGGGTTCGGCCCACAAAGTCGGGTGCTTTGCTGCCATGTGCCTGATCATGCTGGTGGTGGTCAGGCTGGTCGTTTTGCCACCCCTGCTGATGCTAGCCTGGCAGGTGGTGCAAATGGCCTTTTTGAGGTTATCGGCAGAGTCTTTAAAAAACAATCAGACTCGGGAAGACCTAACAGTTATACTGGCAACTTCCTTCGTGTTGGTGTTACGGGAAATGGTTGCCTACTGTAACATACCTGGTGGCGGGTTTGCATCGTGCACCATCTCTCACTATGCAAGATCACAAACTTTACCTTCAGTCCAGTCTGCTAGCCTGGCTTCTTTCCATGCTGTCTGTTTGTCTCTGTTCTGACTGCTTAGGGCGGCGGCCCGGTCACTTCTTGTTTCTTGTAGCTGCTGTGGGCACACCCCTAATGCGTCCTCAGCCTATTGCTGTCTGTCACTGGATATTTAAACCAGCTTCATCTGGAAGCTGGTGCCGGAGCAACATTAACATTCAGTGTACTCCTTGACTCTGAATGTGCCAAGTCCTGTTTTGTTTTTCCTGCCTGTCCGCCTTCCTGGAGGCTGTATTTCCAGGCCAGTCTGAACACGCTCCTAGCCTGATCGTCCCGCCTTCTAGGGGCCGCATACTTAGATCTGTTATCTGTGTTTCTTGCCTGTCTGTCCACCTTCCTGGAGGCTGTATTTCCAGGCCAGTCTGAACACGCTCCTAGCCTGTTCGTTCCGCCTTTTCTGGGGGCCGCATACCCAGACTCGCTCCTGTATCTTGCTGCAGTGTCAGTTTCTGTCTGAACACTCAGTCCCTGTCTGAACACTCTCCTAGCCTGTTACCAGTCTTTCTCTATGTCCGTACCTTCCCTTTTGCTGCAGTGTCTGAACCAGCACTTGGCTATACTTTGGCTCGTTCCTGTATTTTGTTGCAGTAACAGTTCCTGTCTGAACTGTCTCCTAACTTGTTACCTGTTTTGTCTCTATGTCCGTTTCCTCTCTTTTTCTGCAGAGTCTGAACCTGCACCTAACTCCTACTCGTTGTCGCTGTACTTTCGTTTGTGAGTTTGGAGTCCACTCGCTACTTCTTTGCAAGTACCTCATGTGTATCTGGTTCTGCTTTCCCTTCTAGTCTGTTCCGTGTGAAAAGAGCCCTGTCCCCTCTGCTCTGTTTTTGCTCACCGCTTTTGCGGTTTATCTCTGCTCTGCCTTTCTTACTGCTCCGGCGGTTCCTGCCCACTCAGCCTTGTCCACCGCATCTGCGGTTTCGTTCTGCTTTGCCTTGTCCACCGCATCTGTGGTTTTGCTCTGCTCAGCCTTGTCCACCGCACCTGCGGTTTCGCTCTGCTCAGCCTTGTCCACCGCACCTGCGGTTTCGCTCTGCTCAGGCTTGTCCACCGCACCTGCGGTTTCGCTCTGCTCAGCCTTGTCCACCGCACCTGCGGTTTCGCTCTGCTCAGCCTTGTCCACCGCACCTGCGGTTTCGCTTTACTCTGCTTGATTACCGCATCTGCGGCTTTGAACCCGTCTCCCAGTCTGTACTGGACCCTACCCAGCCTGTGCTCTAACCCACCTGTTCCTGTATTCCCCGGTGTGGGTCAACAGCCGTGTCCGGGGTCTGACCTGGAGTGGCACCTGGTCCCTCTGCTCAGTTCCTCCCTGGTGCACGGCGTCGTAGTTACGCCCCTCCAGGCACTCTCTGGTTCATGGCACAGTGGGATCACTAAATCTCGCACACGCCAGTCAGCCCGGGCGTGTGCATAACACACTGCTTCATCCTGCCTGTTTGGGTGCTCTGCCTCCCTCCCCCTGTGTGCTGCTGTCCTCGCTCTGCATGTCCTCCTGCCAGGTTGGGTCAGTTACTATATTATCCACTACCTCGTCTTCCACTTCCGCACCCTGGTCCTCCTCCTGACTTTTTGGCAATTGTGTCTCATCATCGTCCACCTCTTGTGACACTTTCCCACCGTCGCCTTCGTGTGACCGTGGCTGCTCAAATATTTGGGCATCGCTACACGCGATCTCCTCTTGCCCCGCTTCAAGTGGACCGGGCGAGAGGCCCGAATCTATAAATGGAAAAGTGACCAGCTCTTCAGAGTGTCCAAGTGTGGGATCAGTTGTCTCTGGGTACTCGGCATGGTGGGAGGAAGGAGGATCAAGGTGAGGAATATGCGGTCCAGACTCACGGCTACTGGGACTTGACCGTGTGGAAGACAGGGTGGTGGTGGTGGCGGCTAAGTGACTGGAAGCATTATCCGCTATCCAACCAACAACCTTTTGACACTGCTCTGGGTTCAATAGTGGTGTGCTGCGGTCCCCTAGAAATTGGGACAGGAAGATCAGACAAGAAGATGTGGGTGTTTGTTGTGGCACAATTTCGGCTTGCCAACGGCCTTGTTCTCGGCCTCTGCATGCACCATTATCATCACGTCCAGTTCCCCGTCCCTTGCCACATGCCTTGCCCATTTTAAATGGAGGACAGTATCTTCCACGCTCACTACAAATGACTGAGTTTGGAGCGAACTTATATGTGATCTGTGTGATGGAGAAAACAGAGTTTTAAATACGTGGCCTGTAGGTAAGTAGTTTGACCAGCAAACTGCGGTGAATTGCTTCACTGACACACTGAAAGAAATTTTTAATGGAAGCCAGAAATGGCAGTATTTTCTGACAACGTATATGTGATCCGTTTGACGGAGAAAAAAAAGTTTTAAATAGCTGGATTTCTAGCGCTCTAATATGGAAAGGACCTGGTTGTATTCTGCAGTGCCAACAAGCAAACGGCGCAGAAAAAACTGTGTTCTCTGGATTGCTTTTTAAGCAAATAATGAGGATTAAGATCCAAAGAAAAGTATTCCTGGCCCCTGAGACCTGTGCCTTTGTATAGAAATATCTAACAGCAGCAGAAGGCAGAATTGGAATGGAGCCTCTAGTGCTATATGCACTGCAGTCTGCTATATACACTGCCTGCCTATACACCCTGCCTGCCTGATATCTCTGCAGATGGATTAGTCCTCAGAAGGACTGCTTGTTAAGATGGATTTGTGTAAGGTATGGTTTTTCTCCCTACACTACCTAATACACAAGCAAATCTCTCCCTAGCTCAGCAGCACCTCTCCCTACACTGTCTGATTCCGGAGTGACTGTGATGAGCACAGTGGCGCCAGGTTTGATATAGACCTGATGATGCTGTGCAGCCAACTAATCACTGTAATGCCACAACCAACATGGCTACGGCATTACAGTGCATGGCAGTCAATCCCTGCATGTTCATTGTCTCTCTAAAGAGCGCCAAACATGCATGGAGGGGACTAGTGATGAGCGAGTATGTTTAGTTAACACTTTCGCCAAGTATACTTGGCCGAGCACCGAGTATTTATAGTGTGCTCGGGCTTTAAGTTTTCGTCACCATGATTTGCGACTGTTTGATAGATTTAATGCATGTGAGGAATGCTTGTTTTTCCAGCATTCCTCACATGTATTAAATCTGTCAAACAGTTGCAAATCATGTTCATGAAGCGACGAAAACTTAAAGCCCAAGCACGCTATAAATACTCGGTGCTCGGCCGAGTATACTTGGCGAAAGGGTTAACAAAACATACTCGCTCATCACTAGAGGGGACCCAAGTTCCCGCGCGAGCAAACCGGAAATACTCGGCGAGCGCCAAGCATCTTGAGCAGTGAGATGCTCGGGCGAGCACCGAGCAGTAGCGAGCATGCTCGCTCATCACTAGTTATAAACTTTTTGTAGTGTGCATTGTACTACCATGCAAATCTCAATCATGATTGACACATAGCTGCCAACTATCCTGTTTTATACCACGCGTGCCCGCTGCTAAAGGGAATTAATATTCACTCTTCTCCACGCCCATGGGAGTGGAGAGGAGTGAAAATTCATTCTCCTTAATATCGTACACTGTCAATCGCAACCGTCTGTAGCGGCACCGCGATCTTGTGTGCCCGCTATTAGAGAAAATGAATATTCACTCATGGGCCCATGGATGTGGAGAAGAGTGAATATTCATTCTCTTTAGTAACAGGCACAGAAGATAGCTGAGCTGCGGCCGTGCTGACAGTACGTGCTATTAAGGAGAATGACTATTCACTCCTCCCCAAGCCCATAGTCCCGGCATGGAGAGGAGTGAATATTGCCACAGCTCATCTCGGCATCTGAGGGCGCATGGCAGTGATGTCATGCGCTGCTCAGATGCTGATATCAGCTACTGACAGACAGAATGCAGAGGGCCATGCATACCAGGACTAGGTCTGAGGGGGCCATGCATGCCAGGATTCGATCTGCGGGGGCCATGCATACCAGGATTGAGTCTGAGGGGGCTATGCATACCAGGATTGGGGGTGAGGGGTGTCATGCATACCAGGATTGGGGATGAGGGGTGCCATGCACACCAGGATTGGGTCTGAGGGGGCCATGCATACCAGGATTGGGTCTTAGGGGGCCATGCATACCAGGATTGGGGATGAGGGGGACCATGCATACCAGGATTGAGCCTGAGGGGGCCATGCATACCAGGAATGGGGATGAGGGGGCCATGCATACCAGGAATGGGGATGAGGGGGCCATGCATACCAGGAATGGAGATGAGGGGGCCATGCATACCAGGAATGGAGATGAGGGGGCCATTCATACCAGGATTGAGGATGAGGGGGCCATGCATACCAGGATTGGGGATGAGGGCCGTCTGCTGAATGCACCTCATTACCAACGCCCCTCTGACAACTCCTCCTGCTAGGGGAGAAAGAAATGGTAAATGGGCGTGGATTGGGTGTGGCCAGGGGCATGGCCAAAAACTTGCAGCAGCGCGCTACGCGCGCCACATGATCTGTCCCTCTTTCTCTTCTTCAAAAGTTGGGAGGTATGATTGACATGATTGACTACTCGTGTTCAAATACAAGGGAATTGTGAAACTGTGTTTAATTGTAAAATACTGTGGAATTTGTTGATGCTATATAAATACTATTACTATTATTTATTATTACTGTGTGCATGGTAGACTGTCATGATTAGGCAGTCAGCAGTCCCATTGAGTGAATGCAGACTTTTCCTTTCCAGCCTGGAAAATCATTTTAATAAAGCAAATTGTGTGAAGTTATGTATTCGCTCCTCAACACTGAAATTGCAAAACCAAGAGGGAAAAGTGTTGTCCTTATGGAAATCACAGGATGGATAGACATGTTAATGATATGGAAATTATGAAAAATGGAAACAAAATTTTCAAAATATCTTGATTCATTCAGTATGGAGTATGAGCATCACATGCAGAAATTCTGGCACTTACAGCCTATTCTGCTATCAATGATGGTTGTCTGATGAATATTTTGCTGAGCTGAATGCACTTGGGCATTTAAATCATCAAGATCCGCTGCTGGCAGCTCCCCTTACAATCACTTACCAGTGACATCCCAGATTTGCTCCATGGGAGATAAGTTCAGAGACGCTGCAGGCCATGGTAGTACGTTTCGGCCATGCAGACTGCTCACAGTAGTATGAGCAACATGAGGCCTGGCGTGGTGTTGAAAAATATCTCCTGGGACACTGGTTCCATGAATGATCTATTCTATACTGCAAGTGAAATTGGACGTGACATACAGAGCCTAAGGCTTCAAATAGTGTCTACCTAAATCAGCAGAAGCTTTTTGCACGACATTGGGCTACAAGCCAGACATTAAACTACAGGTCTAACATTGACCTCATGCCATCGCTCTCAAAGGTGATCATGCTGCAGAGCTAAATGGTAGTTAAAGCTGGAATTGCGGTCTATCCCCTACAGCAATGACTCCTGATAGCAGCAGATTGGTCTAGAGACCACGTGGGCAACACCATGAAGAGGCCTTCACAAAGGAACGCCACACCAGTCCTATTTCTGGGCTTATGGTGTGGGGTGATATAATGTATGGCAGCCTGACCCTTCTAGTCTTCATCACAGATACACTAACAGCTCTGCATTGCATTGATTTGGTCGGCCATTTCTCCAAAGTGTCCCAGGAATCATTTTTCTACACAACAAGGATTGTATTTTTCATCATTAGCATATCAATAACATGTCTCTCCGTCCTGTGATTTCCATAATTTCAAGACTTTTCCTCCTTGGTGTTGCAATTTCAATGGTAAAAAGTGAATATGAAATATTAATTGATATAACAATTAATATACTGCATAATTAGGATAGGGGGCTTCCTCTAATCCTGTGAACAAGGTTCTGGAAAATGAAAACTTGCTCTGCGGAGCTTGGTCTTGCATGGAGCTGGGGTGCACATGCTCGGCCTACACTTCATTCATTGTTTATGGGATTGCTGGAAATATTGGAGCAATGTACTCGGCAGCCCCAAAGACGATGAATAGAGCCGAGGATAAGCATGTCCACCTCTGAGGACGGGCAACTCCACCTCCAAGGACGGGCAACTCCACCTCCGAGGACGGGCAACTCCACCTCCGAGGACGGGCATGTGCAACTCCGAGGACGAGCATGTGCACCTCCGAGGACGGGCAAGTCCACCTCCGAGGACGGGCATGTCCACCTCCGAGGACGAGCATGTGCAACTCCGAGGACGTGCATGTCCCCCTCCGAGGACGGGCAAGTCCACCTCCGAGGATGGGCATGTCCACATCCGAGGACGAGCATGTGCACCTCCGAGGACAGGCATGTCCCCCTCTGAGGACGGGCAAGTCCACCTCCGAGGACGAGCAATACAACCTCCGAGGACAGGCATGTCTCCACTTCCGAGGACGGGCATGTCCACCTCCGAGGACAAGCATGTGTGTAGCGCCGGCGTCCCTGCCCTCTGCTAGGCAGGGACGCTGTTCCCCTCACCTCTCTGCTCCGTGCCCGGCGTCCTCCTCCCGCTCTGCTGGCAGCGCGCGCTCCTTCCCGGCCACTGTGCTTAGGGCGCGCGCGCGCGCGCTCTCCCTCCCTCTTAAAGGGGCCGCGCGCGCCGTCCTAAGGAGTCCCCGGCCAATGGCCGGAGGACTTCACCATATATAAGGCACCTCCTCCAAAATGGAGGTGCCCGAGCAATGTTGTTGCACTGTTCACTACTCTGCTTCAGCCCTCAGGTCCCGTTGCCAGTTACCTGCCAGATACCTGCCAGATTCCTGCCAGCTTGCTGTCTTATTCCTGCCTGATATTCTGCTACCTGCCTGCTAGCCTGAGGTCCGACGGTCTGCCTTACTACTCCTGTCAGTCTGTCTAAGGACCAGCTTGCCCGCTCACCTGGGAGCGCACATCAACTACCTGCCTGCTTGCCTGAGGTCCGACGGTCTGCCTTCCAACTCTTGTCAGTCTGTCTATGGACCAGCTTGCCCGCTCACCTGGGAGCGCACATCTGCTACCTGCCTGCTAGCCTACCTGGAGGCTCTGCCGTCACGTGCTGTGACCACCTGCCTGTCCAGTGACTCCTGCCCGCTCACCTGGGAGCGCTCATCTGCTGCCTGTCTGCTAGCCTACCTGGAGGCTCTGCCGTCACGTGCTGTGACCACCCGCCTGTCCAGAGACTTCTGCCCGCTCACCTGGGAGCGCTCATCTGCCGCCTGTCTGTTGGTCTTCCTGGAGGCTCCGCCGTCACATGCTGTGACCACCCGTTTATCCAGAGACTCTCGCCTGCTCACCTGGGAGCTCACGTCTACCACAGGTCGTACCAACCCTTTACCCAGAGACTGCCCCGGTCACTTGCCGTGACCATCTGCCCGTTCACCCAGAGACTGCCCCGGTCACTTGCCGTGACCATCTGCCCGTTCACCCAGAGACTGCCCCGGTCACTTGCAGTGACCATCTGCCCGTTCATCCAGAGACTGCCCCGGTCACTTGCCGTGACCTCCTGCCCGTTCTTCTAGAGACTGTCCCGGTCACCTGCTGTGACTGCCTGCCTGGTCGCCACCCGCTCCCTTACAAGGACCGCCCCCTTGTATAGTAGCTCAGAGGTTCCGCCTCCCAGACCCGTTACAGTTTGCTCGGGCCATGGAACCCGGTGGCACCCAAGCTCCCTCGCTCTCGGACCTGTGTCATGAACTGTCCCGTCAGAGGTCCCAACAGGAGTCCATCCTGGGTCACCTGCGGAATGTCAATTCTCGCCTGGACACTCTGACTGCTCCGCCAGCAACCTCCGCCAGTGCCATGACTCGCAATCCGGCAGCTCCGCTGTCCACTAATACCATGGTATCCTACCCCGGACCCCGGCTTTCTGCACCTCCTCGCTTCGGAGGCGACTCCGCCCAGGCTCGGGGCTTCATAAATCAGTGCACCCTGCACTTTGAACTCCTGTCCCACCAGTTTAACTCCGACCGGGCCAAAATTGCCTTCATCATGTCCCATCTCACCGGGGAGGCCCTGGCCTGGCTAAATCCGCTATGGGAGAGAGGAGACCCCCTGGTGTCCGACTTGCCTGCCTTTCTCATGGCTTTCCGGAAAGTCTTCGACGAACCCGGACGGAAGACCTCATCCGCATCATCACTGCTACGCCTCCGTCAGGGAAGTCTCACCGTGGGCCAATATGCCATACGGTTCCGTACCCTTGCCTCGGAGCTGGCCTGGGATAACAACGCTCTGGTATCCGTCTTCTGGGAGGGTCTGTCCGGCCGTATTAAAGATGAACTTGCCGGTCGGGACATTCCTACCACTCTCGATGACCTAATAACTCTTGCCACCCGGATTGACCTACGGTTCCAGGAGCGTGCCAAAGAGGTCACCCGTGAGAGGAGGTTTCCACGTCTAGCTCCTACTTTTCAGAAATCCGTCTCTCCCCAGGTACACTCTCCTGAGCCTATGCAGGTCGACCAGACCAAGATGGTCAAAACCCGTCAGGACTTACGCCGTGCCGAGGGGAGCTGCTTCTACTGTGGCAGTAAGGAGCACCGCATCCGTGCCTGCCCGGAGAGGTCGGGAAACGCCTGTGTCTAGGTTCGCTCAGAGAGGTCGACCTAGACAAGAATAAATCCTCTCCATCTCTGCTGCTGTCAGTCTCAATCGTCTGCGGGGAGAACCGTTATTTCGAACTAGCCCAACTTGACTCTGGAGCAGCCGGGAATCTTATTTCACAGTCCCTGGTAGAGAAATACCGCATCCCCACCAAACCTCTGGCTGTACCCTTGTCTGTTGCTGCCGTGGATGGGGGTCTCTTACCACGCCCCATCCAACTCATCACCGAATCCATTACTCTGCAGGTGGGAATGCTGCATTCTGAGAGTATCTCCTTTCATGTTCTGCCTGGACTCTCTCACGCCCTCTTGCTAGGTCTACCTTGGCTCCAGAGACATGCACCCGTGCTTGTCTGGCAGACCGGAGAAGTCCTTCGCTGGGGACAGGACTGCCATAAGACCTGTCTGGTTCCCGTCCATCCCGTCCGTTCTTCTCCTACCCCAGCTAATCTACCTGGACTTCCGATTCCTTATTGGTCTTATGCTGATGTCTTTAATAAAAAGGAGGCAGAGACACTACCCCCTCATAGACCATACGACTGCCCTATCGACCTGTTACCTGGTACTACTCCTCCCCGTGGGCGTATTTATCCATTATCCGCTGCTGAGACCCGGTCGATGTCCGAATATATTGAGGAGAATCTGGCCAGGGGATTCATCCGGAAATCTACCTCCCCGGCGGGAGCAGGCTTCTTTTTCGTCAAAAAGAAGGACGGCTCTCTCCGTCCCTGTATAGACTATAGAGGCCTTAACCAGATCACGGTGAAGAATAAGTACCCCCTTCCGCTCATTCCGGAGTTATTTGATCGTCTGAGGGGGGCTAGAATCTTCACCAAACTGGACCTCCGTGGGGCGTACAACCTGGTTCGTATCCGTCAGGGGGATGAATGGAAGACGGCATTCAACACCCGGGACGGCCACTATGAATATCTGGTAATGCCCTTTGGTCTCTGTAACGCTCCTGCCGTCTTTCAAGAGTTGGTCAATGACATCTTCCGGGACCTTCTCTACTCCTGCGTAGTGGTGTACCTGGACGACATCTTGGTCTTCTCTCCGGATCTCCAGACTCACCGGAGGGACGTTCGTCAGGTCCTGCTCAGGCTCAGGCAGAATCACCTCTTCGCTAAACACGAGAAGTGCCTCTTTGAGCAGACCTCGCTTCCGTTTTTGGGCTACATTATTTCTCAGACCGGCCTACGAATGGATCCAGAGAAACTGTCTGCCATCGAGAAATGGCCTCGACCGGATGGGTTGAAGGCCATTCAGCGGTTCCTGGGCTTCGCCAACTACTACCGCCTCTTCATACCGCACTTCTCTTCCCGGACTGCCCCAATTTCCGCGCTCACCCGTAAGGGTACTAATCCCAAAGAGTGGCCGCCCGAAGCAGAGGAGGCCTTTCTTTCCTTAAAACAGGCCTTCTCTTCCGCCCCGGTGCTGCATCGCCCGGACGGCAACAAGCAGTTCTTCCTGGAAGTTGACGCCTCCTCCTCTGGAGCCGGAGCGGTACTTACTCAAAAATCATCTTCCGGGAGGATGGTAACTTGCGGCTTCTTCTCTAAACTCTTCTCCTCCTCAGAGCGCAATTATTCCATAGGAGACCGAGAGTTATTGGCCATCAAACTGGCATTGGAGGAGTGGCGTTACCTGCTCGAGGGGGCTCTTCACCCGGTAATAATTTACACTGACCACAAGAACTTGGCTTACCTCCAGCATGCCCAGAGACTTAACCCGCGCCAAGCCCGGTGGTCCTTGTTTTTTGCTCGCTTTGATTTTGTTCTTCATTTTCGCCCGGCTGACAAAAACGTCAAGGCGGACGCCTTGTCTCGATCCTTTCTGGTGTCTGATCTCGAGGAAGATCCGAAACACATCATCGATCCCGCCAGAGTAATGCAGGTGGCTCCCGTGAGTCTAAATCGTCTCCCTCCCGGAAAGACGTTCGTATCAGTACCTGATCGGGAGAAGATCCTTCACTGGGGTCACTCGTCTAAACTGGCTGGCCACGCCAGTCAGAAAAAGACGCTCCAGCTTATTACCCGGCACTACTGGTGGCCTACCCTGCACAAGGACGTAATAGACTTTGTTTCTGCCTGTGTGTCCTGCGCCCGCAACAAGGTTCCGAGACATCTGCCAGCCGGTCGCCTCCTTCCGCTTTCTGTACCTGCTGCCCCCTGGCAGTATATAGCAATGGACTTTATAACTGACCTCCCAGTCTCTGCCGGTTGTACGGTCATTTGGGTGGTCGCTGACCGCTTCTCCAAGATGGCTCATTTCGTTCCCCTGCCAGGCCTGCCGTCTGCACCCGAGCTAGCTAAAGACTTTATTCGTCACATCTTTCGTCTTCATGGCCTGCCCCTCCACATCGTGTCGGATCGTGGGGTACAGTTCACCTCACGCTTCTGGAGAGCCACTTGTAAACTGCTAGACGTCACCCTGGACTTCTCTTCCGCTTACCACCCACAGTCCAATGGTCAAGTGGAGCGGATCAATCAGAACCTGACCAGTTACCTCCGGCACTTCGTTAATGCCCATCATTCAGACTGGGTGGATCTCCTACCATGGGCCGAGTTCTCTTATAACAATCACGAGAGCGAATCCTCCTCCAAATCCCCGTTTTTTGTAGTCTTCGGTCAGCATCCTCGGATTCCTTTTCCTGTCTCCACCTCTGTGGACAACCCGGCTGCGGAATCTCTCGTTAGCAAATTTTCCTCCATTTGGGAGAGTACCCGATCCGCACTCCTTCAGTCGTCCGAACGGATGAAAAGACACGCTGACAAAAAACGCCTGGATCCTCCACAATTTCGTCCTGGAGATAAAGTCTGGCTCTCATCTAAATATGTCCGACTCAAGATACCTTCTTACAAGTTAGGGCCTCGGTTCATCGGTCCTCTGGAGGTCATCAGTCAGATCAACCCGGTGGCCTATAAATTGAAACTCCCGGCCAACTCACGGATCCCTAACTCCTTCCATGTATCTCTCCTCAAACCTGTGGTACTTAACTCTTTTTCCAAGTCTACAGGTACGCCTCCTGCTCCGGTTTCTGCTGAGGACGGGTTTGAGGTAGAGAACATTCTTGCCACCAAAAGGGTAAGAGGAAAGACCTTTTTTCTAGTAGATTGGAAGGGGTTTGGTCCTGAGGAGAGAACGTGGGAGCCCCGGGAGAACATCCATGCCCCGCTCATCCTTGCTAAATTTCTGTCTGGCCTAAAAAAGGGGGGGCCTAAAGGGGGGGGTACTGTAGCGCCGGCGTCCCTGCCCTCTGCTAGGCAGGGACGCTGTTCCCCTCACCTCTCTGCTCCGTGCCCGGCGTCCTCCTCCCGCTCTGCTGGCAGCGCGCGCTCCTTCCCGGCCACTGTGCTTAGGGCGCGCGCGCGCGCTCTCCCTCCCTCTTAAAGGGACCGCGCGCGCCGTCCTAAGGAGTCCCCGGCCAATGGCCGGAGGACTTCACCATATATAAGGCACCTCCTGCAAAATGGAGGTGCCCGAGCAATGTTGTTGCACTGTTCACTACTCTGCTTCAGCCCTCAGGTCCCGTTGCCAGTTACCTGCCAGATACCTGCCAGATTCCTGCCAGCTTGCTGTCTTATTCCTGCCTGATATTCTGCTACCTGCCTGCTAGCCTGAGGTCCGACGGTCTGCCTTACTACTCCTGTCAGTCTGTCTAAGGACCAGCTTGCCCGCTCACCTGGGAGCGCACATCAACTACCTGCCTGCTTGCCTGAGGTCCGACGGTCTGCCTTCCAACTCTTGTCAGTCTGTCTATGGACCAGCTTGCCCGCTCACCTGGGAGCGCACATCTGCTACCTGCCTGCTAGCCTACCTGGAGGCTCTGCCGTCACGTGCTGTGACCACCTGCCTGTCCAGTGACTCCTGCCCGCTCACCTGGGAGCACTCATCTGCTGCCTGTCTGCTAGCCTACCTGGAGGCTCTGCCGTCACGTGCTGTGACCACCCGCCTGTCCAGAGACTTCTGCCTGCTCACCTGGGAGCGCTCATCTGCCGCCTGTCTGTTGGTCTTCCTGGAGGCTCCGCCGTCACATGCTGTGACCACCCGTTTATCCAGAGACTCTCGCCTGCTCACCTGGGAGCTCACGTCTACCATCAGCCGCCACAGGTCGTACCAACCCTTTACCCAGAGACTGCCCCGGTCACTTGCCGTGACCATCTGCCCGTTCACCCAGAGACTGCCCCGGTCACTTGCCGTGACCATCTGCCCGTTCACCCAGAGACTGCCCCGGTCACTTGCCGTGACCATCTGCCCGTTCATCCAGAGACTGCCCCGGTCACTTGCCGTGACCTCCTGCCCGTTCTTCTAGAGACTGTCCCGGTCACCTGCTGTGACTGCCTGCCTGGTCGCCACCCGCTCCCTTACAAGGACCGCCCCCTTGTATAGTAGCTCAGAGGTTCCGCCTCCCAGACCCGTTACAATGTGCACCTCCGAGGACGGGCATGTCCACCTCCGAGGACGAGCATGTCCACCTCCGAGGACGGGCATGTGCACTCCTGAGGACGGGCATGTGCACCTCCGAGGACGGGCATGTGCACCTCCGAGGACGAGCAAGTCCACCTCCGAGGACGGGCATGTGCACCTCCGAGGACGAGCAAGTCCACCTCCGGGGACGGGCATGTGCACCTCCGAGGTCGGGCGTGTGCAACTCCGAGGAAGGGCAAGTCCACCTCCGAGGACGGGCATGTCCCCCTCCGAGGACGGGCAAGTCCACCTCCGAGGACGGGCATGTCCACCTCCGAGGACGGGCATGTCTCCACCTCCGAGGACGGGCATGTCTCCACCTCCGAGGATGAGCATGTCCACCTCCGAGGACGAGCATGTGCACCTCCAAGGACGAGCATGTCGCCCTCCGAGAACGGGCATGTGCACCTCCGAGGACGGGCATGTGCACCTGTGATGCAAACATTTGCACATTTTACATTACAGAAAGCACAAACAATTGAAAATATGAATGGTGTAACAGTTGGAATTGTAAAGTAATGATACAAAATGCAATAAAAAATATTTAAAATATAAAAATGTAAAATATTTAAGATATAAAAATGTAAAATACATTTTTTTAAAAAAAAAGATGCTCTAGTTTTCATGTCTCACACTACTAGGATACACTGTGCCAATCCCCATGGCCGCCATTACTATATTGTGCACAGTATTTTGCAGGGATCCACTGAGAGGAGCCACATGTGAACCATTTGCTTAGCACTGACAAGACGTCTTACTATTAATCTACATACTTGTAGTTATATAATAATGACTGAGGCACAATCAGTCCTCTGGCCGCCATAGTAACAAAGACAGTCACGTGACATATATGCCCAGGAGTGGGTGTGTTTGATGGAACCCAATCGACGGGCTTCGTCCTCTGGAAGGAAGACACAAGTAACTGGACACCGGAAGAGACGTATTAGCTACCGTGGAGCACGCCGGGATTTGTAGTTCCATCCAGTTTCCTGACGTTGTGCAGCTCTCAGGACATAAGGTGAGAATGTCAGAGTGTTGTGGGCGTCCTCTGTGCCTTCTATAGGGGGCAGCACAGTGTGAGCTCCAGACCTCATTATATTTATGTGTCCAGACATATTGGGGGACACAGGGGTCGTGCATTGCACAAGTGTGAGTATTTCTGCAGATTAGTACATATCACAGGTGTATATGGGTCACTGACAGCAGTATTTAGTGACCAAACAGAGGTGATTGCCAGCTCTTGTGTCTACACTTTCATTCTTCCTGGTGACACGCCCCTTCTGCACTTTTTTTAAAGGGATTTTCCATTTTTCTGAGACCAGTCCCGAGTTCTGCAGCTTTCAAACACGTTGTTTTATTTTCTCCTTATCTGCAAGATGTCCGCTTGCTGCTGGTGAATAGAAACATTCCGGAGCGAATCCACTGAGAGTTTGTTACAATGTGTCAGTGTCTAAAGTAGTGTCCTCTCCAAGAAACTGCAAAAAAATTATATACAGTGATTAAATCCTAGTTGTTTGTCGTCTGTAACTGTGGAGACACAGTGGTCTGCCTAGGAGCTGTGTACACCAAATGGCATATACATATAATTTTATTACAAATTTCCTATTTTTTTTCCCCACTTAAGAGTTTAAAGGGAGTGTCCAGCCTTAGGCTACAAGTACACTATTCATATACTTGGGGTCACATGACCGCCATCACTGTGCAATCCTCACGATGCAAAGTGCGCACAATGTGACTGCAGACTTGTGAATCCTCACATCATGTGCGCTGTGAGGAACCTCCAGGGCAGTTACGTGACCACAGGTATGCGATATGCACACTTCCGGCCACATTCCGACTAGACGTGTCCAGCCTCGCTCAGTACACCTGCAGTCAGTGAGGCTGCACACGTCTACTTGGCACGTCACTGCATGTACGCTAATCGTATACTTGGGGTCACATGACCGCCGGCACTGTAGAATCCTCACGATGCAAAGTGCGCACAATGTGACTGCAGACTTGCAGCTTAGGGCCGGACAGCCCCTTTAATCACTTGTGTAATAATACCCTCTCTTTTCCTCTATCAGCTCCACCTGCTGTGAATTCTAGTCCTCCGATCATGCTGCGGGTGAGAGTGCAGCATCTGCTGTGGGGGAAGATCTGCCGAAAATGTTGTTCTGAGAGGAGCCATCAAACCTTACATCCAGAATGGTCAGCCCTGGCCAAGAAACAGCTAAAAGGCAAAGATCCGGAGAGCCTAAGATGGCACACACCGGAGGGCATAGTAATAAAGCCTCTGTACACCAAGAGGGACACCACAGAGCTCCCCGAGGAGCTACCAGGGGTCAGTCCATTCACCCGAGGCCCGTACCCCACCATGTACACACACAGGCCCTGGACCATCCGGCAGTACGCCGGCTTCAGCACCGTGGAGGAGAGCAACAAGTTCTATAGGGACAACATAAAGGGTAAGGAGACCATTACCTTATGAGGGTTTTACAATGGAGTTCAATGATGGAAACAAATTCTGGACTATCAGACTTTCCGTATTATTGGATGGCGGATTAACCTCTTAGCAGCCAGCATTTTCTGCTTTTACATTGGCCAGGTAGGATTATTCTTCCGATGTGCCATCGTTTTGCTACGGCTCTTCACGAGGCGACCCTACTCCATAATGCAATCATAGGGGTCCAATGGTTTCCTTTGGCAGCCAGGAACCCAATGAAGACTCCTAGGGCCACCAGAAGCATCTGCTTAATAGGGCACGGCACAAAATTTTTTGTATATCACAAAAATGAGAATACAAAAAGATGATAGCCTCCCAAGAAGAAAGTTAAATTGCTATTGCATAATAAACTATGGGAATAAAAAAATGGCGGGATCGCTGCTTCTCTGCGCTTCCAACCCCCAAAATAGAAAATGTTAAACATTTCTCAATCAATTATATGGATCCTAGGAAGAATGGTAGCAATAAAAACTTTAGTGTATCCTAAAAACACAAGCCATTATAGGGCGGTGCTAACGGAAAAAAGGAAAAAAGTTATGGCTCTCGAGATGCTGCTACCTAAAGATGACTTTATTTTTTCTATAAAACCTCTTTTAGGCTGTGTAAATGGAAAAAAAAGCAGCAAAACCTCTGCTGTCACTTTTTTCGGCAGTTTTGTTGGAAAAATACTTTTCCCAATTTTAAACCAGAATGTCTCTATCCTCATATGAGCAGGGATATTAGAACAGTTTAATTAAATTAGTAATATGTGTAAAAGTAAACAATGCCCTACCAACTCCGTGTCCTACCAATCTGTCAGGTAAATAAAGCCCTACCAATATGTAAAAGTGAACAATACCCCACCAACTCAGTGCCCTACCAATGTGTAAAAGTAAACAATGCCTGTCCAATTCATCTTTTTTTGTTCAGAGTAGTCACTATTTTTTCAGACTTAAAAAAAACAATTTCCCCTAAATAATTAGATCAAATTGCCCTGTTTTCCAAATACGTTTTATAGCGTCACATACGTCTTCATTGGTGCCCTAACACCATGTATTGTTCGTGTCTGTATGGTCGAATCAAACCTGAACTTTGGGATCCTGAAAAATGCATGAAAACACAGCTAAATCAGCTTTTTGTCTGCAGCTTTTTTTTACTGCCAAGAGATCGAGGTTTTTGATGCCGCAAAAGAGCAATGTGTGAACATAGCCTTAATTGAACAAAAGCACTAAAAGGAAGAAAAAAAAGAGAATATTGTATAGCCGTGATGGTCTGTGTCTCTGTTCCAAGTTTTGCGCTTGAGTCTCATGGTTCCTGGTTTTGTTTTGCGCTTGAGTCTCATGGTTCCTGATTTTGTTTTGCTCTCGAGTCTCATGGTTCCTGATTTTGTTTTTGCTCTCGAGTCTCATGGTTCCTGGTTTTGTTTTGTTCTCGAGTCTCATGGTTCCTGGTTTGATTACTGGTTTTCTCCCTGATATTTGCACTTGATTCTCTTGCAGCCGGTCAGCAGGGATTATCCGTGGCTTTTGACCTGGCCACCCATCGAGGATACGACTCGGACAACCCTCGGGTTCATGGAGATGTGGGCATGGCCGGGGTGGCCATCGACACAGTAGAAGACACCAAGATGCTTTTCGATGGCATTCCCCTGGAGAAGATGTCCGTGTCCATGACCATGAATGGCGCCGTCATCCCCATCCTGGCTATGTTTGTGGTCACAGGGCAGGAGCAGGGCTGTCCTCAGGAGAAGCTGACCGGGACCATCCAGAATGACATATTGAAGGAGTTTATGGTCAGGAACACCTATATATTTCCTCCAGGGCCGTCCATGAAAATCATCGCCGACATCTTCCAGTACACATCCCAGGTGAGGAAACCATGGATGATTATCCCGGCTGCAGCCCGAACCCCGGTCTTCTCCGCTTACGTGCCTGTACGGCTGCACACACATGGCCGTGTTTCACTGTCTTTATAGGGACCTTACCGGCCACAGATCTCCTGTGATGTCACCACTGCAGCCAATCACAGAGCTCAACTGCTCCTGCTGTCCACATCAGCAGGTCCACTGAGCTCAGTGATAGGCTGCAGTAGTGACATCAGGCCGTCAGCTCACATCACCGCTGAAGCCAATCAGTGGACCTGCTGATTTGGACGGCACGAGCCGTTGAGCTCTGTTATTGACTGCAGTGGCGATATGAACCAAGCCACTGCACTCTGTGATTGGCTGCAGCGATTTTGGGAGCTGCCAACGTGATGTCACCACTGCACCCAAAACACTGAGGGTTGTGGTGAGGGTTGAGTGACTATTACTTGTCTTATTGCTTTTGGGGTACACGTTCTAAAGATGGAAAACCCCTTTAAATTTCAGCTCACCAAGAACGAGGGTATTTTTATCAGCTTCACTGTCCATAAGTCCTACAGGGACTATGGGGGCGATGTTGTATTGTGATTAGAGGGTCTTCTACTACCTGACTCTGTTAGCCAGGGTCTCCTTCCTCTTGCGGTGTAGAGGCCACAGCACACAGCCCTATTCCACCAAGCAGCACGAACGCTCCTGAGCGGCCTCTTTTCCCTCAAGAGCTAGTGCTCGCTGGTGTGTGACCACCATGTCATTGTCAGTGGGGCCGTGGGGTTCTGCTGTCAGTGGGGCCGTGGGGTTCTGCTGTCAGTGGGGCCGTGGGGGTCTGCTGTCAGTGTGGCCGTGGGGTTCTGCTGTCAGTGTGGCCGTGGGGTTCTGCTGTCAGTGTGGCCGTGGGGTTCTGCTGTCAGTGGGGCCTGGGGGGCTGCTGTCAGTGGGGCCTGGGGGGCTGCTATCTCCTAGAAGGCTGGATGTCTCCTCCTCAGTTTCTGCAGACATAAGTGCAGCTCCTCTCCTGGTACAGATCAGGCAGTGTCTCAGCACTGCTCTGCTCCTAACATTTCCACCCTGATTTACCTCTCACCAGCACATGCCAAAATTCAACTCCATCTCAATCAGCGGCTATCACATGCAGGAAGCTGGAGCCGACGCTGTCCTGGAGCTGGCGTATACCGTAGCAGATGGCCTGGAGTACTGCCGGACAGGACTGACAGCCGGGCTCACAATCGATGAGTTTGCACCTAGGTAAGAACTATAACCAGTGACTTTATGTAATGTATGTACACAGTGACTGCACCAGCAGAATAGTGAGTGCAGCTCTGGAGTATAATACAGGATGTAACTCAGGATCAGTAATGTAATGTTTGTACACAGTGACTGCACCATCAGAATAGTGAGTGCAGCTCTGTAGTATGATACAGGGTGTAACTCAGGATCAGTACAGGATCAGTAATATAATGTATGTACACAGTGACTGCACCAGCAGAATAGTGAGTGCAGCTCTGGAGTATAATACAGGATGTAACTCAGGATCAGTACAGGATCCGTAATGTAATGTATGTACACAGTGACTGCACCAGCAGAATAGTGAGTGCAGCTCTGGAGTATAATACAGGATGTAACTCAGGATCAGTACAGGATCAGTAATATAATGTATGTACACAGTGACTGCACCAGCAGAATAGTGAGTGCTGCTCTGGAGTATAATACAGGATGTAACTCAGGATCAGTACAGGATCAGTAATGTAATGTATGTACACAGTGACTGCACCAGCAGAATAGT
This sequence comes from Phyllobates terribilis, assembly GCF_046119375.1. NCBI lineage: Eukaryota > Metazoa > Chordata > Amphibia > Anura > Dendrobatidae > Phyllobates > Phyllobates terribilis. Next base: position 64,699,488 of record NW_027362763.1, on the reverse strand, counting down.
GAGCGCAGCTCTGGAGTATAATACAGGATGTAACTCCGGATCAGTAATGTAATGTATGTACACAGTGACTGCACCAGCAGAATAGTGAGTGCAGCTCTGGAGTATAATACAGGATGTAACTCAGGATCAGTAATGTAATGTTTGTACACAGTGACTGCACCATCAGAATAGTGAGTGCAGCTCTGTAGTATGATACAGGGTGTAACTCAGGATCAGTACAGGATCAGTAATATAATGTATGTACACAGTGACTGCACCAGCAGAATAGTGAGTGCAGCTCTGGAGTATAATACAGGATGTAACTCCGGATCAGTAATGTAATGTATGTACACAGTGACTGCACCAGCAGAATAGTGAGTGCAGCTCTTGGGATAATACAGGATAAGTAAAGTAATGTATGTATTTTGGATTTTGTGCTTTGCACCCGCTCAGGTTGTCCTTCTTTTGGGGCATTGGGATGAATTTCTATATGGAAATTGCAAAAATGCGAGCAGGTCGGAGGCTGTGGGCACATCTTATTGAGAAGAACTTCCAGCCCAAGGACAAGAAGTCTCTGTTGCTGCGTGCACACTGCCAGACGTCTGGGTGGTCACTTACAGAACAGGTGAGGACCCTCGAATAGTCAGAGCTTCACTTGTAGACGCTGATGCAAGAAGGAGCCGTTCTGTGCGATGATGGCAGGACAAGTGAAACAAGTTTACAAATAGTCTTAAAGGGGTTTTCCCACGAACAAAAGTTCATTTTAAGCAATAGCTCTTGGAATAATAATAAGTTCCACAATTGGATGTGTTTAAATAAAATGTTCCTGTGCTGAGATAATCTTATAAATGTGCCCCTGCTGTGTACTGTGTAATGGCTGTGTCTGACCGTGCAGGACCATAGTCTGATCATACCACATCTCCTGGGCAGGGGAGGAAGCAAAAGAGTAAACAGACAGGACAGCACGGGATCACAGCTGATTCTTTCTGTGAGGTACAAAATTTCACTGCCTCTTTGTAAACAATGTTTTACTTCAAAGAAATTACAGCAGGGGATCACAGCTGATTCTGTCTGTATACTCTTTTGCGTCCTCCCCTGCCCAGGAGCTGTGGTATGATCAGACTATGGTCCTGTACGGTCAGACACAGCCATTACACAGTACACAGCAGGGGCACATTTATAAGATTATCTCAGCACAGGAACATTTTATTTAATCACATCCAATTGTGGAAGTTATTATTATTCCAAGATCTATTGATGGAAATCAACTTTGTTCATGGGAAAAGCCCTTTAAATAGAAATCTATCGTTCGGGGTCTACAGCTCCTCTGCAAACCTATATGTCTACATAGTCACAGTTTGTTACCACGTCTACACATAGCTATGCATGTGGACTGTAGAAACCCGACGATAGAATATTTTAGGATGCATTTATGTATCTGGTGACATGATTGTCATACATCGGCAGGACCCGTACAACAACGTCATTCGCACTGTGATCGAAGCCATGGCCGCAGTGTTCGGGGGCACGCAGTCGCTCCACACTAACTCGTTTGATGAGGCCTTAGGTCTGCCCACCGTGAAGAGCGCGCGGATCGCCCGTAACACCCAGATCATCATTCAGGAGGAGTCCGGGATCCCTAAGGTGGCGGACCCCTGGGGGGGCTCCCACATGATGGAGTGCCTCACCGAGGACGTGTACCAGGCGGCTCTGAAGGTGAGGTTGCATCCGCGTGTGCAGATGTAGCAGAGCCGGTCTTACCCTCAGCTACATCTGCATTTGTCCATTGACCAGGGATTTTTTTTTTTTTTTTTTTTTTTGACACGTCTTCTTGATGCTGTCGCTATTGGTGGTGGCATCATCTAAGGGGTTAAGTTTTTACGTCTGTTTTCGATAATAATAATAATAGTGTTACATTTTTATTTTATTTTAGTGCTTTTAAAAAAATTAAAAAAAAATCAGAACTTTTTTAAAGAAATTGTTGTTTTTGCTGTCATTTTGTCAGGATCATAACACATTTATTTATTATTTCTACTGACTAAGCCATGTGAGGGCTCTTTTTATTTTTCTGCTGAGTTGTAGTTTTTATTGTTATTATTTATTTTATTTGCATTTTTTTTTCCTTAAGTTTGCTTAGTGGACTTGAACATGTGATCATTTATTCACTTGTACTAAATACTGTAATTCTATAGAATTGCCTTATACAGGACAACTAATTATCCCCTATCAGGCATCGCCTCCGGCTGTGCTTCAGGGGAGTACAAAGATGGCAGTGAAGGTTGCTTCTGGCTGCCATGGAAGCCATCAGCACACAGATCTCATCCATTTAAATTCTGCTGTCAGATATCAACAGCTTTCTCCAGTGATATTACCTTTACTACCCTAAATTAAAGTTCATCCCACAAGTGCTGTATAGCGGTATTATTTAGGGACTGTTTTATGTTGGTGCACTATAGTCATTATATATCACTTGGGCGCTATATGACGGTATTATGTCAGACCATCTCTATCCTCGTTGGTTGGTCAGCAGCTTTAACCCTTTGCCTTCTCTTCCCCATACCCTTGTGTCCTACCCCAGCTCATTAATGAGATAGAAGAGATGGGTGGAATGGCTCGAGCCGTGGCCGAGGGAATCCCAAAACTGCGGATAGAGGAGTGTGCGGCCCGGAGACAAGCCAGGATTGATTCAGGTGAGAGGTGACATGGCAGCGTATTCCTGTAATGCGTCAGCGTTTATGGATCTTGTACGGTAACAGCACAAAATGATGATGACTTTATCATTACATCTCTGTAGAAAGGAATTGTGCACTTATTTGCTGACATTAATGGAGCCTAAAAATGTTCCCATACTTTCAGACAGTGCTATCTTTTATGTATTTATTTTACTTTATCTACATTCCCTATCACTAAGGGTATGTGCTCACGTAGCGTTTTACAAGCGTATTTGATGCGGAATTTCCGCTGCGGAAACGCTTGTAAAACGCTATGTAATCCGCACCCCATGGTCCCCAATGAGAATCCGCAAGTTCTATGCCCATGCTGTGGATTTTTCCGCAGCGTTTTTGATGCGCACAAAAATCCGCAGCATGTCCATTAATTTTGCGTTTCCGCATGCGGAATTGCCTTTTCAATGGAGTAAAAAACGCATGGCAATTCCGCACGTCAAAAACGCTTGCGAAACTCCGCATGCGTTTTTCCGGGAAAGGACATGCGCAAATTTTCCGCTTCATTTCCGCAACGTGGGCACATAGCCTGACTCTTTGTCGTGTGGGAGGAAACTGGAGGACCCAGAGGAGAAGGTATCTCACACCATCCTTATTGAAAAAATGACCAAGTATGGAATGGACCAGGCAACTGTTAGGTGGATTCATAACTGGCTTAGTGATCGGACTCAAAGGGTGGTTGTAAATGGCTTCACATCCAGCTGGATGAATGTCTCAAGTGGGGTACCACAGGGCTCCGTCCTGGGACCTGTATTGTTCAACATCTTTATCAATGATTTAGATGAAGGAATTGAGGGTAAACTGATTAAATTTGCTGATGACACAAAGCTAGGAGGGATAGCTAATACTAGAGAAGAGAGAGAGAGGATTCAAAAAGACCTAAATAAACTGGAGCAGTGGACAGCAACCAACAGAATGGTTTTTAACAGGGAAAAATGCAAAGTACTACATCTGGGCAATAAAAATGAAAAAAGCATATACAGAATGGGAGAAATAGAGCTAAGCAACAGTACATGTGAAAAAGACTTAGGTATACTAATAGATCATAGACTGAACATGAGTCAACAGTGTGATGCAGCAGCAAAAAAGGCAAATACAATTCTGGGATGTATTAACAGAAGCATACAGTCTAGATCACGTGAAGTCATTATCGGTCTTTACTCCTCTTTGGTCAGACCTCATCTGGAATACTGTGTACAGTTTTGGGCACCACATTTTAAAAAAGACATAGACAAACTGAAGCAAGTTCAGAGAAGAGCGACCAGAATGGTGACTGGTCTGCAAACCATGTCCTATGAGGAACGGTTGCAGGATTTGGGAATGTTTAGCTTGCAAAAAAGAAGACTGAGAGGAGACTTAATAGCTGTCTACAAATATGTCAAGGGCTGTCACATTGTAGAAGGATCATCTTTATTCTCATTTTCACAAGGAAAGACTAGAAGCAATGGGATGAAACTAAATGGGAGGAGACACAGATTAGATATTAGAAAAAACTTTTTGACAGTTAGGGTGATTAATGAGTGGAACAGGCTGCCACGAGAGGTGGTGAGTTCCCCTTCAATGGACGTCTTCAAACAGAGGCTGGACAGACATCTGTCTGAGATGATCTAGTGAATCCTGCTTTGAGCAGGGGGTTGCACCAGATGACCCAGGAGGTCCCTTCCAACTCTACCATTCTATGAAACCCACGCAAACACGTAGAGAACATACAAACTACTTGCAGATGTTGTCCTTGGTGGGACTGGAACCCAGGAACCCAGCGCTGCAAAGCTGCAGTGCTAACCACTGAGCCACCGTGCTGCCTACTGTGCAGTGCTGACCACTGAGCCACCGTGCTGCCTACTGTGCAGTGCTGACCACTGAGCCACCGTGCTGCCTACTGTGCAGTGCTGACCACTGAGCCACCGTGCTGCCTACTGTACAGTGCTGACCACTGAGCCACCGTGCTGCCTACTGTACAGTGCTGACCACTGAGCCACCGTGCTGCCTACTGTACAGTGCTGACCACTGAGCCACCGTGCTGCCTACTGTACAGTGCTCACCACTGAGCCACCGTGCTGCCTACTGTACAGTGCTGACCACTGAGCCACCGTGCTACCCCTTATTTTATTTTTACCTCTGAAAAATCACTCCAACGTACCAAGCATAAGGTGTCTCCCTTTTGTGTTACTTGCTGTTCCCCTATCTGTTGTCAAAGTGCAATCTGCCTGTAGCAGCCAAGACATCTCGCTACAGGAGGTGGGGGCGGGTCGTCGTCTCGCTACAGGAGGTGGGGGCGGGTCGTCGTCTCGCTACAGGAGGTGGGGGCGGGTCGTCATCTCGCTACAGGAGGTGGGGGCGGGTCGTCGTCCCGCTACAGGAGGTGGGGGCGGGTCGTCGTCTCGCTACAGGAGGTAGGGGCGGGTCGTCGTCTCGCTACAGGAGGTGGGGGCGGGTCATCTCGCTACAGGAGGTGGGTCTTATGTTTACAGGAATTGGGGGCAAGTCGTTATCTTAATGCAAGAAATGGGGGTGGGTCTCTACAGGAAGTGGGGGGGCAGGTCGCCTGTCTCCCTACAAGAAGTGAGGGCTTGTGTCTGTGTCGCTACAGGAATAGTGGGCGGGTCTTCGTTTCTCTGCACAAAGAGTGGGCGGGTCATTATTTCTGTACAGGAAGTGGGGGGCGGTCTTTGTCTCTCTACAATAAATGGGCACGGTCACTGTCTCTCTATAGAAAGTGGGGGCCGGTGTCTTTCTCTCCATGCTCCTGCTCTCCTGTCTGTCAAACTCCAGAGTGGCTGTCTTTCAGCTCAGTGCAAGAATTCATAGGACAATGTCAGAAAGAATGCATGCAGGGAAGTGATGGGAAAGGAAGTTCCCATACTTATAGTGCTGTCAGAATGCTGAAGAAGAACTGCCCAACAAAAAGGAGTAAATAGTCAAGTTACAGAGCAGTGACTGCATCTGGTCAAATTAGACTGGTCTATGCAGCAAATGCAGTTTTTTTTTTTTCCCTTTATAGGGATTGAATGCAGCATGATCAGGCATTACTACAAGTTTTGTGTGACCAGAGGGATACTCCTGGGCACTGGCCTTGAGTTTTACGAACAGTGGTGACAGCAAATTTTACAATTTAGTCCTTGGATATAAAGGACGCAATGCATTTGCTGAATATGACCAGCAGGTGGCAGTATTGTATTATAAATCTAACAGCCATAGGGCATTCTAACTACCAGCTCTGCTACATCTGCGCTATCTGGATAAATAATAGACACTGGCATTGTGGGGTGCTACTTGGAAGGATGAGTTTTGGTTTAAAGCTCATGGACCTCAGAGTAAAACATGCACCTTAGACACCATTACAACAAATATTTATTGATTTGCTAGCACCAATAGAGCTGCCAGTGTCAGTCTGAAATTCTACTCCTGAACCAGGAGGCTCAGGGTGAATATTATGACTATTACATCCATGAATCAATCAATGATTTAGTAATACGATTCCATCTGCAGGTTCTGAAGTGATCGTCGGTGTCAATAAGTACCAGCTGGAAAAGGAGGAGACGGTGGAAGTCCTCGCCATTGATAACACCGCTGTCCGCAACCGACAAATTGAGAAGCTGAAAAGGGTAAGAAGAAGCGTAAAGGGTGTAATAAAGGCCACCGGTGCCTCATAAATTATACCGCCACGAGTCCTAGAGATGCAGATAACCTGCCGCCCCCCCGACTAATGTCCCCGGAGGGCGGATGTGGCTGTGACCTGAGAATAGTTTACAGGTATCATATGTGGAATTGGATGTCTCTGCTCATGTACATATTATCCCCATAAGGATCAGGACACTTAAGTAGTTATATTCTTGTACATAGGGCAGTATTATAGTAGTTATATTCTTGTACATAGGGGGCAGCATTATAGTAGTTATATTCTTGTACATAGGGGCAGTATTATAGTAGTTATATTCTTGTACATAGGGGCAGTATTATAGTAGTTATATTCTTGTACATAGGGGCAGTATTATAGTAGTTATATTCTTGTACATAGGGGCAGTATTATAGTAGTTATATTCTTGTACATAGGAGCAGTATTATAGTAGTTATATTCTTGTACATAGGGCAGTATTATAGTAGTTATATTCTTGTACATAGGGGGCAGTATTATAGTAGTTATATTTTTGTACATTGGGGCAGTATTATAGTAGTTATATTTTTGTACATTGGGGCAGTATTATAGTAGTTATATTCTTGTACATAGGGGGCAGTATTATAGTAGTTATATTCTTGTACATAGGGGCAGTATTATAGTAGTTATATTCTTGTACATAGGGGCAGTATTATAGTAGTTATATTCTTGTACATAGGGGCGGTATTATAGTAGTTATATTCTTGTACATAGGAGCGGTATTATAGTAGTTATATTCTTGTACATAGGAGCAGTATTATAGTAGTTATATTCTTGTACATAGGAGCAGTATTATAGTAGTTATATTCTTGTACATAGGAGCAGTATTATAGTAGTTATATTCTTGTACATAGGAGCAGTATTATAGTAGTTATATTCTTGTACATAGGGGCAGTATTATAGTAGTTATATTCTTGTACATAGGGGCAGTATTATAGTAGTTATATTCTTGTACATAGGGGCGGTATTATAGTAATATTCTTGTACATAGGAGCGGTATTATAGTAGTTATATTCTTGTACATAGGAGCAGTATTATAGTAGTTATATTCTTGTACATAGGGGCGGTATTATAGTAGTTATATTCTTGTACATAGGAGCGGTATTATAGTAGTTATATTCTTGTACATAGGGGCGGTATTATAGTAATATTCTTGTACATAGGAGCGGTATTATAGTAGTTATATTCTTGTACATAGGAGCAGTATTATAGTAGTTATATTCTTGTACATAGGGCAGTATTATAGTAGTTATATTCTTGTACATAGGAGCAGTATTATAGTAGTTATATTCTTGTACATAGGGCAGTATTATAGTAGTTATATTCTTGTACATAGGGGCAGTATTATAGTAGTTATATTCTTGTACATAGGGGCAGTATTATAGTAGTTATATTCTTGTACATAGGAGCAGTATTATAGTAGTTATGTTCTTGTACATAGGGGCAGTATTATAGTAGTTATGTTCTTGTACATAGGGGCAGTATTATAGTAGTTGTATTCTTGTACATAGGAGCAGTATTATAGTAGTTATATTCTTGTACATAGGGGCAGTATTATAGTAGTTATGTTCTTGTACATAGGGGCAGTATTATAGTAGTTATATTCTTGTACATAGGGGCAGTATTATAGTAGTTATATTCTTGTACATAGGGGCAGTATTATAGTAGTTATATTCTTGTACATAGGGGCAGTATTATAGTAGTTATATTCTTGTACATAGGAGCAGTATTATAGTAGTTATATTTTTGTACATTGGGGCAGTATTATAGTAGTTATATTTTTGTACATTGGGGCAGTATTATAGTAGTTATATTCTTGTACATAGGGGGCAGTATTATAGTAGTTATATTCTTGTACATAGGGGCAGTATTATAGTAGTTATATTCTTGTACATAGGGGCAGTATTATAGTAGTTATATTCTTGTACATAGGGGCGGTATTATAGTAGTTATATTCTTGTACATAGGAGCGGTATTATAGTAGTTATATTCTTGTACATAGGAGCGGTATTATAGTAGTTATATTCTTGTACATAGGAGCAGTATTATAGTAGTTATATTCTTGTACATAGGAGCAGTATTATAGTAGTTATATTCTTGTACATAGGAGCAGTATTATAGTAGTTATATTCTTGTACATAGGGGCAGTATTATAGTAGTTATATTCTTGTACATAGGGGCAGTATTATAGTAGTTATATTCTTGTACATAGGGGCGGTATTATAGTAATATTCTTGTACATAGGAGCGGTATTATAGTAGTTATATTCTTGTACATAGGAGCAGTATTATAGTAGTTATATTCTTGTACATAGGGGCGGTATTATAGTAGTTATATTCTTGTACATAGGAGCGGTATTATAGTAGTTATATTCTTGTACATAGGGGCGGTATTATAGTAATATTCTTGTACATAGGAGCGGTATTATAGTAGTTATATTCTTGTACATAGGAGCAGTATTATAGTAGTTATATTCTTGTACATAGGGCAGTATTATAGTAGTTATATTCTTGTACATAGGAGCAGTATTATAGTAGTTATATTCTTGTACATAGGGCAGTATTATAGTAGTTATATTCTTGTACATAGGGGCAGTATTATAGTAGTTATATTCTTGTACATAGGGGCAGTATTATAGTAGTTATATTCTTGTACATAGGAGCAGTATTATAGTAGTTATGTTCTTGTACATAGGGGCAGTATTATAGTAGTTATGTTCTTGTACATAGGGGCAGTATTATAGTAGTTGTATTCTTGTACATAGGAGCAGTATTATAGTAGTTATATTCTTGTACATAGGGGCAGTATTATAGTAGTTATGTTCTTGTACATAGGGGCAGTATTATAGTAGTTATATTCTTGTACATAGGGGCAGTATTATAGTAGTTATATTCTTGTACATAGGGGCAGTATTATAGTAGTTATATTCTTGTACATAGGAGCAGTATTATAGTAGTTATATTCTTGTACATAGGGGCAGTATTATAGTAGTTATGTTCTTGTACATAGGGGCAGTATTATAGTAGTTGTATTCTTGTACATTGGAGCAGTATTATAGTAGTTATGTTCTTGTACATAGGGGCAGTATTATAGTAGTTATGTTCTTGTACATAGGGGCAGTATTATAGTAGTTATATTCTTGTATATAGGGGCAGTATTATAGTAGTTATATTCTTGTACATAGGGGGCAGTATTATAGTAGTTATATTCTTGTACATAGGGGGCAGTATTATAGTAGTTATATTCTTGTACATAGGGGGCAGTATTATAGTAGTTATATTCTTGTATATATGGGCAGTATTATAGTAGTTATATTCTTGTATATAGGGGCAGTATTATAGTAGTTATTGTAGCACCCTGAGGATTCGGCTGCTACAGGGGTATTGCACCTCAACCCAGAGGTGTGATATTCCACTCCCGGGTAAGGATGGAGTGTGGAACTGAGCTCAGATAGACTGCATGCACTACATACATCCCATTTCAGAGGAGCAGGCCGACGGTACTCCCACTTAGAAATGTGCAGGTACAACCGAGCCTGTTCCTGGCTGGAGTGGGAGGGGGGTGGTACATCCCATGTAGTGTAGGGGCAGATAGGGGGAGCAGTCTGGGTAGTGATAGGAGCTCATTGGGTGCTGGTCACCTGAGCTCACACATAGAGGGATATATAAGGAGGGCACCAACTTAGATCAGGGTCAGTCAGCTGCAGAGGACAAGTTCAGACGCAGAAAGTGAGTTGGAGAGGAGAGAGAAGGAAACAGCAGCCCTGGAGAGAGAGAGAGTGGAGCAGAGAAAGACCCAGAGGGGGAAGACTGAAGGGACCCAAGAACCCAAATTAGAGCACCGGGTGAGGAGTCAGCATCAGGGTACCGGAACCCAAGCTGGTGGGGGCAAAAACTATCCCTAGCCAGAGACCGGAGATCGTGGGCAGCGTTTGCCACGGTCACCCACCATATTCACCCCGAAGGCACACCACATGAAGGGTCAGGGAACCCAGGGCCAAGGGTGTCCCAACAGAAGGCCCGAGGGAGCTGGACCTAGGTGAATCACTGGTGGGGACGGCTGAAGAAAGGACAGAGGGAGAGCTCAGGGCCACGCTCCGGACTTGTTTGGGGGTTGGCTGGATCCAGGACCTGGTGGACGCAGCACGGCTCGGGTGGTCACTAGCAGCTGGAGTGACCAGTACAACATCTGCAGTAAGTAAACACCCTTAACTGCACAACCCGACTCTGTCTTCACTGCCGGCTGCACAGCACCACCACAACCCCCATCCTCTGCGCCTGTCCCCTCTGAGGCTATACCCCTCCCGTTGGGGGTTATCCCACCAAGCTGCGCATCCACCATCAGCCTCAGCGGACCCTGCTGCAGCGGCGGCCACAGTGACCGCATCACAACGGGTGGCGTAGTCGACACAAAAGAACTTTAGTAACATCTGTAAAGCTGCCACATAACACTGAGCTTGACGCCCTGGGCACGGGCCGGGTCACAGCCGCTCGGAGACTACAACCCCCCATCTGATCCGGTGCCGGGTATTCCCCTCAAAAAGGAATATGTCCCAGGGGGCGCGTCATTATATTCTTGTACATAGGGGGCAGTATTATAGTAGTTATATTCTTGTATATATGGGCAGTATTATAGTAGTTATATTCTTGTATATAGGGGCAGTATTATAGTAGTTATATTCTTGTATATAGGAGCAGTATTATAGTAGTTACAGTCATATGAAAAAGTTTGGGCACCCCTATTAATCTTAAGCTTAATGTTTTATAAAAATTGGTGTTTTTGCAACAGCTATTTCAGTTTGATATATGTAATAACTGTTGGACACAGTAATGTTTCTGCCTTGAAATGAGGTTTATTGTACTAACAGAAAATGTGCAATCTGCATTCAAACAAAATTTGACAGGTGCATAAGTATGGGCACCTCACCAGAAAAGTGACATTAATATTTAGTAGATCCTCCTTTTGCAAAAATAACAGCCTCTAGTCGCTTCCTGTAGCTTTTAATGATTTCCTGGATCCTGGATGAAGGTATTTTTGACCATTCCTCTTTACAAAACAATTCCAGTTCAGTTAAGTTTGATGGTCGCCGATCATGGACAGCCCTCTTCAAATGATCCCACAGATGTTCAATGATATTCAGCTCTGGGGACTGGGATGGCCATTCCAGAACATTGTAATTGTTCCTCTGCATGAATGCCTGAGTAGATTTGGAGCGGTGTTTTGGATCATTGTCTTGCTGAAAGATCCATCCCCTGCGTAACTTCAACTTTATCACTGATTCTTGAACATTATTGTCAAGAATCTGCTGATACTGAGTGGAATCCATGCGTCCCTCAACTTTAACAAGATTCCCGGTGCCGGCATTGGCCACACAGCCCCAAAGCATGATGGAACCTCCACCAAATTTTACTGTGGGTAGCAAGTGTTTTTCTTGGAATGCTGTGTTTTTTTGCCGCCATGCATAACGCCTTTATGTATGACCAAACAACTCAATCTTGGTTTCATCAGTCCACAGGACCTTCTTCCAAAAAGAAATAGGCTTCTTCAAATGTGCTTTTGCATACCTCAGCCGACTCTGTTTGTGCGTACTTGCAGAAACGGCTTCTTTCGCATTACTCTCCCATACAGCTTCTCCTTGTGCAAAGTGCGTTGTATAGTTGACCGATGCACAGTGACACCATCTGCAGCAAGTTGATGCTGCAGCTCTCTGGAGGTGGTCTGAGGATTGTCCTTGACTGATCTCACCATTCTTCTTCTCTGCCTTTCTGATGTTTTTCTTGTCCTGACACTTCTGGCCTTAACAAGAATTGTCCCTATGTTCTTCCATTTCCTTACTATGTTCCTCACAGTGGAAACTGACAGGTTAAATCTCTGAGACAGCTTTTTGTATCCTTCCCCTGAACAACTATGTTGAATAATCTTTGTTTTCAGATCATTTGACAGTTGTTTTGAGGAGCCCATGATGCCACTCTTCAGAGGAGATTCAAACAGGAGAACAACTTGCAAGTGGCCACTTTAAGTAGCTTTTCTCATGATTGCATACACCTGGCTATAAAGTTCAAAGCTCAATGAGGTTACAAAACCAAAAAAAGTGCTTTAGTAAGTCAGTAAAAAGTAGGCAGGAGTATTTAAAACAAGAAAATGATAAGGGTGCCCATACTTATGCACCGGTCAAATTTTGTTTGAATGCAGATTACACATTTTCTGTTAGCACAATAAACCTCATTTCAAGGCAGAAACATTACTGTGTCCAACAGTTATTACATATATCAAACTGAAATAGCTGTTGCAAAAACACCAATTTTTATAAAACATTAAGATTAATAGGGGTGCCCAAACTTTTTCATATGACTGTATATTCTTGTACATAGGGGGCAGTATTATAGTAGTTATATTCTTGTACATAGGGGCAGTATTATAGTAGTTATATTCTTGTACATAGGGGCAGTATTATAGTAGTTATATTCTTGTAAATAGGGGCAGTATTATAGTAGTTATATTCTTGTACATAGGAGCAGTATTATAGTAGTTATATTCTTGTACATAGAGGCAGTATTATAGTAGTTATATTCTTGTACATAGGGGCAGTATTATAGTAGTTATATTCTTGTACATAGAGGCAGTATTATAGTAGTTATATTCTTGTACATAGGGGCAGTATTATAGTAGTTATATTCTTGTACATAGGGGCAGTATTATAGTAGCTATATTCTTGTACATAGGGGGCAGTATTATAGTAGCTATATTCTTGTACATAGGGGGCAGTATTATAGTAGCTATATTCTTGTATATAGAGGCAGTATTATAGTAGTTATATTCTTGTACATAGGGGGCAGTATTATAGTAGTTATATTCTTGTACATAGAGGCAGTATTATAGTAGTTATATTCTAGTACATAGGAGCAGTATTATAGTAGTTATATTCTTGTACATAGAAGCAGTATTATAGTAGTTATATTCTTGTACATAGGAGGCAGTATTATAGTAGTTATATTCTTGTACATAGGAGCAGTATAATAGTAGTTATATTCTTGTACATAGGAGGCAGTATTATAGTAGTTATATTCTTGTACATAGGAGCAGTATAATAGTAGTTATATTCTTGTACATAGGGGGCAGCATTATAGTAGTTATATTCTTGTACATAGGGGGCAGCATTATAGTAGTTATATTCTTGTACATAGGGGCAGTATTATAGTAGTTATATTCTTGTACATAGGGGCAGTATTATAGTAGTTATATTCTTGTACATAGGGGCAGTATTATAGTAGTTATATTCTTGTACATAGGAGCAGTATTATAGTAGTTATATTCTTGTACATAGGGGGCAGCATTATAGTAGTTATATTCTTGTACATAGGGGCAGTATTATAGTAGTTATATTCTTGTACATAGGGGCAGTATTATAGTAGTTATATTCTTGTACATAGGGGCAGTATTATAGTAGTTATATTCTTGTACATAGGGGCAGTATTATAGTAGTTATATTCTTGTACATAGGAGCAGTATTATAGTAGTTATATTCTTGTACATAGGGGCAGTATTATAGTAGTTATATTCTTGTACACTACAGCCCACTTTCCTTTTGCGGATCGGTGCTGAGCTTTGGCAGGCATGATGACATCAATGTACCTACAGGCTGCATTTCTTTTATACAGAGGAATAAGGACTGTTTCTTTTAGGGGCAGTTTGAGGAACAAATAGGGGTACTTTTAATTTTGGGGTCACCGTTGGTGATGCAACATCATCATATGAATCTGTGCTATATATATGTTTTCTTACGATGGTGGGGAATGAGGGTCGTATTTCTTACATAGTCTTTTTCTCTAGACCCAGTGATTAATATTACATAATCTGCAGCTTTAATACATTAGCAGTTTAATACCATTATTTCTTTCGGACGTCGATTTTTGGCTTTATAGTGGGACGTACAGCGGCAATTCACACACACCGCCACCTGCCGCCAACGTTCACCTTCTCATACCTGTAATTAGCATGTATTGAAAAAAGCCGCATCCACTGGTCAAGATTTACCAAGGATTGTAATTATTTTTTTCTTTTATCTTTCCCGTAAATTGTTTTCCTAAATTTAGGAAAAAGGCTTCTATCCGCAGTTTTATTTTCTAGTCTCCTCATTGAACTTTTCATTTCAAAATCAAAGACGGAACTCCAGAGAATCTGACTTCAAAGTTTCTGTAGTCTGTTACCATAGAAATACTTCGTTCTGTATCGGAGCTGTGCACCTAGGACGGCAGTGGATTTTTAATACAGACTGTTTTCAAAAGTTGCTTTTTTTTTTTTTTTCACTTTAGATGTACTTCTACCAGGCACGAAAAAAGCAGCCACAGACGGTTCCTCCTGGGCGGAACATAATATTGTAATATGCTGATTGTACAATGTCTGTCTCTCAGGTGAAGGCGAGCAGAGACGGGGCCGCTGCAGAACGCTGTTTGGCTGCAATTACTGAATGTGCTGCAACTGGCCAGGGAAATCTCCTGGGACTCGCAGTGGAAGCCGCCCGTGCCAGGTGACCCTTTCATTTACTTTAATCTAGTAACAATGAGACAGATATTTAATTTTGCAGTCCTGCTATAATCAGCCTGCGCTGCCTGTCCTTGAAGGGATTGTTCACTACTCTGACAATCCCTTCTCAATTGCTGTATTCCCTCATGTAAAATAAAAATAGGCTATACTCCCTTCCAGCAACGCCGTTTCAGGGTCTCCTGGGGCTTGCGGTACGCTATTATGTCATGCAAGCCCAGCAGCTAATCACTTTCATTTCCTTTGGATGAAGCTGACACCCAGAAGAGTTACAAATGCTGTTGCTGCTGTCTTACCTCCTCCGAATGTCTACTACATGGAGTGAAACCGGTCGCTGATTGGTTGCAGGGCTCACATGACCTAACAACATCACATGATCCTCGGGAGGCCTGGCACAGACTGCGTTGGCACTGCCAGAAGGGGAGGATAGGCTGTTTTTATTCTAAACTGTGGTATCATCGTTATTGAGAAACGGATGTCCGAATAATGGACAACCCATTTAATAACCAAAGAATGGATGGGTCACTGCCTCCCAAAAGGTCAACATACTCCTCCTCTGCTGCATTCATCATTTTTGGGCTACAGGAAGCTCGATTCCTGATCACAACAAGAATTGTATATGAAGACATAGAAACATTTTTCTATCTTTAGCGTCTAGTAAAACAGCAAAGAGTTAGTTTCTGTGACTGCCGCTGTTCAGAATAATCTATCCTGTGTGTAACCAAGAGGAATAATACTTTCCTGCTCCCCTGTCTCTATGTAGCCCATATTCAGCAGCAGCATGTAGGACATTATACAGCAGTGTAGCTGTGAATACAGCGATGTGGTGAGAAAAACACTTACTAGAAAGCAGCAGCATTATCTGTCTCATTCTGCTCCTCCCCCCTTCCCATAGACTTCAATAGGCCGCTGGTATCTGATCCCTCAGTGAGCGGGCATCCCCTCTTGTTTTCAGCAAGGATATTGACCTGTTTTTCTGAGTAAATAATGAGTTTAGGAGGCAGGGGCAGGGAAATGGGCTCATAAGTAGAGAAAGGAACAGATACAGTCATGGCCGAACATATTGGTACCTTTTGAAATTGTAACATAAAATGAAGTATTTTTACCAGGAAATTATTGCAAATTCCACATGTTTTATTATACACGTGTTGTGTTTCCTTTGTGTATCTTGCAAGAACACAAAAAAAAAAACAGAAAAAGGCAAATTGGACATAATTTCACACAAAACCCCAAAAATGGGCTGGATCTTTCCAGAATTGTGGGTAAATAACTTTGTTTCTAGCATGTCTATGGGGTGCATTATACTACTATGGATGTCTATGGGGTGCATTATACTACTATGGATGTCTATGGGGGTGCATTATACTAGTATGGATGTCTATGGGGGTGCATTATACTAGTATGGATGTCTATGGGGTGCATTATACTAGTATGGATGTCTGTGGGGTGCATTATACTAGTATGGATGTCTATGGGGTGCATTATACTACTATGGATGTCTATGGGGTGCATTATACTAGTATGGATGTCTATGGGGGTGCATGATACTAGTATGGATGTCTATGGGGGTGCATTATACTAATATGGATGTCTATGGGGGTGCATTATACTAATATGGATTTTTATGGGGGTGCATTATACTAATATGGATTTTTATGGGGGTGCATTATACTACTATTATTGACTATGGAGAGTGCATTATACTTTATGGATGACTATGGGGAGTGCGTTTATACTTCTTCTATGTGTTCCACTGGTGAGTATAATAAAATTTAATCAGGATGGGGTGAGGGCGGGGGCCCTGGTACAAATCTTACACTGGTTCCCATCAGACTAATAATTACGCTACTGGTGCCATCAATTTTGTCTTTTTTCTCCAGGTTTTTTTTTTTTTTTTTTTTTTGTGTGATTCCAATACAAAGGAAATAAACGTGTATAACAAAACATGTGTAAATGCCATAATTTTCTGGGAGAAATACTTAATTTTCTTGAACAATTTCAAGGGTGCCAACACTTTCGGCCATGACTGTATATATAATATTCACTTCATACTATTGATTTGTGGAAAATTTGTTGAAATCATAATTACCATTTCATAAATAATTGCCCTTTTCGTCTTTTTTTTTTTTTTTGCTAATAGTATGGTTATTGTTGGGTCCTGGACAGATTAGGAAAAGTTGAAGATGGGGCTGCTAAAATGATGGTTGTGTACAGTTTACTCCGTTCATTGAATAGATCATAAAAAGGAAAACATTTGCAATTTATTTTCTTTTAAAAAGAATTTTCTTACATAGTATGGTGCCATATAGCGTTCACAGTGTATGTGCACATCCATCTGATAAGCTGAGTGTTGGTGGTCACACATGCTCCGTCACTGTCCTCACTGCCAAGTCTCAGCATAATGAGTAACTGTACTTTAGGCAGCTAATAGAGCTTCCTGTGCTGCTTGTCAGAAAGTGTCACGCAAGGTGAGGGAAGAAACTAGTGTACAAAGAGGGGGAAGGGAGCCCAACAACTAGGGAAAGGGGTAGTGGAGACCCCTAGGCTGATCTAATATCACCCTAGCTCCCCAATCGTCCCTAAATAGGTTCCGCACCTATCGCTGAGCAGGAAACCTAATCCCTGAATGTCCCTAGAGCTAGGCCTTAGATAGGGAGAGGACGGGGTGAACACTAGTCAGGCTCCACTGCAACTAAAGACAACAAGGTAAACAAACAAAGGGGATACACTTAGCTAGAGAAGACACCAGAGAGATAAGGCCAACTGTCCTCCAAGGGAACACCAAGAAGAAAATGGCCAACTATTAGTACTCCAGTCCAGGCCTTGAGAGAGGAACATAGATCTATCACCGGCGACTCTCTGGAGACACTGAGAGTTTTTAACTACCAAGCAAGAGTGTGTCTATTAGCAGCAGAAGGTGGAGGTCGCTGATGGGTCCTAAAGGGAGAAGGATATCACTACACTACAGAGATGAGAGGATCAAGAAGGCGTCTGCAATGCCAAGCGCAGTGACCTTCTACAGACGGATCCAGAGCGACTGTCTGTCTCACTTGATACAGCCGTGACGGAAAGGAGTGGTGCACCCGCAGTATAGCAGAGTGGACTCCTTCTGTAAGAGAAGCAGGAAGGAAACCGTATTATCAGCTGCCAGAGGGGGAAGCAGTCTGACTGTAACTGGAGCAACAAAGATGACATAGAAGCAGAATATAATAAACTAGATGGTGGCCCGATTCTAACGCATCGGGTATTCTAGAATATGTATGCGGCCGACCGGGCGCAACTAATCAGCAAAGCAGTGTTTAAATGGGTTGCGCACTACTTTAAATTAACCCCCCAATGTATCCCCCCGGGGCCCCTAATGAATTTTGGAGGACCGGTTAGCGAGGCCGCCGGTCTGGGTACTTCTGCTGCGAGTAGCCGGGAGATGACCGGCTAGCACAGGGTGAGCGGGTGAGCGTGGGAGCGGGTGAGCGTGGGAGCGGGTGAGCGTGGGAGGGTGAGCGTGTGAGGGTGAGCGTGGAAGCGTGTGAGGGTGAGCGTGGGAGCGTCCGAGCGTGACCGTCAGAGCGTGAGCTTCATAGCGTGAGCGTCCGAGCGTGAGCGTCCGAGCGTGAGCTTCATAGCGTGAGCTTCATAGCGTGAGCGTCCGAGCGTGAGCGTCCGAGCGTGAGCGCGTGAGCTTCATAGCGTGAGCTTCATAGCGTGAGCGTCCGAGCGTCAGAGCGTGAGCATGTGAGCGTCCGAGCGTGAGCGTCCGAGCGTGAGCGTCCGAGCGTGAGTGTCAGAGCATGAGCGTGAGCGTCAGTGTGTGAGCGTGAGCATCAGAGCGTGAGGGTGTGAGGTTGAGCGGGTGAGGGTAAGCCGCTAACGGCCGACATCTTGTTCTCAAATCCCGCATCGCTGATTGGCCGCGGCCTGACCAATCAGCGACGTGGGATTTCCTAGACACACAGACAGACAGACGGGATAAGACAATTATATATATTAGATGAGGTATTTTTATGCTAAGAAACACTGGTTCACATTTATCAAGTAGTTTACTCCACTTTTTCGTTTAAGTTTGTTCCCAAAAATGTACAAATTCTGTAAAATTTCCTACTCTAATGCATCATAATCGCCAAAAAAGATGAAAATGTGTCTCATGTACTACCATGAGGGACGTGTGGGCCAACAACTTTTAGACCAGTATAAATTTTTTGATTTTTATAATTATTAATTTACGACAGTCAAAAATTCAGTAGATTAAGTGTTTTTTTTTGTTTTTTTTTAAATAAATTTTGCTGAAATTTACTCTAGTGACTAGCGTATAAAATGCCAGTCTTAATAAATCTGCACTAGTGTCTATAAATATTCCTGGGGGCATCCTGCCAGTTAGCAGTTGGCATGTCGTCTCCCATCGTTGTGGGCCAGTGCGGTGTCATTTTACCTTCCTCGTCCGGGTTTGTGACCCCTGACCCCTCCATTTCGGCAGAGTAATTGGATTGACAGTGAGCGACATTTCCGGGCCACAGCCACAGCTTTCCTAAAATCCTGACCGGCAGCTTTGACGAGAAACACCACCGTACACCAATTAATGCATCTCCTCCAATCAATAGAGGTCTTCTCTTGCTTTTTTTTTTTTTTTTAAAAAAAGGGTTATGTACTGTATCCTGCGCATTGAAAATCATACTGACCCGAAAAACCATAATGCTTGGTATTTTTTACTGCCCAATGATCGACATAGAAAGAAAACAAAACAAAAACGATGGCGGAATTTGAGGTTTTTTTATTTTTTCTCTCTATTTCACCAAACTTGGATTTTTTTTTCTCTCCATTTTTTTTCAATAAATTCAATGGTAAAATCGATTGTTGCCATTCAAAACTACAACTCTTTTCAAGGCAAGGCACATCCCCTCCCCCACCTCCCAGCAGAAGGAGATTTATATATTGGCGCCTCGAAGTGATGAATCTCGTAGAGGTTGATCATTTTTTTTTTAATCTTCTTTCACTCGACAGTCTTCTGTATAAAAATCAGATTCCAATGCTTTCCTGGAGTCTTGTTCAGTAGCAGATGCTATTTGCTGTCGTATGGGCGTATGTGATGGATGGTTGTACAAGTCCGAGGTCTGAGGCCGGAAAGTTCATGCAATGCAGAAAATGGCCATGTGTCAAAGCAAACACCACTATAGAGAGAAGGTGGTGGAACAGGGACAAACAGAGAGGCCAAAATTTCACTACAGCAGATCTTGTCGCATTCAGCTCCCTGCAGCAGTCAATGTGATTTGTCAAAGCCCTTAGACTCATCCAGAGGAAGACACACCCCTTGGACTCCTTCAGAGTAAGGCACACCCCTCAGACTCAATGTGAGGCTCACCCATGAGACCCGTTCATGTGCCAAACGAGGTCTCTTCTGAACTGAGGAAATAAAAGGAAAACCAGGCATTGCTGATGATTAAAACCCTGCTCAGAAAAGATGAGGATAAGGGTGCTAAGCCTTGGAGGGCGCACCACACACACCCACGCACCCCAATGTATAATACAATTTTTTTTATTTTTTTTTATTTATTTGTAGTCTACTAAGGGCCAGCTCGATCTCTAATAAAAGAGAAAATATACTAAAAACAGACATTTGAATGAGCCCTGAGGGACACTAGTCGGACTGGTTCAGAGCAACGTTCGCCCCTCGGACTGGTTCAGAGCAACGTTCGCCCCTTGGACTGGTTCAGAGCAACGTTCGCCCCTCGGACTGGTTCGGAGCAACGTTCGCCCCTCTGACTGGTTCGGAGCAACACCCGCTCCTCGAACTGGTTCGGAGCAACATCCGCCCCTCGGACTGGTTCGGAGCAACGTCCGCACCCGGGGGGAGGGGCAACGGCCGCCCCTCGGGCCCGTTCGGAGCAACGGCCGCCCCTCGGGCCCGTTCGGAGCAACGGCCCTCCCGTCGGGCCCGTTCGGAGCAACGGCCCTCCCGTCGGGCCCGTTCGGCGCAACGCCCTCCCGTCGGGCCCGTTCGGAGCAACGCCCTCCCGTCGGGCCCGTTCGGAGCAACGCCCTCCCGTCGGGAGAGTTCGAAGCAACGCGCGCCGGTTGGTCTCGCTCTAAGCCAGGTGTGCCGGTCGGAGGCTCTCTCGGAGCCAGACGCGCCGGTCGGGTGCTTGCTTGGAGCCAGGTAGGCTTTTTTGTTGCATCTTCCTGTGTTCCCAACAAAAATTACGGACATTTTTTTTTTTTAAGAGGTGGAGATATTTGGGAGGTGGAAGAGTGGATTCCCTAATCTGGACCTGCCACTAATAGAAGGAGTATATTGCTGCTGAGTAAAGGTCTCATTGGGCGCTATGTAATGCTTCACAAGGAAACCAAATTAATCTCATGGATTTAACAGTTTAGCAAAGATGGTTCTAGAAGCATGATCTTCCATGAGTAGATATTCACCACGACACCTGTTCAGTTTACAGTACAGACCAAAAGTTTGGACACACCTTCTCATGTAAAGATTTTTCTGTATTTTCAGGACTATGAAAATTGTACATTCACACTGAAGGCATCAAAACTATGAATTAACACATGTGGAATTATATACGTAACAAAAAAGTGTGAAACAACTGAAAATATGTCTTATATTCTAGGTTCTTCAAAGTAGCCACCTTTTGCTTTGATGACTGCTCTGCACACTCTTGGCATTCTCTTGATGAGCTTCAAGAGGTAGTCACCGGAAATGGTCTTCCAACAATCTTGAAGGAGTTCCCAGAGATGCTTAGCACTTGTTGGCCCTTTTGCCTTCACTCTGCTTTCCAGCTCACCCCAAACCATCTCAATTGGGTTCAGTTCTGGTGACCGTGGAGGCCAGGTCATCTGGCGTAGCACCCCATCACTCTTTCTTGGTCAAATAGCCCTTACACAGCCTGGAGGTGTGTTTGGGGTCATTGTCCTGTTGAAAAATAAATGATGGTCCAACTAAACGCAAACCGGATGGAATAGCATGCCGCTGCAAGATGCTGTGGTAGCCATGCTGGTTCAGTATGCCTTCAATTTTGAATGAATCCCCAACAGTGTCACCAGCAAAGCACCCCCACACCATCACACCTCCTCCTCCATGCTTCACGGTGGGAACCAGGCATGTAGAGTCCATCCATTCACCTTTTCAGCGTCGCACAAAGACATGGTGGTTGGAACCAAAGATCTCAAATTTGGACTCCTCAGACCAAAGCACAGATTTCCACTGGTCTAATGTCCATTCCTTGTGTTCTTTAGCCCAAACAAGTCTCTTCTGCTTGTTGCCTGTCCTTAGCAGTGGTTTCCTAGCCGCTATTTTACCATGAAGGCCTGCTGCACAAAGTCTCCTCTTAACAGTTGTTGTAGAGATGTGTCTGCTGCTAGAACTCTGTGTGGCATTGACCTGGTCTCTAATCTGAGCTGCTGTTAACCTGCGATTTCTGAGGCTGGTGACTCGGATAAACTTATCCTCAGAAGCAGAGGTGACTCTTGGTCTTCCTTTCCTGGGGCGGTCCTCATGTGAGCCAGTTTCTTTGTAGCGCTTGATGCTTTTTGCAACTGTACTTGGAGACACTTTCAAAGTTTTCCCAATTTTTTGCACTGACTGACCTTCATTTCTTAAAGTAATGATGGCCACTCGTTTTTCTTTACTTAGCTGCTTTTTTTCTTGCCATAATACAAATTCTAACAGTCTATTCAGTAGGACTATCAGCTGTGTATCCACCAGACTTCTGCACAATACAACTGATGGTCCCAACCCCATTTATAAGGCAAGAAATCCCACTTATTAAACCTGACAGGGCACACCTGTGAAGTGAAAACCATTTCCGGTGACTACCTCTTGAAGCTCATCAAGAGAATGCCAAGCGTGTGCAGAGCAGTCATCAAAGCAAAAGGTGGCTACTTTGAAGAACCTAGAATATAAGACATATTTTCAGATGTTTCACACTTTTTTGTTAAGTATATAATTCCACATGTGTTAATTCATAGTTTTGATGCCTTCAGTGTGAATGTACAATTTTCATAGTCATGAAAATACAGAAAAATCTTTAAATGAGAAGGTGTTTTCAAACTTTTGGTCTGTACTGTACATGGATGGTCCAAACTGGAGAGTCCCTTTTAAGTAAAAGTCTTTCTACGGGAACCATTTCATATTGTATAAACCATTCTTTAGCAGAGATTACAATGAAATGTCATCTGGTCAAAACTGTAATGAAATCATTATTATTATTGTAAATCCAGATTCCACACAGGCGATAATCCTAGATGGAACACAATGTCTGCGGAAGATTCTTATCTGTTACTGTCAGTCCGAGATAAGAAATGTCACAGAGGCCTGCGTAATTATTAGCATATTATCTATCACACCCTGCCATAACCGTGCGGACAAGGGGATATATAGGGTCCTGCTGTTAGCTGACTCCAATGCTAAAAACAACAATACAAACCTGATGACTGTGATAGAACAGGTGTTATATTTCAGGTATAAACTTGTACAGTTGTGAACATAAGAGATTTGTGTTATAACAACTATTTCTTGTACACAGGAGCAGTATTATAGTAGTTATATTCTTATACATAGCAGTATTCTAGTAGTTATATTCTTATACATGGGGGCAGTATTATAGTAGTTATATTCTTGTACATAGGGGACAGTATTATAGTAGTTATATTCTTATACATAGGAGCAGTATTATAGTAGTTATATTCTTGTACATAGTATTATAGTAGTTATATTCTTGTACATAGTATTATAGTAGTTATATTCTTGTACATAGGGGGCAGTATTATAGTAGTTATATTCTTGTACATAGGGGGCAGTATTATAGTAGTTATATTCTTATACATAGCAGTATTATAGTAGTTACAGTGCCTACAAGTAGTATTCAACCCCCTGCAGATTTAGCTGGTTTGATAAGATGCAAATAAGTTAGAGCCTTCAAACTGCAAACGAGAGTAGGTTTTATGAACAGAAGCATAAATCTTACAATCCAAAAAGTTAAGTTGCTCAGTTGAATTTTAATACATTTTAAACATAAAAGTGTGGGTCAATTATTATACAACCCCTATGTTTAATATTTTGTGGAATAACCCTTGTTTGCAATTACAGCTAATAATCGTCTTTTATAAGACCTGATCAGGCCGGCACAGGTCTGTGGAGTTATCTTGGCCCACTCCTCCATGCAGATCTTCTCCAAGTTATCTAGGTTCTTTGGGTGTCTCATGTGGACTTTATTCTTGAGCTCCTTCCACAAGTTTTCAATTGGGTTAAGGTCAGGAGACTGACTAGGCCACTCCAACACCTTGACTTTTTCCCTTTTGAACCAGGCCTTGGTTTTCTTGGCTGTGTGCTTTGGGTCGTTGTCTTGTTGGAAGATGAAATTACGACCCATCTTAAGATCCTTGATGGAGGAGCGGAGGTTCTTGGCCAAAATCTCCAGGTAGGCCGTGCTATCCATCTTCCCATGGATGCGGACCAGATGGCCAGGCCCCTTGGCAGAGAAACAGCCCCACAGCATGATGCTGCCACCACCATGCTTGACTGTAGGGATGGTATTCTTGGGGTCGTATGCAGTGCCATCCAGTCTCCAAACGTCACGTGTGTGGTTGGCACCAAAGATCTTTATCTTGGTCTCATCAGACCATAGAACCTTGAACCAGTCTGTCTCAGAGTCCTCCAAGTGATCATGAGCAAACTGTAGACGAGCCTTGACATGACGCTTTGAAAGTAAAGGTACCTTACGGGCTCGTCTGGAACGGAGACCATTGCGGTGGAGTACGTTACTTATGGTATTGACTGAAACCAATGTTCCCACTGCCATGAGATCTTCCCGGAGCTCCTTCCTTGTTGTCCTTGGGTTAGCCTTGACTCTTCGGACAAGCCTGGCCTCGGCACGGGAGGACACTTTCAAAGGCTGTCCTGGCCGTGGAAGGCTAACAGTAGTTCCATAAGCCTTCCACTTACGGATGATGCTCCCAACAGTGGAGACAGGTGGGCCCAACTCCTTGGAAAGGGTTTTGTACCCCTTGCCAGCCTTGTGACCCTCCACGATCTTGTCTCTGATGGCCTTGGAATGCTCCTTTGTCTTTCCCATGTTGACCATGTCTGAGTGCTGTTCATAAGTTTGGGGAGGGTCTTAAATAGTCAGAAAAGGCTGGCAAAAGAGATCTTTAATCCACACATGTGAAGCTCATTATTCTTGGTGCCTGAACTACGTCTTAATACTTTAGGGGGACCAAACAGAATTCTTGTGGTTTGAGGGGTTGAATAATAAATGACACTCTGAATTAACTTTTTACGTTTTAAAAAAAAAAAAAAAATAATAATAATAATTTGCTGCAGTGCGTTTCCCACTTCCAGGCTGATCTACAGTACAAATGTCACAATGCCAAGTTAATTCCGCATGTGTCAACCAGCTAAATCTGCAGGGGGTTGAATACTACTTGTAGGCACTGTATATTCTTATACATAGGGGGCAGTATTATAGTAGTTATATTCTTATACATAGGGGACAGTATTATAGTAGTTATATTCTTGTACATAGGGGACAGTATTATAGTAGTTATATTCTTGTACATAGGGGCAGTATTATAGTAGTTATATTCTTGTACATAGGGAGCAGTATTATAGTAGTTATATTCTTGTACATAGGGGCAGTATTATAGTAGTTATATTCTTGTACATAGGGGGCAGTATTATAGTAGTTATATTCTTATACATAGGGGACAGTATTATAGTAGTTATATTCTTATACATAGGGGACAGTATTATAGTAGTTATATTCTTGTACATAGGGGACAGTATTATAGTAGTTATATTCTTGTACATAGGGGACAGTATTATAGTAGTTATATTCTTGTACATAGGGGACAGTATTATAGTAGTTATATTTTTGTACATAGGGAGCAGTATTATAGTAGTTATATTCTTGTACATAGGGAGCAGTATTATAGTAGTTATATTCTTGTACATAGGGGCAGTATTATAGTAGTTATAGTATTGTACAACCCCTGGCAAAAATCATGGAATCACCGGGCTCGGAGGATGTTCATTCAGTTGTTTAATGTTGTTGAATAATAGCAGATCACAGACATGGCACAAAACTAAGTCATTTCAAATGGCAACTTTAGGGCTTTAAGAAACACTAAAAGAAATCAAGATTAAAAATGTTGTGCTAAGTAAGGGTAATTTTTTCAGACCAAGTAGAGGGAAAAAATTATGGAATCACTCAATTCTGAAGAAAAAATTATGGAATCATGAAAACAAACACACAAAAGAACACTCCAATACATCACTAGTATTTTGTTGCACCACCTCTGGCTTTAATAACAGCTTGCAGTCTCTGAGGCATGGACTTAATGAGTGACAAACAGTACTTTTCATCAATCTTGCTCCAACTTTCTCTGATTGCTGTTTCCAGATCAGCTTTGCAGGTTGGAGCCTTGTCATGGACCATTTTCTTCAACTTCCACCAAAGATTTTCAATTGGATTGAGATCCGGACTATTTGCAGGCCATGACATTGACCTTATGTGTCTTCTTTCAAGGAATGTTTTCACAGTTTTTGCTCTATGGCAGGATGCATTATCATCTTGAAAAATGATGTCATTATCCCCAAACATCCTTTCAATTGATGGGATAAGAAAACTGTCCAAAATATCAATGTAAACTTTGGCATTTATTGAAGATGTAATGACAGCCATCTCCCCAGTGCCTTTACCTGACAAGCAGCCCCAGATCAGCAATGACTGTGGAAATTCGCATGTTCTCTTCATGCAGTCATCTTTATAAAGCTCATTGGAACGGCACCAAACAAAAGTTCCAGCATCATCACCTTGCCCAATGCAGATTCGCGATTCATCACTAAATATGACTTTCATCCAGTCATCCACAGTCCACGATTGCTTTTCCTTAGCCCATTGTAACCTTGTTTTTTTCTGTTTAGGTGTTAATGATGGCTTATGTTTAGCTTTTCTTTATGTAAATCCCATTTCCTTTAGGCAGTTTCTTACAGTTCGGTCACAGACATTGACTCCAGTTTCCTCACATTCATTCCTCATTTGTTTTGTTGTGCATTTCCTGCTTTGGAGACATATTGCTTTAAGTTTCTGGTCTTGACGCTTTGATGTCTTGGTCTACCAGTATGTTTGCCTTTAACAACCTTTCCATGTTGTTTGTATTTGGTCCAGAGTTTAGACACGGCTGACTGTGAACAACCAACATCTTTTGCAACATTGTGTGATGATTTACCTTCTTTTAAGAGTTTGATAATCCTCTCCTTTGTTTCAATTGCCATCTCTCGTGTTGGAGCCATGATTCACATCAGTCCACTTGGTGCAACAGCTCTCCAAGGTGTGATCACTCCTTTTTAGATGCAGACTAACTAGCAGATCTAATTTGATTCAGGTGTTAGTTTTGGAAATGACAATTTTCTGGGTGATTCCATAATTTTTTCCCTCTGCTTCGTCTGAAAAAAATTACCCTTACCGAGTACCACATTTTTTTCTTGATTTCTTTTAGTGTTTCTTAAAGCCATAAAGTTGCCATTTGAATGACTTTAGTTTTGTGCCATGTCTGTGATCTGCTTTTTTTTCAATAACATTAAACAACTGAATGAACATCTTCCGAGCCTGGTGATTCCATAATTTTTGCCAGAGGTTGTAGTAGTCATATTCTTGTACATAGGGGGCAGTATTACAGTAGTTATATTCTTGTACATAGGGGGCAGTATTATAGTAGTTACAGTTGTGCTCAAAAGTTTACATACCCCGGCAGAATTTTTGCTTTCTTGGCCTTGTTTCAGAGAATATGAATCATAACAAAAAAACTTTTTATCCACTCATGGTTATTGGTTGGATGAAGCCATTTATTGTCAAACTACTGTGTTTTCTCTTTTTAATGACCCCGATCAAAAGTTCACATACCCTGGTAATTTTGGCCTGATAACATGCTCAGAATTTGACACAAATGGGTTTGAATGGCTACTAAAGGTAACATCCTCACCTGTGACCTTGTTTGCTTGTAATTAGTGTGTGTGTGTGCATAAAAGCTGAGTGAGTTTCTGGGATCCAGACAGACTCTTGCATTTTTCATCCAGCCCACTGACGTTCCTGGATTGTGAGTTATGGGGAACGCAAAAGTATTGTCAACGGATCTATGGGAAAAGGTAGTAGAACTGTATAACACAGGAAAGGGATACAAAAAGATACCAAGGAATTAATAATGCCAGTCAGCAGCGTTCAAACTGTGATTAACAAATGGAAAATCGAGGGCTCTGTAAAAACCAAACCACGGTCATGGAGACCAACAAAAATTTCGGCTACAACTGCCAGGAAAATTTGTTCGGGATGCAAAGAAAAACCCACAAATAACATCAGCTCTCTGAAAACTAGCGGTGTGGCTGTTTCAAGTTTCCCAATAAGGAGGCACTTGAAGAAAAATGGGCTGCATGGTCGAGTCGCCAGAAGAAAGCCATTACTGCGCAAATGCCACAAAGTATCTTGCCTACAATATGCCAGACAGCACAGAGACGAGCCTCAAAACTTCTGGAACAAGGTAATTTGGAGTGATGAGACCAAAATTGAACTTTTTGGCCACAACCATAAATGTTACATTTGGAGAGAGGTCAACAAGGCCTATGATGAAAGGCGTACCATTCCTACAGTAAAGCACGAAGGTGGATCGCTGATGTTTTGGGGATGTGTGAGCTACAAAGGCACAGGAAACTTGGTAAAAGTTGAAAGAAATATGAATGCTGCTCGTTATCAGCAAATACTGGAGGCAAATTTGCACTCATCAGCCCGGAAGCTGCATATTGGACGTTCCAACATGACAACGATCCAAAACACAAGGCCAAGTCGACCTGTGATTGGCTACAGCAGAACAAAGTGAAGGTTCTGGAGTGGTCATCTCAGTCTCCTGACCTCAGTATCATTGAGCCACTCTGGGGAGATCTCAAGCGCGCAGCTCATGCTAGACAGCCCAGGAATTTACAGGAACTGGAGGCTTTTTGCCAAGAAGAAAGGGCAGTTTTACCATCTGAGAAAATAAAGAACCTCATCCACAACTACCACAAAAGACTTCAAGCTGTCATTGATATTAAAGGGGGCAATACACGGTATTAAGAACTGGGGTATGTGAACTTTTGATCAGGGTCATTTGGATGTTGTTTTTGGTTGTCATTAAGATTTAAAAAGAGAAAACACAGTAGTTTTACAATAAATGGCTTCACCCAACCAATAACCAAGAGTGCAGAAAAAGTTTTTTTGTTATCATTCATATTCTCTGAAACAAGGCCAAGAAAGCAAAAAGTCAGCTGGGGTATGTAAACTTTTGAGCACAACTGTATATTCTTTGTAAGGTTTGGTACTCACTCGGCTGCTGTTGAGGTAGGCACAGTAGCGTTTTCAGGGAAAACCAGGCTTGTTTATTAAATAGCATAAACCGCTCAGGAAGCAAAACAAAAACACAGCCTTTCCCGGCATAAAGTGTAAACACAAAGTAAAACATTCGTACAAGGTTGCGGGTTCGCCCGCTCAAGTTACATTCCAGTCCTTAGGTCCTTAAGCAGACCAACACTCTGGAGATCCACACATCTCCAGACACAGGCACTGAATGAGACACTCGGCCTCCATTTTATACACACACCCCCCAAATGTGAGCAGCCAATCCCACCCGTCTCTTATGACCGCTCGTAAAAACCGGCCCTGATACGCCCTATTAACCCCCTCAGCACTATGTGTGCTGCAGCATGCTTTCCCGGTTTTACATCACTGAAGCTACCAACCTCGGTGATTCATATCTCCCCTGAAGGACATGTCCAGCGGCCATGCTAAATACCCCCTGCCCTCCCGTCTGCCCAAAGCCGGGGGGTTGGCAACTTCTGCTAACATACAGTGGACCCTTGATAATGCATCAGCATTGCCAGGCAGTTTCCCAGGCCTGTTCTCTACCTGGAAGCTGAACTCCTGAAGAGCTAGGAACCACCAGGTTACTTGAGCATTGTTCCCCTTCTTCCCGCTCATCCACCTTAGTGGGGCATGGTCTGACACCGGCCTGAACTTCCTGCCTAAGCTGTAGTATCTTAGGGTGTCCAGCGCCCACTTGATGGCCAAACATTCCTTCTCCAATATGGAGTAATTTCTCTCACAAGACGTCAGCTTCTGGCTTAAATACATTATGGGGTGCTGTTCGCCGTTAATCTCTTGTGAAAGGACAGCACCCAGCCCGACTTCTGATGCGTCCGTCTGGACCACAAACTCCTTCAAGAAATCCGGTGTCACCAACACCAGCTGTTTACACAGAGCTTGCTTGAGTTCCTGGAAGGCCGTTTCTGTTTCTGGAGACCACTTGGCCATTGCCGATTTTGTCCCTTTTAGGAGGTCTGTCAAAGGGGCGGCTGTCATGGCAAAGTTAGGGATGAACCGGCAGTAGTAGCCCACGATTCCCAGGAACGCTCTGAAATGCTTTTTTGAGAGCGGTTGTGGCCAACCCCGGATCGCTTCAATTTTATTTAATTGGGGCTTTATCACGCCTCTCCCTTCGACATAGCCCAAATATCTGGCTTCCTCCATGCCCATGGCACATTTCTTCGAGTTGATGGAAAACCTCACCTTCCATAGAGCATCGAATATCGCCTAGACTGTGGTCAGATGGCTACCCCAATCCTGGCTGTAGATCATGATATCATCCAGGTAGGCTGCTGCATACTTCTTGTGGGGAGCTAGAATCCGGTCCATGGCTCTCTGGAAGGTAGCTGGTGCTCCTTGCAACCCAAATGGCATCCTGGTGTATTGGAAGCACCCATCTGGCATTGAAAAGGCTGTCTTCTCCTTGGCCTCTTGGGACATAGGGTTCTGCCAATACCCTTTTGTGAAGTCAAGGGTGGTAATGTACCTGGCCGGCCTTAGTCTCTCAATTAGTTCATCTACCCTGGGCATTGAGTATGAATCAAACTTCAGTTTGCTATAGTCATTGCAGAACCGCCATTCTCCATCTGGTTTCGGCACTAAGACTATGGAACTGGACCAGTCACTCTTGGACTCTTCGATGACCCCCAGATTCATAATGCGCTTCACCTCCTTCGAGATTACCTCTCGGCGGGCTTCAGGAATCAGATATGGCTTCATATTCACTCGGACATGAGGCTCCGTAAGTACCTCATGCTCTATGACCTGAGTACAGCCCGGTAGATCCAGGAACAGGTCCCTGTTCCGCTGCAGCATTTCTCGGCATTGTTGCTTCTGGGCACGTGACAGCGACTGTGCCACCTTGACTTCCTCCACGTCTGTTTCAGTCTTCGCCATCAAACATGGAGCTTCCACAGGCTCCCTGTCTCGCCACACCTGGTAGGGCTTTCTTCTCCCAGGTTGGTGGACCCTATAGTTGACGTAACCAAGCTTCTCAATCACTTCATAGGGGCCGTGCCACTTGGCCAGGAACTTGCTCTCCACCGTAGGTACCAGCACTAGTACCCGATCCCCAGGGTTGAAGTTTCTCACCCTCGCTGATCTATTGTACACCCTCGACTTTGCCTCTTGTGCTTTGAGGAGGTGTTCTTTCAGAATGGGCATCACCTCTGCAATCCTGTCTTGCATCTGGGCCACATGTTTGATTACACTCCTGTAGTTTGTAGACTCCACCTCCCAGGTCTCCTTTGCTACGTCCAGGAGTCCGAGGGGGTGTCTGCCATATAACAGCTCAAACGGGGAGAACCCTGTAGAGGCCTTTGGGACTTCTCTAATGAAGAACAGCAGGTACTGCAGTAGACTGCCCCACCAGTCCCGGCCGTTTTTCTCGACGACCTTCTTTAACATTGCCTTCAAGGTTTTATTAAACCTCTCCACTAAGCCATCTGTCTGGGGGTGATAGACTGAGGTCCTGAGTTGTGTGATTTTTGCAGGGTTTTGCCCAACTCCCGCATCACCCTTGACATAAATGGGGTCCGTTAAGATCTCTTTAGGCAACCCCGTTCTAGAGAAGATGTGGACCAACCCCCGGGCTATACGCATTTGGCCGAGGAGTTACGTAGTGGGGCGGCCTCCAGATACCGTGTAGCATAGTCCAGTACCACCAGGATATACTGATGTCCATGGCTATGCGATCAAATGGCACCTCAATGATTGGCAACGGCACTAAGGGGCTACGGAAGTGGGCTACTGGGGAGGTCAGCTGGCAGATGGGACATGACCTACAGTAATTTACAATTTCTCTGTGAGAACCGGGCCAGTAGAACCTCTGGAGGATCCTTTCTTGGGCTTTTTCTACCCCCAGGTGACCACCTAAGACATGTGCGTGGGCCATATCTAACACCCTGCGTCTGTACGGCCCTGGCACTAGTAACTGCTCAATTACCTCCCCTCTGAGCTTGGTGATCCGATATAGTAACTACCCATTTACAGCAAAGTACGGATATCGGGTGTCAGCCCCCGGCTCTTCTCACTGTCCTGAATGGTGTTATCATTATCAAACGCCCCTTTTTAGAGTCCAGTCTCTGAGCTGGGCGGTTCCAAAGTTTCTTCCAGACACCTCCAGCTCAGAGATGTTGGCCTCTGGGGATGCTGCTGCTGCCTCATCCTTATCCCCCAACAAGCACACAAAAAGGAAACCTGGTTGTTGTCTGGACAACCTGGTTTCCTCCCTTTCTCCCACAAGTCCCAAAACAAGGCAAAGTCCCGCCCTATTATAACAGGGTGCAACAGGTCCTTGACTACGCCCACCTCATGGGATTCGCGCCACAGTCTGTGTCTATGACCACTTGGGACACAGGGTAGTCTTTAGCGTCCCCATAGATACGACGGACGCCAACCTTTTTCCCCGGAGCCAGCCGATGAAACTGTGGCTCTTACTAGGGTTACCAAACTCCCCAAGTCTAACAGAACAGTCACTTGCACTCCATTCACTGATACGAGACATGCCTGCGGTCCCTCGCCTGGTTGAGAAATAGCATTGCAGGCTGAATAAGCAAAGTACGAACAGTGCCCTCCTGCACTGCAGTCCATTGGCAACGGGCGGATATGTGACCTGGGGTATGACATCTCCAACATACTACGTTATGGGGCGGGACCTTGGGCTGCAACTCAGATCCCTCCTGGGCTCTAGTACGCCCCCCAGATGTGGCTCTACAACTTTAGCTAATCCCCCTCTTTTGGGTGTCCGCCCCCTTTTGGGAACCCCAGTATGGAGACGCTACAACCCCTGATTCCCCAATGAACTCTCTATGGCCTGGTACTTTTCCACCAACCCCGCCAGGTCATCGGCATTGCGGGGATCCCCCTGGGCAACCCAGGATTGCACCGGCCTCAGAAGGGAGTGTATGAACCTGTCTATGACTACCCTCTCCACCATCTGTGCTCGGGAGGAAGATTCAGGTTGCAACCACTTTTGGACCAGGTGTAAGAGGTCGAACATTTGGGACCGGGGAAGTTTGTCACTGCAATAGGCCCAGTGGTGCACCCGTTTCGCCCTGCCAGTCAGAGTCACTCCCAAGCGCGCCAAGATCTCAGTTTTTAATTTGGGATACTCTTTTGCGTCCTGCAAGGCCAAGTCATAATAAGGTTTCTGCGGCTCTCCCATTAAATATGGCGCCAAAACCTCCGACCACTGCTCCGGAGGCAATTTCCCTTGCTCTGCCACCCTCTCAAAGACCGTCAGGAACGCCCCGAAGCCATCACCCGGGGTCATCTTTTGCAATGCTCTCCTTTACCGTCATCACCTGGAGTGTGGGGGTGGCGCGGTTGCCCTGCCACAGGTCACCTCGGCCAGGAGCTCCATCTGCTGCTTGTGCTGTAGTTGCTGCATCTGCTGTTGATGCTGCTGCTGTGCAAGCTGCTGCTGTTGCAACTGCTGTTGATTAGCCTGCACCAGTTGCTTAATCAGCTCCTCCATGCTGTCGGACGTCCCTTGCTGGCTGGCGGCCTTCACCCAGGACATTAAACGGTTTTCTGTAGCAGTCACACTGCCCTTTGGGATTCGTGCCCGTGCTTCTAGCACCAATTGTAAGGTTTGGTACTCACTCGGCTGCTGTTGAGGTAGGCACAGTAGCGTTTTCAGGGAAATCCAGGCTTGTTTATTAAATAGCATAAACCGCTCAGGAAGCAAAACAAAAACACAGCCTTTCCCGGCATAAAGTGTAAACACAAAGTAAAACGTTCATACAAGGTTGCGGGTTCGCCCGCTCAAGTTACATTCCAGTCCTTAGGTCCTAACACAGACCAACACTCTGGAGATCCACACATCTCCAGACACAGGCACTGCATGAGACACTCGGTCTCCATTTTATGCCCACACTCTGGGGTTGGGATATGTGAGCAGCCAATCCCACCTGTCTCTTCTGACTGCTCGTAAAAAATGGCCCTGATATGCCCTATTAACCCACTTGGCACTGTGTGCTGGAGCATTCTTTCCTGGGTTTACTTCACTGAAGCTACCAACCTCAGTGATACATATCTCCCCTCAATGACATGTCCGGCGGCCAGGTCATATCTTGTACATAGGAGCAGTATTATAGTAGTTATATTCTTGTACATAGGGGCAGTATTACAGTAGTTATATTCTTGTACATAGGGGCAGTGTTATAGTAGTTATATTCTTGTACATAGGGGTCATTATTATAGTAGTTATATTCTTGTACATAGGAGCAGTATTATAGTAGTTATATTGTACATAGGAGCAGTATTATAGTAGTTATATTGTACATAGGAACAGTATTATAGTAGTTATATTCTTGTACATAGTTGCAGTATTATAGTAGTTATATTCTTGTACATAGGAGCAGTATTATAGTAGTTATATTCTTGCACATAGGAGTAGTATTATAGTAGTTATATTCTAGTACATAGGAGTAGTATTATAGTAGTTATATTCTTTTACATAGGCGTCATTATTATAGTAGTTATATTCTTGTACATAGTTGCAGTATTATAGTAGTTATATTCTTGTACATAGGAGCAGTATTATAGTAGTTATATTCTTGCACATAGGAGCAGTATTATAGTAGTTATATTCTTGTACATAGGAGTAGTATTATAGTAGTTATATTCTTGTACATAGGAGCAGTATTATAGTAGTTATATTCTTGTACATAGGAGCAGTATTATAGTAGTTATATTCTTGTACATAGTTGCAGTATTATAGTAGTTATATTCTTGTACATAGGGGGCAGTATTATAGTAGTTATATTCTTGTACATAGGGGCAGTATTATAGTAGTTATATTCTTGTACATAGGAGCAGTATTATAGTAGTTATATTCGTGTACATAGGAGCAGTATTATAGTAGTTATATTCTTGTACATAGGAGCAGTATTATAGTAGTTATATTCTTTTACATAGGGGTCATTATTATAGTAGTTATATTCTTGTACATAGGAGCAGTATTATAGTAGTTATATTCTTGTACATAGGGGCAGTATTACAGTAGTTATATTCTTGTACATAGGGGCAGTGTTATAGTAGTTATATTCTTGTACATAGGGGTCATTATTATAGTAGTTATATTCTTGTACATAGGAGCAGTATTATAGTAGTTATATTGTACATAGGAGCAGTATTATAGTAGTTATATTGTACATAGGAACAGTATTATAGTAGTTATATTCTTGTACATAGTTGCAGTATTATAGTAGTTATATTCTTGTACATAGGAGCAGTATTATAGTAGTTATATTCTTGCACATAGGAGTAGTATTATAGTAGTTATATTCTAGTACATAGGAGTAGTATTATAGTAGTTATATTCTTTTACATAGGCGTCATTATTATAGTAGTTATATTCTTGTACATAGTTGCAGTATTATAGTAGTTATATTCTTGTACATAGGAGCAGTATTATAGTAGTTATATTCTTGCACATAGGAGCAGTATTATAGTAGTTATATTCTTGTACATAGGAGTAGTATTATAGTAGTTATATTCTTGTACATAGGAGCAGTATTATAGTAGTTATATTCTTGTACATAGGAGCAGTATTATAGTAGTTATATTCTTGTACATAGTTGCAGTATTATAGTAGTTATATTCTTGTACATAGGGGGCAGTATTATAGTAGTTATATTCTTGTACATAGGGGCAGTATTATAGTAGTTATATTCTTGTACATAGGAGCAGTATTATAGTAGTTATATTCGTGTACATAGGAGCAGTATTATAGTAGTTATATTCTTGTACATAGGAGCAGTATTATAGTAGTTATATTCTTGTACATAGGGGCAATATTCTAGTAGTTATATTCTTGTACATAGGAGCAGTATTATAGTAGTTATATTCGTGTACATAGGGGGCAGTATTATTGTAGTTATATTCTTGTACATAGGGGCAGTATTATAGTAGTTATATTCGTGTACATAGGGGGCAGTATTATTGTAGTTATATTCTTGTACATAGGGGCAGCGTTATAGTAGTTATATTCTTGTACATAGTAGCAGTATTATAGTAGTTATATTCTTGTACATAGGGGACAGTATTATAGTAGTTATATTCTTGTACATAGGGGCAGTATTATAGTAGTTATATTCTTGTACATAGGGAGCAGTATTATAGTAGTTATATTCTTGTACATAGGGGACAGTATTATAGTAGTTATATTCTTGTACATAGGTGCAGTATTATAGTAGTTATATTCTTGTATATAGGAGCAGTATTATAGTAGTTATATTCTTGTACATATGAGCAGTATTATAGTAGTTATATTCCTGTACATAGGGGGCAGTATTATAGTAGTTAATTCTTGTACATAGGGAGCAGTATTATAGTAGTTATATTCTTGTATATAGGAGCAGTATTATAGTAGTTATATTCCTGTACATAGGGGGCAGTATTATAGTAGTTATATTCCTGTACATAGGGGGCAGTATTATAGTAGTTAATTCCTGTACATAGGGGGCAGTATTACAGTAGTTATATTCTTGTACATAGGGGTCAGTATTATAGTAGTTAATTCCTGTACATAGGGGGCAGTATTATAGTAGTTAATTCTTGTACATAGGAGGCAGTATTATAGTAGTTATATTCTTGTATATAGGAGCAGTATTATAGTAGTTATATTCTTGTACATAGGAGCAGTATTATAGTAGTTATATTCTTGTACATAGGGAGCAGTATTATAGTAGTTATATTCTTGTACATAGGAAGCAGTATTATAGTAGTTATATCCTTGTACATAGGAGCAGTATTATAGTAGTTATATTCTTGTACATAGGGAGCAGTATTATAGTAGTTATATTCTTGTACATAGGAAGCAGTATTATAGTGGTTATATCCTTGTACATAGGAGCAGTATTATAGTAGATATATTTTTGTACATAGGAGCAGTATTATAGTAGATATATTTTTGTACATAGGGGCAGTATTATAGTAGTTATATTTTTGTACATAGGGGCAGTATTATAGTAGTTATATTTTTTGTACATAGGAGCAGTATTATAGTAGTTATATTTTTGTACATAGGGGCAGTATTATAGTAGATATATTTTTGTACATAGGGGCAGTATTATAGTAGTTATATTCCTGTACATAGGGGGCAGTATTACAGTAGTTATATTCTTGTACATAGGGGTCAGTATTATAGTAGTTAATTCCTGTACATAGGGGGCAGTATTATAGTAGTTAATTCTTGTACATAGGAGGCAGTATTATAGTAGTTATATTCTTGTATATAGTAGCAGTATTATAGTAGTTATATTCTTGTACATAGGAGCAGTATTATAGTAGTTATATTCTTGTACATAGGGAGCAGTATTATAGTAGTTATATTCTTGTACATAGGAAGCAGTATTATAGTAGTTATATCCTTGTACATAGGAGCAGTATTATAGTAGTTATATTCTTGTACATAGGGAGCAGTATTATAGTAGTTATATTCTTGTACATAGGAGCAGTATTATAGTAGTTATATTCTTGTACATAGGGAGCAGTATTATAGTTGTTATATTCTTGTACATAGGGGGCAGTATTATAGTAGTTATAGTATTGTACATAGGAGCAGTATTATAGTAGATATATTTTTGTACATAGGAGCAGTATTATAGTAGTTATATTTTTGTACATAGGAGGCAGTATTATAGTAGATATATTTTTGTACATAGGGGCAGTATTATAGTAGATATATTTTTGTACATAGGGGCAGTATTATAGTAGATATATTTTTGTACATAGGGGCAGTATTATAGTAGTTATATTCTTGCACATAGGGGCAGTATTATAGTAGTTATATTCTTGTACATAGGAGCAGTATTATAGTAGTTATATTCTTGTACATAGGAGCAGTATTATAGTAGATATATTTTTGTACATAGGAGCAGTATTATAGTAGATATATTTTTGTACATAGGAGCAGTATGATTTGAAGGTATATTCTTGTATGAGGGGCAGTGTTACAATAGATGCCATATTACGCAGTGTTTCTATTGTGCTTCATCCCTTGCTGATGTCCTGACTTCCTCCTAGGTGCACTGTGGGAGAAATCACAGATGCGATGAAGAAGGTGTTTGGTGAGCACAAAGCCAGCGATAGAATGGTGAGCGGAGCGTATCGCCAGGAGTACGGGGAGAGTGAAGAGATCGCCTTTGCTCTCAAGAGGTAAAAACAAAGGAAAAAGCACATTGTGTTAATTGTAAGGGTGAATTGTGAACCTTCTCCAAGGTCATCGTCATTAGGGTAGATACATTTCTGCCACCAGTAGCGCCATGCCTTTTTTTAAGACCACGCTCCTTATGTTGGTGGCCACTTCCATTTTATAACATTCCTGCTAAGAATCCCAGTAAGTATCTGCACGTTGTCAGTTATCTCTGAAGGGTTAATGACCAGTAAAGCTCTGCTGCGTCTATCAACAGTAGCTGTAGTTTGTTAGCTGCACAATTGCCCTCTTCCACACTGTGTTACCAGCTTCATGAAATAACCAGTCCAGCTCTGCTACATCTGTGTACCAGAATAGTAGTAGTGAGTTTGTCACTCAGCAGTTTGGGGTTCTGTTATTCTTGGGTTGTGAAAACCCCTGTGTGTTATTACCTAATGTAGGTAAATGTAGTCCACTAGCGGCAAATTGTAACTGAGCGCTTGGAAGATTTGAGTGACAAATCCATCTCTTGTACATTGGTCTGCAGATGTAGCAGTGCTGAGTTTCATCTTTGCAGCATTAATCATTGAGCGCAGCTCCTGCTGCTGCCACACTCTGTCAGAACGGTGGTACTGATGCCTGAGGCCCCACTGATCTGACGGATACGGGAAGAGCGCACACGGCATCGGGGATGTTCCTCCACTTCTCACAAATTCCCTTTCTGTTTTTCTCACGCACTCTCTCTTTTCTATGTCTTCTCTCTCTCTCCCTCTCCCTCTCTCTCTCCCTTTCAGTCTGACTCCTCTTTCTGTCTCTTTTATTTGTCTCTTTCACAATCTCCCATTTCTAGCTCTCTCGTGCATCCCTTTGTCTGCCTGTCTGTATATTTTCATGTTTCTCTGTCTTTGTCCCATTCTCCCTAACTGTATCTCCCTCACACTCCGTTACACTTATACTAACATTCAGTGTCCCTCCCTAACGTTCTTATACACCCTCTCTCTCATTGGCTCTCTGCCTCTCATAATCTCTCTTGCAGGCACTCTCTTTCATGTGGGTGCCCTGCCTCCCTCTCTCTTTGGCACTGGCGTTGTGCCTCCCTCCCTCTCTCTTTGGCACTGGCGTTGTGCCTCCCTCCCTCTCTCTTTGGCACTGGCGTTGTGCCTCCCTCCCTCTCTCTTTGGCACTGGCGTTGTGCCTCCCTCCCTCTCTCTTTGGCACTGGCGTTGTGCCTCCCTCCCTCTCTCTTTGGCACTGGCGTTGTGCCTCCCTCCCTCTCTCTTTGGCACTGGCGTTGTGCCTCCCTCCCTCTCTCTTTGGCACTGGCGTTGTGCCTCCCTCCCTCTCTCTTTGGCACTGGCGTTGTGCCTCCCTCCCTCTCTCTTTGGCACTGGCGTTGTGCCTCCCTCCCTCTCTCTTTGGCACTGGCGTTGTGCCTCCCTCCCTCTCTCTTTGGCACTGGCGTTTTTGGCATCGTCCAGCTAGCTCTTGATTCCAGCTCACCTGCCTGTAATGCTTCTCCATTACCAGGAAGCCCGGCGCATGCGCAGTGCTCACTGTAGTCCCCTATATGTGGTCGTCCTCTTTTCTGTATGTCTGCAGTGTGACACTTCTGCTGATGGTAAGTTTTGTGGGATCATTTATTGCAGAGTTGAGTGCTTTATGGAAAGAGAAGGACGAAGACCTCGTCTGCTTGTCGCCAAAATGGGTCAAGACGGCCATGATAGGGGAGCGAAGGTTATCGCCACAGGGTTTGCTGACCTCGGCTTTGATGTGGACATCGGACCCCTTTTCCAGGTGACCTGTTATAATTAATACTAATTGCTGCTCTCTTCATCCTCCTGACTTGTCTGCTATATTAACTCCTCCCATGTATGTCACACCATCTCAGCTGTTCGGGCCACCGCCTAAAGAGTCCGGTTACTGTTAGCAGCCAATTTTCAATTTTGCCCTTTCACTTTCCCTCTTTTTTTTCAAGAGCCATAACTTTTATATTTTTCCATCTACTTAGCAATAGGAGGGCTTGATTTAGTTTTTTTTGCAGGACGAGTTGTACTTTTGAATAATTAACTTTTTTTGTTTGCTTTTATGGCGTTCACAGGACTGTAAAAATCATGGTGTACAATCATGGCGCTAACAAACTTGTATAGGATTTTTTATTATTTTAGCGGTTTATATACACTGCTCAAAAAAATAAAGGGAACACTCAAATAACACATCCTAGATCTGAATGAATGAAATATTCTCATTGAATACTTTGTTCTGTACAAAGTTGAATGTGCTGACAACAAAATCACACAATAATCATCAATGGAAATCAAATTTATTAACCAATGAAGTCCTGGATTTGGAGTCACCCCCAAAATGAAAGTGGAAAAACCCACTACAGGCTGATCCAACTTTGATGTAATGTCCTTAAAACAAGTCAAAATGAGGCTGAGTATTGTGTGTGGCCTCCACGTGCCTGTATGACCTCCGTACAACGCCTGGGCATGCTCCTGATGAGGCTGAGTATTGTGTGTGGCCTCCACGTGCCTGTATGACCTCCCTACAACACCTGGGCATGCTCCTGATGAGGCTCAGTATTGTGTGTGGCCTCCACGTGCCTGTATGACCTCCCTACAACGCCTGGGCATGCTCCTGATGAGGCTGAGTATTGTGTGTGGCCTCCACGTGCCTGTATGACCTCCCTACAACACCTGGGCATGCTCCTGATGAGGCTCAGTATTGTGTGTGGCCTCCACGTGCCTGTATGACCTCCCTACAACGCCTGGGCATGCTCCTGATGAGGCTGAGTATTGTGTGTGGCCTCCACGTGCCTGTATGACCTCCCTACAATGCCTGGGCATGCTCCTGATGAGGCTGAGTATTGTGTGTGGCCTCCACGTGCCTGTATGACCTCCCTACAACGCCTGGGCATGCTCCTGATGAGGCTCAGTATTGTGTGTGCCTCCACGTGCCTGTATGACCTCCCTACAACGCCTGGGCATGCTCCTGATGAGGCTCAGTATTGTGTGTGGCCTCCACATGCCTGTATGACCTCCCTACAACGCCTGGGCATGCTCCTGATGTGGCTGAGTATTGTGTGTGGCCTCCACGTGCCTGTATGACCTCCGTACAACGCCTGGGCATGCTCCTGATGAGGCTGAGTATTGTGTGTGGCCTCCGTGCCTGTATGACCTCCCTACAACGCCTGGGCATGCTCCTGATGAGGCTGAGTATTGTGTGTGGCCTCCACGTGCCTCTATGACCTCCCTACAACGCCTGGGCATGCTCCTGATGAGGCTGAGTATTGTGTGTGGCCTCCACGTGCCTGTATGACCTCCCTACAACACCTGGGCATGCTCCTGATGAGGCTCAGTATTGTGTGTGGCCTCCACGTGCCTGTATGACCTCCCTACAACGCCTGGGCATGCTCCTGATGAGGCTGAGTATTGTGTGTGGCCTCCACGTGCCTGTATGACCTCCCTACAACACCTGGGCATGCTCCTGATGAGGCTCAGTATTGTGTGTGGCCTCCACGTGCCTGTATGACCTCCCTACAACGCCTGGGCATGCTCCTGATGAGGCTGAGTATTGTGTGTGGCCTCCACGTGCCTGTATGACCTCCCTACAATGCCTGGGCATGCTCCTGATGAGGCTGAGTATTGTGTGTGGCCTCCACGTGCCTGTATGACCTCCCTACAACGCCTGGGCATGCTCCTGATGAGGCTCAGTATTGTGTGTGCCTCCACGTGCCTGTATGACCTCCCTACAACGCCTGGGCATGCTCCTGATGAGGCTCAGTATTGTGTGTGGCCTCCACATGCCTGTATGACCTCCCTACAACGCCTGGGCATGCTCCTGATGTGGCTGAGTATTGTGTGTGGCCTCCACGTGCCTGTATGACCTCCGTACAACGCCTGGGCATGCTCCTGATGAGGCTGAGTATTGTGTGTGGCCTCCGTGCCTGTATGACCTCCCTACAACGCCTGGGCATGCTCCTGATGAGGCTGAGTATTGTGTGTGGCCTCCACGTGCCTCTATGACCTCCCTACAACGCCTGGGCATGCTCCTGATGAGGTTGCGGATGGTCTCCTGTGGGATCTCCTCCCAGACCTGGACTAAAGCATCCGCCAACTCCTGGACAGTCTGTGGTGCAACGTGACGTTGGTGGATGGAGCGAGACATGATGTCCCAGATGTGCTCAATCGGATTCAGGTCTGGGGAATGGGCGGCCAGTCCATAGCTTCAATGCCTTCATCTTGCAGGAACTGCTGACACACTCCAGCCACATGAGGTCTGGCATTGTCCTGCATTAGGAGGAACCAAGGGCCAACCGCACCAGCATATGATCTCACAAGGGGTCTGAGGATCTCATCTCGGTACTTAATGGCAGTCAGGTTACCTCTGGCGAGCACATGGAGGGCTGTGCGGCCCTCCAAAGAAATGCCACCCCACACCATTACTGACCCACTGCCAAACCGGTCATGCTGAAGGATGTTGCAGGCAGCAGATCGCTCTCCACAGTATCTCCAGACTCTGTCACATCTGTCATGTGCTCAGTGTGAACCTGTTTTCATCTGTGAAGAGCACAGGGCGCCAGTGGCGACTTTGCCAATCCTGGTGTTCTGTGGCAAATGCCAAGCGTCCTGCACGGTGTTGGGCTGTGAGCACAACCCCCATCTGTGGACGTCGGGCCCTCATACCACCCTCATGGAGTCGGTTTCTAACCGTTTGTGCAGACACATGCACATTTGTGGCCTGCTGGAGGTCATTTTGCAGGGCTCTGGCAGTGCTCCTCCTGTTCCTCCTTGCACAAAGGCGGAGGTAGCGGTCCTGATGCTGGGTTGTTGCCCTCCTACGGCCCACAAGAGGTATTTTGTTTTCATTGAAAAAAATGAAAAAAAAAAAAGTATTAAAAATATTTAAAATAATAAAATATAAGTATGTGTGTGTGTGTGTGTGTGTATGTATATATATTATATTTCTAAGTTTGAATCACTTCCCCTCCAAAGATAAAAAAATGAATATATATATTTATTAGAATATATTTTTATTTTTTTAACTTTTTTCTTTTATTAGTCTTTCACCTTTTTGTTACTTTTCGCCATGGGTTTTTTTTTCATGTTGCACCATATACTGCCATATTTTTCAAATAATCCCTTATGAAGCCCAGCCACAAACGGGGGCTTGTGCCCCGCATTCTCCCCACACAACACAGCTGATCTCCTTATCAGCTCTGGAAGGTCTGAAGTTTGGTCCCTTCAATCATATTGTGGATGGACATGGGGCACGATGGAATGGTATGGACAGAGTATTGGAAGGGAAATTCAGAAATAATCATGTCCTTGGAGACTAATAGGAGCTGATGTTGTAGCTCAGGCTGACACAATCGCTGCTTCGGGCACATCTTCCCTTTAAATTATCTTCCCAATAGCAGGACCATTATATTCGAGGGAGTCACATAGAGGGCATCCCTCTATTCCTGCCCCCCGAGGTGCAGTCACACATTAGTGTTGTGATGACGAACCGATTACCAGGTCATTAACACTTTGTGTTCGGCAATTTTTTAATATTTTTTTCTTATTATTTTCTTAAAGTAAATCATACAAATGACATGAGACAAGTTTCTTCTCACCACTCTCCATTTTAAGATATTAGTGATCACTTACTTTGCTGTGAACCAGGGTTGTTGCCTTGGTCTAACATTTTTGGGATAATCAACGTAGTGACGGCACATCAGGAATTAGTTTCTGACTTCTAAAGTAACTGCTCTGAATGCTAAGAAATCGGCCGAACAGTCAGGAATAGAGGTCAAAGTAGTCTCTAAGAATAAAGCCCTTTAGGCTTATAATTCAGAGATTTCCTACTTTTTATGGTTGTGAAATAGATGCGTGGGCGGAGTTTGGCCTGAGGGAGGCGTGAAATCTTGTTATTCATGGGTGGGCTGCTACCTCTAAAAGGAAAACTTTTTTTTTTTTTCCCCCAGATCCACAGGATAATGAAACACTTTCATGATATAACATCAGACTATAACCTTGTTGGAGGCCCATGAGGCAGAGTCCCTTGCGCTCACTGCGTTCTCAGCAATGAGTGAAAAATTTTGTTAAATTTCCAGGTGGAGTTTTCTGTAACAGTTGCTTTTATCCACAGCATATCCGTCATCAGACCTCATAATATAAACTACAGTCATGAATACATTTTTTGGACCCAATGGGACTGCTGTACTTACTTTTAATGAGTGCATGATCCTGATTCTAAAAGGAGCATTTTATGAGTCCAGCTATAGATTGAGAGAGCACATGAGTCCAATTGTACTCCGTTTCTGCCCACCTAGCCTGACTGACAGCTGCAGCTTGTA
Source organism: Phyllobates terribilis (assembly GCF_046119375.1). Lineage (NCBI taxonomy): Eukaryota > Metazoa > Chordata > Amphibia > Anura > Dendrobatidae > Phyllobates > Phyllobates terribilis. Next base: position 64,654,727 of record NW_027362763.1, on the reverse strand, counting down.
CTGAGCAGGATGAGATCTCAGCAGGGAGGAGGGACACTGAGAAGCTGTCAGTCTAGTTAGGTGGGCAGAGATTCAGCAGCAGGGAGGAGGGACACTGAGGAGCGGTCAGTCTAGTTAGGTGGGCGGAGATTTAGCAGCAGGGAGGAGAGGGTACTGGGGAGCATTCAGTCAAGCTAGATCAGTGGAGATGTAGCAGCAGGGAGTCATTGAGAAGCTGTCAATCAGACTCGACAGCGGGAGATTAAGTTTAGTCTTTCATAAAGGCTTATACAGCCAGTTTGACCTACATTTTCACAGTACACCTGCCTTATCAGGTCTAGGAGATTTATTTCAAGGGACCCTCTCTGCTTGGTTTTCCAGATGCAAGTAGTGGTCTGGCTGAATAGGCCCTTGTGCCACATTAACAATGATACCTTTTTTGTAGCGATCCAATGCTCCAGTCAGGAGAAATCTACTGTAGAAGTCCTATGCAAATCAGAGAGGAAGTGCTTTGGGGGCGTGTCAGTTTACTTGGAATAAGCAGTCTAAGTGCAAGGACACGCCCCCGCAGAGCTCTTCTTGACTGATTTGCATATATCTCTAAACTAGATTACTCATTGGATCGTTACAAAAATGATCATTTTTATTTTGGCACAAGCACCTATTCAGCTTTACCAGTAACGTGCTGACAGGCAGGGCTGTGGAGTCGGTGTCCATTTTGGTGGAGTTGGAGTCGGTATAAAATCGACTGACTTTGACTCCTAAAATATATAATAAATTGGGTACAGTAGTTCAATGCAGGATGTGCTGTGTTTTTTTTCATAAGAATTTGGGAAAGTTATGAAAAGTCTTTAGAAATGTTTGCTCTGTTCCTGTTCTAAGGATCTCGGCTTTTAGTTGAGATGAATCTGAGCTGCACTTTATGTACATGCTGAGTAGTGACCAGTGCTGTGGAGTCAGAGTTGGAGTAGAAAGTCAGGGAAATTGAGTGAGTAGTCAGGACAGTTGTTTGGCTTACCGACTCCACAGTTCTGCTGACAGGTTCACTTTACATGTACTGTGGGTACGGAAAGTATTCAGACCCCTTTAAATTTTTCACTCTTTGTTTCATTGCAGCCATTTGGTAAATTCTAAAAAGTTCATTTTTTTCTCATTAATGTACACTCTGCATCCCATCTTGACTAAAAAAATAGAAATGTAGAAATTTTTGCAAATTTATTAAAAAAGAAAAACTGAAATATCACATGGTCATAAGTATTCAGAACCTTTGCTCAGTATTGAGTAGAAGCACCCTTTTGAGCTAGTACAGCCATGAGTCTTCTTAGGAATGATGCAACAAGTTTTTCACACCTGGATTTTGGGGATCCTCTGCCATTCTTCCTTGCAGATCCTCTCCAGTTCCGTCAGGTGTACGGAGAGGATGGTGAACGTTGGTGGACAGCTATTTTCAGGTCTCTCCAGAGATGCTCAATTGGGTTTAGGTCAGGGCTCTGGCTGGGCCAGTCAAGAATGGTCACAGAGTTGTTCTGTAGCCACTCCTTTGTTATTTTAGCTGTGTGCTTCGGGTCATTGTCTTGTTGGAAGGTGAAGCTCCGGCCAAGTCTGAGGTCCAGAGCACTCTGGAAGAGGTTTTCATCCAGGATATCTCTGTACTTGGCCATATTCATGTTTCCTTCAATTGCAGCCAGTCGTCCTGTCCTTGCAGCTGAAAAACATCCCCATATCATGATGCTGCCACCACCATGTTTCACTGTTGGGATTGTATTAGGCAGGTGATGAGCAGTGCCTGGTTTTCTCCACACATACCACTTAGAATTATCACCAAAAAGTTCTATCTACGTCTCATCAGACCAGAGAATCTTATTTCTCATAGTCTGGGAGTCCTTCATGTGTTTTTTAGCAAACTCTATGCGGGCTTTCATATGTCTTGCACTGAGGAGAACAACAGATTCGACCTCAAGGCTGTGAGGTCTAAAAGATAGGGGGAGGTTGAAAAACAAGTGCAGATCTAAGTGTAGATTTTCTATGTAGGTTAAAAAAGAAATAGGTTTTAGGCTCACCTTTAAATTATCTTGTAATATTGCATGTCGACCTCACAGTTCTATTTCAATATCCAGCTCCTCAGGTATGCAGCTTCGTCACAGGTGTGACAGGATCTCTCAGCCAGGGATCCGTAGGATAGGATTCAGAATAAAGTACCCGATAGGACTAGCGCTCCCAGACTTGCAAGGATTGGAAAATTAACTCTTGGTCTTCAAAAGGTTTATTTCACTCTGTTTTCTCAATATAGTCTATATTAAAACAATAAAACAACGCGTTTCGGCTATGAAAATAAAAAACACATAGCCTTCTTCAGGTATGCATACCTGAAGAAGGCTATGTGTTTATGTTTATAGCCAAAACGTGTTGTTGTTTTAATATATACTATATATAGCGCTAGTCCTATCGGGTACTTTATTCTGAATCCTTGCACTGAGGAGAGGCTTCCGTCGGGCCACTCTGCCATAAAGGCCCAACTGGTGGAGGGTTGCAGTGATACTTGACTTTGTGGAACTTTCTCCCATCTCCCTACTGCATCTCTGGAGCTCAGCCACAGTGATCTTGGGTTTCTTCTTTACCTCTCTCACCAAGGCTCTACTCCCATGATTGCTCAGTTTGGCTGGACGGCCAGGTCTAGGAAGACTTCTGGTGGTCCCAAACTTCTTCCATTTAAGGATTATGGAGGCCACTGTGCTCTTAGGAACCTTGAGTAATGCAGAAATTCTTTTGTAACCTTGGCCAGATCTGTGCCTTGCCACAATTCTGTCTCTGAGCTCCTTGGGCAGTTCCTTTGAGTTCATGATTCTCATTTGGTCTGACATGCACTGTGAGCTGTGAGGTCTTATATAGACAGGTGTATGCCTTTCCAAATCAAGTCCTATCAGTTTAATTAAACACAGCTGGACGCCAATGAAGGAGTAGAACCATCTCAAGGAGGATCACAAGGAAATGGACAGCATGTGACTTAAATATAAGTGTCTGAGCAAAGGGTATGAATACTTATGACCATGTGATATTTCCGTTTTTCTTTTTTAATAAATTTGCAAAAATTTTCTGATTTCTGTTTTTTTCAGTCAAGATGGGATGCAGAGTGTACTTTAATGATAAAAAAAATGAACTTTTTAGAATTTACCAAATGGCTGCAATGAAACAAAGAGTGAAACATTTAAAGGGGTCTGAATACTTTCCGCACCCACTGTACATTATGTGCCAAGTTTGGGTGTATGGAGAGGACTCAGGAACTGGTTGCTGACTGTGTTATAAAGGCAGCATCTGCCCATAACTGCAGTGACCAGAGTACAGACGGAAGCCACAAAGGTGAAGATTTGCTGCTGCAGCAGGAAGGGGTTAAGTGGTACATGGTGGTCCATTTTCTGTAGGCTCTATAACTGTAGCTCAGAGGATATTTGGAGAAGAGCAGAGTATATAGACTCACTGTAGATCTGTGTTTCCACGTGATGTATTTCGTTATGTATAGAATAATCCGGCTTACCTACTGTGATGAATGAGAAATCTTTCCTCCTAATCTTTTCTCAGACGATTGCTCATTTACTCTGGTCTAACATTCCCTGACTTACACACGGGAGGATGTCGCGGGGTCTCCAGTATATGAGTAATTCATAGTGTATATAGAGATGTAAATCTTCAGGTGGCTGTAGGGAACGGCGCACGTTTCAATACCTTAATACTGAGTTCTCTTCTTTTTGTTTTTTTCTATATGGGTTTTAGTGAGGGTTGTTTTTTTTATTTAAGTTTCTGAATGTTAAGATTTAGATTTCCGCTGTTTGGCCGTCTAATTCTGCTGGGTAAATGAAGCATTATATACAAACTATTCACATGAGTGGCTGACCATGTAGTGCGCTGACAGGCTGGGGCAGCTAGAGGAGGAACTTTGGCAGTCAAAGCAGAAAGAGGTACTAAGTACCACTGTAAACCCAAGTACTGGGGGCCCCAAAGTTGGGCCCCGCTTGTGCCAGCAGTATTATTTTTCTCTTTTCCAAGAAGAGGAATCCGTTTTGTTCTGTGCATGCGCTGATCCTGGTGCAAGCACACTGCGCATGCGCTGGTCTTGATATAAACACACTGCGCATGTCCTGATGCAAGCACACTGCGCATGCGCTGGTCCTGATGCAAGCACACTGCGCATGTGCTGGTCCTGATGCAAGCACACTGCGCATGTGCTGGTCCTGATGCAAGCACACTGCGCATGTGCTGGTCCTGATGCAAGCACACTGCACATGCGCTGGTCCTGATGCAAGCACACTGCGCATGCGCTGGTCCTGATGCAAGCACACTGCGCATGTGCTGGTTCTGATGTAAACACATTGTGCATGCGCTGATCCACTCCTATACTATATAAGCACAATCGGCAGTAGAATATAGTAGCTATTAGGTGCATGAGCTGTGTACTTGCCCTCTTCTGAGCACAGGATTCGATTTTGTTCTGCACAGGCTTCGGTTTTGATGCAAATACATCGCGTGTGCTGGTTCTCTCAGGTACTATATAACCGCCATCAAAAGTAGAACACAGTAGATGTCTGGCACATGCTCTGCGGATTGCTCTTTTCTGGGTACATTAATCAGTTTTGTTCTGCACAAGCGCTCGATGCGAACACACTGCAAGTGTGCTAGTTCTCTCCTGTACTGTGTAAGCTACCTCAACACTGTAGAATAAATTTAAATAATTGGTGCATGTGCGGTGAGCTTGTCCTCTTTTGGATAGTGGAATCCGTTTTGATCTGCGCATGCACAGTGTGCTTGTCCTATTGCGGGTAGTGGAATTAGTTTTGATTTGCGCATGCACAGTGTGCTTGTCCTATTGCGGGTAGTGGAATCCGCTTTGCTCTGTGAATGTACAGTGTGCTTGTTCTCTTGTGGGTAGTGGAATCAGCTTTGCTCTGCACATGCGCAATGTGCTTGTTCTCTTGTGGGTAGTGGAATCAGTTTTGCTCTGTACATGCGCAGTGAGCTTGTCCTCTTTTAGGCAGTGGAATCAGTTTTGCTCTGTGCATGCGCAGTGAGCTTGTCCTCTTTTAGGCAGTGGAATCAGTTTTGCTCTGCGCATGCACAATGTGCTTGTTCTCTTGTGGGTAGTGGAATCAGTTTTGCTCTGCTCATGCGCAGTGAGCTTGTCCTCTTTTGGTCAGTGGAATCAGCTTTGCTCTGCGCATGCACAATGTGCTTGTTCTCTTGTGGGTAGTGGAATCAGTTTTGCTCTGCTCATGCGCAGTGAGCTTGTCCTCTTTTGGTCAGTGGAATCAGCTTTGCTCTGCGCATGCACAATGTGCTTGTTCTCTTGTGGGTAGTGGAATCAGTTTTGCTCTGCTCATGCGCAGTGAGCTTGTCCTCTTTTGGTCAGTGGAATCAGCTTTGCTCTGCGCATGCACAATGTGCTTGTTCTCTTGTGGGTAGTGGAATCAGTTTTGCTCTGTATATTCTCAGTGAGCTTGTCCTCTTTGAGGCAGTGGAATCAGTTTTGCTCTGCGTATGCGCAGTGACCTTGAGCCGATTCTGATACAAACACATTGCCATATCCTGGGTCTCTCCTGTACTATCAACAGTAGAATACAAGCAGATGACTCGTGCATGCGTTGTGGATTTCTCTGTTCTGCGTACAGGAATCCCTGTTATTCTCTTCAGGCACTGGTCTTCATGCAAACACACTGCACATGATCTGGTTCTGTGCTGTACTGCATAAGCGCCATCAGCAATAGATTACGGTAGCTATCTGGCTCATTTGCACTATGTATGTAGTGGAATCAGTTTTGCTCTGTGCATGCACCAGTCTTGATGCCAACAACACTGCACATGCTCTGATTCTCTGCTGTACTGTGTAAGCGCCACCAACACTGTAGAACAAATTAAATATTCAGCACATGCGCAGCGTGTTTTCCTCTTTTTGGAGAGTGGAATCAATTTTGCTCTGGACATGAGCCGATCCTGATACAAACACATTGCGCATATAGTGGGTCTCTCCTGTACCACATAAGCGCTATCAACCGTAGAATACAGTAGATGCCTGGTTCATGCGTTGCGGCTTGCTCTCTTCTCTGTACAGGAATCAGATTTGCTCTGCGCATGTACCGGTCCTGATGCAAACACCCTGCGCATGTGCTGGTTCTCTACTGTACTGCATAAGCGCCATCAGCAATAGAATACAGTAGGTACCCGATACAGCCACTTTGCGTTTGCCAACTTCTAGGGAATAGAATAAGTTTTGCTCTGCGCATGCACCGGTCCTGATGCAAACACATTGACCATGCACTGGTACCATACAAGCACAATTGTCTGCATCAGTCAAACAGAAAAAAAAGATTGTCCTGGGGGTGCCTAACTGATTGTGGACCTAAAACCGACATGATTATAAAAGAAGAAGCCTGTCCTTATCTATTCAGTGAAGAATACTGGATGCTCGCATGCCAGCCGGCAAATTATCTGTAGACGTGCCATCACCAGCGTCGCTCACCTCCCAACGCAGAAGTGAACGGAGTTGGACTAACCCCCTTTTGACTTGTCTGTCTCCAGATGATTATAAGTTCTCAGCCTTCTCTTCTTTTAAGCTTCATTTTTTATTTTTGCTAATTTGTAGAAGTAAAATCTTTCTAACTGGAAACCATCAACAAGTATGATACTTTGAAATAGATAGTAAAAAAATGTTAAAGTTGGTCAGGAATATGTAAACAGCCAGTTGTCGGGAGTTGTAATATCGTCGCTGATCCGTGTCTACTATTCTTATGCACTTTTATTGTTTATTCTCACTGGGATTAAGCTGCCGACTAAATGTGTCCGGCACGGTGGGTGTAGTCTGAGGCTCGTGTAGACCGGCCGATCTCCGCCCACTAACGAGCATTGGTTAATTATGCACAAGCGGGTCGGCGCTCATTTACGGCCCTCTTAGAACAATCGTACAGTTCTGTCGGCACGTGTTGCCCCCATAGAGCGTGCATGTTATCAACAGCACGTCTCCAGTTTACACAGTTTGATGTGCTGCCGACAAAGACAATTTAATGGCCATCACTAACAATCCAATCGGGCAACGATTGAGCTTTCGTCTCTTTTTTTTTTTAGCCGATCAGCGACGTGTTCTAATGAAAGCTCGTTTGCCCATTATCAGTCGCTGTAAATTGCCCTTTTGCTCAATTTGGCACCTAATCGTAGAAAGGGTCTTTCCTGTAGAGCCGCGGGCACAGACTGGTGACAATGTGCGCCATCATCTGCCTCCTACGACACGCAACAGGGGCAGCTTTTTAGCCATTTTTTTTTTTTTTTACTCCCAAGCGATTTTCTATTTTTCGCTTTTATTTTTTTCTTCCCCCTTCTTCCAAGAGCCATAACTTTTTTATTTTTCTGTTAATATAGCCGTATGAGGGCTTGTTTTTTGCGGGACGAGTTGTACTTTTGAATAACTCAATTCATCTTACCATATAGTGTACTGGAATACGGGAAAAAAATCTCAAGTGCGGTGAAATTGCAAAAAAAAAGTGCAATTCCGCAATGTTGTTTTTTTTTTTTTTTTTTTTTTTTATTTACCATTTTTTATATATATGGTAAAACTGACCGGCCAATATGATTCCCCAGGTCAGTACGAGTACGCAGATACCAAACATGTATAGATTGGGTGTTTTTTTTTTTTTATTTAAGTGCTGAAAAACAAATTCAGAAACTTGTCAGAAAAACAAATTGCTTATGTCGCCATTTTCCGAGAACTGTAACATATTCATTTTTTGGGATCTGGGGCCGGGTGAGGGCTTATTTTTTTCCCCCGAGCTGACTTTTTATTGATACCATTATGGGGTAGTTTTGATGTTTTAATCACCTCTTATTGTATTTTACTGCAATGTTGAGGCGACCAAAAAAACGTAATCCTGGCGTTAAGAGTATTTTTCTCGTTACGCTGGTTACCGATCGGATTAATTTACTTTGTTTTGACGGCATTTCTGAACGCAGCGACACCAAATATGTGTACTTTTTTTTTTTTTTAATTGTATTCTTTTTAATGAGTTAAAAGAGGTGATTTGAAATTGTGTTGTTTTTTTTTATTTACCGTGTGTGTATGTATATATGTGTGTGTGTATGTGTGTGTATATATATATATATATATATATATATATATATATATATATATATATATATATATATATATATATATATATATATATATATATATATATATATATATATATATATATATATATATATAATATATTTTAAAACTTTTTTTTTTTTTTTTTTTTTTTTTTTACTGTATTTAATAGTCCCCCTAGGGGACTTGAAGCTGCGATCGTCCGATTGCCTGTGCTACACATAGCAGGGCTTCGCAACTGCTATGTATAGCCAAAATCATGATCTCCTATGAATGCCGGCCACGAGCCCGCGTTCACAGGAGGATTGTAATAACAGGCACGGGGGTCTTCAGCAGACCCCCAGCTGTCATGTCAACCCATTGGCTCCCCACGATCACGTGACGGGCTCAATGATGGGCGGGATCAATTAAGCTCTTCCAGTCTGCGCATGTTCTATGCCACTGTCATCGGCTGTGGGTGAATCTCGGCTGTTAGAGGCACATGACAGCTGATGAAATCAGGCATCAAGTGCGGGGAAAGATGCGGGTTCAGCGTATAAGGCCGCATCAAAGACAGGGACACCACTGATGATGGGTATATGTACGCGAAGGGGTTTTAAAGGGTGCAGAACACATACTAAGTTTTGCTTTATTGTAAGGACTCGTAGAAAACATCCATATTACGTCATAATCGGGTTCCCATACACGTACCTACATGATCTTCCCCCGAACGAGCATGGTGCGGTAGTACATTGCTACTTTGTGTAACTTTTTTGTTGTAAAACTTTTTCATGTGTTTTTCAATATTTGCGCAGGGGATTTGGAGCTTTGTAAAAACCCATTTACGTACATGATAAAGAGACATTAAGAAATTAATCATAATGTTTAAGCGTCACGCATCCCCGAGCGCCATCGATTTCATACATATTTTACTGCACAATACTAAATAAACAGATATAATATTAGAAGTGTGAAAGTCATTCATTTGTGAAGGTGCAAATTAAATAAAAAAAGACTAAAATCACATATAATTTTGGAATAAATATTTTATGGGGCGACAATCTGCCGGACTGACCTGACGTTTTTATAATTTATTATTTAATATAGGCAGGTTAATGGCTGGACTTAAGTGCTAATGGCAATTTCCTCTCCATTCTGCATGACTTACTCCAGTTCCCTAAAATTTTATTAGTTATGAGTCAAGGAAAGACGGATATGACTTATTGTATAGTGATAGAAAAGCTCAGGACTGTAGGAAAGAGGGGTGGTCACTGCTATAAGACATGTAACTGCGCCTGCACAAGTGTCCTTCCTTACCTTTCTCTTTGGCTTGATATTTCCTAAGAGTAACACAATATTCTCAACTTAAAAAAAAAAAGTCTGTGATACTCTGTCGGGAGAGGTTTATGCACTATGGTTTTGAATGCGGCCACCCAGTGGTTGTGATGGGAATTGCAGCCTGTAGAGGAATTCTCCAACAGGGTAATTTGTCCATAATGAAATCAGCAGAAAGTTACAGGTGGTCACACTTGTACATTAGTTGTCATCTAACTTTCATAAACTTTTTTTTTTTTTCTAGGAAAGATTTGTTTTTACTGGGTAATGTTTTTGTTTTGTTTTTTTTTTTCAAATGGAATCTGTCACAAGGTTTTTGTTATGTAATCCGAGAGCAGCTGGATGTAGGGCGATGTATCACGTACTAGGCCACTTGCTGTAGTTTTGATAAATCCCTGTTTTCTCTGCGCAAATCTAGCAGTGCTCTGAATGCTGAGCTGTGTATAACTCCGCCCCCACACCTGATTGGCAGCTTTCACAAGTGTACACAGAAAACTACCAATCAGTGGTGGGGGGGTGGAGCTTGACTACCTGACATCAGGTTTTCTAGTCCCGTAGTGATAATCTCCTGCTGATAAAACTGTGATTTTACTAAAACTACAGCTAGCAGCTCAGTAAGTGACACATTGGTGGAATCAGGGTCTCTGTCTCTACATTAGGTATCAAAAACCTAGTGACAGATTCTCTTTAAAGGAACATTTTTTAAAATGAAATACATTGTGTTTTATCTACTGCAGGGCGAATCATGGGACAGGGAGTGGCCCCTCCGGCCCACCCTAGTAATAACACCGCATATCCGTTTTAGTTGGAGTGCTCCTTTTTAAGTTTAGAATTTCTTCAGGGGTCCGGACATTGTTTTGTTTTTTTTTTGGCAAAATAGACGGTGACCCCCATTTCTCAGCTCTTGGGTCCTGCTGGGCGCTAGGGTTACATATTAATAGCTTTTAATTCTTCCTCCTCCATCAGACTCCTCGGGAGGTGGCACAGCAGGCCGTGGACGCAGACGTGCACAGCGTAGGTGTGAGCACGCTCGCCGCAGGCCACAAAACTCTCGTCCCGGAGCTCATCAAAGAACTGGGTGCCCTAGGACGACCCGACATACTGGTGATCTGTGGAGGAGTCATCCCACCCCAGGTAAGCTGACAACCTGCTGGCTTATACATGCTTATGGTTTTTATTTATTTCACACTTAGTGAGTTTACAGTGGGCTTGTGCTTATGCACAGCAGCCTGTCGGAACAGGCAGAGCTGCAGTGTAAAGCATAGGAAAGGCTCAAAAGCAGCAGCCTATGAGACAGGAGGTTGATTTTTCAATTCTGTTAGATAATGGAGCTGAGCCCCTTGGACTTTTTCATGAATCACTCTGCCGGAAAAAGCCGAGCCCTGTACTCTGCAGCCACAGAAAATGGAAAAAGAGTGGAGGCCGAGCATTCTCACCTCCAATCCATTCAGAACAGGACTGCAAAGTCCTACAATTGAAGTTCCAGAGTTCTGATCATGAGATTGCTGGGGGTCTTACCGGTCCCCCCCCTCCCCCAACCCCCAGTGATCAGCAAGTTATTCCCTATGGTTAGGGGATAACTCAATTTTTTTCAGGAATAACCCTTAAAGACTAGAACTCTCCTGCATGGCGGCCTTCTATTTATTAGCCTGATTCATATATGTTTCCAGACTAGCGTACTCTGTTTTTTTGGGGGGGTTTTTTCTTACACAGACCTGAGGTTCCTGTGCAAAATAGCCCTCGTGAACTAGCACATACAGTCATGGACGAAAGTGTTGGCACCCTTGAAATTGTTCCAGAAAATTATTACAATTCCACATGTTTTGTTACACACGTTTATGCCTTTGTCTGTAATGGAACAACACAAAAAAAACCAGAGGAAAAAAAAAAGCAAATTGGACAAAATTTCGCACAAAACCCCAAAAATGGGATGGACAATATTATTGGCACCTTTCTAAAATTGTAGGTAAACGACTTTGTTTCAAGCATGTGAACCTCGTTCAAACTCACCTGTCTGAGGACTGGAGAACCAAAATAGTTGTAACCTTCAGATTGTTGATACTGTTCAACTCCATCTTCAGAGATCTTGATGTTCCTTTGTCCACGGTGCGCAACATAATCAAGAAGTTTACAACCCGTGGCACTGTAGTTAATCTCCCTGGACGTGACGGCAGAGAAATTGATGAAAAGTTGCAGGATAGTCCGGATGGTGGATAAGCAGACCCAATCGAGTTCCAAAGAAATTCAAGCTGTCCTGCGAACTATCCGTCGACATTTGAATCTAATGAAGCGCTATGGCAGGAGGTTCAGGAGACAGCTGACAGAGACATAAAAAAAGCTAGACTGCAGTTTGGCAAAATGTACATGAGTAAGCCAAGATCCTTCTGGGAAAAGCATCTTATGCACAAATTAGACCAAGATAAAGCTTTTTGGTAAAGCACATCATTCTGCTTACCAAAAACAGAATGAGGCCTACAAAAAAAAGAACACAGTACCTACCAAATATGGTGGAAGTTCAAAGATGTTTTGAGGTTGTTTTGCTGCCTCTGGTTGCCTTGACTGTGTGCAAGGCATTATGAAATCTGAAGATTACCAACGGATTTTGAGTTGCAATGTATTGCACAGTGTCAGAAAGTTGGGTTTGGGTCATGGGTCTTCCCAGTAGGACAATGACCCCAAATATACTTTAAGAAGCCCCCAGAAATGGATGGAAACAAAGCGCTGAAGTGGCAGCAATGAGTCTGGATCTAAATCCCATTGAACACCTGTGGAGAGATCTTAAGCTTGCTGTGGGGAGAAGGCGCCTTCAAGTATGAGAGACCTGGAGCAGTTTGCAAAAGAAGAGTCCAAGATTCCAGCTGAGAGGTGTAAGAAGCTGATGGTTATAGGAAGCGATTGATTGCAGTTATTTGTTCCATAGGGTGTGCAACCAAATTTTAAGTTGAGGGTGCCAACAATTTTGTCCGTCCCATTTTTGGAGTTTTTGTGTGAAATTTTGTCCAATTTGCCTTTTTTTCTCTGTTTTTTTTTTTGTGTTGTTCCAATACACACAAAGAAAATAAACCTGTGTATAACAAAACATGCGGAATTGCAATAATTTTCTGGGAGAAATACTTCACTTTCTGAAACAAATTAAAGGGGGCCAACACTTTTGGCCAAGACTGTAGGTGAACATTGGGTCTGTGGGTTTCTGAATGTACCCAGATACAGATAGTTGGTAATACAGTAATATGTCTCATGAAAAAAAAGTTTCTTATGTGATGTGCAATGAAACAAAACAAAACGCTGCTCAACTATTTCTCAAATTGCCCCAGTAACAAAAGTAGCCAGCAAATCATTCTTGTATGGTAGGCAATCGCTTACAATGCAACTCCCTAACCTATATAAGTGATTAGAGCTTCACTTTACACAACTTGTGATATTGACTTGTTACCCGACTATAGATTGGTTTTCTCACTACTTGCCCCACGTCCGATTATAATCAGACGTGGGGCAAGTTTTAATTGCTGAGGGTCCCAATTAATTTCTGGGGGACAGCAATTAATTCTACATTAAAAGTAGAATTAATACGACCCCTGATTTCCCCGCACTTGATAATTGATTGTACTTTTAATAGGGAGCAGTGTTTGGACTCTGGTTTCATGTGAGGATAGAAGAGAGGCCAGGGTTGCACAGGGGTTAATATTCCTTTTCTGGCCGTCTGTGATATAGCCGGAGACCACGGCTGTAATATGTGAGATGTAACTCTGCAATTATGTACGAGAAGCCGAGCTGACGGCAAGAAAGTGCATGACGCTTATCCCAGCGCCCAGAGAAGCAGAAAGCTGAGACATTCACGCTGCCAGGAATCACACTCACAATATTCTAAGTTATATATTAATAATTTAATTATATATATATATATACACAGTACAGACTAAAAGTTTGGACACACCTTCTCATTTAAAGATTTTTCTGCATTTTCATGACTATGAAAATTGTACATTCACCCTGAAGGCATCAAAACTATGAATTAACACATGTGGAATTATATACTTAACAAAAAAGTGTGAAACAACTGAAAATATGTCTTATATTCTAGGTTCTTCAAAGTAGCCACCTTTTGCTTTGATGACTGCTTTGCACACTCTTGGCATTCTCTTGATGAGCTTCAAGAGGTAGTCACCGGAAATGGTCTTCCAACAATCTTGAAGGAGTTCCCAGAGATGCTTAGCACTTGTTGGCCCTTTTGCCTTCACTCTGCGGTCCAGCTCACCCCAAACCATCTCGATTGGGTTCAGGTCTGGTGACTGTGGAGGCCAGGTCATCTGGCGTAGCACCCCATCACTCTCCTTCTTGGTCAAATAGCCCTTACACAGCCTGGAGGTGTGTTTGGGGTCATTCTCCTGTTGAAAAATAAATGATGGTCCAACTAAACGCAAACCGGATGGAATAGCATGCCGCTGCAAGATGCTGTGGTAGCCATGCTGGTTCAGTATGCCTTCAATTTTGAATAAATCCCCAACAGTGTCACCAGCAAAGCACCCCCACACCATCACACCTCCTCCTCCATGCTTCACGGTGGGAATCAGGCATGTAGAGTCCATCCATTCACCTTTTCTGTGTCGCACAAAGACACGGTGGTTGGAACCAAAGATCTCAAATTTGGACTCATCAGACCAAAGCACAGATTTCCACTGGTCTAATGTCCATTCCTTGTGTTCTTTAGCCCAAACAAGTCTCTTCTGCTTGTTGCCTGTCCTTAGCAGTGGTTTCATAGCAGCTATTTTACCATGAAGGTCTGCTGCACAAAGTCTCCTCTTAACAGTTGTTGTAGAGATGTGTCTGCTGCTAGAACTCTGTGTGGCATTGACCTGGTCTCTAATCTGAGCTGCTGTTAACCTGCGATTTCTGAGACTGGTGACTCGGATAAACTTATCCTCAGAAGCAGAGGTGACTCTTGGTCTTCCTTTCCTGGGGCGGTCCTCATGTGAGCCAGTTTCTTTGTAGCGCTTGATGGTTTTTGCAACTGCACTTGGGGACACTTTCAAAGTTTTCCCAATTTTCAGACTGACTGACCTTCATTTCTTAAAGTAATGATGGCCACTCATTTTTCTTTATTTAGCTGCTTTTTTCTTGCCATAATACAAATTCTAACAGTCTATTCAGTAGGACTATCAGCTGTGTATCCACCTGACTTCTGCACAACACAACTGATGGTCCCAACCCCATTTATAAGACAAGAAATCCCACTTATTAAACCTGACAGGGCACACCTGTGAAGTGAAAACCATTTCCGGTGACTACCTCTTGAAGCTCATCAAGAGAATGGCAAGAGTGTGCAAAGCAGTCATCAAAGCAAAAGGTGGCTACTTTGAAGAACCTAGAATATAAGACATATTTTCAGTTGTTTCACACTTTTTTGTTAAGTATATAATTCCACATGTGTTAATTCATAGTTTTGATGCCTTCAGTGTGAATGTACAATTTTCAAAGTCATGAAAATTCAGAAAAATCTTTAAATGAGAAGGTGTGTCCAAACTTTTGGGTCTGTACTGTATATAATATGGTCCTTGTCTAGATACTGCAACTCTAGCACTGAGTGCAGTGCTGACAGATTGTATATATTGATACTGACACCACCCCACCCACCCCAGTGCCAGAGTTGCAGTATCTGTATCTTGGCAAAGACTCCATTAGATTTTTGTCTCAGTAGTGTTGCACTGTTTTTCCCATCACCCTATAAAAGTATTAGACATTAGAGGCCCTAAGCCCTGAGGCTGCACTACTGAGAGATGCTCATGACAATCTATCTGCCAGGTGCATTGTTGTCCTGCAGACCATGTGTGCAGTTACAACCCCAGGATCATCATCATCATCCTATGTATGTGATAATGCAAAATGCCTGTGGATATTAAAGGGGTTATTCTTGACTTTAACATTGATGGCCTCTCCTTAGGATAGGTCATCACTATCTGATCTTTGGAGGTACTACGACCGTCACCCTTGCCGATGAGCTGTTCCCGATGCCAGATGGAAATGCTTAGTTGCAGAGCTGCTCATCAGATATTGATGACCTATCCTTAGGCTAGGCCATCAGTGTAAAAGTCCCAGACAGCCCCTTTAATGAAAAAGGCTATTTAGATCCACAGACTGGTCTCATTTACATCAGAACCTCTCAGGCTTTCACCTTTAAAGGGCCATATTTAACACCTTCCCGTAAGTGGACATAATGTATGACTAGTGGATGGCATGGGCAGAGACGTTTGTTCCCATGATGTGCTCTGCCGCTGACCTTCCACAACATCGGCCCGGCTTTGAGCTCCCGTTGATCTTGGATGCTAATCCCTTAGATTCTATGGTCAATAGAGACCATGACACCTAAGGGTTTGACAAAAGAGGTGGCCAGTGTACAATCATTTCGGTGGCACTTGTAGACCTGACAAAGACCTACAAGATCTGCCCTAAATGTGACAATGTACTTTAAGTCCCAGACTGGCTGTATCCATAAGGGACCATATATCTACCCATCAAATAGGGCAAATGTTCTGTCATGCCGGGGTCCTCAGAAAGGCAAATTTCAAAGCAAGAGAGACCCCCAAGAGAGTTCTTCCTCCCTTGTTGAAGGTTTGGATTCTGTGCTTCTCCCATTACGTTTTTGTTTTTTTATTGGCAGGATTATGAGTTCTTGTACAACACTGGAGTATCCAGTGTGTTCGGACCTGGAACCCGAATCCCCAAAGCTGCAGTACAGGTCATCGATGACATAGAAAGAAGCCTGGAAAAGCGTCAGCAGTCATTATAACTCAGTGATGGACTCCATATTGCCCCTTATTGTAGTGCTGACTCTTGAGCCAAGTCGGTGGACTCTTGAAGAACATCATGGTTGTAAGACGATTTTCTATATCAAAAGACTTTAAGCCTTGTGGTATCAAATGTGATCGGATAATTGCTGATTGTGAGAACCTCATTACATGTACAATCTTAATTTAAAAATAAAATGCACCCTTTTTTTAGTAAGTTTTTGTCATTTTTATATATATATATATATATATATATATATATATATATATATATATATATATATATATATAATAATATAATATAATTAATATACACATACTCTGCTCAAAAAAATAAAGGGAACACTTAAACAACAGAATATTACTCCAAGTAAATCAAACTTCTGTGAAATCAAACTGTCCACTTAGGGAGCAACACTGATTGACAATCAATTTCACATGCTGTCGTGCAAATGGAATAGACAATAGATGGAAATTATTGGCAATTATCAAGACACTCTCAATAAAGGTGTGGTTCTGCAGGTGGGGACCACAGAGCACATCTCAGTACCAATGCTTTCTGGCTGATGTTTTGGTCACTTTTGAATGTTGGTTGTGCTTTCACACTCGTGGTAGCATGAGACGGACTCTACAACCCACAGAAGTTGCTCAGGTAGTGCAGCTCATCCAGGATGGCACATCAATGTGAGCTGTGGCAAGAAGGTTTGCTGTGTATGTCAGCGTAGTGTCCAGAGGCTGGAGGCACTACCAGGAGATAGGCCAGTACACCAGGAAACGTAGAGGGGGCCGTAGGAGGGCAACAACCCAGCAGCAGGACCACTACCTTCGCCTTTGTGCAAGGAAGAACAGGAGGAGCACTGCCAGAGCCCTGCAAAATGACCTCCAGCAGGCCACAAATGTGCATGTGTCTGCACAAACGGTTAGAAACCGACTCCATGAGGGTAGTATGAGGGCCCGATGTCCACAGATGGGGGTTGTGCTCAAAGCCCAACACCGTGCAGGACGCTTGGCATTTGCCACAGAACACCAGGATTGGCAAAGTCGTCACTGGCGTCCTGTGCTCTTCACAGATGAAAGCAGGATCACACTGAGCACATGTGACAGACGTGACAGAGTCTGGAGACACCGTGGAGAGCGATCTGCTGCCTGCAACATCCTTCAGCATGACCGGTTTGGCAGTGGGTCAGTAATGGTGTGGGGTGGCATTTCTTTGGAGGGCTGCACAGGCCTCCATGTGCTCGCCATAGGTAGCCTGACTGCCAGTAGGTACCGAGATGAGATCCTCAGACCCCTTGTGAGACCATATGCTGGTGCGGTTGGCCCTGGGTTCCTCCTAATACAGGACAATGCAAGACCTCATGTGGCTGGAGTGTGTCAGCAGTTCCTGCAAGATGAAGGCATTGAAGCTATGGACTGGCCCTCCCGTTCCCCAGACCTGAATCCGATTGAGCACATCTGGGAAATCATGTCTCGCTCCATCCACCAACGTCACGTTGCACCACAGACTGTCTAGGGTTGGCGGATGCTTTAGTGCAGGTCTGGGAGGAGATCCCACAGGAGACCATCCGCAACCTCATCAGGAGCATGCCCAGGCGTTGTAGGGAGGTCATACAGGCACGTGGAGGCTACACACAATACTCAGCCTCATCAGGAGCATGCCCAGGCGTTGTAGGGAGGTCATACAGGCACGTGGAGGCCACACACAATACTCAGCCTCATCAGGAGCATGCCCAGGCGTTGTAGGGAGGTCATACAGGCACGTGGAGGCCACACACAATACTCAGCCTCATTTTGACTTGTTTTAAGGACATTACATCAAAGTTGGATCAGCCTGTAATTTTGGGGGTGACTCCAAATCCAGGCCTCCATTGGTTAATACATTTGATTTCCATTGATGATTTTTGTGTGATTTTGTTGTCAGCACATTCAACTTTGTACAGAACAAAGTATTCAATGAGAATATTTCATTCATCCAGATCTAGGATGTGTTATTTGAGTGTTCCCTTTATTTTTTTGAGCAGTGTATATTAATTCTCACAATGTGGACACAATATGTCCGTGTGATCAGAAAACCCGCATTTTTAGAAAAAAACTGTAAAACCTAAAGTGGTGGTTTTCCATGTAAACCTACCACCAGGAATGCAAATGATTAAAAAAAAATCTGCACTCGAGACTGTCAATATAATTATTGTCCTTGTGGTTTGGTCTACCGATGAAACCTTTATCATCTATTCTATGAGCAGTGCTGAGTCCTTTATCTTCCTCATGCTGCTAGCTCTTTCTGTTCTTTGGTGCATTGGGTTGGCCATTTGGCGCACACCTTTAATGCCACGCTTCCAAGTCTTAGAAGCTGTCTCAGGCGGCGGATCGCAGCATGAATATTCAGGTAGTTGGCTTCCTCACTACTGCTGATGGCTACATTGTTTTTTAGATTACTTTATCACTTAACAAACCCCGCTCAGCTGCAAATTTTATGACTTGACAAACTCAGATCTTCTTTATAAATAACTTAACTCTGTTAAAACACTGGGCCAAGCTTGCCATAGAAAATCCTATGTAACTCTGCTCGGCTACACCAGTTCCTCATTGCCAGGATTTCTTTGCTTATTTGTTGTCTACAACCTGTTGCCTGATCGCATTTGCTCCTCTTATTGCCATTCTGCCACCACAGCTTCCGTTATTCCACCTGGATCTCACTGCTGCGCCAACGTCATTGGTCCGTGCTGCACAATAACAGCTCATACGGGCCAAGCACTGAAGATCCATCTCGCCAGGTGAGACATAACATTGTTATATCATTAGTGTAGAATGAAATTACCACCTTAGGGCTATTTACAATTTACCTCATCCTTGCAGTGAATATATATTTAGATCACCAATGAACATGCAGGGATTGTCTGCCACACACTGTAATGTGCAGCCACGTTGGTTGTGGCATTACAGTGATTGGTTGGCCGCACAGCATCATCAGGTCTATATCAGACCTGGCACCGCCATGCTCGTCACAGTCACTCCGGAATCAGGCAGTGTAGGGAGAGGTGCTGCTAAGCTAGGGAGAGATTTGCTTGTTTCTTAGTTAGTGTGGGTATACCAGGATATATTATTGACATATCCATCTCAACTAACAGTCCTTCTGAGGACTAATCCAGCTGCATAGATATCAGTGCTAGGCAGGCAGTGCATGTGGCAGAATGCAATGCATATAGCAAGCGGGTCCATTCCAGTTCTGTCTGCTGCTGGTGCTTTTACAGATATTTCTAGAAATAGCCCCAGGTATCAGGGGCCAGGAATAATTTTTTTTTTTTGGGTCTTAATCCTGATTATTTGCTTAAAAAGCAATCCAGAGAACACCTTTTCTTTCGCTAAAAATCCATGTATTTTAAAACTGTGGTTTGTCCGTCACACAGATCACATATAAGTGCGCTGAAAATTCTGCCATTTCTGTCCTCCATTGAAATTTTATTGCAGTGTGTTAGGGAAGTTATTGACACCAGTTCGCTGTTAAAAATAGTTACGTACAGGCCAGCTATTTAAAACTATGGTTTTCCGTCACATTTATCACATATCACTGCGGTTCAAATCCAGCCATTTGTAGTGAACGTGGAAAATATTTTCCTCCATTTAAAATGGGCAAGGGACGGGGAAGTGGACGTGATGGTGCATGCCGAGGCCGAGACCGTGGGCTAGCTGAAATTGTGCCATAACAAACACCCACATCTTCTCACCTGACCTTCCTGTCCCAATTAATAGGGGACCGCAGAAGACCACTATTGAACACAGAGCAGTGTGAAAAGGTTATTGGTTGGATAGCAGATAATGCTTCCAGTCACTTAGCCACCTCCACCCTGTCTTCCACACGGTCAAGTCTCGGTAGCCGTGTTTCTGGACTGCATATTCCTCACCCTGATCCTCCTGCCTCCCACCATGCCGAGTGCCCAGAGACAACTGATCCCACACTTGGACACTCCGAAGAACTGTTCACTTTTCCATTTATAGATTCTGGCCTCTCGTCTGGTCCACTTGAAGTGGGGCAAGAGAAGATCGCGTTTAGCGATGCCCAAATCTTTGAGCAACCACGGTCACACGAACATGATGGTGGGAAAGTGTCACAAGAGGTGGACGATGATGAGACACAATTGCCAGGAAATCAGAAGGAGGACCAGAGTGCAGAAGTGGAAGACGAGATGGTGGATGATGTAGTAACTGATCCAACCTTGGAGGAGGACATACAGAGCGAGGACAGCAGCACACAGAGGGAGGGAGGCGTAGCACCACAACTGGCACGAAGAAGCAGTGTGGTGGCCACAGGCAGAAGGTGGGCCGCCGTTCCCCGTAACATCAACACGATGGAAGTTGCCAGTACAACTGTTAGGTCTTCCCGAGTCTAGCTGTTTTTCAAAGACTCTGCCGATAACCCCAAAAAGGCCATTTGCACCAACTGCCAGGCCAGCATCAGCAGGGGTAGCAAAACTACCAGCCTGACCACCACCTGCGTGATCAGGCTCATGGCAGCAAAGCACCCGAACCCCAGGGCCCAGGAACAGTGTCTGCGGGTGGCACCACTGCTTTTTCCGCTGTTGTGCGTGCAAGCCAATCCTCTGTCCATGGCGCATTCGAAGATTCCTCCTTCTCTGCACCTGTCTTTGCACACTCTCAACTAATCAGCAAGCAAGTCCTTGTCCCAGCTTTGCGTTTAGTTGTCCCTACCCCAGTCCTTGGAACACAAGCGCAAATACGCAGCCAACGCCCCACAGGCCACACTAGTAAATTCACACATTCCTCGACTGCTTTCGCTAGAAATGTTGTCTTTTAGGCTCGTGGAGACGGAAGCTTTCCGCAACCTGATGGCGGCTGCCGTCCCTTGGTACTCGTACTCGGTCCCCAGCCGCCACTATTTCTCCCAGTGTGCCGTCCCCACATTACACGAGCACGTGTCCCACAACATTAGCCGTGCACTCAACAACGCAGTTACTGGAAAAGTCCACCTAACCACGGACACGTGGACAAGTGCTTGTGGGCAGAGACGGTACATCTCGCTGACGGCACAGGGGGTTAACACAGTGGAAGCCGGGACCCAGTCGGACCTTGGGACGGAACACGTCGTCCTGACGCCGATGATTGCGGGCCCTAAGGCAATCAGGGTTGCCCACACATTCTATAGCTCCTGCACCTCCTCCTCCTCTTCAGCATACATCTCCGAAATTACCACATCAGCCGCAAGCTGGAAGCACTGCAGCACTGCCTCAGCCAAGCAGCAACAGGCTGTGCTGAAGCTAATATGCTTAGGTGACAAACCACACAACGCTGAAGAGTTGTGGACAGCTCTGAAAGAGCAGGCAGATCTGTGGCTCACACCACTGAACATACAGCCAGGCATGGTCGTGTGTGACAATGGCCTTAACCTGGTGGCGGCTCTGAGGCGAGGCAAGCTCACACATGTACCATGCCTGGCCCATTTCTCAAAACCTACCCGGAGCTGCCGGATCTGCTTGTCAAAGTACGCCGCCTGTGTGCCCATGTTAGAAAGTCACCTACAGGTTCCACTGCCCTTGCCGTGTTTCAGCAGCGTTCGCAGCTTTCAGCTCACCGACAGGCGAAAGAGACACAAATGCAATCCAGCAGAGGCAGGGGAACACTGTCATAGTTCTGGGTCAGTTTTCTCAGACCCTCCCATCTTACAGTCCCTGAGGTGCGGGGTACTCTCACAAGGAGTGCAAAGTTTGGGAAGATGATGAGGGAGTACCTTGCCAACCATACCAACGTCCTCCATGATTCCTCTGTGCCTTATAATTACTAGGCATCCAAGCTGGACATGTGGAATGAGCTGGCTCTCTACACCTTGGAGGTCCTGGCCTGCACTGCCACTAGCGTATTATCAGAGCAGGTTTTTAGTGCTGCTGGTGGAATTATAACTGATAAGCACATCCGCCTGTCAACTGAAAATGCTGACAGGCTGACTCTTATAAAAATGAACAAGCGCTGGATTGGGCCAGACTTCTCAACACCACCGAATGATAGCAGCGTAACCTAAACTTAAAAACAGTGTCTTTTTTTGGGATGTCTAATTCTATTCCCATGCACCTCTGTCTTCACACCTAGACATGGGTATACGCTTCCTGATTTTGTCTATTTGCTCTTGTCCTCTTCCTTCTCCTCATCCTCCATCACCGTATCATTCACCACCATATCTACCATATCTCCTTCTCTACGTGCCTTACAAGGGGCATTGGAGTGCCTCCAAATTTTTGGCAGCTTTTGCATTCATTGCATAGGCAAACACTATGGGAGACCCACTTCCTAATAATGGGAACATTGTTTTTAGGAGGCTCTCCGACCTCTACGTCTCTTCCAAGGGGCATTGGATTGCCTCCAAATTTTTGTCAGCCCTTGCAATCACTGCATATGCAATAACAGTATAGGAGACCCACTCGTTAAAAATGGGAACAACAGAGCATAGCCGGCTGATATCTCTCTAACAATAGCGAGGGCCGACTGCTGGCCCTTTAAGAATAGTAAGGGCCGCCTGATGGCCCTATAAAAATAAGCTTTGTGACTTTGAGTCCCTCCATAATAAGTGAAACAGGATGTGTCTGTTGATGTGTCACACAACACATGGCCAGATAAGGTTGTAAAATGTTAAAATGACATTTACTAGTGCATGCATTTGTCTTGGTTGAAAGCAATGCAAAAGGCAAAAACTCATCAAAAACGCTATGTGTGATCATAGCCCAAGGTGTGAAGGAGCATTTTTGTTTTCGTATATTTATTTTGCCTGATATACAAGTCATTACCCTGGAAAGGATGTTCCTTAACGGATTTCCCAGGAAAATGCATTTTTGTTTTGTTTTTGAATGTTTTGTGAGTCCGTAAAAGTGGCGTAATACCTCTGACAATGTTGTTGACAGCAGTGACCTGGGAGTCAGAAATGCTTCCAGGGGTCTTCCCCATGCTGTTCCCATGTCATTTAAGCACTGTTCCCATCGATTTGGGCAATTTTTAGGCCCTCTGCAGACCGCCTGGGGGAGCTGCCTGAAAAATGCTCGAGTTTCCCATAGACTTACATTGGGCTCGTTGCTCGGGTCGAGCACTCATGCATTCCAATTTGCTCGACCCGAGCATCGGGCACCCGAGCATTTTAGTGCTCGCCCATCACTATTAGGCAAGTGAGGTGAAGCAATAGGCCAGTCTAAAGAAATGGGCTTTAGGGCATGCTTAAAACTGTGGGTATTGGGGATTAATTGGAGAGTCCTGGGTAGTGCATTCAAAGAATTGTGAGGATGTTAATCTTAGGTTATTAGCAGAACGGAGGGCACAGGTAGGGTGGTAGACTGAAAGGAGAGAGATATGGAGCGCATTGTGGGTGAGGGTGATGAGTTTATATTGAATTCTGTAGCGGATGGGTAACCAGTGCAACGACTGGCACAGGGTGGAGACATCGGTGTAGCCGTTGGCAAGGAATATGATCCTGGCTGCTGCATGGACAGATTGGAGAGGGGAGAGTTTAGTAAGAGGGAGACCAATTAGTAGAGAGTTGCAGTAGTCCAGACAAGAATGAATCAGAGTGACAGTAAGAGTTTTTGCGGGGTCAAATTTAAGAGAAGGTTAAATTCTAGAAATGTTTTTGAGGTGTAGATGACATGAGTGGGCGAGTGATTGGATCAGGGGAGAGAAGGAAAGATTTGAATCAAGTATGACCCCAAGACAGCGGGCTTGTTGCTGGGGAGTAATGGTGGAGCCACACATGAAGATGGCAATATTGGACCTAGATAGGTTAGTGGAGGGAGGAAACTCAAGAAGTTCCGTTTTTGATGGGTTCAGTTTCAGATAGAGGGAGGACCTAATGTTAGAGACGGTGGAAAGACGATCACTGGTGTTTTGTAATAATTCACGGGTGAGCTTAGGAGACAATGTGTATAATTGGATGTCATTGGCATAGAGATGGTACTGAAAACCAAATCTACTGATTGTCCAATGGGGGTGGACACCCTCTAATCACCGTTAATGGAGGCCGTTCCATTGGTGATAGACTGGTACACAGTCATTTTGTCCCCCCTCGCCATTCCATTTGGCTTACATCTAATAATATTAAGGGCTGTTATAGATGCTGTGGTTGCATCGCTTGCCGGGTCCTGAAAACAGGGAAGAAATTCTCTATTAATGTCACAGGAAAAGAGTACACCATTCGTTCCCTTATCAATTGTCGCACAAAGGGGGTCATCTACAAAGCCACATGTGGATGCGGTCTAGAATATATAGGAAAGACCACCCGCGAACTACGAAGAAGAATTGAGGAACATTTGAGGGACATTGCCAATAAAAGGGACACCCCCCTTGCGAGACATATCAACATAGCACATGGGGGAGATGATTCACTGTTGACTTTTATGGGAATCGACAAGGTTGATTTCCCCTTACGGGGTGGTAATTGGGACAAACAAATCCTTCAATGTGAGACCAGGTGGATTTTTTGTCTCAAAACCCAATCTCCACTTGGCCTCAATGAGACTTTAACTTTTGGCTGTTTCCTTTAAATCTATTTCCCTTAGTTTTAGGGCCTATCAGGGATATTTAGGGAGAGCCGTCGTGGAGCGGGGGCGCCATTCTCGTTTTCCCCTAGGGTGCCAACCTCCGCTGTCAGGTAGGTTGCCAGAATAGTTTAACTAGGGGGCATTAGGGCTTTCCTCTCTTCTCCCTTTTTCTCCAATTTGGCTGTCCATCTGTGTGCCTGCCATTTTTAGGATTTTTCTATGTTTATTCATGACTTTTGGCCAATTGGCCCGCCTCAACTACCACGTTCAAATACTTTGTCCTCCCCCGGTTGTGTTATACCCTGGGTTGTAGGATTCCATTTACCTAAATTATTTGGGTGTTTTGTAATTATATAGCACTGCTATTTCTACCCTTGTAATTTTATGAATTTTTGAGATACTCCTTGTGTGTCTTTTTTCATAATCAACACCGTTTCATAGATCTGTCTTCATATTTTTGATTAAGCGTTATGGCTTACTTTGAAGATTGTTATGATATTCATATTTATGGACATGAATTTATACCTCTACTGTACCTATATGATGCTCCCCTTCTCTTCCCACGCCCTTACAGTGGTGGGTGTCATGGTAATGGCACCTTATTTGTGTATATACATAGTTGGGTGTTCTTGATGGAGCGCAGGCATTTTTAGGTGCGCTTCCCCTCATCAATATGGTGGTGACATTGTTGCGTGGGAGCTTGCAGGTGCGTCCCACGCTGGAGCGCAGTGGACCGGTTCCTCTTTGTTTTTCGATGCGTTCCACTTTAGAGCACATCACTTTATTAATACCTGTGCCTTCAGTCCGGTCACATTAGCACTGTGGCGCGCCACGTAGCGCACCGGAAGTGACGCAGTGCTGGCACTGTCGCGTGATACCTTGCGCGTGTGTTTCACGCTGGAGCGCAGTGGACCGGATGTTACGTGCTTGTCCCGCCCCTTCCGGTTCCCCTCTGTTCAGCGATGCGTTCCAGTTTAGAGCGCATTACATTGTCAATACCTGCGCCTTCAGTCTGGTCACATGAACACTGTGGTGCATCACATAGCGCACCGGAAGTGACGCTTTTTGTTTGTAGTTGGCGCCAAAAGTGAGCATATTTAAAACGCCACCCATTATCTGAGCATGCAGCACATGTGACTCCCTTTTGGATTTTGTTTTTGGGAATCCTTTTATGCTGTGCTAGTACAGCGGTCCCTTTTCCCTCACTATCCCCTGATGAGTGACTAACGAAACGCGTAGGGAATGTGAAAGTTTTTGGGACATGTGCAATAGATCCCCGGCTCATCCATCTATACATGATATTTCTTCATGGGTATTGTGTGGGTAATCCTCCCTCCCCCTCCCCCCATTTGTTTGTATCTCCTCTGTGGATTATGCCTCTCTGGATGAAAAACCAGCTAAGTGGGGATCTTGTTGTGCTTTGAGTAAGGCTATACTCCAACTATTGGTGAGATCACTCCTTTCTCATTTACTTATATGTCACTGCCATATTGCTGGGGGGTCGCAATACTGGGCAAGCTCACCCCCCCCCCCCCCCTGGGTTTGTGACTGATGTTTATGTGTGTCGTTTGTTGGTTTATCGTGTCTATTGTCTACTTTTATTGAGCCATTGGCCATTTTTAATATATAATCATTAAAATTTATATTTTAATATACCTTCTACCGCGCTAGATTTACACTTATATGGTTGGTAGTCCCAATTCTACATTTTTCCAATGGGGGTGGTGTATAAAGAGAAGAGGGGGGCCTAGGACTGATCCGGGGAGGAAGAGGAGCCCGCAAAACATACAGTGAAGGAGCGGTCAGATAGGTAAGAGGAGAACCAGGATAGACCAGAGTCCTTGAGCCTGATAGAGCAAAGCATCGTGAGGAGGAGCTGGTGATCTACAGAGTCGAATGATTCAGAGAGATCCAGGAGAATCAGCTGGGAACAGTGACCATTAGATTTAGCTGTTAGTAGATCATTAGAGAGGGCAGTTTCAGTGGAGTGTAAAGAGCAGAAACCGGATTATAGAGGGTCAAGAAGAGAGTTATCTGAGAGATAGTGGATTAGACAGGCATAGACCAAGCGTTCCAGGAGTTCAGAGATAAAAGGAAGATTAGACACAGGTCTGTAGTTAGCAGCACAGTTTTGGTCGAGGGATGTTTTTTTAAGTAATGGATGTATGCTGGCGTGTTTAAATGAGGAGGGAAAGATGCCAGATGAGAGAGAGATTAAATATTTTAGTTAGGTTAGTGGTGACGGCAGGGGAAAGGGACTGAAGGAGATGTGAGTTAATAGGGTCACTGGTGCAGGTAGTAGGGCGAGAAGATGCAAGGAGACGGATCATTTCTTCCATGACTGGTTCAAGGCCAGAGAGTAAGCTAGATGCAATGGGAAAGGGAGGACCGTGCATTGTATTAGGGGATTGGGAGAAAATTTCTTGTCTAATATGGTCAATTTTTCCTTTGAAATAATTAGCCAGGTCGTCAGCGCTGAGATCAGTAGTCAGGGCTTTCACTCTTGGATGGAGGAGGGAATGAAAAGTGTCAGAGGCTTTTAGGATTTTTGGAAAGTGAGGTGATGAGGGTATTGAAATAGGTTTGTTTGGAGAGGTGAAGGGCGGAGTTGTATGTTTTAAGCATAAACTTATAATGGATGAAATCTTCGGGTTGTCGCCGTCTGTGCCGAGTTGTTCTATGTGTAGGAGGAGCAGCTTCATCCAGGGCGCTCTGCAGTGTATCATTATAATGTTTCGGTGCAGAGTCAGGACATGAGAGGGAGGAGATCGGGGCCAATGATGCATGTTTGCTGCTTTGTAATGGTATTTTAGCAGCTTCTCTCTTAATCTGATGAATTTGTCTGGGAAAAACCTTGCTCATTATGTCTTTATCTGCACAAACCCATCTCTTCACAGTGCGATGATCATGCTTAAGTTTTTGTGAAATATCCTAATGTTTTCATACCTTGTCCAATGCATTGCAGTACTTGATGCTCTTTTGGCAAAGCGACCCTTTATTTTTCCTATATTGCATGAATCCTGTAGCTGCTTAATAATGTGGAACATCCTTTTTAAGCAGTTTTCCTTTAATTGGGCCTCATCTGGCAAAGTAATTATCACAGGTGTCTGAGATTACATCTTTATGACACTTAAATCCAATTTGAATAATAACTTGGAACGCAGTGTATAATTGAAATCAATGTATAAACAGTATGCAGTGAACTTATAAGCTCCCCCTACTGGTGACTGTTAGCATTTTAACACTATTTAATGGGAATTAAAAGTCTGTATTAAAAAGACAGGGCTTCAACTTCTATAAAAAAAAAAAAAGTTTTAAGAAGTTCTTCAACCCAAAATATTTGACCTAAAAGAAACTTTATGATAAAAGTCAATACAATTATAAAGTTAGAAAAAGTAAAACAGAAAATGTGAACCATTATCGACCGATGAGCAGAAGTGACCATACGGAGCCGCGCAACAAGCCCATTATCACAATAATCACTTGTGTTTCTTGACATTTAAAAAAAAAACACAGAAAGGAATATGGGTTTATTTTTTACCAATGTTTACTGTAGATCCACTTACAGCTTTCTCGCAGTTTGTCCTTGGGTGAACGTGTTAATCTAGTGTTTTCTGTTGCTACTTATGTCTTTTGTGCTTTCATTCTGTGTGCCGTAACATCCCGTGGGGTTCGGGGAGTCGCTGCTGCAATCCATACTCAGCACTTAATGACACTGCTGCGCTCTCTGATAGGGAAGTTGCT
The DNA here is from genome assembly GCF_046119375.1 of Phyllobates terribilis. NCBI lineage: Eukaryota > Metazoa > Chordata > Amphibia > Anura > Dendrobatidae > Phyllobates > Phyllobates terribilis. The sequence goes on along the minus strand of NW_027362763.1, from coordinate 64,626,258 downwards.
ATTTCATCCATAAATGCTGTTATTAAAGAGCAGTTTGGAAAATCTAACATGAGTACAGAGAAAAGCCTTAAATGATCCTATGCTCTATTGAGAGCAGATTCTTGGAATATATATTTTTCTTTATAGAGGTTGAAACCCTGTCTTAATGGGAACCTGGAAGAAACTTTAACCCCTACCCTCCCCCCCCCCCCAAAAAAAATATTTATATGACTGTGTAGCCCTTTAAATGATAAGCCACTCAATTCCTTTATGACCTCAACAGCGAGAAATTGCATTTGAAGTTGTGTCTTGAACTGCATTGGGGCGTCTCATGTCAACACGTCATCACTGGAGCTAGGTGAATAGAAACTGGCAAGAGACCAAGAAAGAAGTATCCGCATTGGGGGCAGCTGAGATTTGGTAAAGTGATTTATACTCTTTTTATTATTTTAAACTCTCTTTTTCTCATGGGGTTAGATGGCCACTCTGTTATCATAGAATGTTAGAGTTGGAAGGAACCTCTAGGGTCATTGTGTCCTACCCCCTGCTCAATGCAGGATTTACTAAACCATCTCAGACAGATGTCTGTCCAGCCTCTGTGTGAAGACTTCCATTGGCAGAGAACTCACCACTTCTCGTGGCAGCCTGTTCCACTCATTGATCACGTTCACAGTCAAAAAGTTTTTTCTAATATCTAATCTGTATCTTCTCCCTCTCAGTTTCATCCCATTGTTTCTCGTGTTTCCATGTGCAAATGAGAATAAGGATGATCCCTCTACACTGTGACAGCCCTTCAGATATTTGTAGACAGCTAGTAAGTCTCCTCGTAGCCTTACTTTTTTGCAAGTTAATCATTCCCAGATCCGTTAACCGTTCCTCATAGGACATAGTTTGCAGTCCGCTCATCATCCTGGTAGCTCTTCTCTGAACTTTCTCCAGTTTGTCTATGTCTTTTTAAAAAATGTGGTGCCCTGAACTGGACACAGTTTTCCAGATGAGGTCTGACCAATGAGGAGTAGAAGGAGATAATTACTTCATGTGATCTAGACTGTATGCTTCTCTTAATACATCCCAGAATTGTTTGCCTTTTTTTGCTTCTGCATCACACTGTTGACTCATGTGCCATCTGTGATCTATTAGTATACCTAAGTCTTTTTCACACGTGCTGTTGCTTAATTCTATTCCTCCCATTCTGTAGATGTAATTTTCTATTTTCTTACCCAGATGTAGAATCTTGCATTTTTCCATATTAAATACCAATCTATTAGTTGCTGCCCATTGTTCAAGCTTATCTTTCTGAATCCTTTGTCTTCTCTAGTGTTAGCTATCTATCCTAGCTTTGCATCGGCTGCAAATTTGAGCAGTTTACCTTCAGTTCCCTTATCTAGATCATTTATAAAAATGTTGAACAACACTGGGGCCAGGACAGTGCCTTGTGGTACTCCACTTGAAATACTCTTCCAATTGGATGTGCAACCATTTATTACCACTCTTTGAGTACAATCACTGAGCCAGTTATGAATCCACCTAACCGTAGCCTTATCAACGCCATACTTGGTCATTTTTTCGATATGGATAGTATGAGATACTTTATCAAATGCTTTACTGAAGTCGAGATATACTATGTCTACCACATTTCCCTGATTCTTCCATTCAGTGATTCCATCATAGAAGGAAAATTAGATTAGTATGGCATGACTTGTTTGCTACAAACCAAAGCTGGCTCTGCTTAATTACTGTATTCTTATCCAAGTACTTACATACATGCTGTTTAATAATTTGTTCAAAGATCTTTCCTGGTATAGACGTAAGGCTCACTGGCCTGTAATTTCCTGGCTCCATCTTTTTTCCTTTTTTGAAGATAGGAACAACATTTGCCCTTCTCCAGTCTTCTGGGGATTTATGCGGGGGCATTTATGCATATAGCATTTATGCATACTTTATCGAAGTGCCATAATTTATCAAAGTGCCTCGGCAGTTAGATATGGCATTTCTAATATTCATCTTTCTTCTCTTCTTACAGGTATGTATTTCTCACTCCTCTACGACGTGTTTTCTATTCTGAAAACTGCATTGTACCTCCATGTTACTTGCAATGCTCTGCAGCTAATCACTGGTATATATTTCTCACTCCTCTACTACGTGTTATCTATTCTGAAAACTGCATTGTACCCCCATGTTACTTGCAATGCTCTGCGGCTAATCACTGGTATATATTTCTCACTCATCTACGTTGTTTAATCCATGATACTTTAAGGTCATCACACTTACTTTAACAGTTTATGATCCATGTTGAGTTGCCAGTCTGGTTTTTTTTCTGCAGTTTTATTGTCTCCTGTTGTCTTAAGCTAGTTGATTGATTGCTAACGAGTTAAATCTGTGTAGATCTAAGCAGATACGTCCCTATATATTGAGACATAGTCAAGGGGCAGCATTTATGCATATAGCATTTATGCATACTTTATCAAAGTGCCATAATTTATCAAAGTGCCTCGGCAGTTAGATATGGCAGTTGGACAGGGCAGGAGACAGGTAAGACATGCAAAACAATTAAACAAACTTGCTTCCAGGTCATCTGTTTTGCAAACAGTATTCACCATTTGTATTTGTGCTATTTACGTTCTGGCTGCTACAATCATTCACATTCACCGTTCTCCCACAAATTCTGCACACTTCATCCATATTAACCCCTCTCTCCTATCTTCTCCTATGTACAGCTGTCATGCTCTCTTAACAATGTTATGCCACACAGATCCATTCATTCCCACCATACAACACAGGAAACGCTCTCACAAATCACTCAACCACCTGCTCACTCTCTGTATCTTCCTTCTCTTAGTCGCAGGTGATATTTCTCCTAATCCAGGACCCTCCAGTAATAATAACACTAACTTTTTCCCTGTTACATCCAGAAACCCTGCTAATCTCATTAATATTCCCTGCATATCCTCTGTCTCATTGAAATGTGCCCTTTGGAATGCGCGCTCAGCATGTAATAAACTCTCCTATATCCATGACTTTTTCCTCTCTAATTCCCTCAACCTACTGGCTCTCACCGAAACCTGTATCAAGCAGTCGGACACCACCGCCGCTGTTGCTCTCTCCTATGGTGGCCTACACTTCTCTCATACTCCGAGACCTGACAACAGATCAGGTGGAGGTGTTGGTCTGCTTCTTTCAACAAAATGTACTTTTCAGGTTATCCCCCCAGTACCCTCCCTTATCTTCCCTTCTTTTGAGGCCCACACAGTCAGACTCTACCAGCCCTTCTCCCTGCGAGTGGCGGTTGTCTATCGCCCTCCAGGTCCCTCGTCAGTTCCTGGATCATTTTGCTGCCTGGCTTCCAAATTTTCTATCCTGCGACATCCCCACGATAATCATGGGAGATTTTAACATCCCAATTGGCGATCCCCTTTCCCCATCTGCCGCTCATCTTTTATCGCTAACCTCCTCCTTCAGCCTTTCATAGCTTGCTAATTCTCCTAAACATGAAGACGGGAACACATTGGACCTGATCTTCTCCCGGCTTTGCTCAGTACATGACTTTACTAACTGTTCCCTTCCACTCTCTGACCATAATCTTCTTTCATTCTCTGTCAAGAACTGTGACTCTATTCAAGACACCCCCACTTTCCACACTTATAGAAACATACGCTCCATTAACACCCAGAAATGTATGAAAAAGTTACAATCATCATTGGCCCCAATCTCCTCCCTCTCATGTCCCGACTCTGCATTGAAGCATTATAACGAAATAATGCTATGCGCCCTGGATGAAGCTGCACCTCCTACGCAAAGAAGAATTCGGCATAGACGGCGACAACCCTGTCACACGCCTCAAACACTTCTTCTCCAGCGGTGCTCCAGGTGCGCTGAATGGCTGTGGAGAAAATCTAATCTGCCTGAAAATTTCCTCCATTATAAATTTATGCTGAAAACATATAACTCTGCGCTTCACCTCTCCAAACAAACCTACTTTAACAACCTCATCATCTCACTTTCCAATAATCCTAAACGCCTCTTTGACACGTTTCATTCTCTGCTCAATCAAACAGCACAGGCCCTGATCACCGACCTCAGTGCTGACGATCTGGCCAATTATTTCAAAGAAAAAATTGACCATATCCGACAGGAAATTTTCTCCCAATCCCCAAACGTTATGCATGCTCTCCCCTGTCACATTGTATCTTGCTCACTTTCTGACTTCGAACCAGTCACGGAAGATGAAGTGATCAGGCTCCTTGCATCTTCCTGCCCTACCACCTGCACCAGTGACCCTATTCCCTCACATCTCCTTCAGTCCCTTTCTCCAGCTGTCACCACTCACCTAACTAAAATTTTCAACCTCTCCCTCTCATCTGGTATCTTTCCCTCTTCTTTTAAACATGCCAGCATACATCCATTACTTAAAAAACCATCCCTTGACCAGAACTGCACGGCCAACTACAGACCTGTTTCCAATCTTCCCTTTATCTCTAAACTCCTGGAACGCCTGGTCCACTCCCGTCTCATCCGCTATCTCACAGACAACTCTCTTCTTGACCCTTTACAATCTGGTTTCCGCTCTTTACATTCTACTGAAACTGCCCTCACTAAAGTCTCTAATGATTTACTAACAGCTAAATCTAATGGTCACTACTCCCTGCTGATTCTCCTGGATCTCTCTGCAGCATTCGACACAGTGGATCACCAGCTCCTCCTCTCTATGCTCCGCACTATTGGCCTCAAGGACACTGTTCTCTCCTGGTTCTCCTCCTATCTCTCTGACCGCTCCTTCTCTGTGTCTTTCGCCGGCTCCTCCTCCTCTCTCCTTCCCCTTACTGTCGGGGTTCCTCAAGGATCAGTCCTAGGCCCCCTTCTTTTCTCCTTATACACTGCTCCTATTGGACAAACAATCAGCAGATTTGGTTTTCAGTACCATCTCTATGCTGATGACACCCAATTATACTCCTCTGCTCCGGACATCACCCCTGCATTACTACAAAAGACCAGTGATTGTCTTTCTGCTGTGTTTAACATTATGTCCTCCCTCTGCCTAAAACTGAATCTGTCAAAAACTGAACTACTTGTATTTCCTCCCTCCACTAACCTACCTGTGCCCGATATTGCCATTTCCATTTGTGGCTCACCCATCACTCCCCAGCAACAAGCCCGCTGTCTTGGGGTCATTTTTGATTCAGATCTTTCCTTCACTCCTCACATCAAATCACTCGCTCGTTCATATCATCTACATCTCAAAAACATCTCAAGAATCGGGACGTTTCTCACCTTTGACTCGGCAAAAACTCTTAATGTAGCTCTTATTCATTCTCGTCTCGACTATTGCAACTCTCTACTAATCGGGCTCCCTCTCACTAAACTCTCCCCTCTCCAATCCGTCCTTAACGCAGCAGCCAGGATCATATTCCTCGCCAACCGCTACACTGATGCCTCTTCCCTGTGTCAGTCATTGCATTGGTTGCCCATCCAATATAGAGTTCAATTTAAATTTATCACGCTTACCCACAAAGCGCTCCATGCTTCAGCACCGCCATACATCTCCTCCCTTGTCTCAGTCTACCACCCTACACGTACCCTCGGTTCTGCCAATGACTTAAAACTAAAATCCTCTATAATCCGAACTTCCCACTCCCGTCTCCAAGATTTCTCGCGTGCTGCGCCAATTCTTTGGAATGCACTACCCAGGACAGTTCGATTAATTCCCAATATCCACAGTTTCAAGTCGACCCTAAAAACCCATTTCTTCAGACTGGCGTATTGCCTCCACACACTATCTGTCCGTCCCAGTTTTCCCCCATATTAAAATCTTCTTCAATTTCAGGTTCATACCAACCATGCACTTAATAGCCTCGGTCAGAACTGTACACATACTGACTGACGACCAGTCCATGTATTATTTATCCTATTTAGTATATCAAGTCTGCATTATATAATATATGTACATTTTACCTTTTGTGTCTCCCCCATTTCCTCATAGACTGTAAGCTTGCGAGCAGGGCCCTCACTCCTTTTGATATGAGATATACTTATTCTGTATTGATTAAGTCCCCCCTAAAATTGTAAAGTGCTGCGGAATATGTTGGCGCTATAAAAATAAAAATTATTATTATTATGGCACTTCTCTTCTTCAGGGATTTTCTAAGATTATGGCAAGTGGTCCTGCAATGTCTCCTGCTATCGCTTTCAGTACTCTAGGATGTAATTCACCTGGTGAGGTTTAACCTCGAAGCCCCTGTTTTAGAAGTGGTGTCGTATATGTAACTGGTTATAACTGGTGTGGTAGCAGAGTTGAAACACTAATGTAGCTGAGCTGGAACAGCAACGACTGATGTTATAGTGCTGGAATACCTAGCGATGACTGATGTAACAGCAGTTTAGCAGCAGAGTCTGATTTTAGGTGCTTAAAGTAATTTTGTAGTAGTGGAAGCTGAGTAACTGTGCTGGAACAACAATGTAGCAAAGTGGTAGAACCATAATCTTAGTAGCAGAGGAATTCCAACACAAGACACCAACTACCTGAAAACTCAGGCAGTGTCCTACCACCTGAGCTCAGCTACATGGTCCAAAGGGGTGATGTGGCAACTCGAGGAACCTCCTGTGCCAGCGCAGAAGAACAGAAAAGTCCGGCCGATGGAGACAGGGAACAGAATGCTTGGAGCTAGGAGAGGTGGCTAACGCACTTTAAAAATAAGGTAAGTTTTGGGGTTTTTTGGCTTCATGTCTTCAAACACTGGTCACTATAATTTCCCCAGTTTGTCCCAGTAATTACATCAGTGCTCACTTCCCACAATGGTTTCTGCATGGCTTACTCTTTTCACCAGTACAAAACAATTCCCTGTCTCAAGTAGACAGAACAGGGCTATCTCCCAGTATTCCCCTTCTTCTAATACTGGTGTAAGGACCCTACTTCTTCCAGCAGCCACAGTACGGTCTCTTCCTTTCTCTTATACAGGGTGGTCCAAAAGTAGGTGGACAGAAAATAATAACATTTATTTTGATTTATATATAAAATTATATTTACTAACACAAGCATAACATTGACAATTAAATTTTATTCTGAACAATAATACAAAAGCCCTTAAATTTTAATCAACGCAGATGCTCAAACTGTTTCCATTATAATTTGCACAGCTTTGAAGTCGCCTCTTACGCTTCGACAAACTTTTTTGCACAAGTCTCTTTGGGTATTAATTTCTTGAAATGCATCTCTTATGTAATTTTTCAAATCACTGACACTTTTTGGTTTTCGACTATAAACTTTGTCCTTGAGTACTCCCCAAAAGAAAAAAATCCATTGGGGTCAAGTCTGGTGAACGTGCCGGCCAATCAAGTGGGCCTCTTCGGCCAAACCATTTATTAGGAAATGTTTCATCAAGATACTCGCGGACCACTCTTGAATAATGTGGAGGGGCCCCATCTTGTTGGAAATAAAGGTCATTTGAATTAGGCTGTTGCTGTAACTGGGGAACAACTTGATTCATTAGAATTTCGAGATACTTATCTCCTGTGACTGTTCCATCAAAAAATATTGGTCCTAAAACACAAAAACTTGAAATACCACACCAAACATTGACACCAGGCTCATGTAGTTGTTGCTCTAATGTTAAATGCATGTTCTCATTATACCAGTAAATACAATTATGTCTGTTAATATGGCCGGATAATTTGAAAGAAGCTTCATCACTCCACATAATGTTATCTATAATTACTGGATTTTCTTCAATTTCGTTAAGCATAATCTCACTAAATTGCAGCCGCCTGTCTGGATCATCCTCCAATAAACCATGAATTAGACGTGGACGATAAGCTTTCCACCCAATAGATTTCAGGATTCGCATGATAGAAGCTCGTGAAATTCCCAATTCCAAAGACGCTCTTCTGTGGACTTTTTTGGACTCTGAACAAATGTTTCAGCAACAAGTTGTTTATTATCTTCTGTACAGACTGTTTTGGGTCGACCAGTTTTTGGAGCATTAAGGATTGAGCCAGTGGCATTGAATTTGTCACAAATGCGGTAAATGGTTTGTCTCTTTGGGGCTTGAGTACCAAATGTTTCAACCCAATTGGCTCTAACGGTTTTAGCATTTTGAGATTTCCCATACTCTGTTAAAATCTATTTTCTTTGATCTGTATTTAAATTATTTGCCATTATGTGTTATCTGAATTATCTGAAAAGAAAACAGATTTGGGGGAGATCGATCTGTGAAAACTAGATCTGTGAAACTGGCTCAGTTGCCCTTAGCAATCAATCAGATTCCAGCTTTCATTTTCCAAAGAGTCTGTGAGGAATGAAAAGTGGAATCTGATTGGTTGCTAAGGGCAACTGAGCCAGTTTCACTTTACACCATGTTTGATAAATCTCCCCCTTCATAACCTTATTACACTTTCTGTCCACCTACTTTTGGACCACCCTGTATATCACAGCAGGACTTCTTGCAACGGTAGTCACAATATACCATCGCCACCTAACACTCTTTCACATTAAGCTTAAAAACCTCCCATATTTCTGCTGCCATATAGTTTTATGTAACTAACCTATTCCTCGCTATTGTGTCGAACCTGCAATGCATTAATCTCTACGAGCAGCTCACAGGCAAGTGCACTCTACCTAAAGAGCCAAAGCAGTCTGTGAACATCTTTGTCAGAACCATTTATGAAGGACCACATGTCGACACATGCCTACTAAGTAGTGATGATCGAATCTGCCATAATTCTAATTCTGTCGATCGTTCAAATTTTAATTGACATCAAAGTTATTTTGTGCAAATTGAATGTTCCTTATTATTCTCTGAGTTCTCTCCAAACTTCAGTACATAAGAAAATGGGGAGAAATTTAAAAAAAAAAAAAAAAACTAGTATTCTGCCGCTTAGTCAGCAGCTCAGGGTACGAATGCACTGATGTCTGATGCCTACTTAACATCAGAAGACATTACATTGAATGAAGGTCACGGAGTAGCCCAATAGAGCGCACAAAGAGAATCGAGCAGGGGAGCTGTGGCAGTGGACAGGTGAGCAGAGAGGGGTTTTTTTTTTCAGCCCTCCACAATTTAGCAAAGTGGACACCATTTTGGGGAATTCGTATGAGGCAAATAAAATTTGGAGAGAATTCAATTAGCTTCAAAGTGATTTACTCAACTCTGTTACGAAGTCTTCTAGGAAACCAAACAATGCAAGTATTCTTTCTTTTTTTTTATTAGCCTTCTGCTCGATTTCAAGCCATGGCAACTTGATGGATGAATGAACAAATTAAAGCTGTACTCTGTAACGCTATAGTATGCAAACATGGACTATATGAAATTGGAATTGCATTGCTGCTCTAGAAATTAAAATGGAGACACTTAGCACATAAATTGGCTAATTTATGTGTGCCTAAAAGCCATCAAAAAGGCGAATGTCTTTGCTAGGAACCTAACCTAATATGATACCTCTCCTGGGCTCATAGCCTTCATTTATATGGGTAAATAGGATCAAACTGTGATTATAATACATATGTTATTAGGTTCCCAGCAAAGAAGGTCTCCTAAGTATCTTCATTTTAACTTTTTTTTTTCTAGAGCAGCAATGCAATTCCAATTTCATATATTCCATGTTTGCATGCTATAGCGTTACAGAGTGCAGCTTTGATTTGTTAAATACATATGGAGGTGGCTCTCTTAGCTTGCACCTGTTTACACCTGTTGTTCTGTTTGGAAGTGACAGTCTTTGATAGTTGATGGATGAATGCTCTTTGGGAAATCCTTCTTGTGAAAACTTAGATAGGTCCACCATGGTTATCTTGATAATATCAAGCCATCGGGTTGCTGGTCTTCCTCTTCACCCGGTTCCCTCTATTCTTCCAACCATGATGTCCTTCTCGAGCGATTGCGCTCTTCTTATGATGTGTCTAAAATTGGCAAGTCATGGCTTGGTGGTCCTTGCTTCAAGTGACATATCTGCCTTGATTTGTTCCAAAATTGATTTATTTGTTCGTATTTAATGTACATATTTAGTGGATGCAAATTATCTCACTTCCAAGAGAAGAAAAGATGGATCTTTAGGTCTACCTATTGGAGACTCGTGTAAGGGTCGGATGTTGACTTATAAGGTAGCTACCGCCATCGGGTCAAACTAGAGAGCCAGCTTATGATACAGCTCCTCTGTCAGTTGAGACACCGGTCTCTGGAGCTGTGTTTCTACAGACTGCAGCCCGTCCTGACACATAACTAGGAAAGACTACTATTTGAATTACTGACGTTGAAGAACTTGTACATTAACCTTTGTGATGAGCTCTGTCTTCAATTGATTCTGTGGATTTTACATCTAGTGGATCCCTCAGGTATGTTTTGACTATAATGCTCCCTTATGCCTAATGTGTGTTGCAGACATGCTTACTTGTAGTAGTATTTGAATTATGTGACGGGTGCCATTTTATTACAGTCTTGGAGAACAGTCAAACCTTTACGGTTGCTACCAATAGGTGACACCAAAAAGACAACTTTTTTTCCTCTTATGTGAGGTAATTTGCATATTTTTTTCCCTTATCCATGAGTCTCCAAAAGAAGAAACAGCTGGTAGTCTGTATACACAATCCATTTCTTCAGCCAATTGCTGTGGATTATACAATAGAGAATGCCATTCATTTTAATTATTGCCCTTTGGTCTAAGCCACTTGAACTAAGGTACGCTACAGACAATAACACAATATCTTTGTGAATAATGAATCCACCTAAACGTCCCTGATGCAGGATGCAAGAAATATTGGGGTCAACAGATGTTAATGCTCTTCAATAGGGAAGTAAATAGCTCCGCTTCTAGTAATTATAGCCCAAGTCCTATATGTAGGAGCCCCAGGCACTAATATCTATAAATGTAATTTACAGCACAAACAGATGGATATCTCCAAATTTGGAAGGAGGAAATTTTCTCATATGATCCATAGAATGTACAAAAGTTCCGCAATGTTCCACAATCCAGAATGTTTATTGGAAATCTGTGCAGACGGTAGCAGAGCTTGCATATGGTGCTGTGTACTGGCTGTGGCCTATAAGATGACACTGAATGACCTGAGAGTACCAGATATTACAAAGTAAAACTGGGTCCTCCTTTAAGTGTTTTCCTATCGGTAAGAGTCCTGGTGGGAGGACCCTCATCAGGGGATTTAGCCATAGGGGGTGCAGAAGTAGCAGTCATCCCCAGGCCATGATGGATGATGACGCCCAAAAATTCCTCTGGAAAAAGTTACACAGACTTACCAACTTTCCTAAAACAACAGGAAAAATGCGGGACCTCCTGGAAGAGTTGGGGAATCTTCTGTGAGCAACATGTTGCAAATTTCAGCTTTCAGCAGAGTTATTGAGCAAGCATTGTAGGAGAATAAATTGTTTTCCTTGGGACATACAGCAGCCTTTAGATGCATCATCCCAACATGGAGGAGGATACAGGTAAGAACTGAAGGCACAAAAAAACTGAGAGGTCACACAGTACACTCTAATACGCATATCCATAAACTGCAAAAGCTGGAAGCGGAAAATAGCCTTGCAGTAAAAGCCTGCAGCTGTTGTATACTTCAATGTGGTACATAGAGGCCTCCTGGAAAGCAGTTCCCCAAAAATTAACTCATAACTGTGAAACAGAACCCCAATATCCAAAGTCAACAATAGCAGAGCAGACAAGTCTCTCCGATAACTAGAGGTCTCTTGTCGGACTAGTCAAACTCAGTTATTCTGTTTTCTTCCCTCTTCACTAGACACAGTCTATCTATTATACAGTATGTAGTCCACATTGCTTGGCAGCAGACATCTCGGTATGGCTTGCCAGTCAGCGGCTCCATTGGCAGCAGGTTTAAAAAAGTTATCACGCGGCTGATCGCTGTTTCATATTCAACTTTGAAAGGGATTGTTTGATGAAATAACTGGTTTAGTTTAGGCCTCTTGCATTAACCATGTGGGGGGGGGGCTCTGCCTGACAGTATTCTGGGAGGCACTGCTATGGGGGATATCCCTTGCTGGTGTTAAGGAATTTTGTTTAGTGTATGATGGTGGGACTATGAACAAAGCTAACGGTTCCCTGAAATCTTCAAAGGGAACCTCTCAGAAACTTTAACCCGCCCCCACAAATTATTTATATGACTATGTAGCCCTTGAAAATATAAGCCAGTCAATCCTTTTATGATCCCAGATCGCTGCTCCAGCAGTTAGTAATCATGGTTTGAAGTTGTCTGGAAGTGCATTGGGGCGTGTCGATGCACTTCCAGCTTCTCAGCCTCACACACTTTTCCTATCTAGTAGCACCTTTCCCCGGCTGATTGACAGGTTAGTGGCCATGTACCAGAGAAAATGACTTTCAAATCAGTCAGGGGGAGGTTACCGCTAGGTAGGAATTACAGCGTGAGGCTGAGAAACTGGAAGTGCATCATCACGCTCCAATGCACTTTCAGATACAATTTCAAAACTCAACTTCTCGCTACTGGAGCAGTAATTTGGGGTTATAAAGGGATCGACTGGCTTATCTTTTATAGGGCTATGCAATCATATTAAAGGTTTGTAGGGGGAAAAGTTTGACTTATTTTTATCTCTGGAATTAGGATGCAGAAAAGGAGCATGTTTACGAGCTAAAAAAAATATCATTATTATGACTCCTATACTCCGGAGTCAAATCTCAGCAATAAAAGCAAACATTGACAGAGAGGATGCCAAGCAAATATATAATTCCATCAATCCTCCCATGTGGAGATAGTTTTCACTGTTGGCTGCTTTCCTTGGCATTGGCCTTGTGCCCCCCATTGTATGCTGGTTCATATTCACCAGAATACAATAAACAGTAACAACGTTTTGAGTTTTTATCTGTAGCATGCCCTTATTGTATGTACCCGTATATTCAGTATATGCCATCGATCTCATGATTCTTGGTCACACACCCTGACATAGGATATACATTACGCTGTTTGTTATCTGATTTGTGCAGTTCATTCATAGATTATATAGGGATAACATACTGGATTATCAATGCATGACTTGTGATATATAATATTGATTTAAATAATTGTCTTCTGATGACTAGAAATAACTATGTGACCCCCCTACCCCAGCCAGTGAACTTATTCTACAATAAATGTTTAGCATTTCATTCAAATGCAAGTTCTTAACATCATTTACCTTATGTCTATGTATGCCCCTGTTTTGTATGTACAAAGTTTGGGACTGCCCAGCTCAAGGATTTAACAGTAAAAGGTATTCTGGAAAAATGTAAATGTGGTTCCCCAGGGAGCCGGGAGCCAATAGTTGATTTCTGCAAGGGGCCAGACATGATTTATTGATTTATTGTGTTTTTGGAACAAAGTGAAGGCACAGGTAAAAAAAGCGCCTACTCAAGGCCCTAAAGGAAAAATCCAGGGCTTATAATTGGTCCGCTCGACTGAGACTATTTAAGCCTGGGAATCGAGTTCTTATGTTAGTGCCAACAAGGAAGAACAGGTTCCTTACCCAGTGGCAGGGCCCTGTAAAGTGGTAGAAAAGGTGGGAGAGGTAAACTATAAAGTACACCGACCAAGAAAAAGGAAGCCCTTTCCCATTTATTATGGCAACCTGCTAAAACCCTTGAATGATAGGGATCCCCTAAAAACCCTTACTTGTTAGCCCACTTTGAAGCCAACATTCCGGATGTCATAGTAGCAGGAAATTGGTCACCTTCCCAAAGACAATACGGCCAGAAATTGGTACCCAAAAATAGGGGCAGGGTCTTGGAGTTACCAGGTCACACTTGTGTCATCAAATATGAGCCTCCCACTCGGGTCAATTTAAAGCCTTGTAGAATTCCTGAGGCCCACCGGTAGTCTCAGAAGAGGCAATACAGAAACTGACCATTCCTCCTCACAAAATCAGTTTTGGTTAAGTGGCCTCCTGTAGGCACCAGTAAGTTGGCAGATGGTGCCCAACTCTCAGATTTGGGCAGAGTGGGAGGGTATGTAGCAATGCCTGGTAAGCTAGAGTTAAATCCTAGCTCTGCAGGCTTTGATTAGGTGCAGCTGGCTAGCTCTTCATATAAACAGACTAGGTGTTCATCTGTCAGTCAGCTCAGGGAAGCTGACGAGACTGGAGGTGTCTTGAAGCTGAAAAAAGAGACAGGCCTGAATTCCCTCTCCGAGAAGAGTCTGGGGAGGCCGTATGCAGAGAACCTTCAAGTATCAGTGGTTGCTATGGACAATAGCTGTTTCTTTTTTTTACCGAGCTGGGACTAGCTCTGCTGTTTGAGTAGCCAGGGTCTGTTCTGTTTAGTTAGCGCCTAGACAAGGCTAGGGATTCATGATTATGAGTTGGTCTTGGTTCTGTGCAACCTGTGGAAAACAATAAAAACTGCATGTGTTTAGACCAAAACTGCATTGCCTGTGTGAATGCTACCTAAGGCCTAATGCCTACCAGAGAGTGAAACCCTACACCCTGTACGGTGACATCACTATTTATTGTCACTGTACTGTGACATTACTGTGTGCATTATCTCTGTACCGAGCATGATATCACTGTGTTTATTATGCCTGTACTGTGACATCGCTGTGTTTATTATTCTTATACTGTGACATCACTGTGTGTATTATCCCTGTTCTGTGACATCACTGTATTTATTATCCCTGTGCTGTGACATCACTGTGTATTATCCATGTACTGTGACATCACTGGGTGTATTATTCGTGTCTTGTGACATATCTGTGTTTATTATCTCTGCACTATGACATCACTGTGCTTATTTTCCCAGAACGGTGACATTACTGTGTGTAGTATCTCTGAACATTAACATTGCTAACCCAACATTGTTGGGTTTTATTATCCCTTTACTGTGACATCACTGTGTTTATTATCTCTGTACTGTGACGTCACTGTGTGTGTTGTCCCTGTACTGTGACATCACTGTGTTTATTATCCCTGTACTGTGACATCACTGTGTTTATTATCCCTGTACTGTGACATCATTGTGTTTATTGTTCCTGTCCTGTGACATCATTGTGTTTATTGTCCCTGTACTGTGATATCACTGTGTGTATTATCCCTGTACTGTGCATTGCCTGTGTGAATGCTACCTAAGGCCTAATGCCTACCAGAGAGTGAAACCCTACACCCTGTACGGTGACATCACTATTTATTATCGCTGTACTGTTGCATTACTGTATGCATTATCTCTGTACCGAGCATGATATCACTGTGTTTATTATTCTTATACTGTGACATCACTGTATTATCCCTGTACTGTGACATCACTGTGCTTATTTTCCCAGAAGGGTGACATTACTGTGTGTAGTATCTCTGAACATTAACATTGCTAACCCAACATTGTTGGGTTTTATTATCTCTGTACTGTGACATCACTGTTTATTATCTCTGTACTGTGACATCACTGTGTTTATGATCCCTCTGCTGTGATATCACTGTGTTTATTATCCCTGTCCTGTGATGTCACTGGGCTTATTATCCCTATACTGTGACATCATTGTGTTCATTATCCCTGTACTGTGACATCTGTTTATTGTCCCTGTACTGTGACATCACTGTGTTTATTATCCCTGTGCTGTGACATCACTGTGTGTATTATCCCTGTGCTGTGACATCACTGTGTGTATTATCTCTGTACTGTGACATCACTGTGTGTATTATCTCTGTACTGTGACATCACTGTGTTTATTATCCCTGTACTGTGACATTGCTGTGTGTATTATCCCTGTACTGTGACATTGCTGTGTTTATTGTCCCTGTACTGTGACATCACTGTGTGTATTATCTCTGTCCTGTGACATCACTGTGTGTATTATCTCTGTACTGTGACATCACTGTGTTTATTATCCCTGTACTGTGACATCACTGTGTGTATTATCTCTGTCCTATGACATCACTGTTTATTATCCCTGTCCTGTGACATCACTGTGTGTATTATCCCTGTCCTGTGACATCACTGTGTGTATTATCCCTGTCCTGTGACATCACTGTGTGTATTATCCCTGTCCTGTGACATCACTGTGTGTATTATCTCTGTCCTGTGACATCACTGTGTGTATTATCTCTGTCCTGTGACGTCACTGTGTTTATTATCCCTGTACTGTGACATCACCTTGTTTATGATCCTTTTTACACATATTATACTTAGCATTAAAATGGTTATTTAGGATTATGATATTGATAACTTAGGTCTGGCACCCAGCTCATCTACACAAATAGGCTGTTACCAGCCTCCAGAGGTACAGCAAATCAGCTCCCATTCAGTTCAATAGGAGCTGAGCTTTCGCACCTGAGCATGCTGTGCACAGAGCAATAGTGTTCTGTACCTCCAGAGGCTGCGGGACCTGGTAACAGCTGATCTAGGTGGTGCTGGATGTCGGACCCCCTCAATCCTTATCCTAAGGAAAGATGATCCATGTCTCAATACTGAAAAATCCCATTAACATTTTTAGTCTAGAAATACATCAGAACACCTTCTTGGTATTACAGTGCAGCACTACTCCTACATGTATATATGGCAGAGGGGCCAGATCCATCATCCAGTTGTGACTCCAAATGACAGCCTTCTGCAACCAAAAGGTTGGGAAGTCTGTTCTGTAGCAAATCTATGCAGTTATGCAGTATTAACTGTAATAACCATCTATAGCTCTTCACCCAGCTTTTCCATGGAAAAGATAAAAATCATAGACTGATGTCTTTTACGAGAGAGGGGAGTTAAATGATCTTCAAGCGGGAGTGATAAAATAACGTTTCTTGCCAGATTTCACATGTGTTGAATTCTCACGTTTATATCCATTTTAGGCAGTTCTAGATGTCAGCGGTCGGGAGGAAGACGCCTGGCCATAATAATCCGACAATAACACATAACCCGATATCTTGTCCTCTGATTACAGCGCTATTTATGTGTAGTAAGAGGGTCATAAATAGGGAGAGGTCGGAGCAGGGGCCAATATTTACTCCCATAATGAGAAATATCTTTACAAGTACATTGTAAACTACAGTTTACAAGCGGATATTACATATTCTGATGAGAGTAATAGTCTTTGGAGACAATAACTGCAAGTAGTTACTTACATGTCCTTGGCTTCTCTACTGTAGCTACACATTTATATGGAAATCTGCGCTCCTCACAAAAGATCCAGACATCACAGGTGATTTGTATAAAAACAGGAAATGTATTTGGCATAAAAGTTACAAATAATTAAAAAGGGATAAAGATAAGACTGAAAAAAATACGTGAACAAGGACAGTAGTAAAAAAGGTCTGATTCCTCCACTCCCCCCAAAGGACCTAAAGGCTTTTGCGCATGTCTAAACCCAAAAAAATCCTCTACATTACGAAGAATCAGTTTTGTATAAACAGTTTCAAGGATTTCAAGTATCATTTTATGTCCAAAAGTTCAACATACTCTTCTGATGATGAGCAAATGTCCTTCAGCTACAGAGTAGAATTCTGTGTTCTAAATCATTGTTCTTCCAAACATTCTGCACAGAACAGATAAATGTGCAATACAGCGTGAAACATACTAAATACTAATAAAATCATAATATTGTTACTTTGATGGCAGTGCTTCTTTAATTATTTATCCTCCTAATATACTGCAATCATCATATTATACAGCACTGTGTACTTACAATTGCTCATTTTGCCTTTCTACCCAGCTAATTCTTATCTTTTCTCTGCGCTATGTAGAAACAGGAAGTCTCTTGTCCCTACATTTATCATTCCCCTCTTCAGCTCCTGACCCAGCTGCTTTGCTCCTCCCCCTGCCAGGAACTTTTGCTGTGACTCATGACTCTTGAAGGGAAAATTGACCTCCTGTTTCTACATAGAACTTGGACAAATTCAGCTAGTCAGTTATTAATCCCGTGATGTTCTAGATCTAATGGAAAAGAGAATAATTAACTGGGTAGAAAGGCAAAATGAGCAATTGTAAGCACACAACGCTATATAATATGACTGCAATATATTAAATTTTGGTGGGAGGAGGTGGGCTTCTTTAAGCTGAGCAATATTTGCAACTTAATAATAATATATTATTATTTAATAATAACTTATAGATTATAATAGATGTATCGATTATTTTCTTTATCAGGTTCCTCTTTTTGTTTCTACATATACAGTACAAAACAATGATAATCAGTAGCTGCTTTTACGAGCTGGAAGCACATTGTTTGCAAATACACATGAAAATGCAATGAAATAAGGATCACAATCAAGAATTTCAACAACCGTTTTAGGAAAGAGTCAAGGAACTCAATTAACCAACCTCGTATGGGAGCTATCCAAGCGATGGATCCCAATCACCCATTTTGGGTGTTAAGTTAACACTTGACTCCGCTACCTGAGATGTATGTGCAGCATTCATCTCCCACCAACACACACATCCTCCGCTGCTGGTAAAAAAAATCATCTGTTAAGCTATTGTGTAAAACCACACTAATATCTGTGCTAATTAACCCCGCACAGCTGCTATTACCTATAGAATTAACGATATGGCTCGGTGGCCACAAAAGGGTTACAGATTTCCAGGCAGAATCAGAGATTGATTTATATCATGGGGTTAAATAAAAACATTAGTTGATATCTGCAAGAATAAATCAATTTTGCAGCTTTAGGGTCATTACTCTGCCAGGATACTTTGTACACAGGACGTATCTATGATATTACTACAGTAGTATAAAGAACACGTGTGGCATTTCTGCCAGTGTGTCACCTAATTAATTCTTGTATGACTAATGGCACGTAACATGCCAGAAATGGGTCAGTCTGTACCGCACAATGATTTTTTATTTTTTTGCATCCTTTTAATGGAATTTGAATGAAGACGATATTGCATATTTTTGGGCCAAGTTGTTGTGCTGTTTTCACCTTTATTTTAATTACTTCGACACCTCAAATTAGAACACAACTGATAGATAAAATCAGCTGCATGTTCCAAGTCGGCGGCCTTTAAGCTGGTATCTTTATGCTGCCGGGACCTAGTAAAATTTCTACGAAAAAGTTGTTTTACTAGACAAAAAAATAAGGATTTCATCATAGCTTTAAAGGAACGCATTAGCAGAGGCAACTAAGCAGCAACGTTTGGCACATGGCTACACACCCAACAGTCAGATATGTAAAGATCTTTTATTGAGCAATTATGTAGTTAAGCAAAAGCATTTTCTGTTCATATGGCATTGGGACGTCTGTGTAGGAGAACGGAGCAAACGCCGTGTGGCATCCAGACTCGAACAAAATCCCAAAAAGAAGAGTTGCAGAGGGGACAGAATTAGACAGCACCCCAGATCAGATGACAGTGACGAAACCAGCCTTCGATATAAAAAGTCAGGGTGCCAAAATGGGAGATTTGGCACCAAGAGAGGTAGCAGCTCCAGCTGCCAAGATAGTAGACCGCATCTGCGGGTACCAGTCAGGCCTGGACCTAGACGACGCCGGTCAAGCACCGAAGACCAGAGCTATGCCAGTCAAGGTTCAGACTGCACTCACCAATGGTCGATCACTGAAGACCTGAACTATGCTGGTCAAGGTTCTTGACCCAGACAACGCCAGTCAACAGTCTAGGACCAGCCCCCACCATTGCGGACCGAGGAGACACTCGTCGACAGTCAAGCACCAAAGAAGCCCTGAGAGCACTCAGTCAGAGACTCCAGCCTGGGACAGTGATCAAAGGAGACCTAAGATGGGTCGTCACTTTCTGTACAGGTGTGCCAGTGCGATCAGTACATAGTAAGCGCTGTAAACATGCCCCAGTACTTTGACAACTGGCTCTGGAGCGCATCAGTGCAGAGTCGGCTGTCAGTCAAAGTCCTTGGATGTGCTGTGGGCAGTGACTGTAGCCACAGTACTAGCACGCTTACATGACTGAAAGCCAACGACTCCTGGGAGGAAGTTAATTTTCTTCTGGGAGCTGCGCCTTCAGTACAGCAGCCGGGCTTCATTCTAATGCTATTTCCCTGCAGATTACCATTATATCTGCTGGTAAATAGCGTTATCTGATGTGACAGGTTCCCTTTTAATTTTTTATATGCAGATTCCAAGTCCGATGAGGCTTATGGGCAGAGAGAGGATGGAACCTTTTTGCAGTGGGAGGCACGGATCCAGGTCGTCTTTTCTTTCGACTTGAATGGGTTGCATAACTAGTAAGGTCCTTCCCATCTAACCTGCAGAGTCTTAACCACCGCCTAATTACTAGAAAGAGGCAAAGTTGAGTCCAGGTCCGGCAGTGAAGCGAACCACTGCCTATACACATCGATTTGTGTCCAATGTAATTGCACAATATAATCAATGTTCCATGTGCCAAAGACAGTTCAGAGCCATGATGAAAATATAATCTAGCCTTAGGAACTTCCCCAAAGGGTATCTCAGCCAGGGATGTGTTCCCGGGGTATGTGCCACATAGACATCAGTGGCAAACTTAAAAGACTGAGTAATTTTTTTTTAAACCTGCTTGTCACAGAATTTATTAATTTTATTTTTCAAAGTGACATTATAACATTCAATCTTAACACTTCCTGAGGGCTGGAAAACATCCAAATCTCCCATGTATTTTCTGCACTGTGTAAATGTGAACTTTTATCATTATTAATTACCTCTGGTACACCAAATCTGTAAAAAAACTTCAGAGAGTTGCTGCGCTGTGCTTCCCTAACTTGTATTAACCCTGGAAAGACCTCCACGCACACATGCTCACTCATGCAATTTGCAAGTTTATAATTGGATGAAATCAATCTGTAACAGTGCATTTTGCAACTGTTTCTGAGGAGGTTTGTCAAGTTTTCCAGAATTAAATTTTGGACACTTTAGACAGGGCTGACATTTGGTAACTGCAACTAAGGTGAATCAGGGAGCCAACCAGTGACACCTTATCAATTCAATCATCCTTTCCTTTTGAGATGAGTCATACCATTTGACATAGCAGCCCTGTAAGGGAACAAAGACCTGGGAGCCACCAAACGCCCATCAGCATGTCACCTTCTCCTAAGATCTGTGATCAACTGCCGATTCAGATGACCAGAGATCTGAGAGAACTTCAAGGCAAGCAGAGATGCATCCTGTACAGCAAGGCTCAGACAAAGTTTTTGTTCCAATCAGGGCTGTGGTGTCGGTGTCCATATTGTTGGAGTCGGTATAAAATTGACCGACTCCGACTCCTAAAATATATAATAAATTGGGTTCAGTAGTTCAATGAAGGATGTGCTGTACATTTTTTCATATGAATTTGGGAAAGTTATGAAATGTCCTATAAATGTTTGTTCTAGATGTCGCCAAGGATATCGCCTTTCAGTTGAGATAAATCTGTGCTGCACTTTATGTACATGCATACAGCAGTGAGGCAGGGCTGTGGAGTCTGAGTCCGACTCCAACTCCGACTCTGAGTCAGGAGTCAGGGAAATTGAGGAGTCGAAGTCAGTGGTTTGGCTTACCGACTCCACGGCGCTAGTTCAAATGGTATGAGCATAATTCTCTTTGTTGTCAGTGGTCCTAAGTCTGGCTACAAATCTATAAAGTATTCTGGTAATGTCTCTAGTACTATGTTAAGACAGAGTGCCAAAAATCAGGAACAGTGAGGCATCCATCTGGTTGAAATTCTTAAATTCTTCTGCACATTTCTGTGGAGTTTCTGACTGCATACCTTCTGGTGTGCAAACAATATGAGAATTTGATTTGCAGAGTAAATCTCATACCAATAAATTACAATGCACTGTATCACTGAGAAGAAATGCTGCCTCTGTGCTTACGAGGCCTATTTGTACAGGCAGCCACGTTGTTTCTGTAAGCAAGTTTACCTTGCAATCCAAGCAGATCCGAAGCACATGGGTAACTATTATGGGTAGGTTAGGGGTTAGTTCACATTGTAGTACTGTTTGTGCTGCCCCATTTCTCACTAGACAATGAAAGAGTAACTGCTTTATGAAAAACTGAAAGATGAATTATTCTGGTTTTGTCTGGAGAGAGGGAATAGTGCTATAGTGAGCGCCTC
Organism: Phyllobates terribilis; assembly: GCF_046119375.1. Lineage (NCBI taxonomy): Eukaryota > Metazoa > Chordata > Amphibia > Anura > Dendrobatidae > Phyllobates > Phyllobates terribilis. The sequence goes on along the minus strand of NW_027362763.1, from coordinate 64,604,337 downwards.
TAGTCCCTGGGCTGCGGTCACTGTCGCTAGTTGCCCCCTGGTCATGTATGCTGACAGGTACATTGCTGAAATGCTCCAGATTCAGTATCCTCCTCTCTTATTTCTTTTCCAATTGCACAGCCAATTGGGTTTTCTGAGTCATGTTTCTGGTGGTTGCTCCAGAAATCTGGGGAATCTCTAATGCTGATGTTGTAGAAACATCAGCAAGGACCTATCTAGTTTGCATCTCTCTTCCTCTCTCTTTTGTAACTCCTCACTTGTGGGCTCTTTGGTCCTGATACCGGAATACACCATTATCTAACTTAGCCCTTTTGTCTTCAGAATCACTGTCTGCTGTTTCCTTCTGTAGTACATGGTACATTCTTGAGACACCTCACACATTCTGACCCAGTCTGGAACTTTTTGCCAACAATGTATCTTGGACACATAATTCCCATACCCTTTTTTTATGTGTAAAACCATGGAGCCAGGCAGGCAACCCCTCTACTTGCTGTGATGCGGTAAGCCACGGAGGAGGCGGTGAATTTTAATATCACTGTAGCTGAAGAAGGTCCTTGGACCCCTAAACACTTCCATTGTGCCACAACAATTGTTAATAGCTGGAGGTTGCACTTACGGAGATCATATAAGACCCCCCGGGGGCATTCCTGTAGAGGTGGTGTCTGGGAGCGAGTGTTGGAGGGCCTGTGATGTTTGTGCAATTACAAGTAGCCAGACATAGGGCAGTACGGTGGCTCAGTGGTTAGCACTGCAGCCTTGCAGCACTGGGATCCTGGGTTCAAATGCCATCAAGGACAACATCTGCAAGGAGTTTGTATGTTCTTCCCATGTTTGCGTGGGTTTCCTCTGGGTTCTCCGATTTCCTCACACACTTCAAAGACATACTGATAGGGAATGTAGATTGTGAGCCCCAATGGGGACAGTGCCCATAATGTCTGTAAAATGTCTGAATTGTAAAGCTGCGGAATATGTTGGCGCTATATAAAAAGAAAAAAAGAAAAAAGAAAAGACACAAGTCAACTTGTAAATGTAACACTTAAGGAGTAAACTAGGTACAGTCTCTCTCACTTAAAGGCAAAGTGTTGGTAGTACACAATATAGGTTGCACTGCATATTGTGGTATGAAAGAAGGCATCTTCTCCTTATGTAACAAGCAAGTTTAGGGCCTCTCAGGGCAGCGGGAGCACAGTTCTTTTTACTTGCTATTGGAGGAAATATGCACAAATAATGCTACACTGATGGAGGGACCTTCACGGGATGGCTCCTCATGTTGACACACTAGTAGTGTGGAAGTACTCACGTTTTTGGCCCTACCATTACCTATTGCAGGAGATAGGTCGGACAAAGTTTATGACATGGCAGACATGATGGATCTGGTTTCCAGCTAGAATCACATAGGAAATCCAGTATACAGGAGAGCATTTGTTCAGTCTTATCTTTCCTGACTGTTTGAGGCTTCACTTCCTTGTGGAAGCGACTATGAGGAGAATGATGTCCGCTCAGCGTGGACTGGAATGGATTCAGGGAGCAGTGGAGGTTTCTTGCTGTTCCTTCTCTGGACTAAACAGGACTAGACTGGTTTGAACCAACTCACAGGACGTGTGTTAGAGCTGAGCTCCTCCCAGACGTTTCAATGACCGCTTGTTAAGAGGACATCAAACACCTAACTTTCATACGCATACATTGACCAGTACATGCCAGCAAAGTGCAATGCACATTTATGAATTCTCACTGTACGCACATACAATGTATTATACATTTCCTAACTTACAGTGCCCAAAGTATATCTGGCACACTGGAACAAATCTATGGCCAACCACAACTGTTTCAGTCAGCAGCAGTAGACCATGTACTGGGATACTACAGTGGAGTACTGTTTGCCTTTGGAGATCAAATAAACCTAAGCTTATCCATGCTAAACTTTTACAACTTACTAGGTATGCAAATTGTCTCTTTAGAGAGGAAGAGGACTAGAACTTCAGTGCCACCTATTAGAAATAGCAATTCTAAAAGTCAATACTGATCCTTGTTAGTGCAAAGTGTGAGATCTGGTTTGGCTGGGTGAGAGGCGTCTGACCGTGATCCAAGGGGTAACTTGTCTCCTTGCGGAGAGTGACATGTCAGGCATGGCATGCCAAAGTGAGGAGAGTTTTAAGCCTTGCAATGCTCCTCTGGGAAATTCAATATGCAAATTGTCTCTTTAGAGAGGAAGAGGACTAGAACTAGTGCCACCTATTGGAAGTAGCAATCCTAAAAGTCAATATCAACCCTTTAACAAGCCTTGCAACATGACTTAGGATAAAAACCAAACCAGAATTTTAATTTTCAGACACTGTCTCTCACCCAGCCAAACCAGATCTCACACTTTGCACTGACGAGGGACAGTACCCCGAAACACAGTGTCTTCAAATTGAGATTCTGGTTTAGCTTTTATCCAAAATAATGTGATAAGGCTCGTTAAAGGGTCGATATTGACATTTAGGATTGCTGCTTCAAAAAGTTTGCACTACAGTTATGTCCTCTTCCTCTCTGAGGAGACAATTTGCATACTTAATTTCCCAGAGGAGCATTGCAAAGCTTAAAAGTCTCCTCACCTTAGCATGCCATGCTTAACATGTCACTCTCCGCAAGGAGAAACGTTACCCCTTGGATCCAAATCTTATTAGGTTATAGAGCAGGCAACCGTACTGAAGTGTAACTATGGGGGGTCAAAAGATCCAAGTATTCAGCATTATAACACTATGGGGCTGTAGTGGCACTGACATTCAAGGAATAGCCACAGAGTGTGAAGATTGTCCCAACACTACATTTCACTACACTGCAATCAATTGTCTAAACAAGTACAGTTAAATAGTAACCTAAGAGAGAGAGATCTCTTGAAGCAAAAGTCCCCAACGCAAGACCTACAGAAGAAGAAAAAAATGAGACTGGCATAAAATGTCACCTGAGGCTGCGCTTGTCCTCCCTGTTGATTCTCCTTTTTAGGGTGCTTCGTAAAGGAAACTAAAGCTGCTGGAAATGCCCGCATTCTCCACCACTTGATATGGAAAGCAGCGCTTCTAGCAAAACATCCGGTTTTTACAAGCGATTTAAATAAAAATGAAGTTTATTTAGCATAAAAGTTACAACTAAAAACAATTAAAAAGAGATAAAGATAATAGGAAAAAGATACAGAGAGTCCATAGTGATAGAGGACTGGCTTGCCCTATAAAGAGTGCAGTATTTAAAGGGGTTTTCCCATGTAAAAAGTTCATTTTAATCAATAGATCTTGGAATGATAATAACTTCCACAATTGGATGTATTTAAATAAAATGTTCCTGTGCTGAGATAATCTTATAAATGTGTCCCTGCTGTGTACTGTGTAATGGCTGTGTCTGACCGTGCAGGAACATGGTCTGATCATACCACATCTCCTGGGCAGGGGAGGACGCAAAATTGTACACAGACATTAAGCTAAATTTTTCTTTACAGTAAAGCGTTTAAAAACAGGCAGGGTAATGTTTTACCTCACAGAAAGAATCAGCTGTGACCCCCTGCTGTAATGTCTGTATACTCTTTTGCTTCCTCTCTGCCCAGGAGCTGTGGTATGATCAGACCATGTTCCTGTATGGTCAGACACAGCCATTACACAGTACCCAGCAGGGGCACATTTATAAGATTATCTCAGCACAGGAACACTTTATTTAAACACATCGAATTGTGGAAATTATTATTATTCCAAGATCTATTGATTAAAACGTACTTTCGTTCTTGGCAAAACCCTTTAAATCAATATTCTGAGACACAGCCTGGAGGTTTTTGCGCATGTCTAAAGCAAAATGTTATTGCCATATTTCAAAGAGTCAGTTTTGTATTAACAATTTCAAGCATTTCGAGGATCATTTTATGCCCAAAAGTTCAACATGTTGTTTTTATGATAAGCATGTGTCCTTCAGTTATAGACTAGAAGCCTCTGTGATAAATCATTGTTTTCCAAAACATTCTGCGCAAAGGAACAAACTAATATGCAATGCGGTATGAAAGATATATTAATAAGAGCATAATTATTACTTAAACTAAACAATACTGGCAACTTATTCTAATAGCTTTATTGATTGATTGATCTATCTATATATCTATCTATTATCTATCAATTATCTATATGTCTAATATTATCTATCATCTATCTAATATTATCTATCTCATATCTATCTATCCAATATTATCTATTTCTCATATCTATATATTATATATCTATCATCTACTAATTATCTCTCATATCTATCTATCTGTTATCTATCTATCTATTATCTATCTATCATCTATCTATTATCTATCTATTATCTATCTATTATCTATCTATCCTCTATCATCTATCTATCTAATATTATCTATCTCATATCTGTCTATCCAATATTATCTATCTATCTATCTATCTATCTATCTATCTATCTCATATCCATCCATCCAATCTTTCATTTATGGTATGAGCACATAGCGTCCTTTAGATGCCGGATTACAGCATCGTTTTTTGCTTTGGAAGACGCTTCAGGAAAACTTTTTGTGACACTTTTACAGCATGAGTCTTTCTTTTTACACCCTACATATAAATTATTGGTGGATTCCAAGCTGAAGCCACCAGAAGAATGGACCGGTCCCTTCTTTTAGCCGCTTCAAGGGCTTTCAAAGGAGAATTTACAACAGATGGAACAAATGAACGGCAAGTCCTCTGGTCGTGTGAACATACTTAAGAACTTAAGAAAATATGTCTAAAAGAAAAAAATGAAACATTTAATTTCTTGTGCAAACTTTATTGTTAGTGCATATACACGGCGTACTACGATCGAGAACAGATGGAATTTGTGATGAACGAACCAAAAAGTGTTGTTTCCTAGTAGTAGATGGCTTTCCGGATCAGCGTCTCTTCTGTTGAACCCTAACAATATGTCGTGAGGAACAACCAGCGTCAAGTCCGACCATAATGGCAAAGAAGGAGCTGATGATATCATAGGTTTATATGCCCCATCTGCAAATTGTCCATAATGTTCTGTAAGTGGAGGTGTCACCTCTAATGATGAGATAACACTGAATGTCAGACCAGCACCGAACACTGTGAAGTCACTGCCGTAGCACCGTTTATGACAATAAAAAGAATCCGCTATAAATTTGAGTGCATTTTATTATAGACCCTAGTGATCTCTGAAACAAGTGAAACCAATAAAATATTAACACATTTTGTACTTTTTTTTTGCCTATAATGTAGAGAAATGATGTTGTTACCGGCAGTGCAGCAGTCCCTTCCAAGTTTTTAATATTTTTATTCAGTGAAAATAGATGGAAAGACTAAAAAAGAGAAATAAAGAAAATAGACGAAAAAGGAAAAGTAAGACAAAATACCAAAAATATTGTAGAGAATAGGACAAAATATAGACAATGAAGACAAATACAGAGAGTAAAGACAAAACTAGGGGGAAAAAAAAGTATTATATAGAAAAGAAAAAAGAAAAACGGGAAAAATAATGTAGACAAAAAAACCTGAACAGAAAAAAAAGAAAAATAGCAGATAATGGTGAATTTTATTATAAACCGTAGTGAGCTCTGAAACAAGTGAAACTAGTCAAATATTTATACATTTTAAACTTTTCTTACTGATAATGTAGATAAATTATATTGCTACCAGCAGTTCCTTCCATATTTTTAAACATATTTGTTTAGTGAAAATTTTAAAGACTGAAAAAGAAATAGACAAAGAAATAAAAATCCAGACAAAAAAAAAAATATTATAAAGAAAAAAAAAACTGAAAAAAACACAAAGGAAACAAAATTATAGAAAATAAACCCCAAAAAATAAAGGTGTACAGACAAAAAGAAAAAAACTACTCTAGGGAAAATAGATTAAAAAAAAGACAAAAACAGAACAATAAAGATGTAAAGGAAAAAAAAATAAAAGCAAAACAACATTTGGAGCTCCAGCTTAGGTACTTTACAAAGTCAAGAAGGTACATATTTCATGTTCAATGGCATATTTCCCTTAGACAGAACCCTCACAGTAGAACCCTCACCACATCCGTTGGTTGTCCTCATAGAGAGTATTGGTTGCCCTGACCCGAAATATCAATAGGGGGCATTAACCATCTCTCAATGCCTCATGTCACTCACCTTAGGCTCAGCTCTTGCTTCCAGCATTTCAAAATCTGCCATTTTGGCCAAATTTTATCTCACGTGTATGGGCCACTTAAGGTTTCTTTCATTGGGTCATCGATGAACTTGAATGTTCCTTGTTGAACTTAAGAACTGAGGAGATCTGAATGTTGTCCCTTCCCGACCAGATGACGGACACGGCTGGATTTTCTCCTGAGGTTTCCTGTTGTAAGAAGTGGATCCTCCAGCCGCAGCAACATTTCAGCTGCTTCACTTTTTGCCGGAAGGTTTTGCTGAAGATGTAATAGATGATGGGGTTGAAGGCTGTGGATGACTTGGCAAAGAGGCAGGGGAGTAAAGAGACAGTCGGGGGAATACTGGCACTAGATTGGAAAATAGACCAGAAGCTGACAATGGCATAGGGTGTCCAAGCCACAAGAAATCCAAGACTCACCAGCACCGCCATCTAGAGGAAGGAAAAGTAAAACCCTTCAGGTGCTTCACAGGAATTAATGCAAAGTGAAATGAAAATATGAAAAATTACATTATTTTTCCACTGAAATGTTTCTTCAGCCTCATTGTTTTTTTTTTTTTGTATTTTTAAGTGAAACAGGAGAAAATACCATAATTTGTTACATAATTTTTCACAAAGCCGGAATAAACTATATATAGTCACAAACTACAGTTTGGGTTCACAACAGGGCTCAGGAGATCTTTTGTGGTGCATCCTGTTGAGACCTTTGGGATATCTGGGATCAGAAGATAGCAGTGATTGACAGATCGCAGGTCTTTGGAGTCCACTCGGCGATTCACTTGAGTGGAGCAGAATGATTTTCACTTGCTGTGGAAGGGGTTAAGAGATCCTTTTTGATCCTCATGGCTGTAATCCCAGCTGCTGCATTTTGCTGCCACTCCTTTCCATTAGTTCAACTGACTCCTAGCTCTCTCCTGTGCCGGTTATAGGTTTTCTATGCTGACCTCTCTGGAGAAGTTGTTCCATTTTAAGCTGTGGAGTTCCAGTTGCTGTTTGATTTCTCCTGGTTTGTCTCCCTTCCTGTGTTTCCTCACCTTAGTAGTGAGACTAGTGTCTCGCTGCCCTACTCACTAGTTAGGGCTAGCTCAGGGCCAGCCAGGGCTTAGGTATGATCGCACACGAGGAGAAGGACCCATCTAGGGACGATTGGGAGCTCAGGGTGCAGACTTAGGTGACTGTTTAGGGGTGTTCCTTCTCCCCTTTCCCTATCGTCAGGGCTCCTTTTACCTTCTTTCCCTCTTTTGCACAGCACGCCAGGCATTTCCTTGCTCCAGTGTGACAATTGCATTTGCAGAGCTCCTGACATGCCAAAACAGTATAAACTAACCATAAATGACCCCATTTTGGAAGCTACGCTCTGTATAAAAATTATCTACCAGTGCCATGAGCATCTTGAACCTACAGGTGCTTTACAGAATAATTTACTGTTGCAACATGAAATAAAAAGTATTTTTTTTCCACTAAAATGTTGCTTAGGCCCAAATTTTTCAATTTCACAAGAAGTAAAAGGGTAAAATGGACGACATAGCTTGTTACTAAATTTCTCCCAAACGCGGAGATACCCCATATGTGGTCAGTAACTACTGTTTGGGTACACTGCAGGAATCAGAAGAGAACGAGCGACATGTCTTTTATGGGAAAATTTTTGTTGGAACAGATTACGTACACCATGTCACATTAGAAGAGTCTCAGAGGTGCCAAAGCAGCAAAAAAAAAAGCAAAATTGCCATATTTTGGAAACTACACCTCTCAAGGAATTCATCTAGAGGTGTAGTGAGCATTTTGAACCCATAGGTGCTTCACAGAAATTTATAACACCGGGTCGTGAAACTGAAAAATGACATTATTTCCACTAAAATGTTGCTTTAGTCTAGTGATGAGTGAGTATGTTCTGTTAACCCTTTCGGCGAGTATGCTCGGGTGCTCGCCGAGTATCTTCAGCGTGCTCTCATGTTGAGTCACTCCGTGTGCATGATGCGACTGTTTGACAGCTTTAATACATGTGAAGAATGCCTAATAAACAGGCATTCCTCAAATGTATTAAAGCTGTCAAGCAGTCACAAATCAGCGCACAGAGTGACTCAAACATAACACCTGAGCACGCTGAACATACTCTGAAAACACCCAAACATTCTTGTAAATCTCGAGTAACGAGTCTGCTCATTCATCACTACTTTAGTCCAAATGTTTTAATTTTCACCAATGGAAACAAGATAAAATAGACCCAACAATTTGTAACGCATTTTCACATGAGTATGTCAGTACTCTTAATATGGTCAGAAGCTACTGTTCAGGCACACAGTAAAGCTCAGAAATGAAGATGCACCATTCTGAAGTGCAGATTTAGCTGGAATAGTATATGAATACTATGTCACATCACCAGAGCCCCTGAGGTGTCAGAACAGCAGAACCCAATTTTACTAACTAGACCCCTCAATGAATTCATTTAGAGATGTACTGAACATGATGACATCACTTGTTTTTCACAAAATTTTAATACGTAGCGGTAAAGAAACATAATATTACATTTTTACCAATTAAATGTTGTTTTAGCCCCAGGTATAACAGGTGAAAATAGACGCCACAATTTGTTGTTACACAATTTCTTTCGAACGCGACAATACCATATGGTGTCAGAAAACACTGTTTGGCCACATGGCAGGGTTTGGAAGAGTAAGAGTGACATTTTATTTTTGGAGAGAAGATTTCCCTGGAATTTTTGTGCAACATTTTCAGAACTCCTGAGGTGCCAGAACAGTAGAAAAACCCCAAAAGTGTGCCACGGGCCACATGAACCAGAGTCTCACTGCACGATCATGGACATATATATTTTTCACTGAAATGATGGAGTTTCAAACTTCATATAGTTTAAAGTTCTAGCCAAGGACTATTGGCAGAGATCAGACTAGTCTGGTGCCGCGCCCAACCGGCTTCTCCCTGGATCGCTCTTGTTGATTGACAGGTCTGTTCCATGTGTACACATGAGACAGACCTGTCAATCACATGGACCAAAAATGGGAAAAACTGGGAGCGTTTCAGAGAAAAATATATCTGACTGCAATTGTGCAGCCTCGGTCTGATTCAGGCTGCTCGTGCTACAGGCAGCATGAATCAAATGACAGGATTCCTTTAAGGCTAGATTCACATTAATCCATTAATCAGTTTTACTGTACCTCAGGGTTTCCATATAAATTTGCAAAAAACTTGATTCAGATGAATCCCCTGACAGTATCTTTCACTAGGTATATGGAGACACTTAGGACTCCATCTAGTCTCTGTTCCAGTGGTGTTCATGTTTTTAGAGGTGTACAAAACAGGGCTTGACTGCACTTTTGGGAGACTGCCAGGAGAGAAGCCAAATTGAGTCTAAAGTGACTCCATGTGCCTAATTTCAGTGAATGGTTCTCTCAGGGGTTCCATCTGAATCCTGTTTATTGCAGATTTAAATGAAAACCCCGACATAAGAGGTCAATGTAGAGCTTAGGATGAAATCAATCTTAGGGTTTGTGCACACAATGTCTTTTTCAGGAGGATTCAACCCGGGACTTACCGGAAACAGCACTAATAAAACACTAAAAAGAGTGAGAGTTGCTACATGCTAAAGTATTATTTGTATGGGGGTATTATTTGCATGGAGGTATTATTTGTACGGGGTATTACTTGTTTACTATATGGAGGTATTATTTGCATGTGGGTGTATTATTTGTATGGAGGTATTATTTGCATGGAGGTATTATTTGTACGGGGCATTACTTGTTTACTATACAGTATGAAGGTATTATTTGAATACGGGTGTATTATTTGTATTTAGGTATTATTTGTTCACTGCATGAAGGTATAATTTGTATGTGGGTATTATTTGTTCACTGTATGAAGGTATAATTTGTATTGGGGTGTTTGTTCATGTTATGAAGATATTATTTGTATGAAGGTATTATTTGAATGGGGTGTATTCTTTGTATGGAAGTATTATTTGTTCACTGTAGGAAAGTATAATTTTTATGGAGGTATTATTTGTTCACTGTATGAAGGTATTATTTGAATGGTGTTTAATTCACTATATGAAGGTATTATTTGAACGTAGGTGTATTATTTGTATGGAGGTATTTGTTCACTGTATGATAGTATTATTTTATCTGGAGCATTATTTGTTCACTATATGAAGGTATTATTTTTATGGGGTGTATTATTTGTATGGAGGTATTATTTGTTCACTGTATGAAGGTATAATTTGTATAGGGGTATTATTTGTTCATGGTATGAAAGTATTATTTGAATGGAGGTAATATCTGTGATTCATTTCCTTTTCGCTGCCTACTCAATTTGATTGACTTCCCTGGTTGCGCTGACTTCACTAGAATCCCACGCTTGGGGAGTGAGGCGCTTGGAGTCGCGTTTGCGTAGGGTGGCGCTTGGAGTCGCGCTTGCGCAGTGTGTAGCGTGGAGCCAGCCATGCTTGCCCAGTGTCGAGTGGGGAGCCGAGCGTCACGGCGCATGCGTGGCTTCCTGATCAACACTGTGCAACCCCTATGACTAAAAGAGCAGGTACGATCTAACTATATAAAGTGCTGTTTATACATCACTACAGCGCCATTTTTAATGAAAATAACGTGTTTGTGATGCACACTAACAACACACTGGGGACAGTTTAGATGCTTGAAATTACGTGACAGGTTCCCTTTAAGCCACACCCAAGAGGGTCAAGACCTGTAGATAAAGAGATAGCTGTTAGAACCTTGCTCTTAGGTTTTTTCCTTTGCTGGTCACATGACCTCGTTGGCCTATTTAATCCTGCTCCGCCCTTCTGGCTTTGCTGGACTTCATTGTATAACTACTTTCTAGCTAGCCTGTGCTCTGTATCTAACTCTGTTAGTTTGCTTGGTCTACGGACCTCAGTGTTCTATATTTTTTGTTTGTTTGTCTGTCTGCTACTATTTCTGTTAGGAGGTGTCCCATTTTCCTCCCAGTCCTTAGTACTTGTAGGGATTCCTTCCCCACATCTATAGGTCTCCGTACAGACTAGCTTAGGACTTTAGCAGGTCTGATCGCAGGATCAGGTTCCCTGTTACATCGTAGGGATTCAGCTGAGTTCTATCGTAGGGACAGATTTCCTCTCTTTCCTTAGCTCTGGTAGCAGAACATAACAGTAAGTCCAGCCTGCAAATTCTCTAAGGAAAGATTTTTCTGTTCCATCATGGTGTCGGTTCAGGATTTGGCTCATCGCCTGCAGGGACTCTCTCTGGAGGTGGCCGAGCTCCGTCAGCACGTGAGTAACTGTCCTGGAGCACATTTCTTGGAGCCTAAGGTATGTTTGCCGGATTTATTTTTTGGTGAACACCGAGAATTTTTTTCATTTAAAAATGCTTGCTTATTGTATTTTCGTTTGAGACCCAAGTCCTCTGGGGATGAATCCCAGCGCATAGGGTTCATAATGTCACTTTTGCGCAAAGAGCCTCAGGAGTGGGCCTTTTCTTTGCAACCTAGTGATACATGCTTCAGATCAGTGGATAGTTTTTTTCTGCTTTGGGACTATTATATGATGATCCTGACCGTGTCGCATCAGCTGAGACTGAGTTAAGACGTTTGAGACAGGGATCAGGTAATGTGGAAAAATATTGTACTCATTTCCGTCGTTGGTCTACTCAAACAGGGTGGAACGATTCTGCTCTGAAAAGTCTATTTCTTGCTGGGCTCAATGAAAGGGTTAAAGACCTGCTAATTGCTTATCCTACACCTGAAGATTTGCAACAGGCTATGCAATTAGCTATACGGGTGGATAGGAGACTGCGTGCAAGGGTTAATGAGAGCAAATCCTCTGCTATGTCAGTTTCTGGTTATGAGAATGTGTGTACTAACAGTGGTGAATCGATGGAGATTGGATCGGTGGCACCTCGCTCTCAAGAAAAAGACCGTCGATTTTCTGAAGGCTTGTGTTTCTATTGCGGAAAATCTGGTCATTTTATTAAAGGCTGTGAGCTTCGTATGAAGAAAGAAAAAAAAATGGTCAGTCATGCCCGTATTGCCTGTTTAAATTCCAAGGGTGTATTTTTAGCTGCTTCCACGATTGCTCAGGAAAAATTAATGGAATTTCGGGTGTTTGTTGATTGTGGATCTACTCTGAATGTAATTGATGGGGGATTCTTGGAAAGACTCAATTTAAAACCCGAACCTTTATCATCCCCCATTGCTGTGGTTTCTGTGGATGGTTCCCCTTTGAAGAATATTACTCTCAAGGTCTGTGAATTTCCTCTCACTATTAATGGTGTTCACCATGAGAAATTGGATTTGGTAGTTTTGAATAACTTGCCTTCTCCAGTAATATTGGGATTGCCCTGGTTAAAATTTCACAATCCTGTACTGGATTGGTCTACCAATGAAATTAAATCCTGGAGCCATAAATGTTATGACAAGTGTTGTAACGGGCGTATTGCAGCTTTGGATAGGGGAGAATTGCCTGTTCCTATTCAGGATTTTTGGAGAGTTTTTTCTGAGAAGGAATCGCAGGTTTTGCCTCCCCATAGAGACTATGATTGTTCTATTGAATTTGTCCCTGGAGCGACTCTTCCTAAAAGTCGTTTATTTAACCTTACTATTCCTGAGAGGAAGGCTTTGGATGAATACATACAGACAAGTTTGGCCGCCGGTCACATTAGGCCCTCTAAGTCTCCTGTGGCGGTTGGATTTTTTTTTGTAAAAAAAAAGGACGGCGGTTTACGTCCTTGTCTGGATTTTCGTGAGATTAACAAAATTACTGTACGCAATCCTTACCCACTGCCATTGATTCCTGATCTGTTTAACCAGTTAATGGGGGCCAAGTGGTTCTCTAAAATTGACCTTAAGGGGGCATACAATCTGTTGCGCATGAAGGAGGGTGACGAATGGAAGACTGCTTTTAACACTCCTGTGGGTCATTTTGAGAATCTGGTTATGCCTTTTGGTCTTACTAATGCTCCTGCATTTTTTCAGAATCTTATTAATGACATCCTTAGACCTTTGATCGGCAAAAATGTGGTTGTGTATTTGGATGACATTTTGATTTATTCGCCGGATCTGGAGTCTCATTGGCGGAGCGTACGTGAGGTATTACAATTGTTAATGGACAATTCGCTTTTTGCTAAGCTGGAGAAATGTGAGTTCGCTGTACAGAGAATTAGTTTTTTGGGTTACATTATCTCCAGCGAAGGTTTTGAGATGGACCCGGTTAAAGTTCAAGCTGTACAGGAATGGCCTAGGCCTATTGGTTTGAAATCGATACAGAGGTTTTTAGGTTTCGCCAATTATTACAGAAAATTCATAAAAAAATTTTCTAGTATTGTCAAACCTCTGACCGATCTCACCAGGAAAGGTGCTGATGCGGTTCAGTGGTCTTCTGAGGCCATTGAAGCTTTTGTGTATCTCAAGGAGAGGTTCACCTCTGCTCCCATCCTTATGCAGCCTGATGTGGCTAAGCCATTTTTGGTTGAGGTTGATGCTTCTTCGGTGGGGGTTGGCGCAGTATTGTCTCAGGATAACGGGGATGGATTACATCCCTGTGCCTTTTTTCCAAAAAATTTTTCGGAGACTGAACTGAATTACGATATTGGTAATCGGGAATTATTGGCTATTAAACTCGCATTTGAACACTGGCGCCACTTCTTGGAAGGTGCGGAATTTCCCGTTCAGGTTCTTACGGATCATAAAAATCTGATATATCTTGATGCTGCCAAGCGCCTGAATGCCCGTCAGGCTAGGTGGGCACTGTTTTTCTCGCGGTTTAATTTCTCCGTTACTTACATCCCTGGTACTAAGAATGTTAAGGCGGATGCCTTGTCTCGCAGTTTTTCTCCCATAGTCGGTGCTGAGAAAGAGGAGAACATTTTACAAGAAGGTGTTGTGATAGCTGCTTTGGACTCCGTTTTGGAAGATGAGATTCTTAAAGCACAGGAGAATGCCCCATCTAACACTCCTCATGGGAGGTTGTTTGTGCCTGGGACCTTTAGGAGAGATTTGTTTGTTGAGTGTCACGAATCTCGGTTGGCAGGTCATCCCGGAATCTCTGAGACCAAGAGACTGGTGGGTCGCAGTTTTTGGTGGCCTGGATGGCAGAAGGAAGTCATTAAGTGGGTGCGTCAATGTACTATATGTGCTAGATCTAAGTCCTCACATACTCCTGCTGCGGGGTTGCTTTGTCCTTTGGAGGTTCCCAGTGCTCCTTGGACACATTTGGCTATGGACTTTATAACTGACCTTCCCCCCTCTGAGGGTTTTACTGTCATCTGGGTGGTCGTGGACCGTTTTAGCAAGATGTGTCACTTGGTTCCCTTCGTCAAACTGCCCTGCGCTAAAACTCTCGCTAAGGCCTTTGTCAAGGAAATTGTCAGACTTCATGGCGTTCCTACTGACATTGTTTCTGATAGGGGTCCTCAGTTCGTGGCTCGTTTTTGGCGTGCCTTTTGTGACAGGTTGGGAGTTCATCTGTCGTTCTCATCCGGATATCATCCTGAATCTAATGGCCAGACAGAAAGGAAAAACCAGGATGTTGAGCAGTTCTTGCGTTGTTTTGTGGCAGACAATCAAGAGGGGTGGTCTGAGTTTCTGCCACTTGCTGAATTTGCTCTGAACAATCATACATCTTCTTCTGCTGGTTGTTCGCCTTTTTTTTGTTGTTCTGGGAGACATCCGTCGTTTGGGTCGTTCTCCAAGTTGGGATCTGCCGTGCCTGAGGAGGAGAATTTTTCCGGTGATTTGGAGAGAGTTTGGACGGATGTGCGTGGTAATCTTCAGGAGGCCAACAGAAAATCTAAAGACTACTTTGATAGGAAACGACAGGAGGTTTTGTTCGCTGTTGGTGACATGGTTTGGTTGTCCTCTAGGAATCTGCGGTTGAGGATTCCTTCTAAGAAATTGGGTCCCAAGTTTGTAGGGCCCTTTAAGGTGCTTCAGGTTGTCAACCAATCTGCTGTTAGGTTGGAGGTTCCTACCTCCTGGAGAACTAATCCGGTATTTCATGTCTCTCTGTTAAAAAAAGCTGTTGTATCGGATGGTGACGCCTCTGCCTCTGTTCCTCCGGTGGTGGAGGACGGGGAATATGAAATTTCTCGCATCCTTAACTCTAGACGGTATAGAGGTAGTTTGCAGTATCTTGTGGCCTGGAAAGGTTTCGGACCCGAGGATAACTCTTGGGTGAGGTCAGATGATGTTTCCGCGTCCAGACTTATCAGAGCGTTTCACAGGAGATTTCCTGATAAGCCTGGTCCTAGGGGATCCGGAGGATCCTCTTAGAAGGGGGGGTACTGTTAGAACCTTGCTCTTAGGTTTTTTCCTTTGCTGGTCACATGACCTCGTTGGCCTATTTAATCCTGCTCCGCCCTTCTGGCTTTGCTGGACTTCATTGTATAACTACTTTCTAGCTAGCCTGTGCTCTGTATCTAACTCTGTTAGTTTGCTTGGTCTACGGACCTCAGTGTTCTATATTTTTTGTTTGTTTGTCTGTCTGCTACTATTTCTGTTAGGAGGTGTCCCATTTTCCTCCCAGTCCTTAGTACTTGTAGGGATTCCTTCCCCACATCTATAGGTCTCCGTACAGACTAGCTTAGGACTTTAGCAGGTCTGATCGCAGGATCAGGTTCCCTGTTACATCGTAGGGATTCAGCTGAGTTCTATCGTAGGGACAGATTTCCTCTCTTTCCTTAGCTCTGGTAGCAGAACATAACAATAGCAACCACAAAGACCCCAATGTGAGGGAAAGAGTTCCTGCTGGAGTAAGAATGTGAAGACCCAGCTGAGGAGGGAAAGCCGCTGAAATGTTCAAGACTGTGCCTCCGAGGAGCAATGCTCTTTATATAATTAAGACTGGGAAGGGTCTTCTCCGTCATCCAATAGAAGAAATTCTCGGCTAAGGCCGACCTATAGTTCATGTTGGGGGTTGCAGTCTGCCACGTTCAATCAAGGCTGTTATGGCCCATGAATGGGAAATTTTACAGACTGCCCTGGACATTTTACATGCTGTGTTGCATGTCTCGCAGTTTTCATATATTGCTGGTTATTGCTATGCAGTAATGTTTACCTTCCTTGTGTATGTCCCCTCTCTCTTCCTGTCTTCCACTCATGTGACTGTGTTGTGGCTAACCCCTCCCTTCTTCTTCCTGCCTTTCCTCATTCTCCATCTTGGCTCCATCAGAAGCTCATGTGCTCTCAGCCTGTCTGAGGAAAGTTCCTTTCTACCTGCTGCTCTGTATGCATTTCACAAGTTCCTGTAAGAAAATAAACCCCTCTTCTGGATTCTTCTCAACGTCTGTGCCTGCAGCTGAGTTAAGCTATCTGCGACAATTGTAAGTACAGGTGAAAGAGACCCAGCATCTCACAGAGCCATATTTACAGCCACAGGCCATAGGGACAGAATAAGGGCTCAAATACACATATAAATGGAGGTCACATTTGCCTAAATCTAGTTTCTTCACAAATCTGTTTTGTGGGACAGTTTCATAAAAGAAATGTAGCACCCCGAGGACTCGGCTGCTACAGGGGTATTGCACCTCGAACCAGAGGTGTGGTATTCCACTCCCGGGTAAGGATGGAGTGTGGGACTGAGCTCAGATAGCTGCATGCACTACACTCATCCCATTTCCGGGGGACAGAACTACGGTACTCCCACCAGTTAGATGTGCAGGTACGACAGCGTCTGTCCCTGGCTGGAGTGGGAGGGGGGGAGGAACATCCCAGTAGTGTAGGGGCAGATAGGGGAGGGACTCTGGGCATAAAGGTAGGAGCCCATTGGGTGCTAGTCACCTGGGCTCACACATAGAGGGAGTATATAAGGTGGGCACCATCTAGGAACAGGGTCAGTTCAGGGAGTGAGTTCTGAGAGAGAGTTCAGCCAGGAGGGCTGACAGGGAGCTGTGGCTCCGGCTGGGCCCAGCTCCAGGGCCAGGCCTGTAGTGGAGAGAAGGAGGAAGAGAGGCCCAGAGACACAAGACAAGAGGGAACCCTGAGATCCCAGAAGTAAACCAGAAGGGTGAAGGGTTGGCAGAAAAGGGTACCGGATCCCAAACTGGCAGAGGCAAAATATCCTTAGCCAGGAACCGGAGGTCGTGGTCAAGTTTTGGGCACGACCCTCACCACATCCACCAGGAAGGCATACCACGAATAGGGTCAGGAAAGCCAGGAAAGGTTTTGCCACCAAGAGGCCCGAGGGAGCCGGACAAAGGTGGGTCCCTGGTGGGGACGGCCAGTAGGAAGAAAGAGAGAGGGGAGCTCAGGACTAGAGATGAGCGTTGTTCTACTCGAACTGTTCGCCAATCTCAAATTCGAGCTGTTTTGGGCGGTGTTCGAGCCGGTCGGCGAACACGAACAATTTGAGAAAAATTCGGCTGTTCGAGGTTATGTTCGATAACTGTTCGTGCACCAAAATCATAACTGGATTTTTTCTCAGTAATGATGAAAATTAATGTTAATACGCAGTTTGAGTGTACAGCGGGGCGGGGGGAGGGGCAGGGGATGGATCTCTGCAGGAACAATGAAGATCTCCATTTTTTTTTCTCTTTCCCGCATTTGCAGTGGGGAGGTGCAATCTGTCAGCCTATCAGCAGCGCACACACGGAGCGAAGTGCTTTTTTTCACACAAGCAAGGGCATGTGTGATTGGCAGTGTATGTCACATGTCCTTGCCCTATAAGACCAAGCCATTTTCCCCGTCGCCACCATTTTCTCACTGCTGCAGCTGCGTGTTAGACGGCACCGCTGTTGCTGTGTGCGCTATACCTTGTTAATTTCAAGCCAATTTTCGCACAAATATACAGATAGCTTGGGAGTAGGGAATAGTTGTGATTGCAGTCCTTTTAAGGACTAGGTTACAGCATTTCCTACGACTTTTATCAGGCAGGTCTGTGCTCTTAAATAGATAGATTGTGGGAGTAAAGACTAATTGTAATTGGAGTCCTTTTCAGGACTAGGTTACATCAGTTCCTATCAGTTTTTGCCAGGCAGGTCTGTGCCAGTGCTATGCAAGTTTTTTTCACAGCATTTGGCTGAATCTAGCAAAGCTAATCCTTTTTGGCCTATTGCAGAGTGTGTTAGTCAGTGGAGTAGCCTATCTGTGTTGCAAGATATACCACCTGTGTATAGAATACCAATTTTTTTACTGCACCTAGTGAAGTAAAATCTTTTGGGCATAGCATCATTCTATTAGTCCATCTATACTGACCTCCATCAGGTTGCAAACTGAATATAATTTTTTTCTGCATCTAGCTCTGAAAAAATATTTGGGCTTCTAGCGGTGTGTGGGACTTGGTCTATTAGTCCATCTATACTGACCTCCATCAGGTTGCAAATTAAAAATAATTTTTTTCTGCATCTAGCTCTGAAAAAATATTTGGGCTTCTAGCGGTGTGTGGGACTTGGTCTATTAGTCCATCTATACTGACCTCCATCAGGTTGCAAATTAAAAATAATTTTTTTCTGCATCAAGCTCTGAAAAAATATTTGGGCTTCTAGCGGTGTGTGGGACTTGGTCTATTAGTCCATCTATACTGACCTCCATCAGGTTGCAAATTAAAAATAATTTTTTTCTGCATCTAGCTCTGAAAAAATATTTGGGCTTCTAGCAGTGTGTGGGACTTGGTCTATTAGTCCATCTATACTGACCTCCATCAGGTTGCAAATTAAAAATAATTTTTTTCTGCATCTAGCTCTGAAAAAATATTTGGGCTTCTAGCAGTGTGTGGGACTTGGTCTATTAGTCCATCTATACTGACCTCCATCAGGTTGCAAATTGAATAAAAAAAATTTCTGCATCTAGCTCTGAAAAAATATTTGGGCTTCTAGCGGTGTGTGGGACTTGGTCTATTAGTCCATCTATACTGACCTCCATCAGGTTGCAAATTAAAAATAATTTTTTTCTGCATCTAGCTCTGAAAAAATATTTGGGCTTCTAGCAGTGTGTGGGACTTGGTCTATTAGTCCATCTATACTGACCTCCATCAGGTTGCAAATTAAAAATAATTTTTTTCTGCATCTAGCTCTGAAAAAATATTTGGGCTTCTAGCAGTGTGTGGGACTTGGTCTATTAGTCCATCTATACTGACCTCCATCAGGTTGCAAATTAAAAATAATTTTTTTCTGCATCTAGCTCTGAAAAAATATTTGGGCTTCTAGCAGTGTGTGGGACTTGGTCTATTAGTCCATCTATACTGACCTCCATCAGGTTGCAAATTGAATAAAAAAATTTTCTGCATCTAGCTCTGAAAAAATATTTGGGCTTCTAGCGGTGTGTGGGACTTGGTCTATTAGTCCATCTATACTGACCTCCATCAGGTTGCAAATTAAAAATAATTTTTTTCTGCATCTAGCTCTGAAAAAATATTTGGGCTTCTAGCAGTGTGTGGGACTTGGTCTATTAGTCCATCTATACTGACCTCCATCAGGTTGCAAATTAAAAATAATTTTTTTCTGCATCTAGCTCTGAAAAAATATTTGGGCTTCTAGCAGTGTCTGGGACTTGGTCTATTAGTCCATCTATACTGACCTCCATCAGGTTGCAAATTAAAAATAATTTTTTTCTTCATTTATCTCTCAAAAAATATTTGGGCTTCTAGCAGCGTGTGGGACTTGTTCTATTAGTCCATCTATACTGACCTCCATCAGGTTGCAAATTAAAAATAATTTTTTTCTGCATCTAGCCCAGCCAATAGTTTTGGCCTAATACCACAGTTTGGCCACTCAGCTCTGCTCGGTTACCATCCATTGTTTTTTTGTGCAAACAACTCCAGAGTTGTGAATTAGTTAACCACCAAAATGAGTGGAAAAAGGCCTGCTGCTGGTGGAAAGGGGAATAGGCGTGTTGGGAAGGGGAAAAAAGGTTGTGTCCGTGGGGTAGGTGCAGAAGAAAGACCATCTTCCAGCCAAACTAAAATGTCTACTTCTTTTAGCGGACAATGTGATAAGATCCCTTTCTTACGGCCACGCCAATCGCTACAAATTCCAGATGAGGCACAAAAACAGCAGGTGCTTCAACGGATATCAAGTGCTCCTTTAAGTGGGCTCTCCTCCACATCAACTTCAACATCACAAATACTCCAGTCCTCAAAGGTGTCACCCAAATCGCACTTGCTTCCTCACAGCTCCCAAATCTCCAGCTGCCCGTCTGAGTATGAGGTAGAACAGATGGTTGAGTCTGCAGAGCTGTTTACTCATACTATAGCCTGGGAATCAGAGGTCGACTCCAGCGCTTCTGTGAATCCAGACGAGGAAATGATCTGCACTGATGCCCAGAATCTTTATGAGTCGGATCCAGGACCAGACGCAGAAGGTTCTGACCATAATGTAGACCCTCATTCCCAAACTGTAACTCCTGTTGGTGGAGACAATGAGGAAGACGATGATAAGACTCAAATACCTGATTGGAGCGACAACTTTAGTTTTTTGTCAGGGCAGGAACAGGTTGGCTCTGAGGACGACGGGTGTGATAACGCACAGGGTGATGATGATGAGGTCGGAGATCCCACTTACTGTCAACCCACAGTCAGCCAAGAGATGAGGTCAGCAGAGGAGGTGGAGGAAGATGCTAGTGACGACGAGGTCAGGTTGCGCCTTCCTGGACAGAGACGTAGTACTGGAAGCACGTCAACAACTGCATCCTCAAACACAACTCTGCCTCTCACCACAAGTCGTGGTGGCTCTTCAGGTCGCATGGGTGCTAAGCCTTGCATAGCCTGGGCATTTTTTCAGATCGATAAAGATGACCCAACTCGTGTTATCTGTAACATTTGTCAGCAAAAGCTAAGTAGAGGCCAAAAAATACATAGTTTGAGTACTTCATGCATGAACCGGCACATGGACATGAAGCATAAGTTGCAGTGGGAAGCTCAGTGTGCTACAATGCGGCCTAGCCGGCCGGGCCAATCACCGTCTGCCATATCTTGTGCATCTGCGGCCTCTTCATCCTCTGTGACTGGGGGGACAGCAGTCACACCTGTTTTGGGGCGCAGACCTGCCACCTCTTTACCCGCAACAGCCAGCGTGATTGGCAGGTCATCATTTTCTTTGGAGGTGGTAACACCAGCTGGTGTTGAGCGCTGTCCGACATCGATAGCACCACCTTTGGATCAAGGCAACCTAACATGTCCGCCTGCATCTTCCTCACAGACCGGCAGTTTGCCGGGGACACCCTTATCAACCCCGTCTAAGCACAATAGCCAGCCCTCGGTCCCTCAGATGTGGACAAGTAAAAGACCATTTCCTCCTAGCCATGAGAAAGCTAAGAGGTTGAATTTCACCATCTGCAAGCTCTTGGCTACAGAAATGCTGCCTTTCCGCCTGGTGGACACAGAGGATTTTCGAGACCTTATGTCCGTCGCAGTGCCCCAGTACCAGATGCCCAGTCGGCACTACTTCTCAAAGAAAGGTGTGCCTGCGCTCCACCAGCATGTCGCACACAACATCACCGCTTCTTTGAGAAACTCTGTGTGTGACAGGGTGCATTTC
The DNA here is from genome assembly GCF_046119375.1 of Phyllobates terribilis. NCBI lineage: Eukaryota > Metazoa > Chordata > Amphibia > Anura > Dendrobatidae > Phyllobates > Phyllobates terribilis. Next base: position 64,582,724 of record NW_027362763.1, on the reverse strand, counting down.
ACCACAGACACTTGGACGAGTAGGCATGGACAGGGGCGTTACATGTCGCTGACTGGGCACTGGGTAACTATGGTGACAGCAGGACAAGGGGCTGCTGTCCAAGTCTTGCCGTCCCCACGAGTTGTGCGTCAATCCTCTTTATGTCAAAGTTCCTCCACTGCTTCTGCCTCCTCAACCGCCTCTCGGTCTTCCACCTGCACCCAAAGCCTGTCTGGTCATGCCACAAGCTTTCTAACTGCGCAGAAGGGATCCTGCACACCTCCTTACTATGCTGGCAGTAGGGCTCAACGTCATTAGGCGGTTTTTACATTGAAATGTCTGGGAAATGTGAGTCACACAGCTGAGGAGTTGTGGTCAGCTCTGAAGAACCAATTTCATGAATGGTTGTCTCCACTGGACCTGAAACCAGGGAAGGCCGTGTGCGACAATGCTGCAAACCTGGGTGCGGCCCTTCGCCGGGGCAATGTCACACACGTGCCTTGTATGGCTCACGTGTTGAACCTGGTTGTCCAGCAATTTTTAGCCCACTATCCCGGACTAGATGGCCTTCTGCAGAGGGCACGGTCGCTGTGTGCTCACTTCCGCCCTTCGCATCCCGCAGCTCAACGACTTACATCTCTACAGAAGTCGTTGGGCCTGCCACTTCACCGGCTAAAATGCGATGTGCCTACCCGGTGGAATTCAACTCTGCACATGTTGCAGCGACTGTGGCAGCACCGACAAGCCCTGGTGCAATACGTTCTGACGTATAGCCTGGGCCAACGAGATTCAGAGGTGGGGCAAATCACACTGGAGGAGTGGTCTCAGATCAGGGACCTATGCACCCTTCTGCACAGTTTTGAAATGGCGACGAAGATGTTTAGTGCTGACGATGCCATTATCAGCATGACTATTCCGGTGATTTACATTCTGGAGCACATGTTAAACAGAATTCGGAGTCAGGTGGTGGCACAAGAGGAGGTGGAGGAAGTAGAGGAGGAGGAGTTGTATGCGGAAGGGCTAACATCTGCAAGGTCCAGACGGTCGGCAGCACCAAGGCGGCAGGCATGTGAGGGTGGGGGAGATGGTTTTACCAGGGCGCATGGTAGCAGCCAAACTAGTGAGGAAGGTGCAGGAGCCCAGGAAGAAGTGGAGGACGAACTGATGGAAGACTCATCAGATGAGGGAGACCTTGATCACATTTCTGTTGTGCGAGGTTGGGGGGAGAGGACAGAGGAAGGAAACATGATTGTTACCTCGCCACCAACACAACAGGGACTTGGTGCTCCTGGATGCGCAACACACATGAGTGCCTTCTTGCTGCACTACCTGCAACATGACCCTCGAATTGTGAGAATTAGAAATAATCCTGACTACTGGGTTGCCACACTGTTAGATCCCCGGTACAAAAGTAAATTTGCAGAAATTATTCCTGCCATAGAAAGGGATGCACGCATGCAGGAGTATCAGCAGAGACTGTTGCAGAATCTTACATGTGCTTTTCCACAAAATACCAGTGGTGCACGTAGTGAATCTCACAGTTCCAACTTGCCAACCGTGGGACCGTCAAGTGTTCAGCACTCAAACCGTAACAGAACCACAGTATCTGCTGGTAACATCAATTTTGCGGAATCATTTCACCACTTTTTTAGCCCATCCTTTGCAAGGCCACAGGAGACAAGAAGTCTGACACATAGTCAACGCCTAGAGACGATGGTACAGGAGTATCTCCAAGTAAACATTGAAGCCACGACTGTGTCACTGGACCCTTGCTCTTTTTGGGCTTCCAATCTGGATAAATGGCCGGAGCTAGCCACTTACGCCTTGGAGATCTTGTCATGCCCCGCAGCCAGCGTTCTGTCTGAACGTGTGTTCAGCGCTGCTGGTGGTGTGCTGACAGATAAGCGCACGCGGCTCTCCACTGATAATGTAGACAGACTCACGTTCATAAAGATGAACAAATCATGGATCCGAAACGACTTTTCTACCCCTGTGTCATCCTGGGGAGAGTAAAAGCTTGATGATTGGTTAAAATCACCCTACCAACCGTTTTAAGCTTTCAAATTACTAATCATGTTTATCTGTATCTTGACTGGAAAATAATTTGGGCTTTGTAGCAGTGTGCAGCACTGATCCTATTAGGCCATCTATACTAAAGCTTCACCAGATTTAAAATTAAAAATAATTTTTAGCTGCATCTAGCCCGGAAAATAATTTTGGGGCTCCGAGATGCGCAAGACACATAAGTGCCTTCTTGCTGCACTACCTGCAGCATGACCCTCATATTGTCAGAATTCGAAGTAATCATGACTACTGGGTTGCCACACTCTTAGATCCCCCAAACTTTTCGATCAACCTTTTCATTTTAATAAAGACCAAAAAAATGGTCATTTTTGAAATTATAAGCATTAGCAGGTTGTTAGAAACTGAAATCAAACAGTTTTCAACTCAAAACTTTATTCTAGGTGATGTTACATTTTCACATAGAACCCCTTGTTCGAAAGGAGCTTCTGAACTCTCTCGTCCATTGAATTTGTCAGGTTTTGGATGGTTTCTGCTTCAATTGTTTTGCATGAGGACAGAATACCCTCCCAGAGCTGTTGCTTAGATGTGAACTGCCTCCCGCCATCATAGACACTCCTTTTAATGATGCTCCAAAGGTTCTGAATGGGGTAGAGGTCAGGGGAGCATGGGGGTCACACCATAAGTTTGTCCCCTTTTATGCCCATATCAGCCAGAGATGCAGATGTTTTATGTGCAGCATGAGATGGTGCATTATCATGCAGAAAAATGATCTTGCTGTGAAATACACGGTTCTTCTTCTTGAACCATGGCAGGAAGTGCTGTTTGAGAAAATCCACATACATTATGGAGTTCATCTTTAGCACCTTCAGGGATCCTAAAGGGGCCGACAATCTCTCTCCCCATGATTCCAGCCCAAAACATTACTCCACCTCCTCCTTGTTGGCGCTGTAGCCGTGTTTGCGTGGGGTGTCCATCAACCAGCCATCCTCCACTCCATTCATCTGGACCATCGAGCGCTGCACGGCACTCATCCGTGAACAAAACAGTTTTGAAATCAGTCTTCATGTAATGTTTGGCCCACTGGAGCCGTTTCTGCTTGTGTGAAGTGGATAGAGGAGGTCGACAGGATGGCATATGCACAGCTGCAAACCTCTGAAGGACCCTGCATCTTGTTGTTCGGGGGACGTTGGAGGCACAAGCAGCTTCAAAAACTTGTCTGCTGCTATGACAAGGCTTTTTTGCCGCTGCTGTTTCAACCTGACGTAATTGCCTGTAGGAAAGAGTCCTCAATTTGCCCTTATCAGCACGCACACGTGTGTACTGTGAATCAGCTACATACTTCTTGATTGCCAAGACACTTCATCCTGATCATCGCACAATGTTGATTGTAGTCATGCCTTGACCTAAACACTCCACAATTTGTTGCTTCTCAGCAGCCGACACATCCTTTCTCTTTCCCATTTTGGCAGAAAATGTAGGCTGCTTAATAATGTGAGACAGCCTTCTTAAGTAGTCTTGCCTTTCATTGGACACACCTGCCAAACTAATTAGCACAGGTGTCTGCAATTGCTTACAGTGATATAAAGAGCCCTGACACACATCACCATCAATGAGTTTAACTGACAAACAAACAAATTCTTCCCTTATCACTCCTAAACACTTTTTGCATAATAATTTGGAACGCGGTGTACATGTGCTTTTCCACAAAACACCAGTGGTTCACGTAGTGAATCTTACAGTTCTAACTTGCCAACCGTGGTCTGTATGGAGTTGTTCAATAAAGGGCCCAAAATTAAGATAACATAGATGGGAGAGGTCTCTATGAATAGGAATTCCTAAGTATTTGATGTAACATACCTGGCGGCGTCCTTGCATGGTGGTCCATCTCCCACTGTGCAAGAGGGCGCACTTGATCTCCTGTCCAGAATGTCTCTCTGGCTTCCCTCCATGCTGTCTGTTTGTGTCTGTTTCTGCTGCTTAAGGGCGGCGCCCGATCACTTCCTGCCTTTTGTACCTGCTGTGGGTCACACCCCTTGTGCGTCCTCAGCCTATTGCTGTCTGTCACTTGGTATATAGCTCAGCAGCTCCCTTCTATCCCTGCCTGAGCATAGTGTTTCCTTCAGTGTGTGCTTGCACTCTGAAGGTGCCAGGTCCCGTCTCTTGTCTCCTGCTTTTTGTATCAGTTCCCGTGTCTGAACTGAGTCCTGTATGTCTCCTGCTTTGCGGTATCAGCTCCCGTGTCTGAACTGTGTCCTGTATGTCTCCTGCTTTGCGGTATCAGCTCCCGTGTCTGAACTGAGTCCTTTCTGTGCTCTCTTGTCTGTCCTGTCTGAACACGCTCCTAGCCTGTTCCTCTCGCCTTCTAGTGGCCGATTTCCTAGACCCGCTCCTGTGTCTGGTCTGTCCTGTCTGAACACGCTCCTTGCCTGTTCCTCTCGCCTTCTAGTGGCCGATTTCCTAGACCCGCTGCTGTGTCTGGTCTGTCCTGTCTGAACACGCTCCTTGCCTGTTCGTTCCGCCTCTCTGGGGGCCGTATTCCCAGACCCGCTCCTGTATCCCTCTGCAGTGTCGGTCTCCTCCGTACACTCAGTTCCAGTCTGAACTCTCTCCTGTCCTTTACCTGTTTTACCTCTGTGTCCGTTCCCTTCCTTTTTCTGCGGAGTCTGAACTCGTACCTAACTCCTGCTTGTTGTCTCTGCAAGTACTGTGTGAGTATCTGGCTCTGTCTTTCCCTTCCTGTCTGTTCTGTGTGAACAGAGCCCTGTCCTCCCTGCTCAGCCTTGTCTGCACTCTAGCTGTGCTTGCCTGTAACCCTCTGCCTGTATTGTTCCTGAGTCCCGGTGTGTACTGGGTCCTATCCCGCCTGTGTTCCTACCTGCTAGTGCCTCCCTGTCTGCACTCTAGCTGTGCTTGCCTTTACCCCCCTGCCTGCATACCCGCCTGCCTGCATACCAGTCGTGCCTGCCTATACCCTCCAGTCTGTGTGCCAGCTTACCAGCCTGTTCCTGTATTTCCCTGTGTGGGTCAACAGCCGTGTCCGGGGTCTGTCCTGGAGTAGCACCTGGTCCCTCTGCTCGGTTCCTCCTTGGTGCACTGGCATCGTATGCCGTCGTGCGACCCTGGTCGGATCGGGTGAATACTTAGTCACGCCCCTCCAGGCATTCACTCTCCGGCACGGTCCAGTGGAATCACTACCAATCACACGCACACGCCGCTTAGCCCGGGCGTGTGCATAACATTTGATACCCTGTGAGGGCCAGGCAAAGGGAAAGTTGGACTGGATGGAATCCTATATGGATTTGGGGAGGGAGACATCGAGGGCCTCAGACTTCGCTGCATTGATTTTAAAATTTTACCATGTAACAAAGTGATCTATTTCAGCCATAACAGCAGGGATGGATATATGTGATTGAGTGATATATACTAGGACATCATCAGCAAATAGAGAGCACTTGTACTCGGTGCCTCCCACCTCAATCCACCTAATATTGGGGTTATGGCGAATTGATGAGAGCAGGTGCTCCGTCACTAGGATGTATAAGAGAGGGGACAGAGGACATCCCTGCCTTGTCCCATTGGTGATTGTGAAAGGTGATGAAAATGTTCTGACGCACCCCCTGGGCCTTGGGACACCCGGAGCCGGACCCTTTTTGGTGGATGCTGGTGGTTGTAGTCTTCGTGGCGGCGATCCGGTTCCGTGGCTCAGGGCGGTCAAACCAGTGGCGGAACTATTTATGTGGTTTTGATGTTTAAATGTCCGACTACGCCACCCGTGGATTGCGGTCAGAGTGAACCGCCGCTACAGGGCAGACCGCTAAGGCTGGTGTTGTGGGTGCAGCAGAGCGTAGCATAACTCCCCACGGGAGGAGTATAGCCTCAGGGCAGTGTATGCGGAGGATGGGGGTGATGGTGCAGGGCAGCAGCAGTAACGACACGGAGTCAGTGATGCAGTTCAGGGCCTTTACTCACAGTTCTTATTATCCAGACCACGTCTGCAGGTAACGGCTGCCCACGTCGTACTGTGCTCAACAGGTGAGGGGCTCAGACAACTCCCAGATAACTTTGGAGCGCTTCACAGGACCCCCTTTGTGTGTCCTTTGTCTGGCCTTTCTTACCAACACTTCTGTCCGGCTGCCTCGGGCCTCCTCTTGGTAAACTTGGCGCCAGTTTCCCTGACCCTATGTGGTGCCTTCCTAGCGGGTGGAGCAAGGGGCTGCGCCACATAAAATGTCAGAGCCTCCGGTTTCTAGCTGAGGGTCGTTTCCTGCCTCCACTAGTTCGGGGACCGGTCTCCCCCTTTGGCCTGACCCCTCCACGCAGGTGGATTCGGGCGTGCGGTGGCGACTCGCCCGTCCGCACCCCTGGGATCCCTTCATTCCTCGTTCCTGGAGCCTTCTCCGCTCCTCTTCCTTCCTTCTCCCTCTTGCAGGCCTGGGCCTCTGTTACTAGGCCCGCCTCCGGAGCAGAGCTCATGCAGAGCCCCTGCTCCCTGCCACTTCTGCTCAGACTTCTCTGCACTGAACTAAGATGGTGCCCACCTTTTATACTCCCTTCTCAATGCACCCAGGAACTGCTTCCTCCCTGCTCCTGCACTGCAGGGTTCCCCTTCCTCAGTGTTCCCTCCCCCCACTCCAGCCAGGGACAGGGACTGTCGTGCCCATCTCAGGGGCATATTGGTCGCCCTGCCCCACGGCAATGTGGTGTAATGCATGCAGGTGTCGGGTCCTGATCCACACTCCATCCTTATCTGAGAGTGAGATATCACACCTCTGGGTGAGGTGCAATACGTCTGTAGCAACCGAGCCCTCGGTGCTACAGTTCCATTTATCTTCAGCCTAGGTGACGTATTGTGATACAGGGCCGTGATTTTGGCTATAAAAGGGTCCCCTAGACCCCTACCCCAAGCTTTTTAAGAGAATCATATATGGCGTGCCAGGAGACTCTATGGAATGCTTTCTCAGCATCCAACGAGAGTATCTACTTACAAATTTTTAACTGCATCTAGCCCAGGAAATACTTTGTGCCTAGTAGCAGTGTCTGCTAGTCAGCGGATTATCCCGGCTGTTAAGCAAGCTACACCACCTGTAGTTTGGACACTTAATTTTTTCAAAGGAAATGCTTCGGGACCATGGGATACTTAGTGAAGAGCATCAGGAGGCACCCCAAGGCATAGGGGCTGGGACTGGCATTAGGATGCCTTGCGGTGGACAGCCGAGCTCGATCCTTATAAAAGCTTTTTAACTGCAGCAGCTTTAGTGGACGCTACTGGAGCTGGAATTACGCGGCTGCTGGCATGAGACTTGCCCTCCAATAGATCCTTGTAAATGGATTTAAAGTGTATTCATTCAAATTAGAGGGACAATTTAAATTAAAAAGCTTAGAGCTGCCTCCACCACAGGGGGGCTCTCTCGACCCACCAGCGGACAGGCACCAGTATTGGGAGAGGGGGGCTGGCCGTCAGGGTTCACCGCGGCTCTGGCACAAACCCGGCGACACGGAGGTGGCACGGGCAGGAGCGGACTGGCCGTCTCGGCTTCTCACTTTTTGGATTTTAGAAGGGCATGACATGCCTATATCTGTGTCTCCCCCTCCTTTTACTCCTCCACCTCTTTTCTTTTCGCATGACTATATGTACTTGTCACTTTTCCATGTGTTAGTTGTGTCTTCTGAGCAGTTTGTCAGCTTTTGGACACCTTTGAAGGTGTTTTCTATGTGTTTCTATGTGTTTTTGTTTGCCTGCCATTGGTTTTAACGGTGTTCGAAGGTGTTCGACGAACAGTTCGGCGAACACACGGGTGTTCGACGAACCGAACCGAACTCGAACACTACGGGGGTGGCTCAACACTACTCAGGACCACGCTCTGGAACTGCCCGGGAGTGGACCGAGTCCCGCACCTGGTGGACGCAGCACGGCCCGGGTGGTCACCCTTGACCGAAGTGACCGGAGCAACACCTGTGAGTAAAAACCCTGAAACTGCATCACACGTCTCTGAGCTTCCTTGCCGCACCATCACTACCACCATCATTCACATCTGCTGCCCTGAGGCCATACCCCTCCCGTTGGGGGTTCTACCAGCTACGCTGCACAACCTTACCACCGGCCTCAGCGGTCTGCCCTGCAGCGACGGCTTCATAGCCGCATTCAACGGGTGGCGTAGTCGAACATTCTAACATCTACTGCTAAAGACTGCCGCTCAGTTTGACTCCCTGGGCACGGATCGGGTCACCGCCACGAGACTACTACCCCCATCTGATCCGGATCCGGGTAAGCTTCCCCGTGCGCGCGATGCCGCGCGACGCAGCAGGCCCAGGGGCGCGTCAGAAACAAGACCTGTGAAAATAATGGATTGTGTTAGGGTATGTGCCAATAATCAGGAGCCACAGCTGCCCCGATGCTGCAGAACAGCTGCACCACTTCCGTCCTCATTATGCAAATAAGCGAGCGCAATTTTTTTTTTTCACATGCGGACTTTCCTCATTGATGCAAGTCTACGGGGAAAGTCCACATGTGGACACGCAAGAGAAATTGATATGCTGCGGTCCTGAAAGACGCGCCGCATGTCAATTTTTGCGGGTGATCCGCAGCCTCAGATGCACGTATAGTGGACATGGGATTTCTCGAAATCCCATCCACTATGCTGTAACATCTGGACACTGTGGGTTTGATGCAGCATAAACACACAACGTCAAATCCGCAACATTTCCTGATCGTGGGCACGTACCCTTTTAGGACTGTCTGCATATAGTGGGGAAAATAAGTATTTTGTACACTGCCAGTTTAACAAGTTTTCTCACCTACAAAGAATGGAGAGGGCTGTAATTTTTATCGTAGGTCACTTCACCTGTGAGAGACAGAATCTAAAAAAGAATCCAGAAAATCACATTGTATGATTTTTACATAATTAATTTGCATTTCATTGCATGAAATAAGTATTTCTCTATCGCTTCATTGGGGGACACAGGAAAATATGGGTGTATGCTGCTGCCACTAGGAGGCTGACACTAGGCAGAAAAAAAGGCTAACTCCTCCCCAGCGGGCTACACCCACACTGGGAGTGAACTAACCAGTTTTTGCTTAGTGTCCAAGGAGGCAAGACATGTGTCTGCGTTCAGACCCGTCTCTACCATCTTGTTGTGTTTTATTAATGTTTTTCCTTTCTTTTTCAGATACAGCTTGTGACTTTGTGCAACAGGGTGTAACAGCTCACCCTGATTTCCCACCTTTTGGGACAGAGAGAACAATGTGGTGTTGCACACATCGTCCACTCTCTTGTCTAACAGGCAGGACCCTTTATTCCCCCTAACTCTTCTAAAGCGTTTTGGGGTGACTCGTGGCGGATGTTCCTGCCTTTCCCCACCCCAGCCCCCTCCTCGGAGCGGGCCGGGAGAAACACGGTGATCACTAGTCAGTGGTCTTCCCCTCATGCAGGGTCTTTAGCACCGCCAGGGACTGCGGTGGTGCGGGAAGGAAGACGTTCCTATTCCAGGACCCCCCCCCTCAACCGGGGGTCTCCTGATGCCGTCTTCAGGACTGTGAAGAAGGAGTCGGGGCCTCTCCAGAAAACAGGTACACTCCTTGCTACAGTCCTTTCTTCAGGCGGCGGGAGCTACACAGGACAGCCAGCACAGCGGTTAGTGCACTGGTTTCTGAACACAGTATTGTGGGTCAGGTCCCATCAGAGAACACAGCCCTCTTTCATAATTTAGGCCCTGGCTTCAGCCTAGTTCCCCACACCGCACCATTAGCCCTCTTTCCTCAGCGCGGGCTCTCTGCGCGCCCCTTTTTCAGCTCCGCCCCATTACTTGCGCGGCCTGCAGCCTCCATCTGGCGCCTGCCGCAGCCGGGTTCTCAGCTACAGACGCTGCCCGCGCCACACCTACGGCTTACGTCCAGCACCAGCCGCGACCTACATCTTAGCGCCTACCCCGGCCTCTGTCACAGCGCTAGCCCTGCCGTGTTTCCTCGTCAGCCGCGGCCTCCTTTCCAATGTTAGCTGCGGCCAACATTATCGCGCTAGCCACGTTCCCCCCCAGCTACCGCCACAGTCCCCTCGCCGCGTCACTAGCAGCCGCCGGCGCCAGCAGCAGCTTCTGTCGCAGCGCCCGCTGCGGCCTCCGTCGCGGCCTCTGTCGGAGCGCCAGCTGCGGCCTCCGTCGCAGCGCCTGCAGGGGCCTCCGTCGCAGCGCCTGCAGCGGCCTCCGTCGCAGCGCCAGCCGCGGCCTCCGTCGCAGCGCCAGTCGAGGCCTCCCGTCGCAGTGCCAGCCGCGGTCTCTGGCACAGCTTCAGCCACGTCCTCCATCTCCCAGCCGCGGCCTCTGTCACATACGGCTCCCGGCACTGCTTCAACTGTTAGCCGACGGAAAATCAACACCGGGATCTCCCACATAGAACAAGGTAGGCCTTATCCTGGCCTTCGGCCCCTCGGACCCAGTCCCCATTTTTTTCCTAAACTTCAGAGTAGTTTATGGGACTTTTCATTCCACATAAGTTCTAGTATATTTCATAGAGTTTGTGGGATGATTTCATTCTAAAATCATAGAGTTTGTGGGACAATTTCATTCCAAAACCATAGAGTTTGTGGGACGATTTCATTCAAAAACCATAGAGTTGTGGTACGTTTTCATTCCAAAACCATAGCGTTTGTGGGACTATTTCATTCCAAAACCATAGCGTTTGTGGGACATTTCATTCCAAAATCATAGCGTTTGTGGGACATTTCATGGCACATCCCAAAACTGTACAGATTGTGGGACAGACCATGCTAAGACTTATGGTATCAGGGTACCAATATCCATAGGTCAGCAGGAATCTCCGCGCATCGACCGCAACACAAGCACGCAGTTCTCTCTGGAGCTCCCCGCCACCAGGATCGAAAGCGGTATTCCGATGGTTGCTGCCTTATTGGATCCGGTACCGACCTCACCAACCTTTGGTAGAGGTCCCTTCGCGACTGCTAACAAGCCATCCGCCTCAGCTGCTCTGATTATTCTCAAGATGTATCAGATGCTTGCTTTTACAGCAGATCACGCAGAGTTCCAGGGAGTGGGTGCCCTCCAGCTTCACGTCTGGACTCCCCTTGTTCCTACATAATCTAGGACTACTCCCATGTCTCGCTTATCTTTCCCAGAGATAGTTTGAGTTGGACCTCTCCACCCCGCTACCCAAGTCGGTTTCCGATCTTGACTCCAACCGGTCCCTCCAGGTCACAAGACATGATGAACAGCCCGGTATCAGTGGTCAAGCAGGCCTGAGTCAAGGACGACGATCCTCTTCCACAAGGATCAATTTCTTCTTGAGAGTGTCTCTCACCTCCAATCACGAAGAGATCTGATTGAGTGAACCCTGCGAATGAGGTATACTCAGGAAATGGTGTTACAACCTACGGTTTCTGGTCAGTTACCATTCTGGTACCTGCAAGGTGCCTTGCCATTAACAGGTTACCTTGTTTATGGTACACACAGGAGCTGTTTTATGCCTTTCCCTACGGACAGGTCCTCAATTCACCAAGATTATCCCTCACACTGTTCCTACTAGCGTTAGTAGGTCAGAACCGAGGTGTCTCTAAAGTTATTACTTTTACAACGGAGTTGTTGCCCATACCTATGGCACGTCTACCCAGGCAAACCACTGCCAACTCCTGCCCACTTCCTAATGATATCAGATCTATGTGGTTGCCTATCCTGCCAACAGTCCTTCGGACTAAGGCGGACCAATAACAGAGTGTTACCTTGCCACTGCTATTTAAGAACATACATGCAACAACCTCCATTATCTCCTTTTCTAGGTTCCTTATGCATCAACTGTCGGGTACTCTCTGCAGTTGGTCTGACCCACTAACATCCATGGACACAGCTATACAGCTGTCTCTTTTCAATGGCATAATTCCATGTAGTGCTCCAGGCACTTATCTTATCTATATCTGGGCTCTCCGTCCATTATCCCTAGCAGTTCAGACCTGCTAACCCCCCCCTTATTAGCAGCTACAGTGTGTTTTTCCGTTTGCCGCTAACTCTGTAGTATTCGATCCTCTATCCACAGCCTGTCAGTTTGTCGACACTCACCTTTTTTGTTTCCTCAGAAGCAGACCTCTTCAAGTCTTCAGTTGCAGACATGGTATTACAGACCAGATGCTGTTACATACTGTAGCGTCGGCGTCCCTGCCCTCTGCTAGGCAGGGACGCTGTTCCCCTCACCTCTCTGCTCCGAGCCCGGCGTCCTCCTCCCGCTCTGCTGGCAGCGCACGCTCCTTCCCGGCCACTGTGCTTAGGGCGCGCGCGCGCTCCCTCCCTCTTAAATGGGGCGCGCGCGCCGTCCTAAGGAGTCCCCGGCCAATGGCCGGAGGACTTCACTATATATAAGGCACCTCCTCCAAAATGGAGGTGCCCGAGCAATGTTGTTGCACTGTTCACTACTCTGCTTCAGCCCTCAGGTCCCGTTGCCAGTTACCTGTCAGTTACCTGCCTGATTCCTACCAGAGTCCTGCCAGTTTGCTGTCTGTTTCCTGCCTGATATTCCTGCTACCTGCTTGCTAGCCTGAGGTCCGACGGTCTGCCTTCCTACTCCTGTCAGTCTGTCTATGGACCAGCTTGGCCGCTCACCTGGGAGCGCACATCTGCTACCTGCCTGCTAGCCTACCTGGAGGCTCCGCCGTCACGTGCTGTGACCACCTGCTAATCCAGAGACTCCTGCCCGCTCACCTGGGAGCGCTCCTCCGCTACCTGCCTGCTTGCCTACCTGGAGGCTCCGCCGTCACGTGCTGTGACCACCTGCTATTCCAGAGACTCTTGCCCGCTCACCTGGGAGCGCTCCTCCGCTACCTGCCTGTTTGCCTACCTGGAAGATCCGCCGTCACATGCTGTGACCACCCGTTCATCCAGAGACTCTCGGTTGCTCACCTGGGAGCATACATCTTCCATCTGCCTGCTAGCCTACCTGGAGGTTCAGCCATCACAGGTCATACCTACCCTTTACCCAGAGACTGCCCCGGTCACTTCCCGTGACCTCCAGCCCGTTCATCCAGAGACTGCCCCGGTCACTTGCCGTGACCTCCAGCCCATTCTTCCAGAGACTGCCCCGGTCACTTGCCGTGACCTCCAGCTCGTTCATCCAGAGACTGCCCCGGTCATTTGCCGTGACCTCCTGCCCGTTCACCCAGAGACTGTCCCGGTCACCTGCTGTGACTGCCTGCCCGTCTTCCCTGGTCGCCACCCGCTCCCTTACAAGGACCGCCCCCTTGTATAGTAGCTCTGAGGTTCCGCCTCCCAGACCCGTTACAGTTTGCTCGGGCCATGGAACCCGGTGGCACCCAAGCTCCCTCGCTCTCGGACCTCTGTCATGAACTGTCCCGTCAGAGGTCCCAACAGGAGTCCATCCTGGGTCACCTGCGGAATGTCAATTCTCGCCTGGACACTCTGACTGCTCCACCAGCAACCACCGCCAGTGCCATGACTCGCAACCCGGCAGCTCCGCTGCCCACCAATACCATGGTATCCTACCCCGGACCCCGGCTTTCTGCACCTCCTCGCTTCGGAGGCGACTCCGCTCAGGCTCGGGGCTTCATAAATCAGTGCACCCTGCACTTTGAACTCCTGTCCCACCAGTTTAACTCCGACCGGGCCAAAATTGCCTTCATCATGTCCCATCTCACCGGGGAGGCCCTGACCTGGCTAAATCCTCTATGGGAGAGAGGAGACCCCCTGGTGTCCGACTTGCCTGCCTTTCTCACGGCTTTCCGGAAAGTCTTCGACGAACCCGGACGGAAGACCTCATCCGCATCATCTCTGCTACGCCTCCACCAGGGAAATCTCACCGTGGGCCAATATGCCATACGGTTCCGTACCCTTGCCTCGGAGCTGGCTTGGGATAACGACGCTCTGGTGTCTGTCTTCTGGGAGGGTCTGTCCGGCCGTATTAAAGATGAACTTGCCGGTCGAGACATTCCTACCACTCTCGATGACCTAATAACTCTTGCCACCCGGATTGACCTACGGTTCCAGGAGCGTGCCAAAGAGGTCACCCGTGAGAGGAGGTTTCCACGTCTAGCTCCTACTTTTCAGAAACCCGTCACTCCCTCCGTTTCTCCCCAGGTACACTCTCCTGAGCCTATGCAGGTCGACCAGACCAAGATGGTCAAAACCCGTCAGGACTTACGCCGTGCCGAAGGGAGCTGCTTCTACTGTGGCAGTAAGGAGCACCGGATCCGTACCTGCCCGGAGAGGTCGGGAAACGCCTGTGTCTAGGTTCGCTCAGAGAGGTCGACCTAGACAAGAATAAATCCTCTCCATCTCTGCTACTGTCAGTCTCTATTATCTGCGGGGAGAATCGTTATTTCGAACTAGCCCAACTTGACTCTGGAGCGGCCGGGAATCTTATTTCACAGTCCCTGGTAGAAAAATACCGCATTCCCACCAAACCTCTGGCTGTACCATTATCTGTCGCTGCTGTGGATGGGGGCCTCTTACCACGTCCCATCCAACTCATCACCGAATCCATAACTCTGCAGGTGGGAATGCTGCATTCTGAGAGCATCTCTTTTCATGTTCTGCCTGGACTCTCTCACGCCCTCTTACTAGGTCTACCTTGGCTCCAGAGACATGCACCCATGCTTGACTGGCAGACCGGAGAAGTCCTTCGCTGGGGACAGGACTGTCATAAGACTTGTTTGGTTCCTGTTCATCCCGTCCGTCCTTCTCCTACCCCAACTAATCTACCTGGACTTCCGATTCCCTATTGGTCATTTGCTGATGTCTTTAATAAAAAGGAGGCAGAGACATTACCCCCTCATAGACCATACGACTGTCCTATCGACCTGTTACCCGGTACTACTCCTCCCCGTGGGCGTATTTACCCATTGTCCGCTGCTGAGACCCGGTCGATGTCCGAATATATTGAGGAGAATTTGGCCAGGGGATTCATCCGGAAATCTACCTCCCCGGCGGGAGCAGGCTTCTTCTTCGTAAAAAAGAAGGACGGCTCTCTCCGTCCCTGTATAGACTATAGAGGCCTTAGCCAGATCACGGTGAAGAATAAGTACCCCCTTCCGCTCATTCCAGAATTATTTGATCGCCTGAGGGGGGCTAGAGTCTTCACCAAACTGGACCTCCGTGGGGCGTACAACCTAGTCCGTATCCGTCAAGGGGATGAATGGAAGACTGCATTCAACACCCGGGACGGCCACTATGAATATCTGGTAATGCCCTTTGGTCTCTGTAACACTCCTGCCGTCTTTCAAGAGTTGGTCAATGACATCTTCCGGGACCTTATCTACTCCTGCGTTGTGGTGTACCTGGACGACATCTTGGTCTTCTCTCCGGATCTCCAGACTCACCGGAGGGACGTTCGTCAGGTCCTGCTCAGGCTCAGGCAGAACCACCTCTTCGCTAAATATGAGAAGTGCCTCTTTGAGCAGACCTCGCTTCCGTTTTTGGGCTACATTATTTCTCAGACCGGCCTACGAATGGATCCAGAGAAACTGTCTGCCATCGAGAAATGGCCCCGACCGGAGGGGTTGAAGGCCATTCAGCGGTTCCTGGGCTTCGCCAACTACTACCGCCTCTTCATACCACACTTCTCTTCCCGGACTGCCCCAATTTCCGCGCTCACCCGTAAGGGTACTAATCCCAAGGAGTGGCCGTCCGAAGCAGAGGAGGCCTTTCTTTCCTTAAAACAGGCCTTCTCTTCCGCCCCGGTGCTGCATCGTCCGGACGGCAACAAGCAGTTCTTTCTGGAGGTTGACGCCTCCTCCTCTGGAGCCGGAGCTGTACTTACTCAAAAATCTTCTTCCGGGAGGATGGTAACTTGCGGCTTCTTCTCCAAACTCTTCTCCTCTTCTGAGCGCAATTATTCCATAGGAGACCGAGAGTTATTGGCCATCAAGCTGGCATTGGAGGAGTGGCGTTACCTACTCGAGGGGGCTCTTCATCCGGTAATAATTTACACTGACCACAAAAACTTGGCTTATCTCCAGCATGCCCAGAGACTTAATCCGCGCCAAGCCCGGTGGTCCTTGTTTTTTGCTCGCTTTGATTTTGTTCTACATTTTCGCCCGGCTGACAAGAACATCAAAGCGGACGCCTTGTCCCGATCCTTTCTGGTATCTGACCTCGAGGAAGAACCTAAACATATCATCGATCCCGCCAGAGTAATGCAGGTGGCTCCCGTGAGTCTAAATCGTCTCCCTCCCGGTAAGACGTTCGTATCGGTACCTGATCGGGAGAAGATCCTACACTGGGGTCATTCGTCTAAACTAGCTGGCCACGCCGGTCAGAAAAAGACCCTCCAGCTTATTACCCGGCACTACTGGTGGCCTAACCTGCACAAGGATGTAATAGACTTTGTTTCTGCCTGTGTGTCCTGCGCCCGCAACAAAGTTCCGAGACACCTGCCAGCCGGTCGCCTCCTTCCTCTGCCAGTACCTGCTGCCCCCTGGCAGCATATAGCGATGGACTTCATAACTGATCTTCCCGTCTCTGCCGGTTGTACGGTCATTTGGGTGGTCGCTGACCGCTTTTCCAAGATGGCTCACTTCATTCCCCTGCCAGGCCTCCCGTCTGCACCCGAGCTGGCTAAAGACTTTATCCGCCACATCTTCCGTCTTCATGGCCTGCCCCGTCACATCGTGTCGGATCGTGGGGTACAGTTCACTTCTCGTTTCTGGAGAGCCACTTGTAAATTGCTAGACGTCACCCTGGACTTCTCCTCCGCTTACCACCCACAGTCTAATGGTCAAGTGGAGCGGATCAATCAGATCCTGACCAGTTACCTCCGGCACTTCGTTAATGCCCACCATTCTGACTGGGTGGATCTCCTGCCATGGGCCGAATTCTCGTACAACAATCACGAGAGCGAATCTTCCTCCAAATCCCCGTTTTTTGTAGTCTTCGGTCAGCATCCTCGGATCCCGTTTCCCGTCTCCACCTCGGTGGACAATCCGGCTGCGGAATCTCTTGTTAACAAATTTTCCTCCATATGGGAGAGTACCCGGTCCGCACTCCTTCTGTCATCCGAGCGTATGAAAAGACATGCTGACAAAAAACGTCTGGATCCTCCTCAATTCCGTCCAGGGGATAAGGTCTGGCTCTCGTCCAAGTATGTCCGGCTCAAGATTCCTTCCTATAAGTTAGGGCCTCGGTTCATCGGTCCTCTGGAGGTCATCAGTCAGATCAACCCGGTGGCCTATAAATTGAAACTCCCGGCCAACTTGCGGATCCCTAACTCCTTCCATGTATCTCTCCTCAAACCTGTGGTACTTAACTCTTTTTCCAAGTCTACAGGCACGCCTCCTGCTCCGGTTTCCGCTGAAAATGAATTTGAGGTAGAGAACATTCTGGCCACCAAAAGGGTAAGAGGGAAGACCTTTTTTCTAGTAGATTGGAAGGGGTTTGGTCCTGAAGAGAGAACGTGGGAGCCCCGGGAGAACATCCATGCCCCTTGCTAAATTTCTGTCTGGCCTAAAAAAGGGGGGGCCTAAAGGGGGGGGTACTGTAGCGTCGGCGTCCCTGCCCTCTGCTAGGCAGAGACGCTGTTCCCCTCACCTCTCTGCTCCGAGCCCGGCGTCCTCCTCCCGCTCTGCTGGCAGCGCGCGCTCCTTCCCGGCCACTGTGCTTAGGGCGCGCGCGCGCTCCCTCCCTCTTAAAGGGGCCGCGCGCGCCGTCCTAAGGAGTCCCGGCCAATGGCCGGAGGACTTCACCATATATAAGGCACCTCCTCCAAAATGGAGGTGCCCGAGCAATGTTGTTGCACTGTTCACTACTATGCTTCAGCCCTCAGGTCCCGTTGCCAGTTATCTGTCAGTTACCTGCCTGATTCCTGCCAGAGTCCTGCCAGTTTGCTGTCTGTTTCCTGCCTGATATTCCTGCTACCTGCTTGCTAGCCTGAGGTCCGACGGTCTGCCTTCCTACTCCTGTCAGTCTGTCTATGGACCAGCTTGGCCGCTCACCTGGGAGCGCACATCTGCTACCTGCCTGCTAGCCTACCTGGAGGCTCCGCCGTCACGTGCTGTGACCACCTGCTAATCCAGAGACTCCTGCCCGCTCACCTGGGAGCGCTCCTCCGCTACCTGCCTGCTTGCCTACCTGGAGGCTCCGCCGTCACGTGCTGTGACCACCTGCTATTCCAGAGACTCTTGCCCGCTCACCTGGGAGCGCTCCTCCGCTACCTGCCTGTTTGCCTACCTGGAAGATCCGCCGTCACATGCTGTGACCACCCGTTCATCCAGAGACTCTCGCTTGCTCACCTGGGAGCATACATCTTCCATCTGCCTGCTAGCCTACCTGGAGGTTCAGCCATCACAGGTCGTACCTACCCTTTACCCAGAGACTGCCCCGGTCACTTCCCGTGACCTCCAGCCCGTTCATCCAGAGACTGCCCCGGTCACTTGCCGTGATCTCCAGCCCGTTCTTCCAGAGACTGCCCAAGTCACTTGCCGTGACCTCCAGCTCGTTCATCCAGAGACTGCCCCGGTCATTTGCCGTGACCTCCTGCCCGTTCACCCAGAGACTGTCCCGGTCACCTGCTGTGACTGCCTGCCCGTCTTCCCTGGTCGCCACCCGCTCCCTTACAAGGACCGCCCCCTTGTATAGTAGCTCTGAGGTTCCGCCTCCCAGACCCGTTACACATACCAGGGAGCAGGTCTTACTTCATCACGAAAACAGATTCTTCTCGTCCTGCTCTTCCTACCGTCCCGGTTCGCCCAGGCTCCTTGCGACCTACCGGTCTGATGCCTATACACGAGTTGTGGTCGAGTTGTTCTTCCTGTTTTTTCTTTTTCCGTACAGTTGTCGTCAACGCCTTTCATCAGTTGGATAATCGGCTGTTTGTGGCGCTCCTCTAGGGAGACTATGCCGCATACAGGTACTCGCCTTTTCTTCCGTCACTTTCGAGGGCCGAAACAGACCTAGAGTCTCTAGACGCCTTGAGACGAAGCACCTGATTAGCTTCTACCAGTCAGGTACCTCGGTAATGTTGTGTCTCTTGCTTAATTTTCTCTTTCGACAAGAGAACTTCCGATTTTCAGGACATGGAAGCCTTTCCTCAAGCCTGCACTATCTGGCTTAACATGTGTTCAGTCAGAGGTTTCCACTTCCAGAGACGGTTGTTGGCAGCTCCCAACATTTCCAGGATAAATGGTTGGTAACGCAGCTCATCTCGGAAGACTCATCTTTGGATTCAGGATTCAACATGCAGGTACTCTTATTTTCTTCCTTCCTTTCGGGATTGCCACTTGTCTAGGATCAAGATGGACTATCGGTCTCCAGACGCCTCATGATGAAACACCTGATTCCACAACCTGAATCAGTCTGCCATCTACCTGACTAGGACCTCATTAATGCCATGTCTCTTGCCGTACCTTCTATTTCGACGGAGATAACTTACGCCTAGCAGGACATGATGGCCCTTATGCAAACCGGTCCTGTCCAGCGTAACACGAACCAGTGGGTCATTTCCAGAGACAGGTAAGGTTCTCATCAGAGCATTCCCTTCAGATAGGCGGTCGTTAATTCTGTGGGACATGTGTCATCATGTTTAATCCTACCGTGGGTGGAATCCTCCCTCCGTTGGCGCCATAGTCTTCACTTTCACGGTAAGAGTTCTCGATCCTTCCCTGGAGAGTTGGACTCTTTTAGTGTCCATCTTCCTATTCTCTTTTTTTCGCCTTATTCTCTCATCTCCACATAAGCATGTTGAGTAAATTTGGGGGACAGTGTAACACATGGAATAGGGGGGCCCTTCCCCAGATCGGTCCTTAATTCTTCTCCCCTGAGCGAAGTTTTCCCTGTATGGGAGGGGCTATCCTCCCGTCTAGCCTAAACCTTGTGCCTGTCGGAGGTGGAGGTGTTCTGGGGCTCTTGTTCCCTGGCCGGGGAGCTGCCCTCTAATGCCCCCCTTTCAGGGTCGCAGGAAGTCCGGGACCTTTTCCTTTTTCCGACTCGCTCAGGTTTAGAGCCCGTCTCATCTTTTTAGCCGTACTTACATACAGGGTGGAGCGCTAGATTAGACAGTCTGGTGCTTCGATCTGTATTTATTGTTCTGTTTTTTCCTCCACAGTTTCTCCCATGAACAGGGGACACTGCCAGTTTATCCAGAATGTTCCTATCGCTCCATGGACTGTTCGTCCTTCCTGGTCTTCGGTCCACACATTCTCCTTGTACTACACGGTATCTCCACTCGGCATCAGCAACGCCAATCGGTATTGGAAGGTCCCTCAGGCAGTAGTGGACCGACCTTGCCTTTGAAGTACTTGTCTCTTCCCGCCCTAGGGACGGACTGCTCTTGGACGTCTCATGGTTTCCTGTGTCCCCCAATGAAGCGATAGAGAAAAGAAGATTTTTGGTACTCACCGTAAAATCCTTTTCTTGGAGCCTTCATTGGGGGACACAGCACCCTCCCTTATTTGTGCCTTTTTTGGTTCATCTTAGGGTAATCCTTTATACCTCCTTTCCTACTGCTTTCTCACAAACTGGTTAGTTCACTCCCAGTGTGGGTGTAGCCTGCTGGGGAGGAGTTAGCCTTTTTTTCTGCCTAGTGTCAGCCTCCTAGTGGCAGCAGCATACACCCATGGTTTCCTGTGTCCCCCAATGAAGGCTCCAAGAAAAGGATTTTACAGTGAGTACCAAAAATCTTCTTTTTATACAATAGAAAAACAGAACTTAATATTTGGTACAGAAACCTTTGTTTGCAATTACAGAGGTCAGATGTTTCCTGTAGTTCTTGACCAAGTTTACACACACTGCAGTACAGATTTTGGCCCATTCCTACATGCAGATCTTCTCCACATTGTTGTATGACTGACAAGGCTTGTGGAGGTAAAGGTCATAATTTGTGAGATATTCCTGTGCTCTTGACAGTTTTTATCAGTGAGCCCTTTTGCCTTCTCACTAGCGTTCCATGGAAACCTCAGTATTAAATATCTCGGAGATAAATAACAGAAAAAATCAACAGAAAATTAGATGGGTTTATCCCGTTATGAAAAGAAATTCATTTTGGTATACTTTTTAAGAGGAGACAGAGTGTTATGACAGTTTAGCAACTCACTCGGGAAAGCAGGAAACACACTAAAAACTGCAACTGACTCTGCCGGTTCCTGTACAGACTAGATATCCTGACCCCACAGTCCCTATTGGTTCATGCTTGAGCTGAGATAGCCCTAACCACAGACTAGATGATGGCAACTCAGACCTATTCTGCCTGAAAGGACGTCGAGCACTTCACGTTCCTCCTAAATAACCGTAAGACAGAGCAGAGGGTAAATTACCTACAGACGGGAAAGTGTACTGAAATAAAAAGAGATCCCAGCGTGAGTAAAACAAATCACAAAATCCAAAATAAAGGATTAAATATGTACTGATAGAGAATATACCGCCTACTTCCGAAAAAGAAACAGAAGATAGGTGCAGGGTAAAGACCAAAAACAACAGAGAGAAAAAACCCTAGCTGGTCTTTCACTAGCTGGTTTAAACTACAGCAGTATGGCTGGACATCCAAATGAGACTAAGACCAGCAGGAAATACCAGCAGGGGGAAAGTATAAAAAGCAGAACTGGAAAGGCTATAAGGCAAAAAAATAAGTAAATGAACACACCTGTTACCCTAAAAAGACTGAAGCAAGGATAACAGAAACACCCAGAGAAAAGGTGTATATGCTGTGGCTCAGAAACAGGCATTACTCACATGTATTAAAGCTGTCAAACCTCCTTACTGTTGAACCAAGGCTCACCGCAATCAGGCAGTGTTTAAATTAATATGCTTTGAAGATCTCAGTCACACAGCTCAAGAATTGTGGACAGCTATCCAGGCTGAGTTTGGGCAATGGCTGTCTCCACTGAACCTGGAGACAGGGAAGGCCGTGTGCAATAACTGTGCAAACATGGTGGCGGCCCTGTGCTGGGGCAACCTCACACACATGCCTTGCATGGCTCACGTCCTCAACCCGACGGTACACCAATTTCTACACCACTATCCTGGCCTGGATGCGCTGCTGCAGAAAGCATGGTTGCTGTGTGCTCAATTCCACCATTCACACCCTGCGGGTCATCGACTTGCATTGCTACAGAGGTCTTTCCACCTCCCGGTTAACTGGTTGATATGCGATGTGCCGACACGGTGGAATGCCACTCTGAACATGTTGTAGCGACTGTGGCTGCAGTGACAAGCCCTGGTGCAATATGTCATTTTGTATAGCCTGGGCCAACGCATTATGGACATGGGCATATCACGCTTGCGGAGTGGGCACAGATGAAGGGCCTCTGCACCCTTCTGCACAGTTTCAAAATGGCTACTAAGATGGTTAGCGCTGACGATGCCATCATCAGCATCACTATTGCGGTCATCGACATGCAGGAGCACACTTTGAATAGTCTGTGAGAGGAAGTGTTGGTCCCAGAGGAAGTGGAGGAAGTAGAGGAGGACGCGGAAGGGATAACAATATCTCAAAGTTCCGGACTGTTGTCGCAAAGGCGGGTGCCATGGGAGGGTGGATTACATCGAACAAGGGGGGCTTATGGTACTGGACAAATGAAGTGAAGGTGCAGGAGTCGAGGAACAAATAGAGGAGGACGAGGAGGAAGAGGTGATGGGCGTGCAACAGTCAGGAGATGAAGAGGATTATGATCCCCTCTCTGTTGTCCGTGGTTGGCGAGAGGGGACTGAGGAAGCAAGCTTGAGTTTGACCCCACCACCAGTACACCGTGGACTTGGACCTCATGGAAGCACCCGACACATGAGCACCTTCTTGCTGCACTATCTGTAACATGACGCCCATATTTTTAGGGTCAGAAATAGTTGATTAATGAGCTACCACTCTGTTAGATTCATGGTACAAGAGTAAATTTAGCCAGATGCTTCCCCCACTGGAAAGGGACGAGCACATGCTGGAGTTTCGAAACACGCTTGTAGACAATCTTAAAAATGTTTTTTCCCAAGCAGCAGTGAGGCACACAGTGTGCATCGCAGTTCTAGACTTCCAACCCCGAGAACATCAAGTTGTCAATTGCAAAAAACATTAGCAGCAGTGTAAGTGGCAGAAGCAATTTCTGTGAGTCGTTTCACACATTTTTTAGACCGTGCACCAGCAGAACAGAGTACAAGTCTGACACATAGTGAATGGCTGGAGAGGATGTTGCAGGAGTATCTCAAGGTCAATATCAATGTCATCAGGGGAGGAGGATGAGACCCTTTTGCACTTTGGCCTTCAAAAATGGAAGAGTGGCCTGAACTCGCCTGTCATGCCCGGCAGCCATCATTCTCTCAGAACATGTCTTCAACACTGCTGGTGGTGTCCTGATGGATAAGCGCATCCGGTTGTACCATGAAAGTGTTGACCACAGTTGCAGACTGGGCAGACCAGGTGATGGTGTAATTTTTAGTGTGCTGCATTGATCTCCCGTTATTGCAGTCTGTGACACCTTTGTCGTGGCTTCTGTGGCTGCTGTTGCTACTGCTGCTGATGTTACTAACAATTTTTAGAAATATGGAGACTCCAAGTTGAGTCTCCATCTGGTGGGTTACCTGTAGTGGAAGGTGTGCCAGAGCCCCATTACACTATTTCTACTTGGGGGAAATTGATGCCACTTTAGTGGTGTCTGCCCCTAATTGTGGAAATGTTTGGTCTTCTTCATGTGTGTTTCCTGTAGCAGTAGGGCTCCCAGACTTGCAGGCCTGCACTTAAGGCCCCGTCACACTAAGCGACGCTACAGCGATCCCGACAACGATACGACCTGTCAGGGATCGTTGCTGCGTCGCTATGTGGTCGCTGGTGAGATGTCAAACAGTCAGATCTTCCCAACGACGCAGCAACGATGCGGCGACCCGTAACGATCTGTATAATGATGCACGCCTATGTGTTTCTGTGTCTGAGTCATTAACAAGGTCGTTGGTAAGGTGTCAAACACACCGATGCATGCTACCCAGCGGGGTTTCAACGATCAAAGAAATGTCCAGACCATTCCGACATGACCAGCGATCTCACAGCAGGGGCCTGGTCGCTGCTAAGTGTCAAATGTAACGAGATCGCTACTGAGGTCGCTGTTGCGTCACAAAACTTGTGACTCAGCAGCGATCTCGCTTAGTGTGACGGGGGCTTAACTTTCAGTCAATTACCTGTGTTAAGCCCCTGTCACACTAAGTGAGATCGCTAGCAAGTTTTGTGACGCAACAGCGACCTCAGTAGCGATCTCGTTACGTTTGACACTTAGCAGCGACCAGGCCCCTGCTGTGTGATCGCTGGTCGTGTCGGAATGATCTGGACATTTCTTTGATCGTTGAGGTCCCGCTGGGTAGCATGTATCCGTGTGTTTGACACCTTACCAACGACCTTGTTAATGACTCAGACACAGAAACACATAGGCGTGCATCATTATACAGATCGTTACGGGTCGCCGCATCGTTGCTGCGTCGTTGGGAAGATCTGACTGTTTGACATCTCACCAGCGACCACATAGCGAAGAAGCAACGATCCCTGACAGGTCGTGTCATTGTCGGGATCGCTGCAGCGTCGCTTAGTGTGACGGGGCCTTTACTATCCTTGAATTTTTCTAACGATAGTAGTCTATGAACCTGATGTTTGTGCCACCTGAGTGTGGCTGAGCAGAAAAGCAACTTGAGCTGTTGCATGAGGTATCAGGGCTCCCAGCACAGCAGACCTACACCGGTCCCTCACCCACCTTTTAATTTGAACTTAAATTCAAAGCTTTAAATGCTGGCCCAGACCATGTCTCATACATGGCCCATGCCTGACTGCTGCTGTGCCATTATAAAATTTCTACTGTGGGTCAATTGATGCCACTTTTCCTGGTGTCTGCCCCTAATTTTTGGAAATGTTTGGACTCCAAATTGGGTCTCCTTCATGTGAGTTGCCTAAGTTTGGCAGGGCTACACCTGTTACTCATTCACCTGTTACTGATCAATGTTTAAGCTAGAAATCCTTGTCCAAGCCCGTCCGGCGCCCTGTCCCACGCATCCCTGCTGTGCAACTATACTATTTGTACTCTGGATCAATTGATGCCACTTTTCCTGGTGTCTGCCCTTAATTTGACTTGTTTTGGCAGCTTTTGGGCCCCCTGAAGGTGTTGTCTATGCCTTTGGTTTTGCCTCCCATTGAATTCAATGGAGTTTGGATATGTTCGATGAACTGTTTGGTGAATGTCGGGACGTTCGCCGATCCGAACCGAACCTTGAAAGGTTCTCTCATCTCTACTCAGGAACGTTGCTAGAAGATGAGACTGCAGTAGTCGGTAGCAATGGAATTTTGTGTAGAATTTGGGGACACTTGTTTGATTACTTGTGTTCAGCTGTTTTAATTGTTTGAGTGGTTTATTGCAAATAGCTGAAAGTTTAGAAATGTTTCCAATAATATGCAATGTGGGGTGAATAATTTTGGTTGCAACTGTAATTTGGCCACCTTGAGTCTCCACAACTGGAGTAATTTCCTAAACCTTGCTATCACCTCTCACGCCAAATGGTATGAGTAATGTAACCAGTTCTGTGCTCAGAAGGAAAGTTGAGATTTTTGATTGACAAGTGCAAAGCGTCCACAGAAAAGGACAAGAATAAAACAAGATCGGCCGTCACTCACCAGTGTCAGCTTCTTCTCCACTTTGGCCGCATTCGGCATCTTGTCATGGTGTTGTATCTCCTGGTAGGCTTTATGAAGTTTCCAGGCTATCGTCGTATAACAGGAGATGATTGTCATGGCCGGAGTAATCGTGCACAGGATGAACATGCTGAGAATGAACGAGAATCCATTGGTGGAATTCTGGAACTCGGCCCAAGCAATGGTGCAAGAAATTCCGAATGGTTCTGGGCCGTAGTGACCCCATCCGACCAACGGGAATATTGCCCAGAGCAATGCGTACAGCCAGATGCCCATGATCACGATGTATACTGCTTTTTTATTTATTGTATTGCCTGAAAGTGTAAAAAAAATAATGGAAATTGATAATATAATTCTGTCTATCGTAGCAATGGAAATTGCGAAACGCGTGGTGCCAACATCATGTTCACATCAAGGCAACAAGAGGGTTTTGTTAATATAACTATGCATCCATAAATGCACCTATCCTGAAAGAGGAATTTATTTCTGCTGGCTACTTAAAGGGGTTGTCCACCTTTGGAGACAATTTTATTTCTTTAAAAATTCATGCTAAAAATCAGTTTTAAAATGGGGTTTCATTAAAAATGTTGCATATTTTGCCGCTATAGCCTCTCTGCTTCTCTGTCTACTGCTGGCTACAGAAAGGGTTAACTAAGAAACTATCAGCGAGCTCATTCCAATGATCCAATGAGAGAGTTTGTATCTCTATTGTCTGTCTTTTTTCAGCTTCTCTCAGCTAATTTATGACCACAGACCACATCAAAGTGAAATGTGCAGGGAAACAAAGAGGTTGTAAAAGCCAAACGGTGCAACATTTTTAATAAAACTGACTTGAAAAAAGAATTAATTTTAGCCCCACATATAAGCATTTAAGAAAAAAATGGCCCCAAATGTGGACAAGGTGTGGTGATCTGAACTCTGGAACCTCCTCAGATCCTGAGGTCCATGATGCATCCACTTCACAGTTTTTCCATTGTGCAGGAGTGTTCCTGGCCACCCTGCACCATATGGCTCTATTGAAGTAAATGGGGCCGGCTGCAGTTTTCTGCAAATACGGGAAGTCTGGAGCATCCCTGTGGAGGAAAGACTGCATCCAACAGATATGTGGGGGACCCAGAGCAATTAATTAGAGATGGCAGATTCTAAGATGGGGATATCCATTACATCGGTGCAATACTTTGCAGCTAATCCATAGATAAACATCGACATAGGCTGTCAGAATTACAAGATTTCTATTTTTATTTTAATGCAGATTATGAACTGGAAAAAAGAAGTTAAAAAAATATATTTATCACAAAAATTTACACGTTCCCTATAAATGCAGACTTGCCTGGAATTGAGAATTTAACTCCCTTCCCAACGCGGCCAATTTCCATTTTGCATCATTGTTTTTCTTTTATTTTTCTGTCCACATAGACATACAAAGGTTTGGGGTTTGTTGCGGGACGAGTTGTGCCTTTGAATGACACCATTCATTTTATCACATAGTGTACTGGACAATGGGGAAAAAAATTCCAACTGCCGTGAAATTGTGAACAAACCCGCAATTTTGACATTGTTTTTTGGAAAATAGTTTTTTTTCGTTGTACATTGTGTGATAAAAATGACCTCGCAATATGATTCTGCTCATCAGTACGATTCCGGCGATACCAAACATGTTCAGTTGTTTTTTTTATTTTAGCGGTCAAAAAAAAAAGAAAATTGCGGGGGTTGTGTCACCATTTTCCGAGACCCGTAGAGTTTTCATTTGTTGGTTGATGGACCTATATGATGGCTTATGTCTTGCAAGACGAGACAATGTTTTTATTGACACCATCTTGGCATAGATGTAAAGTTTTGATTGCTTCTTACATCATTTTTTGTGGTATTGAAGCGATCAAAAAAATTTTTTGGCCGTTACTGAGTTTTTTTCGTTTACGGTGTTTACCGATCTGATTAATTATTTTTATATTTCAATAGATCTGACTTTTGTGAACGCGGCGGTACTATATATGTGTATTTTTTTTCATTTTTTTATCTTTATTTTTAATGGGGGAAAAGGGGTGATTTGAACTTTTATATTTTTTATATTTATTTATATTTTTTACAACTTTTGACTGCATTTATTAGTCCCCTTAGGGGACTTGAAGCTGCGATTGTCTGATTGTTTGTGCTATATACAGCGATGCCACAGTATTGCTACATATACAACCCCTGGCAAAAATTATGCAATCACCGGGCTCGG
Source organism: Phyllobates terribilis (assembly GCF_046119375.1). Lineage (NCBI taxonomy): Eukaryota > Metazoa > Chordata > Amphibia > Anura > Dendrobatidae > Phyllobates > Phyllobates terribilis. The sequence continues at coordinate 64,554,909 of NW_027362763.1, read as the reverse complement.
AGGATGTTCATTCAGTTGTTTAATGTTGTTGAAAAAAAGCAGATCACAGACATGGCACAAAACTAAAGCCATTTCAAATGGAAACATTATGGCTTTAAAAAAAACTAAAAGAAATCAAGAAAAAAAATGTGATAGTAAGAGTAATTTTTTTCAGACCAAGCAGAGGGAAAAAATTATGGAATCACTCAATTCTGAGGAAAAAATTATGGAATCATGAAAAACAAACACACAAAAGAACACTCCAATACATCACTAGTATTTTGTTGCACCACCTCTGGCTTTAATAACAGCTTGCAGTCTCTGAGGCATGGACTTAATGAGTGACAAACAGTACTCTTCATCAATCTGGCTCCAACTTTCTCTGATTGCTGTTGCCAGATCAGCTTTGCAGGTTGGAGCCTTGTCATGGACCATTTTCTTCAACTTCCACCAAAGATTTTCAATCGGATTGAGATCCGGACTATTTGCAGGCCATGACATTGACCTTATGTGTCTTCTTTCAAGGAATGTTTTCACAATTTTTGCTCTATGGCAGGATGCATTATCATCTTGAAAAATGATGTCATCATCCCCAAACATCCTTTCAATTGATGGGATAAGAAAACTGTCCAAAATATCAATGTAAACTTTGGCATTTATTGAAGATGTAATGACAGCCATCTCCCCAGTGCCTTTACCTGACATGCAGCCCCATATCCTCAATGACTGTGGAAATTTGCATGTTCTCTTCATGCAGTCATCTTTATAAATCTCATTGGAATGGCACCAAACAAAAGTTCCAGCATCATCACCTTGCCCAATGCAGATTTGCGATTCATCACTGAATATGACTTTCATCCAGTCATCCACAGTGCACGATTGCTTTCGTTAGTCCATTGTAACCTTGTTTTTTTCTGTTTAGGTGTTAATGATGGCTTTTGTTTAGCTTTTCTGTATGTAAATCCCATTTCCTTTAGGCGGTTTCTTACAGTTCGGTCACAGACATTAACTCCAGTTTCCAGTTTCCTACCATTCGTTCCTCATTTGTTTTGTTGTGCATTTCCTGTTTTGAGACATATTGCTTTAAGTTTCCGGTCTTGACGCTTTGATGTCTTCATTGGTCTACCAGTATGTTTGCCTTTAACAACCTTCCCATGTTGTTGGTATTTGGTCCAGATTTTAGACACAGCTGACTGTGAACAACCAACATCTTTTGCAACATTGCGTGATGATTTACCTTCTTTTAAGAGTTTGACAATCCTCTCCTTTGTTTCAATTGACATCTTTCATGTTGGAGCCATGATTCATGTCCACTTGGTGCAACAGCTCTCCAAGGTGTGATCACTCCCTTTTAGATGCAGACTAACGAGCAGATCTAATTTAATGCAGTGTTAGTTTTGGAAATGAAAATTTACAGGGTGATTCCATAATTTTTTCCTCAGAATTGAGTGATTCCATATTTTTTTCCTTCTGCTTGGTCTGAAAAAAATTACCCTTACTGAGTACCACATTTTTTTTCTTGATTTCTTTTAGTGTTTCTTAAAGCCATAAAGTTGCCATTTGAAATGACTTTAGTTTTGTGCCATGTCTGTGATCTGCTTTTTATCAACATTAAACAACTGAATGAACATCCTTGGTGATTCCATAATTTTTGCCAGGGGTTGTAGTAAAAATCACGGTCTCCTTTGAAGCTTGGCGACAGGCTGGGTTTCAAGGGAGATCTGCAATGGCAAACATGGAGGTCTTCAACCGACCCAACGCTATGATAGTAAACCATTGGAGACCCGCGATGACACATCACAGGTGCACTGACGGGCACATCATGCGCTCCGCATTTAACAAGTTAACAATCACGGGTGGTGCTTTTTGCCACCTGCATTTGCTAGAGGCGGTCCTGGGTGTAGCACCCAGCCATGATCTGCCGGGCATGGTGCAGGCTCACCCCATGAGCCTGCTCCCTTCACCTGTACATGTACGGTGGATGTCGGTAAGGGGCTAAGTACTTTCTTTTTTCCATACATGCATTCAATAAAAGTTAAGTTACTCACGATTGGTCGTAGTCGTGCTGAACACCAGATATCGGATCACCGCCATTGCTGATAAAGTCATCATACTTGCTACTCCAAAAAAGAATCCCATGAGGGCATAATACAGACAGGAGAGATGCCCCCCAATCCATGCATGATTCCAGGCAGAGGCAATAGCCAGAGGGTACATGCTCACTGCCATGCCCAGGTCTGTGACGGCTAAGTTTATAGACAGGAGATCGGGCGACTTCAGGTGAGAAGAGCATTTCACTGCTGTAGCGAGTACGGCGACGTTACCCACCACGCTCAGTATAGCTGGAAATTACAGAAAATATATGTAAGTTATATGTTAGTTACTGTCTGCATTTCTGTTACTCCTCCTAGAAATGTATGGGCCCCCCCTCAGGTCTTTTCACATGTCTGATAACATCCTATTTTCATAGCACAAAAAAAAAATCCATTGCAGTGTTCCTTTTGTTATTCCTCCTGGGTGTCGTCATTCTCCCTGTCCATAGGAACCAATCAGCGCTGAAATCATAAGCGCACCCCTTATTGACAAATGGAATGGAGACACCCAATAGTCAATGCATTTATTTATACATTTCTTGGAGCAATAACAATGGAACATCATAAAGCAGATTTTTATAAAAATAAATAAATATATATGTATATGTATATATATATACCTCGCAATTGTTAGGATTTTGGAGATACAAGTTTTGACTAAAGCAGACAAGTCAAGAGAGCTGAGGGGGTCCCTGTATCTCTGGTAAATAAAAGTACAGCATATAATGAAACAAACATAACAGAACAGCTGACAGGTGACCTTTAGAGAGGACCTGTGTCACGGGTGTGCCAGATGTGACAGTCGCTCTGCATCTGGCTGCAGAAGGTCACTGCGTTTGGCATTGCAGACGTCTTCCTAATCCTGCTCACTTTTGGACCCAGCGACAACCTCCCTTCTGCTCTGATTGACACACCTTGGCCTGGGTGTTTATAAACTCTCAGTCTGCTGCAGGGCGTCACCGGTGATATTCACATTTTCCCTGGTGAAGGCTTGGAGCTATAGCAGTCAGCTAGCTTCCTCTCTGGTGCCCTTGGAGGACGTTTGATGTTATCTCTTTGGTGTCTGCTCAAGCTAAGTTTCCCCCCTTTGTTTGTCTCCCTTGTTGTCTTTAGTTTATAGTGGGGACTGACCAGTGCTCACCCCCCCTTCCAATCAAGGGCCTAGCTCTAGGGATATACAGGGCTTAGGTTTCCTACTCGGCGATTGGTGTGGAACCAATATAGGGATGGTAGGGGGTAGGGTAGACAGGGTGTTATTAGATGAGCCTAGGGATCTCCACTCCCCCTTTCCCTAGTGTCTGGACTTCCTTCCCCTCATCCCTTCGTGTTGCACTTAGTCTTTCCCACACTGTATGTGACAGCCTGTCACTAGTTTATTAAAATTTTATCTGAGCACCTCCTCTGATTACTACCGCTGGTTCACTGATTCTGGAACAATTTTTATTTTTATTCTCCATTGCAAAGTAATAGTCCCCCCAGTAATAAAGGTGCACATTTTCTGTTTAGCCAACTGAGCGTATATCACAGCACTTCTCTTTGGGTGTTGTTTTTTCTCCTCTATGACACCGGCCAATCAAAACACGTCTATGTCATAGAGGGGAAAAGGCAAACACACTCAGAGAAGATCACAGCTGCATCCTGGCTAAGTGTGTTCTCAAAAAAAAACATTTTTGTGTCTCTGTATAATGGGAAACATAATTTTATTTTAATGTAGTGAGAGCTGAGTGAGATCTTGTTTTTTGTAGGGAGAGAAGAAGATTTAATTAGGGCCATTGTCAGGCCTCGGTCTTTCATAGAAACACGTAGGCACCAAACTATCATTCTGGCTAACATCAAAACCAAACTCATCATCTTTCCTCCATCTCACCTAACTCCCCTACCTGATCTATCTACCCCTATAAATGACATCACTCTTTCCCCTGTACTGGAAGTCTGATGCCTCGGCGTAACCCTCGACTCTGCCTTGTCCTTCAAACCACACATCCAAGCTCTCACCACCTCTTGCCGCCTCCAACTCAAAAATATTTCCAGAATCCGTCCATTCCTCAACCCTAAAATATTAGTCCATGTCTTCAGTCTCTCCCGCATCGACTACTGCAATATCCTCCTCTGTGGCCTCCATGCTAACACTCTTGTACCTCTCCAGTCCGTCCTTAACTTTGCTGCTCGACTAATTTGACTCTCTCCTCACTATTCCTCCGCTTCTCCCCTCTGCAGATCCCTTCATTGGCTCCCAATTCCCCAAGGTATACAGTTCAAACTATTAGCAGCCACCTACGAAGTTGTCCATGATCTGTCTCCGCCATATATCTCTGAACTAATCTCTTGATATCTTCCAAAACGTAATCTCCGGTCCTTCCAAGACCTCCTTCCCACCTATAAGTTCCTCATCCAATCTCCTCGAAAACCCATCTCTTCAAGAAAGCCTACAGCCTGCAATGACCATGCTTCCACCTCACCATGACCGAACCTACTGTCTCCTTCCCCATTATCCTGTAGACTGTAAGCCCGCAAGAGCAGAGTCTTCTCCCTTCTGTACGCATCTGTCACTATTAGATTGTTCATTGTAATCTATAATTGTATTTTGTATGTAAACCCTTCTCATGTACATCAATGATGCCCTAAAAATAAATAATAACTCCATAGATGCTGCAACGGCTACTGACTGCAGCATCTCAGGGGTTATCTCTGATTTCAGCAGATCTGGCAGGGGCACGGCTGTATGTGTTACCAGCACTACTCGTGAGTTACAGTATAAAGTGTATATCTCTCATTTAGCGCAAAGTAACCCCTGCTCATGACAGATGTGTATTTGGATCATGGCTTATTAAAGGATTATTCTCAACCTACATAGATGGATACTGTCGGATAGTGCCTGAAAATACAAGCAGTTTTGCAAATTACTGGTTATGAAAATTTTCAACCATTTATGAGATATTAAAACTTTTCTTCTGTTTACAACTCATTGCTTTGGAGACCCACCACTGCTGCTAGAGAGCAGAACACGTTCAGAGCTTAGAAGCTCGTTTCTCTTGTGCTTGTAAGCACTGTTCTGAAGCTGGCCATGATCGTTAGATCGCACGGTTACCTCCTACTTCAGCGCAGTGCTTACAAGCTAGTCACCAGCGGTGGTCGGTCTCCTAGGCAACAGGAGAAAAGAGAAGTGTTAATATTTCAAGAATGGCTGCATATTTTACTAAGCAGTAAATTACAAAAGTGATTGTTCTTACCAGTGTTATCTGCAAATATCCATCTTTGAAGATGGGAGTAATCCTTTGAGGAATTAAGCTTGTCATTTTTCAATTTACTACACATAATTACTCCACTAAAGAAGTTCCTTCCAAATAGAATACAAGGCCCCCACCCTAATCCCCTGCACTATGTCTCCATTGTAGGAGAAGTGGCTTATTAAAAAGATATTGATGACAATTTGAAACAATTTTCTGAGTCTTTTGTCTGTGATTGTATAAAAAAAATATATATATTCTTCACTAGAAAGCGCAATTACTGTGAAGCATCGGAGTCATTAACGTATTCTACATTATCAGGAGATTTCCATTATTAACGATTCTTGGGAGGAGATTCTGTGCACGAAACAGCAGCCGACCAGCAGGAAAAAGAATTAATGAAAAGATGAAATGAGAAGTCGGTGAAAAGGAGGATGAATTTCCTTACAAGTGAGGCTCCACGTGAACATATCTTACTGGATGGACGTTAAATTATTCTTTTCTTTTTGTTCCCATTGTTGAACTTATATGACAAGACCCACAGGACCGGTAACGAGGCGATAATAATTGAAATTTTACATTAAAATTGCAAACTTGGCATCTGTTTTGTGCAAAATTTAATTTCTGAAGATTACTAATATTGTTTACATCTGATCTTGAAATCTGAAGACGCTGACGCTTATTTTAATGATTGGGCCAACCCTCTTCTTTGTCTCTACCAAGGTCGCGGAACCCCAGGCCTGCGGGCCCTCGATGACCTTTTATCCGGCCCAGCCGGACATGAACTCGGCTCATCTGGATGCCGTCACAGCCAGACACTGAGGAGCGCAAGCATGCCTGCGCTTCTCAGTGTCTGCGGGATGACAGGCTGGATGGCAGCGTTCTGTTGCGATCCAGCCTATCATGTGAATGTAGCAGAGCTGAAGCTGTCCTGGGAACCATGGAAAGGTAAGGATGAGGTTGCTTTATTATTTTTCTTTTATTGCAGGAGATCTTTGGCTTCAGCTGGAATGGGCGTGATGGTAGGTATGGTTTAATTTAGAACAATAAAGAATTGTGTGTTTATTTCAATTAAAGGACTTTATTCTGGGTGTTGTGTTTTTTTTACCTTTGACTATGGGGTTAGTAATGGGGGTGTCTTATAGACGCCTCTCCATTACTAACCTGGGCTTGATGTCAGCTGGCATTATAAGCTGACATCAACCCCAGCCCTATTACCCCCTGCCACCGCACCAGGGCAGCGTGGAAGAGCGAGGCTAAGTGCCAGAATTGGCGCATCCTATGGATGCCCCATTCTGGGGTGGCTGACGGCTGGTGTTTCTAGCCTGGGGGGGGGCAATATTCATGGCACCCTTCCTGGGCTATTAATATCAGGCCCCAGCTGTCTGCCTAGCCTTTGCTAGCTATTAAAATCCCACGTCATTTTTTTGGGGGGTCCCCCATTTTAATAGCTAGTAAAGGCTAGGTATTCAGCTGGGGGCTGATATTAGTAGCCTGGGAAGCTCCGTGGGTATTACCCCCTTCCCAGGCTTCAAACATCTGCCCCAGCCGTCTGCTTAACCTCTGCTAGAGACTAAAATTACGGGAAACAGCACGCCAATTTTTTTTTTTATAAATCCTTTATTTTAACACTAAATGGCAAGTACAGTAACCAACACTGTCACTGTACTTATTATATATGTGACTGACATGTTTCTATCTATCTAATCTATGTGTGATGTTCTATTCTTTCTGTTATAAATTGTCGGGTACCGGTGTATGCCGCTGCTGAATTGCCGGCTTTTCATGTTTCACTGTTGGCACTGTTCCCATCGATTTGGGCAACCACTGTAATGCCACAACCACCACGGCTGCGGCATTACAGTGAGTGGCAGACAATTCCTGCAAGATGTGAAAAAATCCAGTTACGCTTTTGGTACATAACCTCGAACAGCCGAATTTTTTGCAAATCATTCTCGTTCGTCGAACGACTCGAACACCGCCCAAAACAGCTCGAATTTGAGATTGGCGAACAGTTCTAGTCGAACACCGCTCATCTCTAATTGAAATAAGCAGCCAGCCCCCTTCACACACCGCACTGGTCACATGCCCCCACTGGAAATGGTGTCTGATGTCGGACACAAACCGGAACTGGAGCTTGTAGCTGAAAATCAGGGCACTTTTCCGGTGTTTATCCAGGATTTTTATTTTTTTTAGTATGGGCTTAAAAAAATAACAATCTGCCTTAGTTACCCGGCGCTGGCACAGAGTGGTCATTAACCCTCCTGACGGTGATTCAGCTACTCGATGTCAACAGAGCAGCTCTTCTTCTTTCGCTCTGCTTTGTTGATGGTCGTGACTGCTGAAGTCATGCTGATCGACAGCTGGATTACCGCAGTTAGGCAGCGGGGAGACGGCTGTTAATCAGCATGACATCGGCAGTAACACTCCGTCAACAGAGCAGAGCAGAAGAAGAAGTCATTGCTCTGTCGACGTGAAGTCGCAGCATCACCGGCAGGAGAGGTCTGTGACTGCTCTGTGCTGGCAGAGGTCTGCGAGGGGCGCAACAGGCAGGTAGTTAGCATCTACATGTCTGTTAGTTTTTAGGCCCTTAGTAAAAAAAAAATAGTTTGATAAAACCTTTAAGACCTGAACTATATTAGCATTATTTATTATTTTAAGCACATTATTATTATCATTATTTTTTTAGTTATTTTTTTTTTTAGCCAAACCATTCGTGTAACTTTTAATGGTTGTTATATATGTGAAAAAAAATTCTGAACTGTTGTCACTCAGCACATATAGTAGGTTGCCAGTTGCTATTACTTTTCAGCCTGTGCTGTGTACACTGGTCACAGGGGCACCAGTCATTATTATTAGTAAAGTAATGGAAAACAACACAGAATGTAAAACTAAGGGCAGATAGCTAAGTATCACATCTTTCACAATAGGTGATGAATAAAAAGCTCCTTCTCCCTCCTTCCCTCTCCTTGCACAGGGACATCTGCACAGGTCACAGAGCATGCTCAACAGTCTACCATAGATGTTAATATGTCGTTTTTGTTACATTGTTACATATCTTTTGTGATGAAAATTTCTGCATCTTCTTTTCACACCTCAGGCACGATTTCTGCATTGAGTCTTATAAATAAACTAACAGCAGATTGCATGCTTTTATTCATATCTTTAATGAAAAAAAAGTCATACTTTCTAAGTATTGTTCAATAAAGGTCTGGACTTAAAGGTGATGTGTTGTTTTATAAACTTCTTTGCAAATGCTAATTATTATTATTATAATAGAGTCATTTATTCCAATGCGCTTTACCTGTGAAAAGGGGTATACATAGCAAACAACAACAAATACAATTACCTTGAACAAAAAATGAGTCACAGACTGGTACAGGATGAGAGAAGACCCTGCCCGCGAGGGCTCACAATCTACAAGGGATGGGTGAGGATACAGTAGGTGGAGGTAGAGCTGGTAGTGCAGCTGTGTGGTGGAGCGAGGGTTACTGCAGGTTGTAGGCTTATCGGAAGAGGTGGGTCTTCAGGTTCCTTTTGAAGGTTTCCACGGTAGGCGAGAGTCTGATATGTTGGGGTCGAGAGTTCCAGAGTAGGGGAGATGCACGGGAGAAATCTTGTATGCGATTGTGGGAAGAGGGGAGTAGAGAAGGAGGTCCTGTGAGGATCGGAGGTTGCGTGCAGGTATGTACCGGGAAACTAGGTCACAGATGTATGGAGGAGACAGGTTGAGGTTGGCTTTGTATGCCATGGTTAGGGTTTTGAACTGGAGTCTCTGAGTAATGGGGAGCCAGTGAAGGGATTGACAGAGAGGAGAGGCCAGGGAATAGCGGGGGGACAGGTGGATTAGTTGGGCAGCAGAGTTTAGAATAGATTGAAATCTAGCAGAGAAGAAAGATGAAATAGCGGACAGACATTCTAGTTAGTAACGAGGTGATATCAGGTCCAGAGAGGTAGATCTGTGTGTCATCAGCATAGAGGTGATACTGAGAGCTGTGAGACTTTATGAGCTGTCCCAGGCCAAAAATGTAGATGGAGAAGTGTAGCGCCCTGAGGGCTCGGCCGCTACAGGGGTATTGCACCTCTGCCAGAGGTGTGGTATTCCACTCCCAGGTAAGGATGGAGTATGGACCAGGGCTCAGTTAGCTGCATACAGCACACACACCCCATTTCCGAGGGACAGCTCAACGGTGCTCCCACTAGACATAAGTGCAGGCACGACCGACTATGTCCCTGCCTGGAGTGGGGAGGGGGGTGGAACACCCAGTGCTGTAGGGGCAGATAGGGGTTGGTTCCTGAGCGTAGGAAGGAGCTCATTGGTTGCTGGTCACCTGAGCTCATGGTCAGAGGGAGGTATAAAAGGTGGGCACCATCTTAGTTCTGGGTCAGTTCAGCCAGAGGAGAAAACAGGGAGTAGAGGCTCTGTAGGAGCTCTACTCCAGAAGGGCCTAGTGAGAGGCCGAGGAGGAGGTGAAGGGGAGCTGAGATTCTGGCTCATCTCAGCTCCAAGAGAAAGGAACAGAAAGGAACAGAAACAGAAAGGAACTGCAAAGAAGGAGAGACAGAGAAACAGAAGGGCTCAGGAACAAGAAGGTGGAAGGGACCCTAAGAACCCACGAGAATCCAGGGTGCGGGGTCAGGCAGATTAAGGGTACCGGATCCCAAGTTGGTGGAGGAGAAACAACCCTCAGCCAAAGACCGGTCGTCGTGATCATCTATTGGTGCGACACCTCATCAAACCTGCTAGGAAGGCACCATATAAGACAGCGGAGGACGGGGCCCACGTTTAACCGCACAAGTCCGCGGCAGCCGGACAAAAGTGGGTCACTGGTGAGGCAGGCCAGAGAAAGGATTAAAGGTGGTCCTGTGCCATGCTCTTGACTGCCTGGGAGTTGACCGAGCCCCTCACCTGGTGGACACAGCACGGCTCGGGCGGTCACTGCCGACGGAAGTGACCCGGAACAAACGAACTGTGAGTAAAGACCCTGGACTGTAACTTGTTGTGCGTGTGCTCCTTCGCTCCTCCGGCACTATCGGTACTGGGACCTTCACCACCATCACCCCCACCATCCACTACACTGCCCTGGGGCCGCACTCTTCCCGTGTGGAGTCACACTACCCTAGCTGCACACTTCATCAGCCCCAGCGGTCTGCATGCAGCGGCGGTTCCTAATAACCGCAATCCACGGGTGGCGTAGTCGGACATTATCTGAAGCACGTAGCAGACTACAACTGGCCTGACCACCCTGAGCCGCGGGACCGGGCCGCCACCACTACTACCCCCATCGTTCCCCTATCGCCCGGATCCGCGTGCCCCACGGCCCAGGGAGCGAGTCAGCTTTGGCGTAGTCGGCAGGATCGTTACCCACCCGCCACAAGCGGGTATTGCGCGCCTGAAAAAAAGACTGTTTCATTGTACCAAAGATGGCGCCCGCCCCAGAAGAACGAGCGCCATAATGTGCGCGCCAAAAGACAGCAGGAAGCCACCTCCCATCGTGGGCCAGGTCCCAGAATGGCGCCAAAGAAGAAGCCCGCCCCCACCAGCCATGAATGCAGCAGTGGAGATGTCCATCAACATGGGGGGGCTGCCCCTGAAAGTGATTGTCAGCAGAATGCCCCAGGACCACCCCCCATGGGGGCGGAAAGAGAAGAAAACTGTGGGGCAGGGCGCGGTCTGGGTCAGTTTGGCCAGGCCGCACCCGGAGATGGAGAAAGAAATCAGCTCCAGTACTTTGGCGAGGGGCATGCTGCAAGCTACACCACCATGCAGCCTCACCGAGCTGTTAGCCCATCTCCCCAAGGAGGACCCCGAATATACACGGGCGGCGTTGGAAGAGCTGGACCGGAGGATGGTCCGGGCGCAGCAGGACGTGATCGCCGGATGGAAGAAGGAAGTGGCCCGGTGGGCTGTGATCCTGCAGCCGAAGGCGCCATCGACGAGCAGCGCACCAGCCACCGAGGGCAGTGAAGGCAGAGCGGAGACCAAGGACGCCGCCGCGGAGGAGGCCGCGACAGCAGAGGCAGGTAACGGAGACGCCCCTGCACCGAATTCTAAGGCCGCCGACCTGCCCCTGCACCCCGTCGCGGAGCCCAACGCACCGGGACCCGCCGTCGACACGGTGCCCCCACCGCCATCAACCGGCCCCCAGGCCGCAGACGCTGCCAGTGAGCCCCGCCCCACGCCGTACCCTCTGACCCCGGGCGTGCTCAGCCAACTGCCATCGCAGACCCGGCCGCAAGGCTCTGCGCCCCCGGGCGCCGCTGCCCTGACGGAACCCCCCGCACCTGCTGTACCACCCTTGGGAGCAACAAGGAAACGACCAGCACGGGCCTGGTCGCAAGGTCACGTGCCCCCGGGCGCCGCCAACCCACTTGCGCTCCCTGCTGCTGCAGTACCACCACTGGGCGCGGATCTCTTCGCCCAACACACCACTCCGGATGGGCGGCCTTTCATCTGGCCCCCCGAATTTGTCAACCCCCGCTTCCGGAGGAGCCCGCCCGCGGAGGTCGAAGTACCCTCTGAGCCTCTCATACCTGCTCCGGTGCCTCAGGAAATCCCCCAGCTGCCATTGGAAGACGCCCAGTTTGAATGGGACCCCACAGGGGAGGACCTGATGGGGTTCACGAAAGAAACACGAGCGGGCACAGCTGAGCGGCGGGAGGCCTGCCGCCAACAGCTGGAGATGTTTGAGAAGGAGCAGCGAGAGCGTCGGGTGAAGCAAAAGAAGCTGCAGGTCCAGAGCGCGGAGCAGAAAATGAAGGCGCGGCGAGATCCCCGAACTGCCCGCAGACCCCGAGTCACCGGGACTGTTGTGAAGTTCCAGATGGAGCGCGGCTGGGGTTTCATCCGAGACCCCGAGACCATCAGTGACGTGTTTGTGACAAGGAGAGATGTGGAGAGTCACCTACCGGAAGGCCATCGTGGGCGGGATCTCTTTCCAGGCGATGTGGTGTCTTACACCCGACACCAGGGCGTGAAGGGATGGTACGCCCTACACGTCCGCCGAGTAGTAGAGGAGGAGGAACAGCACTACTCGGACGCCGAGTACCAGGAGGGCCCGGACGGGCCTGAAGATCAGTATGAGGAGGAAGAAGGAGCGTCACGAAGACACCGTTACCAGTGAACGGCCAAGTGGCATTGTAAATAGTTACCCGTAAGGGTGCAAAGGAACTGTGTGGGACTGTTTCAAAGTGAGTGTGGTCCCCGTTGGGACTGATATAGGACTGTTTGAAAATTGCCCTATCCCCTAAGTAAACTGGCTGAGGACTGAGAACAGCCATCCCTCTTCCCCTAACAGGCTGAGGACTGTGAGCAGCCATTCCCCTACCCCCACCGGCCGCGGACTGGGAACGGCCAATTCCTTGTATATAGTTGCGCTTCCTAAAGCGCCACCTACTGGTTTTATACAAAAACCGCAACGTCTACCTCAAGATTTACTGGACTGTTGCACCTTTACCTGGTCGAGATCCAAGAATCCAAGAATGTGCTTTACTTAAAAATGTTTTACATGGGAAAGTTTTGTATGCTGCTAGGTAATAATGCAAATGTTTCACAAGATGTTTTATATGACAAAAGAGTTCCAGAGGCATTAGCAAAGTGTTTTATAACAGTGACAAGAAAAGAAAAGTGTTTCCCATAAAGGGAATTGAACCGTATTACCTGTTTTCTGATGTGAAAAGTTATTGAAAAAGTTTTGCATGTCCTGTAATTATCTGTTTTTGTGCTTTTCCAGCCCGAGGACGTGCTGTGCTTTACCAGGGGGGAATGTAGCGCCCCGAGGGCTCGGCCGCTACAGGGGTATTGCACCTCTGCCAGAGGTGTGGTATTCCACTCCCAGGTAAGGATGGAGTATGGACCAGGGCTCAGTTAGCTGCATACAGCACACACACCCCATTTCCGAGGGACAGCTCAACGGTGCTCCCACTAGACATAAGTGCAGGCACGACCGACTATGTCCCTGCCTGGAGTGGGGAGGGGGGTGGAACACCCAGTGCTGTAGGGGCAGATAGGGGTTGGTTCCTGAGCGTAAGAAGGAGCTCATTGGTTGCTGGTCACCTGAGCTCATGGTCAGAGGGAGGTATAAAAGGTGGGCACCATCTTAGTTCTGGGTCAGTTCAGCCAGAGGAGAAGACAGGGAGTAGAGGCTCTGTAGGAGCTCTACTCCAGAAGGGCCTAGTGAGAGGCCGAGGAGGAGGTGAAGGGGAGCTGAGATTCTGGCTCATCTCAGCTCCAAGAGAAAGGAACAGAAAGGAACAGAAACAGAAAGGAACTGCAAAGAAGGAGAGACAGAGAAACAGAAGGGCTCAGGAACAAGAAGGTGGAAGGGACCCTAAGAACCCACGAGAATCCAGGGTGCGGGGTCAGGCAGATTAAGGGTACCGGATCCCAAGTTGGTGGAGGAGAAACAACCCTCAGCCAAAGACCGGTCGTCGTGATCATCTATTGGTGCGACACCTCATCAAACCTGCTAGGAAGGCACCATATAGGACAGCGGAGGACGGGGCCCACGTTTAACCGCACAAGTCCGCGGCAGCCGGACAAAAGTGGGTCACTGGTGAGGCAGGCCAGAGAAAGGATTAAAGGGGGTCCTGTGCCATGCTCTTGACTGCCTGGGAGTTGACCGAGCCCCTCACCTGGTGGACGCAGCACGGCTCAGGCGGTCACTGCCGACGGAAGTGACCCGGAACAAACGAACTGTGAGTAAAGACCCTGGACTGTAACTTGTTGTCCGTGTGCTCCTTCGCTCCTCCGGCACTATCGGTACTGGGACCTTCACCACCATCACCCCCACCATCCACTACACTGCCCTGGGGCCGCACTCTTCCCGTGGGGAGTCACACTACCCTAGCTGCACACTTCATCAGCCCCAGCGGTCTGCATGCAGCGGTGGTTCCTAATAACCGCAATCCACGGGTGGCGTAGTCGGACATTATCTGAAGCACGTAGCAGACTACAACTGGCCTGACCACCCTGAGCCGCGGGACCGGGCCGCCACCACTACTACCCCCATCGTTCCCCTATCGCCCGGATCCGCGTGCCCCACGGCCCAGGGGGCGAGTCAGAAGAGCAAGAGTACTAGAACTAAACCTTCGGGGACACAGACAGATAGGGGGTGAGGTGAGGAAGTGGTGTGTGAGCAGGGTCAGTCTGGGCTGGCGGGATACCGGGAAATTTCCCGGTGGGCCCCGCCCCCTGCTGCAGAGTAGAGGGGGGAGAAGAGAACAAAATAAAAATCCTGCGGTTTTAAGGGGCACGGGCCCTTTAAAAGCGCAGGCACAGTGTATGCAGGGACGCGCGCACGCAGCGTTCATTACCTGAACCACCGCGGCGCACGTCCCAGTGAAGCAGCTGAAGCTGCGTGTCTCCCTTCGCCGGCCGGCGTATGACGTCATCGTCATGCGCCTGCTGTGAAGGAGGCGCGCAACTCAGGAGAAGGAGGACACCGCATGGGAGCGCAGGAAGGTAAGAGGTGTGTGTGTTGGTCTGGACCCACTGGCTGGACACACAAGGCGGGGGCCAGATGGACACACAAGGGGGGGCCCAGCTGGACACACAAGGGGGGGGCCCAGCTGGACACACAAGGGGGGCCCAGCTGGACACACAAGAAGGGGGCCCAGCTGGACACACAAGAAGGGGGCCCAGCTGGACACACAAGGGGGTAGGCTGGCTGGACACACAAGGGGGGAGCCAACTGGACACAAAAGCGGTGGTCCTGGATGGACACACAAGGGGGGAACCCTGGCTGGACACACAAGGGGGGCCCAGCTGGACACACAAGGTGGGAGCCGACTGGACACACAAGGAGGGGCCCTGGCTGTACACACAAGGGGGAACACTGGATGAACACACAAGGGGGGGCCCAGCTGGACACACAAGGGGGGGCCCAGCTGGACACACAAGGGGGGGCCCAGCTGGACACACAAGGGGGGGCCCAGCTGGACAGACACACAAATGGGTAGCCAGGCTGGACACACAAGGGGGTAGCCAGGCTGGACACACAAGGGCGTAGCTGACTGGATACACAAGGGGGGAACCCTGGCTGGACACACAAGGGGGAACCCTGGCGGGACACACAAGGGGGGAACCCTGGCGGGACACACAAGGGGGAACCCTGGCGGGACACACAAGGGGGGAACCCTGGATGGACACACAAGGGGGGAAGCCTGGATGGACACACGAGGGGAAACTCTGGCTGGACACACGAGGGGGGGCCAAGCTGGACACACGAGGGGGGAGCCCTGGCTGGATACGCAAGGGGGTCCCTGGCTGGACACGCAAGGGGGAACCCTGGCTGGACATGCAAGGGGGGGCCCGGCTGGACACACAAGGAGGGGCCCTGGTTGGACACACAAGGGGGCGAGCCCTGGCTGGACACACAAGGGGGAGCCCTGACTGGACACACAAGGGGGGGGCCCTGGCTGGACACACAAGGGGAACCCTGGCTGGACCCAGGCAAAGGGGGGTGGGCAGGATGGGTATATGGGGGGGCAGGCTGGACACATGGAGGCCAGGATGGATATATGGGGGGCAGGATGGATATATGGGGGGGCAGGCTGGACTCATGGAGGCCAGGATGGATATATGGGGGGGGGCAAGCTGGACTCATGGAGGCCAGGATGGATATATGGGGGGGGCAGGCTGAACACATGGAGGCCAGGATGGATATATGGGGGGGGACAGGCTGGACACATGGGGGGCTAGGATGAATATGTGGGGGGGGGCGGGTTCGATACACATGGGCTAGCATAAATATATGGAGGGGCACGCTGGATATATGGGGGGTGTCAGGATGGATATATGCAGGGGGTAAGGGCAGTATGGATATATGAGGGGGGAGGCTGGACACATGGAGGCCAGGATGGATATGTAGAGGGCAGGCTGGACACATGGAGGATATATGGGGCAGGCTGGAAACATGGAGGCAAGGATGGATATGTGGGGGGGGCAGACTGGCCACATGGGGGGGCTAGGATGGGTATATGGGAGGGGGCAGGCTCGATACACGTGTTCTAGGATAAATATATGGAGGGGTCACACTAGACAAATGGTGGCCAGAAGGGACATATGGGGGTGCCTGGCTACACAAGGGACTTAATTACTGTTTTGGGAGCCAGATTGAGGAACATACTTTATTAGTTTATGGTGACCAGTGGGGAACATTATTACTTTAGATTCCAATTATTATTATTACATTATTACTTCTGTAATATAATTTACTTTTTAGGAAATTGTTTTCCATGGGATGGGACAAAAGAGGGGTCCTGTTACTGTGCAGGACGGCACTATGTTGCTTTTTTTCTTCAACTGGTGTAGTGTAGAAGTCGGGGGGAAAAGTGGGAATATTCTCTAGAAGAGATCAGTTATTGATAACTGTGTGTTATTTTCTGCAGAGATGATTCCTGGCTGGAAGAACTGATGGCTGTGCCAGATGAAGAAGAAAAGCGAAGATGAAGGACTTCACCTAGAGACATCACTGGTGAGTCAGTGTATTACATGTACACTTACACTACACACGTGGTCAAAATTGTTGGTACCCCTCGTTTAATGAAAGAAAAACCCACAATGGTCACAGAAATAACTTGAATCTGATAAATTACAAATTTTTGAAAATGAACAAATGAAGGTCAGACATTGCTTTTCTGCTTCCACAGAATTTTAAAAAAAATTAAACTCATGAAATAGGCCTGGACAGAAATGATGGTTCTTCTTAACTTAATATTTTGTTGAACAACCTTTTGAGGCAATCACTGCAATCAAACCATTCCTGTAACTGTCAATGAGACTTCTACACCTCTCGACAGCTATTTTGGCCCACTCCTCATGAGCAAACTGCTCCAGTTGTCTCATGTTTGAAGGTTGCCTTCTCCAGACGGCATGTTTCAGCTCTTTCCAAAGATGCTCCATAGGATTTAGGTCAGGGCTCATAGAAGCCACTTCAGAATAGTCTAATGTTTTCCTCTTAGCCATTCTTGGGTGTTTTTAGCTGTGTGTTTTGGGTCATTATCCTGTTGCAAGACCCATGACCTGCGACTGAGATCAAGCTTTCTGACACTGGGCAGCACATTTCTCTCTAGAATCCCTTGATAGTCTTGAGATTTCATTGTACCCTGCACAGATTCAAGACACCCTGTACCAGATGCAGCAAAGCAGCCCCAGAGCATAACAGCCTCCCCCATGTTTCACAGTAGGGACAGTGTTCTTTTCTTGATATGCTTCATTTTTCCATCTGTGAACATAGAGCTGATGTGCCTTGCCAAAAACTTCCATTTTTGTCTCATCTGTCCATAGTACATTCTTCCAGAAGCTTTGTGGCTTGTCAACATGAAGTTTGGCAAATTCCAGTCTGGCTTTTTTACTATTTTTTTTTTCAAAAATGGTGTTCTCCTTGGTCGTCTTACATGAAGTTCACTTTGGATCAAACAACGGTGGATAGTACGATCTGACACTGATGTTTCTTGAGCTTGAAGTTCACCTTTAATCTCTTTAGAAGTTTTCCTGGACTCTTTTGTTACCATTCATATTATCCGTCTCTTTGATTTGTCATCAATTTTCCTCCTGCGGCCACGTCCAGGGAGGTTGGCTACAGTCCCATGGATCTTAAATTTCTGAATAATATGTGCACCTGTAGTCACAGGAACATCAAGCTGCTTGGAGATGGTCTTATAACCTTTACCTTTTAACATGCTTTTCTATAATTTTCTTTCTAATCTCCTGAAACAACTCTTTCCTTTGTTTCCTCTGGTCATGTTGAGTGTGGTACACACCATGTCACCAAACAACACACTGAGTATCTGTAGCCCTATATACAAGCCCACTGACTGAATACAAGATTGTAGACACCTGTGATGCTAATTAGTGGACACAACTTGATTTAACATGTCCCTTTTGTCACATTATTTTCAGGGGTACCATCATTTCTGTCCAGGCCTATTTCATGAGTTTAATTTTTTTTTAAATTCAGTGGAAGCAGAAAACCAATGTCTGACTTTCATTTGTTCATTTTCATAGATTTTTAATTTATTATTACTTTTGTCAGATTTAAGTTATTTCTGTGACCATTGTGGGTTTTTCTTTCATTAAACGAGGGGTACCAACAATTATGACCACGTGTGTATATAGTATATACAGAACTCCTGTGTATGTCACTGGTGATCACGGTATTATGTATACACTATATACAGAGCTTCTGTGTATAATGTCACTGGTGACCACTGTATTACCTGTACACTATATACAGAGCTCCAGTGTATAATGTCACTGGTGATCACTGTATTACCTGTACACTGACACTATATACAGAGCTCCTGTGTATAATGTCACTGGTGATCCCTGTATTACCTGTACACTATACACTATATACAGAGCTCCAGTGTATAATGTCACTGGTGACCACTGTATTACCTGTACACTATATACAGAGCTCCTGTGTATAATAGTAACATAGTTTGTAAAGCCGAATAAAGACTTGCGTCCATCAAGTTCGACCTGTTAGTTCTGTAATTGCTAAAGTTGATCCAGAGGAGGGCAAAAACCCCAAATGATTTGGCCAATCTTCACCTGAGGAAAAATTCCCTCCCGACTCTGAAACCAGCAGTCAGAATAAATCCCTGTATCAACCTACTATTTTATTTTATTTTTAAGTATATGCTGAAATCTGCCTGGTATCTAGAAATGCATCCAGTCCCCGCTTGAACTGGTGTAGTGAATCCGACATTACCGTCTCCTCACTCAGTGAATTCCATATTCTCACTGCTCTTACCGTAAAGAACCCCTTCCTATGCTGGTGCTGAAACCTTTTCTCTTCCAGTCTTAGTGAATGCCCTCTTGTTACCGTAATATCCCTCCTTTTGAACAAATCCCAGGCAAGATCTCTATACTGTCCCCTAACATATTTGTACACATTTATTATGTCCCCCCTCAACCTTCTCTTTTCCAGGCTGAATAGTCATAGTTTTGACAACCTCTCTGGGTATTGCAGTCCCTCCATTCCCTTTATTAATTTTGTTGCCCTCCTTTGTACCTTTTCAAGCTCATTTATATCCTTTCTATATATTGGGGCCCATAACTGAGCACAGTATTCCAAGTGTGGTCTGACCAGTGCTTTGTACAGTGGAAGAACAATGTTCTCCTCCTTTGCAGCTATACCTCTTCTGATACATCCCATTACCCTGTTTGCCCTTACAGCAGCGGCCTGACTTTGGGCACTCCAATTTAGTTTGCTATCAATCAAAATGCCCAAGTCCTTCTCCATCTCTGAATTCCCCAATGATTTCCCATTCAGTGAGTACTGGTGACTTCCATTTTTCCTTCCCATATGTATGACCTTACATTTCTCCTCGTTAAACCTCATTTGCCATTTAATGCTCCACCTACCCAGCTTATCCAAATCCCTCTGTAGGTCTGCACTGTCCTCTTTTGTATTAATTGTTTTACATAACTTTGTGTCATCTGCAAATATTGATATTTTACTATTTATCCCATTGACTATGTCGTTAATAAAGATATTAAATAACATTGGGCCTAGTACAGACCCCTGTGGTACCCCACTAGTGACGCTTACCCAATCTGAGTATATTCCATTTATAACCACCCTCTGCCTTCTATCCTTTAGCCAGTTAGCTACCCACTTGCAGACATTTTCCCCCAGCCCCATCATTCTCATTTTGTATACCAACCTATTATGTGGCACGCTATCGAACGCTTTTGAGAAGTCGAGATACACGACATCCACTGGTTCCCCCTGATCTACTCGAGAGCTAACCTCCTCGTAGAAGTCAATCAGGTTTGTTTGGCAGGAGCGATTCCTCATGAATCCATGTTGGTTCGGGATTAAAAGATTATTAGCATCAAGATGCTCCGTAATTGCCTCTTTAATGAAGCAATTACTGTATTACCTGTACACTGACACTATATACAGAGCTCCTGTGTATAATGTCACTGGTGACCACTGTATTACCTGTACACTATATACAGAGCTCCTGTGTATAATGTCACTGGTGACAACTGTATTACCTGTACACTATACACTATGTACAGAGCTCCTGTGCATAATGTCACTGGTGACCACTGTATTACCTGTACACTATATACAGAGCTCCTGTGTATAATGTCACTGGTGACCACTGTATTACCTGTACACTATATACAGAGCTCCTGTGTATAATGTCACTGGTGACCACTGTATTACCTGTACACTATATACAGAGCTCCTGTGTATAATGTCACTGGTGATCACTGTATTACCTGTACACTATACACTATGTACAGAGCTCCTGTGTATAATGTCACTGGTGACCACTGTAATACCTGTACACTAAATACAGAGCTCCAGTGTATAATGTCACTGGTGATCACTGTATTACCTGTACACTGACACTATATACAGAGCTCCTGTGTATAATGTCACTGGTGAACCCTGTATTACCTGTACACTGACACTATATACTGAGCTCCAGTGCATAATGTCACTGGTGGTCACTGTATTACCTGCACACTGACACTATATACAGAGCTCCTGTGTATAATGTCGCTGGTGGTAATAACAGTGTTGTTAGTATTGTGGTTTGTATTCATGATCAGTATTGTAGTATTTGGTCACTTTGGGGTGGTAATATGTGGTCTGGTCATGGTGTGGCCGTATTTGTTCCTTGTATGTGGTATTATTCGGTCACTATGTGGTGGTAATATGTGATCTAGTCATGGTGTGGCGATATTTGTCCCTTTTGTATGTGGTATTATTGGTGTTGATATAGTGGACTGTGTTGTGTATGGCAGTCATTTTGTTCTTGCTGATATTAACTAGGAAAATATTTTTTTCCATTAGGCCACAGCCCCACCATTAGTATTTGGTTAGTATTTTTTCTCAGGAGTCGCTGCCAAAACCAGGAGTGGGTGATAAATGCAGAATTGGTGACTTGTTTCTATTATACCTTTTCTCTGATTGTTCCTCACCTGGTTTTGGCTCCCACTCCTGAGAAAAAATACTGACCGAATACTGACCAAATACTGATAGTGGGGCCGTGGCCTTAGAGATTAAATACTTGGACCAGAGCGGCAGAGATGCACTTACAAGGGTTCTCTGGTGAAAACAAGTAATCACCTCTCCACAGGATCAGTGATGATATTGATTGGTGGGGGTCTGACTGCTGGGACACAATCGGCAGAATGTGAAGCTTTTCTCCCCATTAGACTGGAGCGGCATGTGAGATGCGACCACTGATCCATTCATTCCCTCAGTGACTGTGAGCGCTGCTCTTTTTTGGAAGCTGCATTTTAAAATGGGGATAAGTGTCCTGTCAGGGATGAAACTTCCCCATTCTTCTGATAGGCGCGTTTTCCAATGTTCGGACCCAAACGATCAATAAGTGATCACCGATCCTGTGGATCCCATGGATCGGTGATAACTTGTTTTAACCAAAGAACTCCTTTAATGCAAACTACCGTAATTGTACATCCCAGTTAGTGTCGCACAGTAGATGTGCAGGAGCCGCCTGTCAATGCTCCACTATAACAGGGATAGTGGATAACAGATATTTGCATATGGCTGTAGGTGGGCCCCTAGAGTCAGTTCTCCCTGTGGGCCCCAGACACCCCAGTCCGACCCTGTGTGTGAGTGGGAAACGCTGAATGTCCGGTTCGGTCTGCTAGGTATGAGGAGATCCAAGATAGGGCCAAGTCTGTGATGCCAAGAGATCAGAGAGTCTGTAGTAAGTGAAAATGGTCTACTGTGTCGAAGGCAGATGACAGGTCTAGGAGGAGGAGGACAGAGTAGTGTTCCTTGGATTTGGCAGTTAGTAGGTTGTTGGTGACTTTAGTCAGGGCAGTCTCAGTAGAATGGTGTGGTCGGAAGCCAGATTGTTAGCGGTCAAAGAGGGAGCAGGAGGAGAGGTGGGAGGACAGTTCAAAATGGATGTGTTGTTCTAGTAGTTTTGAGGTATAGGGGAGAAGTGATATGGGGCAATAGCTAGAAATAGAGGATTTGTCAAGGGAGGGCTTTTTGAGGGTGGCTGTGATCGAGGCATGTTTGAAGCATGAGGGGAAGACACCAGTTGTTAGTGACAGGTTGAAGAGGTGAGTTAGGGTTGGGATGACGATTTTGGTGAGGTTTGGGATGAGGTGGGATGGGATTGTGTCAAGTTCACAGGTGTTGAGATGTGATTTGGAGAGTGAAGAGGAAAGTTAATCTTCCGTAATGGCGGAGACGTTGGTTTTGGAGGAGGAGGGTTGAGTAGTTATGAGGATGGGGCTGTTGGGACTTTAGGCAAAAGCTTTGCCTGATGGTGTGAATCTTCTGTTTGAAGAATGAGGAAAAATCTTCAGCTGAGATGAGAGGAGAGGGAGGAGCCAGTGGGGGGGGCTGAGGAGAGAATTGAAAGTACTGAATAGTTGTTTAGGGTTGTGAGACAAGGAGGATTTGAGAGATGAGAAGTAGGTTTGTTTTGTTGAAGTGAGTGTGGGCTTGAAAGTAGTGAGGGACTGTTTGAATGCACTGAAGTGCTCATTGGATTGGGACCTTTTCCATCTCCGCTCAGCAACCCTGGAAGCCCGTCTTAGTTCTTTAATCAGGCTGGTGTGCTAGTGTTGCCTGTTGATTGTGTGAGTTTTGGTATGTATGAGGGGGGCGACTGATTTAAGAGCTACAGCTGTTGTGATGTTATATAAAGTGGCAGCAGCATCTGCATTTTGTAAGGAACTTATGTCTATAAGAGGGAGAAGGGATTCAGGGAGTTAGTGTAAGTCGAGGTGTTTGAGATTTCTGCAAGGGTATGCAAGTTTGTGGAGTGGGGGTTGTGGACCTGGAGAGGAGAGGGAAGAGAATGTAAGCCAGGTTGTGGTCAGAAAGAGGGAGAGGCGAGTTAGAGAGGTTAGATAGGGAACAGAGGCAGGTGAAGATGAGCTCCAGTGTGTGGCCATCTTTGTGAGTGGCTGTGGAAGACCATTAAGCAAGGCCGAAGGAGGAAGTAAGAGACTGAAGCTTAGATATGGCTGAGTAGGAAGTGTCAATGGGGATGCTGAAGTCATCTATGAAAATAGTGGGGATGTCAGTAGAAAGGAAGTGAAGTAGCCAGGCGGTGAAGTGGTCAAAGAAAGTGGTGGCTGGCCCTGTGGGGTTGGTAAATGACAGCCAGTTGGAGGGGGAGTACATGCGCACACAGTGCACTTGAAAAGAGGGTAGAGTAATGGAGTGCCGCAGTGGGATTTGGGTGAAGGAGCAGTAATCTGACAGAAGAAAACCAACTCCTCCTCCATGCTTGCTGCTAGGGTGAGGGGTGTGAGAAAGATGGAATCCACCATACGAAATTGCAGCTGGAAAGGCCAGGTCAGAGGGAATAAGCTAAGTGATGCCGAAGAAAGAAAATTTGTTAGTAATGAAAAGATCATGGACGTAGGCAGGGCCGGCTCCAGGTTTTTGTGGGCCCTGGATGAAAGAGTCTCAGTGGCCCCTTTAACACATACCACGATTCATGATGCACAGATACCGCAGAGAAATATATATATAGTACAATGCAAAGATTTCACTTCTTACATTACATGAGTGATATCTATTGTAAATTCTACAATAGCTCAGAAACCGGCGAATCGCTCCACACAGTATACTGGCCCCCATATAACACTCCATACAGGATACTGGCCCCCATATAACGCTCCATACAGGATACTGGCCCCCATATAACGCTCCATACAGAATACTGGCCCCCATATAATGCTCCATTCAGGCTGTGCCCCCACATAATGCTCCATGCAGGCTGTTCCCCCTACATAATGCCGCATGCAGGCTGTCCCCCCCACATAATGCCCCACGCAGGCTGTTCCCCCCACATAATGCCCCATGCAGGCTGTTCCCCCCCACATAATGCCCCATGCAGGCTGTTCCCCCCATATAATGCCCTATGTAGGATGTCACCCCCCCTTATAATGCCCCATGCAGGATGTCACACCCCCCTCCTTTTTAATGCCCCATGCAGGATGTCACCCCCCTCCCTTTTAATGCCCCATGCAGGATGTCACACACCCCCCTCCCTTATAATGCCCCATGCAGGATGTCACACCCCCCCTCCCTTATAATGCCGCATGCAAGATGTCACACACACCCCTCCTTTATAATGCCCCATGCAGAATGTCACTCCCTCCCCCTTATAATGCCCCATGCAGGATGTCACACCCCCAGACTTATAATGCCCCATGCAGGATATCACACCCCCCCTTATAATGCCGCATGCAGGATGTCACACACCCCCTACTTTATAATGCCCCATGCAGGATGTCACCCCCCCCTTATAATGCCCCATGCAGGATGTCACTACCCCCCTTATAATGCCCCATGCAGGATGTCACCCCCCCATTATAATGCCCCATGCAGGATGTCACACCCCCCCTTATAATGCCCCATGCAGGATGTCACCCCCCCTCCCTTATAATGCCCCAAACAGGATGTCACACACCCCCCTCCCTTATAATGCCCCATGCAGGATGTCACCCCCCCTCCCTTATAATGCCCCATGCAGGATGTCACACACCCCTCGCTTATAATGCCCCATGCAGGATGTCACCCCCCACCCCACCATATAATGCCCCATGTCTCCATACAATAAAAAAAAAAATCAAATACTCACCTCACTTCTCACCTGCTGCCGCTGCTCCGGACTCCTCACGTGCGCCGACGTCTTCCCGCGTCTTTACCGCGCCCTCTGACCTGAGACGTCACAGTGCAGCAGCTGCGGAAGAGACCGGAGCTGCTGCGGAGGCACGGGAAAAGGTAAGTATTGCGCCTGGTGCCGGGGTCCTGAGCAAGCGGGGGGGAGAGGGAGCTGGCACCGCTCTCCTCCACTCACGGGTCCCATAGCGCGGCGGGGTCCCCGACGGCGAGTGGGCCCTCACCTGCTCAGGGCCCCGGCACTTGCCTGGGTGTGCCGGGTGCTGATGCCAGCCCTGGATGTAGGAAAGCTTGTTGCAGACAGAGCGAGCGTTCCATAGAGATCCTGTTAGAGTGGATGGGGAAGTAGGGGCTGGGCGGATGGGTATAAGGTTAGAAAGGTTATGAAAATTTGTGATAGATCATGGATGAAAGGTAGAAGTGACTGTGGGGATGTAATTAATTCCATTCTTAGTTACATGAGTTGATAACAACCAGGGGCTCCCTCTCTTCTAATGTGAATTATGAGGGTAACTTTATGGAATGTTTCATAATTGTATCTGTAGTCTGATGGTCCACCAGTAACTATGGGGTTAAAAGGGACACCCTAGAAAAACAGTATTCATGGGTTATGGTGGAGGTAGAGAAAAGAGGGTAATGCATGGCAGAGATTCTCCTTAATGTTTGGTCGTTTGGTCCACGTCTCAGGCCCTGCACAGTGTCTAAAATTTTCCCTTAGCCCCTTGATGCAAAATCTTATATTTCCTTCGGAATGTGTTATGTATGTATCATCGTTATTGTGAGGGTACTAAAGCAGTGCCCGCGGGATCACTGTGGGAGCTTGGCTGTAACTGACATCAGGGCTCCATTGCAATGGCTGTGATCGGAGATAGCTCTGAACTTGGACTTTTATCCCCTTAGATGCCACATCTAAGTATTTAGACAGAAGGTGGGAACTTCAGTCATTTCATCCACCTCTGGCTTGTTGTGATCACAAGGTGCCAATAAAATGGTATTGTATCAGGGGGTCGAACAATGGTCTAGAAGTTTGCCCTCTTAGTGCACCCAAAAAGTGCTCTAGTGGGAATTAAACAGAAAAAAAAAAGTTTAGGCGGAATCATCCAGGATCCAGGGAGACTGCAAAATGCAATCCAGCAAACGTGTGACTAAAAATTCCTTATTTATTGGTTAAAATAGGGCAATAAAAAATCATGGACTACAATGGTATATTCAACAAAAGTTGAAAAGTACGAACAATAAGTAATTTCGAACAATATAGATTTTAATCATGGCAGGACAAGAACAATAATTAAGACCTAGGTACATTGTTTAAAGTGGGTAGGTTTCAACTTTTGCTGAATAAGTCACTGTAGTCTGTGATTGATTTTGTCCTATTTTATCCAATAAATAAGGAATTTTTGCGTGCTCCATTTTTTAGATGTAGCCTAATCTGGTATGCTAAAATACAACTCATCTCACAGTAAAGCAAATACACATAAAGCTATATAAAAAAAAAAAACGTGATCTTTAAAGGGGTTGTCCACTACTTGGACTAAATGTTTGGCCCCGATAAAATAAAAAAGTCTACACTCACCTCCCATGAGGGGCTCTCGTGCAGTTGTTGTGACACTTGACCCCGGCGCCCAATCAGCAGTGGCATCACTGTGTCCACCTTCAGATAAATCGAACATCAAGAGGAAATCCGGATTGCGGCTGATTTGACTTCCTCTTCATGTTCAATTCGACAGGAGGCAGTAACAGTGACGCCAGCGCTGATTGGGCGCCGGGTCACGTGTCACAATAACAGCAGGGGAAGCCCGGGGAGAGCGAGTGCCGACACCACTGGAAAGGCGCCACCATAGGAAGAGAGTATAGGCTTTTTTATTTTATCGAGGCCAAGCGATGGGGTACAACAAGGAGTTGTCCAAGTAGTGGACAACTTATTTAAGATTCCAAACAGTCCTGGTGGTTAAGGGTCTTCTCTCTGTCAGTTCAGTTCTAATAATCGGTTGCTTCTTGGGTCAATTACATTTTGTGAATTGTAATTTTGGCATCAGTCTTTTTTTCATCAGTCCGAGATGCTCCAGTATTGCTGGCGGTTCACATAGGCAGTTTACTGTTTTGTTAAATTCCTTATACATTTCTTCTTATGGTAACTATTACTTTGGAATTCCAATATAGAAGTGTCATAAAAAGTCTCGGCTATAAATCCATAATATGGTTACAATTATTGTGGTATTAAAGCGATTGTCTGGTCTAGAAGTAAAAAATGCATTTTAAACACCGTATTTGGAAATTCTGCATTTATACAGGGGGTGGTCACTGTCCTGAACCCTCTTCTCTCTGCTGGAATTGCTGTAAAAAGCACCTCTCTCTTTGAAGGACTCATCCTCTCTTGCATAAAGAGTGTAATACTCTTACTTCTCCTTTGGTGGCGCTGTTGAAAAATTGAACACTTGCGGCTGGGTTTTCAAACTGATTTGAGTCCAAGCAATAGGACTCCTTGTAATCAGCTTATTGAGGGGTTTCTCCTAACAAAAAAGGATTGTCTAAAGCTTTTATGTGTCACGTGGGAAAAAAAACATTAAAAACTGTTGTTCATTTCTTCATTTATTTTGAGAGCTCCTGATGTTAAATTTGCAAATTGCTCCTAATTCCATCCAGTTCTCGAAAGGATGCGTCCCTCTCAGTAATACATGCTGGATATATGATCTGTGTTATCAGTTCACCTGGTGAGGTTGATTCTCTAAGGTTGAGCAACATGGACCAAAGACGATGGCACAGCGGGCAGGACTTGCCGGCTGTTATGTGGATCAGTGAGGACCAAGACAGCTGTGTAAGGTGGACAGCAGGCAGATGAGCCTGCAGGAAATATCAGCAGACACAGATCCAGGAGTGTAGGTGTACATAGTAACTATTGATGTTTAGACAGTCCAGGACTTGCAGAAAACAAATGATAATAGACAGGGTTATATGCTATGAACTGACAGTTGGTCCTTGGCAGGAAAATGGACAGTAGTGATCAACAGGCAAACTGAATACTTGCTTGCATAGAAGATGCACACTGTTGCAGCAGTGTTTGTAGTGTGAACAGCATCAGAGAAGAGTTTGTTATGCTTACAGGAGACAAAGCGTTAATCAGCAGGTCTGAGCCAGAAATGTATGCAGATAGTTAAGAAACAAACAAGAGTTTGCTGAAGAGACCTCAGAGAACTGAAAGGTGAGGGAAACTCCAAAGAACACATTAAATGTATACAAGCTGTTTGAATACCCATACACACACAGCTATCTGTGTCGGCTTTGAAAGGCTGATATCACAGGAGATCTTGAGAAAGTCCATGTATTATATTTTTGGTACAATCTTTGCTTGCAGAAAAGTGGATGGTGCATCCTCCGGCTATCAGTCTGTCTACTTTGTCAATCTTCTACAGTCTCTGGTGGTATATCACTTACACCCTCAGGGCAGTGGGCTGCAGTCTGCAGCAATTTATTGTCCATTTTCTGACCTCTTTACCTTAGAAACTTATGTCCTGCTAATATCACACAATGGTTGCATCCTGCTGCCCAACACAATCTCTCACCCTCTCTTGGTCCCTGCATCCCACCCTTCATTTGCCTACCAAGACCCTGAATTCTTTCCCTGGAGCAAGTTGCTCAGGTCATAGGTACTTGCAATACGATGTAGTTCTAAAGGGGTCTCCTCCATTTTTATTATGGGCCTCTTATCAGCAATCTTTACAAGGCTTGGCTCTCCACCTTTCTGACTCAACTCTTGCTCAACAAGGACGTGGAGCTCTATCCTTTCTAGCTTGCCCAGCACAGGCAGTTCTCATTGTCTAAGTAGACTGCATCAAACCACGTGTTTGGTACCAACTAGTGCCAACCATCCTCCAGCAGGTTCTGACTGTTCTCGTGCAAAGCAGATTTGTCACCAGATTGCACTATACAAACTTGATACATTATTAAATAGATTTCTTAGAACTAATGAGGCTGATGTAGTAACTATGAAAATCTATAGCAGAATAGCTGTATAATCATTTTTAAAAGTTTTCCTTCATTGCTATTATCATAAGAATTTTTATGTTTCCAGCTGTAACAGGATCCACAAAATACTTAACGTTCTGAGATGGATTTTCACAGTAAGTACACTAGCCTCATCAGGCTTAAGAAATGTATTAATCTGTATTGTTAAATCTAGGAACAGCCTGCCCACCAGTACCAACAGCCTGGATACTCCATTTTACAGGTGTCCCTAGCACTCTAAGTAGTTCACACCACACCCTGCACTTACTTCCTGCCTGCAGTGTCTTATATATCTTTGCTGCAGAAGAGTCATCTAATCTTATAGTGTCATAGGAATGTAATGTACCAGTCTTAGTCAGGCGGTATCATAGTTGTGCAGTTATCATAGCCATTTAGCGTGTCTCTGGGATAATCATTCTCTTTGTAGAGATCTAGCTGCTGTAGGGAGTCTTATAGATGATGCTCCCTAGTCAAAAGTATGCAAACTAGCTCTCTACTAGATGGAACAACATTGTCTTTCTTGTGTCCGTTAGTAACTATCCTGTAAGTTACTGTCTGACCCATCAAGGGGTATCACTGAAACTGCTGTCTACAGATGGACATCTCTGCTTTGGGTTATATACCAAACCAGACACAGCTTAGTTAGGCCGGTTTCACACTTCATATGATCTGAGAATAGACAGTGATGTCCCGACTGGCCATAGACCCAAACTTGACAACCTTAGACATATGTGTTCAGGCTGTTGAAGTTGGGTCAGAAGACCTGTTGCCAGTCTGGACATCATGATCTGTACCAAAACCGTGAATGTCGGAAGTTTCCTGCAAGTGAGATATTTGCCTGCAAGTTTTCTGCAGGTGAGATAATTTGCAGTCATGTGGTATAACAGACACATAGTGGAAAAGTCATGTAGTGTTATAATTATGTTTTGCTATAGATACTGTATGTAATGTACAGTAATAATCATGTGGTGTGAGATAGACGTAATATAATAATAACGTAGAGTAATAATCATGTGGTCTGAAAGACATGTAATGTAGAGTAACTATCATGTAGCGTAATAATCATGTGGTGTGATAGACTTGTAACAGAGTAATAATCATGCAGAGTAACAATCATGTGGTGTGAGATAGACGTAATGTAGTATTGGCGTCTCTGCCCACTGACAAGCAGAGACGCCGTCCCTCTTACCGCCGTGCTCCCCGCCCGGAGTCCTCCGGCGCTCCTGCTTCTGCTTCTGTGCTTAGGGCGCACGTGCGCTCCCCTCCTCTTAAAGGGGCCGCGCGCGCCATCCTAAGGAGTCCCCGGCCAATGGTTCCTTATATATGACCTCTCATATATAAGGAACCTCCTCCAAAATGGAGGTGCCCGTGCAAGGTTGTAGCTTTGTATGTTATACTCTGCTTCAGCCCTCAGGTCCCGCTGCTAGCCTGACTACCAGTCCAGCCCGCCAGCCTGACTACAAGTCCAGCCCGCCAGCCTGACTACAAGTCCAGCCCGCCAGCCTGACTACAAGTCCAGTCCGCCGGCCTGACTACAAGTCCAGTCTGCCGGTCTGACTACAAGTCCAGTCCGCCGGCCTGACTACAAGTCCAGTCCGCCGGCCTGACTACAAGTCCAGTCCGCCAGCCTGACTACAAGTCCAGTCCGCCAACTTGTCTACTCTCCAGCCCGACAGTCTGTCTACCGTCCAGTCCGCCAGTCTGTCTATGGGCCCTGCCCGCCTGCTTACCTGGAAGTACCTGCCTGTTACCTGCCGTGCGTGCCAGCCCGCTTACCTAGAAGCACCTGCCTGTTACCTGCCGTGCCTACCAGCCAGCCTACCTGGAGGCTCCTGCTTGTTACCTGCTGTGTCTGCCAGTCCGTCTGCCCGGATCACCCGTCAGCCTGCCTTCTGTGCTCATCTGCTGTACCGGTCAGTCCCTGCCTTCTGACCCATTGAGGTCACCTGCTCTCATACAAGGTCGGTCCCAGAGTAGCACCTGGTCCCTCTACTCGGTCCTTCCCTGGTCACGGAGTCGATTGAGCCGCCGTACGATCTTGGTCGGTCAGAGTTGATACCTAGTTACGCCCCTCTGGTCCCTCCTTGAACCACAGCACAGAGGTTCCACCACCCGGATCCGTAACAGTTTGCACGGGCCATGGAACCCGGTGGGCCCCAGGCCCCTTCGCTTGCTGACCTCTACCAGGAGGTTTCTCGTCAGAGATCCCAACAGGAAACCATCCTGACCTACCTGCGGTCTGTCAACTCTCGCCTGGACACGCTGTCTGTTCCACCTGTGGCCGCCTCAAGTCGAGCGACACCCGCTCCGTCAGCGCCGCTGCCTACCAATACCACGGCACCCAGGCTAGGACCCCGGCTTTCTGCGCCTCCTCGTTTTGGAGGTGACCCCGTCCTATGTCGGGGCTTTCTGCACTTTGAACTTCTGCCACATCAGTTTCCCTCCGAACGGGCCAAGGTGGCGTTCATCATGTCTCACCTCACCGGGGAAGCATTGGCATGGCTAAACCCTCTATGGGAGAGAGGGGATTCCCTGGTGTCCGATCTGCCGGCTTTCCTCACTGCCTTCCGGAAGGTCTTCGATGAACCCGGACGAAGGATTTCTACTGCCTCCTCATTGCTCCATCTCTGCCAAGGGAGTCTCACCGTGGGCCAGTATGCCATACGGTTCCGTCCCCTTGCTTCTGAGCTTGCCTGGAACAACGAGGCCCTGGTGTCCACCTTCTGGGAGGGTCTTTACGGTTGCTTTAAGGACGAGTTAGCCGGCCGGGACATTCCTACCACCCTGGATGACCTGGTGTCACTAGCTACCCGGATTGACATCCGTTTCCTAGAACGTGCTAAGGAGACTACACGGGAGAGAAGATTTCCCCGTCTTGCTCCTGTTTTCCAGAAACCGGCTTCCCAAACAGCAACTCCCCGGGCACGCTCGCCCGAACCCATGCAGATCGACCAGACCAAGATGGTCAAGTCTCGCCAAGAAACACGCCGAGCCGAGGGGAGCTGTTTCTACTGTGGTAGTAAGGAGCACCTGCTCCGCTCCTGTCCGGTGAAGCCAGGAAACTCCAGTGTCTAGGACCGCTCGGAGAGGTCATCCTAGGCAAGAGTAAATCCTCTCCGTTCTTGACTTTATCCATCTCTATCTCCTGTGGAGAGAACTGCTTCTTTGAAACCGCACATCTGGATTCCGGAGCCGCTGGGAATCTCATTTCCCAGTCCCTTGTAGAGAAGTATCAGATTCCTACCAAACCTCTGGCTGAACCATTGGCAGTCGCTTCCGTGGATGGAAGACTCCTTCTGGTGACCATCTTGCTCGTCACAGAGCCCGTAACCCTGCAGGTGGGAATGCTGCACTCTGAGAGGATCTCCTTCCATGTGCTTTCCGGACTCTCTCACCCCCTTTTGCTAGGTCTACCCTGGCTACAGAGACATGAACTCGTTCTGAATTGGCAATCCGGTGAGGTGCTCCGTTGGGGGGCAGGATTGCCATGAGATCTGCCTGGTTCCGGTTCGCCCGGCTCGACCTCCATCCACTCCGGCTAATTTACCTGGTCTACCGGCACCTTACTGGTCCTATATTGATGTCTTCGACAAGAAGGAGGCAGAGACACTGCCACTTCATAGGCCATATGATTGCCCTATCGACCTGGTACCCGGTGCCACTCCACCCCGTGGGCGTATTTACCCGTTGTCGTTGGCCGAAACCCGGGCCATGTCGGAGTACATCGAAGAAAATCTGGCTAGGGGATTCATCCGGAAATATTCCTCCCCGGCTGGAGCCGGATTCTTCTTCGTAAAAAAAATGACGGTTCACTACGCCCCTGTATCGATTATAGAGGACTCAACCAAATTACTATCAAAAACAAATACCCCCTGCCGCTCATCTCTGAGCTGTTCGACCGCCTTAAAGGCGCGAATATCTTCACCAAGCTCGATCTTCGTGGGGCGTATAACTTGGTCCTTATCCGCCAAGGAGACGAGTGGAAGACGGCATTCAATACCCAGGACGGTCACTATGAATACCGTGTGATGCCCTTCGGTCTCTTTTATGCTCCCGCCGTCTTCCAAGAATTAGTTAACGACATCTTCCGTGACTTCTTATTTTCTTGCGTAGTGGTGTACCTGGACGACATCTTGGTCTTCTCTCCGGATCTTCCTACACACCGGAGGGATGTTCGTCAGGTCCTGCTTAGGCTGAGGCAGAATCACCTATATGCAAAATTAGAGAAATGCCTCTTCGAGCAGTCCTCTCTTCCGTTCCTGGGCTATATTATCTCTAAGACAGGTCTACGGATGGACCCCGAGAAGGTCTCTGTCGTCTTAAAGTGGCCCCGTCCGGAGGGGTTGAAGGCAATTCAGAGATTCCTGGGCTTCGCCAACTATTACCGTCTCTTCATCCCACATTTCTCTTCCCGAACTGCTCCCATCTCTGCGCTCACCCGTAAGTGAGCAAATCCTAAGGAATGGCCATCCGAAGCAGAGGAGGACTTCCTCTCCTTAAAACAAGCCTTCTCTTCTGCCCCAGTTCTGCACCGTCTGGATTGCAACAAACAGTTCTTTCTGGAGGTTGATGCCTCCTCTTCCGGAGCCGGAGCGGTGCTCACCCAGAAATCTCTGTCCGGGAGAATGGTAACCTGCGGCTTCTTCTCCAAGCTCTTCTCCCCGTCTGAGCGCAACTACTCCATAGGAGACCGAGAACTGCTAGCCATCAAATTGGCGCTGGAGGAGTGGCGTTAACTGCTCGAGGGGACTCTGCACCCGGTGGTCATCTATACTGACCACAAAAACCTGGTATATCTACAGAATGCCCAAAGACTCAATCCGCATCAGGCCCGGTGGTCTTTGTTCTTCGCCCGCTTCAGCTTTACCCTACATTACCGCCCGGCGGACAAGAACGTTAAAGCCGATGCCTTGTCCCGATCCTTCCTGTCTTCCAATCAAGAGGAGGAGCCTATGCATATCATCGATCCCTCCAAAGTGATGAATGTGGCCCCCTTGGACTTGTCTCGTCTCCCACCCGGTAAGACGTTTGTAGCGTTTCCGGATCATAAAAAGGTTCTTCACTGGGGTCATTCATCCAAACTAGCCGGCCATGCTGGCCAGAAGAAGATCTTCCTGCTCATTACCTGGCATTACTGGTGGTCTACCCTGTGCCAGGATGTGGTAGACTTCATCACGGCCTGTTCGTCCTGTGCCCGCAACAAGGTTCCCAGACTTCTTCCAGCCGGCCGTCTCCTGCCTCTTCCCATACCTGCTGCCCCGTGGCAACACATTGCTATGGACTTTATTACTGATCTTCCTGTTTCTGCCGGTTGTACGGTCATTTGGGTGGTCGCTGACCACTTTTCTAAAATGGCCCACTTCATCCCTCTGCCTGGTCTCCCGTCTGCATCTGTGCTGGCTAAGGACTTCATCCATCACATCTTTCATCTCCACGGCCTACGCCTCCACATTGTGTCTGATCGGGGGGTCCAGTTCACTTTGCGCTTCTGGAGAGCTACGTTTAAGCTGCTGGATGTCACCCTGGATTTCTCCTCTGCTTACCATCTGCAGTCCAATGGCCAAGTGGAACGTATCAACCAGATCCTTACCAGCTTCCTCCGGCACTTCGTCAACGCTCACCATACCGATTGGGTGGAGCTCCTACCATGGGCCGAGTTCTCCTATAACAACCATGAGAGCGAATCTTCTTCCAAGTCCCCGTTCTTTGTGGTCTACGGTCAACATCCCCGGATTCCGTTTCCCTTTTCCGCTTCAGTGGACAACCCTGCCGCGGAGTCTCTGGTCAGCGAATTTTCCACTATTTGGGAGGACACTAGATCCGCACTTCTTCAATCCTCCGAGCGGATGAAGAGACATGCGGATAAGAGACGTCTGGATCCGCCTCAATTCCGTCCGGGAGACAAGGTTTGGCTCTACTCCAAACATGTTCGTCTCAAAATACCCTCCTATAAGTTGGGTCCACGGTTCATCGGTCCATTTGAAGTCCTCAAGCAAATCAACCCAGTAGCCTACAACTCCTTCCACGTATCTCTCCTCAAACCAGTTGTGCTTAATTCTTTTTCCGACAATCCAGGTACCTCCCCAGCTCCGGTCTCCGCTGAGGACGTCTATGAGGTAGAGAACATTCTGGCCACCAAGAGGGTAAGAGGGAAAACCTTTTTTCTGGTGGATTGGAAGGGGTTTGGCCCAGAGGAGAGAACTTGGGAACCCAGGGAGAACATCCACGCCCGGCTTCTCCTTAAAAAATTTCTTTCAGGCCTAAAAAAGAGGTGGCGTAAAGGGGGGGGCACTGTAGTATCGGCGTCTCTGCCCCCTGACAGGCAGAGACGCCGTCCCTCTTACCGCCGTGCTCCCCGCCCGGCGTCCTCCGGCGCTCCTGCTTCTGCTGCTGCCGGCGTGCGCAGCTTCCCGGGCACTGTGCTTAGGGCGCACGCACGCTCCCCTCCTCTTAAAGGGGCCGCGCGCGCCGTCCTAAGGAGTCCCAGGCCGATGGTCGGAGGACCTCTCATATATAAGGCACCTCCTCCAAAATGGAGGTGCCCGTGCAAGGTTGTAGCTTTGTGTGTTATACTCTGCTTCAGCCCTCAGGTCCCGCTGCTAGCCTGACTACCAGTCCAGCCCGCCAGTCTGACTACCAGTCCAGCCCGCCAGTCTGACTACCAGTCCAGCCCGCCAGCCTGACTACCAGTCCAGCCCGCCAGCCTGACTACAAGTCCAGCCCGCCGGCATGACTACAAGTCCAGCCCGCCGGCCTGACTACAAGTCCATTCCGCCAGCTTGTCTACTCTCCAGCCCGACAGTCTGTCTACCGTCCAGTCCGCCAGTCTGTCTATGGGCCCTGCCCGCCTGCTTACCTGGAAGCACCTGCCTGTTACCTGCCGTGCGTGCCAGCCCGCTTACCTAGAAGCACTTGCCTGTTACCTGCTGTGCCTACCAGCCAGCCTACCTGGAGGCTCCTGCTTGTTACCTGCCGTGTCTGCCAGTCCGTCTGCCCGGATCACCCGTCAGCCTGCCTGCCGTGCTCATCTGCTGTACCGGTCAGTCCCTGCCTCCTGACCCGTGGGAGTCACCTGCTCTCATACAAGGTCGGTCCCAGAGTAGCACCTGGTCCCTCTGTTCGGTCCTTCCCTGGTCACGGAGTCGATTGAGCCGCCGTACGACCTTGGTCAGTCCGAGTTGATGCCTAGTTACGCCCCTCTGGTCCCTCCTTGCACCGCAGCACAGAGGTTCCACCACCCGGATCCGTAACACGTAATATAATACTAACGTAGAGTAATAATCATGTGGTGTGAAAGACATGTAATGTAGAGTAACTATCATATAGAGTAATAATCATGTGGTGTGATAGACTTGTAACAGAGTAATAATCATGTAGAGTAACAATCATGTGGTGTGAGATAGATGTAATATAATAGTAACGTAGAGTAATAATCATGTGGTGTGATAGACTTGTAACAAAGAGTAATAATCATGTAGCGTAGTAATCATGTGATGTGCTAGACATATAGGGCAGCATGATGGCTCAGTGGTTAGCACTGCAGCCTTGCAGCGCTGGGGTCTTGGTTTCAAATCCCACCAAGGACAGCATCTACAAGGAGTTTTTATGTTCTCCCTGTGTTTGCGTGGGTTTCCTCCGGGTCCTCCGGTTTCCTTCCACACTCCAAAGACATACTGATAGGGAATTTAGATTGTGAGCCGAGATGGGGACAGGGGTGATAATGTATGTAAAGCGCTGCAGAATATGTTAGATTTATTATCACGTAGAGCAATAAATAATCATTGATGTGATAGACTTGTAACATAGAGTAATAATCATGTAGAGTAATAATCATGTGGTATGATAGAAGTGTAACGTAGAGTAATAATCATGTGATGAGGCACTGTAGTTATGTAATATAATACCACTTGTAATATATTCACGTGGACAAAATTGTTGGTGCCCTTCCAGTAAAGTAAGAAAAATGCACAACGGTCAATGAAATAATTTAAAACTGAGAAAAATAATTGAAATTTACTGAATATCATCTAATGAGTTTCAGGCTTTGCTTTTGAATTGTGGTTCAATGGAAATATATATATATGAAACAAAATGAAAATGGCTTGAGAAAAAATGATGGTGCCTTCACTTAATGTTTTGTTGGAGAAACTTTTGAGGCAATCACTGCAAATAAATGATTTCTGCAACTCTCAATGAGACTTCTGCACCCGTACACAGATATTTTGACCACTCCTTGTGAGCAAACTGCTCCTGATGTCTCAGATATGAAGGCATCTTCTCCAGACTGCAGATCTTAGCTCCTTTCACACATGTTCTATAGGACTTCGATCAGTGCTCATAGAAGCCACTTCAGAATAGTCCGATGCTTTGCTGTCTGCTATTCTTGGATGTTTTTACCTGTGGTTTGGGTCATTATCCTGTTGGAGGACTCGTGACCTGCGACTCAGACCAATCTTTCTGACATTGGACAGCACATTTCGTTCCAGAATCCCTTGATAGTCTTGAGATTTCATTGTATTGTTCCCTGTGCAGAATAAAGATATCCTGTATTGGTTGAAGCAAAGCAACCCCAAAACATAACCGAGCCTCCTTCATATGTCACGGTAGGTACAATGTTCTTCCCTTTGCTTCATTTTTGCATCTATAAACATAGAGCTGATGTGATGCCAAAAAGCTTGAGTTTTGTCTCATCTGTCCAAAGAACATTCTCCCAGAAGCTTTGTGGCTTGTCAATTACGCATTTTGGCAAATTCCAGTCTCACTTTTTTATCATGTACTTTCACAGTGGTTTCCTCCTCGGTCGTCTTCCATGAAATCCACTTTGGCCAAGACAGTGACGAATGGTGCGATCTGACACTTATGTACCTTGTCCTTGGAATTCACCTCTAATCTCTTTGGAAGTTGTTCTGGGCTCTTTGTTACCATTCGTATTCTCCGTGTCTTCAATTTATTATCTATTTTCCTCTTGTGTCCACTCCCAGGGAGGTTGGCTACAATCAAATAGACCTTAAAGTTCTGAATAATATGTGCAACTGTAGTATCAGGAACATCAAGCTGTTTGGAGATGGTCTTATAGCTTTTACCGTTAACGTGTATGTTTGTCTATAATTTTCTTCCTAATCTCCAGATACAACACTCTCCTTAGCTTTCTTTTGTCCATGTTCAGTGTGGTACACACCATGATCACAAACAGCACAATGACAACTTTTCACTTATTAAATACACAGACTCATGACAAGTTTGTAGACACCTGTGATGCTAATTACAGTACACATCTTAGTTTAACATGTCCCTGTGGTCAAATTATTTTCAATCTTTTCTAGGGGAACCATCATTTTTGTTAAGGCCATTTTCTTTAATGTTTTTTTCTATGTTGAACCAGGATTCAAAAGAAATGTCTGATTTTCATTGGTTGATAGTCAATAAATGTAAAATTACTTTTGTGACTTTCAAGTTATTTCAGTGACGATTCTGGATGTTTCTTACCAGAAGAGAACCAGCAATTTTGTCCACATGTGTGATGCAATAATCATGCGTTACTATACTACGTTTCTCTTCTCCAGGGCTTTTTGCGTTTCATATTTTCTGGAGACTTATCTGTAAGGTGCTGCTGAGATACGGTCAGCTATCTACCATATATGTCATATATGACTGATCCTGCCAATGCTGATGACTAATGAGTAATGACATGTCCCCAAGTCACAAATTACAATCCAATCTCGAAGCAACCTGTGAAAATTGTCACTGAGGACACACTGAAAATACACAAGAACACCACTGGTATGGTAATTTTTCCTAGAAAAACTGTACTAAAAAAGTTATAAACCAGCATCAAGAGTTCAAACATTTGCTGTTGACTTTTTTTTCAGTTTGTTTTATACTATATTAAAAAAAAATGGAAACCATCAAAAAGCATGTGTATTGATCTTAGGCTTTATGTACAAGGTTGTATTATTGATCTGGAAAGATAATATGGCACCAAAAAGCATGGTGTGTTGGATACTTTATCTCTATCTGTCTCTGATCCGTGATATACAGTAATATATCATTGTAGCAGGATCCATTAATATCAGCCTGCTGATGGTTTCCAGGCAGCAATAGAAACCAAATGGAAAAATAAATCAAACCTGCAAAAATATTTGGATTATCATGCAGTCATAGGCGTTGCCCGATTATCACATTTTCTAGATAAAATAAAGGAATTCATCTGTGAGTCTAGGGAGTCTGATATTCATTCCTATGATTTTTGCTTTGCAGGCAGATGACAGGGGGCAAGAACTATAACGCAATACAGAGATAAATGGAAAGTGGTCATTACCGGATGAACTGTGCTTGATCAGCCTTGATAGCAGCTTTCACAGGAGGTTTTGGTGTCATCCTGCTGTCATCCCTCATTACAGCTAATTTTATCTAATTTCCTTGTCATAAACTTCAAATTCTTCACTGCTAATATGGCATACACGGGTATTCCTAGTGAGATGGTAGCACAAGAGGGATCCACTGATGATAACTTGGAAGGGGCACTGGACTATGATAGAATACATTGCTTTGTGCACAAAGCCTGTGGAAAAGGATTCCTCAATGATATGTCAAGTGATGGAGCACACCAAGGTGAAGTATGTGCTAAAATTTGTGACTTTTCTCGACTCTTGACACTTTTCAAAAGTGGCGAGAAAAGTAGGAAGAGGGCTGGGTCAGCAGCAGACTTTTCATCATAAATAGGCTCATATCGTAGCTCAAATAAACGCCTTCTCATAGCTGGAGTACAGTTCAGTTTCTGGTACAAAACATCCCAAATTTATTTGGATGTGCTAGTAATTTAGTGCATGACTAGTTTATTGAACAGCAATTCTAGTAAATCTCCCCAGATGAAGCGTAAGTGAATACGAAACGGCTGTTACCGAATTCCGCACCATGCAATTTTTCAAAAGTGTCGAGAAAACTGGGAACAGGGTGTGGTCACCAGTAAATCTTTCATCAAAAATGGGCGCATATTGTAGTGCAAATATATGCCTTCTCATAGCTGGAGTACAGTTCAGTTTCTGGTGCAAAATATCCCAAATTTATTTGGAGGCATGCAAGTAATTCAGTGCAGGACTAGAATATGTAACTGCAGTTCTAGTAAAACTCCCCTGATGAAGCGTAAGTGAAGGCGAAACACCATGTAACTCAGTCCTGTGATATACACTTAATTTGGAAATAAAGGAAGTTCCTTTTATGCAGCTTGGTGAGCACCATAATTTTTTCTCTCATTAAATCTCCCCTGATGTGAAGCAACAGATGTCAGAGAAGTGGGAAAAATTTGATGTTAGGTGCGGGTATAAAGGAGTTTAGACTTATTATTTTTTTCATGTTTTTTTTTAAAGGAAACATCGCCACTCTTGTTTATTGGCAGTGCCTGAGATTACAGCTCTGGTATACACTTGAATGGGGCTGAGCTGTAATACCAGTTATGTCCTATGTATAAAAGTGGCGCTGTTACTGGAAAAGTAAATTTTTCTATTTCATCTCACTCAACTCCAGTTTAAAAGTGAATTATGATTTTCAAAATATTGTACCATGAGATAAGACTGGCAGTGAAATCTGAACTGATGTTTTTCTGGTTGTATACACTCATTCCAAATCTTCTAAATGCCTGCCCATACACATAAAAGTCATCCAAACCCCATAATTTCGGTGGAATCAGTCATCTATCTCAATTGTATGGGGACCACCCAACTGGACCCCAACAAATGATGATTCGGAGAAATAAGAATCCGCTAGTTTCAATTTAAAAGCCCAATCTTTTTGTTCTACGGGTAGATAAGAGGCTCCCAGAGGTGTCTGGCAGCCACTTATTCCACTTTAACCATTTAAAACACATGAATACTCTGCCAAACTGAGCGTGTATGAGTGTGGGCTACTCGGGAGAGATAGCTGTATGGCCGATAGTTATCTAAGGTAGATTTCCTCTATGCTTTTCCCATGAAGCTGACATGTCTTTATGAAGTTCCCCTTTAAAGGGAACATGCACTTATATTATTACATATAGAAGTAGTGGTATGACTATATAGGTGCTTGTCCCCCAATAACAATGATACCTTTTTTGTAGAGATCCGATGTGCCAGTCAGGAGAAATCTAGTATAGAAGTCATGTGCAAATCAGAGAGGAAGTGCTTTGGGGGCGTGTCAGTGCACATAAACTGCTTCTTCCATGTTCAGTGACACGCCCCCTAGAGCACTTCCTGTCTGATTTACACACGTCTTCTACACTAGATTTCTCCTGACTGGCACATCCGATCTCTACCAA
Organism: Phyllobates terribilis; assembly: GCF_046119375.1. NCBI lineage: Eukaryota > Metazoa > Chordata > Amphibia > Anura > Dendrobatidae > Phyllobates > Phyllobates terribilis. The sequence goes on along the minus strand of NW_027362763.1, from coordinate 64,513,664 downwards.
AAAAAGTATCATTATTATTGGGGGAAAAGTGTCTATAAGACCATACTCCTACTTCCATATGTAAAAATCTACCGACCGGTTCCTTTAAGTAAAATGTAGCATTTATTTTCTATGACTTATGGATACAGGACATATAAAACATACTACGGCATGCATGAAATTGTAAGCTTGTTGGCTAAAGAGCTTGCAATCTAACACTAATACATTCATTGTCATAAGTTCATTAGTGTGGATGGCCTGTATACTTCTCTATAAGCACATACATTATGTAGATGGTGGGTATTAGGAGGGGGTGTTCACTTTATTACTTATACTTTTGGGTCCAACCTACAATAGGATTTAAAGGAGTTTCTCATCTTCCACAGGATCTGCTATACATGTCTGAGAGATGAGCTGCAACACACAGGCTTCCAGAGGAGAACATCATCCCCCAGACAGGGAAATAAGAAGCAACAAGTTACAAGTAGAAGAATGAAGATGACACTTTAGTGTAACTGGTGAGGAAGTTACAGAGAGCAAATTATGTCTCGGCCTTTATTAGAGCATATGGGTGTCATAGAGGAAGACTCGCTGACCATTACAGGCCCATTAGGGGCTATTACTCAGCTCTTCATAAACTGACTGTCAGTCTGAATGAGACACTTCATGTCAGCTAATAGGAGAGAGATTAGATAGAAACGAGAAATAAATATATGATGATGTATGGATAGATACGAGAAAGAAGGAAGGAAGAAAGAAAGAAAGAAAGAAAGGTAGAAAAAACAAATAAAGAAAAAATAGACACTGATAATAAGGAGAAAGAGAAAGAAAAGAAAGAAAGAAACAAAATAGAAAGAAATTAAGAAAGAAAGTCAAAAGGAAGGAAGGAAGAAAAATAGAAATAAAGAAAATAGACACTGATAATAAGGATAAGAGAAAGAAAGAAAATGAAATGAAAGAAAGAAAAAGGAAGGAGGAAGAAAGAAAAGAAATAAAGAAAAAAATAGACACTGATAATGAGAAAGAAAATGAAAGAAAGAAGGAAAAAAGGAATGAAAGACGGAAGCAAGGAATGAAGGAAGGAAGAACAGAGGAAAGAAGGAATAAAAAAATGAGGTCAAAGAGAAAGAAAGAGAGAAAGAAGAAAAAAATGGAGCAGCTCAAGCAAAGGTGCAGGCATAGGTGCCAGTCCATAGGTTGTAATTATAGCCTATGGTACATAAACAAGTAAAGAAACTGGGCAACACTGGTGTATTTATTGGCCCAATGTGAACAGGTAGCAACATTTTAGCTCAAGAGAAAGCTTAACAAAGGCTCACGTATTTTAGAGACGAAACATTGCCACCTGTTCACATTGGTCAATAAAGACACCAGTTTTTTTGCATTGAACTTGCTATTGAGTGCTGCCCACTGTTTTTTGGATCTTTACATGGATGGATGGATAGATAGATAGATAGATAGATAGATAGATAGATAGATAGATGATAGATAGATAATAGATGATAGATAGATAGATAATAGATGATAGATAGATAATAGATATATGGAGATAGATAATAGATATATGGCTAGATGATTGATAGATAGATAATAGATAGATAGATAGATAGATAATAGATGATAGATAGATAATAGATAAATGATAGATAGATAGATAGATAATAGATATTAGATAGATGATTGATAGATGATAGATAATAGATAGATAGATGATAGATAGATTATAGATAGATAGATAGATAATAGATGATAGATAGATAATAGATGATAGATATATGGATAGATGATTGATAGATAGATATGAAATAGATATGAGAGAAATAAATAGATAATAATAAATAGATAGATCTTTTTATTGTAAATTATAACCTAACCAGAATGGAATTAATTATATTTTCAGAATAGAAAATGTATATATTATATATAATTATTTATATTATTATAATTATATTTTTTACAATTATTGTTGAGCAGTATTATTATAATTCCTATTTTATTCTTATTATTACATATGATGTTTACATGATCACATTCGCCACCACTATAATTACCTTCCATATCACTGTTCAAACCCTTTTTTATTATTCTTTATTATTTATAATAGTGACAATATTTATAACGAAGTTTAAAACTATAATGCAAACTGTAGTAACATTAATGCTAATAATATAAATCATGTAGCCTTGCTTCGCTGACTTACCTACAATTAATAGGAAGGTGCCAGCCCCATAATCCACCAGAGGGTGTAAGGTAGAAGCAAACTTGTCCTCCATCATCCAGGCTGCAGAAGGAAACTTTAAGCCATTTGCTCTGGAGTTGTCTCCATCCTGCTGGGTGATGTCTGTGAGCTCAGAGACTGAAGAGCTGAGGGATGTGCAGAGCTGGAGGCTGGAGATCTGACTGCTCACTGACTGCAAGAATGAATCCACTCCAGGAGGGGTGTAGACCAGAGAATGAGGGGCTGCCCACACTGCAGGGCTGTGACAGCTGCAGTGCCCAATCACAGCACACCCAGTGTGGCACTACAGCACCCAGTGTGGCACTACAGCACCCAGTGTGGCACTACAGCACCCAGTGTGGCACTACAACACCCAGTGTGGCACTACAACACCCAGTGTGGCACTACAGCACCCAGTGTGGCACTACAACACCCAGTGTGGCACTACAGCACACCCAGTGTGGCACTAGAACACCCAGTGTCGCACTACAACACCCAGTGTGGCACTACAGCACACCCAGTGTGGCACTACAGCACACCCAATGTGACACTACAGCACACCCAGTGTGGCACTACAGCACCCAGTGTGGCACTACAGCACCCAGTGTGGCACTACAACACCCAGTGTGGCACTACAACACCCAGTGTGGCACTACAGCACCCAGTGTGGCACTACAACACCCAGTGTGGCACTACAGCACACCCAGTGTGGCACTACAACACCCAGTGTCGCACTACAACACCCAGTGTGGCACTACAGCACACCCAGTGTGGCACTACAGCACACCCAATGTGACACTACAGCACACCCAGTGTGGCACTACAGCACACCCAGTGTGGCACTACAACACCCAGTGTGGCACTACAGCACACCCAGTGTGGCACTACAGCACACCCAATGTGGCACTACAGCACACCCAGTGTGACACTACAACACCCAGTGTGGCACTACAGCACACCCAGTGTGGCACTACAGCACACCCAATGTGACACTACAGCACACCCAGTGTGGCACTGTGGCACCCCAGGGGTCTGGTTTTCCACAGTAATGTAATGTTATGTCTGAGAGCAGGTGGGAGGTCCTTTGGTCAGGGATCCTGTGCATGCCACACCTCCTGCCCAGTCTTGGGAGGGGAAGAACTTCCCCTGTATAAACCCGGGGCTGAGGCAGGGTGAGTCAGACAAGGAGAGTGGAGAAGAGAAGCAGCATAGGAAACAGCAGAGTTACAAGGAGTCAGGGGCTGGCAGCTGCAGAGTTCGCCCTGACTAAGAAGATTCTTTACCGGACCCGGAGTCCGAGGCTGTGGGGACTAACTCCTACCCAGCAGCAGAATCCGTCAGGCAGGGGATTTCAGGTCCTCTGGCCCAGAAGCCCGAAGGCACGGTCACACGCGTGGGACCAGCACCGCCATCGTGGAGCGGAAGCCATTAGAAGGCCCCGAGTCACCGGCCATACGGGTGAGCACCACACGGTACACTCAGGGACGTGGGCTACTTACATCAGCTTCTAGCAAGGTAGCCAGAAGAGTACAGTCAGTTTGGGAGGCCTACAACTACGCCTGGCCAGGGGAGATCCCATCTGCTCAAAGACTGACCAGGCCCCGTTTGCTAGCAAGTACTCCGGGAGGGTCTGTCGTTGTTACCAGTAAAGACCCTGAACTACACCGTACCGTCTCTGAGTGGTTCCTGCTACCCCCATCATCCACGTCGGCTGCCCTGAGGCCATACCCCTCCCGTTGGGGGTTATACTATCACGCTGCACAATCCTACCACCGGCCTCAGCGGTCTGCCCTGCAGCAGCAGCTTCCTGGCTGCACTCAACGGGTGGCGTAGTCATCAACTATTTACTACTAATAGACTGCCGTCTAGTTTGACTCCCTGGGCACGGACCGGGTCACCGCCACGAGATTACAACCCTCCACGGATCCGGCTCCGGGTAAGCTCCCGCGTGCGCACCGCAGCGCGACACAGGCCCAGGGGCGCGTCAACTTTGGCGTAGTCGGCAGGATTTCGTGCCCGCAACCACCGGGTACTGCGTGCCTGAAAAGCAAAGACTGTTCAAACTTACCAGTGGTGAAGATTCCCGCTATCCGTGGAGGTTTCCCGCCATCCGGCGCCATCTTCTACCTTCTTCCCGCCATCCGTGGAGTTTTCCCGCCGTTGGACGCCATCTTGGGGACGCCGCGCGGGAAGAAGAGGGGCGTGGACTCTGAAAGCGCGCGAGAACTGAAGCCCCGCCTCACGTCCTGACGTTGCGTAAGGTCCTGGAAGGAGCCCAGCAGACGCCGACGTCACAGGAGCGCGACGGAAGGTCCTCAACCCTGACGATCCACTGCGGAGCCGCGGCCTACGGAAGAGGATCATCGCAAGGTAGGCCACGGTCCACTAGGGGGGAGGAAGATGTCGGATACGGAGGAGAGCTTCACTGCCCCAACCCCCGCCAGCGCTACCGCTGCTGCAGTTATGCCCTTCACCATGCCCTATATCCCGGGAGCAGCTTGGCTACCCCAGTACTCAGGGGAGTCACATACCCTGCATGACTTTAGAGAAAAGCTGGATAGCCTCTTCCAGGTGTACCCCCTCACAGAAGAGCAAAAAGTGAGCATCCTGGTGGCCCAACTAACCGGGGCAGCCAAAAGGGAAGTAAAATCCTGGCCACCTGGGAGGAAGACTGTCGCAGGGATACTAACCCGGCTGAAGGACACCTTTGATACCCGCACCTCAGCCGAGATTAAGCTTAGATTCTACGGGTGCAAGCAGCGAGCGCATGAGAGTATAAGGGACTATGCACTAAACCTACAAGAGGCCCTGAGGGCCATAAAGCAGACCGACCCTGATGGGGTGGGAAACGAGGACAGGCTGTTGACTGAACAATTTATAGAGGGTTTATATTGCAATGCCCACCGAACCCAGTTGCGGGCAATGGCCTTACAGGATCCCCATCTGGACTTTGCACAGTTCAAGGACAGAGCCATCCGGGTGCTCCGAGAACCGGCACCAGGTGGCGTTGTGACCCACAGACGCCCCACTACCACTTACTACCAGGAGGCGGCGCCCTTGTCAGCAGGGCCTGTGGGAGCTGATGCGCAGGCTTTGGACAATGACCCGGCTCCAGACCTACACCATCAGGTCCAAGAGCTAGCTAAGAGCGTTGCTGCGCTAACCCGAACTGTGCAGTCTTTACAGGTTTCCACCCCAGGGAAGATCCAGCTGGCATCCGGACCGGAGGACATCCCGTGGCGTCGACCAAGGAGGACCCCACCGGCCAGAGGAAGACCCAGTGACCGATACAGCGAGGACGGACGACCCATCTGCCGCCGCTGCAATCAATCCGGACATATGGAAAGGTACTGTTCTTTAAACGGGCACAACCTGGGGTAGAGGGCCAACCCCCAGGAAAAAGATCACCAGGCCCATCGAACTGGCGCGACAGATATGTGGGAGGACGTCCAGTCTTGCCTGTGGTACTGGATGGCATTCCCATGAGTGCCCTACTGGATACCGGGTCACAGGTCACCACCATCCCGTACGTGCTCTTCAAGCAGTACTGGAATGACTCGGATATTACCCACTACCCTGACGACGACTTGAGTATCATCGCCAGCAATGGCCAGCCCGTGCCACAGATCGGATTTAAAGAGGTGGCCCTCAAAATCGGTAGAGTCGAACTGGCCGCACAGGGACTGATCATTGTAGATATTGATAAACATGAGAGTCACCCAAAAATAACTCTAGGAACTAACGTAATTGAAAATTGTCTTGCAGAGGTGATTTTCCTTTTACAGCAGGTTGCCAAGAACGCCAGCTCCGGCGAGCAGCGGGTGCTCCAGAAAGAGATCCGGGCACTGATGCAACGGCAACAAGTGGAACTCTCTGGCGGTGAGATTGGTAGCGTAAGAATGTGTGACCCTTTTCCTATTGCCATGCCCCCAAAAAGTGAAATGATGATTTGGTGCCGGGCAGCTATTGGTCTGAGAGGAAGAGATTACCAGGCAATGGTAGAACCAGTTTACTCAGACAGTAGGCCCACCATTTTGACAGCACGGGGGGTGGTCAATGTACGCCATGGGAGGGTGCCCATTCGCATAATAAATATCGGGGAGAGGGAAGTGTACCTGCCCCGGTATGCCACGCTAGCCAAATTATATACCACTAATCAAAATTCTATACAATCTGTGGAACCCTTGCCTCCATCTCACCCGGAGGAAGGTAACGGCTCTAAGAAAGACATGGAGGACTGGTGTCAGCAACTACATTTGGGTACTGATTCCACTCCCTCACATCAGAAACAAGGAGTCTATCGGGTGGTTCAAGAGTACGAGAGAGTGTTTAGTAAACACCCGTTAGACTTTGGGCGGGTCAAGGGGGTAGAACACCGCATCCCCACGGGAGATCATCCTCCCATAAAAGAGAGGTATCGACCCGTACCCCCTGCACACTACCAACACGCCAAGGGGATGCTTCGAGACATGAAGGAGGCTGGGGTAATCCGGGATAGCTGTAGCCCCTGGGCAGCCCCACTAGTTTTAGTCAAAAAGAAAGACAACACCATGAGGATGTGTGTAGATTACCGGAAAATCAATCGTATCACACACAAGGATGCGTACCCCTTACCAAGGATAGAGGAGTCATTGGCTGCTTTAAGATCTGCTAACTTCTTCTCTACCTTGGATCTCACTAGCGGGTACTGGCAGGTTCCTGTAGCAGAGGCGGACCGGGAGAAGACCGCATTCACCACCCCGATGGGACTTAGCGAGTTCACCTGCATGCCGTTCGGACTCTGCAACGCCCCAGGAACCTTCCAACGATTAATGGAGTGCTGTCTGGGCCACAGAAACTTCGAGACGGTCCTGTTGTACCTGGACGATGTCATCGTATACTCCAAAACTTATGAGGACCACCTGAAACACCTGGCGGAGGTGTTCGAAGCTCTGGCGAGTTACGGCCTAAAGGTGAAACCCTCCAAGTGTCACCTCCTGAAACCAAAGGTGCAATACCTGGGACACGTGGTGAGCGCTGACGGAGTGGCTCCCGACCCCGATAAGATCACCGCAATTAAGGGATGGCCAAGCCCCTCCAGCGTAAAAGAAGTGCGGCAGTTCCTAGGGTTGGTAGGCTACTACCGAAGGTTTATTCCCGGTTTCACCAAAAAGGCAGCGCCTATGCAGGACCTCCTGATAGGCCAGTCCCGGAAGGCCAAGAACCAGAAGCCGCCCTTCAAATGGGAAGAGCTAGAAGAAGAGTCCTTCCGCCAGCTGAAGATGGCCCTCACGGGGGATGAAATCTTGGCGTACCCGGACTATAGCCAGCCCTTCATCCTCTACACCGACGCCAGTAACATCGGGCTAGGAGCCGTACTGTCCCAGATTCAGCAGGGGAGAGAACGAGTAATCTCCTATGCCAGCCGAAAACTGCGACCCACCGAAAGGAACCCCGAGAATTACAGCTCATTTAAGCTAGAGTTCCTGGCCGTGGTATGGGCAGTCACCGAGCGCTTTAGGCATTACCTCGCTTCTTCCCGGTTCACCGTATACACGGATAACAACCCGTTGATACACCTGGACACGGCAAGACTCGGTGCCCTGGAGCAGAGGTGGATGGCCCGTCTGTCCAACTACGAGTTCACAATCAAATACCGGGCAGGACGCTCCAATACTAACGCGGATGCCCTGTCCAGGATGCCCAACCTGCCGGACGAAGGAGAAGATCCGGAGGGACTGGAAGAAGTTGAACTCCCTGCGTTCCACCGTCATGGGACTATCCAGTATTCCCACCGGGTAAGGGGTAAGCAGGCTGCTACGTTGAACCCCTTACCCCACTACAACTGGGCGGAAACGCAAGACAGCGACCCTGCCGTCCGACTAGTGAAGGAAATGCTGACTCGGCCGGAGGCTCGCCTTGAACCAGACGCTCCGGAGGAAGCCAAACAACTATGGGCGGAGAAGAGTCGACTATTCCTTTACAAGGGGAAGTTGTGCCGCAGAATGGTCAACTCCCGGACGCATGAACTACTCTGGCAAGTAGTGGTGCCACGAAGAGACGCAGCCATGGTGATGGAGGCATACCACGACGGAGCTGGACACTTCGGGTGGAAAAAGCTGGAGTTCCTGCTGCGCGAGCGGTTCCACTGGGTAGGCATGAGGGGAACCATCGAGAAGTGGTGCAGAGACTGTGGCCCGTGCAATCTGAGAAGGAAGGACCGGGCCAGCCAGAAGACTCCCCTGCAGTCCATCGTCACCCGGCAACCGTTGGAACTGGTAGCCTTGGATCATGTAAAACTGACCCCCAGCAGAAGTGGCTACGTCTACGCGTTATCCATCGTGGATCATTACTCCCGGTTTCTGGTTGTCGTCCCCGTCAAGGACTTAACGGCTCGAACAGCAGCTAGAGCCTTCCAGCAGCACTTTTGCCGTCCACACGGGTACCCGGACCAAGTGCTGACGGACCAGGGACCTGCCTTTGAAGCGGAGGTCTTCCAGGAATTCTGCAATCTGTATGGCTGCCGGAAGATAAGGACGACACCCTACCATCCGCAGACTAATGGACTTTGTGAAAAAATGAACCAGGTGGTAATGGATCTTCTAAAAACGTTGCCCCTGGAAGAACGCAGTCTGTGGCCTGAAAAGTTGCCCGACCTGGTGGACCTATACAACCACATCCCGGTAGGTTCCACCAACTGTACCCCGGCTTACCTAATGAGGGCAAGACCTGGTAAGTTACCTGTTGACCTGGAAATGGGAGTCCTGACCCCCGAGGACACTTCACCAGAAACAGACTGGGACACAGAGAGGCAGCAGCAGTACCGGAGAGTACAGGAGAGCGTGGAGCGAAGTCTCTGTCAGGCTAGGGAAAGACAAGAGAAAACTTACAACCAGTATGCTCCCGCTGTTCCCCTGGTACCCAGAGAGCAGGTCTTGAAGAGGAAGAGACGGCTCCACAAGTTGGACGACCAGTGGGAGAAGGACCCGTACACCGTACTGCCCTCAAGCCACGAGAACCCGAAGGTCTGTACCATCAGTAAAGACGGAGGGGAAACCACAGCCATTGTATCCCGGGACCACCTGAAGAAGTGTCCCGAACAACTGAGGAACCCTGAAGAGGAACAAGAAGACCATCGACCCGTGGAAGAAAGGGAAGATATGGTTAGTACCGTGCTCGGGGACTTCCCTCAGTCTTGGACTCAAGTCAATGGTGCAGTTGTGGTACCCGTACTCACCTTCCTCCAACCATCATCCCAAGAACCTACGGAGCAACGGGTAGAGCTGGAAGAACAGCCGGTCCAGGAGGCAGAAGACTCCACACAAGCAGAACAGGAGAATCAACCCTCTGCTTATAGTGAGCCTGCCGTACCCCTAGTGAGACAAAGAGCCGGTAGACAGCTGCCCAGTTTACCCTTGACAGTTCCTACACCCTGTAGTTCAGGGCCAGACAGTCAGCTCCGTAGGTCCACTCGGGCCACTAGAGGCCAGTTACCCGCACGCTGGAGAATTTGAAGTGTGTAAATTGTTTTATTTATGTTTTTCTGTGTCTTGTTGCTTGTATATAATTTTGTGTTTCTAGTTATTTTTAGGGATCCTTGGTGGATTTACCGGGAATCCTTGTACATAGTTGGAGCGTAACCCAGGATGGACTAGAGACTGTTAAGGACTCGGGGTAGGACAGACCCCTACCTGGTTACGTCTCCCTGTGTTGGTGAAATGGACACCTTGCTTTCTTCAGAGACTGCACTCGGTTGCGGACACGCCGTAACCATCTTTATATGTTTTCTTATTGTATTATTAATGTTTTTGCCTTGTTATGATTTTCTAAATGTGTTTAGTCCCGGAGTACTAAATTTCACTAGGGGGGAATGTGGCACCCCAGGGGTCTGGTTTTCCACAGTAATGTAATGTTATGTCTGAGAGCAGGTGGGAGGTCCTTTGGTCAGGGATCCTGTGCATGCCACACCTCCTGTCCAGTCTTGGGAGGGGAAGAACTTCCCCTGTATAAACCCGGGGCTGAGGCAGGGTGAGTCAGACAAGGAGAGTGGAGAAGAGAAGCAGCATAGGAAACAGCAGAGTTACAAGGAGTCAGGGGCTGGCAGCTGCAGAGTTCGCCCTGACTAAGAAGATTCTTTACCGGACCCGGAGTCCGAGGCTGTGGGGACTAACTCCTACCCAGCAGCAGAATCCGTCAGGCAGGGGATTTCAGGTCCTCTGGCCCAGAAGCCCGAAGGCACGGTCACACGCGTGGGACCAGCACCGCCATCGTGGAGCGGAAGCCATTAGAAGGCCCCGAGTCACCGGCCATACGGGTGAGCACCACACGGTACACTCAGGGACGTGGGCTACTTACATCAGCTTCTAGCAAGGTAGCCAGAAGAGTACAGTCAGTTTGGGAGGCCTACAACTACGCCTGGCCAGGGGAGATCCCATCTGCTCAAAGACTGACCAGGCCCCGTTTGCTAGCAAGTACTCCGGGAGGGTCTGTCGTTGTTACCAGTAAAGACCCTGAACTACACCGTACCGTCTCTGAGTGGTTCCTGCTACCCCCATCATCCACGTCGGCTGCCCTGAGGCCATACCCCTCCCGTTGGGGGTTATACTATCACGCTGCACAATCCTACCACCGGCCTCAGCGGTCTGCCCTGCAGCAGCAGCTTCCTGGCTGCACTCAACGGGTGGCGTAGTCATCAACTATTTACTACTAATAGACTGCCGTCTAGTTTGACTCCCTGGGCACGGACCGGGTCACCGCCACGAGATTACAACCCTCCACGGATCCGGCTCCGGGTAAGCTCCCGCGTGCGCACCGCAGCGCGACACAGGCCCAGGGGCGCGTCAGCACTACAGCACACCCAATGTGGCACTACAGCACACCCAGTGTGGCACTACAGCACACCCAATGTGGCACTACAGCACACCCAGTGTGGCACTACAACACCCAGTGTGGCACTACAACAACCAGTGTGGCACTACAGCACACCCAGTGTGCCACTACAGCACACCCAATGTGGCACTACAGCACACCCAGTGTGGCACTACAACACCCAGTGTAGCACTTCAACACCCAGTGTGGCACTACAGCACACCCAATGTGGCACTACAGCACACCCAGTGTGGCACTACAACACCCAGTGTAGCACTACAACACCCAGTGTGGCACTACAGCACACCCAATGTGGCACTACAGCACACAGTGTGGCACTACAACACCCAGTGTGGCACTACAACACCCAGTGTAGCACTACAACACCCAGTGTGGCACTACAACACCCAGTGTGGCACTACAACACCCAGTGTGGCACTACAACACCCAGTGTGGCACTACAGCACACCCAATGTGGCACTACAGCACACCCAGTGTGGAGCTACAAAACACCCAGTGTGACACTACAACTCTTATCCTGGAAACAAGGCAGCATATTATTTTACACTTGTCAGTTTTGCTTGGACATTTAATACTTTTGTCGGATTTAGAAAACCCTTTGTGAAATATCCCCTTATCTGATGTAATAGAGGAGGGGGTGACATTTCTGTCCTCCATTAATTAGCAGGAGGGAAACTCACTCTGGAGGACCTGGACCATCCCTTCATTACATGAACACACTATTGATTTCACTCTGCAGAGTGTTATTCTTGCTTTCCCCTGTGGGAGCGCTGTCTGTAGGGGAATCGAATATATATTTTTTATCCTTAAAGAGGTATTCCCATATTAGACAGAGGATATATCTTAAATGTCTGATAGATGTGGGCATTACCTCTCCAGTAAGTAGAAAGAACAGTATAGTCATGGCTGTTACTCACATGTCCTGGTGCCAGCGCCAGGCGCTGCGACCTCCTCCATGGCAGCCCGAAACCCTTTCGTGAAATCAATCTTTTTGCCTATGTAGGCTGGCATCAAACAGACAGAGTATTCAGGTAGTTGGTATTCACGCTGATACTGTAAGCAGCACTTGAATTGAACTCTATGACAAATCCAGCTCAGCATTATTGTGTCACATCGCAGGGTAACTCTGCTATAACGCTGCACCAGCTTTTCTACTTGAACTCTGTTGCAAACTCGGCCATGCAACACCAAACTCTCACTGCTGTATCTCTGCTACATCACTGTACCAGGTCTGTCATATTGAACTCTAATGCAAACTCAGCGCTGAGTAAACTCTGCTATATTCCATTGTCAGTTATGACAAATTGGACTTTGCTGCAAACCCAGTTCTGCCACATTATTGAGTTAGCTCTTCTACATCATTGGGCTGGCTCTGCTACATTAATCCTTCTGTGCAACTCTGAATTCGCCTCACTGAATTAGCTTTGCTCCACAGCTGTGTAGGCTCTGCAACATCAAACCGCCTGTGCAACTCAGCTCGGCTTCTCCAATGCCTCATCGATGAGCTAGCTCTGCATCACTTCTGTGCCTACTCTACTACTTCAGTTACCGTGTAGTAGAGTACATGTATAGTTACTGCTGCTGAAGTTGTTGTAGTTCCCGCTCTGCCTTCTCAGCCTCCGCTGTTCTTACTTATCACCCTGCTGCACCAACACCACCTGTCCGTGCTAACAACTGGTCATCCAAACCAAGGACTTTGTGAGGTGAGACGTAACAATGGTCACCTCTCCATGCACAGTAAGTTAGACAGAGACCAATTCTCCACGACATAAATGTCTGACATGGGAATACCCCTTAATCCCCCTAACAATCCCCTAATAATGGGTGAAGAAAGCAACCATTTTACAGCGAGCAGCTCAGTGCCAGATCCCTATTCACCTCTAGTCCCAGGGGGATTTCTAATTTAAAGGCCTTATCCAGGACTATTTTTTTTTTACTATAGGCCTGAAATCTCACAGGCAGGTAGTTGCTAACAGAGGCAACTACCTGCCTGTTGTTCCCGGAACCGGCTCAGAGCAGTCACCGACCATTCCTGCCGGGTATTCAGCTGTTGCATGTCAACAGAGCAGCCCTTTTTCTTCCAGGCGGCTCTGTTGACAGGGTGTAACAACCGGCGTCAAGCTGATTGACTGTTGGCTCCCCGCAGTTAGGCAGCGGGGAGCCGGCTGACAATCAGTATGACATCGGCAGTCACGTCCTGTCAAAAAAGCAGAGCAGAGGAGAAGTCGCTTCTTTGTGGATGTGACATCAGCGAAAGCCACTGAATTCCTGGCAGGGGCCGTCTGTCACCACTCTGTGCCAGTGAAAAACGGCGCCGGGCACAACAGTTCTTAGTTCTTAGGCCCATAGTAAAAACATTTAATATTTCTGGATAACCCCTTTATTCGGTTCTGCAACTTTCTAATCATTTCCAAGATATCTGCTCACTGTCAGTAGATCAGGACAGATTTATTTCTCCCAGTTCAGGGTTTTGCTATTGTTATACCCAGTTAAGGCAATCCACTGCAAGCTTTAATAAATTGTCAAAATGTAGCAAATTATCACCACAGTGATAGTGACAAGAACTGGGCTCCGATATGCCCCATTAGAACGGTGCGATGGCCGCGCATGTGCCAATACTCTGTTCATTGTCTATGAGATAGAAGTAGATAGCGGAGTGCTGTACAAATCACTAGCCTCTCCTGATAGTTTGCAACAATGTATCAACCTAAAGTCCAGGATTGCTAATTCTACATAGATACAATTTAGCATGTGGAAGTGATCTTCAGGGACTGCATATGTAGCAAAACAAGGTTTGAAGAAAACAAGTAACAATCGGATTGGATTTTACGGCCGGCGAGTGCTGAAGATGATTGGTGCAATCAAAAAGATTTATGGACTCAGGTCTGGCGGCCGCATCAGTAGCGGGGCTCCCAATCGCCAGAAATCCCTGTACAGTGCATAAAAATGAAGCACTTTTTCCCCTGTATGTAATATAAATGTGATTTTTTTTAAGTTGGAGAGACTTGTTCAGAGTTTTCTGACTGTATTTATTATCACCCTTTTACACTTCATAGTGTTACGGGTGAGTCTGAGGTGACAGACAGTCGCCCTGCAGTTGGTTGCAGTACATCTCTACGTTTGGCATTACAGACATCTTCTTAGGGGCTGTCTCTAGGACCCAGCGGCTACCTCCCTCTGGCTAATTAGCTCCCTGGCCTGGGTGTATAAATACCTGGTGTGTCTGAGAGGAAGGTGCCGGCGATATTCATTACTACTTGTGAAGGCTTAGCAAGAGCAGTACTTTGTCCTCTCTGGAGTTTGAGGACGTGTGTGCATTGGTTTGGAGTCGCCTAAAGCTAAGCAATTCCCCTGTTTTGTCTACCCTTGTTGTCTATAGAGTTTAGTGGAGATCGACTAGTGCTCATCTCCTCCCTTCCCTAGTCTTAGCCATACGCCAGGGAACGACAGGGCAAGGCACGCGTGCAGCGATTGGTGAAGAGCCAATATAGGGATAGTAGTTGAGACATGGTGACACCAGACCAGACAAGGAGGTCTCCACTCACCCTTTCCCTAGTGTCTGGGCTCCCTTTCCCTCTTCCATCTGTGTTGCACTTAGTCTTTTCCACACCTTGCGTGACACAAAGTCAATGCAGTTGACATCTTCATATAGGATTTATGAGCTGCAGACATCTATCACTTATAATCTTAATGATTTGTTATGGTCATCTAATGTGTCCATAAATAAAAGTTGTCTTTCTTTGAAAAGCTGTCCAAAAAAAATAAAATATAAAATTGGCAATCTTGATCAGTAGTCCATGATGACCACCAAACCCGAGCTCTGCAAACCTCCTTATACTGGCTGGTATCCCCCCGTACTTTTCTATATTAGTTAGCTTGGCAAGACATCATGATATTGCATTGGTCCAACCAATCAAAAGAGGAGCCGGGGATGCCGGCCGGCAGGAGAAGTTTCGCTGGGGCTCTGGTCTGGTGGCCCACGGACTACTGACTTTGCTGTTGGATCTGGGTCTTGCAAATCTTTTTCCTTAACTCCAGTACAGTAGTGCGGGTAACGCTTCAGCTTAATCTGTCTTTACAAACTGGTGCTATATTTATTCTTACGGCTACACAATATAGACGCTCTGTATCGCTCAACTGCTCGGGACCATCACTGCGTAGCTGTATGTCCCTTTAACTCCATATGATTACCATACCCAATTACACACCCGAATTACTGCAGGTATGATGACCTGCAACTGCTGCATCCAGGAACACATTGAAGGTGGCCTTCTCTTCACTCAATTTCTTGGACACAACTCCAAATGCCCTTTTGCTTCCTGAATACTCAACCATACAGGAAAATTATCAGATTTTGATTGTCTGCAGCCACCACTAGGGGGAACTTAACTGAATTTGATCTGTATATGTGTTTATGGATTGAGCTCCCCCTATGTTAGGAACCTTGGTTCTGTGCTCCCACCTGGTAATGGAGCATGTCCGGTGCTACACTACTTTGGTTGTAGGCACTGCCATTATGCTGAACCTGGAGGAAAAGCTACTATGCGTGCATGGAAACCGTCCCAATCTTATGGAGCATTACGTTCTGGTGTTGTAAGATGTGTGAGGACGCGGGATGCCATATCTCCCACTGATTTCACTGCCCAGGGAACATGGAATGCTGTGTTTGCCGGTCGCCAGGAACGCAGGACGTTGCTGTGTCTGGCACTAGGGAGTGGTTGGATTGTGTCTATTCTGCTCTGCAAGTTAGCAGGGAGTGGTTGTCTGGGGAAGATTGGGAGGTATTAAACGCCTGATCATTAGGCGGGCTATTCAACCCTGCTCCCTGTTCAGTCCTTTGCTGTTTATTACAGGTCCTATTTGCTGTGGTGGTAAGTGGTGCTAACATTATTGGTTGTTATCTTTCCAGGGGTTTTCTTAGGGGGTCTTCTCCTTCCCTCGTCATTCTTCTCAGGGGTTCTTGCAGTAGTACCCACCTGGTTCCTGACTAGGCACCGAGCGCGTCATCAGACACCAGCTTTCCAGCGCCAGTGGGCCTGGGAAGGGCTCTGCCAAAGTCCCCTTTCCATTACTGGGAGCTGGGTAAAAAGTATTCCCGGCCCTCAAGGGCTCCCCTAGCTAGGCCGCTTGTGCCAAGTACGTCTGTGGCTGCGCCTTTTACTGGTTTGGTGTCAGTCTTGCTGGGTCTTTCTGAGTTAGCACATAACACCCTAGTGGTGACTGCAGGCTGTCACATTTATGTCATTGAGATGGTTATCACACAACCAATGGGGCAGATTAATTAATTCTGTCCAATATGTTAGATAGTCTAAAATTAGACTATGCCAAATTTATCACAGTATCACCACCAGGAGGATATAAATGGTAAAAAAAAGCATAAAACTTCAAGTAAAACTTCATGTTTAATATTTCTATGGTAAAATGTTACCATCTACAAGGTGAACTCACATCTCGGTGTACAGATAACAATATTACATAGCATGACATTAAAGAATATCTGTCATTTCAGGTGACTTAAGTGAATAAGCTGTCATGTATAGTATGTGTACATGAGGAATAACACTATTACTGGCCATTATATAACTTGCCTTCTATTTTTTCCCCAGTTTTCCCCTTTGTAGACTCTATAACTTTCAGTTGTCTCTGAGTTGGTAGGTGGAGTTTTTCTGCAATAATGTCTCCCATACACTGTACGCACAGACATTAGGGATTCCTGCTCTCCTGCCTTTATGCAGCACATGTTCAGAAGTAGCAGCAGCGTGGAAGACATTATACAGCAGTTCTGAGTGATGAAACAGTAAATCCAGCTCTGAGGTGAGATGAAACTCTTACTAAAAAGTAGCATCAAGGTTTATGTTTGTCTCTTTCTGGTGTCTTCATGAGGATTAACACTATTTCTGGCCAATATATAACTTGTCTTCTACATTTTTCACAGTTTTTCTCTATATCACTACTTTTCAGTTGTCTCTGAGCTGGTGGGTGGAGACTGTCTGCTATGATGTCTCCCATACACAATACACACAGGCATGAGGGATTCCTGCTTTCCTGTCCCTACATAGGACAAGTTCAAGTTAAAAAGCAGCAGCCACATAGATGAGATTATACAGCAGTTTTGAATGATGAAAAAGTAAATCCTGCTCTGAGGTGAGATGAAACTCTTACTAAAAAGTAGCATCAAGGTTTGTGTTTCTCCCTTTCTTGTGTGATTATGAGAAATAATATTATTTTTGGCCATTATATATATTTTCTCCTCTGGAGTCTTATCTGTAATTTTTAGTGTCTCTGAACTTGTAGGTAGAGCCTAGCTACTATGATGTCTCTCAAATACAGCACTCACAGACATGAGGGATTCCTGCTCTTCTGTCTTTTTGCAGCACATGTTCAGAAACAGCAGCAGAATGGAGGACATTATACAGCAGTACTGAGCAATGTAGCTGTGAATCCAGCTCTGGTGGGCAGTTTACAGCAGTACTGATAAGTGTAACACTAAATCCAGCTTTAAGATGAGATGAGACTCTTACTAGAAAGCAGCAGCAAGGTCTGTGTCTGTCTCTTTCTGACTGTGCTTCTTCCTACTTCCACTTCACCTCTCCATGTCTTTAAAGGAAATCTGTCACCAAGTTTTTGCTACTTCATCAGAGAGCAGAATAATGTAGAGGCAGAGACCCTGATTCCAGCGATGTATCACTTAGTTTACTGGGTGCAGCAGTTGTGATTAGTCTTGAGCATTCCGATACTGAAATATCGGGTATTGGCCGATATTCGCGGTATCGGAATTCCGATACTTAATTCCGATACTTTTAGAATATCGGATACCGGAATCAGAAGTTCCCATAATGCAATGAGCCAGTTTCATTTTATTCAGCCAATGAGGATCCTAAGAAGTGTGGGCACATCCTGTTAGGCATGTAGGCATGTTAACTAATGGCATGGCTGTGATTGGCTGCTGAAATGATGTCATGATGCACTATAAAAGCCGCCGCCGCCATTTTGAGCTCACTCTGCTGTGAATTCAGTTAGGGATAGGACGCTGTTGTTCTGAGGGACAGTTTTAGCTACCGATTTGGTCTATTCTGCTTTATCCAAGCTACTTTATAAATTGCTGTGCCTTGCAGTGCTAGTGCACAGTTCTCTGTGCTGTTCACCGCTGTCTGCAAGGTCTGGTGTGTGAGTGCAGCTCACGCTGTAGTGTGTGCTTCAACCACGTCTTGTTGTAGTGCACTCAGTGTGTCTCACTGCCTCATACATTGTCCTTTTTTGCTAATTGATAATTTTTCCTGATTTCTCCTATTAGTGTGGTGGTTCCATCCGTATCCAGCTAAATTGGTTCCAAACACACTATATAGGAGTAGATAGAGAATTTTTTTTTGTCTTGCAGCGCTAGTGCACAGTGCTCTGCATCTGCACTGTTCACCGCTGTCTGCAAGGTCTCTGTGTGTGAGTGCAGCTCACCCTGTAGTGTGTGCTTCAGCCACGTCTGGTTGTAGTGCGCTTAGCGTGCGTCACTGCCTCATACATTGTCCTTTTTTGCTAATTGATAATTTTTCCTGATTTCTCCTATTAGTGTGGTGGCTCCATCCGTATTCAGCTAAATTGGTTCCAAACACACTATATAGGAGTAGATAGAGGAGCCTTTCTGCAGCATTGGCCCCTGCAGCCCCAGCCAGATTAGTATTAGCCTATTTTTTGTAGCCTCATCTATTGCATTGTAGGTTACCTTCCTACATTGTAATAGCTACAAAAAGTTTGTGATACTATCGGTATTACATCTTTGGGCACATCCAGTGTCTTTTTGTGACAAAAAAAAACTAAATAAAGCTCACCAAACACTCCACTTTACAGTTGTGTAGGCCACATTAGCTCATATTAAAGTCTAGTCCACACTTTATAAAATTAGTGTTTCTTATACCTGTTAGCAGCTGTTCAGGAATAAGCACACTAAGCCCTTAGTACTTTTTTGCCTATCTTTATCAGTCTACCAAGATGAAGAAGGCAGGGAGTAAAGCATGTGGTCGTGGTCGTGGAGTTTCTGCAGGGAGAGGACCTGAGGATTCTGTGCCTGCAGGGAGAGGACGTGGGGATTCTGTGCCTGCTGCGGGCACCAGTGACTCAGCATCCCCCAGTTTTACCAGGGAACAGTCCTTTATGCGCAGCTTTGTAGGAGCTAGCCATACCTCACTGCTGTGGGAGGACCAAATTGAAGCCGTTGTCGGATGGATGGCAGTTAACGCATCGACTTCAATTAGTTCCAGATCCTCTCAGGTCCTGAGCACTGAAGAGCACCCATCTGTCTCTTCACCACCTGCCAAATTGTCCAGGCAGTCAGAGAGCCCTGGACAGGAGCCATCTCTACTTCTGTACTCTGAATCTCTTGGCTTGGAAAGAGGGGGCCAGCCAAGCAGAATTCGAGAATTTGAAAAAGAGGTAGTATGCAGTGATGCGCAACCGTTTTGTCTCTCTGAATCTGAAGAGGCGGGTGGGCCAGTGCCTATGGTCAGCAGCACACCTCAGTACGCATCTGATGATGAGACTCAGGTGCCACTTTCTGGTGCGTACTGTGCTGTCGAGACTACTCAGGAGAAGCAGTTGTTTGAAGAGGGTGGTGTACATGATGAGGTCCTTGACCCATCATGGCGTGAGGGACAGGAAGGTGGTGGGAGCAGCTCTGAGGAAGAGATTCCCCAAACGGCCCAAAAAGGAGGGAGGGGGCAGACTTGGTTGCCTGTAGCCTCCACTTCGGCACCCATTAGGAGCATGGCTCTTCCAAAATCCAAAGCGGGCGCTCCCAAGACTTGCAGTGCCTGGTCCTTTTTTGACACAGTTGCAGATGACATTTGCTTTGTCAAATGCAGGCTGTGTAATCAGAAGGTGAAAAGAGGGAAAAGTGTCAGCAACCTCAATACCACAAATATGTGGAAACATGTGCGGACCAAGCACGTGGTGGAGTTACAAAAACACACTGAAGACCTAGGCCAACCTACAGCGCCACCTACCACCTCTTTAGCTCGTGTTGTAGCCTCTTCCTCCAGCTCACACACAGCTGGTTCGGCTTCCTCACAGGATCGCCATGGAAGAACCTCTGGCACTGTTGTACAGAGACACAGTGTAATTCCACCCACAGCACCACGTTCCCTGTCATCCTCACACTCCCAGGCCAGTCTATAGCCATTGTTAGCACAGGCATGGGAGAAAAGGCGCCCATACTCGGCAAACCACCCCCGAGCACAGGCTCTGAATGCTGGCATTGCAAAACTACTGGCCCTTGAAATGCTGTCATTCAGGCTGGTGGAGACTGACACCTTCCGTAACTTTATGGCATTGGCAGTCCCACAATACAACGTGCCCAGCCGCTTTTATTTCAGCAGGCAAGCCGTCCCTGCCCTGCAACAGCATGTGGAGGGAAAAATTAAACATGCGCTACAAAACGCCGTCAGTAGCAAGGTCCACCTGACCACCGATGCGTGGACCAGTAAGCATGGACAGGGACGATACCTTTTCCTCACTGCCCATTGGGTAAATGTTGTGGAGCCGGGTACAGATCTTGAGAGTGGCGCTGTATGTGTTCTGCCAACTCCAAGGATTGCAGGAATCCAGTCTGTACACATTGACTCCTCCTCATACTCCAGTTCCTCTGAATCAGCGCTGCAGGAGCCATCACGGTCTACCTCCACATCGACCCGTGAACGGTTACCTGTTATGATGACCGATATGAGCACAGCCATGGCCAAACGTCAACAGGCCGTATTCAAATTAATTTCTTTGGGGAATTGAAGCCACACAGCACAGGAACTCTGGAATGCCATCAAGCAGCAGAGCGACTTGTGGTTTGTGCCAGCGAATCTCCCGCCAGGTATGGTAGTGTGTGACAATGGCCAAAATCTGCTGGCAGCTCTGGGCCTAGGCAACCTCACTCACATCCCATGTCTGGCACATGTGCTCAACTTGGTCATGCAGAGTTTTTTGAGGGACTATCCGGATCTTGATGCACTGCTGCACAAGGTCCGCATAGAGTGCGCTCACTTGCGGCGTTCCAGCAACGCAAGATCGCGCATTGCAGCTCTGCAGCGCTGATTACGTCTTCCGGAACATCGCATCATATGTGACCTACCCACCAGGTGGAATTCAATGTTACATATGTTGGAGAGGTTGTGTGAGCAGCAGGCAGCAGTAATGGAGTACCAGCTGCATCAGGCGCAAACAAGTCGCAGTGCGCGCCGTTCACACTTCACCACCACTGAGTGGGCCTCTATGAAGGACATTTGCCACGTTTTGCGTGCCTTCGATTATTCCACGTGGATGGCGAGTGCAGATGATGCACTAGTCAGCATGACTATCCCCCTTATCTGCCTGCTTGAAAAAACACTGCAAGCACTAAGGGAGGAGGTTTTGGAAGAGGTGGAGGATGAGGAGTCACAAATGCCATCTGCTTCTGTACAGTCTGCGCAACGTGGTTCCTCACAAAGGCCTAGGCAGGGAACACTTTGTGAGGAGGATGAGGAGGAGTCAATGGAGGAGGAAGACATCTGTCCAGAGGAGGGAGGTACACAATGCTCTAGTAGTCAGTATCTAGAGCGAGGGTGGGGTGAAGCAGAGCAGGCAGAGATCACGCCTCAAGCAGGGGACAGCGTTTCTTGGCCAGTTGGCAGTCTGCAGCACATGGTTGATTTCATGCTGCAGTGCCTGAGAAACGACCGCTGCATCGCCCACATTCTCAACACGGCTGATTACTGGGTGTCCACCCTCCTAGATCCTCGCTACAGGGACAACTTACAAAGCCTCATAACACCGTTGAACCGGGAGCGTAAAATGCGGCAGTACCAAGACGCACTGGTGCATTCCATCATGGTCTCCATTCCAACCGAGAGCAGTGCTGCTAGTGCTTTACAAAGCAGCTCAGTGCGTCGAGGCAGTGGAGGAAGCTGTGCAAAAGAGGGAGCAGAAGCAGCGCCTCAGCACAAGGCAAGACCAGTATGGCCCAAATGTGGCAAAGTTTTGTGTCCCCGCCGCCACAAATGTCTACACCATCACAGACGGCTCCAGTCAGCAGGAGGCAACGTTTCCGTCAGATGGTGACAGACTACATGTCTTGCCCTCTCAGTGTACTCCCAGACGGCTCTTCCCCCTTCAAGTTTTGGGTCTCTAAGCTGGATACATGGCCAGAGCTTAGTCAGTATGCACTGGAGGTGCTGGCTTGCCCTGCTGCTAGTGTATTATCAGAACGCGTCTTTAGTGCCGCAGGTGGTGTACTAACAGACCGTCGCATGCGCCTATCCTCCGATAACGTTGACCAGCTTACTTTTATGAAAATGAACAAGGCCTGGATCTCGCATGAATTTGCCAGTCCTCTTCCAGAATAAATAATTGTGGGGCAACAGTATCCAGGTCTCCTGTTGTGTTCATGTTTCTACCACCTGAACTGTAATCCCTGAGCTCCAACATCGCCAGTTGCTGCTCAGAAGTGTCGTCTACACAGTCAACGCTTGCTGCCGGGTTATTGGGGTTCAGTAACGTCAGCTGATCCCCTGCTGTGTGTCAGGCAAATTCTCCTGCTCTGTCCACATCCACTCTACTACTAATTTAAAACTTGCTCCAATTACACCTCTGGCTCCACTCTTTTTTCAGTATTTACCCTGAGCTCCAACACCGCCAGTTGCTGCTCAGAAGTGCTGTCTGTACAGTTAACACTTGGTCCAGTGTTATTGGGGTTCAGTAACGTCAGCTGATCCCCAGCTGTGTCCGGCAAATTCTCCTGCTCTGTCCACATCCACTGTACTACAGATTTAAAACTTGCTCCAATTACACCTCTGGCTCCACTCTTTTTTCAGTATTTACCCTGAGCTCCAACACCGCCAGTTGCTGCTCAGAAGTGCTGTCTGCACAGTTAACACTTGGTCCAGTGTTATTGGGGTTCAGTAACGTCAGCTGATCCCCAGCTGTGTGTCCGGCAAATTCTCCTGCTCTGTCCACATCCACTGTACTACAGATTTAAAACTTGCTCCAATTACACCTCTGGCTCCACTCTTTTTTCAGTATTTACCCTGAGCTCCAACACCGCCAGTTGCTACTCAGAAGTGCTGTCTGCACAGTTAACACTTGGTCCAGTGTTATTGGGGTTCAGTAACGTCAGCTGATCCCCAGCTGTGTGTCCGGCAAATTCTCCTGCTCTGTCCACATCCACTGTACTACAGATTTAAAACTTGCTCCAATTACACCTCTGGCTCCACTCTTTTTTCAGTATTTACCCTGAGCTCCAACACCGCCAGTTGCTGCTCAGAAGTGCTGTCTGCACAGTTAACACTTGCTCCAGTGTTATTGGGGTTCAGTAACGTCAGCTGATCCTCGGCAGTGCCTTTGGCTTAGGTGCCTCCTTCTCGGTATCCGAGTTCCACCAACGTCTGCTGGTCCTTGGTAGTGCTTTCTGGCAGAGGTACCTCCTGCATAGTAACTGGGTTCCAGTACCGTCAGCTGGTCCTCGGTAGTTCCATTGGCTCTTGTACCTTCTACTACCCATCCGGGTTCCAGTACCGTCAGCTGGTTCTCGGCAGTGTCTTTGGCACGGGTACTCCCTCCTGCCCAGCCTGGTTCCAGCACGCCAGCTGTTTCCGGGTAGTGTCAACGTCACTTTGCCTACAATACGTTGTCCTGTCGTGTTGTGGTCGGGTTAGCCGACTCTATGGTGCCTGCAGTTTAGGTGACTCCTATGTGGGCTGCGGGATCTGGCAATGAAGGCTGGTTCCATAGTGCCAATAGGACAAGCATATCCTGTAGGACTGTGGGTTTCGGTAGCTGCGGCCGGCTCGCGGCCTTGCAACTTTTTTTTTCATGGGTACCTTCTGCTACCCATCCGGGTTCCAGTACCGTCAGCTGGTTCTCGGCAGTGTCTTTGGCACGGGTACTCCCTCCTGCCCAGCCTGGTTCCAGCACGCCAGCTGTTTCCAGGTAGTGTCAACGTCACTTTGCCTCCAATATGTTGTCCTGTCGTGTTGTGGTCGGGTTAGCCGACTCTATGGTGCATGCAGTTTAGGTGACTCCTATGTGGGCTGCGAGATCTGACAATGAAGGCTGGTTCCATAGTGCCAATAGGACAAGCACCTCCTGTAGGACTGTGAGTTTCGGTAACTGCGGCCGGCTCGCGGCCTTGCAACTTTTTTTTTCATGTGTACCTTCTGCTACCCATTCGAGTTCCAGTACCATCAGCTGGTTCTCGGCAGTGCCTTTGGCTTAGGTGTCTCCTTCTCGGTATCCAAGTTCCACCAACAACTGCTGGTCCTTGGTAGTGCTTTCTGGCACAGGTACCTCCTGCTTAGTAACCGAGTTCCAGTACCGTCAGCTGGTCCTCAGTAGTTCCATTGGCTCTTGTACCTTCTGCTACCCATCCGGGTTCCAGTACCTTCAGCTGGTTCTCGGCAGTGCCTTTGGCTTAGGTGCCTCCTTCTCGGTATCCAAGTTCCACCAACGACTTCTGGTCCTTGGTAGTGCTTTCTGGCACAGGTACCTCCTGCTTAGTAACCGAGTTCCAGTACCGTCAGCTGGTCCTCGGTAGTTCCATTGGCTCTTGTACCTTCTGCTACCCATCCGGGTTCCAGTACCATCAGCTGGTCCTCGGCAGTGCCTTTGGCTTAGGTGCCTCCTTCTCGGTATCCAAGTTCCACCAACGTCTGCTGGTCCTTGGTAATGCTTTCCGGCACAGGTACCTCCTGCTTAGCAACCGGGTTCCAGTACCGTCAGCTGGTCCTCGGTAGTTCCATTGGCTCTTGTACCTTGTGCTTCCCATCTGGGTTCCAGTACCGTCAGCTGGTTCTCGGCAGTGCCTTTGGCTTAGGTGCCTCCTTCTCAGTATCCAAGTTCCACCAACGTCTGCTGGTACTTGGTAGTGCTTTCTGGCACAGGTACCTCCTGCTTAGTAACGGGTTCCAGTACCGTCAGCTGGTCCTCGGTAGTTCCATTGACTCTTGTACCTTCTGCTACCCATCCAGGTTCCAGTACCGTTAGCTGGTTCTCGGCAGTGCCTTTGGCTTAGGTGCCTCCTTCTCAGTATCCAAGTTCCATCAACGTCTGCTGGTCCTTGGTAGTGCTTTCTGGCACAGGTACCTCCTGCTTAGTAACCGAGTTCCAGTACCGTCAGCTGGTCCTCGGTAGTTCCATTGGCTCTTGTACCTTCTGCTACCCATCCGGGTTCCAGTACCTTCAGCTGGTTCTCGGCAGTGCCTTTGGCTTAGGTGCCTCCTTCTCGGTATCCAAGTTCCACCAACGTCTGCTGGTCCTTGGTAGTGCTTACTGGCACAGGTACCTCCTGCTTAGTAACCGGGTTCCAGTACCGTCAGCTGGTCCTCGGTAGTTCCATTGGCTCTTGTACCTTCTGCTACCCAGCCGGGTTCCAGTACCGTCAGCTGGTTCTCGGCAGTTCCTCAGCCTTCTTGTACCCTCTGCTACATTTCCAAGTTCAAGCTTTTTGAAATGGTTCTTGGTAATCACTCTGGATCTCCCTGACGACGACCCTGAAGACAAGGACCCTGAAGACCACCCCGAAGAAGACGAGGACCCCGAAGACGACGACCCTGAAGACGAGGACCCTCGTAACCACTTATAAAATGTGTTCAAGGTGCTGCCCATTGTGTTGGATTGTCAATGCAACCCTCTTCTCCCACTCTTGACACACCGATAGCAACACCGCAGAAGAAATGCTAGCACAGGCTTCCACTATACGTTGTTTCAGATGCTGCACATCTCGTATCTTGATGGTATGGTGTGGTATATGGGGTACAAAGATAGTGGGGCCATTCTTCATCAATGGAGACCTCATTGCCACTGGATATCTGAAATTGCTACATGATGATGTGTTGCCCTCTTTATGCTCTGAAGATGGCACGTTCCCTGAGATTTTCCAACAAGATGGTGCACCGCCACATTATGGGTGTCAGGTCCGAGCATTCCTACATGAACAGTTTCCTGGAAAGTGGATTGGTCGTTGTGGGCCAGTTGAATGGCCACCAAGGTCTCCCAATCTGACCCCCTTAGACTTTTATCTTTGGGGTCATCTGAAGGCAATTGTCTATGCTGTGAAGATACGAGATGTGCAGCATTTGAAACAACGGATACTGGAAGCCTGTGCTAGCATTTCTTCTGCGGTGTTGCTATCAGTATGTCAAGAGTGGGAGAAAAGGGTTGCAATGACAATCCAACCCAATGGACAGCACTTTGAATTTTATAAGTGGTCATAAACTTGTAAAAAACTCATGAAAGAATAAAGTTAAATTAAAACCAAGCACACCATTGTTTTTCTTATGAAATTCTCAATAAGTTTGATGTGTCACATGACCCTCTTCCCACTGAAAAAAATAAAATTGGATCCAAAATGGCCGACTTCAAAATGGCCGCCTTAGTCACCACCCATTTGGAAAAGTTTTCTCCCTCCCATACACTAATGTGCCACAAACAGGAAGTTGATATCACCAACCATTCCCATTTAATTTAGGTGTATCTATATAAATGGCCCACCCTGTATATCGACAGTAAGTTGCTAATCAGTGCTGGTGGTGTAATTGGACCAGGAGGCAGCTAGTCCGACAGTGATTAAAACACTTTATCTCCAACTGATAAAACACTAATTGCATTAAAACAATAGCAAATAGCCTAATAAGTGACAAATTGCAGAACATCTGCTGACATATTCACATTAATAGCCAACTGTAATCTGATTCCTCAGTGACAATTCTCTTTGCTGCTGTCTTCTGATAGTGGCCATCACTGGGTACTGCACATCCACCTCCTATTGATTTGAATAGGAGGCGGATGTGTAGTACCAAGCATCGGCCACCAGAAAACAGCCAGCTCCGTAAGTAAGTACTTCGGCTGGCACGGGCCGCCGCCAACACCAATGACGGCTGATCAACAGGGGAACCGGGTGTTGGACCCCGGCCAATCAGACATTGATGACCTATCCTTAGGTCATCAATCAAAAAGTAGTGGATAACCTCTTTAATTAAAGATACAATTCCACCAGGTAGTAACGAGTAAAGTATCATTCAGGCATAAAAACATAGGAATCAACCAAGAACACTACAAACAGAAAGAGTACAAACCGTAAAACAATGTAAAAGATGTCGCTAAGATTTACCTGTCAATCGACCCTGACAGCAGGTAATGGAAGCCACGAAAAGGCAAAACAAAATAATATGGGAAATAAATAAAAAGTTACCCCCTGAAAACTCAAAATGCTGCTGTAAAATAACCCTCCGATTTTCTGCCATAACGGAAAGAGGACATCATTAAAAAAAAAAAGTATTTAATGAAGACATTCCTTTTTTTTCTTTTTCTCCTGATATCACAAAAAATACTAAAAATGATAAAATCAAAGCCCCATGTTATCATTATAAAAGACAGAAAATGAGGGACGAAACGCTCTATAGCTTTTAGACCTGTAAGAATGAAAAAATATATGTCTATAAAAACATGAGCAGTAGTGATGAGCGAGCACTAAATTGCTCGGATGCTCGTTGCTCGGGTCGAGCAAATTGGAATACTCGGGTTCTCGACCCGAGCAACGAGCCCAATGTAAGTCTATGGGAAACTAGAGCATTTTTCAGGCGGCTCCCCCCGGCTGTCTGCAGAGGGCCTAAGGCTATGTGCCCACGTTGCGGACCTGAAGCATATTTTTTACGCTTCTCCTTGGCGGGAAAATCGCATGCGGATATTACATGCGGTTTTCCCGCCAGGTAGAAGCGTTTGTGAGGCGTCTTTGCAGCGTCTTTGCATGCATTTCCGCATGCGGGTTATCAAGCACTTCTCCAAGTGATTTAAGCATCACTTGGAAAAGTGCTTGACAACTTGTTCACACTATATAAATCCATGCAACCGGCATGGCTTTATATAGTGTGACCAGTAATAGTTAAACAAAAAAGAATCAGAATGGTAAAAAATAAAAAAATAAAGTTTATACTCACCTTCTGATGCATTCTCGGCCCCGTCCGGAGTCTTGAGCGGCTCACGCTGTTGTGTGCAGGACCTGCGGTGACGTCATTGAGTCATGTGGTGGGTCACACATGACTCAATGACGTGGCAGGTCCTTCAGACAACAGCGCGACGGAGGGAACACATCAGAAGATAAGCATAAACTTTATTTTTTCTTTTTTTTACAGGTTCTTTGGTACCCAGGTCTGGAGGAGAGTCTCCTCTCCTCCAGAACTGGGTACCATCCGCACATTGATCCCGCAGCGCTTCCGCAAAATTAATGAACATGCTGCGGATTTTTGACCGCAGCATATTCGCTGCGGAAAAATCCGCAGCATGGGCATTGACATTGCGGAATGCCATTGGGGACCATGGGGTGCAGATATACATGCGTTTTACAAGCGTTTACGCTGCGGAAATTCCGCAGCATATACGCTTGAAAAACGCTACGTGGGCACACAGCCTAAAAATTGCCCAAATTGATGGAAACAGTGCTCAAATGACAAGGGGACAGCATGGGGAAGACCCCTGGAAGCATTTCTGACTCGCAGGTCACTGCTGTCAACAACGTTGTCAGAGTATTACGCCACTTTTACGTATTCACAATAAAACATACAAAAACAAAACCAAAATGGATTTTCCTGGGAAATATGTTAAGGAACATCCTTTCCAGGGTAATGACTTGTATATAAGGCAAAATAAATAACAAAAACCCAAAATACTCCTCCACACCTTGGGCTATGTTCACACGTAGTGTTTTTGATGCTTTTTTGCACTTTTGCATTGCTTTCAACCAAGACAAATGCATTCACTGGGAAATGTCATTTTAACATTTTACAACCTTATCTGGCCATGTGGTGTGTGACACATCATCAGACACATGCATACAGTGCTGAAAAGACATGGGAACAGCATGGGGAAGACCTCTGGAAGCATTTCTGACTCCCAGGTCACTGCCTAAAAGTGTGCCCATCATAAGTGATCCTTGGCGCATGTGAAGATGCCTCCCGCCATGCACCTGTTGTTGCAGACTTGCAACAATCACCGTCCACGTCCTTGTTGCAGTGCAGCGTTCAGTTGTTCCTACCCCATTCCTTGGAATGCAAGTGGAAGTATGCAGGCAGCCACCCACCCACAGACTGCAATACTATACTGCCAAATTTTTGACACCTGCTTGCTCTTCAAATGTGGCCTTTTAGGCTCGTGGAGGCGGAAGCTTTTCATAACCTCATGCCGGAGGTGGCCGGGTGTCCATACTCGGTCCCCAGCCGCCACTGTTTCTCCCGGTGTCGTCTCAGCCTTCCACAAGCACGGGTCCCACAACAATACCCGTGCCCTCCCCAGTACACTCACTGGGAAGGACCGCCTAACCACAAACACGTGGACAGTAGTGTTGAGCCACCCCCGTAGTGTTCGAGTTCGGTTCGGTTCGTCGAACACCCGTGTGTTCGCCGAACTGTTCGTCGAACTGTTCGTCGAACACCTTCGAACACCGTTAAAAACAATGGCAGGCAAACAAAAACACATAGAAACACATAGAAAACACCTTCAAAGGTGTCCAAAAGCTGACAAACTGCTCAGAAGACATAACTAACACATGGAAAAGTGACAAGTACATATAGTCATGCGAAAATAAAAGAGGTGGAGGAGTAAAAGGAGGGGGAGACACAGATATAGGCATGTCATGCCCTTCTAAAATCCAAAAAGTGAGAAGCCGACACGGCCAGTCCGCTCCTGCCCGTGCCACCTCCGTGTCGCCGGGTTTGTGCCAGAGCCGCGGTGAACCCTGACGGCCAGCCCCCCTCTCCCAATACTGGTGCCTGTCCGCTGGTGGGTCGAGCGAGCCCCCCTGTGGTGGAGGCAGCTCTAAGCTTTTTAATTTAAATTGTCTCTCTAATTTGAATGAATACACTTTAAATCCATTTACAAGGATCTATTGGAGGGCAAGTCTCATGCCAGCAGCCGCGTAATTCCAGCTCCAGTAGCGTCCACTAAAGCTGCTGCAGTTAAAAAGCTTTTATAAGGATCGAGCTCGGCTGTCCACCGCAAGGCATCCTACTGCCAGTCCCAGCCCCTATGCCTTGGGGTGCCTCCTGATGCTCTTCACTAAGTATCCCATGGTCCCGAATCATTTCCTTTGAAAAAATTAAGTGTCTAAACTACAGGTGGTGTAGCTTGCTTAACAGCCGGGATAATCCGCTGACTAGCAGACACTGCTACTAGGCACAAAGTATTTCCTGGGCTAGATGCAGTTAAAAATTTGTAATTAGATACTCTCGTTGGATGCTGAGAAAGCATTCCATAGAGTCTCCTGGCACGCCATATATGATTCTCTTAAAAAGCTTGGGGTAGGGGTCTAGGGGACCCTTTTATAGCCAAAATCACGGCCCTGTATCGCAATACGTCACCTAGGCTGAAGATAAATGGAACTGTAGCACCCTGAGGGCTCGGTTGCTACAGACGTATTGCACCTCACCCAGAGGTGTGATATCTCACTCTCAGGTAAGGATGGAGTGTGGATCAGGACCCGACACCTGCATGCATTACACCACATTGCCGTGGGGCAGGGCGACCAATATGCCCCTGAGATGGGCACGACAGTCCCTGTCCCTGGCTGGAGTGGGGGGAGGGAACACTGAGGAAGGGGAACCCTGTAGTGCAGGAGCAGGGAGGAAGCAGTTCCTGGGTGCATTGAGAAGGGAGTATAAAAGGTGGGCACCATCTTAGTTCAGTGCAGAGAAGTCTGAGCAGAAGTGGCAGGGAGCAGGGGCTCTGCATGAGCTCTGCTCCGGAGGCGGGCCTAGTAACAGAGGCCCAGGCCTGGAAGAGGGAGAAGGAAGGAAGAGGAGCGGAGAAGGCTCCAGGAACGAGGAATGAAGGGATCCCAGGGGTGCGGACAGGCGAGTCGCCACCGCACGCCCGAATCCACCTGCGTGGAGGGGTCAGGCCAAAGGGGGAGACCGGTCCCCGAACTAGTGGAGGCAGGAAACGACCCTCAGCTAGAAACCGGAGGCTCTGACATTTTATGTGGCGCAGCCCCTCGCTACACCCGCTAGGAAGGCACCACATAGGGTCAGGGAAACTGGCGCCAAGTTTACCAAGAGGAGGCCCGAGGCAGCCGGACAGAAGTGTTGGTAAGAAAGGCCAGACAAAGGACACACAAAGGGGGTCCTGTGAAGTGCTCCAAAGTTATCTGGGAGTTGTCTGAGCCCCTCACCTGGTGAGCACAGTACGACGTGGGCAGCCGTTACCTGCAGACGTGGTCTGGATAATAAGAACTGTGAGTAAAGGCCCTGGACTGCATCACTGACTCCGTGTCGTTACTGCTGCTGCCCTGCACCATCACCCCCATCCTCCGCATACACTGCCCTGAGGCTATACTCCTCCCGTGGGGAGTTATGCTACGCTCTGCTGCACCCACAACACCAGCCTCAGCGGTCTGCCCTGGAGCGGCGGTTCACTCTGACCGCAATCCACGGGTGGCGTAGTCGGACATTTAAACATCAAAACCACATAAATAGTTCCGCCACTGGTTTGACCGCCCTGAGCCACGGAACCGGGTTGCCGCCACGGAGACTACAACCACCAGCATCCACCAAAAAGGGTCCGGCTCCGGGTGTCCCAAGGCCCAGGGGGCGCGTCAGAACATTTTCATCACCTTTCACAATCACCAATGGGACAAGGCAGGGATGTTCTCTGTCCCCTCTCTTATACATCCTAGTGACGGAGCACCTGCTCTCATCAATTCGCCATAACCCCAATATTAGGTGGATTGAGGTGGGAGGCACCGAGTACAAGTGCTCTCTATTTGCTGATGATGTCCTAGTATATATCACTCAATCACATATATCCATCCATGCTGTTATGGCTGAAATAGATCACTTTGTTACATGGTCAAATTTTAAAATCAATGCAGCGAAGTCTGAGGCCCTCGATGTCTCCCTTCCCAAATCCATATAGGATTCCATCCAGTCCAACTTTCCCTTTGCCTGGCCCTCACAGGGTATCAAATACTTAGGAATTCCTATTCATAGAGACCTCTCCCATCTATGTTATCTTAATTTTGGGCCCTTTATTGAACAACTCCATACAGACCACGGTTGGCAAGTTAGAACTGTAAGATTCACTACGTGAACCACTGGTGTTTTGTGGAAAAGCACATGTACACTGCGTTCCAAATTATTATGCAAAAAGTGTTTAGGAGTGATAAGGGAAGAATTTGTTTGTTTGTCAGTTAAACTCATTGATGGTGATGTGTGTCAGGGCTCTTTATATCACTGTAAGCAATTGCAGACACCTGTGCTAATTAGTTTGGCAGGTGTGTCCAATGAAAGGCAAGACTACTTAAGAAGGCTCTCTCACATTATTAAGCAGCCTACATTTTCTGCCAAAATGGGAAAGAAAAAGGATGTGTCGGCTGCTGAGAAGCAACAAATTGTGGAGTGTTTAGGTCAAGGCATGACTACAATCAACATTGTGCGATGATCAGGATGAAGTGTCTTGGCAATCAAGAAGTATGTAGCTGATTCACAGTACACACGTGTGCGTGCTGATAAGGGCAAATTGAGGACTCTTTCCTACAGGCAATTACGTCAGGTTGAAAGAGCAGCGGCCAAAAAGCCTTGTCATAGCAGCAGACAAGTTTTTGAAGCTGCTTGTGCCTCCAACGTCCCCCGAACAACAAGATGCAGGGTCCTTCAGAGGTTTGCAGCTGTGCATACGCCATCCTGTCGACCTCCTCTATCCACTTCACACAAGCAGAAACGGCTCCAGTGGGCCAAACATTACATGAAGACTGATTTCAAAACAGTTTTGTTCACGGATGAGTGCCGTGCAGCGCTCGATGGTCCAGATGGATGGAGTGGAGGATGGCTGGTTGATGGACACCCCACGCAAACACGGCTACAGCGCCAACAAGGAGGAGGTGGAGTAATGTTTTGGGCTGGAATCATGGGGAGAGAGATTGTCGGCCCCTTTAGGATCCCTGAAGGCGCTAAAGATGAACTCCATAATGTATGTGGATTTTCTCAAACAGCACTTCCTGCCATGGTTCAAGAAGAAGAACCGTGTATTTCACAGCAAGATCATTTTTCTGCATGATAATGCACCATCTCATGCTGCACATAAAACATCTGCATCTCTGGCTGATATGGGCATAAAAGGGGACAAACTTATGGTGTGACCCCCATGCTCCCCTGACCTCTACCCCATTCAGAACCTTTGGAGCATCATTAAAAGGAGTGTCTATGATGGCGGGAGGCAGTTCACATCTAAGCAACAGCTCTGGGAGGGTATTCTGTCCTCATGCAAAACAATTGAAGCAGAAACCATCCAAAACCTGACAAATTCAATGGACGAGAGAGTTCAGAAGCTCCTTTCGAACAAGGGGTCCTATGTGAAAATGTAACATCACCTAGAATAAAGTTTTGAGTTGAAAACTGTTTGATTTCAGTTTCTAACAACCTGCTAATGCTTATAATTTCAAAAATGACCATTTTTTTGGTCTTTATTAAAATGAAAAGGTTGATCGAAAAGTTTGGGGGATCTAAGAGTGTGGCAACCCAGTAGTCATGATTACTTCGAATTCTGACAATATGAGGGTCATGCTGCAGGTAGTGCAGCAAGAAGGCACTTATGTGTCTTGCGCATCTCGGAGCCCCAAAATTATTTTCCGGGCTAGATGCAGCTAAAAATTATTTTAAATTTTAAATCTGGTGAAGCTTTAGTATAGATGGCCTAATAGGATCAGTGCTGCACACTGCTACAAAGCCCAAATTATTTTCCAGTCAAGATACAGATAAACATGATTAGTAATTTGAAAGCTTAAAACGGTTGGTAGGGTGATTTTAACCAATCATCAAGCTTTTACTCTCCCCAGGATGACACAGGGGTAGAAAAGTCGTTTCGGATCCATGATTTGTTCATCTTTATGAACGTGAGTCTGTCTACATTATCAGTGGAGAGCCGCGTGCGCTTATCTGTCAGCACACCACCAGCAGCGCTGAACACACGTTCAGACAGAACGCTGGCTGCGGGGCATGACAAGATCTCCAAGGCGTAAGTGGCTAGCTCCGGCCATTTATCCAGATTGGAAGCCCAAAAAGAGCAAGGGTCCAGTGACACAGTCGTGGCTTCAATGTTTACTTGGAGATACTCCTGTACCATCGTCTCTAGGCGTTGACTATGTGTCAGACTTCTTGTCTCCTGTGGCCTTGCAAAGGATGGGCTAAAAAAGTGGTGAAATGATTCCGCAAAATTGATGTTACCAGCAGATACTGTGGTTCTGTTACGGTTTGAGTGCTGAACACTTGACGGTCCCACGGTTGGCAAGTTGGAACTGTGAGATTCACTACGTGCACCTGTAGCACCCTGAGGATTCGGCTGCTACAGGGGTATTGCACCTCAACCCAGAGGTGTGGTATTCCACTCCCGGGTAAGGATGGAGTGTGGAACTGAGCTCAGTAGGCTGCATGCACTACATACATCCCATTTCCGGGGGACAGAACAACGGTACTCCCACCAGTATATGTGCAGGTACGACAGCGTCTGTCCCTGGCTGGAGTGGGAGGGGGGGTGGAACATCCCAGTAGTGTAGGGGCAGATAGGGGGAGTAGTCTGGGTAAATGTAGGAGCTCATTGGGTGCTGGTCACCTGAGCTCACACATAGAGGGAGTATATAAGGTGGGCACCATCTTAGGACAGAGTCAGTCAGTCAGTCAGAGAGAGAGCCTGCAGTGAAGCAGAGGAGAAGGAAGAGAGACCCAGAGGCGCAGGACGAGAGGGGACCCCAAGAGCCTGTATGAGAGCTGATAAGGGTGAAGGGTCGGCAAAAGGGTACCGGATCCTAAGCTGGCAGAGGCTAAAGCACACCTTAACCAGGAACCGGAGGTCGTGGGCAGGATCTGCCACGACCCTCACCAAATCCACCAGGAAGGCACACCACGAGTAGGGCCAGGGAAGCCAGAGAAGGTTCAACCACTAAGAGGCCCGAGGGAGCTGGACAGAGGTGGATCCCTGGTGGGAACGGCCAGAAGAAGGGAGAGTCAGAAAGGAGCTCAGGACCATACTCAAGAATTGCCCGGGAGTTGGCCGAGTCCAGGACCTGGTGGACGCAGCACGGCTTGGGTGGTCACTGCTGTACAGAGTGACCCGAGCAACACCAGTGAGTAAAAACCCTGAACTGCATTTCATGCCTCTGAGTCTCCTTGCTGCACCTTCACAACCACCATCCTCCACGTCTGACCCCCTGAGGCTATACCCCTCCCGTTGGGGGTTATACTACCACAGCTGCACACACACCACCAGCCTCAGCGGACCATCCTGCAGCGGCGGCCTTTTGACCGCAAATCAACGGGTGGCGTAGTCGACACTAAAAACATCTACAAGGACTGCCGCACACTGAGTTTGACACCCTGGGCACGGACCGGGTCACAGCCACTCGGAGACTACAACCCCCATCTGATCCGGCTCCGGGTATCCCTAACAACATGGCCCAGGGGGCGCGTCACACCACTGGTATTTTGTGGAAAAGCACATGTAAGATTCTGCAACAGTCTCTGCTGATACTCCTGCATGCGTGCATCCCTTTCTATGGCAGGAATAATTTCTGCAAATTTACTTTTGTACCGGGGATCTAACAGTGTGGCAACCCAGTAGTCAGGATTATTTCTAATTCTCACAATTCGAGGGTCATGTTGCAGGTAGTGCAGCAAGAAGGCACTCATGTGTGTTGCGCATCCAGGAGCACCAAGTCCCTGTTGTGTTGGTGGCGAGGTAACAATCATGCTTCCTTCCTCTGTCCTCTCCCCCCAACCTCGCACAACAGAAATGTGATCAAGGTCTCCCTCATCTGATGAGTCTTCCATCAGTTCGTCCTCCACTTCTTCCTGGGCTCCTGCACCTTCCTCACTAGTTTGGCTGCTACCATGCGCCCTGGTAAAACCATCTCCCCCACCCTCACATGCCTGCCGCCTTGGTGCTGCCGACCGTCTGGAACTTGCAGATGTTAGCCCTTCCGCATACAACTCCTCCTCCTCTACTTCCTCCACCTCCTCTTGTGCCACCACCTGACTCTGAATTCTGTTTAACATGTGCTCCAGCATGTAAATCACCGGAATAGTCATGCTGATAATGGCATCGTCAGCACTAAACATCTTCGTCGCCATTTCAAAACTGTGCAGAAGGGTGCATAGGTCCCTGATCTGAGACCACTCCTCCAGTGTGATTTGCCCCACCTCTGAATCTCGTTGGCCCAGGCTATATGTCAGAACGTATTGCACCAGGGCTTGTCGGTGCTGCCACAGTCGCTGCAACATGTGCAGAGTTGAATTCCACCGGGTAGGCACATCGCATTTTAGCCGGTGAAGTGGCAGGCCCAACGACTTCTGTAGAGATGTAAGTCGCTGAGCTGCGGGATGCGAACGGCGGAAGTGAGCACACAGCGACCGTGCCCTCTGCAGAAGGCCATCTAGTCTGGGATAGTGGGCTAAAAATTGCTGGACAACCAGGTTCAACACGTGAGCCATACAAGGCACGTGTGTGACATTGCCCCGGCGAAGGGCCGCACCCAGGTTTGCAGCATTGTCGCACACGGCCTTCCCTGGTTTCAGGTCCAGTAGAGACAACCATTCATGAAATTGGTTCTCCAGAGCTGACCACAACTCCTCAGCTGTGTGACTCACATTTGCCAGACATTTCAATGTAAAAACCGCCTGATGACGTTGAGCCCTACTGCCAGCATAGTAAGGAGGTGTGCAGGATCCCTTCTGCGCAGTTAGAAAGCTTGTGGCATGACCAGACAGGCTTTGGGTGCAGGTGGAAGACCGAGAGGAGGTTGAGGAGGCAGAAGCAGTGGAGGAACTTTGACATAAAGAGGATTGACGCACAACTCGTGGGGACGGCAAGACTTGGACAGCAGCCCCTTGTCCTGCTTTCACCATAGTTACCCAGTGCCCAGTCAGTGACATGTAACGCCCCTGTCCATGCCTACTCGTCCAAGTGTCTGTGGTGAAATGCACCCTGTCACACACAGAGTTTCTCAAAGAAGCGGTGATGTTGTGTGCGACATGCTGGTGGAGCGCAGGCACACCTTTCTTTGAGAAGTAGTGCCGACTGGGCATCTGGTACTGGGGCACTGCGACGGACATAAGGTCTCGAAAATCCTCTGTGTCCACCAGGCGGAAAGGCAGCATTTCTGTAGCCAAGAGCTTGCAGATGGTGAAATTCAACCTCTTAGCTTTCTCATGGCTAGGAGGAAATGGTCTTTTACTTGTCCACATCTGAGGGACCGAGGGCTGGCTATTGTGCTTAGACGGGGTTGATAAGGGTGTCCCCGGCAAACTGCCGGTCTGTGAGGAAGATGCAGGAGGACATGTTAGGTTGCCTTGATCCAAAGGTGGTGCTATCGATGTCGGACAGCGCTCAACACCAGCTGGTGTTCCCACCTCCAAAGAAAATGATGACCTGCCAATCACGCTGACTGTTGCGGGTAAAGAGGTGGCAGGTCTGCGCCCCAAAACAGGTGTGACTGCTGTCCCCCGAGTCACAGAGGATGAAGAGGCCGCGGATGCACAAGATATGGCAGACGGTGGTTGGCCCGGCCGGCTAGGCCGCATTGTAGCACACTGAGCTTCCCACTGCAACTTATGCTTCATGTCCATGTGCCGGTTCATGCATGAAGTACTCAAACTATGTATTTTTTGGCCTCTACTTAGCTTTTGCTGACAAATGTTACAGATAACACGAGTTGGGTCATCTTTATCGATCTGAAAAAATGCCCAGGCTATGCAAGGCTTAGCACCCATGCGACCTGAAGAGCCACCACGACTTGTGGTGAGAGGCAGAGTTGTGTTTGAGGATGCAGTTGTTGACGTGCTTCCAGTACTACGTCTCTGTCCAGGAAGGCGCATCCTGACCTCGTCGTCACTAGCATCTTCCTCCACCTCCTCTGCTGACCTCATCTCTTGGCTGACTGTGGGTTGACAGTAAGTGGGATCTCCAACCTCATCATCATCACCCTGTGTGTTATCACACCCGTCGTCCTCAGAGCCAACCTGTTCCTGCCCTGACAAAAAACTAAAGTTGTCGCTCCAATCAGGTATTTGAGTCTTATCATCGTCTTCCTCATTGTCTCCACCAACAGGAGTTACAGTTTGGGAATGAGGGTCTACATTATGGTCAGAACCTTCTGCGTCTGGTCCTGGATCCGACTCATAAAGATTCTGGGCATCAGTGCAGATCATTTCCTCGTCTGGATTCACAGAAGCGCTGGAGTCGACCTCTGATTCCCAGGCTATAGTATGAGTAAACAGCTCTGCAGACTCAACCATCTGTTCTACCTCATACTCAGACGGGCAGCTGGAGATTTGGGAGCTGTGAGGAAGCAAGTGCGATTTGGGTGACACCTTTGAGGACTGGAGTATTTGTGATGTTGAAGTTGATGTGGAGGAGAGCCCACTTAAAGGAGCACTTGATATCCATTGAAGCACCTGCTGTTTTTGTGCCTCATCTGGAATTTGTAGCGATTGGCGTGGCCGTAAGAAAGGGATCTTATCACATTGTCCGCTAAAAGAAGTAGACATTTTAGTTTGGCTGGAAGATGGTCTTTCTTCTGCAGATGTTACTGTTGCTTTAACACCTACCCCACGGACACAACCTTTTTTCCCCTTCCCAACACGCCTATTCCCCTTTCCACCAGCAGCAGGCCTTTCTCCACTCATTTTGGTGGTTAACTAATTCACAACTCTGGAGTTGTTTGCACAAAAAAACAATGGATGGTAACCGAGCAGAGCTGAGTGGCCAAACTGTGGTATTAGGCCAAAACTATTGGCTGGGTTAGATGCAGAAAAAAATTATATTCAATTTGCAACCTGATGGAGGTCAGTATAGATGGACTAATACAACAAGTCCCACACACAGCTAGAAGCCCAATATTTTTTCAGAGGTAGATGCAGAAAAAAATATATTCAGTTTGCAACCTGATGGAGGTCAGTATAGATGGACTAATACAACAAGTCCCACACACAGCTAGAAGCCCAATATTTTTTCAGAGGTAGATGCAGAAAAAAATATATTCAGTTTGCAACC
This sequence comes from Phyllobates terribilis, assembly GCF_046119375.1. Classification (NCBI taxonomy): domain Eukaryota; kingdom Metazoa; phylum Chordata; class Amphibia; order Anura; family Dendrobatidae; genus Phyllobates; species Phyllobates terribilis. The sequence continues at coordinate 64,474,564 of NW_027362763.1, read as the reverse complement.
TGATGGAGGTCAGTATAGATGGACTAATACAACAAGTCCCACACACAGCTAGAAGCCCAATATTTTTTCAGAGGTAGATGCAGAAAAAAATTATATTCAGTTTGCAACCTGATGGAGGTCTGTATAGATGGATTAATAGAACAAGACCCACACACAGCTAGAAGCCCAATATTTTTTCAGAGGTAGATGCAGAAAAAAATATATTCAGTTTGCAACCTGATGGAGGTCAGTATAGATGGACTAATACAACAAGTCCCACACACAGCTAGAAGCCCAAATATTTTTTCAGAGTTACTGTAGATGCAGATAAAAATTATTTTTAATTTGCAACCTGATGGAGGTCAGTATAGATGGACTAATAGAGAAAGTCCGACACACTGCTAGAATGCCAAATATTTTTTCAGAGCTAGATGCAGAAAAAAATTAGATTCAGTTTGCAACCTGATGGAGGTCAGTATAGATGGACTAATAGAGAAAGTCCCACACACTGCTAGAAGGCCAAATATTTTTTCAGAGCTAGATGCAGAAAAAAATTAGATTCAGTTTGCAACCTGATGGAGGTCAGTATACATGGACTAACAGAGAAAGTCCCACACACTGCTAGAAGGCCAAATATTTTTTCAGAGCTAGATGCATACAAAAAATTATTTTGAATTTGCAACCTGATGGAGGTCAGTATAGGTGGACTAATAGAACAAGTCCCACACACTGCTAGAAGGCCAAATGTTTTTTCAGAGCTAGATGCAGAAAAAAATTATATTCAGTTTGCAACCTGATGGAGGTCTGTATAGATGGATTAATAGAACAAGACACACACACAGCTAGAAGCCCAATATTTTTTCAGAGCTAGATGCAGAAAAAAATTATATTCAGTTTGCAACCTGATGGAGGTCAGTATAGATGGAGTAATAGAACAAGACCCACACACAGCTAGAAGCCCAATATTTTTTCAGAGCTAGATGCAGAAAAAAATTATATTCAGTTTGCAACCTGATGGAGGTCAGTATAGATGGATTAATAGAACAAGACCCACACACAGCTAGAAGCCCAATATTTTTTCAGAGGTAGATGCAGAAAAAAATATATTCAGTTTGCAACCTGATGGAGGTCAGTATAGATGGACTAATACAACAAGTCCCACACACAGCTAGAAGCCCAATATTTTTTCAGAGGTAGATGCAGAAAAAAATATATTCAGTTTGCAACCTGATGGAGGTCAGTATAGGTGGACTAATAGAACAAGTCCCACACACTGCTAGAAGGCCAAATATTTTTTCAGAGCTAGATGCAGAAAAAAATTATATTCAGTTTGCAACCTGATGGAGGTCAGTATAGATGGATTAATAGAACAAGACCCACACACAGCTAGAAGCCCAATATTTTTTCAGAGCTAGATGCAGAAAAAAATTATATTCAGTTTGCAACCTGATGGAGGTCAGTATAGATGGATTAATAGAACAAGACCCACACACAGCTAGAAGCCCAATATTTTTTCAGAGCTAGATGCAGAAAAAAATTATATTCAGTTTGCAACCTGATGGAGGTCAGTATAGATGGATTAATAGAACAAGACCCACACACAGCTAGAAGCCCAATATTTTTTCAGAGCTAGATGCAGAAAAAAATTATATTCAGTTTGCAACCTGATGGAGGTCAGTATAGATGGATTAATAGAACAAGACCCACACACAGCTAGAAGCCCAATATTTTTTCAGAGGTAGATGCAGAAAAAATATATTCAGTTTGCAACCTGATGGAGGTCAGTATAGATGGACTAATACAACAAGTCCCACACACAGCTAGAAGCCCAATATTTTTTCAGAGGTAGATGCAGAAAAAAATATATTCAGTTTGCAACCTGATGGAGGTCAGTATAGGTGGATTAATAGAACAAGTCCCACACACTGCTAGAAGGCCAAATATTTTTTCAGAGCTAGATGCAGAAAAAAATTATATTCAGTTTGCAACCTGATGGAGGTCAGTATAGATGGATTAATAGAACAAGACCCACACACAGCTAGAAGCCCAATATTTTTTCAGAGCTAGATGCAGAAAAAAATTATATTCAGTTTGCAACCTGATGGAGGTCAGTATAGATGGATTAATAGAACAAGACCCACACACAGCTAGAAGCCGAATATTTTTTCAGAGGTAGATGCAGAAAAAAATATATTCAGTTTGCAACCTGATGGAGGTCAGTATAGATGGATTAATAGAACAAGACCCACACACAGCTAGAAGCCCAATATTTTTTCAGAGCTAGATGCAGAAAAAAATTATATTCAGTTTGCAACCTGATGGAGGTCAGTATAGATGGATTAATAGAACAAGACCCACACACAGCTAGAAGCCCAATATTTTTTCAGAGCTAGATGCAGAAAAAAATTATATTCAGTTTGCAACCTGATGGACGTCAGTATAGATGGATTAATAGAACAAGACCCACACACAGCTAGAAGCCCAATATTTTTTCAGAGCTAGATGCAGAAAAAAAATATATTCAGTTTGCAACCTGATGGAGGTCAGTATAGATGGATTAATAGAACAAGACCCACACACAGCTAGAAGCCCAATATTTTTTCAGAGGTAGATGCAGAAAAAATATATTCAGTTTGCAACCTGATGGAGGTCAGTATAGATGGACTAATACAACAAGTCCCACACACAGCTAGAAGCCCAATATTTTTTCAGAGGTAGATGCAGAAAAAAATATATTCAGTTTGCAACCTGATGGAGGTCAGTATAGGTGGACTAATAGAACAAGTCCCACACACTGCTAGAAGGCCAAATATTTTTTCAGAGCTAGATGCAGAAAAAAATTATATTCAGTTTGCAACCTGATGGAGGTCAGTATAGATGGATTAATAGAACAAGACCCACACACAGCTAGAAGCCCAATATTTTTTCAGAGCTAGATGCAGAAAAAAATTATATTCAGTTTGCAACCTGATGGAGGTCAGTATAGATGGATTAATAGAACAAGACCCACACACAGCTAGAAGCCCAATATTTTTTCAGAGCTAGATGCAGAAAAAAATTAGATTCAGTTTGCAACCTGATGGAGGTCAGTATAGATGGATTAATAGAACAAGACCCACACACAGCTAGAAGCCCAATATTTTTTCAGAGGTAGATGCAGAAAAAAATATATTCAGTTTGCAACCTGATGGAGGTCAGTATAGATGGACTAATACAACAAGTCCCACACACAGCTAGAAGCCCAATATTTTTTCAGAGGTAGATGCAGAAAAAAATATATTCAGTTTGCAACCTGATGGAGGTCAGTATAGGTGGACTAATAGAACAAGTCCCACACACTGCTAGAAGGCCAAATATTTTTTCAGAGCTAGATGCAGAAAAAAGTTATATTCAGTTTGCAACCTGATGGAGGTCAGTATAGATGGATTAATAGAACAAGACCCACACACAGCTAGAAGCCCAATATTTTTTCAGAGCTAGATGCAGAAAAAAATTATATTCAGTTTGCAACCTGATGGAGGTCAGTATAGATGGATTAATAGAACAAGACCCACACACAGCTAGAAGCCCAATATTTTTTCAGAGCTAGATGCAGAAAAAAATTATATTCAGTTTGCAACCTGATGGAGGTCAGTATAGATGGATTAATAGAACAAGACCCACACACAGCTAGAAGCCCAATATTTTTTCAGAGCTAGATGCAGAAAAAAATTAGATTCAGTTTGCAACCTGATGGACGTCAGTATAGATGGATTAATAGAACAAGACCCACACACAGCTAGAAGCCCAATATTTTTTCAGAGCTAGATGCAGAAAAAAAATATATTCAGTTTGCAACCTGATGGAGGTCAGTATAGATGGATTAATAGAACAAGACCCACACACAGCTAGAAGCCCAATATTTTTTCAGAGGTAGATGCAGAAAAAATATATTCAGTTTGCAACCTGATGGAGGTCAGTATAGATGGATTAATAGAACAAGACCCACACACAGCTAGAAGCCCAATATTTTTTCAGAGCTAGATGCAGAAAAAAATTATATTCAGTTTGCAACCTGATGGAGGTCAGTATAGATGGATTAATAGAACAAGACCCACACACAGCTAGAAGCCCAATATTTTTTCAGAGCTAGATGCAGAAAAAAATTATATTCAGTTTGCAACCTGATGGACGTCAGTATAGATGGATTAATAGAACAAGACCCACACACAGCTAGAAGCCCAATATTTTTTCAGAGCTAGATGCAGAAAAAAAATATATTCAGTTTGCAACCTGATGGAGGTCAGTATAGATGGATTAATAGAACAAGACCCACACACAGCTAGAAGCCCAATATTTTTTCAGAGGTAGATGCAGAAAAAATATATTCAGTTTGCAACCTGATGGAGGTCAGTATAGATGGACTAATACAACAAGTCCCACACACAGCTAGAAGCCCAATATTTTTTCAGAGGTAGATGCAGAAAAAAATATATTCAGTTTGCAACCTGATGGAGGTCAGTATAGGTGGACTAATAGAACAAGTCCCACACACTGCTAGAAGGCCAAATATTTTTTCAGAGCTAGATGCAGAAAAAAATTATATTCAGTTTGCAACCTGATGGAGGTCAGTATAGATGGATTAATAGAACAAGACCCACACACAGCTAGAAGCCCAATATTTTTTCAGAGCTAGATGCAGAAAAAAATTATATTCAGTTTGCAACCTGATGGAGGTCAGTATAGATGGATTAATAGAACAAGACCCACACACAGCTAGAAGCCCAATATTTTTTCAGAGCTAGATGCAGAAAAAAATTAGATTCAGTTTGCAACCTGATGGAGGTCAGTATAGATGGATTAATAGAACAAGACCCACACACAGCTAGAAGCCCAATATTTTTTCAGAGGTAGATGCAGAAAAAAATATATTCAGTTTGCAACCTGATGGAGGTCAGTATAGATGGACTAATACAACAAGTCCCACACACAGCTAGAAGCCCAATATTTTTTCAGAGGTAGATGCAGAAAAAAATATATTCAGTTTGCAACCTGATGGAGGTCAGTATAGGTGGACTAATAGAACAAGTCCCACACACTGCTAGAAGGCCAAATATTTTTTCAGAGCTAGATGCAGAAAAAAGTTATATTCAGTTTGCAACCTGATGGAGGTCAGTATAGATGGATTAATAGAACAAGACCCACACACAGCTAGAAGCCCAATATTTTTTCAGAGCTAGATGCAGAAAAAAATTATATTCAGTTTGCAACCTGATGGAGGTCAGTATAGATGGATTAATAGAACAAGACCCACACACAGCTAGAAGCCCAATATTTTTTCAGAGCTAGATGCAGAAAAAAATTATATTCAGTTTGCAACCTGATGGAGGTCAGTATAGATGGATTAATAGAACAAGACCCACACACAGCTAGAAGCCCAATATTTTTTCAGAGCTAGATGCAGAAAAAAATTAGATTCAGTTTGCAACCTGATGGACGTCAGTATAGATGGATTAATAGAACAAGACCCACACACAGCTAGAAGCCCAATATTTTTTCAGAGCTAGATGCAGAAAAAAAATATATTCAGTTTGCAACCTGATGGAGGTCAGTATAGATGGATTAATAGAACAAGACCCACACACAGCTAGAAGCCCAATATTTTTTCAGAGGTAGATGCAGAAAAAATATATTCAGTTTGCAACCTGATGGAGGTCAGTATAGATGGACTAATACAACAAGTCCCACACACAGCTAGAAGCCCAATATTTTTTCATAGGTAGATGCAGAAAAAAATATATTCAGTTTGCAACCTGATGGAGGTCAGTATAGGTGGACTAATAGAACAAGTCCCACACACTGCTAGAAGGCCAAATATTTTTTCAGAGCTAGATGCAGAAAAAAATTATATTCAGTTTGCAACCTGATGGAGGTCAGTATAGATGGATTAATAGAACAAGACCCACACACAGCTAGAAGCCCAATATTTTTTCAGAGCTAGATGCAGAAAAAAATTATATTCAGTTTGCAACCTGATGGAGGTCAGTATAGATGGATTAATAGAACAAGACCCACACACAGCTAGAAGCCCAATATTTTTTCAGAGCTAGATGCAGAAAAAAATTAGATTCAGTTTGCAACCTGATGGAGGTCAGTATAGATGGATTAATAGAACAAGACCCACACACAGCTAGAAGCCCAATATTTTTTCAGAGGTAGATGCAGAAAAAAATATATTCAGTTTGCAACCTGATGGAGGTCAGTATAGATGGACTAATACAACAAGTCCCACACACAGCTAGAAGCCCAATATTTTTTCAGAGGTAGATGCAGAAAAAAATATATTCAGTTTGCAACCTGATGGAGGTCAGTATAGGTGGACTAATAGAACAAGTCCCACACACTGCTAGAAGGCCAAATATTTTTTCAGAGCTAGATGCAGAAAAAAGTTATATTCAGTTTGCAACCTGATGGAGGTCAGTATAGATGGATTAATAGAACAAGACCCACACACAGCTAGAAGCCCAATATTTTTTCAGAGCTAGATGCAGAAAAAAATTATATTCAGTTTGCAACCTGATGGAGGTCAGTATAGATGGATTAATAGAACAAGACCCACACACAGCTAGAAGCCCAATATTTTTTCAGAGCTAGATGCAGAAAAAAAATATATTCAGTTTGCAACCTGATGGAGGTCAGTATAGATGGATTAATAGAACAAGACCCACACACAGCTAGAAGCCCAATATTTTTTCAGAGCTAGATGCAGAAAAAAATTAGATTCAGTTTGCAACCTGATGGAGGTCAGTATAGATGGACTAATAGAATGATGCTATGCCCAAAAGATTTTACTTCACTAGGTGCAGAAAAAAATTGGTATTCTATACACAGGTGGTATATCTTGCAACACAGATAGGCTACTCCACTGACTAACACACTCTGCAATAGGCCAAAAAGGATTAGCTTTGCTAGATTCAGCCAAATGCTGTGAAAAAAAACTTGCACAGCACTGGCACAGACCTGCCTGGCAAAAACTGATAGGAACTGATGTAACCTAGTCCTGAAAAGGACTCCAATTACAATTAGTCTTTACTCCCACAACCTATCTATTTAAGAGCACAGACCTGCCTGATAAAAGTCATAGGAAATGCTGTAACCTAGTCCTTAAAAGGACTGCAATCACAACTATTCCCTACTCCCAAGCTATCTGTATATTTGTGCGAAAATTGGCTTGAAATTAACAAGGTATAGCGCACACAGCAACAGCGGTGCCGTCTAACACGCAGCTGCAGCAGTGAGAAAATGGTGGCGACGGGGAAAATGGCTTGGTCTTATAGGGCAAGGACATGTGACATACACTGCCAATGACACATGCCCTTGCTTGTGTGAAAAAAAGCACTTCGCTCCGTGTGTGCGCTGCTGATAGGCTGACAGATTGCACCTCCCCACTGTAAATGCGGGAAAGAGAAAAAAAAATGGAGATCTTCATTGTTCCTGCAGAGATCCATCCCCTGCCCCTCCCCCCACCCCGCTGTACACTCAAACTGCGTATTAACATTAATTTTCATCATTACTGAGAAAAAATCCAGTTATGATTTTGGTGCACGAACAGTTATCGAACATAACCTCGAACAGCCGAATTTTTCTCAAATTGTTCGTGTTCGCCGAACGGCTCGAACACCGCCCAAAACAGCTCGAATTTGAGATTGGCGAACAGTTCGAGTAGAACAACGCTCATCTCTAGTGGACAGGTGAATGTGGCCAGGGACGGTGCGGAGCCAGTCCACAGCTTTTTTTGCTGAGTTGTATTTCACCACAGCCATATTCTTTAGCTTGGTGAAAGGACTTGGGAAACCATATCTACCCAGCTGTCATTTCACCCAGGAAGTCTTCTAAAGCTGCTTTCACTTGAAATCTGGCCTTTTAGGCTCGTGGAGGCGGAAGCTTTTCATAACCTCAAAGCCGGCGGTGGCCGGGTGTCCACACTTGGTCCCCAGCCGCCACTATTTCTCCTGGTATCGTCTCCGCCTTCCACAAGCACGGGTCCCACAACTTTACCTGTGCCCTCCCCAATGCACTTGCTGTGAAGGACCGCCTAACCACAAACACATGGACAGGTGAATGTGGCCAGGGACGGAACGGAGCCAGTCCACAGCTTTTTTTGCTGAAAGTTGTATTTAGCTCGGTGAAAGGACTGGCATAGAGGGAAACCCTATCTACCCTCGGTGTCATTTCTCCCAGGAAGTCCTCTAATGCAGCTTGTTGCAGAAGCAATGGCAGCCCGTCCAACATCAACTCGCACTTGTCGGTGGTGCTTTGAAACACAAACATCTTTCTTTTCGCATTTAATTTCATGAATACAGAGTTAGACAATGGCCTGATCTGCAATGCGGTTTAAGAAATAACATGCATAAGCATGTCCGATCCACATTAAAAAAGCAGCCATAGAGTGTCCGGGAACCTTCCCCCACACCTTTCTTAGCCAGCGCTGCTTCTCGGCAGGGTTGGACGGACCCACCAGAGAAAACCCGGAGACTCCTCCGGTGGGCCCTGGCTTCTCCTTCAGGATAGTTCATAGTGCCGAGGTGAGGCCATGATGATGATAGAGGCCACCATCTGCTTAGTTTTCTGTTACTTGGAATGCAAGTTCAAGTATGCAGCCAGCCACCCACCCACCCACAGGCCGCAACACTAAACTGACAGATTTCTGGGCAGCTGCTTGTGTAGCACCCTGAGGATTCGGCTGCTACAGGGGTATTGCACCTCAACCCAGAGGTGTGGTATTCCACTCCCGGGTAAGGATGGAGTGTGGAACTGAGCTCAGGAAGCTGCATGCACTACACACATCCCATTTCCGAGGAACAGACCAACGGTACTCCCACTTAGAAATGTGCAGGTACGACCGAGTCTGTTCCTGGCTGGAGTGGGAGGGGGGTGGTACATCCCAGTAGTGTAGGGGCAGATAGGGGGAGCAGCCTGGGTAAAGATAGGAGCTCATTGGGTGCTGGTCACCTGAGCTCACACATAGAGGGAGTATATAAGGTGGGCACCATCTAAGATCAGGGTCAGTCAGTCTGAGAGAAGTCAGTCAGCCTTTTGCAGAGTCAGAGGAAGAAAGCAGAAGAGCAGAGCAGCCCCAGAGCAAGAGTGAGAGAGGAGAGAAAGAAAGACCCAGAGGGGGAGACAGAAGGAACTCTGAGAACCCAAGTACAACCCTAGGGTGAAGAGTTGGCAACAGGGTACCGGATCCCAAACTGGTGGGGGCTAAAGCATACCTCAGCCAGAGACCGGAGGCCGTGGGCAGGATCTGCCACGGCCACCCACCACATCCACCCTGAAGGCAAACCACGTGTAGGGTCAGGGAACCCAAGGCCAAGGGTCTCTCAACAGAAGGCCCAAGGGAGCTGGACCTAGGTGGATCCCTGGTGGGGACGGCCAGAAGAAAGGACAAGAAGGAGGGCTCAGGGACACGCTCCGGACTTGCTTGGGGGTTGGCTGAATCCAGGACCTGGTGGACGCAGCACGGCTCGGGTGGTCACTCAAGGCCGGAGTGACCGGAATATCTGCAGTAAGTAAACACCCTGAACTGCACAACCCGACTCTGTCTTTAATTATCATCTACGCTGCACCACCACAACCCCCATCCTCTGCACCTGACCCCCCTGAGGCCATACCCCTCCCGTTGGGGGTTATACTATCTAAAGCTGCACCAACACCATCAGCCTCAGCGGACCCTGCTGCAGCGGCGGCCGTAGTGACCGCAATCCAACGGGTGGCGTAGTCGACATAACGAACTTTGTAACATCTGTAGGACTGCCACATACTCTGAGCTTGACACCCTGGGCACGGACCGGGTCACAGCCACTCGGAGACTACAACCCCCATCTGATCCGGCTCCGGGTATTCCCCTAAAGAATATGGCCCAGGGGGCGCGTCAACTTTGGCGTAGTCGGCAGGATAACGTGCCCGCAACACCCGGGTACTGCGTGCCTGAAGAAAAGAACAAGTTTACCTCAAAAAGAAGTCTCCCGCCGGTCCCGGAGGGTCCCCGCCATCGGACTCCATCACAGATCGATTCCCGCCGGTTGTCCGCCATTAACAGCTTTTTCCCGCCATCTGCAGAGTTTCCCGCCACTGGGAGACGATTCCCGCCATTTCCGAAGATTTCCCGCCTTGGAAGAGCGGACGCCATTATGGGCGTGCCAGAGGGTGGCAAGAGGCCGCCTCCCATCGTGGGCCAGGACCGAAAATGGCGCCAAAAGTGGAAACTGCCCCCACCAACAGAGACTGTGATGCTAGAGGTGTCTGTCAGCGTGAAAGAACTGCCCCTGGAGCTGACAATCACCAAGTGGCCCCGGGACCGCCCTCGAAGGGGGAGGACTGAGAAGAAGAGAGCAAAGATGGGTGTCGCCTGGAGCAGTCTGGAGAGAGCGCACCCGGAGACAAGAAGCCTAGAGCTGAGTCCAGAAAGAGCCTACCCGGAGATGGAGGGAGAGCCAGGCAGCACCGACCCAGTGGTCAGGAGCCTGTTGCCGGTCGCCACTCCAGAAGGCCTGCTGGAGACAACGGAAGGAGAGCAGAGCAGCACCGACCCGTTGGTCAGGAGCCTGCTAGAAGCAACGACCCCACTAGGCTTAGTGGAGGTCTTGGCACAGCTCCCCCGAGACCGGGAGTGTGCACAGACTGCGCTGGAGGGCCTCGCACGGAGGATGGCCCGGGTGCAGCGAGAGACGTTGGCGGAGTGGAGCCGTGAGATGGCCCAGCAGACAAGAACTCGTCAGCGGAGCACGCCACCCGAGACGAGGAGACAGACCGCCTCTGAGGATGGCGCAGGAGGACTGAAGGCCGGAGACGGCGCCAAGAAGGGAGCCGAACGAAAGGAGGCAGGTAAAGGGGACGTCTCTACCCCAAACCGGGAAACCGCGTACCTGCCCCAGCTCCCCGTCGCAGAGCCCGAAGTACCCCCTGCCGTGCCCGTAACCGCAACGTCACCGCCACAGACTAGGCCCCAAACGGAAGCCGTAGCCGCGACCCCTGTGACGTCACACGCCTAGACCCCGAGCGTGACCAAGCAGGAAGTACCACCAGCCTGGTCGCAAGGCCTAGTACCCCCGGGCGCCGCAATACCAACAGCGCCCCCTACCTCCGCGGAGCCACCGGCCTGGTCGCAGGGCCAAGTAGCCCAGGGCGCCGCCGTCCTTACGGTGCCCTTCACTTTCCAGGTGCCCCAGGCCTGGCCGCAAGGCCTGGGCAACCCGGGCGCCACCACCACCGCGCCCATAAAACCAAAAGTGCCGCATCTGGGAGAAAATCTATTTGCCCAGCATACGTGCCCGAACGGGTCTGAAGCTAAAGTTAATCACAAAGAAAGAGCAGGAGGACGTCGTCGTTGAGTACAGCAAAGTAGAAGCTGTATATAGTTGCCCGTCGGGGCACAGTGAACCGTTGCTGCTATTATAGTCCCCGTTGGGACCAGAGAATTGAACTGTTACCCGTATTTCCCTTAATCCCTCTGACCGAGGACTGAGAGCGGTCATCCCTTTCCTAAATACCTGGCCGAGGACTGAGAGCGGCCATATCCCCTTGTATATAGTTGCGCTTCCTAAAGCGCCCCCTACCGGTTTTATAGGAAAACCATTTTTCTAGAGAAACTGTTGCACTTTTCCCGGGCACACGTTGCACAGTGTCCGGAGGAGGAGCTAGAAGCAAGAGAAGTCTACGAGAATGTTATTTATGAAAAAAGTTTTATTGCTGATATATATGTTTTATATGTTTTTATTATGTTGTTTATGCAAAAATTGTATGTTTTGGTGTTTTTATATCTTACAGCCCGAGGACGTGCTGTGATTTACCAGGGGGGAATGTAGCACCCTGAGGATTCGGCTGCTACAGGGGTATTGCACCTCAACCCAGAGGTGTGGTATTCCACTCCCGGGTAAGGATGGAGTGTGGAACTGAGCTCAGGAAGCTGCATGCACTACACACATCCCATTTCCGAGGAACAGACCAACGGTACTCCCACTTAGAAATGTGCAGGTACGACCGAGTCTGTTCCTGGCTGGAGTGGGAGGGGGGTGGTACATCCCAGTAGTGTAGGGGCAGATAGGGGGAGCAGCCTGGGTAAAGATAGGAGCTCATTGGGTGCTGGTCACCTGAGCTCACACATAGAGGGAGTATATAAGGTGGGCACCATCTAAGATCAGGGTCAGTCAGTCTGAGAGAAGTCAGTCAGCCTTTTGCAGAGTCAGAGGAAGAAAGCAGAAGAGCAGAGCAGCCCCAGAGCAAGAGTGAGAGAGGAGAGAAAGAAAGACCCAGAGGGGGAGACAGAAGGAACTCTGAGAACCCAAGTACAACCCTAGGGTGAAGAGTTGGCAACAGGGTACCGGATCCCAAACTGGTGGGGGCTAAAGCATACCTCAGCCAGAGACCGGAGGCCGTGGGCAGGATCTGCCACGGCCACCCACCACATCCACCCTGAAGGCAAACCACGTGTAGGGTCAGGGAACCCAAGGCCAAGGGTCTCTCAACAGAAGGCCCAAGGGAGCTGGACCTAGGTGGATCCCTGGTGGGGACGGCCAGAAGAAAGGACAAGAAGGAGGGCTCAGGGACACGCTCCGGACTTGCTTGGGGGTTGGCTGAATCCAGGACCTGGTGGACGCAGCACGGCTCGGGTGGTCACTCAAGGCCGGAGTGACCGGAATATCTGCAGTAAGTAAACACCCTGAACTGCACAACCCGACTCTGTCTTTAATTATCATCTACGCTGCACCACCACAACCCCCATCCTCTGCACCTGACCCCCCTGAGGCCATACCCCTCCCGTTGGGGGTTATACTATCTAAAGCTGCACCAACACCATCAGCCTCAGCGGACCCTGCTGCAGCGGCGGCCGTAGTGACCGCAATCCAACGGGTGGCGTAGTCGACATAACGAACTTTGTAACATCTGTAGGACTGCCACATACTCTGAGCTTGACACCCTGGGCACGGACCGGGTCACAGCCACTCGGAGACTACAACCCCCATCTGATCCGGCTCCGGGTATTCCCCTAAAGAATATGGCCCAGGGGGCGCGTCACTTGCACTTGAAATATGGCCTTTTAGGCTCGTGGAGGCGGAAGCTTTTCATAACCTCATGCCGGCGGCAGCTGGGTGTCCATACTCGGTCCCCAGCCGCCACTATTTCTCCCAGTATCGTCTCCACCTTCCACAAGCAGGGGTCCCACAACATTATCCGTGCCCTCCCCAATGCACTTACTGGGAAGGACCGCCTACCCACAAACACGTGGACAGGTGAATGTGGTCAGGGACGGTACGGAGCCAGTACACAGCATTTTTTGCTGAGAGTTGTATTTAGCTCGGTGAAAGGACTGACATAGAGGGAAACCGTATCTACTCCGGCTGTCATTTCTCTGTCACCAGGTTCCGCCCATTGTCACACTCGACCATGCCTGGCTGTATGTTCAGCGGTGAGAGCCACAGATCAGGCTGCTGTGTTACAGCTTTCAACAACTCTGCAACGCTGGGCAGCTTGTCAATTTAGCATTAAGCATGTTATCTTCAGCACAGCCTGTTGCCGCTTGGCCAAGGCAGTGCTGCAGTGCTGTCAGCTTGTGACTGATGTCATTTCGGAGATGGAGGAGGAGGTGCAGGAGCTGAACAATGTGATTACATTGAGGTTAAATTAGTGACGCTGTTTTTTATACTAAAAAGAGATCCTATTGTTTTGGTTTTTTTAAGTTAGTTTTTAAGACAAATGCATTCACCGGGAAATGTCATTTTAACATTTTACAACCTTATCTGGCAATGTGGTGTGTGACACATCATCAGACACATCCTGTTTTATTTATGATGGAGGGACACTGAAAGTCATAAAGCCTATTTTTATAGGGACATCAGACGGCCCTCACTATTCTTAAAAGGCCAGCAGTCGGCCCTCGCTATTTTTAGAGAGCCATCAGCCGGCTATGCTTTGTTGTTCCCATTATTAACAAGTGGGTCTCCTATACTGTTACTGCGTATTGTAAGGTGGCGGTGTTCACACCGTGCAGTAAGTGAGGCAGTGACCCAAGCAAGTTCAATATAAACAGGTTTTATTTCAACAACTCACGGGTTAACAGAAAGTCCTCCGGTTCGCAGCCGGGTTAACAGAAAGTCCATACACAATGGTTGCCGAGGGCAACAGCTGTGCTGGCCGCTCAGAGCCTGACAGGTGCAGAGGGATCCCAGGCAGGGGTTCAGCCACCCTCAGTCCTGCTGAGGTTTCCTGCTGTGCTCCTAGCAGGTTCCAATATAGAACACCACTAATCCTTAGTGCAGGGGTTTTAAAGGACTTGTGCCAAGAGCCACTGGAAAACCCGGGTTGGAGGGAGAAGGCCGCCCCACTGCCTCCTATGACCTCCTCCCAGAAATGAAGCCCCTGCCAGGTTTTACTAATCTGCCTTAGCCAGATAGCCTGACTAGGTCCACGCTCACCTTCATTCCTGCATTGCAGTTGCAGGTGTGTCTGTGACTGCAATGCACTCCAATGGTTTTAATAGGTCTCTGTGCACATTCTCGGGGAGATATAACGTCCCTCGTATACGATCCCGGTCACTGCCTCACATATCCCCCCCCTCTGTTCAAACTTGTGGGGTTGAACATTTGCCATCATACAGGGTGCCCGGGACAGGGCATCCGCGTTTCCCTGCGACTTCCCAGGGCGATGTTCTACAGAGAAACTGAAATTTTGCAGTGACAGGAACCACCTGGTGACTCGCGCATTCCTCTCCTTGGCATTTCTCATCCATACCAAGGGTGAGTGGTCGTCACCAAGCGGAACTGACGCCCGAGTAAATAATAACGTAGCGATTCCAAGGCCCACTTAATAGCCAAACACTCCTTCTCTACCACGCTATAGTTTTTCTCTGCCGAGACGAGTTTTCTACTCAAGTAGGTGACCGGGTGCTCTTCACCATTCACTTTTTGTGAAAATACCGCTCCTAGGCCTACCTCCGAGGCATCTGTCTGTACAATGAAGGTTTCCTTGAAGTTGGGGCTAATGAGGACCGGCTGTCCACACAGGGCCAACTTCATGGACTGAAAAGCTTCTTCTGCCTTAGGGTTCCACTGAACCATTACCGATTTTTTTCCTTTCAAGAGATCAGTCAGGGCCGCCGTTTGCCCAGCAAAATTAGGTATAAACCGGCGGTAATACCCAAGGATGCCAAGGAACGCCCTCACCTGCTTTGTACTTGACGGTTTAGGCCAGTTTTTATGGCCTCAACTTTATTGATTTGGGGCTTAATAGCTCCTCGGCCTATCACATACCCCAAATATCGGGCTTCTTCTAGCTCTATCGCACATTTTTTTGGATTTGCCGTTAACCCCGCAGCTCTGAGAGACTCCAGAACCGCTTGTACCTGGGATAGGTGCGTATGCCAGTCAGTGCTAAAGATGATGTCATCTAAATACGCGGACGCGTACTCCTGATGAGGCTTGAGCACTATGTCCATCAACCTCTGGAATGTAGCCGGGGCCCCATGTAACCCAAAAGATAAGACCACATAGTGGTATAGACCCTCTGGCGTTACGAAGGCGTTTTTTTCCTTTGCCGAATCTGTGAGAGGTACCTGCCAGTAACCCTTGGTGAGATCGAGCGTGGTAAAGTACTTGGCCTGCCCCAGTCTCTCAATCAGCTCGTCCACCCTGGGCATTGGATAGAGGTCAAACTTTGACACTTCATTCAATTTCCGGAAATCGTTACAGAAGCATAACGATCCGTCTGGTTTTGGAATCAGTACAATGGGGCTAGCCCACTCACTCCGTGACTCCTCTATGACGCCTAACTGAAGAATTTGTTTTACCTCAGCCATGATGGGTTGCTTCCGGGCTTCGGGTACCCGGTACGGTCTCATTCGCGCCCTTACCCCAGGTTCGGTGACAATGTCATGTTGGATCACGTTAGTCCTACACGGTAGCTCTGAGAACACGTCGGTATTGTGCTACACCAGCGAGCGAGCCTCCCGTCGCTGCTGTTTAGTGAGGGCATCACTTATCCTGACCTCCCCCTCGGACGCTTCCCTGGCTAAAGGTAGAGAACTCTCTGGCGATACGCCCGGGGTGACGTCTGTAACTAAACACTCTCTGTCTTTCCAAGGTTTAGCAGGTTTACATGGTAAAGCTGCTCAGGTTTCCTTTTTCCGGGCTGATACACCTGGTAATTTACCTCCCCCACTTTTTCTCGAACCTCATATGGCCCTTGCCACTTGGCCATGAGTTTACTCTCGGTTGTGGTTACCAGAACTAACACCCGATCGCCCTTGTTAAAAGACCTGACTCTGGCCCTTTTATTATATGTGCGCCTCTGGACTGCTTGGGCATCTAACAGATGTTCTTTCACAATGGGCATGATCAGCGCGATCCGGTCCTGCATACTAGCCACGTGTTCAATTATACTCCTATGTGGAGTCGGCTCTTGTTCCCATGTCTCTTTGGCTACGTCCAACAGACCCCTAGGGTGTCTGCCATACAATAACTCAAAGGAAGAGAATCCTGTGGAAGCCTGGGGTACCTCACGGATGGCGAACATCAGATAGGGTAGCAACATGTTCCAATCCCTCCCGTCCTTAGAAACCACCTTTTATAACATGGACTTGAGGGTTTTATTGAACCATTCTACTAGCCCGTCGGTTTGAGGGTGGTACACCGAGGTGCGCAATTGTTTAATTTTTAGCAATTTGCACAGTTCCCTTGTCACCTTGGACATAAAAGGGGTCCCTTGATCCGTCAGGATCTCCTTAGGTAGTCCAAGGTGACAGAACATAGCAAACAGCTCCCGTGCAATCAGTTTTGCTGAGGTGTGGCGTAGTGGTATAACCTCCGGGTACCGGGTGGCATAGTCGACGACCACCAGTATATGTTGGTGGCCACGGGCGCATTTTACAATAGGCCCTACCAAGTCCATTGCAATTCGTTCAAAAGGTACCTCTATCACTGGCAGGGGTACCAATGGGCTACGGAAACTTGCGGTGGGTGTGGTCAACTGACCTTCGGGGAAAGATTCGCAGTACCTTTTGACCTCCGTGTAAACCCCAGGCCAAAAGAACCGCTGTAAGATACGCTCTAGAGTCTTTTTTACCCCTACGTGTCCACCCAGCAGGTGTGAGTGTGCCATCTCCAGAATCGCCCGACGGTACGACTGAGGTGCCACTAACTGATCCACAACCTCGTCCCTGATCTTATCTATCCTATAGAGCAACTCACCGTTGATTACCATGCATGGAAATACAGTATCTGCACTGGGCTGTTGAGCTACGCCATTTACCTCTAACACCCTTTCCCGCGCCTGAGCCAGGGTGGGATCCTGTAGCTGAGCCGTCCCAAACGTGTCCCGGGACACTTCCAGCTCGGGGATCGATGGGATCTCCTCGACCTCTCCTGCCAGCACCTCTAAGGGAAACCTATCGGGGTCACACTCTGTCCCTAGGTTGGACACCCCTACGGCAGGTTCCCCTGACTCAGGTTCGTCGGGTACAATGCCTGTAATCCATTTTTCCGGGGGAGAGTGGATTTTGTTTTTCCACAGAGTCCAGAACAGGGGCAAGTCTCTTCCCAACACCGTCCCATAGGGAAGAGTTTTTACCACCCCTACCACATGTTTTATTTCTCCACACGGCGTGGACAAGACTACCTCCTCAGTTGGGCACTCTCGGAGGTCCCCATGGATACACACAACCCCGACGGGCCGTTCACCGGGGTTGTCTCCTGCCACCAGCGACCCATGTACCAAAGTCACAAGGCTCCCTGAGTCCAGGAGGGCCTCCGTGGGGTACCCATTAACCAGTACCTGGCATAGTTGGAGTTCACTGTCCCGTGGGTCGGCGCTCGCCGTGCAGACGGTCTGGGCATACATTGAGACCCGGCGGCTATATCCGCAGTCCATGGGTTCCGTAGTCAGGGGGCAATTAGCAACCACATGTCCCGGCCCCTGAC
Source organism: Phyllobates terribilis (assembly GCF_046119375.1). Classification (NCBI taxonomy): domain Eukaryota; kingdom Metazoa; phylum Chordata; class Amphibia; order Anura; family Dendrobatidae; genus Phyllobates; species Phyllobates terribilis. Next base: position 64,456,634 of record NW_027362763.1, on the reverse strand, counting down.
ACCTCCAGCACCTAAGGGTGGAGGCACTGTTAGGTCTTATGACAGTCTGGGAGGGAACCGGTCTCCTGCCACTCTCACTCCGGGGTTCCTATTCAGCACGGTTACGGTGCTGACTGTCCCCAGCAGAGGGACGCGACCCCTTTCCTGACTCCTGGGTGGGCAGGGATCGGCATGACAGCCGCAAGGGGGCAGATTCCCGAATAAAGTCCTGAGTGGCCGAGTAGCGCTCGATCAAGTGTGCCGGGGTCCCCTTGCCCCACCCAACGTTGGATAGCGGCTGGTAGGGTCCTCACCAGATGGTCAATCACCACCCTCTCCACCATCTTGGCTGGAGTCAAAGTCTCAAGCTGGAGCCACCTCTTTACCAGCTGCAGGAGGTCATAAGCCTGAGAACGGGCGGGTCGGGTCTCCACATAGGCCCACGAAAACACACGCTGAGCCCTCACGTATGTATTGACCCCCAGCCGGGCAAGGATCTCACCTTTGAGTCTCTGGTAGTCCTGGGCGTCCTCTTGACTGAGGTCGAAGCAGGCCTTTTGGGCATCGCCGACCAAAAACGGAGCCACCACTTCTGCCCACTGGCCGGCTGGTAGGTTTTCCCGCTCTGCCGTGTGCTCATAAATGGTCAGGAAGGCTTTCATGTCGTCCTCCGGTCCCATCTTCCTCAACGCTGAGCGAACCTTGTCCCGGGCTTCGCGACGTTCTGGGGCTGGTGTCGTCGGTGTCTCCCGCAGGGCAGCAATCTGTTGCAGCAACAGTTTGTTTGTTTTCTGCTGCTGCTGCTGGTACAGTAGCTGCTGCTGTTGATTATGCTGCTGTTCCCGCTCCTGCTGTTGCCGCTGAGACTGCAGCTGCTGCTGCTGGGTAAGTACCAGCTGCTTGAACAGCTCATCCATTTTGTCCACGCGGTGAGGCTGAAAGGTGGCAGGCCGTATTGTGGTCATGCAGCGGCCGGTGGGGTATGCCTCAGTCACTACGCCCGCATTCTCCACCAAACTGTAAGGCGGCTGTAACATACCTGGCGGCGTCCTTGCATAGTGGTCCATCTCCCACTGTGCAAGAGCGCGCACTTGATCTCCTGTCCAGAATGTCTCTCTGGCTTCCCTCCATGCTGTCTGTTTGTGTCTGTTTCTGCTGCTTAAGGGCGGCGCCCGATCACTTCCTGCTTTTTGTACCTGCTGTGGGTCACACCTCTTGTGCGTCCTCAGCCTATTGCTGTCTGTCACCTGGTATATAGCTCAGCTGCGCCCATCTATCCCTGCCTGAGCATAGTGTTTCTTTCAGTGTGTGCTTGCACTCTGAAGGTGCCAGGTCCCGTTCTGTGTTCTCTTGTCTGCCTATCCTGGAGGCTGTATTTCCAGGCCTGTCTGAACACGCTCCTAGCCTGTTCCTCCTGCCTTCTAGGGGCCGATTACCTAGACCTGTTCCTGTATCTTGTCTGACCTGTCTGAACACGCTCCTAGCCTGTTCCTCCTGCCTTCTAGGGGCCGATTACCTAGACCTGTTCCTGTATCTTGTCTGACCTGTCTGAACACGCTCCTAGCCTGTTCCTCCTGCCTTCTAGGGGCCGATTACCTAGACCCGCTCCTGTATCTTGTCTGTCCTGTCTGAACACGCTCCTTGCCTGTTCGTCCTGCCTCTCTGGGGGCCGTATTCCCAGACCCGCTCCTGTATCCCGCTGCAGTGTCGGTCTCCTCCGTACACTCAGTTCCAGTCTGAACTCTCTCCTATCCTTTACCAGTTTTGCCTCTATGTCCGTTCCCTTCCTTTTTCTGCAGAGTCTGAACTCGTACCTAACTCCTGCTTGTTGTCTCTGTACTCCCGTTTGTGAGTTTGTGGTCCACTCGCTACTTCACTGCAAGTACCCTGTGGGTGTCTGGCTCTGCCTTTCCCTTCCTGTCTGTTCCGTGTGAACAGAGCCCTGTCCCCCCTACTCAGCCTAGCCTGCTCTGACTCCTTTGCTCACCGCTCCGGCGGTTCTAGTCTGCTCTGACTCCTTTGCTTACCGCTCCGGCGGTTCTAGCCTGCTCTGACTCCTTGCTCACTGCTCCGGCAGTCCTGTCCTGCCCTGCTTCTGCCCGCTGCTCCGGCAGTCCTGTCCTGCCCTGCTTCTGCCCGCTGCTCCGGCAGTCCTGTCCTGCCCTGCTTCTGCCCGCTGCTCCGGCAGTCCTGTCCTGCCCTGCTTCTGCCCGCTGCTCCGGCAGTCCTGTCCTGCCCTGCTTCTGCCCGCTGCTCCGGCAGTCCTGTCCTGCCCTGCTTCTGCCCGCTGCTCCGGCAGTCCTGTCCTGCCCTGCTTCTGCCCGCTGCTCCGGCAGTCCTGTCCTGCCCTGCTTCTGCCCGCTGCTCCGGCAGTCCTGTCCTGCCCTGCTTCTGCCCGCTGCTCCGGCAGTCCTGTCCTGCCCTGCTTGTGCTCGCTGCTCCTGCAGCCCTGTCCTGCTCTGTTCTTGCCCACCGCTTCGGGCGTTCCCTCTCTGCTGTGGTTGTCTACCGCATCTGCGGTTCTGTGACCCAGTCTGTACTGGGTCTTAACCTTTCTGTGCTCCAGCCCGTCCTTTCGGCCCGTACCTCCCTGCCTGCATACTCGCCTGTATCCACCCATCTGCATACCTGCCGTGTTTGCTTATATCCACCAGTCTGTGCCAGCCTAACCTGCCTGTTCCTGAGTCCCAGTGTGTACTGGGTCCTATCCCGCCTGTGTTCCTACCTGCTAGTGCCTCCCTGTCTGCACTCTAGCTGTGCTTGCCTGTACCCCTCTACCTGTATTGTTCCTGAGTCCCAGTGTGTACTGGGTCCTATCCCGCCTGTGTTCCTACCTGCTAGTGCCTCCCTGTCTGCACTCTAGCTGCGCTTGCCTTTACCCGCCTGCCTGCATACCAGTCGTGCCTGCCTATACCCTCCAGTCTGTGCGCCAGCCTAACCAGCCTGATCCAGTAATCCCTGTGTGGGTCAACCCCCGTGTCCGGAGTTTGACCTGGAGTAGCACCTGGTCCCTCTGCCCGGTTTCTCCCTGGTGCACTGGCGTCGTATGCCGTCGTGCCATCTTGGTCGGATCGGCCAGATACTTAGTCACGCCCCTCCAGGCACTCTCCGGTTCATGGTCCAGTGGAATCACTACAATCACACGCACACGCCGCTCAGCCCGGGCGTGTGCATAACAGCATGCTCAGGCCATGGTTCCCGTTGAGCCCCACGGCCTTCGCTCTCTGAGAAGTTTTCCAGCGAATACATGCATTAAAATAAATAAATAAATTTTTTTTTCCTTAGCTGAGTTCCAGGCGAATTACGCACCGTCCAGATGGATCTATCAGCTCTCGTTCCTGCGGATCCGCCACGTTACTATGGGGATCCAAGACAGTGTCGTGCATTTGTGGAGCAATGCATGCTACACTTTAAGGCCTACCCTCTCTATTTTCCTTCCGATTGGGCTAAAGTGGCCTTTATGATTGACTACCTAGCGGGTGATGCCTTGAAATGGGTCACCCCCCTATGGGAAGCATGGGATCCTGTCGTCCTTGACCTGCAGGCCTTCCTGGTGGCCTTTCGTATGGTCTTCGAGGACCCTAACCCTGAAGCCCCTGCTGAAGCTTCACTTCCCAATATCCCGGAGCAGCCCCGACGGGTAATGTGTGTGGGTAGCGCAATAGTCCTCCAGCCCAATGAGACTACTGCCCACCCAGAATCCTCACAGGGTGACTACGCTTTCCGGAATACTTCTCCCAACCTCAAGAGGCAGTCCAGACGTGCTAGACATAGAGGCAAGCCGTCACGCCAGGGTCTGTCCTCCCTGAGACCTCCTGACCCCAACCTTGAAGTCCCTACTGAAGCTTCATCTCCCTGTATCCCGGAGAAGCCCCAACGGGTAATGTGCGTGGGTAGTGCACCAGTTCTCCTGCCCGAAGAGACTTCTGCCCATCCAGACTCCACACAGGAGAACTTCCTGCACCCGGCATCAGATGCTTCACCCACTTTAACCGGTGTGCATGTCCAAGGATGCTCCAAAGCTGTGGTTACCTCAGAGTCTGTGCACCTCTACTACCTGGCGGAGGACCCCCTGTTGCCTCCTGAATCCTCCGGGATACCACTCGATGACAAATGGAGAGAGAATTCTCTACACCCGGTACTCGATACTTTGTCCGCTTCGTCCTGTGAGCCTGACAATGGGTACCCCAAAGTGGTAGTTACCCCCGAGTCTCTACACCCCTCCGACTAGGCGGAGGACCTCCAGTTGTCTCCTGAACCCTTCGGGGTGCTACCTGGTAGCGAAAGGACAGAGACTCTCCTATACTCTGTACCTGATACCTCGCTCGCTTCGTCCAGTGAGTCCAACCTAGTGTACTCCGAAGCAGAGGTTACTCCCGAGTCTCTACACCCCTCCGACCAGGCGGAGGACCTCCAGTTGTCTCCTGAACCCTTCGGGGTGCTACCTGGTAGCGAAAGGACAGAGACTCTCCTATACTCTGTACCTGATACCTCGCTCGCTTCGTCCAGTGAGTCCAACCTAGTGTACTCTGAAGCAGTGGTTACTCCCGAGTCTCTACACTCCTCTGACCAGGCGGAGGACCTCCAGTTGTCTCCAGAACCCTTCGGGGTGCCACCTGGTGGTAAATGGACAGAGACTTTCCTATATCCTGGATCTGATACCTCGCTTGCTTCGTCCAGTGAGTCCGACCTAGTGTACTCTGAAGCAGAGGTTACCCGTGAGTCTCTACACCCCTCTGACCAGGCGGAGGACCGCCAGTTGTCTCCAGAACCCTTCGGGGTGCCACCTGGTGGAGAATGGACAGAGACTTTCCTATACTCGGTACCCGATACCTCGCCTGCTTCGTCCAGTGAGTCCGACCTAGTGTACTCTGAAGCAGATGTTTTCTCTGAGCCTCTGCACTCTTCTGACCCGGCGGAGGACCTCCAGTTGTTTCCTGAATCCTCCGGGGTACCACCAGAAAACAAAGAGACAGTGACTTTTCCTCATTATGTACCTGATAACCCGTCTATTTCTTCCTGTGAGCTTGACAAGATGTACCTCGAAGCAGAGATTACCCCCAAGTCTCTGTCCCCCTCCAACCCGGTGGAGGACTTCCAGTTGTCTCCTGTACCCTCTGGGGTGCCACCTGAAAATATGTGGAGAGAGACTTCCTTGTGTGCTGTTCCTGGTACTCCACCCGTTTCGTCTGTTGCTAAGGGTGGCTGGATGGGAGGTAGCATCCTAGCTACCCAGAGGAGACCAGTTTTTCCGGTGGACAGTGGAAGTGATCTCTTCGAAGTGAAGAATTGGCCCTCGAATTCCCTGCGGAAGATTCTGGCAGGCCTGAAGAAGAGGGGGCGTAAGGGGGGGGGTACTGTAACATACCTGGCGGCGTCCTTGCATAGTGGTCCATCTCCCACTGTGCAAGAGCGCGCACTTGATCTCCTGTCCAGAATGTCTCTCTGGCTTCCCTCCATGCTGTCTGTTTGTGTCTGTTTCTGCTGCTTAAGGGCGGCGCCCGATCACTTCCTGCTTTTTGTACCTGCTGTGGGTCACACCTCTTGTGCGTCCTCAGCCTATTGCTGTCTGTCACCTGGTATATAGCTCAGCTGCGCCTATCTATCCCTGCCTGAGCATAGTGTTTCTTTCAGTGTGTGCTTGCACTCTGAAGGTGCCAGGTCCCGTTCTGTGTTCTCTTGTCTGCCTATCCTGGAGGCTGTATTTCCAGGCCTGTCTGAACACGCTCCTAGCCTGTTCCTCCTGCCTTCTAGGGGCCGATTACCTAGACCTGTTCCTGTATCTTGTCTGACCTGTCTGAACACGCTCCTAGCCTGTTCCTCCTGCCTTCTAGGGGCCGATTACCTAGACCTGTTCCTGTATCTTGTCTGACCTGTCTGAACACGCTCCTAGCCTGTTCCTCCTGCCTTCTAGGGGCCGATTACCTAGACCCGCTCCTGTATCTTGTCTGTCCTGTCTGAACACGCTCCTTGCCTGTTCGTCCTGCCTCTCTGGGGGCCGTATTCCCAGACCCGCTCCTGTATCCCGCTGCAGTGTCGGTCTCCTCCGTACACTCAGTTCCAGTCTGAACTCTCTCCTATCCTTTACCAGTTTTGCCTCTATGTCCGTTCCCTTCCTTTTTCTGCAGAGTCTGAACTCGTACCTAACTCCTGATTGTTGTCTCTGTACTCCCGTTTGTGAGTTTGTGGTCCACTCGCTACTTCACTGCAAGTACCCTGTGGGTGTCTGGCTCTGCCTTTCCCTTCCTGTCTGTTCCGTGTGAACAGAGCCCTGTCCCCCCTACTCAGCCTAGCCTGCTCTGACTCCTTTGCTCACCGCTCCGGCGGTTCTAGTCTGCTCTGACTCCTTTGCTTACCGCTCCGGCGGTTCTAGCCTGCTCTGACTCCTTGCTCACTGCTCCGGCAGTCCTGTCCTGCCCTGCTTCTGCCCGCTGCTCCGGCAGTCCTGTCCTGCCCTGCTTCTGCCCGCTGCTCCGGCAGTCCTGTCCTGCCCTGCTTCTGCCCGCTGCTCCGGCAGTCCTGTCCTGCCCTGCTTCTGCCCGCTGCTCTGGCAGTCCTGTCCTGCCCTGCTTCTGCCCGCTGCTCCGGCAGTCCTGTCCTGCCCTGCTTCTGCCCGCTGCTCCGGCAGTCCTGTCCTGCCCTGCTTCTGCCCGCTGCTCCGGCAGTCCTGTCCTGCCCTGCTTCTGCCCGCTGCTCCGGCAGTCCTGTCCTGCCCTGCTTCTGCCCGCTGCTCCGGCAGTCCTGTCCTGCCCTGCTTGTGCTCGCTGCTCCTGCAGCCCTGTCCTGCTCTGTTCTTGCCCACCGCTTCGGGCGTTCCCTCTCTGCTGTGGTTGTCTACCGCATCTGCGGTTCTGTGACCCAGTCTGTACTGGGTCTTAACCTTTCTGTGCTCCAGCCCGTCCTTTCGGCCCGTACCTCCCTGCCTGCATACTCGCCTGTATCCACCCATCTGCATACCTGCCGTGTTTGCTTATATCCACCAGTCTGTGCCAGCCTAACCTGCCTGTTCCTGAGTCCCAGTGTGTACTGGGTCCTATCCCGCCTGTGTTCCTACCTGCTAGTGCCTCCCTGTCTGCACTCTAGCTGTGCTTGCCTGTACCCCTCTACCTGTATTGTTCCTGAGTCCCAGTGTGTACTGGGTCCTATCCCGCCTGTGTTCCTACCTGCTAGTGCCTCCCTGTCTGCACTCTAGCTGCGCTTGCCTTTACCCGCCTGCCTGCATACCAGTCGTGCCTGCCTATACCCTCCAGTCTGTGCGCCAGCCTAACCAGCCTGATCCAGTAATCCCTGTGTGGGTCAACCCCCGTGTCCGGAGTTTGACCTGGAGTAGCACCTGGTCCCTCTGCCCGGTTTCTCCCTGGTGCACTGGCGTCGTATGCCGTCGTGCCATCTTGGTCGGATCGGCCAGATACTTAGTCACGCCCCTCCAGGCACTCTCCGGTTCATGGTCCAGTGGAATCACTACAATCACACGCACACGCCGCTCAGCCCGGGCGTGTGCATAACAGCGGCGGTGTTCACACCGTGCAGTAAGTGAGGCAGTGACCCAAGCAAGTCCAATATAAACAGGTTTTATTTCAGCAACTCACGGGTTAACAGAAAGTCCTCCGGTTCGCAGCCGGGATAACAGAAAGTCCATACACAATGATTGCCGAGGGCAACGGCCGTGCTGGCCGCTCAGAGCCTGACAGGTGCAGAGCCTTCCCAGGCGTGGGTTCAGCCACCCTCAGTCCTGCTGAGCTTTCCTGCTGTGCTCCTAGCAGGTTCCAACATAGAACAACTCTAATCCTTAGTGCAGGGTTTTAAAGGACTTGTGGCAAGAGCCACTGGAAAACCTGGGTTGGAGGGAGGAGGCCGCCCCACTGCCTCCGGAGACCTCCTCCAAGAAATGAAGGCCCTGCCAGGTTTTACTAATCTGCCTTAGCCAGATAGCCTGACTAGGTCCACGCTCACCTTCATTGCATTGCAGTCGCAGGTGTGTTTGTGACTGCAATGCACTCCAATGGTTTTAATAGGTCTCGGTGCACATTCTGGGGGAGATATAACGTCCCTCGTATACGATCCCGGTCACTGCCTCACAGTATCCAGTGACTGTAAGGTGTGATGTAGCATAACATTTGTAATGGTTCAGTGTAGTTTGAATGACCATGTACCTTCCCCTTTAACTGACTGGTCACATGACCGTGACATCACACAGGTCCTTATGCACACAGAAGGTCTGGACACCTGACTGTAACATCAGTTAAGGTCCTATCTGTGGGTGTGTGTGTGTGCTGCAATATATATAAACCCTGTGTGTTCCTGTGTGGGGGTATTCCGGTGTGTAGGAGTTCCTGTGTGTCGGGAGCTCCTGTGTGGGCACCATGTGAGAGGCACGAGGCTGTTCCCTGTGTATGGGGGGAACACCGCTCGTGTGAGGCCTGGTGAGGCCTGGTGGACTCCGGTGGAGGTGAAGCCTGGATCCCCATGTGAGAGTGTGGGGGATGCCAGTAAGCCTCGGAGTGCCACACAAGCAGGCCTGGTGGACTCCGGTGGAGGTGAAGCCTGGATCCCTGTGTGAGAGTGTGGGGGATGCCAGTAAACCTCGGAGTGCCACACAAGCGTCCTGAAGGGTGAAGCCTGGATCCCTGTGCGAGAGGCATGAGGCTGTTCCCTGTGTGTGGGGAACACCGCTCGTGTGAGGCCTGGTGGACTCCGGTGGAGGTGAAGCCTGGATCCCTGTGTGAGAGTGTGGGGGATGCCAGTAAGCCTCGGAGTGCCACACAAGCGTCCTGAAGGGTGAAGCCTGGGTATGATATGTGTAATATGCCAGTAAGCCTCAAAGGGAGTGACAGCTGGAGACCACATGTGAGAAGCCGTAGAGCCACAGTGGTGGCGTATGAAAAGGACTATAACAGCTGAAGCCGGCGAAGGTAATACTCTTGTGTTATGGACATTTATATGGACATTGTGTTAGTATTACCTTGCAGAAGGCTGTAATTAGAGCCAAGTGGGCCGGTCTGCCACTTGGGCTCGTGGACTTTATCAGTGTGTCGGCGGGCCATGGAGTTGGACCCGGAAAGAAGCTGTTTATAAAGTGTAATAAACTGCTGAGCATTGTTTGGAAACGGAAAGCGTATCATATGTGAGTTGATTGACGCAGCGAAGCGAGTATCCCCCAGGATAATGACAAGCGCTGCCTTACATGTGGCTTGAGAGTGCGGGCAACTGCAGTCTGGTTGCTAGGGGCAGCTGCAGTCTGGTTGCTGGGAGCAACTGCAGTCTGGTTGCTGGGAGCAACTGCACTGGTCGACTAGTATGGTAAAGCATCTGGCTGCAACTCGGCGGGGTTGTGAAGGTCGTCGTCGCACTCAAACCTGGTTTGCTGTGGCTCGGCAGGGCTCACGAAAGTCAAAGCATCTGGCTGCAACTCGGCGGGGTTGCGAAGGTTGTCGTCGAACTCAAACCTGGTTTGCTGTGGCTCGGCGGGGCTCACGAAGTTCAAAGCATCTTGCTGCAACTCGGCGGGGTTGCGAAGATTGACGGCGCACTCAAATCCTGTTTTGCGGTGGCTCGGCGGGGCCACGAAAATTTTTTCGGGGAGAGCGGTGAAGTTCAAGTGTGAACAGTGTACCGTGATGGCTGTGAGCAAAGCAACAGAGGTGTCTGGAGCTAATGAGCGTTTGAAGGGCCGGTTGGGACCGGAGCAGGTATTTGAGAAACTCTTACTGGACATGATGCGGGAACCGCAGGAGCTGTGGGCACCGTATAGAATGGCGGCGGTGGACCATTCTATGGACTCTCCGGGGGCGCCCGTGTTGTCCCAGAGTGCCTGGGGAGGTGGTAAGAGATCTTGTGAACTGAGTCCTAAGACTGTCGCTGATGTTTTTTGTAAAAATTCCCTTACAGGTGTGGTTGTTAAAAAGGGGGCGGAGTCTAAAAAGGGGGCGGATTTTCACAAGAGTGTGGAGTGTAGAAAACTGGAAATTGTTGATGATTGTGGGTGGGTACCTCCTAAAAATGACAAGGTGATCGTTGATAACGGGGTAGCTCCAGTGGAAGGGGGTGAAGTCAAAGTGGGAGGTGACCTGGTAGTCCACAACATCATGGGGAGTGATACAAACCCGATAGCTGACAGTGACACTACGGAAGTAGAAGGAGAGGTCAGTCAGGAGGGGATAGACGAGGTGAGGAAGTCCCCATCTCGTAGACGGCGCAGGGGCCACAAAAAGGCTGCTCCTGTACTCTTTGCTGAAAGTGAAAGTAAAGAAAATGTAATGGTGTGTGCCATTGTTTCAAGTGTGGATCCTCCTTCAGAGGCAGAAGAGGAGGTGACGGACCTGGAAGACGTGTCCTCAGACCAGCGGAGCCTGGAGTCTGAACGGCAGAGGGTATACCAGGTTGTGAGGAACTTGCAGCGAGATCTGAAGGGAAGCAACGAGGAAGTTGTCCAGTGGAAGGAGATGTTCCACGCAATTAAGGAGGACCGCCGCAAAATCAAGGAAGAGGTTTTGCAGTTGAAGCTTGAGAAGGAGGCGCGGCAGGATGGTGTTTCTGGACGTGAACAAATCCTAGAACGACTGCGCAAACAGCTCAACCAGGAGCTGTGTGACTCCAAGAAGGAGTGTGGTGAACGCAGTAGGGAACTGCAACAGAGTAAGAGAGATTATGAGGATCTCCTCAAGGTGAAGGAAAAACTAGAGGAGGATAAGGCGGGTGCAGAGCAAGTGCGTCAAGTGGTTGAGACCACTCTGCAAGACACCCGTGAGGAGAATGATGATCTCCGGGGAAAGACCCTAGATCTGGAAGCTCAGGTGAAGGAGCTACAGATGTCCTGTGATACTCTCCAGAAGGCGGAGACGTACCTTAAGGAAACACTCAGCGAGATGGAAGCTGAGCGAGAGAAGATGGAGGAGTCCATCGGAAAAGCCACAGACCAGGGCCAGGAGTTGACCGCTGGTGATGGGAGGTATGAAGCAGATACCTCCTCGAGTGATGTGGGCTCGGAGGATTCGGTGGATGTCGGAGCCGAGATCAAGCAGCTCAAGGAGTTGCTACAAGCCCAGTGGACGCAAGAGAAGCGTGAGAGACTGGCTATGGAGAGCCGAGTGGGCACATTGGAGACGGAGAGGTCTGAGAGACCTCTGCTGCTGGAAGAGCAGTCGAAGCAGGAAGAGCTTCAGAGATGGACTGCTGAGAGGCGAGTAACTGAGCTGGAAGGAGAAGTTTTAGAGCTCAAAGGTCGCCTAGCAAAGTGTCACGTGGTGAACGAGGTCTCCTTGGAGAAGGGAAAAGGCAAACAAGTTGCACTTACTCCCTTAGACCATGAGAAGGTGGACCTGAGGAGAGCTAAGAGTATGGTGTCGGAAGATAAAGGTGAAGTGGAGGCGGTCAAGACGAAAAGTTGTGAAGTTGTAGCTGTGAGTCAGCTCAGGGGAAGCATCCAGGGTGAAGAAGCTGGAAGTCAGTTGTCCCTGAAACCTGAGCTGGTTGATCGTCTGGAAACCACTGGTGAGACCAAAACGTCTCGGTACAAGTGCCTCGTAGATGTACCCGAGGACTTGAGGGAAGAATGCACACGTGAGTTCGTGCATGAGGAGTTTAAGAAGGCTGTGGGAGCCTGTAAGGTGTACTTGACCTCAGAGGCTAGACAGCTGGTGGTCCTGTCCACGACCGAAGTCACAGTGAAGAGGGTGGCGATCCTAAGTGACATACATTGGCGATGTATTCGCACGAAGCGGTTTCTCCGGGTGAAGACGGAGCAAGCCGCTAGACAACTGGAGCTGATGAGGAAGGCTCACAGTCTGCGTGAAGAGATCATCCGGGTGCCTCATGTTCTGGTGAGAAAGCTCATTGGGAGAAATGGCCGATCCATGCAGATGATGGTGAAGAAGTCTGGTGTGGTAAAAATAAGCAGTCCACTTGATCGTCGGGACTGGATGCCGGATGGAGACGGCATGGTGTCGTTCTGTGCTGTAGGAACAGAAGAAAGTCTTGCAGATATGTGCATGCTGGTGGAGTACCGAGTGACCTACCTGCGAGAGGTGGAAAAGTTGAATCTCGCTAGACTGCGAGTGGATAGACAGCATCATCTGAGCAGCAGAAGATGGCAGCCGTCTAGAAAGTGTGAGACCAGACACAGAAAGGGCTCCCTAAATATCAGAGCAGCTGAGGTTAGGGACCTTTCAATATGTCCTGGGAGTGGGTTTGGATGTAGTGAGACCTCCAGTGACTCAGGGTTGAGTGGCCCATACAATCGACCCAATAGAGGACGGAACAATGTAGAGTCGCACTGATGTAATGACCGCTGGGAGCAGGGGAGACCTGACAGGGTTTCGACTGACCGCTGGGAGCGGGGGAGACCTGACAAGGTTACGACTGACCGCTGGGAGTGGGGGAGCCGCTGGGAGCGGCGGAAGTCTGACAAGTTTACGACCCGGAAATGTGACTTGACGGAGTCGATGACATTGACAGATGGTAGGTCCCTAAGGAGTGGGCTAATATCAATGACTAATGTTCCAGGGGCTGGACAACGCAAGGGTCAAGTGCATGGTCTCAGCGTGAACTGTGGGATATAGACTGTTTGTGTATATTATGTGTTCAACCCCACAAGTTTGAACAGAGGGCAGGAATATGTGATGTAGCATAACATTTGTAATGGTTCAGTGTAGTTTGAATGACCATGTACCTTCCCCTTTAACTGACTGGTCACATAGCCGTGACATCACACAGGTCCTTATGCACACAGAAGGTCTGGACACATGACTGTGACATCAGTTAAGGTCCTATCTGTGGGTGTGTGTGTGTGCTGCAATATATATAAACCCTGTGTGTTCCTGTGTGGGGGTGTTCCGGTGTGTAGGAGTTCCTGTGTGTCGGGAGCTCCTGTGTGGGCACCGTGTGAGAGGCACGAGGCTGTTCCCTGTGTATGGGGGGAACACCGCTCGTGTGAGGCCTGGTGAGGCCTGGTGGACTCCGGTGGAGGTGAAGCCTGGATCCCCGTGTGAGAGTGTGGGTGATGCCAGTAAGCCTCAGAGTGCCACACAAGCGGGCCTGGTGGACTCCGGTGGAGGTAAAGCCTGGATCCCTGTGTGAGAGTGTGGGGGATGCCAGTAAGCCTCGGAGTGCCACACAAGTGTCCTGAAGGGTGAAGCCTGGGTATGATATGTGTAATATGCCAGTAAGCCTTAAAGGGAGTGACGGCTGGAGACCACGTGTGGGAAGCCGTAGAGCCACAGTGGTGGCGTATGAAAAGGACTATACCAGCTGAAGTCGGCAAAGGTAATACTCTTGTGTTATGGACATTTATATGGACATTGTGTTAGTATTACCTTGTGGAAGGCTGTAATTAGAGCCAAGTGGGCCGGTCTGCCACTTGGGCTCGTGGACTTTATCAGTGTGTCGGCGGGCCATGGAGTTGGACCCGGAAAGAAGCTGTTTATAAAGTGTAATAAACTGCTGAGCATTGTTTGGAAACGGAAAGCGTATCATATGTGAGTTGATTGACGCAGCGAAGCGAGTATCCCCCAGGATAATGACAAGCGCTGCCTTACAAAGGGCTACCAAAAATTTGGACGCAACCCAATACCCCTTTGAAGAGACATAGAGGAGGGTCTCAGTAAACAAAATGTTCCCATTATAAAGGAGCGGGTCTCCTATAGTGGTAATGCCCATGCTGTGACTGCAAGGGCTGCCAAAATTTGTGAAAAACCCCACTAAGAATTTAAAGACACATAGAGCAGGGCCACAGTAACGACAAATTCCCATTAGAAAGGAGAGAGTCTGCTATACAGTTATAGGGTATGCAGTGAGTCCAACGGCTGACCCATTTTAGGAAAAACCCCACTAAGAATTTAAAGACACATAGAGCAGGGCCACAGTAACAACAAATTCTATTTAGAAAAGAGAGAGTCTGCTATACAGTTATAGGGTATGTGACACGCCCCCTGAGCCGTGGGGTACTCGGTGCTGGGCCGGTCGTTGCTAGGGGAGATGTCACAGTGGCGGTGACCCGGTCCGTGACCCAGGGCGGTCAATCAAAAGGGGAATTATTTACAGGGGATTTATAGTTCTTGTATAGAGTTCATGACGCCACCTGTGGTATGCAGCTAAAGGGAGCCGCCGCTGCGGAGCAGGTCCTCTGGAGCTGGTGTGAATGCAGCAGAGTTGGTTTAGCTCTCCACAGGTAGAGCTTAGCTCCGGGGCAGTGTAGATGTTGCTGTTATGGAAGTAGCACTCGGGGTGCAGTGTAGTGCAGGGGGTGATGGCGCAGCAATAATTTCACAGAGACAGTGGGGTGCAGTCCTCAGGGTTTACTCACAGTTGTTAAGTTCCTGTCATGCTGTCTCAGCGTACAGGGGGTCAGGGGCCTGAGCTGACCCTAAACGGGGGCCCTGACTAATCCCTCAACCTGTAGGTACTGTTAATGGTACAGAGGTCCAGGCCGCCAGCGTAACCCTAAACTCCTAAATATCCCTGAACCTCAGTAATCTAGTCCTGAGAAGGACCCCGATCACAACAGTGGGGGACAGGATAGAAAATGCCCAAAACACAGTACTAGACAAACGAGACAGTACAAGGGGAAAACCAAAAACCACCTTGCATACAAAAACTAACACCACAATTACAGAGGGAACAACAACAGGTTAGGAGATAAATGATAAAGGGAGGAAGGGAAGAAACCACACCGCATACTCCTCGCTCCGAACTCCACCAAACACCGATCCGCTCTGAAGGTCTGCAAGAAATGCTTTCACCGACAACTTCCCTATCAGACCAGCAGGTATTTGAGGGAATCCCAATACTGCAGCATTAACTGCAGCTGGGCGAGGCTGAGCCTCGTCAAGCACAGAGAGAGAGAATTAACTCCCTCACAACCCAAAAACACAAAGCACCAAAAACTCAGCTGCGAGAAGTCAGGCTGTGTAGTCGCGACGATCTTCGCGGCGACACACCCATGACAGTTCCTCAGGTTGTACTTTCCGGATTACGACCTCCCACGTCGCGCTGCGTTCACCAGGTGTTTCAAGAGTGCCTGACAGGACCCTGTTCTATATACCTTTCTCAGCCGTCTTCCTGCGCTGGCTCTCACCCTTCTTGCCCTGCGCCTTGCCAAACAATGTCTCAAGCCGGTATCCTCGGATCTTTCTGGGCAACCAGGAGATCCCTGGATCCTATGTGGTTACCTTTTTGGCGACTTGAGTGCGGATGTGGCAACTGCACCCTGAAGGTACAGAAGTTTTCAGTTGAACTTTGTAATTCTCACTGGTCAGGGGCCGGTACCCTCTGCGGCTCGATCCCTCCACTGCCTGGTAGATTCGGGCGTACGGGTGGCCTCCAGCACTGCCCATACCCCTGGGATCCCTTTCACGTTCCTGGAGCCTTTTTCCTGCTCCTCTCTCCTTCCCAGTCTGTCCTGGGCCTGTCTCTAGGCCCTCCTCCTGAGCAGAGCTCCTACAGAGCTCCTGCTCCTCTCACTGTCCTCCTCTGACTGACTGCCCACACTCCCAAAATGGCTTCTCTCTATATACTATCCCTAACAAGTGCTCCCCTTATCTTCTTCCTCCACCCACACCCACTACATGGTTCCCCCTACTTTGGTCCCCCCCCCCACTCCAGCCAGGGACAGGGCTCAGCAGGGAAGCGACGCATCTTGCCCCTCCTGCTGGTCTGGAGTAGTGTAGTGTTGGATGCAGGTGTTAGGGTCCCGGGCTGCACTCTATCCTTACCTGAGAGTGAGATACCACACCTTTGGGTGAGATGCAGTACCTCTGTGGCGACTGAACCCGCAGGGGCGCCACATATGCAGTGAGTCCAACGGCTGACCAATTTTAGGAAAAACCCCACTAAGAATTTAAAGACACTTAGAGCACGGCCACAGTAACAAGTATGACATGTTTCCATTAGAAAGGAGAGGGTCTGCTATACAGTTATAGGGTATGCAGTGAGGCCAACGGCTGACCAAATTTAGGAAAAACCCCACTAACAAATTAAAGACACATAGAGCAGGGCCACAGTAACAAGGTATGACATGTTCCCATTAGAAAGGAGAGGGTCTGCTATACAGTTATAGGGTATGCAGTGAGGCCAACGGCTGACCAAATTTAGGAAAAACCCCACTAACAAATTAAAGACACATAGAGCAGGGCCACAGTAACGACAAATTCCATTTAGAAAGGAGAGAGTCTGCTATACAGTTATAGGGTATTGAATACAAACACATGGGCCATGCACACAGTGAACAAGTCTGTAGGACAGTGTTCACACCACCAAAACAGTAAGTGCTAGTAAAAAGGTGATAAGAAACAGGGTATTTAGTTGACACATTTTTTGCAAAAAATGTATACTAAGCCGCTCTACCAACGTCAAGGTAACCCAGATCAGAGCAGTCCCTATCTGATGTATTTAAAAACTGATCATGTGTATGGTACCTATATGAGAAGATCTAACAGGTAATGTCCATGTGGACACGCTGCAGAGGATGGCATTTTATGTGCATGGCCCGAATCTATAAATGGAAAAGTGAACAGCTCTTCAGAGTGTCCAAGTGTGGGATCATTTGTCTCCGGGCACTCGGCATGGTGGGAGGAAGGAGGATCAGGGTGAGGAATATGCGGTCCAGACTCACGGCTACTGAGACTTGACCGTGTGGAAGACAGGGTGGTGGTGGTGGCTAAGTGACTGGAATCATTATCCGCTATCCAACCAACAACCTTTTGACACTGCTCTGCGTTCAATAGTGGTGTGCTGCGGTCCCCTAGGAATTGGGACAGGAAGGTCATGAGAGAAGATGTGGGTGTTTGTTGTGGCACAATTTGAGCTTGCCCACGGCCTTGTCCTCAGCCTCTGCATGCACCATCATCATCACGTCCAGTTCCCCGTCCCTTGCCACATGCCTTGCCCATTTTAAATGGAGGACAGTATCTTCCACGCTCACTACAAATGACTGGGTTTGGAGCGAACTTATATGTGATCCGTGTGACGGAGAAAATAGAGTTTTAAATACCTGGCCTGTAGGTAAGTAGTTTGAACAGCAAACTGTGGTGAATTGCTTCACTGACACACTAAAGAAAATTTTTAATGGAGGCCAGAAATGGCAGGATTTTCTGACAACGTAAATGTGATCCGTATGACGGAGAAAACAGGGTGTTAAATACCTGGCCTGTAGTTAAATAGTTAGAACAGCAAACTGCTGTGAATTGCTTCACTGACACACCAAAAGAAGTTTTTAATGGAGGCTAGAAATGGCAGTATTTTCTGACAACGTATATGTGATCCGTGTGACGGAGAAAACAGAGTTTTAAATACCTGGCCTGTAGGTAAGTAGTTTGAACAGCAAACTGGTGTGAATTGATTCACTGACACACTGAAAGAAATTTTTAATGGAGGCCAGAAATGGCAGTATTTTCTGACAACGTATATGTGATCTGTGTGACGGAGAAAACAGAGTTTTAAGTACCTAGCCTGTAGGTAAGTAGTTTGAACAGCAAACTGGTGTCAATTGCTTCACTGACACACTAAAGGAAATTTTTAATGGAGGCCAGAAATGGCAGTATTTTCTGACAACGTATATGTGATCCGTGTGACGGAGAAAACACAGTTTTAAATAGCTGGATTTTTAGCGCTGTAATATGGAAAGGACCTGGCTGTATTCTGCAGTGCCAACAAGCAAATGGCGCAGAGCAACGGTGTTCTCTGGATTGCTTTTTAAGCAAATAATGAGGATTAAGATCTAAAGAAAAGTATTCCTGGCCCCTGAGACCTGGGCCTTTGTATAGAAATATCTAACAGCAGCAGAAGGCAGAATTGGAATGGAGCCTCTTGTGCTATATACACTGCAGTCTGCTATATACACTGCCTGCCTATATGCACTGCCTGCCTGATATCTCTGCAGATGAATTAGTTAGTCCTCAGAAGGACTGTTTGTTAAGATGTATATGTGTAATGTACGGTTTTTCTCCCTACACTACCTAATACACAAGCAAATCTCTCCCTGACGCAGCAGCAGCTCTCCCTACACTGTCTGATCCGGAGTGACTGTGACGAGCATGGCGGCGCCAGGTCTGATATAGACCTGATGATGCTCTGTGGCCATCCAATCACTGTAATGCCCACAACCAACATGGCTACGGCATTACAGTGAGTGGCAGGCAATCCCTGCATGTTCATTGGCACTCTAAAGAGCACCAAATATGCAGGGAGGGGACCCGAGCTCCCGCCGAGCATCTCGAGCAGTGAGATGCTTGGGCGAGCACCGAGCAGTAGCGAGCATGCTCGCTCATCACTAATGAGCAGTCATGTAAAGATGAAAATAGTCTTGAAGCGGAAAATGATTACGGGTTAAAGAGGTTGCTGGGACTTTTACGCTGATGGCGTATAATTTGGATAGGTTATCAGTATCTGATCGGTGAGGGTGCGTAACCTATCCCCCAATTTAATTGCTTCATTACAAAAAAGGGTCGTCGGTAGATCACCAAGAAATAAGCCCCTCGGCTGCTGTTGTGTAACGGGGGCTGAACAATTCCTTTCATTTAAAGTGTTCTCCTTCCTTTAATAAGGTTGTTCTGGAGCCCCTGAGGGTATGTGCACACGTACAGTGTTCAGCATAAATGAGTACACCCCCTCTGACAAGTAAGATTTTAATCAATACCTCACTGAATACATGAATAATTTCCCATATTTTGACAAGACTGAGTTTCATAAAACATTTTTTTAACCCATAACATGTCAGGAAAGATAATTATATAACTTTCCTTACAAAATCTTCTGTTTTACTTAAATCAGTTAATGCAAAAATAAGTACATCCCACACCTAAAACGACTACATCCAGTATTGTGTATGACCTCCATGATTTACAAGGACAGCACCAGGTCTTCTAGGCATGGAATGAACAAATTAACATTTCTCTTTTTCCTTTCTTCAAGAACGAGCTCTTCTACAGTCTGGATGCTGGACGGAGAGTGATGACAACTTGTCTCTTCAGAAATCCCCATAGGTGTCCCGTTGGGGTCAGATCAGGAGACACTTGGCCACTAAATCACTGTCACCCTGTTCTTCTTCAGAAATGCAACAGATGTGTGTATGGATCATTGTCATGTTGGAAATTTGACTACCAAGGGCACAGATTGATGGCGGCAACGTCTCATAAACCATAGAGCAGAACATCTGTCAATTCATGATGCCATCAATGAAATGTAGCCCCCTGACACCAGCAGCATGCATGTGCCCCCGACACCAGCAGTGCTCATGTGCCCACTAACACCAGCAGCGCTCAAGTGCCCTCTGACACCAGCACCGCACTTGAGCTCAAGTGCCCTCTGACACCAGCACCGCTCAAGTGCCCTCTGACACCAGCAGCGTTCATGTGCCCCTTGACAACAGCAGCATTCATGTGCCCTCTGACACCAGCAACACTCATGTGCCCCCCGAACACCCGCAGCACTCATGTGCCCCCTGACACCAACAGCGCTCATGTGACCCCCGAAACCAGAAGGCGCTCATGTGCCCCCGACACCAGCAGCGCTCATGTGCCCCCCCGACACCAGCAGCGCTCATGTGCCACACAACACCAGCAGTGCTCATGTGCCCCCTGACACCAGCAGCGCTCATGTGCCCTCTGACACCAGCAACACTCATGTGCCCAAAGAAACACCCGCAGCACTCATGTGCCCCCTGACACCAACAGCGCTCATGTGGCCCCCAAAACCAGCAGTGCTCATGTGCCCCTTGATACCAGCAGCACTCATGTGCCCCCCGACACCAGCAGCGCTCATGTGCCCTCCGACACCAGCAGCGCTCATGTGCCCCCCGACACCAACAGTGCTCATGTGCCACACAACATCAGCAGTGCTCATGTGCCCCCCGACACCAGCAGCGCTCATGTGCCCTCTGACACCAGCAACACTCATGTGCTCCCCGAACACCCGCAGCACTCATGTGCCCCCTGACACCAACAGTGCTCATGTGGCCCCCGAAACCAGCAGTGCTGATGTGCCCCTTGACACCAGCAGCGCTCACGTGCCCCCCGACACCAGCAGCGCTCATGTGCCCCCGACACCAGCAGTGCTCATGTGCCTCCCGACACCAACAGTGCTTATGTGCCCCCCCGACACCAGCAGCGCTCATGTGCTGTCACGGGTGTGTCAGCAATGACAGACAGTCACCCTGCAGATTTCTTCGTTTGGCATTACAGACAACTTCTTAGAAGCTGTATCTCTAGGACCCAGCGGCTACCTTCCTCTAGCTAAATAACACCCTGGCCTGGGTGTATAAATACATGCTGTGTGCCAGAGGGAGGTGCCAGCGACATTTATCACTCCTTGTGAAGGCTTGAGCAAGAGCAGTACGTCTTCCTCTCTGGTGCTGGAGGACATGTGCGCATTTGTCTGGAGTCAGCTAGAGCTGGGAGATTTTCCCTTGTTTGTCCCTCCTTGTTGTCTTTGGTGTTCAGTGGGGATTGACTGGTGCTCATCCCCTCCCTTCCCTAGCCTGAACCTAGCACCAGGGAAAGACAGGTACGTGTGCGGCGATTGGTGAAGAACCAATATAGGGATGTTAGTGGAGACAGGGTGACACTAGACCAGACTCGGAGGTCTCCACTCCCCCTTTCCCTAGAGACTGGGCTCCCTTTACCTCTTTCCTTTATGTTGCACTTAGTCTTTCCCATACCTTGCGGCTTTTTTGTGCATGAGCTTTAATAGCAGCTTCCACGATGGTTGGCCACCATGCATGCCATTCCTCTGCAGTATATGCCATATTGTGTCACGGGAAACACTCACCCGGTTCAGCTTTCTACTTTAGCTAGCTGCAGTGAACTTGCATGTCAATTTTCTTCAAACTTTCTCATCAGAAGATGCTCCTGTTTTGGTGTTAACTTCCGTGGTCGACGTGGACTGGTTGCAGTTTCATCTTAGTTACATTTTTGTATCACTTTTGCTCCAATATCAGACTGATAAGTAAAGCTTAACTTATCTTCTTGCTGCCTTAGACCTTTCTTGTGTAAAGAAATTTTTTTTTCTCAGGTCTTGTGACATTTATCTTCCATGTGGTGGCATTGCTGACAGCATGAAATAGGAAGGGTTATTTTCTCTCCCAGGTCTTGTGACATTTCTCTTCCATGTGGTGCCATTGCTGACAGCATGAAATGGTAAGGGTTATTTTTTTTCTCAGGTCTTGTGACATTTCTCTTCCATATGGTGCCATTGCTGACAGCATGAAATGGGAAGATGTTCTCTTTGTTAAGTAAGGGCCTGTCTGCTGGACACCTATGTAATGAAGAATTAGACTTACATGTGGGTGAATTCTTGTTAAATAGAATTTTGTAGTCTAAACTTCAGCTTTGCTCTTAAGACTTTCATTGGGGTGTACTCCTTTCTCGCAACATGGTCTTCAATGAATTTGTTAGGAAAATCACTTTTTTGGGAGTGCAAAATAACAAATCTTGTTTGTAATCAGTGGCCCACATATGTGGGAGTATTTTGCAGTATGTAATCCTACAGAAAATGTTGATTCTAAGAGGAAACTAAAAGTTTTGTCACAAATCTGTTGGGGTGTACTCATTTATGTTGCTTTCTTGATGTTTTTTTTTCTGAAGACTGTAGGTATGTTAACTCATAGCACTGTAGGTGCAATTCTTGATTTTTTGGAGCATTTTTAATGTGCTACTGTGACGCCAAGTTATTGTGATCTCAAAAAAGAAAAAGTGCAGAAAAATGCTGAAAGAACTCATATTTTGCACAGTTTTTTTTATATAGAAAAAAATGCACCACAGGAAAAAGAAAAGCAGAAGAAAAAAAATGTACCATGTGAATGAAATCTTAGAAATCTCATTCATTTTGTTGTTACTGTAAAATGCAAAAAGAAAACAAAAAAAAAAAAATGCTGTGTGTGAACAAGCCCCGTTGCCAGGAAAACACAATGACAATTACTTGCATTTTTGATGCATTTTTTGGTGCATTTTTTTGGGGGGGTGCATTTTTCATTCCGTTATCCCATCTTGAGCTAAAAGAGTAAAAACTAGAAAACAAAAGCTGAAATAACTGACAATCTGTAAAAAAAAATCTCATTACCCAAGGGAAAAAAATTTTGAATGAGATTTTAGAAATCTCATTCATTTTGATGTTCCTGGTGCATTAAACGCTTTTTCTCCCACATGAAAAAAATGCACTGAAAAAAACACATCCAAAATGCAACATGCGAACTAGTCCTTTCACAGCATTCACATATTGCAGGTTCCTTGAGTTTTTTTGTCGCCATCAGTGAACATTTTTGACATGATTTTGAAAAATTAGCAATTATGCTACTATATTTTTTGCTGCACTTTTCCAAAATCTTAGTAAAATTGTAGGACTTTTAACTCAATTTGGGAAAATTCTGACAAAAAATGCAGTCTGAACATGGCCTTAGGGTTTGTCTACATGTAGTTTTTTTATGCATTTCTGCTTGAAAAATGCAGACTAAGGCAAGAAAACCACAGTAAGTATTGGTGCGCTTTTTGATGTTATCCCATTTTGATATGCATAAGGAAATCTACGGTAAAAACTCTGAAAAAATTTACATGCATTAAAAAAAATGCAAGAAGAATACGCTCTGTGTGAATGAGATTTTCGAAAAAAAATCTCATTCATTTTACTATTAGTGTAAAATGCTGATTTTTTTTCTGTATGGATAAAACTCATCAAAAACGCTAACCTTATTTTTTTTTATTTGAATCCATGTATTTTGGAATAAAAATTATTTTGCAATTTATTTTTATTTATTTTTTTAATGTTGGACTATTTTGCTTGTAAAGCGCTTTTCGTTTCCCTGCACATCCAACTTTGATGTGATCTGTGGTCATAAATTATCTTAGAGGAGCTAAAAAAAAAAGGGCAGATAAAAAAGAGTTACGAACTCCGCGTCTGGCCGTCAGAAGGAGCTCACTGACAGATACTCAGTTAACTCATTCTAGCAAGTGCAATTCAGAGTCTATGGAAGGTGAACTTTGCAACATTTTTAAATTAAACCCAATAGCAAAAATCATTTTTAGCCCAAATTACATGTATTTCAGTAAAAAAAAAAATATGAAAGATATGAAAAGAGTTATAAAGATTGTAAATACAAATTAGTTTATGGTTTGCAAACACGGCGCCACCTCTTGGCCATAGGTTGTGATCGGTATTGAAGATCTAGTCTCTAATTTGGATCTTCCACTATTATCCAGGTGATGAGTTCGTTGATAGGACTCAGCCGACATGATGTCCTGTTCATCGAAGCGATTATTAGCACGCTCTGATTTCAGCAGTTTTACCACTTAAATGTCGCAGTCAATGACTAAAAGATCTAGGGTCCAGTCCGCTGCCCATTGCATCCAGGGGGTGACACGATTGCGAGGTGGCAACTAAAGCCCCCATCCCTTCCATCGTTGTACTCCTATGAAGCCCAGCTTGTGGCCGTGCTTCACAGGGGATTGTTAATGTCATCATATATTACAATACTACAATATGACTACATAAAGATGAAACAATGAAAAATAAGTATCAAAAATAAAATAAAGCAAAATTTTGAATTGCTGCCTTTTTCCAATTCAATAATGTAGAAATATAAAAAGTAAGAAAATAAATCTATTTTGTGTCATCGTGTCCAATCTTTAGAAGTCGAAAATTATTTCATTGTAGGGTAAACTCAGTAAAATAAAAAATAATCCGAGTTCCAGAATTGTTTTTTTTTTTTGTTTTTTTACAGTCGCCCCACCCTTCCCCGCCTCCTCAAAAAAAAAAATCACAATAGGAAGTAATCAAAACATCATATGTACGCCAAAATATTACCAAGGAAAACAAAAGCTCACCGTGCAAAAAACCCCCATGACAGAAAAATGATAATGGAGACGCAAAGCACATTTTTTTAATCCAAAGTTTAAAAAATTATACAAGTTTGGTAGCGTCATAATCATAAGGACCTGGAGAATTGTAAAAAAAAAATAATAATAATTTTTACATCACAAAAAAAAAACAATTGAACAAATAATAGTGGGATTCCATTTTTTTTTCACCTTTTTTTTTTCATTTTCTCAGTACTTTATATGGTAAAATGGAAGGTGTCATACTATAAGAATCAAATTTTTATATGACTACGGTGATGGAAAAAAAAAAATATGCCGGAGGAGAACACAAAAGCACAAAAATAAACATTTCAGATAAAAAACTGGAAGGACAAAAAGCATCTTATCTGGATATAAGATGGGAAAAAATGTACAATCGTGCTCATTTGGTCAGGCTGTGTGCTCACAACTAGTGTTGAGCGCATTTGTTCGGCATTTCAAATTCGGGTTCGTGTTCGGGGTTCCGGCTTGTTCGTGCCAAAAAATCGTCTCCGCCCACAAACATCCCTGATTTGTCACGCTGTCACGCGGATAACATCCGAACCCAAATGTGAAATGCCAAACAAATTCGCTCAACAGTATTCACAACCACTGAAAAAACTACTGCAGAGCAAAGAGAAGGCAAAGTTAAAACTGCACTGCCATCAGAAGGATGATGAGGAGCAGGGGCATACATAGAAATCATGGGGCCCCATAGCAGAAGCTCTAATTGGGCTCCCTTCCCCCCAAAAAAAAATAAAATAAACAAATATTAGTCTGTGTCACAGAGGAGCAGATCTCACAACTTTCCAGCCTTTACATAGTCATTTTCCTCTTGCTGAAATCCTAGATTCCTCTTTCATTGCCCCCATAAAGTATGATGCCAATAAAAGTGCCCCCCAAACACAGTATGATGCCCCCATGGTGCATTCCTCCACATTAGCCTCCACATGCAAAGTATAATGACCCTATTGTACCCCACTTCAACTCCCAAGACAAAGTATGGTGACCCCAACACAGTATAAACCCCCCACACAGCCCTCCATACAGTATAATGGCCCGCACTAGCTCTCCAAACAGTATGATGGCCCCCACACAAACCTTCACACCGTATAATTGCTTTCATACAGTATACTGGCCCCCCACATAGCCCTCAAAATATTATAATGGCCCCACATAGCCTTCCATATAGTATAATACGCCACCCATAATCCTCCATATAGTATAATGCACCCCCCATAATCCTCCATATAGTATAATGTGCCCCCTATAATCCTCCATATAGTAAAATGAAATTCCCATGGTCCTCCATAGCAGTGGCGTACCGCCAATGGCGGCAGGCCACGCCACTGCTATGGGGCCCGTGACCGGAAGGGGGCCCATGAGCCGGGAGGGCCCCAAACAGCATGGGAACCAGGAGGATAGGTGAGTTTTGGGGGGGAGGGAGGTTGTGGCGGAGCACACACAGTAGCCGCTACTGCAGCTATCACGTGTGCCCGCTGCTAAAGGGACATGAATATTCCCTCTTCTCTACTCCCATGGGCGTGGAGAAGAGGGAATATTCATTCTCTTAAGTAGCGGCCGAGGAGGAGCGCTGAGTCGCAGCTCCTGCTGTCAGTGCCCGCTGCTAAAGAGAAAGATATTCACGCTTCTCCACGCCCATAGTCCCGGCATGGAGAAACGTCAATATGCCGGCAGCAGCAGCAGCTCACCTCGGGATCTGAGAGCGCGCGCTGCTCAGGTGCCGACATGAGCTGCAGCAGACAGGACTCAGCACTGGAGGAGAGGTGAGGAAGGAAGGTGAGTATTAGTGTTTATTATTTTATGTGTGTAGTGATTGGGGCATACCAGGATTGGGGGGTGAGGAGGCCACACATACCAGGATTGGGGGGGTGAGGAGGCCACACATACCAGGATTGGGGGGGATTGGGGAGGCCACACATACCAGGATTGGCGGGGCCATGCATACCAGGATTTGGGGGGGGGATTGGGGAGGCCATGCATACCAGGAATGGGGGGGGGATCAGGGAGGCCATGCATACCAGGATTGGGGGGGGGATCGGGGAGGCCACGCATACCAGGATTGGGGGGGGATCAGGGAGGCCACGCATACCAGGATTGGGGGGGGATCGGGGAGGCCACACATACCAGGATTGGGGGGGGATTGGGGAGGCCACACATAACAGGATTGGGGGGGGATCGGGGAGGCCACACATGCCAGGATTGGGGAGGCCACACATACCAGGATTGGGGGGGGAATTGGGGAGGCCACACATACCAGGATTGGGTGGGGGGGATCGGGGGGGCCACACATACCAAGATTGGGGAGGCCACACATACCAGGATTGGGGGGGGGATTGGGGAGGCCACACATACCGGGATTGGGGAGGCCACACATACCAGGATTGGGGGGATTGGGGAGGCCACACATACCGGGATTGGGGAGGCCACACATACCAGGATTGGGGGGGATTGGGGAGGCCACACATACCGGGATTGGGGAGGCCACACATACCAGGATTGGGGGGAGGATTGGGGAGGCCACACATACCGGGATTGGGGGGGGATTGGGGAGGCCACACATACCAGGATTGGGGGGGGGATTGGGGAGACCACACATACCAGGATTGCGGGGGGATTGGGGAGACCACACATACCAGGATTGGGGGAGGGGGATTGGGGAGACCACACATACCAGGATTGGGGGAGGGGGATTGGGGAGACCACACATACCAGGATTGGGGGAGGGGATTGGGAAGGCCACACATACCAGGAAGGGGTGGGGGGGATTGGGGAGGGAGGCCACACATACCAGGATTGGGGGTGGGATTGGGGAGGCCACACATACCAGGATTGGGGGGGATTGTGGGGGGGATTGGGGAGGCCACACATACCAGGATAGGGAGGGGGAATTGGGGAGGCCACGCATACCAGGATTGGGGGGGATCGGGGAGGCCACACATACCAGGATTGGGGGCAGGGATTGGGGAGGCCACACATACCGGGATCGGGGAGGCCACACATACCAGGATTGGGGTGGGGGATTGGGGAGGCCACACATACCAGGATTGGGGAGGGAGGCCACACATACCAGGATTGGGGAGGCCACACATACCAGGATTGGGGGGAGATTGTGGGGGGGAGATTGGGGAGGCCACACATACCAGGATTGGGAGGGGGGATTGGGGAGGCCACACATACCAGGATTGGGGGGGGGGATTGGGGAGGCCACACATACCAGGATTTGGGGGGGATCAGGGAGGCCACACATACCAGGATTGGGGGGGATCAGGGAAGCCACACATACCAGGATTGGGGGGATTGGTGGTGGATCGGGGAGGCCACACATACCAGGATTGGGGGGGATTGGGGAGGCCACACATACCAACATTGAGGGGGGGGATTGGGGAGGCCACACATACCAGGATTGGGGAGGCCACACATACCAGGATTGGGGGAGGATTGGGGAGGCCACACATACCGGGATTGGGCGGGGATTGGGGAGGCCACACATACCAGGATTGGGGGGGGATTGGGGAGACCACACATACCAGGATTGGGGGGGGGATTGGGGAGACCACACATACCAGGATTGGGGGAGGGGGATTGGGGAGACCACACATACCAGGATTGGGGGAGGGGATTGGGAAGGCCACACATACCAGGTTTGGGAGGGGGGATTGGGGAGGGAGGCCACACATACCAGGATTGGGGAGAGGGGATTGAGGAGGGAGGCCACACATACCAGGATTGGGGGGGTAGATTGGGGAGGCCACACATACCAGGATTGGGGGGGATTGTGGGGGGGGATTGGGGAGGCCACACATACCAGGATAGGGAGGGGGAATTGAGGAGGCCACACATACCAGGATTGGGGGGGGATTGTGGGGGGGGATCGGGGAGGCCACACATACCAGGATTGGGGGGGGGATTGGGGAGGCCACACATACCGGGATTGGGGAGGCCACACATACCAGGATTGGGGTGGGGGATTGGGGAGGCCACACATACCAGGATTGGGGAGGGAGGCCATACATACCAGTATTGGGGGGGATTGGGGAGGCCACACATACCAGGATTGGGGGGAGATTGTGGGGGGGGAGATTGGGGAGGCCACACATACCAGGATTTGGGGGGAATCAGGGAGGCCACACATACCAGGATTAGGGGGGGATCAGGGAGGCCACACATACCAGGATTGGGGGGGATTGGTGGTGGATCGGGGAGGCCACACATACCAGGATTGGGGGGGATTGGGGAGGCCACACATACCAGGATTGAGGGGGGGGATTGGGGAGGCCACACATACCAGGATTGGGGAGGGAGGCCACACATACCAGGATTGGGGGGGGGATTGGGGAGGGAGGCCACACATACCAGGATTGGGGGGGGATTGGGGAGGGAGGCCACACATACCTGGATTGGGGGGATTGGGGAGGGAGGCCACACATACCAGGATTTGGGGGGATTGGGGAGGCCACACATACCAGGATTGGGGGGGGATTGTGTGGGGGGGATTGGGGAGGGAGGCCACACATACCAGGATTAGGGGGGATTGGGGAGGCCACACATACCAGGATTGGGGGGGGTCGGGGAGGCCACACATACCAGGATTGTGGGGGGTCGGGGAGGCCACACATATCAGGATTGGGGGGGATTGGGGAGGCCACACATACCAGGATTGGGGAAGCCACACATACCAGAATTGGGGGGGGGTCGGGGAGGCCACACATACCAGGATTGGGGGGGGGATCGGGGAGGCCACACATACAGGATTGGGGGGGATCGGGGAGGCCACACATACCAGGATAGGGGGGGGGATCCGGGAGGCCACACATACCAGGATTGGGGGGTGGATTGGGGAGGCCACACATACCAGGATTAGGGGGGGTTGGGGAGGCCACTCATACCAGGATTGGGGGGGGCATTGGGGAGGCCACACATACCAGGATTGGGGGGGGATCGGGGAGGCCACACATACCAGGATAGGGGGGGATCCGGGAGGCCACACATACCAGGATTGGGGGGTGGATTGGGGAGGCCACACATACCAGGATAGGGGGGGTTGGGGAGGCCACTCATACCAGGATTGGGGGGGGCATTGGGGAGGCCACACATACCAGGATTGGGAGGGGGGATTGGGGAGGCCACACATACCAGGATTGGGGGGGGATCGGGGAGGCCACACATACCAGGATTGGGGGGGGGATCGGGGAGGCCACACATACCAGGATTGGGGGGGGATCGGGGAGGCCACACATACCAGGATAGGGGGGGGATTGGGGAGGCCACACATACCAGGATTGGGGGGTGGATTGGGGAGGCCACACATACCAGGATTGGGGGGGGTTGGGGAGGCCACTCATACCAGGATTGGGGGGGGCATTGGGGAGGCCACACATACCAGGATTGGGGGGGATCGGGGAGGCCACACATACCAGGATAGGGGGGGGATTTGGGAGGCCACACATACCAGGATTGGGGGGTGGATTGGGGAGGCCACACATACCAGGATTGGGGGGGTTGGGGAGGCCACTCATACCAGGATTGGGGGGGGCATTGGGGAGGCCACACATACCAGGATTGGGAGGGGGGATTGGGGAGGCCACACATACCAGGATTGGGAGGGGATTGGGGAGGCCACGCATACCAGGATTGGGGGATGAGAGGGGTGCCACACATACCAGGATGGGGAAATTTACCAATAGCTGCTGCATTTCTCACCCTAGGCTTATACTCAAGTCAATACGTTTTCCCAGTTTTTTGTGGTAAAATTAGGGGCCTCGGCTTATACTCGGGTTGGCTTATTTAAAATGTATGTATTCTAAAATCAGTGAGTACGTGGTTCCCATAATACTGCAGGACTGTGGGGTGCATTATACTATATGGGGGCTGCATTTTACCCTATGGGGTGTGTAATATACTGTATGGAGGACTATGGGGAGTGCATTATAGTCTATGGAGGACCATGGGACGTTCATTATACTATATGGAGGATTATGCATTATACTATATGGAGGATTATGGGGGGCGCATTATACTATATGGAGGATTATCAGTGGTATATTATACTCTATGGAAGGCTGTGGAGCCATTATAATATTTTGAGGACTATGTGGGGGGCCATTATACTGTATGAAAGCAATTATACAGTGTGAAGAGTTGTGTGGGGTCCATTATACTGTTTGGAGGGCTCGTGCAGGCCATTATACTGTATATAGGCACATTATAATGTATGGAGAGCTTTGGGGGTCACAGTTTGGGGATCATACTGTGTTGGAGTCACCATACTTTGCCTTGGGAGTTGAAGTTGGGTACAATAGGGTCATTATACTGTGCATGTGTAGGCTAATGTGGAGGAATGCACCATGGGGTAATCATACTGTGTTTGAGGGTCACTTTTGTTGGAATCACACTTTATGGGGCAATGAAAGAGGAATCTAGGACTTCAGCAGGAGGAAAATTACTGTGTAAAGGATGGAGAGTTGTGAGATCTGCTGTGACACAGACAAATATTTTTTTTTTTTTGTGGCGGGGGGAGCCCAATTAGAGCTTCTGCTATGGGGCCCCATGATTTCTGTGTACGCCCCTGCTCCATAGAATATAATGCACTCCGCATAGTCCTCCATACAGTATATTACACACACCCCAAAAAATGAACACTTATACTCACCTTCCTTTCCCACCTCTGCTCCAGCACAGCTGTGTCCTGTCTGCCAGCAGCTCATGTCGGCATCTGAGCAGCGTGTGCTCTCAGATGCCGAGGTGAGCTGCTGCTGCTGCCGGCACATTCACTCCTCTCCACGCCGGGACTATGGGCATGGAGAAGCGTGAATATGCATTCTGTTTACTAGCGGGCACTGTCAGCAGGAGCTGCGGCTCAGAGCTTTTTCCGTGCCTGCTATTAAAGAGAATGAATATTCCCTCTTCTCCACGCCCATGGGAGTGGAGAAGAGGGAATATTCATATCTCTTTAGCAGCGGGCACACGTGGTAGCTGCAGCTGCCGGCTACTGTGTGTGCCCTGCTCCACCACCCCACAATGCTCACCTATCCTCCTCATTCCCCCGCTGCTTTGGGGCCCCCCAGCTAACGGGCCCCATAGCAGTGGCATGGCCTGCCGCCATTGGTGGTATGCCACTGATGAGGAGACAAGAATCTAAAATTGCCGTTTATTGGTCAACACGTTTCAAAGTAACAAACTTCTTCAACACGGTGAACTCCATGGTTTGTCCTGGTGAAGAAGTTTGAAACTTTGAAACACGTTGACCAATAAACCGCATACTTTGGATTCCTGTCTCCACATCATCCTTCTGACGGCAGTGCAGTTTAACCCCAAAATAAAAATTTGTCTGTTAGGAAAGGGTTCATTTTTATTGAGCAAAAGTATAAAAGCTTTAGCTATTATTATTATTTGCTGTTGCATATTATGTTGTATTATTACTGTAGTTATTTGCAGGTCTGGTTGATGGTCAAGTTCCTCTCTACAAATCATCTGCTGTAATTTCCATAATTATTCCCTCTCCGCCCCCCAGGAGACTCTATTGTAGCCATGAATACTCACCTGCCGCTTCCTTCTGTAGCAGTATAATGCGGAGGCCACGTGTCTGCTGCGGGCAGCTATCGTTCTTCTGTACACAATACATAATGTCCTTGATGTGTACCATTAATTCAGGCACAAAGCTTATAAAAGTACAGTATACAAAGGGCGCAGAGGAATAAAAGAATATATAATGCCAGGATAGGGTGTTTCCCAACCTTCTTCATTTTTTCTATTCTTGTACATTTGTTTCAGATCTTTGCCAAAATGTAATTTAAAGGAGCTGTATAGGATTAGAGCAAAAAAACTTTTTTCATAGAATCATAGAATGGTAGAGTTGGAAAGGACCTCCTGGGTCATCTGGTCCAACCCCCTGCTCAAAGCAGGATTCACTAAATCATCTCAGACAGATGTCTGTCCAGCCTCTGTTTGAAGACGTCCATTGAAGGGGAACTCACCACCTCTCGTGGCAGCCTGTTCCACTCATTAATCACCCTAACTGTCAAAAAGTTTTTTCTAATATCTAATCTGTGTCTCCTCCCATTTAGTTTCATCCCATTGCTTCTAGTCTTTCCTTGTGCAAATGAGAATAAAGATGATCCTTCTACAATGTGACAGCCCTTGACATATTTGTAGACAGCTATTAAGTCTCCTCTCAGTCTTCTTTTTTGCAAGCTAAACATTCCCAAATCCTGCAACCGTTCCTCATAGGACATGGTTTGCAGACCAGTCACCATTCTGGTCGCTCTTCTCTGAACTTGCTCCAGTTTGTCTATGTCTTTTTTAAAATGTGGTGCCCAAAACTGTACACAGTATTCCAGATGAGGTCTGACCAAAGAGGAGTAAAGACCGATAATGACTTCACGTGATCTAGACTGTATGCTTCTGTTAATACATCCCAGAATTGTATTTGCCTTTTTTGCTGCTGCATCACACTGTTGACTCATGTTCACTCTATGATCTATTAGTATACCTAAGTCTTTTTCACATGTACTGTTGCTTAGCTCTATTCCTCCCATTCTGTATATGCTTTTTTCATTTTTATTGCCCAGATGTAGTACTTTGCATTTTTCCCTGTTAAAAACCATTCTGTTGGTTGCTGCCCACTGCTCCAGTTTATTTAGGTCTTTTTGAATCCTCTGTCTCTCTTCTCTAGTATTAGCTATCCCTCCTAGCTTTGTGTCATCAGCAAATTTAATCAGTTTACCCTCAATTCCTTCATCTAAATCATTGATAAAGATGTTGAACAATACAGGTCCCAGGACGGAGCCCTGTGGTACCCCACTTGAGACATTCATCCAGCTGGATGTGAAGCCATTTACAACCACCCTTTGAGTCCGATCACTAAGCCAGTTATGAATCCACCTAACAGTTGCCTGGTCCATTGCATACTTGGTCATTTTTTCAATAAGGATGGTGTGAGATACTTTGTCAAATGCTTTGCTGAAGTCAAGATATACTATATCTACAGCATTTCCCTGATCCACCCAGTCAGTGATTCTGTCATAGAAGGAAATTAAGTTAGTCTGACATGACTTGTTAGTTACAAACCCATGCTGACTCTGGTTAATCACTTCATTCTTATCCATGTACTTACATACATGTTGTTTAATAATTTGTTCAAAGATCTTTCCTGGTATAGAAGTCAGACTCACCGGCCTATAGTTCCCTGGGTCCACCTTCTTCCCCTTTTTGAAGATAGGAACAACATTTGCTCTTCTCCAGTCTTCTGGGACTTCTCCTGTTCTCCAAGAATTTTCAAAGATTATGGAGAGTGGTTCTAAAATTTCTTCTACGATCTCCTTCAGTACTCTGGGGTGTAATTCATCTGGACCTGGAGACTTGAACTCATTTATGTTAGCTAAATATTCCCTCACAATCTTTCTGTTTACAGATAACTTGGATTCCTCTATTCCTTTAAAAGGACAGTGAAGATCAGTTGATGTTACATTTTCTTTCTGAGAGAAAACAGATGCAAAATAGGAATTAAAAAGTTCGGCCTTCTCAACATCCTCTCTTACCATTTCTCCATTTTCATCCTGTAAAACTCCTATAGCATCTTTGACTTTTCTTTTACTTTTGACATACCCCCAAAATCCTTTTTTATTGCTTTTGACATCTCTTGCAAGCCTTAATTCATTGTCAGCTTTAGCTAACCTGATACGTGCCCTACAGGATCTGCAGACTGCATTATAATCTTCTTTAGATATGCCTCCCGCTTTCCATTTAATAAACATTTCTTTCTTTCTTTTTAGCATGTGTTTAAGTTCTGTGTTCATCCATCCTGGTTTCCTTAAATGCTTCCCATTCTTCCTACTTTTCGGGATTGTTAACGATTGTGCTTTGAGAATCTCATTTTTAAAAATTTCCCATCCTTCCTGGACATTTTTGTCCTTAAGGACATCCAGCCATTGGATCCCTCCTATTCTCTTTCTGAGTCTCTTAAAATCTGCCTTTCTAAAATCTAACCTTGAAGTTTGAGTCTTCACATGTCTTCCTCCTCTAGTTATCCAAAATTCTATAATAGCATGATCGCTGCCTCCTAGGGTCCCAGCCACCTTTACCTCCTCAACCATTTCCTCCCTGTTTATAAGGATTAGATCCAAAGTAGCAGATCCCCTTGTTTTCTCCCCTACCTTTTGGAAGATAAAGTTGTCAGCAAGAGAGGATAAGAATTTGCTTGACCTGTTAGTTTTACTTGAGAGAGATTCCCAACAAATGTCTGGATAGTTGAAATCTCCCATGACCACTACGTCATATTTTTTGCAGAACTTGGTCATTTGATACATAAAGAGTTCATCCATATCTTCAGCTTGCCCAGGTGGCCTGTAGTAAATGCCTACAATGGTGTCCTTTCTGTTGTTCTCTCCTTGTATTCTTACCCAAACAGTTTCCACAGAACTCCCAGTCTCTGAAGCTTCAATCTCTGTGCATATATACGCTTTTCTAACATACAATGCGACACCTCCTCCTCGTTTATCAAGTCTGTTTCTTGCAAATAAGTTGTATCCTTTTAGCCTTTTATTCCAATCATGTGTATCGTCCCACCAAGTTTCAGTGATTCCAATGACATCATATTTCTTTTCCTGCATTAGTAGTTCCAATTCTCCTTGTTTGTTGCCCATGCTTTGTGCATTTGTATTAAAACATTTTAGTTTGTGATTGGTTTCTCTTCCTCCCATATTTTTATTATTTAAATTGTTTTGTCTTTGTTCTTCCTTTCCACTTCCAGTAGCAGAGATCTCAATAGTATTTGTCAGCTGTATGGCTTTTTCTGGCCTTTTGCTTCCCTTCCCACATTGTTCTAGTTTAAAGCTCTCCTGATGAGTGTAGCAAGGCGACTTCCAAATACATGTTTTCCAGTCTTCGTAAGGTGCACCCCATCTCTAGCAAGTAGTCCATCGTATAGGTAATTCATTCCGTGATCCAGAAATCCAAATCCTTGTTGACGGCACCATCGACGTAGCCAGTTGTTCACCTGTAGAATCTTATTCTACCTCATTGTTCCATGGCCATCCACTGGGAGGATGGATGAGAAGACCACCTGCGCTCCCAATTCTTTCACTTTCTTGCCTAAGTCTTCAAAGTCACTGCAGATGGTTTCCAGGTCCTTTCTTGCGGTGTCATTTGTCCCCACATGTATTAGCAGGAATGGGTAGTGATCTGTAGGTCTGAAGAGTCTTGATATCCTGTCAGACACATCTTTAATTTTTGCTCCTGGAAGACAGCACATTTCTCTTGAGGTTATGTCTGGTCTGCAGATAGCGGCCTCTGTTCCTCTTAACAGGGAATCCCCCATGACCACCACTCTCCGTTTTTTCTTCACAACATTCTTCTTTCTCCATCCAGGAGGATTCTGAGGGCTTACAAGGTTATTCATTGCTGGCAAAGTCTTATTTTGCTGTATTTCTTCATGGTTCTCCTGCATGAGAGCCTGGTACTGGTTCCTGAGCAGTATGGGTGCTGACTGCCTCTCGATCCTCCTGCTTCTGTGGGTCACATGCTTCCATTCCTCTGTTTCGTCAGGTGCAGTTCGAATTTCTTCTCTTTCTGAATCATGAAGAGATAATTCTGCTCTGTCTAAGAACTCTTCACCTTCCTTAATGATTTTCAAGGTAGTTAACCTCTCTTCTAGATTTCGCAACTTTTCCTCCAACAGGGACACAAGCTTGCATTTCTGGCATGTGAAGTTTGGCTTTTCCACTGGCAAGTCTGTGAACATGTAGCAGGATATGCAGCTCACCAAATGGCTCCTGAACTCTTCCATGTTCTTACTGTTAATGTTCTGAAAACAGTGAAAAAAGCTTAAAAAACAGCTTCAAAATGCGCGCGCCAGTCGGCGCTCGGTTTGCCGATGTCCTCTTTTCAGCTCCAACAGCCAAAATCCAGTGTTCTTTGAGCTCGCGGAGACTCTTCACTTACCCCAAAATGCAGTGGGAATATGCAAATTATCTCCTCAGGACTCCTCCCCTGGTTTCCAATCTTTCTTTCTTCCAAAAATGAAGGACAACGTCCCTTTAGGTATTGAGACTAGATTTACATACAGGGCCACATCTCAGGAACGCAGGAACGCAAGAACAAATGAAAAACAACGATTCAGGAGAACAGCGGCATTTACACCGGATGAAAAAATATACCTATTATTGGCAAGTGACAGGTCCTCTTTAAATAGAAATAATATGCGACTGGTGATTTAATTTATCAGTCATTCAAAGGTTACGACCAATATGGCCACACTTATGAGTGATGGGCGAGAGTCATCGGCACTGATCGATACTCGATCGATCATCGGAGTGCTCGAGTGCTCAGGTCCCCGTAATAAAATCATTTTAATCATCTGAGTCGTGCGCCGCTCTGAAACGGGGTATTCCCCTGCTGGGAAAACAGGGACTCCTCTGTCAGCCAGACGAGAGAGAGAGATATTTTTTCACTTAAATGAAGCCGACTTCCAGAAAAATGCTGAAGCTTCACATTCACTTCCATTATACTCGCTACTCGAGTCCGACCTGCTCAATTCGAGTACCGAGCACTTGAGCATTTCAGTGCTCGATCATCACTAACACTTACTGCTGTCTCTGGTGTAGTCACCTTTTTTCCCTTCTTTTTTCTCCTTTGCTTCCTTTCGTCCATTGCTTAATTATTCTCTTCCTTTCCTTTCCCCATCCCATCTCTTACCATTTCCATTTTCCTTCCTTCCCATTTTTTTGCTAAAACCTCTTTCCTCTATACCTCCTTTCTCTCCCTTTCTGTTCTCCTTCCTCTCATGTTTTTTATCCATTCTTCAATCTTTCCACAAACCTCCTTCCATCCCTCCCGTTTTCCTTCTCATCTTGCTTTTAGTCTCTCCTTTGCTTATATTATTCTTTCCTCTCTCTATCCTACCACTCCATTCATCTTTGTAGTCTTCTTTCCTCCCTTCCACCTTCCTTCTTTTTTCCTCCCTAAACTCTATTGTTTCTGTCCTTCTTTCTTCTCTCCCTCTATTCTTTTTTCTTTTCCTAACATCTTTTACTTACCTTACTTACCTCCTTCCTGTATTCTACACTTCCTTTCTTCTTTCCCTTCTTTCTACCTTGTTTTTCTCCTTCCTTTTGTGTTTTTTTATGTATCTTTACTCCCTTGCTTAATTCTTTTCTTCCTTCTTGCACTCCCTTCCATCTTCTCTCCATCCTGTCTTTTATCCTACCTGCTTTCCTTCCTCACCCTTTTTCTTTCATCCTTCCTATCTCTCTCACATATTTTATCCTTCCTTCTTTCCAACATCTCTCCTTTGTTTTTCTCCTTCCTATCCCTCCTTCCGTCTTCCTTTCTTCTTTCCATTTCTTCTTCCTACTCTTTCTCGTTTCTTACCTATACTTCTTGCTACCTACACTGTGTGCAGAATTATTAGGCAAATGAGTATATTAATCACATGATGCTTTTTATACATGTTGTCCTACTCCAAGCTGCATAGGCTTGAGAGCCAACTACCAATTAAGTAAATCTGGTGATGTGTATCTCTGTAATGAGGAGGGGTGTTGACTAATGACATCAACACCCTATATAAGGTGTGCTTAATTATTCGGCAACTTCCTTTCCTTTGGCAAAATGGGCCCGAAAAGAGATTTGACGGGCTCCGAAAAGTCCAAAATTGTGAGATGTCTTGCAGAGGGATGCAGCTGTCTTGAAATTTCCAAACTTTTGAAGCGTGATCACCGAATAATCAAGCGTTTCATGGCAAATAGCCAACAGGGTCGCAAGAAGCGTGTTGGCCAAAAAAGGCGCAAAATAACTGCCCATGAATTGAAGAAAATCAAGCGTGAAGTTGCCAAAATGCCATTCGCCACCAGTTTTACCATATTTCAGAGCTGCAACGTTACTGGAGTATCAAAAAGCACAAAGTGTGCGATACTCAGGGACATGGCCAAGGTAAGGAAGGCTGAAAAACGACCACCTATGAACAAGAAACATAAGATAAAACGTCAAGAATGGGCCAAGAAATATCTTAAGACTGATTTTTGAAAGGTTTTATGGACTGATGAAATGAGATTGACTCTTGATGGGCCAGAGGCTGGATCAGTAAAGGGCAGAGAGCTCCACTCTGACTCAGACGCCAGCAAGGTGGAGGTGGGGTACTGGTATGGGCTGGTATCATCAAAGATGAACTTGTGGGACCTTTTCGGATTGAGGATGGAGTGAAGCTCAACTCCCAGACCTACTGCCAGTTTCTGGAAGACAACTTCTTCAAGCAGTGGTACAGGAAGAAGTTGGTATCGTTCAAGAAAAACATGATTTTCATGCAGGACAATGCTCCATCACATGCATCCAACTACTCCACAGCATGGCTGGCCAGTAAAGGTCTAAAAGAAGAAAAAATAATGACATGGCCCCCTTGTTCACCTGATCTGAACCCCATAGAGAACCTGTGGTCCATCATAAAATGTGAGATCTACAGGGAGGGAAAACAGTACACCTCTCGGAGCAGTGTCTGGGAGGCTGTGGTGGCTGCTGCACGCAATGTTGATCAAAAACCGATCAAGCAACCTACAGAATCTATGGATGGAAGGCTGTTGAATGTCATCATAAAGAAAGGTGGCTATACTGATCACTAATTTTTTAGGTTTTTGTTTTTGCATGTCAGAAATGTTTATTTCTAAATTTTGCGTACTGATATTGGTTTACCTGGTGAAAATAAACAAGTGAGATGGGATTATATTGATTTGGTTTTTATTAAATTGCCTAATAATTCTGCACAGTAATAGTTACCTGCACAAACAGATATCCCCCTAAGATAGCCAAATCTAAAAAAAAAACACTCCAACTTCCAACTTGGATATTTATGAGTCTTTTGGGTTGATTGAGAACATAGTTTTTGATCAATAATAAAAATAATCCTCTAAAATACAACTTGCCTAATAATTCTGCACACAGTGTATGTTTATATTTCACCTTCTCCTATTATGATTGACATGATCTATATATATCAGAATAATATATTCCCTTTCTAATACTTAATTTTTGTGGTTGTAAAAGAAGTTATTTTCTACTAAACATCACTTTTTTTATATATATATGTATACTTACCTTTTGGATGAGTGCCGCTCTTATGCTCTGAGTCCTATGTCCCCCGCCGGTCCCGTGACATAGACACCCTAGCAGAAGAAACACTGTTTTAGGAGGTACGTATACATTTTTTAATTTATAGACAACCCCTTTAATAATAATAATAATAATAATAATAGTAGTAATAATAATGATAATAATAATAGTAATAATAATAATAGTAATAATAGTGATAATAATAATGATAACAATAGTAATAATTGACACTTTGAATTACATAAATCTTTTTACACAAATCACAAAAAGATTAATAAGAGAATGTAACAACATGTGGCGCAATTTAAGGCTAATGGTGGTAAAGAAAGATGAATCCTTCATGTAAAATGATGGGCTTTATTCTTCCGGATTTACAGAAAACACAGACACAGAGATGATAGAAATGACAAAGGGGCAGAATGCCGTTGAACATCGGAGGCCATGAGGCTTGTCGCGTTTGTAATTACCATATTGATGCCTGACAGATTACTAGAAATTATAGCGCCCAATAGAAAATTAATTGAAATCCTTTCTACAGTCGCTCGATTGCATGTACATTATACACATCCTTGTGCTGTAGATGACACCAGTTTAGTGGAACCATTGCCCTCCTGGTGGTGTCCGCACTCCTCTCTGTAATCTCGCTCTACAACATGAGCGGTGATGAGGGTTTTACTTATGATTTCATGGGCTGAGGACATACTCTTCTAAAAATGTCACCTGTTCCTTTATATGGACTGTTAGTAATCTCATAGACTCCTTACTTTCCTTGTAGATGAATGTATTCTGTGACAATACTCCATGGCACCGCCAAGTAGTGTTGCTGTAGCCAGCCTCTGCAATGACTCTCTGCTTCGAAGCAGATGAGGTGCAGATGTCAGCAGAGCCCCATGAAAAGGAGGAAGCTTTGTATAAATCAATAGTACAAGGGAATATAAAAAACTTTGCAATATAGCTATAGAATCTGCTTCTTTCTCCACTTACGAGTCATTTCTTTCCCTCCAACCTCAACTCATCAAACACTCTGAAAATACAGCTTAATTCTATCCTGCTCAAGACAAGATGAACTGCCCACACAATGAGAGGATGGAGCAGAAAAAGTGAGAAACAGAGTGAGAAAACAAGTAGAAGGAAACACAAAAAGATGGGCTGAGCTTTCTAATCAATATTTTACCTATCCCCAGAACTGGATTCACATCTACACTGCTCAGAACTGCTGTGTTGTAGGCCGTCATGGTGAGGTGGATTCTCTAAGTTGCAGGTCAGGGTGAACATGATCTTTCCCCCATCTCACTCAGCACCCCCCATTTGACCTATCCATCAAAATCAATGGCTGTCCACTTTCCCCAATCCCACAAGCTCGGGGTAACCCTGGATTCTGATCTCTCCTTCAAACCACATATCCAAGCCCTTTCCATTTCCTGCTGACTCCAGCTCAAAAATATCTCCCGGATCCGCACATTCCTCAACCACGAATCTACAAAAACACTAGTGCATGCCCTAATCATCTCCCGCCTCGACTATTGCAACCTCCTGCTCTGTGGCCTCCCCTCTAATGCTCTCGCACCCCTCCAATCTATCCTAAACTCTGCTGCCCAACTAATCCACCTGTCCACCCGCTATTCCCCGGCCACTCCTCTCTGTCAAACGCTTCACTGGCTCCCCATTGCCCAGAGACTCCAGTTCAAAAACCTAACTACGGTATACAAAACCATGCATAACCTGTCTCCTCCATACATCTGTGGCCTAGTCTCCCAGTACATACCTACACGCAACCTGCGATCCTCACAAGATCTCCTGCTCTACTCCCCTCTTATCTCCTCTTCCCACAATCGCATACAAGATTTCTCCCATGCATCCCCCCTACTCTGGAACTCTCTACCCCAACACATCAGACTCTCGCCTACCGTGGAAACCTTCAAAAGGAACCTGAAGACCCACCTCTTCCGACAAGCTTACAACCTGCAGTAACCATTCTTCCACCACAGCTGCATGACCAGCTCTACCCCCACCTACTGTATCCTCATCCATCCCTTGTAGACTGTGAGACCTCACGGGCAGGGTCCCTCTCCTCCTGTACCAGTTTGCCATTGCGTTTTTGTTCAAAATTATTGTAATTGTTTTTGCTATGTATACCCCTTTTTCACATGTAAAGTGCCATGGAATAAATGACGCTATAATAATAAATAATAATAATGATAATAACAACATGGAGTGAAGGTGATGGCACAGCGGGCGGGACCTGACAGATGAGTTATGTGATAGCATGTGGAACAGGGTGGACGAGGACAACAGGAAGACAAGTAGAATAGGGAACAACAGAGTACACAGAGACAGGAGCGACACACACAGGGAATGAAGATGCATAGTTCAAGAGTTGCAGCAGCATTTGTAGTGTGAACAAAGTCCAGAGAACAGTTCTTAATTCTTACAACAGACAAAACATTAATCAGCAAAAAAAATTCTGCAGGCAGCATGAATGAATAGGCAAACTTGTTTGTAGAGAAGATGCACTCTGATGCAGAAGTGTGAACAAGTCCATAGAACAGTTTGTTATATTTACAGCTGATGATGGTTTAGTTTGCAGGTCTGACCTCGGAAGTAAATGCAGATTGTAGAAAA
Source organism: Phyllobates terribilis (assembly GCF_046119375.1). Taxonomy (NCBI): domain Eukaryota; kingdom Metazoa; phylum Chordata; class Amphibia; order Anura; family Dendrobatidae; genus Phyllobates; species Phyllobates terribilis. The sequence goes on along the minus strand of NW_027362763.1, from coordinate 64,415,100 downwards.
AAAACAAAAGTTTGATGAGATGATTGCAGGTATGATATCTGATGGGACAGCAATGCACAAGGTAACTGAACACAAACTTGCATAATTCTCAGACACACGAGTGTCAGAGCCGGCCTTAGATGATGGGTGATCTGGGTGATGATGTCACTGTAGTTTTCTAAGCAACTTGTGAAACCAATGTGGAGCACAGCATAGGGCGGTGGAAATATAGAAAGGGAGCAGAGCCTGGCCAAGACAGGTGTGTAACATTTTGTATAAATGCCTCCATCATGATTCTGTCTGTGTGCTAAAGAATAAAGAGCATGAATCCCTTTCTGTGAGCTGTGCTGTGTATGGGAAACATCATAGCAGCGAATCTTATCCCACCAGATCAGAGTAAATAGCTAACACTAGAGAAGATAGAGAAAGGATTCAGAAGGATCTAAATAAGCTTGAACAATGGACAGTGACTAAAAGAATGGTGTTTAATAGGGAGAAATGCAAGATTGTACATCTGGGCAAAAAAAACAAAAATGACATCTACAGAATGGGAGGAACAGAACTAAGCAACAGCATGTGTGAAAAAGACTTGGGTATATTAATAGATCACAGAGTGCACAGGAGTCAACAGTGTGATGAAGCAGCAAAAAAGGTAAACACAATTCTGGGATATATTAACAGAAGAATATAGTCTAAATCATGTGAAGTTATTATCGCACTTTACTCTTCTTTGGTCAGACCTCATCTGAAATACTGTGTCCAGTTCTGGGCACCACATTTTAAAAAAGACATCGAAAAACTGGAGCAAATTCAAAGAAGAGCTACCAGGATGGTGAGCGGACTGCAAACTATGTCCTACAAGGAATGGTTAGAGGATCTGGGAATGTTTAGCTTGCAAAAAAGAAGACTAAGAGGAGACTTAATAGCTGTCTACAAATATCTAATGGGATATCACAGTGTAGAGGGAGCATCTTTATTCTCATTTGCACATGAAAACATGAGAAGCAATGGGATGAAACTGAAAGGGAGAAGATACAGATTGGATATTAGGAAAACCTTTTTGTCAGTGAGGGTGATAAATGAGTGGAACAGGCTGCCACGAGATGGTGACTTCTCCTTCAAACAGAGGCTGGACAGACATCTGTCTGAGATAGTTTAGTGAATCCTGCATTGAGAGTTGGACATGATGACCCTGGGGGTCCCTTCCAACTCTAACATTCTATGATTCTTTGAAATTACAAATTAGAGATAGAACATGCAGAGGGAAAAACTGATGAAAATGCTGAATGCAAGACGTAGAGAAATAGTGTTATTCCTCAAGTACATACATGACAGAATATAATGAAAAGCTGAAAAGTTAATTGAAAGTATAGTTATCCTTTAAGTGCCATAACCTCTTTCAATCGGCTGATCCACAAGGGTCAAAGGAGTCGGTCCTCCAAAATCAAACATCAATTACTTACATCAATTACAATTATCCTGGAAAACACTTCTAAATTTTGCCTGCCATTCTCACCACTTATTCTAGGGATTGGGACCAAAAGGGAGATGTCCTGACACCCTTGTATCTCTTGGTATCTGTTTAAAATTGTCAGTGACATCTCTGACATCATAATCAAGGTGAAGCTTTTTGAAGCTTGGCGGAGAATCAAATTACCCGTTTAGGCACACCTTCTGAAAGAAAATGTGCCAGTTATTCTAGTCGCTCATTATTGTCCCTCACTACACATTGACCTGCTGTCATCCATAAAATGAAGACCTTGTCGTCCCAGTCACAACAAAGGACTAAACTATCAAAATAGAATGAACTTTACGAGAGGCGTAATCTCGCTGACATTGCTGTCAATCGGCTTGACACGGACTAACCAAGGATTAGAATCTTCTGTAAATGTTATCTGCAAAGTCATCCATCATTCCTAATTGAGCTGTCAATCACAATCTTGAAGTTCTTTTAAAGGTGACATAGTTTAAATACATCAGTGAACAATAAATATGTAAATATCAGGGGCATTGACTATGTCCTAAAAGACCAAAGGCCCAAGTCTAAAGGTATAGGTCCAGCGGCATAACTTCAACCTCTTGGGTCCCAATGCAAAATCTCCAACAGGACCTCCAACTATTAACCCCTTTCCAACCCTTGCCGTATTAGTACGCACATTTGCGTACCCCCGGTTCAGTGAGGGCTGCTGCGCTGAGCCCTCACTGAACCGAGCACATGTCAGCTGATTCTTACAGCTGACATGTGCCCGCAACAGCCGCGGGTGGAATCGCGATCCACCCGCGGCTGTTAACATGTTAAATGCCGAGGTCAATCTCCGACAGCGGCATTTAACGCACGCTTCCGGGTTGCGCGTCATAAACCCCGCCCATCAGCGACCCCGTCACGTGATCGTGGGTCACCGATGGGTGGGCATGACAACCCAGGGTCTGCAGCAGACGCCTGTGGTTGTCATGATCTCGTCGCTATGAGCGCCACCTACTGGTCAGCGCTCATTGCACAGGACCATTTCTGCTATATGCAGGGGATCTGCTGATCCCCTGTATGTAGCAGAGACGATCAGACAACTGCTGCTTCTAGTCTCCTATGGAGACTATTGAAGCATGCAGTAAGTGAAAAAAAAATGTTTTTAAAAATATAAAAAAAATAAAAAAAATATAAAAGTTTAAATCACCCCCCTTTCGCCCCATTCAAAATAAAATATATAAAAAAAAACCCACATACACATATTTGGTATTGCCGCGTTCAGAATCGCCCTATCTATCAATATAAAAAAAGAATTAATCCGATCGGTAAACGGTGTAACGAGAAAAAAATTCTAAACGCCAGAATTACATTTTTTGGTTGCCACAAAATTGCAATAAAATGCAATAACGGGCGATCAAAACATCGGATCTACCCCAAAATGTTATCAATAAAAACGTCAGCCTGGCACGCAAAAAATAAGCCATCACCCAGCCCCGGATCACGAAAAATGGAGACGCTACAGGTCTTGGAAAATGGCGCTATTTTTTTTTAGTTTTTTTTACCAAATTTTGGATTTTTTTTTCACCACTTAAATATAAAATAACCTATACATGTTTGGTGTCTACGAACTCGTAATGATCTGGAGAATAAGAATGGCAGGTCAGTTTTAGCATTCAGTGAACGTGGTAAAAAAAAATAAATAAAAAACAACTGTGGTATTGCACTTTTTTTGCAATTTTACCGCACTTGGAATTTTTTTCCCGTTTTCCCGTACACGATATGGTAAAACTAGTAATGGTGTTGAAAAGTACAACTTGTCCCGCAAAAATTAAGCCCTCACACGGCCATATTGTCCAAAAAATAAAAACGCTATGGCTCTGGGAACAAGGGGAGCAAAAAACGAAAAAGCAAAAACGACAAAACCCAAGGTTGTGAAGGGGTTAAGGGTCTTTAACACTATTGGTCTTTCATATGGGACAAAGGGACTTTTTAGGCCCCTCTAGGCTCCAGAGCCAGGGTGCGACTGCATCCCCTGTACCTATTATAGTTACGCCCCCTTTATATGAATCCTCATGCACACACACTACCAAAGCTTAAAATAAAAATATATACATATATAGTTATCATGAATACAACCTACATGCTAAAACATACTATAAAGAAACAAACTATACAAAAACCAATATTACCAAAATTACCACTATACAAGTACACTGGTAAGAGGCCCAAATAATACTGCTACACCACGACGGCTATAAAACACATGACCAATGCATACAGTGGTAGATACCAGACCTACCAACCATATAAGTGACTATAGTAGAGTCACATATAGTAATTCACAGTTCTTTCTGATGGAGGTCATTCACTTTTCCCATCTTTCCATCTATCCCAGACCACCATGATGACTTCTTCCAGCCACGACTTGTATCTGCAGAGATTACAACAAAGACACCTTTCACTTTTCACATTTCCCTGCACCCCCCGCCTTTTCCCAGCCTGGACAAACTGTCCATCCTCCTGCTATCCTCAAATCGGAGCCTGCACATGTAGTGTGGCACAGTGACCCCAATACTTAAAAAAATTGTGTCATTGCTAGAGATGATTGCTAGTGATGTGCGAGCATGCTCGCTAATGCTCGGTGCTCACCCGAGCATCTCACTGCTCGAGATGCTCGGCGCTCGCCAAGTCTTTCCGGGGTTGCTCGGCGGGATCTCGGTTCCCCTCCCTGCATGTTTGGAGCTCTTTAGAGTGCCAATCAACATGCAGGGATTGCCTGCGACTCACTGTAATGCCGTAGCCATGTTGGTTGTGTCATTACAGTGATTGGCTAGCCGCACAGCGTCATCGGGTCTATATCAGACCTGGCGCCACTGTGCTCGTCACAGTCACTCCGGAATTAGACAGTGTAGGGAGAGCTGCTGCTGTGTCAGGGAGAGATTTGCTTATGTATTAGGTAGTGTAGGGAGAAAAACCGTACATTACACATATCCATCTTAACAAACAGTCCTTCTGAGGACTAATCCATCTGCAGAGATATCAGGCAGGCAGTGCATATAGCAGACTGCAGTGCACATAGGACAAGAGGCTCCATTCCAGTTCTGCCTTCTGCTGCTGTTAGATATTTCTATACAAAGGCCCAGGTCTCAGGGGCCAGGAATACTTTTCTTTGGATCTTAATCCTCATTATTTGCTTAAAAAGCAATCAGAGAACACTGTTTTTCTGTGCCATTTGCCTGTTGGCACTGCAGAATACAGCCAGGTCCTTTCCATATTACAGCGCTAGAAATCCAGCTATTGGAAACTGTGTTTTCTCCGTCACACGGATCACATATACGTTGTTAGAAAATACTGCCATTTCTGCCCTCCATTAAAAATTTCCTTTAGTGTGTCAGTGAAGCAGTTCACAGCAGTTTGCTGTTCAAACTACTTACCTACAGAGCAGGTATTTAAAACTCTGTTTTCTCCGTCACACGGATCACATATAAGTTCGCTCCAAACTCAGTCATTTATAGTGAGCGTGGAAGATACTGTCCTCCATTTAAAATGGGCAAGGCATGTGGCAAGAGACGGGGAACTGGACGTGATGGTGATGGTGCATGCAGAGGCCGAGGACAAGGCCGTGGGCAAGCTGAAATTGTGCCACAACAAACACCCACATCTTCTCGCCTGACCTTCCTGTCCCAATTCCTAGGGGACCGCAGCACACCACTATTGAACCCAGAGCAGTGTCAAAAGGATGTTGGTTGGATAGCGGATAATGCTTCCAGTCACTTAGCCACCACCCTGTCTTCCACACGGTCAAGTCTCAGTAGCCATGAGTCTGGACCACATATTCCTCACCCTGATCCTCCTTCCTCCCACCATGCCGAGTGCCCGGAGACAAATGATCCCACACTTGGACACTCTGAAGAGCTGTTAACTTTTCCATTTATAGATTCGGGCCTCTCGCCCTGTCCACTTGAAGCGGGGCAAGAGGAGATCGCGTGTAGCGATGCCCAAATATTTGAGCAGCCACGGTCACATGAAGGCGACGGTGGGAAAGTGTCACAAGAGGTGGATGATGATGAGACACAATTGCCAGAAAGTCAGGAGGAGGACCAGGATTCGGAAGTGGAAGACGAGGTGGTGGATGATATAGTAACTGACCCAACCTGGCAGGAGGACATGCAGAGCGAGGACAGCAGCACACAGGTGGAGGGAGGCAGAGCACCCAAGCAGGCAGGAAGAAGCAGTGTGGTGGTCACAGACAGAAGGCAGGCAACCGTTCCCCGTAACACCAACACGAAGGAAGTTGCCAGTAAAACTGTTAGGACTTCCTGAGTCTGGTTGTTTTTTAAAGACTCTGCCGATAACCCCAAAAAAGGCCGTTTGCACCACCTGCCAGGCCAGCATCAGCAGGGTGGCAAAACAACCGGGCCTGACCACCACCAGCATGATCAGGCACATGGAAGCAAAGCACCCGACTTTGTGGGCCGAACCCCAGGGTCCAGGAACAGTGTCTGCAGGTGGCACTATTGCTTCTTCCACTGTTGAGCATGCAAGCCAATCTCCTGTCCATGGTGCATGTGAAGATGCCTCCTGCCCTGCACCTGTCGTTGCGCACTCTCAAGTAGCAGCATCAGGAAGCACGTCCATGTCCTTGTCCCAGCGCAGCGTTCAGTTGTCCATACCCCAGTCCTTGGAACGCAAGCGCAAATATGCAGCCAACGCCCCACAGGCCACACTACTAAATTCTCACATTTCACGACTGCTTGCACTCAAAATTTTGCCTTTTAGGCTCGTGGAGACGGAAGCATTCCACAACCTGATGGCGGCGGCCATCCCTCGGTACTTGGTCCCCAGCCACCACTATTTCTCCCGGTGTGCCGTCCCCGCATTACACAAGCACGTGTCCCAAAACATTAGCCATGCCCTCAACAACACAGTTACAGGGAAAGTCCACCTAACCACGGACGCGTGGACAAGTGCTTGTGGGCAGGGACAGTATATCTCGCTGACGGCACACTGGGTTAACATAGTGGAAGCCGGGACCCAGTCGGACCTTGGGACGGAACACGTCCTCCCGACGCCAAGGATTGCGGGCCATAGGTCAATCAGCGTTGCCCCGCAGTCTACAGCTCCTGCATCTCATCCTCATCAGCCTCCTCCTCCTCTTCAGCCTCCATCTCCGAAATGACCACATCAGTCACAAGCTGGAACCACTGCAGCACTGCCTCGGCCAAGCGGCAACAGGCTTTGCTGAAGCTAATATGCTTAGGTGACAAACTGCCCAATGCTGAAGAGTTGTGGACAGCTCTGAAAGAGCAGGCAGATCTTTGGCTCACACTGCTGAACCTACAGCCAGGCATGGTCGTGTGTGACAATGGCCAGAACCTGGTGGCGGCTCTGAGGCGAGGCGAGCTCACACACGTACCATGCCTGGCCCATGTGCTTAACCTCGTGGTTCAGCGGTTTCTCAAATCCTACCCATAGCTGCCGGATCTGCTTGTTAAAGTACGCCGCCTGTGTGCCCATTTTAGAAAGTCAGCTACAGCTTCCGGCACCCTTGCCGTGTTTCAGCAGCGTTTGCAGCTTCTGGCTCACAGACTGGTGTGTGATGTCCCCACGTGTTGGAACTCTACACTGCAGATGTTGGGAAGGATTTGTGAGCAGAAGAGGGCAGTTGTAGAGTACCAGCAACAACAAGGTTGTAAAATGTTAAAATGACATTTCCCAGTGAATGTATTTGTCTTACAAAATACTGTAAAAAAAACCAAAACAATAGGATCTTTCTTAAGTATAAAAAACAGCGTCACCAATTTAACCTCAATGTAATCACATTGTTCAACTCCTGCACCTCCTCCTCCATCTCCGAAATGACCACATCAGTCACAAGCTGACAGCACTGCAGCACTGCCTTGGCCAAGCGGCAGCAGGCTGTGCTGAAGATAACATGCTTAATGCTTAATTGACAAACCGCCCAGCGCTGCAGAGTTGTTGAAAGATGTAACACAGCAGTCTGATCTGTGGCTCTCACCGCTGAACATACAGCCAGGCATGGTCGTGTGTGACAATGGGCGGAACCTGGTGATGGAGAAATGACAGCCGGCGTAGATACGGTTTCCCTCTATGCCAGTCCTTTCACTGAGCTAAATACAACTCTCCGCAAAAAAAGCTGTGGACTGGCTCTGTACCGTCCTTGGCCACATTCACCTGTCCACGTGTTTGTGGGTAGGCGGTCCTTCCAAGTAAGTGCACTGGGGAGGGCACGGGTAATGTTGTGGGACCCCTGCTTGTGGAAGGCGGAGACGATACCGGGAAAAATAATGGGGGCTGGGGACCGAGTATGGATACCCAGTCGCCGCCGCCATAAGATTGTGGCCATATTTCAAGTGCAAGCAGCTGCCCAGAAATCTGTCAGTTTAGTGTTGCGGCCTGTGGGTGGGTGGTTGGCTGGCTGCATACTTGCGCTTGCATTCCAAGTAACAGAAAACTAAGCAGATGTTGGCCTCTATCATCATGATGGCCTCACCTCGGCACTATGAACTCTCCTGAAGGAGAAGCCAGGGCCCACCGGAGGAGTCTCCGGTTCTCTGGTGGGCTCGTCCAACCCTGCCGAGAAGCAGCCCTGGCTAAGAAAAGTGTGGGGGAAGGTTCCCGGACACTCTTTGGCTGCTTTTTTAATGTTGATCGGACATGCTTATGCATGTTATTTCTTAAACCGCATTGCAGATCATGCCATTCTCCAACTCAGTATTCATTAAATTAAATGCGCAAAGAAAGATGTTTGTGTGTCAAAGCACCACCGACAAGTGCGAGTTGATGTTGGATGGGCTGCCATTGTTTCTGCAACAAGCTGCATTAGAGGACTTCCTGGGAGAAATGACACCCAGGGTAGATGCGGGTTCCCTCTATGCCAGTCCTTTCACTGAGCTAAATACAACTCTCAGCAAAAAAAGTTGTGGACTGGCTCTGTACTGTCCCTGGCAACATTCACCTATCCACGTGTTTGTGGTTAGGCGGTCCTTTCCAGTATGTGCACTGGGGAGGGCACGGGTAATGTTGTGGGACCCGTGCTTGTGGAAGGCGGAAACGACACCGGGAGAAACAGTGGCGGCTTGGGACCGAGTATGGACACCCAGCCGCTGCCGGCATGAGGTTATGAAAAGCTTCCGCCTCCACGAGCCTAAAAGTCCACATTTCATGTGCAAGCAGCTGTCAAAAATTTGGCAGTATAGTATTGCAGCCTGTGGGTGGATGGGTGGCTGGCTGCATACTTTCGCTTGCATTCCAAAGACTGGGGTAGGTACAACTGAATGCTGCACTGAGACAAGGACGTGGACGGTGATTGTTGCAAGTCTGCAACGACAGGTGCATGGCGGGAGGCATCTTCGCATGCGCCAAGGATCACTTATGATGGGCACACTTTTAGGCAGTGACCTGGGAGTCAGAAATGCTTCCAGAGGTCTTCCCCATGCTGTTCCCATGTCTTTTCAGCACTGTTTGCATGTGTCTGATGATGAGTCACACACCACATGGCCAGATAAGGTTGTAAAATCTTAAAATGACATTTCCCAGTGAATGCCTTTTTCTTTGTTGAAAGCAATGAAAAAGTGCAGAAATGCATCAAAAACGCTACGTGTAAACATAGCCCAAGGTGTGGAAGAGTATTTTTGGTTTTATTTATTTTGCCTTATATGCAAGTCATTACCCTGGAAAGGATGTTCCTTAATATATATCCCAGGAAAATCCATTTTGGTTTTGTTTTTGTATGTTTTATTGTGAATCCGTAAAAGTGGTGTAATACTCTGACCACGTTGTTGACAGCAGTGACCTGGGAGTCAGTAATGCTTCCAGGGCTCTTCCCCATGCTGTTCCCATGTCATTTGAGCACTGTTCCCATCGATTTGGGCAATTTTTAGGCCCTCTGCAGACCGCCGGGGGGAACCGCCTGAAAAATGCTTGAGTTTCTCATAGACTTACATTGGGCTCGTTGCTCGGGTCGAGCACCCGAGTATTCCAATTTTCTCGACCCGAGCAACGAGTAGCCGAGCATTTTAGTGCTCGCTCATCACTAATGATTGTATCTTTTGATATTGAAATTCTCAAGGTTTGAAAAAAATTTTTTGAAAATTTTGATTCATATTAAATTGATACATCGAAAATCGCAATACTGTAGAGCCTACAAATGGCCAGAAAAAATGTGTGAAACACTTTGGGGTCTCCTAAGACTGTATACAATCACTTACAAGCTCTTTAACATAAACACAACCTTAGTCATTTCGAAGTGACCTCACTATAGAAACATATGGTAACCCAGGAGTAACCAACAACCCATTTAATAAAAATGCAATGCTAGAATTTCATGTTTCTTAAAATTAAAAAAACGGTACAAAAATTATCCAACTTAGCTATTTTTGATCAGGCAGATTGTTCTGTGGAGAACACTGGCTCAAACTAATGGTCTCACTGTCAAATTTGCATTTGGTGGTACTACTGCACATAAGGCTGGTGGTGGTCATGGTTCTAAGATGGATTTTTGCAACTCCCACATTTTTAGCCGTGGTATGTGATATTTTTATTTTACACTACGTCCAATCATTGCCATTACCAATTTTTTTCCATATAGTTTGTGAAACACCATAATTAAATGTTGACAAATCTTTCTATTCCAAATATTTAATCTTTGCTAATTAAGATGTAGTAACAAAATGTTAGATAGGTACACATACAGAAACAAAATGCGGAAGCAGACTGCAGTATAGGTGTGGCATGTAGAGTATTACTATTAATTTGGACTATTAAAACAGGTGTGCAAAAAGAGACATGCATACTTAAATGTCTACATTTTTTTAAAAAAAAAATTCTATTTTTTTTAACACAGTGCAACTCCTTTCTCAAAAATGATGTAATAAGAAATGCTAGATCAAAAAAGTGAGCACCTATAAAAGGGTACAGTGTTCGTGTAGCATGTACAGATATAATATTTGACTGAAAAAACAGATGTACAAAAAAATTTGTCTGCAGCACGCACACTTTGTGAGGCAGACAGTTGCAGTTACAAGTCTGGACTTCTGGGGAATTTTCTTTCATATTTTTAAAAAACAATTGTTCACCCCTTCAAAGAATGGAAAACGGTATTGCACAAGAAATGCAAAAACTCAGTACAGTACAATCTATCTTTGACTGTCACGGGTTTCGGATTTTTTTTTTCTACAAATATTGTGCTGTCTCACTGCTGCTTTCTAGTGCATTAAGAATGAAAAAATGAAATATGTAACTGTAATGCAAATGCAGAAGAACCAATGCCAGCACCACCATATCACTGGTCAATCACACTGAGTCAGGCACTGCTGCTGGTACTTCCCATATCTTTCTCTCCCCCTATCAATTGAATCTCTGTACTATTCACAGACTACTACACTGATCTTCTTAATTGCTGCAGTTGTTCAAAACATTACTGTCTGGAGTATTTATCCAATGTTTAAGGACTTTCTCTTCTTATCACCATCACAGAGCTGTGAACTCTGATGTTCTCTCACTAGCCTAAATAACACTAAGGTCACGGCCCCACTATCAGCATTCGGTCAGTATTTTTTCTCAGGAGTGAGAGCCAAAACCAGGATTTTGGTGATAAATGTAGAATTGGTGACTTGTTTCCATTATACCTTTTCTCTGATTGTTCGTCATCAGGTTTTGGCTCCCACTCCTAAGAAAAAATACTGACCAAATACTGATAGTGGGGCCGTGGCCCAATATGGATGCTACATCCCTACCTAGGCTTTTATACAGACTATGATAGTCCTTCCTTACTGGCTGCACTATGTGATGAGTAGTTGTAAATCATTATGGCTTATGCAATCTTCTGTAATGCCTAAAAGTTGGCGGATATTTTTCACCCGGATCGAGCTGCAAATTGTTCAAATTCTCCAGGACCTGCAAATTTCATAAAATTTGACTCAATTTCAATTCGCTCATCTCTAGTCATTGCTATAATTACCCCCTCCTTGGAAAAACAGTGCTACACAAACAGTGCCCATGAAAAAGACAGTGTTAAATAGATAGACAATAATAATGCTCCACACAGTAAGTATTAACTTTTGTACCCTAAGGAGTTACAATGTCATCTTTTGCATCCCACAAAATAATACTGATCTAATAATTTCTGCTTAAAGATTAACAGTGCCCTTTTTATACTCCTACACAATAGTGGTGTCCCATTTGTGCTCCGAAAATGCCAATAATGACCCATGTTTGCCCCAAAGAAAGTAGTATTGCCCCACTGAGCTTCTTAGAAAGTAATAAAGACATCTTTTTGCCTCAGACAGTAATAATGGCTCATAAAAGTAAGAATGTCTGTAAGCTCCTTTGAAATTTATAATGCCCCTTCAAGTAATAATGCCCCTTGAATGTCCCCTTAAAATAACAGCACTCCTTAAGTGACCCCTTAAAAAGTAATAATACCTCAAGTGCCTTTACATATAATGTAAAAGAGCTAAAGCTTATACTCACTTTTTCCCTATCCCGTTATTCACAGTCTCCATGTTCTCCTCTAAAGTGCATTAATAGCGCCCATGCACAAGTGGATACAGTTATTTATCCAACTTCCCAGGGACATCGATGTCTTGTAGACCATAGGCTTACAGCAGTCTGCAGCCTACAAGACAGAGTGCTGAGACAAAAAGCCCATGGCTTCCTGCTCTACAGCAAGATTGAATGGTCTTATCATCATGACACCCATACAATTCAAAGTGGTGCTTGCCAAAGATTCGGACACTGGAACAGAAGTCCTGGGCCAGATCAATAGCGACACCACTGGTGAAAACGTTGTTTTTATATCTTTCCTCAAGGCTGGTGTGAAGCCATGGGGGTCACTGGGTGGTCTTGTCCGCTGGCCCGGCGGTCTTTAGAGAGACCGAATAGACCAGGGCTCATACCACTGAACACCTGATCTCTTTTACTGTGGGCAGAACACTAGTCACTAGTCAGACAACACAGGGTGATAGTAACCAGTGTGGCAATAATTTATTAAACCACCAGCAAACGATAACATATAGAACAGTCCCAGCAAATACACAAAATGGGGCAAATTACGGAGTCTCACCCTTCCGCTGGCCCACCAGGATTATACCAGTGAGATATGTAGCCAGGTGACCTGACTGTCCCAACCTGGATTCTACAAATCGTGTCTGAGAGTTCAGCAATGGTCAATGGAGCAGTTTTGTATTTTTCCAGCCAGGGCTGTGGTCACTTAGGCTGACATCCTGTAGAGTCTCAAAAAACAGATATGCCCTTTTTATAGTTCACATTTGCTCTTCCAAGCCATCATTCACCAGGTCAGGGATCATGATATTAATTCACAATGCTCAAATATCCACAGCTCATCCCCCAATGTTGGCTGGCAAACACCCTACAATGATATTTAACATATCTAGCAAACATCCATTGTTCAGAGTCCCTGTATTGCAAAACTGGCAAACGATAAGTTGTATGAGCTGATATAAGATGTCAATAGCAGCCATTCATCAATTACCAAATATCAACTCAAGTGATCAACATTCAGGTTTATACAAACAATAATCTGTGTTGTGCAACCAAAGAAGAACACAAGTTCAAAAGTCAACATAACAATAAAAAGATATATGGTTCCTGGCCTATGGAATGTACAGTTATATGAAAAAGTTTGGGCACCCCTATTAATCTTAAGCTTATTGTTTTATAAAAATTGGTGTTTTTGAAACAGCTATTTCAGTTTGATATTTGTAATAACTGTTGGACACAGTAATGTTTCTGCCTTGAAATGAGGTTTATTGTACTAACAGAAAATGTGCAATTTGCATTCAAACAAAATTTGACAGGTGCATAATTATGGGCACCTCACCAGAAAAGTGACATTAATATTTAGTAGATCCTCCTTTTGCAAAAATAACAGCCTCTAGTCGCTTCCTGTAGCTTTTAATGAGTTCCTGGATCCTGGATGAAGGTATTTTTGACCATTCCTCTTTACAAAACAATTCCAGTTCAGTTAAGTTTGATGGTCGCCGAGCATGGACAGCCCTCTTCAAATGATCCCACAGGTCATAGAATCATAGAATCATAGAATGGTAGAGTTGGAAGGGACCTCCTGGGTCATCTGGTCCAACCCCCTGCTCAAAGCAGGATTCACTAGATCATCTCAGACAGATGTCTGTCCAGCCTCTGTTTGAAGACGTCCATTGAAGGGGAACTCACCACCTCTCGTGGCAGCCTGTTCCACTCATTAATCACCCTAACTGTCAAAAAGTTTTTTTTTAATATCTAATCTGTGTCTCCTCCCATTTAGTTTCATCCCATTGCTTCTAGTCTTTCCTTGTGCAAATGAGAATAAAGATTATCCTTCTACAATGTGACAGCCCTTGACATATTTGTAGACAGCTATTAAGTCTCCTCTCAGTCTTCTTTTTTGCAAGCTAAACATTCCCAAATCCTGCAACCGTTCCTCATAGGACATGGTTTGCAGACCAGTCACCAATCTGGTCGCTCTTCTCTGAACTTGCTCCAGTTTGTCTATGTCTTTTTTAAAATGTGGTGCCCAAAACTGTACACAGTATTCCAGATGAGGTCTGACCAAAGAGGAGTAAAGACCGATAATGACTTCACGTGATCTAGACTGTATGCTTCTGTTAATACATCCCAAAATTGTATTTGCCTTTTTTGCTGCTGCATCACACTGTTGACTCATGTTCAGTCTATGATCTATTAGTATACCTAAGTCTTTTTCACATGTACTGTTGCTTAGCTCTATTCCTCCCATTCTGTATATGCTTTTTTCATTTTTATTGCCAGATGTAGTACTTTGCATTTTTCCCTGTTAAAAACCATTCTGTTGGTTGCTGCCCACTGCTCCAGTTTATTTAGGTCTTTTTGAATCCTCTCTTTCTCTTCTCTAGTATTAGCTATCCCTCCTAGCTTTGTGTCATCAGCAAATTTAATCAGTTTACCCTCAATTCCTTCATCTAAATCATTGATAAAGATGTTGAACAATACAGGTCCCAGGACGGAGCCCTGTGGTACCCCACTTGAGACATTCATCCAGCTGGATGTGAAGCCATTTACAACCACCCTTTGAGTTCGATCACTAAGCCAGTTATGAATCCACCTAACAGTTGCCTGGTCCATTGCATACTTGGTCATTTTTTCAATAAGGATGGTGTGAGATACTTTGTCAAATGCTTTGCTGAAGTCAAGATATACTATATATACAGCATTTCCCTGATCCACCCAGTCAGTGATTCTGTCATAGAAGGAAATTAAGTTAGTCTGACATGACTTGTTAGTTACAAACCCATGCTGACTCTGGTTAATCACTTCATTCTTATCCATGTACTTACATACATGTTGTTTAATAATTTGTTCAAAGATCTTTCCTGGTATAGAAGTCAGACTCACCGGCCTATAGTTCCCTGGGTCCACCTTCTTCCCCTTTTTGAAGATAGGAACTACATTTGCTCTTCTCCAGTCTTCTGGGACTTCTCCTGTTCTCCAAGAATTTTCAAAGATTATGGAGAGTGGTTCTAAAATTTCTTCTACGATCTCCTTCAGTACTCTGGGGTGTAATTCATCTGGACCTGGAGACTTGAACTCATTTATGTTAGCTAAATATTCCCTCACAATCTTTCTGTTTACAGATAACTTGGATTCCTCTATTCCTTTAAAAGGACAGTGAAGATCAGTTGATGTTACATTTTCTTTCTGAGAGAAAACAGATGCAAAATAGGAATTAAAAAGTTCGGCCTTCTCAACATCCTCTCTTACCATTTCTCCATTTTCATCCTGTAAAAATCCTATAGCATCTTTGACTTTTCTTTTACTTTTGACATACCCCCAAAATCCTTTTTTATTGCTTTTGACATCTCTTGCAAGCCTTAATTCATTGTCAGCTTTAGCTAACCTGATACGTGCCCTACAGGATCTGCAGACTGCATTATAATCTTCTTTAGATATGACTCCCTCTTTCCATTTAATAAACATTTCTTTCTTTCTTTCTAGCATGTGTTTAAGTTCTGTGTTCATCCATCCTGGTTTCCTTAAATGCTTCCCATTCTTCCTACTTTTCGGGATTATTAACGATTGTGCTTTGAGAATCTCATTTTTAAAAATTTCCCATCCTTCCTGGACATTTTTGTCCTTAAGGACATCCAGCCATTGGATCCCTCCTATTCTCTTTCTGAGTCTCTTAAAATCTGCCTTTCTAAAATCTAACCTTGAAGTTTGAGTCTTCACATGTCTTCCTCCTCTAGTTATCCAAAATTCTATAATAGCATGATCGCTGCCTCCTAGGGTCCCAGCCACCTTTACCTCCTCAACCATTTCCTCCCTGTTTATAAGGATTAGATCCAAAGTAGCAGATCCCCTTGTTTTCTCCCCTACCTTTTGGAAGATAAAGTTGTCAGCAAGAGAGGATAAGAATTTGCTTGACCTGTTAGTTTTACTTGAGAGAGATTCCCAACAAATGTCTGGATAGTTGAAATCTCCCATGACCACTACGTCATATTTTTTGGAGAACTTGGTCATTTGATACATAAAGAGTTCATCCATATCTTCAGCTTGCCCAGGTGGCCTGTAGTAAATGCCTACAATGGTGTCCTTTCTGTTGTTCTCTCCTTGTATTCTTACCCAAACAGTTTCCACAGAACTCCCAGTCTCTGAAGCTTCAATCTCTGTGCAGATATACGCTTTTCTAACATACAATGCAACACCTCCTCCTCGTTTATCAAGTCTGTTTCTTGCAAATAAGTTGTATCCTTTTAGCCTTTTATTCCAATCATGTGTATCGTCCCACCAAGTTTCAGTGATTCCAATGACATCATATTCCTTTTCCTGCATTAGTAGTTCCAATTCTCCTTGTTTGTTGCCCATGCTTTGTGCATTTGTATAAAAACATTTTAGTTTGTGATTGGTTTCTCTTCCTCCCATATTTTTATTATTTAGATTTTTTTGTCTTTGTTCTTCTTTTCCACTTCCAGTAGCAGAGATCTCAATAGTATTTGTCAGCTGTATGGCTTTTTCTGGCCTTTTGCTTCCCTTCCCACATTGTTCTAGTTTAAAGCTCTTCTGATGAGTGTAGCAAGGCGACTTCCAAATACATGTTTTCCAGTCTTCGTAAGGTGCACCCCATCTCTAGCAAGTAGTCCATCGTATAGGTAATTCATTCCGTGATCCAGAAATCCAAATCCTTGTTGACGGCACCATCGACGTAGCCAGTTGTTCACCTGTAGAATCTTATTCCACCTCATTGTTCCATGGCCATCCACTGGGAGGATGGATGAGAAGACCACCTGCGCTCCCAATTCTTTCACTTTCTTGCCTAAGTCTTCAAAGTCACTGCAGATGGTTTCCAGGTCCTTTCCTGCGGTGTCATTTGTCCCCACATGTATTAGCAGGAATGGGTAGTGATCTGTAGGTCTGAAGAGTCTTGATATCCTGTCAGACACATCTTTAATTTTTGCTCCTGGAAGACAGCACATTTCTCTTGAGGTTATGTCTGGTCTGCAGATAGCGGCCTCTGTTCCTCTTAACAGGGAATCCCCCATGACCACCACTCTCCGTTTTTTCTTCACAACATTCTTCTTTCTCCATGTTCAATGATATTCAGGTCTGGGGACTGGGATGGCCATTCCAGAACATTGTAATTGTTCCTCTGCATGAATGCCTGAGTAGATTTGGAGCGGTGTTTTGGATCATTGTCTTGCTGAAAGATCCATCCCCTGCGTAACTTCAACTTTATCACTGATTCTTGAACATTATTGTCAAGAATCTGCTGATACTGCGTGGAATCCATGCGTCCCTCAACTTTAACAAGATTCCCGGTGGCGGCATTGGCCACACAGCCCCAAAGCATGATGGAACCTCCACCAAATTTTACTGTGGGTAGCAAGTGTTTTTCTTGGAATGCTGTGTTTTTTTTGCCGCCATGCATAACGCCTTTTTGTATGACCAAACAACTCAATCTTGGTTTCATCAGTCCACAGGACCTTCTTCCAAAAAGAAATTGGCTTCTCCAAATGTGCTTTTGCATACCTCAGCCGACTCTGTTTGTGGCGTGCTTGCAGAAATGGCTTCTTTCGCATCACTCTCCCATACAGCTTCTCCTTGTGCAAAGTGCGTTGTATAGTTGACCGATGCACAGTGACACCATCTGCAGCAAGTTGATGCTGCAGCTCTCTGGAGGTGGTCTGAGGATTGTCCTTGACTGATCTCACCATTCTTCTTCTCTGCCTTTCTGATGTTTTTCTTGGCCTGCCGCTTCTGGCCTTAACAAAAACTGTCCCTGTGTTCTTCCATTTCCTTACTATGTTCCTCACAGTGGAAACTGACAGGTTAAATCTCAGAGACCGCTTTTTGTATCCTTCCCCTGAACAACTATGTTGAATAATCTTTGTTTTCAGATCATTTGACAGTGTAGCCCATGATGCCACTCTTCAGAGGAGATTCAAACAGGAGAACAACTTGCAAATGGCCACTTTAAGTAGCTTTTCTCATGATTGCATATACCTGGCTCTGAAGTTCAAAGCTCAATGAGGTTACAAAACCAAAAAAGTGCTTTAGTAAGTCAGTAAAAAGTAGGTAGGAGTATTTAAAACAAGAAAATGATAAGGGTGCCCATACTTATGCACCTGTCAAATTTAGTTTGAATGCAGATTGCACATTTTCTGTTAGTACAATAAACCTCATTTCAAGGCAGAAACATTACTGTGTCCAACAGTTATTACATATATCAAACTGAAATTGCTGTTGCAAAAACACCAATTTTTATAAAACATTAAGCTTAAGATTAATAGGGGTGCCCAAACTTTTTCATATAACTGTATGTCTAGCATAATTAAGAAGAAAAGCTGTGTCGTCACAGTTCGTGTTACACTTGTAGGTGGAGCACATGGTTCATGGTCCCACTGTGCCACGGACCGGAGCTACCCTGGAGGTAAGCAGCTACCTCCGTGTTCACTGGAGCCTCTAGTGGTGAGGTCTGGCTTGTGCAGCAGGTAGCTGCCAGGTGCCACACCAGGGTGGCGTATGACAGTAGCAGCAGACCCCAAAGGTAAGCGACATACAGGAACCCGAGTTGATACAGGAACAGACTGTGCAGACAGGATGGCCACTTGGGACAAGTTCAGACTGTGCAGACAGGATGGCCACTGGGTGTCAGGACTTTGAATATTTTTGATTACATTTTGGCCATTTTTGCCCTCTTTCAAGATGGTGTCTTTTGTCTCATGTGCCCCTTGTCTTCCTGCTTTATAACTCCACCCCAGCCTTTAGTCAGTGCTAGAGTATTCTGCCTGTCACCTGTTCCTGGTGGTTTCCTAGTTTCCTGCTCTCCCCTGCAGACCTGTGTGGATCTCCTGGTACCTGCTCTCAGAGATTCTGCTGCATTCACTTGTTACCAGCATTCCTCCTCCTCCTCCGGGCTGCTCCTGCTGCTTGCTCAGAGCCTCAGTGCTCACCTGCATTTTGCTAACAAGTAAGCTGGTTTCTGACTCACCTTCATTAGATAGTTGCAGAGCACGGGTCTGTGCTGCACTATCAAGGACTTCCTACCCAGGCCTCCCTGGATTATCTAATATATATTGTATGGACTTCCTTGCATCTATATATATATTTGTGTATGGACTTGATAAGGACTTACTTGTTTTCTAGCATCCTCTAGTGTGAACTGTTCTTTACAGACTGCTCTGCTGATTGCATTTTCCCCTGAGTGTTTATGGACTTTGAGTTTTCGTCTACACTTGTTTGAAACACCGTGTGTTTATAATATAAACTTTGACACCTATAAACTGTGTTCTGTAGTATCTTTGTTCCACGCAAAGAGACTCCTGTGGTATCCATTATAATTATTACACTGGGACAGGTTCAGACTGACAGGTCTCAGGATAGCAGATAGGTATCGCTGATGCGGTTTCAGGATGCGGACACTGCCGAAGCGGTCACAGGAACAAGGACAAACTATATTGGACACAGGATACGGTAATAAGTTTAACAGACTAAGGACGGGGAACCTGGCAACATACATTTGCACACACCAAACCACCTAACAGTAACTATATGGGTTGCTCAGGCACTTGCCTATTGGGAAGGGTGCCTTTTATACAAGCTGCCTCCTAACTATTGGCTTGACTACACCTTGCAGGTGATCACATTAGCTAAATGCCTCCCAGTTGTTAGCGGGTGCCATTTATCATGTGAATGCAATGCCCCTTTACGAACAGGGGAGCGCATGGACGCGCAGTAGGCACACCGCCGAGACACAGTGTGGCGTGCACAGCAGAGGACAGGAAGCACGCCGGGGACCACGCCGAGGGCCGGGGCGGTGAATAAGCTTCTGTCCCTGCATGGAGGTAGAAGGGGACACCATGCAGGGGCGCCGGCCATGCGCTACAGCTGGTATATGATCATTTGAAGTTGCAGGTTCGAAGCCTGAAGGAAGGTTCTGTCAGATTTAATGATGTCATGGAGAACATGGGTTCTAATGACCAAATGCATCAATTTCTACATCCTGTTTGGTGAAGACAATGCAAGATATCAGAATCTCTCACTAGTGCAACTTTAAGCTACTGTAGCTATATACTTTTGTTGAACTCTTTCTACAGAACTAGTTTAGGCTTTGGGTCATTACTTCCAAGCGATCCAATCTTAGCCTGTATAAGATCGTACTTGCCATCTTTTTGAAATAGTCATGGCGGAGATTCTATATCCCCTTTTTACAGGCCACGACCCATCACTTATCCCTGTTTCCTGCTCACTTGTGTGTCTGGACACCTGTACGCTCTGTGATAACACTTACACAATATCCTGGAAAATTTGTCAACACTTGTAAAAGTTCCGGAAATTAACAACTGAGTTGCAAAGTATGGATGGAATGTTAGATTAAAAAAAGCTTGCCTTCATTAAAAAATTGTGAAAAAATTGTGGTCGCACACACACAATGTCATAAAAAAGTCATAACTTGAATTTTTACAAATAGCTGAAACAGCAAAATAGCATTTTTCTGTTGTGACTGCGAATATTCTGTACTTTATGTTGCACATTTGTTTAGTATTGCAGTTAAAACTATAAAAATATATAAATATACCTACATCTCTCCTGTACCACTTCCTGTTTCCTCCCTCTTGCTGTTGGACAACTGTCTGCAGCAGGAGCTCCCCCCCCCCACTTCTCAGCCTGCAATAGTAACAGCAAGTCACTTCCCTTTAGTTTTTTATCCATTTCCCTTGTGTTGTTTTTTCTACAGTCTTCCTACAAGACTGAACGAGAAGCCATTTGCAATATTAAAATATAACAAAGTGTATAAAATACATAACCAAATAACAGAAAGTAACAGAAGATAAATTTGTGGCACCCCAGGAGTCCGGTTGCCACAGTGGCATTGCCTCCCTCACAAGGGGTGATGCCATGCCTGGAAGCAAGGAGGGGTCCCCTAATCAGGTTTTGCTAGCATGCAACACTTTCCTGGCTCCAGACCAGCAAGGGGAGCTCCTCCCCTTAGCAACTGGGATCTGGAGGCGGGGTTAGTTAGAGTTAGTGAGGAGTTGAATACAGAACAGTGACAAGGAAAGACCTGGGGAGTGGAGCTGCATGGCAGTTCACCCCAGAGGGAAGCGCAGAAGACCCTTATACTGGAGTCCGAGGTTGTGGGGCACTGAAGGCCCAGCAGCAGAAACTGGAGGGCAGAAGACTGCAGGTCTCCTGGCCCCATCAGACGTCCGGAGGCTCCGCAGCACATAGGGCCAAGCACCGCCACGTGGGAGCGACACTCCAGGAAGGCCGGAGCTGCCTGCCATACGGGTGAGCACAAAAACGTTTTACTCAGGGACGAGGGCCGCAGCACAGCTATAAGCAGCAGGGCCAAAGAGATTAGCGCAAAGGGAAGGCCTCCAACCTCACCTGGTGAGGTGGATTCCCAACTTGCTTCCAGGCTGCCCAAACCTCTACTACCAGCTAGTACCCGTGCTCCGGTCTGCCTAACCACCGCAAGTAAAGATAAGAGGAAACCGCTATTAAGTTGTGGACTGATTATTAACTGCGCCATCCCCTGCACTACACTGCACAGCAACATCTATCACATCACCACTTCCTGCCCTGGAGCTAAGCTCTGCCCGTGGAGAGCTGAACCAACTCCGCTGCATCATCATCAGCTCTAGTGGATCTGCACCGCAGAGGCGGCCTCATATAGCTGCATACCACAGGTGGCGTCACGAACATTATATATATAAAACTTAAATTCCCCTTTTCTCAACATCCCCTTTTATTGACCGCCCTGGGTCACGGACCGGGTCACCGCCACTGTGACACCCCCAGCATCGACCGGCCCGGCTACCGAGTACCCCACGGCCCAGGGGGCGCGTCAAATTCATATGAAAACATAAAGATGTAGATAAGATAATGAGAAGATGATCGATGTGATAGGCGATGGTTGGACAGGGAAACTCCAGTTTGACCGAGGCGTCTTAATTATGACACAAGACACATGATGTTCGGGTTGAAGAAAAGACTATTTATTCAGCTATCTTCTAGGACACACTCGATTCTCCACAGCCAGGGAGTAAAGTCAGCATGGCCGCCATGTTACACAGAAGTCAGAGCACGAGGTCGGGATATACACTGAAAATTTTCTGCATATTTCATCTATGGAGAATTCATTATTGCATATCGTCCTCCTTTATGTCAGGAGACTATGAGATATAATTTTCCCAATTCATGGTCGATATGAGCTGGATTCATATTTTTCATATCATCACAATATCAACTTTAAGATCGACATGTAAAGGAGAATGGATATAAGATATTAAAGTTACTTACTGCCTTTAAAGTTCTGTCCAGGCTAAAAAATAAAACTCGCAGAATGCTTCAACTTGATACAACAGGTCATACACAACATACTGATGCCCCATTGGTCCTGGGTTCCCTGATGGTCTATGTACTGCTATCACACATGTGGACCGTGGCCCCACTGTGCTAGGGGCCGGGCTTACCCTGGAGGATAAAAACTAGCTACCTAAGCTTTTTTGGCTAAGAGCTACCTAGTTTTTGCTAGAGCTCATGGTGGTGAAGTTAGGCTTCAGCTGCAGGTATACCACTCCTAGGCAGTCACTGGCACAGCAGCTGCAGACCCCAGGGGTCAGGATCGCAGATACGAACACAGACTCGGAGTCACAGGCAGGACAGGATTCGGACACTGTTCAGACAACACGTGTTATGGGTCACCAGGCAGAACAAACACTGACTCGGAGTCTAAGGCAGGGCAGGATTCAGACACTCGTGCAGCATTGTGGTCATTGCCGGGACATCAGTGAAATCTGTGCAGCGCATGGGACATAGTGTCCTGGCGCAGTTCAAAAAGTGCCTGACTACCAGACGACATCAGTTAGGGATCAGGCGTGGGATGTCTATGGAGGATCCTTAGTTGTTAGTGGTGGAAGGAGAGCTGAGGTACTTTCCTGTAAGCCTGAGGTGCCATGGATGCCAAGGTCCAGGCTGAGAGGAGAAGTTTTAGTGTACATGTAGCGCCCCAAGGGTTCGGTCGCTACAGAGGTATTGCATCTCACCCAGAGGTGTGATATATCACTTCCAGGTAAGGATGGAGTATGGCTCAGGACCCTAACACCCACATGCACTACACCACATTTCCAGGGGACAGGGCGACAATGCTTCCGGGTGTGAGCACAACTGTCCCTGTCCCTGGCTGGAGTGGGGGGAGG
Source organism: Phyllobates terribilis (assembly GCF_046119375.1). Taxonomy (NCBI): domain Eukaryota; kingdom Metazoa; phylum Chordata; class Amphibia; order Anura; family Dendrobatidae; genus Phyllobates; species Phyllobates terribilis. The sequence continues at coordinate 64,391,940 of NW_027362763.1, read as the reverse complement.
GAACACCTAGAAAGGGGGAACCCGGTAGTGTGTGGGTGGGGAGAGTAGATCCCGGGTGCACTGTATAGGGGAGTATATATGGTGGGCACCATCTTAGAGTCAGGGAGAAAGGAGTAGAAAGTGAGAGAGAGCAGAGAGAGAGAGAAGGAGGCTGGGAGCAGAGGCTGTGCATGAGCTCTGCTCCGCAGGCAGGCCAAGTCTTAAGGCCTGGGCCTGGAGGAGAAGGAAGGAAGGGAGAAGAATGGAGGAAGCTCTAGGAGAAGACTGAAGGGACCCCAGGGGTGCGGACAGGCCAGCCGCCACCGCACGCCCGCCGCTACCAGAGTAGGGGGGTCTGGCCAAGAAAGGGAACCGGCTCCCTCATCTAGTTGAGGAGAGAAACTACCCTCAGCTAGTAACCAGAGGCCGTGGCATTGCACGTGTTACGGCCCCTCACTACACCTGTTAGGAAGGCACCACATAGGACCGAGGGAAACGGAACATACGTTTGCCCGCCAAGGCCCGAGGCAGCTGGACAGAAACGTGGTCTATTGTGGGGAACGACAGGCCAGAGAAAGGACACACGAAGGGGGTCCTGAAAAGCATTCCAAAGGTACCTGGGAGTTGGCCGAGCCCCTCACCTGGTGAGCACAGCACGACGTGGGCAGCCATCATCTGCAGAAGTGGCTTGGAGTGTAAAACTGTGAGTAAAGACCCTGGACTGCATCACTGGACTCTGAGTCATTACTGCTGCTCCCTCGCACTCTCACCCCCACCATCTGCACTCACTGCCCTGAGGCTGTACTCCTCCCGTGGGGAGTTATACTACCCTCTGGTGCGCACACAACATCAGCCTCAGCGGTCTGCCCGCAGCGGCGGATCTCAGTGACCGCAATCCACGGGTGGCGTAGTCGGATATTTAAGCATTTCAAAACCCAAATAAACAGATCCGCCACTGGTTTGACCACCCTGAGCCACGGGACCGGGTCGCCGCCATGGAGACTACAACCCCCAGCGTTACACAGAGACTCGGCTCCGGTTATTTCCCCTACACACACGGCCCAGGGGGCGCGTCATACACATAGTGCTATATGCAGCGGGAGTGAGGAGAGCTGCTACACATTGTCGGAAAAGAGCTGGGTTCCTCACACCATGAGGGGCTGTTGGCTCAGTGTAATGAATAACTGTGGAGAGCTGTAATCAATCATCATCATCATCATCTGCTCCAGTAAAAGTGAGTTTTTCTTCCTGTTGCTCCTGAAGTCTGGACATTACTTATTGAGACGGGCTGATCCTGCATCCCCTCCACAACTTTCCTCCTTTTTATTCTGCTGAGGATGGCAATCCGGCTGGCGAGGCCATAGTGACGGTTGGCCACCAATACGCCCCGGCTCGGTGGAGCTGGATCCAGACACTAGAACATGCTCTGACAGTATGGACTAAGAAATACTAACCAGAAAAGACACTGGTGCTGGCTCAGTTATTGCCAGAGCGGCTTTAGGCTCAGGCACCGCCGAAGCGGCTTCAGGCTGAGGTACTACCGGAGCGGCTTCAGGCTCTGGTATCGCCAGAGGGGCTTCAGGGTTCAGGTACCGCGGGTGTGGCTTTAGGGTTCAGGGTTCAGGTACCACAAGTGCGGCCTCATGCTCAGGTACTAATCTGAGCAGCTTCAAGTTTGAGTACCGTTGGAGCGAATTCAGGTTTGGGTACTGCCAGATCGGCTTCAGGCTCAGGTACCACCGGAGCGGCTTCAGGCTCAGGTGTCGCCAGAGGGGCTTCAGGGTTCAGGTACCGCGGGTGTGGCTTTAGGGTTCAGGTACCACAGGTGCAGCTTCATACTCAGGTACTAATCTGAGCGGCTTCAGGTTTGAATACCAGTGGAGCGAATTCAGGTTCGGGTACTGCTGGAGCGTCTTCAGGCTCAGGTACTGCCAAAGTGGCTTCAGGGTTCAGGTACCGCAGGTTCAGGTACCACAGGTGCGGCTTCAGGGTTCAGGTACAGCAGGTGCAGTTTTAGGGTTTAGGTACTACAGTTGAGGCTTCAGGGTTCAGGACTACACAACATGGGATACAGGAATAAGTTAGACTCATACAACACAGGGTACAGTGACCGGGAAACTTACATTAGCAGTATGACGTGCCCCCTGGGCCGTGGGGTACTCGGTATGTGCTGGGGGATGTCACAGTGGCAGTGACCCGGTCCGTGACCCAGGGCGGTCAATAAAAGGGGAAGTAAAAGGGGAATAACGTTTTTATAGAGATAATGTTCGCGACGCCGCCTGTGGTATGCGGCTATATGGGGCCGCTGCTGCGGTGCAGATCCTCTGGAGCTGATGGTGATGCAGCAGAGTTGGTTCAGCTCTCCACAGGCAGATCTTAGCTCCAGGGCAGGATATAGTGATATTATGAGGTAGATGTTGCTATGCTGTCTAGTGCAGGGCTGGTGATGGTGCAGCAATAATTCCAGGACACAGTGGGGTGCAGTCTTCAAGGTTTACTCACAGTTATCACCCTGCTCCAGGTTACAACTGCCAGCTTATAACCACCCACGTCGTTCTGCGTTCACCAAGGAAGGGGTTCAGCAGCTCTCAGGTATTTCAGGAGTACTTTAATGGGACCCCGTTCTATGTTCCTTCCTCGGTCACCCTCCTGCCCTGCACCTCACAATTAGTGTCCCAAGCTGGTAGCCTCGGATCTTGTCGGGCAACCTGCAGTCCCCTGGACCCTATGCGGCCACCTTTTCGGCTATATAATTGTGGTAGTGGGCAGCTGCACCTTGAAAGTACAGAAGCCTCCGGTTATCTAGCTGAGCCTGATTCTTCTCCACTAGCTTAGGGGCCGGTCCCCTCGGCGGCCTGATCCCTCCACGTCCGTGTAGATTCGGGCGCACGGGTGACTCCCTGCACTCCCCATGCCCCTGGGATCCCGTCTGTCTCTGGAGCCTTTCCTCTACTCCCGTTCTCTCTCACTCTTTCCTGGGCCTCTCAGACTAAGCCCGCTCTCCTCTCTCTTCTCCTCCTGAGCAGAGCTCCTCCAGAGTTCCTGGTCCCCAACTCTCTCTCCTCTGTTCTGTCTCCTCTGTCTGACTGATCAGCTTCTAGATGGTTTCCCCTCTTCTTATACTCCTACTGACGGCGCTCCTCTGACCTACTTCCTCCACCACTCTCTTGGTTCCCCCCCCTTCCAACCAGGGACAGGGCTCAGCATTGTACACGTGCATCTTGCCCCGCCTGCTGGTCTGGAATGGTGTAGTGTTGGATGCAGGTGGGTGGGTCCCGGGCAGTACTCCCTCCTTACCAGAGAGTGGGGTACCACACCTCTGGGTGAGATGCAGTACCTCTGTGGCGACTGAACCCGCAGGGGCGCCACATACCCCCCTGGTAAAACACAGCACGTCCGTGGGCTGGAACAGAGTAAAAACACAGGTGTTTTAAAGACATGCAAATTTTTAGAATGCATTCACATAGAAGAATAATACACAACTTTTTCTTCCCCTTTATGGGAGGCACATTTTCTTGAACGTTAAAGGTTTCTATCTTTATATAAAACATTATAAAACCACTTTTAATAACATTCTTTTTCACACTTATAAAACATTTTTCCATATAAAACACATTTTCAGCAAACTACAGTGAGATCCTTAACCAGGTGTTCATCTCACTGGAGAAGGTGCAATTTGAGGGACATGTCCGAAAACCCTCAACATAGGCCCTGGGTGTTTATGCAGGGCATAGGTGATCCAGCTGTTGGACCACGTCTTCGGCCACACGACAAATGGGTTTTTGTTGAATGGTCTTTTTATATAAAACCAACAAGAAGCACTTTAAGAAGTGCAAACTATTTACATGGAAAGTTTTTAGCTGCTCACCGTTCACAGACTAAGTGTCCTTGTACCTTCGCTGGGTACACTAAACAAATAAACAAAAAAACCTTTTAAACACACAGCATTCCTGCTTTACCCCTACGGGTAACTATATACAGTTTCTTTCACTTTTAACTGGGTAGTTCAACGGTGGTGCTCCCTCCTGGGAGACACCTGTCCACTATAGGCTGGCCCAGCCGGGTCGTCAGGCTTGGATGGTAGAGGAATGTACTCCTCCTCCTCCACTACCCTGCGTACATGGGGGGCGTACCATCCACGCTCTCCCTTATGCCGGGTATAGGTGAACCTGTCACCAGGGTATAGATCCCGGCCGGGATATCCCTGTTGGAGATGGGACTCCACGTCGCACCAGTTGACAAAAAAGTCCTTAGCCAATTGCGGCTCCCTAATGAAGCTCCATCCGGCGTCCAGATCAAATTTACCCACAGTCCCTTCTTCTTTACCTTGCGGCCTGGGCCTTCTCCTCCTTGTTGCGGGCCTCCATCCGCTCCCACCACTTCTGGCGCTCCTGGCGTTCTGCTGTCAGTTTCCGGAGCTCCCACTGGCACTGTTCCTCCCTCCGGAGGGCCTCGGTCTCGGTCTCCCTCGGGAACCCCATGAGGTTACCCTCCTGGTTGTCCCACCGGAACTCTTCTCCTCCCTGGTAGGCAACCGGGGGCGCGGGCGTGGGTAATAGAGGGGTTCTCTGCTGGTCCTCGAACTTTGCGGACCAGTCCCACACGGGGCGCCCGTACACCCATGCGAGTGTGGGGGCAGGGGGTTCCTGTAGGGGCCCCAGGAGCAGATTGGTGTTGCAGGCGCCCGGGGCAGGGGGTTCCTGTAAAGGGCCCAGGAACAGGTCAGCGCTGTCAGCGCCCGGGGCAGGGGTGTCGTCATTACCTGCGGCTGCTCCAGCACCGCTTGTCGCCTCCAGGTCCAGGAGAGGCTCTGCCGGGGCTGGGGAGCTGGTGGTGGAACGGAGCGCGGACTGCTGCTGGGTCATCAGCTTCTCCAGGAGCTCATCCTTCCAGATGGCGATGGCAGCCTGCTAGGGCTCCTCCATGCTCCGGCCCAGCTCCTGTACCTCATTGCGGAGGAAGCCAGTATCCTCCAGGGACAGTTTAGACAAAACCCCCTCCAGGTTGAAGGGTGATGCTGCAGGCTGCAGGCCACGGGCCGGAGTCTGAGGCTGGTCTCCTTCCATTGTGCCTGCCGGGTGGGGTCTGTCTGCACTGCTGGAGGCCCCGCCCTGTCTCCAAGGTTTCTCTTCTCCTCTCCCCCTTCTGGGGCGGTTCCATGGCTGCTTGCTGTCAGCCACACCTGGGGGCGGCTTCCCCAGCCTGATGGACAAATCTATGTACATGGCCACAGATGCATGGGGCAGGCTCCGCTTTTGCCCCCATTCTGGGACCCGGCCCAAGATGGGAGGGACGCCACAGTTACAACTTCCTGCTTCTTCTAGACAGACATGTGAGGGCTGCAGCCAATCACTGGTGACCAAAATTGTCACTGGTATCTGTGATTGGCTGCAACAGTCACATGTTCATCTGAACCAGTCAGAAAGTGCTGAGACTTTATAGAGGACCCGGGAAGATTCTCAACAACAGCAGAAGGTGACGCAGATGGCAAGTATAACTTATTTAAATATTTTATGGTTTTCTTTTAAAGGGGTTCTCAAAAAATAGAAATAAAGAGATTCTAAATACATTTGTAAATACCTTTAATTAGTAAATCACACCTTTTTATCTAGGGAGGTAATCACTATAGACCTAAAATTGCCAAGCAGAGCTCAGTATTGTCACAGGCACACAGTACAGTAAGTGTTATTATGGGCACACAGTGACCGCAGCTCTTTTCACAGCAAGCCTATAATTTCAAGCTGTCCACAAAGGGATAAAATATTATAAGAAAATCAAAGAGGATTAAGTAGAAGTGAGAGACCTACATTTTGTACATTTTCATATGAGCAGAGTATTAAAGTTCTCAAAGAAACTCTTCATCAGAAATTCGGGTTAGTAACAAGTCTTTGCTTATAAGTCTGCACCCATCTAACTCTTGCAGCATATTAAGCCATCTCACATGTTTAACCCCTTAACCCCCGAGGGTGGTTTGCACGTTAATGGCCAGGCCAATTTTTACAATTCTGACCACTGTCACTTTATGAGGTAATTACTCTGGAACGCTTCAACGGATCCCCCTGATTCTGAGACTGTTTTTTCGAGACATATTGTACTTCATGATTGTGGTAAAATTTCTTCGATATCACTTGCGTTTATTTGTGAAAAAAATGGAAATTTGGTGAAAATTTAGAAAATTTAGCAATTTTCAAAATTTGAATTTTTATGCCCTTAAATCAGAGAGATATGTCACACAAAAGAGTTAATGAATAACATTTCCCACATGTCTACTTTACATCAGCACAATTTTGGAACCAAAATTTTTTTTGTTAGGGAGCTATAAGGGTTAAAAGTTGACCAGCGATTTCTCAATTTTCCAACAAAATTTACAAAACCATTTTTTAGGGACCACATCACATTTGAAGTCACTTTGAGAGGTCTTTATGACAGAATATACCCAAAAGTGACACCATTCTAAAAACTGCACCCCTCAAGGTGCTCAAAACCACATTCAATAAGTTTATTAACCCTTCAGGTGCTTCACAGGAATTTTTGGAATGTGGAAGAAAAAAATGAACATTTAACTTTTTTCACAAAAATGTTACTTTAGACCCAATTTTTTTTTATTTTCACAGGGGTAACAAGAAAAAATGGACCCCAAAATTTGTTGTGCAATTTCCCCTGGGCACGCAGATACCCCATATGTGGGGAAAAAACACTGTTTGGGCGCACGGCAGGGCTCGGAAGGGAAGGAGCGCCATTTGACTTTTTGATTGTAAAATTTGCTTGAATAATTAGCGGACGCCATGTTGCGTTTGGAGAGCCCCTGTGTGCCCAAACATTGGAGCTCCCCCACAAGTGACCCCATTTTGGAAACTAGACCCCCCCAAGGCACCTATCTAGATGCATAGTGAGCACTTGGAACCCCCAGGTGCTTCACAAATTGATTCGTAAAAATGAAAAAGTGTTTTTTTTTTCACTTTTTCATTTTTAAGAATCAATTTGTGAAGCACCTAGGGGTTCCAAGTGCTCACTATGCATCTAGATAGGTGCCTTGGGGGGTCTAGTTTCCAAAATGGGGTCACTTGTGGGGAGCTCCAATGTTTGGGCACACAGGGACTCTCCAAATGCAACATGGTGTCCGCTCATGTAACGGGTCTGGGAGGTGGAACCTCTGAGCAACGATACTAAGGGGCAGTCCTTGTAAGGAAGCGAGTGGCTCCCAGGGTAGGCAGGCAGGTAGTCACGGAAAGTGACGGGGACAGTCTGGCAGTCTGAAGGAGTGCGGATCGGGTACTCTCCCAAATGGAGGAGAATTCGCTAACGAGAGATTCCACAGCCGGATTGTCCACCGAGGTGGAGACGGGAAATGGGATCCGAGGATGCTGACAGAAGACTACAAAAAATGGGGATTTGGAGGAAGATTCGCTCTCGTGATTATTGTAAGAGAACTTGGCCCATGGTAGGAGATCCACCCAGTCCGAATGGTGGGCATTAACGAAGTGCCGGAGGTAACTGGTCAGGATCTGATTGATCCGCTCCACTTGACCATTGGACTGTGGGTGGTAAGCGGAGAAGTCCAGGGTGACGTCCAGCAGCTTACATGTGGCTCTCCAGAAGCGTGAGGTGAACTAAACCCCACGATCCGACACGATGTGGAGGGGCAGGCCATGGAGACGGAAGATGTGGCGGATAAAGTCTTTAGCCAGCTCGGGTGCAGACGGGAGGCCCGGCAGGGGAATGAAGTGAGCCATCTTGGAAAAGCAGTCAGCGACCACCCAAATGACCGTACAACCGGCAGAGACAGGGAGATCCGTTATAAAGTCCATAGCTATATGCTGCCATGGGGCAGCAGGTACTGGAAGAGGAAGGAGGCGACCGGCTGGCAGATGTCTCGGAACCTTGTTGCGGGCGTAGGACACACAGGCTGAAACAAAGTCTATTACGTCCTTGTGCAGGGTAGGCCACCAGTAATGCCGGGTAATAAGCTGGAGGGTCTTTTTCTGACCGGCGTGGCCAGCTAGCTTAGACGAGTGACCCCAGTGTAGGATCTTCTTCCGATCAGGTACTGTTACGAACGTCTTACCGGTAGGGAGACGATTTAGATTCACGGGGGCCACCTGCATTACTCTGGCGGGATCAATGATGTGCTTAGGCTCCTCCTCTAGATCAGACACCAGGAAGGATCTGGACAAGGCGTCAGCTTTGATGTTTTTGTCTGCCGGGCGAAAATGAAGAACGAAATCAAAGCGGGCAAAAAGCAAGGACCACCGGGCTTGGCGCGGGTTAAGTCTCTGGGCGCTCTGGAGGTAAGCCAAGTTCTTGTGGTCCGTGTAAATAATTACCGGGTGAAGAGCCCCCTCGAGCAGGTAACGCCACTCCTCCAGTGCCAGCTTAATGGCCAATAACTCTCGGTCTCCTATAGAATAATTGCGCTCAGAAGGGGAGAAGAGTTTGGAGAAGAAGCCGCAAGTTACCATTCTTCCGGAAGACGACTTTTGGGTAAGTACTGCTCCGGTTCCAGAGGAGGAGGCGTCCACTTCCAGGAAGAATTGTTTGTTGCCGTCCGGACGATGCAGCACCGGGGCGGAAGAGAAAGCCTGTTTTAAGGAAAGAAAGGCTTCCTCTGCTTCGGGCGGCCATTCTCTGGGATTAGTGCCCTTACGGGTGAGCGCAGAGATTGGGGCAGTCCGGGAAGAGAAGTGCGGTATGAAGAGGCGGTAGTAGTTGGCGAAGCCCAGGAACCGCTGAATAGCCTTCAACCCCTCTGGTCGGGGCCACTTCTGGATGGCAGACAGTTTCTCAGGATCCATTCGTAGGCCAGTCTGAGAGATTATGTAGCCCAAGAACGGAAGCGAGGTCTGCTCAAAGAGGCACTTCTCATATTTAGCGTAGAGGTGGTTCTGCCTGAGCCTGAGCAGGACCTGACGAACATCCCTCCGGTGAGAGAGAAGATCCGGAGAGAAGACCAAGATGTCATCCAGGTACACCACTAGGCAAGAGTAGAGAAGGTCCCGGAAGATGTCATTGACCAACTCTTGAAAGACGGCGGGAGCGTTACAGAGACCGAAGGGCATTACCAGGTATTCATAGTGGCCGTCCCGGGTGTTGAATGCCGTCTTCCATTCATCCCCCTGACGGATACGGACCAGCTTATACGCCCCACGGAGGTCCAGCTTGGTGAAGATTGTAGCCCCCCTCAGACGGTCAAATAATTCCGGAATGAGCGGAAGGGGGTATTTATTCTTCACCGTGATCTGGTTAAGGCCTCTATAGTCTATACACGGACGGAGTGAGCCGTCCTTCTTTTTGACGAAGAAGAAGCCTGCTCCCGCCGGGGAGGTCGATTTCCGGATAAATCCCCGGGCCAGATTCTCCTCAATATATTCAGACATGGACCGGGTCTCAGCAGCGGACAAATGGTAAATACGCCCACGGGGAGGAGTAGCGCCGGGCATCAGGTCGATTGGGCAGTCGTATGGTCTATGAGGGGGGTAATGTCTCTGCCTCCTTTTTATTAAAGACGTCCGCATAAGACCAATAGGGAACCGGAAGACCAGGTAGATTGGCTGGGGTAGGAGAAGGACGGACAGGATGGACGGGAACTAAACAAGTCTTATGGCAGTCCTGTCCCCAGCGAAGGACTTCTCCGGTTTGCCAATCAAGCACGGGTGCATGTTTCTGAACCCAAGGTAGGCCTAGCAAGAGGGCGTGAGAGAGTCCAGTCAGAACATGAAAGAAGATGCTCTCTGAGTGCAGCATTCCCACCTGCAGGGTTATGGATTCGGTGATGAGTTGGATGGGATGTGGTAAGAGGCCCCCATCTACGGCAGCGACAGATAAGGGTACAGCTAGAGGTTTGGTGGGAATGCGGTATCTCTCTACCAGGGACTGAGAAATGAGATTTCCGGCAGCTCCAGAGTCAAGTTGGGCTAGTTCAAAATAACGGTTCTCCCCGCAGATGATAGAGACCGACAGCAACAGAGATGGAGAAGGTTTACTCTTTTCTAGGACGACCTCTCTGAGCGATCCTAGACACAGGCGTTTCCCGACCTCTCCGGGCAGGAACGGATCCGGTGCTCCTTACTGCCACAGTAGAAGCAGCTCTCCTCGGCTCGGCGTAACTCTTGACGGGTCTTGACCATCTTGGTCTGGTCGACCTGCATAGGCTCGGGTGAGTGCACCTGGGGAGTAACGGGAGAAGTGACGGGTTTCTGGAAGGTAGGGGCTAGACGTGGAAACCTCCTCTCACGGGTGACCTCTTTGGCGCTCTCCTGGAACCGGATGTCTATCCGGGTGGCAAGAGTTATTAAGTTGTTGAGAGTGGTAGGAATGTCCCGACCGGCGAGTTCATCTTTAATACGGCCGGACAGACCCTCCCAAAAGACAGACACCAGGGCGTCGTTATCCCAGGCCTGCTCCGAAGCAAGGGTACGGAACCGTATGGCATATTGGCCCACGGTGAGATTTCCTTGACGGAGGCGTAGCAGAGATGATGCGGATGAGGTCTTCCGTCCTGGTTCGTCGAAGACTTTCCGGAAAGCCGTGAGAAAGGCTGGCAGGGTGGACACCAGGGGGTCTCTTCTCTCCCATAGAGGATTTAGCCAAGCCAGTGCCTCTCCCGTGAGATGGGACATGATGAAGGCTACTTTGGCTCGGACGGTGGAAAACTGGTGTGCCAACAGTTCGAAGTGCAGAGTGCACTGGTTAATGAAGCCCCGTGCCTGGCTGGGATCTCCGCCAAAACGAGGAGGAGCGGAGCGGCGGGGACCGGGAAAAGATGCCATGGTGTTGATGGGCTGCGGCGGTCCCGGGGTAGTAAGTGTGCATGTGGAGGCAGCTCCCGAAGAGGTAGACAATGTGTCCAGGCGGGAGTTAACACTACGCAGATGACTCAGGATGGACTCCTGTTGGGACCTCTGACGGGAAAGTTCATGACACAAGTCCGAGAGCGAGGGAGCTTGGGTGCCACCGGGTTCCATGGCCCGAGCAAACTGTAACGGGTCTGGGAGGTGGAACCTCTGAGCAACGATACAAAGGGGCAGTCCTTGTAAGGAAGCGGGTGGCTCCCAGGGTAGGCGGGCAGGTTGTCACGGCAAGTGACGGGGACAGTCTCTGGGTAGAAGGGCAGGAGGTCACGGCAAGTGACGGGGACAGTCTCTGGGTAGAAGGGCAGGAGGTCATGGCAAGTGACGGGGACAGTCTCTGGGTAGAAGGGCAGGAGGTCACGGCAAGTGACGGGGACAGTCTCTGGACAGGCGGGTGGTCACGGCAAGTGACGGCTAAGCCTCCAGATAGGCTAGCAGGCGGGTAGCAGGTGGACGCTCCCAGGTGAGCGGGCAAGAGTCTCTGGACAGGCAGGTGGTCACAGCAAGTGATGGCTAAGCCTCCAGGTAGACTAGCAGGCGGGTAGCAGGTGGATGCTCCCAGGTGAGCGGGCAAGAGTCTCTGGACAGGCAGGTGGTCACAGCAAGTGATGGCTAAGCCTCCAGGTAGACTAGCAGGCAGGTAGCAGGTGGACGCTCCCAGGTGAGCGGGTAAGAGTCTCTGGACAGGCCGGTGGTCACAGCACGTGACGGCAGAGCCTCCAGGTAGGCTAGCAGGCAGGTAGCAGGCGGACGCTCCCAGGTGAGCGGGTAAGAGTCTCTGGACAGGCAGGTGGTCACAGCACGTGATGGCAGAGCCTCCAGGTAGGCTAGCAGGCAGGTAGCAGATGAGCGCTCCCAGGTGAGCGGGCAATCAGATCCATAGACAGACTGGCAGGGCTGGTAGGCAGACTGTCGGACCGCAGGAATGCAAGTAGATAGACAAGTATCAGGCAGGTATCAAGCAGGAATCTGGCAGGTAACTGGCAGGTAACTGGCAGGTATCTGGTAACGGGACCTGAGGGCTGAAGCAGAGTGATAGGCTATGCAACAACATTGCTCGGGCACCTCCATTTTGGAGGAGGTGCCCTATATATGGTGAGGTCCTCCGGCCATTGGCCGTGGACTCCTTAGGACGGCGCGCGCGGCCCCTTTAAGAGAGGGGGAGCGCGCGCGCGCGCCCTAAGCACAGTGGCCGGGAAGCAGCGCGCGCTGCCAGCAGAGCGGGAGGAAGACGCCGGGGATGGAGCGGAGAGGTGAGGGGAACAGCATCCCTGCCTAGCAGGAGGCAGGGACGCCGACGCTACAGCTAACAAATTGAATGGAAAATCGGCTCAAATTGTTAGCGGACACCATGTTGCGTTTGGAGAGTCCCTGTGTGCCCAAACATTGGAGCTCCCCACAAGTGACCCCATTTTGGAAACTAGACCCCCCAAGGCACCTATCTAGATGCATAGTGAGCAGTTGGAACCCCCAGGTGCTTCACAAATTGATTCGTAAAAATGAAAAAGTGAAAAAAAAATACTTTTCCATTTTTACGAATCAATTTGTGAAGCACCTAAGGGTTCCAAGTGCTCACTATGCATCTAGATAGGTGCCTTGGGGGGTCTAGTTTCCAAAATGGGGTCACTTGTGGGGGATCTCCAATGTTTGGGCACACAGGGGCTCTCCAAACGCAACATGGTGTCCGCTAACAATTTGAGCCGACAATTTGTTAGCGTTGCATTTGGAGAGTCCCTGTGTGCCCAAACAATGGAGCTCCCCCACAAGTGACCCCATTTTGGAAACTAGACCCCCCAAGGCACCTATCTAGATGCATAGTGAGCAGTTGGAACCCCCAGGTGCTTCACAAATTGATTCGTAAAAATGAAAAAGTGGAAAAAAAATACTTTTCCATTTTTACGAATCAATTTGTGAAGCACCTAAGGGTTGCAAGTGCTCACTATGCATCTAGATAGGTGCCTTGGGTGGTCTAGTTTTCAAAATGGGGTCACTTGTGGGGGAGCTCCAAAGTTTAGGCACGCAGGGGATCTCCAAACGCAACATGGCGTCCGCTAACAATTTGAGACGATTTTCCATTCAATTTGTTAGCGGACACCATGTCGCGTTTGGAGAGCCCCTGATGTGCCTAAACAGTGGAGCTCCCCCACAAGTGACCCCATTTTGGAAACTATACCCCTCAAGGATTTTATTAAGGTGTATAGTGAACATTTTGAACCCAGAGGTACGACACAGAATTTGATAACATTAGGTCATCATACTGAATAAGTTGTCATTAGTCTTGAGCACAAGTGCTCGCTACTTGAGTTTGCATCAGGTACTCAGGTATGCACCATGTACTGCGTGTGCTCGAGTGACATGCTCGAGTCCCCGCCCGGATGTTTCACGGTTATTAGACACCCAAAAAAAAACATGCGGGGATCGCTCTTGCATGGCAGGCAATCCCCGCAAAGGTTTTTGGGCCGTGAAGCATATGGGGTGGAGACTCGAGCATGTCACTCAAATACCCACGATACTCAATGCATACCAGAACACCCGATGCAAACTCAAGTAGCGAGCACTTGTGCTCCACACTAGTCGCCATATGGTCATCTTTTTTTCTTACTTTTGAAAAAAATCCCAACTTCAACCCTAACCCCAATCCCAGCCCTAACCCTAACACAACCCTAACCGTAGCACAACCCTAACCCTAGCACAACCCTAACCCTAGCACAACCCTAACCTGAGAGTTTATTTTTTACGCCGTTCCTCATGCGGTATAAGTGATTAGACGACCTTATTCTTTGGGTCGGTGAGGCTACAGCGATACCAGAATCATATGGGGTTTTTATGACTGACAGCTGTCACACACTAAAAGACGCATTTTTTGTAAAATCTAGTTTTTGCATCGCCATATTTTGAGAGCTATAATTTTTCCAGATTTTCGCAGACAGTCATTTGACGGCTTTTTTTTTGCGGGATGAGTTGACGTTGTTATTGGTGCCATTTTCATGCACGTGACATTTTTTGATCGCTTTCTATTCCAATTTTTGGGAGGCAGAATAAACAAAAACCAACAATTCAGGAATTGATTTTTTTGTTTTTTTTTATTCTGTTCCACGTGTGGTAAAATTGATAAGGCAGCTTTATTCTTCGGGTCAGTACGTTTTCAGCGGTGCCACATGTATATCTTATTTCTATGTTTTGCACTTTTACATAATAAAAGCAATTTTATAGAAAAAATTATTTTTTAGCATAGCTTTATTCTGAGAGCTATAACTTTTTTATTTTTCGGCTGATGGAGCTGTATGGCGGCTTGTGTTTTGCGGGACAAGATGACGTTTTCAGCGGTACCATTTTTATTTATATTTGTCTTTTTGATCGCGTGTTATTCTATTTTTTGTTTGGCGGTATGGTGATAAAGCATTGTTTTTTGCTTTGTTTTTTTATTTTTAATTTTTACTGTGTTCACTGAATGGGTTAACTAGTGGGACAGTTTTATAGCTCAGGTTGTTCTGGACGCGGCGATACCAAATATGTGTACTTTTATTGTTTTTTTTTTTTTATAATAATATTTATTGATGGGTACATTATATTTTTATTTTTGGTGGATTATTTTTTTATTTTATTTTTTATATTTTGACAATTTTTTTTTTATTTTTTTTTTCACTTTCTGATAGTTTTTATACTTTATTACTTTGTCCCACTATGGGACTTTCACTTTTTTTTCTCTGATCGCCTGCATGGCACAGGAATGCAGCACCATCCCTGTGCCATGCAGGCTGTCAGCGCTGGACAGGGAGAAGATTGTTTGGAGATGCACTGCGCATGTCCAAAAAATCTTCCTGCTGTCTGGTGACCCGGATGTTGTCATGACGACATCGGGTCGTCATGGCAACATCCTGGAAGCCACGGCAGACAGTGCTGGAAGCTGGAAGAGGAGGTGAGTATCTGCGATCTCCTCCCCTTGCCTCCGCAATGCTGCGATCGACTTTGATCGCAGCATCGCGGGGGTTAATGTGCTGGGAGCGGTGCGTGACCGCTCCCTGCACATAGTACCGGGTGTCAGCTGTGACAATCAGCTGACACCTGGTGGCGATCGCGCCCGCACAGCCTGTGTGCGCGCGCGATCGCCATGACGTACTAATACGGGTCTGGCTCTTAAGTCCCAGGGCACAGACGCGTATTAGTATGTCAAATGTTGTTAAGGGGTTAAAAGACAGTGATGTTAGACCTGTGGTGTATAGCTTTCGACACACTGATGATCAGCAAATGTGACAGCCCCATTCATTTTTAATTTATTTTTGGGGTAGCGGCAGTGCCTCGTATTATAGAAGTTAATGCAATAAATTATTAAAGTTGCAAGGAAGTAATGAAGTACAGACACTCCCCCGGAGACCAAGGAGGGGCATGGGAAGTTCACATGTGGTGCCCCTGCGGGTTCAGTCACCACAGACGTACTGCATCTCACCCAGAGGTGTGGTGCCCCACTCTCAGGTAAGGAGGGAGTACTGCCCGGGACCCACCCACCTGCATCCAACACTAGACCAATCCAGACCAGCAGGCGGGGCAAGATGCACTGGCTTATGCTGAGCCCTGTCCCTGGTTGGAAGTGGGGGGAACCAAGAGAGGGGGAACCATGTAGTGGGAGTGGGTGGAGGAAGCAGTACAGAGGAGCACTTTGAATAGGAGTACAAAAAGGGAACCATCTTGGAAGAGTGAGTCCAGTCTGAGAGGAGAAAGAGTGGGAGCAGGAGCTCTGTAGGAGCTCTGCCCAGAAAGAGCGGGCAGGAGGGTGAGAGCCAGCGCAGGAAGACGACCGAGGAAGGCACACAGAATGGGGTCCCGTTAAGTATTCCTGAGATACCTGGGAGATTGCTGAACCCCTCCCTTGGGGAACACAGGACGGTGTGGGAGGTTACCCTGGCGCTGGTAACCTGGAGTCTGAAAACTGTGAGTAAATCTGAAGACTGCACCCCCACTGTGTCCTAGAATTATTATCCGCGCCATCACCTGCATTACAATGCACCAACCACAGCTACCTCTTAGTATTACTACATCCTGCCATGGAGCTTAGCTCTACCTGTGGAGAGCTGAACCAACATCAGCTCCAGAGGATCTGCACCGCAGCAGCGGCCCCATATAGCCGCATACCACAGGTGGCGTCACGAACATTATATATAAAAACTTTATTCCCCTTTTACTGTCCCTTTAATTGACCGCCCTGGGTCACGAACCAGGTCACTGCCACCGTGACATCCCCCAGCACCGACCGGCCCGGCTACCGAGTACCCCACAGCCCAGGGGGCGCGTGATACTCACAGCATTGCCTGTGTGTATAGTATCAATTTTATGTATTACCTATGCTTCCAGCAATACAATACAGCAGGTAATAACTTGTCCACCATCTAATGATAATGAGGAGACCATGCTCATTCTGCCACAGTCTGCACAGCAAAGCTGACAAATAGCATGTAGAGAAATGGGAGCATTTGACATTTTCTATATGGATAGTTGCATAGTAAACTAAAAATAACATCAAATGTTTGACAAAAAGTATGGTAAAACCTGATGAATAATGTATGTAGCTTACAAATATATCTAAGACTGTGTGCCCACGATGCGTTTTTTAAGCGTTTCCGCAGCGGCAAAAACGCTGCAGAAACGCTTAAAAAACGCATGGTAGAAGGCCTGCCATGTTCCCCAATGATAATCCGCATGTGCTGTGCACATGCTGCGGAAATTTCCGCTGCGGATTATCATTGCGGAAAAAAACGCAGCACTACCAATTATTTTGCGGAAGTGCTGCGTTTTCGCCGCCATTGACTTGCATTAGACCGCATGGATTACGCATCACTGTATATGTAGATGCACATTCCATGCGTTTCAATATGCGGATGGTACCCAGGTCTAGAGGAGAGGAGACTCTCCTCCGGACCTGGGTACCATAGAAAACTGTAAAAAAAAAGAATAAAATAAAAAATAAATATATACTTACCTTCTGGCGGCCCGCGGTGCGCTCCTCCTCTCATACCGGCAATTCGCGATCGACTGAAGGACCTGCGCTGACGTCATAGTCATGGGACGGGTCACGCGACGCTGACGTCGGCAGGTCCTTCAGTGTAACG
Source organism: Phyllobates terribilis (assembly GCF_046119375.1). Classification (NCBI taxonomy): domain Eukaryota; kingdom Metazoa; phylum Chordata; class Amphibia; order Anura; family Dendrobatidae; genus Phyllobates; species Phyllobates terribilis. Next base: position 64,375,010 of record NW_027362763.1, on the reverse strand, counting down.
CGATCTGCCGGCAGCCGGGACGGTGAAGCAAGGCTGCGGGGGCCATCGGAAGGTAAGTATAGATTTATTTTTTATTTTTTACCATTCTTTCGGTCACACTATATAAATCCATGCTGTTTGCATGGATTAATATAGTGTGACCAAGTTGACAAGCACTTTCCAAGTGATGCTAAAATCGCTTGGAAAGCGCTTGTCAACCCGCATGCGGAAATGCATGTGAAGAACGCTTCACATCTGATTGTCCCTGGCAGGAAAACGCATGTACAATCCGCATGTACAATCCCCATGTACAATCCGCATGCGTTTTTTTCTGCCAGGGAGATGCAGAAACGCTCAGGAAAAATCTGGAGCATTTCTGCATCGTGGGCACATAGCCTAATACTCACTTTTAATTTGAACATGTGGTTTAAGAAACGTAGGTTTTTATGACGGCCTGTTCTTACAGTGGCATGTAAACGTTTGGGCACCCCTGGTCAAAATTACTGTTATTGGGAACGGTTAAGCAAGTTGAAGATGAAATGATCTCTAAAAGGCCTAAAGTTAAATATGACACATTTCCTTTGTATTTTAGGCAAATATAGACATACGTTGTTATTTTTTATATTTTAAAAATTATAAAAAGGAAAATGAGCAGATACAAAACTTTGGGCACCTTTGGAGATTTGTGGGCTCAGATAACTTTGACCAATGTTTCAGATCTTAATTAGTTTGTTAGGGTTATGGCTTGTTCACTATCATCGTTAGGAAAGGCAAGGTGATTAAAATTTTATCAGCTTTATAAAAACCCAGCCTCCTCTGGCAAGATTAGCTATGGGTTATTCTAAGAAGTTGCCTAGCACTCTGAAAATGAAAATATTGGAGGCCCACAAAGTAGGAGAAGGCCATAAGAAGATGGCAAAGCGTTTTCAAGTTCCCCTTTTCTCCGTTCAAAATGTAATTAGGAAATGGCAGTTACCAGGAACAGTGGAGGTCAAGATAAGGTCTCGAAGACCAAGAAAATTTTCAGTGAGAACTGCTTGTAGGATTGCTAGAGAGGCAAATCAGAACCCCCGCTTGACTGCAAAAGACCTTAAGAAAGATTTAGCAGACTCTGGAGTTGTGGTACATTGTTCTACTGTTCAGAGACACTTGCACAAATATGGCCTTCATGGAAGAGTCATCAGAAGAAAACCTCTCCTGCGTCCTCACCATAAAATTCAGAGTCCATCTAAACAAGCCTGATGCATTTTGGAAACAAGTCCTGTGGACCTCTAAGGTTAAAATAGAACTCTTTGGCCACAATGATCAAAAGTATATGTGGAGAAAAAATGGCACAGAATTTCAGGAAAAGAAAATCTCGCCAACCATTAAGTATGGGGTGTGTGAGGAGCTGCCAACTTACTAAAGACTATGATACTTTTCCAGCAACGGACCACCATTTTTGTTAATATTATTATTGTGTTTTATTAGTGATTTACTTGTTATGTTTTATATAGTTCTGCTAACTTTTCAGTATGTGCACTAGATTCACTTGTAAAATGTCCAGCATTCCACTAATCTGTATCTCAGGATATCTGTATCTCAGAGGAGTATCCAACCATTGTTCCAACAGCCAATAATCTCATTATGTGTGTGTAGATTGTAGACACAGTGAAGCCGTCACCACAGGGGGTCTTACATGCAGTCTCAGCTGAAGGCTTCTAGAATATTCTTCATTGTTTTAGCGGACAGTGAATGTTTAATGGGGAGCGTGTGATCACTTCTGACCTGGGAGGGAACTGATCTCAGTGGAAGAAAGGACAGACATGTTTTAGAAATAATTAGGTGGAAGGATTGAAGGAAAAGGATGGAGACCGTGGACTTGGAAGGATGGGTGGATAAACATGTTACCATTATGGATTATGTCGGTTGGATTTAAACTTTCTTAAAAGGATTGCTGCTACTGGATAGAGGATCATGGACTGTGGCTACAGACTATATTGGCTGGAGATACGAAATCTGTGGGCCAACCAAAAGTTGGGAGACAGTGAGTATGGCCTTATACAAAGCCAGTGGAACTTCTGAATCCAGATTGGGAACTTAAGGACTGAGAGAACTGTATTTTGGCCATTTACCTGGAATTGCTTTATTACCATGGCTGTGATCAATAAAATATTGTTGCATCGTTAACCTGCCTAGGTGATTACTTACAACCCACAACCTCAGATATTTAGAGGGTGGATCAATAATGCTTTGGGATTGTGTTGCAGCTAATGGCTCGTGACACATTTCACTGGTAGAGGGAAGAATGGATTCAATGAAATTTCAATAAATTCTTGAAACGTCAAAATCCACACTAGACGACCTCAAAAAGTGCAAGCTGAAGGTTTTACAATGGCCCTCACAGTCCCCTGATCTTAACATCATTGAAAATTTGTAGCTAGACCTCAAAATAGTAGTGCATGCAAGACAACCCAGGAATCTCACAGAACTGGAAGAATTTTCCAAGGAAGAATTGATGAAAATCCCTCAAACAAGAATTGAAAGACTCTTGTCTGGATACAAAAAGCATTTACAAGCTGTGATACTTTCAAAAGGTGGTGCTACTAGGTACTAACCATGCAGGGTACCCAAAATATATATATATACACTGCTCAAAAAAATAAAGTGAACACTCAAATAACACATCCTAGATCTGAATGAATTAAATATTCTCATTGAATACTTGGTTCTGTACAAAGTTGAATGTGCTGACAGCAAAATCACACAAAATCATTAATGGAAATCAAATTTATTAACCAATGGAGGCCTGGATTTGGAGTCACCCCTAAAATTAAAGTGGAAAAAGACACTACAGGCTGATCCAACTTTGATGTAAAGTCCTTAAAACAAGTCAAAATGAAGCTCAGTATTGTGTGTGGCCTCCACGTGCCTGTATGACCTCCCTACAATGCCTGGGCATGCTCCTGATGAGGTTGTGGATGGTCTCCTGTGGGATCTCCTCCCAGACCTGGACTAAAGCATCCTCCAACTCCTGGACAGTCTGTGGTGCAACGTGACGTTGGTGGATGGAGCGAAACATGATGTCCCAGATGTGCTCAATCAGATTCAGGTCTGGGGAATGGGCGGGCCAGTCCATAGCTTCAATGCCTTCATCTTGCAGGAACTGCTGACACACTCCAGCCACATGAGGTCGGGCATTGTCCTGCATTAGGAGGAACCAAGGGCCAACCGCACCAGCATATGGTCTCACAAGGGGTCTGAGGATCTCATCTCGGTACCTAATGGCAGTCAGCCTACCTCTGGCGAGCACATGGAGGGCTGTGCGGCCCTCCAAAGAAATGCTACCCCACACCATTACTGACCCACTGCCAAACCGGTCATGCTGAAGGATGTTGCAGGCAGCAGATCGCTCTCCACGGCGTCTCCAGACTCTGTCACGTCTGTCACATGTGCTGAGGGTGAACCTGCTTTCATCTGTGAAGAGCACAGTGCGCCAGTGGCGACTTTGCCAGTCCTGGTGTTCTGTGGCAAATGCCAAGCGTCCTGCACGGTGTTGGGCTGTGAGCACAACCCCCATCTGTGGACATTGGGCCCTCATACCACCCTCATGGAGTCGGTTTCTAACCATTTGTGCAGACACATGCACATTTGTGGCCTGCTGGAGGTCATTTTGCAGGGCTCTGGCAGTGCTCTCCCTGTTCCTCCTTGCACAAAGGAGGAGGTAACGGTCCTGCTGCTGGGTTGTTGCCCTCCTATGGCTCCCTCCACATCTCATGGTAACTGCTCCATGCTCTGGACACTGTGCTGACAGACACAGCTATCCTTCTTGCCACAGCTCGCACTGATGTGCCATCCTGGATGAACTGCACGACCTGAGCAACTTCTGTGGGTTGTACTGTAGACACCACCTCATGCTACTGAACCTCTAGGGGTGAGACCAATGACAAAATGAAAAAGTTACCAAAACAACAGCCAAAAAGGATGAGAACAGAGAAATGGTCTGTGGTCCCCATCTGCAGAACCGCTCCTTTATAGGGGGTATCTTGCTAATTTCCTATCATTTCTACCAGGTTTCTGTTCCATTTGCACAACAGCAGGAGAAATTGATTCACAATCAGTGTCGCTTCATAACTGGACAGGTAGATTTCACAGAAGTGTTATTGACTTGGAATTACATTGTGTTGTTTAAGTGTCCCCTTTATTTTTTTGAGCAGTGTATATATTGTTTGCCTAAAATACAAAGGAAATGTGTCATCCTTCACTTTAGGTCTTTTAGAGATCATTTCAGCCTCAACTTGCTTAACTTTTCACAATAACAGTAATTTTGACCAGGGGTGCCCACATTTTTACACGCATCTGTATATGGAAGGCAGCATGGTAATTAATATTTGTATAACTAAGTCACTCCATGGTGGCATAATCCCCTTCAGCCTATTATAGGTACTTGTGTTTCAGTGGTTCCTGAATTTACAGCTATTTCGTATGAGGTAGAAAAGTTATGCTGAGATGTTTTGCATTTTTGCTTGAAAGCAATGAGCCACACATTATGGTCCCATCAGTCACATGTGGCTCCTGAGCTACAGGTTGGGGAAACCTGGTGTAAGGTGATAGCTGCAAGGCATTATGGTGAAGCCGTTGTAGTTGCAGTTGAGGTCTGGTTAGTCTTCTCTAACTCATGCAATCTTCTGGTGTGTGTAAAATGTTGGTGGCATTTTTTGGTGATTCGAATCACAGATTGTTTGAATTGATCAAGTGAATTTCCTAAAATTTGAAACAAATTAAATTTGCATCAAATCAATTTTCCCACCTTTAACAGTAAAGAAAGAGAACTATTACCGCTTCTTAGATGTGTCACAGATCACGATTTTAAGGTACCATAAAAGTGGTGGGAAAAAAAGCACTCCAGAATCTTCTCATGGCCATGGAAAGTATTGTAACGTCTCTACTCGTAAATAGTGTTGAGCCACCCCCGTAGTGTTCGGGTTCGGTTCGGTTCGTCGAACACCGGGATGTTCGAGGAACTGTTCGTCGAACACCTTAGAACACCGTCGAACACCGTTAAAACCAATGGCAGGCAAACAAAAACACATAGAAACACATAGAAAACACCTGCAAAGGTGTCCAAAAGCTGACAAACTGCTCAGAAGACACTCTCTTTAAAAAAGCCGGCCGGCAAATTCAGCAGCGGCATACACCGGTACCCGACAATTTAGACAAGAAGGAATAGAGCATCACACATAGATTAGATAGATAGAAACATGTCAGTCACACATATAAGAAGCACAGTGACAGTGTTGGTTACTGCACTTGTCATTTAGTGTAAAGGATTTATTAAAAAAAATATTAGTGTTTTCATGCACTGTCTCTTTAAAAAAGCCGGCCGGCAATTCAGCATCTGTACCCGACAATTTAGAACAGAAAGAATAGAGCTTCACACATAGATTAGATAGATAGAAACATGTCAGTCACATATATAATAAGTACAGTGATAGTGTTGCTTACTGTACTTGTCATTTAGTGTAAAGGATTTATTTAAAAAAATAATAGTGTTTTCATGCACTGTCTCTTTAAAAAAGCCGGCCGGCAATTCAGCAGCGGTACCGGACAATTTAGAACAGAAAGATAGAGCATCACACATAGATTAGATAGATAGAAACATGTCAGTCACATATATATGAAGTACAGTGATAGTGTTGGTTACTGTACTTGTCATTTAGTATTAAAATAAAGGATTTATTATTAAAAAAATTGGCGTGGGGTTCCCCTTAATTTTAGGCTCTAGCGGAGGTTAAGCAGACGGCTGGGGCAGATGTTTGAAGCCTGGGAAGGGGGTAATACCCACGGAGCTTCCCAGGCTACTAATATCAGCCCCCAGCTGAATACATAGCCTTTACTAGCTATTAAAATGGGGGACCCCCCCCAAAAAATGACGTGGGGTCCCCCCTAATTTAATAGCTAGCAAAGGCTAGGCAGACAGCTGGGGGCTGATATTAATAGCCCAGGAAGGGAGCCATGAATATTGGCCCCCTCCCAGGCTAGAAACACCAGCCGTCAGCCGCCCCAGAAATGGCGCATTCATAGGATGCGCCAATTCTGGCACTTAGCCTCGCTCTTCCACGCTGCCCTGGTGCGGTGGCAGGGGGTAATAGGGTTGGGGTTGATGTCAGCTTATAATGCCAGCTGACATCAAGCCCAGGTTAGTAATGGAGAGGCGTCTATAAGACACCCCCATTACTAACCCCATAGTCAAAGTTAAAAAAAACACAAACACCCAGAATAAAGTCCTTTAATTGAAATAAAGACACAATCCTTTATTGTTCTAAATTAAACCATACTTACCGTCACACCCATTCCAGCTGAAGCCAACGATCTCCTGCAATAAAAGAAAAATAATAAAGCAACCTCATCCTTACCTTTCCATGGTTCCCACGACAGCTTCAGCTCTGCTACATCGAGATGACAGGCTGGACCGCAGCAGAACGCTGCCATCCAGCCTGTCATCCCGCAGACACTGAGAAGCGCAGGCTTGCTTGCGCTGCTCAGCGTCTCTCTGTGACGACATCCAGATGAGCCGAGTTCATGTCCAATGAACTCGGCTCACCTCATGCACGTCACTGACAGCGTGGGAAAATTCTCACGCTGAAGCGCTGATTGCAGGAGAATTTTCCCACGCTGTCAGTGACGTGCAGGAGGTGAGCTGAGTTCATTGGACATGAGCTCACCTCATGCACATCACTGACAGCGTGGGAGAATTCTCCTGCACTCAGCACTTCAGCGTGAGAATTTTCCCACGCTGCCAGTGACGTGCATGAGGTGAGCCGAGTTCATTGGACATGACCTCGGCTCATCTGGATGCCGTCACAGCGAGACAGTGAGGAGCGCAAGCATGCCTGCGCTTCTCAGTGTCTGCGGGATGACAGACTGGATGGCAGCGTTCTGCTGCGGTCCAGCCAGTCATCTCGATGTAGCAGAGCTGAAGCTGTCGTGGGAACCATGGAAAGGTAAGGATGAGGTTGGTTTATTATTTTTCTTTTATTGCAGGAGATCGTTGGCTTCAGCTGGAATGGGTGTGATGGTAAGTATGGTTTAATTTAGAACAATAAAGAATTGTGTCTTTATTTCAATTAAAGGACTTTATTCTGGGTGTTGTGTTTTTTTTAAATACTTTACTAGAAATTCATGGCGGTCATGTCTAATACTGGCGTGACCCCATGAATTTTGGGCTTGGGGCCAGCTGATAATACCAAGCTGGCCCTAACCCCTTTATTACCCAGTGAGCCACCGCACCAGGGCCCTGGATGAGTTGGGTACAGCGCCAGAAGATGGCGCTTCTATGAACGCGCCATTTTCCGGGGTGGCTGCGGACTGCAATTTGTAGCGGGGGGGGCCCAGAAAGCTTGGGCCTCCCTGCGCTGCAGATTCCAGCCCCCAGCTGCCTAGTTGTACCTGGCTGGACACAAAAATAGGGCGAAGCCCCACGTACTTTTTTTTTAATTATTTCATGAAATTCATGAAATAATTAAGAAAAAAAGGCCTTCCCTATATTGTTGTGTCCGGCCAGGTACAAATAGGCAGCTGGTGGTTGGGGGCAGCCCGTTCCTGCCTGCTGTACCTGGCTGGACACAAATATAGTGCGAAGCCCCACTTCAATTTTTTTTAATTATTTCATGAAATTCATGAAATAATTAAGAAAAAAAGGCTTCCCTATATTGTTGTGTCCGGCCAGGTACAAATAGGCAGCTGGTGGTTGGGGGCAGCCCGTTCCTGCCTGCTGTACCTGACTGGACACAAATATAGTGCGAAGCCCCACTTCAATTTTTTTAAATTATTTCAGGAAATTCATGAAATAATTAAAAAAAAATTGACGTGGGGCTTCGCACTATATTTGTGTCCAGCCAGGTACAGCAGGCAGGAACGGGCTGCCCCCAACCACCAGCTGCCTATTTGTACCTGGCCGGACACAACAATATAGGGAAGCCCTTTTTTTCTTAATTATTTCATGAAATAATTTAAAGAAAATTGACGTGGGGCTTCGCCCTGTTTTTGTGTCCAGCCAGGTACAACTAGGCAGCTGGGGGCTGGAATCCGCAGCGCAGGGAGGCCCAAGCTTTCTGGGCCACCCCCGCTGCAAATTGCAGTCCGCAGCCACCCCGGAAAATGGCGCGTTCATAGAAGCGCCATCTTCTGGCGCTGTACCCAACTCATCCAGGGCCCTGATGCGGTGGCTCACTGGGTAATAAAGGGGTTAGGGCCAGCTTGGCATTATCAGCTGGCCCTAAGCCCGAAATTCATGGGGTCACGCCAATATTAGACATGACCACCATGAATTTCTAGTAAAGTATTTAAAAAAAACACAACACCCAGAAAAAAGTCCTTTAATTGAAATAAACACACAATTCTTTATTGTTCTAAATTAAACCATACTTACCATCACGCCCATTCCAGCTGAAGCCAACGATCTCCTGAAATAAAAGAAAAATAATAAAGCAACATCATCCTTACCTTTCCATGGTTCCCATGACAGCTTCAGCTCTGCTACATCGAGATGACAGGCTGGACCGCAGCAGAACGCTGCCATCCAGCCTGTCATCCCGCAGACACTGAGAAGCGCAGGCTTGCTTGCGCTCCACAGTGTCTCTCTGTGAGGGCATCCAGATGAGCCGAGTTAATGTCCAATGAACTCGGCTCACCTCATGCACGTCACTGACAGCGTGGGAAAATTCTCCTGCACTCAGCGCTTCAGCGTGGGAGAATTCTCACACTGAAGCGCTGAGTGCAGGAGAATTCTCCCACGCTGTCAGTGACGTGCAGGAAGTGAGCTGAGTTCATTGGACATGAGCTCACCTTATGCACGTCACTGACAGCGTGGGAAAATTCTCCTGCACTCAGCGCTTCAGCGGGAGAATTCTCACGCTGAAGCGCTGAGTGCAGGAGAATTCTCCCACGCTGTCAGTGACGTGCAGGAGGTGAGCTGAGTTCATTGGACATGAGCTCACCTTATGCACGTCACTGACAGCGTGGGAGAATTCTCCTGCACTCACCGCTTCAGCTTGAGAATTCTCCCACGCTGTCAGTGACGTGCATGAGGTGAGCCGAGTTCATTGGACATGAACTCGGCTCATCTGGATGTCGTCACAGAGAGACGCTGAGCAGCGCAAGCAAGCCTGCGCTTCTCAGTGTCTGCGGGATGAGAGGCTGGATGGCAGCGTTCTGCTGCGGTCCAGCCTGTCATCTCGATGTAGCAGAGCTGAAGCTGTCGTGGGAACCATGGAAAGGTAAGGATGAGGTTGCTTTATTATTTTTCTTTTATTGCAGGAGATCGTTGGCTTCAGCTGGAATGGGCGTGACGGTAAGTATGGTTTAATTTAGAACAATAAAGGATTGTGTCTTTATTTCAATTAAAGGACTTTATTCTGGGTGTTTGTGTTTTTTTTAACTTTGACTATGGGGTTAGTAATGGGGGTGTCTTATAGACGCCTCTCCATTACTAACCTGGGCTTGATGTCAGCTGGCATTATAAGCTGACATCAACCCCAACCCTATTACCCCCTGCCACCGCACCAGGGCAGCGTGGAAGAGCGAGGCTAAGTGCCAGAATTGGCGCATCCTATGAATGCGCCATTTCTGGGGCGGCTGACGGCTGGTGTTTCTAGCCTGGGAGGGGGCCAATATTCATGGCTCCCTTCCTGGGCTATTAATATCAGCCCCCAGCTGTCTGCCTAGCCTTTGCTAGCTATTAAATTAGGGGGGACCCCACGTCATTTTTTTTGGGGGGTCCCCCATTTTAATAGCTAGTAAAGGCTATGTATTCAGCTGGGGGCTGATATTAGTAGCCTGGGAAGCTCCGTGGGTATTACCCCCTTCCCAGGCTTCAAACATCTGCCCCAGCCGTCTGCTTAACCTCCGCTAGAGCCTAAAATTAAGGGGAACCCCACGCCAATTTTTTTAATAATAAATCCTTTATTTTAATACTAAATGACAAGTACAGTAACCAACACTATCACTGTACTTCATATATATGTGACTGACATGTTTCTATCTATCTAATCTATGTGTGAAGCTCTATTCTGTCTGTTATAAATTGTCGGGTACCGCTGCTGAATTGCCGGCCGGCTTTTTTAAAGAGACGGTGCATGAAAACACTATTATTTTTTTTGATAAATCCTTTACGCTAAATGACAAGTACAGTAAGCAACACTGTCACTGTACTTCGTACAGGGGCGGAACTACCGCCCGTGCAGCCGGTTCATTGAACGGGGGCCCCGAGGGAGAGGGGGCCCCTCCAGCCTCCAGCAGGGCCGCCATCAGGGCATGACTGCCCTGACTCCAGTATGGGGCCCGGCCGGTAGGGGCCCCCCTCTTGTGCGTCTCTCTCCTCATGGGGCCCCCGGCCCCATGCTATGCGCCGGGTCCGGGACATTTCAGCGCTGAGCTGCGCTGTTGCAGCAGCGCCTTCATGATTCCCCTGACTTCCGGTCATGTGACGGCGCCGTCACATGGCCGGAAGTCAGGAGAACCTGCTGTCAGCGATTTGGACGAGCGCCAGGATTCTGCAGGGATCGCATGGGGGTAAGTATAACAAGTTTTATTTTTTTTAAAATACAATTAACTAGGAGTGGAGAGATGGGAGAAGCACATGTGTGTGTGTGTGTGTGTGTGTGTGTGTATGTGTGTGTGTGGGGGGGAGATGGGAGATGCACATGTGTGTGTGTGGGGGGGAGATGGGAGATGCACATGTGTGTGTGTGGGGGGGAGATGGGAGATGCACATGTGTGTGGGGGGGGGAGATGGGAGATGCACATGTGTGTGTGTGTGTGTGTGTATGTATGTGTGTGTGGGGGGGGGAGATGGGAGATGCACATGTGTGTGTGTGGGGGGGGAGATGGGAGATGCACATGTGTGTGTGTGGGGGGGGAGATGGGAGATGCACATGTGTGTGTGTGGGGGGGAGATGGGAGATGCACATGTGTGTGTGTGGGGGGGAGATGGGAGATGCACATGTGTGTGGGGGGGGGAGATGGGAGATGCACATGTGTGTGTGTGGGGGGGGAGATGGGAGATGCACATGTGTGTGTGTGGGGGGGGAGATGGGAGATGCACATGTGTGTGTGTGGGGGGGGAGATGGGAGATGCACATGTGTGTGTGTGTGGGGGGGAGATGGGAGATGCACATGTGTGTGTGTGGGGGGGAGATGGGAGATGCACATGTGTGTGGGGGGGGGAGATGGGAGATGCACATGTGTGTGTGTGGGGGGGGAGATGGGAGATGCACATGTGTGTGTGTGGGGGGGGAGATGGGAGATGCACATGTGGGGGGGGGATGGGAGATGCACATGTGTGTGGGGGGGGGAGATGGGAGATGCACGTGTGTGGGGGGGGGAGATGGGAGATGCACATGTGTGGGGGGGAGATGGGAGATGCACATGTGTGGGGGGGGAGATGGGAGATGCACATGTGGGGGAGGGGGATGAGAGAGGGGCACATGTGGGGGAGGGGGATGAGAGAGGGGCACATGTGGGGGAGGGGGATGAGAGAGGGGCACATGTGGGGGAGGGGGATGAGAGAGGGGCACATGTGGGGGAGGGGGATGAGAGAGGGGCACATGTGGGGGAGGGGGATGAGAGAGGGGCACATGTGGGGGGGAGGGGGTGAGAGAGGGGCACATGTGGGGGGGAGGGGGTGAGAGAGGGGCACATGGAGGGGGATGAGAGCTGCACATGGGGGAATTGGGAGTAGGGGGATAATGAGCTGCACATAACGAATGTGGGGTGGGGGAGAGTAAATGATAAATGATGATGGGGTGGGGAGAGCACGGACATGATATAATGAATTGGGGCAGGGGGTGCATGTAAATATTGAATGCGGGGAGCAGGAAGTATAGAGTAGGGGGCGTTGCGGATGCAGGAGTGTGACTGGTAACAAATTGGCGGAAAGAGTAGAGGTTCTAATTAAATTATATATTAAGTGCCTATTTACAGTTAATGGGGGCACAGTGGTGGATTACAATTTATATTTGGAATGGTAGGTTGCCTAATAACTAACCATATATTGATGGTGGATGCACGTCTGTATTCAGCTGCGTAATGTAGAAGTTGGGGAATGTGCTCTAGATAACTGTGTTATTTTATGCAGAGACGAGTCCTGGCTGGAAGACGTGATGGCGGTCTGTGCTGGATGAAGGAGAAAAGCGAAGATGAAGGACTTCACCTAGAGACGTCACCGGTGAGTCAGTCTATTACATGTACACTGTGTATAATGTCACTGGTGATCACTGTATTACCTGTACACTGACACTATATACAGAGCTCCTGTGTATAATGTCACTGGTGATCACTGTATTACCTGTACACTGACACTATATACAGAGCTCCTGTGTATAATTTCACTGGTGATCACTGTATTACCTGTACACTGACACTATATACAGAGCTCCTGTGTATAATGTCACTGGTGATCCCTGTATTACCTGTACACTGACACTATATACAGAGCTCCTGTGTATAATGTCACTGATGATCACTGTATTACCTGTACACTATATACAGAGCTCCTGTGTATAATGTCACTGTATTACCTGTACACTGACACTATATACAGAGCTCCTGTGTATAATTTCACTGGTGATCACTAGATTACCTGGACACTTACGTTATACATACCATGTATAGAGCTCCCGTGTATTACACTGGTGGTAATATTAGTAATGTAGTGGTAATATGTGGTCTGGTCATGGTGTGGCAGTTTTTCTCCCTTCTGTGTGGTATTATTCGGTCACTATGTTGTGGTAATATGTGGTCTGGTCATGGTGTGGCGGTGTTCCCTGTATGTGGTATTATTGGTCATTTAAAAAAAAAATGTATATGACACATTCCCTTAAAGAAAACTAAATAAAAATATATCTAAAAAGAGTATTGGATATTTTAAGAAAATTTTAATAGGTTAGAGTAGGGCCCGCCCAGAAGAGTCTACCTTATCGTGGTGGCGGCTTTAAAAATCTTTTGGCCAAAACAAAAGCTGATGGCTATGTATGTGGCGCCGTCACATGGCCGAACGTCAGGAGAACCTGGTGGCAGCGACGTGGACGAGCGCCAGGATTCTGCAGGGATTGCATGGGGGTAAGTATAACAAGTTTTATTTTTTTTAAATACAATTAATTAACTAGGAGTGGGGGGAATCAGAGATGCACGGGGGGGATGAGAGATGCACATGGGGGGGTGAGAGATGCACATGGGGGGGTGAGAGATGCACATGGGGGGGTGAGAGATGCACATGGGGGGGTGAGAGATGCACATGGGGGGGTGAGAGATGCACATGGGGGGGATGAGAGATGCACATGGGGGGATGAGAGATGCACATGGGGGGGATGAGAGATGCACATGGGGGGGATGAGAGATGCACGGGGGGTGAGAGCTGCACATGGGTGGGATGAGAGCTGCACATGGGGGGGTGAGAGATGCACATGGGGAGTTATGTTTACATAACTTTGTTGCCTTATGAAGGGCAGGGGGGGCCCCCCAAAATTTCTTGCACAGGGGCCCACTACAGTCTGTGTCCGCCCCTGACTTCGTATATATGTGGCTGACATGTTTCTATCTATCTAATCTATGTATGATGCTCTATTCTGTCTGTTATAAATTGTCGGGTACCGCTGCTGAATTGCCGGCCGGCTTTTTTAAAGAGACAGTGCATGAAAACACTATTATTTTTTTAAATAAATCCTTTACACTAAATGACAAGTACAGTAATCAACACTGTCACTGTACTTCATATATATGTGACTGACATGTTTCTATCTATCTAATCTATGTGTGATTCTCTATTCCTTCTATTCTAAATTGTCGGGTACCGCTGCTGAATTGCCGGCCGGCTTTTTTAAAGAGACGGTGCATGAAAACACTATTATTTTTTTTGATAAATCCTTTACGCTAAATGACAAGTACAGTAAGCAGCACTTTCACTGTACTTCGTATATATGTGGCTGACATGTTTATATCTATCTAATCTATGTGTGAAGCTCTATTCTTTCGGTTCTAAATTGTCGGGTACAGGTGTATGCCGCTGCTGAATTGCCGGCTTTTCATGTTTCACTGTTGGCACTGTTCCCATCGATTTGGGCAATCACTGTAATGCCACAACCACCATGGCTGTGGCATTACAGTGAGTGGCAGACAATCCCTGCATGATTGGTGCTCTAAATAGCGCCAGACATGCAGGACACGCTTTTGGTGCACGAACAGTTATCGAACATAACCTCGAACAGCCGAATTTTTTGCAAATCGTTCGGGTTCGTCGAACAACTCGAACACCGCCCAAAACAGCTCGAATTTGAGATTGGCGAACAGTTCTAGTCGAACACCGCTAATCTCTACTCGTAAAGCCCGTGTTTTACCCTGGGTGTTGGGGGACTCGGTGTCGGGCCCTGTGTTGGAGAGGTGGGGTGCAGCCGTGGCCCGGGCCCGACCCGTGCTCAGGGCCGTCACATTAGAAAGAGATGGTATGGGCTTGTCCGGGTTGAGTGGCTGATTAACGACTATGCCACCTGTGGTGCCTGGTGAAGGGTCACCAGCGCCGCTGCAGTCCGCTGAGGCATGGTGGTACTGCGGCCAAAGTTCTTACGACTCCCCACAGGCGGAGCAAGGCCTCATGGCAGAGGGACAGGATGGAGGGGGTAGTAGTAGAGGGAAAAGGATGCCGCGTCCCGCGGTGTGGCGCAGAAATAACAGTCCGGAGGCCATAGGGGTGAACTTCCAAGGCTTTACTCACTTAGATGGCAAGGGAAGGTGACTCCCTGCTCCCCGCGGAGTCCTGCGGTCACCAGGGACGGGGGTCCGACAACCTCCGAGTAAGTCCAGCGTTCAGTCGGGACCCTACACCAGAGTGTTCCTGCACTACAGACCTCTCCCTTTCCCGTCTGTGCGTGTGTAGATAGGCCGGGTCTCCCTCTGAGCTCCTCTCAGAACTAGGACACGGGTGGCAATTCCTCTCCATCCGATGCCCGGTGGGATCCTCTGGGCCTAACCGGGCTTTCCTGACCAGGACGTAGAGTAGCAAGATCAGGTGTCGGGGGCCAGTACCCCTCTTTGCAGCCGGACTCCCTCTGACTAGATCAGCATAGAGAGGACAGGTGGCGTACGCCGCTCCGTCTGCATCCTCCCTGGGATCCATTTGCTATGGAGCCACACTCTAGAGCTCCCGGGCCTTCTTACTCATGGTCCTCGACCGGGCTGAGATATTCCTTATCTCCCACCTGCCCATCTTCCCAAGGCCTAGGGACTAGGGCCGTGTCTCCATCCCCTGCAGGCCCACACAGGATCCACTTTCAGGGTAGGAGATACGTTCTGACACCAGTCAGGGTACAGCCGAAAGACCCATCAAAAGACCAAGATCAAAGATGGCCTCACATTAAATATTAGATTAGAAGCGTAACTAATTTTTAAGTCCTCCACCCTCACCCACTAACTGGTTCCTACCACTTTGTGTTCCCCAGTCTCCCTGTAACCAGGGGAGCAGCACCTGGTGCATACTGGCTCCCTCTGGTGGAGAAGTGTGATGTTGGATGCAAAAGGTTAGGTCCCGACTATCACACTGGGCTTACCTCAGAGGAGGAACACCACACTCCATTAAAGAAGTGCAGCATCCCTGTGGTGGTCGAACCCTCATTGGCGCCACAGTATCCCAATAGAATTCCAGAATATAACAGGTGGACTTGTTCCCCCGATTCTTTAAGAACCTCCTGGAACCACTGGTCAAAAGCCTTGTGATACATATGATTAAATTTGTCATCTCCATCATCATGTTTTACGAAGTGACAGCAAAGCCGATGCTCCACGTGGAAATGAGAAAACACATCCCCCAAGAGATGAGATCCCAGAAGAAATCATTGACATGCGCTCGTAGATATTGGGTGTAACTTGTCCTGATGTATTATCCCATGTCAGATTTATCTTTTACTGTGCGCACATTATGGCGACACTTCTGAATGTACGTGGTAATGTACAATATAATATAACAACACACATAATGTAATAATGTCATGTAAAACAAATGCAAAACAAAAGCAATTTACAACGTGTAGAAAACTCCCTGGCGTAGATACTAGGAACGGTTAGCATAATGGTCTCCCATCCAGTATGTGCACATGGAGGTTTTTTTTTAGTTTTTTATAGTAGGTTCACTCCAAAAAACACTTGAAAAATCCACTAAAAAAATGCTTGATGGAAAACATCCAAGAAAAACATTAACAAAATGGTTCATTAATAGTGTTGAGCGAACATGCTCGACACTGCTCGGTACTCGCCCGAGCATCACGCTACTCGGGATGTTCGGCGAGCCCCGAGCATTTCCGGGTTACTCGGGCGGGAGCTCGGGTCTCCACCCTGCATGTTTGGCGCTCTTTACAGAGCCAATGAACATGCAGGGATTGCCAGCCAGTCACTGTAATGCCGCAGCCATGTTGTTTGTGGGCATTACAGTGATTGGCTGGCCGAACAGCGTCACCTCGAGTATTTAAAACCGGGCGCCGCCATCTTGGACACAGTCGCTCCGGATCAGACAGTGTAGGGACAGCGCTGCTGATTTAGGGAGAGATATATCCTGCAAAATAGTTAGTGTAGGGTCTGTAAAGGCTGCCAGATCAAACAAACAGTCCTTCTCAGGACTAATATCCATCCCAGGTATATCAGGCAGGCAGGCAGGCAGGCTGTATAGGAGACGCAGTGGTTATACCAGCAAACGCTGCATTACAGTCCTGTGTGCTGCTCCTGTTGCTGAAATTGCTGGACTTAGCTCCAGGTCCCGGGGGCCAGGAAAAATCCTTTTTTTTATCTAAATCCTCTTTTTTTTCCTCCTTCACAATGTACAAATACCCATCTTATTAACCTTTTGGTGCCCCCCCCCGACCAAAAAAAAAAAGTGTGCCTCTGATTTTTCAGACACAAATATATCTGTTGAAAATAGTCTGGTGTAGGCCAGAGAAATAGAAGTGTGGTTTTGCAGTTCTATGGGCCATTTGTATCTAAAAAAAACAGTTTGAGTGTGTCGCTCACTGTTCAGCCGCAAATATATATATATTTTAAAAAGCCTGGTATACACCAGTAAATTATTACTGTGGTTTTGATGTTCCACGGTAAAACATCTCTATTATCCTGTTTTTGGCATTTTTTGCTGTATGAAAATAATAAGTGTCTCCCTGATTTTTCAGACACAAATATATCTGTTGAAAATAGTCTGGTGTAGGCCAAAGAGACAGAAGTGTGCTTTTGCTGTTCCACGGTAAAAAATCTCTATTATCCTGCTTTTTGCATTTTTTGCTGTAAAAAAAATAAATAAATAGTGTCTCCCTGATTTTTCAGACACAAATATATCTGTTGAAAATAGTCTGGTGTAGGCCCGAGAAATACAAGTGTGGTTTTGCAGTTCCACGGTACAAACCTCTGTATTATCCACTTTTGGGCCATTTGTATCTAAAAAAAACAGTTTGAGTGTGTCGCTCACTGTTCAGCCGCAAATATATATATATTTTAAAAAGCCTGGTATACACCAGTAAATTATTACTGTGGTTTTGATGTTCCACGGTAAAACATCTCTATTATCCTGTTTTTGGCATTTTTTGCTGTATAAAAATAATAAGTGTCTCCCTGATTTTTCAGACACAAATATATCTGTTGAAAATAGTCTGGTGTAGGCCAGAGAGACAGAAGTGTGCTTTTGCTGTTCCACGGTAAAAAATCTCTATTATCCTGCTTTTTGCATTTTTTGCTGTAAAAAAAAAAAAAAATAGTGTCTTCCTGATTTTTCAGACACAAATATATCTGTTGAAAATAGTCTGGTGTAGGCCCGAGAAATACAAGTGTGGTTTTGCAGTTCCACGGTACAAACCTCTGTATTATCCACTTTTGGGCCATTTGTATCTAAAAAAAACAGTTTGAGTGTGTCGCTCACTGTTCAGCCGCAAATATATATATATTTTAAAAAGCCTGGTATACACCAGTAAATTATTACTGTGGTTTTGATGTTCCACGGTAAAACATCTCTATTATCCTGTTTTTGGCATTTTTTGCTGTATAAAAATAATAATAGTGTCTCCCTGATTTTTCAGACACAAATATATCTGTTGAAAATAGTCTGGTGTAGGCCAGAGAGACAGAAGTGTGCTTTTGCTGTTCCACGGTAAAAAATCTCTATTATCCTGCTTTTTGCATTTTTTGCTGTAAAAAAAAAAAAATAGTGTCTCCCTGATTTTTCAGACACAAATATATCTGTTGAAAATAGTCTGGTGTAGGCCCGAGAAATACAAGTGTGGTTTTGCAGTTCCACGGTACAAACCTCTGTATTATCCACTTTTGGACCATTTGTATCTAAAAAAAAACAGTTTGAGTGTGTCGCTCACTGTTCAGCCGCAAATATATATATATTTTAAAAAGCCTGGTATACACCAGTAAATTATTACTGTGGTTTTGATGTTCCACGGTAAAACATCTCTATTATCCTGTTTTTGGCATTTTTTGCTGTATAAAAATAATAATAGTGTCTCCCTGATTTTTCAGACACAAATATATCTGTTGAAAATAGTCTGGTGTAGGCCAGAGAGACAGAAGTGTGCTTTTGCTGTTCCACGGTAAAAAATCTCTATTATCCTGCTTTTTGCATTTTTTGCTGTAAAAAAAAAAAAATAGTGTCTCCCTGATTTTTCAGACACAAATATATCTGTTGAAAATAGTCTGGTGTAGGCCCGAGAAATACAAGTGTGGTTTTGCAGTTCCACGGTACAAACCTCTGTATTATCCACTTTTGGGCCATTTGTATCTAAAAAAAACAGTTTGAGTGTGTCGCTCACTGTTCAGCCGCAAATATATATATATTTTAAAAAGCCTGGTATACACCAGTAAATTATTACTGTGGTTTTGATGTTCCACGGTAAAACATCTCTATTATCCTGTTTTTGGCATTTTTTTGCTGTATAAAAATAATAATAGTGTCTCCCTGATTTTTCAGACACAAATATATCTGTTGAAAATAGTCTGGTGTAGGCCAGAGAGACAGAAGTGTGCTTTTGCTGTTCCATGGTAAAAAAAATCTCTATTATCCTGCTTTTTGCATTTTTTGCTGTAAAAAAAAAAAAAATAGTGTCTCCCTGATTTTTCAGACACAAATATATCTGTTGAAAATAGTCTGGTGTAGGCCCGAGAAATACAAGTGTGGTTTTGCAGTTCCACGGTACAAACCTCTGTATTATCCACTTTTGGGCCATTTGTATCTAAAAAAAACAGTTTGAGTGTGTCGCTCACTGTTCAGCCGCAAATATATATATATTTTAAAAAGCCTGGTATACACCAGTAAATTATTACTGTGGTTTTGATGTTCCACGGTAAAACATCTCTATTATCCTGTTTTTGGCATTTTTTGCTGTTTAAAAATAATAATAGTGTCTCCCTGATTTTTCAGACACAAATATATCTGTTGAAAATAGTCTGGTGTAGGCCCGAGAAATACAAGTGTGGTTTTGCAGTTCCACGGTACAAACCTCTGTATTATCCACTTTTGGGCCATTTGTCTCTAAAAAAAAAGCAGTTTGAGTGTGTCGCTCACTGTTCAGCAGCAAATATCTCTATTTAAAAAAGTGTGGTATACCCCAGTAAACAATAACTGTGGTTTTCCTCTTCCACGGTTCTAATCTACTCTTTATTACCCTTTTTCCATTGATAGTGCAAGTGTAAGCTATTTTACTTCATTTACAATGGGCAAGGCACGTGGCAAGGGACGTGGAAGTGGACGTTCTGGTGATGGTTCATGCAGAGGACGGGGCCGTGGCCAAGGTGAAAATGTGCCACAACCAACAGCCACATCTTCTCGCTCCCACTTCTTGACCGAATTACTAGGGAAGCACAGAACAACACCAGTATTGAGAACTGATCAGTATGAACAGGTTATTAATTGGATAGCAGACAATACTTCCAGTTACCTGGGCACCACCACCTCCGGTCTGTCTTCAACACGGTCAACTCTTAGTAGCCGTGAGTCTCGACCGCACACTCCTCCTCACCCTGATGCTCCTTCCTCCCACCATGCCAAGTGTCGTCAGACAGCAAGTGATCCCACACTTGGACACTCTGAAGAGCTGTTCACTGGTCCATTTCCATATTTGGGCCCCTCGCCTGATACGCTTGAAGTGGTGGAAGAGGAGATCCCATGTTGTGATGCCCAAATATTTGAACAGCCACGGCCACAGGAAGTCGACGTTGGCAATCTGTCACAAGAGGTGGACGATGATGAGACGCAATTGCCAGGAAGTGAGGAGGAGGATCGTGGTGCGCAAGTGGAAGAGGAGGAGGTGGTGGATGATCTAGTAACTGACCCAACGTGGAAGGAGGACATGCAGAGTGAGGCCAGCAGCACACAGGGGGAGGGAGGCAGAGTACCCCAACAGGCAGGAAGAAGCAGTGTGGTGGCCGCAGACAGAAGGCAGGCAACCGTTCCCCGTAACACCAACACGAGGGACGTTGCCAGTACAAGCGGTAGGTCTTCCAGAGTCTGGAATTTTTTTAAAGACTCTGCTGATAACCCCAAAAAGGCCATATGTTCCACCTGCCATGCCAGCATCAGCAGGGGTGACAAAACTACCAGCCTGACCACCACCAGCATGATCAGGCACATGGCAGCAAAGCACCCGACTTTGTGGGGCGAAACCCAGGGTCCACGACCAGTGTCAGCGGGTGTCACCACTGCTTCTTCCACTGTTGTGCGTGCAGTAGAACCCCCTGTTGTGTGTGCAAGGCAATCCCCTGTCCATACTGCATGTAAAGATGCCCCCTCCTCTCAGTCTTCACTTGTTATGGCAGTTTCTCAAGAAACAGCATCAACGTCCACGTCCACGTCCCACCGCGGCGTTCAATTGTCCATATCCCAGACCTTTGAACGAAAGCGGAAATTCGCAGCTAACGCCCCACAGGCCACAGTCCTAAATTCGCACATTTCACGACTGCTTGCATTGGAAATGCTGCCTTTTAGGCTGGTGGAGACGGAATCCTTCCGCAATCTTATGGCGATCGCCGTCCCTCAGTACTCGGTCCCCAGCCGACACTATTTTGCACTAGCCATCCCCGCACTACACAAGCACGTGTCCCAAAGCATCTGCCGTGCCCTCAACAACACAGTTACTGGGAGAGTCCACCTGACAACGGACACGTGGACAAGTGCTTGTGGCCAGGGACGGTACATCTCTCTGACGGCACACTGGGTAAACATAGTGGAAGCCGTGACCCAGTCGGACCTTGGGACGGAACACATCCTCCCCACACCGAGGATTGCGGGCCCTATGTCAGTCAGAGTTGCCCCCACAGTGTACAGCTCCTGCGCATCCTCCTCCTCCTCCTCATGTTCAGCCTCCATCTCAGATATCACCACATCAGTTACAAGCTGGAAGCATTGCAGTACCGCCTCCGCCAAGCGGCAACAGGCTGTGCTGAAACTCATAAGCTTAGGTGATAAACCTCACACGGCTTGTGAGTTGTGGACAGCTGTGAAAGAGCAGGCAGATCTGTGGCTGAGACCGCTGAACCTACATCCCGGCATGGTCGTGTGTGACAATGGCCGTAACCTGGTGGCGGCTCTGAGGCGAGGTGAGATCACACACGTACCATGCCTGGCTCATGTGCTTAACCTCGTGGTTCAGCGGTTTCTTAAATCGTACCCCGAGTTGCCAGATCTGCTCGTGAAAGTACGCCGCCTGTCAGCTCATTTTCGCAAGTCGGCTACAGCTTCCGGCGCCCTTGCTGTGTTGCAGCAGCGTTTGCAGCTTCCGGCACACCGACTGGTGTGTGATGTCCCCACACGTTGGAACTCTACCCTCCACATGTTGCAAAGTATTTGTGAGCAGAAGAGAGCAGTTGTGGAGTACCAGCTGCAACAAGGCCGTCGATATTCAGGTCAGACTCAACACATAAGACCTCAGGAGGGGACCTGGATGTCTGACATATGTACCATCCTGACAAACTTTGAGGAGGCCACCAAGATGGTGAGTGGCGATGACACCATCATTAGTGTCAGCATCCCACTTGTCTGTCTTTTGCAACGCTCTCTGCAGAGAATTAAAGAGGAGGCATTGCAGCCAGAGTATGATGAGATGGATCAAGAAGCCGTAGCGGGCGATTACACACAGCCCAGCCTCATCTCATCCCAACGTGCATTGGGGGACAATGAGGGAGAGGAGGAGGAGGAGGAGGAGGAGGAAGAACAGGAGCTGCTATCATGCGTTGTAGACGGTAGTACCTGTACAAGTGTCATACCGTCGGTTCAGCGTGGGTGGCCTGAGGACAGGGGGGAGGAGGAAGAGGAGGAGGAGGAGGAGAGCATGGTCAGTCGTCATCTTGGTGAGGACACGGAAATTTTGCCCGTTACCAGTCTGGCACGCATGGCTGACTTTATGTTACGCTGCCTTAACCGTGACCCTCGCGTTGTCAAAATGTTGGGTGACCGTCATTACTGGTTGGTGACACTTGTAGACCCCCGCTACAAGGAGAACTTTCACTCTCTTATTCCTGAGGTGGAGAGGTCTACAAAAATGGGGCAATACCAGAAGGCCCTTGCTGCAGAACTCTTAAAAAAATTCCCATCTGAACACGCTAGCGGCAGAGGTCACAGTTCGTTGCCCAACCAAGGCGTACAGGCGAGAGAGATGCAACTCCAATCCAGCAGAGGCAGGGAAACACTGTCAACGTTCTGGGACAGTTTTCTGACACCCGCCCAGCTTACAGGCCCTGAGGCGCGGGGTACTCTCACAAGGAGTGGAAAGTTTCAAAAGATGGTGAGGGAGTACCTTGCCGATCGTACCAGCGTCCTCCGTGATTCCTCTGTGCCTTTTAATTATTGGGCATCCAAGCTGGACACTTGGAATGAACTCGCTCTGTACGCCTTGGAGGTCCTGGCCTGCCCTGCCACTAGCATGTAATCGGAGCGTGTTTTTAGTGCCGCTGGGGGAATTATAACTGATAAGCGCACTCGCCTGTCAACTGACAATGCTGACAAGCTGACCCTTATCAAAATGAACAAGGGCTGGATTGGGCCAGACTTCTCATCACCACCAAATGACAGCAGAGTAACATAAAGTCAAATCCACTGTGTTATTTCGGGAGGTGTATTCACATGCACCGCTTCACACCCACACATGGGTATACGCTTCCTCGTTTCGGCTGTTTAATCTTCTTCTCCTTATCCTCAGCCTCCACCACCACTATACCACCAGGGTGCCAGCATTGCAAGTTCCTCCGTCCTAATTTTTGGCAGCTTTTGCTGGGAAAGCATTAGCAAATACTATGGGACACCCACTCCCCAATAATGGGACTTATGTTTGTAATATGCTGTACTGCATGGCTCTTGTAAGGGGCATTGCAAGTTGCTCCGTCCTAATTTTTGGCAGCTTTTGCTGGGAAAGCATAAGCAAATACTATGGGAGACCCACTCCCCAATAATGGGACTTATGTTTGTAATATGCTGTACTGCATGGCTCTTGTAAGGGGCATTGCAAGTTGCTCCGTCCTAATTTTTGGCAGCTTTTGCTGGGAAAGCATAAGCAAATACTATGGGAGACCCACTCCCCAATAATGGGACTTATGTTTGTAATATGCTGTACTGCATGGCTCTTGTAAGGGGCATTTCAAGTTGCTCTGTCCTAATTTTTGGCAGCTTTTGCTGGGAAAGCATAAG
Source organism: Phyllobates terribilis (assembly GCF_046119375.1). Lineage (NCBI taxonomy): Eukaryota > Metazoa > Chordata > Amphibia > Anura > Dendrobatidae > Phyllobates > Phyllobates terribilis. Next base: position 64,351,349 of record NW_027362763.1, on the reverse strand, counting down.
CAAATACTATGGGAGACCCACTCCCCAATAATGGGACTTATGTTTGTAATATGCTGTACTGCATGGCTCTTGTAAGGGGCATTGCAAGTTGCTCCGTCCTAATTTTTGGCAGCTTTTGCTGGGAAAGCATAAGCAAATACTATGGGAGACCCACTCCCCAATAATGGGACTTATGTTTGTAATATGCTGTACTGCATGGCTCTTGTAAGGGGCATTGCAAGTTGCTCTGTCCTAATTTTTGGCAGCTTTTGCTTGCAAGGCATAAGCAAATACTATGGGACACCCACTCCCCAATAATGGGACTTATGTTTGTAATATGCTGTACTGCATGTGACGCGCCCCCTGGGCCGTGTGTACATGTGTGTGGGATACCCGGTGCCGGGTCTCTGGGGTCTGTAGTCTCCGTGGCGGTGACCCGGTCCCGTGGCTCAGGCTGGTCAAACCAGTGGCAATCTTTCTTAGGTTTTGAGGTTAATTGTCCGACTGCGCCACCCGTGGATTGCGGTCAGGGAGTACCACCGCTGCGAGGCAGACCGCTGAGGCTGGTATTGTGTGCGCAGCATAAAATGGGATAACTCCCCTCGGGAGGAGTATAGCCTCAGGGCAGTGAGTGTGGATGATGGGGGGTGATGGTGCACGAGCGCAGCAGGAATGACTCAGAGTCTTTGCAGTGCAGTTCAGGGTCTTTACTGATGATTATAAGGTAGACCCTCCCGGGAGTACTGGATAGCATAAGAGGCCTGGTCAGTCTGTGAGCAAGCAGGAGTTCCCCTGGCCAGGTGGAGTTGTAGGCCTCCCCGTCTGTCTGCACTCTTCCTGGCTACTTTGCTGTAAGCGGGTAGAAGTAGCCCACGTCCCTGAGTGTACCGTGTAGTTCTCACCCGTATGGCTGGTGACTTGGGGCCTTCTGTTAGCCTCCGCTCCACGACGGCGGTGCTGGTCCCTTGCTTGTGACTGAGCCTCCGGGCTTCTATGGCCAGAGGACCTGAAATCCCCTGCCGGCTGGTTTCTGCTGCTGGATATATAAGTCCTCACAGCTTCGGACTCCTGTGTCCGGTTCCTATTGTCTTCTGCCAGGGCGAGCTCTGCTCAGCTTCCAGCCCCTCGTCTTTAGCTCCTAGCTCCTACAGAGCTCCTTGCTGTTACTTTCCCTTGCTCTCACTCTGACTCTGACTGTTCTCTGTTCTCTGACTCACTCAACCCCACCCCAGATCCAGTTTATAAGGGCAGAATTCTCCCCTCCCAGGACTGGGGCAGGAGGATGTTGCATGTTTAAGGGATCCTGACCAGGAAACCTCCCACTTGCTCTCCGACGTAATCTCTATTACTGTGGTGACCAGACCCCTGGGGTGCCACACATGGCTCTTGTAAGGGGCATTGCAGTACCTCATAATTTTTGGAAAGCATTCCATTCACTGCTTAGGCCAACAGTGCACAGGAGACCCAGTTGCTCTAAATGGAAAAAAAGGTTTAGTTAACGCCCTCTGACCTCCATGTCATTTCCAAGGGGCATTGGAGTGCCTCGAAATTTTTGGTAGGCATTGCACTCACTGTATGCCCTATAACTGTGTAGCCGAACCGCTCCTTTTGTTACAGAAACATATCCTACAAGACATATCTGGTTGACTGGCCTGATATTGATGTGAATGGTCCCTGTTCTTCCTGCTCTTTCTCCTTTGCCACTACCTCATCCATTATTTATCACCTGAAGCTTTGTTTTAACGGGAGTCATAGAACTTGGATAGTAGCAGGAAAACATCCAGCAATCCTCGGAGGAGGTAGGATATGCGCCAAAACGCTGACCTCCTCAGGCCTAGCCGCTACTACATACATGCGCTTGCATTACAACAAAACAAAGCAGATGCTAACTTCTATCATCCTCATCATGCGACTCACCTTGGCACTCTCAACTCCCCTGATGGAGAAGCCAGGGCCCACCGGAGGAGTCTGATAGTCCGGTGGGCTCGGCCAATGCTGCCCTAAAGCAGGCCAGGCTAAGAAAAGTGTGGGAAAGGTTACCGGTACAAATAGGGGGGGCTGGGGACCGAGTATGGACACCCGGCCACCCCCTGGAGGCTGGGGAGCAAGCGGGGACACCCGGCCACCAGGCGGCTGGGGACTGAGTATGGATACCAGGCCGCCAACACAGCCATGGTGTGGTGGCCAGATTCCGCCTCCACATGCCTAAAAGGCCCAATTTAAAGTGCAAGCAAGCAAGCAGTATGGTATTGCAGCCTGGGGGTGGGTGGGTGGCAGGCTGCATACTTGCGCTTGCATTGCAAGGAATGGGAGAGGTACAATTGAACACTGCCCTGGGACAAGGACTTGAATGGGGATAGTTGCAAATCTGCAACGACAGGTGCAAGGTGGGAGGCATCTTCGCATGTACCATGAACAGGGGTTTGGCATGCACACACTACAGCGGAATAGGCTCTCCTTCGCACTAAATGCACTGGGGAGGGCACAGGTAATGTTTTGGCATACGCGCTTAATCTTATGTATAAGGCACACCAGGACAAATAGGGGCGGCTGGGGACTGAGTATGGATACCTCGCTGCCGAAGCAGCCATGAGGTAGTGGCCAGCTTCGGCCTCCTCTAAACTAAAAGGCCCCATTTCAAGTGCAAGCTAGCAGTATGAATTGCAGTCTGGGGGTGGGTGGGTGGCAGGCTGCACACTTACACTTGCATTAAAAGAAAACATAGCAGATGCTAACTTCTGTCATCATCATCATGCTCCTCACCTTGGCACTCTCAACTCCACCGATGGAGAAGTCAGGGCCCACCGGAGGAGTCTGGTTCTCTGGTGGGCTCGTCCAATGCTGCCTAAAGCAGGCCGGGCTAAGAAAAGTGTGTGGGGGGATGTTCCAAGGAGAAGTGGGGGCGGCTGGGGACCGTGTGTGGACACCCGACTGCCCCCAGGCGGCTGGGGACCGTGTGGACACTCGGCCGCGGGGCGGCTGGGGACTGAGTATGGACACCCGGCCGCCGGGCGGCTGGGGACTGAGTATGGATTCCAGGCCGCCAACACAGCCATGACGTGGTGGCCAGATTCCGCCTCCACATGCCTAAAAGGCCCAATTTCAAGTTCAAGCAAGCAAGCAGTATGGAATTGCAGCCTGGGGGTGGGTGGGTGGCAGGCTGCATACTTGCGCTTGTATTGCAAGGAATGGGGGAGGTACAATTGAACACTGCCCTGGGACTAGAACTTGCATGGGGATAGTTGCAAGTCTGCATCTTCTGATGCGGCAAGGATCACTTATGATGGGCACACTTTAAGACAGTGACCTGGGAGTCAGAGATGCTTCCAGGGGTCTTCCCCATGCTGTTGCCATGTCTTTTCAGCACTTTATGCATGTGTCACACAGCACATGGCCAGATAAGGTTGTAAAATGTTAAAATGACATTTCCCGGTGAATGCATTTGTCATAGTTGAAAGCAATACAAAAGTGCAAAAACGCATAAAAAATGCTACTTGTGAACATAGCCGAAGGTGTGGAGGAGTATTTTTGTTTTTGGTCATTTATTTTAACTTATACACAAGTCTTTTCCCTGGAAAGGATGTTCCTTAACATATTTCACAGGAAAAAAGTTTCACTTTCGTTTTATTGTGAGCCTGTAAAAGTGGCTTAATACCTCTGACCACGTTGTTGACAGCAGTGACCTGGGGGTCAGAAATGCTTCCTGGGGCGATTCCCATGCTGTCCCCATGTCATTTGAGCACTGTCACTATCGTTTTGGGCACTTGTTAGGCTTTTAAAAGACTGCCGGGGGTGCCACCGCAAAAATGCTCGAGTCTCCCATAGACTAACATTGGGCTCGTTGCTTGGGTCGAGCACCCGAGTATCACGGCGAGCTCGGCCCGAGCTTCGAGCACCCGAGCATTTTAGTGCTCGCTCAAAACTATTCATTAAACATTAACAAAACTTTACGTTGCATTTCATGAGGTGGTTGTCATATTTGGCTGCCTCAAAAAACTACACCTGCACTTAGTAGAGATGAGCAGGCAAATACACGTGAGGAATGCTTGTTTCTTAAGCATTCCTCACATGTATTAAACCTGTCAAACAGTCGCAAATCATGCACAAGGGAGTGATTCAAACATATCACCGAGTACGCTGAAGATACTCGGTACTCGCCCGAGCATACTCGCCGAATCGTTAACCGAACATACTCGCTCATCACTATGTGAACCTAATAAACCCAAGTAAAAGCAATATAGCTTAAAAAAAGTATAAATGTATATATGAATATGTGCGGCACAATAAAGGTGAGCTAAATGATCAATGACCATGGGGATAAATGTGAATTACGCTTATTGGGAAGAAAACGTAACTCCCGTTTGGGTTTTGGTGTAGAAGCAGTAGACACAGAGATGGAAGAGGAGGCATCAGACACATCATTTATTGGCGGATTAGATGAACTGGACGGTATACGGTCCCTGTCCACACCAGATGGAGACTGTCTCTTCCAACTACAGTGGTGGCCAAAAGTATTGGCACCCCTGCAATTCTGTCAGATAATACTCAGTTTCTTCCTGAAAATGATTGCAATCACAAATTCTTTGGTATTATTCTCTTCATTTAATTTGCTTGCAAGGAAAAAACACAAAAGAGAATGAAGCAAAAATCAAATCATTGATCATTTCACACAACACTCCAAAAATGGGCCAGACAAAAGTATTGGCACCCTCAGCCTAATACTTGGTTGCACAACCTTTAGCAAAAATAACTGCGAACAACCGCTTCCGGTAACCGTCAATGAGTTTCTTACAATGCTCTGCTGGAATTGTAGACCATTCTTCTTTGGCAAACTGCTCCAGGTCCCTGATATTTGAAGGGTGCCTTCTCCAAACTGCCATTTTGAGATCTCTCCACAGGTGTTCTATGGGATTCAGGTCTGGACTCATTGCTGGCCACCTTAGAAGTCTCCAGTGCTTTCTCTCAAACCATTTTATAGTGCTTTTGGAAATGTGTTTTGGGTCATTGTCCTGCTGGAAGACCCATGACCTCTGAGCGAGACCCAGCTTTCTCACACTGGGCCCTACATTATGCTGCAAAATTTGTTGGTAGTCTTCAGACTTCATAATGCCATGCACACGGTCAAGCAGTCCAGTGTCAGAGGCAGCAAAGCAACCCCAAAACATCAGGGAACCTCCGCCATGTTTGACTGTAGGGACCGTGTTCTTTTCTTTGAATGCCTCTTTTTTTTTTTCCTGTACACTCTATGTTGATGCATTTTGCCAAAAAGCTCTACTTTTGTCTCATCTGACCAGAGAACATTCTTCCAAAACGTTTTAGGCTTTCTCAGGTAAGTTTTGGCAAACTCCAGCCTGGCTTTTTTATGTCTTGGGGTAAGAAGTGGGGTCTTCCTGGGTATCCTACCATACAGTCCCTTTTCATTCAGATGCCGACAGATAGTACGGGTTGACACTGTTGTACCCTCGGACTGCAGGGCAGCTTGAACTTGTTTGGATGTTAGTCGAGGTTCTTCATCCACCATCCGCACAATCTTGCGTTGAAATCTCTCATCAATTTTTCTTTTCCGTCCACATCTAGGGAGGTTAGTCACAGTGCCATTGGCTTTAAACTTCTTGATGACACTGCGCACGAAAGACACAGGAACATTCAGGTCTTTGGAGATGGACTTGTAGCCTTGAGATTGCTCATGCTTCCTCACAATTTGGTTTCTCAAGTCCTCAGACAGTTCTTTGGTCTTCTTTATTTTCTCCATGCTCAATGTGGTACACACAAGGACACAGGGCAGAGGTTGAGTCAACTTTAATCCATGTTAACTGGCTGCAAGTGTGATTTAGTTATTGCCAACACCTGTTAGGTGCCACAGGTAAGTTACAGGTGCTGTTAGTTATACACGAATTAGAGAAGCATCACATGATTTTTCAAACAGTGCCAATACTTTTGTCCACCCCCTTTTTTAGGCTATGTGCCCACGTTGCATTTATGAAGCAGAAAATTTCTGCTGCATAAATGCAAGTCCTCTCCCGGAAAAACGCATGCGGAATTCCGCACGCGTTTATCACACATTTTTCGCGCGTTTATCACGCGTTTTCCACATGCGGAATTGCCTTGCGTTTTTTATGCATTGGACAAAGGCAATTCCGCTTGCGGAAACGCAAAATTAAATGACATGCTGCGGATTTTTGAACGCGGCATAAACGCTGCGGAAAAATCCGCAGCATGTGCATAGACCTTGCGGAATCCCATTGGGGACCATGGGGTGCGGATATACATGCGTTTTTCAAGCGTTTACGCTGCGGAAATTCCGCAGCATATACGCTTGAAAAATGCTACGTGGGCACACAGCCTTAGGTTTGGTGTGGAATTGTATCCAATTTGGCTTTAGGACAATTCTTTTTGTGTTTTTTCATTGAAGACAAATTAAATGAAGATAATAATATCAAAGAATTTGTGATTGCAATAATTTTCAGGAAGAAACTGAGTATTATCTGACAGAATTGCAGGGGTGCCAATACTTTTGGCCACCACTGTATATACCTTGCCTGAGCCAAAATCTCTCTGATTTAGTTTATTGGTTTGATTATCCTGTATGTCCTTCACCCACAGTTCAATAGAACTTGTTCATCTGTGTATCGATGGATTGTAGCTGATCAGGTATTAAATCAACCTTGAGTATGTGGCCTCAAGGGCCTTATCAATATCCACGATGGATTTGCGATTTAATTGAATGAGTATTCAGTCAGTAGTCAGGGTAGGTACCTCACTCCATATCGCTTTACCTGGTTGTTTTCAGATGCATTGTAATGAGGTCTTTATGTATATTAGACACTATGACTACCTATTGTGTATATACTTTATTTTTCATTGTTTACTTTTCATTTGGTTTTATATTCATTTGTTTATTTTCTTAATTTAGACTTCACTGATGAAGGCCAGAGTGGCCGAAACGTTTGTATTATTTTCCTGGATTGCATTAAAATCTTATTTCTAAAAGAACTTTATTTGAGTGCCGAGGTTTCTCTCTTATAAATCTGGGTTTGGACCCTACTCGTGCACCATTCCAGTAGTGCTGCGCTTCGTTTTTGGATACTTCAGGTATAATATATGGTATCTATATAAAATAAATTGTAAATCACCATGTAAAAAACAATATAATACATGAACGAAAATAGTACACGGTGCCTGTGTGATATGCACATGGACAGTACCTAGAATAAATCATATGCCGTAATTAATCATGTGGTAGATATTAAACTGCCATGTGCAAACAATGTATCACCAGGCACCATGTGCAGATGTATATAAACAGTAGTAGTGTAAAAATGCCACCCTATTATATACATATAACAATATATACAGATGTATGATGCCCTCGCAAGGAAAGTATGGGAAAGGGAAGGGGGGAGAAGGGAGGTAAGAGGAAAAACTGTAAACTATATAAGATCCAAGTGATCATATAATAAGATAAGGGGGTGGGGCAAGAATAATAGGAAGGCAGCCAATTGCAGTAAATACCTGGAATGAGTGCGGCGCAACCCTGACGCGCGTTTCGGACGCAAGTCCTTCGTCAGGGGGTAGGGTCCATTAGAACCAGGGGGTTTAAAAAGGGTGGTGTGGCCAATCAAATGAATGACACCGCTCAAACTATCAAAAATGAAACTGGTAGATTTGCGGACTGTGGGCTGGAAGGGGCGGGTATGTGGCGTCATGTGGTTACTGACGCTAGCAATGATTGATGGTCGATGTGGAAGGGCCAGGAAAGGCAGGGTGACAGTACAGTATATGTGTACAGTGTTATGTGTATACAGTTTGTGTGCAGTATTCTATTTGTGTACAGTGCATGTGTGCAGTGTTATGTGTATTTATAATGTGTGTAATGTGTTATATGTGTGTAAAATATGTATGCAGTATTATTCGTATAAAAATGACTGCTTTGGTCTAGAAACAGTGCTACATCTAGTCACAGGCTTCATCTGATATAGAAGTTCAGCTCAATTGAAGTGAATAGAACTGAGCTGCAAAATAAAAATTATGTCTGGAAGCAGGCAGCCATGATTTTTCCAAATAAATGATTTTCCTTAATAAATTGTTATTTTTGTTAGGATTGGACCAGTGGATGTTTTGGTTCTCTGAGGATACAGATGATGTAAGTGCAATGGATTGTACATTGTATTAGAAGAGACTGAAGTTCTTATCTCAGCGGCCATCTCCTGTGAGTCACCTGAAGATAAGTCGAAAATCATTTTCAATTGGAAACCTTGCTGAGACTTTAACAATATCTTAGAAAGGAAATGAATCTTCATACATGACATAAGGGAACGTGCGTCAGTGCGAGAAAATCTCTTCAAACCTGGAAAATCTCCCTCAATCCACAGTTTTCGCTATTACATACTTTGTCCTAGGATGTTCTATTTCTCTATAAATGGATTTTTCAGTGTAAACAAATTATTACCTTTGGATGTGGGTTCAACCGTTGGGACCACCATTGATCACCATGATTTATCGACTTTGAATGGACTTGCATGGCGCATGCGCAACCAGTGCTCCATGTAATCCGTTATTCCCAAGATACCGCCTAGCCACAGGATAAGGGAAAACTTGGTGATTGCTGGGGGATCCTCTAATAGGACCCCCCCACATCAATCTCTAAACAGGAGCCATGTCTAAATATAGTGATGGCTGCGCATGCGACCCATGGTTGTTATCATCTCCTTTCCTATTTATAGAGAATGCTCAATTAGAAAATTACAGTAAAAAAATTAAATTTATTCAAACATATTTTTAAAAAATGTTTTCGTCTTTTTTTTATCTTGCATTTTTTATGACTGATATCATAACATCTGCTGTTACTTGTCTGCTTTGCTGTATAGACTGGGGCAGATTGACCAGAGACATCTTGTTATCATTATAAGGTGGGTAAAGGAAGCACAGTTCTGTTGTAGTTCTCTTCTGAGGCCTTTTAAGACTGCTCAAGCTGCTACCATGAGTGTACTTGGAGATGAACCATTTGATTAATCTAGATATGTTATTGCTGGGCTCTGCTGTGGTTATACAAAGTGGGTTTCATGACAAACACTTATCTGCTATTCCAAAGGCACTGCCCGCACACTCAACTCTGTTTCATCAAGTGCCTGTTTGCCATCTCAGCTTTACCAAGGTGTTCTCCATATACTGCTGCATTTAGTGACCTGCCTGTCTACTTCACTCTGCTGTTTAAAAAGTGCTGTCTGCACATTCGGGTCTGCTGAATAATGTTATCTGTTTGTCTTCACGACTCTACTGTTCTAAAGGCCCCGTCACACTTAGCGACGCTGCAACAATCCTGACAACGATACGACCTGTCAGGGATCGTTGCTGCGTCGCTATGTGGTCGCTGGTGAGCTGTCAAACAGGCAGGCTCACCAACGATCAGGGGAGCAGCGACATCGTGGAAAGAATCTTTCCACGATGTCCTGCTCCTGGTTACGAGCCTGCTGAAGCAGGAGCAGGCTGGTAACTATGGTAAACATCGGGTTACTGGGGGCACACGCGCTCCTAGTAACCCGTTGTTTATCATGGTTACCACTCTGCTACAGTGAGCGGGAGGTTACCGCTCACTTTAGCAGGCTCGTAACCATGATAAACAGCGGGTTACTAGGAGCGCGTGTGCCCCTAGTAACCCAATGTTTATCATGGTTACCAGCCTGATCGCTGCTCCGCTGGTCACACACAGCGATGTGTGCTGAACAGCGGGAGAGCAACAACCAAAAAATGGTCCAGGACACTTTGCAGTGATCAGCGACCTCACAGCAGGGGCCTGATCGCTGCAACGTGTCACACATAGCGACATCGCTGGTGAGGTCGCTGTTGCGTCACCAAAACCGTGACACAGCAGCGATCTCGCTATGTGAGATGGGGGCTTAAGGCTCTGCTGTACCAAAGTGACTGATTACATAGATTGCCTGCCTCTGAAAAGTGGTATCTACACTTTTAGCTCTGCTATTCAAAGGTGCTTTTACATATCTCCTTCTCTGCTGATCCACATGCTGTTCAGCATATCCAGCTTTATTGATCTTTGATGTTTCTTGTGTCTTATGGCCTATCCAATTACGCTGCGTTAATGCCTCCAGTTCATGCTGCTTACCTTGACTTATGGCTTAGCAAATTTCTTTTATTTTTTTATTTTGCTCCCTTAATTCTACAGCGCTTTATAGACATTATCACTGTCCCCATTGGGGCTCATAATCTAAATCCCCTATTGGTATGTCTTTAGACTTTGGGGAAAAAAAACATGCAAACAAAGGGAGAACATATAAATTTCTGGAGATGTTGTCCTTGGTGGGATTTGAACCCAGGACCCTAGTGCTGCAAAGCAACAGTGCTAATCACTGAGACACCGTGCTGCCCCCTCACCAGGTGTGCCTTATTATGGAGGTGGTTTTATTGTGACCTTTGCAGTGAGGGCCATTCACCACCATTTTCCTAAAAACATAAAAAAAATACATGTAATGACCACTTATATAAAGCATTCATTTATCAAATGTTTGGTTCTTCTAGTATCATATGAGACTTAACAGGCATTAAATTTCTGAGTAATGTGTGAAGAAAGACTTTGAAAATACTGAAGTGACTGAGAAGCGGTATCACGCCATGATCTGTAAATCTAATCCAGTCATACTAGTAGGTTTAAGACCATTAAAAGCTACACACAGATAAAGCAAAATTGAAGAAATGATGAGATATGTTGAGCGGCAAAAGGCATCCTTCTCCTACAAAAGTTACAAAAACATCTTCAATAATTTTTTAAAAATTTTTGTTGTTTTTTTTGCAGTATTTTATTTCTTGGTTGCTTCTCCTAGTTACATATTGTCTATCATTTCACTAATTTACTTTAATATATAGGTCCATGATAAATGTTAGATGGTCGGAGGCTCAAACACTGGGACCCACATCAATATTTTGACCTACCCCCCCAATTCAACTATTGCAACACTCCTTCCTTTCCCATTACTTTAGCTAATGTGAAGGTATTCAGTTGGTTAAAGGTTTTAGGTGCCTCTAGCTGGTCTCTTGGTTGCTTGCCTGCCTAAGACTTGACTTGAAAAGAAGTATTAGGAAGAATTCAAAAAGTGGTGAAAAAAGTGATACCTCGTGCAGTTTTGTTTTCCTTATCCCTTGCCTAATTTTATGGCATTTGAATAACAGCCCCTATAAGTCCCTTCATCACACTGCAAATGAACATAGACCCGAAAGCAGACTTTCTTAACTAATAGATCCACTAAACAGATACAGACCCTAGATAAATAGACCCTAGATGAAATCACTGAAATAAATATAGTGCCCAGACCAAGCCCTTGAAATGAAATCAGAACCCCTGACCAAGCCACCGAAATAAGCATAGACCCCATGACCCTGAACAAAATATAGACTCTAGACCTGACCTCGTAAAAAAAAAAAAAAGTAGACCGCAGGCTAAGCTCTTGATTTAAATATAGACCCCAGACCAGACCCCTTTAACCAATACAAAGCCTAGACTAGACCTCATGCATAAAAACAGATCCCAAACTAAACACCTGAAATATAGACCTACTGTCACGACTCTATTGTCGGGTATCCTGGGGCCAGGGGCTCCTACCCTTTCCATAATGCTAGGGGCGCCCTAGCTGTCACTGTTCCCCGGATTACTTCTGAAGTTGAAGATGCCGGGGCCACGTACCTTGTCTGGGCTCCTCAATCCACCATCAGTGTGTTCCCTTCCCCCACCCAGGGAAGAAGGGAGTAGTAGTGTAAGGCAGTATACCAAACAGACTAACAAGGTATTACAAACAGGGCTAAAGGAAAATACCAATCATACTAATATATGCACACAAACAACAGAGGTTACCACCGGGAACTGGAGGATGGGGAACATACGAAAATAGGAGAAGAAAAGGATTGACACAAAATCTAAACCACGCAACAGTCTTAGCTTAAATCCACCAAACACCTTCTCAAACAACAACTCTCCACCACACTCCAAGAACCAGGCAGCATGAAGCTAGCTCTGGCAATGATAGCTTGTCGAACCCCAGAATATATAGGAGCAGGGAGTGGCTAACAGAGAACAGCTGAGAGCCTAAATGAAGGTAAGCTTCCAGGAACTCACAACTGAGCGGCTTAACCCGTGCACTGCTAAAAGAACCCTGCACCATTTTATATGACGGTGAAAGGCTTCTAATGAGTGCAGGAGTGAGAGGAATCAGATGCTGTGGTCTTCGGGCTCCTCTCTGTCGTGGTAAACCCGTGACACCTATGACCAAACCACTGAAATAAACTTGGACCCCAGATCCCTAAAAAATACAGATCCTAGACCACAGCTCATAAATGAAAATGGACTCCAGACCAACTCCTGACGTAATTATAGACCCTAGACCAAGCCCTGGAAATAAACATTGACCTCAGACCCCTAAACAAATACCAACTCTAGACCAGACCTCATAAAATAAATTGGTCCCGAGACTAAACCAATGACTTAAATATGGACCAAGAACAAAACCCTTGAAATAAATATAGACACCAGGCCAAACCCCTGAAATAAACATAGACCCCAGACCCCTAAACAAATAGAGACCATAGACCAGACATTATAAATAACAAAGTACTCCAGAATAAACCGCTGACTAAGCCCCTGGAATATAGACCCCAGATCCCTAAACAAATACAGACACTATAACAAACCTAATAAATGAAAATGGATCCCAGACCAAACTCCTGAAGTAAGTATAGACCAAGGACCAAGCTCCGGAAATAAACATAGACCTCAGACTCGAAAACAAATACAAACCCTAGATGAGACCTCAAAAAATAAAATGGACCTCAGACTAAACCATTAACTTAAGTATAGATCATGAACAAAACTCCCAAAATAAATATAGATACCAGACTAAGCCCCTGAAATAAATATAGACACAAAACACCTAAACAAATAGAGACCATAGGATAGACATCATAAATAAGAAAGTACTGCAGAGTAAACTTCTGAAATTAATATAGACCTCAAACCAAGTCCCTGAAATATAAACCCCGGTCTCCTAAAACATTAGAAAACCCATAAAAATGAAGATGTCTTAAATAATTATAGGTTCCCCAAGATCCACAAATTAAATGCAGACCCCTGAGCCCGTAAACAAATCAAGACAGTAGAGTGGATATCCTAAGAAATACAGTCCCACATTCATACATTCTCCAGACCAGATCCCCTTTAAAATAGATTTCAGACCAGACCCCCTTAATAAGACCCCAAACCAGACCCTCTTTTTACAAACCCCAGAACAAAAATGTAGATACACATTCTCATCATTCTTAGCTTCGTCTTCACTCCCCAGCACTGTCAAAGGTTCTGAAAACAAGCCAAGAATTCAGTTATGATGACCTACTGTACCAGAGTTGGGGATTTAGTGAGGCAGAAGAGTAATAAAACAAGCCTGGAGTACTAGTGCATGTGTGCGATCACTGCGCCATACACAGGGACTCCGTTCTCAGGTTTGGTTGGGGTCCCAGCTGTCAGACCCCCCAGCAATCACACATTTATTACCTATCCAGTGGCTAAGTTGTCCATGTTATAACCCAACCTTTCATGGCCTGTGCATGCAACACCTGACATTTCTGCCAACTAGGTGGCATATAACCGTCACATCCGCTATGCAGGAGGTCGCTCAGCATTTAATTCGCGCAAAGAGGCTCACTCTTTTATTATATGTTTTTGCACGCACAAATTCCTCTACTGGTAATTGCTTGACAACCAGAGCTTTATCACTCAATCCCTTCCCGCCATGGCCAATTTTGGTCTTTGCATTTCATTTATTCATCCCCTTCCATACCTTTTGCATTTTTCAATCGACCCAGCCATATGAGGGCTTGATTTTTATAGAACGACTTGCAATTTTTAATTACACCATTCATTCTACCATATGATGTACTGAAAAATAGGAAAAAAATCAAAATGTATTGAAATTGTAAATAAAAAACGCAATTCTGCCATTGTTTTTTGGGTGTCATTTTTTGGCATTCATTGCAAAAGGAAATGATGACCTGACAACATGATTCTCCAGGTGAGTATGATTGTAAGGGTTGCATGTGCCAAGGTGACTCTAGACCCCAGTGACATGGGTTCCTCTGAGTTTGTGTGTGTCATGGGTGTGTCAGGTTTAATAGACAGTCACTCTGGATCTGACTGTAGAAGGTCACTGCGTTTGGCATTTCAGACACCTTCTTAATCGTTCCTCCTTTAAGACCCAGCAGCGACCTCCCTCCTGCTGCTGATTGACACACCCTTACATGGGAGTTAAAAACCCTCAGTTTGCTCCAGGCAATCGCTGGTGATACTTCTATGTACAGGCTTGGAGCACCAGCTTCTTCTCTGGAACCCTTGGAGGACAGTTGGTGTTACTCCTCTGGTCTCTGCTCAAGCTAAGTTAATCCCCTTTGTTTGTCTACCTTGTTGTCTTTAGTTTGTAGTGGGGCCTGACTCTGTTCACCCCTCACCCTCCCTATCTAGGGCCAAGCTCTAGGGACATACAGGGTTTAGGGTCCAGCTCGGCGATAGATGTGGAACCTATATAGGGACGGTAGAGTAGGAAGGGTGATATTAGCTCTGCCTAGGGGTCTCCACTCCCCCTTTCCCTAGTGTTTGGTCTTCCTCCCCCTCTTCCCTTCGTGTTGCACTTAGTCTTGCCCACACCTTGCATGACAGTGTGATGTTGTTTGTTGTTTCTTAAAGGAACTCTGTCAGCACATAACGACTGTTCAAACCAAGCAGAGGCGCTCGGTGCTTCATGGCGGGGCCAATCATTTACATACACCTTCCCACCTGCTTGGTTTCCAACTTTATACTGCACTCCAAATAAGTGTCATAAAAATTTAATATTTTGTTTTTCAAATAAACTTTTGGATGGTTTGTCTCTCACGGTCTTTGGATCAATTAAATCAATATCAAACACCTGTGATAATTAGTTTTTCAGGTGCCTAATTAAAGGAAAACTACTTAAAGTGGACAAGTCACATTGTCACTTTCGATGCTGCCATAAAACGTCAGCTAGTGCCATGCCTTACACAATGTCCTGAAATACTAGCTATTTCACAAAAACTTAAGTGTGATCATCGTACTATGAAGATATTTGTGGCTGATACAGAGTACAGATGGGTTTGTGCAGATAAAGGCATAATGAGGAAGGTTTCCGCAAGACAAACTCATCAGATTGAGAGAGCAGCTACTAAAATACCATTACAAACAGGGATTTGAAGCTGCTGGTGCCTCTAGAGTCCTGCAAACTTCTCCTCAAAGCATAAGGTCCTCAAGAGGCTGCAGCTGTGCATAAACCTACTATTTGGCCACCCCTAAGCAGTGCTCACAAACAGAAACGGTTACAGTGGGCCCACACATACATGAAGACTAATTTTAAAACAGTCTTGTCTACTGATGAGTGCCGAAGAATCCTGGATGATCCAGATTGATGGAGTAATGGATGGTTGGTGGATGGCCACCATGTCCCAACAAAACAGCAACGTCAGCAAAGATGTGGTGGAGTCATGTTTTGGGGAGAGAGCTAGTAGGCCTCTTTAGGGTCCCTGAAGATCTGAAAATGATCTCGGCAAAGTATATAGAGATTCTGACTGACCATTTACTTCCATAGTGCAAAAAGAAGAACCGTGCCATCCCCAGGAAAGTCATATTCTTGCTGACAATGCATCATTGGCTGCTATGGACATAAAAGGTAGAAACAAATGATGTGGCCACCATCCTCCCCTGACCTCAACCCTAGCGAGAATCTTTGGAGGGTCCTCAAGTAAGAGATACATGAGGGTGGGAGGCAATTCGCATCAAAACAGCAGCTCTGAGAGCATATTCTGACATCCTGCAAAGAAATTCAAAAACTACCAAAAAACCCACAAGTTCAATGGATGCAAGAATTGTGAAGGTGATATAAAGGACAGGGTCCTATATTAATATGTAACTTGTCCTATTAAGATGTTTTTGATTGAGTAAGTTTTTGAATTCAGTAAATGTGAACCCTTTATGCTGCAAATTCAACAAATGATCATTTTTAGTTCTTTACAATCTATAAAATGTTTGGAAACTCTGTTGTGCACAATAATTTGATACAGTGCAATTTGAGTTTTTTTAGTTTATAAAAAAAATACTGTTATCATTAGGAGGTTTGTGCAATAAAATGTGATCTTTTCTCTAATGGTTTAACATTATACTGACCATTTAGGAAAATCAGAGAAAAATAGCATTTGCATAATAATTTGCAATGCGGTATACTGGTGGAACTTGTGACACATATATACAGTAGGTAGCAGGTGCAAAGCTTAGTGTTCACATCTTCTGTTTTACACAGCAGCACAGGCATATCAGCTTCATTACTTGTAAAGAACATTTCAGCAATACAGTAAGCTTGACTTGAATACTCTATTTTTTCTATCTGTCCTTCATTGATCACATCCCACTTGCTTGTGTTACCTTTGCACCAGCCTTGCAAGTCCAGTATTACTACAGTAAAATCTGGTCTATACGTTGCCTCTTAAGCCCCACTTTGCCTGCGCTGTCTCAGGGTTACACATGGTTATATCTCCTTCTGCTCCTGGCTATACTCACTGCACCTGAGCTCTCCTTCCTTGTTCCACTTCCCAGGATCCAGAATGTTCTAGCCGTATTAAGCTCCAGACTGCCACTTTATTCAGTACAGTCACAGGACTTGCTACCTCAGAAAAAAATTTTCTTGCACACACACACAGTATGCGGCCTAGTATGTCACTGGCTTCACTACTAAGTACTGACTCCTCTAATGAGGAAATAGATCTCTTCTTATTCCCCAAAACCCTTCCCATCTGCAGGGTCGGCTATCTGTAACTCTTCCGTGCCCTGCATCTACCCTTTTCCTTTCAATTTCCCAACACAAGTAAATAGAGGAGCATTAAAGGGGTTGTCCGGTCAAAAGTGATAAGTCTGCAGTCACTCTGTGTGACTTCAGACTTATGAATCCCCCCAATGCAGGCACCGTGTGCTGCAGGAATTTGCCGGTATGAGACCCGGTAACGTAGGGTATAGAGATGAGCGTTGTTCTACTCGAACTGTTCGCCAATCTCAAATTCGAGCTGTTTTGGGCGGTGTTCGAGCCGTTCGGCGAACACGAACGATTTGAGAAAAATTCGGCTGTTCGAGGTTATGTTCGATAACTGTTCGTGCACCAAAATCATAACTGGATTTTTTCTCAGTAATGATGAAAATTAATGTTAATACGCAGTTTCAGTGTACAGCGGGGTGGGGGGAGGGGCAGGGGATGGATCTCTGCAGGAATAATGAAGATCTCCATTTTTTTTTCTCTTTCCCGCATTTACAGTGGGGAGGTGCAATCTGTCAGCAGCGCACACACGGAGCGAAGTGCTTTTTTCACACAAGCAAGGGCATGTGTCATTGGCAGTGTATGTCACATGTCCTTGCCCTATAAGACCCAGCCATTTTCCCCGTCGCCACCATTTTCTCACTGCTGCAGCTGCGTGTTAGACGGCACCGCTGTTGCTGTGTGCGCTATACCTTGTTAATTTCAAGCCAATTTTCGCACAAATCTACAGATAGCTTGGGAGTAGGGAATAGTTGTGATTGCAGTCCTTTTAAGGACTAGGTTACAGCATTTCCTACGACTTTTATCAGGCAGGTCTGTGCTCTTAAATAGATAGATTGTGGGAGTAAAGACTAATTGTAATTGCAGTCCTTTTCAGGACTATGTTACATCAGTTCCTATCAGTTTTTGCCAGGCAGGTCTGTGCCAGTGCTGTGCAAGTTTTTTTCACAGCATTTGGCTGAATCTAGCAAAGCTAATCCTTTTTGGCCTATTGCAGAGTGTGTTAGTCAGTGGAGTAGCCTATCTGTGTTGCAAGCTACACCACCTGTGTATAGAATACCAATTTTTTTACTGCACCAAGTGAAGGAAAATCTTTTGGGCATAGCATCATTCTATTAGTCCATCTATACTGACCTCCATCAGGTTGCAAATTGAATATAATTTTTTTCTGCATCTAGCTCTGAAAAAATATTTGGGCTTCTACCTGTGTGTGGGACTTGTTCTATTAGTCCATCTATACTGACCTCCATCAGGTTGCAAACTGAATATATTTTTTTTCTGCATCTACCTCTGAAAAAATATTGGGCTTCTAGCTGTGTGTGGGACTTGTTCTATTAATCCATCTATACAGACCTCCATCAGGTTGCAAACTGAATATAATTTTTTTCTGCATCTACCTCTGAAAAAATATTTGGGCTTCTACCTGTGTGTGGGACTTGTTCTATTAGTCCATCTATACTGACCTCCATCAGGTTGCAAACTGAATATATTTTTTTTCTGCATCTACCTCTGAAAAAATATTGGGCTTCTAGCTGTGTGTGGGACTTGTTCTATTAATCCATCTATACAGACCTCCATCAGGTTGCAAACTGAATATAATTTTTTTCTGCATCTACCTCTGAAAAAATATTTGGGCTTCTAGCTGTGTGTGGGACTTGTTCTATTAGTCCATCTATACTGACCTCCATCAGGTTGCAAACTGAAAATAATTTTTTGTCTGCATCTAGCTCTGAAAAAATATTTGGCCTTCTAGCAGTGTGTGGGACTTTCTCTATTAGTCCATCTATACTGACCTCCATTAGGTTGCAAATTAAAAATAATTTTTATCTGCATCTACCTCTGAAAAAATATTTGGGCTTCTAGCTGTGTGTGGGACTTGTTCTATTAGTCCATCTATACTGACCTCCATCAGGTTGCAAACTGAATATAATTTTTTTCTGCATCTAGCTCTGAAAAAATATTTGGCCTTCTAGCAGTGTGTGGGACTTTCTCTATTAGTCCATCTATACTGACCTCCATCAGGTTGCAAATTAAAAATAATTTTTATCTGCATCCAGCTCTGAAAAAATATTTGGCCTTCTAGCAGTGTGTGGGACTTTCTCTATTAGTCCATCTATACTGACCTCCATCAGGTTGCAAATTAAAAATAATTTTTATCTGCATCCAGCTCTGAAAAAATATTTGGCCTTCTAGCAGTGTGTGGGACTTTCTCTATTAGTCCATCTATACTGACTTCCATCAGGTTGAAAATTAAAAATAATTTTTTGTCTGCATCTAGCTCTGAAAAAATATTTGGCCTTCTAGCAGTGTGTGGGACTTTCTCTATTAGTCCATCTATACTGACCTCCATCAGGTTGCAAACTAAATATATATTTTTTCTGCATCTACCTCTGAAAAAATATTGGGCTTCTAGCTGTGTGTGGGACTTGTTCTATTAATCCATCTATACAGACCTTCATCAGGTTGCAAACTGAAAATAATTTTTTGTCTGCATCTAGCTCTGAAAAAATATTTGGCCTTCTATCAGTGTGTGGGACTTTCTCTATTAGTCCATCTATACTGACCTCCATCAGGTTGCAAATTAAAAATAATTTTTATCTGCATCCAGCTCTGAAAAAATATTTGGCCTTCTAGCAGTGTGTGGGACTTTCTCTATTAGTCCATCTATACTGACCTCCATCAGGTTGCAAATTAAAAATAATTTTTTGCCTGCATCTAGCTCTGAAAAAATATTTGGCCTTCTAGCAGTGTGTGGGACTTTCTCTATTAGTCCATCTATACTGACCTCCATCAGGTTGCAAACTGAAAATAATTTTTTGTCTGCATCTACCTCTGAAAAAATATTTGGCCTTCTAGCAGTGTGTGGGACTTGTTCTATTAGTCCATCTATACAGACCTCCATCAGGTTGCAAACTGAATATAATTTTTTTCTCCATCTACCTCTGAAAAAATATTTGGCCTTCTAGCAGTGTGTGGGACTTTCTCTATTAGTCCATCTATACTGACCTCCATCAGGTTGCAAACTGAATATATTTTTTTTCTGCATCTACCTCTGAAAAAATATTTGGGCTTCTATCTGTGTGTGGGACTTTCTCTATTAGTCCATCTATACTGACCTCCATCAGGTTGCAAATTGAATATAATTTTTTTCTGCATCTAACCCAGCCAATAGTTTTGGCCTAATACCACAGTTTGGCCACTCAGCTCTGCTCGGTTCCCATCCATTGTTTTTTTGTGCAAACAACTCCAGAGTTGTGAATTAGTTAACCACCAAAATGAGTGGAAAAAGGCCTGCTGCTGGTGGAAAGGGGAATAGGCGTGTTGGGAAGGGGAAAAAAGGTTGTGTCCGTGGGGTAGGTGTTAAAGCAACAGTAACACAGTAACATCTGCAGAAGAAAGACCATCTTCCAGCCAAACTAAAATGTCTACTTCTTTTAGCGGACAATGTGATAAGATCCCTTTCTTACGGCCACGCCAATCGCTACAAATTCCAGATGAGGCACAAAAACAGCAGGTGCTTCAACGGATATCAAGTGCTCCTTTAAGTGGGCTCTCCTCCACATCAACTTTAACATCACAAATACTCCAGTCCTCAAAGGTGTCACCCCAATCGCACTTGCTTCCTCACAGCTCCCAAATCTCCAGCTGCCCGTCTGAGCATGAGGTAGAACAGATGGTTGAGTCTGCAGAGCTGTTTACTCATACTATAGCCTGGGAATCAGAGGTCGACTCCAGCGCTTCTGTGAATCCAGACGAGGAAATGATCTGCACTGATGCCCAGAATCTTTATGAATCGGATCCAGGACCAGACGCAGAAGGTTCTGACCATAATGTAGACCCTCATTCCCAAACTGTAACTCCTGTTGGTGGAGACAATGAGGAAGACGATGATGAGACTCAAATACCTGATTGGAGCGACAATTTTAGTTTTTTGTCAGGGCAGGAACAGGTTGGCTCTGAGGACGACGGGTGTGATAACGCACAGGGTGATGATGATGCGGTTGGAGATCCCACTTACTGTCAACCCACAGTCAGCCAAGAGATGAGGTCAGCAGAGGAGGTGGAGGAAGATGCTAGTGACGACGAGGTCAGATTGCGCCTTCCTGGACAGAGACGTAGTACTGGAAGCACGTCAACAACTGCATCCTCAAACACAACTCTGCCTCTCACCACAAGTCGTGGTGGCTCTTCAGGTCGCATGGGTGCTAAGCCTTGCATAGCCTGGGCATTTTTTCAGATCGATAAAGATGACCTAACTCGTGTTATCTGTAACATTTGTCAGCAAAAGCTAAGTAGAGGCCAAAAAATACATAGTTTGAGTACTTCATGCATGAACCGGCACATGGACATGAAGCATAAGTTGCAGTGGGAAGCTCAGTGTGCTACAATGCGGCCTAGCCGGCCGGGCCAACCACCGTCTGCCATATCTTGTGCATCCGCGGCCTCTTCATCCTCTGTGACTGGGGGGACAGCAGTCACACCTGTTTTGGGGCGCAGACCTGCCACCTCTTTACCCGCAACAGCCAGCGTGATTGGCAGGTCATCATTTTCTTTGGAGGTGATAACACCAGCTGGTGTTGAGCGCTGTCCGACATCGATAGCACCACCTTTGGATCAAGGCAACCTAACATGTCCGCCTGCATCTTCCTCACAGACCGGCAGTTTGCCGGGGACACCCTTATCAACCCCGTCTAAGCACAATAGCCAGCCTTCGGTCCCTCAGATGTGGACAAGTAAAAGACCATTTCCTCCTAGCCATGAGAAAGCTAAGAGGTTGAATTTCACCATCTGCAAGCTCTTGGCTACAGAAATGCTGCCTTTCCGCCTGGTGGACACAGAGGATTTTCGAGACCTTATGTCCGTCGCAGTGCCCCAGTACCAGATGCCCAGTCGGCACTACTTCTCAAAGAAAGGTGTGCCTGCGCTCCACCAGCATGTCGCACACAACATCACCGCTTCTTTGAGAAACTCTGTGTGTGACAGGGTGCATTTCACCACAGACACTTGGACGAGTAGGCATGGACAGGGGCGTTACATGTCGCTGACTGGGCACTGGGTAACTATGGTGACAGCAGGACAAGGGGCTGCTGTCCAAGTCTTGCCGTCCCCACGAGTTGTGCGTCAATCCTCTTTATGTCAAAGTTCCTCCACTGCTTCTGCCTTCTCAACCTCCTCTCGGTCTTCCACCTGCACCCAAAGCCTGTCTGGTCATGCCACAAGCTTTCTAACTGCGCAGAAGGGATCCTGCACACCTCCTTACTATGCTGGCAGTAGGGCTCAACGTCATCAGGCGGTTTTTACTTTGAAATGTCTGGGAAATGTGAGTCACACAGCTGAGGAGTTGTGGTCAGCTCTGGAGAACCAATTTCATGAATGGTTGTCTCCACTGGACCTGAAACCAGGGAAGGCCGTGTGCGACAATGCTGCAAACCTGGGTGCGGCCCTTCGCCGGGGCAATGTCACACACGTGCCTTGTATGGCTCACGTGTTGAACCTGGTTGTCCAGCAATTTTTAGCCCACTATCCCAGACTAGATGGCCTTCTGCAGAGGGCACGGTCGCTGTGTGCTCACTTCCGCCGTTCGCATCCCGCAGCTCAGCGACTTACATCTCTACAGAAGTCGTTGGGCCTGAAACTTCACCGGCTAAAATGCGATGTGCCTACCCGGTGGAATTCAACTCTGCACATGTTGCAGCGACTGTGGCAGCACCGACAAGCCCTGGTGCAATACGTTCTGACGTATAGCCTGGGCCAACGAGATCCGGAGGTGGGGCAAATCACGCTGGAGGAGTGGTCTCAGATCAGGGACCTATGCACCCTTCTGCACAGTTTTGAAATGGCGACGAAGATGTTTAGTGCTGACGATGCCATTATCAGCATGACTATTCCGGTGATTTACATGCTGGAGCACATGTTAAACAGAATTCGGAGTCAGGTGGTGGCACAAGAGGAGGTGGAGGAAGTAGAGGAGGAGGAGTTGTATGCGGAAGGGCTAACATCTGCAAGGTCCAGACGGTCGGCAGCACCAAGGCGGCAGGCATGTGAGGGTGGGGGAGATGGTTTTACCAGGGCGCATGGTAGCAGCCAAACTAGTGAGGAAGGTGCAGGAGCCCAGGAAGAAGTGGAGGACGAACTGATGGAAGACTCATCAGATGAGGGAGACCTTGATCACATTTCTGTTGTGCGAGGTTGGGGGGAGAGGACAGAGGAAGGAAGCATGATTGTTACCTCGCCACCAACACAACAGGGACTTGGTGCTCCTGGATGCGCAACACACATGAGTGCCTTCTTGCTGCACTACCTGCAACATGACCCTCGAATTGTGAGAATTAGAAATAATCCTGACTACTGGGTTGCCACACTGTTAGATCCCCGGTACAAAAGTAAATTTGCAGAAATTATTCCTGCCATAGAAAGGGATGCACGCATGCAGGAGTATCAGCAGAGACTGTTGCAGAATCTTACATGTGCTTTTCCACAAAACACCAGTGGTGCACGTAGTGAATCTCACAGTTCCAACTTGCCAACCGTGGGACCGTCAAGTGTTCAGCACTCAAACCGTAACAGAAACACAGTATCTGCTGGTAACATCAATTTTGCGGAATCATTTCACCACTTTTTTAGCCCATCCTTTGCAAGGCCACAGGAGACAAGAAGTCTGACACATAGTCAACGCCTAGAGACGATGGTACAGGAGTATCTCCAAGTAAACATTGAAGCCATGACTGTGTCACTGGACCCTTGCTCTTTTTGGGCTTCCAATCTGGATAAATGTCCGGAGCTAGCCACTTACGCCTTGGAGATCTTGTCATGCCCCGCAGCCAGCGTTCTGTCTGAACGTGTGTTCAGCGCTGCTGGTGGTGTGCTGACAGATAAGCGCACGCGGCTCTCCACTGATAATGTAGATAGACTCACGTTCATAAAGATGAACAAATCATGGATCCGAAACGACTTTTCTACCCCTGTGTCATCCTGGGGAGAGTAAAAGCTTGATGATTGGTTAAAATCACCCTACCAAACGTTTTAAGCTTTCAAATTACTAATCATGTTTATCTGTATCTTGGCTGGAAAATAATTTGGGCTTTGTAGCAGTGTGCAGCACTGATTCTATTAGGCCATCTATAATAAGCTCCACCAGATTTAAAATTACTAATCATGTTTATCTGTATCTTGACTGGAAAATAATTTGGGCTTTGTAGCAGTGTGCAGCACTGATCCTATTAGCCCATCTATACTAAGCTCCACCAGATTTAAAATTAATAATAATTTTTAGCTGCATCTAGCCCGGAAAATAATTTTGGGGCTCCGAGATGCGCAAGACACATAAGTGCCTTCTTGCTGCACTACCTGCAACATGACCCTCATATTGTCAGAATTCGAAGTAATCCTGACTACTGGGTTGCCACACTCTTAGATCCCCCAAACTTTTCGATCAACCTTTTCATTTTAATAAAGACCAAAAAAATGGTCATTTTTGAAATTATAAGCATTAGCAGGTTATTAGAAACTGAAATCAAACAGTTTTCAACTCAAAACTTTATTCTAGGTGATGTTACATTTTCACATAGGACCCCTTGTTCGAAAGGAGCTTCTGAACTCTCTCGTCCATTGAATTTGTCAGGTTTTGGATGGTTTCTGCTTCAATTGTTTTGCATGAGGACAGAATACCCTCCCAGAGCTGTTGCTTAGATGTGAACTGCCTCCCGCCATCATAGACACTCCTTTTGATGATGCTCCAGAGGTTCTGAATGGGGTAGAGGTCAGGGGAGCATGGGGGTCACACCATAAGTTTGTCCCCTTTTATGCCCATATCAGCCAGAGATGCAGATGTTTTATGTGCAGCATGAGATGGTGCATTATCATGCAGAAAAATGATCTTGCTGTGAAATACACGGTTCTTCTTCTTGAACCATGGCAGGAAGTGCTGTTTGAGAAAATCCACATACATTATGGAGTTCATCTTTAGCGCCTTCAGGGATCCTAAAGGGGCCGACAATCTCTCTCCCCATGATTCCAGCCCAAAACATTACTCCACCTCCTCCTTGTTGGCGCTGTAGCCGTGTTTGCGTGGGGTGTCCATCAACCAGCCATCCTCCACTCCATCCATCTGGACCATCGAGCGCTGCACGGCACTCATCCGTGAACAAAACAGTTTTGAAATCAGTCTTCATGTAATGTTTGGCCCACTGGAGCCGTTTCTGCTTGTGTGAAGTGGATAGAGGAGGTCGACAGGATGGCATATGCACAGCTGCAAACCTCTGAAGGACCCTGCATCTTGTTGTTCGGGGGACGTTGGAGGCACCAGCAGCTTCAAAAACTTGTCTGCTGCTATGACAAGGCTTTTTTGCCGCTGCTCTTTTAACCTGACGTAATTGCCTGTAGGAAAGAGTCCTCAATTTGCCCTTATCAGCACGCACACGTGTGTACTGTGAATCAGCTACATACTTCTTGATTGCCAAGACACTTCATCCTGATCATCGCACAATGTTGATTGTAGTCATGCCTTGACCTAAACACTCCACAATTTGTTGCTTCTCAGCAGCCGACACATCCTTTTTCTTACCCATTTTGGCAGAAAATGTAGGCTGCTTAATAATGTGAGACAGCCTTCTTAAGTAGTCTTGCCTTTCATTGGACACACCTGCCAAACTAATTAGCACAGGTGTCTGCAATTGCGTCTGCAATTGCTTACAGTGATATAAAGAGCCCTGACACACATCACCATCAATAAGTTTAACTGACAAACAAACAAATTCTTCCCTTATCACTCCTAAACACTTTTTGCATAATAATTTGGAACACAGTGTACATGTGCTTTTCCACAAAACACCAGTGGTTCACGTAGTGAATCTTACAGTTCTAACTTGCCAACCGTGGTCTGTATGGAGTTGTTCAATAAAGGGCCCAAAATTAAGATAACATAGATGGGAGAGGTCTCTATGAATAGGAATTCCTAAGTATTTGATTCCCTGTGAGGGCCAGGCAAAGGGAAA
This sequence comes from Phyllobates terribilis, assembly GCF_046119375.1. Lineage (NCBI taxonomy): Eukaryota > Metazoa > Chordata > Amphibia > Anura > Dendrobatidae > Phyllobates > Phyllobates terribilis. The sequence goes on along the minus strand of NW_027362763.1, from coordinate 64,325,518 downwards.
GTTGGACTGGATGGAATCCTATATGGATTTGGGGAGGGAGACATCGAGGGCCTCAGACTTCGCTGCATTGATTTTAAAATTTGACCATGTAACAAAGTGATCTATTTCAGCCATAACAGCAGGGATGGATATATGTGATTGAGTGATATATACTAGGACATCATCAGCAAATAGAGAGCACTTGTACTCGGTGCCTCCCACCTCAATCCACCTAATATTGGGGTTATGGCGAATTGATGAGAGCAGGTGCTCCGTCACTAGGATGTATAAGAGAGGGGACAGAGGACATCCCTGCCTTGTCCCATTGGTGATTGTGAAAGGTGATGAAAATGTTCTGATGCACCCCCTAGGCCTTGGGACACCCGGAGCCGGACCATTTTTGGTGGATGCTGGTGGTTGTAGTCTTCGTGGCGGCGACCCGGTTCCGTGGCTCAGGGTGGTCAAACCAGTGGCGGAACTATTTATGTGGTTTTGATGTTTAAATGTCCGACTACGCCACCCGTGGATTGCGGTCAGAGTGAACCGCCGCTGCAGGGCAGACCGCTGAGGCTGGTGTTGTGGGTGCAGCAGAGCGTAGCATAACTCCCCACGGGAGGAGTATAGCCTCAGGGCAGTGTAGTAACAAAGGATGGGGGTGATGGTGCAGGGCAGCAGCAGTAACAAAGGACATAAGTGATGCAGTCCAGGGCCTTTACTCACAGTTTTATTATCCAGACCACGTCTGCAGGTAACGGCTGCCCACGTCGTACTGTGCTCACCAGGTGAGGGGCTCAGACAACTCCCAGATAACTTTGGAGCGCTTCACAGGACCCCCTTTGTGTGTCCTTTGTCTGGCCTTTCTTACCAACCCTTCTGTCCAGCTGCCTCGGGCCTCCTCTTGGTAAACTTGGCGCCAGTTTCCCTGACCCTATGTGCTGCCCTCCTAGCGGGTGTAGCGAGGGGCTGCGCCACATAAAATGTCACAGCCTCCGGTTTCTAGCTGAGGGTTGTTTCCTGCCTCCACTAGTTTCGGGGACCGGTCTCCCCCTTTGGCCTGACCCCTCCATGCAGGTGGATTCGGGCGTGCGGTGGCGACTCGCCCGTCCGCACCCCTGGGATCCCTTCGTTCCTCGTTCCTGGAGCCTTCTCCGCTCCTCTTCCTTCCTTCTCCCTCTTCCAGGCCTGGGCCTCTGTTACTAGGCCCGCCTCCGGAGCAGAGCTCATGCAGAGCCCCTGCTCCCTGCCACTTCTGCTCAGACTTCTCTGCACTGAACTAAGATGGTGCCCACCTTTTATACTCCCTTATCAATGCACCCAGGAACTGCTTCCTCCCTGCTCCTGCACTACAGGGTTCCCCTTCCTCAGTGTTCCCTCCCTCCACTCCAGCCAGGGACAGGGACTGTCGTGCCCATCTCAGGGGCATATTGGTCGCCCTGCCCCACGGCAATGTGGTGTAATGCATGCAGGTGTCGGGTCCTGATCCACACTCCATCCTTACCTGAGAGTGAGATATCACACCTCTGGGTGAGGTGCAATACCTCTGTAGCAACCGAGCCCTCAGGGTGCTACAGTTCCATTTATCTTCAGCCTAGGTGACGTATTGCGATACAGGGCCGTGATTTTGGCTATAAAAGGGTCCCCTAGACCCCTACCCCAAGCTTTTTAAGAGAATCATATATGGCGTGCCAGGAGACTCTATGGAATGCTTTCTCAGCATCCAACGAGAGTATCTAATTACAAATTTTTAACTGCATCTAGCCCAGGAAATACTTTGTGCCTAGTAGCAGTGTCTGCTAGTCAGCGGATTATCCCGGCTGTTAAGCAAGCTACACCACCTGTAGTTTGGACACTTAATTTTTTCAAAGGAAATGCTTCGGGACCACGGGATACTCAGTGAAGAGCATCAGGAGGCACCCCAAGGCATAGGGGCTGGGACTGGCAGTAGGATGCCTTGCGGTGGACAGCCGAGCTCGATCCTTATAAAAGCTTTTTAACTGCAGCAGCTTTAGTGGACGCTACTGGAGCTGGAATTACGCGGCTGCTGGCATCAGACTTGCCCTCCAATAGATCCTTGTAAATGGATTTAAAGTGTATTCATTCAAATTAGAGAGACAATTTAAATTAAAAAGCTTAGAGCTGCCTCCACCACAGGGGGGCTCGCTCGACCCACCAGCGGACAGGCACCAGTATTGGGAGAGGGGGGCTGGCCGTCAGGGTTCACCGCGGCTCTGGCACAAACCCGGCGACACGGAGGTGGCACGGGCAGGAGCGGACTGAACGTGTCGGCTTCTCACTTTTTGGATTTTAGAAGGGCATGACATGCCTATATCTGTGTCTCCCCCTCCTTTTACTCCTCCACCTCTTTTCTTTTCTCATGACTATATGTACTTGTCACTTTTCCATGTGTTAGTTGTGTCTTCTAAGCAGTTTGTCAGCTTTTGGACACCTTTGAAGGTGTTTTCTATGTGTTTCTATGTGTTTTTGTTTGCCTGCCATTGGTTTTAACGGTGTTCGAAGGTGTTCGACGAACAGTCCGACGAACAGTTCGGCGAACACACGGGTGTTCGACGAACCGAACCGAACTCGAACACTACGGGGGTGGCTCAACACTAGTAGGGTACTTATGAGTTATACATATGTGACACCCCAGGGGTCTGGTTGCCACAGTAATAGAGATATTATGTCTGAGAGCAAGTGGGAGGTTTCTCTGGTCAGGATCCCTAAACATGCAACACGGTCTGCCCAGACCTGGGAGGGGAGGAATCTGCCCTTAAAAACTGGGTCTGGGGCGGGATTAGAGAGTCAGAGTGGAGCTGCAGACAGTTCCAGACACAGGGAAAGCAAGAACAGGAGCTCTGTAGGAGCAGTAGCAGAAGTCCAGGGGCTGGAGCTGAGCAGAGTTCGCCCTGGACGAAGACACTAAAGCCGGACACAGGAGTCCGAGGCTGTGGGGACTGATATATACCCAGCAGCAGAAACCAACCGGCAGGGGATTCCAAGTCCTCTGGCCATAGAAGCCCGGAGGCTCAGTCACAAAGAAGGGACCAGCGCCGCCATCCAGGAGCGGAGGCTAACAGAAGGCCCCAAGTCACCAGCCATACGGGTGAGCACCACACGGTATACTCAGGGACGTGGGCTACTTGTAACCGCTGACAGCAAGGTAGCCAGGAAGAGTGCAGATAAACGGGGAGGCCTACAACTCCACCTGGCCAGGGGAACTCCTGCTTGCTCGCAGCCTGACCAGGCCCCTTATACTAGCCAGTACTCCCGGGAGGGTCTGCCTTGTACCATCAGTAAAGACCCTGAACTGCACCACACATCTCTGTGATTCCTTGCCGCACCAGCACCATAAGTACTGGGACGCTCACACCATCACTCCCATCATCTCTCACATTAGCTGCCCTGAGGCAATTACTCCTCCCGTGGGGAGTTATCCCATACTCGGCTGCGCAACCAACATCAGCCTCAGCGGTCGGCAGCGCAGCGGCAGTCCCCACTGACCGCAATCCAAGGGTGGCGTAGTCGGACACTTATTACAATACAAATAGATTGCCACTGGTTTGACCACCCTGGGCACGGACCGGGTCACCGCCACACGGAGACTACAACCCCCAGCATCTCAGCGATCCGGCTCCGGGTATTCCCTTGCACAGCACAGGCCCAGGGGGCGCGTCAACTTTGGCGTAGTCGGCAGGATTTCGTGCCCGCAACCACCGGGTACTGTGTGCCTGAAAAAGAGACTTTTAAACTTACCTGTGGTGAAGTTTCCCGCCGTCCGGAGCCGATTCCCGCCAATCAGACGCCATCTTGGACCGTTTCCCGCCGTCTTCTGCCTTCTTCCCGCCATCAGACGCCATCTTGGACCGTTTCCCGTCGTCTTCTGCCTTCTTCCCGCCATCCGCATCTGCTTCCCGCCATCGGACGCCATCTTCGGGATGCCGCACAGGAAGAAGAGGGGCGTGGACGCCGAAAGCGCGCGAGATCCGAAGCTCCGCCCCACGCTGACGCTGCGCAAGGTCCTGGAAGGGAGGAAGAGCGACGCTGACGTCATCGGAGCGCGACGCCAGGTCCTCAACCCCGACGATCGACTGCGGAGCCGCGGCCTACGGAAGAAGAGCATCGCAAGGTAGGCCACGGTCCACTAGGGGGGAGGAGGATGCCGGATACCGAGGGGAGCTCCACTGCCACAGCCACCGCCAGTGCAACCGCTGATGCGGTCATGCCCTTCACCATGCCCTATATCCCGGGGGCAGCCTGGCTACCCCAGTACTCAGGGGAGTCACATACCCTAAATGACTTTAGAGAAAGACTGGATAGCCTCTTCCAGGTGTACCCCCTCACAGAAGAGCAAAAAGTGATCATCCTGGTGGCCCAATTAATCGGGGCAGCCCAAAGGGAGGTAAAGTCCTGGCCACCTGGGAGGAAGAGGACTGTCAGAGAGATACTAGCCCGGCTGAAAGACACGTTTGACACCCGCACCTCAGCCGAAATAAAACTAAGATTTTATGGGTGCAAACAACGGGCTCATGAAAGTATAAGAGACTATGCTTTAAACTTACAAGAGGCCCTGAGAGCCATTAAGCAGGCAGACCCTGACAGCGTGGGAAATGAAGATAAGCTGTTGACTGAACAATTTATTGAGGGTCTACTGTGCAATGCCCACCGGACCCAGTTGCGGGCAATGGCCTTACAGGACCCTGACCTGGACTTTGCACAGTTCAAGGACAGAGCCATCCGGGTGCTCCGAGAACCGGCACCAGGTGGCGCTGTGACCCACAGGCGCCCTGCTATCACTTACCACCAGGAGACGGCGCCCTTGTCTGCAGAGCCTGTGGGAGCTGATGCGCAGGCTTTAAACAGTGACCCGGCTACAGACCTGCACCATCAGGTCCAAGAGCTGACTAAGAGCGTTGCCGCGCTAACCAGAACTGTGCAGTCTTTACAGGTCTCTTCTCCAGGAAAGATCCAGCTGGCATCCGGACCGGAGGACGTCCCGTGGCACCGACTGAGGAGGACCCCACCAGCCAGAGGAAGACCCAGCGACAGATACAACGAGGATGGACGACCCATCTGCCGCCGCTGCAATCAACCCGGACATGTGGCAAGGTACTGTCATTTAAACGGGCACAACCTGGGGTAGAGGGCCAACCCCCAGGCATAAGATCATCAGGCCCATCGAACTGGCGTGATAAATACGTAGGGGGACGTCCAATCTTGCCTGTGGTACTGGATGGCATTCCTATGAGTGCCCTACTAGACACTGGGTCACAGGTGACCACCATCCCGTATGTGCTCTTTAAGCAGTACTGGAATGACTCGGACATAACCCGCTACCCAGATGACGACCTGAGTATCATCGCCAGCAATGGTCAGCCCGTGCCGCAGGTGGGATTCAAGGAGGTGACCATTAAGATCGGTAAAGTCGAACTGGCGGCACAGGGACTGATTATAGTGGACATAGACCGTCATGAGAGTCACCCTAGAATAACCTTGGGAACTAATGTGATTGAAAATTGTCTTGCAGAGGTGATTCTCATTTTACAGCAGGTTGCCAAGAACGCCAGTTCCGGCCAGCAGCGTGTGCTCCTAAAAGAGATCCGGGCACTGATGAAGCGGCAACAGGTGGAACTATCTGGTGGTGAGATAGGTAGCGTGAGAATGTGTGACCCGTTCCCTATTGCCATGCCCCCAAAAAGTGAGATGATGATTTGGTGTCGGGCAGCTATTGGTCTAAGAGGTAGAGACTACCAAGCAATGGTAGAACCCGTCTACTCAGACAGTAGGCCCACCATTTTGACAGCACGGGGGGTGGTCGATGTACGCCATGGGAGGGTGCCCGTTCGCATCATAAATATCGGGGAGAGAGAAGTACACCTGCCCTGGTATGCCACGCTAGCCAAATTGTTCACCATAAACCAGAATTCTGTACAGGCCGTGGAACCCTTGCCTCCATCTCAACCAGAGGAAGGTAACGGCTCTAAGAAACCAATGGAGGACTGGTGTCATCAACTACATTTGGGTACTGACTCCACTCCCTCACACCAGAAACAGGGAGTCTATCGGGTGGTTCAAGAGTACGAGAGAGTGTTTAGTAAACACCCGTTAGACTTCGGGCGAGTAAAGGGGGTAGAACACCACATCCCCACGGGAGACCATCCTCCCATAAAGGAGAGATACCGACCCGTACCCCCTGCACACTACCAACACGCCAAGGGGATGCTTAGAGACATGAAGGAGGCTGGGGTAATCAGGGACAGCTGTAGCCCCTGGGCAGCTCCACTAGTCTTAGTGAAAAAGAAAGACAACACCATGAGAATGTGTGTAGACTACAGGAAGGTCAACCGTATCACACACAAAGATGCGTACCCGTTACCAAGGATAGAAGAGTCCTTAGCTGCATTAAAATCTGCTAACTTCTTCTCTACTTTGGATCTCACTAGCGGGTACTGGCAGGTTCCTGTAGCAGAGGCGGACCGGGAGAAGACCGCATTCACCACCCCGATGGGTCTCAGCGAATTTAACTGTATGCCGTTCGAGCTCTGCAACGCACCAGGAACCTTCCAACGGTTGATGGAATGCTGTCTGGGACACCGGAACTTCGAGACGGTCCTGTTATACCTGGACGATGTCATCGTCTATTCCAAGACCTACGAGGACCACCTGAAACACCTGGCAGAAGTGTTCGAAGCTCTGGCAAACTACGGCCTAAAGGTGAAACCCTCCAAGTGTCACCTCCTGAAACCAAAGGTGCAATACCTGGGACACGTGGTGAGTGCTGACGGAGTGGCTCCTGACCCTGATAAGATCACCGTGATTAAGGACTGGCCAAGACCCTCCAGCATAAAGGAAGTGCGGCAGTTCCTCGGGTTGGTAGGCTACTACCGAAGATTCATTCCCGGTTTCACCAAAATGGCAGCCCCTATGCAGGACCTCCTGATAGGTCAATCTCGGAAAGCCAAAAACCAGAAGCCGCCCTTTAGGTGGGAAAAGCTGGAAGAGGAGTCCTTCTGCCAGCTGAAGATGGCCCTCACGGGGGATGAAATCCTGGCATATCCAGACTACAGCCAGCCCTTTATCCTCCACACGGACGCAAGCAACATCGGGCTAGGAGCCGTACTGTCCCAGATCCAGCAAGGGAAAGAACGGGTAATCGCTTACGCCAGCCGAAAGCTACGGCCCACGGAGAGGAACCCTGAGAATTATAGCTCATTCAAGCTGGAGTTCCTGGCAGTAGTGTGGGCAGTGACCGAACGTTTCAAGCATTACCTTGCCTCCTCCAAATTCACCATGTACACGGATAACAACCCGTTGACACACCTAGACACTGCAAGGCTCGGTGTCCTGGAACAGAGATGGATGGCCCGCCTGTCCAACTTTGAATTCACCATCAAATACCGGGCAGGACGCTCAAATGCCAACGCGGATGCCCTGTCTAGAATGCCGAACTTACCGGACGTAGGGGAAGATCCAGAAGATCTGGAAGAAGTTGAGCTCCCTGCGTTCCACCGTCATGGGATTACCCTGTATTCCCACCGTGTGAAGGACAGGCGCTCCGTGACGTTCAATCCCTTGCCCCACTACAACTGGGCGGAGACGCAAGACAGTGATCCCGCAGTCCATTTGGTGAAGGAAATGCTGACCCAGGCCCATGCCCGTCTTGACCCAGATGCTACGGAGGAGACCAAGCAACTGTGGAAGGAGAAAAGTAAGCTGTTCCTCTACAGGGAGAAGCTGTGCCGGAGAATGGTTAACTCTCGAACACATGAGTTGACCTGGCAGGTAGTGGTCCCAAGACGAGACGCGGCTATGATTCTGGAGGCATACCACAACGGAGCAGGGCATTTCGGATGGAAGAAGCTGGAGTTCTTGTTGCGTGAACGGTTCTACTGGGTAGGCATGAGAGGAGCCATCGAGAGGTGGTGCAGAGACTGTGGCCCGTGCCACCTGAGAAGAAAGGACCGTGCCAGCCAGAAGACTCCCTTGCAGCCCATCATCACCAGACAGCCACTGGAACTGGTAGCCCTGGACCATGTGAAACTGGCTCCAAGCAGATCTGGGTATGTCTACGCCCTCACAATCGTAGATCATTACTCCCGGTTCCTGGTGGTGGTCCCGGTCAAGGACTTAACGGCTCAAACAGCAGCTAGAGCCTTCCAGCAGCACTTCTGCCGTCCACACGGGTACCCGGACCAAGTGTTGACAGACCAAGGACCAGCCTTCGAAGCGGAGGTCTTCCAGGAGTTCTGCAACCTGTATGGCTGCAAGAAGATAAGAGCAACGCCCTATCACCCTCAAACCAATGGACTCTGCGAGAAGATGAACCAGGTGGTGATAGATCTGCTAAAAACACTGCCCCTGGAAGAACGCAGTCTGTGGCCTGAGAAACTGCCCGATCTGGTGGACCTGTATAACCACATCCCTGTAGGTTCCACCAACTGTACCCCGGCTTACCTAATGAGAGCAAGACCTGGTAAGCTGCCTATTGACCTCGATATGGGAGTCCTGACGCCTGAGGACACCTCGCCAGAGGCAGACTGGGATACAGAACGGCAGCAGCAGTATCGGAAAGTACAGGAGAGCGTCGAGCGAAGTCTGTCTCAAGCTAGAGAAAGGCAAGAGAAGGCTTATAACCAGTATGCTCCCGCTGTTCCCCTGGTACCTGGAGAGCAGGTCTTGAAGAGAAAGAGGCGGCTCCACAAGTTGGACGACCAGTGGGAGAAGGACCCGTACACCGTACTGCCATCAAGCCATGAGAACCCAAAAATCTGCGTAATCAGTAAGGATGGAGGAGAAACCACAGCCATTGTCTCCAGAGACCACCTGAAGAAGTGTCCCGAGCAGCTGCAAAGCCCTGAAGAAGATCAAGAAAACCCTCAACCCGCAGAGGAAAGGGAAGAAATGATCAGTACCGTACTCGGAGACTTCCCCCGGTCTTGGACACAAGTAAACGGCGCTGTCGTGGTACCCGTCCTCACCTTTCTCCAGCCAGCCCCGCAAGTGCCTACAGAGGAACCGGTAGAGCTGGAAGAGCAGCCGGCCCAAGAGGCAGAAGAGTCCACACCAGCAGTACAGGAGGATCAACCCTCTGCTAGTAGTGAGCCTGCTGTGCCCCTAGTGAGCCAAAGAGTGCGCAGAAAGCTGCCCAGCTTGCCCATAACACCTCCTACACCCTGTAGTGCAGAACCAGTTAGTGAGCTCCGTAGGTCCACTAGAGTCACTAGAGGTCAGAGGCCCGCTCGCTGGAAAATCTAAACCAGTGCACTGTAAAGTTGACTGTTTATTGAAAAATGTTTATGGTTTATGTTTGTTGCCTGTTACTAATTATGTTTCTCAGTTACCCTGCAGATTTATTTGGACTAGCAGGTTATGGACACTGGATAACCGGAACAGTTTTGTAGATAGTTGCACCTTGGTGCCTCTTGTGAAGACGGCCGCGGAAGAGAAAACCTGTCTGGCGTGGCCTCCTTGCGGCCCAAAGTAGTTAGTCTACCCTTGCAGCCACGCCCAAGGACAACGCAAGGGGTTTGCTTTGGACAGGTCCCCAATTCTGTGCCAAGACTTCGCCTTGTTGGGTGACATGGACACCCCTTTTGCTTTCATAAACTTCACCTTGGGTGATATGAACACCCGGTCACGGAAACGCCGTGACCTCTACAGACTAAAGCTTCTTGTAAATATGTTATCGTATTATTGTTTATACCCTGTTATTATGTTTTAAAAATGTGTTTAGTCCCGGAGTACTAAAATTTACTAGGGGGGAATGTGACACCCCAGGGGTCTGGTTGCCACAGTAATAGAGATATTATGTCTGAGAGCAAGTGGGAGGTTTCTCTGGTCAGGATCCCTAAACATGCAACACGGTCCGCCCAGACCTGGGAGGGGAGGAATCTGCCCTTAAAAACTGGGTCTGGGGCGGGATTAGAGAGTCAGAGTGGAGCTGCAGACAGTTCCAGACACAGGGAAAGCAAGAACAGGAGCTCTGTAGGAGCAGTAGCAGAAGTCCAGGGGCTGGAGCTGAGCAGAGTTCGCCCTGGACGAAGACACTAAAGCCGGACACAGGAGTCCAAGGCTGTGGGGACTGATATATACCCAGCAGCAGAAACCAACCGGCAGGGGATTCCAGGTCCTCTGGCCATAGAAGCCCGGAGGCTCAGTCACAAAGAAGGGACCAGCGCCGCCATCCAGGAGCGGAGGCTAACAGAAGGCCCCAAGTCACCAGCCATACGGGTGAGCACCACACGGTATACTCAGGGACGTGGGCTACTTGTAACCGCTGACAGCAAGGTAGCCAGGAAGAGTGCAGATAAACGGGGAGGCCTACAACTCCACCTGGCCAGGGGAACTCCTGCTTGCTCGCAGACTGACCAGGCCCCTTATACTAGCCAGTACTCCCGGGAGGGTCTGCCTTGTACCATCAGTAAAGACCCTGAACTGCACCACACGTCTCTGTGATTCCTTGCCGCACCAGCACCATCAGTACTGGGACGCTCACACCATCAATCCCATCATCTCTCACATTAGCTGCCCTGAGGCAATTACTCCTCCCGTGGGGAGTTATCCCATACTCGGCTGCGCAACCAACATCAGCCTCAGCGGTCGGCAGCGCAGCGGCGGTCCCCACTGACCGCAATTCACGGGTGGCGTAGTCGGACACTTATTACAATACAAATAGATTGCCACTGGTTTGACCACCCTGGGCACGGACCGGGTCACCGCCACACGGAGACTACAACCCCCAGCATCTCAGCGATCCGGCTCCGGGTATTCCCCTGCACAGCACAGGCCCAGGGGGCGCGTCACATACCTCCGGACAGTGGGCGTGGCCTCGCTCTCCATACACTTGTATTGAGCGAGGCCGTGCCTTCTATTCGTGGCCGTACACGTCACTAGACGGGGTGTGACCTCGCTCCATACAAGTGAATGGAGAGACGCGGCGCTGAATGGCCGCAGTGCCTGCGCTGGGGGGATTCATAAGTCTGCAGTCAGACAGTCACAAGTTAATGTTATATTTAAAACTATTTCAAAAACTATGTGAAATAAAAGTTGCTTAAACTCACTATTTTTCTGTCACTCATATTTTTTTTTCCATCATTGGAGTTGTGTGTGGTCTTGTGTCTTGAGTACCAAACTATAATTTGTAATAACACCATCTTGTTGTAGATACTAAATTTTGATCACTTTTGCATAGCATTCTCTATGGAGAGAGGCCAAAAAACTGCAATTCTAACATTTTATTTTTTTATTTCATGGCTTAAATAATTGTATATTTTGAAAGATTTGACTTTTATGGATGCAGTGATGCCAAATATGTTATTTTCGGTTTGGGAACAGGGGAGTGCTTTAAACTTAAAAGTTCAATTTTTTTACATTTTATCCTAGTTTTTGCATATTTTGATATATTTTTTTCCATAAGGCACCATGCAGTCATTTCATTGCTTGTATTTTATACTGCAATGCTTTAGCTCTTGTAACCATGTCTTGTGCCATGAACTTGCCTCCAGGTCAATGGGAAGAGGCGGTCATTCCTCTATAATTGTGGCGATGACATCTGCCATGAAGTGACATGTTTTCTCCTGAAAGTGGATATTGAAGCTAATGTCTTTGTAAATAATCTCATTTGGAACATTTTTCATGCTTATTTTGGTCCGTACTTGACGGTGGAGGCCATGTATAGCAGCTGGATCAATAATAGATGTTCCCATTAATGTAAAATATACTTCATTAGCTCCAATAATAGTCCAAAGAAGACGAGCTGCCTAGCAATCAGCCTGCATCCAAAATAAAGAACTCATCAATTATCAGCATCTGCTGCTCAATTACCATCATCAGGACAGATCTCACTGCAGGGGCCTGTGTCATCATCCTGTACCCCAAGTGTCAGTGTCGTCATCCTGTACCTCGAGTGTCAGTGTCATCATCCTGTACCCCGAGTGTCAGTGTCGTCATCCTGTACCCCGAGTGTCAGTGTCATCATCCTGTACCCCGAGTGTCAGTGTCATCATCCTGTACCCCGAGTGTCAGTATCATTATCCTGTACCCCGAGTGTCAATATCATTATCCTGTACCCCAAGTGTCAGTGTCATCATCCTGTACCCCGAGTGTCAGTGTTATCATCATGTACCCCGAGTGTCAGTGTCATCTTCCTGTACCCCGAGTGTCAGTGTCATCATCCTGTACCCTGATTGTCAGTGTCATTATCCTGTACCCTGAGTGTCAGTGTCATTATCCTGTACCCCGAGTGTCAGTATCATTATCCTGTACCCCGAGTGTCAGTGTCATCATCCTGTACCTTGAGTGTCAGTGTCATTGTCCTGTACCCCAAGTGTCAGTGTCATCAGCCTGTACTCCAAATATCAGTGTCATCATCCTGCACCCCAAGTGTCAGTGTCATTATCCTGTACCCAAAATGTCATCATCCTATGGCCCAAGTGTCACTGTCATTATTTTATAGCAAATGTCATCCTGTGCCCTGGTGTTAGTATCATTATCTTGTACCCCAAGAGTCAGCGTCATTATCCTTATTAACCAATAAAAATGGTTTCTTTAGCAGCTGGAAAACTTGCAAAATCTTTAGAGAAACTAAAGGACCATTTATGTGGGCCAATTTTTGCCCATAAAGGAGCACTGATCAACTACAGTATTTTTAAAGCTGATACTGACATAACTGTAGGGGAACAAAACAATGCAGGGATTGCCCAGAAATGGCAGCAGGCAGGTGTCAGGACAACTGCACACACAGTGAGGTGGAGGCTTTTGGATCTGGTCTGGTGTCAAGAGGGGCAGCAAAGAATCCCCTTCTCTCCAAGAAAAACATCAAGGACAGACTCACATTCTTCAGGAAGTACAGGGATTGGACTACAGAGGACTGAGGTAAAGTTATTTTTGCTGATTAAGCCACGTTCAGACTATTTGGGACAGTTGGAAGAATGATTGTCCATAGAAGAAAAGTTGAGCGCTACCATGAGTCCCGTGTCACGCCAACAGTAAAGCATCTTGAGACCATTCATGTGTGGGGTTGCTTACTTGCTCTGCAAGTCTCACGTATGGATCAGTGCACAATGAAGTCAGGTGTACGCTCCCTGTCCTCTTAAGTGCACTGCCATTGTGCATGGAAAGCACATCATGATTGTAGCGCTGGCGTCCCTGCCCTCTGCTAGGCAGGGACGCTGCTCCCCTCACCGCTCTGCTCCGTGCCCGGCGTCCTCTCCCCGCTCTGCTGTCAGCGCGCGCTCCTTCCCGGCGTCTTCCTCCCGCTCTGCTCTCAGCGCGCGCTCCTTCCCGGCCCCTGTGCTTAGGGCGCGCGCGCGCGCGCTCCCCTCCTCTTAAAGGGGCCGCGCGCGCCGTCCTAAGGAGTCCCCGGCCAATGGCCGGAGGACTTCATCATATATAAGGCACCTCCTCCAAAATGGAGGTGCCCGAGCAATGTTGTTTGCACCTGTGTCTCACCTGTGCTTCAGCCCTCAGGTCCCGTTGCCAGTTACCTGCCAGTTACCTGCCAGTTTCCTGCCAGTTACCTGCCTGATTCCTGCCTGAATACTTGTTACCTGTCTGCCAGTCTGAGGTCCGACGGTCTGCCTTACTACTCCTGTCAGTCTGTCTAAAGGACCAGCCTGCCCGCTCACCTGGGAGCGCACATCAGCTACCTGCCTACTTTCCTGAGGTCCGACGGTCTACCTTACAACTCCGGTCAGTCTGTCTATGGACCAGCTTGCCCGCTCACCTGGGAGCGCTTCTCCGTTACCTGCCTGCTTGCCAGCCCGGAGGCTCCGTTGTCACGTGCTGTGACCATCAGCTACTTCAGACTCTTGCCCGCTCACCTGGGAGCGCTTCTCCGTTACCTGCCTGCTTGCCAGCCCGGAGGTTCCGCCGTCACGTGCCGTGACCACCTGTTATTCCAGAGACTCTCGCTTGCTCACCTGGGAGCACACATCTACCATCTGCCTGCTAGCCTACCCGGAGGCTCTGCCATCACAGGTCGTACCTACCCTTTACCCAGAGACTGCCCTGATCATTTGCCGTATCTCCCTGTCCGTTCATCCAGAGACTGCCACCCGCTCCCTTACAAGGGCCGCCCCCTTGTATAGTAGCTCAGAGGTTCCGCCTCCCAGACCCGTTACAGTTTGCTCGGGCCATGGAACCCGGTGGCACCCAAGCTCCCTCGCTCTCGGACCTCTGTCTTGAACTGTCCCATCAAAGGTCCCAACAAGAGGCCATCCTGGGTCACCTGCGGAATGTTAATACTCGCCTGAACACTCTGTCTGATCCACCAACAACCTCCGCCAGTGCCATATCTTGCAATCCGGCAGCTCCGCTGCCCACTAATACTATGGTATCCTACCCCGGACCCCGGCTTTCTGCACCTCCTCGCTTCGGAGGCGACCCCGTCCAGGCTCGGGGCTTCTTAAATCAGTGCACCCTGCATTTTGAACTTTTGTCCTACCAGTTTAACTCCGACCGGGCCAAGATTGCCTTCATCATGTCCCATCTCACCGGGGAGGCCCTGGCCTGGCTGAATCCTCTATGGGAGAGAGGAGACCCCCTGGTGTCCAACTTGCCTGCTTTTCTCACGGCTTTCCGGAAAGTCTTCGACGAACCCGGACGGAAGACCTCATCTGCATCATCGTTGCTACGCCTCCGTCAGGGGAGTCTCACCGTGGGCCAATATGCCATACGGTTCCGTACCCTTGCCTCGGAGCTGGCCTGGGATAACGACGCTCTGGTTTCCGTCTTCTGGGAGGGTCTGTCCGGCCGTATTAAAGATGAACTTGCCGGTCGGGACATTCCTACCACTCTCGATGACTTAATAACTCTTGCCACCCGGATTGACCTACGGTTCCAGGAGCGTGCCAGAGAGGTCACCCGTGAGAGGAGGTTACCACGTCTAGCTCCTACTTTTCAGAAACCCGTCACTCCTTCTGTCTCTAACCAGGTACACCCTCCTGAGCTTATGCAGGTCGACCAGACCAAGATGGTCAAGACCCGTCAGGACTTACGCCGTGCCGAGGGGACCTGCTTCTACTGTGGCAGTAAGGAGCACCGGATCCGTGCCTGCCCGGAGAGGTCGGGAAACGCCTGTGTCTAGGTTCGCTCAGAGAGGTCCACCTAGACAAGAATAAATCCTCTCCATCCCTGCTGTTGTCAGTTTCAATCGTCTATGGGGAGAACCGTTATTTCGAACTAGCCCAACTGGACTCTGGAGCAGCCGGGAATCTTATTTCACAGTCCCTGGTAGAGAAATACCGCATCCCCACCAAACCTCTGGCTGTACCTTTGTCTGTGGCTGCCGTGGATGGGGGGCTCTTACCACGCCCCATCCAACTCATCACCGAATCCATTACTCTGCAGGTGGGAATGCTACATTCTGAGAGTATCTCCTTTCATGTTCTGCCTGGACTCTCTCACGCCCTCTTGCTAGGTCTGCCTTGGCTCCAGAAACATGCACCCGTGCTTGACTGGCAAACCGGAGAAGTCCTTCGCTGGGGACAAGACTGTCATAAGACCTGCCTGGTTCCCGTCCATCCCGTCCGTCCCTCTCCTACCCCAGCTAATCTACCTGGACTTCCAATTCCTTATTGGTCTTATGCTGATGTCTTTAATAAAAAGGAGGCAGAGACATTACCCCCTCATAGACCATACGACTGTCCCATCGACCTGTTACCCGGTACTACTCCTCCCCGTGGGCGTATTTATCCTTTATCCGCTGCTGAGACCCGGTCGATGTCCGAATATATTGAGGAGAATCTGGCCAGGGGATTCATCCGGAAATCTACTTCCCCGGCGGGAGCGGGCTTCTTTTTCGTCAAAAAGAAGGACGGCTCTCTCCGTCCCTGTATAGACTATAGAGGCCTAAACCAGATCACGGTGAAGAATAAGTACCCCCTTCCGCTCATTCCAGAATTATTTGATCGTCTGAGGGGGGCTAGAATCTTCACCAAACTAGACCTCCGTGGGGCGTACAACCTGGTTCGTATCCGTCAAGGGGATGAATGGAAGACGGCATTCAACACCCGGGACGGCCACTATGAATACCTGGTAATGCCCTTTGGTCTCTGTAACGCTCCTGCCGTTTTTCAAGAGTTGGTCAATGACATCTTCCGGGACCTTCTCTACTCCTGCGTAGTGGTGTACCTGGACGACATCTTGGTCTTCTCTCCGGATCTCCAGACTCACCGGAGGGACGTTCGTCAGGTTCTGCTCAGGCTCAGGCAGAATCACCTCTTCGCTAAATACGAGAAGTGCCTCTTTGAGCAGACCTCGCTTCCGTTTTTGGGCTACATTATTTCTCAGACCGGCCTACGAATGGATCCAGAGAAACTGTCTGCCATCGAGAAATGGCCTCGACCGGAGGGGCTGAAGGCCATTCAGCGGTTCCTGGGCTTCGCCAACTACTACCGCCTCTTCATACCACACTTCTCTTCCCGGACTGCCCCAATTTCCGCGCTCACCCGTAAGGGCACTAATCCCAAAGAGTGGCCGCCCGAAGCAGAAGAAGCCTTTCTTTCCTTAAAACAGGCCTTCTCTTCCGCCCCGGTGCTGCATCGCCCGGACGGCAACAAGCAGTTCTTCCTGGAAGTGGACGCCTCCTCCTCTGGAGCTGGAGCGGTACTTACTCAAAAATCTTCTTCCGGGAGGATGGTAACTTGCGGCTTCTTCTCTAAACTCTTCTCCTCCTCAGAGCGCAATTATTCCATAGGAGATCGAGAGTTATTGGCCATCAAACTGGCATTGGAGGAGTGGCGTTACCTGCTTGAGGGGGCTCTTCACCCGGTAATAATTTACACTGACCACAAGAACTTGGCTTACCTCCAGCATGCCCAGAGACTTAACCCGCGCCAAGCCCGGTGGTCCTTGTTTTTTGCTCGTTTTGATTTTGTCCTTCATTTTCGCCCGGCTGACAAAAACGTCAAGGCGGACGCCTTGTCTCGATCCTTTCTGGTATCTGATCTCGAGGAAGATCCGAAACACATCATCGATCCCGCCAGAGTAATACAGGTGGCTCCCGTGAGTCTAAATCATCTCCCTCCCGGAAAGACGTTCGTATCAGTACCTGATCGGGAGAAGATCCTTCACTGGGGTCACTCGTCTAAACTGGCTGGTCACGCTGGTCAGAAGAAGACCCTCCAGCTTATTTCCCGGCACTACTGGTGGCCTACCCTGCACAAGGATGTAATAGACTTTGTTTCTGCCTGTGTGTCCTGCGCCCGCAACAAGGTTCCGAGACATCTGCCAGCCGGTCGCCTCCTTCCGCTCCCAGTACCTGCTGCCCCCTGGCAGCATATTGCAATGGACTTCATAACTGACCTCCCACTCTCTGCCGGTTGTACGGTCATTTGGGTGGTCGCTGACCGCTTCTCCAAGATGGCTCATTTCGTTCCCCTGCCAGGCCTCCCGTCTGCACCCGAGCTAGCTAGAGACTTTATTCGTCACATCTTCCGTCTTCATGGCCTGCCCCTCCACATCGTGTCGGATCGTGGGGTACAGTTCACCTCACGCTTCTGGAGAGCCACTTGTAAACTACTAGACGTCACCCTGGACTTCTCTTCCGCTTACCACCCACAGTCCAATGGTCAAGTGGAGCGGATCAATCAGAACCTGACCAGTTACCTCCGGCACTTCGTTAATGCCCACCATTCTGACTGGGTGGATCTCCTACCATGGGCCGAGTTCTCTTACAATAATCACGAGAGCGAATCCTCCTCCAAATCCCCGTTTTTTGTAGTCTTTGGTCAGCATCCTCGGATTCCTTTTCCTGTCTCCACCTCGGTGGACAACCCGGCTGCGGAATCTCTCGTTAGCAAATTTTCCTCCATTTGGGAGAGTACCCGATCCGCACTCCTTCAGTCTTCCGAGCGTATGAAAAGACACGCTGACAAAAAACGTCTGGACCCTCCTCAATTCCGTCCTGGGGATAAAGTCTGGCTCTCGTCCAAATATGTCCGACTCAAGATCCCTTCCTATAAGTTAGGGCCTCGGTTCATCGGCCCACTGGAGGTCATCAGTCAGATCAACCCGGTGGCCTATAAATTGAAACTCCCGGCCAACTTACGGATCCCTAACTCCTTCCATGTATCTCTCCTCAAACCTGTGGTACTTAACTCTTTTTCCAAGTCTACAGGTACGCCTCCTGCTCCGGTTTCTGCTGAGGACGAGTTTGAGGTAGAGAACATTCTTGCCACCAAAAGGGTAAGAGGAAAGACCTTTTTTCTGGTAGATTGGAAGGGGTTTGGTCCTGAGGAGAGAACGTGGGAGCCCCGGGAGAACATCCATGCCCCT
Source organism: Phyllobates terribilis (assembly GCF_046119375.1). Classification (NCBI taxonomy): domain Eukaryota; kingdom Metazoa; phylum Chordata; class Amphibia; order Anura; family Dendrobatidae; genus Phyllobates; species Phyllobates terribilis. Next base: position 64,307,266 of record NW_027362763.1, on the reverse strand, counting down.
CTCATCCTAGCTAAATTTCTGTCTGGCCTAAAAAAGGGGGGGCCTAAAGGGGGGGGTACTGTAGCGCTGGCGTCCCTGCCCTCTGCTAGGCAGGGACGCTGCTCCCCTCACCGCTCTGCTCCGTGCCCGGCGTCCTCTCCCCGCTCTGCTGTCAGCGCGCGCTCCTTCCCGGCGTCTTCCTCCCGCTCTGCTCTCAGCGCGCGCTCCTTCCCGGCCCCTGTGCTTAGGGCGCGCGCGCGCGCGCTCCCCTCCTCTTAAAGGGGCCGCGCGCGCCGTCCTAAGGAGTCCCCGGCCAATGGCCGGAGGACTTCATCATATATAAGGCACCTCCTCCAAAATGGAGGTGCCCGAGCAATGTTGTTTGCACCTGTGTCTCACCTGTGCTTCAGCCCTCAGGTCCCGTTGCCAGTTACCTGCCAGTTACCTGCCAGTTACCTGCCAGTTTCCTGCCAGTTACCTGCCTTATTCCTGCCTGAATACTTGTTACCTGTCTGCCAGTCTGAGGTCCGACGGTCTGCCTTACTACTCCTGTCAGTCTGTCTAAAGGACCAGCCTGCCCGCTCACCTGGGAGCGCACATCAGCTACCTGCCTACTTTCCTGAGGTCCGACGGTCTACCTTACAACTCCGGTCAGTCTGTCTATGGACCAGCTTGCCCGCTCACCTGGGAGCGCTTCTCCGTTACCTGCCTGCTTGCCAGCCCGGAGGCTCCGTTGTCACGTGCTGTGACCATCAGCTACTTCAGACTCTTGCCCGCTCACCTGGGAGCGCTTCTCCGTTACCTGCCTGCTTGCCAGCCCGGAGGTTCCGCCGTCACGTGCCGTGACCACCTGTTATTCCAGAGACTCTCGCTTGCTCACCTGGGAGCACACATCTACCATCTGCCTGCTAGCCTACCCGGAGGCTCTGCCATCACAGGTCGTACCTACCCTTTACCCAGAGACTGCCCTGATCATTTGCCGTATCTCCCTGTCCGTTCATCCAGAGACTGCCACCCGCTCCCTTACAAGGGCCGCCCCCTTGTATAGTAGCTCAGAGGTTCCGCCTCCCAGACCCGTTACAATGATGAAGAAAGCTGCTGTTACTTGAATATTCACCTTCTGGCTACTGGTCTTTAGCTCCTTCGTGGACTGCAGGGATCACTCACAATTTTGCCTAAGAACCAGTAGCATAGCTACTGGGGGGCAGAGGGGACAGTGGCCCAGGGTCCTGACACATGGAAGGGCCCACCCGGAGCCATGGCCGCTTCTGTCATCAAGCAGAAGCCGGCCGCAGCTCTCTAATGTGTCAGAGACAGGGCACACACCGCACGCACGCCGCTGTTCTCTGTCTGACTCTGAGCTGAGACTCTGCATGCTGCACAGCAGCCAGTCGCAGAGTATCAGTGCAGCGCAGTAGCGCACGATGCGGGCTGGAACGCTGCTATTGCCTGCTAACCTGATGTTCTTTTAAAGGCTGGCAGCGCTGCGGATAGCTCTACCCCATGCACTCTGTGATTGGTCCCCATTGGACTCTGGGTCCTAGTGAACAGCTGCAGCTTAGATTGTACCTAGACCGTGCCTGGCCCGGACCATCATTATCAGGTTCACATGTAAGGGCTGCTGGAACATTTTAAAAAAAAAATAAATTGCAGCATATGATGTTACTGTGGGAGTGGGGTGAATTTGAGGGTAAGAGGGGGAGTTTATTTGGTGTAGCGGGGGTGGCGCTGGGGCCTCGTCCAGTACTTTTTATTATGTCCCCAATGTATTCACCCTGTGCCCATAAGTGTTTTTGTAATTACCTTCTGCTGTCCATCTTGCCTTCGATTGGCGCTATCGCTGGCCGCTCGCAGGTATCACATGACCCCCGGCTGCAGCCGGCTCTGACATCCGCTGATGTCACATCAAGTGAGGCGTGACATCAGTGACGTGCTCTTCCCTGATTTACGGGTTGTGGGCGGGGTTTCCCCGCGCGTCACACCCAGCATCCACCACGGGCTTTTCCTCTCCTCATCCAATGGGAGTGGGGCGTGGTGGATGCTGGGTGTGACGTGTGATATTTACAGCTTAGGTCTTATAATAAGCCCCTGCCGGTTAGGATAAGCCTCCATACAGTAACTATGGCATCAGCTGTACAGTATTTAAAGGGGTTGTCCGGTCTAAATCTACAAGTCTGCCATGACTCTTTGTGGCTACAGACATGTGACTCCTTACATTGCGCACATTGTGAGGATTCGCCATTGCCCGGATCGGCGAGTATGTGATTTACATGCTCCTGGCCACATTCCAACTGCGCGGCCTCATTCAATACAAGTGAATTGAGGGAGACCGGGAACAGTCTAGTTGGAATGTGACAAGGAGCATGTAAATCACATACTTAAGTTCACATAACAACCCGCTCACCACACCGGAGAATCCTGACAGTGTGCTGTGATCACAATATTAGGATTCACAAATCTGCGGACACATAGTCACTGCAGACTTGTAGCTTAAGTCGAGACAATCCCTTTAATAATTTCATAATAAGCAGCTTATTATTTGTATAAAGTTATTAAAGAGGTTTGTACGGGCTTGGGATAAAAGTCTGCAGTCACTATATGTAAGACATTTGCAGACTGGCAAATTATGACAGAGTGCGGTGCGTGTGCTATCAGTCATGAGCCCCAATATCAACAGTGTGATCGGGCAGTCTTGTGACCACACATTCGCTGTTTGCATGTGTCGACTAGATGGGTTTGCCTTCCCTAAAGAGAAGAGAAATGAGACAAGCTGTGACAGTCTAGTCACACATGCAAATAGCAAATGTGGTCACATGACCCAATCACACAAGCAATGCTGGGGACTCATACTGTACATGGGGGAATCAGGGGACATTATTAAATGTTAAGTGGCATTATTGTTATAGGAGCACTTAGGCTATTGTGACCCTCAAAGGTGCACATGGGGCATTATTACTTTCTAGGGGCAAAATGTGGACACTGTTTACTAGGGCACTTGCACAGGGCAGTAATATTTTATAGGGGTAGTTTTACATCTAGAGAGCACAAAGGGGGGATTTTACTTTGTAAGAGGCATTATTGTGTGGGGGCACAGTGGTGGGCATTAATATGTGGGGTACTAATAGGATCGGTAATAGGGAAACATATGGCAACAGCGGCTCCGTATTGGGGTATCAGCAGGATGAGGAGTTTGTGCAGGTTGGGAATAGATCGGGACGGTGCTGGAAATGTGAGAAGTCAAATGAATCTTTGCTGTAATCCCTTTAGATAAGTCCTAGCTGGAGAAGTTGTCCTATCGGTCTGGGTCAGATGGAAAACACGGGAAAAGTGAACGACTCCATCAGAAAGAACATCAGCTGTAAGTCATTACCTGTGACTGTGCTGTAATCTCTGTGGACGAGTCCTGGCTGGAGAAGTTGTCATGTCGGTCTGGGCCAGATGGAAAAGACAGGAAAAGTGAAGGACTCCATCAGAAAGAACGTCACCTGTAAGGCCCTATATATAACTGTACTGGGATGTCTTACATGTTCTACAGTTCTGGTATCTACCACTATATGGTCACCATATGGTGGTAATATCAGTGTTGTTCTTTGTATAAAGATTTATTTTAGTAACAGCGCTGTCATCTGCTGAGGTTCTCCTACATCCACTATCTGGGTGCGCCACCATAGTTGTAATCAGGGTTACCTGCTAAGGGGCCTGCTCAGAAGTTTTGCTCCCCCTGAACCAAACCCCTAACTACGCCTATGCAAAGAACACTGATATGAATAAGGAATGGGATCTAAACATACTCCAAGAGCAACTTCTCCCAATTCAGGAGCAATTATGGAGACAAAAGTGATAACTAAGTGGCTCAGTGAACAAGATATTGAAATTTTAGATCCTTGGCCTAGAAACTCCTGAGATCTCAATCCCGTTGAGAACTTGTGGTCAATCCTCCAAAAGCCGGTGGGCAAACAAAAAACACAGAAGTTGTGATAAGCCAAAAATGAAGATGATATTCAGCTGCCAGGGTGAACGGCAGAAGACTTGAAAAATAAGGGTTAACTCTTAAAATATTCAGTCTTCTTTGCATAAACTTGATGCATTCATCAATAATAATGTAAACATTTACGACATTTTTATTACTTCATTAACGGTACAAATCTCTGAGTAAAAGTTCTAAAAACATTTAAGCAGCAAACTGTGAAAACCAAAATTACTGTCTGTCTCAAAATTTTTGGAAACAACTGCATTATATAATAAATGAATGGTGTCACTCAAAAAAATTCTTACAAAAAAATAAGCGTAGATAAAAGTATAGAAATCTTCTGACTTTTGGAAGAAATAAACAAAAGCACAAAAACCAAAATTGGTTGTGTCCTTAGAGCGTTAATAGTGCACATGAACCATCTAATCAGTCAACTAATTAGAGGCATGCTTACCCAGGTCGATAATCGAAAGTAACTTTCTTAAGAAATAAGCTTTAAGAGATCTCTTTTTCCTGGAGTCTTGCGGTAACTGGAAAGTTGAAAATTTTTGCTCTAATACACTTTTTAATGATGATTTTTCATCACTTGACTTTCCATAAGTAACAATGCTTTTGTGACACCCCAGGGGTCTGGTTGGCACAGTAATAGAGATATTACGTCTGAGAGCAGGTGGGAGGTCTCCTGGTCAGGAATCCTATGCATGCCACACCTCGTGCCCAGTCCTGGGAGGGGAAGAACTTCCCCTATATAAAACTGGGGCTGAGGCAGGGTTAGGGAGTTAAGAAGAGGAGCAGCTATAGGAAAGAAAGATCAGGAGCTCAGTGGGAGCAGTGCTACAAGGAATCAGGGGCTGGCAGCTGTAGAGCTCGCCCTGATTGAAGAGTTACCACCGGACCCGGAGTCCGAGTCTGTGGGGACTAATCCTTACCCAGCAGCAGAAACCGACCGGCAGGGGATTTCAGGTCCTCTGGCCAAGAAACCCGAAGGCACGGTCACACGCGTGGGACCAGCACCGCCGTCGTGGAGCGGAAGCCACTAGAAGGCCCCGAGTCACCGGCCATACGGGTGAGCACCACACGGTACACTCAGGGACGTGGGCTACTTTTACCCGCCTCTAGCAAGGTAGCCAGAAGAGTACAATTAGTTGGGGAGGCCTACAACTCCGCCTGGCCAGGGGAAATCCCATCTGCTCAAAGACTGACCAGGCCCCGATCGCTAGCCAGTACTCCGGGAGGGTCTATCTTTATCACCAGTAAAGACCCTGAACTACACCGCATCGTCTCTGAGTGGTTCCTGCTACCCCCATCATCCACGTCGGCTGCCCTGAGGCCATACCCCTCCCGTTGGGGGTTATACCATCCACGCTGCACAATCCTTCCACCGGCCTCAGCGGTCTGCCCTGCAGCGGCAGCTCCATAGCTGCATTCAACGGGTGGCGTAGTCGTCCAACATCTACTGCTAATACTCAGCCACACAGTTTGACTCCCTGGGCACGGACCGGGTCACCGCCACGAGACTACTACCCCCAACAGGCCTGGCTCCGGGTAGTCCCCGCGTGCGCAACGCTACACCAAGTAGGCCCAGGGGCGCGTCACTTTCATTGTTAGATTTTTTTTTTTTTCTGGAACAAACAGTGGAACAAACTATTTTTCGGATGAGCCATTATTGGCAAGCTTGCAAGTTTGATCTTGAACTCTATTTTAAGCGATTTTATTGGCTGCGGTCATCTGAAATGACTTCTGTATTTCTCTATTTTGGCCAAGTAAGACGCATTTTATGTTAAATACCGATGCTTATGCAGCGTCCTACTGGCATCTTGTTTTACATTGGAGAACATCTTGCATCTCTATGAATATTGATCTTGCATTAGAGCACTCAGCATCCTCTTTTCTTTATTGAGTGGGTGACTGCTCAGTTCGTGACTCTCAGATGAAGAGGCAGCGACCCATTCATAGGTCATACTAGCTGCTACGGCCTGGAATATTTAACATAAATTGTGGAAATAATAGAAAGTTCTATATTGTAGTGAATTATACGGCCTATATCAGAATTAAGTTTGGAATCTTTAAAGGGAACAGAAAATCAATTTTCAAATATCCTATAAGGGGAATAAGAGGGTTTATTACTTTTCAGCTTTTATGGTTCCAATTAGTGATGAGTGAACGTGCTCAGTTAAGGGGTTATCTGAGCACGCTCGTGTGCTTACCGAGTATCTTCGGCGTGCTCGAAAACTATGTTTGAGTCGCCACAGCTGCATGTTTTGAGGCTATTCGATAGCTGAGACACATGCAGGGATTGCCTAAGAAACAGGCAATCCCTGCATGTGTCGCGGCTGTCTGACAGCCTCAAAACATGCAGCCAAAGCGACTCGAGCATAGTTTTTGAGCATGCCAAAGATACTTGATAAGCACACGAGCATGCTCGGATAACCCCTTAACTGAGCATGTTCACTTATCACTAGTCCCAATCCTATTAAGGGATTAAATTCTTACACACCTGTCCTGAATATTCTGGGCTCCATTCCCTTCTCTTGGGTCCGCTGCCCACTGTTGTGCTTCTTGTCTGGTTTTGCACATTGCCCAGCATGAATCAATGACCTAATCTCTCTAGACCTATTTAAGGCCCACTGACACACACACCTGTGTCATGGGATCGAGACTCTAGTGTTTCTTGTTTGGTGTGCTCCATTACCTGCACTACTGTGTTTCAACTCAGATCCATCCCTGCTGGGTTCCACTCCATCTGTTCGTCTGCTCCTAAGTTTCCAGTTAGTCCTAGTCCCTACGATTCCATATGTCCTCTGAAAGCTGCGCCAACGCCTGGTGTCTGTGCGCCCATTTGGACCAGTGGCTTAGCGGATTCACTTCACCTGGTGAACTCTAACATAAGGTCCTTATATTAGGGGATAAAGTCCTTTATTCAGGAACTTCATCTATTTACCAGAGTGGAGAGAAACTACAAAAAGCATCACTTTTTCTAGAGGTTCCAGAATTACTTAATTTCACTTCTGGCGGCACGGCAGAAAAATTAAACAGTTACTACTTGCCTTCCCTGAACATGTTTCTAGTATTGGGAACATTCTGGGACAAGATAACAAAAATAACCCCTTTAGAAAGGACTAGTCTCCAAGACAAAAGTTGCAAGATTCTTCCTACAGTACAGACCAAAAGTTTGGACACACCTTCTCATTTAAACATTTTTCTGTATTTTCATGACTATGAAAATTGTACATTCACACTGAAGGCATCAAAACTATGAATTAACACATGTGGAATTATATACTTAACAAAAAAGTGTGAAACAACTGAAAATATGTCTTATATTCTAGGTTCTTCAAAGTAGCCACCTTTTGCTTTGATGACTGCTTTGCACACTCTTGGCACTCTCTTGATGAGCAGCCGCTTGCAGTCATTGGGCTGGTGCAGGGAGTGGTTACAGTTACTGCTTACTGTACCATAAGCATGACTGTAAGAAGACAACAGCATGTTGATTGACAGCCTGCTCTGCACACTCACGGTGCAGACACAAGGTGCAGAGTAGACTGTTCATCAATGTTCCGAAGAGTGACTACCGACGCGATCACTGTGTAGTGAGTAGTGACTGTCACAGCTCTCTGCACCGCCTCAATAACTGCTAGCAAGCGACTGCAAGGAGAATATAAATTATTATTCTCCCTGTAGCCGCTGCTCCAGTGAGGCAGCCAGACAGGGTTTCAATGCAATTTATCTGCAGATTACCTCTATATCTGCAGGTAAATAGCATTTCTGGAGGTGATCAGTTCCCTTTAAGACTATTTGAGCAGTTGTTGTTTTTTTTATTGAAGCATTGAAGCAAGGAAGAAAAAAAACATTTTTCCATTCCTACCATTCATTGCTCATTAGATAAAATAGATCTGACATGCCTGCTGTGTAGGGAAATAGCTATGGCTCTGCCTTGGCTGTATAAGGAAATGCCTATTGTGCCTGATGGTCAAGTTAAGATTCTTTTTTTTTTTTTCAGCCATTATTTCAAAACATGTAAGAGTCCGCTACAAGTCAGCTTTAATAAAAAGATACAGAAAAAAAAAAATCTTTACAACATTAAATTTGTTGTCTAGGACTGAAATATTGATCACCTATCTTATCCTCATCATCAGATTGTTGGGACTCTGAACCCCAACAACCCCACTGATCAGCTGTTTGCAGCGCTGGCAGGGACCGGGTGTAAACTGTACAGAGCTGGAGCACTACAACTTCTTTATACATTGATGGTCTTTGCTTAAAAGACGGCTTATATCTTATTTACCATTAAATTTCCAGTCTCTTCCAAACATGTTCAGCAGATGAGTGGGGGGTCCAGGTCCTGAGGACCCCAATGATTGCAGCCTCTACACAGAGTAGATTATAGGCTGATGGACTTTTTATTGAGTCCATACACTGCACGGTTTGCATACTCATGCCAGAGCTCAGCACTTCTGCCTACTTTTTTGAGAAATTGGTGGGGATCTCAGGGCCCGAACCCCTACTGTTTTTTCTGCACAAGTCAGTAAGAGGCTAGATATTAAATAATAAATTAAATGATAGGTATCAGTTAGGATTGGCATTGAATGTTTGATAGGTGGAAGTTTGACCCATGGTGTAGTTTAGTGGTATTATTTAAAGTGGTTGTCTACCACTAGGACAACCCCTTCTCAATTTGAATGTTTGCCCCATTCGGCACTCACGTTCCCGTGAGGTTAGTATGTCAACTGAGCACTGCACCCAATCAGCGCTAGAGTCACTATCCCCGCCTTCGGACGTATAAGTAATGAAAAGGAAGTGACAACCGCAAATAAGCCCCTGGAATACAAGTGCTGACACCGCTGAAGTGGTAGCACAGCAGGTGAGTATGGGTGTTTTTATTTTAACGTAGAGGCAAACACTCAGATTGTCCTACTAGTGGACGACCTCTTTAAACTGATTTTCTGAGCATACAAATTAAAGCAATTTTAATTATTTCCTGCTTCACTATATTCAAAGCACAGAGTAGAGTTAGAGTTTTTCAATAAAATGTCTGAAGATCCAAAAATTTCTACATTTTTTCACATTTTTACAAGAATCATGACATATCCATTGAAGACTATCAATTACTTTGCTTTATAGTTTATTATAGTTTATTTTTGAACATAGTAAGGATTGTAAACTGTAGCGCCGGAGTCTCTGCCTCCTGCCCTGCAGAGACGCCGATCCACTCACCGCTGCGGCCCTGGTCTGGCGTTCCCCGCTCCTCCCTCTGGCATTCCTGCTGGGTCTGCCCAGGGTGTTCACCCAGCGTGCAGATCCCCGGGCACTGTACTTAGGGCTCGCGCGCGCGCTCCCTCTCTCTCAAAGGGACCGTGCGTGCCGTCCTAAAGATTGCCGGGCCAATGGTCGGAGGACTGCCCCTATTTAAGGCACCTCCTCCAAAATGGAGGTGCCTGTGCAAAGTTGTTGTTTGTGTGCTTACACTCTCTCCAGCCGTCAGGTTCCTGCCGTGCCCGCCAGCCTGTCTATCAGCTGTGCCCGCCAGCCTGTCTATCAGCCGTGCCAGTCAGCCACTCTATAAGCCATGTCCGCCAGCCTGTCTATCAACCGTGCCTGCCAGCCTGCCTATCAGCTGTGTCTGCCAGCCAGTCTACCAGTCATGCCTGTCAGCCAGTCTACCAGCCGTTCCCGCCTGCCAGTTTGCCAGCCAAGCCTGCCTGCCTATCAACCGTGCTCATCAGTCGTCCCTGTCGGCTTCGGTCTTCAGTCCCATAGGAGTCGCCTGCTCTCACACGAGGTTGGTCCTGGATAGAGATGAGCGTTGTTCGACTAGAACTGTTCGCCAATCTCAAATTCGAGCTGTTTTGGGCGGTGTTCGAGTTGTTCGACGAACCCGAACGATTTGCAAAAAATTCGGCTGTTCGAGGTTATGTTCGATAACTGTTCGTGCACCAAAAGCGTGTCCTGCATGTCTGGCGCTATTTAGAGCACCAATCATGCAGGGATTGTCTGCCACTCACTGTAATGCCACAGCCATGGTGGTTGTGGCATTACAGTGATTGCCCAAATCGATGGGAACAGTGCCAACAGTGAAACATGAAAAGCCGGCAATTCAGCAGCGGCATACACCTGTACCCGACAATTTAGAACCGAAAGAATAGAGCTTCACACATAGATTAGATAGATATAAACATGTCAGCCACATATATACGAAGTACAGTGAAAGTGCTGCTTACTGTACTTGTCATTTAGCGTAAAGGATTTATCAAAAAAAATAATAGTGTTTTCATGCACCGTCTCTTTAAAAAAGCCGGCCGGCAATTCAGCAGCGGTACCCGACAATTTATAACAGACAGAATAGAGCATCATACATAGATTAGATAGATAGAAACATGTCAGCCACATATATACGAAGTACAGTGACAGTGTTGCTTACTGTACTTGTCATTTAGCGTAAAGGATTTATCAAAAAAATAATAGTGTTTTCATGCACCGTCTCTTTAAAAAAGCCGGCCGGCAATTCAGCAGCGGTACCCGACAATTTATAACAGACAGAATAGAGCTTCACACATAGATTAGATAGATAGAAACATGTCAGTCACATATATATGAAGTACAGTGATAGTGTTGGTTACTGTACTTGTCATTTAGTATTAAAATAAAGGATTTATTATTAAAAAAATTGGCGTGGGGTTCCCCTTAATTTTAGGCTCTAGCGGAGGTTAAGCAGACGGCTGGGGCAGATGTTTGAAGCCTGGGAAGGGGGTAATACCCACGGAGCTTCCCAGGCTACTAATATCAGCCCCCAGCTGAATACATAGCCTTTACTAGCTATTAAAATGGGAGACCCCCCAAAAAAAATGACGTGGGGTCCCCCCTAATTTAATAGCTAGCAAAGGCTAGGCAGACAGCTGGGGGCTGATATTAATAGCCCAGGAAGGGAGCCATGAATATTGGCCCCCTCCCAGGCTAGAAACACCAGCCGTCAGCCGCCCCAGAAATGGCGCATTCATAGGATGCGCCAATTCTGGCACTTAGCCTCGCTCTTCCACGCTGCCCTGGTGCGGTGGCAGGGGGTAATAGGGTTGGGGTTGATGTCAGCTTATAATGCCAGCTGACATCAAGCCCAGGTTAGTAATGGAGAGGCGTCTATAAGACACCCCCATTACTAACCCCATAGTCAAAGTTAAAAAAAACACAAACACCCAGAATAAAGTCCTTTAATTGAAATAAAGACACAATCCTTTATTGTTCTAAATTAAACCATACTTACCATCACGCCCATTCCAGCTGAAGCCAACGATCTCCTGCAATAAAAGAAAAATAATAAAGCAACCTCATCCTTACCTTTCCATGGTTCCCACGACAGCTTCAGCTCTGCTACATCGAGATGACAGGCTGGACCGCAGCAGAACGCTGCCATCCAGCCTCTCATCCCGCAGACACTGAGAAGCGCAGGCTTGCTTGCGCTGCTCAGCGTCTCTCTGTGACGACATCCAGATGAGCCGAGTTCATGTTCAATGAACTCGGCTCACCTCATGCACGTCACTGACAGCGTGGGAAAATTCTCACGCTGAAGCGGTGAGTGCAGGAGAATTTTCCCACGCTGTCAGTGACGTGCATGAGGTGAGCCGAGTTCATTGGACATTAACTCGGCTCATCTGGATGCCCTCACAGAGAGACACTGTGGAGCGCAAGCAAGCCTGCGCTTCTCAGTGTCTGCGGGATGACAGGCTGGATGGCAGCGTTCTGCTGCGGTCCAGCCTGTGATCTCGATGTAGCAGAACTGAAGCTGTCATGGGAACCATGGAAAGGTAAGGATGATGTTGCTTTATTATTTTTCTTTTATTTCAGGAGATCGTTGGCTTCAGCTGGAATGGGCGTGATGGTAAGTATGGTTTAATTTAGAACAATAAAGAATTGTGTGTTTATTTCAATTAAAGGACTTTTTTCTGGGTGTTGTGTTTTTTTTAAATACTTTACTAGAAATTCATGGTGGTCATGTCTAATATTGGCGTGACCCCATGAATTTCGGGCTTAGGGCCAGCTGATAATGCCAAGCTGGCCCTAACCCCTTTATTACCCAGTGAGCCACCGCATCAGGGCCCTGGATGAGTTGGGTACAGCGCCAGAAGATGGCGCTTCTATGAACGCGCCATTTTCCGGGGTGGCTGCGGACTGCAATTTGCAGCGGGGGTGGCCCAGAAAGCTTGGGCCTCCCTGCGCTGCGGATTCCAGCCCCCAGCTGCCTAGTTGTACCTGGCTGGACACAAAAACAGGGCGAAGCCCCACGTCAACTTTCTTTAAATTATTTCATGAAATAATTAAGAAAAAAAGGGCTTCCCTATATTGTTGTGTCCGGCCAGGTACAAATAGGCAGCTGGTGGTTGGGGGCAGCCCGTTCCTGCCTGCTGTACCTGGCTGGACACAAATATAGTGCGAAGCCCCACTTCAATTTTTTTAAATTATTTCAGGAAATTCATGAAATAATTTAAAAAAAATTGACGTGGGGCTTCGCACTATATTTGTGTCCAGCCAGGTACAGCAGGCAGGAACGGGCTGCCCCCATCCACCAGCTGCCTATTTGTACCTGGCCGGACACAACAATATAGGGAAGCCCTTTTTTTCTTAATTATTTAATGAATTTCATGAAATAATTAAAAAAAAAGTACGTGGGGCTTCGCCCTATTTTTGAGTCCAGCCAGGTACAATTAGGCAGCTGGGGGCTGGAATCTGCAGCGCAGGGAGGCCCAAGCTTTCTGGGCCCCCCCCGCTACAAATTGCAGTCCGCAGCCACCCCGGAAAATGGCGCGTTCATAGAAGCGCCATCTTCTGGCGCTGTACCCAACTCATCCAGGGCCCTGGTGCGGTGGCTCACTGGGTAATAAAGGGGTTAGGGCCAGCTTGGTATTATCAGCTGGCCCCAAGCCCAAAATTCATGGGGTCACGCCAGTATTAGACATGACCGCCATGAATTTCTAGTAAAGTATTTAAAAAAAACACAACACCCAGAATAAAGTCCTTTAATTGAAATAAAGACACAATTCTTTATTGTTCTAAATTAAACCATACTTACCATCACACCCATTCCAGCTGAAGCCAACGATCTCCTGCAATAAAAGAAAAATAATAAACCAACCTCATCCTTACCTTTCCATGGTTCCCACGACAGCTTCAGCTCTGCTACATCGAGATGACAGGCTGGACCGCAGCAGAACGCTGCCATCCAGTCTGTCATCCCGCAGACACTGAGAAGCGCAGGCATGCTTGCGCTCCTCACTGTCTCGCTGTGACGGCATCCAGATGAGCCGAGGTCATGTCCAATGAACTCGGCTCACCTCATGCACGTCACTGACAGCGTGGGAAAATTCTCACGCTGAAGTGCTGAGTGCAGGAGAATTCTCCCACGCTGTCAGTGACGTGCATGAGGTGAGCTCATGTCCAATGAACTCAGCTCACCTCCTGCACGTCACTGACAGCGTGGGAAAATTCTCCTGCAATCAGCGCTTCAGCGTGAGAATTTTCCCACGCTGTCAGTGACGTGCATGAGGTGAGCCGAGTTCATTGGACATGAACTCGGCTCATCTGGATGTCGTCACAGAGAGACGCTGAGCAGCGCAAGCAAGCCTGCGCTTCTCAGTGTCTGCGGGATGACAGGCTGGATGGCAGCGTTCTGCTGCGGTCCAGCCTGTCATCTCGATGTAGCAGAGCTGAAGCTGTCGTGGGAACCATGGAAAGGTAAGGATGAGGTTGCTTTATTATTTTTCTTTTATTGCAGGAGATCGTTGGCTTCAGCTGGAATGGGCGTGATGGTAAGTATGGTTTAATTTAGAACAATAAAGGATTGTGTCTTTATTTCAATTAAAGGACTTTATTCTGGGTGTTTGTGTTTTTTTTAACTTTGACTATGGGGTTAGTAATGGGGGTGTCTTATAGACGCCTCTCCATTACTAACCTGGGCTTGATGTCAGCTGGCATTATAAGCTGACATCAACCCCAACCCTATTACCCCCTGCCACCACACCAGGGCAGCGTGGAAGAGCGAGGCTAAGTGCCAGAATTGGCGCATCCTATGAATGCGCCATTTCTGGGGCGGCTGACGGCTGGTGTTTCTAGCCTGGGAGGGGGCCAATATTCATGGCTCCCTTCCTGGGCTATTAATATCAGCCCCCAGCTGTCTGCCTAGCCTTTGCTAGCTATTAAATTAGGGGGGACCCCACGTCATTTTTTTGGGGGGGTCCCCCATTTTAATAGCTAGTAAAGGCTATGTATTCAGCTGGGGGCTGATATTAGTAGCCTGGGAAGCTCCGTGGGTATTACCCCCTTCCCAGGCTTCAAACATCTGCCCCAGCCGTCTGCTTAACCTCCGCTAGAGCCTAAAATTAAGGGGAACCCCACGCCAATTTTTTTAATAATAAATCCTTTATTTTAATACTAAATGACAAGTACAGTAACCAACACTATCACTGTACTTCATATATATGTGACTGACATGTTTCTATCTATCTAATCTATGTGTGATGCTCTATCTTTCTGTTCTAAATTGTCGGGTACCGCTGCTGAATTGCCGGCCGGCTTTTTTAAAGAGACAGTGCATGAAAACACTATTATTTTTTTAAATAAATCCTTTACACTAAATGACAAGTACAGTAAGCAACACTATCACTGTACTTATTATATATGTGACTGACATGTTTCTATCTAATCTATGTGTGAAGCTCTATTCTTTCTGTTCTAAATTGTCGGGTACAGATGCTGAATTGCCGGCCGGCTTTTTTAAAGAGACGGTGCATGAAAACACTAATATTTTTTTTAATAAATCCTTTACACTAAATGACAAGTGCAGTAACCAACACTGTCACTGTGCTTCTTATATGTGTGACTGACATGTTTCTATCTATCTAATCTATGTGTGATGCTCTATTCCTTCTTGTCTAAATTGTCGGGTACCGGTGTATGCCGCTGCTGAATTTGCCGGCCGGCTTTTTTAAAGAGAGTGTCTTCTGAGCAGTTTGTCAGCTTTTAGACACCTTTGCAGGTGTTTTCTATGTGTTTCTATGTGTTTTTGTTTGCCTGCCATTGGTTTTAACGGTGTTCGACGGTGTTCTAAGGTGTTCGACGAACAGTTCGACGAACAGTTCCTCGAACATCCCGGTGTTCGACGAACCGAACCGAACCCGAACACTACGGGGGTGGCTCAACACTAGTCCTGGAGTGGCACCTGGTCCACCTTCCCGGTCTCTCCTTGGTTCACAGAGTCGAAGAAATCTGCCGTGTAGCCATGATTGGTCCAGTTAGGGACTTATTCACGCCCCTCTGGTCCCTCCTTGCATCACAGCACAGAGGTTCCACCACCCAGACCCGTAACATAAAGGTTAAAGAAAAATCAAATGGTCTCTTTCTGCATAAGATCAATAACCATTCCCATGATCATCCACATCGAAGACACATCTTGAGCCCAGAATGTACTTACGGTAATTAAGCAACAGTAGATGCCACAATTAACGTAACACTTTGGTTCATTGACTATTTATTTTTATACAATTATTCTTTCAAAAGTGTAAAATAATTTAATTTCCATCAAATGTAAAAAAATTGCTGCAAATGCGAAATTTAACGTTTATTTTCAAATGACAATTTTCAAGAGATTGCTTAGTAAACTTCTGGAATATCTGTTTTTGTTATTCTCTTCGCCAGTGTCATGACCTTGTATCGACACCAAATCCCGGTTGTCAGTTTCATCAAACACAGTATTCTAAATTAAATATTTTTTAGACTTCATGCAATAACCTGTCATTGGGTAATTGGAACATGATCAATTTTTTACTTTTAAGATGGTCACAGTTAATTGATTGGGGTTTAATTAGTCTGAAAACATCACGGCTTATCAAGTCCAAGAGAACATTTGGTCAACTGGAATAAGATAACACAAATTTTAAGCATGGATGATCGATCTCTGTCTCTTTGAGTTCATTATTCAGGCAGAGGGATGTTAAGCAAAATGCTCTTACTAGAGTAGCAAATAACCTGCTGTCTGTTGACCCTGAGGGCTAAAAATCCATGCTAATCTTTCTTGTGCTGTCCTCCTCCTTTGACATTGTTGATTATTCTCTTCTCAAGTCTCTGTATGAAAACTTGGCTATCCACCTTAAATACACCTAAAGATTTTTCCTAGTCCCTCCAAGCTTGTCAGAGAACGAGTAAGGGTCGCATGGGCCGAGGTGTATATTGTAACCCAAACACCAGTGAAACGGTTTCCTCAGGGTGTGAATTTCATCTTAACCTCTGCAGATTGGCTATCCAGACTTCTTTCTCTAAATTCCAAGGCTGTCTTACACGTAGCCTCTGTCTCTGTCACCTTTGCCATCTCAGGGCCCCCCCCCCATCCCACAGCTTCCTTTCTGGACCTTTGGCTTCCTTTCTCTTGTTTTCCAGACCTCTGTCCTGGTCCTAGCTTCTGCCAGCTGCACTCTATATTCTCAGCCATGAGTCACTATCAATATCAGTGTGGAAGTATGCTATCCCTATTCTTTCTTATCACACACCCTGGTGCCAAAACTTCACTTTACGATCCCCGGCATATGAAACATGAACTACAATTACAGTCTATTATATATACAGTACAATTCACACTGAACAGTAAACCACTTGGTAACATCTCCCAAGACTCTTCACAGCTGCAGGGTCGACTCACTGGAATACTTTCCTCCCCAGCTTCCTATTCTCCCATAACTTTCACATACAATGGATTACAATGAAACAGCAGATTAACTATGAAATCACAATACTTTGCATCAGTTTCATGAAATATTAGTATACCATTAGCCGCTGACTGATGGATTTGGTGTTTGCTAAAAACATGAGCACCTGCTATACCCTAGGAACTTATGACTCGCCTAGGGGGAGATATGGGGGAGACTCGGTACCCGGGCCTTTACCTTCTTTGTAGGATGTCACGGCAGTCGGCTCCTGGGCCCGTCCTCTGGGGTCACTCTTTAAAAGGGGGTTTTTGTTAACAGTTTGTCTCGTGACGCCACCTGTGGTTTCTGGTAATGGTTACCAGCGCTGCTGCAGACCTCCGGGGGTGATGGGATGGCAGCTGGGATGTTTCTGCTCCCCACAGGCGGAGCGGGCCCCCGGGGCAGGGTTGATGGAAGGGATGCAGGTGAGAGGTGGCCCGATCGGGTCAGGGGGAATGACGGACACGCACACAGGGGATTCGCTTCAGTACCTTTACTGGTGTAAGGGCAGGTAGGGTCCAGGGTACTTAATAGGAAGGGTGCACTTCAGAATTCTCCCCAGTGAGCGGGTTGCAGGCCTCCTGGTCCGTGTCTTCCTTTCTCTAAGCTTCTGGCCAGCCTGGAACTTGGCCTAGCTTCTATATTGTTTTGCTCTCTCACCTGACTGCTTGGTAGTAGGACTTTTCTCTAGCAACCACTATCCCTGGACGCTGGGGCCTTCGTGGTTCCTAGTCCTGTAACTGATGGTAGTTTCAGGATGACCAGGGGTCTGGAAGCCTCCTGGTATGCCGGTTGTCCCTACTGGGTGTAGAGAACCCTGTAGGCGCGGACCCGGTGTCCGGTTTGCGACATGGGGTGAGCTTCAGATGCTCCTCTGCCCCCTTAACTCCTCTCTTCTCTCTCCTTGCCTCGGCCACACTCGGGGCCCTCAGTACAGCAGCAGATGTACTGCGTCTTCACTGCTCTCAGTGTCAGCACACTCTCTGACTGACTGACTAACTAACTGACTAACTAACTGACTACCTGACTCCACCCTCCAGTTTATATATCCCTAACGGGGCTCCCTCTGGTAGTCTGAGGTGGAAGGGTGGAGGTGTCTGTTTGTAGTGAGGGCCTCTTGTGGAGAAGTCCATCCATGCACCCTTTTTGGTCCTGTGGTACCTGTAGTAGCAGGGTGCCACATTCCCCCCTAGTACAATTCAGTACTCCTGGACTGAAGCATTTTAAACAGGTAACAAAAAGTAACAGTAGTAATAACAATGTTATATAGTAAGTCCCGTCACCAGGTGTCCATTTCACTGATGAAGGTGTAACAAGAGTAGCATGAGGGACCCGCCTGAAAACCCTCAACGTAGGCCCTGGGCATGGCTACAGGGCATAAGTGATCCAGGCCTTGGATTACGTCTTCGGCCACGCCAAACAGGTTTTTGTTCTGTGGTCTTTTTATGAAACAAATAAGGGGACACTTTGATAAGTGCAACTATTTACAACGGA
This sequence comes from Phyllobates terribilis, assembly GCF_046119375.1. Lineage (NCBI taxonomy): Eukaryota > Metazoa > Chordata > Amphibia > Anura > Dendrobatidae > Phyllobates > Phyllobates terribilis. The sequence continues at coordinate 64,289,101 of NW_027362763.1, read as the reverse complement.
AAATTTTTTGGTTATTCACCGTCCATAAACTACAGTCTTTATACCCTCACGGGTAACTAAAGGCATACATTATTTTTAGTTCACAGAGAAACAAACTTTCTTTACTATACCCTTACGGGTAACTATTTTACAGTGTAGGCATTTTGTACCTTATTCCCTATACCTGGCAGGGATTTGGCCTTGTGTGCTGCGTGTGGACCTTCGTAGCACTGGGGTGATACTGGTGTCTGTGCATGCACTCTGTTATGCACACGCCCGGACTGACTGGCGTGTGCGGGTGTTGTGGTTCCACTGGACCATGAACCGGAGAGTGCCTGGAGGGGCGTGACTAAGTATCTGGCCGATCCGACCAAGATGGCACGACGGCATACGACGCCAGTGCACCAGGGAGAAACCGGGCAGAGGGACCAGGTGCTACTCCAGGTCAAACTCCGGACACGGGGGTTGACCCACACAGGGATTACTGGAACAGGCTGGTTAGGCTGGCGCACAGACTGGAGGGTATAGGCAGGCACGACTGGTATGCAGGCAGGCGGGTAAAGGCAAGCGCAGCTAGAGTGCAGACAGGGAGGCACTAGCAGGTAGGAACACAGGCGGGATAGGACCCAGTACACACTGGGACTCAGGAACAATACAGGCAGAGGGGTACAGGCAAGCACAGCTAGAGTGCAGACAGGGAGGCACTAGCAGGTAGGAACACAGGCGGGATAGGACCCAGTACACACTGGGACTCAGGAACAGGCAGGTTAGGCTGGCACAGACTGGTGGATGTAAGCAAACACGGCAGGTATGCAGATGGGTGGATACAGGCGAGTATGAAGGCAGGGAGGTACTGGCCGAAAGGACGGGCTGGAGCACAGAAAGGTTAAGACCCAGTACAGACTGGGTCACAGAACCGCAGATGCGGTAGACAACCACAGCAGAGAGGGAACGCCCGAAGCGGTGGGCAAGAACAGAGCAGGACGGGGCTGCAGGAGCAGCGAGCACAAGCAGGGCAGGACAGGACTGCCGGAGCAGCGGGCAGAAGCAGGGCAGGACAGGACTGCCGGAGCAGCGGGCAGAAGCAGGGCAGGACAGGACTGCCGGAGCAGCGGGCAGAAGCAGGGCAGGACAGGACTGCCGGAGCAGCGGGCAGAAGCAGGGCAGGACAGGACTGCCGGAGCAGCGGGCAGAAGCAGGGCAGGACAGGACTGCCGGAGCAGCGGGCAGAAGCAGGGCAGGACAGGACTGTCGGAGCAGCGGGCAGAAGCAGGGCAGGACAGGACTGCCGGAGCAGCGGGCAAAAGCAGGGCAGGACAGGACTGCCGGAGCAGCGGGCAGAAGCAGGGCAGGACAGGACTGCCGGAGCAGTGAGCAAAAGGGTCAGAGCGGAGCAAGGCTGCCGGAGCAGTGAGCAAAAGGGTCAGAGCGGAGCAAGGCTGCGGAGCAGTGAGCAAGGAGTCAGAGCAGGCTAGAACCGCCGGAGCGGTAAGCAAAGGAGTCAGAGCAGACTAGAACCGCCGGAGCGGTGAGCAAAGGAGTCAGAGCAGGCTAGAACCGCCGGAGCGGTGAGCAAAGGAGTCAGAGCAGGCTAGAACCGCCAGAGCGGTGAGCAAAGGAGTCAGAGCAGGCTAGGCTGAGTAGGGGGGACAGGGCTCTGTTCACACGGAACAGACAGGAAGGGAAAGGCAGAGCCAGACACCCACAGGGTACTAGCAGAGAAGTAGCGAGTGGACCACAAACTCACAAACGGGAGTACAGAGACAACAAGCAGGAGTTAGGTACGAGTTCAGACTCTGCAGAAAAAGGAAGGGAACGGACATAGAGGCAAAACAGGTAAAGGATAGGAGAGAGTTCAGACTGGAACTGAGTGTACGTAGGAGACCGACACTGCAGCGGAATACAGGAGCGGGTCTGGGAATACGGCCCCCAGAGAGGCAGGACGAACAGGCAAGGAGCGTGTTCAGACAGGACAGACAAGATACAGGAGCGGGTCTAGGTAATCAGCCCCTAGAAGGCGGGAGGAACAGGCTAGGAGCGTGTTCAGACAGGCCTGGAAATACAGCCTCCAGGATAGGCAGACAAGAGAACACAGAACGGGACCTGGCACCTTCAGAGTGCAAGCACACACTGAATGAAACACTATGCTCAGGCAGGAATAGATGGGAGCAGCTGAGCTATATACCAGGTGACAGACAGCAATAGGCTGAGGACGCACAAGGGGTGTGATCCACAGCAGGTACAAAAAGCAGGAAGTGATCGGGCGCCGCCCTTAAGCAGCAGAAACAGACACAAACAGACAGCATGGAGGGAAGCCAGAGAGACATTCTGGACTGGAGATCAAGTGCGCGCTCTTGCACAGTGGGAGATGGACCACCATGCAAGGACTCCGCCAGGTATGTTACACACTCTCTGTTAACCTATCAGATCTACGTGCGGGTAGATTATAAAACTGCCTCAATCTCTCTATGGGACTGGCAAGTACACTGTTTACTGGGTACTCTTCCTGTTCCTGAGAAGGTTCTTCTAGGGCGCTCACAGGTTCTTCTTGTGGTGGAGGTTCTTCCGGTGGTTGACAGAAGTGTATCACTGGTATGATAACAACTCCATCGAGTTGAGGCCAGTCCGCAGGGAAGTCTCCTAGAACTGTATGAACTACGTCTTCCTTGGGTTTCTCCGGTATTACAAGAGGTGTTTCTTTCTCCTGTGTCTGCAGTAGACCTGGGCACAATTTCAAGTGGTCTCTTGAGACTGTTGCGGTTGTTTTACCTCCATCCTTGCTGATCAGGCAGTTTTTGGTGTTGTCAAATTTAGAATTCAACACTGTGTAGGGCTTTCTTTCCCACTGGTCATCGAGCTTGTGACCTCTTCTTTTCCGCTTTAGCACTATCTCTCGGGGTGCCAAGGGTTCTGCTGGTGCATGTTTGTTATACTGATCTTCTTGTCTTTCCCTCACCTTGTTTAGACTGTCTTCGACACAGGCCTGTACTTTCCTGTACTGCTCTTGCCGACTTGTGTCCCAATCTTCAGTGGACGTATCTGCAGCAGGTTCTACCACTCCGAGCTCTAGGTCCATGGGCAATTTTCCAGGTCTTGCTCTCATGAGGTACGCTGGGGTACAATTAGTAGAACTCACAGGTATGTGGTTATACAGGTCCACTAGGTCAGGTAGCTTGTCTGGCCACTGGTTCCTCTCTTCCAAAGGTAGGGTTTTTAGCAGGTCTATAACGATGTTATTCATTTTCTTGCACATACCGTTGGTTTGCGGATGATATGGCGTAGTCCGGATTTTCTTGCATCCATACAGGTGACAGAATTCCTTGAATAGCTCAGCTTCGAGAGCAGGGCCTTGATCTGTTAGTACCTTGTCCGGATATCCATGGGGTCTGCAGAAGTAGGCTTGAAACGCTTTGGCTGCAGTTTCTGCTGTCAGATCCTTGACGGGGGCTACCACCAGGAACCAGGAATAGTGATCCACCATGGTCAGGGCATAGGAATATCCTGATCTGCTGGGCGACAGTTTGACGTGATCCAGAGCGACAATCTCCAGAGGTTGGGTTGTTTTGATGGACTGCAAGGGTGCTTTCTGGCTGCCGTAGTCTTTCCTTCTGAGACTACAGGGCCCACAATTCCGGCACCACCTTTCTATGGAACTCCCATTCCAACCCAATAGAATCGGTCCTTCAGCAGGGTTTCCAGCTTCTTCCAGCCAAAATGACCTGCTTGGTCGTGGTAGGCCTCTAACACCATCTGGATATCCGTTCTGGGTACAACAATCTGCCACACCATTTCATGGGTTCTGGGGTTGACATACCTTCTGCACAGCTTTTCTCTGTAGATGAACAGCCGGCTTCTCTCATTCCACAGGTGTTTGGCTTGTGGAGGAGCATCCTTCTCCAGGTGAGAACCTTCTTGGGTTATTAGTCCTTTAATGAGGCTGACAACCAGGTCACTGTCCTGGGTCACCTTCCAACTGTGATGAGGTAAAGGATTTAGCGTCTTACCATGACATCTTCTGGAGGCGTGCTGCTCATGGACCATTCCATTTCTGTGGAAAGCAGGTAATTCAATTTCTTCTAGATCATCCACTTCATCCTCGGTGTCCGACTGGTGGGGCATTCTTGACAGGGCATCAGCATTGGTGTTCTTGTGACCTGCCCGGTACTTGATTGTGAAGTGATAATTCGACAATCTGGCTACCCAACGCTGTTCCATGGCTCCCAACCTGGCTGTCTCCAGGTGTGTCAAGGGGTTATTGTCGGTAAAGGCTGTGAATTTAGTTGAGGCTAGGTAATGCTTGAATCTTTCAGTGATAGCCCAGACCAAGGCCAGGAACTCCAGCTTGAAGGAACTGTAATTCTCCGGGTTTCTCTCAGTAGGGCGAAGCTTCCTACTGGCATAGGCAATTACCTTTTCTCTGCCGTTTTGCTTCTGGGACAACACAGCTCCCAGTCCCGCGTTGCTGGCGTCGGTGTACAACAGGAAAGGTTGGCTGTAGTCGGGGTAAGCCAGGATTTCCTCACCGGTTAGGACTTCCTTCATTGATGCAAAGGACTCAGTCTGCTCTTTGCCCCACTGGAATGGGGGACTTTTACCTCTTTTGGACTGTCCTACCAGGAGATCTTGTAGAGGTGCTGCCTTTTTGGTATAGTCCTTAATGAACCTCCTGTAGTACCCGACCAGTCCCAGAAATTGACGTACCTCTTTGATGTTCCTTGGTTCAGGCCACTTCTGGATGGCAGTGACCTTTTCCGGGTCTGGTGCTACTCCCTCTGAGTTGACCACGTGTCCCAGGTACTGAACCTTCTGTTTGAGCAGGTGGCACTTGGAAGGTTTTAGTTTCATCCCATACTGGGACAATGCCTCAAATACCTCCGCCAGGTGCTTTTGATGGTCTTCATATGTCCTCGAGTACACGATAACGTCATCCAGGTATAGCAGCACTGTCTCAAAGTTCCAGTGTCCCAAGCAACACTCCATCAACCTCTGGAACGTTCCGGGTGCGTTGCAGAGTCCAAATGGCAAGCTGTTGAATTCGCATAATCCCATCGGGGTGGTGAAGGCTGTCTTCTCCCGGTCTTCCTCAGCAATAGAGACTTGTCAGTACCCGCTAGTGAGATCCAATGTAGAGAAATAATTGGCAGATTTTAGTGCAGACAGGGATTCCTCTATACGGGGCAAAGGGTATGCATCCTTATGTGTTATTCGATTAATTTGTCTATAATCTACACACATCCTAATGCTACTGTCCTTCTTTCTGACCAGGACAAGGGGAGCTCCCCAGGGGCTACAGCTATCCCTTACTACCCCTGCTTTTTTCATGTCATGCAACATTTCTTTGGCTTTTTGGTAATGTGCTGGTGGTATGGGTCGGTAACTCTCCTTAATGGGTGGATGGTTACCAGTGGGTATGTGGTGTTGTACCCCTTTAACCCTTCAAAAATCAAGTGGGTGTTTACTAAACACCTGTTCATATTCCTGAACCACTCTGAAAACACCGTGTCTCTGAAGGACAGGAGTGGCGTCAGTCCCAACATGGATCTGTTGACACCATTCCTCCAGCTGAGCTTCGGAGTCATTGTCCTCCACTGTATCCGGTGGGGTCAAGGATTCCACTGTGTGTATGGCATAATTATTCACAGTATAGAGTCTGGCAACAGTGGTGTATCGTGGCAATTTAACTTCCTCCTCCCCATAATTTAGGAGACGTACGGGTACCCTTCCATTGCGTACATCAACTACCCCTCTAGCAGTTAGGAGTGTAGGTCTGTGCTCTGAGTTGATGGGCTCTACTACCGCCTGGTAGTTCTGTCCCTTGAGACCTATTGCTGCCCTACACCAAATCAGCATTTCACTCATTGGGGGAATCACAATGGGTATCGGGTCTGTCACCCGTACATTACCAATCTCACCACCTGTTAGCTTTACCTGCTGCTGGTACAGGAGGGCGCGAATTTCCTTCTGGAGCACCTTCCTCTGCCCTGGTTTGGCAGTGTCAGCAATCTGTTGGAGTAAAAACAACACTTCTCCCAAACAGTAATCAACTACTGTAACATCCCTGGCGGCGTGCTTGCATAGTGCACCACCTCCCACTATGCAAGACCGCAATCTTACCTGTCAGTCCAGCCTGCAAACCTTGCTCCAGTTCATGCTGTGTGCATGTCTCTTGACTGACTGCTTAGGGCGGTGGCCCGGTTACTTCCTGATTCTTATAGCTGCTGTGGGCGTACCCCTAATGCGTCTCCAGCCTATTGCTGTGAGTCACTGGATATTTAAACCCCCTCCACCCAGAAGGAGGGGCCTGAGCAACACTAACTTTCAGTGTGCTTCTTGCCTCTGAGTTGCCAGGTCTTGTCTTGTATCATGTCTGTTTCTGCCACCCTGGGGGCCGCATACCCAGGCCTGTTATCTTGTCTGTTTCTGCCACCCTGGGGGCTGCATACTCAGGCCTGTTATTTCTGTCTTCTAGTCTGTTTCCGCCACTCTGGGGGCTGTATACCCAGGCCTGTTATCTCTGACTTCTAGTCTGTTTCCGCCACTCTGGGGGCTGTATACCCAGGCTCATTCTTGTATCTCATTGCAGTAGCAGTTCCTGTCTGAACTGTATCCTAGCCTGTTACATGTTTGTCTCTATGTCCGTACCTTCCCTTTTCCTGCAGTATCTGAACCTGCACCTAACTCCAACTCGTTGTCTCTGTACTTCTGTTTGTGAGTTTTGTGTCCACTCGCTACTTCATAGTAAGTACCTTGTGTGTATCTGGTTCTGCTTGTCTCTTTTCCCGTCCTCTGTATCTTCCTCCTGTGTTCTAGCCAGTTCCAGTCTGTTCCATGTGAACAGAGCCCTGTCCTCTCTGCCTGCACCTTCAGCCCTGTTCAGCTCTGCTTGCTCACCGCGCCAGCGGTTTCTCTCTGCTCTGACTTGCCCACCGCTCCGACGGCTTCCCTCTGCTCTGCCTTACCCACCACTCCGGTGGCTTCTCCCTGCTCTGACTTGCTCACCGCGCCAGCGGTTTCTCTCTGCTCTGACTTGCCCACCACTCCGGCGGCTTCCCTCTGCTCTGCCTTACCCACCACTCCGGCGGCTTCCCTCTGCTCTGCCTTACCCACCGCTCCGGTGGCTTCTCTCTGCTCTGCCTTGCCCACCGCACCTGCGGTTTCGCTCCGCTCTGCCTTGTCCACCGCACCTGCGGTTTCGCTCTGCTCTGCCTTGTCCACCACTCCGGCGGTTCCTCTCTGCTCTGCCTTGTCCACCGCTCCGGCGGTTAAGCTCTGCTCTGCCTTGCCCACCGCACCTGCGGTTTTCGCTCCGCTCTGCTTGCTCACCACACCAGCAGTTCCTCTCTGCTCTGCCTTGTCCTCCGCTCCGGCGGTTTCGCTTTACTCTGCTTGACTACCGCATCTGCGGCTCTGTACCTGTCTCCCAGTCTGTACTGGACCCTATCCAGCCTGCGCTCCAACCTGCTAGTACCTCCCTGTCTGCATACCAGCCGTGCTTGCCAATGTCCACCTGTCTGCATACCAGCCGTGCTTGCCAGTGCCCACCTGTCTGCATACCAGCCATACTTGCCAGTACACACCTGTCTGCATACCAGCCGTACTTGCCAGTACCCACCTGTCTGCATACCGGCCGTGCCAGTACCCACCTGTCCGCATACCGGCCGTGCTTACCAGTATCCACCTGTCTGCATACCAGCCGTGCCTGCCAATACCCACCTGCCTGTATGCCAGTCTAACCTGCCTGTTCCTGCATTCCCCAGTGTGGGTCAACAACTGTGACCGGGGTCTGACCTGGAGTAGCACCTGGTACCTCTGCTCGGTTCCTCCTTGGTTCACGGAGTCGACTAAGCCACCGTGCAACCTTAGTCGGATCGGGTTGATACTTAGTTACGCCCCTCCAGGCACTCCTCGGTTCATGGTACAGTGGGATCACTAATCACGCTCATGCCAGTCAGTCCAGGCGCGAGCGTAACAACAACATTTGTACCAAGTATCATGTATGGATTTGTATCACCAGGGTTAGATTCTATGACAATCAGTCCTTGGTCCTTTAGTTCCACTCTCCCCTCCTTCACTGTCACGTCTTTAACCCCAACCAGGTTAATAGGAAAGCCATTGGAGGCATACACAGAGAGATTTGGGGCTGGCGGGTGGAGTTCATCTATGGAACAGTACCTTTTGTAGAGGACATCAGGTATGATGGTTACCTGTGAGCCGGTGTCCAGTAGTGCAGGTGTTGCTATGCCGTCCAGCACGATGGACAGGAAAGGCCTTCCTCCTACAAACCGGTCGTACCAGCTTGATGGGCCTGGTTGATCTACTCCTGGGTGTCGGCCCTTGGCCCCAGGGTTTGCCCATTTAAAGGACAGATCCGTGCGGTGTGGCCTGCCTTGTGGCAACAGTAGCAGATGAGTTCTCCTGGAGGGCGACCTTGGTCATTGGTCCTCCCACGGGGTGGCGTTGTCCTCCTTTTTCTCCTCATCTAGGGGACATCCTCCGGACTGTCGGCGAGTAGGATCCTTCCATCCGGCTCAGGCTCTGTCTGTAGCTACAGGGCACTCAGGACAGTGGCCAGGGTTTTACTTAGCTGACGCACTTCATAGCGCAGGCTGTCCAGCTCGCTAGGGGGCGCCGTTTGCACTTTTGTCTCAGCCGCTAATGAAGTGGCAGTGAGTGTTGTGGCCATTGGGGTGGCCCCACCCTGGTAACGCTGGATAGCAGTATCTGATGTTTCCAGGGGCTAAAGGCCCTTAATAGCCATGTCCTTCAGGGTGTCAAAGGGGGCATTTGGATGATCTAAGGCCCACCACCGTACAGTTCTGCTCTCCTCCTGGGACCTCAACCCCCGGATGAATTGTTCTGTCAGCATTTTGTTCTCATCATGTATGCTGGCTGGACTAACCTGTTTCAGGGCCCGCAGTGCCTCTTGTAAACGCCAGGCATAGTCCCGGATACTGTCCTCAGGTTTCTGGGTACAGTGGTAGAACCTCATCCGAAGATCTGTCTCAGTGTGGTTTTCAAAGACAGTTTGCAGTCTCTTAAATATAATGGATACTGATTCCTGGTCTACGGCTGGCCAGGTTTCAACTTCCCGTTCTACGGCACCAGCCAATTGTCCCAGCACAACAGCGGCTCTCTGTTTACCAGTCATTGAGTACATATCCAGTACACCGCATATTTTTCTTTTGAATCCAGACAGGGTGTCTGGTTTGCCGTCATACCGGGGAAGCCATTTCGCTCCGGGGATATACGGCAGGGCCATGGGTATCAATGGAGTCATGACCCCTGCTGGTGAGGCAGCCGCTCTGGCCTGAGCAGCGCCGGGCGCGAGTTGAACATCGGGAGCGTTAACTGGTGCTCCGGCGTCTTGCTGGTCGTCGGACATGGTTGCGCCCCCCTAGTAAACCGTAGCCTACCTTCTTTTTCTTTTTTGGGTAGGCCACAGCTCCGCAGACGACGGTCTCCTTCCAGGACCTGACGCTTCCTGGTGCTGCGTCAGAGCGCGAGGTGGGGCTTGAGCTTCGCGCGCTACCAACGGTCATGCCTCTCTGGTTCCCACGGTTACGCCCCTCTTCTTCCAGCGCGGCGACGCGGTAATGGCGGCGATGTTCAGCACAGTTCAAATACAGTTCAAATACAGCACACAGTACCCGGTGGCAACAGGCACGAAATCCTGTTCGTGACGCCAGGAAGAGTATGACTTGCCCAGGGGGAGATATGGGGGAGACTCGGTACCCGGGCCTTTACCTTCTTTGTAGGATGTCACGGCAGTCGGCTCCCAGGCCCGTCCTCTGGGGTCACTCTTTAAAAGGGGGTTTTTGTTAACAGTTTGTCTCGTGACGCCACCTGTGGTTTCAGGTAATGGTTACCAGCGCTGCTGCTGACCTCCGGGGGTGATGGGGTGGCAGCTGGGATGTTTCTGCTCCCCACAGGCAGAACGGGCCCCCGGGGCAAGGTTGATGGAAGGGATGCAGGTGAGAGGTGGCCCGGTCGGCTCAGGGGGAATGACGGACACGCACACAGGGAATTCGCTTCAGTACCTTTACTGGTGTAACGGCAGGTAGGGTCCAGGGTACTTAATAGGAAGGGTGCACTTCAGAATTCTCCCCAGTGAGCGGGTTGTAGGCCTCCTGGTCTGTGTCTTCCTTTCTCTAAGCTTCTGGCCAGCCTGGAACTTGGCCTAGCTTCTATGCTATTTTGCTCTCTCACCTGACTGCTTGGTAGTAGGACTTTTCTCTGACAACCACTATCCCTGGACGCAGGAGCCTTCATAGTTCCTAGTTCTGTAATTGATGGTAGCTTCAGGATGACCAGGGGTCTGGAAGCCTCCTGGTATGCCGGTTGTCCCTACTGGTATGTAGAGAACCCTGTAGGTGCGGACCCGGTGTCCGGTTTGCGACATGGGGTGAGCTTCAGATGCTCCTCTGCCCCCTTAACTCCTCTCTTCTCTCTCCTTGCCTCAGCCACACTCGAGGCCCTCAGTACAGCAGCAGACGTTCTGTGTCTTCACTGCTCTCAGTGTCAGCACACTCTCTGACTGACTAACTGACTAACTAACTGACTAACTAACTGACTGCCTGACTCCACCCTCAAGTTTATATATCCCTAACGGGGCTCCCTTTGGTAGTCTGAGGTGGAAGGGTGGAGGTGTCTGTTTGTAGTGAGGGCCTCTTGTGGAGAAGTCCATCCATGTACCCTTTTGGGTCCTGTGGTACCTGTAGTAGCAGGGTGCCACACTTATACCATCTAATCTCATCACCTTCGGCAATTGGGACCCACTTGCCCCCAGCTCATCATCTCTAACTGTTGTCTATCTTTAAGTTAAGTGTCTTTTACGACTGTTTCATGGGACCCCCTCAGGCAGCCGATTCTATATATTAGGACCACATGCCCCTTCTTAGTGCTACATTGTTAGAGCCCTTTGTCGCTCATTCATTTTTCACCTTTAAAAAAAAATACACATTCTTTGTTAAGCCTAGCATACATGTTGTTATACCAGCGATCTGATTTGGGTAAGTTTTTACAAGGTCTGGAGTCTAAGCAATTCCCTGGTCTTCACCATTTCCTCACTATATAAAGATCTGAACTTTGATACAGGTTATTCTCTGTATTGCAACTCAAGAAGTAATCTTACATTGACGGCAATAGATTATCAGATTGAAAAATATAGTCAAAACCTACATTTGGCCTAAAAAAAAAGTTTACACAAGGCCAGAGGCCCAAGGCAACTTAGAAGAATGCTGTTAGGACATGGGCTGCATTTTAAAATTTAGGCAGAGGCTACATGACGACTTTGGCTGCAACAGAAATTGCTTCAACCAAAGTTTGCTCTGTGTACATTACAGTGTCATCCAAGGGAATGGTGTTCCATTGCGATGTCTAGGGTACACCGACCCCACAGCCCCCTATAAGCAGTATAATGGATCCAGAGCTCCTCTATCGGCAGTAACAGGGTTCCACAACCCCCTATATACAGTATGATGGCCTCACAGCCCTCTCATTTGATGGCCATTATGAGATGGCAGCTGGACAAGTCATGGATGGAGTATATGTGTCACCGGGGTGCCTAGTCTAAGTGATGCAAAACCAGGAGAGAAAGCGCCAGCACTCATAGTGCTGAGAGGTTTATTTAATGGGCCAGGATTTTGGGTTTAAGTATTAGAAGCAGCTGGGAGAGCTGGGTGGGACTGGCTGCTCCCATATCTCCAATTTAGGCCTGGCAGCTGATTTAAAAGAGTCCATAGTTGCCTGGGAGGAGGTGGAAACACCTCTGGTATGCCGTGGTATGCTAGTCAGACTCCCAGAACCTGACCAAGTGTAGACCTGTGTTGCTGGTGAGTCTCAGCTAGTGACAAAATGTGTGTGGATTGTCTAAGAAGGACTCTGTCAGTGTTGCCATCACTTTCCACTTGCCATTTCTGTTTATGCCAGAGAAGGGCTATTTATCTTCTTTTGCTGGAAGTGTTATGGTGTAATAAACATTCCTGTGTGAACAAGACACTTTGTGATTTTGCGCACCTCAACTGCTGCCAAGAGTAAGCAAATATCTACACTACATAGACATTTACATACAGTATGATGGTTCTATACATAGTAAGATAGAACATCAGCCCCCTATACACAATATCATGTCACCACAACCCCATTATACACAGTATGATGGCTTCACAGCTCCCCCTTACACAGTATGATGGTCCCATAGCTCCCCCTTACATAGCATCGTGGTCCCACAGCTCCACTGTAAAAATCTGATGACCCCACAGCTCCCCTGTACACCTGTACACTGTAAAATGGACCCTCAGCCCCCTATTCACAATATTATGTCACCACACCTCCCTTATACACAGTAATATGGCCCCCTAGTCTCCTATACACAGTATGGTGGCTCCACAGCTCCCCTATACACAGTAAGATGGCCCCTCAGCCCCCTATTTACAATATGATACCCCTATAACTCCTCTATGATGGTCCCACAGTTAACTATGCACAGTATCATGGTCCCACAGCTCCCCTATAAACAGTCTGATGGCCCCACCGCTCCTCAATACACATTATGATGGCCATAGACAATGATTAGCTTACTGCCTCCTGAGCAGCTCATCTCCCTTATGGCTCTGGTGCTTGGAGATCCTCTCTGGCGTGTACAAGCCACGCTCAGCGGGCTGTGTGTTTGAGACCCCTGGACTAGCCTAACCACCACCCTATTGCTTAGAAATCTAACGATAAAGTAGAATACCCCACCAAAGGTATCAATTCATTCATTATAAGGGGACAATGGTGGTCTTTAAGGGTTGAAAGAAATGAAGTTCCTGTGTAGTCTGTTCACAGACAAGCTTCAAACCAGAGATTCTGGTAATTTAGGAATATTGTCTCATTAAGAAAAGACCAACAATCTGTGACAGAGATGGAATCTACTTCACCGATGTCTAATGGACCAAGTTCTGACGCACAGCATAGTACAATGGGGACAATCAATGATGATGATTTTGTGCAGTACAAAAAACTAAGACGACCCTCTTACCAATTACATAAGTGAAGACCACCATGCACTTACTTCCCCTTTATAACAATTTAGCTATCCAAAGTCAAAGCATTTCCATGGAGCCATACATACCGATAGTTTCATGCATTGTAATGATGGTGTATTCGACAGACAGGCGATCTCGGTGGATTTACAGATGGGCTCTTTCTGTCTATCAATCTTCAGATGCAATTTGGTCTTCAATAGTAAGTGAAAAAACTTAAACCTATAAATGACTGGCAGCTTCCAAACCACTTAGCAAATCCCCAATAGAAGTCTCATCTTTGTGGGGAAGCCGAGCGCTGATTACCCTAGCATTGCACAATGTATATGTCTTCTCCATCATCATTATCTAGAAGCTAATTGTCCATTTACCCAGTGCACAATACGAATGGGAGAAAAGGCAAAAATTATGTTCTTCTGTCAGTATATTAAATACAATGTGATGTCATTTAAAATCATTACCATGGGCTGCATAGAGAATTCTTGCATTTTTCATTAACCTTTTGTTTTTTGTCATTATAAGTGTTCTAAAAAATATACAATCTGCATAGATGAATTTACGTCATGTGAGCAATATACTGGTATATCTGAAGGTCTATTTGTCGGGAAGTAAACAGTATTTTTCTTGAGCCACTCGTTACTTTAGGAACATCCAATGAACAAAACAAATTACCTATCCACAGGATAAGTGAAAAATATATGACTGATGGAGTTCCGACCGCAGAGGTCCTCAGATCCCACTGATCCCAAGAGCAGCAGTGGCAAAATATCGGAGCCGTACTGATCATGTGTGACCAATGCTCCATTCACTTTCCTAGGTTTATGCAAAGACATCATCAATCCAGGTCATGTAAACCTGACTCAGATGACAGGACGCTGCCTGAGTATTCTAGTAGTTGGTGTTCTGCCACTACACTATGCTGACCTTTTCCTACTTAATCTGTTACATCGTGGTTCTGCTATGCCAACTCTGCTATATCGTTCATCACTTTACTAGCTCTGTTACACAAGATATTTTTCAGCCAGATCTGCTACATTAGCAATTGCTGTTCCCAGGGGCGGACACAGACTGTAGTGGGCCCCTGTGCAAGAAATTTTTTGGGCCCCCCCCTGCCCTTCATAAGGCAACAAAGTTATGTAAACATAACCCCCCCATGTGCATCTCTCATCCCCCCCCCATGTGCATCTCTCATCCCCCCCATGTGCATCTCTCACCCCCCCATGTGCATCTCTCATCCCCCCCATGTGCATCTCTCATCCCCCCCATGCATCTCATCCCCCCAGTGCATCTCTGATTCCCCCCACTCCTAGTTAATTAATTGTATTTAAAAAAAATAAAACTTGTTATACTTACCCCCATGCGATCCCTGCAGAATCCTGGCGCTCGTCCACGTCGCTGCCACCAGGTTCTCCTGACGTTTGGCCATGTGACGGCGCCACATACATAGCCAGCAGCTTTTGTTTTGGCCAAAAGATTTTTAAAGCCGCCACCACGATAAGGTAGACTCTTCTGGCCGGGCCCTACTCTAACCTATTAAAATTTTCTTAAAATATCCAATACTCTTTTTAGATATATTTTTATTTCGTTTTCTTTAAGGGAATGTGTCATATACATTTTTTTTTTAAATGACCAATAATACCACATACAGGGAATACCGCCACACCATGACCAGACCACATATTACCACAACATAGTGACCGAATAATACCACACAGAAGGAAGAAAAACTGCCACACCATGACCAGACCACATATTACCACCACATTACTAATATTACCACCACATTACTAATATTACCATAAGTGTCATTATACACGGTAGCTCTATACATGGTATGTATAATTTAAGTGTCCAGGTAATCTAGTGATCACCAGTGACATTATACACAGGAGCTCTGTATATAGTGTCAGTGTACAGGTAATACAGTGATCACCAGTGACATTATACACAGGAGCTCTGTATATAGTGTCAGTGTAGAGGTAATACAGTGATCACCAGTGACATTATACACAGGAGCTCTGTATATAGTGTCAGTGTAGAGGTAATACAGTGATCACCAGTGACATTATACACAGGAGCTCTGTATATAGTGTCAGTGTACAGGTAATACAGTGATCACCAGTGACATTATACACAGGAGCCCGGTACATAGTATATAGTGTAAGTGTACATGTAATACACTGACTCACTGGTGACGTCTCTAGGTGAAGTCCTTCAGCTACGCTTTTCTCCTTCATCCAGCACAGACCGCCATCACGTCTTCCAGCCAGGACTCGTCTCTGCATAAAATAACACAGTTATCTAGAGCACATTCCCCAACTTCTACATTACGCAGCTGAATACAGACGTGCACCCACCATTAATATATAGTTATTATGCAACCCACCATTCCAAATATAAATTGTAATCCACCACGGTGCCCCCATTAACTGTAAATAGGCACTTAATATATAATTTAATTAGAACCTCTACTCTTTCCACCAATTTGTTACCAGTTACACTCCTGCATCCGCAACGCCCCCTACTCTATACTTCCTGCTCCCCACATTCATTATTTACATGCACCCCCTGCCCCAATTCATTATATCATGTCCGTGCTCTCCCCACCCCATCATCATTTACTCTCCCCCACCCCACATTCATTATGTGCAGCTCATTATCCCCCTACTCCCAATTCCCCCATGTGCAGCTCATTTTCTCCCAATTCCCCCATGTGCAGCTCTCATCCCCCCCATGTGCACATCTCTCATCCCCCTCCCCCACATGTGCCCCTCTCTCATCCCACCCCATGTGCATCTCCCATTTCCCTTCCCCCCCATGTGCATCTCCCATTTCCCCCCACTCCTAGTTAATTGTATTTAAAAAAAAAATAAAACTTGTTATACTTACCCCCATGCGATCCCTGCAGAATCCTGGCGCTCGTCCAAATCGCTGACACCAGGTTCTCCTGACTTCCGGTCATGTGACGGCGCCGTCACATGACCGGAAGTCAGGGGAATCATAAAGGCGCTGCCGCAGCAGAGCAGCGCAGCGCTGAGATGTCCCGGACCCAGCGCTTAGCATGGGGCCGGGGGCCCCATGAGGAGAGAGACGCACAAGAAGGGGGGCTCCAAGGGGGCCCCTACCGGCCGGGCTCCATACTGGAGTCAGGGCAGTCATGCCCTGATGGCGGCCCTGCTGGAGGCTGGTGGGGCCCCCTCTCCCTCGGGGCCCCAGTTCAATGAACCGGCTGCACGGTCGGTAGTTCCGCCCCTGGCTGTTCCAGCTCTGCTACATCATTCATCGCTGTTCCAGTCCTGCTACATCAGTCATCACTGTTCTATTTCTGCTTAATCAGTTATAGCTGTTATAGCTCTGCTTCATCTGTCTCTGCTACAGCTCTGCAGTCAATGCAAAGTAGTGTACTGATTAAATAGAAGAGTGGCCTTTGAGGGGGAAAATATTTCATCAACAGCTGGCCAAGGGAGTCTTATAGGCCTGGTAATGTAGGTTAGCCATTAATTTATAGAGTGGCTAACTTGAATAGGAGGCACTATTATTATTATTTATTTTTAGAGCACCATTGATGCCATGGGGCTGTACATGATAAGGGGTTACATACAAAATACAAATATAGATTACAGAGAACATACTAACAATGACAGACTGGTACAGAGGGGAGAGGACCCTTGCGGGCTTACATTCTGCAGGAATGTGGAAGGAGACAGTAGGTTGGGGGGTTGCAGTAGCTCCGGTGGTGTTGAGGAGGCAGCGGAGTCATTGCAGGCTGTAAGCTTTCTTGAAGAGATGGGTTTTCAAGTTCCGTCTGAAGGATCAGAGTGTGGTGGACAATCGGACGTATTCTGTCCTCATATACAGTACAGACCAAAAGTTTGGACACACCTTCTCATTTAAAGATTTTTCTGTATTTTCATGACTGTGAAAATTGTACATTCACACTGAAGGCATCAAAACTATGAATTACCACATGTGGAATTATATACTTAACAAAAAAGTGTGAAACAACTGAAAATATGTCTTATATTCTAGGTTCTTCAAAGTAGCCACCTTTTGCTTTGATGACTGCTTTGCACACTCTTGGCATTCTCTTGATGAGCTTTAAGAGGTAGTCACCGGAAATGGTCTTCCAACTATCTTGAAGGAGTTCCCAGAGATGCTTAGCACTTGTTGGCCCTTTTGCCTTCACTCTGCGGTCCAGCTCACCCCAAACCATCTCGATTGGGTTCAGGTCTGGTGACTGTGGAGGCCAGGTCATCTGGCGTAGCACCCCATCACTCTCCTTCTTGGTCAAATAGCCCTTACACAGCCTGGAGGTGTGTTTGGGGTCATTGTCCTGTTGAAAAATAAATGATGGTCCAACTAAACGCAAACCGGATGGAATAGCATGCCGCTGCAAGATGCTGTGGTAGCCATGCTGGTTCAGTATGCCTTCAATTTTGACAGGAACAAGACCATAATGCAACAAAACTATCCCACAACGCTCTAGGAACTTCCCATAATACATAGCAAACTGAAACTAGAGTGAATACATTAAATCGCCAGCAGATGGTGATGTTACCAAAGAATATAAAATAGACTCGATTCAAATGACAGAAAATAGACTGTCCTAACTGTAATAGACACAAAATGACTAAACTTCTTTGGACAGCAGAATTCACTGATAGGACGAAACAGGATGTGTTGGGGAACAGAATGGGGGATATTTGGGAGGCAATTGGGTAAGGAACGAGTAAGTGTGGAGAAGAAGAGGTGGGAGAATCGGAGATTACGTGAGGGAAGATATCAGGAGATTAGTTCGGAGCTGTATGGAGAAGAAAGGTTATGGACGGCTTTGTAGGTGTTAGTAGTTTGAACTGGATACACTGGGAATTGGGAGCTAATGAAGGGATTTGCAAAGGGGAGAAGAGGAGGAGTAGCGAGGCGAGAGATGAACTAGTTGTGCAGCAGAATTTAGGATAGATTGGAGGGGTGCGAGAGTGTTAGAAGAGAGGATGTTGCAGTAGTCGAGGCGGGAAATGATGAGGGCATACACTAACATTTTAGTAGATTAATGGTTGAGGAAAGGATGGATTCTGGAAATATTTTCGAGCTGGTGGCGAGAGCTTGGATGTGTGGTTTGAAGGACAAGGCAGAGTCAAGGTTCACTCCGACGCAGCGGATTTTCGGTACAGTGGAAAGTGTGATGTAATTTATTGTGATTGATAGATGAGATAGGCAAGATTCGTGAGATAGAGGAAAGATAGAGAACTATTTTTCTCCCTTCTGGACAAGAGCTATTTTGCACACACCTTTTTCTCAGAAACATTGCTTTTAGAGATGATCAAAACATTTGAAATTCAAATTTTGCCAAATTTTTGCCAAAAATTTGATTTGATTCACAGAAAATTGATTTACAATAGTGCAAAGAACCACATGTCATTATTTGGTCAGTATTTTGCATCAGTGTTTGTATGCCAAAGTCAGGAGTGGAACTTACAGAGAAAAACTATAATTGAAAGATTGCCACTTGTTCTGTGTTTTGGAGACACTACTGGTTTTGGCATACAAACACTGATAAAATACTGATGGAAAAATACTGACGTAATGAGGCTTTAGCAATGTCAAAGTAACCTCCCTGTAGAAACGGGTGTGAACCTTGTTCTAACCAAACAGCCAATAAAATAACAGAGCAATGACAGACTTTTCATGTTATTTTAAATAAAAAAAAAAAAAACAGTCCAAAAATTATCCCTCTTAGTCCTTTGTAATCAATAAGACCGTTCTGTGCACAATACTGACACAAACTGATGGTGTCGTTGTCAGGGGTAACATCATCCTGCTGTGATAGAGACAAGTAATCTGCCATGTATTCCATAATGCCCTCCATTTTCTCCCCACTAATATGCTTACCGGAGACAGAGGAGGGCAATTGTCATCTCTGTTTGGTAGTACTACTGGATGGCTGGTGGCATTGGTGGTGATAGTGCTTCTGCTGCTGCTAGTAGCTCCCACATGCTTAGCTATGGTAAGTGTTTTTTATCATATACATTATCCCATCCATTGCTACTTTTTCTTTCCCAATCATTTTGTACAACATTATAATTAACTTTTAACAATCTTTTTAACCCCAATTATTCAACCTTTGCCCAAAAGAAATGCTAGGTAGGAAGGTTGGTTGAAATCTGATTTAGGGTGTCAAACTGACAATTATTCCAGATCTGGGAAACAGTGATGTGAAAATTTTTGCATTTTTAACCATCATTATTTTTATATCTTTGATATACTTAATAAGTGGTGTGAAGTTTTATCCACCTTTTAGTCACCGGAGATATATATTGAATTATAAGTCTCTATGGTTTCTTGGGGCGACTCCTCACACTAGCACCTACATAAATTGACAGCAAAAAGAATCCAAGGCACCAGAGTTGTTCCTCAAAAAATTAACTGTGTAATTAATACAATCAATTAGGGAATAAAAACAATGTTTCAGCTACAATAGACCTTTGTCGAGCGAATAAATTTTGCCGTGATTTTTTAAGATTGGATACACTTATTTTTAGGTTGGCTTTGCTGACCTCCTAGATAAGATGGGCTTTTTTTTAGGCTGAATAAGCACTTCAAAGTGCTTGTTTTCATATTTAATGGGGAGCAGGTAATTTATAGTATAAAAGTGAAGAACATTCCAGAAATGAATGATTTATAAGAAAACATGCATTATATCTACATCTGATTAAAAGCAGCACAGCAATGTAATGCAAGTAATGTCAGTCTGAGGAGTACACTAGTCATAGAACAGGAATCCTCACTTAATTATCCTTGTCTCAGCCAAGGTACGGTATTCTAAGAGCTACAGAAAAGTGGTGTCCTTGCATTTCACTGCAATTATAACGCTGTATGCTGCAAGAAACATATGTTCACCTACTATGACCTTCTGAAGGTGAACGTTATAAAAAGTTTTTCACATTGTGCGTAAATTTAATAATGGATGCCAGATTTGAGTTTCTAAACGAGATCAGGTCATCCATATTTAATGACAAAACTATGTGGGATTTGTACATTAAGTGCATATTCAAGTCTGAGTGGTATGATGCTCAATGGGTCCATGATGCTGAGATATGGAGGCTTGTTTATGAGATCTTTGTTCTTCCTCATTGTGGTCTAGTGGTGGAGAGCCAATGTTGCTATGGTCCAGAGTCTTGTTGTAAGGACTCACCAAATGAGGTGTATCTGCTAAGGGTGCTTTAACATAGCGTTCTGTGTCCCCGTCGGGGCATATGTCCTAAAATTCCCCGCAAAACAGGGTCTGGACGTATGCTCTTACAGGGCCATTGACCGCAAAGGTGATGGGCAGAGCGAACGTGCGCCCTGCCGTGCACTTTTTTTGGGAGTGTACGCCCACAGGAGGCGGTCACTCAGACGCACGTTCGCTTTGCCCGTCATCATTGCAGTCTATGGCCCTTTCAGAGCATATGTCCGGACCCCGTTTTGCAGGGAATTTTAGGATGTATGCTCCGACGGGGACACAGAACGCTATGTGAAAGCACTCTAAGCCTCTTATCCAGGTGGACACACGGACCGTAGGGGGCCGGACTGCTTCCAGAAGACACATTGAATAGTGGGGACTAGGACTAACTGGAAACGTAGGAGCAGATGGACAGATGGAGTGGAACCCAGCAGCGATGGATGCAAGTTGAAACATAGTAGTACATATATTGGACCAAACTAAGGAACACTAGAGTCTTAATCACAAGACACAGGTGTGTGTCAGTGGGCCTTAAATGGGTCTAGGGTGATAATGTCCTTGATCCACGCTGAGCAATGTGCAAAACCCAACGTACAGCACAACAGAGGGCAGTGGACCCAGGAATAAGGAACGGAGCCCGGGATATCCAGGACAGGTGTGTAAGAACTTAGTCCCCTAATAGGAATGGGACCGTTAAAGCAGAAAAGGAATAAACCCTCTTATTACCCTTACAGGATATTTGAAAATGGATTTTCTATTCCCTTTAAAATTTCCAAACTTCATACTGATATAGGTAGTATAATGCAATACAATATAGAACTTTCTATTATTTCCACAATTTATGTTAAATACTTCAGGCTGCAGCAGCTAGTATGACCTATGAACGGGTCAACCTGCAAAAGCTGACGTGGAGCACAACAGAGGGCAGTAGACCTAGGAGAAGGGAGCAGAGTCCAGGATATCTGGGACAGGTGTGTAGCACTTGTCAAGTGGAGACCCAACCGGAGCGCTAAATATCATATCTGGTGACAAGGAAAGCACTCACATTCTTACACAAAAAAATGCA
This sequence comes from Phyllobates terribilis, assembly GCF_046119375.1. NCBI lineage: Eukaryota > Metazoa > Chordata > Amphibia > Anura > Dendrobatidae > Phyllobates > Phyllobates terribilis. The sequence continues at coordinate 64,267,812 of NW_027362763.1, read as the reverse complement.
AACTGCATTAAGGGGGCAGTTCATGCAAGGGTTAATGTGGCATACATCTTTATGCGTTAGATGGGTCGGCTTGGCCATAAAATTGGCCAGAACTGTTGTTAAATTTGCCAAAAGTTATAACTTCTGAGTTGTGTGAACATTTTGCGAACTTTTAAGGTGTTTTTACACCAGAATTCTGGCTTAAACCCCTTAATGAATGGGACTTTATGTCTTTGATGCAGCTTTTGGTGAATTTTTTTCTCTGCCAAAGCAAAATAGCTACATCTAAACAAAAGTCATCTGATATGCTAGATACTGATCATATAACCCTTTAATCCCACCTCCATTCAAGGGAGATGAGCCTAGAGGACCATCACTATGACAAGGGAAAACAAGTGTTTAGTTTCCCTCCAGCACCCCCACAGGAGTAATAAAGCATTACAGAATATATACCTGCTGCACAGTGCTATTGCAAATTAAAATCTTGCGGGGTAAATCTGTGGTTTGAGACCTTTTGTTCCTTTTTTCAGCAGAAATATTAAAGTTTTAGAGACTATTTCTATTAAAGACCTTTTGTCCCATTATCAAGCTCAAGAGGCTCCCAATTCAACTGGGATAATCTGACAATTGAACCGGAAAGCCAGTCTAGGTCAAAGTGGTTTACAACGATGCTTAGTAAATTCTTATCAAGCAAGTGAAAATCTTTTCTTCGAAATGAGTGGTCAGAGCAAAATCACGGAGACATGTTCTATATTGATCCAAGTGTCGGAACAAATCCAGCAGTATAAGTTTGTGGGTCCGTGAAAAAAATTGGACAGTATTTGGATGCCATCTCCGTGCTATCCATTTTTCACGGACTGCTAGATAGGAGAAGGTGGAGAAACTTTTTTTTTTTGTTTCTCATCCAAACAAAACTGAGGAAACTTGGATGAAACTATGAGGAAATTGTGATAAAACTACTGATGAAACTTGCACAGTTTTTTTTTGTTCTTACGAAAAGACCACCGCCAATCAATATAAGGGAATGGTTTTAATATGCAAGTAGAAGTGCATAACTTTGCACAAAGGCAGAGGTCATGCTAAGGGTGCACCAAAGCGCCCTCATTTGCATAATGAATAAAAGTAGATATTTCAGAAAATATTAAGTTAAACTGTATAGGCCTGGTATGATTATGTGGTTGGCTACATCCCTTATGTAAATGTTTATGAAGTTAAATTGGCATTTTGGGGGTGACAGACTCCCTTTAAAATCCCTTTAGGAACCCAGCATCTCTCTTTAGGGCTGTATCCCTTCCTGTCTATTACATAGAAGAGATTCCCAAGAACCTTCTTAACAGTCCAGAATTTGGTTGATCTTATACTCGATGTCTGGAACAGAGGCAGAAGCAAAATCTGTCTTGACAGTAGGAGAAAAGTTATTGAGGACCTGAGGATGTGGCAATGTGAAAAACATTGGGAATTTTTAACGTGGGAGGTAACTTTAGATCAGGGGTCCTCAAACTTTTTAAACAGGGGGCCAGTTCACGGTCCCTCAGACCATTGGAGGGCCGGAATATAGTTTTTAAAAAAAAACTATGAACAAATTCCTATGCACACTGCACATATCTTATTTTATAGTAAAAAAAACAATACAGGAAAAAATACAATATTTAAAATGAAGAACAAGTAAAGTTAAATCAACCGGTATTTCAATAGGTAGGTAACTGTACCCAATAGGCAGCATAGGTCCTCAATAGTCAGGTAAATGTCCCCAATAGGCAGGTAAATGTCCCTAATAGGCAGGTAAATGTCCCCAATAGGCAGCATAGGTCCTCAATAGGCAGGTAAATGTCCCCAATAGGCAGCATAGGTCCTCAATAGGCAGGTAAATGTAGCCAATAGGCAGCATAGGTCCCCAATAGGCAGGTAAATGTCCCTAATAGGCAGCATAGGTCCCCAATAGGCAGGTAAATGTTCCCAATAGGCAGCATAGGTCCTCAATGGGCAGGTAAATGTTCCCAATAGGCAGGCTGTTTCCCCCTTACAATGCCATATGCAGGCTGTTCCACCCCTTATAATGCCCCATGCAGGCTGTTCCCCCCTTATAATGCCCCATGCTGGATGCCACCCCCCATATAATGCCCCATGCAGTATGTCACCCCCCATATAATGCCCCATGCAGCATGTCACCCCCCCATATTATGTCCCATGCAGCATGTCACCCCCCCATATTATGCCCCATGCAGCATGTCACCCCCCCCATATTATGCCCCATGCAGGATGTCACCCCCCCATATTATACCCCTTGCAGGATGTCACCCCCCCATATAATGACCTATGCCTCCATACATTAAAAAAAAAAATCCAATTCTCACCTCACTTCTCACTTGCTGCCGCTGTTCTACTCTGGTCTGGACTCCAGCGTCGCGTCGTCGTCGTCCCGCTCTGCGCTGCCTGTGACGGCACTCGGGAGGGCGCGGTGTAAAGACGTCACCGCATCCTCTGACCTGAGACGTCACAGGGAGCGCAGAGCAGAAATACAGCGGATCTGCAGAGGCACGAGGAGAGGTAAGTATCCGCCTGCCGGGGCCCTGAGCAAGCGGGGGGAAGGGCGGGCAATGGCACCGCTCCCCTCTCCTCCGCCCATAGCCCGGTGGGCCGGATAAAAGTCGCCCGCGGGCCGTAGTTTGACGACCCCTGCTTTAGATGGAACGTGACCTGATTTATTTGCTGAATAATCTGGAATGGATACATGAACTTGGTTGCCAGGTTCTTGCAACAAGTCTTTAAAGAGAACCTGTCGGCAGGATTTAGTCCTATAAACTAAAGCCATGGCTATAATGGCACTGTGATTGATGCTGATTAATATGATACCTGACGTGAAGGGATCTGCTCAGTGACTGCTGAATACTCACCTTATGAAGTTTTCAGAAAATGGCATCTTGTGTGCTTCAGGTCAGGACGTGGGGACAGGGTCTTCTGGTTCTCCGCCCCCCACAAGCCCCCTCTGCTTCTTGCAGGTATCACTGATTATGCAGTGACTTGCCTCCTTTTTAAAATTGCACACCGCCGCTGCCATCTTTGTGTGAGCGGCGCGTGCGCAGTGTGAGATGCGTCCAAAAAATGGCGCAGGAGGTGGCGAATGCACAGATCAAGATTTCGGATCAGTGAATTTTTGACTGAGCCGAAATCCCGATTGGTGCATGCGCCAACTCCTGCGCCATTTTACTGAAGTCCTGCACGCGGGACATCGGCTCCCACTGCGCACGCGCCGCCCACACAATGATATCGGCGGCGCGGAATTTTAAAAAGGAGGCAGGTCACTGAATAATCCGTGACCTGTACAAGAAGCAGAGGAGGCTGGTGGGGGGTGGAGAACCAGAAGAAGACCCTGCCCCCATGTCCCACCCTGAAGCACACTGGAGCACAAAAGACGTAATTTTATGAAAACTTCATAAGGTGAGTATTCAACGGCCACTGATCGGATCCCTTCACATCGGGTATCAGATTAATCAGCCTGAAGAGTCAGAAATTGAATTGTTGTGGGCAAATTCGGCTCAGAGAAGCAATTATGTTGATAGGGATTACAAAATATCCATAGTAATATAGCTCTATAGACTGATTGATTCTCTCAGTTTGCCCATTACTTTGGGAATGACAGGCATAGGAGAAGTCTAAGGAGATTTGTAATCTCTTGCAGAGTGCCCTCCACAACTGTACAGCAGATAAAAGTGCTGACTATGACCACAATGACCTGGATGATAGTGGACCCTTGCACCTCACGAAGATCTGTAAAAATTAAACGTCCATAAAAATCTCAGCCCTGAGCTCTCTCAGTATATGAAGAGGTTGAAGAGAACCAGGAGGTGCCTGATGAGATGGTACGGCAAACACTAGGGGCAAGATACTACAAATTCATGGGTAAGAATTATGCTGTGGCGGGGCTTGAAAATTCCCAGGGGCATCGGAGGACCTGGATAGGGTATTTGCCCTGCAGTATTTCCAAGACAGTGGGTGAGGATGAAGTCAAACCATGAGAGGGAAATTAACCTTCGAGCTTGGCGAAGAGGTCAAGCATAGCCTGTTCAACCTCGGATGGGCTTACAGCAGGCTTCATAACCAGTCCAGGTAAGTAAATTGTATCCAAAGGCAATGGTATTGATGTTGCTGCATCTTTGGAGTCTATGGTCTATTAAGGGATCGTACACACAGACAACACAATACAGGGTCAACTCCCCTTTTTATCTGGTGTCAGGTGTTATTTTCATATTGCCCACACCTATTACTTGCCACAGGTGAGTTTGAACGAGCATCACATGCTTCAAATAAAGTTGTTCACCCGCAATTTTGGAATGGTGACAACAATTTTGTCTGACCCCCTTTTTGGGGTTTTGTATGAAATGATGTCCAATTTGCCTGTTTTCTCAGTTTTTTTGTGTTATTCCAATACACACAAAGGAAATAAACATGTGTATAACAAAACATGCTGAATTGCAATAATTTTCTGGGAGAAATACATATTCTCAAACAATTTCAAGGGTGCCAAAACTTTCGTCCACGATTGTATTTTCTGATAGAAAAGATTACACATTGTTGGAACAGCATAATACTGTGAACAGTACCAAAATTAGCAAAGAAGAGTTTGTTATGCTTACAGCAGATGAATGGTTAACCACAGATCAGAGCAAGGAGGTAAAAGAAGATAATTGATAAATAAGCGGTAGTTTCCTGAAGAGGTGATTAGCCAGCTGAGAGAAATATATGAAGAAGCAAAACTCCTAAATTACAAGTGGTGACTGAATACATGGCTACTAAATATTCAGACAGCAAAAGCAATCTAAGTCAACCTTGAAAAGTCTTGCGTAAATGATGTCAAAAGAATTTTCTGGGTTACTTGAAAAACTCAGTGTGTATAGGAGCACATAGAATGTAGCGATAAAAGAAGAAAGAAGGGCCCAGTGCTGGTGCTAGGACAGGTGAGTAACAATTACACTGTGTATATGTGGCGCACCCCGAGGGTTCAGTCGCCACAGGGGTACAGCACCTCAGACCAAGGTGTGGTATCTCCTCTCCGAGGTAAGGATGGAGCACCTCTCAGGACTCAGCCATCCATTCAACACTACACCACTCCTGTCCTGAGGGGGGCTTTAAGGCACCATAGTGCTGCCCCAGCCTTGATAGAGGAGATGTGGGGGGGGGGCAACCAAAAGAAAGGGGGAACCATGTAGTGGGTGAGGGTGGAGGACGCACCTTTAGGTTACACTTACTAATTCATATTTAACTAACGGCCACCTTAGGTTCAAGGTCTTTTGATTGTGGTCTTCATCGCTGAATGTGACTTTCTGCTAAGAACCTGCAGCCTGTTGAAGATACACTTTCCTCGTTCTCTGGCCTTGAGACAAGGAGCGGGTTAGAGTTAACCGCTGTCTCTACCCGGTCAAGGTCCCTACCTAAGAAGGCCTGGAGGGGAGCGTAGGAGTAAAGCTCCACAGGCAAAAGGATCCCAGGGGATGCGGACGGAGCGGCGTACGCCACCTGCTACCCTCATTCTGGCCAAGTCAGAGGGACTCCTGCTGCAAGAGGGGTACCGTCCCCCGATATCTGGCTTTGCTACTTCACGTCTCAGTCAGAAAAGCCCGGAGGCTAGAGGATCCCACCGGGTAACGGACGGAGCGGAGTCGCCACCCGTACCCTTGTTCTGTGTATAGCCAGAGGGAGACCCAGCCTTGTAACACGCACCACATACGGACAGGAGAGGACCTAGTGGGAAATTCTAGGAACACTCTGGTGCGGGGGTCCTGATTGATGCACCTGAACTACCCGGAGTGTGCTGAACCCCTTCCTGGTGGCTGCAGCACGCCGTGAGGAGCAAGGAGAAGCCTTGCAGCTGACACCTAACAACGTGAGTAAAGTTTGGAAGACTGCATCCATTGCCTCCGGTTCCTTATTTCAGCGTGGCACCACACCTCACCACACCACCCACTACTACTCCCCTGATCCCTCTTCTCTGTCCTGAGGACCTGCTCCGCCTGTGGGGAGTAGTACCATCTTCTGCTGCCACGACATCCCGCCTCAGAGGACTGCCGCAGCGCTGGTGGAGGATCACCAGAAAACCACAGGTGGCGTAGTCATTACATCCACTCGATTACCACCGTCCCTCCTGGCCCTTATTTTTACTGTGATGACCCTGGGCACGGGCCGGGCCTAGGCCACGACTGCATCCACCCTACACAGGAGGCCCGGTTCCGAGTAACCCCATCTCTCAGGGTAGGTCTAGCGAGCGGGAGCGAGGCTTCACATATACTGTACACTGTCCCTGGTCCTATCTGGCTGTGGTGGACCGTTGCTTTCTGCTTAGACCTATGCTTAAGGTTATGTGTGCATACCCCAGAACTACTGATATCATGGGTGCATGCTTGGCCACAGCAGGAGAAGTCTGCTGGTAGATGAATATATGATTGGAAACAAATAGGAAAACAAGTGATCAGGCTCTGTAGGTAGAGAAAAAAATTATTTTTAGAAATAAATTGTATGTAAAAAGTATGTTGTTTCTTTAAGATATTTTACATAGGAAATATTTATTGTCATGGTAAAACCCCTTTAAAGAGAAGCTCTTTTCTTTTCTCCTGAAGCTTAGGTTTAGATTAAGCGAGTGAGTTGGTGGTCAACCGATTTCCATTATTTTCCCATTCTTGTCTGATTCCTTTTCTCTTTGTTGTTCTTTGTCAAATGTCTACCATATTATGTGTTTTGGAACTGTTTTATCTTCCCCTTTACTTTCTCTTTTTTTCTTGTTTTAGTTTAATGTTCTGCATGCCCAGGGTTTAATGGGAAACTTAGTGTCATGCAAGGTGAGGGAAAGATTAAGTGCACAACGACGGGAAAGGGGGAGTGGAGACCCCTAGGCAGATCTGACAACACCCTGACTGCCCTAACATTCCTAAATAGGTTCAGCACCTATCGCCGAGCAGGAAACCTGATCCCTGACTGCCCCTAGTGATAGGCCTTAGATAGGGAGGGGATAGGGTGAGCACTAGTCAGCCCCCACTGCAACTAAAGACAAACAGGTAAACAGACAAGGGAATACACTTAGCTTAAGAAGACACCAGAGAAATCACGCCAACTATCCTCCAAGGGAACTCCAGGAAGATACTAGCCGACTACTTGTACTTCAGGACAGGATATAGGAAAATAGAGCTATCACCAGTGACTCTCTGGAGAGACGGAAGGTATTTAAACATCCAGCAAGGGTGTGTCAATTAGCAGCCGAAGGTGGAGGTAACTGCTAGGTCCTAGAAGGAGAAGGATATCACTACACTACAGAGATGAAAAGATCAAGAAAGTGCCTGCAGAGCCAAGCGCAATGACCTTCTACAGCTGGATCCAGAACGACTGTCTGTCACACCTGAAACACCCGTGACAGTTTCCCCCCTTTCTACGAGTGGCCTCCAGACACTCTGGACCTGGTTTCTCAGGATGAGAGGCATGGAACGAACGAACCAGCCTAGGGGAATTCACTTAGAATGCTGAAACCCATATCCTTTCCTCTGGACCATAACCCTTACAGTGCATCAAGTGCTGTAGGGAACAACGCTGGAGACTGGAATCAACAATCCTCGAAATTTGAAACTCCAAATTATCATCAACCATGATTGGGGGTGGCGGCAGGGGAGAGGACTCAAGAGGTTCTACATATTTCTTGAGCAGAGAACTGTGGAACACATTGAAGATTTTAAGAGCAAGAGGTAACTCAAGACGAAACGCTGCAGGGTTAATGACTACGGTTATTTTATAGGGGCCAATAAACCTAGGTCCCAGCTTCCAGGAAGAGAGCGACGAAGCAAAACGTTCCTCCTCAGGAATTCCCCAAAGCCTCCCCCCCACTAAAAGTACCAAATTGTGGATGAAAACCGTATGCACCAAAGAGCGATGACCTGCTGGTAGATTCTTGGCGATGAATATTAATAGCAAGCTCAACCAACGGTAAGTAAGATGCCCAATCCTCTTGGTTTTCGGAGACAAAACACCTGAGGTAAGCCTCTAAATTCTGATTAATGCGCTCGGTCTGCCCATTCAACTGACGATGGAAGGCAGAGGAAAAAGACAGCTGCACCCCCAGGCAAGTACAGAAAGCTTTCCAGAACTTAGAAACAAACTGGGTTCTCCCACCTGACATCACATCGGAGTGAACCCCGTGAAGCTTCACGATCTCCTTAATAAAAACCTCAGCAAGAGTCTTGGCATTTTGAAGTGCTGGTAATGCGATTAAATGAACCATTTTACTGAACCTATCTACAACCACCAAAACCACAGTCTTGCCTGCAGATACCGGTAGGTCAGTAATAAAATCCATGGACCTACCGGTATCTGCAGGCAAGACTGTGTCCATGGCCAGCTAGGAATAGGCAGTGCCAAGCGCAATGACCGTCTACAGCTGGATCCAGAACGACTGTCTGTCACACCTGACACACCGGCGACACTTAGCTTATGTCGGATGCATAGGTCAATTGACCAAAATGTTTGTTTTTATTTTTTTCTTTCTGTTTCTGTTCTGTTTCTTATGGCTGAGCCCAGTAACCCTTTTTAACAATAAGAAAGTAAAAACAAAAATGCAATAAAAAGTGATCACATGTACCCCAAAATGGTATCAATAAACACGTCAAATTGCTCTACAAAAAATCAAGCTCTGATATAGTGACATCGACTCAAAAATAAAGAGGTTATGAGCCTCAAAAAACGGCAACCCAAACCAATTTTTTTTTTTACAAATTTCTGGGGTGTTTTTTTCGCCACTTAAGTAAAAAAAATCCAATGTTTGGTATCGCCGTATTGGTAGTGAAATGAGGAAATGTGTTCTCATGTCATTTTGACCAAAGAGCGATGTTCAAACAAGATCACTTGGAATTATTTTACCTCTTTTCAGTATATTACATGTTGAAGTGAATGTTCTCATTCATAACTATAAATCATCCAGTAAAAAAAGCCTTCATACGGCTTTGTAGATGAAAAATTAAAAAAGTCATGACTGTTGGAAGAAGGGCAGAAAAATACGAAAGTGCAAAAATTAAAATTGGGTGCAGCAGGAAAGGAGAAAGTGGTAACCTGTTTCATCAAAAACTTAATAAAAATGTCTGTGATCAAAAAAGTAATAATGATGCCTTCTCAAAAAGTAATAACAACACCTTTATGTCACGCCTGCCACAAAAAAAGTAAAGTTTATACTCACCTGACACAATCGAATCCTGAGCTCCCCTGCAACCTGCCCAAAAGGACAGAGGCAGCACAATGCAGTGACATCATTGCAGAGTCTACACTGGCTTACATCATGGAGAAAGGTGGGACCTGATTCTCTCCTCTACTACACGATCTATCTGTATCGGTGGCATGTTGTCGTCCATAGAGATCAAAAACGTGTATACCCATAGATCTAGATATTTGAGGTGAGCGGCACCAGTGCTATTTTTTTGTGTGGGGGAATCCCCCCCCCCCCCTCCAACACTGTGCAACTATGACCAAGGTACTTGTAGTAGGAGCATTATCCTATATAACTTTACACATGTACATGTCCTTCAGTATGTGCATTGTCCCGATCGGCAACGTGCCTCATCCAGCATCTGCTACCCATGTAGGAGGCAAAGATACCTCTGAAACGACTGAATAAACGAGGATGACTGCTAATTATTTTGGTTATTTATCTTTATTATTATTGAAGGAAATATTCCCGATGAACATTGGAGAGTGGTAAATGACGAGCATTGAGCAGATGTGGATATGAGGAGTTTGTGTTGTTACTGCAGCAATTACGATAATTGGAATAATTAGTGAATATTTGACCCCAGTCCATGCCCGGGTCTGTGATATGATGGGTGTTTTACAGTCCGGCAATGCTGATCTGATTATTTTTTGTACTATGGTAACATCATGGATGAAGAGTATCTGTCCAACATTACGAATGATGCTTTCAGAGAATTTGCAGAACGACAATCGCCAAACTGGCAAATAAATGGCAAATAAACTGGTTGATGTTCTCCTCAAAGACATCCACTAAAATTCAAAAGTCCTGTTCCTGCAGATTGTATTCTGATGGTATAGAATTGGTTGATACCGGAATCAGGACTTTGTCCACTGTAAGGCTGGGTTCACAAATACAGACCGCAATCCCCGGTCAGGGTCTCCAGAACCTCGCATGTCTAAGAGGCTGTAGGTTTAGGGCAGGAGACTCCTGGTCAGTCCAGGCATTGTTGTCACGGGTGTGTCAGGTGTGACAGACAGTCGTTCTGGAGCAGGCTGCAGAAGGTCACTGCACTTGGCATTGCATAAGCCTTCTTGATCCTCTCATCTCTTTAGTGTTGTTATATTCCTCTTCCTTTAGGACCAAGCAGCTACCTCCACCTTCCGCTGCTGATTGACACACCCTTACTTGGTAGTTAAAAACTCTCAGTTTCACCAGAGAGGCGCCGGTGATAGTGCTATGTACTTCTGTGTTGGCTTGGAGCATTAGCAGTTGGCTAGTTTCTTCTCCGGTGCCCTTGGAGGACAGTTGGCGCTATCTCTCTGGTGTCTGTTCAAGGTAAGTGTATCCCCCTTGTTTGTCTACCTTGTTGTCTTCAGTAGTGATGGGTGAGCACTAAAATGCTCGGGTGCTCGATGCTCGGGTCGAGCACACTGGAATACTCGGGTGCTCGACCCAAGCAAAGAGCCCAATGTAAGTCTATGGGAAACTCGAGCATTTTTCAGGCGGCTCCCCCCAGCGGTCTGCAGAGGCCTAAAAATTGCCTAAATCGATGGGAACAGTGCTCAGATGACATGGGAACAGCATGGGAAAAACCCCTGGAAGCATTTCTGACTCCCAGGTCACTGCTGTCAACAACGTTGTCAGAGGTATTACACCACTTTTACGGACTCACAATAAAACATACAAAATCGAAACCAAAATGAATTTTCCTGGTAAATATGTTAAAGAACATCCTTTCCAGGGTAATTACTTGTATATAAGGCAAAATAACCAAAACCAAAAATACTCCTCCACACCTTGGGCTATGTTCACACGTAGCGTTTTTGATGCATTTTTGCACTTTTGCATTGCTTTCAACCATGACAAATGTATTCACCGGAAGATGTCATTTTAACATTTTACAACCTTATCTGGCCATGTGGTGTGTGTCACATCATCAGACACATCGTGTTTCATTTATGAAGGAGGGACTCTGAAAGTCACAAAGCTTATTTTAATAGGGCCATCAGGCGGCCTTTACTATTCTTAAAGGTCCAGCAGTCGTCCCTCACTATTCTTAGAGAGCCATCAGCCGGCTATGCTTTGTTGTTCCCATTACTAAAGAGTGGGTCTCCTACACTGTTATTGCGTATGCAGCGAGTGACAGGGCTGCCTAAAATTTGGACGCACCCAAATACCCCTTTGAAAATTTGGACACACAGTCCAATATCGCTTTGAAGAGACTTAGAGGAGGGCCTCCTGAAAACAATGTTCCCATTAGTGCAGTGAATGCAAGGGTTGTCAAAAATTTGGGGGCACTCCAATGCCCCTTGGAAGAAATGTGGAGGTCAGAGGGCCTTCTGAAAACAATGTTCCCATTATTAGGAAGTGGGTCTCCCAAAGTATTGGCCTATGCAGTGAATGCAAGGGCTGAAAAAAAAATTGGGAGGCACTCCAATACCACTTGGAAGAGACGTGGAGGTCAGAGGGCCTCCTGAAAACAATGTTCCCATTATTAGGAAATGGGTATGTGACGCCTCTACTCAGAAAGCCCGTGTTTTACCCTCGGTGTTGGGGGACTCGGTGTCGGGCCCTGCGTTGAAGAGATGGGATGCAGCCATGGCCCGGGCCCGACCCGTGCTTAGGGCCGTCACATTAGAAAGAGATGGTGTGGGCTGTTCCGGGTTGAGTGGCTGATTAACGACTACGCCACCTGTGGTGTCTGGTGAAGGGTCACCAGCGCCGCTACAGTCTGCTGAGGCCTGGTGTCGTGGCGGCTAAAGTTCTCACTGCTCCCCACAGGCGGAGCAAGACCTCAGGGCAGGCAAGACAGGATGAAGGGGGGTAGTGTTAGCGCGGGGAGTACGGGCACCGCGTCGCGTGGTATGGTGCGTAATGAACAGTCTGGAAGCCATAGGGGTGAACTTCCAAGGCTTTACTCACTCAGAGATGTTAGCGAGAAGGCGACTCCCTGCTCCTCGCAGAGTCCTGCGGCCACCAGGGACGGGGGTCCGACTACCTCCGTGGAAGTCCAGTGTTCGGTAGCGACCCTGCACCAGAGTGTTCCTGCACTACAGACTTCACCCATTTCCGTCTGTGCGTGTGTAGATAGGCCAGGTCTCCCTCTGAGCTCCGCTCAGGTGTAGGGGTTGGGCGGCAATTCCTCTCCATCCGACACCCGGTGGGATCCTCAGGGCCTAACCGGGCTTTCCCGTCCTGGACGTAGAGTACAAGGTCGGGTGTCGGGGGCCAGTACCCCTCTTGCAGCCGGAATCCCTCTGAATAGATCAGGTAGGTGAGGACAGGTGGGGTACTCCGCTCCGTCTGCATCCTCCCCGGGACCCATTTGCTAGGGAGCCACACTCTAAAGCTCCCGGGCCTTCTTGATCCTGGTCCTCGGCCGGGTTGAGACATTCCTTGTCTGTAACCTACCTCTCGTCCCATTATCAGGGTACGAGGGCTGTGTCCCTTGCCGGTGCAGGCCCACACAGGATCTGCACTCCTGGAGGGAAGTCACATTACACACAGTAGTTTGACAGCACATAGCAACCAGGGCTGACTAGCCAGGTTGTGCCAGGATACTCCAAAGACCAGAGACGATCTCTGAACAAAAAGGACCGAACGACCAAGAGAAGAACCAAGATCAAAGATGGGATTCTATTAAGTATCAAATTTGAAGTGTAACCATCTAACTGTTCCTCCACCCACACCCACTAACTGGTTCCTACCACTTTGTGTTCCCCAGTCTCCCTGTAGGGGAGCAGCACCTAGTGCATATTAGCTCCCTCTGGTGGAAATGTGGTGTTGGATGCAAAAGGCTAGGTCACTACCATCACACTGGCCTTACCTCAGAGGAGGAACACCACCTTCCATTGAAGAAGTGCAGCATTCCTGTGGCGGTCGAACCCTCAGGGGCGCCACAGGTATCCCATAGTGTTGGCCTATGCAGTGGATGCCAGGGCTGCCAAAAATTGGGAGGCACTCCAATGCACCTTGGAAAAGATGTGGAGGAGGGCCTCATAAAAAAATGTTCCCATTAGAAAGGAGAGGGTCTCCAAAACTTGTAATGCCCATGCACTAAGCGTATGGGCTGACAAACATTTACCCCTGGGGGGTATACATGAACATACGGTATAAAATTTGTTTTTAATGGCATCATAAATACCCTTTAAAAAAATTATGTGGGTGTTGCATCACGGACCACGGTCACCCTGGTGATATGGTGGTGGAGGATGAGGAGAAGGAGGAGGACAGGAGCAAATAGCCAAAATCAGGAAGCGTAAACCCATGTGTGGGTGTGAAAATTTGCATGGGAATACACCTCCTAAAAAAAGACACTGAATTTGAGTTTATGTTACGCTGCTATCATTCGGTGGTGTTGAGAAGTCTGGCCCAATCCAGCCCTTGTTCATTTTTATAAGAGTCAGCCTGTCAGCATTTTCAGTTGACAGGCGGATGCGCTTATCAGTTATAATTCCACCAGCGGCACTAAAAACCTGCTCTGATAAAATGCTGGAGGCAGGGCACGCCAGGACCTCCAAGGCATAGAGAGCCATCTCATTCCACGTATCCAGCTTTGAGACCCAATAATTATAAGGCACAGAGGAATCACGGAGGATGTTGGTACGGTCGGCAAGGTACTCCCTCAGCCCAAATTTTGCACTCCTTGTGAGAGTACCCCGCCCCTCAGGGCCTGTGCGATGGGAGGGGCTGAGAAAACTCTCCCAGAACTTTGACAGTGTTCCCCTGCCTCTGCTGGATTGGAGTTGTGTCTCTCTCGCCTGTACTCCTTGGTTGTCCAACGAACTGTGACCTCTACCGCCAGCGTTTTCAGATGGGCATTTTTTTTAATAGTGGCGCAACAAGGGCCTTCTGGTACTGCCCCATTTTTGTAGACCTGTCCGCCTAAGGAATTAAAGATATAAAGTTCTCCTTGTAGCGTGGGTCTAGAGGTGTCACCAACCAGAAATGACTGTCTCCCAAAATTTGGAGAACGCGAGGGTCACGGGAAAGGCAAAGTAACATAAACTCAGACATGAGTGCCAGACTGCTAACAGGCAAGACTTCCATGAGGACGAATGGAGTACGGCTGACCATGCTCTCCTCCTCATCCTCCCCCCTGTCCTCAGGCCATCCACGCTGTACAGACGGTATGACAGTTGTGCAGGTAGTACCATCTGTAACATACCTGGCGGCGTCCTTGCATAGTGGTCCATCTCCCACTGTGCAAGAGCGCGCACTTGATCTCCAATCCAGAATGTCTCTCTGGCTTCCCTCCATGCTGTCTGCTTGCTTCTGTTTCTGCTGCTTAAGGGCGGCGCCCGATCACTTCCTGCTTTTTGTACCTGCTGCAGGCACACCCCTTGTGCGTCCTCAGCCTATTGCTGTCTGTCACCTGGTATTTAAACCAGCTGCTCCAATTAACCCATGCCTGAGCATTGTGTTCTGTCAGTTGGCTTTTGGTCACTGATATGCCAGGTCCCGTTTATGTTTCCTGCCTTCGGTATCAGTTCCCGTATCTGAACTGTGTCCTGTCTGTATTATCTTCTAGCCTGTTGTCTTCTGCCTATCCTGGAGGCTGTATTTCCAGGTCTGTGTGAACACGCTCCTGCCTGTTCGTTCCGCCTTCTAGGGGCCGCATACCTAGACCCGCTCCTGTATCTTGCTGCTGTGTCTGTTCTTGTCTGAATACTCTCCTAGCCTGTTTTGTTTTTCTCTATGTCCGTACCTTCCCTTTTTCTGCAGAGTCTGAACTCGTACCTAACTCCTGCTCGTTGTCACTGTACTTCCGTTTGTGAGTTTGTGGTCCACTCGCTACTTCTCTGCAAGTACCCTGTGGGTATCTGGTTCTGCCTTTCCCTTCCTGTCTGTTCCGTGTGAACTGAGCCCTGTCCCTTTCGCTCTGCCTTGCTTGACGCTTCGGCGGTTCTTGCCTGCTCAGCCTTGTCCACCGCGTCTGCGGTTTCGCTTTGCTCAGCCTTGTCCACCGCGTCTGCGGTTTCGCTTTGCTCAGCCCTGTCCACCGCGTCTGCGGTTTCGCTTTGCACAGCCCTGTCCACCGCGTCTGCGGTTTCTCTTTGCTCAGCCCTGTCCACCGCGTCTGCGGTTTCGCTTTGCTCAGCCCTGTCCACCGCGTCTGCGGTTTCGCTTTGCTCAGCCCTGTCCACCGCGTCTGCGGTTTCGCTTCGCTCAGCCCTGTCCACCGCGTCTGCGGTTTCGCTTCGCTCAGTCCTGTCCACCGCGTCTGCGGTTTCGCTTCGCTCAGCCCTGTCCACCGCGTCTGCGGTTTCGCTTCGCTCAGCCCTGTCCACCGCGTCTGCGGTTTCGCTTCGCTCAGCCCTGTCCACCGCGTCTGCGGTTTCGCTTCGCTCAGCCCTGTCCACCGCGTCTGCGGTTTCGCTTCGCTCAGCCCTGTCCACCGCGTCTGCGGTTTCGCTTCGCTCAGCCCTGTCCACCGCGTCTGCGGTTTCGCTTCGCTCAGCCCTGTCCACCGCATCTGCGGTTTCGCTTCGCTCAGCCCTGTCCACCGCGTCTGCGGTTTCGCTTCGCTCAGCCCTGTCCACCGCGTCTGCGGTTTCGCTTTGCTCAGCTTTGTCTACCGCGTATGCGGTTTTGCTCTGCTCAGCCTTGACTACCGCATCTGCGGTTTTGCTCTGCTCAGCCTTGTCTTCCGCGTCTGCGGTTCTGCTCTGCTCTGCCTTGTCTACCGCCTCTGCGGTTCTGCTCTGCTCGGCTTTGACTATCGCGTCTGCGGTTTCGCTTTGCTCTGTTTGTTTACCGCATCTGCGGCTCCGAATTTGTCTTCCAGTCTGTACTGGACCCTACCCAGCCTGCGCTCTAGTCTGCCTGTTCCTGTATTCCCCGGTGTGGGTCAACAGCCGTGGCCGGAGTCTGACCTGGAGTAGACCCTGGTCCCTCTGCTCGGTTCCTCCCTGGTGCACTGGCGTCGTATGCCGTCGTGCGACCTTGGTCGGATCGGGCAGATACTTAGTTACGCCCCTCCAGACACTCTCCGGTTCATGGCACAGTGGAACCACTAAACACGCACACGCCAGTCAGTCCGGGCGTGTGCATTACAGCATGCTCAGGCCATGGTTCCCGTTGAGCCCCACGGCCTTCGCTCTCTGAGACGTTTTCCAGCGAATACGTGCATTAAAAATAAATAAAAAAATATATATATATATTTTTTTTTCTTTAGCTGAGTTCCAGGCGAATTACGCACCCGTCCAGATGGATCTTTCTGCACTCGTTCCTGCGGATCCGCCACGGTACTATGGGGATCCAAGACAGAGTCGTGCATTTGTGGAGCAATGCATGCTACACTTCAAGTTCTACCCTCTTTGTTTTCCCACCGATCGGGCTAAGGTGGGATTCATGATGTCTTACCTAGCGGGTGATGCCTTGAAATGGATCACCCCCCTATGGGACGCACAGGATCCTATCGCCCTGGACATAATGGCCTTCCTGGTGGCCTTTCCAATGGTCTTCGATGATCCTAACCTGGAGGCTCCTGCTGAAGCTTCACTTCCCAATATTCCAGAGCAGCCCCGATGGGTAATGTGTGTGGGTAGCGCACTAGTCCTCCTGCCCGAAGAGACTACTGCCCATCCAGAATCCACACAGGATGACTACGCTCTTCGGAATACTTCTCCCAACCTCAAGAGGCAGTCCAGACGTGCTAGGCGTAGAGGCGAGCCGTCACGCCTGGGTTTGTCCTCCCAAAGACCTCCTGATCCCAACCTTGAAGTCCCTGCCGAAGCTTCATTTCCCTGTATCCCGGAGCAGCCCCTACGGGTAATATGCGTGGGTAGCGCACCTGTTCTCCTGCCCGAAGAGACTTCTGCCCACCTAGAATCCTCCGGGATACCACCTAATGACAAATGGAGAGAGACTTCCCTACACCCGGTACCCGATACTTCGTCCGCTCCGTCCTGTGAGCCTGACAATGGGTACCTCAAAGCGGTAGTTAACCCCGAGTCTCTACACCCCTCCAACCAGGCGGAGGACCTCCAGTTGTCTCCAGAACCCTTCGGGGTGCTACCTGGTAGCAAATGGACAGAGTCTTCCCTCTACTCTGTACCTGATACCTCACCCGCTTCGTCCAGTGAGTCCGACCTAGTGTACTCCGAAGCAGAGGTTATCCCCGAGTCTCTACACCCCTCCGACCAGGCGGAGGACCTCCAGTTGTCTCCTGAACCCTTCGGGGTGCTACCTGATAGCGAATGGACAGAGACTCTCCTGTACTCGGTACCTGATACCTCGCCCGCTTCTTCCAGTGAGTCCGACCCAGTGTTCTCCGAAGCAGAGGTTACCCATGAGTCTCTTCACCCCTCCGACCTGGCGGAGGACCTCCAGTTGTCTCCTGAGCCCTTCGGGGTGCTACCTGGTAGCGAAAGGACAGAGACTCTCCTATGCTCTGTACCTGATACCTCGCTCGCTTCGTCCAGTGAGTCCAACCTAGTGTACTCCGAAGCAGAGGTTACTCCCGAGTCTCTACACCCCTCCGACCAGGCGGATGACCTCCAGTTGTCTCCAGAACCCTTCGGGGTGCCACCTGGTGGTGAATGGACAGAGACTTTCCTATATCCTGGATCTGATACCTCGCTCGCTTCGCCTAGTGAGTCTAACCTAGTGTACTCCGAAGCAGAGGTTATTCCCGAATCTCTACACCACTCTGACCAGGCGGAGGACCTCCATTTGTCTCCAGAACCCTTCGGGGTGCCACCTGGTGGTGAATGGACAGAGACTTTCCTATACTCGGCACCCGATACCTCGCCTGCTTCGTCCAGTGAGTCTGACCTAGTGTTTTCTGAAGCAGAGGTTACCCCCGAGTCTCTGCACTCCTCTGACCCGGCAGAGGACCTCCAGGTGTCTCCTGAACCCTTCGGGGTGCTACTTGATAGCGAATGGACAGAGACTCTCCTATACTCGGTACCTGATACCTCGCCTGCTTCATCCAGTGAGTCTGAACAAGTGTACTCCGAAGCGGAGGTTACCCCCGAGTCTCTGCCCCCCTCCAACCCGGCGGAGGACTTCCAGTTGTCTTCTGTACCCTCTGGCGTGCCACCTGAAAATATGTGGAGACTTCCTTGTGTGCTGTTCCTGGTACTCCACCCGTTTCGTCTGTTGCTGAGGATGGCTGGATAGGAGGTAGCATCCTAGCTACCCAGAGGAGACCAGCTTTTCCTGTGGACAGTGGAAGTGATCTCCTTGAAGTGAAGGATTGGCCCTCGAATTCCCTGCGGAAGATTCTGGCAGGCCTGAAGAAGAGGGGGCGTAAGGGGGGGGTACTGTAACATACCTGGCGGCGTCCTTGCATAGTGGTCCATCTCCCACTGTGCAAGAGCGCGCACTTGATCTCCAATCCAGAATTTCTCTCTGGCTTCCCTCCATGCTGTCTGTTTGCTTCTGTTTCTGCTGCTTAAGGGCGGCGCCCGATCACTTCCTGCTTTTTGTACCTGCTGCAGGCACACCCCTTGTGCGTCCTCAGCCTATTGCTGTCTGTCACCTGGTATTTAAACCAGCTGCTCCAATGAACCCATGCCTGAGCATTGCGTTCTGTCAGTTGGCTTTTGGTCACTGATATGCCAGGTCCCATTTATGTTTCCTGCCTTCGGTATCAGTTCCCGTGTCTGAACTGTGTCCTGTCTGTATTATCTTCTAGCCTGTTGTCTTCTGCCTATCCTGGAGGCTGTATTTCCAGTGCCTGTGTGAACACGCTCCTGCCTGTTCGTTCCGCCTTCTAGGGGCCGCATACCTAGACCCGCTCCTGTATCTTGCTGCTGTGTCTGTTCTTGTCTGAATACTCTCCTAGCCTGTTTTGTTTTTCTCTATGTCCGTACCTTCCCTTTTTCTGCAGAGTCTGAAATCGTTCCTAACTCCTGCTCGTTGTCACTGTACTTCCGTTTGTGAGTTTGTGGTCCACTCGCTACTTCTCTGCAAGTACCCTGTGGGTATCTGGTTCTGCCTTTCCCTTCCTGTCTGTTCCGTGTGAACTGAGCCCTGTCTGCCTTGCTTGCCGCTTCGGCGGTTCTTGCCTGCTCAGCCTTGTCCACCGCGTCTGCGGTTTCGCTTTGCTCAGCCTTGTCCACCGCGTCTGCGGTTTCGCTTTGCTCAGCCCTGTCCACCGCGTCTGCGGTTTCACTTTGCTCAGCCCTGTCCACCGCATCTGCAGTTTCGCTTTGCTCAGCCCTGTCCACCGCGTCTACGGTTTCGCTTTGCTCAGCCCTGTCCACCGCGTCTGCGGTTTCGCTTTGCTCAGCTTTGTCTACCGCGTATGCGGTTTTTCTCTGCTCAGCCTTGTCTACCGCGTCTGCGGTTTTGCTCTGCTCAGCCTTGTCTACCGCGTCTGCGGTTCTGCTCTGCTCTGCCTTGTCTACCGCGTCTGCGGTTCTGCTCTGCTCGGCCTTGACTATCGCGTCTGCGGTTTCGCTTTGCTCTGTTTGTTTACCGCATCTGCGGCTCCGAATTTGTCTTCCAGTCTGTACTGGACCCTACCCAGCCTGCGCTCTAGTCTGCCTGTTCCTGTATTCCCCGGTGTGGGTCAACAGCCGTGGCCGGAGTCTGACCTGGAGTAGACCCTGGTCCCTCTGCTCGGTTCCTCCCTGGTGCACTGGCGTCGTATGCCGTCGTGCGACCTTGGTCGGATCGGGCAGATACTTAGTTACGCCCCTCCAGACACTCTCCGGTTCATGGCACAGTGGAACCACTAAACATGCACACGCCAGTCAGTCCGGGCGTGTGCATTACAGCATGCTCAGGCCATGGTTCCCGTTGAGCCCCACGGCCTTCGCTCTCTGAGACGTTTTCCAGCGAATACGTGCATTAAAAATAAATAAAAATATATATATATATATTTTTTTTTCTTTAGCTGAGTTCCAGGCGAATTACGCACCCGTCCAGATGGATCTTTCTGCACTCGTTCCTGCGGATCCGCCACGGTACTATGGGGATCCAAGACAGAGTCGTGCATTTGTGGAGCAATGCATGCTACACTTCAAGTTCTACCCTCTTTATTTTCCCACCGATCGGGCTAAGGTGGGATTCATAATGTCTTACCTAGCGGGTGATGCCTTGAAATGGATCACCCCCCTATGGGACGCACAGGATCCTATCGTCCTGGACATAATGGCCTTCCTGGTGGCCTTTCTAATGGTCTTCGATGATCCTAACCTGGAGGCTCCTGCTGAAGCTTCACTTCCCAATATTCCGGAGCAGCCCCGATGGGTAATGTGTGTGGGTAGCGCACTAGCCCTTCTGCCCCTCCTTGCTCAGCCCTGTCCACCGCGTCTGCGGTTTCGCTTTGCTCAGCCCTGTCCACCGCGTCTGCGGTTTCGCTTTGCTCAGCCCTGTCCACCGCGTCTGCGGTTTCGCTTTGCTCAGCCCTGTCCACCGCGTCTGCGGTTTCGCTTTGCTCAGCCCTGTCCACCGCGTCTGCGGTTTCGCATTGCTCAGCCCTGTCCACCGCGTCTGCGGTTTCGCTTTGCTCAGCCCTGTCCACCGCGTCTGCGGTTTCGCTTTGCTCAGCCCTGTCCACCGCGTCTGCGGTTTTGCTTTGCTCAGCCCTGTCCACCGCGTCTGCGGTTTCGCTTTGCTCAGCCCTGTCCACCGCGTCTGCGGTTTCGCTTTGCTCAGCCCAGTCCACCGCGTCTGCGGTTTCGCTTCGCTCAGCCCTGTCCACCGCGTCTGCGGTTTCGCTTCGCTCAGCCCTGTCCACCGCGTCTGCGGTTTCGCTTCGCTCAGCCCTGTCCACCGCGTCTGCGGTTTCGCTTTGCTCAGCCCAGTCCACCGCGTCTGCGGTTTCGCTTTGCTCAGCCCTGTCCACCGCGTCTGCGGTTTCGCTTCGCTCAGCCCTGTCCACCGCGTCTGCGGTTTCACTTTGCTCAGCCCTGTCCACCGCGTCTGCGGTTTCGCTTCGCTCAGCCCTGTCCACCGCGTCTGCGGTTTCGCTTTGCTCAGCTTTGTCTACCGCGTATGCGGTTTTTCTCTGCTCAGCCTTGTCTACCGCGTCTGCGGTTTTGCTCTGCTCAGCCTTGTCTACCGCGTCTGCGGTTCTGCTCTGCTCTGCCTTGTCTACCGCGTCTGCGGTTCTGCTCTGCTCGGCCTTGACTATCGCGTCTGCGGTTTCGCTTTGCTCTGTTTGTTTACCGCATCTGCGGCTCCGAATTTGTCTTCCAGTCTGTACTGGACCCTACCCAGCCTGCGCTCTAGTCTGCCTGTTCCTGTATTCCCCGGTGTGGGTCAACAGCCGTGGCCGGAGTCTGACCTGGAGTAGACCCTGGTCCCTCTGCTCGGTTCCTCCCTGGTGCACTGGCGTCGTATGCCGTCGTGCGACCTTGGTCGGATCGGGCAGATACTTAGTTACGCCCCTCCAGACACTCTCCGGTTCATGGCACAGTGGAACCACTAAACATGCACACGCCAGTCAGTCCGGGCGTGTGCATTACAGCATGCTCAGGCCATGGTTCCCGTTGAGCCCCACGGCCTTCGCTCTCTGAGACGTTTTCCAGCGAATACGTGCATTAAAAATAAATAAAAATATATATATATATTTTTTTTTTTCTTTAGCTGAGTTCCAGGCGAATTACGCACCCGTCCAGATGGATCTTTCTGCACTCGTTCCTGCGGATCCGCCACGGTACTATGGGGATCCAAGACAGAGTCGTGCATTTGTGGAGCAATGCATGCTACATTTCAAGTTCTACCCTCTTTATTTTCCCACCGATCGGGCTAAGGTGGGATTCATAATGTCTTACCTAGCGGGTGATGCCTTGAAATGGATCACCCCCCTATGGGACGCACAGGATCCTATCGTCCTGGACATAATGGCCTTCCTGGTGGCCTTTCTAATGGTCTTCGATGATCCTAACCTGGAGGCTCCTGCTGAAGCTTCACTTCCCAATATTCCGGAGCAGCCCCGATGGGTAATGTGTGTGGGTAGCGCACTAGCCCTTCTGCCCCTCCTTGCTCAGCCCTGTCCACCGCGTCTGCGGTTTCGCTTTGCTCAGCCCTGTCCACCGCGTCTGCGGTTTCGCTTTGCTCAGCCCTGTCCACCGCGTCTGCGGTTTCGCTTTGCTCAGCCCTGTCCACCGCGTCTGCGGTTTCGCTTTGCTCAGCCCTGTCCACCGCGTCTGCGGTTTCGCATTGCTCAGCCCTGTCCACCGCGTCTGCGGTTTCGCTTTGCTCAGCCCTGTCCACCGCGTCTGCGGTTTCGCTTTGCTCAGCTCTGTCCACCGCGTCTGCGGTTTTGCTTTGCTCAGCCCTGTCCACCGCGTCTGCGGTTTCGCTTTGCTCAGCCCTGTCCACCGCGTCTGCGGTTTCGCTTTGCTCAGCCCAGTCCACCGCGTCTGCGGTTTCGCTTTGCTCAGCCCTGTCCACTGCGTCTGCGGTTTCGCTTCGCTCAGCCCTGTCCACCGCGTTTGCGGTTTCGCTTCGCTCAGCCCTGTCCACCGCGTCTGCGGTTTCGCTTCGCTCAGCCCTGTCCACCGCGTCTGCGGTTTCGCTTTGCTCAGCCCTGTCCACCGCGTCTGCGGTTTCGCTTCGCTCAGCCCTGTCCACCGCGTCTGCGGTTTCACTTTGCTCAGCCCTGTCCACCGCGTCTGCGGTTTCGCTTCGCTCAGCCCTGTCCACCGCGTCTGCGGTTTCGCTTCACTCAGCCCTGTCCACCGCGTCTGCGGTTTTGCTTCGCTCAGCCCTGTCCACCGCGTCTGCGGTTTCGCTTCGCTCAGCCCTGTCCACCGCGTCTGCGGTTTCACTTTGCTCAGCCCTGTCCACCGCGTCTGCGGTTTCGCTTTGCTCAGCCCTGTCCACCGCGTCTGCGGTTTCGCTTCACTCAGCCCTGTCCACCGCGTCTGCGGTTTTGCTTCGCTCAGCCCTGTCCACCGCGTCTGCGGTTTCGCTTCGCTCAGCCCTGTCCACCGCGTCTGCGGTTTTGCTTCGCTCAGCCCTGTCCACCGCATCTGCGGTTTCGCTTCGCTCAGCCCTGTCCACCGCGTCTGCGGTTTCGCTTCGCTCAGCCCTGTCTACCGCGTCTGCGGTTTCGCTTCGCTCAGCCCTGTCCACCGCGTCTGCGGTTTCGCTTCACTCAGCCCTGTCCACCGCGTCTGCGGTTTCGCTTCGCTCAGCCCTGTCCACCGCGTCTGCGGTTTCGCATTGCTCAGCCCTGTCCACCGCGTCTGCGGTTTCGCTTTGCTCAGCCCTGTCCACCGCGTCTGCGGTTTCGCTTTGCTCAGCCCTGTCCACCGCGTCTGCGGTTTCGCTTTGCTCAGCCCAGTCCACCGCGTCTGCGGTTTCGCTTCGCTCAGCCCTGTCCACCGCGTCTGCGGTTTCGCTTCGCTCAGCCCTGTCCACCGCGTCCGCGGTTTCGCTTCGCTCAGCCCTGTCCACCGCGTCCGCGGTTTCGCTTCGCTCAGCCCTGTCCACCGCGTCCGCGGTTTCGCTTCGCTCAGCCCTGTCCACCGCGTCTGCGGTTTCGCTTCGCTCAGCCCTGTCCACCGCGTCTGCGGTTTCACTTTGCTCAGCCCTGTCCACCGCGTCTGCGGTTTTGCTTTGCTCAGCCCTGTCCACCGCGTCTGCGGTTTCGCTTCACTCAGCCCTGTCCACCGTGTCTGCGGTTTTGCTTCGCTCAGCCCTGTCCACCGCGTCTGCGGTTTCGCTTCGCTCAGCCCTGTCCACCGCGTCTGCGGTTTTGCTTCGCTCAGCCCTGTCCACCGCATCTGCGGTTTCGCTTCGCTCAGCCCTGTCCACCGCGTCTGCGGTTTCGCTTCGCTCAGCCCTGTCTACCGCGTCTGCGGTTTCGCTTCGCTCAGCCCTGTCCACCGCGTCTGCGGTTTCACTTTGCTCAGCCCTGTCCACCGCATCTGCGGTTTCGATTCGCTCAGCCTTGTCTACCGCGTATGCGATTTTGCTCTGCTCAGCCTTGTCTACCGCGTCTGCGGTTTTGCTCTGCTCAGCCTTGTCTACCGCGTCTGCGGTTCTGCTCTGCTCTGCCTTGTCTACCGCGTCTGCGGTTCTGCTCTGCTCGGCCTTGACTACCGCGTCTGCGGTTTCGCTTTGTTCTGTTTGTTTACCGCATCTGCGGCTCCGAATTTGTCTTCCAGTCTGTACTGGACCCTACCCAGCCTGCGCTCTAGTCTGCCTGTTGCTGTATTCCCCGGTGTGGGTCAACAGCCGTGGCCGGAGTCTGACCTGGAGAAGACCCTGGTCCCTCTGCTCGGTTCCTCCCTGGTGCACTGGCGTCGTATGCCGTCGCGCGACCTTGGTCGGATCGGGCAGATACTTAGCCACGCCCCTCCAGACACTCTCCGGTTCATGGCACAGTGGAACCACTAAACACGCATACGCCAGTCAGTCCGGGCGTGTGCATTACACCATCTATAGTGAATGAAACTAGCTCCTGTTCTTCCTCCTCCTTTTCCTCATTGTCACCCAATCCACGTTGGGATGAGATGAGGCAAGGCTTTGTGTAATCACCCTGTAACCCTGTATGGTTCCTTGTTCCATCTCATCATAATCTGCCTGCAATGCATCCTCTTTGTGAGCAGAGAGCATTTCAGAAGACAGAGAAGCAGGATGGTGATGCTAATTATGGCGTCATCGCCGCTCACCATCTTGGTGGAGCCCCAAAGTTTTGGAGGATGGTACAGATGTCTGACATCCATGTCCACTCCTTAGGTCTTATGTGTGGAGTCTGAACTGAATACCGACGGCCTTGTTGATGCTGGTAGTCAACAACTGCCCTCTTCTGCTCACAAATCCTTCCCAACATCTGCAGTGTAGAGTTCCAACGCGTGGAGACATCACACACCAGTCGGTGAGCTGGAAGCTGCAAACGATGCTGAAGCACGGCAAGGGCGGCGGAAGCTGTAGCTGACTTTCTAAAATGGGCACACAGGCGGCGTACTTTAACAAGCAGATCCGGCAGCTCCAGGTAGGTTTTGAGAAACCGCTGAACCACGAGGTTAAGCACATGGGCCAGGCATGGTACATGTGTGAGCACGCCTCGCCTCAGAGCTGCCACCAGGTTCCAGCCATTGTCACATACAACCATACCTGGCTGTAAGTTCAGAGGTGTGAGCCACAGATCTGCCTGCTCTTTCAGAGCTGTCCACAACTCTTCAGCATTGTGTAGTTTGTCACCTAAGCATATTAGCTTCAGCTCAACCTGTTGCCGTTTGGATGAGGCAGTGCTGCAGTGCTTCCAGCTTGTGACTGATGTGGTCATTTCGGAGATGGAGGCTGAAGAGGAGGCAGAGGCAGAGGAGGATAATGTTATGAAAGGCTACAAGCACTAAGGAAAGACAGGAGATCTGTCCCTACAATAGAACTAAGCTAGATCCCTACGAGGCAACAGGGAACCTGATCCTGCGATCAGACCCGCTAAAGTCCTCAGCTAGTCTGAACGAAGACCTATAGATGTGAAGGAGGGATCCCTACAAGAACTTGGGACTGGGAGAAAGATGGACACCTCCTAGCAGAAATTGTAGCAGAAAAAAGACAAACAAGCAACATAGAACATAGAGGTCAAAAGACCTAGCTAAACTGACTGAGAAAGGTTACAAAGCACCTGGCTAGCTTAAGAGTAGAAATTACAATGAAGTCCACAATGGCCAGAAGGGCGGAGCAGGATTAAATAGGCAAAAAAGGTCATGTGACCAGCAAAATAGAAAAAACCTAACAGGAGAGTTCTAACAGTACCCCCTCTTCTATGAGGATCCTCCGGATCCCCTAGGCCCAGGCTTATCAGGAAACCTCTTGTGAAACGCTCTGACAAGTCTGGAAGCAGAAACATCATCCGCCCTCACCCATGAGTTATCCTCGGGACCGAAACCCTTCCAAGCGACGAGATACTGCAAACTCCCCCTATACCGTCTAGAATTAAGGATGCGGGAAATTTCATAGTCCCCGTCCTCCACCACCGGAGGAACAGTGGCAGTGGCGTCTCTATCTGATACATCAGCTTTTTTCAATAGAGAAACATGAAACACCGGATTAATCTTCCAGGAGGTAGGAACCTCCAACCTAACAGCAGATTGGTTAACTACCTGAAGCACCTTAAAGGGCCCTACAAACTTGGGACCCAATTTTTTAGAAGGAATCCTCAACCGCAGATTCTTAGAGGACAACCAAACCATGTCACCAACCGTAAACAAAACCTCTTGACGTTTCCTGTCAAAGTACCTCTTAGATTTTTTGTTAGCCTCCTGAAGATTACCACGCACATCCGTCCAAACTCTCTCCAAATCACCGGAAAAACTCTCCTCCTCAGGCAAAGCCGATACCAATTTGGAGAATGACCCAAAAGATGGATGTCTCCCAGAACAACAAAAAAAAGGCGAACACCCAGCAGAAGAGGATGTATGGTTGTTAAGAGCAAATTCAGCAAGCGGCAGAAACTCAGACCACCCCTCTTGATTGTCTGCCACAAAACAACGCAGGAACTGCTCAACATCCTGATTCTTCCTTTCTGTCTGGCCATTAGACTCAGGATGATATCCAGATGAAAACGACAAATGAACTCCCAACCTGTCACAAAAGGCACGCCAAAAACGAGCCATGAACTGAGGTCCCCTATCAGAAACAATGTCAGTAGGAACACCATGTAGTCTGACAATCTCCTTGACAAAGGCCTTAGCGAGTGTCTTAGAGCAGGGCAGTTTGATGAAGGGAACCAAGTGACACATCTTTCTAAAAAGGTCCACGACCACCCAGATGACCGTGAAACCCTCAGAGGAGGGAAGGTCAGTAATAAAGTCCATAGCCAGATGTGTCCAAGGTGCACTAGGAACCTCCAGAGGGCAAAGCAACCCCGCAACAGGAGTATGAGAAGACTTAGATCTAACACACACAGTACATTGACGCACCCACTTAATGACTTCCTTCTGCCATCCAGGCCACCAAAAACTGCGACCCACAAGTCTCTTGGTCTCAGAAATTCCTGGATGACCTGCCAACCGAGACTCATGACACTCAACAAACAACTCTCTCCTAAAGGTCCTAGGCACAAACAACCTCCCATGGGGAGTGTTAGATGGGGCATTCTCCTGTGCTTTAAGAATCTCATCTTCCAAAACGGAGTCCAATGCAGCAATCACATCACCTTCTTGTAAAACGCTCTCCTCCTCCTCAGCACCGACCATGGGAGAAAAGCTGCGAGACAAAGCATCAGCTTTAACATTCTTGGTACCCGGGATGTAAGTAACGGAAAAATTAAACCGCGAAAAAAAAAGTGCCCACCTAGCCTGACGGGCATTTAAGCGCTTGGCAGCATCAAGATAGATCAGATTTTTAAGATCAGTGACAACCTGAATGGGAAATTCAGCACCTTCCAAGAGGTGACGCCAGTGTTCAAATGCGAGTTTAATAGCCAGCAATTCCCGATTACCAATATCGTAATTAAGTTCAGTCTCAGAAAATTTTTTTGAAAAAAAGGCACAGGGATATACTCCATCCTTGTTTTCCTGAGACAACACCGCACCGACCCCCACAGAAGAAGCATCAACCTCAACCAAAAACGGCTTAGTCACATCAGGCTGCATAAGGATGGGGGCAGAGCTGAACCTCTCCTTTAGAAACACAAACGCTTCAATGGCCTCAGTAGTCCACTGAACCGTATTAGCACCTTTCCTGATGAGATCAGTCAGCGGTTTAACAATAATAGAAAATTTTTTAATGAATTTTCTGTAATAATTGGCGAAACCCAAATACCTCTGTATCGATTTCAAACCAATAGGCCTAGGCCATTCCTGCACAGCTTGAACTTTCACCGGGTCCATCTCAAAGCCCTCGCTGGAGATAATGTAGCCCAAAAAACGAATTCTCTGTACAGCGAACTCACATTTCTCCAGCTTAGCAAAAAGCGAATTGTCAATTAATAACTGTAATACCTCACGTACGCTCCGCCAATGAGACTCCAGATCAGGCGAATAAATCAAAATGTCATCCAAATACACAACCACATTTTTGCCGATCAAAGGTCTAAGGATGTCATTAATAAGATTCTGAAAAAATGCTGGAGCATTGGTAAGACCAAAAGGCATAACCAGGTTCTCAAAATGACCCACAGGAGTGTTAAAAGCAGTCTTCCATTCATCACCCTCCTTCATGCGCAACAAATTGTATGCCCCCCGGAGATCAATTTTAGAGAACCACTTGGCCACCACTAACTGGTTAAACAAATCAGGAATCAATGGCAGTGGGTAAGGATTGCGTACAGTAATTTTATTAATCTCCCGAAAGTCCAGACAAGGACGTAAACCGCCGTCCTTTTTTTTAACAAAAAAAAATCCAACAGCCACAGGTGACTTAGAGCAGGGTTCCCCAACTCCAGTCCTCAAGGCCCACCAACAGGTCATGTTTTCAGGATTTCCTTAGTATTGCACAGGTGATGTAACTATTGCCTGTGCTGATGATGGAATTATCACCTGTGCAATACTAAGGAAATCCTGAAAACATGACCTGTTGGTGGGCCTTGAGGACTGGAGTTGGGGAACCCTGACTTAGAGGGTCTGATATGACCGGCGGCCAAGCTCGTCTGTATGTATTCCTCCAAAGCCTTTCTCTCAGGAATAGTAAGATTAAATAAACGACTTTTAGGAAGAGTCCCTCCAAATTCAATGGTACAATCATAGTCTCTATGGGGAGGCAAAATTTGCGACTCCTCCTCAGAAAAAAATTCCAAAAATCCTGAATAGGTACAGGTAATTCCCCTTTATCCACAGCAGCAATGCGCCCGTTACAACACTTGTCATAACACTTAGGGCTCCAGGACTTAATTTCATTGGTAGACCAATCCAGTACAGGATTGTGCAATTTTAACCAGGGTGACCCCAAAAATACTGGAGAAGGCAAATTATTTAATACTACCAAATCCAAATTTTCTTGGTGAATACCATTAATAGTGAGGGGAAATTCATAAACCTTGTGAAGGGAGAGCCTTCAAGGGAGAGCCATCGACAGAAACCACGGCAATAGGGGATGACAAAGGTTTGGGTTTCAATTTAAGTTTTTCCAAGAATCCCCCATCAATCACATTCAGAGTAGAACCACAATCCACAAATACCCGAACTTCAATTAATTCTTCCTGAGGTGCAGTAGTAGCAGAAAGAAATACCCCCTTAGTGTTTAAACAGGCTATACGGGCGTAACTGACCTTTTTTTTTTTCTTTGTTCATACGAAGCACATAGTTCTTAATGAAATGGTCAGATTTTCCGCAATAAAAGCACAAACCTTCAGAAAACCTGCAGTCTTTTTCCTGAGAGCGGGGTGACATCTCCCCAATCTCCATCGGCTCTCCAATGTCAGTACAGACCCTCTCAAGACTAGGAGCTGACATGGCAAAGGATTTACTCTCATTAACCCATGCATGCAGTCTCCTATCCACCCGTATAGCTAATTGCATTGCCTCCTGCAAGTTTCCAGGTGTAGGATAAGCAATAAGCAGATCCTTAACCCTTTCACCTAGCCCAGCAAGAAACAAACTTTTCAGAGCTGAATCGTTCCACCCCACCTGAGCAGACCACCGACGGAAGTGAGTACAATAATTTTCCACATTACCTGATCCCTGCCTCAAAAGTCTCAATTCCGTCTCAGCTGATGAGACACGATCAGGATCATCATACAACAACCCCAAAGCAGAAAAAAAACTATTCACTGATCTAAAGCACGGATCACTAGGTTGGAGAGAAAAGGCCCATCCCTGAGGTTCTTTGCGCAAAAGTGACATTATGAACCCTATGCACTGTGATTCATCACCAGAGGATCTGGGTCTCAAACGAAAATACAATAAACAAGCATTTTTAAAGGAAAAAAAATCTTGTTGTTCACCAAAAAATAAATCAGGCAATCGTACCTTTGGCTCCACAAAATGCGCTCCAGAACAGCTACTCATGTGTTGTTGGAGCTCGGCCACCTCCAGAGAGAGTCCCTGCAGGCGTTGAGCCAAATCCTGAACCGACACCATGATGGAAACTGGAGGTCTTTCCTTAGAGATATTTTTGGGCTGGACTTACTGTTATGAAAGGCTACAAGCACTAAGGAAAGACAGGAGATCTGTCCCTACAATAGAACTAAGCTAGATCCCTACGATGTAAAGGGGAACCTGATCCTGCGATCAGACCCGCTAAAGTCCTCAGCTAGTCTGAACGAAGACCTATAGATGTGAGGGAGGGATCCCTACAAGAACTAGGGACTGGGAGAAAGATGGACTCCTCCTAGCAGAAATTGTAGCCGAAAAAAGACAAACAAACA
Source organism: Phyllobates terribilis (assembly GCF_046119375.1). Lineage (NCBI taxonomy): Eukaryota > Metazoa > Chordata > Amphibia > Anura > Dendrobatidae > Phyllobates > Phyllobates terribilis. The sequence continues at coordinate 64,237,393 of NW_027362763.1, read as the reverse complement.
ACATGGAACATAGAGGTCAAAAGACCTAGCTAAACTGACTGAGAAAGGTTACAAAGCACCTGGCTAGCTTAAGAGTAGAAATTACAATGCAGTCCAGCATGGCCAGAAGGGCGGAGCAGGATTAAATAGGCAAAATAGGTCATGTGACCAGCAAAATAGAAAAAATCTAACAGGAGAGTTCTAACAGATAAGGTGCAGGAGCTGTAGACTGTGGGGGCAACCCTGATTTACTTAGGGCCCAAGGTCCGACTGGACTATGTTAACCCAGTGTGCCGTCAGCGAGATGTACCGTCCCTGCCCACAAGCACTTGTCCATGTGTCCGTGGTTAGGTAGACTTTCCCTGTAACTGCATTGTTGATGGGCGGCTAATGTTGTGGGATAAGTGCTTGTGCAATGCAGGGACGGCACAAAGGGAAAAATAGTGGTGGCTGGGGACCGAGTACTGAGTCACGGCCACCGCCATCAGGTTGCGGAAAGCTTCCGTCTCCATGAAACTAAAAGGCAACATTTCAAGCGCAAAATGTGGGAATTTAGTGGTGTGGCCTGTGTGGCGTTGGCTGCATATTTGCGCTTGCATTCCAAGGACAACTGAACGGTGCGCTGGGACAAGGACGTGCTTGCTGATAGTGCTAGTTGAGAGTGTGCAACATCAGGCGCAGGGCAGGAGGCATCTTCGCATGCACTATGGACAGGGGATTGGCTTGCACGCAGAACAGCGGAAGAAGCAGTGGTGTCACCCGCAGACACTGTCCCTGGACCCTGGGGTTCAGCCCACAAAGTCGGGTGCTTTGCTGCCATGTGCCTGATCATGCTGGTGGTCAGGCTGCTAGTTTTGCTACCCCTGCTGATGCTGGCTTGGCAGGTGGTGCAAATGGCCTTTTTGGGGTTATCGGCAGACTCTTTAAAAAACAACCAGACTCGGGAAGACCTAACAGTTGTACTGGCAACTTCCGTCATGTTGGTGTTACGGGGAACGGTTGCCCGCCTTCTGTCTACAGCCACCACACTGCTTCTTCCTGCCTGTTGGGGTGCTCTGGCTCCCTCCCCCTGTGTGCTGCTGTCCTCGCTCTGCATGTCCTCCTGCCAGGTTGGGTCAGTTACTATATCATCCACCACCTCGTCTTCCACTTCCGCACCCAGGTCCTCCTCCTGACTTTCTGGCAATTGTGTCTCATCATCGTCCACCTCTTGTGACACTTTCCCACCGTCGCCTTCGTACGACCGTGGCTGCTCTAATATTTGGGCATCGCTACATGCGATCTCCTTTTGCCCCGCTTCAAGTGGACCAGGCGAGAGGCCCGAATCTATAAATGGAAAAGTGAACAGCTCTTCGGAGTGTCCAAGTGTGGGATCAGTAGTCTCTGGGCACTCGGCATGGTGGTAGGAAGGAGGATCAGGGTGAGGAATATGCAGTCCAGACTCACGGCTACTGAGACTTGACCGTGTGGAAGACAGGGTGGTGGTGGTGATGGCTAAGAAACTGGAAGTATTATATGCTATCCAACCAATAACCTTTTCACACTGCTCTGTGTTCAATAGTGGTGTTCTGCGGTCCCCTATTAATTGGGACAGGAAGATCGAGCGAGAAGATGTGGGTGTTGTGGCACAATTTCAGATTGCCCACGGCCTCTGCATGCACCATCACCATCAAGTTCAGTTCCCAGTCCCTTGCCCATTTTAAATGGAGGACGATATCTTCCATGCTCACTACAAATGGCTGAATTTGGAGCGAACTTATATGTGATCCGTGTGACGGACAAACCACAGTTTTAAATAGCTGGTCTGTAAGTAACTATTTTTAACAGCAAACTGGTGTCAATAGCTTCACTGACACACTGAAACAAAATTTCAATGGAGGCCAGAAATGTCAATATTTCTAAAAATAAAGTAATTATGGCCACTCGTTTTTCTTTACTTAGCTGCTTTTTTCTTGCCATAATACAAATTCTAACAGTCTATTCAGTAGGACTATCAGCTGTGCATCCACCAGACTTCTGCACAACACAACTGATTGTCCCAACCCCATTTATAAGGCAAGAAATCCCACTTATTAAACCTGACAGGGCACACCTGTGAAGTGAAAACCATTTCCGGTGACTACCTCTTGAAGCTCATCAAGAGAATGCCAAGAGTGTGCAAAGCAGTCATCAAAGCAAAAGGTGGCTACTTTGAAGAACCTAGAATATAAGACATATTTTCAGTTGTTTCACACTTTTTTGTTAAGTATATAATTCCACATGTGTTAATTCATAGCTTTGATGCCTTCAGTGTGAATGTACAATTTTCATAGTCATGAAAATACAGAAAAATCTTTAAATGAGAAGGTGTGTCCAAACTTTTGGTCTGTACTGTATGTGATCCGTGTGACGGACAAACCAGTTTTAAATAGCTGGATTTTTAGCGCTGTAATATGGAAAGGACCTGGCTGTATTCTCCAGTGCCAGAAAGCTAATGGAGCAGAAAAACAGTGTTCTCTGGATTGCTTTTTAAGCAAATAATCAGGATTAAAATAAAAAAAATATCCTGGTATACCTACACTAACTAGAAACAAGGAAATCTCTCCCTGACACAGCAGCAGCTCTCCCTACACTGTCTGATTCCGGAGTGACTGTGACGAGCACGGCGGCGCCATGTCTGATATAGACCTGATGACGCTGTGCGGCCAGTCAATCACTATAGTGCCACAACCAACATGGCTGCGGCATTACAGTGTGTGGCAGACAATCCCTGCATGTTGATTGGCTCTCTAAAGAGTGCCAAACATGCAGGGAGGGGACCCGAGCTCCCTCCAAGCAACCCCAGAAATACTCAGAGAGCACCGAGCATCTCAAGCAGTAGCGAGCATGCTCGCGCATCACTAGTCTTTAGTTTGTCGTGGGGTTTGACTAGTGCTCACCCTGTCCATTCCATATCTAGAGCCAAGCTCTAGGGACATTCAGGGCTTAGATTCCTGCTCGGCGATAGGTGTGGAACCAATATAGGGATGGTAGGGTAGGCATGGTGATATTAGATCTGCCTAGGGGTCTCCACTCCCCCCTTTCCCTAGTGCTTGGTCTTCCTCCCCCTCTTCCCTTCGTGTTGCACTTAGTCTTTCCCTCACCTTGCGTGACAATTGTGTTCCGAATATGGACTGTGACATATGCTTGTGTGAACTCATCCTGATGAGGAGGACTGACTGCAGGACACGGAGAGGAGAATTTTTAGTAACCTGGAAAAAATAGAAAGCCCCCAGTTATTTGGGAGAAGCGTCTAGTATCTGAATGATCGTGTCACCGACAGGTAGTGATGCACCGCTCTGACTGTTATCCCAACAAAAGGCAGAGAGGACAGTCTGTAATTGAGCAGGGGTCATCCTCTTTTGTTTGGATGGCAGGACCCTTTACTAACACAGTCAGCATTTATTTACTGGTGCAAAAGAACCTTGCCTTTTGTCTTCTGTCCGCCCGACTACAAAAGCCTGGTGCGTGGCACAGAGCGAAGAACGAGTTCTCAGAGAGGACCGTGCGCGTCAGCCTGCCCAAACGGCCCTAGTCACTTTATTGCATGTGCCCTGTGTCAGTAAAAGAATTCCCATCAGACCAACAACTACGACCTGCACTCCCTGCACTCGCCCGGCTCTTCTGGCTTAGAGGCCTCCTGTGGCCTGCAGCGAGATCATGCCCTTTCTCTGCACAGCTGTTACCCTGTTCCTATCAGTGTCCAATCCGGTGTGCAGACCTTAGCCAGAGTTATAGAATGTTTACCTATGTCAAAAACTGCCTGGCACTCTGTCCACTACCCAGTGTGAGTGAGTCACCAGTTTCCCTGCACCAGAATGACTGATTGCAGCAGCAGTCCAAGAAGCCTCAAGAAATTTCATTGTCTCAGTCAACATTCATCATCTCACTCCCCCCTCTCTTATGCTCAGTCACTACAGGAATCGGACGCTGCCTAATCAAAACTGGACCTGTACTCCAACCAGGTGCTCCAGCTGGAGACATAGTACAACAGCTTTGTTAGTGTGGTGAACCAGTCCCTGAATGTATTTGAAGTGGGTACCTCTCCTGCTGCAGAGATGGTGTCCTTCAGATTGGTCAGGCACTGAGACGTTACCGCAGATAAAGTCGTATGAAAATGTTGTATCCTTTTCCAGTGGTTCGCATTACATCCTGGTTGTCTCCTCCCTCAGAAGGCCCCTGATTTTTCAGTTTTCCATGACCATGACTCTCCCACTCTAGTGATGGCTTCTCTCTAGGACCCATGGATAGACACGTGGTATCCTTGGTAAAGTCTGTGTTTGAAGCTGAGAGCTCAACCTCTGTGTCCAGATTCTGCCTTGGCAGTACACTAACACCAAGGCATCCCTCCGGGGAGCCTACAAATGAGTTTTTGGACCTCGCAGAGCAGATTGCCATGCAGGTGAGTATCTCTGTTTTCTCTCGCTTACAGATCATGACTGTTCTATCCAGGTCTCAAACAACTTTTTAGTGATCTGACGTGTTCTTTGGCTCAAGTCATGGTGCGCGGTCCTGCATTCATCCCTTTCAGGGCTCCAGCCTGTTTGGGACCATGATGGACAAAAAATAATCTCGGATGCCACAAGAGCACCCCTCTTCCACAGGCAAGTTTAAACACCCTGCTAGCAAACAGAGACAGCATGAGTTTTGTCTTTTTCGCAATATTCTCTTCTGTCCACCAAGAGAGGCCACTGCCTCCCACAAGATGAAGAAACCTTCCTACAAGCCAGTTCTGTCCTGGCATCCATGTGACCAGTCGGAAAATTATTTTAGTTCCAGAGTATTCTCCTCTTCCAGGTTATGTGGACCTCGCCGATGATGGGGCTTAGAGACGTGCTCTTCTCCTACCACATGAACAGAGTGTTTATCTTTGCGACCCTTCACTAAGCCAGTGACGAGATGCAGAGGAAGTGTACAATGGCCAACGAAGACAACAGGATCCGTGATGGAATTCTCTATTTTTCCACGCAATGTTTTTTTTTCCAATCTTGTCCTTAACGGTCTCCCTCATTGGCTTCCGTTTTTTTCTCCTCACTTCTCCGATCAGGCGTTATTGTTCCTGTTCCTGTACAGAAGCTCTTTACAGGTTTTTATTCAAAGCTCTTTGTCATGCCCGAGAGGAAGGGCTTGGTAAGACCCATTCTGGACCTGTACCTTTGACCAAATGCACCAATTACGCTGCTTCAGGATGGAGTCTCTATGTTCTGTTGTATCCTCCGTGTAACAAAGGGAATTTCATTGCTCAGAGGATATCCAAGACTCCTATCTCCAAATTCCTATTTTTCCAGCTCGCCAAAAGTGCCTTTGTTTCGCAGTTCATCAGTCTCACTTCGAGTTTGTAGTATAATCACCCACAGGCCAGAGTTTCACATTTATGCCCTAAGGTAACTTTTAACCTTAATGAGGGGCTCCTTCTATCCATCTCTCTTTCATCTGTATGTTATCTTTACACAAGTTGGACACGTCGCTGATGGCCTCATTTAGATGTTCAGACTCTGTTTGACCTTCTGAAAGGATCTCGTTGAGGTCTCTAAGGCTTCCATTACTTGCTGGATATGTTCTGCCATTCTGGAAGTGTGTCCGGCTAAGGACAGAGTGCCTCCGCCGAGGGTTAAATCACACTCCACCCGGGCAGTGGGGGCCCCCAGGACCATTTGCCATCAGTCTTCTGTCCTGCAGCTTTGTAAGGCTGTAACTTGGTCCTCTGTCTACACATCTTCAAAATTCTACAGAGTTCATGCTTTTATGATGGCTGACATGAGTCTGGGTAGAGAGGAGCTGGAAGAGGCAGTCGGCCGGGTTACGGCCTGAGGGATTTTACTATCCCTTGGTTACCTTGGTTCCTCTGGCGTTCTTCTATTTCCCACCCTTGGGACTGCTTTGAGATGTCCCATGGTTTCCTGTGTCCCCCAATGCAGCGACTGGGAAAGAAGGACTTTTGGTACTTAGCATGAAACCTCTTTCTCATGGTCTTCATTGGGGGACACAGCATCCGCCATTATGGCCCTTCGGGATCTTTTATTTCCATTGCGGCCTATGACTTCCATAAAAGGTGGACATGACCGTTCCCCGTCCTGCCAATGTCCAGTCTGGAGCGGCGTGTAAATGCCAAAAATCACAATATTTCAGCGCAGCCGTCGAGTTGTGCACAAATATTACAACATGTTGAGGTGTTTCCGGCAGATTTCTGGCACAAGCATCTTAGAGAATCGCCCCTTTTATCGCTAACCGTTGTTTTTTCGCAGCTTTTCAGCAACAAAAGTCAGAAATCTTTTAAAAAGTCACATATTTGTCTATAAAAAGAGAGGTGCGAAACTGAAAACGCCTCCAGAGCCCTGACGGCAGGGCGGCAGGCGCAAAATAAATGTGATACTTGGTAAAAGTCACCTTCCATGAATCTAAAACATCTGATTAAGTGTCCAGAAAAAAGATGAAAAAAGAGTTAATGGAGAGACAACTAAAGTGGCGCAAAAGGTAGAGAAAATAAGACGCAAATACAAAAGACACTAAAAAGGCGCAAATGACTCCAGAAGGCGGAGAGACCCCATGATGGATCGGGCTGCAGCTAGCGGCACTCACACACTGACAGCTGCGGCCTCCGGCCAGCAGAGGGCGCCGTGCACATCACACGCCTCTCATTCTGCGCCGCTCGCTCTCTCCCTCCGGCACAGCGCGACTCTATCAACCACAACAAGCGGCGGCGGGTCGGCGTGATCCCGGGGCGGACAGATTACCGGACGCTTCCAGTGTCGGAGCCCGCACACCGCAGCCATGCCGCGCATTATGATAAAGGGAGGCGTGTGGCGGAACACGGAGGTGAGGAGGAGGAGGGCGGAGCGGGGACACGGCCGGGGGAGGCCTCCATGCTGCCGGGGCTCTGCGGCCTGCGGGCTCCTCACAGCCGGGTCACACAGAGCGGCACCGGGCAAACAGCTGCTGCAGGGGGCGGAGCATGCTGGGACTAGTAGTCCTTCCTCTGGTAGAAAAGCATGCTGGGACTAGTAGTCCTTCCTTTAGTTATTACACCATGCTGTGACTAGTAGTCCTTCCTTTAGTTATTACACCATGCTGTGACTAGTAGTCCTTCCTTTAGTTATTAGAGCATGTTGGGACTTGTAGTTCTTCCCCTGCAGCACAGCCTCTGCTGTAAGGACATGCTGGGACTAGTGGTTCTTTCTGCAGCACATCATCTGATATTAGAGCATGCAGGGACTAGTAGTTCTTCCTCTGGTATTAGAGCATGCTGGGACTAGTAGTTCTTCCTCTGGTATTAGAGCGTGCTGGGGCTAGTAGTTCTTCCTCTGGTATTAGAGCGTGCTGGGGCTAGTAGTTCTTCCTCTGGGAGTAGAGCGTGCTGGGACTAGTAGTCCTTCCTCTAGTAGTAGAGCATGCTGGGTCTAGTAGTCCTTCCTCTTGTAGAAAAGCATGCTGGGACTAGTAGTCCTTCCTCTGGTAGAAAAGCATGCTGGGACTAGTAGTCCTTCCTCTGGTAGAAAAGCATGCTGGGACTAGTAGTCCTTCCTCTGGTAGAAAAGCATGCTGGGACTAGTAGTCCTTCCTCTGGTAGAAAAGCATGCTGGGACTAGTAGTCCTTCCTCTGGTAGAAAAGCATGCTGGGACTAGTAGTCCTTCCTTTAGTTATTAGAGCATGTTGGGACTTGTAGTTCTTCCCCTGCAGCACAGCCTCTGCTGTAAGGACATGCTGGGACTAGTGGCTCTTTCTGCAGCACATCATCTGATATTAGAGCATGCAGGGACTAGTAGTTCTTCCTCTGGTGTTAGAGCGTGCTGGGACTAGTAGTTCTTCCTCTGGTGTTAGAGCGTGCTGGGACTAGTAGTTCTTCCTCTGGTGTTAGAGCGTGCTGGGACTAGTAGTTCTTCCCCTGGCATTGGAGCGTGCTGGGACTAGTAGTTCTTCCCCTGGCATTGGAGCGTGCTGGGACTAGTAGTTCTTCCCCTGGCATTGGAGCGTGCTGGGACTAGTAGTTCTTCCCCTGGCATTGGAGCGTGCTGGGACTAGTAGTTCTTCCCCTGGCATTGGAGCGTGCTGGGACTAGTAGTTCTTCCCCTGGCATTGGAGCGTGCTGGGACTAGTAGTTCTTCCCCTGGCATTGGAGCGTGCTGGGACTAGTAGTTCTTCCCCTGGCATTGGAGCGTGCTGGGACTAGTAGTTCTTCCCCTGGCATCGGAGCGTGCTGGGACTAGTAGTTCTTCCCCTGGCATTGGAGCGTGCTGGGACTTGTAGTTCTTCCCCTGGCATTGGAGCGTGCTGGGACTTGTAGTTCTTCCCCTGGCATTGGAGCGTGCTGGGACTTGTAGTTCTTCCCCTGGCATTGGAGCGTGCTGGGACTTATCTGAACTCTGCCATGAAAGAGTCTGCTGGCGTCAGGGCATGCTGGGAGTTGTAGTTTGAAAACACAGAGAGGTAAATTAATATTGTCGCCCCCTACAGTCAGGTTATAAAAATAACTTTTTCCAGCCTTCAGAAGATATTCGCTTCTGAGAAAGTAAAGTGACGGCCAGCATGGCCGTTGTCACCGCTCACAACACTTTCCCGGGATGCTGAGAGGTAAATGTATGTGTCGTGTAACTTCTACTTCCCTCCCCCACTACAGACGGGCCATTCAGGGGTCTACGAAAGCAGAGTCAGACCAGATTCACACATGAAATTGCAGCAGAACCACATGCACGAACTATCAGGGACTTGATTTTGGGAGGGAGTTGGAGTTTTCCAGGATGAGAAAGTTCTGGCTACTTTCAGAATCGGCGCCACCACTGACCATGGACTGTGTGTGGTATTGCAGGTCAGCTCTGTTTACTTCAGTGGGGCTGAGTTGCAGTACCAGATACGACCCGTGGGCAGGAGTGGCGCTGTTTCTGGTGCTGGGGAAATATAACGCAGACGCAAATACGCAAAACAATTGTGGAGCTCTTCCTGGCGCCATTCCTCTGTTGTTCCCCCTGGAAATTGGTGAATAAGGAGTTGTCACTACACGGACAGACACTGACAGCGTCTATTGGACACTCCATCCGCTTTGTGAACGTATCCTGTAACAGTAACTGCAGCTGCCCACACAAGCAGGTCCATCCCATCCCGCACCGGTCCGACGAGACCGGAACCCGCAAAAAACATCAGTCGTTCAGTAACCTAATTTCTTGCAATGTCTTGAGAGACAGATCTGCCGTCTCTTCCACATCTACTATTCACAAAATAATCTGTCTCTCAAGACATTGCAAGAAATTAGGTTACTGAACGACTGATGTTTTTTGCGGGTTCCGGTCTCGTCGGACCGGTGCGGGATGGGATGGACCTGCTTGTGTGGGCAGCTGCAGTTTATATAGCCTCTTCTACCGGGGAGTAAGGCTGCCCCCCATGTTTTATGCAGTGTGCTATTGTATATTTATTTTTCTTTATATTTCTTTTCACAGGATGAAATCCTCAAGGCGGCTGTTATGAAATATGGCAAAAACCAGTGGTCTCGTATTGCTTCCTTACTGCACAGGAAGTCGGCCAAGCAGTGCAAAGCCCGCTGGTAAGGTGGTCCGTGTAGTAAAGACATTACTGGCGTAGAGAGAAGCATAAAGCTGCCAGCTAAAAACTGTCCTCTTCCTCCCCCTCAAATGACAGGTACGAATGGCTGGACCCCAGCATCAAGAAGACAGAATGGTCACGTGAGGAGGAGGAGAAGCTGCTGCACTTGGCCAAACTAATGCCCACCCAATGGAGGACCATTGCCCCCATCATCGGCAGGACGGCCGCCCAGTGCCTGGAGCACTACGAGTACTTACTGTGAGTATCGCTGTGCACGCAGGAGCGCGGTAACTCTGATGGTGGGTGTATAGATAGAAAACGTGCACTGGAAAATAGCCTGGAGCAGCTATGTATACAGGGTCTCCAATTTCTATGCCCTCTGGAACATCTTATCAGGTCCTTCTCCTTTCATCTGCACTGATTTTTATTACGTCCCCAATGTTGCTGCCAGTACTTAAAGGAGTTGTCCACTACTTTTACATTGATGCCCCATCCATAGGATAGGGCATCAATGTCTGATCGGCCGGGGTCCCGCACCCGGCACCCCTGCTGGTCAGCTGTTATCGGTGGTGGCGGCCACTGGCCGGAAGTACTTACTTGTGGAGCTTGGCCGTCTAGCTGTAGTGGCTGTCGCGGGGTACTGCACATCCCCCTTTTATTCAATTCAATGGGAGGCGAATGTGTAGTACCATAAGGTGGCCACTACAACTAGACGGCCAAGCTCCGCAAGTAAGTACTTCCGGCCACCGATAACAACTGATTGGCAATGGCGCCGGGTGCGGGACCCTGGCCAATCAGACATTGATGCCCTATCCCATGGATGGGGCATCAATGTATAAGTAGTGGATTACTTCTTGAACCCCTTCTTGACATGTGGCTTGCTTGAACATCACATTGGGAGCAGTTGTATGGAGCAGGTTGAGAATTTTAAAAAGGAAATACAAGGTTTCAGAAAAAAGGTTCTCTGCAAAATTTTTCATTTTCTCTGATTTTTCTCTTTACATTTTACTCAAAAATATACCTGTACATTGTTGTTTTATTCTATAAACTACTGACAACGTCTCCGAAATTTAAAGCTAAAAATGTTGTACTTACTTGCAGCAAATGAGAAATTGTCAAAATAATAAAAAAGAAACCGTGCTTTCAGACCTCAAATAATGCAAAGAAAACAAGTTTAGAAGCAGCAATGCTCATGTTTTAACTCGGGAAGAGTTCAGAAATCAATATTTGGTGGAATAACCATGATTTTTAATCCCAGCTTTCATGTGTCTTGGCTGCTTTCCACCAGTCTTTCACACTGCTTTTGGGTGACCTCATGCCACTCCTGGCACAAAAATTCAAGCAGTTCTTCTTTATTTGATGGCTTGTGACTACCTGCGGTTGCTGAGTGACATTGGAATAAGATGACGGTCGTCCCGGTCAGTGGAGAATCGCTTTCGCCCTCTGCCGGTCTGTAGCTTTGTTGTCCCCAATGTCTGCTGCTTGACCTTGTTGTAATGGACTTCCATCTTCTAACTTTTAAGGATGGAAGCAACATGACGCTCACTGTATCCCTATCTAGTAAAGCCAGAATTGAGCCCTTCTTTTTCTCACTCAAGACTTTTCTTTTCAACTCCTTTGGCATGGTTACAAGTTATTTTTTTCATTCAAATTACTTTTGGGCTCTTCCTAGCACTTGTTTTGCCATCCAGCTTGTCCTATTGCAAGAGGATTGTGAAGACCATAGCAGTGTATTTTATACTTTCCCTCGTTACATAAGATTTGGTTCATGTGATGATCACCTAATCAGAAGCACATTAAGTAGAATGAGGAGGACGGTGGTTGGAATTCAACTGACACTGGAATGGAATGGCTGTCAGACATGGAGAGAAAACTGGGCAGTGGTCTGTTAATAAATAAATATATATATACACATATTTAGCCGAGTGAGTCTTTACTCGCTGTCATCCTTGGTTCAGATCTTCTGCTTTTGAATGAAAGACGACACCGTTCTTTAAAAACAAATCAGTCCAGTTTACTTGGCCAGCACGGCCTTGAAGACAGGTAGGATTACAGGTCATATAACGACATTCAAGATGTTAACATGCAGTCACAGTCCTCAGACAGTGCTCCTCACAGTGTGTAGCAGATCTAGGGGAAAACTGCCTCTGGACTGACACGTAGGGAAGCTCCTGCTGTACCCCACGGCTCCCACTGCCCGACTCTTAACAGGGACCACCTCTCTTCTGAGGCTCCCTAGTCCTGACACGTCCAATAATCCCTGTAGGCTGGAAGAGGCCAGAATCCACAATGACTACTTTAGTATGGACTATACTGTATTGTGCCCGTTGCTGTCAATCCTCCTCCAAGTAATATAAAACTGTGACTGTGCTGCCATCCTATGGCCGTCCTATAAATAACACAAATCTCCTAAAACAGCTTGAGAGGGGAATGGGACTCTGGACTCCTACCACCCCCCTCACACACTCATTAAGTATTTGGTGTAGAAATTGTTGGTGCACGTGTCAGGCAATGTCAGAAATTTCTGCATCTCAGCAGGAAGAACGAAGCGTACAATAAACGCTGAAAGAATTCTGCACCAAATCTCCAAAGGAAAAATAAGCAACATGTGCATTAGACATCGGGATTCTCATTCACTTTGCTGGCATCAGATAACCCTACAGGTTTTTTTTGACAAATCTACACCGAAAAAAAGCGACAAATCTGCAATGTGTGCACAGGCCCTTACGATACTTATTGCCTACTGTGATTATGGGAGAGAGAGAGATTTTTTTTTTTCCATTGCACTGGACACGTTTCTAGTCCTAACAGTTGTATCGATCTTCCCTTTTTAGAGACAAGGCCGCTCAGAGGGACAATGAAGAGGAGGCGGCTGATGACCCTCGGAAGCTTAAACCTGGAGAAATCGACCCGAATCCCGAGACCAAACCTGCCAGGCCTGACCCTGTGGATATGGATGAAGGTATGTCAGTTGTACCATTGGATTCTGGGTGCAGGGATAGTGCAGTGGCCACACTACAGTCATGGCCAAAAGTATTGAGAATGAGACAAATAGTAATTTTTCCAAAGTTTACTACTTCATTTTTTGTAATGGCAATTTGCATATACTCCTGAATGTCAAAGAGTGATCAGCTTAACAGCAATTACTGTACTTGCAAAGTCAATATTTGCCCAGAAAATGAACTTTAACCCCCAAAACACATTTCAACATCATTGCAGTCCTGCCTTAAAAGGAGCAGCTAACATCGTTTTAGTGATTGATCCATTAACACAGGTGTGGGTGTTGATGAGGACAGGGCTGGCGATCAATCAGTCATGATTAAGTAAGAATGACATCACTGGACACTTTAAAAGGAGGCTGGTTCTTGGTATCATTGTTTCTCTTCAGTTAACCATGGTTATTTCTAAAGAAACACGTGCAGCCATCATTGCACTGCACAAAAATGGCCTAACAGGGAAGAGTATCGCAGCTACAAAGATTGCACCTCAGTCAACAATCTATCGCATCATCAAGAACTTCAAGGAGAGAGCTTCCATTGTTGTCAAAAAGGCTCCAGGGCGCCCAAGAAAGACCAGCAAGCGCCAGGACCGTATCTTAAAACTGTTTCAGCTGCAGGATCGGACTACCAGCAGTGCCGAGCTTGCTCAGGAATGGCAGCAGGCTGGTGTGAGTGCTTCTGCACGCACTGTGAGGCAGAGACTCTTTGAGCAAGGGCTGGTTTCAAGGAGGGCAGCAAAGAAGCCACTTCTCTCCAGAAAAAACATCAGGGACCGACTGATATTCTGCAAAAGGTACAGGGAGTGGACTGCTGAGGACTGGGGCAAAGTCATTTTCTCTGATGAATCCCCTTTTCGATTGTTTGGGACATCTGGAAAACAGCTTATTCGGAGAAGAAGAGGTGAGCGCTACCACCAGTCTTGTCTCATGCCAACTGTAAAGCATCCTGAAACCATTCATGTGTGGGGTTGCTTCTCAGCCAAGGGAATCGGCTCACTCACAGTCTTGCCTAAAACACAGCCATGAATAAAGAATGGTACCAGAATGTCCTCCAAGAGCAACTTCTCCCAACCGTCCAAGAGCATTTTGGCGCCCAAAAATGCCTTTTCCAGCATGATGGAGCACCTTGCCATAAAGCAAAGGTGATAACAAAATGGCTCATGGAACAAAACAGAGATTTTGGATCCATGGCCTGGAAACTCCCCAGATCTTAATCCCATTGAGAACTTGTGGTCAATCATCAAGAGACGGGTGGACAAACAAAAACCAACAAATTCTGGCAAAATGCAAGCATTGATTATGCAAGAATGGACTGCTATCAGTCAGGATTTGGTCCAAAAGTTGATTGAGAGCATGCCAGGGAGAATTACAGAGGTCTTGAAGAAGAAGGGGCAACACTGCAAATATTGACTTGCTGCATTAACTCATTCTAACTGTCAATATAACCTATTGGTACTCATAATATGATTGCAATTATATTTCTGTATGTGATATAAACATCAGACAAACACTAATAAAAACCAGAGGCCAGCAGATCATGGGAAAATATAATTTTGGTGTCATTCTCAAAACTTTTGGCCATGACTGTATGCCTCTGTCTAATGGATGGTGTATTGTCTTCCGACCACAAAAGAAAAACAAATCTCTTTTTATGCTGGTGTCACTCTCGGGTCAGGAGATGTGCGGCCGGCCCGGGCATTGCCATCCGACATCGTACCGATTATCACATATTAGCATGTACTACATCCTCATAAAACAAAGCCTGTAACTAGCTGTGACGTAATGGAGAGGTTGCAGCCTGAATCTTAGTGTAGTTCCTCGGGGGGACACAGGATCCACCTGGGTGCAGCGTATTAGCCCGTGGTTCCTGTGTCCCATAATGAAGGCTACAAGAAAGAGATTTTACAGTCAGTACCAACGTGTTTTTTTTTTTTTTTTTAACAAAAGGTGACCACCGATCATAACTTTCCTGCCGTAGGCTTTACGTATCTATAAAATATGCAACCTCCCCATCACTTGAACGACCGCAATGCCTCTTGTTACAGATGAGCTGGAGATGTTGTCCGAGGCCAGAGCGCGTCTCGCCAACACCCAAGGGAAGAAGGCCAAGAGGAAAGCGCGAGAAAAGCAGCTGGAGGAAGCCAGGTCTGTAGATGATTTCCTAGCAGGTACCGTCCTGTATTTCGCCTTTATGTTGTAGGCGCTGCTGCCAGTCAGACTCCGATGCCCGAGCTCGGTAGGATCCATTTATGCTGCATTTTGCAGCATTCGCTTGTTGCATGCAACTCATGCAGCTGGTAAACCTCCAATGTATCTATAGATTCTATTTTATGGAATAACACTGTTATTTTATAAAAAAAAATATTTGCATACATATATATATTTTTTTATTTTTTCAATTGGAGCCTATGGATGTTGGATCCCATTTTTTTTGTTCCAACATATACCTGTGAAGAGCACAGAAAAACAGTGTGTGAAAGCAATGATCGCAGACAAATCGTCACGTAGCTGAGTGCCGGAGGCCGTCTGCTGCATATCCAATATATAGTATAGTATAAGCCCCCACTTTATGTACAGCAGTGGCCCCCACCATGTGTGTGTAGTGGTTTTCATACTTCATGGCCTGTTGATTCTCTTTCCATGCACGCTCCATCCAGCACAGCGGATGTTTCTGACACATTGGTATTGTCAGGCTCTGACCTCCAGAGATATACACGTGCGATATACGAGGGACATAAAGCGATATAACCGCGTCCTGACCCGTCAGCGTTTCTGCTTTGTGCCCCCTCCCCGTTGTGTCTCTAAACTATCTCTCGTGTCTCCGCTGCTTGTTTCTGACCATTGTGTCGCTCCCTGTCAGACGTTTGGCCGCTCTTCAGAAGAGGCGAGAGCTGCGAGCGGCCGGGATCGAGATACAGAAGAAGAGGAAAAAGAAGCGCGGAGTAGATTACAACGCCGAAATCCCGTTCGAGAAGAAGCCGGCTCCGGGCTTTTACGACACGTCGGAGGAGAACTACGACGCCCTGAACGCCGACTTCAGAAAACTGCGGCAGCAGGACCTCGACGGGGAGCTCCGATCGTAAGTCGCAGAAGGCCGTCTGCTCGACCTTATCACACGTAGCCATATTTGTACTCACACATAGAAATAATACTTCTCTCCAACTCGCTGAGGCTTTAAGACGTGAGGATTAGTGATGCGTGCAAGTGCTCGTTACTCGAGGGTGCTCAGATACACAGAGTATCGCCGGTGCTCTAGTGAAATGTTCGAGCCCTTGCATGTTTCGCGGCTGTGTTTGTCAGGCAATCCCGCATGTTTTGTGGCTGCGAAATGTGGTCGCGGGGACTCGACCATGTCACTTGAGCATGGGTGATACTCGGTGTGTACCCAAGCACCCTCGGCAAACTCAAGCAACTGAGCGCTCATCACTAGTGAGGATCACTTAAGTAGGAGTCCAACTTCTGTCCAGCCAGGAAGGGGAGATGAAGATCGTCTCTTCTGCCAAACAGAACGGGAACTTATGCGTGTTATTGGTTTCTGGAGCAACTCAGACACTAATGGCTGATGGGGGGGCTCAGACGTCTGGTTAGAGGGGTTGTCCTAAGCTATCCCCTTTTGAACACAACTATATTACATTATTTTGTCCCCAGAGAGAAGGAAGCAAAAGACCGAAAGAAGGACAAGCAGAATATAAAGAGGAAGAAGGAGTCGGACCTGCCGGCAGCCATCCTCCAGACGACCGGCGGCGTGTCCGAGCTGACGAAGAAGAGAAGCAAATTGGTTCTGCCTTCACCCCAGGTGGGAGGATTAAACGTTGATGGCCTGGAGTAACGTTACTGTGTTTCCCCCCCGAAGTCTTTGGATTTCGGCACACTCTAGTCACATAAAGGTGACATCTTCCTACAGGGATGAGCATTTCTTTTTCTTGCAGTCTTTGTACTGGAATCTCAGAGATATCCCAACCATTGGCTTTTATATTGGAAGTATGGACTCTCGTAGTCCAAGTTTTGAAAATGGCCTATAGAAGAGCAGAGGAAGAGGCCGGCCGGGCATGCACATATAAAGTTTATAGGAGTCACAGAACAGCCGGGGAACGTCATGTCTCATAGACTTTGGGAATTGGACTGCAGCATGTGCGCTCTGCATGCACTTTTCTTCCGTCACTGGGCGCCACTTACAAATACACCAAAAATGTCAATGGTCAGAATTTCACTTCCGCCGTGGTAACTGAATGTAGCTGCTGCCTGTCAATACACAGCTTAATTGCACGAAGCCCAGTTCACAATTTACATTTTGCCAAGACGTTCATTGATCTGTTCCCTAGCTGGCTTTGTCCACTAGGTGGCGCTGTATGCACAGTACAATTACATTTAATATGTAGGTTTCCTCTTCTCTAATGTCAAAACTACATTAATACCAGGTATTTTACAATTGTACTGTTGTCTCTTCTATTAGATTTCCGATGCTGAGTTAGAAGAAGTTGTGAAGATCGGACAAGCTAGCGAGATCGCCCGGCAGACAGCCGAGGAGTCTGGAATCACCAATTCTGCATCCAGCACCTTATTATCTGAATATAATGTGGCAAATAACAGCATCGCCCTCAGGACGCCCAAAACACCGGCGGCGCAGGACCGCATACTGCAGGTAACAAGTATGATGTATGTCGGGCGGGACTTTATACACCGGGGGGAGAGCGGAAGGAGCCGGATGTTATGCACTGGGGGGGGGGGGGGAGTGGAGGTGGCCGGACGTTATGCACCTGGGGGGAGTGGAGGGTGCCGGACGTTATGCACCGTGGAGGGTGCCGGACGTTATGCACCGGTGGGGGAGTGGAGGGGGCCGGACGTTATGCACCGCTGGGGGAGTGGAGGGGGCCGGACGTTATGCACCGGTGGGGGAGTGGAGGGGGCCGGACGTTATGCACCGCTGGGGGAGTGGAGGGGGCCGGACGTTATGCACCGTGGAGGGGGCCGGACGTTATGCACCGCTGGGGGAGTGGAGGGTGCCGGACGTTATGCACCGCTGGGGGAGTGGAGGGGGCCGGACGTTATGCATCGGGGGGGGGGGGGGGAGTGGAGGGGGCCGGACGTTATGCACCGGGGTGGGGGAGTGGAGGTGGCCGGACGTTATGCACCGGTGGGGGAGTGGAGGGTGCCGGACGTTATGCACCTGGGGGGAGTGGAGGGTGCCGGACGTTATGCACCTGGGGGGAGTGGAGGGGGCCGGACGTTATGCACCGGGGTGGGGGAGTGGAGGGTGCCGGACGGTATGCACCTGGGGGGAGTGGAGGGTGCCGGACGTTATGCACCGGTGGGGGAGTGGAGGGGGCCGGACGTTATGCACCGCTGGGGGAGTGGAGGGGGCCGGACGTTATGCACCGCTGGGGGAGTGGAGGGGGCCGGACGTTATGCACCGGGGGGGGGGAGTGGAGGTGGCCGGACGCTATGCACCTGGGGGGAGTGGAGGGTGCCGGACGTTATGCACCGGTGGGGGAGTGGAGGGTGCCGGACGTTATGCACCGGTGGGGGAGTGGAGGGTGCCGGACGTTATGCACCGGTGGGGGAGTGGAGGGTGCCGGACGTTATGCACCGGTGGGGGAGTGGAGGGTGCCGGACGTTATGCACCGGTGGGGGAGTGGAGGGGGCCGGACGTTATGCACCGCTGGGGGAGTGGAGGGGGCCGGACGTTATGCACCGTGGAGGGGGCCGGACGTTATGCACCGCTGGGGGAGTGGAGGGTGCCGGACGTTATGCACCTTGGGGGAGTGGAGGGGGCCGGACGTTATGCACCGGGGGGGGGGGGGGGAGTGGAGGGGGCCGGACGCTATGCACTGTGGAGGGGGCCGGACGTTATGCATCGGGGGGGGGGGGGGGAGTGGAGGGGGCCGGACGTTATGCATCGGGGGGGAGCGGAGGGGGCCGGACGTTATGCATCGGGGGGGAGCGGAGGGGGCCGGACGTTATGCATCGGGGGGGAGCGGAGGGGGCCGGACGTTATGCATCGGGGGGAGCGGAGGGGGCCGGACGTTATGCATCGGGGGGGAGCGGAGGGGGCCGGACGTTATGCATCGGGGGGGAGCGGAGGGAGCCGGACGTTATGCATCGGGGGGGAGCGGAGGGGGCCGGACGTTATGCATCGGGGGGGAGCGGAGGGGGCCGGACGTTATGCATCGGGGGGGAGCGGAGGGGGCCGGACGTTATGCATCGGGGGGAGCGGAGGGGGCCGGACGTTATGCATCGGGGGGGAGCGGAGGGGGCCGGACGTTATGCATCGGGGGG
This sequence comes from Phyllobates terribilis, assembly GCF_046119375.1. Taxonomy (NCBI): domain Eukaryota; kingdom Metazoa; phylum Chordata; class Amphibia; order Anura; family Dendrobatidae; genus Phyllobates; species Phyllobates terribilis. The sequence continues at coordinate 64,218,590 of NW_027362763.1, read as the reverse complement.
AGGCGGAGGGGGCCGGACATTATGCATCGGGGGGGGAGCGGAGGGGGCCGGACGTTATGCATCGGGGGGGGGGCGGAGGTGGCCGGACGTTATGCACCGGTGGGGGAGTGGAGGGTGCCGGACGTTATGCACCGGTGGGGGAGTGGAGGGTGCCGGACGTTATGCACCGGTGGGGGAGTGGAGGGGGCCGGACGTTATGCATCGGGGGGGAGCGGAGGGGGCCGGACGTTATGCATCGGGGGGAGGCGGAGGGGGCCGGACGTTATGCATCGGGGGGGGAGCGGAGGGGGCCGGACGTTATGCATCGGGGGGGGAGCGGAGGTGGCCGGACGTTATGCACCGGTGGGGGAGTGGAGGGTGCCGGACGTTATGCACCGGTGGGGGAGTGGAGGGTGCCGGACGTTATGCACCGGTGGGGGAGTGGAGGGTGCCGGACGTTATGCACCGGTGGGGGAGTGGAGGGTGCCGGACGTTATGCACCGGTGGGGGAGTGGAGGGGGCCGGACGTTATGCACCGCTGGGGGAGTGGAGGGGGCCGGACGTTATGCACCGCTGGGGGAGTGGAGGGGGCCGGACGTTATGCACCGTGGAGGGGGCCGGACGTTATGCACCGCTGGGGGAGTGGAGGGTGCCGGACGTTATGCACCTTGGGGGAGTGGAGGGGGCCGGACGTTATGCACCGGGGGGGGGGGGGGGGAGTGGAGGGGGCCGGACGCTATGCACTGTGGAGGGGGCCGGACGTTATGCATCGGGGGGGGGGGGGGAGTGGAGGGGGCCGGACGTTATGCATCGGGGGGGAGCGGAGGGGGCCGGACGTTATGCATCGGGGGGGAGCGGAGGGGGCCGGACGTTATGCATCGGGGGGGAGCGGAGGGGGCCGGACGTTATGCATCGGGGGGAGCGGAGGGGGCCGGACGTTATGCATCGGGGGGGAGCGGAGGGGGCCGGACGTTATGCATCGGGGGGGAGCGGAGGGAGCCGGACGTTATGCATCGGGGGGGAGCGGAGGGGGCCGGACGTTATGCATCGGGGGGGAGCGGAGGGGGCCGGACGTTATGCATCGGGGGGGAGCGGAGGGGGCCGGACGTTATGCATCGGGGGGAGCGGAGGGGGCCGGACGTTATGCATCGGGGGGGAGCGGAGGGGGCCGGACGTTATGCATCGGGGGGAGGCGGAGGGGGCCGGACATTATGCATCGGGGGGGAGCGGAGGGGGCCGGACGTTATGCATCGGGGGGGGAGCGGAGGTGGCCGGACGTTATGCACCGGTGGGGGAGTGGAGGGTGCCGGACGTTATGCACCGGTGGGGGAGTGGAGGGTGCCGGACGTTATGCACCGGTGGGGGAGTGGAGGGGGCCGGACGTTATGCATCGGGGGGGAGCGGAGGGGGCCGGACGTTATGCATCGGGGGGAGGCGGAGGGGGCCGGACGTTATGCATCGGGGGGGGAGCGGAGGGGGCCGGACGTTATGCATCGGGGGGGGAGCGGAGGTGGCCGGACGTTATGCACCGGTGGGGGAGTGGAGGGTGCCGGACGTTATGCACCGGTGGGGGAGTGGAGGGTGCCGGACGTTATGCACCGCTGGGGGAGTGGAGGGGGCCGGACGTTATGCACCGCTGGGGGAGTGGAGGGGGCCGGACGTTATGCACCGTGGAGGGGGCCGGACGTTATGCACCGCTGGGGGAGTGGAGGGGGCCGGACGTTATGCACCGGTGGGGGAGTGGAGGGTGCCGGACGTTATGCACCTTGGGGGAGTGGAGGGGGCCGGACGTTATGCACCGGGGGGGGGGGGAGTGGAGGGGGCCGAACGCTATGCACCGTGGAGGGGGCCGGACGTTATGCATCGGGGGGGGGGGGGGGGGGGGAGTGGAGGGGGCCGGACGTTATGCACTGGGGGGGAGGCGGAGGGGGCCGGACGTTATGCACTGGGGGGGGAGGCGGAGGGGGCCGGACGTTATGCATCGGGGGGGAGCGGAGGGAGCCGGACGTTATGCATCGGGGGGGGAGCGGAGGGGGCCGGACGTTATGCATCGGGGGGGAGCGGAGGGAGCTGGACGTTATGCATCGGGGGGGAGCGGAGGGGGCCGGACGTTATGCATCGGGGGGGAGCGGAGGGGGCCGGACGTTATGCATCGGGGGGGAGCGGAGGGGGCCGGACGTTATGCATCGGGGGGGAGCGGAGGGGGCCGGACGTTATGCATCGGGGGGGAGCGGAGGGGGCCGGACGTTATGCATCGGGGGGGAGCGGAGGGGGCCGGACGTTATGCATCGGGGGGGAGCGGAGGGGGCCGGACGTTATGCATCGGGGGGAGGCGGAGGGGGCCGGACATTATGCATCGGGGGGGGGAGCGGAGGGGGCCGGACGTTATGCATCGGGGGGGGAGCGGAGGTGGCCGGACGTTATGCATCGGGGGGGAGCGGAGGGGGCCGGACGTTATGCATCGGGGGGGAGCGGAGGGGGCCGGACGTTATGCATCGGGGGGAGCGGAGGGGGCCGGACGTTATGCATCGGGGGGAGGCGGAGGGGGCCGGACATTATGCATCGGGGGGGGGGAGCGGAGGGGGCCGGACGTTATGCATCGGGGGGGGAGCGGAGGTGGCCGGACGTTATGCATCGGGGGGGAGCGGAGGGGGCCGGACGTTATACATCGGGGGGGAGCGGAGGGGGCCGGACGTTATGCATCGGGGGGGATCGGAGGGAGCTGGACGTTATGCATCGGGGGAGAGCGGAGAGGGCTGGACGTTATGCATCGGGGGAGAGCGGAGAGGGCTGGACGTTATGCATCGGGGGGGAGCGGAGGGGGCCGGACGTTATGCATCGGGGGGGAGCGGAGGGGGCCGGACGTTATTCATCGGGGGGGAGCGGAGGGGGCCGGACGTTATGCATCGGGGGGGAGCGGAGGGGGCCGGACGTTATGCATCGGGGGGGAGCGGAGGGGGCCGGACGTTATGCATCGGGGGGGAGCGGAGGGGGCCGGACGTTATGCATCGGGGGGGAGCGGAGGGAGCCGGACTTTATGCATCGGGGGGTAGCGGAGGGCGCCGGACGTTATGCATCGGGGGGGAGCGGAGGGGGCCGGACGTTATGCATCGGGGGGAGCGGAGGGGGCCAGACGTTATGCATCGGGGGGGAGCGGAGGGGGCTGGACGTTATGCATCGGGGGTAGCGGAGGGGGCTGGACGTTATGCATCGGGGGGGAGCGGAGGGAGCTGGACTTTATGCATCGGGGGGTAGCGGAGGGGGCCGGACGTTATGCATCGGGGGGGAGCGGAGGGGGCTGGACGTTATGCATCGGGGGTAGCGGAGGGGGCTGGACGTTATGCATCGGGGGGGAGCGGAGGGAGCTGGACTTTATGCATCAGGGGGTAGCGGAGGGGGCCGGACGTTATGCATCGGGGGGGAGCGGAGGGGGCCGGACGTTATGCATCGGGGGGGAGCGGAGGGGGCTGGACGTTATGCATCGGGGGGGAGCGGAGGGGGCTGGACGTTATGCATCGGGGGGTAGCGGAGGGGGCTGGACGTTATGCATCGGGGGGTAGCGGAGGGGGCTGGACGTTATGCATCGGGGGGGAGCGGAGGGGGCTGGACGTTATGCATCGGGGGGGAGCGGAGGGGGCTGGACGTTATGCATCGGGGGGTAGCGGAGGGGGCCGGACGTTATGCACCGGGGGGAGGAGGGGACTGGATATTATGCATCGGGGGGTAGCGGAGGGGGCTGGACGTTATGCACCGGGGAAGCGGAGGGGGCTGGACGTTATGCACCGGGGGAGCAAGATGCAGTGGTCATGAATGCTATAAATTTACAATTGCGTTTTCAAGTGTGTTTGGACCTTTTGTATTTTCAGGAAGCGCAGAACCTGATGGCACTTACAAACGTGGATACCCCACTGAAGGGTGGTCTGAATACCCCTCTGCACGAGAGCGACTTCTCGGGTGTGACGCCTCAGAGACAAGTGGTGCAGACCCCTAATACTGTGCTGTCCACACCATTCAGGTGAGGCAGATTATAAGGCAATGTCAGTGGTTCCTCTCAGCTGGAGCGCGGGCTCCCATAGTAGAAGGACTGACAGCAGCGCACATGTGAGGACCATAAATCTATGGATGAGTACAGCTGCTCTTCTGAAGGACCTAGGTTGGCGGATTATGTGGTCACAGCTGCTGCAGCTTTACTTATGGTCTGGCCATGGGTGGCTATCGGTTGCCATTTTGTGGCATACATACCTAAGCCATAGAAATGAGCTGGAGCATAATCATAAGTTGGTGTACGTGCAATGTGTAAGAGCATGTTCACACTGCGGCCATTTCACAGACAAAACCTTAAAAAACAAACAAAAACGCCCTTTAATAAGTTAATAGTAATAGAACTAATGGCTCAGAAATGTTTGTGTTTATGCGTCATATTTACCCTTGGCTTCTCTAGAACACCGTCACAGAGCTCAGAGGGACTGACCCCGCGAGGTGGCATGACCCCCAAACCAGTGATCGGCGCCACCCCGGGAAGGACGCCCCTACGTGACAAGCTGAACATCAATCCGGAGGACGGATCAGTGGATTACAATGACCCCACGTACATTAAACATTTGGTAAATAACGGGAGGAGATTTTTGTGCTGAGACAAAACGGAACTTTACGAGTGAACTGTGTATTTAAAGGGACGGCGTCAATCCGACATTACTGAGAGAATCCCTACTTCTCTGTCTTATAGGGAACCTGGCATCAGAAAATTGTCTGTTAATCGGACACAATTTTCCTGCCAGCAATTACATGATTACAATGTGTTTTTTTTCAGCTAAACGGTTTTATAATTTTGCTGTAGTTAGAAATGAAAAACTTTCCTTTGTGTGTGTAACCGTTACCCTAAGGCGTCTTGGCCGATCTGATTGTTTATGATCTGATACGCAGGAGAGGGAGTCTCGGGAACACCTACGTCTCGGACTGATGTCTCTTCCCACTCCCAAAAACGACTTTGAGATCGTCTTACCTGAAAATGCTGAGCGAGAACTGGAGGAGCGAGACCAAGAAGACTCCTTCATCGAGGACGAGGCGGATGTGGAGGCGCGCAAACAGGTACATGTCTGTGTATGAGAAGTAAGCTGACTGTATAGCAGTGCTCTGCGGCCCACGTCTCTCCATGATGGAGCGGCAGCCCACCTCGGGGCCCTCCACGTTCACCTCTGGGGCTGTGGAGCACTTTGAAAAAATGCTGATGTTACAATTAAATTCTTTATATCCTCAGGCAGTAAGGGACGCACAGCGGGCGAAGGAACTGAAGCAAAGGCATAAAGCCGTGCAGAAAGACTTACCACGACCCTCTGAAGTAAGTCCACGTATTGTTGTATTGTCTTATTCCTCTTCTAAGGATACATACTCCCCCATGGGCTCTGCTGGTCGGAGACCCCCATTCCTTTAGCCCCCTGGGGCAGCTCTGCGCGAGCTGGAGACCCCCTTTCCTTTACCCCCCCCCCCCCCCTGGACAGCTCTGCACGAGCTGGAGACCCCCTTTCCTTTACCCCCCCCCTGGACAGCTCTGCACGAGCTGGAAACCCCCTTTCCGTTACCACCACGAGGCGGCTCTGCGCGAGCTGGAGATTCCCTTTCCTTTACCCCCCCCCCCCCCCGGGACAGCTCTGCACGAGCTGGAGACCCCCTTTCCGTTACTCCCTGGGGCGGCTCTGCACGAGCTGGAGACCCCCTTTCCGTTACTCCCTGGGGCGGCTCTGCACGAGCTGGAGACCCCCTTTCCTTTACTCCCTGGGACGGCTCTGCACGAGCTGGAGACCCCCTTTCCTTTACCCCCCCTTTCCTTTACTCCCCGGGGCGGCTCTGCACGAGCTGGAGACCCCCTTTCCTTTACTCCCTGGGGTGGCTAGGCCCGAGCCGGAGACCCCCTTTCCTTTACCACACACACACACACACACACACACACACACACACACACACACACACACACACACACGGGGCGGCTCTGCTCGAGCCTGAGACCCCCTTTCCTTTACCCCCCCCATCCCCCCGGGGGTGGCTCTGAGTAAGCCGGAGACCCCCTTATCTTTACCCCCCGGTGGCTCACTAGCTTTGTATGTAGTCTGTAACCGCAGTGAGGCATCGGTCTGCATAGATGCTGTATACACAACTGTAGCTCTGTAATGACATTTATAGCGTTTCTTGTCTCGAGACCGTGCAGCTTTTAAAAGAATTTGTTGGAAATGCTGCCCACCCTTTTTGGGAAGATTCTCCGCTGCAATGAAAATAGAACAACTTTGCAAATAATCAAATAAAAAGTCTGCTGTTTTGCGTCTGCAGCTCATATACTGGTCAGTGTGTCGCCATGGCTACAGGCAGTAGTTGAAAGATCCCGTTTGTAAACACTCCCTTAAGATGTAAATCAGCTCTATGTACAGGTGCTTCTCACTAAATTAGAATATCATCAAAAAGTTAATTTATTTCAGTTCTTCAATCCAAAAAGTGAAGCTCATATATTATATAGAGTCATTACAAACAGAGTGATCTATTTCACGTGTTTATTTCTGTTAATGTTGATGATTATGGCTTACAGCCAATGAAAATACAAAAGTCGTTATCTCAGTAAATTAGAATACTTTATAACAACAGCTTGAAAAATGACTTTAAAATCTGAGATGTATGTTCAGTAAATGCCCTCAATACTTGGTCGGGGCTCCTTTTGCATCAATTACTGCATCAATGCGGCAATGTGGCATGGAGGCGATCAGCCTGTGGCACTGCTGAGGTGTTATGGAAGCCCAGGTGGCTTTGATAGCAGCCTTCAGCTCGTCTGCATTGTTGGGTCTGGTGTCCCTCATCTTCCTCTTGACAATACCCCATAGATTCTCTATAATAGATTCTCTATTAAGGTCAGGCGAGTTTGCTGCCAATCAAGCACAGTGATACTGTTGTTTTTAAGCCAGGTATTGGTACTTTTGGCAGTGTGGACAGGGGCCAAGTCCTGCTGGAGAATGACATTTCCATCTCCAAAAAGCTTGTTGGCAGAGGGAAGCATGAAGTGCTCTAAAATGTCCTGGTAGACGGCTGCACCGACTTGGTCTCGATGAAACACTGGATCTACACCAGCAGAAGACATGGCCCCCCAAACCATCACTGATTGTGGGAACTTCACACTAGACCTCCAGCAGCTTGGATTGTGGCCTCTCCACTCTTCCTCCAGACTCTGGGACCTTGTGGAGTGTGTCAATGACTGCCTTCTGGACATCTGTGAAGTCAGCAGTCTTCCGCATGATTGTGAAGCCTGCTGAAATAGACTAAGGGACCTTTTTAAATGCTTAGGAAGCCTTTGCAAGTGTTTTTTTGTTAATTATTCTAATTTACTGAGATAATGACTTTTGTGTTTTCATTGGCTGTAAGCCATAATCATCAACATTAACAGAAATAAACACTTGAAATAGATCACTCTGTAATGACTCTATATAATATAAATTTCAATACAAAAAAAGTAAACTGAAATAAATTTACTTTTTGATGATATTCTAATTTTGTGAGATGCACCTGTACCTGTAGCCCCCACGTTAGTGTAGCGAGGGTCCCGCCAGATCAGGGTTTCGCTGTGTCGCACATGATGCTGAGATCATTATCGATCTGCAGGTAAATGAGACAATCCTGAGGCCGGTGAATGTGGAGCCGCCGCTGACCGACCTGCAAAAGAGCGAGGAAATGATCAAGAAGGAGATAATCACGATGCTGCACTACGACTCTCTGCACAATCCATGCGGAGATTACTCCGGGAGTAAGAAGGGGAAGCTGCCCGGCTCGGCCGCCACCAGCGTCGAACATGTGGGCTATCTGGAGCAGACGCCGTACGATAAGTTCACAGAGGACGAGCTCCGGCATGTAAGTAGCTAGGTGATGTGTAGGATGGGGACCGGAGATGATGGGAAAATGAGGGGACCGGAGGTGATTTGTAGGAGGGGAAGGGGGCCGCCGGAGGTGATGTGTAGGATGGGGGGGGGAGGCACCGGAGGTGATGTGTAGGATAGGTGTGGGGGGGGGGGGGCGCCGGAGGTGATGTGTAGGATGGGGGGGGGGGGAGGCACCGGAGGTGATGTGTAGGATTGGGGGGGGTGTGCCGGAGGTGATGTGTAGGATAGGTGGGGGGGAGCGCCGGAGGTGATGTGTAGGATGGGGGGGAGGCACTGGAGGTGATGTGTAGGATAGGTGGGGGGGAGCGCCGGAGGTGATGTGTAGGATGGGGGGGGAGGCACTGGAGGTGATGTGTAGGATAGGTGTGGGGGGGGGGGGCGCCGGAGGTGATGTGTAGGATGGGGGGGGTGTGCCGGAGGTGATGTGTAGGATGGGGGGGGTGTGCCGGAGGTGATGTGTAGGATGGGGGGAAGGGGGCCGCCGGAGGTGATGTGTAGGATGGGGGGAAGGGGGCCGCCGGAGGTGATGTGTAGGATGGGGTGGGCCGCCGGAGGTGATGTGTAGGATGGGGGGGGCCGCCGGAGGTGATGTGTAGGATGGGGGGGTGAGGGGAGGCACCAGAGGTGATGTGTAGGTTGGGGGGGTGAGGGGAGGCACCAGAGGTGATGTGTAGGTTGGGGGGGGGGGGGAGGCACCGGAGGTGATGTGTAGGATGGGGGAGGCACCGGAGGTGATGTGTGGGATGGGGGGGGGGCACCGAAGGTGATGTGTAGGATGGGGGGGGGGGGAGGCACCGGAGGTGGTGTGTAGGATGGGGGGGGGGGGAGGCACCGGAGGTGATGTGTAGGATGGGGGGGGGGAGGCACCGGAGGTGATGTGTAGGATGGGGGGGGGGAGGCACCGGAGGTGATGTGTAGGATGGGGGGGGGGAGGCACCGGAGGTGATGTGTAGGATGGGGGGGGGGAGGCACCGGAGGTGATGTGTAGGATGGGGGAGGCACCGGAGGTGATGTGTAGGATGGGGGAGGCACCGGAGGTGATGTGTAGGATGGGGGAGGCACCGGAGGTGATGTGTAGGATGGGGGAGGCACCGGAGGTGATGTGTGGGATGGGGGGGGGGCACCGAAGGTGATGTGTAGGATGGGGGGGGGAGGCACCGGAGGTGGTGTGTAGGATGGGGGGGGGGGGGGAGGCACCGGAGGTGGTGTGTAGGATGGGGGGGGGGGCACCGGAGGTGATGTGTAGGATGGGGGGGAGCACCGGAGGTGATGTGTGGGATGGGGGGGGGGCACCGGAGGTGATGTGTAGGATGGGGGGGGGGGGAGGCACCGGAGGTGGTGTGTAGGATGGGGGGGGGGGGAGGCACCGGAGGTGGTGTGTAGGATGGGGGGGGGGGGAGGCACCGGAGGTGGTGTGTAGGATGGGAGGGGGGCACCGGAGGTGATGTGTAGGATGGGGGGGGGGGGGCACCGGAGGTGATGTGTAGGATGGGGGGGGGGGCACCGGAGGTGATGTGTAGGATGGGGGGGGGGCTCCGGAGGTGATGTGTAGGATGGGGGGGGGGGAGGCACCGGACGTGATGTGTAGGATGGGGGGGGGGGAGGCACCGGAGGTGATGTGTAGGATGGGGGGGGGGGGGCACCGGAGGTGATGTGTAGGATGGGGGGGGGGGGGCACCGGAGGTGATGTGTAGGATGGGGGGGGGGGCACCGGAGGTGATGTGTAGGATGGGGGGGGGGGGCTCCGGAGGTGATGTGTAGGATGGGGGGGGGGGGGAGGCACCGGAGGTGATGTGTAGGATGGGGGGGAGGCACCGGAGGTGATGTGTAGGATGGGGGGGGGGAGGCACCGGAGGTGATGTGTAGGATGGGGGGGGGGGAGGCACCGGAGGTGATGGGGGGGGGGGGGCACCAGAGGTGGTGTGTAGGATGGGGGGGGGAGGCACCGGAGGTGGTGTGTAGGATGGGGGGGGGGGGGAGGCACCGGAGGTGGTGTGTAGGATGGGGGGGGGGGGCACCGGAGGTGATGTGTAGGATGGGGGGGAGCACCGGAGGTGATGTGTGGGATGGGGGGGGGGGAGGCACCGGAGGTGGTGTGTAGGATGGGAGGGGGGCACCGGAGGTGATGTGTAGGATGGGGGGGGGGGGGCACCGGAGGTGATGTGTAGGATGGGGGGGGGGGCACCGGAGGTGATGTGTAGGATGGGGGGGGGGCTCCGGAGGTGATGTGTAGGATGGGGGGGGGGGAGGCACCGGACGTGATGTGTAGGATGGGGGGGGGGGGAGGCACCGGAGGTGATGTGTAGGATGGGGGGGGGGGGAGGCACCGGAGGTGATGTGTAGGATGGGGGGGGGGGGCACCGGAGGTGATGTGTAGGATGGGGGGGGGGCACCGGAGGTGATGTGTAGGATGGGGGGGGGGGGGCACCGGAGGTGATGTGTAGGATGGGGGGGGGGGGGAGGCACCGGAGGTGATGTGTAGGATGGGGGGGAGGCACCGGAGGTGATGTGTAGGATGGGGGGGGGGAGGCACCGGAGGTGATGTGTAGGATGGGGGGGGGGGAGGCACCGGAGGTGATGGGGGGGGGGGGGGGCACCAGAGGTGGTGTGTAGGATGGGGGGGGGAGGCACCGGAGGTGGTGTGTAGGATGGGGGGGGGAGGCACCGGAGGTGGTGTGTAGGATGGGGGGGGGGGGGAGGCACCGGAGGTGGTGTGTAGGATGGGGGGGGGGGGAGGCACCGGAGGTGGTGTGTAGGATGGGGGGGAGCACCGGAGGTGATGTGTGGGATGGGGGGGGGGGGCACCGGAGGTGATGTGTAGGATGGGGGGGGGGGGAGGCACCGGAGGTGGTGTGTAGGATGGGGGGGGGGGGGAGGCACCGGAGGTGGTGTGTAGGATGGGGGGGGGGGGAGGCACCGGAGGTGGTGTGTAGGATGGGGGGGGGGGGAGGCACCGGAGGTGGTGTGTAGGATGGGGGGGGGGGCTCCGGAGGTGATGTGTAGGATGGGGGGGGGGGAGGCACCGGAGGTGATGTGTAGGATGGGGGGGGGGGGCACCGGAGGTGATGTGTAGGATGGGGGGGGGGGGGGCACCGGAGGTGGTGTGTAGGATGGGGGGGGGGGGGCACCGGAGGTGATGTGTAGGATGGGGGGGGGGGCACCGGAGGTGATGTGTAGGATGGGGGGGGGGGGGGGCACCGGAGGTGGTGTGTAGGATGGGGGGGGGGGGGCACCGGAGGTGGTGTGTAGGATGGGGGGGGGGGGCACCGGAGGTGGTGTGTAGGATGGGGGGGGGGGGGCACCGGAGGTGGTGTGTAGGATGGGGGGGGGGGCACCGGAGGTGGTGTGTAGGATGGGGGGGGGGGGCACCGGAGGTGGTGTGTAGGATGGGGGGGGGGGGGCACCGGAGGTGGTGTGTAGGATGGGGGGGGGGGGGCACCGGAGGTGGTGTGTAGGATGGGGGGGGGGGGGGCACCTGAGGTGGTGTGTAGGATGGGGGTGGGGGGCACCGGAGGTGGTGTAGGATGGGGGGTGGGGGGCACCGGATTCGTGCTGAGAACCCACCGAGACGTGTGACTTCTCACATCTGAGGGTTTGCTGCAGTCATTCCTGCTCTGAATTCGGGGTGATTGTCTTTACTAGGTTTAGCTGTGTGTACTATGGACTGGGTGGTGTCAGGTTTCTCGCCGCGGTAGGACACCTGGGCATAGGACACCTGAGCTGAGAAGTGGATTAGTACAGATGATGATCTCTTCTCTTCCCTGCTCAGGCGAAGGAGCTCCTGCAGCAGGAGATGGAGGTGGTGAAGCAAGGCATGGGCCATGGAGACCTGTCCCTGGACGCCTACAACCAGGTGTGGGAGGAATGCTACAGTCAGGTGCTCTACCTGCCCGGACAAGGGCGATACACCCGAGCCAACCTGGCCAGCAAGAAGGACAGAATCGAGTCTCTGGAGAAGCGGCTGGAGGTGAGTGTCCGTGTGCAGCCACAGGCTCAGGTGTTCAGTGCCATGAGCTGTAGCTGCTGTGTCTGCTCAGTTTCACCACTAGATGGCAGTGATGTTCTTCACAACTGCAGTTATAGCAAAACTTTTTTTTGTCTTCCTTAGCTGTTTTTACCTCTTCTGTTTAGTTACTTTTCACCTTTTGATGGAAATGTGGAGAGCCCTCGTATTCACTAGATCCAAATCATTTACCTTATTCATCACGCGCTCTTAAAGGAGCCACAGAGAAGGTGCCTCGCACTATTCTGAACTTCCTATAGGATTCTATCCTCGAGATGTGCCATAAATATGCCTCTGGGACCCCCACTTATCTTAGAGTTAAGACTCCACCTCACACCACTGTGAACGGAGACGCGGCTGTCCATGCTCTGCTCTCGTCATTAACAAACAATAGGGGATCAAATCACAAATAGAAAACTCATGAATGAACTTGGTAGGGGAGACGACCCTGTCTGCCCCCTGCACTTACTACTGTAGGTCCTGACGGTGGCGCTGCGGTCTGATCTTATGTGATGAAACCGATTGAACGGTCTCTTGGGTTTTTCTCTTTAGGTAAATAGAGGTCATATGACTGCGGAAGCCAAGAGAGCCGCCAAGATGGAGAAGAAGCTGAAGATCCTGCTGGGCGGCTACCAGTCCCGAGCCATGGGGCTCATCAAACAGCTGAATGAGGTGTGGGATCAGTATGAGCAGGCCAGCCTGGAGCAGAAGACCTTCGAGGAGCTGAAGAAACACGAGGACACCGCCATTCCCAGGAGGATAGCGGTAAGCAAGTCACTAGTGTCATCTTACAGGCCAAACACCTAAGGAAGATGGGGGATGTATAGGTGTATACACCCCACTCAGCCACTCATAATGTGGAGCTGCACTCACTGTTCTGCACTAATTATCCTGTACTGATCCTGAGTTACATCTAGTATTATACCCCAGAGCTGCACTCACTATTCTGCTGGTGCAGTCACTGTGTACATACATTACATTACTGATCCTGAGTTACATCCTGTATTATACCCCAGAGCTGCACTCACTATTCTGCTGGTGCAGTCACTGTGTACATACATTACATTACTTATCCTGTACTGATCCTGAGTTACATCCTGCATTATACTCCAGAGCTGCACTCACTATTCTGTTGGTGCAGTCACTGTGTACATACATTACATTACTGATCCGGAGTTACATCCTGTATTATACTCCAGAGCTTCACTCACTATTCTGCTGGTGCAGTCACTGTGTACATACATTACATTACTGATCCTGAGTAACATCCTGTATTATACTCCAGAGCTGCACTCGATATTCTGCTGGTGCAGTCACTGTGTACATACATTACATTACTGATCCTGAGTTACATCCTGTATTATACTCCAGAGCTGCACTCACTATTCTGCTGGTGCAGTCACTATGTACATACATTACATTACTGATCCTGAGTTACATCCTGTATTATACTCCAGAGCTGCACTCACTATTCTGCTGGTGCAGTTACTATGTACATATTACATTACTGATCCTGAGTTACATCCTGTATTATACTCCAGAGCTGCACTCACTATTCTGCTGGTGCAGTCACTGTGTACATAGATTACTGATCCTGAGTTACATCCTGTAATATACTCCAGAGCTGCACTCACTATTCTGCTGGTGCAGTCACTGTGTACATACATTACATTACTTATCCTGTACTGATCCTGAGTTACATCCTGCATTATACTCCAGAGCTGCACTCACTATTCTGCTGGTGCAGTCACTGTGTACATACATTACTGATCCTGAGTTACATCCTGTAATATACTCCAGAGCTGCACTCACTATTCTGCTGGTGCAGTCACTGTGTACATACATTACATTACTTATCCTGTAGTGATCCTGAGTTACATCCTGTATTATACTCCAGAGCTGCACTCACTATTCTGCTGGTGCAGTCACTGTGTGCATACATTACATTACTGATCCGGAGTTACATCCTGTATTATACCCCAGAGCTGCACTCACTATTCTGCTGGTGCAGTCACTGTGTACATACATTACATTACTGATCCTGAGTTACATCCTGTATTATACTCCAGAGCAGCACTCACTATTCTGCTGTTGCAGTCACTGTGTACATACATTACATTACTGATCCTGTACTGATCCTGAGTTACATCCTGTATTATACTCCAGAGCTGCACTCACTATTCTGCTGGTGCAGTCACTGTGTACATACATTACATTACTGATCCTGTACTGATCCTGAGTTACATCCTGCATTATACTCCAGAGCTGCACTCACTATTCTGCTGGTGCAGTCCCTATGTACATACATTACATTACTTATCCGGAGTTACATCCTGTATTATACTCCAGAGCTGCACTCACTATTCTGCTGGTGCAGTCACTGTGTACATACATTACTGATCCTGAGTTACATCCTGTAATATACTCCAGAGCTGCACTCACTATTCTGCTGGTGCAGTCACTGTGTACATACATTACATTACTTATCCTGTACTGATCCTGAGTTACATCCTGTATTATACTCCAGAGCTGCACTCACTAATCTGCTGGTGCAGTCACTGTGTACATACATTACATTACTGATCTTGCACTGATCCTGAGTTACATCCAATATTATACCCCAGAGCTGCACTCACTATTCTGCTGGTGCAGTCACTGTGTACATACATTACATTACTGATCCTGAGTTACATCCTGTATTATACTCCAGAGCTGCACTCACTATTCTGCTGGTGCAGTCACTGTGTACATACATTACATTACTGATCCTGAGTTACATCCTGTATTATTATTTATTTATTTTTTTATTTATTATTATAGCGCCATTTATTCCATGGCGTTTTACATGTGATAGGGATATACATAAGAAAAGCATTTACATAATCTTAACAAAACGAGTCAGCGACTGGTACAGGAGGAGCGAGGACCCTGCCCGCGAGGGCTCACAGTCTACAAGGGATGGGTGAGGATACAGTAGGTGAGGGTACAGCTGGCCGTGCAGTTGTGTGGTGGAGCGGTGGTTACTGCAGGTTGTAGGCTTGTCGGAAGAGGTGGGTCTTCAGGTTCCTTTTGAAGGTTTCCACGGTCGGCGAGAGTCTGATATGTTGGGGTAGAGAGTTCCAGAGTAGGGGGGAAGCACGGGAGAAATCTTGTATACGATTGTGGGAGGAGGAGATAAGAGGGGAGTAGAGCAGGAGATCTTGTGAGGATCGGAGGTTGCGTGCAGGTAAGTACCGGGAGACTAGGTCACAGATATATGGAGGAGACAGGTTGTGGATGGCTTTGTATGCCATGGTTAGAGTTTTGAACTGAATTCTCTGGGCAATAGGGAGCCAGTGAAGGGATTGACAGAGAGGAGAGGCCGGGGAATAGCGGGGGGACAGGTGGATTAGTTGGGCAGCAGAGTTTAGGATAGATTGGAGAGGTGCAAGAGTGTTGGAAGGGAGGCCACGGAGCAGGAGGTTGCAGTAGTCGAGGCGGGATATGATGAGGGCATGCACTAGTGTTTTTGCAGAGTCTTTGCTGAGGAATGCACGGATCCGGGAGATGTTTTTGAGTTGGAGTCGGCAGGAGGTGGAAAGGGCTTGAATATGTGGCTTGAAGGAGAGATCAGAGTCCAGGGTTACCCCAAGGCAGCGAGCTTGTGGGACTGGGGAGAGTGAACAGCCATTGACGTTGATGGATAGGTCGGATGGGGGATGTGAATGAGAGGGTGGAAAGATGATGAACTCTGTTTTATCCATGTTGAGTTTTAGAAACCTGTCGGAGAAGAAGGATGAGATGGCGGACAGACATTGTGGGATTCTGGTTAGTAGGGAGGAGATATCGGGTCCAGAGAGGTAGATCTGTGTGTCGTCAGCATAGAGGTGATACTGAAAGCCGTGAGACTCTATGAGTTGTCCCAGGCCGAAGGTGCAGATGGAGAAGAGCAGAGGTCCTAGAACTGAACCTTGGGGGACACCGACAGATAGGGGGCGAGATGAGGAGGTGGTGTGTGAGTGGGAGACGCTGAATGTCCTGTCAAGTATGAGGAGATCCAAGATAGAGCCAAGTCCGTGATGCCAAGAGATGAGAGAATCTGGAGTAAGAGGGAATGGTCCACTGTGTCAAAGGCAGATGACAGGTCCAGAAGGAGGAGGATGGAGTAGTGTCGCTTGGATTTGGCATTTAGTAGGTCGTTGGTGACTTTGGTCAGGGCAGTTTCAGTCGAGTGATGCGGTCGGAAGCCAGATTGTAGACGGTCGAAGAGGGAGCAGGAGGAGAGGTGGGAGGACAGTTCAAGGTGGACATGTTGTTCTAGAAGTTTTGAGGCAAAGGGGAGGAGTGATATGGGGCGGAAGCTGGTCAGAGAGGAAGGGTCAAGGGAGGGCTTTTTGAGGATGGGTGTGATTGCGGCATGTTTGAAACATGAGGGGAAGACTCCGGTTGTTAGTGATAGATTGAAGAGGTGGGTTAGGGTTGGGATGAAGACTGAGGTGAGGTTAGTGATGAGGTGGGATGGGATTGGGTCAAGTTCGCAGGTGGTGAGGTGTGATTTGGAGAGTAAAGAGGAGACTTGACCTTCTGTAATGGTGGAGGAGGAGGGTTGAGTAGATATGAGGAGGGGTTGTGTGGACTTTAGGCCAAAGTTTTGTCTGATGGTGTCAATCTTCTGTTTGAAAAATGAGGCAAAGTCGTCGGCTGAGATGAGAGAAGAGGGAGGAGGTGCTGGGGGACGAAGGAGAGAGTTGAAAGTGTTAAATAGCTGTTTAGGGTTGTGAGATAGGGAGGATATGAGAGATGAGAAGTAGGTTTGTTTTGCTGTAGTGAGTGCGGACTTGAAATTAGTGAGGGATTGCTTGAATGTGATGAAGTGCTCGGTGGAGTGAGACCTTTTCCATCTCCGCTCCGCAACCCTGGAGGCCCGGCGCAGTTCTTTGGTAAGTTTAGTGTGCCAGGGTTGCCTGTTGAATGTGCGAGGTGTGGTGTGTGTGAGAGGGGCGATCGAGTCTAGAGCTGCAGCTATTGTGGTGTTCTATGAAGCAGCAGCAACGTCTGCATCGTGCAAGGAATTTGTCTGTGAGAGGAAGGAGGGATTCAGAGAGAGAGTGTAGGTCAAGGTGTTTGAGATTTCTGCGAGGGTGTGTGAGTTTGTGGAGTGGGGATTGTGCACCCGGAGAGGAGAGGGTAGAGAATGTGAGGAGGTTATGGTCAGAGAGAGGGAGTGGTGAGTTAGAGAGGTTAGATAGGGAACAGAGGCGGGTGAAGATGAGGTCCAGTGTGTGGCCATCTTTGTGGGTGGGTGTGGAAGACCATTGAGTGAGTCCAAAGGAGGAAGTGAGGGATAGGAGCTTAGAGACAGACGAGTGGGGAGTGTCAATGGGGATGTTGAAGTCACCCATTATGATAGTGGGGATGTCAGTGGAAAGGAAGTGAAGCAGCCAGGTAGTGAAATGGTCTAAGAAGGTGGTGGCTTGCCCTGGGGGTCGGTAAACGACGGCCAGTTGGAGGTTGGAGGGGGAATAGATGCGCACACAGTGCACCTCAAAAGAGGGGAGTGTTACGGAGGGTGGCAGTGGGATTTTGGTGAAAGCGCAGAGTTCTGATAGGAGGAAACCTACGCCTCCACCATGTTTGCCATTGGGGCGGGGGGTGTGGGAAAGGTGGAATCCGCCATATGAAAGGGCAGCTGGGGAGGCTGTGTCAGAGGGGGTGAGCCAGGTTTCGGTGATGGCGAGGAAGGAGAGTTTGTTTGTAATGAAAAGATCATGGATGAAGGAAAGTTTGTTGCAGACAGAGCGAGCGTTCCATAGAGCTCCTGTTAGTATAGCTGAGGAGGTGGGTATTAGTTGGATGGGTATGAGGTTAGAAAGGTTGCGACAGTTTGAGGAAGGTCGTGGATAGGAGGTAGAAGTAACTGTGGGGATATGGCGAGGAGGACCAGGATTTGGAGAGATATCTCCAGCAGTGAGGAGGAGCAGAGAAAGTGTTAGCAGGTGGGAGCAAGAGAGAGCATGAGGTGGCTGTCTGTGTTTGGAGATCCAGGATTGAATGTTGAGGAATAATTTGGAGGAGGAGGTGAGATGAATGGGGAGGATAGAGGGAGAGATGATGAGTTTCTTACTTGGTGTAGGGATTTGAGGGGTTATTAGAAAGTGGAGGACTATAGAGGAAAAAGTGAGAGCTAACAGAAACATAGTTTAAGGAGAGTAAGTGGTCAAAGTGTTTGTTACCTGACTCCTGCCCTGACTAACTGCCTCTGAAATAACTGCCACTTCTCTCCAAAGCCACTTTGCACAAGAAGACACGTGCACCCCTTACAGAGAGTCTAAATATATAGGCCACATTAAACTATATCAGGTGTAGGGCATTGTGGGAACGGCTTGTGGATAAATTAACAGCTGGTCATTTCAACAGGAGATGGCTGGGTGATCAAAGACAGAGCCAGGACGCAAGTCTCTGCAGTTTAGCACCTCTAAAAACCAGATAAGGTATATAGTGGGGAAAGAACAAACATATGTGAATATTGATTGGAGTGGGACAGATGAAGCAGGGGAATTATGCAGAGCATGTACCAGAGAGATGGGTCAGCAGAGCATTAGAAGACAGCATACATAGGAGCAGGGGAATTATTCAGAGCATGTACCAGAGAGATGGGTCAGCAGAGCATTAGAAGACAGCATACATAGGAGCAGGGGAATTATGCAGAGCATGTACCAGAGAGATGGGTCAGCAGAGCATTAGAAGACAGCATACATAGGAGCAGGGGAATTATGCAGAGCATGTACCAGAGAGATGGGTCAGCAGAGCATTAGAAGACAGCATACATAGGAGCAGGGGAATTATGCAGAGCATGTACCAGAGAGATGGGTCAGCAGAGCATTAGAAGACAGCATACATAGGAGCAGGGGAATTATTCAGAGCATGTACCAGAGAGATGGGTCAGCAGAGCATTAGAAGACAGCATACATAGGAGCAGGGGAATTATGCAGAGCATGTACCAGAGAGATGGGTCAGCAGAGCATTAGAAGACAGCATACATAGGAGCAGGGGAATTATGCAGAGCATGTACCAGAGAGATGGGTCAGCAAAGCATTAGAAGACAGCATACATAGGAGCAGGGGCATTATGCAGAGCATGTACCAGAGAGATGGGTCAGCAGAGCATTAGAAGACAGCATACATAGGAGCAGGGGAATTATGCAGAGCATGTACCAGAGAGATGGGTCAGCAGAGCATTAGAAGACAGCATACATAGGAGCAGGGGAATTATGCAGAGCATGTACCAGAGAGATGGGTCAGCAGAGCATTAGAAGACAGCATACATAGGAGCAGGGGAATTATGCAGAGCATGTACCAGACAGATGGGTCAGCAGAGCATTAGAAGACAGCATACATAGGAGCAGGGGAATTATGCAGAGCATGTACCAGACAGATGGGTCAGCAGAGCATTAGAAGACAGCATACATAGGAGCAGGGGAATTATGCAGAGCATGTACCAGAGAGATGGGTCAGCAGAGCATTAGAAGACAGCATACATAGGAGCAGGGGAATTATGCAGAGCATGTACCAGAGAGATGGGTCAGCAGAGCATTAGAAGACAGCATACATAGGAGCAGGGGAATTATGCAGAGCATGTACCAGAGAGATGGGTCAGCAGAGCATTAGAAGACAGCATACATAGGAGCAGGGGAATTATGCAGAGCATGTACCAGAGAGATGGGTCAGCAGAGCATTAGAAGACAGCATACATAGGAGCAGGGGAATTATGCAGAGCATGTACCAGAGAGATGGGTCAGCAGAGCATTAGAAGACAGCATACATAGGAGCAGGGGAATTATGCAGAGCATGTACCAGAGAGATGGGTCAGCAGAGCATTAGAAGACAGCATACATAGGAGCAGGGGAATTATGCAGAGCATGTACCAGAGAGATGGGTCAGCAGAGCATTAGAAGACAGCATACATAGGAGCAGGGGAATTATGCAGAGCATGTACCAGAGAGATGGGTCAGCAGAGCATTAGAAGACAGCATACATAGGAGCAGGGGAATTATGCAGAGCATGTACCAGAGAGATGGGTCAGCAGAGCATTAGAAGACAGCATACATAGGAGCAGGGGAATTATGCAGAGCATGTACCAGAGAGATGGGTCAGCAGAGCATTAGAAGACAGCATACATAGGAGCAGGGGAATTATGCAGAGCATGTACCAGAGAGATGGGTCAGCAGAGCATTAGAAGACAGCATACATAGGAGCAGGGGAATTATGCAGAGCATGTACCAGAGAGATGGGTCAGCAGAGCATTAGAAGACAGCATACATAGGAGCAGGGGAATTATGCAGAGCATGTACCAGAGAGATGGGTCAGCAAAGCATTAGAAGACAGCATACATAGGAGCAGGGGCATTATGCAGAGCATGTACCAGAGAGATGGGTCAGCAGAGCATTAGAAGACAGCATACATAGGAGCAGGGGAATTATGCAGAGCATGTACCAGACAGATGGGTCAGCAGAGCATTAGAAGACAGCATACATAGGAGCAGGGGAATTATGCAGAGCATGTACCAGAGAGATGGGTCAGCAGAGCATTAGAAGACAGCATACATAGGAGCAGGGGAATTATTCAGAGCATGTACCAGAGAGATGGGTCAGCAGAGCATTAGAAGACAGCATACATAGGAGCAGGGGAATTATGCAGAGCATGTACCTGTGGAAAGAGAAGAAGAAGACGAATGTTAGTCCATGGCCTCTGAAATAACTGCCACTTCTCTCCGAAGCCACTTTGCACAAGAAGACGCGTGCACACCCCAGCACGTATTATACCCCGAGCTGCACTCACTATTCTGCTGGTGCAGTCACTGTGTACATACATTACATTACTGATCCTGAGTTACATCCTGTATTATACTCAAGAGCTGCACTCACTATTCTGCTGGTGCAGTCACTGTGTACATACATTACATTACTGATCCGGTACTGATCCTGAGTTACATCCTGTATTATACTCAAGAGCTGCACTCACTATTCTGCTGGTGCAGTCACTGTGTACATACATTACATTACTTATCCTGTACTGATCCTGAGTTACATCCTGCATTATACTCCAGAGCTGCACTCACTATTCTGCTGGTGCAGTCACTGTGTACATACATTACATTACTTATCCTGTACTGATCCTGAGTTACATCCTGCATTATATTCCAGAGCTGCACTCACTATTCTGCTGGTGCAGTCACTGTGTACATACATTACATTACTGATCCTGAGTTACATCCTGTATTATACCCCAGAGCTGCACTCACTATTCTGCTGGTGCACTCACTGTGTACATACATTACATTACTGATCCTGTACTGATCCTGAGTTACAATCCTGCATTATACTCCAGAGCTGCACTCACTATTCTGCTGGTGCAGTCACTGTGTACATAAATTACATTACTTATCCTGTACTGATCCTGAGTTACATCCTGTATTATACTCAAGAGCTGCACTCACTATTCTGCTGGTGCAGTCACTGTGTACATACATTACATTACTTATCCTGTACTGATCCTGAGTTACATCCTGCATTATACTCCAGAGCTGCACTCACTATTCTGCTGGTGCAGTCACTGTGTACATACATTACATTACTTATCCTGTACTGATCCTGAGTTACATCCTGTATTATACTCCAGAGCTGCACTCACTATTCTGCTGGTGCACTCACTGTGTACATACATTACTGATCCTGAGTTACATCCTGTATTATACTCCAAAGCAGCACTCACTATTCTGCTGTTGCAGTCACTGTGTACATACATTACATTACTGATCCTGAGTTATATCCTGTATTATACTCCAGAGCTGCACTCACTATTCTGCTGGTGGAGTCACAGTGTACATACATTACATTACTGATCCTGTAGTGATCCTGAGTTACATCCTGTATTATACTCCAGAGCTGCACTCACTATTCTGGTGGTGCAGTCACTGTGTACATACATTACATTACTGATCCTGTACTGATCCTGAGTTACATCCTGTATTATACTCCACAGCTGCACTCACTATTCTGCTGGTGCACTCACTGTGTACATACATTACATTACTTATCCTGTACTGATCCTGAGTTACATCCTGCATTATACTCCAGAGCTGCACTCACTATTCTGCTGGTGCAGTCACTGTGTACATACATTACATTACTTATCCTGTACTGAACCTGAGTTACATCCTGTATTATACTCCAGAGCTGCACTCACTATTCTGTTGGTGCAGTCACTGTGTACATACATTACATTACTGATCCTGTACTGATCCTGAGTTACATCCTGTATTATACTCCAGAGCTGCACTCACTATTCTGCTGGTGCAGTCACTGTGTACATACATTACATTACTGATCCTGAGTTACATCCTGTATTATACCCCAGAGCTGCACTCACTATTCTGCTGGTGCAGTCACTGTGTACATAAATTACATTACTGATCCTGTACTGATCCTGAGTTACATCCTGTATTATACTCAAGAGCTGCACTCACTATTCTGCTGGTGCAGTCACTGTGTACATACATTACTGATCCGGTACTGATCCTGAGTTACATCCTGTATTATACTCCAGAGCTGCACTCACTATTCTGCTGGTGCAGTCACTGTGTACATACATTACATTACTTATCCTGTACTGATCCTGAGTTACATCCTGCATTATACTCCAGAGCTGCACTCACTATTCTGCTGGTGCAGTCACTGTGTACATACATTACTGATCCTGAGTTACATCCTGTATTATACTCCAAAGCAGCACTCACTATTCTGCTGTTGCAATCACTGTGTACATACATTACATTACTGATCCTGAGTTACATCCTGTATTATACCCCAGAGCTGCACTCACTATTCTGCTGGTGCAGTCACTGTGTACATACATTACATTACTGATCCTGAGTTACATCCTGTATTATACTCCAGAGCTGCACTCACTATTCTGCTGGTGCAGTCACTGTGTACATACATTACATTACTGATCCTGAGTTACATCCTGTATTATACTCCAGAGCTGCACTCACTATTCTGCTGGTGCAGTCACTGTGTACATACATTACATTACTGATCCTGAGTTACATCCTGTATTATACCCCAGAGCTGCACTCACTATTCTGCTGGTGCAGTCACTGTGTACATACATTACATTACTGATCCTGAGTTACATCCTGTATTATACTCCACAGCTGCACTCACTATTCTGCTGGTGCAGTCACTGTGTACATACATTACATTACGGATCCTGAGTTACATCCTGTATTATACTCCACAGCTGCACTCACTATTCTGCTGGTGCAGTCACTGTGTACATACATTACATTACTGATCCTGTACTGATCCTGAGTTACATCCTGTATTATACTCCAGAGCTGCACTCACTATTCTGCTGGTGCCGTCACTGTGCACATACATTACATTACTGATCCTGAGTTACATCCTGTATTATACTCCAGAGCTGCACTCACTATTCTGCTGGTGCAGTCACTGTGTACATACATTACATTACTGATCATGCACTGATCCTGAGTTACATCCTGCATTATACTCCAGAGCTGCACTCACTATTCTGCTGGTGCAATCACTGTGTACATACATTACATTACTGATCCTGAGTTACATCCTGTATTATACCCCAGAGCTGCACTCACTATTCTGCTGGTGCAGTCACTGTGTACATACATTACATTACTGATCCTGAGTTACATCCTGTATTATACTCCACAGCTGCACTCACTATTCTGCTGGTGCAGTCACTGTGTACATACATTACATTACTGATCCTGTACTGATCCTGAGTTATATCCTGTATTATACCCCAGAGCAGCACTCACTATTCTGCTGGTGCAGTCACTGTGTACATACATTACATTACTGATCCTGAGTTACATCCTGTATTATACCCCAGAGTTGCACTCACTATTCTGCTGGTGCAGTCACTGTGTACATACATTACATTACTGATCCTGAGTTACATCCTGTATTATACTCCACAGCTGCACTCACTATTCTGCTGGTGCAGTCACTGTGTACATACATTACATTACTGATCCTGAGTTACATCCTGTATTATACTCCACAGCTGCACTCACTATTCTGCTGGTGCAGTCACTGTGTACATACATTATATTACTTATCCTGTACTGATCCTGAGTTACATCCTGCATTATACTCCAGAGCTGCACTCACTATTCTGCTGGTGCAGTCACTGTGTACATACATTACATTACTGATCCTGAGTTACATCCTGTATTATACTCCAGAGCTGCACTCACTATTCTGCTGGTGCAGTCACTGTGTACATACATTACTGATCCTGAGTTACATCCTGTATTATACTCCAGAGCTGCACTCACTATTCTGCTGGTGCAGTCACTGTGTACATACATTACATTACTGATCCTGTACTGATCCTGAGTTACATCTTGTATTTTACTCCAGAGCTGCACTCACTATTCTGCTGGTGCAGTCACTGTGTACATACATTACATTACTTATCCTATACTGATCCTGAGTTACATCTTGTATTTTACTCCAGAGCTGCACTCACTATTCTGCTGGTGGTCACTGTGTACATAAATTACATTACTGATCCTGAGTTACATCCTGTATTATACTCCAGAGCTGCACTCACTATTCTGCTGGTGCAGTCACTGTGTACATACATTACATTACTGATCCT
Organism: Phyllobates terribilis; assembly: GCF_046119375.1. Lineage (NCBI taxonomy): Eukaryota > Metazoa > Chordata > Amphibia > Anura > Dendrobatidae > Phyllobates > Phyllobates terribilis. The sequence goes on along the minus strand of NW_027362763.1, from coordinate 64,194,012 downwards.
GAGTGACATCCTGTATTATACTCCAGAGCTGCACTCACTATTCTGCTGGTGCAGTCACTGTGTACGTACATTACATTACTGATCCTGTAATGATCCTGAGTTACATCCTGTGTTATACTCCAGAGCTGCACTCACTATTCTGCTGGTGCAGTCACTGTGTACATACATTACATTACTTATCCTGTACTGATCCTGAGTTACATCCTGCATTATATTCCAGAGCTGCACTCACTATTCTGCTGGTGCAGTCACTGTGTACATACATTACATTACTGATCCTGAGTTACATCCTGTATTATACCCCAGAGCTGCACTCACTATTCTGCTGGTGCACTCACTGTGTACATACATTACATTACTGATCCTGTACTGATCCTGAGTTACATCCTGCATTATACTCCAGAGCTGCACTCACTATTCTGCTGGTGCAGTCACTGTGTACATACATTACATTACTTATCCTGTACTGATCCTGAGTTACATCCTGCATTATACTCCAGAGCTGCACTCACTATTCTGCTGGTGCAGTCACTGTGTACATACATTACATTACTTATCCTGTACTGATCCTGAGTTACATCCTGTATTATACTCCAGAGCTGCACTCACTATTCTGCTGGTGCACTCACTGTGTACATACATTACTGATCCTGAGTTACATCCTGTATTATACTCCAAAGCAGCACTCACTATTCTGCTGTTGCAGTCACTGTGTACATACATTACATTACTGATCCTGAGTTATATCCTGTATTATACTCCAGAGCTGCACTCACTATTCTGCTGGTGGAGTCACAGTGTACATACATTACATTACTGATCCTGTAGTGATCCTGAGTTACATCCTGTATTATACTCCAGAGCTGCACTCACTATTCTGCTGGTGCAGTCACTGTGTACATACATTACATTACTTATCCTGTACTGATCCTGAGTTACATCCTGCATTATACTCCAGAGCTGCACTCACTATTCTGCTGGTGCAGTCACTGTGTACATACATTACATTACTTATCCTGTACTGAACCTGAGTTACATCCTGTATTATACTCCAGAGCTGCACTCACTATTCTGTTGGTGCAGTCACTGTGTACATACATTACATTACTGATCCTGTACTGATCCTGAGTTACATCCTGTATTATACTCCAGAGCTGCACTCACTATTCTGCTGGTGCAGTCACTGTGTACATACATTACATTACTGATCCTGAGTTACATCCTGTATTATACCCCAGAGCTGCACTCACTATTCTGCTGGTGCAGTCACTGTGTACATAAATTACATTACTGATCCTGTACTGATCCTGAGTTACATCCTGTATTATACTCAAGAGCTGCACTCACTATTCTGCTGGTGCAGTCACTGTGTACATACATTACTGATCCGGTACTGATCCTGAGTTACATCCTGTATTATACTCCAGAGCTGCACTCACTATTCTGCTGGTGCAGTCACTGTGTACATACATTACATTACTTATCCTGTACTGATCCTGAGTTACATCCTGCATTATACTCCAGAGCTGCACTCACTATTCTGCTGGTGCAGTCACTGTGTACATACATTACTGATCCTGAGTTACATCCTGTATTATACTCCAGAGCTGCACTCACTATTCTGCTGGTGCAGTCACTGTGTACATACATTACATTACTGATCCTGAGTTACATCCTGTATTATACTCCAGAGCTGCACTCACTATTCTGCTGGTGCAGTCACTGTGTACATACATTACATTACTGATCCTGAGTTACATCCTGTATTATACCCCAGAGCTGCACTCACTATTCTGCTGGTGCAGTCACTGTGTACATACATTACATTACTGATCCTGAGTTACATCCTGTATTATACTCCACAGCTGCACTCACTATTCTGCTGGTGCAGTCACTGTGTACATACATTACATTACGGATCCTGAGTTACATCCTGTATTATACTCCACAGCTGCACTCACTATTCTGCTGGTGCAGTCACTGTGTACATACATTACATTACTGATCCTGTACTGATCCTGAGTTACATCCTGTATTATACTCCAGAGCTGCACTCACTATTCTGCTGGTGCAGTCACTGTGTACATACATTACATTACTGATCCTGAGTTACATCCTGTATTATACTCCAGAGCTGCACTCACTATTCTGCTGGTGCAGTCACTGTGTACATACATTACATTACTGATCCTGAGTTACATCCTGCATTATACTCCAGAGCTGCACTCACTATTCTGCTGGTGCAATCACTGTGTACATACATTACATTACTGATCCTGAGTTACATCCTGTATTATACCCCAGAGCTGCACTCACTATTCTGCTGGTGCAGTCACTGTGTACATACATTACATTACTGATCCTGAGTTACATCCTGTATTATACTCCACAGCTGCACTCACTATTCTGCTGGTGCAGTCACTGTGTACATACATTACTGATCCTGTACTGATCCTGAGTTATATCCTGTATTATACCCCAGAGCAGCACTCACTATTCTGCTGGTGCAGTCACTGTGTACATACATTACATTACTGATCCTGAGTTACATCCTGTATTATACCCCAGAGCTGCACTCACTATTCTGCTGGTGCAGTCACTGTGTACATACATTACATTACTGATCCTGAGTTACATCCTGTATTATACTCCACAGCTGCACTCACTATTCTGCTGGTGCAGTCACTGTGTACATACATTACATTACTGATCCTGCACTGATCCTGAGTTACATCCTGCATTATACTCCAGAGCTGCACTCACTATTCTGCTGGTGCAGTCACTGTGTACATACATTACATTACTTATCCTATACTGATCCTGAGTTACATCTTGTATTATACTCCAGAGCTGCACTCACTATTCTGCTGGTGCAGTCACTGTGTACATACATTACATTACTGATCCTGAGTTACATCCTGTATTATACTCCAGAGCTGCACTCACTATTCTGCTGGTGCAGTCACTGTGTACATACATTACTGATCCTGAGTTACATCCTGTATTATACTCCAGAGCTGCACTCACTATTCTGCTGGTGCAGTCACTGTGTACATACATTACATTACTTATCCTATACTGATCCTGAGTTACATCTTGTATTTTACTCCAGAGCTGCACTCACTATTCTGCTGGTGGTCACTGTGTACATAAATTACATTACTGATCCTGAGTTACATCCTGTATTATACTCCAGAGCTGCACTCACTATTCTGCTGGTGCAGTCACTGTGTACATACATTACATTACTGATCCTGAGTGACATCCTGTATTATACTCCAGAGCTGCACTCACTATTCTGCTGGTGCAGTCACTGTGTACGTACATTACATTACTGATCCTGTAATGATCCTGAGTTACATCCTGTGTTATACTCCAGAGCTGCACTCACTATTCTGCTGGTGCAGTCACTGTGTATGTACATTACATTACTTATCCTGTACTGATCCTGAGTTACATCCTGTGTTATACTCCAGAGCTGCACTCACTATTCTGCTGGTGGAGTCACTGTGTACATACATTACATTACTGATCCTGTACTGATCCTGAGTTACATCCTGTATTATACCCCAGAGCAGGACTCACTATTCTGCTGGCACAGTCACTGTGTACATACATTACATTACTGATCCTGTACTGATCCTGAGTTACATCCTGTATTATACTCCAGAGCTGCACTCACTATTCTGCTGGTGCAATCACTGTGTACATACATTACATTACTGATCCTGAGTTACATCCTGTATTATACCCCAGAGCTGCACTCACTATTCTGCTGGTGCAGTCACTGTGTACATACATTACATTACTGATCCTGAGTTACATCCTGTATTATACTCCACAGCTGCACTCACTATTCTGCTGGTGCAGTCACTGTGTACATACATTACATTACTGATCCTGAGTTACATCCTGTATTATACTCCACAGCTGCACTCACTATTCTGCTGGTGCAGTCACTGTGTATGTACATTACATTACTTATCCTGAGTTACATCCTGTGTTATACTCCAGAGCTGCACTCACTATTCTGCTGGTGGAGTCACTGTGTACATACATTACATTACTGATCCTGTACTGATCCTGAGTTACATCCTGTGTTATACTCCAGAGCTGCACTCACTATTCTGCTGGCACAGTCACTGTGTACATACATTACATTACTGATCCTGTACTGATCCTGAGTTACATCCTGTATTATACTCCAGAGCTGCACTCACTATTCTGCTGGTGCAGTCACTGTGTACATACATTACATTACTGATCCTGAGTTACATCCTGTATTATACTCCAGAGCTGCACTCACTATTCTGCTGGTGCAGTCACTGTGTACATACATTACATTACCGATCCTGAGTTACATCCTGTATTATACCCCAGAGCTGCACTCACTATTCTGCTGGTGCAGTCACTGTGTACATACATTACATTACTGATCCTGAGTTACATCCTGTATTATACTCCACAGCTGCACTCACTATTCTGCTGGTGCAGTCACTGTGTACATACATTACATTACTGATCCGGAGTTACATCCTGTATTATACTCCAGAGCTGCACTCACTATTCTGCTGGTGCAGTCACTGTGTACATACATTACATTACTGATCCTGAGTTACATCCTGTATTATACTCCACAGCTGCACTCACTATTCTGCTGGTGCAGTCACTGTGTACATACATTACATTACTGATCCTGAGTTACATCCTGTATTATACTCCACAGCTGCACTCACTATTCTGCTGGTGCAGTCACTGTGTATGTACATTACATTACTGATCCTGAGTTACATCCTGTGTTATACTCCAGAGCTGCACTCACTATTCTGCTGGTGGAGTCACTGTGTACATAGATTACATTACTGATCCTGTACTGATCCTGAGTTACATCCTGTGTTATACTCCAGAGCTGCACTCACTATTCTGCTGGCACAGTCACTGAGTACATACATTACATTACTGATCCTGTACTGATCCTGAGTTACATCCTGTATTATACTCCAGAGCTGCACTCACTATTCTGCTGGTGCAGTCACTGTGTACATACATTACATTACTGATCCTGAGTTACATCCTGTATTATACTCCAGAGCTGCACTCACTATTCTGCTGGTGCAGTCACTGTGTACATACATTACATTACCGATCCTGAGTTACATCCTGTATTATACCCCAGAGCTGCACTCACTATTCTGCTGGTGCAGTCACTGTGTACATACATTACATTACTGATCCTGAGTTACATCCTGTATTATACTCCACAGCTGCACTCACTATTCTGCTGGTGCAGTCACTGTGTACATACATTACATTACTGATCCTGAGTTACATCCTGTATTATACTCCAGAGCTGCACTCACTATTCTGCTGGTGCAGTCACTGTGTACATACATTACATTACTGATCCTGAGTTACATCCTGTATTATACTCAAGAGCTGCACTCACTATTCTGCTGGTGCACTCACTGTGTACATACATTACATTACTGATCCTGAGTTACATCCTGTATTATACTCCAGAGCTGCACTCACTATTCTGCTGGTGCAGTCACTGTGTACATACATTACATTACATTACTGATCCTGTACTGATCCTGAGTTACATCCTGTATTATACTCCACAGCTGCACTCACTATTCTGCTGGTGCAGTCACTGTGTACATACATTACATTACTTATCCTGTACTGATCCTGAGTTACATCCTGCATTATACTCCAGAGCTGCGCTCACTATTCTGCTGGTGCAGTCACTGTGTACATACATTACATTACTTATCCTATACTGATCCTGAGTTACATCTTGTATTATACTCCGAGCTGCACTCACTATTCTGCTGGTGCAGTCACTGTGTACATACATTACATTACTGATCCTGAGTTACATCCTGTATTATACTCCAGAGCTGCACTCACTATTCTGCTGGTGCAGTCACTGTGTACATACATTACATTACTGATCCTGAGTTACATCCTGTATTATACTCCAGAGCTGCACTCACTATTCTGCTGGTGCAGTCACTGTGTACATACATTACATTACTTATCCTATACTGATCCTGAGTTACATCTTGTATTATACTCCAGAGCTGCACTCACTATTCTGCTGGTGGTCACTGTGTACATACATTACATTACTGATCCTGAGTTACATCCTGTATTATACTCCAGAGCTGCACTCACTATTCTGCTGGTGCAGTCACTGTGTACATACATTACATTACTGATCCTGAGTTACATCCTGTATTATACTCCAGAGCTGCACTCACTATTCTGCTGGTGCAGTCACTGTGTACGTACATTACATTACTGATCCTGTAATGATCCTGAGTTACATCCTGTATTATACTCCAGAGCTGCACTCACTATTCTGCTGGTGCAGTCACTGTGTATGTACATTACATTACTTATCCTGTACTGATCCTGAGTTACATCCTGTGTTATACTCCAGAGCTGCACTCACTATTCTGCTGGTGGAGTCACTGTGTACATACATTACATTACTGATCCTGTACTGATCCTGAGTTACATCCTGTATTATACCCCAGAGCAGGACTCACTATTCTGCTGGCACAGTCACGGTGTACATACATTACATTACTGATCCTGAGTTACATCCTGTATTATACTCCAGAGCTGCACTCACTATTCTGCTGGTGCAGTCACTGTGTACATACATTACATTACTGATCCTGAGTTACATCCTGTATTATACCCCAGAGCAGCACTCACTATTCTGCTGGTGCAGTCACTGTGTACATACATTACATTACTGATCCTGAGTTACATCCTGTATTATACTCCAGAGCTACACTCACTATTCTGCTGGTGCAGTCACTGTGTACATACATTACATTACTGATCCTGAGTTACATCCTGTATTATACTCCAGAGCTGCACTCACTATTCTGCTGGTGCAGTCACTGTACATACATTACATTACTTATCCTATACTGATCCTGAGTTACATCTTGTATTATACTCCAGAGCTGCACTCACTATTCTGCTGGTGCAGTCACTGTGTACATACATTATGTTACTTATCCTGTACTGATCCTGAGTTACATCCTGTATTATACCTCAGAGCTGCACTCACTATTCTGCTGGTGCAGTCACTGTGTACATACATTACATTACTGATCCTGAGTTACATCCTGTATTATACTCCAGAGCTGCACTCACTATTCTGCTGGTGCAGTCACTGTGTACATACATTACATTACTGATCCTGTACTGATCCTGAGTTACATCCTGTATTATACTCAAGAGCTGCACTCACTATTCTGCTGGTGCACTCACTGTGTACATACATTACATTACTGATCCTGAGTTACATCCTGTATTATACTCCAGAGCTGCACTCACTATTCTGCTGGTGCAGTCACTGTGTACATACATTACATTACTGATCCTGAGTTACATCCTGTATTATACTCCAGAGCGGCACTCACTATTCTGCTGGTGCAGTCACTGTGTACATACATTACATTACTGATCCTGAGTTACATCCTGTATTATACTCCAGAGCTGCACTCACTATTCTGCTGGTGTAGTCACTGTGTACATACATTACATTACTTATCCTATACTGATCCTGAGTTACATCTTGTATTATACTCCAGAGCTGCACTCACTATTCTGCTGGTGGTCACTGTGTACATACATTACATTACTGATCCTGAGTTACATCCTGTATTATACTCCAGAGCTGCACTCACTATTCTGCTGGTGCAGTCACTGTGTACATACATTACATTACTGATCCTGAGTTACATCCTGTATTATACTCCAGAGCTGCACTCACTATTCTGCTGGTGCAGTCACTGTGTACGTACATTACATTACTGATCCTGTAATGATCCTGAGTTACATCCTGTGTTATACTCCAGAGCTGCACTCACTATTCTGCTGGTGCAGTCACTGTGTATGTACATTACATTACTTATCCTGTACTGATCCTGAGTTACATCCTGTATTATACTCCAGAGCTGCACTCACTATTCTGCTGGTGCAGTCACTGTGTACATACATTACATTACATTACTGATCCTGAGTTACATCCTGTATTATACCCCAGAGCAGCACTCACTATTCTGCTGGTGCAGTCACTGTGTACATACATTACATTACTGATCCTGAGTTACATCCTGTATTATACTCCAGAGCTGCACTCACTATTCTGCTGGTGCAGTCACTGTGTACATACATTACATTACTGATCCTGAGTTACATCCTGTATTATACTCCAGAGCTGCACTCACTATTCTGCTGGTGCAGTCATTGTGAACATACATTACATTACTGATCCTGTACTGATCATGAGTTACATCCTGTATTATACTTCAGAGCTGCACTCACTATTCTGCTGGTGCAGTCACTGTGTACATACATTACATTACTGATCCTGAGTTACATCATGTATTATACTCCAGAGCTGCACTCACTATTCTGCTGGTGCAGTCACTGTGTACTTACATTACTGATCCTGAGTTACATCCTGTATTATACTCCAGAATAATGATTTCTGCTCTGGAGAATAGCACAAGTTATAATTCGGAAGGAGTTTTTCCATAAGATTAGTCATGTATAGGTTGTTGAAGTGGGAGGATTGTGTCTATTTCACTTTGCCTGTACAGTTATCTGTAGTATGGCCAGGTACAGTCACGGCCAAAAGTGTTGGCCCCCTTGAAATTGTTCCAAAAAATGGAAGTATTTCTCCCAGAAAATTATTGCAATTTCACATGTTTTGTTATACACTTGCATAGAAAAAAAGGCAAATTGGATATAATTTCACAGAAAACCCCAAAAATAGGCTGAACAAAATTGTTGGCACCCTCAACTTAATATTTGGTTGCACACCCTTTGGAACAAATAACTGCAATCAATCGCTTCCAATAACCATCAGCTTCTTACACCTCTCAGCTGGTATTATGGACCACTCTTCTTTTACAAACTGCTCCAGGTCTCTCATACTTGAAGGCGCCTTCTCCCCACAGCAAGCTTAAGATCTCTCCACATGTGTTCAATGGGATTTAGATCCAGACTCTTTATTGGACACTTAGAACTCTCCAGCACTTTGTTTCCACCCATTTCTGGGAGCTTCTTGACGTATGTTTGGGGTCATTGTCCTGCTGTAAGACCCGTGGCCTAGGATGCAAATCCAGCTTTCTGACACTGCACACTACATTGCCACCCAAAATCCTTTAGTAATCTTCTGATTTCATGATGTCTTGCACCCAGTGCCAAAGGCAGCAGAACAACTGCAAAACATCTTTGAACTCCACCATATTTGACTGTAGGTACGGTGTTCGTTGTAGGCCTCATTCCATTTTGGGTAAACAGTAGAATGTTTTACCACAAAGTTCTATCTTGTTCTCATCTGTCCACAAGACTCTTCCCAAAAACGATTTTGGCTTACTCATGTACATTTTGGCAAACTGCAGTCTAGCTTTTTTATGTCTGTGTCAGCAGTGGGGTCCTCCTGGGCTTCCTGAAATAGCTTTTCGTTTAATTCAAATGTGAATGGATAGTTTGCGCTGACACTGATGCACCTTGAGCCTGCAGGACAGCTTGAATTTCTTTGGAACTTGATTGTGGCTGTTATCCACCATCCGGACTATCCTGTGTTGCAACCTTTCATCAATTTTTCTCTGTCGTCCACATCCAGGGAGATCAACTACAGTGCCATGGGTTGTAAACTTCTTGATTATGTTGCGCACCGTGGATAAAGGAACATCAAGATCTATGAAGATGGACTTGTGAAGTCCTCAGACAGTTCTCTTCTCCCTCTGTTCTCCATGCTTAGTGTGGCACACACACACACACACACAATGTAAAGATTGAGTCAACTTCTCCCCCTTTTATCTGGTGTCAGGTGTGATTTTCATATTGCCCACACCTGTTACTTGCCACTGGTGAGTTTGAACCAGGGCTGTGGAGTCGGTAAGCCTAACCTCTGACTCTTCAATTTCCATGACACTGACTCCACGACTCTTGACTCCCTCATACGTGGCTCATATTTAAGTTTAAGTGATAATTTTAATGTAGTAAAATAGTAACATCAGGCTTTTAATCATCATTATGATACAATAAACAAGTCATTTAGATAGAACATAAAATATATGAGCTAAGAAGGAAAAACAAACTAAAACATCAAGCATACAGAGACAACATATACTGGACTAATGATTTCTGCCCAGTTTATTGAAAGTTTATATATGCTTTAAGAAGTACTTTACCTTAATCCTGCTTTCCTGTTCACTCCAGCAGTTCTGAGATGAGTGCAGGCATTCCTTCCCTGTGTGTTTTTTTTTTTTTTTTTTTTTTCCCCTTATCTGTAGAGGAGCAGCTTCACTACTTACCATATACATAAACTACAGCACAGATTCATCTCTGCTAAAAGTCTAGCCCCTTAGATCAGGAATAGGACAGGCAATTTATAGGACATTTCAGAACGTTCCCAAATTCTTATGAAAAAATGTTCCCCACAAACTGCATTGAACTACTGGACCCAATTTATTATATATTTTCGGAGTCGGTCCATTTTATACCGACTCCACCAAAATGGACTACGACTCCAACTCCCACTCCACAGCCTTGGTTTTAACGAGCATCACATGCTTGAAGCAAAGTTTATCTGCAATTTTGGAAAGGTGCTAACAATTTTGTTCCGCCCATTTTTGGGCTTTTGTGTGAAATTATGTCCAATTTGCCTTATTTTTTTCTCTTTTTTTTGTTGTTGTTGTTCCAATACACACAGGAAATGTGTAATTGCAATAATTTTCTGGGAGAAAGACTTCATTTTCTGGAACAATTTTAAGGGTGCCAACTCTTTCGACCTTGACTGTACATTGCTCGGGCTGCTGTTTGTACGTGGTGTTGGCAGTGCACACATCTGCGAAGTCATTAGATTCCTGTCTGAGATTTGGAAACGTTTTGTTTCTCTTCTGCCTGAGAGTTTATATCTGTCAAAAAGCAGCTGCTCTTCCTGGAGAGTCCCGGCAGCCATTATCTGATCATCGCCCCGACATCCCGATCCTCCCTGCTGCGGTCAGCCATCACTAAGCCTTCACCCCCACTGGGATCCCACTGGCCTGGTAATCCCCATGCTGCTGGCACTGGCTGCTTCCCCTCTGGCTGCACTTTACCCAGTTTCTATGAGCAGATAATGAGTAACATGAGGGTCCATTCTCACTGTCTTTCTTCTACAAGCTGTAAGGAAAAATTAAAAGGATCTATTTAGCCTGCAAATAGGATTTAGGGTAAAATGAAGCGACAAAGACTCCTCCCTTTGATGTCATGGCCACTATAGACCACAGCATCTTCAGGGTTAGATGTCCATGACTGGAGCCATCTCCGATCCGGCAGGAGGGTGCCACTTGGACGTTACAGCTGATACCTACTGTAAATGGCGCAAACCGAGTCCTGATGCAGAATAGTGCTGAAAATCCCAGCCTAAGTTTGTTTTTTTTGTTGGAGGGGTTTAAGTGTCCTATTTCAGACAAGTCTTGAATAAAACTTATAGGTGACCCCTGCTATTAATTTCCTCCGCACCCACTTCATTGACTGCTCTGGGCCGGTCTTAGTCTCCTTGTCGGTGTAGATACAAAGCATTGGTGGAGAGCTCCTGCAGGTCTCCCCCACTACTTTGTATCTACACAGATCAGAGATGCTTTACAGAAAACGACTCATCTGCTGGGTCACGTGGAATTGTATATTTTTCTTTGCCGTATGCGATTATTTTTATTTTTTCCTTTTTTTTTTTCCCCCTAGTTTCTCAAAGAAGATGTGCAGAGACAAGAGGAAAGAGAAAGGGAGCTTCAGCAACGATTTGCAGAACTTCTTCTAGAGAAGGAAGAATCGGTACCCAAATACTGAACCCAAGGCTTACCGCGTGTGCACGTGCTCGTCCTGCCGCCTGTGATCACTACCGATCTGCTCCTCCGTGTGTCGGCCGTCGTCCTTCTGTTGTGAGACGAGCTTAATAAACCCGGGAAACCTGAAGTCCTTTCTGTGTGCGGAACAAGACGCGTCTGCTTTAAAGACTCTGAAACGTTGAGAACAGTGACTGATAATTTTATTTTGTGATACCAAGAGCTCTTTAATTCCCCCTCCATAAATACATCAGGCAGTGTAAGGTCTCCTTGTCAGCGGGAGACTCCCTTTTTTACTAGCTTGTATATGTGTGTTGTTTTTTTTTTTTGTTTTGTTTTTTTTTTTTACCAATCTTTGCAACTTATTCATTCCATTGAATGTAGGTAGCAGCATTGTTGTGTCATTTTGTAACCTTGGAGGTTGTCATTGCCTGCAGATTATTGGTGTACAATAAATAAAGTCTGACAACGTTGTGTACTTCACTGACGAGACTCTCGGAAAATACAGCTATATAGTGAAATAATTCGATGACGGGAAGGTCTGGATGTTTCAGGTGCTGTCAGCGATACTGTCCTCTTTACAAGATCTGTCTCTCCACTTAGGCTACTTGAGACCATGCGTTCTCCTCCACCAGGAGGAACCTACAGCTCCAGCGTCAAGTTATACAATGGCTCTGAGGATCTCATTCCAGTGCCTAATAGTAGTCAGGGCTCTGTTGGTATCTCATGGAGGTTTGTGATGTTTTTTGCCAGGCCATTACTGACCCACTGACAGACTGGTCAAGGTGGTTGATGTTGAAGGTACCGTAAAATTCACCACGGTGTCTACAGACTATTTCACGTCTGGTCTGTCAAATATGAACCTGCTCTCATCTGTGAAGAGACTGGGGCATAGATGGTGGACCTACCAATTCTGGTGATGCCAATCGAGGTGCCTGATGCTGGATTGTGAGAAAAGGACACATTACAGGAGATCGGTCCCTTATGTCACCCGCATGGAGCCGGTTTCTGTCAGTTTGGTTAAAGATTTACACATTAGTGGCCGCAGAAGATAATTTTCTAGGGCTTTGGTCGATGCCGGCCTTGCTGCTGGGTTGATGACCTTCTACAGCTTGACTGGTTCTGCTCATGTAACAGTCCGTGTCCTGCTGTCTGCTCAATGTTCTTCAGATAGTGCTGGGAGACATTAAACATCCATTCAACAGCACATAAAGATGAGCCTTACTGGAGGATCTGGACTACCGGTGCAACCTGAACGGGCTCTAGGTACCATCTCACTTACCAGTAGTGACATGGATATGAACAAAACGAGAAGAATCAATCCGGAAGGATTAGAAGAGAATCATGGTGGCCACCACCTTCACTGTTCCTTTTTTTTTGGTGGGGTGCTCTTGCTGTTCCTCTCCAGGGCTCCTGTTGCCACTTTCATTGGCACCAATTCAGTTGATTGATTCACCATCACTTTGCTTCCTGCAGGACATATTGATATTCCTGAAGTGCTATTGACCTAATGTTTTACAAGCGTTCCCTGATTTTTGGATCAGTGGACAGCAGCAGCACAAATCAATTTCCTGTGCTAAAAATTTGCAGTGTATTAGACGTGAGGATGGCGCTGTTCACACAGCGGTGTCTACTAATTAATACATCCGCAGCAAACTCTCAGCTATGAGCCTTATTAGGTTTGTACTGGTGGATTTGCATGAACTGCAATTTTAAGTTATTGAAATCTGCCGTAAAATGTGCCTGCCTTGCGTAGAGCGTACCTTATAAAGGATGAAATCAAGGGCAAGTTGGCATTTATGGCATAAACTTCACTATTACACGCCCATGTTGCGTTGTGCTGTCTTCCTGCTGCGAGAGAGGCACATGGAGCTGCTTGATTCAGGATCTGGACACCGATCTGTGCACTATTCAACTGAAGAAGCCTAAAAGGGGTTGTCTGAAACCAAAAATATCTGTTTAATATACTAATCTAACCACTTTTCTAATATGGTTCAATTAAAAGTTTCTTATCATCTCCTCCATACTCTAATATCCTGCATTTTTTTTATATACATTTGATGATGTTTTCATTGAGTATCCCAGCTTACAGTGGGCATTCGCAAACAGAAATTCATTAAAAGGCAGCTGTCTCTGACCTTGCTGGGTTTTAAGGAAAGTGGCGAGATAGCAAGAGAGCGCACTGTCAGTGCACCTTAAAAAGGAAAGATTGCAGAGAACAGAGACCAGCCCGTGAAAGATATGTCACTGATCACGTCCTGTTTCAGGGCGGTGACGTCCATTTCGAGGATTGGTCTCTGCGCGCCGTGTTCACTTTTTTTTCAATACTCGCTGACAGTTCGCTCTCTTTCCGTCTCATCATCTCTCTTTAGACCCCGAGAGGAATGGATAACCAACGCATGCTTATTAGGGCACGGACCGGATCGGCCCAGCTCCTGAAACAGTTGTCACTGATGACATTTTATTTCAGGGTGGGTACAGCAGTTCCGTCAATGCCCATTGTCCCGGCCCCCCTGATGACGTTCCATTTCAGAATCCCCAATGCATGCTGGGATACCCAAACGAAACATCCTCAGAAGTTTTATGAAAAAAACAAAATGGAAGTTACAGTAAAGAGAGAATGGTAGGGAATTTTTAATTCAAGTATATTAGAAGTGCTATTGGATTATTAAATTAAATAGATATTTAGGCTGAAATTCTCTTTTGATTTTGGACAACTCCTTGAAGGGCGCCATACACATTAGATGTCTGTCCCATAAACAGGAACACTTGTTTGGCTGAGCTTTCCTGTGTTCTCTATCTCTGGGAGAACAATATAGTCAACAGTCCAAAATCCGATGTGCCCATTCAAGATCTCCTCCATCAGTCGGCCGGCGCCCCCATACACATTGGAATATTAACCAATATTAGACTTGTGTGTACGGGGGCTTCACTCTCTAAAACTAGTTAGTCATAATGTAAACCTTTTTAATTTTTTTTGTCCAAGGGACTAAAGTTATTGGCCAGGGGTGGTTTATTTTTGCATTTTCGGTGTTAATGTCTGTTTCTACACCCCTTTTATGCACAGAATATCAGGCTCCGCTGCAGAGCACAATTATTTCCAGTATCTTTTACAGACCAGAGTTCATATTTTTACTCTCCCTCCTCCTATAACTGCATATTATAAAGTATTAATGTGATAGTCCTCACGCCCCAGCCCAATGATAGGCTTGATGTTTGCAAGATTGTGCCAAAGCAAACCTCCTCCACAACGAGCTGCATACCTTCTACGACTTGTGACTGGCACCGATCACAACTATTTTTTTTTCTTGTCCTTTGTTCACAGCAGAAACTGCAAATAAATTTCATCTTCTCGGCTGAACGGTGAGGCGGCTCCGATCTCCCCTTATTTCTGTGTAATGCGAACCAGACATGAGGAAAGATTCTTCATAAACTGAACACTCGGATACTTTACAGTGTAAATCGAAAGAAGGAGCTGTACGTTGCTGTATGCAAAATGAGGCAGATTACCTGTCCCAGTTCAGTATAATAACTGGTCTGGCGACCTCTTTGTACATGATTACTTCTTACGTCATGTGTAGGCAACTGATTGAGAGGAAATTCTATCATAATTTGGGAGGGTCTTCAGCTGTATGTTTCACCATTCACCCTCCACTCAGTGCCATCTCTTGTTGGAAACTGTTCTCTTTCTTTATGTTCTCCATCTGGCCCAGACCACCATTACACTTTCTTCAGCCATGATTCATGTATACAGATACTTACACAATCACCAAAAAATATATGTACCAGACTACCCCATAGTCATACTTCCCGAGAATTGAAACTTGGAGTGACATCGACTCAAGAACATGCAAGTGGTATCAGAGATCAGAAATGTGGCAAGAAAGAAGATGCAGCCGGGCACAAGAATCAATCTAAGTAACTTCTTTGGGATCCTGCTTACCTGGATAAAGTTGTAAGTGGTGTCTGTCTCGTGATGAACGAGTTACTGAACCCTGATGTATATTTTTATAGATTTTTTTTAATTCAAGCAGTTTTGGCATATATAAGATTTTACAAGTGACCCAGTTAGGTCACGTTCACAAGATCATTATTTGGTCAGTATTTTACATCAGTATTTGTGAGCCAAAATCAGGAGTGGAACAATCAGAGGAAAAGAAGAATAAAAACATATCACCACTTTCGCATTGTTCTCCCACTCCTGATTTTCGGTTACAAATACTGATGATGGCTTACATATGTGATGTATATACAGCAATCTTGGTGTCTCTTATGTAATGTACAGGGCTGCTCACCATTATTGGCACTCCTTCATTTTTTCATAGACTGTACAATATCTTCAGAAATAAATGGAAATGTATCAAAGTTATATCCTCAGAATTTTTTAGTTAGCGGTCCAAAGTAATACAACAATAAAACATTGGCCAAACGTTTCTTGTAGCCATCTATAAGCTTCTTGCACTTCTCAGCTGGAATTTTCTCCCACTCTTCCTTTGTAGTTTGTTTAAGCTCTTGAATGTTTGCACGGTTCTTTTTCCCAATGGCAGATTTCAGCTCACCCCAAAGATTTTCAATGGGATAGAGGTCAGGACTGATTCCTGGCCATTTTAAAGCAGTCCATTTTTTCTTTTCCAACTATTCCTATGTACTTTTGGATGTGTGCTTTGGGTCATTGTCTTGCTGGAGGACCCATGATCTTCGACTCAAACCAAGTTTTCTTACACTGGGTAGGACATTTCGCTCTAAAATCTAGAATCTATAATTCTCTGATTTCATGATTCCTGTGATACGGTCAAGGCCTCTAGTACCAGACGCAGCAAAGCAATCCCACAGCATTATGGATCCTCTGCCATGCTTAACTGTTGGTAAGGTGTTCTTTTCCTAAATTTCATTGCGCCATCAGTAAACAAATGCTTTGGATTGCCAAAAAGCTCTCTTTTTGTTTCATCTGTCCACAGAACATTTTCCCAGAAAGATTGTGATTTGTCAAGGTACTCTTTGGCAAAGATCAGTCACTTCTTTTTATGTCTTTTCTTCAGCAGTGGTTTCTTCCTTGACCTTCGCCTATGAAGTTCTGCTTGGTTTAGGGTGCGTCGGATAGTACTTGTTGAAACCATGACCCCAGACTGTTCCAGGTTGGTCTTCAAGTCTTTGGATGTTTGAGGTGGTGTTTCTTCCACCATTCACACCAACCTTCGAGCACATCTCTTGTCAATTTTCCTCTTTCCCCCACATCCAGGGAGGTCCTTAACCACTTTACAGCCTGTGGCATATTAGTACGCACCAGGCTGTCACCCCCTGTTCAGCGCAGGCTTCGGCGCTGAGCCCACACTGAACCGGGCACATGTCAGCTGATTATTACAGCTGACATGTGCCCGCAACAGCCGCGGGTGGAATCGCGATTCACCCGCGGCTGTTAACAATGTTAAATGCCGCTGTCAATCTCTGACAGCGGCATTTAACATTGCTGAGCCAGAAGCACGTCACGTACCCCGCCTATCGGTGACCCCGTCACGTGATCACGGGTCTCCGATGCATGGGCATGACAACCCTGGGTCTGCAGCAGACTCTAGTGGTTGTCATGAGCTGATCGCTATGAGCGCCACCTAGTGGTCGGGGCTCATAGCACAGGAGCATCTCTGCTACATAGAGGTGATCTGCTCATCACCTCTATATAGCAGAGGCGATCGGACAGTTGCTGCTTCGAGTCTCCTATGGAGACTATAGAAGCATGCAAAAAGTGAAAAAAAAAATGGTTTTAAAAATATTAAAAAAATTAAAAAAAATATAAAAGTTTAAATCACCCCCCTTTCGCCCCATTCAAAATAAAATAATTAAAAAAAAAAACACATACACATATTTGGTATCGCCGCGTTCAGAATTGACCGATCTATCAATATAAAGAAAGAATTAATCCGATCGGTAAACGGCGTAACGAGAAAAAAATTCTAAACGCCAGAATTACGTTTTTTAGGTAGCCACAACACTGCAATAAAATGCAATAACGCACAATCAAAACATCGGATCTACCCGAAAATGGAATCAATAAAAGCTTCAGCTTGGCGCGCAAAAAATAAGCCCTCACCCGGCCCCAGATCCCGAAAAATGGAGACGCTACAGGTCTTGGAAAATGGTGCCATTTTTTTTTAGCAAACTTTGGAATTTTTTTCACCACTTAAATAAAAAGGAACCTATACATGTTTGGTATCTACAAACTTGCAATGACCTGGAGAATAATAATGGCAGGTCAGTTTTAGCATTCAGTGAACGTGGTAAAAAAAATAAAAATAAAACATCTGTGGTTTTGCACTTTTTTTGCAATTTTACCGCACTTGGAATTTTTTTCCCGTTTTCCTGTACACGATATGGTAAAACCAGTAATGTCATTCAAAAGTACAACTCGTCCTGCAAAAAATAAGCCCTCACACTTCCATATTGACCAAAAAATAAAAACGCTATGGCTCTGGGAACAAGGGGAGCAAAAAACGAAAATGCAAAAACGGAAAATCCCAGGGTTGCTAAGGGGTTAATGGTTCCATGCTTGGCAAACTTCTTAATAACATTGCACACTATTGAAACTGGGATACCAAGGTCTTTGGAGATTGCCTGATACCCTTTGGAAGTCTTGTGTTTGCTAATAATAGCAGTTCTGATGTCCTCAGACAGCTCATTTGTCTTCACCATTGTGACATGGGAACAGGACCTTCACCATGTGGATTTTTAAAACACTGAAGTTCTCATTCATTGGCTAATTCAGATCACATGGGCACCGACAAACACAGGTGAATCTCATTTGTGATTTACCACAGGCGAGTCAAAATGTGTTTCCATACTAAATTAATGTAAAGGGTGCCAATACCAGTGACACAGCAAGCTTCAGGTTTTCTGTTTTACCTTCCCATTGTTTTTTGTTTTAAATTGTTTATCATTTGCTCTTTTGTATTTAACACGAGTGCTCTATACAAAAAAACTGTTTCATTTGATTCATTTTTTTTCAGGAGATATTCCACATTATGTACTTAAACTTCATGGTGTTGAGGGAGGGCAGCAATGACCCTTCACGGTTGACCAAGTGAGTGTCAAATTATTATGTTACAAGGTTGATTGCACAATTCAACAGAAAGCCAGACGGAGACAGAGCTCTGTATGGGAGGATCCGGAGAATCTCTAACCCCCGTTTATTCTACTTAGCATTATATATTGTTTTGAGTATATCAATAGCCAATCACCTACAGCCATACTACAGGCTTAAACCAATGTTAGTACAATTATTACGGAAACACACATATGGTCATATTATCGTTAGTTCGGCACATGATGGAAAGTTACAAGGTTACCCATCCCGGCTCAGACTAGTTAGATAACAGGAGCAGGGTGTTTCATAGAATGTTCTTGAGAGAAAAGGTTCTTGTGAGAAAATTGCATGTGAAGCAGGAGAAAAGAATGAAAGAATGTATGCTATGCAAAGAGTAATAATAACATGATTTTAGGAGCAAGCAACAGAAATGAAGTAACTATAAAAGTAACTATAGCATGAATATCGATATGTCCTTTACATTGGGTGCCGATAACGATGAGCAGGACTGTATATAAAGAAGTTTCCGTGTCTTCTATGTGATGTACAGTACAGACCAAAAGTTTGGACACACCTTCTCATTTAAAGATTTTTCTGTAATTTCATGACTATGAAAATTGTACATTCACACTGAAGGCATCAAAACTATGAATTAACACATGTGGAATTATATACTGAACAAAAAAGTGTGAAACAACTGAAAATATGTCTTATATTCTAGGTTCTTCAAAGTAGCCACCTTTTGCTTTGATGACTGCTTTGCACACTCTTGGCATTCTCTTGATGAGCTTCAAGAGGTAGTCACCGGAAATGGTCTTCCAACAATCTTGAAGGAGTTCCCAGAGATGCTTAGCACTTGTTGGCCCTTTTGCCTTCACTCTGCGGTCCAGCTCACCCCAAACCATCTCGATTGGGTTCAGGTCTGGTGACTGTGGAGGCCAGGTCATCTGGCGTAGCACCCCATCACTCTCCTTCTTGGTCAAATAGCCTTTACGCAGCCTGGAGGTGTGTTTGGGGTCATTATCCTGTTGAAAAATAAATGATGGTCCAACTAAACACAAACCGGATGGAATAGCATGCCACTGCAAGATGCTGTGGTAGCCATGCTGGTTCAGTATGCCTTCAATTTTGAATAAATCCCCCACAGTGTCACCAGCAAAGCACCCCCACACCATCACACCTCCTCCTCCATGCTTCACGGTGGGAACCAGGCATGTAGAGTCCATCCATTCACCTTTTCAGCGTCGCACAAAGACATGGTGGTTGGAACCAAAGATCTCAAATTTGGACTCCTCAGACCAAAGCACAGATTTCCACTGGTCTAATGTTCATTCCTTGTGTTCTTTAGCCCAAACAAGTCTCTTCTGCTTGTTGCCTGTCCTTAGCAGTGGTTTCCTAGCAGCTATTTTACCATGAAGGCCTGCTGCACAAAGTCTCCTCTTAACAGTTGTTGTAGAGATGTGTCTGCTGCTAGAATTCTGTGTGGCATTGACCTGGTCTCTAATCTGAGCTGCTGTTAACCTGCGATTTCTGAGGCTGGTGACTCGGATAAACTTATCCTCAGAAGCAGAGGTGACTCTTGGTCTTCCTTTCCTGGGGCGGTCCTCATGTGAGCCAGTTTCTTTGTAGCGCTTGATGGTTTTTGCAACTGCACTTGGGGACACTTTCAAAGTTTTCCCAATTTTTCGGACTGACTGACCTTCATTTCTTAAAGTAATGATGGCCACTCGTTTTTCTTTACTTAGCTGCTTTTTTCTTGCCATAATACAAATTCTAATAGTCTATTCAGTAGGACTATCAGCTTTGTATCCACCTGACTTCTGCACAACACAACTGATGGTTCCAACCCCATTTATAAGGCAAGAAATCCCACTTATTAAACCTGACAGGGCACACCTGTGAAGTGAAAACCATTTCCGGTGACTACCTCTTGAAGCTCATCAAGAGAATGCCAAGATTGTGCAAAGCAGTCATCAAAGCAAAAGGTGGCTACTTTGAAGAACCTAGAATATAAGACATATTTTCAGTTGTTTCACACTTTTTTGTTAAGTATATAATTCCACATGTGTTAATTCATAGTTTTGATGCCATCAGTGTGAATGTACAATTTTCAAAGTCATGAAAATACAGAAAAATCTTTAAATGAGAAGGTGTGTCCAAACTTTTGGTCTGTACTGTATATAGAGCAGTCTTGATGTCCCCTATGTAATGTATTTACAGAAGTCTTGGTGTCTCCTAAGCAATGTATATACAGAAATCTTGGTGTCTCCTATGTGATGTCTATATAGCAGTCTCAGTGTATTCTGTGTGATGTATAAACAGCAGTCTCAGTGTATCCTATGTGATGTATATTCAGCATTCTCAGTGTTTCCTATGTGATGTATATACACCAGTCTCAGTGTATCCTATGTGTGTTAGAACCCTCCTGTTAGTTTTTTCTATCTTGTGTTTTGCGGTCACGTGACCATCTGCCTATATATTCCAGCTCTGCCCTTCTGGCTTTGCTGGACTTCAGTGTTGTTTGACTGTCTTGCTAGCCTGGTGCTTCGGTGCCTATCTCTGTCAGTTCGCTTGGTCCTCTGGGACCTCTAGTACTTTTTGTCAGTTTGTCTTTTGTGTTCTACAACAACTTCTGTTTAGGAGGTGTCCCATTTTTGTCCCAGTCCTTAGTTCTTTTAGGGACCCCTCCCTTAATTCTATAGGTCTTCGTTCAGACCAGCCGAGGATGAAGGCGGGTCTGTTCACTAGGAACAGGCAGCCCGCTACATTGTAGGGATTCAGCTTAGTCTTACTGTAGGGACAGCTTTCCCCTATCTTTCCTTAGTTCTTGTTGCAGATCATAACAGTGTGATGTATATACAGCAGTCTCAGTGTCTCCTATGTGATGAATATACTTCAGCCACGGCATCTCCTATGTGATGTATATGCTCCAGCCCCAGCATATCCTGTGTGATTTATATGCTCCAGCATCTCCCTTGTGATGTATATGCTCCTGACCCAGCATCTCCTATGTGATGTATATACTCCAGCCACAGGTTCTCCAATGTGTTCTATACAGCAGTCTCGGTGTCTCCTATGTGATGCATATACACCATTCTCGGTTTCTCCTATGTGATGGGTATGTTAAAGCCCCATCATCTCCTATGTGATGTATACACTGCACGCTGGGTGTCTCCTATGTCATGTGTACAGTAGTATCTGTGTCTCCTATGTGATGTATACAGCAGTATTGGTGTCTCATATGTGATGTACATACAGAATTTTCAGTGTCTCCTATGTGATGTACTGTATATACAACATTCTCAATGTCTCCTATATGATATATATATATAGCAGTCTTGGTGTCTCCTATGTAATTTATATGCATCAATCTTGTTGTCTTCTACGTGATATATATACAACAGTCTCAGTGTCTCCTATGTGATGTATGTACAGCAGCATCTGTGTCTTCTATGAGATATGTTTTCAGCAGTCTCAGTGTCTCCTATATGATTTATATAGCAGTCTTGATGTCTACTATATAATGTATATAGAGCAGTCTTGGTGTCTCCTATGTGATATATATAAAGCAGTCTCAGTGTATCCTATGTGAAGTATATACAACAGTCTCAGTTGTGATGTATATAAAGAAGTCTCATTGTCTCCTATGTAATGTTTATACAGCAATCTTGGTGTCTCCTATGTGATGCATACAGCAGTCTCGGTATCGCCTATCTGATGTATATAGAGCAGTTTTGGTGTCTCCTATGTAATTTATATACAGCAATCTTGTTGTCTTCTATGTGATGTATATACCACAGTCTCAGTGTCTTCTATGTGATGTGTTTACAGCAGTCTTGGTGTATCCTATGTGATGCATACAGTAGTCTGTGTCTCCTAAGTGATGTCTACTGCAGACCTGCCAGTGCTTGAGTTCTATAAAGGTAATGTGAGCAGTGAGGAATTTCCCTCTTTGAGGAGGCCTGCAGTGTAATACACATTTGTCTTCAGAAAACGTACTGCTGCAAGTTCTTTACAAAACTTATTGCAAACAGTTGACTGAGCTCCAGAACGATGCAAACCTGGAAAATCAGTTGCTAATAGCAACATCATCAATACCAGCTAACATCACAGTCTCACCAAAGAGAAGTGGTTCCAGCCATCACATTAGGGTAAGTTAATTAAATGTTTGACAAAATATTGTAGGATAAATTTCAAGTTGATAATTTTGTACGACTCAAAAGTGATGCTATTATATTTAAAAGGCCCTTGGCAGAAAAAAGCTTCCCCACCCCTGGAATAAAAATTGTACAGTTGTGCTCAAAAGTTTACATACCCTGGCAGAATTTTTCCTTTCTTGGCCTTGTTTCAGAGAATATGAATGATAACAAAAAAACTTTTTCTCCACTCATGGTTATTGGTTGGGTGAAGCCATTTATTGTCAGACTACTGTGTTTTCTCTTTTTAAATCTTAATGACAACCAAAAACATCCAAATGACCCTGATCAAAAGTTCACATACCCCAGTTCTTAATACTGTGTATTGCCCCCTCTAACATCAATGACAGCTTGAAGTCTTTTGTGGTAGTTGTGAATGAGGTTCTATATTTTCTCAGATGGTAAAGCTGCACATTCTTCTTGGCAAAAATCCTCCAGTTCCTGTAAATTCCTGGGCTGCCTAGCATGAACTGCGCGCTTGAGATCTCCCCAGAGTGGCTCAATGATATTGAGGTTAGGAGACTGAGATGACCACTCCAGAACCTTCACTTTGTTCTTCTGTAGCCAATGACAGGTCGACTTGGCCTTGTGTTTTGAATCGTTGTCATGTTAGAACGTCCAAGTACGTCCCATGCGCAGCTTCCGGGATGATGAGTGCAAATTTGCCTCCAGTATTTGCTGATAACGTGCTGCATTCATCTTTCCTTCAACTCTTACCAAGTTTGCTGTGCCTTTGTAGCTCACACATCCCCAAAACATTAGCGATCCACCTCCGTGCTTTACTGTAGAAATGGTGTTCCTTTCTTCATAGGCCTTGTTGACCTCTCTCCAAATGTAACGTTTATGGTTGTGGCCAAAAAGTTCAATTTTGGTCTCATCGCTCCAAATTAACTTGTTCCAGAAGTTTTGAGGCTTGTCTCTGTGCTGTTTGGCGTATTGATACTTTGTGGCATTTGCGCAGTAATGGATTTCTTCTGGCGACTCAACTATGCATCCCATTTTTCTTCAAGTGCCTCCTTATTGTGCATCTTGAAACAGCCACACCGCTAGTTTTCAGAGCGTCCTGAATTTTAGCTGATGTTATTTGTGGGTTTTTCTTTGCATCCCGAACAATTTTCCTGGCAGTTGTGGATGAATTCTCTGTTGGTCTACCTGACCGTGGTTTGGTTTTTACAGAGCCCTTGATTTTCTATTTGTTAATCACATTTTGAACGCTGCTGACTGGCATTATCAATTCCTTAGATATTAAGGAATATACTAATATTAAGGAATATTAGATATACTGTGTTATACAGTTCAACTACCTTTTCCCGTAGATCCGTTCACAATTCTTTCGCTTTCCCCATGACTCACAATCCAGAAACATCAGTGGCTTGATGAAAGATTCAAGAGTCTGTCTGGATCCCAGAAACTCACTCAGCTTTTATGTACACACACTGATTACAAGCAAACAGGTCACAGGTGAGGATGTTACCTTTAATAGCCATTCAAACCCATTTGTGTTAAATTCTGTGCATGTTATCAGGCCAAAATCACCAGGGTATGTGAACTTTTGATCAGGGTCATTGGGATGTTTTTGGCTGTCATTAAGATTTAAAAAGAGAAAACAAAGTAGTTTGACAATAAATGGCTTCACCCAACCAATAACCATGAGTGGAGTAAAAGTTTTTTTGTTATCATTCATATTCTCTGAAACAAGGCCAAGAAAGCAAAAAGTCTGCCAGGGTATGTAAACCTTGGAGTACAACTGTAAATAACCTTTCGGGAAAAAAATGGGTTAGCTTTTTTTGTCAGTGGTTACAGGGCTGTTGACAACATTTTTTTTTCCATAAGCAAACATTAAAGATAATCTCTAAGGTGCCCCAGCAAGGTAGTCGTGAGCGAGTTGTGGCCCCTGCTTGCTTTGGCACCTTACAGACAATTCGTGTCCTCCCTCTGATGTGTGGCTGTGCATGTGACATTCTTCCCTTACTTCACACCATCCGGTCACAGCTGTCTCCAGACATTTCTCTTCTGGGACCAGGGCAGTAATAATTTCAGAGGACACAAAGTTATTAACCATAACTGGGGTTTTACGCGGGGGAAAGGAGTCATGGGCGTACCCACCGAGGGGCAGGGGAGGCAGCTGCCCCCCCTAGAAGCAGGGCCGCACGCCGCACACCAGGGCCGGCGTCAGCACCCGGGCAAATGCCGGGGCCCTGAGCAGGTGGGGGGGCCCCTCACTGCCCGCTCCCCCCGCTTGCTCAGGGCCCCGGCAGCCGACACAATACTTACCCCTCCCCATGCCTTCGCAGCAGCTCCTGCATCCTCCGCGGCTGCTGCACTGTGACGTCTCAGGTCAGAGGGCACGGTGACGTCTTTACACCGCGCTCTCTCCTCAGCAGTCACAGCGCAGAGTAGGAAGACGCCGGCGACGCTGGAGTCCGGAGCAGCGGCTCAAGGTGAGACGTGAGGTGAGTATTTGATTTTTTTTTTATTGTATGGAGGCCTGTGGCAGTATAAGGGAGGGGGGTGAGGTGGGGGAGTGTGACATCCTGCATGTGGCATTATATGAGAGGGGAGGTGTGTGACATCCTGCATGGGGCATTATATGAGAGGGGAGGTGTGTGACATCCTGAATGGGGCATTATATGGGAGGGGAGGTGTGTGACATCCTGCATGGGGCATTATATGAGAGGGGAGGTGTGTGACATCCTGCATGGGGCATTATATGGGAGGGGAGGTGTGTGACATCCTGCATGGGGCATTATAAGGGGGGGTGACATCCTACATGGGGCATTATATGGGGGGGAACAGCCTGCATGGGGCATTATGTGGGGGGAACAGCCTGCGTGGGGCATTATGTGGGGGGAACAGCCTGCGTGGGGCATTATGTGGGGGGGAACAGCCTGCATGAGGCATTATGTGTGGGGAACAGCCTGCATGGAGCATTATATGGGGGCCAGTATTCCGTATGGAGCGCTATATGGGGGCCAGTATTCTGTATGGAGCATTATATGGGGGCCAGTATCCTGTATGGAGCGTTATATGGGGGCCAGTATTCTGTATGGAGTGTTATATGGGGGCCAGTATTCTGTATGGAGCATTATATAGGGGCCAGTATCCTGTATGGAGCGTTATATGGGGGCCAGTATTCTGTATGGAGCATTATATGGGGGCCAGTATTCTGTATTGAGCGTTATATGGGGGCCAGTATCCTGTATGGAGCGTTATATGGGGACCAGTATCCTGTATGGAGCATTTTATGAGTGCCAGTATACTGTGTGGAGCGATTTGCTGGTTTCTGAGCTATTGTGGAATTTACAGTAGATATCACTCAAGTAATGTAAGAGGTGAAATCTTCGCATTGTACTATATATATATATATATATATATATTTCTCTTCGGTATCTGTGCATCATGAATCGTGGTATGTGTTAAAGGGGCCCACTGAGACTCTTTCGCCCAGGGTCCACAAAAACCTGGATCCGGCCCTGCCGCACACACACTTAGATCACCTGTGGTCGCGGCCGGCCAGTGAAAGTTCCCTCTGTGGCCAGCCGCAGGTGACTGCTCTGCTCTGCACCCGGCGGCCGGAACAGCACAGTGTCACTGCATGGGGTCCGGCTGGGATTATTATTAACGCACGCTGAGTGACACAGCACGCCGCATGTCACCTGATCAGGGTCCTGACTCCTAAGGCGTGCTGACGTAGCACGCTGCCTGCCTCCCCTGTTTCCTGTCTCTGAGAATCCCGCCGGAGTGGAGCGCTTGTCATGTTACTGTGGGCCGGCTGCCAGTGACTGTGGCAGCCAGCCAGTGTAAATTACACAATACACTCACTCACTGTGTAATTATTGAAATTTGGAAGGGCCTGGGCCTTACGAGTAGGAACTGGTCCGGACCTGGAGAAAGGACAGGTGGTTAAAGACATTGAAGTGGCTGCACTTTTTGAGGAGGCTAATATTTTTTTCCCTGCAACAAGGCACGCACTCTTCATTTAAAGTGCTTTCCCGTCCACCACAGCTACTGTTGAACGATCTTTCAGTACCCTTCGAAGGGTAAAGACCTGGCTCAGAAGTACAATGGGAGAGGACAGACTGACTGGATTGTGGTTGATGAGCGTCCATCGGAAATTCTTCAAGGAAAAATCAGGACTGGATTGAAACTAAAGTTTTGAACAAGTTTTCTTCAAACCCAAGAAAAATGATATTAGTATAAGACATGTAATTAGAATAAAAATCAAAATTTTTTGCAAGCAAATAATTGTAATAACTAATAAAGCACTTCTATAATTACATATAATTTTCTTAAAATTTTCATTTCATTCACCTTTTTCGTTTTAAAATTTTACAACCTGAACGACCATGGCTTGACCCCCCCCTAGTTTTGATCCTGGGTACGCCTATGAAAGGAGTAATTACAATATTTACAGTCTGATAGATTGGATAAGGCCCAACAGGTTCTTGTCTCCCATACAGGTGCTAGAATCATCTTCAGCCCTGGTGCGCTCTTTAGGTGAAGCATCTCTCTGTTTCTATTCCTTAGCCTAAGAGACGGTTCCTCACCAGTGACAGTGTGCCCAGATCCTTTATCTCCCTCACGGCTTATCCTGGAGTCCTATTTCCCTCTGCTACCTGCAGACTAGAAGTGTCCCGGGTCCTCAATACCTCCGTTGAGTTTCTCTGGCCGGCTAATGAGACTCCTGCGTGAGGAGATATTCACACTAAGGATTCACTATCTGAGGGTAGAGTGCCCCCGTCTACCCTAGCAGCCAATTTACCTGGACGTCCGCATGTAAGAGTTCCTGTCACATCCCTGACAGGGCTTCAACTCAACTCAAAAATAACGGCTGCAGCTATTTTTAGCACACCCAGAGGCTCCACCCACTAAGTCATCTGCTTAGCAACTGTCTTGCCCCTCATTGACAACTATGCCCAGCAGTGGCATCTAGTGGCTGATAAAAAGTACTGCAGCCCCACAAGGAATTATATCAGGGACATGCTTTATACACACTTTATGCTTGATCATTTCACTAAGTTCCCCCTCTACTCCACTGGCTCGGATCATCACAGCTAACCCCTTAACTGGACCTAACGGCAGCTCAGAGAGATCTACCTATGGGAACATTCTCTTTTAACTGTTTCAGTGCCAAAGGAAGGCTAAATCCTTCCCCACTACTACAAATCTGTCATGCATCCCTGGAATCAGGGTCTCTGCTCCTACATTACGCTGCTCTCAGATTAAATAGCAAAATCCTGCTGATAGATTCCCTTTAAGGTCACACTGTGGTTGCTGTAATCTGTTGATTTTAGCCCTGGCTTAAAAAAAAAAACACAAACAGTTACATCAGGCTGTAACATACCTGGCGGCGTCCTTGCATGGTGGTCCATCTCCCACTGTGCAAGAGGGCGCACTTGATCTCCTGTCCAGAATGTCTCTCTGGCTTCCCTCCATGCTGTCTTGTTTGTGTCTGTGTCTGTTTCTGCTGCTTAAGGGCGGCGCCCGATCACTTCCTGCCTTTTGTACCTGCTGTGGGTCACACCCCTTGTGCGTCCTCAGCCTATTGCTGTCTGACACTTGGTATATAGCTCAGCAGCTCCCTTCTATCCCTGCCTGTGCATAAGTGTTTCCTTCAGTGTGTGCTTGCACTCTGAAGGTGCCAGGTCCCGTCTTTGTTTCCCTGTCCGCCCTTCCTGGAGGCTGTATTTCCAGGCCTGTCTGAACTGTGTCCTGTATGTCTCCTGCCTTGCGGTGTCAGCTCCCGTGTCTGAACTGTGTCCTGTATGTCTCCTGCCTTGCGGTGTCAGCTCCCGTGTCTGAACTGTGTCTTGTATGTCTCCTGCTTTACGGTGTTAGTTCCCGTGTCTGAACTAAGTCCTGTATTTCTCCTGCCTTGCGGTGTCAGCTCCCGTGTCTGAACTGTGTCCTGTATGTCTCCTGCTTTACGGTATTAGTTCCCGAGTCTGAACTGAGTCCTTTCTGTGTTCTTTAGTCTGTCCTGTCTGTACACGCTCCTTGCCTGTTCTTTCCGCCTCTCTGGGGGCAGTATTCCCAGACCCGCTCCTGTATCCTGCTGCAGTGTCGGTCTCCTCCGTACACTCAGTTCCAGTCTGAACTCTCTCCTATCCTTTACCTGTTTTGCCTTTATGCCCGTTCCCTTCCTGTCTGTTCAGTGTGAACAGAGCCCTGTCCTCCCTGCTCAGCCTTGTCTGCACTCTAGCTGTGCTTGCCTGTAACCCTCTGCCTGTATTGTTCCTGAGTCCCGGTGTGTACTGGGTCCTATCCCGCCTGTGTTCTTACTTGCTAGTGCCTCCCTGTCTGCACTCTAGCTGTGCTTATCTTTACCCGCCTGCCTGCATACCCGCCTGCCTGCATACCCGCCTGCCTGCATACCCGCCTGCCTGCATACCCGCCTGCCTGCATCCCAGTCTGTGTGCCAGTCTACCAGTCTGTTCCTGTATTCCCCTGTGTGGGTCAACATCCGTGTCCGGGGTCTGTCCTGGAGTAGCACCTGGTCCCTCTGCTCGGTTCCTCCTTGGTGCTCTGGCGTCGTATGCCGTCGTGCCACCTCGGTCGGATCGGGCAGATACTTAGTTACGCCCCTCCAGGTATTCACTCTCCGGCACGGTCCAGTGGAATCACTACCAATCACATGCACACGCCGCTCTAGCCCGGGCGTGTGCATAACAGCATGCACAGGCCATGGTTCCCGTTGAGCCCCACGGCCTTCGCCCTCTGAGAAGTTTTCCAGCGGATATATGCATTAAAATAAATAAATAAATTTTTTTTTGCTTTACGCTGAGTTCCAGGCGAATTACGCACTCGTCCAGATGGATCTATCAGCTCTCGTTCCTGCGGATCCGCCACGTTACTATGGGGATCCAAAACAGTGTCGTGCATTTGTGGAGCAATGCATGCTACACTTTAAGGCCTACCCTCTTTATTTTCCTTCCGATTGGGCTAAAGTGGCCTTTATTATGTCTTACCTGGCGGGGGATGCCTTGGAATGGATCAACCCCCTATATGAGACACAGGATCCGATCCTCCGGGACCTAATGGCCTTCCTGGTGGCCTTTCTAATGGTCTTCGATGATCCTAACCCGGAGGCTCCTGCTGAAGCTTCACTTCCCAATATCCCGGAGCAGCCCCAATGGGTAATGTGTGTGGGTAGCGTAATAGTTCTCCAGCCCAATGAGACTACTGCCCACCCAGAATCCTCACAGGGTGACTACGCTTTCCGGAATACTTCTCCCAACCTCAAGAGGCAGTCCAGACGTGCTCGACTTAGAGGCAAGCAGTCACGCCTGGGTCTGTCCTCCCTGAGACCTCCTGAACCCTTCGGGGTGCTACCTGGTAACGAAAGGACAGAGACTCTCCTATACTCTGTACCTGATACCTCGCTCGCTTCGTCCAGTGAGTCCAACCTAGTGTACTCCGAAGCAGAGGTTACTCCCGAGTCTCTACACCCCTCCGACCAGGCGGAGGACCTCCAGTTGTGTTCTGAACCCTTCGGGGTGCCACCTGGTGGTGAATGGACAGAGACTTTCCTATATCCTGGATCTGATACCTCACTCGCTTCGTCCAGTGAGTCCAACCTAGTGTACTCCGAAGCAGAGGTTACTCCCGAGTCTCTACACCCCTCCGACCAGGCGGAGGACCTCCAGTTGTGTTCAGAACCCTTCGGGGTGCCACCTGGTGGTGAATGGACAGAGACTTTCCTATATCCTGGACCTGAAACCTCGCTCGCTTCGTCCAGTGAGTCCAACCTAGTGTACTCCGAAGCAGAGGTTACTCCCGAGTCTCTACACCCCTCCGACCAGGCGGAGGACCTCCAGTTGTGTTTAGAACCCTTCGGGGTGCCACCTGGTGGTGAATGGACAGAGACTTTCCTATACTCGGTACCCGATACCTCGCCTGCTTCCTCCAGTGAGTCCGACCTAGTGTTCTCCGAAGCAGAAGTTACTCCCGAGTCTCTACACCCCTCCGACCAGGCGGAGGACCTCCAGTTGTGTTTAGAACCCTTCGGGGTGCCACCTGGTGGTGAATGGACAGAGACTTTCCTATTTCCTGTACCTGATACCTCGCCTGCTTCCTCCAGTGAGTCCGACCTAGTGTTCTCCGAAGCAGAAGTTACTCCCGAGTCTCTATACCCCTCCGACCAGGCGGAGGACCTCCAGTTGTGTTTAGAACCCTTCGGGGTGCCACCTGGTGGTGAATGGACAGAGACTTTCCTATTTCCTGTACCTGATACCTCGCCTGCTTCCTCCAGTGAGTCCGACCCAGTGTACTCTGAAGCAGATGTTTTCTCTGAGCCTCAGTACTCTTCTGACCCGGCGGAGGACCTCCAGTTGTTTCCTGAATCCTCCGGGGTACCACCAGATAACAAAGAGACAGTGACTTTTCCTCATTATGTACCTGATAACCCGTCTATTTCTTCCTGTGAGCTTGACAAGATGTACCTCGAAGCAGAGATTACCCTCAAGTCTCTGTTCCCCTCCAACCCAGTGAACGACTGGTCCTCGAATTCCCTGCGGAAGATTCTGGCAGGCCTGAAGAAGAGGGGGCGTAAGGGGGGAGGTACTGTAACATACCTGGCGGCGTCCTTGCATGGTGGTCCATCTCCCACTGTGCAAGAGGGCGCACTTGATCTCCTGTCCAGAATGTCTCTCTGGCTTCCCTCCATGCTGTCTTGTTTGTGTCTGTGTCTGTTTCTGCTGCTTAAGGGCGGCGCCCGATCACTTCCTGCCTTTTGTACCTGCTGTGGGTCACACCCCTTGTGCGTCCTCAGCCTATTGCTGTCTGACACTTGGTATATAGCTCAGCAGCTCCCTTCTATCCCTGCCTGTGCATAAGTGTTTCCTTCAGTGTGTGCTTGCACTCTGAAGGTGCCAGGTCCCGTCTTTGTTTCCCTGTCCGCCCTTCCTGGAGGCTGTATTTCCAGGCCTGTCTGAACTGTGTCCTGTATGTCTCCTGCCTTGCGGTGTCAGCTCCCGTGTCTGAACTGTGTCCTGTATGTCTCCTGCCTTGCGGTGTCAGCTCCCGTGTCTGAACTGTGTCTTGTATGTCTCCTGCTTTACGGTGTTAGTTCCCGTGTCTGAACTAAGTCCTGTATTTCTCCTGCCTTGCGGTGTCAGCTCCCGTGTCTGAACTGTGTCCTGTATGTCTCCTGCTTTACGGTATTAGTTCCCGAGTCTGAACTGAGTCCTTTCTGTGTTCTTTAGTCTGTCCTGTCTGTACACGCTCCTTGCCTGTTCTTTCCGCCTCTCTGGGGGCAGTATTCCCAGACCCGCTCCTGTATCCTGCTGCAGTGTCGGTCTCCTCCGTACACTCAGTTCCAGTCTGAACTCTCTCCTATCCTTTACCTGTTTTGCCTTTATGCCCGTTCCCTTCCTGTCTGTTCAGTGTGAACAGAGCCCTGTCCTCCCTGCTCAGCCTTGTCTGCACTCTAGCTGTGCTTGCCTGTAACCCTCTGCCTGTATTGTTCCTGAGTCCCGGTGTGTACTGGGTCCTATCCCGCCTGTGTTCTTACTTGCTAGTGCCTCCCTGTCTGCACTCTAGCTGTGCTTATCTTTACCCGCCTGCCTGCATACCCGCCTGCCTGCATACCCGCCTGCCTGCATACCCGCCTGCCTGCATACCCGCCTGCCTGCATCCCAGTCTGTGTGCCAGTCTACCAGTCTGTTCCTGTATTCCCCTGTGTGGGTCAACATCCGTGTCCGGGGTCTGTCCTGGAGTAGCACCTGGTCCCTCTGCTCGGTTCCTCCTTGGTGCTCTGGCGTCGTATGCCGTCGTGCCACCTCGGTCGGATCGGGCAGATACTTAGTTACGCCCCTCCAGGTATTCACTCTCCGGCACGGTCCAGTGGAATCACTACTAAGCCGCTCTAGCCCGGGCGTGTGCATAACACAGGCTGAGTACAAATCCTTATTTCCTCAGCAATAGGGGCAGCCTGGACTTGATTGAATGATCTTTGTGCAGTCAGAACAGAAAACATGGCTCCAGGGCCGGCGTGGTTACGGTTCCTCTGCGCGTCCTCTTGGATGATCAGTTCTGCCGAGGTGGGGAGATCTCTGGTCAACAAAAATGCTGCTTTCATGTAGGAGTCAAAGGTTTTCCCTAATCCGATAAAACAGGCTTGTCCTGCCGGCTCGTGAGATCATCTCTACATTTGCAGCTCGTAACAATGTTTCTGAAATATTTCAATTGCCATTGTGTTTCTATCCCCTGAAGTGTGTGTGTGGGGGGGGGGGTAAAAAATAAAAAAAGTCTATCCTCCTCAGATCATTTACGGGCAGTGGGAACATTTATGAGCTGTCCTGGGAAGCAAAGAGCACATTTGTCATGTGCGCAGCTCGTTCATCAACTCCGCTGCCAGCTCCTTGTCACAGGTAAGAGCCATTTCGCATTTGACCCAACGCATCTTGTCTTTGATATCAAGGACTGTCTGATCACGAGCTTCTCCGGAAGAAAATGACCCGCAATGTGATTCTAATCAGCATTCATGGCAAGCTCTGAATCAATCGCGCTGCATGATTTCACAATACGGGGTGAGCTGTCAGACTATTTACTACAGACTATAGGAAATACATCCAGGTTTCCAAAAAATATTCTTACTGATCCAAACAAATAAAACTTTCTGTTGATCCAGGAAGCCCAGACCTCTCCTCTCCTGCCTAGAACTTACTGCTCAGGATTTCTCCACTCCCCGACATGTCACCAGCAAATCAGTGACTCCTTTAAGTCCCTTTTGGTTATAATGCAAACCTCTCTAATCAAAGATTTAAACGTCCGGGATCAGAGATACTCTGATCCTGGGTTGTTAGAGCAGAAAGTTGGCAGTCATTAGGTAGCCATTTGCCCACTCCAGCACTACTTCCACCATCCGTACAGGACTTATAGTATGCCACTGTAGAATAAGGTGCCTTGGTAGCTTCCAAACAGTGGCATATTGGTGGCCATTACAGAGTTAAAGGGCAGTTTCCAAATGTGTTCATACCCACGGAGGAGAATACCCAATGCTCTCCATAATTTTTTATGTAAAATTTAAATTAAGTTTTGTTCAAAGTGGATCTGTCACCAGATTTCTCAATATAAGCTGCATATATTATTAAATAGATCTTGTAGACTTGATGAGACTGGTGTACTTTCTCTGAAAAAATCCATGTTAGATTAGCTTTATAATCCTTTCTGAAAGATTGAAAGTTGTCTCCACTCACCTATAACTGATTGAGAGATCCTTAGTGCTCCTCCTCCCTGCTACTGCTGAGTCTCTGTCCACCTAGCCTGATTGACAGCTCTTCAGTGCCCTTCCTTCATGTTGCTGCTGAATCCCGACCACTTAGACTGATTGACCGCTCCTCAGGGCCCCTCCGCCTTGCTGCTGCTGAATCCTTGCCCACGCAGCCTGATTGACAGCTTCTCAATGTCCCTCCTCCGTACTTGTGCTGACCTGATTCACAGCTCCTCAGTTCGCCTCCTCCCTTCTGCTTAATCTCTTCCCTTCTAGCCTGAATGACAGCTGTTTAATGCCCCTCCTCCTTCCTGCTGCTGAATCTCCACACACCTAGCCTGATTGACAGCTGTTTAATGTCCCTCCTCCTTGCTGCTACTGAATCTCTGCCCTCCTAGCCCGACTGATGTGATTTCAGTGCCCCTCCTCCCTGCTGCTGAATGTCCATCCATGTAGCCTGATTAATGGCTTCTCAGTGTCCCTCATCCCTGCTGCTGAATCTCCCCCCTCCTAGCTTGATTGACAGCTCCTCAGGGTCCCTCCTCCCTGCTGTTGCTGAATTTCCATCCACCTAGCCTGATTGATGGCTCCTCAGGGCCTCTCCTCCCTGCTGCTGAATGTCCATCCACCTAGCCTGACTGATGGCTTCTCAGTGGCCCTCATCCCTGCTGCTGCTGAATCTCTGCCCACTTAGCCTGATTGACAGCTTCTCAGTGTCCCTCGTTCCTGTTGCTGCTCAATGTCTGCCCACCTTGGGGAAATCTATATCCAGCCCATAGATCTTAACAGCTCATTTACCTATTAAGAAAAATGTTAATTTCTCTGAAATAAGACATCAGATTGCAGATATCAAGGCATCATTTTATTCAGCTTTCTATGACCTACATGCCCATATAGACGGCTTAGCAGGGTTGATACTACGGACATATTCCCTTTAAGGGGGGAATTACATATTTGTGTGTATGCCTTTGATTGCATGTAGAAATCTTTTATACCCTTTGAGAAACGCGATCCATTCAAAAGTTATGTAGACTTATGCTTATGCCACATCCAAACTCATGGCATTGACCCGCTTTTGGCTTTATAAGCCCAATATGGCACAAAATGAACTCTCTACGATGTCTGGGAATTGACATTGATAGGGATTGAGCCTAATTGATGAACTGGTCAATTCATTAATCATCCTAATGAAGGTTTACACATCCAGAAGGAATGCGTGTAACATGCTTATCTGTGCATCTAATAATCATCCACCTCTTTTACCAGATCCCAGTAAATTCCTGGCCCTGACGGGACCTGACAGAGAGTCGGGGATATATCCATCATCTGAATTTGTAGCAAATCAAGCAAGCGCCTATTGTGCCGTGATAGCCCTGCCAAGCCCTGCTACTCCCTAATAATCATCCTCTGAAGACAATGATTAAAGGAGTTTAGGAGCCTCGGGGCATGATGATATGACTTAATAGCTGGCTCTCCGAGGACTGGAGGCTTAATCGCATTCATGTCTATGATTGTGTTTGGAGATTTTCCCAATCTTCAAATCTAAAACTTTTTCTTATTTTATACAAGCAAGTTCTCGATAAAACCTCAGAATTTCTTTTTTAATTTTGAGACTATCTAATTGAAGCCCCTTCTACAGATTTGGCATCTTTATTGTGCATTTTGTCAGTATTTTAGGCAATATAGTGACAATACTCTTAAAAATGTTGAAGGGATTACCCAGAAATATAATTTATTGGGTACCTGCAGGGCCGATTCGGCCATAAGGCAAGATGAGCATCTCTCCTCACATGCCATTCCGAGGTGTATCTTAGGGGGAAGCAGTGAACAGCATTGACCTGGGCTGTGGCCTTTTGGAGGCTGGCGCTACACAGGGGGGATCGGACGGCGTGATGACTGATGACATTAATGTGTGTCACCCAGGGGGATATAGGGGACTCGGTACCCGGGCCTTTTACCTTGTTTAGGATGTCACGGCAGTCGGCTCCCGGGCCCGTACTCTGGGGTCTCTCTTAAAAAAGGGGTTTTAATGTACAGTTTGTCTCGTGACGCCACCTGTGGTTCCCAGTAATAGTTACCGGCGCTGCTGCAGACCTCCGGGGGTGAAGGGATGGCAGCTGGGATGTTTCTGCTCCCCACAGGCGGAGCGGGCCCCCGGGGCAGGTGTTAGGGCAGATGGTGATGCTGGGCGCTGTAGTGCAGAAGAGATGGCGCAGCAGGAGTAATTGACAGAGACAGGAGATTCGCTTAAGTACCTTTACTGGTGTAACGGCAGGTATGGTCCAGGGTACTTGCTAGGAAGGGTGCACTTCAGTACTCTCCCCAGTGAGCGGGTATAAGGCCTCCTGTTCCGTGTCTCTCTCTCTCTAAGCTTCTAGCCAGCCTGGAACTTGGCCTAGCTTCTGTGTTGTGTTGCTCTCTCACCTGACCACTTGGTAGTAGGACCTTTCTTTGGCAACCACTATCCCTGGACGCCGGGGCCTTCGTGGTTCCTAGTCCTGTTATTGCTGGTAGCTTCAGGATGACCAGGGGTCTGGAAGCCTCCTGGTATGCCGGTTGTCCCTACTGGGTATAGAGGACCCTGTAGGCGCGGACCCGGTGTCCGGTTTGTGTCTTGGGGTGAGCCTATGATGCTCCTCTGCCCCCTTAACTCCTTTTTCCTCTCCTCTTTGCCTCCGGCCACACTCGGGGCCCTCAGAACACAGCAGCAGACATGCTGCTCCTTCACTGGTCTCAGCGCCAGCACACTCTCCCACTTTCTGCTCTGTCTGAACTGAACTCACTAACTGACTGCCTAACTCCACCCTCCATACATATATCCCTAACAGAGCTGCCTCTGGTGGCATGAGGTGGAAGGGTGGAGGTGTCTGCATGTAATGAGGGCCTCTTGTGGAGAAGTCCGTCCATGCACCCTTTTGGGTCCTGTGGTACCTGTGGTAGCAGGGTGCCACAACTGCATCGTGCCGACTGCACCGGCTGACTGGGAGACAAGCTGGAAGTGAATATGAAGTCTGCGGTGGACGAGAACAGGATTAGGTGAGTATAAGGGTTTTTTTTTCTAGCTGTGGGGACTCCATACTGCATATAGGGAGCTGTAGGTGTTATTATATTGTGTATAGGAGAGCTTTGAGGACATCATACTGTGTATCAGGAACTGTGGGGCCATCATACTGTGTATCAGGTGCTGTGGGGCCATCATACTGTATGCAGGGGGCTGTGGGACCATCATTCTTTATATAAGGAGCTGTGGGGACATCAGATACAGAACTGTGAGCCAATAATATATAAGGTGCTATGGAGGACATTGCACAGTACATAGGGAGTGGTGAGCCCATCATATTGTATTTAGGGAGCTGTTGTCACATCATACTGTATATAAGATGCTATGAAGGATATCATACTCTATATAGGGAGTTGTGGACCATCATACTATGTATAGGGAGATGTGTAGGCATCATACTGTGTTTGGGGGTTGTGGGGGCCACTTTACTGTGTGGAGAGCTGTGGGGCATCATATTGTGTACTGCATGGGGCATTATTATGAGGAGATACAATGGGGATCAATATCATTATAGGGAAGTGCAGACTCCTTTACAGCCTGGGACGTATTAGTACGCAGCAGGCTGTAACCCCTGACATGTGCCCGCAACAGCCGCGGGTGGAATCGCGATCCACCCGCGGCTGTTAACATGTTAAATGCCGCTGTCAATCTCTGATAGCGGCATTTAACATCAGCGTGCCGGATGCGCGTCACTTACCCCGCCCATCGGTGACCCCGTCACGTGATCGCGGGTCACCGATGGGTGGGCATGACAACCCTAGGTCTGCAGCAGACTCCAGTGGTTGTCATGAGTTGATCGCTATGAGCGCCACCTAGTGGTCGGCGCTCATAGCACAGAAGCATTTCTGCTGCGTACAGGGGATCTATTCGTCCCCTGTATGTAGCAGAGGCGATCAGACAAGTGCTGCTTCTAGTCTCCTATGGAGACTATAGAAGCAAGCAAAAAGTGAAAAAAAATGGTTTTAAAAATATTAAAAAAATTAAAAAAAATATAAAAGTTTAAATCAACCCCCTTTCGCCCCATTCAAAATAAAATAATAAAAAAAAAACCCACATACACATATTTGGTATCGCCGCGCTCAGAATCGCCTGATCTATCAATATAAAAAAAGAATTAATCTGATCGGTAAACGGCATAACGAGAAAAAAATTCTAAACGCCATAATTACGTTTTTTGGTCGCCGCAAAATTGCAATAAAATGCAATAACGGGCGATCAAAACATCTAATATACCCCAAAATGGTATCAGTAAAAACTTCAGCTCGGTGCGCAAAAAATAAGCCCTCACCTGGTCCAAGAGCCCAAAAAATGGAGACGCTATGGGTCTTGGAAAATGGCGCCATTTTTTTTTTTAGCAAATTTTGGAATTTTTTTTCACCACTTAAATAAAAAAGAACCTATACAGTTTTAGCATTCAGTGAATGTGGTAAAAAAAATTAAAAAAACATCTGTGGTATTGCACTTTTTTTGCAATTTCACCGCACTTGGAATTTTTTTCCCGTTTTACCGTACACGATATGGTAAAACCAGTAATGTCGTTCAAAATTACAACTCGTCCCGCAAAAAATAAGCCCTCACACTTCCATATTGACCAAAAAATAAAAACGCTATGGCTCTGGGAACAAGGGGAGCAAAAAACGAAAATGCAAAAACGGAAAATCCCAGGGTCCTTAAGGGGTTAAAATTCTAAAAAAATCATGGAGGTTTTAAGAGTTGATGGTGTGGAGGTAATATATGATAAGAGAAGACAGTGTGGAGGCTATGTACCATAAGAGTGACACTGTGAGAGTCATATTGCCAACAATCATTATTTATTGGCACAGCTTAGAGCAGATATTTATTGAAGAGCATTATAATGACACTGTTATATTTCAGGGCACCGTGTTAGCATGTGCTGCAAAAGACTGAAGAAGAGGGAAGTCTGCAGAGACAAGATGTGGATGAGAAATGAAACATCATCATGGTGCTTGGACCAAATGGAGACAAAAGGGATTAGAATTATTCAAAAGATGTCATCTTTAAGGTATCTGGATGTAAATGTTTATTTGTGATCAGAGCCGGTGTTAGGGTCAGGCAAGCTAGGTGTTTGCCTAGGGCCCCCACACCCCTAGAGTCCTGCAGTCAGTGGCATGCCGCTGCGGCACACCACGAAGCCACTATGGGGTCTGTGAGTCAGGAAGGCCTGGCGCTGGTGCTGACCCTCCGACATTGCGCATTCCGCCGTATCGGCTTCATAGATGATGATACAGTTGAAAGCAATGATGAAGGAGACAGCCTCAGGTGAGGCACCCTCTCCCATCATGCCCCCTTTGCATCTGACGCAGCGGGCGCGATGACATCACTTCATTGCGCGTCACACTGTACCGGGCAGTGGAGCTGCTAAGACCAGAGCAGTGGGGGAATGGGCTGAGGTGAGTATGTATTCATTATTTTTAAATCAGTGAGTACGTGGTGGCCATAATACTGCAGAACTGTGGGGGCTGCATTAAACTCTATGGGGCTGCATTAAACTATGTGTGGCTACATTACGCTATATGGGGCTGCATTACACTATATGGTGGCTGCATTATACTATATGGTGGCTGCATTATACTATAGATACTATATGGGGCTGCATTATACTATATGGTGGCTGCATTATACTATATGGGGCTGCATTATACTCTATGGGGGCTGTATTATACTCTATGGGGCTGCTTTGGACTATGTGTGGCTGCTTTACACTATATGGAGCTGCATTGCACTATATGGTGGCTGCATTACTCTATGGGGCTGCATTATACTATATGTGGCTGCATTATACTATATGGTGGCTGCATTATACTAGATGGGGCTGCATTAGACTGTATGGTGGCTACAATATACTATATGGTGGCTGCAATATACTATATGGGGCAGCATTATACTATATGGGGCTGCATTATACTATATGGTGGCTGAATTATACTATATGGGGCTGCATTATACTATATGGGGCTGCATTACTCTATGGGGCTGCATAAAGCTATATGGTGGCTGCTTTACTCTATGTGGCAGCATTATACTATATGGGGCTGTATTATACTATATCGTGGCTGCATTATTCTCTATGGGGCTGCATTATACTCCGGTGCTGTATTACATTATATGGAGGCTGCATTATTCTATATAGTGGCTGCATTTTACTATATGGGCTTCATTATACTATATGGGGCTGCATTATAATATATATATTATATGGACTCTATGGTGGCTGAGTTATACTTTATGGGTCTGTATTACACTATATGGGGCTGCATTATATTATATGGGGCTGCATTTCGTTATATGGTGCCTGCATTATACTCTATAAGGCTGCATTATACTGTATGGACTCTGTGGGGCTGCATTATACTATATGGGGCTGCATAATACTCTATAGGTGCTGCATTACACTATACGGGGCTGCATTATACTATATGGTGGCTGAATTATACTATATGGGACTGCATTATACTATTTGAGGCTGCATTATACTATATGGGGCTGCATTACTCTATTGGGCTGCATTATACTATATGGGACTGCATTGTACTATATGGGACTGCATTATACTATATGGGGCTGCATTATACTATATGGGACTGCATTGTACTATATGGGGCTGCGTTATACTATATGGTGGCTGCATTACAATATATGGGGCTGCATTATACTATATGGTGGCTGAATTATACTATATGGGGCAGCATTATATTATACTCTATGAGGGCTACATTATACTCTGGGGCTGCATTACACTATATGGAGGCTGCATTATACTATATAGTAGTTGCATTTTACTATATGAGGCTGCATTATACTATATATGGGGCTGCATTATACTATATGGGGCTGCATTATAATATATAGGGCTTGCCTTATAATATTTGAGGGCTCGATTATATTATATGGACTCTATGGGGGCTGCATTATACTCTATGGGGCTGCATTACACTATATAGGACTGCATTATACTATATAGTGGCTGCATTTTACTATCTGGGTCTGCATTAAACTATATGAGGCTGCATTATACTCTGTTTCTCTATGGGGCTGCATTATACTATATGGACTGCATTATACTCTATGGGGCTCCATTACACTGTATGGGGCAGCATTATACTATAAAATGACTGCATTTTACTATCTGGGGCTGCATTAAACTATATGGGGCTGCATTATAGTATATGGGGGCTGCATTATACTATATTGGGCTGCATTATAATATATGGGTCTGCAGTATAGCATATGAGGGCTGGATTATACTAGATGGACTCTATGGGGGCTGCACTATACTCTATGGGCCTGCATTACACTGTATGGGGCTGCATTATACTATATGGGGCAGCATTATACTATAAAATGACTGCATTTTACTATCTGGGGCTGCATTATACTATATGGGGCTACATTATACCATATGGTGGCTGCATTATACTATATAGTGGCTGAAATATAATATATGGGGCTGCATTATACTCTATGGGGCTGCATTACTCTATGGGGCTGCATTATACTATATAGGGCTGCATTGTACTATAGGGGACAGCATTATACTATATGGGGATGCATTATACTATATGGTGGCTGAATTATACTGTATGGGGCTGCATTATACTCTATGAGGGATACATTATACTCTGGGGCTGCATTACACTATATGGAGGCTGCATTATGCTATATAGTAGCTGCATTTTACTATATGAGGCTGCATTATACAATATGGGGCTGCATTATACTATATGGGGCTGCATTATAATATATAGGGCTGCATTATAACATATGAGGGCTGGATTATATTATATGGACTCTATGGGGGCTGCATTATACTCTATGGGGCTGCATTACACTATATGGGACTGCATTATAATATATAGTGGCTGCATTTTACTATCTGGGTCTGCATTAAACTATCTGGGGCTGCATTATAGTATATGGGGGCTGCACTATACTATATCGGGCTGCATTATAATATATGGGGCTGCATTATAGCATATGAGAGCTGGATTATACTATATGGACTCTATGGGGGCTGCAATATACTCTATGGGGCTGCATTACACTGTATGTGGCTGCATTACACTGTATGGGGCAGCATTATGCTATAAAAAGACTGCATTTTACTCTCTGGGGCTGCATTATACTATATGGGGCTGCATTATACTATATGGTGGCTGCATTTTACTATATGGTGGCTGAATTATACTATATGGGGCTGCATTATACTATATGCGGCTGCATTATACTATATGGGGTTGCATTACTCTATGGGGCTGCATTATACTATATGGGGCTGCATTGTACTATATTGGACTGCATTGTACTATATGGGGCTGCATTATACTATATGGTGCCTGCATTACACTGTATGGGGCTACATTATACTATATGGTGGCTGAATTACACTATATGGGCTGCATTATACTCTATGAGGGCTACATTATACTCTGGGGCTGCATTACACTATATGGAGGCTACATTATACTATATAGTAGTTGTATTTTTCTATATGAGGCTGCATTATACAGTATGGGGCTGCATTATAATATATAGGGCTGCATTATAATATATGAGGGCTGGATTATATTATATGGACTCAATGGGGGCTGCATTATACTCTATGGGGCTGCATTACACTATATGGGGCTGCATTATACTATATGGGGCTGCATTACTCTATGGGGCATTATACTCTATGGGGCTGCATTATGCTGTATGGTCTGTATGGGGCTGCATTATACTATATGAGGCTGCAATATACTCTTTGGGGTCTGCATTGCACTATATGAGGCTGCATTACACTATATGGGCCTGCATTACACTATATGGAGCTCCATTATGCTATATGGTACTGCATTATACTATATGAGGCTGCATTATACTATGTGGGGCTGCATTTTACTATCTGGGTCTGCATTAAACTATATGGGGCTGCATTATACTATATTGGGCTGCATTATAATATATGGGGTTGCATTATAACATATGAGAGCTGGATTATACTATATGAACTCTATAAAGTGACTGCATTTTACTATCTGGGGCTGAATTATACTATATAGGGCTACATTATACTATATGGTGGCTGCATTATACTATATGGTGGCTGAATTATACTATATGGGGCTGCATTATACTATATGGGGCTGCATTACTCTATGGGGCTGAATTATACTATATGGGGCTGCATTGTACTATATGGGACTGCATTATACTATATGGGGCTGCATTATGCTGTATGGGGCTGCATTATACTATATGGTGGCTGCATTATACTATATAGGGCTGCATTGTACTATAGGGGACAGCATTATACTATATGGGGCTGCATTATACTATATGGTGGCTGAATTATACTGTATGGGGCTGCATTATACTCTATGAGGGATACATTATACTCTGGGGCTGCATTACACTATATGGAGGCTGCATTATGCTATATAGTAGCTGCATTTTACTATATGAGGCTGCATTATACAATATGGGGCTGCATTATACTATATGGGGCTGCATTATAATATATAGGGCTGCATTATAACATATGAGGGCTGGATTATATTATATGGACTCTATGGGGGCTGCATTATACTCTATGGGGCTGCATTACACTATATGGGACTGCATTATACTATATAGTGGCTGCATTTTACTATCTGGGTCTGCATCAAACTATCTGGGGCTGCATTATAGTATATGGGGGCTGCACTATACTATATCGGGCTGCATTATAATATATGGGGCTGCATTATAGCATATGAGAGCTGGATTATACTATATGGACTCTATGTGGGTTGCAATATACTCTATGGGGCTGCATTACACTGTATGTGGCTGCATTACACTGTATGGGGCTGCATTATGCTATAAAGAGACTGCATTTTACTCTATGGGGCTGCATTATACTATATGGGGCTGCATTATACTATATGGTGGCTGCATTTTACTATATGGTGGCTGAATTATACTATATGGGGCTGCATTATACTATATGCGGCTGCATTATACTATATGGGGTTGCATTACTCTATGGGGCTGCATTATACTATATGGGGCTGCATTGTACTATATGGGACTGCATTATACTATATGGGGCTGCATTATACTATATGGTGCCTGCATTACACTGTATGGGGCTACATTATAGATATGGTGGCTGAATTACACTATATGGGGCTGCATTATACTCTATGA
The DNA here is from genome assembly GCF_046119375.1 of Phyllobates terribilis. Taxonomy (NCBI): domain Eukaryota; kingdom Metazoa; phylum Chordata; class Amphibia; order Anura; family Dendrobatidae; genus Phyllobates; species Phyllobates terribilis. The sequence goes on along the minus strand of NW_027362763.1, from coordinate 64,149,407 downwards.
GGGCTACATTATACTCTGGGGCTGCATTACACTATATGGAGGCTACATTATACTATATAGTAGTTGTATTTTTCTATATGAGGCTGCATTATACAATATGGGGCTGCATTATAATATATAGGGCTGCATTATAATATATGAGGGCTGGATTATATTATATGGACTCAATGGGGGCTGCATTATACTCTATGGGGCTGCATTACACTATATGGGACTGCATTATAATATATAGTGGCTGCATTTTACTATCTGGGTCTGCATTAAACTATCTGGGGCTGCATTATAGTATATGGGGGCTGCACTATACTATATCGGGCTGCATTATAATATATGGGGCTGCATTATAGCATATGAGAGCTGGATTATACTATATGGACTCTATGGGGGCTGCAATATACTCTATGGGGCTGCATTACACTGTATGTGGCTGCATTACACTGTATGGGGCAGCATTATGCTATAAAAAGACTGCATTTTACTCTCTGGGGCTGCATTATACTATATGGGGCTGCATTATACTATATGGTGGCTGCATTTTACTATATGGTGGCTGAATTATACTATATGGGGCTGCATTATACTATATGCGGCTGCATTATACTATATGGGGTTGCATTACTCTATGGGGCTGCATTATACTATATGGGGCTGCATTGTACTATATTGGACTGCATTGTACTATATGGGGCTGCATTATACTATATGGTGCCTGCATTACACTGTATGGGGCTACATTATACTATATGGTGGCTGAATTACACTATATGGGCTGCATTATACTCTATGAGGGCTACATTATACTCTGGGGCTGCATTACACTATATGGAGGCTACATTATACTATATAGTAGTTGTATTTTTCTATATGAGGCTGCATTATACAGTATGGGGCTGCATTATAATATATAGGGCTGCATTATAATATATGAGGGCTGGATTATATTATATGGACTCAATGGGGGCTGCATTATACTCTATGGGGCTGCATTACACTATATGGGGCTGCATTATACTATATGGGGCTGCATTACTCTATGGGGCATTATACTCTATGGGGCTGCATTATGCTGTATGGTCTGTATGGGGCTGCATTATACTATATGAGGCTGCAATATACTCTTTGGGGTCTGCATTGCACTATATGAGGCTGCATTACACTATATGGGCCTGCATTACACTATATGGAGCTCCATTATGCTATATGGTACTGCATTATACTATATGAGGCTGCATTATACTATGTGGGGCTGCATTTTACTATCTGGGTCTGCATTAAACTATATGGGGCTGCATTATACTATATTGGGCTGCATTATAATATATGGGGTTGCATTATAACATATGAGAGCTGGATTATACTATATGAACTCTATAAAGTGACTGCATTTTACTATCTGGGGCTGAATTATACTATATAGGGCTACATTATACTATATGGTGGCTGCATTATACTATATGGTGGCTGAATTATACTATATGGGGCTGCATTATACTATATGGGGCTGCATTACTCTATGGGGCTGAATTATACTATATGGGGCTGCATTGTACTATATGGGACTGCATTATACTATATGGGGCTGCATTATGCTGTATGGGGCTGCATTATACTATATGGTGGCTGCATTATACTATATAGGGCTGCATTGTACTATAGGGGACAGCATTATACTATATGGGGCTGCATTATACTATATGGTGGCTGAATTATACTGTATGGGGCTGCATTATACTCTATGAGGGATACATTATACTCTGGGGCTGCATTACACTATATGGAGGCTGCATTATGCTATATAGTAGCTGCATTTTACTATATGAGGCTGCATTATACAATATGGGGCTGCATTATACTATATGGGGCTGCATTATAATATATAGGGCTGCATTATAACATATGAGGGCTGGATTATATTATATGGACTCTATGGGGGCTGCATTATACTCTATGGGGCTGCATTACACTATATGGGACTGCATTATACTATATAGTGGCTGCATTTTACTATCTGGGTCTGCATCAAACTATCTGGGGCTGCATTATAGTATATGGGGGCTGCACTATACTATATCGGGCTGCATTATAATATATGGGGCTGCATTATAGCATATGAGAGCTGGATTATACTATATGGACTCTATGTGGGTTGCAATATACTCTATGGGGCTGCATTACACTGTATGTGGCTGCATTACACTGTATGGGGCTGCATTATGCTATAAAGAGACTGCATTTTACTCTATGGGGCTGCATTATACTATATGGGGCTGCATTATACTATATGGTGGCTGCATTTTACTATATGGTGGCTGAATTATACTATATGGGGCTGCATTATACTATATGCGGCTGCATTATACTATATGGGGTTGCATTACTCTATGGGGCTGCATTATACTATATGGGGCTGCATTGTACTATATGGGACTGCATTATACTATATGGGGCTGCATTATACTATATGGTGCCTGCATTACACTGTATGGGGCTACATTATAGATATGGTGGCTGAATTACACTATATGGGGCTGCATTATACTCTATGAGGGCTACATTATACTCTGGGGCTGCATTACACTATATGGAGGCTACATTATACTATATAGTAGTTGTATTTTTCTATATGAGGCTGCATTATACAATATGGGGCTGCATTATAATATATAGGGCTGCATTATAATATATGAGGGCTGGATTATATTATATGGACTCAATGGGGGCTGCATTATACTCTATGGGGCTGCATTACACTATATGGGGCTGCATTATACTATATGGAGCTGCATTACTCTATGGGGCATTATACTCTATGGGGCTGCATTATGCTGTATGGTCTGTATGGGGCTGCGTTATACTATATGAGGCTGCAATATACTCTTTGGGGTCTGCATTGCACTATATGAGGCTGCATTACACTATATGGGGCTGCATTACAATATATGGAGCTCCATTATGCTATATGGTACTGCATTATACTATATGAGGCTGCATTATACTATGTGGGGCTGCATTTTACTGTCTGGGTCTGCATTAAACTATATGGGGCTGCATTATACTATATTGGGCGGCATTATAATATATGGGGTTGCATTATAACATATGAGAGCTGGATTATACTATATGAACTCTATAAAGTGACTGCATTTTACTATCTGGGGCTGAATTATACTATATAGGGCTACATTGTACTATATGGTGGCTGCATTATACTATATGGTGGCTGAATTATACTATATGGGGCTGCATTATACTATATGGGGCTGCATTACTCTATGGGGCTGAATTATACTATATGGGGCTGCATTGTACTATATGGGACTGCATTATACTATATGGGGCTGCATTATGCTGTATGGGGCTGCATTATACTATATGGTGGCTGCATTATACTATATAGGGCTGCATTGTACTATAGGGGACAGCATTATACTATATGGGGCTGCATTATACTATATGGTGGCTGAATTATACTGTATGGGGCTGCATTATACTCTATGAGGGATACATTATACTCTGGGGCTGCATTACACTATATGGAGGCTGCATTATGCTATATAGTAGCTGCATTTTACTATATGAGGCTGCATTATACAATATGGGGCTGCATTATACTATATGGGGCTGCATTATAATATATAGGGCTGCATTATAACATATGAGGGCTGGATTATATCACATGGACTCTATGGGGGCTGCATTATACTCTATGGGGCTGCATTACACTATATGGGACTGCATTATACTATATAGTGGCTGCATTTTACTATCTGGGTCTGCATTAAACTATCTGGGGCTGCATTATAGTATATGGGGGCTGCACTATACTATATCGGGCTGCATTATAATATATGGGGCTGCATTATAGCATATGAGAGCTGGATTATACTATATGGACTCTATGGGGGCTGCAATATACTCTATGGGGCTGCATTACACTGTATGTGGCTGCATTACACTGTATGGGGCTGCATTATGCTATAAAGAGACTGCATTTTACTCTCTGGGGCTGCATTATACTATATGGTGCTGCATTATACTATATGGTGGCTGCATTTTACTATATGGTGGCTGAATTATACTATATGGGGCTGCATTATACTATATGCGGCTGCATTATACTATATGGGGTTGCATTACTCTATGGGGCTGCATTATACTATATGGGGCTGCATTGTACTATATGGGACTGCATTATACTATATGGGGCTGCATTATACTATATGGTGCCTGCATTACACTGTATGGGGCTACATTATAGATATGGTGGCTGAATTACACTATATGGGGCTGCATTATACTCTATGAGGGCTACATTATACTCTGGGGCTGCATTACACTATATGGAGGCTACATTATACTATATAGTAGTTGTATTTTTCTATATGAGGCTGCATTATACAATATGGGGCTGCATTATAATATATAGGGCTGCATTATAATATATGAGGGCTGGATTATATTATATGGACTCAATGGGGGCTGCATTATACTCTATGGGGCTGCATTACACTATATGGGGCTGCATTATACTATATGGAGCTGCATTACTCTATGGGGCATTATACTCTATGGGGCTGCATTATGCTGTATGGTCTGTATGGGGCTGCGTTATACTATATGAGGCTGCAATATACTCTTTGGGGTCTGCATTGCACTATATGAGGCTGCATTACACTATATGGGGCTGCATTACAATATATGGAGCTCCATTATGCTATATGGTACTGCATTATACTATATGAGGCTGCATTATACTATGTGGGGCTGCATTTTACTGTCTGGGTCTGCATTAAACTATATGGGGCTGCATTATACTATATTGGGCGGCATTATAATATATGGGGTTGCATTATAACATATGAGAGCTGGATTATACTATATGAACTCTATAAAGTGACTGCATTTTACTATCTGGGGCTGAATTATACTATATAGGGCTACATTGTACTATATGGTGGCTGCATTATACTATATGGTGGCTGAATTATACTATATGGGGCTGCATTATACTATATGGGGCTGCATTACTCTATGGGGCTGAATTATACTATATGGGGCTGCATTGTACTATATGGGACTGCATTATACTATATGGGGCTGCATTATGCTGTATGGGGCTGCATTATACTATATGGTGGCTGCATTATACTATATAGGGCTGCATTGTACTATAGGGGACAGCATTATACTATATGGGGCTGCATTATACTATATGGTGGCTGAATTATACTGTATGGGGCTGCATTATACTCTATGAGGGATACATTATACTCTGGGGCTGCATTACACTATATGGAGGCTGCATTATGCTATATAGTAGCTGCATTTTACTATATGAGGCTGCATTATACAATATGGGGCTGCATTATACTATATGGGGCTGCATTATAATATATAGGGCTGCATTATAACATATGAGGGCTGGATTATATTACATGGACTCTATGGGGGCTGCATTATACTCTATGGGGCTGCATTACACTATATGGGACTGCATTATACTATATAGTGGCTGCATTTTACTATCTGGGTCTGCATTAAACTATCTGGGGCTGCATTATAGTATATGGGGGCTGCACTATACTATATCGGGCTGCATTATAATATATGGGGCTGCATTATAGCATATGAGAGCTGGATTATACTATATGGACTCTATGGGGGCTGCAATATACTCTATGGGGCTGCATTACACTGTATGTGGCTGCATTACACTGTATGGGGCTGCATTATGCTATAAAGAGACTGCATTTTACTCTCTGGGGCTGCATTATACTATATGGTGCTGCATTATACTATATGGTGGCTGCATTTTACTATATGGTGGCTGAATTATACTATATGGGGCTGCATTATACTATATGCGGCTGCATTATACTATATGGGGTTGCATTACTCTATGGGGCTGCATTATACTATATGGGGCTGCATTGTACTATATGGGACTGCATTATACTATATGGGGCTGCATTATACTATATGGTGCCTGCATTACACTGTATGGGGCTACATTATACGATATGGTGGCTGAATTACACTATATGGGGCTGCATTATACTCTATGAGGGCTACATTATACTCTGGGGCTGCATTACACTATATGGAGGCTACATTATACTATATAGTAGTTGTATTTTTCTATATGAGGCTGCATTATACAATATGGGGCTGCATTATAATATATAGGGCTGCATTATAATATATGAGGGCTGGATTATATTATATGGACTCAATGGGGGCTGCATTATACTCTATGGGGCTGCATTACACTATATGGGGCTGCATTATACTATATGGGGCTGCATTACTCTATGGGGCATTATACTCTATGGGGCTGCATTATGCTGTATGGTCTGTATGGGGCTGCGTTATACTATATGAGGCTGCAATATACTCTTTGGGGTCTGCATTGCACTATATGAGGCTGCATTACACTATATGGGGCTGCATTACACTATATGGAGCTCCATTATGCTATATGGTACTGCATTATACTATATGAGGCTGCATTATACTATGTTGGGCTGCATTTTACTATCTGGGTCTGCATTAAACTATATGGGGCTGCATTATACTATATTGGGCTGCATTATAATATATGGGGTTGCATTATAACATATGAGAGCTGGATTATACTATATGAACTCTGTAAAGTGACTGCATTTTACTATCTGGGGCTGAATTATACTATATAGGGCTACATTATACTATATGGTGGCTGCATTATACTATATGGTGGCTGAATTATACTATATGGGGCTGCATTATACTATATGCGGCTGCATTACTCTATGGGGCTGAATTATACTATATGGGGCTGCATTGTACTATATGGGACTGCATTATACTATATGGGGCTGCATTATGCTGTATGGGGCTGCATTATACTATATGGTGGCTGAATTATACTATATGGGGCTGCATTATACTCTATGAGGGCTACATTATACTCTGGGCTGCAATACACTATATGGAGGCTGCATTATTTTATATAGTAGCTGCATTTTACTATGAGGCTGCATTATACTATATAGGGCTGCATTGTACTATAGGGGACAGCATTATACTATATGGGGCTGCATTATACTATATGGTGGCTGAATCATACTGTATGGGGCTGCATTATACTCTATGAGGGATACATTATACTCTGGGGCTGCATTACACTATATGGAGGCTGCATTATGCTATATAGTAGCTGCATTTTACTATATGAGGCTGCATTATACAATATGGGGCTGCATTATACTATATGGGGCTGCATTATAATATATAGGGCTGCATTATAACATATGAGGGCTGGATTATATTATATGGACTCTATGGGGGCTGCATTATACTCTATGGGGCTGCATTACACTATATGGGACTGCATTATACTATATAGTGGCTGCATTTTACTATCTGGGTCTGCATTAAACTATCTGGGGCTGCATTATAGTATATGGGGGCTGCACTATACTATATCGGGCTGCATTATAATATATGGGGCTGCATTATAGCATATGAGAGCTGGATTATACTATATGGACTCTATGGGGGCTGCAATATACTCTATGGGGCTGCATTACACTGTATGTGGCTGCATTACACTGTATGGGGCTGCATTATGCTATAAAGAGACTGCATTTTACGCTCTGGGGCTGCATTATACTATATGGGGCTGCATTATACTATATGGTGGCTGCATTTTACTATATGGTGGCTGAATTATACTATATGGGGCTGCATTATACTATATGCGGCTGCATTATACTATATGGGGTTGCATGACTCTATGGGGCTGCATTATACTATATGGGGCTGCATTGTACTATATGGGACTGCATTATACTATATGGGGCTGCATTATACTATATGGTGCCTGCATTACACTGTATGGGGCTACATTATACTATATGGTGGCTGAATTACACTATATGGGGCTGCATTATACTCTATGAGGGCTACATTATACTCTGGGGCTGCATTATACTATATGGAGGCTACATTATACTATATAGTAGTTGTATTTTTCTATATGAGGCTGCATTATACAATATGGGGCTGCATTATAATATATAGGGCTGCATTATAATATATGAGGGCTGGATTATATTATATGGACTCAATGGGGGCTGCATTATACTCTATGGGGCTGCATTACACTATATGGGGCTGCATTATACTATATGGGGCTGCATTACTCTATGGGGCATTATACTCTATGGGGCTGTATTATGCTGTATGGTCTGTATGGGGCTGCGTTATACTATATAAGGCTGCAATATACTCTTTGGGGTCTGCATTGCACTATGTGAGGCTGCATTACACTATATGGGGCTGCATTACACTATATGGAGCTCCATTATGCTATATAGTACTGCATTATACTATATGAGGCTGCATTATACTATGTGGGGCTACATTTTACTATCTGGGTCTGCATTAAACTATATGGGGCTGCATTATACTATATTGGGCTGGATTATAATATATGGGGTTGCATTATAACATATGAGAGCTGGATTATACGATATGAACTCTATAAAGTGACTGCATTTTACTATCTGGGGCTGAATTATACTATATAGGGCTACATTATACTATATGGTGGCTGCATTATACTATATGGTGGCTGAATTATACTATATGGGGCTGCATTATACTATATCGGGCTGCATTACTCTATGGGGCTGAATTATACTGTATGGGGCTGCATTGTACTATATGGGACTGCATTATGCTATATGGGGCTGCATTATACTATATGGGGCTGCATTATACTATATGGTGGCTGAATTATACTATATGGGGCTGCATTATACTCTATGAGGGCTACATTATACTTTGGGCTGCATTACACTATATGGAGGCTGCATTATATTATATAGTAGCTGCATTTTACTATGAGGCTGCATTATACTATATAGGGCTGCATTGTACTATAGGGGACAGCATTATACTATATGGGGCTGCATTATACTATATGGTGGCTGAATTATACTGTATGGGGCTGCATTATACTCTATGAGGGATACATTATACTCTGGGGCTGCATTACACTATATGGAGGCTGCATTATGCTATATAGTAGCTGCATTTTACTATATGAGGCTGCATTATACAGTATGGGGCTGCATTATACTATATGGGGCTGCATTATAATATATAGGGCTGCATTATAACATATGAGGGCTGGATTATATTATATGGACTCTATGGGGGCTGCATTATACTCTATGGGGCTGCATTACACTATATGGGACTGCATTATACTATATAGTGGCTGCATTTTACTACCTGGGTCTGCATTAAACTATCTGGGGCTGCATTTTAGTATATGGGGGCTGCACTATACTATATCGGGCTGCATTATAATATATGGGGCTGCATTATAGCATATGAGAGCTGGATTATACTATATGGACTCTATGGGGGCTGCATTATACTCTATGGGGCTGCATTACACTGTATGTGGCTGCATTACACTGTATGGGGCAGCATTATACTATAAAGAGACTGCATTTTACTCTCTGGGGCTGCATTATACTATATGGGGCTACATTATACTATATGGTGGCTGCATTTTACTATATGGTGGCTGAATTATACTATATGGGGCTGCATTATACTATATGCGGCTGCATCATACTATATGGGGTTGCATTACTCTATGGGGCTGCATTATACTATATGGGGCTGCATTGTACTATATGGGACTGCATTATACTATATGGGGCTGCATTATACTATATGGTGCCTGCATTACACTGTATGGGGCTGCATTATACTATATGGTGGCTGAATTACACTATATGGGGCTGCATTATACTCTATGAGGGCTACATTATACTCTGGGGCTGCATTACACTATATGGAGGCTACATTATACTATATAGTAGTTGTATTTTTCTATATGAGGCTGCATTATACAATATGGGACTGCATTATAATATATAGGGCTGCATTATAATATATGAGGGCTGGATTATATTATATGGACTCAATGTGGGCTGCATTATACTCTATGGGGCTGCATTACACTATATGAGGCTGCATTATACTATATGGGGCTGCATTACTCTATGGGGCATTATACTCTATGGGGCTGCATTATGCTGTATGGTCTGTATGGGGCTGCATTATACTATATGAGGCTGCAATATACTCTTTGGGGTCTGCATTGTACTATATGAGGCTGCATTACACTATATGGGGCTGCATTACACTATATGGAACTCCATTATGCTATATGGTACTGCATTATACTATATGAGGCTGCATTATACTATGTGGGGCTGCATTTTACTGTCTGGGTCTGCATTAAACTATATGGGGCTGCATTATACTATATTGGGCTGCATTATAATATATGGGGTTGCATTATAACATATGAGAGCTGGACTATACTATATGAACTCTATAAAGTGACTGCATTTTACTATCTGGGGCTGAATTATACTATATTGGGCTACATTATAGTATATGGTGGCTGCATTATACTATATGGTGGCTGAATTATACTATATGGGGCTGCATTATACTATATGGGGCTGCATTACTCTATGGGGCTGAATTATACTATATGGGGCTGCATTGTACTATATGGGACTGCATTATACTATATGGGGCTGCATTATACTATATGGGGCTGCATTATACTATATGGTGGCTGAATTATACTATATGGGGCTGCATTATACTCTATGAGGGCTACATTATACCCTGGGCTGCATTACACTATATGGAGGCTGCATTATATTATATAGTAGCTGCATTTTACTATGAGGCTGCATTATACTATATGGGGCTGCATTATAATATATAGGGCTGCATTATAATATATGAGGGCTGGATTATATTATAAGGACTCTATGGGGGCTGCATTATATTTTATGGGGCTGCATTACACTATATGGTACTTCATTATACTGTATGAGGCTGCATTATGCTATATTGTGGCTGCATTTTACTATCTGGGTCTGCATTAAACTATATGGGGCAGCATTATACTATATGAGGGCTGCATTATACTATATGGTGGCTGCATTATACTATATTGGGATGCATTATATATATGGGGCTGCATTATAACATATGAGGGCTGGATTATACTATATGGACTCTATGGGGGTTGCATTTTACTCTGTGGGGCTGCATTACACTGTATGGGGCTGCATTATACTCTATGGACTCTATGTGGTCTGTATTATACTATATGGGGCAGTATTACACTATATGAGGCTGCATTACACTATATGAGGCTGCATTTCACTATATGGTGCCTGCATTATACTCTATGGACTCCATGGGGGCTGCATTATAGTCTATGGGGGCTGCATTATACTATATATTAGTGATGAGCCAGCATGTTCGCTACTGCTCGGTGCTCGCCCGAGCATCTCACTGCTCGACATGCTCGAAGCTCGCCGAGTATTTCCGGGGTTGCTCGGCGGGATATCGGGTCTCCTCCCTGCATGTTTGGCGCTCTTTAGAGCGCCAATGAACATGCAGGAATTGCCTGCCACTCACTGTAGTGCCATAGCCATGTTGCTTGTGGCATTACAGTGATTGGCTGGCCGCACAGCGTCATCAGGTCTATATCAGACCTGGCGCCGCCATGCTCGCCACAGTCACTCCGGAATCAGACAGTGTAGAGAGAGCTGCTGCTGAGCTAGGGAGAGATTTGCTTATTTCTAGTTAGTGTAGGTATAAAACAACATATTCTACACATATCCATCTCAACTAAAAGTCCTTCTGAGGACTAATCCACCTGCAGAGATATCAGGCAGGCAATGTATATAGGCAGGCAGGGTATATAGCAGACTGAAGTGCATATAGCACAAGAGGCTCCATTAAAGTTCTGTCTGCTGCTGCTGTTATAGTTCTAAAAATAGGCCCAGGTGTCAGGGGCCAGGAATAATTTTTTTTTGCATCTTAATCCTCATTATTTGCTTAAAAAGCAATCCAGAGAACGCAGTTTTTCTGCGCCATTTGCTTGTTGGCACTGCAGAATACAGCCAGGTCATTTCCATATTACAGCGCTAAAAATCCAGCTATTTAAAACTGTGTTTTCTCCGTCACACGGATCACAAATATGTTTTCAGAAAATACTGCCATTTCTGGCCTCCATTAAAAATTTCCTTTAGTGTGTCAGTGAAGCAATTCACAGCAGTTTGCTGTTCAAACTACTTACCTACAATCCAGGGATTTAAAACTCTGTTTTCTCCGTCACACGGATCACATATATGTTTTCAGAAAATACTGCCATTTCTGGCCTCCATTAAAAATTTGTTGCAGTGTGTCAGTGACGGAATTGACACCAGATTGCTGTTCAAAATAGTTACCTACAGGCCAGGTATTTAAAACTGTGTTTTCTCCGTCACACGGATCACATATACGTTTTCAGAAAATACTGCCATTTCTGGCCTCCATTATAAATTTGTTTCAGTGTGTCAGTGAAGCAGTTGACACCAGATTGCTGTTCAAAATAGTTACCTACAGGCCAGGTATTTAAAACTGTGTTTTCTCCGTCACACGGATCACATATACATTTTCAGAAAATACTGCCATTTCTGGCCACCATTAAATTTTTTTTTCAGTGTGTCAGCAAAGTTTTTGACACCGGATTGCTGTTCAAAATAGTTACCTACAGGCCAGGTATTTAAAACTGTGTTTTCTCCGTCACACGGATCACATATACGTTGTCAGAAAATACTGCCATTTCTGGCTTCCATTAAAAATTTCCTTTAGTGTGTCAGTGAAGCAATTCACAGCAGTTTTCTGTTCAAACTACTTACCTACAGTTCAGGGATTTAAAACTCTGTTTTCTCCGTCACACGGATCACATATACGTTTTCAGAAAATACTGCCATTTCTGACCTTCATTAAAAATTTGTTGCAGTGTGTCAGTGATGCAATTGACAACAGATTGCTGTTCAAATAGTTACCTACAGGCCAGGTATCTAAAACTGTGTTTTCTCCGTCACACGGATCACATATACGTTTTCAGAAATTACTGCCATTTCTGGCCTCCATTAAAAATTTGTTTCAGTGTGTCAGTGAAGCAATTGACACCAGATTGCTGTTCAAAATAGTTACCTACATGCCAGGTATTTAAAACTGTGTTTTCTCCATCTCACGGATCACATATACGTTATCAGAAAATACTGCCATTTCTGGCCTCCATTAAAAATTTGTTTCAGTGTGTCAGTGAAGCAATTGACACCAGATTGCTGTTCAAAATAGTTACCTACATGCCAGGTATCTAAAACTGTGTTTTCTCCGTCACACGGATCACATATACGTTTTCAGAAATTACTGCCATTTCTGGCCTCCATTAAAAATTTGTTTCAGTGTGTCAGTGAAGCAATTGACACCAGATTGCTGTTCAAAATAGTTACCTACATGCCAGGTATTTAAAACTGTGTTTTCTCCGTCACACGGATCACAAATACGTTTTCAGAAAATACTGCCATTTCTGGCCTCCATTAAATATTTGTTTCAGTGTGTTAGTGAAGCAATTGACACCAGATTACTGTTCAAAATAGTTACCTACATGCCAGGTATTTAAAACTGTGTTTTCTCCGTCACACGGATCACATATACATTTTCAGGAAATACTGTCATTTCTAACCTTCATTAAAAATTTGTTTCAGTGTGTCAGTGAAGCAATTGACACCAGATTGCTGTTCAAAATAGTTACCTACAGGCTAGGTATTTAAAACTGTGTTTTTTCCACCATCACACGGATCACATATATTTTCAGGAAATACTGCCATTTCTGGCCTCCATTAAAAACTTGTTTCAGTGTGTCAGTGAAGCTATTGACACCAGATTGCTGTTCAAAAGATTTACTTACAGGCCTGGTATTTAAAACTGTGTTTTCTCCGTCACCCGGATCACATATCCGTTTTCATGAAATACTGCCATTTCTGGCCTCCATTAAAAATTTCTTTCAGTGTGTCAGTAAAGCAATTCACAGCAGTTTACTGTTCAAACTACTTACCTACAGGCCAGGTATTTAAAACTCTGTTTTCTCTGTCACACGGATCACATATACGTTTTCAGAAAATACTGCCATTTCTGGCCTCCATTAAATTTTTTTTTCAGTGTGTCAGGAAAGTTTTTGACACCGATTTGCTGTTCAAAATAGTTACTTACAGGCCAGGTATTTAAAACTGTGTTTTCTCCGTCACACGGATCACATATATGTTTTCTGAAAATACTGCCATTTCTGGCCTCCATTAAAAAAAATTTTCAGCATGTCAGTGAAGCAATTGACACAAGATTGCTGTTCAAAATAGTTACCCTCAGGCCAGGTATTTAAAACGGTGGTTTGTCCGTCACATGGATCACATATAAGTTCGCTTCAAATTCAGTCATTTGTTGTGAGCGTGGAAGATATTGTTCTCCATTTAAAATGGGCAAGGCACGTGGCAAGGGACAGGGAACTGGACGTGATGGTGCTGATGGTGCATGCAGAGGCCGAGGCCGTGGGCCCTCTGAAATAGTGCCACAACAAACACCCACATCTTCAAGCTTGACCTTCCAGTCCCAATTAATAGGGGACCGCAGAACACTACTATTGAACACAGAGCAGTGTGAAAAGTTTATTGGTTGGATAGTTGAAAATGCTTCCAGTCATTATCCACCACCACCACCTTGTCTTCCACGTGCTCAAGTCTCAGTAGCTGTAAGTCTGGACCGCATATTCCTCACCCTGAACCTCCTTCCTCCCACCATGCCGATTGCCCAAAGACAACTGATCCCACACCTGGACACTCCGAAGAGCTGTTCACTTTCCCATTTATAGATTCGGGCATCTTGCCCGGTCCACTTGAAGCGGGGCAAGAGGAGATCGTATGCAGCAATGCCCAAATATTTGAGCAGCCACGGTTACACGAAGGGGATGGTGGGAAAGTGTCACAAGAGGTGGATGATGATGAGACACAATTGCCAGAAAGTCAGGAGGAGGACCAGGGTGCGGAAGTGGAAGACGAGGTGGTGGATAATATAGTAACTGACCCAACCTGGCAGGAGGACATGCAGCGCAAGGACAGCAGCACACAGGGGAGAGAGGCTGAGCACCTCAACAGGCAGGAAGAAGCAGTGTGGTGGCCGCAGAAATAAGGCAGGCAACCGTTCCTCGTAACACCAACACGAAGGAAGTTGCCAGTACAACTGTTAGGTCTTCCCAAGTCTGGTTGTTTTTGACTCTGCCGATAACCCCAAAAAGGCCATTTTCACCACCTGCCAGGCCAGCATCAGCAGGGGTGGCAAAATGACCAGCCTGACCACCACCAGCATGATCAGGCACATGGCAGCAAAGCACCCGACTTTGAGGGCTGAACCCCAGGGTCCAGGAACAGTGTCTGCAGGTGGCCCCATTGCTTCTTCCGCTGTTGTGCATGCAAGCCAATCCCCTGTCCATGGTGCATGCGAAGATGCCTCCTGCCCTGCACCTGTCATTGCACACTCTCAAGTAGCAGCATCAGGAAACACGTCCACGTCCTTGTCCCAGCGCAGCGTTCAGTTGTCCATACTACAGTCCTTGGAATGCATGCACAAATACGCAGCCAACGCCCCACAGGCCACAGTACTAAATTCCCACATTTCATGATTGCTTGCGCTCGAAACGTTGCCTTTTAGGCTCGTGAAGACGGAAGCATTCCGCAACCTGATGGCGGCGGCCTTCCCTCGGTACTCTGCCCACATTACACATGCACGTGTCCCAAAACATTAGCGGTGCCCTCAACAATTCAGTTACCGGGAAAGTCCACCTAACCATTGACACGTGGACAAGTGCTTGTGGGCAGGGACAGTACATCTCGCTGACAGCACACTGGGTTAACATAGTGGAAGTCGGGACCCAGTCGGTCCTTGGAAGGGAACATGTCCTCCCGACGCCGAGGATTGTGGGCCATAGGTCAATCAGGGTTACCCCCATGGTCTACAGCTCCTGCACCTCATCCTCCTCAGCCTCCTCCTCCTCTTCAGCCTAAATCTCCGAAATGACCACATCAGTCACAAGCTGGAAGCACTGCAGCACTGCCTTGGTCAAGCGGCAACAGCCTGTTCTGAAACTAATATGCTTAGGTGACAAACCGCACAATGCTGAAGAGATGTGGACAGCTCTGAAAGAGCAGGCTGATCTGTGGGTCACACCGCTGAACCTACAGCCAGGCATGGTCGTGTGTGACAATGGCCGGAACCTGGTGGTGGCTCTGAGGCAAGGCGAGCTCACACACGTACCATACCTGGCCCATGTGCTTAACCT
The DNA here is from genome assembly GCF_046119375.1 of Phyllobates terribilis. Taxonomy (NCBI): domain Eukaryota; kingdom Metazoa; phylum Chordata; class Amphibia; order Anura; family Dendrobatidae; genus Phyllobates; species Phyllobates terribilis. The sequence goes on along the minus strand of NW_027362763.1, from coordinate 64,133,146 downwards.
CGTGGTTCAGCGGTTTTTCAAATCCTACCCAGAGCTTCCGGATCTGCTTGTTAAAGTACGCTGCCTGTGTGCCCATTTTAGAAAGTCACCTACAGCTTCCGCCGCCCTTGTCGTGTTTCAGCAGCGTTTGCAGCTTCCGGCTCACCGACTGGTATGTGATGTCCCCACGCATTGGAACTCTACACTGCAGATGTTGGGAAGGATTTGGGAGCAGAAGAGGGCAGTTGTTGAGTACCAGCATTAACAAGGCCGTCGGTATTCAGTTCAGACTCCACACATAAGACCTCAGGAGTGGACATGGATGTCAAACATATGTACCGTCCTTCAAAACTTTGAGGACTCCACCAAGATGGTGAGCTGCGATGACGCCATAATTAGTATCACCATCCCGCTTCTCTGTCTTTTGAAACGCTCTCTGCTCACAATCAAAGAGGATGCATTGCAGGTGGAGCACGATGATATGGAGCAAGGAACCATACAGGGTGATTACACACAGCCCAGCCTCATCTCATCTCAACGTGGATTGGGTGACAATGAGGAAGAGGAGGAGGAGAAAGAACAGGAGCTAGTTTCATGCGCTATAGACAGTACTACCTGCACAACTGTCATACCGTCCGTTCAGCGTGGATGGCCAGTGGACAGAGAGGAGGAGGAGAGCATGGTCAGTCATCTTCTTGGTGAGGACACTGAAGTCTTTCCTGTTAGCAGTCTGGCACGCATGGCTGAGTTTATGTTACACTGCCTTTCCCATGACCCTCACCTTCACAAAAGTTTGGGTGACAGTCAATACTGGTTGGTGACACTTCTAGACCCACGCTACAAGGAGAACTTTATGTCTCTTATTCCTGAGGCGGACAGGTCTACAAAAATGGGGCAGTACCAGAAGGCCATTGTTATGGAACTATTAAAAAAATTCCCACCTGAAAACGCTGGCAGCAGAGGTCACAGTTCGTTGGACAACCAAGGAGTACAGGCGAGAGAGACAAATGCAATCCAGCAGAGGCAGGGGAACACTGTCAAAGTTCTGGGACAGTTTTCTCAGACCCTCCCATCGCACAGGCCCTGAGGTGCGGGGTACTCTCACAAGGAGTGCAAAGTTTTGGAAGATGCTGAGAGAGTACCTTGCCGACCATACCAACGTCCTCCGTGATTCCTCTGTGCCTTTTAATTATTGGGTATCCAAGCTGGATACGTGGAATAGACTGGCTCTCTATGCCTTGGGGGTCCTGGGCTGCCCTGCCACTAGCGTTTTATCAGAGCGGGTTTTTAGTGCCGCTGGTGGAATTATAACTGATAAGCGCATCTGCCTGTCAACTGCTGTCAAATGCTGCCAGGCTGACTCTTATAAAAATGAACAAGGGCTGGATTGGGCCAGACTTCTCAACACCACCGAATGATAGCAGCGTAACATAAACTCAAATCCAGTATCTTTTTTAGGAGGTGTATTCCCATGCACCTCTTCACACCCACAAAAGGGTATACTCTTCCTGATTTTGGCTATTTGCTCCTGTCCTCCTCCTTCTCCTCATCCTCATCCTCCACCACCATATCACCAGGGTGACCGTGGTCTGTGATGCAACACCCACATAATTTTTTTTAAGGGTGTTTATGATGCCCGTAAAAAAAAAATTATACAGTATGTTCATGTATACCCCCCAGGGGTAAATGTTTGTCAGCCCATACACTTTGTGCATGGGCATTACAGGTATAGGAGACCAGCTCCTTTCTAATGGGAACAGGTTTTTATGAGGCCCTCTAAGTCTCTTCCAAGGGGCATTGGAGTGCCTCTCAATTTTTGGCAGCCCTTTCATTCACTGTATAGGCCAACACTATTGGAGACCTTCTCCTTTCTAATGAGAATTTGTCGTTACTGTGGCCCTGCTCTATGTGTCTTTTAATTCTTATTGGGGTTTTTCTTAAATTTGGTCAGCTGTTGGACTCACTTCATACCCTATAACTGTATAGCAGACTCTCTCCTCTCTAATGGGAATTTGTCATTACTGTGACCCTGCTCTATGTGTCTTTAAATCCTTAGTGGGGTTTTTCCTAAAATTGGTCAGCCATTGGACTCACTGCATACCCTATAACTGTATAGCAGACCCTCTCCTTTCTAATGGGAACATGTCATACTTGTTACTGTGTCCCTGCTCTATGTGTCTTTAAATTCTTAGTGGGGTTTTTCCTAAATTTGGTCAGCCGTTGGACTCACTGCATACCCTATAACTGTATAGCAGACCCTCTCCTTTCTAATGGGAATTTGTTGTTACTGTGGCCCTGCTCTATGTGTCTTTAAATTCTTAGTGGGGTTTTTCCCAAATTTTGGCAGCTCTTGCAGTCACAGCATGGGCATTACCACTATAGGAGACCCGCTCCTTTATAATGGGAACATTTTTTTTACTGAGACCCTCCTCTATGTTTCTTCAAAGGGGTATTGGGTTGCGTCCAAATTTTTGGCAGCCCTTGCAGTCACTGCATACGCAATAACAGTATAGGAGACCCACTTGTTAATTATGGGAACAACAAAGCATAGCCGGCTGATGGCTCTCTAACAATAGCGAGGGCTGACTGCTTGCCTTTTAAGAATAGTAAGGGCCGTCTGATGGCCCTATAAAAATAGGCTTTATGACTTTCAGAGTCCCTCCATCATAAATAAAACAGGATGTGTCTGATGATGTGTCACACACCACATTGGCAGATAAGGTTGTAAAATGTTAAAATGACATTTCCCGGTGAATGCATTTGTCTTATAAAATAACATAAAACCCCCCAAAACAATAGGATCTTTCTTTAGTATAAAAAACAGCATCACCAATTTAATCTCAATGTAATCACATTGTTCAGCTCCTGCACCTCCTCCTCCATCTCTGAAATGACCACATCAGTCACAAGCTGACAGCACTGCAACACTGCCTTGGTCAAGCGGCAACAGGCTGTGCTGAAGATAACATGCTTAATTCTTAGGTGACAAACCGCCCAGCGCTGCAGAGTTGTTGAAATCTCTCACCGCTGAACATACAGCCAGGCATGGTCGTGTGTGACAATGGGCGGAACCAGGTGACGGAGAAATGACAGCCGGAGTAGATATGGTTTCCCTCTATGCCAGTCCTTTCACCGACCTAAAGAATATGGCTGTGGTGAAATACAACTGCCACTGAGAAGCTGTTTCAGATTCAAAAACATTGTGCCCACCATAGGATTTGATTCTGAGGGCTCACCTTTCTCCCCCTCTCGAGAGCCCCATAGCAGCTGCAAAGTTAGCGCTATCATGAACTCTCCTGAGGTAGAAGCCAGGGCACACCAGAGGATTCTCTGGTGGGACCATCCAACCATGCAGAAAAGCAGTCATGGCTAAGAAAAGTGTGGGGGAAGGTTCCCGGACACGCTATGGCTGCTTTTTTAATGTGGATCGGCCATGCTTATGCATGTTATTTCTCAAACCGCATTACAGATCAGGCCATTGTCCAACTCTGTATTCAAGAAATTAAATGCGCAAAGAAAAATGTGTGTGTGTCAAAGCACCACCGACAAGTGCGAGTTGATGTTGGACGGGCTGCCATTGCTTCTGCAACATGCTGCATAAGAGGACTTCCTGGGAGAAATGACACCCAGACTAGATATGGTTTCCCTCTATGCTAGTCCTTTCACCGAGCTAAATACAACTCAGCAAAAAAAGCTGTGGACTGGCTCTGTACCGTCCCTGGCCATATTCACCTGCCCACGTGTTTGTGGTTAGGCGGTCCTTCCCAGTAAGTGCACTGGGGAGGGCACGGGTAATGTTCTGGGACCCGTGCTTGTGGAAGGCAGAGACGATACCGGGAGAAATAGTGGCGGCTGGGGACTGAGTATGGATACTCGGTCGCCACCGCCATAAGATTGTGGACAGCTTCCACCTCCACGAGCCTAAAAGGCCACATTTCAAGTGCAGGCAGCTGTCAAAAATTTGGCAGTATAGTATTGCAGCCTGTGGGAGGGTTGGTGGCTGGCTGCATACTTGCACTTGCATTCCAAGGAATGGGGTAGGGACAACTGAACGCTGCACTGGGACAAGAACGTGGACAGTGATTGTTGCAAGTCTGCAACGACAGGTGCATGGCGGGAGGCATCTTCGCCTGCGCCAAGGATCACTTATGATGGGCACTCTTTTAGGCAGTGACATGGGAGTCAGAAATGCTTCAAAAGGTCTTCCCCATGCTGTTCCCATGTATTTTCACCTCTGTATGCATGTGTGCATGTGTCTGATGATGTGTCACACATCACATGGCTAGATAAGGTTGTAAAATGTTAAAATGACATTTCCCAGTGAATGCATTTGTCTTGGTTGAAAGCAATGCAAAAGTGCAAAAACGCATCAAAAACGCTACATGTGAACATAGCCCAAGGTGTGGAGGAGTATTTGGTTATTTCTTTTGCCTTATAAAAGTCATTAATCTGGAAAGGATGATCCTCAACATATTTCCCAGGAAAATCCAGTTTTTGTATGTTTTATTGTGAGTCCGTAAAAGTGGCGTAATACTTCTGACAACATTGTTGACAGCAGTGACCTGGGAGTCAGAAATGCTTCCAGGGGTCTTCCCCATGCTGTTCCCATGTCATTTGAGCACTGTTCCCATCGATTTGGGCAATTTTTAGGCCCTCAGAATACCGCCGGGGGGGTGGGGGGGTGCCGTGAAAATGCTCGAGTTTCCCATAGACTTACTTACATTGGGCTCGTTACTTTGACCGAGCACTCGAGCATTCCAATTTGCTCGACCTGAGCAACGAGTACCCGAGCATTTTAGTGATCGCTCATCACTAGTTGGCACCCTTCAAATTGTTCCAGAAAATGAAGTGTGCATATATGCCTAGTAGCCAGAACCAGGGGTGTTATGAACGTGGTCGCAGAAGATGCGACCGCGACCAGTCCCACACGGAAAGGGGCCCACCGACACCAATTTCACCTCAATATGTGTCCTCGGATGCACATTCAGTTGAAGTATATTGCAGTGCAGAGTGAGGCCGGCAGTAGACGTTGCCTTGATAGTGATGGGCGGCACATGTCAGTGACATCATGATTATACCAGGATGGGGGGACATTATACCAAAATTGGGGATATTGTACCATGTTGGGGTGCATTATACCAGAATAAGGACATTATACCAGCATGGGGGCATAATACCAGGATGGAGGACATTATGACACTATACCAGGATTGAAGACATTATACCAGGATGTGGGACATTATACCAGGATGGAGGACATTATACCAGGATGGTGGACTTTATACCAGGATTGGGGATGTTATACCAGGATGGGGACTTTATACCAGGATGGATGATTTTATACCAGGATGGGGGCATTATACCAGAATGGGGGACATTATACCAGAATGGGGGACATTATACCAGGATGGATGGCATTATTCCAGGATGGGGACATTATACTAGGATGAGGGAAAATATTACAGCACGGAGTCCAGGATGTGGGGCATTATTACTGAAGGGGTGCAGGATGAAAGAGATTATAACCAGAAGGAGTCAAGATGGGGTACATTACAACATGGATGGCAAACATGCATGCCCTTACAGGATCTAGAACACTAAAGGGGCCCATACATCCATAGGCAGATTATGAGGGCAATCTGGGGCCCGAGGCACCAGGGGGACCCATGACCCGATTGCCCTCATTATAATGTTTTGTACTACGCACCGGCGGCATACATATCCCGGCAGAGCAGACGCCAAGGGCTGACATATAGCCGGTGCAGAGGGGGGCCCTTGCAGGGTGGCTAATAATGAAGGCACTATGGCCATTTTCTCGGATCCCGAGGCTCCGGGGTGCCCATAGCCAGATTGCCCTCACCATGTGTGGCATGCCAGGCAGGAAACAATCCTGTAGCTCCGATACTTACAGTTGAAAATGGCATCGGAGCTGCAGGATCCCGTCCTCAGCTTCCTGACTGGGTCTTTCTCAGGGGTGCGCTCTTTACTTACAGGTTTAGTAATGAGGGTGTCTGGCTGACACCTCTTCAATACGAAACCAAGGGGCGGCTTGGTGTCAACGACACCTAATCCCATTACCACTAATCACATTAGCCCTAATTCCATTCAAATATGAAGTGCCGTTTCTGGTGCAGCTGGGACTGCTATTTTTAGCCTAGGAATGGACCATTAGTCAACATGTTCCCTGGCTATTTATAACAGCTGACAGCTGTTTTGTTTGCCTTTGGGGTACATCCCCACGATCAGGAACCAGCAGTTCAATACGCTGCATCCAAAATGCTTCGTTCTAATGCCACACTTGTTTTGTCAGTACATGCAGATCCACCGCATGTAATGACATTTCAATCAGTCAAAATCTGCAACGGTGATTAGCATCTCTGCTACAGAAACTGACATGCTGCGGGTGAGTTTACGCAGCATTAAAAACAAGCACAGTTGGCATGGGATTTCTTATAAATGAAATAAAATGAAGAATTAAATAAAAAAAATGGCGTGATCTCCCATATCATTTTCATAACCAGCAGAGGGAAAGCCAATCACTGGGGGCTGATATTACTAGCCAGGGATGGGGCCATTAGCCAAAGATGTTCCCTGGCTATTAATAACAGCTCACAGCTGTTTGCTTAGCCTTTACTGGCTAGATTACAGGGGGGTCCTAGAAAAAAATTGACGTAGGGTCTCCCTATAAAATATAACCAGCAAAGGCTAAACTGACAGCTGTGAGCTGATATTAATAGCCAGGGACGGGACCATGGATATTGTCCCCCTCTGAGGCTAATAACATGAGCCCTCAGTGGCTCCAGAAAGGTGCATCCATAAGTTGCACCAAATCTGGAGCTTAGCCACGCTCTTCCCACTCGCCTTGTGGCAGTGGCAAGTGGCGTAATAGGGTTGGGGTTCATGTCAGCCTTGTATTGGCAGCTGACATGAAGCTCAGGTTAGTAATGGAGAGGTGTCTATAAGATGCCCCCATTACTAACCCCATAGTAAGGTTTTGAAATAAACACACTGCCTGAAAAAAATCATTTATTTGAAATGAAAGTCCACAAGGTTTTAATCATTTTTTTAATAATAAAAAACATAATATACTCACCTAACGCCTATTCAGCTGAGCCCATTGTCACCTGTAAAAAAGCAAAAAAACAACAAAACATATACCTCTCCTGTCCGACGTGATGACATAATCCACAGAGTCCCACGAAGATCTGGGTCAGTTCTAGAGCACTCACATCAGCAATCACTGATGTGACTGCTCTAGAGGACAGTTGGCTATACATTGACAGGAGTGTAATCACTCCTGTAACAGTGTACAGCCCTGAGCTTCCGGGAGAGAGGTTACTGAAGTTCAATCAGCTGATGAGCTTTGGTGACCTCACTTACGGCACCACCGCTATGTGAGAATTTTTTCACACGGCGGTGCAGTAAGTGACATCACAAGAGCTCATCAGCTGATGGACTCGAGTGACCTCTTTCACGGCAGCTCATACAATGTGGAAGTGATGATTCTCCTGTCAGTGTATCGCCAGCTGCTGAATAGAGCAGTCACATCTTTCAATGTGACTGTTCTATTAATAAGATCTGCGTGGGACACTTGAGATTATGGCAGATAGGTGAGGATTATGGTGGTTTATTATTTTTTCTTTATTACAGGTGACATGGGCATCGGGATTAGGCATAAAGGTGACAATATGGTGTTTTTTTATTTTTTACAGGGGACAAGGCCATCGGCGATTAGGTGCAGGTGAGTATAGTGTGTTTTTTAATTTTATATAAATAATTATTTATTAATTTTAACTTTTAACTTTTTTTTTTTACTTTCAGCACAGGTGCCGGCTGATGAGAGACTACTCCTCTCGTCATCAGGGCTTGCTCTCACTGTTTACTGTGACAGCAGGAGCCGGCTGATTGGGGTAGTAGTCTCCTCAGTCTCAAATCATTGACAGACTGAAACAGATTTTGCTCAAGAATATCGTTGTATTTCGCATCATCCATCTTCCCCTCAACTCGGACCATTTTCCCTGTACCTGCTGCTAAAAAACATCTAACAGCATGATGTTGCCACCACCATGTTTCACTGTGGGGATGGTGTTCTTAGGTTGATGAGCTGTGTTTGTTTGGCGCCAGACATAGCGTTTACCTTGGTGGGCAAAAAGTTCAATTTTGGTCTCATCTGACCACAGCACCTTCCTCCATACATTTGGTGGGTATTCCGCATGTCTTGTGGCAAACTCAAAATGAGCCTTACAAATGTTGTGTGTAAGTAAAGGTTATTTTCTCCCCACTCTTCAATAAAGGTCACCTCTGTGGAGTGTATGGCTTATTAACATGATTAAGGGTTTCACTACCTGAAACTAGTTGTTTTATCTATTGCCATAGCATTTTAAATTCACCAACTACAGTGTTTCCATTCACACGAATACAGAAGAGTTTTTTGGATTTTCGTGGAGCTGGACTTTTCTTTCTATGCAATCATTCACATCCAAGGCACGGATGCTTCCTCTTCTACGAATCTACAAATAGTGCATGCGGGTGGGCTGGACTCTATTTTTTCCCTAACTATTATACTGCCCTCTATGTACTAGAATATTAATACTATAATACTGCCCCTATGTACAAGAATATTACTACTATAATACGGCGCTTATGTACAATACTATAACTAGTATAATACTGCTCCTATGTACAATCATATACAGTAGGTATGGAAAGTATTCAGACTCCTTTAAATTTTTCACTCTTTGTTTCATTGCAGCCATTTGGTAAATTCTAAAAAGTTCACTATGCACCCCATCTTGACTGAAAAAAAATAGAAATGTAGAATTTTTTGCAAATTTAATAAAAAAAGAAAAACTGAAATATCACATGGTCATAAGTATTCAGACCCTTTGCTCAGTATTGAGTAGAAGCATCCTTTTGAACTAGTACAGCCATGAGTCTTCTTGGTAATGATGCAACAAGTTTTTCACACCTGGATTTGGGGATCCTCTGCCATTCTTCCTTGCAGATCCTCTACAGTTCCATCAGGTTGGATGGTGAACGTTGGTGGACAGCCATTTTCAGGTCTCTCCAGAGATGCTCAATTGGGTTTAGGTCAGGGCTCTGGCTGGGCCAGTTAAGAATGGTCACAGAGTTGTTCTGAAGCCACTCCTTTGTTATTTTAGCTGTGGTCATTGTCTTGTTGGAAGGAGACCCTTCCGCCAAGTCTGAGGTCCTGATCACTCTGGAAGAGATTTTTATCCAGGATATCTCTGTACTTGGCGGTATTCATGTTTCCTTCAATTGCAACCAGTCGTCCTGTCCCTGCAGCTGAAAAACACCCCCATAGCATGATGCTGCCACCACCATGTTTCACTGTTGGGATTGTATTGGGCAGGTGATGAGCAGTGCCTGGTTTTCTCCACACATACCGCTTAGAATTATCACCAAAAAGTTCTATCTTCGTCTCATCAGACCAGAGAATCTTATTTCTCATAGTCTGGGAGTCCTTCATGTGTTCTTGAGCAAACTCTATGCGGGTTTTCATATGTCTTGCACTGAAGAGAGGCTTCCGTTGGGCCACTCTGCCATAAAGGCCCAACTGTTGGAGGGCTGCAGTGATACTTGACTTTGTGAATCTTTCTCCCATCTCCCTACTGCATCTCTGGAGCTCAGCCACAGTGATCTTGGGGTTCGTCTTTACCTCTCTCACCAAGGCTCTTCTCTCACGATTGCTCAGTTTGGCTGGACGGTCAGGTCTAGGAAGACTTCTGGTGGTCCCAAACTTCTTCCATTTAAGGATTATGGAGGCCACTGTGCTCTTAGGAACCTTGAGTAATGCAGAAATTATTTTGTAACCTTGGCCAGATCTGTGCCTTGCCACAATTCTGTCTCTGAGCTCCTTGGGCAGTTCCTTTAAGCTCATGACTCTCATTTGGTCTGACATGCACTGTGAACAGTGAGGTCTTATATAGACAGGTGTGTGCCTTTCAAAACCAAGTCCTATCAGTTTAATTAAACACAGCTGGACTCCAATGAAGGAGTAGAACCACCTCAAGGAGGATCACAAGGAAAAGGACAGCATGTGACTTAAATATGAGTGTCTGAGCAAAGGGTCTGAAAAATTTCTACATTTCTATTTTTTTTCAGTCAAGATGGGGTGCAGAGTGTACTTTAATGAGAAAAAAAACTTTTTAGAATTTACCAATGGCTGCAATGAAACAAAGAGTGAAAAATTTAAAGGGGTCTGAATACTTTCCGTACCCACTGTAAACTACTATAATACTGCTCCCTATTTATAAGAATATAACTACTATAATATTACTCCTATGTACAAGAACATAACTACTATAATACTGCTCTTATGTACAAGAATTTAACTATTATACTACTGCCCCCTATGTACAAGAATATAACTACTAAAATATTACTTCTATGTACAAGAATATAATGCAGTCACAGCCGGCACAGCTGTGGTTGCAGTGCAAAATAAAAGTAAAGTTTGGACTTGGTCAAACTATTTGGCCAAGTCGGATTTAAGAAAACCCGGCATGGGCTTTTATTTTTGGAGTGAACTACAAGATGGCAGTGGGGCGGTTCACTCCCTCCAGCCCAGGTCTTGCATGTGGCTCATGTCCACAATTTTCATTTAAAAACCTGCAGCCTAGGTTTTTTGGTCTGTCAGTGTTGTGTTTGCTAGCAGCAGAGCAGGAGGCTCTGCACTACCAGTCTGTGTGAAGCTAAACACAGGTCTGTGAAGGCAACGTACCTGATGCAACTTGAGTAACACGGTGGTGGAGTTGCCCACGACAACAAGATTGTGTTATACTGACTGTATTGGAGGTCCTGGCTGCGATCCGGAGAATAAAAGCTGCCTTTAATTTGTGAGTTTTTGTGCAATAAAACCTTTAAGTTGGACATTCTTGGGTCACTGCCTGTTAAATCGCACTGTGTGAACACCGCCGCACTACACTATGTACAAGAATATGACTACTATAAGACTGCCCCTATGTACAAGAATATTACTACTATAATACTGCCCTGATGTGCAATACTATAACTACTATGAAACTGCCTCCTATGTACAAGAATATAAATACTTTAATACTGACCCTATGCACAAGACTATAACTGCTAAAATATTACTCCTATGTACAAGAATATAACTATTATAATACTGCCTCCTATGTACAAGAATATAACTATAATACTGCTCCTATGTACAAGAATATAACTACTATAATACTACTCCTTTGTACAAGAATATAACTGCTATAATACTGCTCCCTATGTACAAGAATATAACTATTATAATACTGCCTCCTATGTACAAGAATATAACTATAATACTGCTCCTATGTACAAGAATATAACTACTATAATACTGCTCCTATGTACAAGAATATAACTACTATAATACTGCTCCTATGTACAAGAATATAACTACTATAATACTACTCCTATGTACAAGAATATAACTACTATAATACTGCCTCCTATATACAAGAATATAACTACTATAATACTGCTCCTTTGTACAAGAATATAACTACCATAATACTGCCCCCTATGTACAAGCATATAACTACTGTAATACTGCTCCCTGTGTACAAGACAATAACTACTGTAATACTGCTCCCTGTGTACAAGACAATAACTACTATAATACTGCCCCCTATGTACAAGAATATAACTACTATAATACTGCCCACTATGTACAAGAATATAACTACTATAATACTGCTCCTATATACAAGAATATAACTACTATAATACTGCCACCTATGTAAAAGAATATAACTACTATAATACTACCCCTATATACAAGAATATAACTACTATAATACTGCCTCTTGTGTACAAGAATATAACTACTATAATACTGCTCCTATGTACAAGAATATAACTACTATAATACTACTCCTATGTACAAGAATATAACTACTATAATACTGCCCCGTATGTACAAGAATATAACTACTACAATACTACTCCTATGTACAAGAATATAACTACTATAATACTGCCCACTATGTACAAGTATATAACTACTGTAATACTGCTCCCTGTGTACAAGACAATAACTACTATAATACTGCCACCTATGTAAAAGAATATAACTACTATAATACTGCCCCCTATGTACAAGAATATAACTACTATAATACTGCCCCCTATGTACAAGAATATAACTACTATAATACTGCCCCCTATGTACAAGAATATAATTACTATAATACTGCCCCCTATGTACAAGAATATAACTACTATAATACTGCTCCTATGTACAAGAATATAACTACTATAATACTGCCCCTATGTACAAGAATATAACTACTATAATACCGCCCCTTATGTACAAGAATATAACTACTATAATACTGCCCCTATATACAAGAATATAACTACTATAATACTGCTCCTCTGTACAAGAATATAACTACTATAATACTGCTCCTATGTTCAAGAATATAACTACTATAATACTGCTCCCTATGTACAAGAATATAACTACTATAATACTGCTCCTATGTACAAGAATATAAATACTATAATACTGCTCCTATGTACAAGAATATAACTACTATAATACTGCCCCTATATACAAGAATATAACTACTATAATACTGCAACTATGTACAAGAATATAACTACTATAATACTGCCCCTATATACAAGAATATAACTACTATAATACTGCCTCACAGTAGCTGCGGTACATAGGTACTCTTGAAACCAAAGAAAGAAATTGCTAGTTCTATAATGTAAAAACATGAATATGGCTCAAACACTCACAATGTTAGTTTTTCCAGGCAGAAGGAATTTTCAGGAAACACATTAAATGTGCTGGGATTTTATCGCAGGTCTTTCCTTGGCCATAACCAAGTAGGATAATGCTATAATTATCTGCTGTTACGAGGCAGTAACCTGAGACGGCAATATTCCCAGGCCAAGGTGTTTAATATGCCGTCCTATTACTACTGAGCGGTCTAATGTACTAAAAGTGCTGTAAATGCCAACCCCCTTAATTCATTTTCTGCAATGAAATATGAGAGAAAGTAGCGATTTTCTATGAATTTGTTCGCAGAGCCTATTTGTTATAGCAATTTGAGTTGTAGGATTAAGGGTGAAATGCGTGAGGTTTTCACAAGATTCACAATCTATAAATGCATACAGCATGTGGGGTCACAAGGACAGTTGGTCTGGTTGAAAAATTCTTAAGGGCATAATTTTTCCATTGAAAATAAAAAATAAATGACTATTTATGGTGTGTGATCCTAGGGGGCTGGACCCTATTGGTGCTTATTGGCCCCTCTGCAATGCAATCATGGGCTGCCAATGGGTTACCATTGCAGCCAGGACCTACTCAAGGCCACCCCGACTGTCATCTAGGTGCTCCTGTGAAGTATAAACAATATAAAAATTCATATCACCCCCCTTTTCTAAGTTTAGTAGTAAAGAAATGAAAAAAAAACATATATAGTATTTCCATGCCTATAATATACTATCAAATATAGAATGATTTAACCCCATATGAAAAAAACAAAACAAAAAATTATTGGATATTGTCCATTCCATAATATGTATTTCAAGTGTTTGTTTTCTGATCTATATATGCTTGGTATCTATGTGTTTATTATTATTATTATTATTTGTTTATTTCTCTATTTGGATGTTATACATATGTCTATTAGTAATGAGCGAGCATGCTCGCTACTCCTCGGTGCTCGCCCGAGCATCTCACTGCTCGAGATGCTCGGCGCTCGCCGAGTATTTCCGGGGTTGCTCGGTGGGAGCTCGGGTCTCCTCCCTGCGTGCTTGGCGCTCTTTAGAGAGCCAATCAACATGTGTGGCACCCCAGGGGTCTGGTTACCACAGTAATAGCAATATTACGTCTGAGAGCAGGTGGGAGGTCTCCTGGTCAGGAACCCTAAGCATGCAACACTTCCTGCCCAGTCCTGGGAGGGGAAGAACTTCCCCTATATAAACTGGGGCTGAGGCGGGGTTAGAGGAGAAGAAGAGGAGTCCCAGACAGAGACACAGTCTGGTCTGGAGTGGAGCAGATACAGAAAGAGCAAGATCAGGAGCTATGTGGGAGCAGTGATAAAAGGGGTCAGAGACTGGAAGCTGTAGAGCTCGTCCTGACTGAAGAGATCTCACCGGACACGGAGTCCGAGGCAGTGGGGACTGATCCATACCCAGCAGCAGAAACCGACCGGCAGGGGATTTCAGGTCCTCTGGCCAAGAAACCCGAAGGCACGGTCACACGCAAGGGACCAGCACCGCCGTTGTGGAGCGGAGGCTACCAGAAGGCCCCGAGTCACCGGCCATACGGGTGAGCACCACACGGTACACTCAGGGACATGGGCTACTTTTACCCGCTTCTAGCAAGGTAGCCAGGGAGAGTACAATAAGTTGGGGAGGCCTACAACTCCGCCTGGCCGGGGGAGATCTTATCTGCTCACGGACTGACCAGGCCCCGATCGCTAGCCAGTACTCCCGGGAGGGTCTACCTTTGCCACCAGTAAAGACCCTGAACTACACCGCACCGTCTCTGAGTGGTTCCTGGTGCCTGCGTGCAATTCTGCTATCCCCATCATCCACGTCCGCTGCCCTGAGGCCATACCCCTCCTGTTGGGGGTTATACTATCCACGCTGCACAACTGTACCACCGGCCTCAGCGGTCTGCCCTGCAGCGGCTTCATAACCGCATTCAACGGGTGGCGTAGTCGAACACTATAACATCTTCTACTAAATTCTGCCACTTGGTTTGACACCCTGGGCACGGACTGGATCGTCGCCACGAGGACTACTACCCCTATCAGATCCGGCTCCGGGTAGTCCCCGCGTGCGCAACGCTACACAACAGAGGCCCAGGGGGCGCGTCAACTTTGGCGTAGTCGGCAGGATTCCGTGCCCGCAACCACCGGGTACTGCGTGCCTGAAGAAAAGTTCACATGTACCTCAAAAAGAAGTCTCCCGCCAATTCCAGAGGATTCCCGCCATCGGACGCCATCTCGGGTCGTTTCCCGCCGTTTGCCCGCCATCTTCTGCCTTCTTCCCGCCATCCGTGGAGTTTTCCCGCCATCCGACGCCATCTTCTGCCTTCTTCCCGCCATCCGTGGAGTTTTCCCGCCATTGGACGCCATCTTGAGGACGCCGCGCGGGAAGAAGAGGGGCTTGGACTCCGAAAGCGCGCGAGAACTGAAGCTCCGCCTCACGTCCGGACGTTGCGTAAGGTCCTGGAAGGAGCCCAGCAGACGCCGACGTCACAGGAGCGCGACGGAAGGTCCTCAACCCTGACGATCCACTGCGGAGCCGCGGCCTACGGAAGAGGATCATCGCAAGGTAGGCCGCGGTCCACTAGGGGGGAGGAGGATGTCGGATACAGAGGAGAGCTTCACTGCCACAGCCACCGCCAGCGCCACCGCTGCTGCGGTCATGCCTTTCACTATGCCCTATATCCTGGGGGCAGCCTGGCTACCCCAGTACTCAGGGGAGTCACATACCCTAAATGACTTCAGAGAAAGGCTGGATAGCCTCTTCCAGGTGTACCCCCTCACAGAGGAGCAAAAAGTGAGCATCCTGGTGGCTCAATTAACAGGGGCAGCCCAAAGGGAGGTAAAGTCCTGGCCACTCGGGAGGAGGAGGACTGTCGCAGAGATACTAGCCCGGCTGAAGGACACCTTTGATACCCGTACCTCAGCCGAGATCAAGCTTAGATTCTACGGGTGCAAGCAGCGAGCACATGAGAATATAAGGGACTATGCACTAAACCTACAAGAGGCCCTGAGAGCCATTAAGCAGGCCGACCCTGACGGCGTGGGAAACGAAGACAAGCTGTTGACTGAACAATTTATAGAGGGTCTACATTGCAATGCCCACCGAACCCAGTTGCGGGCAATGGCCTTACAGGACCCTCATCTGGACTTTGCACAGTTCAAGGACAGAGCCATCCGGGTGCTCCGAGAACCGGCACCAGGTGGCGCTGTGACCCACAGACGCCCTACTACCACTTACCACCAGGAGACGGCGCCCTTGTCGGCAGGGCCTGTGGGAGCTGATGCGCAGGCTTTAAACAATGACCGGGCTACAGACCTGCACCATCAGGTCCAAGAGCTAACTAAAAGCGTTGCTGCGCTAACCCGAACTGTGCAGTCTTTACAGGTTTCTACTCCAGGGAAGATCCAGCTGGCATCCGGACCGGAGGACATCCCGTGGCGCCGACCAAGGAGGACCCCACCGGCCAGAGGAAAACCCAGCGACCGATACAACGAGGACGGACAACCCATCTGCCGCCGCTGCAATCAACCCGGACATATGGCAAGGTACTGTCCTTTAAACTGACACAACCTGGGGTAGAGGGCCAACCCCTAGGAATAAGATCACCAGGCCCATCGAACTGGCGTGACAAATACGTGGGAGGACGTCCAGTCTTGCCTGTGGTACTGGATGGCATTCCTATGAGTGCCCTACTGGACACCGGGTCACAGGTCACCACCATCCCGTACGTGCTCTTCAAGCAGTACTGGAATGACTCGGATATAACCCGCTACCCTGACGACGACTTGAGTATCATCGCCAGCAATGGTCAGCCCGTGCCACAGATCGGATTTAAAGAGATGACCATTAAAATCGGTAAAGTCGAACTGGCAGCACAGGGACTGATCATTGTGGACATTGACAAGCGCGAGAGTCACCCAAAGATAACTCTAGGAACTAATGTGATTGAAAATTGTCTTGCAGAGGTGATTCTCATTTTACAGCAGGTTGCCAAGAACGCCAGTTCCGGCCAGCAGCGAGTGCTCCAAAAAGAGATCCGGGCACTGATGCGACGGCAACAGGTGGAACTCTCCGGTGGTGAGATTGGTAGCGTGAGAATGTGTGGCCCTTTCCCTATTGCCATGCCCCCGAAAAGTGAAATGATGATTTGGTGCCGGGCAGCTATTGGTCTGAGAGGTAGAGATTACCAGGCAATGGTGGAACCAGTCTACTCAGACAGTAGGCCCACCATTTTGACAGCACGGGGGGTGGTCGATGTACGCCATGGGAGGGTGCCCGTTCGCATCATAAATATCGGGGAGAGAGAAGTACACCTGCCCCGGTATGCCACGCTAGCCAAATTGTTCACCATAAACCAGAATTCTGTACAGGCCGTGGAACCCTTGCCTCCATCTCAACCAGAGGAAGGTAACGGCTCTAAGCAACAAATGGGGGACTGGTGTCAGCAACTACATTTGGGTACTGACTCCACTCCCTCACACCAGAAACAGGGAGTCTATCGGGTGGTTCAAGAGTACGAGAGAGTGTTTAGTAAACACCCGTTAGACTTCGGGCGAGCAAAGGGGGTAGAACACCACATCCCCACGGGAGACCATCCTCCCATAAAGGAGAGATACCGACCCGTACCCCCTGCACACTACCAACACGCCAAGGGGATGCTTAGAGACATGAAGGAGGCTGGGGAAATCAGGGATAGCTGTAGCCCCTGGGCAGCTCCACTAGTCTTGGTTAAAAAAAAAGACAACACCATGAGAATGTGTGTAGACTACCGGAAAATCAACCGTATCACACATAAAGATGCGTACCCCTTACCAAGGATAGAGGAGTCTTTGGCTGCTTTAAAATCTGCTAACTTCTTCTCCACTTTGGATCTCACTAGCGGGTACTGGCAGGTTCCTGTAGCAGAGGCGGACCGGGAGAAGACCGCATTCACCACCCCGATGGGACTTAGCGAGTTTACCTGCATGCCGTTCGGACTCTGCAACGCACCAGGAACCTTCCAACGATTGATGGAATGCTGTCTGGGACACCGGAACTTTGAGACGGTCCTGCTGTACCTGGACGATGTTATAGTTTATTCCAAAACCTACGAGGACCACCTGAAACACCTGGCGGAAGTGTTTGAAGCCCTGGCAAAATACGGTCTGAAGGTGAAACCGTCGAAGTGTCACCTGCTAAAACCAAAAGTGCAGTACCTGGGACACGTGGTGAGTGCTGACGGAGTGGCTCCCGACCCTGATAAGATCACCGCGATTAAGGAATGGCCAAGACCCTCCAGCGTAAGGGAAGTACGGCAGTTCCTCGGGTTGGTAGGCTACTACCGAAGATTCATTCCCGGTTTCACCAAAAAGGCAGCTCCTATGCAGGACCTCCTGATAGGCCAGTCCAGGAAGGCCAAGAACCAGAAGCCGCCCTTCAGATGGGAGAAGCTGGAAGAAGAGTCCTTCCACCAGCTGAAGATGGCCCTCACGGGGGATGAAATCCTGGCATACCCTGATTACAGCCAGCCCTTTATCCTCTACACCGACGCGAGGAACATCGGGCTAGGAGCCGTACTGTCCCAGATCCAGCAGGGGAGAGAACGGGTAATTGCTTACGCCAGCCGAAAACTGCGACCCACCGAAAGAAACCCTGAGAATTACAGCTCATTTAAGCTAGAGTTCCTGGCAGTGGTGTGGGCAGTCACCGAACGCTTTAAGCACTACCTCGCCTCTTCCCGGTTCACCGTGTACACGGATAACAACCCGTTGACACACCTGGACACTGCAAGACTCGGTGCCCTGGAGCAGAGATGGATGGCCCGCCTGTCCAACTATGAATTCACGATCAAATACCGGGCAGGACGCTCCAATACCAACGCGGATGCCTTGTACAGAATGCCAAACCTACCGGACGTAGGGGAAGATCCAGAGGAACTGGAAGAAGTTGAACTCCCCGCGTTCCACCGTCATGGGACTACCCAGTATTCCCACCGTGTAAGGGGTAAGCAATCCGCTACGTTCAACCCCTTACCTCATTACAACTGGGCAGAAACGCAAGACAGTGACCCCGCCGTCCGACTGGTGAAGGAGATGCTGACTCAGCCAGATGCTCGCCTTGACCCAGACGCTCCGGAGGAAACCAAGCAACTGTGGGCTGAGAAGAGTCGACTGTTCCTTTACAAGGGGAAGTTGTGCCGTAGAATGGTTAACTCCCGGACGCATGAACTGATCTGGCAAGTAGTGGTGCCAAGAAGAGACGCGGCTATGGTACTGGAGGCATACCACGACGGAGCTGGGCACTTCGGATGGAAGAAGCTGGAGTTCCTGCTGCGCGGGCGGTTCCACTGGGTAGGCATGAGAGGAACCATCGAGAGGTGGTGCAGAGACTGTGGCCCATGCAACCTAAGAAGGAAGGACCGTGCCAGTCAGAAGACTCCCCTGCAGTCCATCGTCACCAGACAGCCGTTGGAACTGGTAGCCTTGGATCATGTAAAACTGACCCCCAGCAGAAGTGGCTACGTCTATGCGTTAACCATCGTGGATCACTACTCCCGGTTCTTGGTTGTAGTCCCCGTCAAGGACTTAACGGCTCAAACAGCAGCTAGAGCCTTTCAGCAGCACTTCTGCCGTCCACACGGATACCCAGAGCAGGTGCTGACGGACCAGGGACCTGTCTTTGAAGCGGAAGTCTTCCAGGAGTTCTGCACTCTGTATGGCTGCCGGAAGATAAGAACAACACCCTATCATCCGCAAACCAATGGACTCTGCGAGAAGATGAACCAGGTGGTGATAGACCTTCTGAAAACGTTGCCCCTGGAAGAACGCAGTCTGTGGCCTGAGAAACTGCCTGATCTGGTGGACCTATACAACCACATCCCTGTAGGTTCTACCAACTGTACCCCGGCTTACCTAATGAGAGCAAGACCTGGTAAGCTGCCTGTTGATCTGGATATGAGAGTCCTGACACCCGAGGACACTTCACCAGAAGCAGACTGGGACACAGAGAGGCAGCAGCAGTACCGGAAAGTACAGGAGAGCGTTGAGCGAAGTCTCTGTCAAGCAAGAAAAAGACAGGAGAAGACTTACAACCAGTATGCTCCCGCTGTTCCCCTGGTACCTGGAGAGCAGGTCTTGAAAAGGAAGAGACGGCTCCACAAGTTGGACGACCAGTGGGAGAAGGACCCGTACACCGTACTGCCATCAAGCCATGAAAACCCAAAAATCTGCACAATCAGTAAGGATGGAGGAGAAACCACAGCCATTGTCTCCCGAGATCACCTGAAGAAGTGTCCCGAGCAGCTACGAAACCCTGAAGAAGATCAAGAAAACCCTCGACCCGCAGAGGAAAGGGAAGAAATGGTCAGTACTGTACTCGGAGACTTCCCTCAGTCTTGAACACAAGTAAATGGCGCTGTTGTGGTACCCGTCCTCACCTTCCTCCAGCCAGCATCCCAAGTGCCTACGGAAAAACAGGTAGAGCTGGAAGAGCAGCCGGTCCAGGAGGCAGAAGACCCCACACAAGCAGACCAGGAGAATCGACCCTCTACTTATAGTGAGCCT
Organism: Phyllobates terribilis; assembly: GCF_046119375.1. Lineage (NCBI taxonomy): Eukaryota > Metazoa > Chordata > Amphibia > Anura > Dendrobatidae > Phyllobates > Phyllobates terribilis. The sequence goes on along the minus strand of NW_027362763.1, from coordinate 64,112,867 downwards.
GCCGTGCCCCTAGTGAGCCAAAGAACCTGTAGACAGCTGCCCAGCTTACCTTTGACAGCTCCTACACCCTGTAGCTTAGGACCGGTCAGTAAGCTCCGTAGGACTACTAGGGCCACTAGAGGCCAGTTGCCAGTACGTTGGAGGATCTAAAATGTTCAGACTGTTTTATTGGTATTTACCTGTTTACTGTTGCTTGTAAATAATTATGTTTTTCCAGTTATTTTATAGGTGTCTTTTGTGGATTAACCGGAATTCTTTGTATATATGTTTGAAGCGTAACCCAGGAATGGACTAAGACTGCTAAAGACTCGGGGTAGGACAGACCCCCACCTGGTTACGGCTCCCTGTTCTTTGGTGAAATGGACACCCTTATTGCTTCAAAAACTGCACCCGGTTGCGGACACGCTGTGACCGCCCTAACGTGTTTTCCCTTATTGTATTGTTCCTGTTTATACCCTGTTATGTTTTCAAAAATATGTTTAGTCCCGGAGTACTAAATTTTACTAGGGGGGAATGTGGCATCCCAGGGGTCTGGTTACCACAGTAATAGCAATATTACGTCTGAGAGCAGGTGGGAGGTCTCCTGGTCAGGAACCCTAAGCATACAACACTTCCTGCCCAGTCCTGGGAGGGGAAGAACTTCCCCTATATAAACTGGGGCTGAGGCGGGGTTAGAGGAGAAGAAGAGGAGTCCCAGACAGAGACACAGTCTGGTCTGGAGTGGAGCAGATACAGGGAGAGCAAGATCAGGAGCTATGTGGGAGCAGTGATAAAAGGGGTCAGAGACTGGAAGCTGTAGAGCTCGTCCTGACTGAAGAGATCTCACCGGACACGGAGTCCGAGGCAGTGGGGACTGATCCATACCCAGCAGCAGAAACCGACCGGCAGGGGATTTCAGGTCCTCTGGCCAAGAAACCCGAAGGCACGGTCACATGCAAGGGACCAGCACCGCCGTTGTGGAGCGGAGGCTACCAGAAGGCCCCGAGTCACCGGCCATACGGGTGAGCACCACACGGTACACTCAGGGACGTGGGCTACTTTTACCCGCTTCTAGCAAGGTAGCCAGGGAGAGTACAATAAGTTGGGGAGGCCTACAACTCCGCCTGGCCGGGGGAGATCCTATCTGCTCACGGACTGACCAGGCCCCGATCGCTAGCCAGTACTCCCGGGAGGGTCTACCTTTGCCACCAGTAAAGACCCTGAACTACACCGCACCGTCTCTGAGTGGTTCCTGGTGCCTGCGTGCAATTCTGCTATCCCCATCATCCACGTCCGCTGCCCTGAGGCCATACCCCTCCCGTTGGGGGTTATACTATCCACGCTGCACAACTGTACCACCGGCCTCAGCGGTCTGCCCTGCAGCGGCGGCTTCATAACCGCATTCAACGGGTGGCGTAGTCGAACACTATAACATCTTCTACTAAATTCTGCCACTTGGTTTGACACCCTGGGCACGGACCGGATTGTCGCCACGAGGACTACTACCCCTATCAGATCCGGCTCCGGGTAGTCCCCGCGTGCGCAACGCTACTCAACAGAGGCCCAGGGGGCACGTCACATGCAGGGATTGCCTGCCATGCACTGTAATGCCGCAACCATGTTGGTTGTGGGCATTACAGTGATTGGCTGACCGCACAGCGTCATCAGGTCTATATCAGACCTGGCACCGCCATGCTCGTCACAGTCACTCCGGATCAGACAGTGTAGGGAGAGGTGCTGCTGCGTCAGGGAGAGATTTTAACGTGTATTAGGTAGTATAGGGAGAAAAACCGTACATTACACATATCCATCTTAACAAACAGTCGTTTTGAGGACTAATCCATCTGCAGAGATATCAGGCAGGCAGGGTGTATATAGGCAGGCAGGCAGCGTATATAGCAGACTGCAGTACATATAGCACAAGAGGCTTCATTCCAATTCTGCCTTCTGCTGCTGTTAGATATTTCTATACAAAGGCCCAGGTCTCAGGGGCCAGGAATACATTTTATTGGATCTTAATCCTCATTATTTACTTAAAAAGCAATCCAGAGAACACCGTTTTTCTGCGCCATTTGCTTGTTGGCACTGCAGAATACAGCCAGGTCCTTTCCATATTACAGCGCTAGAAATCCAGCTATTTAAAACTATGTTTCCTACATCAAACGGATCACATATACGTTGTCAGAAAATACTGCCATTTCTGGCCTCCATTAAAAATTTCAGTGTGTCAGTGAAGCAATTCACACCAGTTTGCTGTTCAAACTACTTACCTACAGGCCAGGTATTTAAAACTCTGTTTTCTCCGTCACACAGTTCACATATACCTTTTCAGAAAATACTGCCATTTCTGGCCTCCATTAAAAATTTCTTTCAGTGTGTCAGTGAAGCAATTTACACTAGATTGCTGTTCAAAATAGTTACCTACAGGCCAGGTATTTAAAACTCTGCTTTCTCCGTCACACGGATCACATATAAGTTCGCTCCAAACTCAGTCATTTGTAGTGAGCGTGGAAGATACTGTCCTCCATTTAAAATGGACAAGGCACGTGGCAAGGAACGGAGAACTGGACGTGATGGTGATGGTGCATGCAGAGGCAGAAGACAAGGCCGAGGGCAAGCTGAAATTGTGCCACAACAAACACCCACATCTTCTCGCCTGACCTTCCTGTCCTAATTCCTAGGGGACCGCAGCACACCACTATTGATCCCAGAGCAGTGTCAAAAGGTTGTTGGTTGGATAGCGGATAATGCTTCCAATCACTTAGCCACCACCACCACCCTGTCTTCCACACGGTCAAGTCTCAGTAGCTGTGAGTCTGGTGCGCATATTCCCCACCCTGATCCTCCTTCCTCCCACCATGCCGAGTGCCTGGTGACAAATGATCCCACACTTGGACACTCTGAAGAGCTGTTCACTTTTCCATTTATAGATTCGGGCCTCTCGCCCGGTCCACTTAAAGCGGGGCAAGAGGAGATCGCGAGCAGCGATGCCCAAATATTTGAGCAGCCACGGTCACACGAAGGCGACGGTGGGAAAGTGCCACAAGAGGTGAACGATGATGAGACACAATTGCCAGAAAGTCAGGAGGAGGACCACGGTGCGGAAGTGGAAGACGAGGTGGTGGATGATATAGTAACTGACCCAACATGGCAGGAGGACATGCAGAGCAAGGACAGCAGCACACAGGGGGAGGAAGGCAGAGCACCCCAACAGGCAGGAAGAAGCAGTGTGGTGGCCACAGACAGAAGGCAGGCAACCATTCCCCGTAACACCAACACGAAGGAAGTTGCCAGTATAACTGTTAGGTCTTCCCGAGTCTGGTTGTTTTTTAAAGACTCTGCCGATAACCCCAAAAAGGCCATTTGCACCACCTGCCAGGCCAGCATCAGCAGGGGTGGCAAAACGACCAGCCTGACCACCACCAGCATGATCAGGCATATGGCAGCAAAGCACCCGACTTTGTGGGCCGAACCCCAGGGTCCAAGAACAGTGTCTGCAGGTGGCACCATTGCTTCTTCCGCTGTTGTGCATGCAAGCCAATCCCCTGTCCATGGTGCATGCGAAGATGCCTCCTGCCCTCCACCTGTCATTGAGCACTCTTAAGTAGCAGCATCAGGAAGCACGTCCATGTCCTTGTCCCAGCGCAGCGTTCAGTTGTCCATACCCCAATCCTTGGAACGCAAGCGCAAATATGCAGCCAACGCCCCACAGGCCACACTACTAAATTCTCACATTTCACGACTGCTTGCGCTCAAAATGTTGCCTTTTAGGCTCTTGGAGATGGAAGAATTCCGCAATCTGATGGCGGCGGCCATCCCTCAGTACTCGGTACCCAGCTGCCACTATTTCTCCCGGTGTGCCGTCCCCGCATTACGCAAGCACGTGTCTCAAAACATTAACCGTGCCCTCAACAACGCAGTTACCGGGAAAGTCTACCTAACCACGAACACGTGGACAAGTGCTTGTGGGCAGGGAAGGAACATCTCGCTGACAGCACACTGGGTTAACAGAGAGGAAGCCGGGACTCAGTCGGACCTTGGGACGGAACACGTTCTCCCGACGCCAAGGATTGCGGGCCCTATGTCAATCAGGGTTGCCCCAGCGGTCTACAGCTCCTGCACCTCATCCTTCTCAGCCTCCTCCTCCTCTACAGCCTCCATCTCCAAAATGACCACATCAGTCACAAGCTGGAAGCACTGCAGCACTATCTCGGCAAAGCGGCAACAGGCTGTGCTAAAAGCTAATATGCTTAGGTGACAAACCATACAATGCTGAAAAGTTGTGGACAGCTCTGAAAGAGCAGGCAGATCTGTGGCTCAAACCGCTGAACCTACAGCCAGACATGGTCGTGTGTGACAATGGAACCTGGTGGCGGCTCTGAGGCGAGGCGAGCTCACACAAAAAACCATGCCTGGCTCATGTGCTTAACCTCTTGGTTCAGCGGTTTATCAAATCCTACCCGGAGATGCCGGATCTGCTTGTTAAAGTACGCCGCCTGTGTGCCCATTTTAGAAAGTCAGCTCCAGCTTCTGCTGCCCTTGCCGTGTTTCAGCAGCGTTTGCAGCTTCCGGCTCACAGACTGGTGTGTGATGTCCCCACACGTTGGAACTCTACACTGCAGATGTTGGGAAGGATTTGTGAGCAGAAGAGGGAAGTTGTTGAGTACCAGCATCAACAAGGCCGTCGGTATTCAGTTCAGATTCCACACATAAGACCTCAGGAGTGGACATGGATGTCAGACATATGTACCATCCTCGAAAATTTTGAGGACTCCACCAAGATGGTGAGTGGCGATGATGCCATAATTAGCGTCACCATCCCGCTTCTCTGTCTTCTGAAACGCTCTCTGCTCACAATCAAAGAGGATGCATTGCAGGCGGAGCACGATGAGATGGGGCAAGGAACCATACAGGGTGATTACACACAGCCAAGCCTCATCTCATCCCAACATGGATTGGGTGACAATGAGGAAGAGGAGGAGGAGGAAGGACAGGAGCTAGTTTCATGCACTATAGTCGGTACTACCTGCACAGCTGTCATACCGTCTGTTCATCGTGGATGGTCAGAGGACAGAGAGGAGGAGGAGTAGGAGAGCATGGTCAGTCATCCTCTTGGTGAGGACACGGAAGTCTTGCCTGTTAGTAGTCTGGCACGCATGGCTGAGTTTATGTTACGCTGCCTTTCCCATGACCCTCGCATTCTCAAAATTTGGGTAACAGTCATTACTGGTTGGTGACACTTCTAGACCCACGCTACAAGGAGAATTTTATATCTCTTTTTCCTGAGGCGGACAGGTCTACAAAAATGGGTCTGTACCTGAAGGCCCTTGTTGCGGAACTATTAAAAAACTTCCCATCTGAAAACGCTGGCAGCAGAGGGCACCCTTCGTTGGACAACCAAGGAGTACAGGCGAGAGAGACACAACTTCAATCCAGCAGAGGCAGGGGAACACTGTCAAAGTTCTGGGAGAGTTTTCTCAGACCCTCCCATCGCACAGGCCCTGAAGCGCGGGGTACTCTCACAAGGAGTGCAAAGTTTGGGAAGAGGCTGAGGAAGTACCTTGCCGACAGTACCAACATCCTCCGTGATTCCTCTGTGCCTTATAATTATTGGGTATCCATGCTGAATACGTGGAATGAACTGGCTCTCTATGCCTTGGAGGTCCTGGCCTGCCCTGCCGCCAACGTTTTATCAGAGCGGGTTTTTAGTGCCGCTGGTGGAATTATAACTGATAAGCGCATCCGCCTGTCAACTGAAAATGTTGACAGGCTGACTCTTATAAAAATGAACAAGGGCTGGATTGGGCTAGACTTCTCAACACCACCGAATGATAGCAGCGTAACATCAACTCAAATCCAGTGTCTTTTCTTGGGAGGTGTATTCCCATGCACCTTTTCACACCCACACATGGGTATACATTTCCTGATTTTGGCTATTTGCTCTTGTCCTCCTCCTTCTCCTAATCCTCCACCACCATATCACTAGAGTGACCGTGGTCCGTGATGCAACACCCACATAATTTTTTTAAAGGGTGTTTATTATGAGGCCCGTAAAAAATTTTTTTTATACAGAATGTTCATGTTTTCTCCCAGGGCTAAAATGTTTGTCAGCCCATACACGTAGTTCATGGACATTACAAGTATAGGAGGCCCCCTCCTTTCTAATGGGAACATTTTTTTATGAGGTCCTCCTCCATGTCTCTTCCAAAGGGCATTGAAGTGCCTCCAAATTTTTGGCAGCCCTTGCATTCACTGCATAGGCCAACACTATGGGAGACTCTCTCCTTTCTAATGGGAATTTGTCGTTACTGTGGCCCTGCTCTATGTCTCTTTAAATTGTTATTGGGCATTTTCCTAAATTTGGTCAGCCGTTGGACTCACTGCATAGCCTATAACTGTATGGCAGACCCTCTCCTTTCTAATGGGAACATGTCGTACTTGTTACTGTGGCCCTGCTCTGTGTGTCTTTAATTTCTTAGTGGGGTTTTTCCTAAAATTGGTCAGCCGTTGGACTCACTGCATACCATATAACTGTATAGCAGACTCTCTCCTTTCTAAATGGAATTTGTCGTTACTGTGGCCCTGCTTTATGTGTCTTTAAATTCTTAGTGGGGTTTTTCCTAAAATTGGTCAGCTGCTGGACTCACTGCATACCCTATAACTGTATAGCAGACTCTCTCCTTTCTAATGGGAATTTGTCGTTACTGTGGCCCTGCTCTATGTGTCTTTAATTTCTTAGTGGCGTTTTTCCAAAATTTGGTCAGCTGTTGGACTCACTGCATACCCTATAACTGTATAGCAGACCCTCTCCTTTCTAATGGGAACATGTCGTACCTTGTTACTGTGGCCCTGCTCTATGTGTCTTTAAGTTCTTACTGGGGTTTCTCCTAAAATTGGTCAGCCGTTGGACTCACTGCATACTCTATAACTGTATAGCAGACTCTCTCCTTTCTAAATGGAATTTGTCGTTACTGTGGCCCTGCTCTATGTGTCTTTAAATTTATTAGTGGGGTTTTTCCTAAAATTGGTCAGCCGTTGGACTCACTGCATACCCTATAACTGTATAGCAGACTCTCTCCTTTCTAATGGGAGCATGTCGTACCTTGTTACTGTGGCCCTGCTCTATGTGTCTTTAAATTCTTAGTGGGGTTTTTCCCAAATTTTGGCTACCCTTGCAGTCACAGCATGGGCATTACCACTATAGGAGACCCGCTCCTTTATAATGGGAAAATTTTTTTTACTGAGACCCTCCTCTATGTCTCTTTAAAGGGGTATTGGGTTGCGTCCAAATTTTTGGCGGCCCTTACAGTCACTGCATACGCAATAACAGTATAGGAGACCCACTTGTTAATAATGGGAACAACAAAGCATAGTCGGCTGATGGCTCTCTAACAATAGCGAGGGCTGACTACTGGCTTTTAAGAATAGTAAGGGCTGTCTGATGGCCCTATAAAAATAGGCTTTTTGACACCACATTGCCAGATAAGGTTGTAAAATGTTAAAATTACATTTTCCGGTGAATGTATATGTCTTAAAAAATAACGTAAAAAAAAACAAAACAATAGGATCTTTCTTTAGTATAAAAAACAGCATCACCAATTTAACCTCAATGTAATCACATTATTCAGCTCCTGCACCTCCTCCTCCATCTCCGAAATGACCACATCAGGCACAAGCTGACAACACTGCAGCACTGTCTGGGCCAAGCGGCAAGAGGCTGTGCTGAAGATACCATGCTTAATGCTTAATTGACAAACCGCCAAGCGCTGCAGAGTTGTTGAAAGCTGTAACACAGCAGCCTGATCTGTGGCTCTCACCGCTGAACATACAGCCAGGCATGGTCGTGTGTGACAATGGGCGGAACCTGGTGATGGAGAAATGACATCCGGAGTAGATACGGTTTCCCTCTATGCCAGTCCTTTCACCGAGCTAAATACAACTCTCAGCAAAAAAAGCTGTGGACTGGCTCCGTACTGTCCCTGACCACATACACCTGTCCACGTGTTTGTGGTTAGGCGGTCGTTCCCAGTAAATACACTGGGGAGGGCATGGGTAATGTTGTGGGACCTGTGCTTGTGGAAGGCGGAGACGATACCGGGAGAAATAGTGGCGGCTTGGGACCGAGTATGGACACCCGGCCGCCGCCGGCATGAGGTTATGAAAAGCTTCCGCCTCCACGAACCTAAAAGGCCACATTTCAAGTGAAAGCAGCATTAGAGGACTTCCTGGGAGAAAAGACAGCTGGGAAGATATGGTTTCCCAAGTCCTTTCACCAAGCTAAAGAATATGGCTGTGGTGAAATACAACTCAGCAAAAAAAGCTGTGGACTGGCTCCGTACCGTCCCTGGCCACATTCACCTGTCCACGTGTTTGTGGTTAGGTGGTCCTTCCCAGTATTGTTGTGGGACCTGTGCTTGTGGAGGCGGAGACGACACCGGGAGAAACAGTGGCGGCTGGGGACCGAGTATGGACACCCAGTCGCCGCCGGCATGAGGTTATGAAAAGCTTCTGCCTCCACGAGCCTAAAAGGCCACATTTCAAGTGCAAGCAGCTGTCAAGAATTTGGTAGTATAGTATTGCAGCCTGAGGGTGGGTTGGTGGGTGGCTGGCTGCATACTTGCGCTTGAATTTCAAGGAATGGGGTAGGGACAACTTTACGCTGCACTGGGACAAGGATGTGGATGGTGATTGTTGCAATTAAATACAAACACATGGGCCATGCACACAGTGAACAAGTCTGTAGGACAGTGTTCACACCACCAAAAAGACTGAAACACGCAAAGACACAGTAAAACAAACGTATAAAAATACACTGTTGTAAAAAAGTAACAGTAAACAGCAAGTGCTAGTAAAAAGGTGATAAAAAACAGGATATTTAGTTGACACTTTTTTGCAAAACCAACGTCAAGGTTTAAAAACTGATCATGTGTATGGTACCTATATGAGAAGATCTAACAGGTAATATCCATATGGATACGCTGCAGAGGACATTTTATGTGCAGGGCCCACAAGGGAGGGGTGGAGACCTCCCTGATCTTGCAAAAGCAAGAAACACATTGAATTAAATACAAACACATGGGCCATGCACACAGTGAACAAGTCTGTAGGACTTTACAACAGAGTATTTTTATACGTTTGTTTTACTGTGTCTTTGTGTGTTTCGGTGATTGTTGCAAGTCTGCAACGACAGGTGCAAGGCGGGAGGCATCTTCGCATGCGCCATGGATCACTTATGATGGGCACACTTTTAGGCAGTGACCTGGGAGTCAGAGATGCTTCCAGAGGTCTTCCCCACGCTGTTCCCATGTCTTTTCAGCACTGTATGCATGTGTCTGATGATGTGTCACACACCACATGGCCAGATAAAGTTGTAAAATGTTAAAATGACATTTCCTGGTGAATGCATTTGTCTTGGTTGAAAGCAATGCATAAGTTCAAAAATGCATCAAAAACACTACGTTTTAACATAGCCCAAGGTGTGGAGGACCATTTTTGTTTTTGGTTATTTATTTTGCCTTAGGCTGTGTGCCCACGTAGCATTTTTCAAGCGTATATGCTGCGGAATTTCCGCAGCGTAAACGCTTGAAAAACGCATGTATATCCGCACCCCATGGTCCCCAATGGGATTCCGCAAGTTCTATGCACATGCTGCGGATTTTTCCGCAGCGTTTATGCCGCGTTCAAAAATCCGCAGCATGTCATTTAATTTTGCGTTTCCGCAAGCGGAATTGCCTTTGTCCAATGCATAAAAAACGCAAGGCAATTCCGCATGTGGAAAACGCGTGATAAACGCGCGAAAAATGCGCGATAAACGCGTGCGGAATTCCGCATGCGTTTTTCCGGGAGAGGACTTGCATTTATGCAGCAGAAAATTTCTGCTTCATAAATGCAACGTGGGCACATAGCCTTATATACAAGTCATTACCCTGGAAAGGATGTCCCTTAACATATTTCCCAGGAAAATCCATTTTGGTTTCATTTTTGTATGTTTTATTGTGAGTCTGTAAAAGTGGCGTAATACTCTGACCACGTTGCTGACAGCAGTGATCTGGGAGTCAGAGATGCTTCCAGGGGTCTTCCCCATGCTGTTCCCATGTCATTTGAGCACTATTCCCATCGATTTGGGCAATTTTTAGGCCCTCTGCGGACCGCCGGGGGGTGCCGCCTGAAAAATGCTCGGGTTTCCCATAGACTTACATTGGGCTCGTTGCTCGGGTCGAGCACCTGAGTATTCCAATTTGCTCGACCCGAGCAACGAGTATCCGAGCATTTTAGTGCTCGATCATCACTAATGTCTATATAATGCGCTCCCTTCCTTGGAATACTGTTATGCACCATATCTTGGGCTGTTCCTTGTGATCACCTTGGTTCCTTTTTCATGACTACCACTGCCTTGTTTCTCTGTGTGCCATGATATACTCATCTCTGGAGGTTGTGCGCGTGCGTCATGGTCCTCCACTCCCTCGTGCGTGGGCATGGCCGTCCTTCCGCCTTCGGCGCGTCCCCGGATGTTCATAGTGATCTGAAGGCCTCCGATTATCTTTGGTGAGTCTCTAATGAGGATAGGAATATAGAGTTATGGAGTTGCATACTTTAGCCCACTAGGCCTTTTTTGAGCTGATTCAGCCTCTTTGAAGTGGCGACTTTCATATAGAAGTCCACATACTCACCATTAACATCTATACAGATATACAGGGTTGTCCAAAAGTTGGTGGACAGAAAGTGTAATAAGGTTATGAAGGGGGAGATTTATCGAACATGGTGTAAAGTGAAACTGGCTCAGTTGCCCTTAGCAACCAATCAGATTCCACTTTTCATTCATCACAGACTCTTTGGAAAGTGAAAGGTGGAATCTGATTGGTTGCTAAGGCAACTGAGCCAGATTCACAGATCTAGTTTTCACAGATAGATCTCCCCCAAATCTGTTTTCTTTTCAGATAATTCAGATAACACATAATGGCAAATAATTTAAATACAGATCAAAGAAAATGGATTTTAACAGAGTATTGGAAATCTCAAAATGCTAAAACCGTTAGAGCCAATTGGGTTGAAACATTTGGTACTCAAGCCCCAAAGAGACAAACCATTTACCGCATTCATGACAAATTCAATGCCACTGACTCAATCCTTAATGCTCCAAAAACTGGTCGACCCTAAACAGTCTGTACAGAAGATAATAAACAACTTGTTGCTGAAACATTTGTTCAGAGTCCAAAAAAGTCCACAGAAGAGCGTCTTTGGAATTGGGAATTTCACGAGCTTCTATCATGCGAATCCTGAAATCTATTGGGTGGGAAGCTTATCGTCCACGTCTAATTCATGGTTTATTGGAGGACGATCCAGACAGGCGGCTGCAGTTTAGTGAGATTATGCTTAACGAAATTGAAGAAAATCCAGTAATTATAGATAACATTATGTGGAGTGATGAAGCTTCTTTCAAATTATCCGGCCATATTAACAGACATAATTGTATTTACTGGTATAATGAGAACATGCATTTAACATTAGAGCAACAACTACATGAGCCTGGTGTCAATGTTTGGGGTGGTATTTCAAGTTTTGGTGTTTTAGAACCAATATTTTTTGATGGAACAGTCACCGGAGATAAGTATCTCGAGATTCTAATGAATCAAGTTGTTCCCCAGTTACATCAACAGACTAATTCAAATGACCTTTATTTCCAACAGGATGGGGCCCCTCCACATTATTCAAGAGTGGTCCGCGAGTATCTTGATGAAACATTTCCTAATAAATGGTTTGGCCGAAGAGGCCCACTTGATTGGCCGGCACGTTCACCAGACTTGACCCCAATGGATTTTTTCTTTTGGGGAGTACTCAAGGACAAAGTTTATAGTCGAAAACCAAAAAGTGTCAGTGATTTGAAAAATTACATAAGAGATGCATTTCAAGAAATTAATACCCAAAGAGACTTGTGCAAAAAAGTTTGTCGAAGTGTAAGAGGCGACTTCAAAGCTGTGCAAATTGTAATGGAAAACAGTTTGAGCACCTGCATTGATAAAATGTAAGGGCTTTTGTATTATTGCTCAGAATAAAATTTAATTGTCAATGTTATGCTTGTGTTAGTAAATATAATTTTATATATAAATCAAAATAAATGTTATTATTTTCTGAGAACCTACTTTTGGACCACCCTGTATATGTTTAGCTTTCTTGAAGAGATGGGTTTTCAAGTTCCGTCTGAAGGATCAGAGTGTGGTGGACAATCGGACGTATTCTGTCCTCATATACAGTACAGACCAAAAGTTTGGACACACCTTCTCATTTTAAGATTTTTCTGTATTTTCATGACTTTGAAAATTGTACATTCACACTGAAGGCATAAAAACTATGAATTAACCTCTTGAAGCTCATCAAGAGAATGCCAAGAGTGTGCAAAGCAGTCATCAAAGCAAAAGGTGGCTACTTTGAAGAACCTAGAATATAAGACATATTTTCAGTTCTTTCACACTTTTTTGTTAAGTATATAATTCCACATGTGTTAATTCATAGTTTTGATGCCTTCAGTGTGAATGTACAATTTTCAAAGTCATGAAAATACAGAAAAATCTTTAAATGAGAAGGTGTGTCCAAACTTTTGGTCTGTACTGTATGTGTCATCATAGTACCCGGCACCTTACACCTTATACCCCTTCTTTGATGTACTGTAATTTATGTTTTGATATGTAATCTTTTCTATTGAATAAAATTATGCTTTTTATGCCTTTACACTCTTGCCTCCTCCTGTTTCTACTCTTTTAAAAAATGCAGTAAAAAGTTATCAAAATGACATATATAACCTAAAATGTTATCAATTAAAATATTATCTCCATAAAGCTACACCGACTGAAAAATAAAAAAGTTATTGCTCTCAGAAGAAAGGTGACACAAACTTATTTTTTTTTACAGAAGTTTATTTTCACTTCTAAAATAAAAATAATAATAATGTAATAGTTCATTGTCGCTGTAATCGTATTAACTCGAAGAATCATGCCTCCAGATCATTTTTACTGCACAGTAAACATTGTCAAAACAAAAAAACAATGGTGGAATTCAATTTTTTTCATTATTTCACTGGACTTGTAATTTTTTTTATCATATTCTATTAAATTATATGGTAAAATGCGTGGTGTCATTCAAAACTACAATTTGTCCTAAAAAAGTGAGTCCATATATGTTGACCAAAAAACAAAAATTTTTATTGCTCTTGCTAGAAGGGGAGGAAAAATCAAAAATACAAAAACGAAAATTGGCCATGCCAGGAATTGGATAAGCTACTAGAACATCATGTCTACCTTGAACTGTCTTCTAACCTCTCATCCAGTCGACTGAATACAATTTAGCTTCCGACCTTACCACTCTATGGAAACGTCATGAACGATCTAATAAGTGCCAAAGCCATGACCCTCTTCTGGATATCCTTATACCTCACCATTTATTGTCTCTCATTAGTAGTGTTGAGCCACCCCCGTAGTGTTCGGGTTCGGTTCGGTTCATGGAACACCGGGATGTTCGAGGAACTGTTCGTCGAACTGTTCGTCGAACACCTTAGAACACCGTCGAACACCGTTAAAACCAATGGCAGGCAAACAAAAACACATAGAAACACATAGAAAACACCTGCAAAGGTGTCCAAAAGCTGACAAACTGCTCAGAAGACACTCTCTTTAAAAAAGCCGGCCGGCAAATTCAGCAGCGGCATACACCGGTACCCGACAATTTAGACAAGAAGGAATAGAGCATCACACATAGATTAGATAGATAGAAACATGTCAGTCACACATATAAGAAGCACAGTGACAGTGTTGGTTACTGCACTTGTCATTTAGTGTAAAGGATTTATTAAAAAAAATATTAGTGTTTTCATGCACCGTCTCTTTAAAAAAGCCGGCCGGCAATTCAGCATCTGTACCCGACAATTTATAACAGACAGAATAGAGCTTCACACATAGATTAGATAGATAGAAACATGTCAGTCACATATATAATAAGTACAGTGATAGTGTTGCTTACTGTACTTGTCATTTAGTGTAAAGGATTTATTTAAAAAAATAATAGTGTTTTCATGCACTGTCTCTTTAAAAAAGCCGGCCGGCAATTCAGCAGCGGTACCCGACAATTTAGAACAGAAAGATAGAGCATCACACATAGATTAGATAGATAGAAACATGTCAGTCACATATATATGAAGTACAGTGATAGTGTTGGTTACTGTACTTGTCATTTAGTATTAAAATAAAGGATTTATTATTAAAAAAATTGGCGTGGGGTTCCCCTTAATTTTAGGCTCTAGCGGAGGTTAAGCAGACGGCTGGGGCAGATGTTTGAAGCCTGGGAAGGGGGTAATACCCACGGAGCTTCCCAGGCTACTAATATCAGCCCCCAGCTGAATACATAGCCTTTACTAGCTATTAAAATGGGGGACCCCCCAAAAAAAATGATGTGGGGTCCCCCCTAATTTAATAGCTAGCAAAGGCTAGGCAGACAGCTGGGGGCTGATATTAATAGCCCAGGAAGGGAGCCATGAATATTGGCCCCCTCCCAGGCTAGAAACACCAGCCGTCAGCCGCCCCAGAAATGGCGCATTCATAGGATGCGCCAATTCTGGCACTTAACCTCGCTCTTCCACGCTGCCCTGGTGCGGTGGCAGGGGGTAATAGGGTTGGGGTTGATGTCAGCTTATAATGCCAGCTGACATCAAGCCCAGGTTAGTAATGGAGAGGCGTCTATAAGACACCCCCATTACTAACCCCATAGTCAAAGTTAAAAAAAACACAAACACCCAGAATAAAGTCCTTTAATTGAAATAAAGACACAATCCTTTATTGTTCTAAATTAAACCATACTTACCATCACGCCCATTCCAGCTGAAGCCAACGATCTCCTGCAATAAAAGAAAAATAATAAAGCAACCTCATCCTTACCTTTCCATGGTTCCCACGACAGCTTCAGCTCTGCTACATCGAGATGACAGGCTGGACCGCAGCAGAACGCTGCCATCCAGCCTGTCATCCCGCAGACACTGAGAAGCGCAGGCTTGCTTGCGCTGCTCAGCGTCTCTCTGTGACGACATCCAGAGGAGCCGAGTTCATGTCCAATGAACTCGGCTCACCTCATGCACGTCACTGACAGCGTGGGAAAATTCTCACGCTGAAGCGCTGATTGCAGGAGAATTTTCCCACGCTGTCAGTGACGTGCAGGAGGTGAGCTGAGTTCATTGGACATGAGCTCACCTCATGCACATCACTGACAGCGTGGGAGAATTCTCCTGCACTCAGCACTTCAGCGTGAGAATTTTCCCACGCTGTCAGTGACGTGCATGAGGTGAGCCGAGTTCATTGGACATGACCTCGGCTCATCTGGATGCCGTCACAGCGAGACAGTGAGGAGCGCAAGCATGCCTGCGCTTCTCAGTGTCTGCGGGATGACAGACTGGATGGCAGCGTTCTGCTGCGGTCCAGCCAGTCATCTCGATGTAGCAGAGCTGAAGCTGTCGTGGGAACCATGGAAAGGTAAGGATGAGGTTGGTTTATTATTTTTCTTTTATTGCAGGAGATCGTTGGCTTCAGCTGGAATGGGTGTGATGGTAAGTATGGTTTAATTTAGAACAATAAAGAATTGTGTCTTTATTTCAATTAAAGGACTTTATTCTGGGTGTTGTGTTTTTTTTAAATACTTTACTAGAAATTCATGGCGGTCATGTCTAATACTGGCGTGACCCCATGAATTTTGGGCTTGGGGCCAGCTGATAATACCAAGCTGGCCCTAACCCCTTTATTACCCAGTGAGCCACCGCACCAGGGCCCTGGATGAGTTGGGTACAGCGCCAGAAGATGGCGCTTCTATGAACGCGCCATTTTCCGGGGTGGCTGCGGACTGCAATTTGTAGCGGGGGGGGGCCCAGAAAGCTTGGGCCTCCCTGCGCTGCAGATTCCAGCCCCCAGCTGCATAGTTGTACCTGGCTGGACACAAAAATAGGGCGAAGCCCCACGTACTTTTTTTTTAATTATTTCATGAAATTCATGAAATAATTAAGAAAAAAAGGCCTTCCCTATATTGTTGTGTCCGGCCAGGTACAAATAGGCAGCTGGTGGTTGGGGGCAGCCCGTTCCTGCCTGCTGTACCTGGCTGGACACAAATATAGTGCGAAGCCCCACTTCAATTTTTTTAAATTATTTCAGGAAATTCATGAAATAATTTAAAAAAAATTGACGTGGGGCTTCGCACTATATTTGTGTCCAGCCAGGTACAGCAGGCAGGAACGGGCTGCCCCCAACCACCAGCTGCCTATTTGTACCTGGCCGGACACAACAATATAGGGAAGCCCTTTTTTTCTTAATTATTTCATGAAATAATTTAAAGAAAATTGACGTGGGGCTTCGCCCTGTTTTTGTGTCAAGCCAGGTACAACTAGGCAGCTGGGGGCTGGAATCCACAGCGCAGGGAGGCCCAAGCTTTCTGGGCCACCCCCGCTGCAAATTGCAGTCCGCAGCCACCCCGGAAAATGGCGCGTTCATAGAAGCGCCATCTTCTGGCGCTGTACCCAACTCATCCAGGGCCCTGATGCGGTGGCTCACTGGGTAATAAAGGGGTTAGGGCCAGCTTGGCATTATCAGCTGGCCCTAAGCCCGAAATTCATGGGGTCACGCCAATATTAGACATGACCACCATGAATTTCTAGTAAAGTATTTAAAAAAAACACAACACCCAGAAAAAAGTCCTTTAATTGAAATAAACACAGAATTCTTTATTGTTCTAAATTAAACCATACTTACCATCACGCCCATTCCAGCTGAAGCCAACGATCTCCTGAAATAAAAGAAAAATAATAAAGCAACATCATCCTTACCTTTCCATGGTTCCCACGACAGCTTCAGCTCTGCTACATCGAGATGACAGGCTGGACCGCAGCGGAACGCCGCCATCCAGCCTGTCATCCCGCAGACACTGAGAAGCGCAGGCATGCTTGCGCTCCACAGTGTCTCTCTGTGAGGGCATCCAGATGAGCCGAGTTAATGTCCAATGAACTCGGCTCACCTCATGCACGTCACTGACAGCGTGGGAAAATTCTCCTGCACTCAGCGCTTCAGCGTGGGAGAATTCTCACACTGAAGCGCTGAGTGCAGGAGAATTCTCCCACGCTGTCAGTGACGTGCAGGAGGTGAGCTGAGTTCATTGGACATGAGCTCACCTTATGCACGTCACTGACAGCGTGGGAAAATTCTCCTGCACTCAGCGCTTCAGCGTGGGAGAATTCTCACGCTGAAGCGCTGAGTGCAGGAGAATTCTCCCACGCTGTCAGTGACGTGCAGGAGGTGAGCTGAGTTCATTGGACATGAGCTCACCTTATGCACGTCACTGACAGCGTGGGAGAATTCTCCTGCACTCACCGCTTCAGCGTGAGAATTTTCCCACGCTGTCAGTGACGTGCATGAGGTGAGCCGAGTTCATTGGACATGAACTCGGCTCATCTGGATGTCGTCACAGAGAGACGCTGAGCAGCGCAAGCAAGCCTGCGCTTCTCAGTGTCTGCGGGATGAGAGGCTGGATGGCAGCGTTCTGCTGCGGTCCAGCCTGTCATCTCGATGTAGCAGAGCTGAAGCTGTCGTGGGAACCATGGAAAGGTAAGGATGAGGTTGCTTTATTATTTTTCTTTTATTGCAGGAGATCGTTGGCTTCAGCTGGAATGGGCGTGACGGTAAGTATGGTTTAATTTAGAACAATAAAGGATTGTGTCTTTATTTCAATTAAAGGACTTTATTCTGGGTGTTTGTGTTTTTTTTAACTTTGACTATGGGGTTAGTAATGGGGGTGTCTTATAGACGCCTCTCCATTACTAACCTGGGCTTGATGTCAGCTGGCATTATAAGCTGACATCAACCCCAACTCTATTACCCCCTGCCACCGCACCAGGGCAGCGTGGAAGAGCGAGGCTAAGTGCCAGAATTGGCGCATCCTATGAATGCGCCATTTCTGGGGCGGCTGACGGCTGGTGTTTCTAGCCTGGGAGGGGGCCAATATTCATGGCTCCCTTCCTGGGCTATTAATATCAGCCCCCAGCTGTCTGCCTAGCCTTTGCTAGCTATTAAATTAGGGGGGACCCCACGTCATTTTTTTTGGGGGGTCCCCCATTTTAATAGCTAGTAAAGGCTATGTATTCAGCTGGGGGCTGATATTAGTAGCCTGGGAAGCTCCGTGGGTATTACCCCCTTCCCAGGCTTCAAACATCTGCCCCAGCCGTCTGCTTAACCTCCGCTAGAGCCTAAAATTAAGGGGAACCCCACGCCAATTTTTTTAATAATAAATCCTTTATTTTAATACTAAATGACAAGTACAGTAACCAACACTATCACTGTACTTCATATATATGTGACTGACATGTTTCTATCTATCTAATCTATGTGTGAAGCTCTATTCTGTCTGTTATAAATTGTCGGGTACAGATGCTGAATTGCCGGCCGGCTTTTTTAAAGAGACGGTGCATGAAAACACTATTATTTTTTTTGATAAATCCTTTACGCTAAATGACAAGTACAGTAAGCAACACTGTCACTGTACTTCGTATATATGTGGCTGACATGTTTATATCTATCTAATCTATGTGTAAAGCTCTATTCTTTCGGTTCTAAATTGTCGGGTACAGGTGTATGCCGCTGCTGAATTGCCGGCTTTTCATGTTTCACTGTTGGCACTGTTCCCATCGATTTGGGCAATCACTGTAATGCCACAACCACCATGGCTGTGGCATTACAGTGAGTGGCAGACAATCCCTGCATGATTGGTGCTCTAAATAGCGCCAGACATGCAGGACACGCTTTTGGTGCACGAACAGTTATCGAACATAACCTCGAACAGCCGAATTTTTTGCAAATCGTTCGGGTTCGTCGAACAACTCGAACACCGCCCAAAACAGCTCGAATTTGATATTGGCGAACAGTTCTAGTCGAACACCGCTCATCTCTACTCATTAGTGTCACAACTTGGTGTCCCTCAAGACTCCATCCTGGGATCCCTACTCTTCACCATTTACAACTTTGGTGTGGGACATCTCATAGAATCCCAAGGCTTTCAGTATCACTTCTATGCCGATGATCCTCAGATTTAATTCATTGGTCCAGTTGTTACCTCTGTGCTTTCCAGAATTTCAGCGTGCCTGTGTTGTATCCACCAACTTCTCTCCTTTTCTTAAACTGAATATGTAGAAAATTGATTTAATTTAATTCATTATTTGTTCACCACCATTGCTCAATTCCACACCAAAAAATAAACTGTTAACGGATTCACTCTTTTCCAAGTCTCCCAAGTCCAATGCCTCTAGATAACCTTTCATGCCAACCTATCTTTTAGACAGCACATTCTAGACCAGTTACCACCTTCTGTTGGCGCCAACTCCAAAACATTTCCCAGTTCTACTCTTTTCTCAAATTTTGAATGAACAAAAATTTTTATTACATGTCCCTTTTTATTACATGTCCTTATTATCTCCTGCAACCTACTACAATCCAATCTAGCCCCTCCAATCCATCCTCAATTCTGCTGTTTGACTAATACACCCCTTCCCTCATTATTCAACTGGCACTCCCGACGATCAGCTGTCACCGGAGTCGGTGGCGGCCGCCGGCCGCAAGTACTCACTTGCGGAGCTGGACATCTTCTGCTAGTGGTTTGGTACTGCACATCTATCTCCTATTCAAATCAATACCGACCGATCAGACATTGATGACCTATCCCAAGGATAGGTCATCAATGAAAAACTAGTGGACCGCCTCTTTAACTTGTTTGACACTTCTTGCTTACCTAGAGTGATTGCTGTCCGGACTGCAATCCTGTCTCTGTACATACTCAAGACATTGCAGAATCAAATTGTGCATGAGCAAGAGCTGACGTACTCTTATCCCTATCTCCTGCCTGCAGTGGCTGCTTTCTGCTGTGTGAACCTTTGTGCAACAAGAGGAGTCACAAAGAGGGGAAAGAGATGAGAGTGCACCCACACTGACACGGTACAGCTCCTGCAGTGTCAGTGTGGACTTGCAAGACCATCAGATTAGACTCAATCTGCATTTGCTCCAGGTTATCCTCTCTGACCCATACTCTGATGTGGTCGTCATCTTACCCCCCGACTTCAACTGATCACTATCCTAGTGGTGATCCTTCTTGCTTCCTTTTCTGAGGGCTACCTTCTCCAAACGATCTGAGAATTTGACTTGGAAATTCCATACCTTCAACTGCTAAAAGTGAGGAATGGAGATTCCACAGACTCAGCAATATAGGGTAGTTGTGCCAAACCAAATGCAGTTTAGAGGATCCTCTTCCACTTTGATAAATAAACAGCTGCGAGACCAGACCCCAACAATTCCCCCCAAAAATCCAATGGCTTTAAAATAATGGGCAAGTCCACTAACTTTGTCTGCATTGTAATAACTACACAGTGAGGATAGGCCATCATCTCTGTTACGTCAATATGTACACGATCTTCATGAGAACATTCAAATGGACCTTGAACTTTGTAAGGACAATATCTGTAGTTCTCTCTTCCAGTGACGTCTTGAAATACTTCGATAAATCTTGCAATGTAAACAAAGCGTTTCTAATCCCCGGAGATTGGAGAATGTACAGTAAAATTGGAATCAGAGCAAAGATTAGAGGGAATCTTTTTCCCCTGGAAAATATCTATGAAATTAGCTTTGTCTAGTGTTACTCGCTGCTTCATACTGGAAATCAATGGCACTCTGTGTTTCATTCTGTATATCAGCGGAGGGAAATTTGTTGCTAACTGCCAAAGGAGAAAGATGGATTTTCTGTCAAGGAAAACACAGCTGGAATTTCCTCCTTCTTCTCTTTATTCTCCTTTACTCCTGTACTTTATAAGTAAGAAAAAGAAATACGGCTCAGCTCAATCAGTTATTTGGAGCTTACCATCCAGCAAGCAGCTTATTAGATGTGATCTGTAGGATAATATATTGAAATTTAAGGCTGTAGGGTGGCACCTTCTTAAGAAAGAAAAGTCTTCTACACCTACAACATTATACTTAAGTATTTGGCCTTTTCTCGTTAAGGTTGACACTGAGGTTGATGTTGACAATGAGGTTGATGGTAAAGTGAACAATGAGATTGATGATGTTGAAGTAGAGTTTGATGTTGAGCCTGTTGATGAGGTTAATGGTAAGGTTGATATTCAAGTTGACGTTGATGTTGATTTTTACGCTGCTGTTGGTTGAGGTTGTGATGTTGAGGTTAAAGTTGATGATAAAGTTGACATTGATAGTGAGATTGATGTTGAGGTTGATAGTAAGGTTCATGTTTAGGTTGACATACAGTAGATGTTGGCAGTGAGGTGGGCTTCAAGGTTGAGGTCGATGATGGTGTTGATGTTGACATTAAGATTGATTCTGACTTTGAGGTTGACATTGAGGTTAAGTTTGATGGTATCGAGTTTAAATTTAATATATGGACGATGGTGTTGAGACACCAAGTTTAATGTTGAGAGACAGAATGATGTACACCCCAAGAAGAACAAACAATTGGGACCAAACTTCCTACTTGATGAATATATGGCACATCTGAAAATATATCTTATTCTAGACATATCATGAGAACATCCAGCTCATTGGGAAAGACAATTTAGAATTTAAGAATAATGCAGAAAACAGAATGAGGATGATACACCCCCAACAAAGATGGAGCTCTCATGCACATGGCATTTCAGAGGCTTAAAAAAAAGCCCCAAAGAGGAGGCAGGACATTATGAATGTAAAATGCTAAATTCAGAAGAAGTTGAAAGGGGCTCAACTGTAATATTTAGGATTATCACCAATACGCAACTGGGAAATGTGCGGTGGAGAAAGTGTTGCACTTCAAGATTCACGATAGGAGGACACATGGAACTATTTCTCCTACTAGTCATGACAAAGTTATGGAGGCTACATACGTTTAGCAAAAGCATGAGCTCTCTGCTTGTAGATTATACAGTTTCCATTGATTTTCTAGCTGTACAGATCCATCCATGGTGACACATTGGTCAACCGTACCGCTTTCATCTTTGGCCATTTTTTAAGCTATTTGAAAATGTGAGCAAAGGGTCAAATTTTGCCATCAACACAAAAGTCTCAGAGGTTAAATAAAAAATGCAATTTAAAATTTTATTAGAAAAGTCTTTCACATACAGCAAGAGCCGGCAATAAACAAGAACAACCTGCAATCAGAAATAAGAAGGATATAAAATGACATCATGGAAACACTGGTCCAATTTTCTACATCCCGAAGTCTGCAATTATCCTAAGCCCAGGAGGGAAATATTATCTGACACTTCAGGATGGCGTCTTACACACATTGCTGTGGTTTTATAGCACAATCTTAAGGCCTATTTAATTCCAGAAGGCAATCACAGTGACCGCTACAGTGCCATCATAAAATGCCCGAGTCACTGGGGTAACGGGATAAAGGTGCAAAGAGTTTTCAACCTTCCAAGGCAGGAAAAGAAAGTGAGCTCCAAAACAGGTTATGCAATGATTAAGCTATACAGTAGCTAAGGAGCCACCACTAACCAGAGCTGTGCACCTTTTCTCCAAGGGCCCCATATCAAATGTATGGTGTGCCTTAAAGGGAATATATCAGTAGGTTTTTGCTATATAATTGGAGAGCAGCATGATATAGGGGCAGAGAGCCTGATTCCAGTGATGTGTCACTTTCTAGGCTGTGTGTTGCTGTTTCAATAAAATCAGTGTATTTTTTTTTAGCTGGAGATGATCACTATAGGACTAAGTGTCTCGTGCCTCCTAGTCAAACCACTCCCCCATCACTGACTCTGTCACTAGAAAGCTACCAATCAGTGTTGTGGGCGGAGTTACACAAAGCTCAGCATTCTGAGCTCTGCTAGATCTGCAATTGAGAAAACAGGGATTGTATCAAAATGACAGCAAGCAGCCCAGTAATTAACATAACGCTGGAATCAGGCTCTCCGTCTCTACATTATGATGTTCTCAGATTACATCGGAAAAATCTGCTGACGTTCCCTTTAATGGTATGGGACCACTTTAGGCCTTTCTTGCTTCAGTCATTTTTTCAATTTTTTTCACTTCTTCACCTTACAAGAGCCTGAACTTTTTTATTTTTCGGTTGTCTTTTTAAAAATAGCACCATTTATTTTACCATATAGTGTATTGAAAAATAGAAAAAAAATGTTTGAAGAGAGGAAAATTAAAAAAAAAAAAGAAAGACAATTGAATTATAATTTTTTGGGTTTCGGTTTTATAGTGTTCAATGTTAACTTTATTCTGTTAGTGCAATTCCTGTGATTCATACAGTATAGTGTTTTTTATATGTTTGTGTTGATAGAGTGTTTTTTTTTTTTTTTTTTCCTTCAATACAGCTGGGTGACAGCTTGTTTTTTGCAAGTTTAACTTTTTATTGTAACAATTTTGGGGTAGATATGACTTTTGGATTTTTTTTTTGAGAAATGGGTTGATCAGGAACCACCAAGTCTAATGATGCTGACTGCATAGTTATGGTAATATTGTATTAGTTCAAGGCTTTTCAGACACGGCAATACCAAATACAGGTGCATCTCACAAAATTAGAATATCATCAAAAAGTTAATTTATTTCAGTTCTTCAATACAAAAAGTGAAGCTCCTATATTATATAGAGTCATTACACACAGAGTGATCTATATCAAGTGTTTATTTCTGTTAATGGTGATGATTCTGGCTTACAGCCAATGAAAACACAAAAGTCATTATCTCAGTAAATTAGAATACTTTATAACAACAGCTTGAAAAATGTTTTTAAAATCAGAAATGTTGTCCTACTGAAATGTATGTTCAATAAATGCCCTCAATACTTGGTTGGGCTCCTTTTGCATCAATTACTGCATCAATGCGGCAATGTGGCATGGAGGCGATCAGCCTGTGGCCCTGCTGAGGTGTTATGGAAGCCCAGGTGGCTTTGATAGCAGCCTTCAGCTCGTCTGCATTGTTGGGTCTGGTGTCTCATCTTCCTCTTGACAATATCCCATAGATTCTCTATAATAGATTCTCTATGGGGTTAAGGTCAGGCGAGTTTGCTGTCAATCAAGCACAGTGATCCTGTCGTGTGTAAACCAGGTATTGGTACTTTTGGCAGTGTGGACAGGGGCCAAGTCCTGCTGGAGAATGACATTTCCATCTCCAAAAAGCTTGTCGGCAGAGGGAAGCATGAAGTGCTCTAAAATGTCCTGGTAGACGGCTGCACTGACTTTGGTCTTGATAAAACACAGTGGACCTACACCAGCAGATGACATGGCTCCCCAAACCATCACTGATTGTGGACACTTCACACTAGACCTCAAGCAGCTTGGATTGTGGCCTCTCCACTCTTCCTCCAGACTCTGGGACCTTGATTTTCAAATGAAAATTGCAACTCTGGGACCTTGTGGAGTGTGTCAATGACTGCCTTCTGGACATCTGTCAAGTCAGCAGTCTTCCCCATGATTGTGGAGCCTACTGAAACAGAATAAGGGACCCTTTTAAACGCTTAGGAAGCCTTTGCAGGTGTTTTTTTGTTAATTATTTTAATTTACTGAGATAATTACTTTGTGTTTTCATTGGCTGTAAGCCATAATCATCAACATTAACAGAAATAAACACTTGAAAATGATCACTCCGTTTGTAATGACTCTATATAATATAGGAGTTTCACTTTTTGTATTGAAGAACTGAAATAAATTAACTTTTTTATGATATTCTAATTTTGTGAGATGCACCTATATATTAATTACTTAGATTTACTTTTTTTATGTTCCAAATAATGAAAACAGGGTTTACACTTTTTTTTATATTCTTTTTTTTTTTAAGTTCTGCTAGGGGATTTAGACTTGTGATTGTTCCTTCATTGCTACAACATACTACAATTCATCTTTATTTCTTGTCCATTCATCTATCTCCTAAAGACAGGGCTTAATAATTGTGCAAAGAGTTGGGGCCCTCATTACAACCTATTGTCATCTGTCATCTGCCTTTGACACAGTGGACCATTCCCTCTTACTACAGACTCTCTCATCTCTTGGCATCACGGACTTGGCCCTATCCTGGATCTCTTCAAACCTAACAGACCGGACATTCAGTGTTTCACAAACTACCTCCTCATCTCGCCCCCTATCAGTTGGTGTCCCCCAAGGTTCAGTCCTAGGACCCCTGCTCTTCTCCATCTACACCTTCGGCCTTGGACAGCTCATAGAGTCTCACGGCTTTCAGTATCACCTCTATGCTGATGACACACAGATCTACCTCTCTGGACCTAATATCACCTCCTTACTAACCAGAATCCCACAATGTCTGTCCGCTATTTCATCCTTCTTCTCTGCTAGATTTCTAAAACTTAACATGGATAAAACTGAATTCATCATCTTCCATCCACCTCCCTCAACCCCCCCATCTGACTTATCCATCAAAGTTAATGGTTGCCCACTCTTCTCAGTCCCACAAGCACGCTGCCTCGGGGTAACCCTGTACTCTAATCTCTCCTTCAAACCTCATATCCAAACCCTTTCCACTTCCTGCCAACTCAAAATATCTCCCGGATCTGCATGTTCCTCAGCAAAGACTCTGCAAAAACACTAGTGCATGCCCTCATCATCTCCCGCCTCGATTACTGCAACCTCCTGCTCTGTGGCCTCCCTTCCAACAGTCTTGCACCCCTCCAATCTATCCTAAACTCTGCTGCCAGACTAATCCACCTGTCCCCCCGCTACTCCCCGGCCTCTCCCCTCTGTCAATCCCTTCACTGGCTCCCCATTGCCCAGAGACTCAAGTTCAAAACCCTAACTCTGGCATACAAAGCCATCCACAACTGTCTCCTCCATACATCTGTGACCTAGTCTCCCGGTACTTACCTAAACGCAACCACCGATCTTCACAAGATCTCCTGCTCTACTCCCCTCTTATCTCCTCTACCCACAATCGCACACAAGATTTTTCCCGTGCATCCCCCTACTCTGGAACTCTCTACCCCAACATATCAGACTTTTGCCTACCGTGGAAAGCTTCAAAAGGAAGCTGAAGACCCACCTCTTCCGATAAGCCTACAACCTGCAGTAACCCTCGCTCCACCACACAACTGCACGGCCAGCTGTACCCTCACCTACTGTATCCTCACCCATCCCTTGTAGATTGTGAGCCCTTGCGGGCAGGGTCCTCGCTCCTCCTGTACCAGTCGCTGATTTGTTTTGATCAAGATTATTGTGTTTATGCTATGTATACCCCTTTTTCCCATGTAAAGAGTCATGGAATAAATGGGGATATAATAATAAATAATAATAATAATCGAGACTTTGCAATTACTTTGTTGGGGAATTATGGGTCTACAGAGAGTGGGACCCTTTTCCTTTGTCTAAACACTTAGATTCTGTGTCTTTTATTGACTTTGGCACATAAGGGGTGTAAGGTGGCAGCTGGACAGGTCTTCGGTGGGAGGTATGTGTCCCTGAGGTGCCAAGCCTTGGTGATGTAGGAGAAGCAGGCTCCAGCATACATAGTGCTGAGAGGTGTTTAATGGGCCCGGATTATGAGTCCAGGGTTTATGAGCAGCTGAAAGAGCTGGGTGGGATCGGCTGCTCACTTACCTCCAGTCCAGGTCTTGAAATGTCTGATTTAAGGCAACTGTTGCTGTCTGACTTGGTTTGTGTGTTTCAAATGTAAGGGGCACAGGGCGGTAGTCGTGGCCGAGGGGTTGCTGTTCTCCCACACTCTGGCTCCCAATAAATAAAATATAATGTCCTGTGTGTCTTTTGGTTTGTGTGTAATGGACAACACTCACTTTTGTTCCACGAGGTTCCATCTGTCCCACGGTCCTGGGTCCGGGCTCGATCACACAGTTCACATCAGACTCTTGACTCGTTTTCAACAGTTCAACTTTATTCAATATGCTCAGTTCATAGTTGATCATGGGTTCAACACAGGGTAACACAGCATGCGGCCCCTGAGGCTGCTTTATGTGCCCCACAGGCATCACAGACCCCTTGACGATCCCGACCTGGTGCAGGAGGAACCGCCGACAGCAGCGCTGCATTGCCGCTCAGAGACAGTCTCCCAGCATAGTATTACCAATGCCAGCCGCTACCCAATCAGGAGCTGACATCTGCGTCCCAGCACAGCTGCGTATGACATCACTGCCATGCGCTGATGTCAGCTGCTGGCCTCTGATTGGCCGGCGGCTGGAATTGGTAATGCTATGCTGGGAGATGGTCTCTGCGCGGCAATGCAGCGCTGCTGTCGGCGGCTCCTCCTGCACCAGGTCGGGATCGTCAAGGGGTCTGTGATGCCTGCGGGCCACATACGCACAAAGGACACCGAGGAAACGGAGGATAGGTGAGAAAAATCTTTTTTTCTCTCTCTTTTGTGTGCGTGTGAAGAACAGTACAATATGGGGACATATCCACAATATGGGGACCTGGACAGGGCATTACTACCGGATTAGGACAAGGATGGGGCTCATTACTACAAGATTAGGACAAGGATGGGGCTCATTAGTACAAGATGGGTACCAGGATGGGCTCATTACTACAAGATGGGTACCAGGATGGGCTCATTACTACAAGATGGGTACCAGGATGGGCTCATTACTACAAGATGGGGACCAGGATGGGCTCATTACTACAAGATGGGGACCAGGATGGGCTCATTACTACAAGATGGGTACCAGGATGGGCTCATTACTACAAGATGGGGACCAAGATGGAGCTCATTACTACAAGATGGGAACCAGGATGGGTACATTACTACAAGATGGGGACCAACAGGATGGGGCACATTATTACAAGATGGGGACCAGGATGGGTACATTACTCCAAGATGGGGACCAGGATGGGCACATTACTACAAGATGGGAACCAGGATGGGCACATTACTCCAAGATGGGGACCAGGATGGGCACATTACTACAAGATGGGGACCAGGATGGGTACATTACTGCAAGATGGGGACCAGGTTGGGCACATTACTCCAAGATGGGGACCAGGATGGGCACATTACTACAAGATGGGGACCAGGATGGGTACATTACTACAAGATGGGGACCAGGATGGGTACATTACTACAAGATGGGGACCAGGATGGGTACATTACTACAAGATTAGGACCAGGATGGGGCTCATTACTACAAGATGGGGACCAGGATGTGTACATTACTACAAGATTAGGACCAGGATGGGCACATTACTACAAGATGGGGACCAGGATGGGGCTCATTACTACAAGATTAGGAGCAGGATAGGTACATAACTACAAGATGGGGACCAGGATGGGCACATTACTCCAAGATGAGGACCAGGATAGGGCACATTAGTACAAGATTAGGAGCAGTATGGGGCTCATTACTACAAGATGGGGACCAGGATGGGGCATTACTACAAGGTTAGGACCAGGATGGGTACATTACTACAAGATGGGGACCAGCATGGGCCATTACTACAAGATGGGGACCAGGATGGGTACATTACTACAAGATGGGAACCAGGATGGGTAGATTACTACAAGATTAGGATCAGGATGGGCAGATTACTACAAGGTGGGAACCAGGAACCAAGGTATAAAAAAAATAAAATAAACACGGCAAAAATGTTCAAAAGGTGTATACAAAAAAAATGGTCTCACTAAAAATGTCACTTTGACCTGCAACGAATCGGCCCCCCAATTTCAAATTTTTTCCATGTGCGGCCCATATACCCAGCCGAGTTTGAGACCCCTGCTCTAATAGCACTTCCTGGCCCTAGGGATGTCTCGACTAGAACAGCAGCTTCCCAGGACTCTACCCCGACTTGTCTCTGTGGATCTCTGTCCATTCTCCCCTTGGGAGATGAAAATAAGGTAGGCTCCTCCATACCCTGTCCCAGCCGTAGGCCGCAGACATTAAAGAATTTCCCACTGAATGTTGTTGCTGCCGTCCTCATACTGTCTTCTATCACTGTTACTTGATTCTTCAGGTTGCTCTGTTCCCTGAATGACCCTTGGCCCACTGGCCCTAAACTGGCCCCTTCCAGCAAATTCACCCTCACTCTCTCTAATTCCTCGACTCCACTTAACCTAGAAATACTTCCCCTAATATAACCTTGTTCCCCCTCCCTAAATAGGGGTGTTTTTGTAAATGTTAACCCCTGCCTTATTCTAACTTACTTCTTCCTGGACTACAGTGCCCTCCACTGTACTTCCCAATCCTAGCTATACCTATTACTAGTGTTGAGCGATACCTTCCGATATCAGGAAATATCGGATTGGATTGGATCGGGCTGATACTCAAAAAGTATCGGATATCGCCGATTCCGATACCGGAAACCAATGCAAGTCAATGGGACACAAATATCGGAATGAAAATAAACCCTTTATTTCCTTGTAGGTTAATTCTACATGAAGGAAAACAACTAACAATAATGTAGAATGCATTGGGGGAGGTGGTTGCCCAAATCGATGGGAACAGTGCTCACAGTGAAACATGTGTGGCACCCCAGGGGTCTGGTTTCCACAGTAACAGCAATGTTATGTCTGAGAGCAGGTGGGAGGTCTCTTGGTCAGGGATCCTATGCATGCCACACCTCCTGCCCAGTCCTGGGAGGGGAAGAACTTCCCCTATATAAACCTAGGGCTGAGGCAGGGTTAGAGTAGAGAAGAAGTAGAGACAGAGAAGAGAAGCAGATATAGGAAAGGAACATCAGGAGCTCTGTGGGAGCAGTGCTATAAGGAGTCAGGGGCTGGCAGCTGCAGAGCTCGCCCTGACTGAGAAGCTATCACCGGACCCGGAGTCCGAGGCTGTGGGGACTAATCTTTACCCAGCAGCAGAAACCGCCCGGCAGGGGATTTCAGGTCCTCTGGCCAAGAAACCCGAAGGCACGGTCACACGCGTGGGACCAGCACCGCCGTCGTGGAGCGGACGCCACTAGAAGGCCCCGAGTCGCCGGCCATACGGGTGAGCACCACACGGTACACTCAGGGACGTGGGCTACTTATACCCGCCTCTAGCAAGGTAGCCAGAAGAGTACAGTCAGTTTGGGAGGCCTACAACTCTGCCTGGCCAGGGGAGATCCCATCTGCTCAAGGACTGACCAGGCCCCGATCGCTAGCCAGTACTCCGGGAGGGTCTATCTTTATCACCAGTAAAGACCCTGAACTACACCGCATCGTCTCTGAGTGATTCCTGCTACCCCCATCATCCACGTCGGCTGCCCTGAGGCCATACCCCTCCCGTTGGGGGTGATACTATCACGCTGCACAATCCTACCACCGGCCTCAGCGGTCTGCCCTGCAGCGGCAGCTCCTTCGCTGCATTCAACGGGTGGCGTAGTCGTCCAACATCTACCGCTAATACATCGCCGCTCAGTTTGACTCCCTGGGCACGGACCGGGTCACCGCCACGAGACTACAACCCTCAACAGATCCGGCTCCGGGTAAGCTCCCGTGCGCGCGATGCCGCGCGACGCAGCAGGCCCAGGGGCGCGTCAACTTTTGGCGTAGTCGGCAGGATCTCGTGCCCGCAACCACCGGGTACTGCGTGCCTGAAAAAGACTGTTCAAACTTACCAGTGGTGAAGATTCCCGCCATCCGTGGAGGTTTCCCGCCATCCGGCGCCATCTTCTACCTTCTTCCCGCCATCCGCGAAGTTTTCCCGCCATCCGGCGCCATCTTCTGCCTTCTTCCCGCCATCCGTGGAGTTTTCCCGCCGTTGGACGCCATCTTGAAGACGCCGCGCGGGAAGAAGAGGGGCGTGGACTCCGAAAGCGCGCGAGAACTGAAGCCCCGCCTCACGTCCGGACGTTGCGTAAGGTCCTGGAAGGAGCCCAGCAGACGCCAACGTCACAGGAGCGCGACGGAAGGTCCTCAACCCTGACGATCCACTAAGGAGCCGCGGCCTACGGAAGAGGATCATCGCAAGGTAGGCCACGGTCCACTAGGGGGGAGGAAGATGTCAGATACGGAGGAGAGCTTCACTGCCTCAACCCCCGCCAGCGCCACCGCTGCTGCAGTCATGCCTTTCACCATGCCCTATATCCCGGGAGCGGCCTGGCTACCCCAGTACTCAGGGGAGTCACATACCCTGCATGACTTTAGAGAAAAGCTGGATAGCCTCTTCCAGGTGTATCCCCTCACAGAAGAGCAAAAAGTGAGCATCCTGGTGGCCCAATTAACCGGGGCAGCCCAAAGGGAGGTAAAGTCCTGGCCACCTGGGGGGAGGACTGTTGCAGGGATACTAACCCGGCTGAGGGACACCTTTGATACCCGCACCTCAGCCGAGATCAAGCTTAGATTCTACGGGTGCAAGCAGCGAGCACACGAGAGTATAAGGGACTATGCCCTGAACCTACAAGAGGCCCTGAGAGCCATTAAGCAGACCGACCCTGACGGCGTGGGAGACGAGGACAGGCTGTTGACTGAACAATTTATAGAGGGTTTATATTGCAATGCCCACCGAACCCAGTTGCGGGCAATGGCCTTACAGGACCCTCATCTGGGATTTGCACAGTTCAAGGACAGAGCCATCCGGGTGCTCCGAGAACCGGCACCAGGTGGCGTTGAGACCCACAGACGCCCCACTACCACTTACCACCAGGAGGCGGCACCCTCGTCGGCAGGGCCTGTGGGAGCTGATGCGCAGGCTTTGAACAATGACCCGGCTCCAGACCTGCACCATCAGGTCCAAGAGCTAGCTAAAAGCGTTGCCGCGCTAACCCGAACTGTGCAGTCTTTACAGGTTTCCACTCCAGGGAAGATCCAGCTGGCATCCGGACCGGAGGACATCCCGTGGCGTCGACCAAGGAGGACCCCACCGGCCAGAGGAAGACCCAGCGACCGATACAACGAGGACGGACAACCCATCTGCCGCCGCTGCAATCAACCCGGACATATGGCAAGGTACTGTCCTTTAAACTGGCACAACCTGGGGTAGAGGGCCAAACCCCAGGAAAAAGATCATCAGGCCCATCGAACTGGCGCGACAAATATGTGGGAGGACGTCCAGTCTTGCCTGTGGTACTGGATGGCATCCCCATGAGTGCCCTACTGGACACCGGGTCACAGGTTACCACTATCCCGTACGTGCTCTTCAAGCAGTACTGGAATGACTCGGATATCACCCGCTACCCTGACGACTTGAGTATCATCGCCAGCAATGGTCAGCCCGTGCCACAGATTGGATTTAAAGAGGTGACCATTAAAATCGGTAGAGTCGAATTGGCGGCACAGGGACTGATCATTGTAGACATTGACAAGCACGAGAGTCACCCAAAGATAACTCTAGGAACTAATGTAATTGAAAATTGTCTTGCAGAGTTGATTTTCCTTTTACAGCAGGTTGCCAAGAACGCCAGCTCCGGCCAGCAGCGAGTGCTCCAGAAAGAGATCCGGGCACTGATGCGACGGCAACAGATAGAACTCTCCGGTGGTGAGATTGGTAGCGTAAGAATGTGTGACCCTTTTCCTATTGCCATGCCCCCAAAAAGTGAAATGATGATTTGGTGCCGGGCAGCTATTGGTCTGAGAGGTAGAGATTACCAGGCGATGGTAGAACCAGTTTACTCAGACAGTAGGCCCACCATTTTGACAGCACGGGGGGTGGTCAATGTACGCCATGGGAGGGTGCCCGTTCGCATAATAAATATCGGGAAGAGGGAAGTGTACCTGCCCCGGTATGCCACGCTAGCCAAATTGTATACCATCAATCAAAATTCCATACAGTCCGTAGAACCCTTGCCTCCATCTTCCCCGGAGGAAAGTAACGGCTCTAAGGAAACAATGGAGGACTGGTGTCAGCAACTACATTTGGGTACTGACTCCACTCCCTCACACCAGAGACAGGGAGTCTATCGGGTGGTTCAAGAGTACGAGAGAGTGTTTAGTAAACACCCGTTAGACTTCGGGCGAGTCAAGGGGGTAGAACACCACATCCCCACGGGAGACCATCTTCCCATAAAATAGAGGTATCGACCCGTACCCCCTGCACACTACCAACACGCCAAGGGGATGCTTAGGGACATGAAGGAGGCTGGGGTGATCAGGGATAGCTGTAGCCCCTGGGCAGCTCCACTAGTCTTAGTCAAAAAGAAAGACAACACCATGAGGATGTGTGTAGATTACCGGAAAATCAACCGTATCACACACAAGGATGCGTACCCCTTACCAAGGACAGAGGAGTCTTTGGCTCCTTTAAGATCTGCTAACTTCTTCTCTACCTTGGATCTCACTAGCGGGTACTGGCAGGTTCCTGTAGCAGAGGCGGACCGGGAGAAGACCGCATTCACCACCCCGATGGGACTTAGCGAGTTCACCTGCATGCCGTTCGGACTCTGTAACGCACCAGGAACCTTTCAACGATTAATGGAGTGCTGTCTGGGCCACAAAAACTTCGAAACGGTCCTGTTGTACCTGGACGATGTCATCGTATATTCCAAGACTTATGAGGACCACCTGAAACATCTGGCGGAAGTGTTCGAAGCTCTGGCAAACTACGGCCTAAAGGTAAAACCCTCCAAGTGTCACCTCCTAAAACCAAAGGTGCAGTACCTGGGACACGTGGTGAGTGCTGACGGAGTGGCTCCTGACCCTGATAAGATCACCGCAATTAAGGAATGGCCAAGCCCCTCCAGCGTAAAGGAAGTGAGGCAGTTCCTCGGGTTGGTAGGCTACTACCGAAGGTTCATACCCGGTTTCACCAAAAAGGCAGCTCCTATGCAGGACCTCCTGATAGGCCAGTCCAGGAAGGCCAAGAACCAGAAGCCACCCTTCAGATGGGAGAAGCTGGAAGAAGAGTCCTTCCGCCAGCTGAAGATGGCCCTCACGGGGGATGAAATCCTGGCATACCCTGATTATAGCCAGCCCTTTATCCTCTACACCGACGCCAGTAACATCGGGCTAGGAGCCGTACTGTCCCAGATTCAGCAGGGGAAAGAACGGGTAATTGCTTACGCCAGCCGAAAACTGCGACCCACCGAAAGAAACCCTGAAAATTACAGCTCATTTAAGCTAGAGTTCCTGGCAGTGGTGTGGGCAGTCACCGAACGCTTTAAGCACTACCTCGCTTCTTCCCGGTTCACCGTGTACACGGATAACAACCCGTTGACACACCTGGACACAGCAAGACTCGGTGCCCTAGAGCAGAGATGGATGGCCCGCTTGTCCAACTATGAGTTTACAATCAAATACCGGGCAGGACGCTCCAATACCAACGCAGACGCCCTGTCCAGGATGCCAAACCTACCGGACGTAGGGGAAGATTCAGAGGAACTGGAAGAAGTTGAACTCCCCGCATTCCACCGTCATGGGACTATCCAGTATTCCCACCGTGTAAGGAGTAAATCCGGTACGTTCAACCCTTTACCTCATTACAACTGGGCGGAGACGCAAGACAGTGACCCTGCCGTCCGACTGGTAAAGGAGATGCTGACTCGGCCAGATGCACGCCTTGACCCAGACGCTCCGGAGGAAGCCAAGCAACTGTGGGCTGAGAAGAGTCGATTGTTCCTTTACAAGGGGAAGTTGTGCCGCAGAATGGTTAACTCCCGGACGCATGAACTAATCTGGCAAGTAGTGGTGCCAAGAAGAGACGCAGCTATGGTGATGGAGGCATACCACGACGGAGCTGGGCACTTCGGATGGAAGAAGCTGGAGTTCCTGCTGCGCGGGCGGTTCCATTGGGTGGGCATGAGAGGAACCATCGAGAGGTGGTGCAGAGACTGTGGCCCGTGCAACTTAAGAAGGAAGGACCGTGCCAGCCAGAAGACTCCCCTGCAGTCCATCGTCACCCGGCAGCCGTTGGAACTGGTAGCCTTGGATCATGTAAAACTGACCCCAAGCAGAAGTGGCTACGTCTACGCACTAACCATCGTGGATCACTACTCCCGGTTCTTGGTTGTGGTCCCCGTCAAGGACTTAACAGCTCGAACAGCAGCTAGAGCCTTCCAGCAGCATTTCTGCCGTCCACACGGGTACCCGGACCAAGTGTTGACGGATCAGGGACCTGCCTTTGAAGCGGAAGTCTTCCAAGAATTCTGCACTCTGTATGGCTGCCGGAAGATAAGGACGACACCCTATCATCCGCAAACTAATGGACTTTGTGAGAAAATGAACCAGGTGGTAATGGATCTTCTGAAAACGTTGCCCCTGGAAGAACGCAGTCTGTGGCCTGAGAAGCTGCCCGACCTGGTGGACCTATACAACTACATCCCTGTAGGTTCCACCAACTGTACCCCGGCTTACCTAATGAGGGCAAGGCCTGGTAAGCTACCTGTTGACCTGGAGATGGGAGTCCTGACGCCCGAGGACACTTCACCGGAAGCAGACTGGGACACAGAGAGGCAGCAGCAGTACCGGAAAGTACAGGAGAGCGTGGAGCGAAGTCTCTGTCTCGCTAGGGAAAGACAAGAGAAAACTTACAACCAGTATGCTCCCGCTGTTCCCCTGGTACCCGGAGAGCAGGTCTTGAAGAGGAAGAGACGGCTCCACAAGTTGGACGACCAGTGGGAGAAGGACCCGTACACCGTACTGCCCTCAAGCCACGACAACCCAAAGGTCTGTACCATCAGTAAAGACGGAGGGGAAACCACAGCCATTGTATCCCGGGATCACCTGAAGAAGTGTCCCGAACAGCTACGGAACCCAGAAGGAGAGCAAGAAGACCCTCGACCCGTAGAGGAAAGGGAAGATATGGTTAGTACTGTGCTCGGAGACTTCCCTCGGTCCTGGACTCAAGTCAATGGTGCAGTTGTGGTACCCGTCCTCACGTTCCTCCAACCAGCATCCCAAGTGCCTACGGAGCAACAGGAAGAGCTGGAAGAGCAGCCGGTCCAGGAGGCAGCAGACTCCACACAAGCAGAACAGGAGGATCAACCCTCTGCTCATAGTGAGCCTGCCGTACCCCTAGTGAGCCAAAGAGCCCGTAGACAGCTGCCCAGTTTACCCTTGACAGCTCCTACACCCTGTAGTTCAGGGCCAGACAGTCAGCTCCGTAGGTCCACTAGGGCCACTAGAGGCCAGTTACCCGAACGATGGAAGGATTTGAAGTGTTTAAATTGTTTTATTTGTGGTCACCTGTCTGTTACTTGTAAATAATTATGTGTTTCTAGTTATTTTTAGGAGTCCTTGGTGGATTTACCGGGAATCCTTGTACAATTGGTTGGAGCGTAACCTAGGAATGGACTAAAGACTGTTAAGGACTCAGGGCAGGACAGACCCCTACCTGGTTACGTCTCCCTGTTTTGGTGAAATGGACACCTTGCTTTTCTTCAAAACTGCACCCGGTTGCGGACACGCCGTAACCATCTTTATGTGTTTTTCTTATTGTATTATTATTGTTTATACCTTGTTATGTTTTTCTAAAAATATGTTTAGTCCCGGAGTACTAAATTTCACTAGGGGGGAATGTGGCACCCCAGGGGTCTGGTTTCCACAGTAACAGCAATGTTATGTCTGAGAGCAGGTGGGAGGTCTCTTGGTCAGGGATCCTATGCATGCCACACCTCCTGCCCAGTCCTGGGAGGGGAAGAACTTCCCCTATATAAACCTAGGGCTGAGGCAGGGTTAGAGTAGAGAAGAAGTAGAGACAGAGAAGAGAAGCAGATATAGGAAAGGAACATCAGGAGCTCTGTGGGAGCAGTGCTATAAGGAGTCAGGGGCTGGCAGCTGCAGAGCTCGCCCTGACTGAGAAGCTATCACCGGACCCGGAGTCCGAGGCTGTGGGGACTAATCTTTACCCAGCAGCAGAAACCGCCCGGCAGGGGATTTCAGGTCCTCTGGCCAAGAAACCCGAAGGCACGGTCACACGCGTGGGACCAGCACCGCCGTCGAGGAGCGGACGCCACTAGAAGGCCCCGAGTCACCGGCCATACGGGTGAGCACCACACGGTACACTCAGGGACGTGGGCTACTTATACCCGCCTCTAGCAAGGTAGCCAGAAGAGTACAGTCAGTTTGGGAGGCCTACAACTCCGCCTGGCCAGGGGAGATCCCATCTGCTCAAGGACTGACCAGGCCCCGATCGCTAGCCAGTACTCCGGGAGGGTCTATCTTTATCACCAGTAAAGACCCTGAACTACACCGCATCGTCTCTGAGTGATTCCTGCTACCCCCATCATCCACGTCGGCTGCCCTGAGGCCATACCCCTCCCGTTGGGGGTGATACTATCACGCTGCACAATCCTACCACCGGCCTCAGCGGTCTGCCCTGCAGCGGCAGCTCCTTCGTTGCATTCAACGGGTGGCGTAGTCGTCCAACATCTACCGCTAATACATCGCCGCTCAGTTTGACTCCCTGGGCACGGACCGGGTCACCGCCACGAGACTACAACCCTCAACAGATCCGGCTCCGGGTAAGCTCCCGTGCGCGCGATGCCGCGCGACGCAGCAGGTCCAGGGGCGCGTCACATGAAAAGCCGGCAATTCAGCAGCGGCATACACCGGTACCCGACAATTTAGAACAGAAAGAATAGAACATCACACATAGATTAGATAGATAGAAACATGTCAGTCACATATATAAGAAGTACAGTGACAGTGTTGGTTACTGTACTTGTCATTTAGTGTAAAGGATTTATTTAAAAAAATAATAGTGTTTTCATGCACCATCACTTTAAAAAAGCCGGCCGGCAATTCAGCAGCGGTACCCGACAATTTAGAATTACCTTTACCTTATATCTACGTCCTAATTCCTCAGACTAACACTTTCTCTGATATTGTCACAGTATCATAAAACATGCATGGTAATATTCATAAGTCATCCACAATATGCACTTTACAAGAATGTACGTATTTAATGAAGAAGAGATGAAGGGCATGAATACACCCTTACTCAAGGTGAGGAGTCCTTGCATGTGCTGCTCAGTCTGAGATAAAAGGACTGACATTTAAACCACTGATCCATAAGTTTTATGGCCTGGTTATTTTCCATTTTTTTCTGTTATACCTTTTTGTACCTGGAAAAGGCTGTTTTATTTTGATAACCCTGATATTTTATGAACTTATAATAAGCCGCCTGTTTTTTTTGAGTGAAAGAACTGAATCCTGTGTGTGAACCATTATCTACCATGTGAACCACCATCTACCACAGAGCCGATCCCTGCAGGGTATATTGCTGAGATCAGAATTATCTCTGCAGTTACAGATGGTTGTCAGCTGTACAACCCAACCAATATCCGCTATGTATGGAGCAGGCTCAGCTCCTGAGCCCGCACCATGCACCTCCTGCCCACATGTGATGTACATGCATGTGACATGATGCTAAGGGTTAAAAGAACACTAAATACTAGGGATATCTCAGTATTTTCTAACGTTACATAGTTACATAGCTACATATGTTGCATAAAGACCTGGGTCCATCAAGCTCAACCTTCCTCCCCCAATTGTACTTTGCGTGACCAATTTAACTATAACATACAATGTTATGTGTACTGAGGAAATCATCCACCCCTTTTTTAAAGCTGTTATAGTGTCGGCCATTACTACCTCTTGTGGTTGGCATTCCACAGACTGACTGTAAAGAACCCTTTCCTGTTTAGGTGACGGAATCACCTTTCTTCCACCTGTAATGAGTGCCCCCTGGTCTTTAGTATGGTCTTTGGAAGGAATAAGTCATGTGCTTGTCCTTTGTACTGACCACACATATATTTATACATGTAAATGAGATCTCCTCTGAGGCATCGTTTTTCTTAACTAAACAAGCCCAACTTTTTCAACCTCTCACCATATGAGAGGCCTCCATCCCTTCTAATAATCTAGTTGCCCGCCTTTGAACTGACTCTAACTTCTGAATATCCTTTTTAAAATGTGGAGCCCAAAACTGGATCCCATATTCCAGATGTGGCCTCACCAGTGATTTATAAAGGGGTAACAATACCTTGGGATCGCGGGATTTTATTTCTCTTTTTATACATCCTAAAACCTTATATGCTTTTGCGGAGGCTGCTGCTTGACATTGAGTACTGCTGCTCAGCTTACTCGTAACCAGAATACCCAAGTCCTTCTCCTGTTCTGTAATCCCGCATATACTCCCATTTAATGTGTATTCAGCAATGGGATTACTCTTCCTCCTAGGTGCATTACTCTACATTTATCTACATTAAACCTCATTTGCTAAGTATTTGCCCATTCAGTAATCTTATCCAGATCGTTTTGCAATATTGTAATGTCAAGATCAGATTTTAATATCCTACATAGTTTGGTATCGTCAGCAAAGACTGACACTTTACTCTCAATCCCATCCCCAAGGTCATTAATAAAGAGGTTAAAAGAATCGGTCCTAGCACAGATCCCTGCGGTCCCCACTGCTGACTATTATCCCATTTAGAGAATGTACCATTTATGATGACTCTGTTTCCTATCTTTTAGCCAATTCCTTACCCATCTGCATATAGTTCCCACAAGTCCTTGCTTCTGTAGCTTCAGTATAAGGCTGCTATGTGGTGCAGTATCAAATTCCTTTGCAAAGTCCAGATAAATCACATCCGCCTCATTACCAACATCCAAATTTGCACTTACCTCCTCATAGAACCCCAACATCTTGGTTAGACACGACCTATCTTTCATGAATCCATGCTGATTAGTAGTGATGAACAAGCACTAAAATGCTCGGGTACTGTCACGCCAGGTGTGAGTGCAATACAGGGGGGAAAGTTAAAGGGAGCCCAGACACTAGGGAAAGGGGAAGTGATGACCTCCTAAACTGGACTAGCGTCACCCTGTCTTCCCCTACAGTCCCTATACAGCCTCCGTAGCTGTCGCCGATCACGTGCCTCGCCCCACTATCCCTGGCGTAAGGCTACAACTGGGGGTGGAAGGAGATGAGCACTAGTCAACCTCCGCTAGCACTCTAAAGACAAAAGGGGAAGACAACACAGGGGAATTACAACTTAGCTTTAGAAGAAACTCCAACAGGGCACACGGCCTCAAGACTCCAAAGAGGACGTGATGCTACTTCAGGCAAGTTCCAAGAAGGAATGAGTATAACTGGCAACGCCCACCTAGACACACTAGGTATATATACACCCAGACTAAAGGGAGGTCCTTAACACAGCCTCCTATCTAGGCAGCTGTCTGCATTGCCAAACGTGGAGATCTCCTGCAAACCATTGCAGGGTGACCGTCACCTCTGACACATCCGTTACAGTACCCCCCCTCCCTCTACGAGTGGCCTCCGGACACTCAGGACCAGGTTTTTCAGGAAAAGAGGTGTGAAAAGAGCGAACCAATCTGGGAGCATTCACCTCTGACGCTGAAACCCACATCCTGTCCTCCGCACCATAGCCTTTCCTTTGCACCAAGTATTGCAGAGAACGACGTTGGAGATGAGAATCTACTATCCTCGAAATCTCGAACTCCAAATTATCATCAACCATTACTGGGGGCGGTGGTAGAGGTGAGGGCTCAAGAGGTTCTACGTACCTTTTGCGTAAGGACCGGTGGAACACATTGTGAACCTTAAGGGCCCAAGGAAGTTCAAGACGAAACGCTGCTGGGTTAATGACGGCGGTAATTTTGTAGGAACCAATAAACCTAAGTCCCAGCTTCCAAGAAGAAACTTTCAATCTTATATTCTTGGTAGATAACCACACAAAGTCATTCACATTCAGGTCCGGACCTGGCAAGCGTTTTCTGTCAGCCATATGTTTTTACCTGTCACCCATGGTCTTCAAATTACACAGAACACCCTGCCACACCGAGGAGAGCGACAAAGCAAACCGTTCCTCTTCAGGAACTCCTGAAGCTCCTCCCCCACTGAAAGTACCAAACTGTCGATGCACCGAAAAACGGTGACCTGACAGTGGATTCTTGACGATTATTGATGGAAATTTCTGTCAGCGGTAAGTAGGATGCCAAATTCTTCTGATTTTCGGAGACAAATCACCTGAAGTATGTCTCCTAGTTCTGATTGACCCGCTCGGTCTGACCATTCGACTGAGGGTGGAAGGCAGAGGAAAAGGACAGCTGCACCCCGAATCGAGAACATAATGCCTTCCAGAAATTGGAAACAAACTGGGTTCCCCGGTCAGACACCACATCAGAGGGAACCCAGTGAAGCTTAACAATCTCATTTATGAACACCTGAGCAAGTGTCTTAGCATTGGGAAGTGCAGGTAAAGCGACGAAGTGAACAATTTTACTGAACCTATCTACTACTACCAAAACCACCGTTTTGCCTGCAGAAACTGGTAGGTCAGTAATAAAATCCATGGACAAGTGTGTCCATGGCCTGCTAGGGATAGGTAGCTGAAGAAGAGTACCAGACGGATGGGTGTGCGAAACCTTAGAACGCGCGCAAATACTACAAGCAGCTATGTGTTCAATTACATCCCGATGCAACCCCCGCCACCAAAAATGACAAGCGAGGAGGTCTGCGGTTGCCTTACCACCTGGATGCCCAGCAAGCACAGAGTTATGATGTTCCTTGATCACTTTACGGCGCAGATCAGGTGGTACAAATAATTTTCCTGAAGGTCAAGAGGCAGGGGCGTCCCCCTGAGCCTCCAGCACCTCACCCTCTTGTTCAGGAAAAAGAGCCAAAATAACTACCCCTTTCTGTAATATCGGGGCAGGGTTCTTATGGTCGCCACCACAGGAAAGCTCCGGGACAAAGCATCAGCCTTGACGTTTTTGACCTCTGGACGAAAAGTGAAAACAAAATTGAACCTAGTAAAAAACAGGGACCATCTGGCTTGCCTAGGGTTGAGACGTTTAGCTGACTGGAGATATGACAGGTTCTTATGGTCAGTAATAACAGTAATAGGATGGACAGCCCCGTCCAACCAGTGTCGCCATTCCTCGAACGCCAATTTGATCGCCAAAAGTTCCCTATTACCCATGTCATAATTTCTCTCAGCTGAAGACAATTGTTTAGATAAGAAGGCGCATGGATGCCATTTACCAGGGAATGAACCCTGAGACAACACAGCCCTAACCCCGACATCCGAAGCATCGACCTCCACAATAAAGGGTTGAGAAACATCGGGTTGACTGAGTATAGATGCAGTGGCAAAATGATTCTTTAATGAAGAAAAATCCTGGAGGGAAGCATCCGACCATTTGGAAAAATCAGACCCCTTCTTAGTCATGTCAGTAAGGGGTTCCACTACAACAGAGTAATTTTGGATGAATTTCCTGTAAAAATTAGTAAAGCCCAGAAAATGTTGTAGAGCCTTCAGGTTCTCGGGACATTCCCAGTCAAGAACTGCGCGGATCTTCTCCGGATCCATTCCACAACCTGAAGATGACAAGTACCCCAAAAACTGCACCAGCTGAACAGCGAAAACACATTTCTCTAGCTTGGCATAGAGTTTGTTATCCCTTAATATCTGGAGCACCTGCTTAACATGCCCTCGATGGGTCTCAAAATCAGGTGAATAAACCAAAATATCGTCCAGATAGACCACCGCAAACCTGCCCACCAAATGATGGAAAATATAATTTATGAAATGCTGGAATACCGCAGGTGCATTGGTCAAGCCAAAAGGCATAACCAGACTCTCGAAATGTCCTTCCGGGGTATTGAATGCTGTCTTCTATTCGTCCCCTTCTTTGATTCTAACCAGATTGTAGGCTCCCCTTAAATCCAACTTGGAGAATGCCTTAGCTCCTACAACCTGGCTGAACAAATCAGGAATCAGAGGAAGAGGGTATGGATCATGGATGGTAATTTGATTTAATTCCCGGAAATCTAAATAGGGACGTAGACCACCATCTTTTTTCTTCACAAAGAAGAACCCTGCCGCCACGGGCGAAGATGAGGGTCTGATATGTCCCTTCTCCAGACTTTCCGCAATGAAATCCTTCATAGCTTGTCTCTCAGGGCCAGAAAGATTATACAGTCTGGACTTCGGGAGTTTAGCTCCGGGGGTCAGGTTAATAGGACAGTCATAAGCATGATGAGGAGGCAAATCCTGACCCCCCTTCTCAGAAAAAACTTCCTCAAAACCAGACAG
This sequence comes from Phyllobates terribilis, assembly GCF_046119375.1. NCBI lineage: Eukaryota > Metazoa > Chordata > Amphibia > Anura > Dendrobatidae > Phyllobates > Phyllobates terribilis. Next base: position 64,069,973 of record NW_027362763.1, on the reverse strand, counting down.
AAAAGCAGGCAGAAACTCCGTAGAAACAACAGCAATGGAAACATTCAGACAGTTCTCATGGCAGTAATATCCTCATTCAATAATCTCCCCGGTTTGCCAATCCACCAATGGATTATGTTTAACAAGCCAGGGGATACCTAAAGCAATCAGAGTAAGGAGATTCTCCAAAACATAGCAAGAAATGATTTCACAATGAACTGACCCGACCCTCAGTTTCACATTATGTACAATCTGAGTAAATGCTTTCTGTGCAAGTGGCGCCGAGTCAATGGCAAAGATGGAAAATGGTTCAGCTAAAGCACAGCAAGCAAGACCATGAGTTTTCACAAACTCAGCATCAACCATGCTGACCCCGCCTTCACTGTCAACAAACACAGAAATTTTTCAATTTTGCTCTCTAGCACCACCTCTGCAGTCAGGACAAAGCAGGAACTGCAGTTTGGACACAAATGCACCCCTTGTTTATCCAACTCCAGACTACCGACAGTTAATCAAGTGTCTTTTTGTTTAGGAATTGAAGGACAGGTCTCAACAAAGTGTCCCTTTCTCCCACAAAAAAAATGCACCTTTTTTCTTGCGAATCTCCGGGGAGGTGTATGATGTAGAGACACCACCTAACTGCATAGGTTCCTCCTCTTCCCCCAGTACTGGTTCACCACCAGACTGCTCCCTTGGCAAAGGTACACAATCCCGACAAGAAGGCTCCGAAGAAGAAGGTCGTACCTGTCTATCCCGAAGGGGCCTATCTAGACTTATGGCCAAAGACATGGCAGTCTCCAAGGACTGAGGGGTATCATATACAGCCAAGGCATCTTTCAACCTTTCTGTTAGCCCCTGACAAAATTGACTTTTAAGGGCTGAGTCATTCCATTTGGAATCCGTTGCCCATCTACGGAATTCCGAACTGTTTGTTTCCACTGATCGAATCCCCTGCTGAAGGCGACATAGCTTAGACTCAGCCGAGGCGACTCGGGCAGGGTCATCATACATGAGGGCAAGAGCTTCAAAAAAAACCTCCACAGATTGGAGACAAACCGAATCCTGCGGTAACGAAAACGCCCATGACTGAGGATCGCCTTGGAGTAGAGAGATCACAATACCAACCCATTGCTCCTCATTACCGGAGGAGTAGGGATGAAGTTTGAAGTACAATTTGCATGCCTCCTTAAACACAAAAAAACTTTCCCTACCTCCTGAAAACCTGTCCGGGAGGGCAACCTTGGGCTCAGGCTGGACAGGCCTACCAGCAGAGACCCCCACATTGGTGACCTGCAGTTGCTGAAACTACTGCTGCACTTAACAGTGGAGGTCATTTACCTCCAGAGACAGCCCGTGCAGCCGCTCTGCAAGCTTTGCAACCGATCCCATATCAAGGGAGAAAGGGAAAAAAGACAGAAAAAAAAAAGAAACCCAAAGTGTCAGATTTGTGTCTTTTTTTTTTTTCCAAAAGACATGCTCGGCCGGTTATAATGTCAAGCCAGGTGTGAGTGCAATACAGGGGGGGAAGGTAAAGGGAGCCCAGACACTAGGGAAACGGGAAGTGGTGACCTCCTAAACTGGACTAGCGTCACCATGTCTTCCCCTACTGTCCCTATACAGCCTCTGCAGCTGTCACCTATCACGTGCCTCGCCCTACTATCCCTGGCGTAAGGTTACAACTAGGGGTGGAAGGATATGAGCACTAGTCAACCTCCGCTAGCACTCTAAAGACAAAAGGGGAAGACAACACAGGAGAATTACAACTTAGCTTTAGAAGAAACACACAGCACACAGCACACAGCCTCAAGACTCAAAGAGGATGTGATGCTACTTCAGACAAGTTCCAAGAAGGAATGAGTATAACCGGCGACGCCCACCTAGACACACCAGGTATATATACACCCAGACTAAAGGGAGGTAGTCGCTGGGTCCTAAACACAGCCTCCTAGCTAGGCAGCTGTCTACATTGCCAAACGTGGAGATCTCCTGCAAACCATTGCAGGGCGACTGTCTGTCACCTCTGACACACTTGTGACAGGTACTCATTGCTTGGGTCGAGCAAATTGGAATGTTTGAGTGCTTGGTACGAGTAATGAGCCCAATGTAAGTCTATGGGAAACTTGAGCATTTCTCAGGCGGCTCACCACAGCGGTCTGCTGAGGGCCTAAAACTTGCACAAATAGATGGGAACAGTGCTCAAATGACATGGGAACAGCATGGGGAAGACCCCTGGAAGCATTTCTGACTCCCAGTTCACTGCTGTGAACAATGTTGTCAGAGTATTATGCCACTTTTATGGGCTCACAATAAAACATACAAAAACGAAACCAAAATGGATTTTCCTCGGAAATATGTTAAGGAACATTCTTTCCAGGGTAATGACTTGCATATAAGGCAAAATAAATAACCCTCCCTCCAAAAAAATGCTGCTCCACACCTTGGGCTATGTTCACATGTAGCATTTTTGATGCGATTTGGCACTTTGACATTGCTTTCAAAGGTGAAAAATATCTTCACCGGTAAATGTCATTTTAACATTTTATTACTTGATCTGGCCATGTGGTGCGTGAGACATGATCAGACACATCCTGTTTCATTTATGAAAGAGTGATTCTGAAAGTCACAAAGCCTATTTTTACATGGCCATCAGGCGGCCCTTACTATTGTTAGAGGGCCAGCAGCTGGCTATGCTTTGTTGTTCCCATTATTAAGGAGCAGGTCTCCTATACTGTTGTAGAGTATGCAGTAACTGTAACGCCTGCCCAAAATTTGGAAAAACCCCAATACACCTTTGAAGACACACATAGGGCCTGATTTTAAAAAATAATTTCCCATTATTAACCCCTTACTGACATTGTCAGTAATAGTATGTCCCTGTGCCCTGGGCCTATTGGACTAGGTACGTAATATTACACACAATGTGATAGCGTCCGCACAGAAGCTGTGCGGGGCGATCGCCGCCAGGTGTCAGCTGTTTCTCACAGCCCAGTACTATCTGCCAGGAGTGGTTCCTCACCGCTCCCGGCACATTAACCTCCAAAATGCTGCAATAGAAGTCGATTGCAGAATTACAGGAGCAAGGGGAGGTAAGCGCGCCCCTCTTACCTTGTTTCCTGGGTCCGGCACTGTGTCTGCTGGGTCCTGGTTGTTGCCATGGTGACCCGATGTCATCATGACTACATGCAGGTCACCAGGCTTCAGGAAGTTACTTTGATCATGCGAAGTGCATGATCAAGGTAACTTGTGCCTGTGCAGGGCTGACAGGCTGCATAGCACAGAGATGGTGCTGCATCTCTATGCTATGCAAGCGATCAGCCTGCAAAAAATGAAAGTCTCATAGTGGGACAAAGTATAAAAGTAAAATATACAGTATATATATAAAAAAGAAAAAATAATCCAAAAAATATATCTATACTGTCCCCATAAATAAATATTAATATGAAAAAAACAAAAACAAACTAATAAAAGTAGACATGATATTTGGTATCGCCGCGTCCGGAACGACCGGACCTATAAAATTGGCCCATTACTTAACCCCTTTAGTGAACATGGTAAAAAAAAAAAAAAAAAAAGAAGCAAAAAGCGATGCTTTATCATCATACTGCCAAACAAAAAGTGGAATGAAACGCGATCAAAAAGAATGTAAATAAATATAGTACCACTGAAAATGTCATCTTGTCCCACAAAAAAGAAGCCACCATACAGCTCCATCAGCATAAAAATAAAAAAGTTATAGCTCTTAGAATAAAGCAATACAAAAAAATAATTTTTTCCATAAAATAGTTTTTATTGTGTAAAAGCGCCAAAACATAAAAAAAAATATAAATGTAGTATCGCTGTAAACGTACTGACCTGAAGAATAACACTGCCTTATCAATTTTACCACACTCGGAACGGCATAAAACCCCCAAAAAAACAATTCCTGAATTGTTGGTTTTTGTTTATTCTGCCACCCAAAAATCAGAATAGAAAGAGATAAAAAAATGTTGCATGCCCGAAAATGGTACCAATAAAAACTTCAACTTGTCCCGGAAAAAACAAACCCTTACATGGCTCTGTCCACCGAAATATGGAAAAATAATTGCAAAAAGTAATCTTTGCAAAAAAAAGCGTCTTTTAGTGTGTGATAGCTGCCAAACATAAAAAAACAATATGAATCTGGTGTCACTCTAATCGCACCGACCCAAAGAATAAAGTCGTCTAATCACTTATACCACACGAGGAAGGGCTTAAAAATTAGACTCTAGGGTTAGGGTTGTGCTAGGGTTAGGGTTGTGTTAGGGCTAGTGTTGAGCTAGGGTTAGGGTTGTGATAGGATTAGGGTTGTTCTAGGGTTAGGGTTAGGGTTGTGCTAGGGTTAGGGTTAGGTTTGTAGGTTTGTACTAGGGTTAGGGTTGTGCTAGAGTTAGGGTTAGGTTTTTCCTAGGGTTAGGATTGTGCTAGGGTTATGGTTGTGCTAGGGTTGGGGTTGTGCTAGGGTTGGGGTTGTATTAGGGTTTGGGTTTTATTAGGGTAGGGGTTAGGGTTGTGTTGGGGTTGGGATTTTTTCAAAAGTAAAGAAAAAAAAATGATGACGATATGGCGACTAGTATTGAGCGCAAGTGCTCGCTACTTGAGTTTGCATCAGGTGCTCGGGTATGCACTGAGTATTACGGGTGCTCGAGTGACATGCTTGAGTCTCCGCCCCATATGTTTCGCGGCTGTTATACAGCCACAAAAACCTCATGGGGATTGCCTGCCATGCACGAGCGATCCATGCATCCTTTTTTTTGGGTGTCTAATAACCGTGAAACATGCGGGGCATGGACTCGAGCATGTCACTTGAGCACCCTCAATATATGGTTCATACCCAAGTACCTGATGCAAACTCAAGTAGCGAGCGCTTGCGCTCAAGACTAATGACAACTTATTCAATATGATGACCTAATGTTATCAAATTTTGTGTCGTACCTTCAGGTTCAAAATGTTCACTATGCCCCTTGATAAAATCCTTGATGGGACTAATTTCCAAAATATGGTCACTTGTGGAGGGTTTCCACTGTTTAAGCATATCAGGGGCTCTCCAAACGCGACATGGCGTCTACTCTCGATTCCAGCCAATTTTGCTTTCAAAAAGTCACTAAGTGCTCCTTCCCTTCTTAACCGTGCCGTGCGCCCAAGCAGTGTATTTTACCCACATATGGGGTATCGGCATACTCAGGAGAAATTGCAAAACAGTTTTTGGGGTCCATTTTCTCCTCTTACCCTTGAGAAAATAAAAAATTTGGGGCTAAAAGATCATTTTTGTGGAAAAAGTTAGATTTTTTTATTTTCATGGCTCTGCGTTATAAACACCTGGGGGTTCAGGGTGCTCACCACACATCTAGAGAAGTTTCTTGAGGGGTCTAGTTTCCAAAATGGGGTCAGTTGTGGGCGGTTTCCACTGATTAGGCACATCAGGGGCTCCCTAAACGTGACATGGCGTCCGCTAGTTATTCAAGCATATTTTACATTCAAAAAGTCAAATGGCGCTCTTTCCCTTCCGAACCCTGCCGTGTGCCCAAACAGTGGTTTTCCCCCACATATGGGGTATCTGCAAACTCAGGAGAAATTGCACAACAAATTGCATGGTGCAATTTCTCCTGTTATGCTTATCAAAATGCAAAATTGGGGGTTGAAAAACATTTTTGTGGGAAAAATGTGAAAATTTTATTTTTACATCTCAATGTTATAAACTTCAGGAGAAATTGCACAACAAATTTTAAAGTCCATTCTTTCCTATTGCCATTGCAAAAAAAAAAAAAAAAATGGGTCTAAATTAACATTTTTTTGAAAAAAGTTAAATGTTAATTTTTTTCTTCTATATTCCAAAAATTCCTGTGAAGAACCTGAAGGGTTAATAAACTTCTTGAATGTGGTTTTGAGCACCTTGAGGGGTTCAGTTTTTAGAATGTTGTCACCTTTGGGTATTTTCTGTCATAAAAGGTCCCTCAAAGTTACTTAAAATGTGATGTGGTCCCTAAAAAAATGTTTTTGTAAATTTTGTTGGAAAAATGAGAAATCGCTGGTCAAATTTTAACCCTTATAACTTCCTAACAAAAAACATTTTGGTTCCAAAATTGTGCTGATGTAAAGTAGACATGTGACTGCAAGGGCTGGCAAAAAATTGGACGCACTCCAATACCCCTTTGAAGAGACGTAGAGGAGGTCCTCATTAAAAAAATTGTTACCATTGTTAAGGAATGGGTCTCCTATACTGGTAATGCCCATGCATTGACTGCAAGGTCTGGCAAAAATTTGGACGCACTCCAATACCCCTTTGAAGAGATGTAGAGGAGGTCCTCATTTAAAAAATTGTTACCATTGTTAAGGAATGGATCTCCTATACTGGTAATGCCCATGCATGGACTGAAAAACATTTAACCCTGGGTGGTATACATGAACAGAACATACTGTATAACATACAGAATGTTAGAGGTAGGTCTCTAAAAAAATTTCCTATGGGCATCATAAACACCCTTACAAAAAAAATTATGTGGGTGTTGCATCAAGGTCACCCTGGTGATATGATGGTGGAGGATTAGGAGAAGGAGGACAACAGAAAATAGAAAAATCAGGAAACGTATACCCATGTCTGGGTGTGAAGAGGTAGTAGACCCCCCCCCAAAAAAGCCATCGGATTTGACTTTTTTGCACCCTGCTATCATCCGGTAGTGTTGAGAAGTCTGGCCCAATCAAGCCCTTGTTCATTTTTATAAGAGTCAGCCTGACAGCATTTTCAGTTGACAGGTGGATGCGGTTATCAGTTATAATGCCCCTGGCGGCACTAAAAACCCGCTCTGACAAAATACTAGCAGCAGGGCAGGCCAGGACCTCCAAGGCGTAGAGAGCTAGTTCATGCCACGTGTCCTGCTTAGATACCCAATAATTACAAGGCACAGAGGAATCACGGAGGACGTTGGTACCGTCGGCAAGGTACTCCCTCAACATCTTCCAAAACTTTTCCTTCCTTGTCAAAGTACCCCGCGCATCAGGGCTTGGGTGCTGGGAGGGTTTGAGAAAAGTGTCCCACATCTTTGACAGTGTTCCCCTGCCTCTGCTGAATCGTATTTGTGTCTCCCTTGCATGTACTCCTTGGTTATCCAAGGGACTGTGACCTCTGCTGCCAGCATTTTCAGATGGGAATTTTTTTAATAATTCCGCAACAAGGGCCTTCTGGTAATGTAACATTTTACTGGACCTCTCCGCTGCGGGAAGGAGAGATAGAAAGTTCTGCTTGTAGCGCGGGTATAGAAGTGTGACCAACCAGTAATTACTCTCGGCCCAACGCGAGGGTTATGGGAAAGGCAGAGGAGCATAAAGTCAGCCATGTGTGCCAGACTGACCAAGAAACGACTGTCCAAGCTCGTATGAATGGTGGTGTGGGTAGTACCGTCTGTAGCGTAGGAAACCAGCTCCTGTTCCTCCTCATCCTCCTCCTCCTCATTAGCACTTAATCCGCGTTGGGATGAGATGAGACTGGGCTGTGTGGCATCACCTGGTATGGTTCCTTGCTCCATCACATCGTGCTGCGTCTTCAATGCCTCCTCTTTAATTGTGAGCAGAGAGCGTTTCAGAAGACAGAGAGGTGGGACAGTGACGCTAATTATGGCGTCATCGCCGCTCAGAATCTTGGTGGAGTCCTCAAAGTTTTGGAGGACGACACAGATGTTTGACATCCATGCCTACTCCTCAGTTCTTATGTGTGGAGGCTGAACTGAATGCCGATGGGCGTGTTGAAGCTGGTACTCAACAACTGCCCTCTGCTGCTCACAGATCCTTCCCAACATCTGCAAGGTTGAGTTCCAATGCGTCGTGACATCGCACATCAGTCGGTGAGCTGGAAGCTGCAAATGCTGCTGAAGCACAGTGAGGACAGCGGAAGCTGTAAGTGACTTTCTGCAATGGGCTCACACGAGGCGTATTTTGACAAGCAGCTCAGGCAGATCCGGATAGGTTTTGAGAAACCGCTGAACCACGAGGTTAAGCACATGGGCCAGGCATCGTACGTGTGTGAGCTCGCCTCGCCTCAGAGCCACAACCAAGTTCCAGCCATTGTCACACACGACCATGCCTGGCTGTAGGTTCAGCGGTGACAGCCATAGATCTGTCTGCTCTGTTAAAGCTGTCAACAACTCTTCAGAGGTGTGCGGTTTGTTCCCTAAGCATATTAGCTTCAGGACAGCTTGTTGCCGCTTGGCCGAGGCAGTGCTGCAATGCTTCCAGCTTCCGACTGATGTGGTCATTTTGGAGATGGAGGTTGAGGAGGCTTAGGAAGAGGTGCAGGAACTGTAGAATGTGGGGGCAACCGTGATTGACCCAGGGCCCGCAATCCTTGGCGTCGGGAGGACGTATTCCATCACAGGGTCCGACTGGGTCCAGGCTTCCACTATATTAACCCAGTGTGCCGTCTTCGAGATGTACTGTTCCTGACTACAAGCACTTGTCCACGTGTCCATGGTTAGATGGAACTTCCCAGTAACTGCATTGTTGAGGGCACGGCTAATGTTGTGAGACATATGCTTGTGTAATGCGGGGACGGCATACCAGGAGAAATAGTGGTGGCTGGGGACCGAGTACCGAGCGATGGCCACCGCCTAATGTTGTGGAAAGATTCCGTCTCCATGAGACTAAAAGGCAACATTTCAAGTGCAAGCATTTGAGAAATGTGTGAGTTTAGTAGTGTGGCCTGTGGGGCGTTGGCTGCGTATTTGTGCTTGCATTCCAAGGACTGGCATAGGGACAACTGAATGCTGTGCTTGGACAAGGACGTGGACGTGCTTGCTGATGGTGGTAGTTGAGAGTGTACAACGACAGGTGCAGGGCGGGAGTCATCTTCGCTTGCGCCATGGACAGGGGATTGGCGTGCAAGCACAACAGCGGAACAGGCAGTGGTGTCACCCGCAGATGCTGTTTTTGGACCCTGGCATTCGGCCCACCTAGTTGGGTGCTTTGCTGTCATGTGCCTGAGCATGCTGGTGGTGGTTAGGCTGGTAGTTCTGCAGCCCCTGCTGTTGCTGGCCTGGCAGATGGTGCAAATTGCCTTTTTGGGGTTTTCTAGACAGTCTTTAAAAAAAAGCCAGACTCTGGAAGACCTAACAGTTGGACTGGCAACTTCCGTCGTGTTGGTGTTCCGGGGAACAGTTGCCCACCTTGTGTCTGTAGCCACCCCACTACTTGCTCCTGTATGATGTGCTGCTACGACTCCCTCCCCCTGTGTGCTGCTGTCCTCGCTCTGTATGTCACCTTGCCAGGTTGGGTCAGTGACTTCATCATCCACCAGCTTGTCTTCCACATAAGCACCCTGGGCCTCCTCTTGACTTGGTGGCAATTGTGCCTCATCATCATCATCCGCCTTTTGAGACAGTTTCCCACTGTCACCTTCATGTGACCGTGACTGCTCAAATATTTGGGCATTGCTACATGCAATCTCCTCTTGCCCCGCTTGAAGCTGGCTGGGCGAGAGGCCAGAATCTATAAATGGAAATGTGAACAGCTCTTCGGAGTGTCCAAGTGTGGGTTCAGTTGTCTCCAGGCACTTGGCATTGTGGGAGGAAGGAGGATCAGGGTGAGGAATATGTGGTGCAGACTCACGGCTACTGAGACTTGACCGTGTGGAAGACAGGGTGGTGGTGCCAAAATGACTGGAAGCATTAACTGCTATCCAACCAACAACCTTTTCACACTGCTCTGGCTTCGATAGTGGTGTTCCGCGGCCCCTAGCAAGTGGGACAGGAAGCTAGGTTGACATGATGTGGGGGCTTGTAGTGCTCCCTCAGCAGGCACAGTTTGATCTTGCCCATGGCCGCTGAATGCACTATCACTATCACGTCTACTTTCCCATCCCTTGCCACGCACCTTTACCATTTTAAATGGAGTGGAATATTTGGCCCGCTCCACAAAATGTCTGTATTATTACCGCAATAATATGCGATCAGGTGTGACGAGCACGATTTTAGGCTGTGGCCTTGTAGTAAAGTATTGGTCAGCGACCAAGTGTGAATAAATTCAACAAAACACAGATGGCTGACTTTAAATGGAGTTGAATATTTGGCGCGCTCCACAAAATGTCTGTATTATTACTGCAGTAATATGCAATCACTTGTGATGATCACGGTTTTAGGCTGTGGCCTTGTAGTATAGTATTGGTCAGCGACCAAGTGTGAATAGGTTCAACAGAGCACAGATGGCTGACTTTAAATGGAGTGGAATATTTGGCACGCTCCAAAAAATGTCATGATTATTACCGCAGTGATATGGGATCACATGTGATGATGGAAAAGTAGTTTCTCTGCTTGCACAATACAGCAATGTGAATAAAATAAAAAAAATCTGGCTGTATTCTGCTAACAAGCAAATGGAGCAGAAAAATTGAGTACTGTATTGCTTTTTAAGCAAATAATCAGGATTAACAAAAGAAAATAACCTGATATGTAGGGCTATGGATATCTGTAAAAACAGCAGCAGACAGATCATGCACAGAACATGCAATGGACCCTATTGTGCGGTATACACTGTCCACAAACCCTGCCTAACTACTGCTATCACCATTAATATATGCAGGTGGATTAGTCCTCAGAAGGACTGTGAGTTTAGATGTGTATATAGCTGTGGTATACCTCACTAAAACAACCACCAATTCTATCCCTCACTCAGCAGCAGCTCTCCCTACTCTGCCTGTTTCCAGGGCACACTGTGACAATCATAGGGTCATCAGGTCTTATATAGACCTGATGACGCTATACGGCCAGCCAATCACTGTAATACGACAACTAACATGGTTACGGCATTACAGTGAGTGGCAGGCAATCCCTGCATGTTAATTGGCTAAGGAGTGCCAAACATGTAGAGAGGGGACCCGAGCTCCTGTCCGAGGATTGCGGAAATACTCGAGGAGCGCCAAGCATCTCGCACAGTGAGATGATTAGGCGAGCTCCGAGCAGTGATGAGCACGCTCGCTCATCACTATTGATTATTAGTGATGAGCGAGTATGTTTTGTTAACCCTTTCGCCGAGTATGCTCGGGCGAGCACTGAGTAGTTACAGCTGTGTAAGAAATAGACATTCCTCACATGTATTAAAGCTGTCAAACAGTCGCAAATCATGCACACGGGAGTGATTCAAACATAACACCGAGCAGCTGTAACTACTCGGTGCTCGCCAGAGCATACTCGGCGAAAGGGTTAACAAAATATACTCGCTCATCACTACTGATTATCATTTATTATATTATTCTCTGCGATATAACTCTGCAGGTCATCTCTTATGATACCCTCAAAAACTTTTCACACTACCAATGTCAGACTTAGTAGATGGTAGTTACCTGGATCCACCTTCTTACCTTTCTTAAATATCGGTACCACATAAGCTATCCTCCAATCCTGTGGCACTGACTCTGTTATAAGAGAGTCTAAGAATATGAGATACAGCGGTCTGTCAATTACTGAGCTCAATTCCTTAAGTATCCGTGGATGAATGCCTTCTGGGCAAGGGAATTTGCCAATGTTTAATTTCATCAAATGCAGGCGTACTTCTTTTTATGTTAAACTAGTTATATCAGGTTGTGAACTTTGATTTTTGCCTTGTTGAAAGATCCCTGGTGAACATGGATGAAAGGTGTCTGTTTAATATCTCAGCCTTTTGTTTGTCCTCTATAATTACCTTGTTATTGTCGTCTTTTAAGGGACTGATACCTTCTGTTTTTTTCTTTTTGGCACTGATGTTTTTATAAAAAAAAAATGGGATTTATTTGAATGTTGCTGTCGATTGGTTTCTCTGTAGATAACTTTGCTAATTGATTTCTTTTTTGCATTTCGTTTTTAGATTTTTTATACCGGGGAAATGCTATTTCTGTATTCTCGGCCTTCAAGGTTTTGAACGCCCTTTGTTTTTGTCTTATTAAACTTTGTACTATCTTATTTATCCATAATGGTTTATTTTTATTCCTTGACATTTTATTACCAGACTGTATACATTTTTTACATGATTCTAGTAGTATTTTATTAAACATGCCCCATTTATGTTCGGTATCCCCAGTTACCATGACATGGTCCCAGTCTACACTATTAGGCTCTTCCCTTAATTTGTTGAAATCAGCTTTCCTAAAGCTCCAGGTTTTGGCATTTCTCTTTTTGAATATTTGATTTAAAATTGCATTGAAACTTACCATATGGTCACTGCTTCCCAAATGCTTCCTGACCTGTAGATCTGAAATTGTATCTAGTCTATTTGTCAGAACCAGATGCAGTAGATTATCTCCCCTGGTTGGTTCGGTTTAACAGCTGTGAGAGGTAATTGTCCTGAACTGTGGATAAGAACTTACAGCTTTCAGCACAACCAGAAAATTCTATATCCCATTGAATGTCTGGATAATTAAAATCCCCCATAATAAGGACCCTATTATTATTTGCTGCCTTTTTAATTTGTTGCAGCATTTCATCCTCTACCTGTTCAGCTATATTAGGCAGCTTGTAACAAACTTCAATTAGAAGCTTTCCATTATTGCCATCCCCATGTACTGATCTCCATACTGACTGTACATTGTCACAGCTCCCCCCTATGTCCTCATTGAGCACAGGTTTTAAGTTGGATCTTACGAAAATGCACAACTCTCCACCTTTTCTGTCCTTTCTAAATGTAGTGAATCCCCCTATGTTTGTGTTAGGCGTCAGGCGGTTGCTGGGCCTGAAATTGGGTCAGAATCATCTGTGGTCTCCCATTCTGGTCCAGCCAGGGCAGATGCTACTTAGTATCGCCGTCGGTCCCAACGCCTAGCCAGTGCACGAGAAGTACAGGCTGTCTCTCGGGTCCTTGTTCCTAGTAGTGTTAAGCATAGGTTGCGGAGGGGAACAAGGGTTGCTACAGCCTAAGTCCAGGATGCACTGCACTGAGCATGCCCGTGACATGGCGGACCGTGATTGGTGCTTTGGTGTCAGCTGATTCGGTGACCTGGCACTGCCTGATTGGCCGCGGGTGACGTCATCAGTAGTGCGACCAATAATGCGACAGTGGGCAGGGCTTAGTCTTTAAATAGGCCGCCCACAAGCATGGCGGCGTGCTCTGATCATTGAGCTTAAGGTTGTGTTCATGTGCGGACGCTGGTCTGTTTGGGCTCCAAATGCTCTCTTGCTGCTCTAGCTTCGGACAGACAGGTTTAGCTGGGGATAGGCAGTCTTAGCTGGAGGGAGGCAGGTAGTTCCGTTTGACAGTCTGGCTCCGACAAGGGGGTCGCTATACACCCCGAGCAGACTGGGACTCCGTATTCCTGGCACCGCCTGTTAGCCACGTGGAGAGTTACTCTGCAGTCCGGTCGCACACCGGCTGGGAGCACGTATACGCCGGCGTGAGTCACACACACTTCATAGCGCCTGCTGCGTAGCCTCTATGCTGTTAACAGGGCTACGGCTACGTTATTTGTCACACATCTCTCATGCAGTTAAAGGAGATAGTGCGAATCCCTTTTCCCGTCCCGGTGTGCAGTAACACTGGAGGGATTTATATATTAGTTGGTTGTTTTACCTTCATACCCGGAAGGTGTTCGGCCGCAGTCTTCTAGGCTGCATCGCGGACCCCAAGTTCGGTTGCTTTCCATTATTAATAAAGTTGTTTGCAACTGTCCCCATAATAGTTTGTCACCCAGTCATTGCTTTCATCCAGCCAGGTTTCCGTAATGCCCACCACATTGTATTCTGTGACTGACATAACAGTCTCCATTTCATTCATTTTGTTTGCGAGACTTCTTACATTTGCCAGCAGACATTTAATACTATTAGCACATTTGTTACTCATACTCAGTTCCCTACTTTACTTGCATACCCCAGCTCTCCCTAGATCCTCATTAACCCCTACTGTCTCTCTGTCTACTCTATTTATCCCCTTATTAGCACCCTCCCTCTCCTCAGATCCTATTTTAAAAGCTCATCCATCCTTCTGACCATTTTTTCTCCCAGCACAGCTGCACCCTCCCCAGTGAGGTGCAGCCCGTCCCTAACGTAGAGCCTGTAGCCAACAGCGAAGTCGGCCCAGTTCTCCATGAACCCAAACCCTTCCTTCCTGCACCAATTTCTAAGCCACTTATTTATCTCCCTAAACTCCCACTGTCTTTCTAGTGACCCTGTCTGTCCGCCTAATTATAGAGTCCCCTACCACCAACATCTGTCTGGCCTTTGCTGCACTCCTATTTCCCTCTTTACTACAGCAGTCGTCTTCCTGGTTGCTAGGAGCAATGTCCTGCTGCATTGATCCTAATCCTGGGCTTGCAATCCTAATATCAGCCAAACAGGCATATTTACCAGGTTGTGCCAGATCAGGACTCGGCTCCCTGGCACTTTTCCCCCTACCCCTTCTTGTAACATTAACCTAGCTATGTACTTCTCTGTCCTGATCTTCCCCACCTCCACCCTCCTCCATATCCCTGGCCCCTGCCAGTGCAAGCTCGGTGAGCTCTAAACTCCTCTCCAGGTTTGCAATTCTCCTGAGTGTTGCTAGCTGCACATTTAGATCCAGTACCTGGGCCTCAAAACATGTAACTCGCTGACATTGAGCGCAGACATATTCACCCTCAAATGGTTGTTCAAGGCATGCGTACATCTCACAAGATGCACACCTGGTAGCATTGCCCATGGAGCACATACAAAATGGGTATAAACTATACAGGTAAAAGCAGAAAAACTAACTGAAGGCAAGTAAGGAAAACACCAAACTATGCTCTTGTGTTAAACTATGATATTGCGTTTAACTATGTACTTATCTGCCTCCTCTGTACTTAAATGCAGCCTCCGCAACATTCAGCAGCCTCGCTAGAAATCTCTACACTTCTAGTCCTCCAGTCAGCACAGCACCATATTATTTCGATCTCCTTGCTTTTAATCCTGGCTATTATTAATCTGGGACCAGACACATTTTAGTGATATAACTGTTTCTTATTATTTGGGCTTTGAGCTCTGTGTGATTCTTTTAAAAAATGATTTAGAATTTTCACAGGCTGACCCTCAAAGGTCACAGAAGACCATTGGGTGCCTTTTTTATCTACAATAAAAAAAATTTTTTTTGATTGATTGATGAACTAGTTTAATCTGGCACCATAAATGTTGCAATGGCATGGGATTAAGGTCTAGGACCAACCCACGTAAATTTACTGTAGGTCATAAGTGGTTTATCACTGTGCACAAATTATATAAAAGAAGAAAAAATAATAGGCTATATACAAAATAATAACCCAAGATTGGTCTACTTTATGGTGTTTGACCGAACATGTTCGGTAGGCCACTCTGATAGAAATATAGAACTATAGTGGAGGCCAAAAGTATTGGCACCCCTGCAATTCTGTCAGATAATACTCAGTTTCTTCCTGAAAATGATTGCAATCACAAATTCTTTGGTATTATTATCTTCATTTAATTTGTCTTCAATGAAAAAACACAAAAAGAATTGTCCTAAAGCCAAATTGGATACAATTCCACACCAAACCTAGAAAAGGGGGTGAACAAAAGTATTGGCAATGTTTGAAAAATCATGTGATGCTTCTCTAATTCGTGTAATTAACAGCACCTGTAACTTACCTGTGGCACCTAACAGGTGTTGGCAATAACTAAATCACACTTGCAGCCAGTTAACATGGATTAAAGTTGACTCAACCTCTGTCCTGTGTCCTTGTGTGTACCACATTGAGCATGGAGAAAAGAAAGAAGACCAAAGAACTGTCTGAGGACTTGAGAAACCAAATTGTGAGGAAGCATGAGCAATCTCAAGGCTACAAGTCCATCTCCAAAGACCTGAATGTTCCTGTGTCTTCCGTGCGCAGTGTCATCAAGAAGTGTAAAGCCCATGGCACTGTGGCTAACCTCCCTAGATGTGGACGGAAAAGAAAAATTGACGAGAGATTTCAACGCAAGATTGTGCGGATGGTGGATAAAGAACCTTGACTAACAGCCAAACAAGTTCAAGCTGCCCTGCAGTCCGAGGGTACAACAGTGTCAACCCGTACTATCCGTCGGCGTCTGAATGAAAAGGGACTGTACGGTAGGATACCCAGGAAGACCCCACTTCTTACCCCGAGACATAAAAAAGCCAGGCTGGAGTTTGCCAAATCTTACCTGAGAAAGCCTAAAACGTTTTGGAAGAATGTTCTCTGGTTCAATGAGACAAAAGTAGAGCTTTTTGGGAAAAAGCATCAACATAGAGTGTACAGGAAAAAAAAAGAGGCATTCAAGGAAAAGAACACGGTCCCTACAGTCAAACATGGCGGAGGTTCCCTGATGTTTTATGGTTGCTTGGCTGCCTCTGGCACTGGACTGCTTGACCGTGTGCATGGCATTATGAAGTCTGAAGACTACCAACAAATTTTGCAGCATAATGTAGGGCCCAGTGTGAGAAAGCTGGGTCTCCCTCAGAGGTCATGGGTCTTCCAGCAGGACAATGACCCAAAACACACTTCCAAAAGCACTATAAAATGGTTTGAGAGAAAGCACTGGAGACTTCTAAGGTGGCCAGCAATGAGTCCAGACCTGAATCCCATAGAACACCTGTGGAGAGATCTCAAAATGGCAGTTTGGAGAAGGCACCCTTCAAATATCAGGGACCTGGAGCAGTTTGCCAAAGAAGAGTGGTCTACAATTCCAGCAGAGCATTGTAAGAAACTCATTGATGGTTACCGGAAGCGGTTGTTCACAGTTATTTTGGCTAAAGGTTGTGCAACCAAGTATTAGGCTGAGGGTGCCAATACTTTTGTCTGGCCCATTTTTGGAGTTTTGTGTGAAATGATCAATGATTTGATTTTTGCTTCATTCTCTTTTGTGTTTTTTCCTTGCAAGCAAATTAAATGAAGATAATAAGACCAAAGAATTTGTGATTGCAATCATTTTCAGGAAGAAACTGAGTATTATCTGACAGAATTACAGGGGTGCCAATACTTTTGGCCACCACTGTATGTCTATACTTTGTTACCTTTTGATTTTCATTGCTACTTTTTTTTTTTACTTTCAATTTTTGTTTTGATGGGTAAAATTAAAAAAAAAAATCTATAAAATAATAATATTTATTTGGCGCCGAGAAAGGCTATCATTTCTGTCACTGTTCATACTATTTTTGCAGATTTATGATAGCTATAAAATGCGATAACTGGATGTAAAAATGTTTTCATATGAAGGGCTATCGGCTTCTAGAAAAACACAATGTCTGGAAGGAGCGCCGCTGCTGTTGCTCTTGGCATTGTGAACGGCGCTGTGTGCCTCGTTGCTTTTGTGTTCCCTGGCAGTCTAGCACATTGTAATGCTGTTATTATATATGGTGTGATGGAACGTATGAAGGAAAGGGATGTGCTATGGGCTAAAATAGAAGGAGTCATTTTCTTGGGTGCTTTGTTCCAAAAGTGATGAGATACAGGTCTTGGATCAAACTATGAACAAACCCCATAATTACAGAAGAATTTGTCTACTGTTAAACTAATACAAAGCAGCATGGAAATAGTCATTTTCCCACATCCCTAAGTCCTATTAAAGGGGTTTCCCATGCAAAAGGTTCATTTTCCGACCCTACAAAATTCACAAAAAACCTCCCAGGATCCAACAAAGTTTCTTGGTAACTGAAGTCTCGGAGAGGTGGTGATCGAGGCTTGGAAGGGTGGAGAACAAGCAGGAAATGATGACGAGTTGTGTGGCCTTGACGAGTTTTGTGGCCTTCTAGTTATTACTAGAATTTTTGCACCTTGAGCCATTCATCTAGTGGCCTATGTAAAGTCAACCATCTAAATTTGGCAAGTGTTGTATATACAAGGGGTCCCCAACCTGCAGCTCTCCAGGTGCTGTAAAGCTACAACTCCCAGCTCGCCAGGTTGCCGATCCCTGGTCTTCATCATGTAGCTATTTTTCCTGACAATGCATCATGTAACCTTTTTGTGGTTTTATTCACATTTTGACCCTTGGACCAGAAAAGGTTGGGCATCCCTGGTATATTGGGTTTGCATAGTTAACTGAGGATCTAGAACAAAATCTGCAACCAATTTTTTGTTGCTTTTTATGGATTTTGCTGCTATTGTTCTCATCAAAGAAAATCTGTAGCAAATCCACAACTGATCTGCAGCATAAAATAACATGCTGACTTAAAATCTGCACCGTAGGTCAATTTTCCTGTGGATAAGATTTGGGAAATTTTAAGATATCATCCAATTTGCTGCTACTGTTAAACTGAAAAAAAAAGAGAACGTATTTTTGTGTAGTTCAGCAGACAAGAAGACTTTTTTTCAGAACTGTGGTTCATGGGTTTGGATTCATGGGCATTGAGCATGGTAAATGCCTTAATCAAGACATTCTCTTACCCTGGATCACTGTCACCAAGATCAATGTGATCCTGAAATTACACCAGGATCCATAATATTGAACCGGAAACCACCATCTATCAGGTATTTCCATCGGTTATTCTGCTGGATTTTACCAGTTTTTGTGAAGTGTAAAGGGGCACCAACCAAAGTAGATTAGTGACACTGACACCAGCACCAAGGTGTGAACAGCGTCCAACCTTACTCCCCTAACATCCCAAGAAGATCTGTCCTTTATAAGGAACAAAAATAGTTTATAACCACAGGGACATATTCTGTTTAGGCTGAAGAATCTAACTGCCCTTAGGGTTGAGCAACGAATTTAAATAAAAAAAATGGTAAAAAAGGAATTTTTTTTACATTTTTTTAGTAAAATTGTAAATTGGATTAATTACATTAATCTTCTTGTTAAACACATTATCAATCTGTAAATTATCACATTCACCATTTCTCTCCATCACATATGTGGACAGGTCTTTTCCTCCCAGAGCATCACAGCACTCTACTACTGCCGATGCCATCATTTATTCCCAAAAATTTGGTTTGAAAGGATATGATCACCGTGGGGACATTTTTTAAGGTAAATGTATCCATATTGGGCTAAAAAAATAATTTTTACAATTGGGCTTCCTTACAAATTTTGTACCGTTTGCCTCCAAAGCCTTTGTGTTGCACTGTCTTTTGCTGGCCGCAGAATGAGTCAATTGAGAATTGATCAGTGAGTTCCTTCTGACGGGGAATTTGTAGCTTTTTTATCTATCTTTTTCTGAGTTCCTCTCTGTTGACTAATGATCACATGAAAATTGAGTGGAACTTTGTAGTCATAAATTAACTGAGAAAAGTTTTGAGAAGGGTAGGTAAAACAGCTACAAACTTCCCATCAGAATGAGCTTACTGACAGATTTTTAGTTAACTCATTTTACAGCCAGAAATGTGCAGAGGGGCAAACGAACCTGTTAAATTCAATTGTAAAAAATATTTTTAGTACAAAATACTTCAATTAAGTAAAAAGAGAGGTTTCCAAAGGTCTATATCCTTTGTTAACAAAGTGACAGTAGACAAGTCACTCACTACCTCTAACAAGATGCACACCCTCCTCTCCTAATGCTAATACCACTGCTATCATCTGATTCATTACTGGGTGCTCAATCTCTGACTAATTCTTAAAATTGTTACAGGCACTCAGCATCCATCTTCCACTGATATAGTTATTATGCACCTTTCCCCTTTGCAGCAGTGGGATTCTACTGTCAGCCGTCCTCTCCTTCCTCCTTTGTTACCTATCTCTGGCTACTAGTCACTAACCATGCCAGCATGCTTGTAAAAAGCAAAATCCAGCCTATGGTTTTTACCTATAGATAAGGTTTTGCTCCAAAAATCATTTAGTTTCCCAATCCTTGACTTACCTAGACTAGACCATGTATTCCAGATGATGGTTAGCCTTTGTAGAAAAACAGGAGGTAAAGTCCAGGATGGCAGGTATGTGTCACTGAGGTGCCTGGCCTCAGTGAATAAAATCCTGGAAAACCTGAGAGGAATGTTAGTGGACTGGATTTTGGGTCCAGGTTTTAGGAAGGACCAAAAGAGAAAGGGTGGGACAGGTCACTCCTATACATTCAAGTTCGGGGTTTGCAGGTCCTATATAAGGCAGCTGGGTTGTGTCAGGTGTGGTCTGTAATGATGGAGATAAAAAGACTGCTAATGGTAGACAGTCGGGGCCTGATGATTATCAGTGCTTTTGTGTGGGTTATCCCATGCTACTTCATTATGCCTACCCTGAGAAAGGAATGTTTTTTTGTTATTGAATGTTTTGGCTGAAGAAAAGCTGTTTGTTGAAAGTTTATGCAAGAAAATAAACTTTAACCTGTTTGACACAGAAACTCATGTATGTGTGGACCCCAGCAGCTACCAAAGATTGTGAACCCCTACACCTCTTAAAGGGAATCTGTCACAAGATTCCAGTGATATATGAATTACTGGGCTGCTTTCTGCAATTTTCATAAATGTTTTATCTGCTGTAGATCTAGCAGTACTCTGAATACTGAGCTTAGTATAAGCCCGCCGACACCACTGATTGGTAGCTTTCTGTGCACACTCTATACTGACAGAAAGCTGGTAATCAGTGGGGGCACGAGACACCTAGTCCTGTAGTCCAGTAATGATAATCTCCTGCTGTGCATAGTCACAAAGCTGCTAATCAGTGTTGAGCGCAGGGATATGCAAAACTTATGAATATGGAGGACTACATGGCAGCAGGTTTACTAGTTCACTATTGAAAATCTCCTGCTAATAAAACAGCAATATTTTCAAAACTGCAGCAAGCAGCCCAGTAACACATCACTGTAATCGGGGTATCTGCGCCCACAATACACTGCTCTCAGATTTAGTGGCAAAAACCTGGTGACAGATTAAATTTTAGAGCATGTGTTTATTCTACTCTTGGCTAATTAATGGTAGTTTAAGTTTTACCATATTGCTACTGGTCCCTCAAGTTTATATGATTACTCCACTGTTGTCTTGAGAAGTATGGAACATGTTTTCCAGATTGTCATGGGACCTCTAATCCCAGCTGATTATCCTACCCTTGTCTAAACAGAGGTAGATTATGCTTGCCCAGATTTCCATCAATCTGCAAGCCTAGTTGATTACCCTACCCTTGGTGTGACCATCATATATGAAATTTTCCCATCTTGCTATGTGTTCACAAGCCCAGTTGATTACCAAACCCATGGCTTGACCAGGGAAGATCATGTTTTCCAAATCACTATGGGCACCCCAAGCCAAGTTGATTATCCTGCCTCTCATAGATGTAATTGTAAAACCTATGGGGCCATCTCATAGTTCTCATAGTAAACATTGAGGCAAGTCTAGCACTCTATGAAACTTTACATAACCCCGGTGCAGCTGGGACCCACCTGCTGCAACTGGGACCCACCTGCTGCAACCAGGTAACTAAAGTTGATTATCTGATGGATCACAGACATGAATTCCAGGCACAGCTTATTGAATGAAGGAGGTAACACATTTATGGCCTGTGGAGATGCCCCATGGCCCTTGCCTCCCTATGTCAGAGAACTGAAAACAGACTGCTGTAAGCCCGGATTCCAGTTATAAATATTGGGGCTTTTATGAACAGCAAGGGTCCTACCGACAGATATATGACAATATACTGTATATACTCAAGTATAAGCCGACCCGAGTATAAGCCGAGGTTCTTAATTTTACCACAAAATCTGAGAAAACGTATTGACTCGAGTATAAGCCTAGGGTGGGAAATGCAGCAACTACTGGTAAATTTCCCCATCTTGGTAAGAATGGCCCCATCATCCCCAATTCTGGAAAGTATTGCCCACTTATCCCCAATCCTGGTATGCATGGCCCCCTCATCCCCAATCCTGGTATACATTGCTCCCTCATCCTCAATCCTGGTATGCATGGCCCCCTCATTCCCAAGCCTGGTATGTATGGCCCCCTCATCCCAATCCTGGCATGCATGGCCCACTCATCCCCAATCATGGTATGCATGGCCCCCTCATCCCCAATCCTGGTATGCATGGTCCCCTCACCCCCAATCCTGGTATGTATGGCACCCCTCATCCCCAATCCTGGTATGCATGGCACCCCTCATCCACAATACTGCTATGCATGGCCCCCTCATCCCCAATCCTGGTATGCATGGCACCCTCATCCCCAATCCTGGTATGCATGGCACACTTATCTCCAATCCCGGTATGCATGGCACCCTTATCTCCAATCCCGGTATGTATGGCACCCTCATCTCCAGTCCTGGTATGTATGGCCCCCTCATCCCCAATCCTAGTATGCATGGCCCCCTTCATCTCCAATCCTGATATGCATGGCCTCCTCATCCCCCAATCCTGGTATGCATGGCCTCCTCGTCCCCAATCCTGCTATGTATGGCCCCCCCATCTCCAATCCTGGTATGCATGGCACCCTTCTTCCCCAATCCTGGTATGCATGGCCTCCTCATCCCCCAATCCTGGTATGCATCGCCTCCTCATCCCCCAATTCTGGTATGTATGGTCCCATCACTGCACACATAAAAAAATAAACACTTATACTCGCCTTCCTTCCTCATCTCTGCTCCAGCGCTGCGTCCTGTTCTGCTGTAGCAGCTCATGTCAGCATCTGAGCAGTGCATGGCGTCACTGCCATGCGCTCTCAGACGCTGATGTGAGCTGCCAGCATACTCACTTGTCTCCACACCGGGAGAGGAGCGAATATGCATTCTCTTAAGTAGCGGGCACTGTCAGCTCCTCCGTGCCCGCTACCATATAACGCAGCGTTTTACCTTTAGCGGGTTTTGGCTGCTACAGTCCGTTTATTCCGCCACCACTGTGGCTTTGCGGCTTTTCCAAGGTGGGGGTCTCTAGCCGTCGTCCCCTCGTAGGCTACTGGTATGTCTTCCACACTTGACATCCAGCCTGCGCCTTTCAGGGTTCTGCACTAAGCCGGCGCTCCCTCAAAGGCCACTGACATCCACGCACCGGATCCAGGCTCGGCGTTTCAGGCTGCCAGGCTTCACTCTCGGCCTCCCTAGGCCTCTCACAAACGGTATCCCACACACACGGAGCACAAGCCTCACGCCTTACACCGAACACACCTGTCTCAAATTACCAGGGTTTATATATCCTGTGCACACACACACACATACTGACAGGACCTTGCTGATGTCACAGTCATGTGATCAGTCAGCTGTGTGTATAGGTCCTGTGTGCTGTCCCAGTCATGTGTACAGACCTTTACTGTGCATACAGGACCTGTGTGATGTCACAGTCATGTGACCAGTCACCTGAGGGGGAAGGTATGTGGTCAGGAAAAACACATCCTAGACCATTACCGTAATGCCAGCAAGTCGCTGCATTACATATCCCCCCCCTCTGTTCAAACTTGTGGGGTTGAACACATAATATACACAATCACCTCATATCCCACAGCTCATACCGAGACCATGTACTTGTCAATTGCGCTGTTCAGCCCCTGGAATATTAGTCAATGACATTAGCCCATTCCTTAGGGACCTACCATTTGTCACTGTCACTGACTTCGTCGGGTCACCTTTCCGGGTCGTAACCTTGTCAGAGCTCCCCCGCTCCCAGCGGTCAGTTGTAACCTTGTCAGGTCTCCCCCGCTCCCAGCGGTCAGTCATACAGCGGTGTGACTCACATGCCCTGGTATCTAAGGTCCGGTTCGACTCCGTACTGTCCCGTCCTCTATGGGGTCGTTTGTATGGGCTGCTCAAACCTGAGTTACTGGAGGTCTCACTACCTCTAAACCCACGCCCACTACTCTCAGGACATCTTGAAAGGTCCCTAACTCCAGCTGTAGCTGTTCTGTTATTTAGGGGGCCCTTTCTCTGTCGGGTCTCACTATTTCTAGACGGCTTCCATCTTCTGCTGCTCAGATGATGCTGTCTATCTACTCGCAGTCTAGCAAGATTCAATTGTTCTACCTCCTGCAGGTAGGTCACTCGGTACTCAATCAGCATGCGTATATATTCTAGGCTTTCTTCTGTTCCTACAGCGGAGAAGGACACCATGCCGTCTTCGTCTGGTATCCAGTCCTGATGATCACGTGGACTGCTTACTTTCACCACACCAGACTTCTTGATCATCATCTGCATGGCTCGACCGCTTCTGCCAATTAGCTTTCTCACCAGAACATGAGGCACCCGGATGACCTCTTCACGCATACTGTGAGCTTTCCTCATCAGCTCCAGTTGTCTAACGGCTTGTTCCGTCTTCAACCGGAGAAACCGCTTCGTGCGAATACATCGCCAATGCATATCACTTAGGATCGCCACCCTCTTCACTGTGACTTCGGTCATGGACAGAACCACCAGCTGTTTAGCTTCGGAGGTCAAGTACACCTTACAGGCTCCCACAGCCTTCTTAAACTCTTCATGCACGGACTCACGGGTGCATTCTTCCCTCAAATCCTCGGGTACATCTACGAGGCATTTGTACCAAGACGTTTCGGTCTCACCAGTAGTTTCCAGACGATCAACCAGCTCAGGGTTCAGGGACAACTGACTTTCAGCTTCTTCCCCCTGTATGCTTACCCTGAGCTGACTCACAGCTACAAATTCACGAATTTTCGTCTTGACCACTTCCACTTCATATTTATCTTCTGTTACCATGCTCTTAGCTCTCCTCAGGTCCACCTTCTCATGGTATAAGGGAGTAAGCGCAACGTGTTTGCCCTTTTCCTTCTCCAAGGAGGCCTCGTTCACCGAGTGATACTTTGTCAGGCAACTTTTGAGCCCGGAAACCTCTTCCTCTAGTTCCGTCACTCGCCTCTCAGCGGCCCGTCTCTGAAGCTCTTCCTGCTTCAACTGCTCTTTTAACAGTAGGGTTCTCTCAGACCTCTCTTGCTTCAAATGGGCCTGAAGCAATTCCTTGAGCTCCCTGATCTCGGCTCTTACTTCCACCGAATCATCCAAGCTCGCATCACTCGAGGAGGTATCTGCTTCATACCTCCCCTCACCAGCGGCCAACTCCTGGCCCTGGTCTGTGGCTTCTCCGATGGACTCCTCCATCTTTTTCCGCTCAGCTTCCATCTTGCTGACTGTTTCTTTAAGGCACGTCTCTGCCCTCTGGAGAGTTTCACAGGACATCTGTAGCTCCTTCACCTGAGCTTCCAGACCTAGGGTCTTTCCACGGAGATCATCATTCTCCTCATGGGTCTCTTGCAGAGTGGTCTCACCCACTTGGCGCACTTGCTCTGCACCCGCCTTATCCTCCTCTAGTTTTTCTTTTACCTTGAGGAGATCCTCATAATCTCTCTTAAGTTGTTGCAGTTCCATACCGAACTTTTCATCACACTCCTTCTTGGAGTCACACAGCTCCTGGTTGAACTGTTCGCGCTATCGTTCTAGGTTTTGTTCACGCCCAGCAACTTCATGCTGCAGCGCCTCTTTGAGGGCAGACAGCGCTAACTGTACCAGGGAGAAGCGATCTTTCACCTCGCATAACTCATCTTCATACACCGCTTTGTCAATCTGTAATTGAAAAACCTCCTCCTTGATTTTACGGCGGTCCTCCTTAATTCCGTAGACCATTTCCTTCCAATGGTTAATTTCCGCGTTGCTTCCCTCCATGTCTCGCTGCCAGTTCCTCATAACCTGGTATATTTTCCGCTGCTCAGACTCCAGGTTCAGCTGGTCTGAGGACACGTTCCCCAGGTTTTGACATAACTGCTGCACGTCAATCTGACACTGCGGCCTGATAGGCGCCAGCTCTTGGTCATGACTGGCCGCCTCCTCTTTCAGGGCTGTCGGATCCTGACCCGTCAGTCTCAGTACCGTACCGGAGGTTGCTACTGGCAACGTCATCTCCTCTTCTACCTCTAAAGGAGGATCCACCCTTGAAGCACAGGCACACAGTACTATATTCTCTTTATTTTCATTTTCAGGGAGTACTACCGGAGCAACCTTTTTGTGGCCCTTGCGCCGTCGACGACGAGAGGGGGACTCTCTCCCCTCGTCTAGCCCCTCCTGACCGAACTCACTTTTTACTTTCATAGTGTCACAGTCAGCTACGGGGTCTGTGTCACTCCCCATGGTGTTGTGGACTAACAGGTCACCTCCCACTTTGACGTCACCCCCTTCTACTGGAGTTACCCCGTTATCAACGGTCACATTGTCATTTTTAGGAGGTACCAACCCACAACCAGTAACAATTTCCAGTTTTCTGCAGTCCACACTCTTGTGAAAATCCGCCCCTTTTTTAGACTCCACCCCCTTTTTAACAACCACACCGGCAGGGTAATTTTTACACAAAAAATCAGCAGTAGCCTTAGGACTCAGTTCACAACATCTCTTACCACCTCCCCGGGCACTCTGGGACCACACTGGAGCCCCCGGAGAGTCCATAGAATGGTCCACTGCCGCCATTCCATATGGTGCCCACAGCTCCTGCGGTTCCTGCATCATGTCCAGTAAAAGTTTCCCAAATACCTGCTCCGGTCCCAACCGGCCCTTCAACCGCTCAATAGCTCCAGACAGATCTGCTGCTTTGCTCACAGCCATTGCGGTACGCTGTTCACACTAGAACTTCACCGCTCTCCCGGAAAAATATTCGTGGCCCCGCCGAGCCACCGCAAACCAGGTTTGAGTGCGACGATAATTTTCGCAACCCCGCCGAGTTGCAGCCAGATGCTTTTAATTTCGTGAGCCCCGCCGAGCCACAGCAAACCAGCTTTGAGTGCAACGCCAATGTTCGCAACCCCGCCGAGTTGCAGCAAACAACCGGATTTGAGTGCGACGACAATCTTCCCAACCCCGCCGAGTTGCAGCAAGATGCTTTATCCACACTCGTCGTCCTGTGCCGTTACCCCTAGCAACCGGTTGTCATTGCCGCTAGCAACCGGGCTGCTGTTGCCCGCATTCTCGAACCACATGTAAGGCAGCGCTAGTCATCATAATGGGGGATACTCGCTGCACTAGGTCAATTAAGGCACATAAGCAATGTCCTTCCGATAATTCACAATGCAGTTTATTATTTCATCATAAACCGCTAATCACACAGTCCATCTTAGTATACGCCCGGCATGTTTACACCTATCACCTCCGGGAGCTTCTCAAGTGGCAGACCGGCATATTACACACATCACAATTCGGGAGCCTTTCCAGCGACAGATACGTCCACTTGGCTCCCGTTATAGCCCTCGGCTAGGCAACAACATAAATGTCCATATAACGCAGCGTTTTACCTTTAGCGGGTTTTGGCTGCTACAGTCCGTTTATTCCGCCACCACTGTGGCTTTGCGGCTTTCCCAGGTGGGGGTCTCTAGCCGTCGTCCCCTCGTAGGCTACTGGTATGTCTTCCACACTTGACATCCAGCCTGCGCCTTTCAGGGTTCTGCACCAAGCCGGCTCTCCCTCAAAGGCCACTGACATCCACGCACCGGATCCAGGCTCGGCCTTTCAGGCTGCCAGGCTTCACTCTCGGTCTCCCTAGGCCTCTCACAAACGGTGTCCCACACACACGGAGCACAGGCCTCACACCGAACACACCTGTCTCAAATTACCAGGGTTTATATATCCTGTGCACACACACACACATACTGACAGGACCTTGCTGATGTCACAGTCATGTGATCAGTCAGCTGTGTGTATAGGTCCTGTGTGCTGTCCCAGTCATGTGTACAGACCTTTAGTGTGCATACAGGACCTGTGTGATGTCACAGTCATGTGACCAGTCACCTAAGGGGGAAGGTATATGGTCAGGTAAAACACATCCTAGACCATTACCGTAATGCCAGCATGTCGCTGCATTACAAGAGAATGAATATTCCCTCTTCTCCACGCCCATGGGAGTGGAGAAGAGGGAATATTCATTTCCCTTTAGCAGCGGGCAATCGTGGTAGCTGCAGCAGCCGGCTACTGTGTGTGCCCCGCTCCTATGCCGCCACAAGCCCCGCACTATCCACCAACGGAATTTCTATATACTCGAGTATATACCCGAGTATAAACTGAGGGGGATACAAAAAATGTGCTGAAAAACTCGGCTTATACTCGAGTATATACGGTATATGCCATGTTTCTGATTTATGGAAAGCTAAAATCATAATAGGAAATGTGGCATTAATATATCTCACCTTGGACCTCCAGGAGCGAAGATATCCTGAAAGTTGGACACATATTAATTTTAGAGACCCTAGCCACATCCCATGACCAGCCTCCATATCAGCTCACCAAGGAGAGGTATGTGGCTGTGTTTTTACCCAATAAAAGCAGATTTTGAGTATCTGTCATTGTCAGTCCTGGAAGACACAGTTCGCTATGGTTCTGTACAGTTTCCCTAAAAGGAGCACTTCCCTCCATAAAAGATCTGCGCCATTTGTGTGACACATGTTTAGCACTTTTCTTCTGTTATTCCTTTTTATTTTGTTATTGTTGATACTGTATTATTTTGTCAATTTTGTAACATCTTTGCATATTTTTATGAACGCTGCCTACTTTTCGGATAAAATTTATAAAATTTAATAGCTTTGTTCCTCTTGCTGTATCAATCAACCTGTAAAAACGATTTGTAGTGGCAGCTAGTTCCTTGTGTTATTGTGGAGTTTGGCAGTGACTACACAGGGGTATATATAGCATATATATATATTCCATGCATTGGAATCGGATGTGTATATACTACATGTTTACTGTGAGTTTCCCAATAACTGGCCTAGTAGTGAAAACAGCCATAGCTTCGTCCTTCACTCGTAAGTCAATTGTGTAATTGTCATGACGATTGGAGTCACCAGAATGTTGGTTTTTGACCATTTGTATCAGCCAGGAGATCTACCTGATTCCTTAGCTGTGTTCTCTTGACAAACTGGTGGCAGCGGTGGGATGTGTGGGATCTCACTGCAGTTTCCCTGACACTGCCCATGGCTAAACAGACATAGAGCTTTTTTTTTTCTCATATTGCAATGGACCTCAAGTCTAGTTCATTACCCCACCATTGGCTTGTCTAGTGTAGAACTTGTTTTCCAGATTGACAAAGGACCCTTTGACCCCGGCTAATTGTTGTACCCTTGGAAAAAGTGAGATAGAGCATGTTTGTTCATATTGCTACCTAGCAAACCTACCTGATTACCCCAACCTTGACTTGACCAGCATATACCATAACTAGTCTTTCCATATTTCCATGTGCCCCCAAGACTTGGTCTTACCATCTTATAGCATGTTTTCAAAGATTGCTATTGGCTACCAAATCCAGTTGATTACCCCTTCCATAGCTTGGCCAGCATCTAGAACATCATGGTTCCCCCAAGCTCAGTTGGTTACCCTATCGTTGCCTTGACATTGTTTTCCCTGATTATCATAGATCCCTTTGCTTTGTTGGACTTTACAATCTGCTAAGGCTCGCTTAGCTCAGATCCAAGCCATAGATTTATTTGTTTGAAATATAACTTTCAGCAATCAAAGTTGTACCACCCATGTCCACAGGTTGTCAGTGGTATTTTAACGCTGTCCTATTCACTTTGATTAAACAAACCGTCATCGAAAGGCCCAGCTCGTCGACAGGTGAGGCACTGCTTCTGAAAGAGTGCCGCCATGTCTATCTAACCTTCCACTACTCCTTTAATTAAGGACATAATCCAATTTTTCACTAACAGTAGTGATGATACAGAATCGGTAACACATTTAGGCAGCATCTGATAGGAGCTGATAAATTCTTAAGTCTTAATTAAGAGAAACACGCTCCATAAATGACCTCAAATGTGAACACTGATGTCTGGAGCCTCATTTCTTTTGGGCTGGAAGTAGATGTGTTTCTTAGCTACTGGTCAGACTTCTGCCTCCTGCCAAAAAGCTTTCAGGGAATTTCCTCACCATGTAACTGGTTTATGAGTCATATGAGAAACTGGGAAATCTTTCAAACAGCTGCCTCCAGTTGACTTGAAGATTTTACAACACCTCTGTGCATCATCTTTATTGCCGGCGAGGAGAACGCTTTATTGGAACATCAAATGGCCTCAGATTCCAATAGGAGAAGAGCAGGTCTGAAAATGGATGGAGACAGAGCTGAGAGCTTCAAGGATAGATAAAGCAAGAAAGCGTTCTGACACTGGGCGCCTACTTACATACTAGCATCTGAACATAATAATAGTACTGCAGATGAATAGTAGAACAGTGATGCATACTGCTATAACATACACACACTCTTACCTGTCCAAACCCATATTACTGACCAAATGGGCAGTATTATAGTGGTTATCGTCTTGTACATCGGAGCAGTATTATAGTAGTTATATTCCTATACATAGGGGCAGTATTATAGTAGTTATATTCTTGTACATAGGGGGCAGTATTATAGTAGTTATATTCTTGTACATAGGAGCAGTATTATAGTAGTTATATTCTTGTACATAGGAGGCAGTATTATAGTAGTTTTATTCTTGTACATAGGGGGCAGTATTATAGTAGTTATATTCTTGTACATAGGAGCAGTATTATAGTAGTTATATTCTTGTACATAGGGGCAGTATTATAGTAGTTATATTCTTGAACATAGGGGCAGTATTATAGTAGTTATATTCCTGTACATAGGAGCAGTATTATAGTCATTATTTTCTTGTTCATAGGAGTAGTATTATAGTAGTTATATTCTTGTACATAGGGGCAGTATTATAGTAGTTATATTCTTGTACAGAGGAGCAGTATTATAGTAGTTATATTCTTGTACATAGGGGCAGTATTATAGTAGTTATATTCTTGAACATAGGGGCAGTATTATAGTAGTTATATTCCTGTACATAGGAGCAGTATTATAGTCATTATTTTCTTGTTCATAGGAGTAGTATTATAGTAGTTATATTCTTGTACATAGGGGCAGTATTATAGTAGTTATATTCTTGAACATAGGAGCAGTATTATAGTAGTTATATTCTTGTACATAGGGGCAGTATTATAGTAGTTATATTCTTGTACATATGAGCAGTATTATAGTAGTTATATTCTTGTACATAGGTGCAGTATTATAGTAGTTATATTCTTGTACATAGGGAGCAGTATTATAGTAGTTATATTCTTGTACATAGGGGCAGTATTATAGTAGTTATATTCTTGTACATAGGTGCAGTATTATAGTAGTTATATTCTTGTACATAGGGAGCAGTATTATAGTAGTTATATTCTTGTACATAGGGGGCACTATTATAGTAGTTATATCCTTGTACATTGGAGCAGTATTATAGTAGTTATATTCTTGTACATAGGGAGCCGTATTATAGTAGTTATATTTTTGTACATAGGGGCAGTATTATAGTAGTTATATTCTTGTACATAGGGGGCAGTATTATAGTAGTTATATTCTTGTACATAGGGGCAGTATTATAGCAGTTATATTCTTGTACATAGGAGCAGTGTTATAGTAATTTTATTGTGCATTTTAGGAGCTATTATGGCAGTGATATTCTTGTATGTAGTATTTTATTATCTTGACAAGGTTGTTCCTCCAAATAGATTCAGAACATTTTAATATAAATTTTATTCCTCAGCAGAAGACTGTTAACAGAATTGTGAGTCCTTATTCTCTTTGGGATTTTGGATCTAATAGACGTGACCTTTTTTTAACCCCTTATGCATTGGGATATCTTTTTTCTTTCTTTAAGATTTCCCTTTAAGATGCAAGTGATATCAATGACGCGTTCACTATCCTTTTCTTATACTATACATAACATACTCCTCACTATAGTAGTATGTGCATTTTATTTAAACCATACAATTATAGCGTTCCATGCCAGACGTGACCGCCGTCTTTACTTGGTTACTGTCCTGCTGATCTGTACTGCTGCCGTCAGTGTTACAGTCTACATACATCCCATTAGGTCTCTGGAGTGCGATTAACGGTGCAAACATATTTACTGTTATAGCGCTTGGCACGGGTTTTGGCTGCCACCTACTGCTGGTTCTAACATAATTGCAACATAGGAAGAAAGGCCTCTTCCTGCATGACCCTAATGTCTTTATTATGTATATGTGGTAGAGCTTACATGTATACATAAGGATCGAAGTGGTCCCACTCTGACTATAAAAGACGGAGGAAATAAATTTAAAGTGTAACATAAACTTTGCTATTTACGACTTATATAAGAAGACTATAATATTCAATATATCAGTGGAGAATACAGTATCATTTTACATTGGAGAACTCTTTATGGGACACCACTGATGATTGGGTTTGACGCTCCTTTTTGGGTGAAGCTACACGTGATTTCGTGCATCTAACAGTTGTCATAAGTGAAAAAACTCATGGAAAAATAATTAAAAGGGTGAATAAAAAAATAAATAGAATCATTCCTGTCCATAACTCTTAATGGTCCAAAAGGGAGTGTTCTCCAGCACCAAAGGAAAGTAGTTAAAACTTAGCCTTAAAAGTGGTTGTCCACTACTTTTTGGTTGATGACCTATCCACAGGATAGGTCATCAATGGCTAATCGGCCAGGGTCCTACACCCGACACCCCCGCCAATCAGTACTCACTTACGGAGCTGACTGTCGTCTGATACAAGCCGCCATAGGTAATACGCGTGACCCGTCATATGACTAAATGACGTCATGGCAGGTCCTTTTAGACCATTGCGAGCTGCCGGGGAGCCAGGACGCATCACTATGGAGACCGGGGGCCATCAGAAGGTGAGTATAATGTATATTTTTTCTTTTCTTTTTTTTTTTTACAGGTACTATGGTACCCGGGTCTGGAGGAGAGTCTCCTCTTCTCCAGACCCGGGTACCATCCGCACATTGAATCGCTTAATATCCGCATGTGCACATGTAGTCATGCTGATATTATGCAATTCAATGCAAGTCAATGGCGGCGAAAACACCGCGATTACGCAAAATAATTGGCAGTGCTGCGGATTTTTCCGCAATGATAATCCACAGTGGAAATTTCCGCAGCATGTGCATAGCACATGCGGATTGTCATTGGGGAACATTGCAGGCCTTCTACCAAGCATTTTTTAAGCGTTTCTGCGGCGGAATTTCCGCTGCGGAAACGCTTAAAAAATGCATAGTGAGCACACAGCCTTAGTATTGGTTTCAGGAGAGTATGGTAAACGTGATGAAAAAGGTTTTTGAATCCAGTAAAGCAAATTGAAAGCAAATAATTCTTTATTGTGGCTTCATTAAAATAGTACCATGGTCATAGAAAAATATATGACGCGTTTCGAGTCTGGCCGACCCTTAAAAGCAGATAAAGTTCTAAAATGCCAAAACTACTGGTCTAAAAACACATAAAGTCAATTGATTAGATGACATCACATATAGACAGTACCTGAAAAGCAAAGTATTAATTCTGTAATGGGTGGTGGTGGACATGCATGTATTTCCTAGTCAACCAAGTAACAAAAAAAAACATTAATAGTGTGATTAAGGAAAATGTATCATGTCATACATGGCGTGTAGTGACTATTCTAGTTGGAAGACCCAGCCTGGTGTGAAGAGGCTGTAGAGAATGTGCGCAAAGGGGGAAGGGGAAAAGAAATGATGTGGAAGACTGGACGGTGGTCTGCCGGGACAGCGGGACTGGTGAATGATGAGGTGGGTATTAATTTTATTGTGTGTGCCATATCCAGGGAAGGATTTCACATAAAGCCTACCTACTCCATGGCTTAGGACGCAGCAGTAAGGGGGGAGTCGTATATGCAAAACAAATAACAGACAAATATTTACACATTTTTTAGTATTATTTTGAAAAGCCCATATAAAATGCTGTTTTTTAAATAGACATTTATATACATTAAATAAATGGAGCGGTACATTTACGTTTCCCGTCTCTACAGCTTGCGCTGTCATGCTCAGTCACAGTCAAAAAGCATTTGCTATTTCTCTCTCACATACTCAGCGTAAACCACAGGTTAAAGAAAAATTCCAGATTTGGTGTTACAATAGTGATTTATTATGCTCATATCACTTGACTTCTACACATCTACTGATCAGGGTTTGGCTGGCAAATTTTAGCCTGGGGAGCAAACACGAAGCCCTGGCCCAGGAGTGGTGGTCAATCCTTGGACTAAGGTCTCACCATTCGGCATGTGTCTCAGAAGCCATTTCATAAAATCCAACTTGGTCGGTGACTTCTCCTGATCGTGAAGAAGAGGAAAGAAACCTGCTTTTGATTTTCAAAGATGATCTGGAACAAGCTCTATGCGATAACCGTTGTACATCTGAAATCTCACATAACTGATTGCAACATTGGGACTAAGAAGAACCCCTTATCACTTCGCAAGTGGTTACGAGAAAAAGGACTACAAATAGTTTATCCAAACACTGACATTTTATTAAGAATGTTTGTCTGCGCAATAGTGACCAATTCCTTGGCTGAAATGTCTTTTTCTTCTCTGAAAAGAATCAAGGGTCATTTAAGATTTACGATACAGCACAATAAGCTGAATGCCCTTGCACTTAGAATCATAAAATCATAGAATGTTAGAGTTGGAGGGATCTCCAGGGTCATCTGGTCCAACCCCCTGCTCAAAGCAGGATTCACTAAATCATCTCAGACAGATGTCTGTCCAGCCTCTGTGTGAAGACTTTCATTGAAGGAGAACTCACCACCTCTCGTGGCAGCCTGTTCCACTCATTGATCACCTCACTGTCAAAAAGTTTTCTCTAATATCTAATCTGTATCTTCTCCCTTTCAGTTTCATTCCATTACTTCTCACGCTTCCATGTGCAAATGAAAATAAGGATGATCCCTCTACACTGTAACAGCCCTTCAAATATTTGTAGACAGCTGTTAAGTGGAAAGCTAAAAGCTGTGGAGACAATAAAGTGCAATAATTTCTTATCCGGTATAAAATGGAGAAGAAAAACACAGTATGTGCTCACTTTGCAGGGTTGTGATAATCCCAACTCCTTTTAGCGTGTGGAGGAAAAAGGCTGCTGCTGATCCGTCGAGGCAGATAAAATATAGACAAATGGATAGATGGGTCTGATGCTGTGGCGCCCCGAGGGTCCGGTTGCCACAGGGGTATTGCACCTTAACCAGAGGTGTGATATTCCACTCCCAGGTAAGGATGGAGTGTGGACCAGGGCTCAGTTAGCTGCATACACACACTCACCCCATTTCCAGCGGACAGCTCGACGGTGCTCCCATATAATTGCAGGCACAACTGACCATGTCCCTGGCTGGAGTGGGGAGGGGGGAGCGAACCCAGTGGTGTAGGAACAGAAGGGGATGGTTTCTGGAGCATAGGAAGGAGCTCATTGGGTGCAGGTCACCTGAGCTCAGACACAGAGAAGCAGATAAAAGGTGGGGGACATCTTAGGAGGGGGTTCAGTTCAGAGAGGGAGAGCAGAAAGGGAGAGAGAGCTGACAGGCTCGGCCTGAGCTCAGCGCCACGAGGCAGGCCTAGAGAGAAGGCTGGGGCCAGAGAGGAGAAGAGAAGAAGGAGAAGGAAGGAAAGAGGACAGACAGAGGAGTAGAAAGGCTCCAGAAACAAGAAGGCAGAAGGGACCCTAAGAGAGCAGAATGGACAGTAACCGTTGCAAACCCGCGTTATATCGGGTGAAGGGTCAGGCCGTGGAAGGGTACCGGATTCCCAAGTTGGTGGAGGTAAATTATCCCTCAGCCAAGAACCGGAGGTCGTGATCATTTATTGATGCGACCCCTTGCTACACCCGCTAGGAAGGCACCACATAGGGTCAGGGAAACTGGCGCCAAGTTTTACCAGAGAAGGCCAGAGGCAGCAGGACAGAAGCGTGGTCACTGGTGGGGCACGAGAGGCCAGAGAAAGGATAGAAGGGGTCCTGTGCCATACTCCTGAATTGCCTGGGGGTTGACCGAGCCCCTCACCTGGTGGACGCAGCACGGCTCAGGCAGTCATTGCCGACGGAAGTGACTTGGATAACAACTGTGAGTAAAAGGCCTGAACTGCACCATTGGACTCTGTGTGATTTATGCTGCGCCTGCACCATCACCACCAGCATCCACCTACATTGCCCTGAGGTTACACTCTTCCCGTGGGGAGTTATCCTATCCCTGTGCTGCACACCAAAATCAGCCTCAGCGGTCTGCCTAGCAGCGGCGGTCATCCCTGACTGCAATCCACGGGTGGCGTAGTCGGACATTCATAGCTCTACAAATAGACTGCCACAGCATTTGGTCTGACCACCCTGAGCCACGGGATCGGGTTGCCACTACTACCCCCATCATTGCACTGAAGCCCGGTTCCAGGTACCCCACGGCCCAGGGGGCAAGTCAGCTTTGGCGTAGTCGGCAGGATTGTGACCAACCCGCCACAAACGGGTATTGCGTGCCTGAAAAAGACTTTATACTTACCCGAGTGAAGTTTCCCGCAATTCGGAGCCGTTTCCCGCCATCTTCAGCCGTTTTCCCGCCATCTGACGCCATCTTCGGTACGCCGCGCGGGAAGAAGAGGGGCGTGGACGTCAAAAACGTGCGAAGTCTGAAGCCCCGCCCCATGCGCTGACGCCACACAAGTTCCTGGAAGGAGCCCAGGGAGCGCTGACGTCAGCAGCGCGCGACGCCAGGTCCTCAACGCAGACCATCGCCAGCGGAGCCGCGGCCTACAGAAGAGGATCGCCGGAAGGTAGGCCACGGTTAACCAGGGGGGAGGAAGACATCAGGAATGGAGGGCAAGAAGGCGGACCGGCAGCAGATTAAGCTGCCTAGCATCAGCAGTGCCCCAGCCGTCGCAGGCCCCGACCAGCGCCAGGAGAAGACGCGTGACACAGGAGCGGTCGCGGGAGCAGGTAAGAGGAGTCTCCCTGTCCCGGACGCTGCCAGCGTCAGCCTGCTCCCGGGCCCCCTGGTGGAGCCGCCGATCCCGGGCGTCATCAACAGCGGCCCTCTCCAGGTCCGTTCGCAAGGCCTGATCTCCTCAGGCGCTGCCCAACCGCGTGCGCCCCCGGTCCCGAAGCCACCACCCCTTGGGACTGACCTGTACAGCCAGCTCGCCGAACCCGGTTTTCCAGAGGACCCGGACGGGTCTGAAGAATATGATGAGGAGGAAAAAGGTGCGCAGGGAGGACACCGCTACTGAGGAGTGGCAGCATACCAATGTACATAGTTGCCCGTTAGGGTGAAGGAACTGTTGCAGAGAGTTACCCAGTATCGGGTCAGTTAAAACCGGCTGAGGACTGGGAGCAGCCAACTTATTGAACTATCCGGCCGAGGACTGGGAGCGGTCAATCTTGTACATAATTGCACTTAAAGTGCCCCCTATTGGTTTTATAAGAGACCACAACAACAACTGACCTCAGAACAAAAACCCGTTAGAGGTGGCTGAAGACGAGGTCCAGCAGCTGAATCAGCTACACCCTGCAACCATCCGAGGGCCTACGTTGGGGGTTTACGAACGGGTCCCTTATGTTTGTGTTTATAAGTTTGCATTTTGTAGAAAGATGGACACCTGGTTGCAAAACGCACTGTGACCAGTTAACAAAAGTTTTACATGAAAAATGTTTACAAGAAAAGTGTTTTATATGTGATAGATGTGATTGTAAAAGTGAAAAGAGTGTTATACTGTTTTATATATGTGAAGAGAGTCCTAAAAAACTGCTGAAAGAGAAAATGTGCCAGTAACATTAAAAGAGAAGAAGTGCCTCCCATAAAGGGATGAGTTATAATGGTTTGTAATCTAATATGTGAATGCATTCTAAAAACTTGCATGTTTCTGAATGGTCTTTTGCTTTGTTCCAGCCCGAGGACGTGCTGTGGTTTACCAGGGGGGAATGTGGCGCCCCGAGGGTTCGGTTGCCACAGGGGTATTGCACCTTAACCAGAGGTGTGATATTCCACTCCCAGGTAAGGATGGAGTGTGGACTAGGGCTCAGTTAGCTGCATAGACACACTCACCCCATTTCCGGGGGACAGCTCGACGGTGCTCCCATATAATTGCAGGCACAACTGACCATGTCCCTGGCTGGAGTGGGGAGGGGGGAGAGAACCCAGTGAGGTAGGAGCAGTAGGGGACGGTTTCAGGAGCATAGGAAGGAGCTCATTGGGTGCAGGTCACCTGAGCTCAGACACAGAGAAGCAGATAAAAGGTGGGGGCCATCTTAGGAGGGAGTTCAGTTCAGAGAGGGAGAGCAGAAAGGGAGAGAGAAAGGGAGAGAGAGCTGACAGCCTCGGCCTGAGCTCAGCTCCACGAGGCAGGCCTAGAGAGAAGGCCGGGGCCGGAGAGGAGAAGAGAAGAAGGAGAAGGAAGGAAAGAGGACAGACAGAGGAGTAGAAAGGCTCCAAAAACAAGAAGGCAGAAGGGACCCTAAGAGAGCAGAACGGACAGCAACCGTTGCAAACCCGCGTTATATCGGGTGAAGGGTCAGGCCGTGGAAGGGTACTGGATTCCCAAGTTGGTGGAGGTAAATTATCCCTCAGCGAAGAACCGGAGGTCGTGATCATTTATTGGTGCGACCCCTTGCTACACCCGCTAGGAAGGCACCACATAGGGTCAGGGAAACTGGCGCCAAGTTTTACCAGAGAAGGCCCGAGGCAGCTGGACAGAAGCGTGGTCACTGATGGGGCAGGAGAGGCCAGAGAAAGGATAGAAGGGGTCCTGTGCCATACTCCTGAATTGCCTGGGGGTTGACCGAGTCCCTCACCTGGTGGACGCAGCACGGCTCAGGCAGTCCTTGCCAACGGAAGTGACTTGGATAACAACTGTGAGTAAAAGGCCTGAACTGCACCATTGGACTCTGTGTGATTTATGCTGCGCCTGCACCATCACCCCCAGCATCCACCTACATTGCCCTGAGGTTACACTCTTCCCATGGGGAGTTATCCTATCCCTGTGCTGCACACCAACATCAGCCTCAGCGGTCTGCCTAGCAGTGGAGGTCATCCCTGACCGCAATCCACGGGTAGCATAGTCGGACATTCATAGCTCTACAAATAGACTGCCACAGCATTTGGTCTGACCACCCTGAGCCACGGGATCGGGTTGCAACTACTACCCCCATCATCGCACTGAAGCCCGGTTCCGGGTACCCCACGGCCCAGGGGGCGAGTCAATGCCGCACTGCCAATGTTCCACCAGACAATGAAAGGACAATGAAGTATATTAAAATCGGTTTTTATTTTGTCGAAGCATATAAAATTACTTCATCAGGACAAACCACTGCATAAACAGCTATTAAGTTTCCTCTTAGCCTTTTTTGCAAGCTAAACATTCCCAAATCCTTTAACTTTTCCATCGTAGGACATAGCTTGCAGTCCGAAATGGTTTTCACTTCACAGGTGTGCCCTGTCAGGTTTAACAAGTCAGATTTCTTGCCTTATAAATGGAGTTGGGACCATCAGTTGTGTTGTGCAGAAGTCAGGTGTATACACAGCTGATAGTCCTACTGAATAGACTGTTAGAATTTGTATTATGGCAAGAAAAAAGCAGCTAAGTAAAGAAAAATGAGTGGCCATCATTACTTTAAGAAATGAAGGTCAGTCAGGCCGAAAAATTGGGCAGACTTTGAAAGTGTCCCCAAGTGCAGTTGCAAAAACCATCAAGCGCTACAAAGAAACTGGCTCACATGAGGATCGCCCCAGGAAATGAAGACCAAGAGTCACCTCTGCTTCTGAGGATAAGTTTATCCAAGTCACCAGCCTCAGAAATCGCAGGTTAACAGCAGCTCAGATTAGAGACCAGGTCAATGCCACACAGAGTTCTAGCAGCAGACACATCTCTTCAACAACTGTTAAGAGGAGACTTTGTGCAGCAGGCCTTAATGGTAAAATAGCTGCTAGGAAACCACTGCTAAGGACAAGCAACAAGCAGAAGAGACTTGTTTGGGCTAAAGAACACAAGGAATGGACATTAGACCAGTGGAAATCTGTGCTTTGGTCTGATGAGTCCAAATTTGAGATCTTTGGTTCCAACCACCGTGTCTTTGTGCGACTCAGAAAAGGTGAACGGATGGACTCTACATGCCTGGTTCCCACCATGAAGCATGGAGGAGGAGGTGTGATGGTGTGGGGGTGCTTTGCTGGTGACACTGTTGGGGATTTATTCAAAATTGAAGGCATACTGAACCAGCATGGCTACCACAGCATCTTGCAGCGGCATGCTATTCCATCCGGTTTGCGTTTAGTTGGACCATCATTTATTTTTCAACAGGATAATGACCCCAAACACACCTCCAGGCTGTGTAAGCGCTATTTGACCAAGAAGGAGAGTGATGGGGTGCTGCACCAGATGACCTGGCCTCCACAGTCACCAGACCTGAACCCAATCGAGATGGTTTGGGGTGAGCTGGACCGCAGAGTGAAGGCAAAAGGGCCAACAAGTGCTAAGCATCTCTGGGAACTCCTTCAAGATTGTTGGAAGACCATTTCCGGTGACTACCTCTTGAAGCTCATCAAAAGAATGCCAAGAGTGTGCAAAGCAGTCATCAAAGCAAAAGGTGGCTACTTTGAAGAACCTAGAATATAAGACATATTTTCAGTTGTTTCACACATTTTTGTTAAGTATATAATTCCACATGTGTTAATTCATAGTTTTGATGCCTTCAGTGTGAATGTACAGTTTTCATAGTCTAGAAAATACAGAAAACTCTTTTAATGAGAAGGTGTGTCCAAACTTTTGGTCTGTACTGTATGTTTCAAAAATAAACTATTACATATTAAATTGAAAATTATAAATCAACTTTTTGAAGGACGGGTACGCAGAAGTATGTGCTTCAGCCATATCAAATAAAGTTTCGACTGTTGTAAGATGGTCTCATGTACTTCCATGATGCCCTACAAATTCAGCACACCGCTTAGCATAGATTTCCTCTCTGGTTCCAATGTTATACACAGCGGGAAACTGTATGGTTCTCCTCACCCACCGGCTTGGCTGGCGCTCACTGATGACATCAGGCCTGGCAGCCTATTTTGAGGGTAGTTGGACTTTTTTTGCTGTGAATGCTGAGGTTGAGGTTGAAATAATTTCTGGCTTTTGATCTTTTGCTACTGATCCTGACCTTTATTTCTAAGTCACCCTCACCTTGACCTTGGCCTTGTTCCTAGAATTATTTGCCTGATGTCAATTGTTCTTCTCTTGATTTTAACCTCTGGTATTCTTGCCTGACCAACCTCCTGGTGACAATCCTGAGAAGTGCTTCTTCATCTGAGCTAGTAATACCAATTGATGACTTTTCTTCGGACCATAACCAGGGAAGCAAGGTCTACCCCAAAAAGTGTAGAGGCAACGCTGATAAAGGAGAAGTTAGTAGATTGCGCTCCTGGGTATTTGGACACTGCCCCTGTGTTCTGCAAAGCTTTGGGAAGAGGAGGAGCAGGGAATGAAGTTGTAACTGGACCATGGAGTACTGGGGGATGTAAGGTTTCTTTATTGCATTCAGTATGAGTAGGACAATACTAATAAAGTACCTTGATAGTTGGGGGGCTCTGCTGGAGATTTTGCATTGGAACCCACAATAGTAAATTTGTGCAACGGCACTGGGACACTATTTCGGTGCCAACATCTTGGCCAATTTTTTATGCATATGTCTGTATTGTAGGCATCCCTGGACCGACATGTGCAGGGGGACTTAATTGGTGGCAGCCTCCCAAGGTCTGACAGAGATGAATAAAGCTGCAGGTTAGAGTCCCAAAACAATGATATGAAAAGGAGTAAATCTGGAGATCCAGTGTGCCATGACGCTGTTAAAACTTACTTGGGAAGGTAGATTCACAAAGCTGCAGGTCATAGTGGACACACATACCCTGGGCGTTGGCACAGAAGGCTGAAAGGCACATGCAATGCTAAAGACCCGGGCAACAGCCTGTGCTGGATGGCAGACAAACAAGCAAAGCAGGACACACCAGAAGCCACAGAAACGAGAAGAGCAAAATGATGGGTCTGAAGCAAAACTTCTAAGTAGATTGTTGAAACCACAGAAGTCAGCCGTAATAACAATTCATAATGCGTAAAGCAAATCATGGGTTAGCCAGCAGGTCACAGAAGCAGTACATGCCTGATATAAAATCCACAACAGATTGAAACATAATGAGAACAGACACTAATAACAGATTGTAATGCTTAATGCTACTAACATTTGATGGATTAACCACTAAGTGTTGTGGAGCAGTAGATGTTGTTACATGCTTGTCCCGGGTATCCCGGGCTTACCTCCACACTCCTGGCTTCATAGCCCTCTGTTGTGCTCCATGTCAGGTTTTGCAAGTTGCCTAGATCAATGACATCATCTTCCTAGACCCATTTAAGGCCCATTGACACACACAACTGTGTCTTGGAATTGAGTTTCTAGACCTCTAAGTTTGGTTTGCGCCACATTCTGCGCATACTGTGCTTTACTTGCTAGGTTCCACTTCATCCGTCCTGCTGCTCTGAGATTGTACCAACTCCTCGCTGCCTACATTCCTTCCAGCCTGCTGCCTGGGGTCTGTGTGCTCACCCAGGGCTAAGAAGATCCACCTCTAAGAAGATCCACCTAACCTGGTGAGCCTGACAGATGCAAATTTTATAAATCACAGGAATCCGAAGAGATGATGGCAACAGAAGCAACAAAATGGTTGCAAACTCCAAGCAAATTGAAACTGAACATATATATTCAGATACAGCAGTGCAATAAAGAAGGCCTTAAAAGGACTGGGCAGAAAATGTTACTGAGGAATGCCATACCACTTGTATGAGCCAATGTAGAGCACAGCAAAGTGCGGCAGACATCATAGGCTAAAGGAGTGAAGCTCGTCCCTGAAGACTAGTAAGGTGCGAAACAACCAGAGGGTGATGACCTAACTGGTGGGTGAGGGAATTTTCCAACATGTTTTCACAAAGACAGCCTGCAGAAAAAACTGTTAGAACCCTCCTGTTTGTTTTTTCCATCTTGTGTTTTGCGGTCACGTAACCATCTGCCTTTATATTCCAGCTCCGCCCTTTTGACTGTGCTGGACTGTTTCTCTAGCCTGGTGCTTCGGTGCCTTTCTCTGTCAGTTCGCTTGGTCCTTCTGGGACCTCTAGTACCTTTTTGTCAGTTTGTCTTTTTGTGTTCTGCAACTACTTCTCTGTTTAGGAGGTGTCCCATTTTTTGTCCCAGTCCTTAGTTCTTTTAGGGACCCCCTCCCTTTATGGACAGAAGACAGAGAGATAGA
This sequence comes from Phyllobates terribilis, assembly GCF_046119375.1. Lineage (NCBI taxonomy): Eukaryota > Metazoa > Chordata > Amphibia > Anura > Dendrobatidae > Phyllobates > Phyllobates terribilis. The sequence continues at coordinate 64,027,089 of NW_027362763.1, read as the reverse complement.
GTTGCTGGGTTATGCAAACTGGATAATGCACATTAAATAGAATCAAATGTTGTAATTAGGCTTAGATCTCAGGTTCCTATAAATCAGGAAATTTGTGCTTTGGTAGAAGTTTCCTATGATCTGTTCTCCAGCATCGTCCTCCTGTTCTCTACATTCACCAGTAATGTTGTATTATCTGGACAATCCGTGCCAAAACCCATAAACGAGCAATCATCCACCACACGCCCCTCGTTCCCTCATGTTCCTCACATCCACACTCTATGCCAGAACTGAACACTTCGGGGGCTCGTCTAACACCACATCATACAATTTACAGCCAGGCAAGTGAGCAAGGTGGGTGGTAAACTTCATCTGGAATTCAGTAGCCTCTTTCCTAAATCAATAAGTCTCACAGCCGTGTAAAGCGATAGGCCGTCCGCTCTCTTGTTTACGTTTTCCTTATAAAAAACAGAAAATGGATTCCCAACAGGCTGCAAATGGATACCTCCGATCTGTGATCTCAAAGTGAATTATTTCCATAAACTTATGCAGCCTAAGTAAAAAAAAGTCCTAAAGAGTTTAGTCTGGAATACATTGAGCGTAATTATCTAGAAGACGTCAACCAGTCTTGAACTTTTTTAATTTCTTTTTATGAGCCAAAGCTAAATTGAAAAATAATAATATAAAGCCGGTTGGACTATTAACACTTGTGGGTGGAGGATGGAGCCCAACAATTTCCTACTTTACACAATACAACCATTGTTCCTGTCTAAAAATAGAGAACTCGATTGAGATAAATTGGTTACGGAATTATCCGGGCTGAATTCATCATCGTAGTATCGGCTAATGACAGAATATAAAAGAGGTAAATGGCTTGTCCAGACAAGGAGCGGCTCTATGCAGTGTAGTATTACCCGTTCTGTTCCAATAATCACCATAGTTCAGTGTGAGATGACAATCGCAGCCGCACGATTTCTGAGGTCACGCTCAAAAACAGTATGTGCAATTTTTGACGCCTTGTATATGTAAATGACTGGGAGCGGTAGCCATGAACGTGCTGCTGCTCCATAGCGCCCTTGCACTTTACAGGAAAACTGTGTCCCAGTCCCAGTGTGCTGTTAGGTGTGGGGTGCATCAAACACACTTGTAGGCTGTAGGCCTCTGCTGTCTTCAGACCTCCATTTTCAGGAGATGCCGCACACAACTCAGGAGACCCCAAGTTCATTTCAACAAACAGAAGTTTTCTGGACCGTTCAAGTGCATCAGATTGTAACATGTGGGATAGAGCACAACACTTCTTGTTACTTATTTTCTTAAAACAACACATCTTCAGCCCTACCATTCATTCCTCCTGGACTATCTATAGGCTCAATGGCTCCGTCAGCCCCGGGGATTTCTTGTCCAGTTCCACAGTGCACCGCAGTGCACCCGGGATCCATTACCTTTCTTTCACATGGTTCCTTCCCTGTGCGCCAGAGGACATGGGGCACCCTTCAGCCCCTATGTCGGGCATTGAGCTCCTGACATTGCTGGAATGTTTGCACAGGATTCTAGTACGGCCTCCCACTGCCTTGAACAATAAGTACATGCTGGCCCTAGCAGGCCACTGCACTTGAACTTGACCTTGTTACTGTACTTCCCTATCTGAGTAACTACAAGGAAGTGCATGTTTTCACTAGCATTATCTTCCGCCCACTGCGGGCGTGTCCCAAATATTAACTGTATCTTATCCTATACCTTCAGGTAACCACAGTTGCTATCCTTATGCTGTACACTATCAACATTATACATTACCAACATGTTATACTAGCAATTACACACTAGATAGAAATGCATGATACTATGCACATTACACAATATGACATGATTGGTGTCTTCAGGGCTAGGAACACAGTAGCACAGTCCACCAGTCTTACATTCCTCCCCTCTTTGAACATGGTCATCCTCGACCATCCAGGAGGCACCAAGTCACATAAAACTTCAGTGGTATATAATGTCTATTAGAGGAGATGCACTGACCCTGGAATAAAGAGCTCAAGTTCCTGTAGACCAACACAATAACAGCTGTCCAACAGTCCATGGGCGCATACCAAGTCCTCCTCCTGCACAATACTTAGATTCATTGGTCCTCTCGGTTAGAACTGAAGAACTGATGTCCTTCTGAGTCCATATTTCCTTTAGAACAATGGCCCTTAGGCCCACACAACAATGGCTCCTCAGTCCATGAGCACAGTCTTTGAAAGTTCTGACCCAGTCGGATCATCGGGTTGTCTGCCTCCCCCTCCCCTTTTATGAACAAGAGTCCCTTTCATTTGCATAGTCCACAGGGAAAAAAAGGGTTTCGGACCCTTTAATAATCCACAGTCCCTCAATCCAGCAGGGGGATGCTCAAATGTGCACAAAACTAACAAGGAGGGGGAAACACAAAAACTTTGTCCATCCTGGCCAACACTGGGAATCCCAGTCACTGTCAGGCCTTCGACCCTAGGAACGCAGCAAAGTTCCTCTTCTATGTGCAGCTAGCAGACTCCTCTTTTCTCTTCTGATTCAGGCAACCGCATTTTCTACTCCTTCCCCTTCAAGGGGCCCTGGGGACCTGCTCCCTGGAGCTCTGTTCCTAGGTGCCTGGGTCGCAAGTGACTTGGCCTCTGGTAGTGCATATAGTGCATATAAAAGTGGGCTATGGCCCCCTGCATCACCTGCACCATCGCCTGTTCTCGAATGGGAGGTGGGGACTAGTGTTGAGCCACCCCCGTAGTGTTCGGGTTCGGTTCGGTTCGTTGAACACCGGCATGTTCGTCTAACGGTTCGTCGAACACCGTCGAACACCGTTAAAACCAATGGCAGGCAAACAAAAACACATAGAAACGCATAGAAAACACATAGAAAACACCTTCAGGTGGAGGAGTTAAAGGAGGAGGAGACACAGTTCAATTCACAATTCAGCAGCGGCATACACCGGTACCCGACAATTTAGAACAGAAAGAATAGAGCATCACACATAGATTAGATAGATAGAAACATGTCAGTCACATATATAATAAGTATAGTGACAGTGTTGGTTACTGTACTTGTCATTTAGTGTTAAAATAAAGGCTTTATTAAAAAAAAAATTGGCGTGGAGTTCCCCGTAATTTTAGTCTCTAGCGGAGGTTAAACAGACGGCTGGGGCAGATGTTTGAAGCCTGGGAAGGGGGTAATACCCACGGAGCTTCCCAGGATACTATTATCAGCCCCCAGCTGAATACCTAGCCTTTACTAGCTATTAAAATGGGGGACCCAAAAAAGAATGACGTGGGGTCCCCCTTATTTTAATAGGTAGCAAAGGCTAGGCAGACAGCTGGGGGTTGATATTAATAGCCCAGGAAGGGTGCCATGAATAATGGCCCCCTCCCAGGCTAGAACACCAGCCGTCAGCCGCCCCAGAAATGGCGCACCCTTAGGATGCGCCATTTCTGGCACTTAGCCTCGCTCTTCCCACTGCCCTGTAGCGGTGGCAGTGGGGTAATAGGGTTGGGGTTGATGTCAGCTTATAATGCCAGCTGACATCAAGCCCAGGTTAGTAATGGAGAGGCGTCTATAAGACACCCCCATTACTAACCCCATAGTCAAAGTTAAAAAAAACACAAACACCCAGAATAAAGTCCTTTAATTGAAATAAAGACACATTCCTTTAATGTTCTAAATTAAATCCTACTTACCGTATCGCCCATTCCAGCTGAAGCCAATGTCTTCTGCAATAAAAGCAAAATAATAAACCAACCTCATCCTTACCTTTCTATGGTTCCTAGGACGGCTTCAGCTCTGCTACATTGACATGACAGGCTGGAGCGCAGCAGAACGCTGCCATCCAGCTTGCCATGCCGCAGACACTGAGAAGCTCCTCAGTGAAGCTCCTCAGTGTCTCACTGTGACGGCATCCAGATGAGCCGAGTTGATGTCCAATGAACTCAGCTCACCACATGCACGTCACTGACAGCGTGGGAGAATTCTCCTGCGCATGCGGTGCCGGCAAATGACCGCTTGAGCAGGAGAATTTTCCCACGCTGGGACGGCAGGATGGATGGTAGCAGAACGCTGCCATCCAGCATGCCATCCTTCAGAGACACTGCAGAGCGCAAGCATGAGTACTGAGTAAGAGTACTGAGATGCTCGGGCGAGTACCAAGCAGTGGCGAGAATGCTCGCTCATCACTAATTAACAGTATTACTGTGAAAAAATCCAGTTACGCTTTTGGTGCACGAACACTTATCGAACGTAACCTCGAACAGCCAAATTTTTTGCAAATCGTTCGAGTTCGTCGAACGACACGAACACCAAACAAAACAGCTTGAATTTGAGATTGGCGAACAGTTCGAGTCGAACACCGCTCATCTCTAGTGGGGACCCCCAGAGACCATCCAATGTCCTGAAGGTGGTAGCCCAGACTCGCCAGTCTCTATGACTCTCTCCCAGGCACTTTCGTTCCACAAGAAGGGTTCATCCTGGTCTCTGCATTCCCCGAACACATCTATGGCGTACCACAGATGACGTCCCTTCATTTTCAAGATGGTGACCCTGGTACCGGCCATCAGCTCCTTTAGCCTTTGGGGTAGGTGCTCCGTCTTGACCGCCCACTGGTCAAACAGAATGTGGTGGCAACTTCCAAATTCTTCTATGGACCCCAGTTTACATTGTGGGTCATATGTGATGACCTCTCCCCGGGATTCCAGCTCTTGGCACCTTGTAGCTAGTGGGCCCACTATTATTTCCCCGGCTCTGGTTTTGGCCCATCTCCTTCTCTCGTCTGCCCAGACCATGCCCCTTAAATCGCTCACCAGCTTCCAAATCCTGGCTCTTTCATCCTCAGTCCTCAGGAACCCTGGCAGTGAAGGCCGCATTCTCTCTTGACGCCTTGCCTGCCCAGCGATAACGTTCAGCTCCAAGCTGTAAGCTCCGGCCCCCTCTGCTGCTGTGCCAGCCTGCTCAGGTTCCTTTATTCCTCCATTTGCAGGCCTCGCTTAACTCCGCCATTTTCTCACTCTACTGCACCTTCGCTGAAGGCCAATGAATGGCGTAGTCTCTTCCGGCTTCTGAGGCCTGACATGGGTGGTTGGGGTTACTTCTTCTGGCTCACCTGCTTGTTTCTTGGGAGTCTCTGCCCATTCTGCCTTGACTCCCTTTCTTTTTGTTCCACCACGCCCAGCAGGGCCGGGCACCGCTCACTACAGGCCGGCCTCTCCAGACAGGCCACTTCCCAGGCTGAACGGATTTTCACGCTCTTCCACTTCTCTTACTCCCATGATGGGTAGGTCCGTCTCATTGTTTCGCGCCACTCACCGCCATCTTGCAGTCTTTGCTCGGCGCCATCTTTATTTTCACTGGATCCTTCCCTGTATTTGTCAAGTCTTCTTCATGCATGGTTGGATCCTGTCAACAACGCCAAATGTAAGCAGGTGACGGGATGCAACATGCAGACAGGGATAAGGTGGAAGTAACCAATTAAACTATTTATTTTTCTATCGTGGCGGAAAAATGATGTAACTATGGCAATGGTGAATAGTGTAAAGCAGAATAATTATGGTATACAATATACATTTTCAGATATACAATGAATTTTCAGTGTTATGACTGCCAAAGCACATTCATATGGGTAAGGTACAAACCAGTCAGACAAATCCCTGAACCAGACAGGTCCCTGTTCAGACAATGAAAACCCCTTCTCTGACCCTGGTCTGTCCCTGCCTGACCACGGAGGTTGGCACCCTAAGGTAATGCAATGGCACCCCCACTCGACGGCGGCTTACCCTGAATGTCCTTAGCAGCTCCTAGGATCACTAGAGTAACAGTTCCATAAGGAATAAAGGAATCACACACAAAGCAAATTCAACCAACACAAACTACAGCACAATGAATGAATCCAAGAAAGTCTATCACAAGCAGGAATCACCAGTAGGAGAAAGGTGATAGAGCAGACAAACAGAGTAAATTTAAAACACCCAAATAAAAGGTGTATCAGTTGTAGCTCAGAGGAAAGAGATGCTGACCACAGAATGTAACACAGGTACTTTAGATGCAGTGACACAGAAACACAGAGCAGCCAATAAAGGGTTAATAAACAGGGGAGGTTTATGATAACAGGGTAAATCTCCACCCAGGGAGTAATAGGGGAAAAACAAGGGAAATAGGGAACCAGGGGAGGAGTCCTGAGGAGATAATTTGCATATTCCCACTGCATTTTGGGGTAAGTGAAGAGTCTCCGCGAGCTCAAAGAACACTGGATTTTGGCTGTTGGAGCTGAAAAGAGGACATCGGTAAACCGCGCGCCTACAGGCGCGCGCATTTTGAAGCTTTTTTTTTAAGCTTTTTTCACTGTTTTCAGAACATTAACAATAAGAACATGGAAGAGTCCAGGAGCCATTTGGTGAGCTGCATATCCTGCTACATGTTCACAGACTTGCCAGTGGAAAAGCCAGACTTCACATGCCAGAAATGCAAGCTTGTGTCCCTGTTGGAGGAAAAGTTGCGAAATCTAGAAGAGAGGTTAACTACCTTGAAAATCATTAAGGAAGGTGAAGAGTTCTTAGACAGAGCAGAATTATCTCTTCATGATTCAGAAAGAGAAGAAATTCGAACTGCACCTGACGAAACAGAGGAATGGAAGCATGTGACCCAGAGAAGCAGGAGGATAGAGAGGCAGTCAGCACCCATACTGCTCAGGAACCAGTACCAGGCTCTCACACAGGAGAACCATGAAGAAATACAGCAAGATAAGACTTTGCCAGCAATGAATAACCTTGTAAGCCCTCAGAATCCTCCTGGATGGAGAAAGAAGAATGTTGTGAAGAAAAAACGGAGAGTGGTGGTCATGGGGGATTCCCTGTTAAGAGGAACAGAGGCCGCTATCTGCAGACCAGACATAACCTCAAGAGAAATGTGCTGTCTTCCAGGAGCAAAAATTAAAGATGTGTCTGACAGGATATCAAGACTCTTCAGACCTACAGATCACTACCCATTCCTGCTAATACATGTGGGGACAAATGACACCGCAAGAAAGGACCTGGAAACCATCTGCAGTGACTTTGAAGACTTAGGCAAGAAAGTGAAAGAATTGGGAGCGCAGGTGGTCTTCTCATCCATCCTCCCAGTGGATGGCCATGGAACAATGAGGTGGAATAAGATTCTACAGGTGAACAACTGGCTACGTCGATGGTGCCGTCAACAAGGATTTGGATTTCTGGATCACGGAATGAATTACCTATACGATGGACTACTTGCTAGAGATGGGGTGCACCTTACGAAGACTGGAAAACATGTATTTGGAAGTCGCCTTGCTACACTCATCAGAAGAGCTTTAAACTAGAACAAAGTGGGAAGGGAAGCAAAAGGCCAGAAAAAGCCATACAGCTGACAAATACTATTGAGATCTCTGCTACTGGAAGTGGAAAAGAAGAACAAAGACAAAAAAATCTAAATAATAAAAATATGGGAGGAAGAGAAACCAATCACAAACTAAAATGTTTTTATACAAATGCACAAAGCATGGGCAACAAACAAGGAAAATTGGAACTACTAATGCAGGAAAAGGAATATGATGTCATTGGAATCACTGAAACTTAGTGGGACGATACACATGATTGGAATAAAAGGCTAAAAGGATACAACTTATTTGCAAGAAACAGACTTGATAAACGAGGAGGAGGTGTTGCATTGTATGTTAGAAAAGCGTATATCTGCACAGAGATTGAAGCTTCAGAGACTGGGAGTTCTGTGGAAACTGTTTGGGTAAGAATACAAGGAGAGAACAACAGAAAGGACACCATTGTAGGCATTTACTACAGGCCACCTGGGCAAGCTGAAGATATGGATGAACTCTTTATGTATCAAATGACCAAGTTCTCCAAAAAATATGACGTAGTGGTCATGGGAGATTTCAACTATCCAGACATTTGTTGGGAATCTCTCTCAAGTAAAACTAACAGGTCAAGCAAATTCTTATCCTCTCTTGCTGACAACTTTATCTTCCAAAAGGTAGGGGAGAAAACAAGGGGATCTGCTACTTTGGATCTAATTCTTATAAACAGGGAGGAAATGGTTGAGGAGGTAAAGGTGGCTGGGACCCTAGGAGGCAGCGATCATGCTATTATAGAATTTTGGATAACTAGAGGAGGAAGACATGTGAAGACTCAAACTTCAAGGTTAGATTTTAGAAAGGCAGATTTTAAGAGACTCAGAAAGAGAATAGGAGGGATCCAATGGCTGGATGTCCTTAAGGACAAAAATGTCCAGGAAGGATGGGAAATTTTTAAAAATGAGATTCTCAAAGCACAATCGTTAACAATCCCGAAAAGTAGGAAGAATGGGAAGCATTTAAGGAAACCAGGATGGATGAACACAGAACTTAAACACATGCTAAAAAGAAAGAAAGAAATGTTTATTAAATGGAAAGAGGGAGGCATATCTAAAGAAGATTATAATGCAGTCTGCAGATCCTGTAGGGCACGTATCAGGTTAGCTAAAGCTGACAATGAATTAAGGCTTGCAAGAGATGTCAAAAGCAATAAAAAAGGATTTTGGGGGTATGTCAAAAGTAAAAGAAAAGTCAAAGATGCTATAGGATTTTTACAGGATGAAAATGGAGAAATGGTAAGAGAGGATGTTGAGAAGGCCGAACTTTTTAATTCCTATTTTGCATCTGTTTTCTCTCAGAAAGAAAATGTAACATCAACTGATCTTCACTGTCCTTTTAAAGGAATAGAGGAATCCAAGTTATCAGTAAACAGAAAGATTGTGAGGGAATATTTAGCTAACATAAATGAGTTCAAGTCTCCAGGTCCAGATGAATTACACCCCAGAGTACTGAAGGAGATTGTAGAAGAAATTTTAGAACCACTCTCCATAATCTTTGAAAATTCTTGGAGAACAGGAGAAGTCCCAGAAGACTGGAGAAGAGCAAATGTTGTTCCTATCTTCAAAAAGGGGAAGACCCAGGGAACTATAGGCCGGTGAGTCTGACTTCTATACCAGGAAAGATCTTTGAACAAATTATTAAACAACATGTATGTAAGTACATGGATAAGAATGAAGTGATTAACCAGAGTCAGCATGGGTTTGTAACTAACAAGTCATGTCAGACTAACTTAATTTCCTTCTATGACAGAATCACTGACTGGGTGGATCAGGGAAATGCTGTAGATATAGTATATCTTGACTTCAGCAAAGCATTTGACAAAGTATCTCACATCATCCTTATTGAAAAAATGACCAAGTATGCAATGGACCAGGCAACTGTTAGGTGGATTCATAACTGGCTTAGTGATCGGACTCAAAGGGTGGTTGTAAATGGCTTCACATCCAGCTGGATGAATGTCTCAAGTGGGGTACCACAGGGCTCCGTCCTGGGACCTGTATTGTTCAACATCTTTATCAATGATTTAGATGAAGGAATTGAGGGTAAACTGATTAAATTTGCTGATGACACAAAGCTAGGAGGGATAGCTAATACTAGAGAAGAGAGAGAGAGGATTCAAAAAGACCTAAATAAACTGGAGCAGTGGGCAGCAACCAACAGAATGGTTTTTAACAGGGAAAAATGCAAAGTACTACATCTGGGCAATAAAAATGAAAAAAGCATATACAGAATGGGAGGAATAGAGCTAAGCAACAGTACATGTGAAAAAGACTTAGGTATACTAATAGATCATAGACTGAACATGAGTCAACAGTGTGATGCAGCAGCAAAAAAGGCAAATACAATTCTGGGATGTATTAACAGAAGCATACAGTCTAGATCACGTGAAGTCATTATCGGTCTTTACTCCTCTTTGGTCAGACCTCATCTGGAATACTGTGTACAGTTTTGGGCACCACATTTTAAAAAAGACATAGACAAACTGGAGCAAGTTCAGAGAAGAGCGACCAGAATGGTGACTGGTCTGCAAACCATGTCCTATGAGGAACGGTTGCAGGATTTGGGAATGTTTAGCTTGCAAAAAAGAAGACTGAGAGGAGACTTAATAGCTGTCTACAAATATGTCAAGGGCTGTCACATTGTAGAAGGATCAACTTTATTCTCATTTGCACAAGGAAAGACTAGAAGCAATGGGATGAAACTAAATGGGAGGAGACACAGATTAGATATTAGAAAAAACTTTTTGACAGTTAGGGTGATTAATGAGTGGAACAGGCTGCCATGAGAGGTGGTGAGCTCCCCTTCAATGGACGTCTTCAAACAGAGGCTGGACAGACATCTGTCTGAGATGATTTAGTGAATCCTGCTTTGAGCAGGGGGTTGGACCAGATGACCCAGGAGGTCCCTTCCAACTCTACCATTCTATGATTCTATGTCCTCTGTCCCCTCTCTTATACATCCTAGTGACGGAGCACCTGCTCTCATCAATTCGCCATAACCCCAATATTAGGTGGATTGAGGTGGGAGGCACCGAGTACAAGTGCTCTGCATTTGCTAATGATGTCCTAGTATATATCACTCAATCACATATATCCATCCCTGCTGTTATGGCTGAAAAAGATCACTTTGTTACATGGTCAAATTTTAAAATCAATGCAGCGAAGTCTGAGGCCCTCGATGTTTCCCTCCCCAAATCCATACAGGATTCCATCCAGTCCAACTTTCCCTTTGCCTGGCCCTCACAGGGTATCAAATACTTAGGAATTCGTATTCATAGAGATCTCTCCCGCCTATGTTATCTTTATTTTGGGCCCTTTATTGAACAACTCCATACAGACCACGGTTGGCAAGTTAGAACTGTAAGATTCACTACGTGAACCACTGGTGTTTTGTGGAAAAGCACATGTACACAAATTATTATGCAAAAAGTGTTTAGGAGTGATAAGGGAAGAATTTGTTTGTTTGTCAGTTAAACTCATTGATGATGATGTGTGTCAGGGCTCTTTATATCACTGTAAGCAATTGCAGACACCTGTGCTAATTAGTTTGGCAGGTGTGTCCAATGAAAGGCAAGACTACTTAAGAAGGCTGTCCCACATTATTAAGCAGCCTACATTTTCTGCCAAAATGGGAAAGAAAAAGGATGTGTCGGCTGCTGAGAAGCAACAAATTGTGGAGTGTTTAGGTCAAGGCATGACTACAATCAACATTGCCAAGACACTTCATCCTGATCATCGCACAATCAAGAAGTATGTAGCTGATTCACAGTACACACGTGTGCGTGCTGATAAGGGAAAATTGAGGACTCTTTCCTACAGGCAATTACGTCAGGTTAAAAGAGCAGCGGCAAAAAAGGCTTGTCATAGCAGCAGACAAGTTTATGAAGCAGCTGGTGCCTCCAACGTCCCCCGAACAACAAGATGCAGGGTCCTTCAGAGGTTTGCAGCTGTGCGTAATCCATCCTGTCGACCTCCTCTATCCACTGTACACAAGCAGAAACGGCTCCAGTGGGCCAAACAATACATGAAGACTGACTTCATAACTGTATTGTTCACCGATGAGTGCCGTGCAACGCTCGATGGTCCAGATGGATGGAGTGGAGGATGGCTGGTTGATGGACACCCCATGCAAACACGGCTACGGCGCCAACAAGGAGGAGGTGGAGTAATGTTTTGGGCTGGAATCATGGGGAGAGAGATTGTCGGCCCCTTTAGGATCCCTGAAGGGGTAAAGATGAACTCCATAAGGTATGTGGAGTTTCTCAAACAGCACTTCCTGCAATGGTTCAAGAAGAAGAACCGTGTGTTCCGCAGCAAGATCATTTTCATGCATGATAATGCACCGTCTCATGCTGCACATAACACATCTGCATCTCTGGCTGATATGGGCATAAAAGGGGACAAACTTATGGTGTGACCCCAATGCTCCCCTGACCTCAACCCCATTGAGAACCTCTGGAGCATCATCAAAAGGAGTGTCTATGATGGCAGGAGGCAGTTCACATCTAAGCAACAGCTCTGGGAGGGTATTCTGTCCTCATGCAAAACAATTGAAGCAGAAACCATCCAAAACCTGACAAATTCAATGGACGAGAGAGTTCAGAAGCTCCTTTCGAACAAGGGGTCCTATGCGCAAATGTAACATCACCTAGAATAAAGTTTTGAGTTGAAAACTGTTTGATTTCAGTTTCTAATAACCTGCTAATGCTTATAATTTCATAAATGACCATTTTTTTGTTCTTTATTAAAATGAAAAGGTTGAAGAGTGTGGGGGATCTAAGAGTGTGGCAACCCAGTAGTCAGGATTATTTCGAATTCTGACAATCTGAGGGTCATGTTGCAGGTAGTGCAGCAAGAAGGCACTCATGTGTCTTGCGCATCTAGGAGCCCCAAAATTATTTTCCGGGCTAGATGCAGCTAAAAATTATTATTAATTTGAAAGCTGGTGGAGCTTAGTATAGATGCCCTAATAGAATCAGTACTGCAAACTGCTACAAGGCCCAAATTATTTTTCAGCCAAGATACAGATAAACATGATTAGTAATTTTAAATCTGGTGGAGTTTAGTATAGATGGCCTAATAGAATCAGTACTGCACACTGCTACAAGGCCCAAATTATTTTCCAACCAAGATACAGATAAACATGATTAGTAATTTGAAAGCTTAAAACGGTTGGTGAGGTGATTTTAACAAATCATCAAGCTTTTACCATCCCCAGGATGACACAGGGGTAGAAAAGTCGTTTCGGATCCATGATTTGTTCATCTTTATGAACGTGAGTCTGTCTACATTATCAGAGGAGAGCCGCGTGCGCTTATCTGTCAGCACACCACCAGCAGCGCTGAACACACGTTCAGACAGAACCCTGGCTGCGGGGCATGACAAGATCTCCACAGGCGAGCTCCGGCCATTTATCCAGATTGGAAGCCCAAAAAGAGCAAGGGTCCAGTGACACAGTCATGGCTTCAATGTTTACTTGGAGATACTCCTGTACCATCGTCTCTAGGCGTTGACTATGTGTCAGACTTCTTGTCTCCTATGGCCTTGCAAAGGATGGGCTAAAAAAGTGGTGAAATGATTCCGCAAAATTGATGTTACCAGCAGATGCTGTGTTTCTGTTACGGTTTGAGTGCTGAACACTCGACGGTCCCACGGTTGGCAAGTTGGAACTGTGAGATTCACTACGTGCACCACTGGTGTTTTGTGGAAAAGCACATGTAAGATTCTGCAACAGTCTCTGCTGATACTCCTGCATGTGTGCATCCCTTTCTATGGCAGGAATAATTTCTGCAAATTTACTTTTGTACCGGGGATCTAACAGTGTGGCAACCTAGTGGTCAGGATTATTTCTAATTCTCACAATTCGAGGGTCATGTTGCAGGTAGTGCAGCAAGAAGGCACTCATGTGTCTTGCGCATCCAGGAGCACCAAGTCCCTGTTGTGTTGGTGGCGAGGTAACAATCATGCTTCCTTCCTCTGTCCTCTCCCCCCCAACCTCGCACAACAGAAATGTGATCAAGGTCTCTCTCATCTGATGAGTCTTCCATCAGTTCGTCCTCCACTTCTTCCTGGGCTCCTGCACCTTCCTCACTAGTTTGGCTGCTACCATGCGCCCTGGTAAAACCATCCCCCCACCCTCACATGCCTGCCGCCTTGGTGCTGCCGACCCTCTGGACCTTGCAGATGTTAGCCCTTCCGCATACAACTCCTCCTCCTCTACTTCCTCCACCTCCTCTTGTGCCACCACCTGACTCCGAATTCTGTTTAACATGTGCTCCAGCATGTAAATCACCGGAATAGTCATGCTGATAATGGCATCGTCAGCACTAAACATCTTCGTCGCCATTTCAAAACTGTGCAGAAGGGTGCATAGGTCCCTGATCTGAGACCACTCCTCCAGCGTGATTTGCCCCACCTCTGGATCTCGTTGGCCCAGGCTATACTTCACAATGTATTGCACCAGGGCTTGTCGGTGCTGCCACAGTCGCTGCAACATGTGCAGAGTTGAATTCCACCAGGTAGGCACATCGCATTTTAGCCGGTGAAGTGGCAGGCCCAACGTCTTCTGTACAGATGTAAGTCGCTGAGCTGCGGGATGCGAACGGCGGAAGTGAGCACACAGCGACCGTGCCCTCTGCAGAAGGCCATCTAGTCCGGGATAGTGGGCTAAAAATTGCTGGACAACCAGGTTCAACACGTGAGCCATACAAGGCACGTGTGTGACATTGCCCCAGCGAAGGGCCGCACCCAGGTTTGCAGCATTGTCGCACACGGCCTTCCCTGGTTTCAGGTCCAGTGGAGACAACCATTCATGAAACTGGTTCTCCAGAGCTGATCACAACTCCTCAGCTGTGTGACTCACATTTCCCAGACATTTCAAAGTAAAAACCACCTGATGACATTGAGCCCTGCTGCCAGCATAGTAAGGAGATGTGCAAGATCCTTTCTGCGCAGTTAGAAATTTTGTGGCATGACCAGACAGGCTTTGGGTGCAGGTGGAGGACCGAGAGGAGGTTGAGGAGGCAGAAGCAGTGGAGGAACTTTGAGATAAAGAGGATTGACGCTCAACTCGTGGGGACGGCAAGACTTGGACAGCAGCCCCTTGTCCTGCTGTCACCATAGTTACCCAGTGCCCAGTCAGCGACATGTAAAGCCCCTGTCCATGCCTACTCGTCCAAGTGTCTGTGGGGAAATGCACCCTGTCACACACAGAGTTTCTCAAAGAAGCGGTGATGTTTCTTTGAGCAGTAGTGCCGACTGGGCATCTGGTACTGGGGCACTGCGACGGACATAAGGTCTCGAAAATCCTCTGTGTCCACCAGGCGGAAAGGCAGCATTTCTGTAGCCAAGAGCTTGCAGATGGTGAAATTCAACCTCTTAGCTTTCTCATGGCTAGGGGGAAATGGTCTTTTACTTGTCAACATCTGAGGGACCGACGGCTGGCTGTTGTGCTTAGACAGGGTGGAGAAGGGTGTCCCCGGCAAACTGCCAGTCTGTGAGGAAGATGCAGGCGGACATGTTAGGCTGCCTTGATCCAAAGGTGGAGCTATCGATGTCGGACAGTGCTGAACACCAGCTGGTGTTTCCACCTCCAAAGAAAATGATGACCTGCCAATCACGCTGGCTGTTGCGGGTAAAGAGGTGGCAGGTCTGCGTCCCAAAACAGGTGTGACTGCTGTCCCCCCAGTCACAGAGGATGAAGAGGCCGCGGATGCACAAGATGTGGCAGACGGTGGTTGGCCCGGCCTGCTAGGCCGCATTGTAGCACAGTGAGCTTCCCACTGCAACTTATGCTTCATATCCATGTGCCGGTTCATGCATGAAGTACTCAAACTTTGGATTTTTTGGCCTCTACTTAGCTTTTGCTGACAAATGTTACAGATAACACGAGTTGGGTCATCTTTATCGATCTGAAAAAATGCCCAGGCTATGCAAGGCTTAGCACCCATGCGACCTGAAGAGCCACCACGACTTGTGGTCAGAGGCAGAGTTTTGTTTGAGGATGCAGTTGTTGACGTGCTTCCAGTACTACGTCTCTGTCCAGGAAGGCGCAACCTGACCTCGTCGTCACTAGCATCCTCCCCCACCTCCTCTGCTGACCTCATCGACTGGCTGACTGTGGGTTGACAGTAAGTGGGATCTCCAACCTCGTCATCATCACCCTGTGTGTTATCACACCCGTCGTCCTCAGAGCCAACCTCTTCCTGCCCTGACAAAAAACTAAAATTGTCGCTCCAATCAGGTATTTGAGTCTCATCATCGTCTTCCTCATTGTCTCCACCAACAGGAGTTACAGATTGGGAACTTGGGTCAACATTATGGTCAGAACCTTCTGCGTCTGGTCCTGGATCCGACTCATAAAGATTCAGGGCATCAGTGCAGATCATTTCCTCGTCTGGATTCACAGAAGCTCTGGAGCCGACCTCTTATTCCCAGGCTATAGTATGAGTAAACAGCTCTGCAGACTCAACCATCTGCTCTACCCCATACTCAGACGGGCAGCTGGAGACTTGGGAGCTGTGAGGAAGCAAGTGTGATTGGGGTGACACCTGTGAGGACTGGAGTATTTGTGATGTTGAAGTTGAGGTGGAGGAGAGCCCACTTCAAGGAGCACTTGATATCCGTTGAAGCACCTGCTGTTTTTGTGCCTCATCAGGAATTTGTAGCGATTAGCGTGGTCGTAAGAAAGGGATCTTGTCACATTGTCCGCTAAAAGAAGTAGACATCTTAGTTTGGCTGGAAGATGGTCTTTCTTCTGCAGATGTTACTGTTGCTTTAACACCTACCCCACGGACACAACCTTTTTTTCCCTTCCCAACATGCCTATTCCCCTTTCCACCAGCAGCAGGTGGTTGGTGGTTAACTAATTCACAACTCTGGAGTTGTTTGCACAAAAAAACAATGGAATGGAACCGAGCAGAGCTGAGTAGCCAAACTGTTGTATTAGCCCAAAAGTATTGGCTGGGTTAGATGCAGATAAAAATTATTCTGAATTTGCAACCTGGTGGAGGTTAGTATAGATGGACTAATAAAACAAGTCCCACACACTGCTACAAGCCGAAATATTTTTTCAGAGCTAGATGCAGAAAAAAATTATATTGAATTTGCAACCTGGTGGAGGTTAGTATAGAAGGACTAATAGAACAAGTCCCACACACTGCTACAAGCCGAAATATTTTTTCAGAGCTAGATGCAGAAAAAAATTATATTGAATTTGCAACCTGGTGGAGGTTAGTATAGATGGACTAATAGAACAAGTCCCACACACTGCTACAAGCCGAAATATTTTTTCAGAGCTAGATGCAGAAAAAAATTATATTGAATTTGCAACCTGGTGGAGGTTAGTATAGATGGACTAATAGAACAAGTCCCACACACTGCTACAAGCTGAAATATTTTTTCAGAGCTAGATGCAGAAAAAAATTATATTGAATTTGCAATCTGGTGGAGGTTAATATAGATGGACTAATAGAACAAGTCCCACACACTGCTACAAGCCGAAATATTTTTTCAGAGCTAGATGCAGAAAAAAATTATATTGAATTTGCAACCTGGTGGAGGTTAGTATAGATGGACTAATAGAACAAGTCCCACACACTGCTACAAGCCGAAATATTTTTTCAGAGCTAGATGCAGAAAAAAATTATATTGAATTTGCAACCTGGTGGAGGTTAGTATAGATGGACTAATAGAACAAGTCCCACACACTGCTACAAGCCGAAATATTTTTTCAGAGCTAGATGCAGATAAAAATTATATTGAATTTGCAACCTGGCGGAGGTTAGTATAGATGGACTAATAGAGCAAGTCCCACACACTGCTACAAACCGAAATATTTTTTCAGAGCTAGATGCAGAAAAAAATTATATTGAATTGGCAACCTGGTGAAGGTTAGTATAGATGGACTAATAGCACAAGTCCCACACACTGCTACAAGCCAAAATATTTTTTCAGAGCTAGATGCAGATAAAAATTATATTGAATTTGCAACCTGGTGGAGGTTAGTATAGATGGACTAATAGAACAAGTCCCACACACTGCTACAAGCCGAAATATTTTTTCAGAGCTAGATGCAGAAAAAAATTATATTGAATTTGCAACCTGGTGGAGGTTAGTATAGATGGACTAATAGAACAAGTCCCGCACACCGCTACAAGCCAAAATATTTTTTCAGAGCTAGATGCAGAAAAAAATTATATTGAATTTGCAACCTGGTGGAGGTTAGTATAGATGGACTAATAGAACAAGTCCCACACACTGCTACAAGCCAAAATATTTTTTCAGAGCTAGATGCAGAAAAAATTTATTTTGAATTTACAACCTGGTGGAGGTTAGTATAGATGGACTAATAGAACAAGTCCCACACACCGCTACAAGCCAAAATATTTTTTCAGAGCTAGATGCGGAAAAAAATTATATTGAATTTGCTACCTGGTGGAGGTTAGTATAGATGGACTAATAGAATGATGCTATGCCCAAAAGGTTTTACTTCACTAGGTGAAGTAAAAAAATTGGTATTCTATACACAGGTGGTGTAGCTTGCAACACAGATAGGCTACTATACTGACTAACTCACACTGCTAGAGGCCAAAAAGGATTTGCTTTGCTAGATTTAGCCAAATGCTGTGAAAAAAACTTGCACAGCACTGTACACAGACCTGGCTGGCAAAAAGTGATAGGAACTGATGTAACCTAGCCCTCAAAAGGGCTGCAATTACAATTAGTCTTTACTCCCAACCTATCTATTTAAGAGCACAGACCTGCCTGATAAAAGTGATAGGAACTGATGTAACCTAGCCCTGAAAAGGACTGCAATTACAATTAGTCTTTACTCCCAACCTATCTATTTAAGAGCACAGACCTGCCTGATAAAAGTCGTAGGAAATGATGTAACCTAGTCCTTAAAAGGACTGCAATCACAACTATTCCCTACTCCCAAGCTATCTGTAGATTTGTGCCAAAATTGGTTGAAATTAACAAAGTATAGCGCACACAGCAACAGCGGTGCCGTCTAACACGCAGCTGCAGCAGTGAGAAAATGGTGGCGACAGGGAAAATGGCTGGGTCTTATAGGGCAAGGACATGTGACATACACTGCCAATGACACATGCCCTTGCTTGTGTGAGAAAAAACACTTCGCTCCGTGTGTGCGCTGCTGATAGGCTGACAGATTGCACCTCCCCACTGTAAATGCGGGAAAGAGAAAAAAAAATGGAGATCTTCATTATTTCTGCAGAGATCCATCCCCTGCCCCCCCCACCCCGCTGTACACTCAAACTGCGTATTAACATTAATTTTCAGCATTACTGAGAAAAAATCCAGTTATGATTTTGGTGCACGAACAGTTATCGAACATAGCCTCAAACAGCCGAATTTTTCTTCAAATAGTTCGTGTTCGCCGAACGGCTCGAACACCGCCCAAAACAGCTCGAATTTGAGATTGGCGAACAGTTCGATTCGAACACTGCTCATCTCCAGTCTCTAGTTCTTCCCGCTAGGCCACATGTCCTTCTGATAAAGTCTAGCAAAGCTCACTGGGCCTCTCTCACACTGAACAGCCCCTGTCCTGTCTGCTGTGCTACCCCAGCCCAACCCCTGTAACGTACATCATTGCTGCAAGCTCACTTGCACCTCCTGTTCACCACCACAGGTGTCCACTCCCTGAGGGAGAATTCCCAACGAATATTCGGTGCTTGACCAGCGACGGAGGTCTCTAGGACCCGGTAGGATGAGGGCTGGGCCTTGGCTCTTGACTGATGTCATCTGGGTCCCAGGTCTGGTCTTCTCAGGTCTGGTCTTCGGGCCTTTACTGGCGTAGTCTGGATTCTCGAACTTGCCTGGCGCATGTCTGGCTCCCGGATGCTGCTCGGTATGACCTGATTCCCGAATCTTGACTGGTATCATCTGGATTTTGCTTCCAGATGCACCACAACCTACTGACTCAAGTTTCCTGTCATGGCCTGGCACCCCGGCCTCAGATTCTTCATCGACACACGTCCTGACCGTCCATCTTGTTAGCTCCAAATCCACTCCCGTCTTGGCACTCAGTCCTCTTATACCGGGGAGCTACATCATCGAGGTCACCTGACCCATTGCCCCGTCTAAATTTGTCCCTCCTGAAACTCTCCCTCTTCTTGTTGGTTCTGTAGGGTCCCATTTGGACAGTAGATGGCAGTCACTATACACAAATGCTGCATAGCTCTGGGGATTCTCATCCTTTGTGTCACAACCTTCTTACATATACATGTTAGACTTCTTGGAAATTAAGATGTCTTTTTGGCAGCAATTTCTATGCAAATAGGAGCAAAAGTAATGCCACAAACCCATCACATGTAAGTTGTACTCTCCCAGAACATCAGAAAAAAGGAAGACTTCCCGTGGAAGACCTGGTGTCTAGACACACATGAAATGGTCATTCCAATCTTCCACATTTATGGCAGTACCTCTATATACCTTAAAAATTGGGCCAGTTACGCTTGCCTTTCAGATGACTAAACGCCCAAAAAAGTGAACTTTCCTATAACCCTGGTCTCAAGATGACAGGGGATATTGGAGGTAGGACCTGCACAGGGATATAACTATTATGGGTGCAGAGGTTGCAATCACAATCGGACAATGAAGCTTAGAGGGGCCCAAAAAGTTCCTATAGCACATATGAGAACGCTAATACTATTAAGCCCTTAAAGAGAACCTGACATCTGATACGTGCTGTCAGCTGTTTAGAGAAAAACAATGTTTAAAAGCCATCAATACAGGTCAGCGGGCAGGCAGAAGCTACCAGGGACCTGCCTGTCAGTCTAGTCTATTACATGGTCTTGGTCCATGGCGGCTTCTCATTGCCTGCTGACCTGGATTGACAAGTCTCTGCCTACGTGTGTGTATAGGAAGAGACCTGTCAATCTAGGACAGAGGGCAGGAAGAAGTTGTTGGGGACCCACCTGTCCGACTAGTCTCAAGTGCGGCTCAATCTATTCCCGGCGGCTATTAAAGTATGTTTTTCTCCAGAACATTGCAGTGTTTCAGAGTCTAACATACCTGGCTGAGATCATACAAGCAATGCCTGATACTGTAGATGCTGCCCACAGATTGGGCAGCATGTATCAGGTGTAAGGTTCACTTTAAGGGCCTGGCAATTTTTTTGCTTTTTCGTTTGTGTTTTTTATTAGTGTTGAGCGAGCACTAAAATGCTCGGGTGCTCGAAGCTCGGGCCGAGCTCGCCGTGATACTCGGGTGCTCGACCCGAGCAACGAGCCCAATGTTAGTCTATGGGAGACTCGAGCATTTTTGCTGCGGCTCCCCCGGCAGTCTTTTAAAAGCCTAACAAGTGCCCAAAACGATAGTGACAGTGCTCAAATGACATGGGGACAGCATGGGGATCGCCCCAGGAAGAGTTTCTGACCCCCAGGTCACTGCTGTCAACAACGTGGTCAGAGGTATTAAGCCACTTTTACAGGCTCAAAATAAAACGTTCGAAAACGAAAGTGAACCTGCTTTCCTGTGAAACATGTTAAGGATAGTGTTGAGCGATACCTTCCGATATCAGGAAATATCGTATCGGATTGGATCGGACCGATACCCAAAAAGTATCGGATATCGCCGATTCCGATACAGGAAACCAATGCAAGTCAATGGGACACAAATATCGGAATGAAAATAAACCCTTTCTTTCCTTGTAGGTTAATTCTACATGAAGTAAAACAACTAAGAATAATGTAGAATGTATTACATGAAAAGCCAGCAATTCATCAGCGGCATACACCGGTACCCGACAATTTACAACAGAAAGAATAGAACATCACACATAGATTAGATAGATAGAAACATGTCAGTCACATATATATGAAGTACAGTGACAGTGTTGCTTACTGTACTTGTCATTTAGTGTAAAGGATTTATTTTGAAGCCTGGGAGCTTCCCAGACTACTAATATCAGCCCCCAGCTGAATACCTAGCCTTTACTAGCTATTAAAATGGGGGACCCCCCCCAAAAAAATGGGTACCCCCTATTTAATAGCTAGCAAAGGCTAGGCAGACAGCTGGGGGCTGATATTAATAGCCCAGGAAGGGTGCCATGAATATTGACCCCTAGAAACACCAGCCGTCAGCCGTCCCAGAAATGGCGCATCCATAGGATGCGCCAATTCTGGCACTTAGCCTCGCTCTTCCACGCTGCCCTGGTGCGGTGGCAGGGGGTAATAGGGTTGGGGTTCATGTCAGCGCCAGCTGCCATGAAGCCCAGGTTAGTAATGATGGGCGTCTATAAGACACCCCCATTACTAACCTCCAAAGTGTTAAAAAGAAAAAACACACTACACCCAGAAAAAAATAATTTATTTGAAATAAAACACACAATTTTATTTAATTCTTAGTTTACTAAAAAAAAATAGTTACCTGTCCACGTTCCTGCGCTGATCTCCCATGCACAGCTGTCACATCTGGAGATGGTGACAGCTGTGCATGGCTGCTGTAAGCTCACGCTGCCGGGAACACGTCCGCTCCCGGCAGCGGGAGCCCCTGACTGAGGTCACCGGAGTGCATTCAGGCAGCGCAGCTCCGGAGACCTCCTTTACGGCACTGCTGTACCGTGGGAATTTCTCACGATACAGCAGGGCCGTAAATGAGCTAACCGGAGCAGCGCTGCCTGAACTCCGGCGAACCCGCTTATGCAATGACGGGGCTGCTTTACGGCCCCATCATTCTAGCGGCGGCAGCGTTTCAGAGCGGTCACATTCTATGTGGCTGCTCTAAACTGAAGATCATCGTGGGACACTCGTGGACTACTACAGAGGGGTAAGGATAAGGTTGTGGTTTATTATTTTATATTTTATTACAGGAGATCAATGGCTTCGGGGAATTTGGTGTCTAGGTGAGTATAGGTGTAGTTTTTTATTTTTTACTTTATTTTAGGTGGCGATCGGCGGGGACAGGTAATGTATGAACTAATTTATTGTAGGCAACCACTGGCCACCAATGACATGTATTTAAAATTTATTGAGGACACAGTAGGGCAATTTATATAGCAGGATCAGGCTGATGGGAACTACTGCTCCCATCGAGCTGATCCTGCTGGCACGAGTGGACGGGGGACAGACATAGGCCGATGGGAGTAGTAGTGTCACATCGGCCTATGTCTGCCTGCACGCACACACCCGCAGACATCGCACAGACACCGCACACACTCGCAGACATCGCACAGACACCGCACACACCCGCAGACATCGCACAGACACCGCACACACCCGCAGACATCGCACAGACACCGCACACACTCGCAGACATCGCACAGACACCGCACACACCCGCAGACATCGCACAGACACCGCACACACTCGCAGACATCGCACAGACACCGCACACACCCGCAGACATCGCACAGACACCGCGCACACCCGCAGACATCGCACACACCCGCAGACACACGCACAGACACCCACACACACCAATCATGACGGGCTGATCGTCTGGGAGGTGACATTGTGCGGCCAGCCAATCACTGTTATGCCCACAAACAACATGGCTGCGGCATTACAGTGACTGGCTGGCAATCCCTGCATGTTCATTGGCTCTGTAAAGAGCACCAAACATGCAGGGCGGAGACCCGAGCTCCCGCCCGAGTAACCCGGAAATGCTCGGTGCTCGCAGAACATCCCGAGTAGCGTGATGCTCGGGCGAGTACCGAGCAGTGTCGAGCATGTTCGCTCAACACTATTTTTTATCCCTTTTCTTCCAAAAGCTATAACTTTTCTTTTTTTGTCAACATCGCTGTATGCAGGCTTGTTTATTTTTTTTGCAGGAAGAATTTTGAATGACGGCCTTCACTTTACCATATAATGTATTGAAAAACGAGAAAAATATTTCACGTTTGGTGAAATGTAACTCATTTCATCAGATTTATAACTTTTTACATGTTTTGTCGATGGATCAGTGCAATGTCTTGTCTTTTGCTCGTCAAGCTGTGTTTTTTATTGGTACCATTTTGGAGTACATACAACATTTTGATTGCACTTTTTGGGGGAGGGGTGAAATTACATTATACGAAAAATGTGATTTCTGTAGTTTCCCACCCTCCAAAATAAAATTCACACATAT
Source organism: Phyllobates terribilis (assembly GCF_046119375.1). Taxonomy (NCBI): domain Eukaryota; kingdom Metazoa; phylum Chordata; class Amphibia; order Anura; family Dendrobatidae; genus Phyllobates; species Phyllobates terribilis. Next base: position 64,003,632 of record NW_027362763.1, on the reverse strand, counting down.
TTATCCCATGTGGTCAACATTAGTGTTGGACCCCTTAAAAATATTCTGCGTGAAATGGTGGATGAGGATGAGGAAAAAGCCAATATGCTAAATGATTTTTTTTCAACCGTATTTACACAAGAAAATCGCATGACAGAAAACATTATTAGTGATAACAAAAATTCTCCATTAAATGTCACTTGCTTAACGCAGCAGGAAGTACGGCTGCGTCTAAAAACCACTAAAGTTGACAAATCCCCGGGCCCGGATGGGATACACCCGCGAGTACTGCAGGAATTAAGTAACTTCATAGATAGACCATTATTTTTAATCTTTAAAGATTCCATAATAACAGAGTCTGTACCACAGGACTGGCGTATAGCAAATGTGGTGCCAATATTCAAAAAGGGTACAAAAACTGAACTTGGAAATTATAGGCCGGTAAGCTTAACCTCTACTGTGGGTAAAATCCTGGAGGGTTTCCTAAGAGATGCTATAATAGAGTATCTGAAGAAGAATAAACTCATGACCCAATATCAACATGGGTTTACGAGGGACCGTTCCTGTCAAACTAATCTGATCAGCTTTTATGAAGAGGCAAGTTCTGGACTGGACCAAGGAAATGCAGTGGATGTTGTGTATATGGACTTTTCAAAAGCTTTTGATACGGTTCCACACAAAAGGTTGATACATAAAATGAGAACAATGGGGATAGGGGAAAATATATGTATGTGGGTTAAGAATTGGCTCAGTGATAGGAAACAAAGGGTGGTTATTAATGGAACACACTCAGACTGGGTCTCAGTTAACAGTGGGGTACCACAGGGGTCAGTATTGGGCCCACTTCTTTTTAACATATTTATTAATGACCTTGTAGGGGGCACACAGAGTAGTATTTCAATATTTGCAGATGACACTAAACTCTGCAGGGTAATCAATACAGAGGAGGACAATTTTATATTACAGGAGAATCTATGTAAACTAGAAGCTTGGGCTGATAAATGGCAAATGAGCTTTAATGGGGATAAATGTAAGGTAATGCACTTGGGCAGAAGAAATAAAATATATAATTATATGCTTAATTGTAAAATACTGGGCAAAACTGTAACTGAAAAAGACCTGGGTGTATTGGTGGACGACAAGCTCACGTTTGGTGGCCAGTGTCAGGCAAATAAAATAATGGGATGCATTAAAAGAGGCATAGATGCTCACGAAGAGAACACAATTTTACCTCTATACAAGTCACTAGTGCGACCACACTTAGAATACTGTGTACAGTTCTGGTCTCCGGTGTATAAGAAAGACATAGCTGAACTAGAGCGGGTGCAGAGAAGAGCGACCAAGGTTATTAGAGGGTTTGCAATACCAAGACAGGTTATTATGTAAGGGGGAAGACCGGGGTGTAAGTACTTTCAGAACAAGGGATCCGGAACTGGCGGGGCCATGCCTCTGGTTGCAGGGAGAAGACAGACTGCGAGCACAGGAGTCAGGTGATCGGGAAGCTGGGGGTGTGTCCAGAGCCAGAGCTCAGGGGTCAGGTGACCGGGGAGCTGGGGGCGTGTCTAGGAAGAGGGAGAAAAAGGAGGTTTGCGCGGGAAAGCAGGGAGTTGACAGTTGGGGTTAAGCCCCAGAAGAGGGAGAAGAGACGCAGGGTCCGTGGAGCCGAGCAAGAGAGGTGCAGTGTTATGGACTAGGGGCTCAGCGGGTCAAACCGGAGACCGCCCGCTGCCGCCAGAAGATGTGGAGCCGAGCAAGTGAGGTGCAGTGTTATGGACTATGGGCTCAGCGAGTCAAACCAGAGACTGCCCGCTGCCGCCAGAAGGTCGAGCATTGTTTAGGCGGGAAGCCAGAAGAAAACAACACTCGCATCAGCCGGCAACGGCCTTGTGGGGAACAAGAGTCAGCTAAGTGTAAAACTGCCGATTACAACCGTGTCGACTCTGCTACATCTAGCCAAACTGTGGATTGTCAGTTATAGCCTGTTACCTGCTACTCCCCTTGTTGTCCCCATATTTCCCCTGTTACTCCCTGCGTGGAGATTGACCCTGTTACAATAAATCCCCCCTGTTTATTAACCCTATACTGGCTGCTCTGTGTTTCTGTGTCACTGCATCTAAAGTACCTGTTTTACAATTACACTTGGGGTTATTTAGTTTGGAAAAAAGAAGGCTTAGGGGTCATCTTATTACTATGTACAAGTATATGAGGGGACAGTACAAAGACCTTTCTACTGATCTTTTTACTCTGAGGCCTGAGACGGGGACAAGGGGGCATCTTCTACGTCTGGAGGAAAGAAGGTTTAATCATAATCACAGACGGGGATTCTTTAATGTAAGAGCAGTGAGACTATGGAACTCTCTGCCGCATGATGTTGTAATGAGTGATTCACTACTAAAATTTAAGAAGGGCCTGGATGTCTTTCTTGAAAAGTATAATATTACAGGTTATATATACTAGATTCCTTGATAGGGCGTTGATCCAGGGAACTAGTCTGATTGTCTTATGGAATCAGGAAGGAATTTTTTTCCCCAATGTGGAGCTTAGTGTTTGCCACATGTTTTTTTTTTGCCTTCCTCTGAATCAACAAGTTAGGCTATGGGTTGAACTAGATGGACTTAGTCTTCCTTCAACCTTAAAAACTTTGTTACTATGTTACTATGTTACTTTACCATATGGGATAAATATGTTTGGATTTTATTTTTTCGGGCAATACCAAATATATTATTTTTTTGTTTTTTTACATTTTACTATTAGGTGTGGGTAAAAGAATAATTTAACCCATTATATTTTTGAAGGGTTTTTCAAAGAAATATATTTTATAATGTTTTTTCATTTTTAATTAGTCCCCTACCGGGACTTGAACTTGTTATTGCTTGACCGCCTTTACATTAGGATGTTTTTTACCCTTCTTGCACTGCTATTACCTTCCATCCTTGACTTAACAGGTCACGCCTTTCTGCCCCTCCTCATATAATACTTTCTTATATCTCTTTTTGCTGTTCGATCTATTTTCTTTCTTGTCTACACCATTCTGGACTAACTCATTTCCAAGACATGAATCTACGAGACATGAATCTCGGGATAAGTGCGCTTCCAATTTGACCGGGTTCACACAGTATATGACAGACAAGCGAGGGCTAATTGCTGCTTCTTTATGGGCTTTTTGTTTTATTATTTCGGTCATGTCTGCGGCCGTTATACCTCACGCTGTGCAACGATTCAGGACTTGGCCAGACGTTGTCTTGTTTTGTCTTTAATACACTAACAGATGGTTGCGATTTTTTTCCCTGACTTTGCTCTTGCCGGCCAAAATGCGTGGCTTATCCCTACTGGAAGGAGCTGTAAACGTAAGACATGAACTGGCTTCTTCACAAGCACTAGTGATAACGCTCTGCCTGTAAGCGGCGCAGGAAATGTAACAGAGAAGGAGATATTTGAGATATATTTGTAAAACATATGGAATAATGTCGGGGAAAGGGGAAGATGGGATATGAGTATATGCTCTTAAAGGGGATATGCACTCTTACAATTCAAATGTATGTAGAAAATGAGAAAATAATCAACTTTTCATGATGTCATAGCCCAATCGCATTCCAGGCTGCATTTAAAGTTTTGCTTATACCTGCTGTTTTGGGTGACTTTTTACAATAAGCTGTCCTGTGGGTGTTCATAAGAAGTTATTTATGGCCATTATATGACTCGTATCCTGTATTTTTCACCAGTTTTCCTCTCTGAATACGCTATCTCTAATTTTCAGTTGTCTCAGAGCTGGTGGGTGGAGACTAATTGCTAAGACTGCACACACAGGCATGAGGAATTCCTGTAGCGCATGATCAGGAGTAGAATTAGCATGGAGGACATTATACAGCTGAACTGAGCAGTGTAGCTGTGAATCCAGGTATGTAGTGAGATAAAACACTACTAGAAAGCGGTAAGATATGTGTATATGCACCTTCCTCTTAATTTGCATTTGTCTCCAAGCTAACAGGTGGAGACTAACTGTTATGATGTCTCTGATACAGAGCACACACAGACATAAGAGATTCCTATTCTCCTATCTCTGTGTAGCACATGGTCAAAAGTAGAACCAGCAAGGAGGATATAATATAGCTGTACTGAGCAGTGTAGCTGTGAATCCAGGTATGTTGGGAGATAAAATACTACTAGAAAGCAGATGCATGTGTGTTTATCTACCTTTCTCTTAATTTTCAGCCATCTCGGAGATAATGGGTGGAGACTAACTGCTATGCTGACTCCCATACAGAGCACACACAGACATAAGAGATTCCTGCTCTCCTATCTCTGTGTAGCACATGGCCACAAATAAAACCAGCATGGAGGATATTATACAGCAGTACTGAGAAGTATAGCTTTGAATCCAGCTCTAAGGTGAGATAAAACACTTACTAGAAAAGCAGCGGCAAAATCTGCATTTCTATTCCTCTCTTTATGCTCTTTTCTTTTCATAGACTTTTATAGACAGTGACAGTCTGAGTTTTCACTAAGATGTATTTTAGTAGTTTGTCTGACTTGATGATGAATTTAAGGGGCAGATAGGTGGAAAAGTGGCTCATAAGAGGAGAAAGGAGCAAATCTATGGGATAAGAAATTTTACATTGTTTCTTAGATACACTTGCACTGTTGGTTTTCACCTCAAAATCACTGTACATTTATCTCCCATTGCTTCCTCCATTGAGACTGGAATTTTGGTCCTCCTGCGGCATCATAATCTTTAGCAGTGATGAGCGAGCACTAAAATGCTCGGGTGCTCGATGCTCGGGTCGAGCACATTGGAATACTTGGGTGCTCGACCCGAGTAATGAGCCCAATGTAAGTCTATGGGAAACTCGAGCATTTTTCAGGCGCCTCCCCCCGGCGGTCTGCAGAGGGCCTAAAAATTGCCCAAATTGATGAGAACAGTGCTCAAATGACATGGGGACAGCATGGGGAAGATCCCTGGAAGCATTTCTGACTCCCAGGTCACTTCTGTCAACAACGTTGTCAGAGGTATTACGACACTTTTACGGACTCACAATAAAACATACCAAAACGAAATCAAAATGGATTTTCCTGGGAAAATGTTAAGGAACATCCTTTCCAGGGTAATGACTTGTATATAAAGCAAAATAATTAACCAAAAACAAAAATGCTCCTCCACACCTTGGGCTATGTTCACACGTAGCGTTTTTGATGCGTTTTTTCACTTTTGCATTGCTTTCAACCGTTACAAATGCATTCACCAGGAAATGTTTAACATTTTACAACCTTACCTGGCCATGTGGTGTGTGAGATATCATCAGACACATCGTGATTCATTTATGAAAGAGGGACTCTGAAAGTCACAAAGCCTATTTTTATAGGGCCATCAGGTGGCCTTTACTTTTCTTAAAGGACCAGTAGTCGTCCCTCACTATTCTTAGAGAGCCATCAGCCGGCTACTTTTTATTGTTCCCAATACTAAAGAGTGGGTCTCCTATACTGTTATTGCGTATGCAGTGAGTGCCAGGACTGCCCAAAATTTCAACACACCCCAATACCCCTTTGAAAATTTGGATGCACCCCAATACCCCTTTGAAGAGACTTAGAGGAGGGCCTCCTGAAAACAATGTTCCCATTATTAGGAAGTAGGTCTCCCATTGTGTTTGCCTATGCAGTGAATGCAAGGGTTGCCAAAAATTTGGAGCCACTCCAATGCCCCTTGGAAGAGACGTGGAGGGCCTCATGAAAAAATATTCCCATTATTAGGAAGTAGGTCTCCCATTGTGTTTGCCTATGCAGTGAATGCAAGGGTTGCCAAAAATTTGGAGGCACTCCAATGCCCCTTGGAAGAGACGTGGAGGTCAGAGGGCCTCCTGAAAACAATGTTCCTATTATTAGGAAGTGGGTCTCCAATAGTGCTGGCCTATGCAGTGAATGCAAGGTTTGCCAAAAATTTGGAGGCACTCCAATGCTCCTTGGAAGAGACATAGAGGGGTTCATGAAAAAATGTTCCCATTATTAGGAATTGGGTCTCCCATAGTGTTGACCTATGCAGTGAATGCAAGGGTTGCCAAAAATTTGGAGGCACTCCAATGCCCCTTGGAAGAGACATGAAGGTCAGAGGGCCTCCTCAAAGCAATGTTCCCATTATTAGGAAGTAGGTCTCCTATAGTGTTGGCCTATGCAGTGAATGCAAGGGTTGCCAAAAATTTGGAGGCACTTCATTGCCCCTTGGAAGAGACATGGAGGTCAGAGGGCCTCCTCAAAACAATGTTCCCATTATTAGGAAGTGGGTCTCCCATAGTGCTGGCCTATGCAGTGAATTCAAGGGTTGCCAAAAATTTGGAGGCATTTCAATGCCCCTTGGAAGAAACATGTAGGTCAGAGGGCCTCCTCAAAACAATGTTCCCGTTATTAGGAAGTGGGTCTCCCATAGTGCTGGCCTATGCAGTGACTGCAAGGGTTTCCAAAAATTTGGAGTGTTATGCACACGCCCGGACTGACTGGCGTGTGCGTGTTTAGTGATCCCACTGGACCATGAACCGGAGAGTGCCTGGAGGGGCGTAACTAAGTATCTACCCGATCCGACCAAGGTCGCACGACGGCATACGACGCCTGTGCACCAGGGAGGAACCGAGCAGAGGGACCAGGTGCGACTCCAGGTCAGACCCCGGATGCGGCTGTTGACCCACACTGGGGAATACAGGAACAGGCAGGTTAGAGCACAGGCTGGGTAGGGTCCAGTACAGACTAGGAGACGGGTTCAGAGCCGCAGATGCGGTAATCGAGCAGAGTAAAGCAAAACCGCAGGTGCGGTGGACAGGGCTGAGCAGAGCGAAACCGCAGATGCGGTGGACAGGGCAGAGCAGAGCGAAACCGCAAGTGCGGTGGACAAGGCTGAGCAGAGCGAAACCGCAAGTGCGGTGGACAAGGCTGAGCAGAGCGAAACCACAGATGCGGTGGACAAGGCAGAGCAGAGCGAAACCGCAAGTGCGGTTGTAGCGCCCCGAGGACTCGGCTGCTACAGGGGTATTGCACCTCGAACCAGAGGTGTGATGTTCCACTCCCGGGTAGGAATGGAGTGTGGACCGGGGCTCAGTAGGCTGCATGCACCACACACACCCCATTTCCGAGGAACAGACCAACGGTGCTCCCACTAGACAGAGTGCAGGCACGGCAGCTTCTGTTCCTGGCTGGAGTGGGGAGGGGGAGGAAAACCCAGTGGTGTAGGAGCAGATAGGGGTGGGTCTCTGGGCATAGGTAGGAGCCCATTGGTTGCTAGTCACCTGGGCTCACACACAGAGGGAGGTATAAAAGGTGGGCACCATCATAGAACAGGGTTCAGTCCAGTTCAGAGAGGAGGAGAAGAAGAGAGGAGCTCAGCCAGAGAGGGCTGACAGGGAGCTGTGGCTCAGTCTGGGCCCAGCTCCAGAGGCAGGCCTGGAGTGGAGGCCTGAGACAGCAGAAAGAGAAAGGAGAAGGAACAGAAAGGAACTGAAACGGAGGAGAAAGGAGGCAAGGAACACAAAGAAAGGCCCAGAGACACGAAGGCAGAAGGAACCCCATATTCCCAGAGGAGATACTGGGTGAAGGGTTGGCAGAGCAGGGTACCGGAACCCGAATTGGTGGAGGCGACTAATCCTCAGCCAAAACCGGAGGTCGTGACCACATCTTGGTGCGACCCCTCACTACATCCACCAGAAAGGCATACCACATAGGGTCAGGGAAACCGGGAGAGGTTTCGCCAACAGAAGGCCCGAGGAAGCTGGACAAAGGTGGGTCACTGGTGGGGACGGCCAGTAGAAAGGAAGAGAAGGGAGCTCTGAACCACACTCTGGAATTGCCTGGGAGTTGACCGAGTCCCTCACCTGGTGGACGCAGCACGGCTCGGGCGGTCACTGCTGGCCGAAGTGACCGGAGCAACAACTGTGAGTAAAGCTTTGGAAACTGCACCACACGTCTCTGTGATTCCTTGCCGCTCCAGCACCACTAGCACTGGGACCCTCACACCATCACTACCACCATCATCCACATTAGCTGCCCTGAGGCAATACTTCTCCCGTGGGGAGTCATCCCATACTCAGCTGCGGAAACAACATCAGCCTCAGCGGTCTGCAGTGCAGCGGCGGTCCCCACTGACCGCAATCCACGGGTGGCGTAGTCGGACACTTATTACCATACAAATAGACTGCCACTGGTTGGACCACCCTGGGCACGGACCGGGTCACCACCACGGAGAACTACAACCCCCAGCGATCCGGCTCCGGGTATTCCCCGCGTGCGCAACGCTACACAACAGAGGCCCAGGGGGCGCGTCACGGTGGACAGGGCTGAGCAGCGCGAAACCGGAAATGCGGTGGACAGGGCTGAGCAGAGCGAAACCGCAAGTGCGGTGGACAAGGCTGAGCAGAGCAGGCAGAAACCGCAAGAGCGTTAAGTAAGGCAGAACAGAGATAAACCGCCAAAGCGGTGAGCAAAGACAGAGCAGAGGGGACAGGGTTCTGATCACATGGAACAGACTGGAAGGGAAAAGCAGAACCAGATACACACAAGGTACTTGCAAAGAAGTAGCGAGTGGACTCCAAACTCACAAACAGAAGTACAGCGACAATGAGTAGGAGTTAGGTGCAGGTTCAGACTCTGCAGAAAAAGAGAGGAAACGGACACAGAGACAAAACAGGTAAGAGGCCAGGAGACAGTTCAGACAAGAACTGTACTGCAACGAAATACAGGAACGAGCCTAGGTAAAGCCAAGTGCTGGTTCAGACACTGCAGCAAAAAAGAGGAAACGGACATAGAGACAAAACAAGTAACAGGTTAGGAGACAGTTCAGACAGGAACTGTTACTGCAACAAAATACAGGAATGAGCCTAGGTAAAGCCAAGTGCTGGTTCAGACACTGCAGCAAAAGGGAAGAAACGGACATAGAGACAAAACAAGTAACAGGTTAGGAGACAGTTCAGACAGGAACTGTTACTGCAACAGAATACAGGAACGAGCCTAGGTATAGCCAAGCGCTGGTTCAAACACTGCAGAAAAAGGGAGGAAACGGACATAGAGACAAAACAAGTAACAGGTTAGGAGACAGTTCAGACAGGAACTGTTACTGCAACAGAATACAGGAACGAGCCTAGGTATAGCCAAGCGCTGGTTCAGACACTGCAGAAAAAGGGAGGAAACGGACATAGAGACAAAACAAGTAACAAGTTAGGAGACAGTTCAGACAGGAACTGCTACTGCAGCGAAATACAGGAACGAGCCTGGGTATATGGCCCCCAGAGGCAGCAGCGAACAGGCTAGGAGCGTGTTCAGACAGGCCTGGAAATACAGCCTCCAGGAAGGCAGACAAGCAGGGAAAAACAGAACGGGAACTGGCACATTCAGAGTCTAGAAGCACACTGAATGTTAAAGTTGCTCAGGCATCAGCTTCCAAGTGAAGCTGGTTTAAATATCCAGTGACTGACAGCAATAGGCTGAGAACACATTAGGGGTGTGCCCACAGCAGCTACAAGAATCAGGAAGTAACCGGGCCACCGCCCTAAGCAGTCAGAACAGAGACAAACAGACAGCATGGAAACAAGCCAGTCTAGCAGACTGGACTGATGATCAAGTTTGCGATCTTGCATAGTGAGAGATGGCGCACTATGCAAGCCCGCCACCAGGTATGTTACATGGAGGCACTCCAATGCGCCTTGGAAGAGACGTGGAGGTCAGAGGGCCTCCTGAAAACAATGTTCCCATTATTAGGAAGTGGGTCTACCATTGTGCTTGCCTATGCATTGAATGCAAGGTCTGCCAAAAATTGGGAGGCACTCCAATGCCCCTTGGAAGAGACGTGGAGGAGGGCCTCATAAAAAAAAATTGTTCCCATTAGAAAGGAACAGCCCTGCTATACTTGTAATGCCCATTCACTAAGTGTATGGGCTGACAAACATTTACCCCTGGGGGGTACACATGAGCATACTGTATAAAAAAAAATTTTACGGGCATCATAAACACCCTTTAAAAAAATTATGTGGGTGTTGCATCACGGACCACAGTCACCCTGATGATATTGTGGTGGAGCATGAGGAGAAGAAGGAGGACAAGAGCAAATAGCCAAAATAAGGAAGCGTATACCCATGTCTGGGTGTGAAAATGTGCATGGGAAAACACCTCCCAAGAAAAGACACTGGATTTGAGTTTATGTTACGCTGCTATCATTCGGTGGTGTTGAGAAGTCTGGCCCAATCCAGCCCTTGTTCATTTTTGTAAGAGTCAGCCTGTCAACATTTTCAGTTGACAGGCGGATGCGCTTATCAGTTATAATTCCACCAGTGGCACTAAAAACCAGCTCTGATAAAACGCTGGCGGCAGGGCAGGCCAGGACCTCCAAGGCATAGAGAGCCAGTTCATTCCACGTATCCAGCTTGGATACCCAATAATTATAAGGCCCAGAGGAATCACGGAGGACGTTGGTAAGGTCGGCAAGGTACTCCCTCAGCATCTTCCCAAGCTTTGCACTCCTTGTGAGAATACCCCGCACCTCAGGGCCTGTGCAATAGGAGGGGTTGAGAAAACTCTCTCAGAACTTTGACAGTGTTCCCCTGCCTCTGCTGGATTGAAGTTGTGTCTCTCTCGCCTGTACTCCTTGGTTGTCCAACGAAGTGTGCACTCTGCCGCCAGCGTTTTCAGATGGGAATTTTTTTAATAGTTCCGCAACAAGGGCCTTCTGGTACAGCCCCATTTTTGTAGACCTGTCCGCCTCTGGAATAAGAGATATAAAGTTCTCCTTGTAGCGTGGGTCTAGAAGTGTCACCAACCAGTAATGACTGTCACCAAAAATTTTGAGAACGCGAGGGTCATGGGAAAGGCAGCATAACATAAACTCAGCCATGCGTGCCAGACTACTAACAGGCAAGACTTCCGTGTCCTCACCAAGAGGATGACTGACCATGCTCTCCTCCTCCTCCTCTCTGTCCTCTGGCCATCCACGCTGAACAGACGGTATGACAGCTGTGCAGGTAGTACCGTCTATAGCACATGAAACTAGCTCTTGTCCTTCCTCCTCCTCCTCTTCCGCATTGTCAACCAATCCACATTGGGATGAGATGAAGCTTGGCTGTGTGTAATCACCCTGTATGGTTCCTTGCTCCATCTCATCGTGCTCCGCCTGCAATGCATCCTCTTTGATTGTGAGCAGAGAGCATTTCAGAAGACAGAGATGGTGACGCTAATTGTGGCGTCATCGCCGCTCTCCATCTTGGTGGAGTCCTCAAAGTTTTGGAGGATGGTACATATGTCTGACATCCATGTCCACTCCTGAGGTCTTATGTGTGTAGTCTGAATTGAATACCGACGGCCTTGTTGATGCTGGTACTCAACAACTGCCCTCTTCTGCTCACAAATCCTTCCCCAACATCTGCAGTGCAGAGTTCCAATGCGTGGGGACATCACACACCAGTCTGTGAGCCGGAAGCTGCAAACGCCGCTGAAAGGTCGGCGGAAGCTGTAGCTGACTTTCTAAAATGGGCACACAGGCAGCGTACTTTAACAAGCAGATCTGGGTAGGATTTGAGAAACCGCTGAACCACGAGGTTAAGCACATGGGCCAGGCATGGTACGTGTGTGAGCTTGCCTCGCCTCAGAGCCGCCACCAGGTTCCCGGCCATTGTCACACACGACCATGCCTGGCTGTAGGTTTGGCAGTGTGAGCCACAGATCTGCCTGCTCTTTTAGAGCTGTCCACAACTCTTCAGCATTGTGCGGTTTGTCACCTAAGCATATTAGCTTCAGAACAGCCTGTTGCCACTTGGCCGAGGCAGTGCTGCAGTGCTGCAGTGCTTCCAGCTTGTGACTGATGTGGTCATTTTGGAGATGGAGGCTGAAGAGTAGGAGGAGGCTGAGGACAATGAGTTTCAGGAGCTGTAGATCGTGGGGGCAACCCTGATTGACCTAGGGCCCGCAATCCTTGGCGTCGGGAGGACGTGTTCCGTCCCAAGGTCCGACTGGGTCCCGGATCCACTATGTTAACCCAGTGTGCCGTCAGCGAGATGTACCGTCACTGCCCAGAAGCACTTGTCCACGTGTCCGTAGTTAGGTGGACTTTCCCAGTAACTGCATTGTTGAGGGCACGGCTAATGTTTTGGGAGACGTGCTTGTGTAATGCGGGGACGGCACACCGGAAGAAATAGTTGCGGCTGGGGACCGAGTACCGAGGGACGGCCACCGCCATCAGGTTGCGAAATGCTTCCGTTTCCACGAGCCTAAAAGGCAACATTTCGAGCGCAAGCAGTTGTGAAATGTGAGAATTTAGTAGTGTGGCCTGTGGGGCGTTGGCTGGGGTATGGACAACTGAATGCTGCGCTGGGACAAGGACATGGACGTGCTTCCTGATGCTGTTACTTGAGAGTGTGCAACGACAGGTGCAGGGCAGGGGACTGGCTTGCGGAAGAAGCAATGGTGTCACCCGCAGACACTGTTCCTGGACCCTGGGGTTCGGCCCACAAAGTCGGGTGCTTTGCTGCCATGTGCCTGATAATGCTGGTAGTGGTCAGGCTGGTCGTTTTGCCACCACTGCTGATGCTTGCCTGGCAGGTGGTGCAAATGGCCTTTTTGGGGTTATCGGCAGAATCTTTAAAAAACAACCAGACTCGGGAAGACCTAACAGTTGTACTGGCAATTTCCTTTGTGTTGGTGTAACGGGGAATGGTTGCCTGCCTTCTGTCTGCGGCCACCACACTGCTTCCTCCTGCCTGTTGGGGTGCTCTGCCTCCCTCCCCCTGTGTGCTGCTGTCCTCGCTCTGCATGTCCTCTTGCCAGGTTGGGTCAGTTACTATATCATCCACCATCTTCCACTTCCGCACTCTGGTCCTCCTCCTGACTTTCTAGCAATTGTGTCTGATCATCGTCCACCTCTTGTGACACTTTCCCACCGTCGCCTTCGTGTGACCGTGGCTGCTCAAATATTTGGGCATTGCTACATGCGATCTCCTCTTGCCCCGCTTCAAGTGGACCGAGCGAGAGGCCCTAATCTATAAATAGAAAAGTGAACAGCTCTTCAGAGTGTCCAAGTGTGGGATCAGTTGTCTCCGGGCACTCAGCATGGTGGGAGGAAGGAGGATCAGGGTGAGGAATATGCGGTCCAGACTCACGGCTACTGAGTCTTGACTGTGTGGAATACAGGGTGGTGGTGATGGTGGTGGCTAAGTGACTGGAAGCATTAACCGCTATCCAACCAACAACCTTTTGACACTGCTCTGGGTTCAATAGTGGTGTGCTGTGGTCCCCTAGGAATTGGGACAAGAAGGTCAGGCGAGAAGATGTGGGTGTTTGTTGTGGCACAATTTCAGCTTGCCCACGGCCTTGTCCTCGGCCTCTGCATGCACCATCACCATCACGTCAAGTTCCCCGTCCCTTGCCACGTGCCTTGCCCATTTTAAAAATATCTTCCACACTCACTACAAATGACTGAGTTTGGAGCGAACTTATATGTGATCCGTGTGACTGAGAAAACACAGTTTTAAATACCTGGCCTGTAGGTAACTATTATGAGCAGCAAACTGGTGTGAATTGCTTCACTGACACACTGAAACAAATTTTTAATGGAGGCCAGAAATGGCAGTATTTTCTGACAACGTATATGTGATCCGTGTGACGGAGAAAACACAGTTTTAAATAGCTGGATTTCTAGCGCTGTAATATGGAAAGGACCTGGCTGTATTCTGCAGTGTCAACAAGCAAATGGCGCAGAAAAATGGTGTTCTCTGGATTGCTTTTTAAGCAAATAATGAGGATTAAGATCCAAAAAAAAGTATCCCTAGCCCCTGAGACCTGGGCCTTTGTATAGAAATATCTAACAGCAGCAGAAGGCAGAATTGGAATGGAGCCTCTTGTGCTATATGCACTGCAGTCTGATATATACCCTGCCTGCCTATACACCCTGCCTGCCTGATATCTCTGCAGATGGATTAGTTAGTCCTCAGAAGGACTGTTTGTTAAGATGAATATGTGTAATGTACGGTTTTTCTCCATACACTACCTAATACACAAGCAAATCTCTCCCTAGCTCAGCAGCACCTCTCCCTACACTGTCTGATTCCTGAGTGACTGTGATGAGCACAGCGGTGCCAGGTCTGATATAGACCTGATGACGCTGTGCGGCCAGCCAATCACTGTAATGCCACAACCACCATGGCTGCAGCATTACAATGAGTAGCCGCAATCCCTGCATGTTGATTTGCGCTCTAAAGAGCACCAAACATGCAGGGAGGGGACACAAGCATCCGCCCGAGCATCTTGCAAGTACTCGTCGAGCGCCGAGCATCTCGAGTACTGAGATGCTCAGGCGAGTACTGAGTACTTGCGAGTATGCTCGCTCATCACTAATCTTTAGGCTATGTTCACACACATTATGTTTTTTTTCTGCTGCAAATCTGCTGCTAACTTTTCTCTGGCAGGAAAACAGCTGTGTTAAAAATGCAGGTTTTGATGCATTTTTTGTTGTGTTTTTTGCTGCGCTTTTGCTGCATTTTTTTGACCACCCATTTCTTCCTATGGGTAAAAAAACGCTGCAAATATGCAGCAAAAATGCAGGTGCGCTTTCTTCTGCAAAAACGCTGAAAGAAGTGACCTGCTCTATTTTCCAAAAACACAAACAAGTCACAAAATATGCAGCAAAAAAAAACAACATGTGTGAACAGAGAATTCTGGTTTCTCCTAGACTTTGCTGGTACTGCAAAATTCAGCTGAAAATTTGCATAAAAATCTGCAGCAAAATACGCTGCAAAACCAAACGTGTGAACTTAGCCTTACTCCTGATTTTGACCTCCCTCCTTATCTAGACTTCAGTTATATTCTCTTTATGACACCTACAGGTGATGTATACTTTGAACAACCATTTTTCACATGTCATATCAAGGCACATATATGCGAAAGATGGGATCCCCTTTAAACACATAGGAGATGGTCACTGCATTAGGGAGGGCTGCTCCTTTATGAACATTACATAGACAATGCATTGATTTTCTATTGGCAAGTGGACTTCCATCTCCTTAATCAGCATATCCTCTATCCACAGACTATTGAATAACAGTGCACATGGCACTGTGTATGCTCTACTTTTAATATTGTATTTCTTTGCCAGCTTCTGCACATGCTCAGTAGCAATAGTTGGTGTGTGCAGTGTACATACATACCAATATGTATTCTACTGTGATTGACTGCAGCCATGACTAAGACAAATGGCCACACTGACCAAACTCTGTTCTCAGTTTCTGCTAGCAGTCATTACAGAAAGAAGATAAAAATATGATACAAAAATCGCAATAGAGCA
The DNA here is from genome assembly GCF_046119375.1 of Phyllobates terribilis. Classification (NCBI taxonomy): domain Eukaryota; kingdom Metazoa; phylum Chordata; class Amphibia; order Anura; family Dendrobatidae; genus Phyllobates; species Phyllobates terribilis. The sequence goes on along the minus strand of NW_027362763.1, from coordinate 63,988,361 downwards.
GTTTACAATCATCTGTCTGCCCGCATCCTATAAACTGAGAAAAAGAAAAAGAGAAAAGGCGCTCGAAGTGTGTTACCCTCAATATAAGACACAGTGATTAAAGGATTGTATATGTGTGGCGCCCCTACGGGTTCAGTCGCCACAGAGGTACTGCATCCGTGGTGCCTCACTCTCTGGTAAGGAAAGGGTACAGCCCGGGACCCCAACACCTGCATCCAACGCTACACCGCTCCAGGCCGGCTGGAAGGGTAAGATGCACTGTGTTCTGCTGAGCCCTGTCCCTGGCTGGAGTGGGGGGAACCAGAGTGAGGGGGAACCAAGTAGTGGGTGTGGGTGGAGGAAGGAGTTTAGGGGAGCATTTGTTAGGAGTATAAATAGGGGAGCCATCTTAGTTAGTAGTAGTAAGTAAGTAAGTGAGTGAGTGTGTGTGCAGTAAGCTAGAGAGTAGCACGTGCTCTGTAGGAGCTCTGCTCCAGACTGGGCCTGGTGAATTAGGCCCAGCAGAGGAGAGAAGAGGAGGGGAGCAGAGGAGGAAGGCTCTGGTAACTGAAGAGGTCTCAGGGGTACGGAAGGAGCAGGAAGCCACCCGTACGCTCTAATCTGTCAAGTGTCAGAGGGACCAGGCCGCAAGAAGGGAACCGGTCCCTGGGCTAGTCGTGTCGCTTCAAGCCTCGGCTAGGAAACCGGAGGCTTCTGACTTTTATGGTGCAGTTGCCATACTCGCATCCGAGTAGCCAAAAAAGGTAGCCATGTAGGATCAGGGAACTCCAGGTGACACTGAGGGTTCCAAGGACGCCATCTTGGGACTCAGTTTGTGAGGCGCAGGGCAGGAGGAAGAGACCCAGCGCGGAAAGTCGGCTGTGGAAAGGAACATATAGAAAGGGGGTCCCGATAAGTACTCTCGAATTGCCGGAGGGACTTCTGAACCCCTGCTTGGTGAACGCAGTGCGAAGCGGGAAGCAGTAACCTGTACAGTGTACCTGAGGAATCTAAAAAGAACTGTGAGTAAAATCGGACGACTGCACTCCACTGTCTCTGTCGGTTATTGCCCTGCGCCATCATTCCTCCTACGTTGCAATGCCCTGCATTCCTTCCATCAACCCTGCCCCGGGGGTCCGCTCCGCCTGTGGGGAGCAGAAACATCCCAGCTGCCATCCCATCATCCCCCGGAGGTCTGCAGCAGCGCTGGTAACTATTACCAGAAACCACAGGTGGCGTCACGAGACTAACTGTTAACAAAAACACTAAAACCCCTTTTAAAGAGTGACCCAGAGGACGGGCCCGGGAGCCAACTGCTGTGACATCCCACAGAAGGTCAAGGCTTGGGTATCGAGTCTCCCCCATATATCCCCCTGGGCGAGTCACACGCTCACCTGTGTGGGTTGTGATCTGGCACAACTCCGTACTTGTAAGAATGAAGGACTGCGGCTTCGACCGTTGTCCAACACGCCAGTGGGAAGAAACATATTCAAACCAAACAGGAAAAAGAGCAGTAACTCTAGAGTGCTGCCACAGAGTGAAGACAAGGGTGTTCTCTGGATCTTTATTCGTATGCTATGAGCTAGAACTAGAAACACACAGGCGACTGTTAGTTTGTCAGAATTATAATGAATGTTGACTTCACTTTAAATTCATCATCGAAATTTTATAGAATCTATATTGGATGTTGAAACGCTGAAAACCTTAATGCGTGCATCAAAGCGAGATACAAAGTCACGGAATAAATACATTTATAGGCCAATCTAAAAGCATTATATATTTTTTGGCAGGAAAACAAAGAGTTGGATAAAATTGATCCTTAGAAGCCCCGGGGGAGATTACATCTTCTATCACATATCTGACGAGAACAGTAATTGTAATTTTTAGTAAATTCTAACTTATTTTGGTGAAGCTGTACCCGAAGAACCGACTGCTTTTGATCCTTTGTGTTTGGGGATATCTATATAGTTTGATGGGGCCCTAGTCAGGAGCATAGCCAGAAGAGCTGGTATCTCAGGTACTATGTGCCAGGGGAAGTGCCAACAGGCTATTCTGCCTTGGTCAGGGAATTTAGATACTGGGCAAGAATAGTGATGAAAATGTTTTATGATCATTTGTCATGTGGCTGCTTTGAAGGTTTTTCCCTTGACATAGGGAGACCCTGGATGACAAAGTGTAATACTGCACATTCTGGTTTTCCAGCTTTTTCCATCATCAGGTTAGATTGAAAATCCTGATGATGGAAAAACCCTAAGGACCATCCATTCGTGCATCATACTAGCCACCCTAAACAATGACCCACAGGAGACTATTTTTAACAGTGCTGATCTCAGATTACCCAAGTGTTTTGCTGAGAAAAAGGGAAGAGGATTTATAAGTGCTCAATAAAAACTTTTACCGCATAACTAATTCAACAGAGATCCATTTTAAAGAACAATTTCTCTCAATGATACAAACTTCTCGATCTTCTTCGGGATAGTCTCCATAAAGTCCTCTATCCCAGCCAACCAGTACCCTACTTCCGTAAGAACACTGAAACAGCATTTTACAGATGGATGTCAATTTCTTTTTAAGGATAATTGTCATGCACGGTTTGATAAAGTTACAAACATTAATTTGTAGGGTAGCTACTTTCAATAGACAGCTTTCTTTTTTATTGATTGAAAGAAAATTTGCATACTATTTTTCCCAGGGAGCATTGTCTGGCCTATCAGACTTCCAACACCAGTTAGTGGTCTTCACAAGGAGAAACAATACTCCCTAGGCTTAGGTAGGCACTATTTTTTTTAAAGTTCTGAACAGTTCTTATGTCCCTTTTCCTTTATAAATTAAATTAGAACTGAGGAAATCTACCCAAGCTAAGAAAAATTATAAGAATCTTAGTTCTAATGTTCCTGGTTGTCTTGTTGGAGACAAATCTGACAGTTTTCAATGTGGCGAACACAACAATTTAAATTTCAACTTACGAAACCAACCCCAACTAGGAGTCTTTTTGGAAGTATGTTAGTCCTGATGTTATTAATTGTCTCGTCGTAGACAAATGCGATGGACACAACAACTTACATTAGAACAGAGGAATAGAACCCCAATTAGGAGTCGTTGGAAGCATCTTAGTCCTGATGTTGTTAGTTGTCTAATCATAGAAAAATGTGAAGGTTTTCAGTATGATGGCCACAACTCAAACTAGGAGTCTTTGGAAACATCTTGGTCTTGATGTTGTTGGTTGTTCTACTGTAGAGGATCACCGAAGTACTGTAACTAGTACATGTAATCAAGAGAAAAACATAGGCATGTACTTTCTAAAAAGTAACTTTTATAACTTTTATTAATAATCGTGCACATCATTCATGGGGATACTACCCCTGAATACCCATGATTCGCCACCCATTTGGCACAGCCTAGGACTATCTTTAAGCTAAGTATATCTATAATACTCCTGATGAACCTTTTAGTGCAGGGGAAATGCGTTGCGTGTGTCCATTCTATGCCTTGATTATTGCACAAGAGCCACATTGCACCTCGTGGCTTTACTCATATGGTTACATCTGCCATTGGTCACTGCTGGTGAATATGATTGATTATTTATATACCATTATTTTGGGGTATTTGATAGTAGATTCCCTAACATAACATTATCCCATATGATGGTGCTCATTTGTTCCTTGTATATGCTCCTTGTATATATTCTAGTTCATGTACTGAATTCTACAGGTTGTGATCATCATGCCCAGGTGGCAGTTGTTGTCTTGTAGACTTTAATTTATCATTCTTACCTTAGGGTCTATTAGGACATATTAGGTGAAGTGTTGTGAGAATGGGGGTGCCACCTGCGTCATTAGGGTGCCAACATCCATGGCAAGGCAGGTTCCTATTAGGGATTTGATAGGGTAAATAGACTATATATACATATTCCTATACATCCCCTTAGTCTGCTTGGCATAGCACTATATGTTTATATATCCAGTAGGATAAAACCCGACTAGTGGCCTACTATTTTAGCCATTTAGGTTTCCTATTATTGTCATTTATTCTATTTTAAGGATTATTACTAAAAGTTACTTTTTAGATAGTACATTCAAATTTTTTTTTTTTTGTCTTATTGTAGACAGATGTCAAGGTTTTCAGTATGATGGCCACAACCCAAACTAGGGTTTTGGGAGCGTCTGAGTCGGGATGCTGTTGGTTGTCCTATCGTATACAAATGTGAAGGTTTTCAGTATGACGGCCACAAACCAAACTAGGGTTTTGGAAGCATTAGTCAGGATATTGCTGGTTGTCCTATCTTATACAAATGTGAAGGTTTTCAGTATTATGGCTACAACCCAAACGATGGTTTTGGATGCATCTTAGTCCTGATGTTGTTGGTTGTCCTATCGTACACAAATGTGAAGGTTTTAATTATAATGACCACAACCTAAACTAGGAGTCTTTGGAGGCATCTTAGTCTTGTTGCCCCTGGTTGTCTAAACATGATTGTTTTCAGTACGATGAACACAACAATTTAAATTACAACCTAAAAAACCAACCATAATTAGGAGTTGTTGGAAGCATCTTAATCTTAATGTCGTTGATTGTCTCGTCATAGACAAATGTCAAAGTTTTCAGTATGATGAACAGTTTAGTGAAAATGCTCTTCAAAATCTCTAGATTGGTTTATGTACCAATAGACACTGTAACAAAATCAATATAATTGAAGGAAAGAAAAAATCAAAACAAAAGAGAATCATTAAGAATTATGTATATCTGGGGAAGTCCAAAAATAACAGATTCATCTTGGATCCCAACATTATGGTCCCCTGGAGAGGTAATAGCACCTTTTTCTCCTGTCAGCACCTCTCCGCCCATCTCCGAGCTCACATCTGCTGAACAAATCCTGGGTCCCAGCATCTGAAACCAATAATGTGAAGCTTAATGACATCAGCCGAGAAAGACGGAAAACTGGTAGAAAGGAGCACTGAGTGAATTAACATCTAGTCAGTTCAGATTATTACTCACGCCGCTAATCGAAAACATCAAAGTAAAAGATTCCATTTATAGGATCTATGGACAGGGACAGCCTGATATTCACCGTACAATAGACGAAAAATAGATTGTAAGATGCCCGTAATAGACTGTAGAGAAACATCAGTGTAATGTATTATGATGGCACGCAACCTTTAATGTATTCATCGCGGGAATGAACTGTCTGTTAATGTCATCTTAGAAATATCATGTCTTTTCCAGGCTGCTACATTTCAGCAAGCTTGGAATTGAGTTGAATTGAATTTTGCTAGTTCTGTCTGAGTCACTCCCCACAAATGAGATATGTTTTTTTGGTGGATGCATGTTAGGTTATACATTTATTGTACATAAGGGCTGTATAAGGCCATTTTATCATAAGAACGGTATCTTAAATGGGTTGTTCACTATTGGTCAACTCCTTGTTCAATGCTACAGTGCCCTTGTTCACTATTGGACAACTCCTTGTTCAATGCTACAGTGCCCTTGTTCACTATTGGACAACTCCTTGTTCAATGCTACAGTGCCCTTGTTCACTATTGGACAACTCCTTGTTCAATGCTACAGTGCCCCAAATAAGATAAAAACCTGTTGCGCCACCTGGTGGCGCATGTGGATTAGTGGACCCACTGTGCCACAGGGCCAGGTCTACCTAGGTAGGGGCGTAGCTAAGTGGCTAACTGGTGTTCACTGCAGCTCCAGATGGTGGAGACAGGCTGGGCTGCAAGTAGCCGCCAGGTACCACTCCTAAGCAGATGCCGGTACTGCAGCTGCTGACCCCAGGAGTCAGGTTAGATGACACAGACTAGGTCTCCGTTCAGACTAGTAGATTCAGGTTTATTGCAGAATGGTTACTGACATGGAGACTCAGGTGGATACTTCTGGGATAGGTTGTAGCAGTCTAGATACTCGAATAGGAAAACATTCAGACACTGGCTGCACTGGGACCAGGGGATTTAGGGAACAGGCCTGGCCGCACCAGGACCGGGGACAATGTTCAGGCACTGACCGCACCAGGATCAGGTGATTTCGGGAACAGGACTGGCTTCACCTGGTCCAGGGAACAATGTTTAGGGAACTGGCCACACTGGGACCAGGGAACTTTAGGAACAGGACCGGCCGCAATAGGACCGGACGACAATTTTCAGGCACTGGCCTTATATGGACCAGGGACTCAGATTCAGGACCTGGCCACACTGGGACCAGGGATTCGGATACAGGACACTGGCCAAACCAGGACCAGAGGACCTAACAACTCACTAGTAGGGGAGACTACATACTAATAAAAGCTGTTGCTTCGGCGACTTCCTAAGGGAGAGGGAGTCTTTTATACAGGATGACTCTCAATAATAGGCTGAAAGCCATCCAGCAGGTGAACTCATTACACTAATTGCTTCCCATTGCTTCACTGGGGTAATTTTACTATGTGCGCACACTGTCTCTTTAAGAATTGGGAAGCCGTCCTGCACTCACAGTAGGCAAGCTGCCAGGAAGTGCAGGGTGCACAAGCTGAAGCAATGAGCATGCAAGCGTTCCTGCATGGAGGGGGAAGGGAAACCATGCAGGCAAGCTGGCAATGGTGTTACAAAAGCACACATGCGCATCTTCTGGACTAGCACTGTTCCAAATTGGTGCTCAGTCTCCCGGTGGTCAAGTGACATTGTTATGTTACAAGGCCGCTGTGGTCAATCAGTGGTCTCTGATTGTCTGTGGCCTTCATACTGTGAAATGGAACAATTTTGTCTGATGGAAATGTGAAAGCAGCAGCCCATTAGCAACCTCTGATGGGCTGTAGTGTTCCTGTGATGTAACAATGTCATGTGTACACCGGGAGATACATTGCCAACATCGCTGGAATGGCACAAATCCAAGAAATATGTGTTTTAATTTTATTTGGGCCACTATAGCATTGGAAAAATGGTTGTCAACTACTGAATAATTGCTTTTAAATATGTTCCCATGACTCTTTGTATGTACCAAGCGCTTAAGGCTGTAACACAAACATGTAGCTTGAGCACACAAGTTGGCCAAGGCATCCTTTACCTAAGTTAGTCAGAGAGGAATAGCGAATGTTCAAGTTTGGCCTGCAATGAACATGGGTCAAATAGGGTGGTTTTGGACTGCTGAAGACCAGCTTTGGAAAACAGTTACTATTTGGCCTGCTGGAGTGATTGCTCCGTGAATAGAGGTAGCCTTAAATGTTGCAAGTAGTTGTGGACCACTTACAGTCTAAGATCTGCATCTTTGGTGGGCATAAGCTATGAATCTGTGGCGCCCCTGAGGGTTCAGTCGCCACAGAGGTACTGCACCTCACCCCGAGGTGTGGTGTCTCCCTTCTCTTAGGTAAGGAGGGAGTGCTGCACGGAACCCCAAACACCTGCATCCATCACTACCCTGCTCCAGGCCGGCCGGAGGGGCGACATGCAGAGCTCAGCTGCTGAGCCCTGGCCCCGGCTGGAGTGGGGGGAAACCAAAGGTATGGGGAACCAATAGTGGGTGTGGGTGGAAGAAGAAGATACAGGAAGCAGTTATACAGTAGATATAAAATAGGGAATCCATCTTAGGGTGGCAGACTAGACTAGTAGTTGGAGAACAGTCAGGGAGCAGAGTCTCTCTAGGAGCTCTGCTCCACTACAAGGGCCCAGGACTGAGGCTCCGGAGGGGAGCAGGGAGTAGGCTCCATTCTAAGGAAAAGATCCCAGGGGGTACAGTGCGTGCAGGACGGCACCCGTACGTCCCACTCCTGCCAGGTGTCAGGAGAGATCGGTTGCTTCATTCTAATCTCCAGGGGGTCAGGTTGGTCCCGGATCCGACGTACAGGAAGGACTTCAGCATACCCGAGCGGGATTGAGAGTGGGCAGCGTAGGGCAGAGGAGAGAAGGACCAAGTGTAAAGACGGTCAAAGTAGGAACACGAGAAAGTGCGGTTCCGCCATGCATTCCTAAGCTGCTTGAACCCCTGTCTGGTGAACGCGGCGCGACGAGGGAGGCCTCCACCTGTAAAAGTGCACTTGTGAATTGCCTAAGAACTGTAAGTAAAATCTTGGACGACTGCAACGAACAGCCTCTGACTGTTTCTTCACCGGCGCCATTCTTCCTCCCCCGCACTACAACGCCCAGCGCACCATTCATTTACTTTACACTGCCCTGAGGCCTGCTCCGCCTGTGGGGAGCCGTACCATCTTTAGCTGCCCTGACATCTGCCTCAGAGGACTGTTGCAGCGCTGGTGATCCTCACCAGACACCACAGGTGGCGTCACGAACTCTCTGAACTTTTCACTAATAAGTGATACCCCTTTGTGCACTGACGGCCCTGGGCCAGCCACCGTGATTCCTCCCAAAGAGTACCCCATGGCCCTGGGGGCGAGTCAAATCCCTAGCTTAAAATTTGGCAACCACGTACTGTGAGTTACATTTTAGATTGTGCTCACAGACTGTGTTTATTGCGTAACTTCAAAATGCAGTCAATTCTGAAATTGTAACCAGCAAGCTCTGTGCCTTATCTCTGATGTGTAACTGCCAAGGTCTGTGATTCAACTCTAATGTGTAACTGCTCAGCTAAGTGCTTCAACTTTGATGTGTAACCACCAAACTCAAGCTTCAATTCTGATGTGTAACCAGCAAGTTTTTTGCCTCAAGTCTGATGTGTAATCACTGTGCTCTCTGCATGAACCCAACTGTAACTCAACTCTGATGTAGAACTACTAAGCTCTGTGACTCAACCTTTCTGTGTAACCTCTAAGCTTTGTGTTTTAACTCAGATGTGTTACTGCTAAGCTCTGTGGCCCAACGCTGACGCGTAACCGCTAAGGTCTGTGCCTCAATTCTAAAGTGTTACCAGTAAACTCTGTGCCACAATTTTGATGTATAGCTAATATGTTCTCTGCCTCAACCGTGATGCGTAACTGCCAAGTTCTGAGCCCTCATTATATTGTGAAACCCTCATACTCTGTGCTTCAATAATGTGACTAACGGCATGGATTGTGCCCTCTACGAGAAACTGCAACCACTGTGCTAGTTGCTTAATTTTGAATAATCGTTTATTCCTAAGATTAAAATAAAATGAGCAAATACAATCCGGTAAGTAAATAGTAATAGTATATGTAAATAACATAGGGTACTTAGCTGACAATATTTTGATCAAAAGAGCTTAAAAGCCATCCCACCGCAACAAGGTGTACCCAAGCAGGATGGTCCATAACTCTTGTAGTTCACCTCGCCATGTGCCAGCAGGCCTTAAAATAGATGAGGATAGAGCAGTTTCTGGCTGTTAAATGGCCACAGTGTGAATGTGTACCTACACATTGCACTTATACTAACATGTTCCGGCTCATTTCTTCAGTTTTGCTTTAATCGTGTTCTCCTGATGAACCTTGCTGTGTCTGATATTTGACTGGGGGGCTGACTTAAAAGTTATAGGTCACCCAAACCAAACTAACTGTGTGGCTTAGTGGTGTCCTTTCTTGGACATGTAACGTGGTGTTTAGCTGCCACAGCCACATGTCTAGGATAGGTTTTCAATTTGATGATAACAAACAAGGGAAAATTGTACTGATGGACGTGCAGAAACAATGGAGATTGGGATTTACATGGCAGCTATAAGATCTTATGTTATTGTGTAGGAGAAAATCTTCTTAAAAAGTGCAGTAATAGGCACGTCCTATCTCCACCCACAAGATCATATTGTCTATACAAAACGTTCTAACCAAACAGCCCAGTGATAATAGCATCATCCCGGAGAGCTGGCTCGTCAATGATATGTTAGGAAACTTGTTATGGGATACTCTGCAAATCCTTGAAACCTGTATTCAGTCCTTCTGTCAGTGAAGTAAGACATCCAATGACAACAGATCACTTCCCAGAAGAAATCGAATTTCCAGGAGCTGTTGTTCTCAGTAATGACGTGCATGGTCCTGAACCAAGTATTGAGCTTCAATATTTTTCTGTAAAGAGTTTTACCTCTTGCTAAAGTTTTAAGCTTATGAAGTTCACAGCTACTTCATTACCCATGAAACCTAGGAAAATACAGCCCCAAGAACTTGACAACTTTAGTGGAACTGAAATGGATGCTGCGTTAGGAAAGACGATCTCTTCATTTTTCACCAAGCAATGGAACAACTGTGAAACAGATTAAAGGAAAACTCCATTCGAAACTGAAAATTGGGGCATGATATAGTGTTTGCATCTATTCCCTAGCTGTAGCTTCGATAGGTGTGTGCTCCCTTCATTCACTGTTATAGTATGGTTTGTACCATTGCTGTGGAGTCGGTAAGCCAAACCACTGACTCCAACTCCTCAATTTCCATGACTTCTGACTCCGACTCCACGACCCTGACTCCACAGCACTGGTAGGAGCAGCTTCACTACCGAGCATGTACATAAAGTGCAGGACAAATTCATCTCAATTAAAAGCCGAGATCCTTCGATCAGGAATAGAATAAACATTTCTAGGACATTTCATACATTTCCCAAATTACAGAGCACTCGAGCATTTTAGTGCTTGCTCATCACTATAGTGAGCTTTTTTTTGTTTAATCAATGAGTACATTGTGAGGGCCATTATACTGTTTGGTGGGTTATGTGTAGGCCATTATACTACTTGCAAGGTTATGTTGAGGGCCATTATACTATTTGTAGGGCTATGTGGGGGCCATTATACTATTTGGAGAGCTATGGGGGGCTAATTTCACTGTTTGAAAGGCTGTGTGGCAGCCGATTATAAAGTTTGAAGGGCTATGTCGGTGCTAATTATACTGTTTGAAGGGCTATATGGGGCTAAATTATACTGTTTGGAGGGATATGTGGAGGTCATTATACTGGTTGGAGGGCTATGTGGGGCCATTGAACTGTTTGGAGGGCTATGGGGATCATTATACTGTTTGAAAAGATGTGTGGCAGTCAATTATACTGTTTGAAGGGCTATATGGGGGCAAATTATACTGTTTGGAGGGCTATGTAGGGCTCATTATCCTGTTTGGAGGGCTATGTGGGGGTTATCAAACTTTTTGGAGGGCTATGTGGGGGTCATTATACTGTTTGAAGGCCTAGTGGGGGCCATTATACTCTGTGGGGGCATTATACAGTATGGAGGTTGAGTGGGGTCTACAATACTGCATGGAGGGGTGTGGGGGCCCTTATACTGTATGGAGTGCTATTATACTGTATGGAGGGCAATCATACTATATGAAGGGCTGTGTGGGGGCCTCTATAGTGTGTGGAAGGCTGTGAGAGGCCCTTGTACTGTGTAGGAGGACCGTGTTGGTGCCATCCTACTGTCTGTGAGGGACTGTGTGAGCCATCCTACCTCCTACCGTGTGTGAGGGATTGTGGTACAAATCCTACCTTGTTGGGGGTCAATGTAAGGGCATCATACTTTGTTGAGGTCACTGTAGGGGTATCATACTTTGTGAGGGGTGAGTCATCATACTGTGTGTGGAGGTTCCTGTGGAGGAATTCACTGTAGGGGTATAATACTGTGTTTTGGAGGCACTTTTGTTGGCATCATACTTTATGGGGGCAATGTATGGGGGCAGTGCGTGGGAACACTAAGGGGCTTCAATAGAAACAATGTTACTTTGTATGGGCTGCAAAGTTGTCAGATATGTTCTTCTATCTTCTTCTGTGACCCTGCTGAATCTTATTTTTTTTTGTAGGGGAGGGTTGGGGGTGCCCAATTACTACTTCTGCTATTGGGCCCCCATAATTCCTTTGAACGCCCCTGGTGACCACTATTTGCATACATGTGTAAATGTGGTAATCGGAAGTTCTATTAGCAATACAATATGCTGCTACTCTGTGCTGCACAGACTTGTTATCGTCCCACCCATCCAGTCAGCCAAAATGGTCAACACAAAATTAGGTAAAACACAAAGGGCCAGATGCCAAAGGCACAAGAACAAGAATGTAAGCTATCAGACCTGTAGATTAATAAATCCTTTAGACCTCCAAGTGTCCAGAAGAGAACATTCCAAACTCAGTGAAAGAATATTGTATGCGTCAATAGAAACCAACAATCTATATAAAATCATACAGAGTTTGGGCTTTTAGGAATATGGTTTGACTATTTTAGACAGGATCTGTTTATGATCATTTAGATGAAGTGTGACGCCACGACCTTCATTTCATATCAGTTTGCCGATCATCTCGATATCATACAGCCAGATCGGTATCATGTTTCCTCTGAACCATATCAATTGCTGGATAGTGTGAGAGGATAGCCCATTCCTGAGCTCCAAAGGGAGCAGAGCAGATGTTCCAGACTCATCGCTTGGCATGTGGAAGCTGTTCATGATGTCTAAGAGTGGAGGCTTCTTGGCGAGCAGGAAGCTCTTGTGAACTCGTGGCCTTGTGAAGTATTATTTTCCCATACATACATGCCTGTACAGGTTTTCAAGAACAAGTATTGTTATGTCTGAGGTTTTCTATAACAATTACATTTACATGAGTTGAAGCTGTTGCCATTATCTTGAGCATTCAATCTGGATATGTTATCACAATTTAAAGGGGGTTGTCCAGTTTATGAAATCTACTTTCCAATGGCCTGTTGAGAGTCTTAGAGAGCATCCTCAATTTGAGACACACACCAGTTATCCTGAAAGAAGAATTGCTACAAAGAGTGTCTCCGTCTCTGGAGGACCCATTATGTCCATGCACAAATAAATCAGTTTATTTATTTCAATGGCCACAATGTTCTGCTTCATGTCTCCTATGGTGGTGCTGCAGGGAAAAGAAATACATGCTACCGGATTCCGCTATAGATTACAGCTGATTACAGTTGATCCCCACTTGGGCATCCCAGTGGTCCGACAGGCTGTAATTAACTTTTTTTTGTGGATCACTATAAACAAAAAGAAGATTGTAAAAAGTGGACAACCTCTTTAAGTATATATTGTAAACAAGAGGAAGATACAGACAAGTCTTTTTAATAAATTTAACAGTTCCAGTATTGGAACAATAATAAAAAGGGTCCATTTACCCTTTATTAGTACCTGGTTATTAGCTCTAATTGACATGTGAATTGTGTAGCAAGTGTTCAATTGCATTAGAGCGCCACCACAGGTGTAATAAAGTATTTTGTGATGCTTATTAAAATAAATGAGATATCCGTGTGAAGGCCCTCATATATATTAGACTAAACTTGGATGAATCCGTGGGATCTGCCGTCAGTGTAATGTATAAGAAGGCCTCCTGACTCTCCCTGACAGATGATATTGGAGGAGAGAAGGATCCGTTTTATTGAATTTCAACAGCCTATCCTTTTATTCGCCTTGGAAATAAGCCACCTCCAGAGTCTGGCAGTGGCTCTCTCATAGAGAACCCAATGAGCGCTCAAACAAACCAAGCATTCCTGTATATGCGGGAGTAAGGAAAGACCCTGTCATTTTCCCACTAATGATAGAGGGCAACAGGCGGCCACGAGAGGTGGTGAGTTCTCCTTCAATGGAAGGCTTCAAACTGGACAGACATCTGTCTAAGGTGGGTTAGTGAATTCTGCATTGAGCAGGGGGTTGGACACGATGACCCTGGAGGTCCCTTCCAACTCTAACATTCTAGGATTCTATGATTGTTCAGCAACAGTTGGCTAACGTATATGGCTTTAAGGCAGGACATGATGGGTTCTCCAAAAAGAGAGATGTTCTTTGTAGCCAATCTTCACTCCCTTAATGGGATGCATGCTTTCAAATTAATGGGGCCCATAGTAGCGTCCTAGACTGTCTCTTATTGATATTCCTAATTTTCACAGCTCTTGAAAAAACGAACAGCTGCACTGAATGTTCAGCTAAGGTTAGACATGGACTATGGGTCAGCCGTAGTGAGAACATGACTGTCATAAGTTTGACCCTAAAATACAGACAAGAGTCCCTTGGATCCCACACAGTTCTGTTAAACCAAACTTAGATCAAGTGTAGTTACTTCAGTTAAGCCATGGGTGGGGGTAAGGACTTCTGATAAGAACGCTCATTTTCAACTATTGGCCAGCCTAAACATGGCAGTAACCAGCGAGAGAATCAGCAAACGATGATTGCATCTTTTGTGCAGCCTGAAAAATAATCATTCTTGGCAGCACATTTCTATGTGTATGTGTGGCGCCCCTGAGGGTTCGACCGCCACAGGAATGCTGCACGTCTCCAATGGAGTGTGGTGTCCCTCCTTTGAGGTAAGGTAAGTGTGATGGTAGTGACCTAGCCTTTTGCATCCAACACCACATTTCCACCAGAGGGAGCTAGTATGCACTAGGTGCTGCTCCCCTGGTTACAGGGAGACTGGGGAACACAAAGTGGTAGGAACCAGTTAGTGGGTGTGGGTGGAGGAACACTAGTTAGTTACACTTCAAATTTCATATTTAATAGAATGCCATCTTTGATCTTGGTCTCTAGCAGTCTGCCTGTCAAGTGGGCCGTACTTAGTCTAGCCTTGGCTAGTCTGTCGGTTGTCACTGTGCTGTCAAAATTCTGTGTATAATGTGACTTCCCTCCGGGAGCGCAGATCCTGTGTGGGCCTGTACCAGCATGGGACACAGCTCTCGTACTCCGATCTTTGGGACGAGAGGTAGGTTGCAGACAAAGAATGTCTCAACCCGGCCGAGAACCAGGATCAAGAAGGCCCGGGAGCTTTAGAGTGTGGCTCCCTAGCAAATGGGTCCCGGGGAGGATGCAGACGGAGCGGAGCACGCCACCTGTCCTCGCCTACCTGATCTATTCAGAGGGATTCCGGCTGCAAGAGGGGTACCGGTCCCCGACACCCGACCTCGTACTCTACGTCCAGGACGGGAAAGCCTGGCTAGGCCCTGAGGATCCCGCCGGGCTTCGGATGGAGAGGAATTGCCACCCGAGCCCTACACCTGAGAGGAGCTCAGAGGGAGACCTGGCCTATCTACACACGCACAGATGGGAGTGGGTGAAGTCTGTAGTGCAGTAATACTCTGGTGTAGGGTTGCTACCAAACACTGGACTTCCTCGGAGATAGTCGGACCCCCGTCCCTGGTGGCCGCAGGACTCCGCGAGGAGCAGGGAGTCGCCTTCCCGCTAACACATCTGAGTGAGTAAAGCCTTGGAAGTTCACCCCTATGGCCTCCGGACTGTTCATTACGCGCCATACCACGCGACGCGGTGCCCGCACTCCCCGCGCTACTGCAACCCCCTCTTCTCCCTGTCTTGCCTGCCCTGAGGCCCTGCTCCGCCTGTGGGGAGCAGCGAGAACTTTAGCCGCCATGACACCGGGCCTCAGCGGACTGCAGCGGCGCTGGTGATCCTTCACCAGACACCACAGGTGGCGTAGTCGTTAACCAGCCACTCAACCCGGAATTGCACACACCATCTCTTTCTAATGTGACGGCCCTGAGCACGGGTCGGGCCCGGGCCACGGCTGCATCCCATCTCTTCAACGCAGGGCCCGACACCGAGTCCCCCAACACCCAGGGTAAAACACGGGCTTTCTGAGTAGAGGTGTCACATATGCTGAGGATGTGCTGCTGAAAATATGTGGACCTAGCGTTCATTAATATGATCATTTTGTCCTCATGGAGTTCACATCAGACTGTGTCAAAGGGCATTGTAGAGCCGAGATGATGCTTCACAACATGCGTATGTATGTGGGTGCACCTATACAAGACAGTGTTTGGGTTTAAGTGGGTGAGTTTTTGTGTACTGAAAGAGAACTACTCTGAGGCTGTGTGCCCACAAAGCATTTTCCAAGCGCTTATGCTGCGGAATTTCCGCAGCGTAAACGCTTGGGAAACGCTTTGTAATCCGCCCCCATGGTCCCCAATGACAAGCTGCAATGTCAATGCCCATGCTGCGGATTTTTCCTCAGTATTTATGCAGCGCTCAAAAGTCCGCAGCATGTCCATTAATTTTGCGGACACGCAGCGTAATCGCCGCCATTGACTTGCATTGGACCGCGTGACATCCGCATCACTACATGTGGATAAGCGGATATCACACGGTTCAATGTGCGGATGGCACCCAGGTCTGGAGGAGAGGAGACTCTCATCCCAACCTGGGTACCATAGAAACTGTAAAAAAAAGAATTTAAAATAAAAAATAAAGATTATACTTACCTTCCAGTGTCCTCCCGGTGTTTTGTCCGCTCCGTCCAGTCTCTTGCATTGCTCGCGCTGTTGTGAAGGACCTGCCATGACGTCATTGAGTCATGTGACCTTACACATGACTGAATGATGTCACCGCAGGTCCTTCACACCACCGCGAGCAGTGCAAGACACTGGACGCGGCGGAGATAACACCGGGAGGACACTGGAAGGTGAGTATAATCTTTTTTTTTTATTTTTTACCATACTTATTCTTTTTTTTTAACTAACTTGGTCACACTATATATGCCGGTTGCATGGATTTATATAGTGTGAACAAGTTGTCAAGCACTTTTCCAAGTGATGCTAAAGTCGCTTGGAAAAGCACTTGATAACCCGCATGCAGAAGTGCATGCAAAAACGCTTGACAAACGCTTCTACCTGGCGGGAAAAACGCATGTAAAAACTGCATGCGTTTTTCCTGCCAGGGAGAAGCGTAAAAAATATGCAGCATTTCTGCATCGTGGGCACATAGCCTGAGAGTGAGTAGTGGGATGGACCAAGACCAGTTGTTGAGAAGCAAGTTGGTTGATTGAGGGATGCCCGTGAATGACAGAGAACATAAGAGACCTCTGGGCAGTTGGGTTCTGTAGTAGTTACCATAATGATACCAGTATATGGTATAGGTTGAATGCTCAGGGAAAAAGTGCATGAACCATAAGACCTTGAGAGAATCCAGAGGTCTTGTGAGTCTAACAGGACGCTACGTTACAGTGGTCAGGGAAAAATATAAGCCACTGTCAATGAAAGTGCATAGAAAAGACTAGTTACATGGAGGCCAATACCTAAACCATATGTGTGAGGCCAGGGAAGAGCCTACCTTTGACTCAACAAAAATACATATAGCCATTGCTCCTACTCTTACAGGATACAACTGATGACAAGTGTTCTTTGTGACAGAACTGAAGAGGAAGACAATTTCAATGGCAAGTTCAAGTTAAGCAAAGCACCTATACTGTTGTTCCAGTTCATGTGTAAGCAGTCATAGTAAAGAGACAGCGTAACAGTGCCAAAGTCTTGGACTGTTTACACCACCTTGTTGTCAAGGACTGTACTCTGAAAGAACAAAGTGCTGAGGAGTGTATATGTTTGTGCATAAATAGCTGCGGCTGGTCAGGAAGTTATTCCATGAAGAGTAGTGGTCTAGCAGATGCAAGAACCCATGGAGGTGCTTAGCCATCGCTTGCAGAAGCACAGATGTGGGTGGTCAGCCAAGAAGTTACAGAGCCCAGGGAGGTGCTGGGTCCATGTGGACAAGTGGCTGGTGCAACCCTTTGCATAAGAACAAGGTAAGCAGACTGTGCCAGGAGATGGCCCACTAGACCAAAAGTGGCCCCAGAAGGATTGTGCAAGAGCTACCAGCCATCTTTGGAGAGACCTGACTCTCTAGGGGTTATGAGGCAGTCCTTACTGTCCTTTAGGTCCAGGTAAGTGACGCGCCCCCTGGGCCGTGGGGTACTCGGTGCCGGGCCCGGTCGTTGCTAGGGGAGATGTCACAGTGGCGGTGACCCGGTCCGTGACCCAGGGCGGTTAATCAAAAGGGGAATATTATTTACAGAGCATTTATAGTTTTTATATACAGTTCGTGACTCCACCTGTGGTATGCGGCTAAAGGGAGCTGCCGCTGCGGAGCAGGTCCTCTGGAGCTGTTGTTAATGCAGCAGAGTTGGTTTAGCTCTCCACAGGTAGAGCTTAGCTCCAGGGCAGTGTAGATGTTAAAGATGTTGCAGTGTAGTGCAGGGGGTGATGTCGCAGCAATAACTTCACAGAAACAGTGGGGTGCAGTCTTCAGAGTTTACTCACAGTTGTTAAGTTCCTCAGATTGCACTTTCCGGATTACGACCTCCCACGTCGCGCTGCGTTCACCAGGCAGGGGTTCAGCAAACTCCCAGGTGTTTCAAGAGTGCCTGACAGGACCCCATTCTATAAGCCCTTCTCAGCCGTCTTCCTGCGCTGGCCCTCACCCTTCTTGCCCTGCGCCTCGCCAAACAATGTCCCAAGCCGGTATCCTCGGATCTTTCTGGGCAACCTGGAGTTCCCTGGATCCTATGTGGTTACCTTTTTGGCGACTTGAGTGCGGATGTGGCAACTGCACCCTGAAAGTGCAGAAGCCTCCGGTTTCCAGTTGAACTTTGTAATTCTCACTGATTAGGGGCCGGTCCCCTCTGCGGCTCGATCACTCCACCGCCTGGCAGATTCAGGCATACGGGTGGCCTCCAGCACTGCCCATACCCCTGGTATCCCTTCTTCACTCCTGGAGCCTTCCTCCTGCTTCTCACCTCCTCAGTCTGTCCTGGGCCTCTCTGGCTAGGCCCTCCTCCTCCTGAGCAGAGGTCCTGTTCCTCTCAGACTCCACTGACTGACTGGCTCCACACCCAAGATGGCTTTTCTCTTTATACTATTCCTAACAAGTGCTCCCCTGATTTATTTCCTCAACCCACACCCACTACATGGTTCCCCCTCACTCTGGTTCCCCCCACTCCAGCCAGGGACAGGGCTCAGCAGGGAAGCGACGCATCTTGCCCCTCCTGCTGGTCTGCAGTAGTGTAGTGTTGGATGCAGGTGTTAGGGTCCCGGGCAGCACTCTATCCTTACCTGAGAGTGAGATACCGCACCTCTGGGTGAGATGAAGTACCTCTGTGGCGACTGAACCTGCAGGGGTGCCACATAAGTGTTACGGATCCGGGTGGTGGAACCTCTGTGCTGCGGTGCAAGGAGGGACCAGAGGGGAGTAACTAGGTTTCAACTCGGACTGACCAAGGTCGCACGGTGGCTCAATCGACTCCGTGAACCAGGGAAGGACCGAGCAGAGGGACCAGGTGCTACTCTGGGCCTGTCCTTGTATGAGAGCAGGTAACTGGCAGGAGCCTCCGGGTAGGCACGGCAGGTAACTGACAGGAACCTCCAGGTAGGCTGACTGATAGGCACGGCAGATAACTGGTAGGAGCCTCCAGGTAGGCTGACTGATAGGCACGGCTGGTAAATGGTAGGAGCCTCCAGGTAGGCTGACAGATAGGCACGGCAGGTAACTGGTACGTTCTCTGGGTAGGCAGGCAAGCCAGGCCCATAGACAGACTGGAGGGTTAAGTTCGTAGGCAGACCATCGGGCTGAAGGGTACACTTGGCAGGTAGAGACAGGTAGTCAGGCTGGGGGACTGGACAGGTAGTCAGGCTGGTGGACAGGACTGGTAATCAGGCTGGCGGACTGGACTGGTAGTCAGGCTGGCGGACTGGACTGGTAGTCAGGCTGGCGGACTGGACTGGTAGTCAGGCCGGTGGACTGGACTGGTAGTCAGGCTGGCGGAATGGACTGGTAGTCAGGCTGGCAGACTGGACTGGTAGTCAAGCTAGCAGCAGGACCTGAGGGCTGAAGCAGAGTTTAGGACACAAAGCTACAACCTTGCACGGGCACCTCCAGGTGCCTTTTATATGAGAGGTCCTCCGGCCATTGACCGGGGACTCCTTAGGACGGCACACGCGGCCCCTTTAAGAGGGAGCGCGCGGCCACCCTAAGCACAGTGCCCGGGAAGCTGTGCGCGCCGGCAGCAGCAGCAGGAGAGCCGGAAGACGCCAGGCTGGGAGCTCAGCGGTAAGAGGAACGGCGTCTCTGCCTGTCAGGGGGCAGAGACGTCGATACTACAATAAGAAACAACTATAAAGTGAATTTTAGGTTCTACAATCCTTCAAGTTCCCTCCAAGCATGTAACCACCAAGTATTGTGTACCTCTTTGTGGCAGTAACCACTAAGCTTGCTGTGCCTCTGTGTGAGTACAAAAACTGTAGCTAGGCTTTCATTAACAGCGGAGTTCTTCCATATTCTTCACTTCTACTCGTTTCCTCAAGAAATATTTACAAATGGTAGCGGATTGTAAGATTAATAGGTGCTTCATCCCTAACCTCAGATGTCATCTTTGCGGATTGATTAGCATAAGTGTAGGACGTATATCTGGGACGCTGGTGTTGGTGGTTATGCGATATTATCTCCTGTTTATGGATGTGTTTCATGCTTTAATAAATCACATTAATGCTGGTGCTAAATTAGCGGTGTAGAGGTTAACAATAAAGTCAACCACATGGCAAACCGCAGGACATCTCCTATCTGAACATTAGCAATAATTAATTGTTTGGCTGCTGTGGTTTGGCATTGGTTCAGGGTTGCAGTATTGATAGAGAGAGGAAAGTGTCTGCAGCCCTGAAGTCCTCACAGTTATAATGAAATTAAACAGATGTCCGGTGTAGTCATCATTGGAAACTTTCGTAGATCTGTAGGAAATGAACATTTCTGTTTAGGTTTGGGTGAATGAAAAACAAGGTCTTCAGTTTCTTTCCCTATGAACAGTGACCAAAAAGGAACTTTGCTTTATTTCTTGAACCCGCTATTGTTTTAATATCTGATATTCATAGTAAAAATCCACATTATCTTTTTATTATTTCCTACAAGTGCAAGCTCCTTAGTGGCAGGAAATCACTGCTCTATGCTTAGAGGTCCCCCTTCTCCTCGAAGAAGGAACAGATTCCAAAACTGGGGTGTGTCTGGTTTTCCTTCTTCCTATGGTGCATAGTAATATTGCTTCTCCCCACAAAAATAAAGCTTCACATATCGTTTAGGGAAATCTTTATGGATTCAATTCATTCCAGGCAAGTGCATTGGATTTAACTCCTTCATGACATCCTTTATACATGAATATCGCAAGCCGATAGCGGGTGTATAGAGTGGGCCCGTCCCATTCCTGGCAGGTAGTGGCTGCGTATTACAGCCAGGAGCTCTCTCTAACAATTGCAAGTGGATTAGAGCTCCGCCAACTATTGTTAACCTGTTAAATGCTGCTGTCAAACTCTGACAGCGACATTTAACACGTGACAGCATGGGAACCCGTCATTCCATGCACCAATACGCGTACCCATGACATGATCGTTGGTCAACGAAGACCACTGTACTTGTCATTACGGAGCTCCTTTGAAACCCTGCCTGTGGCCAAAGATCAAAGGAGACTTTGATTTTTACTATATGCAGCGAAGCTATAGCACTGCTGTATCCAGCACAATCAATCAGACAATTGTGAGGGACACAGGGTGGCAGTCGTGGTGAGGGGCTGCTGTTCTCCTCTCACACCCTGGCATCCCACAAATGAAAGATAAAGTCCTGTTCTTTGTGTGGGCTGTGTGTAGTAGATAACACTTACGTTTTCCATTGAGGGCCTCATCTGATCCTTGGTTCTTTTCTCTGAGGCAGGCACACAGTCAAACGCAGACTCTTGATTATTTTTTAACAAAACAATTTTTAGCTTAACACCTTCAGTTCAGCTTCAGTCATAGTTACAGTACAATGTGATGCAGAAATCACAGTTTCAGCCACCTGCATTATCTCTCCCGCTCCGCAGCTTCCAAAAACACGGTCCCGCTTCCTATCTGGGAATCCCCATCTGTTTTCTCCACTTGGGAAGAAAGTAAGACTGGCTCCTCCATACCTATGCTAGGCCATAGGCCTCGGATGTTTAGGGAAGATTCCCTGAAGTTGGCTGCTCTCGTTTTCATAATGCTGCTTCTCTCTTCCTTTTCCACTTTCTGTATCACTATTGACCATCAACCCACTGGCCCTGAACTTTGTCACTTTTCTCAGTTGTCCCTCCTGCACATACTTCAACGTTTCAACCAACTCTTCATCTCTGACTGACTGACTGACTGACTAACTGGAAAAAATGTTTCTCTTCTCTGACCCAAATCCCTCCCACATTTTCATAGGCCAATCACCAACTGTCTCCTTTGGTTGCTGGGCAAACTTCACCCTTCACCACTTAACTGCCGTCACTACCCTCTAACATCATGCACTGAACTTCCTATGTCCTAAACTTATCTTATACACTAATAGGCTTACCACTGCCTATGTGCCCTAATGTTTCTATCTGTCACTAACTAAACGCTAAACTATATCCTATGCTTTCCCTATGTAAGAGTGAGCTGTGTTGACATTGCTGCTTTATCAGCCTTCGGCCACCCTCTAAAAGAAAGTAACTTTTTGGTGAACTTGTTGGTGTGAGTCAGCAAAAAGAGGAGCTAGAGAAGAGAGAGGAGAGAGATGGTGGAGCTGCACTCCAAGAGCTTGGTATGTGCAGTATGCTGAGATTGTGATAGAGCTTTGCTTGAGGGAGAAGCTTTTCCTGTGACTCTGGCCAGAGAGAAGGAGCTACCTTGAAGGGACAACCGTTATTGGATGCAGAGCATCCCCCGGGCATCTGAGAGACGTGAAGGACCCTCTGCTAGCCTTACAGACTGAAACCATGCTCCTGTGACAAGTGCAGGACCCTCTCCTCAGACTCCAGCTTCATCAGAGAGCAGTTACCGGTCGGTAAGATCGGAGCTAAGATATCACTACAGGTTCCAGTTGGTACATGCAAATAGCAGGAATAGTTTGGTGCCAAACGCCAGTTCTCAAAGACATTGGTTGTAGGCAGGTCTTGGGCGAACTTTAGTTAGACACTACCCCCTGTGGTGAGATGGTGCATAGTTAGTATAACTGTATTGTAAACATAGAGATTGGTTAAGTTTGTTAACAGTTGTGCTACGCTTCTGTACGGGCCGCCTTGTGCATCCATCCGTTTACATCATTCCTCTGGGTAACGCTCGGTTACTGCATTAGGCGGAACCACTGGGTAGGCAAATTATAGTTCTGTTGTTAGTACATCCTGGGCCTGCCGGTTGTGTAGCGTAAGGGTCCTAGCTATAATCAGCTTGGTGTGTGTGAGATTTATTGTTGCTCCTTATGTGCATTGCCGGGAAAACCCAGTTCCAGTCTTTAGTAAAAAGGTGTTGCCCCAACAAAATGACTCTAATATCTTTTGTCCTCGGTCCGCTGTGCTCTGTGAGAGACCCCCTCGATACTCGGTCTACAACTTGGCGTAGTCGGCATTACACAGCGTTGTCTTGGACAAGGACATGGAGGGAGACGACACCATAGCAGCGGTGGCCCCGGCCGAGGTAGTGAATCCACCTCCTGCTGTTTTTGGTTCAGCGGGATACCTCCCGGCTGACGCGCTATTACAGCATTTGCCGAAGTATGACGGTAAAAATATGTTGTTGCAAGATTGGACAGAAAAGGTGCGGAGTGTGATTAAAATGTGCAATTTGATCCCGGGGTTGCGAGCGAAGATAGCATTAAGAGGATGACGCCAGGTGGACAGTAATGGTCAGGCCCGAGTCTGCACGAGACACCTTAGATAAGATACTTGCACTGCTGGAGGGAACCCACGGGTATAGGGGTATCACAGTTATGCATCTGCAAAGTTCTTTTTTTAATCAGCCGCAGCATGAGGGCGAGACTCTAATGCAATACTCCAATGCTTTGCAAAAAACGCTGAATGAAATTCAACGGTGGGACCCTGAAGCCATGGGAGCTTTCTGGGAAGTGGACAGGCTGTTGCGGGATCAGTTAGTTTCTGGGTTAGCCAATAAATTCTTACGAGACAAGTTACGGGAGACGACCCGGACGACGGCCGATATGACCTTCTACCAGATCTACCTCGCCGCAATAGAAAGAGAAGAAGAGTCCACGCCCGTGACCGAGAAAGTCGTAAATAGCGCGCAGGTAGCGCAAGGCCGGACAGGATCCGAAGACCCGGATACCTTGAAGGACGTGGTGCAGGCTCTGCACACAGAATGGAAGGATCTTTCACTAGAGGTGTCCCAGATGAGGGCGAGATCTGTGCGACCTCAAGGGACGACCCCACCTCCTTCAGTCCCGACTTGGCTGCGAAGGCGGAACCAAGGGAGCGCTCCTAGTGCTCGAAGATCCAGGAGGCCCCTCTGTTAGTGTTGTCAAGAATATGGTCATCTTGCCAGAGACTGCGATGCCGGGACCGACTCAGATGTGGTGGCTCCAGGGTTAAACTACCAACCACTGCAGTAGCTGGGCGTTCTGCAGCGGCCCCCAATCAACCAAGCCCTTCACATGGAGAATGTGACTTGTATTCCTGCAGTCCAGTGTTAGAGACTGATTTTGAAGGACAGAAAGTAAGGTGTCTGATGGACTCCGGGTCTGAATGCACCATCATGCCATTTGAGATCTTTGAGAATTGTTTTGGTCATATGATGGAGCCTGAAGCAGCCAACAATGGACAATTGCTTGTGAAGGGAATTGTGTGAAGTGCATGAGAGCGATGCTATTTAGCCAAGACATCGGTACAACAGGAGTGGTCCTGGTCGATCATCTCCCTAGGCGAGGAATGAACGTAACCTTGGGGATGAACGTATTACGAGATCTGGATCACCGTCTGTTTTAAAAGGAATGACCGCGATACTGGCAACATGCTACAGCTCACCGGCCAACCCAGAGGGTCCTTAAGTGGATGGTGAGAAGTTGTGGCTTTTAGAGAAGTGCCCCGTCTGGCCGACTGGTAGGTCTCATCAGGGTTCCCTTCCGTGCACCGGTGGTGATCGCACCGAACAGAGAACAACTTCTGATGTTGCCTGTAGGAACCTCGCGTAGGCTGAAAGGTCTGGAAGTACTGATTGAGCCAATGTTTGACGAGTCGTCCCAGGCGAAGCCTTTGGTGGCCCGTGCACTAGCGACGGTGAGAGATGGCTGCGTGCCTGTCTGTTTCATTAACATGATGGACAGTGAAGTTACTATACCCGGGGGTACATTACTGGCAGAAGTCTATGTGCCTGACTGAGAGATACTCCGAAGAACAGGGTTCGGGAACATTATCAGCAGATCCCTCCAAAGATGTATCAAGAAGTAAAGAACATGGTAGCCAACATGCCGGACAATGAGGTCATCCGAGAGAGCCAAAGTCCATGGGTAGTGCCCGTGGTCTTAGTACGTAAAGAGGATGGGTCCCTTCGATTCTGTGTTGACTATAGAAAATTGAATGCTCACACTGTACGGGATGCCTACCCTCTTCCCCGGATTGAAGAATCGCTATCAGCGCTGGGTCGAGCTAAGTACTTCCCGACCCTCGACTTGGCCAGCGGATACTGGCAAGTCCCCGTGGCTGAGAAAGACAAGGCGAAGACGGCGTTCATCCTACCCATGGGACTCTATGAATTTAACAGGATGCCGTTTGGCCTCTCCAATGTGCCGGGAACCTTTTAGTGACTAATAGAACATTGCTTGGGCGACCTCAACTTTGAGTCAGTGTTGGTCTACCTGGACGACGTGGTGGTGTTTGGGACATCGTTTGAGGATCATCTTCAGAAGTTTCGGCAGGTCCTTCAGCGAATTCGTGACTATGGGTTGAAGATAAAGCCTCAAAAATGTCAGTTGTTTCAAGACCGGGGGGTTGGACCAGATGACCCAGGAGGTCCCTTCCAACTCTACCATTCTATGATTCTATGATTCTATGAAATACCTGGGTCATGTGGTGACTCCCGAAGGAGTACGTCCAGCTGTCAGTAAGGTTGAGGCTGTCCAGAAGTGGCCTCAGCCGAGGACGTTGTGAGAGGTGAGAGCCTTTTTGCGAATAGCGGGATACTACCCAAGATGAGAACATAATAATATGATAAGATATAAGATCCGTGAAATGCTGGGTCAAAGTGAATATATGGCCCAGGCCAGAGGAGCAGGAGAGATTGTCCCCCGGAAGGTGAAAAACTGCTGCGTCAATGGGATAAGCTGAAGATGGTGCAAGGTCTCTTATGTCGTCAGATTTACCTACCCTCAGAGTTAGAAAACCGTTGCAAAGGACAAGCAGATAATATACATTTATATTTGTGTATATTCTTACTGATCCAATCGATCAACATAGTGGAATAAATGTATATCTGCTACTTAAATTGGTAGACCAATTGGGAGACAATAACAACACAGCCCAATATAGTGATAAATCCGACAAGAGGTCAAAAGTTAAAAACAAAGACCTTTATTACAAAAATTGGGGTACATAGTGGCAGAGAAAAAAGAGCGCACACACATATATCTTAATTATATCAAGTAATAATGGGAGGGTATATAAATAATAGCAATACCAGGGCTGGATTAGACTATGACAGAATCACTGACTGGGTGGATCAGGGAAATGCTGTAGATATAGTATATCTTGACTTCAGCAAAGCATTTGACAAAGTATCTCACACCATCCTTATTGAAAAAATGACCAAGTATGCAATGGACCAGGCAACTGTTAGGTGGATTCATAACTGGCTTAGTGATCGGACTCAAAGGGTGGTTGTAAATGGCTTCACATCCAGCTGGATGAATGTCTCAAGTGGGGTACCACAGGGCTCCGTCCTGGGACCTGTATTGTTCAACATCTTTATCAATGATTTAGATGAAGGAATTGAGGGTAAACTGATTAAATTTGCTGATGACACAAAGCTAGGAGGGATAGCTAATACTAGAGAAGAGAGAGAGAGGATTCAAAAAGACCTAAATAAACTGGAGCAGTGGGCAGCAACCAACAGAATGGTTTTTAACAGGGAAAAATGCAAAGTACTACATCTGGGCAATAAAAATGAAAAAAGCATATACAGAATGGGAGGAATAGAGCTAAGCAACAGTACATGTGAAAAAGACTTAGGTATACTAATAGATCATAGACTGAACATGAGTCAACAGTGTGATGCAGCAGCAAAAAAGGCAAATACAATTCTGGGATGTATTAACAGAAGCATACAGTCTAGATCACGTGAAGTCATTATCGGTCTTTACTCCTCTTTGGTCAGACCTCATCTGGAATACTGTGTACAGTTTTGGGCACCACATTTTAAAAAAGACATAGACAAACTGGAGCAAGTTCAGAGAAGAGCGACCAGAATGGTGACTGGTCTGCAAACCATGTCCTATGAGGAACGGTTGCAGGATTTGGGAATGTTTAGCTTGCAAAAAAGAAGACTGAGAGGAGACTTAATAGCTGTCTACAAATATGTCAAGGGCTGTCACATTGTAGAAGGATCATCTTTATTCTCATTTGCACAAGGAAAGACTAGAAGCAATGGGATGAAACTAAATGGGAGGAGACACAGATTAGATATTAGAAAAAACTTTTTGACAGGGTGATTAATGAGTGGAACAGGCTGCCACGAGAGGTGGTGAGTTCCCCTTCAATGGACGTCTTCAAACAGAGGCTGGACAGACATCTGTCTGAGATGATCTAGTGAATCCTGCTTTGAGCAGGGGGTTGGACCAGATGACCCAGGAGGTCCCTTCCAACTCTGCCATTCTATGATTCTATGATTCTATGATTCTATGACTCCAAATAGACTCATGCATGCAAATGATATCCTAGGTCATGTAATAGGGATATAATCCTATGAAAAATGTATTAGCCAATATAGGCATCCCCAGGTAATACCTTTAAGTATGCATGTGTGTATCAAAGGATATATTATATCCAAATGGGTTAGTTAACAAATAACAGTATGTTATATTGGATCCAATCATACCTGGTATGTATAGAGACCTGCTCTTCAGTGTGGCGCCCACCCCGACGCACGTTTCGGTACGTCCTTCATCAGGGGGGCGACGTCAGACTCCAAGTGTCAGGTTTTAAAAGGGCTGTCAGCCAATGGGGGTGAGTAGGGAGGTAACGCAGGATACTCCCGGCGCATGCCGGGGCCCGTCCGCAGCCGGCGTCATGCTGCTGAGGCGGCCGGGTCACGTGAGGAGTCACATGACCTGTCACCCAGGAAACACGGTCACGTGGTGTCACGTGACCGCAGGTCCTACACTGCATCGAGACGCCGGCACCGGCGGAAACCCGGAACACCCAGGAGCCCCCGCTTATCCCCGCTCATCAGCATTCTGGTAAAGGGGAAAGTGCATGTGCAAGGTGATATAATATATCAAAAATTACATAGTTGAAAAGATATACCGATATATATCCATGTCTATACGGATCTGTCCTGATGCATCGATGTAAGCATATGTATCACTACATTGGAACATATATATTAAAGTGCAATTTAAATAAATAAGTGCATAAGTGCATAACTTCATTACAATAAATTAAAACCTATACACCATACATATATATATAGGTGCTAAAAAGATTTTTGCATAATTAGAAACAATGATTATACACATATAAATAAACATCACAATATCTTACACCAATCCATACAGAAAAAAGATATATATAAATATAATAAAATTGAATGGAAAAAGAAAAAGACACCCGTAATAAATTAGAATAAATAAGTTAATGGTGTGGAGTACATCATAAAGACAGATTAATACAATATACATTGCATGTTGCTAAAATAAACTATAATATATAAAGTGCAATAAAAATTAATATTAATTTAACACTTGAATGTGGGTCGTGTAAATAACAGCCACATTGAAACATCACAATCTCAGCAATCCATACATGCAATGACACATAAGAATTCCATAGATCTATAGATGAACCACAGATTTTCAGTCACTCCACATAATTCGTGACATGATGCATACAATCGAAATCACACACATGTATATCTACAATGTCCATATATTCATGACATATGCACGCACATACATATAATCTACATACGTGCATAAAATGACACCTTGTGCTGCATGTGTGTAACATGTGGTCCAAATGGCCACATGTATACCTGTACTCAATCATAACCTGCACATCCATCCACACTTGTGCAGAGACAGCCTACCCATGTTCAATACACACATACATAAGTATATAACCGTATGCATAAATATTAAACCTCCTTGTACGGGGGAATATAAGAGGTAGAAAAAAAAAAAAAAAAAGGGGGGGGGGTGTAGAAAAGAACATGCAACATCATGTACCAAACGCAGACATAGCTGCATATATCGTCACATATGGAGTTCATCTATAGATACATACACGGGTATAGTCACAGCATTTAAATACAAATAACAGAACGGTATAATCGTGTTGTGTTCTTGTGACATTTTGAATCCCCTTCAAAGGACAGTATCCCCACTGGATGCATATTGTAATGCTGTAACCACTTCATGCATATCATGCCAATGCACATACTCAAGACCCTCCACCATATTAGGCTACAGAGTGTATGGCAGCTGAAATTAAAAACGAAAGTTAAAATCAAAATTAAAACAATATAACACATAATATGGGACATATCGCTAGAACGTTAGGTATGGTGGAACCCTTTCACAAGAATGGAACAAAACTTAAGTTTTCATTGAGACCCAGGGGATCAACTGTATCAAGGGACCAGATCCACTTGGCCTCCAGTCTGGCCAGACGGTTACTCACATTTCCACCACTTACATTGGAGACAATCCTGTCAATCCCTCTCACCTCAAGTCCAGAGGCATCACAATTATGGTAGATCTTAAAATGCCTGGGGATTGTCTTCAATGTAAGTGGGTCGTCAACCTCCCTAGCAGCATTTATTCCATTCACATGTTCTCTCACTCTCACTTTTAGTTGACGTGTAGTGAGACCTACATAAATTTTGTTGCAGGGACATGTGGCAAAATATATAACCGCTGTGGTATTACATGTAATTGTATGTGTTATATTAAATATCTTAGTGCCCATGCTATTATAAAAAGTTTTAGCACGAACTATATTCGGGCACGCAACGCATTTACCACAAGGAGTGAAACCCCATGGAGACTTAGTGTTATTCAAGAAAGTGGTCTTGTCATTAATGTAATGGCTTTTAACCAATGTGTCTCTCAAATTATTAGATCGTCTAAAAGTAATATTTGGTTTATGTCCCAGATATTTGGCCAGAATTGAATCTGCTAGTACGATTGGCCATGATTTCTAGAGATGAGCGGTGTTCGACTAGAACTGTTCGCCAATCTCAAATTCGAGCTGTTTTGGGCAGTGTTCGAGTGGTTCGACGAACCCGAACGATTTGCAAAAAATTCGGCTGTTCGAGGTTATGTTCGATAACTGTTCGTGCACCAAAAGCGTGTCCTGCATGTCTGGCGCTATTTAGAGCACCAATCAGGCAGGAATTGTCTGCCACTCACTGTAATGCCACAGCCATGGTGGTTGTGGCATTACAGTGATTGCCCAAATCGATGGGAACAGTGCCAACAGTGAAACATGAAAAGCCGGCAATTCAGCAGCGGCGTACACCGGTACCCGACAATTTAGAACCGAAAGAATAGAGAATCACACATAGATTAGATAGATAGAAACATGTCAGCCACATATATACGAAGTACAGTGACAGTGTTGCTTACTGTACTTGTCATTTAGCGTAAAGGATTTATCAAAAAAAATAATAGTGTTTTCATGCACCGTCTCTTTAAAAAAGCCGGCCGGCAATTCAGCAGCGGTACCCGACAATTTATAACAGAAAGAATAGAGCTTCACACATAGATTAGATAGATAGAAACATGTCAGCCACATATATACGAAGTACAGTGAAAGTGCTGCTTACTGTACTTGTCATTTAGCGTAAAGGATTTATCAAAAAAAATATTAGTGTTTTCGTGCACCGTCTCTTTAAAAAAGCCGGCCGGCAATTCAGCAGCGGTACCCGACAATTTATAACAGAAAGAATAGAGCTTCACACATAGATTAGATAGATAGAAACATGTCAGCCACATATATACGAAGTACAGTGACAGTGTTGCTTACTGTACTTGTCATTTAGCGTAAAGGATTTATCAAAAAAAATAATAGTGTTTTCATGCACCGTCTCTTTAAAAAAGCCGGCCGGCAATTCAGCAGCGGTACCCGACAATTTATAACAGACAGAATAGAGCTTCACACATAGATTAGATAGATAGAAACATGTCAGCCACATATATACGAAGTACTGTGACAGTGTTGGTTACTGTACTTGTCATTTAGTATTAAAATAAAGGATTTATTATTAAAAAAATTGGCGTGGGGTTCCCCTTAATATTAGGCTCTAGCGGAGGTTAAGCAGACGGCTGGGGCAGATGTTTGAAGCCTGGGAAGGGGGTAATACCCACGGAGCTTCCCAGGCTACTAATATCAGCCCCCAGCTGAATACATAGCCTTTACTAGCTATTAAAATGGGGGACCCCCCCAAAAAAATGACGTGGGGTCCCCCCTAATTTAATAGCTAGCAAAGGCTAGGCAGACAGCTGGGGGCTGATATTAATAGCCCAGGAAGGGAGCCATGAATATTGGCCCCCTCCCAGGCTAGAAACACCAGCCGTCAGCCGCCCCAGAAATGGCGCATTCATAGGATGCGCCAATTCTGGCACTTAGCCTCGCTCTTCCACGCTGCCCTGGTGCGGTGGCAGGGGGTAATA
Source organism: Phyllobates terribilis (assembly GCF_046119375.1). Lineage (NCBI taxonomy): Eukaryota > Metazoa > Chordata > Amphibia > Anura > Dendrobatidae > Phyllobates > Phyllobates terribilis. The sequence continues at coordinate 63,957,124 of NW_027362763.1, read as the reverse complement.
GGGTTGGGGTTGATGTCAGCTTATAATGCCAGCTGACATCAAGCCCAGGTTAGTAATGGAGAGGCGTCTATAAGACACCCCCATTACTAACCCCATAGTCAAAGTTAAAAAAAACACAAACACCCAGAATAAAGTCCTTTAATTGAAATAAAGACACAATCCTTTATTGTTCTAAATTAAACCATACTTACCGTCACGCCCATTCCAGCTGAAGCCAACGATCTCCTGCAATAAAAGAAAAATAATAAAGCAACCTCATCCTTACCTTTCCATGGTTCCCACGACAGCTTCAGCTCTGCTACATCGAGATGACAGGCTGGACCGCAGCAGAACGCTGCCATCCAGCCTCTCATCCCGCAGACACTGAGAAGCGCAGGCTTGCTTGCGCTGCTCAGCGTCTCTCTGTGACGACATCCAGATGAGCCGAGTTCATGTCCAATGAACTCGGCTCACCTCATGCACGTCACTGACAGCGTGGGAAAATTCTCACGCTGAAGCGGTGAGTGCAGGAGAATTCTCCCACGCTGTCAGTGACGTGCATAAGGTGAGCTCATGTCCAATGAACTCAGCTCACCTCCTGCACGTCACTGACAGCGTGGGAGAATTCTCCTGCACTCAGCGCTTCAGCGTGAGAATTCTCCCACGCTGAAGCGCTGAGTGCAGGAGAATTTTCCCACGCTGTCAGTGACGTGCATAAGGTGAGCTCATGTCCAATGAACTCAGCTCACCTCCTGCACGTCACTGACAGCGTGGGAGAATTCTCCTGCACTCAGCGCTTCAGTGTGAGAATTCTCCCACGCTGAAGCGCTGAGTGCAGGAGAATTTTCCCACGCTGTCAGTGACGTGCATGAGGTGAGCCGAGTTCATTGGACATTAACTCGGCTCATCTGGATGCCCTCACAGAGAGACACTGTGGAGCGCAAGCAAGCCTGCGCTTCTCAGTGTCTGCGGGATGACAGGCTGGATGGCAGCGTTCTGCTGCGGTCCAGCCTGTCATCTCGATGTAGCAGAGCTGAAGCTGTCATGGGAACCATGGAAAGGTAAGGATGATGTTGCTTTATTATTTTTCTTTTATTTCAGGAGATCGTTGGCTTCAGCTGGAATGGGCGTGATGGTAAGTATGGTTTAATTTAGAACAATAAAGAATTGTGTGTTTATTTCAATTAAAGGACTTTTTTCTGGGTGTTGTGTTTTTTTTAAATACTTTACTAGAAATTCATGGTGGTCATGTCTAATATTGGCGTGACCCCATGAATTTCGGGCTTAGGGCCAGCTGATAATGCCAAGCTGGCCCTAACCCCTTTATTACCCAGTGAGCCACCGCACCAGGGCCCTGGATGAGTTGGGTACAGCGCCAGAAGATGGCGCTTCTATGAACGCGCCATTTTCCGGGGTGGCTGCGGACTGCAATTTGCAGCGGGGGTGGCCCAGAAAGCTTGGGCCTCCCTGCGCTGCGGATTCCAGCCCCCAGCTGCCTAGTTGTACCTGGCTGGACACAAAAACAGGGCGAAGCCCCACGTCAATTTTCTTTAAATTATTTCATGAAATAATTAAGAAAAAAAGGGCTTCCCTATATTGTTGTGTCCGGCCAGGTACAAATAGGCAGCTGGTGGTTGGGGGCAGCCCGTTCCTGCCTGCTGTACCTGGCTGGACACAAATATAGTGCGAAGCCCCACGTCAATTTTTTTTAAATTATTTCATGAATTTCCTGAAATAATTTAAAAAAATTGAAGTGGGGCTTCGCACTATATTTGTGTCCAGCCAGGTACAGCAGGCAGGAACGGGCTGCCCCCAACCACCAGCTGCCTATTTGTACCTGGCCGGACACAACAATATAGGGAAGGCCTTTTTTTCTTAATTATTTCATGAATTTCATGAAATAATTAAAAAAAAAGTACGTGGGGCTTCGCCCTATTTTTGTGTCCAGCCAGGTACAACTAGGCAGCTGGGGGCTGGAATCTGCAGCGCAGGGAGGCCCAAGCTTTCTGGGCCCCCCCCCGCTACAAATTGCAGTCCGCAGCCACCCCGGAAAATGGCGCGTTCATAGAAGCGCCATCTTCTGGCGCTGTACCCAACTCATCCAGGGCCCTGGTGCGGTGGCTCACTGGGTAATAAAGGGGTTAGGGCCAGCTTGGTATTATCAGCTGGCCCCAAGCCCAAAATTCATGGGGTCACGCCAGTATTAGACATGACCGCCATGAATTTCTAGTAAAGTATTTAAAAAAAACACAACACCCAGAATAAAGTCCTTTAATTGAAATAAAGACACAATTCTTTATTGTTCTAAATTAAACCATACTTACCATCACACCCATTCCAGCTGAAGCCAACGATCTCCTGCAATAAAAGAAAAATAATAAAGCAACCTCATCCTTACCTTTCCATGGTTCCCACGACAGCTTCAGCTCTGCTACATCGAGATGACTGGCTGGACCGCAGCAGAACGCTGCCATCCAGCCTGTCATCCCGCAGACACTGAGAAGCGCAGGCATGCTTGCGCTCCTCACTGTCTCGCTGTGACGGCATCCAGATGAGCCGAGGTCATGTCCAATGAACTCGGCTCACCTCATGCACGTCACTGACAGCGTGGGAAAATTCTCACGCTGAAGTGCTGAGTGCAGGAGAATTCTCCCACGCTGTCAGTGATGTGCATGAGGTGAGCTCATGTCCAATGAACTCAGCTCACCTCCTGCACGTCACTGACTGCGTGGGAAAATTCTCCTGCAATCAGCGCTTCAGCGTGAGAATTTTCCCACGCTGTCAGTGACGTGCATGAGGTGAGCCGAGTTCATTGGACATGAACTCGGCTCATCTGGATGTCGTCACAGAGAGACGCTGAGCAGCGCAAGCAAGCCTGCGCTTCTCAGTGTCTGCGGGATGACAGGCTGGATGGCAGCGTTCTGCTGCGGTCCAGCCTGTCATCTCGATGTAGCAGAGCTGAAGCTGTCGTGGGAACCATGGAAAGGTAAGGATGAGGTTGCTTTATTATTTTTCTTTTATTGCAGGAGATCGTTGGCTTCAGCTGGAATGGGCGTGATGGTAAGTATGGTTTAATTTAGAACAATAAAGGATTGTGTCTTTATTTCAATTAAAGGACTTTATTCTGGGTGTTTGTGTTTTTTTTAACTTTGACTATGGGGTTAGTAATGGGGGTGTCTTATAGACGCCTCTCCATTACTAACCTGGGCTTGATGTCAGCTGGCATTAAAAGCTGACATCAACCCCAACCCTATTACCCCCTGCCACCGCACCAGGGCAGCGTGGAAGAGCGAGGCTAAGTGCCAGAATTGGCGCATCCTATGAATGCGCCATTTCTGGGGCGGCTGACGGCTGGTGTTTCTAGCCTGGGAGGGGGCCAATATTCATGGCTCCCTTCCTGGGCTATTAATATCAGCCCCCAGCTGTCTGCCTAGCCTTTGCTAGCTATTAAATTAGGGTTGACCCCACGTCATTTTTTTGGGGGGGTCCCCCATTTTAATAGCTAGTAAAGGCTATGTATTCAGCTGGGGGCTGATATTAGTAGCCTGGGAAGCTCCGTGGGTATTACCCCCTTCCCAGGCTTCAAACATCTGCCCCAGCCGTCTGCTTAACCTCCGCTAGAGCCTAAAATTAAGGGGAACCCTACGCCAATTTTTTTAATAATAAATCCTTTATTTTAATACTAAATGACAAGTACAGTAACCAACACTATCACTGTACTTCATATATATGTGACTGACATGTTTCTATCTATCTAATCTATGTGTGATGCTCTATCTTTCTGTTCTAAATTGTCGGGTACCGCTGCTGAATTGCCGGCCGGCTTTTTTAAAGAGACAGTGCATGAAAACACTATTATTTTTTTAAATAAATCCTTTACACTAAATGACAAGTACAGTAAGCAACACTATCACTGTACTTATTATATATGTGACTGACATGTTTCTATCTATCTAATCTATGTGTGAAGCTCTATTCTTTCTGTTCTAAATTGTCGGGTACAGATGCTGAATTGCCGGCCGGCTTTTTTAAAGAGACAGTGCATGAAAACACTATTATTTTTTTAAATAAATCCTTTACACTAAATGACAAGTACAGTAAGCAACACTATCACTGTACTTATTAGATATGTGACTGACATGTTTCTATCTATCTAATCTATGTGTGAAGCTCTACTCTTTCTGTTCTAAATTGTCGGGTACAGATGCTGAATTGCCGGCCGGCTTTTTTAAAGAGACGGTGCATGAAAACACTAATATTTTTTTTTATAAATCCTTTACACTAAATGACAAGTGCAGTAACCAACACTGTCACTGTGCTTCTTATATGTGTGACTGACATGTTTCTATCTATCTAATCTATGTGTGATGCTCTATTCCTTCTTGTCTAAATTGTCGGGTACCGGTGTATGCCGCTGCTGAATTTGCCGGCCGGCTTTTTTAAAGAGAGTGTCTTCTGAGCAGTTTGTCAGCTTTTGGACACCTTTGCAGGTGTTTTCTATGTGTTTCTATGTGTTTTTGTTTGCCTGCCATTGGTTTTAACGGTGTTCGACGGTGTTCTAAGGTGTTCGACGAACAGTTCGACGAACAGTTCCTCGAACATCCCGGTGTTCGACGAACCGAACCGAACCCGAACACTAGGGGGGTGGCTCAACACTAATGATTTCTCCAGGCATTTACGTATAGTCCCTGAATTGGCACAGTATTGGGTTATAAATCTAACTTCATTCTTTTTAATACCCTCAGAGTTGCAGAACCGTCAACAGGTGGTGATTCCCATGGCGTTGGGTTCAGTTGCCGCTCGAGAGGCCCATGAGAGGGGCTGATTTCAGGAGCGAGAAGACGTACTAGTGGCTACAGAGAGTGGCATATTGCCCAGACCTAGAAAATATGGTAGTTGAGGCGTGTCGAAAACGCCGAGCGTGTGGGCTGAGCAAAAGTCTGGAAGAGCGAGCTCCCGCCACACCACCTGTACGTCCGCTCCGTTGGAGTTACTCATGATAGATTATGTACAAATAGGGTACCCCAGTTCCAGACACTCGTATTGTTTAGTGATGACGGATCATTTCACTAAATACGCAGTGGCGGCACCTACCAGAGACCAGACCGCAGAATCAGCCGCCGAGGCAGTATGTCTCCACTTCATCCAGGTGTTTGGGTGTCCCCAGTGGATTCATTCCGATCAGGGAGCATGCTTCCAGGGCACCTTAATGAAAGAACTTTTTCGCCTTTATGGTATTGAACAATCAAGGACGACTCCCTATCATCCGCAAGGCAACGGAGCATGTGAACGTTTTAACCGCACCCTCTGCAAATGCTGTGGGCCCTGGAGAATGATCAAAAAGCGCGCTGGCCTGAGTACTTATCAGAACTGATGTGGGTCTATAACAATCGGATCAACAACACGACAGGGTACTCGCCCCAAATGCTGATGTTCGGGAGGGAGATTGAAGATCTACACATGCCTGATCCCATGGCGGACCCTCCTTGGTTTACTACCGCCTGGGCCCAGGAGCATCGGCGGCGCCTGAGAACGGTACACAGGGTGGTGGGTGAGCAGTTGAGACAAGTGACCCATTATGACCCAAGACCGGTACAGCAGGAAGTGTTTGCCCCAGGGGAAAGAGTGCTGGTTCGAGTAAAACAACGGTCTGGAAAGTTAGATGATTAGTGGGAGCCAGTGCCATATGTGGTAAAAAGGAGAGTAGGCGTCGATATCCCTGTGTATGAGGTGGAACCAGTGGGAACTGGGGGGCCTACGAGAAATCTCCATCGCAACATGTTGCGACGGTGTCAATTTGGGGAACCGACTATTGCGGCTGCGACTCCTAAACCTGAGCCGAGGGAGGTGGGCCCGCTCATGGATGCTGATGGGTGGGTCGCATCCGGTCCCTTGCAAAGGGGGGGCCCTGCTGTTGTAATAATGCCCTCCAGAGAGACTGTTTCTCAACCTGTGGTTCCCCCCAACATGCAAGAAGAGATAACTACTCCTGCTCAACTTGTGACTGACCCCAGCATTAGTGCACCAGGGGAGTCGGCAGCCCCAGTCCTGCGAAGGACCACTCGGACTACCGCGGGTATTCCCCAACAACGCTATGCACAAGATGACTTCATCTGGGAAGGTGTGTCGAGGACGCCAACCTCTAGTTGGATGGCATGTTAGAGTGAGCTGTGTGGACACTGCGGCTTTATCAGCCTCCGGCCACCAGAGGTCCCTGTTGCCTCTAAAAAAAAGGAACTTTTTGGTGAACTTGTTGGTGTAAGTCAGCAAAAATAGGAGCTAGAGAAGAGAGAGGAGAGAGATGGTGGAGCTGCACTCCAAGAGCTTGGTGTGTGCAGCATGCAGAGATTGTGATAGAGCTTTGCCTGAAGAGAAGCTTTTCCTGTGACTCTGGCCAGAGAGAAGGAGCTACCTTGAAGGGACAACCGTTATTGGATGCAGAGCTGGATTCCTCCCCCGGGCATCTGAGAGACGTGAAGGACCCTCTGCTAGCCTTACAGACTGAAACCGTGCTTCTGTGACAAGTGCAGGACCCTCTCCTCGGACTCCAGCTTCATCAGAGAGCAGTTACCGGCCAGTAAGATCGGAGCTCAGATATCACCACAGGTTCCAGTTGGGACATGCAAATAGCAGGAATAGTTTGGCGCCAAACGCCAGTTCTCAAAGACTTTGGTTGTAGGCAGGTCTTGAGCGAACTTTAGTTAGAGACTCCCCCCTGTGGTGAGATGGTGTATAGTTAGCATAACTGTATTGTAAACATAGAGATTGGTTAAGTTTGTTAACTATTGCGCTACACTACTGTACGGGCCGCCTTGTGCATCCATCCGTTTACATCATTCCTCTGGGTAACGCTCGGTTACTGCATTAGGCGGAACCACTGTGTAGGCAAATTATAGTTCTGTTGTTAGTACATCCTGGGCCTGCTGGTTGTGTAGCGCAAGGGTCCTAGCTATATTCAGCTAGGTGAGTGTGAGATTTATTGTTCCTTATTTGCATTGCCGGTGTTACACCAACAAATTGACTCTAGTGTCCTTTGTCCTCGGTCCGCTGTGCTCTGTGAGAGACCCCCTCTGTACTCGGTCTACACCTATACACTACACATGAATAACATCATACATTAATCACAATACAATACAATACAATAGTGCCTATGAAACTCTATGCAGATATACATAGTATAACAGTCACAAATCAACACACATTTTATACAAACAGTATTGAGAGTGAGAGGCATATGACAACCCCTGTCACACCCTTACACAATCGCAGCTTCAAGTCCCCTAAGGGGACTACTAAAAACTGTGCAAAGAAAAAAAATGTTTTAAAAAATATGAAGGAAAAAAGCCATAAAAGTTCAAATCACTCCTTTCCCCATATTAAAAATAAAGATATTCAAAAAATATAAATACTTTATGTGGATCATCGCGTTCAGGGCCAAGAAAGAGTGAAAAAATAAAGCACACAGAAGCACACAAAAGCACAGAAGACATAATTTAATGAAAACTTCATGAGGTGAGTATTCAGAAGCCACTGAGCGAATCCCTTCACATCAGGTATCATATTAATCAGCATCACAGTGCTATTAAGTACCTTCCTTTAGTTTATAGAGCTAAATTTTGCTGACCGGATCTCTTTAAATAGAAAAAAATCCAATGAAAAGGTCCTGTTTGAATAAAGAAGAAAGAAGTGATCATATATACTAATTCTCAGTAACTAAATAAAATAGTCTTTGGCATAGGGGTCCGTTCTCTTCTCATACAGAACACAGGAATTGTGCAAAGATGTTTATTGAAAATGGCAGATATGAAAACGTGTCTGATTCCCACAAACTTTTCCTACAAAGTGAGGTATGGATGTATAGAGACTGCTATGTAAACATGGAGATTATGTGCGGAAAGGAAAACACGCGAGTACAGGGTGAGGACAATACAGTGTAATAAGAAAGCTTTCTGCCAGTATTAACCCTCTACGAACGGAGTCATTTTTCGCCCTAAATGGGTTGTCGATTTCATTTTACTAGATGTGTAGGAGACATAAGTTTTGTGGCACCTACTAATATGGAAGTATTAAAGGTTCTCCTCCTTGCTATTATACTGTATAAGTATTATAGGTCCTCTTCTTTACTAATATGTAAGTATTACAGGTCCTCCTCCTTACTAATACATAAGTATTATGTGGCGCCCCTGAGGGTTTGGTCGCCAGAGAGGTACTGCATCACATCCAGAGGTGTGGTGCCTCTCTCTCGGGTAAGGAAGGGGTACAGCCCGGGACCCTAACACCTGCATCCAACACTACACTACTGACGCGCCCCCAGGGCCGTTGGGTACTCGGCAGCCGGGCCTCTGGTTGCCGGGGGATATCACGGTGGCTGGCCCGGTCCGTGACTCAGGGCGGTCAGTGAAATGGGGAAACTTCTATTATTTGGGGTTTTTGGAATTATTCGTGACGCCACCTGTGGTGTCTGGTGAGGATCACCAGCGCTGCAACAGTCCTCTGAGGCAGATGTTAGGGCAGCAAATGATGGGACAGCTCCCCAAAGGTGGAGTAGGCCTCAGGGCAGTGTAGGGGATGTACTGGATGGTGGTGCAGGGGAGAGACGGCAGGTCAGTCCCAGAGGAAGGATGGACACTCACACAGGGGTAAGCTTCAGTACCTTTACTGGTGATGCTGCAGGCACGGTCCAGGGTACTCCAGGTGAAGGACGCACTTCTGGACTCTCCCCAGTGAGCGGGTATAGGGCCTCCTGATCCTTTGCTTTACTCTCTAAGCTTCTCGCCTGCCTGGAGCTGGGCCCAGCTTGGTTATTGTCTCTCTCTGCACCTGCTGACCTGGTGGTACGGCCTTCTCTTTGGAGATCCCTCTCCCTGGATGCTGGGACCTCTGTGACTCCTAGCCCTGGTACTACAATCAGCATTCGGTGGACCTGGGACCTGTAGTTCTCCAGGGGTTCCGGTGGTTCCTACTGGGTGTAGAGAGTCCCTGTAGGCACGGACCCGGTGTCCGGTATATATATATATCGGGGTGAGCTTACTATGCTCCTCTGCCCCCTAAGTTCCACTCTCTTTTTCTCCTCGCCGTCAACCACACTCGGGGCCCTCACTACTTGGCAGCTGGTGTGCTGCGTCTTCACCGCTCTCTGAGCGTCGGCACGCTCTCAGCTCCCACTGAGCTGTGTTCCCCTCTGAACACTCACTGCTGAATCACTCTAGACTAAGACTAAGACTGAGCTGCCTGGCTCCACCTTCCCTTTATATATCCCTAACGGGCTCTCTCTGCTGGTCTGAGGTGGAAGTGTGGCACCCCAGAGGGTCTGGTTGCCACAGTGGTAGTAATACCATGTCTGGGAGCAAAACAGGAGTTTCCTGGCCAGGAACACATTACATGCAACACCACCTGCTCCAGACCAGAAAGGGGAGGATCCTGCCCTTTATAACTGGATCTGGAGGCGGGGTTAGTTTAGTTCAGTGTGAGGAGTCAGATAGGACACAAAGGAGCAAGGAGCTGAGGACTGGAGCTGGCAGAGCTCGTCCTAGCCAGAATACGCAGAGAACCGGACACCGGAGTCCAAGGCTGTGGGACCCTTCAGGCCCAGCAGCAAATACCGCAGGGCAGGGGATTGCAGGTCTCCTGGCACAACAGAAGCCCGGAGGCTCAGCCACACGAGAGGATCAGTGCCGCCACAGAGGAGCGAGGAATACACGGGATCCGAGTCGCCAGCCATACGGGTGAGCACAGCACGTTATACTCAGGGACGTGGGCTACAACACGACTATAAGCGGGATAGCCAAAGAGTACAGTCAGAACGGCAGGCCTACAACTCCACCTGGCCGGGAGGATTCTAGGATTGCTCCCAGACTGACCAGGCCCTCATCCCTAGCAAGTACTCCCGTTGGGGCCTGTATAATTGCCACCAGTAAAGACCCTAGGACTGCACTGCAACGACTCCGTGTCATCATTACTGATCCCAGCACTATCACCACCATAATCCATACACGCTGCCCTGAAGCTACACTCTTCCTGTGGGGAGTTACATCACCTTGCTGCACATACCACCAGCTTCAGCGGACTGCTCCACAGCGGTGGTTCCCGATAACAGCATTCCACAGGTGGCGTAGTCGGACTATACATAACAGAGATACACAAACTACCCTGGCTTGACCGCCCTGGGTCACGGACCGGGTCGCCGCCACGGTGACTACAACCCCCAGCATCTAAAGGCCCGGCTCCGTGTACCCCATGGCCCAGTGGGCACGTCAACTTTGGCGTAGTCGGCAGGATTGCGTGCCCACTACCACCGGGTACTGCGCGCCTTCACAGACTGTGTCGCCCACCGTGGTGAAGATTTCCCGCCATTTGTCGCCAGTTTCCCGCCATTGGCCGCCATTTCCGGATCGCTGCGCGGGAAGAAGAAGGGCATAACCACTGGAAACGCGCAAAGTCCAAAGCCCCGCCCCACGCACGGACACAGCGCCAGGTCCTGGAAGGAGCCCCAGCGAGCGCTGATGACTCGCCCCCTGGGCCGTGGGGTACCCGGAACCGGGCCTTCTGGTGTACGGTGCTGATGGGGGTAGTAGTGGCAGCCCGGTCCCGTGGCTCAGGGCAGTCAGACCAATGTTGTGGCAGTCTATTTATAGATTTGTGAATGTCCGACTACACCACCCGTGAATTGTGGTCAAAGATAACCGCCGCTGCGAGGCAGACCGCTGAGGCTGGTGTTGGTGTGCAGCACAGGGGTAGGATAACTCCCCATGGGAAGAGTATAGCCTCAGGGCAGTGTAAGTGGATGCTGGGGGTGATGGTGCAGGCGCAGCAGAAATCACACAGAGTCCAATGATGCAGTCCAGGGTCTTTTACTCACAGTTGTTATCCAAGTCACTTCTGTCAGCAAGGACTGCCCGAGCCGTGCTGCGTCCACCAGGTGAGGAGCTCCTTCTGTCCTTTCTCTGGCCTCTCGTGCCCCACCAGGGTCCTGACTTCTGTCTGGCTACCGCGGACCGTGTCGGGTAAGCGTTGGCCTTCACTTCCCGCTATCCTATATGGTGCCTTCCTAGCAGGTTTAGCGGGGGGTTGCACCAATAAATGGTCACAACCTCCGGTTCTTGGCTGAGGGTAGATTCGCCTCCACCAACTTAGGGATCCGGTACCTTTCCACAGCCTGACCCTTCCACCCGGTATAATGGGGTATGCATCGGTTGCTGGCCGTTCTGCACTCTTAGGGTCCCTTCTGCCTTCTTGTTTCTGGAGCCCTTCCACTCCTCTCTCTCTCCTCCTTCCTTCTTTCTCCTTCTCCTCTTTGGCCCCGGCCTTCTCTCTAGGCCTGCCTCGTGGAGCTGAGCTCAGGCTGAGCCGCGGCTCCCTGTCAGCTGTCTCTCCCTTCTGCTCTGACTTTCTCTACTCTCCTACTTAAGATGGCTCCCACCTTTTATCTGCTTCTCTGTGCCTGAGCTCAGTTGACCTGCACCCAATGAGCTCCTTCCTGTGCTCCAGAAACCGCCCCCTTTCTGCTCCTACACCACTGGGTTCTCTCCCCCCTCACCACTCCAGCCAGGGACATGGTCAGTTGTGCTCGCAGCTGGGAGCACCGTCGAGCTGTCTCCCGGAAAAGGGGTGAGTGTGTGTGCGCAGCTAACTGAGTCCTGGTCCACACTCCATCCTTACCTGGGAGTGGAATATCACACCTCTGGGTGAGGTGCAATACCCCTGTAGCAACCGAGCCCTCGGGGCGCTACATTCCCCCCTGGTAAACCACAGCACGTCCTCGGGCTGGAACAGAGAAAAAGACAATTCAAAAACATGCAGGTTTTTAGAATGCATCCATATATAAAATTATAAACCATTATTACTCATCCCTTTATGGGAGGCAATTTTTCTCTTTTAACGTTACTGGCACATTTTCTCTTTCAGCAATATTATAAGATTTTCTTCTCATATATAAAACATTATAAAACTCTTCACTTTTATAACCACATCTGTCACATATAAAACATTTTTCTTATAAACATTCTTCATGTAAAACTTTTGTTAACAGGTCACAGTGCACTTTGCAACCAGGTGTCCATCTTTCTATAAAATGCAAACTTGTAAACACAAACATGAGGGACCCGTTCATAAACCCTCAACGTAGGCCCTGGGGTGGCTGCAGGGCATAGCTGATCCAGCTGCCAGACCTCGTCTTCGGCCACCTCTAACGGGTTTTTGAGGTCAGTTGTTGTAGTCTCTTATAAAACCAGTAGGGGGCACTTTAGGAAGTGCAACTATTTACAGAATTGACCGCTCCCAGTCCTCGGCCGGATAGTTCCTAAAAGTGGCTGCTCCCAGTCCTCAGCCGGTTATTCAAATGACACCCAGGCAACAGTCCCCATCTGGGGTGAACTTTTTCTTCTTGTACCCTAACGGGCAACTATTTACAGTGCACTCACATTTTAATAGCTGTGTCCTCCTGGTGCACGCTCTTCCTCCTCGCCATACTCTCCAGACCCGTCCGGGTCATCTGGGCAGCAATGCTCCTGGTACTGTTCCTCCTCCACCCTCTGGACATTGAGGGCATACTACTCTTTTAGGCCTCGATGCCGGGTGTACGTTACTCGATCTCCCGGGAACAGCTCTCGTCTCCGATGTCCCTTTGGCAGGTGACCCTCCACATCCCTCCTGTCAATGTAGAGGTCAGTGGCTGTGGTAGAGTCCCGGATAAACCCCCACCCTTTCTCCTGGTGGAACTTTACCACGGTCCCAGTGGCTTTAGGACCGCGTGCTGCATGGGGGTTTCGACGAGTCCGCGTCTTCTCCTCTGCGCTCCGGGCCTGCAGCTGCTCCCTCTCCTGGCACCGCGCCCGCTCCTCCTTTGCTAGCTGCTCACAGATCTCCCGCCTGCGGACTGCGGCCGCCCGCGTCTCCTGTGCAAACCCCATCGGATCCTCCCCGGTCTGGTCCCATTCTATCCGGACCTCTTCCTCCGGGAGCTGAGAAACGGTGACTGGCTGTGGTACGGGCAGGAGTGGAGCAAGCGGGGCCTCGGCCTCTGCGGACAGGTCCTTCCGCCGACTGGGGTGGACCCATCCCTCCGGCACAGGGACCGGCTCCCCGTCGGGCCCGGCGAGCTGGCTGTACAGGTCGGCCCCTAAGGGTGGTGGCTTCAGGACCGGGGGCGCACGTGGTTCGGGGGCACCTGGAGGTGTCAGGCCTTGCGACCAGGCCTGGTGCGAACTGCCTCCGACCGCACCCGAAGTCAGGGGGCATGGCCTGCGGCTTGACTCGGCGATGGGACTCGTGGCTTGGGGCCTGCGTGCCGGCGGTGGGAGCGGGGTAGGCACAGCGATGCCCGGGACGTCTGGCTCTGCAACAACGTCCAGAGGCAGGCTGGTGGCATTAGGGTTGGTGGCGGGGGTGTCCCTCTTACCTGCCTCCAGGGCTACGCTGCTCTCAGCTTCGGGCCTCCGCTCCTCGTCCTCAGGAGCTGGCTCGCTGGTTGGTGCTGGTGGCGTCCCGTGCTGCTGGGCCGTGATCCGCCGGGCCATCTCCTCTCTCCACCCTTCTACAGCTTCTCGCTGCGCCTGGACCATCCTTCAGTCCAAATCCTCCAACGCCGTCCGAAGGAACTCCGGGTCTCCTCCTGGGAGCTGCGCCATCAACTCCTTGAGGCTGTACGGGGCCGAGATGGCCTGCAGCAAGCCACCCATTAGGGTGCTGGAGTTGGTGCTGCTCTCCATTTCCGGGTGTGGTCTGGTGAGACTGATCCAAACCACACCCTGCCCCCCAGTTTTCCTCTCTTTCCGCCCCTGTTGGGGGTGGTACCGGGGCAATCTGCTGACAATCACTCTCAGGGGCAGGCCCCCACATTGATGGACATCTCTATAGCCGCACTCATGGCTGTTGGGGGTGGGCTCCGTCTTTGGCGCCATTCTGGGACCTGCCCACGATGGGCGGTGGCTTCTTGTGGTCTTTTGGCACGCACATGATGGCGTCCATTCTGCTGAGGCCGGCGCCACATTCAATACAGTGAAACAGTCTCTTTTCAGGCACGCAATACCCGTTTGTGGCGGGTTGGTCACAATCCTGCCGACTACGCCAAAGCTGACTCGCCCCCTGGGCCGTGGGGTACCCGGAACCGGGCCTTCTGGTGTACGGTGCTGATGGGGGTAGTAGTGGCAACCCGGTCCCGTGGCTCAGGGCGGTCAGACCAATGTTGTGGCAGTCTATTTATAGATTTGTGAATGTCCGACTACGCCACCAGTGGATTGCGGTCAGAGATAACCGCCGCTGCGAGGCAGATCGCTGAGGCTGGTGTTGGTGTGCAGCACAGGGGTAGGATAACTCCCCACGGGAAGAGTGTAGCCTCAGGGCAGTGTAAGTGGATGCTGGGGGTGATGGTGCAGGCGCAGCAGAAATCACACAGAGTCCAATGATGCAGTCCAGGGTCTTTTACTCACAGTTGTTATCCAAGTCACTTCTGTCAGCAAGGACTGCCCGAGCCATGCTGCGTCCACCAGGTGAGGAGCTCGGTCAACCACCAGGCAATTCAGGAGTATGGCACAGGACCCCCTTCTGTCCTTTCTCTGGCCTCTCGTGCCCCACCAGTGTCCTGACTTCTGTCCGGCTACCGCGGACCGTGTCGGGTAAGCGTTGGCCTTCACTTCCCGCTATCCTATATGGTGCCTTCTTAGCAGGTTTAGCGGGGGGTCGCACCAATAAATGGTCACAACCTCCGGTTCTTGGCTGAGGGTAGATTCGCCTCCACCAACTTAGGGATCCGGTACCTTTCCACAGCCTGACCTTTCCACCCGGTATAATGGGGTATGCAATGGTTGCTGGCCGTTCAGCACTCTTAGGGTCCCTTCTGCCTTCTTGTTTCTGGAGCCCTTCTACTCCTCTGTCTCTCCTCCTTCCTTCTTTCTCCTTCTCCTCTTTGGCCCCAGCCTTCTCTCTAGGCCTGCCTCGTGGAGCTGAGCTCAGGCTGAGCCGCGGCTCCCTGTCAGCTCTCTCTCCCTTCTGCTCTGACTTTCTCTACTCTCCTACTTAAGATGGCTCCTACCTTTTATCTGCTTCTCTGTGCCTGAGCTTAGGTGACCTGCACCCAATGAGCTCCTTCCTGTGCTCCAGAAACCGCCCCCTTTCTGCTTCTACACCACTGGGTTCTCTCCCCCCTCCCCACTCCAGCCAGGGACATGGTCAGTTGTGCCCGCAGCTGGGAGCACCCTCGAGCTGTCCCCCGGAAATGGGGTGAGTGTGTGTGTGCAGCTAACTGAGCCCTGGTCCACACTCCATCCCTACCTGGGAGTGGAATATCACACCTCTGGGTGAGGTGCAATACCCCTGTAGCAACCGAGCCCTCGGGGCGCTACACTGACGTCAGAAGCAAGTGACGCCAGGTCCTCAACGGAGACCATCGCCTGCGGAACTGCAGCCTATGGAAGAAAAGTGAAAGAAGGCAGGCCACAGTTCACTAGGGGGGAAGCGGGCGCCCAATATGGAGGGAACTTCAACCACCAGCGCGGCCGCTGCCGCGGTAATGCCACTTTCCATGCCATATATACCGGGGGCGGCGTGGTTGCCCCAGTACTCAGGAGTGTCGCACACCCTGAGTGACTTCAAGGAGAGACTAAGCAGTTTATTTAAAGTATACCCCCTGTCTGAGGAGAAGAAAGTGAGCATCCTCATAGGCCAGTTGATTGGTGCAGCCCAGAGAGAAGTAAAATCCTGGTCAGCCAGAGAAAAAGGGACTATAAAAGAGATACTGGCCCGCCTAAAGGACACTTTTGACACCCGTACTACAGCAGAGATAAAGATGAAGTTTTATGGGTGCAAGCAACGGGCACAGGACAGTGTACGGGACTATGCTTTAAACCTGCAGGAGGCGCAGAGGGCCATCAAACAGGTAGACCCTGACAGTGTGCGTGATGAAAACAGACAGTCAACTGAGCAATTTATTGAGGGTTTACTGTCCAGCGCCCACCGAACCCAGCTGCGCATAATGGCTCTGCAAAACCCTGACTTGGACTTTGCTCAATTTAAGGACAGGGCCATCCGGGTGCTATGAGAACCAGCACCAGGTGGCGCTACAGCTCACCGGCGCCCAGCTATCACCTACCACCAGGAGGTGGCACCCTTGTCCCCGGAGCCTGTACCATCAGGTCCAAGAGTTAACTAAAAGTGTAGCTGCGCTAACCAAAACTGTGCAGTCCTTGCAGGTGTATCCTAAAGGAAAGATCCAGCTGGCTTCCAGTCCGGAGGATGTCCCGTGGCGGTGACAGAAGAGGATTCCACCATCCAGAGGGAGGAACAGCGACCGCTACGACCAGGACGGACAGCCCATCTGCCGCTGCTGCAACCAGCCAGGACATTATGCAAGGTACTGTCATTTAAACGAGCAAAACCTGGGATAGAGGGCCAACCCCCAGGCATAAGACCACCAGGCCCATCAAGCTGGCGAGACAAATATGTGGGAGGACGACCGGTCCTACCTGTCGTGCTGGACGGCTTTCCAATGAGCGCATTGCTGGACACTGGATCCCAGGTGACCACCATCTCCTACATTCTTTTCAAACGGTACTGGACTGACTCTGACATTACCCGCCGTCCAGATGAACATTTGAGCATTTATGCCAGCAATGGTCAACCCGTACCTCAGGTGGGGTTCAAAGAAGTGACCATAAAGGTTGGCAAAGTCGAACTGCCAGCACAAGGACTGATTATTGTCGACATTGATTGCCGAGAAAGTCATCCTATGATAACTTTAGGCACTAATGTCATTGAAAATTGTCTTGCAGAAATAATTGTCTTATTACAGCAGGTTGCGGAGACCGCCAGTTCCAGCCAGCAGTGGGTTCTACAAAGGGAGATCAGAGCCCTGATGAAAAGACAACAGGTGAACTGTCTGGTGGTGAAATTGGCAGTGTCAGGATGAGTGACCCATTCCCTATTGCCATGCCCCCGAGAAGTGAAATGCTGATATGGTGCCGGGCAGCAATCGGTCTCCGGGGTAGAGATTACCAGGCCCTGGTAGAGCCCGACAGTAGGCCCACCAGCCAGGGGGGTGGTTGATGTCCACCATGGGAGAGTGCCAGTCCGCATCCTGAACATTGGGGAAAAAGAAGTCCATTTGCCCCGGTATGCCACCCTAGCCAAGCTATTCACCGTCAATCAAAATTCTATAAAGACAGTGGAACCCTTACCTCCATCCAAACAGGCGGAGGATAATGGCTCCAAGGGACAGATGGAGGACTGGTGTCAGAAGCTGCATGTGGGCACTGACTCCACCCCTCAACACCAAAAACAAGGAGTATACCGGGTGGTCCAAGAGTATGAAAGGGTCTTCAGTAAACACCCACTCGACTTCGGGCAGGTAAAGGGGGTTCAACACCATATCCCCACGGGAGACCATCCACCCATTAAAGCAAGGTACCGTCCTGTAGCGCCAGCACACTACCAAAATGCCAAAGGGATGTTGCGAGAGATGAAGGAGACTGGGGTAATAAGAGACAGTTGTAGCCCCTGGTCAGCTCTACTAGTTCTTGTAAAGAAAAAGGATGGCACAATGAGAATGCGTGTAGACTACAGGCAAATTAACCGCATAACTCATAAAGATGCATACCCGCTACCCAGGATAGAGGAGTCACTAGCTGCATTAAAATCTGCTAATTATTTCTCTACTTTGGATCTTACTAGTGGGTATTGGCAGGTTCCCGTAGCAGAGGCAGATAAGGAAATGACCGCATTCACCACCCCGATGGGCCTCAGCGAGTTCAACTGCATGGCATTCGGGCTCTGCAACCCCCAGGAACCTTCCAGCGGTTGATGGAGTGCTGTCTAGGACATAAGAATTTCGAGACAGTCCTGCTGTACCTGGATGACGTCATAGTATACTCCAAGACATATGAGGATCATCTGAAGCACCTGGCGGAAGTGTTTGAAGCTCTGTCTGGCTTTGGCCTGAAGGTGAAGCCGTCAAAGTGCCACCTGCTGAAGCCCAAAGTACAGTACTTAGGACATGACATGTGGTAAGCGCTGACGGTGTAGCACCAGACCCCGATAAGATCACCGTAATCAAGGACTGGCCGAGACCTTCCTCCATCAAAGAAGTGTGGCAGTTCCTCGGGTTGGTAGACTACTACTGAAGGTTTATACCAGGCTTCACCAAGATGGCGGCACCCATGCAGGTCCTCCTGAAAGGCCAGTCCAGGAAGGCCAAGAACCAGAAACCACCATTCAAATGGGACAAGCTGGAAGATGAGTCCTTCACCAGGCTGAAGATGGCTCTCACAGGAGACGAGGTCCTGGCCTACCCTGATTATGGTCAGCCCTTCATCCTTCACACGGACGCGAGCAACGTGGGACTGGGAGCGGTGCTGTCCCAGATCCAACAAGGCAGAGAAAGGGTAATAGCCTACGTCAGCAGGAAGCTCCGGCCCACAGAAAGGAACCCAGAAAACTACAACTCCTTCAAGTTGGAGTTCCTTGTCATCGTCTGGGCTGTGACTGAGCGCTTCAAACATTATCTCGCCTCGTCCAAATTTACTGTGTACACGGATAATAACCCGCTGACACACCTGGACACTGCAAAACTTGGTGCCCTGGAACAAAGTTGGATGGCCCGACTGTCTAATTACGAATTCACCATCAAGTACCGGGCTGGGCACAAGAATGCAAACGCAGATGCGCTGTCCAGAATGCCTAACTTACCAGACCGGGGAGAAGACCCAGAGGAGCTGGATGAGATAGAAATCCTTGCGTTCCACCACCATGGGATAAAGCGGTGCTCCCATTGTGTGAAGAACAGGTGCTCTTCCAACAGAGAAGCCACGTTCAATCCATTGCCCCACCATGGATGGGCAGAAACACAAGATAGTGACCAGGCTGTTCACCTAGTCAAAGAGTTGCTGAGCTCAGGCTGAGCCGCGGCTCCCTGTCAGCTGTCTCTCCCTTCTGCTCTGACTTTCTCTACTCTCCTACTTAAGATGGCTCCCACCTTTTATCTGCTTCTCTGTGCCTGAGCTCAGTTGACCTGCACCCAATGAGCTCCTTCCTGTGCTCCAGAAACCGCCCCCTTTCTGCTCCTACACCACTGGGTTCTCTCCCCCCTCCCCACTCCAGCCAGGGACATGGTCAGTTGTGCTCGCAGCTGGGAGCACCGTCGAGCTGTCTCCCGGAAAAGGGGTGAGTGTGTGTGCGCAGCTAACTGAGTCCTGGTCCACACTCCATCCTTACCTGGGAGTGGAATATCACACCTCTGGGTGAGGTGCAATACCCCTGTAGCAACCGAGCCCTCGGGGCGCTACATTCCCCCCTGGTAAACCACAGCACGTCCTCGGGCTGGAACAGAGAAAAAGACAATTCAAAAACATGTAGGTTTTTAGAATGCATCCATATATAAAATTATAAATCATTATTACTCATCCCTTTATGGGAGGCAATTTTTCTCTTTTAACGTTACTGGCACATTTTCTCTTTCAGCAATATTATAAGATTTTCTTCTCATATATAAAACATTATAAAACTCTTTTCACTTTTATAACCACATCTGTCACATATAAAACATTTTTCTTATAAACATTCTTCATGTAAAACTTTTGTTAACAGGTCACAGTGCACTTTGCAACCAGGTGTCCATCTTTCTATAAAATGCAAACTTGTAAACACAAACATGAGGGACCCGTTCATAAACCCTCAACGTAGGCCCTGGGGTGGCTGCAGGGCATAGCTGATCCAGCTGCCAGACCTCGTCTTCGGCCACCTCTAACGGGTTTTTGAGGTCAGTTGTTGTAGTCTCTTATAAAACCAGTAGGGGGCACTTTAGGAAGTGCAACTATTTACAGAATTGACCGCTCCCAGTCCTCGGCCGGATAGTTCCTAAAAGTGGCTGCTCCCAGTCCTCAGCCGGTTATTCAAATGACACCCAGGCAACAGTCCCCATCCGGGGTGAACTTTTTCTTCTTGTACCCTAACGGGCAACTATTTACAGTGCACTCACATTTTAATAGCTGTGTCCTCCTGGTGCACGCTCTTCCTCCTCGCCATACTCTCCAGACCCGTCCGGGTCATCTGGGCAGCAATGCTCCTGGTACTGTTCCTCCTCCACCCTCTGGACATTGAGGGCATACTACTCTTTTAGGCCTCGATGCCGGGTGTACGTTACTCGATCTCCCGGGAACAGCTCTCGTCTCCGATGTCCCTTTGGCAGGTGACCCTCCACATCCCTCCTGTCAATGTAGAGGTCAGTGGCTGTGGTAGAGTCCCGGATAAACCCCCACCCTTTCTCCTGGTGGAACTTTACCACGGTCCCAGTGGCTTTAGGACCGCGTGCTGCATGGGGGTTTCGACGAGTCCGCGTCTTCTCCTCTGCGCTCCGGGCCTGCAGCTGCTCCCTCTCCTGGCACCGCGCCCGCTCCTCCTTTGCTAGCTGCTCACAGATCTCCCGCCTGCGGACTGCGGCCGCCCGCGTCTCCTGTGCAAACCCCATCGGATCCTCCCCGGTCTGGTCCCATTCTATCCGGACCTCTTCCTCCGGGAGCTGAGAAACGGTGACTGGCTGTGGTACGGGCAGGAGTGGAGCAAGCGGGGCCTCGGCCTCTGCGGACAGGTCCTTCCGCCGACTGGGGTGGACCCATCCCTCCGGCACAGGGACCGGCTCCCCGTCGGGCCCGGCGAGCTGGCTGTACAGGTCGGCCCCTAAGGGTGGTGGCTTCAGGACCGGGGGCGCACGTGGTTCGGGGGCACCTGGAGGTGTCAGGCCTTGCGACCAGGCCTGGTGCGAACTGCCTCCGACCGCACCCGAAGTCAGGGGGCATGGCCTGCGGCTTGACTCGGCGATGGGACTCGTGGCTTGGGGCCTGCGTGCCGGCGGTGGGAGCGGGGTAGGCACAGCGATGCCCGGGACGTCTGGCTCCGCAACAACGTCCAGAGGCAGGTTGGTGGCATTAGGGTTGGTGGTGGGGGTGTCCCTCTTACCTGCCTCCAGGGCTACGCTGCTCTCAGCTTCGGGCCTCCGCTCCTCGTCCTCAGGAGCTGGCTCGCTGGTTGGTGCTGGTGGCGTCCCGTGCTGCTGGGCCGTGATCCGCCGGGCCATCTCCTCTCTCCACCCTTCTACAGCTTCTCGCTGCGCCTGGACCATCCTTCAGTCCAAATCCTCCAACGCCGTCCGAAGGAACTCCGGGTCTCCTCCTGGGAGCTGCGCCATCAACTCCTTGAGGCTGTACGGGGCCGAGATGGCCTGCAGCAAGCCACCCATTAGGGTGCTGGAGTTGGTGCTGCTCTCCATTTCCGGGTGTGGTCTGGTGAGACTGATCCAAACCACACCCTGCCCCCCAGTTTTCCTCTCTTTCCGCCCCTGTTGGGGGTGGTACCGGGGCAATCTGCTGACAATCACTCTCAGGGGCAGGCCCCCACATTGATGGACATCTCTATAGCCGCACTCATGGCTGTTGGGGGTGGGCTCCGTCTTTGGCGCCATTCTGGGACCTGCCCACGATGGGCGGTGGCTTCTTGTGGTCTTTTGGCACGCACATGATGGCGTCCATTCTGCTGAGGCCGGCGCCACATTCAATACAGTGAAACAGTCTCTTTTCAGGCACGCAATACCCGTTTGTGGCGGGTTGGTCACAATCCTGCCGACTACGCCAAAGCTGACTCGCCCCCTGGGCCGTGGGGTACCCGGAACCGGGCCTTCTGGTGTACGGTGCTGATGGGGGTAGTAGTGGCAACCCGGTCCCGTGGCTCAGGGCGGTCAGACCAATGTTGTGGCAGTCTATTTATAGATTTGTGAATGTCCGACTACGCCACCAGTGGATTGCGGTCAGAGATAACCGCCGCTGCGAGGCAGATCGCTGAGGCTGGTGTTGGTGTGCAGCACAGGGGTAGGATAACTCCCCACGGGAAGAGTGTAGCCTCAGGGCAGTGTAAGTGGATGCTGGGGGTGATGGTGCAGGCGCAGCAGAAATCACACAGAGTCCAATGATGCAGTCCAGGGTCTTTTACTCACAGTTGTTATCCAAGTCACTTCTGTCAGCAAGGACTGCCCGAGCCATGCTGCGTCCACCAGGTGAGGAGCTCGGTCAACCACCAGGCAATTCAGGAGTATGGCACAGGACCCCCTTCTGTCCTTTCTCTGGCCTCTCGTGCCCCACCAGTGTCCTGACTTCTGTCCGGCTACCGCGGACCGTGTCGGGTAAGCGTTGGCCTTCACTTCCCGCTATCCTATATGGTGCCTTCTTAGCAGGTTTAGCGGGGGGTCGCACCAATAAATGGTCACAACCTCCGGTTCTTGGCTGAGGGTAGATTCGCCTCCACCAACTTAGGGATCCGGTACCTTTCCACAGCCTGACCTTTCCACCCGGTATAATGGGGTATGCAATGGTTGCTGGCCGTTCAGCACTCTTAGGGTCCCTTCTGCCTTCTTGTTTCTGGAGCCCTTCTACTCCTCTGTCTCTCCTCCTTCCTTCTTTCTCCTTCTCCTCTTTGGCCCCGGCCTTCTCTCTAGGCCTGCCTCGTGGAGCTGAGCTCAGGCTGAGCCGCGGCTCCCTGTCAGCTCTCTCTCCCTTCTGCTCTGACTTTCTCTACTCTCCTACTTAAGATGGCTCCTACCTTTTATCTGCTTCTCTGTGCCTGAGCTTAGGTGACCTGCACCCAATGAGCTCCTTCCTGTGCTCCAGAAACCGCCCCCTTTCTGCTTCTACACCACTGGGTTCTCTCCCCCCTCCCCACTCCAGCCAGGGACATGGTCAGTTGTGCCCGCAGCTGGGAGCACCCTCGAGCTGTCCCCCGGAAATGGGGTGAGTGTGTGTGTGCAGCTAACTGAGCCCTGGTCCACACTCCATCCCTACCTGGGAGTGGAATATCACACCTCTGGGTGAGGTGCAATACCCCTGTAGCAACCGAGCCCTCGGGGCGCTACACTGACGTCAGAAGCAAGTGACGCCAGGTCCTCAACGGAGACCATCGCCTGCGGAACTGCAGCCTATGGAAGAAAAGTGAAAGAAGGTAGGCCACAGTTCACTAGGGGGGAAGCGGGCGCCCAATATGGAGGGAACTTCAACCACCAGCGCGGCCGCTGCCGCGGTAATGCCACTTTCCATGCCATATATACCGGGGGCGGCGTGGTTGCCCCAGTACTCAGGAGTGTCGCACACCCTGAGTGACTTCAAGGAGAGACTAAGCAGTTTATTTAAAGTATACCCCCTGTCTGAGGAGAAGAAAGTGAGCATCCTCATAGGCCAGTTGATTGGTGCAGCCCAGAGAGAAGTAAAATCCTGGTCAGCCAGAGAAAAAGGGACTATAAAAGAGATACTGGCCCGCCTAAAGGACACTTTTGACACCCGTACTACAGCAGAGATAAAGATGAAGTTTTATGGGTGCAAGCAACGGGCACAGGACAGTGTACGGGACTATGCTTTAAACCTGCAGGAGGCGCAGAGGGCCATCAAACAGGTAGACCCTGACAGTGTGCGTGATGAAAACAGACAGTCAACTGAGCAATTTATTGAGGGTTTACTGTCCAGCGCCCACCGAACCCAGCTGCGCATAATGGCTCTGCAAAACCCTGACTTGGACTTTGCTCAATTTAAGGACAGGGCCATCCGGGTGCTATGAGAACCAGCACCAGGTGGCGCTACAGCTCACCGGCGCCCAGCTATCACCTACCACCAGGAGGTGGCACCCTTGTCCCCGGAGCCTGTACCATCAGGTCCAAGAGTTAACTAAAAGTGTAGCTGCGCTAACCAAAACTGTGCAGTCCTTGCAGGTGTATCCTAAAGGAAAGATCCAGCTGGCTTCCAGTCCGGAGGATGTCCCGTGGCGGTGACAGAAGAGGATTCCACCATCCAGAGGGAGGAACAGCGACCGCTACGACCAGGACGGACAGCCCATCTGCCGCTGCTGCAACCAGCCAGGACATTATGCAAGGTACTGTCATTTAAACGAGCAAAACCTGGGATAGAGGGCCAACCCCCAGGCATAAGACCACCAGGCCCATCAAGCTGGCGAGACAAATATGTGGGAGGACGACCGGTCCTACCTGTCGTGCTGGACGGCTTTCCAATGAGCGCATTGCTGGACACTGGATCCCAGGTGACCACCATCTCCTACATTCTTTTCAAACGGTACTGGACTGACTCTGACATTACCCGCCGTCCAGATGAACATTTGAGCATTTATGCCAGCAATGGTCAACCCGTACCTCAGGTGGGGTTCAAAGAAGTGACCATAAAGGTTGGCAAAGTCGAACTGCCAGCACAAGGACTGATTATTGTCGACATTGATTGCCGAGAAAGTCATCCTATGATAACTTTAGGCACTAATGTCATTGAAAATTGTCTTGCAGAAATAATTGTCTTATTACAGCAGGTTGCGGAGACCGCCAGTTCCAGCCAGCAGTGGGTTCTACAAAGGGAGATCAGAGCCCTGATGAAAAGACAACAGGTAGAACTGTCTGGTGGTGAAATTGGCAGTGTCAGGATGAGTGACCCATTCCCTATTGCCATGCCCCCGAGAAGTGAAATGCTGATATGGTGCCGGGCAGCAATCGGTCTCCGGGGTAGAGATTACCAGGCCCTGGTAGAGCCCGACAGTAGGCCCACCAGCCAGGGGGGTGGTTGATGTCCACCATGGGAGAGTGCCAGTCCGCATCCTGAACATTGGGGAAAAAGAAGTCCATTTGCCCCGGTATGCCACCCTAGCCAAGCTATTCACCGTCAATCAAAATTCTATAAAGACAGTGGAACCCTTACCTCCATCCAAACAGGCGGAGGATAATGGCTCCAAGGGACAGATGGAGGACTGGTGTCAGAAGCTGCATGTGGGCACTGACTCCACCCCTCAACACCAAAAACAAGGAGTATACCGGGTGGTCCAAGAGTATGAAAGGGTCTTCAGTAAACACCCACTCGACTTCGGGCAGGTAAAGGGGGTTCAACACCATATCCCCACGGGAGACCATCCACCCATTAAAGCAAGGTACCGTCCTGTAGCGCCAGCACACTACCAAAATGCCAATGGGATGTTGCGAGAGATGAAGGAGACTGGGGTAATAAGAGACAGTTGTAGCCCCTGGTCAGCTCTACTAGTTCTTGTAAAGAAAAAGGATGGCACAATGAGAATGCGTGTAGACTACAGGCAAATTAACCGCATAACTCATAAAGATGCATACCCGCTACCCAGGATAGAGGAGTCACTAGCTGCATTAAAATCTGCTAATTATTTCTCTACTTTGGATCTTACTAGTGGGTATTGGCAGGTTCCCGTAGCAGAGGCAGATAAGGAAATGACCGCATTCACCACCCCGATGGGCCTCAGCGAGTTCAACTGCATGGCATTCGGGCTCTGCAACCCCCAGGAACCTTCCAGCGGTTGATGGAATGCTGTCTAGGACATAAGAATTTCGAGACAGTCCTGCTGTACCTGGATGACGTCATAGTATACTCCAAGACATATGAGGATCATCTGAAGCACCTGGCGGAAGTGTTTGAAGCTCTGTCTGGCTTTGGCCTGAAGGTGAAGCCATCAAAGTGCCACCTGCTGAAGCCCAAAGTACAGTACTTAGGACATGACATGTGGTAAGCGCTGACGGTGTAGCACCAGACCCCGATAAGATCACCGTATTCAAGGACTGGCCGAGACCTTCCTCCATCAAAGAAGTGTGGCAGTTCCTCGGGTTGGTAGACTACTACTGAAGGTTTATACCAGGCTTCACCAAGATGGCGGCACCCATGCAGGTCCTCCTGATAGGCCAGTCCAGGAAGGCCAAGAACCAGAAACCACCATTCAAATGGGACAAGCTGGAAGATGAGTCCTTCACCAGGCTGAAGATGGCTCTCACAGGAGACGAGGTCCTGGCCTACCCTGATTATGGTCAGCCCTTCATCCTTCACATGGACGCGAGCAACGTGGGACTGGAAGCGGTGCTGTCCCAGATCCAACAAGGCAGAGAAAGGGTAATAGCCTACGTCAACAGGAAGCTCCGGCCCACAGAAAGGAACCCAGAAAACTACAACTCCTTCAAGTTGGAGTTCCTTGTCATCGTCTGGGCTGTGACTGAGCGCTTCAAACATTATCTCGCCTCGTCCAAATTTACTGTGTACACGGATAATAACCCGCTGACACACCTGGACACTGCAAAACTTGGTGCCCTGGAACAAAGTTGGATGGCCCGACTGTCTAATTACGAATTCACCATCAAGTACCGGGCTGGGCACAAGAATGCAAACGCAGATGCGCTGTCCAGAATGCCTAACTTGCCAGACCGGGGAGAAGACCCAGAGGAGCTGGATGAGATAGAAATCCCTGCGTTCCACCACCATGGGATAAAGCGGTGCTCCCATTGTGTGAAGAACAGGTGCTCTTCCAACAGAGAAGCCACGTTCAATCCATTGCCCCACCATGGATGGGCAGAAACACAAGATAGTGACCAGGCTGTTCACCTAGTCAAAGAGTTGCTGACACAAGCTGACTCAAACCCTGATTCAGATGCTCCAGAAGAGACCAAACAGCTGTGGAAAGAAAAGGGCAAGCTGTTCATCTATGAAGGGAAGCTGTGTCGAAGAACTGTCAACTCCCGGACACATGAGCTGCTCTGGCAGGTGGTAGTCCCGAGGCGAGATGCGTCTATGGTCCTGGAAGCGTACCACGATGGAGCGGGACATTTTTGATGGAAGAAGCTGGAAGTCCTGCTACGTGAACGGTTCTATTGGGTTGGCATGAGGAAAGCAGTTGAGAGGTGGTGTCGAGAATGCGGACCATGCAACCTGAGAAGAAAAGACCGTGACAGCCAGAGGGCTCCCCTGCAGCCCATCATCACCAAGCAGCCACTCGAACTGGTAGCCCTGGACCATGTGAAGCTATTCCCGAGCAGGTCAGGCTATGTCTACGCTCTCACCATCGTAGACCACTACTCCCGGTTCCTGGTAGTAGTGCCAGTCAAGGACCAAATGGCTCAGACAGCAGCCAGAGCTTTCCAGCAGCACTTCTGCCGCCCGCATGGTTACCCACAACGTGTGCTAACTGACCAAAGTCCGGCCTTCGAAGCAGAAGTATTCCAGGAATTCTGCAACCTGTACGGCTGCAAGAAGATCAGGACAACGCCTTATCACCCCCAGACCAACGGAATGTGTGAAAAGATGAATCAGGTGGTGATAGACCTACTGAAGACGTTGCTCCTGGAGGAACGCAGTCTGTGGCCAGAAAAGTTGCCAGACCTGGTTGACCTCTACAATCATATCCCAGTGAATTCCACCAACTGCACACCAGCTTACCTGATGAGAGCGAGACCTGGTAAGCTTCCCATCGATCTGGATATGAAAGTTCTGACACCAGAGGACGCCTCACCGGATGCGGATTGGGACACTGAGCGGCAACAGCAATACCGTAAGGTAAAGGAAAGTGTTGAAAGAAGTCTGTCCCAAGCAAGAGAAAGGCAAGAGAAGACTTACAATCAACATGCACCTGCTGTTCCCCTGTCACCTGGAGAGCAAGTCCTAAAGAGGAAGAGGCGACTCCACAAGTTGGATGACCAGTTGGAGGAAGAGCCGTACACCGTTCTACCCTCAAACCATGATAACACCAAGGTGTGCCTCATAAGTAAGGACAGAGGTGAGACAACAGCAACAGTTTCCAGAGACCACCTGAAGAAATGTCCCGAGCAGCTGCAGCACGCTAAAGAAGACCAAGATATCCCTCAACCCGCAGAGGAAGTGGAAGAAATGGTCAGCACGGTACTCGGAGAATTTCCACGGTCGTGGACACAAGTAAATAATACAATAGTTGTGCCAGTCCTTACATTTCTCCAACCAGCCCCTCAAGAAGCAGCGGAAGTCCCAGAAGAGTTGGAACAACCATTGGCCCCGGAGGCAGAAGATTCCTCATCAGCAGACCAGGAGAATCTACCCTCTGCTAGTAGCGAACCTGTCGTACCCACGGTAAGCCAAAGGATCCGTAGGAAGCTGCCCAACCTACCAGTGACACCTCAAAATACCTGTAGCGCAGTTCACGCTACCCGCCACACCAGGGGTAAAAACAGGGAACTAAGGTAGAACACAGACAGACAGTGTGTTACGTAGGTCTACCAGAATCACCAGAGGTCAGATCCCTGCTAGATGGAGAATTTAAAATGCAAACATTTTGAAATGTAAAATACACTGCTCAAAAAAATAAAGGGAACACTTAAACAACAGAATATAACTCCAAGAAAATCAAACTTCTGTGAAATCAAACTGTCCACTTAGGAAGCAACACTGATTGACAATCAATTTCACATGCTGTTGTGCAAATGGAATAGACAATAGATGGAAATTATTGGCAATTATCAAGACACCCTCAATAAAGGAGTGTTTCTCCACAGACCACATCTCAGTACCAATGCTTTATGGCTGATGTTTTGGTCACTTTTGAATGTAGGTTGTGCTTTCACACTCACGGTAGCATGAGACGGACTCTACAACCCACAGAAGTTGCTCCGGAAGTGCAGCTCATCCAGGATGACACATCAATGCAAGCTGTGGCAAGAAGGTTTGCTGTGTCTGTCAGCGTAGTGTCCAGAGGCTGGAGGCGCTACCAGGAGACAGGCCAATAGACCAGGAGACGTGTAGGGGGCCGTAGGAAGGCAAAAACCCAGCAGCAGGACCGCTACCTCCGCCTTTGTGCAAGGAGGGACAGGAGGAGCACTGCCAGAGCCCTGCAAAATGACCTCCAGCAGGCCACAAATGTGCATGTGTCTGCACAAACGGTTAGAAACCGACTCCGTGAGGATGGTATGAGGGCCAGACGTCCTCAGATGGGGGTTGCGCTCACAGCCCAACACCGTGCAGGATGCTTGGCATTTGCCACAGAACACCAGGAGTGGCAAAGTTGCCACTGGCGCCCTGTGCTCTGCACAGATGAAAGCAGGTTCACACTGAGCACACGTGAAAGACATAACAGAGTCTTGAGACGCCGTGGAGAGCGATCTGCTGCCTGCAACATCCTTCAGCATACCGGTTTGGCAGTGGGTCAGTAATGGTATGGGGTGGTATTTCTTTGGATGGCCGCACAACCCTCCATGTGCTCGCCAGAGGTAGCCTGACTGCCATTAGGTACCGAGATGAGATCCTCAGACCCCTTGTGAGACCATATCCTGGTGCGGTTGGCCCTTGGTTCCTCCTAATGCAGGACAATGCCAGACCTAATGTGGCTGGAGTGTGTCATCAGTTCCTGCAAGATAAAGGCATTGAAGCTATGGACTGGCCCGCCCATTCCCCAGACCTGAATCCGATTGAGCACATCTGGGACATCATGTCTCGCTTCATCCACCAATGTCACGTTGCACCACAGACTGTTCAGGAGTTGGCAGATGCTTTAGTCCAGGTCTGGGAGGAGATCCCAGAGGAGACCATCCCCAACCTCATCAGGAGCATGCCCAGGTGTTTTAGAGAGGTCATACAGGCACGTGGAGGCCACACACAATACTGAGCCTCATTTTGACTTGTTTTAAGGACATTACATCAAAGTTGGATCAGCCTGTAGTGTGTTTTTCCACTTTAATTTTGTGGGTGACTCCAAATCCAGGCCTCCATTGGTTAATAAATTTGATTTCCGTTGATGATTTTTGTGTGATTTTGTTGTCAGCACATTCAACATTGTACAGAACAAAGTATTCAATGAGAATATTTCATTCATTCAGATCTAGGATGTGTTATTTGAGTGTTCCCGTTATTTTTTTGAGCAGTGTATAACTGAAATGTTAGTATGTGTGTACTAAATATGTTTTTCCAGTTACCCGATAGGGTCCAAAAAGACTTTCAGGTTATGGACAATGGATAACCAAAAACTTTGCCTGTAAATAGTTGCACCTGCAAAGTGCCCCTTTGTGCCAGACCACAGAACAAAAACCCGTGGAGGTGGCTGAAGACGTGGTCCAACATCCGGATCATCAATGCCCTGTAGCCATCCCAGGGCCCCCGTGGAGGGTTTGGGACTGGTCCCTCAAACTACATCTTCTTCAGTGGAATGGACACCTGGTTACGGATGATACTGTGACCTAAAGAGACTATAATGCTTGAAAATATTCTAATGTACCTTGTATTTCCTATTGTATTTGTTACCTGTTGTTTTTGCAAAATATGCTCAGTCCCGGAGTACTGACATTTACTAGGGGGGAATGTGGCACCCCAGAGGGTCTGGTTGCCACAGTGGTAGTAATACCATGTCTGGGAGCAAAACAGGAGTTTCCTGGCCAGGAAAACATTACAAGCAACACCTCCTGCTCCAGACCAGAATGGGGAGGATCCTGCCCTTTATAACTGGGTCTGGAGGCGGGGTTAGTTTAGTTCAGTGTGAGGAGTCAGATAGGACACAAAGGAGCAAGGAGCTGAGGACTGGAGCTGGCAGAGCTCGTCCTAGCCAGAATACGCAGAGAACCGGACACCGGAGTCTGAGGCTGTGGGACCCTTCAGGCCCAGCAGCAAATACCGCAGGGCAGGGGATTGCAGGTCTCCTGGCACAACAGAAGTCCGGAGGCTCAGCCACATGAGAGGATCAGTGCCACCATAGAGGAGCGAGGAATACACGGGATCCGAGTCGCCAGCCATACGGGTGAGCACAGCACGTTATACTCAGGGACATGGGCTACAACACGACTATAAGTGGGATAGCCAAAGAGTACAGTCAGAACGGCAGGCCTACAACTCCACCTGGCCGGGAGGATTCTAGGATTGCTCCCAGACTGTCCAGGCCCTCATCCCTAACAAGTACTCCCGTTGGGGCCTATATAATTGCCACCAGTAAAGACCCTAGGACTGCACTGCAACAACTCCGTGTCATCATTACTGATCCCGGCACTATCACCACCATAATCAATACACGCTGCCCTGAAGCTACACTCTTCCTGTGGGGAGTTACATTACCTTGCTGCACATACCACCAGCTTCAGCGGACTGCTCCGCAGCGGCGGTTCCCAATAACCGCATTCCACAGGTGGCGTAGTCGGACTATACATAACAGAGATACCCAAACTACCCTGGTTTTACCACCCTGGGTCACGGACCGGGTCGCCGCCACGGTGACTGCAACCCCCAGCATCTACAGGCCCGGCTCCGGGTACCCCACAGCCCAGGGGGCGCGTCAGAAGATGGAGGTGTATGAATGTAGTGAGGGCCTCTTGTGGAGAAGTCCGTCCATGCACCCTTCTTGGTTCTGTGGCACCAATGCGCAGCAAGGGCGCCACACTACTCCAGACCAGCTGGAAGGGCAAGATGTGTCGCGCTTCCTGCTGAGCCCTGTCCCTGGCTGGAGTGGGGGGAACCAAAGTAGGGGGAAGGGTGTGGGTGGAGGAAGTAAATCAGGGGAGCATTGAAGGAAGTGATATAAAAAGAGGGTGGAACAATCTAGAAGGGTCTTCAGTGAGAGGAAGAGTTGGGAGCAGGAGCTCTGTAGGAGCTCTGCTCAGGAGGAGGGCCTGAGGGGAGGCCCAAGACTGAAGAGAGAGAGAGAGAGGCGCAGGAAAGGCTCCAGGAACAAGGAAGGGACCCCAGGTGTACGGGCCGTGCTGGAGGCCACCCGTATGCCCCAATCTGCCAGGGGGTGGAGGGGTCAGGTCGCACAGAGGGGGCTGGTCCCTAAACTAGCAGAGTTCTTCAAGTCTCAACTAGGAAACCGGAGGCTGTAGTATTTCAGGTACTGCAGCCACAATCCACATCTGTCTCACCAAGAAGGTAGCCATAGCGGACCCAGGGGACAGAGAAGACGTCGCCCGACAAGGTCCGCGGTCACTGGATTGGGACACTAGATGTGAGGTGCAGGGAGACGGCCAGAAGGAACACATAGAAGGGGGTCATGCTATGTACTCTGGAGGTACCTGAGGGTTGGCTGAACCCCTGCCTGGTGAACGCAGCATGACGTGGGAGGCTGTAAGCTGGACAGTGCAACCTGAGGAACTTGACAACTGTGAGTAAAACCCTGAAGACGTCACCCCACCGTCTCTGTCAGTTATTGCTGCTGTGCCATCACCCCCTGCACTACACAGCAACATCTTTAACATCTACATTGCCCTGGAGCTAAGCTCTACCTGTGGAGAGCTAAACCAACTCTGCTGCATTCACAACAGCTCCAGAGGATCTGCTCCGCAGCCGCGGCTCCCTTTAGCCGCATGCCACAGGTGGCGTCACGAACTGTATATAAAAACTATAAATCCCCTGTAAATATTCCCTTTTATTGACCGCCCTGGTTCACGGACCGGGTCACCGCCACTGTGACATCTCCCCTAGCAACGACCGGCCCGGCACCAAGGACCCCATGGCCCAGGGGGTGCGTCAATTACATGGTCCCCTCCTTACTAATACATAAGTATTACAGGTTCCCCTCCTTACTAATATATAAGTTGTAACAGGAATGGTAATGGAACCAGTGCGCTGTGGTCCGAGGAGAACCTGGAGGGGCATGACTAATCAAACACCTGACTCTTTGCTAGAACCCCTGATGTTGGTGTTAGGCTTGCCTCCGGATGGATGGCAGGGGCTACTCCAGGACAGACCTCGGAAGCATGGCAGCTGCAGATAGGTACTGCAGGTTTACTGACTGGCATGCTTGATACACAGGTAGGCAGGTGCTGGCAGACACAGCTGATATACAGGCAGGCAGATACTGGCGGGAACGGCTGTTATACAGACTAGCATGTGCTTGTGGGCATAGCTGGAATACAGGAACACATGGCAAGTACAGGCAGATAGGTACAGGCAGCAGTACTGACTGGCAGGTAAAGGGGATCTGAGAACTAGCAAGCGTGCAGACTACTGACATAACACATTGCTCTGGCACCTCCCAACAGGTGCAGTTGCCTTAAATAATAAGTGTCTCCCAGCCATTGGCTGGGGACACTTTAGGACAGCACATGCTGTCCTTTTAAGAGACCAGGAGCGTACGTGCACCCTAAGCACAGTGCCTGGGGACTGTGATGACCATTCTGTAAGGTGGGCTGTGGTGGACATTATAATATATATGTGGGCTGTGGTGAACATCAAACTGTATATGCGGGGCTGTGATGGACATAATAGTGTGTATGGAGGGCTGTGGATGATTTTATACTGTTTGGGGAGCTGTGGTAACCATTCTGTGTGGGTGGATGTTATGAATATCATATTGTATATGAGGACCTTTGGAGTACATTGTGTAGTATAGGTTCTTTGAGGTACATCATACTGTATGGGGATGGGGTGCCCATTATACTGTATTGGCGGCTGTGGTGACTATCATACTATATGTATGGGGGGCTGTGGGGTCATGATATTGTGTGGTATGCCCTGGAGGACACCGTACTTTATCTGTGGGGTCTGTGGTGACCATCCTGTATGGTGGCTGTGATAGACATTCTGTGAATGGGGGCTGTAATGGACATCATACTGTATATAGAGGATTGTGGTGGACATCATACTGTATATGGAGGCAGTGTTGGACATCATACTGTCTGTAGGGAGCTCTGGAGGACTTCGTACTTTAGGGGGGCTTCAGTGGCCAATCTGTATGGTGGCTGTGGTGCACATCATACTATGTATGGAGGGCTATAGCAGACATCATATTGTGCATGGGAGACTGCAGTGAACATCATATTGTATATAAGGGGCTGTGATGGACATAATACTGTATGGGGACGGTGGTGACCATTCTGTATATGATCTGTGGTGGACATAATACTGTATATGGGAAGCTGTGGTGGTCACCATAATGTGTTGGGGGCTGTGGTGACTATACTGCGTTTGAGGCTATGAATCATACTGCACACGGGGGTAGTGTAAGCAGGTACCAATTTGGCGAGAACAGTATGAGAGCATAGTGTGAAGAGGGGACACAGTATGAATATGTAGAGAGGGCAGCGTGAAATAGGGGCACAATATGGAGAGGGATAGCATGGACCGGAACAGTGTGACAAAATAGAAAGCATAAGAGGAAACACTGGAGAGGAGACAGCTATGGTGTAGGCCTTTGTTCGTAAGGGCAAACAGTGTGGTGGTAATAGCTGATAAGGGCGGACAGTGTGGCAGTTATAGCTCATAAGGCTGGACAGTGTGAAGGCCTTATGTGATAAGATTTTAATTTAGGGCACAGTATGGACATATATTTGTATGTAGAGAGCATTATAGTAGGACTGTTATTTTAAAGGGCACAGTGTCGGGATGTGCTGAAGAAAGCCAGAGAGGATGGTGTCTGAACCAGATTGGGACAAAAGGGATGAGAACAACTCCAATCAGAAAAAATTAGCTGTAAAGTATCTGGATGGAAATGTATAATAATGCTACTGCCGACGTCTGATCAATACTGTGGTTCCTGTATTGTCATCAGTCTGATGATGACTGGTAACAACTCTCAGCATCTTCTTACCATTGATAAGGACATACTGGGAGCTTTAGGTTCATACAATACAAATAGTATTTGGGGCTGACCTGACATTGCATTTAATCATTGTACTAAACTTTGTTCTTGTACTCAGGTACTGATGAGGATTCTGGTACAGTACTCAGGTACTGATGATGATTCTGGTGCCAAATTCATGTATTGATGATGTCCCCATTTAATATCACGAAGTTCTAAATAGTTTGTTCAGCCATTTTGGTTTCCATTTGCCTCAATACCTTGATTAAGCCAGTAGGGGTGAAATATGTCGGGGATGCTCTTTCTCTAACTTATTGGTGCCTTGCTGCTGGTCATTAACCCTTTTAGCCCCCAAGCCTGTTTTCACCTTCAAGACCAGGCCAAATTTTACAATTCTGACCAGTGTCACCTTATGTGGTAATAACTCTGGAATGCTGATTCTGAGAATGTTTTTTCATGACATATTGTACTTCATGATTGTGGTAAAATTTGTTCAATATGACTTGCGATTATTTGTGAAAAAAATTGAAATTTGGCAAAAATTTAGCAAATTTTGCAATTTTCAAACTTTTAATTTTTATGCCCTTAAATCAGAGAGATATGTCACACAAAAGAGTTAATAAATAACATTTCACACATGTCTACTCTACATCACCACAATTTTAGAAACAAATTCTTTTTTTGTTAGGAAGTTAAAAGGGTTAAAAGTTGACCAGCAATTTCTCATTTTTACAACAAAATTTACAAAGCTATTTTTTAGGGACCACATCACGTTTGAAGTGTCTTTGAGGAGTCTATATGACAGAAAATACCCAAAAGTGACACCATTCTAAAAACTGCTCCCCTCAAGGTGCTAAAAAACACATTCAAGAAGTTTTTTAACCCTTCAGGTGCTTCACAGGAATTAATGGAATGTGGAAGGAAAAAATTTACATTTAACTTTTTTTCACAAAAAATTTACTTTACACTGTGTTCCAAATTATTATGCAAATAATATTTTCTCAGATTTTCCCAAATTACCTATATGAATTGCAGTCATTGTAATTTTCCAGTCAAATAGCGATTAGAGTACAATTGAAAGGTTTTTGTACAAACTGCCTATGATAACAGTATATTTTAAAAAAAATAAAAAACTCAAACTGCACTCAAAATGCATGTTCCAAATTATTATGCACAGCAGAGTTTTCAACCTTTTCATTTTAATAAAGAACAAAAAATGGTCATTTTTGAAATTATAAGCATTAGCAGGTTATTACAAACTGAAATCAAACAGTTTTCAACTCAAAACTTTATTCTAGGTGATGTTACATTTGCACATAGGACCCCTTGTTCGAAAGGAGCTTCTGAACTCTCTCGTCCATTGAATTTGTCAGGTTTTGGATGGTTTCTGCTTCAATTGTTTGGCATGAGGACAGAATACCCTCCCAGAGCTGTTGCTTAGATGTGAACTGCCTCCCGCCATCATAGACACTCCTTTTGATGATGCTCCAGAGGTTCTCAATGGGGTTGAGGTCAGGGGAGCATGGGTGCCACACCATAAGTTTGTCCCCTTTTATGCCCATAGCAGCCAGAGATGCAGATGTGTTATGTGCAGCATGAGACGGGGCATTATCATGCATGAAATGATCTCGATGGTCCAGATGGATGGAGTGGAGGATGGCTGGTTGATGGACACCCCATGCAAACACGACTACGGCGCTAACAAGGAGGAGGTGGAGTAATGTTTTGGGCTGGAATCATGGGGAGAGAGATTGTCGGCCCTTTTAGGATCCCTGAAGGGGTAAAGATGAACTCCATAATGTATGTTCAGTTTCTCAAACAGCACTTCCTTCCATGGTTCAAGAAGAAGAACCGTGCATTCCGCAGCAAGATCATTTTCATGCATGATAATGCACCGTCTCATGCTGCACATAACACATCTGCATCTCTGGCTGCTATGGGTATAAAAGGGGACAAACTTATGGTGTGGCACCCATGCTCCCCTGACCTCAACCCCATTGAGAACCTCTGGAGCATCATCAAAAGGAGTGTCTATGATGGCGGGAGGCAGTTCACATCTAAGCAACAGCTCTGGGAGGGTATTCTGCCCTCATGCAAAACAATTGAAGCAGAAACAATCCAAAACCTGACAAATTCAATGGACGAGAGAGTTCAGAAGCTCCTTTCGAACAAGGGGTCCTATGTGCAAATGTAACATCACCTAGAATAAAGTTTTGAGTTGAAAACTGTTTGATTTCAGTTTGTAATAACCTCCTAATGCTTATAATTTCAAAAATGACCATTTTTTTGTTCTTTATTAAAATGAAAAGGTTGAAAACTCTGCTGTGCATAATAATTTGGAACATGCATTTTGAGTGCAGTTTGAGTTTTTTATTTTTTAAAAAATATACTGTTATCTTAGGCAGTTTGTACAAAAACCTTTCAGTTGTACTCTAATAGTTATTTGACTGGAAAATTAAAATGACTGCAATTCATATAGGTAATTTGGGAAAATCTGAGAAAATATTATTTGCATAATAATTTGGAACACAGTGCAGACCCACATTTTTTTATTTTCACAAGGATAACAGGAGAAAATGGACCCAAAAAGTTGTTGTGCAATTTCTCCTGATCATGCCAATACCCCATATATGGGGGAAAACTATTGTTTGAGCGCATGGCAGGGCTCGGAAGGGAAGGAGCGCCATTTGACTTTTTGAATGCAAAATTTGCTGGAATAACTAGCGGATGCCATGTTGCGTTTGGAGAGACCCTGATTTGTCTAAACAGTGGAAAACCCCCACAAGTGACCCCATTTTGGAGACTAGACCCCTCAAGGAATTTATCTAAATGTGTGGTGAGCACCTTGAACCCCTAGGAGAAAATGCACCCCAAAATTTGTTGCGCAATTTCTCCTGAGTATGCTGATACTCCACTTGTAGGGGAAAACTACTATTTGGGAGCAAGGTATGGCTAGGAATGGAAGGAGTTACTTTTCTGCTTCACAGAAGTTTACAACATTAATCAGTAAAAATGAAAAAAGAAAAATTTCCCACAATAATGTTGTTTTAGACCCAAATTTTTTCATTTTCATAAGGATTGCAAGAGAAAATGGACGCCAAAATTTGTTGTGCAATTTCTCCTTATACCCCATATTATATACTACTTTTGAGGCACAGTGAAAAGCTCAGAAGGGAAGAACTGCCATATTGGAGTTCAGATTTTGCTGGACTGGTTTGATGGTGCCATTGGCAGAGCCCCTGAGGTGCCAAAACAGCAGAACCCATCATAAGTGACCACATTTTACAAACTACACCTCTCAATGAAGATATCTAGAGGTGCAGTGATCATATTGACACCACAGGTGTGTCACAGAATTTTATGCCATTGGGCAGTGAAGAAAAAATAATTACATTTTTACCACCAAAATTTTGTTTTAGGCCAAGATTTCACATTTTTGCACTTATAAATGGGTAAAAATTGCACCAAAATGTGTCCCACAATTTCTGCTGAATGTAGAAATACCCCATATGCGGCTGTACAGTACTGCTTAGCCTTAAGGCGAGACCCAGGAGGGACAGAGTGCTTTTTGCCTCCTGGAGCGCAGATTTTCCAAGAAAAGTTTGCAGACTCCATATACAGAGCCCCTAAGTGCTAGAAGATCATAATCTCCCTCAATTGACCCAATTTTGGAAATTATACCCCTTTGGGGAATATATCTACAGGTGTAGTGACGATTTTGACTCCATGGGCATTTTCTATGAACAAGCAGAAGTGGATATTGCTTAGTGACAATGGCAAACTGCTATTGTAGTGCCCATTATGTTATGTTGTAGTGCCCAGCACGTGGTAGTGCCCAGTACGTGGTAGTTCCCAGTACGTTGTAGTGCCCAACTCATGCTTTTGGAAACATGCAACCGTAACATGTCCAAACATGTAGACCTTAAATGTGATTTAGGCACAATGGAGCTCAGAATTGAGGGGGGTATTTGGATTTGGGAGAGCATAATTTGTTGAATTTCTTTTGGGGGGCGAGGAGCCAATTCGCTTTTCCAGAGCCTTTATACTACCAGTAACGTGGAAGCCCCTATATTTCCATTTCAGATGACGTACCTAGGTGGAGACTTGCTTTTTTTTGTGGATTGAGTTGAAGCTTTTATTGGGAACATTTTACATAACGTTTGGGATCAACTTTATCCTGTGCTCTATGCTGAGCACTTACTTTGGGGTTTCTATCTAAATCTCTGAGTGACACGATTCAGATAAAACCCCTGAGGGATCCATTCACAACAATGAGACAGCAGAGTTACTCTGGACTCTCTCTGGCCTCTGAACAGCATTGTCCTTCTTTTCTGAAGTTCACAAAACTGGTGGACCGTGCTTTTATGCACGCCTTTAAAGACGGAAACTGCCGGATCACAGGCCAGACAGTGTCCAAAGTGCCTCCATCTGCCTCATCATAGGGAATCTTCTGCTGGGGGTTGTGTCTGAATCACATATTTCACAGATTTACATGGAAACTCTGGTGTAAGTGCTCAGCGCAGAATAAATGTGAGCAATACTGCGATCTTTGCGAGGCAAAAATGAAAAAATCAACAGCAGGTGAAGAATTGGTTTTATTTTCTTTTTACGCCTTTCCTCGCGTGGTGCAAGCCATTAGGCGACTTTATTCTACGGGTCGGTGCGATTACAGTGATACCAGATTCATATCAGGTTTTTATGATTGACAGCTGTCACACACTAAAAGACGCTTTTTATTGCAAAAACAAGTTTTTGCATCCCCATATTTTGATAGTTATAATTTTTCCATATTTTGGCGAAAGAGTCATGAAAGGGCTTATCTTTTGCGGGATAAGTTGACGTTTTTATTGGTACCATTTTTGGTCACATGACAATTTTTGATCGCTTTCTATTCTGATTTTTGGGAGACAGAATGAACAAAAATCAGCAATCCAGGAATTCTTTTTTTTTATGCCGTTCCGCGTGTTGTAAAATTGATAAGGTTGCATTATTCTTCGGGTCAGTAGAAGTTACAGCGATACCACATTTATATCGTTTTTTTATGTTTTGCCGCTTTTACACAATAAAACCTGTTTTATAGAAAAAATAACTTTTTTGTATCGCTTTATTTTGAGAACTATAACTTTTTAGTTTTCCTGTGACGGAGCTGTGTGGCGGCTTGTTTTTTGTGGGATAAGATGATGTTTTCAGTGATACCATTTTTATTTACATTCGTCTTTTTGATTGCGTTTTATTCCACTTTTTGTTCAGCGTTTTTTTTGTTGCTTTTTTTACGGTGTTCACTAAAGGGGTTAACTTTTTCATAAAAATATTTATTTATGGGTACAATATATATATTTTTTTATCATTATTTTCTTTTTTACTTTTTTTTACTTAGTCCCTTTATAGGACTTGCATTGCTATGTTTTATAAACTGTTACTTCTGCTCTCATACAAGCCTGTTACACCATGCTCCGAGCATGGTGTAACAGGCTCGCTAGTGCCTGGTGACCCGGATGTCATCGCATCGACATCAGGTCACCACAGCAATGATCGGGCCCCTGCTATGACGTCAATCGGGAGTGCCAATCGGAGAGCAGAAAGAGCCCCCTCCCTCTACATGCCTTCTAAGTGCTGCGATCTATATCATCTGAACACCCAGTGGCGATCGCGTGCGCATATCTCCTGTGCGCGCAAAATCACCAGGACGTAACCATACGTCCAAGGTCGGTAAATACTTACCAACCTGGAAAAAATGGATACGTCCAAGGTCGTGAAGGGGGTAAACATTACAAAAAAGGATAAAATCCCTGATGGTAAATGATGGACTGCCTGTAACAGAATGTAATATTAATATGCACCTTATCATATTATTTGCAATAGCTACTTATATTTTTAATTTAATAGTTAAAAGTTATGTTTTATTTTCGATTGCTTAAAATGAGAATTCTACTGAAATCAAAATACTGTGTGTGTAAGGCTGCGGTCAGAGGGCCGTATGTTCTCTCATGTGAGAGAATCGGGCCGATTATGCTAATGGCGTCCAGCTCGAACTCTGTTAGAGTTTGAGCCAAGTGTCATCTTAGTGTGATCTGATTCTCTTACATGAAAGAATCGGAGCACAAGTGCGGAGAAGACAGAGGATCGACATGAGAAAAAAAGCGCTAGTCGGCACTGATAAAATATCGGATAGCACTCGGCCATATTATATGCTCATGTGAGCAAGCCCTAACAAACAAGCTAGAGATGAGCACAAAAATGCAAAAGACCCTGGTCCAATGGCCACATCAGTATTCTATGGCTGGAGCCCTGTGAACCACCTCCTACCTGCCGCATCACCACTTTTGATTAGCCATCCTGGCACATTGCCATCATTGGGCTGTGACACATGCCAGACCAACTTATCAAGATCGAAACCACGGATGGTGGCAGGTAGGAGGCAGTTCAAGGGGCTCCTGTCTGGTGGCTGGGGAATACTGATGTGGCCACTGGACCAGGATCCTGTCTCTGAGCTTTTCCATGGAATAAGAAAAAATATTCATGATGTAAAACTAATCTCAATAAATGAAACTTTCTCTGTGTTTTTGACTTGGTAACGACTTCAGTAAAGTAGTTTAATAGCGAGTAATAAAAGAATATCAAGTGCTGGATGGACAAGAAAGGAAAAGACGTTCTGGTGGTAGATATTAATACGAGTGGCTACTATTTCTCACCCGCTCCGTGACCGTCTCTAATAATAATAGTAGAAGCTGTCATGTCACGTAAAATTTATTTTATTTTAACATCACAAAGTCGGCTTTGTTCCTGGCCAGGATAGCGAGCATCGCGGCCCGTTCCCTCAGAGCTGAGCCGTAGCCTTGAGCATCGGTATGAAGCTTCACATGTGGTTCCCATTTCGTATCCTGAAAAGTGATTGTCATAGCAACAGAACTTTGGGAAGAAACATTTCAGGAGTTAGGGAGATAATGTCTCTGCAAATGGAAATCATTGTCAAGGTGATTTGACCTTAAATCTTATAACACGCCTTTCATGTCAAAGCAGCCGACGTACGGAAAGAAAAAAAACTTTTTTTTAGGTTGACTACAAAAAGATTTAATTAAATTATTTTTTTTATTTCAAATCAAAATAAAAATTGTCAATAATCTCAAAATTCTACATTTGTTCATCAGAATGGATGCATCAAGGGGAATATATACCATTGAGGATGTCTGAGGTGCCACGAACAGACGGGTCCTAGCTGAGATCATCTTCATTGCCATGCCACGTAGGCTTCCCACAGTGACAAAGCATCACAATCTGCCCCAGTACAGCCACCAGGCCATATAAAATATGTTATGTTAATCATCTCTCTTGGGTCCAGCGCCGGGCGATGTGCCGTCCTCCTACTGCCACCTGCTCACTCCTTTAGATTGTGATAGCAACCTGGCATGCAACTCTGACATCATGGTCCTTGGCATTATAGACCGACTTAATCAGTGGTTTGCCAGTAGCTGACTATACAGGTAGTTGGCATCTCTGCCACCAGTGTGGACTGCTTTCTGGACTATTAAGTCTTCCAATCAATTCCAGTTCTGCTACATCTCTGGGACTCTACGATTCCACTCATGAGTCAACTCTGCCATTCCACTGTCAGCTTTGCAAAGGACTCTCTGACAAACTTAGCTCTGTTGCTATGTCAACTCTGCTGCTGTGCCAGTTCTGCCTGGACTCTGCTGTTCCACTGCCACCTCTGCACTGGACTCTTTGACAAACTGAGCTCTGCTGCTATGTGAACTTTCCTGAGGTTCCAGTTCTGCTCCTCCTGTTGCTGCCCAGCCATAAAAGTCTCAATAGTTCCATCTGTGTCTATTTATGCACTAACTGTCTGTGTTGCATAATCATTTCTATCCTGAGAAAAGGGCTTTGATGATCCACCTCTCCAGGTGAGACATAACAAACTACTGGAATATTTTTGAATAGCAGGCATACTTTGGACACCATGATCTGTGTACAGATCCGTGTGCAGATTGACCCAAGCTTTAAAGTTTGCTTTTATATTGTGACATGCAGAAGTAGTGCTGTTGCAGAGTGTGATATGCAGAAGTAGTGCTGTTGCAGAGTGTGACATGCAGAAGTAGTGCTGTTGCAGAGTGTGACATACAGAAGTAGTGCTGTTGCTTCAAAAGCATCCAGCAGCTATTAGAAGTATCACAAGCACAGGAGACAGGAAGTGTTGTGCTCCAGAATCATCCAGAAACTAGAGGGGTTAACACAGTCACAGGAGACAGGAAGTGTTTTAGCAGAGCCCCAGGGGGATTGTGGGGAAGTTGTTTACTGTCTGGCTAGAGCCCAACAAAAAGGTGGTGTATGACCTGCATCTCACAAGAGAACAGAATTCAGGTCAGGAGGGAAGCTAAACACAGGTCAGATAGACTCCCTGAGCTAACAGTGTGGAGTATTATTGGGCAGAAAGATAAGGACTGGAAGGAATCCTGTCATAGGGATCATCTCCCTCATCAACCCCCCCTCTCCATCTCCATGTAGGATAAAGAATGCTGTGTACTATTGAGTCCTTGTGAAGGAAAGGCATGTGGTTGTGTATGAATTAAAACTGTGCTGTACTGTGCTACTGGATAGACTGTGTACTACTGTGCTGTGAAGGAGATTGTACTATTGTTACTGGAGCCTGTTGCTCAAAAATACACTTAAAGTGCACTGGCCGTGCCCCATTAAATGTTACTGTTCTACCGTTTCTGAGGACTCTTGTCAAATGTGTCTGGTCAGTAATTGAATCTATCGTGTGCCTGAGAGAAGCTGCAGCCTATGGTCGCCCGGAACAACGGTTCCCCCAGAATTCCAATGAATTCATGTAACCGGTCTCGCCCCTATCTGAAGTTAGGCGGCGTGTAAC
Source organism: Phyllobates terribilis (assembly GCF_046119375.1). Classification (NCBI taxonomy): domain Eukaryota; kingdom Metazoa; phylum Chordata; class Amphibia; order Anura; family Dendrobatidae; genus Phyllobates; species Phyllobates terribilis. Next base: position 63,913,962 of record NW_027362763.1, on the reverse strand, counting down.
AATATATTCTGTGAGTTTGGAAGTCTTTTCACGTGACACTCACTGAAGAATTATATTTCTGACTGTGCCTAGTATCACAGCCATGGATTTCCGATGAGCGACATTTTGAACTGTATTGGCATCAACATGACACTGTTACAGTGGGATCCAGTGGTAGAGGAGGGAGTCACAGGATCTCTGCCCTAGCTCTACTGTCTTGTTGGCTGCAGTCTGCTGTAGACATATGACCTACAAGATGTCAGCATCCTCAAAGTAATGGTGTCACTTGATTATGCTGCTTTTGCTTGCAGTGGCTGAAGAGGAAATGGTGGCTTTGGAGATTGGGTAGAAGATTAGGTGAGTGCAAACTTTATTTTTGGGGGGCTGCAGTACACTGGGGGCATTATTGTTGATGGGGGAACTCTGGGGGCATTAATACTGATGGAGGGCACTGGGGACATTATTACTGAAGGGGAGACTAATAGATCAAATTTTACTAGAGGGGGAACATGGGGCATTATTATTGACTGGGTACTCTCGGGGCATTAGTACTAAAGAGGTCACTAATGGATCAAATTTTACTGGAGGGGACACTCTAGAGGCATTATTACTTGGAGGGGCAAAAGGGGGAAATTATTATTTGGAGGGAGAACTCAGAAGAAATTATTACTTGGAGGGGGTAAAATGGGGAAATATTATTTGGAAGGGACAAAATGGTGGATTATTACTTAAATCGCAGAATTAGAGGTAGAAAGCAGGATTGGAAGTGAAATACATATGTATTACAAACTCTGCAGACAGAAGTTGCCACAGTCGTCTGACTTAGATGAGAAGGACTGGAAAAGTGAATGACTCCAATCAAAAGAAACGTCACCTGTAAGTCACTATGTATAATTGTACCGTAATCTCTTATATAGTCTGCACTGCAGAATTAATATCCAGTAATATATAGCACTGTAAAGTGGTAATATCAGTCTTTTTATTGTGTTTTTTATTTCTAGTATGTTTGCTTGTGCAATTCAGTCTCTCAGTGGTGCTATTGTTACACACCTGTCCCAGGTACCCTGGGCTTCGCTCCCTTCTTCTGGGTCCTCTGCCTTGTGTTGTGCTCCACGTCGAGTTTTGCAGGTTGCTCTGCAAAACTTTATCTTTGTTATCTTTGAAGACCTATTTAAAGCCCATTGACACACAAAACTGTGTCTTGGGATTGAGACTCTAGACCTCTATGTTTGGTGTGCGCCACCTTCTGTACATACTGTGCTTTTCTTGCTTACATCACTGCTGGGTTCCACTTCATCCGTACCGCTGATTCTGATATTCTTGAATGTGCCAAGTCCTTGCTGCCCATGTGCCTTCATGCTGGCTGGATCAACGGACCTGGTTCTTAGAGGATCCACCTTACCTGGTGAGACTTAACTGGTATATAGTATATATCGACCTACTGTATAAAAGTATTTTTGGTAATATTGGTACAATGTGTTTATTTCCAAAAAATAAGTATTTATCCATTCTGTAGTTGTTAGTATTGATTGATTTGTGTTATTTCTGCCTAGATTAGTAGTATTATTGGTAATAGTTTGTTTTGTCCTGATCAGTATGCAGCTATTATTTAGTCCTGGTGTAGCAGCATTGCAAGTGCTAACATATATGTATATAATTGTATATGTATAATTATATTTTAAGTGGCATAGGTGTATGTGTATGTGTATGTGGAGCTTGGGTCCCTAATCTTTTACGACCCCAGAACGCTCCTGATTGGCTGAACCCAAAAGAAGGATCAATCTGTTGGATTTCAACAAGTCCAATCCTTCATTCTTATGGGATTTAAGCTGGACACCACTGGAGGGGTCTAACAGCAGCTTACTTTCCTCTCCCCATTCAGAAAATACAGACTTGGAAGAACTGAGCGTGCATGTGTAAGAGAGAAGAGAGAAATAGATGCCAGCCCAACTAATATATATCCAGAAACTAAAGTATTTGACTATTGTTAGGGAATGAACCCCATGTTGATTTTATGAGATTTCAGCCCCATCCCCAACATTTGTTTTTTTTTTTTACAATTTCATATAAGATGAGAACTAAACAACAAAAATAACAAAAAAATTATATAAAAAAACCAATAAGAACAAAAATATACAAAGTGTCTGCACAATGATGGGGGGTATCATTGTGCAGACACTTTGTATATTTTTGTTCTTGTGATTTATTTTTTTTATATAATTTTTTTTTCTATTTTTTCTTATTTTTGTTGTTCAGTTCTCATCTTTTGTGAAATTATAATAAAAAAACACAAATGTAACCACTGAGTAAATCCACATTTCTAAAACTATATTGTAAGAGCTAATCTTCACTAAATTTTATTTTGTTTCAACATTTTTTTGTTTTTTGTTTCAGACACATCAAGACAATTGATGCTGATTCCTCCATCTTATGGTATCTCCTCTACTAAATGTATTCATCAGGAAAGAAGCCCCGCAGTCAGATTCATTTCTAGTTCCTTACAATATCATCGTAAATTATAGAAACACATGTTCTCCCTTTGTATTGTGTGGATTTATTCCCTCTGATTTACTCACATATTGAAAATATTGTAAAAAAATATTCCATGGAGAGATGACAAACTCAATGATTCAGACTCCATAAGAGAAGACATAAATAACACTCAGAATCGTTTTGTAGGAGCGCAAGGCTGGGAAAACTTTTATGGTGGAAATCAATGAACACCTGACAAACTATTTATGTTGCATTTCTACATTTCTTTTTGCAAGTAACAGGACATTTGAGAAAAAAATTATTATGCACTATTTCTTTTTTGTTTTGTTTTTTGTAATTTTTATTATGTCTTACATTTTTTTGCCATTTTTGTTGTGTTACATTTTTTTGCCATTTTTGTTGCCATTTTTCTATACTTTTGACAAGAATTTGTAGATTATAATATAGTAATATTATATTTAATATAATATTTTTACACTACATTAAGGATGACAATACTAAACTGTACCCTGCATACTCTTTTTCTAGGTTCCACAAATAAATTATGTAGTGGCTCATACCAGTCCAAGTCTTACTTCTGATTTCCAATAGGCTTGCATGATAGTGTCATTAGTCTGAACCTAGCTTCTCATTTTCTCAAAATTGATAATTCCTCTGGATTCTGTGACAAATTTAGCTCTGCTGTTGTGCCTGTACTGCCTGCACTCTGTGACAAATTAAGCTCTGCTGCTGAGTCAATTCTTCTGTGCTGCTGTGCCAGTTATGCCTGGACTATCTGACATAGAGGATAGGAGTGCATTAGGGTGGTAGTATGATATTCCACATTAGACGCAAAACATAATTTTGCAAATACAGTATTTGTTCAGGAGAGTGAGTCATAGGGAGATAATAAAGAGGGAAAAGGGAGTGAAGTAAGAAAATAAGCAGTACAACTTCATTTTCAGGTCCTACTGATTGGGAAGGTCCTCCTGTGAGAGGAGTTTAGAAGATGACAAGGGCAACAGTTTATCAAGCGAGATGTTGAGGTCACCTATGGGCATTTCACAGACAGACAGAAAACAGAAGTATCAAGAAACAAATTGTCTTGATAGACAATACAGAACTAAAAATCATAGCAAGAATGGAACTCCAAAGATTGGAATAGTAAGAGCTGGGACTTGAGATCGTGTACATTTCTGAATGGTAAAATGGGATACAGAAACCTCTGATGGAGACTTAGCATTCCCAATAAAAAGGATTAGGCATGTTGAAATCCAACTGCTCAATCATTCTTTACACTGTCAGGATATCTCCATACACAATAGATGTTTGTTTCGTACTGCCACATTGAGGTTGAGGTGTCGGTGGACCAAAACGTGAGAAGTCCATATTGCATTTTAATTTGATAATTTAGCATGAATTTGATTTTGAAGTATGGCCTTTAAATGGTCGTTTGGTTTCGAAAACCTTAAAATAATCTTACAGAGAATTGTGGTCTAATTAAATGGCTATTATCAAGTTATTAAACTGCTTTAATTAGTTAGAAAGCATGAAAATAAGCAAGTTTGCAATTGATTTGCTTTTCCTATTTGCTGTTATTCTGGTGCTGTGAGAGCTTTTGTCTTACATAGTGTACAGCTTGTTTCTAAGGAGCTTGGTCACTAGTACCTGCCTGTGCAGTAATTACATTGCAGGAGAAAAGCTAAAATCCCAATCAGCTTTCCTCCATTGATTGATTTCTATACTGCAGTTAGAGGCTCACCTTCTTTTTCCTCCCTCTCAGCTCCTGACCACGTTGTTCTTATCAATCCTGTATAATCTCAATACCTAACCCCATTGGCACCCAGCAGGGCTCTCACTGTCCACAGCTGTGTGCTTGTTCAAATACCTTCTTATATGTATGCAAATATTGTGATGGCAATATACACTGGAGAACAAGCTACTGATGGCTGAATGTGTTACAGCAGAACTTGTGCTAAGCTTTATAGTTCTACTAATAATACAGCACTGCTACTCGCCAGAAATTTCACTCAAGAAGGAAAGCCTGCCCTGCCAGAAACCAGGAAGTAAGGAGACTGAAGAGTTGTGAGCTACTGAAGAGATAACTTGAGAATACCCCTTTTAGTATATGATCTTCATTTGGGACCTCTTTCAGTTAGCCAAAGCTGGGCACAGCAACATAGAGAGCCTTTGTCAATGGAGGACTCTAGTCATATATGCATTATATGGACTCATTAAGCCCTGTATAATGCTAATTTTATCCTCAGGTGGCACTGCTAGAGAAATAAACACTTGGTACAACAGATCACAGGCGATCTCTGACGTTCTCAGCAGCAACTCCTAGGCTGTGTTCACATGATGCATTTTAAATTTTTTTGCTGCATTTTTCTGAAAACACAGTAAAATCGCCATGTATTTATTGTGTTTTAGGAACATTGCGGCAAAAAAACGCATTGAAAACATATTGTGTAAACGAGGCTTTAGACTGCATTTATACATTTTGCCCGCTTTGCGTTTCTACCGTGATTTCAACATAAAAAGCAACATGGCTGCAATGTGTGAACACAGCCTTACAGCAATCAGCCTGTATTGGGGTATTGATGAGTGTCAAATGTGGACGATCCCTTTAAAATAGTGCAAAAGTATTAGGCTCTTTACCGCTACACATTCGAGTATATAAAAACACTTCCTCTATATTATAGTAAGAGAGAATTCATATACTGTATATTATTTCAGTTGAGTCAATAACTTATATGAAGTCTCTCCTAATAACGGATCCTTTCAGACGTTACAATAGACAATAACAATGAATGTACCAGGAATACATTAACATTGGCTTTGAGTTAAAGGAAATAAACATCAAGTTTAACTTTATGAAAATTAATTCCCATCAAATGTTCTGTTTACCGAGATATTGGCACAAGGTACTTTACGAGAATACACAAAAAGTGTTGGAATTTAATGTATGTTATTTTTTCCCCCAACATATTTCAAACATCCTGGTAAAAAAGGTTCTAGCTCCAGGCAAAAAATATTTTAAGAATGTACAGCTGCCAAGAAAACAAGAAGTATTAACGTGACATGTTATAATTCCATTTATTTATTCTGAATGTTTAAAGGGGATGAGAACTTTCAGCCGCCAATCAGCAGGAATACATATTTTACCCATCCAAACCATCATCCTCATTAGATGAATCTCACAAGTGATCTGCTTAAAGGGAATATGTCATCATTTCAAATGTATTTTTAAAATATTCAATTCTACATATCACATAATATAAAAATAAATAGTAGTTTTGCAGTTTTAACACTGGCCTCTAGGCTTTACAAGATAATACAGGAGCCACCATTCCCAATAGGTGATGTCACAGCTCACCTCCCCCTCTTCCTATATAATGACTGATAACAGCTCTATATACAGTAGATAACACAGGATCCATCATTCACAATAGGTGATGTCACAGCTCACCTTCTCCTCCTGTATAATGACTGATAACACCTCTATAAACAGTAGATAACACAGGATCCACCATTTGCAATAGGTGATGTCACAGCTCACCTCCTCCTCCTCCTGTACAATGACTAATAACACCTCTATATAAGGTAGATAACACAGGGTCCACCATTCCCAATAGGTGATGTTACATCCATAGGCGGATTATAATGAGGGCAATCTGGGCTACCTCCCAGGGCCCAGGACTCCGGGGGGGAGGGGCCCATGGCCAGATTGCCCTCACTATAATGTTTTGTGTGCTGCCATTGGTGGCGCAAGTGTTGTAAATCCGGGGACTTCTTTGCCTGAGCCCCGGACCTCCTTGACTACTACCGCACTTAACTGTACAGAGCAGAGGAGAACTGCGCCGGTCCCCAACCAACTGAGGGGCCCGCAGTCTTAGCAGCCGCCGGCCGGCACTGTACTCACACTGTATATAGGGAGCTGCGTGCGGCCTCACACTGTATATAGGGAGCTGCATGCGGCCTCACACTGTATATAGGGAGCTGCGTGTGGCCTCACAGTGTATATAGGGAGCGTGCGGCCTCACAGTGTATATAGGGAGCTGCATGCAGCCTCACACTGTATATAGGGAGCTGCGTGCAGGCTCACAGTGTATGTAGGGAGCTGCATGCGGCCTCAGTGTATATAGGAAGCTGCGTGCGGCCTCACAGTGTATATAGGGAGCTGCGTGCAGCCTCACAGTGTATATAGGGAGCTGCGTGTGGCCTCACACTCTATATAGGGAGCTGCCTACGGCCTCACACTGTATATAGGGAGCTGCGTGCGGCCTCACACTGTATATAGGGAGCTGCGTGCTGCCTCACACTCTATATAGGGAGCTGCGTGCGGCCTTACACTGTATATAGGGAGCTGCATGCGGCCTCACACTGTATATAGGGAGCTGCGTGTGGCCTCACAGTGTATATAGGGAGCGTGCGGCCTCACAGTGTATATAGGGAGCTGCATGCAGCCTCACACTGTATATAGGGAGCTGCGTGCGGGCTCACAGTGTATGTAGGGAGCTGCATGCGGCCTCAGTGTATATAGGAAGCTGCGTGCGGCCTCACAGTGTATATAGGGAGCTGCATGCAGCCTCACAGTGTATATAGGGAGCTGCGTGTGGCCTCACACTCTATATAGGGAGCTGCCTACGGCCTCACACTGTATATAGGGAGCTGCGTGCGGCCTCACATTGTATATAGGGAGTTGCGTTCTGCCTCATAGTGTATATACGGAGCTGCGTACGGCCTCACACTGTATATAGGGAGCTACGTGCGGCCTCACACTGTATATGGGGAGTTGCATTCTGCCTCATAGTGTATATAAGGAGCTGCGTGCAGCCTCACACTGTATATAGGGAGATGCGTTCGGCCTCATAGTGTATCTAGGGAGCTACGTGCGGCCTCACACTGTATATATAGGGAGCTGCGTGCGGCCTCATAGTCTATATAGGGAGTTGGGTGCGGCCTCACACTGTATCTAGGGAGCTGCGTGCGGCCTCACAATGTATCTAGGGAGCTGAGTGCGGCCTCACACTGTATATAGGGAGCTGCGTGCGGCCTCACAGTGTATATAGGGAGCTGGGTGCGGCCTCACAGTGTATGTAGGGAGCTGCGTGCGGCCTCAGTGTATGTATAGGGAGCTGCGTGCGGCCTCATAGTGTATATAGGGAGCTGCGTGCGGCCTCACACTGTATATAGGGAGCTGCGTGCGGCCTCACACTCTATATAGGGAGCTGCGTACGGCCTCACACTGTATATAGGGAGCTGCGTGCGGCCTCACACTGTATATAGGTGTAGCATCGGCGTCTCTGCCCCCTGACAGGCAGAGACGCCGTCCCCCTTACCACCGCGCTCCTGGCCCGGCGTCTTTCGGCCCTCCTGCTGCTGCTGCTGCCGGCGCGCGCAGCTTCCCGAGCACTGTGCTTAGGGCGCACGCACACAGGCTCCCTCCCTCTTAAAGGGGCCACGTGCACCGTCCTAAGGAGTCCCCGGCCAATGGCCGGAGGACCTCTCATATAAAAGGCACCTCCTCCAAAATGGAGGTGCCCGTGCAAGGTTGTAGCTCTGTGTTTTAAACTCTGCTTCAGCCCTCAGGTCCCGCTGCTAGTCTGACTACCAGTCCAGTCCGCCAGCCTGACTACCAGTCCAGTCCGCCAGCCTGTCCACTTGTGTCCCCCAGCCAAGTACACTCTCCAGCCCGACGGTTTGCCTACCGTCCTAACCTGCCAGTCTGTCTATGGGCCAGGCTTGCCTGCCTACCCGGAGAATGTACCAGTTATCTGCCGTGCCTGCCAGCCAGCCTACTTGGAGGCTCCTGCCAGTTACCCGTGGTGTCTGCCTGTGCGTCTTCCCGGATCACCCGTCAGCCTGCCTGCCGTGCTCATCTGCTGTGCCGGTCAGTCCCTGCCTTCTGACCCGTGGGAGTCACCTGCTCTCATACAAGGACTGGTCCAGAGTAGCACCTGGTCCCTCTGCTCGGTCCTTCCCTGGTTCACGGAGTCGATTGACCCGCCGTGCGACCTTGGTCAGTCCGAGTTGATACCTAGTTACACCCCTAGGGTCCCTCCTTGCACCGCAGCAGAGAGGTTCCACCACCCGGATCCATAACAGTTTGCATGGGCCATGGAACCCGGTGGCCCCCAGGCTCCTTCACTTGCTGACCTGTACCAGGAGGTTTCTCGTCAGAGATCCCAACAGGAAACCATCCTGACCCACCTGCGGTCTGTCAACTCTCGCCTGTCCGTCTCACCAGTATCCGCCTTGAGCCGAGTGACACCCGCTCCGGCGGCGCCTCTGCCTACCAGTGCCACGGCATCCAGCTCAGGACCCCGGCTCTCTGCGCCTCCTCGTTTTGGGGGTGACCCCGTCTTATGTCGGGGTTTTCTGAACCAGTGCACACTGCACTTTGAACTACTGGCACATCAGTTTCCCTCCGACCGGGCCAAGGTGGCGTTCATCATGTCTCACCTCACAGGGGAAGCATTGGCATGGCTAAACCCTCTATGGGAGAGAGGGGATCCCCTGGTGTCCGATCATCCGGCTTTCCTCACTGCCTTCCGGAAGGTCTTTGATGAGCCCGGACGAAGGACTTCTACTGCCTCCTCATTGCTCCGACTCCGCCAAGGGAGTCTCACCGGGGGCCAGTATGCCATACAGTTCCGTATCCTCGCTTCTGAGCTTGCATGGAACAACGAGGCCCTGGTGTCCACCTTCTGGGAGGTTCTTTCCGGACGGATCAAGGACGAGCTAGCCGGCCGGGACATTCCTACCACCCTGGATGACCTGGGGTCACTAGCCACCTGGATTGACATCCGTTTCCTGGAACGAGCTAAGGAGACTACCCATGAGAGAAGATTTCCCTGTCTTGCTCCTGTTTTCCAGAAACCTGCCTCCCAACCTGCAACTCCCCGGGCACGCTCGCCCGAACCCATGCAGATCGACCAGACCAAGATGGTCAAGTCTCGCCAAGAAACACGCCGTGCCGAGGGGAGCTGTTTCTACTGTGGTAGTAAGGAGCATCTGATCCGTTCCTGCCCGGAGAAGCCGGGAAACTCCAGTGTCTAGGACCACTCGGAGAGGTCGTCCTAGGCAAGAGTAAATCCTCTCCGTTCTTGACTCTATCCGTTTCTATTTCCTGTGGAGAGACCCGCTTCTTTGAAACCGCCCACCTGGATTCCGGAGCTGCTGGGAATCTCATTTCTCAGTCCCTTGTAGAGAAGTATCAAATTCCCACCAAACCTCTGGCTGAACCATTGGCAGTCGCTTCCGTGGATGGAAGACTCCTTCCTGTGACCATCTTGCTCGTCACAGAGCCTGTAACCCTTCAGGTGGGAATGTTGCACTCAGAGAGGATCTCCTTCCATGTGCTATCTGGACTCTCTCACTCCCTTTTGCTAGGTCTACCCTGGCTACAGAGACATGAACCCTTTCTGAATTGGCGATCCGGTGAGGTGCTCCGTTGGGGGCAGGATTGCCATGATACCTGCCTGGTTCTGGTTCGACCTCCGTCTACTCCGGCTAATTTACCTGGTCTGCCGGCACCTTACTGGTCCTATGCAGATGTCTTCGACAAGAAGGAGGCAGAGACACTGCCACCTCATAGGCCATATGATTGCCCTATCGACCTGGTACCCAGTGCCACTCCACCCCATGGGCGTATCTACCCCTTGTCGCTGGCAAAAACCCGGGCCATGTCGGAGTACATCGAAGAAAATCTGGCTAGGGGATTCATCCAGAAATCTACCTCTCCGGCTGGAGCTGGATTCTTCTTCTTCTACGCCCCTGTATCGATTATAGGGGACTTAACCAGATTACTATCAAAAATAAATACCCCCTGCCAGTCATCTCAGCGCTGTTCGACCGCCTTAAAGGCGTGAAGATCTTCTCCAAGCTCGATCTTCGTGGGGCGTATAACTTGGTCCGGATCCGCCAAGGAGACGAGTAGAAGACCGCATTCCATACCCGGGACGGCCACTATGAATACCGTGTGATGCCCTTCGGCCTCTGTAATGCTTCAGCCGTCTTCCAAGAACTAGTTAACGACATCTTCCGTGACCTCTTATATTCATGCGTGGTGGTGTACCTGGACAACATCTTGGTCTTCTCTCCAGATCTACCCACACATCGGAGGGATGTTCGTCAGGTCCTGCTTAGGCTCAGGCAGAATCACCTATACGCAAAATTTGAGAAATGCCTCTTTGAGCAGACCTCTCTTCCATTCCTGGGCTATATTATCTCTAAGACTGGTCTACGGCTGGACCCCGAGAAGGTCTCTGCCGTCCTAAAGTGGCCCGGACCGGAGGGGTTGAAGACGATTCAGCAATTCCTGGGCTTCGCTAACTATTACCGCCTCTTCATCCCGCATTTCTCTTCCCGGACTGCACCCATCTCTGCGCTCACCCGTAAGGGTGCTAATCCTAAGGAATGGATGTCCGAAGCAGAGGAAGCCTTCCTCTCCTTAAAACAAGCCTTCTCTTCTGCCCCGGTGCTGCACCGTCCGGATTGCAACAAACAGTTCTTTCTGGAGGTTGATGCTTCCTCTTCCGGAGCCGGAGCGGTGCTCACCCAGAAATCTCCGTCCGGGAAAAATGTAACCTGCAGCTTCTTCTCCAAGCTCTTCTCCTCGTCCGAGAGCAACTATTCCATAGAAGACCGAGAACTGCTAGCCATCAAATTGGCGCTGGAGGAGTGGCGTTACCTGCTAGAGGGGGCTCTGCACCCGGTGGTCATCTATACTGACCACAAAAACCAGGCATATCTACAAAATGCCCAAAGACTCAATCCGCGTCAGGCCCGGTGGTCTTTGTTCTTCGCCCGTTTCAACTGTACCCTACATTACCGCCCTGCGGACAAGAACGTTAAAGCCGACGCTTTGTCTCGAACCTTCCTGTCTTCCGATCAAGAGGAGGAGCATATGCATGTCATCGATCCCTCCAAAGTGATGAATGTGGCTCCCTTGGACCTGTCTCGTCTCCCACCCGGTAAGATGTTTGTAGCGGTTCGGATCGTAAGAAGGTTCTTCACTGGGGTCATTCATCTAAACTAGCCTTCCATGCTGGCCAGCGGAGGACCTTCCTGCTCATTACCCAGCATTACTGGTGGCCTTCCCTGTACAAGGATGTTGTAGACTTCGTCACGGCCTGTTCATCCTGTGCCCACAACAAGGTTCCCAGACGTCTTCAGGCCAGCCGTCTCCTACCTCTTCCCGTACTTGCTGCCCCGTGGCAACACATTGCTATGGACTTTATTACTGATCTCCCTGTTTCTGCCGGTTGTACTGTCATTTGGGTTGTCGCTGACCGCTTTTCTAAAATGGCCCACTTTATCCCTCTGCCTGGTCTCCCGTCTGCATCTGTGCTGGCTAAGGACTTCATCCATCACATCTTTCACCTCCACGGCCTACCCCTCCACATTGTGTCTGATCGAGGGGTCCAGTTCACTTCGCGCTTCTGGAGAGCTATGTGTAAGCTGCTGGATGTCTCTCTGGATTTCTCCTCTGCTTATCATCCTCAGTCCAATGGCCAAGTGGAACGTATCAACCAGATCCTTACCAGCTTCCTCCGGCACTTCGTCAACGCTCACCATACCGATTGGGTAGAACTCCTACCATGGGCCGAGTTCTCCTATAATAACCATGAGAGCGAATCTTCTTCCAAGTCCCCGTTCTTTGTGGTCTACGGTCAACACCCACGGATTCCGTTTCCCGTCTCCGCTTCAGTGGACAATCCTGCCGCGGAGTCTCTGGTCAGCGAATTTTCCACCATTTGGGAGGACACTAGATCCGCACTTCTTCAATCCTCCGAGCGGATGAAGAGACATGCTGATAAGAGACATCTGGATCCGCCTCAATTCCGTTTGGCTCTCCTCCATGTTCGTCTCAAAATACCCTCCTATAAGTTGGGTCCACGGTTCATCGGTCCATTTGAAGTCCTCAAGCAAATCAATCCAGTGGCCTACAAGTTAAAACTCCCGGCCACCTTACGGATTCCCAACTCCTTCCACGTATCTCTCCTCAAACCGGTTGTTCTTAATTCTTTTTCCGACGATCCAGGTACCTCCCCAGCTGCGGTCTCCGCTGAGGACGTCTATGAGGTAGAGAACATTCTGGCCACCAAGAGGGTAAGAGGAAAAACCTTTTTTCTGGTGGATTGGAAGGGGTTTGGCCCAGAGGAGAGAACTTGGGAACCCAGGGAGAACATCCACGCCCCGCTTCTTCTTAAAAAAATTTTTTCGGGCCTAAAAAAGAGGGGGCGTAAAGGGGGTGTACTGTAGCATCGGCGTCTCTGACCCCTGACAGGCAGAGACGCCGTCCCCCTTACCGCCGTGCTCCTGGCCCGGCGTCTTTCGGCCCTCCTGCTGCTGCTGCCGGCGCGCGCAGCTTTCCGAGCGTTGTGCTTAGGGCGCGCGCTCCCTCCCTCTTAAAGGGGCCGCGCGCGCCGTCCTAAGGAGTCCCCGGCCAATGGCCGGAGGACCTCTCATATAAAAGGCACCTCCTCCAAAATGGAGGTGCCCGTGCAAGGTTGTAGCTCTGTGTTCTAAACTCTGCTTCAGCCCTCAGGTCCCGCTGCTAGTCTATAGGGAGCTGCATGCGGCCTCACACTGTTTATAGGGAGCTGTGTGCGGCCTCACACTGTATATATAGGGAGCTGCGTGCAGCCTCACACTGTATATAGGGAGCTATATGGAGGCCCATACTGGATATAGGGAGCTATGTGGGGGCTTATACTGGATATAGGGAGCTATGTGGGGACTATAACTGTATATAGGGGGAAGTCCGCATGCTTAATTGTGCTCAATATTAAGTCATGAAATTAAATGAAAATTATTATAATTAATAAGTTATTGTTAATATTGAGCAGAATTAATTTCAGCCTATTGATTTGGCCTCCACAACAGTCACGGTCTCTCATGTGGCCCCTCGGGAAAATTAATCTCCCCCCTGCTCTATTTGATACTGATCTATACAAGGGAAACATTTGCGCAGCACGTTATGCACGCCACTATCTGTCTTTTTCCATCTACAGATCTGCACCAGAGCACCTGTGTGTTACTCACATGACCTATCACATGATCTATCAAAAAGGGAACAAATGACATTGGGTACCTGGGGGGGCCCACACCTTCTAAACTGCCCGGGGCCCTGGCTACTCTTAATCCACCCCTGGTCACATCTCACCTCTTCCTACTGTACAATGACTGATAATGGGTTTACAGTGGCTTAGAGACGCTCACTATTGGCAATAAAACTGAGAAAGAAGTTGTGCTTTCATCGTGGGCACAAGTCTAAATCCGGTATCTTGCCAACCTGCTCCAATTGGGGTTTTCAAGCCTCAAGAAGTGTGGCCCACCATGGAACGTCTCTAAGAATTTTCTTGGTGGTCTTATGATTATCATTAATGGAGTGAAGAGAAAGACCGCCTTTGTAGATGCTGTTCCTGATTCTCTATTATACTACCCGTTTCTATGCTAAAATGGGATCTTCACCAGGTACCACAAGAGATAGAGGTTGCCCTTTTTAGCTCCATGATTGAGACCGCAATTTTTTTTAGGGCTTCTACAAGACTCTTTTATTGGGTCTTAGTGCAGATTTGACCTCTTGGTCACTACCCAATGTGTGAGAGTGCTCTGAAGTACGGAGGGAACTTCTAAAGACGCCTTTAATCCGTAAATGGCTTGGCTTGAACAATCAATGAAACCAACCATCATTTTCTTTTATAAAGAAGCTGGTAAACTCCAGTAAATAGTTTTTCCTTGATCTTATACTACTTTGCAAAACTTTTTTTAGGAGTTGCAGATTTTGTGGTGGATACATGGGTAATTGAGAGCAGATTGTGGATTTTAACTTCCCTGTTGAAAAACCCCAACATACATTGACGTGCTGCAGAGTTCAAATCTGTACCACAGGTCAATTTCTGAATGGATTACAGCAGCACTAATATTTGTTAAGATCTCATCTACTTTGGTGCTACTGTAATGAGCAAAATACGGATTGAAAATATGCAGTGTTTTTGCGCATATGAACATCCCCTTAAATGAATGCCCACCTTCCAATTCCAACAAAACATCTTTAGAGCAGTCAGAGCTCCATTTTTCTGATACAGGGTTCATAATTCCTCGTGTAGACAAAGAGAAAAATGTGCAGTAATACCATTTTCCAACAAAAAGGATAAGTTAAAATATAATAATAATAATAATTTATAATTATAACATTATAAGAAAGCACAGATTTTTGGACCAAAAATAACTTGATAAAAGGCAGAGAGAGACTTTAAAGGGGAGCTATCATCATAAAATTGCCTATTGTTTAAATCAGGTTTTTGTGTTACGTGTATACTTTTATTTTTGGCAATGTTTTTTTTATGTTCTGTTTTGTATTAAAACTAAAAAATAGAAATAATTATAGAAAAAGATGGAAATCTGGCAGTTTTCATACCGGCCACTGGGGATTTTTAGGCTGTAACTTCCTGTTGTTACAGGAAATTAACATTTACAGTACAGACCAAAAGTTTGGACACACCTCATTTAAAGATTTTTCTGTATTTTCATGACTTTGAAAATTGTACATTCACACTGAAGGCATCAAAACTATGAAATAACACATGTGGAATTATATACTTAACAAAAAAGTGTGAAACAACTGAAAATATGTCTTATATTCTAGGTTCTTCAAAGTAGCCACCTTTTACTTTGATGACTGCTTTGCACACTCTTGGCATTCTCTTGATGAGCTTCAAGAGGTAGTCACCGGAAATGGTTTTCACTTCAAAGGTGTGCCCTGTCAGGTTTAATAAGTGGGATTTCTTGCCTTATAAATGGGGTTGGGACCATCAGTTGTGTTGTGCAGAAGTCAGGTGGATACACAGCTGATAGTCCTACTGAATAGACTGTCAGAATTTGTATTATGGCAAGAAAAAAGCAGCTAAGTAAAGAAAAACGAGTGGCCATCATTACTTTAAGAAATGAAGGTCAGTCAGTCCGAAAAATTGGGCAAACTTTGAATGTGTCCCCAAGTGTAGTTGCAAAAACCATCAAGCGCTACAAAGAAGCTGGCTCACATGAGGACCACCCCAGGAAAGGAAGACCAAGAGTCACCTCTGCTTCTGAGGATAAGTTTATCCGAGTCACCAGCCTCAGAAATCGCAGGTTAACAGCAGCTCAGATTAGAGACCAGGACAATGCCACACAGAGTTCTAGCAGCAGACACATCTCTACAACAACGGTTAAGAGGAGACTTTGTGCAGCAGGCCTTCATGGCAAAATAGCTGCTAGCAAACCACGGCTAAGGACAGGCAACAAGCAGAAGAGACTTGTTTGGGCTAAAGAACACAAGGAATGGACATTAGACCAGTGGAAATCTGTGTTTTGGTCTGATGAGTCCAAATTTGAGATCTTTGGCTCCAACCACCGTGTATTTGTGCGACGCAGAAAAGGTAAACGGGTGGACTCTACATGCCTGGTTCCCACCGTGAAGCATGGAGGAGGAGGTGTGATGGTGTGGGGGTGCTTTGCTGGTGACACTGTTGGGGGTTTATTCAAAATTGAAGGCATACTGAACCAGCATGGCTACCACAGCATCTTGCAGCGGCATGCTATTCCATCCGGTTTGCGTTTAGTTGGACCATCATTTATTTTTCAACAGGACAATGACCCCAAACACACCTCCAGGCTGTGCAAGGGCTATTTGATCAAGAAGGAGAGTGATGGGGTGCTACGCCAGATGACCTGGCCTCCACAGTCACCAGACCTGAACCCAATCGAGATGGTTTGGGGTGAGCTGGACCGCAGAGTAAAGGTAAAAGGGCCAACAAGTGCTGAGCATCTCTGGGAACTCCTTCAAGATTGTTGGAAGACCAATTCCGGTGACTACCTCTAGAAGCTCATCAAGAGAATGCCAAGAGTGTGCAAAGTAGTCATCAAAGCAAAAGGTGGCTACTTTGAAGAACCTAGAATATAAGACATATTTTCGGTTGTTTCACACTTTTTTGTTAAGTATATAATTCCACATGTGTTAATTCATAGTTTTTGATGCCTTCAGTGTGAATGTACAATTTTCAAAGTCATGAAAATACAGAAAAATCTTTAAATGAGATGTGTCCAAACTTTTGGTCTGTACTGTATATTAGCCACAATGAACAAACTCCAACCTTATCATTTGTAATGTAGCATCCAATGAGGGGCAGGGTTCGCTGTAATATTGCCAACAGTGATTACTGAATCCTGTGAAATCAGCTTTAAACAAAGGTGTTACCAGTCCTTGTAATCCTGGCTCTTGTTAGGCTCAGATCTTTTTGCGTACACGGACCACGGGAGTTTTTGCAACTGGCAGGATGGGACATGGCGTCCTCAGGAATCTTGGGAGCAGCAGGAAGGATGAAGTGAAGTCAGCAGGGATAGAAGCAGGACAGCACAGTGTGCACAGGAGATGGATTATACCAAACTATAGTCTTGAATCACAATCTGAAGTCACAGGTGTGTGTTCTAATGGCCTTAAATAGGATCATGGAGATGACATCACTGAGCAATGCCAGGCAACCTGCAAAACCCGACGTGGAGCACAACCGAGGGCAGCAGTCTGAGGTGAAGGAAGTCGAGCCCGGAGGTACCCGGGACAGGTATGTAACAAAATTGCTGCAAACTCTTCCTGAAAGAACAGGAATTAAGAGTCCGAGATTTTTAATTCTGGTTTTATTTCTTAAATTGTACTATGAAAAAAAAAAGCACCAAATATTTTTATAAAATTCATGTAACAAAAACCTGATTTATTCAATAGGTTATTTTCAGATGACAACTTCCCATTAAACATTCAGTAGTCAGGAGCAATCAATATGACTGTAATAAATGTATAATAATTCATCTAGATATCTGCTGTCCAAGAGTGAAATATGGAATAAGGATGTCCAAGGAGGCCCAAGAGTGAAAGATGGAATAAGGATGTCCAAGGAGGTCCAAGAGTGGAAGATGAAATAAGGATGTCTAAGGATGTCCAAGAGGGGAAGATGGAATAAGGATGTCCAAGTGTGGAAGATGGAATAAGGATGTCCAAGGATGTCCACGAGGGGAAGATGGAATTAGGATGTCCAAGTGTGGAATATGGATAAGGATGTCCAAGGATGTGTAAAAGTGGAAGATGAAATAAGGATGTCCAAGGATGTCCAAGAGGGAAGTTGGAATAAGGATGTCCAAGTCTGAAAGATGGAATAAGGATGTCCAAGAGGGAAAGATGGAATAAGGATGTCCAAGTGTGACAGCTGGAATAAGGATGTCCAAGGATGTCCAAAAGTGGAAGATGGATTAAGGATTTCCAAGAGTGGAAAATGGAATAAGGATGTCCAAGGATGTCCAAGAGTGAAAGATGGAATAAGGATGTCCAAGGATATCCAAGAGAGGAAGATGGACTAAGGCCTCATTCAGACATCAGTTTTTCTTGTACGACTGCTATCCCATTTTTTTCACAGATAGCACTCGAACCTAATATAGTCTGTGGGGCTGTTCACATGTCCAATTTTTTTTTTTATTGGACCAAGTGGTTAGTGTAAAATCACGGAGACATGTAGAATCAAACTTGGCAATGACAGTCTATGGGTCCGTGAAAAAAATGCATCTGTGTGCTGTCTGTTTTTCACTGACTGATAGGAGAAGGTGAAGAAACATTTTTTCCTCATCAGTGAAAGAAAATGATGAAGCTCTGATGAAAATCATTGATGAAACTCGGTCCGTTTTTCTCGTACGTCAAAAAAACCCTGACCTCTGAATGAGCCCTTATTATATATTTCTATTTTGCTGGCATTTTTATTGTGTCCTTATTGTTTATTCCCATAATTTTAATGTGTTTTTTATATACAATTTTATAATACATTTTAATAAAAAAAAACTTTAACAATTCATCTAGATTCATATTTTAATGAAAAGTTAAAAAAAAAATTTAACTTTCCTTTAAATCATTCTACCAAAAAGGATGTAATACGACACATCACAGATAAACTAACCACAGCAACAGGTGGAAAATAAAGCACATTTCATCAGCCTGCTACCATTCCAGAGAAGAATCTGTCCACAAGTCTTTAAATAATCAAAAGTGGGTTTCCGTTGGGCTTGTAAAATAGCAGAAAATAATAAACAGCGGCCACAGAGCTCAGCCACCCGAATGGGGGAACTTCTGCTGTGTCATCTTTCCACTACAGACCTCGGCCAGGCTGAAACATGCTGCGGAAGAAATTCTGTTCATCCTCTTGGGAACCTTAACGCATATGTGATACCCCAGCAGGAAATTGGAGGAGTATAATTACACTTTTGTTATATATAGGCAGTGACAAATTGAAAACATCTCAAAAAAGACTTTTGCAGCCACAGACTATCACTTTCCTTACAGATTTTTCCGATGAAACGGACAAAGTCGTATTGTCTTCTGGCGTTTTGTACTTCCATGAATATATATGATACAGATATATCGAAGATTGTCTTGACTCAAACATGTTACATTAGGGGCAAATCTAAGAAGGGTTTTAATGGTTCCATTTTAGGACCATGATGGAATCTCTTAGAAGGTCTTCGTTAGATTTAAGAGATCTCTTCTCATCTTCATTTATGGTTCTTGATGGATGGTAATATTTTTGGTTGCTCTTTTTAGGGCTGCTTTTTATCACCCTGGTCAATAGCAGGGTAAAGCAGTGCAGAAAGGCTGCGTGGCTCCTTATTACTGAGCCATACGGCTTCTGCACACTGCTTTCATACAGGAGCCACCTCCATATGTATGGAAATATTCTCAACTAGAGGCTTTGCTGCTAATGAAGAATACCTTTATAACCACACAATCAAATAGAACAGACCATAATAACATTATAGGTCTTCATAGGTTCTGTAAGGGCTTATGATCTCGTAGGTGTGTCATTGCATGGAGATATGATCTGGCCATGGGCATGTATTTTAGGTCCTCCATACGCATCAAAATAAAGCCATCCAAACCCATCAATTTCATTGTGTGACGACTAGTGTTGAGCGATACCTTCCGATATCAGGAAATATCGGATCGAATTGGATCGGGCCGATACCCAAAAAGTATCGGATATCGCCGATTCCGATACCGGAAACCAATGCAAGTCAATGGGACACAAATATCGGAATGAAAATAAACCTTTTCTTTCCTTGTAGGTTAATTCTACATGAAGGAAAACAACTAACAATAATGTAGAATGTATTGGGGGAGGTGGTTGCCCAAATCGATGGGAACAGTGCTCACAGTGAAACATGAAAAGCCGGAAATTCAGCAGCGGCATACACCGGTACCCGACAATTTATAACAGAAAGAATAGAGCTTTACACATAGATTAGATAGATAGAAACATGTCAGTCACATATATAAGAAGTACAGTGACAGTGTTGCTTACTGTACTTGTCATTTAGTGTAAAGGATTTATTAAAAAAAATATTAGTGTTTTCATGCACTGTCTCTTTAAAAAAGCCGGCCAGCAATTCAGCAGCGGTACCCGACAATTTAGAATAGAAAAAATAGAGAATCACACATAGATTAGATAGATAGAAACATGTCAGTCACATATATAATAAGTACAGTGATAGTGTTGATTACTGTACTTGTCATTTAGTGTTAAAATAAAGGATTTATTAAAAAAAAAATTGGCGTGGGGTTCCCCCTAATTTTAGTCTCTAGCGGAGGTTAAGCAGACGGCTGGGGCAGATGTTTGAAGCCTGGGAAGGGGGTAATACCCACGGAGCTTCCCAGACTACTAATATCAGCCCCCAGCTGAATACCTAGCCTTTACTAGCTATTAAAATGGGGGACCACCCCAAAAAAATGACGTGGGGTCCCCCCTATTTTAATAGCTAGCAAAGGCTAGGCAGACAGCTGGGGGCTGATATTAATAGCCCAGGAAGGGTGCCATGAATATTGGCCCCCTCCCAGGCTAGAAACACCAGCCGTCAGCCGCCCCAGAAATGGCGCATCCATAGGATGCGCCAATTCTGGCACTTAGCCTCGCTCTTCCACGCTGCCCTGGTGCGGTGGCAGGGGGTAATAGGGTTGGGGTTCATGTCAGCGCCAGCTGCCATGAAGCCCAGGTTAGTAATGATGGGCGTCTATAAGACACCCCCATTACTAATCTACAAAGTGTTAAAAAGAAAAAAACACACACTACACCCAGAAAAAAATAATTTATTTGAAATAAAACACACCATTTTATTTAATTCTTAGTTTACTAAAAAAAAATAGTTACCTGTCCACGTTCCTGCGCTGATCTCCCATGCACAGCTGTCACATCTGGAGATGGTGACAGCTGTGCATGGCTGCTGTAAGCTCACGCTGCCGGGAACACGTCCGCTCCCGGCAGCAGGAGCCCCTGACTGAGGTCACCGGAGTGCATTCAGGCAGCGCAGCTCCGGAGACCTCCTTTACGGCACTGCTGTACCGTGGAAATTTCTCACGATACAGCAGGGCCGTATAGCAGCTAACCGGAGCAGCGCTGCCTGAAGTCCGGCGAACCCGCTTATGCAATGACGGGGCTGCTTTACGGCCCCGTCACTCTAGCGGCGGCAGCGGTTCAGAGCGGTCACATTCTATGTGGCTGCTCTAAACTGGAGATCATCGTGGGACACTCTTGGACTACTACGGAGGGGTAAGGATAAGGTTGTGGTTTATTATTTTATATTTTATTACAGGAGATCGATGGCTTCGGGGAATTAGGTGTCTAGGTGAGTATAGGTGTAGTTTTTTATTTTTTACTTTATTTTAGGTGGCGATCGGCGGGGACAGGTAATGTATGAACTAATTTATTGTAGGTAACCACTGGCCACCAATGACATGTATTTAACATTTATTGGGGACACAGTAGGGCAATTTATATAGCAGGATCAGGCTGATGGGAACTACTGCTCCCATCGAGCTGATCCTGCTGGCAGGAGTGGACGGGGGACAGACATAGGCCGATGGGAGTAGTAGTGTCACATCGGCCTATGTCTGCCTGCACGCAGACACCGGCAGACATCGCACAGACACCGCGCACACCCGCAGACATCGCACAGACACCGCACACATCGCACAGACACCGCACACACCCCCAGACATCGCACAGACACCGCGCACACCCGCACACACCCGCAGACATCGCACAGACACCGCGCACACACACGCGGACATCGCATAGACACCGCACACACACCCGCAGACATTGCATAGACTACGTGCACACACCCGCAGACATTGCACAGACACAACACACACTCGCAGACATCGCGCACACACTAATCATGACGTTTTTCAAAGTGACATTAGTCTAGATACAATATTTCTTATATTTTCATGTATGGAGTGCCGAAGTTCTTTTTGCAATTGAGATTACTCTTTTCTTCAGAGCACCCGAATAGACCAGTGAGCGACCCCTCTCTTTTTTCTATTAATCATTTTTGGGATCCCGCTCCTGGAGCATTGCAGCAGGTACGTGTTCACACTATTAGAAGTTTGACAGCCTTTTTTCTGACCATGTGTCCCTCCCATTCAGTCACAGGTGGTTTTAACTAGCTCTACCAGCCCATACATTGTAGGTTAAAAGCCCAAGCAAAGACATATTGTCCATACAGGCTTACAGCCCAAGAGTGGCATATCCAGTGGTAGCGTAGCGTAGTTTCCCATCATACGAAGGTGACCTTGTCGTGGTTGATGGGCACACATAAATTGGCCAAATTATGCGCAAAAAACCTTCATTTTTCAAAGTGACATTAGTCTAGATACAATATTTCTTATATTTTCATGTATGGAGTGCCGAAGTTCTTTTTGCAATTGAGATTACTCTTTTCTTCAGAGCACCCAAATAGACCAGTGAGCGACCCCTCTCTTTTTTCTATTAATCATTTTTGGGATCCCGCTCCTGGAGCATTGCAGCAGGTACGTGTTCACACTATTAGAAGTTTGACAGCCTTTTTTCTGACCATGTGTCCCTCCCATTCAGTCACAGGTGGTTTTAACTAGCTCTACCAGCCCATACATTGTAGGTTAATAGCCCAAGCAAAGACATATTGTCCATACAGGCTTACAGCCCAAGAGTGGCATATCCAGTGGTAGCGTAGCGTAGTTTCCCATCATACGAAGGTGACCTTGTCGTGGTTGATGGGCACACATAAATTGGCCAAATTATGCGCAAAAAACCTTCATTTTTCAAAGTGACATTAGTCTAGATACAATATTTCTTATATTTTCATGAATGGAGTGCCGAAGTTCTTTTTGCAATTGGTCTGGGAGGTGAGGCTGACCTGTGCGGCCGTGGGAAAGTTCATGTGAGTTCATGCAATGCAGTGAAGCATGAACAGCTGATCGGCATCACCTGATACCTCAGCTGCTCATTTGAAATAACCGGCGGGAAAGCGCAGCACAGAACGGGAAAGCCGGCGGTGAAGTCTTTTCACTGCCGGCTTCCCCGCCCGGGTCCTTCGCTCCCCGCTCCTTGGTGCTGCGTTCCCCGCCCGGTCCTAACTTACGATCGGGATGGGAGGTGGCGAGGGGAGCGGAGGATCGGGGTCGGAGGCTGCGGGGAAGCAGTATGGGGCTGTGTGATTGTTTAAAAGCCGGCGGCTTTTTACCGCCCGCCGGCTTTTAAACAATCAGGAGAATTCTCCCACGCTGGGATGGAATTCTGATGACAGGCTGGATCGCAGCTGAGTGCTGCCATCCAGCTTGTCATCCTTCAGAGACACTGCAGAGCGCAGGCATTATGGGAACTTCCGATTCCGGTATTCGATATTGTAAAAGTATCGGAATTAAGTATCGGAATTCCGATACCGCGAATATCGGCCTATACCCGATGTTTCAGTATCGGAATGCTCAACACTAGTGACGACCAATGTGTATATGGGTTTCCCACCTAGTTATCTATTTGAAAGACCTTTTCATTTTCAAGAGATAAGTCACTGACAGAGATATTAGGCAACATCTTTTCTCTTCACTTCCCATTGAAAACACATGATACAAGTGGAATGGAAGTTAGACAACTTGTGGGAAACTTCATCAACATAGAAATGTTGCTGTTACTCACCTATAACCCAGAAGCACCTGGCCCTGATCCTTTCTCTTATGACCAGCTTTCTCTGTATTAGATTACTCCAGGTTATACTGGTAACCGGTTGTCATGCAAGGTGTGGGAAAGACTAAGTGCAATACGAAGGGAAGACTGGGAGGAAGCCCAAACACTAGGGAAAGGGGGAGTGGAGACCCATAGGCAGATCTAATATCACCCTGCCTACCCTACCTTCCCTATATAGGTTCTGTGGCGCCCCTGAGAGTTCGGTCGCCACAGAGGTACTGCATCTCACCCAGAGGTGTGGTATCTCCCTTCTCTCAGGTAAGGAGGGAGTGCTGCACAGAACCCCAACACCTACATCCAACACTACACTACCCCAGGCCAGCAGGAGGGGCAAGACGCAATGTAGTTTTCTGCTGACCCTGGCTGGGGTGGGGGGAACCCAAAGTTAGGGGGAACCAGTAGTGGTTGTGGGTGGAGGAAGTAGTTCATGGGAGCACTCATACAGTAAAGATATAAAATAGGGAAGCCATCTTGGAGTCTTGGCTAGTAGTTGGAGAACAGTTTGGGAGCAGGGTCTCTCTAGGAGCTCAGCTCCACTTTAAGGGCCCAGGACTGAGGCGCAAGAGGGGAGCAGGGAGGAAGCTCAGTTCTGAAGAAGGGATCCCAGGGGGTATGACGAGTGCAGGCGGCACCCGTACACCCCGAACCTGCCAGGTGTCAGGAGGATCTAGGCCGCAAGAAGGGGACCAGCCCCTGGCCTAGTCGTGCAGCTTCAAGCCTCGGCTGGAAAAAACGGAGGCTTCTGACTTCTATAGCACTTCAATCCAAGTAAGGACAAGCAGGTCTGTGCAACTCCGACGGACAGGGGGGACCTCGCAGCACCCGAATAGGATTCACAGTGAGAAGCGCAGGGCAGGAGGGAGTAAAGACCCAGCGTAAAGTCGGTCTAGGAAGGTACATATGAAAGTGGGATCCTGCCAGGTACACCCGAGCTGCTTGAGGAAGGACTGAACCCCTGCCCGGTGAATGCAGTGCGACGTGGAGGCTTACACCAGTGCTGTGCACCTGGGGAACTTGAACAGAACTGTGAGTAAACTCGGAAGACTGCACTGAACTGCCTCCGCTCCTTCATTTCGCCGGTACCTTTTCCTTCCCTGCACTACAATGCCCAGCGCACGTCCTCCATTTTATTCTACACTGCCCTGAGGCCTGCTCCACCTGTGGGGAGCTGTTCCATCTCAAGCTGCCCTAACACCTGCCTCAGAGGACTGTAGCAGCACTGGTGATCCTCACCAGACAACACAGGTGGCGTCACGACAAATCCCCTATAAATAATCCCCCTTTTTGCACTGACCGCCCTGGGTCACGGACCGGGCCAGCCACCGTGATCTCCCCCAAAAGCAGCCATCAAGCCCGGCTGCCGAGTACCCCACGGCCCTGGGGGCGAATCAGATCCACACCTATCGCCGAGCAGGACCCTAAACCCTGGAAGACCCTGGAGCTTGCCCCTAGATAGGGAGGGGAGGGGTGAGCACTGGTCAAGCCCCACTACAAACTAAAGACAACAAGGTAGACAAACGAAGGGGATTAACTTAGTTTGAGCAGACACCAGTTGAGTAACGCCAACTGTCCTCCAAGGGCACCAGAGAAGACGCTAGCCGACTGCTAATGCTCCAAACCTGTACATAGAAGTATCACTGGCGATTGCCTGGAGCAAACTGAGGAGTTTTAACTCCCTGCCCTCCAGCTCCAACTCCTATTTCCAGCTTGCTTGCCCATCTTCTGCCCTTCGTACCCTGCTGTACTGGTCTTTGTTGATCCATATGCTGCTTATTACTGCTGCATCATTGCCTCTGGTATGTAATATCCCTAACCTACAGCTCTGAGAATCCACCTCGCCACCAGTTGTTTTTGGTCGCATTCAAATCTAAGGCTATACATCTAGTGAAGGAAGTACAGCACTCTGCCAATTATTATGTGTTCGAATAATAAAATGGGAGTAACAGTCAGAGAAATGCATAAAATTTATATTTTTTATTGAGCAATATCAAAAACAATTAAAAATAACAATTAAAAAGGAGAACATCAAAAAATATAGGCGTATGCCACACAGGGTACTAAACGAATGCATACAATCACTTTGCATAAATGTATATGGCTCAGTTATTGTAACACAAATGGAAGGTAATCCTAACTTGCAATCAGATTATAGGGAATCCTACAACAAAGATAGAAAAATTGCCCTTAAGAGTGTCATAAAGCAGTTGAAGACAATGTATAGAAGAAAAATAATAATATATTCTATAACAATAAATATACGAGCAATAAATGCTACTTAGTGATATATAATTGTCACTCTCAGATATAAGAATAATATGACTTCTAAAGCTGTGATGTTTTGGGGCTGTCGCTGGGCAACACGGAGTTTCAACATGTCGGCATGACAATGATCCCAAGCACACCGCAAGGGCAACTAAGGAGTGGCTTCGTAAGAAGCATTTCAAGGTCCTGGCGTGGCCTAGCCAGTCTCCAGATCTAAACCCTATAGAAAACCTTTGGAGGGAGTTGAAAGTCCGTGTTCCCAGCGACAGCCCCAAAACATCACTGTTCTAGAGGAGATCTGCATGGAGGAATGGGCCAACATACCAGCAACAGTGTGTGCCAACCTTGTGAAGACTTATTGAATTTGTTTGACCTCTGTCATTGCCAACAAAGGATATATAACAAAGTATTGAGATGAACTTTTGTAATTGACCAAATACTTATTTTCCACCAAAATTTGAAAAAAAATTCTTTCCAAATCAGACAATGTGATTTTCAGGATTTGTTTTCTCATTTTGTCTCTCATAGTTGAGGACTACCTATGATGTCAATTACAGGCCTCTCTCATCTTTTTAAGTGGGAGAACTTGCACAATTGGTGTCTGACTAAAGACTTTTTTTCCCCACTGTATAGGGTTCAAATATGAGATTATAGTTTTGGAATTATAGGGTTAACAATGACATGAATATTTCAAGCTCTGCCCTCACTGTGACCTCCATTGCTCTCCATTAGTGGTGTCCTAGTCCTAGCTTCTCTTCCTTACCTTTTAACCTCCATCCAGCTGGAGATTCTGCTGTTTCCACCACTGTACATGTTTTCATCCTAGCCACCGGCCGGTTTCTACTCCTCAGTTGTCTTCTAGACTCTCTGCATCCTGCTCAACACCATTTCCCTGCAGTTGAGACTTCTTGTACTTTCTCTACTGCATGTGCTCACTAACTTCTAATCTCCAGGAGGGCTTGCTTGTGCCAGGTGCCCAGGGCGAGGGCAAGCTGCTGTTTCTCCACACCCTGGTACCCCACAAACAGTATCCCAGTCCATATATGCTGTGAAGTTTGCTTTGCACTCACTTGTAGGCCAGAGACCTCCACTGCATCCACGTTCTTGGCAGCCTCACACACATCAGGGGACACTCGGTTCGCTTTAACAAGCTTAACTTTACTGAACAGTTCAATTACATCAGTCTTTAACATGCAATGTCACACAGTACATTTCAGCCACCTATGCTTGAAAACAAAACCAAAATGGAATTTCCTGGGAAATATGTTAAGGAACATCCTTTCCAGGGTAATGACTTGTATATGAGGCAAAATAAATTTCCAAAAACAAAAATACTCCTCCACACCTTGGGCTATGTAGCGTTTTTGATGTATTTTTGCACCTTTGCATTGCTTTCAACGGTGAATGTCATTTTAACATTTTACAACCTTATCTGGCCATGTGGTGTGTGAAACATCATCAGACATATTCTGTTTAATTTATGAAGGAGGAATTGTGAAAGTCACAAACAGTATTTTTACAGCCTTACTATTCTTAAAAGGCCAGCAGTCGGCTATGCTTTGTTGTTCCCATTATTAAAGAGTGGGTCTCCTATACTGTTATTGAGTATGCAGTTGCTGCAAGGGCTGCAAAAAATTTGGACGCAACCCAATACTGCTTTAAAGACATAGAGGAGGGTCTCAGTAAAAAAAAGTGTTCCCATTATAAAGGAGTGGGTCTCATATAGTGGTAATGCCCATGCTGTGACTTCAAGGGCTGCCAAAATTTGGGAAAAAACCCACTAACAATTTAAACACACACAGAGCTTGGCCACAGTAACAATATGTTCCTATTAGAAAGGAGAGGGTCTGCCATACAGTTATAGGGTATGCAGTGAGTCCAACGGCTGCCAAAATTTAGGGAAAACCCCAATAACAATTTAAAGACACATAGAGTTGGGCCACAGTAACGACATGTCCCATTAGAAAGGAGAGGATCTGCTATCCAGTTATAGGGTATGCAGCAGTGAGTCCAACGGCTGTCAGAATTTAGGAATAACCCCACTAACAATTTAAAGACACATGGAGCTGGGCTACAGTAATGAGTACGACATGTTCCCATTATTAGGAAGTGGGTCTCCCATACTGTTTGCCTATGCAGTGAATGCAACGGCTGCCAAAAATTTGGAGGCACTTCAATGCCCCTTGCAAGAGATGTAGAGGTTGGAGGGCCTCCTGTAAACAATGCTCCCATTTTTAGGAAGTGGGTCTCCCATACTGTTTGCCTATGCAGTGAATGCAAGCGCTGCCAAAAATTTGGAGATACTCCAATGTCCCTTGCAAGAAACATAGGTATGGTGATATGGTAGATATGGTGATGATATGGAGGAGGATGTGGAGGTTGAGGAGAAGGAGGAGGACATGTGCAAATAGACAAAATCAGGAAGCATATACCCATGTCTGGGTGTGAAGACAGAGGTGCATGGGAATAGAGTTAGACCTCCCCAAAAAACCACTGCATTTGAGTTTATGTTACGCCGCTATCATTCGGTGGTGTTGAGAAGTCTGGCCCAATCAAGCCCTTGTTCATTTTTATAAGAGTCAGCCTGTCAGCATTTTCAGTTGACAGGCGGATGTGGTTATAATTCCACCGGCGGCACTAAAAACCAGCTCTGAGAAAACACTAGCGGCAGGGCAGGCCAGGACTTCCAAGGTGTAGATAAAGGTGTAGATAGCCAGTTCATGCCATGTGTTCAGCTTGGATACCCAATAATTATAAGTCACAGAGGAATCACGGAGGACGTTGGTATGATCGGCAAGGTACTCCCTCACCATCTTCCGCAACTTTTCCCTCTTTGGGAGAGTACCCCGCGCCTCAGGGCCTGTGCAATGGGAGGGTCTGAGAAAACTGTCCTAGAACTTTGTAAATGTTTTTCCAAGCAATATGCGCTCCTATGAAAGCACTATCCAGTGCTCTCATCAGCTTCCAGATTTCTGGAGCAAACTGAATGGAAAGAGGAATGGAATAATCCACCGATTGGATTTACATGCAGAACCTCAAGACACCAAATAGGTGAGTGGATTTATACTGAGTATATACCCTTGGAATCTAACTACTGCCTATTTTCTCTCCCTACAATCCCCTCATGTGTCCTAGAACTTTGACAGTGTTCCCCTGCCTCTGCTGGATTGCATTTCTGTCTCCCTCATCTGTACTCCTTGGTTGTCCAACGAACTGTGACCTCTGTCCCCAACATTTTCAGATGGAATTTTTTAAATAATTCGGCAACAAGGGCCTTCTCGTACTGCACCATTTTATTAGTCCTGTCCTGCAAGGGAATAAGAGATAGAAAGTTCTCCTTGTAACGTGGGTCTAGAAGTGTCACCAACCAGTAATGACTGTCACCCAAAATTTGGACAATGCGAGGGTCATGGGAAAGGCAGTGTAACATAAACTCAGTCATGTGCGCCAGACTACTAACAGGCAAGACTTCCGTGTCCTCACCAAGAGGACGACTGACCATGCTCTCCTCCTCATCCTCCTCCTCCTCTCTGTCCTCAGGCCATCCACAGACGGTATGACAGTTGATAGTTGTGCAGGTAGCACCATCTATAGCACAGGAAACTAGCTCCTGTACTTGTTCCTCCTCCTTCTCCTTTTCCTCATTGTCATCCAATCCACGTTGGGATGAGATGAGGCTGGGCTGTATGGAATCACTCATTATGGTTCCTTGCTCCATCTCATCGTGCTCTGCCTACAATGTATCCTCTTTAATTGTGAGCAGAGAGCGTTTCAGAAGACAGAGAAGAGGGATGGTGATGCTAATTATGGTGTCATCGCCACTCACCATCTTGGTGGAGTCCTCAAAGTTTTAGAGAATGGCACATATGTCTGACATCCATGTCCACTCCTGAGGTCTTATGTGTGGAGTCTGAACTGAATACCGACGGCCTTGTTGATGGAGTATAGTACAGCAGACAGGACGTTCAATGGACACTCTTGCACTATATGCACTGCAGTTTGCCACATACACTGCCTACCTGCCTAACTCCTGCCTAGCACTGATTATATGCAGCTGGATTAGTCCTCAGAAGGACTTTTAGTTCAGATGGATATACACTATATATATATATATATATATATATATATATATATATATTTGTGCAATACCTATACTAACTATAAACAAGCAAATCTCTCCCTGACGCAGCAGCACCTCTCCCTACACTGCCTGTTTCCGGGGTAGACTGTGACGCTGTGCGGCCAGCCAATCACTGTAATGCCACAACCAACATGGCTACGATATTACAGTGCATGGCAGGCAATCCCTGCATGTTCATTGGCTCTGTAAAGAGCGCCAAACATGCAAGGAGGGGACCTAAGTTCCCATCCGAGCAACCCGGAAATATTCGCCTAGCTTGTCGAGCACCGTGATGCTCGGGCGAGTACCAAGCAGTGGCGAGCACGTTCGCTCATCACTAGTTGCGGCTAGAGATGAGCGAATGTTAATGCAGAAACGCTTAAAAAATGCTTGGTAGAAGGTCTGCCATGTTCCCCAATGATAATCCGCATGTGCTGTGCACATACTGTGGAAATTTCCGCTGCATATTATCATTGCGGAAAAAAATGCAGCACTACCAATTATTTTGCGAAAGTGCTGCGTTTTCGCCACCATTGACATGCATTAGAACGCATGGATTCCGCTTCACTAGATAAGCACATGCGGAATACATGCGTTCAATGTGCGGATGGTACCCAGGACTAGAGGAGAGGAGACTCTCCTCCGGACCCGGGTACTATAGAAAACTGTAAAAAAAAAAAAAAGAATAAAATAAAAAATAAATATTATACTTACCTTCTGATGGCCCCAGTGTGCTCGTCTTCCATTGCCGGCAGATCGCGATGGACTGGAGGACATGCGCTGACGTCATAGTCATGTGACGGGTCACGCGACGCTGACGTCGGCAGGTCCTTCAGTGTACCACGATCTCCGGCAGCCAGGACGGAGCGAAGCAAGACTGCGGGGGCCATCGGAAGGTAAGTATAGATTTATTTTTTATTTTTTTAGATTCTCTTGGGTCACACTATAAATAATCCATGCCGTTTGCATGGATTTATATAGTGTGACCAAGTTGACAAGCACTTTCCAAGTGATGCTAAAATCACTTGGAAAGCGCTTGTCAACCCGCATGCGGAAATGGAAGTGAAGAACGCTTGACATCCGCATGTCCCTGGCAGAAAAACGCATGTACAATCCGCATGTACAATCCGCATGCGTTTTTTTCTGCCAGGGAGATGCAGAAACGCTCAGGAAAAATCCGGAGCATTTCTGCATCGTGGGCACATAGCTTAATTATTATTATTTATTATTATAGCGACATTTAATTTGTGGCACTTTACAGGTGAAAAGGGGTCACCGACTGGTACAAGAGGAGAGAGGACCCTGCCCCCTGGGTGCCTAAACAATCTTCAAGGGATAGGTGAGGATACAGTAGGTCAGGGTACAGCTGGTCGTGCAGCGGTATGCTGGAGCGAGGGTTACTGCAGATTGTTCGTTTGTCACAAGAAGTGGGTCTTCATCTTCCTTTTCAAGGTTTCCACTGTAGGCGAGAGTCTGATGTGTTGGGGTACAGAGTTACAAAGTAGGGGAGATGCACAGGACAAATCTGCTGAGAGCCTAAATGAATGTAAGCTTCCAGAAGCTTAGAACTGAGCAGATTAACCCCTGCATTGCTAAAAGAAACCTACACCGATTAATATGAAGGAAAAAGGATTCAAATGAGTTCAGGAGTGGGAGGAATCAGACACTGCGGGTCTTCTGGCTCCTCTCTGTCATGGTAAACCTGTGACACCTTGCAAGCTTCAACACAATGTTCACAAGGTAGACAGCAGCAGTTGTCGGTCTCTTAGTCAACGAGCTAACTGCTTCATGATGATAGAGGCCATCATCTCCTTAGCTTGCTGCTGGTACTTTTCTGTGGGAATGAGCTTGTCTCCAACCAGCCAGGCATATTTCCAGTGAATTATGGCATGTCGTGGTTTGGTATTAGCACGCAGTACCAGAAGTGAAGCCATCCACAATTTCCTTCTCAGGAATTTTATTTGGTAGACTGAGTGGTTGCCCAAACATTAGTTTCTCACAAAGGAGCTGGAGACTCTGAGTGGCAGTAGGTGCAAGTTTCTCCAGCATGTTAGATATCAGAGGGAGAAAAGAGAGAGCAGCACGGTGGCTCAGTGGTTAGCACTGCAGCCTTGCAGCGCTGGGATCCTGGGTTCAAATTCACCAAGGACAACATCTGCAAGTAGTTTGTATGTTCTCCCCATGTTTACGGGGGTTTCCCCCTGGTTGTCCAGTTTCCTCCTCAGTAAAAAAGCAGCCATACAGTGTCCGGGAACCCTCACACAGACTTTTCTTTGCCAGGGCTGCTTCTCGGCAGGGTTGGACGGGCCCACCAGAGAACCGGAGATTCCTCCTTTGGGCCCTGGCTTCTCCTTGAGGAGAGTTTACAGCGCAACCCTTGCAGATGCTATGGGGCTCTTGAGTGGGGGTGAAACTTGGGCCCTCAGAATCAAATGCTCTGGTAGGCCCAATCATCTTCAGTCTGACACTGCGTCTCGGTGAGAGTTTTACTTCACCACAGCCATATTCTTTAGGTCGGTGAAAGGACTGGTATAGAGGGAAACCGTATCTACTCTGGCTGTCATTTCTCCCAGGAAGTCTTCTAATGCAGCTTGTTCCATAAGCAATGGCAGCACATCCACCATCATCTCACACTTCTCGGTGGTGCTTAGTCACACACAAAGATCTTTCTTTACGCCATGAATTTCATGACTACAGAGTTGGAAAATGGCCTGATCTGCAATGCGTTTTGAGAAATAACGTGCATAAGCAAAGCCACGGTTTAGGCTACTGTTGGTCATCATTAAGCAAAACTCATACAGCTTTCCCACAGACTGAAAGACTTCCAAGACATCCAAGACTTCCCTGCCCTCACCAAGACGATGACTGTCCATGTTCTCCTCCTCCTCTTTATCACCCAATCTGCGTTGAGATGAGATGAGGCTGGGCTGTGTAGCATTACCCTGTATAGTTCCTTGCTCTGCCTACAATGCCTCTTCTTTAATTGTGAGCAGTGAGCGTTTCAGTAGAGAGAGAGGCGGGATGGTGACGTCGCCGCTCACCATCTTGGTGGAGTCCTCAAAGTTTTGGAGGATGGCACAGATGTCAGACATCAAAGCCCACTCATCAGCTGTTATGTGCGGAGGCTGACCTGAATTCCAATGGGTGTGTTGAAGCTGGTACTCAACAACTGCCCTCTGCTGCTCACAAATCCTTCCCAACATGTGCAACGTTGATTTACAATATGTGGTCACATCGCACAACAGTCGATGAGCTGGAAGCTGCAAACGCTGCTGAAGCACTCCCAGGGTGGCGGAAGCTGTAGCTGACTTCCTGAAATGGGCATGTAGCACCCCGAGGACTCGGCTGCTACAGGGGTATTGCACCTCGAACCAGAGGTGTGGTATTCCACTCCCGGGTAAGGATGGAGCGTGGAACTGGGCTCAGTAGGCTGCATACACTACACTCACCCCATTTCCGGGGGACAGACCAACGGTACTCCCACCAGATAGATGTGCAGGTACGACAGCTTCTGTCCCTGGCTGGAGTGGGGAGGGGGGAGGAACATCCCAGTGGTGTAGGAGCAGAGAGGGGAGGGATTCTGGGCATAGGTAGGAGCCCATTGGGTGCTAGTCACCTGGGCTCGGGTGTCAGAAGGGAGTATAAAAGGTGGGCACCATTTTAGATCAGGGTCCAGTCCGGGTCAGTCTAGAGAGGAGCTCAGCCAGAGAGGGCTGACAGGGAGCTGTGGCTCAGTCTGTGCCCAGCTCCAGAGTCAGGCCTGGAGTGGAGGCCTGAAGCAGAGAGACAGAGGAAGGAGAAAGAACAGAAACGCCAGGAGAGGCCCAGAGACGCAAGAGAAGAGGGAACCCTGAGATCCCACGAGCTAACGGGTGAAGGGTTGGCAGAACAGGGTACCGGATCCCAAACTGGTGGAGGCCAAATATCCTCAGCCAGGAACCGGTGGTCGTGGACAAGTTTTGGCGCGACCCCTCGCCATATCCACCAGGAAGGCAAACCACGTATAGGGTCAGGGAAGCCGGGAAAGGTTTCACCACCAGAAGGCCCGAGGGAGCCGGACAAAGGTGGATCCCTGGTGGGGACGGCCAGTAGAAAGGAAGAGAGGGGAGCTCAGGACCACGCTCTGGAACTGCCTGGGAGTTGGCCGAGTCCCGCACCTGGTGGACGCAGCACGGCTCGGGTGGTCCTAGCTGTACACAAGGGACCTGATAAAGAACTGAACTGTGAGTAAAGCTGTGAAAACTGCAATTGCACGTCTCTGAGCTTCCTTGTCACACCACCACTACCACTATCATCTTTTCCTGCTTCATCAGCTGCCCTGAGGCTATACCCCTCCCGTTGGGGGTTATACCATCCACGCTGCACATCCGTACCACCGGCCTCAGCGGACTGCCCTGCAGCGGCGGCTTCATAGCCGCATTCAACGGGTGGCGTAGTCGGACACTAATACCATCATATCAATAACGCCACTTGGTTTGACCACCCTGGGCGCGGACCGGGTCACCTCCACGAGGACTACTATCCCCAACAGATCCGGCTCCGGGTATTCCTCCGCATGCGCAACGCTGCACAACATGGCCCAGGGGGTGAGTCAACTTTGGCGTAGTCGGCAGGATTTCGTGCCCGCAACCACCGGGTACTGCGTGCCTGAAGAAAAGTTCACATTTACTGCAAAAAGGAGTCTCCCGCCAATCCCAGAGGGTTCCCGCCATCGGACGCCATCTGGGGTCGTTTCCCGCCGTTTGCCCGCCATCTGCAGTCTTTGCCCGCCATCTGCGAAGTTTCCTGCCATCGGGAGACGATTCCCGCCATCTGAGACGATTTCCCGCCCTGGCAGAGCGGACGCCATTAAGGGTGTGCCAGAGGGTGGCAAGAGACCACCTCCCATCGTGGGCGCGGTCCCAGAAGGGCGCCAAAAGCGGAGACCGCCCCCACCAGCCGAGACTACCACCATGGAAATGTCCATCAAAGTGGGGGGT
This sequence comes from Phyllobates terribilis, assembly GCF_046119375.1. Taxonomy (NCBI): domain Eukaryota; kingdom Metazoa; phylum Chordata; class Amphibia; order Anura; family Dendrobatidae; genus Phyllobates; species Phyllobates terribilis. The sequence continues at coordinate 63,879,070 of NW_027362763.1, read as the reverse complement.
CTGCCCCTGAAACTGACTGTCACTAAGTTGCCCCGGGACCACTCCCAAGGGGGGCGGATAGAGAACAAAACGGAGAAGATGGGTGCAGCCTGGAGAAGTCTGGACAGATCGCACCCGGGGATGGAAGAAGAGAGAAGTGGTACCGACCCCGTGGTCCGGGGCCTGCTGCAGGCCGCCACCCCAGAAGGCCTGGTGGAGATCCTGGCACAACTCCCCAGAGATCGGGAGCGTGCACAGACCGCGCTGGAGGCCTTGGCCCGGAAGATGGCCCGAGTACAGCAAGAAGCACTGGCCGAATGGAGAAGGGAGATGGCCCAGCAGGCTGGAACCCGCCAGCAGAGGACGCCACCCGCAACGTGGGGCATGTCTGCCCCTGAGGATGGTGCAGGAGGGACGAAGGCCGGAGACGACGCCGCGGAGGGAGCTGCAAGGAAGGAAGCAGGTAATGGGGACGTCATCACCCCATGCCCAGTAGCCGTAAGCCTGCCCCAGCTCCCCGTCGCAGAGCCCGAAGTCCCACTCACCGCGCCCGTTGTCGCACCGTCACCGCTCCCAACTAGGCCTCAAGCGGCAGGAGCCGCGGTCACGCCCTCTGTGACGCCATGCCCCTTGACCCTGAGCGCGGCAAAACAGGAAGTGCCACCGGCCTGGTCGCAAGGCCGAGTACCCCCGGGCGCCGCGGTCTCCACAGCGCCCTCTACCTCCACTGTGCCGCCGGCCTGGTCGCAAGGCCTGGTGCATCCGGGCACCGCTGCCCCCACAGCGCCCTCCTCCCCAAAGGTGCCATACCTGGACCCAAAGAGGATGCCTCCGGCCTGGACGCAAGGCCGGGTACCTCCGGGCGCCGCTGCCCCCACAGCGCCCTCGACCTCCACAGTGCTGCCCCTGGGCGAAGATCTCTTTGCGCAGCATACTAGCCCGGACGGGCTGCCCTTCGTGTGGCCACCGGAGTACATCAACCCCCGACTCCGGAGGGAACGGCCCCTGTGTGAGCCTCTGATCCCGGCACCGGCACCCGCCAAAATTGTCCCGCTCCCGTTGGAAGACGCCCAATTCGCATGGGATCCCACCGGTGAGGACCTCATGGGATTCACCAAGGAGACCCGGGCGGCCGCAGCCCGGCGGGAGGAGTGCTGCCGTCAACAGCTGGAGGTCTTTGGGAGAGAACGGCGAGAGAGGCGGATCCGCGAGGAACAGCTGCAGGTCCAAAGCGCGGAGCAGAAACGCCGGGCCCGACGAAACCCCCGTGCGGCCCACGGTCCCCGCGCCAACGGGACCGTAATAAAGTTCCAGTTGGAGCATGGCTGGGGCTTTATCCGGGATCACCGAACCCCCGGCGACGTCTTTGTCACCCGCAGGGATGTCGAGAGCCACCTGCCGGAGGGACACCGCGGACGTGACCTTTACCCGGGTGATGAGGTCACCTTCACCCGGCATCAGTGTGCCAAAGGACCGTACGCCCTTCACGTACACCGGCTGACTGAGGAAGAGATACAGTATGAGGAAAGCCAAGAGGACCCGGACGGGTCTGAAGACTACCCTCAGGAAGGAGCACGAAGAGGACACCATTATTAGAGAGTGGTAAAGAAGGACTGTATATAGTTACCCGTCGGGGTACAAGAACTGTCGTAAAATTGGTGTTTGTGTGAACTGTTACCTGTGTGCCCTAATCCCTAACCAGGCTGAGGACTGTGAGCAGCCATTCCCCTATCCCCACTGGCCGAGGACTGAGAGTGGCCACCCTGTAAATAGTTGCGGTTCCTAAGGCGCCCCCTACTGGTTTTATAGAAGAACTGCGTTTCTACTTTAGAACTAGAGACTGTTGCACTTTACCTGGTCACAAGTTGCACGGTGGCCAGAGATCAAGAACGTGTTGGTCAAGAATGTTTTATATGACAAAGTTTTATATGATGCTAAAAGAGTTAATGGTATTTTATAAGTATGTGAAGAAAGTCTGATAATGTTTCCGTAATGTTTTATACCTGTAACGTTAAGAGAAAGAAGAAAAGAGTACCTCCCATAAAGGGATGAGTTGTTGGTTAACGTCTTATATGTGAGTGCACTTTAAAATTTTTGTATGTCTAATTGTTTTGCTCTATTCCAGCCCGAGGACGTGCTGTGATTTACCAGGGGGGAATGTAGCACCCCGAGGACTCGGCTGCTACAGGGGTATTGCACCTCGAACCAGAGGTGTGGTATTCCACTCCCGGGTAAGGGTGGAGCGTGGAACTGGGCTCAGTAGGCTGCATACACTACACTCACCCCATTTCCGGGGGACAGACCAACGGTACTCCCACCAGATAGATGTGCAGGTACGACAGCTTCTGTCCCTGGCTGGAGTGGGGAGGGGGGAGGAACATCCCAGTGGTGTAGGAGCAGAGAGGGGAGGGATTCTGGGCATAGGTAGGAGCCCATTGGGTGCTAGTCACCTGGGCTCGGGTGTCAGAAGGGAGTATAAAAGGTGGGCACCATTTTAGATCAGGGTCCAGTCCGGGTCAGTCTAGAGAGGAGCTCAGCCAGAGAGGGCTGACAGGGAGCTGTGGCTCAGTCTGGGCCCAGCTCCAGAGTCAGGCCTGGAGTGGAGGCCTGAAGCAGAGAGACAGAGGAAGGAGAAAGAACAGAAACGCCAGGAGAGGCCCAGAGACGCAAGAGAAGAGGGAACCCTGAGATCCCACGAGCTAACGGGTGAAGGGTTGGCAGAACAGGGTACCGGATCCCAAACTGGTGGAGGCCAAATATCCTCAGCCAGGAACCGGAGGTCGTGGACAAGTTTTGGCGCGACCCCTCGCCATATCCACCAGGAAGGCAAACCACGTATAGGGTCAGGGAAGCCGGGAAAGGTTTCACCACCAGAAGGCCCGAGGGAGCCGGACAAAGGTGGATCCCTGGTGGGGACGGCCAGTAGAAAGGAAGAGAGGGGAGCTCAGGACCACGCTCTGGAACTGCCTGGGAGTTGGCCGAGTCCCGCACCTGGTGGACGCAGCACGGCTCGGGTGGTCCTAGCTGTACACAAGGGACCTGATAAAGAACTGAACTGTGAGTAAAGCTGTGAAAACTGCAATTGCATGTCTCTGAGCTTCCTTGTCACACCACCACTACCACTATCATCTTTTCCTGCTTCATCAGCTGCCCTGAGGCTATACCCCTCCCGTTGGGGGTTATACCATCCACGCTGCACATCCGTACCACCGGCCTCAGCAGACTGCCCTGCAGCGGCGGCTTCATAGCCGCATTCAACGGGTGGCGTAGTCGGACATTAATACCATCATATCAATAACGCCACTTGGTTTGACCACCCTGGGCGCGGACCGGGTCACCGCCACGAGGACTACTATCCCCAACAGATCCGGCTCCGGGTATTCCTCCGCATGCGCAACGCTGCACAACATGGCCCAGGGGGTGAGTCAGGCACACACGCGGCAAACTTTCACAAGCAGCTCTGGCAGATCTAGGTAGGTTTTCAGAAACCGCTGAACCACCTAGTTGAGCACATTTAGTGCTCGCTCATCACTAATGTGTACCCCTGATTGGAGAACAATAACTCCACCAAAGAATTAAAAGATGAAATATAGCCTGCTTTATATACCAAGGTAGAAAGAAAACCAATTTCTATTTTATCATGTGTTCACCTGTGAGAACAATATCTGCACTAAAGAATTAATTTCAATAGAGTATAAGTATTATAATGGGGACCGACATCTCTTCCACTACAGCCAACCCAGCAGATGGAGACACAATCAGGAGGGTTCACATTTAAAAAAATTAGGGCCTAACACCACCATTTCCGTGGCCAACAAATTGGAGATGGTGGAGTTCAACCTCTTAGCTTTGTCATGCGTAGAGGAAACAATCTTTTACGAGACCACAACTGCGGGACCGAGGGCTGGCTGCAGTGCTGAGAGAGGGGGGTGGAGTACGGTGAACCGGACAAACTGCTGGACCGTGAGTGAGGTGCAGGCAGAGATGTTATGGTGGATTGAGAAAGATGTGGTGTGCTAGGTGAAACAAACACAGCATGCATGTCCGCTTCCGTTACAGCTGACAGGCTCTCACTCAGCCTGACTGGAACAGGTATAAAACCGTAGGTTCTGCGGTCGGAGATCTGCATTAGAATACTTGGCACAGTAACATAGGAGGAGGAAGAAGCAGCAGATGCAGTTCATGGGGCAGCTGATGGATATTGAGGTCCGCATTTTATCGCAGTGAGATTGCCAGCATAACGCATGTTTATTGCGCATGTTAAGGTTCATGCATATAGTAGTCAAATTATTGCACTTTTTCCCTCTACTGAGTTTTTTCTTGCAAAGTTTTCAGATTACGTGAGTTGGCTCATCCTTTGCGATGTCAAAAACCCTTGCCACCCCTGCGAGCTGCAGACCCGTGACTGCTGCTGGCCACAGTGCTCCTCATGCTTGTATCACTCCTTGTCTGCGCCGTAGGGCGAAACGTAACCTCCTTGTCTTCCTCCTCCACCTCCTCAGATGAGCTACTCAGCTGCGTCACTCTGGGTTCACACCAAGTAAGATCTTCAACCTCATCATCATCCAATGTGTTATCTCATTCCTCGCCCTGAGAGTGACCCTTCTCCTCTTGTTGCCCTGACAGCACAGAACAGTCTGCATGAGCCTCAGGTATCTGAGTCTCATCAGGATAGCCTCCCCTCCCAGTGGTTAACGTCTGGTGATGAGGGTCAGGAACCTGCTCGGACCCTACTTCGTTCTGCCCTGAATCCAACCGAAAAAAAATTTGCGCATCGGTGCAGATGCTTTCCTCCTCTTGACTCTGTTAATGTTTGGAGTACACTTCTGATGCCCATGGTATAGAGTGGGTGAACAGTTCTACAGACTCACCCATTTGTTATTCCCTACAGTCAGTTGGGCAGTTGGACAGTTGTGATGCGGGTGGGAAGCAAGGGTAATTGCGGTGCCACCTCTGTGGACTGTAATGTGTGGGATGTCCAGGTGGAGGAAGAAGAGGAGAGGCCACTTGAAGCAGCGCTTGCCATCCAGTGGAGCACCTGCTCTTTCTGTCCCTTATCAACAAGGTGTATCGCTGTGTGGCTGCCAAAGAAAGGGAGTGGAGTACCCCGTCCAGTAACAAAAGTTGTCAGTTGTCTTTGGATAGGACGTGACGATGTTGGTTCACTAGTGGTTTCACTAACATTACCATCTAGCTCACGTATACCTTGAGCACCAAGCCTATTCCCCCTTCCACCACAACCTCTCTTTTATCCACTCATGATGCTCAGATAGTGTGTTAGGAGCACGCTATTAGTAAAAAAAATTTGATTTTTTACTCTGCACCAGTTCTGCACATAGCTAAATTTCAGCAGCATTGAATTACAAGGTGAGATATGGCTTGCTGTATCACGTTAGTAACAGAAGAAAGTATTTTTTTGTGTGGATGAGGCCCGTATAACATAGGAGATATGCTCCAAACTATTTCAAACTGAGATGTCCCCTGATGTATAACATTAGTAACAGAAGAAAGTATTTTTTTAGTGTGGACGACACCTGTATTAAAGAGCAGATATGCTCCAAACTATTTCAAACTGAGATGTCTCCTGCTGTATAACATTAGTAACAGAAGAAAGTATTTTTCTACTGTGGATTACGATTGTATAAGATAGCAGATATGCTCCAAACTATTTCAAACTGAGCTGTCCTCTGCTGTATAACCTTAGTAACAGAAGAGAGTATTTTTTAGTGTGGATGACGCCTATATAGCATAGCAGATATGCTTCAAACTATTACAAACCGAGATTTCCCCAGCTGTATAATGTTAGTAACAGAAGAAAGTATTTTTTTAGTGTGGATGACACCTGTATAAAATAGGAGATATGCTCCAAACTATTTCAGACTGAGATGTCCTCTGCTGTATAACGTTAGTAACAGAAGAAAGTATTTTTCTACTGTGGATGACGCCTGTATGACATAGCAGATATGCGTCAAACTATTATAAACTGAGATGCCCTCTGCTGTATCACGTTAGTAACAGAAGAAAGTATTTTTTTACTGTGGATGATGCCTGTATAACATAGCAGATATGCTCCAAACTATTTCGAACTGAGATGTCCCCTGCTGTATAACATTAGTAACAGAAGAAAGTATTTTTTTACTGTGGAAGATGCCTGTATAACATAGGTCAGGGTTCCCCAACTCCAGTCCTCAAGGCCCACCAACAGGTCATGTTTTCAGGATTTCCTTAGTATTACACAGGTGATAATTCCATCACCTGCACAGGCAATAATTCCATCACCTGTGCAATGCTAAGGAAATCCTGAAAACATGACCTGTTGGTGGGCCTTGAGGACTGGAGTTGGGGAACCCTGACATAGGTGATATGCTCCAAACTATTTCAAACTGAGATGTCCCCTGCTGTATAACGTTAGTAACAGAAGAAAGTATTTTTTTTACTGTGGATGACGCCTGTATAATATAGGAAATATGCTCTAAACTATTTCAAACTGAGATGTCCCCTGCTGCATAATGTTAGTAACAGTAGAAAGTATTTTTTTACTGTGGATCACCCTGTACAACATAGGAGATATGCTCCAAACTATTTCAAACTGAGATGTCCCCTGCTGTATAATGTTAGCAACAGAAGAAAGTATTTTTTTACTGTGGATGAGTATGCTCCAAGATATTTCAAACTCAGATCTAGCCTGCTGTATCACGTTAATAACAGAAAAAAATAGTTTTTTTACTCTGAAAACAGCTGAATTTCACTGCCACAAAAGGACTAGGTGGCTTATAGCAGACTGTATCACGTTTGTCACAGAAAAAAATATTTTTTGTACTCTGACTAGCAACAGAAAAATAATATTTTTTACTTTGAAAATAGCTGAATTTCACTGCCACAAAAGGACTAGGTGGCTTATAGTAGACTGTATCAGGGCAGCGTTCAGTTGTCCCTACCCCAATCCTTGGAATACAAGCGCAAGTATGCTGCCAGCCACCCACCCACCCACAGGCTGCAATACTATACTGCCAATTTTTTGACAGCTGCTTGCACTTGAAATGTGGCCTTTTAGGCTCGTGGAGGCGGAAGCTTTTTTTGCTGAGTTGTATTTCACCACAGCCATATTCTTTAGCTTGGTGAAATGACTTGAGAAACCATATCTACCCAGCTGTCATTTCTCCCAAGAAGTCCTCTAAAGCTGGTTTCAATTGAAATGTGGCCTTTTAGGCTCGTGGAGGCGGAAGCTTTTCATAACCTCATGCCGGCGGCGGCCGGGTGTCCACACTTGGTCCCCATCCGCCACTATTTCTCCCGGTATCGTCTCCGCCTTCCACAAGAACGGGTCCCTCGACATTACCCGTGCCCTCCCCAGTGCACTTACTGAGAAGTACCGCTTAACCACAAACACTTGGACAGGTGAATGTGGCCAGGGACGGTACGGAGCCAGTCCACAGCTTTTTTTGCTGAGAGTTGTATTTAGCTCAGTGAAAGGACTGGCATAGAGGGAAACCGTATCTACCCTGGGTGTCATTTCTCCCAGGAAGTACTCTAATGCAGCTTGTTGCAGAAGCAGTGGCAGCCCATCCAACATCAACTCACCCTTGTCGGTGGTGCTTTGACACACAAACATCTTTCTTTGCGCATTTGATTTCATGAATACAGAGTTGGACAATGGCCTGATCTGCAATGCGGTTTAAGAAATAACATGCATAAGCATGTCCGATCCACATTAAAAAAGCAGCCATAGAGTGTCCGGGAACCTTCCCCCACAGTTTTCTTAGCCAGGGCTGCTTCTCGGCAGGGTTGAACGGGCCCACCAGAGAACTGGAGACTCCTCCAGTGGGCCCTGGCTTCTCCGTCAGGAGAGTTCATAGTGCCGAGGTGAGGCCATGATGATAATAGAGGCCACCATCTGCTTAATTTTCTGTTACTTGGAATGCAAGCGCAAGTATGCAGCCAGTCACCCACCCACCCACAGGCCGCAACACTAAACTGCCAGATTTCTGGGCAGCTGCTTGCACTTGAAATATGGCCTTTTAGGCTAGTGGAGGCGGAAGCTTTTCACAACCTCATGCCGGCGGCGGCAGGTGTCCATATTCGGTCCCCAGCTGCCACTGTTTCTCCCGGTGTCGTCTCCGCCTTCCACAAGCACGGGTCCCACAACATTACCCGTGCCCTCCCCAGTGCACTTACTGGGAAGGACCGCCTACCCACAAACAAGTGGATAGGTGAATGTGGCTAGGGACTGTACGGAGCCAGTCCACAGCTTTTTTTGATGAGAGTTGTATTTAGCTCGGTGAAAGGACTGGCATAGAGGGAAACCGTATCTACTCTGGGTGTCATTTCTCCGTCACCACACATGACCATGCCTGGCTGTATGTTCAGCGGTGAGAGCCACAGATCAGGCTGCTGTGTTACAGCTTTCAAAAACTCTGCAGCGCTGGGCGGTTTGTCAATTAAGCATTAAGCACGTTATCTTCAGCAGAGCCTGTTGCCGCTTGGCCAAGGCAGTGCTGTCAGCTTGTGACTGATGTGGTCATTTCGGAGATGGAGGAGGAGGTGCATGAGCTGAACAATGTGATTACATTGAGGTTAAATTGGTGACGCTGTTTTTTATACTAAAGAAAGATCCTATTGTTTTTTGGGTTTTTTTACGTCATTTTTTAAGACAAATGCATTTGACACGCCCCCTGGGCCGCGTGTGCACATGTGTGGGTTACCCGGAGCCGGGTCTCTGGGGGTTGTAGTCTCCGTGGCAGCGACCCGGTCCTGTGGCTCAGGGTGGTCAAACCAGTGGCAGTCTTTTATATGTTTTAGGTTAATGTCCGACAACGCCACTCGTGGATTGCAGTCAGGATGAACCGCCGCTGCAGGGCAGACCGCTGGGGCTGATGTTGGCGAGCAGCACAGGGATGGTATAACTCCCCACGGGAAGAGTGTAGCCCCAGGGCAGTGTAGGTGAATGATGGGGGTGATGGTGCAGGCGCAGCAGAAATCATACAGAATCAGTGATGCAGTCCAGGGTCTTTTACTCACAGTTGTTATCCGAGTCACTTCTGCCGGCAATATCTGCCCAAGCCGTGCTGCGTCCACCAGGTGAGGAGCTCGGTCAACCCCCAGGCAATTCACGAGTATGGCACAGGACCCCATTCTATCCTTTCTCTGGCTTCTCGTGCCCCACCAGTGACCACACTTCTGTCCAGCTGCCTCGGGCCTTCTCTTGGTGAAACCTGTCGCCGGTTTCCCTGACCCTATGTGGCGCCTTCCTAGTGGGTGTAGCAGGGGGTCGCACCAATAGATGATCACGACCTCCGGTCTTTGGCTGAAGGATAATTTACCTCCACCAACTTGGGAATCCGGTACCCTTATTCTGCCTGACCCTTCACCCGATATCTCATGGGTTCTTAGGGTCCCTTCTGCCTTCTTGTTTCTGGAGCCTTTCTACTCCTCTTTCTCTCCACCTTTCTTCCTTCCTTCTCCTTCTCCTCTTCTCTCTTCTGGCTCCGGCCTTCACCCTAGGCCTGCCTCGTGGAGCTGAGCTCAGGCTGAGCCACAGCTCCCTGTCAGCTCTCTCTGGCTGAACTACTTCTCTGACTGAACACTAACCAAAGATGGCTCCCACCTTTTATCTACTTTACTGTGTCTGAGCTCAGGTGACCTGCAACCAATGAGCTCCTTCCTATGCTCCAGAAACCGTCCCCTTATGCTCCTACATCACAGGGTTCTCTCCCCCCCTCCCCACTCCAGCCAGGGACATAGTCAGTTGTGCCTGCATATATATAAATGGGAGCACAGTCGAGCTGTCCCCCGGAAATGAGGAGTGTGTGTATGTATGTGTGCAGCTAACTAAGCCCTGGTCCACACTCCATCCTTACCTGGGAGTGGAATATCACACCTCTGGTTGAGGTGCAATACCCCTGTAGCAACCGAACCCTCGGGGCGCTACACATTCACCGGGAAATGTCATTTTAACATTTTACAACGTTATCTGGCAATGTGGATGTGTGACACATCATCAGACACATCATGTTTTATTTATGATGGAGGGACTCTGAAAGTCATCAAGCCTATTTTTATAGGGCCATCAGACGGCCCTTACTATACTTAAAAGTCCAGCAGTCGGCCCTCGCTATTGTTAGAGAGCCATCAGCTGGCTATGCTTTGTTGTTCCCATTATTAACAAGTGGGTCTCCTATACTGTTATTGCGTATCCAGTGACTGCAAGAGCTGCCAAAAATTTGGACACAACCCAATACCCCTTTGAAGAGACATAGAGGAGGGTCTCAGTATAAAAAATGTTCCCATTATAAAGGAGCGGGTCTCCTATAGTGGTAATGCCCATGCTGTGACTGAAAGGGCTGCCAAAATTTGGAAAAACCCCACTAAGAATTTAAAGACACATAGAGCAGGGCCACAGTAACGACAAATTCCCATTAGAAAGGAGAGAGTCTGCTATACAGTTATAAGGTATGCAGTGAGTCCAAAGGCTGACCAATTTTAGGAAAAACCCCACTAAGAATTTAAAGACACACAGAGCAGGGCCACAGTAACAAGTACGACATGTTCCCTTTAGAAAGGAGAGGGTCCGCTATACAGTAATAGGGTATACAGTGAGTCCAACGGCTGACCAATTTTAGGAAAAACCAAACTAAGAATTTAAAGCCATATAAAGCAGGACCACAGTAACGACAAATTCCCATTAGAAAGGAGAGGGTCTGCTATACAGTTATAGGGTATGCAGTGAATCCAAAGGCTGACCAATTTTAGGAAAAACCCCGCTAAGCATTTAAAGAGACATAAAGCAGGGCCACAGTAATGACAAATTCCCATAAGAAAGGAGAGGGTCTGCTATACAGTTATAGGGTATGCAGTGAGCCCAACGGCTGACCAATTTTAGGAAAAACCCCACAAAGAATTTAAAGACACACAGAGCAGGGCCACAGTAACAAGTACGACATGTTCCCATTAGAAAGGAGAGGGTCTGCTATACAGTTATAGGGTATGCAGTGAGTCCAACGGCTGAACAATTTTAGGAAAAACCCCACTAAGAATTTAAAGACACACAGAGCAGGGCCACAGTAACGACAAATTCCCATTAGAAAGGAGAGAGTCTGCTATACAGTTATAGGGTATGCAGTGAGTCCAAAGGCTGACCAATTTTAGGAAAAACCCCACTAAAAATGTAAAGACACAGAGCAGGGCCACAGTAACGACAAATTCCCATTAGAAAGGAGAGAGTTTGCTATACAGTTATAGGGTATGCAGTGAGTCCAACGGCTGACCAATTTTAGGAAAAACCCAGTAAGAATTTAAAGCCACACAGAGAATGGCCACAGTAACAAGTACGACATGTTCCCATTAGAAAAGAGAGGGTCTGCTATACAGTTATAGGGTATGGAGTGAGTCCAACGGCTGAACAGTTTTAGGAAAAGCCCCACTAAGAATTTAAAGACACATGGAGCAGGGGCACAGAAATGACAAATTCCCATTAGAAAGGAGAGAGTCTCCCATAGTGTTGGCCTATGCAGTGAATGCAAGGGCTGCCAACAATTTGGAGGCACTTCAATGCCCCTTGGAAGAGACGTGGAGGAGGGCCTCATAAAAAAATGTTCTCATTAGAAAAGAACGGGCCTCCTATAGTTGTAATGCCCATGCACTAAGTGTATGGGCTGACAAACATTTACCCCTGGGGGGTATACATGAACATACTGTATAAAAATTTTTTTTTACGGGCATCATAAACACCCTTTAAAAAAATTATGTGGGTGTTGCATCACGGACCACGGTCACACTGGTGATATGGTGGTGGAGATGAGGAGAAGGAGGAGGACAAGAGCAAATAGCCAAAATCAGGAAGCGTATACCCATGTGTGGGTGTGAAAAGGTGCATGGGAATACACCTGCCAAGAAAAGACACTGGATTTGAGTTTATGTTACGCTGCTATCATTCGGTGGTGTTGAGAAGTCTGGCCCAATCCAGCCCTTGTTCATTTTTATAAGAGTCAGCCTGTCAGCATTTTCAGTTGACAGGCGGATGCGCTTATCAGTTATAATTCCACCAGCAGCACTAAAAACCCGCTCTGATAAAACGCTGGCGGCAGGGCAGGCCAGGACCTCCAAGGCATAGAGAGCCAGTTCATTCCACGTGCATTGAGCTGAAGGGTGCATTGCTGGAAAAGGGAAAAAAACAAAAAAAAAAACCTCTTTAAATCTCTTAATTTGCGAGTGTGAACGAGCTGAGTGTGACCGGAGCGTAAGTGCGAACGAAAGTAAGTGTGTGACTCGTTTTTCAGTGACTTGGATTCAGGGAGTTTGGAAGGCAAGACTTTGGACTGAATTGCTGTCTGTATTTCATTAATTCTTTACTTTTCTTTTTACTTAACATTCTGTCTATTGCAATCCCCATTAGGAAATGAGCTCCATTATTGACAATGCTATCCAGTGTACATCTTGCCACATGTATGCAATCCTTGAACAGCCGGTCGGGGTTGCTTACTGCTGCGCGAGATGTGTGCACGTTGTGCGTTTGGAAGCCCAGATACTGGATCTAAATGAGCAGCTGGCAACACTGAGATCCATTGACAACATGGAAAGGAGTCTGCTGCTCACTGAGCAGCAGCTCACTGGGGTAGATGTGGGGGAGGGTGGTAGTCGGGAGCTGCAGGACAGTGAGGTCGCTAGTTGGGTGACAGTTAGAAGGGGGGGGTAGAGGGAAGAGTGCCAGGGTGGCTAGTCCTGATCTGGCACACAATAAGTTTTCAAAGTTGGAAGATGAGGGGAGTGACGGTACAGGGGTAGCACTATTGCAGCAAGGCATGTCCCCTGAAAGCCGGAGGAGTGTCAGCTCCAGTAAAGAGGGAAATAGGAGAGTAGGGCAGGCCAGGCAGGTGCTGGTAGTGGGGGACTCAATTATTAGAGGAACAGATAGGGCAATCTGTCACAAAGACAGGGATCGTCGAACAGTGTGCTGCCTACCTGGAGCTCAAGTCCGGCACATCGCTGATCGGGTTGACAGATTACTGGGAGGGGCTGGTGAGGAGGACCCAGCGGTCATGGTGCACATTGGCACAAATGACAAAGTTAAAGGTAGGTGGGAGGTCCTTAAAGATGATTTCAGGGAATTAGGCTGCAAGCTGAAAGCAAGGACCTCCAAGGTGGTATTCTCTGAAATACTACCGGTACCACGTGCCATGCCAGAGAGGCAACGGGAGATTAGGAAGATAAATAAGTGGCTCAAGAACTGGTGTAGGAAGGAGGGATTTGGGTTCCTGGAGAACTGGGCCAACTTCTCAGTTGGCTACAGAGTTTACGCTAGGGACCGGCTGCACCTTAATGGGGAGGATGCAGCTGTGCTGGGGGAGAAAATGGCTAGAAGGTTGGAGGAGTGTTTAAACTAGGGATTGGGGGGGAGGGTATTCATTTTATAGGTGGGGAAGATAGTGCAGATAGGGCACAAATAAAGAAATTGGGGGTGGGGTTAGAACAGTCAATAAAGTAAGAAGGAATAGAGGTACAGAGAAATACATAAAATGCATGTACACTAATGCCAGAAGACTCACCAACAAAATGGAGGAATTAGAATTAATTTTGTTGGAAAATAATTATGACATGGTAGGGATATCTGAGATGTGGCTGGACGAGAGCCATGACTGGGCAGTTAATTTACAGGGCTATAGTCTGTTCAGAAATGACTGTACAAACAAGAGAGGGGGGGGGTGTTTATATGTAAAATCAACCTTAAAACCTGTCTTGAGGGAGGATATAGGTGATTCTAATGAAAATGTAGAGTCCCTGTGGGTGGAGATAAGGGGAGGGGGAAAAAATAATAAATTACTGATAGGGGTTTGTTATAAGTCTCCAAAAATAATGGAAGTAGCGGAGAATATCCTCGTAAAGCAAATAGATGAAGCAGCGACTCAAGGAGAAGTCATTATTATGGGAGACTTCAACTACCCTGAAATACATTGGGGGACAGAAACATGTAGTTCAAGCAAAGGTAATAGGTTTTTGACAACTATGAGAGACAATTACCTTTCACAACTGGTTCAGGACCCAACAAGAAGGGGGGCACTGCTAGACCTAATATTAACCAATAGGCCAGACCGCATATCAAATATACGAGTTGGGGGTCACTTGGGTAATAGTGATCACAAAATAATAAGTTTTCATGTAACCTTTAATAAGATGTGTAGTAGAGGGGTTACAAGGACACTAAACTTCAGGAAGGCAAATTTCCAATGGTTGAGAGATGATCTTAGTGCAATAAACTGGGACGATATCCTGAGACATAAAGCTATACAAAGCAAATGGGAGACATTTATTAACATCCTGAATAGGACCTGTGCACAATATATACCCTTTGGGAATAAACATGCTAGAAATAGGAGGAAACCACTATGGCTAAATAGAGATGTAAGGGGCGCAATAAGTGACAAAAAGAAAGCATTTAGAGAACTAAAGCAAGTAGGTAGTGATGAGGCATTAAATAAATATAGAAAATGAAATAAATTATGTAAAAAACAAATCAAGGCAGCAAAGATTGAGGCAGAGAGAATCATTGCCAGAGAAAGTAAAAATAACCCCAAAATATTCTTTAACTACATAAATAGTAAAAAACTAAAAAATGATAGTGTTGGCCCCCTTAAAAAATAGTCTAGGTGAAATGGTGGATGAGGATGAGGAAAAAGCCAATATACTAAATGATTTTTTTTCAACCGTATTTACACAAGAAAATCGCATGACAGAAAACAAGATTAGTGATAACAAAAATTCTCCATTAAATGTCACTTGCTTAACCCAGCAGGAAGTACGGCGGCGTCTAAAAATCACTAAAGTTGACAAATCCCCAGGCCAGGATGGGATACACCCGCGAGTACTGCAGGAATTAAGTAACGTCATAGATAGACCATTATTTTTAATCTTTAAAGATTCCATAATAACAGGGTCTGTACCACAGGACTGGCGTATAGCAAATGTGGTGCCAATATTCAAAAAGGGGACAAAAACTGAACTTGGAAATTATAGGCCGGTAAGCTTAACCTCTACTGTGGGTAAAATCCTGGAGGGTTTCCTAAGAGATGCTATAATAGAGTATCTGAAGAAGAATAACCTCATGACCCAATATCAACATGGGTTTACGAGGGACCGTTCCTGTCAAACTAATCTGATCAGTTTTTATGAGGAGGCAAGTTCTGCACTGGACCAAGGAAATGCAGTGGATGTCGTGTATATGGACTTTTCAAAAGCTTTTGATACGGTTCCACACAAAAGGTTGATACATAAAATGAGAACAATGGGGATAGGGGAAAATATATGTATGTGGGTTAAGAATTGGCTCAGTGATAGGAAACAAAGGGTGGTTATTAATGGAAAACACTCAGACTGGGTCTCAGTTAACAGTGGGGTACCACAGGGGTCAGTATTGGGGCCCCTTCTTTTTAACATATTCTTTAATGACCTTGTAGGGGGCATACAGAGTAATATTTCAATATTTGCAGATGACACTAAACTGCAGGGTAATCAATACAGAGGAGGACAATTTTATATTACAGGAGGATCTATGTAAACTAGAAGCTTGGGCTGATAAATGGCAAATGAGCTTTAATGGGGATAAATGTAAGGTAATGCACTTGGGCAGAGGAAGTAAATGTATAATTATATGCTTAATTGTAAAACACTGGGCAAAACTGTAACTGAAAAAGACCTGGGTATATTGGTGGACGACAAGCTCACGTTTAGTGGCCAGTGTCAGGCAGCTGCTGCAAAGGCAAATAAAATAATGGGATGCATTTAAAGAGGCATAGATGCTCATGAGGAGAACATAATTTTACCTCTATACAAGTCATTAGTGCGACCACACTTAGAATACTGTATAAGAAAGACATAGCTGAACTAGAGTGGGTGCAGAGAAGAGCGACCAAGGTTATTAGAGGACTGGGGAGTCTGCAATACCAAGACAGGTTATTACACTTGGGGTTATTTACTGTGGAAAAAAGAAGGCTTAGGGGTGATCTTATTACAATGTACAAGTATATGAGGGGACAGTACAAAGACCTTTCTACTGATCTTTTTACTCTGAGGCCTGAGACTGGGACAAGGCGGCATCTTTTACGTCTGGAGGAAAGAAGGTTTAATCATAATCACAGACATGGATTCTTTACTGTAAGAGCAGTGAGACTATGGAACTCTCTGCCGCATGATGTTGTAATGAGTGATTCACTGCTAACATTTAAGAAGGACATGGATGCCTTTCTTGAAAAGTATAATATTACAGGTTATAAATACTAGATTCCTTGATAGGGCGTTGATCCAGGGAACTAGTCTGATTGTCGTATGGAATCGGGAAGGAATTTTTTTCCCCAATGTGGAGCTTAGTGTTTGCCACATGGGTTTTTTTTTGCCTTCCTCTGGATCAACATGTAAGGCTATGGGTTGAACTAGATGGACTTAGTCTTCCTTCAACCTTAAAAACTATGTTACTATGTTAGATTGGATACCCAATAATTATAAGGCACAGAGGAATCACGGAGGACGTTGGTACGGTCGGCAAGGTACTCCCTCAGCATCTTCCAAAACTTTGCACTCCTTGTGAGAGTACCCCATGCCTCAGGGCCTGTGCGATGGGAGGGTCTGAGAAAACTCTCCCAGAACTTTGACAGTGTTACCCTGCCTCTGCTGGATTGAAGTTGTGTCTCTCTCGCCTGTACTCCTTGGTTGTCCAACAAAGTGTGCCCTCTGCTGCTAGCCTTTTCAGATGGGAATTTTTTTAATAGTTCGGCAACAAGGGCCTTCTGGTACAGCCCCATTTTTGTAGACCTGTCCGCCTCAGGAATAAGAGATATAAAGTTCTCCTTGTAGCGTGGGTCTAGAAGTGTCACAAACCAGTAATGGCTGTCACCCAAAATTTTGAGAACGCGAGGGTCATGGGAAAGGGAGCGCAACATAAACTCAGCCATGCGTGCCAGACTACTAACAGGCAAGACTTCCGTGTCCTCACCAAGAGGATGACTGACCATGCTCTCCTCCTCCTCCTCTCTGTCCTCTGGCCATCCACACTGAACAGACGGTATGACAGCTGTGCAGGTAGTACCGTCTATAGTGCATGAAACTAGCTCCTGTCCTTCCTCCTCCTCCTCTTCCTCATTGTCACCCAATCCATGTTGGGATGAGATGAGGCTTGGCTGTGCGTAATCACCCTGTATGGTTCCTTGCTCCATCTCATCGTGCTCCATCGGCAATGCATCCTCTTTGATTGTGAGCAGAGAGCATTTCAGAAGACAGAGAAGCGGGATGGGGACGCTAATTATGGTGTCATCGCCGCTCACCATCTTGGTGGAGTCCTCAAAGTTTTGGAGGATGGTATATATGTCTGACATCCATGTCCACTCCTGAGGTCTTATGTGTGGAGTCTGAACTGAATACCGACGGCCTTGTTGATGCTGGTACTCAACAACTGCTCTGTTATGCTCACAAATCCTTCCCAACATCTGCAGTGTAAAGTTCCAACGCGTGGGGACATCACACACCAGTCTGTGAGCCGGAAGCTGCAAAAGCTGAAACACGGTAAGGGCGGCGGAAGCTGTAGCTGACATTCTAAAATGGGCACACAGGCGGCGTACTTTAACAAGCAGATCCGGCAGCTCCGGGTAGGATTTGAGAAACCGCTGAACCACAAGGTTAAGCACATGGGTCAGGCATGGTACGTATGTGAGCTCGCCTTGCCTCAGAGCCAACACCAGGTTCCGGCCATTGTCACACATGACCATGCCTGGCTGTAGGTTCAACGGTGTGAGCCACAGATCTGCCTGCTCTTTCAGAGCTGTCCACAACTCTTCAGCATTGTGCAGGTTTGTCACCTAAGCATATTAGCTTCAGCACAGGCTGTTGCCGCTTGGCCGAGGCAGTGCTGCAGTGCTTCCAGCTTGTGACTGATGTGGTCATTTCGGAGATGGAGGCTGAAGAGGAGGATGAGGCTGAGGAGGATGAGGTGCAGGAGCTGTAGACTGTGGGGGCAACCCTGACTGACCTAGGGCCCACAATCCTTGGCATCGGGAGGACGTATTCAGTCCCAAGGTCTGACTGAGTCCCGGCTTCCACTATGTTAACCCAGTGTGCCGTCAGAGAGATGTACCGTCCCTGCCCACAAGCACTTGTCCACGTGTCCATGGTTAGGTGGACTTTCCTGGTAACTGCACTGTTGAGGGCATGTCTAATGTTTTGGGACATGTGCTTGTGTAATGCGGGGACGGCACACCGGGAGAAATAGTGGCAGCTGGGGACCGAGTACCGAGGCACGGCCGCCGCCATCAGGCTTTGGAATGCTTCCATCTCCACGAGCCTAAAAGGCAACATTTCGAGCGCAAGCAGTCGTGAAATGTGAGAATTTAGTAGTGTGGCCTCTGGGTCGTTGGCTGTATATTTGCGCTTGCGTTCCAAGGACTGGGGTATGGACAACTGAACGCTGCGCTGGGACAAGGACATGGACGTGCTTCCTGATGCTGCTACTTGAGAGTGCGCAACGACAGGTGGAGGGCAGGAGGCATCTTCGCATGCACCATGGACAGGGAATTGGCTTGCATGCACAACAGCGGAAGAAGCAATGGTGGCACCTGCAGACACTGTTCCTGGACCCTGGAGTTCGGCCCACAAAGTCGGGTGCTTTGCTGCCATGTGCCTGATCATGCTGGTGGTGGTCAGGCTGGTCGTTTTTCCACCCCTGCTGATGCTGGCCTGGCAGGTGGTGCAAATTGCCTTTTTGGGGTTATCGGCAGAGTCTTTAAAAAACAACCAGACTCGGGAAGACTTAACATTTGTAATGGCAATTTCCTTTGTGTTGGTGTTACGGGGAACGGTTGCCTGTCTTCTGTCTGCGGCCACCACACTGCTTCTTCCTACCTGTTGGGGTGCTCTGCCTCCCTCCCCCTGTGTGCTGCTGTCCTCGCTCTGCATGTCCTCCTGCCAGGTTGGGTCAGTTACTATATCATCCACCACCTCGTCTTCCACGTCCGCACCCTGGTCCTCCAAATGACTTTCTGGCAATTGTGTCTCATCATCGTCCACCTCTTGTGACACTTTCCCACCGTCACCTTCGTGTGACCGTGGCTGCTCAAATATTTGGGCATCGCTACACACGATCTCCTCTTGCCCCGCTTCAAGTGGACCGGGCGAGAGGACCGAATCTATAAATGGGAAAGTGAACAGCTCTTCAGAGTGTCCAAGTGTGGGATCATTTGTCACCAGGCACTCGGCATGGTGGGAGGAAGGAGGATCAGGGTGAGGAATATGCGGTCCAGACTCACGGCTACTGAGACTTGACCGTGTGGTGGTGGTGGCTAAGTGACTGGAAGCATTATCCGCTATCCAACCAACAACCTTTTGACACTGCTCTGGGTTCAATAGTGGTGTGCTGAGCTCCCCTAGAAATTGGGACAGGAAGGTCAGACGAGAAGATGAGGTTGTTTGTTGTGGCACAATATCAGCTTGCCCACTGCCTTGTCTTTGGCCTCTGCTTGCACCATTACCATCACGTCCAGTTCCCTGTGCCTTGCCCATTTTAAATGGAGGACAGTATCTTCAACGCTCACTACAAATGACTGAGTTTGGAGCGAACTTATATGTGATCCGTGTGACTGAGAAAACAGAGTTTTAAATACTTGGCCTGTAGGTAACTAGTTTGAAAAGCAAACTGCGGTGAATTGCTTCTCTGACACACTAAAGGAAATTTTTAATGGAGGCCAGAAATGGCAGGATTTTCTGACAATGTATATGTGATCCGTGTGATGGAGAAAACACAGTTTTAAATAGCTGGATTTTTAGCGCTGTAATATGGAAAGGACCTGGCTATATTCTGCAGTGCCAACAAGCAAATAGCGCAGAAAAATGGTGTTCTCTGGATTGCTTTTTAAGCAAATAATGAGGATTAAGATCCAAAGAAAAGTATTCCTGGCCCCTGAGACCTGTGCCTTTGTATAGAAATATCTAACAGCAGCAGAAGGCAGAATTGGAATGGAGCCTCTTGTGCTATGTGCACTGCAGTCTGCTATATACCCTGCCTTCCTGCCTATATACACTGCCTGCCTGATATCTCTGCAGATGAATTAGTTAGTCCACAAAAGGACTGTTTGTTAAGATGGATATGTGTAATGTACGGTTTTTCTCTCTACACTACCTAATACACAAGCAAATCTCTCCCTGATGCAGCAGCACCTCTTCCTACACAAGCAAATCTCTCCCTAGCTCAGCAGCAGCACCTCTCCCTGCACTGTCTGATTCCTGAGTGACTGTGACGAGCATGGCGGTGGCCGAGTGAGATGCTCGAGCGAGCACCGAGCAGTAGCGAGCATGCTCTCTCATCACTATAGCTTGCGCTATCATATTAGCAAATGAAAAAAAATAGATTTTTGTACTCTGCACTCAGGAGCTCAGCAAACAGCTGAATTTCAACCCCACAAAATTAAAAGGTGGGCTAGTAGGGTTTGCTTGCTTGCTGTATTACATTAGCAAGTGAAAAAATTGATTTTTTTAAGGGATACTCGTGCATGGAGCACAATACAAGCAGTGCACAACAGACTTCTATGACATGAGCCCTGCTGTCTTTGTCTGGACCTCAGTAATAGCACAAGAAAAAAAAATCTCCTGGAAGGTCAATTTCACAGACACACAGGACACTAGTTATCTAAACTATCTGACTTAGAAGCAACCGCCTAGCTATCTAGCTAAGATCTCTCAGTATACAGGAGCAGGGTCCAGCTGCCGCATCTGTGACAAGTTACATTCAAAAAATGGCGCTCAAAGAAAATGTCCGCTCTTTATATAGAGAGGACATGTGATTTCAGCAGCCAATGGCACAATCCCTTGTGTCTGGACAGTGTGGATGCTTCCTGCGCTCTGATTGGCTAGCTGCGATTTGCACACATAAAGTTAGAAAAAAAAAATTAGAAGCACGGTGCAGCTCTCAGCCTCTGTCCTGTCTGCTCTCCTTCCAGCCTCTCCCCTTATCAAACACGTCCCCCCTGCTCATCATACACAAGCAGTATGCTAGGCAAAGTGTTAAAAACACTTTAGTTGCATCGCAATCACTTTTTCGCCGAATGTTATCGATTTTAAGAAAAAATGATCGGAATTGGAACATAATCGCTCATCACTAGTTACGACTCCAGCTACTTTCCTTACTATTCCTTGTCTGCTGCCTGTGTGGCACCCCAGGGGTCTGGTTGCCACAGTGATAGGAGTATTACGTCTGAGAGCAAGTGGGAGGTTTCCTGGTCAGGAGCCCTTAAACATGCAACACCTCCTGTCCCAGACCAGATAGGGGAGGAACCTGCCCTATATAAACTGGATCTGGGGCGGGGTTAGTTCAGTGAGAGCCTGGAGTTAGTTCCAGACACAGGGAAAGTAACAGCTAGGAGCTCTGTAGGAGCCAGGAGCAGAAGACCAGGGACTTGAGCTAAGCAGAGTTCGTCCTGGCTGAAGACACTACGACCGGACACAGGAGACTTATATATCCAGCAGCAGAAACCAGCCGGCAGGGGATTTCAGGTCCTCTGGCCATAGGAAGCCCGGAGGCTCAGTCGCACACAAGGGACCGGTACCGCCATCGAGGAGTGGAAGCTACCAGAGGGTCCAAGTCACCAGCCATACGGGTGAGCACCACATGGTATACTCAGGGACGTGGGCTACTTCCACTCGCTTACAGCAAGGTAGCCAGGAAAGAGTACAGATAGACGGGGAGGCCTACAACTCCACCTGGCCAGGGGAACTCCTGTTTGTTCACAGACTGACCAGGCCCCTTATGCTAGCCAGTACTCCTGGGAGGGTCTGCCTTATCATCATCAGTAAAGACCCTGAACTGCACTACAAAGACTCTGAGTCGTTCCTGCTTCGCCCGTGCACCATCACCCCCATCATCCACACTCACTGCCCTGAGGCTATACTCCTCCCGTGGGGAGTTGTCCCATCCTCTGCTGCGCACACCACACCAGCCTCAGCGGTCTGCCTCGCAACGGCGGTACACCCTGACCGCAATCCACGGGTGGCGTAGTCGAACAATTAACCTAAAACCTATAAAAGGCTGCCACTGGTCTGACCACCCTGAACCACGGGACCGGGTCGCCATTACTACTCCCAGCATTGCCCTGAAGCCCGGTCTCGAGTGTCCCACGGCCCAGGGGGCGAGTCACCTGCCCTGACCTTCTGCTTGTAAATTATGTTGTAAAAACTCCTCCAGCCCTGATCTGTTGCCTGCTTCAACTGCAACTTCTACCTAGTCTCAACAAGATCAACTTTGGGGATCAACAAAAATCAATAATCACATGACAAATCCACTACACCAAGCTTGTCTCTTGTCACCATGGCCTTCAATCCTGGCCCAATACTTAAAAGTGAGAAGCCACTGGGCAAGGAGTTTAGGTCTATCCGGGTCACTATATGATTTTGCTGTAGGAAGACTGGATAAGAGGATTATTGCAGTCACACAGTATTTACATGTATATTCCTGCCAAGAAAGAACTTATTGAAAACCATGTTGTATTTTTAAGATATAACGCGCGTCTGTTACTTCTGTTAAGTGCAGCGCTCAGAGACATAGGGAATCAAGTCCTGGCTCCCATCTCACTATTTCTTAAATATTTTGGAGATTGGATTCAGATATTTTTATATCGTTTTGTTATATTTTCACAGAGGAAATCCCAAGTCCTGTAAAAGCAATTTGTGCTAATGCTGAAGACAGCCAGGAATTTGAGAAAGCGAGCTTAATGTTTCACTGGTCAGCTTTACAAAGCCTTTGGAGAAATCCTTAAGCACATTTTCATGGATTGTCTACCAATGAAAGTTGGCTACTACACAGGGAAGGTGCCAAGATCTGTCCAAGTCCATATGGAGACAGTCCCTGTGCAATCGACTCCATGAAAAGTAAAACTAATTTTATGAGTTCTATATTTGATCGAGTTTACACCCAGAACTCTGTGTGATTGCGTCATATGGCGACTTTTACAACCAGCTCTTGAATACCCAAGTGAATTTATCGTAAAGTGACCATGTTCTACCAGCAAGATGATTAAGAGTGGGCAGGAGGACAAACTCCAGAATGTCAACACTTCCGCCTCTAGAACAGCTCTTCGGAGCTGATGAAAACCATGCATGTCTAGGATCTGCACAGTTTTCTTTTTATTACGCCTGCCTCCTCACTATTTTTTCTGCAAAGATAAAAAAATACACAGTATATATACAATATACTGTATATATTATGTATATAAATTCATACACTGTGTATTTTTATCTTTGCGCAAAAAATATTGAGGAGATATACTGTATATACACTGCTCAAAAAACATAAAGGGAACACTCAAATAACACATTCTAGATCTGAATGAATGAAATATTCTCATTGAATACTTTGTTCTGTACAAAGTTGAATGTGCTGACAACAAAATCACACAAAAGTCATCAATAGAAATCAAATTTATTAACCAATGGAGGCCTGGATTTGGAGTCACCCCCAAAATTAAAGTGGAAAAACACACTACAGGCTGATCCAACTTTGATGTAATGTCCTTAAAACAAGTCAAAATGAGGCTCAGTATTGTGTGTGGCCTCCACGTGCCTGTATGACCTCCGTACAACGCCTGGGCATGCTCCTGATGAGGCTGAGTATTGTGTGTGGCCTCCACGTGCCTGTATGACCTCCCTACAACGCCTGGGCATGCTCCTGATGAGGTTGTGGATGGTCTCCTGTGGGATCTCCTCCCAGACCTGGACTAAAGCATCCGCCAACTCCTGGACAGTCTGTGGTGCAACGTGACGTTGGTGGATGCAGCGAGACATGATGTCCCAGATGTGCTCAATCGGATTCAGGTCTGGGGAACGGGCGGGCCAGTCCATAGCTTCAATGCCTTCATCTTGCAGGAACTGCTGACACACTCCAGTCACTTGAGGTCTGGCATTGCCCTGCATTAGGAGGAACCCATGGCTAACCGCACCAGCATATGGTCTCACAAGGGGTCTGAGGATCTCATCTCCGTACCTAATGGCAGTCAGGCTACCTCTGGCGAGCACATGGAGGGCTGTGCGGCCCTCCAAAGAAATGCCACCCCAAACCATTACTGACCTACTGCCAAACCAGTCGTGCTGAAGGATGTTGCAGGCAGCAGATCGCTCTCCACGGCGTCTCCAGACTCTGTCACGTCTGTCACATGTGCTCACTGTGAACCTGCTTTCTTCTGTGAAGAGCACAGGGCGTCAGTGGCGACTTTGCTAATCCTGGTGTTCTGTGGCAAATGCAAAGCGTCCTGCACGCTGTTGGGCTGTGAGCACAACCCCCATCTGTGGACGTCGGGCCCTCATACCACCCTCATGAAGTCGGTTTCTAACCGTTTGTGCAGACACATGTGTGGCGCCCGTGAGGGTTCAGTCGCCACAGAGGTACTGCACCTCACCCAGAGGTGTGGCATCTCCTTCTCTCAGGTAAGGATGGAGTACTGCCCAGGACCCCAACACCTGCACTCAACACTACACTACTCCAGGCCGGCTGGAAGGGCATTATGCACTTCTTCTGCTGCCCTGTTCCTGGCTGGAGTGGGGGGAACCAAAAGTGAGGGGGAACCAGTAGTGGGTGTGGGTGGAGGATGCAGAACAGGGGAGCACTTAGAGAATATATATATATATATATATATATATATATATATATATATAGGAAGCCATCTTAGAGTTAGTTAGTTAGTAAGTAAGTGAGAAGTAAGAGAGGAGGAGAGGAGGGGAGCAGTGTCTCTTTAGGAGCTCTGCTCCAGAGTGGGGCCTGGTAAGAGAGGCCCAGAAGAGAGAGGGGAGCCAGGGTGGAAGGCTCCAGGAACAGAAGGGATCCCAGGGGTACGATGAGTGCAGGACGGCACCCGTATGCCCGAATCTGCCAAGTGTCAGAGGGATCAGGCCGCAAGAAGGGAACAGGTCCCTGGGCTAGCCGAGTTACTCCAGGTCTCGGCTGGAAAACCGGAGGCTTCTGCACTTTCATGGTACAGTTGCCACAACCGCACCTAAGCCGCCGTGAAGGGCACCAAGTAGGTCCTCTAACTTCAAGCTGCCCAGAGGGATCTCAGAGTACCCGATCGGGACTTTGGGTGGCGGGGCGCAGGGCAGGAGGGAGAAGACCCAGCGCGGGAAGTCGGCTAAGGAAGGACCATAAAGAAAGGGGGTCTCGTTAAGTGCTTCTGGTATACTTGAGGGAGTGCTGAACCCCTGCCTGGCAAACATAGTGCGACGCGGGAGGCTGACACCTGGACAGTGTACCTTAGGAACCTAAAGAACTGTGAGTAAACTCGGATGACTGCACTCCACTGTCTCTGTCAGTTTTTTCTACCATGCTGCCGCCCCTGCACTACAACGCCCAGCATCACCATCTGCATTACTTGCATCAACCCTGCCCTGGGGGCCCGCTCCGCCTGTGGGGAGCAGAAACATCCCAGCTGCCATCGCATCACCCCCGAAGGTCTGCAGCAGCGCTGGTACCCATTACCAGGAACCACAGGTGGCGTCACGAGACAAAAACTGTTAACAAAACCCCTTTTAAAGAGTGACCCCAGGGTACGGGCCCGGGAGCCGACCACCGTGACATCCCAAGAAGGTAAAGGCCCGGGTACCGAGTCCCCTATATTCCCCCTGGCTGGGTGAGTCACATGCACATTTGTGGCCTGCTGGAGGTCATTTTGCAGGGCTCTGTCAGTGCTCCTCCTGTTCCTCCTTGCACAAAGGCGGAGGTAGTGGTCCTGCTGCTGGGTTGTTGCCTTCCTACAGCCCCCTCCATGTCTCCTGGTGTACTGGCCTGT
Source organism: Phyllobates terribilis (assembly GCF_046119375.1). Classification (NCBI taxonomy): domain Eukaryota; kingdom Metazoa; phylum Chordata; class Amphibia; order Anura; family Dendrobatidae; genus Phyllobates; species Phyllobates terribilis. The sequence goes on along the minus strand of NW_027362763.1, from coordinate 63,853,295 downwards.
CTCCTGGTAGCGCCTCCAGCCTCTGGACACTACGCTGACAGACACAGCAAACCTTTTTGCCACAGCTCGCATTGATGTGCCATCCTGGATGAGCTGCACTACCTGAGCAACTTCTGTGGGTTGTAGAGTCTGTCTCATGCTCCACGAATGTGAAAGCACAACCAATATTCAAAAGTGACCAAAACATCAGCCAGAAAGCATTGGTACTGAGATGTGGTCTGTGGTCCCCACCTGCAGAACCACTCCTTTATTGAGGGTGTCTTGATAATTGCCAATAATTTCCATCTATTGTCTATTCCATTTACACAACAGCATGTGAAATTGATTGTCAATCAGTGTTGCTTCCTAAGTGGACAGTTTGATTTCACAGAAGTTTGATTTGCTTGGAGTTATATTCTGTTGTTTAAGTGTTTCTTTTATTTTTTTGAGCAGTGTATATATATTAGTACTCTGCAAAAGTTATTGGCAGATCTGTAAAAATTCTGCACAGTAAGAATTAAAGATGAGTGGATGATTTGAAATTCTAATTTTCCAAATTTTTTTAAAAATTTGGTCCATGGTGAATAAATTTGCATCAATATCAATATTGGAAAGCTTGTAATTGCTTGAAAAATACACATGGGGGAGAGGAGAGCAAGAGAGAGAGAGAGGACTCCGCTGACCATAAGAGCTTACACTTTACTAGAGAGAGAGGACCCCGCTGACCATAAGAGTTTACACTTTACTGGAGAGAGCAAGGACCCTGGTGACCTTAAGAGAATATGACGCGCCCCCTGGGCCGTGGGGTACTCGGTAGCCAGGCCGGTCGTTGCTAGGGGAGATGTCACAGTGGCGGTGACCCGGTCCGTGACCCAGGGCGGTCAATAAAAGGGGAATTTGGGAAAGGGGATTATAGTTTTTACTAGCTATTGAACCCGTTCTACGCCCGGGTGGCGAGCATTTTTATTGGTATATGGTCTCCCATGCTGGTGTGTGCTGCCCCCCTCATAGTATTTGTGCTGCCCCCATCCTGTCCCCACCATCCTATCATGATACGCATGGCACCCCTCATCCCCAATCCTGGTTTGCAAGGCACACCTCATCCCCATCCTGGTATGCATGGCACCCCTCATCCCTATCCTGGTATGCATGGCACCCCTCACCCCCAATCCAAATATGCATGGCACCCCTCACCCCCAATCCTGGTATGCATGGCACCTCTCACCCCCAATCCTGGTATGCATGGCACCCCTCACCCCCAATCCTAGTATGCATGGCACCCCTCATCCCCAATCCTGGTATGCGTGGCACCCCTCACCCCCAATCCTGGTATGCGTGGAACCCCTCATCCCCAATCCTGGTATGCATGGCACCCCTCATCCCTATCCTAGTATGCATGGTACCCCATCCCTCATCCCTATCCTGGTATGTATGGTATCCCTCATCCTGGTATGCATGGTACCCCATCTCTCATCCCCATTCTGGTATGCATGGCTCCTCATCCGAATCCTGGTATGCATGGCACTCCTCATCCCTATTCTGGTATGCATGGCCCCTGATCCGAATCCTGGTATACATGGCCCCTCATGCCCAATCCCGGTATGCATGGCACCCTTCATCCCCAATCCCGGTATGCATGGCACCCCTCATCCCCAATCCCGGTATGCATGGCACCCCTCATCCCCAATTCCGGTATGCATGGCACCCCTCATCCCCAATCCTGGTATGCGTGGCACCCCTCACCCCCAATCTTGGTATGTGTGGCACCCCTCATCCCCAATTCTGGTATGCATGGCACCCCTCATCCCTATCCTAGTATGCATGGTAGCCCATCCCTCATCCCTATCCTGGTATGTATGGTATCCCTCATCCTGGTATGCATGGTACCCCATCCCTCATCCCCATTCTGGTATGCATGGCCCCTCATCCGAATCCTGGTATGCATGGACCCTCATGCCCAATCCCGGTATGCATGGCACCACTCATCCCCAATCCCGGTATGCATGGCACCCCTCATCCCCAATCCCGGTATACATGTCACCCCTCATCCCCAATCCCGGTATGCATGGCACCCCTCATCCCCAATCCCGGTTTGCATGGCACCCCTCATCCCCAATCCCGGTATGCATGGCACCCCTCATCCCCAATCCTGGTATGCATGGCACCCCTCATCCCCAATCCTGATATGCATGGCTCCCCTCATCCCCAATCCTGGTATGCATGGCTCCCTCATCCCCAATCCTGGTATGCATGGCTCCCTCATCCCCAATCCTGGTATGCATGGCATCCCTCATTCCCAATCCTGGTAAGCATGGCACCCCTCATCCCCAATCCTGGTAGGCATGGCACCCCTCATCCCCAATCCTGGTATGCATGGCATCTCTCATCCTCAATCCTGATATGCATGGCACCCCTCATCCCCAGTCCTGGTATGCATGGCTCCCTCATCCCCAATCTTGGTATGCATGATACCCTTCATCCCCAATCCTGGTATGTATGGCACCCCTCATCCCCAACCCTGGTATGCATGGCTCCCTCATTCCCAATCCTGGTATGCATGATACCCCTCATCCCCAATCCTGGTATGCATGGCTCCCTCATCCCCAATCCTGATATGCATGGCACCCCTCATCCCCAATCCTGGTATGCATGATTCCCTCATCCCCAATCCCGGTATGCATGGCACCCCTCATCCCCAATCCTGGTGTACATGGCACCCCTCATCCCCAATCCCGGTATGTATGGCTCCCTCATCCCCAATCCTGGTATGCATGATACCCCTCATCCCCAATCCTGGTATGCATGGCACCCCTCATCCCCAATCCTGGTATGCATGGCTCCCTCATCCCCAATCCTGATATGCATGGCACCCCTCATCCCCAATCCTGGTATGCATGGCTCCCTCATCCCCAATCCTGGTATGCATGGCTCTCTCATTCCCAATCCTGGTATGCATGATACCCCTCATCCCCAATCCTGGTATGCATGGCACCCCTCATCCCCAATCCTGGTATGCATGGCTCCCTCATCCCCAATCCTGGTATGCATGATACCCCTCATACCCAATCCTGGTATGCATGGCACCCCTCATTCACAATCCTGGTATGCATGGCTCCCTCATCCCCAATCCTGATATGCATGGCACCCCTCATCCCCAATCCTGGTATGCGTGGTACCCCTCACCCCCCATTCCTAGTATGCATGGTCCCCTCACCCCCCAATCCTGGTATGTGTGGTACCCCTCACCCCCCAATCCTTGTATGCATGGTCCCCTCACCCACCAATCCTTGTATGCATGGTCCCTTCACCCCCCAATCCTGGTATGTGTGGTACCCCTCACCCCCCCAATCCTTGTAAGCATGATCCCCTCACCTCCCAATCCTGGTATGCATGGTACCCCTCACCCCCCAATCCTGGTATGCATGGTCCTCTCACCCCCCAATCCTGGTATGCATTGTCCCCTCACCCCCCAATCCTGGTATGTGTGGTACCCCCGGTTATATTATAGATATAATGTTCGTGACGCCACCTGTGGTATGCGGCTATATGGAGCCGCCGCTGCGGAGCATGTCCTCTGGAGCTCTTGTTAATGCAGCAGAGTTGGTTTAGCTCTCCACAGGTAGAGCTTAGCTCCAGGGCAGTGTAGTTGTTGTATGAGGTAGATGATGATGGGCAGTGTAGTGCAGGGGGTGATGGCACAGCAATAATTAACAGAGACATTGGGGTGCAGTCTTCAGGGTTTACTCACAGTTCTCTCTTTGCTCCTGGTTACAACTGCCAGTTTATAACCTCCCACGTCGTGCTGCGTTCACCAGGCAGTGGTTCAGCAATCCCTCAGGTAATTCCAGAGTGCCTGACAGGACCCCGTTCTAGATGTCCTTCTCAGCCGTCTTCCTGCGCTGGCTCTCACCCTTCCTGCCCTGTGCCTCGCAAACAGAGTCCCAAGCCGGTATCCTCGGATCTTTCTGGGCAACCTGGAGTTCCCTGGATCCTACAGTGGTGGCCAAAAGTATTGGCACCCCTGCAATTCTGTCAGATAATACTCAGTTTCTTCCTGAAAATGATTGCAATCACAAATTCTTTGGTATTATTATCTTCATTTAATTTGCTTGCAAGGAAAAAACACAAAAGAGAATGAAGCAAAAATCAAATCATTGATCATTTCACACAAAACTCCAAAAATGGGCCAGACAAAAGTATTGGCACCCTCAGCCTAATACTTGGTTGCACAACCTTTAGCCAATATAACTGCGAACAACCGCTTCCGGTAACCATCAATGAGTTTCTTACAATGCTCTGCTGGAATTGTAGACCATTCTTCTTTGGCAAACTGCTCCAGGTCCCTGATATTTGAAGGGTGCCTTCTCCAAACTGCCATTTTGAGATCTCTCCACAGGTGTTCTATGGGATTCAGGTCTGGACTCATTGCTGGCCACCTTAGAAGTCTCCAGTGCTTTCTCTTAAACCATTTTATAGTGCTTTTGGAAGTGTGTTTTGGGTCATTGTCCTGCTGGAAGACCCATGACCTCTGAGGGAGACCAAGCTTTCTCACATTGGGCCCTACATTATGCTGCAAAATTTGTTGGTAGTCTTCAGACTTCATAATGCCATGCACACGGTCAGGCAGTCCAGTGCCAGAGGCAGCAAAGCAACCCCAAAACATCAGGGAACCTCCGCCATGTTTGACTGTAGGGACCGTGTTCTTTTCTTTGAAAGATTCTTTTTTTTTCCTGTACACTCTATGTTGATGCTTTTTGCCAAAAAGCTCTACTTTTGTCTCATCAGACCAGAGAACATTCTTCCAAAACATTTTAGGCTTTCTCAAGTAAGTGCTGGCAAACTCCAGCCTGGCTTTTTTATGTCTCGGGGTAAGAAGTGGGGTCTTCCTGGGTATCCTACCATACAGTCCCTTTTCATTCAGACGCCGACGGATAGTACGGGTTGACACTGTTGTACCCTCGGACTGCAGGGCAGCTTGAACTTGTTTGGATGTTAGTCGAGGTTCTTTATCCACCATCCGCACAATCTTGCGTTGAAATCTCTCGTCAATTTTTCTTTTCCGTCCACATCTAGGGAGGTTAGTCACAGTGCCATGGGCTTTAAACTTCTTGATGACACTGCGCACGGAAGACACAGGAACATTCAGGTCTTTGGAGATGGACTTGTAGCCTTGAGATTGCTCATGCTTCCTCACAATTTGGTTTCTCAAGTCTTCAGACAGTTCTTTGGTCTTCTTTCTTTTCTCCATGCTCAATGTGGTACACACAAGGACACAGGACAGAGGTTGAGTCAACTTTAATCCATGTTAACTGGCTGCAAGTGTGATTTAGTTATTGCCAACACCTGTTAGGTGCCACAGGTAAGTTACAGGTGCTGTTAATTACACGAATTAGAGAAGCATCACATGATTTTTCAAACAGTGCCAATACTTTTGTCCACCCCCTTTTTTAGGTTTGGTGTGGAATTGTATCCAATTTGGCTTTAGGACAATTCTTTTTGTGTTTTTTCATTAAAGACAAATTAAATGAAGATAATAATACCAAAGAATTTGTGATTGCAATAATTTTCAGGAAGAAACTGAGTATTATCTGACAGAATTGCAGGGGTGCCAATACTTTTGGCCACCACTGTATGTGGTTACCTTTTTGGCGACTTGAGTGCGGATGCGGCAACTACTCCCTGAAGGAGTAGAAGCCTCCGGTTTCTACTAGTTGAACGTTGTAATTCTCACTAGCTAGGGGCTGGTCCCCTTTTGCCGCTCAATCCCTCCACCGCCTGGTAGATTCGGGTGTACGGGTAGTCTCCAGCACTGCCCGTACCCCTGGGATCCCTTCTTCACTCCTGGAGCCTTCTTCTGCTCCCGTTCCTTCCTCCTCTCCTTCTCCTGGGCCTCTTTCACTCAGGCCCGCGCTTCCCTGAGCAGAGCTCTGCAAGCTCCTGCTCCCAACTCTTCCTCTGACTCAATCTCCTCAGACTCAGACTCCCCCTAGAATGTCCCACCCTCTCTTTTATATCGCTTCTTACTGAGCTCCCCTGAACTACTTCCTCAACCCACACCCACTACATGGTTCCCCCTACTTTGGTTCCCCCCACTCCAGCCAGGGACAGGGCTCAGCAGAGGAGCAGCGCATCTTGCCCCTCCTGCCGGTCTGGAGTAGTGTAATGTTGGATGCAGGTGTTAGGGTCCCGGGCAGCACTCTATCCTTACCTGAGAGTGAGATACCACACCTCTGGGTGAGATGCAGTACCTCTGTGGCGACTGAACCCACAGGGGCGCCACATTTACACTATACAGGAGAGAGAGAGGACCCTGGTGACCTTAAGAGAATACACTTTACAGGAGAAAGAAAGCGAAAGAGGACACCTCTAACTATAAGAGCTTACACTCTACAAGAGAGAAAAAGAAAGGACCCTGCTGATCAAAAGAGCTTACACGCTACAGGAGCAAGTGAGAGAGGATCTTACTAACCATAAGAGCTTACACTCTGTAATGCTAGTTGCCAGGGTCCCTTCTCCCTCTTTCCGGCAGGGATGCAGACATACTCAATGCCCCGGCCGCACGGCGGTGTCCCCGCTCTCTGTCCCCGGTGTCCTCGCTGTGCTTCCTGCTGCCATTGATCCCCCGGGCTTACGCAGACTGTGCAGATCTCCCAGCAGAGCGCCTGATGCGCTCGCACTCCCCGGTTACCTGAGGTAGTGCCTGAACCCTGAAACCGCACCAGAGGTACCTGAACCCTGAAGCCGCAGCGGCACTACCTGAACCCTGAAGCCACACTTGCGATACCTGAACCCTGAAGCCACACCTGCGGTACTTGAACTCTGTAACTGCACCCGAGGTACAGTACAGACCAAAAGTTTGGACACAGCTTCTCATTTAAAGATTTTTCTGTATTTTCATGACTATAAAAATTGTACATTCACACTGAAGGCATCAAAACTATGAATTAACACATGTGGAATTATATACTTAACAAAAAAGTGTGAAACAACTGAAAATATGTCTTATATTCTAGGTTCTTCAAAGTAGCCACCTTTTGCTTTGATGACTGCCTTGCACACTCTTGGCATTCTCTTGATGAGCTTCAAGAGGTAGTCACCGGAAATGGTTTTCACTTCACAGGTGTGCCCTGTCAGGTTTATTAAATGGGATTTCTTGCCTTATAAATGGGGTTGGGACCATCAGTTGTGTTGAGCAGAAGTCAGATGGATACACAGCTGATAGTCCTACTGAATAGACTGTTAGAATTTGTATTATGGCAAGAAAAAAGCAGCCAAGTAAAGAAAAATGAGTGGCCATCATTACTTTAAGAAATGAAGGTCAGTCAGTCCGAAAAATTGGGAAAACTTTGAAAGTGTCCCCAAGTGCTACAAGCGCTACAAAGAAACTGGCTCACATGAGGACTGCCCCAGGAGAGAAAGACCAAGAGTCACCTCTGCTTCTGAGGATAAGTTTTCCGAGTCACCAGCCTCAGAAATCTCTACATCTCTACAACAACTGTTAAGAGGAGACTTTGTGCAGCAGGCCTTCATGGTAAAATAGCTGCTAGGAAACCACTGCTAAGGACAGGCAACAAGCAGAAGAGAATTGTTTGGGCTAAAGAACACAAGGAATGAACATTAGACCAGTGGAAATCTGTGTTTTGGTCTGATGAGTCCAAATTTGAGATCTTTGGTTCCAACCACCGTGTCTTTGTGCGACGCAGAAAAGGTGAACGGATGGACTCTACATGCCTGATTCCCACCGTGAAGCATGAAGGAGGAGGTGTGATGGTGTGGGGGTGCTTTGCTGGTGACATTGTTGGGGATTTATTCAAAATTAAAGGCATACTGAACCAGCATGGCTACCACAGCATCTTGCAGCGGCATGCTATTCCATGCGATTTGCGTTTAGTTGGACCATCATTTATTTTTCAACAGGACAATGACCCCAAACACACCTCCAGGCTGTGTAAGGGCTATTTGACCAAGAAGGAGAGTGATGGGTTGCTACGCCAGATGACCTGGCCTCCACAGTCACCAGACCTGAACCCAATCAAGATGGTTTGGGGTGAGCTGGGCCACAGAGTGAAGGCAAAAAGGCCAACAAGTGCTAAGCATCTCTGGGAACTCCTTCAAGATTGTTGGAAGACCATTTCCAGTGACTACTTCTTGAAGCTCATCAAGAGAATGCCAAGAGTGTGCAAAGCAGTCATCAAAGCAAAAGGTGGCTACTTTGAAGAACCTAGAATATAAGACATATTTTCAGTTGTTTCACACTTTTTTGTTAAGTATATAATTCCATGTATTAATTCATAATTTTGATGCCTTCAGTGTGAATGTACAATTTTCATAGTCATGAAAATACAGAAAAATCTTTAAATGAGGTGTGTCCAAACTTTTGGTCTGTACTGTACCTGAATCTGAAACCGTTCCGACGGTACTTGAACCCGCACCAGTGTCTCCGCTGGCTAGCGTTCCAGAGTCCGTACTGTTGAAGCCTGTTCCAGTTTCCAAATCAAGCCCTGCCTGTGACTCCATGTCAGTATACGTTCTGGCCAGTGAAAAAGAACCTATGTTGTTGTCTGAACAGAGTCCTGTCCTGTCAGTGACTCTGAGTCCTGTCCTTGTCTGCAATCCTGACCCCTGGGGTCAGCAGCTGCAGTATCGGGCACTGTCTACCTAGGAGTGGCACCTGGTGGCTATCTGAAGCTCAAGTCTAACTCCACCATCAGGAGCTCTAGCAAAAACCAGGCATCCGCTAAGCTTCGTCCCTCCTGGGTAAGCCCGGATTGTGGCACAGTGGGTCCATGATACACGCGTGCGTTACTCACTCTACAGGAGAAGAGAGAGGATCCCGCTGATCTGCTTCAACTCTACAGGAGAGAGAAAGAGGATCTGACACGACCCCTGGGCCATGGGGTGCCGGGCCGATAGATGCAGGGGGTGATATCACAGTGGCGGTGACCCAGTCCGTGACCCAGGGCAGTCAATAAAAAGGGGCTTTCTATTTATAGGGGATTTATAGAGTTTGTGACGCCACCTGTGGTACCTGGTAAGGTTTACCAGCGCTGCTGCAGACCTCTGGGGGGCGATGGGATGGCTGATGAGGTGTTTTGGCTCCCCACAGGTGGATCGAGCCCCCGGGGCAGTGTGGAGTTTGATGGCGGGTGGTGATGCTGGGGCTTGTAGTGCAGAGGGAGAGATGGCGCAGCTGAAATAATGGACGGAGGCAGTGCAGTGCAGTCATCCGAGTTTTTACCCACAGTTCTTATGTAAGTTCCACAGGTGCACTGTACGGCTGTCAGCCTCCCACGTGGCGCTGCGTTCACCAGACCAGGGGTTCACCTCTTCCTCGGTTGTGTCAGGAGTACTTGACGGAACCCCGCTTTCTTATGTTTCTTTCCTTGACCGACTTCACGCTGGGTCTTCTCCCTCCTGCCCTGCGCTTTCCCACTCACAGTCCCGCTCGGGTGCTCTGAAGTCCCTCTGGGCAACCTGGAGTTCCCGGACCTACTTGACCATCGCGGTGACTAAGATGAGGCTGTGGCAACTGCATTATAAAAAGTCAGAAGCCTCCTGTTTTTCCAGCCGAGACCTGGAGTAACACGGCTGGTCCAGGGGCCGGTCCCCTTCTTGCGGCCTGATCCCTCGGACACCTGGAAGATTTGGGGCGTACGGGTGCCGTCCTGCACTCGCCGTATCCCCTGGGATCCCTTCTATAGAACGGAGCCTTCCTCCTCTGCTCCCCTCCTGGGCCTCTATCACTAGGCCCCACTTGTGGAACAAAGCTCCTGACGAGACTCTGCTCCCTGACTGACTGTCCTCTCTCACTCACTGATCTTACTGACTGACCTGCCACCCTAAGATGGCTTCCCTTTATATACCTCCTTCTATGGTGCTCCCCTACTCTACTTCCTCCACCCACACCCACTACTGGTTCCCCCTACCTTTGGTTCCCCCCACTCCAGCCAGGGACAGGGCTCAGCAGGTACATAATGCATCTTGCCCTGCCAGCCGGCCTGGAGTAGTGTAGTGTTGAATGTGGGTGTTGGGGTTCCGGGCAGCACTCCCTCCTTACCTGAGAGAAGGAGACACCACACCTCTGGGTGAGGTGCAGTACCTCTTTGGCGACTGAACCCTCAGGGGCGCCACAGATCCTGCTGACCATAGGAGCTTACACTCCACATGAGAAAGAAAGAGACTTACCCAGTGACTCTGGAGATGGAAACGACTCTGCCATACAAACTGTGCTCTGCTGGGAACCGCCGATCTGTGATGGCCCAGGTACTGACCACCACTTTATAAGGTATGATAATCCGCTAGATGTCATAGTTGCAGAGCATTATGGGGAAGCCAATGTGGCAACATAAAATTATCTTATCCCACTCTCTGATGTTTCAGCAGTGTGGGAAATAGTGCCGGGCAAGATTTTTTTTTTGTGAATTGTTAATCGAATTTTAAAGTGTTTGCATGAAGTTGCAAAATTCTGGAAATTAGACTTGAACTCAATTCTCCGCAGAGCGATCCACTTATCTTTAGTAAAGTTGCTTTAAAAATTGGTAGTGTTAATAGTTTTTTTATCAATTAACAAATGGTAAAGTATATGAATAAAAGAGAAATACAATTCAAATCAATATTTGCTGTGACCGCCCTTTACCGTCATCACTTCTTTTAGGTCATTTATCACTTGCACACAACAGGGGGGTTGTTCCAAACATCTTGGAGAACTAACCACACATCTTCTGTGTATGAGGCTTGTGCAAATCCTCTTCATCTAATCACAGACAGAAAGGAGATTTTTGGAAATTGCTGGGTTATTAGCAGTGGTGTAACTTGGAGCTTATGAGGGTCTTCTCAATGAGTATCGGTCTTCTCAATGAGCCGAATGGCCTTTTTGGCACCTCTAGGCTCAAGAGTTTATGTGCAAGTGCAACAACCCCTCCCTCTTCCCACTGTAGTTACATCCTTGGTTGTCATTACCTTGTTTAGAAGGCTTCTGTTTGGTCGCTTGCGCGTTAGGGTAAGAGAGAGGTTTAGAGTGAGTATTGTTGGAGTGGGGAACATTGTTCTGAGGATCGTTTGGGTGCAAGGCCGGATTTTTCTATGAGTCTATACTGTATATTATGTTCCTTTTTTTGCCCTGATTATAGAGAAGACAGCAAGTAGAAGACTGTGCAGCTACTGAAGGTCTAGCAGAGCTGTGTGACCTTGGTAACTAACAGCTTAGAGTCAACAGTGTCTTGTGGATGAAGATTCTGGGAAATTGCCCAGTTTGCCCCCTCTCAACATTGTCACTGTCATTACGAGTCATCTCAACAAGCTATGTGCAGATAATAAAAAAGTAGGGAACATTGGTAAATTTCAGCTCTGAGTTGGCAGAATTATGAATATATCTATGGAATATAAACCAGTACATTCCGCTACTCCCAAAACTCAAGTACAACAGAATGCAGAAAGTTGCACATATGCTCTGCACTTTTTTTCCCCAAGATGTCGGTCATTATATCAGTAGTTGGGACGAGAATTGAGAAACTCTAGATCTCAATATTGGTTGTAATCTCAAGGATGGTTGAACATATTAGAAATGGGAAGTCTTGTAAACATGCCATAAATGTCTAAAGTGGGAATACCCCTTTAAGGAGATTTTTTTTCTACTATAAGAAGCCTTATGTAGTATAAGATGCATAGGATGTATAATCATGACATTAAAGCTGATGTAAAATGTGAAAAGTCTGCTACAGTTTCTATTTTTTTTTTTTTTACGTATACAGTATATGATACTGTCAGAGATGATCAGATCAGGCAAAACTCTAATCGCCTGTTCACATGATTTTTTCCCAGGAAATTCCACACCCTAGTGCATAATAAATGTAAGATGTAAAAAATAAAAAGATATCCTTATACTTACCTTATCGCTCACCTCTCTGGCCCTTCTGCTCCTTCCGGGCCTTACCACAGCTTCAGATCGCCAATGATTGTGCTGTATTTCCAGGCCTCACACTCGGCCAGGAATTCTGGCCCTGATGGGACCTAGGATGGTTCTGCGCATGTGAGGGCAAAGTCATGGTGCACACCATTACGTCAGGATGCCGTGAACCAGAGCTCGGGAGCGTTCCCTGTAAAGCTGCTGCCTGCTCTTTTCATCAGTCTGTGTGGTCTCTAATGTGTAACCTCTGGTAAGAAAAATTAACTCAGGAGTTCTCAGCCATAAATAAAATAGAAATTTTTACTAAAAAAAGTTTTACTTAAATCCATATATTTCTGGCTAAAAATCAGTTTTGCTATTTAGTTTTCTTAAAAAATTTGCATAGTTTGGCTTTTACAGGCCTTTTGCTTCCCTGTAAATTCAACGTTGATGTGATCTGTGGTCATGCATCAGTTGAGAGGAGGTCAGGAAATGACAGACCATGAGACCATTAGAGGAGCTCACTGATGGTTTGGTTAAATCATTCTGCAGCCACCAATAGACGGTGCAATATTGAGGCTGTAGAAGACAAACAGAGCAACATTTTTAAAACCCAATTGCAAAAATTATTTTTAGCCCCAAAAAAACGTGTATTTATGTAAAAAATAAAAAAAAGTGTCCCCGAAGGTGGACAACCCTGTTCTTACTGTTTGCTGTATAAATGGGTCAAGCCTGCATGTGAACAATTTCCTTTATGAACCAACAGTGCCAAGCACCACACAACATGTTTCTCCATTCTCGCTTTACTGGAGTAGACACATCATTACCTGGACAAGCTATATACTGGTTGTTCAAATATTAGTCTTGTAAATGGAAAAGGTATATAAATATTATACATAACCCATAAAATAAGGCCATAAAATAAAACTGACTTCCTTTAGGCTTAAGTTCTAAGAGAGTCACTCATGTTCCCCTCCAAGTTCTTTACTTCCCATTATCCATCCCAACTAAACATAAACATATCATGCCCTGGTTTCCTTGACACATCGTGAAGGCCACCGTATCTTTCATACTTACCATAAGGATATATGTGTTTAATCAGGACCTTGACAGGTGAAGACTGGGGAGAGAGGACAGTTTGTTCTCCCGAGTTGTTCGGTCTCCGAGACTTGTATTTATTTTGGAAAGGAATGAATAACATTGTACTGAAGAAGGAAATTAAAAAAGCAGGGTTGTAATTTATGGTAGAGAGTGGAACAGATTGAAAGTTTTTTTTTTCTTTTTCCCCTCTTCCATTGCTCCGATTCCAAACTTACATACGTGCCACAGCTGCAACAGAACAGCACTTTTCTTACTTCTGGAAAAAAACAAGAGAGTTTCAATTGCCAGGCTCAGTTTGGCTGCCAAATACTGAACCGCTCGAAGGCGACATGGCTTGTAAAGCCAATGCCAACAGAAATCAGGAATAGCTGTAGAGTTCAGTTCGAGATGTATGTTTCCTGATGGACAGTGACATCTTCAAGGACTTTCAGTTCTGAGGAACCTATGACTGTTTTTTTTTTTTTGCTTGGAGATACCTACCATTAGTAATGTCCCAGAAGCCAAGTCACAATCTGCCATGATTGCTTAATTGGTCAAATTAGATGTTTACTTAAGTATTAAAACATTTTGTGCGAAAATGGAACCGCAATGATAGAGATGTACAGTCAAGATCTGGTGAAGCCACAATCCCAGGAAAACCTGGAATGTAAGAGAAAACTTGTTGAGGTAAAGCCTTACTGCAATGGCAGTGAGTGAACTGAGATTGGCTATATAGTTTTCAGATGAGACACCTTTAAGGCTAAAACAATTAGGGACCCCCTGAGAGGTTCACCGTGACGTGGCAGTGAACTTCATACAGTCTGATCAGAATGTTCAACTAAGAACCTCAAGTTCAGTTTTGTAAATTTTTGCCTACCAGCATTAGACGTATGGTTTTGAGATGTGCGGTCCATGTCTTTTTCTACAGAATTGGCATATTGCATGGCTTTGACTTTACTTTGACCAGCACTCCTCCCATTTGCCACAGGCATTTTTAATTAGCAGATGACAGCAAAAGGGTTTCCGCCTAGTTTTGCTATGGCTCACAGTCTGAGAACATGTGGAAGGTGATTTTTGTAGCTCCTTCCACTTGGTGTTGGTGCTGTGTGGTGATCATTCTTGCTGTGGTTTCGTGCCTGTGGGGCGGTGTGACCTGGAGTTATGGGGACTCAGTTTTACAGCTTGGGTGCTGAGAGGCACCAAGTCATCCACGCCGTTGGAACAATGCCGGTGCAACGGTGGTTGGCGCACGGCGCCGCCCTTTCAAGGCTAAAAAAGTTAGGTACCCACTAAGATGTTCACCGTGAAGTGGTAGTGGGCTTCATACAGTCTCATCAGAGTGTTAAACTAATAACCTTATGTTCAGTTTAGAAAATTTGTGCCTAGAGGCAATAGATCAACATCTGATTTTTGGATGTGTGGTCCATGTTTTTTTCTATAGAATTGGCATGAAAATATAAACACACATAAACATTTGGAAAAGGAGATAAAATAAAAAAAATAAAAAACTCATGGGGAAGGGGAAAGAATGAGTGTCCTGCAGCTCATTTAAATTCGATGACACTTGGTCTAGTTCCATGGCCTAGCTACAGTATATTCCTTATCCAGGGCATAGTTACTGTAAGATCCTCTGCTTGTATTACGATTGCATTCTAGAGGACAATTGCCCAATAGTTTCTTCTGGCAGCAAAAGCAGTGGCGATTCTAGCTTTCCTGTGGCGCCTCTCCTCACAATGCAAAATAAACCTGCAGTAAATAAACACAAATAAATGGAAAAACACTCTACAGGCTGATCCAACTTTGATGTAATGTCCTTAAAACAAGTCAAAATGAGGCTCAGTATTGTGTGTGGCCTCCATGTGCCTGAATGACCTCCCTACAACGCCTGGGCATGCTCCTGATGAGGTTGCGGATGGTCTCCTGTGGGATCTCCTTCCAGAACTGGACTAAAGCATCCGCCAACTCCTGGACAGTCTGTGGTGCAACGTGACGTTGTTGGATGGAGCGAGACATGATGTCCCAGATGTGCTCAATCGGATTCAGATCTCGGGAACGGGCGGGCCAGTCCATAGCTTCAATGCCTTCATCTTGCAGGAACTGCTGACACACTCCAGCCACATGAGGTCTGGCATTGTCCTGCATTAGGAGGATCCCAGGGCCAACCGCACTAGCATATGATCTTACAAGGGGTCTGAGGATCTCATCTCGGTACCTAATGGCAGTCAGGCTACCTCTGGCAAGCACATGGAGGGCTGTGCGGCCCTCCAAAGAAATGCCACCCCACACCATTATTGACCCACTGCCAAACCGGTCATGCTGAAGGATTTTGCAGGCAGCAGATCGCTCTCCACGGCGTCTCCAGACTCTGTCACATCTGTCACATGTGCTCAGTGTAAACCTGCTTTCATCTGTGAAGAGCACAGGGCGCCAGAGGCGACTTTGCCAATCCTGGTGTTCTGTGGCAAATGCCAAGTGTCCTGTACGGTGTTGGGCTGTGAGCACAACCCCCATCTGTGGACATCGGGCCCTCATACCACCCTCATGGAGTCGGTTTCTAACCGTTTGTGCAGACACATGCACATTTGTGGCCTGCTGGAGGTCATTTTGCAGGGCTCTGGCAGTGCTCCTCCTGTTCCTCCTTGCACAAAGACGGTGGTAGTGGTCCTGCTGCTGGGTTGTTGCCTTCCTACGGCCCCATCCTCATCTCCTGGTGTACTGGCCTGTCTCCTGGTAGCACCTCCAGCCTCTGGACACTACGCTGACAGACACAGAAAACCTTCTTGCCACAGCTCGCATTGATGTGCCATCCTGGATGAGCTGCACTACCTGAGCAACTTCTGTGGGTTGTAGAGTCAGTCTCATGCTACCACGAGTGTGAAAGCACAACCAACATTCAAAAGTGACCAAAACATCAGCCAGAAAGCATTGGTACTGAGATGTGGTCTGTGGTTCCCACCTGCAGAACCACTCCTTTATTGAGGGTGTCTTGATAATTGCCAATAATTTCCATCTATTGTCTATTCCATTTGCACAACAGCATGTGAAATTGATTGTCGATCAGTGTTGCTTCCTAAGTGGACAGTTTGATTCCACAGAAGTTTGATTTACTTGGAGTTATATACTGTTGTTTAAGTGTTCCCTTTATTTTTTTGAGCAGTGTACAATGTTTTAATTGTTTTTTTTAGTTTTAAGGGTAGTGAGGTGGCAAAGCAATTTTGACATTTCGGTTTTTTTTCTCTTTCTATTTGAGTACTTATCGACCTTGAAGGTATTGATATGTCCGGCAGAAGAATCCCTATAATGAGGCAGATGGTGGCACTGTGGACGCTTTCAGGCCTATTATTCTACTGTGTCCATCTTTTTAGGCGTGCATAAAAGTGCCATCGGCCACAATTTTGTGCACCAGTAAAAAAAAAATGACACCGCTGAACAGAGGCCAGATGGAGTCCAAAGTAATTCTGCTGCCTCATTATAGTGAATGAATTCCTCAGGGGTTTCATCTGAGTCACGTCACTTGGAGATTTAGATGGAAATCCCAATGTAAGTGCTCAGTGTAGAGCACCAGATAAATGTGATCCCAAACGTTATGCAAAATGTTCATAACAAAAGCTTCAAATCAATCCACAAAAAAAGCTGCCAATGCGAATTCTGTGCCGCTCCCAAATCCAAATGCCGCCCCAGTGTCCCTAAACTGCATTTAGCATCCACATGTTTGGCATTTCTATAGCCTAATTTATGGGTGCATGTCTCCAGAAGCACGAGCTGGACATAATGTACTGGTCACTACAACATACTGGTCACTACAATGTACTGGTCACTACAACGGCAGTTTGCAATTTTCTGGAAAACATCCATGGAGTCAAAATCATCACTACACCTGAGGGGTATAGTTTCCAAAATGGAGTAACTTGAGGGGGATTCTGCTCTTCCAGCCCTTGGGGCTCTGTATATGGAGTCTGCGTACAATTATACAAAAATCTGCGCTCCAGGAGGCAAATAGCGCTCCATCCCTCCTGAATCTCACCATGTGACTAAGCACTACTGTACAGCCACATATGGGGTATTTCTACATTCAGCAGAAATTGTGGGACAAATTTTTTGCCATTTGTACCCATTTCCCAGTGTAAAAATGTAAAATCTGTGGCTAAAACAAAATTTTGGTGGTAAAAATGTAATTATTTTTTTCTTCACTGCCCAATGGTATAAAATTCTGTGACCCTACTGTGGTGTCAATATGATCACTGCACCCCTAGATGAATTCATTGAGAGGTGTAGTTTCTAAAATGGGGTCATTTATGGGGAGGTTCTGCTGTTCTGGCTCCTCAGGGGCCCTGCCAATGTGACATGGCACCCTAAAACAAGTCTAGTAAAATCTGGTATTTCTCCTGCTATGCTTACTAAAATGAAAAAAATTGGGGCTAAAACAACATTTTTGGGAAAAATATATATTTTTCATTTTTAGAGATCAACGTTGTAAAATTCTGTGAAGCACCTGTGGGTTCAAGGAGGTCACCACAAATCTACATAAATTCCTTGAGGGGTCTAGTTTCCAAAATTGGGTCACTTGTGGGGGTTTTCCATTGTTTAGGCACAACAGGGGCTCTCCAAACACGACATGACACAAGCAAACCATTCCATCAAAATCAGCATTCCAAAACATCACTCCTTCCTTTCTGAGCCCTGCCGTGCACCCAAACAGTAGTTTTCCCCTACATATGGGGCATCTGCTTACTCAGGAGAAATTTCACAACAAATGTTCTCCTGTTACTCTTGTGAAAATAAAAAATTTGGGGCTAAAAACATTTTTGTGGGAAAAAAATGTGATTTCTTTATTTTCACGGCTCAATGGTATAAACTTTTGTGAAGCAGATGGGGGTTTAAGTGCTCACCACACATCCAGATAAGTTCTCTGAGAGGTCTAGTTTCCAAAATGTTGTCAGTTGAGCGAAGTTTCCACTGTTTAGGCACATCAGGGGCTTTGCAAACGCGACATGGCGTACACTAATTATTCCACACATTTTGCATTCAAAAAGTCAAATGGCACTTTTTCCCTTACAAGCCCTGCTGTGCAGCCAAACAGTAGTTTTTCTTCACATATTGCATATCGGCGTATTCAGGAGAAATTGAACAACAAATTATATGGTGCAATTTTTCCTGTTACCCTTATGAAAATGCAAAATTTGGGGTTAAAAAACATTTTTGTGGGAAAAATTAGATTTTTTTATTTTTAATGGCTCAACATTATATACTTCTGTGAAGCACCTGGGGTTCAAAGTACTCACCACAAATCTAGATAGTTAACTTTATAATCTGATAATTTTTATAGATCAAACTTTTATATATGTGAATCTACTAAACATGTATATATATTTTTTAATTTCTTTATTTAAACATTTTCATTTAAAAAATTTTTAAAAAAAATTTAAACTTTTTATTTTATTTTTTTTTACATCATATAGGACAAATAACGGACTCATGTAAAGTTCAGGCAGTGGCATGGAAGAGCTGAAATGTAAATGAAGAGGGCTTTCAAATACAAAAGTTTAATGTTCCTAGCATACAGTAAATACAGATCAATTACCAAAAAAATGTCCAAATATTATGTTAATGGCACTTCATATAGTATATCCAACACATACCCTGGCTTAAATTCTCATCCAGAGTAAAGAAGAGAACTATTATAATTAAAAACAATAAATCTTTATTAAAGCATCAATTTAAGTATATGTAATAAAACCACAGAGTGCCTAGTTTAAGGGATGCCACTGTATCCCAAGTAATAATAATTACTGATGATTGAAAAAAGGAAGAAACAATATAAGGAATAAGGCAAAAATAAAGTAAACAATGTCTAGTAACCTCCCTCATAAATCATGTTAATTATATTGATTCATATCAATGGTAACCCAGTCCATAAGTACATCAAAATATGGACGGAAAATTCCAAATAGCAGAATACCGGAAAGGGAATAGAATTCAAATAAAGCAGTATATACTGACACAAGTAAGGAGCCCCTAATTAGTCCCAAAAATAATTCCTATATAATATCAAAAGGACTATGTATTCTGTGAAAAAAAAAGATAGTCAGATAAGTCAGATATGCTAAGGCACACAGTAAGGGATAAACCATTTGTTGGTGAAAATTTACTACTGTATGTTAATATGTTCAGGAGTATAAGGTGATAGCTCAGATTTAAGAATATAAAATAAATTCTTGGTATTATACCTGTGTGAAGGATGGAACAGGGAGGCAGAAGAGTTCAAGAAGGATACATGCGACGTCCCCACACCCAAACGCGCGTTTTGCCACTAGCTTCTTCTGGGGGCATGGATACAGATGTATTAATCCTTAACTTATCAGATGGCACAATACTTACAGTATTGACAAAGCCATGTTGTAGGTCAATTGACAATTTATGGATTGCTACATGTGTAAATGATCAGAACTATCATCACTACATGAATACATAGTAACATAGTAACATAGTAACATAGTTTTTAAGGTTGAAGGAAGAATAAGTCCATCTAGTTCAACCCATAGCCTAACATGTTGATCCAGAGGAAGGCAAAAAAAAAACATGTGACAAACACTAAGCTCCACATTGGGGAAAAAAATTCCTTCCCGACTCCATACGACAATCAGACTAGTTCCCTGGATCAACGCCGTATCAAGGAATCTAGTATATATAACCTGTAATATTATACTTTTCAAGAAAGGCATCCAGGCCCTTCTTAAATTTTAGTAGTGAATCACTCATTACAACATCATGCGGCAGAGAGTTCCATAGTCTCACTACTAGTGTTGAGCGATACCTTCCGATATTGGGAAATATCGGATCGGATTGGATCGGACCGATACCGAAAAAGTATCGGATATCGCCGATTCCGATACCGGAAACCAATGCAAGTCAATTGGACAGAAATATCGGAATGAAAATAAACCCTTTCTTTCCTTGTAGGTTAATTCTACATGAAGGAAAACAACTAAGAATAATGTAGAATGTATTGGGGGAGGTGGGGGAGACAATAAAGGCATAGAGGTTTAGCCCAATCAAATGGAATAGCAGGAATTAATATTTTTTTTAAGACGTTCTGAGTTACGGAAATATTGACTATGTTAAGTATTTTTATATTTTGTCAGATATTTATGTTTCACTACTTCCATGCTCTTCACCTTCTTTTTTACTTCTCCCACACTTTCTCCTTCATCATCCTCAGCATCTTTTTCATCCACTTCTTCTTCACCTTCTTCATCTTCTTCTTCTTCACCTTCTTCGAATTATTCTTTTTTTTTACATTCTTCATATTCTACTTCTTCATCTTCTTCATATTCTTCTTCTTCATCATATTCTTATTTGTGACAGGCATTCCTGTAGTTGTTATCTATAAAAGTTTGGACATTACACCTTTCGTTCTGCCCGTCACAAAAGATTTACAACAGGATTTGTCCGCGTTCAGTGTGGCCTGCAGCAGCAGGTCTTTTCCAGGGGCACCACGTGGAGGAACGGACTCACCCCCATACACTGCTTAGTCATCTTCTGCTTATAATTTAGATATTATCTTTTGCTCTGATTTTTAGTCTTATGCTTAATGTTCTGACGCTTTTTGTTCTGCAGCTTCTTGTATTTCTGCTTCTTGGTTTTCTGTCTCTTGTTCTTCTGTATCTTGGTGCTTGTCTTCTCTTCTTTGTCCTCTTGGTCAACTTCTTCAGGGTCATCTTCTTGGTCTTCTTCGGGGTGGTCTTCAGGGTCGTCGTCTTCGGGGGTCGTCGTCTTCGGGGTCCTCGTCTTCTTCGGGTTGTTCTTCTGGGTCCTCGTCTTCGGGGTCCTCGTCTTCTTCGGGGTGGTCTTCAGGGTCCTCATCTTCTTCGGGGTGGACTTCAGGGTCCTCGTCTTCAGGGTCGTCATCTTCGGGGTCCTCGTCTTCTTCGGGTTGGTCTTCAGGGTCCTCGTCTTCAGGGTCCTCGTCAGGGAGATCCAGAGTGATTACCAAGAACCATTTCAAAAAGCTTGAACTTGGAAATGTAGCAGAAGGTACAAGAAGGCAGAGGAACTACCGAGGACCAGCTGACAGTACTGGAACCCAGATGGGTAGTAGAAGGTACAAGAGCCAATGGAACTACCGAGGACCAGCTGACGGTACTGGAACTCGGTTACTAAGCAGGAGGTACCTGTGCCAGAAAGCACTACCAAGGACCAGCAGACGTTGGTAGAACTTGGATACCGAGAAGGAGGCACCTAATCCAAAGGCACTGCCGAGAACCAGCTGACGGTACTGGAACCCGGATGAGTAGCAGAAGGTACCCATGTAAAAAAAAGTTTCAAGGCCGCGAGCCGGCCACAGTTACCAAAACCTACAGTCCTACAGGGGGTGCTTGTCCTATTGGCACTATGGAACCAGCCTTCATTGCCAGATCCCGCAGCCCACATAGGAGTCACCTAAACTGCAGGCACCATAGAGTCGGCAAACCCGACCGCAACACGACAGGACAATGCATTGGAGGCAAAGTGACGTTGACACTACCCGGAAACAGCTGGCGTGCTGGAACCAGGCTGGGCAGGAGGGAGTACCCGTGCCAAAGACACTGCCGAGAACCAGCTGACGGTACTGGAACCCGGATGGGTAGTATAAGGTACAAGAGCAAATGGAACTACCGAGGACCAGCTGACGGTACTGGAACCCGGATGGGTAGTAGAAGGTACAAGAGCCAATGGAACTGCCGAAGACCAGCTGACGGTACTGGAACTCGGTTACTAAGCAGGAGGTACCTGTGCCAGAAAGCACTACCAAGGACCAGCAGACGTTGGTGGAACTTGGATACCGAGAAGGAGGCACCTAATCCAAAGGCACTGCCGAGAACCAGCTGACGGTACTGGAACCCGGATGGGTAGCAGAAGGTACCCATGTAAAAAAAAGTTTCAAGGCCGCGAGCCGGCCGCAGTTACCAAAACCCACAGTCCTACAGGGGGTGCTTGTCCTATTGGCAATATGAAACCAGCCTTCATTGCCAGATCCCACAGCCCACATAGGAGTCACCTAAACTGCAGGCACCATAGAGTCGGCTAACCCGACCGCAACACGACAGGACAACGCATTGGAGGCAAAGTGACGTTGACACTACCCGGAAACAGCTGGCGTGCTGGAACCAGGCTGGGCAGGAGGGAGTACCCGTGCCAAAGACACTGCTGAGAACCAGCTGACGGTACTGGAACCCGGATGGGTAGTAGAAGGTACAAGAGCAAATGGAACTACCGAGGACCAGCTGACGGTACTGGAACCCGGATGGGTAGCAGAAGGTACAAGAGCCAATGGAACTGCCGAAGACCAGCTGACGGTACTGGAACTCGGTTACTAAGCAGGAGGTACCTGTGCCAGAAAGCACTACCAAGGACCAGCAGACGTTGGTGGAACTTGGATACCGAGAAGGAGGCACCTAATCCAAAGGCACTGCCGATGACCAGCTGATGGTACTGGAACCCGGATGGGTAGCAGAAGGTACCCATGTAAAAAAAAGTTTCAAGGCCGCGAGCCGGCCACAGTTACCAAAACCCACAGTCCTACAGGGGGTGCTTGTCCTATTGGCACTATGGCACCAGCCTTCATTGCCAGATCCCGCAGCCACCATAGGAGTCACCTAAACTGCAGGCACCATAGAGTCGGCTAACCCGACCGCAACACGACAGGACAACGCATTGGAGGCAAAGTGACGTTGACACTATCCGGAAACAGCTGGCGTGCTGGAACCAGGCTGGACAGGAGGGAGTACCCGTGCCAAAGACACTGCCGAGAACCAGCTGACGGTACTGGAACCCGGATGGGTAGTAGAAGGTACAAGAGCAAATGGAACTACCGAGGACCAGCTGACGGTACTGGAACACGGATGGGTAGCAGAAGGTACAAGAGCCAATGGAACTGCCGAAGACCAGCTGACGGTACTGGAACTCGGTTACTAAGCAGGAGGTACCTGTGCCAGAAAGCACTACCAAGGACCAGCAGATGTTGGTGGAACTTGGATACCGAGAAGGAGGCACCTAATCCAAAGGCACTGCCGAGAACCAGCTGATGGTACTGGAACCCGGATGGGTAGCAGAAGGTACCCATGTAAAAAAAGTTTCAAGGCAGCGAGCCGGCCGCAGTTACCAAAACCCACAGTCCTACAGGGGTTGCTTGTCCTATTGGCACTATGGAACCAGCCTTCATTGCCAGATCCCGCAGCCCACATAGGAGTCACCTAAACTGCAGGCACCATAGAGTCAGCTAACCCGACCGCAACATGACAGGACAATGCATTGGAGGCAAAGTGACGTTGACACTACCCGGAAACAGCTGGCGTGCAGGAACCAGGCTGGGCAGGAGGGAGTACCCGTGCCAAAGACACTGCCGAGAACCAGCTGACGGTACTGGAACCCGGATGGGTAGTAGAAGGTACAAGAGCAAATGGAACTACCGAGGACCAGCTGATGGTACTGGAACACGGATGGGTAGGAGAAGGTACAAGAGCCAATGGAACTGCCGAAGACCAGCTGACGGTACTGGAACTCGGTTACTAAGCAGGAGGTACCTGTGCCAAAAAGCACTACCAAGGACCAGCAGACGTTGGTGGAACTTGGATACCGAGAAGGAGGCACCTAATCCAAAGGCACTGCCGAGAACCAGCTGACGGTACTGGAACCCGGATGGGTAGCAGAAGGTACCCATGTAAAAAAAAGTTTCAAGGCCACGAGCTGGCCGCAGTTACCAAAACCCACAGTCCTACAGGGGGTGCTTGTCCTATTGGCACTATGGAACCAGCCTTCATTGCCAGATCCTGCAGCCCACATAGGAGTCACCTAAACTGCAGGCACCATAGAGTCGGCTAACCCGACTGCAACACGACAGGACAACGCATTGGAGGCAAAGTGACGTTGACACTACCCGGAAACAGCTGGCGTGCTGGAACCAGGCTGGGCAGGAGGGAGTACCCGTGCCAAAGACACTGCCGAGAACCAGCTGACGGTACTGGAACCCGGATGGGTAGTAGAAGGTACAAGAGCAAATGGAACTACCGAGGACCAGCTGACGGTACTGGAACCCGGATGGGTAGCAGAAGGTACAAGAGCCAATGGAACTGCAGAAGACCAGCTGACGGTACTGGAATTCGGTTACTAAGCAGGTGGTACCTGTGCCAGAAAACACTACCAAGGACCAGCAGATGTTGGTGGAACTTAGATACCGAGAAGGAGGCACCTAATCCAAAGGCACTGCCGAGAACCAGCTGACGGTACTGGAACCCGGATGGGTAGCAGAAGGTACCCATGTAAAAAAAAGTTTCAAGGCTGCGAGCCGGCCGCAGTTACCAAAACCCACAGTCCTACAGGGGGTGCTTGTCCTATTGGCACTATGGAACCAGCCTTCATTGCCAGATCCCGCAGCCCACATAGGAGTCACCTAAACTGCAGGCACCATAGAGTCGGCTAACCCGACCGCAACACGACAGGACAACGCATTGGAGGCAAAGTGACGTTGACACTACCCGGAAACAGCTGGCGTGCTGGAACCAGGCTGGGGAGGAGGGAGTACCCGTGCCAAAGACACTGCTAGGAACCAGCTGGCGGTGCTGGAACCCAGGGTAAATACTAAAAACAGAGTGGAGCCTGAGGCGTAATTGGAGCAACTTTAAAATCTGTAGTAGTGTGAATGTGGACAGAGCAGGAGAATTTGCCAAACACACAGCTGGGGAACAGCTGACGTTACTGAACCCCTATAACACTGGAGCAAGCGTTGACTGTGCAGACGGCACTTCTGAGCAGCAACTAGCGGTATTGGAGCCCAGGGTAAATACTAAAAACAGAGGAGCCAGAGGTGTAATTGGAGCAAGTTTTAAATCAGTAGTACAGTGGATGTGGACAAAGCAGGAGAATTTGCCGGACACACAGCTGGGGAACAGCTGACGTTACTGAACCCCAATAACACTGGAGCAAACATTGACTGTGCAGATGGCACTTCTGAGCAGCAACTAGCGGTATTGGAGCCCGGGGTAAATACTAAAAACAGAGGAGCCAGAGGTGTAATTGGAGCAAGTTTTAAATCAGTAGTACAGTGGATGTGGACAAAACAGGAGAATTTGCCGGACACACAGCTGGGGAACAGCTGACGTTACTGAACCCCAATAACACTGGAGCAAGCGTTGACTGTGCAGACGGCACTTATGAGCAGCAACTAGCGGTATTGGAGCCCAGGGTAAATACTAAAAGCAGAGGAACCAGAGGTGTAATTGGAGCAAGTTTTAAATCAGTAGTACAATGGATGTGGACAAAGCAGGAGAATTTGTCGGACACACAGCTGGGGAACAGCTGACGTTACTGAACCCCAATAACACTGGAGCAAGCGTTGACTGTGCAGACGGCACTTCTGAGCAGCAACTAGCGGTATTGGAGCCCAGGGTAAATACTAAAAGCAGAGGAGCCAGAGGTGTAATTGGAGCAAGTTTTAAATCAGTAGTACAGTGGATGTGGACAAAGCAGGAGAATTTGCCGGACACACAGCTGGGGAACAGCTGACGTTACTGAACCCCAATAAAACTGGAGCAAGCGTTGACTGTGCAGACGGCACTTCTGAGCAGCAACTAGCGGTATTGGAGCTCAGGGTAAATACTAAAAACAGAGGAGCCAGAGGTGTAATTGGAGCAAGTTTTAAATCAGTAGTACAATGGATGTGGACAAAGCAGGAGAATTTGCCGGACACAGCTGGGGAACAGCTGACGTTACTGAACCCCAATAAAACTGGAGCAAGCGTTGACTGTGCAGACGGCACTTCTGAGCGGGAACTAGCGGTATTGGAGCCCAGGGTAAATACTAAAAACAGAGGAACCAGAGGTGTAATTGGAGCAACTTTAAAATCTGTAGTAGTGAGAATGTGGACAGAGCAGGAGAAATTGCCGTCCGCACAGCAGGGGAACAGCTGACGTTACTGATCCCCAATAACACAGCAGCAAGTGTTGACTTTGCAGACGGCACTTCCGAGCGCCAACTGGCGGTGTTGGAGCTCAGGGATAATACTGAAAACAGAGGAGCCAGAGGTGTAATTGGAGCAACTTTAAAATCTGTAGTAGTGAGAATGTGGACAGAGCAGGAGAAATTGCCGTCCGCACAGCAGGGGAACAACTGACGTTACTGAACCCCAATAACACGGCAGCAAGTGTTGACTGTGCAGACGGCACTTCCGAGCGCCAACTGGCTGTGTTGGAGCTCAGGGATAATACTGAAAACAGAGGAGCCAGAGGTGTAATTGGAGCAACTTTAAAATCTGTAGTAATGAGAATGTGGACAGAGCAGGAGAAATTGCCGTCCGCACAGGAGGGGAACAGCTGACGTTACTGAACCCCAATAACACGGCAGCAAGTGTTGACTGTGCAGACGGCACTTCCGAGAGCCAACTGGCGGTGTTGGAGCTCAGGGATAATACTGAAAACAGAGGAGCCAGAGGTGTAATTGGAGCAACTTTAAAATCTGTAGTAGTGAGAATGTGGACAGAGCAGGAGAAATTGCCATCCGCACAGCAGGGGAACAGCTGACATTACTGAACCCCAATAACATGGCAGCAAGTGTTGACTGTGCAGACGGCACTTCCGAGCGCCAACTGGCGGTGTTGGAGCTCAGGGATAATACTGAAAACAGAGGAGCCAGAGGTGTAATTGGAGCAACTTTAAAATCTGTAGTAGTGAGAATGTGGACAGAGCAGGAGAAATTGCCGTCCGCACAACAGGGGAACAGCTGACGTTACTGAACCCCAATAACATGGCAGCAAGTGTTGACTTTGCAGACGGCACTTCCGAGCGCCAACTGGCGGTGTTGGAGCTCAGGGATAATACTGAAAACAGAGGAGCCAGAGGTGTAATTGGAGCAACTTTAAAATCTGTAGTAGTGAGAATGTGGACAGAGCAGGAGAAATTGCCGTCCGCACAGCTGGGGAACAGCTGACGTTACTGAACCCAAATAACATGGCAGCAAGTGTTGACTGTGCAGACGGCACTTCCGAGCGCCAACTGGCGGTGTTGGAGCTCAGTGATAATACTGAAAACAGAGGAGCCAGAGGTGTAATTGGAGCAACTTTAAAATCTGTAGTAGTGAGAATGTGGACAGAGCAGGAGAAATTGCCGTCTGCACAGCAGGGGAACAGCTGACGTTACTGAACCCCAATAACACGGCAGCAAGTGTTGACTTTGCAGAAGGCACTTCCAAGTGCCAACTGGCAATGTTGGAGCTCAGGGATAATACTGAAAACAGAGGAGCCAGAGGTGTAATTGGAGCAACTTTAAAATCTGTAGTAGTGAGAATGTGGACAGAGCAGGAGAAATTGCCGTCCGCACAGCAGGGGAACAGCTGACGTTACTGAACCCCAATAACACTGGAGCAAGCATTGACTGTGCAGACGGCACTTCTGAGCAGCAAGTAGCGGTATTGGAGCTCAGGGTAAATACTAAAAACAGAGGAGCCAGAGGTGTAATTGGAGCAAGTTTTAAATCAGTAGTACAATGGATGTGGACAAAGCAGGAGAATTTGCCGGACACACAGCTGGGGAACAGCTGACGTTACTGAACCCCAATAACACTGGAGCAAGCGTTGACTGTGCAGACGGCACTTCTGAGCGGCAACTAGCGGTATTGGAGCCCAGGGTAAATACTAAAAACAGAGGAACCAGAGGTGTAATTGGAGCAACTTTAAAATCTGTAGTAGTGAGAATGTGGACAGAGCAGGAGAAATTGCCGTCCGCACAGCAGGGGAACAGCTGACGTTACTGAACCCCAATA
This sequence comes from Phyllobates terribilis, assembly GCF_046119375.1. NCBI lineage: Eukaryota > Metazoa > Chordata > Amphibia > Anura > Dendrobatidae > Phyllobates > Phyllobates terribilis. The sequence continues at coordinate 63,825,563 of NW_027362763.1, read as the reverse complement.
ACACAGCAGCAAGTGTTGACTTTGCAGACGGCACTTCCGAGCGCCAACTGGCGGTGTTGGAGCTCAGGGATAATACTGAAAACAGAGGAGCCAGAGGTGTAATTGGAGCAACTTTAAAATCTGTAGTAGTGAGAATGTGGACAGAGCAGGAGAAATTGCCGTCCGCACAGCAGGGGAACAGCTGATGTTACTGAATCCCAATAACATGGCAGCAAGTGTTGACTGTGCAGACGGCACTTCCGAGCGCCAACTGGCGGTGTTGGAGCTCAGGGATAATACTGAAAACAGAGGAGCCAGAGGTGTAATTGGAGCAACTTTAAAATCTGTAGTAGTGAGAATGTGGACAGAGCAGGAGAAATTGCCGTCCGCACAGCAGGGGAACAGCTGACGTTACTGAACCCCAATAACACGGCAGCAAGTGCTGACTGTGCAGACGGCACTTCCGAGCGCCAACTGGCGGTGTTGGAGCTCAGGGATAATACTGAAAACAGAGGAGCCAGAGGTGTAATTGGAGCAACTTTAAAATCTGTAGTAGTGAGAATGTGGACAGAGCAGGAGAAATTGCCGTCCGCACAGCAGGGGAACAGCTGACGTTACTGAACCCCAATAACACGGCAGCAAGTGTTGACTGTGCAGACGGCACTTCCGAGCGCCAACTGGCGATGTTGGAGCTCAGGGATAATACTGAAAACAGAGGAGCCAGAGGTGTAATTGGAGCAACTTTAAAATCTGTAGTAGTGAGAATGTGGACAGAGCAGGAGAAATTGCCGTCCGCACAGCTGGGGAACAGCTGACGTTACTGAACCCCAATAACACGGCAGCAAGTGTTGACTGTGCAGACGGCACTTCCGAGCGCCAACTGGCGGTGTTGGAGCTCAGTGATAATACTGAAAACAGAGGAGCCAGAGGTGTAATTGGAGCAACTTTAAAATCTGTAGTAGTGAGAATGTGGACAGAGCAGGAGAAATTGCCGTCCGCACAGCAGGGGAACAGCTGACGTTACTGAACCCCAATAACATGGCAGCAAGTGTTGACTGTGCAGACGGCACTTCCGAGCGCCAACTGGCGGTGTTGGAGCTCAGGGATAATACTGAAAACAGAGGAGCCAGAGGTGTAATTGGAGCAACTTTAAAATCTCTAGTAGTGAGAATGTGGACAGAGCAGGAGAAATTGCCGTCCGCACAGCAGGGGAACAGCTGACGTTACTGAACCCCAATAACACGGCAGCAAGTGTTGACTGTGCAGACGGCACTTCCGAGCGCCAACTGGCGGTGTTGGAGCTCAGGGATAATACTGAAAACAGAGGAGCCAGAGGTGTAATTGGAGCAACTTTAAAATCTGTAGTAGTGAGAATGTGGACAGAGCAGGAGAAATTGCCGTCCGCACAGCAGGGGAACAGCTGACGTTACTGAACCCTAATAACACGGCAGCAAGTGTTGACTGTGCAGACGGCACTTCCGAGCGCCAACTGGCGATGTTGGAGCTCAGGGATAATACTGAAAACAGAGGAGCCAGAGGTGTAATTGGATCAACTTTAAAATCTGTAGTAGTGAGAATGTGGACAGAGCAGGAGAAATTGCCGTCCGCACAGCTGGGGAACAGCTGACGTTACTGAACCCCAATAACACGGCAGCAAGTGTTGACTGTGCAGACGGCACTTCCGAGCGCCAACTGGCGGTGTTGGAGCTCAGTGATAATACTGAAAACAGAGGAGCCAGAGGTGTAATTGGAGCAACTTTAAAATCTGTAGTAGTGAGAATGTGGACAGAGCAGGAGAAATTGCCGTCCGCACAGCAGGGGAACAGCTGACGTTACTGAACCCCAATAACATGGCAGCAAGTGTTGACTGTGCAGACGGCACTTCCGAGCGCCAACTGGCGGTGTTGGAGCTCAGGGATAATACTGAAAACAGAGGAGCCAGAGGTGTAATTGGAGCAACTTTAAAATCTGTAGTAGTGAGAATGTGGACAGAGCAGGAGAAATTGCCGTCCGCACAGCAGGGGAACAGCTGACGTTACTGAACCCCAATAACACGGCAGCAAGTGTTGACTGTGCAGACGGCACTTCCGAGCGCCAACTGGCGATGTTGGAGCTCAGGGATAATACTGAAAACAGAGGAGCCAGAGGTGTAATTGGAGCAACTTTAAAATCTGTAGTAGTGAGAATGTGGACAGAGCAGGAGAAATTGCCGTCCGCACAGCTGGGGAACAGCTGACGTTACTGAACCCCAATAACACGGCAGCAAGTGTTGACTGTGCAGACGGCACTTCCGAGCGCCAACTGGCGGTGTTGGAGCTCAGTGATAATACTGAAAACAGAGGAGCCAGAGGTGTAATTGGAGCAACTTTAAAATCTGTAGTAGTGAGAATGTGGACAGAGCAGGAGAAATTGCCATCCGCACAGCAGGGGAACAGCTGACGTTACTGAACTCCAATAACACGGCAGCAAGTGTTGACTGTGCAGACGGCACTTCCGAGCGCCAACTGGCGGTGTTGGAGCTCAGTGATAATACTGAAAACAGAGGAGCCAGAGGTGTAATTGGAGCAACTTTAAAATCTGTAGTAATGAGAATGTGGACAGAGCAGGAGAAATTGCCATCCGCACAGCAGGGGAACAGCTGACGTTACTGAACTCCAATAACACGGCAGCAAGTGTTGACTGTGCAGACGGCACTTCCGAGCGCCAACTGGCGGTGTTGGAGCTCAGTGATAATACTGAAGACAGAGGAGCCAGAGGTGTAATTGGAGCAACTTTAAAATCTGTAGTAGTGAGAATGTGGACAGAGCAGGAGAAATTGCCATCCGCACAGCAGGGGAACAGCTGACGTTACTGAACCCCAATAACACGGCAGCAAGTTTTGACTGTGCAGACGGCACTTCCGAGCGCCAACTGGCGGTGTTGGAGCTCAGGGATTACAGTTCAGGTGGTAGAAACATGAACACAACAGGAGACCTGGATACTGTTGCCAACCAATTATTTATTCTGGAAGAGGACTGGCAAATTCATGAGAGATCCAGGCCTTGTTAATTTTGAGAAAAGTAAGCCGGTCAACGTTATCGGAGGATAGTCGCATACGACGGTCTGTTAGTACACCACCTGCGACACTAAAGACGCATTCCGATAATACACTAGCAGCAGGGCAAGCTAGCACCTCCAATGCATACTGACAAAGCTCTGGCCATGTATCCAGCTTACAGACCCAAAACTTGAAGGGAGAAGAGCCGTCTGGGAGTACACTAAGAGGGCAAGACATGTAGTCTGTCACCATCTGACGGAAACGTTTCCTCCTGCTGACTGGAGCCGTCTGAGATGGTGTAGACATTTGTGGCGGCGGGGACACAAAACTTTGCCACATTTCGGCCATACTGGTCTTGCCTTGTGCTGAGGCGCTGCTTCTGCTCCCTCTTTGTGCAGAGCTTCCTCCACTGCCTCGACGCACTGAGCTGCTTTGTAAAGCACTAGCAGCACTGCAATCGGTTGGAATGGAGAACATGACGGAATGCACCAGTGCGTCTTGGTACTCCCGCATTTTACGCTCCCGGTTCAACGGTGTTATGAGGCTTTGTAAGTTGTCCCGGTAGCGAGGATCTAGGAGGGTGGACACCCAATTATCAGCCGTGTTGAGAATGTGGGCGATGCGGCGGTCATTTCTCAGGCACTGCAGCATGAAATCAACCATGTGCTGCAGACTGCCAACTGGCCAAGAAACGCTGTCCCCTGCTTGAGGCGTGATCTCTGCCTGCTCTGCATCATCCCACCCTCGCTCTAGATACTGACTACTAGAGCATTGTGTACCTCCCTCCTCTGGACAGATGTCTTCCTCATCCATTGGCTCCTCCTCATCCTCCTCACAAAGTGTCCCCTGCCTAGGCCTTTGTGAGGAACCACGTTGCGCAGACTGTAGAGAAGCAGATGGCATTTGTGACTCCTCATCCTCCACCTCTTCCAAAACCTCGTCCCTTAGTGCTTTTTCAAGCAGGCAGATAAGGGGGATAATCATGCTGACTAGTGCATCATCTGCACTCGCCATCCGCGTGGAATAATCGAAGGCACGCAAAACGTGGCAAATGTCCTTCATAGAGGCCCACTCAGTGGTGGTGAAGTGTGAACGGCGCGCACTGCGACTTGTTTGCGCCTGCTGCAGCTGGTACTCCATTACTGCTGCCTGCTGCTCACACAACCTCTCCAACATATGTAACGTTGAATTCCACCTGGTGGGTAGGTCACATATGATGCGATGTTCCGGAAGACGTAATCGGCGCTGCAGAGCTGCAATGCGTGATCTTGCGTTGCTGGAACGCCGCAAGTGAGCGCACTCTATGCATCAAGATCCGGATAGTCCCTCAAAAAACTCTGCACGACCAAGTTGAGCACATGTGCCAGACATGGGATGTGAGTGAGGTTGCCTAGGCCCAGAGCTGCCACCAGATTTCGGCCATTGTCACACACTACCATGCCTGGCTGGAGATTCGCTGGCACAAACCACACGTTGCTCTGCTGCTTGATGGCATTCCAGAGCTCCTGCGCTGTGTGGCTTCGATTCCCCAAATAAATTAATTTTAATACGGCCTGTTGACGTTTGGCCACGGCTGTGCTCATATCGGTCATCATAACAGGTAACCGTTCACGGGTCGAAGTGGAGGTAGACCGTGACGGCTCCTGCAGCGCTGATTCAGAGGAACTGGAGTATGAGGAGGAGTCAATGTGTACAGACTGGATTCCTGCAATCCTTGGAGTTGGCAGAACACGTACAGCGCCACTCTCAAGATCTGTACCCGGCTCCACAACATTTACCCAATGGGCAGTGAGGGAAAGGTATCGTCCCTGTCCATGCTTACTGGTCCACGCATCGGTGGTCAGGTGGACCTTGCTACTGACGGCGTTTTGTAGCGCATGTTTAATTTTTCCCTCCACATGATGCTGCAGGGCAGGGACGGCTTGCCTGCTGAAATAAAAGCGGCTGGGCACGTTGTATTGTGGGACTGCCAATGCCATAAAGTTACGGAATGTGTCAGTCTCCACCAGCCTGAATGATAGCATTTCAAGGGCCAGTAGTTTAGCAATGCCAGCATTCAGAGCCTGTGCTCGGGGGTGGTTTGCCGAGTATGCGCCCCTTTTCTCCCATGCCTGTGCTAACGATGGCTGTAGACTGGCCTGGGAGTGTGAGGATGACTGGGAAAGTGGTGCTGTGGGTGGAATTACACTGTGTCTCTGTACAACAGTGCCAGAGATTCTTCCATGGCGATCCTGTGAGGAAGCCGAACCAGCTGTGTGTGAGCTGGAGGAAGAGGCTACAACACGAGCTGAAGAGGTGGTAGGTGGCGCTGTAGGTTGGCCTTGATCTTCAGTGTGTTTTTGTAACTCCACCACGTGCTTGGTCCGCACATGTTTCCACATATTTGTGGTATTGAGGTTGCTGACACTTTTCCCTCTTTTCACCTTCTGATTACACAGCTTGCATTTGACAAAGCAAATGTCATCTGCAACGGTGTCAAAAAAGGACCAGGCACTGCAAGTCTTGGGAGCGCCCGCTTTGGATTTTGGAAGAGCCATGCTCCTAATGGGTGCCGAAGTGGAGGCTACAGGCAACCAAGTCTGCCCCCTCCCTCTCCCTCCTTTTTGGGCTGTTCGGGGAATCTCATCCTCAGAGCTGCTCCCACCACCTTCCTGTCCCTCACGCCATGATGGGTCAAGGACCTCATCATCTACACCACCCTCTTCAAACAACTGCTTCTCCTGGGTAATCTCGACAGCACAGTACGCACCAGAAAGTGGCACCTGAGGCTCATCATCAGATGCGTACTGAGGTGTGCTGCTGACCATAGGCACTGGCCCACCCGCCTCTTCAGATTCAGAGAGACAAAACGGTTGCGCATCACTGCATACTACCTCTTCTTCAAATTCTCGAATTCTGCTTGGCTGGCCCCCTCTTTCCAAGCCAAGAGATTCAGAGAACAGAAGTAGAGATGGCTCCTGTCCAGGGCTCTCTGACTGCCTGGTCAATTTGGCAGGTGGTGAAGAGACAGATGGGTGCTCTTCAGTGCTCAGGACCTGAGAGGATCTGGAACTAATTTAAGTCGATGCGTTAGCTGCCATCCATCCGACAACAGCTTCAATTTGGTCCTCCCGCAGCAGTGGGGTACAGCTAGCTCCTACAAAGCTGCGCATAAAGGACTGTTCCCTGGTAAAACTGGGGGATGCTGAGTCACTGGTGCCCGCAGCAGGCACAGAATCCCCACGTCCTCTCCCTGCAGGCACAGAATCCTCCTGTCCTCTCCCTGTTGAAACTCCACGCCCACGCCCACGACCACATGCCTTACTCCCTGACTTCTTCATCTTGGTAGACTGATAAAGATAGGCAGAAAAGTACTAAGGGCTTAGTGTGCTTATTCCTGAACAGCTGCTAACAGGTATAAGAAACACTAATTTTATAAAGTGTGGACTAGACTTTAATATGAGCTAATGTGGCCTACACAACTGTAAAGTGGAGTGTTTGGTGAACTTTATTTAGGGTTTTTTTGTCACAAAAAGACACTGGATGTGCCTAAAGATGTAATACCGATAGTATCACAAACTTTTTGTAGCTATTACAATGTAGGAAGGTAACCTACAATGCAATAGATGAGGCTACAAAAAATAGGCTAATACTAATCTGGCTGGGGCTGCAGGGCCCAATGCTGCAGAAAGGCTCCTCTAACTACTCCTATATAGTGTGTTTGGAACCAATTTAGCTGAATACGGATGGAACCACCACACTAATAGGAGAAATCAGGAAAAATTATGAATTGGCAAAAAAGGACAATGTATGAGGCAGTGACACACACTGAGTGCACTACAACCAGACGTGGCTGAAGCACACACTACAGGGTGAGCTGCACTCACACACCAGACCTTGCAGACAGCGGTGAACAGTGCAGATGCAGAGCACTGTGCACTAGCACTGCAAGACCAAAAACATTTCTCTATCTACTCCTATATAGTGTGTTTGGAACCAATTTAGCTGAATACGGATGGAACCACCACACTAATAGGAGATATCAGGAAAAATTATGAATTGGCAAAAAAGGACAATGTATGAGGCAGTGAGACACACTGAGTGCACTACAACAAGACGTGGCTGAAGTACACACTACAGGGTGAGCTGCATTCACACACACAGACCTTGCAGAAAGCGGTGAACAGCACAGAGAACTGTGACCTAGCACTGCAAGGCACAGCGATTTATAAAGTAGCTTGGGTAAAGCAGAATAGACCAAATAGGTAGCTAAAACTGTCCCTCAGAACAACAGCGTCCTATCCCTAACTGAATTCACAGCAGAGTGAGCTCAAAATGGCGGCGGCGGCTTTTATAGTTCATCATGACATCATTTCAGCAGCCAATCACAGCCATGCCATTAGTTAAGATGCCTACATGCCTAACAGGATGTGCCCACACTTCTTAGGATCCTCATTGGCTGAATAAAATGAAAATGGCTCATTGCATTATGGGAACTTCCGATTCCGGTATACGATATTGCAAAAGTATCGGAATTCCGATACCGCGAATATCGGCCGATACCCGATATTTCAGTATCGGAATGCTCAACACTACTCACTGCTCTTACAGTAAAGAATCCTGTGATTATGATTAAACCTTCTTTCCTCCAGATGTAGAAGATGCCGCCTTGTCCCCGTCTCAGGCCTCAGAGTAAAAAGATCAGTAGAAAGGTCTTTGTACTGTCCCCTCATATACTTGTACATAGTAATAAGATCACCCCTAAGACTTCATTTTTCCACAGTAAATAACCCCAAGTGTAATAACCTGTCTTGGTATTGCAGACCCCCCAGCCCTCTAATAACCTTGGTCGCTCTTCTCTGCACCCTCTCTAGTTCAGCTATGTCTTTCTTATACACCGGAGACCAGAACTGTACACAGTATTCTAAGTGTGGTCGCACTAATGACTTGTATAGAGGTAAAATTATGTTCTCCTCATGAGCATCTATGCCTCTTTTAATGCATCCCATTATTTTATTTGCCTTTGCAGCAGCTGCCTGACACTGACCACCAAACGTGAGCTTGTCGTCCACCAATACACCCAGGTCTTTTTCAATGACAGTTTTGCCCAGTGTTTTACAATTAAGCATATAATTATACATTTTCTTTCCTCTGCCCAAGTGCATTACCATACATTTATCCCCATTAAAGCTCATTTGCCATTTATCAACCCAAGCTTTTAGTTTACATAGATCCTCCTGTAATATAAAATTGTCCTCCTCTGTATTGATTACCCTGCAGAGTTTAGTGTCATCTGCAAATATTGAAATATTACTCTGTATGCCCCCTACAAGGTCATTAATAAATATGTTAAAAAGAAGGGGGCCCAATACTGACCCCTGTGGTACCCCACTGTTAACTGTGACCCAGTCTGAGTGCGCTCCATTAATAACCACCATTTGTTTCCTATCACTGAGCAAGTTCTTAACCCACTTACATATATTTTCCCCTATCACCATTGTTCTCATTTTATGTGTCAACCTTTTGTGTGGAAACGTATCAAAAGCTTTTGAAAAGTCCATATACACAACATCTGTAGCGCCCTGAGGGTTCGGCCGCTACAGGGGTATTGCACCTCTCCCAGAGGTGTGGTATTCCACTCCCAGGTAAGGATGGAGTATGGACCAGGGCTCAGTTAGCTGCATACAGCACACACACCCCATTTCCGAGAGACAGCTCAACGGTGCTCCCACTAGACAGAAGTGCAGGCACGACCGAATATGTCCCTGTCTGGAGTGGGGAGGGGGGTGGAACACCCAGTGCTGCAGGAGCAGATAGGGGTTGGTTCCTGAGCGTAGGTAGGAGCCCATTGGTTGCTGGTCACCTGGGCTCATGGTCAGAGGGAGGTATAAAAGGTGGGCACCATATTAGTTCAGAGTTCTGTCCAGAGAGGAGAAGACAGGGAGCAGAGGCTCTGTGGGAGCTCTGCTCAGAGGCAGGCCTAGAGAAAAGTCCGGAGCCTGAGAGGAGAAGGAGAAGTGGGCCTGGAGAAGAGGCCAAGGGAAGGAGGAGAAGACAGAACAGAAAAGGAGAAGAAGAGACAGAGAAACAGAAGGGCTCAGGAACAAGAAGGTGGAAGGGACCCTAAGAACCCACGAGAATCCAGGGTGAAGGGTCAGGCAGATTAAGGGTACCGGATCCCAAGTTGGTGGAGGAGAAACAGCCCTCAGCCAAAGACCGGAGGCTGTGACCATTTATTGGTGCAGCACCTCATCAAACCTGCCAGGAAGGCACCATATAGGACAGCGGAGAACGGGGCCCACGTTTACCCGCGCAAGTCCGCGGCAGCTGGACAAAAGTGGGTCACTGATGAGGCAGGCCAGAGAAAGGATTGAAGGGGGTCCTGTGCCATGCTCCTGAACTGCCTGGGGGTTGACCGAGCCCCTCACGTGGTGGACACTGCACGGCTTGGGTGGTCACTGCTTGCGCAGAAGTGACCCTGAGCACCTGAGCTGTGAGTAAAAGACATTGGACTGCAGTACGTTGTCTGTGTGCTCTTTCGCTCCTCCAGCACTAACGGTACTGGGACTCCCACCACCATCACTCCCACCATCCACTACACTGCCCTGGGGCCGCACTCTTCCCGTGGGGAGTCGCACCATCCCAGCTGCATCCATCATCGGCCCCAGCGGTCTGCCCTGCAGCGGCGGTTCCTAATAACCGCAATCCACGGGTGGCGTAGTCGGACATTATCTAAAACATCTAAAAGACTGCCACTGGTCTGACCACCCTGAGCCACGGGACCGGGTCGCCACTACTACCCCCATCGTCTCCCTATTGCCCGGTTCCGGGTGCCCCACGGCCCAGGGGGCGAGTCACATCACTGCATTTCCTTGGTCCAGTCCCGAACTTGCCTCCTCATAAAAACTGATCAGATTAGTTTGACAGGAACGGTCCCTCGTAAACCCATGTTGATATTGGGTCATGAGGTTATTCTTCTTCAGATACTCTAGTATAGCATCTCTTAGGAAACCCTCCAGGATTTTATCCACAGTAGAGGTTAAGCTTACTGGCCTATAATTTCCAAGTTCAGTTTTTGTCCCCTTTTTGAATATTGGCACCACATTTGCTATACGCCAGTCCTGTGGTACAGACCCTGTTATTATGGAATGTTTAAAGATTAAAAATAATGGTCTATCTATGACGTTACTTAATTCCTGCAGTACTCGCGGGTGTATCCCATCCGGGCCTGGGGATTTGTCAAATAGAGTCATGGCATGCATCAGAAGAGGAATAGGGGCATATGATGAGAACATTGTTCTTCCTCTGTATAAAGCGCTGGTAAGGCCGCACTTAGAATATTGTGCACAGTTCTGGGCTCCGGTACTCAGGAAAGACATATTGGAGCTAGAGAGGGTACAAAGGAGGGCGACTAAGGTAATAAAGGGAATGGAGGGACTAGAATACCCAGAGAGGTTGTCAAAATTAGGCCTATTTACGTTGGAAAAGAGAAGGCTTAGGGGAGACCTCATAAACATGTATAAATACATCAGGGGGCAGTACAGAGATCTCTCCCATGACCTGTTTATACCAAGGATGGTGACAAAGATGAGGGGGCACACTATGCGTCTGGAGGAAAGGAGGTTCCTGCACCAGCATAGAAGGGGATTCTTTACGGTCAGAGCCGTGAGACTCTGGAACTCTCTGGGAGAGGAAGTGGTGATGTCCAACTCACTTAATGAGTTCAAGAGAGGCCTGGACGCCTTTCTTGAGAACAATAAAATTACATCTTATGCTTAGTGATAGTTAATTAATCCAGGGATTTAATCTGACTGCCAGATTGGAGTCGGGAAGTGAATTTTTCCTCAATGATGTAAATTGGCCTATACGCATGGTTTTTTTTTGCCTTCCCCTGGATCAACGCTGCAGAATAGCTGCAGTGCACAAGAAATAGGCTGAACTGGATGGACGCTTGTCTTTTTTTGGCCTTATAAACTATGTAACTATGTAACTTTAGTGATTTTTAGACGCCGCCGTACTTCCTGCTGGGTTAAGCAAGCGACATTTAATGGAGAATTTTTGTTAGCACCGATCATGTTTTCTGTCATGCGATTTTCTTGTGTAAATACTGTTGAATAAAAATCATTTAGCATATTGGCTTTTTCCTCATCCTCATCCACCATTACACCCAGACTATATTTAAAGGGGCCAACACTATCATTTTTTAGTTTCTTACTATTTATGTAGTTAAAGAATATTTTGGGGTTATTTTTACTTTCTCTGGCAATGAGTCTCTCTCTGCCTCAATCTTTGCTGCCTTGATTTGTTTTTTACAGAATTTATTTAATTTTCTGTATTTATTTAATGCCTCATCACTACCTACTTGCTTTAGTTCTCAAAATGCTTTCTTTTTGTCACTTAGTGCGCCCCTTACAGCTCTATTTAGCCATAGTGGTTTCCTCCTATTTCAAGCATGTTTATTCCCATAGGGTATATATTGTGCACAGGTCCTATTCAGGATGCCAATAAATGTCTCCCATTTGCTTTGTGTAGCTTTATGTCTCAGGATATCGTCCCAGTTTATTGCACTAAGATCATCTCTCAACCATTGGAAATTTGCCTTCCTGAAGTTTAGTGTCCTTGTAACCCCTCTACTACACATCTTATTAAAGGATACATGAAAACGTATTATTTTGTGATCACTATTACCCAAGTGACCCCCAACTCGTATATTTGATATGTGGTCTTGCCTGTGGGTTAATATTAGGTCTAGCAGTGCCCCCCTTCTTGTTGGGTCCTGAACCAGTTGTGAAAGGTAATGGTCTCTCATAGTTGTCAAAAACCTATTACCTTTGCTGGAACTACAGGTTTCTGCTCCTCATTGTATTTCAGGGTAGTTGAAGTCCCCCATAATAATGACTTTTTGTTACGGATCCGGGTGGTGGAACCTCTGTGCTGTGATACATGGAGGGACCAGAGGGGCGTAACTAAGTGCCTAAGCGGACCGACCCTGGCCACACGGCGGCTTAGTCAACTCCGTGAACCAAGGAGGGAAGGTGAACCAGATGCCACTCTGGGACCGAACTTGTGTGAGAGCAGGCGACTCCCACGGGACTGATGGCCGAAGCCGACAGGCACAGCAGATGAGAACGGCTGGTAGACAGGCAGGTGATGTGGGTAGACAAGCAGGCAGGCACAGCAGATAGACAGGCAGGTGGGCACGGCTGATAGACAGGCAGGCGGGCATGGCTGATAGACAGGCAGACGGGCATGGCTGCTAGACAGGCAGGTGGACACGGTTGATAGACAGGCAGGCGGGCACGGCAGATAGACAGGCAGGCGGGCATGGCTGATACCCAGGCTGGCGGGCACAGCTGCTAGACAGGCAGGTGGACACGGCTGATAGACAGGCAGGTGGGCACTGCTGATAGGCTGGTGGGCACTGGAACCTGAGGGCTGAGGAGAGTGTTAGCACACAAACAACCTTGCACAGACACCTCCTTTTTGGAGGAGGTGCCTTATATAACGGCAGTCCTCCGGCCATTGGCCGGGGACTCTTAAGGACGGAGCGCGCATCCTCCTTAAGAGGGAGGGAGAGCACGCGCGCACGCTTTAAGCACAGTGCCCGGGGAACTGCGCGTGGTGCACGCACCCCGGGCAGATGCAGCAGGGGAGCCGGAGGATGCCGGACGGGGACCTCGGCGGTGAGGGGATCGGCGTCTCTGCCCGGCAGGAGGCAGAGACGCCGACGCTACACTTTTCCTTGAGTTGCTGCTTCATCGATTTGCTTTATGAGGATATTCTCCACTGCTTCCATTATTTTTGGAGACTTATAACAAACTCCTATCAGTAATATATTATTTTTTCCCCCTCCCCTTATCTCCACCCACAGGGACTCTACATTTTCATTAGATTCACATATATTCTCACCAAGATGGGTTTTAAGGATGATTTTACATATAAACACACACACCCCCTGTTTGTACGGTCATTTCTGAATAGACTATAGCCCTGAAAATTAACTGCCCAGTCATGGCTCTCGTCCATGTCTCAGATATCCCCACCATGTCATAATTATTTTCCAACAAAATTAATTCTAATACCTCCATTTTGTTGGCGAGGCTTCTGGCATTAGTGTCCATGCATTTTATATATCTCTCTGTACCTTTATTCCTTCTTACTATATTGACTGTTCTAACCCCATCCCCAATTTCTTTATTTGTGTCCAGGTCACTATCTGCACTATCTTCCCCACCTATAAAATGAATACCCCCCAATCCCTAGATTAAACACTCCTCCAACCTTCTAGCCATTTTCTCCCCCAGCACAACTGCGCCCTCCCCATTGAGGTGCAGCCCATCCCCAGTGTAGAACCTGTAGCCAACTGAGAAGTCTGCCCAGTTCTCCAGGAACCCAAACTCCTCCTTCCCACACCAATTCTTGAGCCACTTATTTATCTCCCTAATCTCCCGTTGCCTCTCTTGCGTGGCACGTGGTACAGGCAGTATTTCAGAGAATACCACCTTGGAGGTCCTTGCTTCAAGCTAGCAGCCTAATTCCCTGAAATCATCTTTAAGGACCTTCCACCTACCTCTAACTTTGTCATTTGTGCCAATGTGCACCATGACCGCTGGGTCCTCGCCAGCCCCTCCAAGTAATCTGTCAACCCTATCAGCGATGTGCCGTACTCGAGTGCCAGGTAGGTTGCACACTGCTTGACGATCCCTGTGTTTGTGACAGATTGTCCTATCTGTCCCCCACTACCAGCACCTGCCTGGCCTGCCCTTCTCTCCTATTTGCCCTCTTACTGGAGCTGACACTCCTCTGACTTTCAGAGGAAATGCCTTGCTACAGCAGTGCTATCCCTGAACTGGCACCCCCCTCATCTTCCAACTTTGAAAACTTATTGGAGTGTAGCAGATCAGTACTAGCCTTCCTGGCACTCTTCCCTCTACCCCCCCTTCTAACTGTCACCCAGCTAGCTGCCTCATTGTCCTGCAGCTCCATACTACCACCCTCCCCCACATCTACCCCAGTGAGCAGCAGACTCCTTTCCATATTATCTATGGATCTCAGTGTTGCCAGCTGCCAATTTAGATCCAGTACCTGGGCTTCCAAACGCACAACATGCACACATCTCGCACAGCAGTATGCACCCACTGCCGGCTGTTCAAGGATTGCATACATGTGGCAAGATGTACACTGGATAGCATTGCCAATAATGGAGCTCATTTCCTAATGGGGATTGCACTAGACAGAAATGTTAAGTAAAAAGAAATGTAAAGAATTAATAAAATACAGACAGCAATTTAGTCCAAATTCCTCCCTTCCAAACTCCCTGAATCACAAGTCACACCCTTACTTCCGTTTGCACTTACACTCCGGACACACTCAGCACGTTCACACTCGCTAAGGAAGAAGATTTAGGCTGTGTGCCCACGTAGCGTTTTTCAAGCGTATATGCTGCGGAATTTCCGCAGCGTAAACGCTTGAAAAACGCATGTATATCCGCACCCCATGGTCCCCAATGGCATTCCGCAATGTCAATGCCCATGCTGCGGATTTTTCCGCAGCGTATATGCTGCGGTCAAAAATCCGCAGCATGTTCATTAATTTTGCGGAAGCGCAGCGGAATCAATGTGTGGATGGTACCCAAGTCTGGATGAGAGGAGACTCTCATCCAGACCTGGGTACCAAAGAACCTGTAAAAAAAAGAATAAAATAAAGTTTATACTTATCTTCTGATGTTTTCCCTCCGTCGCGCTGTTGTCTGAAGGACCTGCCACATCATTGAGTCATGTGACCCACCACATGACTCAATGACGTCACCGCAGGTCCTGCACACAACAGCGTGAGCCGCTCAAGACTCCGGACGGGGCAGAGAATGCATCGGAAGGTGAGTATAAAGTTTATTTTTTTATTTTTTACCATTCTGAAGAAGTTGTCAAGCACTTTTCCAAGTGATGCTTGGAGAAGTGCTTGATAACCCGCATGCGGAAATGCATGCAAAGACGCCTCACAAACGCTTCTACCTGGCGGGAAAACCGCATGTAATATCCGCATGCGATTTTCCCGCCAGGGAGAAGCGTAAAAAATATGCTTCAGGTCCGCAACGTGGGCACATAGCCTTATAGAGGTTTTTTTTTTTTCCCTTTAGCAGCAGTCCAACCTACAGCTCAATGCACTTCAAAAGGACTGGAAGCCCCAACCAGCTGCCACTTATAAACCCTTAATTATGACCCCTCACCCTTAATTAACCCCTTGTGAGTATAGCTACACCTCAGGATTTAAGTGCAATGTAGTTAACCCTTAAACACACAGGTAGTAAAATAAGAGACTGTAAAACTGTAGAGAGAAAATAGGCTTTAAAAA
This sequence comes from Phyllobates terribilis, assembly GCF_046119375.1. Lineage (NCBI taxonomy): Eukaryota > Metazoa > Chordata > Amphibia > Anura > Dendrobatidae > Phyllobates > Phyllobates terribilis. Next base: position 63,810,217 of record NW_027362763.1, on the reverse strand, counting down.
GCTCAATAAAATTAAACAGGTAGAAAAGCACTCAGCAGTTCACAATTCAGCAACTCACAGCAATTCACACAGATATTTGATGCAGGATTCCCAAATACCTCTTCACTGAATCACAAGCCACACACTTACTTCCGTTTGCACTTACGCTCCGTTCACACTCGCTAAGGAAGACGATTTAAACAGTCTTTTTCCCTTTAGCAGCAATCAAATCCTACAGCTCAATGCACTTCCAAAGGACAGCTGCCACTTATAAACCCTTAATTATGACCCCTCACTCTTAATTAACCCCTTGTGAATATAGCTACACCTCCGGATTTAAGTGCAATGTAGTTATGTATCGCATAAATATAAAATTTCCAGTATGTCCTTAACAATGATAAAACAATTTTGGGACTTGTTGTTAACAGCCATCATCGGGCTGCACACCATGCAGGAACCATAGTACTGAGTAGATGTAGGCAGTGTCTCATATAAACATTTACACACAATTTACACATAAGTACCTTACAGGTGACATCTTCTCTGATTATAGTCATTCTCAACCTTTTCTTCTCCATCTGGTTCAGATGCCATGTGACACACTTGTCCATGGATTTTATTACTGACCTACCAGTACCTGCAGGCAAGACTGTTGTTCTGCTGGTTGTAGATAGGTTCAGTAAGATGGTAAACAAAAGAGAAACAAACAAGGGAATACACTTAGCTTAAAGATGACACTGGCGAGAACATGGCAACAAACCACAAAGGAACTCCAAGGAAATTCTAGCCGACTACTAGAATTCGAGGCCTGAATAGAAGAAGAACACTATCACCAGCAACTCTCTGCAGAAACTGAGTATATTTAAGAATACAACAAGGGTGTGGTATAATCCCCAAGCAATGTGAGGATCACTGCTGGGTCCTACAGAAAGAGGGATCATGAAAGGATCATGAAGATGTTTGCAAGGCCAAATGCAGTGACCTTCTAGAGCCGGGCCCCGTATGACTGTCTGTCAAACCTGACACACCCGTGACACCATGATGACTTTTCACATCTACATCTCGTTTCAGCTATCTCTGTTCTCCAGCCATCTCCAGCGCATCCCTAGCCTTAAAAATAACAGTGTAAAAAGAAGAATAAAAATAAGTGCCCATGTTGTACCCGTGAATAAATAATTGCCCCTCACTGTGCTCCCTGCACAAATATGTCTCCCACACTGTCCTTTTTACATTGCCCCTGTACTGTTCCCTTCTATAAAATAATGCCTACACACTTCTCTCCTATATGAATTATAACCGCCACACTAGCCTCCTTCATGAACCATAACCACCACTCAATTGCCATTTAATGCTGTCCCCTCTACACTCTTTCCCCTCACACAGTCCCTATCGTCAGACTCCCTCTTCACTCTGTTCTCATTTTCAGTGTCCCCTCTGCCGCCTACTCCCAACACTTTCCCTCCCATACTGTCTCTCTATACTGTTCCCCATATGATACCTACTCTCCAATCTGTCCTCCCTCCCACATTGCCTCCCACATTCCCCCCTCTCCATACTGTCCACCAACATCACAAAGTGTTCAAATTTGCATGAAACTGCGAATTTCAAGACACTTGACTTGAACTCGATCCTCTGCAGATCAATCTGCTCATCTATAACCGGGTTACCATTCATTCAATGGTGATCTCACTTTGTGTATTTGTGTTAAATAACTTGGAAGAGGTTCAATACAGTCCTAGAACGCCTCAGAGTATTAAACACGTCTTTTCATGACACTTGGAAGTTTGTAGTACTGCAATTCACAGTGAATCAATTCACTGTGAATTAAATTTGGGGTAAAACTTAATTGCACTTGATGAATATGAATTTCAAAAGGTTCAATCGTCTCTATTGAGTCCTCAAAGCTCATTGATGCACCTGGAATGCAAAACCTTGCAAATCTGTACTGATTCCAAAGAAAATCTACTGTAAAACCAATGCTGAATAAGTTCCTGCTGGTTGCGATAGAATGGTTTAAAAACACACAGAACACCACAGGTTGCTGGGTATGGTGCTGTGTAGTCACAGACCGGGCTGAGTGCCTATGCTGACTCCTGTTCACCACTGAAACTGCCTAGAATGGGCAAATGAACATTAGACCTGGACCACGGGGCAAATGGTAGAACATGGCCAGGTCTGATTAATCATGTTTTACATCATTTGGATGGCTAGGCACATATGCATCACATATCTGAGAAAGATATAGTAACAGGAAGCATTATCGGAATGATACAAGCCAGCAGAGGCAGTATGATGGGAGGTGGCATGTTCCACCTACCTAAACATTGCACAGACAAAGTACCCTCCTTCACAGCAGTGGTATTCCCTAATGGCAGTGCCCTCTCTTAGGAGGATGATGCGCGTATCACACTGCAGATATTGTCCAAGAATGGTTTGAGAAAGTTGATGAAGATATCAAGAAGATAACTTTTCTCCAAGTTCCACGGATCTAGGACTAGGGCATAGGACTAAGGGCGCTTGAACGCCAGAAACGCGTCAGGTTTTTACATTCTTGGAATCCATGTTTTTAAAGATTTTCCAACAATTTTTTTATATATTTTACCTATTGTTGGATTAATGTGCTGACTTTCTTCCTTCTCACTATTTAATTACTTGTCTGAATTTCACCAGCGGGACAGGCACCCTCCATATGGATCTCAACCTCCAGCATTGGACTGCAAAGTGTGGTGAGCTCAATTTCCCCCTCTCCTCTCATGTGTTTCAGTAGTAAAATCACCCAGGCAGGTTTCCGCTAAACTTTTCAGAGGCTCTTTGCTCTTTACGCATAATGAAGAATTAGAGCATTAATGACAAGTAACCCTGAACATCCGCAGTTAGGTCTTTCACACTTGAATAAATTGATTCAAAGTGTTGAACATTATGGTTCCCTGTCCGTGGTGCTGAAAAAAATAGAATCAATAAGATTTTTGTGTTAATTCTAATAATGACTTGATGGTAAAGTCACAAATGGGGATGAGCGAACATGAACTGTAAAGTTCGAGGTTCATACTGGACACCTACTATCTGGTGCTGAACTCCGAACACAGACTTTTCCCAAAAGTCCATTTTACTGTTTGGATTCGGTGCTGAATAAAATTTGTTGAAAGCCTGCAGCGCAGCCAATCATCAAGATCATGACGATGATTGACCGGCACATCACGTGACCCGGCCTGTATAAACGCCAGATCACGGCTTGTGCTGCTATTTTATTCTGAGACTGGTATAGAGTGCCATAATAGGCTGATGCAGTGTGCTTTAACAGCCTGGCGCACAGTGCCATAACAGCCTTGTGTAGAGTGGCATAACAGCCTGGTGCAGCGAGCCCCAACAGACTGGTACACAGTGTCATAACAGCCAGGTAAAGAGTGACATAACACAGCCTGGTGCATCGTGCCCTAACAGTTTGTTCATCATGCTTTAACAGCCTGGTGCAGCGTGCCCTAACAGCCTGGTACATGGTGCCATAACAGCCTAGTGTAGAGTGCCCCAACTGCCTGGTGAAGCGTGCTCTAACAGCCTGGTGAAGCGTGCTCTAACAGCCTGGTGCAGCATGCCCTAACAACCTGGTGCAGAGTGCCATAACAGCCTGGTGCAGAGTACCCTAACAGTGTAATAATCTGCTGGGCAAATTCTCTTCTGCAGTGTGCACTTTTTTTGGGGTGGAAAAAATGAGGAGAGCATCAAATAGGAGACATGAACGTGACCGTGGCACTGTTGGTGGTGGTGGTGTAGCAGCTGCAGGGAGAGGATGTGGTCATTGTATGCCTGCTATGTGTCCAAATGAAGCACCTTCCTTTGGTGCATGCAGGCGACAGGACGTTATGAGTAATTTTTGTAGGCCAGATGAATGGTGAGGCTTGAACATGTTGAGTCGGTTTTAGATTGGATGGCTGAGAGTGCCTCCAGTTCCTTTGCATTATTTTCCACCCAGTCCCCTGCTGGAAGCACACAGTTGGCACCTGTGGACCATGATCATCTGGCTTTCACTTCACCCCCCTTGCAAATCAGCCAAGCAGTCTGAGCCCCAAGTCACGCAGCAGTCTCTTCTGATTTTTGATGACTCCACTGACTGGGGTTCCGTGGGCCATCCACCTGGCCCTGCCCCAGAAGTGGAAGAAATTGAGTGCACTGATGCCCAACCACTTGTTCAGTTGGAGGATGAGTACATGGGAGGGCTAGTGCACATGGTCAGTGGACCACCATAGCACATCTCTGACGACGAAACACAGATGCCAACTGCTGCGTCTTTATGCAGCGTGCAGATCGGTGAGGAGGGCAGGGATGAGGCCTGGGTGGAAGATGATGCAGGAGATGATGAGGTCCTGGGCCCCACAAGGAGTGAAGGCTATCCATGTGATGTGCGAGTTTGGAGGAAGAGGAGGTGGCGACGCTGCCCCAGCTGCACAGCAAAAGAGTGAGCAGGGTGCAAAAGCACAGCAGCCTGCCCCTAGCCTGTACGTCATGTGCTACTGCTCACCGCACCGATGCGGTGCACACCAAATGCAGCTCAAAGGAGCTCCCTGGCATGGCATTTCTTCAGGAAATGTGCTAATGACAAGAGACAGGTGATTTGCATGCTGTGCAGTCAGAGCCTGAAGCTTTCTGAACCTGACCACCACCTGCCCGACGAGGCAACTGCATTCAAAGTATGAGCTGCAGTGGAGTACACACCTGAAAAACTAGGGAAGATCTGAGGCTCATCCTGCTCCTTCTTCTACTACAGTCTCTGCCTCTTCCTCCCACTCCCAATCATCATAGCACCTGGCTCACCACAAAGAGAGGATGTGACAGTAGCACTACCAGAAGTGTCACAGAGCATCTCCACACCATCCCACGGTAGTGTTCAGCTGTCCATCCCCCAAACACTGGAGAGAAAGTGAAAGTGCCCACCTACCCACCCACGAGCCCTGGCCCTGAATGACAACATTTCAAAATTCATGGCGTTTGAAATGCTTCTGACACGCCCCTGGGCCGTGGGGTACTCGGTGCCAGGCCGGTCATTGCTAGGGAAGATGTCACAGTGGCGGTGACCCGGTCCGTGACCCAGGACGGTCAATAAAAGGAGATATTTACAGGGGATTTACAGTTTTTATGTACAGTTCGTGACGCCACCTGTGGTATGCGGCTAAAGGGAGCCGCCGCTGCGGAGCAGGTTCTCTGGAGTTAGTGTGAATGCAGCAGAGTTGGTTTAGCTCTCCACAGGTAGAGCTTAGCTCCAGGGCAGTGTAGATGTTGCTGTTATGGTGCAGTACAGAGGATGGTGCAGATAATGATCACAGAGACAGTAAGGTGCAGTCCTCAGGGCTTACTCACGATTTTCAGACTCCAAGTTACCAGGGCCAGGATAACTTCCCCATGTTGTTCTGTGCTTACTCAGGGAGGGGTTCAGCCAACCCTCAGGTACCCCCGGAGTACATAGTGGGACCCCCTTCTGTGTGTTCTTTCTGGCCATCTCCCTGCACCTCACACCTAGTGTCCCAATCCAGTGACCGCGGACCTTGTCAGGCAACGTCTTTTCTGTTCCCTGGGTCCTTTATGGCTACCTTCTTGGTGAGACACATGTGAATTATGGCTGCAGTACCTGAAATACTGCAGCCTCCGGTTTCCTAGTTGAGACTTGAAGAACTCTGCTAGTTTAGGGACCGGTCCCCTCTGTGCGACCAGACCCCTCCACTTCCTGGTAGATTCGGGTGTACGGGTGGCCTCCAGCACTGCCCGTACCCCTGGGGTCCCTTCCTCTCTTCCTGGAGCCTTTCTCCTGCTCCTCTCCTCCTCAGTCTGTCCTGGGCCTCTCTCTAGGCCCTCCTCCTGAGCAGAGCTCCTACAGAGCTCCTGCTCCTTTCACTGTCCTGAAGACTGCACCCCACCGTCTCTGTCAGTTATTGCTGCTGCGCCATCAATCCCTGCACTACACTGCACCCCAAGTGCTACTTCATAACAACAACATCTACACTGCCCTGGAGCTAAGCTCTACCTGTGGAGAGCTAAACCAACTCTGCTGCATTCACACCAGCTCCAGAGGTCCTGCTCCGCAGCGGCGGCTCTCTCTGGCCGCATACCACAGGTGGCGTCACGAACTCTATACAAGAACTATGAATCCCCTTTATTAAATCATTCCCCTTCTCATTGACTGCCACTGTGGCATCTCCCCTAGCAACGACCGGCCTGGCACCGAGTACCCCACTGCCCAGGGGGCGAGTCAACATGGCGCCACAAACAGGATATGAACCTATTCGCTATCACCGGGTGTTGTGCGCCTAGAGACTGTGTTCTATACTGAATGTGGCGTCCGCCCCAGAAGAACGGGCGCCATTATGTGCGTTATCAAGTACGACAAAGAACCTCCCATCGTGGGCCGGGTCCCAGAATGGCGCCAAAAGCGCAATCCGCCCCCTGCAACTATGGCCATATACCTGGATCTGTCCATCAGTCTGGGGAAGCCGCCTCCGGGTGTGGCCGACAGCAAGCAGCCATGGGACTGCCCCAGAAAGGGGAGAGGAGAGAAGAAACCTTGGAGACAGGGCGGAGTCTCCAGCAGTGCAAACAGACCGCACCCGGCAGGCAAGATGGAGAGAGGTGAGCCTGGAACTCCAGCCTGTGGCCTGCAGCAGCGCGAGACACCTCTCACCCTAGAGGAGGTGGTCTACAAACTGTCCCTGGAGGATGCTTAGTTTCTCCACGCCGAGATGCAAGAACTTGGTCGGTGGGTGGAGAAGGCCCAGCAGGCAGCCATCGTCGGCTGGAAGGAGGAGATGCTGGGGAGGATGATGACCAGGCGGCAGCCCGCGCTGCATTCCACCGGCAGCGCCTTAGCCCCGGCGGAGCCTGACCAGAACCAGGAGGCAGCGTGCAGCACAGGAGCGGCCGCGGGAGCAGGTAAGAGGAGTCTCCCTGTCCCGGGCGCTGACAGCGCTGACCTGCTCCTGGGTCTCCTGGCGGAACCGCCATACCCAGGGCCCGGAGCCTTCTACCCCGGGCACTGGTGAGGAAGACCTACTCCTAGGCCCCCTTCAAAAGCCATCTGCCCACGCACACGAATGGGTGTACGGGCGCGCGGCCTGGGACTGGTCCGCGGAGGTGGAAGACCAGAACCTCCCATTGCTGCCCGCTCCTGAGACCCCAGTTGTCCACCAGGGAGAGGAAGATCCATTTCTGTGGGATAATCTGGGGGGGGGGACCTTATGGGTTTTCCCCGGGAGACCCGAAGGGAAGCTGCCCAACGGGAGGAGTACTGTCGGAGGGAGCTCCGGCAGCTTGAAAAAGAGCGGTACATCTGGCGGGTGCGCTGGGAGGAAATGGAAGTGAGGAACACGGAGGAGAAGACCTGGGCCCGCAGGGCAAAGTCAACCACGCCTGAGCCATGCGCAGAGGGGACCGTGGTGAAATTTGACTTAGAAGCCGGGTGGGGATTCATAAGAGAGCCCCACATGGCGCGGGACTTCTTCGTTAATCGGCCGGATGTGGAGTCCCATCTCCAGCAGGGACACCCCGACCGAAATTTGTACCCCGGTGACCGAGTCACTTACACCCAGCACAAGGGGGAACGGGGTTGGTGCGCTCTCGGTGTACACAGGGTAGTGGAGGAGGAGGAGAGTGTACTCTCGCCATTTAAGGCTGATGACCCAGCTGGGTCAGCCTGTAAGAACCAGGTGTTCCCCAGGAGGGGGCACCACTGCTGAACTGTTAAAAATTGAAAAATGTATATAGTTACCCAGGAGGGTACAGCAGAGACACTGCAAGTTTGGCTATGTGTGTGTCTACATAATTTCCAAGTGAGGGTACCAGAACTTGTACGCTGAGGAGTGTGAGCAGCCAAAAACTTTCCCTGTAAATAGTTGCACTTCTTAAAGTGCACCTTATTGGTTTTATACAACAATTCTGACCTCAGAATAAAAATCCGTTTGGCGTGGCCGAAGACGTGGTCCAAAACCTGGAACACTTATGCCCTGCAGCCACGCCCAGGGCCTATGTTGAGGGTTTTCGGACGGGTCCCTCATGTTGCACAGATTGCACCTTGTTTGGTGGAATGGACAGATCGCGCTGTAACCTGTTGAGAATGTTTATGTGAAAAATGTTTTATATGTGTGAAGAAGGAAAATGTGTTCTTTAAAAAAAAGTTTTATATAGTAACCTGCAACGTTTAAGTAATGTGCCTCCCATAAAGGGAAGAAAAGTTGTTTGAAAATTATTCTATGTGATGCATCTAAAAATTGCATGTCATAAAAATTGCTTTGTTTTTACTCTGTTCCAGCCCGCGGACGTGATGTGTTTTACCAGGGGGGTATGTGGTGCCCTGCGGGTTCAGTCGCCACAGAGGTACTGCATATCACCCAGAGGTGTGGTACCCCACTCTCAGGTAAGGAAGAGATACAGCCCGGGACCCTAACACCTGCATCCAACACTACAGTACTCCAGACCAGCTGGAGGGGCAAGATGCATCACGCTTCCTGCTGAGCCCTGTCCCTGGCTGGAGTGGGGGGAACCAAAGTAGGGGGAACCGTGTAGTGGGTGTGGGTGGAGGAAGAAGTTCAGGGGAGCACTTGTTTGGAGTAGTATAAAGAGGGAAGCCATCTTGGGTGTATAGCCAGTCAGTCAGAGGAGGACAGTGAGAGGAGCAGGAGCTCTGTAGGAGCTCTGCTCAGGAGGAGGGCCTAGAGAGAGGCCCAGGACAGACTGAGGAGGAGAGGAGCAGGAGAAGGGCTCCAGGAATGTGGAAGGGACCCCAGGGGTACGGGCAGTGCTGGAGGCCACCCTTACACCCGAATCTACCATGAGGTGGAGGGGTCAGGTTGCACAGAGGGGATCGGTCCCTAGCAGAGTTCTTTAAGCCTCAACTAGGAAACCGGAGGCTGCAGTATTTCAGGTACTGCAGCCACAATCCACATCTGTCTCACCAAGAAGGTGGCCATAGAGGACCTAGGGGACAGAGAAGACGTTGCCTGACAAGGTCCGCGGTCACTGGATTGGGACACTAGGTGTGAGGTGCAGGGAGACGACCAGAAGGAATACATAGAAGGGGGTCCCACTATGTACTCCGGAGGTACCTGAGGGTTGGCTGAACCCCTCCCTGAGTAAGCACAGGATGACGTGGGAAGTTACCCTGGCCCTGGTAACTGGGAGTCTGAAAATCGTGAGTAAAACCCTGAAGACTGCACCCCACCATCTCTGTCAGTTATTGCTGCTCCGCCATCAATCCCTGCACTCAGGGGTGGATTAAGAGTAGCAAGGGCCCCGGGCAGTTGAGAAGGTGCGGGCCCCCCCCCCACACACACACGCCTGATGTATCACATGTCACATGATCCCCTGTAATAGATCATGTGATAGTTCACGTGAAATTAATTTGGCACAATATTAATTATAATAATTTTTTTTAGGCTGTGTGCCCACTATGCGTTTTTTAAGCGTTTCCGCAGCGGCAATTCCGCTGCAGAAACACTTAAAAAATGTTTGGTAGAATGTCTGCCATATTCCCCAATGATAATCCACATGTGCTGTGCACATGCTGTGGAAATTTCCGCTGCGGATTATCATTGCGGAAAAATCCGCAGCATTACTAATTATTTTGCGGAAGCACTGCATTTTCGCTGCCATTGACTTGCATTGGAACGCATGGAATCTGCATCACTGCATCTGTACATGCGGAATCCATGCGTTTCAATGTGCGGATGGTACCCGGGTTTGGAGAAGAGGAGACTATCCTCCGGACCCGGGTACCATAGAACCTGTAAAAAAAGAATAAAATAAAAAATAAATATTATACTTACCTCCTGATGGCTCCCGGTGACTTTATCCGATGCGTCCTGGCTTGCCGGCAGCTCGCGATGGTCTGAAAAGGACCTGCCGTGACGTCATTTAGTCATGTGACGGGTCACACGACCGCTGACGTCGGCAGGCCATCAGAAGGTAAGTATATATTTTTTATTTTTTACCATTCTTTTACGATCACACTATATAAATCTATGCTGGTTGCATGGATTTATATAGTGTGACCAAGTTGTCAAGCACTTTCCAAGTGATGCTAAATATCGCTTGGAAAGCGCTTGTCAACCCGCACGCAGAAATGTATGTGAAGAACGCTTCACTTCCGCTTGTCCCTGGCAGGAAAAATGCATGTACAATCCGCATGCGTTTTTTCTGCCAGGGAGATGCAGAAACGCTCAAAAAAAATCCGGAGCATTTCTGCATCGTGGGCACATAGCCTTACATTAATTGTGTGACTCAATATGGAGCACATGTAGCCATCTATACACAGCAGGAGGCCGCACAGTGCCATCTATACACAGCAGGAGGCCGCACGGTGCCATCTATACACAGCGGGAGGACGCATGGTGCCATCTATACACAATTATGTCTGCCTGCACACACACACTCACTCAATCACACACACACTCACTCTCACTCACTTTCACACACTCACCATCCCCCGGCTCAGCTCCAGTCCTCCTGCACCTCTCCGCTCCAGTCCTCCTGCTCCTCTCCGATGCAGGCTGCAGCAGTGCAGGCCGGGCGCGCACTGCGTGACTTCACAGCTAGTAGACACGGCCGCGCACAGGGCCGTGTCTCCTAGCTGTGACGTGGCCGGGCCAGCACAGGGAAGTTAACTGCTGCAGTGCTGGCCCGGCCGAAGAAGAAGTAGCGGCCGTGCGCCGCTGCTGGGGGAGCGGTCCGGGGGCCCCCCCGCCACTGTCTGCCTGTATGCCGCGCCCCTGTGTATGCTGGGCCCTGCCTGACGTCGTGTGGCAGGGCAGTTCCAGCATCATTCAAACTGCCCGCCCCGTGGATCTGCAGCTGGCCGGATGGGAGCGGTTGCGTGATGCAGCGTGTCTGTGAGTGGCTGCTTTGAACTTTGGGACCACCCTGCTTGATGTCATGTGGCAGGGCGGTCCCAAAGTTCAAAGCAGCCACTCACAGACACGCTGGCTGCATCACGCAGCCCTGTGTATGCACTAGCGCCGGCGGGAAATTTAAATGATGTTGGGACCGCCCTGCCACATGACGTCAGGCAGGGCGGTACCAACAGCATTTAAACTGCACGCCCGTGCTAGTGAATATACAGTCGCGGCGGCCAGATGGGAGCGTCATGTGGCACTGGTAGGTCGGGGCGACACAGTATGATTCAAACCACCTACAGCTGCAGGCCCGCAGCGGTGATCGTCTAAACCATCGGCCAGCGCGGCGGTGACCGAAAAAAATGCGCATTATAATGGGAGCAATTCATGGCCCCCTGGATCCTCATGGCCCCGGGCGGTAGCCCATATTGCCCTCATTATAATCCGCCTATGCCTGCACTACACTGCACCCCGAGTGCTACTTCATAACAACAACATCTACACTGCCCTGGAGCTCTGCTCTACATGTGGAGAGCTAAACCAACTCTGCTGCATTCACACCAGCTCCAGAGGATCTGCTCCGCAGCGGCGGCTCTCTCTAGCCTCCTACCACAGGTGCTGTCACGAACTCTATACAAGAACTATAAATCCCCTTTATTCCCCTTTTCATTGACCGCCCTGGGTCACGGACCGGGTCACTGCCACTGTGACATCTCCCCTAGCAATGACCGGCACCGCACTGAGTACCCCACGGCCCAGGGGGCGAGTCAAAGATCCCACACGGGGATCAAACAACAGACCGAAGAGTGGTTGGTACCAGTGAACCTCAAGCCTGGCCTGGTGGTGCTGGTGTGTGATAACAAACAAAATCTTGTAGTCTGGGCCTAGCCGGCATGATGCACATCCCTTGCCTGGCGCATGTGCTGAATTTGGTGGTGCAGAGCTTCCTTAAAAATGACTTGATATGTCAGAGCTGCAGCTGAAAATGTGGGCCGTCTGTAAACGCTTTCAGCATTCTCACCCTGCTGCTGCTCGCCTATCTCCTCTGCAGCGTCACTTCTTCCTTCCGGCTCACCGCCTCATATGCGACATACCCACAAGGTGGAACTCTACCTTGCATATGCTGGAGACACTGTGCGAGCAGCAGCAGGAAATAGTGGAGTTTCAACTGCAGCACGCACGGGTGACTCTCTCTGCGGAACAACATCACTTCACGATCAACGAGTGGACATGCGGGACTTGTTTGCTGTATTGCTCTGCTTCGAATACTCCATCAACATGGCCAGAGCTGATGTCGCCATCATTAGCGTTACTATACCACTTCTATGCCCGCTTACACCAACAGCAGCTAGGTACACAGCTGTCCAGCCAGGGGACACTTATGGAGAAGGAAGAACCATGTTCACAGCAGGGTGGCACTCAATGCAACTCACAGGCATCACTGAAGCTTGGCTGGGGGAATACAGAGGACCAATGTGAGGGGTGTGTGGAGAATATCTGCTCCACTCTCCTATGGAACTGTACAGTTTTAATAATCTTGTGTGTGTTTGAGTCATCTGAAAAACTGTTGTTTTCAGGTACGGCCATTAGATGGCTGCAGAGATACAGTTTAAGATTACCTTACCCTTATGGTAGTCGGGGGCACATAGAGAGTTAACTGGTTTGGGGCCCGCCCTTAGTGAGTGAGGGAGCACTGAGAGTTTAATTTTGGCCATTTTAGTTCAGTTGTGTGAGGGACAGTGATTAGTAAGGAAGTGTCAGGAGGACACAGGAACCAGTACAACAGAAGGGTGTGTGTGGGAGCCAGTGTAAAAGGAAGCAAGTGTTCTCAGCAAAACTAAAGTGTGACAGTGTTTTCCGGACACAGGCAAGTTGGGGGACCTACAGTGAGGAAGAGACGTTTGAGGAACCTTTCTAAGAGAGGTGGTGGGAACGGCCCTAGTGCTGGATAGGCCCGGGTGCTGCAGTCAGATGGACGGAGACAGCGAGGTCTGAGCACTGTAGCATCGGCATCTCTGCCTCCTGCCGGGCCCTGCCTCACCGCCACGGCCCTGGTCCGGCGTTTTCTGGCTCCCATCCTGCAGCTACTGTGGCGCGCACTGCGTGTTGCTTCCCGGGCACTGTGCTTAGGGCACGCAGTCTCTGATCCCTCCTTGCACCGAAGCACAGAGGTTCCACCACCCGGATCCATAACAGTTTGCACAGGCCGTGGAACCCGGTGGCCCCCAGGCTCCTTCGCTCTCTGACCTATACCAGGAGGTCTCACGTCAGAGATGCGAACAGGAGACTATCCTGTCCTATCTGCGGACTGTCAACTCCCGCCTGAACATACTGTCCACCCCGTCTGTGTCCGTCTCCATCCGAGCGGCACCTCAACCCATTGGCTTTATGGCACCTGGCTCTAGACCCCGGCTCTCTCCGCCTCCACATTTTGGTGGTGACCCCATCTTATGTCGGGGCTTCTTGAACCAGTGCACGCTGCACTTTGAACTCCTGGCATACCAGTTCCCCTCCGACCGGGCCAAGGTGGCTTTCATCATGTCTCACCTCATCGGGGGAGGCATTGGCTTGGCTTAACCCTCTGTGGGAGAGAGGGGACCCCCTGTTGGCCGATCTTCTGGCTTTCCTTGCTGCCTTCTGGAAGGTCTTCGATGAGCCCGGACGAAAATCTTCTACTGCCTCCACACTTCTCCGCCTCCACTAAGAGACTCTCACCGTGGCCCAGTATGCCATACGTTTCTGAACCCTCGCATCTGAGCTTGCCTGGAACAACAAGGCCCTGGTGTCCACCTTCTGGGAGGGTCTTTCCGGATGGATCAAGGACGAGCTAGCCGGTCGTGACATTCCTTCCACCCTGGACGACCTGGTGTCATTAGCTACCCAGATTGATGTCCGTTTTTTGGAACGAGCTAAGGAGACTACCCGGCAGAGAAGACTTCCGCGTCTCCCTCCTGTATTCCAAAGCCCAGCCTCGCAACCAGCTATTCCTCGGACACGTTCCCAAGAGCCTATGAAAATTGACCAAACCCAGATGGTCAAGTCTTGCCTGGAGACGCGCTGAGCTGAGGAGAGTTGTTTCTACTGTGGCAGTAAAGAGCATCTGATCCATTCCTGCCCAGTGAAGTCGGGAAACTCCAGTGTCTAGGACCGCTTGGAGAGGTAGTCCTAGGCAAGAGTAAATCCTCTCCGTCCTTGACTCTATCTATTTCTATTTCCAGTGGTGAGACCCGCTTCTTTGAGACTACCCACCTGGATTCCGGAGCCGCTGGGAATCTCATTTCACAGGCTGTTGTGGAGTGGTATCAGATTCCTACCATACGTCTGGCTGAACCGTTGGCGGTCGCGTCCGTGCATGGGAGACTTCTTCCGGAGACCATCTTGCTCGTCACAGAGCCTGTAACCCTTCAGGATCTCCTTTCATGTGCTGTCCGGTCTTTCCCACTCCCTCTTGCTTGGTCTACCCTGGTTACAAATACATGAACCCGTCCTGAATTGGAGATCTGGTGAAGTGCTCCATTGGGGGCAGGAATGCCATGAGTCCTGCCTGGTTCCGGTTCGTCCAGCTTGACCTCCGTCTACTCCAGCTAATCTACCTGGTCTGCTGGCACCCTACTGGTCCTATGCGGACATCTTCGACAGAAAGGAAGCAGAGACACTTCCACTTCATAGGCCATATGATTGCCCAATCGACCTGGTACCTGGTGCTTCTCCTCCCTGCGGGCGTATCTACCCCTTGTCGCTGGCTGAGACCCGGGCCATGTCTGAGTACATAGAAGAGAATTTTGCTAGGGGATTCATCCAGAAATCTACCTCCCCGGCTGGAGCAGGATTCTTCTTCGTTAAGAAGAAAGACAGCTCACTATGTCCCTGTATCGATTACAGGGGTCTTAACCAGATTACCATAAAAAATAAGTACCCCCTGCCTCTCATCTCGGAGCTGTTCAGCAGCCTTAAAGACGTGAAGATCTTCAACAAGCTCTATCTTCGTGGGGCGTACAATTTGGTCCGGATCCACCCACACAATGGAGGGATGTTCGTCAGGTCCTGCTAAGGCTCCGGCAGAATTGCCTATATGCAAAATTTGAGAAATGTCTCTTCGAGCAGACCTCCCTTCCATTCCTGGGCTATATTATCTCCGAGACTGGTCTGCGGATGGATCCAGAGAAGGTTTCTGCCATCTTAAAGTGGCCCCGACCGGAGGGGTTGAAGGCGATTCAGCGATTCCTGGGCTTCGCAAATTATTACCGCCTCTTCATCCCTCATTTCTCCTCCCGGACCGCTCCCATCTCTGCACTCACCCGTAAGGGAGCAAATCCCAGGGAATGGACTTCCGAAGCGGAGGAGGCCTTCGTCTCCCTAAAACAAGCTTTCTCCTCCGCCCCTGTACTGCACCGTCCAGATTGCAACAAGCAGTTCTTCCTGGAGGTTGATGCATCCTCCTCCTCACCCAGAAATCCCCATCCGGTAGAATGGTGACCTGCAGCTTCTTCTCCAAGCTCTTCTCCTCATCCGAGCGCAACTACTCCATAGGAGATCGTGAGCTGCTAGCCATCAAATTGGCGCTGGAGGAGTGGCGTTACCTGCTGGAGGGGGCTCTGCACCAGGTGGTCATCTACACTGATCACAAAAACCTCGCCTATTTACAAAATGCCCACAGACTTAATCCACATCAGGGAAGGTAGTCTCTATTTTTTGCCCGATTCTGCTTCACTCTGCATTACCGCCCGGCGGACAAGAACATTAAGGCTGACGCTTTATTCCACTCGTACCTGTCCACTGACCAAGAGGATGAGCCTCTACATATCATCGACTCCTCCAAAGTAATGACTATGGCTCCATTTGAACTGTCTCTTCTTCCACCTGGTAAGACCTTTGTGGCGGTTCCAGATCGTAAAAAAGGTTCTACTCTGGGGCCATTCATCCAAACTAGCCAGTCATGCTGATCAGAGGAAGACCTTTCTGACAATCGCCCGACATTACTGGTGGCCTTCTCTGCGCAAGGATGTTGCGGACTTCGTCGCAGCTTGTTCCTCCTGTGCCCGTAACAAGGTTCCCCGGCACCTTCCATCGGGCCATCTCCTTCCTCTTCCCATGCCTTCTGCTCTGTGGCAACACATAGCTATGGACTTCATTACGGATCTGCCTGTCTCTGCCGGTTGTACAGTCATTTGGGTGGTCGCTGACCGCTTCTCTAAAATGGCCCACTTCATCCCTCTGCCTGGTCTTCCATCTGCATCTGTGCTGGCTTAGGACTTCATTTATCACATCTTCCATCTTCACGGCCTACCCCTCCACATTGTGTCTGATCGCCGGGTTCAGTTCACTTCTCACTTTTGGAGAGCTACGTGCAAGCTGCTGGATGTCTCCTTCGATTTTTCCTCTGCTTATCACCCTCAAGCCAATGGTCAAGTGGAATGTATCAACAGGGGTCCTTACCAGCTTTCTCCGGCACTTCGTCAATGCTCACCATAACAATTGGGTTGAGCTCCTGCCCTGGGCCGAGTTCTCCTATAACAACCGTGAGAGCGAGTCTTCTACTAAATCCCCGTTCCTTGTGGTCTACGGTCGACACTCCCGGATTCCGTTTCCTGTCTCCTCTTCAGTGGACAATCCTGATGCGGAGTCTCTTGTCAGCGAATTTTTGGCTATTTGGGAAGACACTAGATCTGCACTTCTTCAGTCCTCCGAGCGGATGAAGAGACATGCTGATAAGAGACGTCTGGATCTGCCTCAATTCCGTCCGGGAGACAAGGTCTGGCTTTCCTCCAAATATGTCCATCTCAAGATACCTTCCTATAAGTTGGGTCCGCGGTTCATTGGTCCGTTCGAGGTTCTGAACTAAATCAATCCCGTGGCCTACAAGCTGAAACTCCCAGTCACCTTACGGATTCCCAACTCCTTTCATGTATCCCTCCTCTAACCTGTTGTCCTTTATTCCTTCTCTGACAATCCAGGTACCTCTCCAGCTCCAGTCTCCGCTGAGGACGTCTTTGAGGTAGAAAACATTTTGGCCACCAAGAGGGTAAGAAGAAAGATTTTCTTTCTTGTGGATTGGAAGGGGTTTGGCCTGGAGGAGAGGTCTTGGGAACCCAGGGAGAACATTCATGCCCCTCATCTTCTTAAAAAATTTCTCTCGGGTTTAAAGAAGGGGGGGCGTAAATGTGGGAGTACTGTAGCATCGGCGTCTCTGCCTCCTGACGGGCAGAGACGCCATTCCCCTCACCGCCATGGCCCTGGTCCAGCATCTTCTGGCTCTCATCCTGCAGCTACTGTGGAGCGCACTGCGCGCAGCTTCCAAGGCACTGTGCTTATGGCGTGCGCGCGCTCCCTCCCTCTTAAAGGGGCTGCGTGCGCCGTCCTAAAAAGTCCCCGGCCAATGGCCGGAGGACTTCCCCTATGTAAAGCACCTCCTCCAATATGGAGGTGCCTGTGCAAGGTTGTTGTACCGTGTGCTAACACTTGCTCCAGCCCTCAGGTCCCGCTGCCTGCCTGTCAGTCCAGCCTGCCAGCCTGTCTAACAGTTCTGTCCTCTAGTCTGTCTACAGTCGAGCCGGCCAGCCTGCTTACCTGGAGCACCCCTCTGTTACCTGTTGTGCCTGCCAGCCTGCTTACCTGGAGCACCTGCCTGTTACCTGTCGTGCCCGCCAGCCTGACTACCCGGAGCACCCATCTGGCTATCGGTCGTACCAGCCTGCTTATCTAACCGGACCACCTGTCTGCCTTCCAGCCATGCTCATCTGTTGTACCTATCTGTTCCTGTCATCAGACCCGTGGGAGCCACCTGCTCTCACACAATGTCGGTCCCAGAGAGGCACCTGGTCCACCTGCCCGGTTCCTCCCTGGTTCACGGAGTCGACTGAGCCACCGTGCGACCTTGGTCGGGCCGTGTAGGCACTTAGCCACGCCCCTCTGGTCTCTCCTTGCACCGAAGCACAGAAGTTCCACCACCCGGATCCGTAACAGGCACGAATAGGAAGAAGATAGTGGGAGAAGCTCCCTTACTTCTGTTCCCAAGGAAAGATTTGTCTGAGTGCAGTTCCACGGCAAAACACATCGACGCGGGTGGCGCTGCATTGGTAATATGGAGGTCCCCTGCCTAGACTGTGAATTGTCAGTAACGTTTGCCACAAGTATTGTGCCGTCGCCAGTAACCGCCAAGAACGTGCCTCTGCTTGGTGCAGAAGTGAATAAGTGTAATTCCTGCTATCCTTTGTGTGCTGATAGTTAGTGTTGAGCGATACCTTCCGATATCGGGAAATATCGGATCGGATTGGATCGGACCGATACCCAAAAAGTATCGGATATCGCCGATTCCGATACCGGAAACCAATGCAAGTCAATGGGACAGAAATATCGGAATGAAAATAAACCCTTTCTTTCCTTGTAGGTAAATTCTACATGAAGGAAAACAACTAAGAATAATGTATAATGTATTGGGGGAGGTGGGGGAGACAATAAAGGCATAGAGGTTTAGCCCTATCAAATGGAATAGCAGGAATTAATATTTTTTTTAAGACGTTCTGAGTTATGGAAATATTGACTATGTTAAGTTTTTTATATTTGGTCAGATATTTATGTTTCACTACTTCCATGCTCTTCACCTTCTTTTTTACTTCTCCCACACTTTCTCCTTCATCATCCTCAGCACCAGCATCTTTTTCATCAACTTCTTCTTCACCTTCTTCATCTTCACCTTCTTCGTATTATTCTTTTTTTTACATTCTTCATATTCTTCTTATTCAACTATTATTCTTCTTCATATTCTACTTCTTCGTCTTCTTCATATTCTTCTTCTTCATAATATTCTTATTTGTGACAGGCATTCCTGTAGTTGTTATCTATAAAAGTTTGAACGTTACACCTTTCGTTCTGCCCATCACAAAAGATTTACAACAGGATTTGTCCGCGTTCAGTTTGGCCTGCAGCAGCAGGTCTTTTCCAGGGGCACCACGAGGAGGAACGGACTCACCCCCATACACTGCTTAGTCATCTTCTGCTTAGAATTTAGATAATATCTTTTGCTTTGATTTTTAGTCTTATGCTTAATGTTCTTCCGCTTTTTGTTCTGTAGCTTCTTGTACTTCTGCTTCTTGGTTTTCTGTCTCTTGTTCTTCTGTATCTTGGTGGTTGTCTTCTTGTTCTTTGTCCTCTAGGTCATCTTCTTCAGGGTCATCTTCTTGGTCTTCTTCGGGGTGGTCTTCAGGGTCGTCGTCTTCAGGGTCCTCATCTTCAGGGTCGTCGTCTTCGGGGTCCTCGTCTTCTTCGGGGTGGTCTTCAGGGTCCTCGTCTTCAGGGTTCTCGTCTTTGGGGTCCTCGTCTTCTTTGGGGTGGTCTTCAGGGTCGTCGTCTTCAGGGTCCTCGTCTTCGGGGTCCTCGTCTTCTTCGGGGTGGTCTTCAGGGTCCTTTTCTTCAGGGTCCTCATCTTCGGGGTCCTCGTCTTCTTCGGGGTGGTCTTCAGGGTCGTCGTCTTCAGGGTCCTCATCTTCAGGGTCGTCATCTTCGGGGTCCTCGTCTTCTTCGGGGTGGTCTTCAGGGTCCTCGTCTTCAGGGTCCTCATCTTCGGGGTCCTCGTCCTCTTCGGGGTGGTCTTCAGGGTCGTCGTCTTCAGGGTCATCGTCTTCGGGGTCCTCGTCTTCTTCGGCGTGGTCTTCAGGGTCCTCGTCTTCAGGGTCCTCGTCTTCAGGGTCGTCGTCTTCATGGTCCTCGTCTTCTTCGGGGTGGTCTTCAGGGTCCTCATCTTCGGGGTCCTCGTCTTCTTCGGGGTGGTCTTCAGGGTCCTCGTCTTCAGGGTCATCGTCTTCATGGTCCTCGTCTTCTTCGGGGTGGTCTTCAGGGTCCTCGTCTTCAGGGTCATCGTCTTCGGGGACCTCGTCTTCTTCAGGGTGGTCTTCAGGGTCCTCGTCTTCAGGGTCCTCGTCTTCTTCGGGGTGGTCTTCAGGGTCGTCGTCTTGGGGGGTCCTCGTCTTCTTCGGGGTAGTCTTCAGGGTCCTCGTCTTCAGGGTCCTCGTCTTCGGGGTCCCCGTCTTCTTCGGGGTGGTCTTCAGGGTCCTCGTCTTCAGGGTCCTCGTCAGGGAGATCCAGAGTGATTACCAAGAACCATTTCAAAAAGCTTGAACTTGGAAATGTAGCAGAAGGTACAAGAAGGCTGAGGGACTGCCGAGAACCAGCTGACGGTACTGGAACTCGGATGGGTAGCAGAAGGTACAAGAGCCAATGGAACTACCGAGGACCAGCTGACGGTACTGGAACTCGGTTACTAAGCAGGAGGTACCTGTGCCAGAAAGCACTACCAAGGACCAGCAGACGTTGGTGGAACTTGGATACCGAGAAGGAGGCACTGTTAGAACTCTCCTGTTGTTTTTTTTCTAGTTTGCTGGTCACATGACCTTTTTTGCCTATTTAATCCGGCACCGCCCTCCTGGCCTTGCTGGACTTCATTGTAATTTCTACTCTTGAGCTAGCTTTGTGCTCTGTTACCTTTCTCTGTTAGTTTTGCTAGGTCTTCTGACCTCTATGTTCTATGTTGTGTGTTTGTCTTTTACTGCTACAATTTCTGCTAGGAGGTGTCCAACTTTATCCCAGTCCCTAGTTCTTGTAGGGATCCCTTCCTTGCATCTATAGGTCTTCGTACAGACTAGCTGAGGACTTTAGCGGGTCTGATCGCAGGATCAGGTTCCCCGTTACATCGTAGGGATCCAGTTTAGTTCTATTGTAGGGACAGATCTCCTGTCTTTCCTTAGTGCTTGTGACTCGCCCCCTGGGCCGTGGGGCGCGCGGATCCGGGCGATAGGGGAACGATGGGGGTAGTTGTGGCGGCCTGGTCCCGCGGCTCAGGGTGGTCAGACCAATGGTAGTCTGCTACGTGCTTCAGATAATGTCCGACTACGCCACCCGTGGATTGCGGTTATTAGGAACCGCCGCTGCAAGGCAGTCCGCTGGGGCTGATGATGTGTGCAGCTGGGATGGTGTGACTCCCCACAGGAAGAGTGCGGCCCCAGGGCAGTGTAGTGGATGGTGGGAGTGATGGTGGTGAGAGTCCCAGTACCGGTAGTGCTGGAGGCGCGAAGGAGCACACAGACAACAAGTTACAGTCCAGAGTCTTTACTCACAGTTCATTTGTTCCGGGTCACTTCTGTCAGCAGTTACCGCCCAAGCCGTGCTGCGTCCACCAGGTGTGGGGCTCGGTCAACTCCCAGGCAGTTCAGGAGCATGGCATAGGACCCCCTTTAATCCTTTCTCTGGCCTGCCTCACCAGTGACCCACTTTTGTCCAGCTACCGCGGACTTGTGCGGTTAAACGTGGGCCCCGTCCTCCGCTGTCCTATATGGCGCCTTCCTAGCAGGTTTGATGAGGTGTCGCACCAATAGATGATCACGACGACCGGTCTTTGGCTGAGGGTAGTTTCTCCTCCACCAACTTGGGATCCGGTACCCTTAATCTGCCTGACCCTTCACCCTGGATTCTCGTGGGTTCTTAGGGTCCCTTCCACCTTCTTGTTCCTGAGCCCCTCTGTTTCTCTGTCTCTTCTTCTCTTTCTCTGTTCCTTTCTGTTCCTTTCTCGTGGAGCTGGGATGAGACTTAATCACAGCTCCCTTTCACCTCCTCTCTCTCTCTTCTCCGGCCTCTCTCTCTAGGCCCGCTCCTGAGTGGAGCTCCTACAGAGCCTCCACTCCCGGTCTTCTCCTCTGACTGAACGAACGAACGAACCTAGATCTAAGATGGTGCCCACCTTTTATACCTCCCTCTGACCATGAGCCCAGGTGACCAGCAACCAATGAGCTCCTTCCTACGCTCAGGACCCAACCCCTATCTGCCCCTACAGCACTGGGTGTTCCACCCCCCTCCCCACTCCAGGCAGGGACATAGTCGGTCGTGCCTGCACTTCTGTCTAGTGGGAGCACCGTTGAGCTGTCCCTCGGAAATGGGGTGTGTGTGCTGTATGCAGCTAACTGAGCCCTGGTCCATACTCCATCCTTACCCGGGAGTGGAATATCACACCTCTGGGCTGAGGTGCAATACCCCTGTAGCGGCCGAACCCTCGGGGCGCTACACTTGCAGCAGATCATAACAGGCACCTAAGCCAAAGGCACTGCCGAGATCCAGCTGACGGTACTGGAACCCGGATGGGTAGCAGAAGGTACAAGAGCCAATGGAACTACCGAGGACCAGCTGATGGTACTGGAAATCGGTTACTAAGCAGGAGGTACCTGTGCCAGAAAGCACTACCAAGGACCAGCAGGCGTTGGTGGAACTTGGATACCGAGAAGGAGGCACCTAAGCCAAAGGCACTGCTGAGATCCAGCTGACGGTACTGGAACCCGGATGGGTAGCAGAAGGTACAAGAGCAAATGGAACTACCAAGGACCAGCTGACGGTACTGGAACCCGGATGGGTAGCAGAAGGTACAAGAGCCAATGGAACTACCGAGGACCAGCTGACGGTACTGGAACCCGGATGGGTAGCAGAAGGTACAAGAGCCAATGGAACTACCGAGGACCAGCTGACGGTACTGGAACTCGGTTACTAAGCAGGAGGTACCTGTGTCAAAGCACTACCAAGGACCAGCAGACGTTGGTGGAACTTGGATACCGAGAAGGAGGCACCTAAGCCAAAGGCACTGCCGAGTACCAGCTGACGGTACTGGAACCCGGATGGGTAGCAGAAGGTACCCATGAAAAAAAAAGTTGCAAGGCCGCGAGCCGGCCGCAGTTGCCGAAACCCACAGTCCTACAGGGAGTGCTTGTCTTATTGGCACTATGGAACCAGCCTTCATTGCCAGATCCCGCAGCCCACATAGGAGTCACCTAAACTGCAGGCACCATAGAGTTGGCTAACCCAACCGCAACACGACAGGGCAACGCATTGGAGGCAAAGTGACGTTGACACTACCCGGAAACAGCTGGCGTGCTGGAACCAGGCTGGGCATGAGGGACTACCCGTGCCAAAGACACTGCTGGGAAACAGCTGGCGGTGCTGGAACCCAGGGTAAATACTAAAAACAGAGTGGAGCCAGAGGCCTAATTGGAGCAAGTTTAAAATCTGTAGTAGTGTGAATGTGGACAGAGCAGGAGAAATTGCCCTACACACAGCAGGGGAACAGCTGACGTTACTGAACCCCAATAACACGGCAGCAAGTGTTGACTGTGCAGACGGCACTTCTGAGCGCCAACTGGCGGTGTTGGAGCTCAGGGATAATACTGAAAACAGAGGAGCCAGAGGCGTAATTGGAGCAACTTTAAAATCTGTAGTAGTGTGAATGTGGACAGAGCAGGAGAAATTGCCGTACACAAGCAGGGGAACAGCTGACGTTACTGAACCCCAATAACACGGCAGCAAGTGTTGACTGTGCAGACGGCACTTCTGAGTGCCAACTGGCGGTGTTGGAGCTCAGGGATAATACTAAAAACAGAGTGGAGCCAGAGGCCTAATTGGAGCAAGTTTAAAATCTGTAGTAGTGTGAATGTGGACAGAGCAGGAGAAATTGCCGTACACACAGCAGGGGACCAGCTGACATTACTGAACCCCAATAACATGGCAGCAAGTGTTGACTGTGCAGACGACACTTCTGAGCGCCAAATGGCGGTGTTGGAGCTCAGGGTAAATACTAAAAGCAGAGGAGCCTGAGGTGTAATTGGAGCAAGTTTTAAATCTGTAGTAGTGTGAATGTGGACAGAGCAGGAGAAATTGCCGGACACACAGCTGGGGATCAGCTGACGTTACTGATCCACAATAACACTGGAGCAAGCATTGACTGTGCAGACGGCACTTCTGAGCTGCAACTAGCGGTGTTGGAGCCCAGGGTAAATACTAAAAGCAGAGGAGCCAGAGGTGTAATTGGAGCAAATTTTAAATCTGTAGTACAGTGGATGTGGACAAAGCAGGAGAATTTGCCGGACACACAGCTGGGGATCAGCTGACGTTACTGAACCCCAATAACACTGGAGCAAGCATTGGCTGTGCAGATGGCACTTCTGAGCAGCCAGTAGCTGTGTTGGAGCCCAGGGTAAATACTAAAAGCAGAGGAGTCAGAGGTGTAATTGGAGCAAGTTTTAAATCTGTAGTAGTGTGAATGTGGACAGAGCAGGAGAAATTGCCGTACACACAGCTGGGGATCAGCTGACGTTACTGAACCCCAATAACACGGCAGCAAGTGTTGACTGTGCAGACGGCACTTCTGAGTGCCAACTGGCGGTGTTGGAGCTCAGGGATAATACTAAAAACAGAGTGGAGCTAGAGGCCTAATTGGAGCAAGTTTAAAATCTGTAGTAGTGTGAATGTTGACAGAGCAGGAGAAATTGCCGTACACACAGCAGGGGAACAGCTGACATTACTGAACCCCAATAACATGGTAGCAAGTGTTGACTGTGCAGACGGCTCTTCTGAGCGCCAACTGGCGGTGTTGGAGCTCAGGGTAAATACTAAAAGCAGAGGAGCCAGAGGTGTAATTGGAGCAAGTTTTCAATCTGTAGTAGTGTGAATGTGGACAGAGCAGGAGAAATTGCCGGACACACAGCTGGGGATCAGCTGACGTTACTGATCTACAATAACACTGGAGCAAGCGTTGACTGTGCAGACGGCACTTCTGAGCAGCAACTAGCGGTGTTGGAGCCCAGGGTAAATACTAAAAGCAGAGGAGCCAGAGGTGTAATTGGAGCAAACTTTAAATCTGTAGTACAGTGGATGTGGACAAAGCAGGAGAATTTGCCGGACACACAGCTGGGGATCAGCTGACGTTACTGAACCCCAATAACACTGGAGCAAGCATTGGCTGTGCAGATGGCACTTCTGAGCAGCAACTAGCGGTGTTGGAGCCCAGGGTAAATACTAAAAGCAGAGGAGTCAGAGGTGTAATTGGAGCAAGTTTTAAATCTGTAGTAGTGTGAATGTGGACAGAGCAGGAGAAATTGCCGTACACACAGCTGGGGATCAGCTGACGTTACTGAACCCCAATAACACTGGAGCAAGCGTTGACTGTGCAGACGGCACTTCTGTGTAGCAACTAGCGGTGATGGAGCCCAGGGTAAATACTAAAAGCAGAGGAGCTAGAGGTGTAATTGGAACAAGTTTTAAATCTGTAGTACAGTGGATGTGGACAGAGCAGGAGAATTTGCCGGACACACAGCTGGGTATCAGCCGACGTTACTGAACCCCAATAACACTGGAGCAAGCGTTGACTGTGCAGACGGCACTTCTGAGCAGCAACTAGTCGTGTTGGAGCCAAGGGTAAATACTAAAAGCAGAGGAGCCAGAGGTGTAATTGGAGCAAGTTTTAAATCTGTAGTACAGTGGATGTGGACAGAGCAGGAGAATTTTCCGGACACACAGCTGGGGATCAGCTGACGTTACTGAACCCCAATAACACGGCAGCAAGCATTGACTGTGCAGACGGCACTTCTGAGCAGCAATTGGCGGTGTTGGAGCTCAGGGATTATAGTTCAGGTGGTAGAAACATGAACACAACAGGAGACCTGGATACTGTTGCCAACCAATTATTTATTCTGGAAGAGGACTGGCAAATTCATGCGAGATCCAGGCCTTGTTCATTTTCAGAAAAGTAAGCCGGTCAACGTTATCGGAGGATAGGCGCATGCTGACTGGAGCCGTCTGTGATGGTGTAGACATTTGTGGCGGCAGGGACACAAAACTTTGCCACATTTGGGCCATACTGGTCTTGCCTTTTGCTGAGGTGCTGCTTCTGCTCCCTCTTTGTGCAGAGCTTCCTTCACTGCCTCGACGCACTGAGCTGCTTTGTAAAGCACTAGCAGCACTGCTCTCGGTTGGAATGGAGAACATGATGGAATGCACCAGTGTGTCTTGGTACTCCCGCATTTTACACTCCCGGTTCAACGGTGTTATGAGGCTTTGTAAGTTGTCCCGGTAGCGAGGATCTAGGAGGGTGGACACCCAATAATCAGCCGTGTTGAGAATGTGGGCGATGCGGCGGCCGTTTCTCAGGCACTGCAGCATGAAATCAACCATGTGCTGCAGACTGCCAACTGGCCAAGAAACGCTGTCCCCTGCTTGAGGCGTGATCTCTGCCTGCTCTGCATCACCCCACCCTCACTGTAGATACTGACTACTAGAGCATTGTGTACCTCCCTCCTCTGGACAGATGTCTTCCTCCTCCATTGACTCCTCCTCATCCTCCTCACAAAGTGTCCCCTGCCTAGGCCTTTGTGAGGAACCACGTTGCGCAGACTGTACAGAAGCAGATGGCATTTGTGACTCCTCATCCTCCACCTCTTCCAAAACCTCCTCCCTTATTGCTTGCAGTGTTTTTTCAAGCAGGCAGATAAGGGGGATAGTCATGCTGACTCTGCATCATCTGCACTCGCCATCCGCGTGGAATAATCGAAGGCACGCAAAACGTGGCAAATGTCCTTCATAGAGGCCCACTCAGTGGTGGTGAAGTGTGAACAGCGCACACTGCGACTTGTTTGCGCCTGCTGCAGCTGGTACTCCATTACTGCTGCCTGCTGCTCACACAACGTCTCCAACATATGTAACGTTGAATTCCACCTGGTGGGTAGGTCACATATGATGCGATGTTCCGGAAGACGTAATTGGCACTGCAGAGCTGTAATGCGCGATCTTGCGTTGCTGGAACAACCGCAAGTGAGCGCACTCTATGCGGACCTTGTGAAGCAGTGCATCAAGATCCGGATAGTCCCTCAAAAAACTCTGCACGACCAAGTTGAGCACATGTGCCAGACATGGGATGTGAGTGAGGTTGCCTAGGCCCAGAGCTGCCACCAGATTTCGGCCATTGTCACACACTACCATGCCTAGCTGGAGATTCGCTGGCACAAACCACACGTCGCTCTTCTGCTTGATGGCATTCTAGAGCTCCTGCGCTGTGTGGCTTCGATTCCCCAAAGAAATTAATTTTAATACGGCCTGTTGACGTTTGGCCACGGCTGTGCTCATATCGGTCATCATAATAGGTAACCGTTCACGGGTCGATGTGGAGGTAGACCGTAACGGCTCCTGCCACGCTGATTCAGAGGAACTGGAGTATGAGGAGGAGTCAATGTGTACAGCCTGGATTCCTGCAATCCTTGGAGTTGGCAGAACACGTACAGCGCCACTCTCAATATCTGTACCCAGCTCCACAACATTTACCCAATGGGCAGTGAGGGAAAGGTATCGTCCCTGTCCATGCTTACTGGTCCACGCATCGGTGGTCAGGTGGACCTTGCTACTGACGGCGTTTTGTAGCGCATGTTTAATTTTTCCCTCCACATGCTGTTGCAGGGTAGGGATGGCTTGCCTGCTGAAATAAAAGCGGCTGGGCACGTTGTATTGTGGGACTGCCAATGCCATAAAGTTACGGAAGGTGTCAGTCTCCGCCAGCCTGAATGATATGCAATGCCAGCATTCAGAGCCTGTGCCTGGGGGTGGTTTGCCGAGTATGGGTGCCTTTTCTCCCATGCCTGTGCTAACGATGGCTGTAGACTGGCCTGGGAGTGTGAGGATGACAGGGAAAGTGGTGTTGTGGGTGGAATTACACTGTGTCTCTGTACAACAGTGCCAGAGGTTCTTCCATGGCGATCCTGTGAGGAAGCCGAACCAGCTGTGTGTGAGCTGGAGGAAGAGGCTACAACACGAGCTGAAGAGGTGGTAGGTGGCGCTGTAGGTTGGCCTAGGTCTTCAGTGTGTTTTTGTAACTCCACCACGTGTTTGGTCCGCACATGTTTCCACATATTTGTGGTATTGAGGTTGCTGACACTTTTCCATCTTTTCACCTTCTGTTTACACAGCTTGCATTTGACAAAGCAAATGTCATCTGCAACTGTGTCAAAAAAGGACCAGGCACTGCAAGTCTTAGGAGCGCCCGCTTTGGATTTTGGAGGAGCCATGCTCCTAATGGGTGCCGAAGTGGAGGCTACAGGCAACCAAGTCTGCCCCCTCCCTCTCCCTCCTTTTTGGGATGTTCGGGGAATCTCTTCTTCAGAGCTGCTCCCACCACCATCCTGTCCCTCACACCATGATGGGTCAAGGACCTCATCATCTACACCACCCTCTTCAAACAACTGCTTCTCCTGGGTAGTCTCGACAGCACAGTACGCACCAGAAAGTGGCACCTGAGTCTCATCATCAGATGCGTACTGAGGTGTGCTGCTGACCATAGGCACTGGCCCACCCGCTTCTTCAGATTC
This sequence comes from Phyllobates terribilis, assembly GCF_046119375.1. Lineage (NCBI taxonomy): Eukaryota > Metazoa > Chordata > Amphibia > Anura > Dendrobatidae > Phyllobates > Phyllobates terribilis. The sequence goes on along the minus strand of NW_027362763.1, from coordinate 63,782,211 downwards.
AGAGAGACAAAACGGTTGCTCATCACTGCATACTACCTCTTCTTCAAATTCTCGAATTAAGCTTGGCTGGCCCTCTCTTTCCAAGCCAAGAGATTCAGAGGACAGAAGTAGAGATGACTCCTGTCCAGGGCTCTCTGACTGCCTGGGCAATTTGGCAGGTGGTGAAGAGACAGATGGGTGCTCTTCAGTGCTCAGGACCTGAGAGGATCTGGAACTAATTTAAGTCGATGCGTTAGCTGCCATCCATCCGACAACGGCTTCAATTTGGTCCTCCCGCAGCAGTGGGGTACGGCTAGCTCCTACAAAGCTGCGCATAAAGGACTGTTCCCTGGTAAAACTGGGGAATGCTGAGTCACTGGGGTCCGCAGCAGGCACAGATTCCCCATGTCCTCTCCCTGCAGGCACAGAATCCTCACGTCCACTCCCTGCAGAAACTCCACGCCCACGACCACGACCACATGCCTTACTCCCTGCCTTCTTCATCTTGGTAGACTGATAAAGATAGGCAGAAAAGTACTAAGGGCTTAGTGTGCTTATTCCTGAACAGCTGCTAACAGGTATAAGAAACACTAATTTTATAAAGTGTGGACTAGACTTTAATCTGAGCTAATGTGGCCTACACAACTGTAAAGTGGAGTGTTTGGTGAACTTTATTTAGGGTTTTTTTGTCACAAAAAGACACTGGATGTGCCCAAAGATGTAATACCGATAGTATCACAAACTTTTTGTAGCTATTACATTGCAGTAAGGTAGCCTACAATGCAATAGATGAGGCTACAAAAATAGGCTAATACTAATCTGGCTGGAGCTGCAGGGCACAATGCTGCAGAAAGGCTCCTCTATCTACTCCTATATAGTGTGTTTGCAACCAATTTAGCTGAATACGGATGGAACCACCACACTAATAGGAGAAATCAGGAAAAATTATCAATTAGCAAAAAAGGACAATGTATGAGGAAGTGACGCACGCTGAGCGCACTACAACCAGACGTGGCTGAAGCACACACTACAGCGTGAGCTGCACTCACACACAGAGACCTTGCAAACAGGCGTGAACAGTGCAGATGCAGAGCACTGTGCACTAGCGCTGCAAGACAAAAAAAAAATTCTCTATCTACTCCTATATAGTGTGTTTGGAACCAATTTAGCTGAATACGGATGGAACCACCACACTAATAGGAGAAATCAGGAAAAATTATCAATTAGCAAAAAAGGACAATGTATGAGGCAGTGACACACACTGAGTGCACTACAACCTGACGTGGCTGAAGCACACACTACAGCGTGAGCTGCACTCACACACAGAGACCTTGCAGACAGCGGTGAACAGCACAGAGAACTGTGCACTAGCACTGCAAGGCACAGCGATTTATAAAGTAGCTTGGGTAAAGCAGAATAGAGCAAATAGGTAGCTAAAACTGTCCCTCAGAACAACAGCGTCCTATCCCTAACTGAATTCACAGCAGAGTAAGCTCAAAATGGCGGCGGCGGCTTTTATAGTGCATCATGACATCATTTCAGCAGCCAATCACAGCCATGCCATTAGTTAACATGCCTACATGCCTAACAGGATGTGCCCACACTTCTTAGGATCCTCATTGGCTGAATAAAATGAAACTGGCTCATTGCATTATGGGAACTTCCGATTCCGGTATACGATATTCTAAAAGTATCGGAATTAAGTATCGGAATTCCGATACCGCGAATATCGGCCGATACCCGATATTTCAGTATCGGAATTCTCAACACTACTGATAGTTTGACAAGTAAAATAGACTTGGTTTTTACAAACTGTCCGGTCTCCTCCTTCTGAAGACTGAAAGAGTCGACACCCGGGACTGCGGGTCAGAAGTGAGTATGGAGGCTCCCCCCACAGAATCACCACAGCCCACACACACCCAGGGATTCTCAGAGTCCCCATTGTCTGTAGTGGGCCAGGGTGAAGATCCAAACACTGAAACTGGTATGCAACTCGCCACTGACAACCACCCTGCCCCCCGTTACACCAAGATGATACACCTCTTACCGAGGACAGCTTGTCATTACCTCTAGGCAGCCTGGCACACATGAACCAATACATGCTGCTGTGCCTGCACAATGACCGCCGAGTTGCTCGGATTGTTCCCAGAGCTGATAACTGGGTGGCCACCCTGCTGGATCCCCAATAGAAGGACAATATACTATCCATACTTTTGTCACTGGAGTGGGATCGCAAAATGAGGGAATACAAGCGCACACTGGTACAGACGCACAACTGACGGCTTTCCTACCTGACAGTGGAAGAACAAGGCAGGGGAGGAGGAAGTCACCAATGCAGCTGGGGCACTGGTGTGACACCCCAGGGGTCTGGTTGCCACAGTGATAGAGATATTACGTCTGAGAGCAGGTGGGAGGTCTCTTGGTCAGGAATCCTATGCATGCCACACCTCCTGCACAGTCCTGGGAGGGGAAGAACTTCCCCTATATAAAACTGGGGCTGAGGCAGGGTTAGTGAGTAGAGAAGAAGTAGAGACAGAGAAAAGAAGCAAATATAGGAACAGAACATCAGGAGCTCTGTGGGAGCAGTGTTACAAGGAGTCAGGGGCTGGCAGCTGCAGAGCTCGCCCTGACTGAGAAGATTTCTTACCGGACCCGGAGTCCGAGGCTGTGGGGACTAACTCCTACCCAGCAGCAGAATCCGTCAGGCAGGGGATTCCAGGTCCTCTGGCCAAGAAACCCGAAGGCACGGTCACATGCATGGGACCAGCACCGCCGTCGTGGAGCGGAAGCTACTAGAAGGCCCCGAGTCACCGGCCATACGGGTGAGCACCACACGGTACACTGAGGGACGTGGGCTACTTATACCCGCCTCTAGCAAGGTAGCCAGAAGAGTACAGTTAGTTTGGGAGGCCTACAACTCCGCCTGGCCAGGGGAGATCCCATCTGCTCAAGGACTGACCAGGCCCCAATCGCTAGCCAGTACTCCGGGAGGGTCTATCTTTGTCACCAGTAAAGACCCTGAACTACACCGTACCGTCTCCGAGTGGTTCCTGCTACCCCCATCATCCACGTCGGCTGCCCTGAGGCCATACCCCTCCCGTTGGGGGTTATACTATCACGCTGCACAATCCTACCACCGGCCTCAGCGGTCTGCCCTGCAGCAGCAGCTCCTTAGCTGTACTCAACGGGTGGCGTAGTCGTCCAACATCTACCGCTGATACATCGCCGCTCAGTTTGACTCCCTGGGCACGGACCGGGTCACCGCCACGAGACTACAACCCTCAACAGATCCGGCTCCGGGTAAGCTCCCGCGTGCGCAACGCAGCGCGACACAGGCCCAGGGGCGCGTCAACTTTTGGCGTAGTCGGCAGGATTTCGTGCCCGCAACCACCGGGTACTGCGTGCCTGAAAAAGACTGTTCAAATTTACCTGTGGTGAAGATTCCTGCCATCCGGCGCCATCTTCAGCCTTCTTCCCGCCATCGGTGAAGATTCCCGCCATCCGGCGCCATTTTCAGCCTTCTTCCCGCCTTCCGTGGAGTTTTCCCGCCGTTGGACGCCATCTTGAAGACGTCGCGCGGGAAGAAGAGGGGCGTGGACTCCGAAAGCGCGCGAGAACTGAAGCCCCGCCTCACGTCCGGACGTCGCGTAAGGTCCTGGAAGGAGCCCAGCAGACGCCGACGTCACAGGAGCACGACGGAAGGTCCTCAACCCTGACGATCTACTGCGGAGCCGCGGCCTATGGAAGAGGATCATCGCAAGGTAGGCCACGGTCCACTAGGGGGGAGGAGGATGTCGGATACGGAGGAGAGCTTCACTGCCTCAACCCCCACCAGCGCCACCGCTGCTGCAGTCATGCCTTTCACCATGCCCTATATCCCGGGAGCGGCCTGGCTACCCCAGTACTCAGGGGAGTCACATACCCTGCATGACTTTAGAGAAAAGCTGGATATCCTCTTCCAGGTGTACCCCCTCACAGAAGAGCAAAAAGTGAGCATCCTGGTGGCCCAATTAACTGGGGCAGCCCGAAGGGAGGTAAAGTCCTGGCCACCTGGGGGGAGGACTGTCGCAGGGATACTAACCCGGCTGAGGGACACCTTTGATACCCGCACCTCAGCCGAGATCAAGCTTAGATTCTACGGGTGCAAGCAGCGAGCATACGAGAGTATAAGGGACTATGCCCTGAACCTACAAGAGGCCCTGAGAGCCATTAAGCAGACCGACCCTGACGGCGTGGGAGACGAGGACAGGCTGTTGACTGAACAATTTATAGAGGGTTTATATTGCAATGCCCACCGAACCCAGTTGCGGGCAATGGCCTTACAGGACCCTCATCTGGGATTTGCACAGTTCAAGGACAGAGCCATCCGGGTGCTCCGAGAACCGGCACCAGGTGGCGTTGTGACCCACAGACGCCCCACTACCACTTACCACCAGGAGGCGGCACCCTTGTCGGCAGGGCCTGTGGGAGCTGATGCGCAGGCTTTGAACAATGACCCGGCTCCAGACCTGCACCATCAGGTCCAAGAGCTAGCTAAAAGCGTTGCTGCGCTAACCCGAACTGTGCAGTCTTTACAGGTTTCCACTCCAGGGAAGATCCAGCTGGCATCCGGACTGGAGGACATCCCGTGGCGTCGACCAAGGAGGACCCCACCGGCCAGAGGGAGACCCAGCGACCGATACAGCGAGGACGGACGACCCATCTGCCGCCGCTGCAATCAACCCGGACATATGGCAAGGTACTGTCCTTTAAACTGGCACAACCTGGGGTAGAGGGCCAACCCCCAGGAAAAAGATCACCAGGCCCATCGAACTGGCGCGACAAATATGTGGGAGGACGTCCAGTCTTACCCGTGGTACTGGATGGCATTCCTATGAGTGCCCTACTGGACACCGGGTCACAGGTCACCACCATCCCGTACGTGCTCTTCAAGCAGTACTGGAATGACTCGGATATCACCCGCTACCCTGACGACGACTTGAGTATCATCGCCAGCAATGGTCAGCCCGTGCCACAGATTGGATTTAAAGAGGTGACCATTAAAATCGGTAGAGTCGAACTGGCAGCACAGGGACTGATCATTGTAGACATTGACAAACACGAGAGTCACCCAAAGATAACTCTAGGAACTAATGTAATTGAAAATTGTCTTGCAGAGGTGATTTTCCTTTTACAGCAGGTTGCCAAGAACGCCAGCTCCGGCGAGCAGCGAGTGCTCCAAAAAGAGATCCGGGCACTGATGCGACGGCAACAGGTGGAACTCTCCGGCGGTGAGATTGGTAGCGTGAGAATGTGTGACCCTTTCCCTATTGCCATGCCCCCAAAAAGTGAAATGATGATTTGGTGCCGGGCAGCTATTGGTCTGAGAGGTAGAGATTACCAGGCAATGGTAGAACCAGTTTACTCAGACAGTAGGCCCACCATCTTGACAGCACGGGGGGGTGGTTAATGTACGCCATGGGAGGGTGCCCGTTCGCATAATCAATATCGGGAAGAGGGAAGTGTACCTGCCCCGGTATGCCACGCTAGCCAAATTATATACCATTAACCAAAATGCTATACAATCTGTGGAACCCTTGCCTCCATCTCACCCGGAGGAAGGTAACGGCTCTAAGAAAACAATGGAGGACTGGTGTCAGCAACTACATTTGGGTACTGACTCCACTCCCTCACACCAGAAACAGGGAGTCTATCGGGTGGTTCAAGAGTACGAGAGAGTGTTTAGTAAACACCCGTTAGACTTCGGGCGAGTCAAGGGGGTAGAACACCACATCCCCACGGGAGATCATCCTCCCATAAAAGAGAGGTATCGACCCGTACCCCCTGCACACTACCAACACGCCAAGGGGATGCTTAGAGACATGAAGGAGGCTGGGGTGATCAGGGATAGCTGTAGCCCCTGGGCAGCTCCACTAGTCTTAGTCAAAAAGAAAGACAACACCATGAGGATGTGTGTAGATTACCGGAAAATCAACCGTATCACACACAAGGATGCGTACCCCTTACCAAGGATAGAGGAGTCTTTGGCTGCTTTAAGATCTGCTAACTTCTTCTCTACCTTGGATCTCACTAGTGGGTACTGGCAGGTTCCTGTAGCAGAGGCGGACCGGGAGAAGACCGCATTCACCACCCCGATGGGACTTAGCGAGTTTACCTGTATGCCGTTCGGACTCTGCAACGCACCAGGAACCTTCCAACGATTAATGGAGTGCTGTCTGGGCCACAGAAACTTCGAGACGGTCCTGTTGTACCTGGACGATGTCATCGTATATTCTAAGACTTATGAGGACCACCTGAAACACCTGGCGGAAGTGTTCGAAGCTCTGGCAAGCTACGGCCTAAAGGTGAAACCCTCCAAGTGTCACCTCCTGAAACCAAAGGTGCAGTACCTGGGACACGTGGTGAGCGCTGACGGAGTGGCTCCCGACCCTGATAAGATCACCGCAATTAAGGAATGGCCAAGTCCCTCCAGTGTAAAGGAAGTGCGGCAGTTCCTCGGGTTGGTAGGCTACTACCGCAGGTTCATCCCCGGTTTCACCAAAAAGGCAGCTCCTATGCAGGACCTCCTGATAGGCCAGTCCCGGAAGGCCAAGAACCAGAAGCCGCCCTTCAGATGGGAGAAGTTGGAAGAAGAGTCCTTCCGCCAGCTGAAGATGGCCCTCACGGGGGATGAAATCCTGGCGTACCCGGATTACAGCCAGCCCTTTATCCTCTACACCGACGCAAGTAACATCGGGCTAGGAGCCGTGTTGTCCCAGATCCAGCAGGGGAAGGAGCGAGTAATCGCTTACGCCAGCCGAAAACTGCGACCCACCGAAAGAAACCCTGAGAATTACAGCTCATTTAAGCTAGAGTTCCTGGCAGTGGTGTGGGCAGTCACCGAACGCTTTAAGCACTACCTCGCTTCTTCCCGGTTCGTCGTGTACACGGATAACAACCCGTTGACACACCTGGACACGGCAAGACTCGGTGCCCTAGAGCAGAGATGGATGGCCCGCCTGTCCAACTACGAGTTCACCATCAAATACCGGGCAGGACGCTCCAATACCAACGCGGACGCCCTGTCCAGGATGCCAAACCTACCGGACATAGGAGAAGATCCAGAGGGACTGGAAGAAGTCGAACTCCCCGCGTTTCACCGTCATGGGACTATCCAGTATTCCCATCTGGTAAGGAGTACGCAAGGCGCTACGCTTAACCCCTTACCTCACTACAACTGGGCGGAAACGCAAGACGGTGACCCTGCCGTCCGGCTGGTGAAGGAGATGCTGACTCGGCCAGAGGCTCGCCTTGACCCAGACGCTCCGGAGGAAGCCAAGCAACTGTGGGCAGAAAAGAGTAGACTGTTCCTTTACAAGGGGAAGTTGTGCCGCAGGATGGTTAACTCCCGGACGCATGAACTAATCTGGCAAGTAGTGGTGCCACGACGAGACGCAGCCATGGTGATGGAGGCATACCACGATGGAGCTGGGCATTTCGGATGGAAGAAGCTGGAGTTCCTGCTGCGCGGGCGGTTCCATTGGGTAGGCATGAGGGGAACCATCGAGAGGTGGTGCAGAGACTGTGGCCCGTGCAACCTGAGGAGGAAGGACCGTGCCAGCCAGAAGACTCCCCTGCAGTCCATCGTCACTAGGCAGCCGTTGGAACTGGTAGCCTTGGATCATGTAAAACTGACCCCAAGCAGAAGTGGCTACGTCTACGCGTTAACCATCGTGGATCATTACTCCCGGTTCTTGGTTGTCGTCCCCGTCAAGGACTTAACGGCTCAAACAGCAGCTAGAGCCTTCCAGCAGCACTTCTGCCGTCCACACGGGTACCCGGACCAAGTGCTGACGGACCAGGGACCTGCCTTTGAAGCGGAGGTCTTCCAGGAATTCTGCAATCTGTATGGCTGCTGGAAGATAAGGACGACACCCTATCATCCGCAAACTAATGGACTTTGTGAGAAAATGAACCAGGTGGTAATGGATCTTCTGAAAACGTTGCCCCTGGAAGAACGCAGTCTGTGGCCTGAGAAGCTGCCCGATCTGGTGGACCTATACAACCACATCCCGGTAGGTTCCACCAACTGTACCCCGGCTTACCTAATGAGGGCGAGACCTGGTAAGTTACCTGTTGACCTGGAAATGGGAGTCCTGACACTCGAGGACACTTCACCAGAAGCAGACTGGGACACAGAGAGGCAGCAGCAGTACCGGAAAGTACAGGAGAGCGTGGAGCGAAGTCTCTGTCAGGCTAGGGAGAGACAAGAGAAAACTTACAACCAGTATGCTCCCGCTGTTCCCCTGGTGCCCGGAGAGCAGGTCTTGAAGAGGAAAAGACGGCTCCACAAGTTGGACGACCAGTGGGAGAAGGACCCGTACACCGTACTGCCCTCAAGCCACGACAACCCGAAGGTCTGTACCATCAGTAAAGACGGAGGGGAGACCACAGCCATTGTATCCCGGGATCACCTGAAGAAGTGTCCTGAACAGCTACGGAACCCTGAAGAGGAACAAGAAGACCATCGACCCGTAGAGGAAAGGGAAGATATGGTTAGTACTGTGCTCGGAGACTTCCCTCGGTCTTGGACTCAAGTCAATGGTGCAGTTGTGGTACCCGTACTCACCTTCCTCCAACCAGCATCCCAAGCACCTACGGAGCAACAGGTAGAGCTGGAAGAACAGCCGGTCCAGGAGGCAGAAGACCCCACACCAGCAGATCAGGAGGATCAACCCTCTGCTTGCAGTGAGCCTGCCATATCCCTAGTGAGCCAAAGGGCCCATAGACAGCTGCCCAATTTACCCTTGACAGCTCCTACACCCTGTAGTTCAGGGCCAGACAGTCAGCTCCGTAGGTCCACTAGGGCCACTAGAGGCCAGTTACCCGCACGTTGGAGGATTTGAAGTGTATAAATTGTTTTATTTGTGGTTACCTGTTTTTCTTGTTGCTTGTGTATAATTATGTGTTTCTAGTTGTTTATAGGAGTCTTTGGTGGATTTACCGGGAATCCTGTGTACATAGTTGGAGCGTAAACCAGGACGGACTAAAGACTGTTAAGGACTCGGGGCAGGACAGACCCCTACCTGGTTACGTCTCCCTGTTTTGGTGAAATGGACACCTTGCTTTCTTCAAAGACTGCACCCGGTTACGGACATGCCGTGACCACCTTTATGTGTTTCTTTATTGTATTGTTAGTGTTATATCTTGTTATGTTTTTCTAAAATATGTTTAGTCCCGGAGTACTAAATTTCACTAGGGGGGAATGTGACACCCCAGGGGTCTGGTTGCCACAGTGATAGAGATATTACGTCTGAGAGCAGGTGGGAGGTCTCTTGGTCAGGAATCCTATGCATGCCACACCTCCTGCACAGTCCTGGGAGGGGAAGAACTTCCCCTATATAAAACTGGGGCTGAGGCAGGGTTAGTGAGTAGAGAAGAAGTAGAGACAGAGAAAAGAAGCAAATATAGGAACAGAACATCAGGAGCTCTGTGGGAGCAGTGTTACAAGGAGTCAGGGGCTGGCAGCTGCAGAGCTCGCCCTGACTGAGAAGATTTCTTACCGGACCCGGAGTCCGAGGCTGTGGGGACTAACTCCTACCCAGCAGCAGAATCCGTCAGGCAGGGGATTCCAGGTCCTCTGGCCAAGAAACCCGAAGGAACGGTCACACGCATGGGACCAGCACCGCCGTCGTGGAGCGGAAGCTACTAGAAGGCCCCGAGTCACCGGCCATACGGGTGAGCACCACACGGTACACTGAGGGACGTGGGCTACTTATACCCGCCTCTAGCAAGGTAGCCAGAAGAGTACAGTTAGTTTGGGAGGCCTACAACTCCGCCTGGCCAGGGGAGATCCCATCTGCTCAAGGACTGACCAGGCCCCAATCGCTAGCCAGTACTCCGGGAGGGTCTATCTTTGTCACCAGTAAAGACCCTGAACTACACCGTACCGTCTCCGAGTGGTTCCTGCTACCCCCATCATCCACGTCGGCTGCCCTGAGGCCATACCCCTCCCGTTGGGGGTTATACTATCACGCTGCACAATCCTACCACCGGCCTCAGCGGTCTGCCCTGCAGCAGCAGCTCCTTAGCTGTACTCAACGGGTGGCGTAGTCGTCCAACATCTACCGCTGATACATCGCCGCTCAGTTTGACTCCCTGGGCACGGACCGGGTCACCGCCACGAGACTACAACCCTCAACAGATCCGGCTCCGGGTAAGCTCCCGCGTGTGCAACGCAGCGCGACACAGGCCCAGGGGCGCGTCACTGGCACCACCTCAGAAGGGAGGGTTAGAATGGCTAAAATGTGGGAAACTTAACTCAGAAAGCCGCAACATCCAGCACCACCATGTGATGCAGGAGGCATCATACCAACAACATGGTGGAAGAGTATTTGTCCACACATCTCCACGTACTGAGTGATGGGTCTGCTCCATTTAACTTCTGGACACATGGCCTTAGTTTGCCCTTCACGCCTTGGAGGGGTTGGCCTGCTCTGTGGCAAGTGTACTGTCAGAATGTGTGTTAAGCATGGCAGGGGGTGTGATCACAGACAGACACATCCGCTTGTCCACAGTCAACATGGGCAAGCTCACATTCATTAAAATGAACCAGGCGTGGATCCCACAGGACTTGTCTGTACCTTTGGCTGAATAGAGAAGTATAACAGCTGCACCCAGCCATTGTTATACTCCACTGCAGTTTGTTTGTTCTATTTGCCATTTCCAATATTTTGGAGCCTCCTCAAATTAAAGAAAAACAAACAAACAAACAAAAAAAGGGTTGGCTACCTCATCCTCCATCTCTTCCATCTATACCGCCGGGACCACCTCCTCCTCAACCTCCTCCTCCACTTGGACCTCCTCTTCTTGGTTCAAGATTATAATTTTTTTTTTCTTATTCTATGTTATTTTAAAGCAGTTGTCCCATGAACAAAGTTAATTTTAATCAATACATCTTGGAATAATAATAATTTCCACAATTTGAAGTGTCTCAAAAAATTTTCCTGTGCTGGGATAATCTTATAAATGTGCCACAGTCTTCAGGCTCTCTGTAAATCTCCAGAAACCTCTTCAGCTCTCAGAAAACAGGGAAGAGAGGGAAGAGGGGTTGGAGGGGGATGCAGCTGCAGCTTATCACTAATTCAATGTAACAGTACTATGGGGAGATGGGAATGATTGCAATTCAATTGTGCTGCTTACTTCTTTGACTAGCTTTACTCTTCATTGGAAATTGGCATTTCAAAACGGCCCTTAGAAGGTAGACGGAAATGTCAAATGTGATGTATTTGGATAGCACAAAAAAATGAATGCTACTTTTTGTTTTGCAAGGATTTCTCTGCCTTGGATCTCAGCAGAGGTAGCAAGCGGCTCAGAGCAGAAACTTCACACAAGTAAAAATATAGGAAAACAAACAAGAAAAGCAGGTTGGGCATAAGGGGTAAAAGCTATCTGTTGTTTTTTTTTTTTTTTTTTTATAGAAATCTAGAATTTGTTTAAATGTTACATGTCTGTTGAGAAAATATCAGATATTGGTCAAATATTTGCAAAACCTAAAAAATTAATTGCTTATTGTAAAATTTTAAAATCAATTCCTGCCATAGTCCATTTTCCTGTTGCTGCAGGAGTTTTAGACAAGAAGTTCTATGGAAGTTTATTTTGGGAATTGGTCTGGAAATATCCGTACTGACAGGAGCCTGTCGGATTGATTCAATGTAGAATTCTCTCTCTCTATATATATAATTACTTAAGGGAGCAGCTCGGTGTTGAGATTGGAACGCCGAGCACAGAATACAGTAGTTCAATTCTAATTCAATGTTAATGAAAATAAACACATTGGCCATAAGGGGCAGAGATTTTCATTTCTCCACCTGGCATGTTGGTCTAGGGTGCCCTTTAAATGGCAGTATATATTTGTATGACTATATCTAGTTTATAGGACTTTGACCAGTATCTGTGTGATCAATTACCTACAGAACTTTCCTCCTTCCTTTTCATCTCTTTGCATTTTGAAATGTAAAATTCTCTTCTCTAACTGGTGAAATATAAAGGAATTGCTTAGTGTTATAATAAAATGTGAGCATTGCACACTCGCTGTCTTGGGGTCATATTTGACACAGAACTTTTCCTTATTCCCTATATCCAATCACTCATTCATATCACCTGCATCTTACAAACATCTCCAGAATTAGACTTTTTCTCACCTTTGAAACTGCAAAACTCTTACTGTCACTCTTAGTTATTCTCGTCTGGACTATTGCAACTCTCTATTAATCAATCTCCCACTTACCAAACTTTCTCCTCTCTTAACTATTCTTAATTCGGCAGCCAGGGTTGTATTTCTGTCCAGCTGCTACAACGATGCCTCCACCTTGTGCCAATAATTGCACTAGTTACCCATCCGCAGCAGAATCCAATATAAACTCATCGCTCTCACCTACAAAGCGCACCACAATTCTACACCACCCTACATCTCATCCCTCATGTCTGTCTATCACTCTACCCAAACTCTCCATTCTGTAACTGATCTAAGACTAACATCCTCCATAATCCACACTTTGCACCTCTGTCTCCAAGAATTTTTCCTGCTGCGCCAGTTTTCTGGAATGCTCTACCATGGATAATCCGACTAATACCCAGCCCCCACGTTTTTAAGCGTGCTTTAAAAACACATCTCTTTAGACAAGCCTATCACTTCACTAATCTAACTTTCCCATGTTCCCACTTTCTAAATTTTCCTCATAATCTGCTCCTGCCTAATCATCTGTCTCTACATTCTCGATGCACCCAACAGCACACGGTAACTGCACTTAGACAGACACTGGCTGGTGACCGGATCATGCAGCTTATTATAAATGCCCTATTTAATATAAGAATGGCTGGACCATACATGACAAGCACGTTCTATCTATTGTGCCCCCTCTATTTCCTTATAAAATGTAAGCTTGAGAGCAGAGTCCTCACTCCTCCTGCAACTGTTGAACTATGCGTTACTTTATAATGTCTCATCTTGTTTGTAAATGTCATCATTTAATAGTAAAGTGCTGTAGAATATGTTGGCATCTACAAATAAAATTATTATTAGTTATTATTGTTAAAGGTTTTTTTTAAGCTTAAAATATTCATGACCTATTCATAGGGTCAGTCATCAATATCAATTGTTGGGGTCTGATACCTGGCGTCCCCACAGTTCCGCTGTTATTAGCTCCAGTGGTGGCCAGGTGTAAACAGTTAATGGAGCCAAACAGAACAGCTCCATACACTGTGTAGTGGTAGTTCAAGGTACTGCAGCTCAGCTCCATTTTCTTCAATTCGAGCTGAGGTGCAGTACCTAAGAACGGCCACTACGTTATGTAAGGAGCTAAGCTGTTCGGCTAGGTTTGCTTTTTTTCATCCAAAGCTAAAACAGTTAATTGATAGCAGTGCTGGGTATTGGACCTCTAAAAGATGGATAGGGCATCAATTTTTTAAGCCCCTTTATGTTGATGGCCATCAATATAAGGCACATACATGAGGCTGTTGTCAGTTGAATGCTCAAGTTTGAAATTTATCTCTATACACTCCACTATAAACATGCATGATCAGCTTGGCTGAGCATGCACGTTTATTTTAAGAGGAAGAGAGGAATGAGTCGTTCCCGGATACCTCTTCTCTACAACGCAGTTTATAGTATTAAAGGAACGCACTGAGCAAGACTGATTTGCTTTTTGATGTCAGGTCCTAGGGGGTGGAACATGACAAAGTGGCACTCCTTGTGACATACTCCACCCCTCTCCTTTTCAGGTTTTGCACTTAGTAGAACACAATGTATCAGTTTTGCTTAGAATGTTACTAACCCTTTCAGTGATGAAGGATTCTGGACATTCTGCAGATCATCTTCACACTTTTGACATGTAGAAATCAATAGTAAATCATAAAATTAAATATTCATACTAAACCTATGTATTTATTAAAAGAACCTACAAAATGATTAAAAGTGAAAATTAAATATACTATTATAAGAGGGAGCATGGGTGTTGATGTTGCTATAAAGGCACCTTATGGGGCAACAGGGGGAGGGGGGACTGTGATGGGGCACAGTATGCATAGGTGCAATATGGGAGATATTTTGGAGAGGGGCAGTGTTGGAGGAGACATTATGGAGAGGAGTAGTGTGGGGGGACACTATAGAGAGGGTCAGTGTGGGGGTGACATTACGGAGAGGGGCAGTGAGTGGGGGACATTACGGAAAGAAGCTGTGTGGGGGGTATTATGGAAAGGGGCAATGTGATGGGTATATTTTGTGCAGGCAGCACAGTGAGGGGCAATTATTTATTCAGGGTCACAGCATGGGAGATATTTTATTTATGGTGCAGTATAATCATACTCTTATTTTTAAGGGCACTGTGTCGGGAAGTGCAGAAGATGGAGGAAGCATTGGTTGCGGAATATCATCAATACTATGACAAAAGGGTTGGGTAGAGTCGGCGCCTCTGCCTCCTGCCGGGCAGAGACGCCGATCCCCTCACCGCCGCGCTCCCGGTCCAACTTCCTCCAGCTCCCCTGCTGCTTCTGCCGGGGTGCTCGCTCTGGCTGCACCTCAACCCGGTGGCGCTGTGACACCCGGCTTTGGACCCCGGCTTTCTGATCCTCCACGTTTTGGTGGTGACCCTGCCCTATGTTGGGGCTTTATAAATCAGTGCACATTGAACTTTGAACTTCTGGCACACCAGTTCACCTCCGACCGGGACAAGGTGGCATTCATCATGTCTCACCTCACCGGAGAGGCGTTAGCGTGGCTTAACCCTCCGTGGGAGGGGGGGATCCTCTGGTATCTGATCTCCAGGCCTTCCTCGCGGTCTACCGGAAGGTGTTCGATGAGCCTGGACAAAAATCTCTCTATGGCACAGTATGCCGTGCGTTTCCGAACCCTTACATCTGAACTTGCCTGGAACAATGAGGCTCTGTTTTCCACCTTTTGGGAGGGCCTTTCCGGATGGATCAAGGATGAGCTAGCCAGTCGTGACATACCTCCCTCCCTGGATGACCTGGTGTCATTAGCTACCCGGATTGACATCCTTTATCTGAAGCGTTCCAAGGAGACGACCCGTGAGAGAAGACCTCTGCGCCTTGCTCCTACCTTCCAAAGTCCAGTCTAGGAAACCAGTATTCCCCAGGGAGTCTTCTCCGGAGTCTATGCAAATTGACCAAATGAAGATGGTCAAGTCTCGCCAGGAGACCCGCTGTGCCGAGGGGAGTTGCTTCTACTGTGGCAGTATAGAGCATCAAATCCGCTCCTGTCCGGTGAGACCGGGAAACTCCAGTGTTTAGGTCCGCTCGGAGAGGTCGTCCTAGGCAAAAGTTCTTCCTCTCTGCCCTTGACTCTGTCCATTTCAGTTACCAGTGGTGAGACCCGCTTCTTCGAGACTGCCTATCTGGATTCCGGAGTCGCAGGGAATCTCATTCAACAGGCCGTTGTGGAGTGTTTTCTGATTCCTACCATACGTCTGGCTGATCCTTTACCGGTTTCCTCTGTGGATGGAAAGCTGCTTTCTGAAACCGTCTTGTTTGTCACTGAGCCTGTAACCTATCAGGTGGGGATACTACATTCAGATCTCCTTTTACGTGCTGTCCGGTCTTTCTCATCCCCTCTTGCTTGGCCTGCCTTGGTTACAGAGACATGAGCCCGTCCTGAATTGGAGCTCGGGTGAGGTGCTCCGTTGGGGTCAGGAATGCCATAAGTCTTGTCTGGTTCCCGTCTGTCCTGCTCGACCTCTGTCTACTCCAGCTATCCTACCTGGCCTGCTGGCACCCTACTGGTCATATGCGGACGTCTTCGATAAAAAGGAGGCAGAGACACTACCACCTCATAGGCCGTATGATTGCAATATCGACCTAATATCTGGTGCTTCACCTCCTCGCGGGCGAATCTAACCCTTGTCGTTGGCCGAAACCCGTGCTATGTCTGAATACATTGAAGAGAATCTTGCCAGAGGATTTATCCAGAAATACACCTCTCCGGCTGGAGCCGGATTCTTTTTCGTCAAAAAGAAAGACGGCTCTCTTCGTCCTTGTATCGACTATAAGGGTCTATACTAGATTACCATAAAAAATAAGCACCCCCTGCCTCTCATCTAAGAGCTGTTTGACCGCCTAAAAGGCGCGAAGATCTTTACTAAGCTCGATCTTCGTGGGGCGTACAATCTGGTCCGGATTCACCAGGGAGACGAGTGGAAGACGGCATTTAACACTCGGGATGGTCACTACGAGTACCGCATGATGTAACATAGTAACATAGTTTTAAGGTTGAAGGAAGACTAAGTCCATCTAGTTCAACCCATAGCCTAACATGTTGATCCAGAGGAAGGCAAAAAACTCCATGTGGCAAACACTAAGCTCCATATTGGGGAAAAAATTCCTTCCCGACTCCATACGACAATCAGACTAGTTCTCTCGATCAACTCCCTATCAAGGAATCTAGTATATATAACCTGTAATATTATACTTTTCAAGAAAGGCATCCATGCCCTTCTTAAATTTTAATAGTGAATCACTCATTACAACATCATGCGGCAGAGAGTTCCATAGTCTCAATGTTCTTACAGTAAAGAATCCCCGTCTGTGATTATGATTAAACCTTCTTTCCTCCAGATGTAGAAGATGCCGCCTTGTCCCCGTCTCAGGCCTCAGAGTAAAAAGATCAGTAGAAACGTCTTTGTACTGTCCCCTCATATACTTGTACATAGTAATAAGATCACCCCTAAGACTTTGTTTTTCCACAGTAAATAACCCCAAGTGTAATAACCTGTCTTGGTATTGCAGACCCCCCAGCCCTCTAATAACCTTGGTCGCTCTTCTCTGCACCCACTCTAGTTCAGCTATGTCTTTCTTATACACCGTAGACCAGAACTGTACACAGTATTCTAAGTGTGGTCGCACTAATGACTTGTATAGAGGTAAAATTATGTTCTCCTCATGAGCATCTATGCCTCTTTTAATGCATCCCATTATTTTATTTGCCTTTGCAACAGCTGCCTGACACTGGCCACTAAACGTGAGCTTGTCGCCCACCAATACACCCAGGTCTTTTTCCGTTACAGTTTTGCCCAGTGTTTTACAATTCCTCTGCCCAAGTGCATTACCTTACATTTATCCCCATTAAAGCTCATTTGCCATTTATCAGCCAAGCTTCTAGTTTACATAGATCCTCCTGTAATATAAAATTGTCCTCCTCTGTATTGATTACCCTGCAGAGTTTAGTGTCATCTGCAAATATTGAAATATTACTCTGTATGCCCCCTACAAGGTCATTAATAAATATGTTAAAAAGAAGTGGGCCCAATACTGACCCCTGTGGTACCTCACTGTTAACTGAGACCCAGTCTGAGTGTGTTCCATTAATAACCACCCTTTGTTTCCTTTCACTGAGCCAATTCTTAACCCACATACATATATTTTCCCCTATCCCCATTGTTCTCATTTTATGTATCAACCTTTTGTGTGGAACCGTATGAAAAGCTTTTGAAAAGTCCATATACACAACATCCAATGCATTTCCTTGGTCCAGTCCAGAACTTGCCTCCTCATAAAAAGTGATCAGATTAGTTTGACAGGAACGGTCCCTCGTAAACCCATGTTGATATTTGGTCATGAGGTTATTCTTCTTCAGATACTCTATTATAGCATCTCTTAGCAAACCCTCCAGGATTTTACCCACGGTAGAGGTTAAGCTTACCGGCCTATAATTTCCAAGTTCAGTTTTTGTCCCCGTTTTGAATATTGGCACCACATTTGCTATACGCCAGTCGTGTGGTACAGACCCTGTTATTATGGATTCTTTAAAGATTAAAAATAAATGGTCTATCTATGACGTTACTTTATTCCTGCAGTACTCGTGGGTGTATCCCATCCGGGCCCGGGGATTTGTCAACTTTAGTGATTTTTAGACGCCGCCGTACTTCCTGCTGGGTTAAGCAAGTGACATTTAATGGAGAATTTTTGTTATCACTAATCATGTTTTCTGTTATGCGATTTTCTTGTGTAAATACGGTTGAAAAAAAATCATTTAGCATATTGGCTTTTTCCTCATCCTCATCCACCATTTCACCCAGACTATTTTTAAGGGGGCCAACACTATCATTTTTTAGTTTTTTACTATTTATATAGTTAAAGAATATTTTGGGGTTATTTTTACTTTCTCTGGCAATGATTCTCTCTGCCTCAATCTTTGCTGCCTTGATTTGTTTTTTACATAATTTATTTAATTTCTATATTTATTTAATGCCTCATCACTACCTACTTGCTTTAGTTCTCTAAATGCTTTCTTTTTGTCACTTATTGCGCCCCTTACAGCTCTATTTACCCATAGTGGTTTCCTACTATTTCTAGCATGTTTATTCCCAAAGGGTATATATTGGGCACAGGTCCTATTCAGGATGTTAATAAATGTCTCCCATTTGCTTTGTGTAGCTTTATGTCTCAGGATATCGTCCCAGTTTATTGCACTAAGATCATCTCTCAACCGTTGGAAATTTGCCTTCCTGAAGTTAAGTGTCCTTGTAACCCCTCTACTACACATCTTATAAAAGGTTACATGAAAACGTATTATTTTGTCATCACTATTACCCAAGTGACCCCCAACTTGTATATTTGATATGCGGTCTGGCCTATTGGTTAATATTAGGTCTAGCAGTGCCCCCCTTCTTGTTGGGTCCTGAACCAGTTGTGAAAGGTAATTGTCTCTCATAGTTGTCAAAAGCCTATTACCTTTGCTTGAACTACAGGTTTCTTTCACCCAATGTATTTCAGGATAGTTGAAGTCTCCCATAATAATGACTTCTCCTTGAGTCGCTGCTTCATCTATTTGCTTTACGAGGATATTCTCCGCTACTTCCATTATTTTTGGAGACTTATAACAAACCCCTATCAGTAATTTATTATTTTTCCCCCTCCCCTTATCTCCACCCACAGGGACTCTACATTTTCATTAGATTCACCTATATCCTCCTGCAAGACGGGTTTTAAGGATGATTTTACATATAAACACACCCCCCCCCTCGCTTGTTTGTACGGTCATTTCTGAACAGACTATAGCCCTGTAAATTAACTGGCCAGTCATGGCTCTCGTCCAGCCACGTCTCAGATATTCCTACCATGTCATAATTATTTTCCAACAAAATTAATTCTAATTCCTCCATTTTGTTGGTGAGGCTTCTGGCATCAGTGTACATGCATTTTATGTATCTCTCTGTACCTCTATTCCTTCTTACTTTATTGACTGTTCTAACCCCACCTCCAATTTCTTTATTTGTGCCCAGGTCACTATCTGCACTATCTTCCCCATCTATAAAATGAATACCCTCCCCCCCAATCCCTAGTTTAAACACTCCTCCCACCTTCTAGCCATTTTCTCCCCCAGCACAGCTGCACCCTCCCCTTTGAGGTGTAGCCGGTCCCTATCGTAGAGTCTGTAGCCAACTGAGAAGTCGGCCCAGTTCTCCAGGAACCCAAATCCCTCCTTCCTACACCAGTTCTTGAGCCACTTATTTATCTCCCTAATCTCCTGTTGCCTCTCTGGCGTGGCACGTGGTACCGGTAGTATTTCAGAGAATACCACCTTGGAGGTCCTTGCTTTCAGCTTGCAGCCTAATTCCCTGAAATGTCCTTAGGTCTCTGTGATGCTCCAGCCGTCTTCCAGGAGTTAGTAAACGACATCTTCCGAGATCTCCTGTATTCCTGCGTGGTAATGTACCTGGACGATATCTTGGTGTTCTCCTGTGATCTGGCCTCTCACAGGAGGGATGTTCGTCAGGTACTACTGCGGCTCCGGAAGAATCACCTGTATGCTAAGTACAAGAAATGCCTTTTCAAGCAGACTTCCCTACCATTTCTGGAATATATCATCTCTAAGACCGGACTGCGGATGGATCCCGAGAAGGTGTCAACCGTCTTAAAGTGGCCCTGACCTGAGGGGTTGAAGGCTATACAGCGGTTTCTGGGATTCGCTAACTATTACCTCCTCTTCATTCCTCACTTCTCCTCCCGGACTGCTCCCATCTCTGCTCTCACCCGTAAAGGAGCAAATCCCAGGGAATGGACTTCCGCGGCAGAGAATGCCTTTGTCTCTCTTAAGCAAACCTTCTCCTCCACTCCAGTGCTACATCATCCTGATTGCAATAAACAGTTCTTCCTGGAGGTTGATGCCGCCTCCTCCGGGGCCGGAGCAGTGCTCACCCAGAAATCCTCGTCCAGGCGAATGGTGACCTGCGGCTTCTTCTCCAAACTCTTCTTTTCGTCTGAGTGCAATTACTCCATAGGAGATCGTGAACTGCTGGCCATCAAATTAGCACTGGAGGAGTGGCGCTACTTGCTTGAGGGGGCTCTGCACTCGGTGGTCATCTACACTGACCATAAAAACCTCACCTTGCAGACCGCCCAAAGACTAAACCCGCGTCAGGCCAGATGGTCTTTGTTCTTTGCTCCATTCTGCTTCACTCTCCATTACCGCCCGGCAGACAAGAACATTAAAGCCTATGCTCTATCCCACTCTTTTCTGTCTACTGACCTAGAGGAGGAGCCTCTACACATCATTGACCCCTCCAGAATAATGACTGTGGCTCCGTTTGACCTGTCTCATCTGCCTCCTGGTAAGACTTTTGTAGTGGCTCAGGATCGGAAGAGGGTCTTACTTTGGGGCCATTCGTCCAAACTGGCTGGTCATGCCGGCCAGAGGAAGACGTTTCTGCTCATTGCCCGACATTATTGGTGGCCCACCCTACGCAAGAATGTTGCAGATTTTGTTGCGGCTTGTTCCTCTTTTGCCCGTAACAAGATACCTAGGCACCTCCCAGCCGGTTGTCTTCTTCCTCTTCCCGTGCCTTCCGCTCCGTGGCAACATATTGCAATGGATTTCATTATGGATCTTCCTGTATCGGCCGGTTGTACTGTCATTTGGGTGGTCGCCGACCGCTTCTCCAAGATGTCTCACTTCATCCCTCTGCAGGCTCTTCCGTCCTCACCTGTGCTGGCTTAGGACTTCATCCGTCACATCTTTCGGCTCCACGGCTTACCCCTCCACATTGTCTCAGACCGTGGAGTTCAGTTCACTTCTCGCTTCTGGAGAGCCATGTGTAAGCTGCTGGATGTCTCTTTGGACTTTTCCTCAGCCTATCATCCTCAGTTCAATGGTCAAGTGGAACGTATCAATCAGATCCTTACCAGTTTTCTTCGGCACTTTGTCAACGCTCACCATAGCGATTGGGTTCAACTCCTGCCTTGGGCCGAGTTTTCTTATAATAATCATGTGAGTGAGTCCTCTGCTAAGTCTCCCTCTTTTGTGGTCTTCAATCGTCACTCCCAGATTCCGTTTCCCGTCTCCTCTTCTCCTCTTCAGTGGGCAACCCTGCATGCTGATAAAACACATCTGGATCCGCCTCTATTTCATCCGGGAGACAAGGTCTGGCTTTCCTCCAAATATATCCGTCTCAAGATACCATCTTACAAGTTGGGCCCGCGGATCATCAGTTCTTTCGAGATTCTGAACCAAATAAATCCAGTGGCATACAAGCTGAAACTCCTGGCCTCCTTACGGATTCGCAATTCCATTCACGTTTCTCTCCTCAAACCTGTTGTCCTTAATTCTTTCTCTGACGATCCAGGTTCCACTCCAGCTCCAGTCTCCGCTGAGGATGTCTTTGAGGTAGAAAACATTTTGGCTATCAAGAGGGTAAGAGGAAAGACTTTCTTTCTTGTGGATTAGAAGGGGATCGGTCCTGAGGAGAGGTTTTGGGAGCCCACGGAGATAACATTCATGCCCCTCGTCTTCTAGAAAAATTTCATGCGGGCCTAAAGAAGAGGGGGCATAAAGGGGGGGTACTGTAGCGTCGGCGCCTCTGCCTCCTGCCGGGCAGAGACGCCGATCCCCTCACCGCCGCGGTCCCGGTCCGACGTCCTCCAGCTCCCTTGCTGCTTCTGCCCGGGGTGCGCGCACCACGCGTAGCTTCCCGAGTACTGTACTTAGGGCGCGTGCACTTCCCCCCTCTTAAAGGGGCCGCACGCTCCGTCCTAAAGAGTCCCCCGCCAATGGCCGGAGGACTGCTCCTATATTTAGGACCTCCTCCAAAATAGAGGTGCCTGTGCAAGATTGTTGTTTGTGTGCTAACACTCTCCTCAGTCCTTGGGTCCCAGTGCCCGCCAGCCTGTCTATCAGCCATGCCCACCAGCTTGTCTATCAGCCGTGCCCGCCTGCCTATCAGCCGTGCCCACCAGCCTGTCTATTAGCCGTGCCCATTAGCCTGTCTACCTGCCGTGCCCGCCTGCTTGCCTACCCACATCACCTGTCTGTCTACCGGCCGTGCTCATCTGCTGTGCATGTCAGCTTCTGCCATCAGTCCCATGGGAGTCGCCTGCTCTCACAAGGTCGACTAAGCCGCCGTGTGGCCAGGGTCGGTCCGGGTAGGCACTTAGTTACGCCTCTCTGGTCCCTCCTTGCATCACAGCACAGAGGTTCCACCACTCGGATCCGTAACAGTTTGGAGATAAAAAGGATGAAAACAACTTCAATCAGAGATGTCACCTATAAGGTATCTGGATGTAAATATTTATTTGTGATAGTGACTACGTCTCATCAGTACTGTGTTTCCTGTACGGCCCGAAGGCTGATAATGGCTGTTACCAACTCCCAGTATTTTACAAAACAAAACACAAAACCTACAGGTATGACCACACATATATTATAATAATAATTTTTATTGAATCAAGAAATAAAACATACATATACGATAAAAAGTGAGTGATAAAATCATAAACAAAATTGCAAAGGAAGCATAGCATAGCCCCCTTATATCCAAGGGCATTTAAAAAAAGAGGTATCAACATTATAATTTAATTATCACTTTCCAAAGGTACTGATGAAAAATACCATTATTACATACATATGATACATATGGCCTAAGCAGAAAATAAAAAGCATATACTGTATATCCCAAATAGAAATTGTGCAAAGTGCTAAGTAGTAGGGATAAATGTTAAGATACCTTTAAGATATGGTGATCACAGGCCATAAATAGTACAGACCCTAGTTACATCTGCATGTGTTTATCATGGATTAATTCTATAGTGTAAATATATATTACCTTGTGGTGTCTGACGCGCGTTTCGCCGTTGCTTCTTCCAGGGGCAGCCTCCCAGTATTTTCTTATATTTTTTAATGACATACCGGGAGTTCCAGATTCACATGATACAAGTGTATGAGGTGCTGACCTGAACCTATGATTGATCACTGTAGTAAGTTCCTGTAATGGTGGTGGTTCTGGGGTTGCATTCCTGTACTAACGGTGGTTTTGATCATGTACCAATCTATAACGTGCTTCATGTTAAAACTGAAAAATCCTCAAAACTTAGTTTTGAGATTATGAGGAGGATTTGGTTGACTTTCTGCTCCAAAAACTCAATGTAAGATTGGGTGTGTTCGCAGTGATTTTTTTTGGCAGAAACAAGTGCAAGTGGAGAGTGCAAACTTTACAAATCCTTCTTAAATACTCAAAACTTGGTTCTGATGATGTATTAATGTACTAATCTTTGTCAGTGGGCAAACTTACAAAAACAGCAAGGGATCAAATACTTATTTCCTTCACTCTATATTGTACAGGTATATACAGGTATATTTTTCTGTAGATGTTACAAGAGCTCTTGCACTTGGGTCTCTCATTTGACGACATCCTAGAACATCCTTCCTCATTGCTGTAATAACCATCCCCAGTGGAGTCAGAGAAGGTCCTCTATATACAGTACCATTTCCTGCCATTTCCCACCAAGCTACTTTTTACATTAACGGTTCTGCATGAAGAGATCTTATAACAAGGCATACATGCCATGTGGCAAGGACTCGCAGGAGCTATTTATGGAAAGCAGCAGTCAGTCAGATTTCCTTACACAAGCCCATTCAGTAAGACGAGCAGTGGCTAAATGCTCACTTGGGTATGGTGGTTTCAGACTTCGTTCCTTGTGCTCAGACCAAGCATTCTTATAATTGAACACCTGACAAACCACAGTTATGTGAAACCTCCAGAGCCGCGCTCTTGTTTAGTAAAGAACTCTACAATACGAGATGCCGGAAGGTGACAGAACCAAGAGTCTGATTTCTTGAGTTTGTCACCAATTCCATCTTAATTATAGGAATTCCAGAAAAACGTATTTCTACAAATGAGAGTTTATATAGAGGTCAAGTGAAACTGTTTCACTTACTCCTAAGATGTAATTAATGAAAACTATTTTTTTTTAAGGAAATCTGTCATCTAGAAAAAAAAATGAAACATTGTATTTCTGTCCTTTAAACATGAGCGTAAAAATCCATTGCAGACTGACTTTGAGTCAAATTTCTTGAAATTCGCAGTTCCCCACAAATTTGAACACTTTGCGATTTGATTCCATGTGTGTCCCTACTAACCAACATAGTATTCCTGGTTATGTTTTTTTGATAAGACAGGTATGATAGTGTGTTTTTATTCCAATTTAGCAACTGTACACCCCCATAACTGTACTGTGGGATCTTGAAGTATTTTTATGCAGTGTTCCTACCTCCTGGCATTAGTTGCTAAGTGGTCCTTTTTGGACACAGGGAATTAATCTTCTTTAATCCCTTCACCCCGCAGCCTGTTTTCATCTTCCTGACGAGGCCAAATTTTTCAATCCTGACCAGTGTCACTTCATGTGGTAATAATTCTGGATCCCTGTGATTCTAAGGGTATGTGCTTCACGTAGCGTTTTTGTAGCGTTTTTGCAGCATGCCATGCAAAGCAATGTGAATTCGGATGTGCTTTGCACATGATGCGCTAATTAGCTCGCCAAATTCGCATTGCGTTGCAAAAACGCAGCATGATCATTTCTACCGCGATTACGCCGCAAATTCGTGTCCATTGAGGAACATTGAAACGCAGCAAACCTGCAGGTATATGTGGAGTTGCTGCGTTTCAATTAAATTTGTGTGGCCATCAGCTGACTAAATGACGTCACCGCAGGTCCTGCCAGTACACCACGGGACGCCGAAGAGAGAGGATCGCCGCCGGGAGGACACTGGAGAGGTGAGTATACAGGGTTTTTTTTTTATTATAGATGTAGCATTTAAAGCATCTAAGTTGGTCGCACAATATAAATCCATGCCCGTTGCATGTGTGACCAACTTGTCAAGCAATTTTCCAAGTGATGCTCAAAATCGCTTGGAAAAGTGCTTGAAAAAACGCATGTAAAAACGCTAAAAAAACGCTTCTCTCTGGCAGAAAAAATGCATGTAAATCTACATGCGTTTTTTTTCTGCCAGAGAGAGGCAAAAACGCACTGCATCAAATCTGCTACATGGGCACATAGCCTTAGAATGATTTTCATGACACATTGTACTTTATGTTAGTGGTAAAGTTAGGTCAAATTTTTTTGTATTTATTTGTGAAAATATCTGAATTTTGGTAAAATGTTAGAAAATGTAGCAAATTTCAAACTTTCAATTTTTATATCCTTAAACAAGATAGTTGTGCTGTACAAAATAATTTATAAATAACATTTCCCATATGTCTACTTTACATCATTTCCGAAACATAATTTTTTTTGCTAGGAAGTTAAAAAGATTAAAAATTTATCAGCAATTTCTCATTTTTCCAACCAAATTTACAAAACCGTTTTTTTTAGGGAGCTCATCAAATTTGAGGTGACTTTGAGGGGCCAATATGACAGAAAATACCCCAATGTGACACTATTCTAAAAACTGCACCCCTCAAAGTGCTCAAAACCACATTCAAGAAGTTTATTAACCCTTTAGTGCTTCACAGGAATTAAAGCAATGTGGAAGGAAAAATTAACATTTTCATTTTTCCTACAAAAAATTTCATTTAGTCCAAAATTTTGCATTTTCAAAAGGGTAACAGGAACACATTAAATATATTATTTGTTGTGCAATTTCTCCTGAGTACGCTGATATGCCATATGTGGAGGAAAACTACTGCTTGGGTGCATGGCAGGGCTCAAAAGGGAAGGGGCGCCATTTGACCTTTGGAGCGCAAAATTGACTGGAATAAATAGCGGACACCATGTCACGTTTGCAGAGCCTCTGAAGTGCCTAAACAGCAGAAACCCCCAACAAGTGACCCCATTTTGGAAACTACACCCCTTAAGGAATGTATGTAGATATGTAGTCAGCATTTTGAACCCACAGGTGCGTCACAGAATTTTATAACGTTGAGCTGTGAAAATGAAAAAAATAAATTTTTCTCACAAAAATGTTGTTTTAGCCCCAAATATTTCATTTTCACAAGGGGAAAATGAACCATACAATTTGCTGTGCAATTTGTCCTGAGTAGACATGAGCGAGCATGCTCGCTACTGCTCACTGCTAGAGATGCTCGGCGCTCGCCGAGTATTTCCGGGTTGCTCGGTCGGGAACTCGGGTCCCCTTACTGCATGTTTGGCGCTCTTTAGAAAGCCAATGAACATGCAGGGATTGCCTGCCATGCACTGTAATGCCGTAGCCATGTTGGTTGTGGGCAAGACAGTGATTGGCTGGCCACACAGAGTCATCAGGTCTATATCAGACCTGGCGCCGCCATGCTTGTCACAGTCACTCCGGATCAGACAGTGTAGGGAGAGCTGCTGCTGAGCTAGGGAGAGATTTGATCATGTATTAGGTAGTGTAGGGAGAAAAACCATACATTACACATATCCATCTTAACAAACAGTCCTTCTGAGGGCTAATCCATCTGCAGAGATATCAGGCAGGCGGGGTGTATAGGCAGGGAGTGTATATATCATACTGCAGTGCATATAGCAGAAGAGGCTCCATTCTAATTCTGTCTTCTGCTGCTGTTAGATATTTCTAGAAATAGGCCCAGGTCTCAGGGGCCAGGAATACTTTTCTTTGGATCTTAATCCTCATTATTTGCTTAAAAAGCAATCCAGATAACACCGTTTTTCTGCTCCATTTGCTTGTTTTGGGAGAGGTGCTGCTGCGTCAGGGACAGATTTGCTTGTGTATTAGGAAGTGTAGGGAGAAAAACCGTACATTACACATATCCATCTTAACAAACAGTCCTTCTGAGGACTAATCCATCTGCAGAGATATCAGGCAGGCAGGGTGTATAGGCAGGCAGTGTATATAGCAGACTGCAGTGCATATATGAGAGGCTCCATTCCAATTCTGCCTTCTGCTGCTGTTAGATATTTCTATACAAAGGCCCAGGTCTCAGGGGCCAGGAATACTTTTATTTGGATCTTAATCCTCATTATTTGCTTAAAAAGCAATCCAGAGAACACCATTTTTTCTGCACCATTTGCTTGTTGGTACTGCAAAATACAGCCAGGTCCTTTCCATATTAGAGCACTAGAAATCCAGCTATTTAAAACTATGTTTTCTCCGTCAAATGGATCACATATACGTTGTCAGAAAATACTGCCATTTCTGGCCTCCATTAAAAATTCCCTTTAGTGTGTCAGTGAAGCAGTTCACCGCAGTTTGCTGTTCAAACTAGTTACCTACAGGCCAGGTATTTAAAACTATGTTTTCTCCGTCACACGGATCACATATACGTTGTCAGTAGTGTTGAGCGAGCACTAAAATGCTCAGGTGCTCGAAGCTCGGGCTGAGCTCTCCGTGATACTCGGGTGCTCAACCCGAGCAACGAGCCCAATGTTAGTCTATGGGAGACCCGAGCATTTTTGCGGCGGAACCCCCGGCAGTCTGTAGAAAGCCTAAAAAGTGCCCAAAAAGATAGTGACTGTGCTCAAATGACATAGGGACAGCATGGGGATCACCCCAGGAAGCATTTCGGACCCCCAGGTCACTGCTGTCAACAACATGGTCAGAGGTATTAAGCCACTTTTACGGGCTCACAATAAAACGTTCAAAAACTAAACTGAAACTGTTTTCCTGTGAAATATGTTAAAGAACATCCTTTCCAGGGTAAAGACTTGTGTATAAGGTAAAATAAATCACCAAAAACAAAAATACTCCTCCACACCTTGGGCTATGTTCACAAGTAGCTTTTTTTATGCGTTTTTGCACTTTTGTATTGCTTTCAACCGTGACAAATGCATTCACCGGGAAATGTCATTTTAACATTTTACAACCTTATCTGGCCAAGTGCTGTGTGACACATGCATACAGTGCTGAAAAGACATGGGAACAGCATGGGGAAGACCCCTGGAAGCATCTCTGACACCCAGGTCACTGCCTAAAAGTGTGCCCATCAGAAGTGATCCTTGCCACATCAGAAGATGCAGACTTGCAACTATCCCCGTGCGAGTCCTTGTCCCAGGGCAGTGTTCAATTGTACCTCCCCCATTCCTTGCAATGCAAGCGCAAGTATGCAGCCTGCCACTCACCCACCCCAAGGCTGCAATACCATACTGCTTGCTCGCTTGCACTTGAAATTTGGCCTTTTAGGCATGTGGAGGCGGAATCTGGCCACGACGTCATGGCTGCGTCGGCGGCCTGGTATCCATACTCAGTCCCCAGCCAGGGGGCAGCCGGGTGTCCATACTCGGTCCCCAGCCACCCCGCGGCCGGGTGCCAACACACGGTCCCCAGCCACCTGGGGGCGGCCAGGTGTCCATAAATGGTCTCCAGCCGCCCCTATTTGTCCCGGTGCGCCTTAAACACAAGCGTGCATACCAAAACATTATCTGTGCCCTCCCCAGTGCATTTAGTGGGAAGGACAGCCTAGCCACAAACACGTGGACAAGTGAATGTGGCCAGGGATGGTCCATCTCACTGACGCCTTCACACTGGGTTAATATTGTGGAAGCCGGGACACAGTTGGACACTGGCATGCAACACATCCTCCAGACATAGAGGATTGCGGGTCCTGGTTCAATCAGGCTTCAACACAAAGTTGAGAAGGTAGACAGAAGCAGTGGTCGGCCTCCTACACAGCAAGTAAATTATTCATGATCATGAGGCCATCCATCTCCTTAGCTTTCTGTTCCTTGGAATACAAACGCATGTATGTAGTAGCGGCTAGGCCTGAGGTGGTCAGCGTTTTGGCGCATATAATTCCTCCTCCGAGGATTGCTGGATGTTTTCCTGCTACTATCCCAGTTCTATGACTCCCATTAAAACAAAGCTTCAGGTGATGAATGATTGATGAGGTGGTGGCAAAGGAGAAAGAGCAGGAGGAACAGGGACCATTCACATCAATATCAAGCCAGTCAACCACACATGTCTTGTAGGATATGTTTCTGTACCAAAAGGAGCGGTTCGGCTACACAGTTATAGGGCATACAGTCAGTGCAATGCCTACCAAAAATTTTGAGGCACCCCAATGCCCCTTGGAAGTGACATGGAGGTCAGAGGGCCTTAACTAAACCGTTTTTTCCATTTATAGCAACTGGGTCTCCTGTACACTGTTGGCCTAAGCAGTGAATGGAAGGCTTTCCAAAAATTATGAGGAACTGCAATGCCCCTTGAAACAGATGTGGATTACAGCATACTAAAAACCTTCTACCCATTATTGGGGAGTGGGTCTCCCTTAGTGTTCGCCTATGCATTGAAAAGCAAAAACTGACTAAAATTAGGAGGAAATGCAATGCCCGTTGGAAGAGTCGTGGAGGTTGGAGGTAATTATAAACAACATTTCAATGCCCCTTGGAAGAGCTGTGGAGTTCAGAGTGGTTTAACAACATGGTTTTAATGCCCCTTGGAAGAGACGTCGAGGTCACAGTAGCTTAACAAGACGGTTTTAATGCCCCTTGGAAGAGACGTGGAGGTTACAGTAGCTTAACAAGACGGTTTTAATGCCCCTTGGAAGAGACGTGGAGGTCACAGTAGCTTAACAAGACTGTTTTAATGCCCCTTGGAAGAGACGTGGAGTTCAGAGAGGTTTAACAAGACGGTTTTAATGCCCCTTGGAAGAGACATGGAGTTCAGAGTGGTTTAACAAGACGGTTTTAATGCCCCTTGGAAGAGACGTGGAGGTCACAGTGGAATAAAAAGACAATATCAATGCCCCTTGGAAGAGTGGTGGAGGTTACAGTGAAATAAAAAGACAATATCAATGGCCCTTGGAAGAGTGGTGGAGGTCGCAGTGGAATAAAAAGACAGTATCAATGCCCCTTGGAAGAGACGTGGAGGTCACAGTAGCTTAACAAGACGGTTTTAATGCCCCTTGGAAGAGACGTGGAGGTCACAGTAGCTTAACAAGATGGTTTTAATACCCCTTGGAAGAGACGTGGAGGTCACAGTAGCTTAACAAGACGGTTTTAATGCCCCTTGGAAGAGACGTGGAGTTCAGAGTGGTTTAACAAGACGATTTTAATGCCCCTTGGAAGGGACGTGGAGTTCAGAGTGGTTTAACAAGACGGTTTTAATGCCCCTTGGAAGAGACGTGGAGGTCACAGTAGCTTAACAAGATGGTTTCAATGCCCCTTACAAGAGCCATGCAGTACAGCATATTAAAAACATTATTCCCATTATTGGGGAGTGGGTCTCCCATAGTCTTTGCCTATGCCTTCCAAGCAAAAGTTGCCAAAAATTAGGACGGAGGGTCTTGCATTGCTGGCAACACGGACCACGGTCACCCTGATGGTATAGTCGTGGTGGAGGCTGAGGATAAGGATAAGAGCAAAAAACAGCCGAAATGAGGAAGCGTATACCCATGTGTGGGTGTGAAGCGGTGCATGGGAATGCACCTCCCAAAATAACACAGTGGATTTGACTTTATGTTACTCTGCTGTCATTTGGTGGTGATGAGAAGTCTGGCCCAATCCAGCCCTTGTTCATTTTGATAAGGGTCAGCTTGTCAGCATTGTCAGTTGACAGGCGAGTGCGCTTATCAGTTATAATTCCCCCAGCGGCACTAAAAACATGCTCCGATAACACGTTAGCGGCAGGGCAGGCCAGGACCTCCAAGGCGTACAGAGCGAGTTCATTCCAAGTGTCCAGCTTGGATACTCAATAATTAATAGGCACAGAGGAATCATGGAGGACGCTGGTACGGTCGGCAAGGTACTCCCTCACCACCTTTTGAAACTTTCCACTCCATGTGAGAGTACCCCGCGCCTCAGGGCCTGTAAGCTGGGCGAGTCTCAGAAAACTGTCCCAGAACGTTGACAGTGTTCCCCTGCCTCTGCTGGATTGGAGTTGCGTCTCTCTCGCTTGTACGCCTTGGTTGGGCAACGAACTGTGACCTCTGCCGCTAGCGTGTTCAGATGGGAATTTTTTTAACAGTTCTGCAGCAAGGGCCTTCTGGTAAAGCCCCATTTTTGTAGACCTCTCCACCTCAGGAATAAGAGAGTGAAAGTTCTCCTTGTATTGGGGGTCTAAAAGTGTCACCAACCAGTAATGATTCTGTCACCCAACATTTTGACAACGCGAGGGTCACGGTTAAGGCAGCGTAACATAAAGTCAGCCATGCGTGCCAGACTGGTAACGGGCAAGACTTCCGTGTCCTTACCAAGATGACGACTGACCTTGCTCTCCTCCTCCTCCCCCCTGTCCTCAGGCCACCCACGCTGAACCGACGGTATGACAGTTGTACAGGTACTACCGTCTACAGCACATGATACCAGCTCCTGTTCTTCCTCCTCCTCCTCCTCCTCTCCCTCATTGTCCCCCAATGCACGTTGGGATGAGATGAGGCTGGGCTGTGTGTAATCGCCCGCTATGGCTTCTTGATCCATCTCATCATACTCTGGCTGCAATGCCTCCTCTTTAATTCTCTGCAGAGAGCGTTGCAAAAGACAGACAAGTGGGATGCTGACGCTAATGATGGCGTCATCGCCACTCACCATCTTGGTGGACTCCTCAACGTTTGTTCAGGATGGTACATATGTCAGACATCCAGGTCCACTCCTGAGTTCTTATGTGTGGAGTCTGACCTGAATATCGACGGCCTTGTTGCAACTGGTACTCCACAACTGCTCTTTTCTGCTCACAAATCTTTTGCAACATGTGGAGGGTAGAGTTCCAACATGTGGGGACATCACACACCAGTCGGTGTGCCGGAAGCTGCAAACGCTGCTGCAACACAGCAAGGGCGGCGGAAGCTGTAGCCGACTTCCAAAAATGAGCTGACAGGCGGCGTACTTTGATGAGCATATCTGGCAACTCGGGGTACGATTTAAGAAACCGCTGAACCACGAGGTTAAGCACATAAGCCAGGCATGGTACGTGTGTGATCTCGCCTCGCCTCAGAGCCGCCACCAGGTTACGGCCATTGTCATACATGACCATGCCTGGATGTAGGTTCAGCGGTTTCAGCCACAGATCTGCCTGCTCTTTCACATCTGTCCACAACTCACAAGCAGTGTGAGGTTTATCACCTAAGCTTATGAGTTTCAGCACAGCCTGTTGCCGCTTGGCTGAGGCAGTACTGCAGTGCTTCCAGCTTGTAACTGATGTGGTGATATCTGAGATGGAGGCTGAACATGAGGAGGAGGAGGAGGAGGATGATGCGCAGGAGCTGTACACAGTAGGGGCAACTCTGACTGACATAGGGCCCGCAATCCTCAGTGTGGGGAGGATGTGTTCCGTCCCAAAGTCCGACTGGGTCCCAACTTCCACTATGTTTACCCAGTGTGCCGTCAGGTAGATGTACCGTCCCTGGCCACAAGCACTAGTCCACGTGTCCGTTGTCAGGTGGACTCTCCCAGTAACTGCGTTGTTAAGGGCACGGCAGATGTTTTGGGACACGTGCTTGTGTAGTGCAGGGATGGCACACCGGGCAAAATAGTGTCAGTTGGGGACTAAGTACCGAGGGACGGCCACCGCCATAAGGTTGCGGAAGGATTCCGTCTCCACCAGCCTAAAAGGCAGCATTTCCAATGCAAGCAGTCGTGAAATGTGCGAATTTAGGACTGTGGCCTGTGGGGCGTTGGCTGCGAATTTGCGCTTTCGTTCAAAGGTCTGGGATATGGACAATTGAACGCTGCGGTGGGACGTGGACGTGGATGTTGATGCTATTTCTTGAGAAACTGCCATAACAAGTAAAAACTGAGAGGAGGGGGCATCTTTGCATGCAGTATGGACAGGGGATTGCCTTGCACGCACAACAGGGGGTTCTCTTACACGCACAACAGCGGAAGAAGCAGTGGTGACACCCGCTGACACTGGTCGTGGACCCTGGGTTTCGCCCCACAAAGTAGGGTGCTTTGCTGATCATGCTGGTGGTGGTCAGGCTGGTAGTTTTGTCACCCCTGCTGATGCTGGCCTGGCAGGTGGTACAAATGGCCTTTTTGGGGTTATCAGCAGAGTCTTTAAAAAATTCTAGACTCTGGAAGACCTACCGGTTGTACTGGCAACGTCCCTCGTGTTGGTGTTACGGGGAACGGTTGCCTGCCTTCTGTTTGCGGCCACCACACTGCTTCTTCCTGCCTGTTGAGGTACTCTGCCTCCCTCCCCCTGTGTGCTGCTGGCCTCGCTCTGCGTGTCCTCCTGCCACGTTGGGTCAGTTACTAGATCATCCACCACCTCCTCCTCTTCCACTTCCGCACCACTGTCCTCCTCCTCACTTCATGGCAGTTGTGTCTCGTCATCGTCCACCTCTTGTGACAAATTGCCAGCGTCGCCTTCCTGTGGCCGTGACTGTTCAAATATTTGGCCATTGCTACATGGGATCTCCTCTTCCACCACTTCAAGCGGAGCAGGCGAGGAGCCCAAATATGGAAATGGACCAGTGAACAGCTCTTCAGAGTGTCCAACTGTGATATCAGTTGCTGTCTGATGACACTCGGCATGGTGGGAGGAAGGAGCATCAGGGTGAGGAGGAGTATGCAGTCGAGACTCACGGCTGCTAACACTTGACCGTGTGGAAGACAGGCCGGAGGTGGTGGTGCCCAGGTGAGTGGAAGTATTATCCGCTATCCAATTAACAACCTGTTTACACTGATCAGTTCGCAATAGTGGTGCTGTTGTGAGCTTCCCTAGTAATTCGGTCAAGAACTGGGAGCGAGAAGATATGGCTGTTGGTTGTGGCACATTTTCACCTTGGCCACGGCCCCGTCCTCTGCACGCACCATCACCAGAACGTCCAGTTCCACATCCCTTGCCACACGCCTTGCCCATTGTAAATGAAGTAAAATAGCTTACACTTGCACTATCAATGGCAAAAGGGTAATAGAAAGGAGATTAGAACCGTGGAAGAGGAAAACCACGCTTCTATTTCTCTGGCCTACACCCGACTCTTTTAAACAGATATATTTGTGTCTGAACAGTCAGCGAGACACTCAAAATGTTTTTTTCTATTGAAAAAAGCCAAAAAAGTGGATAATACAGAGATTTGAACCGTGGAAAAGGAAAACCACAGTTCTAGTTATCTGGCCTACACCAGACTCTTTTAAACAGATATATTTGTGTCTGAACAGTAAGCGAGACACTCAAAATGTTTTTTTATACTCAAAAAAGTGGATAATACAGAGATTTGAACCGTGGAAGAGGAAAACCACAGTTCTAGTTATCTGGCCTACACCAGACTTTTTTATACAGATATATTTGTGTCTGAACAGTCAGCGAGACACTCAAAATGTGTTATTTTTATGCAAAAAGGTGGATTACACCCAGATTTGAACCGTGGAAGAGGAAAACCACAGTTCTAGTTATCTGGCCTACACCAGAATCTTTTAAACAGATATATTTGTGTCTGAACAGTCAGCGAGACACTCAAAATATTTTTTTTTATGCAAAAAGGTGGATTACACCCAGATTTGAACTGTGGAAGAGGAAAACCACAGTTCTAGTTATCTGGCCTACACCAGACTTTTTTAAGCAGATATATTTGTGTCTGAACAGTCAGCGAGACACTCAAAATGTTTTTTTTTTATGCAAAAAGGTGGATTACACAGAGATTTGAACTGTGGAAGAGGAAAACCACAGTTCTAGTTATCTGACCTACACTAGAATCTTTAAAACAGATATATTTGTGTCTGAACAGTCAGCAAGACACTCAAAATGTTTTTTTTAATTGAAAAATAGCAAAAAAGTGGATAATACAGAGATTTGAACCGTGGAACTGCAAAACCACAGTTCTAGTTATCTGGCCTACACCAGAATCTTTTAAACATGTATATTTGTGTCTGAACAGTCAGCGAGACGCTTAAAATGTTTTTTTTTATGCAAAAAGGTGGATTACACCCAGATTTGAACCGTGGAAGAGGAAAACCACAGTTCTAGTTATCTGGCCTACACCAGACTCTTTTAAACAGATATATTTGTGTCTGAACAGTCAGCAAGACACTCAAAATATTTCTTTTTTATGCAAAAAGGTGGATTACAACCAGATTTGAACCGTGGAAGAGGAAAACCACAGTTCTAGTTATCTGGCCTACACCAGACTCTTTTAAACAGATATATTTGTGTCTGAACAGTCAGTGAGACACTCAAAATGTTTATTTTTATTGAAAAAAGGCAAAAAAGTGGATAATACAGAGATTTGAACCATGGAATTGCAAAACCACAGTTCTAGTTATCTGGCCTACACCAGACTCTTTTAAACAGATGTGTCTGAACAGTCAGCAAGACACTCAAAATGTTTTTTTTTATGCAAAAAGGTGGATTACACAGAGATTTGAACCGTGGAAAAGGAAAACCACAGTTCTAGTTATCTGGCCTACACCAGAATCTTTTAAACAGATATATTTGTGTCTGACCAGTCAGCAAGACACTCAACATGTTTTTTTTTTCAAAAAGGTGGATTACACCCAGATTTGAACCATGGAACTGGAAAACAACATTTCTAGTTATCTGGCCTACACCAGACTCTTTTAAACAGATATATTTGTGTCTGAACAGTCAGCGAGACACTCAAAATGTTTTTTTATGCAAAAAGGTGGATTACACAGAGATTTGAACCGTGGAAGAGGAAAACCACAGTTCTAGATATCTGGCCTACACCAGAATCTTTTAAACAGGTATATTTGTGTCTGAACAGTCAGCGAGACACTCAAAATATTTTTTTTTATGCAAAAAGGTGGATTACACCCAGATTTGAACTGTGGAAGAGGAAAACCACAGTTCTAGTTATCTGGCCTACACCAGACTTTTTTAAGCAGATATATTTGTGTCTGAACAGTCAGCGAGACACTCAAAATGTTTTTTTTTTATGCAAAAAGGTGGATTACACAGAGATTTGAACTGTGGAAGAGGAAAACCACAGTTCTAGTTATCTGACCTACACTAGAATCTTTAAAACAGATATATTTGTGTCTGAACAGTCAGCAAGACACTCAAAATGTTTTTTTTAATTGAAAAATAGCAAAAAAGTGGATAATACAGAGATTTGAACCGTGGAACTGCAAAACCACAGTTCTAGTTATCTGGCCTACACCAGAATCTTTTAAACATGTATATTTGTGTCTGAACAGTCAGCGAGACGCTTAAAATGTTTTTTTTTATGCAAAAAGGTGGATTACACCCAGATTTGAACCGTGGAAGAGGAAAACCACAGTTCTAGTTATCTGGCCTACACCAGACTCTTTTAAACAGATATATTTGTGTCTGAACAGTCAGCAAGACACTCAAAATATTTCTTTTTTATGCAAAAAGGTGGATTACAACCAGATTTGAACCGTGGAAGAGGAAAACCACAGTTCTAGTTATCTGGCCTACACCAGACTCTTTTAAACAGATATATTTGTGTCTGAACAGTCAGTGAGACACTCAAAATGTTTATTTTTATTGAAAAAAGGCAAAAAAGTGGATAATACAGAGATTTGAACCATGGAATTGCAAAACCACAGTTCTAGTTATCTGGCCTACACCAGACTCTTTTAAACAGATGTGTCTGAACAGTCAGCAAGACACTCAAAATGTTTTTTTTTATGCAAAAAGGTGGATTACACAGAGATTTGAACCGTGGAAAAGGAAAACCACAGTTCTAGTTATCTGGCCTACACCAGAATCTTTTAAACAGATATATTTGTGTCTGACCAGTCAGCAAGACACTCAACATGTTTTTTTTTTCAAAAAGGTGGATTACACCCAGATTTGAACCATGGAACTGGAAAACAACATTTCTAGTTATCTGGCCTACACCAGACTCTTTTAAACAGATATATTTGTGTCTGAACAGTCAGCGAGACACTCAAAATGTTTTTTTATGCAAAAAGGTGGATTACACAGAGATTTGAACCGTGGAAGAGGAAAACCACAGTTCTAGATATCTGGCCTACACCAGAATCTTTTAAACAGGTATATTTGTGTCTGAACAGTCAGCAAGACACTCAAAATGGTTTTTTTTATTGAAAAAAGGCAAAAAGTGGATAATACAGAGATTTGAACTGTGGAACTGCAAAACCACAGTTCTAGTTAACCGGCCTACACCAGACTCTTTTAAACAGATATATTTGTGTCTGAACAGTCAGCGAGACACTCAAAATGTTTTTTTTTATGCAAAAAGGTGGATTACACCCAGATTTGAACCATGGAAGAGGAAAACCACAGTTCTAGTTAACTGGCCTACACCAGACTCTTTTAAACTGATATATTTGTGTCTGAATAGTCAGCAAGACACTCAAAATGGTTTTTTTTATTGAAAAAAGGCAAAAAAGTGGATAATACAGAGATTTGAACCGTGGAACTGCAAAACCACAGTTCTAGTTATCTGGCCTACACCAGACTCTTTTAAACAGATATATTTGTGCCTGAACACTCACAGACGCACTCATTTTTTTATATGGGGGGGGATACCAAAAGGTTAATAGGATGGGTATTTGTACAGTCTGACTGAGGAAAAAAAAGAGGATTTAGATGAAAGAAAAAGGATTTTTCCTGGCCCCTGAGACCTGGGGGTAAGTCTAGCAATTTGAAAACCAGCACACAGGACTGTAATGCGGTGTTTGTTGGTATAACCACTGCGTCTCCTATACAGCCTGCCTGCTTGCCTGCCTGATATCTGGGATGGATATTAGTCCTCAGAAGGACTGTTTGTTTGATTTTGCAGGCTTTAGAGACCCTACACTACCTATTTCGCAGAATAAATCTCTCCCTAACTCAGCAGCACTCTCCCTATACCGTCTGATCCGGAGCGACTGTGTCCAAGATAGCGTCCAAGATAGCGGTTCCCGGTTTTAAACACTCGAGGTGACGCTGTGTGGCCAGCCAATCACTGTAATGCCCACACCCAACATGGCTGCGGCATTACAGTGACTGGCTGGCAATCCCTGCATGTTCATTGGCTCTGTAAAGAGCGCCAAACATGCAGGGCGGAGACCCGAGCTCCCGCACGAGTAACCCGGAAATGCTCGGTGCGAGTACACTAGTTGTCAGAAAATACTGCCATTTCTGGCCTTCATTAAAAATTTCCTTTAATGTGTCATTGAAGTGTAGCACCCCGAGGGTTCGGTTGCTACAGAGGTATTGCATCTCACCCAGATGTGCGATATCTCACTTCCAGGTAAGGATGGAGTGTGGCTCAGGACCCTAACACCCACATGCACTACACCACATTTCCGGGGGACAGCTCGACGGTGCTCCCATTAGTTATGCAGGCACGAGTGAGCATGTCCCTGGCTGGAGTGGGGGGAGGGAACACCTAGAGAAGGGAACCCGGTAGTGTGTGCGTGGGGGAAGTAGATCCTGGGTGCACTCTGTACAGGAGTATAAAGGGAGGCACCATCTTGGAAAGAGAGAGAGTTGAGAGAGGAGAAGACAGGGAGCAGAGCTGCTTTATGGGCTCTGCTCCACAGGCAGGCCCTGTCAGGAGGCCTGGGCCTGGAGGAGGAAGAGGAGCAGACTGGGCTCCAGAAAGGAAAGAGGGGACCCCAGGGGTGTGGACTGGCTGGAAGCCACCACACGCCCGCCGCTACCTGAGTAGGGGGGTCAGGTCAAGAAGATGGGAACCGGATCCCAAATTAGTGGAGGAGAGAAACTACCCTCAACTAAGAACCGGAGGCTGCGACATTACATGTGGAGCAGCCCCTCGCCACACCCGCTAGAAAGGCACCACATAGGACCTGGGAAACGCAGGCCAACGTTTGCCCACCAAGAAGGTCCGAGGCAGCTGGACATAAGCGTGGTCACTAGTGGGGTTGAAGACCAGAAACAGGGGACATAAAGGGGGTCCTGCAAAGCACTCCAGAAAGACCTGGGAGTTAACCGAGCCCCTCACCTGGTGAGCACAGCGCGACGCAGGCGGCCACCTCTGCAGCGGTGGCCTGGAGCAGTAACCAAGTAACCGTGAGTAAAGACCCTGAACTGCACCACCAAGACTCCGAGTTGTCTTTGTTGCGCTCGTGTACCACCATCACCCCCATCATCTATCCCTGCTGCCCTGAGGCCATACCCCTCCCGTTGGGGGTTATACCACCACGCTGCACATCCTTATACACCTGGCCTCAGTGGACTGTTCTGCAGCGGCGGCTTCAAAGCCGCACTCAACGGGTGGCGTAGTCGATCAAGTTAACATCTACCGCTGATACATCGCCGCTCAGTTTGACTCCCTGGGCACGGACCGGGTCACCGCCACGAGACTACAACCCTCAACAGATCCGGCTCCGGGTAAGCTCCCGCGTGCGCAACGCAGCGCGACACAGGCCCAGGGGCGCGTCAGAAGCAATTCACACCAGTTTGCTGTTCAAACTACTTACCTACAGGCCAGGTATTTAAAACTCTGTTTTCTCCGTCAAACAGATCACATATACGTTGTCAGAAAATACTGCCATTTCTGGCCTCCATTAAAAATTTCTTTCAGTGTGTCAGTGAAGCAATTCACAGCAGTTTGCTGTTCAAACTACTTATCTACAGGCCAGGTATTTAAAACTCTGTTTTCTCCATCACACGGATCACATATACACTGTGTTCAGAATTATTAGGCAAATGAGTATTTTGATCACATGATACTTTTTATACATGTCGTCCTACTCCAAGCTGCATAGGCTTGAGAGCCAACTACCAATTAAGTAAATCTGGTGATGTGCATCTCTGTAATGAGGAGGGGTGTTGACTAATGACATCAACACCCTATATAAGGTGGGCTTAATTATTAGGCAGCTTCCTTTCCTTTGGCAAAATGGGTCAGAAGAGAGTTTTGACGGGCTCTGAAAAGTCCAAAATTGTGTGATGTCTTGCAGAGGGATGCAGCAGTCTTGAAATTTCCAAACTTTTGAAGCGTGATCACCGAACAATCAAGCGTTTCATGGAAAATAGCCAACAAGGTCGCAAGAAGCGTGTTGGCCAAAAAAGGCACAAAATAACTGCCCATGAATTGAGGAAAATCAAGCGTGAAGCTGCCAAGATGCCATTCGCCACCAGTTTTGCCATATTTCAGAGCTGCAACGTTTCTGGAGTATCAAAAAGCACAAGGTGTGCAATACTCAGGGACATGGCCAAGGTCAGGAAGGCTGAAAAACGACCACCTTTGAACAAGAAACATAAGATAAAACTTCAAGAATGGTTCAAGAAATATCTTAAGACTGATTTCTCAAAGGTTTTATGTACTGATGAAATGAGGATGACTCGTGATGGGCCAGAGGCTGGATCAGTAAAGGGCAGAGAGCTCCACTCTGACTCAGAAGCCAGCAAGGTGGAGGTGGGGTACTGGTATGAGCTGGTATCATCAAAGATTAACTTGTGGGACCTTTTCGGGTTGAGGATGGAGTGAAACTCAACTCCCAGACCTACTGCCAGTTTCTGGAAGACAACTTCTTCAAGCAGTGATACAGGAAGAAGTCAGTATCGTTCAAGAAAAACATGATTTTCATGCAGGTCAATGCACCATCACATGCATCCAACTACTCCACAGCGTGGCTGGCCAGTAAAGGACTAAAAGAAGAAAAAATAATGACATGGGCCCTTTGTTCACCTGATCTGAACCCCATAGAGAACCTATGGTCCATCATAAAATGTGAAATCTACAGGGAGGGAAAACAGTACACCTCTCGGAACAGTGTCTGGGAGGCTGTGGTGGCTGCTGCACGCAATGTTGATCGAAAACAGATCAAGCAACTGACAGAATCTATGGATGGAAGGCTGTTGAGTGTCATCATAAAGAAAGGTGGCTATATTGATCACTAATTATTTTGGTTTTTGTTTTTGCATGTCAGAAATGTTTATTTCTAAATTTTGTGCACTGATATTGGTTTACCTGGTGAAAATATACAAGTGAGATGGGATTATATTTGCTTTTTATTAAGTTGCCTAATAATCCGGGACAGTAATAGTTACCTGCACAAACAGATATCCTCCTAAGATAGCCAAATCTAAAAAAAACCCACTCCAACTTCCAAAAATATTAAGCTTGGATATTTATGAGTCTTTTGGGTTGATTGAGAATATAGTTGTTGATCAATAATAAAAATAATCCTCTAAAATACAACTTGCCTAATAATTCTGCACACAGCGTGAGCTCGCTCCAAACTCAGTCATTTTTAGTGAGCGTGGAAGATACTGTTCTCCATTTAAAATGGGCAAGGCACGTGGCAAGGGATGGGGAACTGGACGTGATGCTAATGGTGCATGCAGAGGCCGAGGACAAGGCCATGGGCAAGCCGAAATTGTGCCACAACACATCTTCTCGCCTGACCCACCCATATCTTCTCGCCTGACCTTCCTGTCCCAATTTCTAGGGGACCGAAACACACCGCTATTGAACCCAGAGCAGTGTCAAAAGGTTGTTGGTTGGATAGCGGATAATGCTTCCAGTCACTTAGCCACCACCACCACCACCCTGTCTTCCACACGGTCAAGTCTCAGTAGCCGTGAGTCTGGACCGCATATTCCTCACCCTGATCCTCCTTCCTCCCACCATACCAAGTACCCAGAGACAACTGATCCCACACTTGGACACTCTGAAGAGCTGTTCACTTTTCCATTTATAGATTCGGGCCTCTTGTCCGGTCCACTTGAAGCAGAGCAAGAGGAGATTGCGTGTAGCGATGCCCAAATATTTGAGCAGCCACGGTCACACGAATGCGATGGTGGGAAAGTGTCACAAGAGTTGGACGATGATGAGACACAATTGCCAAAAAGTCAGGAGGAGGACCAGGATGCAGAAGTGAAAGACGAGGTGGTGGATGATATAGTAACTGATCCAACCTGGCAGGAGGACATGCAGAGCGAGGACAGCAGCACACAGCGGGAGGGAGGCAGAGCACCCCATTAGGCAGGAAGAAGCAGTGTGGTGGCCGCAGACAGAAGGCAGGCAACCATTCCCCGTAACAACAACACGAAGGAAGTTGCCAGTACAACTGTTAGGTCTTCCCGAGTCTGGTTGTTTTTAAAAGACTCTGCCGATAACCCCTAATAGGCCATTTGCAACACCTGCTAGGCCAGCATCTGCAGGGGTGGCAAAACGACCAGCCTGACCACCACCAGCTTGATCAGGCACATGACAGCAAAGCACCCGACATTGTGTGCCGAACCCCAGGGTCCAGGAACAGTGTCTGCGGGTGGCATCATTGCTTCTTCCGCTGTTGTGCATGCAAGCCAATCCCATGTCCATGGTGCATGCGAAGATGCCTCCTGCCCTGCACCTGTGGTTGCACACTCTCAAGTAGCAGCATCAGGAAGCACGTCCTTGTCCTTGTCCCAGCGCAGTGTTCAGTTGTCCATACCCCAGTCCTTGGAACGCAAGCGCAAATATGCACCCAACGCACCACAGGCCACACTACTAAATCCTCATATTTCACGACTGCTTGCGCTCAAAATGTTTCCTTTTAGGCTCGTGGAGACGGAAGCATTCCACAACCTGATGGCAGCGGCCATCCCTCGGTACTCGGTCCCCAGCCGCCACTATTTCTCCCGGTGTGCCGTCCCCGCATTACACAAGCACGTGTCCCAAAACATTAGCCGTGCTCTCATCAATGCAGTTACCGGTAAAGTCCACCTAACCACGGACACATGGACAAGTGCTTGTGGGCAGGGATGGTACATCTCGCTGACGGCTCACTGGGTTAGCATAGTGGAAGCCGGGACCCAGTCAGACCTTGGGACGGAACACACCCTCCCGACGCCAAGGATTGCGGGCCCTAGGTCAATCAGGGTTGCCCCCCACGGTCTACAGCTCCTGCACCTCATCCTCCTCAGCCTCCTCCTCCTCTTCAGCCTCCATCTCCGAAATGACCACATCAGTCACAAGTTGGAAGCACTGCAGCACAGCTTCGGCCAAGTGGCAACAGGCTGTGCTGAAGCTAATATGCTTAGGTGAAAAACCGCACAATGCTGAAAAGTTGTGGACAGCTCTGAAAGAGCAGGCAGATCTGTGGCTCACACCGCTGAACCTACAGCCAGGCATGGTCGTGTGTGACAATGGCCGAATGCTGGTGGCGGCTCTGAGGCAAGACGAGCTCACACACGTACCATGCCTGGCCCATGTGCTTAACCTTGTGGTTCTCATATCCTACTCAGAGCTGCTGGATCTGCTTGTTAAAGTACGCTGCCTGTGTGCCCATTTTAGAAAGTCAGCTACAGCTTCCGCCGCCCTTGCAGTGTTTCAGCAGCGTTTGCAGCTTCCGGCGCACACACTGGTGTGTGATGTCCTCATGCATTGGAACTCTACACTGCAGATGTTGGGAAGGATTTGTGAGCAGAAGAGGGCAGTTGTTGAGCACATGCATCAAAAAGGCTGTCTGTATTCAGTTCAGACTCCACAAATACAGTGCTGGCCAAAAGTATTGGCACCCCTGCAATTCTGTCAGATAATACTCAGTTTCTTCCTGAAAATGATTGCAATCACAAATTCTTTGGTATTAATCTCTTCATTTAATTTGTCTTCAATGAAAAAAACACAAAAAGAATTGTCCTAAAGCCAAATTGGATATAATTCCACACCAAACCTAAAAAAGGGGGTGGACAAAAGTATTGGCACCCTTTGAAAAATCATGTGATGCTTCTCTAATTCGTGTAATTAACAGCACC
The DNA here is from genome assembly GCF_046119375.1 of Phyllobates terribilis. Classification (NCBI taxonomy): domain Eukaryota; kingdom Metazoa; phylum Chordata; class Amphibia; order Anura; family Dendrobatidae; genus Phyllobates; species Phyllobates terribilis. Next base: position 63,738,452 of record NW_027362763.1, on the reverse strand, counting down.
TGTAACTTACCTGTGGCACCTAACAGGTGTTGGCAATAACTAAATCACACTTGCAGCCAGTTGACATGGATTAAAGTTGACTCAACCTCTGTCCTGTGTCCTTGTGTGTACCACATTGAGCATGGAGAAAAGAAAGAAGACCAAAGAACTGTCTGAGGACTTGAGAAACCAAATTGTGAGGAAGCATGAGCAATCTCAAGGCTACAAGTCCATCTCCAAAGACCTGAATGTTCCTGTGTCTTCCGTGCGCAGTGTCATCAAGAAGTTTAAAGCCCATGGCACTGTGGCTAACCTCCCTAGATGTGGACGGAAAAGAAAAATTGACGAGAGATTTCAACGCAAGATTGTGCGGATGGTGGATAAAGAACCTCGACTAACATCCAAACAAGTTCAAGCTGCCCTGCAGTCCGAGGGTACAACAGTGTCAACCCGTACTATCTGTCGGCGTCTGAATGAAAAGGGACTGTATGGTAGGATACCCAGGAAGACCCCACTTCTTACCCCGAGACATAAAAAAGCCCAGCTGGAGTTTGCCAAAACTTACCTGAGAAAGCCTAAAATGTTTTGGAATAATGTTCTCTGGTCAGATGAGACAAAAGTAGAGCTTTTTTGGGAAAAAGCATCAACATAGAGTGTACAGGAAAAAAAAAGAGGCATTCAAAGAAAAGAACACGGTCCCTACAGTCAAACATGGCGGAGGTTCCCTGATGTTTTGGGGTTGCTTTGCTGCCTCTGGCACTGGACTGCTTGACCGTGTGCATGGCATTATGAAGTCTGAAGACTACCAACAAATTTTGCAGCATAATGTAGGGCCCAGTGTGAGAAAGCTGTGTCTCCCTCAGAGGTCATGGGTCTTCCAGCAGGACAATGACCCAAAACACACTTCCAAAAGCACTATAAAATGGTTTGAGAGAAAGCACTGGAGACTTCTAAGGTGGCCAGCAATGAGTCCAGACCTGAATCCCATAGAACACCTGTGGAGAGATCTCAAAATGGCAGTTTGGAGAAGGCTCCCTTCAAATATCAGGGACCTGGAGCAGTTTGCCAAAGAAGAATGGTCTACAATTCCAGCAGAGCATTGATGGTTACCGGAAGCGGTTGTTCGCAGTTATTTTGGCTAAAGGTTGTGCAACCAAGAATTAGGCTGAGGGTGCCAATGTGACACCCCAGGGGTCTGGTTGCCACAGTGATAGAGATATTACGTCTGAGAGCAGGTGGGAGGTCTCTTGGTCAGGAATCCTATGCATGCCACACCTCCTGCCCAGTCCTGGGAGGGGAAGAACTTCCCCTATATAAAACTGGGGCTGAGGCAGGGTTAGGGAGTTAAGAAGGAGAGTTAAGAAGAGGAGCAGCTATAGGAAAGAAAGATCAGGAGCTCAGTGGGAGCAGTGCTACAAGGAATCAGGGGCTGGCAGCTGAAGAGCTCGCCCTGATTGAAGAGTTACCACCGGACCCGGAGTCCGAGGCTGTGGGGACTAATCCTTACCCAGCAGCAGAAACCGACCGGCAGGGGATTTCAGGTCCTCTGGCCAAGAAACCCGAAGGCACGGTCACACGCGTGGGACCAGCACCGCCGTCGTGGAGCGGAAGCCACTAGAAGGCCCCGAGTCACCGGCCATACGGGTGAGCACCACACGGTACACTCAGGGACGTGGGCTACTTTTACCCGCCTCTAGCAAGGTAGCCAGAAGAGTACAATTAGTTGGGGAGGCCTACAACTCCGCCTGGCCAGGGGAAATCCCATCTGCTCAAAGACTGACCAGGCCCCGATCGCTAGCCAGTACTCCGATCGCTAGCCAGTACTCCGGGAGGGTCTATCTTTATCACCAGTAAAGACCCTGAACTACACCGCATCGTCTCTGAGTGGTTCCTGCTACCCCCATCATCCACGTCGGCTGCCCTGAGGCCATACCCCTCCCGTTGGGGGTTATCCCATCCACGCTGCACAATCCTTCCACCGGCCTCAGCGGTCTGCCCTGCAGCGGCAGCTCCATAGCTGCATTCAACGGGTGGCGTAGTCATCCAACATCTACTGCTAATACTCAGCCACACAGTTTGACTCCCTGGGCACGGACCGGGTCACCGCCACGAGACTACTACCCCCAACAGGCCCGGCACCGGGTAGTCCCCGCGTGCGCAACGCTACACCAAGTAGGCCCAGGGGCGCGTCACCAATACTTTTGTCCGGCCCTTTTTTGGAGTTTTGTGTGAAATGATCAATGATTTGATTTTTGCTTCATTCTCTTTTGTGTTTTTTCCTTGCAAGCAAATTAAATGAAGAGAATAATACCAAAGAATTTGTGATTGCAATCATTTTCAGGAAGAAACTGAGTATTATCTGACAGAATTGCAGGGGTGCCAATACTTTTGGCCAGCACTGTAAGACCTCAGGAGTGGACATGGATGTCAGACATATGTACCATCCTCCAAAACTTTCAGGACTCCACCAAGATGGTGAGCGGCGATGACGCCATAATTAGCAACACCATCCCGCTTCTGTGTCTACTGAAATGCTCTCTGCTCACAATCAAAGAGGATGCATTGCAGGCGGAGCACGATGATATGGAGCAAGGAACCATACAGGGTGATTACACACAGCCAAGCTTCATCTCATCTCAACGTGGATTGGGTGACAATGAGGAAGAGGAGGAGGAAGGACAGGAGCTAGTTTCATGCACTATAGACGGTACTACCTGCACAGCTGTCATACCGTCTGTACAGCGTGGATGGCCAGAGAACAGAGAGGAGGAGGAGGAGGAGATCATGGTCAGTCATCCTCTTGTGGTGACACATCTAGACCCACACTACAAGGAGAACTTTATATCTCTTATTCCTGAGGCAGACAGATGTACAAAAATGGGGCAGTACAGAAGGCCCTTGTTGCGGAACTATTAAAAAAATTCCCATCTGAAAACGCTGGCGGCAGAGGGCACACTTCATTGAACAACCAAGGAGTACAGGCGAGAGAGACACCACTTCAATCCAGCAGAGGCAGGGGAACACTGTCAAAGTTCTGGGAGAGTTTTCTCAGACCCTCCCATCGGACAGGCCCTGAGGCGCGGGGTACTCTCACAAGGAGTGCAAAGTTTGGGAAGATGCTGAGGGAGTACCTAGCCGACCGTACCAACGTCCTCCGTGATTCCGCTGTGCCTTATTATTATTGGGTATCCAAGCTGGATACGTGGAATGAACTGGCTCTCTATGCCTTGGAGGTCCTGGCCTGCCCTGCCGCCAGCATTTTATCAGAGTGGGTTTTTAGTGCCGCTGGTGGAATTATAACTGATAAGCGCATCCGCCTGTCAACTGAAAATACTGACAGGCTGATTTTTATAAAAATTAACAAGGGCTGGATTGGGCCAGACTTCTCAACACCACTGAATGATAGCAGCGTAACATAAACTCTAATCCAGTGTCTTTTCTTGGGAGGTGTCTTCCCATGCACCTTTTCACACCCACACATGGGTATATGCTTCCTGATATTGGCTATTTGCTTTTGTCCTCCTCCTTCTCCTCATCCTCCACCACCATATCATCAGAGTGACCGTGGTCCGTGATGCAACACCCACATAATTTTTTTAAAGGGTGTTTATGATGCCCGTAAAAAAAATTTTTATACAGTATGTTCATGTATACCCCCCGGGGTAAATGTTTGTCAGGCCATACATTTAGTGCATGGGCATTACAAGTATAGGAGGCCCGCTCCTTTCTAAAGGGAACATTTTTTTATGAGGCCCTCCTCGACGTCTCTTCCAAGGGGCATTGAAGTGCCTCCAAATTTTTGACAGCCCTTGTGTTCGCTGCATAGGCCAACACTATGGGAGACTCTCTCCTTTCTAATGGGAATTTGTCGTTACTGTGGCCCTGCTCTATGTGTCTTAAAATTCTTAGTGGGGTTTTTCCTAAAATTGGTCAGCCGTTGGACTCACTGCATACCCTATAACTGTATAGCAGACCCTCTCCTTTCTAATGGGAACATGTCGTACCTTGTTACTGTGGCCCTGCTCCGTGTGTCTTTAAATTCTTAGTGGGGTTTTTCCTAAAATTGGTCAGCCGTTGGACTCACTGCATACCCTATAACTGTATAGCAGACCCTCTACTTTCTAATGGGAACATGTCGTACCTTGTTACTGTGGCCCTGCTCTATGTGCCTTTAAATTCTTTATTCTTTGTGGGGTTTTTCCTAAAATTGGTCAGCCGTTGGACTCACTGCATACCCTATAACTGTATAGCAGACTCTCTCCTTTCTAATGGGAACATGTCGTACCTTGCTACTGTGGTCCAGCTCTGCGTGTCTTTAAATTCTTAGTGGGGTTTTTCCTAAAATTGGTCAGCCGTTGGACTCACTGCATACCCTATAACTGTATAGCAGACCCTCTCCTTTCTAATGGGAACATGTCGTACCTTGTTACTGTGGCCCTGCTCCATGTGTCTTTAAATTCTTAGTGGGGTTTTTTCTAAAATTGGTCAGCCGTTGGACTCACTCCATACCCTATAACTGTATAGCAGACCCTCTCCTTTCTAATGGGAACATGTCGTACCTTGTTACTGTGGCCCTGCTTTATGTGTCTTTAAATTCTTAGTGGGGTTTTTCCCAAATTTTGGCAGCCCTTGCAGTCACAGCATGAGCATTACCACTATAGGAGACCCGCTCCTTTATAATGGGAACATTTTTTTTACTGAGACCCTCCTCTGTGTCTCTTCAAAGGGGTATTGGGTTGCGTCCAAATTTTTGGCAGCCCTTGCAGTCACTGGATATGCAATAACAGTATAGGAGACCCACTTGTTAATAATGGGAACAAAAAAGCATAGCCGGCTGATGGCTCTCTAACAATAGCTACGGCCAACTGCTGGCCTTTTAAGAATAGTAAGGGCTGTCTGATGTCCCTATAAAAATAGGCTTTATGACTTTCAGAGTCCCTCCATTATAAATAAAAAAGGATGTGTCTGATGATGTGTCACACACCACATTGCCAGATAAGGTTGTATAATGTTAAAATGACATTTCCCGGTGAATGCATTTGTCTTAAAAAATAACGTAAAAATAACAATAAGATCTTTCTTTAGTATCAAAAACAGCATCACCAATTTAACCTCAATGTATTCACATTGTTCAGCTCATGCTCCTCCTCCTCCATCTCCGAAATGACCACATCAGTCACAAGCTGACAGCACTGCAGCACTGCCTTGGCCAAGCGGCAACAGGCTGTGCTGAAGATAACATGCTTAATGCTTAATTGACATACCGCCCAGCGCTGCAGAGTTGATGAAAGCTGTAACACAGCAGCCTGATCAGTGGCTCTCACTGCTGAACATACAGCCAGGCATGGTCGTGTGTGACAATGGGCGGAACCTGGTGACGGAGAAATGACAGCCGAGGTAGATACGGTTTCCCTCTATGCCAATCCTTTCACTGAGCTAAATAATATGGCTGTGGTGAAATACAACTTCTACTGAGAAGCTGTTTCAGATTGAAAAACATTGTGCCCACCAGAGGATTTGATTCTGAGGGCTAACCTTTCTCACCCGCTCAAGAGCGCCATAGCAGCTGCAAAGTTAGCGCTATCATGAACTCTCCTGAGGTAGAAGCCAAGGCACACCAAAGGATTCTCTGGTGGGACCGTCCAACCCTACCGAGAAGCAGTCCTGGCTAAGAAAAGTGTGTGGGAAGGTTCCCGGACACTCTATGGCTGCTTTTTTACTGAGGAGGAAACACACGCAAACATGCGGAGAACATACAAAGTCCTTGCAGATGTAGTCCTTGCTGGGATTTGAACTCAGGATCCCAGCGCTGCAAGGCTTCAGTGCTAACCACTGATCCAATGTGCTGCCGTTCACCCTCCAATATCTAACAGGCTGGAGAAACTTGCACCTACTGCCACTCTATCTTCAGCTCCTTTATGGGAAAATGTATTTGGGCAGCCACTCAGTCTACCAAATAAAATTCCTGAGAAGGAAATTGGGGATGGCTTCGCTACTGGCTCTGGGGGCAGTGCTAATACCATGGCGTCGTACCATAGTTTGCTGGAAATATTCCAGGCTGCTAGGAGGCAAGCAAATTCCCACAGAAAAGTACTAGCAGTAATGTTCAGGCCACATTTCAAGTGCAAGCAGCTTTAGAGGACTTCCTGGGAGAAATGACACGGTTTCCCTCTATGCCAGTCCTTTCACCGAGCTAAATACAACTCTCAGCAAAAAAAAGTTGTGGACTGGCTCCGTACCATCCCTGGCCACATTCACCTGTCCATGTGTTTGTGGTTAGGCGGTCCTTCCCAGTAAGTGCACTGGGGAGGGCACGGGTAATGTTGTGAGACCCGTGCTTGTGGAAGGCGGAGGCGATACCGGGAAATATAGTGGCGACTGGGGACCGAGTATGGACACCTGGCCACCGCCGGCATGAGGTTATGAAAAGCTTCCGCATCCACGAGCCTAAAAGGCCATATTTCAAGTGCAAGCAGCTGTCAAACATTTGGCAGTATAGTATTGCAGCCTGTGGGTGTGTACAGCAGATTTTCAGTATAAATCAGATTTTTGCCATCTTCAAAAATTCTTGGATAACTCCGTGGTAGTTGGATGTATAAGGGGGGGCCGGGGTAATCAGGAATAGTGTTGAGCCACCCCCGTAGTGTTCGAGTTCGGTTCGGTTCGTCGAACACCCGTGTGTTCGCCGAACTGTTCGTCGAACTGTTCGTCGAACACCTTCGAACACCATTAAAACCAATGGCAGGCAAACAAAAACACATAGAAACACATAGAAAACACCTTCAAAGGTGTCCAAAAGCTGACAAACTGCTCAGAAGACATAACTAACACATGGAAAAGTGACAAGTACATATAGTCATGCGAAAATAAAAGAGGTGGAGGAGTAAAAGGAGGGGGAGACACAGATATAGGCATGTCATGCCCTTCTAAAATCCAAAAAGTGAGAAGCCGACACGGCCAGTCCGCTCCTGCCCGTGCCACCTCCGTGTCGCCGAGTTTGTGCCAGAGCCGCGGTGAACCCTGACGGCCAGCCCCCCTCTCCCAATACTGGTGCCTGTCCGCTGGTGGGTTGAGCGAGCCCCCCTGTGGTGGAGGCAGCTCTAAGCTTTTTAATTTAAATTGTCTCTCTAATTTGAATGAATACACTTTAAATCCATTTACAAGGATCTATTGGAGGGCAAGTCTCATGCCAGCAGCCGCGGTAATTCCAGCTCCAGTAGCGTCCACTAAAGCTGCTGCAGTTAAAAAGCTTTTATAAGGATCGAGCTCGGCTGTCCACCGCAAGGCATCCTACTGCCAGTCCCAGCCCCTATGCCTTGGGGTGCCTCCTGATGCTCTTCACTAAGTATCCCATGGTCCCGAAGCATTTCCTTTGAAAAAATTAAGTGTCTAAACTACAGGTGGTGCAGCTTGCTTAACAGCCGGGATAATCCGCTGACTAGCAGACACTGCTACTAGGCACAAAGTATTTCCTGGGCTAGATGCAGTTAAAAATTTGTAATTAGATACTCTCGTTGGATGCTGAGAAAGCATTCCATAGAGTCTCCTGGCACGCCATATATGATTGTCTTAAAAAGCTTGGGGTAGGGGTCTAGGGGACCCTTTTATAGCCACAATCACGGCCCTGTATCGCAATACGTCACCTAGGCTGAAGATAAATGGAACTGTAGCACCCTGAGGGCTCGGTTGCTACAGACGTATTGCACCTCACCCAGAGGTGTGATATCTCACTCTCAGGTAAGGATGGAGTGTGGATCAGGACCCGACACCTGCATGCATTACACCACATTGCCGTGGGGCAGGGCGACCAATATGCCCCTGAGATGGGCACGACAGTCCCTGTCCCTGGCTGGAGTGGGGGGAGGGAACACTGAGGAAGGGGAACCCTGTAGTGCAGGAGCAGGGAGGAAGCAGTTCCTGGGTGCATTGAGAAGGGAGTATAAAAGGTGGGCACCATCTTAGTTCAGTGCAGAGAAGTCTGAGCAGAAGTGGCAGGGAGCAGGGGCTCTGCATGAGCTCTGCTCCGGAGGCGGGCCTAGTAACAGAGGCCCAGGCCTGGAAGAGGGAGAAGGAAGGAAGAGGAGCGGAGAAGGCTCCAGGAACGAGGAATGAAGGGATCCCAGGGGTGCGGACGGGCGAGTCGCCACCGCACGCCCGAATCCACCTGCGTGGAGGGGTCAGGCCAAAGGGGGAGACCGGTCCCCGAACTAGTGGAGGCAGGAAACGACCCTCAGCTAGAAACCGGAGGCTCTGACATTTTATGTGGCGCAGCCCCTCGCTACACCCGCTAGGAAGGCACCACATAGGGTCAGGGAAACTGGCGCCAAGTTTACCAAGAGGAGGCCCGAGGCAGCCGGACAGAAGTGTTGGTAAGAAAGGCCAGACAAAGGACACACAAAGGGGGTCCTGTGAAGTGCTCCAAAGTTATCTGGGAGTTGTCTGAGCCCCTCACCTGGTGAGCACAGTACGACATGGGCAGCCGTTACCTGCAGACGTGGTCTGGATAATAAGAACTGTGAGTAAAGGCCCTGAACTGCATCACTGACTCCGTGTCGTTACTGCTGCTGCCCTGCACCATCACCCCCATCCTCCGCATACACTGCCCTGAGGCTATACTCCTCCCGTGGGGAGTTATGCTACGCTCTGCTGCACCCACAACACCAGCCTCAGCGGTCTGCCCTGTAGCGGCGGTTCACTCTGACCGCAATCCACGGGTGGCGTAGTCGGACATTTAAACATCAAAACCACATAAATAGTTCCGCCACTGGTTTGACCGCCCTGAGCCACGGAACCGGGTCGCCGCCACGAAGACTACAACCACCAGCATCCACCAAAAAGGGTCCGGCTCTGGGTGTCCCAAGGCCCAGGGGGTGCGTCAGAACATTTTCATCACCTTTCACAATCACCAATGGGACAAGGCAGTGATGTCCTCTGTCCCCTCTCTTATACATCCTAGTGACGGAGCACCTGCTCTCATCAATTCGCCATAACCCCAATATTAGGTGGATTGAGGTGGGAGGCACCGAGTACAAGTGCTCTCTATTTGCTGATGATGTCCTAGTATATATCACTCAATCACATATATCCATCCATGCTGTTATGGCTGAAATAGATCACTTTGTTACATGGTAAAATTTTAAAATCAATGCAGCGAAGTCTGAGGCCCTCGATGTCTCCCTCCCCAAATCCATATAGGATTCCATCCAGTCCAACTTTCCCTTTGCCTGGCCCTCACAGGGTATCAAATACTTAGGAATTCCTATTCATAGAGACCTCTCCCATCTATGTTATCTTAATTTTGGGCCCTTTATTGAACAACTCCATACAGACCACGGTTGGCAAGTTAGAACTGTAAGATTCACTACGTGAACCACTGGTGTTTTGTGGAAAAGCACATGTACACTGCGTTCCAAATTATTATGCAAAAAGTGTTTAGGAGTGATAAGGGAAGAATTTGTTTGTTTGTCAGTTAAACTCATTGATGGTGATGTGTGTCAGGGCTCTTTATATCACTGTAAGCAATTGCAGACACCTGTGCTAATTAGTTTGGCAGGTGTGTCCAATGAAAGGCAAGACTACTTAAGAAGGCTCTCTCACATTATTAAGCAGCCTACATTTTCTGCCAAAATGGGAAAGAAAAAGGATGTGTCGGCTGCTGAGAAGCAACAAATTGTGGAGTGTTTAGGTCAAGGCATGACTACAATCAACATTGTGCGATGATCAGGATGAAGTGTCTTGGCAATCAAGAAGTATGTAGCTGATTCACAGTACACACGTGTGCGTGCTGATAAGGGCAAATTGAGGACTCTTTCCTACAGGCAATTACGTCAGGTTGAAAGAGCAGCGGCAAAAAAGCCTTGTCATAGCAGCAGACAAGTTTTTGAAGCTGCTTGTGCCTCCAACGTCCCCCGAACAACAAGATGCAGGGTCCTTCAGAGGTTTGCAGCTGTGCATGCGCCATCCTGTCGACCTCCTCTATCCACTTCACACAAGCAGAAACGGCTCCAGTGGGCCAAACATTACATGAAGACTGATTTCAAAACTGTTTTGTTCACGGATGAGTGCCGTGCAGCGCTCGATGGTCCAGATGGATGGAGTGGAGGATGGCTGGTTGATGGACACCCCACGCAAACACGGCTACAGCGCCAACAAGGAGGAGGTGGAGTAATGTTTTGGGCTGGAATCATGGGGAGAGAGATTGTCGGCCCCTTTAGGATCCCTGAAGGCGCTAAAGATGAACTCCATAATGTATGTGGATTTTCTCAAACAGCACTTCCTGCCATGGTTCAAGAAGAAGAACCGTGTATTTCACAGCAAGATCATTTTTCTGCATGATAATGCACCATCTCATGCTGCACATAAAACATCTGCATCTCTGGCTGATATGGGCTTAAAAGGGGACAAACTTATGGTGTGACCCCCATGCTCCCCTGACCTCTACCCCATTCAGAACCTTTGGAGCATCATTAAAAGGAGTGTCTATGATGGCGGGAGGCAGTTCACATCTAAGCAACAGCTCTGGGAGGGTATTCTGTCCTCATGCAAAACAATTGAAGCAGAAACCATCCAAAACCTGACAAATTCAATGGACGAGAGAGTTCAGAAGCTCCTTTCGAACAAGGGGTCCTATGTGAAAATGTAACATCACCTAGAATAAAGTTTTGAGTTGAAAACTGTTTGATTTCAGTTTCTAACAACCTGCTAATGCTTATAATTTCAAAAATGACCATTTTTTTGGTCTTTATTAAAATGAAAAGGTTGATCGAAAAGTTTGGGGGATCTAAGAGTGTGGCAACCCAGTAGTCATGATTACTTCGAATTCTGACAATATGAGGGTCATGCTGCAGGTAGTGCAGCAAGAAGGCACTTATGTGTCTTGCGCATCTCGGAGCCCCAAAATTATTTTCCGGGCTAGATGCAGCTAAAAATTATTTTTAATTTTAAATCTGGTGAAGCTTTAGTATAGATGGCCTAATAGGATCAGTGCTGCACACTGCTACAAAGCCCAAATTATTTTCCAGTCAAGATACAGATAAACATGATTAGTAATTTGAAAGCTTAAAACGGTTGGTAGGGTGATTTTAACCAATCATCAAGCTTTTACTCTCCCCAGGATGACACAGGGGTAGAAAAGTCGTTTTGGATCCATGATTTGTTCATCTTTATGAACGTGAGTCTGTCTACATTATCAGTGGAGAGCCGTGTGCGCTTATCTGTCAGCACACCACCAGCAGCGCTGAACACACGTTCAGACAGAACGCTGGCTGCGGGGCATGACAAGATCTCCAAGGCGTAAGTGGCTAGCTCCGGACATTTATCCAGATTGGAAGCCCAAAAAGAGCAAGGGTCCAGTGACACAGTCGTGGCTTCAATGTTTACTTGGAGATACTCCTGTACCATCGTCTCTAGGCGTTGACTATGTGTCAGACTTCTTGTCTCCTGTGGCCTTGCAAAGGATGGGCTAAAAAAGTGGTGAAATGATTCCGCAAAATTGATGTTACCAGCAGATACTGTGGTTCTGTTATGGTTTGAGTGCTGAACACTTGACGGTCCCACGGTTGGCAAGTTGGAACTGTGAGATTCACTACGTGCACCACTGGTATTTTGTGGAAAAGCACATGTAAGATTCTGTAACAGTCTCTGCTGATACTCCTGCATGCGTGCATCCCTTTCTATGGCAGGAATAATTTCTGCAACTTTACTTTTGTACCGGGGATCTAACAGTGTGGCAACCCAGTAGTCAGGATTATTTCTAATTCTCACAATTCGAGGGTCATGTTGCAGGTAGTGCAGCAAGAAGGCACTCATGTGTGTTGCGCATCCAGGAGCACCAAGTCCCTGTTGTGTTGGTGGCGAGGTAACAATCATGCTTCCTTCCTCTGTCCTCTCCCCCCAACCTCGCACAACAGAAATGTGATCAAGGTCTCCCTCATCTGATGAGTCTTCCATCAGTTCGTCCTCCACTTCTTCCTGGGCTCCTGCACCTTCCTCACTAGTTTGGCTGCTACCATGCGCCCTGGTAAAACCATCTCCCCCACCCTCACATGCCTGCCGCCTTGGTGCTGCCAACCGTCTGGACCTTGCAGATGTTAGCCCTTCCGCATACAACTCCTCCTCCTCTACTTCCTCCACCTCCTCTTGTGCCACCACCTGACTCCGAATTCTGTTTAACATGTGCTCCAGCATGTAAATCACCGGAATAGTCATGCTGATAATGGCATCGTCAGCACTAAACATCTTCGTCGCCATTTCAAAACTGTGCAGAAGGGTGCATAGGTCCCTGATCTGAGACCACTCCTCCAGCGTGATTTGCCCCACCTCTGAATCTCGTTGGCCCAGGCTATACGTCAGAACGTATTGCACCAGGGCTTGTCGGTGCTGCCACAGTCGCTGCAACATGTGCAGAGTTGAATTCCACCGGGTAGGCACATCGCATTTTAGCCGGTGAAGTGGCAGGCCCAACGACTTCTGTAGAGTTGTAAGTCGCTGAGCTGCGGGATGCGAACGGCGGAAGTGAGCACACAGCGACCGTGCCCTCTGCAGAAGGCCATCTAGTCTGGGATAGTGGGCTAAAAATTGCTGGACAACCAGGTTCAACACGTGAGCCATACAAGGCACGTGTGTGACATTGCCCCGGCGAAGGGCCGCACCCAGGTTTGCAGCATTGTCGCACACGGCCTTCCCTGGTTTCAGGTCCAGTGGAGACAACCATTCATGAAATTGGTTCTCCAGAGCTGACCACAACTCCTCAGCTGTGTGACTCACATTTCCCAGACATTTCAATGTAAAAACCGCCTGATGACGTTGAGCCCTACTGCCAGCATAGTAAGGAGGTGTGCAGGATCCCTTCTGCGCAGTTAGAAAGCTTGTGGCATGACCAGACAGGCTTTGGGTGCAGGTGGAAGACCGAGAGGAGGTTGAGGAGGCAGAAGCAGTGGAGGAACTTTGACATAAAGAGGATTGACGCACAACTCGTGGGGACGGCAAGACTTGGACAGCAGCCCCTTGTCCTGCTGTCACCATAGTTACCCAGTGCCCAGTCAGTGACATGTAACGCCCCTGTCCATGCCTACTCGTCCAAGTGTCTGTGGTGAAATGCACCCTGTCACACACAGAGTTTCTCAAAGAAGCGGTGATGTTATGTGCGACATGCTGGTGGAGCGCAGGCACACCTTTCTTTGAGAAGTAGTGCCGACTGGGCATCTGGTACTGGGGCACTGCGACGGACATAAGGTCTCGAAAATCCTCTGTGTCCACCAGGCGGAAAGGCAGCATTTCTGTAGCCAAGAGCTTGCAGATGGTGAAATTCAACCTCTTAGCTTTCTCATGGCTAGGAGGAAATGGTCTTTTACTTGTCCACATCTGAGGGACCGAGGGCTGGCTATTGTGCTTAGACGGGGTTGATAAGGGTGTCCCCGGCAAACTGCCGGTCTGTGAGGAAGATGCAGGCGGACATGTTAGGTTGCCTTGATCCAAAGGTGGTGCTATCGATGTCGGACAGCGCTCAACACCAGCTGGTGTTACCACCTCCAAAGAAAATGATGACCTGCCAATCACGCTGGCTGTTGCGGGTAAAGAGGTGGCAGGTCTGCGCCCCAAAACAGGTGTGACTGCTGTCCCCCCAGTCACAGAGGATGAAGAGGCCGCGGATGCACAAGATATGGCAGACGGTGGTTGGCCCGGCCGGCTAGGCCGCATTGTAGCACACTGAGCTTCCCACTGCAACTTATGCTTCATGTCCATGTGCCGGTTCATGCATGAAGTACTCAAACTATGTATTTTTTGGCCTCTACTTAGCTTTTGCTGACAAATGTTACAGATAACACGAGTTGGGTCATCTTTATCGATCTGAAAAAATGCCCAGGCTATGCAAGGCTTAGCACCCATGCGACCTGAAGAGCCACCACGACTTGTGGTGAGAGGCAGAGTTGTGTTTGAGGATGCAGTTGTTGACGTGCTTCCAGTACTACGTCTCTGTCCAGGAAGGCGCAACCTGACCTCGTCGTCACTAGCATCTTCCTCCACCTCCTCTGCTGACCTCATCTCTTGGCTGACTGTGGGTTGACAGTAAGTGGGATCTCCGACCTCATCATCATCACCCTGTGCGTTATCACACCCGTCGTCCTCAGAGCCAACCTGTTCCTGCCCTGACAAAAAACTAAAGTTGTCGCTCCAATCAGGTATTTGAGTCTTATCATCGTCTTCCTCATTGTCTCCACCAACAGGAGTTACAGTTTGGGAATGAGGGTCTACATTATGGTCAGAACCTTCTGCGTCTGGTCCTGGATCCGACTCATAAAGATTCTGGGCATCAGTGCAGATCATTTCCTCGTCTGGATTCACAGAAGCGCTGGAGTCGACCTCTGATTCCCAGGCTATAGTATGAGTAAACAGCTCTGCAGACTCAACCATCTGTTCTACCTCATACTCAGACGGGCAGCTGGAGATTTGGGAGCTGTGAGGAAGCAAGTGCGATTTGGGTGACACCTTTGAGGACTGGAGTATTTGTGATGTTGAAGTTGATGTGGAGGAGAGCCCACTTAAAGGAGCACTTGATATCCGTTGAAGCACCTGCTGTTTTTGTGCCTCATCTGGAATTTGTAGCGATTGGCGTGGCCGTAAGAAAGGGATCTTATCACATTGTCCGCTAAAAGAAGTAGACATTTTAGTTTGGCTGGAAGATGGTCTTTCTTCTGCAGATGTTACTGTTGCTTTAACACCTACCCCACGGACACAACCTTTTTTCCCCTTCCCAACACGCCTATTCCCCTTTCCACCAGCAGCAGGCCTTTTTCCACTCATTTTGGTGGTTAACTAATTCACAACTCTGGAGTTGTTTGCACAAAAAAACAATGGATGGTAACCGAGCAGAGCTGAGTGGCCAAACTGTGGTATTAGGCCAAAACTATTGGCTGGGTTAGATGCAGAAAAAAATTATTTTGAATTTGCAACCTGATGGAGGTCAGTATAGATGGATTAATAGAACAAGACCCACACACAGCTAGAAGCCCAATATTTTTTCAGAGGTAGATGCAGGAAAAAAATATATTCAGTTTGCAACCTGATGGAGGTCAGTATAGATGGACTAATACAACAAGTCCCACACACAGCTAGAAGCCCAAATATTTTTTCAGAGGTACTGTAGATGCAGATAAAAATTAGTTTTAATTTGCAACCTGATGGAGGTCAGTATAGATGGACTAATAGAGAAAGTCCGACACACTACTAGAAGGCCAAATATTTTTTCTGAGGTAGATGCAGAAAAAAATATATTCAGTTTGCAACCTGATGGAGGTCAGTATAGATGGACTAATAGAGAAAGTCCGACACACTACTAGAAGGCCAAATATTTTTTCAGAGCTAGATGCAGAAAAAAATTATATTCAGTTTGCAACCTGATGGAGGTCAGTATAGATGGATTAATAGAACAAGACCCACACACAGCTAGAAGCCCAATATTTTTTCAGAGGTAGATGCAGAAAAAAATATATTAAGTTTGCAACCTGATGGAGGTCAGTATAGATGGACTAATACAACAAGTCCCACACACAGCTAGAAGCCCAATATTTTTTCAGAGGTAGATGCAGAAAAAAATATATTCAGTTTGCAACCTGATGGAGGTCAGTATAGATGGACTAATACAACAAGTCCCACACACAGCTAGAAGCCCAAATATTTTTTCAGAGGTACTGTAGATGCAGATAAAAATTAGTTTTAATTTGCAACCTGATGGAGGTCAGTATAGATGGACTAATAGAGAAAGTCCGACACACTACTAGAAGGCCAAATATTTTTTCAGAGCTAGATGCAGAAAAAAATTATATTCAGTTTGCAACCTGATGGAGGTCAGTATAGATGGATTAATAGAACAAGACCCACACACAGCTAGAAGCCCAAATATTTTTTCAGAGGTAGATGCAGAAAAAAATATATTCAGTTTGCAACCTGATGGAGGTCAGTATAGATGGACTAATACAACAAGTCCCACACACAGCTAGAAGCCCAATATTTTTTCAGAGGTAGATGCAGAAAAAAATATATTCAGTTTGCAACCTGATGGAGGTCAGTATAGATGGACTAATACAACAAGTCCCACACACAGCTAGAAGCCCAAATATTTTTTCAGAGGTACTGTAGATGCAGATAAAAATTAGTTTTAATTTGCAACCTGATGGAGGTCAGTATAGATGGACTAATAGAGAAAGTCCGACACACTACTAGAAGGCCAAATATTTTTTCAGAGCTAGATGCAGAAAAAAAATATATTCAGTTTGCAACCTGATGGAGGTCAGTATAGATGGACTAATACAACAAGTCCCACACACAGGTAGAAGCCCAAGTATTTTTTCAGAGGTACTGTAGATGCAGATAAAAATTAGTTTTAATTTGCAACCTGATGGAGGTCAGTATAGATGGACTAATAGAATGATGCTATGCCCAAAAGATTTTACTTCACTAGGTGCAGTAAAAAAATTGGTATTCTATACACAGGTGGTATATCTTGCAACACAGATAGGCTACTCCACTGACTAACACACTCTGCAATAGGCCAAAAAGGATTAGCTTTGCTAGATTCAGCCAAATGCTGTGAAAAAAACTTGCACAGCACTGGCACAGACCTGCCTGGCAAAAACTGATAGGAACTGATGTAACCTAGTCCTGAAAAGGACTCCAATTACAATTAGTCTTTACTCCCACAACCTATCTATTTAAGAGCACAGACCTCCCTGATAAAAGTCATAGGAAATGCTGTAACCTAGTCCTTAAAAGGACTGCAATCACAACTATTCCCTACTCCCAAGCTATCTGTATATTTGTGCGAAAATTGGCTTGAAATTAACAAGGTATAGCGCACACAGCAACAGCGGTGCCGTCTAACACGCAGCTGCAGCAGTGAGAAAATGGTGGCGACGGGGAAAATGGCTTGGTCTTATAGGGCAAGGACATGTGACATACACTGCCAATGACACATGCCCTTGCTTGTGTGAAAAAAAGCACTTCGCTCCGTGTGTGCGCTGCTGATAGGCTGACAGATTGCACCTCCCCACTGCAAATGCGGGAAAGAGAAAAAAAAATGGAGATCTTCATTGTTCCTGCAGAGATCCATCCCCTGCCCCTCCCCCCACCCCGCTGTACACTCAAACTGCGTATTAACATTAATTTTCATCATTACTGAGAAAAAATCCAGTTATGATTTTGGTGCACGAACAGTTATCGAACATAACCTCGAACAGCCGAATTTTTCTCAAATTGTTCGTGTTCGCCGAACGGCTCGAACACCGCCCAAAACAGCTCGAATTTGAGATTGGCGAACAGTTCGAGTAGAACAACGCTCATCTCTAATCAGGAATATAGAAGGGTGGTGTCAGATTTTGTGGATTGGTGCAATGCTAACTATTTAAATAATGAAAACTAAGGAGCTGATGGTGAACTATAGCAGGAAAAAGATGGACTGTTCACCTGTCTCTTGGACAGTAAACTCAATTGTAGGTGCCATACAGAGAAGATTTACAAGAAGGGGATGAGC
The DNA here is from genome assembly GCF_046119375.1 of Phyllobates terribilis. Classification (NCBI taxonomy): domain Eukaryota; kingdom Metazoa; phylum Chordata; class Amphibia; order Anura; family Dendrobatidae; genus Phyllobates; species Phyllobates terribilis. The sequence goes on along the minus strand of NW_027362763.1, from coordinate 63,720,946 downwards.
AAACTGCTTCCTACGGAACTAAGGCCATTTAATGTGTGCAGCAAAATGTTAGAAATGTTCTACCAGTCCGAAGTGGCAAGTGCCATCTTTATTACAAACACTAGCTTTTACCCGCGGCTTCGCTCGCTTGGAATTTGGTCTGCCACATTAAGTTTCGTGACAGATCATTTTAATAGTAAAAAAAAATAATCTTAATAGTAAAAAAAAAATAATCTTAATAGTAAAAAAAATAATCTTATTTAGTTACTCGTACATCCAAAATTTCAGATGTCTAACTTCAAAACTGACGGATTCCATACAATCTTTAAACCCCTATAATATGAAGAGGGAAACTCTTGAGGGTGGAATTATCAAAATTCCTTTCTTAGTGCTCATTTAAGCTATAATAGAACTTATCTGCAAATTTCAAGATGCTAAGTTCAGTGGTTTCGGCTGTACGTTGACCGCTAGGTGTGTCAGTCAATCAGGTTTACAGTTTTATATAATCTTCGCCTGTATGGTGTGTTTATAAAAAGTAGCCCTATGTCCTTCCCCAGGCTTGAAATTATCCATATCAAATTTCATCACAAACGGATTACTAAACACTGATTAATAAACAGGACGGACTGAAGTTACTTGCGTTTAATATTGTTCGTGTTAGTAAAGAATTAGTATGTAATTGGAATAATGGACATCTGCAGGTAATTTATCTATGTGTTTTTACTGCAATATACTCCTATAAACTATGTTATTTGATTTCTTTCATTCAGCGAAAATATGTAGATTTTGCGATTTAGAAACACGTGAGCAAGCTACGTATAGCTGACCGTGGGAAAAACAGGGCGTGCCTAAATGTATCCCCGCTACCTTCAAAGTTTGCCCTTGCGATTTATTGATGGTCATTGAAAATGCAACTTTAAGTGGGAACTGCAAACGTTTGAAATTAAAGGGTAAGTTATTGGGTATTATTGGGATGCGTGGTATAAGAATATTTTCACCCTTAGCTTCTCCAGTTAAAATTGTGGCCTTTACAATGTGCCTGCCTAGTTCAGTGACTCGCAATCTAGTGCTATTACATAATCTCGGGGCGTCCAAGTTGCGCATTAACAAAACGGGTATATCGACCTTTAATTCGAGCTTATGAGATGGGACCCCGGATAGCTCCAAAGAGTTAAGAAACTCCACAGGGTAGCTCGTACAGTCTTCAGATGACATGACTGTGTCGATGGAGTTGTAGGTTGTTGCATCGCTGGTTACTTGGTCCAAGATAATTTTATTGATTTTCGCAACTGTTTCATTTCTTGGTGCTAGTATAGTTCTTTCACATAGCCAATTTTCATCATGGATGTTTTGTTGCAAATTTGGAAAAACTTGAGCAATAAGTGCGTCTTCCGAATCCACAACATGACAAAATTGGTTAGTGAATAGAACCATACCTTCTTCGTCAGTTTCGATTCGACCTTCACCGATCTCGAGCAGTTTCTCAGCGTACACGCCCGACTCTAGATCACTGAATAACTGGACACGCATGTTGGTGGTGAGGTGGAGCTTTTCAACTTTGGTCCATAAATATGAGGATTTCAGACATGCGTTAATTTCGTCTGCTGCAGTGCCTCGCTCGATGACAGGCAAAGTTTGCCTAAAGTCCCCAGCCTATAAAACAACCACACCATCCATTATTGTTTGTTTACTGTGTAAGTCTTGTAGACAACGATCAAGAGCTTCGATGGCGCGTTTGTGTGACATTGTGCACTCGTCCCACACGATTAGTTTGCACTGTTGCAACAGGAGGCCACGGGCGCTGCTCTTGCTGATATTACACAATGGGGTTTCTTCGTTCACCAGATTAAGAGGTAATTTAAAGACTGAATGTGCCGTCTGTCCACCGCTTAGCAATGTTGCAGCAATTCCAGAGGAAGCCACAGCTAATGCAACGTTATGACCGCTACGAATTTTTGCTAAAAGTAAATTAAGCAAGAAAGTTTTTCCTGTACCACCCGGGGCATCAAGGAAAAAAGTCCGCCTTCACCATTCTCAACTCGTCCTACTATTTTGTGATAAATCTCTCTTTGATCAGGTAGCAAACGTGGCTCAGTTTCGCAAATGTGAGTGTCTAACTGGTTGGTATCATAGCTTAGCTCTTTTATCAACTCGTTCGACAGCTCTCCTCTACGCCGCGGTGAGGGTAGACCAAAATCGGACAATTTCTTTCCAGAAATTATTAATATTTTGTCCTCGATAAGCCCCAACGCCTCATTGAAACAGAGATCATCGTTAACGTGATCCATTCTTTCAAATCTGTGCATGATATCCTCTGATAACGCAGTTTTATACTTGTGCCAGAGTTGTAGAGGATTGGATAAACCGCAAGTTCATATCAATATGGCAAACAGCTCTCTTATTTGCGCCGGGGAGCGACATAGCACGGCCTCTTCTAAGGTGGCATCCCATCTTCCAACAACCCCATCTTCTCACACACCTGCCGAAAAGTTGCAAGTTCTTGACCTTCAAATGTTTTTAAATCCGAGAAGTTGGTTGGACCCCTTATTACATTCAGCAGCATACGCAAGCAATAACATTCAAAATTGCTAACGTGCACCGTGTAAATGCGACCTAGAGCGTCTCCTGCCTTCACACCTGGCCAGCCATCGACAGGTGTTCCTTGTAAACGACGTTTCCATTGCTTCCGTGCCACATTCCAAGTATAGTAGCGAGGCACGTCAATGTAAAGTAATGTTTTTGCAAACGTATCACTTTGGCACAACAGGAAAAATGCAGTTAGTGTAGTTTTAGGTGGTGCTTCTAATCGCTCTCTAAAATTATTTTCCGTAAAGTAAACTCTCTCGCCATTGGGTAAATGAATCGCGAGATGAGTGACGGTTGGGTGTCTCTCGTGCAGAGGCAGACCTAAGATCCGCCACGCTGCTTCGTTACTACTAACATATCGGCCGGTTCTAAAGGTCTGCACCTCATCTCTTGGGTCAATGTTAACATTCCCTTGCCGGCGGATGTTAAAAATAGCCTGGTCGCTACCCATATTAATATATTTACAAATATATTTTATTGCCTGTACCGTATTACAGAACTCTACATTTAAATGAGAATTAAAATTTTTTGATAAGAGTGGAGAATATGGGACCACCCAGCTATTGTCCACTAATATTTCCTGTGTTCCTCCAAGGTTTTTTATAATCGTCGTGCGTCCACCATTCTCTGGTGCTCTGCGCCTGTACAAAGGATAACCTTTGTCATTGGTTTGAGTATCTTTTAAAAGCTTCCTCGGATATTTTTTGGTACATTTTCCTTCCTTCATGCATGGCGATGAAGAATTGAATGTACGACATGGCCCGTGAATCATATTCTTTGTCACTGTATCATAGAGCTTTTGATCGGTTTCTGGGTTTGGTATCTCAGCACATATGATTTCGTCAATTTGGTTCGGATGCAATTTTTCCTTTAACCACAGCAGTAAGTGCACATGAGGCAAACCTCGCTTATGCCACTCGATCGAGCACATGAAGCATTGCATATCACCAAATATGTTACCTTTTGTAAGTAGAGCTACCAACTTCTGTACTTTTATTCTAAATACTCGAGCTGTTAAGTCATGTCTGTCCGTTGAATTTTGACCAGCCATAAGCTCTTTGGTGATTTCTGGCCAAGCGGGGTTGCAAGTCATTGTAATAAATAAATCAGGCCTCCCATAATTACATACGTATGTGAACGCATCGTGTGTATTCGTGTAGGTATCTCGGGCTATTTACAAATGATGACGGGAGAATCACCATCTGACCTAAGTTATTTGGATCCAAATCCGCATCATTTCTTATTGCATCTTGCAAGTGAATATAATTTTCTGCGCGCAGGTTTTTTTTATTTAAAGAAATGAACCTTAAGCGCTCACTTTCCATCTTTACATACATGTCGACCAGACACTGATGAAGTAGGAGCCTACACTTAAGCATCAAATTAAAATCGCTGCGACGGACCATCAAGTGAAAGGCATAAAAATCTTTGCAGGACACCTTTTTGCTTGGCATTGCTTGTTTGGTAATTGGATTTATCTGAGGAATATCAATGCTGTACCCCACTTGTCCTTTCCAAAAAATTATTGGGTACTCGAGAGCGTCATAGAATCTATGTGTATCGGGAACCCTAGCGAGCATGCCATCGCGCGGCTGCACAACGATGTCCCGAGACATAGTTTGTTCGCTACTAACTATTACAGCAGCTATTTCATTTGTAGTAGGGGCATTGAATCGTCTCTCATGTTGACCACGTGGTACACGGTCTGGGTGAATCACTACTTTGAAATGATCGTCATTGATCATTCTGTCTCTAGCCGTTTTAAATTCATGCACCAAAATGTTGTGGTCGTGAAGTACTCGTTGTAATTTTTTAACTATGTTTCTATCTACGCTTTGCACGCACTCAGTATGCCTGTTGATTTGTTCTTCTTCGTCACCTATGAAATAAACTTGTAAAAATTGTGGTTGCGAAATGGACGTAGGAATTAAAGAACCGATACGGTGGTATACTTGTCCTTGCATTGTAAAGGTCGGGCAAAACCCTGGCGTTGAGACAATTTGATCTGCTCCAAAAGACGTCATGTGAAAGCACATGTTGTATTTTCTTATATTATTTAGAAAAAGGCGAAATTCATCAGTTTCATTAGAGAAAAGCTCTTTTAAAGGTTGAACTGGCTCGTCTATATAAGGAAGAGCTACTTTCCCACCCAAACAACACATACCTGCTGCTTCCTCTTTCCACTTAAGAGCTCCGCAACATTTGCAATCTATGGTCATTGCTTCTATTTTTATAAGCTTGTGAGTTTCATAATCAAGAGTCTCGTCATACTCAAATGCAGCTTTATTAAACAATATCCATGTATTTCTTGTAAATGTTTGACGTCGCTGTGCTGCCCTTTCAGCAACAGTGCGTCTGCGAGATTCGGCCATTTCATAAGTTTCAGTGGCTCTTTGGGACGCCATGTAAGTCGCTTGCTGCTGATGTCGAGCTTGGGACTGTTCTGGAGTTTCAGCAGCCCGTTGAGACGCCAGATACTCCGCATGCTGTTCATGTCGGGCTTGGGACTGTTCTTGAGTTTCAGCAGCCTGTTGAGACGCCAGATACTCCGCATGCTGTTCACGTCGGGCTTGGGACTGTTCTTGAGTTTCAGCAGCCCGTTGAGACGCCAGATACTCCGCATGCTGTTCATGTCGGGCTTGGGACTGTTCTTGAGTTTCAGCAGCCTGTTGAGATGCCAAAAACTCCGCATTCCGTTCACGTCGGGCTTGGGATTGTTCTGGAGTCTCTGCAGCTCTATGTGCCGCACAAAGCACCGCCTGCTCAAGCCTTCGTTGCTCGGCTTGTTGAGACGTCTAATTATTTTCATAGCTCGGGCTTTATTAGAGCTTTGCGAAATGTTAGACTTACGCTTTTGCGGCATTTTTATAAGAACTAATTACAAAATAGATACTTAGTAAAGTTCAAACAAAATACTGAAACAATCTAATTAGTTATATTACGATCGCTGTACAGACGATATCAGTTGTATATGACTGGTCTATGAGGAGCAGCTGTGGCGCGGTTACCCATAGCAACCATTCCCAGTGCTCTGTGGGAGCTGAGAGCAGCCTGCTGGTGCTGTGGGTGACATGCTGCGCTGCACACACACAGGGCTGTGCTGCAGACAGGAGGGGAGGACGCCATTTGTGTAGCGCTGCTGCCGGTGCTGTCAGGCTGCAGTGTGTGCATCCTCTATGGAGCCGCGCTCAGGTTACTGCCCCTCCCCGTGTGTGAGTCACTTCCCCTCCGCCCAGGTGAGGCGCTCGGAACTTTCCCGGCTGCAGCAGCTGGCGCAGGTGAGCGCATGTTTTATTATACGGTGTTATGTGGAGGGACAATGGCGGCGGGAACCCCCTGTGTGAGGACAATGACGGCCCGGTGCCCCCAGGCAACCTGCAGGAGGAAGCCTCACACTCCCCCCGGGCTGTGGGCGCTGGCAGGCCGTGTTGGGACGTGTAGTTCCCTAGTAACCTGTTCCTGACATATGGGCTGTTTTCTGTGGTTTTATTTTTTGTTGTTTTTTTTTTAAGTCTGAGAAAATGTGATAAATTATCCTTCTCCCTTCAGCTGTTTCCAGAGTGTAATGTATCAGGGTGAGCTCATGACTGACAGCTGCCAAAGTTTCTAGGAAATGTCAATCCTTGGGGGTCGTGTGTGAACCCCCTGTGCCACACTTGTACCTGGCCACGGTATATGATCACCCCTGTATTCTGACTGTGGACAGGCGGCAACTGTGACCTCACTATACAATGATCCACTATGGGCAAATTATTGTATTATCAATCTCTTCTGACTGCTGTAAATCAGCCATTTAAATATCACCTGTGTATGTGTGTATATAAGAGAGCTCTCAGAGGCCAGATTTTTTTCCGACTTAATTGACATGTATCGTTATATTACGACCAAAATTACATAAAATCATTACAAATTGTAGCCTATATGTTATTCCGATGTATAATCTATATTACTGTAAAGTTTCATGCAAATCCGTCCAGTAGTTTTTTCGTGAAAGAGTAACAAACATACATACTCACAAACTTTCGCATTTATAATATTAGTAGGATATGCTGGGGATGTAGTGTGGGGGTGTCTGATGTTAAAAGGCTAAATAAGCTTATCAAGAAGGCAAGCTCGGCTGTTGGTCACCATCTTGACACTTTTGAGGAGGTAGTGGAGAAAAGAACTCTGAAGAAATGTTTGGCGATATAATTAACAATAACGCACACCCATTATATGAGCTGTTCATGAAGCAGAGGAGCACCTTCAGTAACCGTCTAATCCTACTAAGGTGTAAGAGGGAAAGATACAAGAAATCATTTGTGCCGACTGCTATGGGAATGTACAACAACTACCTAAGTGGAAAATCCTTGAAGTGAATTGTTGTTTTATTGGGTACCAAGTGTGTATAACCTGTGAACCTGTGGATAATTGGGTATGACCATGTATAACCTGTCAGGAATGATAGTTATCTTTGACATTCTTCTGTTAAGGCTATGTGCCCACGTTGCGGAAATGAAGCATATTTTTTTCAGCATCTCCCTGGCAGGAAAAACGCATGTGGATTTTACATGCGTTTTTCCTGCCAGGTAGAAGTGTTTGCCAAGCGTTTTTGCAGCATTTCTGCATGCGGGTTATCAAGCGCTTTTCGAAGCGATTTTAGCATCACTTGGAAAGTGCTTGACAACTTGTTCACACTATATAAATCCATGCAACCGGCATATATAGTGTGACCAAGTTATTTAAAATAAAGAATAACAATGGTGAAAAATAAAAAAATAAAGTTTATACTCACCTTCCGATGTCTTCCCGGTGTTATGTCTGCTGCGTCCGGTGTCTTGCACTGCTTGCAGGGGTGTGAAGGACCTGCGGTGATGTCATTGAGCCATGTGATGGGTCACATGACTCAGTGACGTCATGGCAGGTCCTTCACATCTACGCGAACATTGCAAGACATCGGAGGGAGCAGACAAAACACCGGGAAGACATCGGAAGGTGAGTATAAACTTTATTTTTTATTTTAAATTCTTTTTTTTACAGTTTCTATGGTACCCGGGTCTGGAGGAGAGTCTCCTCTCCTCCAGACTTGGGTACCATCCGCACATTGAAACGCATATAATCCGTGAGTACAAAAGTACTGACACGGATTATATGCGTCTCAATGCAAGTCAATGGCGGCGATTACGCTGCGTGTCCGCAAAATTAATGGACATGCTGCAGATTTTTGAGCGCAGCATAAACGCTGCGGAAAAATCCGCAGCATGGGCATTGAAAGTGCGGCTTGTCATTGGGGACCATGGGGGGCGGATTACCAAGCGTTTCCCAAGCGTTTACGCTGCGTAAATTCCACAGCATATCCGCTTGAAAAACGCTACGTGGGCACACTGCCTTATTCTACTGTTTTGTTTTTATTAAGTAATTTCATGTTTTTGTTTCATGTTCTGCTGCGATACAACAATTTCCCTCGGGATCAATAAAGTGCATCGTATCGTATATTGTAATGCAAATTTTACTGTAATGGTTTGAGGGTGCCATGTCACATTGGCAGAGCCCCTGAGGTGCCAGAAAAGGAGAATCCCCCATAAGTGATCTCATTTTGCAAACTACACCTCTCAATGAATTCATCTAGGGGTGCGGTGATCATATTGACACCACATGTGTGTTACAGAATTTTATACCATTGGGCATAATTACATTTTTACCACAAAAATTTTGTTTTAGCACCAGATTTTACATTGTCACACAAGGAAATGGGTAAAAATGGCACCAAAATTTGTCACACAATTTCTGCTGAATGTGGCAATCCTCCATACGTGACTGTACTGTACTGCCACATGACTTGGAACGGAAGGTGCGCTATCTGACTCTTGGAAAACAAATTAGTAGAATAGTTTGGGGACTCCCTGTACAGAGTCCCTAGGTGTAGATGAGTAGAATATCCCTGTCAAGTGACCCCAATTTGGAAATTAGACCCCTCTGGGAATTTATCTACAGGTGCAGTGATGAATTTGACTCCATGGATGTTTTCCAGAAACAAGCAGCAGTGAATGTTGCCGAGTGAAAATTGCAAATTTGCCATTGTAGTGTCCATACATTGTAGTGCTCATACATTGGAGTGCCCGTACATTGTGTCCAGCTCTGCTACTGGAGATATGGACCCCTTAAATTAAGCGGGTTCTATTCACTACAGAAATGCCAAACGTGAATTCTAACTGCGATTTAGGCACACTGTGTGGCTCAGAAGGGAAGGGGGCATTTGGATTTGGGAGTACAGAATTCGCTGGATTTCCAGAGTTTTTGTCCTACCAGTAAAGTGCAAGCCACCTATATTTCCATTGACGGATGATAGACCTGAGTGGGGACTTACTTTTTTTGTGGATTTAATTGAAGCTTTTATTGGGAACATTTTACAGAACATTGGGGATCACATTTATCATGCGTTCTACGCTGACCCCTTACATTGGGGTTTCCATCTAAATCTCTGAATGACGTGATTCAGATGTAACCCCCCAGAGAACCATTCACTATAATGAGGCAGCAAAGTTTCTCTGTTCTCCATCTGGACTCTTTTCAGAGATGTTCTTCTTTTCAGAGGTGCACAAAACTGTGGCTGATGGCACTTTTATGCACGCTTAAAAAGACGGACACCGCCGGATCACAGACCAGACATCGTCCATAGTGCCTCCATTTGCCTCATTATAGGGAATCTTCCGCTGGGGGTTCTGTCTGACTCACATGTTTTAGAGATTTACATGGAAACCCCGGTGCAAGCGCTCAGCACAGGGTGCAGGATAAATGTATTCTGAGCCTTATCTCTGGGAGACAGAATGAACAAATCAACAGCAGGTGAAGAATTGGTTTTATTTCTTTTTTATGCAATTCCTCGTGCAGTATAACTGAATAAACGACTTTATTCTTCAGGTCAGTGTGATTACAGCGATAACAGATTTATATAGTTTTTTTATGTTTGGCTTCTATCACACACTAAATGGTGCTATTTTTTGCAAAACAAAATTTTTGTATAGCCATATTTTCAGAGCTATAACTTTTCTATATTTGTGCTCACAAAGTCATGTGAGGGCTTATTTTTTGCGGAACAAGTTGCCTTTGTTGTTACCATTTTCGGTCATTTAACATTTTTTGATCACCTACTATCCTGATTTTTGGGAGGCAGAACGAACAAAAACAACAATGATATCACGGGAGGCTGTTGTGGCATCACTCGTCTCAGTCACAGTTGGATGATGTAGCCATTGACAGCAACACCATCAGCTTGAGTCAGTATTCTGCTCAGTCCATCTCTTCCTCCAACATAACACTTAATGTTCTACATAGCGGAATTTGCATCCCGTCAATGACACCTGTTCAGTTTTTCCCCTTTGCATCCCAACCAACAGCATCCCAGGGGCTAAGGAAGATACTCACCAGAACTTCTTCCATCTTCCAGCAACAGGATTCCAAAGCCAAGCTGTGTAGCTACTGTAGCTCTGTAAGCAATGGCGATTGAGGCACTTTCAGTAATAGTAGCACTCTAAGCCAGTGCAAATCTTGAGGTGGGAATCAGGAGGGGAGGGAGGAGAAGGAACTAAGGTCATTTCCCACACAAAGGCAACTGTCAGCTGATTTAGGGATGTCAATGATTATGATTCTGTGTGAATAAGACTTGGGAACCAGACAGGGGTACCAAGGAGGGGATGTCAGAGAGGGGCAAAATCTTGGTTGTCATGCGGTCAGCTCTGCAGCAGGTGATACCACATGTGCTGTTGGTAGAGGAGGCTCAACAGCACCTGAAAGGTCTGATCACGGTGGTGGCGAGTTGTACATATGAGCATCTTGTGTGGCAGTGCTTTTTCATGCTACCGTCAGACAATTCTACAGGCTCTGCAAGAAGAAAATATGACATAGACTAGCTCTTATAGACTAGGAACTATAGCTCTCCATCAGCACATGAAAAGCAATGCAGCCAGGAAACAGAGCAATCCTCATGTTGTCCTCTCGATTCTTGCCAAGATAGTATTTCTGTCAGCCTGGCCACACACTTTGGTAGTGTCTAGTAGTGATGAGCGAGCACTAAAATGCTCGGGTCCTCGTTGCTCGGGTCAAGCAAATTGGAATACTCGGGTGCTCGACCCGAGCAACGAGCCCAATGTAAGTCTATAGGAAACTCAAGCATTTTTCAGGCGGCTCCCCACGGCGGTCTGCAGAGGGCCTAAAGATTGCCCAAATCAATGGGAACAGTGCTCAAATGACATGGGGACAGCATGGGGAAGACCCCTGTAAGCATTTCTGACTCCCAAGTCACTTCTGGCAACAACGTTGTCAGAGGTATTACGCCACTTTTACGGATTCACAATAAAACTTACCAAAACGAAACCAAAATGGATTTTCCTGGGAAATATGTTAAGGAACATCCTTTCCATGACATGTACAATGTATATAAAGCAAAATAAATAACCAAAACCAAAAATACTCCTCCACACCTTGGGCTATGTTCACACGTAGCGTTTTTGATGCGTTTTTGCACTTTTGCATTGCTTTCAACCAAGACAAATGCATTCACCAGGAAATTTAATTTTAACATTTTACAACCTTATCTGGCCATGTGGTGTGTGACACATCATCAGACACATGCATACAGTGCTGAAAAGTCATGGGAACAGCATGGGGAAGACCTCTGGAAGCATCTCTGACTCCCAGGTCACTGCCTAAAAGTGCGCCCATCATAAGTGATCCTTGGCGCATGCGAAGATGCCTCCTGCCATGAACCTGTCATTTCAGACTTGCAACAATCATCGTCCACGTCCTTGTCCCACTGCAGCGTTCAGTTGTCCCTACCCCATTCCTTGGAATGCAAGCGCAAGTATGCAGGCAGCCAGCCACCCACCCACAGGCTGCAATACTATACTACCAAATTCTTGTCAGCTGCTTGCACTTGAAATGTGGCCTTTTATGCTCGTGGAGGTGGAAGCATTTCATAGCCTCATGCCAGTGGCAGCCGGGTGTCCATACTCGGTCCACAGCCGCCACCCATTATATTTCCCGGTATCGCCTCCGCCTTCCACAAGCACGGGTCCCACAACATTACTTACTGGGAAGGACCGCCTAACCACAAACAATGTGGACAGGTGAATGTAGCCAGGGACGGTACGGAGCCAGTCCACAACTTTTTTTGCTGACAGTTGTATTTAGCTCGGTGAAAGGACTGGCATAGAGGGAAACCCTATCTACCCTGCGTTTCATTTCTCACAGGAATTCCTCTAAAGCTGCTTTCACTTGAAATGTGGCCTTCTAGGCTCGTGGAGGCGGAAGCTTTTCACAACCACATGCCTCATGCCTTGTGTCCATACTCGGACCTCAGCCGTCACTATTTCTCCCGGTGTTGTCTCCGTCTTCTACAAGCGCGGGTCCCTGAACATTACTGCTGGTACTTTTCTGTGGGAATTTGCTTGCCTCCTATCAGCCTGGAATATTTCAAGCAAACTATGGTATGACGCCATGGTATTAGCACTGCCCCCAGAGCCAGTAGATATTAGAGGGTGAACGGCAGCACATTGGATCAGTGGTTAGCACTGAAGACTTGCAGCGCTGAGATCCTGGGTTCAAATCCCAGCAAGAACAACATCTGCAAGGACTTTGTATGTTCTCCCCGCGTTTGCGTGTGTTTCCTCCTCAGTAAAAAAGCAGCCATAGAGTGTCCGGGAACCTTTCCGGGAACCTTTCCACACACTGTTCTTAGCCAGGACTGCTTCTCGGCAGGGTTGGACAGTCCCACCAGATCCTCTTGTGTGCCTTGGCTTCTACCTCAGGAGAGTTCATGATAGCACTAACTTTGCAGCTGCTGTGGAGCTCTTCAGCGGGGGAGAAAGGTTAGCCCTCAGAATCAAATCCTCTGGTGGGCACAATGTTTTTCAATCTGAAACAGCTTCTCAATGGCAGTTGTATTTCACCCCAGCCATATTCTTTAGCTCGGTGAAAGGACTGGCATAGAGGGAAACCATATCTACCCCGGCTGTCATTTCTCTGTCGCCAGGTTCCGCCCATTGTCACACACGACCATGCCTGGCTGTACAGTCATGGCCAAAAGTTTTGAGAATGACACCAAAATTATATTTTCACATGATCTGCTGGCCTCTGGTTTTTATTAGTGTTTGTCTGATGTTTATATCACATACAGAAATATAATTGCAATCATATTATGAGTACCAATAGGTTATATTGACAGTTAGAATGAGTTAATGCAGCAAGTCAATATTTGCAGTGTTGCCCCTTCTTCTTCAAGACCTCTGTAATTCTCCCTGGCATGCTCTCAATCAACTTTTGGACCAAATCCTGACTGATAGCAGTCCATTCTTGCATAATCAATGCTTGCATTTTGCCAGAATTTGTTGGTTTTTGTTTGTCTTGATGATTGACCACAAGTTCTCAATGGGATTAGGATCTGGGGAGTTTCCTGGCCATGGACCCAAAATCTCTATGTTTTGTTCCATGAGCCATTTTGTTATCACCTTTGCTTTATGGCAAGGTGCTCCATCATGCAGGAAAAGGCATTTTTGGGCGCCAAACTGCTCTTGGACGGTTGGGAGAAGTTGCTCTTGGAGGACATTCTGGTACCATTCTTTATTCATGGCTGTGTTTTTAGGCAAGACTGTGAGTGAGCCGATTCCCTTGGCTGAGAAGCAACCCCACACATGAATGGTTTCAGGATGCTTTACAGTTGGCATGAGACAAGACTGGTGGTAGCGCTCACCTCTTCTCCGAATAAGCTGTTTTCCAGATGTCCCAAACAATCGAAAAGGGGATTCATCAGAGAAAATGACTTTGCCCCAGTCCTCAGCAGTCCACTCCCTGTACCTTTTGCAGAATATCAGTCGGTCCCTGATGTTTTTTCTGGAGAGAAGTGGCTTCTTTGCTGCCCTCCTTGAAACCAGCCTTTGCTCAAAGAGTCTCCGCCTCACAGTGCGTGCAGAAGCACTCACACCAGCCTGCTGCCATTCCTGAGCAAGCTCGGCACTGCTGGTAGTCCGATCCCGCAGCTGAAACAGTTTTAAGATACGGTCCTGGCGCTTGCTGGTCTTTCTTGGGCGCCCTGGAGCCTTTTTGACAACAATGGAAGCTCTCTCCTTGAAGTTCTTGATGATGCGATAGATTGTTGACTGAGGTGCAATCTTTGTAGCTGCGATACTCTTCCCTGTTAGGCCATTTTTGTGCAGTGCAATGATGGCTGCACGTGTTTCTTTAGAGATAACCATGGTTAACTGAAGAGAAACAATGATACCAAGAACCAGCCTCCTTTTAAAGTGTCCAGTTATGTCATTCTTACTTAATCATGACTGATTGATCGCCAGCCCTGTCCTCATCAACACCCACACCTGTGTTAATGGATCAATCACTAAAACGATGTTAGCTGCTCCTTTTAAGGCAGGACTGCAATGATGTTGAAATGTGTTTTGGGGGTTAAAGTTCATTTTCTGGGCAAATATTGACTTTGCAAGTACAGTAATTGCTGTTAAGCTGATCACTCTTTGACATTCAGGAGTATATGCAAATTGCCATTACAAAAAATGAAGCAGTAAACTTTGGAAAAATTACTATTTGTCTCATTCTCAATACTTTTGGCCATGACTGTATGTTCAGCGGTGAGAGCCACAGATCAAGCTGCTGTGTTACAGCTTTCAACAACTCTGCAGCGCTGGGCGGTTTGTCAATTAAGCATTAAGCATGTTATCTTCAGCACAGCCTGTTGCCGCTTAGCCAAGGCAGTGCTGCAGTGCTGTCAGCATGTGACTGATGTGGTCATTTCGGAGATGGAGGAGGAGGTGCATGAGCTGAACAATGTGATTACATTGAGGTTAAATTGGTGACGCTGTTTTTTATACTAAAGAAAGATCCTATTGTTTTGGGTTTTTTACTTTTTTTTTTAAGACAAATGCATTCACCGGGAAATGTCATTTTAACATTTTACAACCTTATCTGGCAATGTGGTGTGTGACACATCATCAGACACATCCTGTTTTATTTATGATGGAGAGACTCTGAAAATCAAAAAGCCTATTTTTACAGGGACATCAGACGGCCCTTACTATTCTTAAAAGGCCAGCAGTCGGCCGTAGCTATTGTAAGAGAGCCATCAGCCGGCTATGCTTTGTTATTCCCATTATTAACAAGTGGGTCTCCTATACTGTTATTGCGTATCCAGTGACTGCAAGGGCTGCCAAAAATGTGGACGCAACCCAATACCCCTTTGAAGAGACATAGAGGAGGGTCTCAGTAAAAAAAATGTTCCCATTATAAAGGAGTGGGTCTCCTATAGTGGTAATGCCCATGCTGTGACTGCAAGGTCTGCCAAAATTTGGGAAAAACCCCACTAAGAATTTAAAGACACATAGAGCAGGGCCACAGTAACAAGGTACGACATGTTCCCATTAGAAAGGAGAGGGTCTGCTATACAGTTATAGGGTATGCAGTGAGTCCAACGGCTGACCAATGTTAGTAAAAACACCACTAAGAATTTAAAGACACATGGAGCAGGGCCACAGTAACAAGGTACAACATGTTCCCATTAGAAAGGAGAAGGTCTGCTATACAGTTATAGGGTATGCAGTGAGTCCAACGGCTGACCAATTTTAGGAAAAACCTCATTAAGAATTTAAAGACACACAGGGCAGGGCCACAGTAATGACAAATTCCCATTAGAAAGGAGAAAGTCTCCCATAGTCTTGGCCTATGCAGTAAAATATTTAGATTTGAGAGTCCTCAGTGGTTGATACCTTTTAATGGCTAACTGAAAAGATGGTAACAAATCGCAAGCTTTTGAGACTACTCAGGTCTCTTCATCAGGCATAGTATGCCACAAAAACTGAAGAGTCACATATTTATACACAATAAGACACACAAAAAAATGCAATAGGTAAGACAGGTGATGAAAAGCAGAGTTATTATGGAAGAGATAAACAGTTCTGGCTATAAATATTTTAGCAGTTAATAGATAAGGAGTATGAATGTTTTATTGTCCTGTGACTAGGTCCAGTGTTGTGATGGCCTCATAGGTCTGAGAGTCTGAGGGCCACATTCCTTAGTTGATGTAGAATGACATAAATCCATGCGACACATTCATTCCTGCTCTGAAAGTTTTAAAGGTCACCATCAGTTTATATTCTGAGATTATTCTTTCTCTTTGAGATTTGAAGTTACCTTTTAATACCAGTAATTTCATGTATTTTATGCTGTGATCAGGGGAACAAAAGCGCTTGGCTACAGGCAGATCTATTCTTTTTTCTTTTATTGTGTGGCGATGATGATTCATTCTTGTTCTAAGTTTTTGCCCTGTCTCCCCTACATAAAGACCCCCAGCTGGACATTTGGTACATATAATTAAGTACACCCCATTAGATGTGATACAGCTGAACGTACCTGGGATCTTATAGTCCTGATGTGAATTGGGAATCTTTATCTTGTCTTATAAACGGACAGGTTTTACATTTTTTCTGGTTGCAAGGAAAGGTACCTGTAGCTGGTGGAGATGACAGGGAGCTTCTGACAATGATGCTTCTTAGATTTGGGGGCTGCCTGAAACATAGAAGTGGGGGGTCTGGAAATATAGATTGTAATCGGGCATCTTTTGGTAGTAAGGGTTGTAGTTGCCGTGCAGCTCTTCTTAGCACATCCAGATTTGGATTGTAGGTACCCGGTTGTTTTCTTGTTTGGTTTTATAATGTAGGAGATGATGCCTTGATATTCTGGAGGCTCTTGTAATCTGGTTCACAATTGTTCTTGGATGGTAGCCCTGTTTCAAAAAGGTCTTTCTGAGGCCATCAAGGTGTTTGTCTCTATCCATCTGGTTGGAACATATCCGATTGTATCTGATGGCTTGGCTGTAAACAATAGAGTTTTTTATGTGTTTTGGATGGGAACTGTCCCATTTAAGGTATGTAGGACGGTCGATTGGTTTCCGGTACAAGGATGTCTCTATTTCATTGTTCTGTAGCTTGATGATGGTGTCCAAAAAATTAATTTCAGTACAGGAGTAGTTGAGTGTTAGGTTGATGGTGGGATGAAATCGATTAAAGTGTTCATGGAACGTCTTCAGCCGTTGCTCAGACCCCATCCAGATGATTAAAATATTGTCAATGAAACGATAGTAGGCCAGAGGCCTGATGGGACCTGAGGACAAAAAGTTACTTTCAAGCTTGGCCATGAAAAGATTTGCGTACTATGGAGCCATTTTACTTCCCATCGCTGTACCAGTTTCCTGTAGATATATGTTGTTACATTCTTGCTGCTAGTTTATTCAGTAGGTCTGTCGTGTCCTGAATGTAGCTGGGTGTACTCTTTACCAGTGGTTTAAGAACACAATCTACCCATCCAGAAACTTGCTCAGTAAGGGGGCCCACACATGAAATAATTGGTCTTCCTGGATTTCCAGATTTGTGGATTTTGGGGAGCATATAGAATGTCCCTATTCATGGACTCTCTGGTATCAGGTAATCGGCTCTTATGGATTCGTCAGGCAGACACGATACCAACTTGTTTAGCTTCTTGCAATAGTCCTGTGTAGGGTCATCTTGTAATAGTCCTGTGTTTGGCCTATGCAGTGAATGCAAGGGCTGCCAAAAATTTGGAGGCACTTCAATGCCCCTTGGAAGAGACGTGGAGGAGGGCCTCATAAAATTTATTCCCATTAGAAAGGAGCGGGCCTCCTATACTTGTAATGCCCATGCACTAAGTGTATGGGCTGAAATACATTTACCCCTGGGGGGTATACATGAACATACTGTATAAAAAAAAAATGTTTTATGGGCATCATAAACACCCTTTAAAAAAATTAGGTGGGTGTTGAATCACGGACCACGGTCATCCTGGTGATATGGTGGTGGAGGATGAGGAGAAGGAGGAGGACAAGAGCAAAAAGCCAAAATCAGGAAGGGTATACCCATGTGTGGGTGTGAAAAGGTGCATGGGAATACACTTCCCAAGAAAAGACACTGGATTAGAGTTTATGTTACGCTGCTATCATTCGGTGGTGTTGAGAAGTCTGGCCCAATCCAGCCCTTGTTCATTTTTTTAAGAGTCAGCCTGTCAGCATTTTCAGTTGACAGGCGGATGCGCTTCTCAGTTATAATTCCATCAGCGGCACTAAAAACCCACTCTGATAAAACGCTGGCGGCAGGGCAGGCCAGGACCTGCAAGGCATAGAGAGCCAGTTCATTCCAACTCTCCAGCTTGGATACCCAATAATTATAAGGCACAGCGGAATCACGGAGGACGTTGGTACTGTCAGCAAGGTACTCCCTCAGCATCTTCCCAAACTTTGCACTCCTTGTGAGAGTACCCCGCGCCTCAGGGCCTGTCCGATGGGAGGGTCTGAGAAAACTCTCCCAGAACTTTGACAGTGTTCACCTGCCTCTGCTGGATTGAAGTTGTGTCTCTCTCGCCTGTACTCCTTGGCTGTCTAACAAAGTGTGCCCTCTGCCGCCAGCGTTTTCAGATGGGAATTTTTTAATAGTTCTGCAACAAGGGCCTTCTGGTACAGCCCCATTTTTGTAGACCTGTCCGCCTCAGGAATAAGAGATATAAAGTTCTCCTTGTAGCGTGGGTCTAGAAGTGTCACCAACCAGTAATGACTGTCACCCAAAATTTTGAGAACACGAGGGTCATGGGAAAGGCAGCGTGACATAAATTCAGCCATGCGTGCCAGACTACTAACAGGCAAGACTTCCGTGTCCTCACAAGAGGATGACTGACCATGCTCTCCTCCTCCTCTCTGTCCTTTGGCCATCCACGCTGAACAGACGGTATGACAGCTGTGCAGGTAATGCCGTCTATAGTGCATGAAACTAGCTACTGTCCTTCCTCCTCCTCCTCTTCCTCATTGTCACCCAATCCACATTGGGATGAGATGAGGCTTGGCTGTGTGTAATCACCCTGTATGGTTTGTTGCTCCATCTCATCGTTGTCAGCCAGCAATGCATCCTCTTTGATTGTGAGCAGAGAGCGTTTCAGAAGACAGAGAAGTGGGATGTTGACGCTAATTATGGTGTCATCGCTGCTCACCATCTTGGTGGAGTCCTCAAAGTTTTGGAGGATGGTACATATGTCTGACATCGATGTCCACTCCTGAGGTCTTATGTGTGGAGTCTGAACTGAATACCGACAGCCTTGTTGATGCTGGTACTCAACAACTGCCCTCTTCTGCTCACAAATCCTTCCCAACATCTGCAGTGTAGAGTTCTAACGCGTGTGGACATCACACACCAGTCTGTGAGCCGGAAGCTGCAAACGCTGCTGAAATACTGCAAAATATTGCAGAAGCTGTAGCTGACTTACTAAAATGGGCACACAGCCGGTGTACTTTAACAAGCAGATCTGGCAGCTCCGGGAAGGATTTGAGAAACCGCTGAACCACGAGGTTAAGCACATGGGCCAAGCATGGTACGTGTGTGAGCTCGCCTCAGAGCCACCACCACTTTCCGGCGATTGTCACACACGACCATGCCTGGCTGTAGGTTCAGCGGTGTGAACCACAGATCTGCCTGCTCTTTCAGAGCTGTCCACAACTCTTCAGCATTGTGCGGTTTTTCACCTAAGCATATTAGCTTCAGCACAGCTTGTTGCCGCTTGGCTGAGGCAGTGCTGCAGTGCTTCCAGCTTGTGACTGATGTGGTCATTTCGGAGATGGAGGCTGAAGAGGAGGAGGAGGCTGAGGAGGATAAGGTGCAGGAGCTATAGACAGTGGAGGCAACCCTGATTGACCTAAGGCAATCCTTGGCATCGGGAGGATGTGCTCCATCCCAAGGTCCGACTGGGTCCCGGCTTCCACTATGTTAACCCAGTGTGCCGTCAGCGAGATGTACCGTCCCTGCCCACAAGCACTTGTCCACGTGTCCGTGGTTAGGTGGACTTTACAGGTAACTGCGTTGTTGAGAGCACGGCTAATGTTTTGGGACACGTGCTTGTGTAATGCGGGGACGGCACACCGGAAGAAATAGTAGCGGCTGGGGACCGAATACCGAGGGACGGCCGCCGCCATCAGGTTGCGGAATGCTTCCGTCTCCACGAGCATAAAAGGCAACATTTCGAGCGCAAGCAGTCGTGAAATGTGAGAATTTAGTAGTGTGGCCCGTGGGGCATTGGCTGCATATTTGCGCTTGCGTTCCAAGGACTGGGGTATGGACAACTGAACGCTGCACTGGGACAAGGACATAGACGTGCTTCCTGATGCTGCTACATGAGAGTGTGTAATGACAGGAGCAGGGCAGGAGGCATCTTCGCATGCACCATGGACAGGGGATTGGCTTGCATGCACAACAGCGGAAGAAGCAATGGTGCCACCCGCAGATACTGTTCCTGGACCCTGGGGTTCGGCCCACAAAGTCGGGTGCTTTGCTGCCATGTGCCTGATCATGCTGGTGGTGGTCAGGCTGGTCGTTTTGCCACCCCTGCTGATGCTGGCCTGGCAGGTGTTGCAAATGGCCTTTTTGGGGTTATCGGCAGAGTATTTAAAAAACAACCAGACTCGGGAAGACCTAACAGTTGTACTGGCAACTTCCTTCGCGTTGGTGTTTCGGGGAACGGTTGCCTGCCTTCTGTCTGCGGCCACCACACTGCTTCTTCCTGCCTGTTGGGGTGCTCTGCCTCCCTCCCCCTGTGTGCTGCTGTCCTCGCTCTGCATGTCCTCCTACCAGGTTGGGTCAGTTACTATATCATCCACCACCTCGTCTTACACTTCCGCACCCTGGTCCTCCTCCTGACCTTCTGGCAATTGTGTCTCATCATCGTCCACCTCTTATGACACTTTCCCACCGTCGGCTTCGTGTGACCGTGGCTGCTCAAATATTTGGGCATCGCTACATGCGATCTCCTCTTGACCCGCTTCAAGTGGACCGGGCGAGAGGCCCGAATCTATAAATGGAAAAGTGAACAGCTCTTCAGAGTGTCCAAGTGTGGGATCAGTTGTCTCTGGGTACTCGGCATGGTGGGAGGAAGGAGGATCAGGGTGAGGAATATGCGGTCCAGACTCATGGTTACTTTGACTTGACCGTGTGGAAGACAGGGTGGTGGTGGTGGTGGCTAAGTGACTGGAAGCATTATCCGCTATCCAACCAGCAACCTTTAGACACTGCTCTGGGTTCAATTGTGGTGTGCTGCTGTCCCCTAGAAATTGGGACAGGAAGGTCAGGCGAGAAGATGTGGGTGTTTGTTGTGGCACAATTTCGGCTTGCCCACGGCCTTGTCCTCGGCCTCTGCATGCACCATTACCATCACGTCCAGTTCCCTGTCCCTTGCCACGTGCCTTGCCCATTTTAAATGGAGGACAGTATCTTCCACACTCACCACAAATGACTGAGTTTGGAGCGAATTTATATGTGATCCGTGTGACGGAGAAAACAGAGTTTTAAATACCTGGCCTGTAGGTAAGTAATTTGACCAGCAAACTGCTGTGAATTGCTTTACTGACACACTGATAGAAATTTTTCATGGAGGCCAGAAATGGCAGTATTTTCTGACAATGTATAGTATATGTGAGCCGTGTGATGGAGAAAACAGAGTTTTAAATACCTGGCCTGTAGGTAACTATTTTGAACAGCAATCTGGTGTCAATTGCTTCACTGATGACGCACCCCTGGGCCTGTGTCGCGCTGCGTTGCGCACGCGGGAGCTTACCCGGAGCCGGATCTGTTGAGGGTTGTAGTCTCGTGGCGGTGACCCGGTCCGTGCCCAGGGTGTCAAACTAAGTGTCAGTCTATGGCAGTAGATGTTAACTTGGATGTCGACTATGCCACCCGTTGAGTGCGGCTTTGCAGCCGCCGCTGCAGAACAGTCCGCTGAGGCAGGTGGTATGGGTGCAGCGATGATGTTATAACCCCCAACGGGAGGGGTATGGCCTCAGGGCAGCAGGTGAAGATGATGGGGGTTGTGACGGTGCAGTAAGAAGAGTCAGAGTCAGGAGATGCAGTTTCAGGGTTTTTACTCACGGGTGTTCTCTCAGTCACTCTGGCCTTGAGTGACCACCCGAGCCGTGCTGCGTCCACCAGGTCCTGGACTCGGCCAACCCCCAGGCAGTTCCGGAGCGTGGTCCTGAGCTCCCTTCTCTCTCTCTGTCTCTGGCCGTTCCCGCCAGGGATCCACCTTTGGCCGGCTCCCTCGGGTCTCTTGGTGGTCAAACCTCCTCTGGGTTCCCTGACCATATACTTGGTGTGCCTTTCTGGTGGATTTGGTGAGGGTCGTGGCAAATCTTGACCACGACCTCCGGTTCCTGGCTGAGGATAAGTGGCCTCCACCAGTTCGGGTTCCGGTACCCGTGTCCGCCAACCCTTCACCCCTTTTTGGTCTGATTCTGGGTTCTTAGGGTTCCCTCTGGTCTTCCACTCTGGGCCTTTCTTTCTCCTCTCTCCTCCGCAGGCTTGGCTCTGGAGCTGGGCCCAGCCGGAGCCACAGCTCCCTGTCAGCCCTCCTGGCTGAACTCTTCCTAAAGACTCCCTCAGCTCTCTCTGTCCTAAGATGGTGCCCAGTGAAGAGTCTCCGTGAGCTCAAAGAACACTGGATTTTGGCTGTTGGAGCTGAAAAGAGGACATCGGTAAACCGCGCGCCGGTAGCTTTTTTTTTAAGCTTTTTTCACTGTTTTCAGAACATTAACAATAAGAACATGGAAGAGTCCAGGAGCCATTTGGTGAGCTGCATATCCTGCTACATGTTCACAGACTTGCCAGTGGAAAAGCCAAACTTCACATGCCAGAAATGCAAGCTTGTGTCCCTGTTGGAGGAAAAGTTGCGAAATCTAGAAGAGAGGTTAACTACCTTGAAAATCATTAAGGAAGGTGAAGAGTTCTTAGACAGAGCAGAATTATCTCTTCATGATTCAGAAAGAGAAGAAATTCGAACTGCACCTGACGAAACAGAGGAATGGAAGCATGTGACCCACAGAAGCAGGAGGATCGAGAGGCAGTCAGCACCCATACTGCTCAGGAACCAGTATCAGGCTCTCACGCAGGAGAACCATGAAGAAATACAGCAAAATAAGACTTTGCCAGCAATGAATAACCTTGTAAGCCCTCAGAATCCTCCTGGATGGAGAAAAAAGAATGTTGTGAAGAAAAAACGGAGAGTGGTGGTTATAGGGGATTCCCTGTTAAGAGGAACAGAGGCCGCTATCTGCAGACCAGACATAACCTCAAGAGAAATGTGCTGTCTTCCAGGAGCAAAAATTAAAGATGTGTCTGACAGGATATCAAGACTCTTCAGACCTACAGATCACTACCCATTCCTGCTAATACATGTGGGGACAAATGACACCGCAAGAAAGGACCTGGAAACCATCTGCAGTGACTTTGAAGACTTAGGCAAGAAAGTGAAAGAATTGGGAGCGCAGGTGGTCTTCTCATCCATCCTCCCAGTGGATGGCCATGGAACAATGAGGTGGAATAAGATTCTACAGGTGAACAACTGGCTACGTCGATGGTGCCGTCAACAAGGATTTGGATTTCTGGATCACGGAATGAATTACCTATACGATGGACTACTTGCTAGAGATGGGGTGCACCTTACGAAGACTGGAAAACATGTATTTGGAAGTCGCCTTGCTACACTCATCAGAAGAGCTTTAAACTAGAACAATGTGGGAAGGGAAGCAAAAGGCCAGAAAAAGCCATACAGCTGACAAATACTATTGAGATCTCTGCTACTGGAAGTGGAAAAGAAGAACAAAGACAAAACAATTTAAATAATAAAAATATGGGCGGAAGAGAAACCAATCACAAACTAAAATGTTTTTATACAAATGCACAAAGCATGGGCAGCAAACAAGGAGAATTGGAACTACTAATGCAGGAAAAGGAATATGATGTCATTGGAATCACTGAAACTTGGTGGGACGATACACATGATTGGAATAAAAGGCTAAAAGGATACAACTTATTTGCAAGAAACAGACTTGATAAACGAGGAGGAGGTGTTGCATTGTATGTTAGAAAAGCGTATATCTGCACAGAGATTGAAGCTTCAGAGACTGGGAGTTCTGTGGAAACTGATTGGGTAAGAATACAAGGAGAGAACAACGGAAAGGACACCATTGTAGGCATTTACTACAGGCCACCTGGGCAAGCTGAAGATATGGATGAACTCTTTATGTATCAAATGACCAAGTTCTCCAAAAAATATGACGTAGTGGTCATGGGAGATTTCAACTATCCAGACATTTGTTGGGAATCTCTCTCAAGTAAAACTAACAGGTCAAGCAAATTCTTATCCTCTCTTGCTGACAACTTTATCTTCCAAAAGGTAGGGGAGAAAACAAGGGGATCTGCTACTTTGGATCTAATCCTTATAAACAGGGAGGAAATGGTTGAGGAGGTAAAGGTGGCTGGGACCCTAGGAGGCAGCGATCATGCTATTATAGAATTTTGGATAACTAGAGGAGGAAGACATGTGAAGACTCAAACTTCAAGGTTAGATTTTAGAAAGGCAGATTTTAAGAGACTCAGAAAGAGAATAGGAGGGATCCAATGGCTGGATGTCCTTAAGGACAAAAATGTCCAGGAAGGATGGGAAATTTTTAAAAATGAGATTCTCAAAGCACAATCGTTAACAATCCCGAAAAGTAGGAAGAATGGAAAGCATTTAAGGAAACCAGGATGGATGAACACAGAACTTAAACAACTAAAAAGAAAGAAAGAAATGTTTATTAAATGGAAAGAGGGAGGCATATCTAAAGAAGATTACAATGCAGTCTGCAGATCCTGTAGGGCACGTATCAGGTTAGCTAAAGCTGACAATGAATTAAGGCTTGCAAGAGATGTCAAAAGCAATAAAAAAGGATTTTGGGGGTATGTCAAAAGTAAAAGAAAAGTCAAAGATGCTATAGGATTTTTACAGGATGAAAATGGAGAAATGGTAAGAGAGGATGTTGAGAAGGCCGAACTTTTTAATTCCTATTTTGCATCTGTTTTCTCTCAGAAAGAAAATGTAACATCAACTGATCTTCACTGTCCTTTTAAAGGAATAGAGGAATCCAAGTTATCTGTAAACCGAAAGATTGTGAGGGAATATTTAGCTAACATAAATGAGTTCAAGTCTCCAGGTCCAGATGAATTACACCCCAGAGTACTGAAGGAGATCGTAGAAGAAATTTTAGAACCACTCTCCATAATCTTTGAAAATTCTTGGAGAACAGGAGAAGTCCCAGAAGACTGGAGAAGAGCAAATGTTGTTCCTATCTTCAAAAAGGGGAAGAAGGTGGACCCAGGGAACTATAGGCCGGTGAGTCTGACTTCTATACCAGGAAAGATCTTTGAACAAATTATTAAACAACATGTATGTAAGTACATGGATAAGAATGAAGTGATTAACCAGAGTCAGCATGGGTTTGTAACTAACAAGTCATGTCAGACTAACTTAATTTCCTTCTATGACAGAATCACTGACTGGGTGGATCAGGGAAATGCTGTAGATATAGTATATCTTGACTTCAGCAAAGCATTTGACAAAGTATCTCACACCATCCTTATTGAAAAAATGACCAAGTATGCAATGGACCAGGCAACTGTTAGGTGGATTCATAACTGGCTTAGTGATCGGACTCAAAGGGTGGTTGTAAATGGCTTCACATCCAGCTGGATGAATGTCTCAAGTGGAGTACCACAGGGCTCCGTCCTGGGACCTGTATTGTTCAACATCTTTATCAATGATTTAGATGAAGGAATTGAGGGTAAGCTGATTAAATTTGCTGATGACACAAAGCTAGGAGGGATAGCTAATACTAGAGAAGAGAGAGAGAGGATTCAAAAAGACCTAAATAAACTGGAGCAGTGGGCAGCAACCAACAGAATGGTTTTTAACAGGGAAAAATGCAAAGTACTACATCTGGGCAATAAAAATGAAAAAAGCATATACAGAATGGGAGGAATAGAGCTAAGCAACAGTACATGTGAAAAAGACTTAGGTATACTAATAGATCATAGACTGAACATGAGTCAACAGTGTGATGCAACAGCAAAAAAGGCAAATACAATTCTGGGATGTATTAACAGAAGCATACAGTCTAGATCACGTGAAGTCATTATCGGTCTTTACTCCTCTTTGGTCAGACCTCATCTGGAATACTGTGTACAGTTTTGGGCACCACATTTTAAAAAAGACATAGACAAACTGGAGCAAGTTCAGAGAAGAGCGACCAGAATGGTGACTGGTCTGCAAACCATGTCCTATGAGGAACGGTTGCAGGATTTGGGAATGTTTAGCTTGCAAAAAAGAAGACTGAGAGGAGACTTAATAGCTGTCTACAAATATGTCAAGGGCTGTCACATTGTAGAAGGATCATCTTTATTCTCATTTGCACAAGGAAAGACTAGAAGCAATGGGATGAAACAAAATGGGAGGAGACACAGATTAGATATTAGAAAAAACTTTTTGACAGTTAGGGTGATTAATGAGTGGAACAGGCTGCCACGAGAGGTGGTGAGTTCCCCTTCAATGGACGTCTTCAAACAGAGGCTGGACAGACATCTGTCTGAGATGATCTAGTGAATCCTGCTTTGAGCAGGGGGTTGGACCAGATGACCCAGGAGGTCCCTTCCAACTCTACCATTCTATGATTCTATATATACTCCCTCTATGTGTGAGCCCAGGTGACCAGCACCCAATGAGCTCCTAGCTTTACCCAGAGTACTCCCCCTATCTGCCCCTACACTACTGGGATGTTCCACCCCCCTCCCACTCCAGCCAGGGACAGACGCTGTCGTACCTGCACATTTACTTGGTGGGAGTACCGTAGTTCTGTCCCCCGGAAATGGGATGTATGTAGTGCATGCAGCCTACTGAGCTCAGTCCCACACTCCATCCTTACCCGGGAGTGGAATACCACACCTCTGGGTCGAGGTGCAATACCCCTGTAGCAGCCGAGCCCTCAGGGTGCTACACTGACACACTGAAATTTTTTTTAACGGAGGCCAGAAATGGTAGTATTTTCTGAAAACGTATATGTAATCTGTGTAACAGAGAAAACACAGTTTTAAATACCTGGCCTGTAGGTAACTGTTTTGAACAGAAAACCAGTGTCAAAAACTTTGCTGACACACTGAAAATTTTTTTAATGGAGGCCAGAAATGGCAGTATTTTCTGAAAACGTACAGTGCCTACAAGTAGTATTCAACCCCCCGCAGATTTAGCTGGTTGACACATGCGGAATTAACTTGGCATTGTGACATTTGTACTGTAGATCAGCCTGGAAGTGGGAAATGCACTGCAGCAAATTTTTTTTTTTTTTTTTTTTTAAAACGTTAAAAGTTAACTCAGAGTGTCATTTATTATTCAACCCCTCAAACCACAAGAATTCTGTTTGGTCCCCCTAAAGTATTAAGAAGTAGTTCAGGCACCAAGAATAATGAGCTTCACATGTGTGGATTAAAGATCTCTTTTGCCAGCCTTTTCTGACTATTTAAGACCCTCCCCAAACTTGTGAACAGCACTCAGACATGGTCAACATGGGAAAGACAAAGGAGCATTCCAAGGCCATCAGAGACAAGATCGTGGAGGGTCACAAGGCTGGCAAGGGGTACAAAACCCTTTCCAAGGAGTTGGGCCTACCTGTCTCCACTGTTGGGAGCATCATCCGTAAGTGGAAGGCGTATGGAACTACTGTTAGCCTTCCACGGCCTGGACAGCCTTTGAATGTGTCCTCCCGTGCCGAGGCCAGGCTTGTCCTAAGAGTCAAGGCTAACCCAAGGACAACAAGGAAGGAGCTCCGGGAAGATCTCATGGCAGTGGGGACATTGGTTTCAGTCAATACCATAAGTAACGTACTCCACCGCAATGGTCTCCGTTCCAGACGAGCCCATAAGGTACCTTTACTTTCAAAGCGTCATGTCAAGGCTCGTCTACAGTTTGCTCATGATCACTTGGAGGACTCTGAGACAGACTGGTTCAAGGTTCTATGGTCTGATGAGACCAAGATCGAGGTCTTTGGTGCCAACCACACACGTGACGTTTGGAGACTGGATGGCACTGCATACGACCCCAAGAATACCATCCCTACAGTCAAGCATGGTGGTGGCAGCATCATGCTGTGGGGCTGTTTCTCAGCCAAGGGGCCTGGCCATCTGGTCCGCATCCATGGGAAGATGGATAGCACGGCCTACCTGGAGATTTTGGCCAAGAACCTCCGCTCCTCCATAAAGGATCTTAAGATGGGTCGTAATTTCATCTTCCAACAAGACAACGACCCAAAGCACACAGCCAAGAAAACCAAGGCCTGGTTCAAGAGGGAAAAAGTCAAGGTGTTGGAGTGGCCTAGTCAGTCTCCTGACCTTAACCCAATTGAAAACTTGTGGCAGGAGCTCAAGAATAAAGTCCACATGAGACACCCAAAGAACCTAGATAACTTGGAGAAGATCTGCATGGAGGAGTGGGCCAAGATAACTCCACAGACCTGTGCCGGCCTGATCAGGTCTTATAAAAGACGATTATTAGCTGTAATTGCAAACAAGGGTTATTCCACAAAATATTAAACATAGGGGTTGTATAATAATTGACCCACACTTTTATGTTTAAAATTTAATAAAATTCAACTGAGCAACATAACTTTTTGGTTTGTAAGATTTATGCTTCTGTTCATAAAACCTACTCTTGTTTGCAGTTTGAAGGCTCTAACTTATTTGCATCTTATCAAACCAGCTAAATCTGCAGGGGGTTGAATACTACTTGTAGGCACTGTATATGTGATCCGTGTGACGAGAAAACACAGTTTTAAATAGCTGGATTTTTAGCGCTGTAATATGGAAAGGACCTGGCTGTATTCTGCAGTGCCAGCAAGCAAATGGCGCAGAAAAAAAGTGTTCTCTGGATTGCTTTTTAAGCAAATAATGAGTATTAAGCTGCAAAAAAAATTATTCCTGGCCCGAGACCTGGGCCTATTTCCAGAAATATCTAACAGCAGCAGCCGATAGAACTGGAATGGAGCCTCTTGTGCTATATGCACTGCAGTCTGCTATATACACCGCCTGCCTATACACCCTGCCTGCCTGATATCTCTGCAGATGGATTAGTCCTCAGAAGGACTGTTTGTTAAGATGGATATGTGTAATGTACGGTTTTTCTCCCTACACTACCTAATACACGAAAAAATCTCTCCCTGACACAGCAGCACCTCTCCGTACATTGTCTGTCTGATCCGGAGTGACTGTGACGAGCATGGCGGCGCCAGGTCTGATATAGACCTGATGACACTGTGCGGCCAGCCAATCACTGTAATGCCCACAACCAACATGGCTACGGCATTACAGTGCATGGCCGGCAATCCCTGCATGTTCATTGGCTCTCTAAAGAGCGCCAAACATGCAGGGAGGGGACCCGAGTTCCCGCCCGAGCAGCCCGGAAATACTCGCCGAGCGCCGAGCTTGCCGAGCACCATGATGCTTGGGCGAGTACCGAGTAGTGGCGAACACGTTCGCTCATCACTAATGTCTAGTCATATACCGAGTACGCCTCCTCATCCTTTTCCATTGCACCGGAAGATATTCTTCCCTAATTGTGTGTTAAGGAAAGAGAAATATGCTCCCAGTCATCCGCGTCTGTGCCAATTGAACTCTCACTTGGTCATGTTGCTGGTCCTGCAGTTGTTGCCTTATCATCTTGTATAGTTAGCTGCATTTCAAGAAATGATCGCATGTACTCAACCTCACTGAAAAATATGCAGCCACCATTATTTATCACAGAATGGGCTGCACATTCTGATCTCACATGCAGGATAACATAGGCCGCTCTCTTGACTTGTCTTTGAGCTCCAAATTGCACTGCACCTTGGACCCCTGGGCATTAATTATGGGCTGGGACAATACATGAGCTTCATGGCCCACTAGGTGAATGTTTTGAGCGCCAGCGATGCACCACCACAACTGAGACAGATGGTGAACCCTCCGTGACTGGGCTGGGAGCTATATCTGCTTTAACCGCCAGGCGGAGTTTATCTGTCTCCTCCTACATCTCCAGATTCTACCTAACAGACATAACCCAATCCACAACAGCCACAGGGTACATCATTGATTCCACATACCAACATCATTCTTATTACTCATGCAAGGTAAAGTGCTGCTAAGCAGCCTCGAAGAGGTGTCAAAATTTGTTAGTAGGAACAACTTTGGATTCAATTATGTCATACCCCTCACATGTATCCTGAAAAAAACATTCACCAAATGCAAGAGGGCATGGAAAAAGAACAGTAACTTGCACATGTTAATTGTTGCCCTTTGTCTGTTGGGGACCCTCAAGGTTCATGTTACATGCTGAAGGATATGTGGGTGAAGTAAGAGGAGGAGTAGCAGCAGCAGGTGGATGTGGAGGGAACATCAAGTTGGCACAAGCAGAGGATGAGGCTGACAGGTTGAAAATGATGACAATGCTGACCATGACAACCAACCATCACAGCAAAGTGATGAATGTGAACCAAGTGTCCCTTAGCCGTGCTGGCAAACATTGCAAGGTGTATACTGGAGTGCATGTAGAATGACAGGCATAATGTTACCATCAAGCAAAGGGATGACAAATAGCCATGCCTTTAGACACTTCAGATAAAGCCAAAGTATAGGAATTTTTTCCGTCTTCCAAATAGGACTCCAAATTGGCTTATTACCAGGATAAGATGTATTACATGCTCTGCAAAGCTTTCACCAACTTCACGGTTGAGCAGAATACCCCCTTGCGGTCCCCGCAGACCCAATGCTCCCCCGTCTGTGCCAGCATCAGAGTTACAACAAGCAGGAACAGTTACAGTATATTTGACATGATAGACCAGATGTTTCATATGCCATTGTGACAACCTGGTGCACTTCAGCAAGCAGAAATGCACCAGCTGAACAGCCATTCAGTCATATCTAGACTGTGTTCTTTCTTTGGCAGATAACATGAGCTCTGATCCCATGGGCTCCTGTCTCAGCAGATTGGACCAGTGGCAAAAACTGGCCCAGTTTGCTATGAGCGTACTGTCATGACCAACCTTTAATATAATGTCAGAGTATATTTAGTGAGGCTGGTAGCTTTGTCACACCCAGATCATCTGGAAAACCTTACATTTGTCAAAATGAATAAGGAATGGATCACTGCCAGCTTTCCTTCACCATTCCATTGATCTACCTGACTGTCCATTGTCTGTCTTCTACATATTTCTGCTGCCACCAGTACCAGTGTGCCATGCTTAGCCAAGCATCTACTTTTTATTCATCATGTCATCCATGCTGCAGTATTGCTGTTGCCGGGGCTACTGTTACTGCACCTACATTGCCAGACATCTCTTTGCCAGTCCCATCATATATTTCTACCATGTGACTTCTGCTACTGTCACTGCACATCCAAACCAGCTACACAGCTCCTTGCTGTCCACTGTGTTTCATAGTGCTATACTGTACTGTTACTGCTAGGGTTGCCATTGATGGCCCTACAGTGTCAGACATCTCCTTGCCTTACCCATAATAGTTTTCTAACATGCGGCCTCTGCCGCTGACATTGCACATCCACGCTAGTCACACATCTAATGGAAGCACAAAGGCTTGTTGACAAGCCATTGCTTCTTCACTTTGAAAACAGCTAGCCTGGTTCTGCTCAAAAAAGGGAACATTTTTAGATTGCTTGATAAAAATCCTTTGTAATTGTTTAGTTATTTTGAGAATACCAAACCTGTTGCGGATCCCAAAAAAGTTATATTTTTTCTAACAACAGTTGGCAAGCCATTTGTTGCTTTCTTTCCCTAAAGAAAAGGATAATTTTTGGACAGCTTGCAAAAAACTATAGTTTCTTCATTTATCAAAAAGTAAAGCTCTTGACACTCACCAAACAGGGATAATTTTTGTATCACACAGTGTGAAAAAACTACAGATTCTTCCATTTGCACTGCCTGTGTATAAACACCAGCAAGGCAAGCATCTGCCCCAAAAAAGGGATAATTTTTGGACGATTTTTACAGTTTAAGTAGCCTAAAAAGTCTGATACTGAAGGTTAAGTAGGCTGTTGGTTACAACCAGTTACCATCTGTTTCTCCTTACACAGATAGATTGAGGTCACTTGGAAAATATGGCTGTGTTTTTATTAAAGAGTTCAAAATGGGGTTCAATACCATCTTAGGAGATCTCAGCGTGTTATACATGTACAATATTTTCCGGGCAATTAGAGGCTTTGTAGCATTTAGATTCAGATTCAGAGCAGTGTTTTGAGCAATTGGGGTCTCAGAACCCCTACTGATCAGGAACAATATGTAGTGCCTGTAATTTAAATAAAAGTTTCAACAATGACAGCAACACTTTCAGCTCAGGATTGTACATTGATAGACATCATTATAACACAGCAGCCCGAGGGGTCCATCTGTTAAACAGCATCCATGCTGCCAGGCTAAGCCCACTTACCTTTGAGCTACATCTCCCACAACTTTGCATCAATTCAAAAGCTGCTTTTTACAGTATATGTAATCCATTTGCCTAGAACAGACCCAAAGCAGTGGTGTACAGCAAATATTGGCCAACCATGTAATCGCTATGCAGCCTCATAACGTGTAAGGGCTCCTTAGGGGACATCATACTGTGTGGGGCACTGTGGAGACATTATACTATGTTGGGGACATTGTAGAGACAGCACACTGTGCATGGGGGACTGTGGACATATAATTCTGTCTTGGGGTATTCTGCATACATCATACTATGTCAGAGGCACTGTCGGGACATACTGTGTTGAGGGAATGGCGGGTGCCATATTGTATTAGGGACACTGTAGGGTCACTACTGTATAGTGGCACTTCAGGAATATCATATTGTGTGGAGGACTCTGTGGGGACATCATACTGTGTTGGGGGCACAGTAGGGACATCAAACTTTATTGAGTATATCATATTGTGTGGGAGACACTGTGGGGGACATTATACTGTAACAGGGGCACAGTGGGGATATCAGACTGTGTTGGGAGCACAGTGGGGCCATCATACTGTGTTGAGGGCATTGTGGGAACATGATACTGTGTTGAGGACACTGTTGGGACAACATACTGTGTTGGAAACACTGTAGGGGTATTATACTGTTTTGGAAACAAAGTAAGAGCATCATACTGTGTGTATGGGGTAAAACTGATTTGGAGAAACCACAGTGGGGGCATTGTATTATGTGTGTATGGGGGTGTAATTTTGGGGGACATCATATAGTGTAGGTGGAGTGAAAGTGGTATTGTAGTGATTGGGAACACTAAGGGCATTCATTTGATTGTTTTTTTACCTTAACCAAGGCGCCTGGCGGGAGCCCAAATGCATTGGTACTAATAAAAACCTTATCTGAAACTCCAAGGAGCCTCATTTCCCGCAGTGCTGCCCATCTAATGTGATTATTTCCATTCTGGTAAAGGTGCTTCAGTAGGTGTACTATTTCTGCGTACGTGCCGCAATACATGTCCTTCTCACTGTTTTTAAAAGTTGGGAGGTATCCCTTCTGCGACTGCGCCTTTGCCCAATTACCAATAAACTACGCCAAATGTATTTATTTCTTTTTTGGTTGGGTGGTTGTTGCAATTTGGTCTTTTTCTATGGGATCCCATGATTTCTATGTAGGCCCTTGGCCAAAAGTGTAACACCGGTTTTCAAGTAGTGTAGCTACAAGGGGAGTACAGAGTCAACAGTCTCAGGGAAGTAGCAAAATGATCATTGGTCGATGTTAGGAAGTTCAGTTTCAGTCCTCCTACACACATTCACACTCTATGTAGGTCCTCCTACACACATTCACACTCCATGTAGGTCCTCCTACACACATTCACACTCCATGTAGGTCCTCCTACACACATTCACACTCCATGTAGGTCCTCCTACACACATTCACACTCCATGTAGGTCCTCCTACACACATTCACACTCCATGTAGGTCCTCCTACACACATTCACACTCCATGTAGGTCCTCCTACACACATTCACACTCCATGTAGGTCCTCCTACACACATTCACACTCCATGTAGGTCATCCTACACACATTCACACTCCATGTAGGTCCTCCTACACACATTCACACTCCATGTAGGTCATCCTACACACATTCACACTCCATGAAGGTCATCCTACACACATTCACACTCCATGTAGGTCCTCTACATGGAGTCCTCTACACTACATTTTTACTACTTCAAATGTCCCTATCAGTGTTATCAACATAGTAATTGTTCTCCCCACTTTGTCTCACACAGTACTAGAGCACCAGAAAGTAATAATTCCCCATTGTGCCCACTACAAAATATCAATAATGCCTCCTATGTGTGCAACAATACAATGAACTCATTTAATCTCCCACAAAGTAATAATACCCCCTTCGTGACGACACAAAGTCTTAGTTTGTCCCTCACATCGCCTTTGTATCCCACGCAAGTCAAAGAGCCCCCTTGTTGTGCCTCAAAATAGAATTTCCCTCATTTGGGACACTAGTTTTTAATAATACCCACTCTGTGCCTTTAACAAATAGTTCCTCCCTTGCCTTTATGCCACTCCATAATAATATTCCTCATTTGTGACCCCAAATTAATTGTAGTCACAAAGACCAATCTGTCGCCTCATACCAAGGAGATCTATAGGCTTTCCCACCTAAGGGGCTTCTCTGCTACATAAGAAGACATCAGTTTTAAGCCTCATTCAGATGTCCGTTTATTGCGTACGAGTGCTATCCGTGTATTTCAAAATCGCGGAGACATGTCCGATTTTGATCAAAATGGGCAATGCTAGACTGTGAAAAATCAGACAGCGTTTCGATGCCATCTGAGTCTGATTCTCAAGGACTGTTAGTTAGGAAAAGGTGGAGAAACTTTTCATTGTTTTTTTTTCTCATTTGAGAAAAACTGATGACACTCGGACCAAACTCTGATGAAACTCGGAAAAAAATCTGATGAAAATCACTGATGAAACTTGGTCCATTTTTCTCATATGTGAAAAAAACTGACGTGTGAATGAGACCTTACGAATGTCACATAGCAGGTGACAGCTGGTTACAGATCGTGAATTGGGGGGAGCCGCTTCAAGTTACACCTCTGCTCCGTTGTCTGTTTCTCTTTTCCCAAAATCTGTTTATTTGTTTTTTTCTATTCATTCTGAGCTAAAAATATATTTTTAATAGCTCTATAGGTGTTTTTGATTACGGAATAGGAAAAGGTCATTGACTTGGAACTTTCCAAAAGAAGACATGAAAACAGCCAAAATTCCCTTTGCAGCTTTATTTGTCTTAAACGTAACAATTTAACTCAGGAGCCTAAAAAAAATCTACCAAACAAAAACAATCCTTTGTACGTTTCGTGGCTGCGAACTTTGGCTCAGCAAAAAAAAAGTTCCATGGAGGTAAAACAAGAGCCAAACATATTAAAGCCAACTTATCCAAAAATTTCACCCTGCCTCTAAACTTAGTCTTTTTGCGGATACAATTATTTGTTTAAAAAATTATTTTTGTTTCGGATTCTTATTGCTATTTTTGAACTTTTTTTTTTATTTTAAAGGGCCACGACTTGCAGTAGTTAATACTGAACTCAGCAGAAACTGAAAATGGTTAAAGTAGGCAGGATATTAATTAGCAAAAATATATCAGAGATTTTTGTCTGCAAAGCAACCCCAGGGAAGAATCACGTCTCTGACTGACGCCCACCGCAGACGAATGTTTCTGGGGGTTGATTGATTAATGAGAGCGGGAGGAGGAGGTGTGAATTTGTTTTGGATTCCAGTGGATTTGAAGAAGGTTTGGCACAGTCCGAGTGTTTCATCAGCTCAGATCTTAGGAGGCAGTTTTTTTTAGATCCACAAATGGTGACCACCTACAGACGCCCTTCACTGCCGTGGGTCCAGGTAAAAGAGGAAACAGTTTTTTTGGAATGAAACCTCATTTCAGACACGGTGTCTAAATGTAGCATGGAATTAAGGAATATACCGCTCCACTGCAAATAAACAAAATGATGTTTCTGTTCTAAATTTCTAAAAAAAAAAAAAATTCATGTATTTACTTAACTTGTGGAAGTGATGAGTAAAAGTATAAAAAAAATCATTTGAACCGAGAAGCAAAGGATCTAAATTATCACATTTGTCTGATAACAGATCTCGGCTTTTTTAAGGTTGTCTGGTCCAGCTATGCCATTACGTATGACAATGAAGAGCGGTTGTCTCAGAATGATACATGGATGGGCCAGGTCGGCCAGAGTGTGGGACACTTCAATATGGTCCATATGCCCATTAGGCAAAGAGCAATTGTCATTGTGACAAAACCTTTTAAAAGTACTTTAAAAATGATATTCTCATTGATCTCTCACAGCACCCCCACCGACTATCGGAGCACAATATTTCCAATCCCCTCCCCTCTGTCCCTATGCCATCTACCTGAGAAGTGATCAAAGCTTGCAAGCATGCAGCGAGCACCTACCAAGAGCTCCTTTTGCAGAGTGCAACAGTATAATTAAATGGACTTTGCCATCTTGGTTGCTGCTTATTCAGAGAGCAACAGCTGATGACACATTCGTCTCCACTGCTGTGCTCTGTATCAGCAGCAACGATGATGACAGAAGATTAGTAGATATCGAATGATGATTCTGTCTCCATTTACTAAAAAACTGCTTTTATATTTTTATACCTTTTCTAAGCTTAATTATGACTAGAGATTGGTTGAGGGTTAGGGTTACACTTAAGGCTAGGCTTAGGCTTAGATTTAGTCTAAAGGATTGGGTCAGCGCTAAGCTTAGGGTAAACTTTACTTAAGTACAAACTATAATAAAATTAGTATATTCATCAAATTACAATATATGTGCTTGGGGGATAAGGTGATCAATAATGGACTAGTGTTTGGACACTCAGAACTTATCCTAGAGAATTCAGCAAATTGAGGATGAAAACCAGAATTACAAAAAAAAGGTTAGTTTCCAGTGGACTGATTAACCCAATTGTTCAAAGAAAACTCAGCCAGAGGTAGGAATGAGTACCAATCCTCCTGCTGAGCTGCAAAAAAACACCCTAAAATTTGTTTCAAAGATTGATTTGTCCTTTCTGTCTGACCTTTGGTTTCAGTATGGTAGACAGAGGAAAATTTCAACTCAATCTTCAATTTATTACAGAAAGGTCTCAAACATTTGGAGACAAGTTGCATTTCCCTACCAGACACAATGTTAAGAGGAATTCCATGCAATCTCATAACTTGACAAATAAACAACCTGGAGAGTGTCTCAGCATTAGGTAACCCTGACAAAGCAACAAAACGAGCCTGTTTGCCAAATCGGTCAACTACCAACCAAATAATAGTTTTCCCACTGGACAGAGGCAAATCCATGATGAAATCCATGGACTGATGAGTCCATGGTGTTACTGGAATTGGCAATGGAGCCAATTCCCCGGCCAGCTGGTTATAACAGACTTTAGTATGTGCACAAACTTCACAAAATCTTTGATATCATTATTTATAGACGGTCACCAAAAGAGCCTAGCAATGGCTTTTTGCACCACTTTAGACGGAATCAAATAACTTCTGTAACAGACACAATCTTAGGTACACAGTTACAAATAATTTGGACCCTGGATTAGTGGAAGGGGCCAACAACTGGACTTTACAGAACTCCACTTCCAACTCTGAGGATACCACAGAAACCACAATGCCCGAAGAGAGAATGGAGGATGGAGGTTTTATAGGAGAAACTGAATTAAGACTACATAATAATGCGTCAGCCTTCACATTCTTTGACCCCGACCTGAATGTGATAGAGAAATTGAATCGAAAGAAAAATAAGGACCATCTGGCCTGTCTAGGAGTTAGCCGTTTAGATAATTCAATATACGCTAAATTCGTATGATCAGTGACCATAGTGACTTGATGAAGTGCCCCTTCAAAAAATGCCTCCATTCCTCAAAGGCTAATTTAACAGAGTAACTTATGATTCCCAACACCATCATTTCTTTCAGCAGACGATAATTTTCTAAAGAAAAATGCACATGACCGCAAGTTGGTCAGAGTTTTGGAACCCTGAGATAAAACGGCCCCTACCCTGACCCCCGAATCATCCACCTCCACTATGAATGGTTCTTTGAGATCTGGTTGTATTAGAACAGGAGCAGACATAAAACACTTTTTCAAATGTTCAAAAGCCCTAATAGCATCCGCTGACCAAACCTTGAGATCCACCCCCTTTTGTATGATGTCACTAAGATATTTAGAAATCTAAGAAAAACCTCTAATGAATTTTCTATAATAGTTGGCAAATCGTAGAAAACGTTGCTTTAACCCCTTCACAACCCTGGGATTTTCCATTTTTGCATTTTAGTTTTTTGCTCCCCTTGTTCCCAGAGCCATAGTGTTTTTATTTTTTGATCAATATGGCCGTGTGAGGACTTATTTTTTGCGAGACGAGTTTTACTTTTGAATGACATTACTGGTTTTACCATATCGTGTACAGGAAAACGGGAAAAAAAATCCAAGTGCGGTGAAATTGCAAAAAAGTGCAATACCACAGATGTTTTTTTTTTACCACGTCCACGGAATGCTAAAACTGACCTGCCATTATATTCTGCAGGTCATTACGAGTTCATAAACACCAAACATGTATAGGTTCTTTTTTATTTAAGTGGTGAAAAAAAATTCCAAAGTTTGCTAAAAAAAAAAACGGTGCCATTTTCCAAGACCCGTAGCGTCTCCATTTTTTGGGATCTGTGGCCGAGTGAGGGCTTATTTTTTGCGCGCCGAGCTGAAGTTTTTATTGATACCATTTTGGGGTAGATCTGATGTTTTGATCGCCCGATATTGCATTTTATTGCAATGTTGTGGCGACCAAAAAATGTAATTCTGGCGTTTAGAATTTTTTTCTCGTTACCTATCGGATTTTTTTTTTTATATTGATAGATTGGGCGATTCTGAACGCGGCAATACCAAATATGTGTATGTTGTTTTTTTTTAATTATTATTTTATTTTGAATGGGGCGAAAGGGGGGTGATTTAAACTTTTATATTTTTTACATTTTTTTAAAAACATTTTTTTCACTTTTTATTTGCTTCTATAGTCTCCCTAGGAGACTAGAAGCAGCACTTGTCTGATCGCCTCTGCTACATAGAGGTGATCAGCAGATCACCTCTATGTAGCAGAAATGCTCCTGTGCTATGAGCGCCGACCACTAGGTGGCGCTCATAGCGATCAGCTCATGACAACCACTGGAGTCTGCTGCAGACCCAGGGTTGTCATGCCCACCCATCGGTGACCCGCGATCATGTGACGGGGTCACCGATGGGCGGGGTAAGTGACTGACTTCCAGCTTGGCTTGGCTATGTTAAATGCCGCTGTCAGAGATTGACAGCAGCATTTAACATGTTAACAGCCGCGGGTGGCTCGCGATTCCAAGCGCGGCTGTTGCAGGTACATGTCAGCTGTAATAATCAGCTGACATGTGCCCGATTCAGTGCGGGCTCAGCGCCGGAGCCCTCACTGAACCGAGAGTTACAGCCTAGTGCGTACTAATACTTACCAGGCTGTAGAATGGTTAAGGTCACTGGGTTGAACCTAATCAATTATGGCTTGCACCTTCCCAGGATCCATCTTAAACCCATCAGCTGATAAAATGAACCCAAGAATGAAATTTCCTGAACAGAAAAATTACATTTCTCCAATTTAACAAACAAAGAATTCTCCCTCAACCCTTATAATACCACACAGACTTGTTCCTGGTCAGAATCCAAATACAGTGAAAAAAATTGAAAACTGTCAAGATAAATCACAATAAATCTCCCA
Organism: Phyllobates terribilis; assembly: GCF_046119375.1. Lineage (NCBI taxonomy): Eukaryota > Metazoa > Chordata > Amphibia > Anura > Dendrobatidae > Phyllobates > Phyllobates terribilis. The sequence goes on along the minus strand of NW_027362763.1, from coordinate 63,681,677 downwards.
ATGCAATCAGAAAAAATATCAATCATAAAGTTTTGAAATACTGCTGGTGCCTTGGTTAATCCAAATGGCATGACGAGATTTTCAAATAAACCCTTAGACGTTAAAAATGCCATTTTCCACTCATCACCCTTCCGGATGCCTATCAAATAGTAAGCCCCTCTAAGATAAAGCTTTGAAAATCGTTTACCCCCCTACGAGCTTATTATATAGATCGGAGATAAGTGGAAGTGTGCATGTATTCTTAACCATGATTTTGTTCAGTTCTCGGAAATCAAGGCAAGGATGGAGGCCACCATCTTTCTATTTTACAGCTAAAGGGGAAGAGGAAGGATGAATATGACCCCTCCGTAAACTTTCGTTCACATAATTTTTCATCGCGGTACGTTCAGGCCAAGACAAATTGTACTGAGTAACAACTTGTATATAAGGCCAAAAACCACACAAAAAAAATGCTACTCCACACCTTGGGCTATGTTCACATGTAGTGTTTTTGATTGTGTTTTGCACTTTTGCATTGCTTTCACCAGTGAATGTCATTTTAACATGTTACTACCTTATCTGTCCATGTGGAGTGTGAGATATGATCAGACACATCATGCTTCCTTTATGAAGGAGGGATTCTGAAAGTCACAAAGCCTATTTTTACAGGGCCATCAAGCGGCCCTTGCGATTGTTACAGGGCTAGCTGTCGGCCCTCATTATAGTTAGAGGGCTATCGGCTGGTTATGCTTTGTTGTTCCCATTATTAAAGAGTGGGTCTCCTATAATATTATTGCGTATGCAGTAACTGCAAGGGCTACTAAAAATGTAGACACACCCCAATACCCCTTTAAAGAGACATCGTAGAGGAGGGCCTCAGTAAAAAAAATGTTACTATTATAAAGGAGTGGGTCTCCTATACTGTTAATGCGCATGCAGTGACTGCAAGGGCTGCCAAAAAACTGGACGCAGTCCAATACCTCTTTGAATAGACGTAGAGGAGATCCTCATTAAGAAAAATTGTTCCCATTATTAAGGAGTGGGTCTCCTATACTGTTATTGCATATGCAGTGACTGCAAGGGCTGCCAAAAATTTGCACGAACTCCAATACCCCTTTGAAGAGACGTAGAGGAGGGCCTCATTAAAAAATTGTTCCCATTATTAAGGAGTAGGTCTCCTATAATGGTAATGCGCATGCAGTGACTGCAAGAGCTGCCAAAAAATTGGATGCAGTTCAATACCCCTTTGAAGGGACGTAGAAGAGGCCCTCATTAAAAAAATTGTTACCATTGTTAAGGAGTGGGTCTCCTATGCTGGTAATGCCCATGCATTACCAGCATAGGAGGTATACATGAACATACTGTATAACATACAGAATGTTAGAGGTAGGCCTCTGAAAAAATTTCCTATGGGCATCATAAATAGTGTTGAGCGAATTTGTGCCGCATTTTAAATTCGGGTTCGTGTTCGGGATTCCGGCTTGTTCGCGCCAAAAAATTAGCTCCGCCCGTGAACATCCCTGATTTGCCATGCTGTCATGCAAACATCTGCATGACAGCGTGGCAAATCAGGGATGTTCATGGGCGGAACCGATTTTTTTGGCGCGAACAAGCCGGAACCCCAAACACGAACCCGAATTTGAAACGCCGAACAAATTTGCTCAACGCTATCATAAACACAAAATTATGTGGGTGTTGCATTACATTCACCCTGGTGATATGGTGGTGGAGGATGAGGAGAAGGAGAAGTAGAACGACAACAGAAAATAGATAAAATCAGGAAGCGTATACCCATGTCTGGGTGTGAAGAGGTGCATGCGAATAGACCCCCCCAAAAAATAACACTGTATTTGACTTTATGTTCCACTGCTATCATGCGGTGGTATTGAGAGGTCTGGCCCAATCCAGCTCTTGTTCATTTTTATAAGAGATAGCCTGTCAGCATTTTCAGTTGATAGGCAGATGCGCCTATCAGTTATACTACCCCTGGCGGCACAAAAAACCCGCTCTGACAAAACGCTAGAGGCAGGGCAGCCCAGGACCTCCAAGGCGTAGAGGGCCAGTTAATGCCATGTGTCCAGCTTGGATACCCAATAGTTATAAGGCACAGGTCGGCAAGATACTCCTTCAGCGTCTTCCAAAAGTTTTACCTCCTTGTGAGAATACTCTGCACATCAGGGCCTGGGCGCTGGGAGTGGCTGAGAAAACTGTCCCAGACCTTTGACAGTGTTCCCCTGCATCTGCTGCATCATATTTGTGTCTCCCTTGCCTATACTCCTTGGTTGTCCAACGAACTGTGAACTCTGCCGCTAGCATTTTCCGATGGGAATTTTTTTAATAATTCAACAACAAGGGCCTTCCGGTACTGCAAAATATTATTAGACCTCTCCGCCATGGGAAGGAGAGATAGAAAGTTCTCCTTGTAGCGTGGGTCTAGAAGTGTGACAAACCAGTAATTACTGTCACTCAAAATGTGTACAATGTGAGGGTCACTCCATATGTGCCAGACTGCCAACAGTCAAGACTTTGCTGTCCTGACCAAGAGGACGACTGACCATGCTCTCCTCCTCCTCATTCTCACTCTCCTCAGGCCATCCACGCTGAACAGACGGTATGACAGTTGTGTGGATATTACAGTCTGTAGAGCAGGAAACCAGCTCCTGTTCCTCCTCCTCCTCCTCTTCATCCTTCTCCTCCTCCTCATTATCACCCAATCTGCATTGGGATGAGATGAGGCTGGGCTGTGTGTCAACATCCTGTGCTCATCGTGCATCTCATCGTGCTCTGCCTGCAATGCATCCTCTTTAATTGTGAGCACCAAGCATTTCAGTAGACAGAGAAGCGGGATGGTGACGCTATTTATGGTGTCATTGCCGCTCACCATCTTTGGGGAGACCTCAAAGTTTTGGAGGGTGGCACAGATGTCTGACATCCGTGCCCACTCATCAGCTCTTATGTGCAGAGGCTGACCCGAATAACAACGGGCATGTTGAAGCTGGTACTCAACAACTGCCCTCTTCTGCTCACAAATCCTTCCCAACATCTGCAACATTAAGTTCAAGTGTGTGATGACATCACACACCAGTCGGTGAGCTGGAAGCAGCAAACACTGCTGAAGCATGGCGAGGGCGGAGGAAGCTGTAGGTGACTTTCTGAAATGGGCACACATGGCGTACTTTGACAAGCAGCTCAGGCAGGTCCGGGTAGGTTTTGAGAAACCGCTGAAGCATTAGGGTGAGCACATGGTCCAGGCATGGTACTTGTACGAGCTTGCCTAGCTTCAGAGCTGACACCAGGTTCCAGCCATTGTCACGACCATGCCTCGCTGTAGGTTCAGCATCAACATGGAAGTCGCTCCACAGCACAGACGCCAAAGGCCACACAGGGGAAAAGTATGTACCATATTTCTCACAATAGCTGTGCAGCAGCACCTGAAACTATGCCCCTGTATCCTGGAACTAGTGGACTGCTTTTTGAATTCTGAAATAGCCGAAATCGCTATTCCACACACGTGTATATAGATCACTAGTGTACAATACAATCTGAAGAAGGTCGACTTGACCGAAACATTATTTTTATCTGTACACACTACTAGAATCTGAATAAAATCCTGCAAAGAGTGCCGGATTCCATTTTTATTTGAAGTTTGAGGAGCGGGACCCTATCTGTGAACCTATTATATACAAGGAGTGCCGTTCTTCCCTTTATACGTAGGTTCAGCAGTGACAGCGACAGATCTGCCTGCTCTTTTACAGCTGTCAACAACTCTGCAGTAGTGTGCAGTTTGTCACCTAAGCATATTAGCTTCAGCACAGCCTCTTGCCACTTGGCCGAGGCAGTGCTGCAGTGCTTCCAGCTTCCGACTAATGTTGTCATTTCGGAGATGGATGCTGAAGAGGAGGGGGTGCAAGAGCTGTAGAATGTAGGGGCAACCCTGATTGAGCCAGGGTCCACAATCCTCGGCATCGGGAGGACGTGTTCCATCCCAGGGTCTGACTGGTCCCGGCTTCCACTATATTAACCCAGTGTGCTGTCAGCGAGCTGTACCGTCCCTGGCCACAAGCACTTGTGCACATGTCCGTGCTTAGGTGGACCTTCCCAGTAACTGCGTTGTTGAGGGCACGGGTAAAGTTCTTGTGTAAAACAGGGACGGCACACCGGCATAAATACTGGCGACTGGGGACCGAGTACCAAGGGATGGCTGCCGCCATCAGGTTGCGGAAAGATTATGTCTCCACAAGCCTAAAAGGCAAGATTTCAAATGCAAGCATTTGAGAAATGTGTGAGTTTAGTATTGTGGCCTGTGGGGCTTTGGCTGTGTATTTGCACTTGTGTTCAAAAGACTGGGACAACTGAACGTGGACGTAGTTTCTGATGGTTGCAAGTGTGCAATGACAGATGCAGGGCGGGAGGCATCTTCGCCTGTGCCACGGACAGGGGATTGGCAAGCTTGCACAACAGCAGAACAGGCAGTGCTGTCACCCGCAGACACTGTTTCTGGACCCTGGCGTTCGGCCCAACTAGTCGGATGCTTTGCTGTCATGTGCCTGAGCATGCTGGTGGTGGTCAGGTTGGTAGTTTTGTTGCCCCTTCTGATGCTGCCATGGCAGAGGTTGCAAATGGCCTTTTTGGGGTTATCTGGACAGTCTTTAAAAAAAGAGCCAGATTCTGGAAGACCTAACAGTTGGACTGGCAACTTTTCTCGTGCTGGTGTTCCGGGGGACAGTTGCTCGCCTTGTGTCTGTGGTCACCTCACTTCTTTTTCCTGCCTGTTGTGGTGCTACGCCTCCCTCACCCTCTGTGCTGCTTTCCTCGCTATGCATGTCACCTTGTCAGGTTGGGTCAGTGACTTCATCGTCCACCACCTCGTCTTCCATGTACGTACCCTGGGCCTCCTCCTGACATGGTGGCAATTGTGTCTCATCATCATCATCCACCTCTTGCGACAGTAATTGCACTTTCCCACCGTCGCCTTCGTGTGACCGGACCTAATCAAATATTTGGGCAACGCTACATGCGATCGGAACTCCTCTTGCCTTGCTTGAAGCGGGCCAGGCGAGAGGCCCAAATCTATAAATGTAAAAGTGACAGCTCTTCGGAGTTTCCAAGTGTGGGATCTCTTGTCCCTAGGCACTCGGCATGGTGAGAGGAAGGAAGATCAGGGTGAGGAATATGTGGTCCAGACTCACGGCTATTGAGACTGGACCATATGGAAGACAGGGTGGTGATGGGGGTGGAAAACTGACTGTAAGCATTATCTGCTTCTGCTGTCTAAGCAACAACTTTTGCACACTGCTCAGGCTTCAATAGTTGTGTTCCATAGCCCCCTAGAAATTGGGACAGGAAGGTAGTTCGACATGATGTGGGTGATTGTTGTGCTCCCTCAGCAGGCATAATTTCAGCTTGCCCATGGCCTCGGCTTCTGCATACACCATCAGCATCACGTCCACTTCCCAGTCTCTTGCCACGCGCCTTGCCCATTTTAAATAGAGTGTAAGATTTGGCACACTCCAAAAAATGTGACAATTATTACCGCAGTAATATGGGATCACATGTGATGACCACGATTTTAGGCAGTGGCGTTAGAGATATGGTATTGGCCAACGACCAAGTGTGAATAGGTTGAACGACACACAACTGGCAGACTTTAACTGGAGTGTAATATTTGGCATGCTCCAAAAAATGTAATGATTATTACTGGAGTAATATGGGATCACGTCTGATGACCACGGTTTTAGGCAGTGACCTATTAGTATGATATTGGGCAGCAACAAAGTGTGAATAGATTTGAACAACACACAACTGGCAGACTTTAACTGGAGTGTAATATATGGCACGCTCCAAAAAATGTCACGATTATCACCGCAGTAAAATGGGAACACGTCTGAGTCTGATGACCATGGTTTTAGGCAGTGGCCTGTTAGTATGATATTGGTGAGCGACCGAGTGTGAATAGGTTTGAACAACACACAACTGGCAGACTTTAAATGGAGTGTAATATTTGGCACGCTCCAAAAAATGTCATGATTATTACCGCAGTAATATTGGATCACGTCTGATGATGGACCAGTTTCTCTGCTTCCACAGTACAGCAATGCGAATAAATTCAAAAAAATCTGTCTGTATTCTGCTAACAAGCAACTGGAGCAATAAAATGGTGCACTTTGTAGCTCTTTAAGCAAATAATCAGGATTAATAGTAAAAAAAAATAAGCCCTGATATCTAGGGCTATGGATATCTGTAACAGCAGCAGACAGAACATGCAATGGACCCTATTCTACTGTATGCAGTGTTCACAAACTCCTGCTATCACCAGTAATAAATATATGCATCTGAATTAGTCCTTAGAAGGACTGTTATTTTAGATGTATATTGCTGTGGAATTCCTAACTAATAAACCACCAATTCTCTCTCTCACTGAGTTGCGGCTCTCCCTACTCTGCCTGTTTCCGGGGTAGACTGTGACGAGTATAGGGTCACCAGGTACTATATAGACCTGATGACGCTATGCGGCCAGCCAAGCACTGTAATGCCACAACCAACATGGCTACGGGATTACAGTGAGTGGCAGGCAATCCTTGTACGTTTATTCACTGTCTAAAGACCGCCAAACATGCTGGGCGGGGATTCAAGCTCCCGCCCGAGCATCCCGGAAGCTAATGCAAGTTGAATGCAGGAAAATAACTATGAAAAAACTTACATACTTTGCAGACTGGTATATGTGGTCCCTTGCTTCCTCAGAGGGTGCCCCCTGATGAACGTATGTTTCTGCATTCAACTTGTCATAGCACCATTAGCTTAAATGAGCCTGATCTTTGCATCATTTGCATATATGCAAGGTAGCCATTGAGGAATTGACCTTTGAATGTTGTTGAATAATGTATAAAAATAGACACTTGGACTGTTTGTGATTCCAAATTGTGGATACTAGTTCCATAAATTTATTATATGGTCCCCCATTGTGATACTCTGTTGAACTTATATTCTGTTTAGCTCATATTTTGCTTTTATTGGTAAATTTCAATAAAGTTTATGAATTTTAGAGACTATATACACATATTATGTTTTTCTTTATTGGTGGTTTCCATAATTCAGGTGTGTCTCCGTAAATCATTATTTAAAAATTTGTGCTCTTCATGTTGGTAGTCAGGAGCATAGTGAGTATACTATCACTAACTCTTATACCACCCTCTTACATCTTCATCACCCTAGTTCACCAGGGATATTTGATATTGCCGGCAAAATCTCTGTAAAACACAAGAAGTATCACTAACTCCTAAATACCCATCTTACACCTTCATCACTCTACTTCACCAATAGTATGGTGGCCAATGGCCATCACAAACCCTTAAACCATCCTCTTAAACTTGTAGACCCTAGCTCATCAGGGATACTAGGTTTTAACAAAAAATTGTTCTAGAACAGACAGCAGTATGATGAGTTTACTATCCCACACCCCTAAACCATTCTAACCAAACCTTGAGATGAATTGCATGTAGAATTTTACCATTTTGGTCATGGGTACTGCTGACACATCTTGGAACCCTCCTTTAAATATGGACTCTAATAAGTCGCAGTGTGTGGTCAGACTTAACCTCCAGGCTGTATGAAGTTACACAGTGATTATTCTAACTTTTTTGTTACGGTGAAGAACATTTTGCGAGAAGAACATGTGACTAAGAGATCAGCGATCCATAAGTATTTGAACAGAAATTCAACGCATTCCAAAATCTTGAACGCAATCCGATCGTTAAACACAATTACTGGGACAATGAACGCAATTAAACAATGATTTCAGCGACGTTCGGAGACCAAATAAAGGTTCGGGTTACTGGAGAATAAGCACAAAATCTTCTTTTTAAATGATCGGCATTATAATCAAGTTGACTCCGCTTCTGTTTTCTATCAGGCCGATGATTGAAATTTTCCTGCTCTAATGATACTTGTATGTGTTGGCCAAAAGAAAATTTGATAAGTAAAAAGCTTAAGTGCTTTACTGTGAATCGCAATCTGGAGCTCGGAGCCAGAAAACAAAGCAGGGGAGAAAAAGAGAAAAATGTATTACAGTGATTTAAGGTGGAACTTTGGCAGCCGGTGACCTCATGTGCCATCGGGGTATTCCCCTTAAAGGGAGAGTTAAACACCAAACGTCTATTCGTCTATTGTTAGAGAGGTTTCCAGGAATATACATTGATGGCCAATCCTCAAATAAGTGATCAATGTGTGATCGGCAAAAGTAGCCAATGTTGCCCAATAAACACTGAGGCTGCTCCAAGTAGTGCACCCAAGTGCGGAAGCGTCTGGTACTACATGTTACACATCTGTCCTGGGTATCCCAGGCTCCGTTACCTTCTCCTGTGTCTGCTGTTCTCTTTTGTTCTTTTTGTTGGGTTTTGGAGGCTGCCCAGCATAGATCAATGACATCATCTCCTTAGACCCATTTAAGGCCCATTGACACACATACCGTGTTTGCGTGGGTTTCCTCCGGTTTCCTTCCACATTCCAAAGACAAACTGATAGGGAATATAAATTGTGAGCCCCATTGGGGACAGCAATGATAATGTATGTACAGTGCTGCAGAATATGATAGATTCCTATACAGTTTTGATAAATCTCCGGGCGGAGTCAGGGCTGGCAAACTAGGCAGTGGCCCAGGGCTCCCTATCTTGCGGGCTCTGTTAAACAACCAGTAGCAAGTAAAATCTACGCTGACTCCTTCAATACCTCTAGACCTCTATAAAATGTAAAAATCAATCCTTTCACTACCCAAGACCACCATAAAATGTCTCTACCACAGGCACTGGCAGAAACACTTTGCGAGTGACTGTTCTGAATCAATCCTTCAGCTTTTAGTTCACTACAGATTCCACTATTGGAGCCCTAGCTTGGCTGAGCCGAAAATGTGTGTTAGTTCACTGGAGACGGGGAGATAAGAGGCTGCCAGACACCACTGGTGCCACGTATATCAGGAATTATACAGGAGTAGACAGAAAAAAAATCCATCCTATCCACTCCTTTTTTTGTTCGACACTAGCCTGTGTATGCCATGCCTATTAGATTGTTATGGAAAGATAGTACTGAAGATGGCAGAATCCACAAAAAAACAGCTGATGTTTATATGTCTACATTATCCCAAGTGGAATAAAAAATGCAAAAGAAAATCCCCCCAAAAAAACGAATGAAAATTGACTTCTAATATTCTTCTTATTCATATGCTGCAACATGCATTAGATTTCATCACAGCAACAGTATTATTGGACACTAGGGGGCACCATAGATTTACAACTACTTTGTAGCACATAAATTATTGCATCTGTTACATTTTTAGAGACCGGTGATAATTTCCAACAGAAATTCTTGTTTCATGAACAGTAACTTATTGCCATAATGAATGTATCATCCGACAGGTAAAGTCATAATATATATCAATTATCTATCTATCTATCTATCTATCTATCTATCTATCTATCTATCTATCATCTATCTATCTATATTATCTATCTATTATCTATCTATCTATCTATTATCTATCTATTATCTATCTATCTATCTATTATCTATCTATTATCTATCATCTATCTATTATCTATCTATCTATTATATATCTATCTATCTATTATCTATCTATTATCTATCATCTATCTATCATCTATCTATCTATCTATTATCTATCTATTATCTATCTATTATCTATCTATCTATCATCTATCTATTATCTATCTATCATCTATCTATTATCTATCTATTATCTATCTATTATCTATCTATCATCTATCTATTATCTATCTATTATCTATCTATCTATCTATTATCTATCTATCTATTATCTATCTATCATCTATTATCTATCTATTATCTATCTATCTATCTATTATCTATCTACCTATTATATATCTATCTATCTATTATCTATCTATCTATCTATTATCTATCTATCTATTATCTATCATCTATCTATCTATTATATATCTATCTATTATCTATCGATTATCTATCTATTATCTATCTATCTATTATCTATCTATTATCTATCTATTATCTATCTATCTATTATCTATCTATTATCTATCTATCATCTATTATCTATCTATCTATCTATCTATCTATCTATTATCTATCTATCTATTATCTATCTATCTATTATATATCTATCTATCTATTATCTATCTATCTATCTATTATCTATCTATCTATTATCTATCTATCTATCTATTATCTATCTATCTATTATCTATCTATCTATCTATCTATCTATTATCTATCTATCTATTATATATCTATCTATCTATTATATATCTATCTATTATCTATCTATCTATCTATCTATTATCTATCTATCTATTATATATCTATATATCTATTATATATCTATCTATTATCTATCTATTATCTATCTATCTATTATCTATCTATTATCTATCTATCTACTATCTATCATCTATCTATCTATTATATATCTATCTATCTATCTGTTATCTATCGATTATCTATTTATTATCTCTCTATCTATTATCTATCTATTATCTATTATCTATCTATCTATTATCTATCTATCTATCATCTATCTATCTGTTATCTATCGATTATCTATCTATCTATTATCTATCTATTATGTATCAACGGTATCTACCCATATATCTATCTATAGAGAAAAATTAAGCTCTTGCTTGAGAAAGATTCTGTGATATGACCGAAACCACCACATGGGCTAAAAAAGTCCACACTTTTTGCTTATTAATGGAGTGCTTCCCCCTTTTATCTTTCTGTCTATCTATCTATCTATCTATCTATTATCTATCATCTATCTATCTATCTATTATCTATCTATCTATCTATCTATCTATCTCTCTATCTATCTATCTATCTATTATCTATCTATCTATCTATTATCTATCTATCATCTATCTATTATCTATCTATCTATCTATTATCTATATTTTATCTATCTACTAATGAATCAATCTATCTATATCTATCTATCGAAAATTAGAAAAAACAGGCAGCATTCCAAAAATTAAAGTGAAAAAAACGTGGCTTTACTGATCCACTAGTAAATCCATCCATTAGCTGCTAATGGATCAGTAAAGCCACGTTTTTTTCACTTTAATTTTTGGAATGCTGCCTGTTTTTTCTAATTTTCTATTTGTGGAAGGTTTGGACATCACCTTAACAAGTTTTATTGCACCCGGCTTCTTTTGGCAGTGCTGCCAAATTTTCTTTAACCCCTTAAGCCCCGCGGGTGGTTTGCACGTTAATGACCGGGCCAATTTTTACAATTCTGACCACTGTCACTTTATGAGGTAATTACTCTGGAACGCTTCAAATGGATCCCGCTGATTCTGAGACTGTTTTTTCGTGACATATTGTACTTCATGATTGTGGTAAAATTTCTTCGACATCACTTGCGTTTATTTGTGAAAAAAATGAAAATTTTGAAAATTTAGCAATTTTCAAAATTTTTATTTTTATGCCCTTAAATCAGAGAGATATGTCACACAAAAGAGTTAATAAATAACATTTCTCACATGTCTACTTCACATCAGCACAATTTTGGAACCAAAATTTTCATTTGTTAGGGAGCTATAAGGGTTAAAAGTTGACCAGCGATTTCTCATTTTTCCAACAAAATTTACAAAACCATTTTTTTAGGGACCACATAACATTTGAAGTCACTTTGAGAGGTTTTTATGACAGAAAATACCCAAAAGTGACACCATTCTAAAAACTGCACCCCTCAAGGTGCTCAAAACCACATTCAAGAACTTTATTAACCCTTCAGGTGCTTCACAGGAATTTTTTGAATGTGGAAGAAAAAAATGAACATTTAACTTTTTTCACAAAAATGTTACTTTAGACCCAATTTTTTTTATTTTCACAGAGGTAACAAGAAAAAATAGACCCCAAAATTTGTTGTGCAATTTCCCCTGGGCATGCAGATACCCAATATGTGGGGAAAAAACACTGTTTGGGCGCACGGCAGGGCTCGGAAGGGAAGGAGCGCCATTTGACTTTTTGATTGTAAAATTTGCTTGAATGATTAGCGGACGCCATGTTGTGTTTGGAGAGCCCCTGTGTGCCCAAACATTGGAGCTCCCCCACAAGTGACCCCATTTTGGAAACTAGACCCCCCAAGGCACCTATCTAGATGCATAGTAAGCACTTGGAACCCCCAGGTGCTTCACAAATTGATTCGTAAAAATGAAAAAGTGAAAAAATAAAACACTTTTTCATTTTTATGAATCAATTTGTGAAGCACCTGGGGGTTCCAAGTGCTCACTATGCATCTAGATAGGTGCCTTGGGGAGTCTAGTTTCCAAAATGGGGTCACTTGTGGGAGAGCTCCAATGTTTGGGCACACAGGGACTCTCCAAATGCAACATGGTATCCGCTAACAAATTGAATGGAAAATCGGCTCAATTTGCTAGCGGACACCATGTCGCGTTTGGAGAGCCCCTGTGTGCCCAAATTTTGGAGCTCCCCCACAAGTGACCCCATTTTGGAAACTATACACCCCAAGGCACCTATCTAGATGCATAGTGAGCACTTGGAACCCCCAGGTGATTCACAAATTGATTCGTAAAAATGAAAAAGTGAAAAAAAAAACACTTTTTCATATTTATGAATCAATTTGTGAAACACCTGGGGGTTCCAAGTGCTCACTATGAATCTAGATAGGTGCCTTTGGGGGTCTAGTTTCCAAAATGGGGTCACTTGTGGGGGAGCTCCAATGTTTGGGCACACAGGGGCTCTCCAAATGCAACATGATGTCCGCTAACAATATGAGCCGACAATTTGTTAGCGGATACCATGTTGCATTTGGAGAGTCCCTGTGTGCCCAAACATTGGAGCTCCCCCACAAGTGACCCCATTTTGGAAACTAGACCCCCCAAGGCACCTATCTAGATGCATAGTGAGCACTTAGAACCCCCAGGTGTTTCACAAATTGATTCATAAATATGAAAAAGTGTTTTTTTTTCACTTTTTCATTTTAACGAATCAATTTGTGAAGCACCTGGGGGTTCCAAGTGCTCACTATGCATCTAGATAGGTGCCTTGGGGGGTCTAGTTTCCAAAATGGGGTCACTTGTGGGGGAGCTCCAATGTTTGTGCACGCAGTAGCTCTCCAAATGCAACATGGCGTCCGCTAACAATTTGAGACGATTTTCCATTCAATTTGTTAGCGGACACCATGTCGCGTTTGGAGAGCCCGTGATCTGCCTAAACAGTGGAGCTCCCCCACACGTGACCCCATTTTGGAAACTATACCCCTCAAGGATTTTATTAAGGTGTATAGTGAACATTTTGAACCCAGAGGTACGACACAGAATTTGTTTACATTAGGTCATCATATTGAATAAGTTGTCATTAGTCTTGAGCGCAAGTGCTCGCTACTTGAGTTTGCATCGGGTACTCAGGTATGCACCATGTACAGCGTGTGCTCGAGTGACATGCTCGAGTCCCTGCTCCACATGTTTCACGGTTATTAGACACCCAAAAAAAAACATGCGGGGATCGCTCGTGCATGGCAGGCAATCCCCGTAAAGTTTTTTTGGCCGCGAAGCATATGGGGCAGAGACTCGAGCATGTCACTCAAATACCCACGATACTCAATGCATACCAGAGCACCCGATGCAAACTCAAGTAGCGAGCACTTGCGCTCAACACTAGTCACCATATCGTCATCTTTTTTCTTACTTTTGAAAAAAATCACAACCCTAACCCCAACCCTAACCCCAACCCCAGCCCTAACCGTAGCACAACCCTAACCGTAGCACAACCCTAACCCTAGCACAACCCTAACCCTAGCACAACCCTAACCCTAGCACAACCCTAACCCCAAACCCAGCCCTAACCCTAGCCCAATCCTAACCCAAGAGTTTACTTTTGACGCCGTTCCTCGTGCGGTATAAGTGATTAGATGACTTTATTCTTTGGGTCAGTGTGATTACAGCAATACCAGAATCATATGAGGTTTTTATGACTGACAGCTGTCACACACAAAAAGACGCATTTTTGGAAAATCTCGTTTTTGCATCGCCATATTTTGAGAGCTATAATTTTTCCAGCTTTTGGCAGACAGTCATGCGACGGCTCGTTTTTTGCGGGATGAGTTGACGTTGTTATTGGTGCCATTTTCAGGCACGTGACATTTTTTGATCGCTTTCTATTCCGATTTTTGGGAGGCAGAATAAACAAAAAACAACAATTCAGGAATTGCTTTTTTTTTTTTATTATTCTGTTCTGCATGTGGTAAAAGTGATAAGGCAGCTTTATTCTTCGGGTCAGTACGTTTACAGCGGTACCACATTTATATCGTTTTTCTATGTTTTGCACTTTTACATAATAAAAGCAATTTTATAGAAAAAAATATTTTTTAGCATAGCTTTATTCTGAGAGCTATAACTTTTTTATTTTTCAGCTGATGGAGCTGTATGGTGGCTTGTTTTTTGCGGGACGAGATGACGTTTTCAGCAGTACCATTTTTATTTATATTCGTCTTTTTGATCGCGTGTTATTCCATTTTTTATTTGGCGGTATGGTGATAAAGCATTGTTTTTTGCTTCGTTTTTTTTTTTTACCGTGTTCACTGAAGGGGTTAACTAGTGGGACAGTTTTATAGGTCAGGTTGTTCCGGACGCGGCGATACCAAATATGTGTACTTTTATTGTTTTTTTTTATAATAATATTTATTGATGGGTACATTATATTTTTATTTTTGGTGGATTATTTTATTTTTTTTTTTTATATATTTTTGCAATTTTTTTTTTTTTCACTTACTGACAGTTTTTATACTTTATTACTTTGTCCCACTATGGGACTTTCACTTTTTTTCCTCTGATCGCCTGCATGGCACAGGAATGCAGCACCATCCCTGTGTCATACAGGCTATCAGCGCTGCACAGTGAGAAGATTGTTTGGAGATGCACTGCGCATGTCCAAACAATCTTCCTGCTGTCTGGTGACCCGGATGTTGTCATGACGACATCGGGTCGTCATGGCAACACCCGGGAAGCCTTTGCAGACAGCGCTGGAAGCCGGAAGAGGAGGTGAGTATCTGCGATCACCTCCCCTTGCCCCCGCAATGCTGCGATCGGCTGCGATCGACTTCGATCGCAGCATCGCAGGGGTTAATGTGCTGGGAGCGGTGCAGGACCGCTCCTTGCACATAGTACCGGGTGTCAGCTGTGACAATCAGCTGACACCCGGCGGCGATCGCGCCCGCACAGCCTGTGCGCGCGCGCGATCGCGATGACGTACTAATACGGGTCTGGCTCTTAAGTCCCAGGGCACAGACGCGTATTAGTACGTCAGATGTTATTAAGGGGTTAAAGGTTCTGTGATATGACCGAAACGTCACCACATGGGCTAATAAAGTCCACACTCTTTGCTTATTAATGGAGTGCCTCCCCTTTTATCTTTATCTATCTCATATCTTTCAATCTATCTATCTATCCAGTGGCGTAACTAGAGTCCAATGGGCCGTGGTGCAAAATTTGGACCTGGACCCCCACCTCCATATTGGTCAGATGTATGGGAATTAGCAGCGTTCTAGATCCTATAAAAGCATATGTGTTCGCCCTCTATATAAAATGTCCTCCTTCCTGGCCCCTTCCTGTAATCATGTCTCTCATCATGGGCCCCTTCCTGTAATAATGTCTTCCATCCTGGCCCCCATCCTGTATTATTGTCATCCATCATGGGCCCCTTACAGTACACCGCGTGCAGAATTATTAGGCAAATGAGTAGTTTGATCACATGATACTTTTTATTCATGCTGTCCTATTCCAAGCTGCATAGGCTTGAGAGCCAACTACCAATTAAGTAAATCTGGTGATGTGCATCTCTGTAATGAGGAGGGGTGTTGACTAATGACATCAACACCCTATATAAGGTGTGCTTAATTATTAGGCAACTTCCTTTCCTTTGGCAAAATGGGTCAGAAGAGAGATTTGACGGGCTTTGAAAAGTCCAAAATTGTGAGATGTCTTGCAGAGGGATGCAGCAGTCTTGAAATTTCCAAACTTTTGAAGCGTGATCACCGAACAATCAAGTGTTTCATGGCAAATAGCCAACAGGGTCGCAAGAAGCGTGTTGTCCAAAAAAGGCGCAAAATAACTGTCCATGAATTGAGGAAAATCAAGCGTGAAGCTGCCAAGATGCCATTCACCACCAGTTTTGCCATATTTCAGAGCTGCAACGTTACTGGAGTATCAAAAAGCACAAGGTGTGCGATACTCAGGGACATGGCCAAGGTAAGGAAGGCTGAAAAACGACCACCTTTGAACAAGAAACATAAGATAAAGCATCAAGAATGGGCCAAGAAATATCTTAAGACTGATTATTAAAAGGTTTTATGGACTGATGAAATGAGAGTGACTCTTGATGGGCCAGATGGATGGGCCAGAGGCTGGATCAGTAAAGGGCAGAGAGCTCCACTCTGACTCAAACACCAGCAAGGTGGAGGTGGGGTACTGGTATGGGCTGGTATCATCAAAGATGAACTTGTGGGACCTTTTCGGGTTGAGGATGGAGTGAAGCTCAACTCCCAGACCTACTGCCAGTTTCTGGAAGACAACTTCTTCAAGCAGTGGTACAGGAAGAAGTCGGTATCGTTCAAGAAAAACATGATTTTCATGCAGGACAATGCTTCATCACATGCATCCAACTACTCCACAGTGTGGCTGGCCAGTAAAGGTCTAAAAGAAGAAAAAATAATGACATGGCCCCCTTGTTCACCTGATCTGAACCCCATAGAGAACCTGTGGTCCATCATAAAATGTGAGATCTACAGGGAGGGAAAACAGTACACCTCTCGGAACAGTGTCTGGGAGGCTGTGGTGGCTGCTGCACGCAATGTTGATCGAAAACAGATCAAGCAACTGACAGAATCTATGGATGGAAGGCTGTTGAGTGTCACCATAAAGAAAGGTGGCTATATTGATCACTAATTTTTTGGGTTTTTGTTTTTGCATGTCAGAAATGTTTATTTCTAAATTTTGTGCACTGATATTGGTTTACCTGGTGAAAATAAACAAGTGAGATGGGATTATATTTGGTTTTTATTTAGTTGCCTAATAATTCTGCACAGTAATAGTTACCTGCACAAACAGATATCCACCTAAGATAGCCAAATCTAAAAGAAAAAACACTCCAACTTCCAAAAATATTAAGCTTGGATATTTATGAGTCTTTTGGGGTGATTGAGAACATAGTTGTTGATCAATAATAAAAATAATCCTCTAAAATACAACTTGCCTAATAATTCTGCACACAGTGTAATAATGTCCTCCTTTCTGACCCCTTCCTTTAATCATCTATCCAATCATGAACCCCATTCTGTTATAATATCCTCTGTCTTGGCCCCCATCCTGTAAGAAATGCTTCCATCCTAAGCCCCTTCCTATAATAATGTTCCTATCCTGGGCTGATTCCTGTAAGAAATGTCTCCCATCTTAGGCCCCTTCCTAAAATAATGTCCCCATTCTAGGCCGCATCCTTTAGTAATGTCCTCCAACCTGACCCACATTTTATAAGAAATGTCTCCCATTCTCACCCATTCCTATTATAATGTCACTATCCTTGGCCGCAGCTTGTAAGAAATGTCCCCCATCCTGGGCCCGTTTTTATTATAATGTCCCCATCTTGGGCTGCCTCCTGTAAGAAATGTCCCCCATCCTGGGCCCCTTCCTATTATAATGTCCCCATTCTGGGCTGCATACTGTAATAATGTTCCCATCCTGGGCCCCTTCCTATTATAATGTCCCCATTCTGGGCTGCATACTGTAATAATGTCCCCTTCCTGGGCCCCTTCCTATTATAATGTCCGCATCTTGGACCACCGCCTATAAGAAATGTCTCAATCCTAGGATTCTCCCTATTCCCATCTTTCAGGCAGCCCCCCCCCCCCCCCCGGAGGTCTGCAGATGGGAACAGTGCTCAAATGACATGGGAACAGCATGTGAAAGACCCATGGAAACATCTCTGACTCCCAGATCACTGGTGTCAACAATGTTGTCAGAGGTATTACACCACTTTTACAGACTCACAATACAACATTGGAGGAAGGAACATTCTTTCAAGGGTAGTGACTTGTATATAAGGCAAAATAAATGAACGAAAACAAAAATGCTCCTCCACACCTCGGGCTATGTTCACACGTAGCGTATTTGATGCGTTTTTGCAATTTTCCATTGCTTTCACCGGTGAAAAATACTTTCACCGGTAAATGTCATTTTAACATTTTACTACTTTATCTTGCCATGTGGTGTGTGAGATATCATCAGACACATCCTCTGAAAGTCACACTATTTTTATATGGCCATGAGGCAGCCCTTACTATTCTTAAAGGACCAGCAGTCAGCTATGCTTTGTTGTTCCCATTATTAAAGAGTGGGCCTCCTATAGTGTTATTTGGTATGCAGTGACTGCAAGGGCTGCCAGAAATTTGCACGCACCCCAATACCCCTTTGAAGAGACATAGAGGAGGGCCTCAGTAAAAAAAATGTTCCCATTATAAACGAGTGGGTCTCCTATAGTGGTAATGTCCATGCAGTGACTGCAAGGGCTGCCAAAATGTTGGAAAAACCCCAATAACAATTTAGAGCACATAGAGCTGGGCCACAGTAACGACATGTTCCCATTAGAAAGGAGTGGGTCTGCTATACAGTTATAGGGTATGCAGTGAGTCCAATGGCTGCAAAAATTTAAGAAAAACCCCAATACCAATTTAAAGACACATAGAGCTGTGCCACAGTAACAACATGTTCCCATTAGAAAGGAGCCGGCATGCTATACAGTTATAGGGTATGCAGTGACTGCAACGGCTGCCAAAAATTTGGAGTAACTCCAATGCCCCTTGAAAGAGACATAGATATTGTGATAAGGTAGATATTGTGGTGATATGGTGTGGAGAATGAGAATGGGGAGAAGGAGGAGGACAAGAGCAAATAGACAAAATCAGGAAGCGTATACCCATGTCTGGGTGTGAAGACAGAGTTGCATGCGAATAGTTAGACCTCCCAAAAAAAAGACACTGTATTTGAGTTTGTGCTACGCTGCTATCATTTGGTGGTGCTGAGAACTCTGGCCCAATCCAGCCCTTGTTCATTTTTATAAGAGTCAGCCTGTCAGCATTTTCAGTTGACAGGCAGATGCGCCTATCGGTTAAAATTCCACCAGCGGCACTAAAAACCCGCTCTGACAAAACGCTAGCAGCAGGGCAGGCCAGGACCACCAAGGCGTAGAGAGCCAGTTCATGCCACGTGTCCAGCTTGGATACCCAATAATTATAAGGCACAGAGGAATCATGGTGGACGTTTGTACGGTCGGCAAGGTACTCCCTCAGCTTCTTCCGAAACTTCTCCTTCCTTGTGAGAGTCCTCCGCTCCTCAGGGCCTGTGCGATAAGGAGGTCTGAGAAAACTGTACCAGAACTTTGACAGAGTTCCACTGCCTCTGCTGGGTTGCATTTGTGTCTCTCGCCTATACTCCTTGGTTGTCCAGCAAACCGTGACCTCTGCCACCAGTGTTTTCCGATGGGAATTTTTTTAATAATTCCGCAACAAGGGCATTCTGGTACTGCCCCATTTTATTAGGCCTGTCCGGCAAGGGAATGAGAGACAGAAAGTTCTCCTTGTAGCTTGGGTCTAGAAGTGTCACCAACCAGTAATGACTGTCACCTAAAATTTGGACAATGCGAGATGTCACAGGAAAGGCATCATAACATAAACTCAGCCATGTGTGCCAGACTGCAAAGAGGCAAGACTTCCGTGTCCTCACCAAGAGGACGACTGACCATGCTCTCCTCCTGATTCTCCTCATCATGCTCTGCCTGCAATGCATCCTATTTAATTGTGAGGAGAGAGCGTTTCAGAAGACAGAGAAGTGGCATGGTGACGCTAATTATGTCATCATCGCCGCTCACCATCTTGGTGGACTCCTCAAAGTTTTGGAGTATGGTAGAGATGTCTGCCATCCATGTCCACTCCTGAGGTCTTATGTGTGGAGTCTGACCTGAATACCGACAGCCGTGTTGATGCTGGTAGTCAACAACTGTCAACAACTGCCCTCTTCTGCTCACAAATCCTTCCCAGCATCTGCAATGTAGAGTTCCAACGAGTGGGGACATCGCACACCAGTCGGTGACCTGGAAGCTGCAAATGCTGCTGAAGCATGGCAAGGGAGGATGAAGCTGTAGCTGACTTTCTAAAATGGGCACACACGCGGTGTACTTTGACAAGCATATGCGACTGATCTGGGTAGGTTTTGAGAAACTGCTGAACCACGAGGTTAAGCACATGGGCCAGGCATGGTACGTGTGTGAGCTTGCCTCGCTTTAGAGCCGCCACCAGATTCCGGCCATTGTCACACACGACTATGCCTGGCTGTACATTCAGCGGTGTCAGCCACAGATCTGCCTGCTCTTTCAGAGCTGTCCACAACTCTTCAGCGGTGTGCGGTTTGTCACCTAAGCATATTAGCTTCAGCACAACCTGTTGCCGCTTGGACGAGGCAGTGCTGCAGTGCCTCCACCTTCTGACTGATGTGATCATTTCGGAGATGGAGGCTGAAGAGGAGGAGAAGCAGTAGCTGTAAAATGTGGGGGCAACCCTGATTGAACCAGGGCCCACAATCCTCGGCGTCGGGATGACCACATGGGCCCGACATGGTACGTGTGTGAGCTCACCTCGCTTCAGAGCCGCCACCAGGTTCCGGCCATTGTCACACAAGACCATGCCTGGCTGTAGGTTCAGCGGTGTCAGCCACAAATCTGTCTGCTCTTTCAGAGCTGTCAACAACTCTTCAGCGGTGTGTGGCTTGTCACCTAAGCATATTAGCTTCAGCACAGCCTGTTGCCACTTGACCAAGGCAGTGCTGCAGTGCTTCCAGCTTCCGATTGATGTGGTCATTTCGGAGATGGAGGCTGAGGCGGTGCAGGAGCTGTAGAATGTAGGGACAACCCTGATTAAGCCAGTGCCCGTAATCCTCAGCGTCGGGAGGACGTGTTCAGTCCCAAAGTCCGACTGGGTCTCGACTTCCACTATATTAACCCAGTGTGCCGTCAGCGAGATGTACCGTCCCTGCCCACATGCACTTGTCTACGTGTCCTTTGTTAGGTGGACTTTCCCAGTAACTACGTTGTTGAGGGCAAGGCTAATGTTGTGGGACACGTGTTCGTGCTCGGCACACTGGGAGAAATAGTGGCAGCTGGGGACCGAGTACTGAGGGACAGTTGCCGCCATCAGGTTGCAGAAAGCTTCCGTCTCCATGAGCCTAAAAGGCAACATTTTGAGTGCAAGCAGTCTCGAAATGTGTGAATTTAAAGTGTGTATCCTGTGGGGCGTTGGCTGCATATTTGCACTTGCGTTCCAAGGACTGGGGTAGGGACAACTAAACTCTGCGCTGGGACAATGACGTGGACGTGCTTGCTGATGGTACTAGTTGAGAGTGTGCAAAGATACATGCAGGGCGGGAGGCATCTTCGCATGCACCATCGACAGAGGATTGGTGTGCACGCACAACAGCAGAAGAAGCAGTGGTGTCACCTGCAGGCACTGTTTCTGGACCCTGGGGTTCGGCACATTTAAGGGTTCCATGCTGGTGGTGGCCAGGCTGCTAGTTTTACTACCCCTGCTGATACTGTCCTGGCAGGTGGTGCAAATGGCCTTTTTGGGGTTATCTGCAGAGTCTTTAAAAAACAATCAGACTCGAGAAGACCTAACAGTTGTACTGGCAACTTCCTTCGTGTTGGCGTTACGAGGAACTCTTTCCCGCCTTGTGTGTGCGGCCACCACACTGCTTCTTCCTGCCTGTTGTGGTGCTACGCCTCCTTTCCCCTGTGTGCTGCTGTCCTTGCTCTGCATGTCCCCCTGCCAGGTTGGGTCAGTTACTATATCATCCACCACCTTGTCTTCCACTTCCGCTCCCAGGTCCTCCTCCTGACTTTCCGGCAATTTTATCTCATCATCATCATCCACCTCTTGCACATTTTAAATAGCAGGCCTTTAATTTACTAATACTATTCTTCACAGAGACCTAGTGTGAATAGCTTGACTGACACACTGCAACGAAATGCAAGGCAGAAATGGCTGATTTTGGAACACAGTTATATGTGTGATACGTCTGACAGAGAACCACAGTTTTAAATAGCAGGCCTGTAATTTACTAATACTATTCTTCACAGAGACCTAGTGTGAATAGCTTGACTGACACACAGCAACGAAATGGAAGGCAAAAATGGCTGATTTTGGAACACAGTTATATGTGATATACGTCTGACAGAGAACTACAGTTTTAAATAGTTTAGTAATACTATTTTTCGTAGAGACTTAGTGTCAATAGCTTGACCGACACACTGCAACAAAATGAAAATGTAAGCCAATATTTTCCACGTTCAGTTCAAATTTCTGGATTTTTATCGTTGTAATATGGAAAAGATCTGGCTTTATTCTGCAGTGCTAAAAAGCAAATTGAGTAGAAAAAATGTGTACTCTGGATTGCTTTTTAAGCAAATAATCAGGATTAAGATTAAAAAATTGTCCCTGGCCCCTGATATATGGGGCTATGTCTACAAATATATGTCAGAACAGCAGCAGCAGACAGAATGTTCAATGGACCCTCTTGTGCTGTATCATGCACTGCAGTCTGCTACATGCACTGCCTGCCTGCCTAACTCCTGCTATCACCTTCATCACTGAAAATATGCACCTGGATTGGTCCTCAGAAGGACTGTTAGTTCAGATGGATATACACACGTGGTCAAAATTGTTGGTACCCCTCGTTTAATGAAAGAAAAACCCACAATGGTCACAGAAATAACTTGAATCGGACAAAAGTAATAATAAGTTAAAAATCTATGAAAATGAACAAATGAAAGTCAGACATTGTTTTTCAACCCTGCTTCCACAGAATTTTAAAAAAATGAAACTCATGAAATAGGCCTGGACAGAAATGATGGTACCCCTGAAAATAATGTGACAAAAGGGACATGTTAAATCACGTTGTGTCCACTAATTAGCATCACAGGTGTCTACAATCTTGTAACCAGTCAGTGGGCCTGTATATAGGGCTACAGATACTCATTGTGCTGTTTGGTGACATGGTGTGTACCACACTCAACATGGACCAGAGGATGAAAAGGAAAGAGTTGTCTCAGGAGATTAGAAAGAAAATTATAGGCAAGCATGTTAAAGGTAAAGGTTATAAGACCATCTCCAAGCAGCTTGATGTTCCTGTGACTACAGTTGCACATATTATTCAGAAATTTAAGATCCATGGGACTGTAGCCAACCTCCCTGGACGTGGCCACGGGAGGAAAATTGATGACAAATCAAAGAGACGTATAATACGAATGGTAACAAAAGAGCCCAGGATAACTTCTAAAGAGGTTAAAGGTGAACTTCAAGCTCAAGGAACATCAGTGTCAGATCGCACTATCCATCGTTGTTTGATCCAAAGTGGACCTCATGAGAGACGAACAAGAAGAACACCATTGTTGAAAAAAAATCATAAAAAAGCCAGACTGGAATTTGCCAAACTACATGTTGACAAGCCACAAAACTTCTGGGAGAATGTCCTATGGACAGATGAGACAAAAATGGAAGTTTTTGGCAAGGCACATCAGCTCTATGTTCACAGATGGAAAAATGAAGCATATCAAGAAAAGAACACTGTCCCTTCTGTGAAACATGGAGGAGGCTCTGTTATGTTCTGGGGCTGCTTTGCTGCATCTGGCACAGGGTGTCTTGAATCTTTGCAGGGTACAAAGAAATCTCAAGACTATCAAGGGATTCTAGAGAGAAATGTGCTGCCCAGTGTCAGAAAGCTTGGTCTCCGTCGCAGGTCATTGGTCTTGCAACAGGATAATGACCCAAAACACACAGCTAAAAACACCTAAGAATGGCTAAGAGGAAAACATTGGACTATTCTGAAGTGGCTTCTATGAGCCCTGACCTAAATCCTAAGGAGCATCTTTGGAAAGAGCTGGAACATGCCATCTGGAAAAGGCAACCTTCAAGCACGAGACAACTGGAGCAGTTTGCTCATGAGGAGTGGGCCAAAATACCTGTCGAGAGGTGCAGAAGTCTCATTGACAGTTACAGGAATCGTTTGATTGCAGTGATTGCCTCAAAAGGTTGTTCAACATAATATTAAGTTAAGAGTATCCTAATTTCTGTCCAGGCCTATTTCATGAGTTTCATTTTTTTTTAAATTCTGTGGAAGCAGAAAAGCAATGTCTGACTTTCATTTGTTCATTTTCATAGATTTTTAAGTTATTATTACTTTTGTCAGATTCAAGTTATTTCTGTGACCATTGTGGGTTTTTCTTTCATTAAACGAGGGGTACCAACAATTTTGACCACGTGTGTATATATGTTGTGGAATGCCTTTTACTAACAGGACATTCAATGCACCCTCTTGTGCTGTATCATGCACTGCAGTCTGCCACATACACTGCCTGCCTAACTCCTGCTATCACCTTCACCACTGAAAATGTGCACCTGGATTCGTCCTCAGAAGGACTGTTAGTTCAGATGGATATATAAATATGCTGGGGAATACTTTTACTAACTCTAAACAAGCAAATGTCTCCCTAGCTCAGCAGCACCTCTCCCTACTCTGAATGATTCCGGGGTAGACTGTGACGAGCATGGCGGCGCCAGGTGTTATATAGACCTGATGATGCTATGCGGCCAGCCAATCACTGTAATGCCCACAACCAACATGGCTACGGCATTACAGTGCATGGCAGGCAATCCCTGCATATTCATTGGCTCTCTAAAGAGCGCCAAACATGCAGGATGGGGACCCGAGTTCCCACCCATGCAACCCGGAAATACTCGCCGAGCTCCGAGCTTGCCGAGCACCGTGATGCTCGGGCGACTACTGAGCAGTGGTGAGCACATTCGCTCATCACAAATTCCAACACATTTAAAAAAAAAAAATTCCTCTTACCTTCCCATGCTCCAACATCGTGCAGAATCCTCAATAGATGGCGGAGAGGCCGGCTGCTGACTTCGGCGTCCCAGCCACTGGCAGCGCATGATGTCACTGCCATGTACAGCTAGTGAGGGGCTCTCCGATGTCAGCTGCCTCCCTCTGATTTCGCTTGTATTGCAGTTCAGGCACCTGGCAAGTCTCTGAGCTGCCATACACTTCAGCTGAATGTGCGTCACACATCCATCTGGATTACGTGCACAGGCTCGATTGCAGTCGCTTCCTCTATGATCGCTGTTGTTACACCCCTGTATTTATCATCTATTTATCTCCTCTCTATCTTATTATTATTATTATTATTATTATTATTAACAGCCTTTTGCTCAATCTCGAGCCATGGCGACTTGATGGATGAACGATCTGTAGGAAGATCGATCTTGTGCAAGCCTAGATAGGTCCACCAGGGTCTTCTCTGCCTTTATTCAATGGTATATATCTTATTAATGGAGTGCTGCCCCTTTTATCTTTATCTATCTATCTATCTATCTATCTAATATCTATCTATCTCAAATCTGTTTATCTATATAACAAATATTTCTTATCCATGTATTTCTGTATTGTGAGGCAGTGACTGGGATCGTATATGAGGGACGTTATATATCCCCCAGAATGTGTACAGAGACCTATTAAACACACAGCTGCGGCTGCAATGCAGGAAGAGCGTTGACCTGGTCAGGCTACCTGGCTAAGGCAGATTAAGTAAAACCCGGCAGGGCCTTCATTTCTTGGAGGAGGTCACAGGAGGCAGTGGGGCGGCCTCCTCCCTCCGACCCGGGTTTTCCAGTGGCTCTTGCCACAGGTCCTTTAAAAACCCTGCACTAAGGATTAGTGTTGTTCAGTGTTGGGACCTGTTAGGAGCATAGCAGGAAAGCTCGGCGGGCCTGTGAGCAGCTGAACCCACGCCTGGGAAGGCTCTGCACCTGTCAGGCTCTGAGCGGCCGGGCGCGGCCGTTGCCCCCGGCTACCGTTGCTATGGACTTGTGTTAACCCGGCTGGGAACCGGAGGACTTTCTGTTTACCTGTAAGTGACGCGCCCCCTGGGCCTGTGCTGTGCAGGGGATACCCGGAGCCGGATCGCTGGTGGGATGCTGGGGGTTGTAGTCTCCGTGTGGCGGTGACCCGGTCCGTGCCCAGGGTGGTCAAACCAGTGGCAGTCTATTGGTGTTATAATAAGTGTCCGACTACGCCACCCGTGGATTGCGGTCAGTGGGGACCGCCGCTGCGCTGCAGACCGCTGAGGCTGGTGTTGTATGCGCAGCCAAGTATGGGATAACTCCCCACGGGAGAAGTATTGCCTCAGGGCAGCTAATGTGGATGATGGTGGTAATGGTGTGAGCGTCCCAGTACTAATGGTGCTGGTGTGGCGATGAAACACAGAGACGTGTGGTTGCAGTTTCCAATGCTTTACTCACAGTTCTTTACTGGTCCTAGTCACCTCGGTACTGGCGGTGACTGCCCAAGCCGTCCTGCGTCCACCAGGCAAGGGGCTCGACCAACTCCCAGGCAATTCCAGAGCGTGGCACAGGACTCCCTTCCTTTCCTTTCTCTGGCCATCCCCACCAGTGACCCACCTTTGTCCAGCTTCCTCGGGCCTTCTGTCGGCGAATCCTCTCTCCGGTTTCCCTGACCCTATGTGGTATGCTTTCCTGGTGGATGTAGTGAGGGGTCGCACCAAGATGTGGTCACAACCTCCGGTTTTGGCTGAGGATTAGTCGCCTCCACCAATTTGGGTTCCGGTACCCTGCTCTGCCAACCCTTCACCCTGTATCTCCTGGGCATATGGGGTTCCTTCTGTCCTCGTGTCTCTGGGCCTTTCTCTGTGTTCCTGTTCCTTGCTTCCTTTCTTACTGTCCTTTCTGTTCATTCTCCTTTCTCTCTCTCTCAGGCTCCAGCCTCCTGACAAGGCCTGCCTGCGGAGCAGAGCCCATGCAGGGGCTCTGCTTCCTGTCTTCTCCTCTCACTCTTAGCTTCTTCTCTGCACTGCACACTGTTCTAAGATGGTGCCCACCTTATATACCTCCTTCTAACACCTGAGCCCAGGTGACTAGCAACCAATGGGCTCCTGCCTATGCCCAGAGACCCACCCCTATCTGCTCCTACACCACTGGGTGTACTTTCCCCTCCCCACTCCAGTCAGGGACAGATGCTGTCGTGCCTGCACTTCTGTCTAGTGGGAGCACCGTTGAGCTGTCCCTCGGAAATGGGGTGTGTGTGGTGCATGCAGCTTACTGAGCCCTGGTCCACACTGCATCCTTACCCGGGAGTGGAATATCACACCTCTGGTTTGAGGTGCAATACCCCTGTAGCAGCCGAGCCCTCGGGGTGCTACATTCCCCCCTGGTAAATCACAGCACGTCCTCGGGCTGGAAGAGAACAAAACAATTTGAAAACATACAAATTTTTAGAATGCATTCGCATATAAGACATTTAACCAAAAACTCATCCCTTTATGGGAGGTACTCTTTTCTTTCCAATGTTACTGGTATAAACATTATAAGACTTTCTTCACACACACATAAAATACCATAAACTCTTTTAGCAGCATATGAAACTTTTTCAGTATAAGACATTCTTAAGTAAAACATTTCTTTTTTTTTTTTTTTTCAAAAAAACATTCTTGAGTTCTGGCCGTGGTGTGACTTGTGACCAGGTGTTCTTTCTTCTTAGGGGAATGGCTGCTCTCAGTCCCCAGCCAGATTAGGAAAAAGGGATGGCTGTTCTCAGTCCCCAGCCAGATAAGGGATATAGGGGGTAACTTCTACACAGTTCTATATCAGTCCCAACGGGGACCACACTCCACTCAGCAACAGTTTCTATACCCTTACGGGTAACTATATACAGTTCCATTTACCGTTTACTGGTAACGGTGTCCTCCTGATGCTCCTTCCTCGTACTCTTCAGACCCGTCTGGGCCCTCAAGGTAGTCCATGTCTGGGCGGTATCGCAGCTCCTCCTCTGTTAGACGGTGGGCATGGAGGGCATACATTCCCTTTGCGCCCTTGTGCAGCAGGCCTTGCGGCGGGGCCTGGAGAAGGCCGCTGTTGATGACGCCCGGGGTCAGAGGGTGCGACTTTGGGCCTGGGCGCGGGCTGGTGGTGGCAGTGCCCAGGGCTGGAGGGCTCGGCTGTGGGGCTTGTTGCGGGGTCTGGAGCAGGTCGGTGTCTGCAGCGCCCAGGATTGGCGGCTCCACCAGGGGGCCCAGGAGCAGGCTGACGCTGGCAGCGTCCGGGACAGGGAGACTCCTCTTACCTGCTCCCGCGACCGCTCCTGCATCACGCGTCTTCTCCTGGCGCTGGTCGGGGCCCGCGATGGCTGGGGCACTGCCGATGCTGGGCAGCTTAGTCTGCTGCCGGTCCGCCATCTTGCTCTCCGTTCCTGGTGTCCTCCTCCCCCCTGGTGGACCGTGGCCTACCTTGCGTTGATCTTCCTCCATAGGCCGCAGCTCCGCAGTCGATCGTTGGGGTTGAGGACCTTGCGTCGCGCTCCTGTGACGTCAGCGTCGCTCCCTCTCCCTTCCAGGACCTTACGCAGCGTCAGCGCGTGGGACGGAGCTTTGGATCTCGCGCGCTTTCGGCGTCCACGCCCCTCTTCTTCCCGTGCGGCGTCCCGAAGATGGCGTCCGATGGCGGGAAGCGGCCGCGGATGGCGGGAAGACGGCAGAAGACGGCGGGAAACGACCCAAGATGGCGTCCGATGGCGGGAAACGACCCAAGATGGCGTCCGATGGCGGGAAACGACTCCGGACGGCGGGAAACTTCTCTCAGGTAAGCGCAAAAGTCTTCTTTTTTTTTTTACAGGCACGCAATACCCGTTAGTGGCGGGCTGGTAACGATCCTGCCGACTACGCCAAAGTTGACGCGTCCCCTGGGCCTGTGCTGTGCAGGGGATACCCGGAGCCGGATCGCTGGTGGGATGCTGGGGGTTGTAGTCTCCGTGTGGCGGTGACCCAGTCCGTGCCCAGGGTGGTCAAACCAGTGGCAGTCTATTGGTGTTATAATAAGTGTCCAACTACGCCACCCGTGGATTGCGGTCAGTGGGGACCGCCGCTGCGCTGCAGACCGCTGAGGCTGGTGTTGTATGCGCAGCCAAGTATGGGATAACTCCCCACGGGAGAAGTATTGCCTCAGGGCAGCTAATGTGGATGATGGTGGTAATGGTGTGAGCGTCCCAGTACTAATGGTGCTGGTGCGGCGATGAAACACAGAGACGTGTGGTTGCAGTTTCCAATGCTTTACTCACAGTTCTTTACTGGTCCTAGTCACCTCGGTACCGGCGGTGACTGCCCAAGCCGTGCTGCGTCACCAGGCAAGGGGCTTGACCAACTCCCAGGCAATTCCAGAGCGTGGCACAGGACTCCCTTCCTTTCCTTTCTCTGGTCGTCCCCACCAGTGACCCACCTTTGTCCAGCTTCCTCGGGCCTTCTGTCGGCGAAACCTCTCTCCGGTTTCCCTGACCCTATGCGGTATGCTTTCCTGGTGGATGTAGTGAGGGGTCGCACCAAGATGTGGTGATGACCTCCGGTCTTTGGCTGAGGAATCTGTTGCCTCCACCAATTTGGGTTCCGGTACCCTGCTCTGCCAACCCTTCACCCTGTATCTCCTGGGCATATGGGGTTCCTTCTGTCCTCGTGTCTCTGGGCCTTTCTCTGTGTTCCTGTTCCTTGCTTCCTTTCTTACTGTCCTTTCTGTTCATTCTCCTTTCTCTCTCTCTCAGGCTCCAGCCTCCTGACAAGGCCTGCCTGCGGAACAGAGCCCATGCAGGGGCTCTGCTTCCTGTCTTCTCCTCTCACTCTTAGCTTCTTCTCTGCACTGCACACTGTTCTAAGATGGTGCCCACCTTATAAACCTCCTTCTAACACCCGAGCTCAGGTGACTAGCAACCAATGGGCTCCTGCCTATGCCCAGAGACCCACCCCTATCTGCTCCTACACCACTGGGTGTACTTTCCCCTCCCCACTCCAGACAGGGACAGATGCTGTCGTGCCTGCACTTCTGTCTAGTGGGAGCACCGTTGAGCTGTCCCTCGGAAATGGGGTGTGTGTGGTTCATGCAGCTTACTGAGTCTTGGTCCACACTCCATCCTTACCCGGGAGTGGAATATCACACCTCTGGTTTGAGGTGCAATACCACTGTAGCAGCCGAGCCCTCGGGGTGCTACATAAGTTTTGCTGAATAAAAGCTGCTTATGTTGGACTTGCTTGGGTCACTGCCTCAGTTACTGCACAGTGTGAACACCGCCGCCTTGCAGCATCTATTTATCTATCTGATTATCTATATCATATGTCCTATCTCTCATTACTGTCTGTCTAATATTTATATATATTTATCAGTTTTTATTTCTGTCTAAAGAAATATATCCTTAGAAATACTATCCTACTGGATCAGGGAAAGAAAAATCAGGAAAAAATAAAAGATTGGTGCAATTCAAGTTCTATAGAATTTATTAGGATCCATCACAACCTTTGCTTTGCTACATTGACATAACGGTAGCAGTTTTGGCTCTATTGATTGCAGATATCAGAGCTATATCCACCTGATATAAGGGGCGTACAATTTCCAACATTTGTACTCTGAGAGCCTTCAGCAGGAAGCAAGTAGATGGAAGGAGGGGCTAGTAGGAACCAAGACTTCTAGTCTCCCTTTTTTGGTGGACCATGCTATTGCAATTAACTGAATTGTGATTTTGAAGGTTTTTTTTTACGTTTAATGCAATATATGGTAACTTATGTACACATCCCACCCTACATGTATGCAGTCACTACATGGACTAGTCACCTGGTGTATTAATGAAATCATAAGGCTGAAATCATCGGCTACAGTCACCTGAGGTTTTAGGAGACTCCATATCTCACTCTTGTAATGAAAGTCACTTCAGTATTGGACTGGGGTCCTTGGACCCTACAGTGGAGATGGGGTTCTCTTCTGCTGTTGGGGCTTACATGGAAATAGAGGCGATCTTATCGATTACTATTACTCTTTCTGTCATTGGCCGGCGTCATCTTGTACTCAAATTCATTATGACAACAGGCATTACACATGTGACACATACACTAAAAGGAGAAAAGCATATATCTCCCATTATACATCCATAGACATTACTATGGAGTCGGCCCCTCTGTAGATGTAACAGCTCCCGCTCTTCTGGGAAGGATTTCTGCAAGACTTTGGAGGTGTTTGTAGGAATCTTTGGCCCTTTCATTCAGAAGAGCATTTGGGAGGTCAGACCCTTGTAAGAGTGAGCTGTGTGGACATTGACATTGCTGCTTTATAAGCCTCCGGCCACCAGAGGTCCCTGTTGCCTCTAAAAGAAAGGAACTTTTTGGTGAACTTGTTGGTGTGAGTCAGCAAAAAGAGGAGCTAGACAAGAGAGAGGAGAGAGATGGTGGAGCTGCACTCCAAGAGCTTGGTGTGTGCAGCATGCAGAGATCATGATAGAGCTATGCCTGAAGGAGAAGCTATTCCTGTGACTCTGGCCAGAGAGAAGGAGCTACCTTGAAGGGACAACCCTTATTGGATGCAGAGCTGGATTCCTCCCCCGGGCATCTGAGAGACGTGAAGGACCCTCTGCTAGCCTTACAGACTGAAACCACGCTCCTGTGACAAGTGCAGGACCCTCTCCTCAGACTCCAGCTTCATCAGAGAGCAGTTACCGGCTGGTAAGATCTGAGCTCAGATATCACCACAGGATCCTGTTGGTACATGCAAATAGCAGGAATAGTTTGGCGCCAAACACCAGTTCTCAAAGACATTGGTTGTAGGCAGGTCTTGGGCAAAGCTCAGTTAGAGACTCCCCCCTGTGGTGAGATGGTATATAGCTAGTATAACTGTATTGTAAACATAGAGATTGGTTAAGTTTGTTAACTCTTGCGCTACACCACTGTACAGACCGCCTTGTGCACCCATCCGTTTACATCATTCCTCTGGGTAACGCTCAGTAACTGCATTAGGCAGGACGACTGGGTAGACAAATTATAGTTCTGTTGTTAGTACATCCTGGGCCTGCCGGTTGTGTAGCGCAAGGGTCCTAGTTATATTGAGCTAGGTGTGTGTGAGATTAACTGCTGTTCCTTATTTTCATTGCCGGGGCAACCCAGTTCCAGTCTTTAGTAAAAAGGTGTTATCCCAACAAATTGACTCTAGTATCCTTTGTCCTTGGTCCACTGTGCTCTGTGAGAGACCCCCCTCGGTACTCGGTCTACAACTTGGCATAGTCTGCAGGACACAGCGTTGCCTTGGACAAGGACATGGAGGGAGACGACACCATAGCAACGGTTGCCCCGGCCGGGCTACTGAATCCACCTCCCGCTGTTTTAGCTTCGGCGGGATACCTCCTGGCTGGCGTGCTATTACAGCATTTGCCGAAGTATGACGGTAAAAATATGTTGTTGCAAGATTGGACAGAAAGGGTGCAGAGTGTGCAATTTGATCCCGAGGTTGAGAGCAGAGATAGCATTGAATGCACTAGAGGGTGACGCCAGGCGGACATTAATGGTCAGGCCTGAGTCTGAACGAGACACCTTAGATAAGATACTTTCACTGCTGGAGGGAACCCATGGGTATAGGGGTGTCACAGTGACGCATCTGCGAAGTTCTTTTTTTAATCGGCCGCAGCGTGAGGGCGAGACTCTAATGCAATACTCCAATGCTTTGCAAGAAACGCTGAATGAAATTCAACGGCGGGACCCTAAAGCCATGGGAGCTTTCCTGGAAGTGGACAGGCTGTTGCGGGATCAGTTAGTTTCTGGGTTAGCCAATAAATTCTTACAGGACAAGTTACGGGAGATGACCCGGACGACGGCCGATATGACCTTCTACCAGATCTACCTCGCCGCAATAGAAAGAGAAGAAGAGTCCATGCCCGTGACCGAGAAAGTTGTAAGTAGCGCACTGGTAACGCAAGGCCGGACAGGATCCGAAGACCCGGATAACTTGAAGGATGTGGTGCAGGCTCTGCGCACAGAATTGAAGGATCTTCGACTAGAGGTGTCCCAGATGAGGGCGAGATCTGTGTGACCCAAGGGACGACCCCACCCTCGCGAGCTCCTCCGTCAGCCCCGACTTGGCTGCGGAGGCGGAACCAGGGGAGCGCTTCTGGTATTCAAAGATTCAGGGGGCCCCTCTGTTGGAGTTGTCAACAATATGGTCATCTTGCCAGAGACTGCGATGCCAGGACCGACTCAGATGTGGTGGCTCTAGTGTTAAACTACAAACTGCTGAAGTAGCTGGGCGTCCTGCAGCGGCCCCCAATCAACCAAGCCCTTCATGTGGAGAATGTGACTTGTATTCCTGCAGTCCAGTGCTAGAGGCTGATTTTGAAGGACAGAAGGTAAGGTGTCTTGTGGACACTGGGTCTGAATGCACCATCATGCCCCTTGAGGTCTTTGAGAATTGTTTCGGTCATATGATGGAGCCTTAAGACGGCAGCGTTATTCGACTTACAGCAGCCAACAATGGACAATTGCTTATTGCTTGTGAAGGGAATTGTGTGGATGAGAGTGATGCTATGCGGCCAAGACATCAGTACAAAAGGAGTGGTCCTGGTCGATCATCCCCCTACGCGAGGAATGGACGTAACCTTGGGGATGAACGTATTACGAGATCTGGATCACCGTCTGTTTGATAAGGAAGGACAACGATACTGGCAATGCGCTACTGCTCACCGGCCAACCCAGAGGGTCCTTCAGCGGATGGTGAGAAGTTGTGGCTTTCAGAGAAGTGCCCCGTCTGGCCGACCGGTAGGTCTCATCAGGGTTCCCTTCCGTGCACTGGTGGTGATCGCACCGAACAGAGAACAACTTCTGATGTTGCCTGTAGGAACCTCTTGTAGGCTGAAAGGTCTGGAAGTACTGATTGAGCCAATGTTTGACGAGTCGTCCCAGGCGAAGCCTTTGGTCGCCCGTGCACTAGCGACAGTGAGAGATGACTGCGTGCCTGTCCATTTCATTAACGTGCTGGACAGGGAAGTTACTATACCCGGGAGTACATTACTGGCAGAAGTCTATGTGCCTGACAGAGAGATACTCAGAAGAACAGGGTTTGAACTCTGGCCTGATAGGAGGTCCACCTGGACTTATGCTGTTGAGTTGACCAGGAAGGAAGACCCGACTGCTGAGTGGAACGGCTGAATCATGATGGATCGGATGGGAGTGGATAGGAGGACCCTGACTCTTGCTCAACAGAGGCTCCTGGAAGAGACCCTATGGGAATTCCAGGAGGCCTTCTCCCGCCATGGCGAAGATTTTGGGTGTTCCTCTACCATCAAGCATGGCATTCCAACCGGGGTCACGCCCCCAATTCCGGAACGTTGTCGACAGATCCTTCCGAAGATGTATCAAGAAGTAAAGAACATGGTAGCCAACATGCTGCAGAATGAGGTCATACGAGAGAGCCAAAGTCCATAGGCAGCGCTCGTGGTCTTAGTACTTAAAAAGGATGGGTCCATTCGATTCAGTGTCGACTATAGAAAACTGAAAGCTCACACTGAACGGGATGCCTACCCTCTTCCCCGGATTGAAGAATCACTATCTGCACTGGGTCGAGCTAAGTACTTCTCAACCCTCGACTTGGCCAGCGGATGCTAACAAGTCCTGGTGGCTGAGAAAGACAAGACAAAGACGGCGTTCATCCTACCTATGGGACTCTATGAATTTAACAGGATGCCGTTTGGTTTCTCCAATGTGCCGGGAACCTTTCAGCAACTAATGGAACATTGCTTGGGCGACCTCAACTTTCAGTCAGTGTTGGTCTATCTGGACGACGTGGTGGTGTTTGGGACATCGTTTGAGGATCATCTTCAGAATCTTCGGCAGGTCCTTCAGCAACTTTATGACCATGGGTTGAAGATAAAGCCTCAAAAATGTCAGTTGTTTGAAGACCGTATCGAATACCTGGGTCATATCGTGACTCCCGAAGGAGTACGACCAGCTGTCAGTAAAGGTTGAGGCTGTCCAGAAGTGGCCTCAGCCGAGGACATTGGGAAAGGTGAGAGCCTTTTTGGGACTAGTGGGATACTACCGACAGTTCATCCCCAAGTTCGCCATTATGGTTGGGCCCTTGAATGAACTCCTGAGAGGCACAACGCGAGAACCCAAGAATTGCCCCATTCAGTGGAATTCTCGGCAACAGAAGACCTTTGAGGAAAGGAAAGCCGCCCTAACCAGCATATCGATCTTGGCCTACGCCCGATTTGATGCTCCGTTCCTGCTCTATACCAATGGGAGCCTGCATGGTTTGGGAGCAGTGTTGTCGTAGGTTCAAGATGGCCGGGAGAGAATGATTGCATGTGGAAGCCGTTCCCTAAGAGAGACAGAGCATAACCCCGCGAATTATAGCTCTTTCAGGCTAGAACTGCTGGTTTTGATTTGGGCGATGACTGAACGATTTGCGGAGTACTTGATGGGGGCTGAAGTGATGGTCATGATGTATAATAATCCACTGGCCCACCTGGAGAATGCCAAACTGGGGCCACTGGAGCAAAGGTGGATGGCACGGCTGACTAAGTTCAACTACAACATCAAGTTCTGGTCAAGAAGGGAAAATGGAAACGCAGACGCACTCGAGTTCCGATAGAGCCAATAGCAGGGAATATCGATGATGAACTGGAGGACACCGAGATGCCCCAACTGGTCCGATTTCCCCCCTTCTGGAACGTGGTACATTCAAGTGGGGTGGCCTCCGGAATGCCTACAGTGCTCGGGAAAACTACTGCAGATTGCGAGCGTGCCCATGATGAGAACAGAGATATAAGATGCGTGAAACGCTGGGTCAAAGCGAATATATGACCCAGGCCAGAGGAGAGAAAGAGATTGTCCCTGGAAGGTGAAAAACTGCTGCATCAATGGGATAAGTTGAAGATGGTGCAAGGTCTCTTATGTCGTCAGATTTACCTACCCTCAGAGTTGCAGCACCGTCAACAGGCGGTGGTTCTCATGGCGTTGGGTTCAGTTGCCGCTCGAGAGGCCCATGAGAGAGGGGCTCATTTCAGGAGCAAGAATACGTACAAGTGGCTACAGAGAATGGTATATTGCCCAGACCTAGAGAAGATGGTAGTTGAGGCGTGTCGAAAATGCCGAGCATGTGGGCTGAGCAAAAGTCTGGAAGAGTGAGCTCCCGTTCAGACCATCTGTACATCCGCTCCGTTAGAGTTACTCATGATAGACTATGTACAAATAGGGTACTCCAGTTTTGGACACTCGTATTGTTTAGTGATGACGGATCATTTCACTAAATACGCAGTGGCGGTACGTACCAGAGACCTGACCGCAGAATCAGCCGCCGAGGCAGTATGTCGCCACTTCATCCAGGTGTTCGGGTGTCCCCGGCGGATTCATTTAGATCAGGGAGCGTGCTTCCAGGGCACCTTAATGAAAGAACTTTATCGCCTTTATGGTATTGAACAATCAAGGACGACTCCCTATCATCCGCAGGGCAATGGAGCATGTGAACGTTTTAACCGCACCCTCCTGCAAATGCTGCGGACCCTGGGGAATGATCAAAAAGAGCGCTGGCCTGAGTACTTATCAGAATTGATGTGGGTCTATAACAATCGGGTCCACAACACGACAGGGTACTCGCCCTACATGCTGATGTTCGGGAGGACAGGCAGGGAGATTGAAAATCTACACATGCCTGATCCCATGGCAGATCCTCCTCGGTCTACTACCGCCTTGGCCCAGGAGCATCGGCGGCACCTGAGAATGGTACACAAGGTGGTAGGTGAGTGGTTCAGACAGGTGACCCATCATGACCCGAGACGGGTACAGCAGGAGGTGTTTGCCCCAGGGAAAAGAGTGCTGGTTCGAGTAAAACAATGGTCTGGAAAGTTAGATGATCGGTGGGAGGCAGTGCCATATGTGGTAAAAAGTAGAGTAGGCATCGATATCCCTGTGTATGAGGTGAAACCCATGGGAACTGGGGGGTCTACGAGAAATCTCCATCGCAACATGTTGTGACGGTGTCATTTTGGGGGACCGACTACTGCGGCTGCGACTCCTGAACCTGAGCAGAGGGAGGTGGGCCCTCTCATGGATGCTGATGGGTGGGTCGCATCCACTCCCTTGCAAATGGGGGGCCCTGCTGTTGTAATAATGCCCTCCAGAGAGACTGTTTCTCAAACTATGGTTCCCCCAGAGACAACATGCAAGAAGAGATGACTACCCCTGCTCAAATTGGGACTGCCCCCAGCATTAGTGCACCAGGGGAGTTGGCAGCCCCAGTCCTGTGTAGGACCATTCAGACTACCGCGGGTATTCCCCCACAATGCTGTGCGCAAAACGACTTCATCTGGGAAGGTGTGTCGAGGACGCCAACCTCTAGTGGGATGGCATGTAAGAGTGAGCTGTGTGGACATTGCTGCTTTATCAGCCTCCGGCCACCAGAGGTCCCTGTTGCCTCTAAAAGAAAGGAACTTTTTGGTGAACTTGTTGGTGTGAATCAGCAAAAAGAGGAGCTAGAGAAGAGAGAGGAGAGAGATGGTGGAGCTGCACTCCAAGAGCTTTGTGTGTGCAGCATGCAGAGATCATGATAGAGCTTTGCCTGAAGGAGAAGCTTTTCCTGTGACTCTGGCCAGAGAGAAGGAGCTACCTTGAAGGGACAACCATTATTGGATGCAGAGCTGGATTCCTCCCCCGGGCATCTGAGAGACGCGAAGGACCCTCTCCTCAGACTCCAGCTTCATAAGAGAGCAGTTACCGGCTGGTAAGATCTGAGCTCAGATATCACCACAGGATCCTGTTGGTACATCCAAATAGCAGGAATAGTTTGGCGCCAAACAACAGTTCTCAAAGACATTGGTTGTAGGCAGGTCTTGGGCAAATCTTAGTTAGAGACTCCTCCTTGTGTTTAGATGGTGTATAGTTAGTATAACTGTATTGTAAACATAGAGATTGGTTAAGTTTGTTAACTCTTGGGCTACACTACTGTACGGGCTGCCTTGTGCACCCATCCGTTTACATCATTCCTCTGGGTAACGCTCGGTTACTGCATTAGGAACCACTGGCTAGACAAATTATAGTTCTGTTGTTAGTACATCCTGGGCCTGCCGGTTGTGTAGCGCATGGGTCCTAGCTATATTCAGCTAGGCGTGTGTGAGATTTATTGTTGTTCCTTATTTGCATTGCCGGGGCAACCCAGTTCCAGTCTTTAGTAAATAAGTGGTTACCCCAACAAATTGACTCTAGTATCCTTTGTCCTCGGTCTGCTGTGCTTTGTGAGAGACCCCCCTCAGTACTCGGTCTACACCCTGGTGTTGGGGAGAGGCCGGGCTCACAATCTCTGATTTAGTCCATCACAAAGGTGTTATATGGGGCTGAAGTCCATTCTTTGTGTCATGTTTTTCCACCATACTAACCCAACCATGTCTGTATGCACAGGGCACAGTCATGGGGAACAGAAAAGGCCGTCCCAAGATCCGTCCATCAGATGTCAGATAGAGAAGTGTGATCCATCACTCCAGAGTCCAGTGGTGGCGGCTTTACACCACTCCATCCGAGCATGCAGCTACTCGGCCATGAAGCTCCCGGCAGAGGCGCAGTGTATCTGCTGATGTTAGGACGTCTGGTCTCTGCAGAGCGTTGGTGACTTTTCTGCTCTCTGCTCTTCAGCTGTCGGCCCCCCTCTCTGCAATGTTATGGGGTCTCCACTACATGGCTGAGTTGCTGTGGTTTCCTCCACTTCTCAATATTATCACTCACAGGTGATGGGGGAAGATTCAGGAGGAAGAAATGTCATGAACAGACTTGTCACCCCGGTGGCTCCTATAACAGGACCGCGCTGGTGTCAGTGAGCTCTGCACCACCGGCCTTTCTGTCACATGTTAGTAAAGGCAGATGGTACTGAGGGAGCTAGAAGTTATACATCAGGGATGAGGGGTCTGATGTTATAGACAGGGGGCGATGGGGCCAGATGATAAATACCGGGGTAGAGGGGCCGGATGTTATACACTAGGGGAAAGGGAACAGATGTTGTACACGGGGGGAAAGGGTACAGATGTTATACACCGGGGTTTGAGGGGCAAGATGATATATACAGCAGTAAAGAGGGGCAGGATGTTATACATGAATGCTCAAGAAGACCACCAGCCATATATGCTCATGATGACCACAATCAATGTATGCTCATGATGACCACAATAAATGTATGCTCATGATGACCACAATCAATGTATGCACTTGATGACCACCTGCAATGTATTCTCTTGATGACCACCTGCAATGTATTCTCTTGATGACTACCAGCAATGTATGCTCATTATGACCACCAGCAATGTATGTTCATGGTAACCACCAGCAATGTATGCTCATGATGACCACACGCAAGTACACTCTTGATGACCACCAGCGATGTATGCTCATGGTGACCACAAGCGATGTATGCTCATGGTGACCACCAGCCACATATGTTGAGCATAGCATTGTATTTAATCTTGGAGAGCCCTCCCCAATAATAGATAAAGGTTTAAGTGAGGAATTTGCTGTGGACTCCAACAGAAAAGGCTGCAGAAGATGACTTTACCAAAAAAAATTGGAGACAAAATGACTGTAGAACAGCCTTGTGTAACTATTCATCATTGTATTCCATTGTTGTAACACTGGAGCCTTATAAGATTTTAAGAGGATCATAACATAATGTGGTTTCTAATGCAGGGATCCCCCAAGATCAGTAATACACAAATGTACTCATCTTCAGGCAAATTATGAAGGTTGTGAATCAGGCTTCCACCTTTATTAACTCAGAAATTCCTCAGGGTAATCAAAGTACTAACCCATACAACCTCAGTAAGGTGATGCATTCCATCTTTTTATCCCAGCATGTCAATGTGGTGGTGATGCTGCCACTGGTTTTCACAGCACTTGATATCCATCACAATGGCAAATGCAATATTCAGCTTTTTATTCTAGTACATTCATCACTATAACTAAATGGCAACTTTTCCATTCTACAAATAACTGAACTCTGCTTTCGGCAGTATGTTAGCTGTTTCTCTCTCTTGTAATGCAATCCAAGTGAGGCGAACTCTTGGTGTAAGGTCACATACACATGACACTATTAAAATTGTATCATAAGAAAAAAGCGGAAGGCAGACTTTATACTTCAAATTTCCATCCGTGTTTCATCTTTTTTAACTGATCAATTGCTTGGAGTCAATGGATAGAAAAAAAGTTCTGGCAGTGGTACATGCTTCAGTTTTTAA
Organism: Phyllobates terribilis; assembly: GCF_046119375.1. Classification (NCBI taxonomy): domain Eukaryota; kingdom Metazoa; phylum Chordata; class Amphibia; order Anura; family Dendrobatidae; genus Phyllobates; species Phyllobates terribilis. The sequence goes on along the minus strand of NW_027362763.1, from coordinate 63,641,514 downwards.
AAACGGATGAGAAAAAACGGATGCAACACAAAAGAAAAATGGATGAAAGATGAGAGAAAAATTATTCCTTTTGTACGAATCTAAAAATGGATATGAATATGTGAATGTAGTGTTATACAAGCTCTTAGTCTACTGTCCAGACCCAAAAGACACAACATACTGTACATACCTTTATTTATTGCACAGTGCTTGGCACAGAATGTCCTTCCCGGGACTGGGAGAATAGTGGAAAAAGTTCACTAACTTCTTAATTATTTTCTCCAGCTGGCTCCTAATGAGCTTAATTAGCCAATTCAAAAAATGGATGGATGGAGTCCGAGTCCTCCGCCTTTTTCCCCCCCAAATACAATTATTACGTTCTACTCCGGGTTTTAGGCTAAGCTCAAGACTCAAAGGACCAATTTTGTCAGACCTCAGCCATGCTGAGCTTGTGTAAAAACTTATGATAGATCCAAGAGGATTCCTATGGCATTACTAAACACTGAGGTAAATGCTGTATGGTGGTCAGCTTTGGAGACAGTTGAAGGAGAACTCACCCTTCAAGCCCTATAGAAAGATCTTAAAGAATTTGAGAGGGTATTGAAGGCTCAATATTTTGTCCAAGGTTGTGCATAGAAGACGGGCTTCCCATTATGATGTCAGGTTTTTCCAACTGTGACAGACTCGTTTTGTATTCATGCCCCCCTACATATTCTTTCCATTGCCCTTAGGCCAATTATTCATCACCAAAGTCCTGCACAGGATTTGCCACCCAATAATCATGAAGATGGAACAAACATTGTTTAATACTTCATGTCTTTTCCATCACTCTTTGGGCAACTTGTCACTCCAGAAAGTAATCCTGCTCAGGGTTTCGCCAACCAATAGCAAAGAAGATGAGTCCAACCATGGCATACCCTTCTTTAACCAAGAACTTCTGTATAGTTCTCTCACCACACCTTTTCTATGACCTTTGATCCAATTCAGCCAAGATGAAAATCCTGCAGAGGGGTTTGCCACCCAATGTTTAAGAAGATAGGACTAACTATGGCTCGCCCCTTTGTTTCAAAGGACTTGTGTTTGATTCCCCATCCACACCAATTCTGTGATCTTTGAGCCAGATTCTTCAGTCCACTGTAAAATAATACTCAGGGTTTCGCCACCCAATAGCAAAGGAGACTCCTCTTACTTTAGACATTTGCACTTGTTGACCCCCTCCCTCACCATATGCCAATTCCATAGCCCTTGTGACAATTTTCCAACCCAGTGAGAAGTCCTTCTCAAGGTTTTGCCACCTGTTTCACCACCTGATAGCAAAGAAGATATGGCTCATCGCCATTTGTACAAGTTTGTTTACCCCATCCACACCCATTTTCATAACCTTTTGGTCAATTCTATACCACAGTGAGGAGTTTCGCCCAGGATTTACTCCCCAATGACAAAATAGATTGAACCAAACATGACTTTCTCCACTTTCCTCAAGGTTCCTTAGCAGCTGAACGAACTGCCACTATGGTATGCCCTTGCCAACACTTTGGTGGAACAGTTCGCAGGCATCCAGCTTAGGGACCATTTTAGGCAATAAATAAAAGTATCTTATTTTAAGTATTTAGCATTACATTAGTAACATTTTATTTTACCGGACGGGTCCGTCTGTTTCTAAAGTCCTCTCTGTGCTGTCAACACAAATCTTGTTACGTTGCCAGGTAAGACACGGTCGATACAATAATGCCGCCTGTGTTCTACGACATTGCAAGTGCTGTTCATAAGAACAAGAGCACAGACAGATTATCAGTGAAAAGATCTGTCTATTTTTCAATCCCAAATGCTTAGAACCCGCATAGAGTGCCAAAGCAAATCAGAAACACTGGCCGGGGGGAAAAATTTTGCTCTTTTTTTTTTATAAAGCTAATACGAATACGTTAAGAAAAACTCACAACTCAAAAAAAAAAAAACACAGAGATATATTTTTTTATCGGCAGCATTTTGTCCAAACAAAATCCTCTAAACGACGTGTAAATAGATGCAGCCGGGAAAATGGTCAAAAATATTTTAATGAAAACATAACATCGTAATCAGCTGAATCAGAATAAAAAAAAAATGGAATAAAATAAAAAGACCTGTTCATAGGATTTTCCAAGTCAAAAGTCTATGGAAAAAAAAGTGCTGGAAAGACTAATGTCCCCCAAGAACACATTCCTAAGGTGCAGCAAACGAGTTAACGACTTGATTTCTGACAACCTAATAAAATACAGACAGGGCCAGCGTCAACAGATTTTGGGCAAGGCATAACCTTGTCTGGAACACATGGGTCCTCAGGTCAGAATTTTTTTTGTAAAGATAGATCTTAAAGAAGGTTTACAGATGCCAGTTACATGTGCTTCATTGCTTAAAGCTTCGGCGTGGCCTGTAAGGTCAAATGTCCATTTTTGTCCCCCCAGAAGCTCCTGATAAGACTTATTTCGAGGAGGTCATTTTGTGTCAGGATTTCTCCAACTTTTGCTAGAGTTTTTGTCCCGTCAATATATCTATGGAAAGATGCAGTTTTTCTTTTTTTTCTCTGTCTTTCTCTGTCTTGAGATGAGTAAATCAGTTTGTTGCAAATCTAATTGATTCAAATTTTTTAGGAATTCTCTGGAGTCAGTGAATTTGAACAATTTGAGATTCACTTCATCCAAATTAGCGAAAAATGTTTTTACCATATTACATATTGCAGATTACGTCAGCGAAAGAAGGATCACATGACCTCAGGCACAATCAGATAGGCTTTCCCATAATGCCTGCAGCTATTACATCACATAGCCAATCTGGTGGGAATACTTTAGCCTGTATAAATGCTGAAGCAGGGAACGAAGCAGTAATTTTATAGCGAATCTCGATAGTGAGAATACATCACAGCTCACACCTTAGCCATAGTGATAGGGAGAGAAGCCCTAAAACACTGTACAAACTGTACAGATAGTGTGTGACAGCAGTGTAGGAGATTAGTGTGTGAGAAACAGGTTTTTGGTTACCACCTATTACCATCTGTTTACCCATAGACATACATATTAAGGTTCTGTTTCAGTTGAAGAGCTTGATACAGTCCTAGGATACCCTAAAGTGTTACACACATCTTTTCAGGGCAATTGGAGGCTTTACAGTACTTTTGATTCAATTTTTTTTTATGCAAAATTCTGCAAAACTGGTGATTTTAAATTTCAAAAGATTTGCCCAACTCTACCTCTCCCACATTAATGTCTTGGGACGTTGGTTTTTCATAACTTCTGTTGTTTCCTAGAATTTTTTTTGAACAAATGAAGTTCAAAATTTCCTTTAGTGCCCGTTTAGATTCAAGCTTGAATTCCATGAATTCCATAGATCGATGATAAGAAATGGATACAAACATTTGATAGGTTGCCATGGCAATAACAACTTAAAGGGGTTGTCTTATGAAACCAAGTTATCACCTATTGACAGGATAGATGATAACTTTTAGATCAATGGGGGTCCAATTGCTGGAATCTGCACTAAATGACAGAATGTAGAACTTTTATTTCCACTAGGATTGGGCGACAGTGCACATGCGCCTTCATATCCTATGGGCTGCCGAGTACTTTGCTTGGCCTTTTCCAACAGCTCCATTAAGAATGAATTTTTAAAGGGTAAACAGATGGTACTCGCTTCAAAGTTTTAGAGGGTCATATAACGGCCCTCACTTCAAATTTTAAGAGGGTAAACAGGCAGCCTTCACTCCATATTTTTAGAGAGTCATCATGCGACCCTTGCTCCAAATATTTAGAGGGAAAACAAGTGTCACTTGCATCAAATTTTTAGAGGGTCATCATGCGACCCTCACTCATAATTTTGTCCAGGGTGTGTGTGATGCCCTCTTTCATAACTTTTACAAAATGTGTATGAGGCCTACCACTACATTTCTCATATATATATACAGTCAAGGCCAAAAGTTTTGAGAATGACACCAAAATTATATTTTCACATGATCTGCTGGCCTCCGGTTTTTATTAGTGTTTGTCTGATGTTTATATCACATACAGAAATATAATTGCAATCATATTATGAGTACCAATAGGTTATATTGACAGTTAGAATGAGTTAATGCAGCAAGTCAATATTTGCAGTGTTGCCCCTTCTTCTTCAAGACCTCTGTAATTCTCCCTGGCATGCTCTCAATCAACTTTTGGACCAAATCCTGACTGATAGCAGTCCATTCTTGCATAATCAATGCTTGCATTTTGCCAGAATTTGTTGGTTTTTGTTTGTCCACCCGTCTCTTGATGATTGACCACAAGTTCTCAATGGGATTAAGATCTGGGGAGTTTCCAGGCCATGGACCCAAAATCTCTATGTTTTGTTCCATGAGCCATTTAGTTATCACCTTTGCTTTATGGCAAGGTGCTCCATCATGCTGGAAAAGGCATTGTTGGGCGCCAAACTGCTCTTGGACGGTTGGGAGAAGTTGCTCTTGGAGGACATTCTGGTACCATTCTTTATTCATGGCTGTGTTTTTAGGCAAGACTGTGAGTGAGCCGATTCCCTTGGCTGAGAAGCAACCCCACACATGAATGGTTTCAGGATGCTTTACAGTTGGCATGAGACAAGACTGGTGGTAGCGCTCACCTCTTCTTCTCCGAATAAGCTGTTTTCCAGATGTCCCAAACAATCGAAATGGGGATTCATCAGAGAAAATGACTTTGCCCCAGTCCTCAGCAGTCCACTCCCTGTACCTTTTGCAGAATATCAGTCGGTCCCTGATGTTTTTTCTGGAGAGAAGTGGCTTCTTTGCTGCCCTCCTTGAAACCAGCCCTTGCTCAAAGAGTCTCCGCCTCACAGTGCATGCAGAAGCACTCACACCAGCCTGCTGCCATTCCTGAGCAAGCTCGGCACTGCTGGTAGTCCGATCCCGCAGCTGAAACAGTTTTAAGATACCGTCCTGGCGCTAGCTGGTCTTTCTTGGGCGCCCTGGAGCCTTTTTGACAACAATGGAAGCTCTCTCCTTGAAGTTCTTGATGATGCGATAGATTGTTGACTGAGGTGCAATCTTTGTAGCTGCGATACTCTTCCCTGTTAGGTCATTTTTGTGCAGTGCAATGATGGCTGCACGTGTTTCTTTAGAGATAACCATGGTTAACTGAAGAGAAACAGTGATACCAAGAACCAGCCTCCTTTTAAAGTGTCCAGTGATGTCATTCTTACTTAATCATGACTGATTGATCGCCAGCCCTGTCCTCATCAACACCCACACCTGTGTTAATGGATCAATCACTAAAACGATGTTAGCTGCTCCTTTTAAGGCAGGACTGCAATGATGTTGAAATGTGTTTTGGGGGTTAAAGTTCATTTTCTGGGCAAATATTGACTTTGCAAGTACAGTAATTGCTGTTAAGCTGATCACTCTTTGACATTCATGAGTATATGCAAATTGCCATTACAAAAAATGAAGCAGTAAACTTTGGAAAAATTACTATTTGTCTCATTCTCAATACTTTTGGCCATTACTGTACACCCCCAAGGGTAGCTGTTTTTCAGCCCTCGCACTTAGTGTATAGGCTTTACCTGTCTAGGAATCCCACTCCTTAAAAATAGGAGGCCCTCCACTACGTATCTTCCAGGGTGTATTGCAATCCCTCCTTCTAATGTACTTGCAAGTGTACTTGCACTTAGTACATAGCCTTTAAGAGTCTAGGAATCCCACTACCTAATAATTTTAACATATTGTGTATGAGGACCTCCTTTATGTCTTATACAGGGTGCATCAGAGTCCCTCTCCCATCTAATTTTTGGCAGTTCTTGCATTGTTTGCATAGGCTTTGTAAGCTGGTTGATGACCCACTAACAATAGTGAGGGCCGTGCTGGCCCTTTAGCAATAGTAAGGGCCACATGCTTGCCCTGTAAAAATAGGATTTGTAAGTTTCAGAGTCCCTCCTTCATAAATTAAACAGAATGTGTCTGACCATGTCACACACACCACATCTATATATATAATCGTCTTATCCCGTCTGTCTGTCTGTCCAGGAAATCCCGCGTCGCTCATTGGTCCGGCAGCGGCCAATCAGTCGGGATACTTCTGCTGCGAGTGCCCGCGATGTCCCGGGTTCTCGCAGCGTAAGTAGCCGCACAGGCAGCGCCGCTCCCCGGTCCTCACCAAGATGATTCGATGATTGGTCGCGGTCTTCGGACCCGACCAATCACTGATCTTAGCACAAAACTTAAACACCGCTGTGCTGATTGGTCGCCGACGCTGCCCGCGACCAATCACCGATTTGGGCGCCAAATTTAAATATCGGCCGCGACCAATCACCACAGCGGTGTTTAAATGTGGAGCCAAGATCGGTGATTGGTCGCGGCCGATATTTAAATTTGGCGCCCAAATCGGTGATTGGTCGCGGCTGATATTTAAATTTGGCGCTCAAATCGGTGATTGGTCGCGGTCAGCGTCCGCGACCAATCAGCACAATAGTGTTTAACTTTGGCGCCAAGATCAGTCATTGGTCGCGGGCCAAGACAGCGACCAATCACCGATTTGTGCGGCAATTTTAAATAGCGTCCGCGACCAATTGGATGTCAGCGCCGCTGCCTGTGCGGATACTTCCGCTGCAAGAACCCGGGACATGAGCGGGCGCTCGCAGCAGAAGTATCCGGACTCGCAGCGCTGCTCCCCGATCCTCCTTTCACACCCTAGCCGCTGATGTCCCCACTGTATCCGCATGGTGTTACAAAGGTACAGAAATTTGTGTTAAAAATCGCTGATTGGTCGCTGGCGCTGCCCGCGACCAATCACCTATTTGGGCACCAAATTTAAATATCGGCCGCGACCAATCAGCACAGCGGTGTTTAAATGTGGAGCCAAGATCGGTGATTGGTCGCGGCTGATATTTAAATTTGGCGCCCAAATCGGTGATTGGTCGCGGGCAGCGCCATCGACCAATCAGCGATTTTTAACACAAATGTCCGGACCTTTGTAACACCATGCGGATACAGTGGGGACATCAGCGGCTAGGGTGTGAAGGGAGGACCGGGGAGCGGCGCTGCGGGTCGGGATACTTCTGCTCCGAGCGCCCGCTCATGTCCCGGGTTCTCGCAGCGGAAGTATCCACACAGGCAGCGGCGCTGACATCCATGCGGCTAGGGTGTGAAGAGAGGACGGGGGAGCGGCGCTGACATCCAATTGGTCGCGGCCGCTATTTAAATCTGCCGCACAAATCGGTGACTGGTCGCGGTCTTGGCCCACGACCAATCACGGATCTTGCCGCAAAAGTTAAACACTACGGTGCTGATTGGTCGCGAACGCTGCCCGCGACCAATCACCGATTTGGGCGCCACATTCAAATATCGGACGCGACCAATCACCGATCTTGGCTCCACATTTAAACACCGCTGTGCGGATTGGTCGCGGACGCTATTTAAATGTGGCGCCAAAATCGGTGATTGGTCGCGCCCAGCGTCGGCGACCAATCAGCACAGCGATGTTTAAATGTGGAGCCAAGATCGGTGATTGGTCGCGGCCGATATTTAAATTTGGCGCCCAAATCGGTGATTGGTCGCGGGCAGCGTCCGCGACCAATCAGCACAGTACTGTTTAACTTTGGCCGCAAGATCAGTGATTGGTCGCGGGACAAGTCGGCGACCAATCACCGATTTGTGCGGCACATTTAAATAGCGGCCGCGACCAATTGGATGTCAGCGCCGCTCCCCGGTCCTCCCTTCACGCCCTAGCCGCATGGATGTCAGCGCCGCTGCCTGTGCGGATACTTCCGCTCCGAGAACCCGGGACATGAGCGGGCGCTCGGAGCAGAAGTATCCCGACCCGCAGCGCCGCTCCCCGGTCCTCCCTTCACACCCTAGCCGCTGATGTCCCCACAGTATCCGCATGGTGTTACAAAGATCCGGACATTTGTGTTAAAAATCGCTGATTGGTCGCTGGCGCTGCCCGCGACCAATCACCGATTTGGGCGCCAAATTTAAATATCGGCCGTGACCAATCACCGATCTTGGCTCCACATTTAAACACCGCTGTACTGATTGGTCGCAGACGCTATTTAAATGTGCCGCCAAAATCGGTGATTGGTCGCGCACAGCGTCGGCGACCAATCAGCACAGCGGTGTTTAAATGTGGAGCCAAGACCGGTGATTGGTCGCGGCCGATATTTAAATTTCGCGCCCAAATCGGTGATTGGTCGCGGGCAGCGCCAGCGACCAATCAGCGATTCTTAACACAAATGTCCGGATCTTTGCAACACCATGCGGATACTGTGGGGACATCAGCGGCTAGGGTGTGAAGGGAGGACCGGGGAGCGGCGCTGCGGGTCGGGACACTTCTGCTGCGAGCGCCAACTCATGTCCCGGGTTCTTGCAGCGGAACTATCCGCACAGACAGCGGCGCTGACATCCATGCGGCTAGGGCGTGAAGGGAGGACCGGGGAGCGGCACTGCGGGTCCAATTGGTCGCGGCCGCTATTTAAATTTAAATGTGGCGCCAAAATCGGTGATTGGTCGCGCCCAGCATCGGCGACCAATCAGCACAGCGGTGTTTAAATGTGGAGGCAAGATCGGTGATTGGTCGCGGCCGATATTTAAATTTGGCGCCCAAATCGGTGATTGGTCGCGAGCAGCGCCAGCGACCAATCAGCGATTTTTAGCACAAATGTCCGGACCTTTGTAACACCATGCGGATACTGTGGGGACATCAGCGGCTAGGGTGTGAAGGGAGGACCGGGGAGGGGCGCTGCGGGTCGGGATACTTCTGCTCCGAGCGCCCGCTCATGTCCCGAGTTCTCGCAGCGGAAGCAGCCGCACAGGCAGCGGCGCTCCCCGATCCTCACTAATACGATTCCGCTCCCCGCTCCTCACCAATACGATTCGCTGATTGGTCGCGCTCTCCACACCCGACCAATCAGTGATCTTGGCGCTAAAGTTAAACACCGCTCTGCTGAATGATCGCGGCCGCTGCCCGCAACCAATCACCGATTTGGGCGCCACATTTAAATAGCGGCCGCGACCAATCACCGATCTTGCCGCCACATGTAAACACTGCTGTGCTGATAGGACGAGGACGCAGGACGCGTACAATCAGCGAGATTGGCGCCAAATTTAAACAATGCTCTGCTGATTGGTTGCGGACTCCAGCCGCGACCAATCAACGAGATTGGCGCCAAATTTAAGCAACGCTCTGCTGATTGATCGCGGTCGCTGGCCGAGATCAATCAGCAGTATTGGCGCAAAATTTAAACACCGCTCTGCTGATTGGTCGCGGTTGTCGGCCGTGACCAGTCAGCAGTATTGGCGCCAAATTTAAACCTCACTCTGCTGATTGGTCGCAACCACCGGCCGCGACCAATATGCGTTTTTTGTGGCAAAATTAAACAACGCTCTGCTGATTGGTCACGGTCGCTGGCCGCGACCAATCAGCAGCATTGGGGCCAAATGTAAACCCCGCTCTGCTGATTGGTCGCGGTCGCCGGCCGCGACCCATCAGCATTATTGGTACCAAATTTAAACCCTGCTCTGCTGATTGGTCGCGTCCGCCAGCCGCGAACAATCAGCGAGATTGGCGCCAAATTTAAACACCTCTCTGCTGATTGGTCGCGGTTGTCGGCCGTGACCAATCAGCAGTATTGGCACCAAATGTAAACCTCACTCTGCTGATTGGTCGCAACCACCGGCCGCGACCAATCTGCTCTTTTTGTGCCAAATTTAAACACCGCTCTGCTGATTGGTCACGGCCGGCGACCAATCAGCGATTTTGGCGCCAAATTTAAACCCCGCTTTGCATCGCTCTGCTGATTGGTCGCGGTCACCGGCCGCGACCAATCAGCACTATTGTCGCCAAATTTAAACACCTCTTTGCTGATTGGTCGCGGTCGCGACTAATCAGCAATTTTGGTGCCAAATTTAAACACCGCATTGCTGATTGGTCGCGGCCGCCATCCGCGACCAATCAGCGAGATTGGCGCCAAATTTAAACAACGCTCTGCTGATTGGTCGCGGTCGCCGGCCTCGACCAATCAGCGATTTTGGCGCCAAATTTAAACAACACTCTGCTGTTTGGTCGCGGCCGGCGACCAATCAGCGATTTTGGCGCCAAATTTAAACCCCGCTCTGCATCACTCTGCTGATTGGTCGCGGTCGGCGGCCACGACCAGTCAGCAGTATTGGCGCCAAATTTAAACACCGCTCTGCTGATTGGTTGCGACTAATCAGCGATTTTGGTGCCAAATTTAAACACGCTCTCCAGTTCTCACTAACACGGGCCGCTGATTGGTCGCGGCCGCCGCCCGTGACCAATCATCGATATTGCCGCCAAATTTAAACACCGCTTTGCTGATTGGTCGCGGTTGCCGAACGCGACCAATCAGCGATTTTGGCCCCAAATTTAAACACAGCTCTGCTGATTGCGCCCGGTCGGCCGCATACCTATTCTAGAATACCCGATGCATTAGAATCGGGCCACCATCTAGTGCCCAGATAAGGTAGTAAAATGTTAAAATTACATTTATGCGTGACTACCTTTTTACAATGTCATCCACTATAGTCATAGACCACCGGGAAATATGGTGATAGATGGCATGGCTATTATGGGGTGGAGGAGGCGGGGTTTTATTTTTATTTTTAATTTTGCCTTATATACAAGTCACTATACAGGAAGAAATGTCTCCTAACATTTTTTCCAATGAAATCCATTTTATGTTCGGTTTTGTATGTTTTATTATCAGTCCGTAAAAGTGGAGTGATAATCTGACAACATTGTTCCCAGCAATGACCTGAAAGTCAGAAATGCTTCTAGGCATCTTCCCCATGCTGTTACCATTCCATTTGAATGCTGTTTCCATCCATTTCAGTGATTTTCCTGCCCCCCAGCCCTCCTTTTAGGGTCTTCAGAAAAATCATATTGACTTCCATTATACAGTACTTGGTCCTCGATTCGAGCTCGTCCAAACTGTTCGATTTGAGTACCGAGCACTCGACTGTTTCAGTGCTCTCTCATCACTAATGATCTGTAATTGGCTGAGTAGGGAGGGATTGAGGTACACGTAATAAATAAATATTCAAGGGACCCTTCTTTTAAAAAGGTATCGTCAAACATAGACAACCTTTTGACCTTGAAGAGGACCTGTCAACAGATCAAAAGTGCTCCGCTTTTGCTCTTGTTTTATTCCTGCTCTTCCCGAGTTTACAATTTTTTTTTTTTTTAAATCCTCTATATAGTTCCTGAGAAATGGGTCTTTTTATTTAGTGCTCATTTTTATGATCTTTACCAAGGCGGCATTGCTCTCAAGATAATAATGCAAAGCATCCTAAAGACACGCCCAAGAGGATCCTCCCCAGTGAGTAATTGGTAATAGCCATAAATATGAGCACTAGAAAAGGGTCATATCTCTGGAACTGCATGGCGCATTTAAAAAAAAATACTCTGGAGACCACTGAGAATAAAATAAGAGCAAAAACTGGGCACTATTGACCTGGTGACAGGTCCTATTTAACATTGCTATCTACAATGGCCTCATCGTACTCACTTCATTTCTCAACCATTCAGAAGAAGTGTATATTAATCACACAACTGTATCCATATTCCTGGTAATATATAAATAAAGCACATAACTTGGATTTAAAGAAATATTAAAATTGACAAGACATCCTTTAAGAATCTGTGTCTGGCTTCAATACAAACCCTAGGATTTATTTATACAGCAGTGCCAGCTCATTCATTGCAGGGTGTGATAGCAGCGCCTCAGTCTAAACTGAAAGCAAGCAGGGAAATGATTTTGATAGTTTCACGATGGAACCCAAATCTCGTCCATCTGTGTCCTGACTAGTGATATGTTAATAACTGTGTGAGTACAGTTCTCATCTAAAGCCGAGTCATTCATTGGCACGTTGAGCTCATGAATTCTTCATTAAAGTGGCGTCCACTAAGTCCTACGCAGCGCTTTGTTAGGCAGTATGTTTGTTATTATACATGGTAAGTAGATGTGTAGACAGAAATGTGTAATACAGAGACATAGAGTGCAACCCAGAGCAAAAAACCCTGTGATAAAACATAGACAACCACAATAGTAGTTATATTCTTATACATAGGGGGCAGTATTATAGTAGTTATATTCTTATACATAGGGGCAGTATTATAGTAGTTATATTCTTGTACATAGGGGCAGAATTATAGTAGTTATATTCTTCTACATAGGGGCAGTATTATACTAGTTATATTCTTGTACATAGGGGCAGTATTATAGTAGTTATATTCTTGTACATAGGGGCAGTATTATAGTAGTTATATTCTTGTACATAGGGGCAGTATTATACTAGTTATATTCCTGTACATAGGGGGCAGTATTATATTAGGTATATTCTTATACATAGGGAGTAGTATTATAGTAGTTATATTTTTGTACATAGGAGCAGTAACATAGCAGTTATATTCTTGTACATAGGGGGCAGTATTATATTACCGTAGTTATATTCTTGGACATAGGGGCAGTATTATAGTAGTTATATTCTTGTACATAGAGGGCAGTATTATAGTAGTTATATTCTTGTATATAGGGGTAGTATTATAGTAGTTATATTCTTGCACATAGGGGGCAGTATTATAGTAGTTATATTCTTGTACATAGGGGGCAGTATTATAGTAGTTATATTCTTGTATATAGCGGCAGTATTATAGTAGTTCTATTCTTGTACCTAGAACCAGTATTATAGTAGTTCTATTCTTATACATAGGGAGCAGTATTATAGTAGTTCTATTCTTCTACTTAGGGGGCAGTATTATAGTAGTTATATTCTTGTATATAGCGGCAGTATTATAGTAGTTATATTCTTGTACATATTAGGCAGCATTATAGTAGTTCTATTCTTCTACTTAGGGGGCAGTATTATAGTAGTTCTATTCTTGTACCTAGAACCAGTATTATAGTAGTTATATTCTTGTACATAAGAGCAGTATTATAGTAGTTATATTCTTGTACATAGGAGCAGTATTATAGTAGTTATATTCTTGTACATAGGGAGCAGTATTATAGTAGCTATATTTTTGTACATAGGGGTAGTATTATAGTAGTTATATTTTTGTACTTAGGGGCAATATTATAGTAACATTTTTGTACATAGGGGCAGTATTATAGTAGTTATATTTTTGTACATAGGGAGCAGTATTATAGTAGTTATATTCTTGTACATAGGGGGCAGTATTATAGTAGTTATATTCTTGTACATAGGAGCAGTATTATAGTAGTTATATTCCTGTACATAGGGGGCAGTATTATAGTAGTTATATTCTTGTACATAGGAGCAGTATTATAGTAGTTATATTCCTGTACATAGGGGGCAGTATTATAGTAGTTATATTCTTGTACATAGGGGCAGTATTATAGTGGTTATATTCTTGTACATATGGGTAGTATTATAGTAGTTATATTTTTGTACATAGGAGCAATATTATAGTAGTTATATTTTTGTACATAGGGAGCAGTATTATAGTAGTTATATTCTTGTACATAGGAGCAGTATTATAGTAGTTATATTCTTGTACACAGGGGGGCAGTATTATAGTAGTTATATTCTTGTACATAGGGGCAGTATTATAGTGGTTATATTCTTGTACATAGGAGCAGTATTATAGTAGTTATATTTTTGTACATAGGAGCAATATTATAGTAGTTATATTCTTGTACACAGGGGGGCAGTATTATAGTAGTTATATTCTTGTACATAGGGGCAGTATTATAGTAGTTATATTCTTGTACATAGGGGCAGTATTATAGTAGTTATATTCTTGTACATAGGAGCAGTATTATAGTATTTATATTCTTGTACATAGGGGCAGTATTATAGTAGTTATATTCTTGTACATAGGGGCAGTATTATAGTAGTTATATTCTTGTACATAGGAGCAGTATTATAGTAGTTATATTCTTGTACACAGGGGGGCAGTATTATAGTAGTTATATTCTTGTACATAGGGAGCAGTATTATAGTAGTTATATTCTTGTACATAGGAGCAGTATTATAGTAGTTATATTCTTGTACACAGGGGGGCAGTATTATAGTAGTTATATTCTTGTACATAGGGGCAGTATTATAGTGGTTATATTCTTGTACATAGGGGGCAGTATTATAGCAGTTATATTTTTGTACATAGGGGCAGTATTATAGTAGTTATATTCTTGTACATAGGGTGCAGTATTATAGTAGTTATATTCTTGTACAAAGGGGGCAGTATTATAGTAGTTATATTATGGTACATAGGGTAACTATTATTATAGTTATTCATTTTCTTTTAGCAGGTATATTCTTGTACATAGTAAGCAATATTACAGTAGCTATATACTTCTACATAGTGGATTGGACTTTAGTAGCCATGTTTTTGTGCTTCTGCAATTCACTTCCTTTCCATTCTTGAAGCTCATACAGACATGCTTTACCAATGGAGTTGGGAACATTTCTTGCATTAATTCATTTTACTATCAGCAGTAACTGAATTTACCCTGAAATTACCCTTTATTGATTTCAAGCCGACTCGTGTCTAACTATTGTGTGACCTGTATTTTTAAATGATCCATACAGTGGAGCCAGTGCCTTGATGTCGCTTTCTGCAGACACCTGTGTGAAATATAAGAGCGTTATTAAGAAAAACAGACACGCAGCCTGTTTTCTTGTCAGCAGGAGAGGCTACCAGGTGTTTTCACATCAGTCACCCCGCAGAACGGACTTCAGATCACCTTGGCCAATTTACACTTTGAAAACTTTGAAAGGGTTTCATGTATCAAAATTCAGTTCTCGGTGCCAAGGTAAGCAAAATGGGGTCAAGACAAATGGAAGGAGGGGAAGAAAACCCCAAGAAAGTGTAAAGAAAAAGTTAGTTGTTCCAACTTGGCTGCTTCCTTGTAAAATAATTCGTTAAGCAGTGTATGAAAACAGGTAAGACTGTTCTGAATCACTGAGAGAGTTGGCAGAGTTTAGTGTTCCTGGCCTTGTACTGGAATTCTCGTGTGATAGAGTCCTAGGACACACGGAGGGAATTATATCAGAGCGACCTAATGAAACCCAGCATGTAAGGGTAACCATAAGTGACATGACCTTTTGTTACCCTCATCCTGCAGTTAAACTTGCAAATGCCACATAATCACATGAGACACTTTATCTGGGCCATTGCTAAAGTGAAAAAAAAAGAGCAGGGGTAAGAGTCACAACCAGGGCCGGATTGCCCATCTGGCAATTCTGGTAAGTGTCAGATGGGCCAGTACTGGCAGTTGGCTTCATTGACACATTTCACTTTTTACAGTATCCGTATCGTCAAGATGCGGGTACTGTTAAAAACTGTGACAAATCATAGAGCCTTTGGCTCCCTGCACCACCATTTACTCCGGCAGGCCACGCACTATTTTATACCTGTGGCCTACTGGAAGTAGAGACCACACAGGGGACACCAGGCAGTGATATCCTGCCATTAGGTTGTCTGCACTGGGCCACAGACTGCAGGGTGGGCAAAGATACAGTAACCGCTCATCATGTAGGAGAAGTTATTTGCTTGATTATGTTGCCGAGGCAAAGAGGGGCACTCTTACTATGTGGTGACACAGTTGAGGCACTATTACTATGCAGAGGCAAAACATGGGCACTATTATTATGTAAAAGCAAAAGGCACTATCATTATGAAGGGGAATAGAGGGTCAGACAGAGCACTATTACTATGTGGAATGACAGAGTAGGCATTATTACTATGTAGAGGTACAGAGTAGGGACTAATATTATTTGGAATCACAATAAGGACACTTTTAATATGTGGAGGCACAGAGGGGGCATTAGTAGTTTGTTGGGAGCACAAAATAGGTACTATTACTCTATAGGGTGTGACAGGGTCACTGTCGATGTATGTGAGGGGAGATATGTCACGGACGTTGCTATCTTCCGTGATGTGAAACCCAGAAGCTTATGTCCAGCATGTTAGGTGCTGAAGAGGTTAATCCGCCATGTTTGGGTTTTTTGTGAGTAGGTGTGAGATGGGCGGGACACCTACTCACCATATCTCCACCTCAAGGGTGTGGCTGGAGAAATTAAATCTCCAGCATTGAGTTTTTTTCCTGTTGTGTGTTTGGAGACAGAGGAGTCTCCAGTGAGATCTGGAGCGTAGTGAAACCTGTGAGGGTGAAACCCGCAAGTATATGGACTGTGCTACTGTGCTGTAAGTTATCTTTTTTTTTGCCATTTTGCTGGAAAGGCCCTGTTTATTTTGTTTGTGGGTGTATGAAGTAATAAACCAGCCACAGACATTGACCCAAACTGTTCCTGTGCCTACCTCTGAGAGCTCAAGTGAGTCAATCTGCTACAAGGGTCATTATTACTGTGTGAGAAACAATGAGAGCACTATTACTAAGTAGAGGATCAAAGGGGGCACTATTACTATGTGGAGACACAGATTGGTAATCACTGCTATGTGTAGGCATTATTACTGTTTGAAGGCAAAGATTGGCATTATTAAGATGTGGGAGCAAAATGGGGGCACAGAGGAGGTACTATTATTATGTGGCAACACAAAAGATCAATATTACTTTGTGAGAGAATTATTTATTTGTGGGTAAATAGGGTTCATTATTATTGTGTGGGGTACCAAAGGGGGTACTTTTACTATAAAGGGCACCATGGCAACATTATAAATTGCTAGGGCACTTTGGACGGTTATAGTAGTGTGTGGTTTATGTAGAGGTGGGGAAACGTTGGGAGAATGTAAAAGCTATGAATCAAAGATGTCTCTTGTAAAGCCTACCAAATAATACCACTATACAAGGTTGCAATAATACTTCCACATTATAACCACATATACACACCACATATTTAATAAATGATACTACCATACTGTTAATTAATAGCATGACCAAAGTATATCATGACCAAATATTATCACTGCAAAGTAACTTATTAATAAAGTCATACCAATACTGACATATCACGACCACGTATTGTCGCCACATAATTATTAAATAATACCACCATACTGAATAATGGCACTATATCATAAGCAAATATTATCACTGCAAAGAGATTGAATAACACAGTCCTACATTTACCAAATAATACCACTCCACAAATTCAATAAATCAAAGGTCATTTACTTTCTGTTCTCTTCTCCATCCAGCCCAGTCTGCCAGGATGACTCCTATCAGCTATAACTTAACTATGCAGATTCTACTGTTCCATAGTGTACTATACAATAACAGGGCTCCTCATAGTAATGATGACTACATGGGGCCCTCCCCTGCACAATAATAGTACAGTAATAATACCCACTTAGTAGTAACGTGGCGCGGGCGAGGTACTCATCTCTGGCGAGCTGGCACATTACATGAAAGTCGGGGTCCTGGCTGGGTGTGTGGCCTTGTGATATGAGGTTGTTACGCCTGTGCAGGCGTCATTGAACCGATGTTGCTCGTTTGCCAGGAACAGATGTATGTATCACTCAGTCTCCTAGTATTCTGGTCAGTCCACTGACCCGTCTCACCTTGATCCCTATGTAACACAGTCAATTCTTTTTCTGTCTCCTGGTGTTCAGAATCTTGCTATCTTCTGCTTTGACCTCCTCTCTCGGCTAAGGGACCCTCACGAACTGCAGCACTGAACACACTGGACCTTACGTTCGTGTCACGCACTGTGTAGGAAAGACTAAGTGCAACAGAAAGGGAAGAGGGGAAGGGAGCCCAGACTCTAGGGAAAGGGGGGAGTGGAGACCTCCTAAGCTGATCTGATATCACCCTGTCTCCCCTACCATCCCTATATTGGTTCCTCACCAATCGCCGCATAGGAACCTACCCCTGTATTTCCCTAGTGCTTAGCCCTGGATAGGGAAGGGGGGATGAGCACTAGTGAATACCCACTAACAACTAAAGACCACAAAGGAGACAAACACGGGGATAAGTAGCTTAGCTTGAGCCAACTTCAGAGAGATAACTCCAAACGTCCTCCTAGCACCAGAGAAGTAAAAAGCAGTCTGAAATAGCTCCAAGCGTTCACAAGAAAACATGTGAATATCACCAGCACCTTCCTGCTGCAAAGTGAAACTATTTAATTAGAGCAGGAAGGAGGTCGCCGCTGGGTCCCAGAGTGAAACAGCTAAGAAGGTGTCTGTAATGCCAAACGAAGAGATCTTCTGCAACCAACTGCAGGGCGACTGTCTGTCACATCTGACTCACCCGTGACAGTTTGTCTCTGTCACTCACTGGGCCTTAACTGACTTATTATCAAAAAACTGTGTCTGTCCTTTGCAATAGCCTCTCCCACCATGTGCTAGTCCCAACACTTAACTATCTTACCCTACTCACTGTCTGTTGCTGGACAAAACACTACAATGCATCACAACACAATTCACATTACACTTTACATTGTTCACAGCACTAATGTCTTCATTGGGGAACAGGGCAATATGTCCATCTCCTTACATAATGACCCAACACTGTAATAATGCCCCGTGTGAACTCTGCACAGCAATGCTGTCCGCTTAGTGACGTCAAGAGCAATAATGCCTCCACACACAGTGAAAGTGCCTTCCTCCATACTAATGATGCCTATATATTGTCATTTACAAAAACAATGCCCATTCACTAACTAATGGTGTCAACCACTTACCATTGGTGCCAGTGGCAGAAACAGATGGGAGAGGGTCCCTGTGCAAAAACAGAATATGGGCCCTTTTTTGAATCTGTGACAGAGACTGCTTGTTGATTTAGAGGTAGAAGTGGGCCCCCTACCTCTGGACCCTTGTTCATCTGCATACGTTGCACTGATGATTTGTTTGTCCTGGTGCCCTTAATGTCCTACCAATATGTAACAAAATTAATTTTTACAAAATGTTTCCATGATCGACAAAGTTGTTCAGTCACTTTGGCACTTTAGAATTGCAGCTTGTGAGATGCTGGGATGGAATTGTTGCAGATGCCAAGGCAATAGAATGATGTTATCATGCCTACTTTTGCCAAGCTTTTTCCCCAGGAGGATGTGATGATTTCACCACATGTTGATTGCAAATACATAGGGTCCTGATATCTTATAGGATGAAGGGTTAAAGTAGTTTTCATTAGGATAGGGAATCAGATCGATGGGAATCTGATAACCGACCCCCTGCCAATGGAGGGCAGGGCGGCTGTGTTTAAAGATGATTGGTAGATCCAAAGAGGATCGAATTCGAGTTGAATTTCCAGAAATTTGCAGGTCCATGTGAAATTAGATTTTTTTTTAAAATGTCGGCCCCATTTCGCACACTGCTAAAGAGTCACAGAAAGGGCTAATGACAACAGTCCTGCAGATATCACAACACATGATCTAGGTCTCTCACTCATAGGTAATTCGACTAAATGAGTTTAAATTGTATTTCTGCGAAAAAAAATCTGGCGAATTTGAATTTCACAAGTTTCGATAATCTCTAGCCTTGTCCCTTGCATTGTTTATCAGGCACAGTGTTGTACTTTTTTTTGTAGTGGCTGTATCTCATTTCATATTTTTAATACATGGTTAGCTTTTAATACATTTATATTTTAGTCCACATGACTCAATGGTCGAGATGAAAAAATTTAATTTACTTCCAATTTTACAAAAAAAATTTGGTGGCACCAGAATCCAAAATTTCTTGCAATTTGCTTTGTTCAAATCGTTAGATTCAAAATGGCAAGTAAGGGGTTGAAAAATTAAAAAAAAACATACTCACAGATCTCACATATTCTCCGCCAAGATAGTTAGTATACAGGTGGTTATAATTGTTGTTATTTTTTTAACCTACATTTATTGTGCTCGGAGGTCTGCAGAAATCTCATCCCCAAAAATAAGCCCTACCCCGAAATAAGCCTTAGCATGATTTTACAGGATTTTTGAAGTATGCTTGAAATATAAGGCCTACTCCAAAAATAAGCCCTAGTTACCATTAAGACTGGCATTTGGGGGATGGGGGTGAACAAACTGGTAAATTGCCCAGTGCCCCCACTTTTTTAGGGGTACCCAGGAGGACCGGCGTCAGCACCAGCGTACCCGGGCAAGTGCCGGGGCCCTGGACCATCAGAGGGGCCCACTTGCTGTCGGGGCCCGGGCCGCTACCCAGCACCTGCTCAGGACCACCGGCGCTGCTTGATTGCCGGCAGTTCACCAGACATGGCCACACGCAGTGTGCTGTGCGGCTGTGTCTGGTAGTAATGACACGGCAGGGGCGATACTGCGCCTTTAGTTTGGCTTGTGGTTCGCCCCTGCCGTGTCATTACTACCAGACGCAGCCGCACATGTACCATGTGCATGTGCATGTGTGTGCATGCCTGCATGTGTTTTCATATGTCTGCGTACTGCGTGTGTGTGTGCATGTCTGCATTCTGTGTGTGCTCATGCTTGCATACCTTGTGTGTGCATGTGTGACACCTCTCGCCCTCCCTGGGAAATGGGGTTACTCGGAGCCGGGTCAGTGTAGGTGTTACGGGGGATGCAGTCGTGGCCTGGACCCGTTCCGTGCCCAGGGCAGTCACATAAAAGATGTAGCGGGCTTTCAAATAAGAGTGATATTTTTTGACTACGCCACCTGCGGTTTCGGGTGATGGGCACCGGCTCTGCTTCAGTCCACTGAGGCCGGTGTTACGGGCAGCTAAGATGGGATGGCTCCCCACAGGCGGAGCAGGCTTCAGGGCAGTGTGAGAAAGGATGGTGGGTGCAGTGCCGCGCAGGAAATAACAGGCTGAGGCGGTGTGTGAAGTCATCCAGGGTTTTTACTCACATTCAGATGAACTTTAGCCGCAAAGCTTCCCTCTGCTATGCACGGCGTACTGCAGCCACCAGGAAGGGGGTTCAGCACTTTCCAGGTAGATCAGGAGCACCTGTCGAGACCCCTCTGGTGTGTGTTCCTCTCCTTGGTAGGTTGTTCTCCCACTAAGTCTTTTCCTGACTGTGTGTGGTTAGAACAAGGTGTAAGGCCGAGTCCCACTGGATAAAAGCAGTGTAAGAGATACAGTTGGAGTAGGCCGCTCCGTCCATATCCCCCTGGGATCCACTAAGCCTCCGGGCTTTTCTGACTGAGACGTGAAGTAGCAAAGTCAGATATCAGGGGCCGGACACCCCTTTTGCAGCAGGAATCCCTCTGACTAGGCCAGAATAAAGAATACAGGTGGTGTAGGCCACTCTGTCCGTATCCCCCTGGGATCCTTTTGCCTGTGGAGCCTATCTTCTCTGCTCCCCTCCAGGCCTTCTTAGGTAAGGACCTTGACCGGGTAGAGACAGTGGTTAACTCTGACCCGCTCCTCGTCTCAATGCCAGAGAGCGAGGACCATGTATCTTCAGTCGGCTGCGGCCTTATGCTGGACTCTGGCAGGTGACCACAATCAGAGACGAAGACCACAATCTCGGACGAAGATCACAATCAAAGACCTTGAACTTAAGATGGCCGTAGATTAAATATGAATGAATAAGTGTTTCCTAAAAGTGTGTCCTCCACCCTCACCCACTACATGGTTCCCCCTATCTCTGGTTCCCCCCATCTCCTCTATCCCGGGCCGGGGCAGCACCTTGGTGCATTTAGGCCCCCTACAGGACAGGACTGGTGTAGTGTTGAATGGTGAAGTAGGGTCCTGAGAAGTGCTCCATCCTTACCTGGAAGAGGAGATACCACACCTCTATCTGAGGTGCAGAACCCCTGTGGTGACTGAACCCTCAGGGGCGCCACATTCCCCCCCGGAGAAACACAGCACGTCCGCGGGCTGCAAAGTTGGTACAGACATTCAATTTTTAAAAGTTTTTGTAAACAGTAAAACATTCTTCCCTTTATGGGAGGTTAGGTCGCTTTTAACGTTGCAAGATATATATATATATATATATATATATATATATATATATATATAGTATAAATATAGAAAAACATCAAAGAGACATTACGCATGTATGGAAAACATTAAAGAGACATTATGCATGTAGACAGTTCTGTAGAAAATACGGTAGAAAGCGTCAGTTCAGCAGCATGAGGGACTTTTCCCAAACCCTCAACGTAGGCCCTGGGGTGGCTGCAGGGCATGGAGATCCCGAGTTGGACCTCCAGTAGAGCCAGTCCAGACAGGTTTTGCTTCTGAGGTCTGAGGTAGAAGTGGTTTTGCATAAAACCAATAGGGAGCACCTAAATAGGTGCAAACTATTTACAAAGTTAGTCTGTCTACTGCTAGTGTCCACAGGGACAAATGTCTCTGTAAACTCAAATCCAGGTGCAAAAAGGAAAACCAAGAACAGTTCACACAACTGGGAGATGCATCTCCCGGGGCTGCTTAGAAGTGGTATCCCCACCGGGGAAATGGCTCATCTTTCCCGACGGAGCCTGACCGGTCCTCTGTGGGCAGGTGAGTGGGGGTATCCTCCTTGAACATCCTGTGGACATCCAGGGCGTACCACCCACGCTCCCCGTGGTGGCGGGTGTAGGACACCAAATCGCCCGGGTAGAGGTTCCGGCCAGGGTGGCCCTGCTCCAGCCGCTGCTCGACGTCCCGCCGGTTCTCGAACACGTCCCGGTCGAACTGTGGGCTGCGGATGAAGCCCCATCCTGCCACCTGGTGGAAGCGCACTATGACACCTTCTTCCCAGGGGCTTGGACGGGTGGCCTCCGGCTGACGGGCCTGCGCTTTTGCAGCCTTGGCGCGCACCTCCAGGCGCTCACAGCGGACCCGCTTCTCCCGTCGCTCCTTCTCATACTGGAGGAGTTCTTTGCGGCAGGTCTCCTCCCGCCTCCGCGCTTCAGCTTTGGTTTCCCGGGGGAAGCCCATCAGGTCGCCCCCCCAGTTATCCCAGGCAAACTCTTCTGCCGCTGGGCAAGCGACTGATGGCGCGGGCAGCGGCAGTAACGGGGGTTGCTGCGTACGCTCTGTTGATGCAGCCCAGTCCGGATTGGGGCAGGTGGACACCCAGGTTAGTGCAGGCATTTCTGGATCGGGGGTTGGGAGGCATAGCAGGTCCCCGACTGTGGCGGTGGCTTGGGCCTCGGCCTCTGGAGCCAGGAGCTGCTCCCATACGACGGCGCCAGGGGATAAGGGTGCCGGCAGGATAATTAGGAGTGCTTCGGTGCGTCCCGCGCCCGGGGTAGGGGTTTTTGCCTTACCCGCACTTGGGCTGCACGGGGCCTCCTGGGCTTCCTCCGCCTAGGCTGGAGCCTCACTTGACAGGCGCGACAAGCTCTGACAGCGGTCCCGGATCCTCCGCAACACATCCTCTCTCCACTCTGCGGCGGCCAGTCGCTGTGCCTCTGCGACCCTCCGGGTCAGGTCCTGCGATTCACCACGGAGGAACTCGGCCTCCTCCGCAGTCAGGTGGATTCCCTCCATACCGAGGAAGGTAGCAGCAGGTGGGCCAGCGACGGAGGACTTCTCCTTCGCTGCTTCAATCTTTGCTGCTGGGTGCGGTCTGTTTCTCCTCCTTCTTTTGGGGCAGCTCCAGGGCGGCTGGCTGATGGGCACTCCCTGGGACGTCCCATCCATCTTGACGGACACTACTATGCGGACTGTCTCTGCTGGAGGGGGCGGTCTGCACTTTTGGCGCCATTGGGGAGCCAGGCCCACGATGGGAGGACTTTGGTTGCTGTTGTTTTTGCACATAATGGCGTCCGTTCTTCTTGGGCGGTGCCACTTTCAGTGTGAAACGACAGTCTTTTTGTGAAAAGGCGCACAGTACCCGTCGGCAATGGGGATTTTCTTTTCCGTTGCTGCCGGCACGCAATCCTGCCAACTACGCCAAGTTGTGACACCTCTCGCCCTCCCTGGGAAATGGGGTTACTCGGAGCCGGGTCAGTGTAGGTGTTACGGGGGATGCAATCGTGGCCTGGACCCGTTCCGTGCCCAGGGAAGTCACATAAAAGATGTAATGGGCTTTCTAATAAGAGTGGTATTTTTTGACTACGCCACCTGCGGTTTCCGGTGATGGGCACCGGCGCTGCTTCAGTCCACTGAGGCCGGTGTTATGGGCAGCTAAGATGGGACGGCTCCCCACAGGCGGAGCAGGCTTCAGGGCAGTGTGAGAAAGGATGGTGGGTGCAGTGCCGCGCAGGAAATAACAGGTTGAGGCGGTGTGTGAAGTCATCCAGGGTTTTTACTCACATTCAGATGAACTTTAGCCGCAAAGCTTCCCTCTGCTACTCATGGCATACTGCGGCCACCGGGAAGGGGGTTCAGCACTTTCCTGGTAGATCAGGAGCACCTGTCGAGACCCCTCTGGTGTGTGTTCCTCTCCTTGGTAGGTTGTTCTCCCACTAAGTCTTCTCCTAACTGTGTGTGGTTAGAACGAGGTGTAAGGCCGGGTCCCACTGGATAAACGCAGTGTAAGAGATACAGGTGGCTTAGGCCGCTCTGTCCGTATCCCCCTGGGATCCACTAAGCCTCCGGGCTTTTCTGACTGAGACGTGAAGTAGCAAAGTCAGATATCGGGGGCCGGTCACCCTTTTTGCAGCAGGAATCCATCTGACTAGGCCAGAATAAAGAATACAGGTGGCGTAGGCCGCTCCGTCCGTATCCCCCTAGGATCCTTTTGCCTGTGGAGCCTATCTCCTCTGCTCCCCTCCAGGCCTTCTTAGGTAAGGACCTTGACCGGGTAGAGACAGTGGTTAACTCTGACCCGCTCCTCGTCTCAATGCCAGAGAGCGAGGACCGTGTATCTTCAGTCGGCTGCGGCCTTATGCTGGACTCTGGTGGGTGACCATAATCACAGACAAAGATCACAATCTCGGACGAAGATCACAATCAAAGACCTTGAACTTAAGATGGCCGTAGATTAAATGTGAATGAATAAGTGTTTCCTAAAAGTGTGTCCTCCACCCTCACCCACTACATGGTTCCCCCTATCTTTGGTTCCCCCCATCTCCTCTATCCCGGGCCGGGGCAGCACCCTGGTGCATTTAGGCCCCCTACAAGACAGGAGTGGTGTAGTGTTGAATGGTGAAGTAGGGTCCTGAGAAGTGCTCCATCCTTACCTGGAAGAGGAGATACCACACCTCTATCTGAGGTGCAGTACCCCTGTGGCGACTGAACCCTCAGGGGCGCCACACATGTCTGCGTTCTGTGTGTGTGCATGTCTGCGTACTGTGTGTGTGTGCTCATGCCTGTATACCTTGTGTGTGCATGTCTGTGTACTGTGTGTGTGCATGTCTGTGTACTGTGTGTGTGTGCATGTCTGCATACTGTGTGTGTGTGTATTTCTGCATACTCTGTGTGTGTGCATGTCTGCGTACTGCATGTGTGTATATGTTTGTGTGGCGCCCCGAGGGTTCGGTTGCCACAGGGGTATTGCACCTCACCCAGAGGTGTGATATTCCACTCCCAGGTAAGGTTGGAGTGTGGACCAGGGCACAGTTAGCTGCATACACACACACACACACTCACCCCATTTCCGGGGGACAGCTCGCCGGTGCTCCCATATAATTGCAGGCACAACTGACCATGTCCCTGGCTGGAGTGGGAAGGGGGGAGAGAACCCAGTGGTGTAGGAGCAGAGGGGACAGTTTCTGGAGCATAGGAAGGAGCTCATTGGGTGCAGGTCACCAGAGCTCAGACGCAGAGAAGAAGATAAAAGGTGGGAGCCATCTTAGTTCAGTGTTCAGTACAGTAGAGAGGTGACAGGGAGCAGAGGCTCTGTAGGAGCTCTGCTCAGAAGGCAGACCAAGAGAAAAGGCCGGGGCCAGAGAGGAGAAGGAGAAGGAAGGAAAGAGGAGAGACAGAGGAGTCGAAAGGCTCCAGAAACAAGAAGGCAGAAGGGACCCTAAGAGAGCAGAACGGACAGCAACCGTTGCAAGCCCGCGTTATATCGGGTGAAGGGTCAGGCCGTGGAAGGGTACCGGATTCCCAAGTTGGTGGAGGTAAATCATCCCTCAGCCAAGAACCGGAGGTCGTGATCATTTATTGGTGCGACCCCTTGCTACACCCTCTAGGAAGGCACCACATAGGGTCTGGGAAACTGGCGCCAAGTTTTACCAGAGAAGGCCCGAGGCAGCCGGACAGAAGCGTGGTCACTGGTGGGGCACGAGAGGCCAGAGAAAGGATAGAAGGGGGTCCTGTGCCACACTCCTGAGTTGCCTGGGGGTTGACCGAGCCCCTCACCTGGTGGACGCAGCACGGCTTGGGCAGTCATTGCTGACAGAAGTGACTTGGATATCAACTGTGAGTAAAAGTCCTGAACTGCACCATTGGACTCTGTGTGATTTATGCTGCGCCTGCACCATCACCCCCAGCATCCACCTACATTGCCCTGAGGCTACACTCTTCCTGTGGGGGGTTATCCTATCCCTGTGCTGCACACCAACACCAGCCTCAGCGGTCTGCCTTGCAGCGGCGGTCATCCCTGACCGCAATCCACGGGTGGCGTAGTCGGACATTCTCAAATCTATAAATAGACTGCCACAGCATTTGGTCTGACCACCCTGAGCCACAGGATCGGGTTGCCACTACTACCCCCAGCATCGCACAGAAGCCCGGTTCCGGGTACCCCACGGCCCAGGGGGCGAGTCAGCTTTGGCGTAGTCGGCAGGATTGTGACCAACCCACCACAAACCGGTATTGCGTGCCTGAAAAGAGACTGTTTCACTGTATTGAAAATGGCGCCCGCCCCGGCAGAACGGACACCATAATGTGCGCGCCAAAAGACAACAGGAGGCCACCTCCCATCGTGGGCCAGGTCCCAGAATGGCACCAAAGAAGGAGCCCACCCAAAACAGCTATGAGTGCGGCTGTAGAGATGTCCATTAACATGGGGGGGCTGCCCCTGAGAGTGATTGTCAGCAGATTGCCCCAAGACCACCCCCAATGGGGGCGGAAAGAGAAGAAAACTGTGGGGCAGGGTGTGGTTTGGATCAGTCTCGCCAGACCACACCCAGAGATGGAGAGGAGCGTCAACTCCAGCACCCTGGCAAGCGGCCTGCTGCAGGCCGAGGCGTCCCCGTACAGCCTCACGGAGCTGATGGCTCAGCTCCCCGCAGAAGACCCTGAGTTCCTGCAGACAGCGCTGGAGGAGCTGGACCGGAGGATGGTCCGAGCGCAGAGGGACGTCATCGCCGGATGGAAGGAGGAGATGGCCCGGCGTGTCGCGACCCGGCCGCAGGAGACGCTGCCAGCACCCGGCAGCGCGCCTGCCCCTGAGGACGGAGAGAGGAGACCGGAGGCCGATGATGACGCCGCCGAGGAGGCAAGTAAGGTGGATGCCCCTACCCCGAGTCCGGATGCTGCGGGCTTACCCCTGGATCCCGCCGCGGAGCTAGAAGTCCCGGGAGCCGCTGCAGCTTCCATGCTCCCGCCGCAAACACCTTAACCCCAAGCCGCAAAGACTACTGCTGAACCACACCCCCCGTCATGCCCCCTGACCCCGGACGTGGTAGGAAGTGGCCCGCTCCAGGCCTGGTCGCAAGGCCTGACCACCACAAGCGCCTCCCAGCCGCGTGTGCCCCCGGTCCCGAAACCACCACCCCTTGGGACTGACCTGTACAGCCAGCTCGCTGGACGTGATGGAGAGCCGGTACCAGTAACAGAGGGATGGGTTCACCCCAGTCTGCAGAAAAACCTGCCCGCGACGGCCGAGGCCCCGCTCGCTCCGCTCTTGCCCTTACCACCGCCAGTCGCCGTCTCTCAGCTCCCGGAGGAAGAAGTCCAGGTAGGATGGGACCAAACCAGGGAGGATGTGATGGGGTTTGCCCAGGAGACATGGACGGCCGCAGTCCGTAGGCGGGAGATCTGTGAGCAGCTTGCGAAGGAGGAGCGGGCACGGCGCAGGAAGGGGGAGCAGCTGCAGGCCCGAAGCGCGGAGGAGAAGACGCGCACCCGCCGAAACCCCCATGCAGCACGCGGTCCTAAAACAGCTGGGACCGTTGTGAAGTTCCACCAGGAGAAAGGGTGGGGGTTCATTCGGGACTCTGCCACCGCCACAGACATCCATGTTGACAGGAGGGATGTGGAGGGTCACCTGCCAGCGGGTCACCGGAAGGGGGAGTTGTTCTCGGGAGATCGGGTAATATACACCCGGCATCGAAGCCTAAAAGGGTGGTCTGCCATCAACGTCCAGAGGGTGGAGGAGGAGCAGTACCAGGAGTATTGTTACCAAGAGGACCCGGACGGGTCTGAAGAATATGGCGAGGAGGAAGAAGGAGCATCAGGAGGATACCGCTACTGATGAGCGGCAACGAGCAAGTGTGAGTAGTTACCCGACAGGGTACAAGGAACTGTTTTTGTTGCCCCCGTTGGGACTGTTGCCCGTTCAAAGTTAACCCCCAAGTTACCTGGCTGAGGACTGAGAGCAGCCATTCCCCTTTCCCATCCGGCCGAGAACTGGGAGCGGCCAACCCCTGTAAATAGTTGCGCTTCTTAAAGCGCCCCCTATTGGTTTTATAAAATGACTGCAACATCTACCTCTGGACAAAAACTCGTTTGGCGTGGCCGAAGATGTGGTCCAACTACCGGATCACCTATGCCCTGCAGCCACACCCAGGGCCTACGTTGAGGGTTTACGAACGAGTCCCTCATGTTTGAAAGTTTGCTGAAGTTTTGCACCTTATTGAAAAAATGGACACCTGGTCGCAAGTTGCTCAGTGGCCAGTGAAGAAGAGAATTTACTTAAAAAAAAAAAAAATGTTTTACCTGAAAAGTTTTATATGCTGCTAAAAAAGTAACATAATAGTGAAAATGTTTTGTGTGATGTCTGGTAAAAGAGTTCCGGTAATGTTAGAAATGCCTTATAATGTCTAGTGGAGAGAAGTGTTGGAAAAGAGAGGGTGTTTCCCGTGAAGGGAGTTGCATAGTGCCGGCCGTTTTCTAATGTAAAAAAGTTTTGAAAAAGTTTTGCATGTCTTGCATGTTTTTGAATTGTCTTTTGCTCTGTTCCAGCCCGAGGACGTGCTGCGGTTTACCAGGGGGGAATGTGGCGCCCCAAGGGTTCGGTTGCCACAGGGGTATTGCACCTCACCCAGAGGTGTGATATTCCACTCCCAGGTAAGAATGGAGTGTGGACCAGGGCTCAGTTAGCTGCATACACACACACACTCACCCCATTTCCGGGGGACAGCTCGACGGTGCTCCCATATAATTGCAGGCACAACTGACCATGTCCCTGGCTGGAGTGGGGAGGGGGGAGAGAACCCAGTGGTGTAGGAGCAGAGGGGATGGTTTCTGGAGCATAGGAAGGAGCTCATTGGATGCAGGTCACCTGAGCTCAGACACAGAGAAGCAGATAAAAGGTGGGAGCCATCTTAGTTCAGTGTTCAGTACAGTAGAGAGGTGACAGGGAGCAGAGGCTCTGTAGGAGCTCTGCTCAGAAGGCAGGCCTAGAGAAAAGGCCGGGGCCAGAGAGGAGAAGAGGAGAAGGAGAAGGAAGGAAAGAGGAGAGACAGAGGAGTAGAAAGGCTCCAGAAACAAGAAGGCAGAAGGGACCCTAAGAGAGCAGAACGGACAGCAACCGTTGCAAGCCCGCGTTATATCGGGTGAAGGGTCAGGCCGTGGAAGGGTACCGGATTCCCAAGTTGGTGGAGGTAAATCATCCCTCAGCCAAGAACCGGAGGTCATGATCATTTAGGCTGGGTGCCCACGTAGCGTTTTTCAAGCGTTTATGCTGCGGAATTTCCGCAGCGTAAACGCTTGTTAAACGCTAGGTAATCCGCACCCCATGGTCCCCAAGGGGATTCCGCATGTTCTATGCACATGCTGCGGATTTTTCCGCAGCGTTTATGCTGCATACAAAAATCCGCAGCATGTCATTTAATTTTGCGGTAGCGCAGCGGAACTCCCGCCATTGACTTGCATTGAAACGCATAGAAACCGCGAATGGTCATTTGTACAAGCGGCTTCTATGCGTTTCTATGTGCGGATGGTACCCAGTTCTGGAGGAGAGGAGACTCTCCTCCAGACCTGGGTACCATTGTACCTGTAAAAAAAGAATAAAATAACAAATAAAGTTATATTCACCTGTCCGGCGTCTTCTCTCTGAATGCCGGCATCGCTTGAGGACCTGCGGTGACGTCACAGTCATGTGACCGCAGGCCCTTCACCGCTCTGTCTCGCGATATGCCGGCAGCCGGGAACCGGACAGGAACGAGCGCTGCAGCACACACCGGGGCCTCGGGGGTAAGTATAGCTTTATTTGTTTTAATTTTTACGGTCACACTATATAAATCCATGCTGTTTGCATGGATTTATACAGTGTGACCTAGTTGTCAAGCACTTTCCAAGTGATGCTATCGCCTGGAAAGCGCTTGTCAATCTGTATGCGGAAACGCATGTGAATCCGCATGTGGATCCGCATGTATTCTGCAGGAAAAACGCATGCACAATCTGCATGCGTTTTTTCTGCCAGGGAGATGCAGAAATGCTGCAGAAATTTTCTGCTTCATTTCTGCATCGTGGGCACATAGCCTTATTGGTGCGACCCCTTGCTACACCCGCTAGGAAGGCACCACATAGGGTCAGGGAAACTGATGCCAAGTTTTACTAGAGAAGGCCCGAGGCAGCCGGACAGAAGCGTGGTCACTGGTGGGGCACGAGAGGCCAGAGAAAGGATAGAAGGGGGTCCTGTGCCACACTCCTGAGTTGCCTGGGGGTTGACCGAGCTCCTCACCTGGTGGACGCAGCACGGCTTGGGCAGTCATTGCTGACAGAAGTGACTTGGATATCAACTGTGAGTAAAAGGCCTGAACTGCACCATTGGACTCTGTGTGATTTATGCTGCGCCTGCACCATCACGCCCAGCATCCACCTACATTGCCCTGAGGCTACACTCTTCCCGTGGGGAGTTATCCTATCCCTGTGCTGCACACCAACACCAGCCTCAGCCGTCTGCCTTGCAGCGGCGGTCATCCCTGACCGCAATCCACGGGTGGCGTAGCCGGACATTCTCAAATCTATAAATAGACTGCCACAGCATTTGGTCTGACCACCCTGAGCCACGGGATCGGGTTGCCACTACTACCCCCAGCATCGCACAGAAGCCCGGTTCCGGGTGCCCCACGGCCCAGGGGGTGAGTCATTTGCATATGTGAAGGATGAGGGGACAGCCTGGGCCCTGTGTTGTATACCTATATTTCTCTGCCGTATCTGTGCATCTTGAATCGTGATATGTGTTAAAGGGGCCACTGAGACTCTATCACCCAGGGACCCAAGAAAACCTGGAGCCGCCCTGGCAACCAGAATTTATATACCAATGTTAAAACTGCTTAAAGACCTTTGGTGACATCATGGTCATGTGACCATGATGTCAGCAAAAATCCTTTAACTGCAGGAGTTTAGAGGAACTAAAGAGGAGACAGGAAGGTATGTAGGGCTGGTGTTATGGGGAAGGGAGCAAACTTGGTAATTTCTCAGGGCCTCCACTCTCATAAGGGCCCCCAGAATTTCTATTCTGACGTTAAGACTGCTTAAGGACCTTTGGTGACATCACGGTCATGTCACCAAAGGTCCTTTAACTGCAGGAGTCTAGAGCTGAAGAGGAGACAGGCTGGGATGTATGTGCAGTGTGTGTATATTTAGATGTGTATGTGCAGTGTGTGTAAGTGATGACATGATTATATTTGAATAAATGTTGATTTTTTTTGTTCAAGAATAAATGTGTTTATGGAAATAAATAAGACATCCCCTGAAAATAAGTCCTAATCCATCTTTCGAAGCACAAAAATAATATAATACCCTGTCTTATTTTTGGAGAACCATGGTAGTATACTAAGACACATTTTAATCACATTTAAAAAATGAAATCGCTCATTTTTCCATGCAAAATTTTTGAGAATTTTCCAAATTTGAATATCGGAGGATTCACTCACCATTACTAAATGGTCTAACTTCACCAGTTGGAAATACTCTATATATCTAACCAAAAAATCATGCAACCTTAGCTTTGTATCACCTCCCATAATGCTTTGCTAACAGGAAGTTAGCAGAATTCCACATTTGGCCTTGGATGTATATAATGTAAAACTGTATGATGTTATGACTCAAGATCAGTAAAAGATAAGCAAAGCTAAATTTGCAAAATTACTCAACCTTGTGTGCAGAATTAAAGGAGGAAATATTGCAAAATGTCCTTCAAGACTGAGGTTTCCCTCTTAAGTATAAAAACACCTGTAAAAAAAGATACATGGGAGACAAGATTTCCAGGAGTCTTGATATCTGCAAATGTCTTTTTACATTAGGTTCAGTAAATTTCATGCATCGGTTTAATTCACTTTGTGTAATGTCTGAATGTGACCTATAAGCCATAAATTATTGGCTATAGGATCCTGAACTGGAAGAATAAAGCACTTAAGGGATTGCGGGGAGGTCTCAAAACATTAAAATGATTGGTGACCAAATGTTTAATGAAAAGACATAACTCAATAGGAAGAATACAACTTCAGAAAACACGTAAAAATACTCTACAGGTCGGTTCCCTACCAGGGCTTACATACGTGTTCACATACATCGGCCCCGATTCCTTATTGAAGTTGTTCCTTTTTTTTGTTTAGCTTTTAGTGTTTTTCACCTGTTTTTCATTTGCAAATTCTTCTTTTTATGTGCTCCTTTTTTAAAACCTAATTAATTTGTGTTCATCTTTTTTTTATGTTTGCCTAATTTATCAATTGTGACTTTTTAAAAAGTCGCAACGTTTTCATGCAAACTTACTTTCGCTTGAGTGTTTTTTGGACTATCTGAATATATTTGCGCACATCTTGTGACTTTTTAGCAGAATGTGTAACTTGCTAGAAAGGTTGCGAAAATGATAAAAATTCAAGAGTAAAGAGCGTTTTTGATCTTCCATAAAATTCATTAACCACGTGTGCCGTTTTTAAGAATTTGGCGTAAGAAATGCCAATGAATACCACGAGACAAAAAAAAGAAAAATGACTTGGGGAAAAAAAAGCAAATGATAAATCGAGCCCAATGTCCCTATTGTACAGGCAGAAAAAAAACAAGAAAAAACAAATTGAGCATATACTGTACCCTATAGCAAGTAAATAAGTAAATAGCAATAGTACATGTAAATATGGTACTTAGTTTACACTATTTTGATCAATGCAGCATAAATGCCATCCCACTGCAACAAGGTGTACCCAGTTGGGATGGTTCTAGCCTGTCTCTAGTATTAAAACTTTTCCTTGTGTCAGCTGACCTCAGTGTGAATAAGGACAGAGGAGGACAAGGTCTCCAAGTGTTCAGCCACCGGTCCATGGCACTCTATATAGATAAATGCCTAGCTCAGAAAGGGGGTGGCATGCCTTTTTTCGTACAAAATACAAGAAACTACAGCAAAACCAATTAAATGAGCTGGAGCATAAGTTGGCTTACGTTCAATGTGTAAGAGCATGTTCACACTGTGGACATTTCACAGATAAAACCCAAGAAAAAAACAAATTTAGCATATACCCTATAGTAAATAAATAAGTAAACAATAATAGTTCATGTAAATAACATAGGGTACTTAGTTAACGATATTTTGATCAAAAAGAGATAAAAGCCATCACACCGCGAAAAGGTGTACCCAGTCGGGTCTAGAGATGAGCGAACATGTTCGGAAAACATTTGGTTTTTTCAAAATTGGCACGAACATTGCACATTCGGATTTGTGATCGCACCCCGTAGTGTTTTTACTGAAAATCAGCCCAATTCGGCAAAAGTGTGGTAAATCATCACGTTTCCACTACTATATTTTTTATGACTTTGGCTAGGATAATGGTGCTGTATGATGAGCGGGGGGACGTGTTTGATGAGGGGGTGGGGAGAGGTCAGAGTAGTGGCGGGCTGTTAATCTTAATTTTTTTTTATTAATGTGTGCAGATTCTGGCAAGCCAATCAGGGCGTGGGAACCATCCACAACATCCAGATTCAAGGGCTTCTGTCATTGGCTGCTGAAGTCACATGTTCCTCTCCATATAAAGAGAGGACATGTTGTTTTAACTCCATTTTGTCAGTGTAAATGCAGAGAGGCTGCTCCTGACGCTGCTCCTGGATACTGAGAGATTGAGATAGTTAGCTAGGCGGTTGCTTCTAAATCAGATAGTTTAGATAGATAGGATCCTGTGCGACTGTGAAATCGACCTTCCAGCAGATCAATCGTTTTTGCTATTAGTGAGGACCAGACAGAGACAGCAGGGCACATTTCAGCATAGAACTCTGTTGTACTGATATTGTGATCCATACAGGAGTACACCTTTAAAATTCTATTTTTTTCTGTTCCTACTGTGCTATATAAAGCAGGCCACATCTGAGCTTGTAATCTTTTGCACCGAGATTCAGCTGTACCCAGGGCTCCAAAGTAAAAAATCTATTTTTTTCTGTTACTACCGTGGTACATACAGCAGGCCACATCTCAACTTGAAATTTTTTTGCGGTGATATTCAGCTGTATACAGAGCCCGTCCACAGTTAAAAAAATTTAATTTCTTCTGTTACTAACATGAAACATACAGCAGACTACATGTCACCTTGTAATTTTTTTGCGCTGAGATTCCGCTGTATCCAGAGCTCATCCAATAGGCTTGGTTTTCAAGGTATACGTGGGGTAGGTGGTAATGTTAGTGAAAGCTCTACGGAACCAACATCGTGACATGACATCCTATCCAAAGACAACTGACAATTTCTGTTACTGGACAGGCTACTCCTCTCCCTTTCTTTGGCAGCCGCACAGCGGTACGCCTTGTAGATGAGTGCCAGAAAGAGCATGTGCTCCAGTGGATGGCAAGCGCTGCATCAAGTGGCCTCTCCTCCTCTTTCTCCACCTCAACATCACACACAGTACAGTCCTCAGAGGTGGCACCCCAATTACCCTTGTCTCCCTCCGCCTCCCAACTCTCCAACCGCATAACTGATTGTAGGGAACCACAGATGGGCGAGTCTGCAGAGCTGTTCACACATTCTATGAGCATCAAAGGTCTGCTCCAAATATTCACAGACTCAAGAGGAGGAAAGCATTTGCATCGATGCCCAAAATTTTTTTCTGTTGGATTCGGGTTAGGACGAAGTAGGGTCCGAGCAGAATCCTGATCCTCATCACCAGATCTTAACCCCCATTGGGAGAGTTGATCCTGATGAGACTCAGATACCTGAGGCGCACATGGACTGTACTGTGCTGCCAGGGCAGAAAGAGGAGGAGTGTGACTTTCAGGGCGAGGAATGGGAGAACAGAGAGGATGATGATGAGGTTGTAGATTCCACTTGGTGTGAACCCAGAGGCACGCAGCTGAGTAGCTCATCTGAGAATGTAGAGGAGGACGAAGACAAGGAAGTTACATTT
The DNA here is from genome assembly GCF_046119375.1 of Phyllobates terribilis. Taxonomy (NCBI): domain Eukaryota; kingdom Metazoa; phylum Chordata; class Amphibia; order Anura; family Dendrobatidae; genus Phyllobates; species Phyllobates terribilis. The sequence goes on along the minus strand of NW_027362763.1, from coordinate 63,606,330 downwards.
TGGCCTACCGCACAGACACGGAGTGATGCAGCCATGCCGAGCACTGCATCCTCACCCACAACTGTGACTGTGGTCAGCAGCGATTGCGGTTCTGCCGCTCACAGGGGCGGTAAGGGTTGCCTAGCTTGGGCCTTTTTTGAGACCTCAAAGGATGAACCAACTGATGTTATCTGCCAACTTTGCAAAAAAAGACAGTACAGGGAAAAATTGCAATAATTTGACGACTACATGCATGATCCGTCACATGCGATATCCACAATGCGTTAGTCTGTCAATCTCACTGCAATAAAATGCGGACCAGCGGGCCTCACCAACCATCGGCCTTCGCATCAACCGCATCTGCTGCTTCTTCCTCCTCCATCACCGTGCCAAGTGTTGTCACACAGGTCCCCATCCACAGAACCTCCACTTTTTTACCCGCTCCAGACAGGATGAGTGAGAGCCCATCAGCTTTAACGGAAGTGGACATGCCTAATGTTTTTGCTTCACCGAGCACACCACATCTTTCTCAATCCACTATTACATCTCTACCTGCACCTCACTCATCGTCCACCAGTTTGTCGTGTTCACCCTATTCCACCCTCTCTCAGTACACCAGCCAGCCCGTGGTCCTGCAGTTGTGGTCACGTAAAAGATTGTTTCATCCTACACATGCCAAAGCTAAGATTGAACTCCACCATCTCCAATCTGTTGGCCACGGAAATGCTGCCTTTCCGCCTGATGGATACAGATGTTTTCTGAGAGCTGATGGCCGTCGCAGTCATCCAGTACAAGTTGCCCAGCCGCTATTACTTCTTTAAGAAAGCTGTGCCCGCACTACACCGCATGTCGCAACATCACCTGTTCCTTGACTAAATCTATGTCTGCCAGGGTGCATTTCACCACAGAAACCTGGACGAGAAAGCATGGCCAGGGGAGTTACATTTTGCTGACTGGGCACTGGGTGACTCTGGTGACTGTGGGGGCAGGCGAGTAAGGGGCAGCTCCATCAGTCTTGGAATCCCCAAACCTCTGTATCTAACACTTACTCCACTGCTTCTGCCTCCTCCACCTCCTTTAGGGCCTCCATCTGCACCCTCAACCTCTGCCTTAATGAGACACATGTTCCAACAGTGCAGAGGGAATCCCCACCACTTCCGTACTGCACAGCCAAGGCTCACCGAAATCAGGCAGTATTAAAATTAATATGCCTTGAAGATCACAGTCACACAGCTCAAGAGTTGTGGACAGCTATCCAGGCTAAGTTTGAGCAATGGCTGTCTGCACTGAACCTGGAGACAGGGAAGGCCGTGTGCAATAACGGTGCAAACCTGGTGGCGGCCCTATGCCGGGGCAACCTTACACGTGCCTTGCATGGCTCATATTCTCACCCTGGTGGTACAGCAATTTCTCTACCACTATCATGGCCTGGATGTGCTGCTGCAAAAAGCACGGTCGCTGTGTGCTCAGTACCGCCGTTCACACCCCAACTGTGGCAGCAGCAAAGAGCCCTGATGTAGCATCTCATGTCATATAGCCTGGGCCAACGCAGTACGAATGTGGTCCAAATCACATTTGCTGAGTTGGTACAGATTAAGGACCTCTGCACCCTTCTGCACAGTTTTGAAATGGCATCACTAGCATCACTATTCCGGTCATCTATATACTGGAGCATACTTTGAATAGTCTGCAGGAAGAGGTGGTGGTCCCAAAGGAAGAGGAGGAAGCAGAGGAGGATGCGGAAGGGATAACAATGTCTCTAGATTCCACACTGTCGTCACACAGGCAGGTGCTGAGGCAGGGTGTAGTACAGCGATTGAGGGGCGCTCGTATTTCCAGACAAGCTTTCTGTGAAGGTGCAGGAGCCAAGGAACAAATGGAGGAGGATGAGGAGGAAGAGGTGATGGGAGAGCAACAGTCAGCAGATGAAAAGGATAGTGATCCCCTCTCTGTTGTCCGAGGTTGGCAGGAGGGGACGGAGGACACAAGTGACGCGCCCCTTGGGGCCGTGGGGTACTCGGTAGCTGGGCCGGTCGGTTCTATTTGGGGATAGTCACGGTGGCAGTGACCCGGTCCGTGGCCCAGGGCGGGCAATAAGGAAAGTCAATTGGGGAGGGGAATAAAGTTTTGGGGATAATGTTTCGTGACGCCACTCGGTGTATGCAGCTACAGGTGGCTGCTGCTGCTGTTCAGATCCACTGAGGCAGTTGGTGACGCAGCAGAGATGGTTCAGCTATCCACGGATAGAGCTAGGCCCCAGGGCATTTAAATAGGAGATTTTTGATGTTGGTGTTGTGCAAGGCAGGTGATTCAGCAATTAAGTCAAGGACACAGTGGGATGCAGTCTTCAAGTGTTTACTCACAGTTCTTGTGATGTTCCACGTTACAACTGCCAGCAGGTTATAACAGCCCACTGAGTCCTGTGTCCTCCGGGGAAGTGATCCAGCCAACTCTCAGATAACTTGGGTGCACTTGAGCGGGACACCCTTCTTGTGTACCTTCCCGGGTCATCTCTCTGCGCTGGCTCTAGCCCTCCTGCCCTGCGCCTCACACACAGTGTCCCGAGCCAGTGGCCGCGGGCCTTGTCTGGCGACGTCCTCTCTGTCCCCTTGGTCCTATATAGCCACCTTTTCAGTGAATATGTGTGTTTTTTGGCTACGGCACTTAGAGATACCGCAACCTCCGGTTTGCTAGCTGAGTCTTGTAGTCCTCCACTAGTCTGGGGCCGGTCCCCTACTGCGACCTGATCTCTTCACGGTCGGCGTGAACTCGGGCGCACGGGTGGACTCCGCACTTCCAGTGCCCCTAAGATCTTTTCTCTTTCTGGAGCCCTTCTCACTGCTCCGGTCCTCTCTCACTGGGTCCTGGACCCAGGACTGGAACTGAACGCTTCTAGATCTTTCTACCCTTCCTTTTATACTCTCTGTCATGTGACCCACGTCACCAACTGTCACTCTATGTGGTCCCCTCTACCTTCTGTCCTTCCTTCAGTGCTCCCCTAAACTACTTCCTCCACCCACCTCCTCTACTTAGTTCCATCCTCAAGACAGGTACCGGGTCTGTGCTCTCCCTCAGGAGCAATCTTGCCCTTCCCTAATGGAGTGGTGTAGTGTTGGATGTGAGTGTGTGGGTCCCGGGTAGTGCTCCCTCCTTACCTGAGAGTGGGGTACTACACCTCTGGCTGAAATGTGTGGCACCCCTGAGGGTTCAGTCGCCACAGAGGTACTGCACCTCACCCAGAGGTGTGGTGTCTCCTTCTCTCAGGTAAGGAGGGTGTGCTGCCCGGAACCCCAACACCCGCATTCAACACTACACTACTCCAGGCCGGCTGGAAGGGCAAGATGCACTGTGTTTCTGCTGAGCCCTGTCCCTGGCTGGAGTGGGGGGAACCAAAGAGAGGGGGAACCAGTAGTGGGTGAGGGTGGAAGATGTAGAGTAGGGGAGCACCATAATAGGAGGTATATAAAAGGAAGCCATCTTAGAGTGGCAGTGCAGTACAGGACAGAGAGTGAGAGTGATTCAGTGAAAGGAGAGGAGGGGAGCAGAGTCTCTTCAGGAGCTCTGGTCCAGAAAGGGGCCTAGTAATAGAGGCCCAGAAGGGGAGCAGAGGAGAAAGGCTCCGTTAACAGAGGGGATCCCAGGGGGTACGGTGAGTGCAGGACGGCACCCGTACGCCCGAGTCTGCCAAGTGTCAGAGGGATCAGGCTGCAAGAAGGGAACCGGTCCCTGGACCAGCCTTGTTACTCCAGGTCTCGGCTGGAAAAACCGGAGGCTTCTGCACTTCCATGGTGCAGTTGCCACAGTCTCACCCTAATCACCGTGAAGGGCATCAAGTAGGTCCGGGAACTCCAGGTTGCCCAGAGAGACTTCAGAGCACCCGATCGGGACTGTGTGTGGGGAAGCGCAGGGCAGGAGGGAGAAGACCCGGCGCGAGAAGTCGGTCTAGTAAGGAACATAAAGAAAGCGGGGTTCCGTCAAGCACTCCTGATATACTTGAGAAAGTGCTGGACCCCTTATCTGGTAGACGCAGTGCGACGCGGGAGGCTGACACCCGTACAGTGTACCTGTAAAACTTGAACAGAACTGTGAGTAAACTCGGATGACTGCACTTCACTGCCTCCGTCAGTTATTTCCGCTGCGCCATCTCTCCTGCACCACAAGCCCCAGCATCACCATCATCTATACTATACTGCCCTGGGGCCCGCTCCACCTGTGGGGAACCGTTCCAACCCAGCTGCCCTATCAACCGCCCCAGAGGTCTGAAGCAGCGCTGGTACCCATTACCAGAATCCACAGGTGGCGTCACGAACACTTCCTAAGAACTAAAAATCCCATATAAATATTTTCCTTCCCCTTTTTGTTGACCGCCCTGGGCCACGGACCGGGCCGCCGCCACTGTGACAGATCCCATCCCCAGCACCTATAGGCCCGGCACTGAGTACCCCACTGCCCTGGGGGCGCGTCAGATGCAGTACCTCTGTGGCAACTGGACCCGCAAGGGTGCCACACAAGCATCAGTGTTACCCTGCCACCAACAAACCATGGGCTTGGACCTCATGGAAGAGCCCATCACATGAGCGCCTTCTTGCTGCACTATCTGCAACATTATCCCTGTATAGTTAGGATTCAAAATAGTGCTGACTACTTGGTTGCCACTCTGTTAGATCCACATTACAAGAGCAAATTTTGCCAGATGCTTCCTGCCATGGAAAGGGACCCGCGCATGCTGGAGTATCAAAACACGCTTTTAGACAACCTTAAGAGAGGTTTTCCCCAAGACAGCAGTGAGGTATATAGTGTGCATCGCAGCTCTAGACTTCCAACCCCAGGAACATCAATTTGTCAATGCAAAAACATTAGCAGCAGCAGTGTAAGTATCAGAAGCAATTTCTGTCAGTCCTTTCACACAATTTTTAGACCAGCTCGTGCACCAGCAAAACAGAGTACAAGTCTGACACATGGTGAACGACTGGAGAGGATGGGGGAGGAGTATCTCGAGCCCAAATGCAATACTGTCTGGGAGGGTTTGGACCTTTTTACATTTTGATCTTCGAAAATGGAAGAGTGGCCTGAGTTCGCCTGTCACGCCTTGGAGGTTTTATCATACCCGGCAGACAGTGCTCTCTCAGAACGTGTCTTCAGCGCTGCTTCTGGTTTCCTGACAGATAATCGCATCCAGCTGTCCCCTGAAAGTGTAGTGTTAATCAAGATATAACAGAGCTCGGTATGCATATTGAAGGGGTGTAATGGTACATTGAACCCTTCTGTCCTACTAAGATGAACCGAAGCCCCCCCATTTGCATACAAAATATGGTTTTCATGCCAACTAAACCACTGAAAGTTATACTACATGTATGAATTATATAGTGGCACAAAACTGCATAAGTTTTTACTTAGCGTTTTAGGGGTGACCTTTAAAGACCAAAGTAAAAAAAAGCCTTATCTTGCCTTCACCAACGGTTTTCTTAGACTGAAAACTAGCCATCGTGGCAACAATTCACTCCATTTATTTTCATTTTTTGGAGTGCCAATCAGCAAAAAATGTGACACATGCCACCAATACCACCGATAACACAGCAAAATTAAAATTCTAAATATTTATCCATTTGTCGCAGCGAACAAAATGTATCACAGTGGAACACATAAAGATGTGTTACATCTTGTTCTCTACAGGGCAGGGAGAATTGGCAGTGCCCTCCTCTGCCTCTGTACTACAGATATGCATGGCTTGTGCTCTGACTAAACAGGAAAGACTGAAGGAAAACTGCACATACAGCTTTTTATTTCTAAGGAAATATTTCCATTATCTTGTGCTCTTGGCCATAATAAGACTAAAAAGCCATCGTCTACAAAATCATTAATTATAGTTTTCAAATTTCTCCTGTTTGATGATTCTCGGTAAGTTAGATTTGATGAATGAGCTTGGCGACCTCAAGTCCAAAACTCCCAAACATCAGTCATCACATCCAAGGCAAACAGAAACTGAGACACCAAATGTAGGAAAAATAAGTCATTCTGGAGAAATTTTTATCTTTAAAGAGCTATTCCACTTAAAATAAAAAAGTGAGAACATCTTAAAGTATCTTCTTAAATTTTCAATGTTTGTAGCTTAAACACTGGATATGCAATAAAAGTATAGAAAATGTGTATCCCACCAATGGGAATGAATAAGTGCTTGCTGTCGTGAAGTAAAGGGGTCACAGCCTTAGCACAAAGCTGACTCCCATGATCATTGCATATCCTTGCAACGGTGGGAATGATACTTTGAAGGGTCTATTATATGGATAATCTCTATCTATATGCCCTGATGTCATGAAGATGGAACAATTTTTATCAGTTAATTACTGAAAGGATTGGGTGCTGAGAAAGTAACATCTAATAATCGGGACCTTGACTGGAGTAAACAGGTCTTCAAGACTTAGAGGAAGAACCATAAAGTTTAGAAAAAGTTTGGTTGTGTACCAATGCAAAGGAATATTGATTCCAAGTCTCAAAATATGTCATGTTTTTCTTCTAGTTGACAGACAGACTTTTCATTATGTTCTAGGAGATGGTAGGTAAAACTTCTTAATCCTACATGGACCATAATGGCAAATATAAGGAGATGGAGCTGAGATCCACAAAGTCACATACCAAGACCTTTTACAGCCCAAACTCAGTGGGTATCAATGTTAGCACATTGAACAATGAGAAACCAAGAATTGGGAAAATTAATGACCAGATATTATGGCTTTCATCTACTGGACTCCTGAAACTGTCTCTCTAAATCAAAAGGCAACAGTTACTAAACTACCAAAACATAGGACAACCAGGACTGTTGCATTGAATCACTTCATACCAGGGATTGGGACACATCTGGGCTCAAGTTTTGAGTTTGGGTTAAAAATCAATGAAAATCTGGAACTGCGGCTTAAAGGGAAGCTATAATCAGAAAATGTCCTATTATTTAAATTACGTTAGATGTTTGTGCTATATACCGTAAATGTTTTTTTTTTCATATCACGATGTCACGGGTGTGTCAGAGGTGACAGACAGTCGCCCTGCAGTGGGTTGCAGGAGATCTCCACGTTTGGCATTGCAGACAGCTGCTTATATAGGAGGCTGTCTTAAGAACCGAGCGACTACCTCTCTCTTGCTAATTTGCTCTCTGGCCTGGGTGTATTTATACCTGGTGTGTCTGAGAGAGTGTTGCCAGTTATATTCATTTCTACTTGTGAAGCTTAGCAGGAGCTGTACCTCGTCCTCTCTGGATCTTGAGGCCGTGTGCATATTTGGAGTTCATCTAAAGCTAATCTATATTCCCGTTTTGTCTACCCTTGTTGTCTTTAGAGTTTTAGTGGAGGTTGACTAGTGCTCATCTCCTTCCATCTCTAGCCGTAGCCTTACCCCAGGGAAAGTAGGGCGAGGCATGCGATCAGCGGTAGCTGAGGAAGTTATATAGGGACATTAGTTGAGACAGGGTGACACTAGACCAGACTAGGAGGTCTTCACTTCCCCCTTTCCCTAGTGTCTGGGCTCCCTCTCCCTTTTCTCTCTGTGTTGCACTTACACCTGGCGTGACACACGATCTTTAATAAAAAAAATATATATATTAATCTTGCAAATTTCACAATAGCTACTGGGGCTTATTTAGACTTCTACTTCCTGTCCTTTCAGAAACAGTTAGCAGCAGTCTCCTTAACATAAGAGACAGGATTACACAGGATTCACTAATCTCAATAGGCGATGTCACAGCTGATCATTGGCGTACTTCAAACGGGCCTGAACATATGCTGGCGTGAGCAGGGAGACCTTGTGTTCCCTGCAGGATTTTAATTCATAACTGTGTAGTGCATTACTGTTGCGTCAACTTACACATCCCCTCCTTCTCCTTCCTCGTCGGCTGCATGCCGGGGTACATGCATGGAGCGCAGATCCCTGAGTACAGTGCTTAAGGCTCGCGTGCTCTCCTTCTTTCTTAAAGGGGCCGCTCGCGCCTCATCCTAAAGAGTCTTCAGCCAATGGATGGAAGACACTGTTACGGATCCGGGTGGTGGAACCTCTGTGCTGCGGTGCAAGGAGGGACCAGAGGGGCGTGACTAGGTATCAACTCGACTGACCAAGGTCGCACGGCGGCTCAATCAACTCCGTGAACCAGGGAAGGACCGAGTAGAGGGACCAGGTGCTACTCTGGGCCTGTCCTTGTATGAGAGTAGGTGACTCCCACAGGTAACTGGCAGGAGCCTCCGGGTAGACACGGCAGGTAACTGACAGGAGCCTCCAGGTAGGCTGGCTGATAGGTACGGCAGGTAACTGGTACATTCTCCGGGTAGGCTGGCGAGCCAGGCCCATAGACAGACTGGCGGGTTTGGATCGTAGGCAGACCGTCGGGCTGGAGAGTACACTTGGCTGGCAGAGACAGGTAGTCAGGCAGGCGGACTGGACTGGTAGTCAGGCTGGCGGACTGGACTGGTAGTCAAGCTGGCGGACTGGACTGGTAGTCAAGCTGGCGGGCTGGACTGGTAGTCAGGCTGGCGGACTGGACTGATAGTCAGGCTGGCGGACTGGACTGGTAGTCAAGCTGGCGGGCAGGACTGGTAGTCAGGCTGGTGGGCTGGACTGGTAGTCAGGCTGGCGGACTGGACTGGTAGTCAGGCTGGCGGACTGGACTGGTAGTCAGACTAGCAGCGGGACCTGAGGGCTGAAGCAGAGTTAAGGATACAAAGCTCAACCTTGCACGGGCACCTCCATTTTGGAGGAGGTGCCTTTTATATGAGATGTCCTCCGGCCATTGGCCGGGGACTCCTTAGGACGGCATGTGCAGCCCCTTTAAGAGGGAGGAAGTGCGTGTGCGCGTGCCCTAAGCACAGTCAGGATGGTTTCCTGTTGAGATCTCTGACGAGAAACCTCCTGGTACAGGTCAGCAAGTGAAGGAGCCTGGGGGCCACCGGGTTCCATGGCCCGTGCAAACTGTTACGGATCCGGGTGGTGGAACCTCTGTGCTGCTGTGAATGGAGGGACCAGAGGGGCGTGACTAGCTATCAATTCGGACTGACCAAGGTCACACAGCTGCTCAATCGACTCCGTGAACCAGGGAAGGACCGAGCAGAGGGACCAGATGCTACTCTGGGCCTGTCCTTGTATGAGAGCTGGTGACTCCCACGGGTAACTCGCAGGAGCCTCCGGGTAGACACAGCAGGTAACTGACAGGAGCCTCCAGGTAGGCTGACAGATAGGCACGGCAGGTAACTGGCAGGAGCCTCCAGGTAGGCTGGCTAATAGGCACGGCAGGTAACTGGTACGTTCTCCGGGTAGGCAGGCAAGCCAGGCCCATAGACAGACTGGCGGGTTTAGATCGTAGGCAGACCGTCGGGCTGGAGAGTACACTTGGCTGGCAGAGACAGGTAGTCAGACAGGCGGACTGGACTGGTAGACAGGCTGGCGGACAGGACCGGTAGTCAGGCTGGCGGACTGGACCAGTAGTCAGGCTGGCGGACTGGACTGGTAGTCAGGCTGGCGGACTGGACTGGTAGTCAGGCTGGCGGACTGGACTGGTAGTCAAGCTGGCAGGCTGGACTGGTAGTCAGGCTGGCGGACTGGACTGGTAGTCAGGCTGGCGGACTGGACTGGTAGTCAAGCTGGCGGGCTGGACTGGTAGTCAAGCTGGCGGGCTGGACTGGTAGTCAGGTTGGCGGACTGGACTGGTAGTCAGGCTGGCGGACTGGACTGGTAGTCAGACTAGCAGCGGGACCTGAGGGCTGAAGCAGAGTTAAGGATACAAAGCTACAACCTTGCACGGGCACCTCCATTTTGGAGGAGGTGCCTTTTATATGAGAGGTCCTCCGGCCATTGGCCGGGGACTCCTTAGGATGGCAGCAGCAGCAGCAGGAGAGCCGGAAGACGCCGGGCCGGGAGCGCGGCGGTAAGAGGGACAGTGTCTCTGCCTGTCAGGGGGCAGAGACGCCGATACTACAGACACTATTTAAGAGACCTTCACCTGCATAGAGGTGCCTGTGCAACGTCGTTAGTCTGTTTCCCAACCACACTAACTAGTTCTCAGGTCCCTGTTCATTTGTTACTGCTACTTTTGCTAAGTTTGTCTGTCCTTAGTCTCTTTGCTAGTATCTGCCTTGTCAAACTGTATTTCAGCCTGAACCAGTCTGCATCTACCGTGCCAGTTAGTACATCTTCTGGACCCGCGCCTGCACCTGCTGTGCCAATGTGCATATCAGCTAGACCTGTCGGTACTTGACGTGCTGTCTGCACAACAGTCGTATCCGCCTGCACCAGCCTTGCCAATCTGTATATCAGCCGGACCCATCTGCACCTGTGGCTCCTGCTGTGCCTGCCTGTATCACCTGTACTCTCTTACCGGGCCGTTCCAGCTACCTGTCCCTTGGGGGTCAGTGGCATTTGAGGTCAGTCCTGGTGTATCACCTAGTCTCGCCTCCTCCGGCTCTCCTCAGACTGCGGCACTGTCAGTCACCATACATCCGGGGTCAGTCTTTCAGTCTTTGTGTCGCGCTTAGTCACGGCCCTCCAGACTCTCCTTGGGTCTTGGCACAGTGGTTCCACCACCCAGTCCGTTAGAGTTGCTAATGATAATGTTGAGACTGTGGTCCCAGCTCTCTTCAGGTCATTGACCAGGTCCTCCCGTGTAGCTCTCTGACCTTTCTGAGAATCATCCTCACCCCACAAGGCCAGATCTTGCATGGAGCCACAGACCGAGGAAGACTGACAGTCACTTTGTGTTTCTTCCATTTTCTAATAATTGTGCCAGCATTGTGTAAGGGTGTGACAGGGGCTATTATATGCCTCTCCCTCTCTAAACAGTGTTTTTACCAAGTGTATTGCTTTTATTGTATTTTTGTGACTGTATTAATATGTGAATCTGCATATAGTTTCATAGACACTGATGTATGTGGATAATGTAATGTATTGTGATTAATGTATAATGTTATTCATGTATAGTGAATACAGAAAGCATATAATATAGTTTAGTGTTTAGTTAGTGATAGATAGGGACATTAGGGCAGCTAGGCAGTGGTGGGCCTATTAGTGTATAAGGCTGTGTGCCCACGATGCGTTTTTTAAGCGTTTCCACAGGGGCAAAAACGCTGCAGAAACACTTAAAAAACGCATGATAGAAGGCCTGCCATGTCCCCCAATGCTGTGCACATGCTGCGGACATTTCCGCTGCGGATTATCATTGCGGAAAAAAACGCAGCACTACCAATTGTTTTGCGGAATGAAGGACCTGCGCTGACGTCAGAGTCATGTGACGGGTCACGCGACGCTGACGTCGGCAGGTCCTTCAGTGTACCGCTGCCGGCAGCCGGGACGGTGAAGCAAGCCAGTGCGGGCCATCGGAGGGTAAGCACACATTTTTATTTTTTTATTTTTTGACATTCTCTCGGTCACACTATATAAATCCATGCTGTTTACAACTGTGTAACTATTAGTAATTCTCAAAAAGATTCAGATTGTAGATTGTGAGCCCCAATGGGGACAGTGCAGATTAATGTCTGTAAATTACCTAAATTGTAAAGTGCTGCGGAGTATGTTGGCGCTATATCAAAAAATAAAAATAAAAAAGAGACAGGACACCGATCCAGTGGGGACAATGGTAGTCCATGGCCATCAGACCAGAGCACTGTGAGCTTCCTCCTATCTGTGGCATCACCGTCTCTTCTTCTAATTTGTAAGGCCAAAATGGCATCGTTGTTATGTTGTGACACACACATTACGTCACACTAATCATATGAATTAGAAGAAGTGTCGGGGATGCCGGTGTGGCACCCTGCTGTTCACAGGTACCACAGGACCCAAAAGGGTGCATGGATGGACTTCTCCACAAGAGGCCCTCGTTACAAACAAACACCTCCACCCTTCCACCTCATACCACCAGAGGGAGCCCTGTTAGGGATATATATATATGGAGGGTGGAGTTAGGCAGTCAGTCTGAGTGAGTTTAGTCAGACAGTGTGCTGGCACTTAGACCAGTGAAGAAGCAGAACGTGAGCTGCTGCAGTATTGAGGGCCCCGAGTGTGGCTGGAGGCAAGGAGGAGAGGAGAGAGGAGTTGAGGAGGCAGAGGAGCATCATAGGCTCACCCCCGAGTATACAAACCGTACACCGGGTCCGCGCCTACAGGGTCCCTTTATACCCAGTAGGGATCACCGGCATACCAGGAGGACTACAAGTCCCTGGCCGACCTGAAGCTAAACCCATTACAGGACCAGGAACCACGAAGGCCCCGGCGCCCAGGGATAGTGGTTGCCAGTGCAAGGTCCTACTACCAAGCGACAGGTGAAGGAACAGCACGACACAGAAGCTAGGCCCAGTTTCAGGCTGGCCAGGAGCTTAGAGAGAGGGAGACACGGACAAGGAGGCCCTATACCCACTCACTGGGAAGAAGTCCTGAAGTGCACCCTTCCTACCGAGTACCCTGGACCGTACCAGACCTTCCCACCAGTAAAGGTATTGAAGCGAATCCCCTGTCTCTGTCAGTTACTCCTGCTGCGCAATCCCGACTGCACTACAAGCCCCAGCATCACCACCCACCGTCGAACTCTACACTGCCCTGAGGCCCGCTCCACCTGTGGGGAGCTGTTCCATCCTAGCTGCCTATCAACTGCCTCAGAGGTCTTCAGCAGTGCAGGTACAAATTACCAGAAACCACAGGTGGCGTCTCGATCAAACTACAAATCCCATATAAACTATCCCCTTTTTGTTGACCGCCCTGGGCCACGGACCGGGTCAGCCACTGTGACATATTCCCCCCCAGCATCCATAGGCCCGGACACCGAGTACCCCACTGCCCTGGGGGCGCATCACCGGCAGGGTTCTGGTCGGGTGGCTATGAACTGCCGATGTGCCTACTGTACCAAGGTCGTGCAAATCTACTTGATCATCTCTAGTGGCTATGTAAAAGCTACTAACTGGAAAGTCCAGTATCAGCACCTGGTAGAACCTTTTATGCAAGCAGATAAAATGTAACAAGGCAAGACACCAAAAGTGATAGGACATCATGGCAACAAACAGGTATATGTCCATTATTATCTTTTTGCACTTTTGCTTGAAGGTAACCTTCTATCTGATTCTTGCCGAAAACCACGGGCAGCATGAATCAGAATCTGACTGTGTTATTGCCGCTGCCACGTTTCAGAAAAAACTTGATCGGAGACAATGCAACTCTGATGACCGGTGTAAGACGCCAATCCCCGTAGACTTCTCCAGACTTCCCTTACCTAGACATTCAGGTCTATCCCTTTACACACACATAGGGAAGGGATTGACCTATCAGTTCAGGGGAGTGGGATCTGGAGAAGATTTTCAAAGTATGTTGTCTCTAAAACCCCACAGAGTTCCAGCAATAATGCAACCAGTCTCTGATTCATGCTGCCTGGGGTTCGGGAAGCTTTTATCTAGTGTCAGTTTCCCTTTAAGGACCCCAATTTCTCACAATACAAGTTCAAAATATTATTCTGACATGCCAGCAAAGCCCTCTAAATGTTGCAATTCACATGATAACCACTTGGTGGACATATACCGTACATAGACCCACATAGCATAAACATTTCCCAACAGAATATCGCAAAATCGTGTTTTGAGGGGTTTTTTTACATCTGCATATCCCAGGATTTTTTGTGCCAATAGGAAAGGTAAGAAATGACACATCTGTGAGAGAAAATTAGATACTGTATGTCAATCAGGAGTCTTTTAGTTTGCACTGACATGGAGCAACAACTTGGAACGTTTACTGTCTACTGGTACAGGGTTGCCACCTTAAAGGAGCAGGAAGCATTGCCCTTTTATCATCATGTTGTTTTTGTTCAGATTTATATCTTACTTACTAACCCCTTGGCGTATATGTATATCACTGTCAGGGTGCACATTAATGGAGCAGGCTCAGGAGCTGTGCCTGGTCCTAACAGGGCAGATGCCTGCGGAAATACATAGCGACATTTAAATAGCACGATAACCAGTGAGTGCACTGACCAGCGCCTACCACCTCCTCGCAACCGATGGGTTATCATGGGAGCTCAGGGCATTTGAAGGCCACAGTCACTGCTATATTGGTGGTTCTCTGAAGCTCAGCATAAGTTGACCTCCATAGGAGACCATGATATGTATTATATTCTGCAATGCTATAGTATTGCAGTTCCCTCCCAAAAAATGCAAATAAAAAGTTATCAATATGTGAAAAATATCAGAATACTATCACTGAAAATAACAGCTCTGTACGAGAAAGAAAAAAACAAAAACAAGCACCTAGAGAGCTCTGTGCACAGAAAATTAAAAAGTTTACGTGACACAAACAAAAATATTTTTTTACAGTATTTTTTTCACTAATAAAATATATTAACAAAATGATACAAGTTTGATATGGCTGTAATCGTGCTGACCTGGATAGTCATGTTATCCGGTCATTGTTACTGTACAATTAACTTAGTAAAAAATAAACCCAAAAAAACAAAGGCAAAATAGCTATTTTTCTTCCATAATCTCACCCCACTTATATTTTTTTCCCCTTTTTCAGTGCATTATACAGTAAAATGAATGGTGTTATTCAAATCTACAAATTACCCCACAAAAAGCAAGCCCTCATATGGATTTATTGATGGAAAAGTAAAAAAAGTTATGGCTTTCAGAAAAAGGAAAAGAAAAAAGGAAAGCATAAAAACAAAAAATCGCATCATCCCAAAGGGATTAAGGCAGTGTTTTTGTATAATACTGTTACGAGAAGCTCACTGAGTGAACTGGACCCTCTAAGCCCAAGGTCCAGGTTGGCACTTGGGCTATGAGCATCGGTGCAGAAAGTTGGTGGGTAGAGGGACTGGAAACCGTAGGTAGACAGGTAGAATGCTGGAAACTGCAGGCAGGACATCTGGAAATCGCAGGCAAGTATGTGGAGTGCAGTAAACCAAAGGCAGACAGATGACATCAGAATACCACAGGCAAGCAGAGGATGTTATGAAACCGCAGGCAAGCAGAGGATGTCAGGAAACCGCAGGCAAGCAGAGGATGTCAGGGAACCACAGGCAAGCAGGTGGTGTGCAGGAAACTGCAGGCAGGTAGTAGTTAACACTCTGCAGTAACAGGAAAGTCAGCAACCAAGGAAGACGCACACAGTCAGGAAGAAAACTGCAGGCGGTCACAGAGAAAAGGTCCAGGCGACCCCGAGGCAGCTAGCCGACAGAACTCTGTAGTTGCTAGAAGCCGCAGACAAGAAGGAAGAAGCACAAGAAGCTGCTGGTCTACGAGAGATGACCTGCAGCACAAAACCAGGTTGCTGTGCACATACAAACTGCAAGTCAGTCACAGATTCAATACCAAGGCCTGGGTGTGTGTTTTGGAAGCCCTTAAATATCCCCAGGCAGTTCATCACATGGATGCCAGCCAAGCCACCTGCAAAGCCTGATGTGAAGCACAGGAAAGTTCAATGGATCGGGGCAGATGGGGCAGAGCCGAGACCAGGGACAGGTGTGTAACAGATAAACAGTAGTGTTGAGCGAACATGCTCGACACTGCTCAGTACTCGCCCGAGCATTTCCGGGTTACTCGGGCGGGAACTCGGGTCTCCGCCCTGCATGTTTGGCGCTCTTTACAGAGCCAATGAACATGCAGGGATTGCCAGCCAGTCACTGTAATGCCGCAGCCACGTTGTTTGTGGGCATTACAGTGATTGGCTGGCCGCACAGCGTCACCTCGAGTATTTAAAACCGGGCGCCGCCATCTTGGACACAGTCGCTCCGGATCAGACAGTGTAGGGACAGCGCTGCTGATTTAGGGAGAGATATATCCTGCAAAATAGTTAGTGTAGGGTCTGTAAAGGCTGCCAGATCAAACAAACAGTCCTTCTCAGGACTAATATCCATCCCAGGTATATCAGGCAGGCAGGCAGGCAGGCAGGCTGTATAGGAGACGCAGTGGTTATACCAGCAAACGCTGCATTACAGTCCTGTGTGCTGCTCCTGTTGCTGAAATTGCTGGACTTAGCTCCAGGTCCCGGGGGCCAGGAAAAATCCTTTTTTTTTATCTAAATCCTCTTTTTTTTTTCCTCCTTCACAATGTACAAATACCCATCTTATTAACCTTTTGGTGCCCCTCCCCCCCCCCCAAAAAAAAGTGTGCCTCTGATTTTTCAGACACAAATATATCTGTTGAAAATAGTCTGGTGTAGGCCAGAGAAATAGAAGTGTGGTTTTGCAGTTCTATGGGCCATTTGTATCTAAAAAAAAACAGTTTGAGTGTGTCGCTCACTGTTCAGCCGCAAATATATATATATTTTAAAAAGCCTGGTATACACCAGTAAATTATTACTGTGGTTTTGATGTTCCACGGTAAAACATCTCTATTATCCTGTTTTTGGCATTTTTTGCAGTAAAAAAAAAAATAAATAGTGTCTCCCTGATTTTTCAGACACAAATATATGTGTTGAAAATAGTCTGGTGTAGGCCAAAGAGACAGAAGTGTGCTTTTGCTGTTCCACGGTAAAAAATCTCTATTATCCTGCTTTTTGCATTTTTTGCTGTAAAAAAAAAAAAAATAGTGTCTCCCTGATTTTTCAGACACAAATATATCTGTTGAAAATAGTCTGGTGTAGGCCCAAGAAATACAAGTGTGGTTTTGCAGTTCCACGGTACAAACCTCTGTAGTATCCACTTTTGGGCCATTTGTATCTAAAAAAAACAGTTTGAGTGTGTCGCTCACTGTTCAGCCGCAAATATATATATATTTTAAAAAGCCTGGTATACACCAGTAAATTATTACTGTGGTTTTGATGTTCCACGGTAAAACATCTCTATTATCCTGTTTTTGGCATTTTTTCCTGTATAAAAATAATAATAGTGTCTCCCTGATTTTTCAGACACAAATATATCTGTTGAAAATAGTCTGGTGTAGGCCAGAGAGACAGAAGTGTGCTTTTGCTGTTCCACGGTAAAAAATCTCTATTATCCTGCTTTTTGCATTTTTTGCTGTAAAAAAAAAAAATAGTGTCTCCCTGATTTTTCAGACACAAATATATCTGTTGAAAATAGTCTGGTGTAGGCCAGAGAAATAGAAGTGTGGTTTTGCAGTTCTATGGGCCATTTGTATCTAAAAAAAACAGTTTGAGTGTGTCGTTCACTGTTCAGCCGTAAATATATATATATTTTCAAAAGCCTGGTATACACCAGTAAATTATTACTGTGGTTTTGATGTTCCACGGTAAAACATCTCTATTATCCTGTTTTTGGCATTTTTTGCTGTATAAAAATAATAATAGTGTCTCCCTGATTTTTCAGACACAAATATATCTGTTGAAAATAGTCTGGTGTAGGCCAGAGAGACAGAAGTGTGCTTTTGCTGTTCCACGGTAAAAAATCTCTATTATCCTGCTTTTTGCATTTTTTGCTGTAAAAAAAAAAAAAAAAAAAATAGTGTCTCCCTGATTTTTCAGACACAAATATATCTGTTGAAAATAGTCTGGTGTAGGCCCGAGAAATACAAGTGTGGTTTTGCAGTTCCACGGTACAAACCTCTGTATTATCCACTTTTGGGCCATTTGTATCTAAAAAAAACAGTTTGAGTGTGTCGCTCACTGTTCAGCCGCAAATATATATATGTAGCACCCTGAGGACTCGGCTGCTACAGGGGTATTACACCTCAAGCCAGAGGTGTGGTATTCCACTTCCGGGTAAGGATGGAGTGTGGAACTGAGCTCAGTAGGCTGCATGCACTACATACATCCCATTTCCGGGGGACAGATCAATGGTACTCCCACTAGGTATATGTGCAGGTACGACAGTGTCTGTCCCTGGCTGGAGTGGGAGGGGGGTGGAACATCCCAGTAGTGTAGGGGCAGATAGGGGGAGCAGTCTGGGTAAGGCTAGGAGCTCATTGGGTGCTGGTCACCTGAGCTCACACATAGAGGGAGTATATAAGGTGGGCACCATCTTAGGACAGGGTCTTTTGTAGAGTGAGTCAGTCTGTCAGAGTTGAGTCAGAGGAGCAGAGCAGAGAAGCTCAGAAGGGCTGACAGGGAGTTGTGGTTCCGGCTGGGCCCAGCTCCAAGGCCAAGAGAGAGAGAGGAGTCAGAAGGACCCAGAGAGAAGGAGAAGGAACCCCAAGACCCCAGAATACAAGCAACAGGGTGAAGGGTTGGCACCTAGGGTACCGGATCCCAAGCTGGCAGAGAGAAAAGCACACCTTAGCCAGAGACCGGAGGTCGTGGGCAGGATCTGCCACGACCCTCACCAAATCCACCAGGAAGGCAGACCAAGTATAGGGTCAGGGAACCCAGAAGAGGTGTACCCACCAAGAGACCCGAGGGAGCCGGACATAGGTGGATCCCTGGTGAGAACGGCCAGAAGAGAGGGAAAGTCAGACAGGAGCTCAGGACCACGCTCCAGAATTACTTGGGGGTTGGCCGAGTCCAGGACCTGGTGGACGCAGCACGGCTCGGGTGGTCGCTTCAGGCCAGAGTGACCATAAGAACACCCGTAAGTAAAAACCCCTGAACTGCACAGCCCGACTCTGAGTCTTCTTGCTGATTCATCCTGCACCTGCACAACCACCATCCTCTACATCTGACCCCCTGAGGCTATACCCCTCCCGTTGGGGGTTATACTACCAGAGCTGCACACACACCACCAGCCTCAGCGGACCCTTCTGCAGCGGCGGCCTTGTGACCGCAAATCAACGGGTGGCGTAGTCGACATTAAGGACCTTTAACAACATCTGTAAAGACTGCCACACACTGAGTTTGACACCCTGGGCACGGACCGGGTCACCACCACTCGGAGACTACAACCCCCATCTGATCCGGCTCCGGGTAATCCCCAAACAGCACTGGCCCAGGGGGTGCGTCAACTTTGGCGTAGTCGGCAGGATAACGTGCCCGCAACAACCGGGTACTGCGTGCCTGAAGAGAAGTTCAAGTTTACCTTAAGAAGAAGTCTCCCGCCGGTTCCAGAGGGTCCCCGCCATGGGACGCCATCACGGATCGTTTCCCGCCGGTTGCCCGCCATCTGCAGCTTTTTCCCGCCATCCACGGAATTTCCCGCCACTGGGAGACGATTCCCGCCATTTCCAGAAGATTTCCCGCCTTGGAAGAGCGGACGCCATTATGGGCGTGCCAGAGGGTGGCAAGAGGTCACCTCCCATCGTGGGCCAGGTCAAGGAATGGCGCCAAAAGTGGATACCGCCCCCACCAGCAGAGACTGTGATGATTGATATGTCCATCAGCGTGAGAGAACTGCCCCTGGAACTGACAATCACAAAGTTGCCCCGGGACCACCTTCAATGTGGGCGGAGACAGAACAAAAGAACGAAGATGGGTGCAGCCTGGAGGAGTCTGGAGAGAGCGCACCCGGGGACAAGAAGTCTGGAGAGGAGTCCAGAGAAAGCGTACCCGGAGATGGAGGGAGAGACAGGCAGCACCGACCCAGTGGTCAGGAGCCTGCTGCAAGCAACAACCCCACTAGGCTTAGTGGAGATCCTAGCACAGCTCCCCCGAGACCGGGAGTGTGCACAGACCGCGCTGGAGGGCCTCGCACGGAGGATGGCCCAGGTGCAGCAAGACACGCTGACGGAGTGGAGCCGTGAGATGGCCCAGCAGACCGGAACCCGTCAGCGGAGCACGCCACCCGAGACGAGGAGACAGACCGCCTCTGAGGATGGTGCAGGAGGAGTGAAGGCCGGAGACGGCGCCGAGAAGGGAGCTGAACGGACGGAGGCAGGTAAAGGGAACGTCACTGCCCCGAGCCGAGAAACCGCGTACCTGCCCCGGCTCCCCGTCGCAGAGCCCGAAATTCCCCCTGCCGTGCCCGTCGCTGCATCGTCACCGCTCCAGACAAGGCCTCAAGCAGAAGCCGCGGCCGCGACCCCTGTGACGTCACACGCCTCGACCCTGAGCGCGACCAAACAGGAAATACCATCGGCCTGGTCGCAAGGTCTAGTACCTCTGGGCGCCGCAATTCCAACAGCGCCCCCTACTTCCGCGGAGCCACCAGCCTGGTCGCAGGGCCGAGTAACCCCGGGCGCCGCCGTCCTTACGGTGCCCTTTACCTTTAGGGTGCCCCAAGCCTGGTCGCAAGGCCTGGTCAACCCGGGCGCCGCTACCATCAACGCGCCCTCAACATCTCGAGTGCCGCACCTGGGCGAAGATCTATTTGCCCAGCACATGTGCCCGGATGGGCAGCCCTTTGTATGGCCCCAGGAGTACTACCAACTGGAACTCCAAAGAGCAAGGCCCCTGTGCGAGCCCCTGATTCCGGCTCCGAAGCCCGTCAGGAGAACCCCGCTCCCGCTAGAAGAAGCACAATTCGAGTGGGACCCCACCGGAGGAGACCTCATGGGGTTCACTCAAGAAACGCGGGCAGCTGCAGCAGAGCGAGTGGAGTGCTGCCGCCAGCAGTTGGCAGCCTTTGAGCAAGAGCGGAAAGAGAGGCGGATCCGTGAGCAGCGGCTGCAGGAACAGAGCGCAGGGCAGAAGAGCCGGACCAGGAGGAACCCCCGTGCAGCTCATGGTCCCCGTACCACCGGGACTGTGATTAAATTCAACCTGCAGCATGGGTGGGGCTTCATAAGAGACCATCATACCCCCGGCGACGTCTTTGTAACCCGCAGAGACGTAGAAAGCCATCTGCCGGAGGGACACAGAGGTCGTGACCTGTACGTAGGGGACGAGGTCACGTTCACCCGGCACAAGTGTGCCAAAGGACCCTACGCCCTCCATGTGCATCGCCTAACGGAGGAGGAGCTGCGGTGTGAGGAGGAGCAAGAGGACCCGGACGGGTCTGAAGACAAAGAAGGAGCAGGAGGACGCCGTCGTTAAAGTACGGTAAAGAGACTGTAAATAGTTACCCGTCGGGGTACAGTGAACTGTTGCTGCTTTAAATATGTCCCCGTTGGGACAAGTGTGAACTGTTAACCCGTGTGTCCCTTAATCCCACTGACCGAGGACTGAGAGCGGCCATATCCCCTTGTATATAGTTGCGCTTTCTAAGGCGCCCCCTACCGGTTTTATAGGAAAGCTGTGTTTTTCTTTCCAGAAGAGACTGTCGCACTTTACCCGGTCACAAGTTGCACCGTGGCCGGAAGAACAAAAATATTTATGTGAAAAGTTTACTGATGATATATATATGATGTTTTATATGTTTATGTTTTATGAAAAAAAAAATTGTATGTTTGTGGATGTTTTTTGTTCTTTTACAGCCCGAGGACGTGCTGTGATTTACCAGGGGGGAATGTAGCACCCTGAGGACTCGGCTGCTACAGGGGTATTACACCTCAAGCCAGAGGTGTGGTATTCCACTTCCGGGTAAGGATGGAGTGTGGAACTGAGCTCAGTAGGCTGCATGCACTACATACATCCCATTTCCGGGGGACAGATCAATGGTACTCCCACTAGGTATATGTGCAGGTACGACAGTGTCTGTCCCTGGCTGGAGTGGGAGGGGGGTGGAACATCCCAGTAGTGTAGGGGCAGATAGGGGGAGCAGTCTGGGTAAGGCTAGGAGCTCATTGGGTGCTGGTCACCTGAGCTCACACATAGAGGGAGTATATAAGGTGGGCACCATCTTAGGACAGGGTCTTTTGTAGAGTGAGTCAGTCTGTCAGAGTTGAGTCAGAGGAGCAGAGCAGAGAAGCTCAGAAGGGCTGACAGGGAGTTGTGGTTCCGGCTGGGCCCAGCTCCAAGGCCAAGAGACAGAGAGGAGTCAGAAGGACCCAGAGAGAAGGAGAAGGAACCCCAAGACCCCAGAATACAAGCAACAGGGTGAAGGGTTGGCACCTAGGGTACCGGATCCCAAGCTGGCAGAGAGAAAAGCACACCTTAGCCAGAGACCGGAGGTCGTGGGCAGGATCTGCCACGACCCTCACCAAATCCACCAGGAAGGCAGACCAAGTATAGGGTCAGGGAACCCAGAAGAGGTGTACCCACCAAGAGACCCGAGGGAGCCGGACATAGGTGGATCCCTGGTGAGAACGGCCAGAAGAGAGGGAAAGTCAGACAGGAGCTCAGGACCACGCTCCAGAATTACTTGGGGGTTGGCCGAGTCCAGGACCTGGTGGACGCAGCACGGCTCGGGTGGTCGCTTCAGGCCAGAGTGACCATAAGAACACCCGTAAGTAAAAACCCCTGAACTGCACAGCCCGACTCTGAGTCTTCTTGCTGATTCATCCTGCACCTGCACAACCACCATCCTCTACATCTGACCCCCTGAGGCTATACCCCTCCCGTTGGGGGTTATACTACCAGAGCTGCACACACACCACCAGCCTCAGCGGACCCTTCTGCAGCGGCGGCCTTGTGACCGCAAATCAACGGGTGGCGTAGTCGACATTAAGGACCTTTAACAACATCTGTAAAGACTGCCACACACTGAGTTTGACACCCTGGGCACGGACCGGGTCACCGCCACTCGGAGACTACAACCCCCATCTGATCCGGCTCCGGGTAATCCCCAAACAGCACTGGCCCAGGGGGTGCGTCATATATATTTTAAAAAGCCTGGTATACACCCGTAAATTATAACTGTGGTTTTGCTGTTCCACGGTAAAAAATCTCTATTATTCAGGTTTTGGTAGTTTTTTCCGTAAAGAAAAACAGTAGTGTCTCCTGACTGTTGTGACACTAAAATATATCTGTTGAAAATAGTCTTGTGTAGGCCCGACATCCCAGTGTGGTTTCGCAGTTCCACGGGTCAAATCGCTGTACTATCCAGTTTTGGGCCTTTGGTATCTAAAAAAAAAGCAGTTTGAGTGTGTCGCTCACTGTTCAGCCGCAAATATCTCTATTTAAAAAAGTGTGGTATACCCCAGTAAACAATAACTGTGGTTTTCCTCTTCCACGGTTCTAATCTACTCTTTATTACCCTTTTGCCATTGATAGTGCAAGTGTAAGCTATTTTACTTCATTTACAATGGGCAAGGCGCGTGGCAAGGGACGTGGAAGTGGACGTTCTGGTGATAGTTCGTGCAGAGGACGGGGCTGTGGCCAAGGTGAAAATGTGCCACAACCAACAGCCACATCTTCTCGCTCCCACTTCTTGACCGAATTACTAGGGAAGCACAGAACAACACCAGTATTGAGAACTGATCAGTGTGAACAGGTTATTAATTGGATAGCAGACAATACTTCCAGTTACCTGGGCACCACCACCTCCGGTCTGTCTTCCACACGGTCAACTCTTAGTAGCCGTGAGTCTCGACCGCATACTCCTCCTCACCCTGATGCTCCTTCCTCCCACTATGCCGAGTGTCGTCAGACAGCAAGTGATCCCACACTTGGACACTCTGAAGAGCTGTTCACTGGTCCATTTCCATATTTGGGCCCCTCGCCTGATACGCTTGAAGTGGTGGAAGAGGAGATCCCATGTTGCGATGCCCAAATATTTGAACAGCCATGGCCACAGGAAGTCGACGTTGGCAATCTGTCACAAGAGGTGGACGATGACGAGACACAATTGCCAGGTTGTGAGGAGGAGGATCGTGGTGCGCAAGTGGGGAGGGAGGCAGAGTACCCCAACAGGCAGGAAGAAGCAGTGTGGTGGCCGCAGACAGAAGGCAGGTAACCGTTCCCCGTAACACCAACACGAGGGACGTTGCCAGTACAAGCGGTAGGTCTTCCAGAGTCTGGAATTTTTTTAAAGACTCTGCTGATAACCCCAAAAAGGCCATATGTTCCACCTGCCATGCCAGCATCAGCAGGGGTGACAAAACTACCAGCCTGACCACCACCAGCATGATCAGGCACATGGCAGCAAAGCACCCGACTTTGTGGGGCGAAACCCAGGGTCCACGACCAGTGTCAGCGGGTGTCACCACTGCTTCTTCCACTGTTGTGCATGCAATAGAACCCCCTGTTGTGTGTGCAAGGCAATCCCCTGTCCATACTGCATGTAAAGATGCCCCCTCCTCTCAGTCTTCACTTGTTATGGCAGTTTCTCAAGAAACAGCATCAACGTCCACGTCCCACCGTTCAATTGTCCATATCCCAGACCTTTGAACGAAAGCGGAAATTCGCAGCTAACGCCCCACAGGCCACAGTCCTAAATTCGCACATTTCACGACTGCTTGCATTGGAAATGCTGCCTTTTAGGCTGGTGGAGACGGAATCCTTCCGCAATCTTATGGCGGTGGCCGTCCCTCGGTACTCGGTCCCCAGCCGACACTATTTTGCCCGGTGTGCCATCCCCGCACTACACAAGCACGTGTCCCAAAGCATCTGCCGTGCCCTCAACAACGCAGTTACTGGGAGAGTCCACCTGACAACGGACACGTGGACAAGTGCTTGTGGCCAGGGACGGTACATCTCTCTGACGGCACACTGGGTAAACATAGTGGAAGCCGGGACCCAGTCGGACCTTGGGACGGAACACATCCTCCCCACACCGAGGATTGCGGGCCCTATGTCAGTCAGAGTTGCCCCCACAGTGTACAACTCCTGCGCATCCTACTCCTCCTCCTCATGTTCAGCCTCCATCTCAGATATCACCACATCAGTTACAAGCTGGAAGCATTGCAGTACTGCCTCCGCCAAGCGGCAACAGGCTGTGCTGAAACTCATAAGCTTAGGTGATAAACCTCACACTGCTTGTGAGTTGTGGACAGCTGTGAAAGAGCAGGCAGATCTGTGGCTGAGACCGCTGAACCTACATCCCGGCATGGTCGTGTGTGACAATGGCCGTAACCTGGTGGCGGCTCTGAGGCGAGGTGAGATCACACACGTACCATGCCTGGCTCATGTGCTTAACCTCGTGGTTCAGCGGTTTCTTAAATCATACCCCGAGTTGCCAGATCTGCTTGTGAAAGTACGCCGCCGGTCAGCTCATTTTCGCAAGTCGACTACAGCTTCCGCCGCCCATGCTGTGTTGCAGCAGCGTTTGCAGCTTCCGGCACACCGACTGGTGTGTGATGTCCCCACACGTTGGAACTCTACCCTCCACATGTTGCAAAGGATTTGTGAGCAGAAGAGAGCAGTTGTGGAGTACCAGCTGCAACAAGGCCGTCGATATTCAGGTCAGACTCCACACATAAGACCTCAGGAGTGGACCTGGATGTCTGACATATGTACCATCCTGACAAACTTTGAGGAGGCCACCAAGATGGTGAGTGGCGATGACGCAATCATTAGTGTCAGCATCCCACTTGTCTGTCTTTTGCAACGCTCTCTGCAGAGAATTAAAGAGGACGCATTGCAGCCAGAGTATGATGAGATGGATCAAGAAGCCGTAGCGGGCGATTACACACAGCCCAGCCTCATCTCATCCCAACATGCATTGGGGGACAATGAGGGAGAGGAGGAGGAGGAGGAGGAGGAAGAACAGGAGCTGCTATCATGCGTTGTAGACGGTAGTACCTGTACAAGTGTCATACCGTCGGTTCAGCGTGGGTGGCCTGAGGACAGGGGGGAGGAGGAGGAGGAGGAGGAGAGAATGGTCAGTCGTCATCTTGGTGAGGACACGGAAATCTTGCCCGTTACCAGTCTGGCACGCATGGCTGACTTTATGTTACGCTGCCTTAACCGTGACCCTCGCGTTGTCAAAATGTTGGGTGACAGTCATTACTGGTTGGTGACACTTGTAGACCCCCGCTACAAGGAGAACTTTCACTCTCTTATTCCTGAGGTGGAGAGGTCTACAAAAATGGGGCAATACCAGAAGGCCCTTGCTGCAGAACTCTTAAAAAAATTCCCATCTGAACACGCTAGCGGCAGAGGTCACTGTTCATTGCCCAACCAAGGTGTACAGGCGAGAGAGATGCAACTCCAATCCAGCAGAGGCAGGGGAACACTGTCAACGTTCTGGGACAGTTTTCTGACACCCGCCCAGCTTACAGGCCCTGAGGCGCGGGGTACTCTCACAAGGAGTGGAAAGTTTCAAAAGATGGTGAGGGAGTACCTTGCCGATCGTACCAGCGTCCTCCGTGATTCCTCTGTGCCTTTTAATTATTGGGTATCCAAGCTGGACACTTGGAATGAACTCGCTCTGTACGCCTTGGAGGTCCTGGCCTGCCCTGCCGCTAGCGTGCTATCGGAGCGTGTTTTTAGTGCCGCTGGGGGAATTATAACTGATAAGCGCACTCGCCTGTCAACTGACAATGCTGACAAGCTGACCCTTATCAAAATGAACAAGGGCTGGATTGGGCCAGACTTCTCATCACCACCAAATGACAGCAGAGTAACATAAAGTCAAATCCACTGTGTTATTTCGGGAGGTGTATTCACATGCACCGCTTCACACCCACACATGGGTATATGTAGCACCCTGAGGATTCGGCTGCTACAGGGGTATTGCACCTCAACCCAGAGGTGTGATATTCCACTCCCGGGTAAGGATGGAGTGTGGAACTGAGCTCAGTTAGCTGCATGCACTACACACATCCCATTTCCGGGGAACAGACCGACGGTACTCCCACCAGAAATGTGCAGGTACGACAGTGTCTGTTCCTGGCTGGAGTGGGAGGGGGGTGGAACATCCCAGTAGTGTAGGGGCAGATAGGGGGAGCAGCCTGGGTAAAGCTAGGAGCTCATTGGGTGCTGGTCACCTGAGCTCACACATAGAGGGAGTATATAAGGTGGGAACCATCTTAGATCAGGGTCAGTCAGCCACAGTCAGTCAGTCTGTGAGACGTCAGTCGGTTGTCAGTCAGCCAGTCAGACAGTCTGTCTGAGAACCTGAGAAGCAGAGCAGAGGAGAAGAGAGAGAGACCCAGAGGCGCAGAGGGGACCCCAAGAGCCCATAAGAGAGCTAATAGGGTGAAGGGTCGGCAACAGGGTACCGGATCCCAAGCTGGCAGAGGCTACAGCACACCTTAGCCAGGAACCGGAGGTCGTGGGCAGGATCTGCCACGATCACCCACTAAATCCACCCGGAAGGCAGACCAAGAATAGGGTCAGGGAGCCCAGAGGAGGCTTGACCAACAAGAGGCCCGAGGGAGCCGGACTTAGGTGGATCCCTGGTGGGAACGGCCAGAAGAAGGGAGAGACAGAAAGGAGCTCAGGACCACACTCCGGAGTTGCCTGGGAGTTGACCGAGTCCAGGACCTGGTGGACGCAGCACGGCTTGGGTGGTCACTGCTGTACACAGTGACCCGAGCAACACCAGTAAGTAAAACCCTGGAACTGCATTTTATGCCTCTGAGTCTCCTTGCTGCACCTTCACAACCACCATCCTCCACGGCTGACCCCCTGAGGCTATACCCCTCCCGTTGGGGGTTATACTACCTAAGCTGCACACACATCACCAGCCTCAGTGGACCCTGCTGCAGCGGCGGCCGTATTGACCGCAATTCAACGGGTGGCGTAGTCGACACAAAGAACTAATAACATCTGTAGGACTGCCACACACTGAGCTTGACACCCTGGGCACGGACCGGGTCACAGCCACTCGGAGACTACAACCCCCATCTGATCCGGCTCCGGGTATCCCCAACAACACTGGCCCAGGGGGCGCGTCAACTTTGGCGTAGTCGGCAGGATAACGTGCCCGCAACAACCGGGTACTGCATGCCTGAAGAAAAGTTCACCGTTACCTCAAAAAGAAGTCTCCCGCCGGTTCCGGAGGGTCCCCGCCAACGGACCCCATCACAGGTCGTTTCCCGCCGGTTGTCCGCCATTTGCAGCTTTTTCCCGCCATCCATGGAGTTTCCCGCCACTGGGAGACGATTCCCGCCATTTCCAAAGATTTTCCGCCTTGGAAGAGCGGACGCCATTATGGGCGTGCCAGAGGGTGGCAAGAGGCCACCTCCCATCGTGGGCCAGGTCGAAGAATGGCGCCAAAAGCGGAAACCGCGCCCACCAACAGAGACTGTGATGCTGGAAGTGTCCATCAGCGTAAGAGAACTGCCCCTGGAACTGACAATCACAAAGTTGCCCCGGGACCACCCTCGATGTGGGCGGAGACAGAACAAGAGAGCAAAGATGGGTGTCGCCTGGAGCAGTCTGGAGAGAGCGCACCCGGAGACAAGACGTCTGGAAGAGAGTCCAGAGAGAGCCTACCCGGAGATGGAGGGAGAGTCAGGCAGCACCGACCCAGTGGTCAGGAGCCTGTTGCAGGTCGCCACTCCAGAAGGCCTGCTGGAGATCCTAGCACAGCTCCCCCGAGACCGGGAGTGTGCAAGGACCGCGTTGGAGGGCCTCGCACGGAGGATGGCCCGGGTGCAGCGAGAGACGTTGGCGGAGTGGAGCCGAGAGATGGCCCAGCAGACCGGCACCCGTCAGCGGAGCACGCCACCCGAGACGAGGAGACAGACCGCCTCTGAGGATGGCGCAGGAGGAATGAAGGCAGGAGACGGCGCCGAGAAGGGAGCTGAACGGACGGAGGCAGGTAAAGGGGACGTCTCTACCCCGAGCCGGGAAACCGCGTGCCTGCCCCAGCTCCCCGTCGCAGAGCCCGAAATTCCCCCTGCCGTGCCCGTCGCTGCATCGTCACCGCCGCCGACTAGGTCTCAACCGGAAACCGCGGCCGCGACCCCTGTGACGTCACACGCCTCGACCTCGAGCGTGGCCAAGCAGGAAATACCACCGGCCTGGTCGCAAGGCCTAGTACCTCCGGGCGCCGCAATACCAACAGCGCCCCCTACCTCCGCGGAGCCACCGGCCTGGCCGCAGGGCCGAGTAACCACGGGCGCCGCCGTTCTTACGGTGCCCTTTGCCTTTAGGGTGCCCCAAGCCTGGTCGCAAGGCCTGGTCGACCCGGGCGCCACTACCATCAATGCGCCCTCAACATCTAGAGTGCCGCACCTGGGTGAAAATCTATTTGCCCAGCATACGTGCCCGGATGGGCAGCCCTTTATATGGCCACCGGAGTTTCACCATCCCCGACTCCGGAAAGAGAGACCCCTAGACGAGCCCCTGATTCCGGCTCCGAAGCCTGTAAAGAGGACCTCGCCCCCGCTGGAGGAGGCACAGTTCGAGTGGGACCCCACCGGAGAAGACCTCATGGGGTTCACTCAGGAGACTCGGGCGGCCGCAGCAGAGCGTGCAGAGTGCTGCCGGCAGCAGCTCGAGGTCTTCGAGAGGGAGCGGAGAGAGAGGCGGGTCCGGGAACAGCAAGCGCAGATAAGGAGCGCGGAGCAGAAGAGCCGGACCAGGAGGAATCCCCGTGCAGCACATGGTCCCCCTTCCACCGGGACTGTGATAAAATTCAACATGCAGCACGGATGGGGCTTTATTAGAGACCATCAGACCCCCGGCGACGTCTTTGTAACCCGCAGAGACGTAGAAAGCCATCTGCCGGAGGGACACAGAGGTCGTGACCTGTATGTAGGGGACGAGGTCACCTTCACCCGGCACGAGTGTGCCAAAGGACCCTACGCCCTCCATGTGCATCGCCTGACGGAGGAGGAGCTGCGGTGTGAGGAGGAGCAAGAGGACCCGGACGGGTCTGAAGAATCTAAAGAAGGAGCAGGAGGACGCCGTCGTTGAAGTACGGTAGAGAGAGACTGTACATAGTTACCCGTCAGGGTATAAGAACTGTTCTAGTTAAAATATAGTCCCCGTTGGGACCAGTAAACTGTTACCCGTATTTCCCTTCCTAATACCTGGCCGAGGACTGAGAGCGGCCATATCCCCTTTGTATATAGTTGCGCTTCCTAAAGCGCCCCCTACTGGTTTTATGGGAAAACCATTTTTCTTCAAGAGACTGTCGCACTTTACCCGGTCACAAGTTGCACCGTGACCGGAGGAACCAGAGACAGGAATGTTTACAAGAATGTTATTTATGAAAGTTTATTGCTGATGATATCTATATGATGTTTTCTATGTTTATGTTTATGAAAAAAAAAAAAATGTATGTTTTGGATGTTTTTATATCTTACAGCCCGAGGACGTGCTGTGATTTACCAGGGGGGAATGTAGCACCCTGAGGATTCGGCTGCTACAGGGGTATTGCACATCAACCCAGAGGTGTGATATTCCACTCCCGGGTAAGGATGGAGTGTGGAACTGAGCTCAGTTAGCTGCATGCACTACACACATCCCATTTCCGGGGAACAGACCGACGGTACTCCCACCAGAAATGTGCAGGTACGACAGTGTCTGTTCCTGGCTGGAGTGGGAGGGGGGTGGAACATCCCAGTAGTGTAGGGGCAGATAGGGGGAGCAGCCTGGGTAAAGCTAGGAGCTCATTGGGTGCTGGTCACCTGAGCTCACACATAGAGGGAGTATATAAGGTGGGAACCATCTTAGATCAGGGTCAGTCAGCCACAGTCAGTCAGTCTGTGAGACGTCAGTCGGTTGTCAGTCAGCCAGTCAGACAGTCTGTCTGAGAACCTGAGAAGCAGAGCAGAGGAGAAGAGAGAGAGACCCAGAGGCGCAGAGGGGACCCCAAGAGCCCATAAGAGAGCTAATAGGGTGAAGGGTCGGCAACAGGGTACCGGATCCCAAGCTGGCAGAGGCTACAGCACACCTTAGCCAGGAACTGGAGGTCGTGGGCAGGATCTGCCACGATCACCCACTAAATCCACCCGGAAGGCAGACCAAGAATAGGGTCAGGGAGCCCAGAGGAGGCTTGACCAACAAGAGGCCCGAGGGAGCCGGACTTAGGTGGATCCCTGGTGGGAACGGCCAGAAGAAGGGAGAGACAGAAAGGAGCTCAGGACCACACTCCGGAGTTGCCTGGGAGTTGACCGAGTCCAGGACCTGGTGGACGCAGCACGGCTTGGGTGGTCACTGCTGTACACAGTGACCCGAGCAACACCAGTAAGTAAAACCCTGGAACTGCATTTTATGCCTCTGAGTCTCCTTGCTGCACCTTCACAACCACCATCCTCCACGGCTGACCCCCTGAGGCTATACCCCTCCCGTTGGGGGTTATACTACCTAAGCTGCACACACATCACCAGCCTCAGTGGACCCTGCTGCAGCGGCGGCCGTATTGACCGCAATTCAACGGGTGGCGTAGTCGACACAAAGAACTAATAACATCTGTAGGACTGCCACACACTGAGCTTGACACCCTGGGCACGGACCGGGTCACAGCCACTCGGAGACTACAACCCCCATCTGATCCGGCTCCGGGTATCCCCAACAACACTGGCCCAGGGGGCGCGTCATATACGCTTCCTCGTTTCGGCTGTTTAATCTTCTTCTCCTTATCCTCAGCCTCCACCACCACTATACAACCAGGGTGCCAGCATTGCAAGTTCCTCCGTCCTAATTTTTGGCAGCTTTTGGTAAGAAAGCATAAGCAAATACCATGGGACACCCACTCCCCAATAATGGGACTTATGTTTGTAACATGCTGTACTGCATGGCTCTTGTAAGGGGCATTGCAAGTTGCTCCGTCCTAATTTTTGGCAGCTTTTGCTGGGAAAGCATAAGCAAATACTATGGGAGACCCACTCCCCAATAATGGGACTTATGTTTGTAATATGCTGTACTGCATGGCTCTTGTAAGGGGCATTGCAAGTTACTCCGTCCTAATTTTTGGCAGCTTTTGCTGGGAAAGCATAAGCAAATACCATGGGACAC
Organism: Phyllobates terribilis; assembly: GCF_046119375.1. NCBI lineage: Eukaryota > Metazoa > Chordata > Amphibia > Anura > Dendrobatidae > Phyllobates > Phyllobates terribilis. Next base: position 63,574,908 of record NW_027362763.1, on the reverse strand, counting down.
CCACTCCCCAATAATGGGACTTATGTTTGTAATATGCTGTACTGCATGGCTCTTGTAAGGGGCATTGCAAGTTGCTCTGTCCTAATTTTTGGCAGCTTTTGCTGGGAAAGCATAAGCAAATACTATGGGAGACCCACTCCCCAATAATGGGACTTATGTTTGTAATATGCTGTACTGCATGGCTCTTGTAAGGGGCATAGCAAGTTGCTCCGTCCTAATTTTTGGCAGCTTTTGCTTGCAAGGCATAAGCAAATACTATGGGACACCCACTCCCCAATAATGGGACTTATGTTTGTAATATGCTGTACTGCATGGCTCTTGTAAGGGGCATTGCAAGTTGCTCCGTCCTAATTTTTGGCAGCTTTTGCTTGCAAGGCATAAGCAAATACTATGGGACACCCACTCCCCAATAATGGGACTTATGTTTGTAATATGCTGTACTGCATGGCTCTTGTAAGGGGCATTGCAAGTTGCTCCGTCCTAATTTTTGGCAGCTTTTGCTGGGAAAGCATAAGCAAATACTATGGGAGACCCACTCCCCAATAATGGGACTTATGTTTGTAATATGCTGTACTGCATGGCTCTTGTAAGGGGCATTGCAAGTGGCTCCGTCCTAATTTTTGGCAGCTTTTGCTGGGAAAGCATAAGCAAATACTATGGGAGACCCACTCCCCAATAATGGGACTTATGTTTGTAATATGCTGTACTGCATGGCTCTTGTAAGGGGCATTGCAAGTTGCTCCGTCCTAATTTTTGGCAGCTTTTGCTTGCAAGGCATAAGCAAATACTATGAGACACCCACTCCCCAATTATGGGACTTATGTTTGTAATATGCTGTACTGCATGGCTCTTGTAAGGGGCATTGCAAGTTGCTCCGTCCTAATTTTTGGCAGCTTTTGATGGCAAGGCATAAGCAAATACTATGGGACACCCACTCCCCAATAATGGGACTTATGTTTGTAATATGCTGTACTGCATGGCTCTTGTAAGGGGAATTGCAAGTTGCTCCGTCCTAATTTTTGGCAGCTTTTGCTGGGAAAGCATAAGCAAATACTATGGGAGACTCACTCCCCAATAATGGGACTTATGTTTGTAATATGCTGTACTGCATGGCTCTTGTAAGGGGCATTGCAAGTTGCTCTGTCCTAATTTTTGGCAGCTTTTGCTTGCAAGGCATAAGCAAATACTATGGGACACCCACTCCCCAATAATGGGACTTATGTTTGTAATATGCTGTACTGCATGTGACGCGCCCCCTGGGCCGTGTGTACACGTGTGTGGGATACCCGGTGCCGGGTCTCTGGGGTCTGTAGTCTCCGTGGCGGTGACCCGGTCCCGTGGCTCAGGCTGGTCAAACCAGTGGCAGTCTTTCTTAGGTTTTGAGGTTAATTGTCCGACTGCGCCACCCGTGGATTGCGGTCAGGGAGTACCACCGCTGCGAGGCAGACCGCTGAGGCTGGTGTTGTGTGCGCAGCATAGAATGGGATAACTCCCCTCGGGAGGAGTATAGCCTCAGGGCAGTGAGTGTGGATGATGGGGGTGATGGTGCACGAGCGCAGCAGGAACGACTCAGAGTCTTTGCAGTGCAGTTCAGGGTCTTTACTGATGATTATAAGGTAGACCCTCCCGGGAGTACTGGCTAGCATAAGAGGCCTGGTCAGTCTGTGAGCAAGCAGGAGTTCCCCTGGCCAGGTGGAGTTGTAGGCCTCCCCGTCTGTCTGCACTCTTCCTGGCTACCTTGCTGTAAGCGGGTAGAAGTAGCCCACGTTCCTGAGTGTACCGTGTAGTGCTCACCCGTATGGCTGGTGACTTGGGGCCTTCTGTTAGCCTCCGCTCCATGACGGCGGTGCTGGTCCCTTGCTTGTGACTGAGCCTCCGGGCTTCTATGGCCAGAGGACCTGAAATCCCCTGCCGGCTGGTTTCTGCTGCTGGATATATAAGTCCTCACAGCTTCGGACTCCTGTGTCCGGTTCCTATTGTCTTCTGCCAGGGCGAGCTCTGCTCAGCTTCCAGCCCCTGGTCTTTAGCTCCTAGCTCCTACAGAGCTCCTTGCTGTTACTTTCCCTTGCTCTCACTCTGACTCTGACTGTTCTCTGACTCACTCAACCCCGCCCCAGATCCAGTTTATAAGGACAGAATTCTCCCCTCCCAGGACGGGGGCAGGAGGATGTTGCATGCTTAAGGGATCCTGACCAGGAAACCTCCCACTTGCTCTTCGACGTAATATCTCTATTACTGTGGTGACCAGACCCCTGGGGTGCCACACATGGCTCTTGTAAGGGGCATTGCAGTTCCTCATAATTTTTGGAAAGCCTTCCATTCACTGCTTAGGCCAACAGTGCACGGGAGACCCAGTTGCTATAAATCGAAAAAAAGGTTTAGTTAACGCCCTCTGACCTCCATGTCATTTCCAAGGGGCATTGGAGTGGCTCGAAATTTTTGGTAGGCATTGCACTCACTGTATGCCCTATAACTGTGTAGCCGAACCGCTCCTTTTGTTACAGAAACATATCCTACAAAACATATCTGGTTGACTGGCCTGATATTGATGTGAATGGTCCCTGTTCCTCCTGCTCTTTCTCCTTTGCCACCACCTCATCCATCATTTATCACCTGAAGCTTTGTTTTAACGGGAGTCATAGAACTGGGATAGTAGCAGGAAAACATCCAGCAATCCTCGGAGGAGGTAGGATATGCGCCAAAACGCGGACCACCTCAGGCCTAGCCGCTACTACATACATGCGCTTGCATTCCAAGAAAACAAAGCAGATGCTAACTTCTATCATCATCATCATGCTCCTCACCTAGGCACTCTCAACTCCCCTGATGGAGAAGCCAGGGCCCACCAGAGGAGTCTGGTTCTCTGGTGGGCTCCTCCAATGCTGCCCTAAAGCAGGCCAGGCTAAGAAAAGTGTGGGGGAAGGTGACAGGAGAAATCAGGGTGGCTGGGGACCGTGTATGGACACCTGGCCGCCACCTGGCAGGTGGGGACCGAGCGTGGACACCCGGCCGCCGGGCGGCTGGGGACAGAGTATGGATACCTCGCTGCCGAAGCGGCCATGAGGTAGTGGCCAGCTTCGGCCTCCTCCAAACTAAAAGGCCCCATTTCAAGTGAAAGCTAGCAGTATGGTATTGCAGCCTGCGGGTGGGTGGTTGGCTGCATATTTTCGCTTGCATTGCAAGGAATGGGGGAGGTACAATTGAACACTGCCCTGGGACAAGGACTTGCACGGGGATAGTTGCAAGTCTGCATCTTCTGATGCGGCAAGGATCACTTCTGATGGGCACACTTTTAGACAGTGACCTGGGTGTCAGAGATGCTTCCAGGGGTCTTCCCCATGCTGATCCCTTGTCTTTTCAGCACTGTATGCATGTGTCACACAGCATATGACCAGATAAGGTTGTAAAATGTTAAAATGACATTTCCCGGTGAACGCATTTGTCACGGTTGAAAGCAATACAAAAGTGCAAAAACGCATGAAAAATGCTACTTGTGAACATAGCCCAAGGTGTGGAGGAGTATTTTTGTTTTTGGTTATTTATTTTACCTTATACACAAGTTTTTACCCTGGAAAGGAAATTCCTTAACATATTTCACAGGAAAACCGTTTCAGTTTCGTTTTTGAACGTTTTATTGTGAGCCCGCAAAAGTGGCTTAATACCTCTGACCACGTTGTTGACAGCAGTGACCTAGGGGTCAGAAATGCTTTCAGGGGCGATCCCCATGCTGCCCCCATGTCTTTTGAGCACTGTCACTATCGTTTTGGGCACTTTTTAGGCTTTCTACAGACTGCCGGGGGTGCTGCCGCAAAAATGCTCGGGTCTCTCATAGACTAACATTGGGCTCGTTGCTCGGGTCGAGCACCCGAGTATCACGGTAAGCTCGGCCCGAGCTTCGAGCACCCGAGCATTTTAGTGATCGCTCAACACTATCAGTCGTCATCTTGGTGAGGACACGGAAGTCTTGCCCTTTACCAGTCTGGCACCCATGGCTGACTTTATGTTACGCTGCCTTAACCGTGACCCTCGCATTGTCAAAATGTTGGGTGACAGTCATTACTGGTTGATGACACTTTTAGACCCCCTCTACAAGGAGAACTTTCACTCTCTTATTCCTGAGTTGGAGAGGTCTACAAAAATGGGGCAGTACCAGAAGGCCCTTGCTGCAGAACTATTAAAAAAATTCCCATCTGAACACGGTAGCGGCAGAGGTCACAGTTCGCTGCCCAACTAAGGCATACAGGCGAGAGAGACGCAACTCCAATCCAGCAGAGGCAGGGGAACACTGTCAATGTTCTAGGACAGTTTTCTGAGACCTGCCCAGCTTACAGGCCCTGAGGCGCAGGGTACTCTCACAAGGAGTGGAAAGTTTCAAAAGATGGTGAGGGAGTACCAGCCTCCTCCATGATTCCTCTGTGCCTTTTAATTATTGGGTATCCAAGCTGGACACTTGGAATGAACTCACTCTGTATGCCTTGGAGGTCCTGGCCTGCCCTGCCGCTAGCGTGTTATCGGAGCGTGTTTTTAGTGCCGCTGGGGGAATTATAACTGATAAGCGCACTCGCCTGTCAACTGACAATGCTGACAAGCTGACCCTTATCAAAATGAACAAGGGCTGGATTGGGCCAGACTTCTCATCACCACCAAATGACAGCAGAGTAACATAAAGTCAAATCCACTGTGTTATTTCGGGAGGTGTATTCCCATGCATCGCTTCACACCCACACATGGGTATACGCTTCCTCATTTCGGCTGTTTTTTGCTCTTCTCCTTATCCTCAGCCTCCACGACCACTATACCACCAGGGTGACCATGGTCCATGTTGCCAGCATTGCAAGTTCCTCTGTCCTAATTTTTGGCAGCTTTTGCTTGGAAGGCATAGGCAAAGACTATGGGAGACCCACTCCCCAATAATGGGAATAATGTTTTTAATATGCTGTACTGCATGGCTCTTGTAAGGGACATTGCAAGTTCCCCCTTCCTAATTTTTGGCAGCTTGTGCTTGGAAGGCATAGGCAAAGACTATGGGAGACCCACTCTCCAATAATGGGAATAATGTTTTTAATATGCTGTACTGCATGGCTCTTGTAAGGGGCATTAAAATCGTCTTGTTAAGCTACTGTGACCTCCACGTCTCTTCAAAGGGTCGTTAATATTGTCTTTTTATTCCACTGCGACCTCCACCACTCTTCCAAGGGGCATTAAAAGCGTCTTGTTAAGCTACTGTGACCTCCACGTCTCTTCCACAGGGCGTTGATATTGTCTTTTTATTCCACTGTAACCTCCACCACTCTTCCAAGGGGCATTGATATTGTCTTTTTATTCCACTGCGACCTCCACCATTCTTCCAAGGGGCATTAAAACCATCTTGTTAAGCTACTGTGACCTCCACGTCTCTTCCACGGGGCATTGATATTGTCTTTTTATTCCACTGTAACCTCCACCACTCTTCCAAGGGGCATTAAAACTGTCTTGTTAAACCACTCTGAACTCCAAGTCTCTTCCAAGGGGCATTAAAACCATCTTGTTAAACCACTCTGAACTCCACAGCTCTTCCAAGGGGCATTGACATGTTGTTTTTAATTACCTCTAACCTCCACGACTCTTGCAACGGGCATTGCATTTCCTCCTAATTTTTGTCAGCTTTTGCTTTTCAATGCATAGGCGAACACTAAGGGAGACCCACTCCCCAATAATGGGTAGAAGGTTTTTAATACGCTGTAATCCACGTCTGTTTCAAGGGGCATTGCAGTGCCTAATAATTTTTGGAAAGCCTTCCATTCCCTGCTTAGGCCAACAGTGTACAGGAGACCCAGTTGCTATAAATGGAAAAAACGGTTTAGTTAAGGCCCTCTGACCTCCATGTCACTTCCAAGGGGCATTGGAGTGCCTCGAAATTTTTGGTAGGCATTGCATTTAATGTATGCCTTATAACTGTGTAGCTGAACCGCTCCTTTTGGTACGGAAACATATCCTACAAGACATGTGTGGTTGGCTGGCCTGATATTGATGTGAATGGTCCCTGTTCCTCCTGCTCTTTCTCCTTTGCCACCACCTCATCCATCATTCATCACCTGAAGCTTTGTTTTAACGGGAGTCATAGAACTGGGATAGTAGCAGGAAAACATCCAGCAATCCTCGAAGGAGGTAGAATATGCGCCAAAACGCTGACCACCTCAGGCCTAGCTGCTACTACATACATGCGCTTGCATTCCAAGGAACAGAAAGCTAAGGAGGTGGATGGCCTCATGATCAAGAATAATTTACTCGTTGTGTAGGAGGCCGACCACTGCTGCTGTCTACCTTCTGAACTTTGTGTTGAAGCCTGATTGACCCATGACCCGCAATCCTCTATGTCTGGAGGACGTGTTGCATCCCAGTGTCCAACTGTGTCCCGGCTTCCACAATATTAACCCAGTGTGAAGGCGTCAGTGAGATGGACCATTTCTGGCCACATTCACTTGTCCACGTGTTTGTGGTTAGGCTGTCCTTCCCACTAAATGCACTGGGGAGGGCACAGGTAATGTTTTGGTATGCGCGCTTGTGTATAAGGCGCATCGGGACAAATAGGGGCGGCTGGGTACCGTTTATGGACACCCGGCCACCCCCACGCGGCTGGGGACTGTGTGTGGGCACTCGGCCGCGGGGCGGCTGGGGACTGAGTATGGACACCCGGCCGCCCCCTGGCGGCTGGGGACCAAGCGTGGACACCCGGCCGCCGGGCGGCTGGGGACTGAGTATGAATACCAGGGTACCGACGCAGCCATGACGTGGTGGCCAGATTCCACCTCCACATGCCTAAAAGGCCCAATTTCAAGTGCAAGCAAGCTAGCAGTATGGTATTGCAGCCTGGGGGGTGGGTGGGTGGCAGGCTGCATACATGCGCTTGTATTGCAAGTTATGGGGGAGGTACAATTGAACACTGCCCTGGGACAAGGACTTGCACGGGGATAGTTGCAAGTCTGCATCTTCTGATGCGGCAAGGATCACTTCTGATGGGCACACTTTTAGGCAGTGACCTGGGTGTCAGAGATGCTTCCAGGGGTCTTCCCCATGCTGTTCCCATGTCTTTTTAGCACTGTATGCATGTGTCACACAGCACATGGCCAGATAAGGTTGTAAAATGTTAAAATGACATTTCCCGGTGAATGCATTTGTCACGGTTGAAAGCAATACAAACATGCAAAAACGCATAAAAAATGCTACTTGTGAACATAGCCCAAGGTGTGGAGGAGTATTTTTGTTTTTGGTTATTTATTTTACCTTATACACAAGTCTTTACCCTGGAAAGGATGTTCCTTAACCCCTTTCCGACCTGGTCAGTAATAGTACGCACCAGGTCGGGAAGGCCGGTTCAGCGGGGGCTCCGGCGGTGAGCCCGCACTGAAGCGAGCACATGTCAGCTGATTATTGGAATCGCAATCCACCCGCGGCTGTTAATATGTTAAATCTCTGACAGTGACATTTAACTCGCGCTTCCGGGAGTCCTAAGCCCCGCCCATCAGTGACCCCGTCACGTGATCGCGGGTCACCAATGGGTGGGCATGACAACTCAGGGTCTGCAGCAGACGCCTGTGGTTGTCATGTCTCAATTGCTATGAGCGCCACCTAGTGGTCAGCGCTCATAGCAAGTGAGCATTTCTCCTGCATACAAGCGATCTGCTCATCGCTTGTATGCAGTAGAAGCAATCAGACAACTGCTGCTTCTAGTCTCCTCTGGAGACTATAGAAGCAAGCAGAAAGTGTAAAAAAAAGTTTTTAAAAAAATAAAAAAAATAAAAAATATATAAAAGTTTAAGTCACCCCCCTTTCGCCCCATTCAAAATAAAATATATATATAGAAAAAAAAAACACATACACATATTTGGTATCGCCGCATTCAGAATCGCCCGATCTATCAATATAAAAGAAGAATTAATACAATCAGTAAACGGCGTAACGAGAAAAAAATTTTAAACACCAGAATTAAGTTTTTTTGGTCGCTACAACTTTGCAATAAAATGCAATAACGGGCGATCAAAACATCGGATCTACCCCAAAATGGTATCAATAAAAACGTCAGCCTGGCACGCAAAAAATAAGCCCTCACCTGGCCCCAGATCCCGAAAAATGGAGAAGCTAAGGGTCTCGGAAATGGCGTCATTTTTTTTTGTTTTTTTAGCAAGCTTTGGATTTTTTTTTCACCACTTAAATAAAAAAGAACCTATACATGTTTGGTGTCTATGAACTCGTAACGACCTGGAAAATAATGATGGCAGGTCAGTTTTAGCAATCTGTGAACGTGGTAAAAAAAGGACACAAAAAACAACTGTGGAATTGCATTTTTTTTGCAGTTTCACTGCACTTGGAATTTTTTTCCCATTTTCCAGCACATGATATGGTAAAACCAGTGATGGTGTTTAAAAGTACAACTCGTCCCGCAAAAAATAAGCCCTCACATGGCCATATTGAACGAAAATTAAAAAAGTTCTGGCTCTGGGAAGAAGGGGAGCAAAAAAGGAAAACACAAAAACAGAAAGACCCATGGTCGTTAAGGGGTTAACATATTTCACAGGAAAGCACTTTCACTTTCGTTTTTGAACGTTTTATTGTGAGCCTGTAAAAGTGGCTTAATACCTCTGACCACGTTGTTGACAGCAGTGACCTGGGGGTCAGAAATGCTTCCAGGGGCGATCCCCATGCTGTCCCCATGTCATTTGAGCACTGTCACTATCGTTTTGGGCACTTTTTAGGCTGTCTACAGACTGCCGGGGGAGCCGCCGCAAAAATGTTCGGGTCTCCCATAGACTAACATTGGGCTCGTTGCTCGGGTCGAGCACCCGAGTATCACAGTGAGCTCGGCCCGAGCTTCGAGCACCCGAGCATTTTAGTGCTCGCTCAACACTAATAAACAGCTGTCAATCCTTTGTAAAGTGTTGCTAAATTTTTATCTACCTGCTGCCATCATTAGGGGGAGCTTAGAGGATTGCTGCATACAAAAGGTATAATTGTACGCAGTAAGCTATAAAGCTCCCTCTAGTGGCAGCTGCAGGCAGACATAATTCCAACTAGAGTACATTTATAATTTACCGTTCTCAAAATGACGTGTGCTGGAGTAGAAAGCATCAAATTTATTAAGAGGGTAAAGCCTTTTAATAATTTTTTCATATATTTTGGCCATAAATTAAAAGAAGACAGAGAAAGGATTCAGAAGGATCTAGATAAGTTTGAACAATGGGCAGCGACTAATAGAATGGTATTTAACAGGGAGAAATGCAGGATTCTACATCTGGGCAAGAAAAACAAAATTACTTCTACAGAAAGGGAGGAATAGAACTAAGCAACAGCACATGTGAAAAAGACTTAGGTATACTAATAGATCACAGACTGCAAAGGAGTCAACAGTGTGATGAAGCAGCAAAAAAAGAGAACACAGTTCTGGGATGTATTAAGAGAAGCAAAGAGTCTAGATCACATGAAGTAATTATCCCCCTCTACTCCTCCTTGGTCAGAGCTCATCTGGAATACTGTGTCCAGTTCTCGGCACCACATTTTAAAAAATACATAAAAAAACTGGAGGAAGTTCAGAGAAGAGCTACCAGGATGGTGAGCGGACTGCAAACTATGTCCTACAAGGAACGCTTAAAGGATCTGGGAATGTTTAGCTTGCAAAAAAGAAGGCTAAGAGGAGACTTAATCGCTGTCTACAAATATCTGATGGACTGTCACAGTGTAGAGGTATCATCTTTATTCTCATTTGCACATGGAAATATGAGAAGCAATGGGATGAAACTGAAAGGGAGAAGATTCAGACTAGATATTAGAGAAAACTTTTTGACAGTGAGGGTGATCAATGAGTGGAACAGGCTGCCACAAGAGGTGGTGAGTTCTCCTTCAATGGAAGTCTTCAGAGGCTGGACAGACATCTGTCTGAGGTGATTTATAGAATCTTGCTTTGAGCAGGGGTTGGACACGATGACCCCGGAGGTCCCCTCCAACGATAGCATTCTATGATTCTATGATATGCCTTCTATTAGATGACATTAGATTTCTGCTACAATTTGTGTCAATTCCAAGGCAATTTAAACAATAAATTGGTTTGGTCGTTAAAATCATAAATGGCTTGGTCCTTAAGGGAATGTCCACATCTGGGGACTTTTTTTTACTTAAATGTTTGCATTTGGGTCTAACAATCACTTTTAGAAATTGTGTTTTATTAAAAATATTGCAGCGTTTGGCTTTTACAGGATATTTGATTCGCTGCACATTTAACTTTGATGCGGTCTGATAAGAGCTGAGAAAAAGACAGATAAAAGAGTTATAAACTCTTTCATCAGAATGAGCTCACTGACTGATTCTCAGTTAACCTATTCTGCAGCCAGCAAAAAACAGAGCTACACAGAGGCTATAGAAGGCAAATAGTCCAAAATTTTTAATGAAAACCAATCACAAAAAAATGCCAACAATACACGCATCTAAGTAAGAAATATAATTCTCTCCAAAACTGACAACCCCTTTAATGTGAATTAAGAATTACACAATTACCTAAAGGAAAGGAAAGCCTAGCAATAGATTATTGTTTCACGGTAATTACTGGCTCTACCTGCGGACCCTACTAGAAAGATAAATAGTCTTTCATATTAATCAAATTAGTCAGTCCTCGGGATATGGTACTTTCTTAAACCTTGCAAAACATAGGGAAAAATAGAATTGAACTTTCTGAGACATAACACGGTGGAAATTACATGAGATCATTACGGGGAGCTGGCAGAATAGATTACCATGAGTTATTAGCTTATTCATCTGGGACAATTAAGAAATCCTCAAATGATTGCGGAGAGCTTAAGAAAATGGATGTCTTGTGGAGGCTCATCCGGGATGGGGATACTTTAAGGATAAATTCTGAAGACTTTACCTGAAGCCAAAAATTTTACTCTACCTCGGATTCGCTAAAATCCCCTCTAACGAAAGTGGTATCCACTTTTCTGTGGTGAAATAAAAGAGAACTTCTGTTGAAATAGGTCCTCTGGGGGAACCTGTATTTTTAGCTTTCTCCTGGAGTGAACGGGTTTGATATAATTACTTCTTCCTTTTCTTGCCTATGGATGGTTAGGAGGAAAAAAGAAAAATTCTTTTTGGAATGACAAAATGGCTTTTGTGGTGTTTGGAATGACTGGAGTAGGGTTAGATTATTTTAGGAGCCAAGTATTTACAAAGTGTATTTGGTTTACCCTGGCAATTACCTGGCTACCTTCCTGGCCTTAGATTTCAGTGACCGCACATAATTAAGTTATCAATCAATACAATCACTGGCTCTGTCCAGGTGCTGGAAAACCTCAAAGTAATAAAACGAATGCAGAAAGGAGCACGGAACCATCGGTGGTCTTACTGAGAGAGACATAAAATATAATGTAACACAGAAAATACATACTGCTATTTCCTCCAAAGCCACAATTAAAATATTGCCCGAATGTAAAGCCGCTGAGATTTTACCAACCATGTCGGACAACCATTTTCGTTAGGTCAACCCACACGGAAAGCGGATCATGGGATTTCCTGCTGCTCAGACTTCATGTGATCATGTGCAACACAAAAAGAAAAAACTGGGCCCGCACACCTTAGTATTGAATTATTGTACAGGTGTACAAACATGCGGCCAATACACGGTGTTCCTAAATATGGATGGTCCCTAACACTAATGTCCTACCTCCCCATGTGCCAAAACAGCATCATCTGAATGGTGAAGGACTCAGCACCCTTACCCACCCATCTTTCCTCCACAAGGTTTTACATACGAGCTATGCCCCTGATATTCCGATCACTTCCACAGTTCAGATGAGACCTGGTTTCGCACATGGAAAGGTAGGACATTAGCGATGGGAACCATCCATATTATATTTAGGTACACCGAGACGTGGTTGGATAGCTTTTCCTCTCTTTGATCAAAAAATGAAAGGCTATGTGAACAGAGAGTTGTTTGAGAATTTTGTTTTTCGTTGCAAAAAAATGCCTGAAAAAGTCACTTCCTGTTCATTTCATTGTAAAACCACTTTGCCGGTCATAGGTTCAGTCTTTAAAGCTTATTAAACGTATTTAGGTTTTGAAAAAAAGAAAGGGCATGTCACTTTCTTGAAGGAGCTCCTGATGGAATCAACTATAAACAAACAAACCTGATCACCTTCTACGAGGAGGTGAGCTCACAGCTGGACCGGGGGGAGTCAGTGGATGTTGTATACCTTGACTTCTCCAAAGCGTTTGATACCGTGCCACACAAAAGGTTGGTATATAAAATGAGAATGCGGGGATAATGTGTGCAAGTGGGTAAATAGCTGGCTGAGTGATAGAAAGCAGAGGGTGGTTATCAATGGAGTAAGCTCAGGGGGTGTCAGGGTTACTAGCGGGGTGCCTCAAGTGTCTGTCTTGGGCCCTATATTATTTAATATATTTATTAATGATCTAGTGGAAGGGTTGCATAGTAAAATAGCAATATTTGCAGATGATACTAAACTTTGTAAAGTAGTTAATACAGATGAGGATAGGGCACAGCTACAGGAGGATTTAGATAAATTGGGGAGTTGGGCCAAAAAATGGCAAATGGGGTTCAACGCCGATAAATGTAAGGTCATGCACATGGGAAAGAAAAACAGCAGTCACCCATACATATTAAATCGGAAACCGTTGGGGAAATCTGACATGGAGAAGGACCTGGGCGTCTTGGTTAACAGCAAATTAAATTGGAGTGCCCAGTGTCAGGCAGCAGCTGCGAAGGCAAATAGAGTCATGGCATGCATCAGAAAAGGAATAGGGGCATATGATGAGAACATTGTTCTTCCTCTGTATAAAGCGCTGGTAATGCCGCACTTAGAATATTGTGCACAGTTCTGGGCTCCGGGGCTCAGGAAAGACATATTGGAGCTAGAGAGGGTACAAAGGAGGGCGACTAAGGTAATAAAGGGAATGGAGGGACTAGAATACCCAGAGAGGTTGTCAAAATTAGGCCTATTTACATTGGAAAAGAGAAGGCTTAGGGGAGACCTCATAAACAGGTATAAATACATCAGGGGGCAGTACAGAGATCTCTCCCATGACCAGTTTATACCAAGGATGGTGACAAAGACGAGGGGGCACACTATGCGTCTGGAGGAAAGGAGGTTCCTGCACCAGCATAGAAGGGGATTCTTTACGGTCAGAGCCGTGAGACTCTGGAACTCTCTGGGAGAGGAAGTGGTGATGTCCTACTCACTTAATGAGTTCAAGAGAGGCCTGGACGCCTTTCTTGAGAACAATAAAATTACATCTTATGCTTAGTGATAGTTAATTAATCCAGGGATTTAATCTGACTGCCAGATTGGAGTCGGGAAGTGAATTTTTCCTCAGTGATGTAAATTGGCCTATACCGCATGGTTTTTTTTTGCCTTCCCCTGGATCAACGCTGCGGAATAGCTGCAGTGCACAAGAAATAGGCTGAACTGGATGGACGCTTGTCTTTTTTCGGCCTTATAAACTATGTAACTATGTAACTATGTAATACTGTCCAATAAGAAGACTGGAAAACAATAACAACACTTCTGGGGAAAAAACTCTCCCAAAAAAATTCAACAACACTTTAGGAAATGAAAAACTTCTGTAAAAATTCCTCCTTTCAAACCCCCCCAAAAAAAAAATCGAGGTTTCGCTGAACGGTTTCCACTAGAAAATGTTTTGTCTGTTTTTGTTCTGTTTTTGCTAGATTTCTACTTTAAAACACCTTGAAGTGTCCCAAAATTTTTGCGCCACTCGAACTTAATTAAAAATCTTGAGTGGTGTTGTAGTGGTACAGGGCGTGACCAAGTCTTGATGATTTGGGCCCTATGTGTACATGTGGCACCCCAGGGGTCTGGTTTCCACAGTAACGGCAATGTTATGTCTGAGAGCAGGTGGGAGGTCTCTTGGTCAGGGATCCTGTGCATGCCACACCTCCTGCCCAGTCCTGGGAGGGGAAGAACTTCCCCTATATAAACCTGGGGCTGAGGCAGGGTTAGAGAGTTCAGAGGGAGAGTTCAGCCAGGAGGGCTGACAGGGAGCTGTGGCTCCGGCTGGGCCCAGCTCCTGGGCCATGCCAGAAGTAGAGACAGAGAAGAGAAGCAGCTATGGGAAGAAACAACAGGAGCTCTGTGGGAGCAGTGTTACAAGGAGTCAGGGGCTGGCAGCTGCAGAGCTCGCCCTGACTGAGAAGATTTCTTACCGGACCCGGAGTCCGAGGCTGTGGGGACTAACTCCTACCCAGCAGCAGAATCCGTCAGGCAGGGGATTTCAGGTCCTCTGGCCAAGAAACCCGAAGGCACGGTCACACGCGTGGGACCAGCACCGCCATCGTGGAGCGGAAGCCATTAGAAGGCCCCGAGTCACCGGCCATACGGGTGAGCACCACACGGTACACTCAGGGACGTGGGCTACTTATACCCGCCTCTAGCAAGGTAGCCAGAAGAGTATCGTTAGATTGGGAGGCCTACAACTCCGCCTGGCCAGGGGAGATCCCATCTGCTCAAGGACTGACCAGGCCCCAATCGCTAGCCAGTACTCCGGGAGGGTCTATCGTTGTCACCAGTAAAGACCCTGAACTACACCGTACCGTCTCCGAGTGGTTCCTGCTACCCCCATCATCCACATCTGCTGCCCTGAGGCCATACCCCTCCCGTTGGGGGTTATACCATCTACGCTGCACCATCCATCCACCGGCCTCAGCGGACTGTCCTGCAGCGGCAGCTCCATAGCTGCATTCAACGGGTGGCGTAGTCGTACAACATCTACTATTAAGAACACTGCCATCCAGTTTGACTCCCTGGGCACGGACCGGGTCACCGCCACGAGACTACTACCCCCATCTGATCCGGCTCCGGGTAAGCCCCCGTGCGCGCGATGCCGCACGACACAGCAGGCCCAGGGGCGCGTCAACTTTTGGCGTAGTCGGCAGGATTTCGTGCCCGCAACCACCGGGTACTGCGTGCCTGAAAAAGACTGTTCAAACTTACCAGTGGTGAAGATTCCCGCCATCCGGCGCCATCTTCTGCCTTCTTCCCGCCATCCGTGGAGTTTTCCCGCCATTGGACGCCATCTTGAGGACGCCGCGCGGGAAGAAGAGGGGCGTGGACTCCGAAAGCGCGCGAGAACTGAAGCCCCGCCTCACGTCCGGACGTTGCGTAAGGTCCTGGAAGGAGCCCAGCAGACGCCGACGTCACAGGAGCGCGACGGAAGGTCCTCAACCCTGACGATCCACTGCGGAGCCGCGGCCTACGGAAGAGGATCATCGCAAGGTAGGCCACGGTCCACTAGGGGGGAGAAGGATGTCGGATACGGAGGAGAGCTTCACCGCTTCAACCCCCGCCAGCGCCACCGCCGTTGCGGTCATGCCTTTCACCATGCCCTATATCCCGGGGGCAGCCTGGCTACCCCAGTACTCAGGGGAGTCACATACCCTGCATGACTTTAGAGAAAAGCTGGATAGCCTCTTCCAGGTGTACCCCCTCACAGAGGAGCAAAAAGTGAGCATCCTGGTGGCCCAATTAACCGGGGCAGCCCAAAGGGAGGTAAAGTCCTGGCCACCTGGGAGGAGGACTGTCGCAGAGATACTAACCCAGCTAACCGAGGAGGAGCTGCAGTACTACCAATACGAGGAAAGCCAAGAGGACCCGGACGGGTCTGAGGACTACCCTCAGGAGGGAGCACAAAGAGGACATAGCTACTGAAGGGAAGTAGCGTGAATAAAGAGCTGTAAATAGTTACCCGTAAGGGTACAAGGACTGCTGCTAATTAAAATATGGTCCCCGTTGGGATTAGTGAATTGTTCCCCGTGTGTCCCTATCCCTTACCAGGCTGAGGACTGTGAGCAGCCATCCCCTATCCCTTACCAGGCTGAGGACTGTGAGCAGCCAATCCTTATCCCCACTGGCCGAGGACTGAGAGCGGCCATATCCTGTAAATAATTATGTGTTTCTAGTAATTTATAGGAGTCCTTGGTGGATTTACCGGGAATCCTTGTACAATTGGTTGGAGCGTAACCTAGGAATGGACTAAAGACTGTTAAGGACTCGGGGCAGGACAGACCCCTACCTGGTTACGTCTCCCTGTTTTGGTGAAATGGACACCTTGCTTTTCTTCAAAAACTGCACCCGGTTGCGGACACGCCGTGACCATCTTTATGTGTTTCCTTATTGTATTTTATTGTTGTTGTTATACCCTGTTATGTCTTTCTAAAAAAATATGTTTAGTCCCGGAGTACTAAATTTCACTAGGGGGGAATGTGGCACCCCAGGGGTCTGGTTTCCACAGTAACGGCAATGTTATGTCTGAGAGCAGGTGGGAGGTCTCTTGGTCAGGGATCCTGTGCATGCCACACCTCCTGCCCAGTCCTGGGAGGGGAAGAACTTCCCCTATATAAACCTGGGGCTGAGGCAGGGTTAGAGAGTTCAGAGGGAGAGTTCAGCCAGGAGGGCTGACAGGGAGCTGTGGCTCCGGCTGGGCCCAGCTCCTGGGCCATGCCAGAAGTAGAGACAGAGAAGAGAAGCAGCTATGGGAAGAAACAACAGGAGCTCTGTGGGAGCAGTGTTACAAGGAGTCAGGGGCTGGCAGCTGCAGAGCTCGCCCTGACTGAGAAGATTTCTTACCGGACCCGGAGTCCGAGGCTGTGGGGACTAACTCCTACCCAGCAGCAGAATCCGTCAGGCAGGGGATTTCAGGTCCTCTGGCCAAGAAACCCGAAGGCACGGTCACACGCGTGGGACCAGCACCGCCATCGTGGAGCGGAAGCCATTAGAAGGCCCCGAGTCACCGGCCATACGGGTGAGCACCACACGGTACACTCAGGGACGTGTGCTACTTATACCCGCCTCTAGCAAGGTAGCCAGAAGAGTATCGTTAGTTTGGGAGGCCTACAACTCCGCCTGGCCAGGGGAGATCCCATCTGCTCAAGGACTGACCAGGCCCCAATCGCTAGCCAGTACTCTGGGAGGGTCTATCGTTGTCACCAGTAAAGACCCTGAACTACACCGTACCGTCTCCGAGTGGTTCCTGCTACCCCCATCATCCACATCTGCTGCCCTGAGGCCATACCCCTCCCGTTGGGGGTTATACCATCTACGCTGCACCATCCATCCACCGGCCTCAGCGGACTGTCCTGCAGCGGCAGCTCCATAGCTGCATTCAACGGGTGGCGTAGTCGTACAACATCTACTATTAAGAACACTGCCGTCCAGTTTGACTCCCTGGGCACGGACCGGGTCACCGCCACGAGACTACTACCCCCATCTGATCCGGCTCCGGGTAAGCCCCCGTGCGCGCGATGCCGCACGACACAGCAGGCCCAGGGGCGCGTCATACACATACTCCAAGTTTGCAATTTTCTAGCCGCACTCTCACAGGGTTTTTGCTCACCACACTGCTTTAGGAAAAAGCCAGAATCTTTTTCCTAAAGGAGATCCTCCAACGGTTTAGCCTTCATTTTCGTGGTGGATCTACTACCGGTGTCTTATTAATTATATCTCTATTAAGAGAGTGGGCGGCTTTTTTGCGAAAGCCTCCCGAAGAATGAACATGATACTTCTTTTAACCAATCCAGGATTTTTGTACCCTGAAGTCATTAAAAGAAGTAACAAAAGACTGATCATATGCACAACAATTTCATTTTTTCATAGACATGCATATGTTCATTCTTCTGAGGGTTTTTTTTATGTTTCAGGTGGTTTTCCCAGGAGAAATCGTCTGAAAAAGACACCATATGCACATACCCTTCCTGAGAAGTCTAGGTGATCAGAATTTTTTTTTTTACAAAAACTCAATCTGTCATTGTCCTCCAGATCTTCTCTTCTCCTGAGATACGGGACATTATTGGCATTCTATAAGTGTGTCCATGATACAACTCCTGACGTGATCGTTGGTTTTGTAAAACAGGGGTCTTAGTACAAAGCTTACATATTACAGACACAATACAGCTGAGAACACTTTGACAGAAACCTTTGCACATTGATTTTAGCCTTAAAAGCATTTTAGGCAGAGATCCCAGAAATAATTGGACGTTTCAGTGTGTATTTTTCTTATAATCATTTAGATCAATCTGAATTTTGAAGCATTCAGTTATTTGTGCTTTTGCCGCCTTTGCCATTGAAACACGCTTTGATTCCACAGATCGTACATGTTTCCTCAATTATTAGGATTATAGGTGGTTTTGGAGAATTCTTTATCTCACTGCATTCTTGACATACTGTAAATACTTGATGAAGCTAATTCTGTTTCTGTTTCTAATCAAAAACACAAGAAAATTAAGTTGTTTTTTTTAGAAGGCCATGAAGTCTAAGGATAGCCTGTGTCCTTCAGTGATGTAGAGTGAAGAGCTTCCACCATCTTAACAACAGCTTTGAAGATCGTTGACTGACTTTTACTCCACAAATTATACCCAACAAGCCCATTTGGAGCTGTTAATTATTTCAGAAGCTGACACAATCTCTCGGAAAGCAACGCTTCAGAAAATTTTCTAGTGATGCTGGTACGTTCTATCATTACACAAATCCTCGGCATCTAATCACACATACAAGGAATGGGAAACCAGTGTTGAAGGGGTTTAAAGAGGACATTTGTAGCTCTAGGGGGTGGATGGCTAGTTTATGTCTCACTAATTCTATATTAACACATAGGGTAAGAATATAAGGTATCTAATATGGGCTCACCTAGTGGATTATCTAAGATGTATGTCAGGTTGAACAACACAAACCAAAAGCAATAGAACAGTAAATAGGACTTGGTGGATGGCACGTGCACCTTCAAGGACCAGGACTGTCATGTGTGCAGAAAGCAGAAAAGTGGAGCAGGACTAGAAAACACAGAGCCCGGAGTGTAGACGTATAGTAAATCCAGGACTTGCAGCAAATAAATGGTTAAAGTCAGTGTTATATGCTATTAGCAAAAAGATGGTCTTTGGCAGGAGGATGTAGACAGCAGTGATGAATAGGCAAACTGAATGCTTGCTTGTAGAAAAAATACACACTGTTGCAGTAGCATTGTAGAGTGAACAGCAACAGAAAAGTTTTTCATGCTAACAGCAGACAAAGGGCTAATCAGCAAACAAATAGTTAGCCACAGGCAGATGTGATGAACAGGCAAACTGAACACTTGCTTGTAGAGAAGATACACATTGTTGCAGCAGTGTTGCAGGGTGAACAGCACTAGAGAAGAGTTTTTTATGCTTACAGCAGAGGAAGGGTTAACTGCAAATCTGAGCCAGAAAGTTAACCCCTTAGTGACCACCTGACGTCTTTCTACTGACCTGTGATATAAGAGACTAGCATTCCCCGACAGGTGACAATCCTGTAACTGTCACCTGTACATTATAGCTGACAACTTGCTGCATCAGCCACGATCAGTGTTGGCACCGACCATGGACGTTTAACCCCTTAGATTCTGCTGTCAATAGTAACTACATAATCTAAATAGTTAAAGTGTGGGGGCTCCCTATTTAACCCCACTGGCACCCTGAGATCTTGATCGTGTGGTCCTGATGATTGCCTTGGCAGTTCATGGCCAAATAACGGCCTTAGAGTCTTCCGGCTGTAGCGGCCTGTACAGAAGTTATCAAAATTTAGGAGGTAAAAATAAACTTTTTCATTCTTGTCATGCCACTTTCCATTACTTCCTGAAAAGAACCAGAAGGGTTAATGAACTACCTGATAGCAATTTTAAATACGTTGAGGGGTGCGGTTTTTAAAATGAGGTTTCCAATATATAAGACCCCCAAAGTCACTTCAAAACTGAACAGGTCCCTATAAAAATAAGTTTTGTAAATTTCCTTGCAAAAAATGAAAAATTACTGTTACATTTTTAAACCTTCTAAAATGCTAAGAAAATAAAACAACACTTTACAAATGGTGCTGATGTACAGCAGACATGAGGGAAATGTTATTTAGTAATGTTTTTGCGTAGTATGACTATCTGGATTAAAGGGATAATCATTCAAAGTTTAAAAATTGCAATTTTTAAAGCATTTTTGTCAGATTTCTGATATTTTTATAAATAAACACAAAACATATCAACCTAAATGTGCCATTATTATAAAGCATCATGTGTCACAAAAAAACAATATCAAAATCAATGGGATATGTTGAAGCATTCCAGAGTTATTACTACATAAAATGACACTGGTTAGATTTTTTTAAAAAAAAAAAAAAAGGTCCAGTCACTAAGGGGTTAATGCAGAGAGCTGATTGTGCTGGACTTTGCTAAAGAATTGATTGCCAGCAGAGAGAAATGGATGATGAGGCAAACTCCAGAACACGAAAACTGAATACAAGGCTCATACAATACTCAGACAGCACATAGCTATCTGAGTCAGCCCTAGAAGGCCGTAGGTGATGATTTTACAAGAGTTTGCCAGGCTACGTAAGAAAGCTGGCATGAACCACAGCTAATGGTGGCAGCCATAGGTGAATGTAGGAGGGCCTAGCCCTGAAGCTCAGACAGGTGAGTACTGGACACAGAGATACAAGTGCTTCTCACTAAATTAGAATATCATCAAAAAGTTAATTTATTTCAGTTCTTCAATACAAAAAGTGAAACTCATATATTATATAGAGTCATTACAAACAGAGTGATCTATATCAAGTGTTTATTTCTGTTAATGTTGATGATTATGGCTTGCGGCCAATGAAAACACAAAAGTCATTATCTCAGTAAATTAAAATAATTAACAAAAAACAACTGCAAAGGTTTCCAAAGCATTTAAAAAGGTCTCTTAATCTGTTTCAGTAGGCTCCACAATCATGGGGAAGACTGCTGACTTGACAGATGTCCAGAAGGCAGTCATTGACACACTCTACATGGTCCCAGAGTTCCAATTTTCACTTGGAAATCAAGGTCCCAGAGTCTGGAGGAAGAGTGGAGAGGCCACAATCCAAGCTGCTTGAGGTCTAGTGTGAAGTCTCCACAATCAATGATGGTTTGGGGAGCCATGTCATCTGCTGGTGTAGATCCACTGTGTTTCATCGAGACCAAAGTCAGCGCAGCCGTCTACCAGGACATTTTAGAGCACTTCATGCTTCCCTCTGCCGACAAGCTTTTTGGAGATGGAAATGTCATTCTCCAGCAGGACTTGGCCCCTGTCCACACGGCCAAAAGTACCAATACCTGGTGTACAAACAACAGTACCACTGTGCTTGATTGTCAGCAAACTCGCCTGACCTTAACCCCATAGAGAATCTATTATAGAGAATCTATGGGGTATTGTCAAGAGGAAGATGAGAGACACCAGACCCTACAATGCAGACAAGCTGAAGGCTGCTATCAAAGCAACCTGGGCTTCCATAACCCCTCAGCAGTGCCACAGGCTGATCGCCTCCATGCCACGCCGCATTGATGCAGTAATTGATGCAAAAGGAGCCCCGACCAAGTATTGAGGGCATTTACTGAACATACATTTCAGTAGGCCAACATTTAAGATTTTAAAACCATTTTTCAAGCTGTTGTTATAAAGTATTCTAATTTACTGAGATAATGACTTTTGTGTTTTCATTGGCTGTAAGCCAGAATCATCAACATTAACAGAAATAAACACTTGAAATAGATCACTCTGTTTGTAATGACTCTATATAATATATCAGTTTCACTTTTTATATTGCAGAACTGAAATAAATTAACTTTTTGATGATATTCTAGTTTAGTGAGCTGCACCTGAATATAATGTACACAGTATCACAATGTAGCACACTCAATTTCACCTAAAGGGTGCATAAGTGAATAGGTGGGTCCACCAAATATGGGTTGCCTCTACAGTATATAGTATACTCAATATATTCACAAAGATTTGTTCATATATAACATGTAAAATATCACAAATTCCATTATTTACCCAAGTGGTGTCCAAAAGTGCTGTCACATAATGTTATTAGCCCAAACATAACTTAAATTGTAATACCTGTGCAGAAACCTGATAATATATATATATATACAATATTCAATCTTAAATTCATATTTACCCGAGGTCAAGGCCAAAGATCCAGAGAGTGCCCCTAATGCGCGTTTCGCATTTCTAGCTTCCTCAGAGGGGTGGCACTAAGGTTGCAGCCGTGGTTATTTATACCTCTGGTCTTAAACAGCGTGGAGCGGTGCTCGTGTCACTTCTCCCCGCCTACCAGAAGTCCATGACGTAACTTCCGCCTGCCCACCTCCACGAGATGAATGAAATGAAATAATCAGTTTTGCTCCTTTCCTATAAGATTTTAATGTTGTTTGGGTTTTAGTGTGGTGTTATTCTTTGTTTTTAAACCTCTCTTCTCTTATTCTTGTTATCTAGGCATCGCATGGTTTTGTGTCGCCATGGACAACATGGATGAAAACTTAGGCTATCTTCTATAAAGAAAGGATTTGCAATAATGGGTTATGTTTATCGAAATAGCTCTATGACTAAATAATATATACCATGCATCTAACTATATTATACGTCTTTTGTCTCTGCTATGTATTTGATTAACTTGATTACTTCTATTTTTGCACCTGGCATATTCGTTTATATGGTATATTCATTATTATGGTTATCTATATTAGTATATACACATATTTATTTTTGTACTGGTAAATTAATTATTGTTACATTATATTTTTTATTTTTCCTGCTTGGATTTATATACCCCAATATTTTGTTATTTGGTACACTGTATTTTATTCACTTGTTTCATTATAAGGAGGCATGCATGTGTGCATGTTTGAATGGCAAGAATATTGTATATATTGTAATGCAGCGCCTTGCTGCATTGCTAAAATATCCAGGGGGTGTGTTCTGGCTGACCATGTACCTCCCCTCAGGTGACTGATCACATGACTGTGATATCATCACAGGTCCTGTGTGCACAGAAAGATATATAAATCCGGGTGGTTTGGAAACAGTTAGAGAGAGGCCTAGTGAGGCAAGAGGCCAGATCCCTGTGTTTGGGACGCCAGTAGTCCTGGAAGGCACGTGGCTTGGAGACCACGGTTGGGGAGCCTTAAAGCCACAGCTGTGGCAGAACAGAGCTGAGAGAAGCAGCTAAGACCCGGCAAAGGTAAAAATGGTTCTTTATATGGACATTGGTGCTGTACCTTGCTGAAGTATGTATCTGAAGCCAAGCGGGCATAGCTGCCACTGAAAGGCTCTAGGACATTATGTGTCACCCTGGCCTGGATGCCACAAATATAATAAAGCTTTGTCTGAGAGCAAGGGGGAGGTCCTCTAGTCAAGGACGATTAGCATACAGCACCTCCTGTCCCAGACCAGTAGGGAGAGCAGGCTGCCCCTATAAAAGCTGGAGCTGGGGGCAGGGTTAGGGAGAACTGGACAACCTGTCTCTGGATTGAGAGGTGTCCCAGAGCAGGGACAGACAGTTGTGTTGCAGCCTAAGAGGCCGTGTGGCAGTAGGAGAGCCACGAGCCAGGGGCAAGAGGCGAAGCGAGCTTGTCCTGGCAGATAAAGAAACTAATCTACCAGACTTTGGTGTCTGAGGCTGGGAGGATTCCAGGTCCTACAGCAGATAACCAGTCTGCAGGGGACTGTATGTTCCTTGGCCTAAGAAGCCCGGAGGCTCCGCCACAGCAGAAGGGACCAGCAAAGCCGTACCAGGCCGGGAGTAGAAAGGGACCCAAGTTGCAAGCCATACGGGCGAGAGGACACGGTGAGCTTGGGAACATGGGCTGTTACACTACAAGGAGGGAACTAGCCAGAAGGAGCACAGAGGGCATGGTAGGCCTACACCCTCACCCTGACCAGGGCCAGCTTCCCACTTGTTCTCAGACATCCAGGCCCCCTCCTAGCCGGGCCTGTTTCCGGGTCATATTACCTGTTCTAATAAAGACCCTGAACTGTTTAAGAGGCCTCCGTTTCCTGGCTATCACGGTCGGAATCGTCCCCTCCATCATCCATTATATATACTGCCCTGGGGCCATACTCCTCCCGTGGGGAGTTGAACTATTCAGTGCTGCACATTTATATCAGCCCCAGCGGTCTGCACTGCAGCGGCGGTTAGCCCTGACCACAATCCACGGGTGGCGTAGTCGGACATTACCTACAGCACATAGCAGACTACCACTGGTCTGACCACCCTGAGCCACGGAACCGGGTCACCACTACTACTACCAGCATTGCCCTGAAGCCCGGTTCCGAGTGCCCCACGGCCCAGGGGGCGAGTCAATTACATGTGTAACATTCCTGCGAGCCACTGAGATGGACTATGTTATAAGCAGTTTATGACGTGTAATAAACTGCTGGACTTTAGTTTACTTGAAAACGTGGCTTGTGTGCTTTAATTGACCCGGTGAAGTGAGTGCCCCCAAAACATGATCTATACCGCTACCTTACAATTGGTTAGAGAATGCGGGCAACTGCAGCCTGGTTCCTAGGGGTAACGGAACAGGACGACGAACGTGGATCCAAGCATCTTGCTGTGGCTCGGTGGGGTCACGAAGATTAAAGCATCTGGCTGTAACTCGGCGGGGTTACGAAAATTGTCGTCGCACTCAAACCTGGTTTGCTGTGGCTTGGTGGGGCCATGAAAATTTTTCCGGGGAGAGCGGTGTGAGCAGTATCCCCAGACGGAATGGAGAAGGGGTTAGATGACCGGCTGCAAATGCTCTTCAACAAAATTGAGTATCCTGAAGAAATGCAGGAGATGATAAAGATGGCTGTGAAGGGAGCAGCAAATGAGACTGAAGCTGTTGAGCGATTAAAGTGCCTGCAGCAGGTATTTGAAAAACGACAACAGGACTTGCAGCAGGTATTTGAGAAACAACAGCAGGTATTTGAGAAACGACAACAGGACTTGGTGCAGGAACGGCAGGAGCTGTTGGCACCTTACAGAATGGTGGCAGCGGACCATTCCTTGAGTTCTCCTGTGGCGCCGGTATTATCCCAGAGTGCCCAGGGAGGTAGTAAGAGATGTTGTGAACTGGGTCCTAAGACTATTGCGGGTTTTTATGTTAAAGTACCCCCTACAGGAGTGGTTGTCCAAAAGGGGGTGGAATCTCAAAAGGGGGTGGAGCATAGAATACCAAAGTTGGTTACTGGTCGTGTGTTGGTACCGCCTAAAAATGACAATTCGACCGTTGATAACTGGGTAGCTCCAGTAGAAGGGGTTGACGTCAAAGTGGGAGGTGACTTGTTAGTCCACAACACCAGGGGGAGTGACACAGACCCCACAGCTGACGGTGACACTACGAAAGTAGAAAGAGAGTTCAGTCAGGAGGAGTTAAACGAGGTGAGAAAGTCCCCCTCTTGTCGTCGAAGGCGCAAGGGCCACAAATAAGTTGCTCCTGTAGCCTTTGCTGAAAGGGCAGATAAAGAAAATGCAATGCTGTGTGCCTTTATTCCAAGTGTGGATCCTCCTTTAGAAGCAGAGGAGATCAGGAGGGAAGAGGAGGTGACGTTGCCAGTAGCAACCTCCGGTACAGTATCAGACAACAATGAAGATCAGGTGGAAGAGTTGGATGCAGTTTTGCAGATTCGTTACAAGAAGGATAATCTACTGAGACAAAAGGATCAGGATCCGACAGCCCTGAAAGAGGAAGTGGCCAATCATGACCAAGAACTGGAGGAAAGCAGCGAGGAAATCAACCAATGGAAGGAAATGTTCCAGGAAAATAAGGAGGACCTCCGCAAAACCAAGGAGGAGGTTTTGCAGTTGAAGCTTGAGAAGGAGACGCTGAAGGATGAAGTTTCTGGACGTGATTAAGACCTAGAACAACTGCGGAAAAAATTCAATAGGGAACTGCAACAAAGTAATAGAGACTATGAGGATCTCCTCAAGGTTAAGGAAAAACTAGAGGATGATAAGGCGGATGCAGAGCACAAGCGCCAAGTGATTGAGACTACTCTACAGGACACCCGTGATGAGAATGATGATCTCCGTAGAAAGATCTCGGGACTGGAAGCTCAGGTGAAGATGCTGCAGACGTTCTGTGATGATCTCCAGGGGGCAGAGATGTGCCTTAAGGATAGAATCGTCAGGATGGAAGCTGAGCGGGAAAAGATGGAGGAGTCTATCGAAGAAGGGAGGTATGAAGCAAATGCCTCCTCGAATAATGCGAGCTTGGATGATTCGGTGGATGTAAGAGCCGAGATCAAGGAGCTCAAGGAGGCATTACAAGCCCATTAGAAACAAGAGAAGCTTAAGAGACTGGCTGTCGAGAGCCGAGTGGGCGCATTGGAGACAGAGGGGTCTGAGAGATTTCTGCTGATAAAAGAGCAGTTGAAGCAGGAAGAGCTTCAGAGATGGGTTGCTGAGAGGCAAGTAGCTGAGCTAGAGGAAGAAGTTGTCGAGCTCAAAGGTTTCCTGGCAAAGTACCAATCAGTGAACGAGGCCCCCTTGGAGAAGGAGAAGGGCAAACAAATTACGCTTAATCCTTTAAACCATGAGAAGGTGGACCTGAGAAGGGCTGAGAGAGTGTTAAAAGAAGATAAGTATGGAATGGAAGTTCTCAAGATGAGAATTTTTGAGTTCATAGCTGTGAGGTTGCTCAGGGGAAGCATACAGGGTGAAGAAGATGAAAGTCAGTTGTCCCTGAAACCTGAGCCGGATAATCGTCTGGAAACCACTGGTGAGACAGAAACGTCTCGGTACAAGTGCCTCATAGATGTACCCGAAGATTTGAGAGAAGACTGCACCAGAGAGTCAGTGCATGAAGAGTTTAAGAAGGCCGTGGGAGCCTATAAGTTGTACTCGACCTCAGAAGCTAAACAGCTGGTGGTCCTGTCCACAAACGAAGTCACAGTGAAGAGGGTGGCTATCCTAAGTGACATGCACTGGCGATGTGTTCGCACGAAGCGGTTTGTCCGGTTGAAGACGGAACAAGCCGTTAGACAACTGGAACTCATGAGAAAAGCTCAAGACTGCGGGAAGAAATTATCCGGGTGCCCCCATGCTCTGGTAAGAAAGCTCATTGGGAGAAATGGCCAAACCATGCAAATGATGGTAAAGAAGTCTGGTGTGATGAAAGTAAGCAGTCCACGTGATCGTCAGGACTGGATACCAGATGAAGACGGCAAGGTGTCATTCTCAGCTGTAGGAACGGAAGAAAATCTTGCATATATACGCATGCTGATGGAGTACCGAGAGACCTACCTGTGGGAGTTAGAACAGTTGAATCTCGCCAGACTGCGAGTGGAAAGACAGCATTGCCTGAGCAGCAGAAGATGGCAGCCGTCTAGAAATTGTGAGACCAGACAGAGAAAGGGCCCTTCAAATAATAGAACGGCTACAGTAGAAGTTAGAGACCTTTTAAGATGTCCTTAGGATAGTGGGCGTAGGTTTAGAGATAGTGAGACCCCAGTAACTCAGGTCTGAGAGGCCCATACAGACGACCCAATAGAGTACGGGACAGTACGGAGTCGGACTGGACCTTAGATACAAAGGCATGTGAGTCACACTGCTGTATTGACCGCTGGGAGCGGAGGAGGTCTGACAAGGTTACGACTGACCGCTGGGAGCGGGGGAGGTCTGACAAGGTTACGACTCGGAAATGTGACTTGACGAAGTTGTGACAATGACAGATGGTAGGTCCCTAAGGAATGGGCTAATGTTGATGACTAATGTTCCAGGGGCTGAGCAGCGCAATTGTCAAGTACATGGTCTCTGTGTGAACCGTGGGTTATAATGTGATTGTGTATATTATGTGTTCAACCCCACAAGTTTGAACAGAGGGGGGGATATGTAATGCAGCGCCTTGCTGCATTGCTAAAATGTCCAGGGGGTGTGTTCTGGCTGACCATGTACCTCAGGTGACTGATCACATGACTGTGACATCATCACAGGTCCTGTGTGCACAGAAAGATATATAAATCCGGGTGGTTTGGAAACAGAGAGAGGCCTGGTGAGGCAAGAGGCCTGATCCCTGTGTTTGGGATGCCAGTAGTCCTGGAAGGCACGTGGCTTGGAGACCACGGTTGGGGAGCCTTAAAGCCACAGCTGTGGCAGAACAGAGCTGAGAGAAGCAGCTAAGACCCGGCAAAGGTAAAAATGGTTCTTTATATGGACATTGATGCTGTACCTTGCTGAAGTATGTATCTGAAGCCAAGCGGGCATAGCTGCCAGTGAAAGGCTCTAGGACATTACATGTGTAACATTCCTGCGAGCCACTGATATGGACTATGTTATAAGCAGTTTATGAGGTGTAATAAACTGCTGGACTTTAGTTTACTTGAAAACGTGGCTTGTGTGCTTTAATTGACCAGGTGAAGTGAGTGCCCCCCCAACATGATCAATACCGCTACCTTACAATATATATATATATATTATTATTTATTTTTTTATTTATTTTTTATTGGTTTCCATATTCATGCTTCTATTCACTATGTATTTTTTGTGTGTCTTGTGTTTTTGCTGGGATTTTATTAAATCTCATATTATATATTATATTTATTTTGCACCCTGGAACTTTAGTGTACATTCATCTATGTAAATGCCTTATTATTGCATTTGTGCAAGTTATTTGTGTACCCACCTAGCACTTTTTTGCGTATTTGTACATTTATTTATTCATCTTAATAATAATAATAAAAATGTATTATATACAGTATATTTGCGCTTATATTTCTATTGCACTGTATTCACTTCACACTTTTTTGCACATATTTATTTTGGTCTTATTTATAAAAACTCATTTTGATATATGTTAGTTTTCACTTTTCTTTTCACTGCACTGTATTCACCTTAACACTGTTTATAATAAAAAAAGATAATATAAAAAAGATTTTCACTTCTTCTTCAGCTGATGTGATTGCTCTACACAACAGCCGGCTACACACTGACACAGGCAATGTCTAGCGCTGAGCTGCCGTGAGATAGTTCTCACGCAGCAGTGGTGCCATAAGTGAGTTCACCAGGGTTCATCAGCTGATAAACTCCTATGAACTTTCTCATGGCAGCTCACCGCTACACACTGCCTGTGTCAGTGTGTAGCCAGCTGTCGTGTAGAGCAGTCACATCAGTGATTGCGGATGTAACTGCTCTACAAGTCATCCGGATCGTCGTGGGACAGTATGAATTATCATCAAGGCGGACAGGTGAGTATTATGGTGGTTTATTATATTATTATTATAGACGCGTCTCCATTACTAACCCCTGGGCTTCATGTCAGCTACCAATACAAGGCTAGCATGAACCCCAACCCTATTATCCCACTTGCCACCGCACCAGGGCAAGTGGGAAGAGCCAAGGCTATGCACTAGATTTGGCGCATCTTATAGATGCGCCATTTCTGGGACTACTGAGGGCTGATCTTATTAGCCTCAGAGGGAGCCAATATCCATGGCCCCTTCCTAGGCTATTAATATCATCCCACATCTGTCTGTTTAACCTTAGCTGGTTAGCATTTATAGGGGGACCCTACTTCAATCTTTTTATGGGGTCCCCCTGTAAGCTAGCCGGTAAAAGTTAATCAAACAGCTGTTATTAATAGCCAGGGAACATTTGGGTCTGATGGCCCCTTCCTAGCCTATTAGTATCAGCCCGCAGCTGTCTGTTTAGCCTTTGCTGGTTTATAGGGGGACCCCACGTCAATTTTTTTCTGGTGTCCCCCGGTAAGCTAGTCAGTAGGCGCTAATCAAACAGCTGTGAGCTGTTATTAATAGCCAGGGAACATTTTGAGCTAATAGCCCCTTTCCCTTGCTAGTAATATCAGCCCAAAGCGGGCGGCTTTCCTTCTGTTGATTTTGAAAATTCGGAAGTAGCCCACGCTGTTTTCTTTTAACATGCAGATGACATGTTCGGGACCCCATTCATCTGAATGGGGTCCTGGTTTGGGTACCCGAACCAAACTTTTAATATATGTATGACCAAACCTGCCGGACCCGAACATCCACGGGTCTGCCCATCACTAGCTATGAGGTGCTAAGATGAAACTAAATGTATTTAGTAGAGAATAGGTCTGACAATGGAAACTGAGCTGAATATGCTGTACAACAGGAAGTAATTTAGGAGAGAAGTCAGACAATTAACACAGAAAAAAAGAGCAACAGTATTTACCTGCCCAGTTCTCAGAACTAATGCAGCAAACCGATATATTAAAGATGGCAGTAACACAGGTTTAAAATACTGATGAGACCACTACTAACAACCTAACAAATCATATAGGGACTAGGGAGTGATTGCTTAGTATTAAAATTGCACACAAAAAAGTGCATAGTGTCTGGCTTACAGCTATTAGTGACGCCCATACTGTTAGATTAGGCGTCCTGCCCAGCACTATCTAAGTGCACCCCATGAGGACAGACCGCCATCTTTATTATATGAGTTTGCTGCATCCTGATAGTGCATAAGTTCTGAGACATGGGCAGGGAAATACTGTTGCCCTTTTTTGATGTTTTAATTATTGCATATCTGTAGGAATTTTAATTCCTCTTTTTGTGGCTTTGCTTTTAATTTTAGAGAAGTCAGACAAGCCAAGGATTCTGCAATGGTGGGCTGGGAGAGGTGGTTATGCGATACTGAAGAGAGTTGTTCTAAACAAGCATATTGTCATGGGTTTACTGCAACAGAGAAGAGCCAGAAGACTGCCCTGTCTGATTTCTCCTACTCCTGCACTGATTAGAAGCACTTCACCTTCATGTTAAACAGTGCAGGCTTCTTCTAGGAGTGCAGGGGTTAATCTGTTCATTTGAGAGCTCCTGGAAGCTTTCCTGGCTAATGCTCTCAGTTGTTTAGTGTTGGCCACTCCCCTCTTCTATATAGTCTCTGGCAAGCAGGCATTGCCAGAGTTAGCTTCATGCTGCATGGGTTAAGGAGTTTGTGATGTTTTGTTATTTGAGGAAGCATTTGGTGGATTTATCTAAAGGCTGTTGCTTTGTTTTGTTTGTGTGCAAATCCTTTCCTTCTCCTACTTTGTTTTTTTCCCCTTCCTTCACTCCCTGGTGTTCCCCTCTGTTGTTTGTGAAAGCATATTTATATGATTGGTATTTTCCTTTATCCCTGTATGTATTACCTTGTTAGTCTTGTGGGTGTATTGCCATACACTGCTACCCCCCTCTTCCCTGGGTGGGGGGAGGGAACATACTGAGGGCAGATTCAAATGCTCAGCAAGGTACATGGCCCCGGAGTCTTCTCCATTAGAAGTAATCCAGGGAACAGGGATAGCTAGGGAGCCCATAGCGTTAGGGACAGGAAAGGAGCCCCTGGCCCCGGGATACCCGACAACAGAGTCGTGACACACAAAATATAAAATTAACAAGCTGGTAAGACAAACCCTATAACAGGCATTAAGATTAATGTGTTGCCATTTTGACTATAGTGCTTTGTATGGCTGCCCACCATCCCTGACAGTCCCACCACAAGCACAGGAGCACATAATGGAGAATACATAATAATTGTCATCCGTGAAGATGAACTGCATCTATAACCTCAAAATATTATGTTGTCCTTTGAACATAATATATAAAAAGTATAAAAACAAGAAAAGTATGTGGACACAGGCAAAAAAAAATACAAAAATACCGAGCTGCTTTGGTTGGATTTGAACCCACAGCCCCAGTGCTGCAAGGCAATGGTGCTAATCTCTGAACCAACATCCCTCCCATACTTATTATAGCTCCAGACATTACTTGCCCTTCCTTGGCAAGTCCTTCACCCTACAGCAATTACATACTTGCAAAATTGATCCAATTAGTAAGTAACCACGATGAGGAGGTTAACCACAGGATCCAAGAAGGTGAAAATTCCCCTCATCGCATAGACATGAGACTACAAGGTGGAATCAGGTGAAGAACACGGCTCATGGTGACTAATTCCACATGTCTTATTTAACGTCTACAGAAGCCTTCCAATGATACATTCCTTTTTGCACGGCTCAATACTCCGGCTGTTTCTTTTTATAGCCCTTGTTACTTTACCCTAAAAAACATCCCTTAGAAAAAAATTCCAAAGTTGTCTGTCTAGCACCTCTCATGATCACTAAATTATTTTGTAAAGTTATGGCTTATGTCTGTATCCGATTTCCCACTGATGAGACCACCATCCTTTCCAGCACTGGCCGTGAGAAGCCTCGTTTCATCATCAGGCTTGGTCTTGTCTTCTTTACGAAACTCTTCCTTACTTCAAACATTTTCTTGGCCGGCACGAAGCTCTGAGGTTCGATCTAAGCCATAAGTCTTGACCAGAAACCTTGACTTGAAAACAATTTCATTGTTACATCACCTCGGCTCTTGAAATTACTTCATATTTTTGTGTCGTCTCTTTTTTTAGTTTCAAGCTTTAAGGTTTGGCTCCAAAACTACTTGACTTACTCATTCGCTCCATCCAAAAGCTCCTTGTACCTCACTAACATCCTCAGACTCTGATGTCAGCCAATTCCGATATTATGATTATTGTAAAAAAAAAAAGTCAGACTCCACACCGTGGGCATTAGTACTGCCGGCCGCTCACAGGAAATTACATGATTCTGGCACCTAAATTCTATATTTGCACTTTTAAAAATAGATCTCCCCCCACCTCCAAAGTTCAACAGATGCCATCTGAGTCTACTGCTTCTCTTAATGAAGAGTACAGATGTCCACCGCTGATGTCTCACCCGTGTATCAAGAAAAACATAACTTTTTAGTATGTAATGCAATATGTTTGTTCGCAGGGCCACAAAAGTCATATTTTATATTTGCTTTTATAAAGTCTGTTGTTTTTCCATTACCGAAGCCACAGTGAACTTGAGAACTTTGGATTACACGTACCTTAGCGGAGGAATGAGAGTGTTGAGTTTCTCCGATCTTTTTTTGCTTTAGATAGATATTTTAAACAGTTTAATATTTGGAAAAGGAGAAGATCCGCTCTGGGTGACTGGATCGCACTTCTGCACTTTAGAGGAATTAGTATTTTTGAAGAGTCAACTCAATTTGACGTAAATGGAACACTGACCTAAAATCTAGGGAGTTTCAAGATTAAAACCACATGGGGGCATTCATCTAAAAAAAGCAACGCACCTGGCCACAGGATGGGTGCGGTGTCAAAGCTCAGCCCCATGTACATCAATGGAGCTGGAGACACAACCCATAGACAAGTGTGGTGCAGCCATGTTTTTCTAATGCCTTTAAAGGGAACCTGCCATATTAAAAAATACTATTAACCTGTAGATATGGGGTTAATCTGCTGGTCAATAACGTTCTAAAGCCGTGCGACTGTAGCACTGAAGTCCCGGCTACCGGGAGAAAATGAAATTTATTCCTCCCGGAAGTCTCAACTTTCAATCAAAAAGGCAAGGCAATAATCACTCCCCGGCACTGACTGACTGCCACCTCAGCAGTGCATCAGTACAATGCAATGCATCAGTACAGTGCCGGCACAGTCAGTTCAGGGTGCACATTTGCAGCCTCGCTGCTCACTATGTACTGGTGCGGTGACTGAAACAGTGTCGGCCGCATCTCTTTGACTGAAAGCTGGACACTGACAGGAGGAATAAAGTTCATTTCTTCCCAGCATTCGGACTTTCAGTACAGTGGCCGCATGGCTTTAGAACATTATTGCCTGGAGACTACTAACTCCATATGTGCAGGTTAATAGATTCTACCATTATATGTACTGTAAAATGGAAAAAAAAATCCATGTGCAGTGAAATTGCACAAAAAAAAATAAAATTTGGCAAAATCAAAGCCTCCAATGAACACTAGCCACAGGCTGGTCTTCGTAAAAGTACTGTCATAACAGAAGTGGCGATCTTTAGCAGACTCCCAACTCCCAGACTCTCAACATAGCAACCCATTGGCACCCTGCGATCGTGTCACAGGGGGGTTGATAGGTGAGTGGAACGCCCCCGCATTACATGCCACACAGAGATTGACAGAAATCTGTTGTAAAACACTTTGAAAAAAAGTCAAAACATTTTTAATCAAAGTGAGGTTGCATAAAAATGTTGCAACTTTTGACACTTTCATGCCAATTTCGGGCAGTTGCACCAAAATGGGCAGAGCTGGGTCAGGATGGGGCATGTTATCTAATTCTTTACGAGATGTAGCTTACATTACACCACATATCTTTTGCCAGTCCCTGAGTGTAGCAAGATTTAAGCTTCCTAAGGAATCAGGCGCCTTTGACTCCACATCAAGACCGATGAGAACAACGCCTGACTTGATGAATTGGGACCAAAGTCTAAAACATAGTTCCAATGATATTATAGCATTTTTCCAATAGAATGATAATAAATATCTACCTTCAAAAAATTTAAAAAAAAAGGACCAAGGACAAGTCAGTGACAATTAAACACCAGGGATATGTTTTAATAAACCGCTAGACAGCAGGGATATCCTTCTTTGCTTATGAGAATACAAAGGTGTTAGAAATGCACGAGAGGTCAAAAGTGTCAAAGAAAATTATCAGACACCAAATAAGATATTTCTCAACCTACTGTGACAAGGTCACTGACAAAGTACTGGAGAGAAGATGTGTAACACTAAGATTGTTAGCTCCAGTAATATAGACATAGAAAAAGAGTTCCAGCACATGAAGTATACAAAGGGGTTTATCAGCCATCTTAGTCCTAGGGTGATTAAACACCTGTAGAAAGGGAGGAACTCAGATAATATAAAATCACTGCCTTACTGAGCATTTGGTGTGGGGTGGGCCTGGATGTGAAAACTTTGAGCTGTTTGTTTCACATATGCTGGATGTATGGAGATTGCAGGTCTCCTGGTGTGAATCCCTTTGTTAAAGGACATGGAAGATGGACTCTAAGCCAGGTGGGTTAACAAGCACCTGGTCCAAAGACAGCACCAGCAGCACCTGCAGCAGCATTGGGAGCAGCAGCAGCTCCAACAGCAACAGCTGCAGCGGCACCAGGAGCTGCAGCAGCTGCAGTAGCAACACCTGGCACAACAGGAGACAAGTAAGCTGCCTATGCAACAGCTGCAGCAGCACCAGCTCCAACAGTACCAGCAACAGAGTGCACAACAGCAGCAGCAGATTGATTTACTCACAGAGGCGGTTCGTGGCACGGCAGCGGCTCCAGCTCCAATGCCAGCTGATGATTTCTCTGTCCAGAAGGCGATGAGGAGAGCCTTGCAGAGGATGATGCCTGGTGATGACATAGAGGCCTTTTTAACCATTTTTGAAAGCGTCGCCGATAGAGACAAACTCCCGCCAGAGAAGTGAATGGCAAAGAATATGAAAAACTGAAAACAGAAATTTTGGCGCACTTGGGGGTGACAATGTCTGTCAGGGCACAACGGGTACACCGCTGGGCAGATCACCGTGACAAACCCCCTTGCTCCCAAATGTTTGATCTGCTGCACCTCATCCAAAAATGGTTACAGCTGGAGTCCTCTATCCCAGCGCAGATGGTGGAGCGAGTTGTAATGGACCGGTTTGTGCACTCCCTTACGAGCCTGATGCAGACTTGGGTTACCCAGGGAGATCCCCGGAACGCTGATGACTTGGTCAGATTGGTCGAAAAGGTATCAGGGGGTCGACAGGTCTGTGGGGAGGCAAAGTCCAAGGGGGCGGCAGAGGTCATCCCAAGGCCTTCATAGAGGGATGTAATTTGTTGGAGATGTCACGGTCATATAGCAGCCAATTGTCCCCTGACCACGGAGCAAATGGACTGTAGCATAAGACACCGGTGTTCCTTCTACGCATATCCAGCTTGCTGTGTGGACTGTCCATCTGGCAAGGGGCCCTAAACTTGTCCTGTAACTGTGAATGGCCTGCAAATGACTGGACTACTAGACTCATGGAGTTTGGTGACCCTCATGAGAGCCACACTCCCTCTCCAATTGATCCCTGGGGAGAAGATTGGCGTCCGCTTCATTCACGGGGATGCTAAAGTCTATTTGGTGGCCAGAGTGGTCATTGAAACGGCCGGAGGTACTGAGTCCTATGAGGTCGGCGTGGTCCCGGATTTGTTGCACCCAATCATAAACTGGGACTTTGTGTTGTTTTGGGACTTGTGGGGGAGGGGTGGAGACCTGGATTACTTGGATACGAAACGGGTTGGCCCTAAAAATGTTTCACCAACCCCAGAGTCTGATGGGTTTCCCTTCTGTGTAATGGGAAAAGAGGAGAAAGTAGTATTCCCTGAGGCAGACATTCTTGAGATAGGAATG
Organism: Phyllobates terribilis; assembly: GCF_046119375.1. Lineage (NCBI taxonomy): Eukaryota > Metazoa > Chordata > Amphibia > Anura > Dendrobatidae > Phyllobates > Phyllobates terribilis. Next base: position 63,538,874 of record NW_027362763.1, on the reverse strand, counting down.
ACCAGAGAAAATATTGCTAAAAGAAGCGTTCAATAAGGTAACCGTCATAAACGGCATAGCACCGGAGTCGGGGGCTGACACCAAGTTTCTCTATTTTATGTTGAGTGGGGACTTATTGTACCGAGTTAATAAAGTGAGGGAGGAGATAGTGGAGCAGTTGTTGGTATCAGCACCCTACATACTTATATACAAAGTGTGTTGGATAGAGCCCATTCACATGTCTTAGGTGACCATCTGGGCGGTGGACAAAACTCAAGAACGAGTCATACAGAGGTTCACGAGTCATTCCAGATGTCACAGAGAAATCCTAAGATATTGCAAGTCCTGTCCGACCTGCCAGTTAACTGCTACCACCTCTCTCTTCCAAAATCCTCTCATGCCAATAACCATCAAGGCAGGGCAACAGAGGGATCCTGTTAAACCTCCATTTGTGCTGGATAAACCAGAAGGGGACACTGAAGATGTCACAGTGGCAGAGACACTGTCACCGGCCCAGAAACAACAGTGTCGAGAACTACTTCAGCGGAACCTGTTCTCGGAGTTGCCAGGATGTACGCAGGTGGTTGAACATGAAATCCTGACGGAAACACATGTGCGGATGCCTGCGAGAGAGTCGCATTTCTACAACAACCACAGGAAACTAAATGTGATGTCGAAATGTGATGCGTATCCAATGCTCTGCATGATCACCCATCTTAGTTATAGGGTGATTGAACACCTGTAGTAAGGGAGGAACTCAGAGGATAAAATCACTGCCTTTCTGAGCATTTGGTGTGGGGTGGGCCTGGAGGTGAAAGCTTTGAGCTGTTTGTTTCACACATACTGGATGTATGGAGATTGCAGGTCTCCTGGTTCGAATCCCTTTGTTAAAGAACATGGAAGCTGGACTCTAAGCCAGGTGGGTTAACTAGCACTATTGTTTGGACTTGTTATTTTATGTTTTACCTTCTGCCGGAAAAAGGCTGCATTTTCTGGCGATGTGGTTTATGAGGATTGCAATAAACCAGCCGCATTTTAAATAGAAACGGTTCCTGTGTCTGCCTCTTTAAGAAGCCGAGTGAGTCGATCTACCACACTACATAATAGTACAGTGCGGGCCATTTATATGGATACACCTAAATTAAATGGGAATGGTTGGTGATATCAACTTCCTGTTTGTGGCACATTAGTATATGGGAGGGGGGAAACTTTTCTAGATGTGTGGTGACCATGGCGGTCATTTTGAAGTCAGCCATTTTGGATCCAACTTTATCTTTTTCAATGGGAAGAGGGTCATGTGACACATCAAACTTATTGAAAATTTCATAAGAAAAACAATGGTGTGCTTGGTTTTAACGTAACTTTATTCTTTCATGAGTTTTTTTACAAGTTTATGACCACTTATAAAATGTGTTCAAAGTGCTGCCCATTGTGTTGGATTTTCAATGCAACCCTCTTCTCCCACTCTTGACACACTGATAGCAACACCACAGAAGAAATGATAGCACAGGCTTCCAGTATCCGTTGTTTCAGATGCTGCACATCTCGTATCTTCACAGCATAGACAATTGCCTTCAGATGACCCCCAAAGATAAAAGTCTAAGAGGGTCAGATCAGGAGACCTTGGTGGCCATTCAACTGGCCCACGACGACCATTCCACTTTCCAGGAAACTGTTCATGTAGGAATGGTCGGACCTGACACCCATAATGTGGTGGTGCACCATCTTGTTGGAAAAACTCAGGGAACATGCCATCTTCAGAGCATAAAGAGGGCAGCACATCAACATGTAGCAATTTCAGATGTCCAATGGCATTGAGGTTTCCATTGATGAAGAATGGCCCCACTATCTCTGTACCCCATATACAACACCATACCATCAAGATACGAGATGGGCGGCATCTGAAACAACCGATGCTGGAAGCCTGTGCTAGCTTCTCTTCTGCGGTGTTGCTATCAGTGTGTCAAGAGTGGGAGAAGAGGGTTGCATTGACAATCCAACACAATGGGCAGCACTTTGAGCACATTTTATAAGTGGTCATAAACTTGTAAATAACTCATGAAAGAATAAAGTTATGTTAAAACCAAGCACACAATTGTTTTTCTTATGAAATTCTCAATAAGTTTGATGTGTCACATGACCCTCTTCCCATTGAAAATAATAAAGTTGGATCCAAAATAGCCAACTTCTAAATGCCCTTGGTCACCACCCATCTGGAAAAGTTTTCCCCCTCCCATATACTAATGTGCCACAAACAGGAAGTTGATATCACCAACCATTCCCATTTAATTTAGGTGTATCTATATAAATGGCCCACCCTGTAGTACTAATATCCGCTATCCCACTGTTCACCAGGTATAATATTAAGACACTCCAGAATAAGGATTTTATCCATCCATAGGGCATCAACAACAGCTAGATCATTATAATGATGATATATGATAGATGTTATTTAGAAATTAAATTCTGGAAACCATTGAGAACCTCACTAAACAGTGCAGTTTATAAATCTGTTATACCTTTTTTCAATAATTTTTGTGACCATGCACAAAAACTAACGCCAGTTTCACACATCCTAACATTCATGGTCCGGGCATGAACCGCAATGTCCAGACTATCCGGGGTCTCCTGGCCTAATCTCAACAGCTTCATAGACAATAGAGACAATAGACAATAGAGATGAGCAAAAACTAAATAACCTCTTATATGTCTATTAGAATTGAGCAAAAAGAATCGCAGGACCCTGATCCAGTGGCCACGTTGGCAGTCCGGTCCTTCTGCATCAATACTGGTTATTGTTGCAATGAGATTTCTAATCAGTATCATAAAGTTACGTGGAACTTCCTGGATGAAATTCGGACATTAACATTTTTCCTGTGACCGCTCTCATTGGTTTCCCATGCTTTTGCTTTTAGTGTCTCGGCCTCTATAGTCACTTAATATCGCATCACTCCACAATCTAATGGCTGCCGCATGACCCTACTTTGCCCGGGATGGACTGCCATAACACTACAACCAACTTACAGTGGGTACAGAAAGTATTCAGACCCCTTTAAATTTTTTACTCTTTGTTTCATTGCAGCCATTTGGTAAATTCTAAAAAGTTATTTTTTTTCCTCATTAAAGTACACTCTGCACTAGTGTTGAGCCACCCCCGTAGTGTTCGGGTTCGGTTCGGTTCGTCGAACACCGGGATGTTCGAGGAACTGTTCGTCGAACTGTTCGTCGAACACCTTAGAACACCGTCGAACACCGTTAAAACCAATGGCAGGTAAACAAAAACACATAGGAACACATAGAAAACACCTTCAAAGGTGTCCAAAAGCTGACAAACTGCTCAGAAGACGCTCTCTTTAAAAAAGCCGGCCGGCAATTCAGCAGCGGCATACACCGGTACCCGACAATTTAGACATGAAGGAATAGAGCATCACACATAGATTAGATAGATAGAAACATGTCAGTCACATATATATGAAGTACAGTGACAGTGTTGCTTACTGTACTTGTCATTTAGTGTAAAGGATTTATTAAAAAATATAATAGTGTTTTCGTGCACCGTCTCTTTAAAAAAGCCGGCCGGCAATTCAGCAGCGGTACCCGACAATTTATAACAGACAGAATAGAGCTTCACACATAGATTAGATAGATAGAAACATGTCAGTCACATATATATGAAGTACTGTGACAGTGTTGCTTACTGTACTTGTTATTTACTGCAAAGAATTTATTTAAAAAAATAATAGTGTTTTCATGCACCGTCTCTTTAAAAAAGCCGGCTGGCAATTCAGCATCTGTACCCGACAATTTAGAATAGAAGGAATAGAGAATCACACATAGATTAGATAGATAGAAACATGTCAGCCACATATATACGAAGTACAGTGACAGTGTTGCTTACTGTACTTGTCATTTAGTGTAAAGGATTTATTAAAAAATATAATAGTGTTTTCGTGCACCGTCTCTTTAAAAAAGCCGGCCGGCAATTCAGCAGCGGTACCCGACAATTTATAACAGACAGAATAGAGCTTCACACATAGATTAGATAGATAGAAATATGTCAGTCACATATATATGAAGTACAGTGACAGTGTTGCTTACTGTACTTGTCATTTACTGCAAAGGATTTATTAAAAAAAATAATAGTGTTTTCATGCACCGTCTCTTTAAAAAAGCCGGCCGGCAATTCAGCATCTGTACCCGACAATTTATAACAGACAGAATAGAGCTTCACACATAGATTAGATAGATAGAAACATGTCAGTCACATATATAATAAGTACAGTGACAGTGTTGGTTACTGTACTTGTCATTTAGTATTAAAATAAAGGATTTATTATTAAAAAAAATTGGCGTGGGGTTCCCCGTAATTTTAGTCTCTAGCGGAGGTTAAGCAGACAGCTGGGGCAGATGTTTGAAGCCTGGGAAGGGGATAATACCCACGGAGCTTCCCAGGCTACTAATATCAGCCCCCAGCTGAATACCTAGCCTTTACTAGCTATTAAAATGGAGGACCCCCCCAAAAAAATGACGTGGGGTCCCCCCTAATTTAATAGCTAGCAAAGGCTAGGCAGACAGCTGGGGGCTGATATTAATAGCCCAGGAAGGGAGCCATGAATATTGGCCCCCTCCCAGGCTAGAAACACCAGCCCTCAGCCGCCCCAGAAATGGCGCATCCATAGGATGCGCCAATTCTGGCACTTAGCCTCGCTCTTCCACGCTGCCCTGGTGCGGTGGCAGGGGGTAATAGGGTTGGGGTTGATGTCAGCTTATAATGCCAGCTGACATCAAGCCCAGGTTAGTAATGGAGAGGCGTCTATAAGACACCCCCATTACTAACCCCATAGTCAAAGTTAAAAAAAAAACACAAACACCCAGAATAAAGTCCTTTAATTGAAATAAAGACACAATTCTTTATTGTTCTAAATTAAACCATACTTACCATCACGCCCATTCCAGCTGAAGCCAACGATCTCCTGCAATAAAAGAAAAATAATAAAGCAACCTCATCCTTACCTTTCCATGGTTCCCAGGACAGCTCCAGCTCTGCTACATCGAGATGACAGGCTGGACCGCAGCAGAACGCTGCCATCCAGCTTGCCATGCCGCACACACTGAGAAGCGCAGGCATGCTTGCGCTCCTCAGTGTCTGACTGTGACGGCATCCAGATGAGCCGACAATGAACTCGGCTCACCTCATGTACGTCACTGACAGCGTGGGAAAATTCTCCTGCACTCAGCGCTTCAGCGTGAGAATTTTCCCACGCTGTCAGTGACGTGCATGAGGTGAGCCGAGTTCATTGGACATGACCTCGGCTCATCTGGATGCCGTCACAGCCAGACACTGAGTAGCGCAAGCATGCCTGCGCTTCTCAGTGTCTGCGGGATGACAGGCTGGATGGCAGCGTTCTGCTGCGGTCCAGCCTGTCATCTCGATGTAGCAGAGCTGAAGCTGTCGTGGGAGCCATGGAAAGGTAAGGATGATGTTGCTTTATTATTTTACTTTTATTGCAGGAGATCATTGGCTTCAGCTGGAATGGGCGTGGCAGTAAGTATGGTTTAATTTAGAACAATAAAGAATTGTGTGTTTATTTCAATTAAAGGACTTTTTTCTGGGTGTTTGTGTTTTTTTTAAATACTTTACTAGAAATTCATGGTGGTCATGTCTAATATTGGCGTGACCCCATGAATTTCGGGCTTAGGGCCAGCTGATAATGCCAAGCTGGCCTTAACCCCTTTATTACCCAGTGAGCCACCGCACCAGGGCCCTGGATGAGTTGGGTACAGCGCCAGAAGATGGCGCTTCTATGAACGCGCCATTTTCCGGGGCGGCTGCGGACTGCAATTTGCAGCGAGTGGGGCCCAGAAAGCTTGGGCCTCCCTGCGCTGCAGATTCCAGCCCCCAGCTGCCTAGTTGTACCTGGCTGGACACAAAAATAGGGCGAAGCTCCACGTATTTTTTTTTTAAATTCATGAAATTCATGGAATAATTAAGAAAAAAAGGGCTTCCCTATATTGTTGTGTCCGGCTAGGTACAAATAGGCAGCTGGTGGTTGGGAGCAGCCCGTTCCTGCCTGCTGTACCTGACTGGACACAAATATAGGGCGAAGCCCCACATCAATTTTTTTCTCATTATTTCATGAATTTCCTGAAATAATTTAAAAAAAATTGACGTGGGGCTTCGCCCTATATTTGTGTCCAGTCAGGTACAGCAGGCAGGAACGGGCTGCCCCCAACCACCAGCTGCCTATTTGTACCTGGCCAGACACAACAATATAGGGAAGCCCTTTTTTAAAAAAATTATTTCATGAAATAATTAAAAAAAAATTGACGTGGGGCTTCGCACTATATTTGTGTCCAGCCAGGTACAGCAGGCAGGGACGGGCTGCCCCCAACCACCAGCTGCCTATTTGTACCTGGTTGGACACAACAATATAGGGAAGCCCTTTTTTTCTTAATTATTCCATGAATTTCATGAAATAATTTTAAAAAAAAATGCGTGGGGCTTCGCCTTATTTTTGTGCCCAGCCAGGTACAACTAGGCAGCTGGGGGCTGGAATCTGCAGCGCAGGGAGGCCCAAGCTTTCTGGACCCCACCCGCTGCATATTGCAGTCTGCAGCCGCCCCGGAAAATGGCGCGTTCATAGAAGCGCCATCTTCTGGCGCTGTACCCAACTCATCCAGGGCCCTGGTGCGGTGGCTCACTGGGTAATAAAGGGGTTAAGGCCAGCTTGGCATTATCAGCTGGCCCTAAGCCCGAAATTCATGGGGTCACGCCAGTATTAGACATGACCACCATGAATTTCTAGTAAAGTATTTAAAAAAACACAACACCCAGAATAAAGTCCTTTAATTGAAATAAACACACAATTCTTTATTGTTCTAAATTAAACCATACTTACCGTCACGCCCATTCCAGCTGAAGCCAATGTCTTCTGCAATAAAAGTAAAATAATAAAGCAACCTCATCCTTACCTTTCCATGGTTCCCACGACAGCTTCAGCTCTGCTACATCGAGATGACAGGCTGGACCGCAGCAGAACGCTGCCATCCAGCCTGTCATCCCACGGACACTCAGAAGCGCAGGCATGCTTGCACTCCTCAGTGTCTCGCTGTGACGGCATAAAGATGAGACAAGCTCATGTCCAATGAACTCGGCGCACCTCATGCACGTCACTGACAGCGTGGGAGAATTCTCCTGCACTCAGCACTTCAGCGTGAAAATTCTCCCACACTGTCAGTGACGTACATGAGGTCAGCTGAGTTCATTGGACATGAATGAGCTCACCTCATGCACGTCACTGACAGCGTGGGAAAATTCTAACGCTGAAGCGCTGAGTGCAGGAGAATTTTCCCACGCTGTCAGTGACGTGCATGAGGTGAGCTCATTCATGTCCAATGATCTCAGCTCACCTCATGCACGTCACTGACAGCGTGGGAAAATTCTCCTGCACTCAGCGCTACAGCGTGAGAATTCTCCCACGCTGTCAGTGACGTGCATGAGGTGAGCTCATTCATGTCCAATGAACTCAGCTGACCTCATGCACGTCACTGACAGCGTGGGAGAATTCTCACGCTGAAGTGCTGAGTGCAGGAGAATTCTCCCACGCTGTCAGTGACGTGCATGAGGTGAGCTGAGTTCATTGGACATGAACTCGTCTCATCTTTATGCCGTCACAGCCAGACACTGCAGAGCGCAAGCATGCCTGCGCTTCTCAGTGTCTGCGGGATGACAGGCTGGATGGCAGCGTTCTGCTGCGGTCCAGCCTGTTATCTCGATGTAGCAGAGCTGAAGCTGTCCTGGGAACCATGGAAAGGTAAGGATGAGGTTGCTTTATTATTTTTCTTTTATTGCAGGAGATCGTTGGCTTCAGCTGGAATGGGCGTGACGGTAAGTATGGTTTAATTTAGAACAATAAAGGAATGTGTCTTTATTTCAATTAAAGGACTTTATTCTGGGTGTTTGTGTTTTCTTTTAACTTTGACTATGGGGTTAGTAATGGGGGTGTCTTATAGACGCCTCTCCATTACTAACCTGGGCTTGATGTCAGCTGGCATTATAAGCTGACATCAACCCCAACCCTATTACCCCCTGCCACCGCACCAGGGCAGCGTGGAAGAGCGAGGCTAAGTGCCAGAATTGGCGCATCCTATGGATGCCCCATTCTGGGGTGGCTGACGGCTGGTGTTTCTAGCCTGGGAGGGGGCCAATATTCATGGTTCCCTTCCTGGGCTATTAATATCAGCCCCCAGCTGTCTGCCTAGCCTTTGCTAGCTATTAAATTAAGGGGGACCCCACGTCATTTTTTGGGGGGGTCCCCCATTTTAATAGCTAGTAAAGGCTAAGTATTCAGCTGGGGGCTGATATTAGTAGTCTGGGAAGCTACGTGGGTATTACCCCCTTCCCAGGCTTCAAACATCTGCCCCAGCTGTCTGCTTAACCTCCGCTAGAGACTAAAATTACGGGGAACCCCACGCCAATTTTTTTTAATAATAAATCCTTTATTTTAATACTAAATGACAAGTACAGTAACCAACACTGTCACTGTACTTATTATATATGTGACTGACATGTTTCTATCTATCTAATCTATGTGTGAAGCTCTATTCTGTCTGTTATAAATTGTCGGGTACAGATGCTGAATTGCCGGCCGGCTTTTTTAAAGAGACAGTGCACGAAAACACTATTATTTTTTTTAATAAATCCTTTGCAGTAAATGACAAGTACAGTAAGCAACACTGTCACAGTACTTCATATATATGTGACTGACATGTTTCTATCTATCTAATCTATGTGTGAAGCTCTATTCTGTCTGTTATAAATTGTCGGGTACAGATGCTGAATTGCCGGCCGGCTTTTTTAAAGAGACGGTGCATGAAAACACTATTATTTTTTTTAATAAATCCTTTGCAGTAAATGACAAGTACAGTAAGCAACACTGTCACAGTACTTCATATATATGTGACTGACATGTTTCTATCTATCTAATCTATGTGTGAAGCTCTATTCTGTCTGTTATAAATTGTCGGGTACCGCTGCTGAATTGCCGGCCGGCTTTTTTAAAGAGACGGTGCACGAAAACACTATTATATTTTTTAATAAATCCTTTACGCTAAATGACAAGTACAGTAAGCAGCACTTTCACTGTGCTTCTTATATGTGTGACTGACATGTTTCTATCTATCTAATCTATGTGTGAAGCTCTATTCTGTCTGTTATAAATTGTCGGGTACAGATGCTGAATTGCCGGCCGGCTTTTTTAAAGAGACGGTGCATGAAAACACTATTATTTTTTTTAATAAATCCTTTGCAGTAAATGACAAGTACAGTAAGCAACACTGTCACAGTACTTCATATATATGTGGCTGACATGTTTCTATCTATCTAATCTATGTGTGATTCTCTATTCCTTCTATTCTAAATTGTCGGGTACAGATACTGAATTGCCGGCCGGCTTTTTTAAAGAGACGGTGCATGAAAACACTATTATTTTTTTTGATAAATCCTTTACACTAAATGACAAGTACAGTAAGCAACACTGTCACTGTGCTTCTTATATGTGTGACTGACATGTTTCTATCTATCTAATCTATGTGTGATTCTCTATTCCTTCTATTCTAAATTGTCGGGTACAGATGCTGAATTGCCGGCCGGCTTTTTTAAAGAGACGGTGCATGAAAACACTATTATATTTTTGGATAAATCCTTTACACTAAATGACAAGTACAGTAAGCAGCACTTTCACTGTACTTCGTATATATGTGGCTGACATGTTTATATCTATCTAATCTATGTGTGAAGCTCTATTCTTTCGGTTCTAAATTGTCGGGTACCGGTGTATGCCGCTGCTGAATTGCCGGCTTTTCATGTTTCACTGTGAGCACTGTTCCCATCGATTTGGGCAATCACTGTAATGCCACAACCACCATGGCTGTGGCATTACAGTGAGTGGCAGACAATCCCTGCATGATTGGTGCTCTAAATAGCACCAGACATGCAGGACACGCTTTTGGTGCACGAACAGTTATCGAACATAACCTCGAACAGCCGAATTTTTTGCAAATCGTTCGGGTTCGTCGAACAACTCGAACACCGCCCAAAACAGCTCGAATTTGAGATTGGCGAACAGTTCTAGTCGAACACCGCTCATCTCTACTCTGCACCCCATCTTGACTGAAAAAAAAAACAGAAATGTAGAAATTTTTGCAAATTTATTAAAAAAGAAAAACTGAAATATCACATGGTCATAAGTATTCAGACCCTTCACTCAGACACTTATATTTAATACACATGCTGTCCATTTCCTTGTGATCCTCCTTGAGATGGTTCTACTCCTTCATTGGAGTCCAGCTGTGTTTAATTAAACTGATAGGACTTGATTTGGAAAGGCACACACCTGTCTATATAAGACCTTACAGCTCACAGTGCATGTCAGACCAAATGAGAATCATGAGCTCAAAGGAACTGCCCAAGGAGCTCAGAGACAGAGTTGTGGCAAGGCACAGATCTGGCCAAGGTTACAAAAGAATGTCTGCATTACTCAAGGTTCCTAAGAGCACAGTGGCCTCCATAATCCTTAAATGGAAGAAGTTTGGCACCACCAGAAGTCTTCATAGACCTGGCCATCCAGCCAAACTGAGCAATCGTGGGAGAAGAGCCTTGGTGAGAGAGGTAAAGAAGAACCCCAAGATCACTGTGGCTGAGCTCCAGAGATGCAGTAGGTTGATGGGAGAAAGTTCCACAAAGTCAACTATCACTGCAGCCCTCCACCAGTCGGGCCTATATGGCAGAGTGGCCTAACGGAAGCCTCTCCTCAGTGCAAGACATATGAAAGCCCACATAGAGTTTGCTCAAAAACACATGAAGGACTACCAGACTATGACAAATAAGATTCTCTGGTCTGATGAGACGAAGATAGAACTTTTTGGTGATAATTCTAAGCGGTATGTGTGGAGAAAACCAGGCACTGCTCATCACCTGCCCAATACAATCCCAACAGTGAAACATGGTGGTGGCAGCATCATGCTATGGGGGTGTTTTCAGCTGCAGGGACAGGACGACTGGTTGCAATTGAAGGAAACATGAATGCGGCCAAGTACAGAGATATCCTGGATGAAAACCTCTTCCAGAGTGCTCTGGACCTCAGACTTGGCCGAAGGTTCACCTTCCAACAAGACAATGACCCTAAGCACACAGCTGAAATAACAAAGGAGTGGCTTCAGAATAACTCTGTGACCATTCTTGACTGGCCCAGCCAGCGCCCTGACCTAAACCCAATTGAGCATCTCTGGAGAGACCTGAAAATGGCTGTCCATCAACGTTCACCATCCAACCTGACGGAACTGGAGAGGATCTGCGAGGAAGAATGGCAGAGGATCCCCAAAATCCAGGTGTGAAAAACTTGTAGCATCATTCCCAAGATGACTCATGGCTGTACTAGATCAAAAGGGTGCATCTACTCAATACCGAGCAAAGGGTCTGAATACTTATGACCATGTGATATTTCACTTTTTCTTTTTTAATAAATTTGCAAAAATTTCTACATTTCTGTTTTTTTTTTCAGTCAAGATGGGGTGCAGAGTGCACTTTAATGAGAAAAAATGAACTTTTTAGAATTTACCAAATGGCTGCAGTGAATCAAAGAGTGAAAATTTAAAGGGGTCTAAAAACTTTCCGTACCCACTGTATATTGAGACAGGGGACAAATGAAGAATTTGAATTGCAGAGAAATAATCAGAGAAGCCCACATATGGCAGGCTACAAACTTCTCTGATACTTTTGTAAATAGGTTAATGGATTTCAATGTATATTTTGAATTTTTTTTTCAACTTTTAGAACAAAAATGCAAAAACATTTTTTTTTGTTTTCGAGTTTCCACTTATACTTAGAATGCTAGAGAACATTTCTATGCTCTGGAATATATTAATAATGGAGGTCTCTAAAAATGCATGAGACCCCATATCATATGTGCAACATGTGCAGCTACACTGGAGCCCACCTGGCAAAAGGGGTCCTGAAAAGAATGATATTACTGTCCAGAAGATAGTATGGGAAGGTCTATAGTAATAATATCTACCCATGGCTCACAAAAAATAGAGTAAGTTTGAAAAAATGGGGCCCATTTGCTGTTGTGTACAGGGGCCCCACTTTATGTCCTGCACTGTGAGACAGATAGGCCCCGAATTCATCATTTAAGGGGTTTATTTAAGATTTATTTTTATGTTTATTTTTGCCCAGGCAGCTTCTACACCAAATTCATCAAAATAGCGTAAAACATCTGACGCATTTGGTGCAAATTCAAAGATGCTTTTTTTTTATTTTATTTTTTTTACATGTGTTGCTCCATTTTAAAATTAAAAGGTGAACGGAATGACCCTTTAAAAAATATGGCAGGAAAAAAATCTAACTAGAAAAAAAAACTTCAGAAGGCAAGTGACATCTATTTATGGCAAAAAAAAAAGTTGCAGCGTTTTAAAAAGTCGCAAATTACATGACAACATCTGGGTTTAAAGGGAATCTGTCAGCAGGGTTTTGCAATGTAATCTGTGACCAGCAAAATGTAGGGGCAGGGATCCTGATTCCAGGGATGTGTCACTTGCTCTGCAGCTTGCTGTAGTTTCAATGCAATCAGTGTTTTATCAGCAGGAGATTATCACTGCGGAACTAGGTGTCACATGCAAGACAGTCCAGCTAATTTGTGTAACCCCGCCCTCACCACTGATTGGCAGCTTGCTGACAATAGACAGTGTATTTGCCAATCAGATGTGTGGGCGGGGTTGTACACAGCTCAGATTTCAGACATCTGCAGCAGAGAAAACAGGGATTTTGTTAAAACTGAACCAGGCAACCCAGTAAGTGACCCATCACTGGAATCAGGCTCTTTGCCCCCTACATAATGCAAAAACCATAGCAAAGACCTGCTGATAGATTCCCTTTAAAAAAGGCACAAACAATGTTCAAAACAGATAATGAATTAGGCGTAAAAAACAGCAAAAAAAGAAGAAAATCACTCCAAAAGAACAGACACAAATTCAATAATGATATGGCTCCATGGAGTTTTGTTAGACGCTGCATGAATCCAAAAGAAAAAAAATGTTGGCATGTTACATTGGATGCTGTATATTAAAGAGAAACTATATGGCAGCTTATGGGACTTTACAACTTCCATGTTTGCTGCTGCGCCGTAAAGATTAATTCTGATGCTTATGTAAGTAGCATAGGTGGAATTAATAATTAAAATGTGTGAAAATATAATGATCCCCGGTTTAATAAAACATTATACAAAGCCATGAGGGTTTATGTATAATTATGTAAAAAAAAAAAAAAAAATTACTCAAAGAAAAAAAAATTGGATTCTAGAAAGCTGAAAAAGAATCTTAGCAGACAGAAAAATAAAATAGTGAAAGATATAAATAGAGGGATTAAAGTTGATTTGTGTAACGATTTCATAAACCTCTCTCAATGAAAACAATGAATCATAACTTAATTTCCTTCCAAAGGATCACAATTAAATCTAGTGAGCCAAGGGGTGGTTTCCAGCATGTAGAAAATGAACGCTTACGTTCCAGCGCATTCACTTCACACTAAATTTGTCTTGTTCCTCGCTCCCTAGTAAACAGTAGTCAGGAAGCAGGATATATAAAAAATAGTTTCACCGGGAGATGTAGGTGTTAGAGTACGGAAGTTACATAATGCAAGCTTGAATATCCCTCGAATAAATCTCTGCTGTGGACTCCATTAAAATATACCAATTAATCCATAATTTTTTTGTAGAGTCGACCTCCGTAAATGTTATTCTTATATTGAATAATGCCATGATTTATGAAAACGGGGCTTCTTAAGACACATTCATCTTGAAGGAACTTACTCTGAGGAGGGTGGGAGAACTTTCATGTAGAATTTAATATGATGTGTAGAAAACACCAAGAAAGTAAGAAAATGTGTTATGTTGAAAATGACCTTGAGTTGATGAGGATTTCTCAATAGAAAGTCTAGCACCATCCTTAAAAGATTTACACTTGGACTCCTTTAGGGCTCTTCTAGTTTAGCGTGAAGAAGTTTGGAAAATCCAGCATTAGGGGAACTGGAAGTGCTAAGACTTGAGATCAAGTGGTAAGAGGTTGTGGCCCAATGAGGTGACACACCCTATTTGTTAAGATTCTCGTGGGTTTTTAACCCATGGTCTGAAGTTCCTAGTTTCTGAGTTTGGTTATGTTGTAGTTGATGGGCAAAGTCAGCATTTGTGATGTTCTTTGATTGGTATGACCCATCCTTTACCCCAGTTGCCTCCATGTCTACGTCCATCTACTTTGTGTACAGGGGTGCAGTCCTACATGATCCTCTCTTGTGCTTCCGTTTGGATTTTTTCCCCTTGATTATAGGTCTCTGATTCCTCCTCTGGATGGCCTCCTTGCTTGTCTGACTACATTTGCACCATCAAACTCATTTTTGACATTGCCTTGTTCAACCACGTCTGCTCTGCTTCTCTGGTTCCAACCCTTAGTCTGTCCTCCTGACTACGCCATGTTGCTTTAGTTAGGTTATATGAAGATGGAGTTTTGTGAGTCATTCAAAAAACTTTACCTTTGCAAGCAGAAACTGATTCAGAAAACTCTTCCTTATTGGGAGTTTTTGTAGAAATGTTTATTTTTTTTTTAAGGGGTTGGCTGAAACCTAACTGAATTTAGTAAGGTTCATAACCTATTTACTGTAAAAAATTAAGCACTCTTTTAGCATACTTCAATTACAAAATCTCTACCCTTCCCACTCTACTCCAAGTTCCTGTGTTTTCTTTTTTAGATCCGATGACATTTCATTTGAAATCCCAGAATGCACTAGGGAATCTCAAATGGGACGTCATCAGGGGGCTGGGGCTGCGGTCACTGCCTCAACTGCTGTCCCCACCCTGAAATGGATCATTCTCAGAGACTACCTTTTCAGAGATTGGGCTATTCTCTGCTATATTGAGCATGCACTGATTGCCAATACTAATGCATGCTCACTGTGCTGTCCCTGCTCACGGCTGTGTTACTCTCATTGTGTATTGACAGTGCGCTCCCTCGCCAGCTGTAAAGGGAAGTGAGGCACTGGCAAGAGAGTGTGCTCATTATTTTTTTGTGCCGTATTCTGAGACGCATAGTTTTTTAATTGTTTGTCAATGGAACTTTGTCAAGGGCTCATTTTTGTTTTTTCCTGGATGAGGTTGTGCTTTCATGGTTACCATTTTAGTGCACTTACCACCTTATGATGACTTTTATTACATTTGTTGGCTGGAGGCGTGAAAAAAAAAATAGAAATGCAAGAAATCACTAAAAATTGTTTGTAAATTTATATTTTTTGAGGTGAAAAGGTTAAATTAAAGAAAAAAAACTTTGGTAATCTTCATACCCTGCTCTGTATCTAGAAACTGTATCGGAATTATTACCTTGTGATGTGTAAGGCTCAAAGTGCCATCAGAGCCACAATTCTATAGCAGCAGACTGTAACAATAGCACAATTCTTCCTAGTAAAAAAAAAATTGATCCCCCAAATAACGCCTGGGTTAGTCAGTGGGATCCCTTTGGTGCCCTGGGTATCCATTGTACAACAATTCCAACATTGCATCACTGCTTTCCTTATGAACAGAGAATGTGATATTATTGTGAACATAGTCTTAAAGAGATCATTCAGGACTTAGATATTGATGGTCATTCCTTAAAACGGGTCATCAATATCAGATCAGTAGAGGACCACTATCCAACAACTAATATTATTACTATTATTTATTATTATAGCGCCATTAATTGCATGGCGCGTTACATGTAAAAGGGGTATATATAGGACAAACAATTACAATAATTTGAGCAATACAAGTCGCTGACTGGTACAAGAGGGGAGAGGACCCTGCCCGCGAGAGCTCACAATCTACAAGGGATGGGTGAGGATACAGTAGGTGAAGGCAGAGCTGGCCATGCAGCGGTATGGTGGAGCGGTGGTTACTGCAGGTTGTAGGCTTGTCGGAAGAGGTGGGTCTTCAGGTTCCTTTTGAAGGTTTCCACGGTAGGCCAGAGTCTGATATGTTGGGGTAGAGAGTTCCAGAGAAGGGGGGATTCACGGGAGAAATCTTGTATACGATTGTGGGAGGAGGAGATAAGAGGGGAGTAGAGAAGGAGATCTTGTGAGGATCGGAGGTTGCGTGCAGGTGAGTACCGGGAGACTAGGTCACAGATGTATGGAGGAGACCGATTGTGGAGGCTTCATATGCCATGGTTAAGGTTTTGAACTGGAGTCTCTGAGTAATGGGGAACCAGTGAAGGGATTGACAGAGAGGAGAGGCCGGAGAATAGTGAAGGGACAGGTGGATTAGTTGGGCAGCAGAGTTTAGGATAGATTGGAGGGGTGCAAGAGTGTTGGAAGGGAGGCCACAGAGCAGGAGGTTGCAGTAGTTGAGGCGGGAGATGATGAGGGCATGCACTAGTGTTTTTATAGATTTGTGGTTGAGGAATGTGCGGATCCGGGAGATATTTTTGAGCTGGAGTCAGCAGGAAATGGAAAGGGCTTGGATATGTGGTTTGAAGGAGAGATCAGAGTCCAGGGTTACCCCGAGCTTGTGGGACTGGGGAGAGTGGGCAGCTATTGACTATGATGGATAGGTCAAGTGCGGGGGTTGAGTGAGATGGGGGAAACATGATGAATTCAGTTTTATCCATGTTAAGTGATGTTGTAGGGTCCTGCAACAGATGGATGTACACAGTGTACAGAACAAAAACATCACAGCTCTGTAGACTTGCTAGTGGCTGTTCTCAAGTACTGCAGCTCAGCTCCCATTCAGTTGACCTGCAGTACCCAGGAATGACCACTACACTGTGTATAGTCCTGTAGCATTTCTGTTCCATACAATGTGAACTTCTTAAGCATGCAGTAAGTCATCAATATCTTAGTCCTGGACAACTGTGAACTTTGGGTGGCAGTGAGACGTGGTAAAAATGAATCCTGAGTGTGCTGGGTGTCGAATACCCATTCCTCTGAGACTGATGACCAATCCTAAGGGAAGAGTCATATGGCTGCATAACTTGGATGGGTATCACAATGCAATGCTTAGACTGGCCTGCAGCTCTCCCGACAGGAGTGTGACAGCATGTATTGCTATGCAGCTGTTACGCTTGGGTCAGGAGAGTCGCCGGCTAATCCAAGCATTACGTTGCGATCCCCATACAAGTTATGCAGCTGTATGACTCTTCCCTTAGGATTGGTCATCAATATCTTTGATCTGGACCACCCCCTTAATAAAATTACCCCTTATAGTAAAAGCCATAGATTTGCCTTGAAAAAGATGAACAAATCCACAAATAATTTTATGATAACATGATGTAAATATGTATCATATGCGAAGTGAAAGCGCTCATGTAATGTCACGCCAGGTGTGAGTGCAACACAGAGAGTCACACCAGGCGTGAGTGCAACACAGAGGGGAAAGGGAGCCCAGACACTAGGGAAAGGGGGAAGAGGTGACCTCCTAATCTTGACTAGCGTCACCCTGTCTCCCCCTAACATCCCTATACAGCCTCCGTAGCTGTCGCCGATCACGTGCCTCGCCCTACTATCACTGGCGTAAGGCTATAGCTGGGGGTGGAAGGAGATGAGCACTAGTCAACCTCCGCTAGCACTTTAAAGACAAAAGGGTAAGACAACACAGGGGAACAACAACTCAGCTTTAGAAGAATTCCAACAGGGCACACGGCCGCAAGACTCCAGAGAGGACGTGATGCTGCTTCAGCCAAGTTCCAAGTAGAAATGAGTATAACCGGCGATGCCCACCTAGACACACCAGGTATATATACACCCAGACTAAAGGGAGGTAGTCACTGGGTCCTAAACACAGCCTCCTATCTAGGCAGCTGTCTGCATTGCCAAACGTGGAGATCTCTTGCAAACCACTACAGGGTGACTGTCTGTCACCTCTGACACACCCGTGCCATGTATGTACTTGGAGTGATGAGTAGGTTGGTAGATGGCCCAAGATAAAATGGGAATTTATGAGACTCAAGGTCAAGAAAAAGTCTCTAAATAAGATAAAATTGCAAACTTCAATATTAAAAAAATAAATAACTGAAATACATTTTTCTGAACATTGGATGAACGCTCGTAAAACCAAGAAGACTTCTGATATTCCACTGTTTGTGATTACAAAACCAACAGTTATCATTTGATTTGACATCTGTCCTCTCTCTAATCTCCGACACGTGATTTATGCCAGAACTGAACTACTTAAGTTTTATATGGAAAACATGATTTATGTCAGAGCGTATAAATCATCACATTCCCGGGTCACTCTAAACCACTTACATCAGCCAATGTTGCAATACAGAGTCTGCACGACTGGCCGGCCAACACAAGAATACTTTGACTCAGCAAGGGGCCTCAAACTGGCTTTAAAATGAAATATCAGTCTGCAGTGTTTATTTGATGAAATGATGATATTTTATTACATTTTTATTAAAAGGGTTGTACATTATTGGAAAAATATGCCTTCTTCCCAAAATAGCGCCACTTCTGTCAACAGGTTGTGTGTGGTACTGCAGCTCAGTTCAGTGTCTATTTTCTCTAGTCTTGCTCGATAAAGGTCAAATAGGTGGAACTTTGCTGCACTGTTTTGCTACTATTTTTGTCTTTTAATCTGATTGAATCAATAAAAGATGAAGTTTTAACCTTTCTCTAGTGTCTTGAATCCTTGAACAGCACTTAGCTACAACCCATGAACAGGTGGCACTATTTGTGGAAAAAAGCACATAAGCTTTCCTAACCCTGGACAATCCATTTAAAAAGGACCTCTCACCGGATATTTTAATTTAAACTGAGTACTTCCTGCATTTTTTGCTGCTGCTCCAATAATTCTTAAACAGTTTTTCTTTTTCTTCTGTGCCCCTTCGTTTCAAAATTATGCTCACTCTTAATAAAGGTGCAAATTTTCTCTTCCACAAACTAGACGTGTACCAAAGAACTTCTCTGTGGGCACAGCTGTATTTTGATTGTTCAGTGTCAGAGGAGAAGAAGCAAACTCCCCAGAGAAGTTTTGTGGTATACAGTCATGGCCGAAAGTGTTGGCGCCCTTGAAATTGTTCCAGAAAATGAAATATTTCTCCCAGAAAATTATTGCAATTACACATGTTTTGTTATACACATGTTTATTTCCTTTGTATTGGAACAACACAAAAAAAACTGAGAAAAAAAGGCAAATTGGACACAATTTCACACAAAACCCTAAGAATGTGCCTGACAAAAATTGTTGTCACCATTCCAAAATTGTGTTTACAACCCATGGCACTGTACCTAATCTCCCTGGACGTGGACAGCAGAGGAAAATTGATGAAAGGTTGCAACGCAGAATAGTCTGGATGGTAGATAAGCAGCCCCAATCAAGTTCCAAAGAAATTCAAACTGTCCTGCAGGCTCAGGGTGCATCCGTGTCAGTATGAACTATCCATCGACATTTCAATGAAATGAAACGCCATGGCAGAAGACCCAGGAGGACCCCACTGCTGACATAGAGACATAAAAAAGCTAGACTGCAGTTTGCCAAAATGTACATGAGTAAGCCAAAATTCTTCTGGGAAAGTGTCTTGTGGATGGAGGAGACCAAGATAGAGCTTTTTGGTAAAGCACATCATTCTACTGTTTACTGGAAACAGAATGAGTCCAACAAAGTGTAAAGCAGGTGCCGGAATGCAACGCACAGAGACACAAGGCGAGAACAGTCAGAAATGTTTGTAAACAGTTTTATACAACAGGTATACTGAAACAAGGGATTAGCAACAAGGGTAATGAACAGTGGTTTGAAATATCAGAAAAATACGAAATTTCTCAAAATAAGGCGCAGTCTCTTAAAATAAGGCGCAGTCTCTTAAAGTAAGGCGCAGTCTCTTAAAATAAGGCGCAGTCTCTTAAAGCATCTTCTCAAGCATGAGAAGCACCACACAAGTTCTTTAACCGTGAATTTGGCCCTAGCGGGGGTCACCGGTTATTCCCGCTAGGCCGTGAGTCTCTTTCCGGATGAATTCAATTAAATCACGTTGTGCTACTTTAGCCCCAACCGTCCCCCTCCCAACCTGAGTACTTAAACCCAATTGTCCCCGGTACCGTGGGTGAGCAGTGGAAGTGACGGCCCTGCTCACGTATGCAGCTCCTCTCTGCTTGGCTGTTGGGGGCAGTCTCTCGAGCCTTGGATAGGGGGGTCCAGGCCTCGTCTGTCGGCGGCCGACGTCGGGTTCCGCGAACTCACTCAGCACAGCGATCAGGTTCCTAGTATCCTCAGCAGGCACAGCACTCGAGTCACAACTGTGAGGGATCCGGAGCTCTTTTACCGGTGCCCGGCTGGAGCACCTCTCAGGCCTCTGGATTTGGCCTGTCACACGGGGTTTCTCAGGACGCAGGGAGCACGTCTGCTCCTCTCTGCTGCTTGGCGCCAAAGACCCCTCAGGTTTGGCACGCTGGCCTCTTATCTCTCTGAACTCCTTCCTGGAAGTCACCTGATCGGGTCCAGCCTCTGAATCTCCCCTGCCTGCAACTTCCTTTGTGTATTTTGGTTCCGCTTGACTGTCTCTGGCCAGTAGATGGCAGTCTCGCTCCATCCTTGAAACGTCATGTTGAAGTTCTGTTACAAGCTTTTTAGCTCGTTCTACATTCCTGCCTCCTTTTTGTTCGCCAGTCCTCGGGCGAGTGGACTCCTCGCAGAATTGATGTCTCCTTCCAGGCAGTGCAAGCTCAGACAGGAGTTGGGCACACTCCTGCGTTTTCTGTTGGATTCGAGACCAGATAAACTCTTCCTGAGCATACCGGTTAGGAGGAATTCCGGCATTAGCCCGCTCAGTTCTGCGGGGCTCTTCTTGCGGAGGAGACTCCGGGAGATCCGAGGAATCAACTACTGGGGATTGCAAATCATTTCCTGACTCATTCTGACTTCCACTCGGGAGTGGCACCAACGGTTCTGACGGGCCCAACTGCATTGTGGCCCACCCTTCTTCATCCCCCAAGGTTCCTGTATGTGGCACTTCAGCCAACACGTCTGAGGGCCCAGCCCTGTTACAGACTTCTGCTTCAGAGGAGCAAGGTCGCAACATATTACGGTGCAACACCCTGGATGTCGCGGTGTCATCCCCTTCGGGCCTAACCTCGTAGACGGGGTTGTCTGGGTGAACCTTCTTCACCACCCGATATGGTATTGCCTCCCAACGATGGTCCAGCTTACTCCCAAATCGTTTAGCCCTCACCAGCACTCGGTCTCCTGGCTGAAGCGATCCACCTGTGGTCGGGGGCCGAACTGCATGCTCTACTTCCTGAAACTTCTGAGCAACCAGTCTTCTCACGGTATGGAGTCGACGCTGGTGTTCTCGAATCCAGGTACTTGGGCTACTGCCCGGACCGGGGTCTTCTGAGTCTAGCTCCAGTTCGGTGATTTCTCGGCCACTTCTTCCAAACAGCAACATGTAGGGGGTGTAGCCGGTGGTTGCATGAACTCGATTATTATACACCCACACCAGCTCGGACACGAATTCGGGCCACTTCATCTTTTTGTCCGCTTCCAGTGTTCGCAACATTTGCAACAGGGTTCGGTTAAAGCGCTCGCAAGCCCCGTTCCCTTGCGGGTGGTAGGGCGTTGTCCGGGAACGGTCGATCCCATAGATGCGGTATAGCTCATCCATCACTCGTCCTTGGAAGCAGGCCCCCTGGTCAGAATGTATTCGCTTCGGGCACCCATAAATCCGGATGAAATCTTGACAGATGGCCTTGGCTGCGGCTTCTGCCGTCTGATCTTTAGTGGGCGTCACTACTGCAAACTTGGTGAAGTGATCAGTCATGACTAAACAGTGTCCATAACCGTTGTATGAAGTTCCTACCATCAAGTAGTCAATCATCAAGACTTCCAAGGGGGCAGAAGTTCGGATGGTCTTAATGGGAGCTCTTTGCTCCGGGGGCTTGTTCAACTCACACTGGCGACATGTTCGGCAGACCCCCTTGACTTCTTGTCGCAGTTGAGGCCAATACACCAGCCGTTGCAACCACCGGAAGGTCTTTTCTACTCCGAAGTGAGCACCTCTTCTATGAGCTTCTTGGGCTAGCTGTGTTACTAGTGCTCCTGGAACTACCACTTGCCAGGTAACATCAAACTCTCGAGGCAGCTGGATTCTTCGGCATAGCAAGCCATCCTTCAGGAGGAGCCTCTCCCACTGGCCTAGGATTTGTAGGGTAGTTGGAAGTGAAGCGGCTCTGGTTTCCTGGTCGGGTCTCTGATTAAGGGCGACCCATTCTCTCAACTTTGCTAGCTCCGGGTCGGATTGCTGCAGATGTATCCATTCGTCTCTTGAACGTCCCAGAATCTGAGTGGGCCTCGGCTCCCCTCTGGTCTCTTGGGCGTCGACCACAGCAGCGGCGAACTGGCTGAAATCCGGGATCTCGTCGCCTTCGAGCTCCTCATCTCTGTCCTTCTTTGGCCCCGCCTGAGTGACCCGGGACAGGGCATCTGCATGTGTGTTCAGGGCCTTGGACCGATAGGTGATTTTATACTGGAATTTGGACATCCTTGCAACCCACCGCTGTTCTAACGCGCCCAGTTTGGCGTTCTCCAAGTGGGCCAAAGGGTTGTTATCTGTCCGCACTTGCACTTCTGACCCTGACAGGTACTCAGCAAACTTCTCGGTCATGGCCCACACCAGTGCTAGTAGCTCCAGCTTAAACGAACTGTAGTTGTCCGGATTCTTCTCCGTATCTCGGAGTGACCTGCTGGCATACGCGATCACTCGCTCTTTCCCTCCTTGTACTTGAGCCAGCACTGCTCCCAGCCCATGCAAGCTTCCATCAGTGTACAACATGAACGGCTGCGAAAAGTCAGCGTAGGCCAGAATCGGGGCATCTGTTAGCGCCATTTTCAATGCTCGGAATGCCTCTTCTTGTCGTGGGCCCCACTGAATGGGCTGCCGCTTGGCTCCCCCGGCTGTTCCTCTCAGCAATTCATTGAGCGGGTTCGCAATCTTAGCGAAGTCTTTAATGAATCTGCGGTAGTATCCAGCGAGCCCCAGGAATGCCCTTAGTTCCCTTAGATTGGCGGGCGTGGGCCACTTCTGCACGGCAGCTACTTTCTCCGCAGTGGGGTGCACCCCTGCACTGGACACAGTGTGCCCCAGATATTCAATTTCTCATTTGAAGAGACGACACTTACGAGGCTTAATTTTCAGGCCGTGCCTTTGTAGCCGTTCTAACACTTGTTCCAATCGGCGGAGATGATCCTCACACGTTGCGGAATAGATAATTATATCGTCCAGATATATTAAAGTGGCTTCAAAGTTGAGGTCCCCCAAGCATCTCTCCATCAGCCGTTGGAAGGTTCCTGGCGCATTTGTTAGTCCGAACGGCATTCGATTGAACTCAAACAGGCCCATAGGGAGAACAAAAGCTGTCTTCGGACGATCCTTCTCAGCTACTGGGACCTACCAATAGCCACTGGCCAGGTCGAGGGAGGAGAAGAATTTGGCGCTCCCTAGTGCAGATAGAGACTAGTGTTGAGCCACCCCCGTAGTGTTCGAGTTCGGTTCGGTTCGTCGAACACCCGTGTGTTCGCCGAACTGTTCGTCGAACTGTTCGTCGAACACCTTCGAACACCGTTAAAACCAATGGCAGGCAAACAAAAACACATAGAAACACATAGAAAACACCTTCAAAGGTGTCCAAAAGCTGACAAACTGCTCAGAAGACACAACTAACACATGGAAAAGTGACAAGTACATATAGTCATGCGAAAAGAAAAGAGGTGGAGGAGTAAAAGGAGGGGGAGACACAGATATAGGCATGTCATGCCCTTCTAAAATCCAAAAAGTGAGAAGCCGAGACGGCCAGTCCGCTCCTGCCCGTGCCACCTCCGTGTCGCCGGGTTTGTGCCAGAGCCGCGGTGAACCCTGACGGCCAGCCCCCCTCTCCCAATACTGGTGCCTGTCCGCTGGTGGGTCGAGAGAGCCCCCCTGTGGTGGAGGCAGCTCTAAGCTTTTTAACTTAAATTGTCCCTCTAATTTGAATGAATAGACTTTAAATCCATTTACAAGGATCTATTGGAGGGCAAGTCTCATGCCAGCAGCCGCGTAATTCCAGCTCCAGTAGCGTCCACTAAAGCTGCTGCAGTTAAAAAGCTTTTATAAGGATCGAGCTCGGCTGTCCACCGCAAGGCATCCTAGTGCCAGTCCCAGCCCCTATGCCTTGGGGTGCCTCCTGATGCTCTTCACTAAGTATCCCGTGGTCCCGAAGCATTTCCTTTGAAAAAATTAAGTGTCCAAACTACAGGTGGTGTAGCTTGCTTAACAGCCGGGATAATCCGCTGACTAGCAGACACTGCTACTAGGCACAAAGTATTTCCTGGGCTAGATGCAGTTAAAAATTTGTAAGTAGATACTCTCGTTGGATGCTGAGAAAGCATTCCATAGAGTCTCCTGGCACGCCATATATGATTCTCTTAAAAAGCTTGGGGTAGGGGTCTAGGGGACCCTTTTATAGCCAAAATCACGGCCCTGTATCACAATACGTCACCTAGGCTGAAGATAAATGGAACTGTAGCACCGAGGGCTCGGTTGCTTCAGACGTATTGCACCTCACCCAGAGGTGTGATATCTCACTCTCAGATAAGGATGGAGTGTGGATCAGGACCCGACACCTGCATGCATTACACCACATTGCCGTGGGGCAGGGCGACCAATATGCCCCTGAGATGGGCACGACAGTCCCTGTCCCTGGCTGGAGTGGGGGGAGGGAACACTGAGGAAGGGGAACCCTGCAGTGCAGGAGCAGGGAGGAAGCAGTTCCTGGGTGCATTGAGAAGGGAGTATAAAAGGTGGGCACCATCTTAGTTCAGTGCAGAGAAGTCTGAGCAGAAGTGGCAGGGAGCAGGGGCTCTGCATGAGCTCTGCTCCGGAGGCGGGCCTAGTAACAGAGGCCCAGGCCTGCAAGAGGGAGAAGGAAGGAAGAGGAGCGGAGAAGGCTCCAGGAACGAGGAATGAAGGGATCCCAGGGGTGCGGACGGGCGAGTCGCCACCGCACGCCCGAATCCACCTGCGTGGAGGGGTCAGGCCAAAGGGGGAGACCGGTCCCCGAACTAGTGGAGGCAGGAAACGACCCTCAGCTAGAAACCGGAGGCTCTGACATTTTATGTGGCGCAGCCCCTTGCTCCACCCGCTAGGAAGGCACCACATAGGGTCAGGGAAACTGGCGCCAAGTTTACCAAGAGGAGGCCCGAGGCAGCCGGACAGAAGTGTTGGTAAGAAAGGCCAGACAAAGGACACACAAAGGGGGTCCTGTGAAGCGCTCCAAAGTTATCTGGGAGTTGTCTGAGCCCCTCACCTGGTGAGCACAGTACGACGTGGGCAGCCGTTACCTGCAGACGTGGTCTGGATAATAAGAACTGTGAGTAAAGGCCCTGAACTGCATCACTGACTCCGTGTCGTTACTGCTGCTGCCCTGCACCATCACCCCCATCCTCCGCATACACTGCCTTGAGGCTATACTCCTCCCGTGGGGAGTTATGCTACGCTCTGCTGCACCCACAACACCAGCCTTAGCGGTCTGCCCTGTAGCGGCGGTTCACTCTGACCGCAATCCACGGGTGGCGTAGTCGGACATTTAAACATCAAAACCACATAAATAGTTCCGCCACTGGTTTGACCGCCCTGAGCCACGGAACCGGATCGCCGCCACGAAGACTACAACCACCAGCATCCACCAAAAAGGGTCCGGCTCCGGGTGTCCCAAGGCCCAGGGGGTGCGTCAGAACATTTTCATCACCTTTCACAATCACCAATGGGACAAGGCAGGGATGTCCTCTGTCCCCTCTCTTATACATCCTAGTGACGGAGCACCTGCTCTCATCAATTCGCCATAACCCCAATATTAGGTGGATTGAGGTGGGAGGCACCGAGTACAAGTGCTCTCTATTTGCTGATGATGTCCTAGTATATATCACTCAATCACATATATCCATCCATGCTGTTATGGCTGAAATAGATCACTTTGTTACATGGTAAAATTTTAAAATCAATGCAGCGAAGTCTGAGGCCCTCGATGTCTCCCTCCCCAAATCCATATAGGATTCCATCCAGTCCAACTTTCCCTTTGCCTGGCCCTCACAGGGTATCAAATACTTAGGAATTCCTATTCATAGAGACCTCTCCCATCTATGTTATCTTAATTTTGGGCCCTTTATTGAACAATTCCATACAGACCACGGTTGGCAAGTTAGAACTGTAAGATTCACTACGTGAACCACTGGTGTTTTGTGGAAAAGCACATGTACACCGCGTTCCAAATTATTATGCAAAAAGTGTTTAGGAGTGATAAGGGAAGAATTTGTTTGTTTGTCAGTTAAACTCATTGATGGTGATGTGTGTCAGGGCTCTTTATATCACTGTAAGCAATTGCAGACACCTGTGCTAATTAGTTTGGCAGGTGTGTCCAATGAAAGGCAAGACTACTTAAGAAGGCTCTCTCACATTATTAAGCAGCCTACATTTTCTGCCAAAATGGGAAAGAAAAAGGATGTGTCGGCTGCTGAGAAGCAACAAATTGTGGAGTGTTTAGGTCAAGGCATGACTACAATCAACATTGTGCGATGATCAGGATGAAGTGTCTTGGCAATCAAGAAGTATGTAGCTGATTCACAGTACACACGTGTGCGTGCTGATAAGGGCAAATTGAGGACTCTTTCCTACAGGCAATTACGTCAGGTTGAAACAGCAGCGGCAAAAAAGCCTTGTCATAGCAGCAGACAAGTTTTTGAAGCTGCTTGTGCCTCCAACGTCCCCCGAACAACAAGATGCAGGGTCCTTCAGAGGTTTGCAGCTGTGCATATGCCATCCTGTCGACCTCCTCTATCCACTTCACACAAGCAGAAACGGCTCCAGTGGGCCAAACATTACATGAAGACTGATTTCAAAACTGTTTTGTTCACGGATGAGTGCCGTGCAGCGCTCGATGGTCCAGATGAATGGAGTGGAGGATGGCTGGTTGATGGACACCCCACGCAAACACGGCTACAGCGCCAACAAGGAGGAGGTGGAGTAATGTTTTGGGCTGGAATCATGGGGAGAGAGATTGTCGGCCCCTTTAGGATCCCTGAAGGCGCTAAAGATGAACTCCATAATGTATGTGGATTTTCTCAAACAGCACTTCCTGCCATGGTTCAAGAAGAAGAACCGTGTATTTCACAGCAAGATCATTTTTCTGCATGATAATGCACCATCTCATGCTGCACATAAAACATCTGCATCTCTGGCTGATATGGGCATAAAAGGGGACAAACTTATGGTGTGACCCCCATGCTCCCCTGACCTCTACCCCATTCAGAACCTTTGGAGCATCATTAAAAGGAGTGTCTATGAGGGCGGGAGGCAGTTCACATCTAAGCAACAGCTCTGGGAGGGTATTCTGTCCTCATGCAAAACAATTGAAGCAGAAACCATCCAAAACCTGACAAATTCAATGGACGAGAGAGTTCAGAAGCTCCTTTCGAACAAGGGGTCCTATGTGAAAATGTAACATCACCTAGAATAAAGTTTTGAGTTGAAAACTGTTTGATTTCAGTTTCTAACAACCTGCTAATGCTTATAATTTCAAAAATGACCATTTTTTTGGTCTTTATTAAAATGAAAAGGTTGATCGAAAAGTTTGGGGGATCTAAGAGTGTGGCAACCCAGTAGTCATGATTACTTCGAATTCTGACAATATGAGGGTCATGCTGCAGGTAGTGCAGCAAGAAGGCACTTATGTGTCTTGCGCATCTCGGAGCCCCAAAATTATTTTCCGGGCTAGATGCAGCTAAAAATTATTTTTAATTTTAAATCTGGTGAAGCTTATTATAGATGGGCTAATAGGATCAGTGCTGCACACTGCTACAAAGCCCAAATTATTTTCCAGTCAAGATACAGATAAACATGATTAGTAATTTGAAAGCTTAAAACGGTTGGTAGGGTGATTTTAACCAATCATCAAGCTTTTACTCTCCCCAGGATGACACAGGGGTAGAAAAGTCGTTTCGGATCCATGATTTGTTCATCTTTATGAACGTGAGTCTGTCTACATTATCAGTGGAGAGCCGCGTGCGCTTATCTGTCAGCACACCACCAGCAGCGCTGAACACACGTTCAGACAGAACGCTGGCTGCGGGGCATGACAAGATCTCCAAGGCGTAAGTGGCTAGCTCCGGCCATTTATCCAGATTGGAAGCCCAAAAAGAGCAAGGGTCCAGTGACACAGTCGTGGCTTCAATGTTTACTTGGAGATACTCCTGTACCATCGTCTCTAGGCGTTGACTATGTGTCAGACTTCTTGTCTCCTGTGGCCTTGCAAAGGATGGGCTAAAAAAGTGGTGAAATGATTCCGCAAAATTGATGTTACCAGCAGATACTGTGGTTCTGTTACGGTTTGAGTGCTGAACACTTGACGGTCCCACGGTTGGCAAGTTGGAACTGTGAGATTCACTACGTGCACCACTGGTATTTTGTGGAAAAGCACATGTAAGATTCTGCAACAGTCTCTGCTGATACTCCTGCATGCGTGCATCCCTTTCTATGGCAGGAATAATTTCTGCAAATTTACTTTTGTACCGGGGATCTAACAGTGTGGCAACCCAGTAGTCAGGATTATTTCTAATTCTCACAATTCGAGGGTCATGTTGCAGGTAGTGCAGCAAGAAGGCACTCATGTGTGTTGCGCATCCAGGAGCACCAAGTCCCTGTTGTGTTGGTGGCGAGGTAGCAATCATGCTTCCTTCCTCTGTCCTCTCCCCCCAACCTCGCACAACAGAAATGTGATCAAGGTCTCCCTCATCTGATGAGTCTTCCATCAGTTCGTCCTCCACTTCTTCCTGGGCTCCTGCACCTTCCTCACTAGTTTGGCTGCTACCATGCGCCCTGGTAAAATCATCTCCCACACCCTCACATGCCTGCCGCCTTGGTGCTGCCGACCGTCTGGACCTTGCAGATGTTAGCCCTTCCGCATACAACTCCTCCTCCTCTACTTCCTCCACCTCCTCTTGTGCCACCACCTGACTCCGAATTCTGTTTAACATGTGCTCCAGCATGTAAATCACCGGAATAGTCATGCTGATAATGGCATCGTCAGCACTAAACATCTTCGTCGCCATTTCAAAACTGTGCAGAAGGGTGCATAGGTCCCTGATCTGAGACCACTCCTCCAGCGTGATTTGCCCCACCTCTGAATCTCGTTGGCCCAGGCTATACGTCAGAACGTATTGCACCAGGGCTTGTCGGTGCTGCCACAGTCGCTGCAACATGTGCAGAGTTGAATTCCACCGGGTAGGCACATCGCATTTTAGCCGGTGAAGTGGCAGGCCCAACGACTTCTGTAGAGATGTAAGTCGCTGAGCTGCGGGATGCGAACGGCGGAAGTGAGCACACAGCGACCGTGCCCTCTGCAGAAGGCCATCTAGTCTGGGATAGTGGGCTAAAAATTGCTGGACAACCAGGTTCAACACGTGAGCCATACAAGGCACGTGTGTGACATTGCCCCGGCGAAGGGCCGCACCCAGGTTTGCAGCATTGTCGCACACGGCCTTCCCTGGTTTCAGGTCCAGTGGAGACAACCATTCATGAAATTGGTTCTCCAGAGCTGACCACAACTCCTCAGCTGTGTGACTCACATTTCCCAGACATTTCAATGTAAAAACCGCCTGATGACGTTGAGCCCTACTGCCAGCATAGTAAGGAGGTGTGCAGGATCCCTTCTGCGCAGTTAGAAAGCTTGTGGCATGACCAGACAGGCTTTGGGTGCAGGTGGAAGACCGAGAGGAGGTTGAGGAGGCAGAAGCAGTGGAGGAAAAATGACATAAAGAGGATTGACGCACAACTCGTGGGGACGGCAAGACTTGGACAGCAGCCCCTTGTCCTGCTGTCACCATAGTTACCCAGTGCCCAGTCAGCGACATGTAACGCCCCTGTCCATGCCTACTCGTCCAAGTGTCTGTGGTGAAATGCACCCTGTCACACACAGAGTTTCTCAAAGAAGCGGTGATGTTGTGTGCGACATGCTGGTGGAGCGCAGGCACACCTTTCTTTGAGAAGTAGTGCCGACTGGGCATCTGGTACTGGGGCACTGCGACGGACATAAGGTCTCGAAAATCCTCTGTGTCCACCAGGCGGAAAGGCAGCATTTCTGTAGCCAAGAGCTTGCAGATGGTGAAATTCAACCTCTTAGCTTTCTCATGGCTAGGAGGAAATGGTCTTTTACTTGTCCACATCTGAGGGACCGAGGGCTGGCTATTGTGCTTAGACGGGGTTGATAAGGGTGTCCCCGGCAAACTGCCGGTCTGTGAGGAAGATGCAGGCGGACATGTTAGGTTGCCTTGATCCAAAGGTGGTGCTATCGATGTCGGACAGCGCTCAAGACCAGCTGGTGTTACCACCTCCAAAGAAAATGATGACCTGCCAATCACGCTGGCTGTTGCGGGTAAAGAGGTGGCAGGTCTGCGCCCCAAAACAGGTGTGACTGCTGTCCCCCCAGTCACAGAGGATGAAGAGGCCGCGGATGCACAAGATATGGCAGACGGTGGTTGGCCCGGCCGGCTAGACCGCATTGTAGCACACTGAGCTTCCCACTGCAACTTATGCTTCATGTCCATGTGCCGGTTCATGCATGAAGTACTCAAACTATGTATTTTTTGGCCTCTACTTAGCTTTTGCTGACAAATGTTACAGATAACACGAGTTGGGTCATCTTTATCGATCTGAAAAAATGCCCAGGCTATGCAAGGCTTAGCACCCATGCGACCTGAAGAGCCACCACGACTTGTGGTGAGAGGCAGAGTTGTGTTTGAGGATGCAGTTGTTGACGTGCTTCCAGTACTACGTCTCTGTCCAGGAAGGCGCAACCTGACCTCGTCGTCACTAGCATCTTCCTCCACCTCCTCTGCTGACCTCATCTCTTGGCTGACTGTGGGTTGACAGTAAGTGGGATCTCCGACCTCATCATCATCACCCTGTGCGTTATCACACCAGTCGTCCTCAGAGCCAACCTGTTCCTGCCCTGACAAAAAACTAAAGTTGTCGCTACAATCAGGTATTTGAGTCTTATCATCGTCTTCCTCATTGTCTCCACCAACAGGAGTTACAGTTTGGGAATGAGGGTCTACATTATGGTCAGAACCTTCTGCGTCTGGTCCTGGATCCGACTCATAAAGATTCTGGGCATCAGTGCAGATCATTTCCTCGTCTGGATTCACAGAAGCGCTGGAGTCGACCTCTGATTCCCAGGCTATAGTATGAGTAAACAGCTCTGCAGACTCAACCATCTGTTCTACCTCATACTCAGACGGGCAGCTGGAGATTTGGGAGCTGTGAGGAAGCAAGTGCGATTTGGGTGACACCTTTGAGGACTGGAGTATTTGTGATGTTGAAGTTGATGTGGAGGAGAGCCCACTTAAAGGAGCACTTGATATCCGTTGAAGCACCTGCTGTTTTTGTGCCTCATCTGGAATTTGTAGCGATTGGCGTGGCCGTAAGAAAGGGATCTTATCACATTGTCCGCTAAAAGAAGTAGACATTTTAGTTTGGCTGGAAGATGGTCTTTCTTCTGCAGATGTTACTGTTGCTTTAACACCTACCCCACGGACACAACCTTTTTTCCCCTTCCCAACACGCCTATTCCCCTTTCCACCAGCAGCAGGCCTTTTTCCACTCATTTTGGTGGTTAACTAATTCACAACTCTGGAGTTGTTTGCACAAAAAAACAATGGATGGTAACCGAGCAGAGCTGAGTGGCCAAACTGTGGTATTAGGCCAAAACTATTGGCTGGGTTAGATGCAGAAAAAAATTATTTTGAATTTGCAACCTGATGGAGGTCAGTATAGATGGACTAATACAAATAGTCCCACACACAGCTAGAAGCCCAAATATTTTTTCAGAGGTACTGTAGATGCAGATAAAAATTAGTTTTAATTTGCAACCTGATGGAGGTCAGTATAGATGGACTAATAGAGAAAGTCCGACACACTACTAGAAGGCCAAATATTTTTTCAGAGGTAGATGCAGAAAAAAATATATTCAGTTTGCAACCTGATGGAGGTCAGTATAGATGGACTAATACAAATAGTCCCACACACAGCTAGAAGCCCAAATATTTTTTCAGAGGTACTGTAGATGCAGATAAAAATTATTTTTAATTTGCAACCTGATGGAGGTCAGTATAGATGGACTAATAGACCAAGTCCCACACACTGCTAGAAGCCCAAATATTTTTTCAGAGCTAGATGCAGAAAAAAATTATTTTTAATTTGCAACCTGATGGAGGTCAGTATAGATGGACTAATAGACCAAGTCCCACACACTGCTAGAAGCCCAAATATTTTTTCAGAGCTAGATGCAGAAAAAAATTATTTTTAATTTGCAACCTGATGGAGGTCAGTATAGATGGACTAATAGACCAAGTCCCACACACTGCTAGAAGCCCAAATATTTTTTCAGAGCTAGATGCAGAAAAAAAATATTTTTAATTTGCAACCTGATGGAGGTCAGTATAGATGGACTAATAGACCAAGTCCCACACACTGCTAGAAGCCCAAATATTTTTTCAGAGCTAGATGCAGAAAAAAAATATTTTTAATTTGCAACCTGATGGAGGTCAGTATAGATGGACTAATAGACCAAGTCCCACACACCGCTAGAAGCCCAAATATTTTTTCAGAGCTAGATGCAGAAAAAAATTATTTTTAATTTGCAACCTGATGGAGGTCAGTATAGATGGACTAATAGACCAAGTCCCACACACTGCTAGAAGCCCAAATATTTTTTCAGAGCTAGATGCAGAAAAAAATTATTTTTAATTTGCAACCTGATGGAGGTCAGTATAGATGGACTAATAGACCAAGTCCCACACACTGCTAGAAGCCCAAATATTTTTTCAGAGCTAGATGCAGAAAAAAATTATTTTTAATTTGCAACCTGATGGAGGTCAGTATAGATGGACTAATAGACCAAGTCCCACACACTGCTAGAAGCCCAAATATTTTTTCAGAGCTAGATGCAGAAAAAAAATATTTTTAATTTGCAACCTGATGGAGGTCAGTATAGATGGACTAATAGACCAAGTCCCACACACTGCTAGAAGCCCAAATATTTTTTCAGAGCTAGATGCAGAAAAAAAATATTTTTAATTTGCAACCTGATGGAGGTCAGTATAGATGGACTAATAGACCAAGTCCCACACACCGCTAGAAGCCCAAATATTTTTTCAGAGCTAGATGCAGAAAAAAATATTTTTAATTTGCAACCTGATGGAGGTCAGTATAGATGGACTAATAGACCAAGTCCCACACACCGCTAGAAGCCCAAATATTTTTTCAGAGCTAGATGCAGAAAAAAATTATTTTTAATTTGCAACCTGATGGAGGTCAGTATAGATGGACTAATAGACCAAGTCCCACACACCGCTAGAAGCCCAACTATTTTTTCAGAGCTAGATGCAGAAAAAAATTATATTCAATTTGCAACCTGCTGGAGGTCAGTATAGAAGGACTAATAGAACAAGTCCCACACACTGCTAGAAGCCCAAATATTTTTTCAGAGCTAAATGAAGAAAAAAATTATTTTTAATTTGCAACCTGATGGAGGTCAGTATAGATGGACTAATAGACCAAGTCCCACACACTGCTAGAAGCCCAAATATTTTTTCAGAGCTAGATGCAGAAAAAAATTATATTCAGTTTGCAACCTGATGGAGGTCAGTATAGATGGACTAATAGAACAAGTCCCACACACTGCTAGAAGCCCAAATATTTTTTCAGATCTAGATGCAGAAAAAAATTATATTCAATTTGCAACCTGATGGAGGTCAGTATAGATCGACTAATAGAATGATGCTATGCCCAAAAGATTTTACTTCCCTAGGTGCAGTAAAAAAATTGGTATTCTATACACAGGTGTTATATCTTGCAACACAGATAGGCTACTCCACTGACTAACACACTCTGCAATAGGCCAAAAAGGATTAGCTTTGCTAGATTCAGCCAAATGCTGTGAAAAAAACTTGCACAGCACTGGCACAGACCTGCCTGGCAAAAACTGATAGGGACTCATGTAACCTAGTCCTGAAAAGGACTCCAATTACAATTAGTCTTTACTCCCACAACCTATCTATTTAAGAGCACAGACCTCCCTGATAAAAGTCGTAGGAAATGCTGTAACCTAGTCCTTAAAAGGACTGCAATCACAACTATTCCCTACTCCCAAGCTATCTGTATATTTGTGCGAAAATTGGCTTGAAATTAACAAGGTATAGCGCACACAGCAACAGCGGTGCCGTCTAACACGCAGCTGCAGCAGTGAGAAAATGGTGGCGACGGGGAAAATGGCTTGGTCTTATAGGGCAAGGACATGTGACATACACTGCCAATGACACATGCCCTTGTTTGTGTGAAAAAAAGCACTTCGCTCCGTGTGTGCGCTGCTGATAGGCTGACAGATTGCACCTCCCCACTGCAAATGCGGGAAAGAGAAAAAAAAATGGAGATCTTCATTGTTCCTGCAGAGATCCATCCCCTGCCCCTCCCCCCACCCCGCTGTACACTCAAACTGCGTATTAACATTAATTTTCATCATTACTGAGAAAAAATCCAGTTATGATTTTGGTGCACGAACAGTTATCGAACATAACCTCGAACAGCCGAATTTTTCTCAAATTGTTCGTGTTCGCCGTCCGGCTCGAACACCGCCCAAAACAGCTCGAATTTGAGATTGGCGAACAGTTCGAGTAGAACAACGCTCATCTCTAATAGAGACTCTTCGATTCGGGGGAGTGGATAGGAGTCCCGTACTGTACAGGCATTCAGCTTCCGATAGTCTACGCAGAATCTCAGGGTACCGTCCTTCTTTCGGACCAGCACGATCGGAGCCGCCCAGGGGCTCTGGCTTTCACGGATCACACCGTTCCGCAACATGTGGGCCAATAGCTCTTTCACCTCCTGGTACATTTGAGGCGGGATCTGCCGATATCTCTCTCGGATGGGAGCAGTATTTCCGGTGGGTATTTCGTGCTGAATGTCCCGAGTGCACCCGAAATCATCTTCATGCTGTGCAAACACTCCCTGATATCGCTGTAGAAGTTGTTCGATCTGCCTCACTTGTCCAGCAGAAAACTCAGTCAGGTTAGCTTCCATTTCTTCCAGGAGGTGGCGTCCAGCCAACGGTTCTCTTCCATGTTCCTGGCTATTGAGGGACACCTCTAGGGTCCATGGTTTTCCTTCCACAGGTGCCAGCCCTATAGCGTCAGCTCTAGTAAGGGCCTCCGGCATTACGCACACTCGCGCCACCTCTTGTCGGGGCAACAACTGTAAACTGGTGCCACTTAAATTGATGCAGCGCACGGGTACTCGACCGTGCCGCACGGTGGCCAGAGTTCGAGCAATCAGGAGTCCAGAGGGCGCTTCTTCTCCCTCCATTGGTTCAACTTGAATGTCCACGCCCTCTAAGGACACATGTGCCAGCACCGGCAAAGTGAGTACAGTCTGTCCCACCGGCAGTGTTATTGTGGCTTCGGGCGGTATCGATACCTTACCAAGGTACTGGGAGGTAGTGGGCAACTTTTGAATCTGACTGACCCGCACGAGGTGCTGGAACACTCTCTTGTTAGCTGGGTCTCGAGTGGCGCGGGTCCAGTTGTTTTTGCTACAGCCCTCAGCCAGGAACTGTCCGACTTCTTTCAGCACATTCATGCCCAGGGTTACAATGGGCCCATCGCCTCCGGGCCTGGTGGTCAGTACAATCCCTTTTCGACCGAGGTCCTTTCCACATGCCCGCACAGACATCCATACTACTCCCGCTACTGGGATAGGTAGTTGATTAGCCGCCACCAGTTTGACAGTGGGTTCCCGGCAGGAACGAGCGACTTCAGGAAAGTGACTTTGGAAGTACGTCTCAGGCATAGTGGTCACTTGAGACCCGGTGTCCATCAAACAACGGATCCGCTGCCCATTGAATTCAGCCCAGATAATGGGCCTCTCGGAGACAATGTCTTCAGAGCTCCCTCTTCTACTCTCTGAAGCTCGAGACCCCACGGTATGCTCCACAACCGTGGGGCATTTTAGTTTAACGGCTGTCCCCTCCTCCTCCTTTCTCGGTTGGGACAGTCTTTGGAGATATGCCCCCTACCTCCGCAGGTCCAGCACTCCGGTCCTCGTTCTGCCGATAGGTCGGGTACATGTCGTGCTGGGGCCGGATAGGAACGTCTTTCTCGTTCTGGTCTCCGTCCGCGTTGAGCAGTACGGTCCGTCGGCAAGGGGGCAGTAGGATTCTTCCTAATAGAATTCAGCTCACCCCGAATGTCTCGAATTTCCTGACGTATTTCCCGTACCCAATCAGGCTCTTGGTTGGTGAATCCAGGAGCAATTGCCTCATGACTTCTAACTGTGGCTTTGAGAACAGGAACTTCTCTCTCCAGGACTCTAGCTTCAGCCCCTACCTCCAGGAAGCCCATATCAGGGCTCAGTCGCAGCCGCTCCTTCAGGATCTGCCTCAGGGAAGGGTCTTTCAAGCCAGCAATCAGTTGGTCACGCAACACCTCATCCAATGGTCCCAGTCCTCGGTTCCCATCTCGAGTTTTCTTAGTGATATGGGCCGTCACTTCCTGTAATGCATTAACATACTGATTTACTGTCTCATTTTCCCCTTGGACCCGCTGAAACAACCGTAAGCGCAAGTGTCCCAAATCTGTAGTGTCACCGTGCATGTCCTCTAGAATTTTTATCACTTTATCCACGGTGTCACGGTCCCCAGGTGGGCGGTACATCACAGTCTGTCGGGCCTCTCCATCAAGGGTTAGGAGGGCCAACTCCGCCTGGGCTAGAGGGTCAAGGGGATACATACGTAGCATACTTCTCAGTCTTTCTGCCCAGTCCCAAAGTGACATGCCATCCCCTGTAAACTTGGGAAGATGGCTGAGCATAGCCCCCAGGGGTATATGGCTCCGGCCGGACCCAGCCATAGACTGATCCGCCATCTCTGCGTCTGAATGTTGCATCCTGCCGACTACGCCAAATGTAATGCAGGTGCCGGAATGCAACGCACAGAGACACAAGGCGAGAACAGTCAGAAATGTTTGTAAACAGTTTTATACAACAGGTATACTGAAACAAGGGATTAGCAACAAGGGTAATGAACAGTGGTTTGAAATATCAGAAAAATACGAAATTTCTCAAAATAAGGCACAGTCTCTTAAAATAAGGCGCAGTCTCTTAAAGTAAGGCGCAGTCTCTTAAAGTAAGGCGCAGTCTCTTAAAATAAGGCGCAGTCTCTTAAAGTAAGGTGATGCCCTCAAGCATGAGAAGCACCACACAAGTTCTTTAACCGTGAATTTGGCCCTAGCGGGGGTCACCGGTTATTCCCGCTAGGCCGTGAGTCTCTTTCCGGATGAATTCAATTAAATCACGTTGTGCTACTTTAGCCCCAACCGTCCCCCTCCCAACCTGAGTACTTAAACCCAATTGTCCCCGGTACCGTGGGTGAGCAGTGGAAGTGACGGCCCTGTTCACGTATGCAGCTCCTCTCTGCTTGGCTGTTGGGGGCAGTCTCTCGAGCCTTGGATAGGGGGGTCCAGGCCTCGTCTGTCGGCGGCCAACGTCGGGTTCCGCGAACTCACTCAGCACAGCGATCAGGTTCCTAGTATCCTCAGCAGGCACAGCACTCGAGTCACAACTGTGAGGGATCCGGAGCTCTTTTACCGGTGCCCGGCTGGAGCACCTCTCAGGCCTCTGGATTTGGCCTGTCACATGGGGTTTCTCAGGACGCAGGGAGCACGTCTGCTCCTCTCTGCTGCTTGGCGCCAAAGACCCCTCAGGTTTGGCGCGCTGGCCTCTTATCTCTCTGAACTCCTTCCTGGAAGTCACCTGATCGGGTCCAGCCTCTGAATCTCCCCTGCCTGCAACTTCCTTTGTGTATTTTGGTTCCGCTTGACTGTCTCTGGCCAGTAGATGGCAGTCTCGCTCCATCCTTGAAACGTCATGTTGAAGTTCTGTTACAAGCTTTTTAGCTCGTTCTACAAAAGCACAGTACCTACAGTCAAATATTGTGGGGGTTCAAAGATGTTTCAGGATCGTTTTGCTGCCTGTGGCACTGTGTGTCTTGACTGTGTACAAGGCATAATGAAATCCGAAGATTACCAACGGATTTTGGGTCGCAATGTAGTGTGCAGTGTCAGAAAGCTGGGTTTGCATCCTTACGTCATAAGTCTTCCAGTAGCATAATGACCCCAAACATACTTCAAGAAGCACTCAGAAAGGGATTGAAACAAAGCACTGGAGAGTTCTGAAGTGGTCAGCAATGAGTCCGGATCTAAATCCCATTGAACACCTGTGGAGAGATCTTAAAATTGCTGTTGGGAGAAGGCGCCCTGAAAAAGAGACCTGGAGCAGTTTGCAGAAGAAGAGTTGTCCAAAATTCCAGTTGAGGGGTGCAAGGATCTTGATGGTTCTAGGAAGCGATTGATTGCAGTTATTAGTTCCAAAGGATGTGCAACCAGATATTGAGTTGAGTGTGGCAACAATTTTGTCTGGCCCATTTTTGGAGTTTATGTGAAATTATGTCCAATTTGCCTTTTTTTCTCTGTTTTTTGTTATTTTCCAATACACACAAAGGAAATAAACATGTGTATAACAGAGCATGTGTAAATGCAACATTTTATGGGAGAAATACATAATTTTCTTGAATAATTTCAAGGGTGCCAACACTTTTAGCCTGACTATGCACCCAGTTGGTTAAAGAGAAAATTTGCACCATTATTAGTTGGTTGCATAACTTTGAAACAAGAAGCAAATAATAAAAAAGAAAACTAGTCCAGAATCAGTGACACAGCAACAATTAAAGGAGGTACTTAGTTTAAATTTAAAAACAATCGGGTGAAAGGTCCTCTTTAATTTGTAGATATTTTTCTACCCAAGATAAAAATGATATAATACAGAGCGATTGGTGTGATATTTGTGTAACTGTGTGCCCCAGCAATGCAATGTAAAGTACTGATATATTATATGTTTATTGTGTTTTATGCTAATCAAGGTGCTATTGTATACATTCATACTGGTAATCATAACTTGCTATTACTGGATGTGATAAATTGTAGTATTCATTGCAGACATGCAACCATAGAGGCAAAGTGTGGTTTAGCCCCATGGCAGGCAGGAGTCTCTTGTACAGTGTCCATTTTAGGACATGATCAGATATCAAAATCAAACATCAGAATGATGTCAGTTTGAGGCTTAATACCCTGTCTGAAAAGTGATTCTGACGAGTGATTCGTTAGAATCACTCGTCAGAATCACTCGTCAAAATCACTCGTCAAAATCACTTGTCAGAATCATTTGTCAAAATCACTTGTCAGAATCACTCATCAAAATCAGTTCTCAGACAGGGTATTTAGCCTCAGACTGACATCATTCTGATGTTTGATTTTGATATCTGATCATGTCCTAAAATGGACACTGTACTCTTGCACACAGTGTGGCTCAGAAGTGGGAAGGTTGCAGCAAGAGCTGCTGGACAAGGGGCATTCTGCTGAGAGTTGGGCAGGGAGAAATCTGCTGAGAGTTGAGCAGAGAGCAATCTGTGAGAGCTGACCAGAGAGCAATCTGCTGAGAGCTGACCAGAGAGAAATCTGCTGAGAGCTGAGCAGGGAGCAATCTGCTGAGAGCTGACCAGAGAGCAATCTGCTGAGAGCTGACCAGAGAGCAATCTGCTGAGAGCTGAGCAGAGAGCAATCTGCTGAGAGCTGACCAGAGAGCAATCTGCTGAGAGCTGACCAGAGAGAAATCTGCTGAGAGCTGAGCAGGGAGCAATCTGCTGAGAGCTGACCAGAGAGCAATCTGCTGAGAGCTGACCAGAGAGCAATCTGCTGAGAGCTGAGCAGAGAGCAATCTGCTGAGAGCTGACCAGAGAGCAATCTGCTGAGAGCTGACCAGAGAGAAATCTGCTGAGAGCTGAGCAGGGAGCAATCTGCTGAGAACTGACCAGAGAGCAATCTGCTGAGAGCTGAGCAGAGAGCAATCTGCTGAGAGCTGAGCAGGGAGCAATCTGCTGAGAGCTGAGCAGGGAGCAATCTGCTGAGAGCTGAGCAGGGAGCAATCTGCTGAGAGCTGAGCAGGGAGCAATCTGCTGAGAGCTGAGCAGGGAGCAATCTGCTGAGAGCTGAGCAGGGAGCAATCTGCTGAGAGATGAGCAGGGAGCAATCCGCTGATAGCTGAGCAGGGAGGAATCTGCTGAGAGCTGAGCAGAGAGCAATCTGCCGAGTCCTGAGCACTGAACAATCCGCTGAGTCCTGAGCAGTGAGCAATCTGTTGAGAGCTGACCTGAGAGCAATCTGCTGAGAGCTGAGCAGGGAGCAATCTGCTGAGAGCTGAGCAGGGAGCAATCTGCTGAGAGCTGAGCAGGGAGCAATCTGCTGAGAGCTGAGCAGGGAGCAATCTGCTGAGAGCTGAGCAGGGAGCAATCCGCTGAGCATTGGGCAGGGAGCAATCAGCTGAGCGTTGGGCAGGGAGCAATCTGCTAAACTGGAAAGGGAGCAATCTGCTAAACTGGAAAGGGAGAAATCTGCTGAGAGCTGGGCAGAAAACAATATGCTGAGAGCGGAGCAGGAAGCAATCTTCTGAGAGTTGAGCAGAGAACAGTTTACCGAGAGCTGGGCAGGGAGCATCTAATGAGAGATGAGCTGAGAGAAATCTGGTGAGAGCAGAGCAGGAAGCAATCTACTGACAGCTGGGCAGGGAGCAATCTGCTGAGAGCTGACCAGAGAGCAATCTACTGACAGCTTGGCAGGGAGCAATCTGCTGAGAGCTGGGCAGGGAGCAATCTGCTGAGAGCTGGGCAGGAAGCAATCTGCTGAGAGCTGGGCAGGAAGCAATCTGCTGAGAGCTGAGCAGGGAGCAATCTGCTGAGAGCTGGGCAGGGAGCAATCTGCTGAGAGCTGGGCAGGAAGCAATCTGCTGAGAGCTGGGCAGGGAGCAATCTGCTGAGAGCTGGGCAGGGAGCAATCTGCTGAGAGCTGACCAGAGAGCAATCTGCTGAGAGCTGACCAGAGAGCAATCTGCTGAGAGCTGAGCAGAGAGAAATCTGCTGAGAGCTGAGCAGGGAGCAATCTGCTGAGAGCAATTGACTCGCCCCCTGGGCCGTGGGGCACCCGGGACCGGGCTTCAATGCAATGTTGGGGTTAGTAGTGGCAACCCGATCCCGTGGCTCAGGGGGGTCAGGCCAAATGCTGTGGCAGTCTATTTGTAGGGTTATGAATGTCCGACTATGCCACTCGTGGATTGCGGTCAGGGATGACCGCCGCTGCAAGGCAGACCGCTGAGGCTGATGTTGGGATGCAGCACAGGGATAGGATAACTCCCCACGGGAAGAGTGTAGCCTCAGGGCAGTGTAATAGGATGCTGGGGGTGATGGTGCAGGCTGCAATAATAAAGGTTCAGGGTCTGCTTCAAACAGTCCAGGGTCTTTATTGTAGTTAGTACTAATGACCCAACAGGAGTACAGGGTAGGAATGGGCCTGGGTGTCTGAGAGCATTCGGGCGAGCCCCACTGGTCAGGGTGAGTGGGTAGGCCTACCGTTCTCTCTCTGCCCTTGCTGACTATCCCCCTTTTCGTGGTGTGATAGCCCATGTCCCTGAGCTGGCCGTGTACTACGCCTGTATGACTTGCGACTCGGGCCTTAGGTACCTGTTGCCTCTCCGTGCTGTACCGGTCCCTCTGTGTGGCGGAGCCTCCAGGCTTTTCAGGCCAAGGGACCTGAAATCCCTTGTGGGTTGGTTATCTGCTGCAGGGATTGTAACCCTGACAGCCTCGGACCCCAGTGTCCAGTTGTGTCGTTCTCTCTCAGCCAGGACCGCCTCTCGTCGCCTCTGTCCCTGGCTTGCTGTTCCTCCTCTGCCTCCCGGACTCCTCAGCTGCTGCTGACCTGTCCCTTTCCTCTGGGAACCCTTCTGGATGCTTCAGAAGTGGGTCCTGGTCTCTCTAACCCTGCTCTCAGTTCCAGCTTTTATAGGGGCAGCCTGCCCCCCCTACTGGCCTGGGACAGGAGGTGCTGCATGCTAATGGTCCCTGACCAGGGAACCTCCCTCCTGCTCTCAGACACAGCCTTTGATATTTGTGGCATCCAGGCCTGGGGTGACACATTCCCCCCTAGTAAATTTTAGTACTCCGGGACTAAACAGGAATCACAAATACAGGGTATAAATGCATGACCAAAACACAACAGGGAAAGAAATAACAAACAACACCTCATATTGAGTTCTTTAGGTCACAGTGTGGTCTGTGAACGGGTGTCCATATCACCAACAAAAGAAGAGGGTCACAGTATGATCCGTGACCGGGTGTCCATTTCACCCAATAAGGCGAAGTTTTTGAGCGATGTGGGGACCTGTCCCTATAAACCCCAAGTTCCTGGCCTTGCGCGTGGCGGCAAGGCTGAGCTACCTACTTTGGACCACAAGGAGGCCACGCCGGACAGGTTTTTCTTTTGTGGCCAACTTCGAAAGAGGGCACCAGGTGCAACTATCTACATGGTAGTTCCGGTTATTCACTGTCCATAACCTGTCAGTCCATTGCATCTAGGAAAACTAGAGAAACATTATTAATAACCAAGGTACAAACATATCACATTAAATATATACATTATACATTTAGATCTTCCAGCGAGCTGGTATTTGACCCCTAGTGCTCTGGGTTGACCTCCATAACCCACTGTCTGGTGGTGGTCTACCCTGGCTTTCCCCACTAGTATTAAGGGTACAGCTA
Source organism: Phyllobates terribilis (assembly GCF_046119375.1). NCBI lineage: Eukaryota > Metazoa > Chordata > Amphibia > Anura > Dendrobatidae > Phyllobates > Phyllobates terribilis. Next base: position 63,496,108 of record NW_027362763.1, on the reverse strand, counting down.
CTAGCTGGGTTTACAGGCAGGGCAGGCAGCTGTCTGCGGGTCCTTTGGCTTACCGCAGGCATGGCAGGCTCACTGTCAGCAGAGGGTTGACTCTCCTGGGCTGCTGGCGTGGGTTCGTCTGCCTCTGGGGCTGCTTGTTCTTCTTGTTCTTCCTGCTCTCCTGTAGGCTCTTGCTGGGTAGGCTGAAGGAAGTGTAGGACGGGTACCACTATGGCATCGTTTATTCGAGTCCAGGTGCGGGGGAACTCTCCGAGAACTGTGCTAATCATTTCTTCCTTGTCCTCTGCGGGTTCTAGGTCATCTTGATCTTCATTTGGACTCTGTAGCTGCTCGGGGCACCGTTTTAGGTGGTCTCTGGAGACGGTACTAGTGGTTTCTCCTCCATCCTTGGTAATCACACATACCTTCGGGTTGTTGTGGTCGGACTGCAGTACTGTGTACGGGTCTCTCTCCCACTGGTCGTCCAGCTTGTGAAGCCTTCTCTTCTGCTTCAGGACCTGCTCACCAGGTTCCAGGGGACCAGCAGGGGCGTGTTGGTTGAAGAACCTCTCTTGCTTTTCTCTCGCTTGAGCCAGACTCCTCTCCACAATCTCCTGTACCTTCTTGTACTGTAGCCACCGTTCCGTATCCCAGTCCGCATCTGGGGAAGTGTCCTCGGGTGTCAGGACTCCCATCTCCAGGTCTATCGGCAGCTTACCTGGTCTTGCGCGCATCAGGTAAGCCGGGGTGCAATTTGTAGCATTCACCGGGATATGGTTGTACAAGTCAATCAGGTCTGGCAGCTTCTCTGGCCACAGGCTGCGTTCTTCCAGGAGATCAATGACGATATTGTTCATTTTCTCACACAGCCCGTTGGTTTGTGGGTGGTAAGGCGTTGTCCGAATCTTCCTACAGCCGTAGAGGTTGCAGAACTCCTGGAATACTTCAGCCTCAAACGCTGGACCTTGATCTGTCAAGACCTGTTCCGGATACCCGTGTGGACGGCAGAAGTGTTGCCGGAAGGCTCTGGCCGCTGTTTGGGCTGTCAGGTCTTTAACCGGGACCACCACCAAGAACCGGGAGTAATGGTCCACTATCGTGAAGGCATAGACGTAGCCGGACCAGCTTGGAGACAACTTCACATGGTCCAGAGCTACTAGCTCAAGAGGCTGCCTGGTGACGATGGGCCTCAAGGGTGTCTTCTGGCTGGTACGGTCCTTCTTTCTGAGGTGGCATGGGCCGCAGTCCCTGCTCCACTTCTCTATGGCCCCTCTCATACCAATCCAGTTGAACCGCTCTCTCAGTAGGAACTCCAGTTTCTTCCACCCGAAGTGTCCCACTCTGTCATGGTAGGCCTCCAGGACCATCGCTGCATCTCGCCTTGGGACCACTATCTGCCAGGTCAGCTCGTGCGTCCGGTGGTTGACAAGCCTTCTGCACAGCTTACCCTCGTAGAGGAATAGCCTGCTTTTCTCCTTCCATATCTGCTTGGCTTCCACTGGAGCGTCCGGGCCAGGGCTAGCGTCTGCCTGGGTTAACAGGTCTTTCACCAGGCGTATTGCAGGGTCACTATCTTGCGTTTCAGCCCAGCCGTGGTGGGGTAAGGGGTTGAACATGACGGTGGTTAGGTCTTTGTCTCTTACCCGGTGAGAATACTGAGTGGCCACATACCGGTGGAACGCTGGAAGCTCTACTTCCTCTAGCTCTTCCGAGTCTTCTTCTCCTTCAGGTAGGTGGGGCATTCTTGATAGGGCGTCTGCATTGGCGTTGGTTCTGCCTGCCCGGTATTTGATTGTGAAGTCATAATTGGATAGCTGGGCCATCCACCGCTGTTCTAGGGCACCTAGTCTTGCATTGTCCAGCTGTGTCAGCGGGTTGTTGTCCGTGTACATGTAGCACCCCGAGGGTTCGGTTGCTACAGGGGTATTGCACCTCGGCCAGAGGTGTGATATTCCACTCCCAGGTAAGGATGGAGTATGGACCAGGGCTCAGTTAGCTGCATACACCACACACATCCCATTTCCAGGGGACAGCTCAACGGTGCTCCCATTTATATATATGCAGGCACAACTGACCATGTTCCTGGCTGGAGTGGGGAGGGGGGAGAGAACCCTGTGATGTAGGAGCAGAAGGGGACGGTTTCTGGAGCATAGGAAGGAGCTCATTGGTTGCAGGTCACCTGAGCTCAGACACAGTGAAGCAGATAAAAGGTGGGGGCCATCTTAGGAGAGGAGTGAGTTGAGAGAGAGAAGGAGTTCAGCCAGAGAGGGCTGACAGGGAGCTGTGGCTCAGTCTGAGCTCAGCTCCATGAGGCAGGCCTAGGGTGAAGGCCGGAGCCTGAAGGGAGAAGAGGAGAAGGAGAAGGAAGGAAGAAAGGTGGAGAGAAAGAGGAGTAGAAAGGCTCCAGAAACAAGAAGGCAGAAGGGACCCTAAGAACCCACGAGATATCGGGTGAAGGGTCAGGCTGCAGAAGGGTACCGGATTCCCAAGTTGGTGGCGGTAAATCATCCCTCAGCCAAAGACCGGAGGTCGTGATCATCTATTGGTGCGACCCCCCGCCAAACCTGCTAGGAAGGCACCATATAGGATAGCGGGAAACGGGGCCCACGTTTGCCCGCATAGATCCACGGCAGCTGAACAGAAGTTTGGTCACTGGTGGGGCACGAGAGGCCGAAGAAAGGATAGAAGGGGGTCCTTTGCCATACTCCTGAACTGCCTGGGGGTTGACCGAACCCCTCACCTGGTGGACGCAGCACGGCTTGGGCAGTCATTGCTGACAGAAGTGACTTGGAAACCAACTGTGAGTAAAAGGCCTGAACTGCACCATTGGACTCTGTGTTATTTATGCTGCGCTTGCACCACCACCCCCAGCATCCTCTTACACTGCCCTGAGGCTATACTCTTCCCATGGGGAGTTATCCTATCCCTGTGCTGCACACTAACATCAGCCTCAGCGGTCTGCCTAGCAGCGGTGGTTATCCCTGACCGCAATCCACGGGTGGCGTAGTCGGACATTCATAGCTCTACAAATAGACTGCCTCAGCATTTGGTCTGACCACCCTGAGCCACGGGATCGGGTTGCCACTACTACCCCCAACATCGCACTGAAGCCCGGTTCTGATCCCCACGGTCCAGGGGGTCGAGTCAGCTTTGGCGTAGTCGGCAGGATCGTGACTAACCCGCCACAAACGGGTATTGAGTGCCTGAAAAGAGACTGATTCACTGTATAAAAATGGCGCCGGCCCCAGAAGAACGGACGCCATAATGTGCGCGCCAAAAGACAACAGGAAGCCACCTCCCATCGTGGGCCAGGTCCCAGAATGGCGCCAAAGAAGGAGCCCACCCCCAACAGCCATGAGTGCGGCTGTAGAGATGTCCATCAAGGTGGGGGGCTGCCCCTGAGAGTGATTGTCAGCAGATTGCCCCAGGACCACCCCCAATAGGGGCGGAAAGAGAAGAAAATCGTGGGGCAGGGAGTGGTTTGGATCAGTTTCGCCAGACCACTCCCGGAGATGGAGAGGAGCGTCAACTCCAGCACCCTGGCAAGCGGCCTGCTGCAGGCCGAGGCGGCCCCGTTCAGCCTCACGGAGCTGATGGCTCAGCTCCCCGCAGAAGACCCTGAGTTCCTGCGGTCTGCGCTGGAGGAGCTGGACCGGAGAATGGTCCGAGCACAGAGGGACGTCGTCGCCGGGTGGAAAGAGGAGATGGCCCGGAGGGTCGCGGCCCGGCAGCAAGAGACACTGCCAGCACCCGACAGCGCGCCTGCCCCCGAGGATGGAGAGAGGAGACCGGAGGCCGAGGATGACACTGCAGAAGAGGCAAGTAAGGCGGACGCCCCTGCCCCGGGTCCTGACACCACCGTAGCCTTACCGCTGGATCCCGTCGCGGAGCCAGAAGTCCAGGGAGCCGCTGCAGCTTCCACGCTCCCGCCGCAAACACCTAGGCCGCAAGCCACGAGCACCGTCGCTGAACCACGCCCCCGTTGTGCCCTCTGACCCCGAGCGCAGGAGGAAGCGGCCCGCTCCAGGCTCGGTCGCAAGGCCTGACCACTCCAGGCGCCTCCCGACCGCATGCGACCCCGGTCCCAAAACCACCACCTCTGGGCGCGGACCTGTACGCCCAACATACGGGTCCGGATGGACAACCCTTTACCTGGCCGCCCGGGTGGATTAATCCTCGGCAAAGGGGAGACCCGTCCGCGGAGACCGGAGCTCCTCTGCTTCCACCCCCGCCTGACCCACAGCCTGTTGAAGGCCCCCAGCTCCCGGTCGAGGAGGCCCAGTATGAGTGGGACCCGACAGGAGAAGACCTCATGGGGTTCTCACAGGAGACGCGGGCGGCCGCAGCCCGCAGACGAGAGTTCTGTGACCGACAGGTGGGGCAGTTTGAACGGGAGAGGCGGGCGTGACGACAGAGGCAGGAGCGGCTACACGCCCGGAGCGCGGAGCAGAAGATGCGCGTCCGGCGAGACCCCCAGGCGGCGCGAGGTCCCAGAATCATCGGGACCGTCGTCAAATTCCAACAGGTGCAAGGATGGGGTTTCATCCGGGACCCGACCACGGACACGGATGTGTTCGTTACCCGGAGAGATGTGGAGAGGCACCTGCCAGAAGGCCACCCAGAACAAGATCTGTTCCCGGGAGACTTGGTGTCCTACACCCGACACCGAGGCCTAAAGGGATGGTATGCCCTTCATGTCCAGTGGATAAAAGAGGAGCAGCACCCTGAATCAGAACCCGAGTATCAAGAGGACCCGGACGTGTCTGAAGATCAATATGAGGAGGAAGAAGGAGCGTCAGGAGGATACCGTTACTAATGAGCAAGTGTGTACAAGGAACTGTTTTTGTTGCCCGCGTTGGGACTGTTGCCCGTTCAAAATTAACCCCCAGGTTACCTGGCTGAGGACTGAGAGCAGCCATCCCTCTTCCCTACCTGGCTGAGGACTGAGAGCAGCCATTCCCCCTTTCAAACCGGCCGAGGACTGGGAGCGGCCAATTCCCTGTAAATAGTTGCACTTCCTAAAGCGCCCCCTATTGGTTTTATAAAAGGACTACAACGTTTATCTTAGCTAGACTTTTGCACCTTTAAGAAGAGTGAACACCTGGTCGCAAGTTGCACCGCGGCCAGTGCACAAGAAAATGTTTTACTTGAAAATGTTTATATGAAAAGTTTTATATGCTGCTACATGATAATGAGAATGTTTTATATGACAAAAGAGTTCCGGTAGTATTAACAATGACTTATAAAGAAAAGGGTTTTCCCATAAAGGGAATTGAGTAGTGTCGGTCGTTTTCTAAATGTAAAAAGTTATTGAAAAAGTATTGCATGTTCTTGAATTGTCTTTTGCTTTGTTCCAGCCTGAGGACATGCTGTGGTTTACCGGGGGGGAATGTAGCGCCCCGAGGGTTCGGTTGCTACAGTGGTATTGCACCTCGGCCAGAGGTGTGATATTCCACTCCCAGGTAAGGATGGAGTATGGACCAGGGCTCAGTTAGCTGCATACACCACACACACCCCATTTCCGGGGAACAGCTCGACGGTGCTCCCATTTATATATATGCAGGGACAACTGACCATGTCCCTGGCTGGAGTGGGGAGGGGGGAGAGAACCCTGTGATGTAGGAGCAGAAGGGGAAGGTTTCTGGAGCATAGGAAGGAGCTCATCGGTTGCAGGTCATCTGAGCTCAGACACAGTGACGCAGATAAAAGGTGGGGGCCATCTTAGGAGAGGAGTGAGTTGAGAGAGAGAAGGAGTTCAGCCAGAGAGGGCTGACAGGGAGCTGTGGCTCAGTCTGAGCTCAGCTCCACGAGGCAGGCCTAGGGTGAAAGCCGGAGCCTGAAGGGAGAAGAGGAGAAGGAGAAGGAAGGAAGAAAGGTGGAGAGAAAGAGGAGTAGAAAGGCTCCAGAAACAAGAAGGCAGAAGGGACCCTAAGAACCCACGAGATATCGGGTGAAGGGTCAGGCCGCAGAAGGGTACCGGATTCCCAAGTTGGTGGAGGTAAATCATCCCTCAGCCAAAGACCGGAGGTCGTGATCATGTATTTGTGTGACCCCCCCCCGCCAAACCTGATAGGAAGGCACCATATAGGATAGCGGGAAACGGGGCCCACATTTAGGTACCTGTTGCTTCTCCGTACTGTACCGGTCCCTCTGTGTGGCGGAGCCTCCAGGCTTCTTAGGCCAAGGAACCTGAAATCCCTTGCGGGTTGGTTATCTGCGGCAGGGCTTGCAACCCTGACAGCCTCGGACCCCAGTGTCCGGTTGTGTAGTTCTCTCTCAGCCAGGACCGGCTCTCGTCGCCTCTGTCCCTGGCTTGCTGTTCCTCCTCTGCCTCCCGGACTCCTCAGCTGCTGCTGACCTGTCCCTTTCCTCTGGGAACCCTTCTGGATGCTTCAGAAGTGGATCCTGGTCTCTCTAACCCTGCCCTCAGTTCCAGCTTTTATAGGTGCAGCCTGCTCCCCCTACTGGCCTGGGACAGGAGGTGCTGCATGCTAATGGTCCCTGATGAGCAGGGAGCAATCCACTGATAGCTGAGCAGGGAGGAATCTGCTGAGAGCTGAGCAGAGAGCAATCTGCTGAGTCCTGAGCACTGAACAATCCGCTGAGTCCTGAGCAGTGAGCAATCTGCTGAGAGCTGACCTGAGAGCAATCTGCTGAGAGCTGAGCAGGGAGCAATCTGCTGAGAGCTGAACAGGGAGCAATCTGCTGAGAGCTGGGCAGGGAGCAATGTGCTGACAGCTGGGCAGGGAGCAATCTGCTGAGAGCTGGGCAGGAAGCAATCTGCTGAGAGCTGGGCAGGGAGCAATCTGCTGAGAGCTGGGCAGGAAGCAATCTGCTGAGAGCTGGGCAGGAAGCAATCTGCTGAGAGCTGGGCAGGAAGCAATCTGCTGAGAGCTGAGCAGGGAGCAATCTGCTGAGAGCTGTGCAGGGAGCAATCTGCTGAGAGCTGGGCAGGAAGCAATCTGCTGAGAGCTGAGCAGGGAGCAATCTGCTGAGAGCTGTGCAGGGAGCAATCTGCTGAGAGCTGGGCAGGGAGCAATCTGCTGAGAGCTGAGCAGGGAGCAATCTGCTGAGAGCTGAGCAGAGAGCAATCTGCTGAGAGCTGAGCAGGGAGCCATCTGCTGAGAGCTGAGCAGGGAGCCATCTGCTGAGAGCTGAGCAGAGTGCAATCTGTTGAGAGCTGAGCAGAGTGCAATCTGTTGAGAGCTGAGCAGGGAGCAATCTGCTGAGAGCTGAGCAGAGTGCCATCTGCTGAGAGCTGAGCAGGGAGCCATCTGCTGAGAGCTGAGCAGGGAGCAATCTGCTGAGAGCTGGGCAGGGAGCAATCTGCTGAGAGCTGAGCAGAGTGCAATCTGTTGAGAGCTGAGCAGGAAGCAATCTGCTGAGAGCTGAGCAGAGTGCCATCTGCTGAGAGCTGAGCAGGGAGCCATCTGCTGAGAGCTGAGCAGGGAGCAATCTGCTGAGAGCTGGGCAGGGAGCAATCTGCTGAGAGCTGAGCAGAGGGAGGAGTCCTGAGGAGATAATTTGCATATTCCCACTGCATTTTGGGGTAAGTGAAGAGTCTCCGCGAGCTCAAAGAACACTGGATTTTGGCTGTTGGAGCTGAAAAGAGGACATCGGTAAACCAGGGGAGGAGTCCTGAGGAGATAATTTGCATATTCCCACTGCATTTTGGGGTAAGTGAAGAGTCTCCGCGAGCTCAAAGAACACTGGATTTTGGCTGTTGGAGCTGAAAAGAGGACATCGGTAAACCAGGGGAGGAGTCCTGAGGAGATAATTTGCATATTCCCACTGCATTTTGGGGTAAGTGAAGAGTCTCCGCGAGCTCAAAGAACACTGGATTTTGGCTGTTGGAGCTGAAAAGAGGACATCGGTAAACCAGGGGAGGAGTCCTGAGGAGATAATTTGCATATTCCCACTGCATTTTGGGGTAAGTGAAGAGTCTCCGCGAGCTCAAAGAACACTGGATTTTGGCTGTTGGAGCTGAAAAGAGGACATCGGTAAACCGCGCGCCGGCATTTTGAAGCTTTTTTTTTAAGCTTTTTTCACTGTTTTCAGAACATTAACAGTAAGAACATGGAAGAGTCCAGGAGCCATTTGGTGAGCTGCATATCCTGCTACATGTTCACAGACTTGCCAGTGGAAAAGCCAAACTTCACATGCCAGAAATGCAAGCTTGTGTCCCTGTTGGAGGAAAAGTTGAGAAATCTAGAAGAGAGGTTAACTACCTTGAAAATCATTAAGGAAGGTGAAGAGTTCTTAGACAGAGCAGAATTATCTCTTCATGATTCAGAAAGAGAAGAAATTCGAACTGCACCTGATGAAACAGAGGAATGGAAGCATGTGACCCACAGAAGCAGGAGGATCGAGAGGCAGTCAGCACCCATACTGCTCAGGAACCAGTACCAGGCTCTCACGCAGGAGAACCATGAAGAAATACAGCAAAATAAGACTTTGCCAGCAATGAATAACCTTGTAAGCCCTCAGAATCCTCCTGGATGGAAAAAGAAGAGTGTTGTGAAGAAAAAACGGAGAGTGGTGGTCATGGGGGATTCCCTGTTAAGAGGAACAGAGGCCGCTATCTGCAGACCAGACATAACCTCAAGAGAAATGTGCTGTCTTCCAGGAGCAAAAATTAAAGATGTGTCTGACAGGATATCAAGACTCTTCAGACCTACAGATCACTACCCATTCCTGCTAATACATGTGGGGACAAATGACACCGCAAGAAAAGACCTGGAAACCATCAGCAATGACTTTGAAGACTTAGGCAAGAAAGTGAAAGAATTGGGAGCGCAGGTGGTCTTCTCATCCATCCTCCCAGTGGATGGCCATGGAACAATGAGGTGGAATAAGATTCTACAGGTGAACAACTGGCTACGTCGATGGTGCCGTCAACAAGGATTTGGATTTCTGGATCACGGAATGAATTACCTATACGATGGACTACTTGCTAGAGATGGGGTGCACCTTACGAAGACTGGAAAACATGTATTTGGAAGTCGCCTTGCTACACTCATCAGGAGAGCTTTAAACTAGAACAATGTGGGAAGGGAAGCAAAAGGCCAGAAAAAGCCATACAGCTGACAAATACTATTGAGATCTCTGCTACTGGAAGTGGAAAGGAAGAACAAAGACAAAACAATTTAACTAATAAAAATATGGGAGGAAGAGAAACCAATCACAAACTAAAATGTTTTTATACAAATGCACAAAGCATGGGCAACAAACAAGGAGAATTGGAACTACTAATGCAGGAAAAGGAATATGATGTCATTGGAATCACTGAAACTTGGTGGGACGATACACATGATTGGAATAAAAGGCTAAAAGGATACAACTTATTTGCAAGAAACAGACTTGATAAACGAGGAGGAGGTGTCGCATTGTATGTTAGAAAAGCGTATATCTGCACAGAGATTGAAGCTTCAGAGACTGGAGGTTCTGTGGAAACTCTTTGGGTAAGAATACAAGGAGAGAACAACGGAAAGGACACCATTGTAGGCATTTACTACAGGCCACCTGGGCAAGCTGAAGATATGGATGAACTCTTTATGTATCAAATGACCAAGTTCTCCAAAAAATATGACGTAGTGGTCATGGGAGATTTCAACTATCCAGACATTTGTTGGGAATCTCTCTCAAGTAAAACTAACAGGTCAAGCAAATTCTTATCCTCTCTTGCTGACAACTTTATCTACCAAAAGGTAGGGGAGAAAACAAGGGGATCTGCTACTTTGGATCTAATCCTTATAAACAGGGAGGAAATGGTTGAGGAGGTAAAGGTGGCTGGGACCCTAGGAGGCAGCGATCATGCTATTATAGAATTTTGGATAACTAGAGGAGGAAGACATGTGAAGACTCAAACTTCAAGGTTAGATTTTAGAAAGGCAGATTTTAAGAGACTCAGAAAGAGAATAGGAGGGATCCAATGGCTGGATGTCCTTAAGGACAAAAATGTCCAGGAAGGATGGGAAATTTTTAAAAATGAGATTCTCAAAGCACAATCGTTAACAATCCCGAAAAGTAGGAAGAATGGGAAGCATTTAAGGAAACCAGGATGGATGAACACAGAACTTAAACACATGCTAAAAAGAAAGAAAGAAATGTTTATTAAATGGAAAGAGGGAGGCATATCTAAAGAAGATTATAATGCAGTCTGCAGATCCTGCAGGGCACGTATCAGGTTAGCTAAAGCTGACAATGAATTAAGGCTTGCAAGAGATGTCAAAAGCAATAAAAAAGGATTTTGGGGGTATGTCAAAAGTAAAAGAAAAGTCAAAGATGCTATAGGATTTTTACAGGATGAAAATGGAGAAATGGTAAGAGATGATGTTGAGAAGGCCGAACTTTTTAGCTCCTATTTTGCATCTGTTTTCTCTCAGAAAGAAAATGTAACATCAACTGATCTTCACTGTCCTTTTAAAGGAATAGAGGAATCCAAGTTATCTGTAAACAGAAAGATTGTGAGGGAATATTTAGCTAACATAAATGAGTTCAAGTCTCCAGGTCCAGATGAATTACACCCCAGAGTACTGAAGGAGATCGTAGAAGAAATTTTAGAACCACTCTCCATAATCTTTGAAAATTCTTGGAGAACAGGAGAAGTCCCAGAAGACTGGAGAAGAGCAAATGTTGTTCCTATCTTCAAAAAGGGGAAGAAGGTGGACCCAGGGAACTATAGGCCGGTGAGTCTGACTTCTATACCAGGAAAGATCTTTGAGCAAATTATTAAACAACATGTATGTAAGTACATGGATAAGAATGAAGTGATTAACCAGAGTCAACATGGGTTTGTAACTAACAAGTCATGTCAGACTAACTTAATTTCCTTCTATGACAGAATCACTGACTGGGTGGATCAGGGAAATGCTGTAGATATAGTATATCTTGACTTCAGCAAAGCATTTGACAAAGTATCTCACACCATCCTTATTGAAAAAATGACCAAGTATGCAATGGACCAGGCAACTGTTAGGTGGATTCATAACTGGCTTAGTGATCGGACTCAAAGGGTGTTTGTAAATGGCTTCACATCCAGCTGGATGAATGTCTCAAGTGGGGTACCACAGGGCTCTGTCCTGGGACCTGTATTGTTCAACATCTTTATCAATGATTTAGATGAAGGAATTGAGGGTAAACTGATTAAATTTGCTGATGACACAAAGCTAGGAGGGATAGCTAATACTAGAGAAGAGAGAGAGAGGATTCAAAAAGACCTAAATAAACTGGAGCAGTGGGCAGCAACCAACAGAATGGTTTTTAACAGGGAAAAATGCAAAGTACTACATCTGGGCAATAAAAATGAAAAAAGCATATACAGAATGGGAGGAATAGAGCTAAGCAACAGTACATGTGAAAAAGACTTAGGTATACTAATAGATCATAGACTGAACATGAGTCAACAGTGTGATGCAGCAGCAAAAAAGGCAAATACAATTCTGGGATGTATTAACAGAAGCATACAGTCTAGATCACGTGAAGTAATTATCGGTCTTTACTCCTCTTTGGTCAGACCTCATCTGGAATACTGTGTACAGTTTTGGGCACCACATTTTAAAAAAGACATAGACAAACTGGAGCAAGTTCAGAGAAGAGCGACCAGAATGGTGACTGGTCTGCAAACCATGTCCTATGAGGAACGGTTGCAGGATTTGGGAATGTTTAGCTTGCAAAAAAGAAGACTGAGAGGAGACTTAATAGCTGTCTACAAATATGTCAAGGGCTGTCACATTGTAGAAGGATCATCTTTATTCTCATTTGCACAAGGAAAGACTAGAAGCAATGGGATGAAACTAAATGGGAGGAGACACAGATTAGATATTAGAAAAAACTTTTTGACAGTTAGGGTGATTAATGAGTGGAACAGGCTGCCACGAGAGGTGGTGAGTTCCCCTTCAATGGACGTCTTCAAACAGAGGCTGGACAGACATCTGTCTGAGATGATTTAGTGAATCCTGCTTTGAGCAGGGGGTTGGACCAGATGACCCAGGAGGTCCCTTCCAACTCTACCATTCTATGATTCTATGATTCTATGAGTGCAATCTGCTGAGAGCTGAGCAGGGAGCCATCTGCTGAGAGCTGAGCAGGGAGCAATCTGCTGAGAGCTGAGCAGGGAGCCATCTGCTGAGAGCTGGGCAGGGAGCAATCTGCTGAGAGCTGGGCAGGGAGCAATCTGCTGAGAGCTGAGCAGGGAGCAATCTGCTGAGAGCTGAGCAGGGAGCCATCTGCTGAGAGCTGGGCAGGGAGCAATCTGCTGAGAGCTGGGCAGGGAGCAATCTGCTGAGAGCTGGGCAGGGAGCCATCTGCTGAGAGCTGGGCAGGGAGCAATCTGCTGAGAGCTGGGCAGGGAGCAATCTGCAGCTGCTGATGAGGAACAGTGACCTGAGAAGTGACAGTTATATTCCTGCAGGGGCAATGTAAAATTGTCCATCTAAGTAAATGCTGTTGGGTGTACACCATGGGTAATTTAACAATTGTGGCTGAGTGACAGAGAGGCCTGTGAGGAGACAGGTTAATGGTTGGAGCAGATGCGCTGTCCACACCACACAGTCCAAATAACATTTTGGTAGTAAATGTTAGTAAGCATAGGAAGGTAAATATTCATAGCTAGAAGAAAATGCTTTTTTATCGAGCATGCCCCCATAATACTAGAGGAAGAAATTATATGAATGAAGTATAATATCAGAAGAACTAATTTATTACTAAAGATGAGCAGATTGATCTACGCAGCATCGAGTTCAAGTCGAATTTCCTGAAATCTCGGTTCAACGCAATTTCAAATGTTTTGAAATTCAATTTGCAGTTTGCAAAAAAAAACTTGCCCGGCACCATTTTCCATACTGCTGAAGCATCAGAGAATGGGCTAACACCATTTTACATTGCAGCGTGGGCTTCCTCACAATGCCATGCAGCTATAACATCTAGCGGATTATCAAACCTTGTACAGTGGTGGTCAGTACCTGGGACATCATAGATTAGCGGTTCCCATTGGAACACAGTTTGTACGGCAGAGTCTCTCCTGTAGAATGTAAGCTCTTATGGTCAGTGTTGTCCTATCTTTTTTTCTTATACACTGTAAACTCTTATAGTCAGCGAGATCATCTCTCTCTGTTGTAGCGTGTAAGCTCTTATGGTCAGTGGGGTCCTCTCACTCTCTTATAGAGTGTAAGCTCTTATGGTCAGTGAGGTCCTCTTTCTTCTATAGAATGTAAACTCTTATGGTCAGTGAGGTCATCTCTCTCTGTTGTAGCGTGTAAGCTCTTATGGTCAGTGGGGTCCTCTCACTCTCTTATAGAGTGTAAGCTCTTATGGTCAGTGAGGTCATCTCTCTTCTATAGAATGTAAACTTCTATGGTCAGTGAGGTCCTCTCTCTCTCCTGTAGAGTGTAAGCTGTTATGGTCAGCGAGGTTCTTTCTGTCCTGCAGAGTGTAAGCTCTTATGGTCAGTGGGGTCCTCTCTCTTCTGTAGAGTGTAACCTCTTATGGTCAGCGGAGTCTTCTCTTGCTCTCCTCCCGACATGTCTGTGAATTTTGTGGATATCCCACTGATTTAAAAGGACTTAATGTAATACTTAATTTCACCTGTAATGGGGATGTAGGTAAATTAAACACTTGCAGCTTGATGACCCTACTGTTAATCTCTGATTGTGGCAGCAGACCACCCTGTGATCATTTTATCACTGGAGAACTGTCTGATGTTCACTCCCCTTTAAAGCAAAGGTCCCCAAGGTATCAAATAACTACAGTGCCATGTGGTATATCGCTGTATGTTCTGCGTCTCCAATTTTTTTTGCATTAATTTTTGTAAGTCTCTTTTTTGTATTACTCATTGGATCTTTATAAGAAAACAAATACATGCAAGATAGTGTAAGATGTCTCGACTGGATGTCTTCCAAGATGAGAAAGAACTAAGGACAGAATAGAAACAATCTGAGAAGTTAAGGAGCAAAGAAGGTAGAAGCTTCATCCACAGTATGTACTGGGACATGTCTATGAAGCATTGTATATCTGATAGTTAGCCCCATGACTGCCGTCCATAAAGCTGTCATGTCATCTGTTCCTGGAGTGAGAGCATCGGACATGGTCTATTAAACGTGATCCTGCAGCAGCCGAATGTACAGCCAAATGGAAAATTACATTAAAATAGATGATTAATAGCGGAAATGTGCAGCGTCGAACTAAAAATATTCATCATGTTTCCCCCTATATCCCCTGCTAAAATAATCCTGACATAGAGGCTTACAATGTGATGAGACTATGGCTGACTATAGAGGAACGGTATGAAATGTATGAAAATGATATGGCTGACCATAGATAAAAACCGACAAAGACCAACAAAAGTTGGAAAACCAGGGTACAGAACTTGAACAACACAGACCAAAAAAGACCCTTAAAAAAATACCTTTAATAATTTCTTTTAAAAGAAAGATACTCAATAGTACCTATACTATTGTACTATTGAGTATCTTTCTTATAAAAGAAATTATTAAAGGTATTTTTTTAAGGGTCTTTTTTGGTCTGTGCTGACCATAGATAGTCAGATGATTGGATCATGACATCATCGGATGGACCTCTGCTGATGCACCATTCCAGTCACTTGTCCACTGGAACCAATCATGGGTCTCAGTGGTCAGGAGACCAAAAATAAGATGTCATTGCTTCATGGAGACCACCGGATCAACCTGTGTTTGTTGGAGCTTTAGGAGTTAGAGCAAGTGAGTATCAAGTACTGGTCAAAAGTTTGGACACACCAGTTCAAGCAATCGTTTTCCTTGTTCTCCTTGGAATGTGCACATTGTAGATTCAGACTGAAGGCAACAAAAGCTCAAAGGAACACATATGGAAACAAGAAGTATGGGTGAAGCAAACTAAAATATGTGTTACACCGTGTACTATGATGCCAGCTTTTTCACCCCCTTGACATTATATAAAGCTGCTTTAGCAGGTCATCACCTGGAATGGATTTCCAGCAGCCTTGAAGGAGTTACAATGCTGGGCAACATGGTGGGAAAATCTGTTATACTACTGGCCAATTCTGCCTTGGACCTTGTGACAAACTAAAGTTTGCTAAATTTCTGAGTCAACTTAGGTCTGCTCCACCAGATCATTATCACTGCGTCTCCTCTGCTTCCTTAGGAATTAAAATTATTTTATGGCAATCGCTCTACTTCATCTGATGCTGTGATTCCAGTTTCTTTCTCCTGTTGCTGCTCCGCCACAACAGCTCCTAAGGTTCCACACGGATTTCCCTGCTGCATCAACGTGATGTGTTCATAATAACTACTCGATCAGACCAAATGGCATCAAGAAGTTTCCAGACTGGGTGTGACATACTATTAATCATCCTATAAATGTTCATACCTAATTCTATGTAACAATCAGCGGATCTGTACAAGGTCCTTTGCTTCTAGTATTTTTTTTTTTTAAGTCAAAGAACCCCCTTAATGATTATTTGCCTCCATATGGTTTTCACCGGCCTGCATAAAAGCCCTTTAGAACAGTGTTAAGTGAAATCTGCCCAAATACAGTAGCTTCCAAAAATATTCACACAACCTGGAATTTCACAGATTTTTTTGAGTGTTTGTATCAGTTCATGTAAAGAACATGCCTACAACTGTGAACATTTTGTTTTCTTTTTATTGTTAAGCAAACAAAAAATAGGACAAAATAACTGAAAACTTCAATGTGCATAACTAGTTACCCCTTGTGAAGAATATTCAAGATAATCCCCTGTCAATCATTGTGCACTGTTTGGCGAGTTTTACAGAGCTCTTCTATGCCCAGTGTAATTCGACACTTTTTGCAGCAAGCAGAAGGGAGGGGGCTGAGGGACAGTGAGTGACATCCCTCACAGCAACTGCAAACTGCACAGGAAGGCCCTTCCCCCAGGCCATGTGCTCTTTTGTGTAAGATACTATAATTCACCATGAGTTATGGGAATACGATACATCCCAGTGACAAACCAACTAGATTTTTGGAAACCTAACATAGTTACATAGTTACATAGTTTATAAGGCCGAAAAAAGACAAGCGTCCATCCAGTTCAGCCTATTTCTTGTGCACTGCAGCTATTCCGCAGCGTTGATCCAGGGGAAGGCACAAAAAAACATGCGGTATAGGCCAATTTACATCATTGAGGAAAAATTCACTTCCCGACACCAATCTGGCAGTCAGATTAAATCCCTGGATTAATTAACTAAGCATAAGATGTAATTTTATTGTTCTCAAGAAAGGCGTCCAGGCCTCTCTTGAACTCATTAAGTGAGTTGGACATCACCACTTCCTCTCCCAGAGAGTTCCAGAGTCTCACGGCTCTGACCGTAAAGAATCCCCTTCTATGCTGGTGCAGGAACCTCCTTTCCTCCAGACGCATAGTGTGCCCCTCGTCTTTGTCACCATCCTTGGTATAAACAGGTCATGGGAGAGATCTCTGTACTGCCCCCTGATGTATTTATACATGTTTATGAGGTCTCCCCTAAGCCTTCTCTTTTCCAACGTAAATAGGCCTAATTTTGACAACCTCTCTGGGTATTCTAGTCCCTCCATTCCCTTTATTACCTTAGTCGCCCTCCTTTGTACCATCTCTAGCTCCAATATGTCTTTCCTGAGCACCGGAGGCCAGAACTGTGCACAATATTCTAAGTGCGGCCTTACCAGCGCTTTATACAGAGGAAGAACAATGTTCTCATCATATGCCCCTATTCCTCTTCTGATGCATGCCATGACTCTATTTGCCTTCGCAGCTGCTGCCTGACACTGGGCACTCCAATTTAATTTGCTATTAACCAAGACGCCCAGGTCCTTCTCCATGTCAGATTTCCCCAACGGTTTCCCATTTAATATGTATGGGTGACTGCTGTTTTTCTTTCCCATGTGCATGACCTTACATTTATTGGCATTGAACCCCATTTGCCATTTTTTGGCCCAACTCCCCAATTTATCTAAATCCTCCTGTAGCTGTGCCCTATCCTCATCTGTATTAACTACTTAACAGAATGGGGAATGTCACCCTAGCTTTCTGCACAGTCCAGTGCATACGGAAAGGGAGATACCCGGCACAGCCTTGCGGGGGCCCATAGGAACCCAGTGCTTGGTATCCACACGAAGACACCAGATTCAGTTCCCTAGGACTGTCCAGTAAGGAGGTATAGCCCATTTTAGTTTTTGGGAGTTTTAGCTGAGAGAGACCAGGGGAGGAGATTTGGGCGCAGCCAGGAGGCAGGAGTGGGAGTGATCCTGAGGGGTTAAGAACCACAGCAGCCCTGACTCCATTGTCTTTCTCCCTTGGGAGGTCGTGACGTCACGTCATGGGGGAAAAGTCTGGCAACCACAAAGAGAGGGCCCGCAAGCCTCCCATGTGACAGCCCTTCCCACGAAAGCCAGGTTGTCTATCTGATCGGTAACTAACTCGTAATAACTGCTTTATATCTTTGGTACCCCTACCATTGTGCTTGCAACTCTGACCATTGTGTATGTATAACCCTTATGTATATAGTGTTGGTCTAGTGTGCCCTTACAGCGATTAAATATATAATTTAACCCTGGGCTATTCTTTAATCTCGATCCATGAACTCTCACGTCCGTTGTTCGGTCCAATGAACACACTACCGGGCTGGTTTCTAGCCCGATATAAGTCCGTTATATTTAATAGAAACTGGTGGCAGCTCTCCCAGGCCGACCAGGCTCTGCTTCACTGGAGCTAGTGAAGGAGCCTCTCAGCCTGTCATAGGTGTGAGCAAGTGTGGTGCCAAGTCAGTGATTGAGTGGGCCACCTCCTTTCACTCCCTGGTGCCTTCCTGTACCAGTGTGGACAGGGGGTGTCTGTGCAGAACTGTACCAATCTGACCTTGCACATCCTCGAGGGGGTGCATAACGTCACATTGATGCAAAGGGCAGATCTGTACCACGTGCTTCACCTGATGTAATTGTGACGTCGGGCGGGTGGTGTGTACGGATCCATCACAAGTGGTGGCAACAGTGGGATTCTGCGGAGTCCCTCTGGTGCCATTTCATCACATTGGTGGCAGCGGTGGGATTCTGCGGGGTCCATCTGGTGCCATTTCTTCACATTGGTGGCAGCGGTGGGATCGAGATAATAGTGTGTGTGAATATGCATTCTATACTCACACACTTCCCTTAATTCTGCCCACTCTTCCATAAAGGCCACCTCTATGGATTGTTGTGATTATTGTGGTCATATGGACAGATACTCCAGTTTCTCCTTGGGAACTGTGCAGCTCCTTTAGTGTTACCTTTGGTCTCTGTGCTGCCTCTCTGATTAATGCCCTCCATGCACGGGCTGAGAGTTTTGGTGGGCGGCCCTCTCTTTGCAGGTTTGTTGTGGTACCATGTTCTTTCCATTTGATGATAATGGATTTGATAGTGCTCTGGGGGATCATCAGAGAATGGAATATTTTTTTTATAAACCAACCCTGACTTGTACTGCTCAACAAATTTGTCCCTGACTAGTTTGGAGATCTCCTTGGTCTTCATGGTGTTGGTTGGTTAGTGGTGCATTTTGCTTAATGGTTTTGCAGCCTCTGTGGCCTTTCAGAAAAGGTGTGTATATACCGACAGACCATGTGACACTTAGATTGCACACAGGTGGACTTCCTGTCATTAACATGTGACTTATGAAGGTATTTGCCTGTACCAGAAATTTTTAAGGGCTTCATAGCAGAAGGGGTGAATACATATGCACATGTCATTTTTAGTTATTTGATCCCAAAAATTTAATTTATTCCTTAATTTTTCTCACTTCACTTCAACAACTTAGACTATTTATTGCCGATACATCACACACAATTAGATTACAAAAATATTTAAACACAGGTTGTAATGTAACCAAATAGTTAAAAAGCCAAGGGGGGTGAATACTTTCGCAAGCCACTGTAAAAGGATCTTAATACTTATTATTGACTTGATAAGTTAGTTAAACTCTGTTTACATTAGGATAGATCCATTTATCCAATTCTGTTGGATTAATATTATGTCCAGGGTGGTGTAAAAAGAAAATAAAAAGATACTTACCTACGGCATTGCGGCCCCTGCCCACCACTGGTTTCCTCACTTTTTCTTCCAACGAGGGACATCAATTGAACTCAGCCGCTTGAAGAAGCTTCCAAGTTGGAAGAAACAGTTATCATATATACATATATACAACCCCTGGCAAAATTATGGAATCACCGAGCTCAAAGAATGTTCATTCAGTTGTTTAATGTTGTTGGAAAAAAGCAGATCACAGACATGGCACAAAACTAAAGTCATTTCAAATGGCAACTTTAGGGTTTTGAGAAACACTAAAAGAAATCAAGATGAAAAAAGTGGTACTCAGTAAGGGTAATTTTTTTCAGACCAAGCAGAGGGAAAAAAAAATATGGAATCACTCAATTCTGAGGAAAAAATTATGGAATCATGAAAAACAAACACACAAAAGAACACTCCAATACATCACTAGTATTTTGTTCCACCACCTCTGGCTTTAATAACAGCTTGCAGTCTCTGAGGCATGGACTTAATGAGTGACAAACAGTACTCTTCATCAATCTGGCTCCAACTTTCTCTGATTGCTGTTGCCAGATCAGCTTTGCAGGTTGGAGCCTTGTCATGGACCATTTTCTTCAACTTCAACCAAAGATTTTTAATTGGATTGAGATGCGGACTATTTGCAGGCCATGACATTGACTTTGTGCGTCTTCTTTCAAGGAATGTTTTCACGGTTTTTGCTCTATGGCAGGATGCATTATCATCTTGAAAAATGATGTCATCATCCCCAAACATCCTTTCAATTGATGTCATAAGAAAACTGTCCAAAATATCAATGTAAACTTTGGCATTTATTGAAGATGTAATGACAGCCATCTCCCCAGTGCCTTTACCTGACATGCAGCTCGATATCATCAATGACTATGGAAATTTGCATGTTCTCTTCATGTAGTCATCTTTATAAATCTCATTGGAACGGCACCAAACAAAAGTTCCAGCATCATCACCTTGTCCAATGCAGATTCACGATTCATCACTGTATATGACTTTCATCCAGTCATCCACAGTCCACGATTGCTTTTCCTTAGCCCATTGTAACCTTGTTTTTTTCTGTTTAGGTGTTAATGATGGCTTATGTTTAGCTTTTCTGTATGTAAATCCCATTTCCTTTAGACGGTTTCTTACAGTTTGGTCACAGACATTAACTCCAGTTTCCTCCCATTCGTTCCTCATTTGTTTTGTTGTGCATTTCCTCTTTTGGAAACATATTGCTTTAAGTTTCCGGTCTTGACGCTTTGATGTCTTCCTTGGTCTACCAGTATGTTTGCTTTTAACAACCTTCCCATGTTGTTTGTATTTGGTCCAGATTTTAGATACAGCTGACTGTGAACAACCAACATCTTTTGCAACTTTGCGTGATGATTTACCTTCTTTTAAGAGTTTGATAATCCTCTCCTTTGTTTCAATTGACATCTCTCGTGTTGGAGCCATGATTCATGTCAGTCCACTTGGTGCAACAGCACTCCAAGGTGTGATCACTCCTTTTTAGATGCAGGCTAACGAGCAGATCTAATTTGATGCAGGTGTTAGTTTTGGAAATGAAAATTTACAGGGTGATTCCATAATTTTTTCCCTCTGCTTGGTCTGAAAAAATTACCCTTACTGAGTACCACATTTTTCATCTTGATTTCATTTAGTGTTTCTTAAAGCCCTAAAGTTGCCATTTGAAATGACTTTAGTTTTGTGCCATGTCTGTGATCTGCTTTTTTTCAACAACATTAAACAAGTGAATGAACATCCTCCGAGCCCGGTGATTCCATAATTTTTGCCAGGGGTTGTGTGTGTATATATATATATATATATATATATATATATATATATATATATATATATATATATATATATACATACATATATGTATATATATATATATACTGTGCATATATATACATACACATATATATATACAGTTATATGAAAAAGTTTGGGCACCAATATTAATCTTAAGCTTAATGTTTTATAAAAATTAGTGTTTTTGCAACAGCTATTTCAGTTTGATATATGTAATAACTGTTGGACACAGTAATGTTTCTGCCTTGAAATGAGGTTTATTGTACTAACAGAAAGTGTGCAATCTGCATTCAAACAAAATTTTACAGGTGCATACGTATGGGCACCCTTATCATTTTCTTGTTTTAAATAATCCTACCTACTTTTTACTGACGTACTAAAGCACTTTTTTTGGTTTTGTAACCTCATTAAGCTTTGAACTTCATAGCCAGGTGTATGCAATCATGAGAAAAGCTACTTAAAGTGGCCACTTGCAAGTTGTTCTCCTGTTTGAATCTCCTCTGAAGAGTGGCATCATGGGCTCCTCAAAACAACTGTCAAATGATCTGAAAACAAAGATTATTCAACATAGTTGTTCAGGGGAAGGATACAAAAAGCTGTCTCAGAGATTTAACCTGTCAGGTTCCACTGTGAGGAACATAGTAAGGAAATGGAAGAACACAGGGACAGTTCTTGTTAAGGCCAGAAGTGGCAGGCCAAGAAAAACATCAGAAAGGCAGAGAAGAAGAATGGTGAGATCAGTCAAGGATAATCCTCAGACCACCTCCAGAGAGCTGCAGCATCAACTTGCTGCAGATGGTGTCACTGTGCATCGGTCAACTATACAACGCACTTTGCACAAGGAGAAGCTGTATGGGAGAGTGATGCGAAAGAAGCCGTTTCTGCAAGCACGCCACAAACAGAGTCGGCTGAGGTATGCAAAAGCACATTTGGAGAAGCCAATTTCTTTTTGGAAGAAGGTCCTGTGGACTGATGAAACCAAGATTGAGTTGTTTGGTCATGCAAAAAGGCGTTATGCATGGCGGCAAAAAAACACAGCATTCCAAGAAAAACACTTGCTACCCACAGTAAAATTTGGTGGAGGTTCCATCATGCTTTGGGGCTGTGTGGCCAATGCCGGCACCGGGAATCTTGTTAAAGTTGAGGGACGCATGGATTCCACTCAGTATCAGCAGATTCTTGACAATAATGTTCAAGAATCAGTGATAAAGTTGAAGTTACGCAGGGGATGGATCTTTCAGCAAGACAATGATCCAAAACACTGCTCCAAATCTACTCAGGCATTCATGCAGAGGAACAATTACAATGTTCTGGAATGGCCATCCCAGTCCCCAGACCTGAATATCATTGAACATCTGTGGGATCATTTGAAGAGGGCTGTCCATGCTCGGCGACCATCAAACTTAACTGAACTGGAATTGTTTTGTAAAGAGGAATGGTCAAAAATACCTTCATCCAGGATCCAGGAACTCATTAAAAGCTACAGGAAGCGACTAGAGGCTGTTATTTTTGCAAAAGGAGGATCTACTAAATATTAATGTCATTTTTCTGGTGAGGTGCCCATACTTATGCACCTGTCAAATTTTGTTTGAATGCAGATTGCACATTTTCTGTTAGTACAATAAACCTCATTTCAAGGCAGAAACATTACTGTGTCCAACAGTTATTACATATATCAAACTGAAATAGCTGTCGCAAAAACACCAATTTTTAAAAAACATTAAGCTTAAGATTAATAGGGGTGCCCAAACTTTTTCATATAACTGTATATATATACAGTACAGACCAAAAGTTTGGACACACCTTCTCATTTAAAGATTTTTCTGTATTTTCTTGACTATGGAAATTGTACATTCACACTGAAGGCATCAAAACTATGAATTAACACATGTGGAATTATATACTTAACAAAAAAGTGTGAAACAACTGAAAATATGTCTTATATTCTAGGTTCTTCAAAGTAGCCACCTTTTGCTTTGATGACTGCTTTGCACACTCTTGGCATTCTCTTGATGAGCTTCAAGAGGTAATCACTAGTGTTGAGCCACCCCCGTAGTGTTCGAGTTCGGTTCGGTTCGTCGAACACCCGTGTGTTCGCCGAACTGTTCGTCGAACACCTTCGAACACCGTTAAAACCAATGGCAGGCAAACAAAAACACATAGAAACACATAGAAAACACCTTCAAAGGTGTCCAAAAGCTGACAAACTGCTCAGAAGACACAACTAACACATGGAAAAGTGACAAGTACATATAGTCATGCGAAAAGAAAAGAGGTGGAGGAGTAAAAGGAGGGTGAGACACAGATATAGGCATGTCATGCCCTTCTAAAATCCAAAAAGTGAGAAGCCAAGACGGCCAGTCCGCTCCTGCCCGTGCCACCTCCGTGTCGCCGGGTTTGTGCCAGAGCCGCGGTGAACCCTGACGGCCAGCCCCCCTCTCCCAATACTGGTGCCTGTCCGCTGGTGGGTCCAGAGAGCCCCCCTGTGGTGGAGGCAGCTCTAAGCTTTTTAATTTAAATTGTCCCTCTAATTTGAATGAATACACTTTAAATCCATTTACAAGGATCTATTGGAGGGCAAGTCTCATGCCAGCAGCCGCGTAATTCCAGCTCCAGTAGCGTCCACTAAAGCTGCTGCAGTTAAAAAGCTTTTATAAGGATCGAGCTCGGCTGTCCACCGCAAGGCATCCTAGTGCCAGTCCCAGCCCCTATGCCTTGGGGTGCCTCCTGATGCTCTTCACTGAGTATCCCGTGGTCCCGAAGCATTTCCTTTGAAAAAATTAAGTGTCCAAACTACAGGTGGTGTAGCTTGCTTAACAGCCGGGATAATCCGCTGACTAGCAGACACTGCTACTAGGCACAAAGTATTTCCTGGGCTAGATGCAGTTAAAAATTTGTAAGTAGATACTCTCGTTGGATGCTGAGAAAGCATTCCATAGAGTCTCCTGGCACGCCATATATGATTCTCTTAAAAAGCTTGGGGTAGGGGTCTAGGGGACCCTTTTATAGCCAAAATCACGGCCCTGTATCACAATACGTCACCTAGGCTGAAGATAAATTGCCGTGGGGCAGGGCGACCAATATGCCCCTGAGATGGGCACGACAGTCCCTGTCCCTGGCTGGAGTGGGGGGAGGGAACACTGAGGAAGGGGAACCCTGCAGTGCAGGAGCAGGGAGGAAGCAGTTCCTGGGTGCATTGAGAAGGGAGTATAAAAGGTGGGCACCATCTTAGTTCAGTGCAGAGAAGTCTGAGCAGAAGTGGCAGGGAGCAGGGGCTCTGCATGAGCTCTGCTCCGGAGGCGGGCCTAGTAACAGAGGCCCAGGCCTGCAAGAGGGAGAAGGAAGGAAGAGGAGCGGAGAAGGCTCCAGGAACGAGGAATGAAGGGATCCCAGGGGTGCGGACGGGCGAGTCGCCACCGCACGCCCGAATCCACCTGCGTGGAGGGGTCAGGCCAAAGGGGGAGACCGGTCCCCGAACTAGTGGAGGCAGGAAACGACCCTCAGCTAGAAACCGGAGGCTCTGACATTTTATGTGGCGCAGCCCCTTGCTCCACCCGCTAGGAAGGCACCACATAGGGTCAGGGAAACTGGCGCCAAGTTTACCAAGAGGAGGCCCGAGGCAGCCGGACAGAAGTGTTGGTAAGAAAGGCCAGACAAAGGACACACAAAGGGGGTCCTGTGAAGCGCTCCAAAGTTATCTGGGAGTTGTCTGAGCCCCTCACCTGGTGAGCACAGTACAACGTGGGCAGCCGTTACCTGCAGACATGGTCTGGATAATAAGAACTGTGAGTAAAGGCCCTGAACTGCATCACTGACTCCGTGTCGTTACTGCTGCTGCCCTGCACCATCACCCCCATCCTCCGCATACACTGCCCTGAGGCTATACTCCTCCCGTGGGGAGTTATGCTACGCTCTGCTGCACCCACAACACCAGCCTTAGCGGTCTGCCCTGTAGCGGCGGTTCACTCTGACCGCAATCCACGGGTGGCGTAGTCGGACATTTAAACATCAAAACCACATAAATAGTTCCGCCACTGGTTTGACCGCCCTGAGCCACGGAACCGGATCGCCGCCACGAAGACTACAACCACCAGCATCCACCAAAAAGGGTCCGGCTCCGGGTGTCCCAAGGCCCAGGGGGTGCGTCAGAACATTTTCATCACCTTTCACAATCACCAATGGGACAAGGCAGGGATGTCCTCTGTCCCCTCTCTTATACATCCTAGTGACGGAGCACCTGCTCTCATCAATTCGCCATAACCCCAATATTAGGTGGATTGAGGTGGGAGGCACCGAGTACAAGTGCTCTCTATTTGCTGATGATGTCCTAGTATATATCACTCAATCACATATATCCATCCCTGCTGTTATGGCTGAAATAGATCACTTTGTTACATGGTAAAATTTTAAAATCAATGCAGCGAAGTCTGAGGCCCTCGATGTCTCCCTCCCTAAATCCATATAGGATTTATAGGACCAGATGACCCAGGAGGTCCCTTCCAACTCTACCATTCTATGATTCTATGATTCCATGATTCCATCCAGTCCAACTTTCCCTTTGCCTGGCCCTCACAGGGTATCAAATACTTAGGAATTCCTATTCATAGAGACCTCTCCCATCTATGTTATCTTAATTTTGGGCCCTTTATTGAACAATTCCATACAGACCACGGTTGGCAAGTTAGAACTGTAAGATTCACTACGTGAACCACTGGTGTTTTGTGGAAAAGCACATGTACATGTACAAGCACATGTACACCGCGTTCCAAATTATTATGCAAAAAGTGTTTAGGAGTGATAAGGGAAGAATTTGTTTGTTTGTCAGTTAAACTCATTGATGGTGATGTGTGTCAGGGCTCTTTATATCACTGTAAGCAATTGCAGACACCTGTGCTAATTAGTTTGGCAGGTGTGTCCAATGAAAGGCAAGACTACTTAAGAAGGCTCTCTCACATTATTAAGCAGCCTACATTTTCTGCCAAAATGGGATGTGTCGGCTGCTGAGAAGCAACAAATTGTGGAGTGTTTAGGTCAAGGCATGACTACAATCAACATTGTGCGATGATCAGGATGAAGTGTCTTGGCAATCAAGAAGTATGTAGCTGATTCACAGTACACACGTGTGCGTGCTGATAAGGGCAAATTGAGGACTCTTTCCTACAGGCAATTACGTCAGGTTGAAAGAGCAGCGGCAAAAAAGCCTTGTCATAGCAGCAGACAAGTTTTTGAAGCTGCTTGTGCCTCCAACGTCCCCCGAACAACAAGATGCAGGGTCCTTCAGAGGTTTGCAGCTGTGCATACGCCATCCTGTCGACCTCCTCTATCCACTTCACACAAGCAGAAACGGCTCCAGTGGGCCAAACATTACATGAAGACTGATTTCAAAACTGTTTTGTTCACGGATGAGTGCCGTGCAGCGCTCGATGGTCCAGATGAATGGAGTGGAGGATGGCTGGTTGATGGACACCCCACGCAAACACAGCTACAGCGCCAACAAGGAGGAGGTGGAGTAATGTTTTGGGCTGGAATCATGGGGAGAGAGATTGTCGGCCCCTTTAGGATCCCTGAAGGCGCTAAAGATGAACTCCATAATGTATGTGGATTTTCTCAAACAGCACTTCCTGCCATGGTTCAAGAAGAAGAACCGTGTATTTCACAGCAAGATCATTTTTCTGCATGATAATGCACCATCTCATGCTGCACATAAAACATCTGCATCTCTGGCTGATATGGGCATAAAAGGGGACAAACTTATGGTGTGACCCCCATGCTCCCCTGACCTCTACCCCATTCAGAACCTTTGAAGCATCATTAAAAGGAGTGTCTATGATGGCGGGAGGCAGTTCACATCTAAGCAACAGCTCTGGGAGGGTATTCTGTCCTCATGCAAAACAATTGAAGCAGAAACCATCCAAAACCTGACAAATTCAATGGACGAGAGAGTTCAGAAGCTCCTTTCGAACAAGGGGTCCTATGTGAAAATGTAACATCACCTAGAATAAAGTTTTGAGTTGAAAACTGTTTGATTTCAGTTTCTAACAACCTGCTAATGCTTATAATTTCAAAAATGACCATTTTTTTGGTCTTTATTAAAATGAAAAGGTTGATCGAAAAGTTTGGGGGATCTAAGAGTGTGGCAACCCAGTAGTCATGATTACTTCGAATTCTGACAATATGAGGGTCATGCTGCAGGTAGTGCAGCAAGAAGGCACTTATGTGTCTTGCGCATCTCGGAGCCCCAAAATTATTTTCCGGGCTAGATGCAGCTAAAAATTATTTTTAATTTTAAATCTGGTGAAGCTTATTATAGATGGCCTAATAGGATCAGTGCTGCACACTGCTACAAAGCCCAAATTATTTTCCAGTCAAGATACAGATAAACATGATTAGTAATTTGAAAGCTTAAAACGGTTGGTAGGGTGATTTTAACCAATCATCAAGCTTTTACTCTCCCCAGGATGACACAGGGGTAGAAAAGTCGTTTCGGATCCATGATTTGTTCATCTTTATGAATGTGAGTCTGTCTACATTATCAGTGGAGAGCCGCGTGCGCTTATCTGTCAGCACACCACCAGCAGCGCTGAACACACATTCAGACAGAACGCTGGCTGCGGGGCATGACAAGATCTCCAAGGCGTAAGTGGCTAGCTCCGGCCATTTATCCAGATTGGAAGCCCAAAAAGAGCAAGGGTCCAGTGACACAGTCGTGGCTTCAATGTTTACTTGGAGATACTCCTGTACCATCGTCTCTAGGCGTTGACTATGTGTCAGACTTCTTGTCTCCTGTGGCCTTGCAAAGGATGGGCTAAAAAAGTGGTGAAATGATTCCGCAAAATTGATGTTACCAGCAGATACTGTGGTTCTGTTACGGTTTGAGTGCTGAACACTTGACGGTCCCACGGTTGGCAAGTTGGAACTGTGAGATTCACTACGTGCACCACTGGTATTTTGTGGAAAAGCACATGTAAGATTCTGCAACAGTCTCTGCTGATACTCCTGCATGCGTGCATCCCTTTCTATGGCAGGAATAATTTCTGCAAATTTACTTTTGTACCGGGGATCTAACAGTGTGGCAACCCAGTAGTCAGGATTATTTCTAATTCTCACAATTCGAGGGTCATGTTGCAGGTAGTGCAGCAAGAAGGCACTCATGTGTGTTGCGCGCACCAAGTCCCTGTTGTGTTGGTGGCGAGGTAACAATCATGCTTCCTTCCTCTGTCCTCTCCCCCCAACCTCGCACAACAGAAATGTGATCAAGGTCTCCCTCATCTGATGAGTCTTCCATCAGTTCGTCCTCCACTTCTTCCTGGGCTCCTGCACCTTCCTCACTAGTTTGGCTGCTACCATGCGCCCTGGTAAAACTATCTCCCCCACCCTCACATGCCTGCCGCCTTGGTGCTGCCGACCGTCTGGACCTTGCAGATGTTAGCCCTTCCGCATACAACTCCTCCTCCTCTACTTCCTCCACCTCCTCTTGTGCCACCACCTGACTCCGAATTCTGTTTAACATGTGCTCCAGCATGTAAATCACCGGAATAGTCATGCTGATAATGGCATCGTCAGCACTAAACATCTTCGTCGCCATTTCAAAACTGTGCAGAAGGGTGCATAGGTCCCTGATCTGAGACCACTCCTCCAGCGTGATTTGCCCCACCTCTGAATCTCGTTGGCCCAGGCTATACGTCAGAACGTATTGCACCAGGGCTTGTCGGTGCTGCCACAGTCGCTGCAACATGTGCAGAGTTGAATTCCACCGGGTAGGCACATCGCATTTTAGCCGGTGAAGTGGCAGGCCCAACGACTTCTGTAGAGATGTAAGTCGCTGAGCTGCGGGATGCGAACGGCGGAAGTGAGCACACAGCGACCGTGCCCTCTGCAGAAGGCCATCTAGTCTGGGATAGTGGGCTAAAAATTGCTGGACAACCAGGTTCAACACGTGAGCCATACAAGGCACGTATGTGACATTGCCCCGGCGAAGGGCCGCACCCAGGTTTGCAGCATTGTCGCACTGCCTTCCCTGGTTTCAGGTCCAGTGGAGACAACCATTCATGAAATTGGTTCTCCAGAGCTGACCACAACTCCTCAGCTGTGTGACTCACATTTCCCAGACATTTCAATGTAAAAACCGCCTGATGACGTTGAGCCCTACTGCCAGCATAGTAAGGAGGTGTGCAGGATCCCTTCTGCGCAGTTAGAAAGCTTGTGGCATGACCAGACAGGCTTTGGGTGCAGGTGGAAGACCGAGAGGAGGTTGAGGAGGCAGAAGCAGTGGAGGAACTTTGACATAAAGAGGATTGACGCACAACTCGTGGGGACGGCAAGACTTGGACAGCAGCCCCTTGTCCTGCTGTCACCATAGTTACCCAGTGCCCAGTCAGCGACATGTAACGCCCCTGTCCATGCCTACTCGTCCAAGTGTCTGTGGTGAAATGCACCCTGTCACACACAGAGTTTCTCAAAGAAGAGGTGATGTTGTGTGCGACATGCTGGTGGAGCGCAGGCACACCTTTCTTTGAGAAGTAGTGCCGACTGGGCATCTGGTACTGGGGCACTGCGACGGACATAAGGTCTCGAAAATCCTCTGTGTCCACCAGGCGGAAAGGCAGCATTTCTGTAGCCAAGAGCTTGCAGATGGTGAAATTCAACCTCTTAGCTTTCTCATGGCTAGGAGGAAATGGTCTTTTACTTGTCCACATCTGAGGGACCGAGGGCTGGCTATTGTGCTTAGACGGGGTTGATAAGGGTGTCCCCGGCAAACTGCCGGTCTGTGAGGAAGATGCAGGCGGACATGTTAGGTTGCCTTGATCCAAAGGTGGTGCTATCGATGTCGGACAGCGCTCAAGACCAGCTGGTGTTACCACCTCCAAAGAAAATGATGACCTGCCAATCACGCTGGCTGTTGCGGGTAAAGAGGTGGCAGGTCTGCGCCCCAAAACAGGTGTGACTGCTGTCCCCCCAGTCACAGAGGATGAAGAGGCCGCGGATGCACAAGATATGGCAGACGGTGGTTGGCCCGGCCGGCTAGGCCGCATTGTAGCACACTGAGCTTCCCACTGCAACTTATGCTTCATGTCCATGTGCCGGTTCATGCATGAAGTACTCAAACTATGTATTTTTTGGCCTCTACTTAGCTTTTGCTGACAAATGTTACAGATAACACGAGTTGGGTCATCTTTATCGATCTGAAAAAATGCCCAGGCTATGCAAGGCTTAGCACCCATGCGACCTGAAGAGCCACCACGACTTGTGGTGAGAGGCAGAGTTGTGTTTGAGGATGCAGTTGTTGACGTGCTTCCAGTACTACGTCTCTGTCCAGGAAGGCGCAACCTGACCTCGTCGTCACTAGCATCTTCCTCCACCTCCTCTGCTGACCTCATCTCTTGGCTGACTGTGGGTTGACAGTAAGTGGGATCTCCGACCTCATCATCATCACCCTGTGCGTTATCACACCCGTCGTCCTCAGAGCCAACCTGTTCCTGCCCTGACAAAAAACTAAAGTTGTCGCTCCAATCAGGTATTTGAGTCTTATCATCGTCTTCCTCATTGTCTCCACCAACAGGAGTTACAGTTTGGGAATGAGGGTCTACATTATGGTCAGAACCTTCTGCGTCTGGTCCTGGATCCGACTCATAAAGATTCTGGGCATCAGTGCAGATCATTTCCTCGTCTGGATTCACAGAAGCGCTGGAGTCGACCTCTGATTCCCAGGCTATAGTATGAGTAAACAGCTCTGCAGACTCAACCATCTGTTCTACCTCATACTCAGACGGGCAGCTGGAGATTTGGGAGCTGTGAGGAAGCAAGTGCGATTTGGGTGACACCTTTGAGGACTGGAGTATTTGTGATGTTGAAGTTGATGTGGAGGAGAGCCCACTTAAAGGAGCACTTGATATCCGTTGAAGCACCTGCTGTTTTTGTGCCTCATCTGGAATTTGTAGCGATTGGCGTGGCCGTAAGAAAGGGATCTTATCACATTGTCCGCTAAAAGAAGTAGACATTTTAGTTTGGCTGGAAGATGGTCTTTCTTCTGCACCTACCCCACGGACACAACCTTTTTTCCCCTTCCCAACACGCCTATTCCCCTTTCCACCAGCAGCAGGCCTTTTTCCACTCATTTTGGTGGTTAACTAATTCACAACTCTGGAGTTGTTTGCACAAAAAAACAATGGATGGTAACCGAGCAGAGCTGAGTGGCCAAACTGTGGTATTAGGCCAAAACTATTGGCTGGGTTAGATGCAGAAAAAAATTATTTTTAATTTGCAACCTGATGGAGGTCAGTATAGATGGACTAATAGACCAAGTCCCACACACCGCTAGAAGCCCAAATATTTTTTCAGAGCTAGATGCAGAAAATTTTTTTATTCAATTTGCAACCTGATGGAGGTCAGTATAGATGGACTAATAGACCAAGTCCCACACACTGCTAGAAGCCCAAATATTTTTTCAGAGCTAGATGCAGAAAAAAATTATTTTTAATTTGCAACCTGATGGAGGTCAGTATAGATGGACTAATAGACCAAGTCCCACACACCGCTAGAAGCCCAAATATTTTTTCAGAGCTAGATGCAGAAAAAAATTATATTCAATTTGCAACCTGCTGGAGGTCAGTATAGAAGGACTAATAGAACAAGTCCCACACACTGCTAGAAGCCCAAATATTTTTTCAGAGCTAAATGAAGAAAAAAATTATTTTTAATTTGCAACCTGATGGAGGTCAGTATAGATGGACTAATAGACCAAGTCCCACACACTGCTAGAAGCCCAAATATTTTTTCAGAGCTAGATGCAGAAAAAAATTATTTTTAATTTGCAACCTGATGGAGGTCAGTATAGATGGACTAATAGACCAAGTCCCACACACCGCTAGAAGCCCAAATATTTTTTCAGAGCTAGATGCAGAAAATTTTTTTATTCAATTTGCAACCTGATGGAGGTCAGTATAGATGGACTAATAGACCAAGTCCCACACACTGCTAGAAGCCCAAATATTTTTTCAGAGCTAGATGCAGAAAAAAATTATTTTTAATTTGCAACCTGATGGAGGTCAGTATAGATGGACTAATAGACCAAGTCCCACACACTGCTAGAAGCCCAAATATTTTTTCAGAGCTAGATGCAGAAAAAAATTATTTTTAATTTGCAACCTGATGGAGGTCAGTATAGATGGACTAATAGACCAAGTCCCACACACCGCTAGAAGCCCAAATATTTTTTCAGAGCTAGATGCAGAAAAAAATTATATTCAATTTGCAACCTGCTGGAGGTCAGTATAGAAGGACTAATAGAACAAGTCCCACACACTGCTAGAAGCCCAAATATTTTTTCAGAGCTAAATGAAGAAAAAAATTATTTTTAATTTGCAACCTGATGGAGGTCAGTATAGATGGACTAATAGACCAAGTCCCACACACTGCTAGAAGCCCAAATATTTTTTCAGAGCTAGATGCAGAAAAAAATTATTTTTAATTTGCAACCTGATGGAGGTCAGTATAGATGGACTAATAGACCAAGTCTCACACACCGCTAGAAGCCCAAATATTTTTTCAGAGCTAGATGCAGAAAATTTTTTTATTCAATTTGCAACCTGATGGAGGTCAGTATAGATGGACTAATAGACCAAGTCCCACACACTGCTAGAAGCCCAAATATTTTTTCAGAGCTAGATGCAGAAAAAAATTATTTTTAATTTGCAACCTGATGGAGGTTAGTATAGATGGACTAATAGACCAAGTCCCACACACCGCTAGAAGCCCAAATATTTTTTCAGAGCTAGATGCAGAAAATTTTTTTAGTCAATTTGCAACCTGATGGAGGTCAGTATAGATGGACTAATAGACCAAGTCCCACACACTGCTAGAAGCCCAAATATTTTTTCAGAGCTAGATGCAGAAAAAAAATATTTTTAATTTGCAACCTGATGGAGGTCAGTATAGATGGACTAATAGACCAAGTCCCACACACTGCTAGAAGCCCAAATATTTTTTCAGAGCTAGATGCAGAAAAAAATTATTTTTAATTTGCAACCTGATGGAGGTCAGTATAGATGGACTAATAGAACAAGTCCCACACGCTGCTAGAAGCCCAAATATTTTTTCAGAGATAAATGAAGAAAAAAATTATTTTTAATTTGCAACCTGATGGAGGTCAGTATAGAAGGACTAATAGAACAAGTCCCACACACTGCTAGAAGCCCAAATATTTTTTCAGAGCTAAATGAAGAAAAAAATTATTTTTAATTTGCAACCTGATGGAGGTCAGTATAGATGGACTAATAGACCAAGTCCCACACACTGCTAGAAGCCCAAATATTTTTTCAGAGCTAGATGCAGAAAAAAATTATATTCAGTTTGCAACCTGATGGAGGTCAGTATAGATGGACTAATAGAATGATGCTATGCCCAAAAGATTTTACTTCACTAGGTGCAGTAAAAAAATTGGTATTCTATACACAGGTGGTATATCTTGCAACACAGATAGGCTACTCCACTGACTAACACACTCTGCAATAGGCCAAAAAGGATTAGCTTTGCTAGATTCAGCCAAATGCTGTGAAAAAAACTTGCACAGCACTGGCACAGACCTGCCTGGCAAAAACTGATAGGAACTGATGTAACCTAGTCCTGAAAAGGACTCCAATTACAATTAGTCTTTACTCCCACAATCTATCTATTTAAGAGCACAGACCTGCTTGATAAAAGTCGTAGGAAATGCTGTAACCTAGTCCTTAAAAGGACTGCAATCACAACTATTCCCTACTCCCAAGCTATCTGTATATTTGTGCGAAAATTGGCTTGAAATTAACAAGGTATAGCGCACACAGCAACAGCGGTGCCGTCTAACACGCAGCTGCAGCAGTGAGAAAATGGTGGCGACGGGGAAAATGGCTTGGCCTTATAGGGCAAGGACATGTGACATACACTGCCAATCACACATGCCCTTGCTTGTGTGAAAAAAAGCACTTCGCTCCGTGTGTGCGCTGCTGATAGGCTGACAGATTGCACCTCCCCACTGCAAATGCGGGAAAGAGAAAAAAAAATGGAGATCTTCATTGTTCCTGCAGAGATCCATCCCCTGCCCCTCCCCCCGCCCCGCTGTACACTCAAACTGCGTATTAACATTAATTTTCATCATTACTGAGAAAAAATCCAGTTATGATTTTGGTGCACGAACAGTTATCGAACATAACCTCGAACAGCCGAATTTTTCTCAAATTGTTCGTGTTCGCCGACCGGCTCGAACACCGCCCAAAACAGCTCGAATTTGAGATTGGCGAACAGTTCGAGTGGAACAACGCTCATCTCTAGTAATCACTGGAAATGGTCTTCCAACAATCTTGAAGGAGTTCCCAGAGATGCTTAGCACTTGTTGGCCCTTTTGTCTTCACTCTGCGGTCCAGCTCATCCCAAACCATCTCGATTGGGTTCAGGTCTGGTGACTGGAGGCTAGGTCATCTGGCGTAGCACCCCATCACTCTCCCTCTTGGTCAAATAGCCCTTACACAGCCTGGAGGTATGTTTGGGGTCATTGTCCTGTTGAAATATAAATGATGGTCCAACTAAACGCAAACCGGATGGAATAGCATGCCGCTGCAAGATGCTGTGGTAGCCATGCTGGTTCAGTATGCCTTCAATTTTGAATAAATCCCCAACAGTGTCACCAGCAAAGCACCTCCACACCATCACACCTTCTCCTCCATGCTTCACAGTGGGAACCAGGCATGTAGAGTCCATCCGTTCACCTTTTCTGCGTCGCACAAAGACACGGTGGTTGGAACCAAAGATCTCAAATTTGGACTCATCAGACCAAAGCACAGATTTCCACTGGTCTAATGTCCATTTCTTGTGTTCTTTAGCCCAAACAAGTCTCTTCTGCTTGTTGCCTGTCCTTAGCAGTGGTTTCCTAGCAGCTATTTTACCATGAAGGCCTGCTGCACAAAGTCTCCTCTTAACAGTTGTTGAAGAGATATGTCTGCTGCTAGAACTCTGTGTGGCATTGACCTGGTCTCTAATCTGAGCTGCTGTCTACCTGCGATTTCTGAGGCTGGTGACTCGGATAATCTTATCCTCAGAAGCAAAGGTGACTCTTGGTCTTCCTTTCCTGGGGCGGTCCTCATGTGAGCCAGTTTCTTTGTAGCGCTTGATGGTTTTTGCAACTGCACTTGGGGACACTTTCAAAGTTTGCCCAATTTTTCGGACTGACTGACCTTCATTTCTTAAAGTAATGATGGCCACTCGTTTTTCTTTACTTAGCTGCTTTTTTTTGCCCTAATACAAATTCTAACAGTCTATTCAGTAGCACTATCAGCTGTGTATCCATCCGACTTCTGCACAACACAACTGATGGTCCCAACCCCATTTATAAGGCAAGAAATCCCACTTATTAAACCTGACAGGGCACACCTGTGAAGTGAAAACCATTTCCGGTGACTACCCCTTGAAGCTCATCAAGAGAATGCCAAGAGTGTGCAAAGCAGTCATCAAAGCAAAAGGTGGCTACTTTGAAGATCCTAGAATATAAGACATATTTTCAGTTGTTTCACACTTTTTTGTTAAGTATATAATTCCACATGTGTTAATTCATAGTTTTGATGCCTTCAGTGTGAATGTACAATTTTCATAGTCATGAAAATACAGGAAAATCTTTAAATGAGAAGGTGAGTCCAAACTTTTGGTCCGTACTGTATATAGAACTGGTTTTTTTTCGAGGAGAAGAAGGGGGAGTCTTAACATTTTTGAAAATTAGATGCATTTCACAAACATGTAGAAAAAGTCTTTGAGATGTCTTCTATCATTCTAGGGTTAAATTCTCATCTTTGCATAATTTCACACAACATTTAACTAGTTCCTACTGATGAGCCTGGAGGTTTATAATAAAAGCTAATTAGAGTCAGATAATATGAACGGCCCGATGTGCTCACATACGTAATTAGTCAAAATCCTGAAATCACAATCCACTTATCGTAATTTATGTGGTTGGAAAAATAATTATCTCATTTACAGCATAAAGTAAACATGGCCCGAAAAAAAAAAAAGAGAGAAAAGTGAAAAGTCCCTATTAGTAGCGGCAGAGGAAAGAAGCGGAAAATGTGAGTAAAGCCCTTGTGGGATTTTATTTTTGTCATCAGTTTGGAAGCGGCTAAGGGGAAAGTTCTGACATCCTCTTATATCCGCTACTGATTCCATCCAAGCAAAACACAAAGCAACCAGTGTATGTGACAATGTGAGGACTTACCACCAAAGGAGAATAAGTGAACATTTCCAAAGTCCACCCAGTAGGGTTAAAAGATTTTTCCAACCAAAAATCAAAACTTCACTAAACCCTTAGTCATCATTTTACTGATGTATATTGTAGGAAGTGCCCACTTCTACAAGCCACCCTATTTCAAGAAATGAGTCCCATATTGTACAACCAAGAAAGGAGAGGTGGGTGCGCATGCGCAGTTCCAAAAATGGTCGAGCATCATTGCTTGGCTATTTTAGCAACTCATAAAAGTGAATAGACACAACAGAATACAACCAACTCACCATTCTCTTCGATAAAAGTTCTGAAATTAGCTGAGCAAGATCATTCTCATAGAAGTGTATAGTGAGCCTCACATGCGCAGCCTCATCTACATTCTCAGTGACTGAGTTGGAGTGACAGGAAAAGAATCTATTAAACTATATGGTTGTGTGAAATAAAATATATCATTACCTTTTGGTAAGCTTTTTTTTTTTTTTTTGACAGCCCAATTTTACGACGCTCACCACTTGTTTTTGTTGGGAGCTTCCTGATTTGGTGAACTCCAGACTTCAGCGCTAAACTTCAGTTCCAGAATGCAATTCTTTTGCTGTCCTGTTCATCCCAATATACCCATCTTAACTGTCGCTGTGGACATTATCAGACATAAGCTCTATGTCTCACTGCGCATGCGTAGGACATAGACTGTGCACATGCGCTATAAGAAACAACTCTCCAGACTGCCTACGCATGTGATGTCACTCTTGATGACACATACATTTAGGGAAGAAACCAGCAAGCTAAGATCGTGTGCTGGGTGTACAGCCCAAAATCACACACATCAGCGTCAAAGGGTAGGGAGCGTCACCTGACCACTATTGTGATCAATGGATCCATAAAAAATTGTGAACAAAGTAAAATTGTTAAGATGTTCTAAACTACTGTTTACATTGATTACTTAAAAAAGTAGCTCCAAGGAACCCATCTGTGGTCCATTTTTGCGCTTTTGCTTTTCCTTCTAATCTTCTGACAGCCGTAACTTTTTAGAATTGTCAATGGAATATCTGGTATGGGAGCCTGTTTTTTTTTGAGGAACAAGTTAAAGTTTTGAAGGACACCATTTACTTGACTATATATTACACTAAAAATAGGAAAAAAATTCTAAGTGGGAGGAAATATTGAACCAAAAAAAATCATTGTTCTCTAGTAGTGAAGAGCGAGCATTAAAATGCTCGGGTACTTTTTACCCGGCTCGAGCAAATCTTAACACTCGGGTGCTCGACCCGAGTAACGAGTATAATGGAAGTCAATAGGAAACTCTAGCAATTTTCCGGCGGTCCCCTTCCCTCGGACATCTGGAGGGGTCTAAAAATTGCTAAAATCGATGGAAACATCACAGAAATGGCATGGGAACAGCATGGGGAAGACCCCTGGAAGCATCTCTGAATGCCAGGTCACTGCTATGAACTATTGTCAGACTATTACGCCACTTTTACCGACTGACATTAAAATATACAAAAACAAAGCTAAAAATGAATTTTCCTGGAAAAAAATGTTAAGAAACATTCTTTCCAGAATAATGACTTGTATATAAGGCAAAATAAATAAGAGAAAAAAAATGCTCCTCCACACCTTGGGCTATGTTCACACGTAGTGTTTTTGCTGCGTTTTTGCACGTTAGCATTGCTTTCAACAGTAAAAAAACACTCACCAGTAAATATAATTTTAACATTTTACTATTTTATCTGGCCATGTGGTGTGTGAGGTGAGACATGATCAGACACATCCTGTTTCATTTATGAAGGAAGGACTCTGAAAGTCCCATTTTTTTTTTCAGGGCCAACAGTCGACCCTCACTATTTGTAGAGAGCCATCGGGTGGCCCTTACTATTGTTAGAGGGCCAGCAGGTGGCCCGCACTATTGTCAGAGGGCCATTCGGTGGCCCTCACTCAAATTTCAGAGGGCCAGCTATCATTCAATATTTTTAGAGGGCCAGCATCCAGCCCTCACTAAGCATTTTTAGAGGGCCAGCATCCGGAAATACTTTGCATAGCTGTATGCTGCTACTGCAATATAATGTATCCATCTTAGGTGGTCAGTTTTTCTTTTTTGGATATATTCTGTAAAGTTTGAAACTTGGAGTGCCAGCAGGCGGCCTTCACTATTTTTCGACAGCCAGCAGGCGTATGGTGGACTGATGAGCCCAAGATAGAGATTTTTGTTAAAGCGCATCACTCAACTGTTTACTGTAAATGGAATGAGGCCTACAAATAAAGGCACTGGGTGCCTTGACTGTGTGCAAGGCATAATGAAATGTGAAGCTTCCCAAAGGATTTTGGGTCATAATGTAATGTCTAGTGTTAGAAAGTTGCGTTTGCATCCTAGGTCATGGGTCTTCCAGCAGGACAATGACCCCAAACATACTTCAAGAAGCATACAAAATGGATAGAAACAAAGCACTGCAGAGTTATGAAGTGGTAATTCCAGCTCCAGTAGCTTAAAGTCTCCCACCACTACCTCTTACATATATAAGATACAGAGAAACTGAGAATGACACATTAGATCATTACATTTTGTTAACTTTGAATAGTTTCTGTCAAATTTGAAAAATTTCTGCCAACTTCGATGAATTTCTGTCAACTATGATACATTTCTGTCAAGTTTGATTAATTTCTGAGTACAGATCACCGTAAAAATTATGAATCGGTCAATGAGTGTATGGAAAAAAATCAATCTAGTGGAAAATCAGTGGAAAATCTAGGAAAAAAATCAATCTTTGGAAGAGATACATGTGACCAGAATGAACACTCATTTCCAGCAGATGTTGCCACATAGCACCTGTCGCTATTGTAAATGCAGCTAACAGCGGTATTAACAGGGAATAGAATAGTTTTTTTTGCAGCAGCATGGAGTATAAGGCAATAATCCCTGGCTGGATGCGTGTAATACACTATCCACAGTGCGATAGCTCACCCACAACATGAATTTCAGATAAGAGAGGTAATATTTTAGAATAAGAAATAGATTTTAATTGGCCCCGAAGGGTTCTTTTTGGTACGTGGCAGCACCAAACTGTGAACGAACACAAACAACCCTGCCTGCTTTGATGAATTTCTGAGAGCACATTGTATTAAAAAACATGAATCTGTCAATGATTTTTTGAAAAAAGCAATTCCATCTCTGTGGAAGAGATGTATGTGACCAGAATGAACACTAATTTCCAGCTGGTGATACCTAGCACCTGTCCCTATTGTAAATGCAGCTAACAGATGTATCAATAAGGAATAGAATAGATTGTTTTGCAGCAGCACGGAGTATAAGGCAATAATCCCTGGCTGGATCCATGTAATACGCTATCCATAGTGCGATAGCTCACCCGTACATGAATTGCAGATAAGAGAGGTAATATTGTAGAATATAAAATAGATTTTAAATGGCTCCGAATGGTTTTTTTTTTGGTACGTGGCAGCACCGAACTGTAAACGAATGCAAGCAACTCTTCCTGCTTTGACGAATTTCTAAGTGCCGACTAAATTAAAAAACATGAATCTGTCAATGATTTTTTTGAAAAAAAGCAATGCAGTTATGGATTGTAAAGAGATGTACAGATCACGGTTAAAAATTATGAATTGGTCAATGAGTGGATGGAAAAAATAAATCAAGTTATGCACCGTGGAAGATATGTATGTGTCCAGAATGAACACTCATTTCCAGCTGACGATACCTAGCACATGTCCCTATTGTAAAAGCAGCTAACAGCTGTATCAATAGGGAATATAATAGATTTTTTGCAGCAGCAGCATGCAGTATAAGGCAATAATCCCTGTCTGGATCCGTGTAATACGCTATAGCTGCGATAGCTCACCCGTACATGAATTTCAAATAAGAGAGGTAATATATTGTAGAATGAAAAATTGATTTTAACCTGCCCGAAGGGTTTTTTTGGTATGTGGCAGCACCAAGTGCAGCATGAGTGCAGACTATATTAAAAAATATTATGAATCTGTCAATGATTTTTTTAAAAAAAGCAATCCAGTTATGGACTGTGGAAGAGATGTATGCGACCAGAATGAACACTCATTTCCAGCTAATGATACCTAGCACCTGTCCCTATTCTAAATGCAGCTAACAGCGGTATTAATAGGGAATAGAATAGACTTTTTTCTTGTTTTTTTTTAGGTTGCAGCAGCATGGACTGTAAGGCAATAATCCCTAAGCATAGTGTGATAACTCACCCGTACACGAATTGCAGATAAGAGAGGTAACATTGTAGAATATATAATCGATTTGAATTGGCCTTCCCATTATTAAGGAGTACTGCCAAAAATTATGACACACTCAAATACCACTTTGTAGAGACATAGTGAAGGGCCTCAGAAAAATTCTATTAAAAATTATTAAGGAGTGGGTCTCCTTTGACTGTTATTGTGTATGCAGTAATTGCAAGGGCTGCCAAAAATTTGTATGCACACCCATACCACTTTGAAGAGACGTAGTGGAGGACCTCAGTCAAATTTTTTTCCGATTATTAAGGAGTGAGTTACTAAGTGCATGGGCTGAAAAACATTTACCCATGGGGGGTATACATTAGAGATGAGCGAATATGGTCGGCGAATGATTGCAAGTTTCAAATTCGGCACGAATATGGCACTTTTGGATCCGCGTTTTGTTTAACGAGCTTCTGAGCAAAAATTGGCAAAATTCGGCCCCAAACATGAACATGGCCCCGGAATTTTCCCAAGCAGCACTAATGCCATAAGTGAGATCACTGGAGCTCTCAGCTGATCATCAGTTGTTTGAAATCAAGTGACCTCAACCCCAGCAGCGCAGCAATGTACACTGACAGGAGTGATTACACTCCTGTCAGTGTATACAGTGCTGACTTCTAAAGCAGTGACATCAGTGATTGCTGGTGTGACTGCTGTAGAAGTGACCCGGATAGCCGTGGGATACTCTGATTACGTCATGATGGCGGACAGTTGAGGGATATGGTTGTTTTTTATTTTGTTTTTTTCTTACTGGAGACGAGGGATTCGGGGACTGGGTGAGTAATAAATATATTATTAAAACCGTGTGGAATTTTATTTAAATAAAACACTTTATTCTGGCTGTGTCTTTATTGAAAAAGCGTCGTAGACCTTTACTACGAGGTTATGGGGGCTTCATGTCAGCCGCCAATACAAGGCTGACATGAACCCCAACCGTATTACCCCACTCGCCACTACTACACGGCAGTGGGAAGAGTGAGGCTAAGCACCAGAATTGGCACATCTTAAGGATGTGCCATTTCTGGGGCGGCTGAGGGCTGATATTATTAGCCTCGGAGGGGGCCAGGATCCATGGCCCCTTACCTGGCTATTAATGTCAGCTCACAGCTATCTGTTTAGCCTTTGCTGGTTAGATTTTATAGGAGGATCCTACGTAAAAAAAATTCTGGGGTCCTCCTGCAATGTAGTCAGTAAAGTCTAAGCATACAGCTGTGAGCTGTTATTAATAGCCAGAGAACATTTTTGGCTAATGACCCCGGCTACTAATATCAGCCCCCAGCGGTTGGCTTTCCCTCTGCTGGTTACGAAAATGAAGCGGGAGCCCACGCCATTTTTTTTATTTAATTCTTCATTTTATTTAATTTATAATAAATCCCATGCCCACTGTGCTTGTTTTTAACACTGCGTAAACGTACCCGTAGCATGTCAATTTCTGTAGCGGAGACGCAAGTCTCTGCTGCAGATTTTGACCGATTGAAATGTCATTACATGCAGTGGATCCGCATGTACTGGTAAAACAAATGCGGCATTAGAATGCAGAATTTTGGATGCAGCAAAAAATATTCACCCCTAGTCCAACGGTAATCCAAGGGTTAGGGCATGTGCACACGATCCGGACAAGCAGCGCTTTGGATGCAGTATACTTTATGCTGCATCCAAAGGGCTGCATTCTATTGAACGCAGGTGAATCCACATGTGTTCATTGAACCATTCACCGCATTCAATACATTGTACTGATCAGATTTCTCTTGCGGAAACTGGCGACTCTGAAAGAGAAATTGACATGGTGTGGTCTTGAAAGACGCACCGCATGTCCGTGTTCGCAGGCACAGATGATTTCCACAAATCCCATCCACTATGCTGTAACGTCTGGCGCTGCGGGTTTGACATTGCATAAGCACGCACACAATATCAAACTCGCAGCGGCTTCTCATCGTGTGCACATACCCTTAAAGCGATGTCCCTCGTTTCTTTTTTCAAATATCTTTATTTAGCGCCAAAAAACATTCCTTGACAATTTTTTGACTTGCAGATTTGGTACAGAAAATAATCTTCAGCATTTCAATTCTCTGTGCATTGAATGCACTGAAAAAAAACGCATCAAAAATTAAGACAAAAACGCAGCTAAAACGTACGCAATAAAATGCATCAATATCACGGTAAAATCGCGGCAAAAACGCAATGTGTGAACATAGCCCTATTTTGCAAAAAAGCATGCAAAGTACAAAATCCTGATAAAAAAAAACAAGATGTGTGCTTGAGATTTCTGGAATCTCATAGACTTTGCTGGTACTGTTAAACGCAGCAGAAATTTAGCATAAAAAAATGCTGAAAAAATGCAATGTGGGAACATGTCACTTCTTCCACCGTTTTTCACCCATTGGAAATAATGGGTGGTGAAAAAAGGCTGGAAAAAAGCACCAAAAACGCAGGTGTCAGTTTTTCCAGCGTTTTTTGTGCCAAAACCTGATAAGATCAGTGAAAAAAACGCACTAAAAACGCAGCAAGAAAGCAAGAAAAATCTTGAACAAACCTTCCTGGCAAGACATTAAGATTTGCTTCAGAAAAAAAAGCAGCAAAAATGCATTGCTTTTGTTCTGCGTTTTTTTTTGTGCACATTTGCTGCTGCGTTTAAGGCTATGTTCACACACGTGTTTTTTTCTGCTGCAAATCTGCTGCAAATCTGCTGCTAACTTTTCTCTGGCAGGAAAACAGCTACGTTAAAAATGCAGGTTTTTGTTGCTGCAAAAACGCAGCAAAAAACTCACCAAAACCTGCGTTTTTAACGAAGCTGTTTTAGTACCAGAGAAAGTTAGCAGCAGATTTGCAGCAGAAAAAAACACGTGTGTGAACATAGCCAAAGAAGTGACATGCTCTATTTTCCAAAAACACAACCAAGTCACAAAATATGCAGCAAAAAAAAACCATGATGTGTGAACAGAGAATTCTGGTTTCTCATAAACCTTGCTGGTACTGCAAAACGCAGCTGAAAATTTGTATAAAATATTCTGCAAAACCCAACGTGTGTGAACATAGCCTTAGGGCTCCACTTAACAATTTCCTTCTGACACAAATCAATTACAGGATTGTGAATAAGCAGCCATGGAAGTACCACCCTAGCAGCTAAATTATCCAAAACGGGAGATGGATTCAGAGTGAAGTTCTCCCACTTAGAGAGTGAATTCCACCATTACCCGTTTGACCCAATTCTGAAGTAACGGTGTCTTGCCAATAGCAAAAAATTTAATGGGTCTTTCCAAGCTGTCTCTGAACCTAATAGCTCAAAAACAATAATGTTACCTGCAGACCCTCAATCAATGAAAGCCAATGCTGATAACACCTGATTCTTGAAGGATAGCAACGTATTAGGCACTACTTTATCAAAGGAGAAAAAAAGGTACTTGGAAGTCTGGGTGACCTCCTCAACAATCACCCAGACCTAGGCATTTCCCAAAGAGTTGCTTGCTTGATGATTAGTTTGACAGTTCTTTAGAAAATGTCCAGTGAGACCACAGTACAGACAGAGTCCTAGATGGTTCCGATGTTTCCTTTCCACAGCACGAGAACTGGCAACTCCAACCTCCATCGGCTCCACCTCAGGTAAATGAACATGC
The DNA here is from genome assembly GCF_046119375.1 of Phyllobates terribilis. Taxonomy (NCBI): domain Eukaryota; kingdom Metazoa; phylum Chordata; class Amphibia; order Anura; family Dendrobatidae; genus Phyllobates; species Phyllobates terribilis. Next base: position 63,452,188 of record NW_027362763.1, on the reverse strand, counting down.
TCCGGGGGAGAACAAAAGGCACCCTACTGCTTACCACATCTCTTGTGAATTCTGCAGTCCATCTGTATGGCCTGGGTCATGCTCTCCCCAAAAGAACAATGGGGAGCAGCATCCTTAAGATCTTCGAAACGGCCCCTATAGAATTGGCACCTGAGGACTGCATCGTTCCACTGAAACTCAGTTGACCATTGATGGAATTCGGTACTGTGCTGCTCCCCTGTGTCAAATTCATGATCTTAGCCTCCGTGACCTAGATTCTGTCAGGTTCGTCATAAATTACACCTAAGGTGTCAAAGAAAGTATCGACAGAAACCCATCTGAGAGCCCCCTCCTAAAAGGGACTAAAATTATTCCTACCTGCTGGGACTCAACTGGTTTTTTTCTCTCCTGAAAATTATTCAGGAAGGGCCAATACAGGTTCTGGAGAGACCAACTGTACGTCTGAGGGTACAGACATTGCAGCCATATCCGGCTGCGAAGAGCTATAAGGAGCTTTTATCAAACTAGATACCTGACCCTGTAACTGCAATTGCAGCAATTCAAGATTACAGTATTCTTTAGCTAGATCCTGAATCATTTGTGTCATATTCGCCACCTGATCACAAAACATGTGAACTACTTCCATACTGGAAAAAAGAAAAAATGTAATGGCCACTCATAATGTGAGTCACTTCTCATGGACAAGCCTTAAGGCGGGGAAGTCAAGGAGTCCAAGGTCAAATGCCAGGAAAGTACGTCAAAGACAAAAGGGATAAGACAAAGGAATAGTCAAAGGCAAAGTCCCGGGTCAGGCAATAAAAGTCAGAGTACGTCAAAGGCAAAAAGAATAATACAAGCGAGTACTCAGAAAGGTAAATCTAAGGTCTGACAACAAAGATCATTATATAAGAACACAGAGCAACACACCACCGAATAAGGTCACGACTGGTAATGGTCTGACCATTGCCAACCAGCTAAATAGCCAGGTAATCACCCTGAACGGACACCTGAAGGAAACCCTGCAGGCCCCGCCAGATTGGGCAGCTGAGCTGTCACTCACAATACTGACAGCCCAGCACACCTCTGATCCTATAGGCCAGCTGAGCTGTCACTCACAGCGTCCTTAGGACACCGTAAGTTGTGTAATCGTGACAGGCAGGCAATTTTGGACTCTCGCAAATCAAATTGTAGAATTCAATTTTGCTGGGTCCAGTCAATGTCCTAAAGCTGGACATGAATTCTATTTGCAGAATATCAAGTTGCTCATCTCTAAAACTTGCCTGTTGTGTCATCTGTGGAACAAGAGAAGGGATTTCTACATATTCCCCAGTTATAAATCAAAAACAATCGGCAGAGTGCGCGGCATCTTAGAGGAAATAGGTGGCATGTAGTGCCATCTGCCGGCAACTCCTGACAATGTTAGGACATAACCTCGTCCTTATTAGGCTTCTTGAGTCAAACGAGCACAAATTCTTCTCCATTCATTTATCCATCAGCCGCAGTTACAAATAATCACAACAGGCTCTGGCTGTAGAAAGCGAGCGCTGTCTAACCGGACATGACAGAGCAACAAAGGATAAACAACAAACAGATGGAAAATGCCGGCCTCAGATTACAACAACACGATACGGAAAATGCATTGGATACAGATTCATGTAATTGAATAAACAGATTGTATCAAGGAGAACCCTGGAATGTGCATGTCATGTCCTGGCAGCAGCAAACGTGCGGGAACACAACCTCACCGCCATGTAAGGTTCAGGTAAGCCGAGCCTCCACGACAAGCTTAAAATGGTACATTGTCATGGTATATGATCAATACTCATCGGTGAGACACTGGCCATTCTGATCTTTGCTCAACCTTCACTACAAAGGTTTTCCTTTATTTTAAAAGTTATTGTCAATGGTTCCAGTGTGGGGTAAGAATAAAAATCCTATTCTCACCTTCCGAACCGGCGCCTCACTATTCTGTCCTCTGATTGTCTTGGCTATCAAGTCAGACTTCAGCAACCTATGTCCATTTGGAAGCTGTACAGAACAGTAAGTATAAGTCTTAGTATTAGGGTTAGTGGCCAGTGAGAAATTTGCTATATATATATATATATATATATATATATATATATATATATATATATATGTATTTATAATTATTTTTTTAATTTTTTGAAGATATAGTGATGTTCCACATTGAAAAATGAAAAACAACTTGATTTAAACAATAGGTTATTTTCTAATGACGGATTTCCTTTAAATCAGAATTTCCTAACTGTAAATCATATTTTTCTTCCCAGACAAGCCCCTGGTGGAGTGAGTAAGCACCTGTCTGTCCATTTGTATTCTGGCTGAAATAAATCTTCATTTTATATTAGACGGTTTCCTTTAATATAGTCTCGGACACTGGTGATAGAGAGATGTGTACGCTGCACGACGCCGCTCCGAATGAGTCCAGGAAAAATACTGGCAAGAGACAAAGTAATTAATGGACAATTCATCTTCAGGCCTTGTGTCCTCTCTTACATGGACTCTGGACTCAGATTACTGGAGAATTTAATGAGGATGAAACTCGATCGCTGGATATAGAGAGAACATTCATTCTCATGTTCGAGGATATAGTCAGGAACACTAGAAAGATGGACTTGAAAAAACAAAGCTGTTTTCTTCATAAGAGTTTTCCCCCCGAGACCGGCCTGCCTTGTTTCTATTACAGTATGTAGTTACAAAAGCTATTTTGGCCATTTGCATTTATCCAAAATCAGCTCCACATTTGTCCCAAGATATTATCCCTCAATAGAAGTGATCTACAATAGCAGATGTCAAGAGGTCCATCTGGAGGAAGTGGACCTTTTGGGTTGCAACATTTTGTGATCAGCCCATTGCAAAAAAAAACAACTTTGGTCAATGTAGGGATTGTCCGGGCTCTTTATCCTGAAAGAAGAGAAGCTTTTGTCACAGAAACCTTTTGAGATGAATGATCTACCCTTATCCAATTCCTTATTATCCTACCTAATCCCTTATCCAATCCCTAAATACCACACCTAATACCATATCCAATCTGTTATTATCCCACCTAATCCCATATCCAATTCCTTATTATCCCATCGAATCCCTTATTCAATCCCTAAATACCCCACCTAATCCCATATCCAATTCCTTATTATCCCATCTAATCCCTTATCCAATTCCTAAATACCCCACCTAATCCCTTATCCAATTCCTTATTATCCCATCGAATCCCTTATTCAATCCCTAAATACCCCACCTAATCCCATATCCAATTCCTTATTATCCCATCGAATCCCTTATCCAATCCCCAAATACCCCACCTAATCCCTTATCCAATTCCTTATTATCCCACCTAATCCCTTATCCAATCCCTAAATACCACACCTAATACCATATCCAATCTGTTATTATCCCACCTAATCCCATATCCAATTCCTTATTATCCCATCTAATCCCTTATTCCATCCCTAAATACCCCACCTAATCCCTTATCCAATCCTTATTATCCCATCGAATCCCTTATTCAATCCCTAAATACCCCACCTAATCCCATATCCAATTCCTTATTATCCCATCTAATCCCTTATCCAATTCCTAAATACCCCACCTAATCCCTTATCCAATTCCTTATTATCCCATCGAATCCCTTATTCAATCCCTAAATACCCCACCTAATCCCATATCCAATTCCTTATTATCCCATCGAATCCCTTATCCAATTCCCAAATACCCCACCTAATCCCATATCCAATTCCTTATTATCCCATTGAATCTCTTATTAAATCCCTAAATACCCCACCTAATCCCTTATCCAATTCCTTATTATCCCATCGAATCTCTTATTAAATCCCTAAATACCCCACCTAATCCCTTATCCAATTCCTTATTATCCAATCTAATCCCTTATCCAATCCCTAAATACCCCACCTAATCCCATATCCAATCCCTTATTATCCCATATAATCCGTTATCCAATCCCTAAATAACCCACCTAATCCTTTATCCAATTCCTAATTATTCCATCTAATCCCTTACCCAATCCCTTAATATCCCATCTAATATTCTGAAACTAGCCCTAGATATTAATTTTGGTAAAAGGCGAATCGCCTCTTACCTGATGGCATCTCTGGCTCTTGTTTTGAATAATTGACCTGATGTGACTTCTTGGTTGCGGTGTGATTCACACATGACGTAAAGACAGGCCGGCTAATGAGAAGAAGAGTCATTGATGCCATCAAATAATATGCAGTGTTCAGCACACCCATCTGGCGGCAGCAGATTCCCGACTCTGGACCAGGCCCTACAAATTGATACGCCCACCTGTAGTATTGAGTCTTGTCTCCAGAGACCTCTTTGTGGTATCTTGTTGCTATCCTGTCTTATTTAGGCAACCAGCAGAACAATATAACTGTCTTCTGCCGTTTAAAGATAATAAAATGACTCTGAAGACACTGTCTCACTCTATACAGCAAAGCAGAAAGCATGCAACTACAGGATATTGTACATTCTCCAGTGGAATATTTCTGGATTTTTTTTTAATATGGATAGTCACATAGCATAAAATCTTATACTGACACATTATCTTTAAGACAAAAATTTAAGAGGTTTCCAGGGATCCTATCCTTAGCCAAATCCATGAATACCAGATCAGTGGGGATGAAATGATAAATGCATTGTGTGAAGGTGTACTGACCAAATGAAATAAACAAGTGAAGAGGCCACAATTCAGTTCAGAATTCAAACAGCTGGTACAACATCAAACCCTCACCCATCTGATATCGTAAACCCATATAATCCCATTAGGTTAATCATAATGATTCAATTCTAAACATAATTGAAAACAATTACATTTCTCAACACTGAAATTTAAACACCAGGAAGGAAAAGTTATGGAGTTGATGGAAATCTCAGGATGGATAGAGGTTATTACTGAGGAAGGTTCTGCAGCTGAATTTACTTGGGCAAATCATCAAGATCCGCTGCTGGCAGCTCCTTTTGTAATCACCGACCAATGATGTCCCAGATGTGCTCGATGGGAGACAAGTCAGGAGACAAGTCAGGAGACACTTCAGCAATGGAAGCCCATTTAGACAACACAGGCTGCTCATAGTAGGACAGGCAACATGTGGCCTTGCTTTGTTGTATTGCAAAGTGGTTCCTGGGACGCTTTGGAGAAACAGCTTCACCACTGGTTTGATAATTTGCCCAAGTGCATTCAGCATGGCAGAACCTTCCTCAACTCTTCTTCAGGTGAGAATCTTCGTCCTCGTAGGGCTGGTTTTAGGGGGCCAAACAGATGATAATCCGATGGGGCAAGATCAGGATTATAAGGAGGACGATGTAGCACAATGTTGTCATCAGTCGTAGATGTAGATGGGCGACCAGCTCCTTCTTCATGGCTAACACTTGTGCGACCTTCCTTGAACATCCCCATACATTCATACAAACGTGTTCCCGACAAAACACTTTCCCCATTCTGTGCACAAAGTCCTCATTAAGTATGGGTACCAGACATCCTCAAACCACAAACATGAAATCACTGCACATTGCTCGTCTTTCATGCAAATCATCAGTGGGGTAGCCATTGTTTCTTCCACCGCAATCACAAATAAACTGACGCAACACGTTCCAGCCTGCGCAGCAGTGACCGGAGAGACAGCGACCTCGTACGGTAAGAGCTGATAGCACGGTGCGACCAACAGAACTTTTACTATGACCGAAGTGAGGGAAAAAATTTTGGACACACCTTAGTATAAAATAAACCTATTCTACATAAAAAAAATATATATATAAAAAAAATCACATTATTTTTTTTTTATTTAACAGTATTGGTAGGATGTAAAAGTCAAATCCATTTTCTCACAGAGCCTGAGAATAATGTTGCTGTTTAATGGAATTTTTTTTTATGGTTTCCTTTTAACTATCAGCAAGGAAAAAAAAACAAGAAATGGCGACAGGGGAAATACTGGCTTTATATAGCGCTGTACCTCACCTTTCCCCCAGTTCACATGGTAACTGGTTATAGTCTATTCCCCTGCAGTAACATAAGGGTGACTTTCCCTACAATGCAAAGTTTTTTGCAGTCGCCGTTTTCAGGCGTAGTCCTCGTAGCCACCGTGTCTGACAGGTTGTAAGATTTTAAGAGTTGCTAATGCTACTGTTGTGTAGGCTCCTTGTATTAGCACGCTGCCTCCGAATGTCTGCACATCCTGTGTGACCATGAATGCTCCGGTTGTGCTGAGGAACGAAAGTCTATCCAATTAAATGTAAGGCACTGCCAATTAGGCTCTGGAGCCATCATCCACACCAGATTAATTATGGGTAAAATATTTATCGACTTCAACGACGCGAGACGGCCAGGTTTATCCTGAGCGGAGAAATTGTACTATAAAAAAAAGAAAAAAAGAAAAAATTAATGAGTTGGAACAACTTAAGCCAAAAAACAATTAAAAAGTCACCGAGGAGCAGACTTCAGTGCCGCGATATGACTGCTCCTCCATTTAGTCTTTCTTGTCTCAGGTGATAAACTAAAATATACCGAATGTTTCTCTAGGGGCCATTGGCAGAACTCGATCGTTTAACCACAGAGCAATGAAATCCACAAGTTTGCAGTTTTATTTTCCACTTGCTCATACTGTTGGTGACCCCATGAACCTATGTTTTCTTCTTCCTCCTGGATATGCAGGTTTGGGAACTTGCTTGTCTTAAACTTTTTGCCTTTTCTTGCGTTGAAACTCCAAAGCATGAAGCAATTTCAATCAATCGTTTTGAGTTTGCACCTCCTGTATAGAGAAATGTGTCTCCAAAGTTTCAGAAAACCATCCATATTATTTTGAAAACACAATGCATTGATGGGGTTACCCAGACTTTAATAATCCTTAGGGTATGTACACATGCTGAGTATTTGCAACAGTTTTCTGCTCCAAAAACCACATTGTTGGAAGCAAAAATGCTTTGTAAATACATGCATTTTTCATGCGCTTTTTTCCCATTCATTTGAATGGGTGAAAAATGCTGAAAAAAAAACCTTGAAAAAATTGACATGCTGCAAATATTAATAATAAATGAAGGTCTCACAGTTCACCCTTACATACTATCCTCAAAATACACTGTGTTCCAAATTATTATGCAAATAATATTTTCTCAGATTTTCCCAAATTACCTATATGAATTGCAGTCATTGTAATTTTCCAGTCAAATAACTATTAGAGTACAATTGAAAGGTTTTTGTACAAACCGCCTATGATAACAGTATATTTTTAAAAAAATAAAAAACTCAAACTGCACTCAAAATGCATGTTCCAAATTATTATGCACAGCAGAGTTTTCAACCTTTTCATTTTAATAAAGAACAAAAAAATGGTCATTTTTGAAATTACAAGCATTAGCAGGTTATTACAAACTGAAATCAAACAGTTTTCAACTCAAAACTTTATTCTAGGTGATGTTACATTTGCACATAGGACCCCTTGTTCGAAAGGAGCTTCTGAACTCTCTCGTCCATTGAATTTGTCAGGTTTTGGATGGTTTCTGCTTTAATTGTTTTGCACCAAGACAGAATACCCTCCCAGAGCTGTTGCTTAGATGTGAACTGCCTCCCGCCATCATAGACACTCCTTTTGATGATGCTCCAGAAGTTCTCAATGGGGTTGAGGTCAGGGGAGCATGGGTGCCACACCATAAGTTTGTCCCCTTTTATGCCCATAGCAGCCAGAGATGCAGATGTGTTATGTGCAGCATGAGACGGGGCATTATCATGCATGAAATGATCTTGATGGTCCAGATGGATGGAGTGGAGGATGGCTGATTGATGGACACCCCATGCAAACACGGCTACGGCGCTAACAAGGAGGAGGTGGAGTAATGTTTTGGGCTGGAATCATGGGGAGAGAGATTGTCGGCCCTTTTAGGATCCCTGAAGGGGTAAAGATGAACTCCATAATGTATGTTGAGTTTCTCAAACAGCACTTCCTTCCATGGTTCAAGAAGAAGAACCGTGTATTCCGCAGCAAGATAATTTTCATGCATGATAATGCCCCGTCTCATGCTGCACATAACACATCTGCATCTCTGGCTGTTATGGACATAAAAGGGGACAAACTTATGGTGTGGCACCCATGCTCCCCTGACCTCAACCCCATTGAGAACCTCTGGAGCATCATCAAAAGGAGTGTCTATGATGGCGGGAGGCAGTTCACATCTAAGCAACAGCTCTGGGAGGGTATTCTGTCCTCATGCAAAACAATTGAAGCAGAAACCATCCAAAACCTGACAATTTCAATGGACGAGAGAGTTCAGAAGCTCCTTTCGAACAAGGGGTCCTATGTGCAAATGTAACATCACCTAGAATAAAGTTTTGAGTTGAAAACTGATTGATTTCAGTTTGTAATAACCTGCTAATGCTTAGAATTTCAAAAGTGACAATTTTTTTGTTCTTTATTAAAATGAAAAGGTTGAAAACTCTGCTTTTTTAAAAATATACTGTTATCATAGGCAGTTTGTACAAAAACCTTTCAATTGTACTCTAATAGTTATTTGACTGGAAAATTACAATGACTGCAATTCATATAGGTAATTTGGGAAAATCTGAGAAAATATTATTTGCATAATAATTTGGAACACAGTGTAGGTCTGCCTTTTAATTCTATCGATTACAATTGGTTCAAATCAATTTTCAAGACTGTGTCCATCGACCATGTCAGTAATCTTTGACCACTAGACATGAGCCCTGTGAACCAATTCCTCAGACAGCTGACCTGGTGGTTCGCACCAACTCCACTACTAGTATGAAGAGATGTCCGCCCTCTCCAGAGAATCTAGTGAGATGTGAGTGACGCGCCCCCTGGGCCATATTCTTTAGGGGAATACCCGGAGCCGGATCAGATGGGGGTTGTAGTCTCCGAGTGGCTGTGACCCGGTCCGTGCCCAGGGTGTCAAGCTCAGAGTATGTGGCAGTCCTACAGATGTTACAAAGTTCATTATGTCGACTATGCCACCCGTTGGATTGCGGTCACTACGGCCGCCGCTGCAGCAGGGTCCGCTGAGGCTGATGGTGTTGGTGCAGCTTTAGATAGTATAACCCCCAACGGGAGGGGTATGGCCTCAGGGGGTCAGGTGCAGAGGATGGGGGTTGTGGTGGTGCAGCGTAGATGACAATTAAAGACAGAGTCGGGTTGTGCAGTTCAGGGTGTTTACTTACTGCAGATATTCCGGTCACTCCGGCCTTAAGTGACCACCCGAGCCGTGCTGCGTCCACCAGGTTCTGGATTCAGCCAACCCCCAAGCAAGTCCGGAGCGTGTCCCTGAGCCCTCCTTCTTGTCCTTTCTTCTGGCCGTCCCCACCAGGGATCCACCTAGGTCCAGCTCCCTCGGGCCTTCTGTTGGGAGACCCTTGGCCTTGGGTTCCCTGACCCTACACGTGGTTTGCCTTCAGGGTAGATGTGGTGGGTGGCCGTGGCAGATCCTGCCCACGGCCTCCGGTTCCTGGCTAAGGTGTGCTGTAGCCTCTGCCAGCTTGGGATCCGGTACCCTGTTGCCGACCCTTCACCCTATTAGCTCTCTTATGGGCTCTTGGGGTCCCCTCTGCGCCTCTGGGTCTCTCTCTCTTCTCCTCTCTCACTCTGGCTGACTGGCTGACTCCTCTCTGCAAAAGACTGACAGACTGACCAGCCTTCTACAAAAGACTCCTCTGCAAAGACCCTGTCCTAAGATGGTGCCCACCTTATATACTCCCTCTATGTGTGAGCTCAGGTGACCAGCACCCAATGAGCTCCTAACTTTACCCAGGCTGCTCCCCCTATCTGCCCCTACACTACTGGGATGTACCACCCCCCTCCCACTCCAGCCAGGAACAGACTCGGTCGTACCTGCACATTTCTAAGTGGGAGTACCGTTGGTCTGCTCCTCGGAAATGGGATGTGTGTAGTGCATGCAGCTTTCTGAGCTCAGTTCCACACTCCATCCTTACCCGGGAGTGGAATATCACACCTCTGGGTTGAGGTGCAATACCCCTGTAGCAGCCGAATCCTCAGGGTGCTACATTCCCCCCTGGTAAATCACAGCACGTCCTCGGGCTGTAAGACAAAAACATCCACAAACATACATTTTTTTTTTTTTCATAAAACATAAACATATAAAACATATAAAACATCATCAGCAGCATAATACTCTTCATATAAAACTTTTCATTATAAACATTCTTGTTTCTGGTTCCTCCGGTCACGGTGCAACTTGTGACCGGGTAAAGTGCAACAGTTTCTCTAGAAAAATGGTTTTCCTATAAAACCGGTAGGGGGCGCTTTAGGAAGCGCAACTATTTACAAGGGAATATGGCCGCTCTCAGTCCTCGGCCAGGTAATGGGAATAGGGATGACCGTTCTCAGTCCTCGGTCAGAGGGATTAGGGGAACTACGGGTAACAGTTCAATTCTCTGGTCCCAACGGGGACTATATTAGCAGCAACGGTTCACTGTGCCCCGACGGGCAACTATATACAGCTTCTACTCCGCTGTACTCAACGACGACGTCCTCCTGCTCTTTCTTTGTGATTAACTTTAGCTTCAGACCCGTCCGGGTCCTCTTGCTCCTCCTCACACCGCAGCTCCTCCTCCGTCAGGCGATGCACATGGAGGGCGTAGGGTCCTTTGGCACACTTGTGCCGGGTGAAGGTGACCTCGTCCCCTATATACAGGTCACGACCTCTGTGTCCCTCCGGTAGGTGGGACTCAACGTCTCTCCTGGTCACGAAGACGTCGCCTGGGGTGCGGTGATCTCGGATGAAGCCCCACCCGTGCTGCATATTGAACTTGATCACAGTCCCGGTGGAAGGGGGACCATGAGCTGCACGGGGACTCCTCCTGGCCCGGCTCTTCTGCTCCGCGCTCTTTATTTGGGCTTGTTGTTCCCGGACCCGCCTCTCTCTCCGCTCCCTCTCAAAGACCTCGAGCTGCTGCCGGCAGCACTCTGCACGCTCCGCTGCAGCCGCCCGGGTCTCCTGAGTGAACCCCATGAGGTCTTCTCCGGTGGGGTCCCACTCAAACTGTGCCTCCTCTAGCGGGGGCGAGATCCTCTTTACGGGCTTTGGAACCGGAATCAGGGGCTCGTCTAGGGGTCTCTCTTTCCGGAGTCGGGGATGGTGAAACTCCGGTGGCCATATAAAGGGCTGCCCATCCGGGCACGTATGCTGGGCGAACAGATCTTCTCCCAGATGCGGCACTCTTGGTTTTATGGGCGCGGTGGTGGTGGCGCCCGGGTTACCCAGGCCTTGCGGCCAGGCCTGGGGCACCTGGAAAGTGAAGGGCACCGTAAGGACGGCGGCGCCCTGGGCTACTTGGCCCTGCGACCAGGCCGGTGGCTCCGCGGAGGTAGGGGGCGCTGTTGGTATTGCGGCGCCCGGGGGTACTAGGCCTTGCGACCAGGCCGATGGTACTTCCTGCTTGGTCACGCTCGGGGTCGAGGCGTATGACGTCACAGGGGTCGCGGCCGCGGCTTCCGGTTGAGGCCTAGTCTGTGGCGGTGACGTTGCGGTTACGGGCACGGCAGGGGGTACTTCGGGCTCTGCGACGGGGAGCTGGGGCAGGTACGCGGTTTCCCGGTTTGGGGTAGAAACGTCCCCTTTACCTGCCTCCTTTCGTTCGGCTCCCTTCTCGGCGCCGTCTCCGGCCTTCAGTCCTCCTGCGCCATCCTCAGAGGCGGTCTGTCTCCTCGTCTCGGGTGGCGTGCTCCGCTGACGAGTCTCGGTCCACTGGGCCATCTCTCGGCTCCACTCCGCCAACGTCTCTCGTTGCACCCGGGCCATCCTCCGTGCGAGGCCCTCCAGCGCAGTCTGTGCACACTCCCGATCTCGGGGGAGCTGTGCCAAGACCTCCACTAAGCCTAGTGGGGTCGTTGCTTCTAGCAGGCTCCTGACCAACGGGTCGGTGCTGCTCTGCTCTCCTTCCGTTGTCTCCAGCAGGCTCCTGGCCAGCGGGCCGGTGCTGCTCTGCTCTTCTCCCATCTCCGGGTAAGCTTCTTCTGGACTCTCCTCCAGACGTCTTGTCTCCGGGTGCGCTCTCTCCAGACTGCTCCAGGCGACACCCATCTTTGCTCTCTCCTTCTCAGTCCTCCCACTTCGAGGGCGGTCCCGGGGCCACTTGGTGATTGTCAGCTCCAGGGGCAGTTCTTTCACGCTGACAGACACCTCTAGCATCACAGTCTCTGTTGGTGGGGGCGGTTTCCACTTTTGGCGCCATTTTCGGTCCTGGCCCACGATGGGAGGTGGCCTCTTGCCACCCTCTGGCACGCCCATAATGGCGTCCGCTCTTCCAAGGCGGGAAACCTTTGGAAATGGCGGGAATCGTCTCCCAGTGGCGGGAAACTCTGCAGATGGCGGGAAAAAGCTGTTAATGGCGGACAACCGGCGGGAATCGATCTGTGACGGAGTCCGATGGCGGGGACCCTCCGGAACCGGCAGGAGACTTCTTTTTGAGGTAAACTTGTTCTTTTCTTCAGGCACGCAGTACCCGGGTGTTGCGGGCACGTGATCCTGCCGACTACGCCAAAGTTGACGCGCCCCCTGGGCCATATTCTTTAGGGGAATACCCGGAGCCGGATCAGATGGGGGTTGTAGTCTCCGAGTGGCTGTGACCCGGTCCGTGCCCAGGGTGTCAAGCTCAGAGTATGTGGCAGTCCTACAGATGTTACAAAGTTCGTTATGTCGACTACGCCACCCGTTGGATTGCGGTCACTACGGCCGCCGCTGCAGCAGGGTCCGCTGAGGCTGATGGTGTTGGTGCAGCTTTAGATAGTATAACCCCCAACGGGAGGGGTATGGCCTCAGGGGGTCAGGTGCAGAGGATGGGGGTTGTGGTGGTGCAGCGTAGATGACAATTAAAGACAGAGTCGGGTTGTGCAGTTCAGGGTGTTTACTTACTGCAGATATTCCGGTCACTCCGGCCTTAAGTGACCACCCGAGCCGTGCTGCGTCCACCAGGTTCTGGATTCAGCCAACCCCCAAGCAAGTCCGGAGCGTGTCCCTGAGCCCTCCTTCTTGTCCTTTCTTCTGGCCGTCCCCACCAGGGATCCACCTAGGTCCAGCTCCCTCGGGCCTTCTGTTGGGAGACCCTTGGCCTTGGGTTCCCTGACCCTACACGTGGTTTGCCTTCAGGGTAGATGTGGTGGGTGGCCGTGGCAGATCCTGCCCACGGCCTCCGGTTCCTGGCTAAGGTGTGCTGTAGCCTCTGCCAGCTTGGGATCCGGTACCCTGTTGCCGACCCTTCACCCTATTAGCTCTCTTATGGGCTCTTGGGGTCCCCTCTGCGCCTCTGGGTCTCTCTCTCTTCTCCTCTCTCACTCTGGCTGACTGGCTGACTCCTCTCTGCAAAAGACTGACAGACTGACCAGCCTTCTACAAAAGACTCCTCTGCAAAGACCCTGTCCTAAGATGGTGCCCACCTTATATACTCCCTCTATGTGTGAGCTCAGGTGACCAGCACCCAATGAGCTCCTAACTTTACCCAGGCTGCTCCCCCTATCTGCCCCTACACTACTGGGATGTACCACCCCCCTCCCACTCCAGCCAGGAACAGACTCGGTCGTACCTGCACATTTCTAAGTGGGAGTACCGTTGGTCTGCTCCTCGGAAATGGGATGTGTGTAGTGCATGCAGCTTTCTGAGCTCAGTTCCACACTCCATCCTTACCCGGGAGTGGAATATCACACCTCTGGGTTGAGGTGCAATACCCCTGTAGCAGCCGAATCCTCAGGGTGCTACATGAGCTGTTTGAATGCAGACTATATTCAACAGATTCTACTTGTTGGAACCGATTGGCAGGGTTTCGATGGATAAGAACAACCAAGCATTCCAGATTTTCTTCTAAACATCTCCAGGTCTTCAATCAAGGAGCAACCAAATGTATGACTCCCAATATTCTGGTACTAGAAGTCAGGGTGGGCTGTTTTTTGCTTCTGTAATCATAATGGCATATTTTTGTTCCATTTGCCTCTTTGTAAGTCCACATTCTGAAAAGTAAAGTCCTATTTATTCAGTATTTTTCCCCTGTGCTATCATATTTTTGTGGGTTGACTCAGTCTATAGTCCACCTTTTCAAAGTATACAAAAATCAAGACTTTCTTTGGCACCTAACTCCAGGACTAACCCTCCAACGCACACCCAATATTGTGCCAACACAGTGTGCAAAAGTCTAATTCCACCAAATGTGTTTATTTTCTTTCATTTTAGTATTATCCTTTATTACCGTCGAGAGTCACTTCACTGGAATTAAAGGATGTGTGAGCAATCCACAGGAAAGACAGCAATTCTAATATTTCTTGAGGGTCTGCCTCAGTGATGACATTGGCCAGGATGTAGCCATAGAAATTATATTAATTGGTCTCGTTCTAAAAGTCGGCCAAATGAAACAGACGATGGAGCCGTTAAGTAGAGCCATGGCCATGTATCTTGGTGAGCAGGTACAGAATACTTGCCGTTCCCGACCAGGGGATCTCGATTAAGTTAACATTTCCTGATGAGATCTCAAATTGTTAAAACATATGTTGGCTTAATGCTCCGCAGAATGAATTATTAGCCAGGAAACTGTAAACTGATATCCACTGGCCTATCGGAACAGTGGCATGAAGCATTTTTGAAGAAATTTCCCAGATAAATCTGTTTTAATATTACAACTTGGTGATGTACAACATGCTGGATCAAGTTACACTTAAACATTGTCAAGATCATTCATGTGAAACAGTAAGGATGTAGGTAAATCTATCTTTTTTTTTATATTTGGACATATAAAAACGTGATATTCAAAAAAAAGCAAAGAAAGAGGAGCAAAAATGAGAAGCATGTGAACTTTGCAACCCTTGGGATTGGCCATCAAAGCTTGGCCGATCAGCATAATCATCGAGATCTAGCAAGGGTTGTAATCTCATTGTTGTTGGGTAGTGCAGTTCTGTCCTATAGACCTATGGACAGGCTCAGGCGGCCTTACGGAGAATATGCTGAACAAATATGGATCACAAGATATTCACAATTAATTATAGTAGTTTTTTTAAAGGGGTTTTACAACCAATTGTTTTTATTACTCCCGGGTATCTCAAACATGAAAACAAAGAAGCAACATTTTAAATGGTCTCGATGAAAAATGTTCCTACAATTTTGGGTCTACAAATAGTTTGCACTAGTGTTGAGCCACCCCCGTAGTGTTCGAGTTCGGTTCGGTTCGTCGAACACCCGTGTGTTCGCCGAACTGTTCGTCGAACACCTTCGAACACCGTTAAAACCAATGGCAGGCAAACAAAAACACATAGAAACACATAGAAAACACCTTCAAAGGTGTCCAAAAGCTGACAAACTGCTCAGAAGACACAACTAACACATGGAAAAGTGACAAGTACATATAGTCATGCGAAAAGAAAAGAGGTGGAGGAGTAAAAGGAGGGGGAGACACAGATATAGGCATGTCATGCCCTTCTAAAATCCAAAAAGTGAGAAGCCGAGACGGCCAGTCCGCTCCTGCCCGTGCCACCTCCGTGTCGCCGGGTTTGTGCCAGAGCCGCGGTGAACCCTGACGGCCAGCCCCCCTCTCCCAATACTGGTGCCTGTCCGCTGGTGGGTCGAGAGAGCCCCCCTGTGGTGGAGGCAGCTCTAAGCTTTTTAATTTAAATTGTCCCTCTAATTTGAATGAATACACTTTAAATCCATTTACAAGGATCTATTGGAGGGCAAGTCTCATGCCAGCAGCCGCGTAATTCCAGCTCCAGTAGCGTCCACTAAAGCTGCTGCAGTTAAAAAGCTTTTATAAGGATCGAGCTCGGCTGTCCACCGCAAGGCATCCTAGTGCCAGTCCCAGCCCCTATGCCTTGGGGTGCCTCCTGATGCTCTTCACTAAGTATCCCGTGGTCCCGAAGCATTTCCTTTGAAAAAATTAAGTGTCCAAACTACAGGTGGTGTAGCTTGCTTAACAGCCGGGATAATCCGCTGACTAGCAGACACTGCTACTAGGCACAAAGTATTTCCTGGGCTAGATGCAGTTAAAAATTTGTAAGTAGATACTCTCGTTGGATGCTGAGAAAGCATTCCATAGAGTCTCCTGGCACGCCATATATGATTCTCTTAAAAAGCTTGGGGTAGGGGTCTAGGGGACCCTTTTATAGCCAAAATCACGGCCCTGTATCACAATACGTCACCTAGGCTGAAGATAAATGGAACTGTAGCACCGAGGGCTCGGTTGCTACAGACGTATTGCACCTCACCCAGAGGTGTGATATCTCACTCTCAGATAAGGATGGAGTGTGGATCAGGACCCGACACCTGCATGCATTACACCACATTGCCGTGGGGCAGGGCGACCAATATGCCCCTGAGATGGGCACGACAGTCCCTGTCCCTGGCTGGAGTGGGGGGAGGGAACACTGAGGAAGGGGAACCCTGCAGTGCAGGAGCAGGGAGGAAGCAGTTCCTGGGTGCATTGAGAAGGGAGTATAAAAGGTGGGCACCATCTTAGTTCAGTGCAGAGAAGTCTGAGCAGAAGTGGCAGGGAGCAGGGGCTCTGCATGAGCTCTGCTCCGGAGGCGGGCCTAGTAACAGAGGCCCAGGCCTGCAAGAGGGAGAAGGAAGGAAGAGGAGCGGAGAAGGCTCCAGGAACGAGGAATGAAGGGATCCCAGGGGTGCGGACGGGCGAGTCGCCACCGCACGCCCGAATCCACCTGCGTGGAGGGGTCAGGCCAAAGGGGGAGACCGGTCCCCGAACTAGTGGAGGCAGGAAACGACCCTCAGCTAGAAACCGGAGGCTCTGACATTTTATGTGGCGCAGCCCCTTGCTCCACCCGCTAGGAAGGCACCACATAGGGTCAGGGAAACTGGCGCCAAGTTTACCAAGAGGAGGCCCGAGGCAGCCGGACAGAAGTGTTGGTAAGAAAGGCCAGACAAAGGACACACAAAGGGGGTCCTGTGAAGCGCTCCAAAGTTATCTGGGAGTTGTCTGAGCCCCTCACCTGGTGAGCACAGTACGACGTGGGCAGCCGTTACCTGCAGACGTGGTATGGATAATAAGAACTGTGAGTAAAGGCCCTGAACTGCATCACTGACTCCGTGTCGTTACTGCTGCTGCCCTGCACCATCACCCCCATCCTCCGCATACACTGCCCTGAGGCTATACTCCTCCCGTGGGGAGTTATGCTACGCTCTGCTGCACCCACAACACCAGCCTTAGCGGTCTGCCCTGTAGCGGCGGTTCACTCTGACTGCAATCCACGGGTGGCGTAGTCGGACATTTAAACATCAAAACCACATAAATAGTTCCGCCACTGGTTTGACCGCCCTGAGCCACGGAACCGGATCGCCGCCACGAAGACTACAACCACCAGCATCCACCAAAAAGGGTCCGGCTCCGGGTGTCCCAAGGCCCAGGGGGTGCGTCAGAACATTTTCATCACCTTTCACAATCACCAATGGGACAAGGCAGGGATGTCCTCTGTCCCCTCTCTTATACATCCTAGTGACGGAGCACCTGCTCTCATCAATTCGCCATAACCCCAATATTAGGTGGATTGAGGTGGGAGGCACCGAGTACAAGTGCTCTCTATTTGCTGATGATGTCCTAGTATATATCACTCAATCACATATATCCATCCCTGCTGTTATGGCTGAAATAGATCACTTTGTTACATGGTAAAATTTTAAAATCAATGCAGCGAAGTCTGAGGCCCTCGATGTCTCCCTCCCTAAATCCATATAGGATTCCATCCAGTCCAACTTTCCCTTTGCCTGGCCCTCACAGGGTATCAAATACTTAGGAATTCCTATTCATAGAGACCTCTCCCATCTATGTTATCTTAATTTTGGGCCCTTTATTGAACAATTCCATACAGACCACGGTTGGCAAGTTGGAACTGTGAGATTCACTACGTGCACCACTGGTATTTTGTGGAAAAGCACATGTAAGATTCTGCAACAGTCTCTGCTGATACTCCTGCATGCGTGCATCCCTTTCTATGGCAGGAATAATTTCTGCAAATTTACTTTTGTACCGGGGATCTAACAGTGTGGCAACCCAGTAGTCAGGATTATTTCTAATTCTCACAATTCGAGGGTCATGTTGCAGGTAGTGCAGCAAGAAGGCACTCATGTGTGTTGCGCATCCAGGAGCACCAAGTCACTGTTGTGTTGGTGGCGAGGTAACAATCATGCTTCCTTCCTCTGTCCTCTCCCCCCAACCTCGCACAACAGAAATGTGATCAAGGTCTCCCTCATCTGATGAGTCTTCCATCAGTTCGTCCTCCACTTCTTCCTGGGCTCCTGCACCTTCCTCACTAGTTTGGCTGCTACCATGCGCCCTGGTAAAATCATCTCCCCCACCCTCACATGCCTGCCGCCCTGGTGCTGCCGACCGTCTGGACCTTGCAGATGTTAGCCCTTCCGCATACAACTCCTCCTCCTCTACTTCCTCCACCTCCTCTTGTGCCACCACCTGACTCCGAATTCTGTTTAACATGTGCTCCAGCATGTAAATCACCGGAATAGTCATGCTGATAATGGCATCGTCAGCACTAAACATCTTCGTCGCCATTTCAAAACTGTGCAGAAGGGTGCATAGGTCCCTGATCTGAGACCACTCCTCCAGCGTGATTTGCCCCACCTCTGAATCTCGTTGGCCCAGGCTATACGTCAGAACGTATTGCACCAGGGCTTGTCGGTGCTGCCACAGTCGCTGCAACATGTGCAGAGTTGAATTCCACCGGGTAGGCACATCGCATTTTAGCCGGTGAAGTGGCAGGCCCAACGACTTCTGTAGAGATGTAAGTCGCTGAGCTGCGGGATGCGAACGGCGGAAGTGAGCACACAGCGACCGTGCCCTCTGCAGAAGGCCATCTAGTCTGGGATAGTGGGCTAAAAATTGCTGGACAACCAGGTTCAACACGTGAGCCATACAAGGCACGTGTGTGACATTGCCCCGGCGAAGGGCCGCACCCAGGTTTGCAGCATTGTCGCACACGGCCTTCCCTGGTTTCAGGTCCAGTGGAGACAACCATTCATGAAATTGGTTCTCCAGAGCTGACCACAACTCCTCAGCTGTGTGACTCACATTTCCCAGACATTTCAATGTAAAAACCGCCTGATGACGTTGAGCCCTACTGCCAGCATAGTAAGGAGGTGTGCAGGATCCCTTCTGCGCAGTTAGAAAGCTTGTGGCATGACCAGACAGGCTTTGGGTGCAGGTGGAAGACCGAGAGGAGGTTGAGGAGGCAGAAGCAGTGGAGGAAAAATGACATAAAGAGGATTGACGCACAACTCGTGGGGACGGCAAGACTTGGACAGCAGCCCCTTGTCCTGCTGTCACCATAGTTACCCAGTGCCCAGTCAGCGACATGTAACGCCCCTGTCCATGCCTACTCGTCCAAGTGTCTGTGGTGAAATGCACCCTGTCACACACAGAGTTTCTCAAAGAAGCGGTGATGTTGTGTGCGACATGCTGGTGGAGCGCAGGCACACCTTTCTTTGAGAAGTAGTGCCGACTGGGCATCTGGTACTGGGGCACTGCGACGGACATAAGGTCTCGAAAATCCTCTGTGTCCACCAGGCGGAAAGGCAGCATTTCTGTAGCCAAGAGCTTGCAGATGGTGAAATTCAACCTCTTAGCTTTCTCATGGCTAGGAGGAAATGGTCTTTTACTTGTCCACATCTGAGGGACCGAGGGCTGGCTATTGTGCTTAGACGGGGTTGATAAGGGTGTCCCCGGCAAACTGCCGGTCTGTGAGGAAGATGCAGGCGGACATGTTAGGTTGCCTTGATCCAAAGGTGGTGCTATCGATGTCGGACAGCGCTCAAGACCAGCTGGTGTTACCACCTCCAAAGAAAATGATGACCTGCCAATCACGCTGGCTGTTGCGGGTAAAGAGGTGGCAGGTCTGCGCCCCAAAACAGGTGTGACTGCTGTCCCCCCAGTCACAGAGGATGAAGAGGCCGCGGATGCACAAGATATGGCAGACGGTGGTTGGCCCGGCCGGCTAGACCGCATTGTAGCACACTGAGCTTCCCACTGCAACTTATGCTTCATGTCCATGTGCCGGTTCATGCATGAAGTACTCAAACTATGTATTTTTTGGCCTCTACTTAGCTTTTGCTGACAAATGTTACAGATAACACGAGTTGGGTCATCTTTATCGATCTGAAAAAATGCCCAGGCTAAGCAAGGCTTAGCACCCATGCGACCTGAAGAGCCACCACGACTTGTGGTGAGAGGCAGAGTTGTGTTTGAGGATGCAGTTGTTGACGTGCTTCCAGTACTACGTCTCTGTCCGGGAAGGCGCAACCTGACCTCGTCGTCACTAGCATCTTCCTCCACCTCCTCTGCTGACCTCATCTCTTGGCTGACTGTGGGTTGACAGTAACTGGGATCTCCGACCTCATCATCATCACCCTGTGCGTTATCACACCCGTCGTCCTCAGAGCCAACCTGTTCCTGCCCTGACAAAAAACTAAAGTTGTCGCTCCAATCAGGTATTTGAGTCTTATCATCGTCTTCCTCATTGTCTCCACCAACAGGAGTTACAGTTTGGGAATGAGGGTCTACATTATGGTCAGAACCTTCTGCGTCTGGTCCTGGATCCGACTCATAAAGATTCTGGGCATCAGTGCAGATCATTTCCTCGTCTGGATTCACAGAAGCGCTGGAGTCGACCTCTGATTCCCAGGCTATAGTATGAGTAAACAGCTCTGCAGACTCAACCATCTGTTCTACCTCATACTCAGACGGGCAGCTGGAGATTTGGGAGCTGTGAGGAAGCAAGTGCGATTTGGGTGACACCTTTGAGGACTGGAGTATTTGTGATGTTGAAGTTGATGTGGAGGAGAGCCCACTTAAAGGAGCACTTGATATCCGTTGAAGCACCTGCTGTTTTTGTGCCTCATCTGGAATTTGTAGCGATTGGCGTGGCCGTAAGAAAGGGATCTTATCAGATTGTCCGCTAAAAGAAGTAGACATTTTAGTTTGGCTGGAAGATGGTCTTTCTTCTGCACCTACCCCACGGACACAACCTTTTTTCCCCTTCCCAACACGCCTATTCCCCTTTCCACCAGCAGCAGGCCTTTTTCCACTCATTTTGGTGGTTAACTAATTCACAACTCTGGAGTTGTTTGCACAAAAAAACAATGGATGGTAACCGAGCAGAGCTGAGTGGCCAAACTGTGGTATTAGGCCAAAACTATTGGCTGGGTTAGATGCAGAAAAAAATTATTTTTAATTTGCAACCTGATGGAGGTCAGTATAGATGGACTAATAGACCAAGTCCCACACACCGCTAGAAGCCCAAATATTTTTTCAGAGCTAGATGCAGAAAATTTTTTTATTCAATTTGCAACCTGATGGAGGTCAGTATAGATGGACTAATAGACCAAGTCCCACACACTGCTAGAAGCCCAAATATTTTTTCAGAGCTAGATGCAGAAAAAAATTATTTTTAATTTGCAACCTGATGGAGGTCAGTATAGATGGACTAATAGACCAAGTCCCACACACTGCTAGAAGCCCAAATATTTTTTCAGAGCTAGATGCAGAAAAAAATTATTTTTAATTTGCAACCTGATGGAGGTCAGTATAGATGGACTAATAGAACAAGTCCCACACGCTGCTAGAAGCCCAAATATTTTTTCAGAGATAAATGAAGAAAAAAATTATTTTTAATTTGCAACCTGATGGAGGTCAGTATAGATGGACTAATAGACCAAGTCCCACACACTGCTAGAAGCCCAAATATTTTTTCAGAGCTAGATGCAGAAAAAAATTATTTTTAATTTGCAACCTGATGGAGGTCAGTATAGATGGACTAATAGACCAAGTCCCACACACCGCTAGAAGCCCAAATATTTTTTCAGAGCTAGATGCAGAAAAAAATTATATTCAATTTGCAACCTGCTGGAGGTCAGTATAGAAGGACTAATAGAACAAGTCCCACACACTGCTAGAAGCCCAAATATTTTTTCAGAGCTAAATGAAGAAAAAAATTATTTTTAATTTGCAACCTGATGGAGGTCAGTATAGATGGACTAATAGACCAAGTCCCACACACCGCTAGAAGCCCAAATATTTTTTCAGAGCTAGATGCAGAAAAAAATTATATTCAGTTTGCAACCTGATGGAGGTCAGTATAGATCGACTAATAGAATGATGCTATGCCCAAAAGATTTTACTTCACTAGGTGCAGTAAAAAAATTGGTATTCTATACACAGGTGGTATATCTTGCAACACAGATAGGCTACTCCACTGACTAACACACTCTGCAATAGGCCAAAAAGGATTAGCTTTGCTAGATTCAGCCAAATGCTGTGAAAAAAACTTGCACAGCACTGGCACAGACCTGTCTGGCAAAAACTGATAGGAACTCATGTAACCTAGTCCTGAAAAGGACTCCAATTACAATTAGTCTTTACTCCCACAATCTATCTATTTAAGAGCACAGACCTGCCTGATAAAAGTCATAGGAAATGCTGTAACCTAGTCCTTAAAAGGACTGCAATCACAACTATTCCCTACTCCCAAGCTATCTGTATATTTGTGCGAAAATTGGCTTGAAATTAACAAGGTATAGCGCACACAGCAACAGCGGTGCCGTCTAACACGCAGCTGCAGCAGTGAGAAAATGGTGGCGACGGGGAAAATGGCTTGGTCTTATAGGGCAAGGACATGTGACATACACTGCCAATCACACATGCCCTTTCTTGTGTGAAAAAAAGCACTTTGCTCCGTGTGTGCGCTGCTGATAGGCTGACAGATTGCACCTCCCCACTGTAAATGGGGGAAAGAGAAAAAAAAATGGAGATCTTCATTATTTCTGCAGAGATCCATCCCCTGCCTCTCCCCCCGCCCCGCTGTACACTCAAACTGTGTATTAACATTAATTTTCATCATTACTGAGAAAAAATCCAGTTATGATTTTGGTGCACGAACAGTTATCGAACATAACCTCGAACAGCCGAATTTTTCTCAAATTGTTCGTGTTCGCCGACCGGCTCGAACACCGCCCAAAACAGCTCGAATTTGAGATTGGCGAACAGTTCGAGTAGAACAACGCTCATCTCTAATCTTCAGCACTCCCATTAGAAAGAAGGTGCACATATTCGATCATCACTCCATTCACACAGAGTTCTTCAGATTTGTGGGGGACTGAGCAGTCAGACTCCCAGCATTCAGGAAGTTATCCCTTATTCCATGTATAAAGGATAACTTTCAAACTTGAGAATATTCTAATCTTCTCCACTTGTAGGGGATCTTCTGGACAGTTGAACAATTGAGGTCCAATTCTTAGACCTTTTTTTTCCCAGTCTCATAGGTATCAATAACCTTTTATTTCTGGAGGCTAAATGACATGATACTATGCGTGTGCCGAAGAAATCCATACCTCTAAAAAATAATATACCAAACTAATTTTGGCAGTGGGGTTATTTTTCACTTTACACTAAAACTGTCAAACGAAAGTGAAAAGTTTTGTAACATGCCTCATTTACACAAAATTAACTTTTGGCTATTTTGCGCTTTTGGAAAGTGATGAGAAATTTGGGCAGGCTTTTTGGGAATGAAACGTGCCTTCTGTCATTTGACTGATTTAATTATTTTAGATGTAAATAAGACCATTTCTCCAAGATGACTAATATTGTGCTAATTACCGTATTTGTATCTGATCTAGAAATTTGAAATAGTGAATTACAAATGTGCAAACTTTGTCTCAAATTCGAGCTGTTTTGGGCGGTGTTCGAGCCGGTCGGCGAACACGAACAATTTGAGAAAAATTCGGCTGTTCGAGGTTATGTTCGATAACTGTTCGTGCACCAAAATCATAACTGGATTTTTTCTCAGTAATGATGAAAATTAATGTTAATACGCAGTTTCAGTGTACAGCGGGGCGGGGGGAGGGGCAGGGGATGGATCTCTGCAGGAACAATGAAGATCTCCATTTTTTTTTCTCTTTCCCGCATTTGCAGTGGGGAGGTGCAATCTGTCAGCCTATCAGCAGCGCACACACGGAGCGAAGTGCTTTTTTTCACACAAGCAAGGGCATGTGTGATTGGCAGTGTATGTCACATGTCCTTGCCCTATAAGACCAAGCCATTTTCCCCGTCGCCACCATTTTCTCACTGCTGAAGCTGCGTGTTAGACGGCACCGCTGTTGCTGTGTGCGCTATACCTTGTTAATTTCAAGCCAATTTTCGCACAAATATACAGATAGCTTGGGAGTAGGGAATAGTTGTGATTGCAGTCCTTTTAAGGACTAGGTTACAGCATTTCCTACGACTTTTATCAGGCAGGTCTGTGCTCTTAAATAGGTAGATTGTGGGAGTAAAGACTAATTGTAATTGGAGTCCTTTTCAGGACTAGGTTACATGAGTTCCTATCAGTTTTTGCCAGGCAGGTCTGTGCCAGTGCTGTGCAAGTTTTTTTCACAGCATTTGGCTGAATCTAGCAAAGCTAATCCTTTTTGGCCTATTGCAGAGTGTGTTAGTCAGTGGAGTAGCCTATCTGTGTTGCAAGATATACCACCTGTGTATAGAATACCAATTTTTTTACTGCACCTAGTGAAGTAAAATCTTTTGGGCATAGCATCATTCTATTAGTCCATCTATACTGACCTCCATCAGGTTGCAAACTGAATATAATTTTTTTCTGCATCTAGCTCTGAAAAAATATTTGGGCTTCTAGCAGTGTGTGGGACTTGGTCTATTAGTCCATCTATACTGACCTCCATCAGGTTGCAAATTAAAAATAATTTTTTTCTTCATTTAGCTCTGAAAAAATATTTGGGCTTCTAGCAGTGTGTGGGACTTGTTCTATTAGTCCTTCTATACTGACCTCCAGCAGGTTGCAAATTGAATATAATTTTTTTCTGCATCTAGCTCTGAAAAAATATTTGGGCTTCTAGCGGTGTGTGGGACTTGGTCTATTAGTCCATCTATACTGACCTCCATCAGGTTGCAAATTAAAAATAATTTTTTTCTGCATCTAGCTCTGAAAAAATATTTGGGCTTCTAGCAGTGTGTGGGACTTGGTCTATTAGTCCATCTATACTGACCTCCATCAGGTTGCAAATTAAAAATAATTTTTTTCTTCATTTAGCTCTGAAAAAATATTTGGGCTTCTAGCAGTGTGTGGGACTTGTTCTATTAGTCCTTCTATACTGACCTCCAGCAGGTTGCAAATTGAATATAATTTTTTTCTGCATCTAGCTCTGAAAAAATATTTGGGCTTCTAGCGGTGTGTGGGACTTGGTCTATTAGTCCATCTATACTGACCTCCATCAGGTTGCAAATTAAAAATAATTTTTTTCTGCATCTAGCTCTGAAAAAATATTTGGGCTTCTAGCGGTGTGTGGGACTTGGTCTATTAGTCCATCTATACTGACCTCCATCAGGTTGCAAATTAAAAATAATTTTTTTCTGCATCTAGCTCTGAAAAAATATTTGGGCTTCTAGCAGTGTGTGGGACTTGGTCTATTAGTCCATCTATACTGACCTCCATCAGGTTGCAAATTGAATAAAAAAATTTTCTGCATCTAGCTCTGAAAAAATATTTGGGCTTCTAGCGGTGTGTGGGACTTGGTCTATTAGTCCATCTATACTGACCTCCATCAGGTTGCAAATTAAAAATAATTTTTTTCTGCATCTAACCCAGCCAATAGTTTTGGCCTAATACCACAGTTTGGCCACTCAGCTCTGCTCGGTTACCATCCATTGTTTTTTTGTGCAAACAACTCCAGAGTTGTGAATTAGTTAACCACCAAAATGAGTGGAAAAAGGCCTGCTGCTGGTGGAAAGGGGAATAGGCGTGTTGGGAAGGGGAAAAAAGGTTGTGTCCGTGGGGTAGGTGCAGAAGAAAGACCATCTTCCAGCCAAACTAAAATGTCTACTTCTTTTAGCGGACAATCTGATAAGATCCCTTTCTTACGGCCACGCCAATCGCTACAAATTCCAGATGAGGCACAAAAACAGCAGGTGCTTCAACGGATATCAAGTGCTCCTTTAAGTGGGCTCTCCTCCACATCAACTTCAACATCACAAATACTCCAGTCCTCAAAGGTGTCACCCAAATCGCACTTGCTTCCTCACAGCTCCCAAATCTCCAGCTGCCCGTCTGAGTATGAGGTAGAACAGATGGTTGAGTCTGCAGAGCTGTTTACTCATACTATAGCCTGGGAATCAGAGGTCGACTCCAGCGCTTCTGTGAATCCAGACGAGGAAATGATCTGCACTGATGCCCAGAATCTTTATGAGTCGGATCCAGGACCAGACGCAGAAGGTTCTGACCATAATGTAGACCCTCATTCCCAAACTGTAACTCCTGTTGGTGGAGACAATGAGGAAGACGATGATAAGACTCAAATACCTGATTGGAGCGACAACTTTAGTTTTTTGTCAGGGCAGGAACAGGTTGGCTCTGAGGACGACGGGTGTGATAACGCACAGGGTGATGATGATGAGGTCGGAGATCCCACTTACTGTCAACCCACAGTCAGCCAAGAGATGAGGTCAGCAGAGGAGGTGGAGGAAGATGCTAGTGACGACGAGGTCAGGTTGCGCCTTCCTGGACAGAGACGTAGTACTGGAAGCACGTCAACAACTGCATCCTCAAACACAACTCTGCCTCTCACCACAAGTCGTGGTGGCTCGTCAGGTCGCATGGGTGCTAAGCCTTGCATAGCCTGGGCATTTTTTCAGATCGATAAAGATGACCCAACTCGTGTTATCTGTAACATTTGTCAGCAAAAGCTAAGTAGAGGCCAAAAAATACATAGTTTGAGTACTTCATGCATGAACCGGCACATGGACATGAAGCATAAGTTGCAGTGGGAAGCTCAGTGTGCTACAATGCGGTCTAGCCGGCCGGGCCAACCACCGTCTGCCATATCTTGTGCATCCGCGGCCTCTTCATCCTCTGTGACTGGGGGGACAGCAGTCACACCTGTTTTGGGGCGCAGACCTGCCACCTCTTTACCCGCAACAGCCAGCGTGATTGGCAGGTCATCATTTTCTTTGGAGGTGGTAACACCAGCTGGTCTTGAGCGCTGTCCGACATCGATAGCACCACCTTTGGATCAAGGCAACCTAACATGTCCGCCTGCATCTTCCTCACAGACCGGCAGTTTGCCGGGGACACCCTTATCAACCCCGTCTAAGCACAATAGCCAGCCCTCGGTCCCTCAGATGTGGACAAGTAAAAGACCATTTCCTCCTAGCCATGAGAAAGCTAAGAGGTTGAATTTCACCATCTGCAAGCTCTTGGCTACAGAAATGCTGCCTTTCCGCCTGGTGGACACAGAGGATTTTCGAGACCTTATGTCCGTCGCAGTGCCCCAGTACCAGATGCCCAGTCGGCACTACTTCTCAAAGAAAGGTGTGCCTGCGCTCCACCAGCATGTCGCACACAACATCACCGCTTCTTTGAGAAACTCTGTGTGTGACAGGGTGCATTTCACCACAGACACTTGGACGAGTAGGCATGGACAGGGGCGTTACATGTCGCTGACTGGGCACTGGGTAACTATGGTGACAGCAGGACAAGGGGCTGCTGTCCAAGTCTTGCCGTCCCCACGAGTTGTGCGTCAATCCTCTTTATGTCATTTTTCCTCCACTGCTTCTGCCTCCTCAACCTCCTCTCGGTCTTCCACCTGCACCCAAAGCCTGTCTGGTCATGCCACAAGCTTTCTAACTGTGCAGAAGGGATCCTGCACACCTCCTTACTATGCTGGCAGTAGGGCTCAACGTCATCAGGCGGTTTTTACATTGAAATGTCTGGGAAATGTGAGTCACACAGCTGAGGAGTTGTGGTCAGCTCTGGAGAACCAATTTCATGAATGGTTGTCTCCACTGGACCTGAAACCAGGGAAGGCCGTGTGCGACAATGCTGCAAACCTGGGTGCGGCCCTTCGCCGGGGCAATGTCACACACGTGCCTTGTATGGCTCACGTGTTGAACCTGGTTGTCCAGCAATTTTTAGCCCACTATCCCAGACTAGATGGCCTTCTGCAGAGGGCACGGTCGCTGTGTGCTCACTTCCGCCGTTCGCATCCCGCAGCTCAGCGACTTACATCTCTACAGAAGTCGTTGGGCCTGCCACTTCACCGGCTAAAATGCGATGTGCCTACCCGGTGGAATTCAACTCTGCACATGTTGCAGCGACTGTGGCAGCACCGACAAGCCCTGGTGCAATACGTTCTGACGTATAGCCTGGGCCAACGAGATTCAGAGGTGGGGCAAATCACGCTGGAGGAGTGGTCTCAGATCAGGGACCTATGCACCCTTCTGCACAGTTTTGAAATGGCGACGAAGATGTTTAGTGCTGACGATGCCATTATCAGCATGACTATTCCGGTGATTTACATGCTGGAGCACATGTTAAACAGAATTCGGAGTCAGGTGGTGGCACAAGAGGAGGTGGAGGAAGTAGAGGAGGAGGAGTTGTATGCGGAAGGGCTAACATCTGCAAGGTCCAGACGGTCGGCAGCACCAGGGCGGCAGGCATGTGAGGGTGGGGGAGATGATTTTACCAGGGCGCATGGTAGCAGCCAAACTAGTGAGGAAGGTGCAGGAGCCCAGGAAGAAGTGGAGGACGAACTGATGGAAGACTCATCAGATGAGGGAGACCTTGATCACATTTCTGTTGTGCGAGGTTGGGGGGAGAGGACAGAGGAAGGAAGCATGATTGTTACCTCGCCACCAACACAACAGGGACTTGGTGCTCCTGGATGCGCAACACACATGAGTGCCTTCTTGCTGCACTACCTGCAACATGACCCTCGAATTGTGAGAATTAGAAATAATCCTGACTACTGGGTTGCCACACTGTTAGATCCCCGGTACAAAAGTAAATTTGCAGAAATTATTCCTGCCATAGAAAGGGATGCACGCATGCAGGAGTATCAGCAGAGACTGTTGCAGAATCTTACATGTGCTTTTCCACAAAATACCAGTGGTGCACGTAGTGAATCTCACAGTTCCAACTTGCCAACCGTGGTCTGTATGGAATTGTTCAATAAAGGGCCCAAAATTAAGATAACATAGATGGGAGAGGTCTCTATGAATAGGAATTCCTAACTATTTGATACCCTGTGAGGGCCAGGCAAAGGGAAAGTTGGACTGGATGGAATCCTATATGGATTTAGGGAGGGAGACATCGAGGGCCTCAGACTTCGCTGCATTGATTTTAAAATTTTACCATGTAACAAAGTGATCTATTTCAGCCATAACAGCAGGGATGGATATATGTGATTGAGTGATATATACTAGGACATCATCAGCAAATAGAGAGCACTTGTACTCGGTGCCTCCCACCTCAATCCACCTAATATTGGGGTTATGGCGAATTGATGAGAGCAGGTGCTCCGTCACTAGGATGTATAAGAGAGGGGACAGAGGACATCCCTGCCTTGTCCCATTGGTGATTGTGAAAGGTGATGAAAATGTTCTGACGCACCCCCTGGGCCTTGGGACACCCGGAGCCAGACCCTTTTTGGTGGATGCTGGTGGTTGTAGTCTTCGTGGCGGCGATCCGGTTCCGTGGCTCAGGGCGGTCAAACCAGTGGCGGAACTATTTATGTGGTTTTGATGTTTAAATGTCCGACTACGCCACCCGTGGATTGCGGTCAGAGTGAACCGCCGCTACAGGGCAGACCGCTAAGGCTGGTGTTGTGGGTGCAGCAGAGCGTAGCATAACTCCCCACGGGAGGAGTATAGCCTCAGGGCAGTGTATGCGGAGGATGGGGGTGATGGTGCAGGGCAGCAGCAGTAACGACACGGAGTCAGTGATGCAGTTCAGGGCCTTTACTCACAGTTCTTATTATCCAGACCACGTCTGCAGGTAACGGCTGCCCACGTCGTACTGTGCTCACCAGGTGAGGGGCTCAGACAACTCCCAGATAACTTTGGAGCGCTTCACAGGACCCCCTTTGTGTGTCCTTTGTCTGGCCTTTCTTACCAACACTTCTGTCCGGCTGCCTCGGGCCTCCTCTTGGTAAACTTGGCGCCAGTTTCCCTGACCCTATGTGGTGCCTTCCTAGCGGGTGGAGCAAGGGGCTGCGCCACATAAAATGTCAGAGCCTCCGGTTTCTAGCTGAGGGTCGTTTCCTGCCTCCACTAGTTCGGGGACCGGTCTCCCCCTTTGGCCTGACCCCTCCACGCAGGTGGATTCGGGCGTGCGGTGGCGACTCGCCCGTCCGCACCCCTGGGATCCCTTCATTCCTCGTTCCTGGAGCCTTCTCCGCTCCTCTTCCTTCCTTCTCCCTCTTGCAGGCCTGGGCCTCTGTTACTAGGCCCGCCTCCGGAGCAGAGCTCATGCAGAGCCCCTGCTCCCTGCCACTTCTGCTCAGACTTCTCTGCACTGAACTAAGATGGTGCCCACCTTTTATACTCCCTTCTCAATGCACCCAGGAACTGCTTCCTCCCTGCTCCTGCACTGCAGGGTTCCCCTTCCTCAGTGTTCCCTCCCCCCACTCCAGCCAGGGACAGGGACTGTCGTGCCCATCTCAGGGGCATATTGGTCGCCCTGCCCCACGGCAATGTGGTGTAATGCATGCAGGTCTCGGGTCCTGATCCACACTCCATCCTTATCTGAGAGTGAGATATCACACCTCTGGGTGAGGTGCAATACGTCTGTAGCAACCGAGCCCTCGGTGCTACAGTTCCATTTATCTTCAGCCTAGGTGACGTATTGTGATACAGGGCCGTGATTTTGGCTATAAAAGGGTCCCCTAGACCCCTACCCCAAGCTTTTTAAGAGAATCATATATGGCGTGCCAGGAGACTCTATGGAATGCTTTCTCAGCATCCAACGAGAGTATCTACTTACAAATTTTTAACTGCATCTAGCCCAGGAAATACTTTGTGCCTAGTAGCAGTGTCTGCTAGTCAGCGGATTATCCCGGCTGTTAAGCAAGCTACACCACCTGTAGTTTGGACACTTAATTTTTTCAAAGGAAATGCTTCGGGACCACGGGATACTTAGTGAAGAGCATCAGGAGGCACCCCAAGGCATAGGGGCTGGGACTGGCACTAGGATGCCTTGCGGTGGACAGCCGAGCTCGATCCTTATAAAAGCTTTTTAACTGCAGCAGCTTTAGTGGACGCTACTGGAGCTGGAATTACGCGGCTGCTGGCATGAGACTTGCCCTCCAATAGATCCTTGTAAATGGATTTAAAGTGTATTCATTCAAATTAGAGGGACAATTTAAATTAAAAAGCTTAGAGCTGCCTCCACCACAGGGGGGCTCTCTCGACCCACCAGCGGACAGGCACCAGTATTGGGAGAGGGGGGCTGGCCATCAGGGTTCACCGCGGCTCTGGCACAAACCCGGCGACACGGAGGTGGCACGGGCAGGAGCGGACTGGCCGTCTCGGCTTCTCACTTTTTGGATTTTAGAAGGGCATGACATGCCTATATCTGTGTCTCCCCCTCCTTTTACTCCTCCACCTCTTTTCTTTTCGCATGACTATATGTACTTGTCACTTTTCCATGTGTTAGTTGTGTCTTCTGAGCAGTTTGTCAGCTTTTGGACACCTTTGAAGGTGTTTTCTATGTGTTTCTATGTGTTTTTGTTTGCCTGCCATTGGTTTTAACGGTGTTCGAAGGTGTTCGACGAACAGTTCGACGAACAGTTCGGCGAACACACGGGTGTTCGACGAACCGAACCGAACTCGAACACTACGGGGGTGGCTCAACACTACTGAAGATCAGCCAAGAGCAGCATTCGGCAATCTCTGGTGGTCCCATTAAGAGTGAATGGAGCGGGAGTGAGCATAATTGATCACCGTTCCATTCAGCTAGGAAACTTCAGAGTTATGGTTATCAAGATCAATGGGGGCCCTAGCAGTTGGGCCCCCAGCAATTGAGAAGTTATTCTCTATCCAAAGGATAGGGGATAGCTTTCAAATTTGAGAATACCCTTTTAACCCTCCTATCAACATTTTTAGGCTTGGTCAAGAGAAGAACCTAAAATGGCTCTAGGAACCCTCTGAATTTGATCACAGTACTTATAGTAAGCTCTCACCACTTTTGATGTCAATGAATAGAATGAGACTGTACACGTGATATCTACATCAGTGGTGCCAGGAGGAAGCAATAACTGCTCAGAAAAAATATTGAGCGAGACTAAAGTTACCCATGAACACCTTGGCAATAACCCAGATTTCTTGAACTATGTTCTCTGGGCAGATGAGGCAAAGAATTATTTGACCACAAAATCAGAAGATATATTTCTCAAAAACTAACAATTTTAGCGCTGGAGGTCCAACAGCTGGGACAATCATTGATCTTGAGAACAGGGCCCTGAAATGTTCCAAAGATCCTGTGGATATGTGATTATGTGGCGAGTTAAAATAACTCCTTTTAATATTAAAAATTCAGCCATCAATGGGGAGGGGTGTTAGTGTGAATTGATTTGCAGGATTGGGTCCATCGGTGTCATCAGTAACCTGTGGCTACTGGATGGGTTCCCTGAGAACCACCTCATTCTTCCCGGCATCTGCTGACTTAGCAGGACATCACATGTGCGGTACATCGCAAATATGGCGTTGTGCCAGGCCAGCTAATCAAAAGAGGAGCCAGGGATGCCGTAAGGTAAGAGACGGTTCTCATGGCTACCATCGAGCGGTCCCCAATTACTGATGTGGCCAATGGACCGGCTCCTGTGAAATCAATTCATACCAACTCTACTGGGGAGAACTAAAAAGTAAACCTTGCATTTGCACTGCTAAAAAAAAATATTTATAGTATACTTACCATCCAAAGTGCTTCCAACCTATTCCTCAGTTTCCGAGCTGGTCTTAGAGGCGGCTGGTCTTCAAGTTTCTTATTTGCTGTATTATCCCTCATATTATTCTTGGCCTTTTCATCTGGACTATACAACATAAGAAAAAGTCATATGCTAAATGACGTCAAGGACATAGGAGGCCAGATGAACCTGAAGATAAGTTGGGTTATTTTGGTACCTGCTCATTGGCATCTTTCAGCCTTTAAGAATGACTCAATGGAAGTCATAAGGGAAGATGGAGTGGGTGGTCAAAGAGAGGAGGAAGGAAGTCTGCCGGGTGGAGCTAACACTGACTTCCTATGCACACAGCGATTTGTAGGCAAGGACTGGCAGAGACCACCGTCACGGGATGTGCACCATGTAAACAAACTTTCATGTCGCAGTAGATTTAGGATTTCTTGGAAGAAACTTCAATACCGGAAATGTGAGGGTGATTGTAGAAAAGTTCTACAGAGGACACACCTTTAAAAAAAAAACCTTTCAATAATAAGGTGATGTAAGGAGAAGAATCACTATAAGATATGTACTGTACAATATGTATCAACTGCACAATTCACAAATGCTAAAATAGCAAAGGTAAATGATTATTTCAATGTGAACAGGGCTTTACCTAAAACACAGCATCTACCCAAGTCATTGTAGCCACAAGACCCCTGAATGAAGCCCACGTGTTACAGTATAACACGTAGTTCGGTACGTGCACCAGCATCTTGTTTTTCTGGATTTCACATTACCAGGTATTACATTGCACCATATAATTACCCGAATGTAAAGTCCTGGAAGCATCTGCTGTAAATCAATTTTTTTAATTCATCTTTACTTTTACAAGGCGAGGTTGGATAAGTTCAAGTGACTTGGAACTGTCTAAATAAAATATGTAGGAAAACCCTGTATATAGTTTCTGCTGGCGATGGGGCAGGAAAAAAGTTTTATAAATTATAAGTGTAACAAAACTTTAGCTGGACGTGTTCTATAACAGGTTCACAGCTCCAAAAAGTAGAAAAATGAGAGCAACATGGCAGTTCTAAGGTTTTATCTTCACTAGTGGCCTACTTTACGTCCCAGCACCTAGCATAAGGATATCCATCATAACCAGTGTCCAACAGTGTAATTCTGAGCAATCCATTATCCTTGTCTGTCTAACAGATTATCAGAAAAAAAACTCAAAAATTTGGTTTCGCCCAGCAGTAGTGACAGATTTTTTAAAGCATGGACATACCCCTATTGGCAGCCATTGCTCCTTTTTCACACCCAGTTGTCAAACCTTAGATGTATTTTTTGCAGGATAGGTCCCTTACTATACCTAATACCTACCCCTGAATGTGATTTTTGCAAGTGATGACCCTTTTTAAACCTTGTTCCCGCTCCCCAACCCCCTGAATGTAAGTTGTGATGCCGAGGCTGAGTCTGCTGATGCGGCTTCCTGGTGCCTTGCACGGAAAATATTACATTAGATCTAATTTTCAGGAGCCTTCTGCAATGTCCAAATGATGTGGAAACATTTCCAGGAACCTATATCTTGGAGCCTCCTATATGTTTTAGGAGTTTTGGAAGGTATTCTCCAGGATCATAGCTATTGAGGGTGATAAGGTAAGTGAGAAGTGACATTCAGGCTTGAAGATATGATCTAGATACACACCAGAAGAGAGATATTCATTTTGCTATGGTTCAAGCAAAAGTCAGCTAAGTTATGCCATGAGTAAGAATGGTCCATATATATCGGTTCGAAACACGTAGGGTGGTGCCATATTTTTTTTTCCAGGAGGTCCTGCTTTTAGTTGCATGGAACTATTTTCTTATCATGGTTTAAAAAAGAACTAGTTCAAGGATGGGCGCTGGATTGCCCTTCTTAGCAAGCAAAATAGTCTGGCTGGTTAGCTTCTATTCCAACCAGAGTCCAAACTTAATTTTTAGGTTCATTAATCCAAGCGACGAAACATTTGGTTGGCTGCTTCAGTGTTTGTTTGCAATACTTTTTATACAAAGCAGTGGAAAAGTATTTGCCCTCTGCCATATGGTTATTGCATATTTATGGCACTTGTATCTAATAAAATATGTAATACTGACAGCGATCTTTTATTATTTCTGCATTGACTTACAGGAATTATCTAAAGGATAGATGATAAATACATGATCGCTCGTTGAACGGATTTTTTGAAGAGTTTTTTAACCTGCAGTCTTTTTCAGCCACTTGATTGGACAGAGCCTAGTTTGGAGCAGGTTCCATCAGGATCTGCTTCACTGAAGTGACTTGCTCTTTCTTTTTTCCCACTGGGCATTTTTCAAAGCCTGAAGTGAAAAATAAAACTCTCAAAAACCTCCTCATGTGAACAGCAAAAACCATTAAAGGGGTTGTCCACTACTAGAACAATTCCTTCTTGATATAAATGTTTGGCCCCGATAAAATGAAAAAGCTTATACTCACCTCTGGTGCTGGCGCCATTCCAGCAGTATCGGCACTCGCAGTACCGGGGCTCCCGTGCGGTTGTTGTGACACATAAACCCGGCATCCAATCAACGCTGGCGTCACTTTCTCTACCTTCGGACGAATTGAACATGAAGAGGAAGCCAGGGCTGCAGCTGATCTCTGACTTCCTCTTCATTTTCAATTCGTACAAAGGCGGGGACAGTGACACCAGCAGTGATTGGGTGCAGGACTCGCATGTCGCAACAGTGAGTGCTGACACCACTGGAGCCGCGCCAACACGGGAGGGGAGTATAAGCTTTTTCATTTTATCAGACCAAACATTTAGATCAAGAAGGGGTTGTCCTAGTAGTGGACAACCTTTTTAACATTGAAATGAATAGTGTGATGAAACAGCTTTTCACCTTAATTATGCCAGACAAATTCAGTAAGCCAGGAGCTATATGCTTTTATCTTCATGTTGACTTTTGCATTAGTGTTCTACTTTGGTTGATTAACACAGACTATTGTTTGAATAATCCTGAATGTTGACACTTGAGTTGAGATGTACCATAACATATTGTCTGCAAATCTTGCAAGATGGAGACATGGAGCAATACAGTGATAATATGCTGATTACGTATTATACCAAACCATGCAAGTTGATTAAATGCTCAAACAATGAGTCATGAGCCCCTTTCACCTTGATCCCTGACTCTTGACCTGTGAATGATGGCTGTAAGGACAACTGTGATCTATAAAAAAGGGGTCTCTGCCTCTATTCTGGGTCATTCTACAGCTTGTCAGCTTAGGGGACTTCAGCCCCAGCTGAGGAAGACAGATCGGCACCATTGACCATTGCTGAACCCTCAGAGACGTCTTGAAGAATCCAGATTGGGACAATCAGGTCACCTAGCCCCAGACTTCACTGCTCTTGGCTAGTTTCCTAAGCTTGTTGTTACCTTCTCTCTTTGGGGGCCCGCCAAAAGCAGGTGCCACTGGTGGGGATAGTCGGCCCTGGAAGCCCCCATAATACAAATTCTAACAGTCTATTCACTAGGACTATCAGCTGTGTATTCACCTGACTTCTGTACAACTGATGGTCCCAACCCCATTTATAAGGCAAGAAATCCCACTTATTAAACCTGACACTGCAGAATGCAGGCATGCTTGCGCTCTGCAGTGTCTCTGAAGAATGACAAGCTGGATGGTAGCGCTCTGCTGCGATCCAGCCTGTCATCTCAATGCCATCCTGGCGTGGGAGAATTCTACTGCTCAAGAGGTGAGCTCATGAGAATTCTCCCACGCTGTCAGTGACGTGCATGAGGTGAGCTGAGTTCATTGGACATGAACTCGGCTCATCTGGATGCCATCACAGCCAGACACTGAGGAGCTTCACTGAGGATCTTCTTAGTGTCTGCGGCATGGCAAGCTGGATGGCAGCGTTCTGCTGTGCTCCAGCCTGTCATGTGAATGTAGCAGAGCTGAAGCCGTCCTGGGAACCATGGAAAGGTAAGGATGAGGTTGGTTTATTATTTTATTTTTATTGCAGGAGATCGTTGGCTTCAGTTGGAATGGGCGATACGGTAAGTAGAGTTTAATTTAGAACATTAAAGGAATGTGTGTTTATTTCAATTAAAGGACTTTATTCTGGGTGTTTGTGTTTTTTTTAACTTTGACTATGGGGTTAGTAATGGGGGTGTCTTATAGATGCCTCTCTATTACTAACCTGGGCTTGATGTCAGCTGGCATTATAAGCTGACATCAACCCCAACCCTATAACCCCACTGCCACTGCTACAGGGCAGTGGGAAGAGCGAGGCTAAGTGCCAGAATTGGCACATCCTATGGATGCGCCATTTCTGGGGCGGCTGACGGCTGGTGTTTCTAGCCTGGGAGGGGGCCAATATACATGGCACCCTTCATGGGCTATTAATATCAGCCCCCAGCAGTCTGCCTAGCCTTTGCTAGCTATTAAAATAGGGGGGACCCCACATTATTTTTTTGGCGGGTCCCGCATTTTAATAGCTAGTAAAGGCTAGGTATTCAGCTGGGGGCTGATATTAGCAGCCTGGGAAGCTCTGTGGGTATTACCCCCTTCCAAGGCTTCAAACATCTGCCCCAGCCGTCTGCTTAACCTCCGCTAGAGACTAAAATTACGGGGAACCCCACGCCAATTTTTTTTTAATAAATCCTTTATTTTAACACTAAATGACAAGTACAGTAACCAACACTGTCACTGTACTTCTTATATATGTGACTGACATGTTTTTATCTATCTAATCTATGTGTGATGCTCTATTCTTTCTGTTCTAAATTGTCGGGTACCGGTGTATGCCGCTGCTGAATTGCCGGCCAGCTTTTTTAAAGAGAAGGGTGCATGAAAATCGGAGGGCAGTAGTGTGTTCCAAGTGCCCTGCTATGTTTTTCATGCACCCTCCTATATACCCTGCCTGCCTATCTGCCCATATATTCTGCCTGCCTGACGTTTAATTGAGCACTGTTCCCATCGATTTGGGCAATTTTTGACCTTCTGCAGACCGCCGGGGGGGACTGCCAGAAAAATGCTCGAGTTTCTCATAGACTTACAGTACAGACCAAAAGTTTGGACACACTTCTCATTTAAAGATTTTTCTGTATTTTCATGACTATGAAAATTGTACATTCACACTGAAGGCATCAAAACTATGAATTAACACATGTGGAATTATATACTTAACAAAAAAGTGTGAAACAACTGAAAATATGTGTAGTGCCGGCGTCCCTGCCCTCTGCTAGGCAGGGTCGCTGTTCCCCTCACCGCTCTGCTCCGTGCCCGGCGTCCCTCTCCCACTCTGCTGGCAGCGCGCGCTCCTTCCCGGCCACTGTGCTTAGGGCGCGCGCGCGCGCCCTCCCTCCCTCTTAAAGGGGCCGCGCGCGCCGTCCTAAGGAGTCCCCGGCCAATGGCCGGAGGACTTTACCATATATAAGGCACCTCCTCCAAAATGGAGGTGCCCGAGCAATGTTGTTGCACTGTTCACTACTCTGCTTCAGCCCTCAGGTCCCGTTGCCAGTTACCTGCCAGTTACCTGCCAGATTCCTGCCTGATTATCTGCTACCTGCCTGCTAGTCTGAGGTCCGACGGTCTGCCTTACTACTCCTGTCAGTCTGTCTAAGGACCAGCCTGCCCGCTCACCTGGGAGCGCACATCAGCCACCTGCCTGCTTGCCTGAGGTCCGACGGTCTGCCTTCCAACTTCTGTCAGTCTGTCTATGGACCAGCTTGCCCGCTCACCTGGGAGCACACACCTGCTACCTGCCTGCTAGTCTACCTGGAGGCTCCGCCGTCACGTGCTGTGACCACCTGCCTGTCCAGTGACTCCTGCTCGCTCACCTGGGAGCGCTCATCTGCTGCCTGTCTGCTAGCCTACCTGGAGGCTCTGCCGTCACGTGCTGTGACCACCCGCCTGTCCAGAGACTTCT
The DNA here is from genome assembly GCF_046119375.1 of Phyllobates terribilis. Taxonomy (NCBI): domain Eukaryota; kingdom Metazoa; phylum Chordata; class Amphibia; order Anura; family Dendrobatidae; genus Phyllobates; species Phyllobates terribilis. The sequence continues at coordinate 63,413,570 of NW_027362763.1, read as the reverse complement.
GCCCGCTCACCTGGGAGCGCTCATCTGCCGCCTGTCTGTTGGTCTTCCTGGAGGCTCCGCCGTCACATGCTGTGACCACCCGTTTATCCAGAGACTCTCGCCCGCTCACCTGGGAGCGCTCATCTGCCGCCTGTCTGTTGGTCTTCTTGAAGGCTCCGCCGTCACATGCTGTGACCACCCGTTTATCCAGAGACTCTCGCCTGCTCACCTGGGAGCTCACGTCTATCATCAGCCGCCACAGGTCGTACCAACCCTTTACCTAGAGACTGCCCCGGTCACTTGCCGTGACCATCTGCCCGTTCATTCAGAGACTGCCCCGGTCACTTGCCGTGACCATCAGCCCGTTCATCTAGAGACTGCCCCGGTCACTTGCCGTGACCTCCAGCCCGTTCACTCAGAGACTGTCCCGGTCACCTGCTGTGACCTCCTGCCCGTCTTCCCTGGTCGCCACCCGCTCCCTTACAAGGACTGCCCCCTTGTATAGTAGCTCAGAGGTTCCGCCTCCCAGACCCGTTACAATATGTTTTATATTCTAGGTTCTTTAAAGTAGCCACCTTTTGCTTTGATGACTGCTTTGCACACTCTAGACATTCTCTTGATGAGCTTCAAGAGGTAGTCACCGGAAATGGTTTTCACTTCACAGGTGTGCCCTGTCAGGTTTAATAAGTGGGATTTCTTGCCTTATAAATAGGGTTGGGACCATCAGTTTTGTTGTGCAGAAGTCAGGTGGATACTGTTAGAACTCTCCTGTTAGGTTTTTTTCTATTTTGCTGGTCACATGACCTTTTTGCCTATTTAATCCTGCTCCGCCCTTCTGGCCATGCTGGACTTCATTGTAATTTCTACTCTTAAGCTAGCCAGGTGCTTTGTTACCTTTCTCAGTCAGTTTAGCTAGGTCTTTTGACCTTTATGTTCTATGTTGTGTGTTTGTCTTTTTACTGCTACAATTTCTGCTAGGAGGTGTCCATCTTTCTCCCAGTCCCTAGTTCTTGTAGGAATCCCTTCCTCGCATCTATAGGTCTTCGTTCAGACTAGCTGAGGACTTTAGCGGGTCTGATCGCAGGATCAGGTTCCCTGTTACATCGTAGGGATCTAGCTTAGTTCTATTGTAGGGACAGATCTCCTGTCTTTCCTTAATGCTTGTAGCCTATCATAACAGATACACAGCCGATAGTCCTACTGAATAGACTTTTAGAATTTGTATTATGGCAAGAAAAAATCAGCTAAGTAAAGAAAAACGAGTGGTCATCATTACTTTAAGAAATGAAGGTCAGTCAGTCCGAAAAATTGGGCAAACTTTGAAAGTGTCCCCAAGTGCAGTTGCAGAAACCATCAAGCTATACAAAGAAACTGTCTCACATGAGGACCGCCCCAGGAAAGACCAAGAGTCACCTCTGCTTCTGAGGATAAGTTTATCTGAGTCACCAGCCTCAGAAATCGCAGGTTAACAGCAGCTCAGATTAGAGACCAGGTCAATGCCACACAGAGTTCTAGCAGCAGACACATCTCTACAACAACTGTTAAGAGGAGACTTTGTGCAGCAGGCGTTCATGGTAAAATAGCTGCTAGGAAACCACTGCTAAGGACAGGCAACAAGCAGAAGAGACTTGTTTGGGCTAAAGAACACAAGGAATGGACATTAGACCAGTGGAAATCTGTGCTTTGGTCTGATGAGTCCAAATTTGAGATCTTTGGTTCCAACCACCATGTCTTTGTGCGACGCAGAAAAGGTGAACGGATGGACTCTACATGCCTGGTTCCCACCGTGAAGCATGGAGGAGGAGGTGTGATGGTGTGGGGGGGCTTTGCTGGTGACACTGTTGGGGATTTATTCAAAATTGAAGGTATACTGAACCAGCATGGCTACCACAGCATCTTGCAGCGGCATGCTATTCCATCCGGTTTGCGTTTAGTTGGACCATCATTTATTTTTCAACAGGACAATGACCCCAAACACACCTCCAGGCTGTGTAAGCGCTACTTGACCAAGAAGGAGAGAGATGGGGTGCTAAGCCAGATGACCTGACCTCCAAAGTCACCAGACCTGAACTCAATCGAGATGGTTTGGGGTGAGCTGGACGGCAGAGTGAAGGCAAAAGGGCCAACAAGTGCTAAGTATCTCTGGGAACTCCTTCAAGATTGTTGGAAGACCATTTCGGGTGACTACCTCTTGAAGCTCATCAAGAGAATGCCAAGAGTGTGCAAAGCAGTCATCAAAGCAAAAGGTGGCTACTTTGAAGAACCTAGAATATAAGACATATTTTCAGTTGTTTCACACATTTTTGTTAAGTATATAATTCCACATGTGTTAATTCATAGTTTTTATGCCTTCAGTGTGAATGTACAGTTTTCATAGTCATGAAAATACAGAAAAATCTTTAAATCAGAAGGTGTGTCCAAACTTTTGGTCTGTACTGTACATTGGGCTCATTGCTCGGGTCGAGCACCCGAGTATTCCAATGTGCTCGACCCGAGCTTCGAGCACCCGAGCATTTTAGTGCTCACTCATCACTAGTATGGATCAATAAAGAATAAAGAAATAAGCATTACTCACTACTCCAGTGGTTGTCCCAATTACTGCACATGGGACAAAACACACACTGAGTATGGCAACAACTGATTGTAAACAGACCCAATAGTCGATAAGAACCCATGGAGTACTATATGTTTGCTATATGGACAAATAAATGGCAGACCATTCGGATGAGAACACAACTGCCAAAGAGAACCACTGAATGATGGGTCTGTGTCACCCTGGCCTGGATGCCACAAATGTTTAATAAAGCTGTGTCTGAGAGCAAGGGGGAGGTTCCCTGGTTAGGGACCATTAGCATGCAGCACCTCCTGTCCCAGGCCAGTAGGGGGAGCACGCTGCCCCTATAAAAGCTGGAACTGGGGGCAGGGTTAGAGAGAACTGGACGACCTGTCTCTGAAGTGAGAGGCGTCTCAGAGAAGGGAGAGTCAGTTCAGCTGCAGCTGAGGAGGTCATGTGGCAGTAGAGGAGCCACGAGCCAGGGACGGAAGGCGAGGTGAGCCTGTCCTGGCTGAGAGAGAAACTGATCTACCGGACTTTGGTGTCCGAGGCTGTTAGGATTCCAAGTCCTACAGCAAATAACCAGCCCGCAGGGGATTGTATATCCCTTGGCCTAAGAAGCCTGGAGGTTCCGCCACAGCAGAAGGGACCAGCAAAGCTGCACCAGGCCAAGAGTAGAAAGGGACCCAAGTTGCAAGCCATAAGGGCGAGAAGACACAGCGAGCTCAGGAACGTGGGCTGTTACACCACGAGGAGGGAAATAGCCAGAAAGAGCGCAGAGAGCAAGGTAGGCCTTCACCCTCACCCTGACCAGGAGGGCTTCCCACTTGTTCTCAGACATCCAGGCCCCCTCCTAGCCGGGACTGTTTTTGGGTCATCTCACCTGTTCCAATAAAGACCCTGAACTGTTCAAGAGGCCCCCACTTCCTGGCTATTACGATCGGAATCATCCCCTCCATCATCCACTTACACTGCCCTGGGGCTACACTCCTCCCGTGGGGAGTTATACTACTCAGTGCTGCACATTTACATCTGCCCCAGTGGTCTGCACTGCAGCGGCGGTTATCCCTGACCGCAATCCACGGGAACTTACCATACATATATCAAAAGACGGTTCCCCTTTCAGCCTGACACCCTGAGCACGGGACTGGGTCGCCACTACTACTCCCCATCCGCATCCAGAGGCCCGGCCCTGAGTACCCCACGGCCCAGGGGGCGAGTCAGGTCCATTTATAAATAAGACAATAAATGGGAAAGATAAAAAAACTTCATTGAAAAAATTGGTTAAAGTGCAACTACATGCACAAGAGTGCCCACACTAAAATATTGTAAACAAATGTACAAAATACACTGTGTGCAGAATTATTAAGCAAATGAGTATTTTGATCACATGATACTTTTTATACATGTTGTCCTACTCCAAGCTGCATAGGCTTGAGTGCCAAATACAAATTAAGTAAATCTGGTGATGTGCATCTCTGTAATGAGGAGGGGTGTTGACTAAGGACATCAACACTAGAGATGAGCGTTGTTCTACTCGAACTGTTCGCCAATCTCAAATTCGAGCTGTTTTGGGCGGTGTTCGAGCCGTTCGGCGAACACGAACAATTTGAGAAAAATTCGGCTGTTCGAGGTTATGTTCGATAACTGTTCGTGCACCAAAATCATAACTGGATTTTTTCTCAGTAATGATGAAAATTAATGTTAATATGCAGTTTGAGTGTACAGCGGGGTGGGGGGAGGGGCAGGGGATGGATCTCTGCAGGAACAATGAAGATCTCCATTTTTTTTTCTCTTTCCCGCATTTACAGTGGGGAGGTGCAATCTGTCAGCCTATCAGCAGCGCACACACGGAGCGAAGTGTTTTTTTTCACACAAGCAAGGGCATGTGTCATTGGCAGTGTATGTCACATGTCCTTGCCCTATAAGACCAAGCCATTTTCCCCGTCGCCACCATTTTCTCACTGCTGCAGCTGCGTGTTAGACGGCACCGCTGTTGCTGTGTGCGCTATACCTTGTTAATTTCAAGCCAATTTTCGCACAAATCTACAGATAGCTTGGGAGTAGGGAATAGTTGTGATTGCAGTCCTTTTAAGGACTAGGTTACAGCATTTCCTACGACTTTTATCAGGCAGGTCTGTGCTCTTAAATAGATAGGTTGTGGGAGTAAAGACTAATTGTAATTGGAGTCCTTTTCAGGACTAGGTTACATCAGTTCCTATCAGTTTTTGCCAGGCAGGTCTGTGCCAGTGCTGTGCAAGTTTTTTTTCACAGCATTTGGCTGAATCTAGCAAAGCTAATCCTTTTTGGCCTATTGCAGAGTGTGTTAGTCAGTGGAGTAGCCTATCTGTGTTGCAAGATATACCACCTGTGTATAGAATACCAATTTTTTTACTGCACCTAGTGAAGTGAAATCTTTTGGGCATAGCATCATTCTATTAGTCCATCTATACTGACCTCCATCAGGTTGCAAACTGAATCTAATTTTTTTCTGCATCTAGCTCTGAAAAAATATTGGGCTTCTAGCTGTGTGTGGGTCTTGTTCTATTAATCCATCTATACTGACCTCCATCAGGTTGCAAACTGAATATAATTTTTTTCTGCATCTAGCTCTGAAAAAATATTGGGCTTCTAGCTGTGTGTGGGTCTTGTTCTATTAATCCATCTATACTGACCTCCATCAGGTTGCAAACTGAATATAATTTTTTTCTGCATCTAGCTCTGAAAAAATATTGGGCTTCTAGCTGTGTGTGGGTCTTGTTCTATTAATCCATCTATACTGACCTCCATCAGGTTGCAAACTGAATATAATTTTTTTCTGCATCTAGCTCTGAAAAAATATTTGGCCTTCTAGCAGTGTGTGGGACTTGTTCTATTAGTCCACCTATACTGACCTCCATCTGGTTGCAAACTGAATATATTTTTTTCTGCATCTACCTCTGAAAAAATATTGGGCTTCTAGCTGTGTGTGGGACTTGTTGTATTAGTCCATCTATACTGACCTCCATCAGGTTGCAAACTGAATATATTTTTTTCTGCATCTAGCTCTGAAAAAATATTGGGCTTCTAGCTGTGTGTGGGACTTGTTCTATTAATCCATCTATACTGACCTCCATCAGGTTGCAAACTGAATATATTTTTTTTCTGCATCTAGCTCTGAAAAAATATTGGGCTTCTAGCTGTGTGTGGGTCTTGTTCTATTAATCCATCTATACTGACCTCCATCAGGTTGCAAACTGAATATAATTTTTTTCTGCATCTAGCTCTGAAAAAATATTGGGCTTCTAGCTGTGTGTGGGTCTTGTTCTATTAATCCATCTATACTGACCTCCATCAGGTTGCAAACTGAATATATTTTTTTTCTGCATCTAGCTCTGAAAAAATATTGGGCTTCTAGCTGTGTGTGGGTCTTGTTCTATTAATCCATCTATACTGACCTCCATCAGGTTGCAAACTGAATATAATTTTTTTCTGCATCTAGCTCTGAAAAAATATTGGGCTTCTAGCTGTGTGTGGGTCTTGTTCTATTAATCCATCTATACTGACCTCCATCAGGTTGCAAACTGAATATAATTTTTTTCTGCATCTAGCTCTGAAAAAATATTGGGCTTCTAGCTGTGTGTGGGTCTTGTTCTATTAATCCATCTATACTGACCTCCATCAGGTTGCAAACTGAATATATTTTTTTTCTGCATCTAGCTCTGAAAAAATATTGGGCTTCTAGCTGTGTGTGGGTCTTGTTCTATTAATCCATCTATACTGACCTCCATCAGGTTGCAAACTGAATATAATTTTTTTCTGCATCTAGCTCTGAAAAAATATTGGGCTTCTAGCTGTGTGTGGGTCTTGTTCTATTAATCCATCTATACTGACCTCCATCAGGTTGCAAACTGAATATAATTTTTTTCTGCATCTAGCTCTGAAAAAATATTTGGCCTTCTAGCAGTGTGTGGGACTTGTTCTATTAGTCCACCTATACTGACCTCCATCAGGTTGCAAACTGAATATAATTTTTTTCTGCATCTAGCTCTGAAAAAATATTGGGCTTCTAGCTGTGTGTGGGTCTTGTTCTATTAATCCATCTATACTGACCTCCATCAGGTTGCAAACTGAATATAATTTTTTCTGCATCTACCTCTGAAAAAATATTGGGCTTCTAGCTGTGTGTGGGACTTGTTGTATTAGTCCATCTATACTGACCTCCATCAGGTTGCAAATTGAATATAATTTTTTTCTGCATCTAACCCAGCCAATAGTTTTGGCCTAATACCACAGTTTGGCCACTCAGCTCTGCTCGGTTACCATCCATTGTTTTTTTGTGCAAACAACTCCAGAGTTGTGAATTAGTTAACCACCAAAATGAGTGGAAAAAGGCCTGCTGCTGGTGGAAAGGGGAATAGGCGTGTTGGGAAGGGGAAAAAAGGTTGTGTCCGTGGGGTAGGTGTTAAAGCAACAGTAACATCTGCAGAAGAAAGACCATCTTCCAGCCAAACTAAAATGTCTACTTCTTTTAGCGGACAATGTGATAAGATCCCTTTCTTACGGCCACGCCAATCGCTACAAATTCCAGATGAGGCACAAAAACAGCAGGTGCTTCAACGGATATCAAGTGCTCCTTTAAGTGGGCTCTCCTCCACATCAACTTCAACATCACAAATACTCCAGTCCTCAAAGGTGTCACCCAAATCGCACTTGCTTCCTCACAGCTCCCAAATCTCCAGCTGCCCGTCTGAGTATGAGGTAGAACAGATGGTTGAGTCTGCAGAGCTGTTTACTCATACTATAGCCTGGGAATCAGAGGTCGACTCCAGCGCTTCTGTGAATCCAGACGAGGAAATGATCTGCACTGATGCCCAGAATCTTTATGAGTCGGATCCAGGACCAGACGCAGAAGGTTCTGACCATAATGTAGACCCTCATTCCCAAACTGTAACTCCTGTTGGTGGAGACAATGAGGAAGACGATGATAAGACTCAAATACCTGATTGGAGCGACAACTTTAGTTTTTTGTCAGGGCAGGAACAGGTTGGCTCTGAGGACGACAGGTGTGATAACACACAGGGTGATGATGATGAGGTTGGAGATCCCACTTACTGTCAACCCACAGTCAGCCAAGAGATGAGGTCAGCAGAGGAGGTGGAGGAAGATGCTAGTGACGACGAGGTCAGGTTGCGCCTTCCTGGACAGAGACGTAGTACTGGAAGCACGTCAACAACTGCATCCTCAAACACAACTCTGCCTCTCACCACAAGTCGTGGTGGCTCTTCAGGTCGCATGGGTGCTAAGCCTTGCATAGCCTGGGCATTTTTTCAGATCGATAAAGATGACCCAACTCGTGTTATCTGTAACATTTGTCAGCAAAAGCTAAGTAGAGGCCAAAAAATACTTAGTTTGAGTACTTCATGCATGAACCGGCTCATGGACATGAAGCATAAGTTGCAGTGGGAAGCTCAGTGTGCTACAATGCGGCCTAGCTGGCCGGGCCAACCACCGTCTGCCATATCTTGTGCATCCGCGGCCTCTTCATCCTCTGTGACTGGGGGGACAGCAGTCACACCTGTTTTGGGGCGCAGACCTGCCACCTCTTTACCCGCAACAGCCAGCGTGATTGGCAGGTCATCATTTTCTTTGGAGGTGGGAACACCAGCTGGTGTTGAGCGCTGTCCGACATCGATAGCACCACCTTTGGATCAAGGCAACCTAACATGTCCGCCTGCATCCTCCTCACAGACCGGCAGTTTGCCGGGGACACCCTTATCAACCCCGTCTAAGCACAATAGCCAGCCCTCGGTCCCTCAGATGTGGACAAGTAAAAGACCATTTCCTCCTAGCCATGAGAAAACTAAGAGGTTGAATTTCACCATCTGCAAGCTCTTGGCTACAGAAATGCTGCCTTTCCGCCTAGTGGACACAGAGGATTTTCGAGACCTTATGTCCGTCGCAGTGCCCCAGTACCAGATGCCCAGTCGGCACTACTTCTCAAAGAAAGGTGTGCCTGCGCTCCACCAGCATGTCGCACACAACATCACCGCTTCTTTGAGAAACTCTGTGTGTGACAGGGTGCATTTCACCACAGACACTTGGACGAGTAGGCATGGACAGGGGCGTTACATGTCGCTGACTGGGCACTGGGTAACTATGGTGACAGCAGGACAAGGGGCTGCTGTCCAAGTCTTGCCGTCCCCATGAGTTGTGCGTCAATCCTCTTTATGTCAAAGTTCCTCCACTGCTTCTGCCTCCTCAACCTCCTCTCGGTCTTCCACCTGCACCCAAAGCCTGTCTGGTCATGCCACAAGCTTTCTAACTGCGCAGAAGGGATCCTGCACACCTCCTTACTATGCTGGCAGTAGGGCTCAACGTCATCAGGCGGTTTTTACATTGAAATGTCTGGGAAATGTGAGTCACACAGCTGAGGAGTTGTGGTCAGCTCTGGAGAACCAATTTCATGAATGGTTGTCTCCACTGGACCTGAAACCAGGGAAGGCCGTGTGCGACAATGCTGCAAACCTGGGTGCGGCCCTTCGCCGGGGCAATGTCACACACGTGCCTTGTATGGCTCACGTGTTGAACCTGGTTGTCCAGCAATTTTTAGCCCACTATCCCAGACTAGATGGCCTTCTGCAGAGGGCACGGTCGCTGTGTGCTCACTTCCGCCGTTCGCATCCCGCAGCTCAGCGACTTACATCTCTACAGAAGTCGTTGGGCCTGCCACTTCACCGGCTAAAATGCGATGTGCCTACCCGGTGGAATTCAACTCTGCACATGTTGCAGCGACTGTGGCAGCACCGACAAGCCCTGGTGCAATACGTTCTGATGTATAGCCTGGGCCAACGAGATTCAGAGGTGGGGCAAATCACGCTGGAGGAGTGGTCTCAGATCAGGGACCTATGCACTCTTCTGCACAGTTTTGAAATGGCGACGAAGATGTTTAGTGCTGACGATGCCATTATCAGCATGACTATTCCGGTGATATACATGCTGGAGCACATGTTAAACAGAATTCGGAGTCAGGTGGTGGCACAAGAGGAGGTGGAGGAAGTAGAGGAGGAGGAGTTGTATGCGGAAGGGCTAACATCTGCAAGGTCCAGACGGTCGGCAGCACCAAGGCGGCAGGCATGTGAGGGTGGGGGAGATGGTTTTACCAGGGCGCATGGTAGCAGCCAAACTAGTGAGGAAGGTGCAGGAGCCCAGGAAGAAGTGGAGGACGAACTGATGGAAGGCTCATCAGATGAGGGAGACCTTGATCACATTTCTGTTGTGCGAGGTTGGGGGGAGAGGACAGAGGAAGGAAGCATGATTGTTACCTCGCCACCAACACAACAGGGACTTGGTGCTCCTGGATGCGCAACACACATGAGTGCCTTCTTGCTGCACTACCTGCAACATGACCCTCGAATTGTGAGAATTAGAAATAATCCTGACTACTGGGTTGCCACACTGTTAGATCCCCGGTACAAAAGTAAATTTGCAGAAATTATTCCTGCCATAGAAAGGGATGCACGCATGCAGGAGTATCAGCAGAGACTGTTGCAGAATCTTACATGTGCTTTTCCACAAAATACCAGTGGTGCACGTAGTGAATCTCACAGTTCCAACTTGCCAACCGTGGGACCGTCAAGTGTTCAGCACTCAAACCGTAACAGAACCACAGTATCTGCTGGTAACATCAATTTTGCGGAATCATTTCACCACTTTTTTAGCCCATCCTTTGCAAGGCCACAGGAGACAAGAAGTCTGACACATAGTCAACGCCTAGAGACGATGGTACAGGAGTATCTCCAAGTAAACATTGAAGCCACGACTGTGTCACTGGACCCTTGCTCTTTTTGGGCTTCCAATCTGGATAAATGGCCGGAGCTAGCCACTTACGCCTTGGAGATCTTGTCATGCCCCGCAGCCAGCGTTCTGTCTGAACGTGTGTTCAGCGCTGCTGGTGGTGTGCTGACAGATAAGCGCACGCGGCTCTCCACTGATAATGTAGACAGACTCACGTTCATAAAGATGAACAAATCATGGATCCGAAACGACTTTTCTACCCCTGTGTCATCCTGGGGAGAGTAAAAGCTTGATGATTGGTTAAAATCACCCTACCAACCGTTTTAAGCTTTCAAATTACTAATCATGTTTATCTGTATCTTGACTGGAAAATAATTTGGGCTTTGTAGCAGTGTGCAGCACTGATCCTATTAGGCCATCTATACTAAAGCTTCACCAGATTTAAAATTAAAAATAATTTTTAGCTGCATCTAGCCCGGAAAATAATTTTGGGGCTCCGAGATGCGCAAGACACATAAGTGCCTTCTTGCTGCACTACCTGCAGCATGACACTCATATTGTCAGAATTCGAAGTAATAATGACTACTGGGTTGCCACACTCTTAGATCCCCCAAACTTTTCGATCAACCTTTTCATTTTAATAAAGACCAAAAAAATGGTCAATTTTGAAATTATAAGCATTAGCAGGTTGTTAGAAACTGAAATCAAACAGTTTTCAACTCAAAACTTTATTCTAGGTGATGTTACATTTTCACATAGGACCCCTTGTTCGAAAGGAGCTTCTGAACTCTCTCGTCCATTGAATTTGTCAGGTTTTGGATGGTTTCTGCTTCAATTGTTTTGCATGAGGACAGAATACCCTCCCAGAGCTGTTGCTTAGATGTGAACTGCCTCCCGCCATCATAGACACTCCTTTTAATGATGCTCCAAAGGTTCTGAATGGGGTACAGGTCAGGGGAGCATGGGGGTCACACCATAAGTTTGTCCCCTTTTATGCCCATATCAGCCAGAGATGCAGATGTTTTATGTGCAGCATGAGATGGTGCATTATCATGCAGAAAAATGATCTTGCTGTGAAATACACGGTTCTTCTTCTTGAACCATGGCAGGAAGTGCTGTTTGAGAAAATCCACATACATTATGGAGTTCATCTTTAGCGCCTTCAGGGATCCTAAAGGGGCCGACAATCTCTCTCCCCATGATTCCAGCCCAAAACATTACTCCACCTCCTCCTTGTTGGCGCTGTAGCCGTGTTTGCGTGGGGTGTCCATCAACCAGCCATCCTCTACTCCATCCATCTGGACCATCGAGCGGTGCACGGCACTCATCCGTGAACAAAACTGTTTTGAAATCAGTCTTCATGTAATGTTTGGCCCACTGGAGCCGTTTCTGCTTGTGTGAAGTGGATAGAGGAGGTCGACAGGATGGCGTATACACAGCTGCAAACCTCTGAAGGACCCTGCATCTTGTTGTTCGGGGGACGTTGGAGGCACAAGCAGCTTCAAAAACTTGTCTGCTGCTATGACAAGGCTTTTTGGCCGCTGCTCTTTCAACCTGACGTAATTGCCTGTAGGAAAGAGTCCTCAATTTGCCCTTATCAGCACGCACACGTGTGTACTGTGAATCAGCTACATACTTCTTGATTGCCAAGACACTTCATCCTGATCATCGCACAATGTTGATTGTAGTCATGCCTTGACCTAAACACTCCACAATTTGTTGCTTCTCAGCAGCCGACACATCCTTTTTCTTTCCCATTTTGGCAGAAAATGTAGGTTGCTTAATAATGTGAGACAGCCTTCTTAAGTAGTCTTGCCTTTCATTGGACACACCTGCCAAACTAATTAGCACAGGTGTCTGCAATTGCTTACAGTGATATAAAGAGCCCTGACACACATCACCATCAATGAGTTTAACTGACAAACAAACAAATTCTTCCCTTATCACTCCTAAACACTTTTTGCATAATAATTTGGAATGCAGTGTACATGTGCTTTTCCACAAAACACCAGCGGTTCACGTAGTGAATCTTACAGTTCTAACTTGCCAACCGTGGTCTGTATGGAGTTGTTCAATAAAGGGCCCAAAATTAAGATAACATAGATGGGAGAGGTCTCTATGAATAGGAATTCCTAAGTATTTGATACCCTGTGAGGGCCAGGCAAAGGGAAAGTTGGACTGGATGGAATCCTATATGGATTTGGGGAGGGAGACATCGAGGGCCTCAGACTTCGCTGCATTGATTTTAAAATTTGACCATGTAACAAAGTGATCTATTTCAGCCATAACAGCAGGGATGGATATATGTGATTGAGTGATATATACTAGGACATCATCAGCAAATAGAGAGCACTTGTACTCGGTGCCTCCCACCTCAATCCACCTAATATTGGGGTTATGGCGAATTGATGAGAGCAGGTGCTCCGTCACTAGGATGTATAAGAGAGGGGACAGAGGACATCCCTGCCTTGTCCCATTGGTGATTGTGAAAGGTGATGAAAATGTTCTGACGCACCCCCTGGGCCTTGGGACACCCGGAGCCGGACCCTTTTTGGTGGATGCTGGTGGTTGTAGTCTTCGTGGCGGCGACCCGGTTCCGTGGCTCAGGGCGGTCAAACCAGTGGCGGAACTATTTATGTGGTTTTGATGTTTAAATGTCCGACTACGCCACCCGTGGATTGCGGTCAGAGTGAACCGCAGCTACAGGGCAGACCGCTGAGGCTGGTGTTGTGGGTGCAGCAGAGCGTAGCATAACTCCCCACGGGAGGAGTATAGCCTCAGGGCAGTGTATGCGGAGGATGGGGGTGATGGTGCAGGGCAGCAGCAGTAACGACACGGAGTCAGTGATGCAGTCCAGGGCCTTTACTCACAGTTCTTATTATCCAGACCACGTCTGCAGGTAACGGCTGCCCACGTCGTACTGTGCTCACCAGGTGAGGGGCTCAGACAACTCCCAGATAACTTTGGAGCACTTCACAGGACCCCCTTTGTGTGTCCTTTGTCTGGCCTTTCTTACCAACACTTCTGTCCGGCTGCCTCGGGCCTCCTCTTGGTAAACTTGGCGCCAGTTTCCCTGACCCTATGTGGTGCCTTCCTAGCGGGTGTAGCGAGGGGCTGCGCCACATAAAATGTCAGAGCCTCCGGTTTCTAGCTGAGGGTCGTTTCCTGCCTCCACTAGTTCGGGGACCGGTCTCCCCCTTTGGCCTGACCCCTCCACGCAGGTGGATTCGGGCGTGCGGTGGCGACTCGCCCGTCCGCACCCCTGGGATCCCTTCATTCCTCGTTCCTGGAGCCTTCTCCGCTCCTCTTCCTTCCTTCTCCCTCTTCCAGGCCTGGGCCTCTGTTACTAGGCCCGCCTCCGGAGCAGAGCTCATGCAGAGCCCCTGCTCCCTGCCACTTCTGCTCAGACTTCTCTGCACTGAACTAAGATGGTGCCCACCTTTTATACTCCCTTCTCAATGCACCCAGGAACTGCTTCCTCCCTGCTCCTGCACTACAGGGTTCCCCTTCCTCAGTGTTCCCTCCCCCCACTCCAGCCAGGGACAGGGACTGTCGTGCCCATCTCAGGGGCATATTGGTCGCCCTGCCCCACGGCAATGTGGTGTAATGCATGCACGTGTCGGGTCCTGATCCACACTCCATCCTTACCTGAGAGTGAGATATCACACCTCTGGGTGAGGTGCAATACGTCTGTAGCAACCGAGCCCTCAGGGTGCTACAGTTCCATTTATCTTCAGCCTAGGTGACGTATTGCGATACAGGGCCGTGATTTTGGCTATAAAAGGGTCCCCTAGACCCCTACCCCAAGCTTTTTAAGAGAATCATATATGGCGTGCCAGGAGACTCTATGGAATGCTTTCTCAGCATCCAACGAGAGTATCTAATTACAAATTTTTAACTGCATCTAGCCCAGGAAATACTTTGTGCCTAGTAGCAGTGTCTGCTAGTCAGCGGATTATCCCGGCTGTTAAGCAAGCTACACCACCTGTAGTTTAGACACTTAATTTTTTCAAAGGAAATGATTCGGGACCATGGGATACTTAGTGAAGAGCATCAGGAGGCACCCCAAGGCATAGGGGCTGGGACTGGCATTAGGATGCCTTGCGGTGGACAGCCGAGCTCGATCCTTATAAAAGCTTTTTAACTGCAGCAGCTTTAGTGGACGCTACTGGAGCTGGAATTACGCGGCTGCTGGCATGAGACTTGCCCTCCAATAGATCCTTGTAAATGGATTTAAAGTGTATTCATTCAAATTAGAGAGACAATTTAAATTAAAAAGCTTAGAGCTGCCTCCACCACAGGGGGGCTCGCTCGACCCACCAGCGGACAGGCACCAGTATTGGGAGAGGGGGGCTGGCCGTCAGGGTTCACCGCGGCTCTGGCACAAACCCGGCGACACGGAGGTGGCACGGGCAGGAGCGGACTGGCCGTGTCGGCTTCTCACTTTTTGGATTTTAGAAGAGCATGACATGCCTATATCTGTGTCTCCCCCTCCTTTTACTCCTCCACCTCTTTTATTTTCGCATGACTATATGTACTTGTCACTTTTCCATGTGTTAGTTATGTCTTCTGAGCAGTTTGTCAGCTTTTGGACACCTTTGAAGGTGTTTTCTATGTGTTTCTATGTGTTTTTGTTTGCCTGCCATTGTTTTTAACGGTGTTCGAAGGTGTTCGACGAACAGTTCGACGAACAGTTCGGCGAACACACGGGTGTTCGACGAACCGAACCGAACTCGTACACTACGGGGGTGGCTCAACACTAATCAACACCCTATATAAGGTGTGCTTAATTATATGGCAACTTCCTTTCCTTTGGCAAAATGGGTCAGAAGAGAGATTTGACAGGCTCTGAAAAGTCCAAAATTGTGAGATGTCTTGCAGAGGGATGCAGCAGTCTTGAAATTTCCAAACTTTTGAAGCATGATCACCGAACAATCAAGCGTTTCATGGCAAATAGCTAACAGGGTCGCAAGAAGCGTGTTGGCCAAAAAAGGCGCAAAATAACCACCCATGAATTGAGGAAAATCAAGCGTGAAGCTGCCAAGATGCCATTCGCCACCAGTTTTGCCATATTTCAGAGCTGCAACGTTACTGGAGTATCAAAAAGCACAAGGTGTGCGATACTCAGGGACATGGCCAAGGTAAGGAAGGCTGAAAAACGACCACCTTTGAACAAGAAACTTAAGATAAAATGTCAAAAATGGGCCAAGAAATATCTTAAGACTGATTTTTCAAAGGTTTTATGGACTGATGAAATGAGAGTGACTCTTGATTGGGCCAGATGGATGGGCCAGAGGCTGGATCAGTAAAGGGCAGAGAGCTCCACTCCGACTCAGAAGCCAGCAAGATGGAGGTGGGGTACTGGTATGGACTGGTATCATCAAAGATGACCTTGTGGGACCATTTTGGGTTGAGGATGGAGTGAAGCTCAACTCCCAGACCTACTTCCAGTTTCTGGAAGACAACTTCTTCAAGCAGTGGTACAGAAAGAAGTCAGTATTGTTCAAGAAAAACATGATTTTCATGCAGGACAATGCTCCATCACATGCATCCAACTACTCCACAGCGTGGCTGGCCAGTAAAGGTCTAAAAGAAGAAAAAATAATGACATGGCCCCCTTGTTCACCTGATCTGAACCCCATAGAGAACCTGTGGTTCATCATAAAATGTGAGATCTACAGGGAGGGAAAACAGTACACCTCTCGGAACAGTGTCTGGGAGGCTGTGGTGGCTGCTGCACGCAATGTTGATCGAAAACAGATCAAGCAACTGACAGAATCTATGGATGGAAGGCTGTTGAGTGTCATCATAAAGAAAGGTGGCTATATTGATCACTAATTTTTTTTGTTTTTGTTTTTGCATGTCAGAAATGTTTATTTCTAAATTTTGGGCACTGACATTGGTTTACCTGGTGAAAATAAACAAGTGAGATGGGATTATATTTGTTTTTTATTAAGTTGCCTAATAATTCTGCACAGTAATAGTTACCTGCACAAACAGATATCCTCCTAAGATAGCCAAATCTAAAAAAAAAAACACTCCAACTTCCAAAAATATTAAGCTTGGATATTTATGAGTGTTTTGGGTTGATTGAGAACATAGTTGTTGATCAATAATAAAAATAATCCTCTAAAATACAACTTGCCTAATAATTCTGCACATGGTGTATTGGAAAAACAATAAAGAGAACCGTAATGATAGAAAAGGATATAAATGGTACTTGGAATACCTCATACTGTGTCAAATGCACATTAGTTAGTGCACCACCACGTACAGACAGTGTATCTCAAGGTAAAAAATACATGTAATAAATATTAATTATAAATCAAAGTCTTTTACTGTACTGTATATACTGTACAGTAAGAGTAGAAGGCCTGGAGTATACTGTTACTAGATAAAGTTCTGAGTGTATTGACACTGGTGATGAGCAAATGACACCCCTTTTGGATAGATGAAAATATGAGATGCCCTCACAGGGAAAATGAAAGGGAGGGAAGGGGGAAAAGGGAAAGAGAGGAAAAGGAAGAATGTGTTGAACCATATTGAGACCAAGTAGTTACATAGTAATGTGAAAGGGGGCAACTAAGCACAGGGAAGGCACAAGATATAGACAAGTTAGCTGGATAGAGCTGTCCTACTAAGCAGATAGTGTGGTGCAGCCCCGACGCACGTTTCAGACAAAAATTCCTTTGTCAGTGGGTAGCGTACAGAGAGAACTAGGGAGTTTAAAAAGAGTGGTGTGGCCAATCCAAAGTGACCTCAGTGGTAGGGTGACTTTTCGATGCATTAACTGGTGGCGTTAGATCAGTGGGGGATTCAAGTTGTTAGTAACACTAAGACTTTATTTTAGAGAAAATCCCTACTATCCGCATTTTTGAAAAGTTACAGAAAAGCTCTTCAAAGAAGGAACCAGAAATTCTGCTCAATAGTAGTACATTCTTCAATAATGAGGTCTTCATTGGATGACAACATATCAATAGATGATCTCCTAACAATAGGAGGATCACCAGATGTCTGACTGCTGTGGACCTCACTGATCAGCTGTAACTTGTAGGGAAATAATTTAGCAATTTTGTTATAGCGCCACCGTAGGAGAAATTGAGCATCACAAGATCCCATTCAATGCCTTTTTCAGAAACTTCTCTTAGCTCTGGCTAATACAGTAGAGGAGGCTTTTTATCTACCGTATATGTGGATTATGATTGTGATTAACTAAAAAAGTCACCTCCCAGTAGGTTGTCTTCTGCTGGACACTTAGGTTCCATGATTGTGTCAAAGTCTGGGCTTGCCTGAGGAACCTGAGGAACTGTGATGTGCCACTACAATCCTGTAGTCGCTCCACATTATAACCGTGCCCCCTGCTAACCAACAAGTTTTACGTTTCCTTGGTTCAATACCTGGTGATATATGTTCCACAATATACAGCTTAGGTAGGTCCATACTTAGAGTTCATGCTCTCCTTGACACTTTTAGGTCTCACGCAGTAGCAGAAGAAGCTAAGCACAGACACTGAACCAGCAGGCGTGTCATCATGCTAGAGTAAAAGAGTTCCTGACCCCGATATTATATATCCGACTAGTGTATAATGCAATCTCTCATCTGTGCCATGGCTATTATCTCCATGTGCTCATCAATGCAAGACTTCTTCCCTTCTACGATGTGCTAAGACCAAGCAACGTTCTTGTAGTCCTGCCACCCACTGCGAGGAGCGGAGAATGAAGTTTGTTAGTCTTGCTTTCCTCTAACAGATCTGTCTGTGCTTTATTTCAGCCACATGAAATGAATAATATCATTGGGAACCCACGAAAAATGCAGCGTGTGTGCACTTCAGCCACATATTGGAAGAGAGAGGGGAAAAAACAAACCACAGGACAACTTCTCGGTAATAAAATTGCCTGCATATAAAATTTATCTCCATTTCAGTGATATAACCCCATTCACAAGTCAAAGGTCTGAAAATCATTAAGGGAGAAGGAGTCATTGAGATTTCCATTTCCGTTAGGAAAGGGCAGCTCCTGGGTCCAGATTGCAGCTCGGTACCGATTGACTACATAACTGTCAGAATCTTGTCTCCTTCCAATTTCCAGATTTTCTCTTTCCTTGTTTGGAAATTTTTTATATTGGAGTCAACTCTGAAAATAAATCCCCTGGATCATAATCAAAAGTGACATTTCACTGGAAACTTCTCCTTTTTTCTCCTTGGAAATATTTTTCAAGGTCAAATGATGGTTACATTATATTACTTTTTGTGCTATTTCTTTTATTTTTATCTTCCTTTTATTCACAGTGATTCAATATCCTTTTATGAGTGATTCAATAAGCCATATACTGTATATACAGTTATATGAAAAAGTTTGGGCACCCCTATTAATCTTAAGTTTAATGTTTTATAAAAATTGGTGTTTTTGCATCAGCTATTTCAGTTTGCTATATGTAATAACTGTTGGACACAGTAATGTTTCTGCCTTGAAATGAGGTTTATTGTACTAACAGAAAATATGCAATCTGCATTCAAACAAAATTTGACAGGTGCATAAGTATGGGCACCCTTATCATTTTCTTGTTTTAAATACTCCTACCTACTTTTTGCTGACTTACTAAAGCACTTTTTTTGGTTTTGTAACCTCATTGAGCTTTGAACTTCATAGCCAGGTGTATGCAATCAGAAGAAAAGCTACTTAAAATGGCCACTTGCAAGTTGTTCTCCTGTTTGAATCTCCACTGAAGAGTGGCATCATGGGCTCCTCAAAACAACTGTCAACTGATCTGAAAACAAAGATTATTCAACATAGTTGTTCAGGGGAAGAATACAAAAAGCTGTCTCAGAGATTTAACCTGTCAGTTTCCACTGTGAGGAACATAGTAAGGAAATGGAAGAACACAGGGACAGTTCTTGTTAAGGCCAGAAGTGGCAGGCCAAGAAAAACATCAGAAAGGCAGAGAAGAAGAATGATGAGATCAGTCAAGGACAATCCTCCGACCACCTCCAGAGAGCTGCAGCATCAACTTGCTGCAGATGGTGTCACTGTGCATTGGTCAACTATACAACGCACTTTGCACAAGGAGAAGCTGTATGGGAGAGTGATGCAAAAGAAGCCGTTTCTGCAAGCACGCCACAAACAGAGTCGGCTGAGGTATGCAAAAGCACATTTGGAGAAGCCAATTTCTTTTTGGAAGAAGGTCCTGTGGACTGATGAAACCAAGATTGAGTTGTTTGGTCATACAAAAAGGCGTTATGCATGGTGGCAAAAAAACACAGCATTCCAAGAAAAACACTTGCTTTCCACAGTAAAATTTGGTGGAGGTTCCATCATGCTTTGGGGCTGTGTGGCCAATGCCGGCACCGGGAATCTTGTTAAAGTTAAGGGACGCATGGATTCTACTCAGTATCAGCAGATTCTTGACAATAATGTTCAAGAATCAGTGACAAAGTTGAAGTTATGCAGGGGATGGATCTGTCAGCAAGACAATGATCCAAAACACCGCTCCAAATCAGGCATTCATGCAGAGGAACAATTACAATGTTCTGGAATGGCCATCCCAGTCCCCAGACCTGAATATCATTGAACATCTGTGGGATCATTTGAAGAGGGCTGCCCATGCTCGGCGACCATCAAGCTTAACTGAACTGGAATTGTTTTGTAAAGAGGAATGGTCAAAAATACCTTCATCCAGGATCCAGGAAATCTTTAAAAGCTACAGGAAGCGACTAGAGGCTGTTATTTTTGCAAAAGGAGGATCTACTAAATATTAATGTCACTTTTCTGGTGAGGTGCCCATACTTATGCACCTGTCAAATTTTGTTTGAATGCAGATTGCACATTTTCTGTTAGTACAATAAACCTCATTTCATGGCAGAAACATTACTGTGTCTAACAGTTATTACATATATCAAACTGAAATAGCTGTTGCAAAAACACCAATTTTTATAAAACATTAAGCTTAAGATTAATAGGGGTGCCCAAACTTTTTCATATAACTGTATTTCTCATTGTGGAGTCCTGCCTGCTGGGACTCGGATCAGTCCTGAAAATGGGGTATCTAACCATATGTTCAAGGTATAGACGTAGCTAGGAGTTCAGCTCAGGAAGGGGTGAAACTTCTGAGTGGGCCCCAAACCAGGTAACCCTGAATTCAACTGCGGTGGTGCACCGTAAATGTGGGTAGACGAGAACCTCAGCAGATGATAATGCTGTTACTAAAAATAAATCACTATACAAAGACCAACACTGATATTACGACCAAATGGTAATCATATAGTGGTAGATATCAGTGCTGTAGAACACATAAGAGATTACAGTACAGTTATAGTTGGTGACTTACAGATGACGTTCTTTCTGATGGAGTCGTTCACTTTTCCCGTCTTTTCCATTTTGATTCTTAGTGATATATATAAGAATCAAACATAAGGATATATGACCCACAGAGAAATGAAATTACAGGAGCAGGGCAGGTACTAAAATTGTACTATAAAAGCATTAGTTAGGTAGAGTTCTAACTAATGAAAGGGTGTGAAATTAGTAGTGGTAAATCTCTTTAATAATGTCCCCTGAGTCCCCCATACACACTATGATGGGTCTACTGCTCCTCTATACACAGTACAATGCCCCACAGCTCCCCTATATATAGTTTGATGAGCCCACAGCTTCCCTATACATAGCATAACGGGCCCACAGTATCTCTATACATATTATGATGTCCTCACTGCTCCCCCAAAACAAAGTATAATGCTCCTCACAGTAGTCCTCACACTGTATGATGGCCCCAAACTGTATAATGACCCCACACTGTAATATGACCCCTGAGTATTCCCTACACTTTATGATGATCCTCATAGTAGTCCCCACACTTTATTACGGACCCCACATTAGTCCCCAATTTAAGGGCCCACACATTAGTTCCCATATTGTATGAGGGCCGCTCACAATAATACCTACGCTATATGATGGCCCCCAAATAAGCCTCCATACTATATGAGAGCCTCCCACATTAGCTCCCACACTGTATAATGGCCTCCATACTTTGAGGGCCGATACTAAGCACCTTGCTTTCCAAGTGTGATACCTAACTACTATGTTAACTAGAAATAAGGTGCTGCAGTCCCGACCACCCATGTCTATGAATGTTCCATAGGCCCATTCCGCATAAGAGAGACCGGCCAGCCGGGACCAGCCAATGGAGGCGCCCATCCTGTTGTACACTTCTGTGTTAAAGGAACAATAAAGCAGGAAGTGGTCCATGCTTTTCAGCATGGTACCACAATGCTCCCTAGGACAGTTCCTGTCCTCAGAGCTCTTACACTTCAGATTGTCCCTCACACAGTTTCTCAAGGAAGTAGCACCAAGCCAAGTCCCAAAACTTTGAGAGGATCCTGATAGAATTCAAAAGATGCAGACCCACCCCAAGAACCCGACTTGGACAATCCCTGAGCACCAGAGACTTCTGAAAATGGGTCAACAGAACCCTTTTGTCAATGAGCTTTTTTAGCGTCCTGATCTCCTAAATTCCCAGACCCCACTGGCAAATTACCTTCAGAACCAGGGTAGCGTAAGCCGGAATATGTTCATGCTGTGTGCGAATGTAGGTGGTCAGACCCTGTCACCCTAACAACTGAATTACATTGTGACTTTAAGAGACAATGCTCCCCTCTGATTTGTGTGCACTTTGACTAGTTCTTTCCCCCCTGCAGCCTGCTGTGTGTTGGCTGGGATGAGGAGCACGAAGTGTCGGTTGTGCAACTGAAGAGGGGGATTCGTGGTTACTGTGAGAGACTTGTGCCTGAGAGAGACTTGTGCTATCCTGAGAGAGACAGGCAAGACAATAAGTCTGTCCTAACAAGAGAGAAGATAGTTTCCATTTACCACAGGATTGATCTCCAGTACCCTGTCAGGAGGAAAGAGCACATCCAGGGTAATCTTCCCCGAGCACCTGTAACCAGAGGAAGGAAAACAACTCTGTGGTACCAGTACCTCAACATTGAAAATGGGAACGAGAAATTCCCAGATCCGGAAGAGGACGGATCCATTAACCTGAAGGAAGGCTCAACACAACATACTCGGCTCTAGTACATCAGGACCAAGCAGTAGCTGCAAGACCTTCTTCTAAGGCTACAAAATTGTGAGTGTGACATCGGTGTCCAACTGTGGAAGAGTTTAAACAGGTTTCTCTAGTTAGGGTGCTGTAGCAGCATGGCCGGAAGCCAGGTAGGAATTTAGCAGAGAGTAGTTGGTAGAAATTGTTTATTCTGTTTGTATTGTACTTTGCATTGCCATAGCTGGAGCACTGCTTGTGTGACACGCTCCAGCTATCTCTTCTTGTATCTAATATTGTTATTATTATTACAATAACTTTTAATATTATCTTCCGGCATATAATGCTCTGTCTCTTATTAAAGATTGTGTTTTGTTTCTGCCTCCTTGTCTACTGTGCAATATTTGAGTCCTGCCCGGCAGTGTCATTCAGGCACTGCTACAAGAAGATCCTTCACTTGCCCTCCTGTCTCCCATTCCTAGAAGAAAGATTGAAACCATCCCCTACAGGAGAATACCCACGGAGGAGCCCTCTCTTCCCAGAGGTTTGCAATATTGATCTTAATGAAGGTATTCAAAAAGAATACCACAGGGTTGACCACACCCAACCCTCCTAGTCTCCTCGTACGGTAAGTAACCTCCCTCTTGACCAGTTTCAGTCTATTCCCCCATAAGTTGGAAGAAGAAACTGTAGACCCGGGTCCAGAGAGGCTCTGTCAAGATGCACATACTGCCCAGATAGATCGGTAAAGGGAGCAGGTAAGTTTTGATCAGGTTTACCCTTTCCCTTAGAGTCATAGACCAACCCTTCCATTGGTTCACCTTCTGAGTGGCGATCTCTAGCCAGCAGTCCCATTTTTGTTTGGGGTAATCCCCATGGCCAAATTTGATGCCGAGGACGTTTGCAGAGACTTTGGGTCCTGGAAGGGTGTCTGAGAGATGAAAACCAGGATCTCCTCCCAGCCAGAGACTCTCACACTTTTCCCAGTTGATGTTCGACCTGGATGCCTATGAGAAGCGATCTACCTCTGACATCAGCTACTTTGCCTCACTATCAGAGGAAACAAAAATAGTGATGTCATCGGCATATGCCACCACCCTCAGAGTGGTTTCCTGTGCTGCCCGGTCCATCCCGACCTCGGACAATGGTCCATACTTCACCCTCCTAAGGAATGGGTCAATCACAAACATATACAGCAGTGGGCCCGAGAGACAAACCTGGAGAACACCAGATCCAACCTCAAAAGAGCTGCCAATCCAACCATTCACAAGTGGAAAACTCTCCATTCCAGCGTACAAGGTTTTAAGCCAATCAACAAACCCCCCCCCCCCCGTTAGACCATACCTCAGAAGGACACGCCAGAGGTACTCATGATTAACCTGATCAAATGGTTTTGCCTGGTCCAATGACAGCATTTACCCCTTCCAGTGGCCAGCTCTACTCTGCTCCACTGACTCAGACACAGAGCATAGCATTAAATGTACTGTGGCCTGGAACAGAGCAATGATGGGCCCCAAAAAGGAGTCGGGGTGCAAATTTGACCAGCCAATTAAACAGCACCTTTGCCAAAACCTTCCTGTCTGCATTGAGAAGCGCTATGGGACGCCAATTCTCAAGGCAAGATGGGTCCTTACCCTTTGACAAGATGATCAGGGCAGACCTCCTCATTGACAGCAGAGTGCCCGAGGAAAGACACTCATTGAATACTTCGGTCAATAGGGGAACCAAAGCGTCCTTAAAGATCTTATACAATTCAGATGTTAAGCCATCTGGACCGGGCAATTTCTTTAGGGAAAGCCCTTCAATTGCCAACTTGGCTTCCTCTTCCCTGATCATCTCTGTCAAAATGTCAAAAGAGGGGTCTGCCCATGGTTCAGGGAAGGCTTCAGCCAGGAAAGCAGACAACTCGTCTCAATCCAGATCTCTCTTCCCCAAGAAGTGCTAGTAGAAGGATGTGATGACCTCCAGGATCCCTCATTTGTATCTTTTCAGAGACTTTGCAGTGTCAACCAGTCCTGTAACAACTTTACTATTCACTCACATCTTGTAGTTTCTGTAAGGGCCGGATGAGCGGTACTTCCAATAATCCTTCTCAAAAACAAAAGATGCATGTCTATCATACTGACACCTCAAAAGCAAAGATTTCACTCTTGAGATCTCCTTGCAGCTACCTCCAGTTGAAACAAGATGCTCGAGTTTCCCCCTCAGGCCCTGATACAGGCGGTACCTGTTCAGAATCCTGAGGCTCGAGAGCTGGCGGAAGAATTTTGCCACCCTTTTTTTGAACATCTCCCACCACTCTGACTTACTACTACAAAGATGCAGTAAGGGTACCTGGCTCTGAAGAGAATCCTTTAAGGACTGTCTTATCTCCGCTTCTTCCAAGGGAGACGAATTGAGCCTCCAAAAGCCTCTTCTCATCCAGAGGGTTCTCTGCAACATTCAGAGAAAAAAAAACAAAATTAAACAGTGGTCAGAGAACTACACCTCGACAACAGACACTGCTGAAGAGACGGCTTCCTCCTTTAAATAAATTCTGTCTATTCTGGACCTACAGTTACCTCTATAATAGGTGAACACCTTGTGGCCTGGGGTGTGCCAGATGTGGACATCCACTAGGCGAGCCTCACTAGCTATACTAATAAGGGAAACGCTATCATAAGTCAGCTTATCTCTGGAACCTCCTCTATCTCGGGGCCTTGTGACAGTGTTGAAGTCCCCTCCAAAAATGTTCTGCTGACTCTTAAAAAGGTAGGGCTCGATACTCATAAAGAGACACTTCTGATCCCACTTAGATTGGGAACTATAGATGTTAATGAGCTGGAGGTCTTGTCTCTTCATGAGGACATCTAAGATCATGCAACCTTCCCATTTCTAACTCTATAATCCATCAGCATTCTACCGGTGCAGCAAAAGGACAGCCAAACCTATATATGGCTCGTCTGCAAGAGACCAATAGGAGGGCCCAAGCCTCCACTTCCTCTTAGCTTTAAGCACGTCTGCCATGTTTGGAAGCCTGGTCTCTTGCAAAAAAAAAAAGTCAGCTTCAACCCAGCTGAAAAAATCAAAGGCGACAAGTCTAGCTATAACTGACTTAATGCTGGCGACATCAATGGACACTAGTGTCAACAGAGTGGGTACTACCATCATTGGTGATTGAGTGAGATGACTTTCTTCTTCCCACTCTCCTTCTTTTCTTCCCCCTCTTTAACGACACAGAGGTGTCCATTCCCACATGTTTTTTTCCTGTTCATCTCTGGCCAGTCCCCCCCCCCCCCCCCCGAGGACCTTGCATTCCCACATGAAGGAAACTCAGCAACCCCTGTAAGCCCTACTGAAGCCAGAACCTCACCCTCGGCTTCCTCCTCAGAGGGTTTGGAACCGGTTAGAAAGACCATCCAGAAGGGAGTCAATTTTATTTTTCTTAAGTACTTTGGTCAAAGTGGAAGAAGATGTTTTATCTCCCTGCTTTCTCTTCTTTTTGATTTTTTGATGCCAAGCTTACACGGTGTCCTCTAGCCACTGCTTACTATCCTCATCCATACTTTCATAATGGGAGGATTCTGAGGAAGTGGCACTTTCCTCCCTGTGGATCCTCCTGGGATCCTCCATGCCTAAGGGCCTCAGCAGCAAGACTGCCATCCAGGACAGGGGCCGCCCCAGTAACCCAGGGCTTGCCCAGCTTCTTCTCCTGTCTGCGCTTGTCTAGATGCCACAGCTGGACAGGCATCTTTTTCTGGCTTTTCCTCCCTGGCCCCTCAGCTCCTTCACCTCTGCTAGTCTCTTCCCCAGCAGAATCGGCCTAATGGCTTTCTCCCACCAGGGTCATGATTGCATTAGCGAAGGAGTGAGGAAAAGGGCTTAATGGGTGACCTAACTCACCACACACGTGACACCTATTCTCCACACAAGATGCTGCAAGAAGGTCGACATCACCACACAATGCATATTTCTGCACAGTGAAGTGTGCACTGAAGTGTATAGAGTCGCTGCACTTGTGATGTAGCTTTGGTTGCCCCGGTCGAAGACCAGGATACGATACCTACCCAGGAAAGCAGATGATGAAATGTGGGCAACAGTACTACCTAAACATACCTTAAGTTTTACCATAAACATTCAGGCCCCTTTGGCATATGTCCAGATTCTTTGGCATATCTACCACTTCTCCATACTGACCAAACCACGTCATGATGTCATAACAAGAAAGTGACTCATTACAAGTCATTATGGTCACTTTCTTGACTTGGTTTTGGCGAGTCACCGATTGAACGGCAAAGTCTCGCCAGCCAGGCTCATTTTTTGCCAACTCATAATTTGACAAGAAGAGCTCAAGCCCCTCTGGCCGAACAAAGCTAACATCAAACTCAGGTGTGAAATAGTGATGTATCAAGGCGTAGATGTCAATCGCCTCAAAGCCTCTCCTCAGCAGGAGTTTCACGACCTTAGACCTTGGAGGACATGTGTGACATGCAGAAGTAGTGCTGTTGCTTCAAAAGCATCCAGCAACTGTTAGAAATAACACAAGCACAGGAGACAGTAAGTGTTGTGCTTCAGAAGCATCCAGCAACTAGAGGGGTTAATACAGTCACAGGAGACATGGAGTGTTTTAGCAGAGCCCCAGGGGGATTATGGGGAACTTGTTATTGTAGTCTGACTGAAGCCGAAGAGAAAAGTGGTGTGTGATCTGTATCTCACAGAAGGCAACTGAACAGGACTCAGATCAGGAGAGAAACTATACACAGGTCAGATAAACTCCCTGAACTAACAGTGCAGAGTATTATCAGGCAGGAAGATAAGGACTAGAATGAATTGTGTCACAGGGATCATCTCCCTCATCAAACCCTCCCCCCTCCATCTCCATGCAGGATAAAGAATTCTGTGTACTATTGTGTCCTTATGAAGGAAAAGCCTGTGGTTGTGCATGCATAGAAGTGTGCTGCTAAGAGATCTAATCTAAACTGTTGAAAAAGACTCTTGTCAGATGTGTCTGGTCAGCAATTGAATCTATCGTGTGCCTGAGAGAAGCTGCAGCCTATGGTCCGTCCCGGCCTCTGCTATCGTGAGAGGGGCAGGGCTTCCGGCCACGACCAGCGAGCACCGCGGGGCCAAGATGGTGGCGCCCAGTCGGGACCGGAAGTCACTGGTAATGGCGCCTATACAACTGACCACCACTACCGCCTGGCCAGGAAGAGAGCAGGGGCCACAGCAAGAGCCATGGGCCAGGTAAGGGGGCTCTTCCCCACCCCCACCGAGCACCGGTTCAGGACCCGGCCTACCCGGGAGAATGAGTCGGGCCCACAGACAACACCCCAGGGGGCGGCTGCCTCTGCCGGGACAGGAGAAGAGGAGTCTCCTTCAGGCTCAGTGCAGCTCCCCACTATTCATGCCACTTGCAGCGCTGTGTCCATCTACTATGGGGTGGCACCAACTCCAGAAAAAAAGGAGACTGTGGGACTTCAACCTGAGACTGTTGAGCCCTTCCTGTAGGTCACCAAGTTGTGGTGGGTGCACACCGTGTTTAGGGGATAGTTCCCCATCCCGGATAGTGACCAGGTCCCAGACTATGTGTGTGATTTTTTTTCAAAGGCTGGAAAGCCGTCAACCACTGTTACAGTAACAGGACTGTGTTGCTGTTCTTTTCCCTGTTAAGGCCGGACAGGCCTCTAGTTGAAAAGTACTATTTAAATAGTTGGACAAGCTACAATTTATTTCTGTTTGCCTTATTTTTTTATTTGCACCTGTTGTGCCCTTTTCTGCTGGATATGCAGGCACCTCAAGCGAGTTGGGGAGCCCTCACCCTCAACTTATGGACTGTGCCGTACCCTGTCCAGGTACTGTTACTTGAATTTGCACTTTATAGACTGTGCCTTAATAGTTTGCAAGAAACGGACATTGTTTCTGCCCCTATTTTAAAGGACTGTCCCCTTTTCCTGTTCCAGGGTCCTTACTCAGAAGGATCGAGGACCCCGTGCCTTAAGAGAAAAAGGACTGTGTTCTTAAATGGCACAAACGTTCTCAGGAACATTGAATGTATTGAATATGTGTTTTAGTGGCTGTCAAGTATTTTACCAAAGACTGTTGTAGTATTTGAATATGTTTGCACTTGAATTTGATAAAATAGTTTAGCGGTAGTTAGGGAAAGCCGGTTGAAGAGGCGTGAAAAGCTCTGGCTGAAGAAGGGACTGTTGGTTTAAAATGTGGTTATAAATGCTTTTTCCTTGCAGGAGGAAGACCAAAAAACGAGTCAGATACGGAAAATGTGTTGTTTATGTAAATTGCTAAAAGGGGTCCACAGTGTCCAACCACCACATCACCTTTAAGTAAAGGGGCAGTATTGGGGGAACACTATCCTCGGAAAGTTAGGGGAGAACTACCACAACTCCAAGGGACTGGTTAAGGTAACCAGCTAGAAGGCAAATGTCGAGGACGACATTCAAAAAAGAGGGAAGAGTGTGACGTGTAGATACCACACATGGTGTTGTTAAGCATCCAGCAACTAGAGGGGTTAACAGGATGCAGCTAGGGGGGAGTGGCCAGGCCTTCCTCAGAAAGACTGATTAGTGTCAGTTCTGAGCTGGAGAGCAAGCTTAAAGGATGCAGACCTCTTCACCAGGCTGATGAGGGTTCTGGGACTCTCTCACTGCAACTGCTTGGTAGCTAGTGGTATCTACAAGAGAAAGTAGTGGAGAAAGGAGTTAACTGTTGTTTAGCAGAAGCAAGGATTGAACACCGTGTCTGAGGACTGGACTCATCTAACCCCCCCTAGTACCTCACTGCACTAGAAGGTAAAGCCTGTGACACTGTGGACTGGGGACTGCTGGTGGGGGCTCTGCTGTTGTGTATGAATAGAAGTGTGCTGCTAAGAGATTTGATCTGTGCAGAATAGTGATGGGCAAGTACTAAAATGCTTGGGTGCTCGATGCTCTGGTCAAGCAAATTGGAATGATCGGGTGCTCAACCCAAGCAACGAGTTCAATGTAAGTCTATGGGTAATTCATGCATTTTTCAGGCGGCTCGCCCCCGGCGGTCTGCAGAGGGCCTAAAAATTGGCCAAATCGATGGGAACAGTGCTCGAATAACATGGGAACAGCATGGGGAAGACCTCTGGAAGCATTTCTGACTCCCAGGTCACTGCTGTCAACAACATTGTCAGAGGTATTACGCCACTTTTACGGACTCACAATAAAACATACAAAAACGAAAACAAAATGGATTTTCCTGGGAAATATGTCAAGAAACATCCTTTCCAGGGTAATGACTTGTATATAAGTCAAAATAAATATACAAAAACAAAAATGCTCCTCCACACCTTGGGCTATGTTCACACGTAGCGTTTTTGATGCGTTTTTGCACTTTTGCATTGCTTTCAACCAAGACAAATGCATTCACTGGGAAATGTCATTTTAACATTTCACAACCTTGTCTGGCTATGTGGTGTGTGACACATCATCAGACACATCCTGTTCCATTTATGATGGAGGGACTCTGAAAGTCACAAAGCCTATTTTTATAGGGCCATCAGGCGGCCCTTACTATTCTTAGAGTGCCAGCAGTCGCCCCTCACTATTGTTAGAGAGCCATCAGCCGGCTATGCTTTGTTGTTCCCATTATTAACGAGTGGGTCTCCTATACTGTTATTGCATATGCAGTGACTGCAAGGGCTGCCAAAAATTTGGAGGCACTCCAATGCCCCTTGCAAGCGACGTAGAGGTCAGAGAGCCTCCTAAAAACAATATTCCCATTTTTAGGAAGTGGGTCTCCCATAGTGTTTGCCTGTGCAGTGAAGAAACGGCTGCCAAAAATTTGGAGGAACTCCAATGCCCCTTGGAAGAGACGTAGAGGGCCTCATGAAAAAATGTTCCCACTATTAGGAAGTGGGTCTCCCATAGTGTTTGCCTATGCAGTGAATGCAAAAGCTGTCAAAAATTTGGAGGAACTCCAATGCCCCTAGCAAGACACGTAGAGGAGGTGATATGGTAGATATGGTGGTGAATGATATGGTGATGGAGGATGAGGAGAAGGAGGAGAACAAGAGCAAATAGACAAAATCAGGAAGCGTATACCCATGTGTAGGTGTGAAGAGGTGCATGGGAATAGACTTCCCAAAAAAAAACACTGGATTTGAGTTTAGGTTACTCTGCTATCATTCGGTGGTGTTGAGAAGTCTGGCCCAATCCAACCCTTGTTCATTTTTATAAGAGTCAGCCTGTCAACCTTTTCAGTTGACAGTCGGATGCGCTTATCAGTTATAATTCCACCAACTGCACTAAAAACCCGCTCTGACAAAACGCTAGCGGCAGGGCAGGCCAGGACCTCCAAGGCGTAGAGAGCCAGTTCATGCCACGTGTCCAGCTTGGATACCCAATAATTATAAAGCACAGAGGAATCACGGAGCACGTTGGTACGGTTGGCAAGGTACTCGCTCAGCATCTTCCCAAACTTTGCACTCTTTGTGAGAGTACCCCGCACCTCTGGGTCTGTAAGATGGGAGGGTCTGAGAAAACTCTCCCAGAACTTTGACAGTGTTCACCTGCCTCTGCTGGATTGGAGTTGTGTCTCTCTCGCCTGTACTCCTTGGTTGTCCAACGAACTGTGACCTCTGCCGCCAGCGTTTTCAGATGGGAATTTTTTTAAATAATTCTGCAACAAGGGCCTTCTGGTACTGCCCCATTTTAGTAGACCTGTCCGCCTTGGGAATAAGAGATAGAAAGTTGTCCTTGTAGCATGGGTCTAGAAGTGTCACCAACCAGTAATGACTGTCACCCAAAATTTGGAGAATGCGAGGGTTATGGGAAAGGCAGCGTAACATAAACTCAGCCATGCATGCCAGACTGCTAACAGGCAAGACTTCCGTGTCCTCACCAAGAGGACAATTGACCATGCTCTCCTCCTCCTCCCTGTCCTCAGGCCATCCACGCTGAACAGACAGTATGACATTTGTGCAGGTAGTACCATCTATAGCGCATGAAACTAGCTCTTCCTCCTCCTCTTCCTCATCGTCACCCAATCCACGTTGGGATGAGATGAGGCTGGGCTGTGTTTAATCACCCTGTATGGTTCCTTGCTCCATCTCATCATGCTCCGCCTGCAATGCATCCTCTTTGATTGTGAGCAGAGAGCGTTTCAGAAGACAGAGAAGTGGGATGGTGACGCTAATTATGGTGTCATCGCCGCTCACCATCTTGGTGGAGTCATCAATGTTTTGGAGGATGGTACATATGTCTGACATGCATGTCCACTCCTGAGGTCTTATGTGTAGAGTTTGAACTGAATACCGACGGCCTTGTTGATGCTGGTAGTCAACAACTGCGCTCTTCTGCTCACAAATCCTTCCCAACATCTGCAGTGTAGAGTTCCAATGTGTGGGGACATCACACACCAGTAGGTGATCCGGAAGCTGCAAACGCTGCTGAAACACGGTAAGGGCGGTGGAAGCTGTAGGTGACTTTTTAAAATGAGCATACAGGCAGCGTACTTTGACAAGCAGATCCGGCAGCTCTGGGTAGGTTTTGAGAAACTGCTGAACCACGAGGTTAAGCACATGGGCCAGGCATGGTACGTGTGTGAGCTCGCCTTGCCTCAGAGTCGCCACCAGGTTCCGGCCATTGTCACACACGACCATGCCTGGCTGTAGGTTTAGCGGTGTCAGACACAGATCTGTCTGCTCTTTCAGAGCTGTCCACAACTCTTCAGTGTTGTGTGGTTTGTCACCTAAGCACATTAGCTTCAGAACAGCCTGTTGCCGCTTGGCCGAGGCAGTGCTCAGTGCTTCCAGCTTGCGACTGATGTGGTCATTTCAGAGATGGATGCTGAAGAGGAGGAGGTGTAGAATGTTGGGGTGTTGCACCCTGCTGTTCACAGGTACCACAGGACCCAAAAGGGTGCATGGACGGACTTCTCCACAAGAGGCCCTCATTACATACAAACACCTCCACCCTTCCACCTCATACCACCAGAGGGAGCCCGTTAGGGATATATATATGGAGGGTGGAGCCAGGCAGTCAGGAGTTTAGAGTGTGCTGCCACTGAGAGCAGTGAAGACGCAGCACGTCTGCTGCTCTATTGAGGGCCCCGAGTGTGGCCAAAGGTAAAAAGGAGAGGAGAGAGGAGTTGAGGGGGCAGAGGAGCATCATAGGCTCACCCCGAGATACACACCGGACACCGGGTCTGCGCCTACAGGGTCCTTTATACCCAGTAGGGATCACCGGCATACCAGGAGGACTACAAGTCCCTGGCAGACCTGAAGCTAAACCCATTACAGGACCAGGAACCACGAAGGCCCCGGCGCCCAGGGATAGTGGTTGCCAGCAGAAGGTCCTACCAAGCGACAGGTGAATGAACAGCACGACACATAAGCTAGGCCCAGTTGCAGGCTGACCAGGAGCTTAGAGAGAGGGAGACACGGACCAGGAGGCCTTATACCAGCTCACTGGGGAGAAGTCCTGAAGCGCACCCTTCCTACCGAGTACCCTGGACCGTACCTGACATCCGCACCAGTAAAGGTATTGAAGCGAATCCCCTGTCTCTGTCAGTTACTCCTGCTGCGCCATCCCGACTGCACTTCAAGTCCCAGCACCAACCACCATCTGCACCTACACTGCCCTGGGGGCCCGCTCTGCCTGTGGGGAGCAGAAACATCCCAGCTGCCATCCCATCACCCCCAGAGGTTTGCAGCAGCGCCGGTAACCATTACCGGAAACCACAGGTGGCGTCACGATCAAACTACAAATCCCATATAAACTTTCCCCTTTTTGTTGACCGCCCTGGGCCACGGACCGGGCCAGCCGTTGTGACATATTCCCCCCCAGCATCCATAGGCTCGGACACCGAGTACCCCATTGCCCTGGGGGCGCGTCAGGGGCAACCCTGATTGACCCGGGGCCCGCAATCCTCGGCGTTGGGAAGATGTGTTCTGTCCCAAAGTCCGACTGAGTCCCAGCTTCCACTATGTTAACCCAGTGTGCCGTCAGCGAGATTAACCGTCCCTGTCTACAAGCACTTGTCCATGTGTCCGTGGTTAGGTGGACTTTCCCAGTAACTGCATTGTTGAGGGCACGGCTAATGTTGTCCGAGACGTGCTCGTGTAATGCGGGGATGACACACCGGGAGACATAGTGGCGGCTGGGGAACGAGAACTGAGGGATAGCCACCGCCATCAGGTTGCGGAAAGCTTCCATCTCCACGAGCCTAAAAGGCAACATTTTGAGCGCAAGCAGTCGCAAACTGTGTGAATTTTTTAGTAGTGTGGCTTTTGGGGCATTGGCTGCGTATTTGCGCTTGCGTTCCAAGGACTGGGGTAGGGACAACTGAATTCTGCGCTGGGACAAGGACGTGGATGTGCTTGCTGATGGTGCTACTTGAGAGTGTGCAACGACAGGTGCAGGGCAGGAGGCATCTTCCCATGCGCCATGGACAGAGGATTGGCTTGCACGCACAACAGCGGAAGAAGCAGTGGTGCCACCCGCAGACACTGTTCCTGGACCCTGGGGTTCGGCCTACTTAGTCGGGTGCTTTGCTGCCATGTGCCTGATCATGCTGGTGGTGGTCAGGCTGGTAGTTTTGCTACCCCTGCTCATGCTGGCCTGGCAGGTGGTGCAAATGGCCTTTTTTGGGGTTATCGGCAGAGTCTTTAAAAAACAACCAGACTCGGGAAGACCTAACAGTTGTACTGGCAACTTCCGTCATGTTGATGTTACGGGGAACGATTGCCCGCTTTCTGTCTGCGGCCACCACACAGCTTCTTCTTGCCTGTTGTGGTGCTACGTCTCCCTCCCCCTGTGTGCTGCTGTCCTCGCTCTGTATGTCCCCCTGCCAGGTTGGGTCAGTTACTATATCATCCACCACCTCGACTTCCACTTCCGCACCCTGGTCCTCTTCCTGACTTTCTGGAAATTGTGTCTCATCATCGTCCATCTCTTGTGACAGTTTCCCACCGTCGCCTTCGTGTGACAGTGGCTGCTCAAATATTTGGGCATCGCTACATGCGATCTCCTCTTGCCCCGCTTCAAGTGGACCAGGCGAGAGGCCCAAATCTATAAATGGAATAGTGAACAGGTTTTTGGAGTGTCCAAGTGTGGGATCAGTTGTCTCTGGGCACTCGGCATGGTGGGAGGAAGGAAGATCAGGGTCAAGAATATGCGTTCTAGACCCACGGCTGCTGAGACTTGACCTTGTGGAAGACAGGGTGGTGGTGGTGGTGGCTAAGTGACTGGAAGCATTATCTGCTATCCAACCAATAACCTTTTCACACTGCTCTGTGTTCAATAGTGGTGTTCTGCGGTCCCCTATTAATTGGGACAGGAAGGTAGAGCGAGAAGATGTGGGTGTTTGTTGTGGCACAATTTCAGCTAGCCCATGGCCGTGGCCTCATCATCTGAATGCACCATTATCACCATCACATCCACTTCCCCGTACCTTGTCACGCGCCTTGTCCATTTTAAAAGAAGGACAATATTTTCCACGTTCACTATAAATGGCTGGATTTGAAACGCAGTGATATGTGATACGTGTGATGGAAAACCACAGTTTTAAATAGCTGGCCTGTAGGTTACTATTTTTAACAGTGACCTTGTGTTAATAACTTCACTAAACCACTGCAACAAAATTTCAATGGAGGCCAGAAATGGCAGAATTTTCAGCGCACTTATATGTGATCCGTGTGACGGACAAACCACAGTTTTAAATAGCTGGCCTGCAGGTAACTATTTTTAAAAGCGAACTTGTGTCAATAACTTTGCTAACACACTGCAACAAAATTTCAATGGAGGCCAGAAATGGCAGAATTTTCAGCGCACTTACAGTACAGACCAAAGGTTTGGACACACCTTCTCAATTAAAGATTTTTCTGTATTTTCATGACTATGAAAATTATACATTCACACTGAAGGCATCAAAACTATGAATTAACACATGTGGAATTATATACTTAACAAAAAACTGTGAAACTGAAACTATGTCTTTTATTCTAGATTCTTAAAAGTAGCCACCTTTTGCTTTGATGACTGCTTTGCACAATCTTGGCATTCTCTTGATGAGCTTCAAGAAATAGTCACCAGAAATGGTTTTCACTACACAGGTGTGCCCTGTCAGGTTTAATAAGTGGGATTTCTTGCCATATAAATGGGGTTGGGACCATCAGTTGTGTTGTGCAGAAGTCTGGTGGATACACAGCTGATAGTCCTACTGAATAGACTGTTAGAATTTGCATTATGGCAAGAAACAAGCAGCTAAGTAAAGAAAAATGAGTGGCCATCATTACTTTAAGAAATAAAGGTTAGTCAGTGCGAAAAATTGGGAAAACTTTGAAAGTGTCCCCAAGTGCAAAAACCATCAAGCGTTACAAAGAAACTGGCTCACATGAGGAAGACCAAGAGTCACCTCTGCTTCTGAGGATAAGTTTATCCGAGTCACCAGCCTCAGAAATCGCAGGTTAACAGCAGCTCAGATTAGAGACCAGGTCAATGCCACACAGAGTTCTAGCAGCAGACACATCTCTTCAACAACTGTTAAGAGGAGACTTTGTGCAGCAGGCGGTCATGGTAAAATAGCTGCTAGGAAACCACTGCTAAGGACAGGCAACAAGCAGAAGAGACTTGTTTGGGCTCAAGAACACAAGGAATCGACATTAGACCAGTGGAAATCTGTGCTTTGGTCTGATGAGACTAAATTTAAGATCTTTGGTTCCAAACACCGTGTCTTTGTGCGACGCAGAAAAGGTGAACGGAAGGACTCTACATGCCTGGTTCCCACCGTGAAGCATGGAGGAGGAGGTGTGATTGTGTGGGGGTGCTTTGCTGGTGACACTGTTAGGGATTTATTCAAAATTGAAGGCATACTGAACCAGCATAGCTACCACAGTATCTTGCAGCGGTATGCTATTCCATCTGGTTTGCGTTTAGTTGGACCATCATTTATTTTTCAACAGGACAAAAATCCCAAACACACCTCCAGGCTGTGTAAGGGCTATTTGACTAAGAAGGAGAGTGATGGGGTGCTACACCAGATGACCTGGCCTCCACAGTCACCAGACCTGAACCTAATCGAGATGGTTTGGGGTGAGCTGGACTGCAGAGTGAAGGCAAAAGGACCAACAAGTGCTAAGCATCTCTGGGAACTCCTTCAAGATTGTTGGAAGACCATTTCCGGTGACTACCTCTTGAAGCTCATCAAGAGAATGCCAAGAGTGTGCAAAGCAGCCATCAAAGCAAAAGGTGGCTACTTTGAAGAAGCTAGAATATAAGACATATTTTCAGTTGTTTCACACTTTTTTGTTAAGTATATAATTCCACATGTGTTAATTCATAGTTTTGATGCCTTCAGAGTGAATGTACAATTTTAATACTCATGAAAATACAGAAAAATCTTTAAATGAGAAGGTGTGTCCAAACTTTTGGTCTGTACTGTATATGTGATCCGTGTGACGGACAAACCACAGTTTTGCATAGATGTATTTTTAGCGCTGTAATATGGGAAGGATCTGGCTGTATTCTGCAGTGCCAACAAGCAAATGGAGCAGAAAAACGGTGTTCTCTGGATTGCTTTTTAAGCAAATAATCAGTGTTAAGATCAAAAAAAAAATATTCCTGGCCCCTGATACCTGGGCTATTTCTAGAAATATCTGTAAAAGCACCAGCAGACAGAACTGGAATGGACCCTCTTGCTATATGCACTGCCGTCTGCCACATACACTGCCTGCCTGCCTAGCACTGATATCTATGCAGCTGGATTAGTCCTCAGAAGGACTGTTAGTTGAGATGGATATGTGAATAATATATGGTCGTATACCTACACTAACTAAGAAACAAGCAAATCTCTCCCTAGCTCAGCAGCAGCTCTCTCTACACTGCCTGATTCCGGAGTAGACAGTGACGAGCATAGCGGCGCCAGGTCTGATATAGACCTGAGGACGCTGTGCGGCCAGCCAATCACTGTGGTGTCACAACCAACATGACTGCGGCATTACAGTGTGTGGCAGACAATCCCTGCATGTTCACTGGTGATCTAAAGAGCACCAAACATGCAGGGAGGGGACCCGAGCTCCCACCGAGCATCCCCGGAAATACTTGGCAAGCGCCGAGTATCTCGAGCAGTGAAATGCTCGGGCGAGCACCAAGCAGTAGCGAGCATGCTCGCTCATCACTAGTGCTGAACTGTGCTACTGAAGAGACTGTCATTACTGTGCCTGCTTTAAGAGACTGTAATGTTGGGAAGACTGTTGCTTCAAAAGAGTTAAATTGTACTGGTCGTGCTAGATTAAACTCTACTGTTCAACTCTTCATGTCAGATGTGTTTGGTCAGCAAGTAAATTCACCTCCATGTTTGTGCCTGAGAGAAGCTGCAGCATATGGTCGGTCGCCCTGAGTAACGGTTCCCCTAGGATTCCAAAGAATTCATGAAACCCGTCTCGCCCTATCTGAACCTAGCGGCATGCGTGTAACACATGCATCACTGCCCCTCCACCAAAGACGGGCCACATTCCTTGCATGGCTGTTGGGAGGGACCACACTGTATCCCCCACTTTTTGCTCCCAGAAGGCCCCAAGACCATGCCTCTATATCCAGAAAGATAGGTCAACCACTCGACTCTCTACCATTAGTAATCCCTCCCCCTTCTTTAGAGCCCCAAGGAGATGCTGCTGCAACATTCTGTCCCTAGGGCCCAGAGACGACTAGGACACCCTATTTCCCCCAGAGGTGACATCGGCATAACTCCTGACAGGCGCTGCTGACGTGCCCCCTCGGCCGTGGGGTACCCGGAGCCGGGCCGGTAGACGCTGGGGGTAGTAGTCACAGTGGCAGTGACCCGGTCCATGACCCAGGCGGTCAATCCAAGGGTAGTATAGGTGTGTAGGTTATATATAATGTCCGACTACGCCACCTTTGGAGTGCGGCTATTGAGGCCGCCGCTGTGCAAAAGTCCTCTGAAGCTGGTGGTTTGGCAGCAAGGGTGGTATAACTCCCCACAGGAAGAGTCTAGCTTCAGGGCAGTGTGTGTGGATGATGGTGGTTGTGCAGGGTGTCGCGGTGCAGAAATAACCACAGAGTCCGTGCAGTGCAGTCCCAGGGTCTTTACTGATGACACTTTAAACAGGCCTGGACTGGAGTACTGGCTAGTGATAAGAGCCCGGTCAGTCTGGGAGCAAGCAAAGAGTCCTCCTGGACAGGTGGAGTTGTAGGCCTGCCGTTCTTACTATACTTTTTGGCTATTCTGCTTGTAGCTGTGTTGTAGCCCACGTCCCTGAGTGTAATGTGCTGTGCTCACCCGTATTGCTGGAAGCTCGGGCCTTGTGGATGCCTCGCTCCTCCTTGGCGGTACTGGTCCCTCGGTGCTGCTGAGCCTACGGGCGTCTGATGGGGGCCAGGAGACCTGCAATCTCCTGCCCTACGGTATCTGCTGCTGGGTCTGGAATCCCCCACAGCCTCGGACTCCGGTGTCTGGTTCTCTGTGTATTCTGGCTAGGACGAGCTATCTCCAGCTCCAGTCCCTAGCTCCTCACTCCTTGATGTCCTCAACTCGACTCCTCACACTAGACTAAGCTAACCCCGCCTCCAGATCCAGTTGTCAAGGGCAGGATGCTCCCCTTGCTGATCTGGAGCCAGGATGTGTTGCATGTGTTATGTTCCAGACCAGGAAACCCCTGCTTGCCTCCAGACATGGCATTACCCCTTTTGAGGGAAGCAATACCACTGTGGCAACCAGACCCTCTGGGGTGCCACATTCCCCCCTAGTTAATTTCAGTACTCCGGGACTGAGAATATTTTGCAAAATAACAGTTAACAAATAACAATAGCAATAACAAGGTACATTAGAATATTTACAAGCATTATAGTCTTTTACAGGTTACAGTCTGATCTGCAACCAGGTGTCCATTCCACTGAAACAAGGTGCAAATTTGAGGGACCCGTCTAAAACCCTCCACGGAGGCCCTGGGGTGGCTGCAGGGCATTGATGATCCGGATGTTGGACCACGTCTTCAGCCACCTCCACGAGTTTTTGTTCAGTGGTCTGTCACAAAGGGGGGCACTTTTACAAGTGCAACTATTTACAAGTGAAAGTTCTTGGTTATTCACTGTCCATAACCTAAAAGTCTTTGGATCCCTTTCGGGTCACTGGAAAAACACACATATATCAAACTTTTCAAATTTTTAAGTCTCTTGTATACCTTTACGAGTAACTATATACAGTATCCATTTAAATACGTTTATACTTTAAATTTCTGCATTTCTAGATCCTCCAATGGGCAGGGGGCTGACCTTTTGTAGCTCTGATAGATCTACGTAATACACTATCTGTCAGTGCTCTACCCTGGTCCCTTGTGTCTACCCCTGGTGTGGTGGGTTCAGTGTGAACTGCATTACTAGTATTTTGAGGTGACACTGGTAGGTTGGGCAACTTCCTACGGATTCTTTGGCTTACCGTGGGTACGACAGGTTCGCTACTAGCAGTGGGTAGATTCTCCTGGTCTGCTGATATGGAAACTTCTGCCTCCGGGGCCAACTGTTCTTCCAACTCTTCTGGGACTTCTGCAGCTTCCTGAGGGGCTGGTTGGAGAAAGGTAAGGACTGGCACAACAATTGCATTGTTCACTTGTGTCCATGACCGGGGAAATTCTCCGAGTACCGTTTTGACCATTTCTTCCACTTCCTCCGTGGGTTGAGGGCTATCTTGGTCTTCCTTAGGGTGTTGCAGTTGCTCGGGACATTTCTTCAAGTGGTCTCTTGAAACTGTTGCTGATGTTTCTCCTCCTTCCTTACTAATGAGGCACACCTTGGTGTTATCATGACTCGAGGGTAGGATGGTGTACGGCTCTACCTCCCACTGGTCATCCAATTTGTGGAGTTGCCTCTTTCTCTTAAGGACTTGCTCTCCAGGTGACAGGGGAACAGCAGGTGCGTGTTGATTGTAAGTCTTCTCTTGTCTTTGTCTTGCTTGGGACAGACTCCTTTCAACACTCTCTTGCACTTTACGGTATTGTAGTTGCCGCTCAGTATCCCAATCTGCATCCGGTGAGGTGGTCTCTGGTGTTAGGACTCCCATGTCCAGGTCGATGGGTAGCTTACCAGGCCTTGCTCTCATCAGGTAAGCAGGTGTGCAGTTGGTGGAATTCACTGGGATATGGTTACAGAGGTCCACCAGATCTGGCAACTTTTCTGGCCACAGACTGCGTTCTTCCAGGGGCAACGTCTTCAACAGGTCTATCACCACCTGGTTCATCTTCTCACTCAACCCGTTGGTCTGGGGGTGATAAGGCGTTGTCCTGATTTTCTTGCAGCCGTACAGGTTGCAGAACTCCTGGAACACCTCTGCCTCAAAGGCTGGACCTTGGTCAGTAAGCACGCGTTCAGGGTAACCGTGCGGGCGGCAGAAGTGCTGCTGGAAGGCTTTGGCTGCTGTCTGAGCCGTTTGGTCCTTTACTGGCACTACTACCAGGAACCGGGAGTAGTGGTGAGAGCGTAGACATAGCCTGACCTGCTTGGGGCTAGCTTCACGTGGTCCAGGGCTACCAGTTCAAGTGGCTGTTTGGTGATGATGGGCTGCAGGGGGGCTCTCTGGCTGTCACGGTCTTTTCGCCTCAGGTTGCATGGTCCGCATTCTCGACACCACCTCTCAATTGTTTTCCTCATGCCAGCCCAGTAGAACCGTTCACGTAGCAGGACTTCCAACTTTTTCCAGCCAAAGTGTCCTGCTCCATCGTGTTACGCTTCCAAGACCATCGACGCATCCCGCCTCAGGACTACCACCTGCCAGACCAGTTCATGTGTCCGGGAGTTGATGGCTCTTCGACACAGCTTCCCTTCATAGATGAATAGTTTGCCCTTCTCCTTCCACAACTGTTTGGTCTCCTCTGGAGCATCTGGATCAGGGTACGAGTCAGCTCGTGTCAGCAACTCCTTGACTAGGCAGACAGCCGAGTCACTATCTTGTGTTTCTACCCATCCATGGTGGGGCAATGGATTGAACGTGGCCTCTCTGTTGGCAGAGCACCTGTTCTTCACACAATGGGAGCACTGAGTTACCCCATGACGGTGGAAAGCGGGGATCTCTATCTCCTCCAGTTTCTCCGGGTCTTCTCCCCCTTCTGGCAAGTTAGGTATCCTGGACAGCGCATCAGCATTTGCATTCTTGCGCCCAGCCCGGTACTTGATGGTGAACTGATAATTAGACAGTCGGGCCATCCATCTTTGTTCCAGGGCACCAAGTTTCGCAGTGTCCAGGTGCGTCAGCGGGTTATTATCCGTGAAGACTGTAAACTTGGAGGAGGTGAGATAGTGCTTGAAACGTTCTGTCACAGCCCAGACTACGGCGAGGAACTCCAACTTGAAAGAACTGTAGTTTTCGGGGTTCCTTTCTGTGGGCCAGAGCTTCCTGCTGGCATAGGCAATCACTCTTTCTCTGCCTTGCTGTATCTGGGACAGCACCGCTCCTAGCCCCACGTTGCTTGCGTCTGTATGGAGTATGAAGGGTTGGCCATAGTCAGGGTAGGCCAGGATCTCGTCTCCTGTGAGAGCCATCTTCAACCTACTGAAGGATTCGTCTTCCGGCTTATCCCATTTGAACGGAGGCTTCGGGTTTTTGGCCTTCCTGGACTGGCCTACTAGGAGGTCCTGCATGGGTGCCGCCATCTTGGTGAAGCCTTGGATAAATCTTCGGTAGTAGCCCACCAACCCGAGGAACTGCCGCACTTCCTTAATAGTGGAGGGTCTTGGCCAGTCCTTGATTACTGTGACCTTGTAAGGGTCCGGTGCTACACCTTCAGCGCTTACCACATGACCTAGGTACTGTACCTTGGGCTTCAACAGGTCGCATTTTGATGGCTTCACCTTCAGGCCAAAACCAGCTAGGGCTTCAAACACCTCCGCCAGGTGCTTTAGGTGATCTTCATAGGACTTGGAGTATACTATGATGTCATCCAGGTACAGCAGGACTGTCTCAAAGTTGAGGTCAGGGGAGCATGGGTGCCACACCATAAGTTTGTCCCCTTTTATGCCCATAGCAGCCAGAGATGCAGATGTGTTATGTGCAGCATGAGATGGGGCATTATCATGCATGAAATGATCTCGATGGTCCAGATGGATGGAGTGGAGGATGGCTGGTTGATGGACACCCCATGCAAACACGGCTACGGCGCTAACAAGGAGGAGGTAGAGTAATGTTTTGGGCTGGAATCATGGGGAGAGAGATTGTCGGCCCTTTTAGGATCCCTGAAGGGGTAAAGATGAACTCCATAATGTATGTTGAGTTTCTCAAACAGCACTTCCTTCCATGGTTCAAGAAGAAGAACCGTGCATTCCGCAGCAAGATAATTTTCATGCATGATAATGCCCCGTCTCATGCTGCACATAACACATCTGCATCTCTGGCTGCTATGGGCATAAAAGGGGACAAACTTATGGTGTGGCACCCATGCTCCCCTGACCTCAACCCCATTGAGAACCTCTGGAGCATCATCAAAAGGAGTGTCTATGATGGCGGGAGGCAGTTCCCATCTAAGCAACAGCTCTGGGAGGGTATTCTGTCCTCATGCAAAACAATTGGAAGCAGAAACCATCCAAAACCTGACAAATTCAATGGACGAGAGAGTTCAGAAGCTCCTTTCGAACAAGGGGTCCTATGTGCAAATGTAACATCACCTAGAATAAAGTTTTGAGTTGAAAACTGTTTGATTTCAGTTTGTAATAACCTGCTAATGCTTATAATTTCAAAAAGACCATTTTTTTTGTTCTTTATTAAAATGAAAAGGTTGAAAACTCTGCTGTGCATAATAATTTGGAACATGCATTTTGAGTGCAGTTTGAGTTTTTTATTTTTTTAAAAATATACTGTTATCATAGGCAGTTTGTACAAAAAACTTTCAATTGTACTCTAATAGTTATTTGACTGGAAAATTACAATGACTGCAATTCATAAAGGTAATTTGGGAAAATCTGAGAAAATATTATTTGCATAATAATTTGGAACACAGTGTATTACCCACCTCTATCACCATCTCACCCTCCACCAAACCAGCAACCTCACCACTAGACAATGAATTTGCCTCATTCACAGCCACCACCACAGTCACACCTGCTGTACCAGAAATGACTGTAGATGACATTTTGACCTCAGCATCATCAGGCACAAGGGGCTTAGCTACTTTCATAGAACTGGAGGCCCTGGTTTGGACCTGGCACCGAGGCTACTGGAGCTGCCGCCGACACTGGGTTGCTCCTACCCCTAACTGAGGAGTGCACACCGGTATCGTGGCCCAATCGAATACCCGCCACCAGGCCACTCTTACTATCCAGCCTGTCAGCTGATACAGCCACTGCTACGTCCCCATTATTACAAGCAGAGATGGAGCTCTGCGCCTTACTACCTTGCTTTGTCATCTTCCTGTGCCTTTCTGCACTGAATCAACAGCAGAACCCAGGCTGGGCTGGGCAACGGCGCTTATACACCGAGCTGACCCTGCGGCCGATTCAGGGGGCACAGTGAGGGGGGCATATACATAGCTTACCACTTCCTGCAGTTTCGGCCTGGTCTTCTTAGCCTGTTTCTTCTTGTCCCCAGTTGCCAGCTCTGGTAGTTCATCAATAAGAGGGAAGTTCTGAAGACACACAGGGGGCTGGGGAGGAACTTTATCAGCGCCATTAGCGCCCCTCCCTGGCCACTGTTGTCACGCTCCTCCCCAGAGCCTGCAGAACTGCGACCGGATGTCACTGTGTACATACATTATATTGCCTATCCTGTACTGAATTACATCCTGTATTATACTCCAGAGCTGCAC
Organism: Phyllobates terribilis; assembly: GCF_046119375.1. Lineage (NCBI taxonomy): Eukaryota > Metazoa > Chordata > Amphibia > Anura > Dendrobatidae > Phyllobates > Phyllobates terribilis. The sequence continues at coordinate 63,369,465 of NW_027362763.1, read as the reverse complement.
TCACTATTCTGCTGGTGCAGTCACTGTGTACATACATTACATTACTGATCCTGAGTTACATCCTGTATTATACCCCAGAGCTGCACTCACTATTCTGCTGGTGCAGTCACTGTGTACATACATTACATTACTGATCCTGAGTTACATCCTGTATTATACTCCAGAGCTGCACTCACTATTCTGCTGGTTCAGTCACTGTGTACATACATTACATTACTTATCCTGTACTGATCCTTAGTTACATACTGTACTTTACTCCAGAGCTGCACTCACTATTCTGCTGGTGGAGTCAATGTGTGCATACATTACATTACTGATCCTGAGTTACATCCTGTATTATACTCCAGAGCTGCACTCACTATTCTGCTGGTTCAGTCAATGTGTGCATACATTACATTACTCATCCTGTACTGATCCTGAGTTACATCCTGTATTATACTCCAGAGCTGCACTCACTATTCTGCTAGTGCAGTCACTGTGTACATACATTACATTACTTATCCTGTACTGATCCTGAGCTACATCCTGTATTATACTCCAGAGCTGCACTCACTATTCTGCTGGTGCAATCACTGTGTACATACATTACATTACTGATCCCGAGTTACATCCTGTATTATACTCCAGAGCTGCACTCACTATTCTGCTGGTGCAGTCACTGTGTACATACATTACATTACTTATCCTGTACTGATCCTGAGTTACATCCAGTATTATACTCCAGAGCTGCACTCACTATTCTGCTGGTGGAGTCACTGTGTACATACATTATATTACTCATCCTGTACTGATCCTGAGTTACATCCTGTATTATACTCCAGAGCTGCACTCACTATTCTGCTGGTGCAGTCACTGTGTACATACATACATTACTTATCCTGTACTGATCCTGAGTTACATCCTGTATTATACTCCAGAGCTGCACTCGCTATTCTGCTGGTGCAGTCACTGTGTACATACATTACATTACTGATCCTGCACTGATCCTGAGTTACATCCTGTATTATACTCCAGAGCTGCACTCACTATTCTGCTGGTGCAGTCACTGTGTACATACATTACATTACTGATCCTGTACTGATCCTGAGTTACATCCTGTATTATACTCCAGAGCTGCACTCACTATTCTGCTGGTGCAGTCACTGTGTACATACATTACATTACTGATCCTGAGTTCCGTCCTGTATTATACTCCAGAGCTGCACTCACTATTCGGCTGGTGCAGTCACTGTGTACATACATTACATTACTTATCCTGTACTGATCCTGAGTTACATCCTGTATTATACTCCAGAGCTGCACTCACTATTCTGCTTGTGCAGTCACTGTGTACATACATTACATGACTGATCCTGAGTTACATCCTGTATTATACTCCAGAGCTGCACTCACTATTCTGCTTGTGCAGTCACTGTGTACATACATTACATTACTGATCCTGTACTGATTCTGAGTTACATCCTGTATTATACTCCAGAGCTGCACTCACTATTCTGCTAGTGCAGTCACTGTGTACATACATTACATTACTGATCCTGAGTTACATCCTGTGTTATACTCCAGAGCTGCAGTCACTATTCTGCTGGTGCAGTCACTGTGTACATACATTACATTACTTATCCTGTACTGATATTGAGTTCTGTCCTGTATTATACTCCAGAGCTGCACTCACTATTCTGCTGGTGCAGTCACTGTGTACATACATTACATTACTTATCCTGTACTGATCCTGAGTTACATCCTGTATTATACTCCAGAGCTGCACTCACTATTCTGCTTGTGCAGTCACTGTGTACATACATTACATGACTGATCCTGAGTTACATCCTGTATTATACTCCAGAGCTGCACTCACTATTCTGCTGGTGCAGTCACTGTGTACATACATTACATTACTGATCCTGAGTTCCGTCCTGTATTATACTCCAGAGCTGCACTCACTATTCGGCTGGTGCAGTCACTGTGTACATACATTACATTACTTATCCTGTACTGATCCTGAGTTACATCCTGTATTATACTCCAGAGCTGCACTCACTATTCTGCTTGTGCAGTCACTGTGTACATACATTACATGACTGATCCTGAGTTACATCCTGTATTATACTCCAGAGCTGCACTCACTATTCTGCTAGTGCAGTCACTGTGTACATACATTACATTACTGATCCTGAGTTACATCCTGTATTATACTCCAGAGCTGCACTCACTATTCTGCTGGTGCAGTCACTGTGTACATACATTACATTACTTATCCTGTACTGATCCCGAATTACATCCTGTATTATACTCCAGAGCTGCACTCACTATTCTGCTTGTGCAGTCACTGTGTACATACATTACATGACTGATCCTGAGTTACATCCTGTATTATACTCCAGAGCTGCACTCACTATTCTGCTTGTGCAGTCACTGTGTACATACATTACATTACTGATCCTGTACTGATTCTGAGTTACATCCTGTATTATACTCCAGAGCTGCACTCACTATTCTGCTGGTGCAGTCACTGTGTACATACATTACATTACTGATCCTGCACTGATCCTGAGTTACATCCTGTATTATACTCCAGAGCTGCACTCACTATTCTGCTGGTGCAGTCACTGTGTACATACATTACATTACTGATCCTGTACTGATCCTGAGTTACATCCTGTATTATACTCCAGAGCTGCACTCACTATTCTGCTTGTGCAGTCACTGTGTACATACATTACATGACTGATCCTGAGTTCCGTCCTGTATTATACTCCAGAGCTGCACTCACTATTCTGCTTGTGCAGGCACTGTGTACATACATTACATTACTGATCCTGTACTGATTCTGAGTTACATCCTGTATTATACTCCAGAGCTGCACTCACTATTCTGCTGGTGCAGTCACTGTGTACATACATTACATTACTGATCCTGTACTGATCCTGAGTTACGTCCTGTATTATACTCCAGAGCTGCACTCACTATTCTGCTGGTGCAGTCACTGTGTACATACATTACATTACTGATCCTGTACTGATCCTGAATTGCATCCTGTATTTTACTCCAGAGCTGCACTCACTATTCTGCTGGTGCAGTCACTGTGTACATACATTACTGATCCTGAGTTACATCCTGTATTATACTCCAGAGCTGCACTCACTATTCTGCTTGTGCAGTCACTGTGTACATACATTACATTACTGATCCTGTACTGATCCTGAGTTACATCCTGTATTATACCCCAGAGCTGCACTCACTATTCTGCTGGTGCAGTCACTGTGTACATACATTACATTACTGATCCTGTACTGATCCTGAGTTACATCCTGTATTATACTCCAGAGCTGCACTCACTATTCTGCTGGTGTAGTCACTGTGTACATACATTACATTACTGATCCTGCACTGATCCTGAGTTACATCCTGTATTAAACTAAAAAGAAAAGAGATGCGCTGCAAACCACTCATAAAATACCAAGAGAGTGATTCCTACCTGTCTTAGAGAAAATAGTAGTCCTACTGAAGATATACGCGTGCAGCTTCCAGGGGTCCTTTGAAGAAGTCTCAACTGCAACTAGAGGTGATGGACAAGTGCCGAAGTCTGTAGAACAAGCCGTGAGTGTTGCAGAAAATGGGTTCAGACAGTGTATTAACGCCGGAGATAGAGGGCTGCAGAGACTCTCAGAGACTCGGGCTTTCAGGTACATGCAGCCGTTGCACTAGGTGGATACAGGGATGAAGATCATGGGTGAGAAGAACAGCAGACAGCCTGATAGGTGTGCCGGCCGGTCACACCTGCAGGACAGCTGATAATCAAGGATGTGAGCGCTACTCCTGTATTATACTCCAGAGCTGCACTCACTATTCTGCTTGTGCAGTCACTGTGTACATACATTACATTACTTATCCTGTACTGATCTTGAGTTAAATACTGTAGATCTTATACTATAAAAATGAAAAACATAACAATAACAACAGAAACATAACAAAATATTACTCAGAAAAATAATAATCAATATAATGAAAACTGCATTGGTACAACACAAAAAATAAGAGGAATAAAAGGCAAATTGGACCTAATTTCACACAAAACCCCAAAAATGGGTCAGATAAAACTGTTGCCACCATTCCTAAATTGTGGATAAACAACTTTGTTTCAAGCATGTGATGCTCGTTCACACTCACCTGCGGCAAGTAACAGGTGTGGGCAATATGAAAATCACACCTGACATCAGATAAAAAGGGGAGAAGTAGACTCAGTCTTTGCCATTGTGTCTCTGTGTGTGCTACACTAAGCATGGAGAACAGAAAGGGAAGAGAACTGTCTGAGGACTTGAGAACCAAAATTGTTGAATAATACCAACAATCTCAAGGTTACAAGTCCATCTCCAGAGATCTTTATAATCCTTTGTCCAGGATGTGTAACATAATCAAGAATTTTCCAACCGTGGCACTGTAGCTAATCTCCCTGGCCAGCAGAGAAAAATTGATGAAAGGTTGCAATGCAGGATAGTCCGGATGGTGGATAAGCAGCCCCACTCAAGGTCCATAGAAATTGAAGCTGTCCTGCAGGCTCAAGGTGCATCAGTGTCACCGCAAACTATCCATCAACATTTAAATGAAATGAAACGCTATGGCAGGAGACCCAGGAGGACTTCACTGCTGACACAGAGACATGAAAAAGCTAGATTATACTTTGCCAAAATGTACATGAGTAAGCCAAAATCCTTCTGGGAAAGCATCATATGGACCGATGAGACCAAGATAAAGCTTTTCAGTAAAGCACATCATTCTACTTGATACGGAATGAGGCCTACAAAGAATGGAACACAGTACCTACAGTCAAATATGATGGAGGTTCAAAGATATTTTGCTGCCTCTGGCACTGGGTGTCTTGACTGTGTGCAAGGCATCATGAAATCTGAAGATTACCAAAGGATTTTGGGTCGCAATGTAGTGTCAAGTGTCAGAAAGCTGGATTTGCGTCCTAGGTCATGGGTCTTCCAGCAGCACAATGACCCCATTCTTCTAGAAGCACTCAGAAATGGATGGAAATAAAGCGCTGGAGAGTTCTGAAGTGGCCAGCAATGAGTCCGGATCTAAATCCCATTGAACCCATGTGGAGAGATCTTAAAATTGCTGTTGGGAGAAGACGCTTTCAAGTATGAGAGACCTGGAACAGTTTGCAAAAGAAGAGTGGTCCATAATACCAGTTGAGAGGTATCTGAAGTTTGTTAATGGTTATTGGAAGAGATCGATTGCATTTATTTATTCCAAAGGGTGTACAACCAAATATCAAGTTGAGGGTGCCAACAATTTCGTCCGGCCTATTTTTGAGGTTTTGTGTGAAATGATATCCAATTTGCCTATTTTCTCTGTTATTTTGGTTTGTTCCCATACACACAAAAGAAATAAACGTGTATTTTCTGGAACAATTTCAATGGTGCCAACACTTTTGGTCTTGACTGTATATATATATATATATATACATAAAATAAATACTAACAATATACATATATATAAGACTAAAACAAAACTATAAACTGACCACTATCCACTCCACTGACATCTGAGAGCGGGTCCAGCATTTCTTGTCTCAGTCCATGTCCAATGTCCATAGGCCAGGTCAGGTCAGCGCCAGTTTTTTCACCCAAACACCCCATTGTCCCAAAGTCCCACAAGATGAACAGAATTTCCCCCTTTTCCCTCCACCCAGCCTTACACCTACACCCATATCTATATCCCCATTTACAAGTTATATACAATTTATACTGTAAGGTAACTATAGGACGCATAGTTGATGGGAGGTATGTATCACAGAGATGGAAAATAGAAGGAATGATCCAGCGTATCACGCTATAAACTTGAATAAAACATAGCTTTTATTGAGCCATTAAAAACTGCTGCTACCACAATAATAAGTCTTAGTGCACACAAGGATCACAGCTGTCTCGACCTATGTGTTTCGACGTGCAGTCTTAATCATGAGACCATGATTTTTGAAGAGATTTTGTGTCCACGAATGGTTTCTGGGATATCCAAACCAGGATTCTCCTCAACAGTCAGAGACTCTCACACCTATCTCACATCGGTTGACCTTGTACCTGGATGCCTCAGAGTAGCGATCTTTCTCTAACATCAGCCACTCGGCTTCCCCATCAGAGGGAACAAAAACTGTGATGTCATCAGCATATGTAGCACCCTGAGGATTCGGCTGCTACAGGGGTATTGCACCTCAAGCCAGAGGTGTGATATTCCACTCCCGGGTAAGGATGGAGTGTGGAACTGAGCTCAGTTAGCTGCATACACTACATACATCCCATTTCCGAGGGACAGACCGATGGTACTCCCACTAGGTATATGTGCAGGTACGACAGTATCTGTCCCTGGCTGGAGTGGGAGGGGGGTGGAACATCCCAGTAGTGTAGGGGCAGATAGGGGGAGCAGTCTAGGTAAAGCTAGGAGCTCATTGGGTGCTGGTCACCTGAGCTCACACATAAAGGGAGTATATAAGGTGGGAACCATCTTAGATCAAGGTCAGTCTTCTGTAGAGAGTGAGTTAGTCCTGAGAGAGGTCCAGGAGCGCCTGCAGAGAGAGGAGAAGAGAAGAACCCAGAGGGGGAGAAGAAGGAACCCCAAGAACCCAGAATTAGACCAGAAGGGTGAAGGGTTGGCACGCAAGGGAACCGGATCCCAAATTAGTGGAGGAGAGAAACAACCCTCAGCTAAGAACCGGAGACTGCGACATTGCACGTGGAGCAGCCCCTCACCAAGTCCACTAAGAAGGCACACCAGGTATAGAGTCAGGGAACCCCGAAGAGGTGCACCCACCAAGAGGCCCGAGGGAGCCGGACACAAGTGGACCCCTGGTGAGAAAGGCCAGTAGAGAGGACAGTCAGAAAGGGAGCTCAGGACCACGCTCCAGAATTGCTTGGGGGTTGGCCGAGTCCAGGACCTGGTGGACGCAGCACGGCTCGGGTGGTCACTCAAGGCCAGAGTGACCAACAGAACAGCAGTAAGTAAAAACCCTGAACTGCACAGCCCGACTCTGAGTCTTCTTACCATCCACACTGCACCACCACTACCACCATCCTCTACACCTGACCCCCTGAGGCTATACCCCTCCCGTTGGGGGTTATACTATCACAGAAGCTGCGCACACACCACCAGTCTCAGCGGACCCTGCTGCAGCGGCGGCCATATTGACCGCAAATCAACGGGTGGCGTAGTCGACACTAAGAACACTAACAACATCTGTAAAGACTGCCACACACGGAGTTTGACACCCTGGGCACGGACCGGGTCACCGCCACTCGGAGACTACAACCCCCATCTGATCCGGCTCCGGGTATCCCCCAAACAACACTGGCCCAGGGGGCGCGTCAACTTTGGCGTAGTCGGCAGGATCTCGTGCCCGTAACCACCGAGTACTGCGTGCCTGAAAAAGAGACTTTTTACTTACCTGTGGTGAAGTTTCCCGCCGTCCGGAGCCGATTCCCGCCATCCGACGCCATCTTCTGCCTTCTTCCCGCCATCCGTGGAGTTTTCCCGCCATTGGGCGCCATCTTGAGGACGCCGCGCGGGAAGAAGAGGGGTGTGGACTCCGAAAGCCCGCGAGAACTGAAGCCCCGCCTCACGTCCGGACGTTGCGTAAGGTCCTGGAAGGAGCCCAGTGACGCCGACGTCACAGGGGCGCGACGGAAGGTCCTCAACCCTGACGATCCACTGCGGAGCCGCGGCCTACGAAAGAGGATCATCGCAAGGTAGGCCACGGTCCACTAGGGGGGAGGAGGATGTCGGATACGGAGGAGAGCTTCACCGCCACAGCCGCCATACCAGATTGCAGAGCTGCTAGCGGTGCTCCAGAAGGAAGAACCGGAGTACGCGCAGGCCGCGCTGGAAGAGCTGAACAGGAGGATGATCTGGGCGCAACGAGACGTGCTCGCCGGGTGGAAGGAGGAGTTGACCCGGCGCACGCTGACCTGCCAACCGGAGGTGCAGCCACCATCCAGCACCGCGTCGATCCCGAGAGGCAGCAGAAGCGGACCGGAGGCCAGGGACGACGCCGCGGGGGAAGCCGCAACGACAAGTAAGGGGAACGCCGTTACTCCGGGCCCTGAGGCCGCGGACCTGCCCCTACCTCCCGCCGCGGGACCCGAAGCTCTGGGTGCCGCACCGCCCACCGTACCTCCACCACCAGTAGTCAGCGCTCCAGCAGCAAGCTCTGCAGCGGAGCCTCGCCCTGAACCGTGCTCCCCAACACCGGGCACGATCAGAAAGTCACCGGCCTGGTTAAAAGGCCGAGTGCCCGCGGGCGCTGCACCCCAGCCGGGGCCCCCAGTCGTGCCATCATTGGGGAAAGACATGTATGAGCAGCACACCTGCCCGGATGGGACACCATTCGTCTGGCCGCCTGAGTACACCAACCCCCGCTCCAGGAAGAGTCATCCCGTAGGAGCAAGGGCCCCAGATGAACCGCTAATCCCAGCTCCGGAGCCCGTGGACCTCTCTTCACCCCGCTGGAGGACGCCCAATTCGAGGGGGACCCCACTGGAGAAGACCTGATGGGGTTCACTCAGGAGACCCGGGCGGACGCCGCCCGGCGCTATGAGACCTGCCGCCAACAACTGGCAACATTTGAACGAAAGCGGAGAGAGAGGAAAGTGAAGGAGGAGTGACTCCACATTAAAATCGTGGAGCAGAAGACAAGGACCCGCCAGGACCCCCCCCGTACAGCTCACGGTCCCCGAGTCACCGGGACTATTGTTAAGTTTCACATAGCATGTGGCTGAGGCATCATCCAAGACCCGAAGACCATAAGCCAGGTGTTTGTAAACAGGAGCGACGTAGAGTCCCACCTACCGGAGGGGCACAGTGGACGGGACCTAGTGCCTGGAGATACCGTCACCTATACCAGGCATAAGGGAGTGAAGGGGTGGTACGCCCTTCATGTCCACCGAGTCAAGGAAAAAGAGGAGCAATCGTACCAAGAGAAGGAGGAGCAAAAGAACCCGGACGAGTCTAAAGATGAAGAAAAAGCAAGAGTACGCCGTCATTAAAGTACGGTAAAGAGACTGTACATAATTACCCGTCAGAGTATAAGAACTATTCTAGTTAAAATATAGTCCCCGTTGGGACCAGCAAATTAAACTGAAACCCGTGTATCCCTATTCCCACTGACTGAGGACTGAGAGCGGTCATCCCTTTCCTAATACCTGGCCGAGGACTGAGAGCGGCCATATTCCCCTTGTATATAGTTGCGCTTTTTAAAGCGCCCCCTACCGGTTTTATAAGAAACTGTTGTTTTTCTACCAAAGACTGTGACACTTTACCCAGTCACAAGTCGCACCATAACCAAAAAAACAAGAAAATTTTTATATGAAAAGTTTATTATTGCTGATGATATATATATAATGTTTTATATGTTTATGTTGTTATGAAAATTTGTATGTTTGTGGATGTTTTGTTTTCTTACAGCCCGAGAACGTGCTGTGATTTACCAAGGGGGAATGTAGCACCCTGAGGATTCGGCTGCTACAGGGGTATTGCACCTCAAGCCAGAGGTGTGATATTCCACTCCCGGGTAAGGATGGAGTGTGGAACTGAGCTCAGTTAGCTGCATACACTACATACATCCCATTTCCGAGGGACAGACCGATGGTACTCCCACTAGGTATATGTGCAGGTACGACAGTGTCTGTCCCTGGCTGGAGTGGGAGGGGGGTGGAACATCCCAGTAGTGTAGGGGCAGATAGGGGGAGCAGTCTAGGTAAAGCTAGGAGCTCATTGGGTGCTGGTCACCTGAGCTCACACATAAAGGGAGTATATAAGGTGGGAACCATCTTAGATCAAGGTCAGTCTTCTGTAGAGAGTGAGTTAGTCCTGAGAGAGGTCCAGGAGCGCCTGCAGAGAGAGGAGAAGAGAAGAACGCAGAGGGGGAGAAGAAGGAACCCCAAGAACCCAGAATTAGACCAGAAGGGTGAAGGGTTGGCACGCAAGGGAACCGGATCCCAAATTAGTGGAGGAGAGAAACAACCCTCAGCTAAGAACCGGAGACTGCGACATTGCACGTGGAGCAGCCCCTCACCAAGTCCACTAAGAAGGCACACCAGGTATAGAGTCAGGGAACCCCGAAGAGGTGCACCCACCAAGAGGCCCGAGGGAGCCGGACACAAGTAGACCCCTAGTGAGAAAGGCCAGTAGAGAGGACAGTCAGAAAGGGAGCTCAGGACCACGCTCCAGAATTGCTTGGGGGTTGGCCGAGTCCAGGACCTGGTGGACGCAGCACGGCTCGGGTGGTCACTCAAGGCCAGAGTGACCAACAGAACAGCAGTAAGTAAAAACCCTGAACTGCACAGCCCGACTCTGAGTCTTCTTACCATCCACACTGCACCACCACTACCACCATCCTCTACACCTGACCCCCTGAGGCTATACCCCTCCCGTTGGGGGTTATACTATCACAGAAGCTGCGCACACACCACCAGTCTCAGCGGACCCTGCTGCAGCGGCGGCCGTATTGACCGCAAATCAACGGGTGGCGTAGTCGACACTAAGAACACTAACAACATCTGTAAAGACTGCCACACATGGAGTTTGACACCCTGGGCACGGACCGGGTCACCGCCACTCGGAGACTACAACCCCCATCTGATCCGGCTCCGGGTATCCCCCAAACAACACTGGCCCAGGGGGCGCGTCACATACACCACCACCCTCAGAGTGGTTTTTGGTGTCACCCGATCCATGCCGACCGCAGCCAATGGTCCACGCTCTACTCTCCTAAGAAATAGCTCAATCGCAAACATCTACAGCAGCAAGCTCAAGGGACAACCCTGGTGAACACCAGACCCAACCAAAAAGATCTGTCAATCCAGCTGTTCACTGATCACAAGTGGGGAACTCTTTGCCCCAGCATACAAGGTCTTAAGACAGTCAACAACCCCCGCCCCCCCAAAACGGGCCATAAGGCAGAAGGACAGACCAGATATACTCGTAATTAACCTGTTCAAACGCTTTGGCTTGGTTTAATGATAGTATGTACCCTTCCAGCCCTACCCTGCTCCACTAACTGTCAGGCATAGAGCACAGCACTAAATGTACTGTGGCCTGGAACAGAGCAATGCTGGGCCCCTGAAATGAGCCAGGGTGCAAACTTCACCAGTCAATTAAACAGCACATTTGCCAAAACCTTCCTGTCTGCATTGAGAAGCTCAATTGGATTCCAATTCTCAATGCAAGAATGCATTATAGCTTCTCAACCAAGGAATCAGCGGGATCAGCACTCAGAGGTGCCAAGACTACTGCAGCTGCCCCAGACACAGGATTGTTCCCCCCTGTCACTAAGGAACACACCACAGTATCAAGGCCTGATTACACTATCCTCTGGGCTGCCCTGCGTCCAGCCATTCAGCTGATACATTCACTGCAAAGTCTTTGCTACTACAGCAGATAGGGAGCTCAGCACCTTGCTACCTTGCTTTGTGATCTTCCCGCACCTTTGCACTGAATCTAAAGCTCAACCTGGGCTGACCCTGCGGCTGTCTTGGGGGTTTTAGGGTGGGGGGAACATAGTTTACAGCTTCTTGCAGCTTTGGTTTGGTCATCTTTGCCTTTGTCTTCTTTCCCTCTTATCGTAGATGGTGACTTCAGCACAATCCGCCTTTATTCTCTGATATCAGCCATCTGTTTGAATCTATTTTCATTAAGGAGTTTTTATTTAAAATATCCACTTTTCTCATGGATTTATTAATTCTTGGCCTTCAGTTCTCAAATCTCATTTTTAACCCTATTTACCTTAGTATCAATACGTGAGTCCCTCAGGTTGGGCTTCATCAGCCTTGGAGATTGCACATTGAAGCTCCTCCCAGACTCTCCTGATGGACTTCCTTGCTTCTTCATACTCATGGAGGTGGCTCATTATTGGGGAGCCATAGTTGTAAATAAACTCCCGGGCCTCTGCAGTCTCTAATGTTCCTTGGAGAGGTCAGCCTCATGTCCATGAGCAGTCAGATTTCCTGTGGAAGGATCATTATGATGTGAACTTGCTGAATTCTCCTCCATGTTGGAAGTCTTCTGGCCTCTCTGGGACTTTACAGCCCCCGGGGAAAGTAAAAGACAAATTACTGCGACTCTTGGTGGAATGTCTCACCTCCAAGCTTTTCAATTTACAAGCTGGTTGCTGGTTTTTCCTGACCCCCAATAATTTGGTTCAGGGAGCAGGAGCCTGGGTCTTGGCTCCGTCACTCATGCCAAGAGACCCACTCCCTTCCTGAGCAGACACCCAGATGGGGAAATCTTCCTTCCCTCAGCTTAGGAGCTGTAAGGCAGTGCTAGTCATCATGCTGGGGGACACTCTCTTCACCGGGTCAATTAATGCACACATGCGACGACTTTCCGGTATTTCACAATCCAGCAGTTTATTACACTTCATAACTGCTTATAACCGAGTCCATCTCAGTGGCTCGCCAACATATTACACATATAATGTCCAAGAGCCTTTCCAGTGACAGATATGTCCACTTGGCTCCAGATACAGCCTTCAGCAAGGTAACAATATAAATGTCCACATCAAGCAGTGTTTTTACCTTTGCCGGGTTTTACTGTAGCTGCTTCAGTCAGTTCGGTTCTGCCACTGCTGTGGCTCCACGGCTTCCCAGATGGGGCCTCTGGGCCTCGTACCTTCAAAGGCTACTGGTATGTTTTCACACATAACATTCAGCCTCTGCCTTCAAGGACTCTTGCCTTCCAAGCCTCTTGCCCTCCAAGGCTACTGGCATCTCTTACTTACAAGGATCCAGCCTCTGCCTTTCAGGCTTCACCAGGCCTCTCTAGTTCTCAATAAGCCTCTCCAAGCTAATGGTGTCCCACACAGGGAACAGGCCTCACACCTTTCACACCTGTTTCCAAAGTACCAGGGTTTATATATCTTCCAGTGCACACAGGACCTATGCTGATGTCACAGTCATGTGATCAGACCATCTGTGTGCACAGGACCTTTGCTGATATCACAGTCATGTGATCAGTCACCTGAGGGGGAGGTACATGGTAAGCCAAAACACACCCTGGACCATTAAAGTAATGCTGCAAGCCGCTGCATTACAGAGCACAGAAGAGACCACATTGACAATCACCAACAATGAGTCACAGCTGAACAGAGCTACACTCGCTATATTGTTAGTAGAGCCACTGCATATTAGAAGATGAATGGAAATTACACATCATGGTAAATAACTAAAATACAGAATAATATGTTATTTGTATATTTCCACTCTACAGTCTTCAGGCCTGATCACCATTTATGTCTTATGGGTGGGGGATCATCCATTTAAGATCACATGACAACTGAAGTTCACCTTGAAGATAACATCACTAACACATTGCCTACATTTATACAATGGGCTTACAGAAAGTTCTCTGATTTTAACTTTATGCATCTGCTTTATGTATGTCTATTTAGGTCACTGAGTGTTCTGGTAAGAGAGTCCAACCTTGTGATATATCACGGAAAGCCAATCCATATATAGTCTTACATAATCTCAACTGATTATGATTTCCTCGAAATGAGGAGGGGGAATAGAGTGTTCTACTTATGGCTTCGAAATAGAATCTTGTGGTTTGGCAGAAGGAAATGAAAGTCGTTGTATCTTCAGGTCACCACTAAAACCCTGGTAAGGTTGGTAGTAACTGATATTCATTACTGTACAGCAGCTGTTGGGGTGCTTATGTAGAAATAGTTTGTGGTCTTGTACTCCATGCACATTAGATTATCCATATCAATGGAACCTCTGTCACAAATGGATTCACAGTTCTCGATTCGAAAAACCTGTGTGGTTTACAAGAAGATAACTGTCTTTTAGGGTTATGGAATAAGAAGATTTGGTCTTTGATTAACTTCTGTTTTTTTTTTTTCCTTTTTTAACCACTAGTGTATTTTTGGGATACTTTCATCAATGTATTTTGACTTTACCTGTATTATTTGTCTTACTATGGGGATTATATATTTTAGTAACAAGAGTGATTGAATGTCAGAATTTCAAATTCTTGCCATCCACAAGACCCTTCCAAAGCTCTAACAGTATTACACCAACGTGTTTGACAGAAAATTCCCAACCGAAATCTCATATTGTTCTAAACCACATTGCCCAAGTCCAGTGACATTCTCAGCAAACATATATGACCAGTCCTAGTACCAAAGCTGGTTGTCAATGGAGAAAATGCTCTCATACCTTGCCTTTGTAGAGTTTATGGACGGTAATGCTACTGTTTCTCTAGCTGTTGTGTCATTGAGCCTGTTTATAGACTTTTTCTTCTGGTTCTCACCTTGGTTCTTGAGCCTTTTAACTGTCATGCTTGAGTAGTATTAACTTTGTCTCTGGTTGCTCTCAGTTCTCCTCAGACTACACACTTGAAGCTCATCAAGAGAATGCCAAGAGTGTGCAAAGCAGTCATCAAAGCAAAAGGTGGCTACTTTGAAGAACCTAGAATATAAGACATATTTTCAGTTGTTTCACACTTTTTTGTTAAGTATATAATTCCACATGTGTTAATTCATAGTTTTGATGCCTTCAGTGTGAATGTACAATTTTCATAGACATGAAAATACAGAAAAATCTTTAAATGAGAAGGTGTGTCCAAACTTTTCATCTGTACTGTACATGTTTGGTATCCCAGTTTATACCCCACTTAGGCGCCTGATGAAACTTGGGGCAAAACACACATTGAAGCACAGCGGAATATATAACTCCACACCCCTACCTGGTTTTAGTATTTTACACTATTACAATTGTATGATTTTAGCTTCTTTTTTGATAAGTTCAGACGCCATTCAATACAGTGAACGTGTTCTTTATGAGAATCAGTAAATGGTACAAATATAGGAGTAGAATTAGTTCTTTTCTGCATTTTACCTATAACAAAAGTAATATAACTTATACTTTTAGTTAGGTGTACAGCAATCGGCGCCTAAAAACCAGCAAAGCCTCATATAATGATGTTAACATAAAAATAAAAAGGTTATGGCTGTTACGGCTATGAATATGGAAAGGAAATAACTAAAGAATTCTCCCCAGTTCTTAACAAGTACAGCATTCCAAAAGTTAAATCGCAAATTTGCGGCATACAAAAAGTCTCTTTTTCAAGGTATACACATTTGGTGGGATTCTTTGGTGTCATTATTGGTGTGTAGATGAAAGAAATTGAAGCAGCAGGGGGCGCTATGTTTCTCGTCTAAGGGGTTGTACAATTTTGAAAACCCATTTCGCTATTAGGGAACTGTTGAGGATTCTCATCTCTCAGCCAGAGTGAAGAATTGCCCTTGTTCTTGGGGACTGGCCCAGTCATTTGTTACACAGACAGTCCATTGGTTTGAATGAGTACTGTGTAATGCTTCATTACCCCTCTTGGGGCACTGCGGGAAAACTGAACACTCCCTACCAGATTTCTTAAAAAATGAAAACTAATTGCTCAGCAAGGGTAATCTATATGATCTTCTTATTGCCAAACTAATTGCTGTATTACATAGGCAGAGTGTGTCTCTAACAGCAGTGAACAGAGCTAACTCCAGTGTTGTAGATCTGCTGTTTAATCAGTTAAATGTCACTATCAATGAATGATAGCGGCATTTAAAGGGAATCTGTTAGCAGGTTTTTGCTATATAATCTGAGAGCAGCATAACGTAGGGCAAGTAAACCTGATTACAGGGATGTGTCACTTACTAGGATGCATGGTGTAGTTTTCGTAGGATACCTGTTTTGTCTCATGTAGATGTAGCAGACCTAAGTCTTCTGATCTCTGTATAACCCCGCCCACACCCCTGATTGGCAGCTTCCTGTGTACACTGTGCATTGTACCAACCAGTGGTGGGGGCGGGGTTACACAGATTAGATGGACTAGTCTGCATGTAAAATGTAGTTCGGGCAGTGTTAATCTCCTGCTGATAAAACAGTGCTTGTATTGAAACCACAATACACAACCTAATAAGTGACACGTCGCGGGAATCAGGGTCTTGTGTTCTATATTATGCTACTCTCAGATTAAATAGCAAAAACCTGCTAACAGATTCCCTTTAAATCACTTTCTTTCCAGTTTACACACAGCCCTATAGCCCCCCATCCCAAGGGGCCTGTCCCATAGCTCCCATCGTAACCCTCCTGTGAAGCACTCTAGTAGAAACAATGTTCATAAGAGAACATTATTTTTCAACTACAGTTATATGAAAAAGTTTGGGCACCCCTATTAATCTTAAGCTTAATGTTTTATAAAAATTGGTGTTTTTGCAACAGCTATTTCAGTTTGATCTATGTAATAACTGTTGGACACAGTAATGTTTCTGCCTTGAAATGAGGTTTATTGTACTAACAGAAAATGTGCAATCTGCATTCAAACAAAATTTGACAGGTGCATAAGTATGGGCACCTCACCAGAAAAGTAACATTAATATTTAGTAGATCCTCCTTTTGCAGAAATAACAGCCTCTAGTCGCTTCCTGTAGCTTTTAATGAGTTCCTGGATCCTGGATGAAGGTATTTTTGACCATTCCTCTTTACAAAACAATTCCAGTTCAGTTAAGTTTGATGGTCGCCGAGCATGGACAGCCCTCTTCAAATGATCCCACAGATGTTCAATGATATTCAGGTCTGGGGACTGGGATGGCCATTCCAGAACATTGTAATTGTTCCTCTGCATGAATGCCTGAGTAGATTTGGAGCGGTGTTTTGGATCATTGTCTTGCTGAAAGATCCATCCCCTGCGTAACTTCAACTTTGTCACTGATTCTTGAACATTATTCTCAAGAATCTGCTGATACTGAGTGGAATCCATGCGTCCCTCAACTTTAACAAGATTCCCGGTGCTGGCATTGGCCACACAGCCCCAAAGCAAATTTTATTGTGGGTAGCAAGTGTTTTTCTTGGAATGCTGTGTTTTTTTGCTGCCATGCATAACGCCTTTTTGTATGACCAAACAACTCAATATTGGTTTCATCAGTCCACAGGACCTTCTTCCAAAAAGAAATTGGCTTCTCCAAATGTGCTTTTGCATACCTCAGCCGACTCTGTTTGTGGCGTGTTTGCAGAAACGGCTTCTTTCGCATCACTCTCCCATACAGCTTCTCCTTGTGCAAAGTGCGTTGTATAGTTGACCGATGCACAGTGACACCATCTGCAGCAAGTTGATGCTGCAGCTCTCTGGAGGTGGTCTGAGGATTGTCCTTGACTGATCTCACCATTCTTCTTCTCTGCCTTTCTGATGTTTTTCTTGGCCTGCCACTTCTGGCCTTAACAAGAACTGTCCCTGTGTTCTTACATTTCCTTACTATGTTCCTCACAGTGGAAACTGACAGGTTAAATCTCTGAGACAGCTTTTTGTATCCTTCCCCTGAACAACTATGTTGAATAACCTTTGTTTTCAGATCATTTGACAGTTGTTTTGAGGAGCCCATGATGCCACTCTTCAGAGGAGATTCAAACAGGAGAACAACTTGCAAGTGGCCACTTTAAGTAGCTTTTCTCATGATTTGCATACACCTGGCTATGAAGTTCAAAGCTCAATGAGGTTACAAAACCAAAAAAAGTGCTTTAGTAAGTCAGTAAAAAGTAGGTAGGAGTATTTAAAACAAGAAAATGATAAGGGTGCCCATACTTATGCACCTGTCAAATTTTGTTTGAATGCAGATTGCACATTTTCTGTTAGTACAATAAACCTCATTTCAAGGCAGAAACATTACTGTGTCCAACAGTTATTACATATATCAAACTGAAATAGCTGTTGCAAAAACACCAATTTTTATAAAACATTAAGCTTAAGATTAATAGGGGTGCCCAAACTTTTTCATATAACTGTATGTTAGTATTGCAGTACATATTATGGGACTAAAATTTAATGTAAAAATTAAAAAAATATATTGTAAAAAATATAAAAAAATAAAATAAAAAAAATAAAGTTTTAAATCGCCTTCTCTTCCCCCTTGAAAAATACATCTAAAATAAAAAATACAAAATAATTCAAATTAGAATAAATAAAATTGTTTTAAACTTAAATGGAATAAAGAAAAAAATTGAAATGCGAGAATGGTCGTTTTTCAGTTGCTTTTTCTCAAAAAAAGTAAAAAAAAAAAAAAATGTCTTATGTACCTCAAAATGGTGTTAATAAAAATGTCAACTCAGCATGTAAAAAACAAATGCTCACATCAATGGAAAAATTATAAAGTTATGTGTCAGAAAATGGTAACACAGAATTTTTTTTTTTACAAAGTTAAAATCAAATTTAACCACTAAAAAATAAAAAAAAATTAAAAAGTTTGCTAATCATATTGAGCTGGAGAATCATGTTGCCAGGTATTTTTTTCAGCCCAATGAATGCTCTAAAAACATAACCCAAAAAAATAATAGCGTACGGTCTATGGTAAAATTTCCAAATCTTTAATTTGTCCTGCAAAAATCAAGCTCTTGTACGGCTTTGTCGACAGAAAAAAACAGTGATGGCTCTTAAAGGAACAGGAGTATAAAACGAAAGCGCAAAAATTTTAAATTTAAAAGTGTTAAAAATTACATGAGACCTAGCAGGTTGGTCCACTCAAAAACAGGGCTCTTCTGTTTCCCTCATGCAGCTTTTAGCTTAACTTTTATAAGAAAATAATCCTTATCTGGTATCACATATGAAGCTTTGGTCAGATCTAGTGATGAGCAAGCATGCTGGCTACTGCTGGGTGCTCGCCCGAGCATCTCACTTCTCGAGACGCTCGGCGCTCGCCGAGTATTTCCGGGTTGCTCGGGCAGGAACTCGGGTCCCCTCGTTGCATGTTTGGCGCTCTTTAGAGAGCCAATGAACATGTGACTCGCCAAGGGGGATATGGGGGAAACTCGGTACCCGGGCCTTGACCTTCTGTGGAATGTCACGGCAGTCGGCTCCCGGGCCCGTACTCTGGGGTCACTCTTTAAAAGGGGGTTTGTTAACAGTTTGTCTCGTAACGCCACCTGTGGTTCCCGGTAATGAATATCGGTGCTGCTGCAGACCTTCGGGGGTGATGGGATGGCAGCTGGGATGTTTCTGCTCCCCACAGGCGGAGTGAGCCCCCGGGGCAGGGTTGATCGAAGGGATGCAGGTGAGAGGTGACCCAGCCGGGCCAGGGGAGAGTAACAGACATGCACACAAGGGGTTCGCTTCAGTACCTTTACTGGTGTAGACGGTAGGCACGGTCCAGGGTACTTGATAGATAGGGTGCACTTCTGGACTCTCCCCAGTGAGCGGGTATAAGGCCTCCTGATCCGTTTCTTCCTGTCTCTCTGAAGCTTCTGACCAGCCTGAAACTAGGCCTAGCTTCAGGTTGACCAGGGGTTTAGAATCCTCCTGGTATACCGGTTATTCCTACTGGGCATAGAGGACCCCGTAGGCGCGGACCCAGTGTCCTGCTTGTGTTCTGGGGTGAGCCTAAGATGCTCCTCTGCCCCCATAACTCCTCTCACTCTTCTCCTTGCCTCCGGCCACGCTCTAGGCCCTGAGGCTTCAGCACGTGCTTTAAGCCCTGGCTGGTCCTCAGCACAGCAGCTCACATGCTGCTTCTTCACTGATCTCAGTGCCTGCACACACTGGCTACCTAACTCCGCCCTCCTGTATATATATCCCTAACAGGCTCCCTCTAGTGGTATGAGGTGGAAGTGTGGAGGTGTCTGTTATGTAAAGAGGGCCTCTTGTGGAGAAGTCCATCCATGCACCCTTTTGGGTACTGTGGTACCTGTGGTAGCAGGGTGCCACACATGCAGGGATTGCCTGCCACTCACTGTAATGCCATACCCATGTTGGTTTTCGGCATTACAGTGATTGGTTGGCCGCACAGCGTCATCAGGTCTATATCAGAACTGGCGCCGCTGTGCTCGTCACAGTCACTCCGGATCAGACAGTGTAGGGAGAGCTGCTGCTGCGTCAGAGAGAGATTTGCTTGTGTATTAGGTAGTGTAGGGAGAAAAACCGTACATTACACATATTCATCTTAACAAACAGTCTTTCTGAGGACTAATCCATCTGCAGAGATATCAGGCAGGCAGGGCATATATGCAGGCAGTGTATATAGCAGACTGCAGTGCACATAGGACAAGAGGCTCCATTCCAATTCTGCCTTCTGCTGCTGTTAGATATTTCTATACAAAGGTCCAGGTCTCAGGGGCCAGGAATACTTTTCTTTGGATCTTAATCCTCATTATTTGCTTAAAAAGCAATCCAGAGAACACCGTTTTTTCTGCGCCTTTTTCTTGTTGGCACTGCATAATACAGCCAGGTCCTTTCCATATTAGAGCGCTAGAAATCCAGCTATTTAAAACCTTTTTTCTCCGTCAAACGGATCACATATACGTTGTCAGAAAATACTGCCATTTCTGGCTTCCATTAAAAATTTCCTTTAGTGTGTCATTGAAGCAATTCACCACAGTTTGCTGTTCAAACTACTTACCTACAGGCCAGGTATTTAAAACTCTGTTTTCTCTATCATACGGATCACATATACAGTACAGACCAAAAGTTTGGACACACCTTCTCATTTAAAGATTTTTTTGTATTTTCTTGACTATGAAAATTGTACATTCACACTGAAGGCATCAAAACTATGAATTAACACATGTGGAATTATATACTTAACAAAAAATTGTGAAACAAATGAAAATATGTCTTATATTCTAGGTTCTTCAAAGTAGCCACCTTATGCTTTGATATGTAAAGAGAGGAGAGAACAAGGCGCAATGGGTGACTCAGTATTGCAATTGTTAGAGGAGTGTGGGGATGGCTACTAACCTTATGAAGTTGTGCACCTCTGCACAACCTCAGTGTAAAGCTCCACAAGCTCCGCTCTGTTGGTGGCTGTCATCTATTTCCAGCGGCGTTCACAGATCCTGATCTCTCGGTGGTTGATCACGTGGTCAGGTTAGTAGCATGTAACGCCGAGCTGGACGCCCAGCTTCACCAACACCCCTGGCAGCGTTCCGGAGGGGTTAGGGCAAAGCAGCTTGGAAAACCTAGGTAGTAATTCTAATTAAATTCCTCCTACAGGTGAAAGAACAATAAATTAAAGGCAGCTCTACCGCACCCCAACAGGGGGAAAGGTACAATCAGTGAATATGAATAGCGGTACCAAAGCGCCAATAACAGGGCAAAAATATTAAAAGGACTGATTTATTAATACACACAACGCATTTCGGTGGACACAGCCACCTTCATCAGGTGATTGTACCTTTTGCTTTGATGACTGCTTTGCACACTCTTGGCATTCTCTTGATGAGCATCAAGAGGTAGTCACCAGAAATGGTTTTCACTTCACAGGTTTAATAAGTGGGATTTCTAGCCTTATAAATGGGGTTGGGACCATCAGTTGTGTTGTGCAGAAGTCAGGTGGATACACAGCTGATAGTCCTACTGAATAGACTGTTAGAATTTGTATTATGGCAAGAAAAAAGCAGCTAAGTAAAGAAAAACGAATGGCCATCATTACTTTAAGAAATGAAGGTCAGTCAGTCCGAAAAATTGGGCAAACTTTGAAAGTGTCCCCAAATGCAGTTGCAAAAACCATCAAGCACTACAAAGAAACTGGCTCACATGAGGACCACCCCAGGAAAGGAAGACCAAGAGTCACCTCTGCTTCTGAGGATAAGTTTATCCGAGTCACCAGCCTCAGAAATCGCTGGTTAACAGCAGCTCAGATTAGAGACCAGGTCAATGCCACACAGAGTTCTAGCAGCAGACACATATCTACAACAACTGTTAAGAGGAGACTTTGTGCAGTAGGCCTTCATGGTAAAATAGCTGCTAGGAAACCACTGCTAAGGACAGGCAACAAGCAGAAGAGACTTGTTTGGGCTAAAGAACACAAGGAATGGACATTAGACCAGTGGAAATCTGTACTTTGGTCTGATGAGTCCAAATTTGAGATCTTTGGTTCCAACCACCATGTCTTTGTGTGATGCAGAAAAGGTGAACGGATGGACTCTACATGCCTGTTTCCCACCGTGAAGCATGGAGAAGGAGGTGTGATGGTGTGGGAGTGCTTTGTTGGTGAAACTGTTGGGGATTTATTCAAAATTGAAGGCATACTGAACCAGCATGGCTACCACAGCATCTTGCAGCGGCATGCTATTCCATCCGGTTTGCAATTAGTTGGACCATCATTTATTTTTCAACAGGACAAGGACCCCAAACACACCTCCAGGCTGTGTAAGGGCTATTTGACCAAGAGGGAGAGTGATGGGGTGCTACGCCAGATGACCTGGTCTCCACAGTCACCAGATCTGAACCCAGTCGAGATGGTTTGGGGTGAGCTGGACCGCAGAGAGAAGGCAAAGGGGCCAACAAATGCTAAGCATCACTGGGAACTCCTTCAAGATTGTTGGAAGACCATTTCTGGTGGCTACCTCTTGAAGCTCATCAAGAGAATGCCAAGAGTGTGCAAAGCAGTCATCAAAGCAAAAGGTGGCTACTTTGAAGAACCTAGAATATAAGACATATTTTAAGTTGTTTCACACTTTTTTGTTAAGTATATAATTCCACATGTGTTAATTCATAGTTTTGATGCCTTCAGTGTGAATGTACAATTTTCATAGTCATGAAAATACAGAAAAATCTTTAAATAAGAAGGTGTGTCCAAACTTTTGGTTTGTACTGTAAGTTCGCTTCAAACTCAGTCATTTGTAGTAAGCGTGGAAGATACTGTCCTCCATTTAAAATCGGCAAGGCACGTGGCAAGGGACTGGGAGCTGGACGTGATGGTAATGGTGCATGCAGAGGCCGAGGACAAGGCCGTGGGCAAGCCGAAATTGTGCCACAACAAACACCCACATCTTCTCGTCTGACCTTCCTGTCCCAATTTCTAGGGGACCGCAGCACACCACTATTGAACCCAGAGCAGTGTCAAAAGGTTGTTGGTTGGATAGCGGATAATGCTTCCAGTCACTTAGCCACCACCACCACCCTGTCTTCCACAAGGTCAAGTCTGAGTAGCCGTGACTCTGGACCGCATATTCCTCACCCTGATCCACCTTCCTCCCACCATGCCGAGTACCCAGAGACAACTGATCTCACACCTGGACACTCAGAAGAGCTGTTCACTTTTCCATTTATAGATTCGGGCCTCTAGCCTGGTCCACTTGAAGCGGGGCAAGAGGAGATCGCGTGTAGCGATGCCCAAATATTTGAGCAGCCACGGTCACATGAAGGCGACGGTGGGAAAGTGTCTCAAGAGGTGGACGATGATGAGACACAATTGCCAAAAAGTCAGGAGGAGGACCAGGGTGCGGAAGTGGAAGACGAGGTGGTGGATGATATAGTAACTGACCCAACCTGGCAAGAGGACATGCAGAGCGAGGACAGCAGCACACAGGGGGAGGGAGGCAGAGCACCCCAACAGGCAGGAAGAAGCAGTGTGGTGGCCGCAGACAGAAGACAGGCAACCATTCCCCGTAACACCAACACGAAGGAAGTTGCCAGTACAACTGTTAGGTCTTCCCGAGTCTGGTTGTTTTTTTAAAGACTCTACCGATAACCACAAAAAGGCCATTTGCACCACCTGCCAGGCCAGCATGAGCAGGGGTGGCAAAACGACCAGCCTGACCACCACCAGCATGATCAGGCACATGGCAGCAAAGCACCCGACTTTATGGGCCGAACCCAGTGTCCAGATACAGTGTCTGCGGGTGGCACCATTGCTTCTTCCGCTGTTGTGCATGCAATCCAATCCTGTCCATGGTGCATGCGAAGACGCCTCCTGCCCTGCACCTGTCGTTGCACACTCTCAAGTAGCAGCATCAGGAAGCACGTCCATGTCCTTGTCCCAGCGTAGCGTTCAGTTGTCCATACCCCAGTCCTTGGAACGCAAGAGCAAATATGCAGCCAACGCCCCACAGGCCACACTACTAAATTCTCACATTTCACGACTGCTTGCACTCGAAATGTTGCCTTTTAGGCTCGTGGAGACGGAAGCATTCCACACCCTGATGGCGACGGCCGTCCCTCGGTACTCGGTCCCCAGCCGCCACTATTTCTCCCGGTGTGCCATCCCCGCATCACACAAGCAGGTGTCCCAAAACATTAGCCGTGCTCTCAACAATGCAGTTACCGGTAAAGTCCACCTAACCACGGACACATGGACAAGTGCTTGTGGGCATGGACTGTGCATCTCGCTGATGGCTCACTGGGTTAACATAGTGGAAGCCGGGACCCAGTCGGACCTTGGGACGGAACACGTCCTCCTGACTCCAAGGATTGCGGGCCCTAGGTCAATCAGGGTTGCCCCCATGGTCTACAGCTCCTGCACCTCATCCTCCTCAGCCCCCTCCTCCTCTTCAGCCTCCATCTCCGAAATGACCACATCAGTCACAAGCTGGAAGCACTGCAGCACAGCCTCGGCCAAGCGGCAACAGGCTGTGCTGAAGCTAATATGGTTAGCTGAAAAACCGCACTATGCTGAAGAGTTGTGGACAGCTCTGAAAGAGCAGGCAGATCTGTGGCTCACACCACTGAACTTACAGCCAAACATGGTCGTGTGTGACAATGGCCGGAACCTGGTGGCGGCTCTGAGGCGAGGCGAGCTCACACACGTACCATGCCTGGCCCATGTGCTTACCCTCGTGGTTCAGCGGTTTCTCAAATCCTACCCAGAGTTGCCGGATCTGCTTGTTAAAGTGCGCCGCCTTTGTGCCCATTTTAGAAAGTCAGCTACTGCTTCCGCCGCCCTTGCAGTGTTTCAGCAGCGCTTGCAGCTTCCGGCTCACAGACCGGTGTGTGATTTCCCCACCCATTGGAACTCTACACTGCAGATGTTGGGATGGATTTGTGAGCAGAAGAGGGCAGTTGTTGAGTACCAGCATCAACAAGGCCGTCGGTATTCAGTTCAGACACCACACATAAGACCTCAGGAGTGGACATGGATGTCAGACATATGTACCATCCTCCAAAACTTTGAGGATTCCACCAAGATGGTGAGCGACGATGACGCCATAATTAGCATCACCATCCCGCTTCTCTGTTTTCTGAAACGCTCTCTGCTCACAATCAAAGAGGATGCATTGCAGGCGGAGCACAATGAGATGGAGCAAGCAACCATACAAGGTGATTACACACAGCCCAGCCTCATCTCATCCCAACGTGGATTGGGTGACAATGAGGAAGAGGAGGAGGAAGGACAGGAGCTAGTTTCATGCACTATAGACGGTACTACCTGCACAGCTGTCATACCGTCTGTTCAGCGTGGATGGCCAGAGGACTGAGAGGAGGAGGAGGAGAGCATGGTCAGTCATCCTCTTGGTGAGGACACGGAAGTTTTGCCTGTTAGTAGTCAGGCACGCATGGCTGAGTTTATGTTACGCTGCCTTTCCCATGACCCTCGCGTTCTCAAAATTTTGGGTGACAGTCATTACTGGTCGGTGACACTTCTAGACCCACGCTACAAGAAGAACTTTATATCTCTTATTCCTGAAGCGGACAGGTCTACAAAAATGGGGCAGTACCAGAAGGCCCTTGTTGTGGAACTATTAAATTAATTCCCATCTGAAAACGCTGGCGGCAGAGGGCACACTTCGTTGGTCAACCAAGGAGTACAGGCGAGAGAGACACAACTTCAATCCAGCAGAGGCAGGGGAACACTGTCAAAGTTCTGGGAGAGTTTTCTCAGACCGTCCCATCGCACAGGCCCTGAGGCGCGGGGTACTCTCGCAAGGAGTGGAAAGTTTGGGAAGATGCTGAGGGAGTACCTTGCCGACCGTACCAATGTCCTCCGTGATTCCTATGTGCCTTATAATTATTGGGTATCCAAGCTGGATAAGTGGAATGAACTGGCTCTCTATGCCTTGGAGGTCCAGGCCTTCCCTGCCGCCAGCGTTTTATCAGAGCGGGTTTTTAGTGCAGTTGGTGGAATTATAACTGATAAGCGCATCCGCCTGTCAACTGAAAATCATGACAGGCTGACTCTTATAAAAATGAACAAGGGCTGGATTGGGCCAGACTTAACACCACCGAATGATAGCAACGTAACAAACTCCAATCCAGTGTCTTTTCTTTGGAGGTGTATTCCCATGCACCTTTTCACACCCACATATGGGTATACGCTTCCTGATTTTGTCTATTTGCTCTTTTCCTCCTCCTTCTCCTCATCCTCCACCACAATATCACCAGGGTGACCGTGGTCCGAGATGCAACACCCACATAATTAATTTTAAAGGGTGTTTATGATGCCCGTGAACATTTTTTTTATACAGTATGTTCATGTATATCCCCGAGGGGTAAATGTTTGTCAGCCCATACACTTAGTGCATGGGCATTACAAGTATAGGAGGTCCGCTCCTTTCTAATGGGAACATTTTTTTATGAGGCCCTCCTCCACGTCTCTTCCAAGGGGCATTGAAGTGCCTCCAAAATTTGGCAGCCCTTGCATTCACTGCATAGGCCAACACTATGGGAGACTCTCTCCTTTTTAATGGGAATTTGTCGTTACTGTGGCCCTGCTCTGTGTGTCTTTAAATTCTTAGTGGGTTTTTCCTAAAATTGGTCAGCCGTTGGACTTACTGCATACCCTATAACTGTATAGCAGACCCTCTCCTTTCTAATGGGAATATGTCGTACCTTGTCACTGTGGTCCTGCTCCGTGTGTCTTTAAATTCTTAGTGGGGTTTTTCCTAAAATTGGTCAGCCGTTGGACTCACTGCATACCCTATAACTGTATAGCAGACCCTCTCCTTTCTAATGGGAACATGTCGTACCTTGTTACTGTGGCCCTGCTCTATGTGTCTTTAAATTCTTAGTGGGGTTTTTCCCAAATATTGGCAGCCCTTGCAGTCACAGCATGAGCATTACCACTATAGGAGAACATTTTTTTACTGAGACCCTCCTCTATGTCTCTTCAAAGGGGTATTGGGTTGCGTCCAAATTTTTGGCAGCCCTTGCAGTCACTGGATATGCAATAACAGTATAGGAGACCCACTTGTTAATAATGGGAACAACAAAGCATAGCCGGCTGATGGCTCTCTAACAATAGCGAGGGCTGACTGCTGGCCTTTTAAGAACAGTAAGGGCCGTCTGATATCCCTGTAAAAATAGGCTTTATGACTTTCAGAGTCCCTCCATCATAAATAAAAAAGGATGTGTCTGATTATGTGTCACACACCACATTGACAGATAAGGTTGTAAAATGTTAAAATCACATTTCCCGATGAATGTGATGCGCCCCCTGGGCCGTGGGGTACTCGGTGCCAGGCCGGTCATTGCTAGGGGAGATGTCACAGTGGCGGTGACCCAGTCCGTGACCCAGGGCGGTCAAACAAAGGGGAATATTTAGAGGTGATTTATAGTTATTATATACAGTTCGTGACGCCACCTGTGGTATGCGGCTAAAGGGAGCCGCCGCTGCGGAGCAGGTCCTCTGGAGCTGTTGTTAATGCAGCAGAGTTGGTTTAGCTCTCCACAGGTAGAGCTTAGCTCCAGGGCTGTGCTGATGTATTATAGATGTTGCTGTTACAGTTGTGGTGCAGTGTAGTGCAGGGGCTGATGGCGCAGCAATAATTTCACAGAGACAGTGGGGTGCAGTCCTCAGGGTTTACTCACCCCAGTTTTCCTCAGGTTGCACTTTCTGGATTACGACCTCCCACGTCGCGCTGCGTTCACCAGGCAGGGGTTCAGCAAACTCCCAGGTGTTTCAAGAGTGCCTGACAGGACCCCGTTCTATATGCCCTTCTCAGCCGTCTTCCTGCACAGGCTCTCACCCTTCTTGCCCTGCGCCTCGCCAAACAATGTCCCAAGCCGGTATCCTCGGATCTTTCTGGGCAGCCTGCAGTTCCCTGGATCCTATGTGGTTACCTTTTTGGCGACTTGAGTGCAGATGTGGCAACTACTCCCTGAAAGTACAGAAGCCTCCGGTTTCCAGTTGAACTTTGTAATTCTCACTAGTTAGGTGCCGGTCCCCTCTGCGGCTTGATCCCTCCACCGCCTGGCAGATTCGGGCGTACGGCTGGCCTCCAGCACTGCCCATAACCCTGGGATCCCTTCTTCATTCCTGGAGCCTTTCTCCTGCTCCTCTCTCTCTTCAGTATTGGGCCTCTCTGGCTAGGCCCTCCTCCAGAGCAGAGCTCCTGCAGAGCTCCTGCTCATCTCACTGTCCTCCTCTGACTGACTGATCTCTCCTTTCAAGATGGTTCCCACTTTTTATATCCTCCTTCTCACGTGCTCCCCTGATCTGCTTCCTCCACCCACACCCACTACATGGTTCCCCCTACTTTGGTTCCCCCCACTCCAGCCAGGGACAGGGCTCAGCAGGGAAGCGACGCATCTTGCCCCGCCTGCTGGTCTCGAGTAGTGTAGTGTTGGATGCCGGTGTTAGGGTCCCGGGCAGCACTCTATCCTTACCTGAGGGTGAGATACCACACCTCTGGGTGAGATGCAGTACCTCTGTGGTGACTGAACCCACAGGGGCGCCACAAATGCATTTGTCTTAAAAAATAACGTAAAAAAAGCAAAACAATAGGATCTTTCTTTAGTATAAAAAAACAGCGTCACCAATTTAACCTCAATGTAATCACATTGTTCAGCTCATGCACCTCCTCCTCCATCTCCGAAATGATCACATCAGTCACAAGCTGACAGCACTGCAGCACTGCCTTGGCCAAGCGGCATCAGGCTGTGCTGAAGATAACATGTTTAATGCTTAATTGACATGCCGCCAAGCGCTGCAGAGTTGATGAAAGCTGTAACACAGCAGCCTGATCTGTGTCTCTCACCGCTGAACATACAGCCAGGCATGGTCATGTGTGACAATGGGCGGAACCTGGTGACGGAGAAATGACAGCGGGGGTAGATACGGTTTTCCTCTATGCCAGCCCTTTCACCGAGCTAAAGAATATGGCTGTGGTGAAATACAACTCCCACTGAGAAGCTGTTTCAGATTGAAAAACATTGTGCCCACCAGAGGATTTGATTCTGAGGGCTAACCTTTCTCACCCGCTGAAGAGCCCCATAGCAGCTGCAAAGTTAGTGCTATCATGAACTCTCCTGAGGTAGAAGCCAAGGCACACCAGAGGATTCTCTGGTGGGACCGTCCAACCCTGCCGAGAAGCAGTCCTGGCTAAGAAAACTGTGTGGAAAGGTTCCCGGACGCTCTATGGCTGCTTTTTTACTGAGGAGGAAACACACGCAAACATGGGGAGAACATACAAAGTCCTTGCAGATGTTGTCCTTGCTGGGATTTCAACCCAGGATCCCAGCGCTGCAAGGCTTCAGTGCTAACCACTGATCCAAGGTGCTGCCGTTCACCCTCTAATATCTAACAGGCTGGAGAAACTTGCACCTACTGCTACTCTATCTTCAGCTCCTTTGTGAGAAAATGTATTTGGGCAGCCACTCAGTCTACCAAATAAAATTCCTGAGAAGGAAATTGGGGATGGCTTCGCTACTGGTACTGGGGGCAATGCTAACACCATGGCGTCGTACCATAGTTTGCTCGAAATATTCCAGGCTGGTAGGAGGCAAGTAAATTCCCACAGAAAAGTACCAGCAGTAATGTTCAGGCCACATTTCAAGTACAAGCAGCTTTAGAGGACTTCCTGGGAGAAATGACATGCAGGGTAGATACGGTTTCCCTCTATGCCAGTCCTTTCACCGAGCTAAATACAACTCTCAGCCAAAAAAGTTGTGGACTGGCTCCGTACCGTCCCTGGCCACATTCACCTGTCCACGTGTTTGTGGTTAGGCGGTCCTTCCCAGTAAGTGCACTGGGGAGGGCACGGGTAATGTTGTGGGACCCATGCTTGTGGAAGGCGGAGGCGATACCGGGAAATATAGTGGCGGCTGGGGACCGAGTATGGACACCCGGCCGCCGCCGGCATGAGGTTGTGAAAAGCTTCCGCCTTCACGAGCTTAAAAGGCCATATTTCAAGTGCAAAGAGCTGCCCAGAAATCTGGCAGTTTAGTGTTGCGGCCTGTGGGTGGGTGGGTGGCTGGCAGCATACTTGCACTTGCATTTCAAGTAACAGAAAACTAAGCAGATGTTGGCCTTTATCATCATCATGGCCTCACCTCGGCACTATGAACTCTCCTGAAGGAGAAGCCAGGGCCCGCCGGAGGAGTATCCGGTTCTCTGGTGGGCCCGTCCAACCCTGCCAAAAAGCAGCCCTGGCTAAGAAAAGTGTGGGGGAAGGTTCTCGGACACTCTATGGCTGCTTTTTTAATGTGGATCGGCCATGCTTATGCATGTTATTTCTCAAAATGCATTACAGATCAGGCCATTGTCCAACTCTGTATTCAAGAAATTAAATGCGCAAAGAAAGATGTGTGTGTGTCAAAGCACCACCGACAAAGGCGAGTTGATGTTGGACGGGCTGCCATTGCTTCTGCAACAAGCTCAATTACAGGACTTCCTGGGAGAAATGACACGCAGGGTACATAGTAACATACATAGTTTGTAAAGCCGAATAAAGACTTGCGTCCATCAAGTTCGACCTGTTAGTTTTGTAATTGCTAAAGTTGATTCAGAGGAGGGCAAAAACCCCAAATGATTTAGCCAATCTTCACCTGAGGAAAAATTCCCTCCCGACTCTGAAACCAGCAGTCAGAATAAATCCCTGTATCAACCTACTATTTTATTTTATTTTTAAGTATATGCTGAAATCTGCCTGGTATCTAGAAATGCATCCAGTCCCCGCTTGAACTGGTTTAGTGAATCTGACATTACTGTCTCCTCACTCAGTGAATTCCATATTCTCACTGCTCTTACCGTAAAGAACCCCTTCCTATGCTGGTGCTGAAACCTTTTCTCTTCCAGTCTTAGTGAATGCCCTCTTGTTACCGTAATATCCCTCCTTTTGAACAAATCCCAGGCAAGATCTCTATACTGTCCCCTAACATATTTGTACACATTTATTATGTCCCCCTCAACCTTCTCTTTTCCAGGCTGAATAGTCCTAGTTTTGCCAGCCTCTCTGGGTATTGCAGTCCCTCCATTCCCTTTATTAATTTTGTTGCCCTCCTTTGTACCTTTTCAAGCTCATTTATATCCTTTCTATATATTGGGGCCCATAACTGAGCACAGTATTCCAAGTGTGGTCTGACCAGTGCTTTGTACAGTGGAAGAACAATGTTCTCCTCCTTTGCAGCTATACCTCTTCTGATACATCCCATTACCCTGTTTGCCCTTACAGCAGCCGCCTGACTTTGGGCACTCCAATTTAGTTTGCTATCAATCAAGATGCCCAAGTCCTTCTCCATCTCTGAATTCCCCAATGATTTCCCATTCAGTGAGTACTGGTGACTTCCATTTTTCCTTCCCATATGTATGACCTTACATTTCTCCTCGTTAAACCTCATTTGCCATTTAATGCTCCACCTACCCAGCTTATCCAAATCCCTCTGTAGGTCTGCACTGTCCTCTTTTGTATTAATTGTTTTACATAACTTTGTGTCATCTGCAAATATTGATATTTTACTATTTATCCTGTTGACTATGTCGTTAATAAAGATATTAAATAACATTGGGCCTAGTACAGACCCCTGTGGTACCCCACTAGTGACGCTTACCCAATCTGAGTATATTCCATTTATAACCACCCTCTGCCTTCTATCCTTTAGCCAGTTTGCTACCCACTTGCAAACATTTTCCCCCAGCCCCATCATTCTCATTTTGTATACCAACCTATTATGTGGCACGCTATCGAACGCTTTTGAGAAGTCGAGATACACGACTAGATAGGGTTTCCCTCTATGCCAGTCCTTTCACCAAGCGAAATACAACTCTTAGCAAAAAAAGTTGTGGACTTGCTCCGTACCATCCCTAGCCACATTCCCCTGTCCACGTGTGTGTGGTTAGGCGGTCCTTCCCAGTAAGTGCACTGGGGAGGGCACAGGTAATGTTGTGGGACCTGTGCTTGTGGAAGGCAGAGGCGATACTGGGAAATATAGTGGCGGCTGGGGACCGAGTATGGACACTCGGCCGCCGCTGGCATGATGTTGTGAAAAGCTTCCACCTCCACGAGCCTAAAAGGCCACATTTCAAGTGCAAGCAGCTGTCAACAATTTGGCAGTATAGTATTGCAGCCTGTGGGTGGGTGGCTGCCTGCATACTTGCGCTTGCATTCCAAGGAATGGGGTAGGGACAACTGAACGCTGCAGTGGGACAAGGACGTGGACGGTGATTGTTGCAAGTCTGCAACGACAGATGCATGGCGGGAGGCATTTTCGCATGCGCCAAGGATCACTTATGATGGGCACACTTTTAGGCAGTGACCAGGGAGTCAGAGATGCTTCCAGAGGTCTTCCCCATGCTGTTCCCATGTCTTTTCAGCTCTGTATGCATGTGTCTGATGATGTGTCACACACCACATGGCCAGATAAGATTGTAAAATGTTAAAATTACATTTCCTGGTGAATGCATTTGTCTTGGTTGAAAGCAATGCAAAAGTGCAAAAACGCATCAAAAACGCTACGTGTGAACATAGCCCAAGGTGTGGAGGAGTATTTTTGGTTTTGGTTATTTATTTTGCCTTATATACAAGTCATTACCCTGGAAAGGATGTACCTTAACATATTTTCCAGGAAAATCCATTTTGGTTTCGTTTTTGTATGTTTTATTGTGAGTCCGTAAAAGTGGCGTAATACTCTGACTATGTTGCTGACAGCAGTGATCTGGGAGTCAGAGATGCTTCCAGGGGTCTTCCCCATGCTGTTCCCATGTCATTTGAGCACTGTACCCATCGATTTGGGCAATTTTTAGGCCCTCTGCAGACCACCGGGGGGAGCCGCCTGAAAAATGCTCGAGTTTCCCATAGACTTACATTGGGCTCGTTGCTCAGGTCGAGCACCCGAGTATTCCAATTTGCTCGACCCGAGCAACGAGCACCCGAGCATTTTAGTGCTCGCTCATCACTAGTCAGATCTCATAGATCAGAAGCTCAAGTACTGGAAAAGGCACAAGAAAGGCCGCAGTCTGCACACTGTGCAGCAGCATACATCTCACAGGTGTAGGGATATGGACTGTCTTACTCTGTTCCTGCCCCTGAAGACAACAATCGCGCTTTGTGTATGGTGTAATGTGGTTTTACATGTAATAGTGATGTGTATCTTATGTAATGTACTATGGTAATGTACAGCATATGAGTCATGTAAAGTGTTAATGTATAATGTGAGAAGTGTATAGTGCAGGATAAGCATAGGATTAGCTTAGGAGAGCATAAGTACGGTTTATGAAGTAAGGGGTTTAGCAGCAGTATAGGACATAGGATAAGAACAATAGGTTTAGTCTATAGGATAAGAAATAATTAATGATACTAGCTCACTGTGTGGGAACTAGTGTTGATAAAAAAGTGAGGCACTTCCTGACAGGGTGTGGTTAGAGAAGAGCAGTGCCAAGGCCAAGTTCAGGTGCAGGGGGCTGCTAGGGGCAGCATGGGCCAATCGTTCGAGGCAGTGGGAGTTCCCTGATGGAAATTCCAGTAACGTCCGGAGCCTAGGGCTCTGGCCAGGCATAGAGGAGCGGGCCTGGTCTTCTGACATCTCGAGGTTGGTGGACATGGAATTACATGAGAATCAGGTGGCCAGTTCCGGATGCACTGCTGAAGTGGATAAGAAATCCTTGAGGCTGATGGAGTCAGCAGGCTTGGGGTTAGTCCAGGACAAGCAGGGCTGAAGAGGTACTGTACTGAGGAAGGAAGAAACTTAAAATGCTGTGCCCTATCCACATGTCACCACCTGATGACCTTGAACTGACCAGTAAATGTTTGCTTGCTGCAATGTACTTAGTATCTCCTGTGGCCTACAAGTGAGTGAGATGCACCCCACACCCTACAGCATACTGGGACTGGGACACCGTTTGTCTGTAAAGTGCCAGAGCGAAACCGGACAGCAGCTTGGTCATGACTACCGATTTGCAGCACTTTACACAGGCAGTGTATAAACTACAGCTTACTGCATGGAGAGACATAGAAGATTAGAAACACCCCCAAGATCATTTACAAGAAATATCCTTTCTACAGGAAAAAAATTATGTTTTTATACAGCTGATGGATCAATCTACTATGTATTATCGAGGCAGAAAACTTGAAAAACAAGCACACAAATGTTTGCTGTCCAGTAGAGATGAGTGAATCGATTCAATGCAAATAAAGTTCATGTTGAATTTTAGGATATTCACCAAACCTGGCGAATTACAACAAATTATGATTCGATTTGCATAAATCCCCCAAAAAATGCCCACCGCTATTTTTCACAAAACAAAAAACTATGCACGAGCCAGAGAAGACACTCATAACCTCAGATATGACTGCATGAAATGTTCCATAATGACTCGCAGGTATCACATTACATGGTATAGCACAGCCAATCAGGAGTGACTATTATAGGCTGTATAAAAGCCAAGGCAGGGAATGCAGCAGATATTTTATAGTAAACCTGGATAGTGAGAGGATGTTACAGCTATAGATATAAGGAAAGACATAAAACACTGAATAAACATTGCAGATAAGTAGTGAAGAAAAACTACCAACCGTTTACCCATAGCAATATATAGTGAGGGCACGTGGGCAATACTAAGGCTGTGTTTGCATAAAAGAGCTTGAAAAATATTAAATACAGTTCTAGGAGACCTCCAAGTGCTACATATTTGTTTTCAAGGCCATTGGAGGCTTTTGCTGTACGTGAAATTTACGTCAAATCGATTCACTGCTAATCAAATTTTGAGGAAGAATTGGACGAAGCTGGCAAATTGTAATTTAGAAAGACTCGTCCATCACTAGAGCCTTGAGCAACAGTTCGTCCAGGGTAGCACCATGTCTGTATACTCTCCAACATGTAATTTTTTAGGTTATTAGTAAGGTATTGGCAATCACTGACCATAGAGGATTCTCAGTGGTTTGTGTCCTAGACAAGCGACACTAAAGGTATCTAGTGGTCACGTAACTTGGCTGAAGGTGCATGTCAAATGGAGGAATCAAAGATGATGGCTGACTACTCCCTTATTTTTATGGCCATCGTTACTGTGTATGGCCGTGGTTGGGAAATTAGACTGTGAGCTCTGCGGGTGCAGAGACCATTGTGAATTCATACATCCAACAGTTTATAGAAAAATTATCCTTATCATCTGAACTCTGTATTTAGCACATACGTTACGAGTCCCATCTCCCCACTTCCTGCCTTGTTTCTTCTCGCCCCCCTTTTCTTTGAGCTGGCTTAGAAATTTATTAGCTTTACTAATATTTTCTTTCTTAGTTCTCTAAAGCAAGCTCAAACTTTGCTAGCAGCGGCTATGTGAAGGCCTCAAACCACATGTTTATTTTCCTAAGCTATAAAAAGTTTATGGGAGCTGCTGGGATTCTTATAGGCCACTGAGCAGTCATTTAGCCCGGCATTCCACGTAGATACAGAAGAGCACTGTCCTATACCAGAGGGAAATCCTTGTGACATAGACGATGAGAAGCCAACGAGAACACAAACGCCTCCAAAAATATATCACACGATAAAATATATGACCTAGCCTTCCATCGGAGGAAAAAAAAAAAAAAGTTCCACGTTTTAACCCTTCCAGTTTTTTTCTTATTTTCTGCCACGACTGGGAGCAATGTTCAGATGAGGATAATTTCCGCAGTTGTAGCTTACTGAATAGGGTCCCCAGAGAGACCTGTGGTGTTAACATATAGTAGCCAAAGAAGTTCCTCTTAAATATCGACTTGAAAGCCAAGAAAGCAAGCTCCCTGAGATCTATGTTCTGTATCAACCACATACTTCGCAGAACTTCGGACATTTCCTTATGGCTTCTCTGTGGAAATGTAAAGGTTCTTTGAGATATTTATTTTTGGAAAATAAAGTGGGGTTCAGGCATAACAAGTCTGAAAATGAGGATAAGCAGACACCTGGCAGAGCTATAACTGCTACCCAGTTCTTTACAAGGGCGCCTTCTTGCAACTTTGTCATCAAATGGTAACATTTTTCGAAAAGTGCATACAAATTTAAGTCTGCGGCTAAAAGTCTAACCCAAGAAGAGTCGGAGATACACCACATCTCCTAAAAATAAAAGTTCAAAATGTGCAAAGTTCATGCATGACGCTTAAAGGGGTTTTCCCACAAAGTACATTCTATTTAATAGATCTAGGAATAAAAATAAATTCCACAATTTGATGTATTTTAAAAAAGTGTTCCTGTGCTGAGATAATCTTATAAATGTGCCCCTGCTATGTACTGTGTAATGACTGTGTCTGACCGTGCAGGAACATGGTCTGATCATACCACAGCTCCTGGGCAGGGGAGGAAGCAAGAAGCAAAATAGTATACAGATAGGTCAGCAGGGGATCACAGCTGATTCTTTTTGTGAGGCAAAACATTTCACTGCCTGACTTTAAGCAATGTTTTACCTAACAGAAAGAATCAGCTGTGATCCCCTGCTGTAATGTCTGTATACTCTTTTGCTTCCTCCCGTGCCCAGGAGCTGTGGTATGATCAGACCGTGTTCCTGTATGGTCAGACACAGCCATTACACAGTACACAGCAGGGGCACATTTATAAGATTATCTCAGCACAGGAACATTTTTTTTAAATACATCAAATTGTGGAATTTATTATTATTCAAAGATTTATTGATTAAAATATTGATTAAAATTAACTTTTTTCATGGCAAAACACCTTTAAGCTTATACACAAAAAAAAATCACTAAACCTGAACAGATTAAAATATCAATCATCCTGATGCTAGTAGACATTGTTGTCACAAATGTTCGATATATTTTCAGGGGGTAACTAAATGAATAACTACTAATCCTCTCTCCATTTTTTGCAGCAAAAAAACAAACGCTCAAGTTCATTTCCTTTGTAATTGGTAGTGGGAAAGGAAGGGGAGAGTGATAACATAAGGAAAAGCTCCTGTATCCTCCCCTTGTAAGACAGTCCAGCATACATATTGTAATAATTTCAGCTGAACTCCTGATTTCAGAGGAATTAAGTGAACAGGAGTGTTTTGACTCTTGCACAAAAAAAAGAAATTCATTTATTTTTCTCAGCTCACTAGAGCTCAGCAGCGCTTTTGAAATTCGAATTCGCCAGCTTCACCAAATTTTCCCTAAAAATTCGATTTACGGCGAACATGAACACATATTTAAGATAAAATCACTGCAGCCAGGTTTTGGCACTGTGTGGTTTCATCTACTGAACATTATCATTTTACCCCAGTGAGGTCCATTCAGTGCGGCTCTCATTTAGGTGTCACCTTCCATCGTTCTGAATTTCTGTCCTAGATTTTTTCACCCATCACTATTCAGATGAATCTGGATAGTGAGAGGACGTCACAGCGCACAGTTTAACCATATAGCTAGGGAGAAAGCCATAAAACACTGAATAAACTATACAGATAGTGTTAAAAAAGCACAGCAGTGAAGAAGATTAGTGGTGAGGAAAAGAGAATGGTTTCATACATGTTTTTCAGGATAATTGGAGGCTTTAGATGCTTTCGATTTGCAAGGACTTTCCTGGCAAAATTCAGTGAAGCTGGCAAATTCAAATTTTAAAAGATTTTCTCATCTTCCCAGGTAAGGAGATAAATGTCTGATTGTGAAGTCTTCCATTATCAATAGAAGAGGGGCTACAAGCCCCCCAATTCCGCTCATTGCTTGACATGAATGGAGAGGTGCACATACAGGCACTCTGCTGCTGCATTCATGGTCAATAGGGCCCATGGAAAAAGCTGCGTTTTTGGGGTCCCCAGCAATTATGTATCACCTACCCTATGTATGGATGATAAATGTTCTTTAAAGTCATTATTGGTCATTTCGGGTGATTTAAATATGGGCGCTATAATCCCATATGGGTCCAATACATTTTATTCTTCTGGACTCAACATCCGACAATTCGGAAAAGTCCACGTCTTTTGAGTGATTCATAAAACCGTGCCCTTACTGGGGTAATGGTATATACATCAAGTTTCTTCTGTTATTTCTTATGTCAGTCACAGGAACCTTGCTGACATCTCCAGATTTCACAGCATTGTGTTGTATGGAGCGACAATGGCTTCAGGCTGTACTCACATTAAACCATTGTGACAAGCTGCAAATGTGAAAATCATTAACAGACCCCGGCGAGCAGAGAACAGTCCGACGCTTGTGACCAGTGGAAAGAGGAAAGTTATTGTAAAAAAAAAAATAAAAGTTTAATACGGGAATGATGTCAAGACTGAAGCCTTGGACTGAAAAACCTTCCGACTTCATATTTTTAGTTCACAAGGTGATATATGGTGAATGCATGACAGCTGAACAAACAAGAACATATATCGGGCCAACATCCGGTAAGATTCAACTGATTTCTGTGTGCAAATATTCTCCAATTTTAATTTTTCAAAAAGTAACGATAATTTGGAGATTACAATATGCTGAATGTAGATTTATTTTGTATTATACTTCAGAGCTGTGCTCACTATTCTGCTGGTTGTCTTTGGGTAGAGCCAACAATATTCTTGACAAACACTCCTCTTAAAGGGAACCTGTCATGTAAAATAATGCTATTAACCTGCAGATATGGGATTACTCTGCAGCTTAATAGTGTTCTGACACTGTGCTACGGCACCCACACTGAAAGCCTCGCTGCCGAGAGGAAAAGAGCTTTATTTCCCCCTGCAGTGTTCGGCTTCCAGTCATAGGGGTGGCGTCAGCATGGTTTCAGTCAATGCTCAGTGTATAGACAGCATTGGCTGTAGCCGCGCCCCAAGTGCTGACTGATAGTCGGCCCCAATGCTGAGCTCTAATGTTGAGCTGGCTGTCAGTCAGGCCAGAAGGCTGGAGGGCACAAAAAGTACAGATTGCTCGGGTAGCATGAGGACGTCAGCAACTGCAAAGTTCAGGGCCTATGGTCAGAACTAGACACTGGGAAGTGTGTCTTATTCCCTTTCCACAAGGGGAAGCTGGACAGGGAGATGTGTGAAGGTAACAGGATGGTACTCATGAGAGCTGCAGAGAGAGGTGGAGTATCCCAGGGGCTACGTGAGCCATTAACCGAAGGGATAGCTCAGGCTGAACCTGTGAAGACCATGGAATCGTACTGTGCTGTAACATCAATTGAACATGGACTGCTAAGTAAAGTTGAACTGTTGGTTATGAAGCAAGTTTCCCCTGATTTATGTGCAGCTGTTCCTGGATCTGGGTTCGTGGAGCAAGCGGAGGCCTCTGGCCGAAACGTGAGTGTTATGCACTACACCCATAACATGGAAACTGAGACACAGTTTCCTATGACTACCACCCTGTGCACCTTACACCGGCACCACCCCTATGACTGGAAGGTGAACTCTGCCAGGGGGAATAAAGTTCATTTTCTCCCGGCAGCGGGGCTCTCAGTGCTGGCACCACATGGTGTCAGAACGTTATTAACCTCATATCTGCAGGTTAATAGCATTATTTTACATGAACGGTTCCCTTTAATCTCTCACGTTTGTTTTTTAGATTGCTAGTACATAGACTATCAAGAGTGTAATGCATTTTTATTAGCAAAAATATAGTTTGAGTCAAAAATTGCCCTAAAATTATGGTCTAGGTGTCTCCTGTCTGAGCAATTTCTTTCTCATTGCCTGTTGTCAAGTCTGATCCGTCTAAAGTTACAGACAAACAGGACTGATTACAGGAAGCGAGGATGTGTCTTTACAAGCCTGATGTGGCTCCTGCTACTTACTCAGACACATGCACGGCCAATCTTAGCTTTCTTGCTGCCTGAGGCAAAAGTTTAAGTGGTCCTTTTCCCCCATCCAAAAAAAATTACTATTAAAATATTAACCCAAAAAAGACCAATACAGTCCTCCCATGGGCTGTATGGTCTCATGATGAATGATACTTCAACCAATTATGTAGTAAATCAGTAGTGGATGGGCACCGGAGCTGACAGAATCCAGGAACCCGGCCAGATTCGACACTTGCATGCTCTATTGCAAACAGCCTGTAAGCGCTAGGAACCTGGTCACCTCTGATAGACTGCAGCGGTGTCTGGAAATCTAGGCAAAAAGTAAACTATGAAATTAAAAATACCTCCATTCTTAAGAATAGGGAACATTTTTAATAAGAGATAAATTGCAAAGTTGCTTGTTCTTACCCTTTTAAGAAGATGACAAAGACCCTTTGTACTTTTGTTTTTTCCTTGCCTTTTTTATGAGCCATCATATTATTTATTTTCTCCTCAACATAGCCACACAAGGGCTTGTCTTTTCCAGGAGAAGCTGTATTATTGAATTGCACCCTTCATTTTGTCACGCACGTGGATCGTGGACCCACTGCGCCATGGACCAGGCTTACCCTTGGAGGGGCATGGCTACGCGGCCACCTGGTTTTCGCTAGCACTCCTGAGGCTGGAGTTAGACTTAAGCTGGAGGTGGCCTCCAGGTACCACTCCAAGGGCAGTTCACGGGACAGCAGCAGCTTACCCCAAGGGTCAGGCTCGCAGACATAGATTCAGAGTCCAAGGCTGGACTGGATACTGATGTAAGTTAAGACAGTGCGGATCCTGGAACACTTAATAGGACAGACACTGGTAATGATTCAGGTACCGCCGAAATGGCTGAAGACCCAGGCACCACCGGCTCGATTTAAGGTTCAGGTACCACGGGAGTGGTTCAGACTCAGGTAACACGGATAACAGGAACAGGTTCGGGTCCAGACTAGGCAGGTTCAGCAACATGTTCGTTCAGGTTCTAACAGGATAAGTTCAGGAATAGGTTCGGGTGCTAACAGAATGGGTTCAGGAACAGGTTCAGGAATAAGTTCAGGAATACTGTAGGTTCAGGGACCTGACAACAAACTAGCAGGGACAAACTCAAACTAACACTAAAGAGGGCGTTGTACAGGCACTTCCCTACAGTGGAGCGTGCCTTAAATACTAGATGCCTCCCAGCTATTGGCTGGGGGTAGATTAGGAGTGCGCGCGCTGCACTTTAAGAATCAGGAAGCATGTGTGCGCACTAGGCGCGCCACGGAGGAACCTGCCCCACGTGTGCAGGCCCAGGGGACCAGGAAGCTGTGCAGGCAACAAAGACACTGCTGAATGGCCTGGGCAGTGAGTATGTCAGCATCCCTGCTGGGAGGAGTGATAGGCAACATGCAGGGATGCCGGCAATAGCGTTACACATTTTACTATACAATGTACTGAAAAATTGCATTTATTGCGGGTTTATTCGATGGCATTTATTGTGTGGTATTAATGATCTGGAAACATTATTGTCCAGGTAAGTCCCATTAAAAAAAAATTCAGAATATTGTAAAAAATATTTTTTTGGCTTTTTGCCACAAGTTTCTGAGACCCCCTAACATTTTTATTTGTCTATTGATAGGATTGAGTGAGGGCTATTTTGAGCGTCGAGCTGATGTTTTTATTGATAATAATTTTGAGCACATAAGATAATGCAATTCTGGAGTTCTGTTTTATTTTATCTTCATAGCATTTACCAATCAGGTTAAGAAATTCCTTATTTTAGTAGATCAGACGTTTATGATTGTGATGTTTTAGCGCGGCGCAGTAACCACCGGCGAGGCACTCGTCTCCTTATATGACCCGGCGCACTACATGAAAGCGTGGGACCTGGCTGGGTGTGTGGACTTGTGCTGTGAGGACCTTACACCCGTGCAGGCTGCATGTAGTCGGTGGTGTGGACTGGCCAGGACCATAGGTTCCGCAGTTCATTAAAGGAGACCATCGTTCAAACACAGAGGCTTTACTGAACGATAACTTTGTAAGGGTTATGCAGAAGGTATGGCAGGTACAAAGTCTTATGGTGGTTTCCTCTTCCTCTATAAAGCTTTTTCCCCTCACATCGTATCCTTCCAATCTAGTTCTATTCCAGGGACCTTCAGACTCACTGTTTCGTCCTACGTCGCCACAACTCAGCCTGAATGCCACAGTCTTGTTCAGCAAGTCTCTCTATTTGCTCAGCGGTTCTGCGTCCTATTTCTTCCACTACCGGAGTCCTGGATCTACTGCTCGGAACCCCCAACAGTCCAACGAACTCTTCTCCTCCCAGCATGGGCTAGTTCCAAGCATTAACCCTATCTTACCCTAATGTCATTACCTATGATACAGTCTACTATCTATCCCTATACTTCCTATCTTATACTATAGATTATGCCTTACACTATACACTCTATATCACAATACATTGCAATTCACATGACACATATATATATATATATATATATATATATATATATATATATATATATATATATATATACACAAAGACGCAGGACGTAATACACATCACTCGATTGGTGTCTTCAGGGGTAGGAACGTAACAGCACAGTCCACCACACTAACTGTGTTACCAAATTAGTTTTTTTTCTTCTTTCCTTCCTTTTTACAGGGGAAAGGATTGTGATTTGAACTTTGATATACTTTTAATTTTTTTTTTTCCCTTTATTTTTTACATTATTTTTTTTTAGTCCCCTTGGGGGACTTTAACCTGCGATCATTTGATCACTTTTACTGTAGTGTTGTAGTATGCAGTAAGAATATCGGACTTCTATGAAGCTCAGTCCACAGCGGAGCTTCAATGGAGGATTTCAATGACACCAAGGAGGGGTCTTCAGCAGACTTTCAGCTGCCAGAGTAAGTCATTGGTCCCCTGTGATCGAGACACAAGCAACGGCGCACATTTCATTTAAATGCTGCTGTCAGAGATTAACAGCTACATTTAAATGGTTAAGAGCTGCTGCCAGAACTCAGCGCCGGCCATGGCTGTTAGAGACGGAGGCTGGCTGTATAACATAGCTGGTATCTGCCATTTGTGGAGGGAGCTCAGCTCTTGAGCCCCCTCCACACCTGAGGACTCCTTTCCAGGACGTAACACATCCATTTGCAGGTGGAAGTTAAATATATACCAGTAGTGAGTAAATGATATGTAGTACATAAGTATTTACCAGCACTGCATAAACCATACACATAAATATATACCAAGGTACCATACATAGAAATAAAAAAAAATGCATGTAAGTATAGATCAGCAATAAACCATATATAAACATATATACATTAGTATATACCAGCATTCAGCAATGAATAAACCGTACACATAAATCCAGCAGAATCCTTCACGGCAATCATTGCAGTAATGATGTGGGATGAGAGGGGACCCTAAGTCAGTTATGGATTTATGCTAGGAATTGAAAGATGGCTTTGCTGAATCCTTGCTCTAATAAAGGTTTTAGGAATTTTTTTTTCCTATCAGTCACCCATTAGATGGGTATAGAAATGAGCGAACCTGGACGGTAAAGTTTGAGGTTCGTACCGTACACCTAATGTCTGGTGCTGAACTCTGAACATGGACTTCTCCTGGAAGCCTTTTTTACAGTTCGGAAAGGAAAGAGAGAGAGAAATCAATGGGGACACCAACTCTTTTCTCTCTCTCTCCCGCACATCCTTAGCCGCGTACTTATGAGTGTTTGAAAAATTGTCCAAAAAAAATGGATGAATTTTTCATCCGTATGTCCACTTTTCACGTCAACAATTTAAATCTCACAATAAGACAATGTTTTCTGACCACAGTTATCCATGGAAATAATTGCATTGGATCCCTAAAAACTGGATGACATATGCACGGCATCTCTTTATTTTTCTTTAACAAACCAACTTAGTTTAATGGGCGAATCTGATCAGAAAATGGATCCAACCAGTGCATGCTGAGATTTTTTACAAGCGGACCCTTGGTCCATTTGTAAAAATGCTCCCCCATTAACCTGCATTGGTCCGTATACTGTCTGCGTGCTATTTGTTTTCAATACGTACAGCACATGGCTGTATAATATGCTAGTCTGAATTAGCCCATAAGGCTATAATATTTTATCCGGGTGATATGGGTTGCTGGGGGGTGGGCCATTAAGTACCCCTTAGTGACTGAGATTGGTTTGGGGGTTGCTCATTTAGGGCAATGACAGTGCACAGGGTCAGATATGTGACTTACTTTTGGCCCTGTAAAGCAGCCATCTGCTGCTCCTCACAGTGTGCCCTTCACAGTGCCTGGGAGACGGGGCACTTTAACACCACTCTCACAGGTTGTCCCAACCCAGGAGGAGCATTGAGCATTAGCATAGTAGCCAACCAGAGCTGCAGGTTGCGTTGTGGGAGTAGCAGCATTATTTTGCTGCCCCCTAAGACACATCAGCCCATCTTAAAAAGGATCGGGTTATGTGATCCTTTTTAAGACTCCCTACTCTTACTCTGCAGAATTTTATACTATTGCATAGTAATGTACGTACTCAGTGACACTACCAGAAGATTAGTGATTGTAGCTCTGGAGAAAATATGGGATGTAACTCAGGATCAGTACAGGATCAGTAATGTAAAGTATGTACACAGTGACTGCACCAGCAGAATAGTGAGTGCAGCTCTGGAGTATAATACAGGATGTAACTCAGGATCAGTACAGGATCAGTAATGTAATGTATGTACACAGTGACTGCACCAGCAGAATAGTGAGTGCAGCTCTGGGGTATAATACAGGATGTAACTCAGGATCAGTAATGTAATGTATGTACACAGTGACTGCACCAGCAGATTAGTGATTGCAGCTCTGGAAAAAATATGGGATGTAACTCAGGATCAGTACAGTATCAGTAATGTAAAGTATGTACACAGTGACTGCACCAGCAGAATAGTGAGTGCA
Source organism: Phyllobates terribilis (assembly GCF_046119375.1). Lineage (NCBI taxonomy): Eukaryota > Metazoa > Chordata > Amphibia > Anura > Dendrobatidae > Phyllobates > Phyllobates terribilis. The sequence goes on along the minus strand of NW_027362763.1, from coordinate 63,324,872 downwards.
GCTCTGGAGTATAATACAAGATGTAACTCAGGATCAGTGCAGGATCAGTACTGTAATGTATGTACACAGTGACTGCTCCAGCAGAATAGTGAGTGCAGCTCTGGAGTATAAGACAGGATGTAACTCAGGATCAGTAATGTAATGTATGTACACAGTGACTGCACAAGCAGAATAGTGAGTACAGCTCTGGAGTATAATAAGGATGTAACTCAGGATCAGTACAGGATCAGTAATGTAATGTATGTACACAGTGACTGCACCAGCAGAATAGTGGGTGCAGCTCTGGAGTATAATACAAGATGTAACTCAGGATCAGTACAGGATCAGTAATGTAATGTATGTACACAGTGACTGCACCAGCAGAATAGTGGGTGCAGCTCTGGAGTATAATACAAGATGTAACTCAGGATCAGTGCAGGATCAGTAATGTAATGTATGTACACAGTGACTGCACCAGCAGAATAGTGAGTGCAGCTCTGGAGTATAATACAGGATGTAACTCAGGATCAGTACAGGATCAGTAATGTAAAGTATGTACACAGTGACTGCACCAGCAGAATAGTGAGTGCAGCTCTAGGGTATAATACTGGATGTAACTCAGGATCAGTGCAGGATCAGTAATGTAATGTATGTACACAGTGACTGCACCAGCAGAATAGTGAGTGCAGCTCTGGGGTATAATACTGGATGTAACTCAGGATCAGTGCAAGATCAGTAATGTAATGTATGTACACAGGGACAGCACCAGCAGAATAATGAGTGCAGCTCTGGAGTATTATACAGGATGTAACTCAGGATCAGTACAGGATCAGTAACGTAATGTATGTACACTGACTGCACCAGCAGAATAGTGAGTGCAGCTCTGGAGTATAATACAGCATGTAACTCAGGATCAGTACAGGATCAGTAACGTAATGTATGTACACAGTGACTGCACCAGCAGAATAGTGAGTGCAGCTCTGGAGTATAATACAGGATATAACTCAGGATCAGTAATGTAATGTATGTACACAGTGACTGCACCAGCAGAATAGTGAGTGCAGCTCTGGAGTATAATACAGGATGTAACTCAGGATCAGTACAGGATCAGTAATGTAATGTATGTACACAGTGACTGCACCAGCAGAATAGTGGGTGCAGCTCTGGAGTATAATACAAGATGTAACTCAGGATCAGTGCAGGATCAGTAATGTAATGTATGTACACAGTGACTGCACCAGCAGAATAGTGAGTGCAGCTCTGGAGTATAATACAGGATGTAACTCAGGATCAGTACAGGATCAGTAATGTAATGTATGTACACAGGGACTGCACCAGCAGAATAATGAGTGCAGCTCTGGAGTATTATACAGGATGTAACTCAGGATCAGTACAGGATCAGTTCTGTAATGTATGTACACAGTGACTGCACCAGCAGAATATTGAGTGCAGTGACAAGCCCAGGGGATGGGGACGACTCGGTACCCGGGCCTTTGCCTGGCCTTCGGGATGTCGCGATGGTCGGCTCCCGGGTCCATACTCTGGGGTCAGCTTTTAAAAGGGGATTGTTTGTTAATTTTATGAAAGTTCGTGATGCCACCTGTGGTGTCTGGTGAAAATCACCAGCGCTGCGGCAGTCCACTGAGGCCGGTAATAAGGCAGCTCGATGGTATAGCTCCCTACAGGTGGAGCTGGGCCTCAGGGCAGCGTATGGAGAGGGGGATGCAAGACAGGCGAGACTCAGCCGGGTCAGAGCAAGAACAGGGATGGACACGGTAGTCACTTCAGTACCTTTTACTGATGGAAATTCAGGCACATCCCGGAGCACTGTAGGGTGAAGGGTGCATATCAGGATCCTCCCCAATGAGAGGGTGTAGGGCCTCCTGTTTCTTGCCTCTGCGTAGTAAGTTTCTGACCTGACTGAAGCTAGGCCTAACTTTATCTCTGTCCTGCACCGGCTGACGTTGTGGTAGGGCCTTCTCTAGGAGTGCACGCTCCCAGTTTACGGGGCCTATGTGTCTCCTGGCTCTGTTACGTATCAGCTTTTGGTGATCCTGGGACATGTAGTTCGCCAGGGGTTCCGGTTGTTTTCTACTGGTCATGAAGATCCACGTAGACTCGCGGACCCAGTGTCCGGTATATATTTCGGGGTGAGCTGGTTAAGCTCCTCTGCCCCCTATGTTACTCTCTTTCCACTCGCCTTCGGCCTCGCTCGGGCCCTCACTAGGTTACACACACTGCAGCCGGGACGCTGCTCTTCTTCGCCACTCTCAGAGTGTCGGCTCCCTCCTAGCTCTCTATCCTGAGCTCTGTGAGTTCTAGTCTGAACTCACTCTACAGACTGTACTGAACTCTTTCTGCAGGAATTGCTAGGCTCTGGCTCGACTGCACTGACTCCTTCGGTGTCTGAGCAGGAACTCCCTAGCTGCTCTGTACTCTAGCAGGCTAGGAACTGAACTGCCTAGCTCCACCTTCCCTATTTATATCCCTATCGGTTCCCTCTGGTGGTCTGAGGTGGAAGGTGGAGGTGTGTGTATGCTGTGGGGGCCTCTTGTGGAGAAATCCGGTAATACACCCCTCTAGGATCTGTGGTACCAAGCGCAGCTGGGCGCCACAGCAGCTCTGGAGTATAATACAGGATGTAACTCAGGACCAGTAATGTAATGTATGTACACAGTGACTGCACCAGCAGAATAGTGTGTGCAGCTCTGGGGTATAATACAGGATGTAACTCAGGATCAGTACAGGATCAGTAATGTAATGTATGTACACAGTGGCTGCACCAGCAGAATAGTGAGTGCAGCTCTGGAGTATAATACAGGATGTAACTCAGGATCACTAATGTAATGTATGTACACAGTGACTGCACCAGCAGAATAGTGAGTGCAGCTCTGGAATATAATACAGGATGTAACTCAGGATCAGTACAGGATAAGTAATGTAATGTATGTACAGAGTGACTGCACCAGCAGAATAGTGAGTGCAGCTCTGGAGTATAATACAGGATGTAATTTTGGATCAGTGCAGGATAAGTAATTTAATGTATGTACACAGTGACTGCACCAGCAGAATAGTGAGTGCAGCTCTGGATCAGTACAGGATCAGTAATGTAATGTATGTACACAGTGACTGCACCAGCAGAATAGTGAGTGCAGCTCTGGAGTATAATACAGGATGTAACTCAGGATCAGTAATGTAATGTATGTACACAGTGACTGCACCACACAGTTTGGACACACCTTCTCATTTAAAGATTTTTCTGTATTTTCATGACTATGAAAATTGTACATTCACACTGAAGGCATCAAAACTATGAATTACCACATGTGGAATTATATACTTAACAAAAAATTGTGAAACAACTGAATATATGTCTTATATTCTAGGTTCTTCAAAGTAGCCACCTTTTGCTTTGATGACTGCTTTGCACACTCTTGGCATTCTCTTGATGAGCTTCAAGAGGTAGTCACCGGAAATGGTTTTCACTTCACAGGTGTGCCCTGTCAGGTTTAATAAATGGGATTTCTTGCCTTATAAATGGGGTTGGGACCATCAGTTGTGTTGTGCAGAAGTCAGGTGGATACACAGCTGATAGTCCTACTGAATAGACTGTTAGAATTTGTATTATGGCAAGAAAAAAGCAGCTAAGTAAAGAAAAACGAGTGGCCATCATTACTTTAAGAAATGAAGGTCAGTCAGTGCGAAAAATTGGGAAAACTTTGAAAGTGTCCCCAAGTGCAGTTGCAAAAACCATCAAGCACTACAAAGAAACTGGCTCACATGAGGACCGCCCCAGGAAAGGAAGACCAAGAGTCACCTCTGCTTCTGAGGATAAGTTTATCCGAGTCACCAGCCTCAGAAATCGCAGGTTAACAGCAGCTCAGATTAGAGACCAGGTCAATGCCACACAGAGTTCTAGCAGCAGACACATCTCTTCAACAACTGTTAAGAGGAGACTTTGTGCAGCAGGCCTTCATGGTAAAATAGCTGCTAGGAAACCACTGCTAAGGACAGGCAACAAGCAGAAGAGACTTGTTTTGGCTAAAGAACACAAGGAATGGACATTAGACCAGTGGAAATCTGTGCTTTGGTCTGATGAGTCCAAATTTGACATCTTTGGTTCCAACCACCGTGTCTTTGTGTGACGCAGAAAAGGTGAACGGATGGACTCTACATGCCTGGTTCCCACCGTGAAGCATGGAGGAGGAGGTGTGATGGTGTGGGGGTGCTTTGCTGGTGACACTGTTGGGGATTTATTCAAAATTGAAGGCATACTGAACCAGCATGGCTACCACAGCATCTTGCAGCGGCATGCTATTCCATCCGGTTTGCGTTTAGTTGGACCATCATTTATTTTTCAACAGGACAATGACCTCAAACACACCGCCAGGCTGTGTAAGGGCTATTTGACCAAGAGGGAGAGTGATGGGGTGCTACGTCAGATGACCTGGCCTCCACAGTCATCAGACCTGAACCCAATCGAGATGGTTTGGGGTGAGCTGGACCGCAGAGTGAAGGCAAAAGGGCCAACAAGTGCTAAGCATCTCTGGGAACTCCTTCAAGATTGTTGGAAGACCATTTCCGGTGACTACCTCTTGAAGCTCATCAAGAGAATGCCAAGAGTGTGCAAAGCAGTCATCAAAGCAAAAGGTGGCTACTTTGAAGAACCTAGAATATAAGACATATTTTCAGTTGTTTCACACTTTTTTGTTAAGTATATAATTCCACATGTGTTAATTCATAGTTTTGATGCCTTCAGTGTGAATGCACAATTTTCATAGTCATGAAAATACAGAAAAATCTTTAAATGAGAAGGTGTGTCCAAACTTTTGGTCTGTACTGTATGTACACAGTGACTGCACCAGCAGAATAGTGAGTGCAGCTCTGGAGTATAATACAGGATGTAACTCAGGATCAGTACAGGATCAATAATGTAATGTACACAGCGACTGCACCAGCAGAATAGTGAGTGCAGCTCTGGAGTATAATACAGGATGTAACTCAGGATCAGTAATGTAATGTATGTACACAGTGACTGCACCAGCAGAATAGTGAGTGCAGCTCTGGAGTATAATACAGGATGTAACTCAGGATCAGTACAGGATCAGTAATGTAATGTATATACACAGTGACTGCACCAGCAGAATAGTGAGTGCAGCTCTGGAGTATAATGCAGGATGTAACTCATGATCAGTCCAGGATCAGTAATGTAATGTATATACACAGTGACTGCACCAGCAGAATAGTGAGTGCAGCTCTGGAGTATAATACAGGATGTAACTCAGGATAAGTAATGTAATGTATGTATACAGTGACTGCACCAGCAGAATATTGAGTGCAGCTCTGGAGTATAATACAGCATGTAACTCAGGATCAGTAATGTAATGTATGTACACATTGACTCAATGTCTTATGTAAAATGGCATGTTATAGTGCACATACTCTGTATACTGCAATGTGTTAATCCTTGGCTTGCATGAATTATATATTTACTGTTAATTCATCATATATAGTAATATAGGTAAAGGGATGTATATAAGTAATGCAGATCCTGGAAGATAAAGTTCCTGGATGAGTTGGTGGCGATAGCCCATGCAGAAGGTCCAGCTATGGATTGAGAACCAGTGACAGGCTGATTTAGTCTTTGCTATGGATTCCTCAATGCCAAATCTGTAGTAGGCGACTGACACCATACTGTACGAGTTACCGGGAACTGTGAGCCTTCTTCAGGCCAGGGTGGTCAGGTGCTATCGTTACTTCTGTGCCCCTGCCCTACATTAAATATTGAGATGAATAGACCTTAGTAAGGCCATGAACCAATTTACATTTTTATCCACCTAATAGTAATATAATTTTTTTTTCCCAGTAGCTATAATTAAATGTTATAACCGCTGCACAATACGACCCCTTTTCCCCAATCGAACCGGTCAAGGTGAACATGAACTGTGTACGAAAGGGCAAACTTAGAAAAAACCTAATCCGGCCATATAAGAAGAATAATCAGGAGATATTTATTGTCTGGTTTTGAAATGTTTCAAATATTCAAAGCTATAAAACGTCAGGGGAAAGTCGACTTCCTGATGTAAAAGACACCATAAATTTCCCTTTCTTTAGACAGAAGATGAAAAAAAAAATGGATCAATGTGATATTTTGTTTGAGAGGGCGAAAAAATGCAGAAAATAACAGAGCCGAGCTTGCCGAAAAACCCCAGAGGGCATCCTCGTCCTGCCTTGGGGAGTCTGAAGGAAATCAACAGCAGCCAAGTGAACAATTCCTGCAGAATAAATTGGAATATATTTCCAGGGCACATTTGCCGAGCAATGAAGCAATAGACGTCTGCTTCCCACTACCCGCTATCACCCCTCGTACACCGGCCTCTAATTCACTCCACATCAAGTTAGTTACTAACAGTCACATGTTAACAGGGGAAAAGAATTGAGGAAGGTTTTTATGGATGCATAGATGAAAAAAAATATTACAAAAACTGAGATTATTCAACTTGGAAAACAGTGATTTTCTCTTGCGCTGCACCCATTCTGCAGAACTCACTGTCCCAGATAATAAGACTTAATCCTAATATTTCATGCCATGAAAATGTATTTTTCAAAGTAGACCTCTGTCACATAAGAGTCATTACAAACAGAGTGATCTATTTCAAGTGTTTATTTCTGTTAATGTTGATGATTATGGCTTACAGCCAATGAAAACACAAAAGTCGTTATCTCAGTAGATTAAAATAATTATCAAAAAACACTTGCAAAGGCTTCCTATTTATTTAAAAAGGTCCCTTAGTCTGTTTCAGTAGGCTCCACAATCAAGGGGAAGACTGCTGACTTGACAGATGTCCAGAAGGCAGTCATTGACACACTCCACAAGGAGGGTAAACCACAAAAGGTCATTGTTAAAGAAGCTGGCTGTTCACAGAGTGCTGTATCCAAGCATATTAATGGAAAGTGAAGTGGAAGGAAAAAGTGTGGTAAAAAAAGGTGCACAAGCAACCGGATAACCACAACCTTGAAAGGATTGTTAAGAAAAAGACATTAAAAAATTTGGGGGAGATTCACATGAAGTGGTCTGCTGCTGGAGTCATTGCTTCAAGAACCACCACACACAGACGTATCCAGGACATGGGCTACAAGTGTCTCATTCCTTGTGTCAAGCCACTCATGACCAATAGACAACGCCAGAAGCATCTTACCTGGGCCAAGGAGAAAAACACCTGGACTGTTGCTCAGTGGTCCAAGGTGTACATTTTGCATTTCATTTGGAAATCAAGGTCCCAGAGTCTGGAGGAAGAGTGGAGAGTCCACAATCCAAGCTGCTTGAGGTCTAGTGTGAAGGCTCCACAATCAGTGATGGTTTGGGGAGCCATGTCATCTGCTGGTGTAGGTCCACTGTGTTTTATCAAGACCAAAGTCAGCGCAGCCGTCTACCAGGACATTTTAGAGCACTTCATGCTTCCCTCTGCCGACAAGCTTTTTGGAGATGGAAATGTCATTCTCCAGCAGGACTTGGCCCCTGTCCACACGGCCAAAAGTACCAATACCTGGCTTAAAAACAACAGTATCACTGTGCTTGATTGATCAGCAAACTCGCCAGACCTTAATAGAGAATCTATGTGGTATTGTCAAGAGGAAGATGAGAGACCCCAGACCCAACAATGCAGATGAGCTGAAGGTTGCTATCAAAGCCACCTGGGCTTCCATAACACCTCAGCAGTGCCACAGGCTGATCGCCTCCATGCCACGCCGCATTGATGCAGTAATTGATGCAAAAGGAGCCCAACCAAGTATTGAGGGCATTTACTGAACATACATTTCAGTAGGACAACATTTTGGATTTTAAAATAAGCTGGTGTTATAAAGTATTCTAATTTACTGAGATAATGACTTTTGTGTTTCCATTGGCTGTAAGCCATAATCATCAACATTAACAGAAATAAACACTTGAAATAGATCACTCTGTGCGTAATGACTCTATATAATCAGGTGCGTACATAGGAATCATGGGGCCCCATAGCAGAAGTTGCAATTGGGCCCCCCCCCCCACCAAAAAAAATGTAAATAATTGTCGGGGTCACAGAAGAGCAGATCTCACAACTTTCCATCCTTTACATAGTAATTTTCCTCCTGCTGTAGTCCTAGATTCCTCTTTCACTGCCCAAAAAGTATGATGCCAACAAAGTGTCCCTCAAACACAGTATGATACCCCTATGGTGAATTCCTTCACATACGTAGTATAATGACCCTACTATACCCCACCTCAACTCCCAGGGCAAAGTATGCTGACTCCAACACAGTTTGATCCCCCAACTGTGAGACCTAGAGCTAGAGAGGATGATAGGTAATAAGCGAGGGTGTTATACATAATAAAAGATAAAACGATATAACTAAGAATGGCGCTATACATAATAAGTGACTACACTATATACTAAGGGACTGTGCTATCCATAATAAGGCTACATTCCTGCATCTGTGTGCAGTGTCGGTGTGCTGCCCTGTTTTACTGACGCATTGAGCATGTCCTATTCTAATGCTCAAAATCAGATCAGAACAGGACATTCTCTGACGCTCACAGATCTCATTCTCAGATCCGTGATTTTCATGGATGTGTGAATGGATCTATAAAACTCTACGAGTCCGTGGACCATACGATAAAAAAAATCTGGCAGCACACGGACATTTCACACAAATTTGAGAATGTGGCCTAAGGGATTTTACAGATAACATCATCACTCCAAGTCACACAATGCAGATATAGAATAATATTTACATCCAGGCACTTACCGCTGACGTCTCATCTGATCAGAGCCGGTTTGTGCTGCTTCTTCTCCATCTGGTCAGACCTTCATGTCGACATCTCCCAGCCACGACTCGTCTTGTCACGATGATCTCCAGCCTAGAAAATAACAAGGTCACATATATGGTATATATACATGTCTCCCCCAAACTGCGGCCCTGAATACAGATACAGTTAGGTCCATATATATTTGGACAGAGACAACATTTTTCTAATTTTGGTTCTAGACATTACCACAATGAATTTTAAACAAAACAATTCAGATGCAGTTGAAGTTCAGACTTTCAGCTTTCATTTGAGGGTATCCACATTAAAATTGGATGAAGGGTTTAGGAGTTTCAGCTCCTTAACATGTGCCACCCTGTTTTTAAAGGGACCAAAATAAATTGGACAGATTAAATAATTGTAAATAAAATGTTCATTTCTAGTAGTTGGTTGAAAACCCTTTGTTGGCAATGACTGCCTGAAGTCTTGAACTCATGGACATCACGAGACGCTGTGTTTCCTCCTTTTTGATGCTCTACCAGGCCTTCACTGCGGTGGTTTTCAGTTGCTGTTTGTTTGTGGGCCTTTCTGTCTGAAGTTTAGTCTTTAACAAGTGAAATGCATGCTCAATTGGGTTGAGATCAGAATATTCCACTTCTTTGCTTTAATAAACTCCTGGGTTGCTTTGGCTTTATGTTTTGGGTCATTGTCCTTCTGTAGTATGACACGACGACCAATCAGTTTGGCTGCATTTGGCTGGATCTGAGCACACAGTATGGCTCTGAATACATCAGAATTCATTCGGCTGCTTCTGTCCTGTGTCACATCATCAATAAACACTAGTGACCCAGTGCCACTGGCAGCCATGCATGCCCAAGCCATCACACTGCCTCCACCGTGTTTTACAGATGATGTGGTATGCTTTGGATCATGAGCTGTACCACGCCTTCGCCATACTTTTCTCTTTCCATCATTCTGGTAGAGGTTGATCTTGGTTTCATCTGTCCAAAGAATGTTCTTCCAGAACTGTGCTGGCTTTTTTAGATGTTTTTTAGCAAAGTCCAGTCTAGCCTTTTTCTTCTTGATGCTTATGAGTGGCTTGCACCGTGCAGTGAACCCTCTGTATTTACTTTCATGCAGTCTTCTCTTTATGGTAGATTTGGATATTGATACGCCTACCTCCTGGAGAGTGTTGTTCACTTGGTTGGCTGTTGTGAAGGGGTTTCTCTTCACCATGGAGATTATTCTGCGATCATCCACCACTGTTGTCTTCCATGGGTGCCCAGGTCTTTTTGCATTGATGAGTTCACCAGTGCTTTCTTTCTCAGGATGTACCAAACTGCAGATTTTGCCACTCCTAATTTTGTAGCAATTTCTCAGATGGGTTTTTTCTGTTTTTGCAGCTTAAGGATGGCTTGTTTCACCCGCATGGAGAGCTCCTTTGACCGCATGTTTACTTCACAGCAAAACCTTCCAAATGCAAGCACCACACCTCAAATCAACCCCAGGCCTTTTATCTGCTTAATTGAGAATGACATAACGAAGGGATTGCCCACACCTGTCCATGAAATAGCCTTGGAGTCAATTGTCCAATTACTTTTGGTCCCTTTAAAAACAGGGTGGCACATGTTAAGGAGCTGAAACTCCTAAACCCTTCATCCAATTTTAATGTGGATACCCTCAAATGAAAGCTGAAAGTCTGAACTTCAACTGCATCTGAATTGTTTTGTTTAAAATTCATTGTGGTAATGTCTAGAACCAAAATTAGAAAAATGTTGTCTCTGTCCAAATATATATGGACCTAACTGTATGTACCCCCCCTTCATTAATATACTATTAGCCACTTAGTAATCAAAATATAAAGTGATAAGCAGCACTGTGCCGCCCATTAACTATAATCTCCACCAGCCAATAATATAAATTATTCAGTCTCTGTGACTCTCCCCAATTAACTGTAAGGCTATGTGCACATGGAAAATATACAAGCACCCCTATCATTGCTCTGTCCCAGCACCCCCATCATTGCTCTGTCCCAGGACCTCCATCATTGCTCTCTCCCTGCACCCCCATCATTGCTCTCTCCCAGCACCCCATCATTGATCTCTCCCACCACCCCCATCATTGATCTCTCCCAGCACCCCCATTCTTGTGCTCTCCCAGCACCTCCATCATTGATCTCTCCCAGTACCCCCATCTTTGCTCTGTCCCAGCACCTCACGTCATTGCTCTCTCCCAGCACCCCCATCATTGCTCTCTCCCAGCACCTCCCATCATTGCTCTCTCCCAGCACCCCCATCATTGCTCTCTCCCAGCACCCCCATCATTGCTCTGTCCCAGCACCCGTCATTGTTCTCTCCCAGCACCCCCATCATTTCTCTCTCCCAGCACCCCTGTCATTACTCTCTCCCAGTATCCCCATCATTTCTCTCTCCCTGCAACCCCGTCATTGCTCTCTCCCTGCACCCCCGTCATTGCTCTCTCCGAGCACCCCCAACATTGCTCTCTCCCATCAACCCCCGTCATTGCTCTCCCAGCACCCCCATCATTTCTCTCTCCTAGCACCTCCATCATTGCTCTCTCCCAGCACCCCCATTCTTGCTCTCTCCCAGCACCCCCATCATTGCTCTCTCCCAGCACCCCCATCATTGCTCTCTCCCAGCTCCCCCATTCTTGTGCTCTCCCAGCACCTCCATCATTGATCTCTCCCAGTACCCCCATCTATGCTCTGTCCCAGCACCTCCCGTCATTGCTCTCTCCCAGCACCCCCATCATTGCTCTCTCCCAGCACCCCCATCATTGCTCTCTCCCAGCACCTCCATCATTGCTCTCTCCCAGCACCCCTGTCATTGCTCTCTCCCAGCACCCCCATCATTGCTCTGTCCCAGCACCCCTGTCATTGCTCTCTCCCAGCACCCCCATGATTGCTCTGTCCCTGAACCCCTGTCATTGCTCTCTCCCAGCACCCCCATCATTGCTCTCTCCCTGCAACCCCGTCATTGCTCTCTCCCTGCAACCCCGTCATTGCTCTCTCCCTGCACCCCCGTCATTGCTCTCTCCGAGCACCCCCAACATTGCTCTCTCCCATCAACCCCCGTCATTGCTCTCCCAGCACCCCCATCATTTCTCTCTCCCAGCACCTCCATCATTGCTCTCTCCCAGCACCCCCATCATTGCTCTCTCCCAGCACCCCCATCATTGCTCTCTCCCAGCACCCCATCATTGATCTCTCCCAGCACTCCCATCATTCATCTCTCCCAGCACCCCCATCATTGCTCTCTCGCAGCTCCCCCATTCTTGTGCTCTCCCAGCACCTCCATCATTGATCTCTCCCAGTACCCCCATCTATGCTCTGTCCCAGCACCTCCCGTCATTGCTCTCTCCCAGCACCCCCATCATTGCTCTCTCCCAGCACCCCCATCATTGCTCTCTCCCAGCACCCCCATCATTGCTCTCTCCCAGCACCTCCATCATTGCTCTGTCCCAGCACCCCTGTCATTGCTCTCTCCCAGCACCCCCTTCATTGCTCTGTCCCAGCACCCCTGTCATTGCTCTCTCCCAGCACCCCCATCATTGCTCTGTCCCTGCACCCCTGTCATTGCTCTCTCCCAGCACCCCCATCATTGCTCTGTCCCAGCACCCCTGTCATTGCTCTCTCCCAGCACCCCCATCATTGTTCTCTCCCTGCAACCCCATCATTGCTCTCTCCCTGCACCATCATCATTGCTCTCTCCGAGCACCCCCAACATTGCTCTCTCCCAGCAACCCCCATCATTGCTTTCCCAGCACCCCCGTCATTGCTCTCCCAGCACCCCCATCATTTCTCTCTCCCAGCACCTCCATCATTGCTCTCTCCCAGCACCCACATTCTTGTGCTCTCCCAGCACCTCCATCATTGATCTCTCCCATTACCCCCATCTTTGCTCTGTCCCAGCACCTCCCATCATTGCTCTCTCCCAGCACCCCCATCATTGCTCTCTCCCAGCACCTCCCGTCATTGCTCTCTCCCAGCACCCCCATCATTGCTCTCTCCCAGCACCTCCATCATTGCTCTGTCCTAGCACCCCTGTCATTGCTCTCTCCCAGCATCCCCATCATTTCTCTCTCCCTGCAACCCCGTCATTGCTCTCTCCCTGCACCCCCGTCATTGCTCTGTCCCAGCACCCGTCGTTGCTCTCTCCCAGCATCCCCATCATTGCTCTCTCCCTGCAATCCCGTCATTGCTCTCTCCCTGCACCCCTGTTATTGCTCTCTCCGAGCATCCCCAACATTGCTCTCTCCCAGCAACCCCCGTCATTGCTCTCCCAGCACCCCCATCATTTCTCTCTCCCAGCAACCCGTCTTTGCTCTCCTCATCCCCACCATCCCTATCATTGTTCTCCCCATCCTCACCATCCCCATCATTGCTTTTCCCAGCCCCATCACTGCTCTCCCCAGCCCCATCATTGCTCTCCCCAGCCCCATCATTGTTCTCCCCAGCCCCATCAGTCCCATTATTGCTTTCCCCAGCCCCATCACTGCTCTCCCCAGCCCTATTATTGCTCTCCCCAGCCCCATCATTGCTCTCTTCAGCCCCATCACTCCCATTATTGCTTTCCCCAGCCCCACCATTGCTCTCCCCAGCCCCAGCATTGCTCTCCCTAGCCCCATTATTGCTCTCATTGCTCTCCCTAGTCCCATTATTGCTCTCTCCAGCCCCATCAGTCCCATTATTGCTCTCCCCAGCCCCATTATTGCTCTCCCCAACCCAAATATTGCTCTCCCCAGCCCCATCAGCCCCTTCATTGCTCTCCCCAGCCCCATTATTGCTTTCCCCAGCCCCATCATTGCTCTCCCCAGCCCCATCATTGCTCTCCCCAGCCCCATCATTGCTCTCCCCAGCCCTATTATTGCTCTCCCCATTCCTATCTGTTACGCTCGCGCCTGGACTGACTGGCGTGAGCGTGATTAGTGATCCCACTGTATCATGAACCAAGGAGTGCCTGGAGTGGCGTAACTAAGTACCAACCCGATCCGACCAAGGTCGCACGGTGGCTTAGTCGACTCCGTGGACCAAGGAGGAACCGAGCAGAGGGACCAGGTGCGACTCCAGGTCAGACCCCGGTCACAGTTGTTGACCCACACCGTGGAATGCAGGAACAGGCAGGTTAGACTGGCATACAGGCAGGTGGGTATTGGCAAGTACGGCTGGTATGTAGACAGGTGGGCACTGGCAAGCACGGCTGGTATGCAGACAGGTGGGCACTGGCAAGCACGGCTGGTATGCAGACAGGGAGGTATTAGCAGGTTGGAGCGCAGGCTGGATAGGGTCCAGTACAGACTGGGAGACAGGTACAAAGCCGCAGATGCGGTAGACAAGCAGAGTAAAGGGAAACCGCTGGAGCGGAGGACAAGGCAGAGCAGAGAGGAACTGCTGCTGCGGTGAGCAAGCAGAGCGGAGCGAAAACCGCCGGAGCGGTGGGCAAGGCAGAGCAGAGAGAAGCCGCCGGAGCGGTGGGCAAGGCAAAGCAGAGAGAAGCCGCCGGAGTGGTGGGCAAGTCAGAGCAGAGGGAAAACGCCGGAGCGGTGGGCAAGTCAGAGCAGAGAGAAAACGCCGGAGCGGTGGGCAAGTCAGAGCAGAGAGAAACCGCCGGAGCGGTGGGCAAGACAGAGAGGAGCGAAACCGCAGGTGCGGTGGACAAGGCAGAGAGGACAGGGCTCTGTTCACATGGAACAGACTGGAAAATACAGGAAGATAAGGAGGAAGGGAAAAGGGACAAGCAGAACCAGATACACACAAGGTACTTCCTATGGAGTAGCGAGTGGACACAAAACTCACAAACAGAAGTACAGAGACAACAGGTTGGAGTTAGGTGCAGGTTCAGATACTGCAGGAAAAGGGAAGGTACGGACATAGAGACAAACAGGTAATAGGCTAGGATACAGTTCAGACAGGAACTGCTACTGCAAGAGATACAAGAACGAGCCTGGGAATACAGCCCCCAGAGTGGCGGAAACAGACTAGAAGTCACAGGTAACAGGCCTGGGAATACAGTCCCCGGAGTAGCGGAAACAGACTAGAAGTCAGAGATAACAGGTCTGGGAATGCAGCCCCCAGAATGGCGGAAACAGACAAGAAGTCACAGATAACAGGACAGGACCTGGCAATACAGTTGCAAAGACAAACTGAGTGAAAGTGTTGCTCAGGCACCTCCTACTGGGTGGAGGGGGTTTAAGTATTCAGTGACTCACAGCAATAGGCTGGAGACTCATTAGGGGTGCGCCCACAGCAGCTATAAGAATCAGGAAGTAACCAGGCCGCCGCCCTAAGCAGTCAGTCAAGGGACATGCACACAGCATGAACTGGAGCAAGGTTTGTAGGCTGGACTGACAGGTAAGATTGCGGTCTTGCATAGTGGGAGGTGGTGCACTATGCAAGCACGCCGCCAGGAATGTTACACCATCATTGCTCTCCCTAACCCCATCAGCCCCATTATTGCTCTCCCCAGCCCCATCATTGCTCTCCCCAGCCCCATTATTGCTCTCCCCAGCCCCACCATCCCCAACATTGCTCTCCCCCACCTCCCCTCCCCAGCATTTCAGTAGAAAAAAAAAAAAACACTTACCTCTCTGCCCAGGCCGCAGCATCCTTGTTGTCAGCAACCTCCTCCCTCACACATCATCAAGCAGCGCGTGCCTGTGTGAGGGAGGAGGCGGCGGGCAGGAAGCAGAGGACGGATCTCTGCAGCTTCACTACCATCCTCTCCTGCCAGCAGCGGAGCTGCAGGGATTGCTCCCTGCCCTCCGCGAGCAGGAAGAAGCTGCACCAGCGGGCCCCCCGGGGCAGCTGCACCAGCGGCGGTATGTCCGCCCCTGGATTGCTATGGGCCCCCCCCCCAACTCACGGGCCCCATAGCAGTCACGTGACCTGCCGCCATTGGCAGTACACCACTGTATATAATATATGAGTTTAACTTTTTGCATTGAAGAACTGAAATAAATTAACTTTTTGATGATATTCTAATTTTGTGAGAAGCACCTGTATGTTATATGTATGGGTATCTCCTCTACACTACTCATCCACCATGCACCACTCTGGACTTTTATTCCTGTTTGATACTGGATTTTGCTCACTTTTTTCAACAATGTCTATAATCCCTTATGCCAACAAAAGGTACTTGACCCCTGGGCAATTAGGATAATTGACCTATCATGGCACTCATTCCATTTCCTCGTAGAGAGTAAGCACTTATGTGCAGGGACCTCTCTCCTGTAGAGTCTCAGCTGTTATTTGTAGGGTCCCCTCTTCTGTAGAGTATTAGCTTTTATGTGCAGGGACCTCTCTTCTGTAGAGTGTCAGCTCTTATGTGCAGGATCCTCTCTTCTGTAGAGTGTCAGTTCTTATATGCAGGGTCCTCGTTCTGTAGACTGTCGGCTCTTATGGTCAGGATCCTCTCTCCTGTAGAGTGTCAGCTCTTTTGGGCAGGGACCTCTTTCCTGTAGAGTGTCAGCTCTTATGAGCAGGTTTCTCATCCTGTAGAGTGTCGGCTCTTATGAGAAGAGTCCTTTCTCCCGTAGAGTGTCAGCTCTTATGAGCAGGGTTCTCGTTCTGTAGGATGTCGGTGTAAGGTGTGCAGGGTAGTAGTCATGGGCGAGAGTCTGCTGTATTCCCACACCCTGACACCCCACAATTAAACAGTGTCCCGATTCACATGTGATGTTCTCATACTGCCGAACAGTCCGTACCTCTCGTGCCCTCCAGCCCTCCGGCCTTGAACTCCTGCTAACACTTTATCTATCTCAGATCTAATCTCCAACTCTGTCTAACCAGGAAGTGCTCCCCTTTTTATGTAACTTTCCCCTCCCAAACATTTTTACTATGTATTAACCTGTAAACCCACTTCCTGTATCAAATGTGCCCACATCTGAACCTTTCCATTTCTACTTTAATCCCTATATCCTATACCTATTTACTTTCCCTATGCATTATCCATTTATTGTATAATAAATTAATCAAGCACCTTAGTGCCCATAGAACTTTATGCAGTTCTACATATTAATACAGTCACAAAATGCAATAAAATCACATATCAGAACACATTTTGCACAAACACTGTTTATAGTAAGAGAGGCATATGACAGCATCTGTCACACCCTTACAGTCCTCCCTCCTAAATATGGTCCTCCCCGACCATAACAATACCTGTATGACACCAAGCATAACACCACATTTTAAACAACAGTTACTTTTATTAAACTAGCCCTTTGGCCCACACAAGTAGTTGCCCAAATGCACATGGGCACAGTCATTATGCTCATCAACCCAGCAAATCAGGTCATCCATTTTTCACACAGGTCCACATAATCCTGGTCCAACCAGACAGGGGACCCAGACACAGCGAGTCCACTTTTTAGTACACAATGGCTTGTTGGCCAACATAACAACAGCTCCAGCAATCCAGGAGCACAGTCCATCCAGCCCTGACTCGGCTGGAATCTTGAGTCATCCGTTCCGTTTTCCTCCTCCCTCCTTTTTGTGAGCCACGACCCCTTTAAGTAGTTTGGTGTGCCACCCATCAGTCCTTGAGGGAAAGTTCATGAAAGATAGGGGCAGAGTCAATGGTGCAATGGTGGCAGTGAGACAGAGTCCATGGGGGCAGTGCATACAGTTCATAGGGCCAGAAGGGTATCAGACCCTTCAAGAGTCGTAGTCCCGCAATCCTGTAGGGGGGTTGTGCAAATGTGAGCAAAATAACTTGGATAAGGGGTAAAACAACGTGGTGCAACGAGCACAAAGGAAAACAGACACCATTTTTTCATCATGTGGCCATATACAAACTCAGGGTTCTTTTGTTTTACTTCGGCCAACGTAACTGGCCGCTCAAGGACCCTGTACATAGATTACTGTAGTACAGGTGGATGACACACTAGACGAGGATTCCCCACTCCCCCTCCGAACTCTCTCCTCCGGGAGTACTGGGCTCTGCTGTTTAAGGATGGTACCTGCTTGGAACCCTGACACTGTTTCTGGATATTCAGGGTTCGGGGTTGCATAGGCCTCCAGTGTAGTGTCCCTTGGCTGGGCTACAGCAGCCACCTGTGGCTGTCTGCTCTCAAAGTGCTCTACCACCACTGGGTCCTCTCCCGGGAGGATCAGGGTAACCGCCACTGCATAGTACCCTCTAGGCACAGCCTCTTTGACAAAGGCCATGTGATCCCACTCCCGTAGTGCCCGCTGGAACCGTACTGACCCGGCATTGACATAAACCCATATCCCCGGGCCAAATTAAAATGGTGGATTAAGCCATGTGTCATCTGGCCAGCCATGACTCCTCCCCCTGGGCGCTGAAATTCCGCCTGAATTTTTATTATCCCGCCGCTTCTTTTCCTCCACTACCCCTGTGATCCACTCAGCTTGATCAGGGGTAAAGAACGAGACCTCCTCCTTGTACATAGCGGCAGGAAGCTGAAAGAGGCTGTACAGGACTCGGGCTTCATCCACTTGGCTTAGGCACCAAGGTCTCGACTGTCCCTCTGCCGCTTCCGTTCCCCACATTCAGCTGTTTCTGAGGAGCTTTTCCCTCTGGTATGGGGAGGTAGTGTTCCGGGAGGTCCTGGTCAGTGGCATCCGCTTCTTGGAGGCCTCCAGTCTGCTCCTGCAGCTCTGCTACACACCGCTTCCATTCTATGCAGCTAATGCCGCTGAGAGGGACATACTGCTTAGCTACATGCTGGCTGCCACTCTGTCTGGTAATGGTGCCGAGCTGCTCAACATGAGGGGTTTTTCTTCTGGACACCGCCCATCCCTGGATGGGGTCACTTCCGGCAGCTTCGTCCTTTCAGTCTGAGTCCCCGGCCATTCTTCAGGGATTTACAGCAACAGGCGGGTTCTTCTTTCTTCGCCGTTCCCAATGCAGGCGGGCAATGCTCTCAAGGGGCTGACTTCTGGGCTCAGATCACCGACGGATTTTAGCGCTGTTTTACTGTCAGGATACCCACAATCGCCGGAGCTTTCGCCAGCCTCCACGCCACCTTGGGACTTCTAATAGCTGCCATCTTGGCTATTTCATGGGATCCTCTGCTTTCTTTACAAGAGGACTCTAAATCCTGACTACTGTGCCAAGTTGTAAGGTGTGCAGGGTGGTATTCATGGGTGAAGTACTGCCATATTCCCACACCCTGACACCCTACAATTAAACAGTGTCCTGATTCCCATGTGCTGTGCTTGTGGTGCAGAACACTCGCGTTTCAGCTGCAGGCCTCTTCTGTATTCATGATTCCAGATCTGTACACAAATCAGGGGATGCTCGATTCTTAACAAACAGTTCAACTTTACTTAGCATTTGAGTTCAATTGATGTTACAGCACAGTACGCTTCCACGTTCTCTGTTTAGCCTGAGCTATATCTCCGCTTAATGGCTTCTGCAGCCCCAAGTGTTAGAACCCTCCTGTTAGTTTTTTCTATCTTGTGTTTTGCGGTCACGTGACCATCTGCCTATATATTCCAGCTCCGCCCTTCTGGCTTTGCTGAACTTCAGTGTTGTTTGACTGTTTAGCTAGCCTGGTGCTTCCGTGCCTTTCTCTGTCAGTTTACTTGGTCCTCTGGACCTCTAGTACTTTTTATCAGTTTGTCTTTTGTGTTCTACAACAATTTCTGTTTAAGAGGTGTCCCATTTTTGTCCTAGTCCTTAGTTCTTTTAGGGATCCCTCCCTTAATTCTTTAGGTCTTCGTTCAGACTAGCCGAGGATGAAGGCGGGTCTGTTCACTAGGAACAGGCAGCCCGCTACATTGTAGGGATTCAGCTTAGTCTTACTGTAGGGACAGCTTTCCCCTATCTTTCCTTAGTTCTTGTTGCAGATCATAACACCAAGGATATTCCGTCCGACTTCACAGTTTCCAAAAGACCCGTCACATCTCCCTCACGCGTTTCCCAGTCCGCTTTCCCTTGTGAAAATAGATTAAGGCACGCTTTTCAGTCTCTAGTACGGCTGTAGGCCCCGGTTGTTATAGGAATGTCCACTGAAGACAGTTGCTGATGTTCTCATGCTGCCAAACAGTCTGTACCCCTTGTGCCCTCCAGCCATCTGGCCTTGAACCCCTGCTAACACTTTATCTATCTCTGATCTAATCTCCACCTCTATCTAACCAGGAAGTGCTCCCCTTTTTATGTGACCTTGCCCCTCCCTTACTGGGACGGTCATGACCATTTTAAATGTGTATTAACCTGTACACCCACTTCCTGTATCTAATGTGCCCTCAACTGAACCTTTCCATTCATACCTTAATCCTTATATCCTATACCTATGTCCTATACTTATCCCTGTACTATCCCTATACACTTTCCCTATACAGTATTCATTTATTGCATTATAAATTAAGTATCTTAGTGCCCATAGAACTTTATGCAGTTCCAAATATTTATACCGTCACAAAAATGCAATAAAATCACATATCAGAACACACTTTGCACAAGGGAGAGACATATGACAGCCCCTGTCAAACCCTTACATCAGCTCTTATGGGCAGGGACCTATCTTCTGTGGAGTTTCAGCTGTTATGGGCAAGGACCTTTCTCCTATAGAGTGTGAGCTCTTTTGAGCAGGGACCTCTCTCCTGTAGAGTGTCAGCTCTTATGTGCAGGATCCTCTCTCCTGTAGAGTGTCTGCTCTTTTGTACAGGGTCCTCTCTCCTGTAGAGTGTCAGCTCTTATGAGCAGGGTCCTCTCTCCTGTAGAGTGTCAGCTCTTATGAGCAGGGTCTTCTCTCCTGTAGAGTGTCAGCTCTTTTGTGCAGGGTCCTCTCTCCTGTAGAGTGTCCGCTCTTATGAGTAGGGTATTCCCTCCTGTAGAGTGTCAGCTCTTATGAGCAGGTTCTAGTCATGTAGAGTGTCAGCTGTTATGGGCAGAGTCCTCTTTCCAGTAGAGCGTCAGCTCTTATGGGCAGGATCCTTTCTCCTGTGTCCCCAGTCACCTCAGCACTTAGTATAATAAATGTTGTATAGGTATTTATCCATATTAGGCCCATGTGTGCCCACCATCCATTAGCATGTACACTAGAGGTCAATAAAGTTGTGCCCTAAGCCTCTCGTAACCTTAGTAAGTTATGAACCAGCGAGACGAGCAGGAAAGACAAGCACCGAGCGCTCCTTACACTCCATCAATCCTCGGTTACGCTAGCTGCATATCCAAAAAGACTCAAAAAGCTATTTTGTAGGGCAGTGCCAAGAGCTGGTAATTAGGGGTTTGTTTCCAGGATCACACTGAGAAGGGCACACTATATAGGGATTCATGGCTCCCTGCGTGCAGTTACCTGGCGCATTGTACGCTCTTCATTACCTGAAGATTTATTGCGCTGTAGTGTTGTGCAAACTTGAATAGACAAGTAAAGACGTTTATACCATGTTGTGGCTTTTCTGGTCAGAAACAGATTTGTAAATAAGCGTCTGTCAGACCGTTCAAGATAGACAAACATAGCGCGGACCAAGGAAAATAAAATCAAGCTTTTTTTTGGAGGAATGCTTGTTAGGTCTTTATATTCTTGGGCTGCGCTTGCCTAAGACATCTGCTCCTCTGGAGTAGATATTTTAGGCGAGGGGCTGAGATAAAGTTGGGGGCAGAAAACAGCCAGTGGCTGTTGCAATATTTTGTGACTAGAGAGGAACAAATTGATTCGTAATGAATGGAATCAGTTACAAATTTCCCCAAAAATTCAGGTTCGTCAATTCTATTTGCACCATTTTTATGAATTCTGACAGTCAGGCTCTTCTTGTCTCGCTCCATACTTCTCCCAACAATGCCAGTCCTCTGATCAGCTTCTCTATCTGGGTCTCTGTAGGCATCAGATTGTCACGTAGAACAAGACGCACATTAATAACCAACATGACACTGCAGTCTGTCGCCATGCACGCCATTAACGTCAATGATTTGATAGCGTGGAGCCTAGTGAAGGACCCCAAAA
The DNA here is from genome assembly GCF_046119375.1 of Phyllobates terribilis. Taxonomy (NCBI): domain Eukaryota; kingdom Metazoa; phylum Chordata; class Amphibia; order Anura; family Dendrobatidae; genus Phyllobates; species Phyllobates terribilis. The sequence continues at coordinate 63,303,175 of NW_027362763.1, read as the reverse complement.
GGGTAGACGTTAGAAGACAGAAGAGCCACAAATTTATTCTGTGTGAATAAAATTTCTTGGATATATTTGCGTGAACTTGCTGAATTTCAATTTCAGCAGATCCGCTGATTTTTATTATCCTCATTATACTATAAATTATATATATATATATATAGATATATATATATATCTATATATATAATCGTCTTATCCAGTCTGTCTGTCTGTCTGTGTGTCTGTCTGTCAAGGAAATCCCGCGTCGCTCATTGGTCCGCCAGCGGCCAATCAGCGCCGGGGGATTTCTAAAAAAAGATGGCGGCCGTTAGCGGCTCATCTGCGGGACGGAGCTGAGCGGCGATGCAGCCAGGAGATGACCAGCGCGAGGCGCTCATCTCCCGGCCGGCAACAGCAGAAGGAACCCGACCGCCGGACCCATCTGCGGGACGGAGATGCAGCCGGGAGATGAGCGGCGCGAGGGGAGGACCTGGGAGCGGCGCTGCGGGTCGGGATACTTCTGCTGCGAGCGCCCGCTATGTCCCGGGTTCTCGCAGCGGAAGTATCCGCACAGGCAGCGGCGCTCCCCGGTCCTCACCAAGACGATTCGATGATTGGTCGCGGTCTTCGGACCCGACCAATCACCTATTTGGGCACCAAATTTAAATATCGGCTGCGACCAATCAGCACAGCGGTGTTTAAATGTGGAGCCAAGATCGGTGATTGGTCGCGGCCGATATTTAAATTTTGCGCCCAAATCGGTGATTGGTCGCGGGCGGCGTCCGCGACCAATCAGCACAGTAGTGTTTAACTTTGGCCGTAAGATCAGTGATTGGTCGCGGGCCAAGTCCGCGACCAATCAACGATTTGTGCGGCACATTTAAATAGCGGCCGCGACCAATTGGACCCGCAGCGCCACTCCCCGGTCCTCCCTTCACGCCCTAGCCGCATGGATGTCAGCGGCGCTGCCTGTGCGGATACTTCCGCTCTGAGAACCCGGGACATGAGCGGGCGCTCGCAGCAGAAGTATCCCAACCCGCAGTGCCGCTCCCCGGTCCTCCCTTCACACCCTAGCCGCTGATGTCCCCACAGTATCCGCATGGTGTTACAAAGGTCCGGACATTTGTGTTAAGAAACGCTGATTGGTCGCTGGCGCTGCCCGCGACCAATCACCGATTTCGGCGCCAAATTTAAATATCGGCCGCGACCAATCACCGATCTTGGCTCCACATTTAAACACCGCTGTACTGATTGGTCGCGGACGCTATTTAAATGTGCCGCCCAAATCGGTGATTGGTCGCGCACAGCGTCGGCGACCAATCAGCACAGCCGTGTTTAACTTTAGCGCCAAGATCACTGATTGGTCGCGTGCGGAGAGCGCGACCAATCAGCGAATCGTATTGGTGAGCGGGGAGCGGAATCGTATTAGTGAGGACCGGGGAGCGCCGCTGCCTGTGCGGCTACTTCCACTCCGAGAAGCCGGGAGATGAGCGACTGCTCGCAGCAGAAGTATCCGGACTCGCAGCGCCGCTCCCCGGTCCTCCCTTCACACCCTAGCCGCTGATGTCCCCACACTATCCGCATGGTGTTACAAAGGTCCGAACATTTGGTTAAAAATCGCTGATTGGTCGCGGGCGCTGCCCGCGACCAATCACCGATTTGGGCGCCAAATTCAAATATCGGCCGCGACCAATCAGTACAGCGGTGTTTAAATGTGGAGCCAAGATCGGTGATTGGTCGCGGCCGATATTTAAATTTGGTGCCCAAATCGGTGATTGGTCGCGGGCAGCGCCAGCGACCAATCAGCGATTTTTCACACAAATGTTCGGACCTTTGTAACTCTATGCGGATACTGTGGGGACATCAGCGGCTAGGGTGTGAAGGGAGGACCGGGGAGCGGCGCTGCGAGTCCGGATACTTCTGCTGCGAGCAGTCGCTCATCTCCCGGCTTCTCGGAGTGGAAGTATCCGCACAGGCAGCGGCGCTCCCCGTTCCTCACTAATACGATTCAGCTCCCCGCTCCTCACCAATACGATTCGCTGATTGGTCGCGCTCTCCGCACGAGACCAATCAGTGATCTTGGCGCTAAAGTTAAACACCGCTCTGCTGATTGGTCGTGGCCGCTGCCCGCGACCAATCACCGATTTGGGCGCCACATTTAAATAGCGGCTGCGACCAATCACAGATCTTAGCGCCACATTTAAACACTGCTGTGCTGATTGGTCACGGACGCTGACCGTGACTAATCACCGATTTGGGCGCCACATTTAAATAGCGGCCGCGACCAATCACCGATCTTGCAGCGACATTTAAACACTGCTGTGCTAATTGGTCGCGGACGCCAGCCGCGACCAATCAGCGAGCTTGGCGCCAAATTTAAACAACGCTCTGCTCATTGGTCGCGGACGCCAGACGCGTCCAATCAGCGAGATTGGCGCCAAATTTAAACCCCACTCTGCTGATTGGTCGCGGTCGCCGGCCGCGACCAATCAGCAGTATTGGCGCCAAATTTAAACCTCACTCTGCTGATTGGTCGCGGCCGTCAGCCGCGAACAATCAGCGAGATTGGCGCCAAATTTAAACAACGCTCTGCTGATTGGTCGCCGGCCGCGAGTAATCAACGATTTTGGTGCCAAATTTAAACACGCTCTCCATTCCTCACTAACACGGTCCGCTGATTGGCCGCGGCCGCCGCCCGTGACCAATCAGCGATTTTGGCGCCAAATTTAAACACCGCTCTGCTGATTGGTCGGGGCCGCCATCCGCGACCAATCACCCAGATTGGCGCCAAATTTAAACAACGCTTTGCTGATTGGTCAAGGCCGGCGACCGCGATTAATCAGCAGAGCGGGGTTTAAATTTGGACCCAAAGTCGCTGATTAGTCGCGGCTGACGGCCGCGACCAATCAGCAGAGCGTTGTTTAAATTTTGCGCCAAAATCGCTGATTGGTCGCGGCCGGCGGCGTCGACCAATCAGCAGTATTGGCGCCAAATTTAAACACCGCTCTGCTGATTGGTCGTGACTAATCAGCGATTTTGGTGCCAAATTTAAACACGCTCTCCAGTTCTCACTAACACGGTTCGCTGATTGGTCGCGGCCGCCGCCCGCGACTAATCACCAATATTGCCGCCAAATTTAAACACCGCTTTGCTGATTGGTCACGGTTGCCGAACGCGACCAATCAGCGATTTTGGCGCAAAATTTAAACACCGCTCTGCTAATTGCGCCCCGTCGGCGGCATACCTATTCTAGAATACCCGATGCATTAGAATCGGGCCACCATCTAGTATATATATATATATATATATATATATATATATATATATATATATATATATATATATACAGTACAGACCAAAAGTTTGGACACACCTTCTCATTTAAAGATTTTTCTGTATTTTCATGACTATGAAAATTGTACATTCACACTGAAGGCATCAAAACTATGAATTAACACATGTGGAATTATATACTTAACAAAAAAGTGTGAAACAACTGAAAATATGTCTTATATTCTAGGTTCTTCAAAGTAGCCACCTTTTGCTTTGATGACTGCTTTGCACACTCTTGGCATTCTCTTGATGAGCTTCAAGTGGTAGTCACCGGAAATGGTTTTCACTTCACAGATGTGCCCTGTCAGGTTTAATAAGTGGGATTTCTTGCCTTATAAATGGGGTTGGGACCATCAGTTGTGTTGTGAAGAAGTCTGGTGGATACACAGCTGATAGTCCTACTGAATAGACTGTTAGAATTTGTATTATGGCAAGAAAAAAGCAGCTAAATAAAGAAAAACGAGTGGCCATCATTACTTTAAGAAATGAAGGTCAGTCAGTCCGAAAAATTGGGAAAACTTTGAAAGTGTCCCCAAGTGCAGTTGCAAAAACCATCAAGCGCTACAAAGAAACTGGCTCACATGAGGGCCGCCCCAGGAAAGGAAGACCAAGAGTCACCTCTGCTTCTGAGGATAAGTTTATCCGAGCCACCAGCCTCAGAAATTGCAGGTTAACAGCAGCTCAGATTAGAGACCAGGTCAATACCACACAGAGTTCTAGAAGCAAACACATCTCTTCAACAACTGTTAAGAGGAGACTTTGTGCAGCAGGCCTTCATGGTAAAATAGCTGCTAGGAAACCACTGCTAAGGACAGGCAACAAGCAGAAGAGACTTGTTTGGGCTAAAGAACACAAGGAATGGACATTAGACCAGTGGAAATCTGTGCTTTGGTTTGATGAGTCCAAATTTGAGATCTTTGGTTCCAACCACCATGTCTTTGTGCGACGCAGAAAAGGTGAACGGATGGACTCTACATGCCTGGTTCTCACCGTGAAGCATGCAGGAGGAGGTGTGCTGGTGTGGTGGTGCTTTGCTGGTGACACTGTTGGGGATTTATTCAAAATTGAAGGCATACTGAACGAGCATGGCTACCACAGCATCTTGCAGCAGCATGCTATTCCATCCGGTTTGCATTTAGTTGGACAATCATTTATTTTTCAACAGGACAATGACCCCAAACACACCTCCAGGCTGTGTAATGGCTATTTGACTAAGAAAGAGAGTGATGGAGTGCTATGCCAGATGACCTGGCCTCCACAGTCACCAGACCTGAACCCAATCGAGATGGTTTGGGGTGAGCTGGACAGCAGAGTGAAGGCAAAAGGGCCAACAAGTGCTAAGCATCTCTGGGAACTCCTTCAAGATTGTTGGAAGACCATTTCCGGTGACTACCTCTTGAAGCTCATCAAGAGAATGCCAAGAGTGTGCACAGCAGTCATCAAAGCAAAAGGTGGCTACTTTGAAGAACCTAGAATATAAGACATATTTTCAGTTGTTTCACACTTTTTTGCTAAGTATATAATTCCACATGTGTTAATTCATAGTTTTGATGCCTTCAGTGTGAATGTACAATTTTCATAGTCATGAAAATACAGAAAAATCTTTAAATGAGAAGGTGTGTCCAAACTTTTGGTCTGTACCGTATATATATATATTCCCCGCTGTGAAGTGCTTGCGGACACCTAGCTGAGCAGGAAACTGTGGCACAATCTTCATTCACTGTGCAGGAAACTGTGGCACAATCTCCATTCACTGTGCAGGAAACTGTGGCACAATCTCCATTCACTGTGCAGGAAACTGTGACACAATCTCCATTCACTGTGCAGGAAACTGTGGCACAATCTCTATTCACTGTTCAGGCAACTGTGGCACAATCTCCATTCACTGTGCAGGAAACTGTGTCACAATCTCCATTCACTGTGCAGGAAACTGTGTCACAATCTCCATTCACTGTGCAGGAAACTGTGGCACACTCTCCATTCACTGTGCAGGAAACTGAGGCACACTCTCCATCCACTGTGCAAGAAACTGTGGCACTCTCTCCATTCACTGTGCAAGAAACTGTGGCACAATCTCCATTCACTGTGCAAGAAACTGTGGCACAATCTCCTTTCACTGTGCAGGAAACTGTGGCACAATCTCCATTCACTGTGCAGGAAACTGTGGCACAATCTCCTTTCACTTTTCAGGAAACTGTGGCAAAATCTTCATTCACTGTGCAGGAAACTGTGGCACAATCTGTATTCACTGTGCAGGAAACTGTGGCACACTCTCCATTCACTGTGCAGGAAACTGTGGCACAGTCACCATTTCCTGTGCTGAAAACTGTGGCATAATCTCCATTCATTGTGCAGGAAACTGTGGCACAATCTCCATTCACTGTGCAGGAAACTGTGGCACAATCTCCATTCACTGTGCAGGAAACTGTGGCACAATCTCCATTCACTCTGCAGGAAACTGTGGCACAATCTCCACTCACTGTGCAGAAAACTGTGGCACAATCTCCATTCACTGTGCAGGAAACTGTGGCACAATCTCCATTCACTGTGCAGGAAACTCTGGCACAATCTCCATTACTGTGCAAGAAACTGAGGCACAATCTCTGTTCACTTTGCAGGAAACTGAGGCACAATCTCTGTTCACTTTGCAGGAAACTGTGGCACAATCTCTATTCACTGTTCATGCAACTGTGGCACAATCTCCATTCACTGTGCAGGAAACTGTGTCACAATCTCCATTCATTGTGCGGGAAACTGTGGCACACTCTCCATTTACTGTGCAAGAAACTGTGGCACAATCTGTATTCACTGTGCAGGAAACTGTGGAACACTCTCCATTCACTGTGCAGGAAACTGTGGCACAGTCACCATTTCCTGAGCTGGAAACTGTGGCATAATCTCCATTCATTGTGCAGGAAACTGTGGCACAATCTCCATTCACTGTGCAGGAAACGGTGGCACAATCTCCATTCACTGTGCAGGAAACTGGGTCACAATCTCCACTCACTGTGCAGGAAACTGTGGCACAATATCCATTCACTGTGCAGGAAACTGTGGCACAATCTCCATTACTGTGCAGGAAACTGAGGCACAATCTCTGTTCACTTTGCAGGAAACTGTGGCACAATCTCTATTCACTGTTCAGGCAACTGTGGCACAATCTCCATTCACTGTGCAGGAAACTGTGTCACAATCTCCATTCACTGCGCAGGAAACTGTGGCACAATCTCTATTCACTGCGCAGGAAACTGTGGCACAATCTCCATTCACTGCGCAGGAAACTGTGGCACAATCTCCTTTCACTGTACAAGAAACTGTGGCACAATCTCCATTCACTGTGCAGGAAACTGTGGGACAATCTTCATTCACTGTGCATGAAACTGTGGCACAATCTCCATTCACTGTGCAAGAAACTGTGGCACAATCTCCATTCACTGTGCAAGAAACTGTGGCACAATCTCCATTCACTGTGCAAGAAACGGTGGCACAATCTCCTTTCACTGTGCAAGCAACTGTGGCACAATCTCCTTTCACTGTGCAGGAAACTGTGGCACAATCTCCATTCACTGTGCAAGAAACTGTGGCACAATCTCCATTCACTGTGCAAGAAACTCTGGCACAATCTCCTTTTACTGTGCAAGAAACTGTGGCACAATCTTCATTCACTGTGCAGGAAACGGTGGCACAATCTCAATTTACTGTGCAGGAAACTGTGGCACAATCTCCACTCACTGTGCAGGAAACTGAGGCACACTCTCCATCCACTGTGCAAGAAACTGTGGCACTCTCTCCTTTCACTGTGCAAGCAACTGTGGCACAATCTCCTTTCACTGTGCAGGAAACTGTGGCACAATCTCCATTCACTGTGCAAGAAACTGTGGCACAATCTCCATTCACTGTGCAAGAAACTCTGGCACAATCTCCTTTTACTGTGCAAGAAACTGTGGCACAATCTTCATTCACTGTGCAGGAAACGGTGGCACAATCTCAATTTACTGTGCAGGAAACTGTGGCACAATCTCCATTTACTGTGCAGGAAACTGTGGCACAATCTCCATTCACTGTGCAGGAAACTGTGGCACAATCTGTATTCACTGTGCAGGAAACTGGCATAATCTCCATTCATTGTGCAGGAAACTGTGGCACAATCTGTATTCACTGTGCAGTAAACTGTGGCACAATCTCCATTCACTATGCAGGAAACTGTGGCACAATCTCTATTCACTGTGCAGGAAACTGTGGCACAATCTCCATTACTGTGCAGGAAACTGAGGCACAATCTCTGTTCACTTTGCAGGAAACTGTGGCACAATCTCTATTCACTGTTCAGGCAACTGTGGCACAATCTCCATTCACTGTGCAGGAAACTGTGTCACAATCTCCATTCACTGTGCAGGAAACTGTGGCACACTCTCCATTCACTGTGCAAGAAACTGTGGCACACTCTCCATTCACTGTGCAAGAAACTGTGGCAAAATCTCCATTCACTGTGCAAGAAACTGTGGCACAATCTCCTTTCACTTTTCAGGAAACTGTGGCACAATCTACATTCACTGTGCAGGAAACTGTGGCACAATCTGTATTCACTGTGCAGGAAACTGTGGCACACTCTCCATTCACTGTGCAGGAAACTGTGGCACAGTCACCATTTCCTGTGCTGGAAACTGTGGCACAATCTCCATTCACTGTGCAGGAAACTGTGGCACAATCTCCATTCACTGTGCAGGAAACTGTGGCACAATCTCCACTCACTGTGCAGGAAACTGTGGCACAATCTCCATTCACTGTGCAGGAAACTGTGGCACAATCTCCATTCACTGTGCAGGAAACTGTGTCACAATCTCCATTCACTGTGCAGGAAACTGTGGCACACTCTCCATTCACTGTGCAAGAAACTGTGGCACACTCTCCATTCACTGTGCAAGAAACTGTGGCAAAATCTCCATTCACTGTGCAAGAAACTGTGGCACAATCTCCTTTCACTTTTCAGGAAACTGTGGCACAATCTACATTCACTGTGCAGGAAACTGTGGCACAATCTGTATTCACTGTGCAGGAAACTGTGGCACACTCTCCATTCACTGTGCAGGAAACTGTGGCACAGTCACCATTTCCTGTGCTGGAAACTGTGGCACAATCTCCATTCACTGTGCAGGAAACTGTGGCACAATCTCCATTCACTGTGCAGGAAACTGTGGCACAATCTCCACTCACTGTGCAGGAAACTGAGGCACACTCTCCATCCACTGTGCAAGAAACTGTGGCACTCTCTCCTTTCACTGTGCAAGCAACTGTGGCACAATCTCCTTTCACTGTGCAGGAAAGTGTGGCACAATCTCCATTCACTGTGCAAGAAACTGTGGCACAATCTCTATTCACTGTGCAAGAAACTCTGGCACAATCTCCTTTTACTGTGCAAGAAACTGTGGCACAATCTTCATTCACTGTGCAGGAAACGGTGGCACAATCTCAATTTACTGTGCAGGAAACTGTGGCACAATCTCCATTTACTGTGCAGGAAACTGTGGCACAATCTCCATTCACTGTGCAGGAAACTGTGGCACAATCTGTATTCACTGTGCAGGAAACTGGCATAATCTCCATTCATTGTGCAGGAAACTGTGGCACAATCTGTATTCACTGTGCAGGAAACTGTGGCACAATCTCCATTCACTATGCAGGAAACTGTGGCACAATCTCTATTCACTGTGCAGGAAACTGTGGCACAATCTCCATTACTGTGCAGGAAACTGAGGCACAATCTCTGTTCACTTTGCAGGAAACTGTGGCACAATCTCTATTCACTGTTCAGGCAACTGTGGCACAATCTCCATTCACTGTGCAGGAAACTGTGTCACAATCTCCATTCACTGTGCAGGAAACTGTGGCACACTCTCCATTCACTGTGCAAGAAACTGTGGCACACTCTCCATTCACTGTGCAAGAAACTGTGGCAAAATCTCCATTCACTGTGCAAGAAACTGTGGCACAATCTCCTTTCACTTTTCAGGAAACTGTGGCACAATCTACATTCACTGTGCAGGAAACTGTGGCACAATCTGTATTCACTGTGCAGGAAACTGTGGCACACTCTCCATTCACTGTGCAGGAAACTGTGGCACAGTCACCATTTCCTGTGCTGGAAACTGTGGCACAATCTCCATTCACTGTGCAGGAAACTGTGGCACAATCTCCATTCACTGTGCAGGAAACTGTGGCACAATCTCCACTCACTGTGCAGGAAACTGTGGCACAATCTCCATTCACTGTGCAGGAAACTGTGGCACAATCTCCATTCACTGTGCAGGAAACTGTGTCACAATCTCCATTACTGTGCAGGAAACTGAGGCACAATCTCTGTTCACTTTGCAGGAAACTGAGGCACAATCTCTGTTCACTTTGCAGGAAACTGTGGCACAATCTCCATTCACTGTGCAGGAAACTGAGGCACAATCTCTGTTCACTTTGCAGGAAACTGTGGCACAATCTGTATTCACTGTGCAGGAAACTGTGGCATAATCTCCATTCATTGTGCAGGAAACTGTGGCACAATCTCCATTCACTGTGCAGGAAGCTTGGCACAATCTCCATTCACTGTGCAGGAAACTGTGGTACAGCCTCCATTACTGTGCAGGAACCTGCAGTAATGAATCCATTCATTATGTAAGGAACAGCAGCACAGCCTCCATTCGCCATGCAGGGGACTTGCAGCAGTCTCCATTCACTTTGCATAGCCTGCATTCACTGTGTCAATGTTTTTTCATCTGTGTGATGATCTGTTTTTCATCTCTTTGTGGTTCAATTGTACCATCCTTGTGTCATCCTTTATAATGCACGGAGAAAATTCAGTGTATTGATAATATGGAGATATTATACTAGCCGAGGGGCAGAGCTCATTGACATTGTGATATCTGATGTGTTACATCTGTGTGACTAATCATTGACATTTTGCTGAGTACACAGAGAGTCGTTCTCCAGGAATGCAGCTGCAGGTTATAAGGATCATAATGCATAAATTATACCAAGAGCAGCCATATATACAGTACAGACCAAAAGTTTGGACACACCTTCTCATTTAAAGATTTTTCTGTATTTTCATGACTATGAAAATTGTACATTCACACTGAAGGCATCAAAACTATGAATTAACACATGTGGAATTATATACTTAACAAAAAAGTGTGAAACAACTGAAAATATGTCTTATATTCTAGGTTCTTCAAAGTAGCCACCTTTTGCTTTGATGACTGCTGTGCACACTCTTGGCATTCTCTTGATGAGCTTCAAGAGGTAGTCACCGGAAATGGTTTTCACTTCACAGGTGTGCCCTGTCAGGTTTAATAAGTGGGATTTCTTGCCTTATAAATGGGGTTGGGACCATCAGTTGTGTTGTGCAGAAGTTAGGTGGATACACAGCTGATAGTCCTACTGAATAGACTGTTAGAATTTGTATTATGGCAAGAAAAAAGCAGCTAAGTAAAGAAAAACGAGTGGCCATCATTACTTTAAGAAATGAAGGTCAGTCAGTCTGAAAAATTGGGCAAACTTTGAAAGTGTCCCCAAGTGAAGATGCAAAAACCATCAAGCGCTACAAAGAAACTGGCTCACATGAGGACCTCCCCAGGAAAGGAAGACCAAGAGTCACCTCTGCTTCTGAGGATAAGTTTATCCGAGTCACCAGCCTCAGAAATCGCAGGTTAACAGCAGCTCAGATTAGAGACCAGGTCAATGCCACACAGAGTTCTAGAAGCAAACACATCTCTACAACAACTGTTAAGAGGAGACTTTGTGCAGCAGGCCTTTATGGTAAAATAGCTGCTAGGAAACCACTGCTAAGGACAGGCAACAAGCAGAAGAGACTTGTTTGGGCTAAAGAACACAAGGAATGGACATTAGACCAGGGGAAATCTGTGCTTTGGTCTGATGAGTCCAAATTTGAGATCTTTGGTTCCAACCACCGTGTCTTTGTGCGGCGCAGAAAAGGTGAACGGATGGACTCTACATGCCTGGTTCCCACCGTGAAGCATGGAGGAGGAGGTGTGATGGTGTGGGGGTGCTTTGCTGGTGACACTGTTGGGGATTTATTCAAAATTGAAGGCATACTGAACCAGCATGGCTACCACAGCATCTTGCAGCGGCATGCTATTCCATCCGGCTTGCGTTTAGTTGGACCATCATTTATTTTTCAACAGGACAATGACCCCAAACACACCTCCAGGCTGTGTAAGGGCTATTTGACCAAGAAGGAGAGTGATGGGGTGCTACACCAGATGACCTGGCCTCCACAGTTACCGGACCTGAACCCAATCGAGATGGTTTGGAGTGAGTGAAGGCAAAAGGGCCAACAAGTGCTAAGCATCTCTGGGAACTCCTTCAAGATTGTTGGAAGACCATTTCCAGTGACTACCTCTTGAAGCTCATCAAGAGAATGCCAAGAGTGTGCAAAGCAGTCATCAAAGCAAAAGGTGGCTACTTTGAAGAACCTAGAATATAAGACATATTTTCAGTTGTTTCACACTTTTTTGTTAAGTATATAATTCCACATGTGTTAATTCATAGTTTTGATGCCTTCAGTGTGAATGTACAATTTTCATAGTCATGAAATTACAGAAAAATCTTTAAATGAGGTGTGTCCAAACTTTTGGTCTGTACTGTATATATATATATATATATATACACACACAGATATATACACAGTCAGAGCGTGAGAGTACTAAATCACAAGAGCTCCTGGGGAAGCCAGATAATGATCAGTGCCTTCAGGTGATCATTGCCGAGAAATAGAGCCACTTTCTGGCTGCTCCTGCTCTCATTTCCCGAATATTAGATTCAGACGAGGCAGCCTCAGGGCGATAGTAAAAGTCAGCTGTACTTTATGTCAGGAAGGCCACGTCGGGCCCAGCTCAAGGAGTGGTGCGATGTCTACACAAGTCAAAGCCTGGAGGACAGGAGAATGCTTTCCAATTCATGGATCCTATGCTGTTGAAACACCAAGAAGGAAAAGTCATCTAATTATGAAAATCATGTGATTGGTATGCAAATGATGAAAAAATGGAACAAAATTTTCAAAACATCTCGATTTATTCAGTATGAAGTATTCCCGCACTTACAGCCTCGGCTGCTATCAATCAGATTATTAATGGTCGTCTGAGGAATGTTCTGCCGCTGAATGCACTTGGCCAAATCATCAAGAAGTGCTGCTGGCAGCTCCCTGTGTAATCACCGACCAATGTGCTTGATGGGAGACAAGTCCGAAGATGCTGCAGCCATGGTATTTACTCCATGCAGGCTGCTCACAGTAGCACAAGCAAATAGTGGCCAGGCGAAAAATGTCTTGGGAACAATTTGGAGAAATGGCCATACCACTGGTTCAATGATCAAATCAATGTAACACCAAACTTTTAGTGTACCTGGAATGAAGGTTAGAGGGGTCCAGCTACTGTACATTATACCACCCCACACCATAATATAGGGAGTAGGACAGGTGTGACAGTCCCTTGTGAAGGCCTCGTCCACGTGCTCTCCAAACCAATGTTCAACTATCATTTCATCCAAGACAAAACGACACTCATCATTAGAAAGGACAGACCTCCACTTCAGTCTCCACTGCCATCTTGCTCTGCACCATGATAGCCTTTGAGAGCGGTGGCGAGAGACCAATTGAACACCTGTAGCTGGACATCTGGCTCGTAGCAAAATGTTGATCAAACGCCTTCAGATGGTTTGTGTTGTGTAGATGTTGCTTGATGCCTGTTTGGTATGTGACATCCAATTTCACTTGCAGTACAGAACGGATCACTACGCGCCATTTTTTGAATCTGATGATCTGTGTTGAGGTTCACTTTTGTGCTCCTCTTGTTGTCATTCAGGTTCATTGTTCTTCTCCCAAACACTGGGACACGGAACGTTGAACACTGCTGACATCTCAGGCTATGGGCATTGGTGATCTGCCTGAGTGATAATTAAGATATCTCGGTTCAAGGATTCCGTCTGTATCAATTTGTGACAAGTGGTGATAACTGGTACACTAAATAGGATGAGGTCCACAGTAATCCCACAAGACTGGATACCATTTTTGAGGTTTAATTTGGCAAAAAAATTGCCTTCAGTCTGGCTTTTGAGCCCGTCTCACATGACACAGATTGGTGGGAGGTGCTTGAAAATTAGATCATGGGTAGATCTTAGCGACAACTGCCACTTCATCGATTTGCACAACCTCAAGGCTTGTCCTTCTTGCCACTGCAATTTCAATGCTAAGGAGTGTAGCATGCTGGGAGTTGTAGATCTAGAACAGCTGAAGATCCACAGGTTGGAGACATGAATGTACAGTATTGGTATGATACAAGACACACAACTATGGCCAGCTTCACTACTGCCCCCCCCCCTAGTACTCAAATCTTGATCCACTGTGTTTTCTAAGAATTTCATAGGGCAACCAGTCTGAGTACACCATGGCAGGTTGTTCCTGCTCTGTTATTTTCAGAATATACTGCCATAAGATCCTTAGCTCCTTAAAGGGATCTTTCCCATCTTATTCAGGAGCACAGGGTTCCTCTGCCTTGGATAGCTCTGGTCGCTGCATTTAGAGGCAAGTGCTGGCTGTATAACAATAAATGGGGCATGATCTATATCACGCTGGTGGGTGTGGACCCACTGTGCCACAGGCTTACCTTGGAGGGGTGTAACTAAACAGCTACCTGGTCTTCACTAGAGCTTCTGATGGCGAGGTTAGGCTTGAGCTGCAGGTAGCCACCAGGTACCACTACCGGGCAGTCCTCGGTACTGCAGCAGCTGACCCCAAGGGTCAGGAATGCAGGTGTGGAGTTGGAGTGTGTGGCGGGACAGGAACAGGAACACTAACAGAAAGGATATTGGTGCTGGTTCAGACTGGATGGCTGATTTAGACAGGATGGATTCAGGATCACAGGTACAGACAGGACAGATTCAGAAACAGGGACCTAAAAACTGAGTAGCAAGTGCAAGACTAACTAGACACTAAAGTTGCTCAAGTACCTCCCTACAGGGGAGGGTGCCTTAAAAACATGCTGCCTCCCAGCTATAGGCTGGGGACTCTTTAAGGAGTACGCGTGCTGCCCCAAGTGCGTTGTTGGGAGACCTGCATGGCATGCGCCAGATCTGGGAGCTGCGGCAGGAGCCGGGGGAAGAACATAGCAGCCGTGGCGGTGAGCATGTCGGTGTCCCTGCAGGGGGAAGAACCATGCAGGGAAGCGTTTCAATCTTCTTCTGAAACAGTTCCACACACCTACACCGTACCTAGGACATACTATTACATAGTATGGGAAGCAAGGGTTAAAGAGGTTTGTTCAGTTTAGAAAATCCTTTTTCATATGTCCCATTAGTAAATTTGTAGTTTATAGATGGGTGTATTCTGTCCATTATCTTTACCTATCGGCTAAAGAAGAGAGCACATACCGGCAGAGTCTCTCTCTGAGGAGGACCTGCCTAGCCTGTATTATAAACACTGTGCAATGCCTCATTTCTCCTTTGATGGCGCTGTAGAGAAATTAAACACTTACTGTCGGGTCTCCCCACGAATTACAGCCGGTCACTGAGGGTCCCAGTGGTGGGGGACATTATTCCACTTACCATCAAGAGACTTTTCAAAGAAGTATGACTTAACCAAGGTGGAAATGTCTTTAATAGCCTTCAATAAAAAGGATCCAAAAATTGTATGCACCCCAAAGAGGGCCTCTGTGCAAGAACAATATATGGACCCTTTGCAGTCCAATAACTCATCATAATGCACAATAACACCTTCTTTGGAGATGGAAATGGGCCCCCTTACATCTTGGGCCCCAGTGCGACTGCACAGGTTGTTCCAGTGGTATGTCCGCCACTGGGCATACGTCAGAGCTTTTCAACAGGGTGTGATGTGAGCAGAACTTAACCTAACACCTGTCTATAGGATCTGTGTATCATCTGTAACCATGAAGATACATGGGCCTGCATTGGAGCTGTAAACACAAAACAGGAGAATTTTAAATAAGACCATTGTCAAAGTTGCTTTATTTCTCATTGTGGATGCAGTAGAGCGGTAAATACCAGGCTGCATAAGATCACATACGCTTTATATTTAGTTCTTTATGCCCACACAGAAATATTGCTCCCAGCGAAGCCCATGAGTGTTCTCACACATTATGGTAACACTTTCATGGACCCCACAATGCCCACCACATGAAGTATGATGCCTCCAAAATATTGCCCACACACAGTATGATGGTCTAGAGCCACCACTTACACACAGTATGATGCTCCCATAGTATCTATCACACAGTATATTGCTCCTGTTTGTCCACAACACATTATAATACCCCTACTGTTCCCCACACAGTATGATGCCTCCACAGAACCTATCACACAGTATTATGCCCCTATAACCTCCCACACACACTGTTTGATTTCCCCATACAAGCAATCCACTTGCATGTGTGTCCTGCTTCTCTGCTGAGCTGGTCTATGCTGCCAGTCTTATGACCTGAAGGTACTTGTAGATCCTTAACTCTACCTAGACTTATAAGTGGAGTGGGGATCTTATAGTTACCTGCTCCACAATTGTATTCAACTGTATGTGTGATCAGAAGATATACTTCCAACCTCCCAGGATAGTGGGACAGCACCCTAATTCAGGATTGTCCCACACGATTTGGAATGGTTCAGATGTAAACCTTTATTATCCAGGAACCGTCCAGCCACGCAGACCACATGAGGCAGGGCATTATCCTGGGCTGGGATAAACCCAGGGCCCATTACCCCAGCAAATGGTCTGACTGTGGTTCTGAGGATTTCATTCTGGCACCCAACAGCAATTAGGATACAATTCTCTATCAAGTGGAGGTTTGGTTTGTGTGACCGTCCAAGGCTAAGCCTCCCCAGTACATCACTGATAGACCACCAAATCAGTCATTTTAGATGATGTTGCAGGCAATATAGTGCTCATCATAGCACCTCCAGACTCTGTTCCCACTACAAGACGTAATCCCTAATGGCCCTCTGGAGTCTGTTTAGGACAACTTGGCCAGAGGCAGGCACTCTAGAAGTCATTGCAGAACATTCTGTAGGACTCTAGCAGTCCTTATCCTGTCCCTCCTCGAACAAAGGAGCAGATACTGGTCCTGCGTTTATACCCTTCTACGGCCCTGTCCGATTTACCTCCTGTAATAGCTTGTGTCTCGGTATCTGCTCCATGCTCTTGAGACTGTGCTGGGATACACAGAAAGCCTTCTTGTTATGGAACATATGGATGTGCCGTCCTAGAGGATGTGGACCACCTGTGCAACCTGAAGGGGCTGCAGGTATCTTCTCATGCTCAGTAGTGACAAGGCTATGATCAAAATGCAAAACTACAGAAGAATTAATCATAAAGGATCAGGAGAGAGGAATTGTCTGTGGTTACCACCTGCACCATTTCCCTCATTGGGGGGTCTCTTGCTGTTCTTCTCTAGTGTTATCATTCTCTTTGGCGCCAAAGCTGGTGATTGATTCACAATCGCTTCTGCTTCATAAAGGGACACATTGATACCCTTGGATGGATGTGGGAAAGTTGAAGAGAAAGAGCTAGCATCTCCAAGAAGAACTGAAATTCAGTTTTGCGATGGACGTGCAAGTGTTCCCAAAAAAGTTTGAGCAGTGTATATTGACCCACCAGCTGCCTCTATGTATATATATTCTTGATGAGTTACAAGCCATAGAACAGTTCAGTTGTATTATTAAAGGATCCAGGATTCATCTATTTTTTGGTATACAGTATATTTACAATGTCACATTTCCAAAATGTGAAATAAAAGGAAGCTTCTCCCAGAGAGAAAACAGACATTATGGACTATATACAACAGAACGAAAATACATTGGTCTAAAATCTTAAATAAATAATCCCACACAGAAAATTATATACACATTGAGGGAAAATTGTAGGCCGGGTTACACAAACAGTGAACGGGATCATTTTATTCTCCATTCTGTTTGGAAGTGAAGCAGAACGTGTATAATTTTGCCATACACTGGGCTTCTCAGTGCTAAAATGGTATAGAACAACTTATCCATCGTGCAGAGCAAAATGACTATCCATGTGTATGATACACACCCAATAATTAAAGAGCACTATACCCCCAAAAAAGTCACCAGTCCCATATAGTGGTCATCCCAACGGGGACATTAATGGGATATCCAAACAATGTATGATTCTGGTCCCAGTTGTAGGATCTGCATCTTTCTCTAGAACAGTGGTGGGAAACCTCCGGCCCATGGGTTGTTTATGGCCTGTGATGTCCCTCTCTTGCCGGTACTTTAATTCCCCCTTACACTGTGAATGCACACACTACTGAAAGCTGCATCGCATGCAATGTAGGATTAGGTCCTGACGTTGGCCAGAATTCTGGTGTAAATTGATTTGAAGAGTCTCAAATTTTTTTCATAATTGAAATTGATCAATACTGTTGCTACTTTTTGCTTTTTCACTCGAGCTTCGTCAAAATGGGTGTAGCTGGAGTGGAGGTGTGACACTGGGTGGAGCTGGAGTGGAGGTGTGACGCTGGGTGGAGCTGGAGTGGAGGTGTGACACTGGGTGGAGCTGGAGTGGAGGTGTGACACTGGGTGGAGCTGGAGTGGAGGTGTGACACTGGGTGGAGCTGGAGTAGAGGTGTGACACCACAACTCATCTAATTCATGACGAGTTGCAGCGTTCCTTACACTAGAAATCTTAGTTCAGTCCCGGTGGTGAAACATATGGAGGTGCTCACCACTTATCAGACATTACTGATTCATTAAGAGGCATGCCCCACTCAATAAATCAGGAGCGTCTGACTTCAACATTCCTCCTCCTCAAGACTGGTGTGAACATCACCAGTTTTGATGAATCGGGGCCCTAATCTTTTACATGGTGGATTTTCAATTTTGTCAATGACACCTCCCTCCGTTCAGCCCCCTAGTAATCTAACCAACAGCACATCGGGGGCTATGGAAGATTTTTCACAAAAACAACTACTTCCAGACGATTTATTAAAGGAGATGCTCAGGAGCAGGTGATGTCCTGACTGACGTTAGTGTAAGAGGCTTAACAGTACCCGAAAGCTCTGGTGGTGGTGATTCCTATGTACGTGTATCTCCGGTGTGGGAATTATTTTCCACGTTGACAGAGGACTAATCTATTGCAGTGTGCAGGCTGAGGTTTTGGAAAATAAGTTGATGACATCCTGTCACACTCATGGACTAGTAACTACAACTCTCTGTCAGCACATTAAAAGGCATCATCTGCTCTAGAAGGAATAGCAAGAGACCAGCAAGATGACCAAGGCTCAAGCTGTTCTTCTTGTCGTGATCATCTTTCTAGTAGCCAGGCAGCATCCACAAGTACCTGCTCATTGTCATCATCCCCATTTTTATAGTCATCTACTGCTTTCTATAACCTTCCTTTTCGCCTTTTAAATGCCCAAGCAATATGTATAAAAGGGGTTGTCCCTAGTGATGAGTGAGCACTAAAATGCTCGGGTACTCGTTGCTCGGGTCGAGCAAATTGGAATACTTGGGTGCTCGACCCGAGAAACGAGCCCAATGTAAGTCTATGGGAAACACAAGCATTTTTCTGTCCCCCCCCTCCCCACCGGATGTCTGCAGAGGGCCTAAAAATTGCCCAAATCGATGGGAACAGTGTTCAAATGACATGGAGACAGCATGGGGAAGACCCCTGGAAGCATTTCTGACTCCCAGGTCACTGCTGTCAACAATGTTGTCAGAGTATTAAGCCACTTTTACTGACTCGCAATAAAACATACAAAAACAAAACCAAAATGTATTTTCCTGGGGAAAATGTCAAGGAACATCCTTTCCAAGGTAATGACTTGTATATAAGGCAAAATAAATAACCAAAAACAAAATTGCTCCTCCACAGCTTGGGCTATGTTCACACGTAGCGTTTTTGATGCGTTTTTGCACTTTTGCATTGCTTTCAATGATGAAAAATACATTCACCAGTAAATGTAATTTTAACATTTTACAACCTTATCTGGCCATGTTGTGTGTGAGACATGATCAGACACATCCTGTTTCATTTATGATGGAGGGACTCTGAAAGTCAAAAAGCCTATTTTTATAGGGCCATCAGGCGGCTCTTACTATTCTTACTGTTCTTGCGTATGCAGTGACTGCAAAGGCTTCCAAAAATTTGGACGCACTACAATGCTCCTTGGAAGAGAAGTAGAAGAAGGCCTTATGATTTTTTTTTTCTCATTATTAGGAAGTGGGTCTCCCATACTGTTATTGCTTATGTAGTGAATGCAACGGCTGCCAAAAATTTGGAGGCACTTCAATGCCCCTTGCAAGAATTTTAGAGGAGGGCCTAATGAAAAAAATGTTTCCATTATTAGGAAGTGGGTCTCCCATACTGTTATTGCCTATACATTGAATGCAAGGACTGCCAAAAATTTGGAGGCACTCCAATGCCCCTTGCAAGAGAAGTAGATATGGTGATATGGTAGATATGGTGGTGATATGGTGGTGGAGGATGAGGATGCGGAGAAGGAGGAGGACAAGAGCAAATAGACAAAATCAGGAAGCGTATACCCGTGTCTGGGTGTGAAGAGGTGCATGGGAATACACCTCCCAAGAAAAGACACTGTATTTGAGTTGATGATACGCTGCTATCATTCGGTGGTATTGAGAAGTCTGGCTCAATCCAACCCTTGTTCATTTTTATAATAGTCAGCCTGCCAGCACTTTCAGTTGACAGGCGGATGTGCCTATCAGTTATAATTCCCCCAGAGACACTAAAAACCCTCTCTGACAAAACGCTAGCGGCAGGGCAGGCCAGGACCTCCAAGGCGTAGAGAGCCAGTTCATGCCATGTGTCCAGCTTGGATACCCAATAATTATAAGGCAGAGATAAGGCAGAGAGGAATCACAGAGGACGTTGGTACGGTCAGCAAGGTACTCCCTCAGCATCTTCCCAAACTTTTCCCTCCTTGTGCGATTACCCCGCTCATCAGGGCTTGTGCGATGGTAGGGTCTGAGAAAACTGTCCCAGAACTTTGACTGTGTTCCCCTGCCTCTGCTGCATTGGATTTCTGTCTCTCTTGCCTGTACTCCTTGGTTGTCCAACAAACTGTGACCTCTGCCGTCAGCGTTTTCAGATGGGAATTTTTTTAATAATTCCGCAACAAGGCCCTTCTGGTACTGCCACATTTTAGTAGACCTCTCCACTGTGGGAATAAGAGATAGAAAGTTCTCTTTATGGCGTGGGTCTAGAAGTGTCACCAACCAGTAATGACTGTCACCTAAAATTTGGAGAACGCGAGGGTCACGGGAAGGGCAGCATAACAAACACAGCCATGTGTGCCAGACTGCTAACAGGCAAGACTTCCGTGTCCTCACCAAGAGGACGACTGACCATGCTGACCTCCTCATCCCTCTCCTCAGGCCATCCACGCTTAACAGACGGTATGACAGTTGTGCAGGTAGTACCGTCTACAGCGCATGAAACTAGCTCCTGTTCTTCCTCCTCCTCTTCCTCATTGTCACCCAATCCACGTTGGGATGAGAGGAGGCTGGGCTGTATGGAATCATCCTGTATGGTTCCTTGCTCCATCTCATCGTGCTCTGCCTGCAATGCATCCTCTTTAATTGTGAGCAGCAAGCATTTCAGAAGACAGAGAAGCGGGATGGTAACGCTAATTATGGCGTCATCGCCGCTCACAATCTTGGTGGAGTCCTCAAAGTTTTGGAGGATGGCACAGATGTCTGACATCAATGCCCACTCCTGAGGTCTTATGTGGGGAGGCTGACCTGAATACCATTGGCCATGTTGATGCTGGTAGTCAATAACTGCCCTCTGCTGCTCACAAATCCTTCCCAACATCTGCAACGTTGAGTTCCAACGCGTGGGGACATCACACACCAGTCGGTGAGCTAGAAGCTGCAAACGCTGCTGAAGCACAGCAAGGGTGGCGGAAGCTGTAGCTGAATTTCTAAATTGGGCACACACGCGGTGTACTTTGACAAGCAGATCCGGGTAGGTTTTGAGAAACCGCTGAACCACGAGGTTAAACACATGGGCCAGGCATTGTACGCGTGTGAGCTTGCTACAGTGCCGCCACCAGGTTTTGTCCATTATCACACATGACCATGCCTGGCTGTAGGTTCAGCGGTGTCAGCCACAGATCTGCCTGCTCTTTCAGAGCTGTCCACAAGTCTTCAGTGGTGTGCGATTTGTTATCTAAGCATATTAGCTTCAGCACAGCCTGCTGCCGCTTGCTGATGTGGTCATTTCGGAGATGGAGGCTGTAGAGAAGGAGGAGGTGCAGGAGCTGTAGAATGTGGGGGCAACCCTGATTGACCCAGGGCCCGCAATCCCCGGCATCGGGAGGACGTGTTCCATCCCAAGGTCCAACTGGGTTCCAGCTTCCACTATATTAACCCAGTGTGCCGTCAGCGAGATGTACCTTCCCTGCCCACAAGCACTTGTCCACGTGTCTGTGGTTAGGTGGACCTTCCCAGTAACTGCGTTGTTCAGGGCACGGCTAATGTTCCGGGACACGAGCTTGTGTAATACGAAGACGGCAAACGGGGAGAAATAGTGGCGGCTCGGGACAGAGTCCCGAGAGATGGCCGCCACCATTAGGTTGCGGAAAGCTTCTGTCTCCACAAGCCTAAAAGGCAACATTTTGAGCGCAAACATTTGCAGAGAGTTTAGTAGCGTGGCCTGTGGGGCGTTAGCTGCGTATTTGCGCTTGCGTTCCAAGGACCGGGGTAGGGATAACTGAACGCTGGGACAAGGACGTGGTTGCTGATGGTGCTAGTTGAGAGTGTGCAACGAGAGGTGCAAGGCGGGAGACATCTTTGCATGATCCATTGGCGTGCACGCACAACAGCGGAACAAGCAGTGGTGTCACCCGCAGACCATGTTTCTGGACCCTAGTGTTCGGCCCACTAAGTCAGGTGCTATGCTGTCATGTGCCTGATCATGCTGGTGGTGTTCAGGCTGCTAGTTTTGCTACCCCTGCTGATGCTGGCCTGGCAGATGGTTCAAATGGCCTTTTTGGGGTTATCTGCAGTCTTTAAAAAAAAAAACAGACTCGGGAAGACCTTAGTTATACTGGCAACTTTTGTCGTGTTGGTGTTCCGGGGAATGGTTGCCGCCTTGTGTCTGTGGCCACCACACTGTTTGTTCCTGCCTGTTGTGGTGCTACGCCTCCCTCCCCCTGTGTGCTTCCTTCCCTTGCTCTGTATGTCCCCCTGCCGGGTTGGGGCAGTTATTATATCATCCACAACCTCATCTTCCACTTCCGCACCCTGGTCTTCCTCCTGACTTTCTGGCAATTGTGTCTCATCATCATCCACCTCTTGGGACAGTAATTGCACTTTCCCACTGTTGACTTTCCTGTGACCATCGCTGCTCCTCTTGCCCCGCTAGGTCCGAATCTATAAATGGAAAAGAACAGATCTTCGGCGTGTCCAAGCGTGGGATCAGTTGTCTCCAGGCACTCGGCATGGTGGGAGGAAGGAGGATCAGGGTGAGGAATATGCGGTCCAGACTCACGGCTACTGAGACTTGACAGTGTGGAAGACAAGATGGTGGTGGCAAAGTGACTGGAAGAATTATCTGCTATCTAGCCAACAACATTTTGACACTGCTCTGCGTTCAATAGTGGTGTGCTGCTGTCCCCTAGCAATTAGAACAGGAAGGTCAAGCGACAAGATGTTGGTGTTTGTTGTGGCACAATTTCAGCTTCACACGGCCTCGGCATACACCATCACCATCACGTCCACTTACCTGTCCCTTGCCCATTTTAAGTGGAGGATAATATTTTCCACATTCACTACAAATGGCTGGATTTGTACCGCAGGTATATGTGATACGTCTGACGGACACCCACGGTTTTAATAGCGGCCCTATAGTTTACTATTCTTGGAGACCACATGTGAATGGCTTCACTGACACACTGCTACAAACTTTAAATGGAGGATAATATTTTCCGCGTTCACTACAAATGGCTGGATTTGTACCGCAGTTATATGTGATACGTCTGATGGTGGAAAAGATCTGGCTGTATTCTGCAGTGCTAACAAGCAAATGGAACACTAAAATGATGTACTCTGTGTTGCTTTTTAAGCAAATAATCAGGATTAAGATAAAAAAAAAATTAGCCCTGGCCCCTGATATCTGGGGCTAGGTCTACGGATATCAGTAACAGCAGGAGCAGACAGAACGTGCAATGGACCCTCTTGTGCTGTATACACTGCCACAAACTCTGCCTGCCTAACTCCTGCTATCACCTTCACCATTGAATATATGCAGGTGGATTAGTCCTCAGAAGGACTGTTAGATCAGATGGATATATTGATATGTTGTGGAATACCTATACTAACTAATAAACAAGCAAATCTCTCCCTCACTCAGCAGCAGCTCCCCCTACACTGCCTGATTCCGGGATAAACTGTGATGAGCATGGGGTCAACAGGTCTTATATAGACTCCATGACACTATGCGCCAACCAATCACTGTAATGCAACAACCAACACGGCTACGGTATTACAGTGTGTGGCAGACAATCCCTGCATGTTCATTGGCTCTCTAAAGAGCACCAAACATGCAGGGCGGGGACCCGACCATGGTCCTGTACGGTCAGACACGGCCATTACACAGTACACAGCAGGGGCACATATCTAAGATTATTTCAGCACAGGAACATTTTATTTAATCACATCCAATTGTGGAAATTATTATTATTCCAAGATCTATTGATGGAAATCAACTTTGTTCATGGGAAAACCCCTTTAACTAGTCTATATGGAAACTGAACTCCCACATGTCCAAGTTCTCCATAATCGATTCCGATCCACTTGGATTGTACTGCCTCTTGTTAAAGAATAGCGCTCAGCCTCAATGGAAGATACCTAGCTGCCATTATTTTTTTATCCCCAGGCAGGATCTGCTCAGGATTGAGTTTCTAAATGTTTGGATACAAAATGCAAATATTTTCTTAAAAAAAAATTATTTAGTCTTCAGATTTTTAATACGTCTTAGTGTCCTTCCTAACGGTAGTGAAATTAATTTTTTGGATTTTTTGGGGGGCAGCATCTGGGGTAGATTTCCCTGGTAGGACCCTGTGCAGGGTAACACAGAAAAAGAAAAAATGTTGTAACTTATGAAAAAAAATTTTGGTATTCTGTTAACGCAATATTCTTTAACAAAATATAAAATTTTTGGATAAATAATGAATATTCTTTTAAGTTGGATGAAGTTCCCCAGTAGAAACCTGCATAGGATTGGGCCTCTGCCCAGGACTGGGAACACAAAAAGCTCTTTACTTCTACTCTCTGTATTCACGATGAAATGAATATCAGGAAGCTCGGGAGCCATATTAACAAACATATTGTGCTCCCTCCACATTACACCTACAGAAACTTCTCTGACCTCCCGTTCTACATCCACAGATATAACGGCTCCCGTTCTTCTGGGGAGGATTTCTACAATATTTTGGAGGAGTCTGTGGGATTTTTGCCCCTTCATCCAGAAGAGCATTTGTGAGGTCAGACCCTGATGTTGGGGAGAAGCCGGGCTCACAATTTCCGTGGCGTTGGATGGGGCTGAGGTCCAGGCTCTGTGCAGCCGCTCAGGTTCTTCCCCCCTTGTCTGTATGGAGCTTGTGCACTGGGCACAGTCATGGGGAGCAGTAAAGGGTCTTCCCCAAACTGTTCCCACAAAGCTGGAAACTGCAATTATCAACAACATCTTGTGCTAAAGTATTAAGATTTCCCTTCATTGGAACTAAGGGGCCGAGGCCGATAACAAGCCCACAGCATCAGCTTCCTCCACCGTCTGTACAGTGGGCACAATGCAGTCACGGGGTAACGTCCTCCTGGAATCAGCAAACCCAGACTCCTCCATCAGATGTAGATAGAGAAGTGCGATCCGTCACTGCACAGGACACGTCTCCTCCAGAGCCCAGTGGTGGCGGCTTTACACCGCTCCATCCGACGCTCGGCATTGTGCTTGGTGATGTACGGCTGCATGCAGCTGCTCGGCCATGAAGCTCCCTGCGGGGGCGCAGTGTTTGTGTTGATGTTATACCAGAGGATTCTGTAGTTATGGAGTCAGCAGGGCGGTTGTGACTTTTCTGCCCTCTGCTCCTCAGCACTCGGCCCCCCGCTCTGTAACGTTATAGGGTCTCCACTTCATGGCTGAGTTGCTGCGGTTCCTTCCACTTATTAATGATATCACTCACAGGCGATGGGTGAAGATTTAGGAGGAAGAAATGTAATGAATGGACTTGTTACCCCGGTGGCTCCTATTAAAGGACCGTGCTGGTGTCAATGAGCTCTGCACCACCGGCCGGTCTGTCACATGTTACTACAGGCAGAAGGCATGGCGGGGGGCCGGAGGTTATACACCAGGGGGAGGGGCGAAGGTTATACATCCAGGGCAAGGTGCCAGATGTTATGCAAAAAGGGCCGAATCGTATACACCGGAAACAGTGGGGCTGGATGTTATATACTTGGGTGTAAAGAGGCTGGATGTTATATACCGGGGGCAATGTGGCCGGATAATATACACCAGGGGACAGATGTTATACACTTATACACTAGGGGGCGAGGGGCCAGATGTTATACATGTGGGCGAGGGGCTGGATGTTATACACTTATACACCGGGGGGGGGGGGGAAGGAGCCGGATGTTATACACCTGGGGGGTGAAGGGCCGGAAGTTATACACAGGGGCGGGGGGGCTGGATGTTATACACCGGGGGTGAAGGGCCGAATGTTATACACGGGGGGGACGAGGGGCTGGATGTTATAGACAGGGAGTGCGTGGGGCCAGATTTTATACGTGGGGGGGGCAAGAGATCAGATGTTATACACCGGGGGCAGAGGGGCCGGATGTTATACACCGGGGGCAGAGGGGCCGGATGTTATACACCGGGGGCAGAGGGGCCGGATGTTATACACCGGGGGCAGAGGGGCCGGATGTTATACACCGGGGGCAGAGGGGCCGGATGTTATACAAGGGGGTGAGGGGCTGGATGTTATACACTTATACACCGGGGGGGACGAGGGGCCGGATGTTATACACAGGGGGAGGTGAGGTGAGGGGCCGGATGTTATACATGGGGGGGGCGAGGGGCCGGATGCTATACACCTGAGGGGTGAAGGGCTGGATGTTATACACAGGGGTGCTGGATGTTATACACTGGGGGGTGAAGGGCCGAATGTTATACACAGGGGGGACGAACGGCTGGATGTTATACACAGGGAGTGCGAGGGGCCGGATTTTATACATGGGGGGGCGAGAGACCAGATGTTATACACCGGGGGCAGAGGGGCCGGATGTTATACATGGGGCGAGGGGCTGGATGTTATACACTTATACACCGGGGAGGGCGAGGGGCCGGATGTTATACACCAGGGGGTGAAGGGCGAATGTTATACACGGGGGGGACGAGGGGCCGGATCTTATACACAGGGGGGAGCGAGGGGCCGGATGTTATGCACAGTGGGGAGCGAGGGGCCGGATGTTATGCACGGGGGGGGCGAGGGGCCAGATGTTATACACGGGGGGGCGAGGGGCCGGATGCTATACACTGGGTGGTGAGGGGCGCATGGTATACACCGGAGTTTATGGGGCCAGATGTTATGTTAGGTACACTATGCATTTGTATATTTATCGGTAATAAATGGTTACACTCACTGATCTAACACAAATTTAATAAAAAGAACACAGAAAATACACAAAACTTTGTGCGATAACTCAAAGATACAAAAACCAAATCTGACACTTTTACTAGTTTTAAATCTAAAAAAAACAAGAAAACATTTGGTTCCGCAGCTCCACAGAGGGGATCGGTCGTCTTCCGGTATGTTAACACTGGTGGAAGTAAAAGCGTGTAAGCAGAATACAAGCCGTGTGAACTGTGCATTGTGGACATGATATTAATGCATGTAGCTCCCACCTATGTATGTGAACCTAGGGATTGTTCTGGACATCTCATCAGTAACTGCTGACAACAGAGAACAATAGCTGATATTCTACTACACAGCCTGAGGATATAAGAACCGTAAGGGTCCCCTTTAAATGTGCTGGAAAAATAAGAATTAAAAATGAATCTTTTGGTCCAGCAGTTTTTGGCCGCTCTGAAGTGACACATGACACCTGAAAGTACTCAATCTATTTCCTGCACACAATGGAATCCAGAGCGTTCCCTTCTCCGGCCCGACCCGGCAGAAAGGATGACAGCGCGTTTCGCATCCGTGGGCAGATGATGGCAGTGTGCTTGTGATGTGCATTCTCCTCCACCTACACACGAAGCCCCCAAACATCCTGCCGGTAATGAGCTCAATGCTCCGACTAGTAAACAAGCGTGAAGATTGAGGGGGCTGAAAATGAGACATCCAGCCAGTGCACAGTCACAACAAGCGGCCCACTCACTCCGGGGATCAGGCTCTTCCTTCTTCCATGGAGGCATCACCTTAATGTAACCTTCTTGTTTTCCTTTTTCCTTTCCGGATTTATTAACAGGCTAAAAATGGCATCCCAGTCCTGCGGTAGGCGCTCTGCAAAGGGAGGGGGCAAAAAAGAGACAATGTGAAAGAGATGATCACATGGACTGAGTGGGCCCGTCTATTAATAACATGATGTCTGTATTAGGAGGGAGGCCTCCTTATGAGGCCACGTCACTTATTAGCTGATGGTGTAGGTGTCATTGGCACAGAGTGAGCGCCACCGCAGCTACACACATCCGATTAGGAACTTTAGCCCCTAAAAGGGGACCCATCACTGTTCCTAAGACATCTATTTTAGAAAATACTTGTATTCCCCAGGAAATACCAATTCTGGAACATCTTTTATTATATCTCTGTATTGTGCCGTTTCTCTGTTATTCCTCCTGGAAATGTTCAAAAAAATTAGGAACTTTAGCCCCTAAAAGGGGACCCATCACTGTTCCTAAGAAATCTATTTTAGAATATACTTGTATTCCCCAGGAAATACAAATTCTGGAACATCTTTTATTATATCTCTGCATTGTGCCGTTTCTCTGTTATTCCTAATGGAAATGTGCAAATAAATAGACAACTAGGTGTTACTAGCTGGAGGTGGTATCTCCACACAGTATGACACTGTCCAATCAGTGATGACAATGTCACTCTGTAGGGACATGCCCCATTGACAAAGCGGTACATTAATTTATGCAGGCTCAAGAGGAATAACAGAAGAATGGTAAAATACAGTCATAGGAAAAAATGCTCCTGAATCTTTATTTCTTGGAGAATACAATTATTTAATACATTTGACTTGAGAAAGTCAAGAAATAAATTATAGCTCCACTTTAACCCCTTCCTATTAACTCATCTTTTCATGATCCATCCATTTTTTATTTTTCAGTCAACATAAACGTGCTGGTTTTTTTTTTTGCAAGAAGAGTTGTAGTTTTGTCATCAATCATGTTACAGAGGAATGTAATGAAAATGGAAAAAAAATCTTTGTGGAGTGAAACTGAAAACAAAACATGAGAAAAAACACGTGGGCATGCTCTGTGATTTGTACAGGTAAAGGGTGAGGAGGTGAGCTGTGACATCACCTATTATGAATGACGGATCCTGTGTTATCCACTGTATATAGAGGTGTTATCAGTCATTTTACAGGAGGAGGAGGAGGTGAGCTGTGACATCACCTATTATGAATGATGGATCCCGTGTTATCTACTGTATATAGAGGTATTATCAGTCATTGTACAGGAGGAGGTGAGCTGTGACATCACCTATTGTGAATGACGGATCCTGTGTTATCTACTGTATATAGAGGTGTTATCAGTCATTGTACAGGAGGAGGAGGAGGAGAGCTGTGACATCACCTATTATGAATGACGGATCCTGTGTTATCTACTGTATATAGAGGTGTTATCAGTCATTGTACAGGAGGAGGAGGTGAGCTGTGACATCACCTATTATGAATGGTGGATCCTGTATTATCTACTGTATATAGAGGTGTTATCAGTCATTGTACAGGAGGAGGAGGAGAAGAGTTGTGACAGCACCTATTGTGAATGACGGATCCTGTGTTATCTACTGTATATAGAGGTGTTATCAGTCATTGTACAGGAGGAGGAGGAGGTGAGCTGTGACATCATCTATTGTGAATGACGAATCCTGTGTTATCTACTGTATATAGAGGTGTTATCAGTCATTTTACAGGAGGAGGAGGAGGTGAGCTGTGACATCACCTATTATGAATGATGGATCCTGTGTTATCTACTGTATATAGAGGTTTTATCAGTCATTGCACAGGAGGAGGAGGTGAGTTGTGATATCTAATCTGACTGGCGGATCCTGTGTTATCTACTGTATATAGAGGTGTTATCAGTCATTGTACAGGAAGAGGAGGTGAGCTGTGACATCACCTATTGTGAATGGTGGATCCTGTGTTATCTACTGTATATAGAGGTGTTATCAGTCATCGTACAGAAGGAGGAGGTGAGCTGTGACATCACCTATTATGAATGGTGGATCCTGTGTTATCTACTGTATATAGAGGTGTTATCAGTCATTGTACAGGAGGAGGAGGAGGTGAGTTGTGATATCTAATCTGACTGGCGGATCCTGTGTTATCTACTGTATATAGAGGTGTTATCAGTCATTGTACAGGAGGAGGAGGAGGTGAGCTGTGACATCACCTATTGTGAATGGTGGATCCTGTGTTATCTAATGTATATAGAGGTGCTATCAGTCATTGTACAGGAGGAGGAGGTGAGCTGTGACATCAGCTATTGTGAATGGTGGATCCTGTGTTATCTACTGTATATAGAGGTGTTATCAGTCATTGTACAGGAGAAGGAGGTGAGCTGTGACATCACCTATTGTGAATGGTGGATCCTGTGTTATCTACTGTATATAGAGGTGTTATCAGTCATTGTACAGGAGGAGGAGGAGGTGAGCTGTGACATCACCTATTGTAAATGGTGGATCCTGTGTTATCTACTGTATATAGAGGTGTTATTAGTCACTGTACAGGAGGAGGTGAGCTGTGACATCATATATTGTGAATGGTTGATCCTGTGTTATCTAATGTATATAGAGGTGTTATCAGTCATTGTACAGTAGGACGAGGTGAGGGGCACTCTGTCTGCTTGGAGAAAGTCAGGTTCAATCCTCAGAGGAGATCATACTTCTTTACCATGAGAACTATTAATCTGTGAAATAGCCGACCCTCAGGAGCTGGTCACAGCGGAAACATTCGATGGTTTCATAAAATGGCTTAGATGCTTTTTAACAAGAAAATAACATAAATAATGATGAAAATGTGTAAAGTTCTTCACTGAATTTTAGGTCCAGTGGATCGACACATTGGAATAGGAGGGAAAGATTAGCTCTTTTGGGGCGGACTGGATCATGCATTGTGGTTATGCACATCCACATTCCCTTTATCATTTCCCATCACTAAGTTGAACTTGATGGACATGTATGTGTCTTTTTTTCCACCATATTAACTATGTAACGATATAAAAGAAATATGCACTGATGCCTCAGCAAAAGCTAGGAGGAATAGAAGTAGACTTGAAAACAATAAGGTATTTGTATATTTTCATAACTGTGGGACAATATATACAGTATAATCGTCGAGCTCTTTAATTACAAAATATTGAATATTGTCGTAGACCATACTAGGAGTTAAGTATTGGCATTTAAATAACATGGTGCTACATAACCGGCGATGGCTCCTGCTGTTTCGGGTTTATATAAATAATATAACGCAGCATCTCGTGGCTCTTCCTCCAACCACACAATTCCGATTCCATGTCTTCTATTCCAAGGAGGGAAAACAAGATTTCTCTCCAAGACAAAAAGTGATTTCCTCTCTATTTTTTTTTGTTCCTTCCTATGCAAATGAAAACAAATGTCTACAAACTAAGGTTAAATACTTTATGCTTTATTATATTATTTAGATGCTTTGAATTCGTATTTATGGCACTTTACAACTTTATTAGGCAGTGGAAATCCAATACCTGTTTTAGCACATGGACAAACACTGATCATTATCAAACCTCCATTATCATTGGGCGAACCAGGTGATATGAAGCATTACACAATTCCACTGAAGTCAATGAGTGTTGTCACCCAAAAAAGAAGGCTCCAGTGTTTGTTACGTCTCCACATACTTGAGCCAACTAACCATCCCTTCATTGCTAATAAGGCAGTTCCTCTGGGGCGGGCAGTTCTGCTCAGGTTCTCACCCCCCATAAGTAAATGTAGATCCCCAAAATCTGCTTCTCTAGTATGCACACCCTTTCTCTAAGCTGACCCTATTCACAGCAGGGGGTTGTCTACTTTCTGAGAGAAGTCCTAAACTCCTTGTCCAGAGGCCATACTCTCAGTTTCATGAGCTCAATCTCAAAGTCCTACAATTCTAGTGAATGCCTCTTCTTTGGGAATTAAAATATTGCAGAAACAGACTCAAATCCTGGATTGTCATGGGCTTTACTGTTTGAGATCTCAAATGCTGTATAATCCATTGATTCAACCCCAATTCTATCAAATTGTATCTTATATA
Organism: Phyllobates terribilis; assembly: GCF_046119375.1. NCBI lineage: Eukaryota > Metazoa > Chordata > Amphibia > Anura > Dendrobatidae > Phyllobates > Phyllobates terribilis. The sequence continues at coordinate 63,271,321 of NW_027362763.1, read as the reverse complement.
TGTTACCAACTTCATCACTCTCATACACCCCAAGTTTTAGATCTCTGGAGCCCAAGTGTTGTGTCTCACTTGTTGAGGTGGATTCTCTAAGCTATAGGTCTGGACAGCCTAGGACCAGAAGTGTTGGTGCAGGTTGGAAGAGAAGAGCTAGATACGCTGGATGGCAATTGAAGCAACATAGAACGGTAGGGTTGGATATGCTGGATGGCACCTTGAACAGCATGGAATAGCAGAGAAGATCTGCTAGTCAGTACCTGAAGCAGAATGGAACAGCGGAATTGGATGTCCTTGATGGCACCTAGAGCAGTATAAAACAGCAGAGCTGGATATGTCAGAAAACTGACGTGAAGCCTATGAAGCAGAGTGCAGTGGGATGAAAAGAGCTTAGTATATCAGGAGATATGGGGAAGAGTTCAGTGGTACAGCAGAGCTGGATATGTCAGAAAATTGACTTGAAGCTAATGAAGCAGAGGACAGTGGTACAGCAGAGTTTAGTATGTCAAGAGATTTACTCAAAGGTTATGGGGATGAGTTCAGTGGTACAGCAGAGCTGGTTATGTTAGAAAATTGACTTGAAGCTAATGAAGCAGAGCACAGTGGTACAGCAGAGTTTAGTATGTCAAGAGATTTACTCAAAGGTTATGGGGATGAGTTCAGTGGTACAGCCGAGCTGGATATGTCAGAAAATTGACTTGAAGCTAACGAAGCAGAGTACAGTGGCATGGCAGAGCTTGGTATGTCAGGAGCTTTACTCAATGCATACTTCGCACAGTCCAGTGGTACAGCAGAGCTGGAGATGTCGGGAGGCAAACTTGAAAAAAAAAAAAACCCAGCGGTGTTGTAGCAGTGAGGATATCAAAGTAACTGAACAAGTGGTATGCTACCACCTGAGCCAGCTTAAAAACCAAAAGACTGTGATATGAGAGGTGCGCCATGGGTTACACCATTGTAACCTGACATGTACATGAGCAGATAGAGCCCTTTGCCAGAGAAAGAGGATGGAGAACCCGGCGCTGGAGCTGGAACAGGTGAATAACACTAAGAATGAGTGCACTGTTTTTCTGGAAGACCAAAACAAAGGGGAACATGAAGTACTAGATACTAAGAGTCCCAAATATTTTCTAATTGTAAGATTACCGAGGTTTTGTAAAGCATTAATAAAAAAAAGACGTTAGTTTCGGCAGGAATCTGCCCTGGGAAAATTATGATATTGTATTATTTTCATACACATACATCTTGGGCCCATCACAGAAGATGATTCGGAGGACCACCTTCCATCTATAAGCAATCTTAAATCTTTGTTTTAATCACTGTATACATAGGACATATCATCAATAAGTCCTAAAAACTTACTTATGAATCAACGCAAAATAAATTGACCCCTGTGACAAACTATTGGCTCCAAAGAGGAGACACAAATCCATAATAACTGCTGTCCCGTGGAGTCTGCAGACACTACAGAAGACGAGCACTCTAAGAATAATACATGAATATTCAATGTTTACATAAGGATTTTCTATGGTTTCGCCTCAATATTATAAAGGAAAACATATGTCTGTTGGGTTTACGTGAGGTCTCCGCATTGGACACTATTGAGTTACTTGGTATCACCTGCGCTATGGTTTCTGCCAGGCAGCCCACATAGAAGCCCGTCCTGTAGGAACTTATATTATAATACACAAGATTTATGTCTCAATTTATTTTAACACCTTTTCTTAATCTGGAAATCAGTTGCTCCCAATGGCAACATTCGAGCCTGATATTCAGCAGTCTTCTCCAGTTTATACATGGTCGAGTAACCAGAGAAAGTTTGGATTCCGGATGGGTGGTCCTCCTGCCTTTGTTTTGGAAAGTTTTTTTGGCAAACAGATGAAAATAAAATGGCGGAGTGGGCTTGTGGGATATCAAATAAAACAGGCTTCCAACAGGAGCTGTAAATTGTACAATTACCGGGAGGCGGTAGGTGCACATGTGCAAAGCTCTCTGCTTCTAATGTGATTTATACTTTTACTGCTCATGAGATTTGGAACACCTACTTCTGCCAGGAAATTTTCCTCTAAAATTATCACATTAAAAAAAGCTTAAATATCCAAAGCATCTATATACAGTAACACAGGGACTACCTGTTATAAACCTTTAAGACTTGATTCACGGTTGGCAAAAGGATTCAACTATCGGCTGTCCTCCATGACTGAGAGGAACAGTTGCCATGATTTTTAGGATCTACATTCCGATATTCTAGCAATCATGAAACTAGTGTGATACCAGAATTTTGATCATTATTATTTTTTTTTTTTAGGAATTTAGAGATCTGAATTTCCACAGTTCAGTCCAATTAAAGGTGTTGCTCAATGTTTTTCTAGTAACTATGCCATCCTTTTCCATAGGCTATGTAGGGTGTTGCAGCTTACCCCCATTATAACCAAATCACATACAGCCTAAAGACTCCATACTCTTATGCAACCTCTTCAAAAGGGAGTCTGTCGGCACAGAATGACTGTTTAAACCAAGCATTGATTCACACTTGCCATGACCAAACACCTTCCAATCTCCTTGTTTTCCATTTATCTCCATCCTCCTCTTCCTTGATTGACAGCTCTGGCTTTACAGGAGCTACAGAATGGTGAATATTGATGGAAAACAAGTAGATGAGGAGCACTGAGATGCTCAGCATCTCAAGGGTTTACTGGGCACCTGAGACTGGCGTGACCAGCCATTTTGTGTCGACTGTCTTCCTTTAACACCAAAGGCCAAACTAAGGCCCTACCCGAGTCTTGTTTAGAAAGTGACAATTATAAAAGTAAACAAGAATAATAAGTATTTGTGGGGAGAAATTTTGGGGGATGTCATACCATGATGGCTTGTGAGGATTCATACTCTGTGTGGGCAACTATTAGGGCCATCATACTGTGTTGGGGGCTCTTATACTTTGTATTGGAAGCTGTAGGGACATAATACTGGGTGGGGGGGCTTTAGCCATCATCATACTGTGAGCAGGGTGGTGTGGTGTCATCGAAATGTGTGGGATGCTCTATTGGACATCATATTACGTATGAAGAGCTGTTGGGGCATCATACTGTATGAAGACCACCATACTGTGTGGGAGCCGTCACACTGTGCGAGAGGGCTTCGGGGTCCATCATACTGTGTTGGGGGCTGTGAGGACTAAAAAAAACTATGTGTGGGCCACTATTAGGGCCATCATACTGTGTTGGGGGGGCTATTATACTTTGTATTAGGAGCAGTGGGGACATCATAATGTTGCAGGGTGGTGTGGAGCCATCAAAGTGTGTGGGAGTTCTGTGTTTGGGTAGATGTGTGGTCATAATATTGTGTGAGGACCATCATACTGTATGGGGGCCCTTATACTGTTGTGGGGGTCTGAGCGGTCCATAATACTGTGTGTGAAGCTGTGGGGTCAATCATACTGAGTGGGGAGATATGTGGTCCATCATATTGAGCGTGTGTGGAAGGGTTGTGGGGACATCATACTGCTTGAGGAGCACTACAGGCAGTATAATGTGTGGGGTGACTGGTGGTATCATACTGTGAGGGGGGCTGTAGGGGCATCATAATATGCGAGGAGGGTTGTGAAGGCAGCATACTGTGTGGGAGGGTTGTGGGCACATGATACTGTGTACAGCAACTGTGGGGACATCAAACGGTTTAGGGCCGACTAACAGGAGAATCTAATTTTAAACATTATAAAAAGCGGTAAATTATATGGTGTAAGAACATGTAAGAATATAGGTTACAATAAGTCCGACTGACATATTTTAGCAAAAGCAGCGAGTCAAGAGACTTAGTTCTGCTCAATGTTAGGCGATAAAATAATTATATAAAACAATAATATGTTTATATTAATATTGAGTCAAATTAATTTCAGCCCATTGATTCGGCCCTCCACAACAGTCATGATCATGGAAATGAATTGCCCATCACTGCTATAGACAACCCTTTTAAGTAGGAAAAACCATCTAAAGGACGTTTCAAGATGTCTTCTCTTTGTTTTTCCTTGCTCTTACAGTATACTTTTTGTAATTTCCTTTTGCATGAATAGCAATAAAGATTTTTTTTTTCACTCCTTTTCTGAATTTGGGGACCCATTTATTCGTGGATTTAAAATTAGATTTTTTTTTCTTTGTACATCGGCTTTCCAATTTTTACATCTGACTTGTAACAAAAGCCAAAGATATTCTCCCAAAAAAGAGAGCCTTTCTGGGTTTTTGGCTGGTTTCCCACTGCATTCTATCCAAGTTTACTATAATTTACCTTCCATTCATTGTGTTCATTGAAGTTCAAGGTTCGTTCTCATTCTTCTGTTTTTCTTTCCGTTCTTCACCTGACCCATCGTGGCTGACATTTATCACAACGCTATACACGTAATTAATACAATAACGATCTTCATCTTGTGACATCTCAACCATGTGATAATGAGTCACTCTGTCTTATAAAACACATGGTGATAATGCGTCAACTTCAGTAATATCGAAATTCAGAATAAAGACTTGTAGCATGAAAGCTTCTTCTTCCGAAGATGAAAAGGCCGCTTCAATGTGTGTGGGCTACTGATCTAATTAGGGAAAATGAGGACAAATGTCATTCATTGAAATCAAAGAACGATGATGGCTGGTCCTGATTAGCCCACCCCAAGTACAAACGGGTTACTGTGTGTCTGCGACGCACAACACTTCTCTCATCTTCATTCCAGATTCCATTGGATGGAACTTATCTGAGAAGATCGATAAAATCTGCGGCACACACTGGTAAACATTACGGGACGTTATGAGAGGACCAGCTGATCTACAGAACACTAGGTATAACATGCTGGAGGTTAGACAATCCCATAAAATAAACGTCTGGTAGGAAATAAAAATAACTTTTACAACATTATTAACTTCTTCCTCTTTGGGAGCCAAACTCCAGCATTCTTCTCCGTTTTAAACAGAGCCTTTAGAAGTCGTGTGGATTTGTTTGCCTGAATTAACCACAACGGCTTCTATTTCCAAAGTGATTTTTTTTTTTTGTTATAGGGGTTCTATAATTTGGCATATTGGATATAGCTGAACACCAAACATGCAAAAGTGTCTATGAATTTAACCCTGGGTCAACCATCTTCGTTACAGAGACTCAGGATTTTTTTATGATCACGTAATGGTTGTAGAAGCTATGTTTGGTAGTGGTAGAACCAGGACAAAAACACATGTGGTCTTTTTTTTACCTTTCCCTCTTGGCTCAAAAGATCCCAAGATGCTTGGCATGAGATGACCAGCTTTGAAAGACAAGATAATTTTGTGATACTCTGTTGGGAGATGTTTATGGTATAAAAGTTTCTCTATGTGGCCACTCAGTAGTTCTGATGTGTCTGGTAGCTGGTCGATGGTTTTGAATTTATATTGCAAGACATTGGAGTCCTCAAAAAAAAAAACCTGTCTCCATGAAAATGAAGACCAAACTGCAGCCAGAGTGTTATAGAGCCACCAGCATAAGAAATAAAGCATAACAGCTTTTTTTCAGCCCAAAACTTCTAAACATATAATAAACCAAAGAGTCCTTTTTGTCAGAGTAGGCACAGTACATTAACACGGTTGTACTCACATCACAGCACGGGCATTAGTTATCGCACGCACAGTCTGGAAATCAACACTGGCTTCTCTTCAGCTCCACTATCACAGCTAAGTGTTCACCTCACATATACACACATATCACTCTGTCTGTAATGACTCTATATAATAGATCCCTCTGTGTGTAATGACTCTATATAATAGATCCCTCTGTCTGTAATGACTCTATATAATATATGAGTTTCACTTTTTGTATTGAAGAACTGAAATAAATTAACTTTTTGATGATATTCTAATTTAGTGAGATGCACCTGTATATATAAACTTTTATATACACTGTGTTCTGAATTATTAGGCAAATGAGTATTTTGATCACATGATACTTTTTATTCATGTTGTCCTACTCCAAGCTGCATAGGCTTGAGAGCCAACTACCAATTAAGTAAATCTGGTGATTGCATCTCTGTAATGAGGAGGGGTGTTGACTAAGGACATCAACACCCTATATAAGGTGCGCTTAATTATTAGGCAACTTCCTTTCCTCTGGCAAAATGGGTCAGAAGAGAGATTTGACAGGCTCCGAAAAGTCCAAAATTGTGAGATGTCTTGCAGAGGGATGCAACAGTCTTCAAATTTCCAAACTTTTGACGCGTGATCACCGAACAATCAAGTGTTTCATGGCAAATAGCCAACAGGGTCGCAAGAAGCGTGTTGGCCAAAAAAGATGCAAAATAACTGTCCATGAATTGAGGAAAATCAAGCGTGAAGCTGCCAAGATGCCATTCACCACCAGTTTTGCCATATTTCAGAGCTGCAACGTTACTGGAGTATCAAAAAGCACACGGTGTGCGATACTCAGGGACATGGCCAAGGTAAGGAAGGCTGAAAAACGACCACATATGAACAAGAAACATAAGATAAAACTTCAAGAATGGTTCAAGAAATATCTTAAGACAGATTTTTCAAAGGTTTTATGGACTGATGAAATGAGATTGACTCGTGATGGGCCAGATGGATGGGCCAGAGGCTGGATCAGTAAAGGGCAGAGAGCTCCACTCCGACTCAGACGCCAGCAAGGTGGAGGTGGGGTACTGGTATGGGCTGGTATCATCAAAGATGAACTTGTGGGACCTTTTCGGGTTGAGGATGGAGTGAAGCTCAACTCCCAGACCTACTGCCAGTTTCTGGAAGACAACTTCTTCAAGCAGTGGTACAGGAAGAAGTCAGTATCGTTCAAGAAAAACATGATTTTCATGCAGGACAATGCTCCATCACATGCATCCAACTACTCCACAGCGTGGCTGGCCAGTAAAGGTCTAAAAGAAGAAAAAATAATGACATGGGCCCCTTGTTCACCTGATCTGAACCCCATAGAGAACCTATGGTCCATCATAAAATGTGAGATCTACAGGGAGGGAAAACATACACCTCTCGGAGCAGTGTCTGGGAGGCTGTGGTGGCTGCTGCACGCAATGTTGATCGAAAACAGATCAAGCAACTGACAGAATCTATGGATGGAAGGCTGTTGAGTGTCATCATAAAGAAAGGTGGCTATATTGATCACTAATTATTTGGGTTTTTGTTTTTGCATGTCAGAAATGTTTATTTCTAAATTTTGTGCACTGATATTGGTTTAGCTGCTGAAAATAAACAAGTGAGATGGGATTATATTTGTTTTTTATTAAGTTGCCTAATAATTCGGCACAGTAATAGTTACCCGCACAAACAGATATTCTCCTAAGATAGCCAAATCTAAAAAAAAAAACACTCCAACTTCCAAAAATATTAAGCTTGGATATTTATGAGTATTTTGGGTTGATTGAGAACATAGTTGTTGATCAATAATAAAAATAATCCTCTAAAATACAACTTCCTAATAATTCAGCACACAGTGTATATATAACTTTTACAGGCCACTATATACAGTTGTGCTCAAAAGTTTACATACCCTGGCAGAATTTTTGCTTTCTTGGACTTGTTTCAGAGAAGAGAATATGAATGATAACAAAAAAACAGCTTGAAGTCTTTTATGGTAGTTGTGGATGAGGTTCTTTATTTCCTCAGATGGTAAAACTGCCCATTCTTCTTGTCAAAAAGCCTCCAGTTCCTGTAAATTCCTGGGCTGCCTAGCATGAACTGCACTCTTGAGATCTCCCCAGAGTGGCTCAATGATATTGAGGTCAGGAGACTGAGATGGCCATTCCAGAACCTTCACTTTGTTCTGCTGTAGCCAATGTCGGGTCGACTTGGCCATGTGTTTTGGATCGTTGTCATGTTAGAAAGTCCAAGTATGTCCCATACGCAGCTTCTGGGCTGATGAGTGCAAATTTACCTCCAGTATTTGCTGATAACGTGCTGCATTCATCTTTCCTTCAACTTTTACCAAGTTTCCTGTGCCTTTGTAGCTCACACATCCTCAAAACATCAGCGATCCACCTCAGTGCTTTACATTAGGAATGGTGTTGCTTTCATCATAGGCCTGGTTGACCTCTCTCCAAATGTAACGTTTATAGTTGTGGCCAAAAGTTAAATTTTAGTTTCATCACTCCAAATTACCTTGTTCCAAAAGTTTTGAGGCTTGTCTCTGTGCTGTTTGGTGTATTGATACTTTGTGGCATTTGCGCAGTAATGGCTTTCTTCTGGCGACTTGACCATGCAGCCCATTTTTCTTCAAGTGACTCCTTATTGTGCATCTTGAAACAGCCACACAGCTAGTTTTTATAGAGTCCTCAATTTCAGCTGATGTTATTTGTGGGTTTTTCTTTGCATCCCAAACAATTTTCCTGGCAGTTGTGGGCGAAATTTTTGTTGGTCTACCTGACCGTGGTTTGGTTGGGGACGTACTTGGACGTTCCAACGTGACAACGTTCCAAAACATAAGGCCAAGTCGACCTGTCATTGGCTACAGCAGAACAAAGTGAAGGTTCGAGAGTGGCCATCTCAGTCTCCTGACCTCAATATCATTGAGCCACTCTGGGGAGATCTCAAGCGCGCAGTTCATGCTAGACAGCCCAGGAATTTACAGGAACTGGAGGCTTTTTGCCAAGAAGAATGGGCAGCTTTACCATCTGTGGAAATAAAGAACCTCATCCACAACTACCACAAAAGACTTCAAGCTGTCATTGATGTTAGAGGGGGCAATACACAGTATTAAGAACAGGGGTACGTAAATTTTTGATCAGGGTCATATGGATGTTTTTGGTTTTTATTAAGATTTAAAAAGAGAAAACACAGTACTTTGACAATAAATGGCTTCACCCAACCAGTAACCATGAGTGGAGAAAAAGTTTTTTTGTTATCATTCATATTCTCCGAAACAAGGCCAAGAAAGCAAAAATTCTGCCGAGGTATGTAAACTTTTGAGCACAACAGTATATATGTGTGCATATATATATATATATATATATATATATATATATATATATACACAGTACAGACCAAAAGTTTGGACACACCTTCTCATTTAAAGTTTTTTCTGTATTTTCATGACTATGAAAATTGTACATTCACACTGAAGGCATCAAAACTATGAATTAACACATGTGGAATTATATACTTAACAAAAAAGTGTGAAACAACTGAAAATATGTCTTATATTCTAAGTTCTTCAAAGTAGCCACCTTTTGCTTTGATGACTGCTTTGCACACTCTTGGCATTCTCTTGATGAGCTTCAAGAGGTAGTCACCGGAAATGGTTTTCACTTCACAGGTGTGCCCTGTCAGGTTTAATAAGTGGGATTTCTTGCCTTATAAATGGGGTTGGGACCATCAGTTGTGTTGTGCAGAAGTTTGGTGGATACACAGCTGATAGTCCTACTGAATAGACTGTTCGAATTTGTATTATGGCAAGAAAAAAGCAGCTAAGTAAAGAAAAACGAGTGGCCATCATTACTTTAAGAAATAAAGGTCAGTCAGTCTGAAAAATTGGGAAAACTTTGAAAGTGTCCCCAAGTGCAGTTGCAAAAACCATCAAGCGCTACAAAGAAACTGGCTCACATGAGGACCGCCCCAGGAAAGGAAGACCAAGAGTCACCTCTGCTTCTGAGGATAAGTTTATCCGAGTCACCAGCCTCAGAAATCGCAGGTTAACAGCAGCTCAGATTAGAGACCAGGTCAATGCCACACAGAGTTCTAGAAGCAGACACATCTCTTCAACAACTGTTAAGAGGAGATTTTGTGCAGCAGGCCTTCATGGTAAAATAGCTGCTAGGAAACCACTGCTAAGGACAGGCAACAAGCAGAAGAGACTTGTTTGGGCTAAAGAACACAAGAAATGGACATTAGACCAGTGGAAATCTGTGCTTTGGTCTGATGAGTCCAAATTTGAGATCCAACCACCATGTCTTGGTGCGACGCAGAAAAGGTGAACGGATGGACTCTACATGCCTGGTTCCCACCGTGAAGCAAGGAGGAGGAGGTGTGATGGTGTGGGGGTGCTTTGCTGGTGACACTGTTGAGGATTTATTCAAAATTGAAGGCATACTGAACCAGCATGGCTACCACAGCATCTTGCAGCGGCATGCTATTCCAACCGGTTTGCGTTTAGTTGGACCATCATTTATTTTTCAATAGGACAATGACCCCAAACACACCTCCAGGCTGTGTAAGGGCTATTTGACCAAGAAGGAGAGTGATGGGGTGCTACGCCAAATGACCTGGCCTCCACAGTCACCAGATCTGAACCCAATCGAGATGGTTTGGGGTGAGCTGAACCGCAGAGTAAAGGCAAAAGGGCCAACAAGTGCTAAGCATCTCTGGGAACTCCTTCAAGATTGTTGGAAGACCATTTCCGGTGACTACCTCTTGAAGCTCATCAAGAGAATGCCAAGAGTGTGCAGTCATCAAAGCAAAAGGTGGCTACTTTGAAGAACCTAGAATATAAGGCTATGTGCCCACGTTGCGGAAATGAAGCAGAAAATTTCTGCTTCATTTCTGCATGTCCTCTCCCGGAAAAACGCATGCGGAATTCCGCACGCGTTTATCGCGCGTTTTTCACGCGTTTTCGACATGCGGAATTGCCTTGCGTTTTTTCATGCATTGAATAACGCAATTCCGCATGTGGAAACGCAAAATTAATGAACATGCTGCGGATTTTTGAACGCAGCGTAAACGCTGCGGAAAAATCCGCAGCATGGGCATAGAACTTGCGGATTCTCATTGAGGACCATGGGGTGCGGATTAACAAGCGTTTTCGCTGCGGAAAATCCGCATCGAAAACGCTTGTAATCCGCAACGTGGGCATGCAGCCTAAGGTCTAAGGCTACGCCTAAGGCTGCGTGCCCACGTTGCGGATTACAAGCGTTTTTGATGCGGATTTTCCACAGCGTAAACGCTTGTAAAATGCTTGTTAATCCGCACCCCATGGTCCCCAATGAGAATCCGCAAGTTCTATGCCCATGCTGCGGATTTTTCCACAGCGTTTATGCTGCGTTCAAAAATCCGCAGCATGTTCATTAATTTTGCGTTTCCGCATGCGGAATTGCCTTATTCAATGCATGAAAAAACGCATGGCAATTCCGCACGTCGAAAACACGTGAAAAACGCGCGATAAATGCGTGCGGAATTCCGCATGCGTTTTTCCGGGAGAGGACATGCGGAAATGAAGCAGAAATTTTCTGCTTCATTTCCGCAACGTGGGCACATAGCCTAAGACATATTTTCAGTTGTTTCACACTTTTTTGTTAAGTATATAATTCCACATGTGTTAATTCATAGTTGTGATGCCTTCAGTGTGAATGTACAATTTTCATAGTCATGAAAATACAGAAAAACCTTTAAGTGAGAAGGTGTGTCCAAACTTTTGGTCTGTACTGTATATATATATATACATACATATATCTATATCTATCTATATATCTATCTATATATATATATATATAGATAGATAGATAGATAGATAGATAGATAGATAGATAGATAGATAGATAGACACACACTACCGTTCAAAAGTTTGGGGTCACCCAGACACTTTTGTGTTTTCCATGAAAGCTCATACTTTTATTTATCAAATGAGTTTCAAAATGAATAGAAAATATAGTCCAGACATTGACAAGGTTAGAAATAATGATTTTTATTAGAAGGAGTAATTTTCTCCTTCAAACTTTGCTTTCGTCAAAGAATGCTCCGTTTGCAGCAATTTCCAGCATTGCAGACCTTTGGCATTCTAGCTGTTAATTTGCTGAGGTAATCTTGAGAAGTTTCCCCCCATGCTTCCTGAAGCCCCTCCCACAAGTTGAATTGGCTTGATGGGCACTTTTTGCGCACCATACGGTCAAGCTGCTCCCACAACAGCTCCATGGGGTTGAGCTCTGGTGACTGCGCTGGCCACTCCATTACAGATCGAATACCAGCTGCCTGCTTCTTCCCTAAATAGTTCATGCATAATTTGGAGGTGTGCTTTGGGTCATTGTCCTGTTGTAGGATGAAATTGTCTCCAATCAAGCGCTGTCCTCAGGGTATGGCATGGCGTTGCAAAATGGAGTGATAGCCTTCCTTATTCAAAATCCCTTTTACCTTGTAGAAATCTCCCACTTTACCAGCACCAAAGCAACCCCAGACCATCACATTACCTCCACCATGCTTGACAGATGGCGTCAGGAACTCTTCCAGCATCTTTTAAGTTCTGCGTCTCACAAATGTTCTTCTGTTTGATCCAAACACCTCAAACTTTGATTCGTCTGTCCATAAAACTTTTTTCCAATCTTCCTCTGTCCAATGTCTGTGTTCTTTTGCCCATATTAATCTTTTCCTTTTATTAGCCAGTCTCAGATATGGCTTTTTCTTGGCCACTTTGCCCTGAAGGCCAGCATCCCGGAGTCGCCTCTTCACTGTAGACGCTGACACTGGCGTTTTGCGTGTACTATTTAATGAAGCTGCCAGTTGAGGAGCTGTGAGGCGTCGATTTCTCAAACTAGAGACTCTAATGTACTTGTCTTGTTGCTCAGTTGTGCAGCGGGGCTCCCACTTCTCTTTCTACTCTGGTTAGAGCCTGTTTGTGCTCTCCTCTGAAGGGAGTAGTACACACCATTGTAGGAAATCTTCAGTTTCTTGCCAATTTCTCGCATGCATTTCTAAGAACAAGAATAGACTGTCGAGTTTCACATGAAAGTTCTCTTTTTCTGGCCATTTTGAGAGTTTCATAGAACAAACAAATGTAATGCTCCAGACTCTCAACTCGCTCAAAGGAAGGTCAATTTTATAGCTTCTCAAATCAGCCAAACCGTTTTCAGATGGGCTAACATACTTGTGCAAGGGTTTTCTAGGGTTTTCCAAACATCCATTATCCCTCTTACACAGTTAGCAAACACAATGTACCATTAAAACACTGGAGTGGTGGTTGTTGGAAATGGGCCTCTATACACTATAATGAAATTTCTAAATGACCCCAAACCTTTGAATGGTAGTGTATATATATATATATATATATATAGATACATATAGATATATATATATATATATATATATATAGATACATATAGATATATAGATATATATATATATATATATATATATATATATATATATATATACACACTGCTCAAAAAAATAAAGGGAACAAAGTTGAATGTGCTAACAAAATCACACAAAAATCATCAATGGAAATCAAATGTATTAACCAATGGAGGCCTGGATTTGGAGTCACCCCCAAAATTAAAGTGGAAAAACACACTATAGGCTGATCCAACTTTGATGTAATGTCTTTAAAACAAGTCAAAATGAGGCTCAGTATTGTGTGTGGCCTCCACGTGCCTGTATGACCTCCCTACAATGCCTGGGCATGCTCCTGATGAGGGTGCGGATGGTCTCCTGTGGGATCTCCTCCCAGACCTGGACTAAAGCATCCGCCAACTCCTGGACAGTCTGTGGTGCAACGTGACGTTGGTGGATGGAGCGAGAAATGATGTCCCAGATGTGCTCAATCGGATTCATGTCTGGGGAACGGGCGGGCCGTTCCATAGCTTCAATGCCTTCATCTTGCAGGAACTGCTGACACACTCCAGCCACATGAGGTCTGGCATTGTCCTGCATTAGGAGGAACCCAGGGCCAACGGCACCAGCATATGGTCTCACAAGGGGTCTGAGGATCTCATCTCGGTACCTAATTGCAGTCAGGCTACCTCTGGCGAGCACATGGAGGGCTGTGCGGCCCTCCAAAGAAATGCCACCCCACACCATTACTGACCCAATGCCAAACTGGTCATGCTGAAGGATGTTGCAGGCAGCAGGTCGCTCTCCACGGCGTCTCCAGACTCTGTCACGTCTGTCATATGTGCTCAGTGTGAACCTGCTTTCATCTGTGAAGAGCACAGGGCGCCAGTGGCGACTTTGCCAATCCTGGTGTTCTGTGGCAAATGCCAAGAGTCCTGCACAGTGTTGGGTTGTGAACACAACCCTCATCTGTGGACGTCGGGCCCTCATACCACCCTCATGGAGTCAGTTTCTAACCGTTTGTGCAGACACATGCACATTTGTGGCCTGCTGGAGGTCATTTTACAGGGCTCTGGCAGTGCTCCTCCTGTTCCTCCTTGCACAAAGGTGGAGGTAGCGGTCCTGCTGCTGGGTTGTTGCCCTCCTACGGCCTCCTCCACGTCTCCTGGTAGCGCCTCCAGCCTCTGGACACTACGCTGACAGACACAGCAAACCTTCTGTGCCATCCTGGATGAGCTGCACTGCACTACCTGAGCAACTTCTGTGGGTTGTAGAGTCCGTCTCATGCTACCACGAGTGTGAAAGCACAACCAACATTCAAAAGTGACCAAAACATCAGCCAGAAAGCATTGGTACTGAAATGTGGTCTGTGGTCCCCACCGGCAGAACCACTCCTTTATTGAGTGCGTCTTGATAATTGCCAATAATTTCCATCTATTGTCTATTCCATTTGCACAACAGCATGTGAAATTGATTGTCAATCAGTGTTGCTTCCTAAGTGGACAGTTTGATTTCACAGAAGTTTGATTTACTTGGAGTTATATTCTGTTGTTTCAGTGTTCCCTTTATTTTTTTGAGCAGTGTATATATACAGTACAGACCAAAAGTTTGGACACACCTTCTCATTTAAAGATTTTTCTGGATTTTCATGACTATGAAAATTGTACATTCACACTGAAGGCATCAAAACTATGAATTAACACATGTGGAATTATATACTTAACAAAAAAGTGTGAAACAACTGAAAATATGTCTTATATTCTAGGTTCTTCAAAGTAGCCACCTTTTGCTTTGATGACTGCTTTGCACTCTTGGCATTCTCTTGATGAGCTTCAAGAGGTAGTCACCGGAAATGGTTTTCACTTCACAGGTGTGCCCTGTCAGGTTTAATAAGTGGGATTTCTTGCCTTATAAAGGAATGGACATTAGACCAGTAGAAATCTGTGCTTTGGTCTGATGAGTCCAAATTTGAGATCTTTGGTTCCAACCACCGTGTCTTTGTGCGACGCAGAAAAGGTGAACGGATGGACGCTACATGCCTGGTTCCCACCGTGAAGCATGGAGGAGGAGGTGTGATGGTGTGGGGGGGGCTTTGCTGGTGACACTGTTGGGGATTTATTCAAAATTGAAGGCATACTGAACCAGCATGGCTACCACAGCATCTTGCAGCGGGATGCTATTCCATCCGGTTTGCGTTTAGTTGGACCATCATTTATTTTTCAACAGGACAATGACCCCAAACACACCTCCAGGCTGTGTAAGGGCTATTTGATCAAGAAGGAGAGTGATGGGGTGCTACGCCAGATGACCTGGCCTCCACAGTCACCAGACCTGAGCCCAATCGAGATGGTTTGGGGTGAGCTGGACCGCAGAGTGAAGGCAAAAGGGCCAACAAGTGCTAAGCATCTCTGGGAACTCCTTCAAGATTGTTGGAAGACCATTTCCGGTGACTACCTCTTGAAGCTCATCAAGAGAATGGCAAGAGTGTGCAAAACAGTCATCAAAGCAAAAGGTGGCTACTTTGAAGAACCTAGAATATAAGACATATTTTCAGTTGTTTCACACTTTTTTGTTAAGTATATAATTCCACATGTGTTAATTCATAGTTTTGATGCCTTCAGTGTGAATGTACAATTTTCATAGTCATGAAAATACAGAAAAATCTTTAAATGAGGTGTGTCCAAACTTTTGGTCTGTACTGTATATGTATATATATATATATATATATATATATATATATATATATATGCACATATACATACACACACACATACAGTGGGGAAAATAGGTATTTGATACACTGCCAATTTTTACAGTTTTCCCACCTACAAAGAAAGGAGAGGTCTGTAATTTTTATCTTCGGTACACTTCAACTGTGAGATACAGAATCTAAAAATACAAACCAGAAAATCACATTGTATGATTTTTACATAATTAAATTGCATTTTATTGCATGAAATAAGTATTTGATCACCTATTAACCCACAAGAATTCTGGTTCTCACAGACCTGTTAGTTTTTCTTTAAGAAGCCCTCCTACTCTGCACTCATTACCTGTATTAATTGCACCTGTTTGAACTCGTTACCTGTATAAAAGACACCTGTCCACACACTCAAGCACAATCCAACCTCTCCACCATGGCCAAGACCAAAGTCCTGTATAAGGACGTCAGGGACAAAATTGTAGACCTGCACAACGCTGGGATGGGCTACAGGACAAGAGGCAAGCAGTTTGGTGAGAAGGCAACAACTGCTGGCACCATTTTTAGAAAATGGAAGAAACACAAGATGACTCTCAATCTTCCTCGGTCTGGGGCCGCATGCAAGATCTTGCCTCTTGGGGTAAGGATGATTCTGAGAAAGGTCAGGAATCAGCCCAGAACTACACGGGAGGACCTGGTCAATGACCTGAAGAGAGCTGGCACCACAGTCTCAAACATTACCGTTAGTAACACACTACACCATTATGGATTAAAATCCTGCAGGCTCATGCCAGCACATGTCCAGGCCCATTTGAAGTTCGCCAATGACCATCTGGATGATTCAGAGGAAGCATGAGAGAAGGTCATGTGGTCAGATGAGACCAAAATAGAACTGTTTGGTATTGTCAACTCCACTAGCTGTGTTTGGAGGAAGAAGAAGTATGAGTACAACCCCAAGAACACCATCCCAACCGTGAAGAATGGTGAGGGAAACATCATACTTTGCGGGTGCTTTTCTGCAAAGGGGACAGGATGACTGCACCATATTGAAGGGAGGATGGATGGGGTCATGTATCGCGAGATTTTGGCCAACAACCTCCTTCCCTCAGTAAGAGCATTGAAGATGAATCGTGGCTGGGTCTTCCAGAATGACAATGATCCGAAACACACAGCCAGGGCACTAAGGAGTGGCTCCGTAAGAAGCATTTCAAGGTCCTGGAGAGGCTAGCCAGTCTCCAGACCTGAACCCAATAGAAAATCTTTGGAGGGAGCTGAAACTCAATGTTGCCCAGCGACAGCTCCGAAACCTGAAAGATCAGGAGAAGATCTATATCGAGGAGTGGGCCAAAATCCCTGCTGCAAACTTGGTCAAGAACTACAGGAAACGTCTGACCTCTGTAATTGCAAACAAAAGTTTCTGTACGAAAAACTTCAGTTTTTCTATTGTATCAAATACTTATTTCATGCAATAAAATGCAAATTACTTATGTAAAAATCATACAATGTGATTTTCTGTTTTTTTTTTTTTTTAGATTCTGCCTCTCACAGGTGAAGTGTACCTACAATAAAAATTACAGATCTCTTCATTCTTTGTAGGTGGGAAAACTTGCAAAATAGGCAGTGTATGGCAAAAACGCACCAAAAACGCACGGAATTTCCGCAGAGCTTTTGCTGCCAAGAGGTGCAGAAACGCTGCATACATTTCTGCACAAAATATTCATTGTGCGCACATACACTTATTGTGAACAGTTAAGCAAGTTGGAGATGAAATGATCTATAAAAGGCCTAAAGTTAAAGATGACACATTTCCTTTGCATTTTGGACAAAATAGAATATATATATTTTCATCTTTTACATTTTAAAAATTACAAAAAGGAAAATGGGCCAATACTAAAGTTTGGGCCCCCAGCATGGTTGGTACCTATAACACTCTTCCTTGGAAAAATCTTCCAGTTCTGTGAGATTCCTGGGTTGTCTTGCATGCACTGCTATTTCAAGGTCTAGCCACAGATTTTCAATGATGTTCAGATCAGGGGACTGTGAGGGCCATTGTAAATACTTCAGATTTTGCCTTTTGAGGTTATCTATTGTGGATTTTGACGTGTGTTTAGGACCATTATCCATTTGTAGAAGCCATCCACTTTTCAACTTCAGATTTTTTACAAATGCTGTTATATTGGCATCAAGAATTTATAGAAATTTCATTGAATCAATTCTTTCCTCTATCCATGAAATGATCTCCATGCCATTGGCTGCAACACAACCAATGGTTGGCCAGATGTTCTTTTCCTGAAATTCTGTGCCCTTTTTATCTCCACACATACCTTTGATAATTGTGGCAAAATAGTTCTATTTTAACCTCATAGATCCACAAGACTTGTTTCCAAAATGCATCAGGCTTGTTTAGATGTTCTTTTGCATACTTCTGATGCTGATTTTATCGTGAGGATGCAGGAGAGATTTTCATCTGATGACTCTTTCATGAAGGCCATATTTGTGCAGGTGTCTCTGAACAGTAGAACAATGTACTACAACTTCAGAGTCTGCTTAATCTTTCTGAAGGTCTTCTGCAGTCAAGAGGGGATTTCGATTTGCCTTTATAGCAATCCTATGAGCAGCTCTCACTGAAATTTTGCTTGGTCTTGCAGACCTTCTCTTGACCTCCACTGTTCCTGATCACTACCATTTCTTAATTACATGTCGAACTGAGGAAAGGGCAACTTGAAAACGCTTTGCTATCTTCTTATAGCCTTCTCCTGCTTTGTGGGCCTCCACCATTTTCATCTTCAGAGTGCTAGGCAGCTGCTTTGAAGAACCAATGGCTGCTGTTTTTGGCATAAAAGGAGGCGGAGTTTTTATAAAGCGGGGAAATTTGCATCACCTGGCCTTTCCTAACAATGTTCGTGAACAAGCCATAACCCTAATAGGCTAATTAAGGTCTGAAACCTTGGTCAAAGTTATCTGAGCACACAAACCTCCAAGGGTGCCAAAACTTTTGTATAAGCCTTTTTTCATTTTTGTAATTTTTAAAATGTAAAAATGACAATTTTTTTTTTGCCTAAAATACAAAGGAAATGTGTCATCAGTAACTTTAGGCCTTTTAGAGATCATTTCATCTTCAATTTCCTTAATAGGGATGAGCGAACATGGTCAGATAAGGAGTTATCCCAACATGCTCGGGTTAGGATAGAGGAGCCGGCATGCTTGAGTCAAATGCTCGGGTACCCGCAGCCGCATGTATCGTGGCTGATACACTGCCGCTAAACATGCGGAGAAGAAGATATCTAAATAATATTTCAATACAAATATGTAGTGTCATTTTGATAGTTCATACTGTGGTGCCCCTGAGGGTTCAGTCGCCACAGGGGTACTGCACCTCAGACTGAGGAGTGGTGTCTCCTCTCCCAGGTAAGGATGGAGTGCTACACAGAACCCCAACCACACACTCAACACTACACCACTCCAGTTCTGAAGGGGGCCTAAAGCACTATAGTGCTGCCCCGGGCCTGAATGGAGGAGTTGGGGGGAACCAAAGTTAGGGGGAACCATGTAGTGAGTGAGGGTGGAGGAAGCATTTACTTAAGCACTTAATTAGAATTCTATATAACTAGAGGCCATTTTAATAACCGGGTCTTTGGTCGTGGGTCTTTGGGACGGCAAGTCAGCACAAGGCTGCAGCCGGCTGAGGGTCCATGGTTCCCTCGTCTCAGGCCTCGAGACGGGGGATCGGGGCAGAGTTATAACCGACTCTGTCCCCGGTCAGGGTCCAAGCAAGAAGGCCCCGAAGGGGAGCAGAGGAGATAGGCTCCACAGGCGAAAGGATCTCAGGGGGTGCGGACGGAGCGGAGTCACCATATGCATACCTTATTCTGGCCCAGCCAGAGAGACCCTGACGCAAGAGGGGGTACCGGTCCCCCGATTATCTGACTTTGCACTTCACATCTCTGTCGAAAAAGTCCGGAGGCTTATGTGGATCCCAGGGGGATACGGACGGAGCGGAGTCGCCACCTGTATGCCCTAATCTGAGTTTATCCAGAGGGACCTGGCCTTACGCCACGCTCTCACCACAAGTCACCAAAAAGGGCACCCAGTCGGTCCGGGAACTACACGTTACCCACAAGGGACATCGCAGTACCCGTATGGGACTCAGTGGGGGACACAAGGCGGGAGAAGTTGATCAAGAGAGGAACACACGATAGCGGGGGTCTGTCTTGTCCACTGAGTGGTCCTTTTGCTGCATGTAGTGGGTTCACAGCAACAGCTTTTAAATACAAATGCCACACCTGTAATCAGCTCCAGACCTTTTACCGGCTTAATTGATGATGGATTAACAAGGGAAAAGCTCATGCAGCTCATGAAGGAGCTTCAGAGATACCTGTCTAATTACTTTTTGTCCATTTAAAAAGTGGCAACTACATATTAAAGAGCTATAATTCCTAAACCCTTACTTCAATTAGGATGTGAATACCCTCAAATTAAAGCTGAGAATCTTCCTTTTAAGCCCATATTGATTATATAGGTACATCTGTTTAAGTAAACAGCTAAAATTTCAAAACTTGTGTCACTGTTCATATATTTCTGGACCTAACTGTATATAAAGTGACAGCTTTACTTTTAAGTCTTCTCCAAATAAAATTCAGTTCCTCAAATTTTGCTCGAGGAATTCACATTTCAGTTTATTTAGCACCTACCAAGTAATTTTGGACAGTCTTATAGCTTGGAAGACTTTAAAACCACTCTACCCATGCCAGGTTACTAACATTAAAGAGCTAACTTATTACTACACCGTATGAAATATGTTCAGCCGAAGTGAAGACACAAGAAGACACCAGTGCATGGAGATCTTGGGAAGATGTGTGGTTCCAAATTATAATTTGTAATTTTCGTAAAGACAACATTTTCTTTAGCTGACAAATTTTGTTTAAGCTGCAACAGTAATCCTTTTTATCAATGAAAGTTTTTTTTTTTGGCAAATCACAGATGGCCCAGCAGTTGAATTGGGGAGAGGAATCATGGATGTCAGCCCAGTAGTTGATTTGTACTAGGAGATAGATGCCAACAGACAATGGCCAGTATATTCGCTCCCTGGTCTTCTTCCGATCCAGGCACTGTGGCTCTGGGTCTTGTCAGAGCAGTAGTGCCAAGGAGATGAAAAGAACCTGACATGATGAAGCATAAGTATGCAAAGGTGAGCAGTCTTGGGGTCTATATTCTTTTATATTTTGCTCTGGTCTGGATTTATTTAGAGGTCTGGTCTGAGGGCAAAAGTGGCCTAACTAAACGGCTGACAATGTGGTGAGCCAGGTTGATGCTGCTGATTGCCGAGCATTACTGGTGCTGACCATTTGGACAATGGCAAAGTGGACCTTCTATAGGCACAAACGCAAAGCAAATAGGAAAGAGCGCCAAATATACAGTACAGACCAAAAGTTAGACACACCTTCTTATTTAAAGATTTTTCTGTATTTTCAGGACTATGAAAATTGTACATTCACACTGAAGGCATCAAAACTATGAATTAACACATGTGGAATTATATACTTAACAAAAAAGTGTGAAACAACTGAAAATATGTCTTATATTCTAGATTCTTCAAAGTAGCCACCTTTTGCTTTGTCACCGGAAATGGTCTTCCAACAATCTTGAAGGAGTTCCCAGAGATGCTTAGCACTTGTTGGCCCTTTTGCCTTCACTCTGCGGTCCAGCTCACCCCAAACCATCTTGATTGGGTTCAGGTCTGGTGACTGTGGAGGCCAGGTTATCTGGCGTAGCACCCCATCATTCTCCTTCTTTGTCAAATAGCCCTTACATAGCCTGGACGTGTGTTTGGGGTCATTGTCCTGTTGAAAAATAAATGATGGTCCAACTAAACGCAAACCGGATGGAATAGCATGCCGCTGCAAGATGCTGTGGTAGTCATGCTGGTTCAGTATGCCTTCAATTTTGAATAAATCCCCAACAGTTTCACCAGCAAAGCACCCCCACACCATCACACCTCCTCCTCCATGCTTCACGGTGGGAACCAGGCATGTAGAGTCCATCCGTTCACCTTTTCTGCGTCGCACAAAGACACGGTGGTTGGAACCAAAGATCTCAAATTTGGACTCATCAGACCAAAGCACAGATTTCCACTGGTCTAATGTCCATTCCTTGTGTTCTTTAGCCCAAACAAGTCTCTTCTGCTTGTTGCCTGTCCTTAGCAGTGGTTTCCTAGCAGCTATTTTACCATGAAGGCTTGCTGCACAAAGTCTCCTCTTAACAGTTGTTGTAGAGATGTGTCTGCTGCTAGAACTCTGTGTGGCATTGACCTGGTCTCTAATCTGAGCTGCTGTTAACCTGAGATTTCTGAGGCTGGTGACTCGGATAAACTTATCCTCAGAAGCAGAGGTGACTCTTGGTCTTCCTTTCGCGGGGCGGTCCTCATGTGAGCCAGTTTCTTTGTAGCGCTTGATGGTTTTTGCAACTGCACTTGGGGACACATTCAAAGTTTGCCCAATTTTTCGGACTGACTGACCTTCATTTCTTAAATTAATGATGGCCACTCGTATTTCTTTACGTAGCTGCTTTTTTCTTGACATAATACAAATTCTAACAGTCTATTCAGTAGGACTATCAGCTGTGTATCCACCTGACTTCTGCACAACACAACTGATGGTCCCAATCCCATTTATAAGTCAAGAAATCCCACTTGTTAAACCTGACAGGGCACACCTGTGAAGTGAAAACCATTTCCGGTGACTACCTCTTGAAGCTCATCAAAAGAATGCCAAGAGTGTGTAAAGCAGTCATCAAAGCAAAAGGTGGCTACTTTGAAGAACCTAGAATATAAAACATATTTTCAGTTGTTTCACACTTTTTTGTTAAGTATATAATTCCACATGTGTTAATTCATAGTTTTGATGCCTTCAGTGTGAATGTACAATTTTCATAGTCATGAAAATACAGAAAAATCTTTAAATAAGAAGGTGTGTCCAAACTTTTGGTCTGTACTGTACATTTAGTCTAAAAAAGTCAAATGTTTGTTTGGTGCTTGCTACATCTGTACATGGCACAATTTTACATGGGTGTAATCTCATTGTGCAATTTTATAATGGGTACTTGCTATATTTACCATGGGGCACTAACTGGTGCTATTAAAATATAGCACTTTGGCGGCCACTCCCATCTTCGATCACTGTTTCCACCATCAGCTGCAAGAATCATTGACCTTCCACTTCACTCAGTTACACACGTGGTCAAAATTGTTGGCACCCCTTGTTTAATGAAAGAAAAACCCACAAATGTCACAGAAATAACATGAATCTGACAAAAGTAATAATAAATTAAAAATCTATGAAAATGAAAGTCAGACATTGCTTTTCTGCTTCCACAGAATTTAAAAAAAAATTAAACTCATGAAATAGGCCTGGACAGAAATGATGGTACCCCTGAAAATAATGTGACAAAAGGGACATGTTTAATCAAGTTGTGTCCACTAATTAGCATCACAGGTGTCTACAATCTTGTAATCAGTCAGTGGGCCTGTATATAGCGCTACAGATACTCACTGTGCTGTTTGGTGACATGGTGTGTACCACACTCAACATGGCCCAGAGGAAGCAAAAGAAAGAGTTGTCTCAGGAGATTAGAAAGAAAATTATAGACAAGCATGTTAAAGGTAAAGGTTATAAGACCATCTCAAAGCAGCTTGATGTTCCTGTGACTACAGTTGCACATATTATTCAGAAATTTAAGATTCATGGGACTGTAGCCAACCTCCCTGGATGTGGCTGCAGGAGGAAAATTGATGACAAATCAAAGAGATGGATAATACGAATGGCAACAAAAGAGCCCAGCATAACTTCTAAAGAGATTAAAGGTGAACTTAAAGCCCAAGAAACATCAGTGTCAGATCGCACCATCCGTCGTTGTTTGATCCAAAGTGGACTTCATGGGAGATGAACAAGGAGAACACCATTGTTGAAAAAAAATCATAAAAAAGCCAGACTGGAATTTGCCAAACTACATGTTGACAAGCCACAAAGCTTCTGGGAGAATGTTCTATGGACAGATGAGACAAAAATGGAAGTTTTTGGCAAAGCACATCAGCTATATGTTCACAGACGGAAAAATTAAGCATATCAAGAAAAGAACACTGTCCCTACTGTGAAACATGGAGAAGGCTCTGTTATGTTCTGGGGCTGCTTTGCTGCATCTGGCACAGGGTGTCTTGAATCTGTGCAGGGTACAATGAAATCTCAAGACTATCAAGGGATTCTAGAGAGAAATGTGCTGCCCAGTGTCAGAAAGCTTGATCTCAGTCGCAGGTCATGGGTCTTGCAACAGGATAATGACCCAAAACACACAGCTAAAAACACCCAAGAATGGCTAAGAGGAAAACATTAGACTATTCTGAAGTGGCCTTCTATGAGCCCTGACCTAAATCCTATTGCGCATCTTTGGAAAGAGCTGGAACATGCCGTCTGGAAAAGGCAACCTTCAAACACGAGACAACTGGAGCAGTTTGCTCATGACAAGTGGGCCAAAATACCTGTCGAGAGGTGCAGAAGTCTCATTGACATTTACTGGAATCGTTTGATTGCAGTGATCGCCTAAAAAGGTTGTTCAACATAATATTAAGTTAAGAGTATCATAATTTCTGTCCAGGCCTATTTCATGAGTTTCATTTTTTTTTAAATTCTGTGGAAGCAGAAAAGCAATGTCTGACTTTCATTTGTTCATTTTCATAGATTTTTAATTTATTATTACTTTTATCAGATTCAAGTTATTTCTGTGACCATTGTGGGTTTTTCTTTTATTAAACGAGGGGTACCAACAATTTTGACCACGTGTGTATATCTTGAGACTTCTGTCTCCGTTCCAGTTTGCCCTCGTGGATTGTTGCTAGATTGTTCTCCCCTGTCTCAAAGCAACTGTCCAGCCACAATCTCTGTAAGGATTGACATCAACACCGTCCATGAAGATATTCCCTGATCATACTGAGAACACAAACCAGCATAGAGCTGTCCACACATCACTCTTCAAAGAAGATCATGCCCATCACCTCTGATGTACCAATTCCAGCATTGGCCGGAAACAATCAGCACGGTGTGGGAATCGGAACATCAAAGCTAGAGCTTTAGGCCAGGGGTGGACATAACATTGGTGCAATCTGAACAGGGACCCAAGAGGTAAGGGGGCCCATTTCCACTGCAAAGCAGGTGGAATTGTACATTATGATGAGCTATTGGATTGCAATGGCCCATACATTGTTCTTGCAAAGGGGCCTCTTCTATCTGTGTCCACCAGTGCATGAGGCTGTGCTCCTGCAGACACAGAAAGCTGCAGATTGCCTATAGTAAGTACATGTGAAATATGCTGAGAATTTACCATTGGATGGGTTTAAGAAAGGTAATTTAAACTTTTTTTTTTTTTTTGATATTGAAAGAATATTTCTTTTTACCTATTTTTAGTCCCTTTCTGGGACAACAATCTGTGTTTGTTCGATCAATATTCTGCAATATTGCAGAATATAGTGAGAATAATTTCCTACGATGTCCAGCCCAGTCATGTCAATCCTTCGCACCATGTGATCGCAAAGGGAGGACTGGAGTCAATGGGTAACAAAACGCTGCCCTCTCTGAATCACAACGCTTACAATTGCAGAACTGAACAGACCAAAAATATCTGTCTGGATAATGGCAAACATCGGAGTCATAGAGTCAAAAACAATGTTCTGATTAGGTGCTGGGGTGATTACATGTGAATGGCTTTACTGCAATTAAAAAGACCCCTTAAAGGGAATCTGTCAGGAGGTTTTTGCTATTTAATCTGAGAGCAGCATAATATAAGGATAGAGAGAGTGATTCCAGGGATGTGTCACTTATTAGGCTGTGTGTTGTAGTTTCAATACAATCAGTGTTTCATCAGCAGGAGATTATCACTGCAGGACTAGGTGTCATGTGCACAGCAGTCATGCTAATCTGTGTAACCCAGCCCCCACCAGTGATTGGTAGCTTGTTGAAGCTGCCAGTAAGGGGCATGGGCGGAGGTATACACAGCTCATAAGTATCTACTACATCTACAGACAAAACAAGAATTCTATCAACACTGCACCAAGCAGTCCAGTAAGTGACACATCGCCAGAATGAGGCTCTCTGCCTCTACAACATGTCACTATTAGATTTCATAACAAAAACCAGCTTCCAAATTCACTTTAAATGTACATGTGGGCAAGGAGGGTCACTCGAAGGTTGCAAAGAGGAAGAAATCATTGATGAACTCCAATACGCTAGGCTCCTGCGTGAGAAATACATGATCAGGAATGTTTTTTTTCTAGATATCTCCATGAATTGAAAAAAAATACTACATCTATGTGAAGAAATTAAACAAAAACCCCAAATTTTAGAGAGGCTTACTCACCATAGACAGTAATGGCATATCTACAGGATATTGTCACGCTAGGTAAGGGGAGGACCAAGTGTACAACGAAGGAAAAAAGGGGGAAGCCCAACTACTAGTGAACGGGAGAATGAAGACCCCTAGGCAGATCTTACTACACTCAGACTCCCCTACCGTCCCTAAAAGGTTCTGCACCTATCGCTGAGAAGGATACCTAATTCTAACTGACCCTAGAGCTAAGTCCTAGGTAGGGAGGGGAAGGGGTGAGCACTAGTCAGCTCCCACTGAAACTAAAGACAAACAAGGTAAACAGACAAGAGGATACACTTAGCTTTGAGAAGACACTAGAGAGAAGACGAAAACAATACACCAAGAAACTCCAAGAAGAAACTAGCCGACTGCTAGAGCTCCAGTTTTGAGCATAGGAAAATAATTCTATCACCGGAGACTCTCTGGAGAAACTGAGGGTTTTTAAATATCAACCAAGAGTGTGTCAATTAGCAGCAGAAGGTGGAGATCACTGCAGGGTCCGAGCAAGAGAAGGATACCACTACACTACAGCAGTACAGAGATGAAAGGATCAAGAAGGTGTCTGCAAAGTCAAGCGCAGTGATCTTCTACAGCCGGATCCAGAACGACTGTCTGTCAAACCTGATACACCCGTGACAGATATGCACAACACATCAAAGAGGTAAGGATGCTACCTTTAAGGCTCTCATCTAACGGAAGACCATCTAACTTAACAGAAAAGGATCAGGGAAATAAAACGTTAATATATACAGGCATTACTGATCAGATGTGAGCGAATGACCTGGAAGGAAATACAAGCTGGCTGTGTTGCTGTAACCTTGGGGTAAAAAAGCCATCAGCTATCGGACTGTATTCTTCTTCTTGTCAGAAAGCAGGCAGACATTGTGTTAAGTCTTACTCTGCTTAAACTCTTTGCTAAGAAAACAAAAAAAAAAATCACAGTACCCAAAATGTCAAACTCCATTTACAGTTCAAAGACATAACCTCTCGGAGAGCGGCAGGTTCTGCCCGCGACTGTATTGTTTAGGCGAGCTCGCTGCACAGTCTGTGTTTGATCAGTTTAGGAGTATTGGAAAGGCTCGTACATTCTGAAGTGCCTCAATAGTTTCTTCATTCCTCAAACAGGAGTGTTATAGACGCGGTGGAATACGTTTCCCATTAGCCTGACATTTTTCTAACGTCGATGATTACAAACATATGGCTGACTACCTACAGTAGCTTCGTGCGTAAACAGAGGAGATGGACAGTCATAACAGACAAACCGAAAATGTACAACACCAAGTGAGAAGTAACAGTATCTCAACAAATCCCGAGAACCAAGACAAAAAAATATATAGTAAGAATATCTACAAAGACATTTTTGATCCTGAAGATGTTCCAAGAATGGGAGACAA
Organism: Phyllobates terribilis; assembly: GCF_046119375.1. NCBI lineage: Eukaryota > Metazoa > Chordata > Amphibia > Anura > Dendrobatidae > Phyllobates > Phyllobates terribilis. The sequence continues at coordinate 63,243,824 of NW_027362763.1, read as the reverse complement.
TAAGACCAGCAATTCTTCACTATGTTCTGGCTTCTGTTGAGTCTTCAAGCCCAATCTCAATGTCTTATTCATCAATCTTGTTGATGGTCTTTTTCTTTACATTTTTTGTCAACTCTTCCAAGCAAAGTATTTCTTTTTGAAGAGTTGAGAGTTTCATCTTCTCGTGATCTGTTCACGATGAAACTACAGTGGTCATCTCATTTTGTGAAAGATTTGTCTTGACTTGGTCAATGAACCACCTGAAATGGGCTAAGTCTTCTTGTGATATGTACAAATTGATAAAACTTTTGGCTAGTTATTAGTTTTTCAATACTTGGCTTGAATGAACATGTTAAGGGTCTACTCCAGTTTTCATTGCTCTTCTTTATGAAAAGTCTTTGCCTCCAAAAATGTTTTCAGGTCTTGAGTCATCATTGGATGTATCCACTACAGTGGTACAGTTCTGTGTTTGCTGTATAGATATGATAGAAATATGACCTTTACTCCATCTATGGAGCTGCTTCCGACTAGTGGAGCAAGTTGACAGATGGATTGTTGTTTGATGGGTCAAAGCTGAAGGAATAAATCCAGAAAAAAATCTGAAGGCAAGATTATGATTGAGTGAATACCCAAGGTCAATTCAAGAGGTCAGGATCAAAAACATAATCAGCAGGCATTAAAAGAGTTAAACAGCCCAAAACTCAATCCAAGTGTCAGGCAAAAGATTAACAAGCCAGGCTGAAAATAAGAATAAGCAAAAAAAAATAAAAGGCACCAGGAGCCGTAATAAAGTTTATAATGGGATTTAAATAGGGTGTCAAGCACACTCCTTGGAATTTGGCCTGATTGGTTGTAGACTGCCCCTGTTACTGGTTGGTCAATAAAATCTAATTTCCATTTTACAAAATGTTATCTTGACAGCTAGACAGTCACCAGATGGTCCATCAAAAGGAGACACTAAGGCTTGGCTGGGTGGCGAATGCACTGCCTAGCCACATATAGTCTAAGGAGACAACTGACTGAGTGGGTAAAGCGTGCGTCACCCTGCTATTATCTCTTTGTCGCTCGCAGAGCGGTGTTGCCCGACAGTGGAGTCATACAGCGCAGGAATTGGACACGTCAGTATGTAACATATAGTGTAGTGTTCACATTGAAAAGTTGGGTCATGTTTGGTGTTGTAGTAATCCGCCCCTGTGTATAGAGTATAATATACCTTTATTTTGCGCCTTAGCAGCCCTACTAGAGGTTTTTTCTCTTCTATTTGTATACAGCTGCACAATTGCACTATGGTAATGCTTGTACTGTCCTATATAACTGGATCAAGTTCAGAGAAGAGCTACCAGGATGGTGAGCAGACTGCAAACTATGTCCTACGAGAAATGGTTAACGGATCTGGGGATGTTTACCTTGCAAAAAAGAAGGAGACTTAATAGCTGTCTACAAATATCTGAAGGGCTGTCACAGTGTAGAGGGATCATCCTTATTCTCATTTGCACATCGAAACACGAGAAGCAATGGAATGAAACTGAGAGGGAGAAGATGCAGATTAGATATTAGAAGAAACTTTTTGACAGTGAGGGTGATAAATGAGTGGAACAGGCGGCCACGAGAGGTGGTGAGTTCCCCTTCAATGGACGTCTTCAAACAGAGGCTGGACAGACATCTGTCTGAGATGGTTTAGTGAATCCTGAATTGAGCAGGGGTTGGACACGATGACCCTGGAGGTCCCCTCCCACTCTAACATTCTATGATATTAGTATTTATTGTGCTACCTTAAAGACTGATGGTATCTCGTAGGACGTCTGCAGCATTCTCAGTTGGCAGAAAAGAAAATCAAACAGAGGCGGGCCGCTGGCCGGGTTTGGAGCAGGACAGGGAAGTTTGCGGATGCTCTGTGCCACTGCACATGATTAAACACCCTGACAGCTTCCTTGCAAATTAATAAAACGCTCTAACAGTTTCTTTGCAGATTAACAGTCTTTCCTTTCTCGCTGTAAATGAAGGCTCAGTTTTCCTGTAAACTAACAGAACATACTAACAAATCAGCTGGACAGTGAATTAACAGCCTTGCACCTATAAATCAGCAAAACTGTTCCAGAAAACAGTCCTTGCATGCACCTTAAAGGCCGAGAGCGGCTGATTTACTGAAAAAAAGTGACACCAGGAAAAGCAGCTCTGGAGTAGGATACACCAACATCGAGGGTACAAGAAAATAAGCTCTAGATACCGGAGATTCAGAAGGTACCAATTTATTTAGATAGAATATGATTTGTATGCTTTGTAGATTGCAGTGTAGAAAAGTAGTTTTGATTCTGTCTTGGTGAACCATGAGCCAGTAGGAAAAGCTTTCAGCCATGAGGTGACAACCATCAGCAAGTAAATTATTGCTGTCAGCAAAAACTACAGATTTCGTTTTGAAAAAAGTGGTTGGCCAGAACTATATTAGTCCAAAAGCTGTGAACGGGATTGGAGTCACTGTTTCTACAAACTCTTTTCTTCTATTCTTGAAAGAATCCTTTAAAAGACAAAAAATAAATAAAAGTTGTGGAGCATTGTATTTAATGAAAACTCTCTCAACCTTTTAAGTTTGGCTCACAACTTTACATGGGTAAAGTAAAGCATCAATTCCAAAAAGAATACGGGGAGAAAAAAAGCAGGAGAATATGCAGAATCAAGGGATGAAGTTATGAAAAACATGATAGTTAGGTTTGCTGTAAGACTAAGTTTTAAAAGATGAAACCCAGGCAAAAGGGTAAAATGAGACAATGCTCATGTCGGCTGCATCTCAAAAACATCCAGAATCCGACCTTTTGTTGTAGTAGTATTAGCTAAAACTTGTACAGTCACTGATTCATAGTTCTTTTTATTACTGTAACACACTACAAATCAGTCTTAACAAATCAAGTCTGTATTGAATACAGTATCCAGACTCTAATCTCTGCCCAGCTGCTTCACCGATGCCTCCATCCTGTGCCAGTCACTACACTGGTTCTCCAACTGCTATAGAATAAAAAATAAACGTACACTCAAAAAGTTCTCCTCAGTGCTGCATGGCGCTACATCTCCTTCTTCATCTTTCTCTACTACCCTACTTATGCTTACCATTCTGCTAATGCTCTAGGTCTAATATCTTCCATAATCCAAACCTCCCACTCCCATTTCATGCTGTACCAGTTCTCTAGAATGCATTACTCTGGGCAATCAAATTTCCTGCGTCCTAAATTGTTACATAATGAGCAAGCAGTTGTTTTTTCATGTTTTCATCATTATTTTTATTTTTCAGTCACAATCATGGGTGCTCGCTTTTTGAGGGATGAGTTGTATTTTTTTTCTACCTATATAATTTAAGTACAATATTGTTTAACTATTTATTTTTACTATTATTATTTTTGAAGACAAAACCTAAGATAGAAACAAAATGAGCATAGACCCTGCTGTAAGTAAAAAGCAATAGTACATACAAATAAACTACTGTATTTATATTTACTAAGGACCCTATGTTATTTATATGCACTATTGCTTTTTACTTGCTTTCAGTAGGGTATATGTTCATTTTGTTTCTATCTCAGGTTTTGTCTGTTTAATGGCCAGTGTGAACATGCTCCTACACATTGCATGTACACCAACTTATACTCCAGTTCATTTCTTTCGGTTTTATTATTATTTTTGACAGGTTGAAAGTGCAAAGCAAGAGCAATTCTGTCATTGATATTTGAGTGTTACTTTCACGGTGTAAATAACTTGATAGCTGTGGGTTGCTAAGATTTACAGAGAGTTTTTCATGTTTCTACACTATTGCACAATAATAATTATTTTGTTGTTTTTTGTGTTTTTTCTCCATTTTTTGCGGTGATGAAACACCTTAATTCTGCCATTTCTTGATTTGTTTTACTCTTTGGTTAATTGCCATAATCAGTTAATTAATTTTAGAGTTTAATAGATCAAACTTTTACAGACACAATGATGCCAAGTTGTCTCCTGAGTAGCTCATAACTCTGCAGTCTCCTTATAGTCTCCTTACAAACTGGTTTCAAGGGGGTGAGTGCTTCTCCTTGAGTGACAGTTCTGGTGAACAGCATTATTCTACTACTACACATTAATGGTGTGTCACTGTTTGTTCTGAGTGTACATTTTTATCACTATATTTACTTATAGTGCAGTTGAGCAAGTACACGGCTAAGGAAAGTGAGAGCCATGATTAGGAGAACTGCTGTGGAGACTGCGGATGCTGGGAAATTGTGATTTTAAAAGACTGTTAAGAGATTTTCCAGAAGCTGAGAGGGATCAGGAGGGGGTGAGAAGCTAACTGCTGCATATAAAACAATGGGCTGGAGAGAGGTGACTGGAATGTTAGGAGTTAACTTTTCTCCTGGAATGTAGCTACTGAACACACTTCGCCAGGGCCTTGGCAGGCACTAATGGTCAAGCTCCATGTAAATCAGCTGTACACTATGAAAGATAAAAGCTCTCCCTGCAGGAGAATGACAGCTGATACAGAAAGCAAGTTGAATGCAAACTTATTTTCATGCTGCCTAGTGAACTAAAGCAATTTTATAACATGAAAATACCCCTTTAATTGAGAAGAAGGGCGTTCATTTGAACTTTGATATTTTTTTTTATATATATATATATATATATATATATATACACATACATACACACACACACACACACACACACACACAGTACAGACCAAAAGTTTGGACACACCTTCTCATTTAAAGATTTTTCTGTATTTTCATGACTATGAAAATTGTACATTCACACTGAAGACATCAAAACTATGAATTAACACATGTGGAATTATATACTGAACAAAAAAGTGTGAAACAACTGAAAATATGTCTTATATTCTAGGTTCTTCAAAGTAGCCACCTTTTGCTTTGATGACTGCTTTGCACACTCTTGGCATTCTCTTGATGAGCTTCAAGAGGTAGTCACCGGAAATGGTTTTCACTTCACAGGTGTGCCCTGTCAGGTTTAATAAGTGGGATTTCTTGACTTATAAATGGGGTTGGGACCATCAGTTGTGTTGTGCAGAAGTCTGGTGGATACACAGCTGATAGTCCTACTGAATAGACTGTTAGAATTTGTATTATGGCAAGAAAAAAGCAGCTAAGTAAAGAAAAACGAGTGGCTATCATTACTTTAAGAAATGAAGGTCAGTCAGTCCGAAAAATTCTCAGGTTAACAGCAGCTCAGATTAGAGACAAGGTCAATGCCACACAGAGTTCTAGCAGCAGACACATCTCTACAACAACTGTTAAGAGGAGACTTTGTGCAGCAAGCCTTCATGGTAAAATAGCTGCTAGGAAACCACTGCTAAGGACAGGCAACAAGCAGAAGAGACTTGTTTGGGCTAAAGAACACAAGTAATGGACATTAGACCAGTGGAAATCTGTGCTTTGGTCTGATGAGTCCAAATTTGAGATCTTTGGCTCCAACCACCGTGTCTTTGTGCGACGCAGAAAAAGTGAACGGATGGACTCTACATGCCTGGTTCCCACCGTGAAGCATGGAGGAGGAGGTGTGATGGTGTGGGGGTGCTTTGCTGGTGACACTGTTGGGGATTTAGTCAAAATTTAAGGCATACTGAACCAGCATGGCTACCACAGCATCTTGCAGCGGCATGCTATTCCATCCGGTTAGCGTTTAGTTGGACCATCATTTATTTTTCAACAGGACAATGACCCCAAACACACCTCCAGGCTGTGTAAGGGCTATTTGACCAAGAAGGAGAGTGATGGGGTGCTACGCCAGATGACCTGGCCTCCACAGTCACCAGACCTGAACCCAATCGAGATGGTTTGGGGTGAGCTGGACCGCAGAGTGAAGGCAAAAGGGCCAACAAGTGCTGAGCATCTCTGGGAACTCCGTCAAGATTGTTGGAAGACCATTTCCGGTGACTACCTCTTCAAGCTCATCAAGAGAATGCCAAGAGTGTGCAAAGCAGTCATCAAAGCAAAAGGTGGCTACTTTGAAGAACCTAGAATATAAGACATATTTTCAGTTGTTTCACACTTTTTTGTTATGTATATAATTCCACATGTGTTAATTCATAGTTTTGATGTCTTCAGTGTGAATGTACAATTTTCATAGTCATGAAAAACTTTAAATGAGAAGGTGTGTCCAAACTTTTGGTCTGTACTGTATATATTTTTAATATAGAATTTTTATTGATATTTTCGTAAAACATAAAAACCAGATTAAAATGATAATCAGATACCCATACGCAGATAAGGTATATAATGACATTGCTCATAGGATTGACTGTCTATATTTTTTAAAACTTTTTTTTATTCTTTATCTTAGGAGACATCAACTTATGATTGTCTAATTGTTTATACAATGTACTATGGTATTGCATTATATAGTAAAATCACAGTCTCTTATGATTGTGAGGGTGAGATAGGTCAGACCTCCACAATCCCCACGATAATATATTGACATATCCTAGCGATATGCCATTATCTAATGAGCCGTGATCTAGTATTTAAGTTTAGATCATAATTGCAAATTGTCCAGTTTAAAAAAAAAATGATGTCATATCTTGAGATCATTGAACATTTTTGAAATTCAAATTCTAAATTGAATGGGTCAACAAATTCCTCCCCCATAATTTGGTTTGCATCAAATTGATTTGACGCAAACTGCAAAACCTCCAATCACTCTGACAAGATGTGTGCAACAATCTGAGGTCTCCTAGGACTGTATCCAACCCCTTTAAAGCTATTTAACACAAACACAGCACCTTAGTAATGTCAATGTGGCCTCACCACAGAATTAGATAGTAACCTGGTAGTAACTAATAGTCCATTTAATAACACAGAGCACTGACAGACTTTTCATGTTTTAAAATAAAAAAAAAAAAACGGTCCAAAAATTATCCCTCTTAGTCATTTTTGACAAGACCGACTGTTCTGTACAGAACACTGACTCAAACTGACGATGTTGCTGTCAGAAGTAACCTGATCCTGTTGTGACTGAGACAAGTGTGCCATATATTCCATAACTCACTCTGCTTCTTCTCATTAATACACTTACCAGAGGCAAAGGAGGACAATTGTGACCTGAGATTGGTGGTACCAATACTGTACTGCACTGGTAATACCAGCCCAGATGGCTGGTGCCATTCATAGTGGTAGTGCTTTTGCAAACGGCTCTCACATTCTTAGCTGTAGAATATATATTTTTTTCCTTTTACACTACCCTGCCCATTGCCATTGACACTTTTCTTTCACCATACATTTTCTACATCACTACAGATAAGTTTTGGTAATATTTGAAACCCCTATTATTCAATTCATACTAAATAAGGCATAAGAAATTCTAGGTAGGTACACAACACAGAAAAGAAAATGTGACCGCAAACCACAGTGTAGGTGTGGAGTGTATGATTGTCGAATTGGACTAGAAAACAGGTGCAAAACAAATCTGTGCAATTAAATGGCTAAAATTTCAGTTTTCCAAATGTGTTGTGATAAGAAATGTTAGGTAGACACAGGTCCAAAAATCCGGGACCTGATATAGGGCACATTATTGGCACAGCGTGTATTGATGAAAAATCTGATTAAGAAATCATGTGCAAAAAAAAATTGTTTGCAAGATGCATAATTTTTGAGGTAGACAATTGCAGACTACTGCACTCATCATCTTCAGTGTTTCAGTTTATTTATTTTACTCACTTATAAAGTGCCATTAATTCCACAGCGCTTTACAGATATTGTTGTAGAACTCATTACTGTCTGGAGGATTTGTCCAATGTCATAGAGCTTTCTCTTCCTATCTCTATTGCAGAGCTGTGAGATCGGAAATCCTCTCACTAAATCTAAAACGACTGCTGCTTTCCCTTCCTCGGCTTTTATATAGGCTAGGATAGACCCTCCTTATTTTCAGGTGATGTGATAGTTGTTATTATTTATTATTATAGCGCCATTAATTCCATGGCGCTTTACATGTGAAAAAGAGATATACGTAGCAAACCACAAAGTACAATAGTTTGAACAAAAACAAGTCAGCGACTGGTATAGAAGGAGAGAGGACCCTGCCCGGGAGGGCTCACAGTGTAGTTGCAAGGTATTTTAGGGAAACCCAAGTAGTTGTGCCATTCAAGTCAGTCCAATGTCCTGCAATGTGCAAATTGGTGGAGGGCATTTTTTGGGCAATTCGCTCAAATCTAATTGGAAATTTTTCAAGTTTGCTAGCACCTACAGATTTATTAAAATCCAACTAAAATTAGATTTGCATTGAATCAATTCACTAATCTCTAGTAATACCCATACTCCTCTCTAGTCAAGTCATATAATGACATACCAAGTTGACTCAAAACACAAACATCTCATTCGTGGGAGTGAAAAGAAAGACCAGTCTGGACAGAATGACACTAAGTCTAGCATATGGGATTTTCTTCCAGACACACTGCTACCCTTGTATATTCATCTGTCCATACTATAATAAAAAACACAGCCGGGCACTACAGGTTGCTTAGATTTCAATTTGGCTTTCAGTTTAAAGATAAGAAGAAGCCTTGAAAAACAAACACAACGTGATATCCCAGTGCTTGTTGTGGCTCTCAGAGCCTTTGAACTGCTGGGAAAGCAGCACTTCCTCTTCCCAACTTTCGGACCCAAATACAGCTTGTCCTAATCAGATCATTGACGTCCAGCTCCTTTCGCCCCGCATTGTGGACGTTCCTGTAAGAAGAAGTATACACAAGGCCTAATGTTCCAGACAGATGCAGCTTGTGTTCCCACACATTAGACAGGAACACGAAGATCTAGAATATTTTAAGTAGACTTCCAGACCGGAGGTCCAGTATGGATGACCAAGAAAACAAACCCAACAGATTACAACTAGTGTTACGGGCGCGTTGAATGAATACAATCCAACCAGCACTCTGCTACTCATGGTGCTTGCATCTCAGGTGGCAACCTCACCAAACACGCAATACAAAGGACCAACACTCAAGCTGTAAAGTTTCGTCTTCTGTATTTTGTTAACATCTAAAAGATATACAACTCAAATTAATGTGCTTCGACTCCTACAATGTGGATCCATGCCTGATTTATAAGATGGTAGTGTGCCCTGTAACAGAAACAGGGGAACATTTTTGATTGTGAGTTCATGTCCGCTAGGTTCTAGTCTTATATTCTGTATATGAAACAGTTAGCCAGTTTTAAGGCAAGGAACCATGTATTTCCCTTGCTCTATTGAGCCACTCCAGGGATTTGGGATGATTGAGGTTAATCAGCTGCAATAGACAGGTCTGTTATAAAAGAGCTGATGGCTCTCTGTGCTCCCAGGAAACTGCCCTAACTAAGCAATTGTTTGGTTGCGATGCTGACACGCAAGGTGTGGGAAAGACTTGGTGCAACTCAGAGGGAAGAGGGAAAGGGAGCCCAGACACTAGGGAAAGGGGACACCTCCTAGTCTGGTCTAGTGTCACCCTGTCTCAACTACCATCCCAATATTGGCTCTTCACCAATCGCCGCATGCGTGCCTCGCGCAGTCTTTCCCTGGCGTATGGCTAAGACTAGGGAAGGGAGGAGATGAGCACTAGTCCATCTCCACTAAACACTATAGACAACAAGGGTAGACAAACAGGGGGGGGATTGCTTAGCTTTAGACGACTCCAGACAAATGTGAACACAGTCTCAAGCTCCAGAGAGGATGAAGTACTGCTCTTGCTAAAGCCTCACAAGTAGTAATGAATATCGCCGGCACCTCCCTCTCAGATACACCAGGTATTTATACATCCAGGCCAGGGATTTAATTAGCCAGAGGGAGGTAGCCTCTGGGTCCTAGAGACAGCCAGCCTCTAAGATGATGTCTGTAATGCCAAACGTAGAGATCTCCTGCAAACAACTGCAGGGCGACTGTCTGTCACCTCTGATACAGCCGTGACAGATGCTGTGCATTGGGTGCAGCTCTTTGTAAGTCAAGATTTATGTGTACTGTTAGCGGCCAGTCAGACGAGGATTTTATTTTATATCATGTGTTTTTTTTCTTTTGCTGGTGTATATGCAGAGCCAATATAACTGGTTATGGCTAGTTGCTTAAAACTTGCATGGTGTGAACTGTGTCTTGAAGTACCTGAAAGTGCCCATCTGACCCAAGGTCATAGCCCATACAGAGTGATTGGACCAAATAATACTTTTATGACAATGCCTTTATTTTTTGAATATACGTTTACACCCCACATCATTGCCACTAACCCTTAACTTATTCAATCTGAAATATATTCCTATGATCCATAATCCTCCATATTCCAGCATTGGCGAGCCAACTTTCATCTGATTTCTGGTGCCACAAATGAGGCTGAATGTCTGCTGGATTTTGATGGCTCTCCACTTGCTAATTCCTTCTTCATGCCAGATTGCAAGCTGCTTGTTTATTAAGGGCTCATTTTTGGCACTAACCGATGAAAGCAGAGAAATGTGATACGTATGATTAAAATAAAAAAAAAAAAGAAATAAAAAAAAAAAGAAAGTTCAGTAGCTGATCCAATGACTGAGACTCGCTGCAGCAGAATGCCAAATCGAACATTAAGAATGGAGACAGGCTTAACCTTCTAGGCCCCGTGCCAACAGAATCAAGAGTCTGAAATACTGATATACAATCTAGCAGTAATTATATTTGCAAACATAAGATGGTAACAATGTATCCTCTCCGAAGAATGTCAGCGCGACATGCTCTAATCACACGTCCCACACCGGCCAGCGATCGGAGCGTAATCAACGTTGCTAGAAAAGTACATGTTTACCAAACACAAAGCATAGCTTTCTATATGGAAAACCACCGTACTGCTGAAATAAAAAAATGATACGACATCTAAGGAAATGTTTCGCATCCATGAGTGCATGCTGTATGACAAATAAAAAAAAAATACATAAAAGATAAATGTATTCCCAAAATTCACACTGGAGACCTACAGTCCTGCTCATCGTTATAGGCACCCATGAAGTTTAGGTACATAATATGGAATATCTCCTGAAAAAAAATGAATCAAGTGAGTTTTTTTGATTGGTGACTTCAGAGTTTTAAAAAGTCATATGGCAGGCCCTGATCCTTTGTCACAATGGTGAAGACAAAGGAACTGTCTGAGGACATCAGAACTGCTATTATTAGCAAACACAAGACTTACAAAGGGTATCAGGCAATCTCCAAAGACCTTGGTATCCTAGTTTCAACAGTGTGCAATGTTATTAAGAAGTTTGCCAAGCATGGAACTGTCAAGAACCTCCCTGGACGTGGGGGGAAAGAGGAACATTGTCAAGAGATGTTTCCAAATGTTGGTGTGAATGGTGGAAAAAAAACCACGTCAAACATCCAAAGACCTGAAGGCCAACCTGGAACAGTCTGGGGTCATGGTTTCAACAAGTAAAAGGGCAAAGGCCAAAGAAGAAACCATTGCTGAAGAAAAGACATAAAAGGAACAACTGATCTTTGCCAAAGAGTACCTTGACAATCCACAATCCTTCTGGGAAAATGTTCTGTGGGCAGATGAAACAAAAAGAGAGCTTTTTGGCAATGCAAAGCAACAGTTTGTTTTCATATGGCGCAATGAAGCTTATAAGGAAAAGAACACCTTACCAACAGTTAAGCATGTTGGAGGATTCATAATGCTCTGGGGTTGCTTTGCGGCATCTGGCACTGGAGGTCTTGACCATATCACAGGAATCATGAAATCAGAGAATTATCAAGAGATTTTAGAGCGAAATATTCTACCCAGTGTAAAAAAATTTGGTTTGAGTGGAAGATCATGGGTTCTCGAGCAAGATAATGACCCAAAACACACATCCTTAAGTACACAGGAATAGTTGAAAAGGAAAAATGGACTGTTTTAAAATGGCCAGCAAGGAGTCTTGACCTCATTCCCATTGAAAATCTTTGGGGTGAGCTGAAATCTGCCATTGGGAAAAAGAACCCTGCAAACATTCAAGCGCTTCCCAACCGCCCACTGTACATAAACGTCGGCGCTGCCTGGGCTCTGTGCAGCGCCGACGTTTATCAACGGTCGGTGGTCCCGCAGCCCCAAAGGGTTAACATCATTGGGATCAGGTCCCAATGATGTTAGCCCTTTGCTATCTTCTATATGCCGAGATCTATAGTGATCGCGGCATTTAGAAGATAGTGAGAGGAGAGGGGGTCGTCCACTTACCTCTCCGACGGCCCCCTGATGTCTTACAGGACCTGCCATTGTCATGGCAGCCGGAGGTCACATGACCGCTTCCGGATCTGCCATGTATGGTGTCCTGCTAGACTCAGCCTGCAGCTGAAGTCTAGCAGGAGACAAACAGTGTGAAACTGTCATCAAAGCTCTCATGCAATGCAATACATGTCTATTGCATTGCATGAGAACAGTGATTAGAAAAATAAAAATTAATGTCCCATACAGGACTAAGTAAAAATGTAAAAAAAAAGTCAAAAAAATGTTTTCAAACTGTTAAAAAAATCACAAAATAAATAAATAAAATATTAAACCAATAAATCCGTATATATTTATGCAAAACCAAAAAAAGTACACATATTTGGTATCGCCGCGTCCGAAACAACCCGATCTATAAAACTGTCACACTAATTAACTCCTTCTGTGCACATCGTAATAAAAATAAATAAAAAACGGAGCAAAAAACTATGCTTTTGCATCATATCGCCAAACAAAAAGTGGAAAAAAATGCGATCAAAAAGCAAAATGGAAATAAAAATAGTACCGCTGAAAACATCATCTTGTTCCGCAAAAAAAAAGCCGCCATACAGTTCCATCAGCCGAAAAATAAAAAAAAGTTATAGCTCTCAGAATAAAGCGATGCAAAAAACATATTTTTTCTATATTTTATTGTGTAAAAGCGCCAAAACATAAAAAAATATACAGTAAGTGTAGTATCGCTGTAAACGTACTGACCCGAATATTAACTCTGCCTTATCACTTTTACCACACGCAGAACGGCATAAAAAAAAACCTCAAAAAACAATTCCTGAATTGTTGTTTTTGTTAATTTTACCTCCCAAAAAACGGAATAGAAAGCGATCAAATAATGTCACGTACCCAAAAATGGTACCAATAAAAACGTCAACTCGTCCCGCAAAAAACAAGCCGTCACATGACTCTGTCGGCCGAAATATGGAAAAATTATAGTTCTCAAAATATGGCGATGCAAAAACTAGATTTTGCAAAAAAAGCGTCTCTTAGTATGTGACAGCTGTCAGTCATAAAAACCCGATATAAATCTGGTATCTCTGTAATCACACCGACCCGAAGAATAAAGTAATCTAATCAGTTATATCACACTAGGAACGGGGTAAAAAATAAATAAAACCAATTCTTCACCTGCTACTGATTTGTTTATTATGTCTCCCAAAGACCGCAGTAAGGCTCTGCTCACATTTATCCTGCGCTCTGCGCTGAGCACTTACACCAGAGTTTCGGTGTAAATCTCTGAAATACGTGATTCAGACGGAACCCATGACGGAAGATTCCCTGTAATGAGGCAGATATAGACCACTGTGGACGCCGTCTAGCCTGGGATCCCACGGTGTCATTTGTTTTAGGCGTGCATAAAAGTGCGGTTAGCCACAGTTTTGTGCACTTCTGAAAAAAAGGACACCGCTAAACAGAGTCCAGACGGAGTCCAGAGTAACTCTGCTGCCTCATTACAGTGAATGGATCTGACGCGCCCCCTGGGCCAGTGCTGTTAGGGATACCCGGAGCCGGATCAGATGGGGGTTGTAGTCTCCGAGTGGCTGTGACCCGGTCCGTGCCCAGGGTGTCAAACTCAGTGTGTGGCAGTCCTACAGATGTTATTAGAGTTCTTTGTGTCGACTACGCCACCCGTTGATTTGCGGTCAAAAGGCCGCCGCTGCAGCAGGGTCCGCTGAGGCTGTTGGTATGTGTGCAGCTTTGGTAGTATAACCCCCAACGGGAGGGGTATAGCCTCAGGGGGTCAGCCGTGGAGGATGGTGGTTGTGAAGGTGCAGCAAAGAGACTCAGAGGCATAAAATGCAGTTCCAGGGTTTTACTTACTGGTGTTGCTCGGGTCACTGTGTACAGCAGTGACCACCCGAGCCGTGCTGCGTCCACCAGGTCCTGGACTCGGTCAACTCCCAGGCAACTCCGGAGTGTGGTCCTGAGCTCCTTTCTGACTCGTCCTCCTCTCCGGCCTTCCCCACCAGGGATCCACCTAAGTCCGGCTCCCTCGGGCCTCCTGTTGGTAAACCCTTGTCTCTGGGTTCCCTGACCCTATTCTTGGTTTGCCTTCCGGGTGGATTTAGTGGGTGGTCGTGGCAGATCCTGCCCACGACCTCCGGTTCCTGGCTAAGGTGTGCTGTAGCCTCTGCCAGCTTGGGATCCGGTACCCTTTTGCCGACCCTTCACCCTTTTGTCCTTATTTTGGGATCTTGGGGTCCCCTCTGCGCCTCTGGGTCTCTCTTCCTTCTCCTCTGCTCTGCTTCTCAGGCTCTCAGACAGACTGTCTGACTGGCTGACTGACAACCGACTGACGTCTCACAGACTGACGTCTCACAGACTGACCCTGATCTAAGATGGTGCCCACCTTATATACTCCCTCTATGTGTGAGCTCAGGTGACCAGCACCCAATGAGCTCCTAGCTTTACCCAGGCTGCTCCCCCTATCTGCCCCTACACTACTGGGATGTTCCACCCCCCTCCCACTCCAGCCAGGAACAGACACTGTTGTACCTGCACATTTCTCTAGTGGGAGTACCATCGGTCTATTCCCCGGAAATGGGATGTGTGTAGTGCATGCAGCTAACTGAGCTCAGTTCCACACTCCATCCTTACCCGGGAGTGGAATACCACACCTCTGGCTTGAGGCGTAATACCCCTGTAGCAGCCGAGTCCTCAGGGTGCTACAGATCCCTCAGGGGTTTCATCTGAATTACATCACTTGGAAATTTAGATGGAAACCCCGATGTAAGTGCTCAGCCTAGAGCGCCGGATAAATGTTACATTAAATGTTCCCAAAAAAAGCTTCAACTCCGTCCTCAAAAAAAGCTAGTCCCCACTCAGGTCCGTCATCTGTTAAAAATATTCCAAGTTACTGGTAGCAGAAAGGCTCTGGAAAAGCGAAATGGCCCTTGCCCCCCAAAAGAAATTCAGAAAATGTTGTGCTCCCAAATCCAAATGCCTATTCTACAATAATTTGTT
Source organism: Phyllobates terribilis (assembly GCF_046119375.1). Lineage (NCBI taxonomy): Eukaryota > Metazoa > Chordata > Amphibia > Anura > Dendrobatidae > Phyllobates > Phyllobates terribilis. Next base: position 63,228,679 of record NW_027362763.1, on the reverse strand, counting down.
CTCCAATTGTCAAATAGCGCTCCGTCCCCCCCAGATCTCGCCGTATGGCTGAGCAGTACGATACAGCCACATATGGGGTATTGCCACTTTTAGAAGAAATTGTGTGACACATTTCGGCACCAATTTTACCCATTGCCCTGTGTGAAAATGTAAAATCTGAGGGTAAAACATTTTTTTGTGGTAAAAATATAATTATATTTTCTTCACTGCCCAATGATATAAATTTAAAAATTAAAAAATACTCACTACTTCCCTAGATGAATTCCTTGAGAGGTGTAGTTTACAAAATGGGGTCACTTGTGGGGGTTTCTGCTGTTTCGGCATGTCAGCGACTCTTCAAATGTGACATGGTGTCTGCCACCTATCCCAGCCAACATAGCGCTCCTTTCTCTTCCGAACCCTGCCGTACACCAAAGCAGTGGTTTTCCCCCACATATGGGGTATCGGTGTACTCAGGAGAAATTGCACAACAAATTTCATGGTGCAATTTATCCTGTTACCCTTATGATAATGCAAAATTAGGGGATGAAAAACATTTTTTGTGGGAAAAATGTGAAAATTTAATTTTTACGGCTCAATATTATAAAATTCTGTGAAGCACCTGGGGGTGCAAGGTGCTCACCACACATCTAGATAAGTTCCCTAAGGGGTCTAGTTTCCAAAATGGTGTCACTTGTGGGGGGTTTCCACTGTTTAGGCACATTAGCGGCTCCCCAAATGCGACATGGCGTCTGCTAATTATTCAAACAAATTTTACATTCAAAAAGTCAAATGGCGCTCCTTCCCTTCCGCACCCTGCAGTGTACCCAAATAGTGGTTTTCCCCCACATATGGGGTATCAGCCTGTTCAGGAGAAATTGCACAACACATTTCATGTGCAATTTCTCCTATTACCCTTATGATAATGCAAAATTAAGGGATGAAAATAAAAAAATTGGGTCTAAAGTAACATTTTTGTGAAAAAAAGTTAAATGTTCATTGTTTTCTTCCACATTCCAAAAATTCCTGTGAAGCACCTGAAGGGTTAATAAACTTCTTGAATGTGGTTTTGAGCACCTTGAGGGGTGCAGTTTTTAGAATGGTGTCACTTTTGGGTATTTTCTGTCTTAAAGGCCCCTCAAAGTCACTTCAAATAAGATGTGGTCCCTAAAAAAATGTTTTTGTAAATTTTGTTGGAAAAATGAGAAATCGCTGGTCAACTTTTAACCCTTATAGCTTCCTAACAAAAAAAATTTTGGTTCCAAAATTGTGCTGATGTAAAGTAGACATGTGGGAAATGTTATTTATTAACTATTTTGTGTGACACATCTCTCTGATTTAAAAGGGCATGAAAATTCAAAGTTTGAAAATTGTGAAATTTTCAACATTTTTGCCAAATTTCCGATTTTTTCACAAATAAAAGCAAGTGATATCGAAGAAATTTTACCACTATCATGAAGTACAATATGTCACGAAAAAACAATCTCAGAATCAGGGGGATCCGTTGAAGCGTTCCAGAGTAATTGCTTCATAAAGTGACAGTGGTCAGAATTGAAAAAATTGGCCCGGTCATGAAGACGAAAACAGGCTCTGGTGCGAAGTGGTTAAACAAACTACAAAGGAAGAGTGGGAGAAAATTCCAGTTGAGAAGTGCAAGAAGCTTATAGATGGCTATAAGAAACGTTTGGACGCTGTCAGCAATGCCAAAGGGTGTGCAACCAAGTATTAATTAGGGGAGCCTTTATTGCTGCACATTCTGTTTATTCTGTTAATTCTTTGAAATTGCAACATGGAAGTTTAAAAACAATGTTTTATTGTTGTATTACTTTGGACCGCTAACTGAAAAAAAATCCTGAGGATATAACTTTGGTACATTTCCATTTATTTATGAAGATATTGTACAGTCTGTGAAAAAAATGAAAGGGTGCCAATAATGGTGACCAGCAGTGTACAAAAATCATAAAATTGATTACAAACTAACTCTTATAGGATCAGCCTATTTATGGCTTATCACATTCCAAGACCCACACCTTCTTTATTCCACGGGTTGTTACATATTAATTAATACACAGTGTCACCAAAAGGAATAGCCTCTATAGCAGTAATCAATCAACAAAATAATAGAGCTCCAAATAGTGTCTCCATTAAAATGAGGCATAAATAAATAGTTAAAAATATGATTTTATTAGGAATAAATAGCAAATTTGTCAAAAGTTAAGCATAATGCCACTTACATATTGTAGTTTAGGAGCCAGGGCGAAACGGCGTCGTCGGGGTGGTGTCCGGATAGCAAGGCTCCTAAACTACAATATGTAAGTGGCATTATGCTTGACTTTTGTATGTCCTGTATGAAAACAACGACAGTGTTCCAGCAGGACAACCACCCGAAGCATATGTCGAGATTGGCGAAGAAATGATTCAACGACAATGAAGTAGAGGTGCTGGATTGGCCCCCACAATCCCCAGACTTCAATCCAATCAAACACTTGTGGGTAGAGTTGAAGAAAAAACTGTATACATACCCAAGTGAGTCGACCAGTATGCACCAACTTTAGGAACATGTAGAAGAGATTTGGGATCAGATTTCAGTCGAGACATGTTTGAGTCTGATTGAGATCGTGCCCAGAAGATTCAGGCAATGTTGAAAGCCAAAGGTGAATTTACAAAAAACTAACAAAATAATAAAAATTTCAATTTAGATTTTTAGGAGCACAACAGTAACAGTGCAGTGACATAACAAGAATCTGCATAACTAATCATATGTAAAATAGTTACAAGTCAAATTTATGTATGAGATAGACAAGAGGATTGTCTACAAAATTATGGTAGCCTCATGTCCGAAGCAGTAGTGGATGGTGAGCTATGGAGTCTGAAAGTCAAACGTTCAAAACATTGTTACCCTTTTCCTCGTCAGTGTATGTATGCATAGAGCACATACTGTTGTGCCGTGGTGTTCACACTGTGCGGTAATGAGGCAGTGACCTAGGAAAATTTAAAATCAAATGTCTTTATTCTCCAGAAACCCACAAAGTAACGGTAATTGGAATCCTACGGATCACAGCCGGGCCATCAAAGTATAGTCTGTTTCCAGACCCGTTGCCGTGGGCGACGGCACCGCCGTAACATTCTGAGGTGTGTCAGAGTTTTGCCTTCTTGGGTTCTGTGTTCCTGTCACACAGGCCAGTATTGCAGAGCCTCCTGCTCTGCTGCTAGCAAACACCAAACTGACACACCCAAACCTTTGCTGCAGGTTTTTAAATGAAAACGGTGGACATGAGCCACTCGTAAGACCTGGCTGGAGGGAGTGGACCACGCCCGCTGCCATCCTGTAGTCCACTCCAAGAATAAAAGCCCATGCCAGGTTTTACTAAATCTGCCTTGGTCAAATAGCTTGAACAAGTCCAAACTTACTTTTATTCTCCACTGCAACCACAGTTATGTCTGTGATTGTAATGCACTCCAGCGGGTTCAATATGCTTCTATGCGCATCCTGGTGGATACATACAGTACAGACCAAAAGTTTGGACACACGTTCTCATTTAAAGTTTTTTCATGACTATGAAAATTGTACATTCACACTGAACGCATCAAAACTATGAATTAACACATGTGGAATTATATACTTAACAAAAAAAGTGTGAAACAACTGAAAATATGTCTTATATTCTAGGTTCTTCAAAGTAGCCACCTTTTGCTTTGATGACTGCTTTGCACACTCTTGGTATTCTCTTGATGAGCTTCAAGAGGTAGTCACCGGAAATGGTTTTCACTTCACAGGTGTGCCCTGTTAGGTTTAATAAGTGGGATTTCTTGCCTTATACATGGAGTTGGGACCATCAGTTGTGTTGTGCAGAAGTCTGGTGGATACACAGCTGACAGTCCTACTGAATAGACTGTTAGAATTTGTATTATGGCAAGAAAAAAGCAGCTAAGTAAAGAAAAACGAGTGGCCATCATTACTTTAAGAAATGAAGGTCAGTCAGTCCGAAAAATTGGGCAAACTTTGAAAGTGTCCCCAAGTTCAGTTGCAAAAACCATCAAGCGCTACAAAGAAACTGGCTCACATGAGGACCGCCCCAGGAAAGGAAGACCAAGAGTCACCTCTGCTTCTGAGGATAAGTTTATCCGAGTCACCAGCCTCAGAAATCGCAGGTTAACAGCAGCTCAGATTAGAGACCAGGTCAATGCCACACAGAGTTCTAGCAGCAGACACATGTCACGGGTGTGTCGCCACGAAGATCGTCACGATTACACAGCCTGACTTCTCGCAGCTGACTTTTTGGTGCTTTGTGTTTTTCGGCAGTGAGGGAGTTAATTCTCTCTCTCTCTGTGCTAGATGAGGTCCAGCCTCGCCCAGCTGCAATCAATGCTGCTGTAGTGAGACTCCTTCAAATGCCTGCTGGTCTGTTAGGGAAGTGTCGGTGAAAGCATTTCATGCAGACTAACAGAGCGGATCGTGGTATTTGGAGTTTCAGAGATAAGTGTATTCGGAGAGTTTTTTCCCTTCCTCGCTTTATCATTTATCTCCTTTCCCGTTGGTGTTCCCTCTGTTGTAGTTGTGTCGTTTTTGTATGCAAGGTGGTTTTGGTTTTTCCCTTGTACTGTCTCATTCGTCTAAGTACTGTGTGTGGGCATATTATTACTTGTCCCCTTTTGTTGTGATCGGGGTCCTTCTCAGGACTAGATTACTTAGGTGCAGGGATCCTCAGGAGGTAGGGGTTACGCTGGCGGCCTGGACCTCTGTACCTTTAACAGTACCTCCAGGTTGAGGGATTAGTCAGGGCCCCAGCTTAGGGTCAGCTTAGGCCCCCTACCTCCAGTATACAGAGACAGCGTGACAACACATCTCTTAAACAACTGTTAAGAAGAGACTTTGTGCAGCAGGTCTTCATGGTAAAATAGCTGCTAGGAAACCACTGCTAAGGACAGGCAACAAGCAGAAGAGACTTGTTTGGGCTACAGAACACAAAGAATGGACATAAGACCAGTGGAAATCTGTGCTTTGGTCTGATGAGTCCACATTTGAGATCTTTGGTTCCAACCACCGTGTCTTTGTGCGACGCAGAAAAGGTGAACGGATGGACTCTACATGCCTGGTTCCCACCGTGTAGCATGGAGGAGGAGGTGTGATGGTGTGGGGGTGCTCTGCAGGTGACACTGTTGGGGATTTATTCAAAATTGAAGGCATACTGAACCAGCATGGCTACCACAGCATCTTGCAGTGGCATGCTATTCCATCCGGTTTGCGTTTAGTTGGACCATCATTTATTTTTCAACAGGACAATGACCCCAAACACACCTCCAGGCTGTGTAAGGGCTATTTGACCAAGAGGGAGAGTGATGGGGTGCTACGCCAGATGACCTGGTCTCCACAGTCATCAGACCTGAACCCAATCGAGATGGTTTGGGGTGAGCTGGACCGCAGCGTGAAGGGAAAAGGGCCAACAAGTGCTAAGCATCTCTGGGAACTCCTTCAAGATAGTTGGAAGACCATTTCCGGTGACTACCTCTTGAAGCTCATCAAGAGAATGCCAAGAGTGTGCAAAGCAGTCATCAAAGCAAAAGGTGGCTACTTTGAAGAACCTAGCATATAAGACTTATTTTCAGTTGTTTCACACTTTTTTGTTAAGTATATAATTCCACATGTGTTAATTCATAGTTTTGATGCCTTCAGTGTGAATGTACAATTTTCATAGTCATGAAAATACAGAAAAATCTTTAAATGAGAAGGTGTGTCCAAACTTTTGGTCTGTACTGTACCTTCCCCCAATACATAAACATGTATACAGAGCACATACATAGACATAGGTATATACAGAGCAATTACATACAGACACGTGCATGCACAGAGCATATACATACAGACACATACTGGATATACCTACCAGGGAGCTCGTACATTCTGATGTCTTCACTAATATATACCACCAGGGGCCCATACATTCTAATGTCTTCACTAATATATACCACCAGGAGCCAATAAATTCTAGACTCAACACAACGCACAAACACACATAGATACAAAGACACGCAGACACAGACAGACATTAGAGGACTTATCACCAGTTCATCTCCTTTTCAGTTCTTCTGACTCCTACAGAGTACAGGACGTGTGGTGACTAGTAATGGGAGAACGTGCTAGCTACTGCTCGGTACTCAACTGAGCATTTCACTGTTCGAGATGCTCGGTGAGATTTTTCGGGATGCTCGGGCGGGAGCTCGAGTCCCCGCCCAGCAGGTTTGGCGCTGTTTAGACAGCGAATTAACATGCGGGGATTGCCTGCCACTCACTGTAATGCCACAGTCATGTTCGCTAATACTCAGTCCCCAGCCGCCACTATTTCTCCCAGTGTGCCATCCTTGCCTTACACAAGCACGTGTCCCAGAACATTACCAGTGCCCACAACAACGCAGTTACTGGAAAGGTCCACTTAACCACGGACACGTGGACAAGTGTTTGTGGCCAGAGACGGCACATCTCACTAACGGCACACTGGGTTAATATAGTGGAAGCCAGGACACAGTTGAACCCTGGGACAGAACATGTCCTCCCGACACTGAGAATTGTGGGACCTGTGTAAATCAGGGTTGCCCCCACATTCTACAGCTCCTGCACCTCCTCCTCCTCTTCAGCCTCCATCTCCAAAATGACCACATCAGTCGGAAGCTGGAAGCACTGTAGCACTGCCTCGGCCAAGTGGCAACAGGCTGTGCTGAGGCTAATATGCTTAGGCACACATGTCTGACTTTATATTCTGCTGCCTTTCCCATGACCCTCGCGTTGTACGCATTTTGGCAACAGTAATTACTGGTTGGTCACACTTCTAGACCTACGCTACAAGGAGAACTTGCTATCTCTCCTTAATGTGGCAGAGAAGTCTAATATAATATTGCAGTACCAGAAGGCCCTTGTTGAAGAATTATTAAAAAAAATTCCCATGTGAAAACGCTGGCAGCAGAGGTCACAGTTCGTTGGAGAACCAAAGAGTACAGGCGAAGGAGACACCAATAAGGTGCAGCAGAGGCAGGGGAACACACTCAAAGGTCTGGGACAGTTTACTCTGACAAGGAGGGAAAAGTTTGGAAGATATTGAAAGAGTACATTGCTGACAGTACCAACGTCCTCCGTGATTCCTATGTGCCTTATAACTATTGGGTATCCAAGCTGGTACGTGGCATGAACTGGCTCTCTACGCCTTGGAGGTCCTGACCTGCCCTACTGCTAGCAGTTTGTGAGAGTGGGTTTTTAGTGCCGCCGGGGGCATTATAACTGATAGCTGCATCTGCCTGTCAACTGAACATGCTGACAGGCTGACTCTTATTAAAATGAACAAGGGTTGGATTGGGCCAGACTTCTCAACACCACCAGATGATAGCAGCGGAACAAAGTCAAATCCAGTGTTTTTTTTGGGGGTTCTATTCTCATGCATCTCTTCACACCCAGACACGGGTATACGAATCTTGATTTTGTCTATTTTCTGTTGTCCTGCTCCTTCTCCTCATCCTCCACCACCATATCACCAGGGTGACTGTGATGCAACACCCACAAAATTTTTTTAAGGGTGTTTATGATGCCCGTAGGAATTTTTTTTTAGAGGCCTACCTCTAACATTCTGTATGTTATACAGTATGTTCATGTATACCCCCCAGGGATAATTGTTTTTCAGCCCATGAATTTAGTGCATGGGAATTACCAGTATAGGAGACCCACTCCTTAACAATGGTAACAATTTTTTTTAATGAGGACCTCCTCTACATCTCTTCAAAGGGGCATTGGAATGCGTCCTAATTTTTGGAAGACCTTGCTGTCACTGCATACGCAATAACAGTATAGGAGACCCGCTCCTTAATAATGGGAACAACAAAGCATAGCCTGCTGATGGCCCTCTAACCATAGTGAGGGACGACTGCTGACCCTCTAACAATAGTAAGGGCCACCTGTTGGCCTTGTAAAAGTAGGCTCTGTGACTTTCAGAGTCCCTCCTTCATAAATGAAACAGGATGTGTCTGATCATGTCTCACACACCACATGGCCAGATAAGGTAGTAAATTCTTAAAATTACATTTACTGGTGAACGTATTTTTCACTGTTGAAAGCAATGCAAAAGTGCAAAACCGCATCAAAAATGCTATGTGTGAACATAGCCCAAGGTGTGAAGGAGCATCTTTGTTTTTGATTATTTATTTTGCCTTATATACAAGTCATTACCCGGGAAAGAATGTTCCTTAACATTTTTTTCCAGGAAATCCATATCATTTGAGCACTGTTCCCATCGATTTGGCCAATTTTTAGGCCACCTCCAGACCTCCGGGGGCGGGTCCGCCAGAAAAATGCTCAAGTTTCTCATAGACCCGAGCATTACGATTAACGTTACCCGAGCATTTTAGTACTCGCTCATCACTAGTGGTGACATAAAAGTCACATGACTGGTCACATGATAGTGATGTCACCAAAGTCCTGACACAGTCTCGATATCGGTAGCTACACTGATAATGCTATTATCAGTGTAGCTACTGCTTTAGGCACTGGTGCAATTGCCAAGTTACCCACTGCCTTTGCCAGGCTGATCTGTGTTTTGGGTAAAAGCATTATAGGAGGACTCAGTAGCTCAGATATGGTAAGTATAAACTTTTTTTTGCAGCGGAATGTCTCAAAGGTGGCATCATTCCTCTTACTAAATGATTAAAGGGGAATTATTACAAGGTTAAGGAGTACAATACTTGCCTTTCCCCAGGCACTGAGAATCCACCCAATGAAATTACTGTGACACTGTGCTGTGAGGGTGAGGAGTGAGAGGTGCTGTCTCCATTACCTATAATCAATGGCAGATCCGACATCATCTACCTCCAGGTATATAACAAAGGTATTACATTTCATTTGAACCTGTCTGTGATGATGAGGAGATGATTGCTTCCCCTGTCCCCATTGTACACAAAGCAGTGGTGTCGAAAATTTTGAAACATTTTTTTGAAAAATTATTTAAAGGAAATCTGACAGCAGCATGATGTGGGGACAGATATCTTTATTCCAGTGATATATCAATGCTGAGCTGTCAATAACCCCCACCCACACCACTGATTGGCAGCTTTGTGTGTACACTGTATATTGACAGAAAGCTGTTAATCAGTGGTGGGGCATGTGTTGGACTAGGAGGCACGAGACACCTAGTCCTGTAGTGATGTCAGGCTCGCGGGTGGCACATGTAGACTGTGGACCCACTGTGCCATGGGGCTGGGCTTATCTAGCTAAGTGGCTACCTGGTGTTCACTGGGGCTCCTGACGGTGGAGTCAGGCTTAAGCTGCAGGTAGCAGTCAGGCATCACAGCTGCCGACCCCAATGATCGGGTTCCCTGACACAGCCTGGACTTGGAGTCACAGACAAGGCTGGATTCGGAACATGTTAATGACGCGCCCCTGGGCCTGTGTCGCGCTGCGTTGCGCACGCGAGAGCTTACCCGGAGCCGGATCTCTTGAGGGTTGTAGTCTCGTGGCGGTGACCCGGTCCGTGCCCAGGGAGTCAAACTGAGCGGCGATGTAACAGCGGTAGATGTAGGACGACTACGCCACCCGTTGAATGCAGCTATGGAGCTGCCGCTGCAGGACAGTCCGCTGAGGCCGGTGGATGGATGGTGCAGCGTAGATGGTATAACCCCCAAGGGGAGGGGTATGGCCTCAGGGCAGCAGATGTGGATGATGGGGGTAGCAGGAACCACTCAGAGACGGTGCGGTGTAATTCAGGGTCTTTACTGGTAACAACGATAGACCCTCCCGGAGTACTTGCTAGTGAACGGGGCCTGGTCAGTCCTTGAGCAGATGGGATCTCCCCTGGCCAGGCGGAGTTGTAGGCCTCCCAAACTGACTGTACTCTTCTGGCTACCTTGCTAGAAGCGGATATAAGTAGCCCACGTCCCTGAGTGTACCGTGTGGTGCTCACCCGTATGGCCGGTGACTCGGGGCCTTCTAATGGCTTCCGCTCCACGATGGCGGTGCTGGTCCCACGCGTGTGACCGTGCCTTCGGGTTTCTGGGCCTGAGGACCTGAAATCCCCTGCCGGTCGGCTTCTGCTGCTGGGTAAGAGTTAGTCCCCACAGCCTCGGACGCCGGGTCCGGTAAGAAAGCTTCTCATTCAGGGCGAGCTCTGCAGCTGCCAGCCCCTGACTCGTAGTAGTATTGCTTCTGCTGTTTCTTGTCTCTACTCTTCTTGACTACTAACCCTGCTTCAGCCCCAGGTTTATATAGGGGAAGTTCTTCCCCTCCCAAGACTGGGCAGGAGGTGTGGCATGCACAGGATCCCTGACCAAAGGACCTCCCACCTGCTCTCAGACATAACATTACATTACTGTGGAAACCAGACCCCTGGGGTGCCACATTCCCCCCTAGTAAATTTTAGTACTCCGGGACTAAACACATTTTAGAAAAACATAACAAGATATAACAATAACAATACAATAAGAAACACATAAAGGTGGTCACGGCATGTCCGTAACCGGGTGCAGTCTTTGAAGAAAGCAAGGTGTCCATTTCACCAAAACAGGGAGACGTAACCAGGTAGGGGTCTGTCCTACCCCGAGTCCTTAACAGTCTCTAGTCCATCCTGGGTTACGCTCCAACTATGTACAAGGATTCCCGGTAAATCCACCAAGGATTCCTAAAAATAACTGGAAACACAAAATTATACACAAGCAACAATACACAGATAAACATAAATAAAACAATTTATACACTTCAAATCCTCCAGCATGCGGGTAACTGGCCTCTAGTGGCCCTAGTGGACCTACGGAGCTGACTGTCTGGCCCTGAACTACAGGGTGTAGGAGCTGTCAAGGGTAAACTGGGCAGCTGTCTACCGGCTCTTTGTCTCACTAGGGGTACGGCAGGCTCACTATAAGCAGAGGGTTGATCCTCCTGTTCTGCTTGTGTGGAGTCTTCTGCCTCCTGGACCGGCTGTTCTTCCAGCTCTACCTGTTGCTCCGTAGGTGCTTGGGATGCTGGTTGGAGGAAGGTGAGTACGGGTACCACAACTGCACCATTGACTTGAGTCCAAGACCGAGGGAAGTCCCCGAGCACAGTACTAACCATATCTTCCCTTTCCTCTACGGGTCGATGGTCTTCTTGTTCCTCTTCAGGGTTCCTCAGTTGTTCGGGACACTTCTTCAGGTGGTCCCGGGATACAATGGCTGTGGTTTCCCCTCCGTCTTTACTGATGGTACAAACCTTCGGGTTCTCGTGGCTTCAGGGCAGTACGGTGTACGGGTCCTTCTCCCACTGGTCGTCCAACTTGTGGAGCCGTCTCTTCCTCTTCAAGACCTGCTCTCCGGGTACCAGGGGAACAGCGGGAGCATACTGGTTGTAAGTTTTCTCTTGTCTTTCCCTAGCCTGACAGAGACTTCGCTCCACGCTCTCCTGTACTCTCCGGTACTGCTGCTGCCTCTCTGTGTCCCAGTCTGTTTCTGGTGAAGTGTCCTCGGGTGTCAGGACTCCCATTTCCAGGTCAACAGGTAACTTACCAGGTCTTGCCTCATTAGGTAAGCCGGGGTACAGTTGGTGGAACCTACCGGGATGTGGTTGTATAGGTCCACCAGATCGGGCAACTTCTCAGGCCACAGACTGCGTTCTTCCAGGGGCAACGTTTTTAGAAGATCCATTACCACCTGGTTCTTTTCTCACAAAGTCCATTAGTTTGCGGATGGTAGGGTGTCGTCCTTATCTTCCGGCAGCCATACAGATTGCAGAATTCCTGGAAGACCTCCGCTTCAAAGGCAGGTCCCTGGTCCGTCAGCACTTGGTCCGGGTACCCGTGTGGACGGCAAAAGTGCTGCTGGAAGGCTCTAGCTGCTGTTTGAGCCGTTAAGTCCTTGACGGGGACGACAACCAGAAACCGGGAGTAATGATCCACGATGGTTAACGCGTAGACGTAGCCACTTCTGCTTGGGGTCAGTTTTACATGATCCAAGGCTACCAGTTCCAACGGTTGCCGGGTGACGATGGACTGCAGGGGAGTCTTCTGGCTGGCACGGTCCTTCCTTCTCAGGTTGCACGGGCCACAGTCTCTGCACCACTTCTCGATGGTTCCCCTCATGCCTACCCAGTGGAACCGCTCGCGCAGCAGGAACTCCAGCTTCTTCCACCCGAAGTGTCCAGCTCCGTCGTGGTATGCCTCCATCACCATGGCTGTGTCTCTTCGTGGCACCACTACTTGCCAGAGTAATTCATGCGTCCGGGAGTTAACCATTCTGCGGCACAACTTCCCTTTGTAAAGGAACAGTCGACTCTTCTCTGCCCATAGTTGTTTGGCTTCCTCCGGAGCGTCTGGTTCAAGGCGAGCCTCCGGCCGAGTCAGCATCTCCTTCACCAGTCGGACGGCAGGGTCGCTGTCTTGCGTTTCCGCCCAGTTGTAGTGGGGTAAGGGGTCAACGTAGCAGCCTGCTTACTCCTTACCCGGTGGGAATACTGGATAGTCCCATGACGGTGGAACGCAGGGAGTTCAACTTCTTCCAGTCCCTCCGGATCTTCTCCTCCGTCCGGCAGGTTGGGCATCCTGGACAGGGCGTCCGCGTTGGTATTGGAGCGTCCTGCCCGGTATTTGATTGTGAACTCGTAGTTGGACAGACAGGCCATCCACCTCTGCTCCAGGGCACCGAGTCTTGCCGTGTCCAGGTGTGTCAACGGGTTGTTATCCGTGTACACGGTGAACCGGGAAGAAGCGAGGTAATGCTTAAAGCGCTCGGTGACTGCCCATACTACGGCCAGGAACTCTAGCTTAAATGAGCTGTAATTCTCGGGGTTCCTTTCGGTGGGTCGCAGTTTTCGGCTGGCGTAGGCGATTACTCGTTCCTTCCCCTGCTGGATCTGGGACAGTACGGCTCCCAGCCCGATGTTACTGGCGTCGGTGTAGAGGATAAAGGGCTGGCTATAATCCGGGTACGCCAGGATTTCGTCCCCCGTGAGGGCCATCTTCAGCTGGCGGAAGGACTCTTCTTCCAGCTCCTCCCATTTGAAGGGCGGCTTCTGGTTCTTGGCCTTCCGGGACTGGCCTATCAGGAGGTCCTGCATAGGTGCTGCCTTTTTGGTGAAACCGGGAATAAACCTTCGGTAGTAGCCTACCAACCCGAGGAACTGCCGCACTTCTTTTACGCTGGAGGGGCTTGGCCATTCCTTAATTGCGGTGATCTTATCAGGGTCGGGAGCCACTCCGTCAGCGCTCACCACGTGTCCCAGGTACTGCACCTTTGGTTTCAGGAGGTGACACTTGGAGGGTTTCACCTATAGGCCGTAACTTGCCAGAGCTTCGAACACTTCCGCCAGGTGTTTCAGGTGGTCCTCATACGTCTTGGAATATACGATGACATCGTCCAGGTACAACAGGACCGTCTCGAAGTTTCTGTGGCCCAGACAACACTCCATTAGTCGTTGGAAGGTTCCCGGTGCATTGCAGAGTCCGAACGGCATGCAGGTGAACTCGCTAAGTCCCATCGGGGTGGTGAATGCGGTCTTCTCCCGGTCCGCCTCTGCTACAGGAACCTGCCAGTACCCGCTAGTGAGATCCAAGGTAGAGAAGAAGTTAGCAGATCTTAAAGCAGCCAATGACTCCTCTATCCTTGGTAAGGGGTACGCATCCTTGTGTGTGATACGATTGATTTTCCGGTAATCTACACACATCCTCATGGTGTTGTCTTTCTTTCGGACTAAGACTAGTGGAGCTACCCAGGGGCTACAGCTATCCCTGATCACCCAAGCCTCCTTCATGTCTCTAAGCATCCCCTTGGCGTGTTGGTAGTGGGCAGGGGGTACGGGTCGATACCTCTCTTTTATAGGAGGATGGTCTCCCGTGGGGATGTGGTGTTCTACCCCCTTGACTCGCCCGAAGTCTAACGGGTGTTTACTGAACACTCTCTCGTACTCCTGAACCACCCGATAGACTCCTTGTTTCTGGTGTGCGGGAGTGGAGTCAGTACCCAGATGTAGTTGCTGACACCAGTCCTCCATGTTTTTCTTAGAGCAGTTACCTTCCTCCGGGTGAGATGGAGGCAAGGGTTCCACAGACTGTATAGAATTTTGGTTAATGGTATATAATTTGGCTAGCGTGGCATACCGGGGCAGGTACACTTCCCTCTCCCCGATATTTATTATGCGAACGGGCACCCTCCCATGGCGTACATCAACCACCCCCCGTGCTGTCAAAATGGTGGGCCTACTGTCCGAGTAAACTGGTTCTACCATTGCCTGGTAATCTCTACCTCTCAGACCAATAGCTGCCCGGCACCAAATCATCATTTCACTTTTTGGGGGCATGGCAATAGGAAAAGGGTCACACATTCTTACGCTACCAATCTCACCGCCGGAGAGTTCCACCTGTTGCCGTCACATCAGTGCCCGGATCTCTTTCTGGAGCACCCGCTGCTCGCCGGAGCTGGCGTTCTTGGCAACCTGCTGTAAAAGGAAAATCACCTCTGCAAGACAATTTTCAATTACATTAGTTCCTAGAGTTATTTTTGGGTGACTCTCATGTTTGTCAATATCTACAATGATCAGTCCCTGTGCTGCCAGTTCGACTCTACCGATTTTGATGGTCACCTCTTTAAATCCGATCTGTGGCACGGGCTGGCCATTGCTGGCGATGATACTCAAGTCGTCGTCAGGGTAGCGGGTAATATCCGAGTCATTCCAGTACTGCTTAAAGAGCACGTACGGGATGGTGGTGACCTGTGACCCGGTGTCCAGTAGGGCACTCATGGGAATGCCATCCAGTACCACAGGCAAGACTGGACGTCCTCCCACATATCTGTCGCGCCAGTTCGATGGGCCTGGTGATCTTTTTCCTGGGGGTTGGCCCTCTACCCCAGGTTGTGCCCGTTTAAAGAACAGTACCTTGCCATATGTCCAGGTTGATTGCAGCGGCGGCAGATGGGTCGTCCGTCCTCGCTGTATCGGTCACTGGGTCTTCCTCTGGCCGGTGGGGTCCTCCTTGGTCGACGCCACGGGATGTCCTCCGGTCCGGATGCCAGCTGGATCTTCCCTGGGGTGGAAGCCTGTAAAGACTGCACAGTTCGGGTTAGCGCAGCAACGCTCTTAGCTAGCTCTTGGACCTGATGGTGTAGGTCTGGAGCCGGGTCATTGTCCAAAGCCTGCGCATCAGCTCCCACAGGCCCTGCCGACAAGGGCGCCGCCTCCTGGTGGTAAGTGATAGCAGGGCGCTTGTGGGTCACCACGCCACCCGGTGCCGGTTCTCGGAGCAGCCGGATGGCTCTGTCCTTGAACTGTGCAAAGCCCAGATGGGGATCCTGTAAGGCCATTGCCCGCAACTGGGTTCGGTGGGTATTACAATACAGTCCCTCTATAAACTGTTCGGTCAACAGCCTGTCCTCGTTTCCCACTCCATCAGGGTCGGTCTGCTTAATGGCCCTCAGGGCCTCTTGTAGGTTTAGTGCATAGTCCCTTATACTCTCATGCGCTCGCTGCTTGCACCCGTAGAATCTAAGCTTAATCTCGGCTGAGGTGCGGGTATCAAAGGTGTCCTACAGCCGGGTTAGTATCCCTGCGACAGTCTTCCTCCCATGTGGCCAGGATTTTACTTCCCTTTTGGCTGCCCCGGTTAGTTGGGCCACCAGGATGCTCACTTTTTGCTCTTCTGTGAGGGGGTACACCTGGAAGAGGCTATCCAGCTTTTTTCTAAAGTCATGCAGGGTATGTGACTCCCCTGAGTACTGGGGTAGCCAAGCTGCTCCCGGGATATAGGGCATGGTGAAGGGCATAACTGCAGCAGCGGTAGCGCTGGCGGGGGTTGAGGCAGTGAAGCTCTCCTCCGTATCCGACATCTTCCTCCCCCCTAGTGGACCGTGGCCTACCTTGCGATGATCTTCTTCCGTAGGCCGCGGCTCCGCAGTGGATCGTCAGGGTTGAGGACCTTCCATCGCGCTCCTGTGACGTCGGCGTCTGCTGGGCTCCTTCCAGGACCTTACGCAACGTCCGGACGTGAGGCGGGGCTTCAGTTCTCGCGCGCTTTCGGAGTCCACGCCCCTCTTCTTCCCGCGCGGCGTCCTCAAGATGGCGTCCAATGGCGGGAAAACTCCACGGATGGCGGGAAGAAGGCACAAGATGGCGCCGGATGGCGGGAAACTTCACCGATGGCGGGAAGAAGGCTGAAGATGGCGGGAATCTTCACCACAGGTAAGTTTGAAAAGTCTCTTTTTCAGGCACGCAGTACCCGGTGGTTGCGGGCACGAAATCCTGCCGACTACGCCAAAGTTGACGCGCCCCTGGGCCTGTGTCGCGCTGCGTTGCGCACGCGGGAGCTTACCCGGAGCCGGATCTCTTGAGGGTTGCAGTCTCGTGGCGGTGACCCGGTCCGTGCCCAGGGAGTCAAACTGAGCGGCGATGTAACAGCGGTAGATGTAGGACGACTAAGCCACCCGTTGAATGCAGCTATGGAGCTGCCGCTGCAGGACAGTCCGCTGAGGCCGGTGGATGGATGGTGCAGCGTAGATGGTATAACCCCCGACGGGAGGGGTATGGCCTCAGGGCAGCAGATGTGGATGATGGGGGTAGCAGGAACCACCCAGAGACGGTGCGGTGTAATTCAGGGTCTTTACTGGTAACAACGATAGACCCTCCCGGAGTACTTGCTAGTGAACGGGGCCTGGTCAGTCCTTGAGCAGATGGGATCTCCCCTGGCCAGGCGGAGTTGTAGGCCTCCCAAACTGACTGTACTCTTCTGGCTACCTTGCTAGAAGCGGATATAAGTAGCCCACGTCCCTGAGTGTACCGTGTGGTGCTCACCCGTATGGCCGGTGACTCGGGGCCTTCTAATGGCTTCCGCTCCATGATGGCGGTGCTGGTCCCACGCGTGTGACCATGCCTTCGGGTTTCTGGGCCTGAGGACCTGAAATCCCCTGCCGGTCGGCTTCTGCTGCTGGGTAAGAGTTAGTCCCCACAGCCTCGGACGCCGGGTCCGGTAAGAAAGCTTCTCAGTCAGGGCGAGCTCTGCAGCTGCCAGCCCCTGACTCGTAGTAGTATTGCTTCTGCTGTTTCTTGTCTCTACTCTTCTTGACTACTAACCCTGCTTCAGCCCCGGGTTTATATAGGGGAAGTTCTTCCCCTCCCAAGACTGGGCAGGAGGTGTGGCATGCACAGGATCCCTGACCAAAGGACCTCCCACCTGCTCTCAGACATAACATTACATTACTGTGGAAACCAGACCCCTGGGGTGCCACATTAAGACATGTGCTAAGTCAGAGTTCAGATACCACCAGAGTGACTGCAGGTTCAGGGACTGCAATGCGGCAATAGAGTTCAGGTACTGCTGGAGCTATTGGATGGAGGCATATTCAAAGTGCACGCGCTGGCGCTTTAAGAACAGAGGAGAGCATGTCCACTAGGCGCACCACTGGAAAACCTGTGTGGCGTACACAGGAAGCAGGAGAAGGAGAGGTCACCTTGTGGTCGAGGCAGTGAGCATGTCGGCGTCCCTGCATGAAGGAAGAAGGGGAACCATGCAAGGGCACCAGCATTGGTGTTACTGATAATCTCCTGCTGATAAATAAACGATTGTATTGAAACAGCAAACACACTCCAGTAAGTGACACATCACTGGAATCATGGTTTTTGCCCCTACATCATTATGCTGCTCTGAGATTACTGAGCAAACACCTGCTGAGAGATCCCTTCATTCGAAAAACTTTATGCAAATAATTTGCTAACAGCCCTTCCTTCGAAAACCAAGTAAACCAGTAGAATTCAAGGAAATTTATTTTTTTTTGATTCCCAACAAATCAGTAATGAAGCTACTGGTGAACTGAGAATCCCAGAAACTTTGTGTGACCTGTTCTTTGCCTCCCGTCTCAGACAAGGCTGCACTGAGTTGTAGTTTTGATTTTTTGACTCAGAGAATATTTGAATTGGGATGGAGAGAGAAATGAGATATTACAGTCCCTGTGTCATGCGTGGACCCAGCACAGATGTGCTGCCAATCTGCCAGGTTAAAGCAACACTGAACGGCAATAATAGGTGCACCGGTCCCAGAGAAACAACAGGGTATGTTCTCTTCAGACAGCAGGAACATTTTCTTCCCCTCCCTGTATGGAAACTCGGAGCTCTCCTGAGCTTTCTCTGCTCTATGTGTACTGTATGCCGAGGACTGAACCTCTTTGTAGATTATTACGCATTCAGAACTGATGCCACCCCGGGCAGTGTTCACGAACGCAATCACTTTACAAGTGAACACTGAAAGGATTTATATACAAATTCATAGACAAACACCCTCCTGCAAACCTTCTAACATGTGTGTAGCATTAGTTTAAAGGCATGGTCCAGGATTAGGAGAAAGGGTATGTTTTTGTTCTGAGAACAGCACCACAGGTATACATAGGTCATGTCTGGTACTGCAGCTGAGCACCTTTCACACCATGAGCAATGTCTGTGAGAACACTTTGCAAGGCTTCTTTCTTTTCTAAGCTGATGTATGGACCCTTGAAAGTCGAGTTGACTTGATGTGACCATAAATCAGCTAAGAAGAGAAATAAAGATTAAAGTCACTACTTATTACTGTTGACTCACTCGAGGCTGTAAAAGCCAAATGGTTCAGATTGTTTCATGAAACCCAACTGCAAAAATTATTTTAACCACACGTCCCGAACGTCTTCAAATTCTATGCAGTGCTGTATGACCATACATCACCTCTATCTTCTCTGGGTCTACAAACCCAACCAGATTCTACAGTCTGTCAATAATCAAAGGCAAACATTCTCCATAATCCAAACCTCTCACTCCTTTCTTGAAAACTTTTCTCATGCTGCACCAGTTCTCTGGAATGCACAACCCCAGACAGTGAGATTTAAGGGGAGTCAGTCAGCACAGAATGACTGGTCTGAGTCAAGGATCACAGGTATCCAACTCAAAAATCAATGTGGCGCTTCCCAAGAAAATCTTTCACATGTTCTCATCATATATATATATATGAAAAGAATTTTTTATTCTAGTCAATCAAAGCACAACACGTTTCGGCTAATTTTTCACAACAGCCTTCTTCAGGTGATAAAAAATAAAATCAAAAGCAAAAAAAACATAGTCAACACACAACAACAGTTCTTCCATTATAAAAAAGGCAACGAAGTTTAGTAGGAGTGGTTGTTCACAGGAAGAGAATTGCTACTGTGAGGCCCTCCCTGAGAAATGGGGTTACTTGGAGCCGGGTCAGTGTAGGTGTTTCGGGGTTGCAGTTGTGGCCCGGACCCGGTCCGTGCCCAGGGCGGTCACATAAAAGATTTAATGGGCTTTCAGGGTTGAGTGGTATTTTCCAACTACGCCACCTACGGTTTCCGGTGATGGGCAACGGCGCTGCTTCAGTCCACTGAGGCCGGTGTTTAAAGGCAGCTTAGATGGGACGGCTCCCCACAGGCGGAGCAGGCCTCAGGGCAGTGTGATGAGGAATGGTGGGTGCAGTGCCACGCAGGAAATAACAGGCTGAAGCGGGGTGTGAAGTCATCCAGGGTTTATACTCACATTCAGGTGAACTTTAGCCGCAAAGCTTCCCTCTGCTCCTCGCGGCGTACTGTGGCCACCGGGAAGGGGGTCCAGCACTTTCCAGGTAGATCAGGAGCACCTGTCGAGACCCCTCTGGTGTGTGTTCCTCTCCTTGGTGAGTTCTCCCACTAAGTCTCCTCCTGACTGTTTGTGTGGTTAGAACTAGGTGTAAGGCCGGGTCCCACTGGATGAACGCAGGTAGAGAGGTACAGGTGGCATACGCCGCTCCGTCCGTATCCCTCCTGGGATCCACTAAGACTCCGGGCTTTTCCGACTGAGACGTGAAGTAACAGAGTCAGATATCAGGGGCCGGTCACCCCTCTTGCAGCAGGAGTCCCTCTGACTTGGCCAGAGTAAGAAATACAGGTGGCGTAGGCCGCTCCGTCCGTATCCCCCTGGGATCCTTTTGCCTGTGGAGCTTGTCTCCTCTGCTCCCCTCCAGGCCTTCTTAGGTCAGGACCTTGACCGGGTAGAGACAGTGGTTAACTCTGACCCGCTCCTCGCCTCAAGGCCAGAGACCGAGGATCGTGTATCTTCAGTCGGATAAGGCCTACTACTGAACTCTGGTGGGTGATCACAATCAGAGACGGAGACCGCAATCACTGATGAAGATCACAATCAAAGACCCTTGTTCCTAAGATGGCCGTAGATTAAATATCAATGAGTAAGTGTACCCTAAAAGTGTGTCCTCCACCCTCATCCACTACATGATTCCCCCTATCTTTGGTTCCCCCCATCTCCTATATCCAGGCCCGGGGCAGCACCCTGGTGCATTTAGGCCCCCTACAGGACAGGAGTGGTGTAGTGTTGAATGGTGAAGTAGGGTCCCGAGAAGTGCTCCATCCTTACCTGGAAGAGGAGATACCACACCTCAAGCTGAGGTGCAGTACCCCTGTGGCGACTGAACCCTCAGGGGAGCCACACTACAACCACACCCATCCAGAAGTTTTTTTTTTTTTACATATATATATATATACAGTACAGACCAAAAGTTTGGACTGCTTTTTTCTTGCCATAATACAAATTCTAACAGTCTATTCAGTAGGACTATCAGCTGTGTTTCCACCAGACTTCTGCACAACACAACTGGTGGTCCCAACCCCATTTATAAGGCAAGCAATCCCACTTATTAAACCTGACAGGGCACACCTGTGAAATCAAAACCATTTCCGGCGACTACCTCTTAAAGCTCATCAAGAGAATGCCAAGAGTGTGCAAAGCAGTCATCTAAGCAAAAGGTGGCTACTTTGAAGAACCTAGAATATAAGACATATTTTCAGTTGTTTTACAATTTTTTTGTTAAGTATATAATTCCACATGTGTTAATTCATAGTTTTGATGCCTTCAGTGTGAATGTACAATTTTCATAGTCATGAAAATACAGAAAAATCTTTAAATGAGAAGGTGTGTCCAAACTTTTGGTCTGTACTGTATATTTTTTAAAAAACTTGCATATAAATAAGATAAACATATCTAAAATGTTCAAAAGGGGGCAAACAAAGAATTTACTAGCACCAAGAATGATTAAAGTGATTAAAAATAAAGAAAAAATCACTACCTTTAAAACAAGAGATGCAGGCGGATATAAATGCAATTAGAAAAAATGTAGCAGTTGCAATATATTTGATCATGGAGCAAAAAGTATCAGATCCAATCTACTGGTGAAACATTCCAAATTAAACAATGAATGTCCAGCAACAGCAATTACATCATATACGTTATCAGCTGTACCTGGGGTCTTCAATATGTGGGCCGCACTGTTCAGACTGTACGGTCCCGCATGAATGGCCACAGGCATAATCCTAAAAATGAGTATGTGAAACAGCCTATCAAGACATCTGATGCTAAAACATAAGAAATGCTTTGATGTGAAAGTGACCCCTATAGAGCAGATTCCCGAAAATGCGAAAAATCGCAATGTACTATTAAACATTAAAGAATCCTATTGGATTTACCGCTTGCAATGCCTTTACCCAGATGGGTTGAATGATGTGGTGGAGAAAATATAGGTTTTTAGTACTCATGATTTTATTTGATATCAATATAGTGAAACAACACAGTGAATTTTAATTATGTTTATCTTCTTTATATGCAAGTTTTTAAAAAAAAAAAAAAAAAAAAGAAAGAACTTTTGGATGGGTGTGGTTGTAGCAATTCTCTTCCTGTGAACAACCACTCCTACTAAACTTGATTGCCTTTATAATGGAAGAACTGTTGTTGCGTGTTGACCATGGTTAATTGTGCTTTTGATTTTATTTTTTCACCTGAAGAAGGCTATTGTGAAAAATTAGCCGAAACGCGTTGTGCTTTATTGACTGCCTAGAATAAAAAATTATTTTCATATATATGATGAGAACATGTGAAAGATTTTCTTGGGAAGCGTCACATTGATTATTGAGTTGGATACCTGTGATCCTTGATGTTGCCTTAGGAGAGCCGTTCAAATCTCTCCTAATTATCCACCGTGTGCGTGCTGCATACCCGTGAAATATAAAAATATATTACTGGATCCCCAAAATTTTCCTATGACATAAGATTTCAATTGAAACCTCAATTATACTGGATACCAGGTGAGCAAAACACTTGGTAAATTGATTCTGTAATCTTTAACAGCTGCTCTTAGATTGGCGCCGCTGGTCTCCTTTTTCTACTTACAGAGAAACCCTTCCTGGTCTAACTAAGTGCATGCGCTCAGAGCACCCTTGGTGTGGCCAAACAATTCAGTGCACCTTTCCACCTACTTGTTTTCTATCTCCACCCTACTCTAGCTCTTTAAAGTCAGAGCTATCAATCAAAATAGAGGTGGGCGGGGTGGATATAAAGGATAAACAAGTAGGTGGGAAGGTGCAATTAAATGTTTGGCCACACCAAGGGTGCACTTAGCGCTTGTACTTGATTTCAACAGTCATTTTGTGTTGTTAGACTCCTTTTAATTCTCCACAGTTTTAAGAGTTAAAAATAATTCTACATAAGCAGGCCTTGCATATATTATAAATTTATTTTTGTCCTTCACCGTTATTTTCTCATAGATTGTAACCTCTTTGTTGAATTAGTTTGTTACTTTTCAAGGGGCTTCTGCCAAGATTGTAATTAATCCTCCATCCATAAGATAGACCACTGGGACCCCCACCTATCCTGAGAATGGAGTGAAGATCGAGTATGCGCATTGTTCATGGAAGTGTGGGGGAGTCCCAGTCCGGAAGTTCCATAAACAATGAATACAATGGAGGTGTCCATGCTTGACCACCACTCTAGTCGACAAGGCTCCGCAGAGCCTCAGGGTCAGTGGGAGTCACAGTGTTCGGATATCAGTTTTTCTACGGAGAGGAGGTAACTTATTCTTTAGAGCTCCCCCTCCGAAATGTAAAGATTTGTGTATTACTTTGGAATTACCGGTATGTAAAAATTATTATTATTAATGGTGGAGTTAATCAAGCAACTGTCCCTTTTATAAAAAATTGAAAAAGTGTAAAATCAGCTCACGACTCCTGTGTTAGAGATAAGTATCCCAGGAAACTTTCAGGGTAGACAGTTTATGGTCTGGTGCATGGAGTATGGGCTGGTCTGGCTTCCAGGTCAAATAGCTCTCAATGGTCCAAAAGATGATGTTCTCCAGCACAAAAGGAGAGTAGTTAAAAACTTAGCCTTTAATGATATAGGATAAAAAAGGGTTTAGGGGTTTTTCTACTAAGTTTTTTTTTTGCTTTGTGCACATTCTGCCAATTTTTTTTACCTTATATTATGAAAGGCAAAGTTGAAAACTACTTTTTTTTGGCGCTGGAGAACATCCCCATTTTGATCATTGAGAATTATCCCTGTTGCCCTTCCTACAGCTCTGACAAGTCCATCTAAGCTTAGTCATTTGGGACTAAATATAAACATATCCAGTACAGACCAAAAGTTTGGACACACCTTCTCATTTAAAGATTTTTCTGTATTTTCATGACTATGAAAATTGTACATTCACACTGAAGGCATCAAAACTATGCATTAACACATGTGGAATTATATACTTAACAAAAAAGTGTGAAACAACTGAAAATATGTCTTATATTCTAGGTTCTTCAAAGTAGCCACCTTTTGCTTTGATGACTGCTTTGCACACTCTTAGCATTCTCTTGATGAGCTTCAAGAGGTAGTCACCGGAAATGGTTTTCACTTCACAGGTGTGCCCTGTCAGGTTTAATAAGTGAGATTTCTTGTCTTATAAATGGGGTTGGGACCATCAGTTGTGTTGTGCAGAAGTCAGGTGGATACACAGCTGATAGTCCTACTGAATAGACTGTTAGAATTTGTATTATGGCAAGAAAAAAGCAGCTAAGTAAAGAAAAACGAGTGGCCATCATTACTTTAAGAAATGAAGGTCAGTCAGTCGGAAAAACTGGCTCACTTGAGGACCGCCCTATGAAAGGAAGACCAAGAGTCACCTCTGCTTCTGAGGATAAGTTTATCCGAGTCACCAGCCTCAGAAATCGCAGGTTAACAGCAGCTCAGATTAGAGACCAGGTCAATGCCACACAGAGTTCTAGCAGCAGACACATCTCTTCAACAACTGTTAAGAGGAGACTTTGTGCAGCAGGCCTTCATGGTAAAATAGCTGCTAGGAAACCACTGCTAAGGACAGGCAACAAGCAGAAGAGACTTGTTTGGGTTAAAGAACACAAGGAATTGACATTAGACCAGTGGAAATCTGTGCTTTGGTCTGATGAGTCTAAATTTGAGATCTTTGGTTCCAACCACCATGTCTTTGTGCAACGCAGAAAAGGTGAACGGATGGACTCTACATGCCTGGTTCCCACCGTGAAGCATGGAGGAGGAGGTGTGATGGTGTGGGGGTGCTTTGCTGGTGACACTGTTGGGGATTTATTCAAAATTGAAGGCATACTGAACCAGCATGGCTACCACAGCATCTTGCAGCGGCATGCTATTCCATCCGGTTTGCGTTTAGTTGGACCATCATTTATTTTTCAACAGGACAATGACCCCAAACACACCTCCAGGCTGTGTAAGGGCTATTTAACCAAGAAGGAGAGTGATGGGGTGCTACGCCAGATGACCTGGCCTCCACAGTCACCAGACCTGAACCCAATCGAGATGGTTTGGGGTGAGCTGGACCGCAGAGTGAAGGCAAAAGGGCCAACAAGTGCTAAGCATCTCTGGGAACTCCTTCAAGATTGTTGAAAGACCATTTCCGGTGACTACCTCTTGAAACTCATCAAAAGAATGCCAAGATTGTGCAAAGCAGTCATCAAAGCAAAAGGTGGCTACTTTGAAGAACCTAGAATATAAGACATATTTTCAGAAAAATCTTTAAATGAGAAGGTGTGTCCAAACTTTTGGTCTGTGCTGTGTATATTTATATATATATATATATATATATATATATATATACATGCTGCAAATATATAGAAGCTATTGACTTGTGCACCACAGTTTACTTTGTCCGCCTTCTAACCTTCGATGTGTTAATGTGTTTTCTCGCCTTCCCGTATGACTAAACGTTTTGTAACCTTTGATCTTCTAAGACGGTCCATGTCCATTTCCCACAAATAAATAATATTCTGGGGATCAGATTTAGGTGTCGGGAACAGAACAATGTTAGCCTGAGCCGAGCGGTATTATTTCTGGCTCTAGCCTTCTCCTGTGACGGTATTCTTCTGATAAAGTAAACACAATGCTGCTCGAAGGCACGAAGCATCCAACACAACCTCTACTTCGCTCGCAAGTCTCGAGACCACAAACTCTTAAACACATAACGCTGTCTGCCGCGGCCACACCATGTGATTGTCTTTTAATAGCTCCAATAAAATTTGTGAAGGGAAATAATATTCTACGTCCTTGGCTTTCCAACTGTGCAATGTGGTCCGTCCCGAAGGAGATCATGTCCGGGGCCATATATGTAGCGTATGTGAGCTTCTTAAGGAGTAAAACAGGAAGTTCTTGTACTCATTTTGTCTTTTTATACACAATGTTCCAAGCTGAAGTCAAAGCAGAAGTTATTGATGTCAACAAGCCAAGTCCTTTCTTCTTGTTTTGCTGAACAAGGGCGGAAGAAAATAGTTTGTTCTCCTCTCTGTCTTCTTAGGTTTCGAAAAGCCAGAGCTGAGCCAATAAGTCAAAAGAGAAGATGATGAAGAAGTGAAAAGAGAAGATGTTTATCTAGGATGAATATCGAAGCCGGGACGTGGATGATAGCAGCCAAGACTTTCTCATGCATCCTTAAGACAGATCGACTCTTCTCCGGGAGACGACAGACTAATTACAGTGCTGCTGCCAGGAGGGACTCACACATGTAAACCATTACGCGCAATATAGATGTTCCCTCTTAGGATACTTAGTCTCATTAGACATGGTTTTTATGAATGTTATAAAATCGGGACCGAATAGAAAAGTAAAAGGTTTTAAATAGACGCAGCGTAATTCCCTTGTGTATTTATGGAACCGGAGAAACTGTGGTTTGACATTTCATTATTCATATTTTCTTTTTCTTTTCCTGCTATTTTTCCATCAGTTCCCATCTCTCCTTTTATCTGATTATATCAGGATATTTGATTTTTGGTATGGGGCACACATCCAGTGAAATAGTTTAGGGGTAGCTGCGGGACAAGAAAGTCTGGTAAATGGCAGTCTGGTAAATGAAGCTTTTAAGACAAATCGGCTACTGTTTTGCGGAAGATCGTTCTGAACGAAGCGGTGTTTATTATAAATGCGCTTTTATATAATCCGATGTAAAGGTTTTGTGTCTGCCGTAAAATAAATTCAGCTGTCCTTAAAGCGCACTTTCTGTTGTCCCATTATTTCTGTTTGCGAAAGATGTGAAACCACACAATGAAAAAGATGACAGCAGCAGGAGAAGAGTGTGCTGACCTTGTTGGGAGGCAGTGACCTGTCCACTCTTATGATTGATGTCATTGAGGATCGGAAAAAAGTCATAATGTATCAATGGTTTAATTCACAGATGAAGGTTTGAAAGGGGCAGGATCCTCAGCAGTAGGAGACAAGTGTGTCAATTTCGTGGGAGGCAGTGACCTGTCAACTTCTGTGGAAGATTGGGGGGCATTTGGCAGGGACAGGGTTATAAAGTGGGTAGGGATAGAACGATTTACTAAAAAGGGCATATGTGACGCTGGTCAGTACTCACGAATAAGCTGTGAGGCTGGGTAGTCAAGAGGTTGGTAGTCAAAAGGCAAGAGAGTACATCATAGACAGAGGGGTGAGGCAAAGGCGCAGTCTGGAAACAGTCCGGGGTTAGAATTGCAGGAAGGTAGGGGATCACGACAAAAGGCCTAGGCAAACGAATGGTCAAGACAAATCCAAGGTCGAGCAGAAAAGATCAAAATACAAGACTAGAAGCATAGAGCAAACGCACACCTCTTGAGCAAAGCTACAATTGACAGCAATCTAAGGCAGAGAGCTGGCTAAATAGCCAGGTAATTACTCTGAACATGAGATACATGGATGAAGCCCCGGCACACCCTGGTCCTCATTGGATGGCTAAACTGTCACTCAAAACACTGACAGCTCAGCACGCTCCAGTATCCAACTGGATGGCTGATGTGTCCATCACCATAATGACAGCTCAGAACGCCCCATTCCTAGATTGGACGGCAGAACTGGCTTGTATAAGGTGCCAGTCACACAGATATACTGTATGTAGTGCACCATACTGCTTACAGCCTACTGCTCAATCCCATACTATTAGATCATCAGGCTGCCAGAATTATTTAAGTGCACCCCACAAAGTGATTCACCTTAAGGATCTAAGTGAAGGAAACACGTTTGGAGGCACGTAAGGAAGAGTATAGGGTCATGTACTTGTAGGGATAGCTGTGGACTGGCTCTTAAGAGGGAAGCTATTGGAAACCTCAGGACCATATTAGTCCTTACGGGTAATTATAGGACACATATCTGGATGCTATATATTAACAGGGAGGACTGGAGTACCACTGGGAACCCGGGACATCCCAGAAGCCAGAGGCATCAGTTGGGTGGCACAGTTCTTTTTTCCCGACATACTGTTGTGGTGTTTCACTGTTATTAATGGATGTGGTCAAGTATGTCATTGAAAATTGTTGAAATCTAACCATTGTTAATATTGAGAGTCGCATTTCTCTTGTTTTCTGCTTGTATACACCCACCCTACAAAGTACCAACATCCTATTTTTCCCCCCACTAATACTACAGGTCATGGCTTCATCCTGCAAAGATGAGAAGTATTTGAGATATTTTGTCCAAAATTTGCACATTTGCAATTCTCGTCAAAGGTCCTCATTGTCTTGTGAGTCTCTACTACATTAAAATTAAAAATACAGTGGGGTAAATAAGTATTTGATCCCTTGCTGATTTTGTAAGTTTACCCACTGACAAAGACATGAATAGTCTATAATTTTAAGAGTAGGTTAATTTTAACATTGAGAGATAGAATATTAAAAAAAAATCAAGAAAATCACATTGTACAAATTAGATACATTTATTAGCATTTTGCAGTGAGAAATAAGTATTTGATTCCTCTGGCAAACAACACTTAATACTTGGTGGCAAAACCTTTGTTGGCAAGCACAGTAGTCAGACATTTTTTGTAGTTGATGATGAGGGTTGTGCACATGTCAGGAGGAATTTTGGTCCACTCCTCTTTGCAGATCATCGCTAAATCATTAAAATTTTGAGGCTGTCATTTGGCAACTCGGAGCTTCAACTCCCTCCATAAGTTTTCTATGGGATTAAGGTCTGGAGACTGGCTAGGCCACTCCATGACCTTACTGTGCTTCTTTTTGAGCCACTCCTTTGTTGCCTTGGCTGTATGTTTTGGGTCATTGTCTCGCTGGAAGACCCAGCCAAGACCCATCGTCCGTGCTCTTACTGAGGGAAGGAGGTTGTTGGCCAAAATCTCGCGATACATGACCCCATCCATCTTCCCTTCAGTAAGGTACAGTCGTCATGTCCCCTTTGCAGAAAAGCACCCCTAAAGTATAATGTTTCCCCCACCATGCTTCACGGTTGGGACGATGTTCTTAGGGTTATACTCATCCTTCTTCTTTCTCCAAATATGGCGAGTTGAGTTAATGCCAAAGAGCTCAATTTTTGTCTCATCTGACCACAGCAACTTCTCCCAATAACTCACAGAATCATCCAGGTGTTCATTGGCAAACTTCAGACGGGCCTGCACATGTGTCTTCTTGAGCAGGGGGACCTTGCGGGCACTGCAGGATTTTAAACCTTTAAGGCGTAATGTGTTACCAATGGTTTTCTCGGTGACTGTGGTCCCAGCTGCCTTGAGATCGTTAACAAGTTCCTCCCGTGGAGTTTTAGGCTGATCTCTCAGCTTCCTCATGATCAAGGATACCACACGAGGTGAGATTTTGCATGGTGCCCCATATCGATGTCAATTGACAGTCATTTTGTATTTCTTCCATTTTTTTACTATTGTACCAACAGTTGGCTCCTTCTCACCCAGCGTCTTACTTATGGCTTTGTAGCCCATTCCAGCTTTGTGCAGGTCTATGATCTTGTTCCTGACATCCTTAGAAAGCTCTTTGGTCTTGCCCATGTTGTAAAGGTTAGAGTCTGACTGATTAATTGAGTCTGCGGACAGGAGTCTTTTATACAGATGACTATGTAAGACAGATGTCTTTAATGCAGGTAACGAGTTGATTAGGAGTGTCTAACTGGTCTGTAGGAGCCAGAACTCCTAATGGTTTGTAGGGGATCAAATACTTATTTCTCACTGCAAAATGCAAATAAATTTATCTAATTTATACAATGTGATTTTCTTGATTTTTTTTTTTGATATTCTATCTCTCAATGTTAAAATTAACCTACCCTTAAAATTATAGACTGTTCATGTCTTTGTCAGTGGGCAAACTTACAAAAACATCAAAGGATCAAATACTTATTTCCCCCACTGT
Source organism: Phyllobates terribilis (assembly GCF_046119375.1). NCBI lineage: Eukaryota > Metazoa > Chordata > Amphibia > Anura > Dendrobatidae > Phyllobates > Phyllobates terribilis. The sequence goes on along the minus strand of NW_027362763.1, from coordinate 63,199,276 downwards.
AAATCACTGAAAATCCAAACACTTCTCCGTTCTGAAGTATATTGGTATATTACCCAGGTATTGGTAAGTATGGTATCTTTATTCTGTCTATGGAGAGGACAGCAACTAGTTAATAAATTCATAGAAACTATAACAGCAGCAGAAGTGTGCGCTGATCTTGTGGCAGACAGTGACCTCTGAATATATAGGTTAAGAATGGCCTGCATATGTCAAGGAATGGTGGAGAAAATGTAGAGAATGGAGACAAAATAACCACACAAAATTATTATTTTAGTAGAGAATCTTTCAAGTAATACGTATGCTGATCCTGTGGGTGGCAGTGCCCCTGCCACTCATGAAATTATATTAAACTAAACTGGACTGCATTTGGCACGATAAAATACCCAATAGTGAATCAGATCATGATAGAAGCAGGGAAGAAATGAGCTGATCTTGTTTGAGGCAGTGAAATGCCAGTCTGTTTGTGATTAAATTAATCAGTAATCTGTGTGACAAGGCAGTAAAATGGATCAACAGAAGGATAAGAAGGTGACGCTACCAAGCAATGCAAGCAAAATCAAATTATTGACTTTAAAGGATACTCCACAAAAACTGTTTAATTTTGAAATACAATGTATCAGTCTGTCACCTTTTCTTTTCTCTTTTTTTTGCTGCTTTGATCACTAAACATCATACTAAAGCCTATACAGAGCAATCAGCATAATCAAGTTTCAGAGGTTTTTCTTTATTATTAGCGCAAGCCTAAGAGGATCTAATTATCATTAGAACATCCTCTGTATGATAAAAAAACTGCATGGACCTCTGCACAAATGCTCACTGCAGGGAAACAAACTCCTATCACAGTTACTGATGATGATTAGACAGCTCTAGCTCACACTTGCCACTGTTTATAAATTCCTTTCTGTGAATTTGGAAATGGCAGTATACTTAAAGGAGTTGTCCACTACTTTCACACTGATGCCCTATCTGTAGGATAGGGCATCAATGTATGATTGGCTGGGGTTCCGCACGCGGCACCCGCACCAATCGGCTGTTATCAGTGCCGGCGGTGGGCAGCCGGAAGTGCTTACCTGCGGTGCTTGGCTGTCAAGTTGTAGTGGCCGGCGCTTGTTACCGCACATCCGCCTCCTATTCAATTGAATGGGAGGCGGATGTGCAGTACCCCATACCGGCCTCTACAACTTGACGGCCAAGCATCGCAGGTAAGGACTTCCTGCTGGTGGCCACCGCCGGCACCGATAACAGCTGATCGGCGGGGTGGCGCCTGCAGGACCCCGGCCAATCATACATTGATGCCCTATTCAACGGATAGTTCATCAATGTGAAAGTAGTGGACAACCCCTTTAAATTAGAAATTCAAAAATGCATTAAACACATGCTACACAATAAGTCAGTTTCCAAATATAATACCCCCAAAGCTAGCGAAAGACAGAGAAAGAGTCAAGACGTCTAGTCTTAAATTATGTTGATCAAGTGCTTCACAATTGAAACCTTTTCCAACTGTCCATACTAGTGACCCCTGCCCCAAACTAACCTTACGCTACTCCATCAATGCATTCTGCTCAACGTGGTCTGTCTCTTCCGACTGCCAAGTGACCATTGCTATCAATGTTCCTCAAGACTTCAATCTTGGAGGCCTATTTAAAAGTGACTCATGCTTCACCAAATTGCCTTGATATGAGGTCACATTCTTTCTTTGGCTCTTGCTTCTGAGTGCCTTGGTTTCATTGTAGGATTTGGTTTGTGTCTCAGTTTTTGGATTTTACCAGGCCTTCCCATAATGTTGTGAATCTCTAGAATTCAACTCCTACAAATGACTAAAAGTTACAAATTCTGCAACCGATGAAACAAAGGACTGATCGATTCTGAAATTGTAGAAGTGGAGGAAGTACCTTATGGACAGAATCATTCACGTCTCACCTATGAACTTAAATTCCTAATACACGTGGGCAAGTTGCCCCTAATTACAGTAATTGTTCATTGTATAGGTTTTACTGCAACCATGGAAAGAAAAGTTCTGAATCCATCAGGTAAAAAGAGGTTAAAAAGTCAACTTCGAGACCTTCGCCCAAGTTTTAACTCACACGTGATGACATAAAACCGAGAAAAAAAAATAGTTAGGAGTTGAAAATGATTTAAATTTGCCAGCTCCCAGCTTTTCTGGCCATTGGCCAAGACTAATTTGGATCGGGGCATTTCAAAGCTGTTTGTACAGCCTTACATTTGCCAGAAAAAAAGTAGTCTTACTGGAGAGGTTAGAAAAAGTGCAATACAAGAAGAGGTCTGTTCTCCGGTATGTAGGTTTACCGAGGTGTCCAGAATTGGTACAGAAGAAAGACTATGGAAAAAAGTAGAACATGCTGTGGAGAATATGGCACCACCATTAGTGTACGCATTGAAATGTATGCCACTATATGATATAATACAAAACAGCATGAAGAGGATCTGCAGATTGGCCCCATTTAAGAGGATATTGGTATGAAGATCTGCAGTATTGGGCACGGACGCACGTTCTGGAGCACTAATGCCTCTGGTGTAATGCAACAGACAATCCCAAACTCCAGAGCAAGTTGGAATATACAGTAAGTCAATGATGCAGATAGGGACCATAATCAATATGACAGCATTTGAATCATTTTTTAATTGGCTATCAAGACTCAGCCTTCTCTTTCCTCGCTGGGAAATTCTATATTCTATAAAAAAGAAAAGGAAAAAAAAATCAGTCCCAGATTATTGAAGTCTGAGAACTTTTAAGAAACAGAATAAATAATGTTTACCATTAAAATGGTTTATGAACTTTCATACAACTTGAATTAATTTGATAGATAATGTTATAGACAAATAATCTACAAACCACTTTATTTATAAATTAAAGTCTTACCCCAGAGAAATCACTCCAAAGTGTCAGAGATGATGTTTCCCTTTTATCTAACATCATTGCCACTGCCTGTAATAACGTGCAATTCCACTCTAACAGTAGAGATACCGAGGAGGACTATAGGAAGTGTGTGTAAGGGGGTAAGGTTTTTGATCTTCCACAGTGAGTGTGGGCGTGTCTTTATCCTTCTATGGGAAGTGCGGGCGTGTCTTTGTCCTTCAATGGGAAGTGCGGGCGTGTCTTTTTCCTTTTAGGAGAACTGCAGGTGTGTCTTTATCCTTCTACGGGAAGTTCGTGCATGTCTTTATCCTTATATGGGAAGTTCAGGAGTGTCTTTGTCCTTTTACGGGAAGTGCGGACATGTATTTGTCCTTCTTCGGGAAGTGCGGGCGTGTCATAATCCTTCTATGGGAAGTGTGGGAGTGTCTTTATCCTTCTACGGGAAGTGCCTGCATGTCTATCCTTTTACGGGAAGTTCAGGCGTGTCTTTGTCCTTTTACTGGAAGTGCGGGCATGTCTTTGTCCTTCTACGGGAAGTGCGGGCATGTCTTTGTCCTTCTATGGAAAGTGCGGGCGTGTCTTTGTCCTTCTAGGAGAACTGCAGGTGTGTATTTATCTTTCTACGGGAAGTGTGGGTGTGTCTTTGTCCTTCTATGGGAAATTCAGGCGTGTGTTTATCCTTCTACTGGAAGTGCGCACGTGTCTTTATTCTTCTAGGAAAACTGCAAGTGTGTCTTCATGCTTCTACGGGAAGTGCGGGCGTGCCTTTATCTTTCTAGGAGAACCTCAGGTGTGTCTTTATCCTTCTACGGGAAGTGCAGGCATGCCTTTATCCTTTTAGGAGAACTGCAGGTGTGTCTTTATCCTTCTATGAGAAGTGCGGGCATGTCTTTATACTTCTTAGGGAAGTGCAGGCATGTCTTTACCGTTCTATGTGAAGTGCAGGTGTCTCTTTGTCCTTCTATTGGAAGTGCTTGTCTTTATCCTTCTACGGGAAGTGCAGGCGTGTCTTTGTACTTCTACGGGAAGCGTAGGCGTGTCTTTGTCCTTCTAAGGGAAGTGAGGTTGGGCTTTGTTCGTCTACAGGTAGTGGAGTCAGGTCTTTGTCTCTCTATGGGAAGTGGGTTCAGGTCTTTGTCCCTATGCAGGAAGTGGGGTCAGTTCTTTGTCCTGCTATAGGAAGTGGGGGTCTGGTCTTTGTCTTTTTAAACATATTGGAGTCGGGTCTTTGCCCCTCTATGGAAAGTGGGATCGGGTCTTTGTCCCTCTGTGGTAAATAGATGTGGGTCTTTTTCTCTCTACAGGAAGTAGGGGTAGGTCTTTGCTTCTGCTCTTGCTCTCCTGTCTGTCACATTGTATACAAGCATAACAAATAGGCAGAATGTAAGGGATGACGGCAGCAGGACATGACTTTTCTGTTTTTTTTGTTTGCTTTTTTAAAGTTTTATTCCCATCAAGTAAAGATATGTTCTCATTTTATAACTTTTAGGGGACTTTCTTCCAATGCCCACACCAATCCTGCGAATGAAGGGGTTGCATCACTGGTATAGTGATATAATGTATCTTCTTCACGCTGTGCAGGAAACTGCAGCATGACTCTGTTCAAGTGAATGGGTCCAGCTGCAGTTCCCTGAATATTGAGTGGCTGGGAGCGCCCTTGTGCATGTACAGGGGTGCAGGCACCAAAAATGATGTAGCACCTCTGTTTAGAGTACCAGTAGGTGTCCTAAAAATTAGCAATGGTCTCATAAGAAAACCCAAACAAGTAACTCTCTAAACCCTGACACAGGTTACTGACAAGAGAAAAGAGAATAGTTGTGCTCTGTTTAAAGTACAGCAACTGTAGGCTGAGCTACAAGACAGCAGTCAGTCATTAAAACATCATTTGACGTGGTTTCAATGCGGTTTATTTTGCAGAAGTAATTATCCTGAACGGTCCCATGTGATGCCGTCTATCCTGGACAAAGTTTAATCGCCAAATTTCGATATTTGCTTCCAACTTATGTAGCATTTGGCTTTTTGTTTCGTAGAGTTCATAAACCTGGTATTGCCATAGGAAACATTCATCACTTCTATAACTTTATTATTATTACTAAGTGTGTAGGACGTTACTCCACAGCAAATGTGGAGGTAGTTGGGTGGTAGCTCCTAATCACTGCAGTGAAACAGACATGTCAACTGGTAAAAAGTAATACAAGAAGAACGCATTACTTTATCCAAAAAGGTTCAAATTCTGTTAAGATTAACCCTATATATTTATATATTCAGAACATTCTGTCTACAGTTGCCACTATGGGACATAGAAATCAACAGCACTCAGTTATCTACATCACCGCTGTCTCCGGGAAAAGCTGATAGGCGGGGGTGTCGGACCCCGACCGATCAGACATTGATGACCTATCCTAAGCAGAGGTCATCGATGAAAATGTAGTGGAGAACCCCTTTAAACTTCTTCATAGGTGTTTAAGTGGTGGGATCACCCGCGGTACTGATTGCTTTTGTGAGACTATCTCTTTGACATTATACAAATCAGTCTTCAGAGAGCTCCTGCTAGTGTCAGCTACAGACAGACAAAAATTTGGCATTTAACTCAAGGGGATTTGAAAGTCCATGTCCAGCTATCTAAAATGGTCATAAGATATGCAAAACTATTGTCTGAAAGCTCCTTTGGCCAATAATTACGGTGTCATATTCTATAATTACTTATGTAGCAATATTCTAGGTATGGAAGATTCTAGAATGGCTTTCAACATGAGCCGTTGCTCCCTACTGTCCATCTCTATGGAATTGCATATGATTGCATGCCTATGTGTTGTAGCTCCATGCCTTCCAAATCTATGGACGTTTGTACATGTGCAGAAGTTCCCTACTGTCCACCTCTATGGAAGTAAAAAGGGTGGTTTGCACAATAGCCCCCTATTATCCATCTCTATGGAACTTTATAGGAAGGCGTGTCCATGCACTGTAGCTCCCTAAAGTCCAAATTTATGAAAGTTTATAGGATGGCTATCACAAGTGCAGTGGATAGTAGCAGCTCTCTACCGTTCATGTTATGATCTGCAACAAGTACTAAGGAAAGATAGGGGAAAGCTGTCCCTACAGTAAGACTAAGTTGAATCCCTACGATGTAGCGGGCTGCCTGTTCCTAGCGAACAGACCCGCCTTAGTCCTCGGCTAGTCTGAACGAAGACCTATAGCATAAGGCGAGGGGTCCCTAAAAGAACTAAGGACTGGGACAAAAATTGGACACCTCCTAAACAGAGAAGTTGTTGCAGAACAAAAAAAAACAAACTGACAAAAAGGTACTAGAGGTCCCAGAAGGACCAAGCGAACTGACAGAGAAAGGTACCGAAGCACCTGGCTAGAGAAACAGTCAAACACTGAAGTTCAGCACAGCCAAAAGGGCGAAGCTGGAATATAAAAGCAGATGGTCACGTGACCGCAAAACACAAGATGGAAAAAACAAACAGGAGGGTTCTAACAGTTCACGTCTATGGAAGTTTATAGGATAGCTTTCATATCCACATTAGCTCCCTGTGGTCCACCTTTATAGCAGTTCCTGCTCTTATTCATTCTCATCCAGACTATTGCAACTCTACTAATCGGTCTCCCTCTTACCAAACTCTGTCCTCTCCAATCCATCCTTAATGCAGCAATCAGGATCATATTCCTTTCCAACTGCTACACCGATGCCTCTACCATGTGCCAGTCCAGTCATTGCACTAGCTGCCCATAAGCTACAGAGTCCAATAAAAACGTATCACTCTCACCCACAAAGCTCTCCACGGTTCTGCACCACCCTACATCTCCTCCCTCGTGTCAGTATACCACCCTACCGTTGCCCTCCGTTCTGCTAAGTACTTAAAGCGAACCTGTCAGCAGGATTTTGCTAAGTAAACTACAGGCAGTGTCATGTTGAGGCTGCAGCACTGATTAATATGATACCTGAGGTGAAGAAATCAGTCTTGTGGTAATTAGTGTTTGCAGTTTTGAGTTAATGATATGCCCGTGCTCCGGAGCGGGACTGTAGGCAGGGTCTTATCCGGGTGATCTAGGCCAGATCAGAAAGAACAGACCTGCCCACAAGCCCGCCCTGTCTCTCTGTCTGGCTGTGTCTATGATGAGGAACATACTTGTGCTTTGGGGTGGCCTGTGGGCAGGTCTTATCTTGCTGATCTGGCCTAGGGCACTGAGATAAGACCCTGCCTACAGTCCCGCCCCGGAGCAAGGGCATATCATTAACTCAAAACTGCAAACACTGATTACACAAGAACCACAAGATGGATTTCTTCACCTCAGGTATCATATTAATCAGTGCAGCAGCCTAAACATGACAATGCCTGTAGTTTACTTAGCAAAAACCTACTAACAGGTTTGCTTTAAGACTAACATCCTCAATAATCAAAACATCACACTCCCATCTCCAAGACTTCTAGCGAGCTGCGCCAATTCTCTGGAATGCACTAACCAGGACAATTCTATTAATTCCCAATACCCACAGTTTTAAGAGTGCCCTAAAAAAAGCATTTCTTTAGACTGGCCCATCGCCTCACTTAATTTATGTAACTATGAGCGTTTTGACCTTCCAAAATAGTCTTACAAATCTGGTCCCTCGTAGCCCCTTTTCACACACCCTCCATGCACTTAATAGCACCCTATATCTGTACGGGCAGAAAGATTTATAGAGAGCCTTAAAGGTGATGTTTCATCTGAAACCACCATTGATCAGCCGATATTGCTGGGGTGTGTTACGTTCAGCCATATATTTTTCCTACAATGGTCATTACTGTTACGAAACAGCAACTCCACACTAGGGCAGAAGAGGGAATAGCTGTCCCTGCACTAGGTCTAGACTGAAGCCCTACGGTGGAGTGGGCAACCTATTCCTAGCGAATAGACCCACCGACGTTTCCTAAACTAAACTCAAAAGAAGACCTAAAGGAAGAGGGGAAGGAGATCCTGAAAGAACTAAGGACTGGGAAAAACAAACAGGTGACCTCCTAGCAAGAAACTAGAGGAAGCTGCAGAAATGAAAAAGGGAATAAAGGAATCTCAGCAGGCAGAACTAGAGGATCCAAGAACTGCACAAAACTAAACACAGAAAGGACTACTATCAAACCTCCTAGCCAGAACTCTCGCAGATTAACATTGTTGTCCGGCAAGGACTAGGAGGCAGGTGCTGGGTAATAAAGGGTGATACAATCACCTGACCTTAGTCAAAACCAACACCAGGGGAAAAAGACCAACAGCCAGAAAACCACAAAAAATGGCGGATGGTCCCAAAGAAACAGATTCTAACAATTACTGGGGAAACATAGTATTACATGGATGCCAATACTCTTTCATGCTCATAATACATTGATGGGTGGAGTATTAGTGGGTGGCATGATTTTTCGTGCCTTAGAGACCCCACCTAAATCACAGTTACGTGATAAGTGGTTGTCGCAGTGCGGAAAACCCTTCAAAGTCTTAAAATATGCCCTTCTCTAGTCTCCAAAGTAGACAAGGTCTATAGGGATCAATATAGATGGGCAACGTAAATGAGATGGACAAAGGGTTAACAAGTTAATTATGGTATACCGTTTATGCAAGCCAGATCATTGCTAATCATTGTTGCACATGGTTGATGACTCCCATGAATAGTCATTACACATGAAGACACAGGATACACATATCATATGTAGGTGACAAATTGACAACGGGAACAAAATTGTGCTTTAGATCAGTCGCTCCATTAACAGAAATATGTTTAAAGCGATGGCCAGTTACCATGCATATCATTTCCTGCCTGAAAATTGAGTTTTTGTACCTTCCTGAAATGAATAACCATAAAATGTAAGGCTATTTATCATATAACCTTTTCCCTTGGCTGCTCTCTATTTTCGCAACGCTTAAACTATTGCTGTGTCAACAGAAACTTTCCTCTTCAAGCTCAACCCACTTTTACATACAGCAAAGTCAATGTTTTCTCTCGCAGGGCGAAGGAAATGGGGTCTGATGTCACACTAGGGTTAGAAAACCCCGAATCAGCAAAAATGACAAGTGACCAGAAGTAATGCTAGAGGGTTATTTGTCAAAATCTGCAAAAAAAAACCCTTAATCACTCCAGCATATCCCACCAAATGCAATGAACATCTATTCGACAAACAGAGGGGTCTGCCCTTACTTTTTCTTGAATTTGGCTCGGGGCTTTGATATCTTAAGGAAAAGGTCTCAAACATCACGACATGCTAGCAAAACCCTCAAAAGGCTGCGACTCATATCACAACCACTGAGTGCCCTCATAAAGATATATATATATACCATAAACATCTCCCGACAAAGTATCGCAACATCTTTTGTTTTCAGAAGGTCATCTATAAGTGTTAAATCAACAGCAAAGGTAGGAAAGGACACATCTACATTGATAAACCCAATGGATGTTAGGTCTTCTTTCCCGTAGTAAGAAAGAAAATTCATAAACGGGGTTGTTCCACCTTGTCAATGCAATTCGTAACAGATGATATGCTCATCACTAAGGGTCTTGCAATTGATACACCTTGTGGTTATCTGTTATAACTTGGAGAAGCTGAAGAAATTACTACATTATTACATGATGTCCATTCAAATGAAAGGGCGGCAATGTGAGTTCTCCACAGAGTAGGAGATGCTGTACTCAACAGCTCTCCAATCAAAGAGACAGGGATCTGAAGATCTTAATAGTTCATAAGGACAGGGACCATTATTAATTAAGCATACAAGTGTCCACCCTCAGCTAGTCACAAATTTCTTAATGGACTTCAATTTCTTACATCACAAAGCCAATACATTTTTAAGACGCTCTGCCCTCAGGTCATCTCCCTGATGCTCCTCTCCGCCTTCAGAATGTCTTCTCGGCATACTCCTCTGCTCTTGCACAATCTCCTTGACGCTCCTTTCTGCCTTCAGAAGGAGATGTTATAGAGGGCATGGTGGCATTGAGGGACATTCAGCAGAACACCCAGGACTGCGAAACAGAGACCCATATTTGACTCTATCCCGCTGTATCCGGGACAATGGAGACCCTTTTTATTTTGTTCAAGCATTCAAACTTGTAACAGCCATAACTTTTTCATTTGTAGGTAAGCTTCACTATGTAAGGTCCTTCTTTCTATTTTTGCTATATTAGCTATAGCATTTTTTTTTAAGTGTCATTCTGCCATGTATGTAAGCATGACATTTTTATTAAATTTTTTATAGGCTTAGTGGAGAAAAAAAAAAATCAAGCCATTTTTTTATGCTATTTGCCAATCTTCTTATATAAATTGTTCACTGTATTGTACCGGTTGTTAGAATTACAGGGATGCCAAATTAGTCCATGTTATTTGCTGATTTGTGATGTTTATTTTATTTTATTTTTTTAAAAAGAGTATTAAGAAATTTGATAATTGTGAATAATTTTCTTTACTTATTAGTATGGTTATCAGAAAAAAAAACTATTTTTAACTTTTATACACAGGTGTAAAGAGGTATATAGAGGTGTTTCTCTGTATAACAGTACAATGTACCTGTAAAGAAGAAAAACATTCACATATTCAAGTAGATAAAATTCTCCTATCCTTGGCAGTGCAGCCTAAAGCTGCTGCCTGCCCCACTAGAGGTTGTGAGCTTGAATCCCAGTAAAGACCACTTCAATAAAAGTGAAGACTTCTTTAGCTGAATAAATCTATGTATGTACAGGACAAAGTAAACGTCAAAGGAGGAGGAGGGGATGAGCAAGCACACACATGCAGTGAAGCTTCCACAGCCAGGAGACAGTCTCCACTCAGGCGACTGGCATTCTTGCCCTGACATCCTTGTTTTTTTTCTAGGGCTCGCATGTCAATTCTACTCAGAAATCTTTAATCAAAGCATTTCAGCTTTTTTTTCCTTTCCAAACCAAACATCCCCTTTAATACACTTACATATATGATACATAATGGTGCACAAGCCTAGAACTGAAAACAGACGTCTCCCCAATCTTAATTTCCTGAAAGATCATGATTAATTATTTGCTGATGACGGAATGGTTTTCACCTTTCCTGTTTTTCCATTTTTCACTTCTTCAATTATTATTTCTCCATTAGCCGGCGATTACAAGTATCATCTTTAACCTACAGAGTATGGACTCGCGAGCCAATGTTCATAGGATGCCAAAATGCCTCGTATGACCTTCCGTCTAGAGATAAAAACGTGAACGTAAAGACGGAAGCCTCGCGAAACCTGGAGGAGCCAACGCACTCGTTTGGAATATATAAAATGTACAATTTTTATGATTCTTCTAATATTCATTTCTTCTTGGCTACCGAGTCAGACCTGAGAGTTGATTTCATGTAAATCTGGTTTATAGCAATGTCCTGTCAATCAGGCTACAGGATATAATGTACCCAGAACACCAAATGTTCTCCCTTCCACTGGGGCTGGTGGAACTCCCAAAGCTGGTGAACATATTTCCTGTTACCATAAAATCTGACTGTAGCTGGCCAAGTGTATGTCAGAAGTGACTTCCAATGACCACATGTTCTGTAGTGTTTGCTCAGAGTAATTTTATATGTTTTTCTTCTTGGGTCCTTTTTTTTTTAATATGCTGCTAAGTTTTGCAAAGTGGCAGTCTTCCCTTCCCTTTTCACTCACTATATAAATTGCAGGAGGTGAAGGAAAAGGTTCTCACTAACATTTCGCAAGGCTGATGGTGTAACCTCGGGTTTTGGATGGGTCATTTTATGGAGGCACTGGAGTGTGGTGGACCAACCTGACCACTTCATGGAGATAATTCCATGACATGAAAATGTAATAAAGTGGAAAATTCTTTCAAAACAGGGGAAAACTCCGTAACAAAGGGCCCTTTCACGGGTTAGTTCAGTTGCTTGTCCATAAAGAAGGCAAAAAATAGCATAAAAAACGGCTCTTTGGTATAAAAATATATAATAATATATTAGAGATAGCAGGAGCTGAGATGCCTCCTTCCTGTCTGTTAGACACTGATCTAATGCTTCATATCATCATACCGCCGAACAAAAAGTGCAAAAAGGAAAAAGTAAATAAAAATGGAGTCGCTAAAAACGTCATCTTGTCCCGCAAAAAACAAGCTGCCATACAGCAACATCAGCGGAAAAATAAAAAAGTTATAGCTCTCAGAATAAAGTGATGCAAAAATAATTATTTTTTCTATAAAACAGTTTTTATTGTGTAAAAGCACCAAAACATAAAAAAAAAATAGAAATGTAGTATTGCTGTAAACGTACTGTCCGGAAGAATAAATCTGCCTTATTAATTTTATCACAAGCAGAATGGCATAAAAAAATCCCCAAAAAACAATTCCTGATTTGCTGTTTTTTGTTCATTCGGCCTCCCAAAAATTTAATTCTGCCTGAAAATGTTACAAATACAAACGTCAACTCGTCCCCGCAAAAAAACAAACCGTCACATGACTCTGTGGGCCGAAATATGGAAAAATTATAGCTCTCAAAATATGGTGATGAAAAAACTAGTTTTTACAATAAAAAGCGTCTGTTAGTGTGTGACAGCAGCCAATCATAAAAACCTGATAAAATTCTGGTATCGCTGTAATCTCACCGACCCGAAGAATAAAGTCGTCACATCACCGCACGAGGAAAGGCGTAAAAAATAAATAAGACCAATTCTTCACCTGCTGATGATTTATTCATTCTGCCTCCCAAACATTGCAGTATGGCTCGTCTCACATTTATCCTGCACTCTGCGCTGAGCGCTTACACCGGGATTTCCACGTAAATCTGTGAAATACGTGATTCAGACGGAACCCCCAGCGGAAGATTCCCTAATGGGGAAATGGACTTTTCAAAAGCTTTTGATACGGTTCCACACAAAAGGTTGATACATAAAATGAGAACAATGGGGATAGGGGAAAATATATGTAAGTGGGTTAAGAATTGGCTCAGTGATAGGAAACAAAGGGTGGTTATTAATGGAAAACACTCAGACTGGGTCTCAGTTAACAGTGGGGTACCACAGGGGTCAGTAATGGGCCCCCTTCTTTTTAACATATTTATTAATGACCTTGTAGGGGGCATACAGAGTAATATTTCAATATTTGCAGATGACACTAAGCTCTGCAGGGTAATCAATACAGAGGAGGACAATTTTATATTACAGGAGGATCTATGTAAACTAGAAGCTTGGGCTGATAAATGGCAAATGAGTTTTAATGGGGATAAATGTAAGGTAATGCACTTGGGCAGAGGAAATAAAATGTATAACTATATGCTTAATTGTAAAACACTGGGCAAAACTGTAACTGAAAAAGACCTGGGTGTATTGGTGGACGACAAGCTCACGTTTGGTGGCCAGTGTCAGGCAGCTGCTGCAAAGGCAAATAAAATAATGGGATGCATTAAAAGAGGCATAGATGCTCACGAAGAGAACACAATTTTACCTCTATACAAGTCATTACTGCGACCACACTTAGAATACTGTGTACAGTTCTGGTCTCCGGTGTATAAGAAAGACTTAGCTGAACTAGAGAGGGTGCAGAGAAGAACGACAAAGGTTATTAGAGGACTGGGGGGTCTGCAATACCAAGACAGGTTATTACACTTGGGGTTATTTACTGTGGAAAACAAAGGCTTAGGGGTGATCTTATTACTATGTACAAGTATATGAGGGGACAGTACAAAGACCTTTCTACTGATCTTATTACTCTGAGGCCTGAGATGGGGACAAGGGGGCATCTTCTACGTCTGGAGGAAAGAAAGTTTAATCATAATCACAGACGGGGATTCTTTACTGTAAGAGCAGTGAAACTATGGAACTCTCTGCCGCATGATGTAGTAATGAGTGATTCACTATTAAAATTTAAGAAGGGCCTGGATGTTTTTCTTGAAAAGTATAATATTACAGGTTATATATACTAGATTCCTTGATACGGCGTTGATCCAGGGAACTAGTCTGATTATCGTATAAAGTCGGGAAGGAATTTTTTCCCCAATGTGGAGCTTAGTGTTTGCCACATGGGGTTTTTTGCCTTCCTCTGGATCAACATGTTAGGCTATGGGTTGAACTAGATGGACTTAGTCTTCCTTCAACCTTAAAAACTAAAAACTATGTTACTATAATGAGGCAGATGGAGGCACTGTGGATGCCGTCTGGCTTTTGATCCGGCGGTGTCCGTCTTTTTATTAGTCATGCATAAAAGTGCCGTTGGCCAGAGCTTTGTGCACTTCTGAAAAGAAGGGCAAGGCTGAACAAAGGCCAAACGGAGTCCAGAGTAACTTTGTTGCCTCATTATAGATAATGGATCCCTCAGGGGTTTCATCTGAATCTCGTCACTCGGAGATTTAGATGGAAACCCTGATTTAAGTGCTCAGCATAGAGCACAGGATAAATGTGATCCCAAATGTTATGTAAAATGTTCCCATTAAAAGCTTCAACTCCATTCACAAAAAAAGCAAGTCACCACTCAGGTCCGTCATCTGTTAAAGGAAATATAAGGGGTTTCCATGTTACTGGTAGCACAAAGGCTCTGGAAAAACTAAATGGCTCCTCGTCCTTAATGTGACGATACAGCTTATCTTAATCAGCCAGACAATTAGATTTGTTAAGCCAAGAGAAATACACTATTATCTTTATGTTGACTTGTAAATGTATGTGTTTCTGTAACTGGTCAAGAAGGTCATACTATTTGCATAACCCTGAATGTTGACTTCTCTTTGATTATGAAACAATTATGTTTATTTACAAGAGCCCCCTCCTATACCAACTATGTAAATAGATTAGCTCAAACAATGAGACCTGAGCCATGTGAGTAATGCCCTCTCTAACCCCTTACCTGTGGATATGTACTTAAAAGGACATGTTCTTCTGTAGCAGAGAGACTTGAAACAGAAATTGGAAAGAGACTTTACAAGGAGAAGCAAAAGACACACAGACTCTCTCAGAACACCAGCTTAGAAGCATGGCTTTAACCAAAGAGACACAGATTTGAATTCTACATGATTCCGGTTTAAGGTTATATGGCCCTAACTGGAAAGATACGGATCTGCTCCATTGACCATCAGAGAGCCCATGGATATATTTTGGGGAGACCAGGTTGGGACGATGAAGTCACCTGGCCCCATGGATATGTTGTTTGGGGTTGCCAGGTGGGACCCTCCAGTCGCCTGGAACCCATGGAGACATTCGGAGAAGCCAGATTGGGACCAGCCGGTCATCTGGCCCCATGGAAACTCTCGTTGAGGCCAGGGTGGGACCCTCGGGTGTCCTGGCATTGTACCTCAATGAACTGCTAGCTTTCTAAGCTTGCC
Organism: Phyllobates terribilis; assembly: GCF_046119375.1. Classification (NCBI taxonomy): domain Eukaryota; kingdom Metazoa; phylum Chordata; class Amphibia; order Anura; family Dendrobatidae; genus Phyllobates; species Phyllobates terribilis. The sequence continues at coordinate 63,184,120 of NW_027362763.1, read as the reverse complement.
GCTACCTTCTCTGTAGGGGCCTGCCAGAAGCGGGAGTGGTTGAGACAGTGGGCCCTGGAAGTCCCAAAGTCACAACAGCTGTTTTATCCCAGGTGGGCCAGCGGAAGGATGAGGACTGTGTAATGTTGTACTATCTTGGGTGCTTGCTGGGACTGTTCTATGTGTTTATTGTCCATTTGGTGGTTCAATAAAGTATTGCCACGCTGTTTTACCCTCATCCTGTGTTAATGGTATAAAATGCTGTGACACACCTGTCAATATGATCCCCTAGAAGTAGCTTTCGACAACATATGAGGTATCTGCGTACTCAGGAGAAATTGGACAAAATATTTGGGGGTCCATTTTCTCCAGTTAACCTTGTGAAAATGCAAAATTTTGGGCTAATAAATATTCTTGTGAGAAAAAGTGATTTTTTTATCTTCATGGCTCAACGTTATAAACTTCTGTGAAGCACCTGGGGTTTCAAGGTGCTCAACACACATCTAGATAAGTTCCCTGAGGGGTCTAGTTTACAAAACGGTGTCACTTGTGGGGGGTTTCCACAGTATAGGCATATCAGGAGCTCTCCAAACGCGACATGGCGTCCGCTAATTATGCCAGCAAATTTTACATTCAAAATGTCAAATGGCGCTCCTTCCCTTCCGAGCCCTGCTGTGCGCCCAAATAGTAGTTTTTCTCCACATATTAGGTATCTGCATACTCAGGAGAAATTGTACAACAAATTCTATGGTGCAAGTTTTCCTATTACCCTAGTAAAAAAAATGCAAAATATGGGGCTAAAAACACATTTTTGTGGAAAATGTGATTTATTTTCAAGGCTGAACGTTATAAACTTCTGTGAAGCACCTTGGGGTTCAAGAAAACCTGTGGGTTCATGGATCACCACACATCTAGATAAGTTCTCTGAAGGGTCTAGTTTCCAGAGTGGTGTCACTTGTGGGGGGTTTCCACTGTTTAGGCACATCAGCGGCTCTCCAAGTGCGACATGGCGTTCTCTAATGGCGCTCGTTCCCTTCCGAGCCCTGCCATGCACCCAAACAGTGGTTTTCCCCCACATATTGGTATCGGTGTGCTCAGGAGAAATTGCACAACAAATTTTGGGTTCCATTTTTTTCCTGTTACTGTTGTGAAAGTAAAAAAAATGGGTCTAAAATAAAATGTTTGTGAAAAAAGTTAAATGTTAATTTTTTCCTTCCACATTCCATTAATTCCTGTGAAGCACCTGAAGGGTTAATAAACTTCTTGAATGTGGTTTTGAGCACTTTGAGGGGTGCAGTTTTTAGAATGGTGTCACTTTTGGGTATTTTATGTCATATAGACCCTTCAAAGTCACTTCAAATGTGATGTGGTCTCTAAAAAAAAATAGTTTTGTAAATTTTGTTGTAAAAATGAGAAATCGCTTGTCAACTTTTAACCTTTATAACTTCCTAACAAAAACAGATTATGTTTCCAAAATTGTGCTGATGTAAAGTAGACATGTGGGAAATGTTATTTATTACTAGAGATGAGCGTTGTTCTACTCGAACTGTTCGCCAATCTCAAATTCGAGCTGTTTTGGGCGGTGTTCGAGCCGTTCGGCGAACACGAACAATTTGATAAAAATTCGGCTGTTCGAGGTTATGTTCGATAACTGTTCGTGCACCAAAATCATAACTGGATTTTTTCTCAGTAATGCTGAAAATTAATGTTAATACGCAGTTTCAGTGTACAGCGGGGTGGGGGGAGGGGCAGGGGATGGATCTCTGCAGGAACAATGAAGATCTCCATTTTTTTTTCTCTTTCCCGCATTTACAGTGGGGAGGTGCAATCTGTCAGCCTATCAGCAGCGCACACACGGAGCGAAGTGCTTTTTTTCACACAAGCAAGGGCATGTGTGATTGGCAGTGTATGTCACATGTCCTTGCCCTATAAGACCAAGCCATTTTCCCCGTCGCCACCATTTTCTCACTGCTGCAGCTGCGTGTTAGACGGCACCGCTGTTGCTGTGTGCGCTATACCTTGTTAATTTCAAGCCAATTTTCGCACAAATCTACAGATAGCTTGGGAGTAGGGAATAGTTGTGATTGCAGTCCTTTTAAGGACTAGGTTACAGCATTTCCTACGACTTTTATCAGGGAGGTCTGTGCTCTTAAATAGATAGGTTGTGGGAGTAAAGACTAATTGTAATTGGAGTCCTTTTCAGGACTAGGTTACATCAGTTCCTATCAGTTTTTGCCAGGCAGGTCTGTGCCAGTGCTGTGCAAGTTTTTTTCACAGCATTTGGCTGAATCTAGCAAAGCTAATCCTTTTTGGCCTATTGCAGAGTGTGTTAGTCAGTGGAGTAGCCTATCTGTGCTGCAAGATATACCACCTGTGTATAGAATACCAATTTTTTTACTGCACCTAGTGAAGTAAAATCTTTTGGGCATAGCATCATTCTATTAGTCGATCTATACTGACCTCCATCAGGTTGCAAATTAAAACTAATTTTTATCTGCATCTACAGTACCTCTGAAAAAATATTTGGGCTTCTAGCTGTGTGTGGGACTTGTTGTATTAGTCCATCTATACTGACCTCCATCAGGTTGCAAACTGAATATATTTTTTTCTGCATCTACCTCTGAAAAAATATTTGGGCTTCTAGCAGTGTGTGGGACTTGTTCTATTAATCCATCTATACTGACCTCCATCAGGTTGCAAACTGAATATAATTTTTTTCTGCATCTAGCTCTGAAAAAATATTTGGCCTTCTAGCGGTGTGTGGGACTTTCTCTATTAGTCCATCTATACTGACCTCCATCAGGTTGCAAATTAAAAATAATTTGTATCTGCATCTACAGTACCTCTGAAAAAATATTTGGGCTTCTAGCTGTGTGTGGGACTTGTTGTATTAGTCCATCTATACTGACCTCCATCAGGTTGCAAACTGAATATATTTTTTTCTGCATCTACCTCTGAAAAAATAATGGGCTTCTAGCTGTGTGTGGGTCTTGTTCTATTAATCCATCTATACTGACCTCCATCAGGTTGCAAACTGAATATAATTTTTTTCTGCATCTAGCTCTGAAAAAATATTTGGCCTTCTAGCTGTGTGTGGGACTTTCTCTATTAGTCCATCTATACTGACCTCCATCAGGTTGCAAATTAAAAATAATTTTTATCTGCATCTACAGTACCTCTGAAAAAATATTTGGGCTTCTAGCTGTGTGTGGGACTTGTTGTATTAGTCCATCTATACTGACCTTCATCAGGTTGCAAATTAAAAATAATTTGTATCTGCATCTATAGTACCTCTGAAAAAATATTTGGGCTTCTAGCTGTGTGTGGGACTTGTTGTATTAGTCCATCTATACTGACCTCCATCAGGTTGCAAATTAAAAATAATTTGTATCTGCATCTACAGTACCTCTGAAAAAATATTTGGGCTTCTAGCTGTGTGTGGCACTTGTTGTATTAGTCCATCTATACTGACCTCCATCAGGTTGCAAATTAAAAATAATTTGTATCTGCATCTACAGTACCTCTGAAAAAATATTTGGGCTTCTAGCTGTGTGTGGGACTTGTTGTATTAGTCCATCTATACTGACCTCCATCAGGTTGCAAATTAAAAATAATTTTTATCTGCATCTACAGTACCTCTGAAAAAATATTTGGGCTTCTAGCTGTGTGTGGGACTTGTTGTATTAGTCCATCTATACTGACCTCCATCAGGTTGCAAATTAAAAATAATTTGTATCTGCATCTACAGTACCTCTGAAAAAATATTTGGGCTTCTAGCTGTGTGTGGGACTTGTTGTATTAGTCCATCTATACTGACCTCCATCAGGTTGCAAACTGAATATAATTTTTTTCTGCATCTACCTCTGAAAAAATATTTGGCCTTGTAGCAGTGTGTCGGACTTTCTCTATTAGTCCATCTATACTGACCTCCATCAGGTTGCAAATTAAAAATAATTTGTATCTGCATCTACAGTACCTCTGAAAAAATATTTGGGCTTCTAGCTGTGTGTGGGACTTGTTGTATTAGTCCATCTATACTGACCTCCATCAGGTTGCAAACTGAATATATTTTTTTCTGCATCTAACCCAGCCAATAGTTTTGGCCTAATACCACAGTTTGGCCACTCAGCTCTGCTCGGTTACCATCCATTGTTTTTTTGTGCAAACAACTCCAGAGTTGTGAATTAGTTAACCACCAAAATGAGTGGAAAAAGGCCTGCTGCTGGTGGAAAGGGGAATAGGCGTGTTGGGAAGGGGAAAAAAGGTTGTGTCCGTGGGGTAGGTGTTAAAGCAACAGTAACATCTGCAGAAGAAAGACCATCTTCCAGCCAAACTAAAATGTCTACTTCTTTTAGCGGACAATGTGATAAGATCCCTTTCTTACGGCCACGCCAATCACTACAAATTCCAGATGAGGCACAAAAACAGCAGGTGCTTCAACGGATATCAAGTGCTCCTTTAAGTGGGCTCTCCTCCACATCAACTTCAACATCACAAATACTCCAGTCCTCAAAGGTGTCACCCAAATCGCACTTGCTTCCTCACAGCTCCCAAATCTCCAGCTGCCCGTCTGAGTATGAGGTAGAACAGATGGTTGAGTCTGCAGAGCTGTTTACTCATACTATAGCCTGGGAATCAGAGGTCGACTCCAGCGCTTCTGTGAATCCAGACGAGGAAATGATCTGCACTGATGCCCAGAATCTTTATGAGTCGGATCCAGGACCAGACGCAGAAGGTTCTGACCATAATGTAGACCCTCATTCCCAAACTGTAACTCCTGTTGGTGGAGACAATGAGGAAGACGATGATAAGACTCAAATACCTGATTGGAGCGACAACTTTAGTTTTTTGTCAGGGCAGGAACAGGTTGGCTCTGAGGACGACGGGTGTGATAACACACAGGGTGATGATGATGAGGTTGGAGATCCCACTTACTGTCAACCCACAGTCAGCCAAGAGATGAGGTCAGCAGAGGAGGTGGAGGAAGATGCTAGTGACGACGAGGTCAGGTTGCGCCTTCCTGGACAGAGACGTAGTACTGGAAGCACGTCAACAACTGCATCCTCAAACACAACTCTGCCTCTCACCACAAGTCGTGGTGGCTCTTCAGGTCGCATGGGTGCTAAGCCTTGCATAGCCTGGGCATTTTTTCAGATCGATAAAGATGACCCAACTCGTGTTATCTGTAACATTTGTCAGCAAAAGCTAAGTAGAGGCCAAAAAATACATAGTTTGAGTACTTCATGCATGAACCGGCACATGGACATGAAGCATAAGTTGCAGTGGGAAGCTCAGTGTGCTACAATGCGGCCTAGCCGGCCGGGCCAACCACCGTCTGCCATATCTTGTGCATCCGCGGCCTCTTCATCCTCTGTGACTGGGGGGACAGCAGTCACACCTGTTTTGGGGCGCAGACCTGCCACCTCTTTACCCGCAACAGCCAGCGTGATTGGCAGGTCATCATTTTCTTTGGAGGTGGTAACACCAGCTGGTGTTGAGCGTTGTCCGACATCGATAGCACCACCTTTGGATCAAGGCAACCTAACATGTCCGCCTGCATCTTCCTCACAGACCGGCAGTTTGCCGGGGACACCCTTATCAACCCCGTCTAAGCACAATAGCCAGCCCTCGGTCCCTCAGATGTGGACAAGTAAAAGACCATTTCCTCCTAGCCATGAGAAAGCTAAGAGGTTGAATTTCACCATCTGCAAGCTCTTGGCTACAGAAATGCTGCCTTTCCGCCTGGTGGACACAGAGGATTTTCGAGACCTTATGTCCGTCGCAGTGCCCCAGTACCAGATGCCCAGTCGGCACTACTTCTCAAAGAAAGGTGTGCCTGCGCTCCACCAGCATGTCGCACATAACATCACCGCTTCTTTGAGAAACTCTGTGTGTGACAGGGTGCATTTCACCACAGACACTTGGACGAGTAGGCATGGACAGGGGCGTTACATGTCGCTGACTGGGCACTGGGTAACTATGGTGACAGCAGGACAAGGGGCTGCTGTCCAAGTCTTGCCGTCCCCACGAGTTGTGCGTCAATCCTCTTTATGTCAAAGTTCCTCCACTGCTTCTGCCTCCTCAACCTCCTCTCGGTCTTCCACCTGCACCCAAAGCCTGTCTGGTCATGCCACAAGCTTTCTAACTGCGCAGAAGGGATCCTGCACACCTCCTTACTATGCTGGCAGTAGGGCTCAACGTCATCAGGCGGTTTTTACATTGAAATGTCTGGGAAATGTGAGTCACACAGCTGAGGAGTTGTGGTCAGCTCTGGAGAACCAATTTCATGAATGGTTGTCTCCACTGGACCTGAAACCAGGGAAGGCCGTGTGCGACAATGCTGCAAACCTGGGTGCGGCCCTTCGCCGGGGCAATGTCACACACGTGCCTTGTATGGCTCACGTGTTGAACCTGGTTGTCCAGCAATTTTTAGCCCACTATCCCAGACTAGATGGCCTTCTGCAGAGGGCACGGTCGCTGTGTGCTCACTTCCGCCGTTCGCATCCCGCAGCTCAGCGACTTACATCTCTACAGAAGTCGTTGGGCCTGCCACTTCACCGGCTAAAATGCGATGTGCCTACCCGGTGGAATTCAACTCTGCACATGTTGCAGCGACTGTGGCAGCACCGACAAGCCCTGGTGCAATACGTTCTGACGTATAGCCTGGGCCAACGAGATTCAGAGGTGGGGCAAATCACGCTGGAGGAGTGGTCTCAGATCAGGGACCTATGCACCCTTCTGCACAGTTTTGAAATGGCGACGAAGATGTTTAGTGCTGACGATGCCATTATCAGCATGACTATTCCGGTGATTTACATGCTGGAGCACATGTTAAACAGAATTCGGAGTCAGGTGGTGGCACAAGAGGAGGTGGAGGAAGTAGAGGAGGAGGAGTTGTATGCGGAAGGGCTAACATCTGCAAGGTCCAGACGGTCGGCAGCACCAAGGCGGCAGGCATGTGAGGGTGGGGGAGATGGTTTTACCAGGGCGCATGGTAGCAGCCAAACTAGTGAGGAAGGTGCAGGAGCCCAGGAAGAAGTGGAGGACGAACTGATGGAAGACTCATCAGATGAGGGAGACCTTGATCACATTTCTGTTGTGCGAGGTTGGGGGGAGAGGACAGAGGAAGGAAGCATGATTGTTACCTCGCCACCAACACAACAGGGACTTGGTGCTCCTGGATGCGCAACACACATGAGTGCCTTCTTGCTGCACTACCTGCAACATGACCCTCGAATTGTGAGAATTAGAAATAATCCTGACTACTGGGTTGCCACACTGTTAGATCCCCGGTACAAAAGTAAATTTGCAGAAATTATTCCTGCCATAGAAAGGGATGCACGCATGCAGGAGTATCAGCAGAGACTGTTGCAGAATCTTACATGTGCTTTTCCACAAAATACCAGTGGTGCACGTAGTGAATCTCACAGTTCCAACTTGCCAACCGTGGGACCGTCAAGTGTTCAGCACTCAAACCGTAACAGAACCACAGTATCTGCTGGTAACATCAATTTTGCGGAATCATTTCACCACTTTTTTAGCCCATCCTTTGCAAGGCCACAGGAGACAAGAAGTCTGACACATAGTCAACGCCTAGAGACGATGGTACAGGAGTATCTCCAAGTAAACATTGAAGCCCTGACTGTGTCACTGGACCCTTGCTCTTTTTGGGCTTCCAATCTGGATAAATGGCCGGAGCTAGCCACTTACGCCTTGGAGATCTTGTCATGCCCCGCAGCCAGCGTTCTGTCTGAACGTGTGTTCAGCGCTGCTGGTGGTGTGCTGACAGATAAGCGCACGCGGCTCTCCACTGATAATGTAGACAGACTCACGTTCATAAAGATGAACAAATCATGGATCCGAAACGACTTTTCTACCCCTGTGTCATCCTGGGGAGAGTAAAAGCTTGATGATTGGTTAAAATCACCCTACCAACCGTTTTAAGCTTTCAAATTACTAATCATGTTTATCTGTATCTTGACTGGAAAATAATTTGGGCTTTGTAGCAGTGTGCAGCACTGATCCTATTAGGCCATCTATAATAAGCTCCACCAGATTTAAAATTAAAAATAATTTTTAGCTGCATCTAGCCCGGAAAATAATTTTGGGGCTCCGAGATGCGCAAGACACATAAGTGCCTTCTTGCTGCACTACCTGTAGCATGACCCTCATATTGTCAGAATTCGAAGTAATCATGACTACTGGGTTGCCACACTCTTAGATCCCCCAAACTTTTCGATCAACCTTTTCATTTTAATAAAGACCAAAAAAATGGTCATTTTTGAAATTATAAGCATTAGCAGGTTATTAGAAACTGAAATCAAACAGTTTTCAACTCAAAACTTTATTGTAGGTGATGTTACATTTTCACATAGGACCCCTTGTTCGAAAGGAGCTTCTGAACTCTCTCGTCCATTGAATTTGTCAGGTTTTGGATGATTTCTGCTTCAATTGTTTTGCATGAGGACAGAATACCCTCCCAGAGCTGTTGCTTAGATGTGAACTGCCTCCCGCCATCATAGACACTCCTTTTAATGATGCTCCAAAGGTTCTGAATGGGGTAGAGGTCAGGGGAGCATGGGGGTCACACCATAAGTTTGTCCCCTTTTATGCCCATATCAGCCAGAGATGCAGATGTTTTATGTGCAGCATGAGATGGTGCATTATCATGCAGAAAAATGATCTTGCTGTGAAATACACGGTTCTTCTTCTTGAACCATGGCAGGAAGTGCTGTTTGAGAAAATCCACATACATTATGGAGTTCATCTTTAGCGCCTTCAGGGATCCTAAAGGGGCCGACAATCTCTCTCCCCATGATTCCAGCCCAAAACATTACTCCACCTCCTCCTTGTTGGCGCTGTAGCCGTGTTTGCGTGGGGTGTCCATCAACCAGCCATCCTCCACTCCATCCATCTGGACCATCGAGCGCTGCACGGCACTCATCCGTGAACAAAACAGTTTTGAAATCAGTCTTCATGTAATGTTTGGCCCACTGGAGCCGTTTCTGCTTGTGTGAAGTGGATAGAGGAGGTCGACAGGATGGCGTATGCACAGCTGCAAACCTCTGAAGGACCCTGCATCTTGTTGTTCGGGGGACGTTGGAGGCACCAGCAGCTTCAAAAACTTGTCTGCTGCTATGACAAGGCTTTCTTGCCGCTGCTCTTTTAACCTGACGTAATTGCCTGTAGGAAAGAGTCCTCAATTTGCCCTTATCAGCACGCACACGTGTGTACTGTGAATCAGCTACATACTTCTTGATTGCCAAGACACTTCATCCTGATCATCGCACAATGTTGATTGTAGTCATGCCTTGACCTAAACACTCCACAATTTGTTGCTTCTCAGCAGCCGACACATCCTTTTTCTTTCCCATTTTGGCAGAAAATGTAGGCTGCTTAATAATGTGAGACAACCTTCTTAAGTAGTCTTGCCTTTCATTGGACACACCTGCCAAACTAATTAGCACAGGTGTCTGCAATTGCTTAGTGATATAAAGAGCCCTGACACACATCACCATCAATGAGTTTAACTGACAAACAAACAAATTCTTCCCTTATCACTCCTAAACACTTTTTGCATAATAATTTGGAACGCAGTGTACATGTGCTTTTCCACAAAACACCAGTGGTTCACGTAGTGAATCTTACAGTTCTAACTTGCCAACCGTGGTCTGTATGGAATTGTTCAATAAAGGGCCCAAAATTAAGATAACATAGATGGGAGAGGTCTCTATGAATAGGAATTCCTAAGTATTTGATACCCTGTGAGGGCCAGGCAAAGGGAAAGTTGGACTGGATGGAATCCTATATGGATTTGGGGAGGGAGACATCGAGGGCCTCAGACTTCGCTGCATTGATTTTAAAATTTTACCATGTAACAAAGTGATCTATTTCAGCCATAACAGCATGGATGGATATATGTGATTGAGTGATATATACTAGGACATCATCAGCAAATAGAGAGCACTTGTACTCGGTGCCTCCCACCTCAATCCACCTAATATTGGGGTTATGGCGAATTGATGAGAGCAGGTGCTCCGTCACTAGGATGTATAAGAGAGGGGACAGAGGACATCCCTGCCTTGTCCCATTGGTGATTGTGAAAGGTGATGAAAATGTTCTGACGCACCCCCTGGGCCTTGGGACACCCGGAGCCGGACCCTTTTTGGTGGATGCTGGTGGTTGTAGTCTTCGTGGCGGCGACCCGGTTCCGTGGCTCAGGGCGGTCAAACCAGTGGCGGAACTATTTATGTGGTTTTGATGTTTAAATGTCCGACTACGCCACCCGTGGATTGCGGTCAGAGTGAACCGCCGCTACAGGGCAGACCGCTGAGGCTGGTGTTGTGGGTGCAGCAGAGCGTAGCATAACTCCCCACGGGAGGAGTATAGCCTCAGGGCAGTGTATGCGGAGGATGGGGGTGATGGTGCAGGGCAGCAGCAGTAACGACACGGAGTCAGTGATGCAGTCCAGGGCCTTTACTCACAGTTCTTATTATCCAGACCACGTCTGCAGGTAACGGCTGCCCACGTCGTACTGTGCTCACCAGGTGAGGGGCTCAGACAACTCCCAGATAACTTTGGAGCACTTCACAGGACCCCCTTTGTGTGTCCTTTGTCTGGCCTTTCTTACCAACACTTCTGTCCGGCTGCCTCGGGCCTCCTCTTGGTAAACTTGGCGCCAGTTTCCCTGACCCTATGTGGCGCCTTCCTAGCGGGTGTAGCGAGGGGCTGTGCCACATAAAATGTCAGAGCCTCCGGTTTCTAGCTGATGGTCGTTTCCTGCCTCCACTAGTTCGGGGACCGGTCTCCCCCTTTGGCCTGACCCCTCCACGCAGGTGGATTTGGGCGTGCGGTGGCGACTCGCCCGTCCGCACCCCTGGGATCCCTTCATTCCTCGTTCCTGGAGCCTTCTCCGCTCCTCTTCCTTCCTTCTCCCTCTTCCAGGCCTGGGCCTCTGTTACTAGGCCCGCCTCCGGAGCAGAGCTCATGCAGAGCCCCTGCTCCCTGCCACTTCTGCTCAGACTTCTCTGCACTGAACTAAGATGGTGCCCACCTTTTATACTCCCTTCTCAATGCACCCAGGAACTGCTTCCTCCCTGCTCCTGCACTACAGGGTTCCCCTTCCTCAGTGTTCCCTCCCCCCACTCCAGCCAGGGACAGGGACTGTCGTGCCCATCTCAGGGGCATATTGGTCTCCCTGCCCCACGGCAATGTGGTGTAATGCATGCAGGTGTCGGGTCCTGATCCACACTCCATCCTTACCTGAGAGTGAGATATCACACCTCTGGGTGAGGTGCAATACGTCTGTAGCAACCGAGCCCTCAGGGTGCTACAGTTCCATTTATCTTCAGCCTAGGTGACGTATTGCGATACAGGGCCGTGATTTTGGCTATAAAAGGGTCCCCTAGACCCCTACCCCAAGCTTTTTAAGAGAATCATATATGGCGTGCCAGGAGACTCTATGGAATGCTTTCTCAGCATCCAACGAGAGTATCTAATTACAAATTTTTAACTGCATCTAGCCCAGGAAATACTTTGTGCCTAGTAGCAGTGTCTGCTAGTCAGCGGATTATCCCGGCTGTTAAGCAAGCTACACCACCTGTAGTTTAGACACTTAATTTTTTCAAAGGAAATGCTTCGGGACCATGGGATACTTAGTGAAGAGCATCAGGAGGCACCCCAAGGCATAGGGGCTGGGACTGGCAGTAGGATGCCTTGCGGTGGACAGCCGAGCTCGATCCTTATAAAAGCTTTTTAACTGCAGCAGCTTTAGTGGACGCTACTGGAGCTGGAATTACCGCGGCTGCTGGCATGAGACTTGCCCTCCAATAGATCCTTGTAAATGGATTTAAAGTGTATTCATTCAAATTAGAGAGACAATTTAAATTAAAAAGCTTAGAGCTGCCTCCACCACAGGGGGGCTCGCTCGACCCACCAGCGGACAGGCACCAGTATTGGGAGAGGGGGGCTGGCCGTCAGGGTTCACCGCGGCTCTGGCACAAACCCGGCGACACGGAGGTGGCACGGGCAGGAGCGGACTGGCCGTGTCGGCTTCTCACTTTTTGGATTTTAGAAGGGCATGACATGCCTATATCTGTGTCTCCCCCTCCTTTTACTCCTCCACCTCTTTTATTTTCGCATGACTATATGTACTTGTCACTTTTCCATGTGTTAGTTATGTCTTCTGAGCAGTTTGTCAGCTTTTGGACACCTTTGAAGGTGTTTTCTATGTGTTTTTGTTTGCCTGCCATTGGTTTTAACGGTGTTCGAAGGTGTTCGACGAACAGTTCGACGAACCGAACCGAACTCGAACACTACGGGGGTGGCTCAACACTATTTATTACCTATTTTGTTTTACGTGATTCTCTGATTTAAGGGCATAAAAATTGAAAGTTTGAAAATTGCAAAATTTTCAAAATTTTTGCCAAATTTCCGATTTTTTCACAAATAAAGGTAAGTGATATCAAACAAATTTTACCACCATCATGAAGTACAATATGTCATGATAAAACAATCTCAGAATCAGGGGGATCCGTTGAAGTGTTCCAGAGTAATTACCCCATAAAGTGACACTGGCCAGAATTAAAAAAAATTGGCCTGGGCAGGAAGGTGAAAACAGGCTTTGGGGGTGAAAGGGTTAAAGCTTTGACCATTTGACTATATAGGGCACACACATTACAAATGTCTGTCTAGGGCACGGCTTTATGAAGCATTTCTCATACATTTGAAGGTTACCTTGTACTTAATAGTAAAAGTAAAATAAAAGACTCCAAAGAATTTTAAACCATAAAGAACAACACTTTTCACACAATCTCCACGTGCTACCGGCTCTATATACACATCTCCCAAAAACAACTGTAATTAGCCGACTCCTATCGGCAACTCGACCTTGAAGATAAAGTTATGTTTATGAGCGTGATCCTTTTGAGTATCATCTTGTAATTTAGAAGTAAACTTCAGACTAAATTAAGAAATAAGTTAAAATAAGTAGAAATGAGATACAGTATCGGAGTGTTCTTTCAACAAAAACATTCTGCTGCTAAAAACAAGATTATTCTGAGAATCTGTTCCAAATAAATAGTCTGTATCTGTCTCTTCACATAAACAGCAGACAAAAAAAAGTCTAACAGCGTGTCTCACTCCCTGCAAAAACAGCAAAAAAAACTGAATTTTGACCATAAAATCAAAAATAAAAAAAAACATTTCCAGTAAGTGAAGACCTGGCCGAGAACTGGTTGTTTTTTGCCAAACATGCGTGTGTTCAGAACGGGAAGGGGGGAATAAGCCTCTTCCAGACATTTCTAGCAGCGGCGTATCTTCGGAGGATTCAAAAGGATTGGGCATTGGAATTTAATATGCCCGATCCTTCTCTCACTTCAACATGATCTGCTGAAGGAGGCCTTCATACACAGTAGATGGTTGGCCGGTTACGTAAAAAAATGGGTTCAGAAAATATTACTATCCAATAAAATTGCCATGCAGACTCTCAAGGAGCCTTAAAAATATATATTTGGCCCCATCTGGAATCCTCAATTTTTGCATATTCGTCCTAATGGGCCATTTCAACATTGTAACTACTACAGTCACATATGTGCAAAAATAACCAAAGTTTACAGTCAGCCCTCCCCAAAATAAAGTTATGTACGCACAGGGTAGATATACTACAGATTTTTCAGATAGAATGACAACAGCAGCAAAGTGGGCAAAATTTTACCAAATTTCATCAACATGTTGCAAATTTTGCCACAGATTTCATTCTTTGCAATACTGTAAAATCCACAGCAAAACGTGTAACATTTCTGCATTGGGAATTTACACCCCTTTCATAGAGGCAGTTTTTTTCAATCAAGCATGGTTATCAGGTGAAAAGAAGTCAGATGTGTCTAAAGATTTCATCTGATAGTAGCTGACTGTATGACACATGGTAGAAATGTGGGACCATGCTGGCCGTAGGGTTGTTTTCCAGTTCAACCACAATCAAAGCTTTTTATCCAATGTTCGAAGACTACTACACTATCTCCATGTGGAAAGATTTGGAATCTTCCCAAGAGCAACTAGTCTTCCATAAATACTCATAAAATGTAGAGAAAGCCAACCACCATTGGCAGCTTATATAATGTGGTCATCAGGTTCAGCTATTGAAATTCAGGCAGGCCTCTCACTCGTTGCTTTAGTGTCAGTGCAAGTACTTCTAGCTCTGTTACATGTTCTTTCTTATTGCCTTATAATGTGTAGCATCTTCAAAACAATTACCAGGACCAGTGTCGAACTGGGGTGCCAAAGGTTTACCAGTAACCAACTCCAGGGCCCCATTTTTTAGCTACATGCAAATATGATATTATCCTCAATCATAAATTTATATAACAATGAATTGGGTAGATTGTTACATGAATAAGATGCTGCCTTTGTCTGTACATAGTGATTCAAGTATATTGTGCCAAGTACTGCTCATATAAGAGGGTGGAGGCCCACCGGAGAATTCTCCTGTTCTCCAGTGGACCTGACCAGGACCTAGTTCCTTTTCCCTGGCTCCAAAGCTTATCTTGTTTTTTTCATTGCTGCTATGCCTGGTAACTATTCTGGGGGCCTTGACCTGGGCATTTTCCTGACTTCCAGTCCAATCGTAGTCATACAAATTCACTATCCAAGTCACAAGTTACGTAATTGAAACAAGCCCTCACGAGTGAATGAATGGACAGCATGTAGTTCCCAATATAGTCCAAGAGCCACTATAAAAAAAAAAATTGCAGCTGACTACCTTAAATCCTCAAAGGGTCTATCGTCCATTGCTGGCAAAGGGTTTCAATCAGCTTTATCATCAACTACTGCAGGGAAAATATAGTTGAAGAGCAGATGTCCCTTGCTCTTCGATGAGGCTTTGAGAAGCAGTTCCTAAGTGGAGGATGCTCTTTTTTATATGTAAAGGGAATGTCTTTTTAGTTCTACCGCTTTAAAATGTAAAAATACTGAGGTATCCATGAGAAGTCAAGCACAGATATACTATTTGGACATATTAGGAACAGTGGACATAGCGTTCTGACTAAGACATTATTCAGATGTCGGTGATTTTTCTCGTTTGCAGAAAACGTACAGATTTTCATCAGTTTTTTGGATCAGATTTTTCATCAGCGTTTTGTCAGGGAGCCAGTTTTTGCAAAAAAAAAATTGCCAAGTTTTACAATATTAAAACAGATGGTATCCGTGCACGGTGTGTGGTTTTCATGCACCAATGGACTTACATTGGCGAGTGTGATCCTTGAATAAGATCAAAAATGGACATCTCAGTTTTTGATTTGAGGACCACGCGGTCCCCCAAAAAACACTAATATGAGAACAGCCACAAAGACAAAAATGGGAACGTGTTCTATCTGTAAAAAACACAGATACAACACCTCCATGAAAAACTGACTTGTCACCCGTTCCTAATGTAACTTAATTATTTCTTCCTTTTATGAACGGTTTAATAAAAACAATTGTAAAACTAATTGAATTTACATTTTGGTTCTAGAAATTTGTTGAATGAAAAACTTTCCGAAAACACTTCTTAAAATTATATGCCACTGCCACCAACATCTTTGTCTTAATTTTTAAACATATCCTATTAATATATTCGCCGAGAAAAACTTTTCAGTAATGTATGCACTTAAACAAGTATCAAAACAAGAAGAAACCATTAATGCTTTTCGTAAAAATAATTCCATGAATGAACTTTCCCTTCAAATCCTATAAATGTTTTATAGAAAAATAGCAGGGTGTAGGAGTTAATGAATGAATACCAATGTGAACATCATCATCATAATTCTTGTTTAAGAAACTTGCAAAAGCAAATAATTGATGTGGTTATAGGTTTCACGATAGGTGGTCTAGTAGGAATAGCTCCAAGTTACAAATATCTTGCATAAAAAGCAGGAAAAAGGGGATTTGATTGCAGGCCCCCGCTCATGCGGAAAAAAAAAAAAAACTCTGCAATTCGGCTGGCATAAATCTGGTTAAGCATGCCTACATAAAAACAGACGCTGAGGAATTACTCCAACATATTTATTGTCAAGGTAGGAACATTAATGAGGTGCTTGTTTTTACACTCTATCGGCCTCGTGAGAGCTGTGACCTACTGTATCCTGTACGGCTATGGAATTAAAAGGTACGATCCCATGAGATTATCAACTCAAAGCTGAAAACCGATCGGATAAGTAGGATTGTGTCAAGCTGGCCAGATCAAACTTCGGCCAACCACCTCAGCCCTAAGTCAACACAATCATTGATAAAAAGACTCAATATCAAGATCACCCCTATCAAACATGACATAAGATGTGAAGGTGGCCACCATCTATTGACCATAATATAACTAAAATTGGCATGTTCATATGTACTCACCCATTTTGCAATGAAGCCACTAAAAATTTCTGGTGCAAGCAATTACCTTCATAAGTCACATGCTTAATGACACATGTAGGGATGAGCAAACCCGAACTGTAAAGTTCGCCAGTAGAAATGTCGGATCACTTGTCCCGCTGCCATTCTGCTCTGCTTCGCGTAGGGACAGGACACAGCTGGAGTGAGGGACTCCTGCTGCAAAAGGAGGTTCCACAAAGTACTGACTTTAGGGGGGGTGAATAGTTACACACACTAACGTTTTCAGTTATTCTGTCCTATGTTTTTTGCTTTACAACAAAAAGAAAACCAAATGTTCATAATTGTGGGCATGTTCTTTACATGAACTGATGGAAACCCTCAAAAAAACACAATGAAATTCCAGGTTGGGAGGTAGCAAAACACGAAAAACGCCAAGGGGGGTGAATACTTTTGCAAGCCACTGTATGAAAGGAAAGTTAAAACCTAACTTGTCCCTAATTTCCCTCCTGATGCATTTCATTCACCAGGACTCATCAGGGGAGCAAAGATATATGAAGGGAACTAAATAAGGGTTAAACTAACTGTTAAAGCCCTAGACTAAATCATGGGGACAAAATGAACGGGTGCCTGAGGTGGCAGGGACCCTATAGGTCGGCAGAGTGCTGCGCGGCTGCAGAGATAAACGATTGGCCCTTCATATATCCTTGCTCCCCTGATGAGTCCTCTGCTATTGGTGGATGAAACGCGTCGGAGGGCAATTAGCAACACTTTAGTGGGACAGCACCACAATTGGGCACTGTCCTTGTCAGGATGGGAGACCTCACACGTGGCACGACAGAAAGATGACTAGTGCCTCATGAGTCACTGTTCTCCCTGGCCTCTGGATTATTATTATTTATTATTATAGCGCCATTTATTCCATGGCGCTTTACATGTGAAAAAGGGGTATACATACATGAACTATTACAAAGTTCTCTTCAACAAAACGTGACGACGACTGGTACAGGAGGAGCGAGGACCCTGCCCGCGAGGGCTCACAACCTACAAGGGATAGGCGTGGATACAGTAGGTGAGGGTAGAGCTGGACGTGCAGCGGTATGGTGGAGCAATGGTTACTGCAGGTTGTAGGCTTGTCGGAAGAGGTGAGTCTTCAGGTTCCTTTTGAAGGTTTCCATGGTAGGCGAGAGTCTGATATGTTGGGATAGAGAATTCCAGAGTAGGGGGGAAGCACGGGAGAAATCTTGTATGCGATTGTGGGAAGAGGAGATAAGAGGGGAGTAGAGAAGGAGATCTTGTGAGGATCGGAGGTTGCGTGCAGGTATGTACCAGGAGACTAGGTCAGAGATATCAGGAGGAGACAGGTTGTGGATGGCTTTGTATGCCAGGGTTAGGGTTTGAACTGGATTCTCTGGGCAATAGGGAGCCAGTGAACGGATTGACAGAGGGGAGAGGCCAGGGAATAGCGTGGGGACAGGTGGATTAGTCGGGCAGCAGAGTTTAGGATAGATTGGGGAGGTGCGAGAGTGGTAGAAGGGAGACCACAGAGCAGGAGGTTGCAATATTCGAGGCGGGAGATGATGAGGGCGTGCACTATTGTTTTTGCAGATTCGTGGTAGAGGAATGTGCGGATCCGGGAGATATTTTTGAATTGGAGTCGGCAGGAAGTAGAAAGGGCTTGGATATGTGGTTTGAAGGAGAGATCAGAGTCCAGGGTTACTCCAAGGCAGCGAGCTTGAGGGACTGGGGAGAGTGGATAGCCATTGACGTTGATAGATAGGTCAGGTGGGGAGAATGAATTAGATGGTGGAAAGACAATGAATTCTATTTTATCCATGTTAAGTTTTAGAAATCTGTCAGAGAAGAAGGATGAGATAGCGGACAGACATTGTGGGATTTTGGTTAGTAGGGAGGAGATATCGGGTCCAGAGAGGTAGATCTGTGTGTCGTCAGCATAGAGGTGGTACTGAAAGCCATGAGACTATGAGTTGTCCCGGGCCAAAGGTGTAGATGGAGAAGAGCAGGGGTCCTAAGACAGAAACTTGGGGGACACCGACAGATAGGGGGTGAGATGAGTAGGTGATGTGTGAGTGGGAGACACTGAATGTCCTGTCTGTTAAGTATGAGGAGATCCAAGATAGGGCCAAGTCTGTGATGCCAAGAGATGAGAGAATCTGTAGTAAGAGGGAATGGTCCACTGTGTCGAAGACAGGTGACAGGTCTAAGAGGAGGAGGACAGAGTAGTGTCGCTTGGATTTGGCGGTTAGTAGGTCGTTGGTGACTTTAGTCAGGGCAGTCTCAGTAGAATGGTGTGGTCGGAAGCCAGATTGGAGGCGGTCAAAGAGAGAGCAGGAGGAGAGGTGGGAAGACAGTTCAGAATGGATGTGTTGTTCCAGTAGTTTTGAGGCGTAAGGGAGAAGTGATATGGGGCGATAACTAGTCAGAGAGGATGGGTCAAGGGAGAGCTTTTTGAGGTTGGGTGTGATCGAGGTATATTTGAAGCATGAGGGGAAGACACCCTTTGGATGACTTACTCTGGTCATCAAAAAGGTGAGGTTGAACAATTTTTTACCTTGCCCTGGTGGTATTGTGCAATTTATTATTGTATTATCTGTGTGTGTGTTTCTTTTGCATTTGTACAATCCCTGCCCCAGGTTTTATTTGTTAACCATGAAAAGTTAGGTTTTAACTCTCTCTATATACATTTATCCTTGCTGACTACATCATTTATTTTTGGATTCCCTTTTGGGAAATTTTTATTTTGGCTGGCAGACCTTAAACATCAATGCATTTTTTCACATCTGCAGCAAATGAATTCTTTCAGTGTTTTTGCAGTGTTTGAAATGAATGGGGAAAAAATGCAGCAAAAACGCATGAAGAAAAAATATCAAAAGCTCTTCAAAAAAGCAGGAGTTGTTTCCTGTGAACACCCTGGATTTTGGTGCAGAAAAATCCACTGCAAATACTCAAATTGTGCACATACCTTGAGAGACGAATGAGAAGTCAAATCTCAAAGTCTAACATAATCGTATAGTTCTGGTGCTTTTTTACACTTTTGTTTTTTACTTTAATTTACTGATTTGCGTGTTCTCACACATATGACGAGATCAGGAAAAAAAACAAAACAAAAACACCTGCCTAGTCTCTGTCTGTTAATGTGAAATGTGTTTTCAGCTTCTGCTTTTAAGTCGCAGTTTACATTGATGTTAGGAGTCTCCTTCACTTTTGACGGTAAGAACAGACCAACAACAGAAATATTGATGTAGGTCAATGAAGTCTATCTGTCACTGCCTGCATGTACTGTATAAAACCTTATAAGTTTTCTCATAAATTAAAGAAGAGTTGGGAGCCTAGAGAAAAAATATAAATATACATTCATTTTGTAAACTTTTGCAGATGAAATCATCAGAGTGTCTATCTGCCATATCTTCCTTCTCCTGTCGCTTACTGAAACTCAATGTGGACAAAACTGAAATAATCATCTTTCCTGCATCTCCCCTACCTGATCTATCACAATAAATTACATCACTCTTTCCCCTGTACCAGAAATCCGCTGCCTCGGAGTAACCCCAGACTCTGCCCTGTCCTTCAAATCGCACATCCAAGCTCTTGCCACCTCCTGCCGCCTCCAATTCAAAAATATTTCCAGAATCCGTCCTCTCCTCAACCCTCAATCTACTAAAATGTTAATCCATGCCCCCATTTCCCGCATCGACTACTGCAATATCCTCCTCTGTGGCCTTCTTGCTAACACTCTCACACCTTTCAAGTCTGTCCTTAACTCCACTACCCAACTAATCCACCTCACTACTCCTCCGCTTCTCCATTTTCTAGATCCCTTCATTGGCTCCTAGTTCCCCAACGTATCCAGTTCAAACTACTAAAATTGACCTAAAAAGCCATCAATAATCTGTCTCCTTCATATATCTCCGAACTTATCTCCCAATATCTTCCAAGACGTAATCTTCGGTCCTCACCAGACCTCCTTCTCTCCTCCACACCTATACATTCCTCACCCAATCGCCTCCAAAACTTCTCCCGAGCATCCTCCATCCTCTTGAATTCTGTGCCCCAACACGTCCGATCCACCACACTCGGAACTTTCAGATGGAACTTGAAAACCCATCTCTTCAGAAAAGCTTAGAGCCTGCAATAACCCACCTCACCACGAACCGAGCTGCCGCAACCCCTCAACTTATAGTCTCCTTCCCCATTACTCTGTAGACTGTAAGCCCACAAGGGCAGAGCTTTCTCCTTTCTGTGCCAGTCTGTCATCATTAGTTTCTTGGCTATAATTAATATTTGTATTTTGTATGAAACCCCTTCTCATGTACAGCACCATGGAATCAATGGTGCTCTAAAAATAAATAAAAATAATCTTTTTTTTTTTCTTCATCCCAGATATTTTGAAACTCAATGTAGCCTCAACTGAATTTTACAGTTTGGTGGGATTTCAAAAACTAACTGAAACTTTTGAGAAATCTCATAAGAAGGGGTTGTAATTGACAATTTGCTTCCTTGATTTAAAGGAATTTCTACACAGAATTTAGATTGTCACAAATTACAATGAAATGTGAGCATTGGGAGAAGTTTTTACGAGCAAATTATTTTAACCAGAACAGTAATTTTAATTAGGTCACATTAACTCTTGAATTCAGTCACTCGGTAACACCAGTTTTAATTACTACACTCCTAGGCTAGCCACATACACGTACATGTGGTCAACCAATTTACATGTTTTTGACCACAGTGGCTGACCAGAAGAACAAATTGTCTCAAACTGGTCGTTAAGGCTTGTCTCAAATCACCGGTCCATTTATGAGCCTACATAACACGAGGGTTTCGTCAAAAGTCAATCTCTGTGATGGTCACATGGTGGAGCCGTTGTGGCTGTTTTTCAGGTCGAGGAGAATTTTTTTTTTCAAAAGCCAAAAACAAATCCAGTGGTAACGAGCATAGGACAACATGGTGGTTTCCGTGTGTTTATAGTGGACTGTTAAACCCGGAGTTCTCACAAGCTGGTAAGTCAGTCTTTTTTTTTTTCTCGAAAAACAAGAATATTTCACCAACTCTTTACTTTTTGCCTAGAATGTGTAAAACGCGAAGACTGTTTATTTTGTATAATAAAGGGTTTTGGCAAGGAAGGAAGCAGTTTGTGTGGTTATTTAGGCGTCTGTCACCAGCTTCAAAAGTCTGGCTATGCGCACGTATTATTTAACAGCTGGGGTCATGTACAGATCACAGCACAGTTTAGCAGGAGCCGGTTAGCACAATTACCGTGCAGCACGGCTGATGAGTCCTGTAACGTGCTGAAATATACAGGAAGTTACATAGTCTCTGCCGATACTTATTAGCCATGATGATTATTCATGAATGACGCCCCCCCACCTCCCACCGCTGGTCACAAATTAGTCTCCATGTCAGATTAAGAACATTTTGAGCAGAATTATATTTGTTGGAGAGCCGGCTACATAGATTGTGAAAAGCAAGATTAATTCCATCTGGCATCAATAGGACCTGGCAAGTGAACGATTATCAGTTTTGGAATATTGTATTGAAGACTTTCATCCCGATAAAATTAAAGGCGTTTTCCGAAAGTAAATTTGGATTTACAAAAATGTTCTTTCTACTAGTAAAAGCCTTCTGAAATGTCTCCAAAATACCTTTTCTTTTACACTTTTGCTCAAGGTGAAAGCCAATTGTCATGGGCACACCTTTCTTCTCCACAATATTCATTATGCCTAGTGCTTGGTTCTCAGTTGGCACGGTCTCTGTATGGCCAAACGATTTTGTTGGCCGCCCACTGATCCTCCCTCTTCTCCTTGGCGCTTACTGCTTTCGACGTTAAGAGCAGTCACTTTTGACTGCACAACTGGAACGGGAAGGCCGAAAAGAGTGTATGGGACGTCACAGAAAGTGGATACCAACGGACTCGCATGACTGATGCAGGTACCTTACACATTTGACTATAAATGGCGAGTATATTACAGGAGTACTTTTTTATCTGCAGGGTAATGCTAAGACTGAAATTTATCAATGTCCTGTAAAACCTCTTTAAGGACAGAATACTATTTCAATAAATTAGTGTGATGGACACTAACCGCATCACAAAGCTGTAGAATTTGCAATAAAACAAGTATGGTTTTACCAAGCAGAAAATAAATGATCACAAACCGGACTGCAACAATTAGAACAGCCAATATCTTACTAAAAGGACCCTCTACTTCCTATACAGGCACAAAGATCCTCCCTTACTTCTGTAGCAAAGCAGACTCTTCCCCACTTCCTGTATAGAAACAAAGACCCTTTTCCACTTCCTGGCAAGAGACAAAGAGCCTCCTTCACTCCATTTAGAAAGAAGAAGACCCTCTTCCATTCTCTGTAGAGAGACAAAGACCCTACTTAACTTTCCCTATAGAGACAAATATCTTTTTCCACTCACTTTAGAGACAAAGACCCCCCCCCCACTTACTGCAAAGCGACAAGGACTCTTTCCTACTACCTGGATACAGACAAAGACCCTCCCAAAATTTCTGCAGAGCAACAAAGACTCTTACCTACTACCTGGACAGAGATAAATACCCTCCCCCACTTCCTGCAGAGAGACAAAGACTCTTACCTACTACCTGGATGGAGACAAAGACCCTCCCCCATTTATTTTACAGAGACAAAGACCCTTCTCCACTCACTTTAGACAAAGACCCTCCCCCACTTCCTGTAAAGAGACAGACTCCTTCGTACTACCTGGACAGAGACCAAGACCCTCCCCAAATTCATGTAGAGAGACAAAGACTCCTTCCTACTACCTGGACAGAGACAAAGACACCCCCCCCCACTTCCTGTAGAGGGACAAAGACTCTTCACTATTCTCCACTCACTTTAGAGAGACAAAGATCCTCCCCCACTTCCTGTAAAGAGACAAAGACTCTTTCCTAAGTCCTGGACAGAGAAAAAGACCCTCCCCAAATTCCTGTAGAGATACAAAGACCCTCCCCAAATTCCTGTAGAGATACAAGGACCCTTACCTACTACCTGGACAGAGACAAAAACCCTTCCACGTTTCCTGTAAAACAAAAAAAGACCTTTCTCCGCTCTTTATAGAGCGAAAATGACCCTCCCCCACTTCCTGTACAGAGACAAAGACCTTCCCACTCTTCCTGGAGAGACAAAGACCCTCCCCAACTTCCTTAAATCCATCTCTGCTGCTAGTGAAAGATTACACTTAAGAGTAGGTAGTGACACTGAAAAGAAGATGCTAGTGATCAGCAAATGGAGGGATTTTTTGGGGGGGATAAATGTGCATGAACCATTTACAGGTCACCACTAGCAACAAAATGATCAGAACTCATGCACATGGATCTGTTTATAGGGAGTCATAACTGGACAGTCATAGGGATCCATGAGTCCTCTACCATTACTCCGCAGGACTCTTATTGAAGGAGTAAAGATTTTTTTTTTTTTGTTTGCAATACCCACAAATCCTTAAAAGGGTATTCCCATGTCCAAGATCCTATCCCAATATGTACTAGGGGTAATAATAATAACATTAGCAAATACCACCAATTACAAATGTAGTATAGTTTTTCTGATTTGCTATATCTCTTTCCTTATTTGAAGATATTGCAGGACCTTAGGTATTCATGGTTATGACCACTGATATAGTGTCAGTTAGTTAGCTAATTGCTAGTGGTTGTAACTATGGACACCTAAGGTCCTGCAATGCCTGCACATGAGGAAAGAGACATAGCAAATGAGAAGAACTATACTACATTTGAAATTGGTGGTATTTGCTAATATTATTATTATTACCCTTACTACATATTGGGAAAGGATCTTGGAGATGGGAGTACCCCTTTAAAGGAAAGCATTGCTTCAAGGGGAGCTCATCACCAATTTCAAGGTATAGTGCTCCAGACTATGGGACCCATACAAGGTAAAAAATATTTAAAAAAAAAATCTACAAAAGCCAAGATTTTTTTTTGTGTGAATATTTAGCCGGCCGTTCTCATTCCACTATATATTTACTATAATGAGAATTAATTAGTCACCTGAGCTCCAAGTCATTCCCATTAGAAACAAACTTTCCATTGTACAGACACCGAACGCCTGTGTTTTACAGCAAAACATTTTACAACTCAAAAGTGGAAAATGAAATTATAAAAATCCGGAGTCATTTTTTTTTTTTATTATTATTATTTCTACTATTGTCAGACTGCAAAATAATATTACTGATTTAACAGTCACTTAAATTGTAGAAAGGGGCCTTGTTGTCCTATTTGCTTCCCATCCCCCTCGCTCCTATATATTTCAGGCCATTTAATAACAAAGTTTTTTGGTTGTTTTTTTTTGCTTTTAGACTCGGGGTGGGATGATATTTTGGCCAATGAAGTCATTAGGGACTAATTGTGAAATGACTTCACTTTATGAGTTTTAAAAAATATGGGTTTATGCCTATTCAGTCATTAAACGATAATTATATATGTCTGGATAGGCTCTAACTGGAAGCACATTGCACAGAAATGTTTCAGATTGCATGTGCAGGCAGCATGTTTGGCGAAATATTCGGAAAATTAAGACATGACAGATTGAAAGGAAACAAAAAAATAAAGAGACATATCAACTTCACAACACCAGGAAGTTCCCTAATTATTTTACAAGTTATTCTCATCATGTAAGAAACGGAAATCCCGCAACTGGAGACGATCAATTATTATACGTATATATTAGACGGTGGCAGCGATACAGCGTATATGGGATGTTAAATTATTTTTTTTATATATATATTTTTTCCCCCTTTAATTTCCATATCACTGTCTATAAAAAAAAAAGAATACCCTGCCCTACACTTGTTATTTTAGAAGAAAAATGAATCGGAAATCTTGCAATTTTCCCCACTCGTTACTGTACAGATGACTTTTCAGCAGTTTCATTATCATCACAGACAGGATTTAATATTTAAATCAAGTTTTTATGTTAAATTTACATTTTTTTAATTTTTTTCCCGCTTAAGTTTCCATATCACTGTCTGTCTATAATAACAAAAAAAAATGTGCTGCCCTACACTTTGTTATTTTACAATAAAAATAAATCTGAAATCTTGCCGTTTTTCCCACTGGCTACTAGGCCTTATATTAGACTAACACTTCCTGTTCTGTACAGATGACTTTTCAGCAGTTTCTTTATCATCACAGACATGGTTTCATCAAGTTTTTATATTACATTTTTTTTTTTATATCCCCCCCCCCTAAGTTTCCATATCACTGTCTATAATGAAAAATAATACGCTGCCCTACACTATGAGGTGGTAAAAAAGGACTGTTTTTTTAAGTGGAAACTGGTTCAGGAAACACTTTTTCGTTTCCCGAATTGTTTTCTAAAGAGTTTTTAAAAAATTTTAGGAGCATTGTTCATGCTGCCTTCTGATTGGACAGTGCTTATTTTGGAGCGGATTTCACCATGAGTCGCTTCAAATAAGTGACATGCACTTACCACCAGTTTTTCAAAACCTGAAGCGGAAAAAAAAAAAAAGCTCAATAAAACTAAAATATATGAGCAGCAAAAAAGTTCTATAATAGAAATAAATAAGAAGAGACTTTTAAGACCCGCTTCAAAAATTTCTGTGTGCACATACACGCTGCAGAACTGGCTGTCAATCAAAGTGCAGGGGCGTGGTTACAGCCTTACAGCTCCCAGGAGGAAAAAAATGTAGTTTTCTTCCAGTAGCCGCACTTTTAGTAAGGCAGCCGGGCAGCATTTTAACCAAATATCCGCAGGTATATAACATTTTCCGAGGTGACAGGTTCCTTTTAAGTCAGTGGATCTTTTATATAACTCAAGTTCTCAAAAAACTTCACTCGCATTTTTGCTGTGACCTGCTGCTCACTGATCACCGTGTGAAGAGCTAGGTTGACATCTTTGCCTCTAAAGCGTTATCAGATTGGCCTCAAACGTCTTTCCACTGTGCTATTCCATGCTTTTTTTCATTATACTGGTACATATCATCCAGATGGAGGCCCGAAAAGGACACTTTTTCAGCCACTGGGCTAATGGAACGCTGTGAGAGCGCTATACTGAGATCACAAATGATATCTACACACTGTCTTAAAGAGTGACCGTCCTTTCAATTTTAATTTCAGAAATCAATAACACATGTGAAAATAAGAACCTTTGTAATTTATCTTATCAGAGAAATCTGCCTCTCTCTCCACCTGAAATGATCTCAATTCTTGGGTAAAATCTGCATTCAATAAAGACAGATTTTCCCATTACTGAGATAGGAGATGACAGTTGGTGCCCATAAAATTCTATGGCAAGGGAAGGGAGGAGGAGCTAGGAGGGGCTTTATAAACACCAATTGTCATCTCCTCTGTCTCAACAATGGGAAAATCTGTATTCACTGAAAACACAATTTCCTTGTGAATTGAGAATTTGGAGAGTCCAGGAGGCACAAGAAGCGGATTTCTCTTGATAACATATTACAAAATTTCTTATTTTAACGGGTACTATTTATGAAAGAAAGTTAATGTTACACTTTAAAAAGGCCTACACATTTTTAAAGGGGCTGTCCAGAACTTTTGTACGGATGACTCATTCAAAGGATAAACCATCAATATTTGATCGGTGACCCGACACCCCCGCTGATCAGTTGTTCCCGGTGCCGGCCGGAAGAGCTCGGTTGCAGAGATGCACAGCTCTGTCAGCTTTATAGTAACCATGGCCGATTACTGCACATCGGCCCTTATCGACTCAAATAGGGGGCGGATGTGCAGTACAGTTGACAGTCTGTGCTGTGCAGCTCTGCAACTGAACACTTCTGGATGCCACCGGCAGTGAGAACAGCTGATTGGCGGGGATGCCGGAAGTTGGACCTCCACCGATTAGATATAAGGATAGGCCATCAATGTAAAAGTCCTGGGCAACCCCTTTAATAGTTGTTGGCTGGTTGCTTGTTCAGGTATTTCTAACCGGACCCCTAGACTTGCATGCACGGATTAACTGAGCGTGAATCTGAATGAGGTAAAGTGTGTAATGCCTTTAAAATTCAACACACCCGATCCGTTTCTACGACACAGACTTAAAGAAATTGGGTCAAGTCTTATAGGTCCTTCCCCACCTCATCTTCTTTTCTACTTTTCTTGGTTGACATAAGTTTTGTTTAACCATCTCGACGAAAGCCCTTTACTCATTATTTCTTACTTCACTACAAAATCTTGGGCTGCCATAATTTCTGTAAGGGCCCAAGAATCAATGTCCTTCAATCTTCGCTCATACTGAACATGCACCAACCTGTTTAACCCGGCAGATGACTTTAATCTGTGGCAGGTGTGTACGTAACGTAATACTGGAATATTCAAGCACCGGGGTAGATATGTTTTTTTTTTTTTCTTTTCCTTGCTTTTAGGAAATGACCCTAACGGTGTTTTTAAGACTCCGCCAAAAGGAACATGGAAGAAACTGTCAGTCAAACCTCAACATCGACAGAACCTACGAAATCTGCTCATTGCTTAAGTGAAATAAAATAAACAAAAAGTCAAGAGTTCTCGAAAGAGAGTCTGGTGCTAAGGAAAAACACGCTTAGACTCGATGTCACGTCAAACAAATAAACACTTCCAGATGGTATGTACTGGGAGAAACTGTATCTTCCATTAATCTAGGGAGGGACTCTGCAGGAAATTAAGTGTATAACCAGAATGAGGAATAGGTACATGGTATGGTCAATTTGTTTGACATAACAATTCGTTCTTCCACCACCGACTTGTCCTCTCATGGTTTCCTCTTGACCAAAAAAAAAAATAGCTGGTTCACAGGAAAATTGTTGATGTGGTTTGACATAGTCACTGCTCAGCAAATTAACATGTAACGCTTATATTTAAGGCGCAACTCCACCCTCCAAATATTTATTCAAGTCTGTATCCATGTGTAAATACAACCTGACCCGGGAGCATGATGCAACCAGAAAAATCAGCTCCGAACAAAAAAATTTTTCCATTACATGGGAGGCTCTTCTATCTAAAGATAGAAAATCTCTCGCGGTTACAAAGGAAAGTCCCGGGGGACACCACAAAGTTGCAGTCAAGAGTACATAATTTGTAATCATATCCAATGATCTAAAAGGGTTGCCTATTTTATAAAAAGTCAATAATGGTTGTCTCAGGACCCTCATTTATAATCCAGATTGAGAAGCCACTGTCAAAGGGTGTTTCTTGCTCTAGAAGACCTGGCAGTGTACATGAACAGTCTACAATTAGAACTCTGGAAAGTAGCTCTCCTCCAGAAGGAAGAAAATGGTCTACGTAGTCCCACCTATAGGTAGCTACCCTGTAAGAGAATGTCCAACCTATTAAAAATCCTTGATGTAAGACTAATGACCCCCATAGACATTAGACTATTGACCAGTTCGGCCAATAGTCTAATGCGTATGTGGGCCTTCTGATAGATGATGTTGGGGGTATAGAAGGATCCAGAGTGTCCAATTTTTTGACACCCGATCCTTTTCTTCTTTACGAAATAAACTGCTGCCAGAGATGTCTGACAGCTGCTCCCTTAAAGAGAACACAGGATCGCTCAACTGAGCAAGTCCTCCTGTGTATGGAGAAGTCGGGAATGATAGCTGACAGCTGAATGATTGGCTTAACGATGGTGGGTGGGGCTATGTAAAGCGTATTGGGGGCTGCCAAAACAGAGATATCCATCTGTAGACCGCTGTTTCAGTTTTCTTTCCCTTTGTCAGCAAAGAGCAAGCTATTGGTTGGCCCTGTGCCAGATGGAGAACCAGTGCCCTCCAATAGCTGCATTGAAAGCATCTCACAAGCTAACCAGTACCATGCTCTGACGAGGAGAAGAAACACCCAGACAACTAGCTACAGATGGATGTCTCTCATTGGACTAAAAGCCCCAGTTATGCATCAAATGCATTAAATGGGTTGGGCATTGACTTACAGAGAAGTGTCACGGGTGTGTCAGGTGTAATAGACAGTCCCTCTGGATCTGGCTGTAGAAGGTCACTGCGCTTGGCATTGCAGACACCTTCTTAATCCTTCTTCCTTTAAGACCCAGTGGCGACCTCTCTCCTGTTGCTGTTTGACACACCCTTGCATGGAAGTTAAAAACTCTCAGTTTGCTCCAGGCAATTGTCGGTGATACTTCTATGTACCGTTGTGCAAGCTTGAAGCACTAGTTGTTGGTTGACTTCTTCTCTGGTGCCCTTGGAGGACATTTTGCATTTCCCCTCTGGGGTCTACTCAAGCTAAGTTTATCCCCTTTGTTTGTCTACCTTGTCGTCTTTAGTTTGTAGTGGGGCCAGACCAGTGCTCCCCCTCCCTATCTAGGGCCAAGCTCTAGGGACATACAGGGTTTAGGGTCCTGCTCAGCGATAGGTGTGGAACCTATATAGGGACGGTAGGGTCGGCAAGATGATATTAGATCTGCCTAGGGGTCTCCACTCCCCCTTTCCCTAGTGTTTAGGCTTCCTCCCCCTCTTCCCTTTGTGTTGCACTTAGTCTTTCCCACACCTTGCTTGACAAGAAGTCAACTATAGGAAGTATAGTGAGAAAGTTTTCTATCTTTTGGAGAAATAGTTTGCTAACTCTTTTTCCTGTAGAGTATTTCCTGTAAGATTCTCTACACCAGCTGGCTTTCCGTAAGCAAAACCAGTACTTTCCAGAATTACACCTTAATTTCTTGGTTCCACTTATTAAGGATCCCCAGCAGTATGAAGTTGGTAATAAAGGGGATTGAAAGTTGTCAGTTAAGTGACAAGGTGTGTACTAGTGTACCAGCCATAGGGGTTCGTCATAACAGTGTGCTTCCTGAAGATATCCCAAGAAGAGCCCAGCAGTTACAGATGTCCGCAAAACAGAGTTTTGTCTGCAAAGAAGTGCGTAAATTGGTCACGACACTTACTGGGTTATGTGGATTCTTTAAGCCACAACTGGTGTAATATTGACTAGATTAGGGTGCAAAGGCCAATGAATTTCCTAGTTCTCTAAATTTAACATCCACAAAGAGGTGACCATTCCCAACTTTCCTAAATGGCTTCCTTGGTACTGGTCTCTAGAATGGACTACATTAATGACAGAAGTACTAAAGAAGCAGTAAAGTAGTCAGGAACAGTGTGCTTGATCAGAGCCAGTAGAAGAACAAAAGGCAAAGCGATATCCAAGAAAAAGGTCAATATCAAGATCAGGGTCAAAACAGAAGTCAAAATCCCAACACACAGGAACAGCACACCACCTACTCATTGAGATTGAACCCATGTCTCTGTCCTATTAATTTTTGTTGTGACTAGAGTTGGTGACAACTGAGTCACGAAACCCAATCCATCAGCCACACCAGCAATCTGTGTCCACTGGAAGGGAGCCTTGAGAACTGCCTTCTATGACCTGGAATCCGCGGTTTCTTTTTTGATTAGTACGCCTGGCGGGACGTCACAGTTGATGGTTCTCAGGTCTTATGTCCAGCGGCCGCAATTTACTGACATGGCAGATGGAGCTTGTCCTACGGATCGATTCCCACTAATTCTAGTTGTGACACATTGTGATTTTGACTTTCAATTCAGAAATCTCCTTTAAAAATAGGACGTCAGGGTCTGGCATCATCTCCAGTGACCAACTAACTTAGCCCAAACAGATTATGCTATGCTCACAAAAGAAAAAAGTTGAGGCTCAATGAAAGCAGGAGCCACAATAGAAGACAAGAACCAACGCTTGATTTGAGGAGGCATGGGAGTACGTCAAGAGCAAGTTCAGAGAAAGTTACCAGGATGGTGCGTGTACTGCAAACTATGTCCTAGGAGGAACAGTTAAAGGAGCTGGGAAAGTTTCGCTTGTAAAAAAGAAGGCTAAGATGTGACTTAATAGCCATCTACAAATATATGAAAGGATAGGTATAGAGGTATAGCGAGATCATCCTTAGTCCCAATGGCACATGGAAACTCGAGAAGCAATGAAATGAAACTGAATGGGTTAAGATACAGATTGGATATTAGAAAAAACTTTTTGACAGTGAGGGTGATCAATGAGTGGAACAGGCGGCCACGAGAAGTGGTGAGTTCTCCTTCAATGGAAGTCTTCACACAGAGGCTGGACAGACATCTGTCTGAGATGGTTTAGTGAATCCTGCATTGAGCAGAGGGTTGGACACTATGATCGCGGAGGTCCCCTCCAACTCTACCATTCTATGATTCTAAGACTGAGTAGAGTGACAGTAACAAAGTTGTAAAAATACAGATCCCACTTTTGGAGGGAAGGAGCAAGTTTTATAAAATATTAGATAGACTAGAGAGTCAATGCAAGATGACAAGAAAACAAAGATACTGCTTTTTAGCAAGCTCTGAGCATTACCCATGGGTTACGGATGGGGATTTTCCTGATGAGGCAGCCCCATTAAGTGCATTGTGATAACACATACGGCAGTGCTGGTGGTACTACTGTATGTATTCTGCATCAGTGACAGGTCCTCATCAATTAGCACGGCTTACATAAAGCATGTTCTGTTACCGAATATCCTGGCTGTAGGGCTTAATGCATGTGTGAAAGGCGTATCCCGCAGATTTTAGTCATTACGCTCCTCGCTAATAGTTCGGGCTCCAGCTATTTATTGAAATGTCCTTGGTTGTCCCAGACATATTTAATTTGGATGCAATAAATGGAGGATTCAGATGTGAAGGTCAGCCCCGCTTCCGCCCCATCATCTGCTACATTGATTGAATAACTACTAGTGGGAGAGAAGACCCTTTCCTAAACACAAAGAAATGAAAAAAACCTGTTCTTAAGATTTTGCAGATGATTTAAGCAAGAAACTCACAAAATCAACGTGAAATATGGAGGGAGAGAGCAGAGATCAGAGCACGTTCTGGCTCAGGGGTGAACACGAAGCCACTTCTGGCGGCGATATATTTAGTTTTGTCACAGGGTCACCCGGACTACGTCTAAATTCACATCCCCTTCTATCTGTTCCCGTCATTGTGACTCCTGCTGCTCTACATGGAAATCAATACCAGTTCTGATTTATGGGAATATCATGTACGGAAGGAAAAATTACACAGTGGAAGTCAATGGGGCCGATTTATGGTTTACGACACATCCGTGGGATTATGCCCTCTGTAACAAGAAGTAGAAAGAAGGGAACGGAGGGGAAAAAAAAGTGCTGGAACCTCCTGCCAGGAGAGGTCAAATATATGACCCAGGAATGGCATGGGGTTCATTTTGAGTTTTGCATTGCCCCTTCCCCACTGCTGATTTACCGCAAAAACGCTAATTCCTAAAATACGCCAACCGGGAAAATGTAAAAAATGTAAGATTTACATTAGAAAAACGTCTTCTTCAACAACATATGCAATGATAAATGTAGATAATGCGCTATGTTTAAGGTATTCCATACCAGTACAATCAAAAAGAATTTAAAATGCCACTTTTAAGCAATAATTGGAATTTTGGATGGCCGTGTCCACCTTAGCGACCAATTTCTATTATTAGAAAAATAAAAAGAAAGCAACTTTGCAAATTTTTCATTGAAGACCGACTACCGTCTTATGTCTACAGCTCCTGTGCAGACATGTGTGTCTCCATGGTAACAGACTACAAATAACCCCCTCGTGTAGTCTGATTCTGTGGTCACACTTCTTACTATTTGGCCCTAATATCTTGCTAACTGACGGAGTGTTACCAAGAAATGGGGGAATATGACTGAATGATCAGACTACACAGAGTTTGCTGGTAGTCTGTAACCATGGAGACACATAGGACTGCACAGGAGCTGTATACACAAAACAATAAAATATTTTTAATTTGGATTAATTACAAAGCTGCTTCATTTTTCATTCTCGATGTATAGGAGCAAGCAGTCGATATTTTGATCCTGAGAGTCTGAAAGTTTTACATGCCGGGAATAGGTGGCACAGCCAATGGTCCTGTACTATTCAGCAACGTATACAAAGGAAAAACCCAGTAGACGACATTTACACATTAACCCCGTAAATGCAATGGTCAATAGGTACCTCTGCATCTAGGTGGTTAGAATGAGGGCTTGGGGCTGTGATGACCTGTGATGTGACAATGGGGCTTCCATAAGTTGCCGTAGCTCCTTACAGCTATATTCCAATGTTTCTGTGCCAAAGATATAGCCTGATATGTTGCCTGCGAGTCTTAAGGCCCCATACACATTAGACTAATGTTGACTGAACCTGCCGATATTGACGGGTTCGACCGACGGTCAAATGTTTATGAGAGCGAGGACAGACTGATGGTCGGGAGAAAGGACAATTGCGTTGTTCTCCCGGAGATAAGCCAAAGACCGATGTGTCAGCCGGCGGCTTTCTCATGAAGAACACAAGAGTGCTCGGCTGAACGAGTGCTCACATATACGGGAGAGTCGGGTGTCGGACAACAACCATCTAATGTGTATTTACGCTGACAGGTAATATTGCTGTACCATACGGAGCATACCAAGGCATTTAATCTGCAGGTTACATTGTGAAGACCCCTATGTGGAACTAACAAAAAATAATTAAACAAAAAAAACAAGTTAATTGAAACAAAAAATTTACGTTAAAAAAAAAATTGATTTATTTTTGCAAAAGTACTAAAAAATCCACATAAACATCCCTACAACAACCACCTGTATAATAAAGTTATTGCATAATAAAAAAAAAAATACAAAAAATGGCTGTATTGTATTGAATTACGATACCCAGGAAGAGCCACTACACAGTCAGGCTGTCGGAAGAGCTAATAACAGCTAATCGAGGGGGTGCCCGGACCCTCACCGTACTGATAATGATGACCTTCCCTAGAAAAAGGACATCAATAGGTCCAGTCCTGGATAATGCCTTTAAAGGTTATGTTCTCCGTATGGAAGATGAGCGGAAGAACCAAAGCAATTAAAATTGTACAGATCTCAGTCTTTAACCAGTTAGCGGTGATGTTTCCTCTATGAGGCCTAATTTGCAACAATTGCACAGGTTAGGTAATTTTAACTAAAAGAAATCTTCAGACGTCCCTTGCGGATCTCATTCCAGTAGCCTGGTTCACCCAATAGTCTCTTTCCTCTGGTCCTCTCTCAACACAACCGGCATCCGTTATAAGAGCAGAGTACAGCTGCACACAAGGTCGGACTTTCCTAGAGGGATATCGGGGAAAAGCCCGGTGGGCCCCGATCAGAGAGAAAATTGGTTGAACGAGCCCTTTAAAAGTACGGACAAAGTATATGCACGGCCAAGCGCACCTACTGTCCATTAGCTGTGCACACATGATCAGGACGGACGTTGACATTCTTTGTGGGCGGTGACACCGCGCTCTGTTCTCCCGCCCTGTAACGCTTGATATAGCAGTGGTGTCAGGTGACACGCCGCGCTCTGCTCTCCCGACTCCCACTGTCCTGTCCTTATAGCGCCGAGCCTGCACATATCTATGGAACCCTCCATTTTCCTTGCCTAATCTAGAACTCATAAATAGATAATTTCATATTTCAGAAATTTAAAGGGTTATTTGTCATCTTCATATATGGGTATCGTTGGATACTGCATAGAAAAACAAGCACTTTTGCAATTTATTGTTTATTAAAATTGTTAGTCATTCTTGAGATATTTATATTGTTCTTTCGGATACATCGTTGCCTAGGTGACCGACCACCACTGCAGCTTACTGCTATACTAAGCTTTTTAATCCCTACTTAAAATCTGGCTGGGAAAGATGAAGGGCACGGTTATCTCCCAATCCCAGCCCACTTCAGCACAGTGCTTACAGGATAGACAGCAGTGGTGGTCGGTCTCCTAAACAATGAGCGGTAAACAAAAGAGAAAAAATAACTCAACCACAGTTGCAAATTTTAACAAACATTAAAATGCAAAAGTGCTTGTTTTTATAAGTATTATCTGACAATATCCATCTACGAAGATGGGAATAACTTTTTAAAGAGCACCTGTCACCAGGTAAGAAGTGGTCCGTTTTTACTCTTATTTAATTCCTTATGATCCGCTGAGTTTCCCATTTTTTGTTTTATTAAAATCAGCCTGAAGCCTCCAGAGATACGTACCTTTTTATATAGCACTAGTTTTTAAGATTTTTATCAGGAGGCGTGGCTCACCGGATCCTCTGGGGAGTGTCTTTAGGCTGGTCTGCATAATTACCCTGTGAGCTATGCCCCCTTGGTAAAGATCCTAAAAATTTTCACCAAATAAAAAGGCCCAAATTTCTGGAACCTTATATCAGAATAAATGTAAAAAAATAAATAAATAATGGGATACTCAGGGAAATAAAATAAGAACAAAAACTGGATACTTTTGACCTGGTGACAAGTCCTCTTTGAGTGTGTTGGGGAAGGTAAAGCTTTGATTTTGAGC
This sequence comes from Phyllobates terribilis, assembly GCF_046119375.1. Taxonomy (NCBI): domain Eukaryota; kingdom Metazoa; phylum Chordata; class Amphibia; order Anura; family Dendrobatidae; genus Phyllobates; species Phyllobates terribilis. The sequence continues at coordinate 63,148,452 of NW_027362763.1, read as the reverse complement.
AAAAAAATACAAAATTTTCGACTATGCGTGACTAATACATAAGCAAAATAATGATATGGAATAAAAAAAAAAATGCATTTATGATTCCAAAAAGAGACAGAAATTGCAACGTTTTATTTCCCGGGAGAAAATATTTCATTTTTTCTTTTTTATACAGAGAAAATTACAGTGACCACAAATTGCTCTGAACAATTCCAAGGCTTCTTCATAAGACCACTTGAAGATGAAATCTCCTTAAGATTACAAATATAACTTTTTTTTTTTCTAGTCTGTTATTACGTACCGTGAATGGGGAGAGCGGGCCAATCTTGTGGCCGTAGCGTCGTATGGCCTCTCTGATGTGGCTAGGCTGGATGGCATCGCTGTTTGACTCCATCCCACCGGCTGCAGCGCTCTGCAACATAAAAAAAGGACCCGAACTGCTATTAAATGAGAAACATACAAGGAGACCTCGGCACTTAGAGACGTTCAGCTCAGCCTCGCTCATTACAGGAGAACATTTTATTTCCTTTCTGTACTTTTTTCCACATAGTCCTTCATGAAATAATCGTTTTAAGCATCCATGGCGGTATCATGAAAGGTCTATCTAGTCTTCGCAAAAGAAAACCACACGTTCTTGGGTCCTTACCTGTCAAGAGCAAGGGGGGGTCCATGTGATCAACACAGAGCTGAAAAAAAGGGAGGCCACCTATTGATCTGGTGAGGCCACCTCAGAGTTGATCAAGTTTGGTCTGGATCTGGAGAACTCTACCATTTGCTCAAAGGAAGAGGTAGAATTGCTCAGCTTGTACTCAAGTCTCTGTAAGTGGCGTACAGACTCAAAAGAAAATGTATGGGTCTGTACAATGCCCTGCTTCAATTCGAGTTGGGTCCTTCTGCCCCTTCCCTTGAGAGATCGGTGGTGTCTCAGAATAGGAAGCCCTACTGAGTAAAAACTGACCAATTTTGTTGTAAAGGACCCTTTGCGATAAGCAAATAAAAAAGTGTCTCCACCTCCTGGGACCTCTAGTGAGCAGCTGCAATCAGTAGGGAAATCTGGTAAATGCTCAATTTTCCTGCAGCGCCTCCACAGGGCAAATAAAGCAATACGGAGTGTCCATTTCAAGCAATGATTTATTTGTGTAATTCATTATGGGTTGGGTCCACCGATGCAAGAGACAACTTGGCCCAAGGATGAGGATCCGGGACAGTATTTCTATACCCCCCTCTCTTAACAGGGTTGTCTTGTTTACAGATGGGAGATAACTTATCAGTGGATATCCCACTGCTTGGAGCCGCACCAACCGACAGACCGGGGACATTTTATCTTTAGTACAAAAAGGCGTGGCGGTTAGTACACTCGACAGCTGCTCCTATACGGCTGCCGAAAAAAGCCGGGCCCAGCGTTCAGGATCACCATAGGGGATAAATGAAGTGGCGGTGGAGCATGTGCACTGCTGCTCCCTTCTAAAAGGGATAGAAGTGGTCCATCGGCTGATCGGTGCAGGTCATGGCAGTTGAACTCTTACCGATTAACAAGTTATCGCCTATTCTGATGCTTGCTGATAAATTGTTTTCACCAATCTACATTCACATACCTGGCAAAAAAAAGTGTAAAGCGGACCGTGTTTTCTTTCGTGTTTTATCTGTTTATTTTTTTTCCATCCGTTTTTAAGAACTGAAGGCGGTAGACTGAACTTTTTATATCCATTGACTAAGCATTGGATCACTTAATAGGGATGAAACGTGGATGGAAAACTGAAGTAAAAGTATCTTTTGATTTTGACAGATCCTCTTGGACTTTAATGGTTGATTCTGTTCCTCAAAATGGAGAATAGGACATGTTCTGAGTCTCACAGATCAGAAACATGGATCTGATTTAACAAAAACAGATGTGTTTGGATCAGATCAATGATACTATATGGGTCCAAGTGCCGACCAAGAGAAAAAAAATGGATGGCACACGAATGTGTACAACGAAAAGGCAAAGGCAATAGATTTTCCAGTGAAAGGATAGAATGAGTGGCATCTGGTTTACATAGCCAGGACATCCTACAGGTATTTGTGGCATATCCTGCAAATACAATTGTACATTTAGACTGTGCTGCAAAATCTTTCTTAGAGCAGAGGGAAAAATAATAAAAAAAATGCCTTGTATGGTAAAGATTGAGACTTATTACATCACGTGGAGAATCCAGAAAAGGAACCTTCATTTTTTAGCAGAACCTTGGAGCCCTCGTTGAGTGTGCCTCTTCCAACGGGATCACGTTGTCTATCTGTACCAGTGGACTTCCAATGACTGCCGCTAGACCACCATGACCACATGATCGGAGGAAAGTTTCAAATGAAAAAGGCTTGTCCGAGACGGATGATCCCTAAATAAAGTTTAGTAGTGCTCAGGGCAGTTATGACTTCCTTCCCCCCTTCCAAAAGAATTGAGGGGCATTCAGAGCTTTGAACAAAACCCAGCAGGAACAAAAGTCCTGTTCACGTTATGGTATGACCTTCCATTTTATATACACATTAGAAAAAGCACACAATCTTATAGTATTTGTCAGATCTTACTGTATATGCTGTTCATAGAGTCCCAAAGCATTTTTTGGGGTTGTACCAGCCAAATGGAGACCAAAAGGAGACTTACTGGAGACTTTTGGATGCACTTAGTGTAGACCTGTGGATACGCTTACTGTTAGGACATTTTTAGTCTATTTTGGGATATGAGTAGAATGTAGAGCACCCAAAGAAGCCCCAATGCACACATAGATAACAGATGAAAGTGCTGGCCAGATTTCAGCCCATTTATAGTTGGAAGGCCATGTATCGGCGTGAAGGAAGCCCAGAGAAAATGATGACAGATTTAGAAAAAATTGCAGGAAGACGCATAAACTCTTATAAAGATATGAAGTCAATATCAGCCTCAAATTACTCTCCTAAAAAAAATAATTATTCATGGTCATCAATAATTTCAGTAATGGTCCCAAGCAGACCGCTAGCCACCCTGTTCAGAGGTAGACTAGTATACATTAAAGTTTTCCTGTATTTTTTTCTATAAACACCTCTGTAGACAACCAAGTACAAACGCAGTGCAGCCAACAAGCAGCCCAGAAGTATAGACGTGAACAAGCACCTTGTTATATATGGTGGAACATTACAAACCACAATCTTCCAGTCTTGGTTTGATCGGAGCCTCAATTGACTACTTTATTCTACGCCGAGTGTTCCAAGTGAATAAATATCTCTATGTATCCATGTCTTATGGCCACATGTACACAAACACAGCATAAATGCCCTATTAAATGACCAAAAGTCTCCTGTCTGTGCCATGTCTAATGACAGAACCAATGAGTCACCTCAGGTCCATTGGCCATGTTATAAGTGGTCACTGCCCCCTTATTTCGAGAGCAAGGTCAGAATTTTCATAGAAACATAGATATAAAGCCACTTTATAGAGTTTTCCAAAGATAATAAGTTATCCCCTATTCATAGGATAAGGGATAACTTACTGATCAATGGAGGTCTGACCACTGGGAGCACCATAAATCTCGAGAACTTGGCTCTGCATGGAGTAGGAGTCGAGCATGCGTACGTCCACTCCATTGTCTATGGGACTGCTGGATAAAGCCAAGAGCTGTACTTGGCTCTCTCCAGTTTTCAGGAACAATGAGGTCCAAGCAGTTAGACTGGACTCGCAGCGAGCCTGGAACTGGCTAGTTGGGTCAGAGGCCTTTGATTAAGATCTCTCCCGATACCGGTTCTCCTAGCACAGAGATGGGTGAAGTAGGATCAATTAGTACCTTGCCTTGTAACGAGAGGGAAACTCTTAATCAATAATGGGCTAGACATTGACTTACTAGGTAGTTACATATACGGGGCACTATAAAGGCAGTTTTTTTCCATTCTAGGGAACCTTCTGAGTTCTAACATAGAGATACTTTGCATTTTTTTCCCAGGCAGAATGGCCTGTAAAACTCCCTATACCAGCTGGTTCTCCACAAGAAGAACCAATCCCTTTGTCCTACTGGAGCCATTCCTTTTACAGAAGAAAATACCAACCACTAATCCACTGCAGTGTCATCCAATACCATTCATTATAAACTTACCAGGTACATGGTTTTTAAAAAGGATTGTCTGCAGAGACATATGCCTTACAGGGGTTGTCCAGCACTTTTTTTTACATTTTTCAAGGAGGAACGAGTGTGCTCTAAAAAGCATAAAAAAAACACATACTCACCTACCGATCCACCACCGCTCTTCTGTATCACTGCGTTGGTAACCACTGGGTCTCCTCCATTTCCTTTCCAGTGTGGTTAGCGAGTGACTGCTGCAGCCAATCAGTGGCAACTGATTGGTGGCAATCATTAGTCAATAACATTGGAAAAGAAAGAAAAGACCGGCAGGACACTTGGCCAAAGATCTAGAGGGATCGGCAGGCAAGTATGTGCTTTTTATTATTTTAGCGCACACTCGTTCCCTTTCTTAAATAAAAATTAAGGGTTGAACAAACCCCAAAGGTTCATCCAGCACACGATGGTGTACCCAGGTTTATATTAATAAATAAGGGTAATAAAAATAATATATCTGCTGTAAAAATTCAGCCACAGATAGCGGATTGCAACTATCCCACTAGTAATGTAGATATCCCCTCCCTCCCATAGTGAAGGTCATTCTTCTTATATTAAGGAGTCTCTATGGAGTTCTCCAACTATAGAACCAGCCAGGTGATCAATGCGGCATTGAAACCCAAAAATTGCTTATAGGCAATGATATGAAAAATTAAAATTCTGCACTGATATTCTGGTAATTCTCAAACATTGTGCTGAATCTTGCAATATATGATTTCTCTAATCCGTAGTATGTTCTGAGTTTATCCTCTCCAAAATCCCCCTCAAGCACTGCTTTAAAAACTCTTGGAAAACCCTTCCTATTCGTTTCTTTGGGAAATCCACTTTGCTGCTCCTTAGAGGAGTTTCTCAAGCTTTTCTCTCTCCTTAATGGGAATCTGTCAGCTGGATTTCATCCTCTAAACTATTTATGAGCACATGTAGCTCTTTCAAAGACAAGTACCACAATACCTATACATGGTCAGTCCATTCCTCCATTACTGAGAAACCAGCATTTGAATTGATATGCAAATGAGGCTGAAGATCTATTTGTAGATCTGATGCCTCTGTCACTCCAGCTCTATTCCCCGCCCAGCGCTTGATTGACAGCCTCTATGCAATGTGACTGCAGGCAAAAAAATTGTCAGTCAAGCAGGAGGCGGAAACTTTAGGCGGGGAAGAGAGCTAGAGTGACAGAGGCTTCAGATCTACCAAAGTCTTTCAGCCTCATTTACATATAAATTAAAACACTGATTTCTCAGTAATGAAGAAACAGACTGGCCAGGTCTTTGAAAGAGACCTTTGTCTTTGAAAGAGTGACATGCACATATAAACAGGTTTTTTTTTTAGGGGGATGTGGAATCCTGCTGAAAAATCCACTTTAAGAAGCTTTGGAAAATGTACCGTAGTTAAAAAAAGCACATATCACTTCTTTGAAGCAGATCCTGAAGGAAACTTCTCCAAACTAAGTACTGTCCAAAAAAACGAGATTGTACAAAACACTACAGAAAAAATAAAACTTTCAAAATCCTTCAAAAAAATGTTCAAGAAAAGAAAAACTTATGCAAAAACTCCTCTAAAAAAAAGAGCTTTCTGAAGTGGCTTCTGCTTGAAAAATGAACTGCACAGAACCTAATAGTTAGCTCAAATCCACAGGAAAGGTGACAACTTGCTGATCATTGCAGGTCCAACCGATGGGATTTCCAATAATGCCAAGAAGAGGGCTCTGAAACACGCCCTTGGATTTGAGCGGTGGCCACCCATGGACACGACGCATTCTCAATGGGACAGCCAGGAAAGGCCAAGCGCTGAATTACGCTACCTCCAGCAGTCCCATAGGAAATGGTTAGAATGGAGACGCACGTGTGGCCACTGCTCCATTCTGATGGGACAATCAGAGCCCCGTTCTTGGGATTGTGGGAAAGTTCAGAGATTGGACACTTACCGATGCACAACTTTTAATGTCGGGAAAAACCTTTTAATACCTCAAAAACAGTCTAAAGTCATCGCCGCCCAAGTTTTTCCTTTACAAGTCTTGACTGCCACATACCGTCCCTTATAATATAAGGCTACGGACAGAAGGACGCATTTTTTTTAGCTCCTAGGACGAGGTCCCAAGCGAGTTTATTTCCAACAACTGGAATGAATGCAGTAAATCAGTTTAATTTCTTGTCTAGTGAACCTGGAAGAATGAAGTCCCGGTAGAATGGTCGCAAAGGCTCGGCTCTGCCAACAGAAATAATTAGCAAACAGTAACTCTTGCAGAGTAGGACAAATATAGTCACAATTAATCTCCTACAAACTGTATAAACCGAGACTCCAAAGCAAGGTAAAAATAACACGCCATTCATGTTTGCACTGCAATTTGCATAAACCACGTAAAAAAAAAAAAAAAGAGAAAAAAAAACGTTCAGTTTCATATTTTTCTCATACGGCAAAGCTTGGTTAGACCACCAGCACCAGCGCTCCTCCGGCCTTTGATGACTGTTCCACGGGCTCCTGTCGACTAATTTGCTAACATATTTTTCCTCTATTAAAACACCATTTTTCCTTGATTTCCATTTTTTTTTTGTCATGGAATTACCTCGTCTGCTTTTGCATTCATGGCAAAAAAAAATAAAAAAAAAGTGGTCATCGACGTACTCACTTAAAAGAGATTCATTATTGAAAAATGGATGCAGAAATAAAAAAAATAACATAAAATAAAATAAATGACCCAGCGCCAGTCAGCGGCGGGATAATTGATGCAGTTGTTGTATGTATATTCCTGGGCAGGAGCCGCTCGTATATACATATCATTACCTTATTACGTTTCCAGGAAATAGCATTTTATATCTGGCAAAATAAATGGAGTTTTCTCTTTATTATTCATGTCGGACATGGAAAAGAAAATTACATCAAATCTTCTGTAAATTTCACTTTAAAAGTTACATTTAGTAAAGAGCAATGAATTAGGGCTAGGATATTAGCTGCAGTTTTCTGCCATGTTAGGTCCTTACCACCAGCGTAGCTACTGGGAGGGCAAGGGTGGCCACGCGGTGGGGCTCGTCTGGATAGACCCCCACACATAACGCTATCAGGCAATATTACTATATGTGGGGGGAAATCGGGGCATTATTACTATACATTGTGGAATCAGAGGACATTATTTCCTGGTGGGGTGCAGTATTTATATACGTTTGGACACAGGGGACAATATTAGGGAATAAGGGGGCATTATAACTATACGTTGGGAATTCAAGGCCATATTAGTTTTTGAGAGGCACTCAGAGCATTTTTGCAGAGTTAAGGGGCCTTATTACTTTCTGTAGGGCACTAAGGGGGCCTTATTACTTTCTGTCGGGCACTAAGGGGGCCTTATTACTTTCTGTCGGGCACTAAGGGGGCATTATTACTTTATGTGGGGCACTAAGGGGGCCTTATTACTTTCTGTCGGGCACTAAGGGGGCATTATTACTTTATGTGGGGCACTAAGGGGGCATTATTACTTTATGTGGGGCACTAAGGAGGCATTATTACTTTCTGTCGGGCACTAAGAGGGTATTATTTATGTGGGTCACTAAAGGGGCATTATAACTATACGCTGGGGATTCGGTGCCATATTAGTTTTTTGAGAGGCACTCTGTGCATTTTTGTGGTGTTCAGGGAGCATTATTACTATTATTATAATTATTATTGTAAAATGGACACATTGGGCATTAGCACTTTTTAGGGGCACTCACAACAATATTAACTGTTAAGTGGGCACCTAAGGGCACTATTTCTTTCAAGGATGCTCACAAAGGGAGTTAATAATTTTAGCCAGCAATTTTTCCATGTAGAATGCACAATGGGGGATGTAATTGCTATGTAAGGGGCACAGTGGTAGGTGTGACTATATGAGGCAGTAAGAGGAGCACTGTTACCGTGACAAAAAAGTAAGTAATAGGGACAAGTATGACAGCAGCGGCTCAGTATTGGAGTATCAGCAGAATGAGGAGTTTGTGCAGGAAATGTGAAATGTTAAATGCATATTTGTTGTAATCTCTGCAGATGAGTTGTGGCTGGAGAAGTTGTCATGTCGGTCTGGGCCAGATAGAAAAGACGAGAAAAGTGAACAACTCCATCAGAAAGAAAGTCATATCTAAGTCACTATCGGTAACTGTACTGTAATCTCATGTATGTTCTGCAGGACTGGTATCTACCACTATATGGCGGTAATACTGGTCTTGGTATAGTGTAGTAGCATGGGCATCTGCTGAGGTTAGGCTATAGTCATGTCCCCTGGTGTCACAGGTAAAATCTATGGTGTCATAAACTACCTTTTTCTTACTAATGAATGTTAATAAGCAGCTGTCTGCTATATTAAATGTAGAAACATACAGGCAGGAAATAATACCGCCATACGATAATAAATAAAACCTCCATATAGTATCCAAATAATGCTAATAAGTAGTGTTGAGCGAATTTGTTCGGCATTTCGGGTTCATGTTCGGGGTTTCGACTTGTTCGGGGTTCTGACTTGTTCGCGCAAAAAAATCGGCTCTGCCCATCAACATCCCTGATTTGTCACGCAGATAACATGTGGCAAATCAGGGATGCTCGTGGGCAGAGCCAATTATTTGGCGCAAACAAGTCAGAACCCCGAACAAGAACCCGAATTTGAAATGCCGAACAAATTCGCTCAACACTACTAATAAATGCACATATATTTCCCAAATAATACTGCCATTTCGTTTCCAAATATTAATGCTAAAATAGTGCTCATTTAAATTTGAGGATTATACCGCCACTCATCATCATAAGGTCATAATAATGTGTGAAGTTTGTATTGTATCAGGTTAATACTTTTATACAATGCCTACAAAATAAACTGTTGAGTAGCAATCAAATACCTCCATGCCTAGATAATATCGCTATATAGTGTCCAAATAATGCAACCATACAGGACTTACGAGAGATTGTTCTAAACAGTATTAAGGGGGTTAAGGGTAAATTTGATTATTTAGCTTTATTTACTTTTTACCTCCTTTACTTTAATTTAAAAAAACATTGCCAAAAATATCTGCTAGGAAAATATTGCATATAGATGCCCGAAAGTTACAGCCATTATCTTTCCACAAGCGGAAGAGTAGGCAGCAGCAGGAACATTTGGTTTGCCATGATCAGGATTAATCATGGGGTTGTGGTGATGACCCGCGCACATCTGTGCCCCGGTGGCTGCTGTGCCAGGTTCACAATTTTGCTGAGTGACTTGCAGGGTTCTGGTCAGCAGCTGGGACCTTGTGTAATTCACAGCTAGATCATCGTAGACTGGGTGGGTGTTTAGGTCAACATTTCAATTTTCATTTATTTTTTTACATTATTTTCTACATTGTTCTATCTTTCGTAAGAATGCTTCAGTATATATCTGTCTTTAAGCCCCTTGGTGAAGAATTGCCTTGTAGATGGATATTAAAATCAGCCACTCCAGTGGAACATGCAGTATCTTAAAAGTTTAAAGGGGTCATGGCTACTTTTTCTTTTTTTTCTTAAAGGGGTAATCCACTACTTGGACAACCCCATCTGAATCCCTATATGCCCCCTCCCAAAAAAAAAAACACCTATACTCCCCTCCAAAGCTGGGCTTGTTACAGCACTGGCTCTCCCAGGGTTCATGTGACATTGTTACGTCACGCGATCCCTGCAGCCATTCAGCGCTGGCTTCACTCTCCTATCCTACGGACGTAATTGACATCCAGAGGGGATGAAAGAGCAGCCGTTCCTCTCACTTCCTCCGGATGTCTTGATTTGTCCGAAGAAGAGGACAGCGAAGCCAGCTCTGAATGGCTGCAGGGCTTGCATGACATAACAATGTCACGTGATCCTGGAGAGTGCAAGTGCCGACAGCACTTGAAAGGCGCTGGCACCAGAGGCAAGTGTAAGTGTTATTATTTTAACTGGGGGAATCAGGGATTCAGAAGGGGTTGTCTGAGTAGTGGACAACCCATTTAATTTTAAAGCGAGTCTGTCAGCACAAAATGACTGTTCAAACTGAGCACAGGCACTAAAGCACACCTCCCCACCTACCTGTTTTCCAACTATCTCCACCACCCGCTTCTTTGACTGACAGAAGCTACAGAAGGGCAGAGATAAATGAAAAATAAGTTGATTGGAAGGTGCACTGATCTGTTTCGCTATGTGAAGGGTGCACAGAGTGCCTGTAGTTCATTTGAATAGTCATTTTGTGCTGAAAGACTTCCTTTATAAAAGGACCTTTTGCCAAATTTTTCATGCTGAACTGGACTCACAATGTCATAGTGGCTGCATAGTGGAATAAAAGGTTTTGTGTTTTGTTTTTAAACTTTCCTCACTGTTGCAGAGATACTGGCAACATATTTGGCACCTAATGAGTTAACTCCCAACACACCCATGCCATAGCTTAGAGAAGGATTCTCAGTGTGTGAGATGTAAGGATACAGTGCTGATCTCCTGGTCGAACCTCCTGCATGATTAGAAAACACAGATGGCTCACACCATTCAGATAACATCCCAGTGTGTGGGCGGGGGGTGACAGCCCAGCTGAGTTTAGCTGTGTCACATTAGAACCCCTTTGTCAGCTTTCTTCATCTCCTAGCACTGTCACCACTTCAATACTGCCCCTCCGGAAGTGAGTGTGTCTATATCACACTTATGTCTGTTCAGGTCACAGCATCTGCAGTTAGAGCATCATTACATCTTACACAGGAATAGTCCAAAACAGACAGGTTATTCCTGTGTGATATGTAATGACAACCCTGCTCTCATTGCACAACAAGTACAAGTTATTTGAGCACAGAAGACATAAGTGTGATTACATCTCACATGCTGAGAAACCTGCACTGAGCTATGGGGGGGTATGTTCTTTCTCCAGTGTATTGCTTTCTGTTTATGATTGGTCAGCATCATACAGGAAGAAAATGTACACGCCCCCAGTGAAAACTATCTGATAATACCCACTTGGACTTAACTAAAGTTAATTCATTAGGTGCCAATTATGAAAAGGCAAAATTATAAAAAAAAAAAGGTTTTACTCTGCTCTGCAGCCACTATTCCATCCTGTGTCCAGTTCAACATGAAACATTTGGTGAAAGGTGTTTTTTAAGTTTAACTTAAGGAAGACATCAGCTTTATTATGTTGATCCCTTTGGTCTCCTGCGAGAGCTGATCATTATTATCACATTTTTATTATCAATGACAATTACATTTAAAGGGTATTTCTACAGAGAAAAAATATATACATATTTTTGTACCGTGTTAGCCAGTAGATAGAAAAATATTTAGATTTGAGAGTCCTCAGGTGTTGATAGCTTTTAATGGCTAACTGAAAAGATGGTAACAGGTTGCAAGCTTTCGAGCCTACTCAGGCCCCTTCATCAGGCTGATATAACACAAAATCTCAAGAGTCACATATTTATACACATTAGGACACAGAAATAATGCAATAAATGAGACAGGTGACGTTAAGCAGAGCTATTACTGTGGGAGAAAGATAAACAGTTCTGGCTGTAAATATTGGATTGGTTCATAGATAAGGACTGTTATGATGACCCCAAAGATCTGAGGACCACATTCCTTAGTTGATGTAGAATGACATAAATCCATGCGACACATTCATTCCTGCTCTGAAGATGTCAAAAGTCACCATTAGTTTATATTCCGAGACTCTTCTGTCTCTGAGATTTGAAGTTACCTTTTAATACCAATAATTTCATGTCTGTGATGTTGTGATCAGGTAAACAAAAATGCCTGGCCACAGGTAGATCTATTTTTTCTTCTTTTATTGTGTGGTGATGATGATTCATCCTTGTCCTAAGTTTTTGCCCTGTCTCCCCTACATAAAGACCCCCAGCTGGACATTTGGTGCATATAATTAAGTACACCCCATTAGATGTGATACAGCTGAAAGTACCTGGGATCTTGTATTCCTGATGGGAGTTGGGCATCTTTATCTTGTCTGTGATCATTATAAAAGGACAGGTTTTACATTTTTCTGGTTGCAGGGAAAGGTACCTGTAGCTGGAGGAGATGACAGAAAGCTTCTGACAATGATGCTTCTTAGATTTGGGGGCTGCCTGAAACACAGAAGTGGGGGGTCTGGAAATATGGATTGTAATCGGGCATCTTTTTGTAGTAAGGGTTGTAGTTTCCATGCAGCTCTCCTTAGCACCTCCAGATTTGGGTTGTAAATGACTGCTAGAGGCACCCGGTTGCTTTCTTGTTTAGTTTTGTAATGTAGAAGAGGAGTCCTTGATATTCTGGTGGCTCTTGTCATCTGGTTCTCAACTGTTCTTGGATGGTAGCCCTGATTCAAAAAGGTCTTTCTGAGGCCACCAAGGTATTTGTCTCTATCCATAGGGTTGGAACATATCCGATTGTATCTGATGGCTTGGCTGTAGACAATAGAGTTTTTTGTGTGTTTCGGATGGAAACTGTCCCATTTAAGGTATGTTGGATGGTCGATTGGCTTCCGGTACAAGGATGTCTCTATTTCATTGTTCTGTAGCTTGATGATGGTGTCCAAAAAGTTAATTTCAGTACAGGAGTGGTGGGATGAAATCGATTAAAGTGTTCATGGAACGTCTTCAGCTGTTGCTCAGACCCCATCCAGATGATTAAAATGTCGTCAATATCATAGAATATCATTCTACATCAACTAAGGAATGTGGTCCTCAGAGCTTTGGGGTCATCATAACAGTCCTTATGTATGAACCAATCCAATATTTACAGCCAGAACTGTTTATCTTTCTCCAACAGTAATAGCTCTGCTTAACGTTACCTGTCTCATCTATTGCATTATTTCTGTGTCCTAATGTGTATAAATATGTGACTCTTCAGATTTTGAGTTATATTAGCCTGATGAAGAGGCCTGAGTAGCCTTGAAAGCTTGCAACTTGTTACCATCTTTTCAGTTAGCCATTAAAAGGTATCAACACTGAGGACTCTCAAATCTAAATATTTTTCAAGAGCATTTCTACAAATCTTTGATTTTTTTTTCCACTATGATAAGGGGGACAAAAATTAAGAATTTATTTTGAGTTCTACCACTTGCATTTGTCTTTCTTACCTTCTTCCTTTTTCTCTGTTTTGCCTTAGCAGAGTCAGGTGTTTGTGACCCATTACCAAGAGATCCATGCTGGTTCTTGCCCATATGTTGGGCACCGGTTGATGGAGGATTCGGTGTGGCAGGTGGGGTGCTCTCTGGGGTGTCTGGATTACTTTTCAGAGGCTGGTTCAGAAAAAGTGTCTTTCATGGAAGAGATTTTACATTAGAATGGATGGATGATAAAAGGGCAGGCGGCTCGGTAGATACGATTTGTGGCTTACCTCTGAAGGATGATGACTTTGGATGTACGTAGCAGACAAGGCATGTGTGAATGGGTCGCTAGTCTTGGGAGACATGTCTTGCTTCACAAGAAGAGCCAAATCCACTAACTAGAACCCAAGAAGTTAAGGGTTGATTAGATAAGTTATAAAAAAAACTTTAAGCTATTACTTTCCATTAGTTTCCAATCTTCTTGCAAAAACTTTTATCTTCTAACCTCTTCTACATTTTACATGGTCAGGACCCCATGATAATCTACGTCACCAGTCAGGAAAACTTGCTTTTCAAAAAGATTCTTATGTTCAAAATTCAATCAAAGGTCAAGCGGTCAAAGATCCACCATCAAGTCATGACTCTTTGCTATATCAAATCCCTCGATTAGATGTTCCAAATGTTATATTAACCCCTTCCTGACATACAATGTACTATTACATCATATGACTGGTCCCCTTCTTCAAGAACTAAGCATTCAGAAATGCCGGCAGATAATGGCTGTGTTACAAACGTCATCTGCCTCTTAGAGCTCCACATGACTGCTCTAGATGAGCAAACCCCAACTATAAAGTTCGGGGGTTCGTACCAGACAGTTCGTGTCCGATGCTGAACTCCGAACACCGACTTCTCCTGAAAGTCTGTTTTACACTCGGGAAGTTCAGGGAGTGATAAGAGAGATTTTCCAGCTCCAAAGTACGGGTCCCCATTGATTTCTATTGGGTTTGGGTTCAGGTTCAAGTTCCGGTACAGTTCTGATACCCTAATCGAACTTTGGACTAAAGTTTGGTCGAACACGAAGAACTGGAACTTCCACGAGTCCGCTCATTCTTACTCTTAACCACTTAAATACCACTGTCAATCTCTGAGGGCATGCAGCTGCATGTGGCCATGGTCAACCCACCTCACTTCCCTGTCGATGGGTTGCTATAGCAGCACAAGCGATCAGACGATCGCAGGGTTAAGTCTCCTAAGAAAAGTACAAATTAAGGTAAAAAAAAAAAAAATTGTAAATATATATTCAGCTCTGGCAAAAATTAAGAGACCACTGCAAAATTTTCAGTTTCTCAGATTTTTCTCTTTATAGGTATATTTTTGAGTAAAATGTACATTGTTGTTTTAGTCTATAAACTACTGACAACGTCTCCGAAATTCAAAGCTAAAAATTTTGTAATTATTTGCAGCAAATGATAAATTGTCGAAATACTAAAAAAGAAACTCCGTGCTTTCAGACCTCAAATTACTCATGTTTTAACTCAGAACAGTTCAGAAATCAATATTCGATGGACTAACCATGATTCTTAATCACAGCTTTCATGCGTCTTGGCATGCTTTCCACCAGTCTTTCTGTGCTTTCCAATAGAAAACCGTTCAGTGGTCTTTTAATTTTTGCCAGGGTTGTACAGTGCTGGCCAAAAGTATTGGCACCCCTGCAATTCTGTCAGATAATACTCAGTTTCTTCCTGAAAATGATTGCAATCACAAATTCTTTGGTATTATTATCTTCATTTAATTTGTCTTCAATGAAAAAACACAAAAAGAATTGTCCTAAAGCCAAATTGGATATAATTCCACACCAAACCTAAAAAAGGGGTGGACAAAAGTATTGGCACCGTTTGAAAAATCATGTGATGCTTCTCTAATTCGTGTAATTAACAGCACCTGTAACTTACCTGTGGCACCTAACAGGTGTTGGCAATAACTAAATCACACTTGCAGCCAGTTAACATGGATTAAAGTTGACTCAACCTCTGTCCTGTGTCCTTGTGTGTACCACATTGAGCATGGAGAAAAGAAAGAAGACCAAAGAACTGTCTGAGGACTTGAGAAACCAAATTGTGAGGAAGCATGAGCAATCTCAAGGCTGCAAGTCCATCTCCAAAGACCTGAATGTTCCTGTGTCTTCCGTGCGTGGTGTCATCAAGAAGTTTAAAGCCCATGGCACTGTGGCTAACCTCCCTAGATGTGGACGGAAAAGAAAAATTGACGAGAGATTTTAACGCAAGATTGTGCGGATGGTGGATAAAGAACCTCGACTAACATCCAAACAAGTTCAAGCTGCCCTGCAGTCCAAGGGTACAACAGTGTCAACCCATACTATCCGCAGGCGTCTGAATGAAAAGGGACTGTATGGTAGGATACCCAGGAAGACCCCACTTCTTACCCCGAGACATAAAAAAGCCAGGCTGGAGTTTGCCAAAACTTACCTGAGAAAGCCTAAAACGTTTTGGAAGAATGTTCTCTGGTCAGATGAGACAAAAGTAGAACTTTTTGGGAAAAAGCATCAACATAGAGTGTACAGGAAAAAAAAAAAGAGGCATTCAAAGAAAAGAACACGGTCCCTACAGTCAAACATGGTGGAGGTTCCCTGATGTTTTGGGGTTGCTTTGCTGCCTCTGGCACTGGACTGCTTGACCGTGTGCATGGCATTATGAAGTCTGAAGACTACCAACAAATTTTGCAGCATAATGTAGGGCCCAGTGTGAGAAAGCTGGGTCTCCCTAAGAGGTCATGGGTCTTCCAGCAGGACAATGACCCAAAACACACTTCCAAAAGCACTATAAAATGGTTTTAGAGAAAGCACTGGAGACTTCTAAGGTGGCCAGCAATGAGTCCAGACCTGAATCCCATAGAACACCTGTGGAGAGATCTCAAAATGGCAGTTTGGAGAAGGCACCCTTCAAATATCAGGGACCTGGAGCAGTTTGCCAAAGAAGAATGGTCTACAATTCCAGCAGAGCATTGTAAGAAACTCATTGATGGTTACCGGAAGTGGTTGTTCGCAGTTATTTTGGCTAAAGGTTGTGCAACCAAGTATTAGGCTGCGGGTGCCAATACTTTTGTCCGGCCCTTTTTTGGAGTTTTGTGTGAAATGATCAATGATTTGATTTTTGCTTCATTCTCTTTTGTGTTTTTTCCTTGCAAGCAAATTAAATGAAGAGAATAATACCAAAGAATTTGTGATTGCAATCATTTTCAGGAAGAAACCGAGTATTATCTGACAGAATTGCAGGGGTGCCAATACTTTTGGCCAGCACTGTATATATCAACATTTTTTTTTATTCAATTGATCTCCCCCCCCATTACAAATAATAAAAAAAAACATATTTGATATCACTGCGTCCGTAAAAGTCCAATCTATAAAAACGCTAAATTGTTTAACCCAATCGATAAATGACCTCTAAAACACCAGAATTTTAGTTTTTGGTCACCGCAACACCATCAAAATAATGCAATAAAAAGTGATGAAAACATCATATTTATTCTAAAAACTACAGCTCGCCAAACAAACGAGAACTCACACAACTCAAGCGACCAAGAAATGAAAATATATATCCTTCAACTGTTGGAAGCTTGGGCCAATGTGAGCTAATTCAAAAAATGATAGTCGAAGCACAACAAATAATTACAAAACCTACAAGGATAACTGCTATTGTATGAAAAATTATAGCTTTATTGTTTCAAATTTCATAAAAAAAGTAGATAAAAATTAAATAGTGATGGGTGGTAGCATCACGGAAAAATAAGTACAAAAGGCGACATGAAATACAACAACTGGTATGTAGATAAAATACAATAAAGACGTTAGACAACAATCCCAAGCACATCGATGAGCCAGGCAGGTGATGAACATTTTCTATAGATAATAAATATCACAAATTCAATAAGGTGCCCAGAAGTCTAGGGGTTAGAGCAAATGAAACTAAAAGAACTATATCCTATATAAAACACAAAATGAATGTAAAGAGTAAAAAAAAGAGAAAGGAAAAAACGGAAGAGGAAAATCTTCCAGTCTGGAAAGGATTAATCGATTCCACGTATTAGCTAGATCTAATATTGACAAAGTGGCTAGCCGGCCGTCCACATTGGTCTATTTCAGATGTTGCGGCCACCAATCTGATAAGTATGGATTTCTATACGTCTCTGCAGGAGATAAGTGGCTGGGAGACGTGTTAAAATTAACATGCCCACTCAGCACAAGGGAGGTAACGGGCGATATCGGTTGGCCACAAAATGATTTGACAAAAAATTAACCTAATCTAATGTGTGGTTGGTTTTATAGTATTATTTATTTTTTTGATATAAAATGCCCCAAAATATCACATGGTGAACCCAAGTAGGAGGGGAGCATGTCCTGCATCGAAAAATATTTAGCAATTAAAAGGAAACCTAAAAGAAGACTATTGGTGCCCAAATAGATTCTTCTTCACCCCTGATGAAGCTCGATGTGAAACGTGCGTCGGGTGAGCTTTCTTTGATAGGTAAAGTGTACTCCATGCCACTGTGCAATACTACTATTAGGTGAACTTTTATGTGATATCACGTTCTCTCTGTTTATCTGTATGTACCTTAAAGGGCCTTATCTTAGACAGCAAATCATTCAACAAAAGCAAATATTAAAAAAACAAAATACCTGCGCCACAGTTTCATAGGCCAGATAGGTGAGTATCTCCATTGCCACGGCGTTTGGCTTAATCTCCATGCTGCTGCAGTCCAGCCAGTCTCGGAATTTGGAGGCCTTTTTAGCTGTCGGGTTACACAAAAATATTTTTATCATCCACATTACTTTTATATTGTTATCACTAATAATACAATAAGAAAGCACTAATATCCCAAAGAATATCCATGTGTGATATCCTCTATTGTAAATCCTACACATACTATAAGTCATAAAGAAGGAGGCAGCTCATTACGATGGGTGCAACCTACTTTACACCATGTCGAAATTTAACGGAAGTAATGGAGCCTAAATATTTATTTTCGCTTCTATGCGGTAAGATACAGCAGAAAGATCTACAAGAGCGAGGGTGAGATTAAACTTCATTCTTGTCTTAAATGTCCCGATCTAGAATTAAAGTAAAGTGCGGTGTAAATGCACAAAACAGTATAAAGCTGCATTTACTGCCTGGCACAACAGGTGTGAAGTACACCATTCATGTTAATAGGGTGCGAACATCGGTGGTTAGTCTGGGTCACTTAATGTCGGCCCCAATAAACCAGCAGCCATAGTGCGAAAACGTGCAACGCCATAAAGGAACAACGTCTTATCTGCAATAAATGAGGCGGATTCAACAAACAATGTCTACACGGTTACATAGATATTCAAAGAATATACAAAGAAATATATGCGGCTTTATACTGTATATGCAGAAACACATATATATATGTGTGTGTGTGTATTATAACATGTATATACATACACACAAACATATACGGTATATATATGTATATATTGGTATGTAATATATGACGTGGCCTCAAGTCAAATTGACATCAATAATTTAAAAAAAAGAATTAAAAAAAAAAAACACTACAATGTGTACAGGATAATATATTGAAAATTCTATTAAATATACATTATATATATCTATACATACTGTAGATATATATAGATATATCTATAGATATATAAAAATATCTATATAAAATTTAATTATTGCCAACATTTTTATCACTAAATGCATTAATATGAAAAACAAAGCAAAAAAATGAAAATTGACCAGCCCCTCGTAACAGAATAAGACAATGAGTCTTTTGTTAATGCATTATTATAAACCTATTTATGACAATGTTAAATTACAAATTAAAATACAATTAGTAATATGGTATTAACTTTTTAAATAATTACTATTATTATTGTTAAAGAGGGTGTCTACTACTGAACAAACCCATGTTAATAAATCCAGTGTGTTGAAAATTTTTTATTTCTAGAATATTTATATTATAAATATATATATATATATATATATATATATATATATATATATATATATATATATATATACACATACACAAGGTGGTCCAAAAGTAGGTGGCCAGAAAATAATAATATTTATTTTGATTTATATATAAAATTATATTTACTAGCACAAGCATAACATTAGTTTAGTTTAGTTTTTAAGGTTGAAGGAAGACTAAATCCATCTAGTTCAACCCATAGCCTAACATGTTGATCCAAAGGAAGGCAAAAAAAAACCATGTGGCAAACACTAAGCTCCACATTGGGGAAAAAAATTCCTTCCTGACTCCATACGACAATCAGACTAGTTCCCTGGATCAACGCCGTATCAAGGAATCTAGTATATATAACCTGTAATATTATACTTTTCAAGAAAAGCATCCATGACCTTCTTAAATTTTAGTAGTGAATCACTCATTACAACATCATGCGGCAGAGAGTTCCATAGTTTCACTGCTCTTACAGTAAAGAATCCCCGTCTGTGATTATGATTAAACCTTCTTTCCTCCAGACGTACAAGATGCCCCCTTGTCCCCGTCTCAGGCCTCAGAGTAAAAAGATCAGTAGAAAGGTCTTTGTACTGTCCCCTCATATACTTGTACATAGTAATAAGATCACCCCTAAGCCTTCGTTCTTCCAAACTAAATAACCCCAAGTGTAATAACCTGTCTTGGTATTGCAGACCCCCCAGTCCTCTAATAACCTTGGTCGCTCTTCTCTGCACCCTCTCTAGTTCAGCTATGTCTTTCTTATACACCGGAGACCGGAACTGTACACAGTATTCTAAGTGTGGTCGCACTAATGACTTGTATAGAGGTAAAATTATGTTCTCCTCATGAGCATCTATGCCTCTTTTAATGCATCCCATTATTTTATTTGCCTTTGGAGCAGCTGCCTGACACTGGCCACCAAACGTGAGCTTGTCGTCCACCAATACACCCAGCTCTTTTTCAGTGACAGTTTTGTCTAGTGTTTTACAATTAAGCATATAATTATACATTTTATTTCCTCTGCCCAAGTGCATCACCTTACATTTATCCCCATTAAAGCTCATTTGCCATTTATCAGCCCAAGCTTCTAGTTTACATAGATCCTCCTGTAATATAAAATTGTCCTCCTCTGTATTGATTACCCTGCAGAGTTTAGTGTCAACTGCAAATATTGAAATATTACTCTGTATGCCCCCTACAAGGTCATTAAAGAATATGTTAAAAAGAAGGGGGCCCAATACTGACCCCTGTGGTACCCCACTGTTAACTGAGACCCAGTCTGAGTGTTTTCCATTAATAACCACCCTTTGTTTCCTATCACTGAGCCAGTTATTAACCCACATACATATATTTTCCCCTATCCCCATTGTTCTCATTTTATGTATCAACCTTTTGTGTGGAACCGTATCAAAAGCTTTTGAAAAGTCCATATACACAACATCCACTGCATTTCCTTGGTCCAGTCCAGAACTTGCCTCCTCATAAAAACTGATCAGATTAGTTTGACAGGAACGGTCCCTCGTAAACCCATGTTGATATTGGGTCATGAGGTTATTTTTCTTCAGATACTCTATCATAGCATCTCTTAGGAAACCCTCCAGGATTTTACCCACAGTAGAGGTAAAGCTTACTGGCCTATAATTTCCAAGTTCAGTTTTTGTCCCCTTTTTGAATATTGGCACCACATTTGCTATACGCCAGTCGTGTGGTACAGACCCTGTTATTATGGAATCTTTAAAGATTAAAAATAATGGTCTATCTATGACGCTACTTAATTCCTGCAGTACTCGCGGGTGTATCCCATCCGGGCCCGGGGATTTGTCAACTTTAGTGGTTTTTAGACGCCGCCGTACTTCCTGCTGCGTTAAGCAAGTGACATTTAATGGAGAATTTTTGTGATCACTGATCATGTTTTCTGTCATGCCATTTTCTTGTGTAAATACTGTTGAAAAAAATAATTTAGCATATTGGCTTTTTCCTCATCCTCATCCACCATTTCACCCAGACTATTTTTAAGGGGGCCAGCACTATCATTTTTTAGTTTTTTACTATTTATGTAGTTAAAGAATATTTTGGGATTATTTTTACTTTCTCTGGCAATGAGTCTCTCTGTCTCAATCTTTGCTGCCTTGATTTGGTTTTTACAGAATTTATTTAATTTTCTGTATTTATTTAATGCCTCATCACTACCTACTTGCTTTAGTTCTCTTGCTTTCTTTTTGTCACTTATTGCACCCCTTACAGCTCTATTTAGCCATAGTGGTTTCCTCTTATTTCTAGCATGTTTATTCCCATAGGGTATATATTGTGCACAGGTCCTATTCAGGATGCTAATAAATGTCTCCCATTTGCTTTGTGTAGCTTTATGTCTCAGGATATCGTCCCAGTTTATTGCACTAAGATCATCTCTCAACCATTGGAAATTTGCCTTCCTGAAATTTAGTGTCCTTGTAACCCCTCTACTACACATCTTATTAAAGGATAAATGAAAACTTATTATTTTGTGATCACTATTACCCAAGTGACCCCCAACTCGTATATTTGATATGCGGTCTGGCCTGTTGGTTAATATTAGGTCTAGCAGTGCCCCCCTTCTTGTTGGTTCCTGAACCAGTTGTGAAAGGTAATTGTCTCTCAAAGTTGTCAAAAACCTATTACCTTTACTTGAACTACAGGTTTCTGTTCCCCAATGCATTTCAGGGTAGTTGAAGTCCCCCATAATAATTACTTCTCCTTGAGTCGCTGCTTCATCTATTCGCTTGACAATTAAATTTTATTCTGAACAATAATACAAAAGCCCTTAAATTTTATCAACGCAGGTGCTCAAACTGTTTTCCATTACAATTTGCACAGCTTTGAAGTCTGCCTCTTACACTTCGACAAACTTTTTTGCACAAGTCTCTTTGGGTATTAATTTCTTGAAATGCATCTCTTATGTAATTTTTCAAATCACTGACACTTTTTGGTTTTCGACTATAAACTTTGTCCTTGAGTACTCCCCAAAAGAAAAAATCCATTGGGGTCAAGTCTGGTGAACGTGCCGGCCAATCAAGTGGGCCTCTTCGGCCAATCCATTTATTAGGAAATGTTTCATCAAGATACTCGTGGACCACTCTTGAATAATGTGGAGGGGCCCCATCTTGTTGGAAATAAAGGTCATTTGAATTAGGCTGTTGCTGTAACTGGGGAACAACTTGATTCATTAGAATTTAGAGATACTTATCTCCTGTGACTGTTCCATCAAAAAATATTGGTCCTAAAAACACCAAAACTTGAAATACCACCCCAAACATTGACACCAGGCTCATTTAACACTAGAACTACCGCATGTTTCATAATACCTATAACTACCATTAGGGGTCATTTTGACCCCCATTCAAAAGTACTGACTCTGGAGTAAAAATATTTTTTTTTGCCAACAAATTAAAGAACATTTATTTTAACTTAGTAGGAACAGTGTTAAGATCAAGTACAGCAGTTTAAACGCATTTTCCTTTTACATGGTCATAGCATGTGGTGTCCAACAGTTAACACAAACAGTACTTTCTTCCACTTTCCCAGTGCATTTTCCACAAACTGGTTTGTTACAGCTTGCGCAAGTTTTAATTGTTTTGTCTTCGTTGCATCTTCCAACTCCACATTTTCGACGCTTGCGGATTTCTTGTCCTTTGTTTGTGGTTCAGACATTGCGGATGATGGGTCACTTCTTGATTCCAAATAATTCTTGCGAAGGTCTAATGCCAGCTGAAGAATGAACTCCCGTCTGCTAATTTGACTCCCAGTTGCTGTTTTATAGAGTATTGTTGCGTTTATAGCTGCTAAATCAAGTACATTACAAAACACCTGAACAGGCCATCGGCGGCTTCCAGATTTTGTAGTGTACTTTCGAGCCATCTGGTCTACTGTGTCCACTCCAACCTTTGTTTTATTGTAAAATTTTACCGTTTCCGTTTTTTTTTTCTTGTCTTTTCAAACTGCTACATCTGGGTGAAGACTACTGAGCAAAATGACATTCTTACTTGGTTTACCTTGGTAAACTGTAAGAGTGATGTCACCATTCTTCATCAGAGTAGTCTTATATGTATTTGTTCGTAGGTTTTTTGCCAAAGATGGAATCTCTTTTCTTGCACGGTTCATTGTTCCCACAATGCTTGTTCTCTTGGCTTTCAGTGTATTGGCAAGTTTCAATGAAGTGGAAAAATTATCTGTAGTAACATTTCTTCCCTTGTTCAAAAATGGATCCATTAGTTTGAGAACAATGTGTTGTGCAAGAGATCGATCAGCCGGTCGTTGTTCATCTTTTCCCAAATATGGAAACCCGTTGCAGAGGTATTTGGATTCTACGTCAGCTACCAGCCGGAATTTTATTCCAAATTTGTCCGGATTATTGGCTATATATTGGGTGAAAGGACATATTGATTTAGTTGGAAAAAGCTGTTCATCAACTGTCAGGTTTCGTCCAGGTTTGTAACACAGTATACAATTTCCAATGAAGCGATTCCACACTTCAGAAAATAAAGCAAACTTGTCATTCTTCAATGTATCAGATCGGGTGGATTTGATGTCAAATCGTACAAATCGCATCAATTCTTCGAACCTACTTCTCGGCATAGTGTCTTGAAAGAAGCGAGGACCCCAAGTACTTGACCACAAGGTTTTTACAGAAAGACCATTTGCATTATATGCACCCTCGCATATAATATTGCAATAAATGCATCAAGCTCGATTAGAGAAACTGTCCATTTATAATCTTCAAGTTTCTGACGAGCCTCCATTTCTGTACACTTTTTTATGTGGCGAAGCATAGGTTCATCAATTAGCAACCTCCATGCACTTGATACATTCCCATTGATGATCTCCCGTTTGGCATAAGGGGTGGGTCCAGCTGTTTCTCGTAGAATGTTTTGTTGGGACAGTCGGCCAGTAGATGCAGAAGCAATTGGGACAACTTCCCACTCAGTTCCATCACGACAAGTCTCTTTATGACCCACAGCAGGTGGAATGTCCACTGTACCTTTCTTTCTCCCTCCGTATCCAAAATATTGTGGTTGGGTCCCTCTTCCTCTACCTCTCCGCAATTGTGGTGTGGCCGTACATCTTGTTGACGTAGAAGGACGTCCATCATCCTCTCCAGAATCTTCGGTATCGTCAATTATATCACTGTTACTGCTTGAATCTGATTCTTCGGAAATATCATGAGGAAAATATTCTTCATCAGACACTGAGTCTATTTTTTCCTGATTTTCTTTTTCTGACTCATTTTCAGATAAATTCTGAAGACATTTCAAAATTTCATCACTTGTCAGACCCCTCTGCTTACGCATGCTTCAAATATACGTCGCAAAAAGGGACTTGTAAGATTGCAGAAGTAATAAAACGACACTGTACAAACATGCAGAGTTGTAGCTTCAACTGTAATGTTTGCTACAGAAGTGCAGACAGAAATCGCTAGAAGAGACATGGATCAAACATGTTCAGACAAGTTTAGACAAAACAAAATGCTGAATCATCCCTGATATGCAAAGACACAATTACACTCTACAACTAGGGAGAAGCACTGTGATTATCTGTATTCTGTAATATTAGGTGACTTGCCTACTGCTACTTTTATGTATGGGGTCAAATTGACCCCTTCAGTACTTATAGGTATGAATTGTAAAATCCGGGCCCCTGAAAAAATTACAATTCATTTTTGTGTCCTTAAATATACACTACCATGAATAAATAAAAGTCACAAAAACTAAAAACTAATTTGTTAAAATTTTAGAAATTATAGGAAAAATAAATAGCAAAAGGGTCAAAATGACCGCTCCGGTAGTTCTAGTGTTAATTGTTGCTCTAATGTTAAATGCATGTTCTCATTATACCAGTAAATACAATTATGTCTGTTAATATGGCCGGATAATTGGAAAGAAGCTTCATCACTCCACATAATGTTATCTAAAATTACTGGATTTTCTTCAATTTCGTTAAGCATAATCTCACCAAATTGCAGCCGCCTATCTGGATCATCCTCCAATAAACCATGAATTAGACATGGACGATAAGCTTTCAACCCAATAGATTTCAGGATTCGCATGATAGAAGCTCGTGAAATTCCCAATTCCAAAGACGCTCTTCTGTGGACTTTTTTGGACTCTGAACAAATGTTTCAGCAACAAGTTGTTTATTATCTTCTGTACAGACTGTTTTGGGTCGACCAGTTTTTGGAGCATTAAGGATTGAGCCAGTGGCATTGAATTTGTCACGAATGCGGTAAATGGTTTGTCTCTTTGGGGCTTGAGCACCAATTGTTTCAACTCAATTTGCTCTAACGGTTTCAGCATTTTGAGATTTCCAATACTCTGTTAATCTGTTAAAATCCATTTTCTTTGATCTGTATTTAAATTATTTGCCATTATGTGTAATCTGAATTATCTGAAAAGAAAACAGATTTGGGGGAGATCTATCTGTGAAAACTAGATCCCTTAGCAACCAATCAGATTCCACCTTTCATTTTCCAAAGAGTCTGTGAGGAATGAAAAGTGGAATCTGATTGGTTGCTAAGGGCAACTGAGCCAGTTTCACTTTACACCATGTTTGATAAATCTCCCCCTTCATAACCTTATTATACTTTGTCCACCTACTTTTGGACCACCCTGTATATACACTGCTCAAAAAAATAAAGGGAACACTCAAATAACACATCCTAGATCTGAATGGATGAAATATTCTCATTGAATACTTTGTTCTGTACAAAGTTGAATGTGCTGACAACAAAATCACACAAAAGTCATCAATAGAAATCTAATTTATTAACCAATGGAGGCCTGGATTTGGAGTCACCCCCAAAATAAAAGTGGAAAAACACACTACAGGCTGATCCAACTTTGATATAATGTCCTTAAAACAAGTCAAAATGAGGCTCAGTATTGCGTGTGGCCTCCACGTGCCTGTATGACCTCCCTACAACGCCTGGGCATGCTCCTGATGAGGTTGTAGATGGTCTCCTGTGGGATCTTCTCCCAGACCTGGACTAAAGCATCTGCCAACTCCTGGACAGTCTGTGGTGCAACGTGACGTTGGTGGATGGAGCGAGACATGATGTCCCAGATGTGCTCAATCGGATTCAGGCCTGGGGAACGGGCGGGCCAGACCATAGCTTCAATGCCTTCATCTTGCAGGAACTGCTGACACACTCCAGCCACATGAGGTCTGGCATTGTCCTGCATTAGGAGGAACCCAGAGCCAACTGCATCAGCATATGATCTCACAAGGGGTCTGAGGATCTCATCTCGGTACCTAATGGAAGTCAGGCTACCTCTGGCGAGCACATGGAGGACTGTGCGGCCCTCCAAAGAAATGCCACCCCATCCCATTACTGACCCACTGCCAAACCGGTCATGCTGAAGGATGTTGCAGGCAGCAGATCGCTCTCCACGCCGTCTCCAGACTCTGTCACGTCTGTCACATGTGCTCAGTGTGAACCTGCTTTCATCTGTGAAGAGCACAGGGCGCCAGTGGCGACTTTGCCAATCCTGGTGTTCTGTGGCAAATGCCAAACGTCCTGCATGGTGTTGGGTTGTGAGCACAACCCCCATCTGTGGACGTCGGACCCTCAAGCCACCCTCATGGAGTCGGTTTCTAACCGTTTGTGCAGACACATGCACATTTGTGGCCTGCTGGAGGTCATTTTTCAGGGCTCTGGCAGTGCTCCTCCTGTTCCTCCTTGCACAAAGGCGGAGGTAGCGGTCCTGCTGCTGGGTTGTTGCCCTCCTACGGCCCCCTCCACGTCTCCTGGTGTACTGGCCTGTCTCCTGGTAGCGCCTACAGCCTCTGGACACTACGCTGACAGACACAGCAAATCTTCTTGCCACAGCTCGCATTGATGTGCCATCCTGGATGAGCAGCACTACCTGAGCAACTTCTGTGGGTTGTAGAGTCCGACTCATGCTACCATTAGTGTGAAAGCACAACCAACATTCAAAAGTGACCAAAACATCAGCCAGAAAGCATTGGTACTGAGATGTGGTCTGTGGTCCCCACTTGCAGAACTACTCCTTTATTGAGGGTGTCTTGATAATTGCCAATAATTTCCATCTATTGTCTATTCCATTTGCACAACAGCATGTGAAATTGATTGTCAATCAGTGTTGCTTCCTAAGTGGACAGTTTGATTTCACTGAAGTTTGATTCACTTGGAGTTATATTCTGTTGTTTAAGTGTTCCCTTTATTTTTTTGAGCAGTGTATATATATACAGTGTATATATTTCAATTCTTCAATACAAAAAGTGAAACTGATATATTATATAGAGTCATTACAAACAGAATGATCTATTTCAAGTGTTTATTTCTGTTAATGGTGATGATTACGGCTTACAGCCAATGAAAACACAAAAGTCGTTATCTCAGTAAATTAGAATACCTTATAACAACAGCTTGAAAAGAGTTTTTAAAATCAGAAATGTTGTCCTACTGAAATGTATGTTCAGTAAATGCCCTCAATACTTGGTCGGGGCTCCTTTTGCATCAATTACTGCATCAATGCGGCGTGGCATGGAGGCGATCAGCCTGTGGCACGGCTGAGGTGTTATGTAAGCCCAGGTTGCTTTGATAGCAGCCTTCAGCTTGTCTGCATTGTAGGGTCTGGTGTCTCTCATCTTCCTCTTGACAATACCCCATAGATTCTCTATAATAGATTCTCTATGGGGTTAAGGTCAGGCGAGTTTGCTGCCAATCAAGCACAGTGATACTGTTGTTTGTAAACCAGGTATTGGTACTTTTGGCAGTGTGGACAGGTGTCAAGTCCTGCTGGAGAATGACATTTCCATCTCCAAAAAGCTTGTCGGCAGAGGGAAGCATGAAGTGCTCTAAAATGTCCTGGTAGACGGCTGCGCTGACTTTGGTCTTGATAAAACACAGTGGACCTACACCAGCAGAAGACATAGCCCCCCAAACCATCACAGATTGTGGAAACTTCACACTAGACCTCAAGCAGCTTGGATTGTGGCCTCTCCACTCTTCCTCCAGACTCTGGGACCTTGATTTCCAAGTGAAAATTGGAACTCTGGGACCATGTAGAGTGTGTCAATGACTGCCTTCTGGACATCTGTCAAGTCAGCAGTCTTCCCCATGATTGTGGAGCCTACTGAAACAGATTAAGAGACCTTTTTAAACGCTTTGGAAACCTTTGCAGTTGTTTTTTGTTAATTATTTTAATTTACTGAGATAATGACTTTTGTGTTTTCATTGGCCGCAAGCCATAATCATCAACATTAACAGAAATAAACCCTTGATATAGATCACTCTGTTTGTAATGACTCTATATAATATATGAGTTTCACTTTTTGCATTGAAGAACTGGAATAAATTAACTTTTTGATGATATTCTAATTTAGTGACATGCACCTGTAACTATCTATCTATCTACAGTTATATGAAAAAGTTTGGGCACCCCTATTAATCTTAAGCTTAATGTTTTATAAAAATTGGTGTTTTTGCAACAGCTATTTCAGTTTGATATATGTAATAACTGTTGGACACAGTAATGTTTCTGCGTTGAAATGAGGTTTATTGTACTAACAGAAAATGTGCAATCTGCATTCAAACAAAATTTGACAGGTGCATAAGTATGGGCACCCTTATCATTTTCTTGTTTTAAATACTCCTACCTACTTTTTACTGACTTACTAAAGCACTTTTTTTGGTTTTGTAACCTCATTGAGCTTTGAACTTCATAGCCAGGTGTATGCAATCATGAGAAAAGCTACTTAAAGTGGCCACTTGCAAGTTGTTCTCCTGTTTGAATCTCCTCTGAAGAGTGGCATCATGGGCTCCTCAAAACAACTGTCAAATGATCTGAAAACAAAGATTATTCAACATAGTTGTTTAGGGGAATGATACAAAAAGCTGTCTCAGCGATTTAACCTGTCAGTTTCCACTGTGAGGAACATAGTAAGGAAATGGAAGAACACAGGGACAGTTCTTGTTAAGGCCAGAAGTGGCAGGCCAAGAAAAACATCAGAAAGGCAGAGAAGAAAAATGGTGAGATCAGTCAAGGACAATCCTCAGACCACCTCCAGAGAGCTGCAGCATCAACTTGCTGCAGATGGTGTCACTGTGCATCGGTCAACTATACAACGCACTTTGCACAAGGAGAAGCTGTATGGGAGAGTGATGCGAAAGAAGCCGTTTCTGCAAGCACGCCACAAACAGAGTCAGCTGAGGTATGCAAAAGCACATTTGGAGAAGCCAATTTCTTTTTGGAAGATGGTCCTGTGGACTGATGAAACCAAGATTGAGTTGTTTGGTCATACAAAAAGGCGTTATGCATGGCGGCAAAAAAACACAGCATTCCAAGAAAAACACTTGCTACCCACAGTAAAATTTGGTGGAGGTTCCATCATGCTTTGGGGCTGTGTGGCCAATGCCAGCATCGGGAATCTTGTTAAAGTTGAGGGACGCATGGATTCCACTCAGTATCAGCAGATTCTTGACAATAATGTTCAAGAATCAGTGACAAAGTTGAAGTTACGCAGGGGATGGATCTTTCAGCAAGACAATGATCCAAAACACCGCTCCAAATCTACTCAGGCATTCATGCAGAGGAACAATTACAATGTTCTGGAATGGCCATCACAGTCCCCAGACCTGAATATCATTGAACATCTGTGGGATCATTTGAAGAGGGCTGTCCATGCTCGGCGACCATCAAACTTAACTGAACTGGAATTGTTTTGTAAAGAGGAATGGTCAAAAATACCTTCATCCAGGATCCAGGAAATCATTAAAAGCTACAGGAAGTGACTAGAGGCTGTTATTTTTGCAAAAGGAGGATCTACTAAATATTAATGTCACTTTTCTGGTGAGGTGCCCATACTTATGCACCTGTCAAATTTTGTTTGAATGCAGATTGCACATTTTCTGTTAGTACAATAAACCTCATTTCAAGGCAGAAACATTACTGTGTCCAACAGTTATTACATAGATCAAACTGAAATAGCTGCTGCAAAAACACCAATTTTTAAAAAACATTAAACTTAAGATTAATAGGGGTGCCCAAACTTTTTCATATAACTGTATCTATCTATCATATCTATCTATCTGTCTATCTATTTATCTTATATACATCCATCCATCTATCTATATATGCAGTCAGCCAACGGCTGTTGATTGGCTGTAGTGTTCACATTTTATCAGAGCAGAGCAATATTTGTAATGCTTCTATTACATGACATACTGCTATGCTGCATCTCGCTGCTGCTCACATGTTTCCATATGTCTCTATACAGTTTCCTTCCGGTGACTTTCAGTCCGTTACGCTCCTCTTCTCAGCTTTGGATTGGGATAACTTGTTCTCGTTTTGACTGCAAGAATACTGCTAGTATTTCTAGTATCCCCAAAAGTACTCTTTTATATATATATATATATATATATATATATATATATATATATATATATATATATATATATATATATATATACACATACAGTATATATATTTGTATTTTTTCTATCACAGAATTAAAATGTTTTTTAATACTATTGTGTTAATGATAAATATTTTTCATAGTTTTTTTTTATAAGATATGACCCTGATCTCCAATCATGAACCTGGACTAAAAATCTATTTTCCATGAATACACCATAGTGATCTCCTCTTTCGGACAGCGGTGATGAGCGCGGCTTCTTTGTCTTCGTGCACTACAATTACACGTGTTTGGCATGGGATAGTGGCCAGCGTGTGGTGAAGTGGACATGTAAGGCAGACCACAGCTGTCTTCGGTCTCTTGGCGCCCACTCAAAATCCTATTGTGACTTCGATGGGTACAATGGGTGACTTCTCAATATACTACACAGCGGCCGAACATCCGGATGTAGAATAAGCTAAATTCACACCGTACTATATACAAACGTCCATCTTGTCTGGCGAGGACCAGACGCGGCTCTTATTTCTGTGCCCTCTCTGTCTTTCCTCAGCTCAGCAGTTTTTGTTCTTTTTTTATATATATATTTTTCTTCTTCTTTTTTTTTTTATGTACATTTATACGGAGCCTTGATTATAATTTTTAGGTCTAAAAATGGCTTTATCGCAAACCTCTCATTTACTGGAATCGCTGTGATCTCAACTACCAGTCACTTAATGTTTTGCAGATGGAACCGGCAAAGATGCAGCCGAGCTCCAGGGGCGGAATTAAATTTAGATCGGACTGGGGCTTTGCTTTTTATTTATCCAATTTTTTTTCTCAATTTTCAAAAAGAAATAACAATAATAATAATAAAAAGAAGAAAAAAAAAACAACAACAACGACCGTCTATTATGATCCCCCGTATCTAAAGTTGTTCTAAAGACGGAATTGTCCTGGTCATGTGACCGCGTTCCGAGGGTTCTGTTCTTTACTACTGTTACTACTGTGACCTTTCCGTGCTCTTAGTCACTTCTTCACCACGGTTTGGTCAGTCCTTACTCATTACAATCCTGCCCACAATGTATTTCTAGGAACCGAGCAGTAAGTGTGTGGGAAGCAGCTCGTGCCGTCATCGTGTTATTAGACGGAGCAGTAAATTGGGGCTCTATTCAGGGCCGAATACTTGTGACAATGTGCAATTCACTCTATTCTATGATTACGGTTATTTATAGCTTTGAGTCCGGAGAAATCTCGCTGCAAACATCTTGTTTTCCACTGAGATGCTGAGTAATAAGCAGAGACGGCTCCTGCGATCTACGAAAAGGTCATCAAGAATATACAAAATAAAAAATAAAAAGCAAAAAATCCCAAAGAGTAAAAGACAGACAGTAAAAATGTGCACAAATGTCAGGGGGTGAGATACTGTAGATGTGAGATAGATAAAGACAGTAGCTATTATACAAAGAGGATAGATGATAAATCGATCGATACACTGTGTGCGGAATTATTGTATTTTTGACAATTCATTTTATTATTGGACAACTCCAGTTCGGTCGGTCAATCCGAAACGTTAATAAACCTGATACCTGAATGTTCAAGAAAGTCAAACGGTGGAGAAACAGCTCAAAATGTACAAAAATACATTTGTGACATTTCCAAAAAATATCACTGACCACTATAGTAATATAGTAATATGGCTGCCCTCATCAATAACAGCCATAAACTCCATCCATGGAGTCTTGACAATTTCTTAATCTGTTAATCTGTTGACGATCAACTTTTTTGGGCAGCAGAGTTGAAAAAAGTATTTCAATACATGACATAACTTCTGATCCAGAGACTGTTTTGTTTTATCTTTTGGTATAACTATGGTGGAAGTATCAGCTCTGGTCCCTAGATAACTCCTTTAATCATTTTAGTTACGTTTCAATAGCTTTTATTTTTTTTGAGTATATAAGGACCAGAGTTCTCTCTATACTACCAGTTGTGCTGTACTCGAGACTTATATTTGCCTCTAGTATTGACATTTGGGACTTCTCATGTTGGTTCCATATCTTGTCATTGGGGTATCACAAATATATTTTTTTCTGCTTTGTTTAAGAATGAAATATAGTAAGTTAACTTTTTAATGTATTTTAATTTTAGGTCTGTATAGAGTTGTAAGTAGAGTGAGATGATGCGGAAGTTGGGCGCCAATTGTGTGGTCGGACATAGTAACATAGTAACATAACATAGTTTGTAAAGCCGAATAAAGACTTGCGTCCATCAAGTTCGACCTGTTAGTTCTGTAATTGCTAAAGTTGATCCAGAGGAGGGCAAAAACCCCAAATGATTTAGCCAATCTTCACCTGAGGAAAAATTCACTCCCGACTCTGAAACCAGCAGTCAGAATAAATCCCTGTATCAACCTACTATTTTATTTTATTTTTAAGTATATGCTGAAATCTGCCTGTTATCTAGAAATGCATCCAGTCCCCGCTTGAACTGGTGTAGTGAATCCGACATTACCGTCTCCTCACTCAGTGAATTCCATATTCTCACTGCTCTTACCGTAAAGAACCCCTTCCTATGCTGGTGCTGAAACCTTTTCTCTTCCAGTCTTAGTGAATGCCCTCTTGTTACCGTAATATCCCTCCTTTTGAACAAATCCCGGGCAAGATCTCTATACTGTCCCCTAACATATTTGTACACATTTATTATGTCCCCCCTCAACTTTCTCTTTTCCAGGCTGAATAGTCCTAGTTTTGCCAACCTCTCTGGGTATTGCAGTCCCTCCATTCCCTTTATTAATTTTGTTGCTCTCCTTTGTACCTTTTCAAGCTCATTTATATCCTTTCTATATATTGGGGCCCATAACGGAGCACAGTATTCCAAGTGTGGTCTGACCAGTGCTTTGTACAGTGGAAGAACAATGTTCTCATCCTTTGCAGCTATACCTCTTCTGATACATCCCATTACCCTGTTTGCCCTTACAGCAGCGGCCTGACTTTGGGCACTCCAATTTAGTTTGGTATCAATCAAGATGCCCAAGTCCTTCTCCATCTCTGAATTCCCCAATGATTTCCCATTCAGTGAGTACTGGTGACTTCCATTTTTCCTTCCCATATGTATGACCTTACATTTCTCCTCGTTAAACCTCATTTGCCATTTAATGCTCCACCTACCCAGCTTATCCAAATCCCTCTGTAGGTCTGCACTGTCCTCTTTTGTATTAATTGTTTTACATAACTTTGTGTCATCTGCAAATATTGATATTTTACTATTTATCCCGTTGACTATGTCGTTAATAAAGATATTAAATAACATTGGACCTAGTACAGACCCCTGTGGTACCCCACTAGTGACGCTTACCCAATCTGAGTATATTCCATTTATAACCACCCTCTGCCTTCTATCCTTTAGCCAGTTTGCTACCCACTTGCAGACATTTTCCCCCAGCCCCATCATTCTCATTTTGTATACCAACCTATTATGTGGCACGCTATCGAACGCTTTTGAGAAGTCGAGATACACGACATCCACTGGTTCCCCCTGATCTACTCGAGAGCTAACCTCCTCGTAGAAGTCAATCAGGTTTGTTTGGCAGGAGCGATTCCTCATGAATCCATGTTGGTTCGGGATTAAAAGATTATTAGCATCAAGATACTCCGTAATTGCCTCTTTAATGAAGCTTTCAAAAATTTTGCCCACAAAGGACGTCAGACTCACCGGCCGATAGTTTCCGGCGTCACTTTTCGCTCCCTTTTTGAATATTGGCACTACATTCGCCTGTCGCCAATCAAGTGGTACAGACCCAGTCTCAACAGAGTCCTTAAATATAAGATATAACGGTCTGTCTATCACATTACTTAGTTCCCTTAGTACCCGTGGGTGTATGCCATCAGGTCCTGGTGATTTGTTTATTTTAATGTTACTGAGGCGTTTCTGTACCCCAGCTTGGGTTAGATTTGTCATACTTAGTGGAGGATTAAGCTTGTCACTTCTCATTTCTACTGTTAGTTCTATTTCCTTTGTGAAAGTTGTCGAAAAAAAATTATTTAATAGATTAGCTTTATCCTCATCTTTCTCTATGATTTTGCCTTCCTCAATTTTTATCGGTCCAATATTATTCGATTTAATCCTTTTACTATTTATATACGTAAAGAACAGTTTGAGATTTGATCTACTTTCCCTAGCAATACGTCTCTCTGTTTCCTCCTTCGCTATTTTTATTTGTTTTTTGCAGGTTCTCGTTTTTTCCTTGTAACACATTAGTGCCTCCTTACTGTTTTCCTGTTTTAATCTCTTGAATGCCTCTTTTTTGCTATTTAACGCCCCTTTTACGTTCTTGTTCAACCATATTGGTTTCCTCTTATTTCTGGCCCTTTTATTCCCATACGGTATATATCTCTCGCACTGAGTATTCAGAATTCTTTTGAAGGTTTCCCATTTACTATTCGTATTTCCTTTGATTAAGAACTTTGTCCCAGTCTATAAGTTGAAGGTTTTCTTTCAGCTGATCAAACTTCGCCCTCCTAAAGTTTAATGTTTTTGTTGTTCCCTTATTGATAACCCTACTGAAGGGCATTTTGAAGTCGATAATATTATGATCGCTATTACCTAGGTGCCCCCCTATCTGTACCTCAGTTATTCTATCAGGCCTATTAGTCAATATTAAGTCCAACACGGCCGTCCCTCTCGTTGGTTCCTGCACTAGTTGGGAGAGATAATTATCCTTAATATTTGTCAAGAACCTTTTTCCTTTCTGAGATCTACAGGTTTCTGTTTCCCAGTCAATATCCGGGTAGTTGAAATCCCCCATTACAATCACTTCATTATGTTTTGCTACTTTGTCTATTTGTCCTAATAGCAGATTCTCAATCTCCTCCAACGATCAACAAGTTGTCAATTATCCGACGGACAGGTGGTAACTTGTTTCCTTTGAATGTACACTGGTGTAGCCCAATTTAAATTCTTTAATGTCAAGGGCAACTTTGTTTCTCTAGGAGCTTTCTAATTTTTTCTAATTTTTAATCAGTATCTTATGTCAGATTTTAAGGGAGATTCTTATTGATTTTGGAGTCTATTGCTCTATTAACTTTAGTCTGCCATGGTTTTCTTACGACTTCTCTTGCACTCTCTATTTTTGTGCAAATTCTTAGCCACATATTTCACATACAGAATTTCACATTTACGATACAAAATGTAAAAAAAAAAATGGAAAAAGGACACAAACTTACAAAAACTGAGCTGCCGACTTTCACAGAATTCAGCATACTGCGCAGAGTCCATATTCCGCGTTTGTTTGTCAGCTCTCTGTAAGGGTAAAAAAAAAAAAATTTCATCGTATTTAAGATACAAATTGTGTCAATTTTTACCGTTCTGCAAATCCAATGGGAATGGTTTAGAGGGTATCTACGCTTAATTTTTTTTTTTAAATACGTCTTAGGCACTGAAACACCCTGCAGATCAGAGGGCGTCCCAGTCCTGAGACCTTTACTGATCGCTCAACAGACTTGTCAGAAACTCCTGAGGCAGGAGCACAAATCGTGTGGATTTTTGTGCCTATTCTAAAACAGGCACAAGTAGATACACTTCTTCTTCAGGATATAACCACATATTCTAAAACAGTAGTATCTGTGCCTTGATCCCCCGGCCGGTCTTGGTTCTTCTAGCTCCCGTGATAACGTGACAACACGTGACTGCTGCAGTCATCATGCACTGACACAACACATCATTGCTGGCGCCAGCAGAGACCGGCAAAAGACTAAGGAAAGGGAACACCAGAGGATTGAATCAGCTACTATAGAATCTGATTGCAGATTTTTTTCCTTCACCCATCAAAAAAGAAAATCTGCAATAAATTCTAGTGCTTTATGCAATGGTAAATCCCAAATTCACACCGCAGGTCACTTTCCCGGTAAAGGTGTGCAGTATTCGCATGAGATTTGTTGATATCTCATCGACTATCCTAATACTGTATTCCCGACTCTTCTACAACTGTATCCCTTATGGATTTTGAGTGCGCACATCCACAGAGACAGTCCAGTGTAGGAAATCAAATTTTCCAGAGCTGCTCTTCTTAATGCAGTCAATAGCTTACAGGGACTGTTTTGATTGTGTCAGCAAAGACAGGGAATGGGGAGAAGAGAGAAAAGAAGGGAGAGGAAATAAAAGAGTAAAAAAGAAGACAAGAGAGAAGTGGAGGAGGGAGTAAGAGAAGAGGGAGGGGAAAATAAAACAGGGAAGGGGAGGGGATTGGAGATGAATACAGAGCAGAGGAGAAGAGAGGGGGAAGACAGAACTGAGCAGAGGAGAAATATAAAAAAAGAGGAAATGAGAAGAAAGGAGAAAAGAAGAAATGAGAAGTGAAGCAAAGAGAAGAGAGAAGAAGGGAAGAGAACAAAATGAAAAAAAAAGAAGTGAAGATAGGAGAGAAGAGAAATGAGAATAAGAGAAGAAAAGAGGAGAGAAGTGGAGGAGGGAAGGGAGAGTAGAAAAGTGAAGGGGAGGGGATGAATACAGAGCAGAGGAAAAGAGAGGGGGAAGACAGGACTGAGCAGAGGAGTAATATAAAGAAAAAGAGCAAATGAGAAGAAGAAGAGAAAGGAGAAGTGAAGCAAAGAGAAGAGAGAAGAAGGGAAGAGAACAAATGAAAAAAAAAGAAGTGAAGTTAGGAGAGAAGAAGAGAAATGAGAATAAGAGAAGAAAAGAGGAGAGAAGTGGAGGAGGCAGAAGAGGGAAGGGAGAGTAGAGCAGAGAAGGGGAGGGGATTGGAGAGATGAATACAGATCAGAGGAGAAGAGAGGGGGAAGACAGGACTGAGCAGAGGAGAAATATAAAGAAAAAGAGCAAATGAAAAGAAAGGAGAAAAGAAGAGAGGAAGTGAAACAAAGATAAGAAGAGAGAAGGGAAGAGAACAAATGAAAAAAAGGAGAACTGAAGATAGGAAAAGAGAAATGAGAAAAGAAGAAAAGAAGAGAGCGGAGGAGATAAGTGATGTATAGAAAGAGGAGAAGAGAGAAAAAAAAGAGGCAAGGAGAAAAGAGTAGAGGAGAAGACAAGAGAAAAGGAGAGTAAATAGAGGAGAGAAGAAGGGAATATAGGTAGAAAAGAAGAGGATAATAGAGAAGAGGAAAAGAGAAGAGAGGGGTTGTTTCAATGACTATCACAAATTTACAAAAGAAATACAACATTTCTGCATAGAAAATTAAACATCGTATTTTGGTTGCTAGGAAGATCAGATTTGCAGTGGGCTGACTTATATGTATCAATAATGGTCATTAATATTTTAGGGGAATGCAGAATGTTAAATAAAGTATATTTCTGGCAGCTGGAGGTCATCCCGGAGATCATGACATTCATAATATTACTATCCTGCCTTATCCAGGCCTCCAGCAGCACAACTGACCAACCACTTCTTAGAAAATCATGATCTCTAATGGTGGTGAAATTCCTCTGCTGACTTCTCCCAGTCTACACAGAAAAGCTGGCAAGGGAATTGCAGACAACATTAAGCATATGGTGCGTGCTCCAGTAACGAGGGCAAAAACTAGAATATTTCAGGATTTTCTTCAAACATATAGTGAAAAATGAGAATAATAACAAAAATAAAACATGGTATAAATACTGTAAAATAAGCTATTCTCCAATAATACATTCCCTTTAACTTTATAACAGTATAAAATATATCTGGAGGAAACATGGAAGAAAGAAAATTGTGGAACTGAACCATCCGTAAGAAAAAGAAAAAACGTCTTGAAGATGATTTATTTTGCATCTCCTCGGC
Organism: Phyllobates terribilis; assembly: GCF_046119375.1. NCBI lineage: Eukaryota > Metazoa > Chordata > Amphibia > Anura > Dendrobatidae > Phyllobates > Phyllobates terribilis. The sequence continues at coordinate 63,110,174 of NW_027362763.1, read as the reverse complement.
TGGCCCAGATATTTTAATTCAGGATATAGTTCTGTTTTTTTATGTGGGTTTGATTTGGACGGAGATCAGATGCCACATTATTCTGAAATAAACTGTAACATCTTCTGACAAATATTCATATCCAAATGTCCCATGATATTACATGCTTTTCCTCAAGGAGAGGCAGCAATATTTTATCTCGATCCAACTGGAATTTGGTCGCAGATCAAACTTTTGAAATGTGTTAAAAGTCTCGTTTATTCAATAGAAATGGTAACAGATAATTGGGTTGTGCTAGTAGCTAAGATGGAAATTCATTACAAGGATATCAGATCACCAAGAAACTTCCATCTGCGAACAGGCTGGGAGTTCGGTACTTGAAACGCGGCTGAAAATGCATCCAAAGTCCATTCCATCACGTCAAGAAGTTTCTGTGTCAAATCAGTACTTAATTAGATGTGTCACCAGCCAGAAAGCCTTGATCGGAGGAGGCCTCAGCAAACTCATCTGATGATCTGGATTATTTTTCTATTTTGCTGAATTCTAGATGAAATCTTACATTTTTCTGGCACCCCTGGGTCCAAATATTGAGAGTCCTTTCCTGCACAATCATAGCTTACAAAAAGAGCCCCATAATTTTCCATCGAAAAACCCGGTTGACATTCATTTTTGACACTATTTCGAAAACCACTCCCGTAAGTGACATGTACTTTATTGTAATGATTTCCAAGCAAATTCTACTCAAAAACCTCTTTAGCAGACTTGGTGCGAATTTATTCGCACATCCCATTCCACCGGCCATGACAGTGGGCCACGGCTGCACAGGAGCGAGAGAACCGTCACTTACCTGCTGACATAGCCGGCTCTTCTTTGGATTAATCGGCCTGTCGCGATGTCATCTTTTTTGTGTGACGTTCATGTGAGGTCGTGCCAAGTCAGCTGTTTAAAAGAAGAGCCAGGGATGATGGCAGGGAAGAGGCGGTTCTCCCATCTCTGTCGCTGATGGAATAGGATGTGAACCGATTCACGCCAACTCTACTTATTAGCCAGCCTGACACGATGTTATTATTTATTTATATAGCGCCATTGATTCCATGGTGCTGTACATAAGAAGGGGTTACATACCAAATACAGATATCACTTACAGTAAATGAATTAACAATGATAGACTGATACAGAGGGAAGAGGCCCTGCCCTTGTGGGCTTACATTCTGCAGGAACGGGGAAGGAGACAGTAGGTTGGGGGGTTGCAGTAGCTCCGGTGGTGGGGATGCGGCAGCGAGGTCATGGCAGGCTGTAAGCTTGTTTGAAGAGATGGGTTTTCAGGTTCCGTCTGAAGGATCCGAATGTGGCGGATAATCAGACGTGTTGGGGCACAGAATTCAGGAGGATGGGGGATATTCAGGAGAAGTCTTGGAGGTGACTGGATGAGGAACGAATAAGTGTGGAGGAGAGAAGGAGGTCTTGGGAGGACCGGAGATTACGCAAGGGAGTATACCGGCCGATTAGTTCAGAGATGTATGGAGGAGAAAGGTTATGGACGGCTTTGTACATCAGTGTTAGTAGTTTGAACTGGATACGCTGGGCAATTGGAAGCCATTGAAGGGATTTGCAAAGCGGGATAGCAAAGGAGTAATATGTTGCTTGTGTGTTGCACCAGGTCGGCTAATCAAAAGAAGAGCCGAGGAGCAAAGCATTAAAGGGGTTGTCTACTACTAGGACAACCCCTTCTTGAACTAAACGTTTGGCCCTGATAAAATAAAAAAACCTATACTCCCTTCCCGTGCTGGCGCCGTTCCAGCAGTGTCAACACTCCCTGTCCCGGGTCTGTGATGTGGTGGAATGACACGTGGTGCCCGGCACCCAATTAAAGCTGGTATCACTGTCCACGCCTTCGGACAAATCGAACATGAAGAGGAAGTCCTGGGCTGCAGCTGCTCTCTGATTTCCTCTTCATGTTCAATTCGAAAGGAGGTGGAGACAGCGACGCAAACGCTGATTAGGTGCTGGGTATCACGTGTCATTCCACCGCAACACAGCCTCAGGACAGCAAGTGCCAACGCCGCTGGAATGGCGCCAGCATGGGAGGGGAGTATAGGTTTTGCTTATTTTATCGGGGCCAAACATTTAGTTCAAGAAGGGGTTGACCTAGTAGTGGACAACCCCTTTTAGAGGAGGTTCTCCTGCTCCCACGCTAAGACCACAGAACACTGTCATGACCAATGGATAGGGATGTGCAAAAAAAATTTCGCCAACAGGAATTAAAGTTTCTGCCACAAATTTCTGCTGTGAACTCCAGAGCAAGTATACGTTGGATTTTTCCAACTTGCATTTACTTTGTGTGAACATACCCGTAAGTTAAGCTTCCCGTCATCTTCACAGTTTTCTTTAAAAGGAATTTAATTAATCTATGAAATATAGACTATACAATGCAGCTCAGTATTTTTAACTGCAGAGTTTTGCAAACTTTAGAGTTTTCCATTAAGCAGAGCACCAACATTGCCCCTTCACTAGAGAGCAGTCTTGGTAACAGAAAAGTCGTCTTAAGTAAAAAGAAAAAAATCCAATCTGCTCCTTAATTATGAAACCGTCGTTAGAGGTGTAATTAGCTGGACTAGCTGCTCCTGAGCCATTTCCCTACATGCAGTAACATAAACATGGAAGCCGGAATACTCTTGAAGTGCTCCAGAACATCAGCGAGGCTCATGTTGGCTCGCCTCATCGCAGGCCAGAAATCAGATCTAAGCGATCTCAATCTATTTATTTTTGTTCTACTCCGATGGGCACTTAGCTACCCAGGAACTGAAACCTACTGAAAGAAAAACAACGTTAAGGTAAAAAATGTATCCTAAGAAAGTAATTCAAACCTCAATTAAAATTAAAACAAACTGGAAATAGTAAAACATTCAATGCCAAAAGCGAATGGTTGTAATCGCTGAAGAAATGGGGGGGGGGAGCTAAAATTTTCTCCACAATAACTGTACCTTATGTGGCAGTGGAGGCACGGGAGGATAGGAATGGGTGGACATTCAGCACACGACAAATGGGGGCAGTCATCTTCATTAGCAGTGGTCTTCAACTGTTGGTTTTCTAGCTGTTGTGAAACAACCAATCTCAAAAGGCTCTTGTCCCAAAACCAAAACTTATCGCTTATCTACAGGATAGGTAACAAGTTTCTGATCACAGATTGTCCTACTGCTGGGACCACCAGCATTTTATATTGCACTGACAGACAGGCAATTGCTTAATTTGCCTATCAATGCAAGTGGACTTGCGCTCCATGTACACAGGGTCCAAAAGATCTCCACACCCTCACACAATCATAAATTTATCCCCCATTTTGACATGATACAAACAAATTTGTCCTCCCTCTGCTGCTGACGGCTCTACATGGTCCTGTGCATGTTGGCTTTCTATAACTCGGCACAAACGTATGTGGGCACACTCTGAGGCCTTATCGGCCGCATGAGTATTCAGGTAGATTGTGCTCAAGCCACTACTGTCATATCTTACTACTTTGCTGGGCTCTGTTGCATCTTCGTCTCTGAGTCTGCTGACATACAGAAGAATACAGTGGAATAGCAGAGCTGGGTATGTCAGCAGACTCACAGACGAAGAAACAGCAGAATCCAGAGGAATAGCAGAGCTGGGTATCTTCATGTGTGAGACTGCCGACATACCCAGCTCTGCTATTCTGCTGTATCTTCATCTGTGAGTTGGCTGACATATTGAGCTGTGCTGTTCTGCTGCGTTTTCATCAATGAGTCTGCATATATTCTCAGCACTGTTTCACTGCTGAGCTCTGCTGCATCTTCATCTCTGAATCTGCCGAATATCCATCTCTGCTATTCCGCTGGACTCTGCAGCATCCTAATCTAGCACTGCTTCACTGCGGAATCTTCATCTGTGAGTCTCCTGACATACTCAGCTTTGTTACTCCGCTGGGCTATGATACATCACACAATCTTGCTCCTTCACTGGATCTCAGGCTTCCCTATGGTCCACTACAGGATCCATTCCTCCAGCTGCCATCCAGAATCTACAGCCTGCGCTTTTTACACTGATTTATTCCATAGGCTGACCTCCTATTTCTAGCTATTGCCATATGAAACTCTTGGTATACTAACATTCCATAACTATATAATCTGTCTTTAAAACTTTATCAGCATAGTTAATCATAATGAAGATTTTGCCCAAACACTGGCATCCTCAGCCTCTAGTCAGGCAGCTATGGCAATATGTCGCACCACCGGTGGCTACCTTCCAGTCTTTAGGTTTATATTTGCCACCATCATCTCACTTAAACACTCCGGATGACTGAACATTCTCAAATCAATATGTAACACAATTATAGTGGACACCCAATAGTACAGTTATATGAAAAAGTTTGGGCACCCCTATTAATCGTAATGTTTTATAAAAATTGGTGTTTTTGCAACAGCTATTTCAGTTTGATATATGTAATAACTGTTGGACACAGTAATGTTTCTGCCTTGAAATGAGGTTTATTGTACTAACAGAAAATGTGCAATCTGCATTCAAACAAAATTTTACAGGTGCATAAGTATGGGCACCCTTATCATTTTCTTGTTTTAAATACTCCTACCTACTTTTTACTGACTTACTAAAGCACTTTTTTTGGTTTTGTAACCTCATTGAGCTTTGAACTTCATAGCCAGGTGTATGGAATCATGAGAAAAGCTACTTAAAGTGGCCACTTGCAAGTTGTTCTCCTGTTTGAATCTCCTCTGAAGAGTGGCATCATGGGCTCCTCAAAACAACTGTCAAATGATCTGAAAACAAAGATTATTCAACATAGTTGTTCAGGGGAATGATACAAAAAGCGGTCTCAGCGATTTAACCTGTCAGTTTCCACTGTGAGGAACATAGTAAGGAAATGGAAGAACACAGGGACAGTTCTTGTTAAGGCCAGAAGTGGCAGGCCAAGAAAAACATCAGAAAGGCAGAGAAGAAGAATGGTGAGATCAGTCAAGGACAATCCTCAGACCACCTCCAGAGAGCTGCAGCATCAACTTGCTGCAGATGGTGTCACTGTGCATCGGTCAACTATACAACGCACTTTGCACAAGGAGAAGCTGTATGGGAGAGTGATGCGAAAGAAGCCGTTTCTGCAAGCACGCCACAAACAGAGTCGGCTGAGGTATGCAAAAGCACATTTGGAGAAGCCAATTTCTTTTTGGAAGATGGTCCTGTGGACTGATGAAACCAAGATTGAGTTGTTTGGTCATACAAAAAGGCGTTATGCATGGCGGCAAAAAAACACAGCATTCCAAGAAAAACACTTGCTACCCACAGTAAAATTTGGTGGAGGTTCCATCATGCTTTGGGGCTGTGTGGCCAATGCCAGCATCGGGAATCTTGTTAAAGTTGAGGGACGCATGGATTCCACTCAGTATCAGCAGATTCTTGACAATAATGTTCAAGAATCAGTGACAAAGTTGAAGTTACGCAGGGGATGGATCTTTCAGCAAGACAATGATCCAAAACACCGCTCCAAATCTACTCAGGTATTCATGCAGAGGAACAATTACAATGTTCTGGAATGGCCATCCCAGTCCCCAGACCTGAATATCATTGAACATCTGTGGGATCATTTGAAGAGGGCTGTCCATGCTCGGCGACCATCAAACTTAACTGAACTGGAATTGTTTTGTAAAGAGGAATGGTCAAAAATACCTTCATCCAGGATCCAGGAAATCATTAAAAGCTACAGGAAGTGACTAGAGGCTGTTATTATTGCAAAAGGAGGATCCACTAAATATTAATGTCACTTTTCTGGTGAGGTGCCCATACTTATGCACCTGTCAAATTTAGTTTGAATGCAGATTGCACATTTTCTGTTAGTACAATAAACCTCATTTCAAGGCAGAAACATTACTGTGTCCAAAGTTATTACATATATCAAACTGAAATAGCTGCTGCAAAAACACCAATTTTTATAAAACATTAAGCTTAAGATTAATAGGGGTGCCCAAACTTTTTCATATAACTGTATGTTTCCAGACAAAAGCTAGTCATACACACGTAATAAAATCTAATGATCCTTCCAGATCAGTAGGAGGATCAGTGACAACCCATAAGCCAATGAATGGCCCATTAGAAATCCTTGAAACATAATTAAGGGATATTAGTTGAACCAGCGATACCCATCTGTAAAAAGCAATTTTGGGCTTCGAGCCTCAAAAGGGACTTAGCTGGGCTAAGAGGCCATTGATGCAACTCTCTCATTAAAAAAATTCCATTTGTAAATCTCTAATACAACAAAAAGAGTTACAGCATTTGAAAATAGGGAAGGAAAAAAGTGGGGAGAGGGACTGTAGAATTGTCTGACGGTCCCCCCCCACCCATTTCCGTCAACTGTTTCTTGCAATTTCCTACATGTTGGCAGACAGGCTGATCGCCTCCATACCACGCCGCATTGATGCAGTAATTGATGCAAAAGGAGCCCCGACCAAGTATTGAGGGCATTTACTGAACATACATTTCAGCAGGACAACATTTCGGATTTTAAAATAATTTTTCAAGCTGTTCTTATAAAGTATTCTAATTTACTTTCCGTACCCACTGTATAATATGTATATACATACAGTCAATCAGCAGCTGTTGATCGGCTGCAGCGTTCACATTTTATCAGGTCAGAACAATATCTGTAGTACTCTTATTTATACGTACAGGTGCTTCTCACAAAATTAGAATATCATCAAAAAGTTCAATTTATTTCAGTTCTTCATACAAAAAGTGAAACTCATATATTATATAGAGTCATTACACACAGAGTGATCTATATCAAGTGTTTATTTCTGTTAATGTTGATGATTCTGGCTTACAGCCAATGAAAACACAAAAGTCATTATCTCAGTAAATTAGAATACTTTATAACAACAGCTTGAAAAATGTTTAAAATCAGAAATGTTGTCCTACTGAAATGTCTGTTCAGTAAATGCACTCAATACTTGGTCGGGCTCCTTTTGCACCAAATACTGCATCAATGCGGCAATGTGGCATGGAGGCGATCAGCCTGTGGCCCTGCTAAGGGGTTATGGAAGCCCAGGTTGCTTTGATAGCAGCCTTCAGCTCGTCTGCATTGTTGGGTCTGGTGTCTCATCTTCCTCTTGACAATACCCCATAGATTCTCTATAATAGATTCTCTATGGGGTTAAGGTCAGGCGAGTTTGCTGCCAATCAAGCACAGTGATACTGTTGTGTGTAAACCAGGTATTGGTACTTTTGGCCGTGTGGACAGGCGCCAAGTCCTGCTGGAGAATGACATTTCCATCTCCAAAAAGCTTGTCGGCAGAGGGAAGCATGAAGTGCTCTAAAATGTCCTGGTAGACGGCTGCACTGACTTTGGTCTTGATAAAACACAGTGGACCTACACCAGCAGATGACATGGCTCCCCAAACCATCACTGATTGGGGACACTTCACACTAGACCTCAAGCAGATAGGATTGTGGCCTCTCCATTCTTCCTCCAGACTCTGGGACCTTGATTTCCAAATGAAAATTGGAACTCTGGGACCTTGTGGAGTGTGTCAATGACTGCCTTCTGGACATCTGTCAAGTCAGCAGTCTTCCCCATGATTGTGGAGCCTACTGAAACAGACTAAGAGATTCTTTTAAACACTTAGGAAGCGTTTGAAGGTGTTTTTTGTTAATTATTTTAATTTACTGAGATAATGGCTTTTGTGTTTTCATTGGCTGTAAGCCATAATCATCAACATTAACAGAAATAAACACTTGAAATAGATCACTCTGTTTGTAATGACTCTATATAATATATGAGTTTCACTTTTTGTATCGAAGAACTGAAATAAATTAACTTTTTGATGCTATTCTAATTTTGTGAGAAGCACTTGTATATACGTCTTCTCTCTCTCACTATTTTAACTAGGGAGCGCCTCCCTACCTCTCCTCCTTTTTCAGATATAGTATTATTTCAGAATAGACTTTCTTAATCCAATGAGAAGTAACAAAATCATTCAAAAAGGAGTCGATGCACAATTAAAACGCTTTGCTTTCTCAAGGTCTCGTAATCCAGAGACGTTTGTTTCTTACATTGTTATGAAAGTCCAAACTATGTATCTTTAATCTGTCCAACCAAAATTGCATTTCTTTCAGTTTCTACGTATGAAGTTCTACGATGTGAAGAAGCTAAGAACTGCTATCTTCAGTCGTTACCTCTACAGTCTACCTCACCGCAAAGGAAATCTTGGCATGGAGAAGGCCCATGTGATTGCCGGGCATGCTTACAAAAACAAACCAAAAGAAAAAAAAGGACCAGCGACCTTGCTGATTTACTCACAACTAAAAGGACAATCAAAATACTCCCGAGAAAAAAAAAATGAAGCAATAAACGAATAAAAAAAAAACACAAAAACATGAGGGAGGTTTCAGCCAATATTAAACCCACAGACTAAACAGCACTAATTATAATCACAGTTCGGGACACTATCGTGTGACTGACGGTAAAAACGTCTGAAAGTGTGCCCAGATATATTGCTGGTTTCTCAGAATCTATAGTAAATGAGTAAAAAAGAATACAATTTGTATGAGAACCACACGTGAACTTATAGCGCTTCTCGGTTGTGGACAATCCGCACTTTCGAGAAAGCCCTTAGAGAGGACCTTTCATCAAAGTTTTCATGTTGATCTGGACACACCATATAATAGTGGCTGTACAGCAGAATAAAAAGTTGTTTTTTGTTTAGTTTAGCCTCTCCATAGAGGAGATATCAGAGTATTTGGCACTTATAAGGTTAATTTATAAGTCCAAGTGAGTGTCACCAGAGAGATTTCACTGGGGGGGGGGGGTGGACTTTTTCCTGTTTTTGATGCTGTCCAATCATAAACAGGCTGAAGCACACTGGGGAAAGAAGAACAAGCCCCCACAATAGCTTAGAACAGGCTCACTTTGAAAGAAGTATTGTCAAACAGTCTGCTTTCCCCGCTGCAGAGTGATGATATGTGCTGGAGAACAGCAGACCCGAGTGTGATTAACAGCTTTCAGCTCTCATATCCAGCAGTCAGTGTGGGGGGAGGTGGGGCAGTGCTGCAGAGTTGAGTCTCATTACAAATACTTCTAGTAACTCTGAGAGCACATATAAGCTATTGTCAGGGCGTGTTCTTCTGTCCCCAGTGTGTTGCTGCCTGCTTACGATTGGTTACAATCAGAAACAGGAAGAAGTACACGCCCCCAGTGAAATCTCTCTGGTAATGCCCACTTATACTTTAAGAAATAAACTATTTAGGTGCCAAATACTTTGATCTCTAATATCTCCAAAAGTAAGGGACAAAATTAAAAAAAAAAAAAAAAAAGGTATATTCTTTTCTGTAGCACCGATTAAATTGTGTGTCTAGTTCAACATGAAAAATTTGGTGAAAGGTCCTCTTTAATAATCAGCCTATGCTGTTCTTTGGGGAAAGTTGGAGGAAATTTTTAAAGTCCCTGCAGCGCCACCACAGGGGGAATGAAGTATTGCACAGTATCCATTCAAATCAATGTGTTGTATATGTTATGCAGGACGGGGAAGGTCCTCCTCGTTTCAGTTCTCCATTCTGGCCAAATGATGAGAATCTTGAACGGATGACCTCACCCTCTATTAGCTCAAAATTCACTGACAAGGTATAAAAATATGTTTTTGCACTCTTGGCATACTGGAGGTGTCCACCCTTTAGTTCCCATGAATATCATGATCCATTTTAGGACAAAGGAATTATTCATTTTTGTGCTTTTCTTTTTTTCTCACCTTCTTCCAAGAGCTATAACTTTTTTATTCTTCCATTAAGATAGACATACGAAGGCTTGTTTTTTTGCGGGTTTATAGTGTTGATTGACACCATTCACGTTACCATATAATGTACTAAAAATCATGAATAAAATTCCAAGTGGGATGAAGTGGTGGGAAAAAAAATGCAGTTCCACCATAGTTTTTTGGGTTTTGTTTCTACTGCATTCGTTGTGTGGTGAATATGGCCTGGAAACATGATTGTCCATGTCAGTTCAATTATGGTGATACCAAATGTGAATTTTTTCCATTTAAGTGATGAAAAAAGAAATCAGAAAATTGTAAAAAAAAAAAGTTTTGCTTTGTTTCGCCATTTTTCAAGACCCATGACATTTTTATTATTCTGTTGAGGGAGATGTGGGGGTTTATTATTTGCGAGGCGAGCAGACATATTTATTGATACCAATTCCTTGTACAAACAACATTTTGATAATTTTTAATTACATTTTTTCAGGAAGGTGAGGTGACCAAAAACAACACAATTCTGATGTTTTGATTTTTTTTTTCTTTACAGTATTTACCATAGGGGTTAATTAATTTCATATTCTGCTAGAAAGGACTTTATGGAACGCAGAGATACTTAATATATTTAATTTTTTTTAAATATATTTTAAAAAACTTTTTTTTTAACATTATTTTTGTAATTACTTTAGAGGACTTGAATCTGCAATTGTTTTATCACTTGTACTATATACTGCAATACCACTGTCAAGATTCTGTTGTCCAATAACCCGGGACCAGGGGCTCCAACCCTGTCCCTAATGCTAGGGGTACCCTAGCTACCCCTGCTCCCTAGGTTACTTCTGATGATGAAGATGTTGGGGCCACGTACCTTGCTGCTCTCCTGAATCAGCCCTTATCTGTTCCCTCCCCATCCCAGAGAAGTGGGTAGGAATACTGTATTTCAATACATAAACCAGACAAACAGGGAAAGGGCATACAGGAATAAAAGAAAACATCAAACACACAAAATATGCACCCACAGACAACAGAGGGAAAACACCGAAGGAATTAGGAAGGTAAACAAAGTTAGAAGAGGATGGGACTATGCACATAACCAAATCACCAAGCAGCAGTCACAGAACAACTCTCCTTAAATGCCTCTACCGAACACCGAACCCTCCGCTCTTCACCAGGCAGCGCAAGACTTAACACTGGCAATCCAGATTGCCAGAGCAAAGACTATATAGGTCTATATATATATATAGAGGTGAGTGGCTAATACTGCACAGCTGAGAATCTCCAAGAAGGAAGCTACAGAGACTCAAAGCTGAGCAGTTTAACTCCTGCCCTGCTGAAAGAAATAAGCACCATTTAATAGGTGCACTCAGACACTGCTGTCTTCTGGTTTCTCTCTGTCGCGGTAAACCCGTGATAACCACAGTATGTAGTGAACATGCCGGTCTCCTTTGAAGCTCAACATACAGTTGAGTTTCAGAGGAGGACAAAGATGGCAGTGATGGGGAATATAAACATCTCTGAACAGAGTATCACAAAATTATGTTTTGCTTTTTTAAAGTTGGTCTTCTCACGCCACAAATCACAGGACATGTCGCTCCCAGAGGAAAAGCAAAGTAAGGACACCTCTGTGCACTTCTAAATGGTAGTGCTCCCTTTACAGGTGGAAGCAAGGAATCGATCGCTTAGTTTCATAGAGAGGATACAGTTTTCTTCGGTTATTATTTATTTTTAGAGCACCATCGATTCCATTGTGCTGTACATGTGAGGAGGTTACATACAAAATACAAGTATAAAATACAGTTGAGAAACAAACAATGGCAGACTTGTACAGAAAGGAGAGAGCCCCTTCTGGGCTTATATTTACCGGTCCATATCTTTTGCCTCCTTTGGGATTTAAAGGAGGCAAGAAGAGAGATGAAGGTATTCCCTAGTGTAAAAAAAAAACTATCCCCAGTAGTTTATTTTAAAAAAAGCTGTGTTTTTCTCACCCTTCCCCGGTCCTGCGCTGAGTTTATGAAGTCGCTGCTTCAGGTGTCTGATTGTCTGCAGTATTGCCATCACGTAGACAGCACTGCAGTTAATCAATGAGTTTATTGGATCGGGTAGAGGCCCAAAGCTCACTGATTGACTGCAGCGCTGTTGACGTGATTTCCGGAGCAGTACACCAGGAGCAGTAGCAAAGACTTAGCACTGGACCTGAAGAGAGTGAGAAAAGCCCTGTATTTTTTTAAAAAAAATCAACTGCACCCGGGGCATAAGGGTTTTCCAAAATCCCCTAAATATTAAAGTCATAATAAAATTCTGCCACAGTGAAAAAATAAAAAAGAAATTTTTTTTTCCTGTTTTTAGTGATACTTTTGTATTTTACAGTTAACATTGTATTTCGTGACAAAACAACAGATTCTTATTCCTTCTACAGGAAGCAAAGCGTTATCCCCTGAGCAGAGTCAAATGAAGGGTCATTAAGACGAGACCTTAAGGGATTGTCCAAGGTTAGAAAAAAGCAATGCACCTTCAAGGGAAGTGCTTTCTTATTCATTTGAATGGAGATTATCTGCAATACTATACTCAATGGGTGGGCGTGGGTGGTCGAAGACTTCTCTCTCACATACATATCTTCCATCATGTGCATCCCAATTCGCTAGACAATTTTAAGTCCTGCCCATAATCTACAAAGGCACACCCACAAACAATTACGGGAACAAAGACTTTACAGGCACATTTACATAGGACTGACCAATTTGCGACCAATTTTTTTTTTTTTTTTTACAAAAAATGGGTGATTGGCGCTAAGCTACTTTCACAGCTAACATGGACTACCATAATATTACCCTATTGGTCTAGATGGTAAAAAGCCTTTCTCTGTAACGATACTCCAGTACATATAAGCTTGCATATAAGATTTGCAGTTTATGGTTGAAAATGTCATAGCCATTTCCCACATTTATAGAAAAATGTCCATACTAGAGATGGGATGTATGCTGCCGAAGGACTTCCCGACTGATGCAGTATATATACGTCAGGGGGCTGTGCACAGCCGATTCTGACACCCGGGACAGTTTATAAGGCATAGGAATGCTCCTGCATCCCTATGATTTATAAGCGATCAGACTGTAGAAAATGAAAATCCCATAGTGGGACAAAGTTAAAAAGTGGAAAAAGTGAAAAAAAAATTGAAAAAAACTAAAAAATTACAAAATAATAATAAAAAAATAAGTGGAAATTTTATGGAAAAAAAAAGTACATATATTCGGAATCGTCACCAAACGACCAGGCCGGAATGACCTGACCTATAAAACTGTCCCACTAGTTAAACCCTTTAGTGAACACCGTAAGAAAATGAATAAAAAACTAGGCAAAAAACGATCCTTGATCATCATGCCGCCGAACAAAAAGTAGAATAAAACGCGATCAAAATGACGAATGTAAATAAAAATGGTATCACTGAAAACGTCATCTTGTGCCTCAAAAAACAAGCCGCCACACAGCTCCATCAGCCGAAAAATAAAAAAGTTATAGCTCTCAGAATAAAGTAATGCAAAAATAATTATTTTTTCTATAAAATCGTTTTTATTGTGTAAAAAGGCCAAAACATAAAAAAAAACAATATAAATGTAGTACTGCTATAATCGTACTGATCCGAAGAATAAAGCGGCCTTATCAATTTTACCACACGCGGAACGACATGAAAAAAAACAATTGCTGGTTTTTGTTCATTCTGCCTCCCAAAAATCAGAACAGAAAGCGATTAAAATATGGTACCAATAAAAAGTCAACTGGTCCCGAAAAAACAAACCCTTACATGACTCTTCTGGCTGAAATAAAGGAAAATTATAGCTCTCAAAATATGGCGACGCAAAAACTCGTTTTTGCAACAAAAAGCGTCTTTTAGTGTGTGACAGCTGCCAAACATAAAAACCCGCTGTAAATCTGGTATTGCTGTAATCGCACCGACCCGAAGAATAAAATCGTCTAATCACTTATACCGCACGAGGAACGGCGTAAAAAAAAATAAAACAATGCTTCACCTGCTGTTGATTTGTTCATTCTGCCTCCCAAAGATCGCAATAAGGCTCGGTTCACATTTATCTTGCGCTCTGTGCTGAGCACTTAGATCGGAGTTTCCGTGTAAATCTCTGAAATAAGTGATTCAGATGGAACCCCGGCGGAAGATTCCCTGTAATGAGGCAGATGGAGGCACTGTATATGCCGTCTGGCCTGTGATCCGGCGGTGTCCATCTTTTTAGGCATGCATAAAAGTTCTGTCGGCCACAGATTTGAGCACATCTGAAAAGGACATCGCTGAACAGAGGCCAGATGGTGTCCAGAGTAACTCTGCTGCCTCATTATAGTGAATGGATCCCTCGGGGGTTTCATCTGAATCACATCATTCGGAGATTTAGATGGAAACCCCAATATAAGTGCTCAGCGTAGAGTGACGGATAAATGTGATCCAAAATGTTATGTAAAATGTTCCCAACAAAAGCTTCAACTCAATCCACAAAAAAGCAAGTCCCCACTCAGGTCCATTATCTGTCAGTGGAAATATAGAGGACTTCCATGTTACTGGTAGCACAAAGCCAGGCACAAAGGCTATGTTCCTCACCCCCAAAAGAAATTCCGCAAATTCTGCGCTCCAAAATCCAAATGCCCCCCTCCCTTCTGAGCTCCAGTGTGGGATTAAACCGCAGTTAGCGTCCACATTTTTGGCATTTCTGTAGCGATGAGAGCCTGCTTAATTTACAGGTGTGTGTCTCCAGAAGCATGAGCTGGGCACAACATACTGGTCACTACAATGGCTGTCTGCAATTTTCATTCAACAACATACACTGCTGCTTATTTCTGGAAAATACCCATGGAGTCATAATCATCACGACACCTGTAGATACATTTCTAAAGGGGTATCATTCCCAAAATGGGGTCACTTGAGGAGGAATTCTCCTATTCTAGGGGCTCTGTGTATGGAGTCTGCATACTATTCTAGAAAAATCTGAGCTCCAGGAGGCAAATAGTGCTTCGTCCCTTCCGAGCCTCGCCGAGTGGCTAAGCAATACTGCCCAGACACATATGGGGTATTTCTACATTCAGCAGAAATTGGGGGACACATTTTGGTGGCAGTTTTACCCATTTCCCAGTGTAAAAATGTAAATCTGGGGCTAAAACAAAATTTTGGTAGCAAAAATGTAATTATTTTTTCCTTCACTGCCTAATGGTATCAAATTCGATGACCCACCTGAGGTGTCAATATGCTCACTGCACCCCTAGATGAACTCATTGAAAGGTGTAGTTTGTAAAATGTGGTCTCTTATGGGGGGATCTACTGTTCTGGCACCTCAGGGGCTCTGCCAATGTGACATGGCACCCTCAAACCAGTTCAGCAAAATCTGAACTCCAATATGGTGCCTCTTCCCTTCCGAGCTTTGTACGGTGCATCAAAAGTAGTTTTGACCACATATGGTGTATCGGCGTACACAAGAAAAATTGCACAACAAATTTTGGGGTCCATTTTATCCTTCTATCCTTGCGAAAATGAAAAAAATTGTGGCTAAAACAACATTTTGTGGGAAAAATGTATTTTTTTCATTTTTCCAGATGCACATTGTAAAATTCTGTGAAGCACCTGTGGGTTGAAGGTGATCACTACACATCTAAATTAATTCCTTGAGGGGTCTAGCTTCCAAAATGGGGCCATTTGAGGGAGTTTTCCACTGTTTAGGCACATCAGAGGCTCTTCAAACGCGATATGACACCCACAGATTATTCCATCAAAGTCTGCATTCCAAAATGTCACTCCTTCCTTTCTGAGCCCTGCCGTGTGCCCAAATAATAGCGTTCCCCCTCATATGGATTATCTACGTACTCAGGAGAAATTGCACAACAAATTTTGGGGTCCATTTTCTCCTGTTACCCCTTTGAAAATAAAGAAATTGGGGCTAAAAAACATTTTTGTGGGAAAAATGGATTTTTTTTTTTCACGGTTCTACGTTATAAACTTCTGTGAAGCTCCTGGGGGATCAAGGTGCTCACCACACATCTACATAAGTTCTCTGAGGGGTCAAGTTTCCAAAATGTTGTCACTTGTGGGGGGTTTCCACTGTTTAGGCACATCAGGGGCTCTCCAAACACGACATGGCGTCCGCTAATTAGTCCAGCAAATTTTACATTCAAAAAGTCAAATGGCGCTCCTTCCCTTCCGAGCCCTGCCGTGCGCCTAAACAGTTGTTTTCCCCCACATATGGGGTATCGGCGTGCTCAGGGAAAACTGCACAACAAATTTTGGGGTCATTTTTTCCTGTTACCCATGCAAAAATAAAAAAAATTGGGTCTAAAGTAAAATTTTTGTGGAAAAAAAGTTAAACGTTCATTGTTCTCTTCAACATTCCAAAAATTTCCTGTGAAGCACCTAAAGGGTTAGTAAACTTCTTGAATGTGGTTTTGAGCACCTTGAGGGCTGCAGTTTTTAGCATAGTGTCACTTTTGGGTATTTTCTGTCATAATGGCACCTCAAAAACACTTCAAATGTGATGTGGTCCCTAAAAAAAATGGTTTTGTAAATTTTGTTGGAAAAATGAGAAATCATTGGTCAACTTTTAACCCTTATAACTTCCTAACAAAAAAAAAATTCCGCTGATGTAAAGTAGACATGTGAGAAATGTTATTTATTAACTATTTTGTGTGACATATCTCTTTAATTTAAGGTCATGAAAATTCAAAGTTTAAATATTGTAACATTTTCAACATTTTTCGCCAAATTTCCAATTTTTTCACAAATAAACGCAAGTGATATCGAAGAAATTTTACCACTATCATGAAGTACAATATGTCACGAAAAAATATATCTCAGAATCAGTTGGATCCGTTGAAGAGTTCCAGAGTTATTACCTCATAAAAGTTAGCTATGTCGCTAACCCCCATGTGCAGGGCATTGCAGCAGCTTAGGTATCCATGGTTATGACCACTAACAACTAACTGTCACTATATGAGTGGTCATAACCATGGATACCTAAGCTACTGCAATGCCCTGCACATGGGGTAAGTGACATAGCTAATCAGAAGAACTGTGAACATTTCTAATTGGAGGTATTTGCTAATACTATTATTATTACACCTACTACATATTGGGATAGGATCTTGGAGACGGGACTACCTCTTTAACTACAGTTCAGTTTTTAGCTAAATAATTCCTTAAGTTTGGTTGCCATGTATTTTGCATGTTTTCTAAAAATATACTGTATATATTATAGAAATGACAGAAAAGTCTAAAGATCTGAGTTGCGAGGATAAAAAAAAATTATACAGTCTTTGTTCAAAAAAAAAAAAAAAAGGGGGAAAATGAATGGCGGCTCGTTCTGCCAGACGTGCTCATTAAATTCCATGCATCTGTTTTACAGCTTCTCTGACCACCAACACAGGCAGACGGTTTCACCAATTGCTTGGAATAACGTCCATGGCAAATTCTGGGGAAAATCCCTGCTTAGTCACACTACGAGGTTAGTCATGGAAAATTAACTATCCTAATAACAGGCATGTTGTGCCGCGTGGAGACCCAAATGGCAATTATTTTACACATGCTGAACGAAAGAGGAAAAAAAAAGTTGCAGTAAACTCTGAAGAGTGTATCCATGTAGATTGTTCTCCTTCTCTATCTTCTCTATAATGGAAGCACCTTTAATGGTACTAACACTTTAATGGCCGAAGTATGTTTCCACTTAAGTAATCACTGTCATTTCAACAAACATATCATACCTGAATAGAAGAAGCAATAATAAGAACCTTGTAATAATCTTTTCAGAGAAATTAGCTTCTTTCTCCACATACGAGCCACTTATCCTCCTCATGCACTCATCATTTAGTCTGAATAGTAAGTAAAATGTGTCAGATTACCGCTGCCTATTTGGAGAGAGGAGGCAGAGAAGAAATGAGCGAGAGTGAGAGGCGACTTCTAGAAAGCATTCTCACTCAACTCAGAGCTGGATTCACCTCTACACTGCTCAGTACTGCTGGATAAGGGCTTCCATACAGACAGGAGAGCAGGAATCCCTCATGTGTGTTTGTGTGCTGTGTAATGGAGACATCATAGCAGACCGTTTTCACCCACTAGCTCAGGGACAACTGAAAATTAGAGATCGAGGCTGCAGAGGGGAACACTGGTAAAAATTGGAAGATACAAGTGATATTATGACCAGAAATAGTGTTATTCGTCATATAAGTGAAAACACCTAAAACTACATACAGTACATTCAAGAAGTTGTCCACTACTTGGACAACGCCTTCTCATACCTCACGCTTGGCCCCGATAAAATAAAAAATCTTATACTCCCATCCCGTGCGGGCACCGTTCCAGTAGTGTCGGAAATCGAACATCAAGAAGAATTGAGAGATCAGCTGCAGCTGTGACTTACTGGCGGGGCCAGTGACGCCAGCGCTGATTGGGCGCCAGGGTCACGTGTCACAACAACCGCACGAGAGCCCCGGGAACACGAGTGCCGACACTACTGGAACGGCGCCGGCACGGGAGGTGGGTATAAGATTTTTTATTTTATCTGCGCCAAACATTTAGATCAAGAAGGGGTTGTCCTAGAAGTGGACAACCCTTTTAAGGTCTGGACTACTGAAAGCGTGTAGACTGTTGAAATATAGTACTCCTCTCGGTCTATAAAACCTTGACGTTATACTTTGTTTTGTTTTGTTTTTTTTAACAAACTTTCAAAATGATTTTGGTTATTTTTCATTTTATGTTTTTGTAAGGTTTATATTATGAAATCATATTTTAAAAGATCCAAATTAGAGAGATCTGGGATACAAGAAAAAAAATGCACACGGGTCAAATTTTTCTTTTTTTTTTTTGCAGAAAATTTCCCCAGTCTTGGTGACACTTTGTTACCTTGCCAAAATCATTTCAAAAAGGCATCTACATTCCGAGAACTCGCGCCGAACAATATATTACAAAGTTCTAAGAGTACAAATATCTTTTTGTTTCTATATAGCAATCTTTCACAGTTTATAAATCTCCGAATGAAACACAAGCCCTGAAATAATGAGACGTTTTCCCCTCCCGAGATCCTCGGCAGTCCGCTTAGATTTTAGATGTCGCACGAGTTAGATTTAAGAGCATTTCGGCAAATCCAAGACGTTTTTTTGTTTGATTTATATTGTTAATGACACATTATGGATTATTTCTCTAATAGCATAAAACCTAAATGTATGGAATTACTAAACTTCGAGGAGGAGGAAGAAAAGAAAAAAAAAAATAGTGCAGCCCCCCCGGGGGTACAGACTATTTACTATTATATGTCTGATATACAATGTGTTGCCACACTGATTACTATGTAGTGTTGGATCTCAACCCAACTATGCTCAATCAGCCATGTTTAGCAGTTGGCACGCCGCGCCGAAAAGGATGTTATAAGCTACCAGGCTTCATGCTGAACATCCATTCATCAACGAAGTGGTTTAACAAGAAAAGCATCAAAGCGCTACAACCCTCCTCATCAGTGCCGCACATGAATAAAGACCCTATAAAAATCAGATGTGGAGACCAAACCCCTGTAATAAGCGTAGGCTAGAAGATTTACGTACAAGATTCCAGACCCTACTTAGTATAAGTTACTCTCGTATCGTATGTCTGAAGCAGAAAAAGATGAATATGGATATGTTTTATACTGAAAATAAAATTTTAACATTCCGTATAAATTCTGGGGAGTTTTCGACAAGCTTCCATTTATAGTTCTATTCCTTAGGATAGGAAATCAGTGATTGATTGAGGTGATCCAACTTCTTGACAGCAGAATGAAGTGGCAGCAACTTGAGGAAGGTGGCGCTTCAAGAAGTACGTGAGATGGCACCATCCATACTTATGTGGCTGAAGGTCAGACCACCCAAGAGAACCGGCGAAGATGGGCCCAGACACAGCCACATCTCTGAATCAAGGTCTGCAGATAGATGGGGTTCAATAATTGGAGCCAAATCTATTAAACATTGATGTCTTGATAATTACCGGCGGTGGAAAACAGAATGTTAAGTAGTATGACGAATAAGAATATTTCTGACATTTTTATTTTAGGCATTATTAAAGGGAATCGGTCAGCAGTTTTTTGCTATTTAATCTTCTGACAGCTGCATGATGTAGGGACAGAGAGCCTGCTTCCAAGGATATGTTACTTATTAGGCTGTGTGTTGTAGTTTCAATACAATCAGTGCAGGAGATTATCAATGCAGGACTAGGTGACATGTGCACAGCAGTCAGGCTAATCTGAGTAACCCCGCCCCACACCACTGATTGGCAGCTTACTGACAGTGTACACAGGAAGCTGCCAATCAGGGGTGTGGGCGGGGTTGTATACCGCTAAGCATTCTGACCATTGCGAAATCTACAACAGTTAAAACAGGGATTCTATCAAAACTGTACCAAGCAGCCCAGTAAGTGACACATCCCTGGAATCAGGCTCTCTTGCTCTATAGTATGCTGCTCTCAGATTAAAGCGCAAAATCCTGTTGACAGATTCCCTTTAATAAATTTGAAATGTTAAACAGCTTATAAGTTTGTTTTTTTTGTATCAAAGGCATTTTTCTAATGCCATAAAGTGATGTCACATTGCTAGGATATGGCAGTAGTTTATGATTGGTGAAGGTCTGACCTAAGGGACCCCCACCAATCCTGAGAATGAAGGGGAAAATTCCTGGCATAGCGCTGTAATCCCTTTTGCGGTTTTTAATTTGAACCCCGGCCCCAGGCCACCAAGCTATATAGGAATCTGCAGAGTGGTTGGAAAGAGGCTGGTAACCGCTCTTTGCACAGATGGGTGGCTCGGAGTGGCACTGTGCAGGGAAAAATTGGAAAGGGAAGCGATGCTCCACTGGCTCCACAGCCACTATATTCTCAGGATCAGTGCGAGTCCCAGAGGTCAGACCCAGCAAGTACCGGGGCCTAGTGCTCCTGGTTATTAGTATACTGCACACATGGAGCGGGCTCAGGTTAAGTGTGTCTGATGTGATTGGAGCTAGTGATGATTGAAGCAGTTAAATCCCTTAAATGCCGCTGTCAACTAACACAGTGGCTTTTAAGATGTTAGAAATGGGAGGGACCCTTCTGACGCCCATTGCGTCCCCTCCCCCAACAACACGATTGCAGGGTTCTGAGGTCACTGGCATCAGCCATGTATGAAGCCAATATCTGATATTGTGCAACTGTCTGAAGTAATAAAATATTACAATAGTTATGCCAAAAAGTGAACGCTGAATAAAAGGAGGATCGAAATTCGCCTTCCAAAAAAAAAATGAAGCCAGAAGATCAAAAAGTATTGTGAAACCCAAAACTGCAATTATAAAATCAACAGCTCCCACCACAAAAAAAAGAATCTCATACAACTCTATCAACCCAAAAATAATGAAGAAAAAAAATCCCTCCCTGATCATAAAGTGGTTGGAGATGGGAAAGGAAATCCCCTTTACCGTGTGTTCCAATCCCACAGTCAGATAGTCACAAAAATTATCCTTAAACACCAAAGGGCGTGCAGATGAATTTCTACCACCTTTTCCCGGGAATTACGAAAAAAATCTTCTCAATTCTTTTTCCCCATTGTATATTACTGATCAATTTTCAAAAAGTTTGCCGTGGAGTTTTCAAAAATTATTATATAACCATGTACTAATGTGCTTGCCATCTGTGTGTGTGCGCCTCTTTTTGAAGTTCAGGGGGGAGTTTTGTTCCTATTATACGAATAGTGGAATTTCTTGAGACATACAGTCCTCAAAAATGAAATTGCAACACCAGGAAGAAAAAGTGGTGTAATTATGGAAATCAGAGGATGGAGACATGTTACTGATATGCAAATGATGAAGAAAATGGAAGCAGCATTTTTAAAAGCTCTCTACTTATTCAAGTCTGGAGTATGAGTGACACACACAGTCTCGGCCGCTATCAGTGACATAATCAATGGTTGTCTGAGGAATGTTCTGAATTTATTTGGGAAAATCATCAAGATCTGATGCTGGCATCTCCCTCTGCATTTGCCAACCAATGACGTCCTAGATGTGCTTGATGATAGACAAGTCCAGAAACACGGAAGGCCATGGTAGCATGTTGAGGCTACACGAGCGTTATGTTGAAAAATGACTCACTTTGGAGAAGTGACCATACTACTGGTTCCACAATTGATCCATTTTGTACTGCAAGTGAAATTAGACATCACATTCCAAGGCTAACAACCATCAAACAGTGTCTACACAGACCATCAGAAGGCGATTGCACAACATTGGTCTACCAACAGACGTCCCACTACAGGTGCTCCATTGACCTCACACCATAGCTCTCAAAGGCCATCAAAGTGCAGAGCAAGGCTGGAATGGAGGTCTATATTCTTCATCAATGACTCCCGCTTTTGGAGATTAGTTTGGAGACCATATGGTAAACGCCATGAAGAGGCCTTCGTGAGAGAATATCACGCCGCTCCTACTTCCGGATTATGGTGTGGGGTGGCATAATGTATGGTAACTGGACCCCTTTAGACTTTATTCTAGATACACTAACAGCTCCACAATTCATTGATTTGGTGGTGGAACCAGTGGTAACACCATTTCTTTAAAGTGTCCCAGGAGACATTTTTTAAAACAGCAATGCCAGAATGCATGTTGCTCGTGCTACTGTGAAGAGCCTGTGTGCTCTAAATGTCCATCCCATTGGATTGCTACTTCCAATAGGTGGCACTAGAGTTTTAGCTCTCTTCCAGTCTGAAGAGACAATTTGCATATTTCCCAGAGGAGCATTGCGGCTTAAAAAGTCTCCTCACGTTGATGTGCATAACATGTCGCTCTCCAAAAGGAGAAATGTTACTTCTAAGATACCGGTCAGATGCCTCTCACCCAGCCAAACCAGATCTCACACTTTGCACTGACGAGGAGCAATACCCCGAAACACAGTGTCTGGAAATTAAGTTTCTGGTCTTGGCTTTTATGGTAAGTCATGTGACAAGGCTGGTTAAGGGTCAATATTGACTTTTAGGATTGCTACTTTCAATAGGTGGCACTAGAGTTCTAGTTCTCTTCCTCTCTGAAGAGACAATTTGCATCCATCCCATCGAGCACATCTGGGACGGCAGTGGTCTGCAATTGAACAAGGAGCTGCCAGATGCGGATCTTGATGATTTGCTCAAGAATATTCCTCAGAAAACCATTAATAACCTCACTGATAGCAGCCGAGGGGGTAAGTGTGGGTATTTCTGCACGTAGCGCTCATACTCCATACTGAATAAATCGAGATGTTTTGAAAATTTTGCTTCCATTTCTTCATCATTTACAGATCAGTAGCATGTCTATCCATCTTGTGACTCCCATTATTCCACTTTTCCTTCATGGTGTTACAATTTCAATATTGAGGCGTCTATTTAATGTAAACTGAAGAGCGAGTCTTAAGAAATTGGTGGCACTATGCGGGTTTTTACGACTTAAGTGTCACCACAATTTTTTTTTGTTCTTGGAAACTTCCATTAGCGATGGCTGTACCAGCGGAAGGAGGTATAAAAAGATGCCACAACCGGTCCAGAACAACTTGTGATTTCATATTCTTTTCGGACATTGCTGAGCTTTCGGAAACATTCTTTACATTGACTTCTGTACAATCGTCTCAAAAATAGCCAAGAAAGTAGCAAAGAATTTTTAACTGAATGACGATTGGCACCAAAAATACACAAAGTATATCCTGCTTTAATTAAAGAGTCTGCATTTTGCTGGCTCCTAAATGAGCCATTGTACGAAGCATTAAGGCACTAAAACCTACATTTACTAGATTTATACTAATGCAACATCCAAGTGTTGGAAGTACAGTGGAAATCACTTAAAGGATTAGCTGCTAAGGTAATAAAATATATAAAAATGCATGCAAATTGCGAGAGCCAAGGCTGACGATAAAATACGGGCTGCAAAATACTGCTAACCCAAAATAGAAAATAATCACATATACACATATCGTTTTCATACATCGTTAAAGTCCAATACTTAGAGATCTGAAGTTCCAGAGTAGTTTAATAGCGGTACATGATGAGGGTTGTTGTGGCCAACGTAACGTACAACCCAGCAAAATATTGAGAGCACGAAAAAAAAGTGTCCAAAAATGTTGCACTGGATTCACCCTCTTGTTAAATATATTCTTGTTTTGTCAACAGAATTCACACTACAAAAATTAAAAGAGATCTCTTTGACCAGATGAGGCTGGAGTAATTACTTTGAAAATCTTGGTCAGAGCAGCAGGAAAAAATTTTTTTTCTTAATGTTTTCATGTTAAAATGCTCATCTGAATTACAAGAGGGGAAATATTTCAAAGGAGATCTATAAAATTAAAAAAATGTAAATACCCCAGAATTTTGGAGCATTCTACTTATGGAAACTGCTCCAGGTCTCTCATACGCGAAGGCGCCTTCTCCCAACAGCAATTTTAAGATCTCTCCACAGGTGTTCAAGGGGATTTAGATCCAGACTCATGGCTGCCTCTTCAGAACTCTCCGGCACTTTGCTTCCATCCATTTCTGGGGGATTCTTGAAGAATGTTTGGGGTCATTGTCCTGCTAGAAGACCAATGACCTAGGACAAAAACCCAGCTTTCTGACACTGGCCACTGCATTGCCACCCAAAATCCTTAGGTAATTTTCAGATTTCATGATGGCTTGCACACAATCAAAACACCCAGTGCCAAATGCAGCTAAACAACCCAAAACATTTTTGAACCTCCACCATATTTGACTGCAGGTATTTTGTTCTTTTCTTTGTAGGCCTCATTCAGTTTTCGTTAAACAGTAGAATGATGTGCTTTACCAAAAAACTCTATCTTGATCTCATCTGTCCACAAGACTCTTTCCCAGAAGGATTTTGGCTTACTCATGTACATTTTGGCAAACTGCAGTCTAGCTTTTTTATATCTGTGTCAGCAGTGGCGTCTTCCTGCGTCTCCTGCCATAGCGTTTCATTTCATTCAAATGTCGACGGATAGTTCATACTGACACTGATGCACCCTGAGCCTGCAGGACAGCTTGAATTTCTTTGGAACTTGATTGGAGCTGCTTATCCACCATCCAGACTATCTTGCGTTGCACCCTTTCATCAATTTTTCTCTGTCGTCCACGTCCAGGGATTTTAGCTACAGTGTCATGGGTTGTAAATTTCTTGATTATGTTGCGCACCGTGGACAAAGGAACATCAAGATCTATGAAGATGGAGTTGTAACCTCGAGATTGTTGATATTTTTCAACACTTTTGGTTCTCTTCTCTTTCTGTCCTCCATGCTTACTGTGGCACACAGACACACAATGCAAAGATTGTGTCAATTTCTCCCCATTTTATCTGGTGTCAGGTGTGATTTTCATATTGCCCACACCTGTTACTTGCCGCAGGAGAGTTTGGACAAGCATCACATGCTTAAAACAAAGTTGTTTACACACAATTTTGGAAAGGTGCCAACAATTTTGTCTGGCCCATTTTTGGGATTGTGTGTGAAATTATGTCCAATTTGCCTTTTTTTCTTCAGTTTTTTTGAGTTACTCCAATGCACACAAAGGAAATAAACATTTGTATAACAAAATTTGTATAATTACAATAATTTTCTGGTATTTCTTTACTTACGTATACCTATCTATATACATGCATATATGCCCTATGTATGTATACAGTGGAAAAAATAAGTATTTGTACACGGCCGATTTTGCAAGTTTTCCCACCTACAAAGAATGGAGAGGTCTGTAATTCTTATCATAGGTACACTTCAACTGTGAGAGACAGAATCTAAAAATACAAACCAAAAATCACATTGTATAAGTTTTAAATAATTGGTTTGCATTTTATTGCATGAAATAAGTGTTTGATCATCAGCCAACCAGCAAGAATTCTGGTTCTCACAGACCTGTTAGTTTTTCTTTAAGAAGCCCTCCTACTCTGCACTCATTACCTATATTAACTGCACCTGTTTGAACTCGTTACCTGTATAAAAGACACCTGTCCACACACTCAATCACACTCTAACCTCTCCACCATGGCCAATACCAAAGAGCTCTCTAAGGACACCAGGGACAAAATTGTAGACCTGCACAAGGCTGGGACAATAGGCAAGCAGCTTGTTGAGAAGGCAAATATATAATATATATACATACACACACATCCATATATAATATATATTGTAGTTGTCTTTTTTTAAAGCAGTAAGATATATAAGTGCTATGTCGATTTTCATTTGTCCCAATTCTTCAGACCGCAAAGTAAGAGCACCATGCAAATTTTACCGCACAGTGAAAAACCAAAATCCATTAAAGGCACAAAAAAAAAACCAACCATATTTTTTAGTCTACTGGTTAAGTAAATTAAATGATGCCATTCAAAACTACAACTCAACCTGCAAAAACGAGACCCCCGTATGGAAATTTCAAAGAAAAAATAAAAAGTCAAGGGGCTTTGCGAAGAAGAGAAGGAAAAAGCGAAAGTGGAAAAAAAAAATTAAAATTAGTTGCTCCAAAAATGTGCCATTTATGGGTTATATGAATTAATAGATAATAATGAAGGTTCGAGGAAAGACAATTTTATGTTTCTTTTTTATAGGATTATTGTATGAAAAGAAATGGGATTAGAGAAGAAGTTAGAAACAGTTGCCCATTTTTTAGGTCCCGATGTGAGATGGCTCTTAGGATTTCTGCTCATTTAGGCTCACGATATCGTCCTTATTTTATACTGTTGAACATTTTATAAAACGAGGAGGAAGCATGGACACAGCGTAGCGGTATTATATCATGGCGAGCACTCCTCGTACACATGGCTGCTGTACAATGCTTTGTAAGTGAATCCACACCACAACAAAAACACATCCCGTCCGAGTCGCGCTGACGTCAGAACTGTGAGTTTATCATCTGTTCTGAACGTCCCGTTACGGTTTTTGGCCCCGGGGCGAAGTGGAACGCGAAGTATCTGCAATCGTCCAAAACCAAGATTACCACACTCCTTCAAGGTAATTGATATGTAAAAGAAAAGTAATGATTTAAACATATTCCTGGGTTGTAAAACACTTTAGCGTGTTGTTTTTTTTTAAATTCTGAAAATAGATCGGAGACCAGACGGAATCTACAGGAACATCGAGCAGTTTAACTCCTCATATGATGCTGTTAAAAGTGACAGTGTAACATGAAGAATTTGACAGAGGGAGAACGCTCCATCTGTCAGCCCATTGGCAACCCTGCAGGGGTGCATATAGGTTGTTGTTGCAACCAGGGCTGGAGAATGAACTCCTAGACAGCCCAATCAGATCCTGCCAGAGGCCACCTGTCAATCAAACACTGACAGGCTAGTTAACCCTCTGCACTACACCAGTAGTGTAGTGCGTTAACAATACGATCATAAGATCATTTGTTACTCCTTGGGAGAATATTAAAATATATATATTTTTTAAGGGTTTAAAAAATATAAATTAAAAGACGCCCTCCCCAAAATTTTCCAAAATTAAAAAAAAAAGTGTTCAATCTAGAAAAATAAAAATCCCTTAAAACAACGCACATATATAAAACAATACAATTATTAATCCTGCATGATGACGGACGCAAAAGAACAACCGAAAAACAATGTCTTCTTTCATTCCCTCATGCAAAATAATAAAAAAAAAGAAAATGATCAAAAAATAGTACATATCCAAAAATGGTATTAATAAACACGACAGATTATTACGTGCAAAAAAAAAAAAAAAATTCAATAAAAAATTGTAAGTATCGAAAAATAGCACCAGTGAAAAATACAGCTTGTCCCAGAAAAAATAAGCCCTCTTACAAGTCTGTCTACGAAAAAAGAAGGTATAGGTGTCGTAATAGGAGGACCCCTCACACCCAAAAAAATGTTTTTTGTGTAAAAATATTGAAACACAAAAATCTGCATAAGATGTGTATTGCCATTATTATTATTATTATTATTATTATTATTATTTAATTTGAAACCAACATTGATTCCTTGGTGCTGTACATGTGACGAGGGTTTACATATAACAGTCTGGTGCAGAGGGGAGTTGACCCGACTGTCACAGGCTTACAGTCTACATCTGAAGCATTTTCACTTTGGAAAACCTGGGGGCTCCATTGATGTCTTAAAGGGAATCTGTCAGCAGGTTTTTGCTATTTAATCTGAGAGCAGCATGAGGTAGGGGCAGATACTCCAATTCCAGAGATGTGTCACTTACTGAGCTGCTTGCTGTGGTTTCAATACAATCAGTGTTTTATCAGCAGGAGATCATTAGAGGACTAAGTGTCACGTGCCAGGCAGTCAGGCTGATGTGTGTAACCCCGCCCCTAACACTGATGGGCTCCTTGCTAACAGTGGAGCTGCCAATCGGTGTTGTGGGCGGGGTTACACACAGCTCAGCATTCAGCAGAGAAAACAGGGATTCTATCAATACTGTACCAAGCAGCCCAGTTAGTGACACATTGCTGGAATCAGGGTGTCTGCCCCTACATCATGGCGCTCTCAGATTACATAGCAAAAATGTGCTGACAGATTCCCTTTAAAGAAACCGTGTGCACATGCCTAAATACTTCATGACATAACTAATGACTTTAAGGTTTTCATATTACAGTCTGCGATATATTCCACAGCAGCATTCACAATTCTGCCGGCTGCAAAGTTTGTCAACACACTTTTCCTTGGAGTTCCTATGCCACAATCCCTTCTTCTCCATTGCCTTCGGGGATAGCTGTGATAGATAGATAGATAGATAGATAATAGATAATAGATAGATAGATAATAGATAGATGATAGATAGATAGATGATAGATAGATGATAGATAGATGATAGATAGATAGATGATAGATGAATAGACAGACAGATAGATAGATGATAGATAATAGATAGATGATAGATAATAGATGATAGATAGATAATAGTTGATAGATGGATAGATAGATGGATAATAGATAGATAGATGATAGATAGATAGATAGATAGATGATAGATAGATAGATGATAGATAGATAGATGATAGATAGATGATAGATAGATAATAGATAGATAATAGATAATAGATAGATGATAGATAGATAATAGATAGATAATAGATAGATAGATGATAGATAGATAATAGATAGATAGATACATAGATATATAAATAGATAGATGATAGATAATAGATAGATAATAGATAGATGATAGATAGATGATAGATAGATGATAGATAGATGATAGATAATAGATAGATAATAGATAGTCTATGCTAAATTTATTGCCTATGGGACTGCATAGCACAGTGCTTGGCTATTACCATCAGTCCCATAGACAGTGAATGGTGCGGAGGCCGAGCATACTCCATTCAAGAAGGATTGAACCGTTATACAACCTGGTTCTTGGGATCTCTGGGGGTCCTGGCAGTTGGACTCCCAGCGGCAGCATATTATTGTGAATAACACGTTAATACTCATCTTAACAGTCAACTGGAAATATTTTTTTCCTCTAGAATAGGGCAACTAAATAATCCTTTACGAAAGCTGAACGCATCAGTACATTCCCAACAGAATGAAAATCAAGGACCAGAAGATGCAATAGGATGAGCTAAGCATTCTGTACAAGAATCCATGAACTACAACGTCCTCTGTTACATAATGAGTCTGACCAGCAGAGGGCAGAGCTGTCAGTCCAGTGGAGAACTATTGCTCCGGTGGGGGAGTAATGAAGAAGGTTAATGCACCCGCCATAATGCAATTCCAACCTCACTTTTATTGTTGTCCTCTAACATTAAGATGCTATTCTGGGTTCCTTACAGTTGAGAAATTCCCTTTACGATCTATTTGTCAGATTCATGTATACCAGACATAATACTTAAAGAATAACTTTCCTTTCCACAAATCCTCAATAAATGTGTGGTCTTGCAGTTTTTTACCCCAACAACAAGGAGAAACTAGTTTTGGTTTTGTAACTGACCATTCATTCTCATTCAGTGAACAATTCTTCTTAATCAGTATTCTGTCAGCACTATAAGTGCAGGAACTTCCTTTCTCTCACTTCCCATTATGCACTGCTTGCTTCTGCCATTGTGCAATGGTTGGCCTCCTCTGCACTGAAAAGCATGCCTTTCCGTTATGCTGCTATACAGTTTGACAGACAGGTGTCACACCAGGTGTTAGTGCAACACAGAGGGAAAAGGGAAAGGGAGCCCAGACACTATGGAAAGAGGGAAGTGGAGACCTCCTAGTCTGGTCTAGCGTCACCCTGTCTCAACTACCATCCCTATATTGCCTCTTCAGCAATCAACGTACGCGTGCCTCGCCCTACACTCCCTGGCGTATGGCTACAGCTAGAGATGGAAGGAGATGAGCCCCTGTCAACCTCCACTAAACACTATAGACAACAACGGAAGACAAAACAGGGGGAAATTGCTTAGCTATAGACGACTCCAAATATGCACACGGCCCCAAGCTCCAGAAAGGACGAAGTACTGCTCCTGCTAAGCATCACAAGTAGAAATGAATATAGCTGGCAACTCCCTCTCAGACACACCAGGTATATATACACCCAGGCCAGAGAGCTAATTAGCAAGAGGGAGGAGCTGCTCGGTTCTAAAGATAGCCTCTTACCTAAGGAGCTGTCTGCAATGCCAAACGTAGAAATATCCTGTAACCCACTGCAGGGCGACTGTCTGTCACATCTGACACACCCGTGACAACAGGAGAGCAGGAGCAAAGAGACAAAACCCATCCCCTCACTTCCTGCAGAGAGACAAAGACAAGCCCCCACTTCCTGTAGAGATATAGAAAGACACGCCCCCATTTCCTGTAGAGACAAAGACACGCCCCCACTTCCTGTAGAAAGACAGACATGCCACCATTTCCTGTAGAGACAAAGACACGCCCCCGTTACCTGTAGAGACAAAGACACGCCCCTTTACCAGTAGAGACAAAGACACGCCCCCATTACCTGTAGAGACAAAGACACGCCCCCATTACCTGTAATCCATCTCATAGTCCATCCTGCTAGAGGCAGGTTTACACTTAACAGGAAATGGGATGGGTGAGTATTTCTCACCTAGGCTGGAGGGCACACACTTTTTCAGGGGGAGAGTGTAGAATATTTTGTGTATTTTTACCTTCAGGGGGCAAAGCGTGTGGGACTATTGAATGAGGCAAAATGAGTTGCACTGGTTTTTTGAGAAGGTACATTGTGCAGAACAATTAGCATAGAAATTAAATTGGAGGAAAATTATAATGAGGTGACACAGTGAGGAGCAGCTTTTGTTTCAAGGGGGCACAGTGTATGGCAGTTTTCTTTTCAGGGGCACAGTGTATTGCAGTTTTCTTCTCAGGGGGCACAGTGTATGGCAGTTTTCTTTTTAGGGGCACAGTGCATGGCAGTTTTCTTTTCAGGGGCACAGTGTATGGCAGTTTTCTTTTCAGGGAGCACAGTGTATGGCAGTTTTCTTTTCAGGGAGCACAGTGTATGGCAGTTTTCTTTTCAGGGGCACAGTGTATGGCAGTTTTCTTTTCAGGGGGCACAGTGTATGGCAGTTTTCTTTTCAGGGGCACAGTGTATGGCAGTTTTGTTTTCAGGGGGCACAGTGTATGGGAGTTTTTTTTTCAGGGGCACAGTGTATTGCAGTTTTCTTTTCAGGGGCACAGTGTATTGCAGTTTTCTTCTCAGGGGGCACAGTGTATGGCAGTTTTCTTCTCAGGTGGCACAGTGTATTGCAGTTTTCTTTTCAGGGGGCACAGTGTATGGCAGTTTTCTTCTCAGGGTGCACAGTGTATGGCAGTTTTGTTTTCAGGGGGCACAGTGTATGGGAGTTTTGTTTTCAGGGGGCACAGTGTATGGGAGTTTTGCTTTCAGGGGGCACAGTGTATGGGAGTTTTCTTTTCAGGGGCACAGTGTATGGCAGTTCTCTTTTCAGGGGCACAGTGTATTGCAGTTTTCTTCTCAGGGGGCACAGTGTATGACAGTTTTCTTCTCAGGGGGCACAGTGTATTGCAGTTTTCTTCTCAGGGTGCACAGTGTATTGCAGTTTTCTTCTCAGGGTGCACAGTGTATGGCAGTTTTGTTTTCAGGGTGCACAGTGTATGGCAGTTTTGTTTTCAGGGTGCACAGTGTATGGCAGTTTTGTTTTCAGGGTGCACAGTGTATGGGAGTTTTGTTTTCAGGGGGCACAGTGTATGGGAGTTTTGTTTTCAGGGGTCACAGTGTATGGGAGTTTTCTTTTCAGGGGCACAGTGTATGGCATTTCTCTTTTCAGGGGCACAGTGTATTGCAGTTTTCTTCTCAGGGGGCACAGTGTATGACAGTTTTGTTTTCAGGGTGCACAGTGTATGGCAGTTTTGTTTTCAGGGTGCACAGTGTATGGCAGTTTTGTTTTCAGGGTGCACAGTGTATGGGAGTTTTGTTTTCAGGGTGCACAGTGTATGGCAGTTTTCTTCTCAGGGGCACAGTGTATGGCAGTTTTCTTCTCAGGGGGCACAGTGTATTGCAGTTTTCTTTTCAGAGGCACAGTGTATGGCAGTTTTCTTCTCAGGGTGCACAGTGTATGGCAGTTTTGTTTTCGGGGGGCACAGTGTATGGCAGTTTTCTTCTCAGGGGGCACAGTGTATGGCAGTTTTCTTTTCAGGGGGCACAGTGTATGGCCGTTTTCTTCTCAGGGGGCACAGTGTATGGCAGTTTTCTTCTCAGGGGGCACAGTGTATTGCAGTTTTCTTTTCAGGGGGCACAGTGTATGGCCGTTTTCTTCTCAGGGGGCACAGTGTATTGCAGTTTTCTTTTCAGGGGCACAGTGTATTGCAGTTTTCTTCTCAGGGGGCACAGTGTATGGCAGTTTTATTTTGCATAGTGTGCTTCCCTGCACTCTCAATAGGAAAAATTAGGTAAAAAAAATTTGAATCCCACTTTTGATTACAGTGTGAGAGTTTATAAAAGGAACTTTACCTCCATTCTTTCTTGCTTAACTTCATCAATCTCGTCGTCTTCCATCAGGGCTAGCAGCTCTCCCGTCTGGTCAATGGAGTTCAGGAAGTCCTGGGCTAGCTTCTGCCGCTTGTTGGCATTATTGTTAGCGGCCAGCTTCTCTGCACAACACAGAGGGAAAGACACAGGTTATTCTTCAAGTGATACTAGAACGGCTGTAAAAATATGCCATGAAAGTCTAACTAATCCACGCTGCAGTCCTAGTCTACCTATCATAGCAAAAGGTGTATGCTAAACCACCGATCCTGTATCGAGGGTCCTAATGGTTGAACCCCTTCGATTTAGAATTTATCACTCATCCAGTGCCTGTACCAACTCTTACCGAGCCATGAACTTAGTTGAGGACCCCAATTTCTCTCAAACCATATTTAATATATTATCAAGACCCTCAACAGGCTGTAATTCACATCACAACCACTGGATGGCCACATCTAGATATATATCAGAGACATCTCCTGACAGAGTATCACAAAATCATGTCTTTTTAAAGCTGGTCGTCTCAAGTCAAAATTAAAAGGTAAGGAAGGACACATCTGTAGGTGACAAATGCTTCCGGCTACCTTTTTAATGAGTAGCCGCCATTTTTATTTTTATTCAATAAATCAACAGCACATGTAAAAAAAAAAAAAGATAACACTGAATACAGTAAGCTCTTAAAGAGTACCAGTCACCAGGTCAGAAGTGGACATTTTTTTTACTCATTTTTATTCCTGCTACGCCCTTAATTATTACCTTTTTGTTTGCTTTTTAAATATGCCATACGTTTCCAAAAATTTACTTTTTAGTGTTCATTTTTATGGTCTTTACTAAAGGAGTGAAGCTTACAAGACTCCTCGGGGGCGTGTCTTTAGGCTGCTCTGCATACGTACACTGTAAGCCACACCCCCTAGGTACAGATAAATAATAGCGCTAAATAAAACGCCCCATCACTCTAGAACTTTACGACGGATTTAAAAAAAGAAACGGAATACTCAGGCGAGCAGCGGGAATACGATTCACACAAGAACTAACTGGTGATAGGTCATCGTATAGCTCCCCCTAGAGGCAGCTGCAGGCGGGGAAAATGACATTGTGTAGGGGGGTTTGGAGCTTTAGATTGTAAAAAAAAAGAAAAACATAAAAAGTATAAAAAGTGATGCTGCAAGTTTCAATTAAGGAGATTTACAAACATAAAAATCATAATTGACCAGAGGGGCAGAGATTTGTTACATCCTGAAACTATTGAAATCACAAAGGAAATTTAAATGGGATGAAGGGTCCCAACTTCAGGGAATGTTAGGACTTCCATCCATATTATAATGTAATATTAAATCACATGAAATCGGAGGCAGACGGTCAGTTCAGGCAATTAGATTTGGATGATTAAAAATACAGCGCTCTCCTGGGGCAATTTGTCATCGTAGGTGGCAGCGTCCTGTGAAGCACACAGAAGTTTTTTGTTTGCCGAATTCACAGAAAAGTTCTTCCACTCAAAATAACTTCTGTCAATCAACATCCAAAATCAATGTGGGCGCAAAAACAGCAAACATCCCACCCAGCCCACACATCACACTACCCCGCATCCTGAACCCACACACCACCTACTCTACCACACCGCGGAAAAAAGAAAAAAAAAGAAACAATATAAAAATGTAATTTCACATAGACACCTAAATATTAATAAAAAAAAACAATGGCACATATGTCTGTACACATCCATTCTTAAAGGGAATCTGTCCTGCACAAAAAACTGTTCAAACCAAGCAGAGCCGCTTGGTGCACCCTTGGAGTGGCCAAACAGTTCAGTGCACCGTCCCACCTTCTTGTTTTCAATTTATCTCTGCCCCTTTCTTCCTTGATTGACAAATTTGTCTTTAGAGGAACGAAAAGAAGCCGGAAAGTGAACTGAACTATTTGGCCACACCAAGGGTGCACAGAGCGCCTGTAGTTTTGATACAATCTTTGTTTTCTGATCTAGCAGAGCTTGGAATGCGGAGCTGTAGATAACCCTGCCCACATCATTGACAGCTTCCTGTGTACACCCGCAAGCTGCCAATTAGTGGTGAGGGCCAGATTAGCTGGACTGTTTGGCACAAGTCATCTAGTCCCGCGGTGATAATCTCCTGCTGATAAAACACTGATTGTACTGAAACTAGAGCAAGCTGGTGTGCAAGTGACACATCGCTGGAATCGGGGTCTCTGCCTCTACATTATGCTGTTCACAGATTTAAAAACAAAAACCTGATGACAAATTCCCTTTAAGTTGGTAGGGAAATCTTCAAAAGTGCATAACATGAGGGGTACATTTAGGAGGACATAAGGTAGTGGTCACCCTCAGACCACACCCAAATGTCGCTCTGCATCGATGGATGACAGCAGCATTCTAAAAAGCACATTGGAAATAGGGGGTTGTTATGGATTTTGTACAAAGGCCAAAAAAGATAAAAATATAATAATACCATTGAAAAATAAATATCCAAAGGATCGGTGATAGATGACTGATCGCCAATCATTGAACAGGGACCTTAGGGACCGAGAAGAGGAGGAGATTAAATTGAGCAATGACTTTAAAAAAAAAGCAGCAGTACACGTGTGTGAACAAAATAAATGAATTGAACACCACCCCTCCCCCGGTCCAAATAAAAAGAATTCTAAACATATCTGAAGAAAACAAAATAAAGAATGATGGCCACCAATATGCAAAGGACTTGACTGTAGGAGTTGGGTCTGAACTTTTGGCTTGTGTGATACTGGCATAAATGAATTCAGAACAAAACTGAGGTTAGTAATTAAATATTGCATTTGCGCCTTTTTTTTTTGTCTAGTTTTTGGTGCTTTTCATTTACGCCTTATTTTTCTAATAATTTGGGCTTTTCTTAAAGTCTATTTTATATGTATTTGCCTTTTTTTTTTGCCATTGTAGATGATGTTTGAGATTCATAAATTCCGACTTTTTAAAAAGTCACAATATTTCGGTTCAGGTGTACTCCAGTCCCCACAGCAGTGACTTTATGTACACGTAAAAAATTTTGAGCAAATTTTGCAACATTTTAATGAATCCGACAACTTTTTCCCCTAAAAAGTCGCAAAAAAAAAAATCTTAATTTAAAATTCAGGAGCTTTATGTGCCATTTTAAAGAATTTGACGCAAAAAAAACCAAACATCAGCAAATAGAACAGGACAAAAAAATAAAGAAAATGCCTTAAAAATGCAAATGGTAAACCGGACCCGGAAAGTTGACTAAACAAGTGCAGTCTGCAGCATTATTGCTAAAAAAAAAACAACTATTTTTTATAAAAAGTTTTATAAACAGTTTAAAGTTTTACTATAAAAAAAACACTAATATTTCACTATGATTTTGTTCTATATTTTACATATATAATTTTTTAAATTCGCAGTGTGAACTATGGCAAGGAGCAAATCGTATCAGGGGGAACGGTTAGGGGGTACAGTAACATTTTAAGCAAAATTATAAAAAAAAAAATAATAAAATAATAAAATAAAAATGAGAACATTCCTTTCAGGATAGTCAAAACTGTACGAATAATATATATTTTAAACCCTCCTAAGTTATGTTAATTGCTGGATAATGTCTTCCAAAAATACGATTTTCTTTCCTGATCCTTATTATTTCAGGTGTTTTAAATCTCCGCGCAGAGGAGAGGATGGAAAAGGGAAAATGGCGAGCCCCGAAAAGCTGCTGATGTTTCCCATCACAACTGCCGTATAACCGTAGGTCTAGCAAAGGTGAATATGTTTTTACAACGCACTTCTCCTGCGTGCGACATTCCACGTGGAAATCACATGCGACGAGACCAAAAAATGGCAAGAAAATTCCAAATTATAAAAATGAATTTATTATAAACTTTTACATAAAAAAATATCATTAAATATTACAGTCCTCACACATATTTTCAGCAGGTCAGCTTTACTGTGTAGGCTGGGACAGAGCCCACAGAGTCATTTCAACGTTTCTTTTTGGTTTTTTTTTTTGCGTTAATGACAGATAATTTCCCTACTGGAATAAAATGTAGATGGGATAAGACAGAAACACAATATGGCTCTGTAGGCAGCCCTTATGATATTTCTTCCTCCAAGGAATTGCGAGGTTCGACTATGGCTTACACAGCGAAAACAGAGACCAGAAAGTCTTTAAAAGGTGCCAAATTTATCCGTGGCTCATAATGGATACATTTTACACATCTTTTACACTTTTTATTTCCACCAATTCTTTGTTGGATTTATTTTAGACCAAGTTTTTGCTCTTGTTGTCTCACCTTAAGTCACATGTCTCTACATTAAGGAACGCCCATGGGGAATATTGACTTTTTTTTTTTTTGCTTAAATTTATATATTTGGGGCTAAGAATAATTTTTCCAATTGGGTTCAGATAAAAATTTCAATTGCTTCCCAGAAGGAGTTAACTGAGAATCTGTCAGTGAGCTCATTCTGAAATTCTGATGGGAAGTTTGCAACTCTTTTCTCTGTCTTTCCTAAGCTCTTTTCATCCGATTTATGACCGCAGACCACATCAAAGTTGAGTGTGCAGGGAAACAAACAGTGTTTAAAAACAAAACTGTGCGCAATTTTTCATGAAACCCAAATTCACAAATGATTTTTCTTTTTAGCCCAAAATACATGCATGTAAGTATATATATATATAAAAAAAAATGTCCACAAAGATGGACAACCCCTTTAAGGAAAAATGCAAAAACTTTTTCAAACTCGTAATATCCGGCTCACCAGAGCTAGCAAAGTTGCTATATCATGCACAGTGCATGATCTAGCAACTTTGTGTGTCAGTGCAGCACTGAGTTTATAAGGCATAGGAAAGCTCCGGCATCCCTGTGCTTTATAAGCGCTCAGGCTGAAAAAAGTGACAGTTCCATAGTCAAAGTGAAAAGTAGAAAAAAAATGTAAAAATCTTTAAAAAAATAAATATATATATATATATATATATATATATTGTACCCATAAATATTTTTTTATGAAAAAATAAACAAACAAAAAAAATACATGACTGGTACCTGACCTATAGAACTGTGCCACTAGTTAACCCCTTCAGTGACCACCGTAAAAAAAAAAAGAGGTAAAAAACGATGCTTTATCATGATACCGCCAAACAAAAAGTGGACTAAAACAAGATCAAAAAGACAAATGTAAATAAAAATGGTATCTCTGAAAACGTCATCTTGTTCCACAAAAATCAAGTCGCCATACAGCTCCATCAGCCGAAAAATTAAAAAAGTTATAGCTCTCAGAATAAAGCGATGCAAAAACAATTATTTTTTTCTAGAAAATAGCTTTTATTTTGTAAAAGCGCCAAAACATAAAAAAACAACATAAATGTGGTATAAACGTACTGACCCAAAGGAAAAAGCTACCTTATCAATTTTACCACATGCAAAACGACATAAAAAAAAAAAACAAAAAACAAGTCCTGATTTGCTGGTTTTTGTTCATACTGCCTCCCTGCCTCCCAAAAATCTGAATAGAAAGCGATCAAAAAATGCCATGTGCCGAAAATGATACCAATAAAAACGTTAACTCGTCCCGCAAAAAACAAGCACTTACATGACTCTGTCGGCCCTCAAAATATGGCTTTTAGTGTGTGACAGCTGCCAAACATAAAAACCTGATATAAATCTGGTATTGCTGTAATTGCACCCACCCGAAGAATAAAGTAATCTCATCACTTATACCGCACAAGAAACGGCGTAAAAAATAAATAAAACCAAGTCTTCACCTGCTGCTAATTTGTTCATTCTGCCTCCCAAAGACCGCAGTAAGGCTCGGCTCACATTTATCCTGCACTCTGCGCTTACACTGGGGTTTCCGTGTAAATCTCTGAATACGTAATTCAGACGGAACCCCCAGTGGAAGATTTCCTGTAACGAGGTAGGTGCAGGCACTGTGGATGCTGTCTGACCTGTGACCCCACGGTGTCCAACTTTTTATGCATGCATATGTGGCACCCCAGGGGTCTGGTTTCCACAGTAATGTAGTGTTATGTCTGAGAGCAGGTGGGAGGTCCTTTGGTCAGGGATCCTGTGCATGCCACACCTCCTGCCCAGTCTTGGGAGGGGAAGAACTTCCCCTATAAAAACCTAGGGCTGAGGCAGGGTTGGTGAGTAGAGAAGAAGTAGAGACGAGAAACAGTCATAGGAAGAAACAGCAGAAGCTCAGTGGGAGCAATACTACTACGAGTCAGGGGCTGGCAGCTGCAGAGCTCGCCCTGACTGAGAAGCTTTCTTACCGGACCCGGCGTCCGAGGCTGTGGGGACTAACTCTTACCCAGCAGCAGAAGCCGACCGGCAGGGGATTTCAGGTCCTCAGGCCCAGAAACCCGAAGGCACGGTCACACGCGTGGGACCAGCACCGCCATCGTGGAGCGGAAGCCATTAGAAGGCCCCGAGTCACCGGCTATACGGGTGAGCACCACACGGTACACTCAGGGACGTGGGCTACTTATATCCGCTTCTAGCAAGGTAGCCAGAAGAGTACAGTCAGTTTGGGAGGCCTACAACTCCGCCTGGCCAGGGGAGATCCCATCTGCTCAAGGACTGACCAGGCCCCGTTCGCTAGCAAGTACTCCGGGAGGGTCTATCGTTGTTACCAGTAAAGACCCTGAATTACACCGCACCGTCTCTGAGTGGTTCCTGCTACCCCCATCTTCCACGTCGGCTGCCCTGAGGCCATACCCCTCCCGTTGGGGGTTATACTATCACGCTGCACAATTCTACACCGGCCTCAGCGGTCTGCCCTGCACCGGCAGCTCCATAGCTGCAAATCAACGGGTGGCGTAGTCGACACTCAAATAACATCTATCAAGACTGCCACACACTGAGTTTGACTCCCTGGGCACGGACCGGGTCCCCGCCACTCGGAGACTACAACCCTCATCTGATCCGGTTCCGGGTAAGCCCCCGTGCGCGAGACGCTGCGCGACACAGCAGGCCCAGGGGCGCGTCACATAAAAATGCCGTTGGCCACAGTTTTGTGCACCTCTGAAAAAGACACCGCTGAACAGAGGCTAGATGGAGTCCAGAGTAAATCTGCTGCCTCATTATAGTGCATGGATCTCTTGGGGGTTTCGTCTGAATCATGTCATTCAGAGATGTAGATGGAAACCCTGATGTAAGTGCTCAGCGTAGAGCGCAGGATAAATGTGATCCAAAATGTTATGCAAAATGTTCCCAATAAAAGCTTCAACTCAATCCACAAAAAAAAGCAAGTCACCACTCAGGTCCATCATCTGTTAACGGAAATACAGGGGCTTCCACATTACAGGTAGTACAAAGGCTCTTGAAAAGCGCCATGGCTCATCGCCCTCCAAAAGAAATTCAGCAAATTCTGCGCTCCCAAATCCAAATGCCCCCTTCCCTTCTGAGCCCCACAGTGTATGCCTAAACCGCAGTTAGAGTCCACATGTTTTGCATTTCTGTAGCGATGAGAGTCCGCCTAATTTACATGTGCGTGTC
The DNA here is from genome assembly GCF_046119375.1 of Phyllobates terribilis. Classification (NCBI taxonomy): domain Eukaryota; kingdom Metazoa; phylum Chordata; class Amphibia; order Anura; family Dendrobatidae; genus Phyllobates; species Phyllobates terribilis. Next base: position 63,070,025 of record NW_027362763.1, on the reverse strand, counting down.
TCCAGAAACAGGAGCTGGACATAACATACTGGTTGCTACAAAGTACTGGTCACTGCAACGTACTGGTCACTACAAGGTATTGGTCACTACAACATACTGGTCACTACAATGGCAGTTTGCAATTTTCACTCAGCAATATCCACTGCTGCTTGTTTCTGGAAAACACCCTTGGAGTCAAAATTGTCACTACACCTGTAGTTAAATTCCCAAAGGGGTATAATTTTAAAAATGGGGTCACTTCAGGGGGAATTCTGCTCTTCTAGCACTTAGGGGCTGTGTATATGGAGTCCGCATACAATTCTAGAAAAATATGCGCTCCAGGAGGCGCTCCGTCCTTCCCAAGTCTCGCCGTGTGGCAAAGCAGTACTGTGCAGCCACATATGGGGTATCGTCACATTCAGAAGAAATTCTGGGACAAATTTTGGTACTATTTTAACCATTTCCCAGAGTGAAAATGTAAAATCTGGGGCTAAAACATCATTTTGGTGGTAGAAATGTAATTATTTTTTTCTTCACTGCCCAATGGCATAAAATTCTGTGACCCACCTGTGGTGTCAATATGATTACTGCACCCCTAGATGGATTCGTTGAGAGGTGTAGTTTGTAAAATAGGGTCTCTTATTTGGGATTCTGCTGTTTTGGCACCTCAGGGGCTCTGCCAATGTGACATGGCACCCTTAAACCAGTCCAGCAAAATCTGAACTCCAATATGGTGCTTCTTCCCCTCTAAGCTTTGCACTGTGTATCAAAAATAGTTTTCGACCACATATGGGTTATCGATGTACCCAGGAAAAATTACGCAACAAATTTTGAGGTCCATTTTCTCCTGCTATCCTTGTGAAAATGAAAATATTTGGGACTAAAACAACATTTTTTGTGGGAAAAATATATTTTTCCATTTTTACAGATACACATTGTAAAATTCTGTGACGCATCTATGGATTCGAGGTACTCACCAAACATTTAAATAAATTCCTTGAGGGGTCTAGTTTGCAAAATGGGGTCAATTGTTGGGGTTTTCCACTGTTTAGACACATCAGGGGCTCTCCAAATAAAATGACACCCGTAGACCATTCCATCAAAGTTTGCATTCAAAAACATCACTCCTTCCTTTCTGAGCCCTGCTGTGCGCCCAAACAATAGTTTTTCCCCACATAAGGGGTATCTGAATGCTCAATAAAAATTGCACAACAATTGTTACCCCTTTGAAAATAAAAAATTTGGGGCTAAAAGAACTTCTTTGTGTGAAAAATGGGATTTTTTTATTTTCACGGCTCTATGTTAAAAATTTCTGTGAAGCACTTGGGGGTGCAAGGTGCTCACCACGCATCTACATAAGTTCCCTGAGGGGTCAAATTTCCAAAATGGTGTCACTTGTGGGCGGTTTCCACTGCTTAGGCACATCAGGGGCTCTCCAAAAGCAACATGGCGTCCGCTATTTATACCAGCAAATTTTGCATTCAAATGGTGCAACTTCCCTTCCATGCCCTGCTGTGCGCCCAAACAGTAGTTTTCCTTCACATATTGGGTATTGGCGTACTCAGGAGAAATTGCACAACAAATTTTGGGGTCCATTTTTTCCTGTTATCCTTGAGAAAATAAAAAAAAATTGGGTCCAAATTAAAATTTTTGTGAAAAAAAAAAAGTTCAGTTTATTTTCTCCTTCCACATTCCAAATATTCCTGTGAAGCACCTGAAGGGTTAATAAACTTCTTGAATGTGGTTTTGAGCACCTTGAGCGGTGCAATTTTTAGGATGGTGTCACTTTTAGGTATTTTCTGTCATATAGACCCCTGAAAGTGACTTCAAATGTGATGTGGTCCCTAAAAAAATGGTTTTGTAAATTTTGTGAGAAAAATGAGAAATTGCTGGTCAACTTTTAACTTTTATAACTTCTTACAAAAAAAAAAATGTATGTTTCCAAAATTGTGCTGATGTAAAGTAGACATGTGGGAAATGTTATTTATTAACTATTTTGTGTAACATGACTCTCTGATATGAGGGCATAAAAATTGAAAGTTTGAAAGTTGCAAAATTTTCCAAATTTTTGCCAAATTTCTGGGGTTTTTTTTTAGAAATAAACGCAAGTCATATTGAAGAAATTTTATCACCGTCATGAAGTACAATATGCCATGATAAAAGAGTCTCAGCATCAGTTGGATCCGTTTAAGCATTCCAGAGTTATTAACGTATAAAGTGACAGTGGTCAGAATTGTAAAATTTGGCGGGGTCATGAAGGTGAAAACAGGCTAGGGGGGGAGGGGTAAATATCTACGAAGTTTTGTCAAAGTTTGGTGCAATTTTTGCCCTTTATACAGAGACATTCAATAAAAAACGTAATCCTAGAGAATGCTTCCCATCATGTGCACGTAACACTTCCAATGGGTTATGTGGCTCTTTTTATTTCAACGGCAGCTACTGAAAATTGCCTAATCCCGGGATCATAAAATAAATTATTCCAATGCATGAATCGTCCTGTTGGCACCGGACCCCGCGCACGAGCACACATGGAAAAAGGCATTCGGCATGTGTCAACGTTGTCTCTGCTCGGTCGGGATTTTCCTGAATAATGCATTAGCAGCTGTCCCGTGCAATAACGATCAGAGCGACCGCCTCTGCCCATTGTCACCGCACTGAAATTACCGACGCTGAAATCAATTACTCTCTTCATCAGTCCCACTTTTTCAAAACATCTATGGAAGGAAAAAGCGCTCTCATAACAAGGACGCTGTGCACGACCGGAGTACAAAGAGCAGAGCAAATTAGAATCCTTCACGAATCTTGGGAATCGCCAAAATGAGGCTCCGCGCCTAGTAAGAGGCTTCATCTGTGTGGCACGAAAAGTCTACCTACCCTCAAGATCATCCTCATCAATGCCCTTCAGGACCTTGGACTTGTAGTCACGGAACACCATGTATTTCAGTAATCGCTTCAGTTTTTTCTGCAAAGCCAAAATAAAAGTCAGATGATGTACAGCCTATAAAATCAAAGCTTAAAAATACACCTATAAGGGCCAGTAGTATAGTAGTTATCTACTATATAATCGGCTTATCCCATCTATCTGTCCATCCAGGAAATCCCGCGTCGCTGATTGGTCCGGCCGCAGCCAATCAGCGACGCAGGATTTCAGAACAAGATGGCGGCCGTTAGCAGCTCATCTGCCGCACGGAGGTCAGCGGCGATGCAGCCGGGAGATGACCGGCGCTAGCAGCAGAAGTACTCCGACCGGCGGCCTAGGCGGCGCCGCTCCCCGGTCCTCCCTTCACACTTGCCGTTGGGAGATCAGCGGCCCTAGCCGCTGATCTCCCGATGGTAGCCGCATGGAGGTCAGCGCCGATGCAGCCGGGAGATGAACGGCGCTAGCCGGTCATCTCCCGGCTGCTCACAGCGGAAGTACCCATACAGGCAGCGCCGCTCCCCGGTCCTCACTAACACGGTTCGATATTGGCGCCAAATTTAAACACCAATCAGCGATATTGGCGCCAAATTTAAAACACCGCTTCTCTGATTGGTCGCAGCCAGCCGGCCGCGACCAATCAGCGACCGGCGCAGCTTGGCCGAGAATTGGAGGCGGATTTGAGACACGCAGGCCACCGTCGGCAGATCAGCGGCGACGCAGCCAGGAGATGACCGGTGCTAGCTCGCTCCCTGGTCCTCCCTTTACACTTGCCGTTGAGAGATCAGCGGCCCTAGCCGCTGATCTCCCGATGGTAGCCGCATGGAGGTCAGCGGCGATGCAGCCGGGAGATGACCGGTCATCCCTCGGCTGCTCGCAGCAGAAGTACCCGCACAGGCAGTGGCACTCCCCGGTCCTCACTAACACGGTTCGATATTGGCGCCAAATTTAAACACCAATCAGCGATATTGGCGCCAAATTTAAAACACCGCTTCTCTGATTGGTCGCGGCCGGCTGGCTGTGACCAATCAGCGACCGGCGAGCTCGGCCGAGAATTGGCGGCGGATTTGAGACACGCAGGCCACCGCCGGCCGCGACCAATCAGCGATATTGGTGCCAAATTTAAACAAATTAGTGCACAACCCATTTAAACACTGCTTCGCTGATTATTCGCGCCCGGTCGGCCGCATAATACTCTAGAATACCTGATGCGTTAGAATCGGGCCACCATCTAGTATTCTTATACATAGGAGCAGTATTATAGTAGTTATATTCTTGTAAATAGGGGCAGTATTATAGTAGTTATATTCTTGTACATAGGAGCAGTATTATAGTAGTTATATTCTTGTAAATAGGGGCAGTATTATAGTAGTTATATTCTTGTACATAGGGGGCAGTATTATAGTAGTTATATTCTTGTACATAGGAGCAGTATTATAGTAGCTATATTCTTGTACATAGGGGCAGTATTATAGTAGTTATATTCTTGTATATAGGGGGCAGTATTATAGTAGTTATATTCTTGTACATAGGAGCAGTATTATAGTAGTTATATTCTTGTACTTAGGAGCAGTATTATAGTAGTTATATTCTTGTACATAGGAGCAGTATTATAGCAGTTATATTCTTGTAAATAGGGGCAGTATTATAGTAGTTATATTCTTATACATAGGGAGCAGTATTATAGTAGTTATATTCTTGTACATAGGGGCAGTATTATAGTAGTTATATTCTTGCACATAGGGGGCAGCATTATAGTAGTTATATTCTTGTACATATGGGGCAGTATTATAGTAGTTATATTCTTGTACAAAGGGGGGGCAGTATTCTAGTAGTTATATTCTTGTACATAGGAGCAGTATTATAGTAGTTATATTCTTGCACATAGGGGGCAGCATTATAGTAGTTATATTCTTGTACATATGGGGCAGTATTATAGTAGTTATATTCTTGTACATAGGGACAGTATTATATTAGTTATATTCTTGTACATAAGAGCAGTATTATAGTAGATATATTCTTGTACATAGGGGACAGTATTATAGTAGTTATATTCTTGTACATAGGGGGCAGTATTATAGTAGTTATATTCTTGTACATCGGGGCAGTATTATAGTAGTTATACTCTTGTACATAGGAGCAGTATTATAGTAGTTATATTCTTGTACATAGGAGCAGTATTATAATAGTTATATACTTGTACATAGGAGCAGTATTATAGTAGTTATATTCTTGTAAATAGGGGCAGTATTATAGTAGTTATATTCTTGTACATAGGGAGCAGTATTATAGTACTTATATTCTTGTACATAGGGACAGTATTATAGTAGTTATATTCTTGTATATAGGGGCAGTATTATTGTACTTATATTCTTGTACATAGGAGCAGTATTATAGTAGTTATATTCTTGTACATAGGGGGCAGTATTATAGTAGTTATATTCTTGTACATATGAGCAGTATTATAGTAGTTATATTCTTGTACATAGGGAGCAGTATTATAGTACTTATATTCTTGTACATAGGGACAGTATTATAGTAGTTATATTCTTGTATATAGGAGCAGTATTATAGTAGTTATATTCTTGTACATAGGAGCAGTATTATAGTAGTTATATTCTTGTACATAGGGGCAGTATTATAGTAGTTATATTCTTGTACATATGAGCAGTATTATAGTAGTTATATTCTTGTACATAGGAGCAGTATTATAGTAGTTATATTCTTGTACATAGGAGCAGTATTATAGTAGTTATATTCTTGTACATAGGAGCAGTATTATAGTAGTTATATTCTTGTACATAGGGGCAGTATTATAGTAGTTATATTCTTGTACATAAGGACAGTATTATAGTAGTTATATTCTTGTACATAGGGGCAGTATTATAGTAGTTATATTCTTGTACATAGGAGCAGTATTATAGTAGTTATATTCTTGTACATAGGGAGCAGTATTATAGTAGTTATATTCTTGTACATAGGGGCAGTATTATAGTAGTTATATTCTTGTACATATGAGCAGTATTATAGTAGTTATATTACTGTACATAGGGGGCAGTATTATAGTAGTTATATTCTTGTACATAGGGGCAGTATTATAGCAGTTATATTCTTGTACATAGGGAGCAGTATTATAGTAGTTATATTCTTGTACATAGGAGCAGTATTATAGTAGTTATATTCCTGTAAATAGGGGGCAGTAATATAGTAGTTATATTCTTGTACATAGGGGCAGTATTATAGTAGTTATATTCTTGTACATAGGGGGCAGTATTATAGTAGTTATATTCTTGTACATAGGGGCAGTATTATAGTAGTTATATTCTTGTACATAGGGAGCAGTATTATAGTAGTTATATTCTTGTACATAGGGGCAGTATTATAGTAGTTATACTCTTGTACATATGAGCAGTATTATAGTAGTTATATTACTGTACATAGGGGGCAGTATTATAGTAGTTATATTCTTGTACATATGAGCAGTATTATAGTAGTTATATTCTTGTACATAGGAGCAGTATTATAGTAGTTATATTCTTATACATAGGAGCAGTATTATAGTAGTTATATTCTTGTACATATGAGCAGTATTATAGTAGTTATATTCTTGTACATAGGGGCAGTATTATAGTAGTTATATTCTTGTACATAAGGACAGTATTATAGTAGTTATATTCTTGTACATAGGGGCAGTATTATAGTAGTTATATTCTTGTACATAGGAGCAGTATTATAGTAGTTATATTCTTGTACATAGGGAGCAGTATTATAGTAGTTATATTCTTGTACATAGGGGCAGTATTATAGTAGTTATATTCTTGTACATATGAGCAGTATTATAGTAGTTATATTACTGTACATAGGGGGCAGTATTATAGCAGTTATATTCTTGTACATAGGGGCAGTATTATAGCAGTTATATTCTTGTACATAGGGAGCAGTATTATAGTAGTTATATTCTTGTACATAGGAGCAGTATTATAGTAGTTATATTCCTGTAAATAGGGGGCAGTAATATAGTAGTTATATTCTTGTACATAGGGGCAGTATTATAGTAGTTATATTCTTGTACATAGGGGGCAGTATTATAGTAGTTATATTCTTGTACATAGGGGCAGTATTATAGTAGTTATATTCTTGTACATAGGAGCAGTATTATAGTAGTTATATTCTTGTACATAGGGAGCAGTATTATAGTAGTTATATTCTTGTACATAGGAGCAGTATTATAGTAGTTATATTCCTGTAAATAGGGGGCAGTAATATAGTAGTTATATTCTTGTACATAGGGGCAGTATTATAGTAGTTATATTCTTGTACATAGGGGGCAGTATTATAGTAGTTATATTCTTGTACATAGGGGCAGTATTATAGTAGTTATATTCTTGCACATAGGGGGCAGTATTATAGCAGTTATATTCTTGTACATAGGGGGCAGTATTATAGTAGTTATATTCTTGTACATAGGGGGCAGTATTATAGTAGTTATATTCTTGTACATAGGGGGCAGTATTATAGCAGTTATATTCTTGTACATAGGAGCTGTATTATAGTAGTTATATTCTTGTATATAGGGGCAGTATTATAGTAGTTATATTCTTGTACATAGGAGCAGTATTATAGTAGTTATATTCTTGTACATAGGGAGCAGTATTATAGTAGTTATATACTTGTACATAGGGGCAGTATTATAGTAGTTATATTCTTGTACATAGGGGGCAGTATAATGGAATTTAGAAGTTATTTTCTTGTCCACAAAGGACAGCAATAACTCACCAATACTTAATCTTCAATGGGGCAACTAATAAGACTACAGAATACCAAACACACTAGTTGTTTGTTTTTTTTTACTTTGAACGAATAGTTAAAGGGGTTTTTAATCAATAGATCTTTGAATAATAATAAGTTCCACAATTGGATGTGTTTAAATGTGTTCCTCTGCTGTAATGTCTGTATACTCTTTTGCGTCCTCCCCTGCCCAGGAGATGTGGTATGATCAGACCGTGTTCCTGTACGATCAGACACAGTCATTACACAGTACACAGCAGGGGCACATTTATAAGATTATCTCAGCACAGGAACATTTTATCTAAACACATCCAATTGTGGAAATTATTATTATTCCAAGATCTATTGATTAAAACGTACTTTTGTTCATAGGAAAACCCATTTAATGATCAGAATAGATCAGTATCTAATTTTTCTGTGATACTTTGGCATCAGATGCGTTGTATCAAGAAAAAGGGCTGGGATGTACTTACTGCAGATGTAGATGTCTACTGCTATCATTTATGCTTACATTGCAGAAAATCTGAATTTCCCCAATATTCACATCTGATACCCTGACATCGACGGACAAACCCCGACACCCTAGCGCTTATATTCTGACATAACTATCTCTAATTCATAAATCAGCAGATATTTTTCTTACCTTATCTCTGCGCATGAGAAAAAGTATATCTTCCGCAGAAATAACCCTGGCCCCTCTCATCTGAGACACATCAGCCGCTTGCTGCAACTGAAAAAAGAAAGAATAAATCATTTTTTTTATGTATGATTGGGGGGGGGCCTTGACAGTTTTGCATAAACAGTTCCCACTAGTAACCTACGTTAAGTATTGTTCAAGAATATTATTATTTTATTTTTGGTAAAGTGGGCAAATTTTTATACTTTTATTTGTTTACAGCTACCATGATAACATACAGACATTAAAATAGGGGGCAGATAAAGGAAGTAAGACAAATTCCTCAAGATCAGACACACGGTTTCCTTACAACGTTGCTTACCTTATTTTTAAAAAAATAAAATTCATTAAGATTCACCCATTATTCTTCTTCCGTAGTCTACTCCAGGGCCAGTAAGGCACACTGTTTTACACTACTTCGTCACAACCCAGCTTTAATGCTGCAGTCCTGATCAGCAAGTCTCTCTATTTGCTCAGGGGTTTCGCGTCCTATTTCTTCCACTACTGGTGCCCGGGATCTACACTAGTACCACGAACTCAGTCCTGTTAGGTTCGTTACCTTCGGCATTTGCAAGCTTGGGGGTTCATGACTCGGCGTCCTATCCAAGGGCCCTTTTTCCCGGAAGACCACTCTGTCTCATCAGTTACTTTAGGATCTTACTATTCTGCTGACCTTGTCTCCTCTCACTCCGGATCACCCCTAAGGCAGCTCTCCTAATTTAGCACTTCTCACTGGAACTTGAACTCCAACTAACTACAGGAAGCAGTCGCTTGCCCTAAAACTAAGCACCCCCCCCCATTATGGGCTAGTCCCAAACATAAACACTATCCTATCTCACCCTAACGTCACTACCTCAACTATCTATCCCTATTCTACCCATCTTATACTTTATGTCTTACACTATAATTCCTTACATTATCACATCCTATACATTACTAACATTACTTATAACACAATATATATAACAAAGATGCACAACACTATTCACATTACAATACATATAACGTGCTTGGTGTCTTCAGGAGTCTCCCGAGGGCAGAGAGAGGAGCACATAAGAGACGACCTGAGAGCAGAGAGGAGCGCCAAGGAGACGGTCAGGAGGGCAGAGAGGAGAACCAAGGAGACGGTCAGGAGGGCAGAGAGGAGCGCCGAGAAGACGGCACGAGGGCAGAGAGGAGTGCCGAGGAGAAGGCACGAGGGCAGAGAGGAGCGCCGAGGAGACGGCACGAGGGCAGAGAGGAGCGCCGAGGAGACAGCATGAGGGCAGAGAGGAGCGCCTAGGAGACGGCCCGATAGCAGAGAGGAGTGCCGAGGAGACGGCCCGAGGGCAGAGAGGAGCGCCGAGGAGACGGCCCGAGGGCAGAGAGGAGCGCCGAGGAGATGGCCTGAGGGCAAAGTGGAGGGCTGAACAGACGGCCTTAGATTAGAGAGGAGCCCTAAGGAGATGGCCTGAGGGCAAAGAGGAGTGCTGAGAAGACCTGAGGGCAAAGAAGAATGGTGAGAAGAAAGTATATACGAAAAGTTCTTTTAAGACCAAGCAACCCTCCTACCAATAAAATTGCAATTCTTTTTGCCTTAACTAAATTTTCAAAACAATTACAGTACAGACCAAAAGTTTGGACACACCTTCTCATTTAAAGATTTTTCTGTATTTTCCTGACTTTGAAAATTGTACATTCACACTGAAGGCATCAAAACTATGATATATACTTAACAAATACGTGTGAAACAACTGAAAATATGTCTTATATTCTAGGTTCTTCAATGTAGCCACCTTTTGCTTTGATGACTGCTTTGCACACTCTTGGCATTCTCTTGATGAGCTTCAAGAGGTAGTCACCGGAAATGGTCTTCCAACAATCTTGAAGGAGTTCCCAGAGATGCTTAGCACTTGTTGGCCCTTTTGCCTTCACTCTGCGGTCCAGCTCACCCCAAACCATCTCGATTGGGTTCAGGTCTGGTGATTGTGGAGGCCAGGTCATCTGGCGTAGCACCCCATCACTCTCCTTCTTGGTCAAATAGCCTTTACACAGCCTGGACTTGTGTTTGGGGTCATTGTCCTGTTGAAAAATAAATGATGGTCCAACTAAACGCAAAACGGATGGAATAGCATGCCGCTGCAAGATGCTGTGGTAGCCATGCTGGTTCAGTATGCCTTTAATTTTGAATAAATCCCCTACAGTGTCACCAGCAAAGCACCCCCACACCATCACACCTCCTCCTCCATGCTTCACGGTGGGAACCAGGCATATAGAGTCCATCCGTTCACCTTTTCTGCGTCGCACAAACACACGGTGGTTGGAACCAAAGATCTCAAATTTGGACTCATCAGACGAAAGCACAGATTTCCACTGGTCTAATGTCCATTCCTTGTGTTCTTTAGCCCAAACAAGTCTCTTCTGCTTGTTGCCTGTCATTAGCACTGGTTTCCTAGCAGCTATTTTACCATGAAGGCCTGCTGCACAAAGTCTCCTCTTAACAGTTGTTGTAGAGATGTGTCTGGTTCTAGAATTCTGTGCGGCATTGACCTGGTCTCTAATCTGAGCTGCTGTTAACCTGTGATTTCTGAGGCTGGTGACTCGGATAAACTTATCCTCAGAAGCAGAGGTGACTCTTGGTCTTCCTTTCCTGGGGTGGTCCTCATGTGAGCCAGTTTCTTTATAGAGCTTGATGGTTTTTGCAACTGCAGTTGGGGACACTTTCAAAGTTTGCCCAATTTTTCGGACTGACTGCCCTTCATTTCTTAAGGTAATGATGGCCACTCGTTTTTCTTTACTCAGGTGCTTTTTTCTTGCCATAATACAAATTCTAACAGTCTATTCAGTAGGACTATCAGCTGTGTATCCACCTACCTTCTGCACAACACAACTGATGGTCCCAACCCCGTTTATAAGGCAAGAAATCCCACTTATTAAACCTGACCGGGCACACTGTGAAGTGAAAACCATTTCCGGTGACTACCTCTTGAAGCTCATCAAGAGAATGCCAAGAGTGTGCAAAGCAGTCATCAAAGCAAAAGGTGGCTACTTTGAAGAACCTAGAATATAAGACATATTTTCAGTTGTTTCACACTTTTTTGTTAAGTATATAATTCCACATGTGTTAATTCATAGTTTTGATGCCTTCAGTGTGAATGTACAATTTTCAAAGTCATGAAAATACAGAAAAATCTTTAAATGAGAAGGTGTGTCTAAACTTTTGGTCTGTACTGTACTTGTTTCTGAAATTACAAATTGTCATATACAAGCATGCAAGATACAAAGAATACAATAAGTGCAGATGACTTTGTTAGATAAATTTGGAATTCACTAAATCCACTACAAAATCGCATCACACGAGCTGACGGGAGAAAGAAAAATGCACCTGAAAACGATTTAATGAAATTCTACCGCTCTCCATCTCGCACACTTGGCCGATGTCTCACTCAATATCACTGTCTGAATTGGAGCATTAATAATTCTCAGATCCCATGCTGCTAAGATCTGAATTAGGCCCATTCACAAGTTGAAAAGATCAACAAAAACAGTAGCCGGTTCTAATATCCAAATCGAGAAAAAAAAAATTTTTGAAAAATAAAAAAAGGAAAAATTACTTCAGAGCTGGCAAAATGACACCGGGCACAGACTTCAGTCCATAAATCATAATACAGAACTGCATTAATTTTTTTTTTCCACACTAATCAGACGCACACAAAACATTAACTGTATCTACGGCAGACAACAGAAAACATACGGCGTGAAATGTTAGCAATATTTCCCCTGTAAAATTCACTTGGGCCCTTACTACTACAACCAGGGCAGGGGCTCGGGGAGTTTGCAGGAACTCATAAGCAACAGTAACATAATCTAACTTGAAACTACCCTGGAAAATGTAAGAATGTGAAAAATGATCGTCCTATTTGCTTGGCAGGAGTAAAATCAACTTTTCTTCTGATTAGATTCAGGGCATGTGAGGTACTTCTCTCTTTTTTCTTTTTTGCAAAGATGGAAAAAAAAAAATAAGGATTTTAGGAAAAAGTTGAAATAAATAATTAGACCGTGTATATCCACATCAAGAGCATTGATCAGACATCGATGAGGCATAATCATAGGCTTACATTATGTATTAAGCAGCTACACCGCCATCTACAATGCTCTGTGTGTTCCGACACCTTTCCATCATAGGCAGAAGCTCTTCTGTGAGATCGGATCAAAAGGACTTCCCCAAGTGCATTAAAGAAGTTGTCGCAGCTTCTTGAATTAAAAATCCACTTATTTTTCAACAATGGTGGGATTTTTAATTTTATACTTTACCAGCCACCTCTGCAGTCAGCAGCAACTGGTCTCCTAGGCAAGGAGCAGCACTTGCAAGCCCTTTTCCATAGAGCTTGAAGGTGCTGCTTTAAAGTTGGTCGTATGCTAGTCACTACTCGCAGTCAAGCTGTGAAGCTGGGTAGTCTAGGAGTCCGGGGTCAAATACAAAGAGGTATGGCAAAGGCATAGTCAGGTCACAGTCCGAGGTCAGAATTCTGGGAAGGTAACGGATCAAGACAAAAGGGAAAGGCAAATGGATTGTTAAAGGCAAGGTCCGAAGTTGGGCAACCAAGATCAAATACAGGAAAACAGAGAAAACCATTTGAGCAAAGCTACAACTGGCACTAATTGGAGGTTGTGCACGTCCCCTCTGTGCCTACTTGCCCAGGGTCATCTGAATTTTTCGATCCGGTTTTCAGTTTCTCAGTTTGGAAGGAAGTTTTTAAGTGTTTTTTTTATCACATTTTGACTTATGTCAATCTGCATCAAAGAAAAGACACGTCACTTCTTTTTTTCCCACAATGTGGGTGTTAAAACTTTGTCGGAAAAAAACTGGTCATATTGCAGCGTGGCGCGAGGTGGTAGCTGCGAGTGAGGCACTTGTCTCCTTCTTTTACGCCCTAATGCACAACATGAAAGTGTGGGTCCTGGCTGGATGTTGGTGTTAATGCTGTGAGGGACTTAAGCTCATGCAGACCGCCTGTAGCCGGCGGTGCTGGCTGGCCAGGGCCATAGGTTCCTCAGTTCAATAGAGGCGACTCCCATTCTAAAACACAGTCTTTACTCAATGGTAACTTGGTAAGGGTTATGTACAATAGGTGCAAAGTCTTATGCACGTTTCCTTCACAGTGTAAAGCATTTTCACACACATGGTTTCCTTCATTGTAGTCTACTCCAGGGTCGGTGAAGCACACAGTTTCACCCTACTTCCTCACAGCCTAGCTTGTCGCCACAGATCTGATCAGCAAGTCTCTCTACCTTCTCAGAGGCTCCGCATCCTATTTCAACTACTGGCGCCCTGGATCTACTGCTCGGGAACACCACTAGTCCAACAAACTCAGTCCTGTTTAGGTATGTTACCTTCGGTGTTTTGCAAGACCAGGGTTTCTCATGACACGTTGTCCTATCCAAGGACCCCTTTTCTGTGGAAGGCTACTGTCTCTTCTTTGGTCAATAGGTCGCACTATTCCCTTGTCCCTTAGTCTCCTTTCCTTGGTAGTTCACCCAATTCGGCAGCACTGCTCACAGTCACCTCCTACTCGAACTTGTCCCTATCTAACTATCTACAGAAAGCAGTCACTTTCCCTAACACTAAAACTCACACGCAATATGGGCTATTCCCAAACATTAGCTCTTACCTTACTCTAATGTTGCTACCTAACTACAGTCAACTATCCTATCTTACCTATCTTATGTGCTAAGTATATAAGATATATATAAAATACAAAACACACTTAAAGAAAAGCTGATTTTTTTGCATGCTTTTTAATGTTTTTTTTTTTTCAGTTGGAATTTATTTTTTTTTGCTTCATTTGATTGAGTTGTCAAAATTGGAGCAGAAACGTCTCAAGAACTTATCCGCACTACAGTCAGGTTTCACATTGAAATAAATAATTTTATTCGAAAAGTAGTTGAAACAATGTCAATCCGCTCCAAATCCATATGAAAAAAAAAAACCTTGGTGTGAACATATCTTAGAAATACTTCTAAAACCAGATTATATTGCAACCGCCACCAATTATTGTGAATTGCCTACGTTTCAGGAGAATATACACCCTTCTTCAGATACTCTACATTTGATTTATAGAGTGGAAATATGGAGCACAAAAGTGAACTTGGCCTTAGAGGACAGAACAGATTTCATGGCTGGTACGCGCGTTCCAATGGATCCATGTTAACGGAGGAGAGAACAAGTCCCCAGCGCCATTATCTTCTGGCTGCACATCTTTCCATTGTGTAATGTGCGTTGTTAAACCGCCGTCTGGGAAGGAGCTCTAGTTAATCGCCGACACATGTGAACGTTCCTCGTCAGATGGGGTCACGGACAGTTTTATTTCTTCTAATTGTACCTATAATAGAGCCCTGACATTTAATGAGCGACCAGAGCAGAGGAATAAATGAAGCTAATCAGTGCACCAGAAAACTATAAAAAAGGAGCGGAGCTGGCAATGACAAGACCAATATAACTTGGATGCAGGTAGAGCAGTAGAAAGTCTACGTCATACACCCACTGCCCGAGTGACAGATATATCAAGACCGAGATCTAAAATAGATGGGTGACAACTCCTATAAGAGCATATTGGTTGTCACCCAACTGATGTTCTTAGAGTAGCACTTCAGGCTTTTTTCCCTAGTTACCCTGTCACTACTCCTCCACTATATATGATTCAGCTAGTATTATCTAATTTAGTTGCCCCTATCTGGAAATTATAGGTATACTTCTCTTCAGTTGGGTAATGTGATCATATGCTGACCCCCGAGAAGTTACATGGCTTTAAGTTCCGTGTAGAGGTCACCATCTCCTTCTCCAGAACTTCCTGTATGATGCAACTGCATGGACTGTACCACTGAAGTTCACCATGGAAGTGAAAAGTGTGATAGACAATCAGATTGACCTATAGTCATGGTGGCTTACTCGTTAGCACTGTTTGTTTGCAGGGCTGGGGTTTAAATCCTACAAAAGGACATCAGCAAGGAGTTTGTATGTTCTCCTCGTGTTTTCGTGGGTTCTCCAGTTTCCTCCAACATTCCAAAGACATAACGATAGGGAATTTAGATTGTGAGCCCCAATGGGGATAGTGATGAAAACGTCTGTAGCGGTGGAATATGTTGGTGCTATATAATCAGACATAGTTAATAAAATAAATAAGAAATATAATACTGGGATGGCTTATTTAATAGAAGAGGACAACAAGGCTAACATGACAAATCTGATATTCATAGTCTGAATACAGACCGCAATGTCTGGACCGCCTTAGGGTTTCCTGACCCAGACTCAGTAGCCTGATATATACCTATAAAGGTTGCTGAATTCAGGAGATCCACAGCCGTTACACACATCGCTGTCCAAACTTGGACCATGACTGTCGGAAGCGCGACGCTGGCCTTATGATGACTTTATATGTTGAGATGACAGACATAATCAAAGAAAGCCGTCAGGGGTGGCAAACTAGGTTAATTGACCAAAGGCATCATTTACTAGGAGGCTGCGCCCTTGATCATGGGAACCTGAGAAGCAAAATACATTTTTTTCACTAGCTCGGCAACCAGCCAAAAGAACCTTAATGTGCAACGCATGTCTTTTATACTGAAAAACCACTCTGAAGTGACACTACTAGGTGTTTTTTGGTGTCTTACTTTCTGTCCACTGCCAGTTGTGAAGTGTAGTCATTCTCTAGCAGCGGAGGCAAAGTGACACTACAGGAAGTTGGGAAGGGTCTTTTTCTCTCTACAGGAAGTGGTAGCAAGGCATTGTCTCTCTACAGGAAGTGCTGGCGAGTTATTGTCTCTATACAGGAATTGGCGGCAGGTCATTGTCTCTCTACAGGAAGTAATTGTGGGTCATGGTCTCTGCAGAAAATGGTGGCGGATCATAATCTCTCTACATGACATGGTGGCAGGTCATTATCTCTCTACAGGAAGGGATTGTGGGTCATTGTCTCTCTACAGGAAGCAGTGGCAGGTCATTGTCTCTCTACAGGAAGTGGTTGTGGGTCATTGTCTCTCTACAGGAAGCAGTGGCGGGTCATTGTCTCTCTAGAGGAAGTGATGGAGGGTCATTGTCGTTCTACAAGAAGTGGTAACTAGTCATGGTCTGTCTAAAACAAATAGTCGTGGGTCATGGACTCTCTACAGGAGGTGGTAACAGGTCATTGTCTCTCAACAGCAAGTGGTTGTGGGTCATTGTCTCTCTACAGGAAGCAGTGGCGGGTCATTGTCTCTCTAGAGGAAGTGATGGAGGGTCATTGTTGTTCTACAAGAAGTGGTAACTAGTCATGGTCTGTCTAAAACAAATAGCCGTGGGTCATGGACTCTCTACAGGAGGTGGTAACAGGTCATTGTCTCTCAACAGCAAGTGGTTGTGGGTCAAGTTATCTCTACAGGAAGTGATGGTGGGTAATTGTCCCTCTACAGGAAGTGGTGGAAGAAAATGCCTTTTTCTCTGCTTCTCTCTTTCCTGTCTGTCAAACTGCATGCAGCCCAAACATATATTATACAATGGCATGGGCAGTACATGCTTGGAAGTGCACAAAAGGAAGTTACAGCTCTTATAATACTGGTAAAATGCTTATGAATGGGAAAACCCAACTAAAAAAAAAAGTGGGTGCCAAGTTACTGAGTATGAGAAATGGGGTAGTCCTTGCACATCTTAATCCTGGTATCTGCATCAGAGCTATTTTCACCTGGTGGGCGACGAGGGCAGCAAGATTATGTTTTTCTACATGTTATAAAGGACAGACACGCTTTAAGGACCGAAAGATGCGCGGTATTAAGAGATTAATTTGGGAATCAAGACAGAACACTTTTGGGGATTCACGTGATGAGTGAGCGCAGCCTGTCTGATAAACTTTTGGCTGCTGTCAGATAAAATTTCCATATATAAAGAGGATTAGACCCAGTCAGCCACTATCTGAGTGACTCATTGCATCTTGCTGCAGCAAGCCAGTGCTACACTTACAAGCACATATATAAAGTGCCGTCTCTACTAAATCCCATCATTCAACCCACGTATCATCATCACGATCGCAGGAGGAGCACTTATAATGACGACTGATACTTTAGTCTCATAATAACAATAAGTGGTATGTAACCGGGTGCCAAGTGGAAGAGACGACTTTCCAGGATTAGAAAGATTAGATCCGCATAACAGCCGTCTATACGAGGAGGGACGGGATTGAGCCACGTAAACTCCCTTAATCCTGTGCTGCTGTCCTGTCCTAGGGCTGCTCATATATCTACAGCTTCTTACAATGTATTGGGATAGGCAGGAGCCATCAGTATTCAGGAGTGAATTATCCTACACAAAATTACCCAAACCGGTGCTTTAAAAATTTTTTTTAAAAATTAAGCAAGATACCTTTACTTGAAAAGTTCCTTTTATTTCAGGTAACTTCAGAATAAACTGTCCTGTGTATGCACAAGAGGAATAATACTGTTTCTATGACTTATAGCCTGTATTTTTCACAAGTTTTCCCTTATCCAGACTCTATGATCTTCAGTTGTCTCTGAGCTGCAGGGCGGAAACTACCATTGTGCTTTCTTGGCCTTGTTTCAGAGAATATGAATGATAACAAAAAACCTTTTTCTCCACTCATGGCTATTGGTTGGGTGAAGCCATTTATTGCCAAACTACTGTGTTTTCTCTTTTTAAATCTTAATGACAACCAAAAATATCCAAATGACCCTGATCAAAAGTTCACATACCCTGGTGATTTTGGCCTGATAACATGCACAGAATTTGACATAAATGGGTTTCAATGGCTACTAAAGGTAACATCCTCACCTGTGACCTGTTTACTTGTAATCAGTGTGTGTGTGCATAAAAGCTGAGTGAGTTTCTGGGATCCAGAAAGACTCTTGCATCTTTCATCCAGCCACTGACGTTTCTGGATTGTGAGTCATGGGGAAAGCAAAATAATTGTCAACGGATATACGGGAAAAGGTAGTTGAACTGTATAACACAGGAAAGGGATACAAAAAGATATCCAAGGAATTGATAATGCCAGACAGCAGCGTTCAAACTGTAATTAACAAATGGAAAATCAGGGGCTCTATAAAAATCAAACCACGGTCAGGTAGACCAACAAAAATTTCGGCCACAACTGCCAGGAAAATTGTTCGGGATGCAAAGAAAAACCCACAAATTTCATCAGCTGAAATTCAGGACTCTCTGAAAACAGCGGTGTGGCTGTTTCAAGATGCACAATAAGGAGGCACTTGAAAAAAAACGGGCTGCATGGTTGAATCATCAGAAGAAAGCCATTGCTGTGCAAATGCCAAAATTTAACTTTTTGGCCACAACCATAAAAGTTACATTTGGAGACAGGTTAACAAGGCCTATGATGAAAGGAACACCATTCCTACAGTAAAGCACGGAGGTGGATCGCTAATGTTTTGGGGATGTGTGAGCTACAAAGGCACAGGAAACTTGGTAAAAGTTGTAGGAAAGATGAATGCTGCACGTTATCAGCAAATACTGGCGGCAAATTGGCACTCATCAGCCCGAAAGCTGCGCATGGGATGTACTTGGACGTTCCAACATGATAGCGATCCAAAACAAAAGGCCAAGTCGACCTGTCATTGGCTACAGCAGAACAAAGTGAAGGTTCTGGAGTGGCCATCTCAATCTCCTGACCTCAATATCATTGAGCCACTCTGGGGAGATCTCAAGCGCGCAGTTCATGCTAGACAGCCCAGGAACTTAGAGGAACTGGAGCCTTTCTGCCAAGAAGAATGGGCAGCTTTAGCATCTAAGAAAATAAAGAACCTCATCAACAACTACCACAAAAGACTTCAAGCGGTCATTGATGTTAGAGGGGGCAATACACGGTATTAAGAACTGGGCGGGGTATGTGAACTTTTGATCAGGGTCATTTGGATGTTTTTGGTTGTCATTAAGATTTAAAAAGAGAAAACACAGTAGTTTTACAATAAATGGCTTCACCCAACCAATAACCATGAGTGGAGAACAAGTTTTTTTTGTTATCATTCATATTCTCTGAAACAAGGCCAAGAAAGGAAAAATTCTGCCGGGGTATGTAAACTTTGGAGCACAACTGTAGTTGCAATGTCTCCTATATAAATAGACATGAGAGATCCCAGCTCTCCTGTCTATATGTAACACATGTTCACAAGCAGCAGCATGGAGGAAATTCTAGAACATTACTGAGCAGTGTAGATGTGAATCCAGGTATGTGGTGAGAAAAAAAACGCTACTAGAAAGCATCGGGATATGTGCATCCATCTCTATCTTTGTTACGCTCGCGCCCGGACTGACTGGTGTGAGCGTGATTAGTGATCCCACTGTACCATGAACCGAGGAGTGCATGGAGGGGCGTAACTAAGTATCAACCCGATCCAACCAAGGTCGCACGGCGGCTTAGTCGACTCCGTGGACCAAGGAGGAACCGAGCAGAGGGATCAGGTGCGACTCCAGGTCAGACCCCGGTCACAGTTGTTGACCCACACCAGGGAATGCAGGAACAGGCAGGTTAGACTGGTATACAGGCAGGCGGGTATTGGCAAGTACGGCTGGTATGCAGACAGGTGGGCACTGGCAAGCATGGCTGGTATGCAGACAGGTGGGCACTGGCAAGCACGGCTGGTATGCAGACAGGTGGGCACTGGCAAGCACAGCAGGAGTGCAGACAGGGAGGTACTAGCAGGTTGGAGCGCAGGCTGGATAGGGTCCAGTACAGACTGGGAGACAGGTACAGAGCCGCAGATGCGGTAGACAAGCAGAGTAAAGCGAAACCACCGGAGCGGAGGACAAGGCAGAGCAGAGAGGAACTGCTGGTGCGGTGAGCAAGCACAGCGGAGCGAAAACCGCAGGTGCGGTGGACAAGGCAGAGCAGAGCGGAACCGCCGGAGCAGTGGGCAAGGCAGAGCAGAGAGAAGCCGCCGGGCAAGGCAGAGCAGAGAGAAGCCGCCGGAGCGGTGGGCAAGTCAGAGCAGAGAGAAAATGCCAGAGCGGTGGGTAAGGCAGAGCAGAGGGAAGCCGCAGGAGCGGTGGGCAGGTCTGAGCAGAGAGAAACCGCCAGAGCGGTGGGCAAGACAGCGGAGCAAAACCGCAGGTGCGGTGGACAAGGCAGAGAGGACAGGGCTCTGTTCACATGGAACAGACTGGAAAATACAGGAAGATGGCTAGAACACAGGAGGAAGATATGGAGGAAGGGAAAAAGGACAAGCAGAACCAGATACACACAAGGTACTTCCTATGAAGTAGCGAGTGGACACAAAACCCACAAGCAGAAGTACAGAGGCAACGAGTTGGAGTTAGGCGCAGGTTCAGATACTGCAGGAAAAGGGAAGGTACGGACATAGAGACAAACAGGTAACAGGCTAGGATACAGTTCAGACAGGAACTGCTACTGCAATGAGATACAAGAACGAGCCTGGGTATACAGCCCCCAGAGTGGCGGAAACAGACTACAAATCACAGGTAACAGGCCTGGGTATACAGCCCCCAGAGTGGCAGAAACAGACTAGAAGTCAGAGATAACAGGTCTGGGTATGCAGCCCCCAGAGTAGCGGAAACAGACTAGAGACAAGACCTGGCAATTCAGTAGCAAAGACTAACTGAGTGAAGGTGTTGCTCAGGCCTCTCCTTCTGGGTGGAGGGGGTTTAAATATCCAGTGACTCACAGCAATAGGCTGGAGACGCATTAGGGGTGCGCCCACAGCAGCTATAAGAATCAGGAAGTAACCTGGCCGCCGCCCTAAGCAGTCAGTCAAGAGACATGCACACAGCATGAACTGGAGCAGGGATTGCAGACTGGACTGACAGGTAATATTGCGGTCTTGCATAGTGGGAGGTGGTGCACTATGCAAGCACGGCGCCAGGGATGTTACAATCTTCATGTGCTCCTCCATTCTCTTTGCCCCTTATTTTATAATATACAATGACAAGAATGCTTTATGAACTCCGATTACTGAAGATTTCAATACAGAATCACGGCAATTAAGGGGGCATTTATTAACAATTCAATATTCACATTTATTTTACAGACAATAATTGAGACCAGATAAATTTTAAAATCAAAGTAACAAAGTAAACTTAGCGACCTAAAGAATAATAATAAAAAAAATTTAAATAAAAAAAAAAAACAGAAAAAAGACCAATAAACCTATATATTACCTTGTAGCCTGTTGACTGATGTTTTGGAATTTGACCTTAATTTCTGTATATTTCACTATTTATGGTTTATTTTTACTATTTTTTTAATTATTATTCTGCACTTTGCTTAGTTTTCCTTATGTTACTATGATTTTATAGCGCATCTGAAGAAGGTCTGAGTTATTGACCGAAACGTTGTCTGTACAATATACATGCACATTGGATGGCTCCTAAATATCACCTCAATTTAACTACGGAGTGCCCAGTTCTTCAGATCTATTCCAAGGGATAGGACCCTACTAGTGCACCATCTACTTGGATTGCCATGATCTACACACAACTTACTGATTTAGAAACCTCTTCTTTAAAAAAATATGCAAATGGTCTCTTCAGAGAGGAAGAGGACTTGAACTCTATAGCACCACCTATTGGAAACAGCAATCCTACAAGTCAATATCGACCCTTTAACGAGTCTTGAAATATGACTTAGGATAAAAATCAAATCAGAATCTCAATTTGCAGATAAGGTGTTTTGGGGTATTGCTCCTCGTCAGTACAAAGTATGAGATCTGATTTGGCTGGGTGAGAGACTAAGACTGGGATCTAAGAGATATGGTTTCTCCTTGTGGAGAGTGACATGCCATGTCTAGCATGCCAGTATGAGGAGACTTAAATACCTTGCATGCTCCTCTGAGAATTTAGCCTCTCAACCAGTCAAATCAGATCTCATACTTTGTACTGACGAGGGGTAATACCCCGAAACACTGTGTCTATGAATTCTGAGTTGGCTTTTATCTTAAGTCATATTTCAAGGCTCGTTAAAGGGTTGATAATGACTTGTAGGATTGCTGATTCCAATAGGTGGAGTTCAAGTCCTCTTCCTCTCTTAAGAGACAATTTGCATATTTAATTTCCCAGAAGAGCAAGCAAGGCGTTTAAGTCTCCTCATACTGGCATGCTAGACCTGGCATGTCACTCTCCACAAGAAAACTTACTCCCTTAGATCTCCTTCTTAAAAAAATTAATTCACTATACACAGTAGCGATACCTGTCGGCACCCAACATAACGATGCACATCCAGCTTACTTCTCCGCTATAGCAAATTTTGATGCCTAAATGTCTATATATTTGTTTCTTGCGATTGGTCCTAATAAATGTGCACGAGTGCAATGGGGCTAGGGAGACGATATGATAGGGGTGAATGGACACGGCCTGTGCAAAAAAAAAAAAAAAAGGCATAAAAGCCAAACCCAATGTTAAGTCGTTCTTTACTCATTTGGAACTCCGACAGAACATTCCTGGCCCCATCACACCTCCGGATTCAGACGTTGGCGCCTCTCTGCTGCCAATAATATGCAGTGTAATAATTACGTGTGGATGACGAATCGATAAGCTGCGAGTACGAACAATACGGAGGGGCTAACAATGCACTTTTGACCTTCAGCGTTGAGGAGAAAATAAACAGGGAGCGCTGCTGCCAGCACATTCATTAGCTCTGCGCGGCGATCACCCCTAATGCTCTCTAATCCCGTTAAGCTCCGCGGCTACTGCTGGGATACAGTGTTACTGTAAATAGGCAATTACGGCTTTGTACAAACAATGAGCGCATTATAAAAATCAGGAATATTTCCTCGTAAAACGCTTTTCTGATTTCATCTTGACGGCTCGGGACTTGGGAATTTTTTTCTTTTTTTTTTTTACAAATATCTTTTCACCTTCTGAAGGAGTTTAACGCGTTCTGGGCTTTGAAGCAAAAGTCACTAGAAAACCCTTTAAAGGGTTCGTCAAAAAGTGTAGAAAGAGAGACTGTAAAAATAAATATCG
Source organism: Phyllobates terribilis (assembly GCF_046119375.1). Lineage (NCBI taxonomy): Eukaryota > Metazoa > Chordata > Amphibia > Anura > Dendrobatidae > Phyllobates > Phyllobates terribilis. Next base: position 63,046,712 of record NW_027362763.1, on the reverse strand, counting down.
AAGTGAACATGAAACGTATATTTTGCATTCCCTATGACGTATCATATCCATCTTTTCCTCTAAGTCTACATGGTGCTGTTGCTCTGTTATTCCTCCAGGAAATCTGGGAATAAACTGATACATGGGTGTTATCACTTTGGGTAACTATAGTCTCGGACTATGTTCATACGCGCACCTTTTTGACAAGGGAATAGTAACATCCAGTTGTAAATCACATCCTGGTTCTTTAAAGGGAATCAGTCAGCAGGTTTTAGCAATGTAATCTGAGAGCAGCATCATAGAGGGACTGAGAGCCTGATTCCAGCGATGTGTCACTTACTGGGCTCCTTGCTGTCATGTTGACATAATCCCGGTTTTGTCTGCTGCAGATCTAGCAGTGCTCAAAATGCTGAGCTCTGTATAATCCTGCCCACACCACCGATTGGCTGCTTCCTGTGTACACTGTCAGCAAGAAGCCAATCAGTGGTGGGGGCGGAGTTACACAGAGTAGGTGGACTGCTTGGCACGTGACACCTAGTCCTGTAGTAATAATCTACTGCTGAGAAAACTATGATTTCATACAAACCAAAACACGCAGCCTAGTAAGTGATACATCGCTGTAATAATCAGGCTCTCTGCACCTCCATCACGCAGCTCTCAGATTACATAGTAAAAACCTGCTGACAGATTCCTTTTAAGGGATTCTCTGCTTTGAACAATCCCAGAAAGAGGACCTGTCACCAAGGCAAAAGGGGTAAAGTTCTGCTCTTATTTCACGCTACTTTCAAGAAATCTTTTTTTTTTATTTGACCATACTCTTTCAGACAGAAAGATGAACCTTCATATTTTATGCCCCCAAAATGCAAATTTTTATGGTCTCTGGGGGGGGAGGGGGGAAGTCAAGTCTGGAGGTCGAGACAGGTATTCGGATCCAAGCACAAATAGTTTTACACATATGGGAAACCAGCCTAATCTGTTTGGAAACTTGGTAGTAAGTGTTCAATCTTCCCTGCAGCTCCCCCGCAGGAGGGATGAAGTATTACACACAGTCCATTCATATCAGGACCTCCAAAGAGGGAGGAAACTTCTTTGTAACTGCTCGCAATGGTGGCCAAGGCAAGCAGGTTGGAAACTGCGAACCCTCCCCTATAAACTCAGAAGTTGGTGGTGAAGGAGGCGATTACAGGTGCGGATTGTAGGACATTGATAGAATTCTAAAAAGCCATCACACATTTCTGCTCTATGTTGCGCTAAAATAATTTTCCAGCAACTTTCCACAGTAACATATTATCTTGCTGTCAGTGAATGGAAACATTCATTAGATCTATATCACTGATTACAGTCTCTGGGAGCGAACTCCCCTATACTTTCCCTGCACTGTTACATTGTAGCAAACTAGCAGGACTGGGAAGTGATTTGTGTTAATGATGTGTTTAGCTCAGAAAATTATCTAGACTGGATGTAATCCGGCATCTCACAGAATCCGAAACCAAAGAGAACTCTAGGAGTAAATGTCTTAGAATAAACATTAACAGACGATTTTGGATTAAACGGGTTGTCCAAGACCAAGTCCAACACTGATCTGATCTTACACCCCCAACAATCAGATGTCTGTATCACGATATTCATTAAAATATAAAATATCTTCCTGAACAATGACTGATAACACCTGTATATACAGTATATAACACAGGATCCACCATTCACAATAGGTGATATCACAGCTCACCTCCTCCTCCTGTACAATGACTGATAACACCTCTATATACAGTATATAACACAGGATCCACCATTCACAATAGGTGATATCACAGCTCACCTCCTCCTCCTGTACAATGACTGATAACACCTCTATACACAGTATATAACACAGGATCCACCATTCACAATAGGCGATGTCACAGCTCACCTCCTCCTCCTGTACAATGACTGATAACACCTCTATATACAGTATATAACACAGGATCCACCATTCACAATAGGCGATGTCACAGCTCACCTCCTCCTCCTGTACAATGACTGATAACACCTCTATATACAGTAGATAACACAGGATCCACCATTCACAATAGGTGATGTCACAGCTCACCTCCTCCTCCTGTACAATGACTGATAACACCTCTATATACAGTAGATAACACAGGATCCACCATTCACAATAGGCGATGACACAGCTCACCTCCTCCCTTCACAATGACGTTTGCGCTTATTAAAAGCTTCCATACAAAAAAAATAGGGTCTAAGTCTGTTTATTGCTGCTAATATACAGTACAGACCAAAAGTTTGGACACACCTTCTCATTTAAAGATTTTTTTGTGTATTTTCATGACTTTGAAAATTGTACATTCACACTGAAGGCATCAAAACTATGAATTAACACATGTGGAATTATATACTTTACAAAAAAGTGTGAAACAGCTGAAAATATGTCTTATATTCTAGGTTCTTCAAAGTAGCCACCTTTTGCTTTGATGACTGCTTTGCACACTCTTGGCATTCTCTTGATGAGCTTCAAGAGGTAGTCACCGGAAATGGTCTTCACTTCACAGGTGTGCCCTGTCAGGTTTAATAAGTGGGATTTCTTGCCTTATAAATGGGGTTGGGACCATCAGTTGTGTTGTGCAGAAGTCTGGTGGAAACACAGCTGATAGTCCTACTGAATAGACTGTTAGAATTTGTATTATGGCAAGAAAAAAAGCAGCTAAGTAAAGAAAAACGAGTGGCCATCATTACTTTAAGAAATGAAGGCCAGTCAGTCCGAAAAATTGGGAAAACTTTGAAAGTGTCCTCAAGTGCAGTTGCAAAAACCATCAAGCGCTACAAAGAAACTGGCTCACATGAGGACCGCCCCAGGAAAGGAAGACCAAGAGTCACCTCTGCTTCTGAGGATAAGTTTATCCGAGTCACCAGCCTCAGAAATCGCAGGTTAACAGCAGCTCAGATTAGAGACCAGGTCAATGCCACACAGAGTTCTAGCAGCAGACACATCTCTTCAACAACTGTTAAGAGGAGACTTTGTGCAGCAGGCCTTCATGGTAAAATAGCTGCTAGGAAACCACTGCTAAGGACAGGCAACAAGCAGAAGAGACTTGTTTGGGCTAAAGAACACAAGGAATGGACATTAGACCAGTGGAAATCTGTGCTTTGGTCTGATGAGTCCAAATTTGAGATCTTTGGTTCCAACCACCGTGTTTTTGTGCGACGCATAAAAGGTGAACGGATGGACTCTACATGCCTGGTTCCCACCGTGAAGCATGGAGGAGGAGGTGTGATGGTGTGGGGGGGCTTTGCTGGTGACACTGTTGGGGATTTTTTTAAAATTGAAGGCATACTGAACCAGCATGGCTACCACAGCATCTTGCAGCAGCATGCTATTCCATCCGGTTTGCGTTTAGTTGGACCATCATTTATTTTTCAACAGGGCAATGACCCCAAACACAAGTCCAGGCTGTGTAAGGGCTATTTGACCAAGGTGGAGAGTGATGGGGTGCTGCGCCAGATGACCTGGCCTCCACAGTCACCAGACCTGAACCCAATCGAGATGGTTTGGGGTGAGCTGGACGCAGAGTGAAGGCAAAAGGGCCAACAAGTGCTAAGCATCTCTGGGAACTCCTTCAAGATTGTTGGAAGACCATTTCCGGTGACTACCTCTTGAAGCTCATCAAGAGAATGCCAAGAGTGTGCAAAGCAGTCATCAAAGCAAAAGGTGGCTACTTTGAAGAACCTAGAATATACGACATATTTTCAGTTGTTTCACACTTTTTTGTTAAGTATATAATTCCACATGTGTTAATTCATAGTTTTGATGCCTTCAGTGTGAATGCACAATTTTCATAGTCAAGAAAATACAGAAAAACCTTTAAATGAGAAGGTGTGTCCAAACTTTTGGTCTGTACTGTACATGTGGATTCCCTGAAACAACAGGAAGAAGGCGGCTGAAGAAAACCCTATTGGCCAGTGTGAGAATTGCAAGATGTATAATTATTATTTTTAATAAAGAATGTGATATTGTAAAAAAAATATATATATATACATATACACAAAAATATTTAATATATTTAACACAAGAAAACCCAGATTTAAACAATAGTTCATTTTCTGAGGACACATTCCCCTTAAGGTGTATAGATGTGTGCAACTTTTTTTGCCACGATTAACCTTTGGCATGGATTGCAAGAAAAACTCGTCCCAGAAAAAAAAAAAAAAAAAAAGTCCCATTTTTGTATCCATCATCTGTATAGGAGGAAAGTTTTATCTCCTTGTCAATCCTAAGTAACAAAGAATGAGTGGGGTTTGTTTCGCGCCCCGGAGGTGTCAGGTCTGGCAGATCGTCCTCCGACAGTCCACACGACCTACGTGTAAAGCAGGCGGTAATCTCCGGCAGTAATGTATGTGAGCAGCAGTCGTCCCCTCCGTGTAGGAGCCGGCCCGTTACACATGGGTTTCATTTCGGAGCTTCTGGTATACACACAGCACATCACTTAGACCAAATGAACTTTTAAATCAATAACATGTTCGCCGAGGTTCAGTAGACTCGAGGAAATTCTTCAAAAATAAACATTTGTGTCAAAGATGAAAAATACAACCCCGGCCCGTATATTTTTTACATTATCCAAAAAGCTTTCATGTGCACAAAACACTAAGGCCATTACTTTAAGACGCCAGTCAAAACGCGCTGGGCACACTTTCAAAAGTTCACATATTAAAAAAAAAAGAGAAAAGAAACGAAAAAAAAAAAAGTTTCTAAACTCAGATTGCTCGAGACGTTTTTCGTCTAGTCGACAAAACAGTGCGAGTCCCCTTCCCTCCCCCATCAATGAAAGAATTAATTCTTACGAGGGAGACCTGGAAGGTTTATAAGGTACCTGTTGTTGTAAATGTGTCTTAAGAAATGCGCACGTCAATAAATTGCTGCACGTCATAAAAATGACTAAAGTCTTCAGTGCTTCGGGGGGCTTCGTGTATAAGAGTAGTGTGTTAGGAAAGGTCTTCAGGGGCAGTCTGGGGAGACAATGTCCTGAACCCGCTGGCTATTAAAAAAAAGCTTATTATATTGTTGGTTTGCTTGTTTTGCTTTATGGATATATCACAACCTTTGATCTCAAATACCATGTTTTAACCATCACATAGTCATTTAGAATTACAGGAGAACGCCACTGAGTTTTGGGTTGCCCAATAAGCCACTTTTTATCTCTAGGAACCTAATTGCTTGTAGTTCATAATTATTCTATCCTTGATGTAAACCAGCTCCTAATGCCTCAAATTCTTGGTGGGCTTCTGCGTATACAGAGCAGCCAATCTGAGATTACAGAGCTTCAGTAAAAAGTATGAGAGCCTTGATGACACTACCTTCAAAACTTGGATTACCAATAGGATTCCCGATATAGTACTGCCCTTCAAACGAGGTGTGGATTTCACCTATGTGACTACTCATTATTATTCCATAAGGTCATGTATTGTCAGGGTTCAGAACCACAAGTGTCAATGTTCCAATGCTCTTTGTCCCCAAATATTCCAGGCACATTGTTCTAGAACCCAAAATACCTCTGTAATCCCAAACATTCCAGTAGAATTGTTCTAAGTCCTTAAATATCCTAGGATCAAGGAGATCCCAAAATCCCAGTGATATTGCTCTAGGACCTCAAAATCACAATGTTATTTTTCTAGGACCCCAAATTCTCAGTGTCAATGTCCTCAAAAATTCAAACCTCAAAATTCCAATGTGAATGTCCTAGGACCTCAAAATTCTATGACCTCGAAATCCCAGTGTCATTATTGTGGGACCCCGAATACCAATGTGATATTGTTTTAGGACCTTAAAATGACTGTCATTATTCTATGACCCCAAACATCCATGTTACAGTGTTCTAAGCCTATAAAATCTCGTTGTGATCGTTCTGGGATCCCAAATAACCAGTCTCATTTTTCTAGCACCTCCAATTTCCCAGTATTGTTATACAGAAAACCATAATAACCTAATGTCATTGTTAGGAACCCCCCCAAATCCCCAAATTATAGTGTCATTGGTTTACTACCCCAAAATCAACATCATTTTTCTAGGATCCCAATATGTTAATGAAGTTATACCCCAAAATTCCAAAAATCAAATAAGAGTCAATGGTGTAGAACCCCAAAATCAGTGTCATTGATCTACCCCTGTACCCCAAAAACCCTAAGACATTTTTCTACGAGGACAAAATGAGTTATTCTGGAGCACCCAAAATCCCGGTGTCATTGTTCTGAAATCCAAAATATCTCCAGGTCATTGATTTCGGAACCCAAATATCTTAATGTTATTGTTACGGGAGCTCCAAAATCCCCAGATCATATTGTCATGGGTTTATTATGCCAAAATCAATGTAATTTTTCTAGAGCCCCAATATACTAATACTATTGTTTTAGGACCCCAAAATCCAGGTGTCACTGTAATGGGAGCTCCAAAAATTTCCAAAATTCATACAATTATTCTTCTAGGACTCCAAAATACCAGTGTCATTGTTGTGGGATCCCAAATAGCTCTAGGTCAATTATTTAGGCCCCCAAATATCTTAATGCCATTGTTCTGGAACCCTAATTATTCTATAGTCAGCGCTTTAGGAACCAAATATCTGTCGTAATGTACATAGCCTTCAAAATTGTTCTAGTAGTTATAGACAGGAAGAAAATGTAGGAAATTAGTCTACAAGTTGATTCTAGTCTATACTCCATCAGGTACTCTTACTTTTCCATGAGAGTTTTATTATTTTGCGGAATTAGGCTAAGACCCCAATTATTCCACTAGTAGCGCTTTAGACCCTAAATATCCCTGTTACTCCAATACTTCTATGGTCAGTGCTCGGACTGTTCAGAAAAGTAGATGGTGCTTCACCCATCATATTGAGATGGACAGGAACTTAAGACGCCCTCAAGAAGAAGCTTTCCACATCGTATGTAAGAAATACTTTTCATAGCTTTGTGGAGATCTGGTATCGAAAGTTCCTAAACTACGATTTACAAAAAGTCTGATAACGCAATGCACCGGTGATAAGAGCTGGATATATCACATTGTACAGGAGGGCAGAGAGCTACAAAAAGTTACACAATTACTTTTTAGGGAAGTTTTTTCGTTTGTTTCCTGGAGTGGTTTTCAAGAGTTTTGGAATAGCTTTTTCTAGCAACCTTTTGATTGTATTTGGGGTATTTTCCATCAGGAGCCATTTCAAAGACATAAGTGACCTTCACCCCAATTTTTCCAAACCATGCGTTTTTCAAAACCGGAAGCGAAACAATCACTAAACGGCTTTGTGCACATGCAGTTGTTTAAGGAGGTATTGAAGCAGAAAATGAGTGGAAACTCCAAGTTTTTGAGGCATTTAAGATTTGGTAGAGGATTTGGAGAGTTTCCGCTAAGTGGTTAATGGCACAGGGAGCATTTTTGCTGAGATTTCAGAACAGAAAAGAAGCGCAACCTACAAGTTTTTGAGGCATTTGAGATTTGGTGGAGGATTTGGAGAGTTTCTGCTCAGTGGTTGTCTGCACAGGGAGCATTTTTGCTGAGTTTTCAGAACAGAAGCGAAGCAAAACCTACAAGTTTTTGAGGAGTTTTGAGATTTGGTGGAGGATTTAGAGTTTCTGCTCAGTGGCTATGTGCACAGGATATCATTTTTATGAGTTTTCACAACAGAAACCTCCAAATTTTTGAGGAGTTTTGCGTTTGAGAAGGATTTGGAGAGATTCCGCTCAGTGGTTTTACAAAAACAAACCTGAATAGGAAGAATCTTTTAAGCATTTTTTAAAGAAGTTTTTCAGGCATTGTTTGGAGTGGTCTTGCTCGAAACAACTCAATAAAGAACTCAGTTGGCCAAAAGCCTAAAAGTTCAGTGGTCACTTGACCAAAACTGAGTGGGGCAACTGGTCAATTTAGGGGTAAAAAGTACATTGATACTTGGTTTAGATTTTCAAATGGGCCTGAAACCAAAGCAGAGGAAGCTGCGGTCCAGGGTAAACATCACCCGCCAATCTGCATGCCATGGTAAACTTTGTGGTGAGGAATCGAAGGGATTTATTAACACAGAGAAAACATCATTCAGCCGCTACCTGGGTCACAGAAAGTCAGATTATATCAATTCTGTTATGTTCACTGAAGGGGGAAACGATGACGTTTATTAAGCTCCAGGGTCTCGGGTTACTATGAAGAATGGCCTCGTTATATCATGACTAATAACCCGATAGACTAATTTGAGTAAAACAGTAGCACTATGGACTGACGCTGGCAGAGCTCCAAACCAATGGATGGATTTAATGTGGAGACTTAGGTGCAACTTCAGGATACATCGCATTAACTTGCTGTGTGCAAAACCCAAAAAGAAAAGAGAGGCTTTTACTCCGACCCTTCCCAGGACAATTACACAAACTTTAAGCTCATTATTTGATGAGGGGGGATAGAGTCTATGGCTTATGTGCCTCCTCCACTAGTAGAAATCCAGCTCAGCGACATAAAGCAGCAGGAGGCCATGCAGAAGGCTGAGAAGTCTAGAGGGGGCACATCATTTTATATCTGCAGCTTTGATTTTCATCGTATGACCAACAAGTGGATGCAGTGTTATATCAGTATATGCCGGTAATTCATACTGTAATATGTAGCAGCAGTTTATAGTCTGATTGCTGCACCGGAGGCACCATGACCCGAGCCCACCAATGCCCCTTACTTTATTTTAGGATCATGGATGGTGGAGAGGGAGGTGAATGGAAATAGATGTAAACAGTACTACTAGATCCAGAAATAACCATATTCTTACAAGCAAATAACATTTATTTTCCATGCAACTTTCTATTTCAATTTGCTGCAACATTATGTTACTTATCCTGTACTGATCCTGAGTTACATCCTGTATTATACTCCAGAGCTGCACCCACTATTCTGTTGGTGCAGTCACTGTGTACATACATTACATTACTGATCCTGAGTTACATCCTGTATTATACTCCAGAGCTGAACTCACTATTCTGCTGGTGCAGTCACTGTGTACATACATTACATTACTGATCCTGTACTGATCCTTAGTTACATCCTGTATTGTACCCCAGAGCTGCACTCACTATTCTGCTGGTGCACTCACTGTATACATACATTACATTACTGATCCTGAGTTACATCCTGTATTATACTCCAGAGCTGCACTCACTATTCTGCTGGTGCAGTCACTGTGTACATACATTACATTACTGATCCTGAGTTACATTCTGTATTATACTCCAGAGCTGCACTCACTATTCTGCTGGTGCAGTCACTGTGTACATACATTACATTACTGATCCTGAGTTACATCATGTATTATACTCCAGAGCTGAACTCACTATTCTGCTGGTGCAGTCACTGTGTACATACATTACATTACTGATCCTGAGTTACATCCTGTATTATACTCCAGAGCTGCACTCACTATTCTGCTGGTGCAGTCACTGTGTACATACATTACATTACTGATCCTGTACTGATCCTGAGTTACCTCCTGCATTATACTCCAGAGCTGCACTCACTATTCTGCTGGTGCCGTCACTGTGTACATACATTACATTACTGATCCAGTACTGATCCTGAGTTACATCCTGTATTATACTCCAGAGCTGCACTCACTATTCTGCTGGTGCCGTCACTGTGTACATACATTACTGATCCTGTACTGATCCTGAGTTACATCCTGTATTATATTCCAGAGCTGCACTCACTATTCTGCTGGTGCATTCACTGTGTACATACATTACATTACTGATCCTGAGTTACATCCTGTATTATACTCCAGAGCTGCACTCACTATTCTGTTGGTGCAGTCACTGTGTACATACATTACATTACTGATCCTGTACTGATCCTGAGTTACATCCTGTATTATACTCCAGAGCTGCACTCACTATTCTGCTGGTGCAGTCACTGTGTACATACATTACATTACTGATCCTGTACTGATCCTAAATTACATCCTGTATTATACTCCAGAGCTGCACTCACTATTCTGCTGGTGCATTCACTGTGTACATACATTACATTACTGAACCGGAGTTACATCCTGTATTATACTCCAGAGCTGCACTCACTATTCTGCTGGTGCAGTCACTGTGTACATACATTACATTACTGATCCTGTACTGATCCTGAGTTACATCCTGTATTATACTCCAGAGCTGCACTCACTATGTACATACATTACATTACTGAACCTGAGTTACATCCTGTATTATACTCCAGAGCTGCACTCACTATTCTGCTGGTGCAGTCACTGTGTACATACATTACATTACTGATCCTGTACTGATCCTGAGTTACATCCTGTATTATACCCCAGAGCTGCACTCACTATTCTGCTGGTGCAGTCACTGTGTACATACATTACATTACTGATCCTGTACTGATCCTAAATTACATCCTGTATTATACTCCAGAGCTGCACTCACTATTCTGCTGGTGCATTCACTGTGTACATACATTACATTACTGAACCTGAGTTACATCCTGTATTATACTCCAGAGCTGCACTCACTATTCTGCTGGTGCAGTCACTGTGTACATACATTACATTACTGATCCTGTACTGATCCTGAGTAGAGATGAGCGGTGTTCGACTAGAACTGTTCGCCAATCTCAAATTCGAGCTGTTTTGGGCGGTGTTCGAGTTGTTCGACGAACCCGAACGATTTGCAAAAAATTCGGCTGTTCGAGGTTATGTTCGATAACTGTTCGTGCACCAAAAGCGTGTCCTGCATGTCTGGCGCTATTTAGAGCACCAATCATGCAGGGATTGTCTGCCACTCACTGTAATGCCACAGCCATGGTGGTTGTGGCATTACAGTGATTGCCCAAATCGATGGGAACAGTGCCAACAGTGAAACATGAAAAGCCGGCAATTCAGCAGCGGCATACACCTGTACCCGACAATTTAGAACCGAAAGAATAGAGCATCGCACATAGATTAGATAGATATAAACATGTCAGCCACATATATACGAAGTACAGTGAAAGTGCTGCTTACTGTACTTGTCATTTAGCGTAAAGGATTTATCAAAAAAAATAATAGTGTTTTCATGCACCGTCTCTTTAAAAAAGCCGGCCGGCAATTCAGCATCTGTACCCGACAATTTATAACAGACAGAATAGAGCTTCACACATAGATTAGATAGATAGAAACATGTCAGTCACATATATATGAAGTACAGTGATAGTGTTGGTTACTGTACTTGTCATTTAGTATTAAAATAAAGGATTTATTATTAAAAAAAATGGCGTGGGGTTCCCCTTAATTTTAGGCTCTAGCGGAGGTTAAGCAGACGGCTGGGGCAGATGTTTGAAGCCTGGGAAGGGGGTAATACCCACGGAGCTTTCCAGGCTACTAATATCAGCCCCCAGCTGAATACATAGCCTTTACTAGCTATTAAAATGGGGGACCCCCCAAAAAAAATGACGTGGGGTCCCCCCTAATTTAATAGCTAGCAAAGGCTAGGCAGACAGCTGGGGGCTGATATTAATAGCCCAGGAAGGGAGCCATGAATATTGGCCCCCTCCCAGGCTAGAAACACCAGCCGTCAGCCGCCCCAGAAATGGCGCATTCATAGGATGCGCCAATTCTGGCACTTAGCCTCGCTCTTCCACGCTGCCCTGGTGCGGTGGCAGGGGGTAATAGGGTTGGGGTTGATGTCAGCTTATAATGCCAGCTGACATCAAGCCCAGGTTAGTAATGGAGAGGCGTCTATAAGACACCCCCATTACTAACCCCATAGTCAAAGTTAAAAAAAACACAAACACCCAGAATAAAGTCCTTTAATTGAAATAAAGACACAATCCTTTATTGTTCTAAATTAAACCATACTTACCGTCACGCCCATTCCAGCTGAAGCCAACGATCTCCTGCAATAAAAGAAAAATAATAAAGCAACCTCATCCTTACCTTTCCATGGTTCCCACGACAGCTTCAGCTCTGCTACATCGAGATGACAGGCTGGACCGCAGCAGAACGCTGCCATCCAGCCTCTCATCCCGCAGACACTGAGAAGCGCAGGCTTACTTGCGCTGCTCAGCGTCTCTCTGTGACGACATCCAGATGAGCCGAGTTCATGTCCAATGAACTCAGCTCACCTCCTGCACGTCACTGACAGCGTGGGAGAATTCTCCTGCACTCAGTGCTTCAGCGTGAGAATTCTCCCGCTGAAGCGCTGAGTGCAGGAGAATTTTCCCACGCTGTCAGTGACGTGCATAAGGTGAGCTCATGTCCAATGAACTCAGCTCACCTCCTGCACGTCACTGACAGCGTGGGAGAATTCTCCTGCACTCAGCGCTTCAGTGTGAGAATTCTCCCACGCTGAAGCGGTGAGTGCAGGAGAATTTTCCCACGCTGTCAGTGACGTGCATGAGGTGAGCCGAGTTCATTGGACATTAACTCGGCTCATCTGGATGCCCTCACAGAGAGACACTGTGGAGCGCAAGCAAGCCTGCGCTTCTCAGTGTCTGCGGGATGACAGGCAGGATGGCGGCGTTCTGCTGCGGTCCAGCCTGTCATCTCGATGTAGCAGAGCTGAAGCTGTCATGGGAACCATGGAAAGGTAAGGATGATGTTGCTTTATTATTTTTCTTTTATTTCAGGAGATCGTTGGCTTCAGCTGGAATGGGCGTGATGGTAAGTATGGTTTAATTTAGAACAATAAAGAATTGTGTGTTTATTTCAATTAAAGGACTTTTTTCTGGGTGTTGTGTTTTTTTTAAATACTTTACTAGAAATTCATGGTGGTCATGTCTAATATTGGCGTGACCCCATGAATTTCGGGCTTAGGGCCAGCTGATAATGCCAAGCTGGCCCTAACCCCTTTATTACCCAGTGAGCCACCGCATCAGGGCCCTGGATGAGTTGGGTACAGCGCCAGAAGATGGCGCTTCTATGAACGCGCCATTTTCCGGGGTGGCTGTGGACTGCAATTTGCAGCGGGGGTGGCCCAGAAAGCTTGGGCCTCCCTGCGCTGCGGATTCCAGCCCCCAGCTGCCTAGTTGTACCTGGCTGGACACAAAAACAGGGCGAAGCCCCACGTCAATTTTCTTTAAATTATTTCATGAAATAATTAAGAAAAAAGGGCTTCCCTATATTGTTGTGTCCGGCCAGGTACAAATAGGCAGCTGGTGGATGGGGGCAGCCCGTTCCTGCCTGCTGTACCTGGCTGGACACAAATATAGTGCGAAGCCCCACGTCAATTTTTTTTAAATTATTTCATGAATTTCCTGAAATAATTTAAAAAAATTGAAGTGGGGCTTCGCACTATATTTGTGTCCAGCCAGGTACAGCAGGCAGGAACGGGCTGCCCCCAACCACCAGCTGCCTATTTGTACCTGGCCGGACACAACAATATAGGGAAGGCCTTTTTTTCTTAATTATTTCATGAATTTCATGAAATAATTAAAAAAAAAGTACGTGGGGCTTCGCCCTATTTTTGTGTCCAGCCAGGTACAACTAGGCAGCTGGGGGCTGGAATCTGCAGCGCAGGGAGGCCCAAGCTTTCTGGGCCCCCCCCCGCTACAAATTGCAGTCCGCAGCCACCCCGGAAAATGGCGCGTTCATAGAAGCGCCATCTTCTGGCGCTGTACCCAACTCATCCAGGGCCCTGGTGCGGTGGCTCACTGGGTAATAAAGGGGTTAGGGCCAGCTTGGTATTATCAGCTGGCCCCAAGCCCAAAATTCATGGGGTCACGCCAGTATTAGACATGACCGCCATGAATTTCTAGTAAAGTATTTAAAAAAAACACAACACCCAGAATAAAGTCCTTTAATTGAAATAAAGACACAATTCTTTATTGTTCTAAATTAAACCATACTTACCATCACACCCATTCCAGCTGAAGCCAACGATCTCCTGCAATAAAAGAAAAATAATAAACCAACCTCATCCTTACCTTTCCATGGTTCCCACGACAGCTTCAGCTCTGCTACATCGAGATGACTGGCTGGACCGCAGCAGAACGCTGCCATCCAGTCTGTCATCCCGCAGACACTGAGAAGCGCAGGCATGCTTGCGCTCCTCACTGTCTCGCTGTGACGGCATCCAGATGAGCCGAGGTCATGTCCAATGAACTCGGCTCACCTCATGCACGTCACTGACAGCGTGGGAAAATTCTCACGCTGAAGTGCTGAGTGCAGGAGAATACTCCCACGCTGTCAGTGATGTGCATGAGGTGAGCTCATGTCCAATGAACTCAGCTCACCTCCTGCACGTCACTGACAGCGTGGGAAAATTCTCCTGCAATCAGCGCTTCAGCGTGAGAATTTTCCCACGCTGTCAGTGACGTGCATGAGGTGAGCCGAGTTCATTGGACATGAACTCGGCTCATCTGGATGTCGTCACAGAGAGACGCTGAGCAGCGCAAGCAAGCCTGCGCTTCTCAGTGTCTGCGGGATGACAGGCTGGATGGCAGCGTTCTGCTGCGGTCCAGCCTGTCATCTCGATGTAGCAGAGCTGAAGCTGTCGTGGGAACCATGGAAAGGTAAGGATGAGGTTGCTTTATTATTTTTCTTTTATTGCAGGAGATCGTTGGCTTCAGCTGGAATGGGCGTGATGGTAAGTATGGTTTAATTTAGAACAATAAAGGATTGTGTCTTTATTTCAATTAAAGGACTTTATTCTGGGTGTTTGTGTTTTTTTTAACTTTGACTATAGGGTTAGTAATGGGGGTGTCTTATAGACGCCTCTCCATTACTAACCTGGGCTTGATGTCAGCTGGCATTATAAGCTGACATCAACCCCAACCCTATTACCCCCTGCCACCGCACCAGGGCAGCGTGGAAGAGCGAGGCTAAGTGCCAGAATTGGCGCATCCTATGAATGCGCCATTTCTGGGGCGGCTGACGGCTGGTGTTTCTAGCCTGGGAGGGGGCCAATATTCATGGCTCCCTTCCTGGGCTATTAATATCAGCCCCCAGCTGTCTGCCTAGCCTTTGCTAGCTATTAAATTAGGGGGGACCCTACGTCATTTTTTTTGGGGGGTCCCCCATTTTAATAGCTAGTAAAGGCTATGTATTCAGCTGGAGGCTGATATTAGTAGCCTGGGAAGCTCCGTGGGTATTACCCCCTTCCCAGGCTTCAAACATCTGCCCCAGCCGTCTGCTTAACCTCCGCTAGAGCCTAAAATTAAGGGGAACCCCACGCCAATTTTTTTAATAATAAATCCTTTATTTTAATACTAAATGACAAGTACAGTAACCAACACTATCACTGTACTTCATATATATGTGACTGACATGTTTCTATCTATCTAATCTATGTGTGATGCTCTATCTTTCTGTTCTAAATTGTCGGGTACCGCTGCTGAATTGCCGGCCGGCTTTTTTAAAGAGACAGTGCATGAAAACACTATTATTTTTTTAAATAAATCCTTTACACTAAATGACAAGTACAGTAAGCAACATTATCACTGTACTTATTATATATGTGACTGACATGTTTCTATCTATCTAATCTATGTGTGAAGCTCTATTCTTTCTGTTCTAAATTGTCGGGTACAGATGCTGAATTGCCGGCCGGCTTTTTTAAAGAGACGGTGCATGAAAACACTAATATTTTTTTTAATAAATCCTTTACACTAAATGACAAGTGCAGTAACCAACACTGTCACTGTGCTTCTTATATGTGTGACTGACATGTTTCTATCTATCTAATCTATGTGTGATGCTCTATTCCTTCTTGTCTAAATTGTCGGGTACCGGTGTATGCCGCTGCTGAATTTGCCGGCCGGCTTTTTTAAAGAGAGTGTCTTCTGAGCAGTTTGTCAGCTTTTGGACACCTTTGCAGGTGTTTTCTATGTGTTTCTATGTGTTTTTGTTTGCCTGCCATTGGTTTTAACGGTGTTCGACGGTGTTCTAAGGTGTTCGACGAACAGTTCGACGAACAGTTCCTCGAACATCCCGGTGTTCGACGAACCGAACCGAACCCGAACACTACGGGGGTGGCTCAACACTAATCCTGAGTTACATCATGTATTATACTCCAGAGCTGCACTCACTATTCTGCTGGTGCAGTCACTGTGTACATACATTACATTACTGATCCTGTACTGATCCTGAGTTACATCCTGTATTATACTCCAGAGCTGCACTCACTATTCTGCTGGTGCAGTCACTGTGTACATACATTACATTACTGATCCTGTACTGATCCTAAATTACATCCTGCATTATACTCCAGAGCTGCACTCACTATTCTGCTGGTGCAGTCACTGTGTACATACATCACATTACTGATCCTGTACTGATCCTAAATTACATCCTGTATTATACTCCAGAGCTGCACTCACTATTCTGCTGGTGCACTCACTGTGTACATACATTACATTACTTATCCTGTACTGATTCTGAGTTACATCCTGTATTATACTCCGGAGCTGCACTCACTATTCTGCTGTTCGAGTCACTGTGTACATACATTATATTACTGATCCTGTACTGATCCTAAGTTACCTCCTGTATTATACTCCAGAGCTGCACTCACTATTCTGCTGGTGGAGTCACTGTGTACATACATTACATTACTTATCCTGTACTTATCCTGAGTTACATCCTGTATTATACCCAGAGCTGCACTCACTATTCTGCTGGTGGAGACACTGTGTACATACATTACATTACTGATCCTGAGTTACATCCTGTATTATACTCCAGAGCTGCACTCACTATTCTGCTGATGCAGTCACTGTGTACATACATTACTGATCCTGCACTGATCCTGAGTTACAGTGCCTACAAGTAGTATTCAACCCCCTGCAGATTTAGCTGGTTTGATAAGATGCAAATAAATTAGAGCCTTCAAACTGCAAACGAGAGTAGGTTTTATGAACAGAAGCATAAATCTTACAAACCAAAAAGTTATGTTGCTCAGTTGAATTTTATTAAATTTTAAACATAAAAGTGTGGGTCAATTATTATACAACCCCTATGTTTAATATTTTGTGGAATAACCCTTGTATACAATTACAGCTAATAATCGTCTTTTCTAAGACCTGATCAGGCCGGCACAGGTCTGTGGAGTTATCTTGGCCCACTCCTCCATGCAGATCTTCTCCAAGTTATCTAGGTTCTTTGGGTGTCTCATGTGGACTTTATTCTTGAGCTCCTTCCACAAGTTTTCAATTGGGTTAAGGTCAGGAGACTGACTAGGCCACTCCAACACCTTGACTTTTTCCCTCTTGAACCAGGCCTTGGTTTTCTTGGCTGTGTGCTTTGGGTTGTTGTCTTGTTGGAAGATGAAATTACGACTCATCTTAAGATCCTTGATGGAGGAGCGGAGGTTCTTGGCCAAAATCTCCAGGTAGGCCGTGCTATCCATCTTCCCATGGATGCGGACCAGATGGCCAGGCCCCTTGGCTGAGAAACAGCCCCACAGCATGATGCTGCCACCACCATGCTTGACTGTAGGGATGGTATTCTTGGGGTCGTATGCAGTGCCATCCAGTCTCCAAACGTCACGTGTGTGGTTGGCACCAAAGATCTTTATCTTGGTCTCATCAGACCATAGAACCTTGAACCAGTCTGTCTCAGAGTCCTCCAAGTGATCATGAGCAAACTGTAGATGAGCCTTGACATGACGCTTTGAAAGTAAAGGTACCATACAGGCTCGTCTGGAACGGAGACCATTGCGGTGGAGTACGTTACTTATGGTATTGACTGAAACCAATGTCCCCACTGCCATGAGATCTTCCCGGAGCTCCTTCTTTGTTGTCCTTGGGTTAGCCTTGACTCTTCGGACAAGCCTGGCCTCGGCACGGGAGGACACTTTCAAAGGCTGTCCAGGCCGTGGAAGGCTAACAGTAGTTCCATAAGCCTTCCACTTACGGATGATGCTCCCAACAGTGGAGACAGGTAGGCCCAACTCCTTGGAAAGGGTTTTGTACCCCTTGCCAGCCTTGTGACCCTCCACGATCTTGTCTCTGATGGCCTTGGAATGCTCCTTTGTCTTTCCCATGTTGACCATGTCTGAGTGCTGTTCACAAGTTTGGGGAGGGTCTTAAATAGTCAGAAAAGGCTGGCAAAAGAGATCTTTAATCCACACATGTGAAGCTCATTATTCTTGGTGCCTGAACTACTTCTTAATACTTTAGGGGGACCAAACAGAAATCTTGTGGTTTGAGGGGTTGAATAATAAATGACACTCTGAATTAACTTTTAACGTTTTTTAAAAAAAAAAAATTTGCTGCAGTGCATTTCCCACTTCCAGGCTGATCTACAGTACAAATGTCACAATGCCAAGTTAATTCCGCATGTGTCAACCAGCTAAATCTGCAGGGGGTTGAATACTACTTGTAGGCACTGTACATCCTGTATTATACTCAAGAGCTGCACTCACTATTCTGCTGGTGCAGTCAATCTGTACATACATTACATTACTGATCCTGAGTTACATCATGTATTATACTCCAGAGCTGCACTCGATATTCTGCTGGTGCATTCACTGTGTACATATATTACATTACTGATCCTGAGTTACATCCTGTATTATACTCCAGAGCTGCACTCACTATTCTGCTGGTGCAGTCACTGTGTACATACATTACATTACTGATCATGTACTGATCCTGAGTTACCTCCAGTATTACACTCCAGAGCTGCACTCACTATTCTGCTGGTGCAGTCACTCTGTACATACATTACATTACTGATCCTGAGTTAAATCCTGCATTATACTCCAGAGCTGCACTCGATATTCTGCTGGTGCATTCATTGTGTACATATATTACATTACTGATCCTGAGTTACATCCTGTATTATACTCCAGAGCTGCACTCACTATTCTGCTGGTGCAGTCACTGTGTACATATATTACATTACTGATCCTGTACTGATCCTGAGTTACCTCCTGTATTATACTCCAGAGCTGCACTCACTATTCTGCTGGTGCAGTCACTGTGTACATACATTACATTACTGATCATTTACTGATCCTGAGTTACCTCCAGTATTACACTCCAGAGCTGCTCTCACTATTCTGCTGGTGCAGTCACTGTGTACATACATTACATTACTGATCCTGAGTTAAATCCTGTATTATACTCCAGAGCTGCACTCACTATTCTGCTGGTGCATTCATTGTGTACATATATTACATTACTGATCCTGAGTTACATCCTGTATTATACTTCAGAGCTGCACTCACTATTCTGCTGGTGCAGTCACTGTGTACATACATTACATTACTGATCCTGTACTGATCCCGAGTTACATCCTGTATTATACTCCAGAGCTGCACTCACTATTCTGCTGGTGCAGTCACTGTGTACATACATTACATTACTGATCCTGTACTGATTCTGAGTTACATCCTGTAT
This sequence comes from Phyllobates terribilis, assembly GCF_046119375.1. Taxonomy (NCBI): domain Eukaryota; kingdom Metazoa; phylum Chordata; class Amphibia; order Anura; family Dendrobatidae; genus Phyllobates; species Phyllobates terribilis. Next base: position 63,027,409 of record NW_027362763.1, on the reverse strand, counting down.
TATACTCCAGAGCTGCACTCACTATTCTGCTGGTGCAGTCACTGTGTACATACATTACATTACTGATCCTGTACTGATCCCGAGTTACATCCTGTATTATACTCCAGAGCTGCACTCACTATTCTGCTGGTGCAGTCACTGTGTACATATATTACATTACTGATCCTGAGTTACATCCTGTATTATACTCCAGAGCTGCACTCACTATTCTGCTGGAGGAGTCAGTGTTGGGGGCGTGGCTGAGCCAGGAGGTATGTGATACCTTGTCCTGCAGTGATATAATCTTTAGCTGATAAAACACTGATAGTATTGAAGCTACAGCAAGCTGCTGAGCAAGTGATACATCTCCAGAATCAGGGTCTCTGTCCCTATTATACTGGTCTCAGATTACATAGCAAAAACCTGCTGACAGATTTCCTTTTATATTAAGTAAATAAAAATTTAAATAAACTACAACATATTACAAATTACACCATTATTAATTCATCAGGTGCAAAAGCAGTGTGTAGAAAATTAAGCACCACCTTACTGTTTCCATAGGAATTAAGAGGGTAGGCTGCCAATGAAATGCCCGTGATACTTTATCAGCAAACGTGACCACTGCTATAACAGAACTTTGCTGGTCCGGATCAGTCAGGCGTGTGTTAACACAATACCCAAAAAGGAAAGACCTCAGCAAGGATCTTAGAGGAGCAATTGGTGCAGATCATCAGTCTGAGAAGGGTTAGGGTATGTGCAACCGGAGTTATTTAAAGTGGCAGCACTCCAAAAAATGCCACAAAATTTGCTCAAAATCCATTTGAAAGACTCTTCCTATTAATTTTTATTGTAAAACCACTTTGCTCCTCATGTTTTTAGTCTTTCAGGTGTTTTTTTCTTTTGGTTTTGAAAAACATCTGGTGGGAAATAAGAAAGCGCATGTCAAGCCTTTAAAGCAGCTTCTGATTATTTGTTCGAAACTAGGCACTGTCCAGTCATAAGGCTGCAAAAAACACTTCAAGGAGTGAAACATTTCTCCAAAAAAATCCTCAAAGGAGGAATATTTCCTGAAGCCGTTAACGCTACAAAACTAGTAGATAACATTAAAACATTCATTACAGTTAACAATCTTCCCAGGAGTGGACATCCCCAGCAAAATCATGCCCAGAATAAGACCGTGCAATGCTCAGAGAAATTGCAGAAATCATATGAAAAATTGCAAAAATCTCAAGAGCTACAGCTCAGACTCTAAAGGCCTCAATTAGCATTTTACCTATATATGACAGTACAATTACAAGTACTGAACAACTATGGCTTGTTTGGAAGAGCTGCCAGCTGAAAGCCTTTTCTTTCTAAAAAGAACATGGCAGCACAGCTAAAGTTTGTAAAGTTGCATCTGAACAAACCACAAGACTTCTGGAACAATATTTTTTGGGACGGAATAGACCAAAGTGGAGATGGCAAAAACCAAAGAGAATTTCAGCACAAACACTTCATAGCAACGGTCCGGCACGGAGGTGGAGGGGTGACGATTTGGGCTTGGTCTTCACCCACAGGACCTGGGTACAGGACCTTGCAATTATTGAGTCGACCATGAACCCCTCTGTATACCAGAGACTCAAATATGAGGCCACCTACAGGTATCTAAAAGCTATAGCATTGTCCTGTTGACCAAAACTGGGTCAACAGGACAATGATCCCAAACACACGATACATAAAACCTCAGAATTTAGGGTGTACTAAGCACTAACCAGCAAGGTGGCTCAGGGGTTGACCAGCAGGGGCAGCATGGTGGCTCAGGGGTTGACCAGCAGGGGCAGCATGGTGGCTCAGGGGTTGACCAGCAGGGGCAGCATGGTGGCTCAGGGGTTGACCAGCAGGGGCAGCATGGTGGCTCAGGGGTTGACCAGCAGGGGCAGCATGGTGGCTCAGGGGTTGACCAGCAGGGACAGTATGGTGGCTCAGGGGTTGACCAGCAGGGACAGCATGGTGGCTCGGGAGTTGACCAGCAGGGGCAGCATGGTGGCTCAGGGGTTGGCCAGTAGGGACAGTATGGTGGCTCAGGAGTTGACCAGCAGGGGCAGCATGGTGGCTCAGGGGTTGACCAGCAGGGGCAGTATGGTGGCTCAGGGGTTGACCAGCAGGGGCAGTATGGTGGCTCAGGGGTTGACCAGCAGGGGCAGTATGGTGGCTCAGGGGTTGACCAGCAGGGGCAGTATGGTGGCTCAGGGGTTGACCAGCAGGGGCAGCATGGTGTCTCAGGGGTTGACCAGCAGGGGCAGCATGGTGGCTCAGGGGTTGACCAGCAGGGGCAGCATGGTGGCTCAGGGGTTGACCAGCAGGGGCAGTATGGTGGCTCAGGAGTTGACCAGCAGGGGCAGCATGGTGGCTCAGGGGTTGACCAGCAGGGGCAATATGGTGGCTCAGGGGTTGACCAGCAGGGGCAGCATGGTGGCCCAGGGGTTGACCAGCAGAGGCAGCATGGTGGCTCAGGGGTTGACAAGCAGGGGCAGCATGGTGGCTCAGGGGTTGACCAGCAGGGACAGTATGGTGGCTCAGGAGTTGACCAGCAGGGGCAGCATGGTGGCTCAGGGGTTGACCAGCAGGGACAGTATGGTGGCTCAGGGGTTGACCAGCAGGGGCAGTATGGTGGCTCAGGGGTTGACCAGCAGGGGAAGTATGGTGGCTCAGGGGTTGACCAGAAGGGGCAGTATGGTGGCTCAGGAGTTGACCAGCAGGGGCAGTATGGTGGCTCAGGGGTTGACCAGCAGGGACAGTATGGTGGCTCAGGGGTTGACCAGCAGGGACAGTATGGTGGCTCAGGGGTTGACCAGCAGGGACAGTATGGTGGCTCAGGAGTTGACCAGCAGGGGCAGCATGGTGGCTCAGGGGTTGGCCAGCAGGGACAGTATGGTGGCTCAGGAGTTGACCAGCAGGGGCAGCATGGTGGCTCAGGGGTTGACCAGCAGGGGCAGTATGGTGGCTCAGGGGTTGACCAGCAGGGGCAGTATGGTGGCTCAGGGGTTGACCAGCAGGGGCAGTATGGTGGCTCAGTGGTTGACCAGCAGGGGCAGTATGGTGGCTCAGGGGTTGACCAGCAGGTGCAGCATGGTGTCTCAGGGGTTGAACAGCAGGGGCAGCATGGTGGCTCAGGGGTTGACCAGCAGGGGCAGCATGGTGGCTCAGGGGTTGACCAGCAGGGGCAGTATGGTGGCTCAGGAGTTGACCAGCAGGGGCAGCATGGTGGCTCAGGGGTTGACCAGCAGGGGCAATATGGTGGCTCAGGGGTTGACCAGCAGGGGCAGCATGGTGGCTCAGGGGTTGACCAGCAGAGGCAGCATGGTGGCTCAGGGGTTGACCAGCAGGGGCAGCATGGTGGCTCAGGGGTTGACCAGCAGGGACAGTATGGTGGCTCAGGAGTTGACCAGCAGGGGCAGCATGGTGGCTCAGGGGTTGACCAGCAGGGACAGTATGGTGGCTCAGGGGTTGACCAGCAGGGGCAGTATGGTGGCTCAGGGGTTGACCAGCAGGGGAAGTATGGTGGCTCAGGGGTTGACCAGAAGGGGCAGCATGGTGGCTCAGGGGTTGACCAGCAGGGGCAGTATGGTGGCTCAGGAGTTGACCAGCAGGGGCAGTATGGTGGCTCAGGGGTTGACCAGCAGGGACAGTATGGTGGCTCAGGGGTTGACCAGCAGGGACAGTATGGTGGCTCAGGAGTTGACCAGCAGGGGCAGCATGGTGGCTCAGGGGTTGACCAGCAGGGGCAGTATGGTGGCTCAGGAGTTGACCAGCAGGGGCAGTATGGTGGCTCAGGGGTTGACCAGCAGGGGCAGTATGGTGGCTCAGGGGTTGACCAGCAGGGGCAGTATGGTGGCTCAGGGGTTGACCAGCAGGGGCAGTATGGTGGCTCAGGGTTTGACCAGCAGGGGCAGTATGGTGGCTCAGGGGTTGACCAGCAGGGGCAGTATGGTGGCTCAGGGGTTGACCAGCAGGGGCAGTATGGTGGCTCAGGGGTTGACCAGCAGGGGCAGTATGGTGGCTTTGCAGAACTGGGATCCTGGATTCAAATGCCACCAAGGACAACATCTGCAAGGAGTTTGTATGTTCTCCCTGTGTTTGCGTGGGTTTCCTCTGGGTTCTCCGGTTTCCTCCCACATTCAAAAGACATACTGATAGGGAATCCAGATTGTGAGCTCCAATGGGGACAGCCATAATAATAGTTGTACTGCGCTGTGGAATATGATGGCGCTATATAAGCAATGCATAACCATACATGCAGGCAGCGCTGCCCGGGCACGTACGTTAATTGTTGCCACCAGAGAATATTGGATTATATTTGATTTTCCTCAAGGAAGGACGATGAGGGATAGGCGATGGCTTCTGATCCCGCTCTGCTTAGTAGAGCCGGCTCCATTACTCCGGGCACTTACATAGCTAAATGCACTTAAGTCTCAAGTATGTAGTAATGTTTCTAATTAAATCACTTTGTGGTTATTTGCTGCCATCCACCTCGCAGCCTCCTGACATGATTCAGTGTTATGTGACATTGTTGGCAGGCCTCGCCAGTATGGCATGGTGCAACCCTAATTATCTCAGATCCAGCGAGGGGCTGAGGTCACCGGCTGGGATGCCGAGGATATTACACGTACACGTGCTGCTACATCCTAATATTTCATCTCCTCCTGCGCTCCCCAGGAGCCGAGCTTCCAGGGAATCCGCTGCTTCTCCAAGAAAGAAAAAAAAAAGAATAGGAACAAAAAATGGAGCGCAACCGAAAGTCCGAAAACGATGAATGCAGTTTTATATAAATTACCCTGAATCACAGTATAAATGTCATGATGTGGAACTTTCTAAAATGCAGGTCCACATTTATTAAGACTGGCATCTTTAGGAAAGAAAAGAAAGTTGGAGTTGGTGGCGAAAATTTCTTATAGGGGGAGAGGGGGTAGCACCATTTTTTATTATAATTTGCTGATAAATTTATAGAGCGATGAGAGATAGATGATAGATATGAGATAGATAGATAGATAGATACAGTGGTGGCCAAAAGTATTGGCACCCCTGCAATTCTGTCAGATAATACTCAGTTTCTTCCTGAAAATGATTGCAATCACAAATTCTTTGGTCTTATTATCTTCATTTAATTTGTCTTCAATGAAAAAACACAAAAAGAATTGTCCTAAAGCTAAATTGGATATAATTCCACACCAAACCTAAAAAAGGGGGTGAACAAAAGTATTGGCACCGTTTGAAAAATCATGTGATGCTTCTCTAATTCGTGTAATTAACAGCACCTGTAACTTACCTGTGGCACCTAACAGGTGTTGGCAATAACTAAATCACACTTGCAGCCAGTTAACATGGATTAAAGTTGACTCAACCTCTGTCCTGTGTCCTTGTGTATACCACATTGAGCATGGAGAAAAGAAAGAAGACCAAAGAACTGTCTGAGGACTTGAGAAACCAAATAGTGAGGAAGCATGAGCAATCTCAAGGCTACAAGTCCATCTCCAAAGACCTGAATGTTCCTGTGTCTTCCGTGCGCAGTGTCATCAAGAAGTGTAAAGCCCATGGCACTGTGGCTAACCTCCCTAGATGTGGACGGAAAAGAAAAATTGACGAGAGATTTCAACGCAAGATTGTGCGGATGGTGTATAAAGAACCTCGACTAACATCCAAACAAGTTCAAGCTGCCCTGCAGTCCGAGGGTACAACAGTGTCAACCCGTACTATCCGTCGGCGTCTGAATGAAAAGGGACTGTATGGTAGGATACCCAGGAAGACCCCACTTCTTACCCCGAGACATAAAAAAGCCAGGCTGGAGTTTGCCAAAACTTACCTGAGAAAGCCTAAAACGTTTTGGAAGAATGTTCTCTGGTCAGATGAGACAAAAGTAGAGAAGTAGAGTTTTTGGCAAAAAACATCAACATAGAGTGTACAGGAAAAAAAAAGAGGCATTCAAAGAAAAGAACACGGTCCCTACAGTCAAACATGGCGGAGGTTCCCTGATGTTTTGGGGTTGCTTTGCTGCCTCTGGCACTGGACTGTTTGACTGTGTGCATGGCATTATGAAGTCTGAAGACTACCAACAAATTTTGCAGTATAATGTAGGGCCCAGTGTGAGAAAGTCGGGTCTCCCTCAGAGGTCATGGGTCTTCCAGCAGGACAATGACCCAAAACACACTTCCAAAAGCACTATAAAATGGTTTGAGAGAAAGCACTGGAGACTTCTAAGGTGGCCAGCAATGAGTCCAGACCTGAATCCCATAGAACACCTGTGGAGAGATCTCAAAATGGCAGTTTTGAGAAGGCACCCTTCAAATATCAGGGACCTGGAGCAGTTTGCCAAAGAAGAATGGTCCACAATTCCAGCAGAGCATTGTAAGAAACTCATTGATGGTTACCGGAAGCGGTTGTTCGCAGTTATTTTGGCTAAAGGTTGTGCAACCAAGTATTAGGCTGAGGGTGCCAATACTTTTGTCTGTCCCATTTTTGGAGTTTTGTGTGAAATGATCAATGATTTGATTTTTGCTTCATTCTCTTTTGTGTTTTTTCCTTGCAAGCAAATTAAATGAAGATAATAATACCAAAGAATTTGTGATTGCAATCATTTTCAGGAAGAAACTGAGTATTATCTGACAGAATTGCAGGGGTGCCAATACTTTTCGCCACCACTGTAGATAATAGATTATAGATATGAGATAGATAGATAATAGATAGATAGATTATAGATATGAGATAGATGGATGTAAGAAGACGACGGTAGAATTGCAGAGCATTGCGCTCTACCCTATCAGCACCTCTGGAATGCTGTCTTTTCTGGTAGGTTCTCTTAGCTCCGCCCTCTGGTTCTTTTCGGAACGTTCCATACTACAATGTAGTTCTGCAGCCTGGTCCTTACACAGGAGGTTGCTCAGGTTCTCGGTGATCTTCTTAAGTGCCTCAGAGCATTGGGGCGACACAAAAAGAATTTCTATATGTATTCTGGCCTGGGGCTGCTCTGTCAGTCACTCTCCGCCATCGTCAGCACACCGGCTATAATCCTGTGATTTGGCTTTCACAACTTCCCAACAAACTTCCCCCAAGGAGGCTATAACTTGCTTACCAAAATGCTTGCTGCACTCACTTTAATGACTCCAGTTATCTCTGCTCTCACGATGGTCCGGATTATACAGGACACTCTGACCCTTGATTTCTCTACTTTTCATGCATTTGCCCCGCTTGTAAATTACCTTTGCTTCTCTGCTGCTGAGGGAACACAGAGACGTCCACCTTTACTTTTTCTTGAACTTGTTTAATGGACTCCAATATCTTCTAAAAAAAATTCAACACAATCTTGTGACGAGCTAGCAAAATCTTCATAAGGCCACATGCAATACACCTCACAACCACCGGGTGGCCACGTATAGACACACAAGGAGTAAACATCTCCCGACAGAATATCACATATACATTTTTTTTGTGGTAAATGCTGGTCATTTCTCTACATATCACCAGGATATGTTGATATAAAAAGTTGATATTGCCTCCATTTCCATAGAAGAATTTAGTAATTTGTCTCTACTTTTCTCCTCTACTATTTGCAAATGGTTACTGAATTGTGTCAAAATGAAACTTCTGGTCTTACGCCATGTCCTCCATTCCTAGAGATGAGAGGTATATGGAGCCAACATGGACACATCTTTGCATACTATAAATTAAGTGGTGTAGCCGATGTTGTAGGACCCAGGGCGAGGCAAGAAATTTGTGCCCACTAACCCCCATGGAGAAAACACTGCCTGAGTCCCTTCCTCCAATCCACTAATGATCCCTCACCTTCCAAGCACATAAATTATACTAAATACTGATATAGTTTCTGCTGTTGTTTTTTTCTACTTTTTCCTGAAATCAGAAAATACATTTTAAAAATTTTAATGTAACTATTTTATCATCATAGCCCTAAACCTAACCCTAGCCTCAGCCCTAGCCCTAAATTTTGAGTTCCCACATAATTTGGCACCTGAGGCCACCTTTTGCCTTCTTAACCCACATTATGCCTCTAACGGGGCATTCAAATGCATTTTCTATGACTCATGGGAATGCAGAGTACAGATCTTTGAAGGTGGAGGACTGCTTTAAAGTGGTTGTCCAAGAATTTTGATACTGATCACCTATCAGAAGGATCTGTGGGAGTCAGAGATGCGGGGCCACTACGATGAACTGTTTTCAGTTGTAACCCTGGCTGGAATGAACACTATATGGTCGCTGGGAGACCACAGCTCCATACACTATATTCTTGGGGACTGCAGCTAAGGTCCTATTAAAGTGATTGGAAGCTGAGCTGCAGTACCCTAGAACGGCCACTACATAGTGTAACGTGCATTCTCCACACGGTGCTTACATCTGGCCGCCATGGGACCTGCAAACAGCTGATGTCCGGTGTATAGGGCATAGGACCTCACTGATTGGATATATTATTATTATTATTATTATTATTTATTATTATAGCGCCATTTATTCCATGGCGCTTTACATGTGATAGGGATATACATAACAAAAGCATTTACATAATCTTAACAAAACGAGTCAGCGACTGGTACAGGAGGAGCGAGGACCCTGCCCGCGAGGGCTCACAGTCTACGAGGGATGGGTGAGGATACAGTAGGTAGATATATAATTACCTGTCCTAAGGATGAGTCCACCAACCTTTTAAGTACTGAAGAGCCCATTTAACGTTGGGTTACACAGAGGTAGGGGTGCAATGACCCCAGTCGCAGCGGGTCAGGGGCACAGACGTAACAGGTACATTTGCGACGATACAAGCTGCTGGCCAATCAGAGACCAGCAGCTGACGTCGGCGTGCACGTGACGGGGCACACGGCAGGGACGTCATACACTCCTGTTCCATGCCAAAGTAAGCTGCCAGCTTCACAAGAGGACGCGTGTGGTGGGAGAGAGAAGGGCAGGTAAGTATTTAAAAACTCACTGGCCATACTAGAACATGGATGACTATGGGGTGCATTATATTATATAAAGGACATGGTCTGTGCATTATATTATATAAAGGATATGGTCTGTGCATTATATTATATAAAGGATATGGGCTGTGCATTATATTGTTAGAACCTTGCTGTTAGGTTTTTTTTCCTTTGCTGGTCACATGACCTTGTTGGCCTATTTAATCCTGCTCCGCCCTTCTGGCTTTGCTGGACTTCATTGTATATCTACTTTCTAGCTAGCCTGTGCTCTGTATCTAACTCTGTTAGTTTGCTTGGTCTACGGACCTCTATGTTCTATCTATTTTGTTTGTTCGTTTTTCTGCTACTATTTCTGTTAGGAGGTGTCCCATATTCCTCCCAGTCCTTAGTACTTGTAGGGATTCCCTCCCCAAATCTATAGGTCTCCGTACAGACTAGATTAGGACTTTAGCAGGTCTGATCGCAGGATCAGGTTCCCTGTTACATCGTAGGGATTCAGCTGAGTCTTATAGTAGGGACAGATCTCCTCTCTTTCCTTAGCTTTGGTAGCAGAACATAACAGTAAGTCCAGCCAGTAAATTCTCTAAGGAAAGATTTTTTTTGTTCCATCATGGTGTCGGTTCAGGATTTGGCTAAACACCTGCAGGGACTCTCTCTGGAAGTGGCCGAGCTCCGTCAGCACGTGAGTAACTGTCCTGGAGCATATTTCTTGGAGCCTAAGGTATGTTTGCCGGATTTATTTTTTGGTGAACATCGAGAATTTTTTTCATTTAAAAAATGCTTGCTTATTGTATTTTCGTTTGAGACCCAAGTCCTCTGGGGATGAATCCCAGCGCGTAGGGTTCATAATGTCACTTTTGCGCAAAGAGCCTCAGGAGTGGGCCTTTTCTTTGCAACCTAGTGATGCATGCTTCAGATCAGTGGATAGTTTTTTTTCTGCTTTAGGACTATTATATGATGATCCTGACCGTGTGGCATCAGCTGAGACTGAGTTGAGACGTTTAAAACAAGGATCAGGTAATATGGAAAAATATTGTACACATTTTCGTCGTTGGTCCACTCAAACAGGGTGGAACGATTCTGCTCTGAAAAGTCTATTTCTTGCTGGGCTCAGTGAAAAGGTTAAAGACCTGCTAATTGCTTATCCTACACCTGAGGATTTGCAACAGGCTATGCAATTAGCTATACGGGTGGATAGAAGACTGCGTGCTAGGGTTAATGAGAGCAAATCCTCTGCTATGTCAGTTTCTGGTTATGATAATGTGTGTACTAACAGTGGTGAACCGATGGAGATTGGATCGGTGGCACCTCGCTCTCAAGAAAAACACCGTCGTTTTTCAGAAGGCTTGTGTTTCTATTGCGGGAAATCTGGTCATTTGATTAAAGGCTGTGAGCTTCGTATGAAGAAAGAAAAAAAAATGGTCAGTCACGCCCGTATTGCCTGTTTAAATTCCAAGGGTATATTTTTAGCTGCTTCCACGATTGCTCAGGAAAAATTAATGGAATTTCGGGTGTTTGTTGATTGCGGGTCTACACTGAATGTTATTGATGGGGGATTCGTGGAAAAACTCAATTTAAAACCTGAACCTTTATCATCCCCCATTGCTGTGGTTTCTGTGGATGGCTCCCCTTTGAAGAATATTACTCTCAAGGTCAGTGAATTTCCTCTCACTATTAATGGTGTTCACCATGAGAAATTGGATTTGGTAGTGTTGAATAACTTGCCTTCTCCAGTAATATTGGGTTTGCCCTGGTTAAAATTTCACAATCCTGTACTGGATTGGTCTACCAGTGAAATTAAATCCTGGAGCCATAAATGTTATGACAAGTGTTGTAACGGGCGTATTGCAGCTTTGGATAGGGGAGAATTGCCTGTTCCTATTCAGGATTTTTGGAGAGTTTTTTCTGAGAAAGAATCGCAGGTTTTGCCTCCCCATAGAGACTATGATTGTTCTATTGAATTTGTCCCTGGAGCGACTCTTCCTAAAAGTCGTTTATTTAACCTTACTATTCCTGAGAGGAAGGCTTTGGAGGAATACATACAGACAAGTTTGGCCGCCGGTCACATTAGGCCCTCTAAGTCTCCTGTGGCGGTTGGATTTTTTTTTGTAAAAAAAAAGGACGGCGGTTTACGTCCTTGTCTAGATTTTCGTGAGATTAACAAAATTACGGTACGCAATCCTTACCCACTGCCATTGATTCCTGATCTGTTTAACCAGTTATTGGGGGCCAAGTGGTTCTCTAAAATCGACCTTAAGGGGGCATACAATCTGTTGCGCATGAAGGAGGGTGATGAATGGAAGACTGCTTTTAACACTCCTGTGGGTCATTTTGAGAATCTGGTTATGCCTTTTGGTCTTACTAATGCTCCTGCATTTTTTCAGAATCTGATTAATGACATCCTTAGACCTTTGATCGGTAAAAATGTGGTTGTGTATTTGGATGACATTTTGATTTATTCGCCAGATCTGGAGTCTCATTGGCGGAGCGTGCGTGAGGTATTACAGTTATTAATGGACAATTCGCTTTTTGCTAAGCTGGAGAAATGTGAGTTCGCTGTACAGAGAATTAGTTTTTTGGGCTACATTATCTCCAGCAAAGGTTTTGAGATGGATCCGGTTAAGGTTCAGGCTGTGCAGGAATGGCCTAGGCCTATTGGTTTGAAATCGATACAGAGGTTTTTGGGTTTCGCCAATTACTATAGAAAATTCATAAAAAATTTTTCTAGTATTGTCAAACCTCTGACTGATCTCACCAGGAAAGGTGCTGATGCGGTTCAGTGGTCTTCTGAGGCCATTGAAGCTTTTGTGTATCTCAAGGAGAGGTTCACCTCTGCTCCCATCCTTATGCAGCCTGATGTTACTAGGCCGTTTTTGGTTGAGGTTGATGCTTCCTCTGTGGGGGTTGGCGCAGTATTGTCTCAGGATAACGGGGATGGATTACATCCCTGTGCATTTTTTTCAAAAAAATTTTCGGAGACTGAATTGAATTACGATATTGGTAATCGGGAATTATTGGCTATTAAACTCGCATTTGAACACTGGCGCCACTTCTTGGAAGGTGCGGAATTTCCCGTTCAGGTTCTTACGGATCATAAAAATCTGATATATCTTGACGCTGCCAAGCGCCTGAATGCCCGTCAGGCTAGGTGGGCACTGTTTTTCTCGCGGTTTAATTTCTCCGTTACTTACATCCCTGGTACTAAGAATGTTAAGGCGGATGCCTTGTCTCGCAGTTTTTCTCCCATAGTCGGTGCTGAGAAAGAGGAAAACATTTTACAAGAAGGTGTTGTGATAGCTGCTTTAGACTCCGTTTTGGAAGATGAGATTCTTAAAGCTCAGGAGAATGCCCCATCTAACACTCCTCATGGGAGGTTGTTTGTGCCTGGGACCTTTAGGAGAGATTTGTTTGTTGAGTGTCACGAATCTCGGTTGGCAGGTCATCCCGGAATCTCTGAGACCAAGAGACTGGTGGGTCGCAGTTTTTGGTGGCCTGGATGGCAGAAGGAAGTCATTAAGTGGGTGCGCCAATGTACTATATGTGCTAGATCTAAGTCCTCACATACTCCTGCTGCGGGGTTGCTTTGTCCTTTGGAGGTCCCCAGTGCTCCTTGGACACATTTGGCTATGGACTTTATAACTGACCTTCCCCCCTCTGAGGGTTTTACTGTCATCTGGGTGGTCGTGGACCGTTTTAGCAAGATGTGTCACTTGGTTCCCTTCGTCAAACTGCCCTGCGCTAAAACTCTCGCTAAGGCCTTTGTCAAGGAAATTGTCAGACTTCATGGCGTTCCTACTGACATTGTTTCTGATAGGGGTCCTCAGTTCGTGGCTCGTTTTTGGCGTGCCTTTTGTGACAGGTTGGGAATTCATTTGTCGTTTTCGTCCGGATATCATCCTGAATCTAATGGCCAGACAGAAAGGAAAAACCAGGATGTTGAGCAGTTCTTGCGTTGTTTTGTGGCAGACAATCAAGAGGGGTGGTCTGAGTTTCTGCCACTTGCCGAATTTGCTCTGAACAATCATACATCTTCTTCTGCTGGTTGTTCGCCTTTTTTTTGTTGTTCTGGGAGACATCCGTCGTTTGGGTCGTTCTCCAAGTTGGGATCTGCCGTGCCTGAGGAGGAGAATTTTTCCGGTGATTTGGAAAGAGTTTGGACGGATGTGCGTGGTAATCTTCAGGAGGCCAACAGAAAATCTAAAGACTACTTTGATAGGAAACGACAGGAGGTTTTGTTCGCTGTTGGTGACATGGTTTGGTTGTCCTCTAGGAATCTGCGGTTGAGGATTCCTTCTAAGAAATTGGGTCCCAAGTTTGTAGGGCCCTTTAAGGTGCTTCAGGTTGTCAACCAATCTGCTGTTAGGTTGGAGGTTCCTACCTCCTGGAGAATTAATCCGGTCTTTCATGTCTCCCTGTTAAAAAAAGCTGTTGTGTCGGATGGTGACGCCTCTGCCTCTGTTCCTCCGGTGGTGGAGGACGGGGAATATGAAATTTCTCGCATCCTTGACTCTAGACGGTATAGAGGTAGTTTGCAGCATCTTGTGGCCTGGAAAGGTTTCGGACCCGAGGATAACTCTTGGGTGAGGTCAGATGATGTTTCCGCGTCCAGACTTATCAGAGCGTTTCACAGGAGATTTCCTGATAAGCCTGGTCCTAGGGGATCCGGAGGATCCTCTTAGAAGGGGGGGTACTGTTAGAACCTTGCTGTTAGGTTTTTTTTCCTTTGCTGGTCACATGACCTTGTTGGCCTATTTAATCCTGCTCCGCCCTTCTGGCTTTGCTGGACTTCATTGTATATCTACTTTCTAGCTAGCCTGTGCTCTGTATCTAACTCTGTTAGTTTGCTTGGTCTACGGACCTCTATGTTCTATCTATTTTGTTTGTTCGTTTTTCTGCTACTATTTCTGTTAGGAGGTGTCCCATATTCCTCCCAGTCCTTAGTACTTGTAGGGATTCCCTCCCCAAATCTATAGGTCTCCGTACAGACTAGATTAGGACTTTAGCAGGTCTGATCGCAGGATCAGGTTCCCTGTTACATCGTAGGGATTCAGCTGAGTCTTATAGTAGGGACAGATCTCCTCTCTTTCCTTAGCTTTGGTAGCAGAACATAACATATATTATATAAAGGATATGGGCTGTGCATTATACTACATGGATGACTATGGGATGCATTATATTATATAAAGAATATGGGCTGTGCATTATACTATACTACATGGATGACTATGGGGTGCATTATATTACATAAAGGATATGGGCTGTGCATTATACTACATGGATGACTATGGGGTGCATTATATTATATAAAGAATATGGGCTGTGCATTATATTATATAAAGGATATGGGCTGTGCATTATACTACATGGATGACTATGGGATGCATTATATTATATAAAGAATATGGGCTGTGCATTATACTATACTACATGGATGACTATGGGGTGCATTATATTATATAAAGGATATGGGCTGTGCATTATACTACATGGATGACTATGGGGTGCATTATATTATATAAAGAATATGGGCTGTGCATTATACTATACTACATGGATGACTATGGGGTGCATTATATTATATAAAGGATATGGGCTGTGCATTATACTACATGGATGACTATGGGGTGCATTATATTACATAAAGGATATGGGCTGTGCATTATACTATACTACATGGATGACTATGGGCTGTGCATTATATTATATAGAGGATATGGGCTGTGCATTATACTACATGGATGACTATGGGGTGCATTATATTATATAAAGAATATGGGCTGTGCATTATACTATACTACATGGATGACTATGGGGTGCATTATATTACATAAAGGATATGGGCTGTGCATTATACTACATGGATGACTATGGGATGCATTATATTATATAAAGAATATGGGCTGTGCATTATACTATACTACATGGATGACTATGGGGTGCATTATATTACATAAAGGATATGGGCTGTGCATTATACTACATGGATGACTATGGGATGCATTATATTATATAAAGAATATGGGCTGTGCATTATACTATACTACATGGATGACTATGGGGTGCATTATATTACATAAAGGATATGGGCTGTCCATTATACTATACTACATGGATGACTATGGGCTGTGCATTATATTATATAAAGGATACGGGTTGTGCATTATATTATATAAAGGATACGGGTTGTGCATTATACTACATGAATGACTATGGGCTGTCCATTATATTAAGAATATGGGCTGAGTATTATATTAATATGGAGGACTATGGGGTGCATTATACTATATGAAGGACTATGGGGGTGCATTATACTTCTTCTATGGAGCCCCATGACTACTACGTACGCCCCTGGTGAGTATAATGGTTTATTTTCGTCTATACATTAAAGAACAGCGGCAAAACGGGGGACATAAACCAAGATGGGGGATATATATATACAAGGATGGGGCCCAGGTTAAGGGACATACTGTATAGCAGAATGGGTGATAGATATACCAGAATGGGGCCAGGATGAGGGACATATACAGTATACCAGGATGAGGGTGATATATACCAGGATAGAGGGTGCATCTATATATATATATATATCTATATATATATATATATATATATATATATATATATATATATATATATATATTCAGGAAGGGGGGGGGGTACAAATCTTGCACCGGGGCCCATCAGTCTATAGTTATGTCACTGCTTAGAGGACTCCACAGCTACTAACAAAATCCTAATCCTATTATGTGCCAATTCATTTTGAAACATTCTGATGATTCATATCCAATTCATAGCAGAACAAGAGACGGAAACTTTCTGGTGGTGGGGAAGCGTCTCCATGAACACGGCACACGTGCTCTCAAGATGTCCCGATCACCCTTCAAAAAAATCTAGCTAGTCAGAATGGGCGGCAAAGAAATAATTTTCCATCTTCAGATCAACCTTCCTCCTCTAGACTCAGAACTACAATGTAAGCTTTTTTTTCGAGCTAGTGACAGCGAAAAAGAAAAATGTAATTTCCGGCCCTCCATTGGCAAAATTAGGTCTTCCTAAGGTTTATAGTGTAATATAGTGAAAGCAGCAACAAGGCGTCCAAGTTAAATCATACACAAATGTTACACACCCAAAGGGTAGTGAATATTACTATTGCAGCTTTTTTTTACTCTTTATTCCCGCTGCTGCCCTGAGAAATATGGATCCAGAGATACGCACCTTTATATATAGTGCTAATTTTTATAGCTTTTAGGAAGGGGGCAGTGCTCTAAGGGTAATAATGCAGAGGAGCCTAAAGACACCCCCCGAGGAACCTGTCAGCAATGGCATCATGATAAAGAGCATAAACATAAGCATGATTGATGGGACAGATCAGCAGGATTGTCATGCTGCTGGTCTGAACTGTGCTCTCCAGATGTTCCTATAAGAGGTTTTGCATCTTCATCATTGGAACCATATTGGGACTGAAGCTGGCCGGACCGAAAGCTACCAGTGCGCTCCAGCAATCCTAGCTAACCTCAACACAGTGCTTACAGGCTCAAAAGAGCTTGTAAGTACTGCACAAAAATCTGCAGCATCTGGAAAATATTTGTAAAATTTTTGTCAGATGTTATAATCTGCAGTAATTCTGTCCCATGTGTTACGGGTCCGGGTAGTGTAACCTCTGTACTGTGATACAATGAGGGACCAGAGGGGTGTACCTAAGTGCCTACCCAGACCGATCCTGGCTACATGGCGGCTTAATCGACTCCGTGAACAAAGGAGAGACCACGAAGGTGGACCAGGTGCCACTCTGGGACCGACCTCATGTGAGAGCAGGCGACTCCCACGGGACTGATGGCTAAAGTCGACAGGCACAGCAGATGAGCATGGCTGGTAGACAGGCAGGTGATGCAGGTAGGCAGGCAGGTTAGGTTGGCAGACTACAAGTGGGCACGGCTGAAAGACAGGCTGGCGGGCACGGCTGAAAGACAGGCTGGCGGGCACGGCTGAAAGACAGGCTGGCGGGCACGGCTGGTAGTCAGGCAGGCGGACACGACTGGTAGACAGGCTGGCGGGCACGGCTGAAAGACAGGCTGGCGGGCACGGCTGCAAGACAGGCTGGCGGGCACGGCTGAAAGACAGGCTGGTGGACAGCACTAGGACCTGAGGGCTGGAGAAGTGTTTAGTACACAAAACAACAACTTTGCACAGGCACCTCCATTTTGGAGGCGGTGCCTTAAATAGGGGCAGTCCTCTGGCCATTGGCCGGGGACTTTTTAGGACAACGCGTGAGGCCCCTTTAAGAGGGAGGGAACGCACATGCGCCTTAAGTACAGTGCCCGGGGATCTGCGCGCGGTGCGCGCTCTCTGGGCGGATGCAGCGGGAGAGCCGGAGGACACCGGACCGGGGCTGCGGCGGTGAGGGGATCGGCGTCTCTGCCGGGCAGGAGGCAGACACGCCACCCCTACACCATGTATATATGGACAGGTTCGCACTGGCCCACAGGAGAACAGGTTATTCCTCCGGTAGGCCCCTGTGCATTAGTGGGCCCCCCAGCCTTCTGTATGAGCAGTTGTTGGCACAATAAACTTGATTTTCTATGTACAGATAAATGGCAGCATCTTATCAATCATTTAATAAGCTATCTAGCTTAATGTATAAAAGGTTTGTGATAAAAAGTAGTGCAATAATTGCATGCAGCTGAAAAGGGGGCCCTCACAGTCAATGTTACTGGTGGGCCCTTGACATCTCAGTCCGACACTGTATATGACCATTTATATGACTGCAGTGGCTGATGCAGCAAACATCTACGGCAAAAGTAGATGGCTCCAGAAGTCAGAGCACAATATAGTTTTTGGACATCTCTAAGGCACCTAATTTCTATGGGAAAAACACAAGTCATGGCTTGAAAAAAAATCTGATTTTCATAAACAACTCCAAGTCGTTTAATGGAACATTCTGAAAAAATAAAGTGTTTTGTGTATTTTCAAAGTCAAAACTTGACCTGAAATTATGATATCAACTGTGCTTAATCATCTACTAAAATACAGGACATCCAGTATTAGGTAAAGAATATTCTGAAATACCACGATGGTCACGGACACGATGTGGTCATATGGAAACGCGGAGGAAATGTGCGCGTGACGAGACAATGACGAGGCTTCGCTGTAAGGTTTTGGGTCTATACGTCCGTCTCCGATGATAAGGAGCCTCCCAGCCTTGTCAACACGAACACAGATATCTTGTATCTCTCGCTGCTCGATGCTCGGCACTAATTGCCTCGTTGAAAACTCCCCCTGTCCGAAATGTTTTGAAAATATTTTCTTTCCTGTTTCTCATCATCGCAGATGTGAGCGCGGACACAGAGCTGCCTGTTTGGATCAGTTGCACTTGCTGAATTAGAACAACTTCTGAGCAATAACACGCCATAAAAAAAAAAGAGAATCTGGTGGACTTTAGGTCCAATGCCATCACTGGGTATTATTTTTGCATAAACCAAAAGAGCAGATTACGATTGAAACGTCATAATATCTTCCAAAACAAAGTGCAAAGTCTTACAATGAGCAAATTTGGCTGCATTTTACTAATTTCTGTAACAATATGGCCGGTTTCACAAGAACAGAAAACCGGCACATTTTTGTGCTGTAGGAGGTTGGCCACAATTTTGATATTCAAGTGGATGAGATCTCAGCAGCAATCACAAAGTATTGTGCTTTTCCACTCCGCACATCATGCACATCCAGGCGCTACCGGAGCTGATAACAGCTGATCACGGGGGGATAGCGGGTCTTGGAGTTCTACCGATTTGTCATTGATATTCTTTAGATAAGTCATCAATATCAAAGTAGAGGACAATCCTTTTAAAGCTAAGTTCAGATGACCATATTAAAAAAAACTCTTATTTTCATCCAGAAAAGGACGATTTTTCAGCTCTAATGTCATCTGTCTGGCTTTTGTTTTTATACATCAGCAGTTAGGAAAATTTTACAAAACCAAATACAGTTTGCCACACGAAGAATGGCAATGCATCGGTAAAATTTGGACGCTATATGGTTGATCCAATTTACTTTGCGCACCATAGTTGTATAGGCGAGTCTCATCTGAGATACGGCAGAAACTAGTGCAGGCCACGATTTATTTCAAGCGGACAGAACAGCCTAGTGGAATAACACATTTGTCCGAGTCCTGTCCGTGAGAAGTCAGTTTTTTCCCACGAGCAGCACTTGGGCTGAAAATACGGTCGTCTACACGAATAGGCGGATTATAATGTTAGCGTAGGTGTTTATCTGTGAACTGGTTAATCGGCTTTTTTTGTTGTTGCAACTTCCGTAAGATACAGTAAAAAAAAAAAAAAAAAAAAGAGACATAAAATTGATGCATGTAAATATAAATACATCCTGGTGGGAAAGATCAATGAAAAAACTATTGCAAAATTTAAAAGAAAAAAAACTTATAAAATATCCACAGAAGCAGTGGTCATCTCATCAGCCGCTGCTACATCATGTCTGTCAATGATTGCAGCCCGGGAAGGTCACTCAGAACCACCTGCTGTGATCTTTGTGTCAAACAGCTCTCTGCTGCCCCCTATCTTCCAGCCAATTACACGATTGGCCGACGATTAACGGAGGAGGCCGCAGGCTGTCACCACTACTAGGCCGGTTATCAGGAAACTAACAGTGAGCGTATGGTGTATACACCTCTGATTCCAAGGCATAGAATATATGTATATACCTCTGATACGGTCACTGTGAATTTCACGATAAACCAAGAAAGATTATTAGCAGCCACCACCAGTCGCTTTTTATATTCAGGCTGACTGGATGCCTGGTAGGTAGCATATGCCTTTGAGGCGCAGTTTACAGAACAAAAGGAACAGAACTATTCAATTTTATATTTAATCCAAAATGAGGCAGTGTTTATAAAAAAATATACAAAAGATATTACAAAGGGGACAAAAAAGTACAGAACATACAATTACAGAAAATAAAAGGGATTAACAAAAGAACTTACTACGTTGCTCACAGAAATGAGTCAACTTAGCCGAAGGAGAGAACTTTGCTTGGGAATGTTCAGTGAATGAGATTCATGCATACACGACGTGTATCTCTCTACAGGAACGCAGATCATAATTCAGCTTGAACTTTTATCAGCCCCTGAGTTACACCCATACACCCCCACCCCCCACGTGATGACCTCACTTGGGCCGGGTTGTGCGCGGTCCTTAACCATTCAGAATTTTATGAAATTCCCAACTTATGCGATAACTCCTCTCTGGATAATTGCAGAAGTTTGAGATTGCCACCATATTTTTTACTGGGATTCTACCATTACCTAGAGACCAAACATGGCTTAGCTGTTGTCAGCAGTCTGCCCACTATTGATTTCTGGCTAATAGGCAGGGGTTACAGTTATGAGAAAATATGCAACTTCTTCCCTGATAAGCCCTGATGCTGAAAATGTATGTCTCATCAATATCGGATCCATACACATCCTGATATTCCTCGACTGGCCATAAAAGCAATATTTCCCTTAAAGGGACAATGTATTTCCTGGGGACAAAAGGCTTCTTCCACTTCTGTGTCTTCGTGTAAACACATGTCTCTATTGTTACCCAATCCTCTCTGAAAAAAACTTTTCCTGTCTATTCTAAATCTCTTTGTCTATGCACAATAGACATTCTCCTTAGTACTGCCAGGTTCTTTTGTCCTAAAGGAGCTCTTGCATGTTTATTAAGTTGGTTCACTATCCAGCTACATCTAATTTCCTACTGGTCAACTGGGCATTCTAAATATAGCCCGCTTTGATTTGACAAATTCACACAGGATGAAAGGGCTGCAGATTTTTTTCTTTCTTGTGGAGATAATCTAAAGAAAATACAAGACGTAGACATTCAGTGGGAGTAATCTGCATGATTATGACGTGTATTTAGACTTTCTGTAGAAATAACCTACAGAAATGCAATGAAAGTGTGACCTTTCCATCTAAATAATCAGCAGAAATGCAACATGCATGGATTTACGCTCACCAGTAATACACCACCTATCAAACCTTATAAACGGCAAATGAAATAAACGATAATCCACATGATCTATAACCAGGAATCACGCGATTCTGTGCTCTCTCCAGGACTCTCAGCCATGTTTTCCCCTGACTGGCTCGCTGACACAGCTGTTTTGTAAGTAACCGTCTTAAGGCCGTACATAAAATGCATGCTGATAACATTAATAAGAAAAGGAGCCAAAATGAGAAACAATTTCAGGGCATGATGACTCAATAAATGATACTTAGTCCGTCTGTGGGGGCGAAACGCGTTTTTTTTTTTTTTCCTGTCCTGTAGCATTTTCTCTGCAGACATGCAGTCATCAGTAGAATGGTAATATAATATGCAGTGTATATAACGCGGCCAGTAACACGGGCTCCCAGCTGCTTTTGATCAGCTCCTTCTGTATAACAATGCCTGTTAACCTCCGCAAGACACGTATAGAGCGAACATCTTACAGGTAATGGTAACCACATGGCGCAGCGCCTCTGAACTTTACGCTTAAATTATGGTGTGAAAAAAAAAAAATCCTGGCCGAGCGCATTCTGTAAAATCTTCACAGCTTCTGTGGCACCATAACGCGTAATATATTTTCCAAAGGGAAAATCATTTATCTGGACATGTGGATTGGAAGGTTTTTTTTTTTTTCTTTTTGCAAGGTAGGAGAAGAGGGGGACGACTTCTGCACCTCCAGGAATTATTAGGCGCTTGGTTGAGTGCGCCTCACGAGGGATATAACAGGGCGAGCCACACACCACACAGGGGATCACTGAAGTCTATGGAGTTAAAGGGAAGATTGTGGAGTTATTCAAAAGAAGGGCAATTAAATAAAAAAAAAGAATAAGTAAAAGGTAAGTATATATATATATATATATATATATATATATATACAGTACAGACCAAAAGTTTGGACACAACTTCTCATTTAAAGATTTTTCTGTATTTTCATGACTATGAAAATTGTACATTCACACTGAAGGCATCAAAACTATGAATTAACACATGTGGAATTAAATACTTAACAAAAAAGTGTGAAACAACTGAAAATATGTCTTATATTCTAGGTTCTTCAAAGTAGCCACCTTTTGCTTTGATGACTGCTTTGCACACTCTTGGCATTCTCTTGATGAGCTTCAAGAGGTAGTCACCGGAAATGATCTTCCAACAATCTTGAAGGAGTTCCCAGAGATGCTTAGCACTTGTTGGCCCTTTTGCCTTCACTCTGCGTTCCAGCTCACCCCAAACCATCTCGATTGGGTTCAGGTCTGGTGACTGTAGAGGCCAGGTCAGTTGGTTTAGCACCCCATCACTCTCCTTCTTGGTCAAATAGCCCTTACACAGCCTGGAGGTGTGTTTGGGGTCATTGTCCTGTTGAAAAATAAATGATGGTCCAACTAAACGCAAACCGGATGGAATAGCATGCCGCTGCAAGATGCTGTGGTAGCCATGCTGGTTCAATATGCCTTCAATTTTGAATAAATCCCCAACAGTGTCACCAGCAAAGCACCCCCACACCATCACACCTCCTCCTCCATGCTTCATGGTGGGAACCAGGCATGTAGAGTCCATCCATTCACCTTTTCTGCGTCGCACAAAGACACGGTGGTTGGAACCAAAGATCTCAAATTTGGACTCATGAGACCAAAGCACAGATTTCCACTGGTCTAATGTCCATTCCTTGTGTTCTTTAGCCCAAACAAGTTTCTTCTGCTTGTTGCCTGTCCTTAGCAATGGTTTCCTAGCAGCTATTTTACCATGAAGGCCTGCTGCACAAAGTCTCCTCTTAACAGTTGTTGAAGAGATGTGTCTGCTGCTAGAACTCTGTGTGGCATTGACCTGGTCTCTAATCTGAGCTGATGTTAACCTGCGATTTCTGAGGCTGATGACTCGGATAAAATTATCCTCAGAAGCAGAGGTGACTCTTGGTCTTCCTTTCCTGGGGAGGTCCTCATCTGAGCCAGTTTCTTTGTAGTGCTTGATGGTTTTTGCAACTGCACTTGGGGACACTTTCAAAGTTTGCCCAATTTTTCGCACTGACTGACCTTCATTTCTTAAAGTAATGATGGCCACTCGTTTTTCTTTACTTAGCTGCTTTTTTCTTGCCATAATACAAATTCTAACAGTCTATTCAGTAGGACTATCAGCTGTGTATCCACAAGACTTCTGCACAACACAACTGATGGTCCCAACCCCATTTATAAGGCAAGAAATCCCACTTATTAAACCTGACAGGGCACACCTGTGAAGTGAAAACCATTTCCGGTGACTACCTCTTGACGCTCATCAAGAGAATGCCAAGAGTGTGCAAAGCAGTCATCAAAGCAAAAGGTGGCTACTTTGAAGAGCCTAGAATATAAGACATATTTTCAGTTGTTTCACACTTTTTGTTAAGTATATAATTCCACATGTGTTAATTCATAGTTTTGATGCCTTCTGTGTGAATGTACAATTTTCATAGTTATGAAAATACAGAAAAATCTTTAGATGAGAAGGTGTGTCCAAACTTTTGGTCTGTACTGTATATATATATATATATATATATATATATATATATATATATAAAAAAAAATCAGAAAGTCAGTCTCCACATATTTTATAACTCATAGGGTCCCAACCGATCTCTGCCTATCAGGTCCTGTTTGATCACTCGCAGGCCCTCGCCGGTCGCTAATGATTATCTCCCATTCCATCACTCTTTAGGTCTCTCCAGCGTCTACCACTCAGCTCCCGTTCCTTTACTCTCAGGGTCCCATGCCGAGCTTACTGCATACGGTTTATCCATTTAGGTTTATAAAATAAGCAGTCATCTCCTCCTAGCGCAGAAATCTCATGTTGTCTGTGATGTCATCTCCTTCTAGTGTTGGTTGCAGAAATCTCACATTGTCTTTGCAGTCATCTGCTTCTAGTGTCAGCTGCAGAAATCTCATATTGTCTGTGCCATCATTTCTCCTGCTAGTGTCGGTTGCAAAAAATTCATATTGCCAATGCCGTCATCTCCTTCTAGTGTCGGTTGTAGAAATCTCATTGTTTATGCCGTCACCTCCTAGTGTCGGTTGCAGAAATGTCAAGTTGTCTGTGTAGTCATCTCCTTCTGGTGTCAGTTGCAGAAATAGCATATGGTTTATGCAGTCCTCTCCTAGTGTCGGTTGCAGAAATTTCATTTTGTTTATGCCGTCATCTCTTCTAGTTTTGGCTGTTTAAATATCTTGTCGTCTGTGCCGTCATCTCCTTCTAGTATCAGTTGCAGAAAATTCATTTTTCCAATGTCATCATCTCCTTCTAGACTTAGTTGTGGAAATCTCATCGTATATGCCGTCATCTCGTTCTTCGTTAGTTACAGAAATCGCATATGGTCTTTTCAGTCATCTCCTTCTAGAGTCGGTTGCAGAAATCACATATTGTCTGTGCAGTCATCTCCTTCTAGTGTCGGTTGCAGAAATCTCATATTGTCTGTGCAGTCATCTCCTTCTAGTGTCGGTTGCAGAAATCTCATATTGTCTGTGCAGTCATCTCCTTCTAGTGTCGATTGCAGAAATCTCATATTGTCTGTGCAGTCATCTCCTTCTAGTGTTAGTTGCAGAAATCTCATATTGTCTGTGCAGTCATCTCCTTCTAGTGTCAGTTGCAGAAATCTCATATGGTCTGTGCAGTCATCTCCTTCTAGTGTCAGTTGCAGAAATCTCATATTGTCTGTGCAGTCATCTCCTTGTAGTGTTAGTTGCAGAAATCTCATTGTCTGTGCAGTCATCTCCTTCTAGTGTTAGTTACAGAGATATATTGTCTGTGCAGTCATCTCCTTCTAGTGTCAGTTGCAGAAATCTCATATTGTCTGTGCAGTCATCTCCTTCTAGTGTCAGTTGCAGAAATCTCATATTGTCTGTGCAGTCATCTCCTTGTAGTGTTAGTTGCAGAAATCTCATATTGTCTGTGCAGTCATCTCCTTCTAGTGTCAGTTGCAGAAATCTCATATTGTCTGTGCAGTCATCTCCTTCTAGTATCAGTTGCATAAATCTCATATTGTCTGTGCAGTCATCTCCTTCTAGTGTCAGTTGCAGAAATCTCATATGGTCTGTGCAGTCATCTCCTTCTAGTGTCAGTTGCAGAAATCTCATATTGTCTGTGCAGTCATCTCCTTGTAGTGTTAGTTGCAGAAATCTCATTGTCTGTGCAGTCATCTCCTTCTAGTGTCAGTTACAGAGATATATTGTCTGTGCAGTCATCTCCTTCTAGTGTCAGTTGCAGAAATCACATATTGTCTGTGCAGTCATCTCCATGTAGTGTTAGTTGCAGAAATCTCATTGTCTGTGCAGTCATCTCCTTCTAGTGTCAGTTACAGAGATAACATATTGTCTGTGCAGTCATCTCCTTCTAGTGTCAGTTGCAGAAATCTCATATTGTCTGTGCAGTCATCTCCATGTAGTGTTAGTTGCAGAAATCTCATTGTCTGTGCAGTCATTTCCTTCTAGTGTCAGTTACAGAGATATATTGTCTGTGCAGTCATCTCCTTCTAGTGTCAGTTACAGAGATAACATATTGTCTGTGCAGTCACACTGTTATAGTGTTCGTTGCAGAAATCTGCACAAAATTTGGAGCTCTCTTTCAGAAAACTGTTTCATTAGGAGGAAGAGTAAGCATGGGGTCATACTGGAGTGTAAGGAGGAAACAACGATTTTTCCTTCACTTCTCATTTATTATTACAGTATATAAAGCAGCTTCCTCCAACCTGTGGCAACTCCTAGCATGCCCTGATCGCCTAAAGCTGGGAGTTGTAGTATTGCAGCGGGTGGAATGAGTAAAGAATCCTGTATTTCAGTATAGGAACAATAGCTCGCAGAGGATTGTTTGTAAAGGAAAGTGCTCTGGCGTATCACATTTTTTTTCTTTTTATTAAACAAAAAAAGTAACAAATAGTTTATAATATTAAAAAAAAAATTCTGTTAAACAAAACAAATATAAATTACAAAAAAAAAAAAAAAAAAATCTGCCAATAAAACTAAATAAAAAAAAAAAATTATTAGATTTCTGCAGACACTGGGATGCATTACAAGAAATAGGAATTTTTGAGTGTGAAGCGCTGGATATTAATTTTCCCCCAGTGCTGCCAAACAGAAACAATACTTGGCAATCTGACACTGGTGCTCTTAGGCGTTAAACGTGTCAAGTCAGCGGCACAGGCTCTCCCCATGTAAGACGCTGCCACCCAGAAGCTCGAGTCAGCAAGGACGCACCTTAAAGCATGTAAATCCCCCCGCCTAATAATGTACGGAGACCCTCGCAGAAGTGAGGAATGCTTCCCAATAAATACATGGCAGTTGTGGCCATCCAGAAAGCTCCTGGTGTATTTATACACTGGCAAAATCTGTTCTGAGCTTTACAGAGAAAACACAGAAGATTGTATCAGGACAAGAGAACAGAAAACACATGCACTCGATATCTGGAAATCAAAGTCCTTCTCCGCCGGATTAATCCATAAGAAAAGCCAGTTTAATGTGTAACTCCGCTCGTGGAGGTCCCGGCTGTGGAAATAAATAGAACCCTGTAAGGAGATTTACTGGCCGGTGTTTGAGCTTTGCCGGAGCTCCGAATGGCTTCCTGTAATGAATGGTAATTAATATTATGTATTAACTCGGTGGCCGCACGACGTAACATAAGACAAGAAAACAGCCATTACAATAGCAGACACGTGCCATCATGGATTCCCGAGAGTTTTTTAGACTCTTATGGCTGCCATAGATAATAATTAAGCGAGCCGCGCATACGCAGTCACTTCTTTTGTCACGGTTTACCGCGACAGAGAGGGGCTTAAAAGACCGCGGTGTCTGGTTTCTCCTACTCCTGCACTGGTTAGAAGCACTTCACCATCATATTAAACAGTGCAGGTTTCTTCTAGCAGTGCAGGGTTTAATCTGTTCAGTTGAGCGCTTATGATATTTCTTGCTTTGATGACCTCAGCTGTTCAGTGTTGACCACTCTCCTCTGCTATATATACTCGCCTCTGGCAATCAGGGATCGTCAGTGTTAGTTCATACTGCCTGGTTCTGGAGTTGGAGGTGGCATTTGGAGAGTTGTTCAGAAGACTATTGCTTGGTGTTTGTCTGTGTGCACATCCTCATTCTCTCCTATTTGGTTTCTCCTTCCTTAACTCTCGGTGTTCCACTCTGTTGTCTGTGAGTGCATTTTTATATGATTGGCATTTTTATTTATCCCTGTATGTCTTCTCTTGTTTGTCTGGCTTATTGTATTCTTATACACTTCTACTCCCCACTTCCCTGGGTGGAGAAGTGGACAGATAAGGGTTGCTATAGGAGCACAGCAAGGTACATGGCCCCGGCATCTTCACAAACATTAGTAATCCAGGGAGCAGGGATAGACTAGGGCGCCCTCTAGCTTCAGTTATAGGTGAGGAGCCCCTAGCCCCGGGATATCCTGCAACAGTGCCATGACATCTTTGTTCCCGAGAGCATGCCTCAGGGCTCCACTCTTGAGATAGATGTGAGTCCTAAGGTCTTTCCAAAGATCATAAAAAAAGATTGGGCATGCTAGAATTCAATATACCCATCTCAAAATATGATAAAATCTGCAGGGAGGCTTGTCATGCGTGCTAGATGGTCAGACAATTCCATTAAAATCACCTGGTTTGGCTACATCTGCAGAATATGACCACCCTTAGGCTATGTGCCCACGATGCAGAATTGAAGCAGAAAATTTCCGCAGCATTTCGGCATGTTCTTGGCAGTAAAAAACGTTTGCGGATTTTACACGCGTTTTTGCTGCGTTTTTACATGCGGATTTGACTTGCGTTTTTCAAATGCATTGTGACCTTAAATCCGCATGCGGAAACGCACAAACAATGGACATGCTGCGGATTTTTCCACAAGGAAAATCCGCTGCGGAAAATTCCGCAGCATGTGCACAGAACATGCGGATTTTCATTGGGGATCATGGGGCACGGATTACCAAGCGTTTTCCAAGCGTTCACGCTGCAGAAATTGCGCATCAAAAACGCTTGAAAAGCGCATAGTGGGCACGCAGCCTTAGGGTGCAGTCAGACTGCCATATAACATGGACGATGACCACATCACAGTGCTCGGACTGGCCAGCGGCTCTCCTGACCCGAGCATGTATTTCTATGCAGCTGTCAAGCTCGGGTCAGGAGGGCCGCCGGCCAGTCTGTGCACTGCGTTGCGATCGTCATCTGTGTTATACGGCCATCTAACTGCACCCTTAGAGGAATTATTCAGCCACAAAAGTTATATTGAAAGCCTCTATACCAGGGGTCCTCAAACTACGACCCGTGGGCCACATGCGGCCCGCGGAGGACTTTCATCCGGCCCGCCGGGCTATGGGCGGAGGAGAGGAGAGCGGTGCCATTGCCCGCCCCTCCCCCCGCTTGCTCAGCGCCCCGGCAGGCGGATACTCACCCCGTGCCTCCGCAGATCCGCTCTCCTCCATGCTCTGCGCTTCCTGTGACGTCTCAGGTCAGAGGGCGCGGTGACGTCTTTACACCGCGCCCTCCCGAGTGCGGTCACCGGCAGCGCAGAGCGGGACAACGCCGCCGCGACGCTGGAGTCCAGACCAGAGCAGCGGCAGCAGGTGAGGAGAAGTGAGGTGAGTATTGGATTTTTTAAAAAAAATTTTTAATGTATGGAGGGTGACATCCTGCAAGGGGTATAATATGGGGGGGTGACATCCTGCATGGGGTATAATATGGGGGGGTGACATCCTGCATGGGGTATAATATGGGGGGGGTGACATCCTGCATGGGGTATAATATGGGGGGGTGACATCCTGCATGGGGCATTATATGGGGGGAAAGGGACATCCTGCATGGGGCATAATATGGGGGGGGGGACATGCTGCATGGGGCATAATATGGGGGGGTGACATGCTGCATGGGGCATAATATGGGGGGGTGAAATCCTGCATGTGGCATTATATGGGGGGGTGACATCCTGCAAGGGGTATAATATGGGGGGGTGACATCCTGCATGGGGCATGATATGGGGGGAAAGGGACATCCTGCATGGGGCATAATATGGGGGGGGTGACATGCTGCATGGGGCATAATATGGGGGGGGGTGACATGCTGCATGGGGCATTATATGGGGGGTAACATGCTGCATGGGGCATTATATGGGGGGGTGACATGCTGCATGGGGCATTATATGGGGGGGTGACATGCGGCATGGGGAATATAAAGACAGGGGAGTGATATCTTGCATGGGGCATTATATGGGGGGTGACATCCTGCATGTGGCATTATATGGGGGGTGACATCCTGCATGTGGCATTATATGGGGGGGTGACATGCTGCATGGGGCATTATATGGGGGGGTTACATGCTGCATTATATGGGGGGGTGACATGCTGCATGGGGCATTATAAAGACAGGGGAGTGATATCCTGCATGGGGCATTATATGGGGGGGGGAGGGACATCCTGCATGGGGCATTATAAAGACAGGGGAGTGATATCTTGCATGGGGCATTATATGGTGTGAGAAAGGGACATCCTGCATGGGGCATTATATGGGGGGTGGCATCCAGCATGGGGCATTATAAGGGGGGGAACAGCCTGCATGGGGCATTATAAGGGGGGGGACAGCCTGCAAATGGCATTATAAGGGGGAAACAGCCTGCCTATTGGGAACATTTACTTGCCCATTGAGGACCTATGCTGTCTATTGGCGACCTATGCTGCCTATTGGGGACCTTTGCTGCCTATTGGGGACATTTACCTGCCTATTGGGGACCTATGCTGCCTATTGGGTACAGTTACCTACCTATTGAAATACCGGTTGATTTAACTTTACTTGTTCTTCATTTTAAATATTGTATTTGTTCCTGTATTGTTTTTTTACTTCAAAATAAGATATGTGCAGTGTGCATAGGAATTTGTTCATAGTTTTTTTTAAAAACTATATTCCGGCCCTCCAATGGTCTGAGGGACCGTAAACTGGCCCCCTGTTTAAAAAGTTAGAGGACCCCTGCTCTAGACTGACTGATTGACCACAGTGGTTACATGTCCGTAATGGGACATTACTGCTAAAGTAAGAAGCCAGGAATTAGGGAAGAGTCAGAGGATTGGTAAGAAGAGTATGACCTTCTTGGAGTTACCCCCAATATTAAAGTGGAAAAACACCCTACAGGCTGATCCAACTTTGATGTAATGTCCTTAAAACAAGTGAAAATGAGGCTCAGTATTGTGTGTGGCCTCCACGTGCCTGTATGACCTCCCTACAATGCCTGGGCATGCTCCTGATGAGGTTGAGTATTGTGTGTGGCCTCCACGTGCCTGTATGACCTCCCTACAACGCCTGGGCATGCTCCTGATGAGGTTGCGGATGGTCTCCTGTGGAATCTGCTCCCAGACCTGGACTAAAGCATCCGCAAACTCCTGGACAGTCTGTGGTGCAATGTGACGTTGGTGGATGGAGCGAGACAGGATGTCCCAGATGTGCTCAATCGGATTCAGGTCTGGGGAACGGGCGGGCCAGTCCATAGCTTCAATGCCTTCATCTTGCAGGAACTGCTGACACACTCCAGCCACATGAGGTCTGGCATTGTCCTGCATTAGGAGGAACCCAGGGCCAACCGCACCAGCATATGGTCTCACAAGGGGTCTGAGGATCTCATCTCGGTACCTAATGACAGTGAGGCTACCTCTGGCGAGCACATGGAGGGCTGTGCGGCCCTCCAAAGAAAGGCAACCCCACACCATTACTGACCCACTGCCAAACCGGTCATGCTGAAGGATGTTGCAGGCAGATCGCTCTCCACGGTGTCTCCAGACTCTGTCACGTCTGTCACATGTGCTCAGTGTGTACCTGCTTTCATCTGTGAAGAGCACAGGGCGCCAGTGGCGACTTTGCCAATCCTGGTGTTCTGTAGCAAATGCCAAGCGTCCTGCACGGTGTTGGGCTGTGAGCACAACCCCCATCTGTGAACGTTGGGCCCTCATACCACCCTCATGGAGTCAGTTTCTAACCGTTTGTGCAGACACATGAACATTTGTGGCCTGCTGGAGGTCATTTTGCAAGGCTCTGGCAGTGCTCCTCCTGTTCCTCCTTGCACAAAGGTGGAGGTAGCGGTCCTGTTGTTGCCCTCCTACGGCCCCCTCCACGTCTCCTGGTGTACTGGCCTGTCTCCTGGTAGCGCCTCCAGCCTCTGGACACTACGCTGACAGAGACAGCAAACCTTCTTGCCACAGCTCGCATTGATGTGCCATCCTGGATGAGCTGCGCTACCTGAGCAACTTCTGTGGGTTGTAGAGTCCGTCTCATGCTACAACGAGTGTGAAAGCACAACCAACATTCAAAAGTGACCAAAACATCACCCAGAAAGCATTGGTACTGAGATGTGGTCTGTGGTCCCCACCTGCAGAACCACTCCTTTATTGATGGTGTCTTGATAATTGCCAATAATTTCCATCTATTGTCTATTCCATTTGCACAACAGCATGTGAAATTGATTGTCAATCAGTGTTGCTTCCTAAGTGGACAGTTTGATTTCACTGAAGTTTGATTTACTTGGAGTTATATTCTGTTGTTTAAGTGTTCCCTTTATTTTTTTGAGCAGTGAATATATATACACATATACACATACACACACATTTAAGGTGGTTTTCTAAGGCTTTGATAATTCTGGACAATTTTTAGGCTAGGGTTGCACAAGGAATTTTTTTCTTATCAGAGAAAATTGGTTTGATTATGCTAATCAGACTCTGATCAGAGCTTGATCAGAGGGTGATCTGATTTTTTTCGGAGGTGGAGAAAAAAAAAGTTTCTTCTCCTTCTCCATTCAGTCTGTCTGTGAAATTGAACTGCACTCGGATGCCATCCTAATGGGGCCCGATGTTTTCCATGGACTCGCAGACTTGACTGAATGGTCGAGTGTGATCTGATTATCAGATGAAAACCGTGCATGCTGTGATTTTTTTCGTCAGACCACTCGGTTCCAGAAAAAAATCGGACATGTGCTTCATTGAATAACATGGGGCCGAGGGCTAGCCATCAAAAAGATGGATAGCACTTGTCCGAGTTATACAGCTGTTTGCAAGAGCCCTTAGGGTGTGTTTAAATATCAGGTTGGTTGGGGTTTGACACCTGCCACCTTCACTAATCAACTGTTTGGAGGTCCAGTATTGGCTGGATGTACACAGTGCTCAGAGTCACAACAGCACAGCTTCCTGCACTGTTTAATGGCCGTTCTCCGGTCCTATTGAAGCAGAGCGGCAGTACTGCACAGTATACAGAGATGTACTGTTTTGGCTCTGTACATTGTGTACATCCAGCCACTGTGGTAATTGCAAAAATGGGCAGCACAGTGGCTCAGTGGTTAGCACTGTTGCTTTGCAGCGCTGGGGTCCTGGGTTTAAATCCCACCAAGATCAGCATCTGCAAGGAGTTTGTATGTTCTTGCCTGGGTTTCCTCAGGGTTTTCTGGTTTCCTCTCACACTCCAAAGACGGATAGGGAATGTAGATTGTGAGCCCCAATGGGGATAGTGATGAGAATGTATGTAAAGCGTTACGGAATATGACGGCGCTATACAAGTAATGCATAATAAATTAAATAAATAATTGCAAACAGCTGTATATAGCGCCACCATATTCCACAACACTTTACAGACATTATCGGCACTGTCCTCATTGGGGCTCACAATCTAAATTCCCCTATCAGTAAGTCATTGGAGCGTGGGAGAAAATTGGTGAACCCAGAAGAAAGTCACGCAAACAAGGGGAGAACATACAAACTTCTTGCAGATGTCGGATTTGAACCCAGAATCCCAGCGCTGCAAAGCAACATGTGCTAACCACTGAGCCACAAAAATAGAGCAATTTAAAAAAAAAAAAGACATTATTAATTTCCTTGTATGTGTAAAAGCCACAGATTAGCTCTATTATCATTAAATTGAGCTAATCAACATGGGGATCTGCAGGCACATCGGTGGTAAAAATTAGAGTTTTGGCCAATCGTGGTCCTCATTGCACCACTCTTGAACGTTTGACTTTTAAAGGTTATAACAAGGTATCTCTAATCCAAAAGAAGAGAGGTGATACTACTAAATTGGTGGAGGAACCCCCAATAGATTATTAGAAAATAGTCAAGTACAGCACACGGCTATCACCGGGAATCACTCTCAGACAACTAGTGTGGATCTCAGTGGTCGAATCTCCACCACTCTAGTGGTTATCGCCGATCTTGTAACTTGTCATAACTGAATACCCCTTTAAGTTTGAGAACCTTTAGCGTTTATTACAGCACCAGGAAGAGGAGTATTTAGAAGGTCTTGAAAAATCTATATAAAGGTGCCCTACTATTAAGCCATTGGCACGGACGTCATGGAAGGAGTTGGGTTTCAAATCTGGTCCTATAGGTTTCATTGTGGTAAACCATTGAAAAAGTTTGGAGATCCTGACGTAAAAACTAGAGAAACATGGTCAATGGAAGGTTCATTGTTGCAATCCTGAGGGTCGCTGCCAAGATCGAAGAGAGCAGCAGCTGACTTGTTTAATTAGAGCGATGGCTTCTGTGTATCTTACTCGGCTGGAAAACTACAGCAACGTTCAACAGCTTGATTCATAGGACTCCACATGTTTAGTGAACAGCAGCATTGACAAAAATAGATGTCGATTGCAAGTATACACTGGCTCAATGACCCGTGCAGATCGCTACTACATTTCAAGGCAGAATTTATATACAAAACTTTTGTTTATGAAGTCGGAACAGGGTTCTACCTTAGAAGCTGCTCTGAAAAAAAATGCAGCGGTGGCAAAATGCTAAAATTTACTCCTGGGTTTGATTATATAGCAAAAATGCAAACGTGTTGTTTTAAAAAAAAAATAAAAAAATAGCTGCCAAGACAATCCAGGCCAATTTTTACACCTGGTGTAAGGGAAAGAAATGGAGAGGAAAGCCAAGTGAACTTTCCCTCACTCGGGACCTGTCAAATGAAACGTGACGTCTTTCTCCTGTTGCCGCTTCTCCAGTGGGGAGAAACATCGTGGCGCAAAACCAACAATCATCTAATAATTTTTACTCTCTTTGGCAGCATGTACACAGAATCCTACTGGTAAAGGAGGACACAGAACCTAATGGAGCCATACTCTACTCCTGTGTGCTGTCGACATGGAAGTCAGACAGAACCTAATGGAGCCATACTCTACTCCTGTGTGCTGTCGACACGGAAGTCAGACAGAACCTAATGGAGCCATACTCTACTCCTGTGTGCTGTCTACATGGAAGTCAGACAGAACCTAATGTAGCCATACTCTACTCCTGTGTGCTGTCTACATGGAAAGTGGAGAGAACCTAATGGAGCCATACTCTACTCCAGTGGGCTGTCTACATGGAAGGTGGAGAGAACCTAATGGAGCCACACTCTACTCCAGTGTGCTGTCTACATGGAAGGCGGAGAGAACCTAATGGAGCCATACTCTACTCCAGTGTGCTGTCTACATAGAAGGTGGAAAGAACCTAATGGAGCCATACTCTACTCCAGTGTGCTGTCTACATGGAAAGCGGAGAGAACCTAATGGAGCCATACTCTACTCCAGTGGGCTGTCTACATGGAAGGTGGAAAGAACCTAATGGAGCCATACTCTACTCCAGTGTGCTGTCTATATAGAAGGTGGAAAGAACCTAATGGAGCCATACTCTACTCCAGTGTGCTGTTTACATGGAAGGCGGAGAGAACCTAATGGAGCCATACTCTACTCCAGTGTGCTGTCTACATAGAAGGTGGAAAGAACCTAATGGAGCCATACTCCAGTGTGCTGTTTACATGGAAGGCGGAGAGAACCTAATGGAGCCATACTCTACTCCAGTGTGCTGTCTACATGGAAGGCGGAGAGAACTTAATGGAGCCATACTTTACTCCAGTGTGCTGTTTACATGGAAGGCGGAGAGAACCTAATGGAGCCATACTCTACTCCAGTGTGCTGTCTACATGGAAAGCGGAGAGAACCTAATGGAGCCATACTCTACTCCAGTGTGCTGTCTACATGGAAGGCGGAGAGAACCTAATGGAGCCATACTCTATTCCAGTGTGCTGTCTACATAGAAGGTGGAAAGAACCTAATGGAGCCATACTCTACTCCAGTGTGCTGTCTACATGGAAGGCGGAGAGAACCTAATGGAGCCATACTCTACTCCAGTGTGCTGTCTACATAGAAGGTGGAAAGAACCTAATGGAGCCATACTCCAGTGTGCTGTTTACATTCAAGGCGGAGAGAACCTAATGGAGCCATACTCTACTCCAGTGTGCTGTCTACATAGAAGGTGGAAAGAACCTAATGGAGCCATACTCTACTCCACTGTGCTGTCTATATAGAAGGTGGAAAGAACCTAATGGAGCCATACTCTACTCCAGTGTGCTGTCTACATAGAAGGTGGAAAGAACCTAATGGAGCCATACTCCAGTGTGCTGTTTACATGGAAGGCGGAGAGAACCTAATGGAGCCATACTCTACTCCAGTGTGCTGTCTACATAGAAGGTGGAAAGAACCTAATGGAGCCATACTCTACTCCACTGTGCTGTCTATATAGAAGGTGGAAAGAACCTAATGGAGCCATACTCTACTCCAGTGTGCTGTTTACATGGAAGGCGGAGAGAACCTAATGGAGCCATACTCTACTCCAGTGTGCTGTCTACATAGAAGGTGGAAAGAACCTAATGGAGCCATACTCCAGTGCGCTGTTTACATGGAAGGCGGAGAGAACCTAATGGAGCCATACTCTACTCCAGTGTGCTGTCTACATGGAAGGTGGAGAGAACCTAATGGAGCCATACTCTACTCCAATGTGCTGTCTACATGGAAGGCGGAGAGAACCTAATGGAGCCATACTCTACTCCAGTGTGCTGTCTACATGGAAGGCGGAGAGAACCTAATGGAGCCATACTCTACTCCAGTGTGCTGTCTACATGGAAGGAGGAGAGAACCTAATGGAGCCATACTCTACTCCAGTGTGCTGTCTACATGGAAGGCGGAGAGAACCTAATGGAGCCATGTTCTACTTCTGTCTTCTGTCTACATACAAGGCTGAGAGAACCTAATGGAGCCATATTCTACTTCTGTGTTCTGTCTACATTTAAGGCGGACAGAACCTAATAAAGCCATACTCTACCTCTGTGTGCTGTCGACATGGAAGTCAGAAAGCTACTACATGGCAGCAGACACACATGGTACCGACCGGTAAATATTAAAGAGTATTAACTGGGACTACTATAGGTTTATAACCTTAGGATTAATATTCTAGGATCAATATCCTGAGTCGAACTCCTTGCACTGCCGCCAACTAGTAGACTGAAGGGACTACATCGTTCCATTGAGTGCCAAGCCCTCTTTTTTTACCGGCCCAGTTCTACATATTTCTTAGCGGCTGTACCTGGTATTAATGCACACTGCCTCAAGTGACCAGGACTAAGCTGTAATACCAAGCACAGACACTTTCTAAAGTAGGGCGCTGTGCCAGAAAAACATGCAGCAGATTTAAGCAAAAAAGATTTGCCAAGTCGTTAGTCTGTGGACCCCAGACCAGACCCCTGCAAACCTCCTACTATGTGCAAAAAAAACCTGGGATTTTTCTTTATTATCTTTTATTATTTTTATTATTTCGATTTTTTTTGCAACTGGCTTGTGAAATTAATCAAATTTGGAGTATACTATTTTTTAAATTCAGTCTTGCCCACCACCTTCATGTCTTAGCTCTCTTTTGACAATAATCTGAGGTTTCTCCAACATGGACAACTGACTCTTTGACCACACAGACCATTCAATTAAGATAATTAAGTCTCATATGTGTATATTGGGTGTGGCTTTCATCTGGGGGGGTGGATTTGGCTAATAGAGAGTATATAATTTTCATCCACATAGCCAGACTGCATTTCATCATGATTGAGAACACACATAGAGTTTGAAACGCGTTGCTAATCAGTATCCATTCACTGCTCTTCTATGGAGTTTAAAATGTTAAAATGCTCATTTTAACCCATTTGGATCAAGCTGGGCAACCCCACCTCTTTTTTAAGACCTCCTCGACCTTTCTTCCAATTAGTAGGCCATACGAGGAATCATCATTTCAATGTAACACAAGCGCGTTTCGCATGAAGCTTGTTCAGAGTTGATGAAGCTTGACGTGAAACGCCCATCAGGTGCATTCTCTTTGATAGGTAAAGTGTACTCCATGCCACTGTGCATTACTATCATTATGGGTATATCACTCTCTCTCGGTTTATCTGTATGTATCTTGAAAAGGCCTTAACTTATACAGCACTGGCTATTTTGCCTAGTGCCTTTTGAGTATCTGTCCTCAATAATGATTGCACACAATCTAATTCTGTAATGATTTGTAGAATTCACACAAGGGAGTTTTGTTATTATTACTTACCTACCTTTAATATCTTATATGTCTGACTTTTGTATATCTATTTTTATGCTTTTAATTATTTGGTTATCCAATAAAGAATGTATATATTTTTTTTTTATTGATTTTGAGCCTTGCACATTTCTATATAGGTAATCTCCTTTTTTATCAACATAAGTAGTCCTAAAAACTAACCTTTAAAGAGGACCTGTCACCAGGTAAAAAAATCACCACTTTTTGCTCTTCTTTTATTCCCGCTGATCCTCTATTTAATGTTTATTTATTTTTTAAATCCACCATACAGTTTCAGAAAGTAATCTAAAGACACGCCCCAGAGGATCCTGAGAGCAACACCCTCTTGGTGAAAACCATAAACTTTGCACTAAATAAAAAGGCCCCTATCTCTAGAACTTTATCATGGATTTATTAACAATAAAAAACAGAATACTCAGGAGAGCTGAGGAAGTAAAATAAGAACAAAACCTGGCCACTTTTTTACCTGGTACGAAGTCCTCTTTAAGCTAAAGGTCAGAAGAGACTCAACGTTACTCATGAATTGCTATAAAATTGTGTATCTATCAATACTCAAAGGTGACTTCAATGCTTCATAGTGTGAAACAAAGTAAAAAAAGTCCTTATAAAAATCATAAAAGATATCCAGCATGGCCTTAAAGTGCACCTCTAGTGAAAAACTAAAGTTTTAATAATTGGTCATAACTCTTCACGTACATTACCTATGGGAAACCATTTTTCTTCATAGCTCAAGTATTGTACTGCAGACATACAGTCTCTACTAGGAAGTTGTTACCATGGTCTGTATTGTCTTCCAGATGTGGCAGAGCTGCTGTCCAGTCACTGGCCACTGTTTCTATATACTGGCTGGTTATCTGCAGTCTTCCAGGAACAGACCTAAGCAAAAGCAGGGTGTTGTGCCAGGAAACCAAGGAAAGGTATGCCATGTTTGCCAAGCACCAGATTCAGCTCCACGAGAGGTTCGCGAGTCACATGTAGCTCTGAGACAAGGTCGCGATCCACATTCAGCTCTGAGAGAAGGTCGCGAGCCACATTCAGCTCTGAGAGAGGGTCGCAAGCCACATTCAGCTCCACGAGAGGTTCGCGAGCCACATTCAGCTCTGAGAGAAGGTCGTGAGCCACATTCAGCTCTGAGAGAAGGTCGCAAGCCACATTCAGCTCTGAGAGAAGGTCGCGAGCCACATTCAGCTCTGAGAGAAGGTCGCGAGCCACATTCAGCTCCACGAGAGGTTCGCGAGCCACATTCAGCTCTGAGAGAAGGTCATGAGCCACATTCAGCTCTGAGAGAAGGTCGCGAGCCACATTCAGCTCTGAGAGAAGGTCGCGAGCCACATTCAGCTCTGAGAGAGGGTCGCAAGCCACATTCAGCTCCACGAGAGGTTCGCGAGCCACATTCAGCTCTGAGAGAAGGTCGTGAGCCACATTCAGCTCTGAGAGAAGGTCGCGAGCCACATTCAGCTCTGAGAGAAGGTCAAGAGCCACATTCAGCTTTGAGAGAAGGTCGCGAGCCACATTCAGCTCTGAGAGAAGGTCGCGAGCCACATTCAGCTCTGAGAGAAGGTCGCGATCCACATTCAGCTCTGAGAGAAGGTCGCGAGCCACATTCAGCTCTGAGAGAGGGTCGCAAGCCACATTCAGCTCCACGAGAGGTTCGCGAGCCACATTCAGCTCTGAGAGAAGGTCGTGAGCCACATTCAGCTCTGAGAGAAGGTCGCAAGCCACATTCAGCTCTGAGAGAAGGTCGCGAGCCACATTCAGCTCTGAGAGAAGGTCGCGAGCCACATTCAGCTCCACGAGAGGTTCGCGAGCCACATTCAGCTCTGAGAGAAGGTCATGAGCCACATTCAGCTCTGAGAGAAGGTCGCGAGCCACATTCAGCTCTGAGAGAAGGTCGCGAGCCACATTCAGCTCTGAGAGAGGGTCGCAAGCCACATTCAGCTCCACGAGAGGTTCGCGAGCCACATTCAGCTCTGAGAGAAGGTCGTGAGCCACATTCAGCTCTGAGAGAAGGT
The DNA here is from genome assembly GCF_046119375.1 of Phyllobates terribilis. Taxonomy (NCBI): domain Eukaryota; kingdom Metazoa; phylum Chordata; class Amphibia; order Anura; family Dendrobatidae; genus Phyllobates; species Phyllobates terribilis. The sequence goes on along the minus strand of NW_027362763.1, from coordinate 62,988,046 downwards.
CGCGAGCCACATTCAGCTCTGAGAGAAGGTCAAGAGCCACATTCAGCTTTGAGAGAAGGTCGCGAGCCACATTCAGCTCTGAGAGAAGGTCGTGAGCCACATTCAGCTCTGAGAGAAGGTCGGGAGCCACGTTCAGCTCTGAGAGAGGGTCGCAAGCCACATTCAGCGCCACGAGAGGTTCGCGCGCCACGAGAGGTTCGCGAGCCACATTCAGCTCTGAGAGAAGGTCGCGAGCCACATTCAGCTCTGAGAGAAGGTCGCGAGCCACATTCAGCTCTGAGAGAAGGTCGCGAGCAACACTACTGTGTTGCCCTCACAGTAGTGGCAATAAAAGCCCCCATTACGGGTATAATGATGACCAAAGCTCTGACAGGTAGTATCATCCTGTCTCCAACGTACCATATTTACATTATCTCTAAACCCCTAGGACCAGTATATGTGCATCCAGATCTGCTCTTCTGTGCAGCCTACTCACAAAATTTACTATTTTATGATGTGCTCTTCCTACCTGGTTGCTAGACCTGGAGCTAATGCACCATGCTGGCAGACAGCCATGAGCCACAATTCATGGGGTTACGAGCCACATGTGGATACAGAGCTACAGGTTGGGGAACCCTGCTCTACGCGTTGGTTACAAAAGTAATCCAGGGCACACCTTTGAGGTCATGCTTCACATTCTTATAAGCCATTTAATTGTTCAGGTAAGCCACCACTTTCTATCATTACACTATTGTCCCACTCCGCTTATCTTCCATGCTGTGACCTACTAAATGTGGTGACATTGAGTGGCAACATCACTGGACTCTAACACATCGCCACAGTGAGTATCCTGACCTAATCAACTCTGTTACATCGCTAAAGTGAATCTAATGACCAAATCAACTCTGCTTTATTGCTACAGTTACTCTCCTGATCTTCTCATCTCTGTTACATCTGCAGATCTTCTTTGCCGTGCCATTTACTCAACTATACTTTATTAAATGTCTGACTTCCTTCCTATAAGGCTAAGTGCCCACGATGCAGAAGTGCTCCGGATTTTTCCTGAGCATTTCTGCATCTCCCTGGCAGAAAAGACGCATGCAGATTTTACATGCGTTTTTCCTGCCAGGGAACAGAGTAATTGAAGGGTTTTGATCGAGCGATTTCGCATGCGGGTTATCAATTGCTTTCCAAGCGATTTTAGCAGCACTTGGAAAGTGCTTGACAACTTGGTCACACTATATAAATCCATGCAACCGGCATGGATTTTATATAGTGTGACCAAGTTAGTTAAAAAAAAGAATAAAAATGGTAAAAAATAAAAAAAAAAACATATACTCACCTTCCGATGGCCCCGCGTCTCCTTAACCGATGAATCCGGTCTTCCCGGTGTCTCGCGGTTGTGTAAAAGGACCTTCTATGACGTCATTTAGTCATGTGACAGGTCAAGCGACTGCCGACATCAGCGGTCGCGTGACCTGTTGTTACGCACACGCCCGGACTGACTGGCGTGAGCATGATTAGTGATCCCACTGGACCATGAACCGAGGAGTGCCTGGAGGGGCGTGACTAAGTATCAACCTGGTCCGACCAAGGGAGGAACCAGGGAGGAACCGAGCAGCTGGACCAGGTGCTACTCCAGGTCAGACCCCGGTCACAGCTGTTGACCCACACCGGGGAATACAGGAACAGGCAGGTTAGACTGGCATATAGGCAGGTGGGTACTGGCAGGCACGGCTGGTATGCAGACAGGTGGGTATTGGCAGGCACGGCTGGTATGCAGACAGATGGGCACTGGCAGGCACGGCTGGCATGCAGACAGGTGGGCACTGGCAGGCACGGCTGGCATGCAGACAGGCGGGTACTGGCAGGTAGGAACACAGGCAGGATAGGGACCAGTACAGACTAGGATACAAGAACGGAGCCGCAGGTGCGGTAGACAAGCAGAGCAGAGCAAAACCCACAGGTGCGGTAGACAAGCGGAGCAGAGCAAAACCCGCAGGTGCGGTAGACAAGCAGAGCAAAACCAGCAGGTGAGGTAGACAAGCAGAGCAGAGCAAAACCCGCAGATGCGGTAGAAGAGCAGAGCAGAGCAAAACCCGCAGATGCGGTAGACAAGCAGAGGAGAGCAAAACCCGCATATGCAGTAAACAAGCAGAGCAGAGCAAAACCCGCAGGTGCGGTGAACAAGCTGAGCAGAGCGAAACCGCAGGTGCGGTGAACAAGCAGAGCAGAGCGAAACCGCAGGAGCGGTGAACAAGCAGAGCAGAGCAAAACCGCCGGTGCGGTTAAACAGCAGAGCGAAACCGCAGGTTCGGTGAACAAGCAGAGCAGAGCGAAACCGCCGGTGCGGTGAACAAGCAGAGCAGAGCGAAACTGCAGGTGCGGTGAACAAGCAGAGCAGAGTAAAACCACCGATGCGGTGAACAAGCAGAGCAGAGCGAAAGTACAGTGCGGTGAACAAGCAGAACTAGATACACACAAGGTACTTAAAATGAAGTGGCGAGTGTACAAAAAACTCACAAACAGAAGTTCAGAGACAACGAGTTGGAGTTAGGTTCAGGTTCAGACACTGCAGGAAAAGGGAAGGTTTGGACATAGAGAGAAACAGGTAATGGGCTAGGACACAGTTCAGACAGGAACTGAACAAGGAACAAGATACAAGAACGAGCCTGGGAACTCAGCCCCGAGGGTGGCGGAGACAGACTAGAAGTCACAGATACAGGTAACAGGCCTGGGTATACAGCCCCCAGGGGCGGAAACAGACAAGATACAGGATAGGACCTGGCAACTCAGTTGCACAGAACACACTGAATGAAAGTGATGCTCAGGCACCCCCTACTGGGTGGAGGGGGATTAAGTATCCAGTGACTCACAGCAATAGGCTGGGGAGGCATTAGGAGTGCGCACACAGAAACTATAACAATCAGGCAGTAGCCGCGCCGCCGCCCTAAGCAATCAGACAAGAGACACAGCAGGTACTGGAGCAAAGTGTGCAGCCTGGATTGATAGGTAAAATGGTGGTCTAGCATGGTGGGTGGTGGTAAGCCATGCCAGCACGCCGTCAGGGATGTTACACCCGTCACAGGACTAAATGACGTCATGGCAGGTCCTTTTAGACCATTGCGCGCTGCCGGGGAGCCAGGACGCATCGCTATGGAGACCGGAGGCCATCAGAAGGTGAGTATAATTTAAATTTTTTATTTAAATTTTTTTTTTTTTACAGGTACTATGGTACCCGGGCCTGGAGGAGAGTCTCCTCTTCTCCAGACCCGGGTACCATCCGCACATTGAATCGCTTAATATCCGCATGTGCACATGTAGTCATGCGGATATTAAGCGATTCAATGCAAGTCAATGGAATCGAAAATGCCGCGGTTACGCAAAATAATTGGTAGTGCTGCAGATTTTTCCGCAATGATAATCCGCAGCAGAAATTTCCACAGCATGTGCATAGCACATGTGGATTATCATTGGGGAACATGGCAAGCCTTCTACCAAGCGTTTTTTAAGCGTTTCTAAAGCAGAAATGCCGCTGCGGAAACGCTTAAAAAACGCATCGTGGGCACACAGCCTAAGAAGAAGTCAAGGTACTCACTGTTTGCATTGCTCCATATTGCTCTATGCCGTCCTTTTCATAGGGCCAGAAGTGGGAAGCATTGATGCACCTACAGAAAACTCCTGCAATGTACACTGGTTGTCAGGGGGCGCCCCGATATTACAACTACGTAATGGATTTTCAGTTGCGGATTTGATTGTAGAAAATCAGCTGCATATTACGGAAGTCGTATCGTTGCCAATTTCAACCCAATGCAAAACGGCAAATGTCGGTAAATCAACATCATTTCCACTATGAATTATCTACTTCCAAAAGTGCACAGCTTAGGGCTCATTCAGATGTCAATTTTTCTCGTACAAGCGCTATTCACATTTTTCACAGGTAGCAATTGTACCTAGTAGAGTCTACAAGGCCGTTCAAGTGTCCAATTTTTTCCTCGGATCAAGTGGCCCTCAAACTTGTCCGATATTGATCCAAATGTCGGATCAAATTCGCCAAAGCAAGTATATGGATTTGTGAAAATTCGGACAGCACTCGGATGCCATCAATGTTCTGTCCATTTTTCACGCACTGTTTGATAGGAGAAACTTGAGAAACCTCTTCAGTTTTTCTTTTCATCCACGAAGAGGTTAGATGGAAAGAAAAACTGATGAAACTTTGACGGTAAAAACAGACACTGACCAGACTGATGAAAATCATCGATGATTTTTTTTTTTGTATGAATCGGGGACCTGCCAAACTCAGACAAAGTTTTCTAAATTTTAATGTATAGTTTCATTCACTCTTGAGCAATGTACAAGTTTCCACTGTTGCTGTCGTTTTCGAAAAGCTATTAAAATTTGCTCCATGAAAATTAATGGAAAAAAAAATGACTAACAAATACAATGTTTCCATGACTTGTGATAAAACCCTAGGCAGTGAACACTAGAGGTCGCTGTACAAAGCTCAGACATTGCTAAAACCTGTTGCTTCCAATCAGGTGGATTAAACACAAAACCAAAGTCAGCTGTGGCCACTTTGACTGCATAATTCTTCTAACAAGACGATCTTCCGAAACACTCTAAAACCATCCAGTTTGTTTGAAATCAGATAAGGTGATGTTCTGCGGTATTCTGCGAGAGGCTGCAGGGAACGTGCACAGTGAGCTCACAGCCCGGCTGCTGCCTCTCCGATGTCGGCTGATCTCTGAGGTTTCACCTGGCCGTTCAGGCTGAGGGACTCTCTGAAAATAAACCAAGAGAGCAGCTGGAAAATGGATCCTATAGAATCCAGGATTCCAGAGCAGGAACGTCTAAATGCACAAGAGTGTCTCCAAAGTTATTTTAATTTCCAAAATTTGAAAAATAATTGTGTAACTTTTTTTTTTTTCCTTGATTGCAAAAAAATAATCCTTACATGAGTTTGCACTGAGGATTCAGGAGGACATGAAGGTCCATCTGACATTGGGAGGGTTGGAGGCATCCCGAATTTTAATGCATTTGAAAAAGAGCGCATGGGAAATTGACAGTATCAAAAGGGGAGTTTGACTAGGGCAGTACACCTGTCAAACCGTAACCCAGGTGTCCTAAAGCGAGCTCATAGAGGCCAGAAATCCCCCGTGGAGCAGCACTGGTGGTTTCTGGTCTCCTTGAGCTCAACTTAGGACACTCGAGTTATGGTTTGGGCATCCGGAAGTCCATAAGGGCCAAGGAAGAGAGTTTTTTTTTGTATAAAACAAGCAACTGGGGGTGTTGAGTTTGGGCAAGGAAACCAGCGGCCGGTTCAGGAGTCAATGTACATACTCAGGATGTGAGATGTAGAAGACTGAATTTGGCCTAAAATTGATACAATACAAGTGTGATGGAACAAACGCATTCCATACAAACGACAAAATGAATGTTCCTTCCAGAATGGAAATTGGAAAAATTTTTGGCTAAATAAGCCCTTAGCTTCTCTTCACATCGGCATAATGGCTTCAGTTCGTCCAGATAGCAGATCTTTAGGCATCATTCACACATTCATTTCCCTTTTTATATAAAAAATGAACCATTTTTTCTCATGTGTCATCCGTTTTTCATCCCCTTTTTACCTGGGGGAATCATATTGAACATGGGGCATCATACTGTGTGTGGGAGGCCATCATACTGTGTGGGGAGATGTAGGGGCATTTAACTGTGTGACAATGAATTGGGGAACCATATTGTGTGTAGGAGTCTCATACTGTGTGGGGAAAGCTGTTGATCCAGGAACATCTATACTTATCATATATTTAAAGGGGTTGTTCACTAATTTAGATTACCCCCCAATGTATCCCCGCGGGGCCCCTAAGACTTTTTTTAAAATACCTTCCGTTGCAGTGACTGCCTGTGAGCGGCGCTATCACTGGCCGCTCACAGGCATCACGTGACCCGCGGCTGCAGCCGGCTCTGACGTCCGCTGATGTCACAAGTGCTGGCAGCAGCCGGGGGTCTTTTTCTTCCTGGTTCCAGGTGGATGCCATGCTGTGGGCTGGGTTACCCCCCTCACACCCGGTATCCATCGCGCGCTCTGCCTCTCCCCATTCATTGGGACAGCGCCCGGTGGATGCTGGGTGTAACGTTGGGTGTAACGTGGGGGGTAACCCCACCCACAACCCAGCAGCCACCGCGGGGACCCCAGCGCTGAGTCACTCCTCACTTGTCGTGACGTCAGCGCGGGGTCACGTGATGCCTGTGAGCGGCCACCGATAGTGCCGCTCACAGGCAGTATCTGCAAGGGAAGGTATTTACAAAAAGGTTTAGAGGCGCCGAGGGGATACATTCGGGGGGTAGTCTAAAGTAATGCACAACTTCTTTAAGGAAGAATATCAGAAACAGTATGATTTATAAAGTTTATAAAAACAGTAACTTTGAAAGTCACTATAACTTTGGGTTTCTGCTGCCATGTGAATGAGCCATAGATGGGCAGATTTCAACATTATTCAAGTTGATCATCTCCCATTTAAAGACCTGTTTACAAGGGTCAATACAAACTATACGAGGGCAAGACTTTTATTAATGCAATTGTTCTGTTCTCATACAACAAGCATGTGGTCATCAGCATATCTCCAGTCACATGAGGCAAACTTCTGCCAACAATGATGATTATTATGCCGGCATTAACAATCCAACCAACAGAAGCACAAGCGTTTCCTTCCATTGTCGGCCGATCGGTGGCATGTTTGTACAGGCCAATTATCAAGACGAGTGTGTAAATGGATCTGTGGACAAGTCCATGTAATATGCAGGGTAAATGCTACGGGTTGCTACCGATGGCGCACAGTCCTCACATGACCTGGAGAACGTTTCTACATCGGAGACAGCTCACGTCGCAGAACATTAAGCATCAAATAGGAAACAGGAACATTCTGTCAAAATGACATTCTACCTTTTTGATCCTTCCACCCCCATGGAGACAACATCAATTTTTAAGCTGGTGTGTTGACATCTACTGCCAAATATAAGGCCCCGTATGCCTGCAGCCAATTATAGAGCGCTCAGACGGAGAGGGAACCAGCGCGGAGGATCTGCAAGCACTTCTCCACGCTCTTCACACATCCTCCAGACTACCAGGCTTGGATGGAGAAAACGAGTATTTATCCAATTATAGCAGCCTTGTCTATGGCGCTTATGTGTAATCAGACAATGTAGATAATGGATAGGATCAGAGTGGATATATTAGATTTCAGCAATACAGATACTTTGAGTCAAGGCAGCGTTCGGAAATACCATAAATTCGAAATGCAGTCACATAAACTAGAGAGGAAGAGAAAGAAGCCTACAAGGTTACATGCAGGAAAACTAACCTCAAGTTCTGGGGCAACGTCTATGGAAATTATTTCATTGTTATTTTTTTGGCTGCCTAGCACCACCATTAGGAGGAGCCCAGGTTTATTATGTATTATTGCATACAGGTTTATTATTGAGGACAATGTGCAAATAGTATGCAGTAAGCTCCTGAGCTCCACCTGGTGGTGTATGTAGCCTAACAGAATTCGATCTTACATCTACGCAGAATATTTGTAGCTTTCTATTAGAAATGAAAAGCTTTAACTGCAATTAAAGCTCTTCATATCTACATCAGAAGGTTCTTTACCAGATTCTGTCATATTTGAAGGTCAAAATATCACCCCTGATCGCCCTGGTTCCAGGTCTTTGTTGTATGCTCAGCAAACAGCCAATTTCACCTGGAGGAGGCCATGGCCAGTCGAGTATTTGTAGTATTACCAGAGAACAATTGATATGAATGATGGTCCTTGTAAGACAGGGACAACTTAAGACCACCAGAAAGGTGGTTGCCCCTAAAGAGTGGCTCTTCCTTCTGGCTCTTAGAGAGGGATCTTGAGAAGAGGATCAGTCTCTGTGATGTCTATATGCTCTAAAGGGCATATGAACTGGGGAACTCTTCTTAAGAAAACCCCTTTAAGGAATAGGGGATGAGAACAACTTACAGCGTTGGCCAGTAAAAATAAGTTACCATCTTGTGGAAAGTTGATAACTTTTTTTTACCGATTGATGCAGGTCCAGTCAGCAGAATGGGGCACTTTTATCCGCATTAAAATGGAGCTGCAGTGTGCATGATCTACCACTAGTGATGAGCGAGCATGCTCGTTACTCAAGATTTACGAGCATGCTCGGGTGGTTTGGGTGGTTTCTGAGTATCTTCGGAGTGCACGAATGTTATGTTAGAGTCACTCTGTGTGCATGATTTGCGACTGTTTGACACCTGTAATACATGTGAGAAATGCCTGTTTGTTAGGCATTCGTCACATTTATTAAAGCTGTCAAAAAGTCGCAAATCATGCACACACAGTGATTCTAACATAACATTTGACCAGGGCAAAGATACTCGGCGAGCACCCGAGCATGCTCGTAATTATCGAGTAACGAGCATGCTCGCTCATCACTAGTGGTAGATCATGCACACTGCCGCTCCATTTTAATGCGGATAAAAGTGCCCCATTCTGCTGATTGAACCTGCATCAATCGGTAAAAACAAGTTATCACCTTTCCACAAGATAGATGGCAACTTGTTTTTACTGGCCAACCCTGTAAGTTGTTCTCATCCCCTATTCCTTAAAGGGGTTTTCTCAAGAAGAGTTCCCCGAAAGGGTTAACAGAATACGCTCGCTCATCGCTATCTACCACCACTACATTCATTCTTTATGGGGCTACCAAAAAAAGCAGATATACCAACGGTGCGGCTCTGAGCAGTTGGACCACAACAATCAACAAGTTATCACCTATCCTAAGCTTAGGCTCTCTAGGGCATCAGCTCCTAGTCAACTGAATAGGAGCTGATCTAGAGCAAGTGGTCACTACCTGCTCACTAATGTGTCGAAGAGGCGGTTACCCACTCCGTACATTGTTCACATCTGCCCATTTTTGGACCTAGTAACAGCTGATCGGTGGAAGTCCTGGGTTTCGGATCAAAGAACAGGTCATCAGTAGCATTGTGGTGGACAACCGTTTCAACAATACATGGATATGATCAACAATATTAAGTATTGGTGTTCGTAAAAAGATACGTTACTTCCACCAATTCGAATATGAATGTCAATGTTCCTAAGCCGGTATAACGTGTGTAGCTCGTAACTGCACACATTAAAACAGCACTGATGACCTCTAATGGACCATCATAGTGATCAATAAATCAGTCATTTATTAGAACCTAAATAAAAAAAAATAAGATTTGTATTACATGACCTCAAAAGTATATCAAGTCCTTGTAAGAGCGATGCTCTCTGTAACCGATCCTTAGTAGATGAGAGTGCCATGTTTCCTTAACGATTTGACAATTAGTTTGTTGGGCCATCAATCTGGAATAAAACTTGGAAGCTTCAAGCAAGTTAATCATCTAAATCTAGCTAATAAAAAGCATCCCTATGAAGCAACTGAGGACCAACTTAAGGCTTTTTAGATCTACAGCAATTCTTTACTCAAGACTAGTGTTGAGCGATACCTTCCGATATCAGGAAATATCGTATCGGATTGGATCGGGCCGATACCCAAAAAGTATCGGATATCGCCGATTCCGATACCGGAAACCAATGCAAGTCAATGGGACACAAATATCGGAATGAAAATAAACCCTTTCTTTCCTTGTAGGTTAATTCTACATGAAGTAAAACAACTAAGAATAATGTAGAATGACATGAAAAGCCGGCAATTCATCAGCGGCATACACCGGTACCCGACAATTTACAACAGAAAGAATAGAGCATCACACATAGATTAGATAGATAGAAACATGTCAGTCACATATATATGAAGTACAGTGACAGTGTTGCTTACTGTACTTGTCATTTAGTGTAAAGGATTTATTAAAAAAAATATTAGTGTTTTCGTGCACCGTCTCTTTAAAAAAGCCGGCCGGCAATTCAGCAGCGGTACCCGACAATTTATAACAGACAGAATAGAGCTTCACACATAGATTAGATAGATAGAAACATGTCAGTCACATATATATGAAGTACAGTGACAGTGTTGCTTACTGTACTTGTCATTTAGTGTAAAGGATTTATTTAAAAAAATAATAGTGTTTTCATGCACCGTCTCTTTAAGAAAGCCGGCCGGCAATTCAGCATCTGTACCCGACAATTTAGAACAGAAAGAATAGAGAATCACACATAGATTAGATAGATAGAAACATGTCAGTCACATATATATGAAGTACAGTGACAGTGTTGGTTACTGTACTTGTCATTTAGTGTTAAAATAAAGGATTTATTTAAAAAAAAATTGGCGTGGGGTTCCCCTTAATTTTAGGCTCTAGCGGAGGTTAAGCAGACGGCTGGGGCAAATGTTTGAAGCCTGGGAAGGGGGTAATACCCACGGAGCTTCCCAGGCTACTAATATCAGCCCCCAGCTGAATACCTAGCCTTTACTAGCTATTAAAATGGGGGAACCCCCCCAAAAAAATAACGTGGGGTCCCCCCTAATTTAATAGCTAGCACAGGCTAGGCAGACAGCTGGGGGCTGATATTAATAGCCCAGGAAGGGTGCCATGAATATTGGCCCCCTCCCAGGCTAGAAACACCAGCCGTCAGCCGCCCCAGAAATGGCGCATCCATAGGATGCGCCAATTCTGGCACTTAGCCTCGCTCTTCCACGCTGCCCTGGTGCGGTGGCAGGGGGTAATAGGGTTGGGGTTGATGTCAGCTTATAATGCCAGCTGACATCAAGCCCAGGTTAGTAATGGAGAGGCGTCTATAAGACACCCCCATTACTAACCCCATAGTCAAAGTTAAAAGAAAACACAAACACCCAGAGTAAAGTCCTTTAATTGAAATAAAGACACAATTCTTTATTGTTCTAAATTAAACCATACTTACCATCACGCCCATTCCAGCTGAAGCCAACGATCTCCTGCAATAAAAGAAAAATAATAAAGCAACCTCATCCTTACCTTTCGATGGTTCCCAGGACAGCTCCAGCTCTGCTACATCGAGATGACAGGATGGACCGCAGCAGAAAGCTGCCATCCAGCCTGTCATCCCGCGGACACTGAGAAGCGCAGGCATGCTTGCGCTCCTCAGTGTCTCTCTGTGACGTCATCCAGATGAGCCGAGTTCATGTCCAATGAACTCAGCTCACCTCATGCACGTCACTGACAGCGTGGGAAAGTTCTCCTGCACTCAGCGCTTCAGCGTGAGAATTCTCCCACGCTGTCAGTGACATACATGAGGTGAGGTCATGTCCAATGAACTCAGCTCACCTCATGCACGTCACTGACAGTGTGGGAAAATTCTCACGCTGAAGTGCTGAGTGCAGGAGAATTTTCCCACGCTGTCAGTGACGTACATGAGGTGAGCTGAGTTCATTGGACATGACCTCGGCTCATCTTTATGCCGTCACAGCCAGACATTGAGGAGCACAAGCATGCCTGTGCTTCTCAGTGTCTGCGGGATGACAGGCTGGATGGCAGCGTTCTGCTGCGGTCCAGCCTGTCATCTCGATGTAGCAGAGCTGAAGCTGTCGTGGGAGCCATGGAAAGGTAAGGATGAGGTTGCTTTATTATTTTACTTTTATTGCAGGAGATCGTTGGCTTCAGCTGGAATGGGCGTGATGGTAAGTATGGTTTAATTTAGAACAATAAAGAATTGTGTGTTTATTTCAATTAAAGGACTTTTTTCTGGGTGTTTGTGTTTTTTTAAATACTTTACTAGAAATTCATGGTGGTCATGTCTAATATTGGCGTGACCCCATGAATTTTGGGCTTAGGGCCAGCTGATAATACCAAGCTGGCCTTAACCCCTTTATTACCCAGTGAGCCACCGCACCAGGGCCCTGGATGAGTTGGGTACAGCGCCAGAAGATGGCGCTTCAATGAACGCGCCATTTTCTGGGGCGGCTGCGGACTGCAATTTGCAGCGGGGGTGGCCCAGAAAGCTTGGGTCTCCCTGCGCTGCGGATTCCAGCCCCCAGCTGCATAGTTGTATCTGGCTGGACACAAAAATAGGGCGAAGCCCCAAGCATTTTTTTTTTTAATTATTTCATGAAATTCATGGAATAATTAAGAAAAAAAGGGCTTCCCTATATTGTTGTGTCCAACCAGGTACAAATAGGCAGCTGGTGGTTGGGGACAGCCCATTCCTGCCTGCTGTACCTGGCTGGACACAAATATAGGGCGAAGCCCCACGTCAATTTTTTTTAAAATAAATCCTTTATTTTAACACTAAATGACATTTGAGGAGTTAATAAAGATGCAGTCCCTAAATTATTATTTATTTTTTAATTAATTTTTCCCAAAACTTTTGACGTGGGCTTCGCCATATTTTTGTATGCCAGCCAGGTACAGCATCCAGCTTCTATGAACGCGCCATTTTCCGGGGCGGCCACGGACTGCAATTTTCAGCGGAGGGGGGGGCAGAAAGCTTGGGCCTCCCTGCGCTGCAGATTCCATCCCCCAGCTGCCTAGTTGTACCTGGCTGGACACAAAAATAGGGAGAAGCTTCACGTATTTTTTTTTTTTAATTATTTCATGAAATTCATGAAATAATTAAGAAAAAAAGGGCTTCCCTATATTGTTGTGTCCAACCAGGTACAAATAGGCAGCTGGTGGTTGGGGGCAGCCCGTTCCTGCCTGCTGTACCTGGCTGGACACAAATATAGTGCGAAGCCCCACGTCAATTTTTTTTAAATTATTTCATGAATTTCCTGAAATAATTAAAAAAAAATTGACGTGGGGCTTCACACTATATTTGTGTCCAGCCAGGTACAGCAGGCAGGAACGGGCTGCCCCCAACCACCAGCTGCCTATTTGTACCTGGCCAGACACAACAATATAGGGAAGCCCTTTTTTTCTTAATTATTCCATGAATTTCATGAAATAATTAAAAAAAAAAAAACGTGGGGCTTCTCCCTATTTTTGTGTCCAGCCAGGTACAACTAGGCAGCTGGGGGATGGAATCTGCAGCGCAGGGAGGCCCAAGCTTTCTGCCCCCCGCTGAAAATTGCAGTCCGCGGCCGCCCCGGAAAATGGCGCGTTCATAGAAGCTGGATGCTGTACCTGGCTGGCATACAAAAATATGGCGAAGCCCACGTCAAAAGTTTTGGGAAAAATTTATTAAAAAATAAATAATAATTTAGGGACTGCATCTTTATTAAGTCCTCAAATGTCATTTAGTGTTAAAATAAAGGATTTATTTTAAAAAAAAATGGCGTGGGATCCCCCATAATTTTAGTCTCTAGCGGAGGTTAAGCAGACGGCTGGGGCAGATGTTTGAAGCCTGGGAAGGGGGTAAAACCCACGGAGCTTCCCAGGCTACTAATATCAGCCCCCAGCTGAATACCTAGCCTTTACTAGCTATTAAAATGGGGGACCCCCCCAAAAAAAATGACGTGGGGTCCCCCCTATTTTAATAGCTAGCAAAGGCTAGGCAGACAGCTGGGGGCTGATATTAATAGCTCAGGAAGGGTGCCATGAATATTGGCCCCCTCCCAGGCTAGAAACACCAGCCGTCAGCCGCCCCAGAAATGGCGCATCCATAGGATGCGCCAATTCTGGCACTTAGCCTCGCTCTTCCACGCTGCCCTGGTGCGGTGGCAGGGGGTAATAGTGGTGGGGTTCATGTCAGCGCCAGCTGCCATGAAGCCCAGGTTAGTAATGATGGGTGTCTATAAGACACCCCCATTACTAACCTACAAAGTGTTAAAAAGAAAAAACACACTACACCCAGAAAAAAATAATTTATTTGAAATAAAACACCATTTTATTTAATTCTTAGTTTACTAAAAAAAAATAGTTACCTGTCCACGTTCCTGCGCTGATCTCCCATGCACAGCTGTCACATCTGGAGATGGTGACAGCTGTGCATGGCTGCTGTAAGCTCACGCTGCCGGGAACACGTCCGCTCCCGGCAGCGGGAGCCACTGACTGAGGTTACCGGAGTGCATTCAGGCAGCGCAGCTCCGGAGACCTCCTTTACGGCAGTGCTGTACCGTGGGAATTTCTCACGATACAGCAGTGCCGTAAAGCAGCTAACCGGAGCAGCGCTGCCTTAACTCTGGTGAACCCTTACGGCCCCGTCATTCTAGCGGCGGCAGCGGTTCAGAGCGGTCACATTCTATGTGGCTGCTCTGAACTGGAGATCTTCGTGGGACACTCGTGGACTGCTACGGAGGGGTAAGGATAAGGTTGTGGTTTATTATTTTATATTTTATTACAGGAGATCGATGGCTTCGGGGAATTAGGTGTCTAGGTGAGTATAGGTGTAGTTTTTTATTTTTTACTTTATTTTAGGTGACGATCGGCGGGGACAGGTAATGTATAAACTAATTTCTTTTAGGTAACCACTGGCCACCAATGACATGTATCTAACATTTATTGGGGACACAGTAGGGCAATTTATATAGCAGGATCAGGCTGATGGGAACTACTGCTCCCATCGAGCTGATCCTGCTGGCACGAGTGGACGGGGGACAGACATAGGCCGATGGGAGTAGTAGTGTCACATCGGCCTATGTCTGCCTGCACGCACACACACCCGCACACATCGCACAGACACCCGCACACACACCCCGCACACACACCCCGCACACACTAATCATGACGGGTCTGGGAGGTGAGGCTGACCTGTGCGGCCGTGGGAAAGTTCATGTGAGTTCATGCAGTCAAGCATGAACTCACATGAACCCTCTGAGGGCACCGCGGCTACTTCAAATGAACAGCTGATCAGCATCACCTGATACCTCAGCTGTTCATTTGAAATAACCGGCGGGAAAGCGCAGCACAGAACGGGAAAGCCGGCGGTGAAGTCTTTTCACTGCCGGCTTCCCCGCCCGGGTCCTTCGCTCCTTGGTGCTGCGCTCCCCGCCCGGTCCTAATTTACGATTGGGATTGGAGGTGGCGAGGGGAGCGGAGGATCGGGGTGGGAGGCTGCGGGGAAGCAGTATGGGGCTGTGTGATTGTTTAAAAGCCGGCGGCTTTTTACCGCCCGCCGGCTTTTAAACAATCAGGAGAATTCTCCCACGCTGGGATGGCATTCTGATGACAGGCTGGATCGCAGCTGAGCGCTGCCTTCCAGCTTGTCATCCTTCACAGACACTGCAGAGCGCAGGCATTATGGGAACTTCCGATTCCGGTATTCGATATTATAAAAGTATCGGAATTAAGTATCGGAATTCCGATACAGTGAATATCGGCCGATACCCGATATTTCAGTATCGGAATGCTCAACACTACTCAAGACAGGATTACCACCACAGGAAAAATTAAGAATTACTTAGTGACCAATGAAACCAGCAGAGAGTCCTTCCAATGCTCTCTAGCCCGAACAAATTATAGCTCTTCAGTTCCCTAATAATGTACTTGAAATTGGGTTTTCTAAACCAAACAATCTTTCAAACTTTTGGTTATCTATTGGTTTTTGGGTCGTTGGACTGGAATGAAAGTTGGAAGAATCTAGCAAGGAAAAAAAATCCAGATCTAGCTGAATATGGTATACAAGTCAACAAAGTACAAAATGTAGTACATGTTCCCTGCTATAAAACCTCTACGTGCCCCAAGTAAACAAACTAAGAGATCAAACACTCAACCTTTCTATAGATGTTCCAAATCTATGAACTTTCTCAATGCAGGACCTTTAACAGGAGCAACACCACAGGAGAAATGAAGCAATGTATTGTTACTATTTACACTAATCGGCTGTATTTGTAATTCAATCTGGGCCATCTCTAGCCTAAATAAATGAGAGCCCTCAGGTTCCCTAATAAGGTATTCAAAATTGGGCTTTCTAAACCAATCAACGCTTTAATCTTTTGACCATCATTGGTTTTTGGGTTATTGGACTGGAATGAACATTGGAAGAATCGGTCAAGGAAATAAAAAAATCCAGATTTGGCCAAATATGGCACCCAAGTCAACAAACTATGTGCCCAAAGACTTATTCCTTCTATAGATTTTCTCAGTCTACAGAAATTCTTAACATAGGACTCTCTAGTCAACAGAATGATCTCGACACGCTAGAATGACCACTGGTGGTTTTATATCCACAAATATGTACAGTACAGACCAAAAGTTTGGACACACCTTCTCATTTAAAGATTTTTCTGTATTTTCATGACTTTGAAAATTGTACATTCACACTGAAGGCATCAAAACTATGAATTACCACATGTGGAATTATATACTTAACAAAAAAGTGTGAAACAACTGAAAATATGTCTTATATTCTAGGCTCTTCAAAGTAGCCACCTTTTGCTTTAATGACTGCTTTGCACACTCTTGACATTCTCTTGATGAGCTTCAAGAGGTAGTCACCGGAAATGGTTTTCACTTCACAGGTGTGCCCTGTCAGGTTTAATAAGTGGGATTTCTTGCCTTATAAATGGGGTTGGGACCATCAGTTGTGTTGTGCAGAACTCTGGTGGATACACAGCTGATATTCCTACTGAATAGACTGCTAGAAATTGTATTATGGCAAGAAAAAAAGCAGCTAAGTAAAGAAAAACGAGTGCCCATCATTACTTTATGAAATGAAGGTCAGTCAGTGCGAAAAATTGGGAAGACTTTGAAAGTGTCCCCAAGTGCAGTTCCAAAAACCATCAAGCGCTACAAAGAAACTGGCTCAAATGAGGACCGCCCCAGGAAAGGAAGACCAAGAGTCACCTCTGCTTCTGAGGATAAGTTTATCCGAGTCACCAGCCTCAGAAATCGCAGGTTAACAGCAGCTCAGATTAGAGACCAGGTCAATGCCACACAGAGTTCTAGCAGCAGACACATCTCTACAACAACTGTTAAGAGGAGACTTTGTGCAGCAGGCCTTCATGGTAAAATAGATGATAGGAAACCAGTGCTAAGGACAGGCAACAAGCAGAAGAGACTTGTTTGGGCTAAAGAACACAAGGAATGGACATTAGACCAGTGGAAATCTGTGATTTGGTCTGATGAGTCCAAATTTGAGATCTTTGGTTCCAACCACCAAGTCTTTGTGCGACGCAGAAAAGGTGAATGGATGGACTCTACATGCCTGGTTCCCACCGTGAAGCATGGAGGAGGAGGTGTGATGGTGTGGGGGGGCTTTTCTGGTGACACTGTTGGGGATTTATTCAAGATTGAAGGCATACTGAACCAGCATGGCTACCACAGCATCTTGCAGCGGCATGCTATTCCATCCGGTTTGCGTTTAGTTGGACCATCATTTATTTTTCAACAGAAGAATGACACCCAAACACACCTCCAGGCTGTGTAAGGGCTATTTGACCAAGAAGGAGAGTGATGGGGTGCTACGCCAGATGACCTGGCCTCCACAGTAACCAGACCTGAACCCAATCGAGATGGTGACTACCTCTTGAAGCTCATCAAGAGAATGCCAAGAGTGTGCAAAGCAGTCATCAAAGCAAAAGGTGGCTACTTTGAAGAACCTAGAATATAAGACATATTTTCAGTTGTTTCACACTTTTTTGTTAAGTATATAATTCCACATGTGTTAATTCATAGTTTTGATGCCTTCAGTGTGAATGTACAATTTTCGTAGTCATGAAAATACAAAAAAATCTTTAAATGAGAAGGTGTGGCCAAACTTTTGGTCTTTACTGTATGACAGGTGTGCCACAACCTCATCATACATGTCTATAGGGTGTTTCATTTAGTTATAGGAGGAGTTAATGGGATATTGCAGGGATTTGTCTCAGATGGTTTCTATGAGCTTCTTTATCCCATTCATGTAAACACTGGGCAGGTTCCGGTTTGCCGAGTTGTGTATACACCAAGTGACTTAGTACAAAGTCTTAATGTTTAGTTAGCCAGCAGATTGCTTCCATCCTGTGACTCATTAGCTCCCAGTGGTACCTCCACTTCCTTTATTTTATACAATCACAAATTATATTAGTTTGTCTTATTTTGATAACCTCGCTAATTAATGTCCTGCACAGGGAAACTTTATGAGTCTTTTAAAGCAAACCCCATAAAACAGGGACTTATTTCAGTCACTCGGGTGGCAAGCGGGGTCTGTTTGCAAATACCAGACGGAGGAGCGAGCGGTGCCTGCTATTTTACCATTGTTTATCCCTCTGGATTATTTAAGTTAATGCAAGCAGTGTTTTCATTTTTAAAATCGCCTCTTCTGGGGAATTTCAGAAATGTGGAAATTGAGTGTCTAGTGTTACCGTCTGAGGTGGAGGTGGGGGGGGACAAGCTGGAATTAGAGCAGGGGGCTCGCGGATCATATTTATAGTTCTGGTAGCAGGGACGGGATAATAAAAAGGATTAGGGGAAGAAATGAACTTTAGATTGTGCACAAGGAGCTGGATGAACACCACAATATGTCACGGCTCCGCTGCAAGGGGGTGAAATTGGTCTTGTGGTTATGGGTGCTGATATGTGATGTGAGACCAGAAATGGATGAGATCTCCAATTTTTGCTATAAAATGCTTTTGCTCTACTGAACTGAACCAGCTGTAATCCGTCGCTCCTCCGCGCCAATGTTTTCTGCTGGAGTAAGAAGGAGAATTGGTGTAAATCGGTTTGCTGGTTTGTGGCCGCTCGATGGGAGCCCTGAGAATAGCTTCTTGCCTGATGGCATCTACAGCTCTTTTTGTGACTAGCTGGTCCGGCACGACGTCAATGGCTGTGGCGTGAGGCACATGTGACGCAGCACCAGGCCGGATCATCAAAAGAAGAGCCCCGGATGCCATCAGGCAAGTGGCGGTTCTGAGGGCTCCTGTCGATTGGCCAGAGATCACAGACATGGCAAATGTCAATTTGCACCAACTCTACCAACAAGTGATGCGTCAAGTTCTTTAATAACCTGGCTGCTGAGGCCAGTGATTGGCTGAAGTGGTCAGATGACTGGAAGTAGGTGTCACTGAATCTGCACCTGCATCCAATCACAGGCCTCATGTGACCGAAGAACAGACATTTTTACTCAACTTCAACCACCCAAGCAACCTGCGCAGGGTCATCAGGGGTTAAAGTTTACCTCCCCTTTCAGCTTTTATAAACCTTCCTTTTTAAAAATATATATATATATATATATATATATATATATATTCTTTCAAGTCGGACATGTTATGATCTGCAACATGTACTAAGGAAAGATAGGGGAAAGCTGTCCCTACAGTAAGACTAAGCTGAATCCCTACGATGTAGCGGGCTGCCTGTTCCTAGTGAACAGACCCACCTTAGTCCTTGGCTAGTCTGAACGAAGACCTATAGCATAAGGGGAGGGGTCCCTAAAAGAACTAAGGACTGGGACAAAAATGGGACAGCTCCTAAACAGATAAGTTGTTGCAGAACACAAAAAGACAAACTGACAAAATGTACTAGAGGTCCCAGAGGACCAAGCGAACTGACAGAGAAAGGCACCGAAGCACCTGGCTAGAGAAACAGTCAAACACTGAAGTCCAGCACAGCCAAAAGGGCGGAGCTGGAATATAAAGGCAGATGGTCACGTGACCGCAAAACACAAGATGGAAAAAACAAACAGGAGGGTTCTAACAGGACAACTCCTTCCATTACATAAAATAGATGACATGGACAAAATTTAAGACATTTTTCTTGAATACACTATAGCATACAGAAATTGGCACCTAATGTACATCACATGCACAAGAAGTAGATTTTTCCTTTTATTTTAGTATTTATTTTTTTACAATCTGCGATCTCTGCAGTAGACGAGTCTGCAGTTCTGTGTCCAGACGGTGAATAAGGCAGCGCACTCTCTCCTCCCCTAGCAGGAAATCCCAGCACAATCCTAAAGGGTTTTGCCAAATTTGGAAGCTGTCTCCTATCCAATCCTAGCTGTGGTTTCTCACCACTGGGACCTCTCCCAATCCTGAGAACAGCCCGTCTGAATGGAGCGGTGGTTGGATATGTGTATCTGCACCTCCGCACGGTCATTAACTAGTGGCAGTGAGTGCCAAGAGCCACAATTACAGATTTTGTAACCATTTTCTTCCACTTGATATGTAAAATGCAGAAACAAAAGTGCTCTTAAGGGTATTGTTCAACTAGTTAAAATTTAAAAAAATAAAAGGTTAAAATGGTGTAATATTATTGAATATTAGTTTGTAATATGGGGAATATTAGCTAATAGAAGTAATTGGTAACATCTACCTTAATGATACCAAGCCATCCCAACGCTTCTTGGGTCCAATGCCGCTCTCTGTATTTTCTGTTCTCTCTGGACGGACATGTAACAATTGTAGCCAATCAGTGGCTGCAGCAGTAATCACTATAGCCAAGTGATTGGCTGCAAAGGTCACATGGCCATAAAGCCAGAGTAGGAAGTACAGAGACCAGCATGGGATCTGAGCACCGTTGGAATGGGAACACCAAAGATTAGTAAAATGAGTATTAGTTATTCTATTATTTTGCACAATGTCGAGCATCTTTTTTTGTTCATTATTTTTAAGTGGATGGATAACCTCTTTATGCCAGAATACAACAGAAATTATGATAAACTTACATCACAGCCTGTACATTAAACAGCCGCCCGTATGCATGCATATATGTGTGTATATATACAGTGCCTACAAGTAGTATTCAACCCCCTGCAGATTTAGCTGGTTGACACATGCGGAATTAACTTGGCATTGTGACATTTGTACTGTAGATCAGCCTGGAAGTGGGAAATGCACTGCAGCAAATTTTGTTTGTTTTTTTTTTTTTTTTTTTTTAAAAACATTAAAAGTTATTTCAGAGTGTCATTTATTATTCAACCCCTCAAACCACAAGAATTCTGTTTGGTCCCCCTAAAGTATTAAGAAGTAGTTCAGGCACCAAGAATAATGAGCTTCACATGTGTGGATTAAAGATCTCTTTTGCCAGCCTTTTCTGACTATTTAAGACCCTCCCCAAACTTGTGAACAGCACTCAGACATGGTCAACATGGGAAAGACAAAGGAGCATTCCAAGGCCATCAGAGACAAGATCGTGGAGGGTCACAAGGCTGGCAAGGGGTACAAAACCCTTTCCAAGGAGTTGGGCCTACCTGTCTCCACTGTTGGGAGCATCATCCGTAAGTGGAAGGCTTATGGAACTACTGTTAGCCTTCCACGGCCAGGACAGCCTTTGAAAGTGTCCTCCCGTGCCGAGGCCAGGCTTGTCCGAAGAGTCAAGGCTAACCCAAGGACAACAAGGAAGGAGCTCCGGGAAGATCTCATGGCAGTGGGGACATTGGTTTCAGTCAATACCATAAGTAACGTACTCCACCGCAATGGTCTCCGTTCCAGACGAGCCTGTATGGTACCTTTACTTTCAAAGCGTCATGTCAAGGCTCGTCTACAGTTTGCTCATGATCACTTGGAGGACTCTGAGACAGACTGGTTCAAGGTTCTATGGTCTGATGAGACCAAGATCGAGATCTTTGGTGCCAACCACACACGTGACGTTTGGAGACTGGATGGCACTGCATACGACCCCAAGAATACCATCCCTACAGTCAAGCATGGTGGTGGCAGCATCATGCTGTGGGGCTGTTTCTCAGCCAAGGGGCCTGGCCATCTGGTCCGCATCCATGGGAAGATGAATAGCACGGCCTACCTGGAGATTTTGGCCAAGAACCTCCGCTCCTCCATCAAGGATCTTAAGATGGGTCGTAATTTCATCTTCCAACAAGACAACGACCCAAAGCACACAGCCAAGAAAACCAAGGCCTGGTTCAAGAGAGAAAAAGTCAAGGTGTTGGAGTGGCCTAGTCAGTCTCCTGACCTTAACCCAATTGAAAACTTGTGGAAGGAGCTCAAGAATAAAGTCCACATGAGACACCCAAAGAACCTAGATAACTTGGAGAAGATTTGCATGGAGGAGTGGGCCAAGATAACTCCACAGACCTGTGCCGGCCTGATCAGGTCTTATAAAAGACGATTATTAGCTGTAATTGCAAACAAGGGTTATTCCACAAAATATTAAACATAGGGGTTGTATAATAATTGACCCACACTTTTATGTTTAAAATTTAATAAAATTCAACTGAGCAACATAACTTTTTGGTTTGTAAGATTTATGCTTCTGTTCATAAAACCTACTCTCGTTTGCAGTTTGAAGGCTCTAACTTATTTGCATCTTATCAAACCAGCTAAATCTGCAGGGGGTTGAATACTACTTGTAGGCACTGTATATACTGCTCAAAAAAATAAAGGGAACACTCAAATAACACATCCTAGATCTGAATGAATGAAATAATCTCATTGAATACTTTGTTCTGTACAAAGTTGAATGTGCTGACAACAAAATCACACAAAAACCATCAATGGAAATCAAATGTATTAACCAATGGAGGCCTGGATTTGGAGTCACCCCCAAAATGAAAGTGGAAAAACCCACTACAGGCTGATCCAACTTTGATGTAATGTTCTTAAAACAAGTCAAAATGAGGCTGAGTATTGTGTGTGGCCTCCACGTGCCTGTATGACCTCCATACAACGCCTGGGCATGCTCCTGATGAGGCTGAGTATTGTGTGTGGCCTCCACGTGCCTGTATGACCTCCCTACAATGCCTGGGCATGCTCCTGATGAGGCTCAGTATTGTGTGTGGCCTCCACGTGCCTGTATGACCTCCCTACAACGCCTGGGCATGCTCCTGATGAGGCTGAGTATTGTGTGTGGCCTCCACGTGCCTGTATGACCTCCCTACAACGCCTGGGCATGCTCCTGATGAGGCTCAGTATTGTGTGTGGCCTCCACGTGCCTGTATGACCTGCCTACAACGCCTGGGCATGCTCCTGATGAGTCTCAGTATTGTGTGTGGCGTCCACGTGCCTGTATGACCTCCCTACAACGCCTGGGCATGCTCCTGATGAGGCTGAGTATTGTGTGTGGCCTCCACGTGCCTGTATGACCTCCCTACAACGCCTGGGCATGCTCCTGATGAGGCTGAGTATTGTGTGTGGCCTCCACGTGCCTGTATGACCTCCCTACAACGCCTGGGCATGTTCCTGATGAGTCTCAGTATTGTGTGTGGCCTCCACATGCCTGTATGACCTCCCTACAACGCCTGGGCATGCTCCTGATGAGTCTCAGTATTGTGTGTGGCGTCCACGTGCCTGTATGACCTCCCTACAACGCCTGGGCATGCTCCTGATGAGGCTGAGTATTGTGTGTGGCCTCCACGTGCCTGTATGACCTCCCTACAACGCCTGGGCATGCTCCTGATGAGGTTGCGGATGGTCTCCTGTGGGATCTCCTCCCAGACCTGGACTAAAGCATCCGCCAACTCCTGGACAGTCTGTGGTGCAACGTGACGTTGGTGGATGGAGCGAGACATGATGTCCCAGATGTGCTCAATCGGATTCAGGTCTGGGGAACAGGTGGGCCAGTCCATAGCTTCAATGCCTTCATCTTGCAGGAACTGCTGACACACTCCAGCTACATGAGGTCTGGCATTGTCCTGCATTAGGAGGAACCCAGGGCCAACCGCACCAGCATATGGTCTCACAAGGGGGCTGAGGATCTCATCTCGGTACCTAATGGCAGTCAGGCTACCTCTGGCGAGCACATGGAGGGCTGTGCGGCCCTCCAAAGAAATGCCACCCCGACACCATTACTGACCCACTGCCAAACCGGTCATGCTGAAGGATGTTGCAGGCAGCAGATCGCTCTCCACAGTATCTCCAGACTCTGTCACATCAGTCACATGTGCTCAGTGTGAACCTGCTTTCATCTGTGAAGAGCACAGGGCGCCAGTGGCGACTTTGCCAATCCTGGTGTTCTGTGGCAAATGCCAAGCGTCCTGCCCGGTGTTGGGCTGGGAGCACAACCTCCATCTGTGGACGTTGGGCCCTCATACCACCTTCATGGAGTAGGTTTCTAACCGTTTGTGCAGACACATGCAGATTTGTGGGCTGCTGGAGGTCATTTTGCAGGGCTCTGGCAGTGCTCTTCCTGTTCCTCCTTGCACAAAGGAGGAGGTAACGGTCCTGCTGCTGTGTTTTTGCCCTCCTATGGCTCCCTCCACATCTCCTGGTATCTGCTCCATGATCTGGACACTGTGCTGACAGACACAGCTACCCTTCTTGCCACAGCTCTCATTGATGTGCCATCCTGGATGAGCTGCACTACCTGAGCAACTTCTGTGGGTTGTACTGTAGACACCGCCTCATGCTACTGTACCTCTAGGGGTGAGAGCAATGGCAAAATGAAAAAGTTACCAAAACAACAGCCAAAAAGGATGAGAACAGAGAAATGGTCTGTGGTCACCACCTGCAGAACCGCTCCTTTATAGGGGGTATCTTGCTAATTTCCTATCATTTCTACCAGTTGTCTGTTCCATTTGCACAACAGCAGGAGAAATTGATTCACAATCAGTGTCGCTTCATAACTGGACAGGTAGATTTCACAGAAGTGTTATTGACTTGGAGTTACATTGTGTTGTTTAAGTGTTCCCTTTATTTTTTTGAGCAGTGTATATATATGTATATATATATATATATATATATATATATATATTTATTAATAATTAAAAAAGAAATATAGCACAGTAGAAAAAAAATAAAAAAGTATATAACTCATCAACACTGTACTTTGTTTCTGACATTTGAAATAGATAGAAATGAAAGTCGCCCTGGAAGTCTGAGCTCCATGGGAAGAAACCAGAAACAACAGAAATATTATTATTTGTTATCTGTCTAATAAAATCTCGAAATAGATTTGCTTCCTTTCCTGCTTAAGAAATTCCTTCACTCACTGCCCCATAATCTTTAATAAGAATGTCCGGCATGGGGCACGTAGAGGTCTCTCTCGTAGAGTGGAACATGTACTAAACTAGATCGCCACTTTCCAATTCTAGACCATTTTCGTAGAGTGTGTCAACTTCTTCTTCCTTTTTTTGGAGTAAAAGTGTGAATATATTTATATTTCTGCTTCTCTTTTGATTAATTCATGTTTTTATGAAGCCGGTAAAGTCATCTGGTCTTTCACAATAAGTTATAACATTCTATATAACAGGAAGCTCTTATTCACTTCAACAGGAGCTGAGCTGCAGTACCTGTGAACAGCCACTACACAGTAAAAGGCACTGTGCTATTCTAGCTCTGTACCCTACTACATCCAATGCTGGAGCTACAAACAGCTGATCGGTGATGGTGCCAGGAGTATGATATTAATGACAGGCTATCAATAACTAAGTCCTAAAAAACCCCTTTAAGTATACATTACTACTGGACTTTATTATTTTGCTATACCTAGCACCTTTTTTTAATCAACCTGTGTAATAAAAAAGTCTAAAGAAGTAATAATTGACATCAATGGAGGAAGTTGGTATATGCACAGATAATTCTTTCTTAGAAACAAGATTCCTGGCACCTTGGATCGGTAATAGGACGTATAAGTCTTTTATGGAAAACATACTTTTAAGCAAATAGAAATGATTACATGTTAATAATTTGAGTCATTTAATACAGCTATATCAGACCATGCAAAACCAGCATTAAGGGGTATGCTCACGGAAGTCAGTTATGGCGAATTCCGGTAGTGCCATAAACATATTATCGATGTTGGTTCCATGGTATCTCATGGCCTTCATCAGTAGCGAGGAGGCCACATATGCATGACAATTAGCCAGCTGGAAGACCCAAATTTTAGGATTTTTTTTTCTGCTGGTAATGTAGGACTTCTAATAGTATTGCAAGTCTGTTTTAATAGTCGAGGTCGACCAACAAATGCCCCAATTACACTGGTGAGTGGTGGAACATCTGCTCATCTCCGGATCCTTTAACCAGTGAGTACCACGTCTAGGTGATCTTTTTTTATCTTCGCAAAGAGATGTTTGACAATCCTCATTCTTTACTGATCAGAATTAGACCAAGTCCTCAGTTTTCTCATCGTTTGGACATGTAGGACAAGTATAGTTAAAGAACATGGGGGGAAAAAATGTACATATTTTCATAGACTGGGAAAGAAATTAAAATAAAACGAAAACCCAATTAAATCAGCTCCTGATGGAACCCGCTCCAAAACTAGGCACTCTCTAATCAACAAGCTGTAAATAATGCTTGAAGGACAAAAAACTCTTCCAAAACCACTTCAGGAAAGATTTCATAAGGTGCACATGACGTTCTCATTCTGGCGTTGAGTTTTTCTGGCCGTAACCGCTTTAGGACATCGCCGGCAGCCTTTATTATGAAACAGCTTCGTTGGTGGCTCAGCAGCTCTGCAGAGTCTATTCTCTATACCTCCCATTATAGTGGAGAGTAGAAGCTGCCAGAACAAAGGACATGCCACTTCCTTTGACCGCTTGAAGGTTACCGAACCCTGAAAAGGTTAAAAGTAGAAAAATACTGCGCAAGAATGTGGTGTTTACAGTGCACTATGTTAATTTTTTGCTGCATTTTCTTTTTAGGCGGATTCCAGGCGGAATTCGCATGAAAATGAAATCATGTGAACATACCCCAAGAAAGTAAAAACTCCTCCAAAGACACCCCCCCAGAAAGAGGCTTTCTTGAAGTGGTTTCCACTAGAAACTCTGCATCTAAAAAAAATAACTGTGTTTAATTCGGATCGGTTTTATGTAATGCTTAATTTTACCCTTGGTGTCGCTGCAGTAAAACCCGCCGAGTTTTTTAAGAGGAAGAAGATGCTTTAGGAAATTAGTTTTTTACTGAACAGTATTTTTTTAGAAATTTTTTGGTCGTTTCCTAAGTGATTTTTCAATGTTTTTGACTGCAGCTCAAAAAGATGTCCGGGCATCTACTGAGCCTTCCTACTGACTTCTGTTATAAGGTATATCTTCAGAGCAGAAATCGCCTGAACAATGGTTAGATCACTTCTTTTAACCACTTGGGGAACCTTTAGTGGTTAAAAGAAGCTCAAAAGCCTGAACATATGAGCAGTACGTCGACCTTCCATAGAAATGTATGAGTTTATTCTTTCGAATGTTTAGGTAGCGCTTTTTCAGGCGGTTTCAGAGCGGAAATCCACCTGAAAAAGCCTTTGACTATTAACTATAGGTTTGCTTTCAGATTATGCCGGATCACTGGAAGTTTTAGAAAGGACATTTTTATTGTCAAAGGAACTTTTTTAAAAAAGTAGGGATTGTCCAAATAAGAGAATCCCTTTAAATACTTCTCCTAGAAAAAAAATAATCGGCCCATTATTTTAAGCTCTTAACTGTTTAAAAATGCCTGGAAACTCATGAGTGGTTTTCGCTTTTACCCACCCTTGTGGTTTTTCAGACAAAGAGAAAGCGAAAAAAAAAAACCCATGTAGAACAATAATGGCATCAGAGCAATAATGAGAGTGACCGCAATGTTGTCAAATTAGAGAACAGTGGTCTTTATGACTGGTGGGAAGCGAGCCTATGAGGAGTGGATTGTTTTTGGCTGGGCTTGTGGCTAGACACCTGTTGAAACATTGCAACGGGGGTCAGCTCCTGTCAAGTCTCGTTATCAATCCCTCCGTGTTTCCTAGGGCTCTCCAGAAGACCACTGAGCAAGAAGTCATTACTCTCTCTGCCCTGAGGGACAGTCATGTTACACGGATATGATTTGTGTTACGACCCCACAGGAGAAGTGGCCTCATGATGTGCTCGCTCGAAGACTGGGAAAAGAATAGCTGGCGGTAATAAATCTTACCTCCGAAAGAACTAAGAAGTAAAGAAGCAAAAGGAAGGAGAACATTAAAGGGAAGTTTAAAACACACAGAGCAAACGTCAAACACAATGAGGTAATCAAAGGGAAACCTAAGGGGTCTGGAAATAGTCAAGAGTGCAAGGATTGTGTCTGCAATCACCGAAATAACCAGGAGTACCTACACCTCTCCAAATACTCCTGGAAATCAAAGCGTTATTATAGGACTGATCAGCAATCAGATGATGGAACGTCTGTACAAAGGCCCGAAGCGATGGATAACGGTCAGAAAAAAAAAGAAAAACCTAATTTCATTAAAACAGGCATTTCCCTACATTATGTGGTAATGAAATAATACATAATGGTAATATTTAATTAAAAATCAGACCCAAACTAATCAACAATTCAAAGGATGAGCAAAAGGGGTGACCCAAAAGGTAAAAATCGGTACTGCGGTCAAGATCCTGGTCCAGTGGCACCTTTGGTAGCCAATAGCCACTAGACCAAAGCCCTACAGACCTCATAAATCCAGCACCACACCATTGTTTCGGCAAGACGTTAAGCGTTGAGCCTACCAAGATGGAGCATCTCTATTGGAACGGCAGAGGATTGAGGAGAGGATTAGAGTGTTTGGTTTTTTAACAGGGTGCAAAACCTGAAGAACCTCCATTACTTACCCTTAAAGATTCCTCAATCCTCTGCCGATCCAGCACAGGTGGTCCAGCTTTGCCCCCACCGGTCTTTGTTTACAAAAGGTGAGAAAAGGTGTACTCACTGCAGTCAAGGGCGCTACTATCAGCAACAGTGTACTGGTTTCCATGGAAGCCCAAAAAGGAGAAAGTGCTAGCAGGGGTCAGGACAGAGGTGAAGCTAGAAACAACTATACGGGAAACCTGAAAGTATATCTTGTTCTTTGCACTTTGATGAATGATAGAAAATGGTGGCATTAGAAAATAAGGAACAGTTGTGAAAAAGTCCGTTGACATCGATGGGGCCGACCCCAGTAAATAAGAAAGAACCAAAAATTACCACTTGTGTTTAGGAGGAAATAATTAAACTGTGATCGTTCTACTTGAGGTACTTAAGGTCTCTCTTCACGGGCAATAATGAGCGTTTGAAATAAAGATCATTCCCGATTATTGGACACTGCAAACACGGCTTCAATTAGCCAACAAAAAACTTAAAGAGGTCGTCGGGACCATTATTTATTTATTTTTTTTACTATATGCCTAAAACCTAACAGGTAGGTAGTTGCTAACTGAGGCAGATACTTACCTGTTTTATCGGGAGCCGTATCCGAGCAGTCACCAACCGCTCCTGCCGGTGATTCAGCTGCTCCACGACAGAGCAGCTCTTCTTGTTCCAGGCTGCTCTGTTGACAGCGCTTGCAGTTATGCAGCGGCGAGCCGGATGTCAATCGGAATGACATCAGTAGTCACACCACATCAACAGAGCAGAGCAGATGAAAAGTCGCAGCTCTGTTGACATTGCGTCAGCTGAAGCCACTCAATCGCCGGCAGGAGCAGCCTGTGAACAGTCTGTGCCAGCAGAGATCGGTGCAAGGCACATCAGGCAGGTAGTTACAGCTACCTGCCTGTTCGTTCTTTTTCCCATAGTGGAAAATGTAATAGACCTGGATAAACCCTTTATACACTTGTTTGCCACCCTACCAGACCATTTTTTATCTGGGCCTAAAAATCATCGTTGTTGTAAATTTTGTAAAAATAGTGCTCATCCCTATATAGTCTGCATTGGCCATGGAAATCAAGCCTTTGGCTATGTGCACAAAGTTTTTTTTTTTTTTAAGGAGGATTAAGAGACTTTCCGCTCAGTTTCCACTCCAAAAACTCCTAAAAAAACTCAGTGTGCACAAAGTTTTAAATGGGTTTTCCAGTTTTGGAAGACCTTGTTCCTGAATCCAGAGTTGAGTATCCACCACTGCTCCCGGTGTCTGTTATTGTCTGCAGCGCTGATGTTATATCGACAGCGCTGCAGCCACTCTGTGAGCTTAGTGGCTCTGAGCAGCTCGTCTACTAGGGTACTAGAATCCGCACTAGACCCCGGTAGGGGGAGTAAAGCGGAGCTTGCTTTCTTAAACCAAACTGCAGCCAATGGACAAGAGTTTTCCAGAAAACCCTTCCAAGGAGCATTGACAGAGTTGTTATATTGTCGATTAGCATTTGTTCAGGGCAGAAATCGGCCAATGTAAACCCTCAACCTGCTAAGAGGCCACCAAGCATGGAGGTTCCTGTTCCCATTTTCTGCCTGTTTTATCTCTCTTTACAATAAGCCTCTACTGGATCCCGAGCACATGACACTGGTTTGAAAGCACATGCAGATCTAATTTAAGAGCTTCCTCCAGTCCCAATCAGAGGTCAAAACAATGAGTTACTAAAACTACTTTCACTTCCTCTACACCAAAGGCCTGTCTACAGCCTGGAGGCAGTAGGTTAAAAAAGCAATTTGTCTGCCTGCTGTCCTGTCTCTTCTCCCTCCGATCCCCCTCATCCACTTGCCTACTTCTTGTTTGGGGTTAGGAGATGTCACGGCAAAAGAGAACCCTGCATGAGAAATGTCTGCTACTTCCCTGCACAGGCTTAGCGGGTGATAGGTTAAGAAAACGTCTGCTATTTTATTTATCTACTCGGGATAGTATATAAACACTTAGCTACAGGAAGCTCCGCGAGTCTTCCTAGGAAAATAGTCAGGTCCGGTCACAGCCAACATCGGTAAAGTTTCATTCATGTTCAGCAGCCACCTGCTTCATGGGAGGACGTGAAATAGGATCCGCTATCAGACATTAGTCTTAGTTCACACTTCTATCATCCAATGGCTCACAAAGTACAGGATCTACTGCAAGCCCACTCCAAAAAGCTTCTGAGTCGCTTTCTTCTAATTATTTGATCCAGAAGGTCCTACAAAAGGTCAAGGCCTGGGTAGGCTCTCATCAGCAAAGCTAAGGGAGAACAAATGTGTGCTCCAGTATTTTCATGAAGTGCCACCCCCCAAGTCTGCTAAATCTCAATATCTATATTTCGCTCATTTAGAACGAAGAACGGCCAGGTTGCAGGAGGCCTAGGAACCCATTGGTCACATGCACAACCCTTAAACCTTCGTGAGAGCCACAAATAAATACACTACCCTGAAGACTTTTTGATGAATCCAGATTTTGTTCCTTTAAAATAGTTTTTTTTTTTGACACTTCACCCTCTTGGCCCCCAACACATCATGTTTTCAGGATTACCTTATTATTGCACATATGAGAGAATCTGTGGCAGTTTCTGATGCCTTAATAATAATTCCATTACCTCTGCAAAACTAAGAAAATCCTAAAAACATGGCGTGTTAAGGGCCGTGAAAACTGGAGTGTGATGATCTGAGGTTGCGGGTTGTAACAATCACCTAGGCAGGTTAACAATGCAACTATTTTTTATTCCTTACGTCCATGATCTTACAGCAACTTCAGGTAGATTGAAAAAATACAATGCCCTCAGTCCACAAGATCTCATCCCGGTGCCAGTAGCTCCACTGCCCCAGTACCAAGCGATATCCACTGTCTCACAACTTTTGGATGGCCCACAGCTTTTGTATCTCCCACTGGTATAGTCTGCAGTCACAGTCTATGGACCTCGAGACGACAGATACCACGACCGTAGTAGGTGTATCCAGCTCCAGCTGGCAACAACAGTCCTTAGGAAAGTTCCTCAGAATCCAGACAACAGATACCACGACTGTAGCAGGAGTATCCAGCTCCAGTCGGCAACTGACCTCTATTCCCATAGTCCATCCATACACGGGCACCAGGACTCCTCAACCCTCGATGTCACAGCACCAACTCACTAAACATGTGGCTTATTTTCTACCTCTCCTGGGATCAGCCCTCTGGTTTGACTGAGATAATAACATCCCACCCCTTTAAACATTTGATGCAGGTATCTAAAAGGATGAAGAATGTTCCAGAAGCCCAGTCTACAGTCTGTCTGTAGGGTTGTGTACTAGGAATGACCCCTACAGAGAGGAACAAAGACACACATGCCTTCACCAAATGCAGGACAGAAATGCTAATGAAGGCTTTATGTATAGGAGATCCAGCACACACATCTTCCTCTGCTTACTATCATTGAATGAAAACAATGATTCCTGAGGCTGAACACTTTCCAGGAGAGATTTGTGCACCTTAAACTGATGAGCAAGAAAATCATTAATAAAACACAACAATAAGATCGAATTAACCGGTGGTCCGTGCTGGAAAAAGTCAGCATCCCATAGAGCTGTGGACCCCGCTCTACGTCCATTGGTCCAAGAGTCTTTAGTCCGTGGCCAGCTCCTCACATGGAGTTTGGGAAACTCTGCTTTAGAAGGAAGAACTGGATAGAAAAAGGTAGAGGAACCAAATGGTCACATGCTAAACCTCTAGACCCTCAGGCGGGACATCAATAATGGCACGACAGGATGAAAAGTCCTCATTTAATCTAGATTTGGCTCCTCTAGAAAAAAAAAGCCAGGTGGCAAGGTAAATCGGAAATCAATGGTCACACACCCCCTAGACAATCATCAGGGCTACTCATAATGGCACTCCACCCTGAGAGCTCCTTGTTTAGTCCAGATTTGGCTTCTCTAGAAGAAAGAGCCTGCTTGTAGGGGACCAAGGAAGCCAATGGCCACATGTATAATCACGAGACCCACAGGAAAAACACAAATAATGGCATTGCACCATGAAGAGTCCTCATTTCATATGCTTTTAACCCCAGGACTAGACTATGGTCACTTGGACAGGAAGCGATGTGATTTATTTCAAAGATGCAGAAAGGATGACATAATTTGGAGACAACCAAGGCCATGATTCAGGGAATAATCATATTACACAGTGGTGTTACACATACAGTAAATTTCTATAAATTTTAGAAGTTTAGCATTTCTCAGAAGTATCTTGGTACTTTTCCTAATAAAGTATATTAAGGGTCACATGAGCAACTTTTTGAAGACAAGTGACTTCATGTCGCACATTAATGAACCTATGATGTATCTCACCTCCTGGACTGATGCCGTTCATCTCCACTCTGTACAGTGTCCCCCCACTGGTCTCCTGACATTAAAATCTGGTGGTGGGCATCGTGTGACCTCTGCAGCCTTCACCATGCTTCCAAACAGGAAGAGATGTTTCATGCTATTTGGATAAAATATGAAGACTACGGTGATATGACACACGCCCGACAGAAGTTGATGTTAGGAGACCAGAGGGGAACAAAGTACCAAGCGCGAAGAAGTGGCGCAGGTTTGGGATATGAACATTTTTTGTTTGTTTCTTACGCGCTTTAAGGTGCACGTTTAATTGATAGTCATGAGGATCATACTTCTCTTTTTAAAGATGTTCTGCAGCAGTTGGGAAAATACACTGTATACCAAAGAATCCATCTGGTGGAAAAGCTTCTTGATAAGAGAGGCCCTTCATTTAAAAAAGTTTAACCGGAAAGAGAATTGTGGACCATCTTATGTATAGTCCAAGTTTTAATTATGTACCGGACCTGTTTTTTTTAAAAAAACAAAAGGGGAAAAAAAAGGACACAAAAAACACCTCCTCATTCACTGGTGACTGTACTTAATTTGCTTCTTAAGAAACCAAAGAATTGTGTTCCCGACCCCATAAAGGCACATAAATAAATCCCATGAATGAATGTAACAGCCCAATCATTCGTCCATCAAGTTTCTGATCTCTTTTTATAGAATATCTAAAATATTTGACATCAAAATCATAAAACATGATAAACCTAAAAGAGAAAAAAAATATATATTTACCAGATTTATGAGCTGAGTGTGAACAATGTCTTCCACCAGCACAGCAGTCTCCTGAAGGGGGCGACGCGCGTCACCAAGGGAGAACCTAAAATGCAAAGCAGATAAAAGGAAATTAACGAAAAATAGATATAAAAACAGATCAAAAAGCCTAGAGAGTCATAATGTCACAGATGATAAGAGGCATGCTCACCAAGCTCCGTCTCACTGGACAACACCGTATTAATGGCCTATTGGATGCCAGTAGTGGACAACCCCTTTGTGTTATACCCTTTGTAACCAATTTTTCTCAAAAATATAAATATTTACTGATACTAAAAGCATGTTTGCTAATATCAGTAACAAAAAAGAACTTCTGTGCCCCTGAAAAGTTCATAAAAGATCTGAGTCCCTACAGAAGCCTCCCAGAAACCTCCTGAAACATGGCACTAAAAGGAGCGCGGCAAACAAAGCTGGTTTTCATACAAAAAAAACACTATATCCAAAAACTATTTTTTTTATGTACTATTTAAACTACGATCAATTGCTCAAATGAGGATTAGAGATGGGCGAATACGAACAGAAATGTTTGGCGTTCATACTGGACAGTCACTGATAGTCTGATCGCTGAACACAGACTTTCTTCTGAATTTCGGTACTGTATTCTGGGAAAGTCCGTGGAGAGAGAGAAAGAGAGGGAGGAGAAAGAGGAAGAGAATGAGAGGGAGAGAAAGAGAGGGAGGAGAAAGAGGAAGAGAATGAGAGGGAGAGAAAGAGAGGGAGGAGAAAGAGGAAGAGAATGAGAGGGAGAGAAAGAGAGGGTGGAGAAAGAGGGAGGAGAAAGAGGGAGGAGAAAGAGGGAGGAGAAAGAGGGAGGAGAAAGAGGGAGAGAATGAGAGGGAGAGAAAGAGGGAGGAGAAAGAGGGAGGAGAAAGAGGGAGAAAGAGGAAGAGAATGAGAGGGAGAGAAAGAGAGGGAGGAGAAAGAGGGAGGAGAAAGAGGGAGGAGAAAGAGGAAGAGAATGAGAGGGAGAGAAAGAGAGGGAGGAGAAAGAGGGAGGAGAAAGAGGGAGGAGAAAGAGGGAGGAGAAAGAGGGAGGAGAAAGAGGAAGAGAATGAGAGGGGGAAAAAGAGAGGGAGGAGAAAGAGGGAGGAGAAAGAGAGGGAGGAGAAAGAGGAAGAGAATGAGAGGGGGAGAAAGAAAGGGGGGAAAAAGAGAGGGAGAGAAAGAGAGGGAGGAGAAAGAGGGAGGAGAAAGAGAGGGAGGAGAAAGAGAGGGAGGAGAAAGAGGAAGAGAATGAGAGGGGGAGAAAGAAAGGGGGGAAAAAGGGAGGGGGAAAAAGAGAGGGAGAGAAAGAGAGGGAGGAGAAAGATGGAGGAGAAAGAGAGGGAGGAGAAAGGGAGGAGAAAGAGAGGGAGGAGAAAGAGAGGGAGGAGAAAGAGGAAGAGAATGAGAGGGGGAGAAAGAAAGGGGGGAAAAAGAGAGGGAGAGACAGAGAGGGAGGAGAAAGAGGGAGGAGAAAGAGAGGGAGGAGAAAGAGAGGGAGGAGAAAGAGAGGGAGGAGAAAGAGAGGGAGGAGAAAGAGGGAGGAGAAAGAGGGAGGAGAAAGAGGGGGAGAAATAGAGGGGGAAAAAGAGAGGGGGAGAAAGAGAGGGGGAGAAAGAGAGGGCGGAGAAAGAGAGGGAGGAGAAAGAGAGGGAGGAAAAAGAGAGGGAGGAAAAAGAGAGGGAGGAGAAAGAGAGGGAGAGAATGAGGAAGAGAATGAGGAAGAGAATGAGAGGGGGAGAAAGAAAGAGGGGGAAAAAGAGAGGGAGAGAGAGGAAGAGAATGAGAGGAAGAGAATGAGAGGGAGAGAAAGAGTGAGAGAAAGAGAGGGGGAGAAAGAGAGGGGGAGAAAGAGAGGGGGAGAAAGAGAGGGGGAGAAAGAGAGGGGGAGAAAGAAAGAGGGGGAAAAAGAGAGGGGGAGAAAGAGAGGGGGAGAAAGAAAGAGAGGGAGAGAAAAAGGGGGAGAAAGAGGGGGAGAAAGAGGGGGAGAAGGTGAGAGGGAGAAAGAGGGGGAAAAAGAGAGGAGGAGAAGGAAAGAGAGGGGGACAAAAAGAGGGGGAGAAAGAGAGGGGAAGAAAGAGAGGGAGAGAGAGAGAGAAAGAGAGGGAAGAAAGAGGGAGTGAAAGAGAGGGAGAAAAGAAGAGAGAAAGAGAGGGAGAGAAAAGAAGAGAGAAAAAGAGACAAAGAAAGATTTTTTTTTCTTTTCTTACAAGTTCGGGTCTCCATTATTTTCAATGGGGTTCGGGTACTGTTCTGGTAACCAAACTTTCTTAAAAGTTTGCGTCAGGTATCAGAACCCGAACTTCCAGAGATCTGCCCATCTATAACGAGGATGTATTTTATTAGACTTCATGGCATGGCCCCACTACCACGGCCGTGCACTGACCCAACCCCATTACATTGAAACGGCCCCCCAGTGAAGTGACACGACCCCAATGCATTGACATGCCCCCACTCATCTGAACTGCCCTATTTACTATTAAGCACCATTGGTCCATGTACAGTTCGGGTGCATCCCAATGTAAACACAGACAGCACATATGTAAAAAATGGTCGTCTGAACCCGGCCTTAAGAATATATTAACATAAATCCTTAATACGGCCAATTTTCATTTTTCTGCTTTTGTTGTTTTCTTGCCTTCTTCCAAGAGTGAGAACCTTGTTAACTATCAGCCGATGCAGTGGTAAGAGGTGAGGGCTTACGTTCTGTGGGACAAGTATTTATTTTGAATGACATCATTCATTTTACCATGTCATGAAGTGAAAATCAGGAAAAAAAATTCCAGGTGCGGTAAAAAAAAAACAAAAAAAACCAGCAATTCTGCCACAGTTTTTAGGATTTTGATTTGATGTCATTCATGGTGCGGTAAAAATTACTTGGAAACATGATCCCCCTGGTCAATAGGATTATGCCAATACCAGTACCAGTACCAATGTATAACTTGTACAGTTTTATTTTTTTTTAAGTGGCGAAAATTTTCAAAATTTGTAAGAAACAATTAATAAAAAACGTCCTCATTCTCGGAGACCCATAACTTTTTCTTTTATTTTTCGGCCAATGGACCTGTATGAGGACTGCTTTTCTGCATTGTGATATTTTTATTGATTCCATTTTGGGGCACATATGACGTTTTTATTACATTCCTTTGGTGAGAGGTACAGTCAAAAAACAGCAATTCTGGTGTTTGGATTTGTTTGTTGCTTTATGAAACTTACTTTACGGGTTGAATAATTTTGCATTTGTCCTGTAAATTGATGAAGCTCGCTTACATACTACGGTGCCCAAAAAGCCACAATTCTTCAAAAAACTTGCCTACTTGGTGGACCTCTTATCTAAAACGACAGTCGAGGCATTTCATGTCAACGACATCTCACACTTATCTTTCCCACACTCCGGCTGCCAGTTCCTTCTCACGCTTTGAACACTTGTCGACATCCGTGCATTGGTTTTTAGAAGAAATAATGAAAAAACCCACATAGACCAGCCGCGAGCGCTTCCTCTCGATTCTCACAGGGCAAGGTCTGACTCATATATGTTGACACTGCCCCTGTAAAGCGTTTGCCTCGGAATACCTCAATCACACCCAAAATTTGTCATTTTGTTCTACTGTTTTCTTTGTGGTTATGGCACAAAATAAAATAACATAAGGTAACTTTCTCAGAAATGTGTTAGTTTCGCATGAAGAGCATAAGTACGCTAAGGACGGTTTACGATGAAAATATCTGGGGGAGTTGCCCACCTCTGAAATTTCTTGTTATAAATCAGTGATTGGCTGCAGCAGTCATATGCCCGTCCAGGTGAAAAAGGAAGAATGGAGACGAAAACATCCAGCAAGTGGTAAAATAATGAAGTGTCAGGAGGGGAGAAAATGATACGAGAAATATGTTCAAATTCATATTAGTGTAGGCACAGTATTAAAGTAGAAGTATATTAGATATATCCCTGTACATAGGGGCAGTATTATAGTAGTTATATTCTTGTACATAGGGTGCAGTATTATAGTAGTTATATTCTTGTACATAGGAGCAGTATTATAGTAGTTATATTCTTGAACATAGGGGCAGTATTATAGTAGTTATATTCTTGTACATAGGAGCAGTATTATAGTAGTTATATTCTTGTACATAGGGGCAGTATTATAGTAGTTATATTCTTGTACATAGGGGGCAGTATTATAGTAGTTATATTCTTGAACATAGGGGCAGTATTATAGTAGTTATATTCTTGTACATAGGAGCAGTATTATAGTAGTTATATTCTTGTACATAGGGGCAGTATTATAGTAGTTATATTCTTGTACATAGGGGCAGTATTATAGTAGTTATATTCTTGTACATAGGGGCAGAATTATAGTAGTTATATTCTTGTACATAGAGGCAGTATTATAGTAGTTATATTCTTGTACATAGGGGGCAGTATTATAGTAGTTATATTCTTGTACATAGGAGCAGTATTATAGTAGTTATATTCTTGTACATAGGGGCAGTATTATAGTAGTTATATTCTTGTACATAGGGGCAGTATTATAGTAGTTATATTCTTGTACATAGGAGCAGTATTATAGTAGTTATATTCTTGTACATAGGGGCAGTATTATAGTAGTTATATTCTTGTACATAGGAGCAGTATTATAGTAGTTACATTCTTGTACATAGGGGCAGTATTATAGTAGTTATATTCTTGTACATAGGTGGCAGTATTATAGTAGTTATATTCTTGTACATAGGAGCAGTATTATAGTAGTTATATTCTTGTACATAGGGGCAGTATTATAGTAGTTATATTCTTGTACATAGGAGCAGTATTATAGTAGTTATATTCTTGTACATAGGGGCAGTATTATAGTAGTTATATTCTTGTACATAGGAGCAGTATTATAGTAGTTACATTCTTGTACATAGGGGCAGTATTATAGTAGTTATATTCTTGTACATAGGTGGCAGTATTATAGTAGTTATATTCTTGTACATAGGAGCAGTATTATAGTAGTTATATTCTTGTACATAGGGGCAGAATTATAGTAGTTATATTCTTGTACATAGAGGCAGTATTATAGTAGTTATATTCTTGTACATAGGGGGCAGTATTATAGTAGTTATATTCTTGTACATAGGAGCAGTATTATAGTAGTTATATTCTTGTACATAGGGGGCAGTATTATAGTAGTTATATTCTTGTATATAGGGGCAATATTATAGTAGTTATATTCTTGTACATAGGGTGCAGTATTATAGTAGCTATATTCTTGTACATAGGAGCAGTATTATAGTAGTTATATTCTTGTACATAGGAGTAGTATTATAGTAGTTATTTCTTGTACATAGCAGCAGTATTATAGTAGTTATATTCTTGTACATAGGAGCAGTATTATAGTAGTTATATTCCTGTACATAGGTGGCAGTATTATAGTAGTTATATTCTTGTACATAGGGGCAGTATTATAGTAGTTATATTCTTGTACATAGGAGCAGTATTATAGTAGTTATATTCTTGTACATAGGAGCAGTATTATAGTAGTTATATTCTTGTACATAGGGGCAGTATTATAGTAGTTATATTCTTGTACATAGGAGCAGTATTATAGTAGTTATATTCTTGTATATAGGAGCAGTATTATAGTAGTTATATTCTTGTACATAGGGTGCAGTATTATAGTAGTTATATTCTTGTACATAGGGTGCAGTATTATAGTAGTTATATTCTTGTACATAGGGGCAGTATTATAGTAGTTATATTCTTGTATATAGGGGCAGTATTATAGTAGTTATATTCTTGTACATAAGGGGCAGTATTATAGTAGTTATATTCTTGTACATAGGAGCAGTATTATAGTAGTTATATTCTTGTACATAGGAGTAGTATTATAGTAGTTATATTCTTGTACATAGGAGTAGTATTATAGTAGTTATATTCTTGTACATAGCAGCAGTATTATAGTAGTTATATTCTTGTACATAGGAGCAGTATTATAGTAGTTATATTCTTGTACATAGGAGCAGTATTATAGTAGTTATATTTTTTTACATAGGAGCAGTATTATAGTAGTTATATTCTTGTAGATAGGAGCAGTATTATAGTAGTTATATTCTTGTACATAGGGGGCAGTATTATAGTAGTTATATTCTTGTACATAGGAGCAGTATTATAGTAGTTATATTCTTGTACATAGGAGTAGTATTATAGTAGTTATATTCTTGTACATAGGAGTAGTATTATAGTAGTTATATTCTTGTACATAGCAGCAGTATTATAGTAGTTATATTCTTGTACATAGGAGCAGTATTATAGTAGTTATATTCCTGTACATAGGTGGCAGTATTATAGTAGTTATATTCTTGTACATAGGGGCAGTATTATAGTAGTTATATTCTTGTACATAGGAGCAGTATTATATCAGTTATATTCTTGTACATAGGGGGCAGTATTATAGTAGTTATATTCTTGTACATAGGGGCAGTATTATAGTAGTTATATTCTTGTACATAGGGTGCAGTATTATAGTAGTTATATTCTTGTACATAGGGGCAGTATTATAGTAGTTATATTCTTGCATATAGGGGCAGTATTATAGTAGTTATATTCTTGTATATAGGGGCAGTATTATAGTAGTTATATTCTTGTATATAGGGGCAGTATTATAGTAGTTATATTCTTGTATATAGGAGCAGTATTATAGTAGTTATATTCTTGTACATAGCAGTATTATAGTAGTTATATTCTTGTACATAGGGTGCAGTATTATAGTAGTTATATTCTTGTACATAGGGGCAGTATTATAGTAGTTATATTCTTGTATATAGGGGCAGTATTATAGTAGTTATATTCTTGTATATAGGGGCAGTATTATAGTAGTTATATTCTTGTACATAGGGGGCAGTATTATAGTAGTTATATTCTTGTACATAGGGGCAGTATTATAGTAGTTATATTCTTGTATATAGGGGCAGTATTATAGTAGTTATATTCTTGTACATAGGGGGCAGTATTATAGTAGTTATATTCTTGTACATAGGGGCAGTATTAAAGTAGCTATATTCTTGTACATAGGAGCAGTATTATAGTAGTTATATTCTTGTATATAGGGGCAGTATTATAGTAGTTATATTCTTGTACATAGGAGCAGTATTATAGTAGTTATATTCTTGTACATAGGAGTAGTATTATAGTAGTTATATTCTTGTACATAGGAGTAGTATTATAGTAGTTATATTCTTGTACATAGCAGCAGTATTATAGTAGTTATATTCTTGTACATAGGAGCAGTATTATAGTAGTTATATTCCTGTACATAGGTGGCAGTATTATAGTAGTTATATTCTTGTACATAGGGGCAGTATTATAGTAGTTATATTCTTGTACATAGGAGCAGTATTATATCAGTTATATTCTTGTACATAGGGGGCAGTATTATAGTAGTTATATTCTTGTACATAGGGGCAGTATTATAGTAGTTATATTCTTGTACATAGGGTGCAGTATTATAGTAGTTATATTCTTGTACATAGGGGCAGTATTATAGTAGTTATATTCTTGCATATAGGGGCAGTATTATAGTAGTTATATTCTTGTATATAGGGGCAGTATTATAGTAGTTATATTCTTGTATATAGGGGCAGTATTATAGTAGTTATATTCTTGTATATAGGAGCAGTATTATAGTAGTTATATTCTTGTACATAGCAGTATTATAGTAGTTATATTCTTGTACATAGGGTGCAGTATTATAGTAGTTATATTCTTGTACATAGGGGCAGTATTATAGTAGTTATATTCTTGTATATAGGGGCAGTATTATAGTAGTTATATTCTTGTATATAGGGGCAGTATTATAGTAGTTATATTCTTGTACATAGGGGGCAGTATTATAGTAGTTATATTCTTGTACATAGGGGCAGTATTATAGTAGTTATATTCTTGTATATAGGGGCAGTATTATAGTAGTTATATTCTTGTACATAGGGGCAGTATTAAAGTAGCTATATTCTTGTACATAGGAGCAGTATTATAGTAGTTATATTCTTGTATATAGGGGCAGTATTATAGTAGTTATATTCTTGTACATAGGAGCAGTATTATAGTAGTTATATTCTTGTACATAGGGGCAGTATTATAGTCGTTATATTCTTGTACATAGGGGCAGTATTATAGTAGCTATATTCTTGTACATAGGAGCAGTATTATAGTAGCTATATTCTTGTACATAGGAGCAGTATTATAGTAGTTATATTCTTGTACATAGGGGCAGTATTAAAGTAGTTATATTCTTGTACATAGGAGCAGTATTATAGTAGTTATATTCTTGTACATAGGGGGCAGTATTATAGTAGTTATATTCTTGTACATAGGGGGCAGTATTATAGTAGTTATATTCTTGTACATAGGGGGCAGTATTATAGTAGTTACATTCTTGTACATAGGAGCAGTATTATAGTAGTTATATTCTTGCACATAGGAGCAGTATTATAGAAGTTATATTCTTGTACATAGGGGTAGTATTATAGTAGTTATATTCTTGTACATAGGGGAAGTATTACAGTCGTTATATTCTTGTACATAGGGGAAGTATTACAGTCGTTATATTCTTGTACATAGGAGCAGTATTATAGTAGCTATATTCTTGTACATAGGAGCAGTATTATAGTAGCTATATTCTTGTACATAGGGGCAGTATTATAGTAGTTATATTCTTGTACATAGGGGGCAGTATTATAGTAGTTATATTCTTGTACAAAGGGGGCAGTATTATAGTAGTTATATTCTTGTATATAGGAGCAGTATTATAGTAGTTATATTCTTGTACATAGGGGAAGTATTATAGTCGTTATATTCTTGTACATAGGGGGCAGTATTATAGTAGTTATATTCTTGTGCATAGGGGAAGTATTATAGTCGTTATATTCTTGTACATAGGGGGCAGTATTATAGTAGTTATATTCTTGTACATAGGAGTAGTATTATAGTAGTTATATTCTTGTATATAGGGGCAGTATTATAGTAGTTATATTCTTGTACATAGGGGAAGTATTATAGTCGTTATATTCTTGTACATAGGGGGCAGTATTATAGTAGTTATATTCTTGTACATAGGAGTAGTATTATAGTAGTTATATTCTTGTACATAGGAGCAGTATTATAGTAGTTATATTCTTGTATATAGGAGTAGTATTATAGTAGTTATATTCTTGTACATAGGAGTAGTATTATAGTAGTTATATTCTTGCATATAGGAACAGTATTATAGTAGTTATATTCTTGTACATGGGGGCAGTATTATAGTAGTTATATTCTTGTATATAGGGGCAGTATTATAGTAGTTATATTCTTGTACATAGGGGCAGTATT
This sequence comes from Phyllobates terribilis, assembly GCF_046119375.1. Classification (NCBI taxonomy): domain Eukaryota; kingdom Metazoa; phylum Chordata; class Amphibia; order Anura; family Dendrobatidae; genus Phyllobates; species Phyllobates terribilis. The sequence goes on along the minus strand of NW_027362763.1, from coordinate 62,945,346 downwards.
ATAGTAGTTATATTCTTGTACATAGGGGGCAGTATTATAGTAGTTATATTCCTGTACATAGGAGCAGTATTATAGTAGTTATATTCCTGTACATAGGAGCAGTATTATAGTAGTTATATTCTTGTACATAGGGGCAGTATTATAGTAGTTATATTCTTGTACATAGGGGTCAGTATTATAGTAGTTATATTCTTGTACATAGGGGGCAGTATTATAGTAGTTATATTCTTGCACATAGGAGCAGTATTATAGTAGTTATATTCCTGTACATAGGAGCAGTATTATAGTAGTTATATTCCTGTACATAGGAGCAGTATTATAGTAGTTATATTCTTGTACATAGGGGCAGTATTATAGTAGTTATATTCTTGTACATAGGGGTCAGTATTATAGTAGTTATATTCTTGTACATAGGGGGCAGTATTATAGTAGTTATATTCTTGCACATAGGAGCAGTATTATAGTAGTTATATTCCTGTACATAGGAGCAGTATTATAGTAGTAATATTCTTGTACATAGGAGTAGTATTATAGTAGTTATATTTTTGTACATCGGGGGCAGTATACATATTGAATTTTTATCTGTTAGTTTGCTGAAAAAGATAACACTATTACTGTAGTTCTATTACATTATAAGAATTACATGACAAACTCTTTCTGCGCCAGGTAAGTTCTTCTATGTGGTTACACTTTACTAGTGTTTGGTTATTCTGCATCATTTGGTTTATGTTTTACACTTCACTTTTTTGATGTTTTTTTTCTGCATGAAAAACACAGACTGTGACTAGAAATCTTCAGTGGAAATTCCATGTACTTTTTAAGCATTTTTGATCTGAATGGGAGAAAACTGCAGTAAAAACACAAGGAATTAACACGCGGTATTTTTTATTTTTTTAAAGGAGCCCCACAAGTCAAAAAAAAAAATGCACAGTTGAATAAGATTTTTGAAACTTTTGCTGTTCCTGTAAAATGCTGCGTATTTTTCGGCACGTAACAAAGTGCTGTAGAAAAAAAATGCTTCCGAGTGAAAAAGCCCTTACTCTTGTGATGGAGTCCGTAGCTTTTTAGGCGTAGAAGTGGCAGAGTCTGAAATTATACGACCATAAGAAATCATTCTACATAGTAGGAGCTGAGGTCGAGCTCGTGTCCCGCAGTCACGTCAGTCAGTATTCATGAAATCCTCAGTGTGGCGTTCATGCGGCAGCAGCTGCTGAATGCCGTTTGTCACTTCTTGTCGGCTGTGTTGCTTTATACAGAGGAGTGAGAAGGCCATTAAAACCTTTTGTAAATGTGGTTTTGCGGTATGAAGACATGCAGGGGCGGAAAGCAATAAACAGAGCCAAAATAGTGCATTAATAACGTGATCGTCAGAGGCAGAAAACTTGACATTTATTTAGTAAACTTGCATATTATATTCTGCAGACATCACTGTACCCATTGGGGCTCACAATCTACATTCTCTATCAGTAAGTCTTTGGAGTGTGGGAGGAAACCGGAGAACCCGGAGAAAACCCAAGCAAACACGGGGAAAACATACAAACTCCTTGCAGATGTTGTCCTTGGTGGGATTTGAACCCAGATCCCCAGCGTTGCAAGGCTGCAGAACTAACCACTGAGCCACCGTGCTGCCTACTGTACAGTGCTGACCACTGAGCCACCCATATTGCAGGGAATGTTGTATAATTGCTCTTTTGTAACTTATAATGTGGACGCACTAGACCAGAATAATAGACTTCTCCCATCTAAAGCATATATCTGCACCTATTTGGCAGCTTTTTCAGACTACATTACAAAGGAATAGAGAAAAGCACGCAAGTGTAACCACCAAGTGAGACAAGGCACGTCCTCCTTCACATAGGTGAGACCAGCATCTACCAGACATCTATGAGACATCTGTGGATGTGTATGGGAATAACCAGGTCTAAAAGGACCTTCATGATTTTCTTTTTTGACTCCGCATTTATGTGGTTTTATATTTTTTTTTTTTTTTGAGAACTTATTTTTACTTAGGAGAAATTGTATTATTTTTCCTTACTGTTTGAGGGAGCAAAAGGTATTCTTAAATTAATATAACGTAAAAAGAAAGAAAAACTAGAAAGTAAAAAAAAACGCATTTCTTCATTCCTCCAGGTCAGAGTGGAGCAGATGGTCATGACTGGTGAGGGACGTCGCTGGCTCCATCCCCACCACCTTTATTTACTTAAAGAGGTAGTCCCATCTCCAAGATCCGATCCCAATATGTAGTAGGTGTACTAATAATATTAGCAAATATCTCCAATTAGAAATGTAGTATATTTTTTCCGATTCGCTATCTCTCTTTCCTCATGTGCAGGCATGGCAGGACCTTAGGTATCCATGGTTATGACCACTAGCTAGTTGCTAGTGGTCATAACCATGGATACCTAAGGTCCTGCCATGCCTGCACATGAGGTAAGAGATGAAGAATCAAAAATACTATACTAGATTTCTAATTGGAGATATTTGCTATTATTATTATTATTACACCTACTACATATTGGGATAGGATCTTGGAGATGGGATATCTCTTTAAGCCTCATTCAGGAGTCCATGTACGGGCCATGATGTGCTGACTGTAGACTGACCACAGGTCTCTCGTCCTAAATTCTAAAGCCTCATACATATCTCGGACTGTGTTCCACCGACATGACATATGGTATCATTGAACATATCATCGAATTTGCGATTAGACTCAACCTTGACTTTTATTACAGGTTTCAGTATCTGAAGCAAAAGGATCAGGTGATGGAACTCAACATGTTCAAACCTTTTCTTCTCCGAGATGGTCTGCTCGTAGGTCCCCATACTAAAGAAGAGCGAATCGATTCATAGGACTCTAAATCAGCGGCCACAGCAGTATTCTTTGGCCGCTGGTCAGAAGCCCTCTGAACAATTTTCTCCCTTATGGCATACGCAATGCCTCGTGTGACCTGACGCAACCCGAAGATGACATTGCGCTACTCATGAGAAAAGGCTCTGGGGAGGCAGTTAGCAGGATTGCCCGTAAATACTTTTGTGGTCTATTCATTTGTCTCTGACTCCATGACGTTGGGCAAAGCCACTGATTTCAGAAGAACCGGCAAACCATCTGATATGGGGCTTCCGGACTCTTCCCGTGAAGATGATGTCAGGAGAGAGCAGAATTAGGCATGATGAATTACAACGGCCAAACATTTTCTTTACACCAGGCATATGATGCTGCTTAAAGTCACTTACCCCACAGTTTCATTGAAAACGCATGTATACCCTGCAAGGCTGAGCATGCATATGTATGAGGGAGTCAAAAATGATGGCAGACCTTCATCTATGGGCACCTTTACACTATCACTTCTCACACTGGAGGGCATCATTAGTTTGAAAGTCGTGCCACCATCCGACCGTCACTATTACAATTGGTGGGATCTTAGTGAAAAAGGATCATTGGGCTAATGACAACTATCCAGTCCATCCCTTTGTAAGAGTTTTTTGATTTTTAGATACCAACAAACAGCTCTCATACATCAGCATCCTAGTATAGATGAGCAAACCCGAACTGCAAAGTATAGGGTCCGTACTGGACACCTAGTTTGGGGAGGAGCGAGAGAGAAAGTTCAGGTCCCCATTAATTTTTTTGGGTTTCAGGTTCAAGTTCGTGTACAGTTCTCGTACCAGAACCGAACTTTGGAGGAAAGTTCGGTCGAACCTGAAGAACCCAATCATCCACGGGTCCGCTCATCCCTACTTCCTAGGCCTCTGTGAGTGTGACATGAAGGAGGGGAGATGACCGCAATCAGACGTGAACTATTTAGGTTTTGTAATGCATCAATGAAAAAGCTAAAAGGAAATCTATCATAAATCCTGTAAATAAAAAAGGCACAAAAAAGCACAAACAGTCATAAACTATACAATAGAAAAAAGCACAGTACAACTTTTTGCCTTATTTTTGCACATTCACATCAGTGACACAGTGGATTTTATCAACATGGGAAGAGCCATAAACATGAATGATTTGTTCGCAGCTGCCGATGAGCGGGTGAATAATCTGCTCCAGTTGTGTAATAAGTTCCATTTGCTCACTCACAATGGGGGCCGCAGCTTTGATCAGGAAGCACACGAGACAATTATCCTCCGAGAGAATCTGAACTGGACACTGATCACTCATTTTCTTTTCTGATGAGGAGACACACAAGACTCATCACCCACCCAACAAAGTGCCTCATTGAGAGCTGCAACCCCAGGCAGAAGAGCGGCGGAGGGGAGGGGGGGATAAAATTCATCTGAGGCCAACATGAAAAGGCACGAGGCTTACTGGTGTATACACATTGAGGGTGTTGCTAACGATACACTTGAATTCCTGGGATGGCGGTCGGTGCGGGGGGTCTGTCACATAAACATTTTTTGATGATTACCAATACAGTATGCGCTTTTTAATATCACTCAAAAGTCATTTTCTAATTTAACTAATTAAACACAGGCCATCTATTTGGTGCAATCTTTCTGTGCACAGCAGCCGCCTTTTATGAGAAATGTTCCGAGTTAACCTCTATGGCACCAGAGAGAATAAAAACCCTCAAGACCCTCCATCATGTGTGGTGTAAGAGATCCTCATAGGTAGACCAAACAACGGACGAGAGCTGAATTACATCCAATATCTATTTGTTTTTTTAACCTCCCAAAACCAGAATGATTAGTTTTCTTATAGATTTCTTTTCTGCTCGGCTCACGTGATATGCTAAATGCCAAACACCCACATCTTTATGGTTTTTGCATCTTAAGATGACTTGTCACCATAAACATGTAATTTTTTTCTTATTTTTCCCGGTTTAAATGCCGTTGTTCTCCTCAATCTGGCACGGTTTTTCTTTTATTCCTGTGGCTCTTCGTTCCTGATATGGCGTACTCTTCACTATATGCAAATATAAAGTTTTATTTTTGTCAATTGGGCGTGGATCTCAAGAAGACGTCCCTAGAGAACTCGAGTCGTGTGTGTATATATATATATATATATATATATATCCAGTACAGACCAAAAGTTTGGACACACCTTCTCATTTAAAGATTTTTCTATAAATAAATGGAGAAACTGCAAACCAAAACGCTTCAGAAATGAGAACGTCCGAGCCGATTACTGTAGACTATTTTGGCGCAGTCGTCTGCAGAAAAAAAATCAGCAGAAAATAAATAGTTCTCATGTGCAAATAAACAGTGTTTGCACATGAGAACATGGCCTATAAGGCTACGTGGCCATGATGAATTTTTGGTGAGTTTTTTACACTGCATATTTTTGAAAAAATACAAGTAAGCCATTCTATTTAATGGGTGCAGAAAATCTGCAACGTCAAAAACTCATTGTGGGAATGTAGCCTAAGTATCTTGGACTGAGCACCAATATTATATCGTTGATCACCGCTCATTATGGAATATTCCTTAGCAAGGTATTTAAAAAAAAGGTTGTTTTTTTTTAAAGTAGAGAAAAGTAGTATCTATGGGAGAATAAAAAAACATGGCTCCTCCTTGTGCAAGAAACCCGCCCCTGAGCTCCTTCACAACTTTTCACATGTAAAAGTAATGGCTGCAATCCCAAGTTATTCCAAAATGAGCTCATTTCTTGACCCCATAGCATTTAGGGTATTGCTCATCGCAGTCTCTGCAGGGGCAGCAATTGAAAAGCCTGCCCCCAGCAATGCATAAACAATATTTGTAATAAATTACAATTTGCCATATCTAACAGAGGGTGACCTCCACCTCCACCTCCACCTAAGGGGCCGAATTACTTGTGTGGCTCCTTTTTGTCTTCTCTTTCTCTGCGTCCACTAGTTTAATAAGGAAGTTGTTGACCCATTGTCAGCAGGCACTTGTTTAAGGCATTTTTGATGGTGAAATTGTGACACACTGGACTTTTTTTTTCTACTGGTTTTTAATCTTTTTTTTTTTTTTAAAGAGTAAAAAAAAAAAGATATTTTTTTTTCACTCTTTGAAAAAAATCATTTAAAACCAAAAACTCTCTCCGTCTGAAGTTTATTGTTTTCTGCCTACGCTTACTGGTAACAAATGTTGAAATTCTGGAAACTATCCCATATGTCCACTCAGGTTTGTGGTTAAATAGTCATATGGTTACTTGTCCCATTTCACAGCTTTTTTTTCTGCCTGGAAAGTAGCTTTAGGCTATGTGCAGATGTAGAGGGGATTTTTGAGCTCTGAAACATGCCTAAAAAAATCCTGAACGTACCACCTCCACTTTCATGAATGGTATGTTGTCATGTCACAGGGCCGATTAAGGTGAATATTCACTTTTAGATATTATAGTACAGAGAATAGATTCAAACTAAGTCCGGCCGCTTGGTGCTTCATGGCAGAGCTAATCATTTAAATACACCTTCCCATCTATATTTTTCCTCTATCTCCACCACCTCCTTATTTGATTGACAGCTCCGGCTTCATACAACCAGAGAACGGAGGAGATAGATGGAAACCAAGAAGGTGGGAAGGTGTATTGAAATAATTGGCCATCCTCTGCTTGCGGCAAAGTCAGGTTGCAAAATCAACAGGCTCATTAATGCATTATTCCAATCTTTACAGATCAGAGCTGAGCAAACTGCAGCCCGCAGCCACTTCCGGCCCTCTGGCTGTTTCAGTCTGGCCCACGGACAGAGACAGTCGAAGAGTTGAAACAGTGGCCCACAAGCCGCACCATGCTCTCCCCCGCCTGCCGTCCATCCACCACCACCCACTGTCACAGCTATCTGCATCCTCAGGTTGCAGACAGAAGTGAATACATTGATGGAGGACATCTTCCACCAATCAGCGTGTGAGACAGCAGACGCGATGTCGTCATTTCATCGCGCTGCTGCTGAGACTCAGTGCACAGGAAACAGGTACAGAGTGCCGGGGAATGGGAGCAACGTGAGTAGGTGGTGGTGTTTTGTTTTTTTTGTCATGTGTATGTGGCACCCCAGGGGTCTGGTTTCCACAGTAACGGCAATGTTATGTCTGAGAGCAGGTGGGAGGTCTCTTGGTCAGGGATCCTATGCATGCCACACCTCCTGCCCAGTCCTGGGAGGGGAAGAACTTCCCCTATATAAACCTAGGGCTGAGGCAGGGTTAGTGTGTACAGAAGAAGTAGAGACAGAGAAGAGAAGCAGATATAGGAAAAGAACATCAGGAGCTCTGTGGGAGCAGTGCTATAAGGAGTCAGGGGCTGGCAGCTGCAGAGCTCGCCCTGACTGAGAAGCTATCACCGGACCCGGAGTCCGAGGCTGTGGGGACTAATCTTTACCCAGCAGCAGAAACCGCCCGGCAGGGGATTTCAGGTCCTCTGGCCAAGAAACCCGAAGGCACGGTCACACGCGTGGGACCAGCACCGCCGTTGTGGAGCGGACGCCACTAGAAGGCCCCGAGTCACCGGCCATACGGGTGAGCACCACACGGTACACTCAGGGACGTGGGCTACTTATACCCGCCTCTAGCAAGGTAGCCAGAAGAGTACAGTCAGTTTGGGAGGCCTACAACTCCGCCTGGCCAGGGGAGATCCCATCTGCTCAAGGACTGACCAGGCCCCGATCGCTAGCCAGTACTCCGGGAGGGTCTATCTTTATCACCAGTAAAGACCCTGAACTACACCGCATCGTCTCTGAGTGATTCCTGCTACCCCCATCATCCACGTCGGCTGCCCTGAGGCCATACCCCTCCCGTTGGGGGTGATACTATTGACGCGCCCCCTGGGCCATATTCTTTAAGGGAATACCCGGAGCCGGATCAGATGGGGGTTGTAGTCTCCGAGTGGCTGTGACCCGGTCCGTGCCCAGGGTGTCAAACTCAGTGTGTGGCAGTCCTTACTGATGTTACTAAAGTTCTTTATGTCGACTACGCCACCCGTTGAATTGCGGTCACTACGGCCGCCGCTGCAGCAGGGTCCGCTGAGGCTGATGGTGTTTGCGCAGCTTAGGTAGTATAACCCCCAACGGGAGGGGTATAGCCTCAGGGGGGTCAGGTGCAGAGGATGGTGGTTGTGGAAGTGCAGGGATGATGGTAATGAGAGTCAGAGTCGGGTTGTGCAGTTCAGGGTTCTTTACTTACTGCAGATGTTCCGGTCACTCCGGCCTTGAGTGACCACCCGAGCCGTGCTGCGTCCACCAGGTCCTGGACTCGGCCAACCCCCAAGTAGTTCTGGAGCGTGGTTCTGAGCTCCCGTTCTGTCCTGTCCTCGTCTCTGGCCTTCCCCACCAGGGATCCACCTATGTCCGGCTCCCTCGGGCCTCTTGTTGGCGAACCCTTTTGCCTCTGGGTTCCCTGACCCTATTCGTGGTCTGCCTTCCGGGTGGATATGGTGGGTGGCCGTGGCAGATGCTGCCCACGGCCTCCGGTCTCTGGCTGAGGTATGCTGTAGCCCCCACCAGTTTGGGATCCGGTACCCTGTTGCCAACTCTTCACCCTGTGGTTGTATTTGGGGTCTCAGAGTTCCTTCTTTCTCCCCCTCTGGGTCTTTCTTGCTCTCCTCTCTCACTCTTGGGCTGGGGCTGCTCTGCTCTTCTGCTCTCTTCAGGTTACACTCTGACAGACTGACCCTGATCTTAGATGGTTCCCACCTTATATACTCCCTCTATGTGTGAGCTCAGGTGACCAGCACCCAATGAGCTCCTAACTTTACCCAGGCTGCTCCCCCTATCTGCCCCTACACTACTGGGATGTACCACCCCCCTCCCACTCCAGCCAAGGACAGACTCGGTCGTACCTGCACATTTCTAAGTGGGAGTACCGTTGGTCTGCCCTCCGGAAATGGGATGTGTGTAGTGCATGCAGCTGACTGAGCTCAGTTCCACACTCCATCCTTACCCGGGAGTGGAATATCACACCTCTGGGTTGAGGTGCAATACCCCTGTAGCAGCCGAATCCTCAGGGTGCTACACTATCACGCTGCACAATCCTACCACCGGCCTCAGCGGTCTGCCCTGCAGCGGCAGCTCCTTCGCTGCATTCAACGGGTGGCGTAGTCGTCCAACATCTACCGCAATACAACGCCACTTAGTCTGACTCCCTGGGCACGGACCGGGTCACCGCCACGAGACTACAACCCTCAACAGATCCGGCTCCGGGTAAGCTCCTGCATGCGCAACGCTGTGCGACACAGGTCCAGGGGTGCGTCATGTATGGGATATTTTTATGTATGTATGGAGGCTATGTGGGGCTCAGATTGTATATATGGAGGCTATATGGGGCTCAGACTGTATATATGGAGGCTATGTGGGGCTCAGACTGTATATATGGAGGCTATGTGGGGCTCAGACTGTATATAGTAGGGCTCTGTGGAGCTCAGACTGTATATAGTAGGGCTCTGTGGGGCTAACACTGTATACATGGAGGCTATATGGGGCTCAGACTGTATATATGGAGGCTATATGGGGCTCAGACTGTATATATGGAGGCTATGTGGGGCTCAGACTGTATATATGGAGGCTATGTGGGGCTCAGACTGTATATAGTAAGGCTCTGTGGGGCTCACACTGTATATATGGAGGCTATGTGGGGCTCACATATATATGGAGGCTATGTGGGACATACAGTATGCTGTGTATACTGAGTCTATGTGGGGGTTCATTCTGTATATATGGAAGCTATGTGGGGGCTCATTCTGTATATATGGAGGCTATGTGGGACCTCATACCGTATATTGGGGGCTATGTGGGATTCATGCTGTAAACGCAGTCATGGCCAAAAGTGATGGTACCCTTGAAATTGTTGTAGAAAATGAAGTATTTCGCACAGAAAATTATTGCAATTGCACATGTTTTGTTATACACATGTGTATTTTCTTTTTGTGTATTGGAACAACAGAAAAAAAAACTGAAAAAAGGGAAATTGGACATCAATTCACACAAAACCCAAGCATGGGCCTGGCAAATTTGTTGGCACATTTTCCAAAATTGTGGGTAAACAACTTGTGTTTCAAGCATGTGATGCTCATTCAAACTCACCTGTGGCAAGTAACAATTGTGGGAATTATGAAAATCACACCTGAAACCAGATGAAAATGGGAGAAGTTGGCTTAAACTTTGCATTGTGTGTCTGTGTGTGTCACACTAAGCATGGAGAACAGAAAGAAGAATAGAACTGTCTGAGGGCTTGAGAACCAAAATTTTTGAACAACATCAACAATCTCAAGGTTACAAGTCCATCTCCAGAGATCTGGTGTTTGCTTGTCCACGGTGCGCAACATATTCAAGAAGTTTACAACCCATGGCACTGTAGCTAATCTCTCTGGTCATGGACGGCAGAGAAAAATTAATGAAAAGTTGCAACACAGGATAGTCCGGATAGAGGATAAACAGACCCAATCAAGTTCCAAAGAAATTCAAGCTGTTCTGCAGGCTCAAGGCTCATCAGTGTCAGTGTGAACTATCTGTCAACATTTTGAATGAAATGAAACGCTATGGCAGGAGACCCAAGAGGACCTCACTGCTGACACAGAGCCATAAAAAGCTAGGATGCAATCTGACAAAAAGTACATGAGCAAGCCAAAATCCTTCTAGGAAAGCGTCTCGTGGACAGATGAGACCAAGAGAGAGCTTTTTGGTAAAGCACATCATTCTACTGTTTAACGAAAACTGAAAGAGGCTTATAAAGAAAAGAACACAGTACCTATAGTCAAATATGGTGGAAGTTCAAAGATGTTTTGGGGTTGTTTTGCTGCCTCTGGCACTAGTTGTCTTGACTGTGTGCAAAGCATCATGAAATCTGAAGATGACCAAATGATTTGGGGTCACAATGTAGTGCCCAGTGTCAGAAAGCTGGATTTGCATCCTAGGTCATGGGTCTTCCAGCAGGACAATGGCCCCAACCGTACTTCAAGAAGCTCCCAAAACTGGATGGAAACAAAGCGCCAAACAGTGTCCAATAATGGGTCCGGATCTAAATCCCATTTAACACCTGTGGAGAGATCTTAAAGGGGTATTCCCATCTCCAAGATCCTATCCCAATATGTAGTAAGTGTAATAATAATAATATTAGCAAATACCTCCAAATAGAAATGTAGTATGGTATTTTTGATTCGCCATGTCTCTTTCCTCATGTGCAGGTATTGCAGGACCTTAGGTATTCCTTGGTTATGTCCACTGATGAAGTGACAGTTAGCTAGCTAGCTGCTAGTGGTCATAACCATGGATACCTAAGGTCCTGTAATGCCTGAACATGAGGTAAGTGGCATAGTGAATCAAAAATACTATACAACATTTCTAATTGGAGGTATTTGCTAATATTATTATTATTACACCTACTACATAGGGATAGGATCTTGGAGATCGGAATACCCCTTTAACAATGCCATTGGGAGAAGGTATCCGAGAGACATTGAGCAGTTTGCAAAAGAAGAGTGGTCCAAAATTCCAGCTGAGAGGTGTAAGAAGCTTGTTGATGGTTATAGGAAGCGACTGATTGCAGTTATTTATTCCAAAGAGTGTGCAACCAAATATTAAATTGAGGGTGTGAATAATTTTGTCCGGCCCATTTTTGGGGGTTTTGTGTGAAATTATGTCCAATTTGCCTTTTTTTCAGTTTTTTTGCGTTGTTCCAAAACACACAAAGGAAATAAAAGTGTATAACAAAACATGTGTAATTGCAATCATTTTCTGGGAGAAATACTTAATTTTCTGGAACAATTTCAAGGGCTATGAAGGGCTCATACTGCATATAAGAGGCTATGTTGAGGCTCACACTGTATATAGGGGGACTATGTGGGGCTCATGCACATATAGGAGGCTATGTGGGGGCTCATACTGTATATAGCAGAGGTCTCAAACACGCGGCCCCTGAGGCTACTTTATGTGCCCCGCAGGCACAGACCCCTTGACGATCCCGACCTGGTCCAGGAGGAGCCGCTGACAGCAGGGCTGCATTGCCGCGCAGAGACAGTCTCCCAGCATAGCATTTCCAATGCCAGCCGACGGCCAATCAGAGGCCAGGAGCTGACATCTGCGCATGGCAGTGATGTCATAGGCAGCTGTGCTGGGACGCAGATGTCAGCTGCTGGCATTGGTAATGCTATGCTGGGAGACGGTCACTGCGCAGTGCGTGGCAATGCACCGCTGCTGTCGGCGGCTCCTCCTGGACCAGGTCGGGATCATCAAGGGGTCTGTGGTGCCTGCGGGCCACATGTGCACAAAGGACGCCGCGGGAACGGAGGACAGGTGAGTGGAATTTTTTTTTCTTTTTTATGTGTGTGAAGAACAGCACAGGGGACAGTTCTACCAAATGGGGACCTGCATGGGGGACATTACTGCAAGATGGGGACCACCAGGATGGGGCATATTACTACAAGGTGGGGACCACCAGGATGGGGCATATTACTACAAGATAGGGACCACCAGGATGGGGCACATTACTACAAGATGGGGACCACCAGGATGAGGCACATTACTGCAAGATGGGGACCACCAGGATGGGACACATTACTGCAAGATGGGGACCACCAGGATGGGGCACATTACTGCAACATAGGGACCACCAGGATGGGGCATATTAGTACAAGATAAGGACCACCAGGATGGGGCACATTACTGCAAGACGAGGTCCAGGATGGGGCACATTACTGCAAGATGGGGACCACCAGGATGGGACACATTACTGCAACATAGGTACCACCAGGATGGGGCATATTACTACAAGATAAGGACCACCAGGATGGGGCACATTACTGCAAGATGGGGACCACCAGGATGGGGCACATTACTGCAAGACGAGGTCCAGGATGGGGCACATTACTGCAAGATGGGGACCACCAGGATGGGACACATTACTGCAACATAGGGACCACCAGGATGGGGCACATTACTGCAAGATGGGGACCACCAGGATGGAGCACATTACTGCAAGACGAGGTCCAGGATGGGGCACATTACTGCAAGATGGGGACCACCAGGATGGGGCATATTACTACAAGGTTGGGATCAGGATGGGGCAAATTACTGCAAGATGGGGGCCACCAGGATGGGGCACATTACTGCAAGACGAGGTCCAGGACGGGGCACATTACTGCAAGACGAGGTCCAGGACGGGGCACATTACTGCAAGATGGGGACCACCAGGATGGGGCATATTACTACAAGGTGGGGATCAGGATGGGGCACATTACTGCAAGATGGGGACTACCAGGATGGAGCACATTACTGCAAGATGGGGACCACCAGTATGGGGCATTTTACTACAAGGTGCGGATCAGGATGGGGCACATTACTGAAAGATGGGGACCACCAGGATGGGGCACATTACTACAAGATGGGGACCACCAGGATGAGGCACATTACTGCAAGATGGGGACCACCAGGATGGGGCACATTACTGCAAGACGAGGTCCAGGATGGGGCACATTACTGCAAGATGGGGACCACCAGGATGGGGCATATTACTACAAGGTTGGGATCAGGATGGGGCACATTACTGCAAGATGGGGGCCACCAGGATGGGGCACATTACTGCAAGACGAGGTCCAGGATGGGGCACATTACTGCAAGATGGGGACTACCAGGATGGGGCACATTACTGCAAGATGGGGACCACCAGGATGGGGCATTTTACTACAAGGTGCGGATCAGGATGGGGCACATTACTGCAAGATGGGGACCACCAGGATGGCGCACATTACTACAAGATGGGGACCACCAGGATGAGGCACATTACTGCAAGATGGGGACTACCAGGATGGGGCACATTACTGCAAGACGAGGTCCAGGAAGGGGCACATTACTGCAAGATGGGGACCACCAGGATGGGACACATTACTGCAAGATAGGGACCACCAGGATGGGGCATATTACTGCAAGATGGGGACCACTAGGATGGGGCACATTACTGCAAGATGAGGACCACCAGGATGGGGCACATTACTACAAGATGGGGACCACCAGGATGAGGCACATTACTGCAAGAAGGGGACCACCAGGATGGGGCACATTACTGCAAGATGAGGTCCAGGTTGGGGCACATTACTGCAAGATGGGGTCCACCAGGATGGGGCATATTACTACAAGGTGGGGATCAGGATGGGGCACATTACTGCAAGATGGGGACCACCAGGATGGGGCACATTACTGCAAGATGGGGACCACCAGGATGGGGCACATTACTACAAGATTGGGACCACCAGGATGGGACATATTACTGCAAGATGGGGACCACCAGGATGGGGCACATTACTGCAAGATGGGGACGACCAGGATGGGGCACATAACTGCAAGATGGGGACCACCAGGATGGGGCACATTACTGCAAGATGGGGACCACCAGGAAGGGGCACATTACTGCAAGATGGGGACCACCAGGAAGGGGCACATTACTACAAGATGGGGACCACCAGGATGGGGCACATTACTACAAGATGGGGACCACCAGGATGGGGCACATTACTAGATGTTTGCAAGAATTACTATATGTTGCTAATTGTAAAACAATATTACTGTATGTGGCCAATTGGAGGAAACAAAATTGTAAAAATAAAAAAAAAAAACCATGAAAAAATATTTTGCCACTAAAAATGCTGTTTTATATATAAACTAAACACAAAAAGTGCACGTTTATAACCGCCACATCCGTAATGACCCCAGCTACAAATAAAATGAACACAGCAAAAATGTTCCAACTGTGTATACAAAAAAAATGGTATCACTAAAATTGTCACATTGACCTGCAAATAATGTGGCCCCCCAATTTCAAATTTTTTCCATGTGCAGCCCATATACGCAGCAGAGTTTGAGACCCCTGGTATATAGAGAGGCTATGTGTGTGCTCTTACATTATATAGGGGGCTGTGTGTGGGCTCATACAGTACATGGGGGGATGTCAGCATACTTTATTCTGCTGAATTTTAAGTGATACAGTTAATATTAATATAAATAATTATAATAATATTAATATTGAGCAGAATTAACTTCAGCCTATTGGTTTGGCCCTCCACAACAGACACCGTCTCTCACGTAGCCCCTTGGGGAAAATTAACTGCCCACCCCTGTCATAGATAGACATTATCGGAGAGTACTTGTAAAATCAATAATTTTTGCACTTTACTGATTATTAACATTTTTAGCCATTTATAGCTCGCTGACTAGCTGGCCGACCACCACTGCAGTCTAGCTTGTAAGCACTGCGCTGAAGATGGTCAGAATTCAGAAATAATGCGCGTCAGCAATCATGGCCAGCTTAAAAACAGTGCTTACAAGCTCAATAGAAAAAAGTTTATAAGCACAGTAAATATACTACTGTCTAGCAGCGGTGGTCTGTCTCCAAGGCAACTAGCTGTAAACTAAAGAAAAAGTGTTATTATCACAAAAATGGCTGAAAAATGTAATGAGGTAAATTTCAAAATTGCTTGTGGTTACAATCACTATCTGACAATATCCATTAATGAAGAAGGGAATAACCCCTTAAAATTGAATTGGGTCCTGGGGACCTTAGCCGTATGTTCATGCTTCTCGGACTATGGATATTAAGTTTATGTGTACACAGTGTGTCTTTTAGCCGGATTCTGCCTGTAAAAAAGCTTAAAAAAATGCTAAAAAACCCGACTTCATATGTTCAGTCTTATTGTGATTCTTTTAACCAATTCAGGCTTCGAAAACAATTAACCTTCTTCAGGTGGCAGCAGCTTGGAAGCCACTCACTGGTTTAAATATACTTTTAAAATAAAAGAAAGATGCTAAAAAAAATGTTGTAGAGGATGCCAAACAAGACACTTCCGGAAAAGAATCGCCTGCGTTTTCCTGAATCATCTTCTGCTCGAAAAACTCACCAGGTATGCAGTCGATGAAGAGACGCCATGTGAACATACCCTAAGCGTTAGTCTTCTGCCCTTGATCCTAGCCAAGGCCTGGTCCTTTTCTTGTCTGATTATCAGTTTATTTTACGCTTCATCTGAACTCCTGGCTATCCCCCGATTATGTTCCAGACCTGTCTTCTCGCTGGTCGCATTCTGAGTGATCTCTTGGTGATGACCCTCAGCTTGACTCTACTCAACAGCACAGCCCCAACTGCACTCATCACCACCAAGCTAGGTCTATTCTGAGAACCATGACCTAAAAATCCTCCTAGGAATAAAGTTCACGGGGGTTAAGAGTGAGCATCAGGGGAGTCCTTAGACTCTGCACCCAAGTCTACCCACCGTCAAATGGATTGTGGCTTACAGATTCCACATGTGATCGTAACATTACTCCTTGAAAGCTCTACCGTTTATCCCTTATGGTTAACCACCACCTTACTCAAAAATATGTAATCTGTAGCTATGAAAAGGTCTCAACAACCAGACAGTCTCCAGAGAGAGTTGAAAACTTTTTTTGTACATGGATGTTAAGTTTAGAAGTAGGTGGCAGAGCTGTTTTGTAGTAATACTACTACAGGGTCAGGCTGTTCTGGAAACAATTTCATGAGAACATTGCGAAACCTAGAAGATAGGAAGTCACCTCAGGTAACGTCGTCAGGAAGGTCTTGCTTTTTAGCTAACCACTCCGCAATCATGACCTGTGTAAATAAACTTCCACAAACTGTTCTCCTTTAATCTCTCCCCCCCGCTTAACAAATAAAATAAAGACGCACTAGTGCAATTTAGGGTAGAATAAAAGAATAAGAAAAATAAGGACGAACCGTTTAGGGTTTCAAAGCCCTCTGCACTTAGAACGAGCAACTAGAAAAAACAAAGGCAAAGACTTCTACACCGCATCCGTTTCCAATCATTATATTTTGGTTACTGACTTTGTACCGAGATGTGCTCCCCAGCTGCTGAGTTTAGAATCAACACTACATCAAGAAAGGGTAATTAAGTCATTAGAGGCGAGTGGGAATTCAAGGTAGAAAAAAAAGAAGGAAAAGGAACAAAAAGTTGGGGTTTTTAAGAGCCTGTTCACAAGTTGTGCACTTGCTGGGCAACAAAGTCCGCACTAATACGGGAAGAAATCTGCATGGGCAAAACCACAGCAAAATGTTTGGTTTTGGTGCTGATCTGGTGTTGGTCATATCCATGGAATAAACAAAAGAGCATGTAAAAAAGAAAGAAAAAAAACACAAATCGCTCCTTTTTTGGATGAACAAGGCTCCCTCGCCTTACAAAGCCTCTGCACAATTCACCGCTCGATGCGATAATGACTGAAGCAGCCACATGGAACAAGAGGACAACACAGATGTCCGATTGTGCAAAGGCCAAATGGCGGCCACCAGAGTAAGAGTATAGGTTTTTACTCTATAGGTAGTTCAAACTTTGAGGAAAGCATTTGTTTTTCTTGACTTGTCGATTTTGCGGCATATTTTTGTGTAAAACCGGCCAGTTAAGAATAAACCTTGAAGCATTATGGCTTCCATTATTAATGGAAGAAATAATGCGCTGAAGAATCCATTGTAAAAGAGGCAGTACGGGTTTCAGACAGACCCCACGTTGACTTATCATGAGGTCTGTCAGGTCCTGGTTTAGTGCTCTTTGTATCAAAGAAAAAAACCCACATGATAGATAAAAACAGAATTCCCTAGTAGTGGGCTTGTGGTGTCCAACAGATATGGAGAGGTACTGGACATCCACCAGAGGGAATATAGCAGTAAAAATATTTATCAACACCTCCATCAATCTTAGACAGTATGTCCACCTTGTGACAAATTACTATTCTTAATGACACCGCAACGGGGCAGATTTATAAAGATTGCTTATCATACCCCAGTTATAAAGCGAAGCTCGTCGGAGTAAACCGCTCCAACTTTAAGAGGTGTGCACCTTTTAAGAATTTTGGTACATGATGGGCTGTCGAAAACATGAAAAATTAAATCCATCTCTGCTGTGAGATAGATATTCACACAAATTAAGGCAAAATTTGGGCTAAAAATTTTCAGCCTTCAGTAATGATTCATCTGTCAAAAAATTACTGGCAATTAATTACCCCTCCTGGCTAATCTCACCAACGCTCCTTCTGCACAAGTGCGCCAAAATAGGAACATTTTACAATACAAAACTTAATAAACTCACCACAATGTGCTATATAATTTCTACATATATTCATGTATAGGGGGTAAGACTTCAAGTTTTTACTGCTTGTAGTACGTCTTTCCAATTGTAAGGGCTCATGCACATGTCAGTGATTTTCTCGTACAAGAGTTTCAACAGAACTTGTCGTCAGAGTTCCGTCAGAGTGTCGTCAGAGTGTCGTCAGAGTGTCGTCAGAGTGTCGTCAGAGTGTCGTCAGAGTGTCGTCAGAGTGTCGTCAGAGTGTCGTCAGAGTGTCGTCAGAGTTCCGTCAGAGTTCCGTCAGAGTGTCGTCAGTGTTCCGTCAGAGTGTCGTCAGAGTTCCGTCAGAGTGTCGTCAGAGTTCCGTCAGAGTGTCGTCAGAGTTCCGTCAGAGTGTCGTCAGAGTGCCGTCAGAGTGTCGTCAGAGTTCCGTCAGAGTGTCGTCAGAGTGCCGTCAGAGTGCCGTCAGAGTGCCGTCAGAGTGCCGTCACTTTTTCTCTGATGAAAAAGGAGAAGTTGTAGAAACTTTTTTTTCTATCTATTAGTCCATGGAAAATGGACAGCACTCGGATGGCATCCAACTGCTGTCTGATTCTTTCATGGACTTATAGATTTTCATTGCCAAGTTTGATGTGACATTCGCATCAATGTCGAACATGTCTGCCTAATTTTTCCATGGACCACTCGGTCCACAAAATATCACGACATGTGGACAGTCCCATAGACTATCATAGGAACAAATGCTATCTGTGAAAAACATGGCTAACACTCATATGCACAAAACTGAAATGTGCATGATCCCCAAGTGGTAGCTGTAGTCTAAGAAAAGATTGTTGTGGATTGCACCAGTTCAAACTGTAACGTCATTCTACAAAATATAATTAGGGGACTAGTAGAAGGGTCTCCTAATGATGAGCTGATCACAGTTGAGGCGGATCCCAAAAACAAGAGATTAATTTCCATTGCTGTGCCACCAGGGGGGACTAGAAGTATTACGCTGTGTTGTAAAATGGATAAAGATGCCAAGGCCTTCAAGTGCAAGAGAAGCTTTTCGAAAAACTGTTCAAAATGCCGGCTCAGAAACAGATGTTCATCCAATTTCCACTTGGATATTTATTAACATTGCCTAAATGAGCCGTTAAAGGTCAGTGGTCCAATTATTTATTAAAAGGCAGAGATTCTATTTTATTTTTCTACATAGTTATGTAATTAAACCAATACAAACAGGAAGATACCTCAGAAAGACCTTCATTCACTATTATGTGTCAGAACGTAGAGCCACCACTAATGAAGAGATTGTGCCAAATAAAAGAGAAAATATGAAGCTTCCATGTCAAATTCTGCTCTGTGGATTTAAACACCAAAATGTTACATCTTATTTGTTTTTACAGGAAATAAATTCATTTCTTTTTCACTATTCAGCAGTTTACACTGTCCTGATACCATGGACATGGATTAAACATCCTCAGTTTTAAAAAAAAT
This sequence comes from Phyllobates terribilis, assembly GCF_046119375.1. Classification (NCBI taxonomy): domain Eukaryota; kingdom Metazoa; phylum Chordata; class Amphibia; order Anura; family Dendrobatidae; genus Phyllobates; species Phyllobates terribilis. The sequence continues at coordinate 62,925,905 of NW_027362763.1, read as the reverse complement.
AAAGTGTAAACTGAATATTTTAATATCTCATGCAGTATTATAGTAGTTATATTCTTGTACATAGGGGGCAGTATTATAGTAGTTATATTCTTGTACATAGGGAGCAGTATTATAGTAGTTATATTCTTGTACATAGGAGCAGTATTATAGTAGTTATATTCTTGTACATAGGGGGCAGTATTATAGTAGTTATATTTTTGTACATAGGAGCAGTATTATAGTAGTTATATTCTTGTACATAGCAGTATTATAGTAGTTATATTCTTGTACATAGGAGCAGTATTATAGTAGTTATATTCTTGTACATAGGAGCAGTATTATAGTAGTTATATTCTTGTATATAGGGGCAGTATTATAGTAGTTATATTCTTGTACATAGCAGTATTATAGTAGTTATATTCTTGTACATAGGGGCAGTATTATAGTAGTTATATTTTTGTACATAGGAGCAGTATTATAGTAGTTATATTCTTGTACATAGGGGCAGTATTATAGTAGTTATATTTTTGTACATAAGAGGAGTATTATAGTAGTTATATTCTTGTACATAGGGTCAGTATTATAGTAGTTATATTCTTGCACATAGGGGCAGTATTATAGTAGTTATATTCTTGTACATAGCAGTATTATAGTAGTTATATTCTTGTACATAGGAGCAGTATTATAGTAGTTATATTCTTGTACATAGGGGCAGTATTATAGTAGTTATATTCTTGCACATAGGGGCAGTATTATAGTAGTTATATTCTTGTACATAGGGGCAGTATTATAGTAGTTATATTCTTGTAAATAGGGAGCAGTATTATAGTAGTTATATTCTTGTACATAGGAGCAGTATTATAGTAGTTATATTCTTGTACATAGGGGGCAGTATTATAGTAGTTATATTCTTGTACATAGGGGGCAGTATTATAGTAGTTATATTCTTGTAAATAGGGAGCAGTATTATAGTAGTTATATTCTTGTACATAGGAGCAGTATTATAGTAGTTATATTCTTGTACATAGGGGGCAGTATTATAGTAGTTATATTCTTGTACATAGGGGGCAGTATTATAGTAGTTATATTCTTGTAAATAGGAGCAGTATTATAGTAGTTATATTCTTGTACATAGGGAGCAGTATTATAGTAGTTATATTCTTGTACATAGGAGCAGTATTATAGTAGTTATATTCTTGTACATAGGAGCAGTATTATAGTAGTTATATTCTTGTACATAGGAGTAGTATTCTAGTAGTTATATTCTTGTACATAGGGGGCAGTATTATAGTAGTTATATTCTTGAACATAGGAGCAGTATTATAGTAGTTATATTCTTGTAAATAGGAGCAGTATTATAGTAGTTATATTCTTGTACAAAGGAGCAGTATTATAGTAGTTATATTCTTGTACATAGGAGTAGTATTCTAGTAGTTATATTCTTGTACATAGGGGGCAGTATTACAGTAGTTATATTCTTGTACATAGGGGGCAGTATTACAGTAGTTATATTCTTGAACATAGGAGCAGTATTATAGTAGTTATATTCTTGTAAATAGGAGCAGTATTATAGTAGTTATATTCTTGTACATAGGGAGCAGTATTATAGTAGTTATATTCTTGTACATAGGAGCAGTATTATAGTAGTTATATTCTTGTACATAGGAGCAGTATTATAGTAGTTATATTCTTGTACATAGGAGCAGTATTATAGTAGTTATATTCTTGTACATAGGAGTAGTATTCTAGTAGTTATATTCTTGTACATAGGGGGCAGTATTATAGTAGTTATATTCTTGAACATAGGAGCAGTATTATAGTAGTTATATTCTTGTAAATAGGAGCAGTATTATAGTAGTTATATTCTTGTACATAGGGAGCAGTATTATAGTAGTTATATTCTTGTACATAGGGGCAGTATTATAGTAGTTATATTCTTGTACATAGGGGCAGTATTATAGTAGTTATATTCTTGTACATAGTGGGCAGTATTATAGTAGTTATATTCTTGTACATATGAGCAGTATTATAGTAGTTATATTCTTGTACATAGGGGGCAGTATTATAGTAGTTATATTCTTGTACATAGTGGCAGTATTATAGTAGTTATATTTTTGTACATAAGAGCAGTATTATAGCAGTTATATTCTTATACATAGTAGCAGTATTATAGTAGTTATATTTTTGTACATAAGAGCAGTATTATAGTAGTTATATTCTTGTACATAGTAGCAGTATTATAGAAGTCATATTCTTGTACATAGGGGGCAGTATTATAGTAGTTATATTCTTGTACATAGGAGTAGTATTCTAGTAGTTATATTCTTGTACATAGGGGGCAGTATTATAGTAGTTATATTCTTGAACATAGGAGCAGTATTATAGTAGTTATATTCTTGTACATAGGGAGCAGTATTATAGTAGTTATATTCTTGTACATAGGGAGCAGTATTATAGTAGTTATATTCTTGTACATAGGAGCAGTATTATAGTAGTTATATTCTTGTAAATAGGAACAGTATTATAGTAGTAATATTCTTGTACATAGGAGCAGTATTATAGTAGTTATATTCTTGTACATAGGAGCAGTATTATAGTAGTTATTTTCTTGTACATAGGAGTAGTATTCTAGTAGTTATATTCTTGTACATAGGGGGCAGTATTATAGTAGTTATATTCTTGAACATAGGAGCAGTATTATAGTAGTTATATTCTTGTAAATAGGAGCAGTATTATAGTAGTTATATTCTTGTACATAGGAGCAGTATTATAGTAGTTATATTCTTGTACATAGGAGTAGTATTCTAGTAGTTATATTCTTGTACATAGGGGGCAGTATTATAGTAGTTATATTCTTGAACATAGGAGCAGTATTATAGTAGTTATATTCTTGTAAATAGGAGCAGTATTATAGTAGTTATATTCTTGTACATAGGGAGCAGTATTATAGTAGTTATATTCTTGTACATAGGGGCAGTATTATAGTAGTTATATTCTTGTACATAGGGGCAGTATTATAGTAGTTATATTCTTGTACATAGTGGGCAGTATTATAGTAGTTATATTCTTGTACATATGAGCAGTATTATAGTAGTTATATTATTGTACATAGGGGCAGTATTATAGTAGTTATATTCTTGTACATAGTGGCAGCATTATAGTAGTTATATTTTTGTACATAAGAGCAGTATTATAGTAGTTATATTCTTGTACATAGGAGCAGTATTATAGTAGTTATATTCTTGTACATAGGAGCAGTATTATAGTAGTTATATTCTTGTACATAGGAGTAGTATTCTAGTAGTTATATTCTTGTACACAGGGGGCAGTATTATAGTAGTTATATTCTTGAACATAGGAGCAGTATTATAGTAGTTATATTCTTGTAAATAGGAGCAGTATTATAGTAGTTATATTCTTGTACATAGGGAGCAGTATTATAGTAGTTATATTCTTGTACATAGGAGCAGTATTATAGTAGTTATATTCTTGTACATAGGAGCAGTATTATAGTAGTTATATTCTTGTACATAGGAGCAGTATTATAGTAGTTATATTCTTGTAAATAGGAGCAGTATTATAGTAGTTATATTCTTGTACATAGGGAGAAGTAATATAGTAGTTATATTCTTGTACATAGGAGCAGTATTATAGTAGTTATATTCTTGTACATAGGAGCAGTATTATAGTAGTTATATTCTTGTACATAGGAGCAGTATTATAGTAGTTATATTCTTGTACATAGGAGTAGTATTCTAGTAGTTATATTCTTGTACATAGGGGGCAGTATTATAGTAGTTATATTCTTGAACATAGGAGCAGTATTATAGTAGTTATATTCTTGTAAATAGGAGCAGTATTATAGTAGTTATATTCTTGTACATAGGGAGCAGTATTATAGTAGTTATATTCTTGTACATAGGGACAGCATTATAGTAGTTATATTCTTGTACATAGGGGCGGTATTATAGCAGTTATATTCTTGTACACAGGGGCAGTATTATAGTAGTTATATTCTTGTACATAGGGGACAGTATTATAGTAGTTATATTCTTGTACATAGGAGCAGTAATATAGTAGTTATATTCTTGTACATAGGAGCAGTATTATAGTAGTTATATTCTTGTACATAGGGGCAGTATTATAGTAGTTATATTCTTGTACATAGGGGGCAGTATTATAGTAGTTATATTCCTGTACATAGGGGCGGTATTATAGCAGTTATATTCTTGTACACAGGGGCAGTATTATAGTAGTTATATTCCTGTACATAGGGGCGGTATTATAGCAGTTATATTCTTGTACATAGGGGCAGTATTATAGTAGTTATAGTCTTGCATATAGGGGGCAGTATTATAGTAGTTATATTCTTGTACATAGGGGCAGTATTATAGTAGTTATATTCTTGTATATAGGAGCAGTATTATAGTAGTTATATTCTTGTACATAGGAGCAGTATTATAGTTATATTCTTGTACATAGGAGCAGTATTATAGTAGTTATATTCTTGTACATAGGGGTAGTATTATAGTAGTTATATTCTTGTACATAGGAGCAGTATTATAGTAGTTATATTCTTGTATATAGGGGCAGTATTATAGTAGTTATATTCTTGTACATAGGAGCAGTATTATAGTAGTTATATTCTTGTACATAGGGGCAGTATTATAGTAGTTATATTCTTGCACATAGGAGCAGTATTATAGTAGTTATATTCTTGTACATAGAGGCAGTATTATAGTAGTTATATTCTTGTACATAGGGGCAGTATTATAGTAGTTATATTCTTGTACATAGGAGCAGTATTATAGTAGTTATATTCTTGTACATAGGAGCAGTATTATAGTAGTTATATTCTTGTACATAGGGGCAGTATTATAGTAGTTATATTCTTGTACATAGGAGCAATATTATAGTATTTATATTCTTGTACATAGGGGGCAGTATTATAGTAGTTATATTCTTGTACATAGGAGCAGTATTATACTAGTTATATTCTTGTACATAGGGGCAGTATTATAGTAGTTATATTCTTGTACATAGGGGGCAGTATTATAGTAGTTATATTCTTGTACATAGGAGCAGTATCATATTAGTTATATTCTTGTACATAGGAGCAGTATTATAGTAGTTATATTCTTGTACATAGGGGGCAGTATTATAGTAGTTATATTCTTGTACATAGGGGTAGTATTATAGTAGTTATATTCTTGTACATAGGGGTAGTATTATAGTAGTTATATTCTTGTACATAGGGGGCAGTATTATAGTAGTTATATTCATGTACATAGGAGCAGTATTATAGTAGTTATATTCCTGTACATAGGGGGCAGTATTATAGTAGTTATATTCTTGCACATAGGAGCAGTATTATAGTAGTTATATTCCTGTACATAGGGGCAGTAATATAGTAGCTATATTCTTGTACATAGGGGGCAGTATTATGTAGTTATATTCTTGTACATAGGAGCAGTATTATAGTAGTTATATTCTTGTACATAGGAAGTAGTATTATGGTAGTTATAGGCTAGTATTAGTATATAGAAGGCTGTATTACAGTAGATATATTATTGTACATACAGTGAATATGGAAAGTATTCAGACCACTTTAAATTTTTCACTCTGTTTCATTGCAGCCATTTGGTAAATTCTAAAAAGTTCATTTTTTTCTCATTAAAGTACACTCTGCGCCCCATCTTGACTGAAAAAAACAGAAATGTAGAATTTTTTGCAAATTTATTAAAAAAGAAAAACTGAAATATCACATGGTCATAAGTATTCAGACCCTTTGCTCAGACACTCATATTTAAGTCACATGCTGTCCATTTCCTTGTGATCCTCCTTGAGATGGTTCTACTCCTTCATTGGAGTCCAGCTGTGTTTAATTAAACTGATAGGACTTGATTTGGAAAGGCATACACCTGTCTATATAAGACCTCACAGCTCACAGTGCATGTCAGACTAAATGAGAATCATGAGCTCAAAGGAACTGCCCAAGGAGCTCAGAGACAGAATTGTGGCAAGGCACAGATCTGGCCAAGGTTACAAAAGAATTTCTGCATTACTCACGGTTCCTAAGAGCACAGTTGCCTCCATAATCCTTAAATGGAAGAAGTTTGGGACCACCAGAAGTCTTCTTAGACCTGGTCGTCCAGCCAAAGAGAGCAATCGTGGGAGAAGAGCCTTTGTGAGAGAGGTAAAGAAGAACCCCAAGATCACTGTGGCTGAGGTCCAGAGATGCAGTAGGGAGATAGGAGAAAGTTCCACAAAGTCAACTATCACTGCAGCCCTCCACCAGTCGGGCCTTTATGGCAGAGTGGCCCGACGGAAGCCTCTCCTCAGTGCAAGACATATGAAAGCCTGCATAGAGTTTGCTCAAAAACACAAGAAGGACTTCCAGACTATGAGAAATAAGATTCTCTGGTCTGATGAGGCAAAGATAGAACTTTTTGGTGATAATTCTAAGCGGTATGTGTGGAGAAAACCAGGCACTGCTCACCACCTGCCCAATACAATCCCAACAGTGAAACATGGTGGTGGCAGCATCATGCTATGGGGATGTTTTTCAGCTGCAGGGGCAGGAAGACTGGTTGCAATTGAAGGGAACATGAATGCGGCCAAGTACAGAGATATCCTGGATGAAAACCTCTTCCAGAGAGCTCTGGACCTCAGACTTGGCCGAAGGTGGTTTACCTTCCAACAAGACAATGACCCTAAGTACACCGCTAAAATAACAAAGGTTGTGACCATTTTTGACTGGCCCAGCCAGAGCTCTGACCTAAACCCAATTGAGCATCTCTGGAGAGACCGGAAAATGGCTGTCCACCAACGTTCACCATCCAACCTGACAGAACTGGAGAGGATCTGCGAGGAAGAATGGCAGAGGATCCCCAAATCCAGGTATGAAAAACTTGTTGCATCATTACCCAAGACGACTCATGGCTGTACTAGCTCAAAAGGGGGCTTCTACTCAATACTGAGAAAATGGTCTGAATACTTATGACCATGTGATATTTCAGTTTTTCTTTTTCAATAAATTTGCAAAAAATTCTACATTTCTGCTTTTTTCCGTCAAGATGGGGTGCAGAGTGTACATTAATGAGAAAAAAAATGAACTTTTTAGAATTTACCAAATGGCTGCAATGAAACAAAGAGTGAAAAATTTAAAGGGGTCTGAACACTTTCCATTCCCACTGTAGGAGCAACATTATACTGCATAGCAAGCAATGTTATAGCAGTTATATTTTCATCCATGGTGCAGTATTAAAGTACTGTATTTATGCACACTTGCTATAGTATACATTTTGCATACTTAAGTATGCAAGTAAAAAAAAATCACTCGTAGGCTTTATTCACACATCAGTATTTTTGATCAGTATTTCTATGCCAAAAACATAACAGGTGGCAATCTTTCAATTATAGTTTTTCTCTGTAAATTCCACTCCTGGCTTTGGCATACAAACATTGCTGCAAAAATATTGACATGTGAACGAGGCCTTAAGAGTAAGTAATCGGGTCAGAGTCGTTAATTCTGAGTATACTATGCTATATACTATATTGTGACTATTACTATGGATACACTATGCACATTTTGTTTGAAAAATCATTGACATTTTAGAAACGATTGTTTGTGCAGCTTGCAGCAAAGGAGAAAGAGGATAGTGAAGTGAAACGTGTCCGTCAGACAGTCAGCCGCTCATTAGAATTAATACGTCTTCCTCTATTCCTCTTTCCCACGACGCGCTCCGCAGAAGTCACATCATGACAATTGTTGTGTCTAGATCTCAGACTGGGAAAACACCAAGTAACTTGGGGTCACAAGCAGAGAAGTTTTCTCCTGAGAGGCGTTTGCTGTCCTCGATACAGATGCAAGGCACGGACTGTGCCGACTGTTCCCCGATGGACATTATCACACACTAGCAGCACGCACGGCTTCTACTGACCTCGCACACAGCATTGCGGTACTCTACATAGAGTCCATAGCCCCGAATCATCACTGTCGTCAATTGTTTTTTATTCTCTTAAGTTTTGTGTCATTTCGTACATTTTTTTCCTCGACAGCTTTGCCTATTAAGATGTTTTAGCCTGATTGATAAAAAAGTGACTTTTAATAAATTTAGCATTTTTAAAAAAAAAATTTGGGTGGAGAAGCTCATCCCACTTTAGTCCCGACTTGGACTAAGGTTTCTTAAAGATTTTTTTTTATTTTGGAGCATTTTAAAGGATTTTCTGTTAAAAAAAAAAAAAAAAAATTGCAAAAAACCGGTTAAAGAGAAAAATAAAGAGCATTTTTTTTTAATTTTTCACCAAGTTCATGAACCAAATGCGCCATTTTGAAGAATTTTGGTGCAAAAAAAAACATCAGAGAAACACATAAGACAAAACAAAAAAGGAAAAAAAAAAAGTGGCTTCAAATGATGACTAGGGCCCTATATGTGTGAGATAAACTGCTCTGGCCGCTCCCTACCCTCATTAAGGCTCATTTTCAGGGCTCATAGTCATGAAAAACGGACTAATGTTATTCTATGATTCCCTGCAGGGCTGTAATTTTTTTCTCAACTCAGATCGGACTGAGAAAAAAATCACGGCATGCTGCATTTTGCAACGTATATCGGAAGAGACTCGCCAATGCAAGTCAATGGGTGTGAGAAAATAATTGCATGGCACACGGACCATGCGTGTGCCTGTCACGCCGACCATGCGTGTGCCTGTCACGCCAGGTGTGAGTGCAACACAGAGAATCACTCCAGGTGTTAGTGCAACATAGGGGGGAAAGGTAAAGGCAGCCCAGACACTAGGGAAAGGGGAAGTGGTGACCTCCTAAACTGGATTAGCGTCACCCTGTTTTCCCCTACAGTCCCTATACAGCTTCTGCCGCCGATCATGTGCCTTGCCCTACTATCCCTGGCGTAAGGCTACAACTGGGGGTGGAAGGAGATGAGCACTAGTCAACCTCCGCTAGCACTCTAAAGACAAAAGGGGAAGACAACACAGGGGAATTACAACTTAGCTTTAGAAGAAACTCCAACAGGGCACACAGCCTCAAGACTCCAGAGAGGACGTGATGCTGCTTCAGCCAAGTTCCAAGTAGAAATGAGTATAGCCGGCGACGCCCACCTAGACACACCAGGTATATATACACCCAGACAAAAGGGAGGTAGTCACTGGGTCCTAAACACAGCCTCCTATATAGGCAGCTGTCTGCATTGCCATACGTGGACATCTCCTGCAAACCACTGCAGGGCGACTGTCTGTCACCTCTGACACACCTGTGACCGTGCCGTACTATTTTTACGCACCCATTTTCTAGAAAACCCAACAATTCATCAGCAGAGTAAAGTAAAAATTCACAGTGTGACCCGTCAGAATAGAATAGAAAGAATAGATATATACAAAGAATAGATAGAAAGAGGTCAGTGACATATATAATTAGTGGCGTGCGTGTGTAGTTTAATGTCCATGTATTTATCTAATAATTCAGTAAATAAAAAAAAAATGGCATGGGGTCCATTGAATTTTTAATAACCAGCTGAGGGAAAGCAGACAGCTGTGGGCTGATATTTAAGGGAGTAATACCCATGTCGCTTTCTAGGCTATTAATATCAGCTCACTGCTGTATACTCAGCCTTTACTAGTTATTACAATAGGGGAACCCCCCCAAAAAACAGACGTGGAGTCCCACCCTAAAATTAATAACAAGAAAAGGCAAGGCTGACATTAATAGCCTAGGAAGGTGCCATTGCCCCCCCCCCAGAAATGGCGCATCCATAAGATGCGCCAATTATGGCGCTTAGCCTCCGCTCCTCCCACTTACCCTGTGACGGTGGCAAGTGGGGTAATAGGGTTGGGGTTGATGTCAGCTTTGTATTGGTAGCGGACATCAAATAATGGAGAGGCGTCTATAACAATGGTGAAATGCATTTTTCAACATTTTACCACACTTAGAATTTTTTTCCACCATTACATTATATCTGAAATTAAATTATCACATTCAAAATTACAGCCAGTCCCGCAAACAATAAGCCCTCATTACTTCTGCATCGATGAAAAAAATGAAAACAAGAAAAAAATAACGAGCAAAATATGAAAATTGTGAGAATTGATTTTGGTGATAAGGGGTTTAAATCCCCGGGTTCTGTAGGACTCGGAGCTGACATGAGTAGGAAAACTAAAAAAGGTGCCTCATACACATGAAAATAGCTAATGGCCGAGTGTTCGTCTGTCTCCTGACTCCCACAAAAGAGCGTTCGTGTTTTTACTCAAGAAAGTGGAGGAGGCAGCTGCCAGGTGAACAAGATGTTAGAAACTGCTGTATGGTCCTTATCAAGTCTGAAGATATCACTCCATCCCTCTCTTCTGTTTTCCTCTGCAGCTCGGCCTGTATAGATTGACTGTTGTAGATTAGCACAAGCTCACCGGGAAGCTCATGGTAAGCTACGCACAAACACACTATAGCAGCGCTCTGCAATTAACCCCTTACCGACATTTGCCATACACATAAGTGTGTTCCCACAATCCCCCGTATATTTATGGAGTTGTAAAAGTTGGTCACTGCGCTGAATCGCGAGGTGACAGAGTACAAATGGCTGTTGTCTCTTACACGTCATGCCGAGGGGCTGTGTCACCCCCCAGCATCAGCGATGAATTCTAACCAGCCAATCACAGAATATTATCAATAAAGTTTAAAAAAAAATAAAATAAAATCAGAGGTGGTCGTAGCGGACGTTGCAGTGTTAGCGACGTCCAATTTTTTTGTAGGAAAAAAATAAATAATACCTAGTAGCTTTAGAGGTAGGGCATTAGTGGAGTGAACCTATTTTTTTATACAAAGTTTTTCTTAGTTCTACTGATTTTTCTCAATTTTTTTTACCTGTCAGGTCCCCTCATGCCCTCCAACCCAGCAGCATTCACATACATATGACTAAATTCCCTGTCTAACCAGCCCTGTACAATGTTATTCAGTTTAACAAAAGCATTTATTAGGTTCGCTTTTCCTACGCTAATTAGAGCTTTGACTAGTCGATGGGGCGTTGGGTTCCCCAGACTAGTCGGCCCTCTTTCCATGTTATCACGCCCCTCTGGGCATGATGACATAATTTGCACGAGTCTGTGTCATCGCCAGCTCATGCAAATCTTGCGCATGTGCGCCATTAATTTCACCTCTGTAGCCGGGTGTACTCTTCCTAGCTTCAGAGGTGTACTGTGCATGACCGGAAGTTCAGAAGAGGGCTCTTCTGAGCTTCCGGTCATGCACAGTGCGCCTCTGAAATTCATGGGGGGTGGAGATCACTCAGATTAGGTCTTCAAATCATACAGTGCCATGCATAAAACAAAATTATGGTAAAAAAAAAAGGTTGGCCATGCACATTGTACAGATGGCACTGCACAATGATTTTGTGCTGTTTCGATGTGCAGGTAATAGGGGGACCTTCCTTCAGTTTCAGGAGATAGTTATCAAGGCCCTAAGGTTTGGCAGCCAGGAAGGTGAGGGTCCCAGTACTTCTGAAGGTGCTCGTTTTGTAAAAGGGCAACATTTTACCGATGCACTCAGGAGAAACGGCACAACAAATTGTACAGTACATTTTCTCCTCTTAACTTAGTGAATATGAAAAATTTGGGGGCTAAAGTAATATGTGTGCATACGGCAGCACGGTGGCTTAGTGGTTTGCACTGCAGCATTGCTGTGCCGGGGTCCTGGGTTCAAAAGGACAACATCTCCAAGAAGTTGGTATGTTCTCCCCGTGTTTGCGTGGGTTTCCTCCAGGTTCTCCGGTTTCCTCCCACACTCCTAAGACATACTGATAGGAAATATAGATTGTGAACCCCAATGGGGACAGCCATGATAATGTATGTAAAGCGCTGCGGAATATGTTGGCGCTATATAAAACTAAAGATTATTATTATTTTTCCAGGAAATACAGTGGGGAAAATAAGAATTTGAACCACTTTCGATTTTGTAAGTTTTCCCACCTGCAAAGAATGGAAAGGTCTGTGATTTTTATCGTAGGTACACTTCACTTGTGAGAGACAGAATGTAAAAAGAAAAAACAGGAATATAAGATTGAAAGTTCCTTCTTAGAAGCTGGGACCTAGGTTTATTGGTCCCTATAAAATAACCGCTGTCATTAACCCAGCAACGTTTCATCTTGAACTTCCTCAGGCCCTTAAGGACCAGAATGTGTTCCACAGGTCCTTACTCAAAAAGTATGTGGAACCTCGTGAGTCCTCACCTTTACCACCGCCCCCAGTAATAGTTGATGGTAATCTGGAGTTCCAGATTTTGAGGATTGTAGATTCTCATCTTTAACTTCGTTCTCTACAATACTTGGTGCACTGGAAAGGCTTTGGTCCAGAGGAGATGATGTGGGTTTCAGCGTCAGAGGTGAACGCTCCCAGATTGGTTCGCTCATTCCATACCTCTTTTCCAGAGAAACCCAGTCCTGAGTGTACGGAGGCCACTCTTAAAGGGGGGAACAGTCGCCCTGGGGTTGGTTGCAGGAGATCTCTACGTTTGGCATTACAGACATCTTCTTAGATGAGAGGCTGTCTCTTGGACCTTGCGGCTACCTCCCTCTGGTAATTAGCTCCCTGGCCTGGGTGTATATATACCTGGTGTGTCTGAGAGGGAGGTGCCTGCTATATTCATTTCTACTAGTGAAGGCTTAGCAAGAGCAGTACTTCATCCTCTCTGGAGCTTGAGGCTGAGTTTGCATTTGTCTGGAGTCGTCTAAAGCTAAGCATTCTCCCCCTGTTTGTCTACCCTTTTTGTCAATAGAGTTTAGTGGAGATCGACTAGTGCTCATCTCCTCCCACACCTAGCCTTAGCCACACGCCAGGTAAAGACAGGGCGAGGCACGCGTGCGGCGATTGCTGGAGAGGCAATATAGGGCCGGTAGTTGAGACAGGGTGACAAGACCAGACTAGGAGGTCTCCACTTCCCCCTTTCCCTCTGTGTTGCACTCTTTCCCACACCTGGCATGACACATGGTGGAGGAAACATTATACTTTGGGGGTGCTTTTCTGCAAAGGGGACAGGATGACTGCACCATATTGAAGGGATGGATGGGGTCATATATCGCTAAATTTTGGCCAACAACCTATTTTCAACAGTAACAGCATTGGAGATGGGTTGTGGCTGGGTCTTCCAGCATGACAATGACCTGAAACACACAGCCAGAGTAATTAAGAAGTGGTTCCGTAAAAAGCATTTTAAAGGTCCTGAAGTGGCCTAGCCAGTCTCCAGACCTGAACCCAATAGAAAATCTTTGGAGGGAGCTGAAACTCAATGTTGCCCAGTGATAGCCCTGAAAAACCTGAAAGATCTGGAGAAGATCTGTATGGAGGAGTGGAACAAAATCCCTGCTGCAGTGTATGCAAACCTGGTCAAGGACTACAGGAAACGTCTGACCTCTGTAATTGCAAACAAAGGTTTCTGGACCAAATATTAAGTTCTGTTCTCTATCGTATCAAATATTTTATGCAATAAAATGCTAATTAATTATGTAAAAATCATACAATGTGATTTTCTGGGGTTTTTTTTAGATTCTCTCACAGTTGAAGTGTACCTACGATAAAAATTACAATGTATCAAATACTTATGTTCCCCACTGTATGTAATGTTTCATTTTCACGGGACAACGTTATAAAATTCTGTGAAGCACCTGTGGGTTCAAGGTGCTCCCCACAGCGCTAAATTCCTTGAGGGGTGTAGCTTTCACAATTGGTCACTTGTGGGGGATTTCCACTGTTTAGGCACATCAGAGGCTCTGCAAAAGCGACATGGTGTCCGTTATCTATTGCAGCGAATTTTGCGGTCCAAAAGCCAAATGGCGCTTCTTCCCTTCCGAGCCCGGCCATGCAACCAAACAGTATTATTGCACCACATACGGGGTATCGGCGTACTCGGAATAAATTGCACAACAAATTTTGGTGTCAATTTTCCTTTTTTACCCTTGTGAAAATGAAAACATTTGGGGCCAAAGCAACATTTTTGTATGAAAAATTGTAAATTTTCACACTGCTTTAATTCCTGTGAAGCACCTAAAGGGTTCATAAACTTCTTGAAAGTGGTTTTAAGCACTTTGATGGGTGCAAGTTTAAAACGGTGTCACTTTTGGGTATTTTCTGTCATATAAGCCCCATCAAAATCACTTCAAATGTGATCCCTAAAAAAAAAAAAAAAATTGGTTTTGTAAATTTTGTTACAAAAATTGCTGATAAACTTTTAACCCTTCTATCTTCCTAACAAACAAAAATATGATTCAAAAATGATTCTGATGTAAAGTAAACATGTGGGAAATGTTATTAACTATTTTGTGTGACATAACTCTCTGGTTTAAGGGCATAAAAATTCAAAGTTTGAAAATTGTGAAATTTTCTAATTTTTTTGTGTGAAATTTTTGATATTTTCATATATAAACGCAAATCATACTGTCCTATATTTACCACTAACATGAAGTACAATACGTCACGATTAACATTCTCAGAATCACAGGTATATAGTAAAGCATTACCACAAGGTGACGCTGCTCAGAAATGAAAAATTTTACCTGGTCAGGAAGGTAAAAACAGGCTTGGGGGATAAAGAGGTTAATGAATACATGAATTCCTCTAATGCTACATATGTAAAAATATGTGAGATATTTAACTAACACTTTTGGTCAAAAGTGTATGAGCCCATTCACCAACAACAAAATGACCTCCCTGGATGGAGCCTAACTCCATTAACTGTTAACAACATTTTGCCTAATCGGCAACTAGAACCCCAAACTAAAGCCCTAAAACTTAACTTTTATTAAAGTATATTAAAGTTTATAACTCTTCGAAGGATAGTGAAATTAAAATGTTAGCATAGGTACAGGCAGCAGAGAAAGGTCGGATATTATAATCTGCAATATTGCTTTTCCACTATGTGATTATCCGACCAACTCTCATTATCATACATTCGTGGCCGCGGACCACTTATCTCATGTTCACACTGCCTATCCTGATCATAAAATATAAGGTTAAAGCCTCCCCGACATGTTTCGCCTAACTGGCGTCATCAGGGGACAGAGGCTTAATGGCACCCAAAAACGCCATTCAGAGGCTTTTATCAACTTTGTTGAGGCTTAAGGATAGGCAGTGTGAACATGAGATAAGTGGTCCGCGGCCACTAATGTATGATAATGAGAGTTGGTCGGATAATCACATAGTGGAAAAGCAATATTGCAGATTATATTATCCGACCTTTCTCTGCTGCCTGTACCTATGCTAACATTTTAATTTCACTATCCTTGAAAGAGTTATAAACTTTAATATACTTTAATAAAAGTTAAGTTTTAGGGCTTTAGTTTGGGGTTCTAGTTGCCGATTAGGCAAAATGTTGTTAATCGTATTACCCCTACGCTGTCTTTAGTCTGAACAGTGTTGGTTAACTCCATTAACTCATCTCAGTATGTAACCAGGTCTCTGGGGAAGAGATAGCTTATATTCACACAAAATTTTTGGAGGATTTTTTTTTTGAATGGCCCCACTTCAAAATCTTCCTAAAAACTACTTCAAAAACTCTTTGAAAAACCTTTGGTGCCTGATTAATAATTATTGCCTTGTGATATTTGTTGACTGCTTTTCTACCAAATTCTTAAGAATTGTGCATGAGGTTCATGAATTTTGTGCAAAAGCAAAACTGCTTTTTATTCTGTTTTTTTAAAGGCGACGGCTGATACATGCTGCCCGATCCACAGACAGCATATATCATACACTGGCTGTAGGTCTATGAAACACTGCGCCATTGACTAAGTCTACATCAAAAAATATATGCATTTAAAAAAGAAAAAAAGTTATGGCTCCTGGAACACGAGAATGAAAATACAAAAAAAAATCAAATAAAAAAATGTGTGGACATTAAGGTCAAATGAGGCTATGTTCCCGCAATGAGCTTTAATCGCGTTTTTGAAACTGAGTGTTTTCCCTGAGTCAAAAATGCAGCGTCTTTAAGTTCCAGCAAAGTGGCCGGGATTTCTAGAACTCTCCTGCTCACTGAGCTTCTTTTTAACGCTGCGTAAACTCACCCCCGGTGAGTTTTTCAAATTCGCAGCAAGTCATTGTACAGGAGGAGAGGAGGTGAGCTGTGACATCACCTATTGTGAATAATGGGTTCTGTCTTATCTGCTGTATATAGAGGTGTTATCAGTCATTGTACAGGAGGAGGGGGAGGTGAGCTGTGACATCACCTATTGTGAATGGTGGATCCTGTGTTATCTAATGTTTATAGAGGTGTTATCAGTCATTTTACAGGAGGAGGAGGTGAGCTGTGACATCACCTATTGTGAATGGTGGATCCTGTGTTATCTAATGTTTATAGAGGTGTCATCAGTCATTGTACAGGAGGAGGAGGTGAGTTGTGACATCACCTATTGTGAATGGTGGATCCTGTGTTATCTACTGTATATAGAGGTGTCATCAGTCATTGTACAGGAGGAGGAGGTGAGTTGTGACATCACCTATTGTGAATGGTGGATCCTGTGTTATCTACTGTATATAGAGGTGTTATCAGTCATTGTACAGGAGGAGGAGGTGAGGAGGAGGAGGTGAGCTGTGACATCGCCTATTGTGAATGGTGGATCCTGTGTTACCTACTGTATATAGAGGTGTTATCAGTCATTGTACAGGAGGAGGAGGAGGAGGTGAGCTGTGACATCACCTATTGTGAATAATGGGTTCTGTCTTATCTGCTGTATATAGAGGTGTTATCAGTCATTGTACAGGAGAAGGAGGTGAGCTGTGACATCAGCTATTATGAATGGTGGATTGTGTATTATCTACTGTATGTAGAGATGTCATCAGTCATTGTACAGGAGGAGGAGGAGGTGAGCTGTGACATCTATTGTGAATGGTGGATCCTGTGTTATCTACTGTATATAGAGTTGTCATCAGTCATTGTACAGAAGGAGGTGAGCTGTGACATTGGCTATTGTGAATGGTGGATCCTGTCTTATCTGCTGTATATAGAGGTGTTATCAGTCATTGTACAGGAGGAGGAGGAGGTGAGCTGTGACATCACCTATTGTGAATAATGGGTTCTGTCTTATCTACTGTATATAGAGGAGGTGTTACCTGTTAGTGACGATAATGAGACTAGAGAAAAGACTAGCAAAAGCAGGATGCGTGAGTCTAGTATTAGATGCAGTGGCCGGTGTGAATTCTTACTTTAATATAAATAGTGATATGGAAAATAAAAAAATAATTCCCTTTATAATGCCCTTTCCTAGCCATAACACAATTCCTCACTTTCCATCACGGTCTTGTAGACGTATTACATGCCTTGTAGGTGCATTACCTTCTGCATGTGCAGGTGACATGAGCGAGCGCAACAGTTTCTATAAAAGACAAATATTTCACCAGTTCCAAAAAGATCAGACGACAGACAGGATAAAACACGAGCCCAATGGAGAAAGCACGGGGCAGATTTTGCATAATTCAGACAGCTGCCGTCTGCTTTAACTGACAGGTCTAATGAAAGCCACATCCTCCGCCGCAGCCGGCCGGCACCTGGGCTCACCCTCCACAGAGGATGACAAAAAGCTGGGAATTTGTTAGTCTCGCTCCTTTCCAATTTGTTTATCTCCTCTTCGTCCTTCCTGTGTTGTGCTTGGTAGAGACACAGAATGCAAAATCCTTAATGTCATTTTCAATGACAAGCAAAAAGGTTTAAAGAAGACGTAATGGCGAAATCCCTCATTTTATAGGTTTTGCCTCAAAGAATATAAAATATCAAGAAATGGTTTCTCCAACAAATAGATGATCATGCGCTTCGTAGACATGGTGGGTTCACGAGCCCAGAGGCCGAGTCAGGGGCAATGCTTTGCACCATTATGGCCATTTACCTGTGGCGTTTTGGATCTATACACTGCAGATACAGACTACAGCTGGTATATTATATTTATATACAAACAGCATCCAGAGAATGATCCCAAGGGACGACGTACGGTAACATCATCATAACTGACCGAGCAAAAACAGAAATGCATGCCAAAAAAAAACATTTTTATGCGCGTGGTGGTAGAACCATTGTGCCATGGTCCGGGAGAAGATGAAGGGGCGCAACTAAGACCGGATCTTCACTAGAGCCCCTGATAGTAGGGTTAGATTTGAGCCCAGGTGGACCTCAGGTGCTACCCAAAGGAGGACCCCAGAGCCGCAACAGCTGAACCCCAAAAAGGCAGGAGAAGCCGGGAACTGGTTAGCAGGAGGGATACAGCTGGTAGACAGATGAGGAATCAGGCACAAGAAAACAGGACAGCCACAGGTAACAGGATCACAGGTGCTGGTTCAGACAGATCAGGAACAGGACTAGACACAAGCAGATCGGACTGGAACGGGTGGAGACGGGGCGGCAGGATCAAGTAAACGGGATGGACAGGATCAGATTCAGAGCACACAGGCAACAAGGTAGCAGGATATATACTGATAACTGAAGTTACTAAGGCACCTCCCATTTGGGGAATGTGCCTTAAATACCTAACGTCTCCCAGCCATTGGCTGGGGACATTTTTAGAAGCGCGCACGCAGCCACCCTGAGAAGCAGGGAGTGTGCACACGCCATTAGCATTCTCCCAGCAGACATAAGTGGCATGCGCAGGCCCTAGCCAGGAGAGAAACGCCAGGGGAGCACAGACGGGTAAGTGAACACGCCGGCGTCCCTGCAGGGGGGAGGAAGGGGATATGTGCAGGGGCGCCGGCGTAGTTCTGACAGCAATGAAGAAAAAAAAAGAAATGAAGGAAGGAAAGAAAAACAGAAAAAGAAAGAAGGAAGGAGGGAAGAAACTAAAAAAAAAAAGGAAGAAAGGGAACAAAGAGGAAAAGGAAAGAAACAAACAAAAAAAAAAAGATATACAGACAGGATAGCACAATTGTACAATTTCAAAATGTCCAATACTTTGTTATAAAGCGAGGCAAGCCGCTGCCAGGCCTTCTCAATGGCAGATTATCTCTCTTTCCTCAATTTAATGGAGCACTAATTACACTGCACAATTATTGGCAAGTCTGAACAGGCCTCCAATGATTCAACGATCGAGCAAAACTCTCATTTGTTTGGGTGAAATGATCTTTTGGCTTGCACAAAAAGATCATACGTTTCGGCAGCTCATTGTTTAAAGTAAACAAACCTTGTGCTGCCGAGGACAATGGCAGTCTCTGTGTACTGAATGATCTATTCCAGATCATTCAGAGCACGTCTGAAGCCAGGTCAGACTCTGTAAGCAGGCTATTAAACACCTGCTGTTGTTGGTCGACGGTAGTGTAACGCTGCACTTGGCGCAGTTCACCACGAATTACTCAAATGGTCAATGGAAAAGATCAAACTGGCTCCTATTTTGTATCTGGTTCTTTTACGCCTCTGAAATCGTATTCATTATCAACATTTTATTTTTTCAGACTTTAGGTAGATATTCTAATTAAAAAACTTATAAAAAGATCTGATTTTTTTTTTTTTTGCACTGCAATTCAAATGAATTCGACTAAGGTGCAATACCGGGCTTAGCCTCTGGACTTGAGTGGTGCTGTTTCTGGGGAAGGAACAGCAGCAGCTCATTGTTTCTGATCCGGGACCATCCCTAAAATATCTCACTATACAGTAAATTATATTTCTATATCTCTTCTCTTACTTGTTGCTTCTACAAAAATTTCAAGATTTGAAGAGATCGTCCACATCATTCCATCATAAATCACATAAATTGTGACATTTATTGCAGCATATTACATTACGCTACTCTACAAGTACACGCGAAAGCCGTAAATTGACACTGCCAAACCTAAATCTTCGTGAACACAACGTTCCGGCACGTTCTATACAAAGTGCCATCCTAGGACGCCGGGCAGCTGTTTGGAGTAAACAGGTTGCATAAAGTCCTAAAAATAAAGAACATTTCCTTCTAAAACGATAGGTGTCCGTCCGGTCTAATAAACTGGATTTTTACCACCTCCATATTTTGTATCCTGTTTTTCTTTCCTCATCTGACTATAAAATACTCAAAACATCTAAAAAAAAAAAGGAGGCAAAATATCACGAGTACAATAACCAAATAAACAATACGAGTAGAAATCACCTAAAAATCTCATCCTCTTCTGACCAAGTCTGCAGTATAAAAAGAGGATGAAAAACACAAGAATCCTTTAGGTTTTTGCGATCCTTGCAAAAATTAGGCCCCAAAAAAAAGCAAAATTCAAAATATTATTTTAGCTGTGGAGAACGTCGTTTTGCATGTGTAAGTATATTATCAGGGTTTTTTTCCCGCTGCTTGTAATTTAGGATGTGGAAGGGAACGGGCTCGGAAAGCAATCTGTCTACTTCTTTTAAGCCCGGAGTAAAGAAAAATGAAAGAGACAAAATGAGGTGAGAAAAAAAGCAAGAAAAACAAAGAAAGGAGAAAAAAGCAAATAGATGGCAAAGGCAGGTAAGGTTCTAGAGCGGAGTAGACGGTCTGAGCATGAATGGAGAGATTCTCAAGTCTCCGCAGAGAATAAATTAAAATTAAATTAAACCCTGGAGAAGGTGACGAGGACAAGTGTTTGACACCTCAGCTGGAGCATTAGCCAAGAGCTCCCGGCATCGCCTCCTGCTGCTCCTCTGCTCCATATGGATTCAGATCATCGAGGGTTAGATGTGATCAACCACAAATACCCAATGCTCTAGAACCCATGATTCAGCACACCCCAACAGTCTCTGTTTACTTGCCCCTCGCATCCACAGGACCACTGCAGCCAGTCGCTGGCATTTCATCCTGTTTTTAAGCTTTTTTTTTTTTGTTCCCAGACAATCCCATTAACGGGAATGTTCATCAAAACATGGCGTAGTGTTTAAATAATGTTTTTATTTTATATATACAGTACTTTAAATTTTTAACATTGGCCACTAGGCCAAATATTAGACTTCTACTTCCAGGTCGTCACGTGGACATAAGTAGTAATATAATAAGTCAGATCCTATTGTTATGTATAGAAGAAATATCTGAACATGCTAAAATCTGGGAAAATTTTATTGTGAAGGGAGGGGGAGGAGGTGAGCTGTGACATCATCTATTGTGAATGGTGGATCCTGTGTTATCTACTGTATATAGAGGTGTTATCAGTCATTGTACAGGAGGAGGAGGTGAGCTGTGACATCACCTATTGTGAATGGTGGATCCTGTGCTATCTATTGTATATAGAGGTGTAATCAGTCATTGTACAGGAGGAGGAGGTGAGCTGTGACATCCCGTATTGTGAATTGTGGATCCTGTGTTATCTACTGTATATAGATATGTTATCAGTCATTGTACAGGAGGAGGAGGTGAGCTGTGATATAATCTATTGTGAATGGTGGATCCTGTGTTATCTACTGTATATAGAGGAGTTATCAGTCATTGTACAGGAGGAAGAGGAGGTGAGCTGTGACATCACCTATTGTGAATGGTGGATCCTGTGTTATCTACTGTGTATAGAGGTGTTATCAGTCATTGTACAGGAGGAGGTGAGCTGTGACATCACCAATTGTGAATGGTGGATCCTCTGTTATCTACTGTATATAGAGGTGTTATCAGTCATTGTACAGGAGGAAGAGGAGGTGAGCTGTGACATCACCTATTGTGAATGGTGGATCCTGTGTTACCTATTGTATATAGAGGTGTAATCAGCCATTGTACAGGAGGAGGAGGTGAGCTGTGACATCCCGTATTGTGAATTGTGGATCCTGTGTTATCTACTGTATATAGATATGTTATCAGTCATTGTACAAGAGGAGGAGGAGGTGAGCTGTGACATCTCCCATTGTGAATGGTGGATCCTGTGTTACCTGTCACTATAATCCTATATGTAATGAGACTGCATCCATTTTAGGTCCATTTGTAATGGATCCGTTTTTACTAGAAGTGTCTCTGAAAACCTCTAGGGTTCTTGGCATGTGCAGTGGTAAAAAAAAAACAGATCCGTTAATGAATGACATAACAGGTAACCATCCATTATGACCATTTCCCATAAACTTCAATATATATAAAATAAATACAATAAAAACACAAATCTGTTTGCCATCTACGTTTTTTGCTGGACATAAAAGATGTGCAGACTACTGGGCGAATTCATCACCGCTTTTATGGCAGAAAAGTGACATAAAATGACACGGAGTTGTGCAAAATATTTAGGCGTATATTTATTATATTTGGCGTTTTCACGTGAATTCATGAAGTGATGCGCGCCTCCTAACGAGTCTGGCGCATCGTACGCCAGCGGGCACTTCATTACGACTGGTTGCCCACACTCTTGCGCACAATGCCAATCTTAAGGAATCGACCCCTGTGTGTTTCATTCTGGCTAAAAAATGGATAGCAGCTATAATGGTGGCAAATAGAAGATGTTTTATGACATTTCAAAATGAATGGGTCCCGTACGAGAACACTTTATTTACATTTTTACCATCATAAAACGGATCCATAAATAGAAATAAATACTGGACATGTGAGAATACCGAAAAGTCCCGTGTATCAGTATAAAGATCACTATTTTATTTAAAATTGCTTTAGAATTCCTTTATTCTCAATGTTCACATCACAATTGTTTTCATCATGACATACCGTCCCGTCATCCCTTGTGAGAAGGGGCAGCCACTCAGGACATCCTCTATAAAACCCATATGGACATTATCAAGGGGGCTGCTTCTACCGCACACAGGTTCACTATCTCTATAAACAGAAAAAAATCTAATGAATCAGAAAATGATTCCGGAATTGCTCCTTTTGTTAACAGAACTCTTCGTTTTTCCTATCATTTTTGGGGTTAAGACTGGCCTTCAAAAAATAATCTACTTACTGGTAATCCAGCTGCTGCGAACCCTAGCAATACACTATCAACTCTGGGAGGACCTAGCAGTGACTGCTCAATTTCCCTGCAGTGCCTCCACAGGAAAAATGTTAGAATTACACCTTTTTTTTTTTTTTTTAAATCAATGAACAGTAGATGCAATGTACAGCCTGTCACGGTTCCACCCCTCACTGTGTCAGGGATGCAGTTACTGACACCTCAGCCGTCCAATCTTGTACAGGGTCGTGCTGGAGCTGTCAGTGCGGTGATTGACAGCTCGACCATCCAATCTGGTACAGGGGCATGCAATAGCTGTCAGTTTGGTGATTGATAGTTCGGCTGTCCAATCTGAGACTGAGAGGTACTGGCTATCTTCAGGTGTTCATTATTCCAGTTGAATGCCAGGCTACTTAACTGAGCTGTTTCCCCCAGATCTCTGCCAGATGTACATTCAGCTAGTGTATGGTTTGTTCTCTGTGCCTTGAGTTCTGTTTATTGATCTTCTGTTGCCTGACCTTGGACCTCTTTCTCACCATCCGTCTGTTTAACCCCTTCTGCTCTGATCCGCTTTCCTCCTTGTATTCTGATCTATGGTACGTTACCCGACTACGCCTTTGCCTCTTCCCTCTGTTTATGACGTACCCTCCTGACTTTGACTTCGGACTCCTTGACTATCCCGTCTCAAGGCCTAGCCGTGAAAAGTGACTCAGCGTCACACAGCCCTGTTGGGTCTTGTACACCTATGATGCACTTAAGTTGGTCACCTCTATTAACACCGACCTTCCTAAACGGATGACTTTTTTTTTTTTTTTCTAAACTAGACAATCCCTTTAAGTAATTTCATCTAGTCCTATTAACACAACTAAAACAACATTTCTCCTGTGACATTCAGTTTGGCCAAGAATGTAACCTTCTCCTCTGCCTCAACGAGGTGTTAGAAAAATAGGGAACTACCAGTAAGCGTCCAATCCACCAACCACGGCCAACTCCAGGTTGTTTTGACAAACATTTAATGGTTTCATAAAGTCACCCAGCTTTGTCAGTCACTAATTTTTCCTCTCCCGAGTCATATATCCTAAATGTTATTAGTGTAATGTAAACCCCCTAATACTTCAAATCCCACCCTCTGCTTTCGTCTGAACACCAGGTCTTTGGAAAAAAAAAAAAAATCCCTTTATTAATGCCTAAACGGCCAGCAATGTCACTACCAATTTAGCTGCACAATATCCACGTTCAGCAAATGAAATATTTTTAGTAGTCTTTCTTGGCTCTCGTATAAAGCCAAAACACTGGGAGGGATGGATCAGGAATAAACTAACACAGCGCGCACTTGTTTTGGACACCAGCATTAGCCCAATATTAATGTTTTCCTTGCTTTTTTTTAGGCTGTAGCTCGTTACACCTTCTGTCACCGGGCGATGACAAATTTATACAACTCGTCCATGTCGGTCTCAGAACATTGCAAGTCGACCACATCAGTCGCTAGGAACCGACTCTGTTCTGCACAGCTTCTAATTAATTTGCCCATGTTATATTGGTTGAGGTTTTTCATGTTTCCTCGGGTACACACACATCACGTATGTTCTGGCGACTAATGAGAATTGTGCTGTTTTTCAAAATCTTTTTGGATTTTCTCCATCGTCGGAATCTAAGACTTAACAGTTCTGTTTTCCTGGTAAACTACAGGTCTGTTCCCAATGTCAGCAGGTCTTGGTAATGTTTTGAAGCTATAATTTATTGATGGGTGAGGAGTTAAGGTTGATGCCAAGTCAATGGTACGCAGGTCAACCATTTACTTAACGCAAACCACATACAGTATGCCATTATATTTGGATACAAGATAACCCTACCTCACACCTAGCTTTTAGTTTAGGCAATAAATCTTTGAAGACTATTTAAAATGAGGCAAAAAAAAAAGGCAAATCGTTTCTAATATACCAGCCTCAGATCTATCAAATTATTTTCCAAAATTTGATTTCTCCAATTTTGTCCATTACTAGAAAAGATGGCCTTTTAAGCATGAGTAATACACGAGAATACTGGTGATCATTTTTTAGACCAAGACATCAATATTGGAAAAATGGGGTCTCGCTGCCACAACTCAGTTGATGGAAGGTGTCATGGCGCTCCGAGGGTAGACATTTGAAGATGAGAGGTTCCACACTCCAGGTGAGTTTCTGCCACGAAACAAACCCTTATTCAGTAGGATTTGTAAAAGGGCTCGGTTCAAGTCAGAAACGATTAAAAAAAACTATTTGAATCTAACTGGAGTGTGGAACCTCTCATCCTTTACAGTAGGATGGTCATTTTCAAATGCCTATCCCCTAAACCATATCCACCAGTGTGGAGAAGAAGGGATCCTTCTACCTGCTGGAGGACTGTAGCGGCTGATTTTACCACAGGCGTTGATTGGTGTTGTGACATTCACCAGGGGAGGAGTCCTGAGGAGATAATTTGCATATTCCCACTGCATTTTGGGGTAAGTGAAGAGTCTCCGCAAGCTCAAAGAACACTGGATTTTGGCTGTTGGAGCTGAAAAGAGGACATCGGTAAACCAGGGGAGGAGTCCTGAGGAGATAATTTGCATATTCCCACTGCATTTTGGGGTAAGTGAAGAGTCTCCGCAAGCTCAAAGAACACTGGATTTTGGCTGTTGGAGCTGAAAAGAGGACATCGGTAAACCAGGGGAGGAGTCCTGAGGAGATAATTTGCATATTCCCACTGCATTTTGGGGTAAGTGAAGAGTCTCCGCAAGCTCAAAGAACACTGGATTTTGGCTGTTGGAGCTGAAAAGAGGACATCGGTAAACCAGGGGAGGAGTCCTGAGGAGATAATTTGCATATTCCCACTGCATTTTGGGGTAAGTGAAGAGTCTCCGCAAGCTCAAAGAACACTGGATTTTGGCTGTTGGAGCTGAAAAGAGGACATCGGTAAACCAGGGGAGGAGTCCTGAGGAGATAATTTGCATATTCCCACTGCATTTTGGGGTAAGTGAAGAGTCTCCGCAAGCTCAAAGAACACTGGATTTTGGCTGTTGGAGCTGAAAAGAGGACATCGGTAAACCGCGCGCCTGTAGGCGCGCGCCTTTTGAAGCTTTTTTTTTTAAGCTTTTTTCACTGTTTTCAGAACATTAACAATAAGAACATGGAAGAGTCCAGGAGCCATTTGGTGAGCTGCATATCCTGCTACATGTTCACAGACTTGCCAGTGGAAAAGCCAAACTTCACATGCCAGAAATGCAAGCTTGTGTCCCTATTGGAGGAAAAGTTGCGAAATCTAGAAGAGAGGTTAACTACCTTGAAAA
This sequence comes from Phyllobates terribilis, assembly GCF_046119375.1. Classification (NCBI taxonomy): domain Eukaryota; kingdom Metazoa; phylum Chordata; class Amphibia; order Anura; family Dendrobatidae; genus Phyllobates; species Phyllobates terribilis. Next base: position 62,899,810 of record NW_027362763.1, on the reverse strand, counting down.
TCATTAAGGAAGGTGAAGAGTTCTTAGACAGAGCAGAATTATCTCTTCATGATTCAGAAAGAGAAGAAATTCGAACTGCACCTGACGAAACAGAGGAATGGAAGCATGTGACCCACAGAAGCAGGAGGATCGAGAGGCAGTCAGCACCCATACTGCTCAGGAACCAGTACCAGGCTCTCACGCAGGAGAACCATGAAGAAATACAGCAAAATAAGACTTTGCCAGCAATGAATAACCTTGTAAGCCCTCAGAATCCTCCTGGATGGAAAAAGAAGAGTGTTGTGAAGAAAAAACGGAGAGTGGTGGTCATGGGGGATTCCCTGTTAAGAGGAACAGAGGTCGCTATCTGCAGACCAGACATAACCTCAAGAGAAATGTGCTGTCTTCCAGGAGCAAAAATTAAAGATGTGTCTGACAGGATATCAAGACTCTTCAGACCTACAGATCACTACCCATTCCTGCTAATACATGTGGGGACAAATGACACCGCAAGAAAGGACCTGGAAACCATCTGCAGTGACTTTGAAGACTTAGGCAAGAAAGTGAAAGAATTGGGAGCACAGGTGGTCTTCTCATCCATCCTCCCAGTGGATGGCCATGGAACAATGAGGTGGAATAAGATTCTACAGGTGAACAACTGGCTACGTCGATGGTGCCGTCAACAAGGATTTGGATTTCTGGATCATGGAATGAATTACCTATACGATGGACTACTTGCTAGAGATGGGGTGCACCTTACGAAGACTGGAAAACATGTATTTGGAAGTCGCCTTGCTACACTCATCAGAAGAGCTTTAAACTAGAACAATGTGGGAAGGGAAGCAAAAGGCCAGAAAAAGCCATACAGCTGACAAATACTATTGAGATCTCTGCTACTGGAAGTGGAAAGGAAGAACAAAGACAAAACAATTTAAATAATAAAAATATGGGAGGAAGAGAAACCAATCACAAACTAAAATGTTTTTATACAAATGCACAAAGCATGGGCAACAAACAAGGAGAATTGGAACTACTAATGCAGGAAAAGGAATATGATGTCATTGGAATCACTGAAACTTGGTGGGACGATACACATGATTGGAATAAAAGGCTAAAAGGATACAACTTATTTGCAAGTAACAGACTTGATAAACGAGGAGGAGGTGTCGCATTGTATGTTAGAAAAGCGTATATCTGCACAGAGATTGAAGCTTCAGAGACTGGGAGTTCTGTGGAAACTGTTTGGGTAAGAATACAAGGAGAGAACAACGGAAAGGACACCATTGTAGGCATTTACTACAGGCCACCTGGGCAAGCTGAAGATATGGATGAACTCTTTATGTATCAAATGACCAAGTTCTCCAAAAAATATGACGTAGTGGTCATGGGAGATTTCAACTATCCAGACATTTGTTGGGAATCTCTCTCAAGTAAAACTAACAGGTCAAGCAAATTCTTATCCTCTCTTGCTGACAACTTTATCTTCCAAAAGGTAGGGGAGAAAACAAGGGGATCTGCTACTTTGGATCTAATCCTTATAAACAGGGAGGAAATGGTTGAGGAGGTAAAGGTGGCTGGGACCCTAGGAGGCAGTGATCATGCTATTATAGAATTTTGGATAACTAGAGGAGGAAGACATGTGAAGACTCAAACTTCAAGGTTAGATTTTAGAAAGGCAGATTTTAAGAGACTCAGAAAGAGAATAGGAGGGATCCAATGGCTGGATGTCCTTAAGGACAAAAATGTCCACGAAGGATGGGAAATTTTTAAAAATGAGATTCTCAAAGCACAATCGTTAACAATCCCGAAAAGTAGGAAGAATGGGAAGCATTTAAGGAAACCAGGATGGATGAACACAGAACTTAAACACATGCTAAAAAGAAAGAAAGAAATGTTTATTAAATGGAAAGAGGGAGGCATATCTAAAGAAGATTATAATGCAGTCTGCAGATCCTGCAGGGCACGTATCAGGTTAGCTAAAGCTGACAATGAATTAAGGCTTGCAAGAGATGTCAAAAGCAATAAAAAAGGATTTTGGGGGTAAGTCAAAAGTAAAAGAAAAGTCAAAGATGCTATAGGATTTTTACAGGATGAAAATGGAGAAATGGTAAGAGAGGATGTTGAGAAGGCCGAACTTTTTAATTCCTATTTTGCATCTGTTTTCTCTCAGAAAGAAAATGTAACATCAACTGATCTTCACTGTCCTTTTAAAGGAAGAGAGGAATCAAAGTTATCTGTAAACCGAAAGATTGTGAGGGAATATTTAGCTAACATAAATGAGTTCAAGTCTCCAGGTCCAGATGAATTACACCCCAGAGTACTGAAGGAGATTGTAGAAGAAATTTTAGAACCACTCTCCATAATCTTTGAAAATTCTTGGAGAACAGGAGAAGTCCCAGAAGACTGGAGAAGAGCAAATGTTGTTCCTATCTTCAAAAAGGGGAAGAAGGTGGACCCAGGGAACTATAGGCCGGTGAGTCTGACTTCTATACCAGGAAAGATCTTTGAACAAATTATTAAACAACATGTATGTAAGTACATGGATAAGAATGAAGTGATTAACCAGAGTCAGCATGGGTTTGTAACTAACAAGTCATGTCAGACTAACTTAATTTCCTTCTATGACAGAATCACTGACTGGGTGGATCAGGGAAATGCTGTAGATATAGTATATCTTGACTTCAGCAAAGCATTTGACAAAGTATCTCACACCATCCTTATTGAAAAAATGACCAAGTATGCAATGGACCAGGCAACTGTTAGGTGGATTCATAACTGGCTTAGTGATCGGACTCAAAGGGTGGTTGTAAATGGCTTCACATCCAGCTGGATGAATGTCTCAAGTGGGGTACCACAGGGCTCCGTCCTGGGACCTGTATTGTTCAACATCTTTATCAATGATTTAGATGAAGGAATTGAGGGTAAACTGATTAAATTTGCTGATGACACAAAGCTAGGAGGGATAGCTAATACTAGAGAAGAGAGAGAGAGGATTCAAAAAGACCTAAATAAACTGGAGCAGTGGGCAGCAACCAACAGAATGGTTTTTAACAGGGAAAAATGCAAAGTACTACATCTGGGCAATAAAAATGAAAAAAGCATATACAGAATGGGAGGAATAGAGCTAAGCAACAGTACATGTGAAAAAGACTTAGGTATACTAATAGATCATAGACTAAACATGAGTCAACAGTGTGATGCAGCAGCAAAAAAGGCAAATACAATTCTGGGATGTATTAACAGAAGCATACAGTCTAGATCACGTGAAGTCATTATCGGTCTTTACTCCTCTTTGGTCAGACCTCATCTGGAATACTGTGTACAGTTTTGGGCACCACATTTTAAAAAAGACATAGACAAACTGGAGCAAGTTCAGAGAAGAGCGACCAGAATGGTGACTGGTCTGCAAACCATGTCCTATGAGGAACGGTTGCAGGATTTGGGAATGTTTAGCTTGCAAAAAAGAAGACTGAGAGGAGACTTAATAGCGGTCTACAAATATGTCAAGGGCTGTCACATTGTAGAAGGATCATCTTTATTCTCATTTGCAGAAGGAAAGACTAGAAGCAATGGGATGAAACTAAATGGGAGGAGACACAGATTAGATATTAGAAAAAACTTTTTGACAGTTAGGGTGATTAATGAGTGGAACAGGCTGCCACGAGAGGTGGTGAGTTCCCCTTCAATGGACGTCTTCAAACAGAGGCTGGACAGACATCTGTCTGAGATGATCTAGTGAATCCTGCTTTGAGCAGGGGGTTGGACCAGATGACCCAGGAGGTCCCTTCCAACTCAACCATTCTATGATTCTAACTCCATCAGGTGAGCAACATCTCCCCTCCTATCCACATTATACCACACAGTGTCATCTATGGCGCTTGTCACTTTTTTTCATTTTTATTACGCTTTGAGGAGCACTGTGGTCTCTTGTTTACCGGTTACATCACTAGCGGCGGTTTTGCCTAGCATTGCAGCTCTCTCATGGGCCACAGTACAATCACAATATAACATGTGTAACAACCATACCTGAACTCGCTCCCACTAATCTCTGCATCTGTAGCTAGACTGTGACGCAGTTTCATTGTGGATGACACGGGGCAACAAATGAGTAATTCTGTTAGGTGATTTCTGGGGCTTGTGGTGGCATTACAGCAAGGAGCTAGTAGGTTAATACCTTAACATTCCCCATCTAATTAGCTCTTTGCAATGACTTGGGTGGGCCACACTCTATTTAATTCTCCTGCAGCCTGCCAGTGTTGCCAGTTATAAATGTTACTTAACCTGGCCTACTGCTTAATTTTGCTCATGCCTCTTTGTACTTAATGTTTGTTTTTCCTAACCTCAGTTTGCATTTTGACTACCTTACCGATTTTCGATTTAGACCCTGACTTTGACTTCCTGGATTTGAACAATCTGCCAAATTACTCCACCGGTGAGAAGCTACTCCCCTGGATGTAACCCAGATGACTATGCATAAGTCTAAGTCACTATATAAGGATTAAAGGGTGAAAGCCAGGTTTTCCCCGAGAACTAAAAAGTGGAATGCTTGACTAAAGCCGATCCGTGGAAGCCCTTTTAAAAGCTACTAGCCTTTCCCAGACAGTGCACTATAACAACATGAAGTCTATATCAAGAGAAAGATAAAGTGGTTCCTCTGCGCTGCTGGTGAAAATCCACAGGACTGATCCAGGATACTCAATAAATATGTTTTCTTTTATATCTACAAGTTTCAAAGTCCACTGACTTCTTCATCAGTGGACAGTCTCCTGGATCATTTCTGTGGATTTCCACCAGAAGCGCAGAGGAACCACTTTATCTTTCCCTTGGCATTTTACGTTTTACCGGTGGATCTACAGCAGCTGATTACTTCTAAGCTTTAATATTGTTGTGTAATACACAACTTTACCAAGTGAGCAAGTTTTTTGTCGCATTTACCATTGCTCACCACCACATAAAGACCCTATTGCGGTTTCTTTGCTTTCCAGCTTTCTCTCTACAAACATGAAGTCTTTAATAGTGTAGGGATTTCATGTTTGAAAGTCCACTGACTTCTTCATCAGTGGACAGTCTCCACTGATGAAGTTGTTGCGGCAAGGTTTGAAATGTGAACACCAGTATCAGAGAAAAGTTTGTAATGCTTACAGCAGACGAAGGTCTAATCAGCTCTTCTTAGCCAGGAACTAATTGCAGATAGTGGAGAACAAACAGAAGTTTTCTGAAGAGACGACTGCCAGCTGACAGAACTGAATGGAGATTGAAAACTCCAAAGCACATGGTAACTTGAACACAAAAATTACTGAATATTCAGACACACATGGGTATCAGAGTTAGCTTTAATTACCTTGGGTGATGATGTCACGAGTTCACCGTGCAACTTGTGAAACTTGACCACAGCAAAGAGTGGCAGCCAGAGATGAAGTAAACAGGGCTTGGCCGTGATGTCAAGTCAGGCGAGTAACAGAAACTAGAAGCCATACATGGCTGGAAAAACTAGGTCAAATCTGACTAAGATAGAAAAGTATTTTAATGGATTCGCCCATGACACCAAGAAGAGCTTGCCTACTTTTAGTGCTGTAATCATAGGGCAGTGGTCTGTACCCCATGACTTTCTAGCTGAAAAATTACAACTCCCAGCACCATATATTGATAAAGTTTGGTCATACTGCCATATGTGCATAAATGCTCTAAAGTCTGCTAAACTCACATAAAAAGTTAAAGACCTCCCAGATACGACCCTAAACAAAGATCGCAAAAATTCTCTATACCAGCCTCAAGACATGTAAGGTTCAAGACAAGATGAACTAGATTTTAACTAGAGCTTTTATTTTAGCAGTAACCGAGTCTCTGTTTAGAAGAAATGTCAGATTTCATTGCAAAAACTTGAACCAAAGACATCGGAAATGCCTGGGTTTTCTGTAACTCTCCAAAAATAATCTAGTTGTAAAAGTTATTTCCCAACAAACTAGAATCTGCTCCATCAGCTTCCGGGTATAAACTTAATGCCACCACAGCCCTCTGGATATCCTTTTCCTCATGGGCCACAGTGCAATGAAAATAGAACATGAAGTCTATGTGAAGAAATAGAAGCTGTCTATGGCAGGAAAAATTAGTTAAAATCTGCTAAAAACAGACAAGTATTCATTATTCTAATAGCCTACAACCACCAAGTAGCGCTTGTCTACTTTTAGTACTGTAAACATCGGGCAGCGGTCTACAACGCATGGCCTTCCAACTACAAAACTATAACTTCCAACACTTGTGGGAACAGATGGCGAAATCCATGTTACAGACCAGTGATATAGGGGCAGCAGTCAAATTGGTAGACCATAGACTAACTCCAAAAAAATAACATATGTAGGTAGGACACCGTGTAATTTGCACAATGACGTAAATCAAAGTCAATAGAACGACTTCATATAAACGTATGAGATATCTGATGTCAAAGCCAGCTAAAAAATCCTTGTATAATTTTAGCATTGGGGCCCTCGGGCTTCAAGCTAGACAAGTTTCCAAGTTTTACACCATTGACATAAAATGGACCAGTCTCCATTTTTTTCTTTCGAAAATATATGTTGCAGAATGTTTGTCCCGTTCTTAGAATATAGACCACTGAAAATGTCAGTCTGGTATGAGCAGAGGTCCTGGAAGCAACTTACATAGTTAAGACAGAAACTATCAAGAAGGGAATTTTTGAGGTTACTTATATTTGAACAAGAGTTATAGAATAGAAGTGTTACACGAGGTTTGCCAATTTTGGTGCATCTGGCACATTAACTCTACTAGAGTGAAAATTGAAGGTTTTGGGCTGCGCTAAGTGAGAAATTATGATCCTTGATATATAGAAACGCGTTTCCACACCGGACTGGAGTCTTTCTCAAGTGCACAAACCAAATTGGCTCCGCCCGCGAACATCCCTGATTTGCCACGCAGATGTTATCTGCGTGACAGTGTGGCAAATCAGGGATGTTCGTGGGCGGAGCCAATTTTTTGGGGCGAACATGCCGGAACCCCGAACACGAATTTGAAATGCGGAACAAATTCGCTCAACACTAATCTCTACAACACAACTCCGTACCTGCATTGATTGTTACAGAGCTGAAATTTAGCAGGTGGGATGTAAAGCTGCCAGCTGTCCAACTACAAGTGGGTATCACGCATGGGCTTTGTTCTATTTAATTGTACCCAATACTGGCTGGGCATCAAATGGTTGATTCAGCAACTAAACATCCCAACAAGCACTGGAGTCATAGAATCATAGAATGGTAGAGTTGGAGGAACCTCCAGGGTCATCTGGTCCAACCCCCTGCTCAATGCAGGATTCACTAAATCACCTCAGACAGATGTCTGTCCAGCCTCTGAAGACTTCCATTGAAGGGGAACTCACCACCTCTCATGGCAGTCTGTTCCACTCATTGATCTCCTCACTGTCAAAAAGTTTTTTCTAATATCTAATCTGTGTCTCCTCCCATTTAGTTTCATCCCATTGCTTCTCGTGTTTCCATGTGCAAATGAGAATAAGGATGATCCCTCTACACTGTGACAGCCCTTCAGATATTTGTAGACAGCTATTAAGTCTCCTCTAAGCCTTCTTTTCTGCAAGCTAAACATTCCCATTCTTCGTAGGACATAGTTTGCAGTCTGCTCAGTCTTTCAAATCTGAGATCTAGCTGTAGGATATCCCTGGATAATCTCAATATAAGAAGTTGAACAGAATTCGGAAACAGCATTAATGAAAAGTAGTCAATGGGACCAAGCAGTAATACCAGTTACAGCCCATTGACAAGGGTGGCGATGTTTCCGAGAGAAGGGCATCCTTGCAGACCTTTACAAATATGCATTAAAATGAATGATCTAAAAAAAACAGCGCGCTGTACTGATCTGACCTACAAATGTCAGCTACTCTCCCGAAACTTTCTCCGCTTAATCATTTTTCTGACTAAGCACTTAAGGCTCCTTCACAATCACCTAGTGTATTTCTAGAGTTTATTTATATAATGTACGCCTGATACATTCCTACTGCACATTTGCAAAAGATGAATGTTTTTCTGACCGTGTCTGTGATTTGCTGTGACATGAACCAGCACACGGGCAAGTTCTACAAAGAGAAAGGTGGGGAGGGGAATCCCTCAGATTCCTGGATTGAGTTGCGGCACAAAGCTGTCCTGAGCTCCACTTTCAATCACCGCCGAAGGAACTGCATGTTACGTGTGGTTATAGAAATCCACACATCAATCCTTTTAGACCTGAGCCACCAGATGGTTTTCACTTTGACCCTGGCAAGCTGCATGGTTCAGCCACAACTAAAGAGGTTAGTATAAAATTACATAACAAGCTCAAGGTACTTGGCAATGGAGATGACCTATCTGGGCTTTAACATATCTAAAGAGCTTCTTAAAATATATATTATGCAAATGTAAAATGGAGTGAATCACGACTACGCGGTACCCAAGGACCATCCACCGTCAGGTGCCCATGTGACAGTCGGAGATACGTTCAATGGACCTTGAAATGAAAAACTGGTCCACATAGGAGGCCAAGGATTGTCACTTTATAAAAGCTGGTGGAGACAAGAAAGTAATGCCATGTAGGGTGCAGAAACTTTTCCCATCAAGGGAGACCCCACTTCCGTTCTGTAAATTTCAACCGTGAGTGGCAAGCTGACTGTTACCGATACCCAACAAAGGTTGAGTTTCACATTAAGCTTTTTCTTCGCGTTTGGCATATGCCCCAAAAAAAGCTTCCACCACACACGCCAAATGTTTCAATAGGCCTCATGGTACCAGAGAATGCCAAGAGAGTGTTTTTTTTGGCATGTTCGAGAATAGTAATCATTAGAATATAGATGTGTCCACCCTTACCTTCGCTGAAATTTGTTTAAAGGGATTGTCACTGTTCTATGACTTCCAGAGAAGAACTACTTCCAGAGCCAACGCAGACCTCTGGAGAGGGCTGTGCTGTCTATGCGGGGATCATGGAAGGAGAGTATGACTCCATTGGTTATTTTCAAACAATTCATGCCTAAAAACCCTTTTATGGACTCCAATTTCTCATTAAAAAAGGAAATATGAATACTCTGTTAGGAGATGTTTATGCTCTAAGTTTAGCCACCCAGTGGAGGCTTGCAGTCTGTGAAGGGTTTTGCAAGAATGTTGTGAGGATATATTGATTTTGTATTTTACAAAATTGGAGTGCTTAGCAAAATCTGAAGGAGGATCAGCATGAACACATCGGATTCCAAACAGTAAGGCTAAGTGCCCACGATGCAGAAATGCTCCAGATTTATCCTGAGCGTTTCTGCATCTCCCTGGCAGAAAAAACGCATGCGGATTGTACATGCGGATTGTGCATGCGGATTGTGCATGAGGATTGTGCATGAGGATTGTGCATGAGGATTGTGCATGCGGATTGTGCATGCGGATTGTGCATGAGGATTGTGCATGAGGATTGTACATGCGAATTGTACATGCGAATTGTACATGCGGATTGTACATGCGTTTTTCCTGCCAGGGACAAGCGGAAGTGAAGCGTTCTTCACATGCATTTCCGCAGGTTGACAAGTGCTTTCCAAGCGATTTTAGCAGCACTTGGAAAGTGCTTGACAACTTGGTCACACTATATAAATCCATGCAACCGGCATGGATTTTATATAGTGTTACCAAGTTAGTTAAAAAAAAGAATAAAAATGGTAAAAAATAATAAAAAAAAAACATTACATTCACCTTCCGATGGCCTCCGGTTTCCTTATCCGATGTCTCCGGTCTCCTCGGTGTCTCGCAGTGGTGTAAAAGGATCTTCCATGACGTAATTTAGTCATGTGACAGGTCACGCGACTGCCGTCAGTGGTCGCGTGACCCGTCACATGACTAAATGAAGTCATGGCAGGTCCTTTTAGACCATCGCGAGCTGCCGGGGAGCCAGGACGCATCGCTGAGGAGACCAGGGGCCATCAGAAGGTAAGTATAATGTATTTTTTTATTTTCTTTTTTTTTTTTTTACAGGTACCATGGTACCCGGATCTGGATGAGAGTCTCCTCTTCTCCAGACCCGGGTACCATCCGCACATTGAGTCGCTTAATATCCTCATGTGCACATGTAGTCATTCGGATATTAAGTGATTCAATGTAAGTCAATGGTGGCAAAATCGCCGCGATTCTGCAAAATAATTGGTAGTGCTGCGGATTTTTCTGCAATGATAATCAGCAGCGGAAATTTCGGCAGCATGTGCACAGCAAATGCAGATTACCATTGGGGAACATTGCAGGCCTTCTACCAAGCATTTTTTAAGCGTTTCTGTGGCGGAATTGCCGCTGCGGAAACGCTTAAACGCATAGTGGGCACACTGCCTAAGACGCAATCAAAAAAAATAAAATGGCATAAAACAGGAAACAGGGCAATAAGTAAAATAGGTAAGTACTTTGGAGTTTGATAGACAGATTGTTTCATCATTAAGACTTATGCTTCCTCTAGAAACTGCCTTACAGGAAATCTGTCCCTAGCTTTTTGTTACATAATCTGAGAGCAGCATGATGTAGAGACAGAGACCCCAATTCAAGCAATGTATCACTTACTGGGCTGCTTGTTGTAATTTTAATTAAATCACAGTTTTATTATCAGGAGATTATCACTAGAGGACTAGTAAACGTGCAGCTAAATAGTTCTCTATAATCATGAGCCCCACAAGCCCACCCCCCCTCCACACTGATTGGCAGTAATAGGTTATACAGAGCACAGCATTCAGAGTACTAGTAGATCTGCAACAGATAAAACTGTGATCTTATCAAAACTGCAGCAAGCAGCACAGTAAGTGACACATCAATGGAATCAGGGACTCTGCCCCTACATCATGCTGCTGTCTCATGGGGTAGCAAAAACCTGGTCACATACAGTACAGACCAAAAGTTTGGACACACCTTCTCATTTAAAGATTTTTATGTATTTTCCTGACTATGAAAATTGTACATTCACACTGAAGGCATCAAAACTATGAATTACCACATGTGGAATTATATACTTAACAAAAAAGTGTGAAACAACTGAAAATATGTCTTATATTCTAGGTTCTTCACAGTAGCCACCTTTTGCTTTGATGACTGCTTTGCACACTCTTGGCATTCTCTTGATGAGCTTCAAGTGGTAGTCACCGGAAATGGTCTTCCAACAATCTTGAAGGAGTTCCCAGAGATGCTCAGCACTTGTTGGCCCTTTTGCCTTCACTCTGCGGTCCAGCTCACCCCAAACCATCTAGATTGGGTTCAGGTCTGGTGACTGTGGAGGTCAGGTCATCTGGCGTAGCACCCCATCGCTCTCCTTCTTGGTCAAATAGCCTTTATGCAGCCTGGAGGTGTGTTTGGGGTCATTGTCCTGTTGAAAAATAAATGATGGTCCAACTAAACGCAAACCGGATGGAATAGCATGACGCTGCAAGATGCTGTGGTAGCCATGCTGGTTCAGTATGCCTTCAATTTTGAATAAATCCCCAACAGTGTCACCAGCAAAGCCCCCCCACACCATCACACCTCCTCCTCCATGCTTCACGGTGGGAACCAGGCATGTAGAGTCCATCCGTTCACCTTTTCTGCGTCGCACAAAGACACAGGGGTTGGAACCAAAGATCTCAAATTTGGACTCATCAGACCAAAGCACAGATTTCCACTGGTCTAATGTCTATTCCTTGTGTTCTTTAGCCCAAACAAGTCTCTTCTGTTTGTGGCCTGTCCTTAGCAGTGGTTTCCTAGCAGCTATTTTACCATGAAGGCCTGCTGCACAAAGTCTCCTCTTAACAGTTGTTGAAGAGATGTGTCTGCTGCTAGAACTCTGTGTGGCATTGACCTGGTCTCTAATCTGAGCTGCTGTTAACCTGCGATTTCTGAGGCTGGTGACTCGGATAAACTTATCCTCAGAAGCAGAGGTGACTCTTGGTCTTCCTTTCCTGGGGCGGTCCTCATGTGAGCCAGTTTCTTTGTAGCGCTTGATGGTTTTTGCAACTGCATTTGGGGACACTTTCAAAGTTTGCCCAATTTTTCGCACTGACTGAACTTCATTTCTTAAAGTAATGATGGCCACTCGTTTTTCTTTACTTAGATGCTTTTTTCTTGCCATAATACAAATTATAACAGTCTATTCAGTAGGACTATCAGCTGTGTATCCACCAGACTTCTGCACAACACAACTGATGGTCCCAACCCATTTATAAGGCAAGAAATCCCACTTATTAAACCTGACAGGGCACACCTGTGAAGTGAAGACCATTTCCGGTGACTACCTCTTGAAGGTCATCAAGAGAATGCCAAGAGTGTGCAAAGCAGTCATCAAAGCAAAAGGTGGCTACTTTGAAGAACCTAGAATATAAGACATATTTTCAGTTGTTTCACACTTTTTTGTTAAGTATATAATTCCACATGTGGTAATTCATAGTTTTGATGCCTTCAGTGTGAATGTGCAATTTTCAAAGTCATGAAAATACAGAAAAATCTTTAAATGAGAAGGTGTGTCCAAACTTTTGGTCTGTACTGTATTCCATTTTAAAGTCAAGTGTGGCTCTTTAAAGGGTTACAAAATGAAAATTTGTGCAAGTCATAGAAATAATTGAAATTATATAAGTCATCTCATAGTTATCATAGTGAATACTATAATAAGGCTAGCAGTCTATTAACTTTTATATAACCCTTAACTGCGGCTGAGACCCCTCTACTTCCTCCTCCTGCAAACAGGTAATTAAAGTTGGTCATGTGATAGATTACAAACACAAATTCCACCCCCTAAGCTTGCCTAAGAATACGGGTGGTGACAAATTTAGGGCTCTTGCCTCCCTAACTGCAAACAACTCATTTGTTCCATTAAAGTTGTGAATATTGGAGCTTTTTAATGGACATCCAGGGTCCTACAGTAATGAAAGTCATGTTTTCGGAGTCGTGACAAAGTGGAAAACATAACACATTGTCTTGCGTCACTGGGTGGTTATGGTAACACTTCCAAATTAATATCGGGCAGAGGGATGACGATATGTATGCCATGTTTCCTCTGTATGGATAGATAAAATCGTAATAGGAAATATGACAGTATTATCTCCCACCTGGGACCTCCAGGGGCGAAGACATCATAGAAGTTGCCTGATCCACCGGAGGGGAGGTATGTGGGCGTAACTTGTGTTAATAAAAGCAAATGCCAAACTATAACCTTTGTCAGTCCTGGGATATACAGTTCACTATAGTTCTGTCCGTTTCTAAAAACAGAGAGAGCTTCCCTTCATAAAAGTCAGACCAACCCTGCAATATCAGGATTAGTACATTTCTTCTATTTATCCATTTTATTTTATGTAATTGTATATACTGTATTGTTTTTTCCATGTTGTACCATCTTTGTATATTTTTATAAACACTGTCTACTTTTCGGATTAAATATATAAAATTTAACAGCTCCGTTCCTCGCGCCCCAGAAGCAATACCAGAATGCCAAGAGTGTGCAAAGCAGTCATCAAAGCAAAAGGTGGCTACTTTGAAGAAGCTAGAATATAAGACATATTTTCAGTTGTTTCACACTTTTTTGTTAAGTATATAATTCCACATGTGTTAATTCATAGTTTTGATGCCTTCAGTGTGAATGTACAATTTTCAAAGTCAGGAAAATACAGAAAAATCTTTAAATGAGAAGGTGTGTCCAAACTTTTGGTCTTTACTGTATATTTATTCTATGTGTTGGAATCGGATGTATATATATACACTATACGCTCACTGTGAGTCCCCCAATAACTAGCCTAGAAGTGAAAACCGCAGCGGCTTCATCTATCACTCGTCAGCCAATTGTGTAATGGTCCTAAATGATTGGAGGCAGTGAAGTGTTCCCTAACCTTGGTGTTCTCCTTGGCAAATTGGTACCAGCTAGAACATCTATATGATCTCTCCCTGCTGTGTTTAACTGACAGTGGATAGGTGATCATTTTATGACTTGAGACCCCATCCGATCCCAAGAATGTGTCACTGAAATATCCCGTTGGAATGGAGAGGTTTCTGTACTTATGCGTTACTGCTCCTCTCACCTTTAATGGGACTGCCAGAGAAAGGTGACCTCTGAAATGGTTTGTTGCAATAGAGCCAAGTATAAAGCCCTGTCTCGGGTAACAATGGGGGACCACTACTAGAATTTTACCTTGAAAACCTTTTATGGAGCCACACTTGACTGGGAAGCGCTTAGTTGCCCATTGATTAGAAAGTTATCACCTATCCATGGTGTCATTTTTCAATGTCAGAAATGACCCTTTAGCTAGGTTTACCGATAGACAAGGGTCTTCTAGAAAGCAGGAAAAAAATCCCAGTAACCAATCAAAATATTGTATTGTAAATGCTGAACACTATCGGGTCTTTGGGAGTTTATTTTACCTGAGATGACAGTCTCTAATAAACTGTCAGAATAGATCTTTAGATCTTGATTGGTTTACATTTAGTCCAAAATTCTTCTTTAAAGATATACCTTGTTGTCTGTGCAAACTGCCCTCGCTAAAGTAAACGGACTGTGGAGAAGAGCTGTCTGTACTCCGGAAGGCACAGTGGTTGTCTAAAAATGTATCTATGTTATTCCACATCGAGGTGACAGCTGCAGAAATTCAAGCGTTTACAGAAGGCTAACTTTATCAGGACCATCAAATATTAAAATATTGGAGTCGGAAACTCTTGGAGTGTATAGAAAGATTGCAGTATACAAGGATTCGCTGTAAGCCAATGTCTTGGTCAAGGGTCGTAACCAGAAGATTGACAGCTGATGAAGCCAGTAAGTGTTCTACTGATCGTGGGTTATATTTATGATATTTTTTTTCTTTTCAGCGGGCAAAGCAAGGAGAGAATTAAATGTTTTATTCACTGAAGAAATTGTATCCAAAAATATCTTTCCCTCTTTCTTTAAAATTTGGAACAAAATCAGAGGGGGGGGATGTGTTAGAAAAGAAGGGAAAAAAAGAGAAGCCTGAAGAAGAGCTATGGATGGCAGACGACATATAGGAAGAAATCAGATGTAAAGACGAAAGCAGTAGGTAGAACTAGAAAATGTAACAAAAAGAAAGAGGAGAAGAGGTCATTTCCGAGATATAAATAAATTGTTGAACCATGACCAGTCTTAACGTTCTGTAAAAGAAAAAAAAATGCTTAAAAGGGGTATTTTTCAGGTTATTGCTTTAGCTTTAAGATGAAAATATCTAGATTTGCAATTGACTTGCTTTTCTATGAGCTCTGGTTCTTTTGTTGTGAGAGCTTTTATACTACACAGCATACAGCTTGTTTCAAAGGAGCCAAGGTCCCAAAGCATGGCTGAGTGTGAGCTATAACTAAATTTCAGGAGAAGAGTTAACTCCTAAGATCCTAGCCACTTCTGTCCAGCCCATTGATTCCTATACAGCAGTTATCAGATCACTTCCATCTCCCTCCCCTCAGCTCAGCTGCTGACAAGCTGTTAGAAATCTTGCAAAATCACCAGCACCACAGCATTCATAGCAGTTCTTTTAATTAAGATACTCACTTTCCTAAGCCATGGGCATGTTCAAATGCACTGTTTTTATATGCAAATATAGTGATAGCACTGTACACTTCAGTACAAACCCCTGATAGATTTATAGTTCTACTGTAACATTCAGCTAACACAAGTTTTGCTGCTACAATTCTGCTATTACCCAGAACCGTCACTCAAGGAGGAGTACCTGCGCCCCACAGGCCAAAGAATAAGGAGATTCAGGGCTGTGAGGTGCTCAATTCAGTAGTTATGAATACCCCTTTAATATGGCATTATTTCAAATGTGGTAGGATTGATGGAAGAAAATAGAAAACATTGATTAGTAGGTAGATTTAGGTATAAATAGTTTGCTGATAATTGAGGCTACAGCAGAACATAAACATAAATGTTACTTGATAAATAATGGACCTTATTTTACAATTGGGGGGGGGGGCAAAAATATCAAACCTAATCTACATAAGGTCAGAAAAGATGTCCCGCATCAAAGTGAAATATGCTCACATGCAAACTGCAACGTGAACATATCAAGAAAGCAGTAATTAAGTTATGTACATCATGTTCCTTTGGAGATAAAGGGCATGTCGCCTTTTCCAAAAATAAAAATTCTTTATTTCTGATCCATTAAAGCATGTTCTGCTAGTTCATGAGACCTTCTCTGATGCATAGCTGGAGCTAACTGCGCCCTTAGTCTCTCCAAAGGAACATAAATTATACCGCCAGTCAGCAGATGAAACGGATGCCACACACAGCGCGAAATCTTCAATATATAAAGGTGGCGAGTTAAAATAATGTACATCATCAATCATGTTCGGAAGATATTTGGTGGTTTCTCTAACTGAAAAATAGTGATCGTTCTAAAAAGGTCACTAGTTTGATTCAATGGTTTCCTCCAACAACAACAAACTGGAAACTATTTAAAACGGATAGACTTTTTTTAAAGTGTAACATTTGCTGTAGAAGATTAAATGAGGCTTTATTCTAATTCTGCCATTATTTATTTAGGACATATGAATATCATAACTTGGTTCTCCCCCTGTTAAGAAGAGCTTAGGGTATCTACAGATGTGGTCTTCCTTAGCTTTATTCTTGACTAAAGATGAGAGGATTGCTTCACGCAACGATGGTCCACTGTCCAGGTCAGTGCTCTCTGATTGTGGACAGGACCCACACAAATTTCTTGAGATTTTGGGTTCCTTGGAGCGGCATTTGATTCGCCGGCATGACAATGTTTTATTTGTCCCGTCTTGCCAGCCGGGCTAATCTAAGCTGAGACTGGGATCCTGGAGGATAAGAACATTTGCAGAGTTTCTGTCCTGCCCTGGACAGTAAACCGAGGTTGAACGAAGAGATCCACTTATCTCTACTCTAGACTCAACAAACTACATCCCAAAATTCATGGTCCAAGGTGAACAACTTTGAAAAAAAACTTGTGATACTCTGTCAAAAGAGGTCTATGTAATAACTATCCATATGTAGCCACTAGTGATGATCGAAAGTTCTCGAATAACGTGTAATCCGAGCATGTTCACCACCCACTGTAAGCCACCCAATGGTTACGATGCAAGTTACAGCTTATCAAGGGTATTGCTAGTATACCGCAATGTTGTTTGGTGAGAAATGGGAGTATTTTACCAAACTTGAGCAAAAATAAAAGTAAACAGGAGCACCTCCTAACATTGAGGACCCAGGGTGGCCGTGTATTAAATGTCTCCAATTTACTTGAGTATGAGACATTTAATACTACATTTGCTGTATTGAGGAAGCTATTAATAAAATATATTACTACCTAGCAATATTCTTTTAACAAAAAAAAAAGAGCATTATTTTTTTGCAGGACCTTTCTGCTTGGCCTACATAATCATCGGTCCTAAAAACTATTAACTTTCAATGTCACAGAACACAAGACAGAAATAGAATACCAATCCATGATGTTTTGTTCCATCGGTTACAAAGCCACACGGACTTCATTTAAAAACAGTTTCCAAAATAAAGCTTCAGGACTAAATTCATCAGTCAAAAAATAAATTCATCAAATGACCACCCATCTCTAATCCCAGAATTTGTGGGATTGTCTGTTTGTTTTATTTAAAAAAAAAAAGTTAAACTTTTCTCTCTCTACAGCTTCACTGTTTTTCCCTCCAATTGCTGAGAAGTCGCCTGAATTTTAATGGTACCGATTTACTTAAGAAAAACCTCAGGCAGCCTTTTAAGTCTTTGCTTTGCCACAAGGATTTTTTTTTTGGCTTGTTTGTATTTATTTTTCTACAAAATTACCCCATTTTTCTCTCCTCGGACTTGAACGAAGTTTTCATCCCAAGAAATACAAAGATTGTTAATTTTTTCACATGGTTAATGATTATTGTCTTTGGCTCAAGTGTACATTATTTACTGTAAAATGGTTATTGGAAATATCAACAGTATTTTCTTGTTGGGTCCAAGATTTTGTGCGGATTTTTTATATATATATATGCTATATAAATGCTAAAATATATATATATATATTTTAGCATTTTTCTGGATCTCTTCGCTCAGTAATGGGAAAGGCTAACTTCACGGAATACAGATTTTACCTGTGAATTCAGCATTTTGAGAATAAATAAATAAACCAGTCCAGAGAAAAGGAAGAAGCAGATTTCTCGAAGATAAGATATAAAGTTGCTTATTTCACGTGTACTTTTAATTTAGGTAATTAACAACCACATACTTAAAAACTTTAGCTCAGTGGAATAGCTTTTTAATCCATCTCCAAGATAAGTGTCAACTACTAGATCAATAACTATCCGACTGCTGAATGGAGCCGTGGCTCAAGCAGGTCACTCACTCATTCTTCACGGGACTTCTGGAGATGCTCGCCTTTCTCCGGCAGTGTCTATCAATAAATAAGGGTCCTAGAAGTCAGACACCCATTAATCTAGTAGTTGACGCCTATTCTGTGGATATATTATAAGTATATACACATTCACATAAGCTATGCATCAGCACTAGTGAGTATGTTCGGTTAACCCTTTCGGAGAGTATGCTCGGGCGAGTACAGAGTATCTTCAGCTTACTGGGTGTGTACATGATATGTGACTGTTTCTAAATCATTCCTAACATGTATTAAAGCTGTCAAACAGTCGCAAATCATGCACACGGGAGTGATTCCAACATATCACCGAGTACGCTGAAGATACTCGGTACTCGCCCGAGCATACTCGCCGAAAGGGTTAACCGAACATACTCATCACTAATCAGCACTCATTCCAATATTGCCACACACGTAGAAAAACAAATTTGATGAACGCAGATAACATTTTCTAATCAAAGTGTGGTCTAAGGGGTAACATTTCTCCTTGTGGAAAGTGACGTGTCAAGCCCGGCATGCGAGAGTGAGGAGACTTAAAAGTAATGCATCAGATCTCATACTTTGCATTGACGAGAGGTAACACCCCGAAACATCGTGTCTGCAAATTGAGTTTGGCATTTATGACGCGCCCCCAGGGCCGTGGGGTACTTGGCAGCCGGGCCTCCGGTTGCCGGGGGATATCACGGTGGCTGGCCCGGTCCGTGGCCCAGGGCGGTCACTCAAAAAGGGAGATATTATATATATGGGGTTTTAGGGATTTTTCGTGACGCCACCTGTGGTGTCTGGTAAGGATCACCAGCGCTGCAACAGTCCTCTGAGGCAGATGATAGGGCAGCTTGAGATGGAACGGCTCGCCACAGGTGGAGCGGGCCTCAGGGCAGTGTAGATAAATGGAGGAGGTGCGCTGGGCGATGTAGTGCAGGGAGGGAAATGGCACCGGCGAAATGAAGGAGCGGAGGCAGCTCAGTGCAGTCATCCAATATTTACTCACAGTTCTTAGACAGTCCACAGGTGCAATGTACTGATGCAAGCCTCCCGGGTCGCACTGCGTTCACCAGGCAGGGGTTCAGTCCTTCCTCAGGCAGCTCGGGTGTACCTGGCAGAACCCCACTTACTTATGTACCACTCTAGACCGACTTCACGCTGGGTCTTACTCCCTGCTGCCCTGCGCTTCCCACTGTGAATCCTGTTCGGGTGCTGCGAGGTCCCCCCTGTCCATCGGAGTTGCACAGACCTGCTTGACATTACTTGGATTGGAGTGAGGTTTTGGCTTCTGGCTATAGAAGTCAGAAGCCTCCGGTTTTTCCAGCCGAGGCCTGAAGCTGCACGACTTGGCCAGGGGCCGGTCCCCTTCTTGCGGCCTAGATCCTCCTGACACTTGGCAGGTTCGGGGTCTACGGGTGCCGCCTGCACTCACCGTACTCCCCTAGGATCCTTTTTACAGAACAGAGCCTACTCCCTGCTCCCCTCCTGGACCTCAGTCCTGGACCCTTGTAGTGGAGCAGAGCTCCTACAGAGACTCTGCTCCCAGACTGTTCCTCTGAACTGTCCCTGCTCCAACTCCTCGACTGTTAAGATGTCTACCTTTTTATACATCTACTGTATGAGTGCTCCCATGAACTACTTCCTCCACCCACACCCACTACTGGTTCCCCCCACCCCAGCCAGGGTCAGGGCTCAGCAGAAAACTACATTGCGTCTTGCCCCTCCTGCTGGCCTGGGGTAGGGTAGTGTTGGATGCAGGTGTTGGGGTTCCGTGCAGCACTCCTTCCTTACCTGAGAGAAAGGGAGACACCACACCTCTGGGTGAGGTGCAGTACCTCTGTGGCGACCGAACCCTCAGGGGCGCCACATTTATCCTAAGTCATATTGTAAGGCACGTTGAGAAGTCGATATTGACTTTTAGGATCGCTGCTTCCAATAGGTGGCTCTAGAGTTCAAGTCCTCTCCCTCACTGAAGAGACAATTTGCATATTTAATTTCCCACAGGAGCATTGCATGGCCTATAAGTCTCCTCAATCTGACATGCCAGGCTGGACATGTCACTCTTCACAAGGAGAAACGTTAGCCCTTAGACCCTAGTCCAGAGCCTTTAACCTATTGCTATTTAATTCGAGATCAACATAATACTGGGGGCAGAGAGCCCAATTTCAGTGATGTGTTAGTTATTAAGCTGTGCGTTTTAGCTTCAATACAATCAGTGTTTTATCAGCAGGAGATAATCACTTCCTGATTAGGTCTAACATGCATAGCAGTCCAGCTAATCTGTGTATCCCCACCCCCCACCACTGACTGGCAGCTTGCTGACAATTTAAAACAGGAAGCTGCCAATCAGAGATGAGGGCGGGGTTAACAAATCTCAGCATTCCGACCACTGCTACATCTACAGCAGATAAAACAGGGATTCTATCAAAGCTGTACCAAACAGTCCAGTAAGTGATATATTGCTGGAATCAGGGAATTGTGACCTATATTATGCGGTTATCAGAGTATATAGCAAAAACCTGCTGACATATCCTTTGAATTTCTATCGACTTAAGTAAACATGTAGTACCACCCCCTATGGGTGACAGCTGTTAGCCATATATCAATTTGAAGCTTCAATTTGGCAAAATGAAAGTCCAAAAATCTTTTAAAATGACACATCAGTATACAGTTATATGAAAAAGTTTGGGCACCCCTATTAATCTTAAGCTTAATGTGTAACGGGTCTGGGAGGCGGAACCTCTGGGCTACTATACAAGGGAGCGGTCCTTGTAAGGGAGCGGGTGGCGACCAGGCAGGCAGTCACAGCAGGTGACCGGGACAGTCTCTGGGTGTACGGGCAGGAGGTCACGGCAAGTGATCAGGGCAGTCTCTGGAAGAACGGCCTGGAGGTCACGGCAAGTGACCGGGGCAGTCTCTGGAAGAACGGGCTGGAGGTCACGGCAAGTGACCGGGGCAGTCTCTAGGTAAAGGGTAGGTACGACCTGTGATGGCTGAACCTCCAGGTAGGCTAGCAAGGCAGATGGAGGATGTGTGCTCCCAGGTGAGCAAGCGAGAGTCTCTGGAATAGCAGGTGGTCACAGCACGTGACGGCGGAGCCTCCAGGTAGGCAAGCAGGCAGGTAGCGGAGAAGCGCTCCCAGGTGAGCGGGCAAGAGTCTCTGGAATAGCTGGTGGTCCCAGCACGTGACAGCGGAACCCCCGGGCAGGCAAGTAGGCAGGTAGTGGAGAAGCGCTCCCAGGTGAGCGGGCAAGAGTCTGGAATAGCTGGTGGTCACAGCACGTGACAGCGGAGCCTCCGGGCAGGCAAGCAGGCAGGTAGCGGAGAAGCGCTCCCAGGTGAGCGGGCAAGCTGGTCCATAGACAGACTGACCGGAGTTGTAAGGCAGACCGTCGGACCTCAGGCAAGCAGGCAGGTAGCTGATGTGCGCTCCCAGGTGAGCGGGCAAGTTGGTCCTTAGACAGACTGACCGGAGTTGTAAGGCAGACCGTCGGACCTCAGGCAGGCAGGCAGGTAACAGGAAATCAGGCAGGATTAGGACAGCAAGCTGGCAGGAATCTGGCAGGTAACTGGCAACGGGACCTGAGGGCTGAAGCAGAGTAGAACGGTGCAACAACATTGCTCGGGCACCTCCATTTTGGAGGAGGTGCCTTATATATGGTAAAGTCCTCTGGCCATTGGCCGGGGACTCCTTAGGACGGCGCGCGCGGCCCCTTTAAGAGGGAGGGAGGGCGCGCGCGCGCGCCCTAAGCACAGTGGCCGTGAAGGAGCGCGCGCTGCCAGCAGAGCGGGAGAGGGACGCCGGGCACGGAGCAGAGCGGTGAGGGGAACAGCGTCCCTGCCTAGCAGAGGGCAGGGACGCCGGCACTACAGTACCCCCCCCTTTAGGCCCCCTCTTTTTTAGGCCAGATAGAAATTTAGCTAGGATGAGAGGGGCATGGATGTTCTCCCGGGGCTCCCACGTTCTCTCCTCAGGACCAAACCCCTTCCAATCTACCAGAAAAAAGGTCTTTCCTCTTACCCTTTTGGTGACAAGAATGTTCTCTACCTCAAACTCGTCCTCAGCAGAAACCGGAGCAGGAGGCGTACCTGTAGACTTGGAAAAAGAGTTAAGCACCACGGGTTTGAGGAGAGATACATGGAAGGAGTTAGGGATCCGTAAGTTGGCCGGGAGTTTCAATTTATAGGCCACCGGGTTGATCTGACTGATGACCTCCAGAGGACCGATGAACCGAGGCCCTAACTTGTAAGAAGGTATCTTGAGTCGAACATATTTAGATGAGAGCCAGACTATCTCCTGGACGAAATTGTGGAGGATCCAGGCGTTTTTTGTCAGCGTGTCTTTTCATACGCTCGGATGACAGAAGGAGTGCGGACCGGGTACTCTCCCATATGGAGGAAAATTTGCTAACGAGAGATTCCGCAGCTGGGTTGTCCACAGAGGTGGAGACAGGAAAAGGAATCCGAGGATGCTGACCAAAGACTACAAAAAACGGGGATTTGGAGGAGGATTCGCTCTCGTGATTATTATAAGAGAACTCGGCCCATGGTAGGAGATCCACCCAGTCAGAATGGTGGGCATTAACGAAGTGCCGGAGGTAACTGGTCAGGTTCTGATTGATCCGCTCCACTTGACCATTGGACTGTGGGTGGTAAGCGGAAGAGAAGTCCAGGGTGACGTCTAGTAGTTTACAAGTGGCTCTCCAGAAACGTGAGGTGAACTGTACCCCACGATCCGACACGATGTGGAGGGGCAGGCCATGAAGACGGAAGATGTGGCGGATAAAGTCTTTAGCCAGCTCGGGTGCAGACAGAAGGCCTGGCAGGGGAATAAAGTGAGCCATCTTGGAAAAGCGGTCAGCGACCACCCAAATGACTGTACAACCGGCAGAGACGGGGAGATCAGTTATAAAGTCCATTGCTATATGCTGCCAGGGGGCAGCAGGTACAGGAAGCGGAAGGAGGCGTCCGGCTGGCAGATGTCTCGGGACTTTGTTGCGGGCGCAGGACACACAGGCAGAAACAAAGTCTATTATGTCCTTGTGCAGGGTAGGCCACCAATAGTGCCGGGCAATAAGCTGGAGGGTCTTTTTCTGACCGGCGTGGCCAGCTAGTTTAGACGAATGGCCCCAGTGTAGGATCTTCTCCCGATCAGGTACTGAAACAAACGTCTTACCGGGAGGGAGACGATTTAGACTCACGGGAGCCACCTGCATTACTCTGGCGGGATCGATGATATGTTTAGGTTCTTCCTCGAGATCGGACACCAGAAAGGATCGGGACAAGGCGTCTGCTTTGACGTTTTTGTCAGCCGGGCGAAAATGAATAACAAAATCAAAGCGAGCAAAAAACAAGGACCACCGGGCTTGGCGTGGGTTAAGTCTCTGGGCATGCTGGAGGTAAGCCAAGTTCTTGTGGTCAGTGTAAATTATTACTGGATGAAGAGCCCCCTCGAGTAGGTAACGCCACTCCTCCAACGCCAGCTTGATGGCCAATAACTCTCGGTCTCCTATGGAATAGTTGCGCTCAGAAGAGGAGAAGAGTTTGGAGAAGAAGCCACAAGTTACCATTCTCCCGGAAGATGATTTTTGAGTAAGTACCGCTCCGGCTCCAGAGGAGGAGGCGTCAACTTCCAGGAAGAACTGCTTGTTGCCGTCCGGGCGATGCAGCACCGGGGCGGAAGAGAAGGCCTGTTTTAGGGAAAGAAAGGCCTCCTCTGCTTCGAGCGGCCACTCTTTGGGATTAGTACCCTTACGGGTGAGCGCGGAAATTGGGGCAGTCCGGGAAGAGAAGTGCGGGATGAAGAGGCGGTAATAGTTGGCGAAGCCCAGGAACCGTTGAATAGCCTTCAACCCCTCTGGTCGGGGCCATTTATCGATGGCAGACAGTTTCTCAGGATCCATTTGTAGGCCGGTCTGAGAGATAATGTAGCCCAGAAACGGAAGCGAGGTCTGCTCAAAGAGGCACTTCTCATATTTAGCGTAGAGATGGTTCTGCCTGAGCCTGAGCAGGACCTGACGAACATCCCTCCGGTGAGTCTGGAGATCCGGAGAGAAGACCAAGATGTCGTCCAGGTACACCACTACGCAGGAGTAGAGAAGGTCCCGGAAGATGTCATTGACCAACTCTTGAAAGACGGCAGGAGCGTTACAGAAGCCAAAGGGCATTACCAGATATTCATAGTGGCCGTCCCGGGTGTTGAATGCCGTCTTCCATTCATCCCCCTGACGGATACGAACCAGGTTGTACGCCCCACGGAGGTCCAGTTTGGTGAAGATTCTAGCCCCCCTCAGACGATCAAATAACTCCGGAATGAGCGGAAGGGGGTACTTATTCTTCACCGTGATCTGGTTAAGGCCTCTATAGTCTATACAGGGACGGAGAGAGCCGTCCTTCTTTTTGACGAAAAAGAAGCCTGCTCCCGCCGGGGAGGTAGATTTCCGGATGAATCCCCTGGCCAGATTCTCCTCAATATATTCGGACATCGACCGGGTCTCAGCAGCGGATAATGGATAAATACGCCCGCGGGGAGGAGAAGTACCAGGTAACAGGTCGATAGGGCAGTCGTATGGTCTATGAGGTGGTAGTGTCTCTGCCTCCTTTTTATTAAAGACATCAGCATAAGACCAATAAGGAATCGGAAGTCCAGGTAGATTAGCTGGGGTAGGAGAAGGACGGACGGGATGAACGGGAACCAGACAGGTCTTATGGCAGCCCTGTCCCCAGCGAAGGACTTCTCCGGTCTGCCAGTCAAGAACGGGTGCATGTTTCTGGAGCCAAGGTAGGCCTAGCAAGAGGGCGTGAGAGAGTCCAGGCAGAACATGGAAGGAGATACTTTCAGAATGCAGCATTCCCACCTGCAGAGTAATGGATTCGGTGATGAGTTGGATGGGGCGTGGTAAGAGCCCCCCATCCACGGCAGCAACAGACAAGGGTACAGCCAGAGGTTTGGTGGGGATGCGGTATTTCTCTACCAGGGACTGTGAAATAAGATTCCCGGCTGCTCCAGAGTCCAGTTGGGCTAGTTCGAAATAACGGTTCTCCCCGTAGACGATTGAAACTGACAACAGCAGGGATGGAGAGGATTTATTCTTGTCTAGGTGGACCTCTCTGAGCGAACCTAGACACAGGCGTTTCCCGACCTCTCCGGGCAGGCACGGATCCGGTGCTCCTTACTGCCACAGTAGAAGCAGGTCCCCTCGGCACGGCGTAAGTCCTGACGGGTCTTGACCATCTTGGTCTGGTCGACCTGCATAGGCTCAGGAGGGTGTACCTGGTTAGAGACAGAAGGAGTGACGGGTTTCTGAAAAGTAGGAGCTAGACGTGGTAACCTCCTCTCACGGGTGACCTCTCTGGCACGCTCCTGGAACCGTAGGTCAATCCGGGTGGCAAGAGTTATTAAGTCATCGAGAGTGGTAGGAATGTCCCGACCGGCAAGTTCATCTTTAATACGGCCGGACAGACCCTCCCAGAAGACGGAAACCAGAGCGTCGTTATCCCAGGCCAGCTCCGAGGCAAGGGTACGGAACCGTATGGCATATTGGCCCACGGTGAGACTTTCCTGACGGAGGCGTAGCAACGATGATGCGGATGAGGTCTTCCGTCCGGGTTCGTCGAAGACTTTCCGGAAGGCCGTGAGAAAAGCAGGCAAGTTGGACACCAGGGGGTCTCCTCTCTCCCATAGAGGATTTAGCCAGGCCAGGGCCTCCCCGGTGAGATGGGACATGATGAATGCAATTTTGGCTCGGTCGGAGTTAAACTGGTGGGACAATAGTTCAAAGTGCAGGGTGCACTGATTTATGAAGCCCCGAGCCTGGGCTGAGTCGCCTCCGAAGAGAGGAGGTGCATAAAGACGAGGTCCGGGGTAGGATATCATGGTGTTAGTGGACAGCGGAGCTGCCGGATTGCGAGACATGGCACTGGCGGAGGTTGCTGGTGGAGCAGTCAGAGTGTCCAGGCGAGTATTGACATTTCGCAGGTGACCCAGGATGGACTCCTGTTGGGACCTTTGACGGGACAGTTCATGACACAGGTCCGAGAGCGAGGGAGCTTGGGTGCCACCGGGTTCCATGGCCCGAGCAAACTGTAACGGGTCTGGGAGGCGGAACCTCTGGGCTACTATACAAGGGAGCGGTCCTTGTAAGGGAGCGGGTGGCGACCAGGCAGGCAGTCACAGCAGGTGACCGGGACAGTCTCTGGGTGTACGGGCAGGAGGTCACGGCAAGTGATCAGGGCAGTCTCTGGAAGAACGGCCTGGAGGTCACGGCAAGTGACCGGGGCAGTCTCTGGAAGAACGGGCTGGAGGTCACGGCAAGTGACCGGGGCAGTCTCTAGGTAAAGGGTAGGTACGACCTGTGATGGCTGAACCTCCAGGTAGGCTAGCAAGGCAGATGGAGGATGTGTGCTCCCAGGTGAGCAAGCGAGAGTCTCTGGAATAGCAGGTGGTCACAGCACGTGACGGCGGAGCCTCCAGGTAGGCAAGCAGGCAGGTAGCGGAGAAGCGCTCCCAGGTGAGCGGGCAAGAGTCTCTGGAATAGCTGGTGGTCCCAGCACGTGACAGCGGAACCCCCGGGCAGGCAAGTAGGCAGGTAGTGGAGAAGCGCTCCCAGGTGAGCGGGCAAGAGTCTGGAATAGCTGGTGGTCACAGCACGTGACAGCGGAGCCTCCGGGCAGGCAAGCAGGCAGGTAGCGGAGAAGCGCTCCCAGGTGAGCGGGCAAGCTGGTCCATAGACAGACTGACCGGAGTTGTAAGGCAGACCGTCGGACCTCAGGCAAGCAGGCAGGTAGCTGATGTGCGCTCCCAGGTGAGCGGGCAAGTTGGTCCTTAGACTGACCGGAGTTGTAAGGCAGACCGTCGGACCTCAGGCAGGCAGGCAGGTAACAGGAAATCAGGCAGGATTAGGACAGCAAGCTGGCAGGAATCTGGCAGGTAACTGGCAACGGGACCTGAGGGCTGAAGCAGAGTAGAACGGTGCAACAACATTGCTCGGGCACCTCCATTTTGGAGAAGGTGCCTTATATATGGTAAAGTCCTCCGGCCATTGGCCGGGGACTCCTTAGGACGGCGCGCGCGGCCCCTTTAAGAGGGAGGGAGGGCGCGCGCGCGCGCCCTAAGCACAGTGGCCGGGAAGGAGCGCGCGCTGCCAGCAGAGCGGGAGAGGGACGCCGGGCACGGAGCAGAGCGGTGAGGGGAACAGCGTCCCTGCCTAGCAGAGGGCAGGGACGCCGGCACTACATAATGTTTTATAAAAATTGGTGTTTTTGCAACAGCTATTTCAGTTTGATCTATGTAATAACTGTTGGACACAGTAATGTTTCTGCCTTGAAATGAGGTTTATTGTACTAACAGAAAATGTGCAATCTGCATTCAAACAAAATTTGACAGGTGCATAAGTATGGGCACCTCACCAGAAAAGTGACATTAATATTTAGTAGATCCTCCTTTTGCAAAAATAACAGCCTCTAGTCACTTCCTGTAGCTTTTAATGAGTTCCTGGATCCTGGATGAAGGTATTTTTGACCATTCCTCTTTACAAAACAATTCCAGTTCAGTTAAGTTTGATGGTCGCCGAGCATAGACAGCCCTCTTCAAATGATCCCACAGATGTTCAATGATATTCAGGTCTGGGGACTGGGGTGGCCATTCCAGAACATTGTTATTGTTCCTCTGCATGAATGCCTGAGTAGATTTGGAGCGGTGTTTTGGATCATTGTCTTGCTGAAAGATCCATCCCCTGCGTAACTTCAACTTTATCACTGATTCTTGAACATTATTGTTAAGAATCTGCTGATACTGAGTGGAATACATGCGTCCCTCAACTTTAACGAGATTCCCGATGCCGGCATTGACCACACAGCCCCAAAGCATGATGGAACTTCCACCAAATTTTGTGTTTTTTTGCCGCCATGCATAACGCCTTTTTGTATGACCAAACAACTCAATATTGGTTTCATCAGTCCACAGGACCTTCTTCCAAAAAGAAATTGGCTTCTCCAAATGTGCTTTTGCATACCTCAGCCGACTCTGTTTGTGGCATGCTTGCAGAAACGGCTTCTTTCGCATCACTCTCCCATACAGCTTCTCCTTGTGCAAAGTGCGTTGTATAGTTGCACAGTGACACCATCTGCAGCAAGTTGATGCTGCAGCTCTCTGGAGGTGGTCTGAGGATTGTCCTTGACTGATCTCACCATTCTTCTTCTCTGCCTTTCTGATGTTTTTCTTGGCCTGCCACTTCTGGCCTTAACAAGAACTGTCCCTGTGTTCTTCCATTTCCTTATTATGTTCCTCACAGTGGAAACTGACAGGTTAAATCTCTGAGACAGCTTTTTGTATCCTTCCCCTGAACAACTATGTTGAATAATCTTTGTTTTCAGATCATTTGACAGTTGTTTTGAGGAGCCCATGATGCCACTCTTCAGAGGAGATTCAAACAGGAGAACAACTTGCAAGTGGCCACTTTAAGTAGCTTTTCTCATGATTGCATACACCTGGCTATGAAGTTCAAAGCTCAATGAGGTTACAAAGCCAAAAAAAGTGCTTTAGTAAGTCAGTAAAAAGTAGGTAGGAGTATTTAAAACAAGAAAATGATAAGGGTGCCCATACTTATGCACCTGTCAAATTTTGTTTGAATGCAGATTGCACATTTTCTGTTAGTACAATAAACCTCATTTCAAGGCAGAAACATTACTGTGTCCAACAGTTATTACATATATCAAACTGAAATAGCTGTTGCAAAAACACCAATTTTTATAAAGCATTAAGCTTAAGATTAATAGGGGTGCCCAAACTTTTTCATATAACTGTATATGTTGGACTCATTCATATAAAGACCATAAACCTTTATCTCCAGCTGTGTGGTAGGAACAGGAAAAATAATATTCTCCAAACATAGACACAGTACCGATAAGTGACCGCGGTAATTGACCGCCTGCCTGATGCAATGCAACCTCCTAGGGAAGTAACTGTCAGTGGGAGACAATAGGCCTCACATGAATGAACGCAGCTTCTGGTCGCTGCCTTCCGAAAAAACTGCAACCAATCTAAAAATACTGTCCCACAGCTGTTTAGAATTTATATATATATATTTATATATTTTTTTTTTTTTTTTTTTTTTTTTTTTTTTTTTTTTTAGACCATAGCAACACTGTTTGGTTGTTTCCAATTTTTTCAAACCACAACATAGTAAAAGTGTACTCCGTCTACTGCAAACATAAATAGCAAATGCACGCTTCAGCACTTTTAAAAGGATATGGAAATTGGCAACAAAAATGCAGCTCATGTCGAAAAATTTACGAGGGCTCTGCCATATTTCGAGAGAAATACAATCAGGTAAAAATTAGGAAGATCTCTACCAGCTGGGTGGGTGGCATTTTTTATTTATTTTTTTTATGTTTTCAGTCTCTTAATGAAAGACTCTTATTATACACTCTTCTGGCTCTTGATAAAATAGAGCCAAAGGTAACGTTCGCTTATTTTTCTTTTTACTGCAATATTGCCGCTTATGTTTAACTTCTGCAAACATCTTTCACCTTAGATATCCTCTGGAATCGAAACGTTAAGACGCTCGATTCTCGGGGACGTGTTACAGGAGCTCCGGCTAAATTAATCTCTTTTAAAGCTTTAAGGTTTTGTTCCACAAATTAGTTTTAGTATCATGTTTCGTCCCACACTCCCCGAGCAGCGTCTGTGCCGTTTACGGAGTAGTCGGAGCTTTGGCCATATGTGCACTGACGAGGCTTAGATCTCATGTCTTGGGCTGGATGTTTACATGGCTCGATCGCCCCCCTCCTTACAACTCGGAGGAACACTTTTGGTTCTGTATCTCCATAGATTTAGCACGCGCACACAAACTATCCCAGGTTCTGTGGTTACGACATCTTACCTATGTCCAGCCCTTCATCAAGGTTCTGATGTGAAGCCAATGGGAAAAGGCTTTGACTCACTTCTACTTGCCTCTCCATTCACCATCTGCCAATTTTTTTTTGCTGGGTCCTATTCAAAAATTTTATAGACTTCTAATGCTACTTCGACGCCAAGGCTCATCCTGGACCATCCTTATGCCGCGCTATGAAACCAGTTGCCAAAAAAACGTATTCCAAGAATGGCTAACAGCTCGACTTCCGAACCGGATAAATCATGACTGATGAGTTTCTTTGACATGTGAAAAAGAAAACCTGAACATCTTAACTAGAGATTATACCTCAGTTTAAAGAACACAATAACGGTGTTAAAAAAATACTAATATGTTAATGCTTTAAAATTTAAATTTATATAGAAAGAGAAACACGCTGATAGAAGAAAGATGACAGAAGAAAATTGGCACAATCCGGCCTCATCGCCAGCTCATGCAAATCTGCCCACGTGCGCAGCTCATTACAGCAGTGTCACTGTGTCTCTGAAGCCGGGTGTACGCTTCTCAGCCCCAAAGACACACTGCACCTAACCGGAAGCCATCTTCTAAACTTCCGGTTATGCGCAGTGAGGACCTCTGAAGCCATGAAGTGTACACCCGGCTTCAGAGACGCAATGACGCTGCCGGAATGAGCGGGGCGCAGATTTCCATGAATTGGCAATGAGGCCCAATTGTGCAAATTATGTTATCACCCCCACAGCTGCACTCACTATTCTGCTGGTGCAGTCACTGTGTACATACATTACATTACTGATCCTGAGTTACATCCAGTATTATACTCCAGAGCTGCACTCACTATTCTGCTGGTGCAGTCACTGTGTACATATATTACATTACTGATCCGGTACTGATCCTGAGTTACATCCTGTATTATACTCCAGAGCTGCACTCACTATTCTGCTGGTGCAGTCACTGTGTACATACATTGCATTACTGATCCTGTACTGATGCTGAGTTACATTCTGTATTATACCCCAGAGCTGCACTCACTATTCTGCTGGTGCAGTCACTGTGTACATACATTACATTACTGAACCTGAGTTACCTCCTGTATTATACCCCAGAGCTGCACTCACTATTCTGCTGGTGCGGTCACTGTGTACATACATTGCATTACTGATCCTGTACTGATCCTGAGTTACATCCAGTATTATACTCCAGAGCTGCACTCAGTATTCTGCTGGTGCAGTCACTGTGTACATACATTACATTACTGATCCTGTACTGATCCTGAGTTACATCCTGTATTATACCCCAGAGCTGCACTCACTATTCTGCTGGTGCAGTCACTGTGTACATACATTACTGGTCCTGAGTTACATCCTGTATTATACTCCAGAGCTGCACTCACTATTCTGCAGGTGCAGTCACTGTGTACATACATTACATTACTGATGCTGTACTGATCCTGAGTTACATCCTGTATTATACTCCAGAGCTGCACTCCCTATTCTGCTGGAGCAGTCACTGTGTACATACATTACATTACTGATCCTGTACTGATCCTGAGTTACATCCTGTATTATACTCCAGAGCTGCACTCACTATTCTGCTGGTGCAGTCACTGTGTACATATGTGGCACCCCAGGGGTCTGGTTACCACAGTAATAGAAATATTATGTCTGAGAGCAAGTGGGAGGTTTCTCTGGTCAGGAGCCCTAAGCATGCAACACTGCCCGCCCAGACCTGGGAGGGGAGGAATCTGCCCTTATAAACTGGGTCTGGGGCGGGATTAGGTGAGTCAGAGCCGGGAGACAGTTCCAGACACAGGGAAAGTGTCAGCAAGGAGCTCTGTAGGAGCAGGAGCGAGTGCCAGGGGCTGGAAGCTAGATAGCTCGCCCTGACTGAAAACATTAAGACCGGACACGGAGTCCGAGGCTGTGGGGACATCCAGGTCCAGCAGCAGAATAAAACCGGCAGGGGATTCCATGTCCTCTGGCCAGAGAAGCCCGGAGGCACGGTAACAAGCAAGGGACCAGCACCGCCATCGTGAAGCGGAGGCTAACAGAAGGCCCCAAGTCACCGGCCGTACGGGTGAGCACCACACGGTATACTCAGGGACGTGGGCTACTTCTACCCGCATAGAGCAAGGTAGCCAGGAAAGAGTACAGATAGACGGGGAGGCCTACAACTCCACCTGGCCAGGGGAGATCCTGCTAGCTCTCAGACTGACCAGGCCTCTACTGCTAGCCAGTACTCCCGGGAGGGTCTGCTTTATAACATCAGTAAAGACCCTGAACTGCACTGCACGGACTCTGAGTTATTCCTGCTGCGCTCGTGCACCTTCACTCCCATCATCCACACTAACTGCCCTGAGGCTATACTCCTCCCGTGGGGAGTCATCCCGTTCTTAGCTGCACACACAACACCGGCCTCAGCGGTCTGCCTTGCAGCGGCGGTCCCCACTGACCGCAATCCACGGGTGGCGTAGTCGGACTGTCATCTCACTAATAAGACTGCCACTGAATTGACCACCCTGGGCACGGACCGGGTCAGCGCCACGGAGACTACAACCCCCAGCGATCCGGGTATTCCCTGCACAACACAGGCCCAGGGGGCGCGTCACATACATTACATTACTGATCCTGAGTTACATCCTGTATTATACTCCAGAGCTGCACTCACTATTCTGCTGGTGCAGTCACTGTGTACATACATTACATCACTCAACCTGTACTGATCCTGAGTTACATCCTGTATTATACTCCAGAGCTGCACTCACTATTCTGCTGGTGCAGTCACTGTGTACATACATTACATTACTGATCCTGAGTTACATCCTGTATTATACTCCAGAGCTGCACTCACTATTCTGCTGGTGCAGTCACTGTGTACATACATTACATTACTGATCCTGTACTGATCCTGAGTTACATCCTGTATTATACTCCAGAGCTGCACTCACTATTCTGCTGGTGCAGTCACTGTGTACATACATTATTAGCCATTCTTCTAGGATACAGGACAGTTGTTTTTTTCATGCCTCGGATTTCAGTACAGACCTTTTAGTGCTGAAACTTAAGAGCAAAATAATCATGCTGAGCTAATCAGGCAAGCAAAGAATGCTGAGTGATTTTAGCTCTGAAGGCTGCAGAATTGCAAAACACAGTTTCATCTTAACAAGTCCTTTAATATTTTTTAGTGGTCTCCAACACCCATAATGTGCTACAACAAAATACTGGGATCTTCTGGAATCTTCTTCCTTAGATCCCGTTGACCGGCCTTCAAGGGAGAGGTCCATTCAGCTCAAAGGCTTTTTTGTGTTATACATGTGACAAGGAAGAGGAAAATCCATGTATGCTAAAAAATCTCTCTGTAATGAAGATACCAATAGCGTCATGAACAGGCCAATAAACACAAGATGAATAGGCACTGTATGCACAACACCCCTTTACACCCCATTAATTGGCCAACACACACATACATTTATATCCTCCCTACAGACCACGCCAGGGAATACGGCTCCCGACTCCCCACCTCTCGTCAAAATAGAAATATTTGTACAAAGTTCATAAAACAACTTTTATACCCTATAATATAAAATGCCGCGTACTATGCAATTTTGTTTTACATTCTTGGCTTATGATTTTCTCAGTCAAGGATCATAATCTGCTAGGTATGCAAATTTTATTTTTAGCTGGGTAGAGAGGAGACGATGAAACAACATGGCCGTAAAGTTCAGTGCCGGCTCTAGTTTTATTCATAAATACAGTTAACCGCAATTTTAATGATGGATATCTTATGGTTGTATATTTAACAGTGATCAATAAAGGGTCTAGTGAAGTATAAGGTGATAAACCTCATGTAAGACATGATGAAAAGACCTACAGCGGAGATTTCATCAAGTCCCAAACCAGGGACAATTAGATCTTCATTATATTTATTTAGAAGACCATCAACTCAACTTTCCCACCAGTGGTTACCACTAGGAAATACAATCAGTTACTGATCAGTAGGCGGCCAACTACTGGGAACCCCCGGACACTTCTGGCCACCCAAAATGCAAGGTACGGCAACACTAGGTTAAAGCTCCCGGCACAGTGGACATACAGGACAGCCAATGTCCAAAGAAACAAGGCTAAATGGATCTCACAGGCTCACAGGATCGATGGAGGTATCAGAAATCGGACGTCCACCAATGGAGATACTATGCCAAAACAGAAAACACAACTTGAGAAGATGGAAAGTTCCCCTGTAAATATAATTATGAGGCTGTATATTGTACATTGGTGACCACTGAGAAATTGCAGGCAGGTTAGAAAGTAGAGTTGCCGATGCAACCGTACGATGTCCGGCGAGTGTTATACATGTGACCTATTAGTTAAAAAAAGGGCCATTGCCCAATACTTGATGGGAATCATACAACTGCCTTAGCCACTCCACTTCCCAGTACAGGTGTAGATAGATCTCTATAGTCAATGTCAGATCAGGAAGGAAAGTATCACTGAGGAGTCAGATTACAGCACCATAATAAAATGTATGGGGACGAGAGGAGCAGAGTGAGAAGCAAAGTAAAATAAAGAGGCCGAGAGATAGACAGATCTGTGCTGCTGCTTTATACTAATTAGTTATTTCAAGCCCACAGCTGGATTCACAGCTACATTGTTCTGTAATGCCGTATGATGTTGTCCATGTTGTGGTTGTTACATATACAGGAGAGCAGGAATCCCTCATTTCTGTGTGTGGGGAGTCATCAGAGCTACTAGCCTCATCCTACTAGCTCAAGGACAACTGAATATTAGAGATAGTCTGGAGAGGGGAAAACTTGAAGAAATGCAAGATATAAGTCATATAATGACCATAAAAAGTATGACAACTTATTCTAAAAAGTCACCTGAAAATGAAGTTACACTTTATACACCATTAAGTCAATGCATTACAATTGCGTACCTAATATCGTGTAGGTGCCGCTTGTTTGGCCCAAAAAAAGTCTGATCTATCAAGTCAACGATTCCACAGGACCTCTGAAGGTGCCCACCATTAACTTACTTTGTAATTTGTGATACTGTAGCTATTTTGTGGGAACAAATGAGACGAGCCAGCCGTTGACCGCCACATGGGCAGCTCATGATTGTCACCAGTTCACTGGTTTTCCTTCCTTTGACCACTTTCGTTGGAACCAGGCCTGTGGAGTCGGTAAGCCAATTCTCCGACTCCGACTTCACAGCCCGGCCTCACTACTCAGCGTGTACATAAAGTGCAGCGCAGATTCATCTCAACTAAAAGCCGAGATCCTTAGATCAGGAACAGAACAGACATTTATAGGACATTCAACAATCCCAAATTCTTATGAAAAAATTAACAGCACATCCTGCATTGCACTACTGTACCCAATTTATTATATAATTTTAGGAGTCGGAGTCTGTTCATTTTATACCGACTCCAACTCCGACTCCACGACTCAGACTCCACAGCCCTGCTTGCGACTAACACCTGTATACTAGGAACATGCTGGAACTGCGCTGAAACACTTGTAATTGAAATAATGGCCTCCTGTGCCCTCTTGGCATGAGTTATTTTAAACATTTTGCTATGGTTAGATGTACAACACCAAAGCATCAAGCAAAAATTAACTACACGGCCAAAGTTAAAAATTGCGAAACTTTATTGAAATAAATATGAAAAAACAATATAAACATGATAAAAACCACCACAGATGTGAAAAATCAGTGGGTAAACCTGGACATACAAAAATATAAGCGATAATCACAGAATTAATGCAAAAAAAGGTAAGTATAAGAAGTTAAAGTGTATTCACATATAATGGTCCGTCATGTGTTTTACTTTCACTACAGATACATGTATCACATCCAGCTTGTTACCATGTACCGGGGAGGTCGTATACACTTATAATTACACATCAGTGTATATGTAGTATATACTAAAATAAAACCAACTGAAAATTATTAACCCCATAATAGGAATATATTTAGTTATTACACCCTGTATCCCCATGATAACAGCACATATATCAGTAGATGGTTAATACAACATATTAATGACAGTCCAACACTACCTAAAGTGAATATATCATATTTACCAAGGGACGTATATGTCTGAGGTCCAGGCACCCACCACACCCGACGCGCGTTTCACTAATTTTTCATGTCTGTGGTGGTTTCTATGTTTTTCTCATGTCTATATTGATATTTTATATACAGTATATTTCAATAAAGTTTCACAAGTTTTAACTTTGGCCGTGTAGTTAATTTTTGCTTGATGCTTTGGTGTTGCTGGTCTTTGGACCTATGGGATTCATTTCAATTTGTGTTTAATGTTTAGACGTAGCCAAACCTCCCAAATATTGAGACTATAGATTTAGAAGAATGCGTCTATTCGAAACATTATAGGCATATCCATGGGAAAACAAAATCAAATCCTGGCTAGTGATGAGCAAATAAATTTGCAGGACCCTTGTCCAGTGGTCTGGTCAGTATTCCATAGTTGCCGGATGGGAGCCCACCAAGCCACCTCCAACATCTGCGAATCCTCTTTTGATTAGCCAGATTGATACAAGGTCGTGTGTGTGTCCCACCACAACAATGACGTCGTACCAGGCCAGCTAATCAAAAGAGGATCTGGGGATGCCGGCAGGTAGAAGGTGGTTCGCAGGGCTCCCGTCCCATCAAGCAACCATGGAATACTAACGTGCCGCTGAGTCGCAGTCCTGGATCGATTTGCTTATCTCTAATGCTGGCCTTAGACAAGTGGTGGTCTTAAAAAAAACACAACATTTTAAAGACATCTTTACTTTATTTTTAGTTTGTCTATGTGACTTGAATCTACTTGTTCTATGTTCACAGAAGAAATGATGATCTCTGATGAAGCCAAGCCTGTGGCATCATATACTGAGCTGGAAGAAGAATTTCATGAGCCATTTTTAGTGAAGAACACAATGAATAATCATCAGTTCTGTGTCCACTGGTCCAAGCATAATAACCCAATCAATACCAGCTATTAGTAAAAATGAGGAGAATGATTATAAAACAACCTAATTGCACAATTCAGTAATGGAGCCCTGGGGTTTTCCAATCTTCTGATGCAGACTGAGCAATCTGAACATCTCCACTTTTTGTAATTGCTGACATTATATTACTCAGTGCACACTCATTACTTCTAGAAGATCGGTCCATGTCCTGGACGGTTGGATAGGATGACGGCATTTCCAATGAGTATCCCAATTTTTTATATTTAAGCAAAATGAGAATAATGGAAAAAAAACTGGTTAGTTTTATGTAAAATAATATTATATTGTCTGGGGCAAAAAGCTGCATGTGCCAAATAGTGTCCAGACGTTTGTATGTGGAGGACTCCAGTACGTTCATTTTTGCAATGTTTTCTTGGCCATTCAAACATCCATCTTTTTCACCATTTGAGCTTACGAGAATAAAATCAACCACTTTCCATTAATGCACTGCATCCGATTCTCTGCTGTTTATGGTCCGTGTGTCCATTTTTCTAATATGCAAAGAAAGAAAAAATGTTTTTCAAACTTTTTTTGCCCATTACATAGTTGAAAAAAAAACGGACAATAGATTGTACATATATATGGCATCTGAGTGTGAGCTCCTCTAGCTCCTCCGCTCCATAGAATGTCTGTGTTCCTCTAGCTCCTCCGCTCCATAGAATGTCTGTGTTCCTCTAGCTCCTCCGCTCCATAGAATGTCTGTGTTCCTCTAGCTCCTCCCCTCTATAGAAATAGAATGTCTGTGTTCCTCTAGCTCCTCCGCTCCATAGAATGTCTGTGTTCCTCTAGCTCCTCCGCTCCATAGAATGTCTGTGTTCCTCTAGCTCCTCCCCTCCATAGAATGTCTGTGTTCCTCTAGCTCCTCCGCTCCATAGAATGTCTGTGTTCCTCTAGCTCCTCCGCTCCATAGAATGTCTGTGTTCCTCTAGCTCCTCCGCTCCATAGAATGTCTGTGTTCCTCTAGCTCCTCCCCTCCATAGAATGTCTGTGTTCCTCTAGCTCCTCCGCTCCATAGAATGTCTGTGTTCCTCTAGCTCTTCCCCTCCATAGAATGTCTGTGTTCCCCTGGCTCCTCCCCTCCATAGAATGTCTGTGCTCCTGTAGCTCCTCCCCTCCATAGAATGTATGTGTTCCTCTAGCTCCTCCCCTCTATAAAATGTCTGTGTTCCTCTGGCTCCTCCCCTCCATAGAATGTCTGTGTTCCTTTAGCTCCTCCTCTCCATAGAATGTCTGTGTTCCTTTAGCTCCTCCCCTCCATAGAATGTCAGTGTTCCTGTAGCGCCTCCCCTCTATAGAATGTCCGTGTTCCTCTAGCTCCTCCCCTCCATAGAATGTTCGTGTTCCTCTAGCTCCTCCCCTCCATAGAATGTTCGTGTTCCTCTAGCTCCTCCCCTCCATAGAATGTTCGTGTTCCTCTAGCTCCTCCCCTCCATAGAATGTCTGTGTTCCTCTAGCTCCTCCCCTCCATAGAATGTCTGTGCTCCTCTAGCTCCTCCCCTCCATAGAATGTCCGTGTTCCTGTAGCTCCTCCCCTCCATAGAATGTGTCTGTCTGTCTCTAGCTCCTCCCCTCCATAGAGTGTCTGTTCCTCTAGCTCCTCCCCTCCATAGAATGTCTGTGTTCACTTAGCTCCTCCCCTCAACAGAATGTCTGTGTTCTTCTAGCTCCTGAATGAGTTGGATAATTTTGGCAAGTTTGAGCTGTAAAAAATTTGATGTCTTTGTTTTTTTAGGGATTTTGTTTGTAATCGGTCAAAGAAAAAAACAGACATTATGGGTACATAATCTTTCCTTGAAAAACATGAATAGATCACGTGTGTGAAAAACAAACTTGTGAAACTTAGACGTCAGTTTTTGTCATATGTGATCTATTCATGTTTTTATGGATAGATCAAGTATCCATTACAGGTTATCTGTATGGTTTTTTGTAGACCATCGATCCACAGAGAAAAACAGACAAATGTCTGATTTAGATCAAATTTGCAGATCAAGATTGCCCATGCAAGTCAATGGATCCATGAATAATAGTGTACAGCGCTCCAATGTTACCCGTGCTGAATCCTAGTACTGGCCATTTTTTCACAGCCTACTAAGAGAGGAGTGACTCGATTTGCAGGACACATGTCCAGTAGACATGCTAGCATCATGTGAGACCATTGAACCGCCGGCTACCTGCCATCATAGGTGGATCCTATTTTGATTAGCCGGCTGGGCCTAAAATCATTGTTGTGACGTAAAGCACAAGCGAAGTTACGCCAGATCGGCTAATCAAAATTGATGACGTCATGTAGGTGGTAGATCACAGAACTCCTATCCAGGGGCCATGGAAAACTGACCTGTTTGCTGGACCAAATCTCATCTCTACTGTCTAATGCTATGAGAAGCTTGGAAACCTTCTTTATTCTTTCGCATACTAGAAAATGGATAGAGAACTGAAAAATTTATGAAAATTAGATCCAACACCCTAATGAAAAATGGTCTTTATTTTAATTTTATACCCCAAAAAATAGCTATCTGGCTGAGGCCTAAAATCATTAGATGGGTTGTTCCCTTTCAGTAAGTGAACCTCCCCATCTACGAGCCATTATAAACAAATTGCGCTGTACTCACCTTCCCTGGGTCCACCGGTGAGTCTTCGTAGCTACTGCTTGTGGCTGGCATTGGTTATGGTAAGGACATCACATCAACAGTTCGACAGCCAATAAGTGCACTCAGCAGCTCTGAAGGAGGCGCTCTGTTTACACTGGTGGAGCCACCGAGATCACTGATTGGCTCCAGCAGTGCTACAGTGACCTCAGGACAACTAGCAGCAGAATGTCAGACACCGTAAGTATCGGCAGAGTCTTGCCAGTGGGTCCGAGAAAGGCGAGTACAGCATGGTTTGCGTCATAAAAACCTGAAGCCAGGGATCAACATTTACTTTTAAAAAAAAAGACTATTTCTATTACAAGGCAATTCTATAATATTGGTACAATGTACTTTTGTTAAGGGGACTGCAATCTGTGCATCAAAATTAACTTCATCCGGTAAAATAAAAATGCAATTTTTTTTTCACTTATATAAAAGGCCAAGAGTTTTACAAAGTTGTCCAACAGCAAAATAAGTATAATGTAAAGAATTTTATAAAGAATTATAAAATTATAATGCTTCACTGCTTGGACCTCCATTTATGATGTGTAATCTGAGGGGGAACCCTGACAGCAATTTTACTGCAGTGCCTCCACAGGAGTCATGAGGAATTACACAGTTCTCGTTGAAATTAATTGATCTTTCAATGTAAATTGTAGAAGCGCTTAGTTCTTCAAAAAGTGACTTTTTGTAGTCGCTCTTTGCACAACTCTAGTGCCCTGTTCAAGACCCTCATCTCTCAGCAAGAGCAAAACGATTTGGAGGACATCACTGGAGTAGCGGCAGAGAGCTTGTGATGGAGCAGCGGTGGTAACCGCTCAAGCCTGTTCTCTTTTACCATTTCTAGCCTGTGAAACAAAAATTTTAAACCAGAAAACTATTTTAAAAAGCTGCCAAAAAGGACATAAAATAGTGAGGAAAACTAAATTTGACTCATGAAGTGCTCTAGTTATTTTATTGTAGTTTATACATCAATAGTACACAAGAAGATACCGTATTTTTTGGATTATAACACGCACTTTTTTTCCCCCAAATTTGGGGGGAAAATGGGAATGCGTCTTACAATTTGAAGTGTAGCGGAGCGGGGTCCCAAGGTCGCTGCTGCAGGAAGCTTCTGCCTTCCGGCAGAGGCAGGAGTCGCTAGATGGCTGCAGGCCCCTTGCTTGTAGTAGGAGGTGTTCGGTGGCGCAGGGGCTCAGTCGACATTTTGTAAAAGCCGGAACCCCGCACCTTTCATATTCTTCTATGTGGTAGACTCAGGGAAAATAGCCCCCGCAGGCAGCACATGCTCAGATTGAGATCTTGGCTCCCAAGATCTCAATTGCGCATGCATCGCCTCCGGCAGCCATTTTCCTGGAGCCCACCGCATTAGAAAGTATGGAAGGTGCGGGGCTCCAGCTTTCACAAAATGTCAACGGAGCCCCAGCGCCACCGAACACCTCCTACTACAAGCAAGGGGCCTGCAGCCATTTCCTGACTCCTGCCTCTGCCGGAAGGCAGAAGCTTCCTGCAGCAGCAATCTCCCGACTCCTGCCTCCAAACACCCCGTCCTGCCTCGACCCTGTCACCTAGGACCCCGCTCCACCAACGCCTCGGCCCCCCAGGTAAGCTGATTATAACACGCACCGGTTTATAAAAAAACATTTTTTTTCTATTCTCCTCCCCAAAATTTGGGGCGCGTCTTAT
Organism: Phyllobates terribilis; assembly: GCF_046119375.1. Lineage (NCBI taxonomy): Eukaryota > Metazoa > Chordata > Amphibia > Anura > Dendrobatidae > Phyllobates > Phyllobates terribilis. Next base: position 62,858,314 of record NW_027362763.1, on the reverse strand, counting down.
AAACAAGTGTGTCTTATAATCCGCAAAATACGGTAAGTAGAGTAAACAGCTTCTTTCTTCTCCTGGATTCACCTTTAACTCTCAATTTGGGGGTAAAATCTGCATTCAGTGAAGACAGACTTTCACCATTACGGAGATAGCAGATGGTGCTTTTAACATTTTATTAGGAGTGGAAAGTGAGAAGCTAGAGGAACACAGACATTCTATGGAGGGGAGGAGCTAGAGGAACACTGACATTCAATGGAGGGGAGGAGCTAGAGGAACACTGACATTCAATGGAGGGGAGGAGCTAGAGGAACACTGACATTCAATGGAGGGGAGGAGCGAGAAACAGAGATATTCTATGGAGGGGAGGAGCTAGAGGAACACAAACATTCTATGGAGGGGAGGAGCTAGAGGAACACAAACATTCTATGGAGGGGAGGAGCTAGAGGAACACAAACATTCTATGGAGTGAAGGAGCCAGAGGAACACAGACATTCTATGGAGGGGAGGAGCTAGAGGAACACAGACATTCTATGGAGAGGAGCTAGAGGAACACAAACATTCTATGGAGGGGAGGAGCTAGAGGAACACAGACATTCTATGGAGGGGAGGAGCTAGAGGAACACAGACATTCTATGGAGGGGAGGAGCTAGAGGAACACAGACATTCTATGGAGGGGAGGAGCTAGAGGAACACAGACATTCTGCTGCACGATCTCCTCTGAAATGATAGTTCCAGTTCTCCATAGAACTTTTATGAGCACCAAGTGTCATCTCATATCGCGGTAGTAGGAAAATTTGTATTCACCAAAGACAGCTTTTACCTGGGAAATGAAAATTTTGAAAATCAAAGATCAATCCAGGAGGAGAAATAAAATAAAATGATTGTTCCTCTTTAAATACCTAATTAAAAAAAATATATATATATATTTTTTTAAAGCAGTCAAACAGGAATTACCTCGACTGGCATTTCAACATATATGTAGAGTTTTGTTTCATCGCACATGTGGATTAGACACAAGCTTGTGGGTTCGCTGTACTGAAAAGCTTTACAGAAAGTGTTCACCATTAATTCTTCCCTCAAACCCTGCACCACAGAAGCGCTCAGTCATTCAAGGTTACAACTTTGCCAAGAATCTTAAAATTAGGTGATAATAGGAGCAGTTTTGGGGATTTAAAAAAAAAAAACTTGTTATAATTACGAGATATTCCATTTTTTTTTTGCCGGTATGATTAAATGAATCATGAAGAAATATGAGAAATATGTACAGCAAAACCCTAATGATGGGCACATCAAAGAGCCACGATTTACTGCCCAAGATGGCATAGGATAAAAAAAAATATTTAATGTGCCTCCAGATGCCTACCACAGTGTAACTGCATTGCCGCGGTACGCTCATCCAGCACCAGATATTACTAAACGATTTACAACATGTACAGAGAAGCCGGGGCTTTCTGCAATTAAACAGAAGCTGCCATGTGGAGAATATTAAGAGTCCTTTTCACTCGGTAGCATCTCATGTAAAAGACTAAAAGAGTCTATTCCTCCATAGAACACAGGCTCCTTTCATGTAACATTCATTTATCTGAGGGGTGAAGAAAGATGTGTGGTCTCCACAAAGATCTTCAAAGCCGGTGTGAAAACTCAATCACCTTTAAAAGGGGTCTAGCTCACCCATGTAACACATTGCCTGGTTTTACCCCCAAAAAAACGGATGATTAGAAGAGAAAAAAAAAACTATAGCAAAGCAAAACGTATGCAGATTAAACGAAACAAGCTTAGCCGAAACTTAGCATACGTGAAACTCTAAAAAATTCTATTCTAAAAAAAAAATAAAAAAAATAAAAAAATTCTCTTCCGTTTTAGAAAATGAATTTAACCTGTGCGAAATTAATTAAATTACATCAAAACCAACTTAAAAATTGTGTTTTCGGACTTTTACCTAAATATTAAAATACAAAAGAAATTAAAAAATATATATATTGTAACTTATTTTACTTAAAGAAATTTTAAAGCAGGTCTCTTTGCAAAAAAAAAACATGAAAAAAAAATGTATATAAGGTTAAAATTGAGAAATATATACCATTACTAAGTTGGTTAATATCAGTTAAGCACAAGGGCAAATTAGGCAAATTTGTGGAGAAATTGGCCAAAATTAGTATGTCTAATTTAACGGATTTTCATCGATCAAAATGAAATGCTTGTTTTTTTTATTTGTTAAATCAGATGTAAGGTTCCTCCTACAAACCTTTTTTTTTTTTAAATGGAGAGAAATTAAATAAAGAAAATTACATTAAAAGAAAAAACTAAAATTTTCGTAGCAGTTAATGTCTCAAATTAATCTAAACTGTTCAAGGGTGGTTTGGTAAATGTGCAACTAACAAACAGTATTTAATAAAATTCCATTTGAAACATTTACTTTCATAATATATATATAAAAATTCTATATATATTTTTATATATATATTTATTTATGTATTCTTAACCTTTTCATATTTTACTAGTTTTCTTGTAGGATTACCACAATCTAAGAAATATCTTATAAAAAAAGTTAAAAAAAAATTTTTTTAAAAAAAGGTATGATGAAAAACAGACTAATACAGTATCCTGGATTGTATCGTTACAGAGCACTTTCAAGCTAATTACTATAGCATGCTTATCGAGAGTAACCTGAGGGTTTAGCCTTTGAAAGACAGACAAATTACATGCAGCCCTTCCTTGTCAGTGACTGCTTGGGAGAGCCCTGCAGCTCGGAAGAAAATCATGTAACAAGAGCAAATAATTAAGTACGTCTTGTACGGTCTACTGTACAAATGACAGAACACATGTTCATCAGTAAGAATCCGGTGGCTGGACGGATTACCATTCAGGAGAATCCATCACTTTGCCATGTTTATCTGGGGATGAACACACACTCACTCCCCGATGTTACATGATCTTCTTGAGTAGACATTGTTTAAGTGTCTAGTTCCCGGTAGACATTGGCTTGATTGAATAATGCAGCGTTTTATCCCCTTGAGTTTTCTAATATTCCCATTAGTCCTCTTAAATCCAAGCTAAATATACTCAACGTAACCAATCTTTCCATGTCGCTCGCACCTGAAAAACCACTAATTATTTTTCTTACTCCGAGCTGTTCTTTGGTAAGACTTGTAGGCCTCTCAAGGGCCGGAGGAGTTAGCTATGAATCAGTAAGACTAACAATCCTGGATCTTCCATGGCAGGAGGACTTAATTATGGGTTTGAAAAGGATGAGTTATGGGAAATGCAAAAAATAATAAAAAAAAACTCAAAAGCAATGTCATTGTAGTGAAAAAATATATATATATATATATGAATAAAAAAATAGATGTATAAATACTCTTGATTATATTCTTGAAAAAAAAAAGGACTTCTCGTAAGCTACATGGGACTTTTCAAATGTGTAAGTATTTCATTTGGGTGGACTAACAACTCAATGGAATTAAGACTTACATTGTAATTCCTCCCACTTTTTTGTGGTTCAACAATTAGGGTTATGTTCAAACTATGTCTATTTTTGGCGGTCAAAAACGTCAAGTTTTTCAAGAGGAAACCACTTCAGTTAATCTCAGATTTTTTTTTATTCTGAAGTCCTTTGTTAACATTTCTTGAAGTGTTCAGATAATGTTTTTCCTTGGTGTTTTCTGGAAACTTTATTTTTTTTTTAAAAAAAATTGTGGGTAATTTTCTAACGTTTTTTGGACTTTTGAAGCAAAATCACAAAACGCTCAAAAAGACGTCCAGTCATTTTCTGTTTTTCTTTAACCTTCCAATTGACATATTATAATGTAAAGCGTGCCATCCTAGTGAAATTATTATTTATTATGCTTACTTATATAGTGCCATCATATTCCACAGCGCTGTCCAGACACCATCACTCTCCTCATTGGGGCTCACAATCTACGATCCCTATCAGTTTTTGGAGTGTGAGAGGAAACCAGAGTATCCAGAGAAGACCCACACAAACATGGGGAGAACATACAAACTCAGACATGTCGCTTGTTTTATAAGCTTAGCGTTTTTGAAAGACTGAAGTGTATAAAAGATGCTCAAAAGCCTGAAAATATTAACAGCAAGTGTTTTTTCCATATAAATAAGAACATTTTTAAGTGTTTTGTGAGCACTTTTCTGACATTTTTAGGAGCAGAACCGCTCAAAAAAACACCCAAAAAAAATGTAGCGTGAACACACTCTTACTCCTACATCTTCTCCCTTACACATCTATAATTGATAAGAAACTTGACTTTGGTAAAGGTCTCAATTTTCTCGAGAAATATTCACAAATATCAGAACGTGCAAACAAAGATCTACACAGGATGGATTTCAAAAGACACATATTTTAGACCTCGCAAATTATGCTTTTGAGAGATTTTGGCGACATCTTGGGATATGTTGAGCCAAGAACAAAGGTAAGGAATGACATCTGTATAAAAGTTGAGCGCTCAAAAACTTACAGCTGCATGAATGATTTTATGTTCCCATTAGCAAAGGGTCTGTCGAAAAAAAAGGAACCTGTTCAACTTGAATGTATGTTTAGGGTTGAACTATCCTACCAGAAGATCCACTAGTGGATTCAATCTCTCGCGCAACAATCCATGTACAACAACTGCAACTACATAAAGTTTGTAAACCGAGTAATACCGGCAGGTGTGGTAATTCTTTTCTCCAATTGGCTTCCTGTAACATTGAACCACGGATGTCTTCCAGACAATGAAAATTAAAATTCCGATCTCCACTAAGGTCAGGTAGAAATGGAAATTATTAATGTGCATCCAGATTGCTGGAAAGAGAACCCTTGACTGGCACAGTTCTTCTCCTTAAGCACAAAAAAACATTTTATTTTCTGAAAGCCTATGCAAGCCTCAAGCAATACTTCTAAACTCCACCTCCGAGTGTCATACGATAATGATACTTTAAAGTCAAAAAATCTTTTGCACCTTGAAACTCAGAAGAAATGGAAAAATGGACATTTAGGACGATGAGGGAGATCCACATAGGATAATGACTTTTCGCAATAGTAGCTTCAAAAAAAGACTCAATCTGAACGAACCATTTTAAAACTTCCAATAATATGCGGATTTCAAAATGCATGGTTTGTCCTGTCAAAAAACTGCACTTTTTTTTTTTATCAATGATTATGGGCTCCAAGCTGCATATTTCTACATGGGCTTCGGATTCACTACATGACAGGCTATCCTGCTCCAGGCAGAGTCAAATTCTACAAAAATTCCGCAAAGTTGAGCAGGTCTTTTTTTCCTTTTTCATAAGTGTCTTTTTATTTTTTTCTCGGATTATCTAAAGTTATTTCTTTCACATAAACATATTCTCAAAAAAAAAAGCAAACACTAAGCAAAGCACATCACTACTAAGAGTAAAAAAAAAGCAAACACTAAGCAAAGCACATCACTACTAAGAGTAAAAAAAAAAAGCAAACACTAAGCAAAGCACATCACTACTAAGAGTAAAAAAAAAGCAAACACTAAGCAAAGCACATCACTACTAAGAGTAAAAAAAAAGCAAACACTAAGCAAAGCACATCACTACTAAGAGTAAAAAAAAAAGCAAACACTAAGCAAAGCACATCACTACTAAGAGTAAAAAAAAAGCAAACACTAAGCAAAGCACATCACTACTAAGAGTAAAAAAAAAGCAAACACTAAGCAAAGCACATCACTACTAAGAGTAAAAAAAAAGCAAACACTAAGCAAAGCACATCACTACTAAGAGTAAAAAAAAAGCAAACACTAAGCAAAGCACATCACTACTAAGAGTAAAAAAAAGCAAACACTAAGCAAAGCACATCACTACTAAGAGTAAAAAAAAAGCAAACACTAAGCAAAGCACATCACTACTAAGAGTAAAAAAAAGCAAACACTAAGCAAAGCACATCACTACTAAGAGTAAAAAAAAGCAAACACTAAGCAAAGCACATCACTACTAAGAGTAAAAAAAAGCAAACACTTAGCAAAGCACATCACTACTAAGAGTAAAAAAAAAAGCAAACACTAAGCAAAGCACAACACTACTAGAGAGATACAAAAAAAGCACCTAACACTAAGCAAAGCACAACACTACTACGAGTAAAAAAAAAGCAAACACTAACACTAAGCAAAGCACATCACTACTAAGAGTAAAAAAAAAAAGCAAACACTAAGCAAAGCACATCACTACTAAGAGTAAAAAAAAAAGCAAACACTAAGCAAAGCACTCACTACTAAGAGTAAAAAAAAGCAAACACTAAGCAAAGCACATCACTACTAAGAGTAAAAAAAAAAGCAAACCACTAAGCAAAGCACATCACTACTAAGAGTAAAAAAAAAGCAAACACTAAGCAACAAAGCACATCCACTACTAAGAGTAAAAAAAAAAGCAAACACTAAGCAAAGCACATCACTACTAAGAGTAAAAAAAAAGCAAACACTAAGCAAAGCACATCACTACTAAGAGTAAAAAAAGCAAACACTAATCAAAGCACATCACTACTAAGAGTAAAAAAAAAAGCAAACACTAAGCAAAGCACATCACTACTAAGAGTAAAAAAAAAAGCAAACACTAAGCAAAGCACATCAACTACTAAGAGTAAAAAAAAGCAAACACTAAGCAAAGCACATCACTACTAAGAGTAAAAAAAAAGCAAACACTAAGCAAAGCACATCACTACTAAGAGTAAAAAAAAAGCAACACTAAGCAAAGCACATCACTACTAAGAGTAAAAAAAAAGCAAACACTAAGCAAAGCACATCACTACTAAGAGTAAAAAAAAAAGCAAACACTAAGCAAAGCACATCAACTACTAAGAGTAAAAAAAAAGCAAACACTAAGCAAAGCACATCACTACTAAGAGTAAAAAAAAAGCAAACACTAAGCAAAGCACATCACTACTAAGAGTAAAAAAAAGTAAACACTAAGCAAAGCACATCACTACTAAGAGTAAAAAAAAAAGCAAACACTAAGCAAAGCACATCACTACTAAGAGTAAAAAAAAAGCAAACACTAAGCAAAGCACATCACTACTAAGAGTAAAAAAAAGCAAACACTAAAGCAAAGCACATCACACTAGAGTAAAAAAAAAAGCAAACACTAAGCAAAGCACATCACTACTAAGAGTAAAAAAAAAGCAAACACTAAGCAAAGCACATCACTACTAAGAGTAAAAAAAAAGCAAACACTAAGCAAAGCACATCACTACTAAGAGTAAAAAAAGTAAACACTAATCAAAGCACATCACTACTAAGAGTAAAAAAAAGCAAACACTAAGCAAAGCACATCACTACTAAGAGTAAAAAAAAAAGCAAACACTAAGCAAAAGCACATCACTACTAAGAGTAAAAAAAAGCAAACACTAAGCAAAGCACATCACTACTAAGAGTAAAAAAAAAGCAAACACTAAGCAAAGCACATCACTACTAAGAGTAAAAAAAAGCAAACACTAAGCAAAGCACATCACTACTAAGAGTAAAAAAAAAAGCAAACACTAAGCAAAGCACATCACTACTAAGAGTAAAAAAAAAAGCAAACACTAAGCAAAGCACATCACTACTAAGAGTAAAAAAAAAGCAAACACTAAGCAAAGCACATCACTACTAAGAGTAAAAAAAAACAAACACTAAGCAAAGCACATCACTACTAAGAGTAAAAAAAAAGCAAACACTAAGCAAAGCACATCACTACTAAGAGTAAAAAAAGTAAACACTAATCAAAGCACATCACTACTAAGAGTAAAAAAAAAAGCAAACACTAAGCAAAGCACATCACTACTAAGAGTAAAAAAAAAAGCAAACACTAAGCAAAGCACATCACTACTAAGAGTAAAAAAAAGCAAACACTAAGCAAAGCACATCACTACTAAGAGTAAAAAAAAAAGCAAACACTAAGCAAAGCACATCACTACTAAGAGTAAAAAAAAGCAAACACTAAGCAAAGCACATCACTACTAAGTAAAAAAAAAGCAAACACTAAGCAAAGCACATCACTACTAAGAGTAAAAAAAAAGCAAACACTAAGCAAAGCACATCACTACTAAGAGTAAAAAAAAAGCAAACACTAAGCAAAGCACATCACTACTAAGAGTAAAAAAAAAAGCAAACACTAAGCAAAGCACATCACTACTAAGAGTAAAAAAAAAGCAAACACTAAGCAAAGCACATCACTACTAAGAGTAAAAAAAAAGCAAACACTAAGCAAAGCACATCACTACTAAGAGTAAAAAAAAAGAAAACACTAAGCAAAGCACATCACTACTAAGAGTAAAAAAAAAAAGCAAACACTAAGCAAAGCACATCACTACTAAGAGTAAAAAAAAAGCAACACTAAGCAAAGCACATCACTACTAAGAGTAAAAAAAAAAAGCAAACACTAAGCAAAGCACATCACTACTAAGAGTAAAAAAAAAGCAAACACTAAGCAAAGCACATCACTACTAAGAGTAAAAAAAAGAAACACTAAGCAAAGCACATCACTACTAAGAGTAAAAAAAAAAAGCAAACACTAAGCAAAGCACATCACTACTAAGAGTAAAAAAAAAAGCAAACACTAAGCAAAGCACATCACTACTAAGAGTAAAAAAAAAAGCAAACACTAAGCAAAGCACATCACTACTAAGAGTAAAAAAAAAGCAAACACTAAGCAAAGCACATCACTACTAAGAGTAAAAAAAAAAAGCAAACACTAAGCAAAGCACATCACTACTAAGAGTAAAAAAAAAGCAAACACTAAGCAAAGCACATCACTACTAAGAGTAAAAAAAAAGCAAACACTAAGCAAAGCACATCACTACTAAAATAATCAACTTATTTCCATCTGTTGGAGACAGACTACAGAACAGAAAATTGTAGGTTTTACCAACAAAAAAATAAACTATTTGAATGTAGTACAGATTACAGAAAGGCCTCATATAATATTTGTGTGCCAGAGTTATAAGATATCATTTAGGACATAATATTATAAAAAAGGACAGTATAAAAGATCTCATTTACACCCAGGAATACCATTGAAAAATTATATCAGAAATTAATCATGTCATTTTCTAAAATAAGTATCGTTCCAAGTAAAAGTCAACTCAAAAGACAATTTTTTTTGGGATACTATTGATATTATGTCATAAGGGCAGTCTTGTTTTCATCAGACTACCAGTTTTAGGTATACTAAGCATATGAACATTATTGCTCGGGACTCTTCTCCAGTAACCCCAACAGAGAGGTACTAGCAACTCTTGTTCTGATGGACTCAAACATGACCATTTGCTGGGGGTGCTGGAACATGACCCAGTGTGATCAGCGGATAGCTCAGGCAACATTCTGAAAGAAGTCTATAAAGAGACACTTTGGACAATCCTTTTTATATCTAAATGGTCATTGGTTTCTCATAAGACGTCCCTTCTTGCATTTTCTGTCATGGAACCTGGTAGAAAATAGAATCTCCTGCAGCTCCACCACAAGAAAAACTAAACGAGTACTTCTATCTCAGAAAAAAATGGTAGATCACTTGGACATACCAACACTTCATGATTGGTGGAGATCTACACTTTGGGCTTTCACCAATCCTGAAAATGAAGGTAGCAGGGCCCATCCATCGTTGAGGCACCTTCATAGTGGCAGCCCAGGGACATGCTGTAAAGTGGAGCTGGAAAGCTTTGTGGCTGGAGGAGCCACTGCAAAGGAAAAGACAGGGACCACCATGCTGAATCAGCGATTCTTCAACCTAAAAAAAGGTCACAGTGGTCGGACCTTCACTGAACGTAGAGTGATATCCAAGCAATGAGATGGAAAACACCCTTGAAACAATAAGTGATAAGCACTTAAATGAAAGTTACGTCCACGAAATGAAAAAAAAATAATCGAATGAGTCCTCCGGAGAGGGGGACAGTCTTAGTTAGATGTATATGTTTTCTACTTTAGACACACATCTAAGACCCAAGTGAAATCCGTAGAGGACATACATTTTGTCACATTGCATGTCCTCCACAGCTAATATATCCAGGAGCCTATGTTCATGGAGAATCCTTGTCTGCAGCAATAAGAGTCTATTACCATGGGCAAATCTTTCAGAAGCTTCAATGTGTCCTCAAGTGCACTGTGATTCTTTATAAAGAGTCCGGAGGGAACTGAAGACTGAACATTTATGATCTACGGATTCCGGTGGCTATCACCACAGAACATCGCAATAAATTAACTAACAAGTATGCCAACTTTCGGAGTTTGAAATCTGGGAACCGGTATATTATTTTGTGTATACATTTTAAAATAGTGAACAATATATAGGGTTTTTTATATTATTATGTTCTCACTTTGACATAATTCAAAAGACACTGTATATCCTCCTGGAGTAAGCCTTGAAACTCCTCTGGTATCCAATTTTAGAGATAAAGAGGTTGTACATCTCATACATACATGTGGATATGCCATAAAATGGAATAGATTTGGGTCAATCAGCTACACGTGACCATACTCAGCAATTTTCAAAACTCCTGGAAACAGCAGAGCATCCATAGCCACCGCATAATTGACGGTGTGCAACAGGACTTTGTTCTTGTGATAGATGCAGGTCCCAGTAATGAGACCTTCATTTATCAAACATTAGTCAATACTGAGATATGATATAAATGTATGAGTTGGGAAAACTCATTTAAACTGTCACTTGTCTTTTCAGAATAAGTCTTGTGGAGGAATAACACTTTCCAGCCATTATATGTATTGCATTTTGCATTTTTCGAAAGTTTTCCCCTTTGCAAATTCTCCCTAATTTTCTGAGCTAGTGGGTAGAGACTACCTGATGATGTCTCTCATACACAGAGAAATGAGTGATTACGGCTACCTTGTCTCTATGCAGAAAATATTCAGAAACAGCATCATGGAGGACATTATACAGCAATACTGAGCAGTTGCGAATTGAACTCTGAGTTAAAAACACTTAATAGATATGGATAGCACAATCTGTCTCTGTGCCTCTTTCATTCTGCTCCTCCCCTCCCCATAGACTTCAATAGGCAGTTGTAATCTGATCCCTCAGTGAGCTGGCAATCTCATCTTTATTTTTTTTATCAAGTCGGATTTTAGCTGTATTTTAGAGTGGATAATGAGTTCAGAAGAAGGGGGGGGTGGCTTATAAGTGGAGAAAGTAGCATATTTCTGTGAAAAGATATAGTACAAAGTTTCTTCTATTCGCTTGTACTCTTGATGTATACAAAGTTTTTTTAAAATGAGAACCTTTAATAAATTTTAATAAGAAGAATTTTTATTTTTATAGCGCCAACATATTCCGCAGCACTTTACAATTTATTTTTTATGAACAATACAATATAAAAGTTTGACCTCAATGTTATAGGGTTTAGAAATAAAAACAACAACTCAGTAACCTCTCGTTCAAGGGGCCATGCCGGTAGTCCATTCCCACAGGAAATAATTCCTGCGAACCACCTCTTACCTACCGGCATCCCGCTCGCCTCTTCTGATTAGTAATCCCGATAAGACTTCATAATACTAAACACAAGAGGAGCTGAAGATGTCGTTTGGTCAAAAGAAGTTCACGGAGCTCTGGTCCGGCAGCCAAGGACTACAAGCGTGGCCACTGAGCTGGGGTCTTGCAAATCTTTTTGATCAAGGCTACCCATTGAGGTCACATTGTCTACCCTCTTCTTGGCCAACGTGGTGCGGGAGGTCTCTTAGCCGAATGTGAACAAATAAGATAAAAGAAAGAAAACAAGTTGCATGCAGCCGGGTATAATTTTATACCATGTTTAATCATTTCTTGCTGCCTTTTATGAATCTATATGGACTGTATTATGGGAAATATAATTCACACATGCTGTTTTTCATTCAAAAGGAAAAATACAGATGCGGCTACAGCGAGCAGCGAGCCAAATCTTCATTCAGATCCAGGATCCATGGACGCCACTGTAATTGAGAGACATTCCCTACCAGATAACTATAGACTTTCATTTTCCTTTCAAATAATAGCTCTTCCGAAAGGGTTCCAAGGAAAACATTCGATGTTCTTTGACTTACAAGCTTATTGCCTTGAGCTGAATTTCCTACAGATTACAGCTCCTTGCTTTCATTTGCCAGAGTACGGTTTATAGACACACATTGCTTAAAGCTTTTAAACATGTAAGCTTGTTTCACAATATTTCCGTTCAAATGGTTTCTGTCTAATGAAACTCAATGTAAAGCAATAAAAAAAATAAAAAAAAAGCACTTTATTTTTAAATTTTTTTTTATGCCGGCTACACTTGGAAGCACCTCTCTGTCGGGTCATAATGGGGAATTGCTTTCATCTTGCACAAGAGGAATTAAGAAATATTAACGTTTCCTAAGGAGATTGGCATAGTCTCATTGAGGCGAGATGTAAAATCTATTAACCTCTCATTATCATGATGATGATGAAGTCATCGGAATCCCGGTCTGTAATTGTGATTTCATGTTCCAGCTGAAAAACATGTGAACGAGGCTTAGTAGCCACAGATTTGTGCTGCTTTATGAGAGTAAAACACATGGTAATGGGTTTGAGCCTTCATACAAGTTTTCTGCTACATTAACAAGTTGATGGGTTACACACACAAAGGGCTATTCCTATCAACTGAGCTTTCATGTACATATTCTATTTAGCTGCTTCCAATAGGTGGCTATAGAGTTCTAGTCTTCTTTCTCTCTGAAGAGACAATTTGCATATATAATTTCCCAGAGGAGCATGCATAACTGAGATGGTGTTTCGGGGTGTTGCCACTCATCAGTGCAAAGTATGAGATCAGGTTTGGCTAGGTTAATGGCACTGGACTAGAGTCTAAGGGCTAACGTTTCTCCTTGTGAAGAGTGACATGTCGAGCCTGGCATGTCGAAGTGAGGAGACTTATAGGCCATGGAATGCTCCACTGGGAAATTAAATATGCAAATTGTCTCTTTAGCGAGGGAGAAGACTTGAACTCTAGCGCCAGCTATTGGAAGCAGCGATCCTAAAAGTCAATATCGACTCCTCAACAAACCTTACAGTCTGACTTAGGATAAATGCCAAACCATAATCTCAATTTGCAGACACGATGTTTCGGGGCGTTGCCTCTAGTCAGTGCAAAGTATGAGATCTGATGCATTGCTTTTAAGTCTCCTCGCTCTGACATGCCAGGCTTGGCTTGTCACTCTCCACAAAGAGAAATGTTACCCCCTTAGACCTCATAGTAACTATCATACATCACAACACTGATAGGGTCACTCCCAATTATATATGGCAACACACATACCTCCTTATAGGCAACATTAAGGAGTATACTGGAGTATGGACACAAATGAAAGTTTAAAATTCTCATATATTTTATTAAATCATAATTAAAACCATCATCACAACAATTAAAAATTAAGCAGGAAACCAATCTCTATCAGCACACAGGATTGTACATGTGGGTCTCAAGTCAAGGCTGCATTTACAGATTTAAAGTAGTCAAAGATAATTAAATTAATAAAGATAAAGTTCATCAATAAATGTATAGTCTCCAAGCAGATCTAAAGTGTCCATTGCCATAAAGTGACAGTGCCAGCAGCCAAGGCAAAGGGCCCAGATTATATACTTTAAGGTAACAGTGCTAGCAGCGATAATGTTTCGTTAAACTGATGCCTAAAAAGTTCCCAACAATGAACTATTGCATATCGCCCGGTCAGTCCGAATGTCCTGGCAAAATCATAGGTAATGAATGGACATAGGCTCACATCAATATCAGACAAAAGCGGACATCAAATTTCACAAAGACAGTGGAGTTAACTACTTACAGCCAAACAACATGAGAAAAGGTAACCCACGATTCCTGGTGCTGCACCCCGACGACGCCGTTTCGCCACGCTTCTTCCAGGGGGCGTATGTCCATTCATTACCTATGATTTTGCCAGGACATTCGGACTGACCGGGCGATATGCAATAGTTCATTGTTTAGAACTTTTTAGGCATCAGTTTAACGAAACATTATCGCTGCTAGCACTGTTACCTTAAAGTATATAATCTGGGCCCTTTGCCTTGGCTGCTGGCACTGTCACTTTATGGCAATGGACACTTTAGATCTGCTTGGAGACTATACATTTATTGATGAACTTTATCTTTATTAATTTAATTATCTTTGACTACTTTAAATCTGTAAATGCAGCCTTGACTTGAGACCCACATGTACAATCCTGTGTGCTGATAGAGATTGGTTTCCTGCTTAATTTTTAATTGTTGTGATGATGGTTTTAATTATGATTTAATAAAATATATGAGAATTTTAAACTTTCATTTGTGTCCATACTCCAGTATACTCCTTAATGTTGCCTATAAGGAGGTATGCGTGTTGCCCCTTAGACCTCAGCCCATTTTCTTGATAACATTTCCTGCTGACCTTAGATGTCTACAGCTCGATGTTAAAGGGTAAAGTATTCGATTTCTACTGAGGATAGTTGGGATTGCACCCTCTGGAGCATACGCGTTAGTCCCTTGTCTGTCCACCCCTCTCCAGCACTACTGAATTCTGCACTAGCCAAGAAGCTGTTCTACAGCACTGCTGCCTTCATCTACTGGATCCGAGCATGGCGCAGATGCCCTTTAATGTCAATTTGGGACAGACAGGAAGTAGCCATCAATAAAACCAGAAGTATGGTGAACCAGCGAGGTGGGACAAGGTCTTTTTTTTTTTTGTAATTTAATTTTTCTTTTCTCTACTTATACAGAAATGATCAGATTCTCTCGTAAATATAGACAGAAGAGCTCCGAAGTGTCCAGGTGAAAAGATGTGGAGTTGGTAATACAATCCTCTAAGTCCATAATAATGTATAATAATTCTTTTTTTCAACATATTCCGCAGCACTTTACATTTTTCCAATTTTTTTTGTTTTACAAATAGGGACATTCGATTATTACGATATATTTTATGATCCAACACCTCTAAACTTGTCTAAATTCATTAAACATTTTTAATAAGGGATCATTTCTACGGATATTTGGTACATCTCTACTGACTCCGACTCTAACTCCACCCAAGAACTAGCTCAGACTCTGATTCCAAAATCCTGATTAGTACTACTACATAACAGGATATCATTGTCACCGTTGGGAATAATTTGGATACACAAGGGACAACAATTTAAACAAGTATTGGAGATGACTAATCGAAGATCTACCGGGAATGACCATGAAGTCAGGAAGCCTCAGGTGCCTCAGCTTGGCTTGCCATTCTTGCATTTATATTTATACAATGCCAACATATTCTCCAGGGTTTAGATCAGTGTTTCCCAAACCCCATCCTTACGGCCCCCCACAGGTCATGTTCTCCTTAGTATTACACAGGTGATTGAAGTATCATCGAGGCATCAGGAATTCTCTCACCTGTGCAATATTAAGGAGATCCTGAAAACATGACCTGTGGGGGGCCAGGAGGATGGGGTTTGGGAAACACTGGTTTAGATGGTCATCACTCACAACAGTCCGTATCCCCACTGGTGCTCAATGTCTGGATTGTGGCTGTCTATGGGAATGCCATATATAGCCAATTGTACACTTTCCTTGGCTTTTCAAAGGCAATGATTGTAGCAGGGGAGCATTTCAGTGCTTTGTTCTTGGGATTGTTGGAAATTCAAATTGGGCAGACCCCACAGATCAGCACATAAAATTATGGGTATAACTCTTTTATCAAAAAAGGATGGAGAATACAAACTTCATGCAGAATTTGCTTTTGATCGCATTTGATCCAAAGACACCAGAACTTCAGGGTAACGGTATACCCACCAAGACATTATGCAGCTATTGATGTCTGTAGAAATTTTAAATGTTGGGCTAAAGAAATAAATCAAATTGGTCTTCTAAAGTCCACAGTAATTTTTCAGTCCCTGCTATAGGGAATGTAATGAATATCTGACAAATCTATATGAAAAGGTTCAACAACACAGTGCGAATCCAAACTAGGTTACTACTACGCAGACTAGACAGAGAAAATGCAAAAGAAGTAGCTGCCCCTTACTTCTCATCATTTTTAGTGGCCCTGGAGGTCAGATTTCTTGTTGATCAGACAGTGCTGCCGTACTTTTGTGATACTTGAATAAAGGGTTGTTCCTGTCAAAAGTCCACAAGTGCAGATCTTCACTTCACGGGTGTGTCAGAGGTGACAGACAGTCGCCCTACAGATGGTAGCCGGAGATCTCTACGTTTGGCATTACAGACATCTTAGAGGCCGTATCTAGGACCCAGCGGCTACCTCCATCTGGCTAATTAACTCCCTGGCCTGGGTATATAAATATCTGGTGTGTTCTAGAGGGAGGTGCAGGCGATATTCATTATCCCTTGTGAAGGCTTAGCAAGAGCAGAACCTTTTCCTCTTTGGAGCTTGAGGACGTGTTTGTGCATTTGTCTGAAGTTATTTAAAGCTAAGGACTTTTCCCCTGTTTGTCCTCCCTTGTTGTCTATAGTGTTTAGTGGAGATCAACTAGTGTTCATCTCCTCCCTTCCCTAGCTTGAGCCAAACGCCAGGGAAAGACAGGTCGAAGTACGCGCGCGGCGATTGGTTAAGAGCCAATACAGAGACGTTAGGGGAGACGGGGTGACGCTAGATCAACCTAGGAGGTCTCCACTTTCCCCCCTTTCCCTAGAGTCTGGGCTTCCTTTCCCTCTTTCCTTTGTGGTGCACTAAGTCTTTCCCACACCTTGCGTGACACTGGAAGGCAGTAAGAGATGGTATTGGTTCTTCCTGCTCTATCAGCATACTCCAGGTCCCTCCCCATACACAGCACAAGGAAGGGCAACTTTTCAAGTGTCACTCCGAATTCCAAGATTCAGGCAAGATGCAAGCCCTGTACGATGGCTGATCCTTCACATCTTGTAATTCCCTTCCGATTTACCTTTCATCATGTGAACATATATTTGCGGAGTTAGCAAAAAAAAGAAGGAAGATCTGAACATTTGCTCAAGGTGGTTCTCCTGCCTATATGATAACCATTTCCGAATTTGACTTTTGCATATTGTTGGAACCTCATCTATTGTTCAGGACTGAACAATGTTTTGCAAGGCGTTTAAGAAATAAAAAAATATAGTTTTGTAGGAAAAAAAAAGTTAATTACAGAGTTTTACAGAACTAGAAACTCAGCAAAACAGCCATCTACATACATATACCAGTAACGTGGCAGGGGCAGGTTATTCACTCTCATAACACAGCTGTGTCACCTCACTTCAACTTCTCAACAGCAGTAAATCGTGGATTAGCGCCGCTTAACTACTAATTGAATGGATGCGGCAGTCATGGTTGGTGGGTCTCAGAATATATAGTAGAGAAGAAGGGAACATTACTTTAAAGACCAGAAGAGAAGTGTCCAATATTGTGAGCTGCAATCAACCTATAAAACTATGACTTGTCCGCTGTCTTAATTTCCAGGGAGAATAACCGATATAGGAATTTGAATTCAAAACAAAAAACAATCAAAGAGAGCAGTTTTGTACTGGTCCATGGGGGAAGGGTGGGTGGAAGAGTCCCAAGAGTGAGATTCCCCTTCTTTTATGTCCACATGCATTTAAAGAGTATTTGGACAAAGGTGATCTTCAAGACAACCCCTTCTTGGTTAACTTATTTCCCATTACTAAAAAAAGTTCTTCATTGTAGATAACTCCTTTTCAAGAAGTAAGTAGATGTGGACTCTCTCAAACTCTAGCCATCAGTTGGTTTGGTGGAGGGGTGGGGGTTCACAAATGAATGGTAGTCCAATGGAGGAATATGCCAATCTCCCCAGATCGGCTCTGTAACTTTGCTGTAGCTGCCTCCATTTTCTTTGCCATGGATTGATCCAGTGTTGAACCCTCAGGAATAAGCAAGGTAAGACGTGTTTCAGACTTTGTTCAATGCTCACAATGCCACCCCTATCAGACATTTTGGAAAAATCAATAGGGGGATTACCAAGCAGGGAAACGGGCATCAGCAAAAACAAGGGTAATAGGTATGAAGACTGTACATCAGAACATTTTTAATTGCATGGGGTGGAGGGTCGCCTTCAGTAATCAGATGGCCTCAAAGTCCAATTCCCAGATATGAAGTTTCAGATTAACACTTTTGCTAATCTTTACAGCCATCAGCCCCAATTTATCATTTGCATTTTTAAAAGTGACTTTTTTCTTATCTTGTTGCATTCATTGCTGTGTTTTTCCTACAAATTCTTTAAAAATGCCGCATCTGGGTTGATGAACTTTGGGCAAAATTAAAGGTGCTCCCCCCCCCCCCCCCCTTTACTTATTTGTGCATTTTTATAGCAATTAGTCGCTTGATCTTTTCAATGTCAAAAGTTAGAAAGAAAATAAAAATTAGACATATCTTGTACTCTTGTAGTGTATTAAAGTAAAATGTTACAAATATTTTTCAGACGTTGTGAAAAATCGCAAATGATGAACCAGGCTAAAAAAAAAATAAAAAATCAGAATAATGAAAATTACAGCCACATTGACAAAACCAAGTAAAAGTTAACAAAAATAAAAAGGTGTAAACTAAATAATGAATGAAGCACAAAAATAAGAGTCTCTATTGTAACCATTTTTACTCCAGAAAAAAGGTGCAGAGGCAATGATGAATTAGGGCCATCATCTTTAGCCTGGTTAAACAAAAGCATCATGATGCTCCATATGGAAGGTATTGTTCTTGGCCTCCCCAAAATATATAAAAATACTGCTAGACCCAATGAATGTTGAATAGCGCTATCATGAGAGACAGTAATTAATACTCCAATCACACTGGAAACAAAAAAAGCTTCTCAGAGTGTCTCACGGGTCTAGAGACATCAAAGTTCAGAAAGCCCCGACTTACGTACAATTCGTTAGAAATATAAGATACCTAAAAAAATACCCCACTGCCTGCCATCTCGTCCTCGAGACGTGCCGCATCTCCGGCCTCTTTGCTATAGGCCAGGACTTGCAGCCACTTCAAGGTCTCGGAGGTCACAATGTGAAGATGTTCACCACAACCTTATGATGCGCAGTGACCTCCAATGCCTGGAGGCTGCCCGATGTCCTGGCTTATAGCGAAGAAGTCAGAGATGCGGCACATTATGGTGGAAAGAACAGGACTGGGTCGCGGGCAGTAAGGTGGACGAAAAGGTGAGCATTGGCTTTAAAAAAAAAAAAAAAAAAAGAAATGAAAGAAATACTTAACTCTCTGGCCACCCCTCTGATAGTCCTATGGTCCTCTTCCTTCTGCCATCTCAAGTCTCTTCCCTATAGGCGATGACTTTCAGCCATGCCCAGGCCTTGGAGGCCATTGAGTATTATAAGGTCACCGTGACTATCTTGATCTTACATCATGCAGGGACTTCCGAGGCTTGTAAGTGGCCAGAAGTCTTGGCTTATAGTGATGCAGCATGCAACGGCAGAAAGAAGAGGACTGGAGGGGAAACCAAAGAGGTTAGTGATGAGTAAGGATCAGCTTTATGTTTGGCAGCTCTGTTCCATACAAACTCAGATGACGAACATCTACAGAACCCATCCAGTTCGTGAGACCCTTGGAGTTCCTGTACTTTTGCTCTACTTAAAAAGAATTGTAAAATGTGACTGCTCTCTTCAAAAAAAAAAGCACCACCACTGTCTAAAGATTATGAGAGTGCAAACTTGGAGATAAAGTGGATGTAAACCCGCAATGCCGAAGATCCAATATACGATGGGAGACCGGATACAGTATAGATGCGGTTTTGTCAGCGCGTTTCCAGGTTAACATACCTCTTCATGAGCACAAACTGTCCTGAAGAGGTATGATTACCTCGAAACGCATTAACAAATGAAACTGCATCCATACTGTATCTGGTCTCCCATCGTATATTGCATCTTTGGCAGCGCAGGTTTACATCCATGTCTGCACCCTTTCATTTGGTGGATCTGCCGCAGCCGTATTCAAACAAGTAAACTAAGCGGTTGTTCCGGGACGGCGCCGGAACGTGAAGCGAGTATAAGCTTTTTTATTTTATCAGGGCCAAGCATGAGATATGAGACGGGGTTGTCCTAGTAGTGGACAAACCCTTTAAGCATTTCCTAGGAAAAGCAGGATACAGGACCAGCAGAACCTGTACTCTACTTGGGCTTTATTTCTGCTAATGCAACGTCAGTAATAATGGAAAAGAAGGAAAAAGACCAGAAAAAAATAAATCAGAGGGTGATCAGGCATTTAAATGAGGTTTAAAACAAATCATGAAGATCACACAGCAATATTTTCAGAAGAAGTGCTCTCCGTGAAAAAGCGGACATCACACAGACCAATGTTATTCAAGATTGCAGAACTGAGGAGTGATTTTTCTCATGGACTGAATCTGCCCATCCAAATAAAGTTGCAGTTTGCACTAGTTTCTTCCATATTTCGGATGGGACTTGGCCATTCAAGTCTATGGGTGCACAAAAAAAAATAAATAAAGTTTCATACGGAGCCACAGTATAGCATCCGATTTTTATGGATACATTGCAATTCTTCAACATAGGAAATTGTATTTGGTCTTGTATATTTTTAATAATTGCTGCTGAAAAAAACAAAAACCACATTGCATATGGATGACAAATGAGAAAAAAATAATATCCCGAGTTTTCTGGATGAAACTTTTATAGGCTGGTGTGAACTGAACTGTACAATGACATAAGCTTCTCCTAAATTAACACATCTTGCCATACCTATTAAGATATATTACTTTTTTTTTTTTTTTTTTACTTGGTCCTCAGTCTACAGTTTTATCTGGCAAATAACTTGTTAAATCCCAAATATTTTCTGCAGCCAATGAGTCTGACAGTAAATTAAGGCGAAGGCCAAAACAGTGAGCAATGCTCATAAACCATAATTGCTGTGGAATAAAACATGAGAACTTTGACAAGAATTAAAAAAAAATAAAATCTTCCAGATCCTGGAGTTCTAATAATAAAGGGGCTGCGATGCTTTACAACGCTGATAAACACATTTTCTAGAAATTAAAAAAAAAAAATCTACAGTTTAAAGTTTGGATAACAACCAACTTTAGGACTGGATAATTCTATATAGAACTTAAAACTAACTGTATGATACGTCCCAATTTCAGTTTCTTTTTCGTTATCCGTCCAAAATGCGATTCAAAAATTAAAAAAATATATAAAATAAATTTTTTTTACAATACAGATGTGATAAGAATTTCTATTATAGGATAGGTTACGCTACAGGAATATTTTCAGATGATACTTATTTACGCACAGATGTATTTTCCCGGCCTCTAAGAATCAGAGATGAGCAAATCAACTTGTATGACCCTGGTTCAGTGGCCACGTCAGTAGTCTATGGCTTACGGACAGTAGCCCTGTGAATTGCCTCCTAAATACTGGAGAAATGGAGCCTCTTTTGATTTTTAATCTTCATTAAAAAAAATAAAATTGTACTGTTTTGCTGCTGCAGAGTGAAAAATGTTACAAATGCATCAGAGCTTCTGGTTCTGAGGGCATTCTGCTTTTCACTTCCTTCCCTAGAGATCACAGATTTATGGGAAGGAGGTTAAACAAGTATACCCACAGTGTGGAGAGGGGAGAAAACAAGTACAGTCTCTGGGAGAGCAGAGAAAACAGGTTGTTAATAAGGAGAAAAGAACACAACGTGGAAATAAAGTTGCGGATAGAAGCACCATGTAAACAAATAGACTTTATATCCAGCCTGTATTGCTGGGAGAGACACTCACAAGATAAAAATTTGAAACTTGCGTGTCAGTGGGTCTGAAAATGAAGGAAAGAATGACTATTGCAACTTTGATACCTGATATTGCATGAGGATCACACATGCTAACAATTCTGGATCATTTTTTTTGCTTTCTTAATGACATTATTGTTGTTGTTGATTCTCCTCCAAAAGATTTATGAACAATAAATTGAAAATTTACTCACAAAAAGTTGAGGAGGAACAACAGAAGATTGGTACAAAGCAGAGTCCTGAGAAAATGTACTCTAGAATTGTTATCTCATGGGAAAAGCAACTGTTTACTATAACATACAAGACAGGTTATGTTTAACTCCTTTACAATCAATGACGTACATTGTCGTCAGAGGTCGCTAAGCAATCAAACGATTTCAGGTTCAAGTACCTCAGAAGAACCAAACGAAAATAAACTAAAGTAGTAAAGTAATTTAAAAAATGTTTTAAAATGCCGTGAAACAGCTAAAAAAGAAGAAACTGGTCCATTCTTCAGCTAAAAAAGAAGAAACTGGTCCATTCTTCAGCTAAAAAAGAAGAAACTGGTCCATTCTTCTATCGGCTACTACTTGGAAGCCGCAACTACACTGCTCAAAAAAATAAAGTGAACACTCAAATAACACATCCTAGATCTGAATGAATGAAATCTTCTCATTGAATACTTTGTTCTGTACAAAGTTGAATGTGCTGACAACAAAATCACACAAAAATCATCAATGGAAATCAAATTTATTAACCAATGGAGGCCTGGATTTGGAGTCACCCCCAAAATTAAAGTGGAAAAACACATTACAGGCTGATCCAACTTTGATGTAATGTCCTTAAAACAAGTCATAATGAGGCTTAGTATTGTGTGTGGCCTCCACGTGCCTGTATGACCTCCCTACAACGCCTGGGCATGCTCCTGATGAGGCTGAGTATTGTGTGTGGCCTCCACGTGCCTGTATGACCTCCCTACAACGCCTGGGCATGCTCCTGATGAGGCGGAGTATTGTGTGTGGCCTCCACGTGCCTGTATGACCTCCCTACAACGCCTGGGCATGCTCCTGATGAGGTTGCGGATGGTCTCCTGTGGGATCTCCTCCCAGATCTGGACTAAAGCATCCGCCAACTCCTGGACAGTCTGTGGTGCAACGTGACTTTGGTGGATGGAGCGAGACATGATGTCCCAGATGTGCTCAATCGGATTCAGGTTTGGGGAACGGGCGGGCCAGTCCATAGCTTCAATGCCTTCATCTTGCAGGAACTGCTGACACACTCCAGCCACATGAGGTCTGGCATTGTCCTGCATTAGGAGTGACCCAGGGCCAACCGCACCAGCATATGGTCTCACAAGGGGTCTGAGGATCTCATCTCGGTACCTAATGGCAGTCAGGCTACCTCTGGCGAGCACATGGAGGGCTGTGCGGCCCTCCAAAGAAATGCCACAGAACACCAGGCGCCTTGTGTTCTTCACAGATGAAAGCAGGTTCACACTAAGCACATGTGACAGACGTGACAGAGTCAGGTAGCCAGTTAGTTTCCGGCGCTAAATGCCAAACACAGACTTCTCCCAGAAGTCCACTACAAAGTTTGAAGTTCCGGGATAAGAGAGAGAGAGAATTTTTCTTCAAAAGTTCGGGTCTTCATTGGTTTCAACGGGGTTTGGGTTCTGGTTCCCGAACCAAACTTTGGACTACAGTTCGAGTCTGGTACTAGAACCCAAACTTCCACAGGTCCGCTCATCCCTACTTATAATGCAAAGTGAATGAAACAATCGTATTAGAGATATGGATCTGTCCAAGAGTAAAACTGAGCTCTTAGGTTCCAGGCCACAGCAGTGAAGTCTCCTAGTGGGCAATGTTCGGATTTCTTTGTTCCGCAACCGTCATAAAGATCTTGTTGAATACTTCTTCATGGAGGGCGATCTTGAGGCATGCAACAGCATCAACAGTTTCCATGGGGCCAGATGACCGGGTGGTCCCAATCCGGTATCCCCAAATGTATCCCTGCGTTCTCTGATGGTCAATGGAGCAGATCTGTATCCTTCCAGTCAGGGACATGTACCATTAGGCTGGAATCCTGTAGAAGTCAAATCTGTGTCTCCCTGGATGGAGCCATGCTACCAAGCTACTGTTCTGAAGAGTGTCTCTAATTCTTTTATTCCCTTTGCAGCACGATAGAAATGCCTTTTTATATTTTTCTGTGGCTCAGGTCATCATTAACAGGTCAGTGGGAAAGGTGCAGGGCTCAGGTCTCATTGTTTGCACATTTAATCAATTTTGTATAGTTGTTATCCCCTTGCTCTTGTAAAGCAATAATTAAGCTGGCTTAGCACAATACGCAATTAGCATAATAACAAACATAATGATTCCCCAACACTGAGTTGTTACCCTTCTTGACCAGCCAAAGAAACACATGCATTCAAACGTCAACACAAACAATAGTGTATTTCTCTTGGCCTAACAATTCTGGCTAACTAAGATTAGAAGCTGAGTCATCACACAGCATAAAAGCCGTCTTGCTGCATAATGGCAACGCTCTATCTTCAAATCTAGTTGGTTATGCAGTCCACATGAAAGAAACCCATGACAACATGAAACAGCTGTTGAGGTGCTAGAACTATGACCAACATTTGTGACCCCTCTGGGGTGACTTAAACCTTTCACAACCAATAATGTATACATACGTCAACGGTCGTGTCCCCACCTTTGATGCGGGCTTCGGCACTGAGCCAGCATCTTTGCCTGCACATGAAATCTGGTGTGCATCTAACAGCCGCGAGTGGAATTGCGATCCACACGCGGCTGTTAAACATGTTGAATGCCGCTGTCAATCTGTGACAGCGGCATTTAACTCGCGCTAACAGGAAATGAGTCACAAGACAAGCCTATCGGCGCTCCTGTCACATGATCACGGGGCACCGATGGATTGTCATTACAGTTGAGGTTGCACAGAAGACTCACGAGCCAGTCATTGTGAACCTCTTATGAACGCCAGCTCGTGGCCGGCGTTCACAGGAGATCAGGATTTATGCTACATATAGCAGGACAGGAGGCAGGAGACGGGGAGCACACCGCACAGCCAGGGTGGGGGCTGCGTCCCTATATGGAGGGGGAAGAGGGATCATGCAGAGGCTCCGGCATTAGTGTATCACCATCAATGCTTGCAGATTACTGTTGGACAATTATTACGGATGATCCGATGCAGAAATACAAGAGACAAGCATAAAAGAGTTTTCGCTGAATGAGGACCAAATTTTGTTGAGCAACTTGTGTAGCGGATTATAATTCGCAACAGTGCTTAGAGGGGTTTTAGTTATTTGAACTGTTGCTAAGTTTCCTCCAAATAAATAGCATAAAATTGGCATAACAAAATATTCTGCATCTTTATATTTGCAAAAATAATAATGTTTCAAAGTACTGAAACTTTTATGCATTACTGTATTTTTCGGACGAAAAGACGCACCGTGGAAAATATGAAAAAAATTATTTTTTATAAGATGGGGGTCCGTCTTATAGTCTGAATAGGTATCTTACCTGGGGGGGTGGTGGAGCTGGGGTCACAGGAGGCAGGGTCCTTCAGGAAGCCAGTGTAAGTGGAGGCATGCTGGTACCTGGGGGGCCTGGTACATGGGATGCTGGGGGCCTGGTGCCCTGGTGCTGGTGGCCTGGTACCTGGGATGCTGGGGGCCTGGTCCCCTTCGTGCCTGGTGTGCTGGGGGCCTGGGTGCTGGGGGCCTGGTACCTGGGGGCCTGGGTGCTGGTGGCCTGGTACCCGGGGGCCTGGTGCTGGTGTCTTGCTGTGAGCAGAGCAGAGTAAGCGGCTTTCCGGTGGCCGCGGCCATTTTTCTGTGATCTACAGGAAAATGGACGCCGGCGCGGCCACCGGAAAGCCGCTCACTCTGCTCTGCTCACAGCAAGACACCGGCCCCAGTACAAGGGCAGGCCTAGCCCCCAGCCAGACACCGGTCTGCCTCACCTCTTTTTCCGCCACCGTTCTGCGATCCCGCTCCACCACCACCGGTAAGTTGCGTTCGGACCATAAGACGCATCCCACAGTTTCCTCCCAAATTTGGGGGGAAAAAAGTGCGTCTTATGGTCCGAAAAATGCGGTAATTATATGTAGCAGTAAAAGGAAAACTAATATAGAAATGTGCCAACTAAAAATTTTCATTGTCAGATTTGAATTCAGGAGGTCAAAATCATTAACCCTAGAACGCATACCTGGGGCCTCGCAGGCCCGCCCTGTTAATTGTTTTCTATTTTCCGCAAGATTACTTTAGTTAGAATTTTGAAACTCTAGGTATTCCTCAGGTATATAGTTGTTTTGTCATTTTTGTTTGAGTTATTCCATGTTATTTGCACAAGGGCCTAAAAGGCCCCAGGTATGTGAAATTGTAGATTTTTATGGTCATGCGTTCTAGGGTTAAGAAATAGCTCATTTCATAACTGAACCTGACAACTTTTGAAAATATATAGAGTAATAATCAAAAGTATTTTTTTCATTCTTTTTTAAAAAACAGATTGACTGACTATCACTTAAAAATTAATCTAAGGATTGTTAATGCTTCACCCCATTCATTTTCTAGAATTCTTTCACATTTGGAACATAAATTATCTAAAAAGTTTTTACGGTCTTCTTCTGGAAGGTGAAAACTGGAATATTGTGATTTTTACCTTCCTACTGCACGAGAGGTGTGCAAAATACTTGAGGTAAGACTGTTAATCTAGGACTAGCCTATAAAGCAGCTCAAGTAACGGGACTTAGATCTGTTTGAAGTGAGCAGTGTTAGAGAGGGCAGCAAGTGGCCATGGAGGCAGTCGCCGCACATTCTTCCCCCTCCAAAGTCAATAGAACGGAGAGAAGTGTAGAGCTTCAATGCTCACATTCAGCCTTGTGTATGTTAATTCAACAAATTGCTGATCTTCCAATGTATTCTCGCCTGAAACAATTTAGTCAAGTGGGCAAAAAAAGACCTTCTGACCCCTAAGAGGCATCCTCTAATGGACTACATTGCATTGGGACTTACAGACGAACTCGTGAAACACAGTAACCTTAAAAAGATTCATCGTTAGAAGAGTTGGTTTGGATCCGCGACATCGGGCACATCAGTAATCTATTGGCATTGGATGGGAGCCTTGAGAACCGCCTCTTATCTGACGGCATCTCTGACTCTTCTATTGATTAGCCGGAATGGCACATAATCACTGCGGCGTGACGGACGTGTGGTGTCATGCCTGGTCCGCTAACGGTTTCTTCATTTACTCGTCAGAAGCTTTCCCAATGCCAGGTACAAAATAGAAGGAAAATGGGTTAACTGCGCTGCTTATGATAACCAATTAAAGTTTCCGAAAAGTTGACCGAAAAGTTTTCTGTGCCATTTATTATCAATGCGTTTCAAAGTCATTCGACTTCATCGGGACAAACCGCAAGTAACCCTAACAGGTGAGCACCTTCTCACACCTATTATTCACTGGATAAGACATTATTGTGCTTTTATGGTTTTATTCCACAATCCTATTTTTGGAGGACACTAGTCATAATTCCCCACTTGATTTCCTTAAGATTCTTTAGTGTCTGTTACAGACCCTGCAGTTCCTGTATCCTGCTTCCTTGAGATGGAATTAAAGAGTTATTCCCCTCTTCATAGATGGGTAAAAACAAGCCTGAATTCGTGAAATATTAACACTTTTTTTTTTTTGTTTATAGCTCATTGCCTAGGAGGCCGACCACGGCTAGCTTGTAAGTTCTGCACATGTTCTGTTGTCCAGCAGCGGTGGTCGGTCTCCAAGGCAATGAGTTGTAAAGTGTTAATATCTCATGAACGGCTGAAAAATTTAATAAGCAAAAAAGGCAAAATTGCTTGTATTTACAAGTTCTCATCTTCCAAGTGATAAGATCCTGCTCCTATTACATTACTTTCATTGGTGAAACTGCTTAGAAAATAAAGTTCACATGTTTCTTGTTCTTTCATGTCCTCCAGTATTTCATGACAATACATTTTATTACATCTCAAAGGGTCAAGTCTGTTCAATTATTTTTGCCAATAAAACATCCTCAAGAGAAAATAGACTGTTTTTTTTATGTATATGAGACAGAGGCCACAATGAGATGAGAAATAAATGTTGCCAGTAAAACAACGTCACGGTAACCACTGTAATACTGTCCTTTTGAAAGGACTCGTGGTCAAGACTTATTAAGGTTGGAACGTCAGCACCACAAAAGAAAATGAAATGAGACCGTAGGTAATGCTGCAGTGTAAATTCACTTGATCTGGCAAGGAGTCTAAAACAGATCTTGTCCAACGACAAAGACATCTGTTGCGGGTGCATATAGGCAGAAATCTAGTAGAGCAATAATGTAAAACTTAAAAGGAACCTGTCAGCAGGAATTTGAAAAGTAAACTACAGGTATTGTCATGTTGGCGCCGTTACACGGATTAAAATGATACCTGAGGTGAAGAAATCCGTCTTGTAGAGCTTGTGTAATCAGTAGTTTTGAGTTAATGAGATTCTCGTGCTTAGGGGCAGGACTGTAGGAAGGGTCAAATCCTGGTGGGCTAGGCTAGAACAGCAAGAAAAGACCTGCCCACAGGGCCACCCCCAAAGTACAAGTATATTCCTCATCATCGAGACAGACAGACAGAAAGACAGAGCGAGAGAGACAGCCAGACAGAGATACAGCCAGAGACAGAGAGACAGGCTTAGAGACAGAGACTCTGGCTGGCTGTGTCTCTCTCTGGCTGTCTATGAGTGTCTCTCTGTCTGTCTGTCTCTATGATGAGGAACATCCTTGTGCTTCGGGGCAGGCGAGTGGGTAGGTCTCTCCTTGCTGATCTGGCCTAGAGCACCAGGATAAGACCCTTCCTACAGTCCCGCCCCGGAGCACGGGCATATCCTTAACTCAAAACTGCAAACACTGATTACACAACAACCCCAAGACGACTTTCTTCACATCAGGTATCATTTTAATCAGTGCAATAGCCCCAACATGACATACTTAGCAAAAACCTGCTGACAGGTTCCCTTTAAGATCTTTTTTTATGTAAAGGAGAACCTGTGTGGAGCAGGAGCTGAGCTTCAGGAAATGCAGTGTGTAAGCCAGCATTTTCTTTTGTGGAGCGGAGGTTCCAACCGCTAGAGAGTTATAGTCCTCTTCCTCTCTGAAGGGGCAATTTGCAGATTTAATTTCCCAGAGGAGTATTGCATGGTGAATAAGCCTCCTTACATAGGCATGCCAGGGCCGGTATGTCACTCTCCACAAGGAGAAACGTTACCCCTTAGACCATAGTATAAGGAGAACTTTCAAAAATCAGGATTCAGCAGCCAATGAAGATGCTGGAGACATTTCTGACATCAAGTAGTATAACAGTAACCTAGTAAAAATCCATTTTTAGAATGATGTTGATCTGGTGATCATCTGATCTCCACGAGTCTGTATTCTGTAACCTCCAGCACTTTTTACTTTATTAATGTTTTTTACTGAACAGCACACATTTTATTTATTTAACCATTTATTTCACTGATATCTTTCTGACCGGAGTCTCCACCCTGAAAGTGTTAAAGGGAAGGGGATGTCCAGTGAAAACAAGTTATCACCTATCCGCAAGATAGGTGATAACGTACCGATTCTGGGGGTTGCACCAGTTGTCAAAACAAGGAATTTTTATCCCGGATGGGAAAATGTTATTCTAGTTACAAACTAAGCAGCTGGACCGCTGCTCTATTCATCCTCTTTGGGGCTGCCGGAAAAAGCTGAGCGCAGTGCTTGGCAGCCCCATAGAAAATGAATGGAGCAGTTGATAAGCATACACAATGCCGCTCCTAATGAAGATACAAGTTGTGCATGCTGCCGATTGGTGCAGGTCCCAGTGGTCGGACAAGTTGTTTTGTCCCGGCAACCTCTTTAAAGGAATTGTCCAGGCTTGGGACGAAGGGGACTTGTGAATCCTCAAAGCGTGTACAGCGCGCGTTGGCAGGATTCTCACGTTTCTGTGCCGGAAGCGGGCGGTAAGTATGCAATTTGACTAGACTAGACTAGACATGTCTGGCCTCACTCATTTCACTTGCATTGAGCTGTGCACGTCTAGTTGGCACGTGAACGCATATTTGCAAATCACATAAATGTGGTCACATCCCTGACTGCTCCCAGCATCAGAAAAAGCTAACCTCACGGTGTGAGGATTCACAAGTCTGCAGTCACAGAAAGTAACTGTAGACTTGAACCCCCAACCTGGACAACCCCTTTAAAAATTATATTGAAAAAAAAATGTAAAACTTCAGGATTTTTAATATTCTGTGCTTGTATATTACACAGTATAAAAATATGCTTTATTCGAGTATAGGGCAGTATATCTTTATATCCAGCTATCTGGCTTCTCCCCCCCCCTCTACCAATTGTGGGATCAGAGCCTTCAAGGATCCGGATCAGAAAACACTACATGTTGCATCGTTAGATCCGACTCGCCAATTTTGCAGTAGAAGCTGGAGGGGAAAAAAAAACAACTGATACCATTTTGACATCTATTGAGGTACAAGAAAGCTGATCTGGATGGCATCGAAAGATAAAAACTCGGCCTCAGAAAAAAGCTATATTACTGGGGGTTTCACTGTCGGCAGAGTACAGATATGAGGCTGTCACAAGATGTAAAGGGTGGTCCCAAAACTTTCCTGATAACTTTTTCCCTTTGTTTGGGGGTATAATAAGTGTTAAATAGTAAGGAAAAACTTAACACATAAAGGATTCTCACGGTAATGTTATGATTTTGGCAATAAATCGATTAATTACACTATTAAAACATAAATATTGAATATTTACAAGTACGCTGATGAACTGATAATAGTCAATTGGATCCCCCCCCCCACACGAAAAGCGACAAAACCAGAACATAATAGCAACTAACCACAAACGATGGAGAAGAAAGGAATAAAGAGCGTCGCGTTTCGGCAGAACACTGTTTTCCATTGGAAACACATCCAGTTTACATTACTTTCCATATGTATAATAAAATGGAAGTTGGATACCTAATTGTGTGTGATTAAAGGTCTTCTGACTCTTTACATTTAATTGACATCATTAAACTTTTTTTTTTTTTTTTATAAATATTTTTTTTTTCTTTTTTAACAAGAAAGTCTGAACAATAAAGCTATATATATATATATATATATATATATATATATATATATATATATATATATATATATACAGTACAGACCAAAAGTTTGGACACACCTTCTCATTTAAAGATTTTTCTGTATTTTCATGACTATGAAAATTGTACATTCACACTGAAGGCATCAAAACTATGAATTAACACATGTGGAATTATATACTTAACAAAAAAGTGTGAAACAACTGAAAATATGTCTTATATTCTAGGTTCTTCAAAGTAACCACCTTTTGCTTTGATGACTGCTTTGCACACTCTTGGCATTCTCTTGATGAGCTTCAAGAGGTAGTCACCGGAAATGGTCTTCCAACAATCTTGAAGGAGTTCCCAGAGATGCTTAGCACTTGTTGGCCCTTTTGCCTTCACTCTGCGGTCCAGCTCACCCCAAACCATCTCGATTGGGTTCAGGTCTGGTGACTGTGGAGGCCAGGTCATCTGGCGTAGCACCCCATCACTCTCCCTCTTGGTCAAATAGCCCTTACACAGCCTGGAGGTGTGTTTGGGGTCATTCTCCTGTTGAAAAATAAATGATGGTCCAACTAAAAGAAACCGGATGGAATAGCATGCCGCTGCAAGATGCTGTGGTAGCCATGCTGGTTCAAAATGCCTTCAATTTTGAATAAATCCCCAACAGTTTGACCAGCAAAGCACCCCCACACCATCACACCTCCTCCTCCATGCTTCACGGTGGGAACCAGGCATGTAGAGTCCATCCGTTCACCTTTTCTGCGTCGCACAAAGACACGGTGGTTGGAACCAAAGATCTCAAATTTGAACTCATCCGACCAAAGCACAGATTTCCACTGGTCTAATGTCCATTCCTTGTGTTCTTTAGCCCAAACTTGTCTCTTCTGCTTGTTGCCTGTCCTTAGCAGTGGTTTCCTAGCAGCTATTTTACCATGAAGGCCTGCTGCACAAAGTCTCCTCTTAACAGTTGTTGAAGAGATGTGTCTGCTGCTAGAACTCTGTGTGGCATTGACCTGGTCTCTAATCTGAGCTGCTGTTAACCTGAGATTTCTGAGGCTGGTGACTCGGATAAACTTATGCTCAGAAGCAGAGGTGACTCTTGGTCTTCCTTTCCTGGGGCGGTCCTCATGTGAGCTAGTTTCTTTGTAGCGCTTGATGGTTTTTGCAACTGCACTTGGGGACACTTTCAAAGTTTGCCCAATTTTTCGGACTGACTGACCTTCATTTCTTAAAGCAATGATGGCCACTCGTTTTTCTTTACTTAGCTGCTTTTTTCTTGCCATAATACAAATTCTAACACTCTATTCAGTAAGACTATCAGCTGTGTATCCACCAGACTTCTGCACAACACAACTGATGGTCCCAACCTCATTTATAAGGCAAGAAATCCCACTTATTAAACCTGACAGGGCACACCTGTGAAGTGAAAACCATTTCCGGTGACTACCTCTTGAAGCTCATCAAGAGAATGCCAAGAGTGTGCAAAGCAGTCATCAAAGCAAAAGGTGGCTACTTTGAAGAACCTAGAATATAAGACATATTTTCAGTTGTTTCACACTTTTTTGTTAAGTATATAATTCCACATGTGTTAATTCATAGTTTTGATGCCTTCAGTGTGAATGTACAATTTTCATAGTCATGAAAATACAGAAAAATCTTTAAATGAGAAGGTGTGTCCAAACTTTTGGTCTGTACTGTATATATATATATATATATATATATATATATATATATATATATATATATACACACACACATCTAAAAACATAGCTTAAAGCTACAGTATCAAAATCATCCATGACCACCCAAGTACAGTAAAGACGTAAAAATAAAAAAAATAAAAAGTTGTGCTTCTTCTAACAATTTAATGTAGCCTGACCACACACAGATTGTGGCAATGTATTTATGCATATTAAGGGAAATCGTACAACAATGTAAGGGAACATAAATGTTGAATGTGTGCCATTTCCTGACTGATAGCTTTCAGGAAGGTTCAAAACTATAAAATTACGGTAGAGGGGAAAAAAGAAAAAAAAAAGTAAATCCAGCAGCTGAAAAGTGACAGACGTACAAATAAACAAAAATTATTATGGAATTTTTTATTTTCTGGAAAGCTTTTTTATTAAGAACAAAAAAAATATATATAGTTTATTATTGCCAAGGAGTTAATAAATTATATAAACGTAATCATTTTAAGTAACTACAGTAATGTGAAAGTCTCTGGAAATAACATAAGGACTTGAAAACGAATTAAAATAATATGTAAAAAAAAAAAAAAGTTACGGACAAAATAAAATTGCGCTAAATATTAGATTTAACCGAAACGAGATCCTAGACTACTTCTTATTTATTATATTATTCTGTACGGAAAAAATAAAAATAAAACAGGGAAGTTTATGGGGAGAAGGAAAAGTTTGTGGAGTCACAATATTAATTACCTACCGGATGCGAGTTTTCACAAAGTCCACAAATTAAAGGTGATATAGGAAGCTCGGTGTTTGTGGTTTGTTCGGTGCGGAGCCTACAAATAGTCGCTTCTGTGTAATGGGACAATGTTTTATGGTAAAAGGATTTTCATGTGTTGGCTTATTACACTGACCATTTATTTATTTCTTACTCCCTTTAATTTTTTTCTTCTCTTTTTTTTCTTTTCATGCCACTGAACAAACGGTGGTCCGCTAAAACAGATATACACAGAGGGGCTATTTAAAAGGAGAAATGGCACCTTCAGGAAAAAAAAGCTAATGCAGAATAGTATAAAAAAAAATACAATTATAAAACACAGTTTTTAAAAATATGATTGGAAGAATTTCCAGAGAAGAAGAGACAAAACTGGTCTTAAATACAAGACTTATTTCTACATTATATGCACTACTAGGTGGTACCATTAGTTTAATAATCAGAGTATCTGCAGCAGCTTGGATCGCACAAAGTCCGCCCAGGGGATCATTTCTGATACTTCTGGCACGAGGAAAGTGAAAATCTTCCTCATGTCTCATGTGATTTTCATTAAGGGAATCTGCATAGAACGTCAGAAGCATTAATATGTAAGTAATTAGATGAAGTAGGGAAAAAATAATAATTTCTACATAAGAAAAAAAAATGGGATAAGAACGAAAGAAAGGATCAAAAGGAAAAAAAGAGAAAGAAAAAAGAAGAAAAAGAAAGAAGAAAAGAGAAAAGATGGAAGCAAAGAAAGAAGAACAAAAGGAAGGAGAGAAGGAAAGAAAGAAAGGACAGAAGGGAGGAAAGAAGAAAGATAGAAAGAAAAGGGATAGAAAGAAAAAGATAAAAAGAAAGTAAAGAAAGAATAAAAGGAAAAAGAAAAAGAGGAGAGAAGGAAAGAATAAAGGAAAGAAAGAATAAAGGAAAGAAAGGAGAGAATGAAAAAAAGAAGGAAAGAAAGGAGAGAATGAAAGAAAGAAAGAAAGAAGGAAAGAAAGGAGAGAATGAAAGAAAGAAAGGACAGAAGGGAAGAAAGACGGAAAGAAGAAAGATAGAAAGAAAAGAAAGGGATAGAAGGAAAAAGATAAAAAGAAAGTAAAGAAAGAATAAAAGGAAAAAGAAAAAGAGGAGAGAAGGAAAGATGAGAAAGAAAGAATAAAGGAAAGAAAGAAAGACAGAAGGAAATAAAGAGAATAAAAGAAAGAAGAGAAGGAAAGAAAGAAAAAGTAAGACAGAAAGATAGAAAGAAAGAAAAGAAGAAGAAAAAAGAGGAGAGAAGAAAAAAAAAGAAGAGAAGAAAAGAAAGAATAAAAGGAAAGAAAGGAGAGAAACAAAGAACAAAAGAAAGAAGGAAAGTGAGAAATAGAATAACGAAAGAAGAAAAAAAATGAAGGAGAGAAAGAGATGGAAAGCAAGAAAGAAATAATGAAAAGAAGGATGTCAAGAACGATGGAATGAAAGAAAGAAATAAAAATACAAGAAAGAGAATGAGAGCAATAAAATGGGAGAATGTATGGAGAAACATATAATGAGGTAGATGGGAGACAACATATATTGCCATCGGTCTCTCTTATCGGGGACCAGGTAGTAGATACAATGCTGAGCAACCTCAGAATACAAGAAAGGATGTGTGGAGTTGTCCTGTAAGCAGCAGACCACGTCATGACCTGAAAAGCTCTAAATCATTGGACTAAGACGTGAAAAGGAGACTAGAAATCAGAAAAGAACCATAGATACAGAAAAACTGCAGTAAGGATTATTTGCGTTAACAAAAGAAATCTACCACATTGCACCGAAGAGATTCTTCCCACTGCGTCCGAGCCGTCCGTCACAGGTAGATGTTTGGGGGGGCTCCTGGCACGCACCCCTGACGTTTGCCTCTGTATAAGCCCGCTATGGTGCACGTCAGACAACCTGCACTATGGGGGACACCTTCGAGGGTAATATTCGTTTCACTTAATTTTATTTTTCCACTACAATATAATTTTGCAATAGGAATAAAATGAAACATTTTGAAGCATTTCGTTTCTACAGCCTCTACGTATCACAGTACACAAACTATATCATGAGATATCAATGAATCCATCAGTGAGCTCCTTATGTCAGGACCTTGTTCTCCTGACAGGTGAATTATGGCCACATCATAGATCAGCTCTTAAGGGTTACTCACCCTGCCGCCAAATGAGCTCACTGACAGATACACTGGTAACTCATTCTACAATCTGCTATGTACTGATATTGAGGCTGTGAAAAGCCAAACAGTCCAACAATTGAAATGATTTTTAATTAAAAATGCTGGTGTTAATATATACGGGAATCTTTTTAGGGCATTTTTTGTATATTTAAGCAATGTTTAATGAATTAATGCATTGGATTTCAAGCGCAGCTGTCCGGTCAGGCGGCATTAATAGTTCTGCAACAGCTGGAGAGCCCCCGGCTGTCATCACGGAGTCCTAGTCTTGTTTCTCCGCAGTGTCCATTATCTTGTGCAGGAGAGATGCCTCGTTGGATACAAACTTCCTTAAAGGGACAGTTGTGACAATATTATTATTATCTAAGTGAATTCCCCATGAAATAATGATAAAGCATCCTTTCTCAAAATTCAGTACTGTGCCAGTCATCCTGCTGAATATTTATTCCCTTAAAGAGGCGTGTCCGAATCCGTCCAATAGAATTAGAGTGTAAGGACACACCCCCGACTAGTAACTGTCAATTTATTCATCGATTTCAAAAAGGAATAACCGGAAATGGAGAATTCAAAATTTAAAAGGAAGATTTTCCAGAATCATTATATAATGAAAACTGCAAATATTTATGGCAATAATACAGACAAGACAGTCTTAAAGGGATTGCCTGGTAAAAAGAAGTTATAACTTGGTGATCGGTGGGGATCTGACAGCTGGAACCTGCACTGATTGGCAAAATGGGGCACTTTTATCCCTGTTATAGAATGGGGCGGCAATGTACATGCTCTACATCAAAAGTATTAAAGGGAATCTGTCAGGTGATTTCTGTGTACCCCAGTAATAGTATTCTGAAATAGGGCATAGGCAGCCCTTTCATGATATGTAACTTTTATTTTTCTACGCTGCCCCATTGTGTTCCTGTAAGCCCCGGACAAATTTATTGTCGCAAGCCGGCAAGTAAAGCATATGTAAATTGTAAATGAATATTCATCCCTTCACCCGCCCATAATTCCAACCCCACCCTCTTCACGGTGGTCTCTTATTCTGTCAGACTGCTGAGTTACTCCCCGGAGGATCACATCAGGAGAGCAGACAGCCAATCCGAGGATTGCTATGCGATCCTCCGGCAAGTTACTCAGAAGTCTGACTAAATCAGTGACACTGGCCGGGATGGGATTATGGGCGGAGGAATAAGTGAATATTCATTTCACATTTACATCCGTGCCTTCAAGCCAAGCATATGTAAATGCAAAATGAATATTCACCCCTTCCGGCTGGCGTCACTGATTGAATGCAGCCAGACTGCTGTTACTTGCCGGAGGATCACATGACAGCTGCATAGAAATACATGCTGTCACGCTCATGTGCAAACAGCCAGTGTGAGGATTGAAATGCGCTAGGAGGGGGGTGGGATTATGGGCGGGGGAAGGGGTGAATATTCATTTGCAATTTACATATGCTTGACTTGCCGAACCACGACAATAAATGTGTCCGGGGCTTACAGAAACACAATGGGGCCATGTTGAGAAATAAAAGTGACATATCCTGAAAGGGCTGCCCTACCCCAATTTCAGGATACTATTAGTAGGGTATACAGAAATCACGTGACAGATTCCCTTTAATCCCTTATAGGGCTGCTGTCTGCTGGACTCAGCTTTTTCCAGTAGCTCCATGGAGAATGAATGGAGCGGCGGTGGGTCAACCAACCCATTCCTCTATTTCAGGGGTGGGGAATCTTTTTTTCTGCCAAGGGCCATTTGAATATTTATACCATCCTTCGGAGGCCGTACAAATTGCGTGCTAACTGCGCCCACAAGGTACATCCTGACACTGGCACTGGTGTCAGGATGTAATCCTTCGTTGCACGCACTTCAGCGTTCAAGAGCAAGAAGAAATTAATGGGTGGCCGTCAAAATACCTACACCAGTCCAAGCACTGCGATCCATGGGAATCTGCCCGGGTGCCGGATAAAAGGTCATCGAGGGCCATAAATGGCCCACGGGACTGAGGTTCATCGCCCCTGCTCTATTCTATAACAGAGAAGAGTGCCTCATCGAAGATGAAAATTTCCCATTCTTCTGATCGGTGCAGATCCCGAGTCCCAATGGTTAGACCTCTAATGATTAGTGTTGAGCGAGTATGTTCTGTTCAGAGTATGCTCGGGCCGAGCTCCGAGTATTTATAGCTGCTCGGTGATATGGTTGAATCGCTCCCGTGTGCATGATTTGTGACTGTTTGACAGCTTTATTACATGTGAGGAATGTGTAAGAAATAGACATTCCTTCCATGTAATAAAGCTGTCAAACAGTAGCAAATCGTGCACACGGGAGCGATTCAACCTTATCACCGAGCAGCTGTAAATACTCGGGAGCTCGGCCCGAGCATACTCAGCGAAAGGGTTAATAGAACAGACTCGCTCAACACTACTAATGATCAATAAGTTATCACGTAGGTGACAGCTTAAAGGGGTTGTCCGGTGAAAACAAACTATCACATATACTATGGCTATATACATATATATATATTATATACATACACACATATACACATCTGTAATACCTCACCTGAAGTACATCTCTAGAATCCGCCGCTTTCTCACCTTGGAAACAACAAAAACGCTCACTGTTGCCCTGATCCACTCCCGCTTTGACTACTGTAACTCTCTATTAATTGGCCTCCCCCTCACTCGACTTTCCCCTCCCTCTCCAGTCCATCCTTAATGCTGCAGGCAGGGTCATCTATTTGGCAAATCGTTACTCAGACTCCTCCGCTCTGTGCCAGTCATTGCACTTGCTGCCCATGAATTATAGGATCCAATTTAAATAGCTTGTTTTCACCCACAAAGCTCTTCACAGTGTGGCACCCCCCTACATCTCTTCCCTTATTTCTGTTTATCAGCCTACCCGTTCTCTACGCTCCGCACGCGACTTTGGACTAACATCCGCACTAATCCATACCTCCCACTCCTGGCTTCAAGACTTCTCCCGAGCTGCACCTATTCTTTGGAATGCTCTACCCCAAGAAATTAGAACGAACCACAACTTACACAGTTTTAGGTGCTCCCTAAAAACACACCTGTTTAGGACGGCCTATCACGTTCCCTAATTGAAGTCCTTTTATATTCTTATACCCCACCCCTTATTTCTCCAAACATAAGTCTCCACCAAACTCCACCGCACCCAAAGCCACTACAGACACTGGCTGGTGACGAGCTCATGCAGCCTTTATCCATCCCTCATCCCCTTAAGATGGCTGAACCTTCATTGTAAATAAGCCCCTGTACTTTGTGTCACCCCCACCTCATTGTAGATTGTAAGCTCTTCCGAGCAGGGTCGTCATTATTTTTGCTTTAATTATTGTATTATCTTTAGCTATGTTACTTATGACTGTTGTAATATGAACCTCTGAATTGTAAAGCGCCGTGGAATAGGTTGGCGCTATATAAATAAAGATTATTATTA
This sequence comes from Phyllobates terribilis, assembly GCF_046119375.1. Taxonomy (NCBI): domain Eukaryota; kingdom Metazoa; phylum Chordata; class Amphibia; order Anura; family Dendrobatidae; genus Phyllobates; species Phyllobates terribilis. The sequence continues at coordinate 62,819,446 of NW_027362763.1, read as the reverse complement.
TACCTTTGAAGAGTTTGACTGTCAGCAATTAACCTGTCAAGCTCTGTTAACCTCAAATGGTGAATCTTTCACAGAGCTAGGGAAGATTATCAAGCCTCCGAAAACCAAACCGTGATAAGGCAGAGTCTGGGGTTTGGAGGGTGAAAGCTTTTCAGCCCTTTGGGCAGGAGTTTCAAGTGTGGTTACAGATGAAGAATTCTCCTACATTCATTGTGGTGAAGAAAGAAACCAAAAGTAGGATTACCTCGTCTAACAGGACGAGGCTGCAGCATTACAAGGTCTTCAGAAACAAGACGCGAGATGACTATCAACTATCTGTCCATTCAAATCTGGATTACAGGATTGGCCAGCCATGTATTACATGGCTAGGTTGAGTCTGCCATAGCAGGAGTTGCTTTTTTTTTTTTGCACGGGATCTCAGAAGCCTCTTTCAAATATATTTGGAAATTAAAATTGTGACAATCAGAATAATGATCCCTCTAACTGTGTAAAGGTGTCTAAAAGAGGGGGAAAAGCAATATTCACCCTACATATAACTTTGCACAGATTTTCTTTATCAGTTGCTTCCTAAATACCAAGGTAATCAACTTTCTAAATAGTTAAAAATGTTAAAAGTCCGTCTCATCTCATGCTCAATTCTGACAGCTCTCTCTGCCCCCCCTCGCCCTTATCTCTGTTTTAGAGATAGTATCAGGGAATGGGTTATATCCTGTGTGGAGAGGGGAGAAAGCATGTGCAGTCTGAGGTAGGGCAAAGAAAACCAGCTACAAATAAGGAGGATAGCATGCAGAGGAACTAAATGCAGGAGAAACATTGTACGGATATATGAGCAGAGAAGACAGCAGCACACTTGATACATAAAGAGTTCACATCCAGTCTATATTACTAGGGAGGAAACTCTTACAAAGGAACAATCTCAAACTTTGATCAGGCCTGCAAACTGCTTATTAGGGGGTTGGAAAATGAATTAAAGGGAACCTGACAACCTGTAAATGTATTGCTGGACTTGTGTTTGAAAGAACTACATGCACATATAAATAGTTTAAAGGGGTGAAAACCTGGTGACACATTGCCTTTTTACTTTTGGCCATATTTGTCTACAGAACTACTAAGAAATCCTAAAGTGCTTCAACCTGTCCAAAAGTAAATTATACTGAAAATATTAAGCGGTGCCACACCAAAAAACAAATTTCAGGGTGCTCTGTGAATGAATGTTAGCCTGGCAGGTCTTAATAGGGCTTGCACAGATAAATTTGCGCTAGTCAGTCACTCTGTCTAGCACAGGGGTCCTCAAACTACGGCCCGCGGGCCACATGCGGCCCGCGGAGGACTTTTATCCGGCCCGCCGGGCTATGAGCGGAGGAGAGGAGAGCGGTGCCATTGCCCACCCTTCCCCCCGCTTGCTCAGGGCCCCAGCAGGCGGATACTTACCTCTCCTCCTGCTTCCGCAGATCCGCTGTCTTCCTGCTCTGCGCTTCCTGTGACGTCTCAGGTCAGAGGGCGCGGTGACGTCTTTACACCGCGCCCTCCCGAGTGCTGTCACAGGCAGCGCAGAGCGGGAAGACGCCGGCGACGCTGGAGTACGGACCTGAGCAGCGGCAGCAGGTAAGGAGGAGTGAGGTGAGTATTGGATTTTTTTTTTTTTTTTTTAATGTATGGAGGCATAGGTCATTATATGGGGGGGGGGGTGACATCCTGCAAGGGGTATAATATGGGGGGTGACATCCTGCATGGGGCATGATATGGGGGGTGACATCCTGCATGGGGCATTATATGGGGGGGGGGTGACATGCTGCATGGGGCATTATATGGGGGGGTGACATGCTGCATGGGGCATTATATGGGGGGGTGACATGCTGCATGGGGCATTATATGGGGGGGTGACATGCTGCATGGGGCATTATATGGGGGGTGACATGCTGCATGGGGCATTATATGGGGGGTGACATGCTGCATGGGGCATTATATGGGGGGTGACAAGCTGCATGGGGCATTATATGGGGATTATATGGGGGGGTGACATGCAACATGGGGCATTATATGGGGCATTATATGGGGGGGTGACATGCAACATGGGGCATTATATGGGGGGGTGACATGCTGCATGGGGCATTATATGGGGGGTGACATGCTGCATGGGGCATTATATGGGGGGGTGACATGCTGCATGGGGCATTATATGGGGATTATATGGGGGGTGACATGCTGCATGGGGCATTATATGGGGATTATATGGGGGTGACATGCTGCATGGGGCATTATATGGAGGGAGGTGACATGCTGCATGGGGCATTATATGGGGGGTGACATGCTGCATGGGGCATTATATGGGGGGGGTGACATGCTGCATGGGGCATTATAAAGACAGGGGAGTGATATCCTGCATGGGGCACTATATGGGGGGGGTGACATGCTGCATGGGGCACTATATGGTGGGGTGACATGCTGCATGGGGCACTATATGGTGGGGTGACATGCTGCATGGGGCACTATATGGGGGGGTGACATGCTGCATGGGGCCTTATATGGGGGGGTGACATGCTGCATGGGGCATTATAAAGACAGGGGAGTGATATCCTGCATGGGGCATTATATGGGGGGTGACATCCTGCATGGGGCATTATATGGGGGGTGACATCCTGCATGGGGCATTATATGGGGGGTGACATCCTGCATGGGGCATAATATGGGGGGTGACATCCTGCATGGGGCATTATATGGGGGGAAAGGGACATCCTGCATGGGGCATTATATGGGGGGAAAGGGACATCCTGCATGGGGCATAATATGGGGGGGTGACATGCTGCATGGGGCATAATATGGAGGGGTGACATGCTGCATGGGGCATAATATGGGGGGGTGACATGCTGCATGGGGCATTATATGGGGAGGTGACATGCTGCATGGGGCATTATATGGGGGTGGCATCCAGCATGGGGCATTATAAGGGGGGGGGACAGCCTGCATGGGGCATTATAAGGGGTGGAACAGCCTGCATATGGCATTATAAGGGGGAAACAGCCTGCCTATCGGGAACATTTACCTGCCCATTGAGGACCTATGCTGCCTATTGGGGATATTTACCTGCCTATTGGGGACCTATCCTGCCTATTGGGTACATTTACCTGCCTATTGGGGACCTATGCTGCCTATTGGGGACATTTACCTGCCTACTGGGAACATTTACCTGCCTATTGGGGACATTTACCTGCCTATTGGGGACCTATGCTGCCTATTGGGTACATTTACCTGCCTATTGGGGACCTATGCTGCCTATTAGGGACATTTACCTGTCTATTGGGGACATTTACCTGCCTATTGAGGACCTATGCTGCCTATTGGGGATATTTACCTTCCTATTGAGGACCTATGCTGCCTATTGAGGACCTATGCTGCCTATTGGGTACAGTTACCTACCTATTAAAATACCGGTTGATTTAACTTTACTTGTTCTTCATTTTAAATATTGTATTTGTTCCTGTATTGTTTTTTTTTACTACAAAATAAGATATGTGCAGTGTGCATAGGAATTTGTTCATAGTTTTTTTTAAAAACTATATTCCGGCCCTCCAATGGTCTGAGGGACCGTGAACTGGCCCCCTGCTTAAAAAGTTTGAGGACCCCTGGTCTAGCATATCCCAGGGATTGCCTTGCCATCACCCTTTAGCCCCTAAATAGCAACCTGGATTTACACAGGGGCCCTTGGGTTGGGTTGATGGAGTGGCAGCTGGCCGGTGAAGCGGGCTGGCAGGGCATGGACAGAAGGCCGATTAAATACCAGTAGGTAAGGATCAGTAACAGAATAGACTCATCAAAACATGGGCTGAGGTCAGAAAGAGGAGTCAAATTAGTGCTACTCAATGGCAGAAAAACAGAAGTTAAGATAATTTAGGAGTTAAGATAACTTATAGCTGACAAATGGAGGCAGAGAGCCAGGGTTTGATCTAGCATGCAGCCCAACGCGAGGCTCACGGAAGGGAGTTAATTAGATGATCAAAGTTCATGAGTTACCCCTCAAAGATCCATGCATGGACGGCACCACTAGCCCTAAAATGTCAAGTCAAACTGCTGAACTGTCACCCAGTGTCGTTCGGAGCGATGGCGCAGCACCGACCAGTGACAAAAGCAGATGGAGTGAGAACAGACAAGGAGGTAACACAAAGGATCTGATCCTTCTAGTAGGCACATTAATTATAATTACGGTGAAAAGTTTTGTCTTCTCAATGTAAAAAAAATAACTAATTTTGCAGTCAGGATTTCCGAATAAGCAGTAGAAAAATACCCAATTTAACACAATTGCCAACAAAACTTACTTTTAAGCGCTTGTAGCAAAATAGGAAAGGATATGACTTTCTGATAAAGATCCACTTGCTGGATTTTCTCGAGAATTGGACGCTGAAGAGACCAGTCGGAATTGAGCAGATGTCATGCATGTACCCCTGTGCTTCATTCATTCTCAAACAAACTGCTAGACATAGAGTACAGAAAACGGCTATCTCCACAAGTCCCATAAAGAATGAATGGAGCGAATGCGAAAATGACCTTTGGTCAATAGCTCTGGTTCTCAGGATTCATAGGTTCCCGGGAGTTGGCCCCCAGTGATCAGGAAGTTATCCCTATCCAATGGATAAGATTTAACTTCCAAAATTGAGACAAGCTGTTAAACGAAGCGCAAAGTTTTAGCATCCACCTTATACCTCCAGCTAAAAAAGGACCTGCCTAATGTTCCCAAACTCCATCCAAGTTACTTTTTTGTGCCCTTTCACCTATCTCCCTTGTTAGTTAGGATTCTATTGGAAAATTCTGATTGAGAAATTATGATACATTTTATAAAAATGTATAGTTTATAAAAGAAAGATACAGAATCTATAAGTTCTTCTTCCATATGGACATAGTCAGACATGTGTGACAGGTGGCTGCCGGCCAAGCCAGATATAAAAATGTGAAAATGAGGATTGGCAAGAGGATGGCTCTTTAGATTTCTCTTCCACACATTGTTGTGATATTGAAAACGACGGCTTATAGGGACTTTCCTCCAAATACCAATAAACACATCCATCACTTGTGTAATTCAGTCTTTTGAAATTCTAGAGTCCTGTTGATTTTACTGGGAAAGTTGTCACAAATTAAACCCAGTAACACGAGTAGCTGGCACCGGTAACTTTTTGTAACCGAACCCTAGAAGACCGACGTGATCAGCGGCAAAGAAAGTAAACAAACTTCAGAAGAACGAGTCGCCCGCAATAATCACATGATTGTATTTCTCCAAGGAGAAGACACTCAAATTGTAGCGTTTCTGTTTCGTCAGCTCACATCCCAGACAGTTTGCCCCTCAACTCCACATTCACCGGCCCCTTAAAATATCAAATCTGAATATACAGGAGTTGTAAGAATGTGGAGCTCGACAGTAACTGCGAATAGAGAGCCCTAAAATCTCATGTGAACACAACGCAGCACTGTTTGCAAATAGTTTGGGGACAAAAAAAGCCTATACTACAAGGGTTCATTACCCATCAGGTGAGTTCAAGGTTGATTTCAAATTGCCAAATTAAAAGTAGAACTCCACCTACATGGCATTTTAATTTGATTCCAATTTTAGATCAAAATCTAAAATTTTGCACAAACTTTTTAAAGTTTTTAATAAAAGATCTATAGTTTTTCAATTATGTATTTTTTTTTTTTTTTGGGGGGGGGGGGGGGGGGCGGTTAAGGGATATTTCTACATTTAGACTTCTCCTGGTTTCCTGTTCCCAGTGCAATTTTTCGGACTGACTGACCTTCATTTCTTAAAGTAATGATGGCCACTCGTTTTTCTTTACTTAGCTGCTTTTTTCTTGCATAATACAAATTCTAACAGTCTATTCAGTAGGACTATCAGCTGTGTATCCACCTGACTTCGCACAACACAACTGATGGTCCCAACCCCATTTATAAGGCAAGAAATCCCACTTATTAAACCTGACAGGGCACACCTGTGAAGTGAAAACCATTTCCGGTGACTACCTCTTGAAGGTCATCAAGAGAATGCCAAGAGTGTGCAAAGCAGTCATCAAAGCAAAAGGTGGCTACTTTGAAGAACGTAAAATATAAGACATATTTTCAGTTGTTTCACACTTTTTTGTTAAGTATATAATTCCATATGTGTTAATTCATAGTTTTGATGCCTTCAGTGTGAATGTACAATTTTCATAGTCATGAAAATACAGAAAAATCTTAAAATGAGAAGGTGTGTCCAAACTTTTGGTCTGTACTATATATATAAATATATATATATATATATACACACATACATATACACATTATAATTATAATTATATATATATATATATATATATATACACACACACACAGTAAAGTTTAAAAGTATAATTCCAATTACAATAGTTTTTCTTAATCAAATTGACAATTTAATAAAGTTACAAAAAAGTTGCAGCTAAATATACACACACACACACACACATACATACTCACATGCATATATACATACACACACTATATACCATATATATACATACACCTACATACACACTAATATATATATATATTATATACACATATATATGCATACATATTTTTTTCAATTTTTGTTAAATTAATTTGACTTACACAAAATTAAATAGGAATTATGCTCTTAAATTTATAAGATGTATACGATGCATGCGCTTCTACCAGAAATCATCATTATTATCGTCTTACTGCTAACGTATGCAAAACTAGTTCTGGATAATTGGCATGTCAAATTTGACTTTTTATCTGTAATATACCCATGTTTTATTTTTGTGGTAAAACATTTTAAAACTTTTGAATTTTCCCAACTTTAGGTTTTAATTACAAAAGGGATACAAACTTACAGCATTTTTATTTTTATGGGTTTTCTTGCTTAATCTCTAATATAATACAATACTATACGTGTAAATATCTAAACAGATATAGAAAGTTAGATAATTCGGTTTCGACCTAATACACAAATTCATGTATTCGCGTTTCCGTACCGATGTACAAATCATTGTCTCCATAGTTCATACTGTCACATTGTCTCACAAAGTAACTCTTGTAAATTGAATGAATTGAATGAATTGAATAAATTGAATTTGCTGCCTCCTCAACCCCTTTTGTGGTTTTTGATGTGTTTTACTTGCTCGAAGAGTCAAGTTTCAGCGTTCCCTCGGTTCAGAGGCTGCGTGCAGCGAGACTTTAAGAGGCATACCATTTCCTCAATATAAAAAGTCCATATGAAATTATAACTGTGAAACACTACATTCAATAAATCAGAGACCTGCCAGTGCAGTCGACAATTAGGAGGAGCTCCCCGACACGGCTTACATGGGAACTACTGCTTAACGAGACCATCCCCACTCCCGTTTCCCCCTCCTGACTTCTCCTGTGAAGGCTGGGTGGTCTTCGCCGGCTTGCAGCCCTCACTGAGCTTGTAAATATCTTTTGCTAAGAGGTGGAACTTTTTGGTTTCCCCCTTCCTTGGACAAAGGATCCAAATTCTGGTCTTCTTGTTGCATAACCGCTTCTTGCATCCAAGCAGTTCATATTTCCTGGCCTTTAAACAAACAGGATCATTATAGTACTTCCCAACTCTTTCCCTGGCAGCGGAGGCTGACTACTCATCTGCCTAATCAATTCATGTGCTGTTGGGCTTCTCTGAAAGGGTGCCATAGGCCCGGCTACATGCTCATCCAATTCAAACAAGATGTATTTATTAAAGTGGTTGCTACAAATGCCTCAAGAACCAAGGCAGTCCTGTGCAGAGCCCTAAACAGAACGGCTTAAAAGACTCCGGTACTGTCAGCAAAACATGAAATTGGCGTTGGTCGTCTTCGTTAAGCCTTATTATGCAGCGAACTAAAGACATTACAGATATTCCCTCACAGCTGTGTAGATGGGCGAGCACAATGTTTTATATTTCGATAAAGAAAAATAAAGGGAAAATTTATTCAAAATGTTAGTACATGGTTTTAAAAAAAAATGTATATTAACATTACTGTTTCGGAGGGTCGTCCAAAGGTGAACACAATGGGGACTCACACTTTGCCTAATTTCCACAAAGACATTACTGGGTTTGTAAGATTACGACTAGAGATGAATGGATCTTTTGAAAATCAAGTTCTCCGTGATCATCACATTTTTATTTATTTTTTTTTAAAAAAAACTTAGATTTGCAGCAAATAAATTTGCCACAAATCACAATGAGAGAAGAAAAGAGCAAGAGAGAGAAATAGAGGACTAAGCAATAATTTTTTTTTAGAGTAAAAAAGATTTAGGCTGCAGGGGCCAAAAGGTAGTGGCCAACATATAGATGCTCCTACCAATAGCCTAAAATCAAAAATAAAATGATTACTGGATTTTTTTTTTGCCAAATAATCCCCGATTGGCTGCGGTATAACAACTTCGAATCTACCGAAATGTTATTGTGTACCCTCGTCATCTCCCGCCTTGACTACTACAATATCCTCCTCTATGGCCTTTCGACTAACACTCTCACACCTCTCCAGTTCATCCTTAAAGGGGTTGTCCACTACTTATTATCCCCTCCTCAATGTATTCCCACAGGGCCCATAAGTGTTTTTGTAATTACCTTCTGTTGCAGTTACTGCCTGTGAGCGGCGCTATCGGTGGCCGCTCACAGGCATCACGTGACCCCCGGCTGCAACCGGCGCAGACTTCCACTGACGTCACGACAAGTCCAGGCTGCAGCCGAGGGTTCCTCTTCTGCGTTCCACCGGTGGATGTTGGGTTGTGGGTGGAGTTACCCCGCACGTCACACCCAGCATCCACCGCGCACTCTCCCTGTCCCCATTCATCGGGAAAGCGCGCTGTAGATGATGGGTGTGACGCGCGGGGAAACCCCACCAACAACCTGGCAGCCATCGCGGGAACCCCAGCGGTGAGTCACGCCTCACTTGTCGTGACGTCAGCGCGAGGTCACATGATGCCTGTGAGCGGCCAGCGATAGCGCCGCTCACAGGTAGAACCTGCAACAGAAGGTAATTACAAAGACACTTATGGGCCCCGGGGGGGATATGTTGGGGGCATAATAAAAAGTTGTGGCCAAGTTCTTTAACTCTGGTGCCCGGTTAATCCACCTCTCCCCATGCTACTCCTCCACTTATCCTCTCAGCCAAACTTTTAACTGGTGTCCTATTCCCTAGTTAATCTAGTTGATAATACCAACACTGACCTACAAAGCGGTCCATAATCTGTCTCATCCATATATCCCCAAACCAATCTCCCGATATCTTCCCATGTGTTATCTCCAGTCCTCACAAGACCTCCTCCTTTTTTCTGCTCTTGTACGTTCTTCACTCAATCCCCTCCAAGAATTTCCAGAGCGTCCTCCATCCTCTGGGACTGAAAACTTTAGCAAGTCCGATTGTCTCTCACAATTGACGAAACCTGAAAACTCATCTCTTCAGGAAGGTCTACAGCCTGCAAGGACCCCACTGCCACTTCACCACCACTCGAGCTGATCCAAACCCCTGACCTATCTCCTCTCCATTACTTTGTAGATTGTAAGACCGCAATGGCAAGGTCTTCTCCCCTCTGTACCAGTCTGTCACTTTTAGTTTATTTTATGTATGTAATATGTACTATATCCTGGAATACATGCTTTAAAAAATAAATATAATAATGTGATAGCTGCCAAGAATTAAAAGAAAGCGCAAAAAAAAATTATTAGCTGGCTCGCTGATGCTTTAGCAGTGTGTGAAATGGCACAGGACTTTTTTTTTGCCGATCCTCGCTAATCAAATCACAAATGTTCAAATTTCAAGAAATTAAATTCAAAGTCGATCCTACACAGATGTTTTTTGGAGATGCATTATTATTATTATTGCCATTTTTATACCAAAAAAAGGCTACGAAAATCACATTGCTACGTCAATACATTTTACATGGGGATAAAAAACATACTATCAGGTGAGGATACAACTGCTGGGGCTCCATTGATGCACAGCAGAAGCATCTTCATCCACTTGTTAACAATTCTATATTACATTACAAATTTCAACAAAATGCCACGTCTGGAGTGGCGCTGGTAAGTCTAGACCGCACCTTCCCTCATGATCGGTCAGGCTTTAAAAGGATTTGACCACTAGGATAGTATAGGATCTTTTTCTGTTTGTTCAGACATATGACCGACGCAGCCAATCACTGGTCACAGACTGCCCTTCGCCAAAAAAGGAATCAAGATCGGTGGGTGACATTGGCAGTAATAAAAGAGGAGTGGCGGGGAATTGATAGTATAGTATGTATTTGTTAATTTTACACAATGCTGGGATATTTTTTAACTAGAAAAAAGTAATGAATGGTTAAATATTGATAGCATATAATTTTGCTCAAAATAAAGATGTTTCACCACTGACAACTCACTTCATCAGGAGTTCAGGTGAATAGCCCCACTCTATACATTTTACTATTCTATTGGACTCAGCTGGATTTAACTTTTTTTTGTGGGAGGTGTTTTAGTTTTTTGGGTGTACATTAGCATTTAAATGAACATTTTTTTATATTTATTTATATATACATATATATATTTTATTTATATATATATATATATATATTTATTTTATTTTTTTTCAAAACTGCATAAAAAAACAATTCAGTTTTTTTTAAATAGCATACGCTCAACATCATAAAGGATGCTAGAAATCTATGATACAGGTTCATACCAAATATATATATATATTACTTTATGTTTTAGCACTTATAATTAACGCCTTAATGCCAGTGCGATTTTTTCTCTTTTGCATTTTAGTGCACACTAGCGTATAAATTGGACAAATGTTATCCGATTTTTTTTTATTGGAGAGCGCACACTGACCCATGTTATTCAATGAGGCAGTGCAGATGACCGTTTTTTGTTTTTTTCACTGACAGAATATGTCTGTCAACAAAATGGGGGGTGGGAGGGGACGTGGAATAGTTTTGGATTAAATCATTCATTTTTACAATACAATGTACTGAGTTTTTGAGTTTTATTTTTACAGTTTTCATTACGCAATAAAAATTACCTGGACACATTAGTCTCCAGATCTGTATAACTATTTGCATTTTTTTTTTTTAAGAAGTAAAAAAATATATATATATTCAGAAGTTTATAAAAAATAAATTAAATAAATATATAAATAAATATATATTTATATAATATAAATAATAATAATACATTAAAAATAATTTGTTTCTGTCGTCATTTCCTGAGACCCATTAACTTTTTTATTTTTCCTTTGGTGGAGCTGTGAGAAGACTTATTTATTGCACGGTAAGCAGCTGCTTTATTGATATTATTTTCAGGTATCTACGATGTTTTGACCACTATTATTTTAGGGAAGTATGGCACCCCCCCCCCCTAAAAAAAAAGCATTTACTGTAGAGGTTAATTAAGTTTATATTTCAACAGAACAGACTTTTATGGACGCAGCGATACCAGATACTTTCTTGTTTTTTCAATTTCTTTATTTTTAATGAAGAAAAAAGGGGTGAAATTTTTTTTTAAAGATTGTATTCATTTTTTACTTTTATTTTTTCACTAGTGAGAACAAATTTATTATAGTAAATGTAATAGTTATTCCTTTTTTTTATTTTTTAATACGTAGGATTTAGATTGAATATAAGATATATTTAGATTATTAGAAGTTTTAAACTTTTTCCAAATTCCTTTGAAAATTCTAACATTAATTCGACACTATTAATAACAGACTCGAACTCCACCTGATCGCATAGAAAAATCATAGTATTTTTAATAAGATGATAGTCGCCTTATTTGCATTTAATAATTAAAAAACAAAATCTAAGAAAAAGAAAAGAAAAAGAAAAAAAAAAAGAAAAGGACAGCAGAATCAAATACAAGCAGAAGAAAGTCAGATCAGAAAACTTATCGAGAATGGAAGATCTTTATCAAGCTAAATAGTGGAACATAATGGGGAAGTTGTGCAATAATCCATTATTGTCCATAAATATAAACGGACACGCTGTAGCAAAAAAAAAAAAAAAAACAACACACACTGTAGATCAATTTCTTCATGGACAATATCTGCAGCATTGTGATTTTTTTTTTCATACGCAGGACAATAGATCTTTTCGGCAATGAATTAGATCTGATTTTTATCCATTTTAGGTCTGTGCGTCGGTTTTTACTATCGGTTTAGTATCAGTTGCTCTCACATGCAGGAAAAATATTGTTTTCAAGTATCTCTTACTCGTTAAGCAATAAAAAAAAAACAAAAAAAAAACAGATAGTACTCGGATAACACACGTCTGGTATCCAAAGAAAAAAAAGTGAAAAACCCCATAAACTATAATGGGTATATGTTCTGTGTGTGAAAACAAATATGGAGGTCTGAAAAATGTTTTATGTTCTCTTTTCAGGACCTCCCCTCTAAGGCACAGATTACAGGCCTGCAGCAAAGAGCATACACTTAAAGGGGCTGTCTACTACTTTCACATTGATGCCCTATCCAAAGGATAGGGTATCAATGTATGATCAGCCGGGGTCCCGCACCCGGCACCCCTGCCGATCAGCTGTTATCGGTGCTGGCTTACCTGCGGTGCTTGGCCATCAAGTTGCAGTAGTCGGCGCTTGTTACTGCACATCCGCCTCCTATTCAATTCAATATGTGCAGTACCCGCGGCGGCCACTACAGATGGATGGCCAAGAACGACAGGTAAGCACTTCCTGCCGACGGCTGCCGGTGGGGGTGCCGGGTGCAGGACCCCGACCGATCATACACTGATGCCCTATCCTACGGGCAGGGCATCAATGTGAAAGTAGTGGAAACTTCTTTAGAGATACTGTCTGGCCTTGGACTAAAAGACTGCAGACTTGTGAACCTTCACATTGGGAGCAGCGCGCGCTATGGGGATTCTCTTCTGCCAGCAGCGGGCAGTCATGTGACAGGAAGTATGTGATTTGCATACTTCCAGCCACATTCCGACTAGACGTGTCCGGCTTTTTTTAATACGCTTGCATTGAGAGGGGCTGCGCATATCTAGGCAGCACGTGACTGTATGCAAATCGCATTTTTGCAGTCACGCATCCGCTGCCACCACTGGAGAATCCAGACAGTGTGCGCAATGTGAGGATTCACAATTCTGCAGTCACACAGTCACTGCAGACTTGTAGACTGAGGCCGGACAACCGCTTTCCTTATTTGAGAGGGTGCCATGTAATGCTTCATTTCCCTTGACACAAGTGGCTGTCCCAACAATATGGGTTTAGAACTGTGGTTTATAGAAGGCAAACCAGAAATGATCAGGTGATCTTTGGGGAGGCTTTATTATAAGGAGGATTCTCCATGTGTTTTTTGAAGAGCAAATAATACAGTTTAGCCATAACCAGGGCTGTGGAGTCGGTATGCTAAACCACCAACTCCGACTCCTCAATTTCCCTGACTTCCGACCCTGACTCCACAGCACTGGTAGGAGCAGCTTCACTACTCAGCGTGTACATAAAGCGCAGCCCAGATTCATCTCAACTAAAAGCCGACATCCTTAGATGAGGAATAGGACAGACATTTATAGGACATTTCATAACTTTCCCAAATTCTTATGGAAACATTTACAGCACATCCTGCATTGAACTACTGTACCCAATTTATTATATATTTTAGGATTTGGTCCATTTTATAACGACTCCAACTCCACCAAAATGTACATCGACTCCGACTCCACAGCCCTGGCCATAACACTAATGACTCATAAAGGAACACTAAAGATAGACAATGCTAAAAAAAACATGTAATTCTTCCATTTTTTTCTTTCATTATATTATATTTTTGCCTCAAATTATAATTAAAACTAAAACTATAGAAGTCTTCAATGTCTCGGGAGCTCCACCATGGCATCAATCATCCTATCCTATGATTGGCTGCAGCAGGAGCTTTTCCCTTCTGCCTTGTCTGCAGAAGGCCAACCCTTCATCAGGGGGCAGCGCTTCACCCACTTATTTTTCAATGTAAAAATTCATCTCTAGGTCTTGTGTCTCTTTAACCCTTTAACACAATAACATATTGTGGGGCTTCCCATGTGGGTGGTGGGGGCTCAGAAGCTGAACTCCCTCTAAACGCAGCAGATACTGGCTATATCCGTCTCTAACCGCTGCTGAAAATCAATTAAACACTGCGGTCAATCACTGACAGAGTCATTTAAATGGAAAGTGCGCTAATGCTTGCATGTAATGTCTCCCATCGGTGTCCCATGACACAATCACAGGGAGTCAATGGGCTACCATGACATCTGGGGTCAGGCTTAAAGTCATGTTGCTGCAATCTTCTATAAGGCTCAGGTATGGGCTGAGCTGCAAAGGAGACCACAATTTTCACTATATAACGCAATATCATGATATTAAGTGATAAATGATCAGAAAACAGCAGGTTCAACTCTCTAAAAAAATAAAGTAAATAAACTTTTTAAAAGTTTCTAAAAAAAAATTAAATGAAACAATTGAATCACTGTCTTTTGCCCTATTAAAAATTAAGCATTTAATAAAAGTTAGTAAATAAACATCTGTAGTTTCCGATTTCATAAAAGTCCAATCTATTAAAGTATAAAGCTAACTAAACACCATCAATAAATACCGTAATGACAAACAAGAATCAAAACACGAGAATAATGGTTTTTTTGGTCAGGAATCCTCCCTAAGAAAATGCAATTTAAACAGATTAAAACACTGTATCTACAACAAATTGGTAGTAATAAAACAGTCAGCTCGCCTTGCCCTCACACAGCTCAAATCGACTGAAAAATAAAAATTATGGATTACGGAAAATGGTGACATAAACCAAAAAAATGTTTCAGAATTAATTTTTCCTCCATGTAAAAAAATATATACAATTTGTTATCTCCATAATCATACTGACATGAAGAATCATGATTCATTCATTTTTACAGAAAAAAAAACAACGTAAAAACAAAACTTAATAAAAAAAATGGCAAAATTGCATTTTTTTTCCCACAATTTTACCAAGCTCGGAATTTTTGTCCTATATTTCAGTACATTATATGGTAAAATGAATGATGCTATTCAAAACTACAACTAGTCCTGCAAAAAACATGGCTATGTCGATGGAAAAATAAAAGTTAGGGCTCTTAGGAGAAGAGGAGAAAAAGAAAAATCGAAAGGCAAGCAAACATTGGATGCGGCAGCAAAGGGTGTAACAGGTGTCTCCATGATTGCTTGTGATAGTGTATGGTCAGGATTTGCAATTACTGAATGAACAATAAGAATCCAACTGTTGGAATCCACAAGGTTCTTGAGAATGGAAGGACCACAGGGCTTTTAGACACCCTCTGCGCAGGGAACTACAATGTCACACTGGGTTGGGGAAGGAACAAGTGTACAACGATGGGAAGATGGGGAAGGGAGCCCAAGAACTAGGGAATTGGACAGAGGAAAATAGAGATATCACTGGTGACTCTCCGGAGACATTGCGCAAGCAAGGGTGTGTCAATCAGCAGCAGAAGGTGGAGGTAACTGCTCGGTCCTAGAGGGAGGAGGATATCACCACACTACATAAATAAAAGGATCAAGAAGGCGTCTGCAAAGCCAAGTGCAGTGACCTTCTACAGCTGGATCCAGAACGACTGTCACACTTGATACACCCGTGAAATACAACACAGCCCCAGTGAATTCAATTATGCAGCACTTTAGGCTGCTGGGAGCACCAACAAGCTGAGAAAGATCGGCGCCAATCCCAGTGGTCACAACCCCGCCAATCCTTATTCTATGGCATATCCTAACTAAACGATTACTTGTAATCTACTAGATCATCCAGTACATCAGACTAAATCCTAATTTTAATGAGGACACTGCCTTCTGCTCCAACATTGGACGCAGAGTCGTTTCCTAAGACCGACATGTTTTTTTTGTTTGTTTATATTCTTAAGAAAGAACATTCTGTGTAAAGAAAAAAAAAGAAGAAGCCAACCACATTTTCACAGTAGACTGAGCTACAAACCTGTAATTGACATTTTTCTGGATTCGTTTATGTTACCTATTTTCACCCAACCAGAAAAACAGCAACAATGTGGTTGAAAAAAACAAAATGCATGGCTTATTGCCTGCTAATATGAGGGCATCATGTTGTTCCTGGCACTCGCACCTTCTTTGTAGGTGGGAATTAAAATAAAAGGTCCTTTTTGCTTTGCCCCACACCACACAGAAGCTGCTCTCCGTTAGGGACGGGTCTTCTTTCCTGTCCTTGAGGTTGATGTGACTTGTACCTACTGTGTCTGTCTGTCAAACCAGCGGGCAATAAGGATAATTCAAGATGGAAAATATCAGCATTTCTAATTAAAGGGGTACATCCATCTTATTCTGCATGGGGTTATTAAGACATTATATGACTATGTTAGGAGGAGGTCTTACATTGTCAATCACAACAACAAAACAACTTTGGCATTTGTTGGTAACTGCCTGCTCTAAAGAACTCTTGGCTGTGTAAATTGGTTGTCCGGGTAAAACAGTACCCACTGGATATACAGTACAGACCAAAAGTTTGGACACACCTTCTCAATTAAAGATTTTTCTGTATTTTCATGACTATGAAAATTGTACATTCACACTGAAGGCATCAAAACTAAGAATTACCACATGTGGAATTATATACTTAACAATAAAGTGTGAAACAACTGAAAATATGTCTTATATTCTAGGTTCTTCAAAGTAGCCACCTTTTGCTTTGATGACTGCTTTGCACACTCTTGGCATTCTCTTGATGAGCTTCAAGACGTAGTCACCGGAAATGGTCTTCCAACAATCTTGAAGGAGTTCCCAGAGATGCTTAGCACTTGTTGGCCCTTTTGCCTTCACTCTGCGGTCCAGCTCACCCCAAACCATCTCGATTGGGTTCAGGTCTGGTGACTGTGGAGGTCAGGTCATCTGGCGTAGCACCCCATCACTCTCTCTCTTGGTCAAATAGCCCTTACACAGCCTGGAGGTGTGTTTGGGGTCATTGTCCTGTTGAAAAATAAATGATGGTCCAACTAAACGCAAACCGGATGGAATAGCATGCCGCTGCAAGATGCTGTGGTAGCCATGCTGGATCAGTATGCCTTCAATTTTGAATAAATCCCCAACAGTGTCACCAGCAAAGCCCCCCCACACCATCACACCTCCTCCTCCATGCTTCACGGTGGGAACCAGGCATGTAGAGTCCATCCGTTCACCTTTTCTGCGTCGCACAAAGCCACGGTGGTTGGAACCAAAGATCTCACATTTGGACTCATCAGACTAAATCACAGATTTCCACTGGTCTAATGTCCATTCCTTGTGTTCTTTAGCCCAAACAAGTCTCTTCTGCTTGTTGCCTGTCCTTAGCAGTGGTTTCCTTAGCAGCTATTTTACTATGAAGGCCTGCTGCACAAAGTCTCCTCTTAACAGTTGTTGAAGAGATGTGTCTGCTGCTAGAACTCTGTGTGGCATTGACCTGGTCTCTAATCTGAGCTGCTGTTAACCTGCGATTTCAGGCTGGTGACTAGGATAAACTTATCCTCAGAAGCAGAGGTCACTCTTGGTCTTCCTTTCCTGGGGCGGTCCTAATGTGAGACAGTTTCTTTGTAGTTAGTGCTTGATGGTTTTTGCAACTGCACTTGGGGACACTTTCAAAGTTTTCCCAATTTTTTGCACTGACTGACCTTCATTTCTTAAAGTAATGATGGCCACTCGTTTTTCTTTACTTAGCTGCTTTTTTCTTGCCATAATACAAATTCTAACAGTCTATTCAGTAGGACTATCAGCTGTGTATCCACCAGACTTCTGCACAACACAACTGATGGTCCCAACCCCATTTATAAGGCAAGAAATCCCACTTATTAAACCTGACAGGGCACACCTGTGAAGTGAAAACCATTTCTGGTGACTACCTCTTGAAGCTCATCAAGAGAATGCAAAGAGTGTGCAAAGCAGTCATCAAAGCAAAAGGTGGCTACTTTGAAGAACCTAGAATATAAGACATATTTTCAGTTGTTTCACACTTTTTTGTTAAGTATATAATTCCACATGTGTTAATTCATAGTTTTGATGCCTTCAGTGTGAATGTACAATTTTCATAGTCATGAAAATACAGAAAAATCTTTAAATGAGAAGGTGTGTCCAAACTTTTGGTCTGTACTGTATACAACACAAACTCAATTACAGTGGGTACGGAAAGTATTCAGAGCCCTTTAAATTTTTCACTCTTTGTTTCATTGCAGCCATTTGGTAAATTCTAAATTCTCATTTGGTCTGACATGCACTGTGAGCTGTGAGGTCTTATATAGACAGGTGTGCGCCTTTCCAAATCAAGTCCTATCAGTTTAATTAAACACAGCTGGACTCCAATGAAAGAGTAGAACCATCTCAAGGAGGATCACAAGGAAATGAACAGCATGTGACTTAAATATGAGTCTCTGAGCAAAGGGTCTGAATACTTATGACCATGTTATATTTCAGTTTTTCGTTTTCAATAAATTTGCAAAAATTTCTACATTTCTGTTTTTTTTCAGTCAAGATGGGATGCAGAGTGTACTTTAATGAGAAGAAAAAGAACCTTTTAGAATGGCTCCAATGAAACAAAGAGTGAAAAATTTAAAGGGGTCTGAATACTTTCCGTATTCACTGTATGTCAGCTTATTGTGATTAGAATAAAAAAGTATAAGTAATGGCCTAGACTTTTCTTCTAGCCCATGAATGGCATAAGATACAAATATAGTTTAGCAGAAAAGCAAAACTTTGGGGAAATTAGGTGACAAACGTCTGAGCAAAAGCTGCATTTCCAGTTTTTTTTTCAGAAGTTACACTGAACTGCCTACTCAGTGATGGGTTCAAAAAAGACCCAATTTAGAATTTGGGCCTCATTTTCTGCAGAGTGTGCTTTAATGAGAAAAAAAATGAACTTTTTAGAATTTACCAAATGGCTGCAATGAAACAAAGAGTGAAAAATTTAAAGGGGTCTGAATACTTTCCGCACCCACTTTATACTCACCTACCAGCACCCACGTGGGTGCAGTGCAGAAAGAGCATAGACAGTGGTGATGTCACAATTCCACCAGTCACCAGAAAGCTGCGGCCTGTGACTGACTGCTTAAGCGCTGTAGCCAGTTAGCGCTGCAGCCAATCACAGGCCACAGGTGGAATGGTGACATCACTGCTAGGGATGGGTGGACGATTAGAAGTTCGGATTCTGGTACTCTCTCTCTCGACTTATACACTGCACCGGACTTCAGGAGAAAGTCCGTGTTTTGCGTTCTGGCTCGAACACTCAACTGTCATGTATGAACGCCGAACATTTCTGCTTGGGTTCGTCCATCTCTAATCACCGTTTTCTGTCTCTACAAACTCCTTGCAGATGTTGTCCTTGGTAGGATGTGGGCCTAGGACCTCAGCGCTGCAAGGCTGCAGTGCTAACCACTGAGCCATGCTGCCCTTTTTAGATGTTTTTTTTTTTCCCCTGCATGAAATACACTACTCAAAAAAATTAAGGGAACACTAAAATACCACATCCTAGATATCACTGAATGAAATATTGCAGTTGCAAATCTCTATTCATTACATAGTGGAATGAGTTGAGAGCAATAAAACATAAAAATTATCAATGTAAATCAAAATGATTATCCCATGGAGGTCTGGATTTGGAATGTTACTCAAAATCAACGTGGAAAATCAAATTACAGGCTGATCCAACTTCAGTGGAAATGTCTCAAGACAAAGAAATGATGCTCAGTAGGGTGTGTGGCCTCCACATGCCTGTATGACCTCCCTACAACGCCTGGGCATGCTCCTGATGAGGTTGCGGATGGTCTCCTGTGGGATCTCCTCCCAGACCTGGACAAAAGCATCCGCCAACTCCTTGATTGTCTGTGGTGCAACATGGCATTGGTGGATGTAAGGAGACATGATGTCCTAGATTTTCTTGATTGGATTTAGGTCTGGGGAATTGGCAGGCCAGCCCAAAGCATCAATGCCTTCATCATGCAGGCACTGCTGACACACTTCAGCCACATGAGGCCCAACATTGTCATGCATCAGAAGGAACTCAGGGCCCATTGCATCTGCATATCGTCTCACAATGGGTCTGAAGTTCTCATCCTGGTAACTAATGGCAGTCAGTGTACAAGGGTACCTCCGGCTAGCACATGGAGGGCTGTATGGTCATCCAAAGAAACGACTACCCACACCATTACTGACTCACTGCCAAAATGGTCATGCTAGAGGATGTTGCAGGCAGCAGATCGCTCTCCACGGCATCTCCAGACTCTGTCACGTCGGTCACATGTGCTCAGTGTGAACCTGCTCTCATCTGGGAAGAACACAGGGCGCCAATGTCGAATCTGACAATCTTGGTGTTCTCTGGCAAATGCCAATCACCCTACATGGTGTTGGGCTGTAAGCGCAACAATCGCTCGTGGACGTCGGGCCCTCATACCACCCTCATGGAGTTTGTTTCTGACAGTTTGAGCAGACACATGCACATTTGTGGCCTGCTGGAGGTCATTTTGAAGAGCTCTGGCGCTGCTTCTCCAGTTCTTCCTTGCACAAAGGAGGATGTAGCGATTCTGATGCTGAGTTGTTGCCCTCCTACGGCCCCCTCCACATCTCTTGGTGTACTAGCCTGTCTCCTGGTATCTGCTCCATGCTCTGGACACTGCTGACAGACACAGCTACCTTTCTTACCACAGCTCGCATTGATGTGCCATCCTGGATGAGCTGCACCACCTGAACAACTTCTGTGGGTTGTACTGTAGACACCGCCTCATGCTACTGTACCTCTAGGGGTGAGACCAATGACAAAATGCAAAAGTTACCAAAACAGCCAAAAAGGATGAGAACAGAGAAATGGTCTGTGGTCACCACATGCAGAACCACATTTATAGGGGGTGTCTTGTTAATTTCCTATCATTTCTACCAGTTGTCTGTTCCATTTGCACAACAGCAGGACAAATTAATTCACAATCAATCAGTATTACTTCATAACTGGACAGGTTGATTTCACAGAAGTGTGATTGACTTGGAGTTATATTCTGTTGTTTAAGTGTTCTCTTTATTTTTTTGAGCAGTATACAAAAGGATAGGGCCAGAAAACTTCAGCAGAAGTTGTGTTGTTTTTTTTGGGTATTTCTTTATGCTTAGCCATTTTGATCTCAAAGGGGCTCAAGACACTAAAAAAAAAAAATCACATGCTGCATTTTCTAAAAACAGACAAATCAAAAACGCACTGTGCGGAGGAGATTTTACAAATCATATTAGTTTGGCTGTTACTGTAAAACAGCAAAACTCTACATTTTCTTCCCGCTTTAGCAAAATTGCTAAGCGCGAACAAGCCCTAACGTAGTGGGAATTTTTTGCAGTTCTACGTGATGCTGCATATACAAAGCACGTAATGTAGGGAGATGTAGAAGTATTAAATTATCACAACACAATGACCAGATCCTGTTTCCGAAACAGTTTTCCATATGGCTACAGGTGATTTATCACAACAAAGCAGCCCCAGAATTACAGGTCATGTGTAGAGTTGAGAAAGTATGTTCTGTTCGAGTATGCTCGGGCCGAGCTCCGAGTATTTACAGCTGCTCGGTGATATGGTTGAGTCGCTCCCGTGTGCATGATTTGTGACTGTTTGACAGTTTTAATACATGTGAGGAATGTGTAAGAAATAGACATTCCTCCCATGTAATAAAGCTGTCAAACAGTAGCAAATCATGCACACAGGAGCGATTCAACCATATCACCGAGCAGCTATAAATACTCGGAGCTCGGCCCGAGCATACTCGGCGAAAGGGTTAATAGAACATACTCGCTCAACACTAGTCATGAGAACTCTGCTACGTCTGTACAAAAACAATAAGATATCTATGACCTGACCCTGCTGTGCTCCTAAGGCTCCCCCATAAAACTCGCCCTAACATGCGGACTTTGTTGGGATCGGCCTACCAACTAATGTGTTTGGGAGTCTCCGGATTATTCAGACTCTCCTCCTGACATCAGGGTCTGGACTGTTCAGTTTCAATAGACAATCCTTTAGTTCTCCAGGAGATAAGCTGCCATCAGACAAGTCCAGCAGTGTCTCTGTCATAGGGGTCACAGCCGAGTTTTCCTATGTATGCGGGAGTCGGGAGAAATAGCTGTCACTCAACAGCTACCTAATGTGTATGGCAAACTTTCAGTTATCGAAGAAAAAGTCTTAAAGGAACAGTATAGGCTGAAGTGCAGGAAACTGTATACTGAGCATCAGAATGGCCCATGCAGAACGTATGAAGCCAAACCCACAAACCACCCCTAAATACTCTTCCCTGGTTAAACAATATCCTGCTGAAAAATATATAGTGCTACCTCTGTCTGTAATGGTTACTTACAGTCTATATAAATGGGGTTAGTAAAAAAAAAGCCATGCACATTCTTTAAAAACAACCCCATTCAGATACAGTTGAAACCAGAAGTTTACATACACTATATAAAAAGACACATCTGCATGTTTTATCAATATCCGACATGAACTCAGAATAAACCTTTCCTGTTTTAGGTCAATTAGGATTACCATCATTTTTAATATTTGCCAAATACCGGAATAATGAGAGAGAGAGAATGTTTTAAGGCATTTTTATTACTTACTGCAAAGTCAAAAGTTTACATACACTAAGATTACTATGCCTTTAAACAATTCTAGACTGCCCATATGATAATGTCATGTGTTTGGAAGCTTTTGATAGTTTTTTTTGGCAACATTTGAGCTAATTAGAGATACACCTGTGGATGTATTTTAATGCACACCTGAAACACTGCTTCTTTGTGTAGCAACATGGGAAAGTCTAAAGAAACCAGCCAAGATATCAGGAAGAGAATTGTGGACTTGCAAAAGTCTGGCTCACCCTTGGGTACAATTTCAAGATACCTGAAGGTACCTCGTTCATCTGTACAATTATACGCAAGTAGAAACAAGATGGGAATGTCCAACCATCATACTGCTGAGGAAGGAGACGGGTTCTGTGTCCTAGAGATGAATATGCTTTGGTCCAATATGTGCATATGAACCCATGGACAAAAGCAAAAGACCTTGTGAAGATGCTGGTAAGATTGTGTCAATATCCACAGTGAAACGAGTACTGTATCAACATGGGCTGAAAGGCCCCTCTGTCAGGAAGAAGCCATTACTCCAAAAGAAACATAAAAGAAATCCAGATTAATGTTTGCAAATGCACACAGGAACAAAGACCTTAATTTTTGGAGACATGTCTTGTGGTCTGATAAAACCAAAATTGAACTTTTTGGGCATAATGACCATTGTTACATTTGGAAGAAAAAGGGAGAAGCTTGGAAGCCTAGGAACACCATCCCAACTGTGAAACACGGGGGTGGCAGCATCATGTTGTGGGGTTGTTTTGCTGCAGGAGGGACTGGTGCACTTCACAAAATAGATGGCATCATGAGAAAAGATGATTATGTGGCAATACTGAAGCAACATCTCAAGACATCAGCCAGAAAGTTAAAGCATGGGCGGAAATGGGTCTTCCAAATGGACAATGACCCGAAGCATACTGCGAGCAAGACGACCTTCAAATCTGGATCAGTTGCACCAGTTTTATCAGGAGGAATGGGCCTAAATTCCAACCAACTATTGTGAGAAGCTTGTGGAAGGAGATCCCAAATGTTTCACCCAAGTCATTCAGTTTAAGAACAATGGTACCAAATACTAATGAAATCTATGTAAACTTTTGACTTTGCAGTAATAAAAATGCCTTAAAACATTCTCTCTCTCTCTCCCTCTCATTATTCTGGCATTTGGCAAATATTAAAAATGATGGTAATCCTAATTGACCTAAAACGGGAAAGGGGTTTATTCTGATTTCATGTCAGATATTGAAGAAAACATGCATATGTGTCTTTTTAAATAGTGTATGGAAACTTATGGTTTCAACAGTATATAGAATAAACCAACTTTTAAATTTTTGTTATTAATTGGCTGAATTCAGCCACCAAATTGAATGTTGGAATTGGTGTTCACTCAGCCCAAAAAAATAATAATTTGTGAGGTCAACCGTTGAAGGTCTGGTTCACAGTCTTTGATCCAATTCATCCCATAGTTGTTGGATGGGGATGAGGTCCAGGACTTTTCACCATACTCATGAAGAAGTATAAATGGTTGTTTTTTGGAACTCCCATAGACGTCAATCAAGTGCGATGCGCCACTACTTCACTACTTTAACCCCTGACAAAGCCTGTAGAACCAGGCAGGATGGAAGTTCTGGTAGACCTCCACTCTCAATATTGGTGTGTGTCCCAAGACTTGCAACCATCCATAGGAGGTGCTACCAATATTAAAAAAGAGGGTTAGGCTCAATACCCTTCCATATTTGATGTCTTCTCAATCTGGTGGACATTTGATCATCTGGCTAAGGTGCAGCTAAAGCTTGAATAGTAGTATCCTCTATATAGTTTCTTTGCATTCCTCAATGATTCTTATCTGCCGTCAATTTCAGTATTTCCATATGTTTATTTTTACTAACTCCCATTTTACTTTCTGTAGGGTATGGAAAGGTTGCTGATTTTTTAATAGACTTGGAGAAAAAGCCCTCTTTTCATCGTCTGTGCCGATGAATTATTACCAGTTGGACTCGTGTACAGAAGCTCTCTGACACAGTTTACCCAACAGTATTACAGTAGGAATAATATTGTTTCTCTCTCCTCTGCTCCCACATCAGAAGCTGACCTGCTGTGCACCGGCCGTGAAAAAAAAAGTGTCCTACCCCTCCTCTCCCAGGGTGACTTCATGTGAGCGTTTTACCCAACTGTGTCTGCAAATTGCACTTGGATCGGGGTAGGAAAAAAAAAAAAAGGAGGAACAGAATAAAGAATCACATTTTTAATACAACATCACAGGATATGAATTATAAATGGCACGCTTTTCATATGATTAGAGCAAGGCTTGTACATGCCGGGGTCCGCACGCTGTGAACGCAAACAGAGAGCTCGTAACGCGCACATTTAATGCTGTATTGTGGTTTCCAGCTGGATGTGAGTTTTTGCTCATTAAACATTTTCCATGTTTTTAATAAGAAACAATTTATCTCTATCCAATAGTTTGTATGCTCTACAATTTCTCAAAGCTATAGATGTGTCCTTCCTTACCTTTCCCCTTGATTCGACATGATGAGCAGCTTTAAAGGGGTTGTCCGGTCCAAACCGATAAGTCTGCAGTCAATCTGTGTGACTGCAGACTTATGAATCCCCCCAAGCGCAAGCACTGTGCGCTGCGAGGATGCGCCGGTTTCTGAGACGGGACCAGAGGGTATATATGAATTATACATACCCCCGGCCAGTGGGCGCGGCTTCGCTCCATACACTTGTATTGATCCGAGGCCACGCCCCATCTAGAGACGCGGCCATTCTGGTGGGCATGGCCTCGCTCCATACAAGTGTATGGAGAGAGAAGCCGCGCCCACTGGCCTGGAGTATATATATAACTCATACATACCTTCCGGTCCCGGGTATGAAACCGGAGAATCCCCACAGCGCACAGTGCATGCACTGGGGGGGATTCATAAGTCTGCAGTCATGGGACAACCCCTTTAAACAAAAAAAAATTTCTGTGATACTCTGTCGGGAGATATTTTTTTTATGGGTGCCTGGCCAGACAGTAGTTATGTGAATTGCATCCTGCTGAGGGTTTTGCTAAATTGTTGTTACTGTATAAAGAATTTGTATTAGATGCACTTTTTTTTAGCAAGGAGAAATCTTAAGGCTACAGCCCCACCCTATCAGTATTTTTTCTCAGGAGTAGGAGCCAAAACCAGGAGTGGGTTCAAAAATGCAGAAGTGGTGCACTTAGTTTCTATTATACCTTTTCTGATTGTTCCTTACCTGCTACTGACCGAATACTGACCAAATACTGATAGTGGGGCCTTAGCCTAATAAGTGCTGTACATCTTATAGCCCAGAGGAAGGTTTCCCTGTGATTGGGATGTGGGCTCATGCAGCGTCCTTTACTGAGAGAACTGTGCACCAACACAGTTCTCTCTCTTCCTGATCTATACGATCCGTGCAGGAGAGGAAGCTGAACCTGCACATCACTTAAGACATAGAACCAACGCTATGGGTGTATACACTTTTCATAATACCAAAAATGGAGTGAGGTGTACTGTATCACATATCATTAGAAACCTATATTGCAAAACAGTCAACCCCAAAACAATGCCAATCAATAAAGGTAAAATTATACTTTATTAAATTACAAAAAGGATTAAAACAATAATTATAGTAAATGGGTATAAGGCGAATAGTCAGTGAAACTCACAGGAGAGGAAAATACATCAACTTTGCCAACACAATAACGTAAATGGGTAAATAGTTAAATGCATCTCAGCAGTTAAGTAATTCAAATGTGTGAAAGTATCATGTAAGTATTGAGAGACCATACATCCCATAGGGCAAGTGCATATAAAGGGAATATATGGTACACACCAAGTACCCAATCCTATGGCTCTCAAACTATGAATGGGACTTACCCATGGCGTGGATGTATAGTCAGCTGTGATCAACGCCCCGACGCGCGTTTTGCGTGGTGGGCTTCCATCACTAAAGTTGAGCGAGACCTGCATAGTCCTCACCAGGCTACAGGTCCTAAAACACTGGAGCAGTCGTGTGATCAGTCACATACAGTGGTGCCCTGCAATTCTGTCAGATAATACTCAGTTTCTTCCTGAAAATGATTGCAATCACAAATTCTTTGGTCTTATTATCTTCATTTAATTTGCTTGCAAGGAAAAAACACAAAAGAGAATGAAGCAAAAATCAAATCATTGATCATTTCACAAAAAACTCCAAAAATGGGCCAGACAAAAGTATTGGCACCCTCAGTCTAATACTTCGTTGCACAACCTTTAGCCAAAATATCTGCGAACAACCGCTTCCGGTAACCATCAATGAGTTTCTTACAATGCTCTGCTGGAATTGTAGACCACTCTTCTTTGGCAAACTGCTCCAGGTCCCTGATATTTGAAGGGCGCCTTCTCCAAACTGCCATTTTGAGATCTCTCCACATGTGTTCTATGGGATTTAGGTCTGGACTCATTGCTGGCCACCTTAGAAGTCTCCAGTGCTTTCTCTCAAACCATTTTATAGTGCTTTTGGAAGTGTGTTTTGGGTCATTGTCCTGCTGTTCTTTGGTCTTCTTTCTTTTCTCCATGCTCAATGTGGTACACACAAGGACACAGGACAGAGGTTGAGTCAACTTTAATCCATGTTAACTGGCTGCAAGTGTGATTTAGTTATTGCCAACACCTGTTAGGTGCCACAGGTAAGTTACAGGTGCTGTTAATTACACGAATTAGAGAAGCATCACATGATTTTTCAAACAGTGCCAATACTTTTGTCCTCCCCCTTTTTTAGGTTTGGTGTGGAATTATATCCAATTTGGCTTTAGGACAATTCTTTTTGTGTTTTTTCATTAAAGACAAATTAAATGAAGATAATAAGACCAAAGAATTTGTGATTGCAATAATTTTCAGGAAGAAACCGAGTATTATCTGACAGAATTGCAGGGGTGCCAATACTTTTGGCCACCACTGTATCTTGAGGAAATAGGAAAGTATGTGGCACAAGAAAACTTCATACCTGGTAATAAACTACTTATGATTAAAATCAGTGTATGATGCCTGCAGCAGAGGTATTTGTTTGTTCTTTATGCAGCAGAACTTCATGTATATATAAGTATGCAGCAGAAGTGTATGTGTGAATACAGCAGAGCAGTGTGTGTATGCAAAAGAGCTAGATGTATAAATGCTGATATGCCTCCGAATTGTGTATCTTTATACAGTCATGGCCAAAAGTGTTGGCACCCTTGAAATTATTCCAGAAAATGAAGTATTTCTCCCAGAAATGTATTGCAATTACACGTGTTTGTTATACACAGGTTTATTTCCTTTGTTTATATTGGAACAACACAACAAAATAGAAAAAAGTCAAAATTGGAGATCATTTGACACAAAACCCCAAAATTGGGCCGTACAAAATTGTTGACACCTTTCCAAAATTGTGGGTAAACAACTTTGTTTCAGGCATATGATGCTCGTTCAAACTCACATATGGCAAGTAACAGGTGTGGGCAATATGAAAATCACACCCGAAACTAGATAAAAAGGAGAGAAGTTGACTCCGTCTTTGCGTTGTGTGTCTGTGTGTGTCACACTAAGCATTGAGAACACAAAGAGGAAAAGAGAACTGTCTGACGACTTGAGAACTAAAATTGTTGAAAAATATCAACCATCTCAAGGTTACAAATCCATCTCCAGAGATATTGATGTTCCTTTGTCCACAGTGAGCAACATAATCAAGAAGTTTACCACACATGGCACTGTAGCTAATACCCCTGGACGTGGACAGCAGAGAAAAATGATGAAAGATTGCAATGCAGGATAGTCCGGGTGGTGGATATGCAGCCCCACTCAAGTTCCAAAGAAATTCAAGCTGTCCTGCAGGCTCAGGGTGCATCAGTGTAAGCGCAAACTATCCGTCGACATTTGAATGAATGAATGAATGAATGAATGAAATGCTGTGGCAGGAGACCCAGATACCCACTACTGACACATAAAAAATCTAGACTGCAGTTTCCCAAAATGTACATGAGTAAGCCAAAATCCTTCTGGGGGAAAGTGTCTTGTGGACAGATGAGGCCAAGATAAATCTTTTTGGTAAAGCACATCATTCTACTGTTTACCGAAAACTGAATGAGGCCTACAAAGAAAAGAACACAGTACCTATAGTCAAATATGTTGGAGATTCAAAGATGTTTTGGGGTTGTTTTGCTGCCTCTGGCACTGGGTACCTTGACTGAGTACAAGACATCATGAAATCTGAAAATTACCAAAGGATTTTGGGTCGCAATGTAGTGTGCAGTGTCAGAAAGTTGGGTTTGCATCCTAGGTCAGCAATGAGTCCGGATCTAAATCCCATTGAACGCCTGTGGAGAGATCTCACAATTTCTGTTGGGAGAAGACGCCTTCAAGTATGAGAGACCTGGAGCAGTTTGCAAAAGAAGAGTCCAAAATTCCAGTTGAGAGGTGTAAGAAGCTGATGGTTATTGGAAGCGATTGACTGCAGTTATTTATTCCAAAAAAGGGTGCAACCAAATATTAAGTTGAGGGTGTCAACAATTTTGTCTGGCCCATTTTTGGGGTTTTGCATTGAATTATGTCCAATTTGCCTTTATTTTTCTGTTTTTTTGTGTAGTTCCAATACACACAAAAAAAATAAATGTGTGTACAACAAAACATGTGTAATTGCAATAATTTTTGAGGAGAAATACTTAATTTTCTGAAATAATTTCACGGGTGCCAACACTTTTCCCCATGACTGTATGTGTGCAAAAGATTAAATGCAGCAGAGCTGTGTATATATGCAGCAGTGCTGTGTATGCTGCAGAGTTGTGTGTATATATGCAGCAGTGCTGTGTATGCTGCAGAGTTGTGTGTATATGCAGCAGTGCTGTGTATGCTGCAGAGTTGTGTGTATATGCAGCAGTGCTGTGTATGCTGCAGAGTTGTGTGTATATGCAGCAGTGCTGTGTATGCTGCAGAGTTGTGTGTATATGCAGCAGTGCTGTGTATGCTGCAGAGTTGTGTGTATATGCAGCAGTGCTGTGTATGCTGCAGAGTTGTGTGTACAGTGGTGGCCAAAAGTACTGGCACCCCTGCAATTCTGTCAGATAATACTCAGTTTCTTCCTGAAAATGATTGCAATCACAAATTCTTTGGTATTATTATCTTCATTTAATTTGTCTTCAATGAAAAAACACAAAAAGAATTGTCCTAAAGCCAAATTGGATACAATTTCACACCAAACCTAAAAAAGGGGGTGGACAAAAGTATTGGCAATGTTTGAAAAATCATGTGATGCTTCTCTAATTCGTGTAATTAACAGCACCTGTAACTTACCTGTGGCACCTAACAGGTGTTGGCAATAACTAAATCACACTTGCAGCCAGTTAACATGGATTAAAGTTGACTCAACCTCTGTCCTGTGTCCTTGTGTGTACCACATTGAGCATGGAGAAAAGAAAGAAGACCAAAGAACTGTCTGAGGACTTGAGAAACCAAATTGTGAGGAAGCATGAGCAATCTCAAGGCTACAAGTCCATCTCCAAAGACCTGAATGTTCCTGTGTCTTCCGTGCGCAGTGTCATCAAGAAGTGTAAAGCCCATGGCACTGTGGCTAACCTCCCTAGATGTGGACGGAAAAGAAAAATTGACGAGAGATTTCAACGCAAGATTGTGCGGATGGTGGATAAAGAACCTCGACTAACATCCAAACAAGTTCAAGCTGCCCTGCAGTCCGAGGGTACAACAGTGTCAACTCGTACTATCCGTCGGCGTCTGAATGAAAAGGGACTTTATGGTAAGATACCCAGGAAGACCCCACTTCTTACCCCGAGACATAAAAAAGCCAGGCTGGAGTTTGCCAAAACTTACCTGAGGAAGCCTAAAACGTTTTGGAAGAATGTTCTCTGGTCAGATGAGACAAAAGTAGAGTTTTTTGGGAAAAAGCATCAACATAGAGTGTACAGGAAAAAAAAAAGAGGCATTCAAAGAAAAGAACACGGTCCCTACAGTCAAACATGGCGGAGGTTCCCTGATGTTTTGGGGTTGCTTTGCTGCCTCTGGCACTGGACTGCTTGACCGTGTGCATGGCATTATGAAGTCTGAAGACTACCAACAAATTTTGCAGCATAATGTAGGGCCCAGTGTGAGAAAGCTGGGTCTCCCTCAGAGGTCATGGGTCTTCCAGCAGGACAATGACCCAAAACACACTTCCAAAAGCACTATAAAATGGTTTAAGAGAAAGCACTGGAGACTTCTAAGGTGACCAGCAATGAGTCCAGACCTGAATCCCATAGAACACCTGTGGAGAGATCTCAAAATGGCAGTTTGGAGAAGGCACCCTTCAAATATCAGGGACATGGAGCAGTTTGCCAAAGAAGAGTGGTCTACAATTCCAGCAGAGCATTGTAAGAAACTCATTGATGGTTACCGGAAGAGGTTGTTTGCAGTTATTTTGGCTAAAGGTTGTGCAACCAAGTACTAGGCTGAGGGTGCCAATACTTTTGTCCAGCCCTTTTTTGGAGTTTTGTGTGAAATGATCAATGATTTGATTTTTGCTTCATTCTCTTTTGTGTTTTTTCCTTGCAAGCAAATTAAATGAAGATAATAATACCAAAGAATTTGTGATTGCAATCATTTTCAGGAAGAAACGGAGTATTATCTGACAGAATTGCAGGGGTGCCAATACTTTTGGCCACCACTGTATATGCAGCAGTGCTGTGTATGCTGCAGAGTTGTGTGTATATGCAGCAGTGCTGTGTATGCTGCAGAGTTGTGTGTATATGCAGCAGTGCTGTGTATGCTGCAGCGTTGTGTGTATATGCAGCAGTGCTGTGTATGCTTCAGAGTTGTGTGTATATGCAGCAGTGCTGTGTATGACGCAGAGTTGTGTGTATATGCAGCAGTGCTGTGTATGACGCAGAGTTGTGTGTATATGCAGCAGTGCTGTGTATGACGCAGAGTTGTGTGTATATGCAGCAGTGCTGTGTATGCTGCAGAGTTGTGTGTATATGCAGCAGTGCTGTGTATGCTGCAGAGTTGTGTGTATATGCAGCAGTGCTGTGTATGCTGCAGAGTTGTGTGTATATGCAGCAGTGCTGTGTATGCTGCAGAGTTGTGTGTATATGCAGCAGTGCTGTGTATGCTGCAGAGTTGTGTGTATATGCAGCAGTGCTGTGTATGCTGCAGAGTTGTGTGTATATGCAGCAGTGCTGTGTATGCTGCAGAGTTGTGTATATATGCAGCAGTGCTGTGTATGCTGCAGAGATGTTTATATATGCAGCAGTGCTGTGTATGCTGCAGAGTTGTGTGTACCAGAAACCAGGGATTGAGGCTTGAAGAGGACAATTTGCATATTCCAGGTGCCTTCTGGGAAAAGCGAAGAGTCTCCTTCAGCTAGAAGATCGTTGGGTACAGCCGGGACCAGCTGCTTGGAAAGCATCGCCAAACCAGGGATTGAGGCTTGAAGAGGACAATTTGCATATTCCAGGTGCCTTCTGGGAAAAGCGAAGAGTCTCCTTCAGCTAGAAGATCGTTGGGTACAGCCGGGACCAGCTGCTTGGAAAGCATCGCCAAACCAGGGATTGAGGCTTGAAGAGGACAATTTGCATATTCCAGGTGCCTTCTGGGAAAAGCGAAGAGTCTCCTTCAGCTAGAAGATCGTTGGGTACAGCCGGGACCAGCTGCTTGGAAAGCATCGCCAAACCAGGGATTGAGGCTTGAAGAGGACAATTTGCATATTCCAGGTGCCTTCTGGGAAAAGCGAAGAGTCTCCTTCAGCTAGAAGATCGTTGGGTACAGCCGGGACCAGCTGCTTGGAAAGCATCGCCAAACCAGGGATTGAGGCTTGAAGAGGACAATTTGCATATTCCAGGTGCCTTCTGGGAAAAGCGAAGAGTCTCCTTCAGCTAGAAGATCGTTGGGTACAGCCGGGACCAGCTGCTTGGAAAGCATCGCCAAACCAGGGATTGAGGCTTGAAGAGGACAATTTGCATATTCCAGGTGCCTTCTGGGAAAAGCGAAGAGTCTCCTTCAGCTAGAAGATCGTTGGGTACAGCCGGGACCAGCTGCTTGGAAAGCATCGCCAAACCAGGGATTGAGGCTTGAAGAGGACAATTTGCATATTCCAGGTGCCTTCTGGGAAAAGCGAAGAGTCTCCTTCAGCTAGAAGATCGTTGGGTACAGCCGGGACCAGCTGCTTGGAAAGCATCGCCAAACCAGGGATTGAGGCTTGAAGAGGACAATTTGCATATTCCAGGTGCCTTCTGGGAAAAGCGAAGAGTCTCCTTCAGCTAGAAGATCGTTGGGTACAGCCGGGACCAGCTGCTTGGAAAGCATCGCCAAACCGCGCGCCGTTAGATTTTGTTTAATTCGTTTATCCTAGGGTATCACGAGAAAGAAGACAGACATCAAGTCAGCAGGGACAAGGAGCAGCATGGCAGATGTGACAACCTACATGGTGAGCTGCAACATGTGCTACATGTTCACAGATCGACCAGAAGCTGAAACCAACTTCACCTGCCAGAAGTGTAGACTACTGGCTCTTTTAGAAGAAAAGGTGCGGGGACTGGAAGAAAGAATTGCGACATTAAAACTAATCAAGGAAAATGAAGACTTCCTGGACAGAACAGAAGCGTCACTACTGGTCACGGAAAGTGAAGGAAGCGTCAGAGAACCTCCAGAGGCAGACAAGTTGAGGCAAGTGACCAAAAGAAGCAAGAAGACCATGGAGACACCACCAACCACACAACTGAGAAACAGATTCCAAGGACTTGTGGAGGACGAAGATGGCACACCTAAGGATGAGGAACTACCAGCAAGCAAAAAAGAAAAGAGTACCCAGAAACACCCAGAAGCGACAAGGAAAAGGACAGCCAAGAAGGGAAGAAGAGTGGTGGTGGTTGGAGACTCACTACTGAGAGGAACAGAAGCAGCTATCTGCAGACCGGACATAACCGCAAGAGAAGTATGCTGCCTCCCAGGGGCGAAGATCAAGGATGTTACCGATAGGATACCGAAGCTCATCAGTTCCAAGGATGTCCACCCATTTCTTTTGATACATGTTGGCACCAATGACATGGCAAAGAAGGACCTACCGACAATCTGCAAGGACTTTGAAGCATTGGGGAAGAAAGTAAAAGAACTGGATGCGCAGGTAGTTTTTTCTTCTATCCTTCCAGTAGACGGGCATGGCGTCAGGAGATGGAACAGGATCCTTGATGTGAACAACTGGCTGAGACGATGGTGCAGACAACAAGGATTTGGATTCCTGGACCACGGTGTGAATTACCTCTATGACGGACTCCTTGCCAGAGACGGACTACACCTCAACAAACCCGGGAAACACACATTCGCCAGGAGACTCGCAACACTCATCAGGAGGGCGTTAAACTAGAAGAAGAAGGGATGGGAAGAAAAACGCAGAACACGAACATGCAACCAGAGAACATACTAATGAAAGATATGAAGTGCGACAAAGAAGGTCCAAGACAAGATACTTGGAAGGGAGGTAAGAAAATTTCTAATACAATCCACAGGGAGAAGATTGGAACAAAACAAAATCGTGTAAACTGCGTGCTAGCAAATGCCAGGAGCCTGACAAACAAGATGGATGAACTGGAAGCAGAAATATCTACAGGTAACTATGACATAGTGGGAATAACGGAGACATGGTTAGATGAAAGCTATGACTGGGCAGTTAACTTACAGGGTTACAGTCTGTTTAGAAGGGATCGAAGAAGTCGGAAAGGGGGTGGAGTCTGTCTATATGTAAAGACGTGTCTAAAGCCTACAATACGGGAGGATGTATGGGAGGGAAATGAGGAGGTCGAGTCCTTATGGGTGGAGATACATGGGGCAAAAAACAAAAATAAAATTATCATAGGAGTCTGTTATAAACCACCAAATATAGCAGAAGCCACGGAAAGTCTATTAATGAGACAAATAGACGAAGTAGCAAAAAATAACGAGGTGATTATTAAGGGGGACTTCAACTACCCCGATATAGACTGGGAAACCGAAAGCTGTAGATCTCAGAAAGGAAACAGGTTTCTGTCAATTATCAAAGACAATTATTTGTCACAACTTGAGCAGGAACCAACTAGAGGGACGGCCCTTTTAGACTTAATATTAACTAACAGGCCAGACAGAATAACTGAGGTGCAGGTCGGGGGGCACCTGGGAAATAGTGACCACAACATTATACAATTCCACATGTGCTTCAGTAGGGAGCCCAGCAAGGGAGTCACAAAAACACTGAACTTTAGGAGGGCAAAGTTTGATCAGCTAAGAGATGCCCTTCATCTTATAGACTGGGATAGTATCTTCAGTAATAGGAGCACGGATAGAAAATGGGAAATTTTCAAAACAGTCCTACATAGTCACTGTAGAAGGTACATACCTTATGGGAATAAAAGGGCTAGGAATAGGAGGAAGCCAATGTGGCTAAATAAGGAAGTCAAGAGGGCAATGGAAAACAAAAAAAGGGCTTTCGGTAAACTTAAACAAGAAGGCAGCGAGGAAGCGCTAATATCTTATAGGGAAAAAAACAAAATCTGTAAGAAACAAATAAGAATAGCAAAAGAGGAAACAGAGAGACTAATTGCCAAAGAAAGTAAAACGAATCCCAAACTGTTCTTTAACTATATAAACAGTAAAAGGATTAAAACTGATGGAGTTGGCCCATTGAAAAATAACCTGGGTAAAATCATAGAGGGCGATGAGGGTAAAGCAAACCTACTCAATAGCTTCTTCTCCACTGTTTTCACAAAAGAAAACAATTTATCGGAGGAAATGCAGAGTGATAAAGTAAACCCTCCGCTAAATATCACCCACCTAACCCAGGAGGAAGTTCAGAAACGCCTAAATAATATCAAAATAGACAAGTCACCAGGCCCAGATGGCATACACCCCCGGGTACTAAAAGAATTAAGTAATGTGATAGACAGGCCGCTGTATCTTATATTCAAGCACTCTTTATGGACAGGGTCTGTCCCACTAGACTGGCGCCAAGCAAATGTGGTACCAATATTCAAAAAGGGGTCTAAAAGTGACCCTGGGAACTATAGACCAGTCAGCTTAACGTCTGTTGTGGGTAAATTGTTTGAAGGATTTCTTAGAGATGCTATTGTAGAATATCTTAATGATAATAGCTGTCTAACTCCATATCAACATGGATTCATGAGGGATCGCTCCTGATGGCCTTCTACGAGGAGGTGAGCTCACAGCTGGACCGGGGAGAGTCAGTGGATGTTGTATACCTCGACTTCTCCAAAGCGTTTGATACCGTGCCACACAAAAGGTTGGTATATAAAATGAGAATGCTTGGTCTGGGGGATAATGTGTGCAAGTGGGTAAATAGCTGGCTGAGTGATAGAAAGCAGAGGGTGGTTATCAATGGAGTAAGCTCAGGGTGTGTCAGGGTTACTAGCGGGGTGCCTCAAGGGTCTGTCTTGGGCCCTATATTATTTAATATATTTATTAATGATCTAGTGGAAGGGTTGCATAGTAAAATAGCAATATTTGCAGATGATACTAAACTTTGTAAAGTAGTTAATACAGATGAGGATAGGGCACAGCTACAGGAGGATTTAGATAAATTGGGGAGTTGGGCCAAAAAATGGCAAATGGGGTTCAATGCCGATAAATGTAAGGTCATGCACATGGGAAAGAAAAACAGCAGTCACCCATACATATTAAATGGGAAACAGTTGGGGAAATCTGACATGGAGAAGGACCTGGGCGTCTTGGTTAATAGCAAATTAAATTGGAGTGCCCAGTGTCAGGCAGCAGCTGCGAAGGCAAATAGAGTCATGGCATGCATCAGAAGAGGAATAGGAGCATATGATGAGAACATTGTTCTTCCTCTGTATAAAGCGCTGGTAAGGCCGCACTTAGAATATTGTGCACAGTTCTGGGCTCCGGTGCTCAGGAACGACATATTGGAGCTAGAGAGGGTACAAAGGAGGGCGACTAAGGTAATAAAGGGAATGGAGGGACTAGAATACCCAGAGAGGTTGTCAAAATTAGGCCTATTTACGTTGGAAAAGAGAAGGCTTAGGGGAGACCTCATAAACATGTATAAATACATCAGGGGGCAGTACAGAGATCTCTCCCATGACCTGTTTATACCAAGGATGGTGACAAAGACGAGAGGGCACACTATGCGTCTGGAGGAAAGGAGGTTCCTGCACCAGCATAGAAGGGGATTCTTTACGGTCAGAGCCGTGAGACTCTGGAACTCTCTGGGAGAGGAAGTGGTGATGTCCAACTCACTTAACGAGTTCAAGAGAGGCCTGGACGCCTTTCTTGAGAACAATAAAATTACATCTTATGCTTAGTTAATTAATCCAGGGATTTAATCTTACTGCCAGATTGGTGTCGGGAAGTGAATTTTTCCTCAATGATGTAAATTGGCCTATACCGCATGTTTTTTTGTTGCCTTCCCCTGGATCAACGCTGCGGAATAGCTGCAGTGCACAAGAAATAGGCTGAACAACTAAATAGACCCTATAGGGGTAAAGTTGGCATATCCGGGGAAAGGTATATCCCAGATTTGCCAATCTAAGCCAACTCATGAAATACATGAATATATAGGAGAACAACGAGTTAATTGGCATAAAAAATATATAAATCTTTATTCCATCAAATTTAAAAGCGTACATAGTAGAGAGAAAAATGACATAATGCGGATAGTGTAGAGACACTCATTAGATTATCAGTGTGGCAAGATATGTTACAGAGTATACATATATAATCACGCATGTAGTTATAGTGGGACATGAGCAACATTGGTCATATGGCAAAAAACTGACATATCAAAATAATCAAACAAGTATAATAGTATAACCAGTAATGGTCCATAGGTATTCCATATTTATCAGATTTATCCTTGCCATATATATATCGGGTCTCCACCTAAATGACGCTCCCGCCCATAAGTTACCAGATACGTGCTACATGGAAATATAAAAATATAGTCTCTTACCACAGAGAGTGTAAACAAGGGGAAGGTAAAGTGTGTGGAGAACGCACAACACCAACCCCTAGTAAGACACTACTTAAATTACCAGTGTGGCAAGATATATTGCAAAATATAGATAATAAACACATACATGGTCACGAAGGGACGAGGGCAACATATACAAATAGAGTAAAGTTAATATGTCAAGATAGTCTGATGAGTATAATGATATGTCAGAAAACAATCCATGAATATTACCATAATCAGTAAATTTGCATTTGCCACATGCATCAAGCGTCCAACTCAGTAATATTCCCGCCCACAAATAGTCACATGCATGTCACATAGAGCAATAAAAAGTAGTCTCTTACCGCAAAAATTGTCACAGAGAAAGTAAGGTGCATAAGGGAACGCACAGTGGTAACCCCGACGCGCGTTTCGCGGTCCGCAACGACCGCTTCCTCAAGGGGAAGTGATGTGTACAGGAAGAACAGACCGGTAAATACCCCAAGATGTCGGTCACGTGTGGCCCCACGTGACCGATCATCTGATAATGGGCGGGTGCCTATTGACGGCGCGCGCGCTGTCGTAATCCACCCACAGAGGCACGACCAAGCCGTCAGGAACAGGTGCGCAAAGCGCGGGCGCGCGGCACAGAGTATGTGCACGGGCGCCCGCGCGCGCACCCGCACCGCAAAGACAGCTGATCGCAAGTCCATGGGCAGAGAGGACAGCAAGCGCGCACAGCACCACTAGGTAGTAAGTCCAGATGGAGAGTCAAAATACATAGATCACATAACATAAGGTAAATATCGGTAACATCAGTATATATCTTCATATGATTCAAAATAAATGATGAATCAAAGTTATGTTGCCACGGGCCCATCCAAGATTTGAGGTGCAGATTAATCCAAATACGATGACGTCACATAAATAGTAAAAAATAGACAGTTCAATCCTTGGGTCCACCTTATATTATTTGTTATCTTCTAGCCCAAGTAATGTATCTCTCCTGGGGGATATCCGGATCAAGGTGAGAGAATTAGAAAAACTGAAACAAGCAAGTAAACGAATACTAAAATTAGAACAACCAGTATTAAAAACTATACCAAGGCGTTCATATCCATGAAATAGAGGGAGGACAATAATACAATTGCAAAAAATGCTGTAAATAATAAAATATGACTTCAAATTTATAAAAAGGATGAAAAGGAGAGGGACTCATTAAGGCCATGGGGAGATAAAGTATTCAATATAGTGATCCATCGTGCTTCAGCCTGGGCTAGCAACTTTTTCACATTGCCGAACTGG
Organism: Phyllobates terribilis; assembly: GCF_046119375.1. Taxonomy (NCBI): domain Eukaryota; kingdom Metazoa; phylum Chordata; class Amphibia; order Anura; family Dendrobatidae; genus Phyllobates; species Phyllobates terribilis. The sequence goes on along the minus strand of NW_027362763.1, from coordinate 62,780,604 downwards.
ATGGACGATTGTCTTTTTTCGGCCTTATAAACTATGAAACTATATGCAGCAGTGCTGTGTATGCTGCAGAGTTGTGTATATATGCAGCAGTGCTGAGTATGCTGCAGAGTTGTGGGTATATGCAGCAGTGCTGTGTATGCTACAGAGTTGTGTGTATATATGCAGCAGTGCTGTATATGCTGCAGAGTTGTGGGTATATGCAGCAGTGCTGTATATGCTGCAGAGTTGTGTGTATATGCAGCAGTGCTGTGTATGCTGCAGAGTTGTGTGTATATATGCAGCAGTGCTGTATATGCTGCAGAGTTGTGTATATATGCAGCAGTGCTGTGTATGCTGCAGAGTTGTGTGAATATACAGCAGTGCTGTATATGCTGCAGAGTTGTGTGTATATGTAAAGCTCGTGCACTACAGCCATGTGTGTCTACAGTTATAGAAGGGAGCGACAGCTCAGATGCCCGACCGATGCTCCATTATTTCTCTGGTGGATAAAGTCGAGCACAGTGCGCAGTCCCATAGGGAATGAATAGAGCGGCGGTTGAACATGTGTACTGTCCCTCCATTTTAATGGGGATAAAAGTGCCCTATTCTGCTGGGCCCCCTCTTCACACTACCCTATCACACTGGGTCCGCCCTATAGGCCCAGTCTCTGTACTGTTCCCCCTCATCACACCCCACCTCCTTAGCATAATGTCCCCTCCTGGCTCTAACCTTACACTGCCCCCCCCCATGTTACCCCCCACTACTGTCTCTATTCTGTGCCCACTCACACTTTTCTTACCCCATACTGTCTCCTCACACTATTCCTCTCAATAGTCTCCTTACACGTTTCCCCTACCTGTTCATATTTTCTCCTCACACATCCTTCCCAACTCCCCATACTGTGTCCGCACACATCCCATCACCCTCACTTCCCATACTGTGTCCGCACACATCCCATCACCCCCGCTCCCCATACTGTGTCTGCACACATCCCATCACCCCCGCTCCCCACACTGTGTCCGCACACATCCCATCACCTTCGTTTCCCATAGTGTGTCCGCACACATCCCATCACCCTCAATTGCACACTGTGTCCGCGTACATTTTCCCCCTCGCTACCAATGTGTCTGCACCCACCCCTCACTCGCTCCCCACAGATGAAATCTCCCCCTGCACACAGAATACATATCCCCCTGTACAACGAATAAATATGCTCCCTGCACATTGAATAAATAGCCCCCTGCACAATGAATAAATAGCCCCCTGCACAATAAATAGCCCCCTGCACAATGAATAAATATGTAATTCCCCCCCACCCTCCCCCCGGGCTGAATCTTCGGTGTCTTCAGCTCCACAGCATCAGGAGCACTTACCACCGAGGCTCTGCTCTCCTGTGGGCGCCGGCGAGTGACGTCAGCAGCGCGATCATATGACCTGATCACTCTGCTGGCCTCGCTCTAAGCCGACGGTCAGAGCTTCAATTGTGCTCGCGTCTGAAAGAAGCAAGCACAATTGAACGCTGGGAGCCGGAGCGCTGCAGCTTCTCTGAGCGGGAGCGGTTAGCCCTGGCTGCCCCCCCCCCCTACGTACGCCCCTGTTATCGCCTATCGTGTGGATAGGCGATAACTTCATCTCTCACTGGACAACCCCTTCAAGTGGCATCACTATGCCTTCATAGCCTTACAAAAGTACTATGTCTCCAGACAAATCATACATATATTCTAAAGGAAATGGAGGCACTACTAAAAAAAAAATAGCACCCAGATCTTTGTTCTTTTGTTCTTGAGATATACAGTATATCAATAACGTATTAGGGAAAGTACATATGTTTGGAATTTTGCTTGGCAAAACGTAGGGATTTTTCTCTGGCACAAATCTATCAGGCTAAAGGAATAAAATTAAGACCCATGTTCACACGTTGCATTTTTGCTGCTTTTGTATGCAAATTTTAAGCTGCGTTTTACAAAACCAGCAAAGTCTATGAGATTTCAGAAATCTCATGCGCACACATTGGGGTGTTTTTTTTACCTGACTTGATTTGGCAAACTGCTGCCTTTTTGCAAAATGCAGCGTGTCACTTCTTTCAGCGTTTTTTTCACATATAGAAAGCAATGAGTACGTTAAAAAATGCAGCAAAAAACGCAGGTATCAAGTTCTGCTGCATTTTTGGTGCAAAAACCTGAGGAAGTTGAATCATGTTTTATCTATGCACTAAACTTTATCAGCATGCACAAGAGACAAATATACCTGATAAAAACGCAGCAAAAAAAAAATGCAGCAAAATCGGCTTTTTTTAAGCAGCTTCTTTACTTCTAAGCCTGCGGGAAAAAACGCAGCAAAAACGCAACGTGTCAACATAGCCTAAAGGGGTTGTCTGGCCGTCACCAATATCAGATCCCCTCTATACTGATATTAATGACCTAAGCTAAGAATTGGTCATCAATACCATAAGGCTGGACAACCCCTTAAAAAAAATATATAAAATCTACGGTACTTTTTGATTCCTAATTTCACCCAAAAAAATCATAGAAAACTAAAATATTCTGTTTCGGCATCAGTGACTGATTTGCCTTAAAGCTTTTATTTCAGAAGTTAATTCCCTCCCCTATTGGTTGACTATTAAGAGTTTTTTGTGGGGTTTTTTTTTGCTAATGACCAGTTGAAAGCTTTTACATTATTCTCGGCAGCACATCCTTCCCGGTTTACATGATGGGATGTGCTGCTAATAAATGATAGTTTTATATCTGCATAAACATGTAATCAACGACCACGAGCATTTCCTCATTTGTCGCTTGATCATGGGGCCTGATTTATAAGGAAAAATGGTAAGGAGTAGTGTTGAGCGAGTATGTTCTGTCCGAGTATGCTCGGGCCGAGCTCCGAGTATTTATAGCTGCTCGGTGATATGGTTGAATCGCTCCCGTGTGCATGATTTGCAACTGTTTGACAGTTTTATTACATGTGAGGAATGTGTAAGAAATAGACATTCCTCACATGTAATAAAGCTGTCAAACAGTCACAAATCATGCACACAGGAGCGATTCAACCTTATCACCGAGCAGCTATAAATACTCGGCGCTCGGCCCGAGCATACTCGGCGAAAGGGTTAATAGAACATACTCGCTCAACACTAAAGATTAGGACACACACTGCGTCCCCACCGGGAGCTTCATGGTCAAGCAGCTGCATGCAGCCATAGATTAACAAGCACAATGCCGAACGTCAGATGGAGTGGTGTAAAGCCGCCACCACTGGACTCTGGAACAGTGGAAACGTGTTCTGTGCAGTGCTGGATCACACTTCTCTGTCTGGATTCTGATAGAGGAGTTTGGGTTTGGTGAATGCCAGGAGAACGTCACCCGCCTGACTGCATTGTGCCCCCTGTACAGTTTGGTGGAGGATAATGCTATGGGCTGTTATTAGGGGTCAGCATTGGGCCCTTAGTTCCAGTGCTGGGAAATCTTAACGCTTTAGCACAAGACATTGTACAAAATTGTAGCTTCCAGCTTTGTGGGAAGCTTGGGGAAGGCCCTTTTCTGTTACTCGTGACTTATGTCCAGCGCACAAGACCCATAAAGACATGAGTGGGGGAGTCTGATGGAAGAAAATGATCGGCCACACATAGTCTGGACATCAACGTCATCCGACACTTATAACAAAGATTGTGAGCCCGGCCTCTCCCCAACATCACGGTCTGACCTCGCAAATGCTCTTCTGGATGAGGGGGCAAAAGTTTTGTAAAAATCCTTCCCAGAAAAGAGGAAGACATTGTACCTGCATAGGGGTCGACTGCATATTAATGTCTTATGTATGTGGGATAGTAGGACAGAATAGCTCCTGAAGGTGTAATGCGGAGGGTCATATACTTTTGTCTATATTGTGTATACATTTACACATTATACATGTAAAAGCATTACACAGCAATATAAAATAGAAAAATAATAATCACTGAACAAAAGGTTGAAATTATAAAAATTTTGCACGGTTCCCATTGAGGTTGAGATGCTAAAGATTCCTCATGGTCCAAATATAAATGATGCTCAAAGTTCATTGCAATATAAAACTGAACGGTCTTAATCTGGAGACACTTTCTCAGAAACCCTTATTTCCATTCATACAGAGGCCATGAATATCACTGAGTAATACAGGCATCAGGTGGTAAGTAACGTCACTGTGACCAATTTTCCTTAAAAAGAAAAGAACAATTGTGCTTCTGGCCGTAACGATATTGTCCCATCATTTAGAATGTCGTGTGAAGGAAAGCATCACACATTTCTCAGATTTATTAGCATTTACATGTGGAATGAATATGTCCATTATTAAGTCTGATAGCTGATCATCTTCTACTCAGACCCCAGAACAAAGAGATTGGTTACTCCATGACCTTCACAACATGATAACTATTGACCAAGGACGATAAGTGACTCAAAAGACGGAGTGTTGTGTCACAAACTATCAGTGAACGCAACAAAGAAACTTGTTGATCAAGACAAAATTTGACTTCAAAATATTCTAAAATTGACTAGAACCAGAAAATAAGAGACTTTTGTTAACTAAAATAAATACAAACAAGTCTATTAAATGATGAGCTCACGATTACAGCACAGAAGACTCTTTGGACAACGAAGCTCCGTAAGACTCCATATAGTTATTCTCCACAAAGTTTTACATCTGGTACTGTAATATGGTTCCCATAAATTAGTCCTACAATTTAAATATAAGAGAATATGGGGGAAAAATGTTAATGTTCATGGAGGGTTCTGCCTCCGTTTCCCAATGGATTTCACGACATGATGAAAATACGATCATGATACAATAATTAAGCCATGGTCACTTCAAAAAAGTTCTACATATTATAATGGTCTTTAAAGAAGAAAAAAATATATCTAAAAAAAATAATTGTAGTGAGGATAATAGACTAATAGATTAAAAAATTATTATTATTTTTTATTTTTTTTTTAAAAAGATAAAAATGTACTTAATCTCTTTGTTTCTTAAATTCCCTGCACATTGGTGGAGTATAGATACCGAAAGCCCCACTGATCCCTCAAAAGAACACGCAGAACCAAACGCAGTTAAGAAAGTTGATTCAAAAGAGAGTCTATGGGTCCATACTCCACTAGGCGGCTCCCCCCTATTGAGTGGTCTTTTGAACTATTCTGGGTGGTGGAAGGGGGTCTGCAACAGATCTGCATGGACTTTAAGGGCCCAAAAATACATTAAGAAAAAAAGTTAACAAAATGAAATTACATTTTAATAAAAACCGTTAAGACCACTCTCTGCACAGTTATCACTTATTCACAGGATAAGTGACGAATGCTACGTAGGCGAGGTCCGGCAGATGAAACACTCCAGTCAGATGATTTGGTACATCACATGGTTGCACTCATTACGGACCACCATTCCATACAACTCAACCCCAGTGTGGCAGTTGTGGTGAGGAGGGAAGATGGTTAACCATTCGAAAAATTATCCGCGGTCTCACATAAAATGTTAGAGTTAGAATAGCCTTTTCAATCAAAACTTAAAAGTAGTCAACATCGAATAGTTAAAAATCAAGTGCTTGAACAGATTACCGATGAACAGGTATAGCGCAATGAATCAATGGACCCAGTTGAATAAAACACGATAAGGAACACTATGTCGTTCTAAGAGGCAATACAAGGGGGGTTTTCTTACTTAGTCCGTCACTTTCATCTGCACTATTAGATGGAGATGAGCACATTGATTCTCACAACCCTGGTGTGACGTCATTGCTACGAAGTGATGCACAAATGATGTCATGCCAGTCCAGGCTAATCAAAAGTGGAGCTGGAGAAGCTGGCAGGTGGAAGAAAGGTCACAGGGCTCCCGTCCAGCGGCCACGGTATACTGACCTGGCCAGTGGACAAGGGTCTTGCAAAAGTATTGCATATATGGACTTCATAAAAGGAGGGGGGTCACCATTTGAGTCTTTTCTCTTTAAACTAGATTGGAGACTCATTAAGTATCAGCTTCTGAAGCAGTGGTGGAGCCAAACTGCCCATGTATTGCATGGTCATTTCTTCTTTTGAATGGCCACAAATTTGACAACAACTCAATATCAATCTTACCCTCTCAACACTCTCCCCTCTCCAATCTATCCTAAATGCGTCAAACAGATTCAGCTTTATGTCCAACCACTTCATCGATGCCTCCATACTTTGCCAGCTCTTGCACTCGTTGCTTATCCATCGCAGAACACAACACAAACTTATCACACTCACTGACAAAGCTTGTCACAGTGCTACAACTCCTCCCTCATCTGTTTATCACACTACCTGTTCTCTCCACAGAGCCGAAACACCCGACATTTTTTCCTCATCTGTCTACCACCCTAGTTGTCCTCTCCACAGCACTGCACCTTAATACATCTCCCTCATCTGTCTACCACCCTAGTTGTCCTCTCCACAGCACTGCACCATAATACATCTCCCTCAACTGTCTACCACCCTAGTTGTCCTCTCCACAGAACTGCACCTTAATACATCTCCCTCATCTGTCTACCACCCTAGTTGTCCTCTCCACAGCACTGCACCTTAATACATCTCCCTCATCTTTGTCTACCACCCTAGTTGTCCTCTCCACAGCACTGCACCTTAATACATCTCCCTCATCTGTCTACCACCCTAGTTGTCCTCTCCACAGCACTGCACCTTAATACATCTCCCTCATCTTTGTCTACCACCCTAGTTGTCCTCTCCACAGCACTGCACCTTAATACATCTCCCTCATCTGTCTACCACCCTAGTTGTCCTCTCCACAGCACTGCACCTTAATACATCTCCCTTATCTCTGTCTACCACCCTACCCATCCTTCTCCAGTGTTGCACCACCCTACATCCCCTCCCTCATCTGTCTAGCATCCTATCCATCCTCTCCACAGTGCTGCATCGCCATACATCCACTCCCTCATCTACCACCCTACTCGTCCTCTCCAGTGTTGCATCTCCTCCTTCATCGCTGTCTACTACTCTTTTATCTCCACAATGTTGCATACCCATACATCTTATAAGTGTCTACCACCCCACCCATCCTCTCCAGTGCTGTGCCACCCTATCTCTCCTCCACGAGCTCTGTCTAAAAATCTACCTGTCCTCACCACAATGTATCCCGCTTTACATATCCACCCTCATCTCTGTCTACCATCCTATCAGTCCTCTCCAAGGTGTGGTACCGTCTTACCTATCCACCCTCATCTGTGTCTCCACAATGCGGCACCGCCCTACATTTTGACCACCTCTCCAATGACAGCGATGTGCGTCAGGGCTCTGTACACAATATGGATTCAGGTACCAGTGGTGGAATCTGCATCTTATATACATGTATGGCATATGATGCAGATAAACCAGAAATGAATAAGATGAAAGAACCCCTTTAACTGCCAGTCTGACTTCTATGTAAATGAGAAGGATCTGTAGAAATCTTCCCCGAGATAAAGATGTAAGCTACTAGTTCAATATACTTATATTTGACTTCTTTCGTGAAAAGGTAAAGAAGAGATATTTCTATTTTTGCATATTGTCCGCAGCACCGGTTCACTGGCCAGCTGACATTGGCTCGATCATGAAAAGCATGGTTATGTCCGATTGAGAGTTAGTCCCATGCTAAGATGCCATTTCTGTGGTAATACTGCCTTCTTATTAAATAAATACTTCTGTACATGCCACCCAACTTGTCGACATGTTTCGACTGCCGCAGACAGATTCCTGCCTTTGGTGTTTTTTTTCCAGTTGCCTTTAATGCTAATGAATATGGATAAGTGTAAGAAAATAGAATCGTTTCCTCTTATCTACACTGTCTCCAGAAAATAACCTTCCTCTTCCCCTACCTCGCAGCATGTTGGTCAAACACTTGTAACCAGCAAAAGGAACATTAAAATGCTTCAAAATACGAGGAGGAATACGAGGAATAAGAGGGTCAGTGTTCAAAGGCTAAGAATGGGCTAAAGTGTAAACTAAGAAAGAAATGTCCTAAAAACAGAAACCAAACAGTCAGTATTACAAGGTATTTATATCTTCCAAAGTTGTCATTTTTTAACACTTTTATTTTAGGGGCTGCATGAAGCAACTGTTGTACCCAAAGAAGCCTGTATACTAACCTATATAATAGTTTTGTACAAACTCACTGGGACGTCAACTATTCACCTCTAATATATCCTATTAAGGCACACAGGGTGAGGTGGAATCTCTAAACTGTAGGTCTGGACGTACAGAAAGGACCAGAGGTGTCGGTGCAGCGAAGTACGTGCTGGACGGCACTTGGAGCAATGTGGAATGCTGGATGGCACTTTGGGCATCGAATAGCAGAGCTGAGAATGCAAGACAGTTTAACTTTAGACGTGGAAAGGCAGAGCTGGGTATGCAGGACAGCACCTCAGATGTGGAACATCAGAGCTGGGTATGCAGGACAGCACCTCAGATGTGGAACATCAGAGCTGGGTATGCAGGACAGCACCTCAGATGTGGAACATCAGAGCGGAGAATGCAGGACAACCAGGGCTGTGGAGTCGGTAAGCCAAACCTCCGACTCCTCAATTTCCATGACACCAACTCCAACTCCGACTCCAAGACGCCCTCATACATGGCTCATGTTTAAGTGATACATTTACTGTAGCACAGATTCATCTCAGCTACAAGTCTAGACCCTTAGATCAGGAATAGGACAGACATTTATAGGACATTTCATAACTTTACCAAATTCTTAGGAAAAAATATTCCCCACAAACTGCACTGAACTACTGTACCCAATTTATTATATGTTTTAGGAGTCGGAGTCGGTCCATTTTATACCGACTCCACCAAAATGCACACCGACCCCGACTCCACAGCCCTGAAGCCAACACCTTAGATGTGGAAAGGCAGAGCTGAGACTGTAGGGCAGCACCTTGATTGTGGAACATCAGAGCTGAGAATGCAAGACAACATCTTGGATGTGGAACAGCAGAGCTGAGAATGCAGAACAACCACCTCGATGTGAAAATGCTGAGCTGAGAATACAGGACAACCACCTAGATGTGCAAATGCTGAGCTGAGAACGCAGGGCAGCACCTTTGACGTGGAACAGCAGAGCTGAGAATACAAGACAGAACTTTAGTCATAGAACATCAGAGCTGAGAATGCAGGACAACCACCTAGACGTGAAAATGCTGAGCTGAGAATGCAGGGCAGCACCTTTGATGTGGAACAGCAGAGCTGAGAATGCAGGATAGGTTTTTGGACGTGGAGCAGGAGAGCTGAGAATGCAGGGAGGCACCGTGGAACAGAGCTGAGCATGCAAACAGACAACAAAACAGCATAGCCGAATGATTGTATCAGAGATGTCTGAAGAGACTCTGGAGATCGGATATAAAAGAGTTCAGTGGTATAGCTAGGGTTGTCATAAGACACACTGAGGTTAGATATAGCTGCGCCCAGACATGAGACAGAGCTCGGTTGATGAAGTAAAAAATACCCGTGTATCCAGGTGGTATACACCACTGCCTTATTAAGCCTCAAAAGGCATAGGGATGTGACATTCGTGGTGCTCTCCCATGTTACAATGCACAAAAACAGAGGGACCGAGAGCTGGATCCAGACAGGGGAGTAACAACAATGTGACATTTTTATTGTTTATCTATTATTTAACTGGAGGGCCTAAGTACATGACAGTAATGGTCCCATGTGCTGTCTTATGGTCTCACTAATGTGCAGTGCCAACAGTAAGATCCTCCCCTAAGTATACGGAATTCAGTGAAACAAACCAAGATTTTTCCAGTTTTCTTACAGATTCACACCAAATCCTAGAGAAAAAGAAAACCCCCCTACGTCTCTATAATAAAAATTGCAAAATAGTTAAAGTATGGCAGAGGCTATGCATGCTAGATCACAATTCCCTGCAACTTTAACATAGTATGGAGGCATAATACAGCCATATGCATGAGCACCAGATTTTACAAATCGCATACATTATTAAATAGATTGTAGACCTGATCACGCTGTTGTACTTACATTGAAAATCCATATAAGAATTTTCGTATAATACTTTTGGAATGTTTAAACCCATCCTGCTGCAGCTAAAATCTTCATGTGCTCAGTACAAACGGTGGCTGTCAATCAGGCTGAGTGGGCAGAAACTAAATACACTTGAGCCCATACGTTCACCCTCCATAGCTGGACTCAGTAATAATACAGTTATTCTGATGTGGATTTTCATAGTAAGTACACCAGCCTCATCAAGCCAAAGAAATCTATTTAATAATGTATGCAGTTAGAATTGTAAAACCCGTTGAAAGATCCAAATGAATAAGACAAGAATGCATTGGTCACCAGTACAGCTGTTACATAAAAAATAGTAAAACATGGCCAATAATGCAAACACGCTGATAAAAAGATGACGCATTAGTAGTCAATGGACATTATGGTTCTGCTTTCAGTGATGAGATGGGCAGAAGACTCAAGAACATTCTAACTGCTCAAAACATTTAAAAAGCCAATGAAAAAAAATGATATCAAGACTTATCAAAGCCAATTAACTTTTTTTTCAAATGATGTATAAAAGCAAAATTTTCATTTTACACACAAAGTGGTCAGCATAAATGAGTACACCCCCCTGAAAAGAAAGATTTTAATCAATATCTCAATGAACACAATAACAAATTGCAAAATTTTGCCAAGACTGCATATCATCGCATTTTTTTTTTACTTGCAACATGAAAAGTTAATAATATAACTTTTTTTTATTACAAAACCCTGTTATACTCAAATTTGTTGATGCAAAAATGAGTACACCCCACATCATAAACTACTACATCCATTATTTTGTATGACCTCCATGATTTTTATGGACAGAACCAAGTCTTCTAGGCACGGAATGAACAAGTTAGCGACATATTACAACATCCATCTTTTTCTATTCCTTAACACCACTCGTACAGCCGCACAGAAGGAGACTGCCACCACCATTTATTAATATATGAAAGGAGACACCGGAGTTACAATGGCTAAAACGTACATATTTTATTTATGAATACAAAAATTTCATATAAACAACAAACACTAGCAGCTGACGGCAACAAATGTGCAGCCAATTAGTCCACAACCCAAAAACAGGACCCTAATGAAAAATGTCGTAATAGGCGGAAAAATAGGACTATAAAGTACAGCACAGGTAGGGCATATAAACAATCACCAGCGTTTAACAAATGCCAATGTAAATGTATCTGCAATGTCCATAAGCAATTTTCATATAACTAGGCTAGTTAATCCTGTGATTGTCTTACTGGTAGTGAAAGGCTGTGGGCCGTGGGCTAAAAAGGCAGCACAAGGGGAAAGGTGGTAGACCCCGACGCGCGTTTCACGGCGTACACAGCGGCTTTCTCAAGGGGCAGTAGTTAGTAACAAGAGGACCTTATTTAAGCCCCCCAGCGCCGGTCATGTGAGGCCTCACGTGACCGATCACATGATCAAAAGAAAGGGGCGTGTATATCTCCCTCTCCCGCATGCTCAAAGTCGGCACATGCGCAGCCGACCCAGGCGCCGAGCACCCACCCAGGCCGTCAAGACGCACCGCGCATGCGCGGGCGCCCAGCACAAAACGTGCCCAAGCGCCCGAGCACCCGCAGGCATAATGGAGACGACCGGGTGAGCGCCCGGACACAAGAGGAGGCGGCGCATGCGCACCGCACCGGAGGAAGTTAAGGAATTAGTGCAATGGAAACAACCAACAACTGGTCAGTACACATAATACTGGATACAAATAATAAAAACACAAAACACACAGTGAGTGCATACACTTAATTAAACGGATAATGACAGTATAGTAATTCAGCGAAATACATAAAGCATAATTCAATATTTAAATAATGTTCATCTTCAGGTGTCCAGGCAAATTTGCCCGCAGATGACTCAATCCATGATGCACCCACAGTGTAGGGTAGGGGAGACAAGTGGAAAAGAGAAAACCTCTCAGTCCAGACGAAACTAAGGAAAATTATTAAAAAAAAACAAGAATAAATAAAAATATAAAACATAAAGAAATAATGAATGACCACCGCACAAAAGGAGGCGGGGAGGTGAGAGTGACATGCATGAATAGTTAATGAGAGTGACATGCATGAATAGTCAATGAGAGTGACATGCATGAATAGTCAATGGTCAGCATTAAAGGAACGGAGAAAATGAGAGAGACTCATTAAGGCCACCTGGTGCCAAAGTACCCAGCATCACAATCCATTTGGCCTCAACTTGAGGCAGAACCTTTCTAACGTTGCCACCTCGTGCACCCATATGGATCACATCGATCCCACGAACCTTAAAGCAGCTGGGGTCACAGTTGTGAGAAACCCTAAAATGTTTAGGGATCGTCTTAAGCTCAGTAATGTCGGCCACTGTCTTGACAGCGTCAATGTCCCGCACATGCTCACGCACACGTACCCTCAATTTCCGTAATGTAAGACCAATATAAACCAATGGGCAATCACAAGTAGCATAGTAAATCACATTGTTCGTGCTACAAGAAATGTGATATCTGATGTCAAATTGTTTGGTACCATCAGAGGACGTGAACGTGTTGCAGCGCAGGTCATTGGCGCAGGCAAGACATCGGCCGCACGGAAACTATCCCAGAACTGGTCCGTGGGATCCAAAGGGGTTTGATCGAACTGGGGCATAATGGCTAGAAACCAACATGTCATTTAGGTTTCTGGCTCACCTCGAAGTCATAAGGGGGTGATCCCAAAGGGCTGGTCCCAGGGAGGCATCGGTTGTCAGAATGTCCCAGGATTTAGTCATGATCTTCCTCATGTTCTCCCATTCATGATTAAAGGTTGAAATAAATCAAATTTTTCCCTGCCCTACCTCAGTTGGTTTCTTCTTGAAACAATATAACAAGCTATTCCGTGGGGTCCGCCTCGCTCTATCATAGCCACGTTTGACACACCTTTTGCTATATCCACGTTGTTGGAATCTACTTTTTAAATCAATGGCCTGACGCTGGAATTTCATATCGGAGGAACAGATCCGCCTCGCCCTCAAGAATTGCCCGACCGGGACTACTATAAAGTAGTCAGTGTACAACTTGTAAAACAGTGTCAATTTGGTGTGCCCAGTAAATAACTCCATTAATGTCAGAACAGCTGGCAAAAAAATTTGAGTACACCCCTATATGAAAATGGCAAATCGTGCCCAATTAGCCATTTTCTCGCCCAGGTGTCATGTGACTCACTAGTGTTACAAGGTCTCAGGTGTGAATGGAGAACTGGTGTGTTAAGTTTGGTGTTATCGCTCTCACATCTCTCATACTGGTCATTAAAAGTTCAACATGGCACCTCATGGCAAAGAATTCTCTGAGAATCTGAAAAAAAGAATTGTTGTTCTTACATAAAGATGGGCGAGGCGATCAGAAGATTGATAACACCCTGAAACTGAGCTGCAACACGGTGGCCAAAACCATGCAGCGGTTTAACAAGACAGGTTCCACTGAGAACGGCCCTCACCATGGTCGAGCAAAGATGTTGAGTGTACGTGCTCAGCGTCATATTGCAGAGGTTGTTTTTGTCAAAGACAAGTGTGTTTTTTGCCTACTGTCAAGCATGGTGGTGGGATTGTCATGGTTTGGGGCTGAATGAATCCTGCCGGGAGCTACAGTTCATTGAGGGAACCCAACCTGTACCATGATATACTGAAGCAGAACATGATCCCCTCCCTTCAGAAACTGGGCTGCAGGGTAGTATTCCAACCTGATAATGACCACAAACACACCTCCAAGACGACCACTGCTAAAGAAACTGAGGGTAAAGGTGTTGGACTGGCCAAGCATGTCTCCAGACCTAAAATCTTGAGCATCTGTGGGGCATCCTCAAATGGAAAGTGAAGGAGCACAAGGTCTCTAACATCCACCAGCTCAGTGATGTCGTCATGAACGGGTGGAAGAGGATTCTAGTGGCAACTTTTGAAGCTCTAGTGAACTCCATGCCCAAAAGGGCTAAGGCAGTGATTGAACATAATGGTGGCCACAAAAAGTATTTACAAATTGGGCACAATTTGGCCATTTTTCACTTCAGGGTGTACTCCCTTTTGTTGCCAGCGGTTTATACAGTAATGGCTGTGTATTTAATTATTTAGAGGGCACATCAAATTAACACTGTGTGAGGCAGTGATGAGAGTCATATACAAGGGTCGTTATGTGTCCCCCAGGAAGTGCATAGAAATATAATGAATCTACTGGAGAGTGTTGTAAATACAGCCACAGCTGTGGTTACAACACAAAATAAATGTAAGTGTGGACTAGATCAAGCTATTTGACAAAGTCTTATTTAGGAAAACCAGACATAGGCTTTTATTTTTGGAGAGATCTGTAGGAAGCTAGTGGGACAGATCTCTCTCTCCAGCATGGGTCTTGCAAGTGGTCCATGGTCACGAATCACATTTAATCCTGCACGTAAGGGTGGGGCATGTCAGTTGTTCAAGTGCGGCAGAGCTGGAGGTTGTTTGGATGCCTGGCTATGTGAGGTTGAACATAGAGCAGAGCCAGACACTTGGGTAGAGAAGTTACCGCACCCAGGATTCCTAAGGTGGTGCAGGCGCCCAAAGCAACAGACTAGATAGTAAAGTTCCTGGCTGCGACCCGGTTGATTAAGGTTTGGAACTTCAAAATAGATGTAAGAGTGCTGCCAGCATTGTGGCAGAGGTTAGAAGGGTGGTGAATCAACCTGTCTGTGCTCAGACCATATGCCGCACACTGCATCAAATTGGTCTTAATGGCTGTCATACCAGAAGGAAGCCATTTCTAAAGATGATGCATAAGAAAGCCCGCAAACAGTTTGCTGAAGACAAGCAGGCTAAGGATATAGATAACCCTATAGAGCATCTGTGGGGTATCCTCAAATGAAAGGTGGAAGAGCACAAGTTTTCTAACAACCACCAGCTCAGTGATGTTGACATGGAGGAATGAAAGAGGATTCCAGTGGCAACCTGTGAAGCTCTAGCAAATTTCATGCTCAAGAGAGTTAAGGCACTACTTGAAAATAATGGTGGCTACACAAAACATTGAGTACAATTTGGCCATTTTCACTTAGGGGAGTACTCACTTTTATTGCCAGCGGTTTAGACATTAATAGCCGTGTGTTGAGTTATTTAGAGGGCACACCAAATTTACACTGTTATACAAGCTGTACACTGACTACTTTACATTAATGCAAAGTGTCAAATCTGCAATGTCGTCCCATGAAAATATATAATACCGTGTTTCCCCGAAAGTAAGACACCCCCGATTGTAAGACGTATCGGGGGTTTCAGGGGGGCTCGGCTAATATAAGCCGTACCCCGAAAGTAAGACATATGTCTTACTTTCGGGGAAACACGGCCGTCTCCCTCTCATCTAGCTGCGCACCGCCTCCTGCCCACTTCCACGCCGCCCCCCCCTTCATACGTCACCGCGTCTGCCGCCTCCGTCTGACCCACGCCTGCGCCGTCCCCGTCTCCATACGTCACCGCGCCGTCCCCTGCACTTGTCACTGCCGCCTCCTGCTTAAAATACGGTAATGCACACAGTATTACATCAGTAAAACATACACACTGGCATACTGGGGTATCATCTGCTGTATGTAACCCAGTGGGTATCAGCAGGTGTCACACTGGATTAAATACAGCAGGTGGTACTGTATCACACTGGGTTAGATACAGGTATAGGTACAGGTTTGCACTTTGCTGTGCCCACATGAGCTGTTTGACGGCTTAGGACGCGCCTATGCAAATTTACTCGGGCACGTCCCTACTCCAAAGAAACCTCCCCCCCGCCCGTCACAGAAGGTAAAATGCATATACACTAAAAAAACACATTTTACACAGTTTTTTTAGCTGTCAGTGCCCCTTTATCTGTGGGATGCGGACGGTTAGAGCGGGATGAGCGGAGGGATGTGGAGGCCGCGGGAGCAGCAGTAATGTTTTCCGTGGTCCATCAGGACAACATACAAAAACACTCTGTGTGGGATACTGTATGGAGCTGTAACCCTATGGAAGGCTGTGTGGGATACTGTATGGGGCTGTAACCCTATGGAAGGCGGTGTGGGATACTGTATGGGGCTGTAACCCTATGGAAGGCGGTGTGGGATACTGTATGGGGCTGTAACCCTATGGGAGACTGTGATACAAGCAGTGCTTATACCGTATGCTATATTTTAGGTCCTAGACATGAGAGCTTCCGGTTCCAGTGGTAAAAGGAAGAGTTACACCGTGGAGTATAAAAAAGCGATTGTCGAAGAATCTTGGGGCAAAAATGTAGTGCAGTTCTGCAAGGAGAAAATGCTGGATCACCGACTGGTCCAAAAATGGCGTGCAGAATACACTAACCTGAGTGAAAAAGTGGAGAGCGGAATGGCTAAAAAGCACAAGATTGGATGTGGTCGGCAACCAATGTATACAGAGCTGGAAAGCCTAGTCTCTGAGTGGGTTGCAGACAGGAGAGCAAAGACATTGGTGGTGACCAGGGCTCAGATTCAGGAATATGCCCTTGCAGTGTCGCCACAGTTTGACATTTCCCCTGAACAATTCAAGGCATCACAGCACTGGGTGGATAACTTTCTTGAACGCAATGACCTGTCTTTGAGAAGATCCACAACCCTCTTTAGGTTGGAAGATGCTGAGATGGTTAAACGTGCATTAGCCTACAAGAAGTTTGTGGATGACATTGACTTCTCTAAATACAGTCTTTGCAACATGATCGCCATGGACGAAACTGCAGTGTTCATGGGCCAAGCAGCTCAAACCACCATTGATCAACGAGGTGCCTCCTCAGTGTACGTTCCCTCCACCGCTTATGAAAGTGCACGTGTCACCTGCATTTTAACGATTCGTCTGGATGGCACTAAAGCAACACCGCTACTCATTGCAAAGGGCAAAAAGGAGAAGATTGAGCGGGTTTCTGGCATTTATGTGCTGGAAACTGAAAAAGCCTGGGCCACACAAGATGTTATAAGAAAGTGGCTTGATTTAATGCTGCCGCTTGTAATGCGCGGGAACAAAAGAGGGATGCTGATCTGGGATGCAGCCAGCACACACCGCGCCAAAACCATGAAAAACTTCCTTCATGAGCGGAGAATCGACCAAATCATGATTCCTGCAGGGATGACGGCTTATCTTCAGACTCTCGATATCGCCATTAACAAGCCGTTCAAGGACTATCTGCGTGTGGAAATCAATGACTACATTGAAAACCGAATGGAGAGAAATGTACGTGGGAACTTTGTGAAGCCCAGACTGTCAGAGATTGTTAACTGGGTGAAGAATTCTTGGAATAAGATCACTAACACCTGCGTTGCAAATGCACTGCGAGCTGGCTACCTGGACAAAGCCTGCTCATTTCAGGACAGTGCCGTTGCTACCCATGAGAAATATGGGCCAATGATTCGGCAAGAAATGTCGTCCCGAGAGTCCCAAGAAAATCCACAGGAACCTAAGAGTGTGGATGTTTATGATGATATTCCTGAGGATGATGACATGGTTGTCATGGAATAAATCTGTTTTATCTTCCAGTATTCCACTGTTCGTTCTTACCATTTTTCATTGTTTTACATGTTATGCAATGTTGTAACAAGACAATCTTGGCACTTCCTTTTATAAAACTGTTTTGTGGTGAATACAATACTGTTCAGGTTGTTAATAAATGTTAATTTTATGGTTAAAACAAAAAATTCGACAATTTTTTTCCAATATAAGACATACCCCGAAAGTAAGACATAGTGGGGCTTTTGGGGATAAAAAGAAAGTAAGACACTGTCTTACTTTCGGGGAAACACGGTAAAATAATTACTTTTGTGAGACACACATATATAAATATACAGTGCCTACAAGTAGTATTCAACCCCCTGCAGATTTAGCTGGTTTGATAAGATGCAAATAAGTTAGAGCCTTCAAACTGCAAACGAGAGTAGGTTTTATGAACAGAAGCATAAATCTTACAAACCAAAAAGTTATGTTGCTCAGTTGAATTTTATTAAATTTTAAACATAAAAGTGTGGGTCAATTATTATACAACCCCTATGTTTAATATTTTGTGGAATAACCCTTGTTTGCAATTACAGCTAATAATCGTCTTTTATAAGACCTGATCAGGACGGCACAGGTCTGTGGAGTTATCTTGGCCCACTCCTCCATGCAGATCTTCTCCAAGTTATCTAGGTTCTTTGGGTGTCTCATGTGGACTTTATTCTTGAGCTCCTTCCACAAGTTTTCAATTGGGTTAAGGTCAGGAGACTGACTAGGCCACTCCAACACCTTGACTTTTTCCCTCTTGAACCAGGCCTTGGTTTTCTTGGCTGTGTGCTTTGGGTCGTTGTCTTGTTGGAAGATGAAATTACGACCCATCTTAAGATCGTTGATGGAGGAGCGGAGGTTCTTGGCCAAAATCTCCAGGTAGGCCGTGCTATCCATCTTCCCATGGATGCGGACCAGATGGCCAGGCCCCTTGGCTGAGAAACAGCCCCACAGCATGATGCTGCCACCACCATGCTTGACTGTAGGGATGGTATTCTTGGGGTCGTATGCAGTGTCATCCAGTCTCCAAACGTCACGTGTGTGGTTGGCACCAAAGATCTCGATCTTGGTCTCATCAGACCATAGAACCTTGAACCAGTCTGTCTCAGAGTCCTCCAAGTGATCATGAGCAAACTGTAGACGAGCCTTGACATGACGCTTTGAAAGTAAAGGTACCTTACGGGCTCGTCTGGAACGGAGACCATTGCGGTGGAGTACGTTACTTATGGTATTGACTGAAACCAATGTCCCCACTGCCATGAGATCTTCCCGGAGCTCCTTCCTTGTTGTCCTTGGGTTAGCCTTGACTCTTCGGACAAGCCTGGCCTCGGCACGGCAGGACACTTTCAAAGGCTGTCCTGGCCGTGGAAGGCTAACAGTAGTTCCATAAGCCTTCCAGTTATGGATGATGCTCCCAACAGTGGAGACAGGTAGGCCCAACTCCTTGGAAAGGGTTTTGTACCCCTTGCCAGCCTTGTGACCCTCCACGATCTTGTCTCTGATGGCCTTGGAATGCTCCTTTGTCTTTCCCATGTTGACCATGTCTGAGTGCTGTTCACAAGTTTGGGGAGAGTCGTAAATAGTCAGAAAAGGCTGGCAAAAGAGATCTTTAATCCACACATGTGAAGCTTATTATTCTTGGTGCCTGAACTACTTCTTAATACTTTTGGGGGACCAAACAGAATTCTTGTGGTTTGAGAGGTTAAATAATAAATGACACTCTGAATTAACTTTTTTTTTTTTAAAAACGTTAAATTTGCTGCAGTGCATTTCCCACTTCCAGGCTGATCTACAGTACAAATGTCACAATGCCAAGTTAATTCCGCATGTGTCAACCAGCTAAATCTGCAGGGGGTTGAATACTACTTGTAGGCACTGTATATTATATATATATATATATATATATATATATATATATATATATATATATATATATACACACACATACATACATACATACATACACACACAGTACAGACCAAAAGTTTGGACACACCTTCTCATTTAAACATTTTTCTGTATTTTCATGACTATGAAAATTGTACATTCACACTGAAAGCATCAAAACTATGAACTAACACATGTGGAATTATATACTTAACAAAAAAAGTGTGAAACAACTGAAAATATGTCTTATATTCTAGGTTCTTCAAAGTAGCCACCTTTCGCTTTGATGACTGCTTTGCACACTCTTGGCATTCTCTTGATGAGCTTCAAGAGGTAGTCACCGGAAATGGTCCTCCAACAATCTTGAAGGAGTTCCTGGAGATGCTTAGCATTTGTTGGCCCTTTTGCCTTCACTCTGCGGTCCAGCTCACCCCAAACCATCTCGATTGGGTTCAGGTCTGGTGACTGTGGAGGCCAGGTCATCTGGCGTAGCACCCCATCACTCTCCTTCTTGGTCAAATAGCCCTTACACAGCCTGGAGGTGTGTTTGGGGTCATTCTCCTGTTGAAAAATAAATGATGGTCCAACTAAACGCAAACCGGATGGAATAGCATGCCGCTGCAAGATGCTGTGGTAGCCATGTTGGTTCAGTATGCCTTCAATTTTTAATAAATCCCCAACAGTGTCGCCAGAAAAGCACCCCCACACCATTACGCCTCCTCCTCCATGCTTCACGGTGGGAACCAGGCATGTACAGTCCATCCGTTCACCTTTTCTGCGTCGCACAAAGACACGGTGGTTGGAACCAAAGATCTCAAATTTGGACTAATCAGACCAAAGCACAGATTTCCACTGGTCTAATGTCCATTCCTTGTGTTCTTTAGCCCAAACAAGTCTCTTCTGCTTGTCGCCTGTCCTTAGCAGTGGTTTCCTAGCAGCTATTTTACCATGAAGGCCTGCTGCACAAAGTCTCCTCTTAACAGTTGTTGAAGAGATGTGTCTGCTGCTAGAACTCTGTGTGGCATTGACCTGGTCTCTAATCTGAGCTGCTGTTAACCTGCGATTTCTGAGGCTGGTGACTCGGATAAACTTATCCTCAGAAGCAAAGGTGACTCTTGGTCTTCCTTTCCTGGGGCGGTCCTCATGTGAGCCAGTTTCTTTGTAGCGCTTGATGGTTTTTCCAACTGCACTTGGGGACACTTTCAAAATTAGCCCAATTTTTCAGACTGACTGAGCTTCATTTCTTAAAATAATGATGGCCACTCGTTTTTCCTTACTTTGAATTTGTATTATGGCAAGAAAAAAGCAGCTAACAGTCTATTCAGTAGGACTATCAGCTGTATATCCACCTGACTTCTGCGCAACACAACTGATGGTCCCAACCCCATTTATAAGGCAAGAAATCTCACTTATTAAACCTGACAGGGCACATCTGTGAAGTTTAAACCATTTCCAGTGACTACCTCTTGAGGCTCATCAAGAGAATGGCAAGAGTGTGCAAAGCAGTCATCAAAGCAAAAGGTGGCTACTTTGAAGAACCTAGAATATAAGACATATTTTCAGTGGTTTCACACTTTTTTGTTAAGTATATAATTCCACATGTGTTAATTCATAGTTTTGATGACTTCAGTGTGAATGTACAATTTTCAAAGTCATGAAAATACAGAAAAATCTTTAAATGAGAAGGTGTGTCCAAACTTTTGGTCTGTACTGTATACATACATACACACATAAATATACACATACATACATATATATACACACATTAATGCAAAGTGTCAAATCCGCAATGTCGTCCCATGAAAATATATAATAAAATAATTACTTTTGTGAGACACACATACATATATAGACACACATATATATAGACACACACATATATAGACACACATATATAAATATAAATATATATATATATATATATATATATATATATATATATACATACATACAGTACATACAGTACAGACCAAAAGTTTAGACACACCTTCTCATTTAAAGATTTTTCTGTATTTTCATGACTATGAAAATTGTACATTCACACTGAAGGCATCAAAACTATGAATTAACACATGTGGAATTATATACTTAACAAAAAAGTGTGAAACAACTGAAAATGTGTCTTATATTCTAGGTTCTTCAAAGTAGCCACCTTTTGCTTTGATGACTGCTTTGCACACTCTTGGGATTCTCTTGATAAGCTTCAAGAGGTAGTCACCGGAAATGGTCTTCCAACAATCTTGAAGGAGTTCCTAGAGATGCTTAGCACTTGTTGCCCCTTTTGCCTTCACTCTGCGGTCCAGCTCACCCCAAACCATCTCGATTGGGTTCAGGTCTGGTGACTGTGGAGGCCAGGTCATCTGGCGTAGCACCGCATCACTCTCTCTCTTGGTCAAATAGCCCTTACACAGCCTGGAGGTGTGTTTGGGGCCACTGTCCTGTTGAAAAATAAATGATGGTCCAACTAAACGCAAACCGGATGGAATAGCATGCCGCTGCAAGATGCTGTGGTAGCCATGCTGGTTCAGTATGCCTTCAATTTTGAATAAATCCCCAACAGTGTCACCAGAAAAGCACCCCCACACCATCACACCTCCTCCTCCATGCTTCATGGTGGGAACCAGGCATGTACAGTCCATCCGTTCACCTTTTCTGCGTCGCACAAAGACACGGTGGTTGGAACCAAAGATCTCAAATTTGGACTAATCAGACCAAAGCACAGATTTCCACTGGTCTAATGTCCATTCCTTGTGTTCTTTAGCCCAAACAAGTCTCTTCTGCTTGTTGTCTGTCTTTAGCAGTGGTTTCCTAGCAGCTATTTTACCATGAAGGCCTGCTGCTTAACAGTTGTTGAAGAGATGTGTCTGCTGCTAGAACTCTGTGTGGCATTGACCTGGTCTCTAATCTGAGCTGCTGTTAACCTGCGATTTCTGAGGCTGGTGACTCAGATAAACTTATCCTCAGAAGCAGAGGTGACTCTTGGTCTTCCTTTCCTGGGGCGGTCCTCATGTGAGCCAGTTTCTTTGCAGCGCTTGATGGTTTTTGCAACTGCACTTGGGGACACTTTCAAAGTTTTCCCAATTTTTCGGACTGACAGACCTTCATTTCTTAAAGTAATGATGGCCATTCATTTTTCTTTACTTAGAATTTGTATTATGTCAAGAAAAAAGCAGCTAACCGTCTATTCAGTAGGACTATCAGCTGTGTATCCACCAGACTTCTGCACAAAACAACTGATGCTCCCAACCCCATTTATAAGGCAAGAAATCCCACTTATTCAACCTGCCAGAGCACACCTGTGAAGTGAAAACCATTTCCGGTGACTACATCTTGAAGCTCATCAAGAGAATGCCAAGAGTGTGCAAAGCAGTCATCAAAGCAAAAGGTGGCTACTTTGAAGAACCTAGAATATAAGACATATTTTCAGTTGTTTCACACTTTTTTGTTAAGTATATAATTCCACATGTGTTAATTCATTGTTTTGATGCCTTCAGTGTGAATGTACAATTTTCATAGTCCTGATAATACAGAGAAATATTTAAATGAGGTGTGTCCAAACTTTTGGTCATTACTGTATATGTATATATATATATATATATATATATATATATATATATATATATATATATATATATATACACATACATATATATACACACACACACACACACACACACAGCTCAAAAGAATAAAGGGAACACAAAAATACCACATCCTAGATATCACTGAATGAAATATTCCAGTTGCAAATCTTTATTCATTACATTGTGGAATGCGCTGAGAAAAATAAAACATGTAAATGATCAATGAAAATCAAAATGAATATCCCATGGAGGTCTGGATTTGGAATGAAACTCAACATCAAAGTGGAAAATCAAATTACAGGCTGATCCAACTTCAGTGGAAATGAGGCTCAGTATTGTGTGTGGCCTCCTCGTGCCTGTATGATATCCCTATAACGCCTGGGCATGCTCCTGATGAGGTTGCGGATGGTCTCCTGTGGGATCTCCTCCCAGACCTGGACTAAAGCATCAGTCAACTCCTTGATTGTCTGTGGTGCAACATGGCATTGGTGGATGGAATAAGAAATGATGTCCCAGATGTGCTCGATTGGATTCAGGTCTGAGGAACGGGCGGGCCAGTCAAAAGCATCAATGCCTTCATCATGCAGACACTGCTAACACACTCCAGCCACATGAGGCCTAGCATTGTCATGAATCAGAAGGAACTCAGGGCCCACTGCACCTGCATATGGTCTCACAATGGGTCGGAAGATCTCATTCCGATACCTAATGGCAGTCAAAGTACCTCTGGCGAGCACATCAAGGGCTGTACGGCCCTCCAAAGCAATGCCTCCTCGCACCATTACTGACCACTACCGGTCATGCTGGAGGATGTTGCAGGTAGCAGAATGTTCTCCACGGCATCTCCAGACTCTGTCACATCTGTCACGTGCTCAGTGTGAACCTGATCTCATCCGTGAAGAGCATAAGGCGCCAATGTTGAATCTGCCAGTCTTGGTGTTCTCTGGTAAATGCCAATCGCCCTGCACGGCGCTGGGCTGTAAACACAACACCCACTTGTGGACGTCAGGTCTTCATACCACCCTCATGGAGTCTGTTTGTGACAGTTTGAGCAGACACATGGATGTTAGAGGCCTGCTGGAGGTCATTTTGCAGGGCTCTGGCAGTGCTCCTCCTGTTCCTCCTTGCACAAAGGTGGATATAGCAGGCCTGATGCTGGGTTGTTGCCCTCCTACAGCCCCCTTCAGTTCTCCTGGTGTACTGGCCTGTCTCCTGATATCTGCTCCATGCTCTGGACACTGTGCTGACAGACACAGCTACCCTTCTCGCAACAGCTCTCATTGATGTGCCATCCTGAATGAGCTGCACTACCTGAGCAACTTCTGTGGGTTGTAGACACCGCCTCATGCTACTGTACCTCTAGGGGTGAGACCAGTGACAAAATGAAAAAGTTACCAAAACAGCCAAAAAGGATGAGAACAGAGAAATGGTCTGTGGTCACCACCTGCAGAACCACCTTTATAGAGGGAGGTCTTGCTAATTTCCTATAATTTCTACCAGTTGTCTGTTCCATTTGCACAACAGCAGGAGACATTGATTCACATTCACTGATGCTCCATAACTGGACAGATTGATTTCACAGAAGTGTTATTGACTTGGAATTATATTGTATTGTTTAAGTGTTCCCTTTATTTTTTTTGAGCAGTGTATATTATATACACACACAGTTCTCATTGAAAAGCACATGTGCCAGGTCATCAGGTGAGCCATACAGAGTTTGTAGCCACTCAGTGTGGCTTATAGTCTTGACCAGGGCCTCCTATTAAGGCTATCTGCGTACCATGTCTATGCACTTAGCCCACAATGTTCATCAGGAGCTTTCCCCATGTAATCTAACATTCCCATATGACACCATTCACTAGACAAGAGGCCAAAAGTGTGTTCTTTCGACCTCCATCTGGCAGATTGGATCCTCTGCAAAAAAAATAAAACCTATACCCTGCGGTATAATTCTTTTTTCCTTCTAAAAAGTACAATAGCAGCCATGAGTTTGGACACAACAGCTTATGCAACGGTTTTCCTTGTGCTTATCAGAATGTGCACATTGTAGATTTTGACTGAAGGCAGCAAAACCATTGTAGAATCCTACAACTTACTTTTCTGAATCTCACAAAAGGATGGTGGGTAGTAACAAAAGACCAAACTTTGACTCATCAGCCCACAGTAGATTTCTACTTATCTAATGTCCAATCTTATGGTAAGATGTCTTGTTTGTGGTCCTCAATAGTGGCATCATTTCAGCAATATGATCAAAAGGTTTTTACTTTAAAGGGGAGGTGCACATGAAAGCCAGTTATTTCATAGTGATAGTTTTCATGACTGCATTTGAGGAAACCTTTAAGATTCTAGCAAATTTTCAGATTGACTGACCTTCATGTGTTAAAGTGATTATGGATGGTCTTTACTCTCTTTACTTCGTTGAGTGGTTCTTGCCATATTCTGGCTTAGAACTGTTGTGGAATAGGGCTCAGCACTGTATGGAGCATACGATACCAACACTGCCTGTGAAAAACACATCTGATGGTCACATATACTTTCTGAAGCCCGATGTTTCCACAAACTAGTGCCGAGACAACCTAGTCATTGGAAGCCATCACAGGAGATGGCCTGATGAAGCTGCTGGAGAGAATGCCAAGGGCGTGTAAAGCTGTCAGAGTAAAAGTGGGGTACTTTTAGTTATCTTATTTTTAACACATATTCTAGCTTGTTTCATCTGTTTTTCTTGAAGTTTTTTTTTTTTTACGTGTTCCTTCCTTCCTGGTTTTGCGGTCTTCAGTCTGAAACTTCAATGTGCACAAACCAATAAGAAGAAGGAAAATAACTGTAAATAGTGGTTATAGTGGTTAGCACTGCAGTCTTGCAGGGCTGGGGTCCTGGGTTCAAATCCCAACAAGGACAACATCTGCAAGTTGTATGTTCTCCCAGTGTTTGCGTGGGTTTCCTCCGGGTACTCCGGTTTCCTTCCAAACTCCAAAAGACATACCGATAGGAAATTTAGATTGTGAGCCCCAATGGTGACAGTGCCGATATTGTCTGTGATGCGCTGTGGAATTAATAGCACTATATAAGTGAGTTAAATAAATAAATAAATAAAAAAATAAATAAGCTCATTCTACCCTCCCTCAGACCGTTTGTTAGGACACCGCCAGTGCCCCTGCACGTGTCCTCTCCCTCTCCCCTGCAGGGACGCCGGCGTGTGTACTTTCCCATCCGCGCTCCCTCAGGGTCTGTCTGCTCCCAAGACTTGCGTGCAGATCTCCCGGGAGTGTGCTTAGGGCGCGAACTCCCTGACTCTTAAAGTACCAGAGCACACACTGATAAAAAGGACACCAGCCAAGTGCTGGGAGACGTCTTGTATATAAAGCATCCTCCAATATTTGGAGGTGCCTTAGCAACTTTAGCTAATCAGAGTGTTTCCTGTTAGCTAGTCCTCGTAAGGTCCTCGTACTCCAAATCCTGTCCGCTCTGTATGTACCTGTTCCAGTTCACCCTGCTGAACCCATATCCATCCTGCCCATGTCCAGTCCTGCTCCTGGTCCATGTACCTTCACCTGTGATCCCGTATCTGTGGCCGTCCTGTGTTCCTGCACCTGTTCTGTCTATTCCGGATTCCACATCTGCCTACCAACCGTACCTCTCCTGCTGGCCGGTCCTACTCCCCTGCCCCTTTGGGGGTCAGTTGCGCATCCATTGCCTCGGCTACAATCTCCATACTCAGCCAATCTCCGCCCTTCACTTGGTGATTGACATGCTGCTGCAGTGGAGGGCAAGTAGTTAGTGAGTACGTGCCAAGTCCCACCCAGAGCACTTTCAGCATCATTTGCATATTACTTCTAAAGTGGATTTCTCTGCAGCACAGCAGCTCCAATATTTAATAAGGTATGGATTTACAGTACATGTGTCCTTATAACAGGTTTTGCTGCGGTTTATTTTATTTTTTTTGGGGTGGGATGGGGGGCAGTAGGAGACAAAAACTGTTATATAAAACCACTCATTGATGAATGTATGAACAAATACTGCTGCCCAAAAATCTAGCCATGACATTTACTTCTGACTTTTTATCGGAATATTTAGATTGAAAAGATGCCACTAGTTATTGAAAAATCCTCACAAAGATGAGTATCACTTTTCACCAAAAAACTGAAATCTAAGCAGAAAGGCGGCTCACAAATCCCACACACGAAACTGTAAAAAAGAAAATAATTCGCTTGTTATTAATAACAAAGTAAATCACCCAAAAGTATGAATCATCAAGAGCAATAGAGGGGCAAGCCCTCAGTCACGAAAAATACATACGGCGATACATAAAAGTGAACAATTCCAAACGGAGGCAAGCAATGAGAATGTGCAAGCAATGAGAATGTGCAAGCAATGAGAATGTGCAAGCAATGAGAATGTGCAAGCAATGAGAATGTGCTCAGAAAGCATTAGGATCAGCAGCTATTAAAGCGCTATGGAAGGGGCTAGGATGCACGTTGAAAGGGTATGAATTAGGCTGCATTCATACTATCATGAGAAATGTCTATGAGATGCCCAATTTATTTTCTCGCACAGCACAGAAACCCATTGAGCATGTCCTTTTGTGATCTTCAAAATCAGGTCCATGAGATTCTATGGATCCATGATGTGGATCTATAGCAACACTATGGCATATACCAGTGAATTTTATTGCAATAACAACCGCTGTTAAAAAAAAAAAATAAAAAAAGAAAATGAAAAAAAATTCTAAAAATTTTGAAAAATTTTTGATACCTTTTAATAGCTAACTGAAAAGATGGGAACAAGTTGCAAGCTTTCGAGACTACGCAAGTCTCTTCATCTGTGCCTGAGAAATCAATTTCCCCAAGAATGGATATGAAACTCCCCTGTAATGAATAAAATCAATTTAAAAAATCACTTAAAGGGATCATCTACTACTTTGATACAGGTGACCTATCCCAAGGATAGACTGGTGAGGGTCCAACACCGGACACCAGCAGCCGTTAGCAGCTTTAATACTGGGTGTAAACAGCATGCAGAGTAGGTCATCTGTACACTAAACAACGTAAGGATGATCTATGCCAGGGGTCTCGAACCCACGGGCCGAGGGCCGCATGCAGCCCCTGAGCCGGCTTAATGCGGCCCGCAGGCACCGAAGCTCCCGTAATGATTGCGGCCTGGTCCTGAGGGCCGCAGAAGTCAGTGATTCTTTTCAGTTGAATGTTCTACAAGATGGGGACCAGGATGGGCACATTACTACAAGATGGGGACCGGGATGGGCACATTACTACAAGATAGGGACCAGAATGAGCACGTTACTACAAGATGGGGACTGGGATAGGCACTTTACTACAAGATAGGGACCAGAATGAGCACGTTACTACAAGATGGGGACCAGGATGGGCTCATTACTACAAGATAGGGACCAGGATGGGGCACATTACTACAAGATTAGGAGCAGGATGGGGCACATTACTACAAGATGGGGAGCAGGATGGGGCACATTACTACAAGATGGGGACCGGGATGGGCACATTACTACAAGATGGGGACCGGGATGGGCACATTACTACAAGATGGGGACCGGGATGGGCACATTACTACAAGATGGGGACCGGGATGGGCACATTACTACAAGATGGGGACCGGGATGGGCACGTTACTACAAGATGGGGACCGGGATGGGCACGTTACTACAAGATGGGGAACGGGATGGGCACATTACTACAAGATGGGGAACGGGATGGGCACATTACTACAAGATAGGGACCAGAATGAGCACGTTACTACAAGATGGGGACCGGGATGGGAACGTTACTGCAAGATAGGGACCAGGATGGGGCACATTACTACAAGATTAGGAGCAGGATGGGGCACATTACTACAAGATGGGGAGCAGGATGGGGCACATTACTACAAGATGGGGACCGGGATGGGCACATTACTACAAGATGGGGACCGGGATGGGCACATTACTACAAGATGGGGACCGGGATGGGCACGTTACTACAAGATGAGGACCGGGATGGGCACGTTACTACAAGATGGGGAACGGGATGGGCACATTACTACAAGATGGGGAACGGGATGGGCACATTACTACAAGATAGGGACCAGAATGAGCACGTTACTACAAGATGGGGACTGGGATAGGCACTTTACTACAAGATAGGGACCAGAATGAGCATGTTACTACAAGATGGGGACCGGGATGGGAACGTTACTGCAAGATAGGGACCAGGATGGGGCACATTACTACAAGATTAGGAGCAGGATGGGGCACATTACTACAAGATGGGGAGCAGGATGGGGCACATTACTACAAGATTAGGAGCAGGATGGGGCACATTACTACAAGATGGGGAGCAGGATGGGGCACATTACTACAAGATGGGGACCGGGATGGGCACATTACTACAAGATGGGGACCGGGATGGGCACATTACTACAAGATGGGGACCGGGATGGGCACATTACTACAAGATGGGGACCGGGATGGGCACGTTACTACAAGATGGGGACCGGGATGGGCACGTTACTACAAGATGGGGAACGGGATGGGCACATTACTACAAGATGGGGACCGGGATGGGCACTTTACTACAAGATGGGGACCGGGATGGGCACATTACTACAAGATGGGGACCAGAATGAGCACGTTACTACAAGATGGGGACTGGGATGGGAACGTTACTACAAGATGGGGACCAGGATGGGTACATTACTACAAGATGGGGACCGGGATGGGCACATTACTACAAGATGGGGACCAGAATGAGCACGTTACTACAAGATGGGGACTGGGATGGGAACGTTACTACAAGATGGGGACCAGGATGGGTACATTACTACAAGATGGGGATTGGGATGGGCACATTACTACAAGGTGGGGATTGGGATGGGCACTTTACTACAAGATAGGGACCGGGATGGGCACTTTACTACAAGATAGGGACCGGGATGGGCACTTTACTACAAGATAGGGACTGGGATGGGCACTTTACTACAAGATAGGGACCGGGATGGGCACTTTACTACAAGATAGGGACCGGGATGAGCACTTTACTACAAGATGGGGACCAGGATGGGGGACATTACTACAAGATGGGGACCAGGATGGGGGACATTACTGCAAGATGAGGTCCAAGATGGGGGACATTACTATAAGATGTGGACAAGGATGGGGACATTACTACAAGATGGGTACATTAGTAAAAGAAGTTAGTCAAAATTACTATATGGTGCAAATTTTAGAAAAAAAAAATCACTGTATGTGGCCAATTAGGGGACACAAAAAGGAAATAAAAATTGTAACACTGTAAAACTGTACCATAGCCCATAAAATGAATGCCATGTAAAATTATAAAATAAAAAGTCAAAATGTTCAAAAAATTATCCAAAAGGTATATAGAAAAAACAATATGGCATCATTAAAAATTTCATACCATCCTGCAAAAAATGCGGCCCTTCAAATTCACATTTTTTCTATGTGTGGCCCATATACTTAGCAGAGTTTGAGACCCCTGATCTATGCCAAGGATAAGTCATCAGTGTCAAAGTAGCCTCCAACGACATATGCTCATTTCATCAGCCCTTGTTGCAATTGTCACAAAAAAAAAATATTAATAAAGACATGTCATAAATGACATAGCTATGGATCCGAGTTGTGGAACCTATTGTGAAAATGGTAGTCCCTTTATTTAGGTTTCACCGGATGAAATGCCAGGCAGATTTGGCCACCTACATAGCTAGAACGTGGGATTGGTAATATGTGAATATGGGGTTCATGTACAGTGTGAACCCAACAACTCATTTTAAAGGGGTTGTCCACTACTTGGACAACCCCTTCTTGAACTAAATGTTTGGTCCTAATAAAATAAAAAAGCCTATATTCACATCCCGTGCTGGCGCCGTTCCAGCGGTGTCGGCACTCGCTGTCCCCGAGGCTCCAGTCCGGTTGTTGTGACACGTGCCGCCGGCGCCCTATCAGCGCTGGTATCACTGTCCACGCCTTAGGACAAATCGAACATGAAGAGGATGTTCGGACAGCAGCTGCTCTCTGACTTCCTCTTCATGTTCAATTTGACAGGCGGCGGGGACAGTGACGTCAGCGCTGATTGGGAGCCGATGTCACAACAACAGCACGAGAACCCCGGGAAAGAGAGCGAGTGCCGACAGCACGGGAACCCTGGGAAAGAGAGAGAATGCCGACAGCACGGGAACCCCGGAAAAGAGAGCGAATGCCAACTGCACGGGAACCCTGGGAAAGAGAGCGAGTGTCGACAGCATGGGAACCCCGGGAAAGAGAGCGAGTGCAGACAGCTCGGGAACCCCGGGAAAGAGAGAGTGAGTGCCGACAGCACGGGAACCCTCGGAAAGAGAGCGAGTGCAGACAGCACGGGAACCCCGGCAAAAAGAGCGAGCGCCGACAGCACGGGAACCCCGGGAAAAAGAGCGAGTGCCGACAGCACGGGAACCCCGGGAAAAAGAGCGAGTGCCGACAGCACGGGAACCCCGGGAAAAAGAGCGAGTGCCGACAGCACGGGAACCCCGGGAAAGAGAGCGAGTGCCGACAGCACGGCAACCTCGGGAAAAGGAGCGAGTGCCGACAGCACGGGAACCCCGGGAAAAAGAGCAAGTGCCGACACCATGGGAACCCCGGGAAAAAGAGCAAGTGCCGACACCATGGGAACCCTGGAAAAGAGAGCGAGTGCCGACACCACGGGAACGGCGCCGGCACAGGAGGTGAGTATAAGCTTTTCAACTGGGCCAAGCGTAGGGTATGACAAGGAGTTGTCCTAGTAGTGGACAACTTCTTTAATTTATCTAGGATTCTGAATATGCAAGTAGTGATAAGCGAGAGTGCTCGTTACTCAAGTTTGCTAAGGGTGCTCAGGTATACACAGAGTATCGCAGGTGCTCGAGTGACCTGTTCGAGTCCCCACACCCGCATGTTTCGTGGCTATTAGGCCACCATAAAACATGAAGGGATTGCCTGACATACACAGCAATCCCCGCATGTTTTTTGGCTGTCTAACAGCCGCAAAACAGGCGGGTGTGGGGACTCGACCACCTGCGATACTCTGTGCACCTCCCATGCTGGCGCCGTTCCAGCGGTGTCGAAACTCGCTGTCCCCGACGCTCCCGTCCAGTTGTGACACGTGCCGCCGGCGCCCTATCAGCGCTGGTATCACTGTCCCCGCCTTAGGACAAATCCAACATGAAGAGGATGTTCGGACTGCAGCTGCCCTCTGACTTCCTCTTCATGTTCAATTCGACAGGCGGCGGGGACAGTGACGTCAGCGCTGATTGGGAGCCGATGTCACAATAACAGCACGGGAACCCCGGGAAAGAGAGCGAGCGCCGGCAGCACGGGAACCCTGGGAAAGAGAGCGAGTGTCGACAGCACGGGAACCCCGGGGAACAGTGAGTGCCGACAGCATGGGAACCCCGGAAAAGAGAGATAGTGCCGACACCACGGGAACGGCGTTCCAGCAGTGTCAGCACTCGCTGTCCCCAAGGCTCCCGTCCGGTTGTTGTGACACGTGCCGCCGGCACCCTATCAGCGCTGGTATCACTGTCCCCGCCTTAGGACAAATCGAACATGAAGAGGAAGTTCGGACTGCAACTGCTCTCTGACTTCCTCTTCATGTTCAATTCGACAGGCGGCGGGGACAGTGACGTCAGCTCTGATTGGGCGCCGATGTCACAACAACAGCACGGGAACCCCGGGAAAGAGAGCGAGTGCTGACAGCACGGGAACCCTGGGAAAGAGAGAGAATGCCAACTGCACGGGAACCCCGGGAAAGAGAGCGAGTGCCGACAGCACGGGAACCCCGGGAAAGAGAGCGAGTGCAAAGAGCACGGGAACTCCGGGAAAGAGAGTGAGTGCCGACAGCACGGGAACCCCGGGAAAGAGAGCGAGTGCCGACAGCACGGGAACCCCCGGGAAAAAGAGCGAGTGCCAACAGCACGGGAACCCTGGGAAAAAGAGCGAGTGCCGACAGCACGGGAACCCCGGGAAAAAGAGCGAGTGCCGACAGCACGGGAACCCCGGGAAAAAGAGCGAGTGCAGACACCATGGGAACCCCGGAAAAGGGAGCGAGTGCCGACACCACGGGAACGGCGCCGGCACAGGAGGTGAGCATAAGCTTTTTAACTGGGCCAAGCGTGGGGTATGACTAGGAGTTGTCCTAGTAGTGGACAACTTCTTTAATTTATCTAGGATTCTGAATATGCAAGAAGTGATAAGCGAGAGTGCTCGTTACTCAAGTTTGCTAAGGGTGCTCAGGTATACACAGAGTATCGCAGGTGCTCGAGTGACCTGTTCGAGTCCCCACACCCTCATGTTTCGTGGCTATTAGGCCACCATAAAACATGAAGGGATTGCCTGACATACACAGCAATCCCGCATGTTTTTTGGCTGTCTAACAGCCGCAAAACATGCGGGTGTGGGGACTCGACCACCTGCGATACTCGGTGCATACCCGAGCACTTGCGCTCATCACATCATATGTAAGCAATGATATAGAGTGGTGACTGGGTGGCTCCGATATGCAGGAAAAAAAAGCAGAGTGTGCAGCGCTGATGTTTTGTTGCTTCCGTACAATGCAAATATCTATCTCTCGGCACCACTCTCTTGTCAGCTCTACATTTTTAATTTTTTTATACCCATCAAAGATATTTATTTATCAGATGATGATAGTTTTTGAACTCCAAATGTGGATTTTTATTTTTTTTAGATTTATGTTTTTGGCTCTTGTGCATGGGCACTGAGCAAAAGATCTTGTACCTAATATTAAAAGAGGAAAAAATAAAAAATAAAAAAAGGAGCCGACTGACAGACGGTGGCCATTCTACTTTACGGCATCTAAATAAAATGCATATTATATTCAGCTCTAATATACAAAAAAAAATTTTCTAATCACAGAAACTTGTCTCTCCAGACTAAAAGATATTTAGAACTCCACTTATACAATCAAAGGACCTTCCTAGGTAAGAAAGCCTTTATTCACATCAGCTCACCGCAGACATTCTCCAAGCAGTAGAATTTTTTTTTTTTTTACAACAGACGTCCATTTAAAAAGAGCCGTAGTTAATTGGTATCTAGCAAACATAACGAACATGATTCACTGAGGTTACGCTGATTGCATCAAGTTGGGAGATGCAATTTCATTGTGAACACCGAATAATAAAAACAGAAACAAAACTTTTTATTTAATATGTTAAAAAGGAAAAAAAAAATTTAAATCAATCAGATTTACTGCAAAAGAGGAAAAAAAAAACACCGCAGAGGTCAACAGATCAGCCGGGTATGGCTCAACGGTTCATTTGGCCACCCGTTTCGCCTGCATCGTTTGTAGAATGAGCAACCATTTAATACATGGTGGAGGGGTGGTCCGTAGAGTATCTGCTCTTATAGGTGTACCAAAAAAAAAAGCAGTCACAGACAGTGTCTTCCTTTATGAAGTTTAAATGGAAAAAAAGCAAAATTTATAGAGGTCGTCATCTGCTGATATAAATGGCATAAGCATTGAGCTCAGTGATTAGCTGCAGCGCTGTTGATGTGATTTCAGCACTGAAGGCAAAAAACTGAGTTCAGGGAAGCGCAGGAGACTCAGCGCTGCACCCTGGAGGGTGAGTAAAGCACAATTTATTTTATACAACAATTGGCACCAGAGGACAAATGTTTTCTGACGCCAGAAAACCCTTGAGGAAGTTCATGAAAATCAGGCTTCTCGCAAAGGCTATTTGCAATGCTGGAGCAAGGTGTGATGTGCAGTTCTGCCATTAAATAGGTCCTTTCACTGGATTTTTAATCTAAACAAGTGTACCTCTTCCAATTGCCGCTGCTCCACTAATTCTAGAACAGTTTTTCTTTTCTTTCTGTGCCATTCCACTGCAATGTTATGCCCACTTGTAATAGAGAGGATCCAATGTGCAAATTGTCCCCGTCTAACAACTGGGCGTATATACAAAATTTTTCTGTGGGCGTTTTCTTTTTCTCTTCTCTGGCACTAGCCAATCAAAATACGGCCGGTGCATAGAGAGGAAAAAAGGCAAACACCAACAGAGAAGGCTACAGCTTCAGCCTTGTCTAACGTGACCACCTGAGAACTCCACGGACACATCATTCCTTTCCGCTATTGTAGCTCCAGACCAAATTGGGTTACACTGTTTTTCTCCTGTGCTCTGATGCTTTCCTATGTGCCAAAAAAAGGAGAGGATGCAGCGATCGCGGAGTTCTCAGTCTGTGCATGCGAAGCAAATCTCGTCTCAGGAGAACACACTGAGCCAGGCTGCAGCAGTGATCTTCTCTGTGGGTGTTAGCTTTTTCCCCCTCTATGATACAGCTGTGTTTTCATTGGCCAGTGTCATAGAGGAGACAAAGCAAACGCCCCTGTGGTATACGCCCAGTTGCTGAAGGAGGAAAATTTGCATACTGGGCGCTGTTTATTATCATGGGCCATAACTTTGGAATAGAGGGGCACAGAAGTAAAAGAAAAACGGTTCTATAATCAGTGGAGGCACTCAGTTTATGTTAAAAATCCAGTGAAAAGTGATAAGAGAAATCCAGAGATTCTCTTTGTACTTGTTGGAAGCCAAATAAATGATCATCAAAATTTGCTACAGAATAACTTTAGGCAACTACACTGTTGGCCGCTCAGCCACGTCAAAAGTAACCATGCTAAATCTCCATAGGTTTGCAAAGCCAAGAATATGTATATTAAGGGGATTGTCTGGGCTGAAATGAAAAGTGTGCAGTCACATGTCGACAAGACTTACCGGCCTTCTTTCAATAGAAAGGAATTGAGAGAAAAGCAGGAGTCTAGTCGATACGTGACTGCTAGTATGCAAATCGCATGTATACATTCACAGGACCACCCGCCCACCCACACGGGGACTACAGGATAATTGTGACAGTATTCGTTTTGCATAATGTCACGATGACAGTAAAATTATTCCTTGATATCTGCGATCTGATATTTTATTTCAGAGTAATACACATTTATTTAATATGTAAATGAGATGTTAAGATCTATGGGCCGGACATAGATCTCCCTGAGAATCTGCCTCAAGAGCTTATTTTAAATGAAAGGAGGCCTTACCAGTGTGAGACATGTAGGTCAGGAGAGCAGACTGTCAGTTATTACATGTCTCACACTGTTAATGCGTTAAAATAAGTTCTGAAAGCAGATTCTTAGGGAGATCTATGTCCGGTCCATAGATCTTAACAGCTCATTTGCATAT
Organism: Phyllobates terribilis; assembly: GCF_046119375.1. Classification (NCBI taxonomy): domain Eukaryota; kingdom Metazoa; phylum Chordata; class Amphibia; order Anura; family Dendrobatidae; genus Phyllobates; species Phyllobates terribilis. Next base: position 62,744,396 of record NW_027362763.1, on the reverse strand, counting down.
TAAGAAAAATATGGATTTTCAGGAATAAGACATCAGATCGCAGATATCAAGTTCTCATTTTATTCAACTTTCTATGACCTGCATGGCCATGTAGACGGCTTAGGAGGGTTGATCCTACTGACAGATTCCCTTTAACATTGAGGACTCCACAGCATCAAATAGGGGTTTAATCAGGGTCTCTGCCACTCCTTTATCTTGTCCTCAGATAGAAGTACAGCTTTAATGGGAATCTGACCTATAGGGTTTCAAAATCTAACCATGCGTCTGTATTTCTGGTGGGTACGCCGGTAAACATACCTAGTACTAACCAACTGTGTTTTTCGTGATGCGTGAATAATAATTTGTATTTCTATAGCGCCAACATATTCAGCAGCACTTGTCAGAAGGATTCAGAAGGAACATGTAGAAAGATGATAAGACATCACAGAGTAACACCTACCAAAAGGACTGAGGGCCCTGCTCGCAAGCTTACAATCTATGAGGAACTAGGGAGACACAAAAAGGTAAAAATAAAAAGTGCTTGTGCCATGAAAGGTCCAGCCATCAATAGAATAAATAGGGTATTCCAATAATACTGCATGAACCAGTACAAGTACAAAGTGGTTCTGAGTACATGGAAGGGAGAATGGAATAGTTAAGACTAGTGACGTGAGGTGACAGGCCAGTGTAAAGGAATGTGTTTTTAGGGCAAGTTTTAAACTGTGGATGCTGGAAATTAAACGGATTGTCTGAGGTAGCGCATTCCAGAAACCTGGCACAGCACAAGAGAAGTCCTTAAGACAGGAATGGGAGATTCGGATAATAGAGTATGTTAATCTTAGGTCATTGGTGGAATGGAAAGGATAGATGCTTCTTTTTCTTGGCTTCGAAGAATGAACCATCAAGAGTAATCGCTATAACACACGAGTTTAATCAAAAATGTCCCGATAACAAGATTTAACTCTTTTGGTTTGTTCGCTTTTCATATTGTGAAAAAGTAAATCATCCTCATCCTAAATATTCTAATGAAAGAACCTGGAAGAGGTTAACTTACAAAGAGAAAAAAAGTTCACCTAAGGTACTAGAAAGAAAAAAAAAAAGAAAAAAAAACACCTTTCAAATCTAAAAATACATGCAAGATGTGTAAGTTGGCTATGAAAGTGCCAAAAAAAGAAAGGGAGGGGAAAAAAAATACCTGTCAGGGCAGTTATCACACCGGGTGTAATTGATTACAAATGTTTGAAGGTCTGTGCTATAAATCAGCACTTTAATTCCACATTAACCTCTCACCATCGTCCCTGTTTCCTAGCCCCTTCTACTGAACAGGGGCTGGTGTCTCCATAAAAAGAACAGATTCCACCAGCGCGTCTCCGTGACTTTCTACACCGATTCACAGCAAAGCCATTAAATATAACACTTCCTCTCTGATTAGTCGCCTAATAATTTTCTCTGACCCTTGACATAACTCCCTTGTTGTATCAGGAACCATAAAAAATTAAGACGCACACCAACTAAAAATAAGCCTACAATGACTATTTTAAAGACTGTGTGTGGCCTTACCCATATATTTTTGGCAAGTTGCTTATTCTCCAACCACAGCTATATTCATCCAAGAGCAGTGGCACTGGAGAGTCTCTGTCTCACCTGTCAAAGCTGAGGAACGTTCCTCTGAAGACCACCAAGAGTCCGTGGACCGGGTCCATAGTTCTACCACAGTAAGCTCCGATAAGCCCCTACTAACAAGGGAATAAACTGCTTAGTCCAGGACATCGAGATCTCATAAAACAATCGGCTTAATGAGTATGTGCGCATCAGATAGAAAGAACATCTTTAGTAAAAAATAAAGTTCAAACTGAAATAAATTTTTTTTTTTTTTTTTTTTATAGAAATGTAGAATATTTTAGGGTAAACTTTACTGGCATAAAGCAATATTGAAATTTATACAAATTTAAAAAAAAAAAAAAAAAAAAGGATGTTCTGGCCCCGAACTGATAATAAAATAAAAGAGCAAAGAGGAGAGAGGAAACCGAATAAAAAAAAAAACATTTTTGTATGTATTTAAGGAAACACGAAAGATAAATTGGAATCAAGCTGCCAACTCTACCACTGACTGTACAATAAAAATATATTTAATTATACAATAGAAATAATATAGAATAGTTATTACATGTATAGGGTGCTGTGGTTTTACGTTCAGAGAGATTTGAAAAAGTTTAGAAATTTTAATCATATAAATATGTTTTACCAATCGAAGGCCAATATATTATATATATATATATATATACATATACATATACATACACACACATATATATATTATATTATATATAAAACACACACATATATGTGTTACATACATATCATAGCCACTATATATTTTAATATATATTTTATATTAAGAAATAGATAAATGCATTACATATATATATATATATATATATATATATATATATATATATATATACACACACACATATATATACATACATATACATTATGTATATATAGATTTTTTTTTATTTTTTTTTTTATTTTACACACACACACACATATATATATATATATATATATACACATACATACATACATACAAATATTAGGTATTACTGATTATTTTACTACTCCTATAGCGCCATTAATTCCACAGCGCTTTATATATATATATATATATATATATATATATATATATATATACTATTTTTATAGTAATAGAGAGATAGATTTTTTTTAAATATATTATAATATACTTTGACAGAATTTACCAAGCAATAATAATAAAAAAAAAAAAATTCTCAACAATGCAGCCAGACATAAAAATGTAACCTTACTCATCATGATTAAGGCGCTCTAGAATTTAGACTACCTTTATTACTACAATTTACACTGATTGTACCCACAGGGAAATTACAGAAAATACTCTTCTCAGTCGATGTAACACAGTCGAATAATCACAGCTTGTTACAATAAAATAAATAAAATGCTTAGACAATATTTGATTATTATTTTTTTTAATTTCCATTTTTTCCCCCTGCAAATTATACTTAATTACAAGATATGTTTTCACTCTGTCGATTTCGCATTTACTTAAGGTGAGCGCTGGCATTCTTCTTCTAGGCACTGTGTATATATTATATATATATATATATATATATATATATTATATATATATTACTAAGACTTTTTATTTTCTATTTGTTGGTCGCCTTTGCTTAAAAAGCCGTATAACATTTCTAAATACCCCCCATACTAAGGGGAAAAAAAAAGAAAAATCAGTAGTTCAGAAATTACCAATTTCCCTGCTAAAGTCACTTGGGGCCAATATAAATCATATCAGTAGCAGAGAAATAAAGGTCTCCATTATGCACGTTTTCACACGTATACTGTACTCTGTGTGATATATTCTTACACCGGAGGAAAATGTATGGCTAGGTAGAGACAGGGTCAGTTAAAGTTTTATAAAGTAGAGAACTGCACGCGGTAGCAAAGTATCCGTGACGAAAAAGAACAGTTATAACAATGCAAAAATATAACCTGAAAAGGAAAAAAGAACACATTTTTTTTATATATATATATTTTACGAGCTCTGAAACTTTGATATAAAGGAGTTAAGAACGCACAACAGACAAGCATGTGTTTCCATTTATCCAAAGAGCCAGAAATCATTTCATAGGCCTTGAAAAGTATCACAATCGCATTTAAAATAGCTATTATCTTAATATCCAGACAGCTAAAAAAAAAAAAAAAAGGTGAGAAAATGTCAGAGCGCATACAAAAAAAAACAAACAACAACCAGACTTATAGTGCCCCCTTCACCACCACCTTCAAGAAAAAAAAAGAATCTCATTACAAGATCAACTTTTCTAGATCACCGTGATATATAGAAATAATTTTGGAATTTGTTGAATTTTTTTTCTCTCAATTTTTGGAAAAATATCTGAAAATTTATTTCCGATCAGCAACATCACATAGAGATAAACCTAATCAAATATTGTACAGCCTAATACAGGAGAAGTTTTATATATGTATTGAGTTGGAATATAGCTAAGTGGCGTAATTTTTTTTTTTTCGAGCCAACGCAGCCATGTAAGCCGAATGTCTCCGATGACGGAGCTCGATGGCGCAGATCCCAGCGGAAGATTAGAAGGTTCCTATTATCATAAGCCAAGTCTGTTGCATAATGTTTTTTGTTTTACAAAAAAAAAATTATAGCTATTTTATTAACCCCTTCTACGAACAACAGCATCAAAGCACTTTTCCCCCAAAAAAAAAACTAAAAGAAAAAGTTTTACAAAAGGGTAAATAGTCAACGCGATGTCCTAAAATATCGACAGCAGATAACATAATAGCTGAGTTATTCATACACTGAGCAGAAGCCTCCATTAAAAGTATTATCTGGCTCCGAACTCTATAGTTTTGGACTGCTGAGCCTTAGTTTTTGGATTTATCTTTTTTTCAAATAAGCTATAGAAAATTATAAAATGAAAAGGGCAAAAAAAAAAAAAAAAAATTAATAAAAGAAATGACCAAGAACGTATCGGAAAAACATACCTTCAAAGAAATAATTGATAATGTTGATAGAGGTAGTTTCTGAATGTCAGATTCTCCAGTATTTACAGCCTGGCAGCTCATTTTGATGAACTTCTTGAAGAAATGAACTTGAATGAAAATAGATTTCGATGATTTATTTAAGAATTTCTACTTTTTTTTTTTTCCTTTTTTGCATAGGACTACTACAAAGCTCAGTCTGAAAGACTTCTAGGCTATAAAACATGCAATTTAAGGACATAGAGAAACCATGCAATTAACGAAAAGTGCTATTTTGGACGGCTTGGGACTTGATGGCATGCATTTGCTTCACGAGTAAAAGAAAAATTAAAAAAATAAATCACATTTTGAGGACGACAAATACAAATAATGCCGATAGCACTCTCACTACAGAAAATACATATCAACCAATACTTTATGTTCCAGTTGTTATACAGCATTAAAAGGGGTTGTTCGATATAGAATTAAAAGTCTGCAGTCCGTCTGTGTGACTGCAGACTTGTGAATCCTCCCAGCGTGCGCACTGTAGGCTGTGAGGATTCGCCAGTTTCTGTACCGGGAACGGTCAAGTAAGACGACATGCATACTCCCGAGCAGAACCAGTCTAGTGTATTGAGCGAGACTGGGCCCGGACTAGTGCGTACGCTGGGAGGATCCACAAGTCTGCAATCACACAGAATGACTGCGGACTTTTCATTCTAGACCGGACAACCCCTTAGGCATAGTGAATGGAATGGCAGGGTATTTTAAATTTAGGATTTTCAGCATTTAAAATATTGGATCTGGTTAAACATCTCTCCTTCGGGAGATCAGTTAGGAGGTTCATTTTGCCATAATCACAAGACAAGCTTCCTCAGACCAAAAAGTACAAAGGATTTATAATTGGTCATTGTTTAAAAACAAACCACGAATGGTAAGAGGAGACCACTTCATATGATTGTTACTCAAGCAAATGAGTAAGAGACCGGTCAATCAATACAAGGCGGGAAGGTGGAGGAGCCAATTCCATGACTCTTCTCACTCTTCTTGGCTAATGAAGGAGCCTTCTCCATGATGCCTGTAGTTTGGGCAGCATGAATCTCCTGTCCATCAATCTAAACTATGGAGTAGAAAAAGCTTGCGAGATAAGTTGGCACAAAAAAAAGCTGGTGGTGAGCTTACTCCAATAACTCTTCCTTCTATCTCCCGTTAATTTCTAAGTCAATCTCTGCCTGTTTTGTGCTAACCGTGGTTCAGGCAGCATTAATTTCCTGAAATGTTCCCTTTAACGCTGTAGATAACATTTTTTAACAGGGATCATGTCACAACTAAATTTCATTTTTAAAAAAACCAACAGTCGTTTATAAGGTTCTTACACAGCATTCCTAGAACGTCTTAATCAAAGGGGTATTCCAGTTAAACCAAGTTATTACCCATCCATGGGTTAAGTGATAACTTTTAGATCATTGGGATCCCCATGACTCCTAAAGCGGGGCATTTTTATCCTCGCAATGCCACTCCATTCAGGCTCTATGGGACTGCTATTCAGCTTTCTTTGGTAGTCCCATGCAGAATGAATGGAGCGGCGGTCAAGCATATGCACTGACGCTCCATTCTAAAATGGGAAAAAAATGTGCCCCCGTTCGTTTAATGTATCTGGATCCCAGCATGAACGACCTAAAAGCTATCACCAAACACATCGATAGGTGATCACATGTTCCAACTGGAATACCACTTTTAAACCTAATTTGGTGGAAAAAAGGTTTACTCTTCATGAGGTATATGTTAATCACATTTCCTAGTCATCTGGGTGGTGCCTCACTCCAGAATAGTCAAGCCAACAAGGCTGTGATCATGCTCAAAGCGGCACGACTGATCTGCAGAAAAAGGTCCGACATCATTCCCATGCTAGCTGACACTTTCGACACATCAATCACATCACTTTGTGGCATATTTACAGCTTGATTGGTCCTTCTGTTCTAGGCGGTGCCCAGATGACTGGTGAAGATAACAATTATTCTACTGGATGCCACAGATTAGTTTATTTAGCTACAAAGTGACATTGTCATTCACGCAGTCACCAAAACTTGCTCCTGGTGGCAGAAGATAGAGCGAAAGAAGAGGCAGCCTGGTTGACGACTTTGCCAAAACTGGATTTTACAGAGCTCAAATATTATAGGAATCAGGAGTTATATAAACACAACATTCAAATGGGTATTGTCCGCAAGTCACAACTAGACCATGAACTATTCCCAATTATTCTCATTTCATAGCTGGTCTTATGAAGGCCCTAATCTTTGAGTCCATCAAACGTCAGGAAAAAGAAGATTCTGAAGGACCAGGAACCCTAACAAATGAAGTGCAAAATTAGTTTTTCTTTTTCCTTTAGATGAACTTTCCTATTGGATCTCACCTTTCAGTCTTCTGCTTTTGACCCTGTGCAAAGGGTGACGTTAATAAAATTGTCCCAATGGAACCAGTGAACGAATAGGAAATATTAGGTAGAACGTGAACAGTCAGTTGTTGAAGTCAAATCTGATGGCTAAATAGATTGGTCACATCATCTTAAACCGGTCTTATAAGGTGTACCCAGAATACGACAGGATTTGAGGTCTATTCTCGCTAAAAGACAAGTGTATCCTGTATATTGGCAGATCTTGTAGGGGCTACAAAGTATACAGCAGGTTTTAAGGGGTCTTCCTGCTAAAATGCAGGTATTGTGTGGTCTAAACAGTATACGGGCAGGTCTTGTAGGGTGTAACCAGTATATGGTTTGTCTTGGGTGTAGACAGTATATGACAGGTCTTGTGGGGTGTACCCAGTATACGGAAGGTCTTGTGGGGAGTAGCTGGTAAATGGCAGGTTTTGTGTGGTATAACCAGTATATGGGCAGGTCTTGTAGGGTGTAACCAGTATATGGTTTGTCTTGGGTGTAGACAGTATATGACAGGTCTTGTGGGGTGTACCCAGTATACGGAAGGTCTTGTGGGGAGTAGCTGGTAAATGGCAGGTCTTGTGTGGTATAACCAGTATATGGGCAGGTCTAGTAGGGTGTAGCCAGTATATGGTTTATCTTGGGTTTACCCGGTATATGGCAGGTCTTGTGGGGTGTACCCGGTATACGGCAGGTCTCATGGGATGTACCCGGTATACGGCAGGCCTCATGGGATGTATCCGGTATGCGGCAGGTCTCATGGGATGTACCCAGTATACGGCAGGTCTCATGGGATGTACCCAGTATATGGCAGGTCTCATGAGATGTACCCAGTATATGGCAGGTCTCATGGGATGTACCCAGTATATGGCAGGTCTCATGGGATGTACCCAATATACGGCAGGTCTTGTGGGGTGTAACTGGTAAATGGCAGGTCTTGTGGGGTGTAACTAGTATATGGGCAGGTCTAGTAGGGTGTAGTCAATAGGGTGTTTCCAGTATGTAGTAGTTATGGCCTGCGACAAGTGATTCTAAGAAGGATAACTAGTGGACGAATGAGAGGCTCATTGGCGCCAAAGGCTCACTGACATGCATGGGGGCCAAGGCTGGTTCTTCTGGTATGATTCCACAGAAGAGCTACTGTTGCACAAATAGGTTAAACAGGTCATGCTGGCCATTACAGATAAGAACCCCGCCACACTGCACAAACTGTCCCGAAATAGTTTGATGAACATGACGAGGTGATGACTTATCTCCAAATTGTCCAGATCTAAGCCCATGGGGTATGCTGGACAACTTACAAGGTGTATTAAAGTAAGGTCAAGTAATCACCTATTCACAGCATAAGTCATAACTAGTAGGTAGGCGGGGGTTATGACCAAGAGACTTCCCTTGACCGCCAGAATGGAGGAACTTCTGTTCCCTGTGTGAATGGAGCAGCAGTCAAGCACACCCTGGATAGGTGATAATCGGATTGTAATGGAATATCCCTCCATAGGACCTGCAGCTACTGTTTTGGTGCCAGGTATTACAGAACACCTTCAGAGGTCTTGTGGAGTCCATACCTTAATGAATCACCACAGCTTTTGTGGCTGATGGACAACATTAGTCAGGTGGTTTAAATTTTAAGGTCGATTAGTACACAGTATACATAGATAAAAAGTTCAGATTCCTTATTTATTAAGAACATAAAAGTTCTAATTTACACATCAACAATACATTAGATTTTCTATGTAACTTTGGGGTTACTATCCCTTTAAGGCACACATTTGATTTATAGTAGACTGAATACATTTTGGTTTACCCTTCCTTTGGAAAGTTAAAACAAAAAAAAAAAAAGGGATATAATTTATACACTGCCGGTTGCCAGGGAGAAAATATTATTTTTCTAGAAGATAATCATAGACTTGGTTTTGCAGCAGAACATGAAAGAAAGCTACATTATATGTGTGAAATAAAATTTGCTAAACTATGGTATGTAGAAGACCGCCATCTGATTTTTTTTTTTATTTTTATGATGTTACCATACATCCTGATGAGAGTATTATATACCTGACACATTTTACAGTAGAAAAAAAAGAAAAATTATAAGTAAATTGTTGCCTTTCTATTATATTTGGACGGGTGCAAGAGCTGCCTGCTATTTACATGCACTAGTATGGTCCGTAAATCCAGACTAGGGCATGCTGCAATTTTTGTCACTTGGACCTCAGAGGTCCAAGTGAAAAGTAGCCCATGTGCATTATCACAAATACGAACACTGGTCCAAATTCTGTGCTGCATTTTTGAAGGGGATTTTTTTTTTCCCGCACAAAAATTGCATTTTACAGTTCCAGCAAAATTAATGAGATTTTTCAGAAATTTTGTATTCAAATGAATGGGAAAAGACGCACGAAAAAACGCATCAAAAATGCATAAAATGTCTTTTTTTTTTTTTTCAGCAGCATTCTTTCTGCCAACGCTCTGGTTTTAGGGTATGTGCACACTGTTAGTATTTGCGGCCAATTTTTCTACTGCAAAATGCTACATAAATTAAGTTCGTTCTTGCATGTATTTTTGATGCGTTTTTTTTCCCCATTTGAGTAGGGAGAAAAAATGCTGAAATAATTGATACTTCAGATTTAAAAAATATGCTTTGCAGGTTGAAATCCGCAAGGGAAAATAATCAGAATGTGCATGAAAGATCAGCAATCTCATTCACTTTGCTGGTACTGCGTTTTATTTTGCGGCAAAAGGAGGAAAAAATTTGCAAAATTGCAAGGTGTGAGCAAGCCCATTCTCAAGAGAACACTAAAACACAGATCTGATGAGGGATGTGACGAAGCTGGGTGGACACAGGGAATGTCTTTTACTTATTGTACAGCTATGAATTCTGCTATCATGTATGAAATGCCTATAATCATAAAGCCTATAAATAAACGAACACTCCAGAAGCCTCTGGATGTGCCATTTCTTCTATCCTAACCAGCAGTAAACGAAATCTAAGAAACTTGTAAGTTGGAGTGCTTTCTACTCTAACAAAGGTTTCCAAGAAAATAAGCTTATCACGGTATATTCCATGGCTAAAAGACCCAGTATTCAGCTTTACAAGAGTCAAGGCTCCATTTTACAGAGCTCAAAATCCTAGCAAATCTATAGCGTTAAAGGGGTTGTCTCATGACAGATATTTATGGCATGTAAAATTACTAAATACTGGTCATAACTTTGGGACCCTGATATCCCTATCCGACAGTGACAGCAGAGACAGAGTAAGGATAGGTACATAATAAGTTTTTTTGATGAGTTTTTGGAAAAGAATTTGAGCAGAAGTTCTCTAAATCCTCCTCAAAAACTTGGGAGTTTCCGCTAAGTTTCTTCTCCAAAAACTCTTTTTGACCTAATGGTATATGCACACAGTTTTTTTTGGAGGTGGTCGAAAAAGATGAGTTTTCTGGCGGAAACCGCTTAAGGAAACGCTCCTACTTTAGGGAAATATTAGAGGCGTTTTTCATTTCTTGAAGTGATTTTGAAGGGTTTTAGAAGAGTTTTTTTTCCTGAAGCTTTGTTTTTCCCCACCCTTTTGATTAGACAGTGCCTGGTTTGGAGTAGATTCCATCAGGGGCCGCCACACATAATTGACATGCACTTTCTTTATTCCAGACCAAGAATTTTTCAGGACTTGAAGGCGACAAACAATGCCAAAAACACCAACCATATGAAGAGCAAAGTTTTACAATACAAATGAATAGGAAAAGTATTATTTCGAGAATTTTTTGACCGAACCCACACAAAAAAAACAACTCAAAAATTGTGTGTATGTATTCTAAGTGTATTTGGAAGTATTCGGAATACCTAAAGCAATGAATGGAGGGAGCAGAGCCATCGACGCAGAGAACAGCTGATCGGCGGGGGTACCGGGTGTCCGACACCGACCAATCAGATCATCAATGATAAAGTACTGGACAACCTCTTTAAGGACTGAATGAAATGGAAAGTGATCTAGCTGATCCATTGTTGGATTCGCATGCAGCATTCATGTAATCAGCGCCCACAAGACTTCAAAGACATGAAAGAGTTATCGTATGAAGTTAAGAAAGGGGAAAAATAAAGACTCCGAATTCTACACTTTTAATTAACAGGTTGCGTGCCAATGAGTATCAGGAAGTTGGCAGGACGGGCAGAACATGCAGGATCGGGGGGGACGACTATACAGCATCACCAACGATAGAGATCAGTTAGTTTAACCCTTTAAATTCTACAATCACAGCACAATGATCACATCATTTAAAAGAGGAAGAGCATAAAATAAGGGGGATCCATTTATTTGTGTCACAGGGAATCCTGGTGACATTTTTGAGGCCCATACCTTGAATGGGCGGACAACTTAGCTTTCACTTCAAAAATAATATACTTCCAATATACATACCTTAACAACAGCATATATACACTATTAGAAAACTAAATAATGTACCAGCATATAGTTATCTGCAAGTACGCTTTAGTTAAAAAATAAAAATCAAAAAAAAAAATAATAATTCAGTAAGAAATAAAAAACACAAAAGGCACTTTTTTTTTTGCAAGTAGTAATTAATAAACAATTCACCCATTTGATATAGTAATGATCGTAACAACTAATACATTTAGAGCATTATTCATGATGACCAATGTCATCACAGCGACAAAATAGAAATGAATGAAAAAAAAAATATATATATATATATATATATATATATATATATATATATATATATATATATATATATATATATATATATATATATATATATATATATATATATATATATATATATATATATATATATATATATTGCTCTTAAAAAAAAAAAGTTTCAATTTTGGGGAGGGCCCCTGCTCAGTACCCTCTCTTTCATTATCCAGAGGGAGTAGAAATAGCAGCATGTTCTCCGGTGGACTTGTAGTATTTGGTCACCAATATATTGTGAAAGGCATCATAAAACACTACAGTTTGCCTGGAGTGGCTGCCCGCAATTTCCACCAACTGTGATTGCTAATGACGGAGGGTTGGAGAAGCTGAGCCAGCAACATCTAGCTTATTAGTTGTGACTTTATTCTAGAGGTCCCCCGATACATAATAGACTAAACTTAGCTGAACCTGCTGATATCGGCCGACAGTCCAGTGTATATAAGGGCCTCGTGAGGTACCCGACGATGATATAAGGGGAGAAAAGGATGAGTACACTGGAATTTCTTTGGCTGGCAGCTATCTAATGTGTATGGGGACCGTATAGCTAAGGCTGGCAGCTATCTAATGTGTATGGGGACCTTATGGCTAAGGCTGGCAGCTATCTAATGTGTATGGGGACCTTATGGCTAAGGCTGGCAGCTATCTAATATAGGGACCTTATGGCTAAGGCTGGCAGCTATCTAATGTGTATGGGGACCTTATGACTAAGGCTAGCAGCTATCTAATATGTATGGGGACCTTATGGCTAAGGCTGGCAGCTATCTAATGTGTATGGGGACCTTATGGCTAAGGCTGGCAGCTATCTAATATAGGGACCATATGGCTAAGGCTGGCAGCTATCTAATGTGTATGGGGACCTTATGACTAAGGCTAGCAGCTATCTAATATGTATGGGGACCTTATGGCTAAGGCTGGCAGCTATCTAATGTGTATGGGGACCTTATGGCTAAGGCTGGCAGCTATCTAATATAGGGACCTTATGGCTAAGGCTGGCAGCTATCTAATGTGTATGGGGACCTTATGACTAAGGCTAGCAGCTATCTAATATGTATGGGGACCTTATGGCTAAGGCTGGCAGCTATCTAATGTGTATGGGGACCTTATGGCTAAGGCTGGCAGCTATCTAATATAGGGACCTTATGGCTAAGGCTGGCAGCTATCTAATATAGGGACCTTATGGCTAAGGCTGGCAGCTATCTAATGTGTATGGGGACCTTATGACTAAGGCTAGCAGCTATCTAATGTGTATGGGGACCTTATGACTAAGGCTAGCAGCTATCTAATATGTATGGGGACCTTATGGCTAAGGCTGGCAGCTATCTAATAAGTATGGGAACCTTATGGCTAAGGCTGGCAGCTATCTAATGGGTATGGAGACCTTATGGCTAAGGCTGGCAGCTATATAATGTGTATGGGGACCTTATGGCTAAGGCAGTTTTTGCTTAGTACTTGTTAGATGTATACAACCTGAGTATTTCCTAACATAAATCTCTGATGTACCCAGTGGAATGCAAAGTAGTGTCGTTTTAGTGGTCAATATGAATCAACACTACTTTTTTCACGGTATAGGAAAGTAAAATCTACTATGCTTTTTCTACCCAGTAAAAACAAACATTTTATCCCAGATTAATCATTGCTTTGGCGCCTTTTTGTTGTTGTAAAAATGTTTTTCACCTTATTCATTACTTAATTTGCATTTTTTATGAGGTTTATCATTTGTGACTTTTCGAAATGTTGCTAAAAAAAAAAATTTATTTGTAACTTTTGAATAATTGTACTACAGTACTACTGATGAACAAAATCTCTTTTTTTTATGCACACTTGATGACTAAACGTGATATTTTAAAGGATCTTTCAACTATATACTGTAAAAGTAAAAAAAAAAACTTTTTTTTTTTTTTTTTTTTTAAAGAATTTGGTGCAGAAAATAAAACATACCATAAGACAAAAAAAAAAGATTTCTTTTTTTTTTTGTTATTGCAATTCAAGACTACATGACACAGCCATAGTATTTGTTGGGAGTTCCTTCTGATGTTTACCTTCAACATAGGCACAAAAGGAGATGTGAACAGAGCCGTGGTGGTGGTGGGCCACTTGGGTCCACGTTTCATGTCAACTCTTGAATTTCCTCCGACAGCATTAAAAAGGGGTTTTCTGCCTCTAAGGGCAGAGACACACTTCTGTATTTCTCGTGCGAGGATCACATCGCACTGAACGGACCGGCCGGCACCTCTCCTGACCGGACCTTGACAACTACATAGAAATCCATCATGCTCAGGTCAGGAGAGGTGCTGGCCGGTCCGTTCAGTGCGATGCGATCCTCGCACGAGTTATACGGCAGTCTGTCTCTGCCCTAACATTATATGTCACCAGTACATAAAATTTTTTTTGCAAATACTCACCTTCCGGTAACGTGCCAGTCTTCCATTTCAAGTGGCCATATCCCCTGCTAGTCTTCTCTTTTGGCAAACTTGGCATGTGGCGACAGTGACTACCTGCAACTGTCCAAGCAGGATTGACTGGTTGGAATGGAGGACACGGCCAGCATGGGTGGGAAATTTCTGGCCGGTATGGGAGGTACATGGTCAGTTTGAGTTGGGCACGGCCAGCATGGGGGGTACACGGTCAGTATGGGGAGGAGGGGCAAGGACAGCATGGGGGGAGTTCCCAGCCAGTATGGGGGGGGGGGTCACTGTCAATATGGGGAGGGGGGACACAACACGGCCAGCATGGGGGGGTACACAGCCAGCATGGGGGTGACACCTGACCAGTATGGGGGGGTGCACAGTCAGTATGGAGAGGATTTGACACGGCAAGCATGGGGGGGTTCATGGCCAGTATTGGAAGGTGGGACACGGCCAGCATGGGGGTGACACCTGACCAGTTTGTGGGGGTGCACAGTCATTATGGGGAGAATTTGACATGGCCAGCATGGTGGGGTACATGGCCAGTGACCCAAAGGATCCGCAGGGGAGTTGATGCTATTTTTTTTTTTTCATATTGGGGCCATACGTAAATCTAAAGAAAGGAGCAAAAAACCCTATAAAAGACCACAATGAGGCAAAAAAAACAACCTTTTGATGTAGACAACGGCATAAACCAAACCAATATGTGCGCTAAATATAGCTTAATAGAGCTAAAAGTACGATCGCTTCCTCTCGGTAACCACTCCAAAGTCAGATTAACGGGTGACTGCAAATCCTGGCCAACATCACCAGAACACAGTGCAGCAAAAACACCCAGAGCTGCTGATTCGGAGCAACGAGACCAGATGCATCTCTCATAGACAGACATGATTTAACCTCTGCAGAGGAACATCGCTGCTAGCTCTTCTGTGACAGTCAATTAAGCAGTTAGCAACCAGACGTAGATGAAAGGGTTTTCTTTCTATTAAAAAAATATATATACAATCAATCAATTACAGATTCCGATCTTCACAAAGACAAGAAGCAAAAAAAAAAAAATCACCCAAAATCAAATTTTGCAAATCCAAAGCAGAACTTGGTGCCCCCCCACAAAAAGAAGTTTATGTATTGTTCTACTAGTCCAGGACAATTACATGATTCGATTTCCTAGAGACAATAAAATAAGGGGGTGGAGGGGTGGGAGGACAAAAAAAAAAAAATGGCAGCGATGGAAGGGGGTGGTGGGGGGCAAAGAATATTGTAGAACATCCCTGCTTTGCTCCATATGCTTTTTCTTGCTGTATGAGGCTTTGAGCTGATGCTGAATTTGTACTCTCTCCAATTCTTCATGAGTCAGAAAAATTAAAAAGCTATATCCCTTCTGGATGCCAGGAAAGGCCTTACCACGATCCTTTTGTCAAAATAAAAAAAAAAAAAGGGGGAGAGAGAGAGAGAAAGCCACAGACGAAGGCTGTCCCACTTGGAGTAGCCTGTCGTCATCAACCACATGATTTTGCCTCTCCAGTAACGTTGCTTGCAGAAAAAAGGAGTTTTAAAAGCTTTTTGCTTTTTTGGATTGTGTGAATGCTTCATTCGCCTCACAAACAACCACAGAACCACAAGTGCGGTGCAAAACTTTCTCCAGGAGGGACAGCACGGAGCCTCTGGTTTTTAAATGGTTAATCTCCGCAGGTCACTACCAGTTGTCAAGACCACCATTGTCAGTAAGTGCTCTTTAACCGCATTCTATGTAGTAATAGTAGTCTGGCGTTTCTTCTTCTTTTTTTTTTTTTTGGTGGGGAAGGGGGTCAAGCATGGCATTTTCGGGCTAAGTCGTGTCCTCGCCCCGGTCTGAGACTCGTCATTAAAGGTTCCGCCATTTGTATTTGCAGTTTGAAGCCTCGAAAAGGGATTTTACAAATCGGGAAGTACAAAAATACGCAAGGCACCTGTCGGGCGAGCGGCACGGGGCGGCCATGGCGTCGAACAGTCTGTTCAGTTCTGTGACTCCGTGTCAGCAAAACTTCTTTTGGGGTAAGTACCTGATCTAATCTTTCATCGGGAGGGGGTGGGGAATACAGATTTGGGGAAATTCTGCAGGCCGCAGGTAGCGCAGCACCCATGGGACAGATGCAAATGTACTCCCTGAAATCCTTCACTCGGGTTCAGTATAAATATTCCCGTACCTGTAGCACCCAAAAAAAATACTGCACTGGAAGCGTCCTGCCAGGTGAAGCACCTGGAGAGCTCCTCGTATGCAGCGCGGGCAGAGTCCTGCACAGAGCAGTCTATTAAGTCACCTAATCATTTCAACCAGCAGCTCACTTTAATTCCCGTCCCATTTCCAGGCACCCCACTGTTTAAAGGAAATTAGTAAAAATAGGACCTAACCGCAGAGGCCCTAAAACACATCAGTAGATTTGATGCACTGTGAGCTGAGCTGCTACTTGGCAGGACCACTTCTGAGCTCGCAGGCTGCATGTACAGCCCTGCTCCTCCGTGCAGCCATAGACCCACAGCACAGGGCACAGGAGCAATCCTCTACCGGCAGCTGCAAAGACTCGCTGACAACTGACCGTCCCATCCATAACGGACACACGAGAGTCTGCACTAAGCGCAGGACAGAGAAGCCGGGACATAGTCACAAAGCGTGTGACCCAGGGGCACGGGGAGAGGAAGCACGTGGGGAGCAACACATTCCCAAAATGCTCACATCTGCAAATCCCACATCTGACGTCTCATACATCTGTGGAACTATCCACTGTATTCTCCATCTATCCACTGTAATCTCCATCTATCCACTGTAATCTCCATCTATCCACTGTAATCTCCATCTACCCACTGTAATCTCCATCTATCCATCTTATCTTTGTATCTATCCTATTATCTACACATCTTATTATCTATGTAACTATGTATACATCCATCTATGTAACTATGTATCTATCCATGTATCTGTGTGTGTACATGTATCCATCTTATCATTTGTCTTACTATCCATCTTACACTGTATGCGTACATCTATCTTTCCATCTATTAACCAATGTATATTATTTATCCATCAATTCATTTATCTATTCAATCATCCCTTCCTTTATCCATTTATCCTTTACTTTTTCTCACTATATTCATCTTTTACTTTATCAACTTCTCCATCTCATGTATATCTCTCACTACATTATCTATATATCACTTGTATCTACCTATATTAATCAATTCAGATCATCTTATCCATCATTATTTACATATCTGAATTATCCATGTACATTTTCTATTTATTAATAGATATGTATTAGATTACCCACATTATCTATCCCCCTACCTATATTAACTATCCACCTTATACATGTATGCACCTACCTATCTATATTATCTATTAGTTTACCCCCATTATCTATCCACCTTATACATCTATGCACCTACGTAACTTTATTATCTATGTATCTATTTTTATAGATCCAGAATCCCAAATGCACATGGCTCATTAATAATCCCACTAACATCCATTATGTCTCTACACTTTATCTCTACGTATTATACATCTATGCAAATCGCTATTTTTGTAATTCTACAGATTTGCAATTTTTACTGCACAAGGAGCAAAACACTAAATACAATTTTCCTGTCCAAATATATTATGTAGAACTTATTATGATCATAGATTGGATAGATATTATATAGATAATAAATATGATATATAGATAGATACAATAGATAGATATTTCCCTCCCTCCTTCCTTCCATATACGGATCCCCCGAGTGTTCGCAGAGGCCCTGACGCCGCGTTCCTCTCCATTCCTGAATATCACAGCTCGGACACATCTATATACATCTCATGTCAATCACCCGGACAGTGACACTTACAGAATCTTCTGCATCCCCTCCATCTTCAGAAGCTTGGATTTTGCCAAACAAAAATTTTTTAATTTTTTTTAAAATGTAGATAAAAGTAACAAACCTGCGATGTCGCTATCACCTTGTGAGATAAAATGCCTTGTGGTCCGGATATTTCTCAGCCCTCCCACCACACCGCCCCCTTCCATTGGTCACACATGAATGTACGGCGTATGCATCAGCCACAATACACTACAGAGGGTCGATGCCCCCTGTGGTCGCTCCCCCCCCTCAGCATCATTTTTATTTTTTTTTTTAGACTTTTCAAAAAAATAAATAAATAAAAAATAAAAGAATGACAGCATTTAGAGAAATAACCATAATAAAAATAAAAAAAAAGTCCTAAGGATAAAATAATTAAAATTTTCAATAAAAATAATATAATTATATTATTATTCACTTTGGATATTTTGTTTAGTATTCCATTTAGGGGGTAAAACTGAAAAAAAGGAAGAAAAGTAAAAAAAAAAAAAAAAAAAAAAAAAAAAAAAGTAAAATGAATGAATCAGTGCATAGAGGAGCCAGACCACATGATCCTACTGTTTAGAGGAGGAAGCAGAGTTTACATGGACGGGATCGCTGCCGCTTAGATTGCTTCAACTTCCACAAGAGATTAACTCAAATTCAGCTGCATGAACATGACGGGATAATGCACTGAGCAGACCGGGAATGGCCTAGAAAATAGATAATAGATATATGGGTAGAAAGAGATAGATAGATAGATATGAGATAGATAGATAGATAAAAAAATAAGCAGCACTTTTTATGCAAAGATGGGTGCAAAGCCTCCAAGATCATCACCAAAATCTTATTAGATATAAAGTAAAAAAAAAAAATGGGGGTAACACTCCTAAGTCAGATGTTAAAAAAATAGATTTTTCCTATCTATTTATTTCATTATGTTTTGGAGTTCTGTAATTAAATAGACCAATATATATGAATTACAAATGAGGATAGAAAAATCTAATTATATATATATATATATATATATATATATATATATATATATATATATATATATATATATATATATATATATATATATATATATATATATATATAATGACCAATAAAGAGAGCGCAATGGGCAGATAAATTGACAGATGATTGATAGATAAATGATATCTCTCTCTATAATATGTGTGTATATATATACACACACATACACATACACACACACACACACACACACACACACATATAATAGAGAGATATCATTTATCTATCAATCATTTGACAATTTATCTGCCCATTTTATATATATATATACACACACATTTTATATACACACACAGAGAAATGTAAAAATCTGCATTAAAAATCAGCAGCATGAATTCTCACAGTTTGAACAGCGGGTTGTTACTGTGCTACTTTTTTATTTTATTTTTCAGATGAAATGTGATAAAACCTCATTAGCTTTGCAGTATCTACCTTTATTACATGACCCTCAAAAATACATACATTATATATATATATATATATATATATATTACACACACATTATAAAATATCAAATACTGTACATATACATCTATATGTGCACACGTATATATCCACCTCCCCCCTACAAGTCCGTGCCCCTTACAAATTGTTCCATCTTGCAGGGGCTCAGAGATTAGTGGCTTCAAACGCGGCCACTTGTAAGATGAAAGTGGGGCTTCCCGGGCTGGCCGCTGTATATTTTTCCTGCCTGTCAGGCCTTTTAAATCCTAGACTTGAGTTTATTTTCCTTCTAGCAATTGGACTAATTGTTGGGCCTACTTCTGAAAAGGAGATTGTATCTGATGGATCGGCCATGTTTGTCTACAGCCACAATTTACAAGGAAGCTGCTCACGTTGGCTGGGCCGGGGCAGACCATATCAAACCTGTGCGCCCACTTTCCATGTGTTACATACGTCGGTGCAGGGGTACAGTGAAATGGGCATCTCGTACAATACATATCTGCAGGAACAGGGATACGGCTAATCACCGGACAACAAACATGGAAAAACTAAAAATAGCATGTTTTTTCTTAGATGAGTTATCATGGGGCAAGAAGATTGTTCTACAGGAAAGAAGGGTAGGAACCTAAAACCAGCGGCGTATAATAAAATAATGGAGAGGTCGGTTGCCACAATGTGGCCTGCAACACAACTGCTTAGGATAGACTACGTATCGAAGATAGATAGATATGAGATAGATAGATAAGATAGATAGATAGATGATAGATAGATAGTATGCAAAAAAGAGCTTGAGAAAGTCCCTCACTTCGCCATTTTTTGACATGAGTCAATAAAAGCACCTTATATTTGACCCCTTGGAGTGCTGTCTCTATCTTTTTTTGTGTAGATAGATAGGATACAGACAGAAAGAATTCTTCAATTATGTCTGTGTCATGTATGTCTCTCATATATATCCATCCATCTACAATATCTATTTGCCCTTCATTCATCAGTTTTGTACTATCTTTATCTTAAATCTATGTATAAATCTATTGTATTTTAAATATCCTTCCTAAATTTCCATCTGTTCTATTAATTCATCCCATGCATCTATGTGATATCCATCTAAGAACTATCAGTTCATCTATTCCTCCATCCCAGATCTCTACCCATCTATCCATCTCAGATCTGCCCATCTATCCTTCTATGTATCCATCTGAGATCTGTCCATCTATCCTTCTCTTTATCCATCTCAGATCTGTCCATCTATCCTTCTCTTTATCCATCTCAGATCTGTCCATCTATCAAGCTCTTTATCCATCTCAGATCTGTCCATCTATCCTTCTATTTATCCATCTCAGATCTGTCCATCTATCCTTCTATTTATCCATCTCAGATCTGTCCATCTATCCTTCTATTTATCCATCTCAGATCTGTCCATCTATCCTTCTATTTATCCATCTCAGATCTGTCCATCTATCCTTCTATTTATCCATCTCAGATCTGTCCATCTATCCTTCTATTTATCCATCTCAGATCTGTCCATCTATCCTTCTATTTATCCATCTCAGATCTGTCCATCTATCCTTCTCTTTATCCATCTCAGATCTGTCCATCTATCCTTCTATTTATCCATCTCAGATCTGTCCATCTATCCTTCTATTTATCCATCTCAGATCTGTCCATCTATCCTTCTTTTTATCCATCTCAGATCTGCCCATCTATCCTTCTATTTATCCATCTCAGATCTGTCCATCTATCCTTCTCAGATCTGTCCATCTATCCTTCTCTTTATCCATCTCAGATCTGTCCATCTATCCTTCTCTTTATGCATCTCAGATCTGTCCATCTATCCTTCTTTATCCATCTCAGATCTGTCCATCAATCAAGCTCTTTATCCATCTCAGATCGGTCCATCTATCAAGCTCTTTATCCATCTCAGATCTGTCCATCTATCCTTCTCAGATCTGTCCATCTATCCTTCTCAGATCTGTCCATCTATCCTTCTATTTATCCATCTCAGATCTGTCCATCTATCCTTCTCTTTATCCATCTGAGATCTATCCATCTATTCTTCTCTTTATCCGAGATCTATCCATCTATCCTTCTCTTTATCCGAGATCTATCCATCTATCCTTCTCTTTATCCATCTCAGATCTGTCCATCTATCCTTCTCAGATCTGTCCATCTGTCCTTCTCTTTATCCATCTGAGATCTATCCATCTATCCTTCTCTTTATCTGAGATCTATCCATCTGTCCTTCTCTTTATCTGAGATCTATCCATCTGTCCTTCTCTTTATCCATCTCAGATCTGTCCATCTATCCTTCTATTTATCCATCTCAGATCTGTCCATCTATCCTTCTATTTATCCATCTCAGATCTGTCCATCTATCCTTCTATTTATCCATCTCAGATCTGCCCATCTATCCTTCTATTTATCCATCTCAGATCTGTCCATCTATCCTTCTCAGATCTGTCCATCTATCCTTCTCTTTATCCATCTCAGATCTGTCCATCTATCCTTCTCTTTATGCATCTCAGATCTGTCCATCTATCCTTCTTTATCCATCTCAGATCTGTCCATCAATCAAGCTCTTTATCCATCTCAGATCGGTCCATCTATCAAGCTCTTTATCCATCTCAGATCTGTCCATCTATCCTTCTCAGATCTGTCCATCTATCCTTCTCAGATCTGTCCATCTATCCTTCTATTTATCCATCTCAGATCTGTCCATCTATCCTTCTCTTTATCCATCTGAGATCTATCCATCTATTCTTCTCTTTATCCGAGATCTATCCATCTATCCTTCTCTTTATCCGAGATCTATCCATCTATCCTTCTCTTTATCCATCTCAGATCTGTCCATCTATCCTTCTCTTTATCCTTCTCAGATCTGTCCATCTGTCTTTCTCTTTATCCATCTGAGATCTATCCATCTATCCTTCTCTTTATCTGAGATCTATCCATCTGTCCTTCTCTTTATCTGAGATCTATCCATCTGTCCTTCTCTTTATCTATCTCAGATCTATCCATCTCTTTATCCATCTCAGATCTGTCCATCTATCCTTCTCTTTATCCATCTCAGATCTGTCCATCTATCCTTCTCTTTATCCATCTGAGATCTATCCATCTATCCTTCTTTTTATCCATCTATGTATCCATCAATCTATACCGCATATGAGATAGCTGGATGGATAGAGAGGATAGATAGATATTGATAGATAAATAGAGGATAGATAGATGGACAGATCTGAGGTAAATAGATAGATTGATACATGGAAGAGATAGATAGAGAGATAGATAGATAGATAATAAATGATAGATAGATAATAGATAGATTAGATAGATGATAGATATATGGCTAGATGATTGATAGATAGATAATAGATAGATAGATAATAGATAGATAGATAATAGATAGATGATAGATATATGGAGATAGATAATAGATATATGGCTAGATGATTGATAGATAGATAATAGATAGATAGATCTGAGAAATAAGGATACATCAGAGATGAATAGATCTATCCATCAATCTCTCAAATCTCTCTCAGACCGATCTGATTTGTCTGTCATTATATTTTATTATTCTTGTTCTAGCCATTCCCATACACAATTATACAGTGTGTGTGTATAATATATACACAGACACATACATACATATATATATATATATATATATATATATATATACACACACACACACACGTATTATGTGTACACATGCGCAGAAGGTCAGTTACTATAAGTCTACCTACATCCCCCCGGCAGCCCCCGGTGTACTGATTGATAGGGCACCGCATGGATTGTGGGACATTCAGGAAGAATAATAAAATTGGTTGACAAATAAGTTGAGAGCCGCACTTCACAGGTTGCGTATAAGATAACATTCAGGGCAGAAAAGCCGCGGCGGGAATGGTCAGATTTCTGTGGAATTTAACTACATTTAAACAGGAAATCAAAATATTAAATCACGAGCTTTCACATTTTTTAACTGCCAGAGTAACCCAAACAAGATCTATATCCTCACAGTGTGGGTCCCTGCAGAAGGAACTATTATGAGCCTCGGTGTAGTGTTGCATGTTCTGTTAAATCTGTATAATCCAAAAAAATTACTAATAAATAGTGACAGAAAACGGAGTAATTTATGAAGAATGTATAAATCAGAGATTCACAATTTATATGGGAAATAACATCTGTTCTGTTGAACCCGATCTGTAAACTTCACCACTACATAGAAATGACCGACCGTAATTTATTTCTAATAAAAATAAAAAAAAAAAATAGGTAATTTTGAAATAAAACAAAAAAAATAATAAAAAATTCTAGAAAGCAAATTAAGATAATTCTCAAAGCTTAAAGACGCTTTTACCGTGCAAAGTGGTAGAATTTCTGCACCACGCACAATTTCACATTGACAGAGACCAGTGAATATATCACTGTGAAAGCAGATTTAAAAAAAAAAACCTATTGGGAAATAGAAAGGTTAGGATGTAATAACGTGACATCTATGTTATTAAGCCAAATAAATCTCGCTGAACAGATCATTCACAAATCAGCCTCGCAGAACCTCAGACCCCTCGCAGCCGCACTCAACAATTAGGAGTATTTTCTGCGGCCTCGGAGGACATGTGCTTTTAATTTTTAGAACATCGGTGGTCTCCAAATAATGTATTGAAGCCGGGCTGGGGTAAAGAAAAAAAAAAAGGGCAAAAAAAAAAGCACACACAGCTTGTAAGTGTAATTAGTATTCCTCTATAATACTGTAAGTCGTGTAAACAGCAACAAAAAGGATTCTTAATACTGTGCAAACACATTGCGTCATCCAAACACCGCTACCATATAAATCAGAGGAGGACAACCCTCTGCCGCCAACACAAGCACAAAGCTCGTCTACCGGAAAAGATAAGCAAAGATCGAAATGGCTAATAATATGGGAGCTCACTGAACATGCTCTCTGGAATCACCGCTATTGGGCTTTTTTGTTGTTTTTACTATTCGGTTTATTGCATTATTCAAAGCAATTTTTGAGCAAAAACAAAAAAAAAAAAACGTTGGCCTCGGATCATCGTCTTTGTGGCTTTTTTTCTAGAGTAAAAATACTTTTAATGGTGACTTTAAGATTTTTATGTAATTTGCACCGTTCAATTTTTTTTAAACGAACCGTATTTGTTCACACGTCGCAGAAAAAAAAAGCAGCGTTTTACAGTACCAGCAAAATGACTGCGATTTCTGAAATCTCGCGCACACGCAGCTCATTTTTTCCTTGCCGATTTGAAGCAGTTTCCAATCTGTAGCATGTCAATTCTTTCAGTGCTTTTTGCTATGTTTTTCACCCATTCTAATGAATGGAGGGGCAGCACATTTTATGCAGCGTTTTTCCTACCAACAGGACAAAAAAATTTTGCAGCAATTTTTTTCTACCCTTAGGGTATGTTCACAGTCCGGTTTTAGTTTTTAGAGCAGAAATGCTTCAAAAACCACAAGGAGTTAAAAAACAACAAAGTGTTGATTGGAGAGTTTCTGCCTGGAAAACTCAGCAAAAAAAAAAATGAAACAAGTATAAAGGTTTTGTGCACACGATGAGAGTGTTGGCACGAAAAATGCTGTTTAAAATATACGTTGGTATGCGTTTTTGATAAGTTTTTAAGTGCATTTTCTCTCAATTATTTGGGTGGGTGAAAAACGCTGAAAGAATTGACAAGTTGCAGAATGGAATAAAAAAAACCTGCGATGGTTCAAATCCGCAAAGAAAAAATGATGCTAAATATTTGCAGAATTCTACTCCGGTTCTCAGTGGAGTACAAAATATATATTTTTTAATGTGACACTTTAAAAGGATCATGAAACGTTTTGCTCTAAAAAAAAGTCACAAAAAAAAGGCTTTTTGTACAAAATTCATCAACTAGTGTGCGGAATTTTGAAGAATTTGGTGCAAAAAAGGTCAACAAATACCAAAAGAGAAAAGTCAAATAATGAATCGGAGTCATACCCTAGAATCATAAACTTGTATCGTATGGAATGATTACACTGATTGTACACATACAGTACAGACCAAAAGTTTGGACACACCTTCTCATTTAAAGATTTTTCTGTATTTTCATGACTATGAAAACTGTACATTCACACTGAAGGCATCAAAACTATGAATTAACACATGTGGAATTATATACTTAACAAAAAAGTATGGTTTTGAGCACCTTGAGGGGTGCAGTTCTTAGAACGGTGTCACTTTTGGGTATTTTCTGTTATAAAGACCTCTCAAAGTGACTTCAAATAAGATGTGGTCCCTAAAAAAATGTTTTTTGTAAATTTTGTTGGAAAAATGAGAAATCGCTGGTCAACTTTTAACCCTTATAGCTCCCTAACGAAAAAAAATTTTGGTTCCAAAATTGTGCTGATGTAAAGTAGACATGTGGGAAATGTTATTTATTAACTCTTTTGTGTGACATCTCTCTGATTTAAGGGCATGAAAATTCAAAGTTTGAAAATTGCACAATTTTCAAAATTTTCGCCAAATTTCCGATTTTTTCACAAATAAACGCATGTGATATCAAAGAAATTTTACCACTATCATGAAGTACAATATGTCACGAAAAAACAATCTCAGAATCAGGGGATCCGTTGAAGCGTTCCAGAGTAATTACCTCATAAAGTGACAGTGGTCAGAATTGAAAAAATTGGCCTGGTCACGAAGGCAAAAACAGGCTCTGGCGCGAAGTGGTTAAACATATACAGTACAGACCAAAAGTTTGGACACACCTTCTCATTTAAAGATTTTTCTGTATTTTCATGACTTTGAAAATTGTACATTCACACTGAAGGCATCAAAACTATGAATTAACACATGTGGAATTATATACTTGACAAAAAAGTGTGAAACAACTGAAAATATGTCTTATATTCTAGGTTCTTCAAAGTAGCCACCTTTTGCTTTGATGACTGCTTTGCACACTCTTGGCATTCTCTTGATGAGCTTCAAGTGGTAGTCACCGGAAATGGTTTTCACTTCACAGGTGTGCCCTGTCAGGTTTAATAAGTGGGATTTCTTGCCTTATAAATGGGGTTGGGACCATCAGTTGTGTTGTGCAGAAGTCAGGTGGATACACAGCTGATAGTCCTACTGAATAGACTGTTAGAATTTGTATTATGGCAAGAAAAAAGCAGCTAAGTAAAGGAAAACGAGTGGCCATCATTACTTTAAGAAATGAAGGTCAGTCATTGCGAAAAATTGGGAAAACTTTGAAAGTGTCCCGAAGTGCAGTTGCAAAAACCATCAAGCGCTACAAAGAAACTGGCTCACATGAGGACCGCCCCAGGAAAGGAAGACCAAGAGTCACCTCTGCTTCTGAGGGTAAGTTTTTCCGAGTCACCAGCCTCAGAAATCGCAGGTTAACAGCAGCTCAGATTAGAGACCAGGTCAATGCCACACAGAGTTCTAGCAGCAGACACATCTCTACAACAACTGTTAAGAGGAGACTTTGTGCAGCAGGCCTTCATGGTAAAATAGCTGCTAGGAAACCACTGCTAAGGAAGGCAACAAGCAGAAGAAACTTGTTTGGGCTAAACAACACAAGGAATGGACATTAGACCAGTGGAAATCTGTGCTTTGGTCTGATGAGTCCAAATTTGAGATCTTTGGTTCCAACCACCGTGTCTTGGTGCGGCGCAGAAAAGGTGAACGGATGGACTCTACATGCCTGGTTCCCACCGTGAAGCATGGAGGAGGAGGTGTGATGGTGTGGGGGTGCTTTGCTGGTGACACTGTTGGGGATTTATTCAAAATTGAAGGCATACTGAACCAGCATGGCTACCACAGCATCTTGCAGCGGCATGCTATTCCATCCGGTTTGCGTTTAGTTGGACCATCATTTATTTTTCAACAGGACAATGACCCCAAACACACCTCCAGGCTGTGTAAGGGCTATTTGACCAAGAAGGAGAGTGATGGGGTGCTGCACCAGATGACCTGGCCTCCACAGTCACCAGACCTGAACCCAATCGAGATGGTTTGGGGTGAGCTGGACCGCAGAATGAAGGCAAAAGGGCCAACAAGTGCTAAGCATCTCTGGGAACTCCTTCAAGATTGTTGGAAGACCATTTCCGGTGACTACCTCTTGAAGCTCATCAAGAGAATGCCAAGAGTGTGCAATGCAGTCATCAAAGCAAAAGGTGGCTACTTTGAAGAACCTAGAATATAAGACATATTTTCAGTTGTTTCACACTTTTTTGTTAAGTATATAATTCCACATGTGTTAGTTCATAGTTTTGATGCCTTCAGTGTGAATGTACAATTTTCATAGTCATGAAAAACTTTAAATGAGAAGGTGTGTCCAAACTTTTGGTCTGTACTGTACATCTCTCAAGGGGTAGATGAAATAAAGAAGTTGATGTTAAAAAAAGAGAAATTCTTCCAACAGGTCACACTCAAAAAATATTTCAATTTTGTTTCATTTCATCTCGAATGGAAATATTCCCAATTTAGGGATTCCATTTTTTTTAAGTAATGACAAATAAATGTATAAACTGGTATTTTTTTTACATTTATTTCATATAGACACTACAGGGTATTCGATCTCAGATCACTATGATACTCACTCGAGATTACTATGGAACAATATTTTTTTGCAGAAGGTTTACAGAAAATTTAGCATTTGCTCCATAGACTAGAACACCATGATCGGTCAATATGTTCTTCAAAATGTTGGTAATAGGAGAACGTATTTTTGAAAAAGACTTCTTATTTATCTTTCTCTTTATGATTTTCTAGAAATCAGGACTATTTAAAACAGTTTGGATAACTTTTATTACTTACCATACAGTATATTAGTCTGTACTATATATGTAGAGATCTCACAGCTGTGACTACGTGCTGCGTTAATATTCCTAATTTGTGTCGGTGAAGGGTGTCCAAAGGATTGTTGGTATCCATGGCACCACGGTATCGTTGGTATCCAGGGCACCACGGTATCGTTGGTATCCAGGGCACCACGGTATCGTTGGTATCCAAGGCACCACGGTATCGTTGGTATCCAAGGCACCACGGTATCATTGGTATCCAGGGCACCACGGTATCATTGGTATCCAGGGCACCACAGTATCGTTGGTATCCAGGGCACCACAGTATCGTTGGTATCCAGGGCACCACAGTATCGTTGGTATCCAGGGCACCACAGTATCGTTGGTATCCAGGGCACCACGGTATCGTTGGTATCCAGGGCACCACGGTATCATTGGTATCCATGGAACCACGGTATCGTTGATATCCATGGCATTCCCTATGGGGCTACTGAGTCCTGCGCTTAGCTTTTCCAGCAGCCCCCTAGAGAATGCATGGAGTGGCAGATTGGACATCCATTTTGTAATGGAGATAAAAAATTTCCCTGATCTGCCTATGGATTTGGTTCCCGGATGTGGAACATTCACCAATCAGCAAGTCAGTACCAATCCTGCTGATGGGTGAGGACTTGTTTTTGTTCGATAACCCTGTTAAAGAGGTTGTCCACTACTTTTACATTGATGCCCTATCCGTAGGATAAGGCATCAATGTCTGATCGGCTGGGGTCCGACACTCAGCTGTTATCGGTGGCCACCGGCTAGAAGTACTTACTTGCGGAGCTTGGCTGTCTACTTGTAGTGGTCGGGACTTTTTACTGCACGTCCGCCTCACATTCAATTCAATAGGAGGCAGATGTGAGATGTGCAGCTGATCGGTGGGAGTGCCGGGTGTTGTACCCCAGCCAATCAGACATCGATGGCCTATCCTACGGATAGTGCATCAACGTAAAAGTAGTGGACAACCTCTTTAACGGGGTTGTCCAACAAAAACAAGTTATCACCCATCAGCGGGATTGGTGCTGACTTGCTGATTGGTGAATGTCCCACATCCGGGACCCAAATCCATAGGCAGATCATGGAAATTTTATCCCAGTTACAAAATGGATGTCCAATTTGCCACTCAATTCATTCTCTAGGGGGGCTGCAGGAAAAAGCTAAGTGAAGGACTCATAGGGAATGAGTGGAGCTGCGGTCAAGCATCTGCCCTGCCACTCCATGAGTGCGGGTCCCATTGAAGGATGCCCACCCGTCATCAAATTATCACCTATAAGATGGATAGGTGATAAACTGTTTTCATCGGACAAACACTTGAAGCTGGACATACACATATGATATGTGACAGTCGAGCGTTCATCCACCATCTTTTCACAACTCCCAGATTAGTGCGCTCTGTTGAGTGTTCCAGAAAGAGCGGAGAAAGCGGCTGTCGAACGGCTCTTGCATGCGCTTGTCTCTTGAAGACAAAGAGGGTAAGGGGTTAAAATTAAAACTTACAGTCCCTTATCTCCCCCATTAACCTTGGTTGGCAGAGTCGGAAGACCTCTCACACATTGCAACATCGGCTGATCTCGACTTTAATTTATTATGTATGGGCGATCTTTAGTTCTAAGTAGGACCCTGCTCCCCACCAATCTACTAAAACCTTGCAGACAATATCCACGTTCAGGGCTTATAGAGTGTATTGGGTGATAGCATTTTGTAAGTGTTTAACACAAAAAAAACCCAGAAAAACCAAAAAGTTTAAATATAAAGATTTATACAATACTGTAATAAGAATGTCAAGACATGAAAGTGAAGGATGGTGGAACAAAGAGCACCAGGTCCATGGAGTCTTTAGTGTCTTAAGGCAGACATAATTTAAGGGCTCGCTCACACAAGAGAGGAGTCTCTCTTCCGAGAGAATCAGATCAATTATGGTAATGACTCTCGGATTAAACTCTGATCAGAGTTTGAGCCGAGTATCATCTTACTGTGATCCGATTGTCTCGCGTGAGACAATTGTATCACAGGTGCGAAGAGGATGGAGAAATTAATTTCTCCATCTTCTCCATGGTCTCTGGCCGCACAAACCTGATTGCACTCGGATGTCATCCGAGTGCAGTCAGATGTTTTACACACACACCCAAAAACTTGAATGTGTGTGCGTGATCCAATTTATGGAGCTACCCGGTTCGCTCTGTAGAAAAAAAAAAAATCGCAGATCGGCACTACCCCATAGTATAACATCGGTCAGAGTGCTATCTGATAAAACATTGGAGAGCACTTGGCTGAGTGTATACCCTTGTGTGAGTGAGCCCTAAAAAAAAAAAAGACTCTCTAATAAGTCAGAAATTCTGAACAGATTACGTTAACCAGTGTACATTTTGTCAGCCTTAAAAAGTTATTGCAATTTTACCGATTTATGATGAGAAAAGTACTCGTAAAAACAGGCAACTCAAAATCAAGAACTGAGGGATTTATAATTCTATTGTTTACTTCTCATTGCCAAGGTTACCGGCCACCTCAGGAGTCTATCAGCGGTGGCCAGTCTCTTAGGCAAGGAGCGCAGCGCTTACAATCTCTTTTGCAAGTAGCTTGTAAGTGCCGCTTTGAATCCAGTCAACTTCAGTGATAGAGGGAAGGCAGCCTCTGCTTGTAGAACTGGAGAGCGCACAGTTTGGGCCAAAGGAGCAACCATGCCGCAGGTCCGAACTGTCAATCAGGAGTTCATCGTCCCCTGGGAAGCAGAAAAGAGGAGGGTCCCTCAAATGCATAATAAAAAAAATAAACTTTAATTAGTACATAGTATGTTATTCTTAAAGGGAGTTTATAGATCTTACAGTATATACAAAAAATATGTGTTAAATAGAAGTATCTTCCAGTCTAGGAGTTATCAGACCGGCACAAAATCTCTCACTATTATCTTTAACTCTGTATTTGTAGCCTAGAAATATAATTTGAAGGGAAGATCGTAAATTCGAGCAGCTTCATTTATTTAAACACTGCGATGGGAAGAATATTTATTTTTACAACTTGCTACAATCATCTAAAAACATAATCAGGTTATCAATCAGATAATACAATTTCTAGGATCTCCGTTACTTAGTGAGAATATGATGACTACACAAAGCATTAGGGATAAGCCTCAATACTCCCCCTTTGGGTCTTGGAAGGTCATCAGGCTGCCACAGATAGCACCGCAGATCCTTCAAGTAGACCAGACATCCTTCCTACAAACCACAGAGACCCTGCACGCGACACCTTCATAGCCACTAAAAGTTCACTCAACCAGATATTGTATCCACACACGGCTTCTGTAAGGTCTTGGGAAACCTGCAGAGCTGCTAAATGGATTTCTGGCCTGGACGTTGCCAACCGTCAGAAGAACAAGCTGCTTGATTTTATTACATTTCTTAATAAATTAAATCAGTTTCCTGAAACGTGAACTGAGAAGACAGACACCACAAGACACGGGACATTCTCGACTAATAAAGTGTCAAGAGCAACCCAACAGTAGTGTTGAGCGAATTTGTTCCGCATCTCAAATTCGGGTTCGCGGTTCCGGTTTGTTCGCGCCAAAAAAATTGGCTCCGCCCAAGAACATCCCTGATGTTATCCGCATGACGTGTGGCAAATCAGAGATGTTCATGGGTGGAGATAATTTTTTTGGCACGAACAAGCCGGAACCCTGAACACGAACCCAAATTTGAAATGCCGATCAAATTCGCTCAACACTACCCAACAGCACAATATTAAAGATGTCAGGTGTCATCCTAGCTGCTTCAGTTTTTTTTCTCAGTGAAGCAGATAGGATGTATGAACTTTTTAGTTATCCATTTAACACATAAAGGGGTTGTCTGGGCAAAAGTGATAAGTCTGCAGTCACTCTGTGTGACTGCAGACTTATGAATCCCTCCCAGCGCATGCATTGTGCTCTGTGGGGGTTTGCCGGTTTCAGACCTGGTAACGGAGGGTATGTATGAGTTATATATACCCCCGACCAATGGGCGCGGCCTCGCTCTCAGTACACCTGTGTTGATCGAGGCCACGCCTTCTACTTGGACACGCCCTCTTGTCATCTGCATCACTAGATGGGGAGTGGCCTTGTGCCATACAAGTGTATGGAGCGAGGCTGCGCCGACTGGCCGAGGGTATGTATAATACCCACCGTTACCGGGTCTGAAACCGGCAAATCCCCGCAGAGCACAGTGGGTGCGCTGGGGGGATTCATAAGTCTCCAGTCACACAAAGTGACTGCACACAGGACAACCCCTTTAAGAATGGATCAGTTATAAACAGATCAAACTCGAATAGAACTCTGGAGCACAAAGTTTGTCTTCTGCGTTCCATCCATGTATAATGGCAGAGTCTGATCAGCAAAGCAGACGGGGGACATGGACCAGTTTTTAAAACTTTTTGACATGTAGTTTTTGAAACTACACGTCAGTGTGCTGTCCGATAAAAAAAAAAGGACTGCACACTGATCTATAAGGCTGTGTGCTAATGGAATTTTTTTTTTTGGGGGGGGGGGAGGGGACCTTCAAAAACAAAGTTTTTCATGTGGAACACACTTAAAAAAAAAAAATCTGTAGCGGTTTTTAAGAGTTTTTGAAATGTTTTGAGGGAGATTTTTTTTTAAAAAAAAAATTTTTTGAAACTTTTTAATTTGACAACACCTGGATTGGTGTGGATGCCATCAACAGTTGCCTCAAAACAGTGACATCCACTTTTTTTTTTCCCCATGCGGTATTTGTCAGAGTATGTAGAAAAAAAACAAAAAAACTATGTATGAACCACAAAGAAGATTAACATTTAATTGAATAGAAGGAAACTTTCAAAGGGGTTTAGGCAATTTTTGTGGCTTTTTTTTTTTCTATTAGCGGATAAGCTCAGAAACTCCTCAAACTGTTCCATCCAGACACAGCCCTAGGACTCATTCAGACATAAGGTTTTTATTCCCCATGTATGAGAAAACCAGTCCTAGTGTCAGAAGTGATTTTGTCCAGTTTCATCAGGGTTTAATCTGAGTTTTATCAGTTTTTCTCAGATGAGGAAAAAAAAAAGAAGTTTCTCTACTTTCTTGCATCAGTCCATGAAAAACAGACAGCGCACGGATGGCAGCAGAGTGCTGTCCGATTTTTTTTCACGGACCCACAGACGTGAATTGTCGATTTTGATTCAATACATCTGCGCAATTTTGCTCAGACCACAAAAAAAAAAAAAAAAAGTATATTTACAACGCTCTCCCTCCTACATACACAAACTTTCTGCAGATAATTCCCAAAATTGCTGTCGTTACGTTCTTCACTTTTCAGCAAGTGTAGTGTTAATACGGAGAGCAGGCTTCCTTCAGAAAACATGGTTTCTTCTACAAATAAATACAAGTCTTGCTACTCGAGGAATAAAATGGTTCACCCCAGGAGAATGTAAACCACGAGAGGAGGGGAAAAAAAAAAAAAGATAGAGGCAAGACAGCGCTGCGAGGGGACGGAGGGCGAGAATGTATAAACCATGAATACATTACAGGAGCTGAAAGATATTCACCCGAAAATGTAGATCATCCATGGACTCTTACCCCGAACAATGGAGAAAAGGGAGAACAGCAAAAAAAACAACTTGCAGTCTGTACTACTTTATACCCTTGTGTGCCGTGGTACATTAGGAGTAGTGTTGAGCGAGTATGTTCTGTCCGAGTATGCTCGGCCGAGCTCCGAGTATTTACAGCTGCTCGGTGATATGGTTGAATCGCTCCCGTGTGCATGATTTGTGACTGTTTGACAGCTTTATTACATGTGAGGAATGTGTAAGAAATAGACATTCCTCCCATGTAATAAAGCTGCCAAACAGTCACAAATCATGCACACGGGAGCGATTCAACCATATCACCGAGCAGCTGTAAATACGGAGCTCGGCCGAGCATACTCAGCGAAAGGGTTAATAGAACAGACTCGCTCAACACTAATTAGGATACATTAAGTACTCAATACTATGGATATATTCTCCCTGTAAATTATTCAACATCTGTAGGAGCTTGGCACATTTTTGTTGAGAATTTGACAGAAAAATTCAAAAACGTTGTACGCCATGTCCTGCCATACAAAAGGTGGTGCTTCAGAAAGCTCTGTAATATGGCAGCGTAGGGAACCTCCAAATCATGGAGGCATATAGAGTGCTATGGATGCCATCACATACCTGTGCAATTTAGACATTTTATGTCTTTTTTTTTGCTTGTATGTTATAATGTCAACATATTGTGCAACCATTATCACCTCTGTCCCCATTGGGGCTCACAATCTACATTCCCTATCAGTATGTCTTTGGAGTGTGGGAGGAAACCGGAGAACCCAGAGGAAAACCACGAGAACACGGGGAGAACATATAAACTCCTTGCAGATGTTGCCCTTGGTGGGATTTGAACCCAGGACCCCAGCGCCGCAAGTGATAACTATCGAGTCACCGTGCTGTCCATATACATGGAAAGACACTTTTTTGTCAAAATTGTAATTAAAAAAAAAAAATCTAAAAACCATACTTTGTTCACGCACAATTAAGCTTTTATTTTTCTCAAAAATTGTAAACTGAGCCCAAAAAAAAGGAGGTGATCCACAAGTGTACTTAATACTTTTCTTCCCCTTTGAATCCTTCCTTATCCGGTTAAAAAACGGATTTGTGTATCTGACCATGAAGCAATTCTTACATTTTTTTGGGAATTCGTAAAACACGATACAAAACAATTGTACAATATTATGACCTAAAAAAATTAAATGGTTTTCTGAAAAATTAATCTATAAAACTAACTAAACGGACTAGAAATTCTAATTATTTCAGAGGAAACAACCCTAGAGAATCGAGTGAACCGTACGGTGTGGACATGTACTGCGGCAATACCCCTCGCTCTAATACAACGGACGGCAGCAATCCTCGTAAACACAGATGTAGATGTGGAAGAATTCACACTCGCAGAATTTCAATGGCTGAGCTTGTGGCCTTAACCCCCGTCCTTCTGTCAGCGTCTGATTTATCTTGAGAGACCCCAAAAAGGTCTTTTACGGAAATTCAAACACAGGAGCCAATATTCCCTTCATAGATAGACTGGGGATTGTGAACAATGCTCATTTTTCTC
Organism: Phyllobates terribilis; assembly: GCF_046119375.1. Taxonomy (NCBI): domain Eukaryota; kingdom Metazoa; phylum Chordata; class Amphibia; order Anura; family Dendrobatidae; genus Phyllobates; species Phyllobates terribilis. The sequence continues at coordinate 62,709,087 of NW_027362763.1, read as the reverse complement.
TAGGTCTACTGGATTAAATTAATATGCATACGCTTCGGCAAGACGGCAGCTTGTATATGTAAGAAATGTTCTCATTATGCAAATCGTGATTCATCCTGTGGGTTGGGGTGTGGGGTAATTAATGCCTCATGTGATGTAGTTAACAGCTTTTTTTGACAGTTATGTAATGTTTCCAAAGTTTTACTCTTAAGGGACCAGTTTCACCGAGGCTACTCCTTTAACAAAAAGTGGGTCAGTAGATCAACTGATCTCCATAGGTCCACCTTCTAGAGCGGCTGGCCATACATTACCCCTGGAGAAACATTGGGAATATTTTCATAAAATGATCATTGTATTGTTCATAGACCTTGCTTCCCGAATCCTCCTAAACATAAAACACTCACAAGTATGTGTAGCGGACACATCAATATTGGGAGACTGCCGGATGAAAGCCATGCAAACCGCCTCCTCTCAACCGGCATCTCCAAGTCAACTCCTCATTTGATTATCCAGCCTGTGTGCGTCCCACCACAATGACGACGTCACATCAGGCCGGTTCATCAAAAAAGAGGAGGCAGGGAGGAGACGGTTCACTGGTGTCATGTCCAGTGGCCACGGAATATCGACCTGGCTACTGGTCCAGGGTCCTGTGACTTTATTTGCTCATCATGTCTACATATTTTCATAAGGAGCAAAGGATAAGTAGATGCCAGACACGTCTGGGGATACTTATCTCTCGCGAGAGCTAAGGATCTGGCATGTTATATTCCCTAGACAGAAGTCAGAATATTAATTGTCTGTAGTGTGAACAACCAGCTTGGTGCATATAAACAATAGCTGACCCATCCAACCTCGGCCAGTAGAGAATCGGCCATGTTGACCATTTTTAAGTTATCCTGTATTGTTCAAGGTCTTCCATCTCACCCAACCAGATAAAATTCAAAGTGTCGTGTGGATCGCATACATTTCTTATGAATGTAATTTGGGTAAATTCAGCCACTCTTTCGTGTGGTTGAAATGGATTCCCCTAGCACATTTCTGCACAGAATACATCTACCTGGAGAATAAATTGAAATCCAGGGACCCAACAGTGAGGATCCAGATAGGGCCCCCCAGCGTCTATGAAAACCTGATAGGCTCCCATCGAGGGCCCAATGGGAGGTGACAAAGGTATTACACCCTCTGTCTAACCACTTAAGATACCTTCGACACTGTTCGCCGCAGCTTCTAAGGGGTTAAACTGCTGCGATCAGCACTAGCTCCAATCACAACAGTTACCGATGCTGGACAAAACAGCAGGCACCTGCCAACTATGGAGATGTCTCCATAGTTTTGATGAATTGTGATGCGAGAGAGGCCTTAAAGGAGGACGTACACATTAGATATTGAACCGACAGTAAATCATATCCCAGTACCCCTCATACACATGGATGCTCCTCTTGGCCGGGTGCGTACGAGTTCTCAATAGGGAAAGGGGAATACGACGCTGCCAGATACCTCTAGTGAAGAGTCACGAGCATGTTAAAATCCAATATGCCCGGTTCTTTCTCCCAAGTGTTATAAAAAGTTGGGAAACCTCTTTAAGTAAAAAATGGTCGGCAAAAACATTGGGTTCGGATGACACTTGGGCCGCTTAAATATAAAAAGTTCTGGTTAATGACAGTCACAAAAGATTAAAGACTTTGGTGGGTCAAACTCTACTTTGGGCATTTCTGTAGCCATAAATTCTTGACTTACTTTTGACCTTCCGTAGATGGAGGGGCTTCATGTTGTGCCGTGTCATTCACTACACCCGTACTTTACCATAGGTCCATTCACTAAAAGTTTAATAAATTAATTTCCAACCCAACACAGGCAGGATTACACGTGGGCTCAGCAGTTATTAACTACCACACACACAAAATTAGAACTGTGACAACAAATCGGGACCAATTACGACCTCCAGAAACGAGACGAAGAAAAACACACATTTTTCATAAATCCTAATAAATGATCAGTTTTCTAAAACAACCCGTCTTTTCCAAAAATAGCAAGTGTGTCTGAAAGTCTCAGCAAATTGCATTCATTAATATCCACAGATTTTAGACACCCATACAGTTCTTTTTTTATTTTTTTTTCTTTGCCTAACGGTATTTTTATAGCCGGGGGATAAGATTTCAGTCTCTCGTACGAATGCCGTCCCCTCACAACTTTGTAGGACTAGCTGTTACACATTTAATACCCAGTAAAACCTCACAAATCCATAAGAAACAAGTATGAAAGGGCGTTCCACGAGGCAAAACATTCGGGGACACCGAAAAAAAAAAGCAGCTGGTCATTAGCACGTCTTCCTGATAATGGCCGACATTACTCATATGTGGAGGGTGATTTAAAAGCCATTAGTACAAGGGGATGGACGCCGGATTTATACTAAATGCCAGGTTTGCAATCGGCTCCATGTGCCACGAGTGAAGAATGTTCTGTGTTCCTATAAAGCAGGGGAGGTTTTTTCCTAATTGCCACCTACCTGAGTTTAACCAATATTATGACCTTCCATTAAACCGTGAAGTCTTTACTATACTCCACCCAATATATGTTACATCAACATCCTCCAAGCCAAGTATTTCGACTGTTATAAAGAGGTGTTAAAACGAGGGGAACTGTAATAGGATTTAATGGGGTAAGGTGGCAAAACAAAGGAAGCCATATAGCTGAGAGTAGTAGCACAAAAAGTGCGGGGAGGTGAAAAGAAGGGAAAACGCTCAGACTCATGGAAGAGAAGGGGGGTGAGCTGCAGGACCGCGAACGGTCCCAACTACTGAGATGCAAAACTCCTATCCCATGGATACAAAAGTCCTACTCTATGATAGACTGATCTATATATTCCACATCCACCCTGTGCATCCGATTATCCACTGGACCTCCACTCCATATCTATCGCATCAATCCATCTAACGTCTACCTCATATCAAACCCTTCAATATCTATGTATCTACCCGTCTTATATCTATCCACGAGATCATTGCATCCAATATCCATCACTGATCCATGTATCTAATATCTATGTCACTATAATGCATGTCTCACATCTATAGATCCATCCAATGTCCATGTATCTATATCCATCTAATATATATATATATATCTCTAATGTCTATGCATATATCTATCCATCTAATATCTGAGGATCTATCAATCTAATATATTTAATTGTAAAGTGCTACGGAATATGTTGGCACTATATACAGTACAGACGAAACGTTTGGACACACCTTCTCATTTATTTAAATATTTTTCTGTATTTTCATGACTATGAAAATTGTACATTCACACTGAAGGCATCAAAACTATGAATTAACACATGTGGAATTATATACTTAACAAAAAAGTGTGAAACAACTGAAAATATGTCTTATATTCTAGGTTCTTCAAAGTAGCCACCTTTTGCTTTGATGACTGCTTTGCACACTCTTGGCATTCTCTTGATGAGCTTCAAGAGGTAATCACCGGAAATGGTCTTCCAACAATCTTGAAGGAGTTCCCAGAGATGCTTAGCACTTGTTGGCCCTTTTGCCTTCACTCTGCGGTCCAGCTCACCCCAAACCATCTCGATTGGGTTCAGGTCTGGTGACTGTGGAGGCCAGGTCATCTGGCGTAGCACCCCATCACTCTCCTTCTTGGTCAAATAGCCCTTACACAGCCTGGAGGTGTGTTTGGGGTCATTGCCCTGTTGAAAAATAAATGATGGTCCAACTAAACGCAAACCGGATGGAATAGCATGCCGCTGCAAGACGCTGTGGTAGCCATGCTGGTTCAGTATGCCTTCAATTTTGAATAAATCCCCAACAGTGTCACCAGCAAAGCCCCCCCACACCATTACACCTCCTCCTCCAAGCTTCACGGTGGGAACCAGGCATGTAGAGTCCATCCGTTCACCTTTTCTGCGTCGCACAAAGACACGGTGGTTTGAACCAAAGAGCTCAAATTTGGACTCATCAGACCAAAGCACAGATTTCCACTGGTCTAATGTCCATTCCTTGTGTTCTTTAGCCCAAACAAGTCTCTTCTGCTTGTTGCCTGTCCTTAGCAGTGGTTTCCTAGCAGCTATTTTACCATGAAGGCCTGCTGCACAAAGTCTCCTCTTAACAGTTGTTGAAGAGATGTGTCTGCTGCTAGAACTCTGTGTGGCATTGACCTGGTCTCTAATCTAAGCTGCTGTTAACCTGCAATTTCTGAAGCTGGTGACTCGGATAAACTTATCCTCAGAAGCAGAGGTGACTCTTGGTCTTCCTTTCCTGGGGCGGTCCTCATGTGAGCCAGTTTCTTGTAGCACTTGATGGTTTTTGCAACTGCACTTGGGGACACTTTCAAAGTTTTCCCAATTTTTCGCACTGACTGACCTTCATTTCTTAAAGTAATGATGGCCACTCGTTTTTCATAGAATCATAGAATGGTAGAGTTGGAAGGGACCTCCTGGGTCATCTGGTCCAACCCCCTGCTCAAAGCAGGATTCACTAGATCATCTCAGACAGATGTCTGTCCAGCCTCTGTTTGAAGACGTCCATTGAAGGGGAACTCACCACCTCTCGTGGCAGCCTGTTCCACTCATTAATCACCCTAACTGTCAAAAAGTTTTTTCTAATATCTAATCTGTGTCTCCTCCCATTTAGTTTCATCCCATTGCTTCTAGTCTTTCCTTGTGCAAATGAGAATAAAGATGATCCTTCTACAATGTGACAGCCCTTGACATATTTGTAGACAGCTATTAAGTCTCCTCTCAGTCTTCTTTTTTGCAAGCTAAACATTCCCAAATCCTGCAACCGTTCCTCATAGGACATGGTTTGCAGACCAGTCACCATTCTGGTCGCTCTTCTCTGAACTTGCTCCAGTTTGTCTATGTCTTTTTTAAAATGTGGTGCCCAAAACTGTACACAGTATTCCAGATGAGGTCTGACCAAAGAGGAGTAAAGACCGATAATGACTTTACGTGATCTAGACTGTATGCTTCTGTTAATAAATCCCAGAATTGTATTTGCCTTTTTTGCTGCTGCATCACACTGTTGACTCATGTTCAGTCTAGAATTTGTATTATGGCAAGAAAAAAGCAGCTAACAGTCTATTCAGTAGGACTATCAGCGGTGTATCCACCAGACTTCTGCACAACACAACTGATGGTCCCAACCCCATTTATAAGGCAAGAAATCCCACTTATTAAACCTGACAGGGCACACCTGTGAAGTGAAAACCATTTCCGGTGACTACCTCTTGAAGCTCATCAAGAGAATGCCAAGAGTGTGCAAAGCAGCCATCAAAGCAAAAGGTGGCTACTTTGAAGAACCTAGAATATAAGACATATTTTCAGTAGTTTCACACTTTTTTGTTAAGTATATAATTCCACATGTGTTAATTCATAGTTTTGATGCCTTCAGTGTGAATGTACAATTTTCATAGTCATGAAAATACAGAAAAATCTTTAAATGAGAAGGTGTGTCCAAACTTTTGGTCTGTACTGTAAATAAAAATTATTATCTATAGATCCATCTATCCATCTAACATCTATGGATCCATCTAACATCTATGGATCCATCTAACATCTATGGATGCATCTAACATCTATGTATACATCTATTAATCTAATATCTATGGATCCATCTAATATCTATGGATCCATCTAACATCTATGGATTCATCTAACATCTATGTATACATCTATTAATCTAATATCTATGGATCCATCTAATATCTATGGATCCATCTAATATCTATGGATCCATCTATTATCTATGTATATATCTATCTAATCTCTATAGATCCACAGAAAGCTTACAATCAGTATTGTGTGTGGGGTTATACATGGCTCAATATTCAGAGACCTGCTAGATCTGCAGCAGATAAAACAGGGATTTTATATAAACTGCACCAAGCAGCTCAGTAAGTGCCACCTCTACATTATGCCGCTCTCTTCTGACAGATTCCCTTTCTAACGAGGGGAACTAACAGTATTTTATGTAAGGTGCCAAAACAAAAGAAGCCATATAACTGCGTATATGTATGTATATCTACACATGTATCCACCTATACATCCATTACCCATCTATGTATGTATGCATCCATCTACATCTATGGATTTATTCATGAATCTCAGATGAAACAGCTCAGTGCTACTCAATATGGGGGGCTATAAATCTTCATTAACGCCTGCAAGGATCAAATCAGAGACGTTAAGGCATGCCACGTGAAACCTGCCATGGTTTTAACGCTTTGCCATGTCAGCCCTTAGCCTATCCATCTGTGATGTATTAACAAAGCTGCGTTTCACTATCAAAATGGCAATCCATTTCGCTTTGTTAAAAAACGGGGGGAAAAAAAATACAGCACAAAGATGCTACAGGTCTGTCTGTACTCTGCAAATGGAAAAGTTATACTGATAGAAGAAAAAGAAAAACAGAAGTTATATGGAAGAATTTCTCCCAAAACTTATTTTCCCACAGGGAGCGGAGTTTTATAGTGGGGTAATCTACTTAAAAATGGATAATAATAATAATAAAAAAAAAAACCTCCGGAAGCGTGAAGGTACAGAGCTTCGCCAAATACTGTGTCCCTCTACATGGGCTCCGTATTGTGCGGTTCTATGGACGTACAGTATTCTTACTTTTTTGTATTAAGGAAACCATCCCGATAATGCAACTATTTTGTTGCCCGGATTTGTCTGTTTAGAATTGGAAAAACTTTTTCCCCCCTATTTTTTATTTTTTTTTAACTGGGCGATTAAAGTGTTTTTTTTTGTGTTATACACAAGGCTGTGGAGTCAGTCAGAGCCGGTCAGAGTTCTGACCCTTATTTTTCCAGGCATTGAATTTTTCATAAATGGGAAAAAAAAATAGTAATAAATGAATTCTACAATTTGAATGTTTTTGATATATATATATATATATATATATATATATATATATTTATTATATATAATAATAAAATAAAATTATATATTTACATATATATATATATATATATATATATATATATATATATATATATATATATATATATATATTTATTTATTATTTATTTTTTTTTTATTATTATTTTTTAAAAGCTGGAATCTGAGTCGGATTCATTTCTATCGACTCCGATTATAACCAAAACCAGCTCTGACTCCAAAACAGACTCCAAGATTTCAACTCCATATCCCTTGGTCCACTGCTGCCATTATTTTACACCTCATTATTTAGCATTCTAAGGGGATTCACAAACGCCACCAGCTCTCCTGCTCTACAAGGGGCTTTGGGAAGATTCAGCCGAGTCGCTCGTTGACTATACGACCTGGTGATGATTATCGTTTTAAAAAAAAAATGCAGCATGTCAATTCTTCCAACGGTTTTACTGCAGTTTATATCCATCACGATCAAAATGGCTTAATAAAAAAAAAAAAAAGCGTAGAAAAATGTACAAAAAACCAAGTCATTTCTCGTGCTTTTTTCATGCAGAAAATCACACTACGTGTGAATATATTTTAAAATAACGGTTGCAAATGAAAACTTAGATCTTTTTTATTCTTTACAAAAAGCTACAATTTCTTTCAGTTTAACAATTTAATAAAACTTGTTTCAGAACTTTCTAAATAGCTCAAAACTGAAAACCAAAATGGTATTTAATGTAAAAAATTGTTAAAAGGGGGTTAAATCCCAAAAAAACCACAGTCAATTTGTAGCCTCCGAGATTGCGATCAGCCTCCCACACATTAAGAATAATAGTCTATTCCTTTTAAAGAAAAGCTGGGAGGTAAAAAGTCCCTGTATGTGTTACCTCCTAGCCGTTCCCCACTTGTGTTTACACACTCGGCCAAAAAAGCGCAGCCCCCGTGTGCTAATTTGCTGTCCGCATCATTATTTTCCTTCTATTCAAGTGGCGTGAGGCTGCAAATATTTTCAGAAAGCGTGCCCCGGCTTTATAGGGCCCTGGTTATAGGTACTTCAACGTGGGTGGCAAGTGGAGGAGGTCTGCCCCGTGGAACCACAATGCAACTATATGCTTTATTGCACAAAGATTCCTTTTTATAGATATGCAGACTGTATTACTTTCTTCCTCAAACTTTCACCGCCGGGTTAACCCCCTCTGCTCCCTCGGGTGGGGGGGGGCTGCGTCTTTTCCATCGATTCTGCATTCACAAATGTTCTTTTTAGAAATTCCGTAACTGTTAATATTAAGGCGAGTGAACGTACTTCGAAAGTAGAAGAGAAGGAGCATTCAAGAAAAAAAAAGAGGCAGAGAGCTTGTCTTACTTGAGGAGGGTGGGGGTCAGAAAATTAGGGTGTTGACAGCATTACATGATCGATAGGAAGGATAGGAAGCTGCGTGAATATCGCGTAACGCGAATACATCGAGCGCAAGTCAAAACCATTACTTCTCCGGAACAAGAGCTTCAAGATTTGACACAATCTTGCCAAATCAAACTCATTCAGTAAAAGGGTTAGAGTTGCATGCTCCTCCAACCAAGAAGAGGTTTTTGCATTAAATAAATTAAAGTTTTGGGACTTTTATTTACCTAAATAGATTATGTCATACGCAACGGTTAAATCGAAACAAGTCATAACCGGAGTTACGGGTATGTGTGAAACAATTATTATTTCTTTAGTCCTAACCGGTGAGACTTGTTCCGGTAACATGACTCTTGTTATTGTATATTTTGTAATTTTTTTTTATTCTCTTTGTCACTTTTTATATTAAAAACCATTTTGGTTTCCACAAATCGACACTGGTGTTATTCTGAAACTTTCCGCTCGCGTACACTAGGGCAGGGTCATCTCATCTGCACAAAAGAGCAAGGTTAAAATAAAAGCCAAAAACACCTACTATAAAGCTTACAGAGGACCTTTCTTCAAATTTTTTGATGTTGAGCTGGACGCATGATGTAATAGTGGCTGCAGAGAGGAATACATTTATTTTTTAATTTTTTTTTATTAATTCCACCTCTCTTGCAGAGATATTAGCAAATCAAAGTATTTGGCACCTAATGAGTCAACTTTTGTCATGTCCAAATGGGTGTTATCAGATACTTTTCACTGGGGGGGAATGTACAACTCCTTGTAAGAGTTTGTTAACGGATAACACCCACTTTGACTTAATAAAAGTTAACTCATTAGGTGCCAATTATTTGACTGCTAATATTTCCGCAACAGTGTTTCCAGTTCAACAAATAAATTTGGTGAACGATCCTCTTTAAATTAGATTGGATTAGATGTCGTACCTCGCTTCACAACTTTTTTATGCCTTTCCTTCTTTACAGAATATAATATTTTGCAGGGGGGAGGGAAGTAAGAGCAAGTTTAAAGGATATGGATCACATTTGGGTACATGGTTTATATGTAAATACATATATTTGGGGCTAAAAAAATCATTTTTGCACCCAATGGGCCCGCAATTTTCTTCTTGGTCTTGATGAGGGGTGAAATAGGCGAGGTGCGTAGTGGTGTGCGCCTTGCCACAAATATTGCTCCGGTCCCTGCTGGAGACTTGTGGCATAGCAATCACTGCCTCTCATCAATAATCAGATGATAGGGGGTCGACCTTCCTCATTACTCCCCCAGTCCGTCCACTTTTTCGGAGTGAAAAGCCCTAAAAGTCGCAATTACTTTGCACTCCCTTGCGTTGGGAAATTCGGACTTATCAAAACTTTTTTTTTTTTTTGGACAGAAATCTGATTTGACGAATCGCCCCCTTTTGGCTTTTACACGCTCTTGTTTCTCTGCACAGAATAAGTTACCTGAGAATCCATCAGTGAGTTTGTTCTGACATGGAAGTAACTCTTACCTGTCTTTTTCGCAGCTACTTTCTGCTAATTTATGACCACAAAGTTAAGCTCAACTTTTGATTTGGTCTGTGGTTATCAATCGGCAAAAAGGAGCTCACATAAAAAACAATAAAAAGGAGTTCACAACCTGTCAATCAGAACGAGCTCACTGACGGATCCTCAGATATCCAAGTCTCCAGGCTGCTGTGTAACACGGAGGCTATAGAAGGCAAAATTTTAAAATTAAGCCCAAATGCAAAAAATAGTTTTAGGCCAAAATATAGCCATGTAATTAAAAATATATAAATATATATTTATATATCATATAATATAAAGAATATGGACACCTTTGGGTGACTATATTCTTTAAAAAGAATTTCCAGGGAAAAATGAATGCAAAAAGTGAAGAAATTAAAAATATGAACATTTTAGGGTCTTCGATGAACAAACGTAATGCCAAGGCTAGGAGAAATCCATTTATCCACAACCACGTGAGGACAGAAAAGTAGTGACAGTGTTACTCGCTAAGACCCCAACTGTTAAGTCCTTAGAATAGTTAAAAAATAAAAAATTTCTTTGCAATTTCTTTTCCCATCTATGGGGTCGGTCAGGAATCTTGAGACAACGCCGGATCTCAATAGGTCTGTGTCCAGCGTGGCCACCCGGTAGTGCGCAGAAGAGTTGTTGGACTGAAATACTATGATGACCTTGGTCCCAGCTGGACCTTCTCAACACACAAGAAATGACTGCTCCGCCAATTACTGGATGCAATGGTGACCCACCAGAGATTGGCTGCAATCTTGGTGTTGGGACTTCATTGTTTTTGAAGGAAGTAAAAAGATGGCAAGGGACCAAAGCAGCGACGGAAAGGGAGTGCCAGGGAATTGCTTTTTTTTTTTTAACCCATTTTGTTGTTTGAGTGGACAACCCTTTCAAGCATGCTACACCAAATTTTCATAGTTCCTCAAAAACAAAAAAGTTTAAGAAAAGTCATACTCCGAGCTTCTGCATATTCCCATCCTTTTCTATTCCTTCGATATCACTAACTAGATATGTAACAGAATTCCTAAAATATTTGTTCTCACACTGGCCCTCGAAGTTAGTTAAATGTTCCCCTCACTTTTCAGAGCGTCCTGTTTACACTGAGGGCAAGGTCAGCAGTTATACCGCCATCATCACAGGTCAGGATTACAATGGAAGGTAATAAAATCTACTGTAAAGATCAAATAACCAACAGCTCCTGACTCCGCAGCGCGATCCAGTGTTCTCCATGAATGAGCATATGTCAGACTCCTCTGGCTGCGATTCATCTTGTGGAGAACAAAAGGATCGTCAGGTTGCAACTCAGAAGGCCAGATCCTTCTCTTCTCTCCTCTACCATCTTACCACCTATCCCGTTATCATCCATTGGGGCAGAGGCAGGAATGCCCCACACATATTAGACTTTGACTCAGTCTTTATGTATTTGGCCAACTTTAGTCTAAAATGTAAAAAGGCCTCCAGATATAGATAACAATGGATCATACACTGAAGAGTGTGTAGAAGAATCGGCCAAAATTCACACCTGAGCAATGCCTGCGACTAGTTTCTCCATACAGGAAGCTGTCATCATCAGCAAAGCCTTTTGTACAAAGTATTAAACAAATTTCAGTAAGCGTGTTCAACTTTTTCCCTGTGTCATTTCTCATTATTACACATAATAGAATTTATGGACATCTACGGTTTGATTTCTTTGCCTGTGTGGATTGGATGGGTTGTCACAGACATCTGCTGAGAATTTCATGCCAATAGCCCCTTTAGAAATTACTTCCTTTGAAAACTTGTGACTTGTTCAATACATATACCTTTGATAGTAGATACTGAGGACTGCTCCTTCTCCCTCTCACATACTATAGAAGCATTCACATTAGGTACTGAAATCATTTTTTTTTTCTGCACCTATTATAAAGCAAGTCTCTGACACAAGATGACCGTCTTAAATCGCTTAAAGACAATATACAAGGAAATAAGAAAAAAAAAAAAAACATAAGAAAAGAAGAAAAGTGCTAAAGAAGTAATAAAATAGTATAGTAAAATTAATTATTTCGTTCCAGCTCTATATAGGGTGACCGACCAAGGCGCCTTTATGCTCTTTTGGAGATTTTTTTATGACGAAAAGTAAAGTTGGGGACATCATAATCTACTCAAAAAGGGAGGACAATGTTACATGGTGGTAACTCGCTCCTACTAACCCCGCCGATGAACCTTGCCCGAATGACAGAAGGTGAAGTGAATGTGAACCGGCCGTAATAATATTGCTTTTTATAGTCTGCGCCGTATTTTAGCCAAGCACAAAGCACAGCAGTCGGCTCTGTGGTCTCTATTACTGCAAACGTGTTTGATCAAACTGTTTCTTTCAGTCAATGCTCATTAGTTCATTGAGGTTTTTGTACAGCTAATGCTACCAAATTAAACAGAGTGCTCTTTTTTTTCCATTTTGTGGTGGTTTTTTTTTTTTTTTTTTTTCTTCACTTTTTAGCCTATTCAGAAATAATAAAAAAAAATTGCACTGGAAAAAAAAAATCTCACATTAGAAGAATAATCAGTTACTAATGACTGGGGCTGCTTGTGTGCAGCAATAAAGCAAAGTGATGACTGTGCGCCGTGAAAACAGGCAGCTTCATCAATTATAAGAAAGGAGGGCGCAGCAGATAAAGGGGGCGATCATTACCGGCACTTATGGTTCCGAAAAAATCTTTATGTTGTTGGAAGGAAAAAAAAAAAAAAAAAAACCTGGAGCGCTGAAGCATACATGCTGTTCAGCACATTACAAGAGTGGGTACTATACAGATGGACGACAAAATGTGCTTTAACTAGCAAAAATACGAATTATTCTATGAAAATATTTCGTAAAATTGTAATATATATATATATATATATATATATATATATATATATATATATATATATATATATATATATATATATATATATATAATGTGTGCATATATGTAATATATATATATGTGTGTGTATATATGTAATATATTTATATTTATTTTCTTAAGGTATGTTAGTAAAATTTAAATTTTATATATATATATATATATATATATATATATATATATATATATATATATATATATATATATATATATAGATATATAGATAGATAGATATACAGATAGATATATATATATATATATATATATATATATATATATATATAGCCCTCTCTCTATCCATATCTATCTATTTATATAAATATATATCTCTATCTATCTCTATCTATCTCTATCTATCTATCTACATAGATAGAGATATGTATATATCTAGCCCTCTCTATCTATCTATATATATATGTAGTGTGTGTGTGTATATGTCTGTATATATAAAAGAGACGATGAAGTGCACCAACACCAGCTTTATTTTATAATTTCTCTCTTAAGGTACGTTTGAAATTACAAAAAAAAATGCACTTTAAAAAAAAAATAATCAAATTAAATTAAATGTTCAAATTAAGAATGCTGGCGACCATATCAAATATTAAAATAAAATCACATTAAATTAAATCCCCCAAATAATGAGGTAATAATAACAGAGGTTGTACTGAGTTATTAAAACTGAAAATACATTGCAAATAAAAAAGCTTAAAAATAAAAAAATTGTTAAAGAAAACAAATCTAATTGATAAAAGTGTAAAAAAAAAAATGTAATAATAAATTTTTACGACCGTTAACTTTTCGATTTACACAATGCTAAAACGAAAGGGCCAACGACAGCTAATAAGTTCACAACACCAGAAAGAAAGAAGGAAAAAAAAATGAACAGGACTACATGGGAATATTTGTGGCACAAAAAAAAAAAAAAAAAAAGAATTTGATATTTGATCTTCAAATGAAGCAGAAATGAATTTGGAATTTTGGGAAGCGTAATGTGATAACGCAGCTTTCACTTTATATGGGATTGCCGGAATATTTTTTAAAAGACGATGTGACTCCACAAATGACAACAAAAAGTTCTGCTCAACTCTTTGGATAAAGAGAGGAAAAAAATAAAAAGAAGAATCTATCTAAATATTCCACAAGCTATGTAAAATAGAGGATCTCTGAATAAGAAAAAAATAAAGAATTTATTTTTTAAAATATTCCATTTTTATAAAACAGAGGTTAAGACTGAAAAAGACAGGCACCTTCCTAATTCTTCAAATAAAAAAAAAAATAAAAGTTTACTTTAGGTTACACTGAAAAAAAGTTTTTTTTTTAAAAAAAAAAAAAAGTGCATCAAGCAGTTTCTGTAAGTGCCAGAAACAACACTCAGGGCAGTAATTCAGTCAGCCGAAACAGAAATGCAAGATATTGAAAATATTAAATCAACATGCTCGATGTGAGGTGTCACTTGGAAATAATTTAATTTTTTTTTTCCTCTTCGACTATATGCCTCCACTGTGAAACTTATTAAAAAAAAAAAAAAAAAGCCATAAATACACTTAAGAGAAAAAAAAAAAATAGGGGTGTAAATCTTGTCCTGCAAGGTGTAACAGAGCTCTGAAATCTTACCTTTAATGGATTAATGCACGTGAAAAAAAAAATAGCGAGGTCGGCTTTGTGCATTTTTTTTCAGTGCTGTCGCTAGATGGAAATCAGAAGAGCCGCTTCGGTAACGTCTGGATTTAGAACTTTTACAGAAAATGAATTTTTTTTTTTTTGTAATCATTTCCTGATTTACATACCTGAGGACGTGGTCTTGTCATAGATTCCAAAAAAAAAAAAAATTGAAAAAAAAATTAAAATAATAAAAAAATAAATAAAAAAAAGAGTGCCATTATGAAGCGTTGTGATGCCAGACCCGTAAGCTCGGCTCATAGGTTTTGTAAAGCAGCTTTATTTTTGCTGCAGTGGTGAAGGATGTATCAATGGCAGTCCTCCACCCCCCTCCTGCAGAACTGATAGCATCTTGGAAAATAAATAGATATGTGTAGGCTTCTTGCATTCACTGAGGAAACTCTCACAAATTCTTTTCACTGCTCTGCAATGATCGGATGGAGCGAGCCACGCGCAAATCAAACAAGGGCCTACCTGTTCTCGCTGCGCTTAGGACGGAGGCCAAGGCATTTTTTTTTCTGTATTGATTTAACCTTTCCAGGAATGTCACACATCCTCAATGTAAAGCTCGTCGACGTATTTAAAAAGAAAAAAAGTGATCCACCTTGGCCCGAGAGCGGCACTAATTATTTACACAGAGAATATCCTCCGCGCACTGTCATCGGGATACAGTACAAGTATACCACCAGGTGTGCAGACTCCGAGGATGGAGCAAAACAACTGCACCAATATAGAAGAATAGCAAAAAATATATGGAAAGTGCAGGAGTTTGATTATCTGAAGATATCTGCAACATATACACTAGGGGATCTAAGCTGCACTACTCTGCTGGTGCAGTCACTGTGTACATACATTACTGATCCTGTATTATACTCCAGAGCTGCACTCACTATTCTGCTGGTGCAGTCACTGTGTACATACATTACTGATCCTGTATTATACTCCAGAGCTGCACTCACTATTCTGCTGGTGCAGTCACTGTGTACATACATTACTGATCCTGTATTATACTCCAGAGCTGCACTCACTATTCTGCTGCAACAGTCACTGTGTACATATATTACATTACTGATCCTGAGTTACATCCTGTATTATACTCAAGAGCTGCACTCACTATTCTGCTGGTGCAGTCACTGTGTACATACATTACATTACTGATCCTGAGTTACATCCTGTATTATACCCCAGAGCTGCACTCACTATTCTGCTGGTGCAGTCACTGTGTACATACATTACATTACTGATCCTGAGTTACATCCTGTATTATACTCCAGAGCTGCACGCACTATTCTGCTGGTGCAGTCACTGTGTACATACATTACATTACTGATCATGAGTTACATCCTGTATTATACCCCAGAGCTGCACTCACTATTCTGCTGGTGTAGTCACTCTGTACATACATTACATTACTGATCCTGTACTGATCCTGAGTTACATCCTGTATTATACCCCAGAGCTGCACTCACTATTCTGCTGGTGCAGTCACTGTGTACATACATTACATAACTGATCCTGTACTGATCCTGAGTTACATCCAGTATTATACTCCAGAGCTGCACTCACTATTCTGCTGGTGCAGTCACTGTGTACATACATTACATTACTGATCCTGAGTTACATCCTGTATTATACTCCAGAGCTGCACTCACTATTCTAAAATGGTCTCACTGAAAAGCCCTTTGGAGTGTAGACCCATAAAAATGTGTGAATAATACACTATAAGGTCAAGTGACTGATACATAAGGGCATAAGGACTAATTACAAGGCAAAGCCAAAAGACAAACAGCACATCAGATCAAAAAAAGAAAAAGCAATTTGCCCACAAATATATAGAATTTAACAAAATCCTTATTGGCTGAAAAAAAAAAGGGGGGGTCAAGGTCCAAGTGATGACCACAACAGTAAAAAGGCGTCATCCACAGCAGCAGAGGACATCAAAGTAAAATGCATATATTCTTATAGAACCCTGTGAGGGCACTGCATAAAGTTCACATACAACAGTAACAACAATAGTATTAGGGAGTGAAAATATGCACCTACCCATAAATGTCCTCTCCTACTGGAATGGTGCCAGCCCTGACGCGCGTCTCTATGCAATGCCTCCATCCAATGTAGCTGTGAATCCAGCACTGGAGTGAGCTAAAACACTCACTAAACTGCAGAAGAATGGAGGACTTTATACTGCATTAATGAGCAATGTAGCTGTGCCTCCAGCTCTCTGGTGACATAAAACACTCCTTTCACCTCCCTCTCCATAGACTTTAATAAGAAGTTGTAATTTGATCCCTGAACAG
Organism: Phyllobates terribilis; assembly: GCF_046119375.1. NCBI lineage: Eukaryota > Metazoa > Chordata > Amphibia > Anura > Dendrobatidae > Phyllobates > Phyllobates terribilis. The sequence continues at coordinate 62,692,462 of NW_027362763.1, read as the reverse complement.
TTATTCTTGCCTTGAGTAAGATGGACTTTTTAAAGTTTTTCAGAATAAATGAAGAGTTCAGGACACAAGTGGCGAAAATGTAACTTTTCTCTGAGAAGATATATTAATAACTATACTTCAGTAAGAAACCTCAACTGTAATTAAAGGGGGTGTCTGTTGTCTAACAATCAGTGGGGCTCCCAGAGGTCGTATGCCCACCAATCTATAATTTATCACCTATCCCGGGAAGAGGCGATAGCTTCTTTTCATCGGACAACCCTTTTAAATGCCCATTATCAAGGTAGTGATAAAGTTCCAAACAAGCAGCTAAAACGACAAGTGAAAAAAGAACACTAAAAATAACCAAAAACAAGTCTCCGCGGCTCTCCTCTTTACTATATGTGAGCTACATTTCGACATGCAATCTGATCTCAAATGTGTCTGCAAGCTGCCGTGACCTGAAAACATGTGAATGACGCCTACGCTTGATAATATTACAAATGCAAAACCTCACCATGGAAGAGTTAATCCAGGAATGTGATTCAGGTCTCAGGACACAGAGTATTTCCAATAGGAAGCAGCAGGGCTCCGAGGGGCAGTAAATGTATCCCGCACTTTACAATGTCACATAATCAATCCTTTTATCCGTACAACACCCCAGCAGTAGCACCGGAGTGTCACATTTGCATTGCACAATCCCTCCATTTGTTGCAAGACCAAAAAGGAAAAAAAAGTCTCAGCAGGCCAGAAAAGACGTAAAAGATAAGGGGCAATGGCAAGCGCTTATTGGTGGGATCTTGGGGAAGACGTTGGCTTTTCTCCGGACGTGTGACTCCCCATCAGTGATTGTTAAACACGTTTAAAAAAAAAAAGACTATTAAAATGCAGTTCTTTTCGGTCAAGATCTGTTTGATTGATGGCAGCCTATATCTGCAGTCATGGGTGCAAATAAACTAAAAAGGTGGTAAATTTAAAAAGATTTTTGGCGCCTTAAAATAAAAGTCCAGGGAATGCACTCGTGTTTGGTCTCCACTGGGCCAGAAGTGGTGACCTCATGATTGGCTACAAGGTCAAAAGACTGGAGGACTTCTTTTGGAGGTTCCCCTCCGAATCCCCCCCCAAGGACGGTACACCCCTTTATTTTTCAAATTTTGGAAAATATAAAATATTTTTGTTGGATTTTTTTGCCGTACAGGCTTTGTAACTATGTTCCTCTAGGTGGGATTACAAGCCCTGGAGATCCCACGTAGTGGCACACTAATGGCCTTGGAATTTTAGTGCGCAGCCATAGGGCCTCCACTTTTTGCTGTACAGGATTTTATGGAGCCTCGAGGGCACAAAACACAGGTTTCGTAGCAATCCACTTCTTCTAGGTGAGAACATGGCGCTGCCAGGAGACACCACACACACCACACGAATGGCCTTGGAATCTTAGTGCATAGCCATAGGACCTCCACTTTGTGCCATACATGCTTCGTAGCTATCGACTTCTTCTAGGCGAGAACATGGCGCCACCAAGAGACACCACCCAGCCACATGAGTCACCTTGGACTATAGTTTGTAGCCATAAGGGCTACACTTTTTGCCATTTAGGCTTCCTAGCTACGCACATCTTCTAGGTGAGATTACGGAGCCTTGAGGAGACAAAACACTGTAGCACTCGAATGGTGTAAGGGGCTCCACTTACCGCTGCCATGCACATCCAAATTGATATTTTCTAGGTGGGAATACGAGACACTCTTCAATAAGACACCATGGCCATCAGCTTCCATGTGCCACCAGTTGGATCCAAACCTGTGCACATAGAAATGTCCCCTCTTTTTCACACAAAACCTAGTTATTTCACAGCGTGTTCTGGGAATAACGGGGACGGCTGAGCCAGCCTTGCTCTCTAACTTGTTAACAAATGTTTGATGAAAGATTACCAGATTTTTTTCACATAATCCTTGTACGCTTGGGCCAGCCAAAGTTTTTGCACGTCCAAGCTTCCTTTGAGAAATACATACCGAGCTAATTCAAGGTTGTGTTATAGGACCATATGTTTGCATTCCTTGAAAAACTGAACAAGCCGCACAATTTATCCATATATTAACTGTAATCACTTACCTAATGTGTTTTCGCATGCTCTTAATTTTTGGAAATTGCTAACATGCAGAGTTTTGGGGTAAGCCGGCCGGCCTCTTATGGATCATGGCCGACAACAAATGTGAAGGATTAAAAGTTCAACTCACAATTTACAGCTAAAGAAACACAATAATGTTTAACCCTCAATGTCCTGCAAAGACCAAAAGGGCTTTTCGCTCGAAATAGTTTCTGGGTGAACTAAAGTTTTAAAGTCTCAGCCATTGTTAGAAAGTCACCTCAAGTCATCAGTGGCCCTTTAGGAACCCTTATTTAAAAGGGGTTGTCAAGGCTTGGGGCTCAAGTCTGCGGTCACTCTATGTAAGTGTGTGCGCGGAGAGGATTCTCTGGTATCGGCGGCGAACGTATGACCGAGAGTTTGAGATTTGCATACATGCGATCACATGCCCACTAGACTTGTGAAGCCTCGCTCAACCCAATTGAATTGAGTGAGGTCAGATAGGTCTAGTCGGAATGTGGCCAGAAGTATGCAAATCACCTACTTAGTGGTGTCTCTGAACACTTCTACTATTATGGGCATGTGCAGTGCTTAAAAAAAAAGATGATTTGTTAAAAAATGAAATAACAGATGATCGTCAGTTACGATCAGTTTCCCATTGACTTCAATATTAAAAAAAAATTAAAAAAATAAAACTATTTCAGTTGCCGTCCACTTTTCTGGTTGGACCAAAAAGTTTGGCAGACAACATTTTTGATTCAGGTTAAAAAAACAGATTGAAGCTGGATCGCAACAGTTTTTTTTCCCAAATATTAAATTCATTACAATGGATGAAAACTGGACATGTGAACAGAGTCTTAGGATATTTTCATCCCAATTTAAATGAAAGGGTCCCACACTGGATCATTTTATTTCCGCTTTTGTAATCCAAAAATGGATCAAAAAACACAAAAAAAACGATTGGATATCTGAATATAGAGTTAGAGAAAAAGTATGAAATCAGTTCTCTTAATGAATCAGGAGCGTATGACGAGTTCGCTTTGCTGAAGTAAGATTTGTGCAGTAAGAAACGTCACCGCTCATCATGGATTTAACGAACGGTGGTTGTCCTGCTCCCATCTGACCCCAGCTATACCTATTTTGTTGCAGCTGGGCAAAAATTGTGCGAGAACACCATAAAATGCAAAAAATTAGCGCAGCCTCAAGCTGCGCCAACATTTTCCGACATGAAGCTTTACATGCCAGAATCCTGGCGTAAAAGCTTTGATGAATCTGGTCCATAATGCTAGCTAATAAACATCTTTTTATCCAAAATATCATGGAAATTAGCTCTCTCCTAGAAAGAGAAAGGGATTGCACTCAAACCAATGTTATTCAATGAGGCAGACAGATCTGCGGGGCTTTTTCTCAGCAGGAATTCGAAGTGAGAAAAAAAATGGCAATATTTGACTCCGAAATTGGTTCAGTGTGAAAAAAAAAGTCAAATGCCATATGGACCATTAGTATGGCATCCGATTCTTATGGATACATTGTAATTCTATAAGATGGGACACGGTAAAATGTCCTGGAAAAGATTAATAGCTGCTGAGTAGAAAAACGGATTGTACACGGACAGCACATATAGAAGACTATGAACAAGTAGCAACGCATCACACCGGTTGTTTAAACAGTAAAACTCTGATGATAGCTTTCCTTTAAAAGTGAATAAGTCATTATAAAATTTGCAATTAATTAAAAATCAGGCTTCTTTGTAAAATGTACACTGCTCAAAAAAATAAAGGGAACACTGAAATAACACATCCTAGATCTGAATGAATGAAATCTCATTGAATACTTTGTTCTGTACAAAGTTGAATGAGCTGACAACAAAATCACACAAAAATCATCAATGGAAATCAAATTTATGAACCAATGGAGGCCTGGATTTGGAGTCACCCCCGAAATTAAAGTGGAAAAACACACTACAGGCTGATCCAACTTTGATGTAATGTCCGTAAAACAAGTCAAAATGAGACTCAGTATTGTGTGGCCTCCACGTGCCTGTATGACCTCCGTACAACGCCTGGGCATGCTCCTGATGAGGCTCAGTATTGTGTGTGGCCTCCACGTGCCTGTATGACCTCCCTACAACGCCTGGGCATGCTCCTGATGAGGCTGAGTATTGTGTGTGGCCTCCACGTGCCTGTATGACCTCCCTACAACGCCTGGGCATGCTCCTGATGAGGCTCAGTATTGTGTGTGGCCTCCACGTGCCTGTATGACCTCCGTACAACGCCTGGGCATGCTCCTGATGAGGCTGAGTATTGTGTGTGGCCTCCACGTGCCTGTATGACCTCCCTACAACGCCTGGGCATGCTCCTGATGAGGCTGAGTATTGTGTGTGGCCTCCACGTGCCTGTATGACCTCCATACAACGCCTGGGCATGCTCCTGATGAGGCTGAGTATTGTGTGTGGCCTCCACGTGCCTGTATCACCTCCCTACAACGCCTGGGCATGCTCCTGATGAGGTTGCGGATGGTCTCCTGTGGGATCTCCTCCCAGACCTGGACTAAAGCATCCGCCAACTCCTGGACAGTCTGTGGTGCAACGTGACGTTGGTGGATGGAGTGAGACATGATGTCCCAGATGTGCTCAATCGGATTCAGGTCTGGGGAACGGGCGGGCCAGTCCATAGCTTCAATGCCTTCATCTTGCAGGAACTGCTGACACACTCCAGCCACATGAGGTCAGGCATTGTCCTGCATTAGGAGGAACCCAGGCCCAACCGCACCAGCATATGGTCTCACAAGGGGTCTGAGGATCTCATCTCGGTACCTATTGGCAGTCAGGCTACCTCTGGCGAGCACATGGAGGGCTGTGCAGCCCTCCAAAGAAATGCCACCCCACACCATTACTGACCCACTGCAAAACCGGTCATGCTGAAGGATGTTGCAGGCAGCAGATCGCTCTCCACGGCGTCTCCAGACTCTTGTCAGGTCTGTCACATGTGCTCAGTGTGAACCTGCTTTCATCTGTGAAGAGCACAGGGCGCCAGTGGCGACTTTGCCAATCCTGGTGTTCTGTGGCAAATGCAAAGCGTCCTGCACGCTGTTGGGCTGTGAGCACAACCCCCATCTGTGGACGTCGGGCCCTCATACCACCCTCATGGAGTCTGTTTCTAACCGTTTGTGCAGACACATGCACATTTGTGGCCTGCTCGAGGTCATTTTGCAGGGCTCTGGCAGTGCTCCTCCTGTTCCTCCTTGCACAAAGGCGGAGGTAGCAGTCCTACTGCTGGGTTGTTGCCCTCCTACAGCCCCCTCCACGTCTCCTGGTGTACTGGCCTATCTCCTGGTAGCGCCTCCAGCCTCTGGACACTACGCTGACAGACACAGCAAACCTTCTTGCCGCAGCTCGCATTGATGTGCCATCCTGGATGAGCTGCACTACCTGAGCAACTTCTGTGGGTTGTAGAGTCTGTCTCATGCTACCACGAGTGTGAAAGCACAACCAACATTCAAAAGTGACCAAAACATCAGCCAGAAAGCATTGGTACTGAGATGTGGTCTGTGGTCCCCACCTGCAGAACCCCTCCTTTATTGAGTGTGTCTTGATAATTGGCAATAATTTCCATCTATTGTCAGCATGTGAAATTGATTGTCAATCAGTGTTGCTTCCTAAGTGGACAGTTTGATTTCATAGAAGTTTGATTTACTTGGAGTTATATTCTGTTAAGTGTTCCCTTTATTTTTTTGAGCAGTGTATATACTGGTATACACATATAGATCTATCTATAATTGTATATATATACATATACACACACACACACACACACACACACACATAGCTGGCCACTTCAGAACTCTCCATCGTTTGTTTCCATCCATATCTGGGAGCACACAAACCAAGCTTTCTGATAGTGGGCACTATATTGCAACCCAAAATCGCTTGATAATCTTCAGATTTCATGATGCCTTGCACACATTCAAGGTACCCAGTGCCAAAGGCAGCAAAACAAGCCTAAAACATCTTTGAGCCTCCACCATATTTGACTGTAGGTACTGTGTTATTTTCTTTGTAGGCCTCATTCCATTTTCGGTAAATGATAGAATGATGGACTTGTAACCTTGAGATTTTTGATATTTTTAAACAATTTTGATTGTCCAGTCCTCAGACAGTTCTCTTCTCTTTCAGTTCCCCATGCTTAGTGTAGCACACACAGAAACACAATGCAAAGATTGAGTCAACTTATCCCCTTTGTATCTGGTTTCAGGTGATTTTCATATTGCCCACACCTGTTACTTGTCACAGGTGAGTTTTGAACATGCTTGAGACAAAGTTTACTCACAATTTTGGAAAGGTGCCAACAATTTTGTCCGGCCCATTCTTGGGGTTTTATGTGAAATTATGTAAAATTTGCATTTTTTTCTATTTTTTTGTGCTGTTCCAATACACACAAAGGAAATAAAACATGTGTATAACAAAACATGTGTAACTGCAATTTTCTGGGAGAAATACTTCACTTTCTGGAACAATTTCAAGGGTGCCAACACTTTCGGCCATGCATGTATAGCAGTATACTTTTGTATAGATGCCTTCTTAGCTTCAAGCCAAAATGTGCGCTGTGACATCACCTATTGTAAATGGTGGATCCTGTGTTATCTACTGTATATAGAGGTGTTTTCAGTCATTGTACCTAAGGAGGAGAAGGAGGAGGAGGTGGCTAAGCTGTGCCACCACCTATTGTGAATGGTGGATCCTGTGTTATCTACTGTACATAGAGGTGTCATCAGTCATTGTACAGAAGGAGGAGGTGAGCTGTGACATCACCTATTGTAAATGGTGGATCCTGTGTCATCAGTCATTGTACAGGAGGAGGAGGTGAACTGTGACATCACCTATTGTAAATGGTGGATCCTGTGCTATCTACTGTATATAGAGGTCTTATCAGTCATTGTACAGGAGGAGGAGGTGGTGAGCTGTGACATCACCTATTGTAAATGGTGGATCCTGTGTTATCTACTGTATATAGAGGTGTTATTAGTCACTGTACAGGAGGAGGAGAAGGTGAGCTGTGACATCACCTATTTTGAATGGTGGATCCGGTGTCATCTACTGTATATAGAGGTGTTATCAGTCATTGTACAGGAGGAGGAGGTGTGACAATGAACTTACAGCTCCTCAAGCCATCCCTCCCCTGGCAGATTGACAGGTCAGTGGCCATGTACCGGAAAAACAAACCAGCCAATAAGCACCCTCCCCCGGCTGCTAGCTAGGAAATAAAGTGAAGACGAGAGAAGTGCATCAGGACGGCCCAATGCACTTCAAAATGTGATTTCTCATTGCTGGAGCATTGTTGGAAGATAAATCTCCGTCCCAGTCTCAGGTCTTTTGCAGACACCAACAGGTTTTCTTCCAGAATGGTCCTGTATTTGGCTCCATCCATCTTCCCATTAATTTTAACCATCTTCCCTGTCCCTGCTGAAGAAAAGCAGGCCCAAACCATGATGCTTCCACCACCATGTTTGACAGTGGGGATGGTGTTTTGAGGGTGATGAGCTGTGTTGCTTTTACGCCAAACATATTGTTTTGCATTGTGGCCAAAAAGTTTGATTTTGGTTTCATCTGACCAGAGCACCTCATTCCACATGTTTGGTGTGTCTCCCAGATGGCTTGTGGCAAACTTCAAACGGGACTTTTTATGGATATCTTTGAGAAATGGCTTTCTTCTTGCCACTCTCCCATAAAGGCCAGATTTGTGCAGTGTACGACTGATTGTTGTCCTATGGACAGACTCTCCCACCTCAGCTGTAGATCTCTGCAGTACGTCCAGAGTGATCATGGGCCTTTTGGCTGCATCTCTGATCAGTCTTCTCCTTGTTCGAGATGAAAGTTTAGAGGGACGGCCGGGTCTTGGTAGATTTGCAGTGGTCTGATACTCCTTCCATTTCCATATGATCGCTTGCACAGTGCTCCTTGAGATGTTTAAAACTTGGGAAATCTTTTTGTATCCAAATCCAGCTTTAAACTTTGCCACAACAGTATTTCGGACCTGCCTGGTGTGTTCCTTCGTCTTCATGATGCTCTCTGCACTTGAAACAGAACCCTGAGACTATCACAGAGCAGAGACCCCTGAGACGATCACAGAGCAGGTGCATTTATACGGAGACTTGATTACACACAGGGGGATTCTATTTATCATTACCAGTCATTTAGGACAACATTGGATCATTCAGAGATCCTCACTGAACTTCTGCACTGAAAGTAAAGGGGCCGAATAATATTGTACGCCCCACTTTTCAGTTTTTAATTTGTTAAAAAAGTTTAAAACATCCAATAAATTTCGTTCCACTTCACGATTGTGTCCCACTTGTTGATTCTTCCCAAACAAATTAGACTTTTATATCTTTATGTTTGAAGCCAGAAATGTGGCAAAAGGTAGAAAAGTTCAAGGGGGGCAAATACTTTCACAATGCACTGTATTTTAAAGGGCTATACAATCACAACAATGGGTTGGGGCGGGGAGGGTAAATGTTTCTGACAAGTTCTCTTTCACATAAAAAAAACAGGATTTAAACAATTTTTCATTGTTTGATGACACGTTTCCTTTAAAAGTAAAAACCTTACACTTCCAAGAATGGTAATCAGTCAGTAGCATAGCGGTTCAGAATTAGACAGCACTATCAGAATGCAGCTCTGGGGGTAACTGGAGTACAGAACTTAAAAAAAACCCAGTGGAACAAATTAGTGTTTGATCTGATATTGGAACCGTGAAATGATGTTCAAAGGATCAGATTCGCAAACTAAAAAAAAAACGGACACCCACCAGATTCCATTTTGGTCGGCTCAGTGAGGAAGAGGAAATGTACCCTTGTCTCTGTGGCGAGCAGGTGCCTGTATTTTAGGATTTTACCCTTATTTCTAGGTTTAGTATCTCTATGCCCCCTATAAGAGATGACAAAGTAAATCCATCAGGTTTTTGGTACCTAAAAGTGATAGCAGCATGATATTTGGGCAGAGACCCGGATTCCGGCGATGTGCCACTTACTGAGCAGCTTGCGGTAGTTTTGATACAATCACTGTTTTATCAGCAGGAGATTTTCATTAGAGGACTAGTAAGTCTGCAGCCACGTCCTCCATATTCACAAGCTCTGAATAACCCCGACCCCAACATGGATTGGCAGCTTTTTGCCTATGCACAGTGCACACAGAAACAGTGGTGTGGATTGGGTTAAACAGAGATCAGCATTTAGAGAACTGGTAGATCTGCAGTAGAGAAAACTGTGATTTTATCAAAACTGCAGCAACCAGTAAATGAAAACATCACTGGAATCAGGGTCTCTTCCCGTAGATCATCCTGCTTTAAGATGGAGGAGTGAAAACCTGGTGACAGATTCCCTTTAACCCCTTCACCACCTTGCGGTTTCCAATTTTTGCGCTTTCATTTTTTTGCTCCCCTTCTTCCCAGAGCCATAGCTTTTTTATTTTTCCATCCACATAGCGGTATGAGGGCTTGTTTTTTGCAGGACGAGTTGTACTTTTGAAAGACACCATTGATTTTATCATACCATGTACTGGAAAACTGTAAAAAAAATTCCAAGTACGGTGAAATTGAAAAAAAATGAAATTCCACAGTTGTTTGTTTTTTTTACAATGTTCACTGAATGCTAAAACGAACCTGCCATTATGACTCTCCAGGTCATTACGAGTTTGTAGATACCAAACATGTCTAGGTGCTTTTGTATTTACAGTTATATGAAAAAGTTTGGGCACCCCTATTAATCTTAAGCTTAATGTTTTATAAAAATTGGTGTTTTTGCAACAGCTATTTCAGTTTGATATATGTAATAATGGTTGGACACAGTAATGTTTCTGCCTTGAAATGAGGTTTATTGTACTAACAGAAAATGTGCAATCTGCATTCAAACAAAATTTGACAGGTGCATAAGTATGGGCACCCTTATCATTTTCTTGTTTTAAATACTCCTACCTACTTTTTGCTGACTTACTAAAGCACTTTTTTTGGCTTTGTAACCTCATTGAGCTTTGAACTTCATAGCCAGGTGTATGCAATCATGAGAAAAGCTACTTAAAGTGGCCATTTGCAAGTTGTTCTCCTGTTTGAATCTCCTCTGAAGAGTGGCATCATGGGCTCCTCAAAACAACTGTCAAATGATCTGAAAACAAAGATTATTCAACATAGTTGTTCAGGGGAAGGATACAAAAAGCTGTCTCAGAGATTTAACCTGTCAGTTTCCACTGTGAGGAACATAGTAGGGAAATGGAAGAACACAGGGACAGTTCTTGTTAAGGCCAGAAGTGGCAGGCCAAGAAAAACATCAGAAAGGCAGAGAAGAAGAATGGTGAGATCAGTCAAGGACAATTCTCAGACCACCTCCAGAGAGCTGCAGCATCAACTTGCTGCAGATGGTGTCACTGTGCATCGGTCAACTATACAACGCACTTTGCACAAGGAGAAGCTGTATGGGAGAGTGATGCGAAAGAAGCCGTTTCTGCAAGCACGCGACAAACAGAGTCGGCTGAGGTATGCAAAAGCACATTTGGAGAAGCCAATTTCTTTTTGGAAGAAGGTCCTGTGGACTGATGAAACCAAGATTGAGTTGTTTGGTCATACAAAAAGGCATTATGCATGGCGGCAAAAAAACACAGCATTCCAAGAAAAAGACTTGCTACCCACAGTAAAATTTGGTGGAGGTTCCATCATGCTTTGGGGCTGTGTGGCCAATGCCAGCATCGGGAATCTTGTTAAAGTTGAGGGACGCATGGATTCCACTCAGTATCAGCAGATTCTTGACAATAATGTTCAAGAATCAGTGATAAAGTTGAAGTTACGCAGGGGATGGATCTTTCAGCAAGACAATGATCCAAAACACCGCTCCAAATCTACTCAGGCATTCATGCAGAGGAACAATTACAATGTTCTGGAATGGCCATCCCAGTCCCCAGACCTGAATATCATTGAACATCTGTGGGATCATTTGAAGAGGGCTGTCAATGCTCGGCGACCATCAAACTTAACTGAACTGGAATTGTTTTGTAAAGAGGAATGGTCAAAAATACCTTCATCCAGGATCCAGGAAATCATTAAAAGCTACAGGAAGCGACTAGAGGCTGTTATTTTTGCAAAAGGAGGATCTACTAAATATTAATGTCACTTTTCTGGTGAGGTGCCCATACTTATGCACCTGTCAAATTTTGTTTGAATGCAGATTGCACATTTTCTGTTAGTACAATAAACCTCATTTCAAGGCAGAAACATTACTGTGTCCAACAGTTATTACTAGTGTTGAGCATTCAGATACTGAAATATCGGGTATCGGCCGATATTCGCGGTATCGGAGTTCCGATACTTAATTCCGATACTTTTACAATATCGAATACCGGAATCGGAAGTTCCCATAATGCCTGCGCTCTGCAGTGTCTCTGAAGGATGACAAGCTGGATGGCAGCGCTCAGCTGCGATCCAGCCTGTCATCAGAATGCCATCCCAGCGTGAGAGAATTCTCCTGATTGTTTAAAAGCCGACGGGCGGAAAAAAGCCGCCGGCTTTTAAACAATCACACAGCCCCATACTGCTTCCCCGCAGCCTCCCACCCCGATCCTCCGCTCCTCTCGCCACCTCCCATCCCGATCGTAAGTTAGGACCGGGCGGGGAGCACAGCACCAAGGAGCGGGGAGCGAAGGACCCGGGCGGGGAAGCCGGCAGTGAAAAGACTTCACCGCCGGCTTTCCCGTTCTGTGCTGCGCTTTCCCGCCGGTTATTTCAAATAAACAGCTGAGGTATCAGGTGATGCTGATCAGCTGTTCATTTGAAGTCGCCGCGGTGCTCTCAGAGGGTTCATGTGAGTTCATGCTTGACTGCATTGCATGAACTCACATGAACTTTCCCACAGCCACACAGGTCAGCCACACCTTCCAGACCCGTCATGATTAGTGTGTGCGGGTGTACGCGGTGTCTGTGCGGGTGTGCGCGGTGTCTGTGCGATGTCTGCGAGTGTGTGCGCGGTGTCTGTGCGATGTCTGCGGGTGTCTGCGCGGTGTCTGTGCGAGTGTGTGCGGTGTCTGTGCGATGTCTGCGAGTGTGTGCGCGGTGTCTGTGCGATGTCTGCGGGTGTCTGCGCGGTGTCTGTGCGAGTGTGTGCGGTGTCTGTGCGATGTCTGCGAGTGTGTGCGCGGTGTCTGTGCGATGTCTGCGTGCAGGCAGACATAGGCCGATATGACACTACTACTCCCATCGGCCTATGTCTGTCCCCCGTCCACTTGTGCCAGCAGGATCAGCTCGATGGGAACAGTAGTTCCCATCAGCCTGATCCTGCTATTTAAATTGCCCCATGGTCCCCAATAAATGTTAAATAGATTTCATTGGTGGCCAGTGGTTACCTACAATAAATTAGTTCATACATTACCTGTCCCCGCCGATCGGCACCTAAAATAAAGTAAAAAATAAAAAAAACTACACCTATACTCACCTAGACACCTAATTCCCCGAAGCCATCGATCTCCTGTAACAAAATCTAAAATAATAAACCACAACCTTATCCTTACCCCTCCGTAGTAGTCCACGAGTGTCCCACGATGATCTCCAGTTTAGAGCAGCCACATAGAATGTGACCGCTCTGAACCGCTGCCGCCGCTAGAATGATGGGGCCGTAAAGCGTCCCCGTCACTGCAAAAGCGGGTTCGCCGGAGTTCAGGCAGCGCTGCTCCGGTTAGCTGCTTTACGGCCCCGCTGTACCGTGAGAAATTCCCACGATACAGCAGTGCCGTAAAGGAGGTCTTCGGAGATGCGCTGCCTGAATGCACTCCGGTGACCTCAGTCAGTGGCTCCCGCTGCCGGGAGCGGACGTGTTCCCGGCAGTGTGAGCTTACAGCAGCCATGCACAGCTGTCACCATCTCCAGATGTGACAGCTGTGCATGGGAGATCAGCGCAGGAACGTGGACAGGTAACTATTATTTTTTTTTGTAAACTAAGAATTAAATAAAATGGTGTGTTTTATTTCAAATAAATTATTTTTTTCTGCGTGTAGTGTGTGTTTTTTCTTTTTAACACTTTGTAGGTTAGTAATGGGGGTGTCTTATAGACGCCCATCATTATTAACCTGGGCTTCATGGCAGCTGGCGCTGACATCAACCCCACCACTATTACCCCACTGCCACCGCACCAGGGCAGCGTGGAAGAGCGAGGCTAAGTGCCAGAGTTGGCGCATCCTATGGATGCGCCATTTCTGGGGCGGCTGACGGCTGGTGTTTCTAGCCTGGGAGGGGGTCAATATTCATGGCTCCCTTCCTGGGCTATTAATATCAGCCCCCAGCTGTCTGCCTAGCCTTTGCTAGCTATTAAATTAGGGGGGACCCCACGTCATTTTTTGGGCCGGGTCCCCCATTTTAATAGCTAGTAAAGGCTAGGTATTCCGCTAGGGGCTGATATTAGTAGCCTGGGAAGCTCCGTGGGTATTACCCCCTTCCCAGGCTTCAAACATCTGCCCCAGCTGTCTGTTTAACCTCCGCTAGAGCCTAAAATTACGGGGAACCCTACGCCAATTTTATTTTTAATAAATCCTTTATTTTAACACTAAATGGCACTTGAGGGGTTAATAAAGATGCAGTCCCTAAATTATTTATTTTTTAATTAATTTTTCCCAAAAATTTTGATGTGGGCTTTGCCATATTTTTGTATGCCAGCCAGGTACAGCAGGCAGGAACGGGCTGCGCCCAACCACCAGCTGCCTATTTGTACCTGGCCGGACACAACAATATAGGAAAGCCCTTTTTTTTTATTTCATGAAATAATTAAAAAAAATTGACGTGGGGCTTCGCCTTGTTTTTGTGTCCAGCCAGGTACAACTAGGCAGCTGGGGGCTGGAATCCACAGCGCAGGGAGGCCCAAGCTTTCTGGGCCCCACCCGCTGCAAAATGCAGTCCACAGCCACCCCGGAAAATGGCGCGTTCATAGAAGCACCATCTTCTGGCGCTGTACCCAACTCATCCAGGTCCCTGGTGCGGGGGCTCACTGGGTAATAAAGGGGTTAGGGCCAGCTTGGTATTATCAGCTGTCCCTAAGCTCGAAATTCATGGGGTCACGCCAGTATTAGACATGACCACCATGAATTTCTAGTAAAGTATTTAAAAAAAACACAACACCCAGAATAAAGTCCTTTAATTGAAATAAAGACACAATTCTTTATTGTTCTAAATTAAACCATACTTACCATCACGCCCATTCCAGCTGAAGCCAACGATCTCTTGCAATAAAAGAAAAATAATAAACCAACATCATCCTTACCTTTCCATGGTTCCCAGGACAGCTCCAGCTCTGCTACATCGAGATGACAGGCTGGACCGCAGCAGAACGCTGTCATCCAGCCTGTCATCCCGCCGACACTGAGAAGCGCTGGCATGCTTGCGCTCCTCAGTGTCTCTCTGTGACGGCATAAAGATGAGCCAAGGTCATGTCCAATGAACTTGGCTCACCTCATGCACGTCACTGACAGCGTGGGAAAATTCTCACGCTGAAGCGCTGAGTGCAGGAGAATTTTCCCACGCTGTCAGTGACGTGCATGAGGTGCGCCGAGTTCATTGGACATGACCGTGGCTCATCTTTATGCCATCACAGAGAGACACTGAGGAGCGCAAGCATGCCAGCGCTTCTCAGTGTCGGCGGGATGACAGGCTGGATGGCAGCGTTCTGCTGCGGTCCAGCCTGTCATCTCGATGTAGCAGAGCTGAAGCTGTCGTGGGAACCATGGAAAGGTAAGGATGAGGTTGCTTTATTATTTTTCTTTTATTGCAGGAGATCGTTGGCTTCAGCTGGAATGGGCGTGATGGTAAGTATGGTTTAATTTAGAACAATAAAGAATTGTGTGTTTATTTCAATTAAAGGACTTTATTCTGGGTGTTTGTGTTTTTTTTTTTACTTTGACTATGGGATTAGTAATGGGGGTGTCTTATAGACGCCTCTCCATTACTAACCTGGGCTTGATGTCAGCTGGCATTATAAGCTGACATCAACCCCAGCCCTATTACCCCACTGCCACCGCTACAGGGCAGTGGGAAGAGCGAGGCTAAGTGCCAGAATTGGCGCATCCTATGGATGCGCCATTTCTGGGGCGGCTGACGGCTGGTGTTTCTAGCCTGGGAGGGGGTCAATATTCATGGCTCCCTTCCTGGGCTATTAATATCAGCCCCCAGCTGTCTGCCTAGCCTTTGCTAGCTATTAAAATAGGGGGGATCCCACGTCATTTTTTTTGGGGGTCCCCCATTTTAATAGCTAGTAAAGGCTAGGTATTCAGCTGGGGGCTGATATTAGTAGCCTGGGAAGCTCCGTGGGTATTACCCCCTTCCCAGGCTTCAAACATCTGCCCCAGCCGTCTGCTTAACCTCCGCTAGAGACTAAAATTAAGGGGAACCCTACGCCAATTTTTTTTTAAATAAATCCTTTATTTTAACACTAAATGACAAGTACAGTAATCAACACTATCACTGTACTTCTTATATATGTGACTGACATGTTTCTATCTATCTAATCTATGTGTGAAGCTCTATTCTGTCTGTTATAAATTGTCGGGTACCGCTGCTGAATTGCCGGCCGGCTTTTTTAAAGAGACAGTGCATGAAAACACTATTATTTTTTTAAATAAATCCTTTACACTAAATGACAAGTACAGTAATCAACACTGTCACTGTACTTCATACATATGTGACTAACATGTTTCTATCTATCTAATCTATGTGTGAAGCTCTATTCTTTCTGTTGTAAATTGTCGGGTACCGGTGTATGCGCTGATGAATTACCGGCTTTTCATGTAATACATTCTACATTATTCTTAGTTGTTTTACTTCATGTAGAATTAACCTACAAGGAAAGAAAGGGTTAATTTTCATTCCGATATTTGTGTCCCATTGACTTGCATTGGTTTCCGGTATCGGAATTGGCGATATCCGATACTTTTTGGGTATCGGTCCGATCCAATCCGATACGATATTTCCTGATATCGGAAGGTATCGCTCAACACTAGTTATTACATATATCAAACTGAAATAGCTGTTGCAAAAACACCAATTTTTATAAATCATTAAGCTTAAGATTAATAGGGGTGCCCAAACTTTTTCATATTACTGTAAGTGGTGGAAAAAAAAAATTCAAAGTTTGTAAAAAAAAAAAAAAAAAAATGGGGCCATTTTCCGAGACACGTAGCGTCTCCATTTTTCGGGATCTGGGGCCGGGTGAGGGCTTATTTTGTGCCCCAAGCTGATGTTTTTATTGATACCATTGTTGATGTTTCGATCGCCTCTTATTTCAATGTTGCGGCGACCAAAACTCCAGAGCTAATATCCTGTACTCTGTTAGAGCTCTCCACATTGGCTGTGACCTATACACAAAGGCTATGTATAGGCGGCAGCCATTTATGCCAGTGTCCCATCCCCTGAAGAAGCCGCATATGCGGTGAAACATGTTGGGGTACTTGTGCTTTAAATACAAATTGTCCTACTCTGCTCAAAAAATGATGGCACCCCGGGGTGCTATGAAGTGAATCCATACAAGTGGTTATCGCTGAATAATAAAAGAGGCAGATTAGGGACAAGGTTTTATACCCTCATGCATTTTAATATATAGAAATAATAAAAGCTATGATTTAGGGCTTGTTAGAGAGGGATTTCTATGGGGTTCTCCCCACTTTGTAAATAATACATATGATTTAATCCTCCCAGGCCGCATTGATTTGATATATTATTTTGATAGATCGGACGCAGTGATACCAAATATGTATATATTTATTTATATCATTGTTTTATTCTGAATGGGGCAAAAAAGGGGGGTGGTTTGAACTTTTAGATTTTTTTTATATATATATATATTTTTAAAAAACTTTTTTTTTTTTTCTACTTTTTACTTGCTTCTAATAGTCTCCTTATCCCCTTAGGAGACCTGAAGCTGTGATCGTTCGATTGCTTGTGCTATACATAGCAGGGCTTCAGTCCTGCTACGTGTAGCAAAACAATCATCATCTTCCGTGAACGCCGGCCACGTCTTCTGCAGACTCCCGGATGTCATGCCAACCAATCGGCATCCCACGATCATGTGACTGGGGCGCGCTTCCCTGTTAAATGACGCTGTCGGTGTCACATGTTAACAGGTGGATCGTGATTTCACCCGCGGTTGTTAGGGGCACGTAACAGCTGATCAGATCTGTGACGGAGCCCGCATCAAACACAGGGACACGACCTGTGACGTACCTATACGTCATAGATCGTGAAGGAGTTAAGAGAACCAGCTTTCTTTGGAGTCGGTTCTGGGCCGATTCATCAAACAATTATTGCCAGAATTCCATTGTAAAACCGTATGAAATCTTGAAAAATGTTCGTGCATCTATTTACGCAAAAAAAAAAAAAAAAGTGTATGACTTTCGGTGTTTACATGCTAGTCCTGGTCACCTCCAGCAACTTTTTAAAAAGTAGGCAGAACTTCACCAAAAGGAGGGGACGCATGGCCAAAAATCATCATAATTACTGGCACAAATAAGTGGAGTAAATTCCGACAAATGCTCTCCAATGTCTCACCGGGGTTCATTTCTTGCACTGATACACAGCAGCTAAAAAATGCACCACATTCAGTAAGAGGCTCAGGTGTTTAAATTAGTTTTGCGCCTCCTACACCACCACATTCTACATAAAAGTCTGGTGTACAAAACGCCAACCTCGATGAATGGGGGGCCTATATAGCAGGTCAGTTTTTTTAAACATGCTTAGGGCTCGATTCATCATCATTTGTGAGGCTATGTGCCCACGATGCAGAAATGCTGCAGATTTTTTCCGCTTCTCCCTGGCAGGAAAAACGCATGCGAATTTTACATGCGGTTTTTACATGCATTTTTCCTGCCAGGTAGAAGCGTTTGTCAAGCGTTCTTCACATGCATTTCTGCATGCGGGTTATCAAGTGCTTTCCAAGCGATTTTAGCATCACTTGGAAAAGTGCTTGACAACTATATAAATCCATGCAACCGGCATATATAGTGTGACCAAGTTAGTTAAAAAAAAATAATAAAAATGGTAAAAAAATATAAAAAATAAAAATTATACTTACCTTCCGATGTCCCCCGGTCTCCTCAGCGATGCGTCCTGGCTCCCCGGCGGCTCGCGATGGTGTAAAAGGACCTGCCATGACGTCATTTAGTCATGTGACAGGTCAAGCAACCGCTGATGTCGGCGGTCGCGTGACCTGTCACATGACTAAATGACGTCATGGAAGGTCCTTTTACACCATGGCGAACCGCCAGGGAGCCAGGACGCATTGCTGAGGAGACTGGGGGCCATCGGAAGGTAAGTATAATGTGTTGTTTTTTTTGTTTTTTTTTATAAAATAATAAAAAAAAAAAAGTCCCCTCTTCTCCAGACCCGGGTACCATCCGCGCATTGAGTCGCTTAATATCCTCATGTGCACGTGTAGTCATGCGGATATTAAGCGATTCAATGCAAGTCAATGGCAGCGATTACGGTGCGTGTCCGCAAAATTAATGGACATGCTGCATATTTTTCCGCAATGATAATCCGCAGCGGAAATTTCCGCAACATGCGCACAGTACATGCGAACTATCATTGGCGACCATGGGGCACATATTACCAAGTGTTTTTTAAGCGTTTTCGCTGCGGAGATTCTGCAGCAAAAATGCTTGAAAAACGCATAGTGGGCACACAGCCTGAGCATTTTAAGTCACTTTTCCTTTTCTGTTATGTAATATTCATTGCTTATTTAACCAAATTCTTCAAAACTGTGCACGCAGTTTCATGAATTTGGGGAAAAATCAAAAACGCTCTGAAGGCTATGGTCACACGTTGCATTTTCTCTGGGTTTCTGCAAGCAAAACCTGCTCTCTTGATTGTAAAGAAGCAGCTTACAAAAAGGTTTTTCTGCGTTTTTTTGCTGCGTTTTTATTGTCTTTTGTGCATGCTGATGAAGTTTAGTGCCCCCCCCCCACAAAAAAAATACATGATGCAATTTCCTTAGATATTTGCACCAAAAATTCTGCAAAACCTGATAGAGAGCAATGGGTTTCACAGGTAAGGGTGAAAAAAAAAGCTGAAAGAAGTAGTGACATGTTGCAGGTTGCAAAAAGTTTTCCAATTCAGTCATGAAAAAAAAAAAAAAAACACAATGCAGCTTAAAATTTGCATTAAAAAATGCAGAAAAAAAATGCTGTAAAATGCAACGTGTGAACATAGCCTTATATTGTCTTTTAGTTTTTGTCTTAAATTGTATAAAAATTAAGCACAAATGCAATAATGAATGAGGCCCTAAGTGTTCGTGCAATAAACGCAGTCCCAGGCATTAAGATAGAATACATCAACCTCACGTCGAAGCCAAATCCAGAGCTACCGGCAAATACCAAGAGCTTTACTAACTCCGCAAAAGGTAAAGTCTCAGTCGTAGGGTTTGACGATGTGTTAAGAGTGAATTATGACCCATCTTCAATCCAAAAACCATATCCCTGTGGCCTGGCCATAAACATCTTGAAAAGAAAACCACCTGTGAGCGCTCGACTCAGCTCCGCTGGAAACAGGTGGAACAGATTGTAAATGATTTCACCCCAGCGGGCCTATCGGTGTTTGCATGAATCATGCCTTAATAGTTTTCTGTATTATAGAATTTCCTCTTTGCATTAACAAGAGGAGATCAGAGTGCGTTATCCCTTAAGCGCTCGATAGCAGTTACACAACATTTATTTGCCGGGACTGAGGAAGAGCTCACTTTTTACAGCTTAACTACTTCACAGCTGGACAGTAACATTATAAAGTAGGCTATGATTTTGCTTACAATGTTTAGTTTTCTTATAAATTAATGAAAAAATCAACATAAAATGTGACAAAAAACACTAGAGTATTTTCAAAATTGCTAAAAGAGTTAACTGATAATCTGTCAGTGAGTTTATAACTCTTATCTTAATTCTTCTGACCTCCTCTCAGATGAAAGCGGAAATTAACTATGTGGCCATAAATCAGCTCTCCGGTCAGAATGAGTTCATCGTTGCGGATTCTCAGTTAATTCATTCTGCAGCCAGCCATACACAGAGTATGAAAGGCAAAAGGTGCAATATTTTTTTTAATAAAACCCAATTGCAAAATTACCTTTTTTTTTTTTTTTTTTTTTTTTTTTTTTTTTTAAGAGAAAAATGCAAAAGTTTAAGAAAAACAAACAAACTGCCCCCATCTTTCACTTCATCTTCTTTATCCTTTAAATAGCAAATCACAATTGTTTTGTCTAGGGAGGCACCGTTGTAGTACATCAAAATGGTCGCTGTTTATTAAACTAACAGAAACCTGTCCTAGTATGTTAATAGGACATGTGCCTGTGAGTAGGTGCAGTAAGAAGCTCTGCTGTTCTGATCTTGAGAAAACCTATTACACGTACTGTCAAGCTACAGTTAGGTCCATATATATTTGGACAGAGACAACATTTTTCTAGTTTTGGTTCTAGACATTACCACAATGAATTTTAAACAAAACAATTCAGATGCAGTTGAAGTTCAGACTTTCAGCTTTCATTTGAGGGTATCCACATTAAAATTGGATGAAGGGTTTAGGAGTTTCAGCTCCTTAACATGTGCCACCCTGTTTTTAAAGGGACCAAAAGTAATTGGACAATTGACTCCAAGGCTATTTCATGGACAAAAAGAATAAAAAGGCTACACTGGACTTTGCTAAAAAACATCTAAAAAAGCCAGCACAGTTCTGGAAGAACATTCTTTGGACAGATGAAACCAAGATCAACCTCTACCAGAATGATGGAAAGAGAAAAGTATGGCGAAGGCGTGGTACAGCTCATGATCCAAAGCATACCACATCATCTGTAAAACACGGCGGAGGTAGTGTGATGGCTTGCGCATGCATGGCTGCCAGTGGCACTGGGTCACTAGTGTTTATTGATGATGTGACACAGGACAGAAGCAGCCGAATGAATTCTGATGTATTCAGAGCCATACTGTGTGCTCAGATCCAGCCAAATGCAGCCAAACTGATTGGTCGTCGTTTCATACTACAGATGGACAATGACCCAAAACATAAAGCCAAAGCAACCCAGGAGTTTATTAAAGCAAAGAAGTGGAATATTCTTGAATGGCCAAGTCAGTCACCTGATCTCAACCCAATTGAGCATGAATTTCACTTGTTAAAGACTAAACTTCAGACAGAAAGGCCCACAAACAAACAGCAACTGAAAACCACCGCAGTGAAGGCCTGGCAGAGCATCAAAAAGGAGGAAACACAGCGTCTGGTGATGTCCATGAGTTCAAGACTTCAGGCAGTCATTGCCAACAAAGGGTTTTCAACCAAGTACTAGAAATGAACATTTTATTTACAATTATTTAATCTGTCCAATTTATTTTGGTCCCTTTAAAAACAGGGTGGCACATGTTAAGGAGCTGAAACTCCTAAACCCTTCATCCAATTTTAAAGTGGATACCCTCAAATGAAAGCTGAAAGTCTGAACTTCAACTGCATCTGAATAGTTTTGTTTAAAATTCATTGTGGTAATGTCTAAAACCAAAATTAGAAAAATGTTGTCCCTGTCCAAATATATATGCACCTAACTGTATATCCAGATTAAGGTAAGCATTCAGAATGTCACGGTGGACAGCAGTGTGAGCAGCCTCTTCTTCCCTCAGTACCCATCCCCATCCACAGTATCTCCAGCATTGAATCAGGTAGACAGGGTAGACAGCAATGTGAGGTGTCTCTTCTTACCTCAGCACCCTTGGTATCTCCAGCATCAGATCAGATAAACAGGGCATGCAGCAGTATGAGCAGCCTCTTCTTACCTCAGTACTCCTGGTATCTCCAGTATTAGATCACATAGACAGGGTGTACAGCAGAGTGAGCAGCCTCTTCTTACCTCAGCACTCCTGGTATCTTCAATATTAGATCAGATAGACAGGGTGGACAGCAGTGTGAGCAGCCTCTTCTTTCCTTAGCATTCCTGGTATCTTCAGTATTAAATAATATTTTCAGGGATCACAAATTTCCACACATGAAAGTAGGGGGCGGAGTTCCTACTGCACATGCTCACAGGCACTTATCCCATTAACATTTAAGGACAGGTTTTGGTCAGTGTAACAAGATGGTGGAAGTTTTGATGTACAACAGTGATTACCTCTTTAGACAAAACTTATCTGATAGGCTAACTGTAGGTATTTAGAAATATATATAGGATGATATCTCTTTATTTATATATTTTTTCTATTCCCGAAGAACCTCTTTAAAAAAAAGTTTGCTTCACCTCTGTGTCTAATGGTAATCTGAGAGAATTACCCTGCTGTGCCCCCACAGGCGAAATAAAGTATTACATGACAAGTTAAATCAATAGTCTGTCTGTATAATGTACAAACAGAAGAGAACACCTTTTGTATTTGCTCTTCACCCTGAATAGTTGGTGGAGGTCTGGAAGGGGGAAACCTATTATTTTAACTCAAAATGCCCCACTAGAGTATCTAAAAAAAAAGAAAAAAAAAAGTACAATTAAAGGGGTATTCCCATCTCCAAGATCCTATCCCAATATGTAGTAGGGGTAATAATAATAATAATAGTATTAGCATTTACCTCCAATTAGAAATGTAGTATAGCTTTTCTGATTCTCTGCGTCTCTTTCCTAATGTGGAGGTATTGCAGGACCTTAGGTATCCATGGTTACGACCACTAATACAGTGAAAGTTAGTTAGCTACAGTAGCTGCTTGTGGTCGTAACCATGGATACCTAAGGTCCTGCAATGCCTGCACATGAGGAAAGAGACATAGCGAATCAGAAAAACTATACTACATTTCTAATTGGAGGTAAATGCTAATACTATTATTATTATTACCCCTACTACATATTGGGATAGGATCTTGGAGATGGGAATACCCCTTTAAGCCTAATCCTCTGAAAATGTAATTTAGGTAGACTGACCAATATATTGAGAAAATATACAAAACATTTTAAAGTGGGTTATTCAAGAATTTATGATAGGTCTTCAATATCAGATTATAGAGGGTCCATCTACATGAACTGATTGTAGGGTCGCAGCTCCCATTGAGGCACCTGAGCCCCTTCAACCAGTTGATCGATGATTGTGCCAAGAAGTCAGACCTCCTCTGACATTCGTCAAAGTGCCGTGAAAGGTTCAGTAGCCGAAAGGTTCATTCGATAGATTACCCTACGGATAGGCCATTGATTTTCTAGTCCTAGATTACCTCATAAGCCACCTAAATGTCTAGTTTGCCTTCATCATACAGTAGGTTGTTTTTGATCGACTCTTATTTTGTATTCTAATGTTAGGTATTACATTTGTGGTAGTCGACAAATAGATGTTAAATGCAGTATAACTGTGTAGCCAGACGCTGACATGACTAGTAGATGCTGATTCACGGATACTGCTGCCCGGACTCGGAGTAAAGAAACAAGCTTTTGTCTAAATGGTCCAAATAAATAGAAAAATAAAAAAAATTCCATGTAACCAAATGGCTGAGTCATGAAGGGTTTTACAGAGCTCTGTGTGTTCCAAGCCTACAAAAACTCAATAAAGGAATATAATAACGTACACATTGTCCTGTCTACAGACGCTATATACCAAGGAAAAGCTATTAAGAAAAAGTCTTTCTTCTGAGGTTATGGCTCATTTTAATATCACACTATAGAAAAACTTACTGGAAAATTAAAGACATGACATCACTCACGAAGACTGGACCATGAAAGAAAAACACAAACTAAACGAAATGTAATAGCGACTACAAAACCTCGCCTGGCAAATCATTGCACACAGAAACTCGCCTAGTCAAAAACTCTCATAAAACAAAAGTCCTAGAGGTCAAGGTAAAGTTAAAAAAAGAAGTCTAAATACTTCCATCTCAAAAAGACAATCAAATGCACTTTTCCTCAGTTTGCCCCAGGAAGAAGCCGACTGGCGAAACCATTTGTATTCAGTCTCCTGTAGTCTGATACTTTGTAGGACCACCTTTCACTGTAATCACTGCTGCAGTCTTTTGGGGTCTGTCTCGACCAGCTTTGCACATCTAGAGGTGACATTTTTGCCCCTTCTTTTTTGCACACTTGCTTTCGCTTAGGGAGATTGGATGGAGGCGTCTATTAACAGCAATTTTCAAGTCTTGTCATAGATTCTCAGTGGGATTTAGGTCTGGACTTTGCCATGTAGGGGATACAGTTCACATGTGGAAGAAGCTCTGGTAAATGAGACCAAATTAGAACTTTTGGGGATAAATGCAAAACGCTATGTATTGCAGAAAACTAACACTGCACATCACCCTAAAAACGCCATCCTCACTGTCAAGCATAGTGGTGACAGCATCATGCTGTGGGGAGGCTTTTCTTCAGCAGGGACAGGGAAGCTGGTAGAGTTGATAGGAAGATGGATGGAGGTAAATACAGGGCAACCCTATAGGAAAACCTGTAAGAGACTGGAAAAGACTTGAGAAGGACAATGACCCTAAACATCCTGTCACAGCTACAATGGAGGGTTTAGATCAGAGCATAATCATGTGTGTGAATGGCCCAGTCACAGTCCAGACCAAAATCCCATGACGAATCTGTAACAAGACGTGAAAACTGCTGTTCACAGACGTCTCCATCCAATCTCACTGAGCGAGAGCGAGTGTGCAAAGAAGGGGCAAAAATGGCACCTCTAGGTGTGCAAAGCTGGTAGAGACGGACTCCAAAAGATTGCAGCAGGAATTACAGCGAAAGGTCGTCCAACAAAGTACTGAATCAGAGGGGCTGAAAAAAAAATACACGTCATAATTTACAGATTCATATTATTAAAATATTTAGAAAACCCTGAATCATTTCCTTTACACTTCACAAGTACTCGCTACTGTGTGTTGGTATCACACAAAATTCCAACAAAATACTTTTACAGTAAATCTGTGGGTATGACGTGAAAAAACTGTATATAAAAGGTGAAGACACCACTGGAATATATTCACACTGGACAAAAAATTGCAGGATGGGGGAGGGGGGGGAACAAAAAAAAAAATCCATTGCAAAACCTGCAAGTTTTATAAGGTTTTTGCAGCACTTTTTAGTTTTGAGGCAATGCAAGTACCTGACCTCAGAGAATATAGTGCATAAAACCAAAAGAGCTACAAATCTCATTTGTACATTCAACACCGGCATGAGAAATTCCTAATATTTAGCACGTTCACTACAATATTCTGTTGTCTACAAAAACAAAAAAATCATCTGGGAACAAAAACACAAGATGACGAGTCAACAGGAACTTACAGGACGATCACGTACAAGACCCTAGAGAGAGTGTGTGACAGGACGGTCTATTCCTCCCAGACGTGAGTAATGAGGAGCGCTATCCTCAGATAACTCGTGTGATGTGCACACATTCTCCGCGTTATTCTGAGCCGTCAGGGCCACGGTGATAATTACGCAGGATTCTGCCTGTCCGAACACATGCATTGCAACACAGTGGTGTCTCCTGGACTGACGTGTGCAATTACTAAAGTATGTGAGGCCGCGCGCACTCACACTGGGGAGACGCCGTACCCTCACATCTCAAGTGTGCAATATTACCGTCCTGTAACGAGTGCACCGTGCTGTTGTGCTTCCAATAAAATACACTTTCTTACGGGGTTTTTTGTGCACTTATTTCATAACCAGTTTGCTGGGTCTACATTATTTTTTTGCTACCCCCCTCTCCACCCTTTATTCTTTTTTCTCCATCTCCCGTATGCATTAAAAAAATAGTTGTCACATTTAGATTTTTTCATGATTGTTCCAAAATCAGCACCATAATATAATTTGGCTTACTTTAAAAAGGCGTAAATAAGGGGTTAGAAAAATAAAAAAAACATTTTCAAAACGCAGTGAAAATCTCAAGTAAATAAAGGGGAGTCCCATGTGCCAACATCTATTGTGGTTGCGGCAAACATCCTATAAAAATATCATGTATTTTGGTTTTATAGTAATTGGACTAAGTTCCCTAAGAGCACAAGGGTATATGAGTATATTTTGCTATAGTAAACCCCAGATATCCAAGCACTTAAATGGAGCAGCCCAATGAATTCGATAGGAATTGTAAAGTTTTCATTAGGTTCAACTTGTAAAAAAGAGGGATCAGAATTGCACAAAAAATTCAAAGTAAAGTTGTAATACTTTTTTTTTTTTTTCATGTGGTCAGTTTCATTACATTGAGGCCTCAATCAGTCGTCAGTAATTATTTGAGTGCAAAAAAAGGACTGGATAAGATTTCAATCAGCATTTGATCCGTTTTTACCTTCAGAGTTTCATCAGATTTTCTTGTATGCATCATAAAAAAAAGAAAAAAGAATAGAGGTTTCTTAAACTTCTATCAAGTAGTCAGTGAAAACGCTTTTCACAGACTTGAATTTTATCAGTGACTAGGATGAAAGACAGACATGGCTGTGCCCATGAAAAGCAAGGACATGTGAAAAGTCCCGTATACTATAATGGATAAGCGTTCTATCCATGAAAAAAACGGATATAACACGTACATAAAAAAAATGGCATCTGAATCTTATTTAAATATCACTTATTTTGGTTTTATAGTAACTGGACTAAGTTCCCTGAGAGCACAAGGGTAAAATCTATCAATCACATTCAGCTTTACAAAATTCTTTTGTATCGAAGCTAATAGAACATGTAAATGAAACAACCAGTAGATGAAGGAGGCCTTAGTTCTATTTAAATATCATACATATTAGTTTTCTGCTAATTGGACTAAGTTCTTTGAGAACACAAGGGTGTAATCTATCAAAACACATTTATTTTTTTGCAATTCTTTTGCATTGACATTGTTTGTTTGCTTTTCAATTTCTAACTGCTAGGAAGAGTCTTTGGGAACTTTTTAAATAAAGGGTTTTGTTTCAAAAGCCAACTTAAATTTTTAGAATGTTAAATAAACCAAAAACAAAATTAAAACGTTTTTGCAGAGCTATATTTACAGCGATATTTCTAAATTATTTTAGAATCTAAAATCTATCTATTGATATACAGTTTGGTCCAGAAATATTTGGACAGCGATGCAAGTTTTGTCATTTTAGCTGCCAAAACATATTCAAGATACAATTATATAATCAATAAGGGCTTAAAGGGCAGACTCTCAGCTGTAATTAGAGAATATTCACTTCCTAACTGGAGTAAAGGTTTAGAAATTACAACTCTAACATGTAGCTGTCTCTTTAAAGCAGTGTTTCTCAACTCCTATCCTCAAGACCCACCAACAGATTATGTTTTCAGGATTTCCAAAAACCAACCAAAAGTAACTGGACAATTATCTCAAAAGTTCTTTAATGGGCTGCATGGACTATTTCCTCATTAATTCATTATCAATTAAGCAGGTAAAAGGTCTGGCTCCGATTCCAGGTCTGGCATTTGCATTTGGTAGCCGTTGCTGTGGACCCACAACATGTGGTTAAAGGAGCTCTTAATGGAAAGTAAACAGACCATTGTTAGGCTGAAAAAAAAAATCAATCAGAGAGATAGCAGAAATGTTAGGAGTGGCCAAATCAACAGTTGGGGACATTCTGCAAAAAAAAAAAAAAAAGCACTAGCGAGCTTGGGAACTCAAAAAGGCCTGAACGTCCACAGAAGGCTACAGTGGTGGATGATCAGAGAATCCTTTTCCTAGTGAAGAAAAACCCTTTCACAACATCCACCGAAGTGAAGAACACTCCAGGAAGTAGGTGTTTCAGTATCTAAGTCTGTCATATAGAGAAGGCTTCATAAGAGCAAATACAGAGGGTTCACCACAAGTGGAAACCATTAATCAGCCTTAAAAATAGAAAGGCCAGATTAGACTTTGCCAAAAAACATCTAAAGAAGAAGCTCAGTTCAGGAAATGCAAAACTAAGATCAACCTGTACCAGAATGATGGGAGAAAGAAAGTCAGGAGACGTCTTGGAACAGCTCATAATCCAAAGCACACCATACCCTCTGTAAATCATGGTGGAGGCAGTGTGATGGCGCGGGCATGCATGGCTTCCAGTGGCACTGGGTCACTAGTGTTTACGGATGACGTGATCGAAGATAGAAGCAGCCGGATAATAGTGTACAGGGCAATACTTTCTGCTTAGACTCTCCCAAATGCAGCAAGGATGATTTGATGGCGCTTCACAGGACAGATGGACAATGACCCAAAACCCTGCGAAAGCAAAGAAGAGGAATATTCTGCAATGGCCGAGTCATCACCAGATCTCGGCCACATCGACCTGCATTTCAGTGGCTGAAGACAAAGCTTAAGGCAGAAACACACACAAACAAACAACAACTAAAGTCAACTGCAGTAAAGGCAGCAAAGCCTCACAAAGGAGGAAACCCAGCATCTGGTGACATCCATGGCTTCCAGACTTCAGGCCGTCATTGCTGCAAAGGATTCTCTACTATTAAAAATGAACATTTTATTTATGGGAAAGTTAATTTGTCCAATTATTTTTAAGCCCCAGAAATGAAGAGGATTTGTAGAAAAATAGTTGAAATTCCTAAATGTTTCACAGGAAATTTTTTTGTTCAACTCCTTTAATTAAAGCTGAAAGTCTCCACTCCAACTGCATCTCTGCTTCATTTTAAATAAAAAAAAATAGTGGCCTGCAGAGCTGAAATCGCCAAGCTTCGGTCACTGTCCAAATATTTCTGGACCTAACTGTATATCATCCTATAACTATCATTCCACAAAGCGTGTCCTTTGCTATGGAGGGATGAGACATCTAACCTTCTACATGTACAACTCGTCTTAGACACGTTACAAAACATCGATAAGTGTCTCCAACTAACCCCATTCTTAATCTCAGCGCTAATCTGCCGCTGACAAGAACATAAGTGTGGATCATCGAATCGGAGTCATTTATCATGTGATAAATGTGGGGCACTCTCCGGTCTACTATGTAAAATTAAAGGTTTATTCTCCAAAACTCTCCTACCAAAACTTAAAATGGGAACATAGGATAACCCTGTAATTACACAGAATGCCACATTCTAATTAATAGTCCTAAATGTTACATAATGAAGCAGAAAATTAACATTTACATCAGCAAGTTTTAGGGATGAAAATAGAAAATCCACAAAAAAAACCCTATTTGGCTCCTACAGGTAGTACCATAAGGTCGCTCATGTAGTGCCTACGGGTCAGCGCTGTCACATAGTTTTGTTTTGTTTTTTATAAGGGTATCACATTAGCTGAAGTGGATTATTGCAGTAGGTGGTAAAGGGGTCATTACTAAAGAGGAGCGAATCAATTCGCAAAACACTGGTACAGTGGCCATGTTAGTAGTCAGTGGCCGCCAGATGGAAGCCCTGCGTATCTCCTCCTACCTGATGTCATCCCTCTTCCTATTAGTAGGGCCGATGCAACGCCATATACACATCATGTCTCAAAGATGACATTGTGCCGGCCTACAAACCAAAAGAGGTGCCGGGGATGCCGGCAAGTAGGAGACAGTTCGCAGATCTCCTGTCTGGCAAGCACAGACGACTGACTTGGCCGTTGGACTAGGGTGATGTTGCCCTCACGTTAGCCAATCATCACCACAATCACATACATCACAGAGACACAACATTAGGCAGAGTTTGTAAAAAGATATCGCAGAACAGGGCAAAAGTTACTGGACAGTTGAAATTGTTTTAGATTTTTGACACTTTCTCAAATTTTAGTAGTCATGGTTTTACATTAACTGGTCTAAGTAATCTGAAAACACAAGGGTGTAAGTTCTCAACTGGACTACGTTCCCCAAGTACACATGGCTGTAAGTTATCAAGTATGCATTAATTTTTTTCTAATTTCTCTTGAACAGGGGACATTGGACTCCTGTTCTGATGAGAGGTGGGAGTAGCAGAAATTGGTCGCCCACTGATGGTATATTAAAGGGAACCTGTCAGTTGATTCACGCTGTAAACCTATTTTGATTAGCCAGCTGGATACTATAGGTAGAGATGAGACTAGTCCAGTGCCTTGCCCGGTCGGCTTCTGCCCGCACAGCTGCGGTTCACTGACAGGTCTCCTCATGGGTTTACAATGGTGCAGTCAGAGTGATTCATGCTGTCCATAGTTTGGGCAACATGACTTGACTGACAGGTTCCCTTTAACTCTTATCCACAATTAAGAGTATAAAAGTTTTTTTGTGGCATAACAATTTAAGGAAACACTACAAAATACAGAATTGGCAGTAGAGATCCCCTTTAACTATACTCAATCTATTACAGCCACATCCCAATTTTGCCTCTGAGGACGGATAATGTCTACCGGGTGTCACTTTCTCTCCCACCCCCCACAATATATTGATGACCTTTTTTAATAAGAAAAAAATGCCATCAGTATTAAAGTCATGGAATGTGTCATCAGAAAATAACCTGCTTAAATCCTGATTTTATGTACAGTACAGACCAAAAGTTTGGACACACCTTCTCATTTAAAGATTTTTCAGTATTTTCATGACTATGAAAATTGTACATTCACACTGAAGGCATCAAAACTATGAATTAACACATGTGGAATTATATACTGAACAAAAAAGTGTGAAACAACTGAAAATATGTCTTATATTCTAGGTTCTTCAAAGTAGCCACCTTTTGCTTTGATGACTGCTTTGCACACTCTTGGCATTCTCTTGATGAGCTTCAAGAGGTAGTCACCGGAAATGGTTTTCACTTCACAGGTGTGCCCTGTCAGGTTTAATAAGTGGGATTTCTTGCCTTATAAATGGGGTTGGGACCATCAGTTGTGTTGTGCAGAAGTCTGGTGGATACACAGCTGATAGTCCTATTGAATAGACTGTTAGAATTTGTATTATGGCAAGAAAAAAGCAGCTAAGTAAAGAAAAACGAGTGGCCATCATTACTTTAAGAAATGAAGGTCAGTCAGTCCGAAAAATTGGGAAAACTTTGAAAGTGTCCCCAAGTGCAGTTGCAAAAACCATCAAGCGCTACAAAGAAACTGGCTCACATGAGGAGCGCTCCAGGAAAGGAAGACCAA
Source organism: Phyllobates terribilis (assembly GCF_046119375.1). Classification (NCBI taxonomy): domain Eukaryota; kingdom Metazoa; phylum Chordata; class Amphibia; order Anura; family Dendrobatidae; genus Phyllobates; species Phyllobates terribilis. The sequence continues at coordinate 62,661,428 of NW_027362763.1, read as the reverse complement.
GAGTCACCTCTGCTTCTGAGGATAAGTTTATCCGAATCACCAGCCTCAGAAATCGCAGGTTAACAGCAGCTCAGATTAGAGACCAGGTCAATGCCACACAGTTCTAGCAGCAGACACATCTCTTCAACAACTGTTAAGAGGAGACTTTGTGCAGCAGGCCTTCATGGTAAAATAGCTGCTAGGAAACCACTGCTAAGGACCGGCAACAAGCAGAAGAGACTTGTTTGGGCTAAAGAACACAAGGAATGGACATTAGACCAGTGGAAATCTGTGCTTTGGTCTGATGAGTCCACATTTGAGATCTTTGGTTCCAACCACCGTGTCTTTGTGCGACGCAGAAAAGGTGAACGGATGGACTCTACATGCCTGGTTCCCACCGTGAAGCATGGAGGAGGAGGTGTGATGGTGTGGGGGTGCTTTGCTGGTGACACTGTTGGGGATTTATTCAAAATTGAAGGCATACTGAACCAGCATGGCTACCACACCATCTTGCAGCGGCATGCTATTCCATCCGGTTTACGTTTAGTTGGACCATCATTTATTTTTCAACAGGACAATGACCCCAAACACACCTCCAGGCTGCGTAAGGGCTATTTGACCAAGAAGGAGAGTGATGGGGTGCTACGCCAGATGACCTGGCCTCCACAGTCACCAGACCCGAACCCAATCGAGATGGTTTGGGGTGAGCTGGACCGCAGAGTGAAGGCAAAAGGGCCAACAAGTGCTAAGCATCTCTGGGAACTCCTTCAAGATTGTTGGAAGACCATTTCCGGTGACTACCTCTTAAAGCTCAAGAGAATGCCAAGAGTGTGCAAAGCAGTCATCAAAGCAAAAGGCGGCTACTTTGAAGAACCTAGAATATAAGACATATTTTCAGTTGTTTCACACTTTTTTGTTAAGTATATAATTCCACATGTGTTAATTCATAGTTTTGATGCCTTCAGTGTGAATGTACAATTTTCATAGTCATGAAAATACAGAAAAATCTTTAAATGAGAAGGTGTGTCCAAACTTTTGGTCTGTACTGTGTATTTTCAGGTTTAAATGCATCTGTAAATAAGGTTTGAAAAGGTTTTACTATTTATATAACAAAAAAATAATCTTGAAATTTTCACACTGTCCTCTAGGCCTAATGTGGGCCGGATACTGCCTGTTCTTCACATCAACATGAGCAGCAAGAGACTGACTCAGACCCTATTCGTCTGTATAGAAACAATATGAGGGTATCCTCTAATCTGGACAAAGGTTATTGTGAAGGAAGGAGGTGGTGGTGAGCTGTGACATCAGCTATTGTGAATGGTGGATCCTGTGTTATCTACTGTATATAGAGGTGTTATCAGTCATTGTACAGGAGGAGGAGGTGAGCTGTGACATCACCTATTGTGAATGGTGGAACCTGTGTCATCTACTGTATATAGAGGTATTATCAGTCATTGTACAGGAGGAGGAGGAGGTGAGCTGTGATATCACCTATTGTGAATGGTGGATCCTGTGTTATCTACTGTGTATAGAGGTGTTATCAGTCATTGTACAGGAGGAGGAGGTGAGCTGTGACAACACAGGATCCACTATTCACAATAGATGATATCTACTGTATATGGATGTATTATCAGTCATTGTACAGGAGGAGGAGGTGAGCTGTGACATCACCTATTGTCAATGGTGGATCCTATGTTATCTACTGTATATAGAGGTGTTACATATAATTGTAATTCTATCATTGAAGATAAGGAAACTGCAGAAAATTCTTCTGTACAGAACATGAAGTAGGAGCCCAGCATGAGGCCTAGTTGCCAGTGTGAAAATTGCAATTTTTTTTTAAATAAATAGCTATATGGAAAGCTAAAATAAAAAACTTTTTTACGACAATGGGTCATTTTCAGACATGTCCCCTTTATCTAACAATACAGACATCACCAGAACTTCAAAGTAAATCTAAATTAGATAAAATAAGAGCGCGCTCAATATTACTATCGATTTCCCGAGGTCTTTCCTTTTTTAATTCTTTTGAAGTTTTTATTATAAAGAATAGAATTTTTTCTCTTGACTTGTCCCGATCATGGCAGTATCGGCCCCGGCTTGGGAGTTCACCATCTCCTACTTCCTAAAATTAAAGGGCGATGTGGTCTGAGAAGTTCCTGATAATCGAGCCGATCTCTAGACGAGGGATGTGACCCTTCTGAAGACGCATCTAGCAGCCAATCCATCCGTCTTCCCCGACTCTAGGTAGAGTATGAAGACCCTCCGGTCATGTTCTAGGAGTCGGCTAATACAGTACAAGAACTCCTAAGGGACACGGTCCACTATGGAGGATCTGGGATATTTATCCCGTCTGGAAAACTGTTAGGAAATTCCAAAGAATAAACCACTTTTTATATTTTTGAGTGATATAAATATAGACTCCGGGACAGAATGGTTTTCTAATACCCCCAAAAAATATTGATCTCAGCATTACCAAGGGGGCAACGTCCAGATCCATTTTGAAGGTGTTTTAGGAGTATTTTTTTTACCTTTGGAGAATCCACGTTTCTTTCCTAATCCAGCAGTTACAATATTTATTCAAGGAACCACATGCACCTCTGTCTAGGTGACTGCTATGAAAGGATTTGTCCCCAAATGTTAACTTATCCCCTATCTATAGGATAAAGGATAACTTTTTGATAGCTGGGGTCTGACCGATCCGGGCAGTCCCCATCATTCCCATTGAGAATGAATGCAGCGGAGGTGTGCACGCTCGTCCTCCGCTCCATTCAGACGAAGGTCTTCAGAGCCCAGTTCTCAAAAATCGGTTGGGCCCCCAGCGAATAAGAAGTTGCCCTTTATCTAGTGGATAGGGGATAATTTACAGCAGGAGAAAAACAATCCTGCTGTAGAAAATTCCATCATGTCACTGCTCTTACAGTAAAGAATCCACATTTATGATGAAGTAGAAAGCTACTTCATTCAAGACAGGACATCCACATCCCTTTAATTATGAATCAACCATTCCTAAAGACTGTGGTAGAAAATGTTATTTTGTCACTGCTCTTACAGTAAAGAATCCACATCTATGATGAAGTAGAAACATACTTGTAATGTTACTTCAGAATCCCGTACTCGAAGATTAGCGGGGTCTCAGAGATCGGGCCCCCAACGATCAGAAAGTTGTCCTTTATCTAGTGGATAATTTCCAATGATTAGGAGCTAATATCATAGTTTAGGACAAATCTTCTAAGGGGAAAAACAATCCTGCTGTAGAAAATTCCATCATGTCACTGCTCTTACAGTAAAGAATCCACGTCCATGATGAAGCATGAAGCACCTGTGCCCAATATGCCGTGTGTTCTAATAAGTGATTTGTAATGTGGTAGAACCATGTTCTAATCCTGAGTATCAATGCCCTTTTTATGCATCCTATAATATTATTTGCCTTGGCAGCAGCTGTCTGGTACTAGTTGCTACAGTTCAAGTCTATGGGCAGCTTTGACATGGAAAAATTGATTTTTACATGTTAGTAAAAATTAGTTTTGATTTTTGTAGGTTAGTGATTACCTTTAGTTACAATTACGCTAGTCTGCTTGCAATCTGCTTTCATTCATTTTCATATCCCCCGACATGTAGTTTGCAGCACGATTCAAGGGATTTTCTCTCCCAGGAATACAGGCTGGATCTGATGTCAGTCCACCCAGAGACTGTAAATTCTTTCTCCTCTCTCCGCACTGTACTCTTTGTACTGTCCTCCCGCCAATAATCCCACAATTGCTAGCTGTATGAACCTGTGTAGTGCAATCATCCGCAGGGATTATACATCCTAGTCTGCATTCCGCTACTGATTTTCACAATATATTAGAACCATATACGAGGGGTGTTCAATAATTTAATCTACCTGAATATGAAAACAACATTTTCTGAGATAACTGAACTTACTACTTTCAATGTAATCCCCCTTGACTTCAACGCAATTATGCCACTTCTCCTCCAGTGATCGGATGCCCTCAGAGTAGAAGACTTCAAGCTGCAGCAAGAACCGTTACTGCCTCATTGTCTGCATTATCATCAGGAAATGGCTGCCCACGCATCTTTATGGTCTTGTGTGGTGTGAATTCTAGTAATAAAATGCCTTCTGTATCCCCAAAAAACTGTTGCCATGATCTTTCAAGCTGACTGCTGAACACAACATTTTTTGGGAGTTGGTGACCCCTTGTGCTTCCTTTGCATGGACTCTTGTTTGGTCTCAGGACTAGAGATGAGCAAACCCAACCTGTTCGGGGTTCATACCGGACATCCAGTGTCTAACGGGGAGAGAAAGATTTTCCAGCTACAAAGTTCGGGTCGCCATTGATTTCTATGGGGGTCAGGTGCAGGTCCCTGAGCGAAACTTTGGAGTAAAGTTTGGTCGTACACGACCATCCACGGGTCCGCTCATCCTTATTCAGTACCCATGTTTCATCACTCAATTGAGAATAGAAGTCTCCTGGATTTTCTCTACGTATGTCTAAACTCTCTTGGCTCAATTGCCGGCGACATGTTTTTTGCTCAGATGTCAACATTTGCGGCACCTACCGGGAATAACCATTGACATCATCAAAACATCATGAAACTGAGACAACTGAAATGCCTAACTCATGAGCCATTACTGACTGGGACCTGCTGATTTTCTAAAATCATGGCCTCTACTTTAAGACACATTTCCTCTTAAGAAGCCCTGAAAAAGGGTCATCTTCAATTGACTTTCTACTCCATTAAAACAGCTTAGCCCAAAACTTTACTTGGTAATAGGAAGGTGCATCATCACCATACATCACCACACACAGCAAGCATCCTTACATGGATTTCTTTAGGCTTCTTTTCTTCCTTTGTAAGGAATTTAACCAAGGAATGAAGCTCCAAATCCCTCAATTTCTTTGTGGAGCTGCCCCCGGACGACACTCGCAGAGCCGCCCCCGGACGACACTCGCAGAGCCGCACTGTACTGCACTTGCCATCCTGTCACTTCCAGTGCTTTCATCACACTGAGCTTCTACTGTGTCTGTCACCTGTCCAGAGATTTCTCACCAGACACATTAAAGCTTCGCTCTCTAACACGGACAGGAATATATGTATAAAACAAGTCACTCACATCATGCTCTGGAGTTCAGGGACGAAACTGGTCAGCTTTCCTGCTCCCTTCCCAGACGATGCGGTGGCTGATGACGACATGGTGTTAGCCGATGGAGTGCTGAGGCTCATCTAGGAAAAATAAATAGATTATCAAGTAGCCTGCCACCTCCCTGATGTGTCAGACAAAGGGGCAGATGCCCATACTTGCCAATCAGGCATCAGCTTTCCTTCTCCACTGCCCATCTTGATAAATCCTCTATTATTTAATGTCATTTAAGTAACTTTTAAAAGCATGGTCGGAGATATTGGGGGCCGTAGAAGAGACAACCCCTGTTGGAGATCAGGAAAGTTCTTAGAGTGATTGTCAGCAGTATAAGTTAGGTCTAAGGCAGCATTCACACATCAGTGTGTTACCATCTGACAGTGATGGACTGATTTTTTTCTCGGGTGTCGTCCTGGTTGCTTCCCTTTTTTCTCACTGAAGCAGGTACTGTCTGAACTTTTTTTTATCCACTGACTCTTAAAGGGAATCTGTCAGCAGGTTTTTGTTTCCTCATCTGAGAGCAGCCTAATGTAGGGGCAGAGACCCTGATTCCAGCGATGTATCACTTCGTTTACTGGGTGCAGTAGTTATAACATAGTCAGAGTTCTTAGATGTAGCAGAGCTGAGAAAGCTAACCCCGCCCCCACCAGGCTCTCAGTGTACACAGTCTATAGACAGTGAGCTGCTTATCAGGAGGGGGTGTGGTCAGACAACTTGGCATGAGGCAGCTAGTCCCAGCAATGATAATCTCCTGGTTATAAAACCTTCATTGTAAGTAAACAACAGCACACAGTCCAATAAGTGATACATCGCTGAATTCAGTGTTTCAGCCTCTATCTCCTGCTGTCCTCAGATTACATAACAAAGACCTGACAGGCCGGGGTCACACTCGCGTATAGCATCGGATGCAATATGCTAATGACCCTGGGCTCCCACCCTGCTGCGAGAGAGGGCCACTGAGCACACATCATAGGATTAAACTAGTACGAATGCAATCCGATTTTTTATCGGATTGCATTCGTCCGATTTAATTGCAAGTGAAAGCGAACCCCAACAATGTAACCGCTAAAAACAGATGAAACTTGGAAGGAAAGCGGAAGTACAAAGTCTGCCTTCCACTATAATGGCAGAGTCTGATCAGCAAAACTAGAGAGAACAGCACCTGATCAGAGTCTCCCCAATCTCGCTCTTGGGTCAGTGATTTTAACAGATGTCAGAATACATCCATTCTACGCTGTGGGTCCGAGTGCTGCCCGATATAAAAACCACAGACAGCACTAGGACGCGCCACGCGGATGTGCGAATGTCGCCTGATTCACGTGTCCGGGTTAGTAATGGACAGCACATGGAAGGCAGCCACGTCCTGGCTGTTCACAGAAAGGTCCGAGCTTGGCTCCGCAAATCATCCCGCAAGGACGTCTCTGCTTTTTCTGATGTGTAAAAGACAGTCACCAGCCATGATGTACGCGAAGGAAAGGAAGGGATAGATGAGAAACGGGATGTGTGAATGGTGCTAACCAGCAGCAGCGCTCCTGGCTCTAGATTACACTCGCAGAGCCGCGCTCCAGAATATAACACTGCAGCAGCGCTCCTGGCTCTAGATTACACTCGCAGAGCCGCGCTCCAGAATATAACACTGCAGCAGCGCTCCTGGCTCTAGATTACACTCGCAGAGCCGCGCTCCAGAATATAACACTGCAGCAGCGCTCCTGGCTCTAGATTACACTCGCAGAGCCGCGCTCCAGAATATAGCACTGCAGCAGCGCTCCTGGCTCTAGATTACACTCGCAGAGCCGCGCTCCAGAATATAACACTGCAGCAGCGCTCCTAGCTCTAGATTACACTCGCAGAGCCGCGCTCCAGAATAACACTGCAGCAGCGCTCCTGGCTCTAGATTACACTCGCAGAGCCGCGCTCCAGAATATAACACTGCAGCAGCGCTCCTGGCTCTAGATTACACTCGCAGAGCCGCGCTCCAGAATATAACACTGCAGCAGCGCTCCTGGCTCTAGATTACACTCGCAGAGCCGTGCTCCAGAATAACACTGCAGCAGCGCTCCTGGCTCTAGATTACACTCGCAGAGCCGCGCTCCAGAATATAACACTGCAGCAGGGCTCCTAGCTCTAGATTACACTCGCAGAGCCGTGCTCCAGAATAACACTGCAGCAGCGCTCCTGGCTCTAGATTACACTCGCAGAGCCGCGCTCCAGAATATAACACTGCAGCAGCGCTCCTGGCTCTAGATTACACTCGCAGAGCCGCGCTCCAGAATATAACACTGCAGCAGGGCTCCTGGCTCTAGATTACACTCGCAGAGCCGCGCTCCAGAATATAACACTGCAGCAGCGCTCCTGGCTCTAGATTACACTCGCAGAGCCGCGCTCCAGAATATAACACTGCAGCAGCGCTCCTGGCTCTAGATTACACTCGCAGAGCCGCGCTCCAGAATATAACACTGCAGCAGCGCTCCTGGCTCTAGATTACACTCGCAGAGCCGCGCTCCAGAATATAACACTGCAGCAGGGCTCCTGGCTCTAGATTACACTCGCAGAGCCGCGCTCCAGAATATAACACTGCAGCAGCGCTCCTGGCTCTAGATTACACTCGCAGAGCCGCGCTCCAGAATATAACACTGCAGCAGGGCTCCTAGCTCTAGATTACACTCGCAGAGCCGCGCTCCAGAATATAACACTGCAGCAGGGCTCCTGGCTCTAGATTACACTCGCAGAGCCGCGCTCCAGAATATAACACTGCAGCAGCGCTCCTGGCTCTAGATTACACTCGCAGAGCCGCGCTCCAGAATATAACACTGCAGCAGGGCTCCTAGCTCTAGATTACACTCGCAGAGCCGTGCTCCAGAATAACACTGCAGCAGCGCTCCTGGCTCTAGATTACACTCGCAGAGCCGCGCTCCAGAATATAACACTGCAGCAGGGCTCCTAGCTCTAGATTACACTCGCAGAGCCGTGCTCCAGAATAACACTGCAGCAGCGCTCCTGGCTCTAGATTACACTCGCAGAGCCGCGCTCCAGAATATAACACTGCAGCAGCGCTCCTGGCTCTAGATTACACTCGCAGAGCCGCGCTCCAGAATATAACACTGCAGCAGGGCTCCTGGCTCTAGATTACACTCGCAGAGCCGCGCTCCAGAATATAACACTGCAGCAGGGCTCCTGGCTCTAGATTACACTCGCAGAGCCGCGCTCCAGAATATAACACTGCAGCAGCGCTCCTGGCTCTAGGTTACACTCGCAGAGCCGCGCTCCAGAATATAACACTGCAGCAGCGCTCCTGGCTCTAGATTACACTCGCAGAGCCGCGCTCCAGAATATAACACTGCAGCAGCGCTCCTGGCTCTAGATTACACTCGCAGAGCCGCGCTCCAGAATATAACACTGCAGCAGCGCTCCTGGCTCTAGATTACACTCGCAGAGCCGCGCTCCAGAATATAACACTGCAGCAGGGCTCCTGGCTCTAGATTACACTCGCAGAGCCGCGCTCCAGAATATAACACTGCAGCAGCGCTCCTGGCTCTAGATTACACTCGCAGAGCCGCGCTCCAGAATATAACACTGCAGCAGCGCTCCTGGCTCTAGATTACACTCGCAGAGCCGCGCTCCAGAATATAACACTGCAGCAGCGCTCCTGGCTCTAGATTACACTCGCAGAGCCGCGCTCCAGAATATAACACTGCAGCAGGGCTCCTGGCTCTAGATTACACTCGCAGAGCCGCGCTCCAGAATATAACACTGCAGCAGCGCTCCTGGCTCTAGATTACACTCGCAGAGCCGCGCTCCAGAATATAACACTGCAGCAGGGCTCCTGGCTCTAGATTACACTCGCAGAGCCGCGCTCCAGAATATAACACTGCAGCAGCGCTCCTAGCTCTAGATTACACTGCAGAGCCGCGCTCCAGAATATAACACTGCAGCAGCGCTCCTGGCTCTAGATTACACTCGCAGAGCCGCGCTCCAGAATATAACACTGCAGCAGCGCTCCTGGCTCTAGATTACACTCGCAGAGCCGCGCTCCAGAATATAACACTGCAGCAGCGCTCCTAGCTCTAGATTACACTCGCAGAGCCGCACTCCAGAATAGAACACTGCAGCAGCGCTCCTAGCTCTAGATTACACTCGCAGAGCCGCGCTCCAGAATATAACACTGCAGCAGCGCTCCTAGCTCTAGATTACACTCGCAGAGGCGCACTCCAGAATATAACACTGCAGCAGCGCTCCTGGCTCTAGATTACACTCGCAGAGGCGCGCTCCAGAATATAACACTGCAGCAGCGCTCCTGGCTCTAGATTACACTCGCAGAGCCGCGCTCCAGAATATAACACTGCAGCAGCGCTCCTGGCTCTAGATTACACTCGCAGAGCCGCGCTCCAGAATATAACACTGCAGCAGCGCTCCTGGCTCTAGATTACACTCGCAGAGCCGCGCTCCAGAATATAACACTGCAGCAGCGCTCCTGGCTCTAGATTACACTCGCAGAGCCGCGCTCCAGAATATAACACTGCAGCAGCGCTCCTGGCTCTAGATTACACTCGCAGAGCCGCGCTCCAGAATATAACACTGCAGCAGCGCTCCTGGCTCTAGATTACACTCGCAGAGCCGCGCTCCAGAATATAACACTGCAGCAGGGCTCCTGGCTCTAGATTACACTCGCAGAGCCGCGCTCCAGAATATAACACTGCAGCAGGGCTCCTGGCTCTAGATTACACTCGCAGAGCCGCGCTCCATAATATAACACTGCAGCAGCGCTCCTAGCTCTAGATTACACTCGCAGAGCCGCGCTCCAGAATATAACACTGCAGCAGCGCTCCTGGCTCTAGATTACACTCGCAGAGCCGCGCTCCAGAATATAACACTGCAGCAGCGCTCCTGGCTCTAGATTACACTCGCAGAGCCGCGCTCCAGAATAGAACACTGCAGCAGCGCTCCTGGCTCTAGATTACACTCGCAGAGCCGCGCTCCAGAATATAACACTGCAGCAGCGCTCCTGGCTCTAGATTACACTCGCAGAGCCGCGCTCCAGAATATAACACTGCAGCAGTGCTCCTAGCTCTAGATTACACTCGCAGAGCCGCGCTCCAGAATATAACACTGCAGCAGCGCTCCTGGCTCTAGATCACACTTGCAGAGCCGTGCTCCAGAATATAACACCGCGGCAGCGCTCCTGGCTCTAGATTACACTCGCAGAGCCGTGCTCCAGAATATAACACTGCAGCAGCGCTCCTGGCTCTAGATTACACACGTGTAGCAGGGCTTCTGGCTCAAGAATACACACGCGTAGTAATGCCCTCTGGCTCCAGAATATAACACCGTAGCAGCGCCCCCTAGCTCTATAATACACATGCGTAGCAGGGCTTCTGGCTCTAGAATTCACACGTGTAGCAGCACCCCCCTGGCTCTAGAATACACATGTGTAGCAGGGCTTCTGGCTCTAGAATACACACGTGTAGCAGCACCCCCCTGGCTCTAGAATACAGACGTGTAGCAGCACCCCCCTGGCTCTAGAATACACACGCGTAGCAGGGCTTCTGGCTCTAGAATACACACGCGTAGCAGGGCTTCTGGCTCAAGAATACACACGCGTAGTAATGCCCTCTGGCTCCAGAATATAACACCGTAGCAGCGCCCCCTGGCTCTATAATACACATGCGTAGCAGGGCTTCTGGCTCTAGAATACACACGTGTAGCAGCACCCCCCTGGCTCTAGAATACACACGTGTAGCAGCACCCCCCTGGCTCTAGAATACACACGTGCGGCAGCGCTTCTGGCTCTAGAATACACACGTGCGGCAGCGCTTCTGGCTCTAGAATACACACGCGCGGCAGGGCTTCTGGCTCTAGAATACACACGCGCGCGGCAGGGCTTCTGGCTCTAGAATACACACGCGCGCGGCAGGGCTTCTGGCTCTAGAATACACACGCGCGCGGCAGGGCTTCTGGCTCTAGAATACACACGCGCGCGGCAGGGCTTCTGGCTCTAGAATACACACGCGCGCGGCAGGGCTTCTGGCTCTAGAATACACACGCGCGCGGCAGGGCTTCTGGCTCTAGAATACACACGCGCGCGGCAGGGCTTCTGGCTCTAGAATACACACGCGCGCGGCAGGGCTTCTGGCTCTAGAATACACACGCGCGCGGCAGGGCTTCTGGCTCTAGAATACACACGCGCGCGGCAGGGCTTCTGGCTCTAGAATACACACGCGCGCGGCAGGGCTTCTGGCTCTAGAATACACACGCGCGCGGCAGGGCTTCTGGCTCTAGAATACACACGCGCGCGGCAGGGCTTCTGGCTCTAGAATACACACGCGCGCGGCAGGGCTTCTGGCTCTAGAATACACACGCGCGCGGCAGGGCTTCTGGCTCTAGAATACACACGCGCGCGGCAGGGCTTCTGGCTCTAGAATACACACGCGCGCGGCAGGGCTTCTGGCTCTAGAATACACACGCGCGCGGCAGGGCTTCTGGCTCTAGAATACACACGCGCGCGGCAGGGCTTCTGGCTCTAGAATACACACGCGCGGCAGGGCTTCTGGCTCTAGAATACACACGCGCGGCAGGGCTTCTGGCTCTAGAATACACACGCGCGGCAGGGCTTCTGGCTCTAGAATACACACGCGCAGCAGGGCTTCTGGCTCTAGAATACACACGCGTAGCAGGGCTTCTGGCTCTAGAATACACACGCGTAGCAGGGCTTCTGGCTCTAGAATACACACGCGTAGCAGGGCTTCTGGCTCTAGAATACACACGTGCAGCAGGGCTTCTGGCTCTAGAATACACACGTGCAGCAGGGCTTCTGGCTCTAGAATACACACGTGCAGCAGGGCTTCTGGCTCTAGAATAACCACGTGCAGCAGGGCTTCTGGCTCTAGAATACACACGTGCAGCAGGGCTTCTGGCTCTAGAATACACACGTGTAGCAGGGCTTCTGGCTCTAGAATACACACGTGTAGCAGGGCTTCTGGCTCTAGAATACACACGTGTAGCAGGGCTTCTGGCTCTAGAATACACACCCACAGCAGCTCCACTGGCTGTCTCTCACCCATCTTTAGAACTTATCATCTATGCATAGGTTTGGTAACAGCTTGGCGATTGGCGGGGTCCGACCGCCGGGACCTTCATTGTTTCAGAGGAATTCTGAAGTGCTCTATCAGAATGGAGCAGAGGCCCAGCATGTGCACCACCACCACCCCACTCACTATGGAAATGCTGGCGATAGTAAAGTACAGCACTCATCTTTTTCCGGCAGTCCCTAAGAGAATGACTGAGATAGTAGTGCACATGTCTGGTTATGGCTCCATTCAGACAGAGCTTCACAGAACTCAGTCCTGGGAATCAGTGCGGCTCCCGATGGTCAGAACCTGAAGACCAACAAGTTATCACCAATCTTATGGACAGGTGTTAACTTCTAATGATGCAGTAGCATCCCGGCTGTAGAGGATCCTGGGAGCCGCCAGCTTTCAGTCTTAGAGGCCGGCGCAGCTTCAGTCACTGCTCATACACTACATAGTGAGCAGCGGCTATAATCACACCCCGGCACTTTGATTGACAGGTCACTCTGCATAGATGAGCTGCACCGCAAGCTGCCAAAGTGTTAGCGCATGCTTACAACCGCCGCTCACTATGTACTGCATGAGCAGTGACTGAAGCCACACCTCTATGACTGAAAGCCGGCGGCTCCGGTTAATTTTATCACAGTAATTGGGATTTTAATAAGGTGGCGGGGCACCTTCAAAACGTAAATTTACTTAATATATGCAGGTTAATAGCGCTTGGAGACATGACACCTTACAACGTATCATCATGGAACCCTCGACACAGGAGAGTTGTCGGCTGCGTTATACAGACAGCTCCGGCTTCCATCAGCAGCAAAAGGAGATAACTCAGATTGCTGATGTTTAACCACCTGGAGATGCTGTTCAGGGAAAACAAGTTATCTCCTGTTCACAGGATGGGTAACAATTTATTGATCGATGGGGGTCCAACTGCTGGGACTTTCACTAATGGGCAGAAAGTAGCAATTACAACCCCAGTCGTACATACGTACCGCTGCTCCCTCCTTTCCCTATGGGGATGCTGAGTGCTGTGCTCGGCTTTTCCCGGCAGCCTCCTAAAGAATCAATGAAAAGGGGTTCAGCATCCGATCTGCCCCTCTATTCTGCAACAGGGATAAAAGTGCCCCGAAGGGGGAAACCAATTCCCCATTCTGCCAATTAGTCGAATGGTTTGACTCCACCGATCAGCAAATTATACCTTGCTTTCACTGGACAGCTGCCTTAGATGCCGCGGTCAATCTGTGCCCGGGCTTCATAGGTCATGATTATTACTATCCTGCAATATTGAATCATTTCAGTAAATGGTGTCAAAACGATCATTCAGGTGCCCTAGGTGCATTATAAAAAGAGAAGAGTAAGAAAAAGTTTATCAAATATTAAAAGTTTGAATCAACCCCCCCTCCCCAACGCCATTCTCCATCCGATAATAAAAAAGAAAAAGAAAAGCCTTTTCAGTGTCGCCGCATCCCTCAAAGTCCCATCTATCAAAATATACAACTATGTAACCTGAAATGTAAACGACGTACTGAAAAAAAACAAACAGAAAGACAGAATTGCCATCTTTCTACAGCCGAATTTTATCTCCACCTGCAAAAAGTATTATAATATTTTTTGCAGGTGGAGATAAGGTTCAGCTGTAGAAAAAAAGATAGAGATCGAGAATATAATATAATATAATATATATATATACACATACATACTGCTCAAAAAAATAAAGGGAACACTCAAATAACACATCCTAGATCTGAATGAGTGAAATCTTCTCATTGAATACTTTGTTCTGTACAAGGTTGAATGAGCTGACAACAAAATCACACAAAAATCATCAATGGAAATCAAATGTATTAACCAATGGAGGCCTGGATTTGGAGTCACCCCCAAAATTAAAGTGGAAAAACACACTACAGGCTGATCCAACTTTGATGTAATGTCCTTAAAACAAGTCAAAATGAGGCTGAGTATTGTGTGTGGCCTCCACGTGCCTGTATGACCTCCGTACAACGCCTGGGCATGCTCCTGATGAGGCTCAGTATTGTGTGTGGCCTCCACGTGCCTGTATGACCTCCCTACAACGCCTGGGCATGCTCCTGATGAGGCTGAGTATTGTGTGTGGCCTCCACGTGCCTGTATGACCTCCGTACAACGCCTCGGCATGCTCCTGATGAGGCTCAGTATTGTGTGTGGCCTCCACGTGCCTGTATGACCTCCCTACAACGCCTGGGCATGCTCCTGATGAGGCTCAGTATTGTGTGTGGCCTCCACGTGCCTGTATGACCTCCCTACAACGCCTGGGCATGCTCCTGATGAGGCTCAGTATTGTGTGTGGCCTCCACGTGCCTGTATGACCTCCGTACAACGCCTGGGCATGCTCCTGATGAGGCTGAGTATTGTGTGTGACCTCCACGTGCCTGTATGACCTCCCTACAATGCCTGGGAATGCTCCTGATGAGGCTGAGTATTGTGTGTGGCCTCCACGTGCCTGTATGACCTCCCTACAACGCCTGGGCATGCTCCTGATGAGGCTGAGTATTGTGTGTGGCCTCCACGTGCCTGTATGACCTCCCTACAATGCCTGGGAATGCTCCTGATGAGGCTGAGTATTGTGTGTGGCCTCCACGTGCCTGTACGACCTCCCTACAACGCCTGGGCATGCTCCTGATGAGGCTCAGTATTGTGTGTGGCCTCCACGTGCCTGTATGACCTCCGTACAACGCCTGGGCATGCTCCTGATGAGGCTGAGTATTGTGTGTGGCCTCCACGTGCCTGTATGACCTCCCTACAACGCCTGGGCATGCTCCTGATGAGGCTGAGTATTGTGTGTGGCCTCCACGTGCCTGTATGACCTCCCTACAACGCCTGGGCATGCTCCTGATGAGGCTCAGTATTGTGTGTGGCCTCCACGTGCCTGTATGACCTCCGTACAACGCCTGGGCATGCTCCTGATGAGGCTGAGTATTGTGTGTGGCCTCCACGTGCCTGTATGACCTCCCTACAATGCCTGGGAATGCTCCTGATGAGGCTGAGTATTGTGTGTGGCCTCCACGTGCCTGTATGACCTCCCTACAACGCCTGGGCATGCTCTGATGAGGCTGAGTATTGTGTGTGGCCTCCACGTGCCTGTATGACCTGCCTACAACGCCTGGGCATGCTCCTGATGAGGCTGAGTATTGTGTGTGGCCTCCACGTGCCTGTATGACCTCCCTACAATGCCTGGGAATGCTCCTGATGAGGCTGAGTATTGTGTGTGGCCTCCACGTGCCTGTATGACCTCCCTACAACGCCTGGGCATGCTCCTGATGAGGCTGAGTATTGTGTGTGGCCTCCACATGCCTGTATGACCTCCCTACAATGCCTGGGAATGCTCCTGATGAGGCTGAGTATTGTGTGTGGCCTCCACGTGCCTGTATGACCTGCCTACAACGCCTGGGCATGCTCCTGATGAGGCTGAGTATTGTGTGTGGCCTCCACGTGCCTGTATGACCTCCCTACAATGCCTGGGAATGCTCCTGATGAGGCTGAGTATTGTGTGTGGCCTCCACGTGCCTGTATGACCTCCCTACAACGCCTGGGCATGCTCCTGATGAGGCTGAGTATTGTGTGTGGCCTCCACGTGCCTGTATGACCTCCCTACAACGCCTGGGCATGCTCCTGATGAGGTTGCGGATGGTCTCCTGTTGGATCTCCTCCCAGACCTGGACTAAAGCATCCGCCAACTCCTGGACAGTCTGTGGTGCAACGTGAGGTTGGTGGATGGAGCGAGACATGATGTCCCAGATGTGCTCAATCGGATTCAGGTCTGGGGAACGGGCGGCCAGTCCATAGCTTCAATGCCTTCATCTTGCAGAAACTGCTGACACACTCCAGCCACATGAGGTCTGGCATTGTCCTGCATTAGGAGGAACCCAGGGCCAACCGCACCAGCATATGGTCTCACAAGGGGTCTGAGAATCTCATCTCGGTACCTAATGGCAGTCAGGCTACCTCTGGCGATCACATGGAGGGCTGTGCGGCCCTCCAAAGAAATGCCACCCCACAACATTACTGACCCACTGCCAAACCAGTCATGCTGAAGGATGTTGCAGGCAGCAGATCGCTCTCCACGGTGTCTCCAGACTCTGTCACGTCTGTCACATGTGCTCAGTGTGAACCTGCTTTCATCTGTGAAGAGCACAGGGCGCCAGTGGCGACTTTGCCAATCCTGGTGTTCTGTGGCAAATGCCAAGGAGTCGGTTTCTAACCGTTTGTGCAGACACATGCACATTTGTGGCCTGCTCGAGGTCATTTTGCAGGGCTCTGGCAGTGCGCCTCCTGTTCCTCCTTGCACCAAGGTGGAGGTAGCAGTCCTACTGCTGGGTTGTTGCCCTCCTACGGCCTCCTCCACATCTCCTGGTGTACTGGCCTGTCTCCTGGTAGCGCCTCCAGCCTCTGGACACTACGCTGACAGACACAGCAAACCTTCTTGCCACAGCTCGCATTGATGTGCCATCCTGGATGAGCTGCACTACCTGAGCAACTTCTGTGGGTTGTAGAGTCCGTCTCATGCTACCACGAGTGTGAAAGCACAACCAACATTCAAAAGTGACCAAAACATCAGCCAGAAAGCATTGGTACTGAGATGTGGTCTGTGGTCCCCACCTGCAGAACCACTCCTTTATTGAGGGTGTCTTGATAATTGCCAATAATTTCCATCTATTGTCTATTCCATTTGCACAACAGCATGTGAAATTGATTGTCAATCAGTGTTGCTTCCTAAGTGGACAGTTTGATTTCACAGAAGTTTGATTTACTTGGAGTTATACTCTGTTGTTTAAGTGTTCCCTTTATTTTTTTGAGCAGTATAATATATATATATATATATATATATATATATATATATATATATATATATATATATATATATATATATATATATATATATATATATATATAGTACAGACCAAAAGTTTGGACACACCTCATTTAAAGATTTTACTGTATTTTCATGACTATGACAATTGTACATTCACACTGAAGGCATCAAAACTATGAATTAACACATGTGGAATTATATACTTAACAAAAAAGTATGAAACAACTGAAAATATGTCTTATATTCTAGGTTCTTCAAAGTAGCCACTTTTTGTCCAAACTTTTGGTCTGTACTGTACATATATAACATTTATATCAGCATTTACCCCAAAACGGTATCAATACATTTGTCAGCTCACCACGTCAAAGACATTGAAAGCAAGCCCCCACTTGGCTCCGGCAACGGGAAAATTAAAAAAAAAAGTGGGTCTTGGAAAGTGTTGCACAAATACAAAATAATAATATAAATTAAAAGAAAAGTAAAAAAATTATATATTTTTATATTATTACTATTTATGATACATCATTATTTTCTGTATATTATATATTTTATGAATTTATAATTGCTATTTATATTAGACATTATATTTTCTCTGTGTGTATATATATATATATATATATATATATATATATATATATATATATATATATATATATATATACACACACACACATACACACACATATATACACACACACTGAAAATAATGTATAATATAAATAACAATATATTCTGTGCATATATTTATATCATACATTACTTTTTTCTTTGCATATATCATTTTTTATTTTACATTTTTTCTGTGCGTACATATAAATTATATATATTATATATATATATATATATATATATATATATATACACACACACACAAAATATAATGTATAATTATAATATATAAAAAATATAGAATATACAGAAAAAAATGTATACTGTAAATATAAAAAATATATAAGATAATGTAAATGTATAATCTAAATATTTATATTCTGTGCATATATTTATTTTATACATTACTTTTTTCTGTGTATATATTATATATATATATATATATGCGCACAGAAGAAAATATATATAATTTTTTTTTATTTCTAGGACACATTTTATATTTTGTTATTTTTTAAACAAAGTTCTGTATTTTTTGAAGCCGCTGATATATAATAACTAAACGCTTGGTATCTCCATAATCGCACTGGAGGATCGTCGTGTTACCAGATCATTTTTTACTGCACAAAAAAAAAAAAGTTATGAATCATGTTAAAAAAAAAGGGGATGAAAGAAAAACTACAGTTGTTAAATCCGCCATAGGATCAGAGCTGTCCCCTGCAGGGCTCCCTGGCTCCTCAGCTGGTAAGGGAATAGCAGTGGAGCAGAGCTGAGTGTGTCATCTTGCACGAGCAGTGTGTTTTCCAATGGGACTACAGCTACACTACACTGCAGACAGAGTGAGCACTGCAGCTCTGCTACATCAGCAGGCAGTGCCACAACTCCGATTAATACCTACTTTCCTATCATTTGGCGGTTTATTGCACAGGATACACTGTGGTGAGGAGCAGCCGCTCTGCAGTCACTTACCGCCTTTATTAGACTTCTGCAGCAGATCTATAAGCACACTGCCCATATGGACAGCAAGCTGCCCTCAACAAACATGGCCGGGCATGTCTTACTCCCTGACTAAACATGGCCGCCAAAAACCAATCAGCAGCGCGATAAGTGTTCAACTTCCTCCTTTTGAGTACGGTGGGCGTAGAGGGTCATACGTCTTAATGTCAAATCAATTAGCAACCCCATAAAATGCCAATTGAGGGGCGCTTTGTTAAGTGTAGCGCTGGTTTATCTATAGCGCGGTGACTTGTTACTGAATGTAATGAAAATAGTGTAAAAGAAAGAATGACTGTGTCGCCCATGGCAACCAATGACAGGGCAGCTTTCATTTTTCAACAGAGGTGCAAAATGACAGCTGCACTGTGATTAGTTGCTATGGGCAACAGAGTTTTTCTTTAGAAGTTTCCTAAATCTTTGTTCTTTAACCCCTTCACCCCCTGGCGTTCTTTTCCTTTTTGGTTTTTCTTCCCAGAGCCATAACTTATTTATTTTTCAGTCAATATGGCCGTATGAGGGCTTGTTTTTTTGCAGGACGAGTTGTACTTTTGAACGACACCATTGGTTTTTCCATATTATGTACTGGAAAATGTAAAAAAAAATCCAAGTGCAGTGAAAATTTTAAAAAAAAAAAGTGCAGTTACACAATTTTTTATTTTTTTTTACCACGTTCACTGAATGCTAAAACTGACCTGCCATTATTATTCTCCAGGTCATTACGAGTTCGTAGACACCAAACATGTATAGGTTCTTTTTTATTCAACTGGTGAAAAAAATTCAGAAATTTGTATGAAAAAAGGTTTTGCTTTTGTCATGATTTTCGGAGACCTGTAGCGTCTCCATTTTTCGGAATCTGTGGCCGGGTGAAGGCTTATGTTTTGCACCCCGAGCTGACGTTTCTATGGATACCATTTTGGGGTAGATAAGATCTTTTGATCTTCCGTTATTGCATTTTATTGCAATGTTATGGTGACAAAAAAATCTAAATTAGTGGCGTATTGATTTTTTTCTCGTTACGCCGTCTACCGATCGGATTCATTTATTTTATATTTTGATAGATCGGGCGATTCTGAACACGGCGATACCAAAAAAATTTTTTTATTATTATTACTGTTTTATTTTGAATAGGGCAAAATGGGGACAATTTGGAATTTTGTGTTTTTTTATTTTTTTTATATTTTTTAAAACATTTTTTTTACTGGCTTTACTAGTCCCCTTAGGAGACAAAGCTGCGATCGTCCGATCGCTTGTGCTATACATAGCAGGGCTTCAGTACTGCTATGTGTACCAAAAATTCACAATGACAGGCACAAGGGTCTTCTGCAGACACCCGGCTGTCATGACAACCCGTCAGCGCCCCACGATCACGTGACAGGGTGGATCTGCTGTTAGAGGCACATGATGGCTCATTAAATCAGCTATAAAGTGCAGGGAAAGAGGTGGGCTCAGCACCGGAGCCTGCATCAAAGGTAGGGACACGGCCAATGACGTAAATATACGTCATCGGTCATGAAGGGGTTGACCCTTTATTATATTATCACATTATACATTTTTGACTTTTACCTTTTGCAAATATTCTTCTGACATATGGTGACGTGAATGTAAAACCCAGGCCAATGTCCCATTTTTTTATGGATTCTCCGGTCTCAATAGTGATTGGTCTGGGGCGGCTGCAGGTTTATGCAGGTCCCCATTGGCTCTTCTTCGCTTTTGACTGTTTCGATTCATTATTGCCTTTGCGCCTTTCCTGTCTAGTTTTGGTGTTTTTCGACTGTTTTTCGCTTCCACCTTTTTTTCTCTCTTTTAATTTGCGCTTTTTTTTTTAATACTTTCTACATGTTCACCAGTTTGTTTTTTATCGTTAGCCGAGGTTTTGTATTTTTCCAAATGTTTTTGTCTGATTCATGATTTTTCATTTTTCCAAAAAGTCGTAAATATAACCCCAGTTGCCCTTGGAGTGATTTAATATTTGTCAGAATTTTATTTTTTTTTTTTACAATTTTGGAGACTTTTTGCACTAAAAAGCCAAAAAATAAAGACGGGGCAAGAATTTGCTGCAAAAAAAACAGGAGTTGGTGATAAATACAGAAGTGGTGACGTGTTTCTATTATAATTTTCCTCTGATTGTTCCTCTCCTGGTTTTGGCTTACAAAATGTGACCATAGAGGATTTTTTCAGGCACTTGTTTGGTGGCCCCATCCAGGCTTACATCTGAAGCCCCCAAAGGGGCCACCAAAAGCAATGTGAAGGCACCCTAATAGAAATTAATAGGAAAAGTCTTTTAAGTGATTTTTTAGAGCATTTTTTTTATTTACAGGCATCTCTTGGAGCATTGGAAGTAATGGCTGAATGATTTTTTTTTTTCACTGAACTTTATGTAAATGTGACGCGCCCCTGGGCCTGTGTCGCGCTGCGTTGCGCACGCGGGAGCTTACCCGGAGCCGGATCTCTTGAGGGTTGTAGTCTCGTGGCGGTGATCCGGTCCGTGCCCAGGGAGTCAGACTAAGTGGCGCTGTATTAGCGGTAGATGTTGGACGACTACGCCACCCGTTGAGTACAGCTAAGGAGCTGCTGCTGCAGGGCAGACCGCTGAGGCCGGTGGTAGGATTGTGCAGCGTGATAGTATAACCCCCAACGGGAGGGGTATGGCCTCAGGGCAGCCGACGTGGATGATGGGGGTAGCAGGAACCACTCGGAGACGGTACGGTGTAGTTCAGGGTCTTTACTGGTGACAAAGATAGACCCTCCCAGAGTACTGGCTAGCGATTGGGGCCTGGTCAGTCCTTGAGCAGATGGGATCTCCCCTGGCCAGGCGGAGTTGTAGGCCTCCCAAACTAACGATACTCTTCTGGCTACCTTGCTAGAGGCGGATATAAGTAGCCCACGTCCCTGAGTGTACCGTGTGGTGCTCACCCGTATGGCCGGTGACTCGGGGCCTTCTAGTAGCTTCCGCTCCACGACGGCGGTGCTGGTCCCACGCGTGTGACCGTGCCTTCGGATTTCTGGGACAGAGGACCTGCAATCCCCTGCCGGTCGGTTTCTGCTGTTGGATAGGAGTTAGTCCCCACAGCCTCGGACTCCGGGTCCGGTGATAACTTCTCAGTCAGGGCGAGCTCTGCAGCTGCCAGCCCCTGACTCCTTGTAGCACTGCTCCCACAGAGCTCCTAATGTTCTTTTCCTATATCTGCTTCTCTGTCTCTACTTCTTCTCTACTCACTAACCCTGCCTCAGCCCTAGGTTTATATAGGGGAAGTCCTTCCCCTCCCAGGACTGGGCAGGAGGTGTGGCATGCATAGGATCCCTGACCAAGAGACCTCCCACCTGCTCTCAGACATAACATTGCTGTTACTGTGGAAACCAGACCCCTGGGGTGCCACATTCCCCCCTAGTGAAATTTAGTACTCCGGGACTAAACATATTTTTAGAAAAACATAACAAGGTATAAACAATAATAATACAATAAGAAAAACACATAAAGATGGTTACGGCGTGTCCGCAACCGGGTGCAGTTTTGAAGAAAAGCAAGGTGTCCATTTCACCAAAACAGGGAGACGTAACCAGGTAGGGGCCTGTCCTGCCCCGAGTCCTTAACAGTCTTTAGTCCATTCCTAGGTTACGCTCCAACCAATTGTACAAGGATTCCCGGTAAATCCACCAAGGACTCCTATAAATAACTAGAAACACATAATTATACACAAGCAACAAGAAAAACAGGTAACCACAAATAAAACAATTTATACACTTCAAATCCTCCAACGTGCGGGTAACTGGCCTCTAGTGGCCCTAGTGGACCTACAGAGCTGACTGTCTAGCCCTGAACTACAGGGTGTAGGAGCTGTCAAGGGTAAACTGGGCAGCTGTCTACCGGCTCTTTGGCTCACTAGGGGTACGGCAGGCTCACTATAAGCAGAGGGTTGATCCTCCTGTTCTGCTTGTGTGGAGTCTTCTGCCTCGTGGACCGGCTGCTCTTCCAGCTCTACCTGTTGCTCCTTAGGCACTTGGGATGCTGGTTGGAGGAACGTGAGGACGGGTACCACAACTGCACCATTGACTTGAGTCCAGGACCGAGGGAAGTCTCCGAGCACAGTACTAACCATATCTTCCCTTTCCTCTACGGGTCGATGGTCTTCTTGTTCCTCTTCAGGGTTCCGTAGCTGTTCAGGACACTTCTTCAGGTGATCCCGGGATACAATGGCTATGGTCTCCCCTCCGTCTTTACTGATGGTACAGACTTTCGGGTTCTCGTGGCTTGAGGGCAGTACGGTGTACGGGTCCTTCTCCCACTGGTCGTCCAACTTGTGGAGCCGTCGTTTCCTCTTCAAGACCTGCTCTCCGGGTACCAGGGGAACAGCGGGAGCATACTGGTTGTAAGTTTTCTCTTGTCTTTCCCTAGCCTGACAGAGACTTCGCTCCACGCTCTCCTGTACTCTCCGGTACTGCTGCTGCCTCTCTGTGTCCCAGTCTGTTTCTGGTGAAGTGTCCTCGGGTGTCAGGACTCCCATTTCCAGGTCAACAGGTAACTTACCAGGTCTCGCCCTCATTAGGTAAGCCGGGGTACAGTTGGTGGAACCTACCGGGATGTGGTTGTATAGGTCCACCAGATCGGGCAGCTTCTCAGGCCACAGACTGCGTTCTTCCAGGGGCAACGTTTTCAGGAGATCCATTACCACCTGGTTCATTTTCTCACAAAGTCCATTAGTTTGCGGATGATAGGGTGTCGTCCTTATCTTCCGGCAGCCATACAGATTGCAGAATTCCTGGAAGACCTCCGCTTCAAAGGCAGGTCCCTGGTCCGTCAGCACTTGGTCCGGGTACCCGTGTGGACGGCAGAAGTGCTGCTGGAAGGCTCTAGCTGCAGTTTGAGCCGTTAAGTCCTTAACAGGGACGACAACTAAGAACCGGGAGTAATGATCCACAATGGTTAACGCGTAGACGTAGCCACTTCTGCTTGGGGTCAGTTTTACATGATCCAAGGCTACCAGTTCCAACGGCTGCCGGGTGACGATGGACTGCAGGGGAGTCTTCTGGCTGGCACGGTCCTTTCTTCTTAGGTTGCACGGGCCACAGTCTCTGCACCACCTCTCGATGGTTCCCCTCATGCCTACCCAGTGGAACCGCCCACGCAGCAGGAACTCCAGCTTCTTCCATCCGAAGTGTCCAGCCCCGTCGTGGTATGCTTCCATCACCATGGCTGCGTCTCTCCGTGGCACCACTACTTGCCAGATTAGTTCATGCGTCCGGGAGTTAACCACTCTGCGGCACAACTTCCCCTTGTAAAGGAACAGTCGACTCTTCTCAGCCCACAGTTGCTTGGCTTCCTCCGGAGCGTCTGGGTCAAGGCGAGCCTCTGGCCGAGTCAGCATCTCCTTCACCAGCCGGACGGCAGAGTCACTGTCTTGCGTTTCCTCCCAGTTGTAGTGAGGCAAGGGGTTAAACGTAGCGGCTTGCTTACTCCTTACCCGATGGGAATACTGGATAGTCCCATGACGGTGGAACGCGGGGAGTTCGACTTCTTCCAGTCCCTCTGGATCTTCTCCTACGTCCGGTAGGTTTGGCATCCTGGACAGGGCGTCCGCGTTGGTATTGGAGCGTCCTGCCCGGTATTTGATTGTGAACTCGTAGTTGGACAGACGAGCCATCCATCTCTGCTCTAGGGCACCGAGTCTTGCCGTGTCCAGGTGTGTCAACGGGTTGTTATCCATGTACACGGTGAACCGGGAAGAAGCGAGGTAGTGCTTAAAGCGTTCGGTGACTGCCCACACCACTGCCAGGAACTCTAGCTTAAATGAGCTGTAATTCTCAGGGTTTCTTTCGGTGGGTCGCAGTTTTCGGCTGGCGTAAGCGATTACTCGTTCTTTCCCCTGCTGGATCTGGGACAGCACGGCTCCTAGCCCGATGTTACTTGCGTCGGTGTAGAGGATAAAGGGCTGGCTGTAATCAGGGTACACCAGGATTTCATCCCCCGTGAGGGCCATCTTCAGCTGGCGGAAGGACTCTTCTTCTAACTTCTCCCATCTGAAGGGTGGCTTCTGGTTCTTGGCCTTCCGGGACTGGCCTATCAGGAGGTCCTGCATAGGAGCTGCCTTTTTGGTGAAACCGGGGATGAATCTGCGGTAATAGCCTACCAACCCGAGGAACTGCCGCACTTCCTTTACACTGGAGGGACTTGGCCATTCCTTAATTGCGGTGATCTTATCAGGGTCGGGAGCCACTCCATCAGCGCTCACCACGTGTCCCAGGTACTGCACCTTTGGTTTCAGGAGGTGACACTTGGAGGGTTTCACCTTTAGGCCGTAGCTTGCCAGAGCTTCGAACACTTCCGCCAGGTGTTTCAGGTGGTCCTCATACGTCTTGGAATATACGATGACATCGTCCAGGTACAACAGGACCGTCTCGAAGTTTCTGTGGCCCAGACAGCACTCCATTAATCGTTGGAAGGTTCCTGGTGCATTGCAGAGTCCGAACGGCATGCAGGTAAACTCGCTAAGTCCCATCGGGGTGGTGAATGCAGTCTTCTCCCGGTCCGCCTCTGCTACAGGAACCTGCCAGTACCCACTAGTGAGATCCAAGGTAGAGAAGAAGTTAGCAGATCTTAAAGCAGCCAAAGACTCCTCTATCCTTGGTAAGGGGTACGCATCCTTGTGTGTGATACGGTTGATTTTCCGGTAATCTACACACATCCTCATGGTGTTGTCTTTCTTTTTGACTAAGACTAGTGGAGCTGCCCAGGGGCTACAGCTATCCCTGATCACCCCAGCCTCCTTCATGTCTCTAAGCATCCCCTTGGCGTGTTGGTAGTGTGCAGGGGGTACGGGTCGATACCTCTCTTTTATGGGAGGATGGTCTCCCGTGGGGATGTGGTGTTCTACCCCCTTGACTCGCCCGAAGTCTAACGGGTGTTTACTAAACACTCTCTCGTACTCTTGAACCACCCGATAGACTCCCTGTTTCTGGTGTGAGGGAGTGGAGTCAGTACCCAAATGTAGTTGCTGACACCAGTCCTCCATTGTTTTCTGAGAGCCGTTACCTTCCTCCGGGGAAGATGGAGGCAAGGGTTCTACGGACTGTATGGAATCTTGATTGATGGTATACAATTTGGCTAGCGTGGCATACCGGGGCAGGTACACTTCCCTCTTCCCGATATTGATTATGCGAACGGGCACCCTCCCATGGCGTACATTGACCACCCCCCGTGCTGTCAAAATGGTGGGCCTACTGTCTGAGTAAACTGGTTCTACCATTGCCTGGTAATCTCTACCTCTCAGACCAATAGCTGCCCGGCACCAAATCATCATTTCACTTTTCGGGGGCATGGCAATAGGGAAAGGGTCACACATTCGCACGCTACCAATCTCACCACCGGAGAGTTCTAGCTGTTGCCGTCGCATCAGTGCCCGGATCTCTTTCTGGAGCACTCGCTGCTGGCCGGAGCTGGCGTTCTTGGCAACCTGCTGTAAAAGGAAAATCACCTCTGCAAGACAATTTTCAATTACATTAGTTCCTAGAGTTATCTTTGGGTGACTCTCGTGTTTGTCAATGTCTACAATGATCAGTCCCTGTGCTGCCAGTTCGACTCTACCGATTTTAATGGTCACCTCTTTAAATCCAATCTGTGGCACGGGCTGACCATTGCTGGCGATGATACTCAAGTCGTCGTCAGGGTAGCGGGTGATATCCGAGTCATTCCAGTACTGCTTGAAGAGCACGTACGGGATGGTGGTGACCTGTGACCCGGTGTCCAGTAGGGCACTCATAGGAATGCCATCCAGTACCACGGGTAAGACTGGACGTCCTCCCACATATTTGTCGCGCCAGTTCGATGGGCCTGGTGATCTTTTTCCTGGGGGTTGGCCCTCTACCCCAGGTTGTGCCAGTTTAAAGGACAGTACCTTGCCATATGTCCGGGTTGATTGCAGCGGCGGCAGATGGGTCGTCCGTCCTCGTTGTATCGGTCGCTGGGTCTTCCTCTGGCCGGTGGGGTCCTCCTTGGTCGACGCCACGGGATGTCCTCCGGTCCGGATGCCAGCTGGATCTTCCCTGGAGTGGAAACCTGTAAAGACTGCACAGTTCGGGTTAGCGCAGCAACGCTTTTAGCTAGCTCTTGGACCTGATGGTGCAGGTCTGGAGCCGGGTCATTGTTCAAAGCCTGCGCATCAGCTCCCACAGGCCCTGCCGACAAGGGCGCCGCCTCCTGGTGGTAAGTGGTAGTGGGGCGTCTGGGGGTCACAACGCCACCTGGTGCCGGTTCTCGAAGCACCCGGATGGCTCTGTCCTTGAACTGTGCAAATCCCAGATGAGGGTCCTGTAAGGCCATTGCCCGCAACTGGGTTCGGTGGGCATTGCAATATAAACCCTCTATAAATTGTTCAGTCAACAGCCTATCCTCGTCTCCCACGCCGTCAGGGTCGGTCTGCTTAATGGCTCTCAGGGCCTCTTGTAGGTTCAGGGCATAGTCCCTTATACTCTCATGTGCCCGCTGTTTGCACCCGTAGAATCTAAGCTTGATCTCGGCTGAGATGCGGGTATCAAAGGTGTCCCTCAGCCGGGTTAGTATCCCTGCGACAGTCCTCCCCCCAGGTGGCCAGGACTTTACCTCCCTTCGGGCTGCCCCAGTTAATTGGGCCACCAGGATGCTCACTTTTTGCTCTTCTGTGAGGGGGTACACCTGGAAGAGGCTATCCAGCTTTTCTCTAAAGTCATGCAGGGTATGTGACTCCCCTGAGTACTGGGGTAGCCAGGCCGCTCCCGGGATATAGGGCATGGTGAAAGGCATGACTGCAGCAGCGGTGGCGCTGGCGGGGGTTGAGGCAGTGAAGCTCTCCTCCGTATCCGACATCCTCCTCCCCCCTAGTGGACCGTGGCCTACCTTGCGATGATCCTCTTCCGTAGGCCGCGGCTCCGCAGTAGATCGTCAGGGTTGAGGACCTTCCGTCGCGCTCCTGTGACGTCGGCGTCTGCTGGCCTCCTTCCAGGACCTTACGCGACGTCCGGACGTGAGGCGGGGCTTCAGTTCTCGCGCGCTTTCGGAGTCCACGCCCCTCTTCTTCCCGCGCGACGTCTTCAAGATGGCGTCCAACGGCGGGAATCTTCACCGATGGCGGGAAGAAGGCTGAAGATGGCGCCGGATGGCGGGAATCTTCACCACAGGTAAGTTTGAACAGTCTTTTTCAGGCACGCAGTACCCGGTGGTTGCGGGCACGAAATCCTGCCGACTACGCCAAAAGTTGACGCGCCCCTGGGCCTGTGTCGCGCTGCGTTGCGCACGCGGGAGCTTACCCGGAGCCGGATCTCTTGAGGGTTGTAGTCTCGTGGCGGTGATCCGGTCCGTGCCCAGGGAGTCAGACTAAGTGGCGCTGTATTAGCGGTAGATGTTGGACGACTACGCCACCCGTTGAGTACAGCTAAGGAGCTGCTGCTGCAGGGCAGACCGCTGAGGCCGGTGGTAGGATTGTGCAGCGTGATAGTATAACCCCCAACGGGAGGGGTATGGCCTCAGGGCAGCCGACGTGGATGATGGGGGTAGCAGGAACCACTCGGAGACGGTACGGTGTAGTTCAGGGTCTTTACTGGTGACAAAGATAGACCCTCCCGGAGTACTGGCTAGCGATTGGGGCCTGGTCAGTCCTTGAGCAGATGGGATCTCCCCTGGCCAGGCGGAGTTGTAGGCCTCCCAAACTAACGATACTCTTCTGGCTACCTTGCTAGAGGCGGATATAAGTAGCCCACGTCCCTGAGTGTACCGTGTGGTGCTCACCCGTATGGCCGGTGACTCGGGGCCTTCTAGTAGCTTCCGCTCCACAACGGTGGTGCTGGTCCCACGCGTGTGACCGTGCCTTCGGATTTCTGGGACAGAGGACCTGCAATCCCCTGCCGGTCGGTTTCTGCTGTTTGATAGGAGTTAGTCCCCACAGCCTCGGACTCCGGGTCCGGTGATAACTTCTCAGTCAGGGCGAGCTCTGCAGCTGCCAGCCCCTGACTCCTTGTAGCACTGCTCCCACAGAGCTCCTGATGTTCTTTTCCTATATCTGCTTCTCTGTCTCTACTTCTTCTCTACTCACTAACCCTGCCTCAGCCCTAGGTTTATATAGGGGAAGTCCTTCCCCTCCCAGGACTGGGCAGGAGGTGTGGCATGCATAGGATCCCTGACCAAGAGACCTCCCACCTGCTCTCAGACATAACATTGCTGTTACTGTGGAAACCAGACCCCTGGGGTGCCACAAATGCATATAAGAGACGAAAGGACAGTGAAAAAATGCACCAAAAACGCACCAAAAAATAAGCAAAAAAGCAAGAAAAGTCCTGAACAAGCTCCTGGCAAGAGATCAGGTTTTGCTGCAGAAATAAAACACAGAAAATACCAAGATGTGTGAACATAGCCTTAGGCTATGCTCACACATTACGTTTTTTCAGCAATTTTTTTTTTTTATACAAATTTTCTGCTGCGTTTTCCAGTACCAGCAAAGTCTATGAGATTCCAGAAATCTGATGCACACAACTTGGTTTTTGTTTCATCAGTATTTTCTGCTTTGCGTGTTTTTTTGCAGAATAGAGCATGTCACTTCTTTCTGCGTTTTTTCAGCGTTTTTCACCCATTGAAAGTAATGGGTGGTGAAAAAAACGCTGAAAAAATGCACGAAAAATGCAGGTGTCCGTTTTTTCAGCATTTTTTTTTTTGCCTAAACCTGATGAAATAGAATGAGGTTTTTTTTTCACTGAACTTTATTTATATGCATAAAGAGACAAAAGGACAGTGAAAAAAAACGCTGCAAAAACAAGCAAAAAAAACCCACGGAAATCCTGAACCAAGCTTCCTGGCAAGAGATCAGGTTTTGCTGCAGAAAAAAAAAAAAACGCTGAAAAAACGCTATGTGTGATGTGAACATAGCCTTGAAGTTGCTTCTTTAGTGCCGAGAGAGCAGGTTTTGCCTGCAAAAATGCAACATGTGAACATAGCCTTAGTCTTCATGTAACCTCCTCGCTGTACATTTGCATGACTCTGCCTGAATGAATGTTCTCGAATATGAAAAACAAGCTTATAAAAGTACAGAGAATTTACAATTCATTACTATAGATGAAAAAATAAAGAAAAAAAATCACTGATTTATAAAGCAAAAAAAACCAATGACTCTTCCTATATAAAAGTCCAGGAATGTAAACGTTATTTCCATTTAATTTGCCTTCCCGGCAATGAATGTGGATAGAGCGCGTGTAACCGGGTGGCCTCTTAATGACCAAGAACTGATTCAGCCCATTTTAGATCGACATCCCGCAGCCCAACAAAAATGTTCCAGTAAAAGGATTGTGCTCTACAGCGACGGGCGGGGAGTCAATTCAGTGAAAGAATTTTTCGTTTTCTTCGTACAGCCACAAGGGAAACCTCTAAACTATGTAATTAAAGTCTTAAGCCTGGCAGCACCAAACATATTTGTAGTGTAAATGGGGCAGTCTAGGTGGGCCAGATGGCCCCTATCTAATGTCTGCCTCTGTGTCTCCGGTCGTGTACATAGAAAAAGGCCTCTATTCCCTGCAAGATACATGATCCATTCATCAAACATCAGAACAATTTGCCGAGAGTCTATCTTCATATTATATTAAAAGAAGAAAGGGGGGGGGGGGGGAATCACAATTCCTACCATTGTCTGTTGACATTAAGCTTGAATGCCCAAAATGGGCCAGGAATAAAGATTTGTAGGTTTTGCACGGGTATCCTGGAGCTCATTATACAGGTCATAATATACTTGCTGGGATAAATTTATCGTCAGTGTTTTTCATCCATATACTCTTTTCGCAGTTTCCACTAGTTTTCGGTGTTTTTTTTTACGATGCGAATTTTCGAAAAAATGCAAGTAACCTATTTTACTTAATGGGTTCAGAAATGGTGCCGAAAATCAGCAACATCAAAAACTCACCAAAAGCTCATCGTGGGACCGAAGCCTTAAAGTCTGAGGGCCTTACTCCCATGTCCAATTTTTCACGTAAAGTGGTGGTCACCTTAATATAAAGTTGGAGTCATGTCTACTCTGGTTTGATTTGCTGGACAAACAAACCCATTTAAGTAAAAACTATGGACCATACCGACCTACATTTGTGTAGGTACCATAGGAACATTTTAGTCCCACCAGGAACGCCCTCCTATATACCTACCAACTGTCCTAAAATTGCCAGGACAGTCTAGAATTTTTAGTCACAAACCTAGCAAATTTGGGGCATCCTGGACCAAAAGAGGACAAGGATGCCCCAACCCATCCTTGTAAGCCTAACCCAAAACTGGACAGTCCGGATAGTCCTAAGGTGTTACTGGGAGGGTCATCATTCCTGGACAGAGTTGGTGAGGGGGACTTATTGTCCCTATTCCCCCACGAAAGTTAAAATGCCCCTTCCTATATGGGAATTCCCCCAACTTGAGCGGACTACCCACTTTATTGTTGGGGCTTATGGAAATGCCACCCCTTTTAGCCCGGACTGACTCCAAATTTCGTTGATAACTTGGGAGAGTCCTGTCAACTTTTGCATGGCTGGCAGCTAGGAGAAACTAAGGAGACCTCATATTGGGTTCCTTCAACTTTTTTAGCCTATATGAATACAGATGGCCATATAGCAATAAAAAGGGAAGATCTGTTGATGTTGTATCAATGTTTTACTTGACTCATGCCATTCACAGTTAGGTTGCGTTCACACTTTGACAAAAAAAAATGCACCATTTTGTCTTGATTTTAAAACATAACGTCAAAAACATTCCAGTTTTACGTAGTATTTATTTTGCTTGCACACTAGAATGCTGCATGTGTATGTTTGCTCTTTTCCAGGATTTTTTCTGCATGTTCACTCCGGCATAGTCCACCACATGTAGGGCATGTTAGGTCCATGTATTTGTTAGAGGTGGTGAAAAACAACTGCAAAAAAGGTTTGTTGCAATGTGTCAGTGTGAACTATGAGCTTGGCGTCATGGACTAGTAAGAGACTTGTCCCGATGTTAGAGGAATGCAACTGTAACATACTGTCAGCTGTTTGGACAGCTACAAGGCTTTGTTCACATTTATTTTGGACCCTCCATCACAGATTTTGTCAGAAACCTTAATGGACCCAGTTGGCCACCACGAGTGTCTAAAGTGCAACAGATCCAACAATTGTAGCTTACATTATGAAAAGAAGCCATAATGCAAATGTGCACACAGCCTACAATGTGCAATGTGCACACAGCCTACAATGTGCACACAGCCTACAATGTACACACAGCCTACAATGTGCACACAGCCTACAATGTGCACACAGCCTACAATGTGAACACAGACTACAATGTGCACACAGCCTACAATGTGCACACAGCCTACAATGTGCACACAGCCTACAATGTGAACACAGCCTACAATGTGAACACAGCCTACAATGTGAACACAGGCCTACAATGTGAACACAGCCTACAACGTGAACACAGCCTACAATGTGAACACAGCCTACAATGTGAACACAGCCAACAATATAAACACAGCCTACAATGTGAGCACAGCGTACAAGGTGAATACAGCCTACAGGGTGAACACAGCCTACATGGTGAACACAGTCTACAATGTGAGAAGACAACCTACAAGGTGAACATAGCCTACAATGTGAACACGGCCTAAAAGGTGAACACAGTCTACAATGTGAACACAGCCTACAATGTGAGCACAGCTTACAAGGTGAACACAACCTACAATGTGAACACAGCCTGCAAGGTGAACACAGCCTACAAGGTGAACACAGCCTGCAAGGTGAACACAGTCTACAATGTGAATGAAGCCTACAAGGTGAATTCAGCCTACAATGTGCACACAGCCTACAATGTGAATGAAGCCTACAACGTGAACACAGCCTACAATGTGAACACAGCCTACAATATAAACACAGCCTACAAGGTGAACACAGCCTACAAGGTGAACACAGCCTACAATGTGAGAACACAACCTACAAGGTGAACATAGCCTACAATGTGAACACGGCCTAAAAGGTGAACACAGTCTACAATGTGAACACAGTCTACAATGTGAACACAACCTACAATGTGAACACAACCTACAATGTGAACACAGCCTACAATGTGAACACAGCTTACAATGTGAACACAGCCTGCAAGGTGAACACAGCCTACAAGGTGAATACAGCCTACAAGGTGAACACAGCCTACAAGGTGAACACAGCCTACAAGGTGAACACAGCCTGCAAAGTGAACACAGTCTACAATGTGAGAAGACAACCTACAAGGTGAACATAGCCTACAATGTGAACACGACCTAAAAGGTGAACACAGTCTACAATGTGAACACAGCCTACAATGTGAGCACAGCTTACAAGGTGAACACAACCTACAATGTGAACACAGCCTGCAAGGTGAACACAGCCTGCAAGGTGAACACAGCCTACAATGTGAACACAGCCTGCAAGGTGAACACAGCCTGCAAGGTGAACACAGCCTGCAAGGTGAATACAGCCTACAAGGTGAACACAACCTAAAATGTGAACACAGCCTACAGGGTGAACACAGCCTACATGGTGAACACAGTCTACAATGTGAGAAGACAACCTACAAGGTGAACATAGCCTACAATGTGAACACGGCCTAAAAGGTGAACACAGTCTACAATGTGAACACAGCCTACAATGTGAGCACAGCTTACAAGGTGAACACAACCTACAATGTGAACACAGCCTGCAAGGTGAACACAGCCTGCAAGGTGAACACAGCCTACAATGTGAGCACAGCTTACAAGGTGAACACAACCTACAATGTGAACACAGCCTGCAAGGTGAACACAGCCTGCAAGGTGAACACAGCCTGCAAGGTGAACACAGCCTACAATGTGAACACAGCCTGCAAGGTGAACACAGCCTGCAAGGTGAACACAGCCTGCAAGGTGAATACAGCCTACAAGGTGAACACAACCTAAAATGTGAACACAGCCTACAGGGTGAACACAGCCTACATGGTGAACACAGTCTACAATGTGAGAAGACAACCTACAAGGTGAACATAGCCTACAATGTGAACACGGCCTAAAAGGTGAACACAGTCTACAATGTGAACACAGCCTACAATGTGAGCACAGCTTACAAGGTGAACACAACCTACAATGTGAACACAGCCTGCAAGGTGAACACAGCCTACAATGTGAACACAGCCTGCAAGGTGAACACAGTCTAAAATGTGAATGAAGCCTACAAGGTGAATTCAGCCTACAATGTGCACACAGCCTACAATGTGAATGAAGCCTACAACGTGAACACAGCCTACAATGTGAACACAGCCTACAAGGTGAACACAGCCTACAAGGTGAACACAGCCTACAATGTGAGAACACAACCTACAAGGTGAACATAGCCTACAATGTGAACACGGCCTAAAAGGTGAACACAGTCTACAATGTGAACACCGTCTACAATGTGAACACCGTCTACAATGTGAACACAGCCTACAATGTGAACACAGCCTACAATGTGAACACAGCTTACAATGTGAACACAGCCTGAAAGGTGAACACAGCCTGCAAGGTGAACACAGTCTACAATGTGAATGAAGCCTACAAGGTGAACACAGCCTACAATGTGAGCACAGCCTACAAGGTGAACACAGCCTACAATGTGAACCTTGCCTACAAGAAGAACATAGCCTACAAAGATAACATAGCCTACAATGTGAACACAGCTTTCAAAGTTAATACAGCCTACAGGGTGGACACAACCTACATGGTGAACACAGCCTACAAGGTGAACACAGCCTACAAGGTGAACACAGCTTACAAAGTGAATACAGCCTACAATGTGGACACAACCTACAATGTGAACACAGCCTACAAGGTGAACATAGCCTACAAGGAGAACACAACCTACAATGTGAACACAGCTTACAAAGTGAATACAGCCTACAAGGTGAACACAACCTACAATATGAACACAGCCTGCAAGGTGAACACAGCCTAAAATTACTTTCACACTTGTGTAAGCATAAATTAGAAGGGGATGCAAAAACAAAGGCCCCGATTCCCCCAGACTGGCGTTTACATCCAGTGAACTGGACTGACAGGAGTGCATCATGGTCCATTATAAGAAATGTACTCCAGTCAGAGACTGGAGTACATTTTTGTTGCAATTTACACCACTTTTGTGTTGTAAATTATGATAAATTTGGTGGCTGGGGTCAGCCATGCCTCCCTACAAAGCTCCAACAAGTTTTCAAGAAGTTGGCAGAGCTGGCCGTAACTGACATAAAAGTGCCAAAAGTAGCAACATTTTCGTGCAAGTATGAGTTTTTGTGCAACTCAGAATTCTAGCGCATATGTTTGATGAATCGGGTCCAAAAAATTTGAATGAAAAGATTTGCTCCACTTTCACACTTTGGAGGTGCTCTTGGCTTTGTCCTGAACTCTGCTCATATGGCATTTATATTTATATTTTACCTTAGGCTCATGCATCGGAAAACCTTCCTGCTCTCGTCAAATTGTCCATAGGTCCCCATGCACCCAGTTTATGTCAGAAGGGTGCATTTTTGACATTTGCTGGACTGGTATGCACCACCTTTTTTTTTTCACTCTACAGTAAAGTGTAGTTTGCTGTAAAAAAACAAAAAAAAAAGTACACCACACGATAGACTTTTTTTTACTATAGGAGATAGTTGAACAAAAATGGTAAGCCATTGTTGCAGGCTTTTGTCGGAGGTGTATTGGGGGGTATTCTCCCGACAACTGAAATATGAACAGACTCTTGCAAAGACCTTATTTATTATTGGGTGATTTATTTGTGTCTGCCATAGTGGATCTGCTTCCCATCCATTTGATGGTACGCTATGGGCGCTTAGGTGCTGTCAGGGTGGCTGACACTACAGGGGGGTCTGGCAGTGATGAGCGGATGTCAGGAGTGGGCAGCATTTTAGAGGAACCTAGCTTGGGTCAATGGCCCATTCAAAAGTTTGCTATGGGGTCCTCACTCATCTAGTTATGCCCCTATAAGGAGGCTCAAGGGGGGTTTTTCGATCATCATGTAGCAACCGTTCCATGAGAAAAACAGTCAGCATAGAGATACCATCACATGATGTTTTCGCAGTCCGTTTCCCTTGGATGGGTGAGGCCTCATTCAGACGTCCATTTTTCACGTACATACTTACTACAAGCTCTGGTGCCGCTCACACGTCGAGCATCTTCAAAAATCATGGATCCGAGTCGAGGATCTAAATGGCCATGAAAAATCATGAACAGCGCCCACGTGGCATCAGTCTACAGGCCGTGTGCTTATGGTTTTTAACCTTGTAATGGATTACAGAAGCTTTGCAATTTTTCATTTTTTGGGGTATAAATAATTGAGGTTAAAATGGTACACACTAACTAAGCCAAAGTGAAAATCTGACCCAGCACATGCACGAGAAAAATGCGCACATCTGAATAAGACTTCAGGCCCCCTTCACACGTCCTTTTTTCTGGTACGTGTGGCGTCCGTTTTTACAGGTACTGGAGACACTTACACACGCACAACATGTCCGTGTTTTTACAGTCGCACAAGGGCAATCGAGAAGAGCCGAGGGCCCCATAACCATGGACCTTCTTTGCTGGTTCCAAAAAATAGGGGGGACCCCACATGAACGGCAAACACTAAGTGCTCATTCAGACGTCCGTGGATCTCGGTCCGAGCACGGACCGCAATGCATGGACTGACTGTGGGTCTACCAGATGGAGAATGATAGCCTCATATATTTCTGTGAGGCTGGCATGCTCTGGTTAGGAGACCCACAGCCATGACAGAGATCCATGGATGTTTGATTGAGCCCTAACATTGGAATAAGGCAAAACACTGATATAAAATACTCCCACGTGAACGAGGTGTGAATCGAGGCCAATTTTTAGTATCGGAATAAAAAGAGGAATGTTTCTATTTTATCTTGGAAACTGTGAGAATCGAATACAAAGTACGTTAGAAAGTTGCATAACATTTCATTGTGCAATCTTGGAACTTTCCAATTTCTTCAGTCTCCTGAACATTTAAGGTGCAGTTGGACCATCTGAACCTTCTCACGTTTCCATCAGATAGACCTGGCTTTATTCCTCGCAGGAATCGCAGCGCATGATCATTTGGACTTTGAATGTTTTCCAGCAGGTTGAATCGCAAACATGATTTTTTTTTTTTCTTTAAGTTTGCGAACGTCATTTTCAGAGTCGCATATTTCTAGAAATTCCACCCTACTTGTTCTAAACACACCTGGCAAAACTCAAAAGGCTCCGAACCCGAAATGCAGGACAGCAGCACCCGTCACTATAGAAGACTTTAATTAACCAATATATATGTTCTCTCTAATCAAGGCCAAGTCAAAACATCTTTAAGTTATTTCATCCCAGACAAATTAAAGTCGCTGGGAGCAGACCGGCCGTCTGGGGGGAAAAAGAACGAGGCGAAATATCAAATCGTATAACAGAGAGCTTTCTGAAAACTGGAAGCAAACTGCAGAACTATCTCATAAAGGAGATCTTTCAGCGGCATTTTCTACAGAATTAGGAACATGAAAATAAAGAAGGCAGAACTGTACTCGCATCGCTTTGATCAACATTCGCTGCCAATCACATAATGGCTCCTGAGGAGGCTAAACAGGCAATTTAGAGGGATGGTGAGGATCTCGAAAGGGTTTACACCGTGTCTTTTATAACACTAAATTAAGAAGACCTCACACATATTCTGGGACCACAGAGACAGTGCCGAGTAATACAGGGTCCGGCTGTCGACTGGAGGAAATTAATAAACAGGATGTTATTATGATGATACCTCGAACTGCTGGAGAAAGGCATAGGCAATGTATAGACCGTCATGTGTCTGATGAGCCAAAGCAGATTTCGAGATGGTCAGATACAATTGTGGGTGGTCAAATGGCTAGTCATCCCAAGCTCCCAACCAGTGTCAGACTGGGGTTAATTGTTCCCACAAAGATTAAAGTCTATGTACACCTTAGCACATAATTTTTTATTTTATTTTTTTATTATTATTGTTCAATGCGCTTCCTAAATGCAGAGTTAAAGGGGTTGTCCACTACTAGGACAACCCCTTCTCGATGTGAAAAAAAAAGCTGCCGGGCTGGCGCAGTGTCGGCACTTGTGTTTCCGGGACCCTTTGGCGGTTAATATGACATGTGAGCCCCGATCCCAATCACCGCCGGCGTCCTTGTCACCACATTTGGATAAATCGAACATCAAGAAGAAGTGAGAGAGCAGCCGCAGCCCGGACTTCCTCTTGATGTTCGATTTGTCCGAAGGTGGGGACAGTGACGGCGACGGTGATTGGGTGCCGGGCTCAAGTGTCATAAACCACCAAAGAGCCCCGGGAACACAAGTGTCGACACCGTTGTAACTATGGCGGCACAGATGGTGAGTATAAGTTTTTTTATTTTACCGGGACCAAACATGGGTTATGAGAAGGGGTTGTCCTAGTAGTGGACAATTTCTTTAAGAAAATCTGTAAATAGTCTTCATTAAAATGTTTCTACCATTTTGCTCTTACAGAGTGTATATAAGAGCTTGTTCACACATTGGGAAAAAATACAGTAGCAGCAAAGTGAATGAGATTTCTGATATCTCATTCACAAGCTGCTTATTATTTTCTTGCGGATTTGAATCATTAAAGCATTTTGGTTTTTTTTTTGCAAATCTGCAGCACGTCAATTCCTTCATAAAAACGAATCAAATATGTGGTAAAAATGAGTATATTTTGCACAGCATTTTTCCACATAGCCTAAGTCTCTAAAAAAATATAGCAAAGCCATCAGAGTTCCTGCTTCTGATGGCACTCTCTGCTTTTTTCTCAGTTTTAGTGATAGAGGGAGTTGTACACAGATCTCCATAGAATAAGAGAGGAAAGAAACTTTCTAGCATCTCAGGGAGGGCAGAGAAATCAGGTTATAGATATGGAAGAAAGTACATGAAGAGGAAAAAAAGTGTAGGATAGAAGCTGTACTGAAATATGAGCTAATGAAGACAACAGCACCCAGGATACAAACAGACTTCACATCCAGCCTATAGGGAGAAACACACAGATCTTACATCCAGCTTATATTACAGATAGAGAACACATCCAGACCTTACATCCAGCCTATACTACAGGTAGAAAAACATCGAGCCTACACTATAGGGAGAAGCACACAGACCTTACATCCAGCCTATCCTACAGGGAGAAAAACATCCAGCCTACACTACAGGGAGAAACACACAGACTTTACATCCAGCCTATACTACAGGGAGAAGCACACAGACCTTACATCCAGCCTATACTACAGGTAGAAGCACACAGACCTTACATCCAGCCTATACTACAGGTAGAAAAACATCCAGCCTACACTACAGGGAGAAACACACAGATCTTACATCCAGCCTATACTACAGGTAGAAAAACATTCAGCCTACCCTACAGGGAGAAACACACAGACCTTACATCCAGCCTATACTACAGGGAGAAACACACAGACTTTACATCCAGCCTATACTACAGGTAGAAAAACATCCAGCCTACCATACAGGGAGAAACACACAGACTTTACATCCAGCCTATACTACAGGTAGAAAAACATCCAGCCTACCATACAGGGAGAAACACACAGACTTTACATCAAGCCTATACTACAGGTAGAAAAACATCCAGCCTACCATACAGGGAGAAACACACAGATTTTACATCAAGCCTATACTACAGGGAGAAACACACAGACTTTACATCCAGCCTATACTACAGGTAGAAAAACATCCAGCCTACCATACAGGGAGAAACACACAGACTTTACATCCAGCCTATACTACAGGTAGAAAAACATCCAGCCTACACTACAGGGAGAAACACACAGATCTTACATCCAGCCTATACTACAGGTAGAAAAACATCCAGCCTACACTACCGGGAGAAGCACACAGACTTTACATCCAGCCTATACTACAGGTAGAAAAACATTCAGCCTACCCTACAGGGAGAAACACACAGACCTTACATCCAGCCTATACTACAGGGAGAAACACACAGACTTTACATCCAGCCTATACTACAGGTAGAAAAACATCCAGCCTACCATACAGGGAGAAACACACAGACTTTACATCCAGCCTATACTACAGGTAGAAAAACATCCAGCCTACCATACAGGGAGAAACACACAGATTTTACATCAAGCCTATACTACAGGTAGAAAAACACAGACCTTACATCCAGCCTATACTACAAGGAGAAGCACACAGACCTTACATCCAGCCTATAATTCAGGGAGAAACACACAAACCTTTTATCCAACCCATGCTAGAGGAAAAACATATCCAGCCTATTCTTCAGAGACAAACACACAAACCTTACATCCAGCCTATACCACAGGGAGAAACACACAGACCTTACATCCAGCCTATACCACAGGGAGAAACACTTGCATCGAGCCTCTACTACAGGTAAAGACACATCCAGCCTATACTTTAGAGAGAAGTACACAAATCTTACATCTATTGTATACTACAGTGAGAAACACACAGACCTTACATCCAGCCTATACCACAGGGAGAAACACACAGCCTATACCATAGGGAGAAACACTTGCATCCAGCCTATACTACAGGTAGAGACAAATCCAGCCTATACTTTATGAATAAATACACAAACGTTACCTCCAGCCTATACTACAGGGAGAACACATCCAGCCCATACTTCAGGGAGAAACACAGAGATCTAACATCCATCTATATTACTGGGAGAGATACACACAGACCTCAAATCCAGCCTATATTATTGCAAAATAAAAATATCAATGATAGTGTTTGACTGACCCTTCTCCCCTAGACATACTTTATGACTCACATTATATATTATGCAACAGAAATATCTATATACAAAAAATAAAAAATAAAATATATTAAAAGAAAAATAAATATAAAATAAATAAATGCAAATAAAGACAAAAAAACACCGCCCATGTCAACCCAGTCATCCTGTTCTCTCAAGACTATTGTACCTTTATATATTAAAAGTAACTAATGTAAAATTGGGAGTCCATACTGGGATTATATTTTAGTGTTGATTAGTAAATTTAAGGAAAAAGCAAGTACAAAAATGTTTTTACCATATACAGTGTACACTTTACATTTAATATATATATATAATTGTATATAATGTAGTATATGCTGTAAATTCCTATGTATACATGAATATAAGCGTTACTATAAACATGGAGTTAATGTATTTATTTGCTGTCGGCTGCTCCCGCGGTGCGGTGCATTTGGGGATACATATATATACAGGACTCGCTTCCTAGCATTTAGCTTTTTATAAACTCAGCTCTGAAATAGGTTTCTATGAAAAGGTTATATGAAAAAAAAAAGACGGTACAAATATATAAAAGATGCATTGCCACCCAAAATGTATCAATATTTAAATACTCATTACAAATTTGGAAGTGGTTTGGAGAGGTATGTTTTCCTCCTCTAGAATAAACTCCTTACACTGTCTACTATATTCTCGCTATGCTATATTTATGTTTTTGCCAGATGAAAATATCAAGT
Organism: Phyllobates terribilis; assembly: GCF_046119375.1. Lineage (NCBI taxonomy): Eukaryota > Metazoa > Chordata > Amphibia > Anura > Dendrobatidae > Phyllobates > Phyllobates terribilis. The sequence continues at coordinate 62,620,259 of NW_027362763.1, read as the reverse complement.
CCCAATATTTATTTAAATAGCTCCTTTTCCCCTGTGGGTCTATAGTATATGCCTTAAAGAGGCATATACTCTCACTCTCACTTTAGATACATCTTTTGATTTCCCGCTGTCTGTATGGGACCTGTCCCCCAGATAGTTGCATTGTATTTTAAGAGTATATTTAGCTCTATGTAAATAGGTAACAAAAAAAAAATCAAACTTGTCTTATGACCTAAAATAAGGTTTAATTCATACATAAGTTTACTAATCTATGTAACTTTCTGGTTCCACTTCAGTTCCCGTCTGCCCCTCGCTGCCGCGTCCTATCACTTCTTATTATGAATGACATGAAATTATGTGACTGCAACAACCAAGTGACATCACTATAGATAATGCCGTCTGTTTATTACTGGAAAACCGCTTTAAGATGTTTATCATTGATTGTTTCCTTTCACACTGGCATCATGGCTTTTATTATTAATCTATTCTACAGTGATGTGAAAAAGTGTTTGCCCCCTCCCTGACTTCTTATTCTTTTGCATGTTTGTCGCACTTAAATGTTTCAGATCACAAAACAAATGTTAATATTAGACTCAGATAACACAAGTAAACACAAAATGCAGTTTTTAAATGAAGGTCTTTATTATTAAGGGAAAAAGAAATCCAAACCTACAGGGCCCTGTGTGAAAAAGTGATGCCCCCTAAACCTAATAACGGCCCTTAGCAGTAACAACTGCATTCAAGTATTTTCGATAACTGGTAATGAGTCTTTTACAACGCTCTGGAGGAATTTTGTCCACTCATCTTTGCAGAATTTTTGTAAGTCAGCCACATTGGAGGGTTTCTGAGCATGAACTGCCTTTTTAAGGTCATGCCACAGCATCTCAATTAGATTAAGGTCAGGACTTTGACTAGGCCACTCCAAAGTCTTCATTTTATTTTTCTTAAGCCATTCAGAGGTGGACTTGCTGGTGTGTTTTGGATCATTGACCTTCTGGATAACCGAAGTGCGCTTCAGCTTGAGGTCACGAACAGAAGGCCGGACATTCTCCTTCATGGTACACAGCAGAATTCATGGTTCCATTTACCACAGCAAATCTTCCCGGTCTGAAGCAGCAAAACAGACCCAGACTATCACACTACCACCACCATATTTTACTGTTGGTATGATGTTCCTTTTCTGAAATTCCTTGTTAGTACTTTTACACCAGATGTAATGGGACATACATCGTCCAAAAAGTTCAAATTTTGTCTCATCAGTCCACAGAATATTCTGCCAAAAGTCTTGGAGATCATCAAGATGTTTTCTGTCAAAAATGTGAAGAACCTTTATGTTCTTTTTGCTCAGCAGTGGTTTTTGTCTTGGAACTCTGCCATGAATGCCATTTTTGCCCTTTCTCTTTCTTATGGTGGAGTCATGAACACTGACATTAACTGAGGCAAGTGAGGGCTGCAGTTGTTTGGATGTTGTTGTGGGTCTTTTCTGACCTCTTGGATGAGTCGTCGCTGCGTTCTTGGGATAATTTTGGTCGGCCAGCCACTCCTGGGAAGGTTCACCACTGTTCCATGCTTTCATCATTTGTGAATAATGGCTCTCACTGTGGTTCGCTGGAGTCCCAAAGCTTTAGAAATGGCTTTATAATCTTTTCCAGACTGATAGATCTCAATTACTTTGTTTCTCATTTGTTCCTGAATTTCTTTGGGTCGCAGAATTATGTCTAACTTTTGAGGATCTTTTGGTCTACTTCACTTTGTCAGGCAAGTCCTATTTAAGTGATTTCTTTATTGAGAACAGGTGTGGCAGTAATCAGGCCTGTGTATGGCTAGGGAAATTTAACTCAGCTTCCCAAAGTTGTGATAAACCACAGTTAATTTATGTTTTAAAGGGGGGGGCAATCACTTTTTCACACAGGGCCCTGTAGGTTTGGATTTCTTTTTCCCTTAATAATAAAGACCTTTATTTAAAAACTGCATTTTGTGGTTACTTGTGTTATCCGAGTCTAATATTTACATTTGTTTTGTGATCTGAAACATTTAAGTGTGACAAACATGGAAAAGAATATGAAATCAGGAAGGGGGCAAACACTTTTTCACACCACTGTATATAAAACACATACTCATTATTGTCTATGGTGATGTTCACATGTCTTTCTTTTTTTTCTGGACCAAGTATCCACCAAAAATTACAGAGACATGTCAGTTTTTGACCTGAGTCAGAGATAAAGCTTCCCAATATAAGTTGATGAGTCTGTAGAAAAACTCGGACAGCGCACTGATGACTTCCTAGTTACATCCTAGTGATGTACGTTTTTCACTAACTGTTGGGCTATGTTCACACGCTGAGTTTTTGCTGTGTTTTTTTGCTGCGTTTTTTCTGCAAATTAAAAGCTGATTTTTACAGTACCAGCAAAGGCTATGAGATTTTAGAAATCTCATGCACATGCTTATTTTCTTTTCCTGCATTTCAGCATGTTTGCTGTATTTTTCTCTGCGTAATTAAACATGTAGGCTATGTTCACACATTGCGTTTTTTCAGCGTTTTTTTTTTTTGCATTTTTTTATGCAAATTTTTTGCTGTGTTTTACAGTACCAGCACAGTCTATGAGATTCCAGAAATCTGATGCACACACCTTGGTTTTGGTTTGATCAGTATTTTGTGCTTTGCATGTTTTTTTGCAGAATAGAGCATGTCACTTCTTTCAGCATTTTTTCAGCATTTTTTTTTCAGCGTTTTTCATCCATTGGAAGTAATGGGTGGTGAAAAAAATGCTGAAAAAAGCGCACCAAAAATTTTTGGTGTCAGTTTATTCAGCATTTTTTGTACCAAAACCTGATTTAATAGAAAGCATACAAATGCTTCGTGTGAACATAGCCTTTGATAGGAAAAGTTTGCGAAGCCTTCAAGAGTTTTTTTTTATATATATGAGAAAATCTAGTGAAACACTGATAGTAAAACTGACCGAATACAGATAAAATGTATTTTTTATTTTTTTATTTATGTACAAGTAAAATGCAGACGTCTTAATGAAGCCTTGATGGGTTCATCTATATTGTCATCTGTATGGATTTCCGTTTTTATACAACAACATTTTAGAAATTACACAAGGACAAATACGTTTTCCTACGTTAATAATTGCAATGCATCCTTTAAAAATGGCTGCTGTATGGATGGTGTCCATATACCATACATATTGGGTTTTTTGGGCACCATTGAGACCAATGGCAGAGTCTCATCGAAAACACGACTAAGACTATCAACTGCGGCTGTTGGTCCATGGATAAAGACCTTGATTAAAATTGATCCATATGGGGTCTATTTTTCACATGGCCCAAAAAAATATTCATATGAATGTCCCCTAAGAAAAAATTCACACAGGTTGGAACACCTAAAATCAGCAAAAACAGATAAAATAACATTTTACCACGTTAACGATCTTTAGAGCAGAATACACAGAAGGCCATGTTCACACGTTCAGTATTTTCGTCAGTATTTTACATCTGAAACAGAAGTAGAAACACGTCACCACTTCTGCATTTTTCACCCACTCTTGGTTTGGGTTAAAAAAAATAATGAAGTAAAATACTGACCAAATACTGAACTTGTGAATGAGGCCTAATCCTGCGTCCTCTCTCTTTGTCACACTTCCAGTGTTGGTATATTTCATCCAATGATGTTGCTATCAGTCTTGTCAAGACCAGCAGTTCTGCTAGCAATCAACATCAATATTGCAGACAAGTTTCCCTTAGCTGCCCAATTAGCCTTCAATTATTTATTTTTTTCTTTTCCCATGAAGAAGCCGACAAGCGAAACCCAGTATCAGGTAGAAGCTGATGTGCCGTGTGTTTGACATACTTTCATTATTGTGAGTGTAGTAAAAAAAAAATCCCAAAACACACAGCGGCACGCCAGCGTCTACCCAATCCAGGGGTTTCGCCTGTTGGCTTCATCCTGGGGCAAACATAATAATTGTGGCTCTTTAAGGGAAACTCCTGGCGCTAAAGCTGTATTTTATCTGTGTTTATATCTATTGTATTGAACCTCTTTATTGAATTTTACCTTGCTCCGATGTCACTGGTGTCCTTGCGATGGAATTAGTGCCCTGTTCTATAATTGTGGAGGTAAAATCAGCAGTAGATTACCAGTGTCAGACTGGGTAGGCAAAGGCCCTCCAGTAACATTCTTGGAGCCCACTGTTCAGTTACATGCAAAAATAACCCGACCTTACTACAGAAATGTACTTTTGTTTCTATGTAAGATTAATTTGGCTATCTTGTTTAATGAATGATTACATTATACCTCTAGAAGTGCAATAGCACTACTCATTAGCACTCCTTCACAGGAGTCTACCGGAGGATTCTCCTGTCCTCCTGTGGGCCAGTCTGAGCCTGATTACAGCATCAGGCATCTGGATTAGGAAAGATAAATCTCATCCACATGCTTCAAATGTTTTCCACATGGAAAATGGATTCCCACATCTGTAGCACCTTCAGTCAGTCTTGGATTTGCTGCACATTCACCATGGATTTGCTGTATTCACCATGGGTTTGCTGCACATTCACCATGGGTTTGCTGCACATTCACCATGGGTTTGCTGCACATTCACCATGGGTTTGCTGCACATTCACCATGGATTTGCTGCACATTCACCATGGGTTTGCTGCACATTCACCATGGATTTGCTGCACATTCACCATGGATTTGCTGAGCATTCACCATGGATTTGCTGCACATTCACCATGGATTTGCTGCACATTCACCATGGGTTTGCTGCACATTCACCATGGGTTTGCTGCACATTCACCATGGGTTTGCTGCACATTCACCATGGATTTGCTGCACATTCACCATGGGTTTGCTGCACATTCACCATGGATTTGCTGCACATTCACCATGGATTTGCTGAGCATTCACCATGGATTTGCTGCACATTCACCATGGATTTGCTGCACATTCACCATGAATTTGTTGCACATTCACCATGGATTTGAGGCACATTCACCATGGGTTTGCTGCACATTCACCATGGGTTTGCTGCACATTCACCATGGATTTGAGGCACATTCACCATGGGTTTGCTGCACATTCACCATGGATTTGCTGCATATTCACCATGGATTTGCTGCACATTCACCATGGATTTGCTGCACATTCACCATGGATTTGCTGCACATTCACCATGAATTTGCTGCACATTCACCATGGATTTGCTGCACATTCACCATAGGTTTGCTGCCCATTCACCATGGGTTTGCTGCACATTCACCATGGGTTTGCTGCCCATTCACCATGGATTTGCTGCCCATTCACCATGGATTTGCTGCGCATTCACCATGTATTTGCTGCACATTCACCATGGATTTGCTGCACATTCACCATGGATTTGCTGAGCATTCACCATGGATTTGCTGCACATTCACCATGGATTTGAGGCACATTCACCATGGATTTGCTGCACATTCACCATGGATTTGAGGCACATTCACCATGGGTTTGCTGCACATTCACCATGGGTTTGCTGCACATTCACCATGGATTTGCTGCATATTCACCATGGATTTGCTGCACATTCACCATGGATTTGCTGCACATTCACCATGGATTTGCTGCACATTCACCATGAATTTGCTGCACATTCACCATGGGTTTGCTGCCCATTCACCATGGGTTTGCTGCACATTCACCATGGGTTTGCTGCCCATTCACCATGGATTTGCTGCCCATTCACCATGAATTTGCTGCGCATTCACCATGTATTTGCTGCACATTCACCATGGATTTGCTGCACATTCACCATGGATTTGCTGAGCATTCACCATGGATTTGCTGCACATTCACCATGGATTTGAGGCACATTCACCATGGATTTGCTGCACATTCACCATGGATTTGAGGCACATTCACCATGGATTTGCTGCACATTCACCATGGATTTGAGGCACATTCACCATGGATTTGCTGCACATTCACCATGGATTTGCTGCGCATTCACCATGTATTTGCTGCGCATTCACCATGGATTTGCTGCGCATTCACCATGGATTTGCTGCGCATTCACCATGTATTTGCTGCGCATTCACCATGGATTTGCTGCGCATTCACCATGTATTTGCTGCGCATTCACCATGGATTTGCTGCACATTCACCATGGATTTGCTGAGCATTCACCATGGATTTGCTGCACATTCACCATGGATTTGAGGCACATTCACCATGGATTTGCTGCACATTCACCATGGATTTGAGGCACATTCACCATGGATTTGCTGCACATTCACCATGGATTTGAGGCACATTCACCATGGATTTGCTGCACATTCACCATGGATTTGAGGCACATTCACCATGGATTTGCTGCACATTCACCATGGATTTGCTGCGCATTCACCATGTATTTGCTGCGCATTCACCATGGATTTGCTGCGCATTCACCATGGATTTGCTGCGCATTCACCATGTATTTGCTGCGCATTCACCATGGATTTGCTGCGCATTCACCATGTATTTGCTGCGCATTCACCATGGATTTGCTGCACATTCACCATGGATTTGCTGAGCATTCACCATGGATTTGCTGCACATTCACCATGGATTTGAGGCACATTCACCATGGATTTGCTGCACATTCACCATGGATTTGCTGCACATTCACCATGGGTTTGCTGCACATTCACCATGGGTTTGCTGCACATTCACCATGGATTTGCTGAGCATTCACCATGGATTTGCTGCGCATTCACCATGGATTTGCTGCACATTCACCATGGATTTGCTGAGCATTCACCATGGATTTGCTGAGCATTCACCATGGATTTGCTGCGCATTCACCATGGATTTGCTGAGCATTCACCATGGATTTGCTGAGCATTCACCATTGATTTGAGGCACATTCACCATGGATTTGCTGCACATTCACCATGGATTTGCTGAGCATTCACCATGGATTTGCTGCGCATTCACCATGGATTTGCTGCGCATTCACCATGGATTTGAGGCACATTCACCATGGATTTGCTGCGCATTCACCATGGATTTGCTGAGCATTCACCATGGATTTGCTGCGCATTCACCATGGATTTGCTGCGCATTCACCATGGATTTGAGGCACATTCACCATGGATTTGCTGCGCATTCACTATGGATTTGCTGCACATTCACCATGGATTTGAGGCACATTCACCATGGATTTGCTGCACATTCACCATGGATTTGAGGCACATTCACCATGGATTTGCTGCACATTCACCATGGATTTGCTGCACATTCACCATGGATTTGCTGCACATTCACCATGGATTTGCTGAGCATTCACCATGGATTTGCTGCGCATTCACCATGGATTTGCTGCACATTCACCATGGATTTGCTGAGCATTCACCATGGATTTGCTGAGCATTCACCATGGATTTGCTGCGCATTCACCATGGATTTGCTGAGCATTCACCATGGATTTGCTGAGCATTCACCATTGATTTGAGGCACATTCACCATGGATTTGCTGCACATTCACCATGGATTTGCTGAGCATTCACCATGGATTTGCTGCGCATTCACCATGGATTTGCTGCGCATTCACCATGGATTTGCTGAGCATTCACCATTGATTTGAGGCACATTCACCATGGATTTGCTGCACATTCACCATGGATTTGCAGTGAAATCTGCAGAGGATTTATGCTGGAAAACTCCAATATTTGGACCCACCCTAAACAATAGTGCCGTCAATAAGGAAAAGAAAGCAGACAGAACATGACTGCATCTTATATGTAGTCGTTTCGCGCTGTAGCCGTAGATACTCTTGTGTAAACTTTGTAACATTCTTTCCGTGTTGTTACTATGGGACAGTTTTCTATAAATTCCAGCGCTTTCCATAAATTGTACGTTTAGTTGCAGATTCTATGTTCCCTGTCGTGTGAGCGCTCGGCCGCAGTCCTGAATGAAATGCTTCAGTCCCCACTGGCAGCTCAGGGGTTACACAATCAGCCCTTTCATTTCATTTGTCCTTGTGCGTCCTTCCAATTCCTGAACATTTTCAGGAGTGAAGTTTGCAAGAGAAAGTTTTAAAATAGAAGCTCATTTGTGGGTTTTCTCCTCACACTGAGTAAGCTGTGTGTGGCCGAGCGGTCATGTTGTGTTACAATCACTGCTTGCTTTATACTGTCCTCTATTTAACCCTTATCATCTGACTGGCAGGAATCAAACTTATTGTGCTTTCGACACTTTGTACACCTACATTGAGTATGGTAGTTCATGCCAGTAACCACAGCATTATAGAATTTCTCTTTTCTCCTGGTTTTGGCTTATATAGATGTGTATTTTTTTAGACTTGTTCTTGGCTCAACTGATGACCATTTTTTTTTTATTAATATTCATGATACTCTGTCTGGAGATGTTTATGCTGTACGTGTCCGTATGTGGCCACCCAGTGGTCATGATGCAAATTGCACCCCTTTAAGAGTTTTGATAACATCAGAAAATGCACAAAATATGTATTGTGAGAAGTTGCAGTAAAAAAAGTTCATATGCGGGAAAGATATGAAATTTTGTAATATATTACATTAAAGTGAACCTGCCACTAGATTCATGCTGCCTGAATAATGGGCGGTATAAATCAGAGTTTGGTTGTGCGATTGCAGCCAGGTATGATTAAACATAGTTGAAGGAGAGACTTGACTAGTCCAATGACATCCCTGATCATCTTCCCTCTGCCCTGCTCCAGTTGATGGACAGGTCTCTCCTATTCGTGTACATAGGGAAAGACCTGTCAATCAAATGGAGCAGCGCAGAGAGAAGCTGGCCAGAGATCACACCGGACAAGTCAGGTCTATAGCTATGGTCCCGACCGGCTTTTCAACTATGTTTTCTCTGCAGCATTTCAGAGAACATACCTGACTGCAATTGTGCAGCAAAGCTCTGATTCATTTACTTATTATTTAACGGCCTTCGGCTCAATCTCCATTTATGGCGACTTGATGGATGAACAAACTGTAGGAAGATCGATCTTGTGGAAGCCTAGATAGGTCCACCAGGATCTTCTTCGCCGTTATCTTCATAGTATCAATCCATCAGGTTGTTGGTCTTCCTCTTCGCCTTGTTCCTTCTATTCTTCTGACCTTGAGGTCATTCTCCAGTGATTTCTCTCTTCGTATGATGTGTCCAAATTAGGCAAGTCGTAGCTTGGTGATCCTTGCTGCGAGTGACATGTCTGGCTTGATTTGTTCCAAAATTGTTCTTCTTGCCATCCATGGTGTTGATAACATCTTTCTCCAGCACAATATTTCGAAGGCGTCAATTCTTCTTCTGTCTTATTTTTTTATGGTCCAGGTTTCACATCCATATGTTACTACAGAAAAGATCAGACTATGCACGAGCCGTGTCTTTGTCCCAGTGAAATGTTCCTCGATTTGAAGACCTTGTCCAGTGACTTCATTGTGGATTTGCCCACAGCTATTCTCCTATTGACTCCCGGTGTTGTCGCTGCATCTTGAGTGATAATTGATCCGAGTAGATCGAAGTCATTTACAACTTCCAGTTCTTCACCGTCTATCTCAAATATGTCCCGGTCATACCTGCCAGTAGTCAATATCTTTGTCTTCTTTGTGTTGAGTAGCAGTCCGATGTTTGAACTTTCCATCTTCACACTCCGTAATAAGTCCTTCATTAAATCTACACTTTGTGTTATCAATGTTGTTATCGTCTGCGTTTTTAAGACTGTTGATGACTCTTCCAGCAATTTTGATTCCTTCTTCTTTTTCCGGAAGTCCAGCCTTCCCGAAAATAGCTTCTGCATATAAATTGAAGAGAAATGGTGACAGGATGCAGCCTTGTCTGACGCCTCGCTCTACTTTGAATCGTGCCGTGTTCCATTCAGACTGTTTCTTCTTGGTCGATGTAAAGATGCCCATTATTTGGACAGCATGACTCTAATAAAATGTATCAGTATTTTATTCAATGGTTCTGTTGATTTTTGCAAAGTTTGTTAAAATGACAGTGAATAGGGATGAGTGGACCTGTGGAACTAGTTCCTCTGGGAACTGTTCCTGAACTTGAACCTGAACTCGAACCGCATAGAAATCAATGGTGACCCGAACTTTGGTGCTGGAAAATCTCCCTCTCTTTCTCTCTCTATATACTGGTATCTCTCTTTCTCTCTTTATATCTCTCTCTTTCTCTCTCTCTATATATATATCTCTCTCTTTCTCTCTCTCTCTATATATATCTTTCTCTATCTTTCGCTCTCTTTATCTCTCTCTGTCTATATATATAATTCTCTCTATATATATATACCTCTCTCTTTCTCTCTCTCTCTCTATATATATATCTTTCTCTATCTTTCGCTCTCTTTATCTCTCTCTGTCTATATATATCATTCTCTCTCTATATATATATATATATACCTCTCTCTTTATCTCTCTCTCTCTATATATATCTTTCTCTCTCTATATATATATACAGTATATAGAAAATGAATTTGTGTGATCACAGTACCATGCAATTAAAGGGAACCTGTCAGGTCCCCCATGCCCTCCAATCCAGCAGTATTCACCTATGTATGAGTAAACTCCCTTCCTAACCAGCCACGTAAAATGTTATTCAGTTAAATAAATGTTTTTCAGTCATGAAAATACAGAAAAATCTTTAAATGAGAAGGTGTGTCCAAACTTTTGGTCTGTACTGTATATATATCTCTTTCTCTCTCTCTCTCTCTCTCTCTATATATATATCTCTCTCTTTCTCTCTCTATATATATATATCTTTCTCTATATATCTCTCTTTCTCTCTCTATCCCTTTATCTCTATATATACGTTTCTCAATCTCTCTCTCTTTCTCTCTCTATATACCTCTCTCTTTCTCTCTCTCTCTATATATATATCTCTTTCTCTCTCTCTCTATATATATCTCTTTCTCTCTCTCTATATATATATATATCTCTTTCTCTCTCTATATATATATATATATCTTTCTCTCTCTCTCTATATATATATATATCTTTCTCTCTCTCTATATATATCTCTCTTTCTCTCTCTCTTTCTCTATATATATATCTCTTTCTCTCTCTCTATATATATATATATCTTTCTCTCTCTATATATATATATATCTCTCTTTCTCTCTCTCTCTATATATATATCTCTTTCTCTCTCTCTATATATATATATATATCTTTCTCTCTCTCTATATATATATATCTCTTTCTCTCTCTCTCTCTATATATATATATATATCTTTCTCTCTCTATATATATACAGTGCCTACAAGTAGTATTCAACCCCCTGCAGATTTAGCTGGTTTGATAAGATGCAAATAAGTTAGAGCCTTCAAACTGCAAACGAGAGTAGGATTTATGAACAGAAGCATAAATCTTACAAACCAAAAAGTTATGTTGCTCAGTTGAATTTTATTAAATTTTAAACATAAAAGTGTGGGTCAATTATTATTCAACCCCTATGTTTAATATTTTGTGGAATAACCCTTGTTTGCAATTACAGCTAATAATCGTCTTTTATAAGACCTGATCAGGCCGGCACAGGTCTGTGGAGTTATCTTGGCCCACTCCTCCATGCAGATCTTCTCCAAGTTATCTAGGTTCTTTGGGTGTCTCATGTGGACTTTATTCTTGAGCTCCTTCCACAAGTTTTCAATTGGGTTAAGGTCAGGAGACTGACTAGGCCACTCCAACATCTTGACTTTTTCCCTCTTGAACCAGGCCTTGGTTTTCTTGGCTGTGTGCTTTGGGTCGTTGTCTTGTTGGAAGATTAAATTACGACCCATCTTAAGATCCTTGATGGAGGAGCGGAGGTTCTTGGCCAAAATCTCCAGGTAGGCCGTGCTATCCATCTTCCCATGGATGCGGAGCAGATGGCCAGGCCCCTTGGCAGAGAAACAGCCCCACAGCATGATGCTGCCACCACCATGCTTGACTGTAGGGATGGTATTCTTGGGGTCGTATGCAGTGCCATCCAGTCTCCAAACGTCATGTGTGTGGTTGGCACCAAAGATCTCGATCTTGGTCTCATCAGACCATAGAACCTTGAACCAGTCTGTCTCAGAGTCCTCCAAGTGATCATGAGCAAACTGTAGACGAGCCTTGACATGACGCTTTGAAAGTAAAGGTACCTTACGGGCTCGTCTGGAACGGAGACCATTGCGGTGTAGTACGTTACTTATGGTATTGACTGAAACCAATGTCCCCACTGCCATGAGATCTTCCCGGAGCTCCTTCCTTGTTGTCCTTGGGTTAGCCTTGACTCTTCGGACAAGCCTGGCCTCGGCACGGGAGGACACTTTCAAAGGCTGTCCAGGCCGTGGAAGGCTAACAGTAGTTCCATAAGCCTTCCACTTACGGATGATGCTCCCAACAGTGGAGACAGGTAGGCCCAACTCCTTGGAAAGGGTTTTGTACCCCTTGCCAGCCTTGTGACCCTCCACGATCTTGTCTCTGATGGCCTTGGAATGCTCCTTTGTCTTTCCCATGTTGACCATGTCTGAGTGCTGTTCACAAGTTTGGGGAGGGTCTTAAATAGTCAGAAAAGGCTGGCAAAAGAGATCTTTAATCCACACATGTGAAGCTCATTATTCTTGGTGCCTGAACTACTTCTTAATACTTTAGGGGGACCAAACAGAATTCTTGTGGTTTGAGGGGTTGAATAATAAATGACACTCTGAATTAACTTTTAACGTTTTAAAAAAAAAAAAAAAAAAAAAAAAAAATTTGCTGCAGTGCATTTCCCGGCTTCCAGGCTGATCTACAGTACAAATGTCACAATGCCAAGTTAATTCCGCATGTGTCAACCAGCTAAATCTGCAGGGGGTTGAATACTACTTGTAGGCACTGTATATCTTTCTCTCTCTCTATATATATATCTCTCTTTCTCTCTCTCTCTATATATATATATATCTTTCTCTCTCTATATATATATCTCTCTTTCTCTCTCTCTCTATATATATATATATCTTTCTCTCTCTATATATATATATATATCTTTCTCTCTCTCTATATATATCTCTCTTTCTCTCTCTCTCTCTATATATATATCTTTCTCTATATATCTCTCTTTCTCTCTCTATCCCTTTATCTCTATATATACGTTTCTCAATCTCTCTCTCTTTCTCTCTCTATATACCTCTCTCTTTCTCTCTATATATCTCTCTCGTTCTCTCTCTCTATATTTATATATATATATTTTTCTCTCTCTATCTATCTCTCTTTCTCTCTCTGTATATATATATCTCTTTTTCTCTCTCTCTTTCTCTGTCTATATATACCTCTCTCTTTATCTCTCTCCTTCTCTCTATATATACCTTTCTCTTTCTCTCTATATGTCTCTCTCTATATCTCTCTCTCGTTCTCTCTCTCTCTCTATATATATATATATATATATATATATATCTTTCTCTATATCTCTTTCTCTCTCTATTTATATATCTCTTTTTCTCTCTCTCTTTCTCTGTCTATATATACCTCTCTCTTTATCTCTCTCTCTCTCTATATATATATATATATATATCTTTCTCTGTCTTTCTCTCTCTCTATATCTCTCTCTCTCTCTATATATATATATCTTTCTCTCTGTCTTTCTCTCTCTATATATCTCTCCTTCTCTCTCTCTATATATATATATAAATATATCTTTCTCTCGCTTTATCTCTCTCTCTCCTTCTCTCTCTATATATATCTCTACTTCTCTCTCTCTATATATCTTTCTCTCGCTTTTTCTCTCTCTCTCTTTCTCTCTCTCTATATATCTTTCTCTCTCTATCTCTCTCTTTCTCTCTCTTCCCCGAACTGTAAGACGGACCTCCAGGAGAAGTCTGTGTTCGAAGTTCAGCACCGGACACCAGGTGCCAGGTACGAACCCCGAACTTTAGAGTTTGGATTCGCTCATCTCTAACAATAAACCATTTACATGAATTGTTTCGCATGCATAGTTCAAGCAGCTCATAAACCACGTGTCGGCCATCATTACTTTGACGTTATTGGGTACTGCTTTGGTACTTAGATCTAAATACTACTACTTTTGGTGTGATGGGAAGCAGTGATATCCCATTGAGATGTTCTGCAATGACAATCTCAACCTCACATGATCCTTAGTAATCACCAAACTCCATAAATGATAAAGCAAACTACAAAAAGTAAAAAGAGGGAAGATTGCGTGAGTTGGGCATGACTGCATATCACAAGGCCAGACCTGGCATTTTGCCTTCTGTGGGGTGCAGCTTGGGTTACTAGGGGTAAAATAATTCCAAATATTGCATGTAATGAACTTGATACATAGAAAAGTTGCAGGAATATAAAGGCAAAATATTTTATGCAGGAGCTTTAAAAAAAAAAGTTGAGTACATGTCTGAGTAAGGTCTGATTTCTTGGCTTCATATTAAACACTTCTATACGGGGGATTATCATCCCCTTATTTGCAGATGAGTCATCTGAGACTCAGACAGTGATGTGAAAGGTAGCGTCTCGTCTGACAAAGAGACTTGGGACAAATTTTCTTTATCAACCAAGACGCAAAGAAAGAGGAAGTCGTGTATTGCAAATGGCCCAGAGTATTTTACACCATGGGAATAGGGGAAGAGGAAGCCGCAGCGCGTCCCACTTCTTCATCATCACACGGCTAAGGGATGCCAAACAAAGCAACCCAGTCCAGGCTGCAGTAAGATGCGATCCCCCCACCTCCTCCGTGCTGCCGCTTATCTCCTGTCGACACTCTGTTCAGTAGCGCGACTAGAATACTAGAGCAAACTCTGCACCAGGCACCTCTCCCTCAGGCACAATATACCCAAGAATACTTTATTACAGTAACCCCCTCTGGCTAAGGTCCGCATATGTTACAGGGACCCACATTTTTACTTAGCCTTTTCTCTTCCAACAATGATACCATTTTTCACAAGATCCGATGTGCCAGTCATGAGAAATCTATCATAGAAGCCATATGCAAATCAGAGTAGGGGGCGTGTCTGTTTTCCAGTGCATTGACACGCCCCCAGTGCACTTCCACCATGATTGGCGTTTGGCTTCTACACTATGACTGACACATTGGATTTCTACAAAAAAAAAGGGATCATTTTTATTGGAGAAATAAACAATTATATGGCTATACCACTACTTCCATATGTAAAAAGGTGCTGATAGTGTCGCCTGTCGTCAAGAATGCAGTGCTGTGCGTGCAAGTAAGCCAAGAGATGACAGCAGATTCACTGCCACTGATGAGGTGGAAGCCACCCTGACAGGCCTCACCCATGAGTGACCAGCCGCTTAGCTCGTATGTACGGCACTGCTGTGTATGCATGTAAGCAAGCCGAAAGTAAAAATGCTGCTGCGCCATTGCAGGCCACACTGCCACTCCGAGCCCGAGCAGGAGGTATGACTGTGTTTGTTACAATCAGTGATGTAACTAGAGTCCAATGGGCCCTGGTGCCAAATTTAGACTAAGGCCTCCGCCTACATGTTGGTCAGATGGATGGACCCTTGTAGCATGTTAGATCCTATAAAGACATATGTGTTGCCCCCCATGAAGTAATGTCCCCTGTCCCGGCTGTTTCCCCTGTAATCATTTCCCCTATCCTGGGCCCCCTCCAGTAATAATGGCCCCCATTCTGGCCCCTTCCAGTAATAATGGCCCCCATCCTGGCCCCTTCCAGTAATAATGCCTCCCATCCTGGCCCCTTCCAGCAACAATGTCGACCGTCCTGGCCCGTTCGAGTAACAATGTCCCTCGTCCTGACCCCTTCCAGTAATAATGTCCCCTATCCTGGGCCCCTTCCAGGAATAATGTCCTTCATCCTGGCCCCTTCCATTAATAATAGCCCCCCGTCCTGCCCGTTCCAACAATAATGTCTCCCGTCCTGGCCCATTCCTGTAATAATGGCCCCCGTCCTGGCCCCTTCCAACAATAATGGCCCCCATCCTGGCCCCTTCCATTAATAATGTCCCCCGTCCTAGCCCCTTCCAGTAATAATGTCCCCATCCTGGCCCCTTTCAATAATAATGTCTCCCGTCCTGGCCTCTTCCTGTAATAATGGGCCCCGTCCTGGCCCATTCCTGTAATAATGGCCCCCGTCCTGGCCCCTTCCAACAATAATGGCCCCCGTCCTGGCCCCTTCCATTAATAATGTCCCCCGTCCTAGCCCCTTCCAGTAATAATGTCCCCATCCTGGCCCCTTTCAGTAATAATGTCTCCCGTCCTGACCCCTTTCAGTAATAATGCCACCATCTCGGGCACCTCTGGAATCACTAGTCATGAGAATGAAGGGGCCACAGCCTTGATTCAGTGCTATGTCTCTGCATACTAGTGAATGTGGCCACTCGAATGTGCAGGGAACTGCCCCTGGCACTATTCCCATGAATGGAGTCACGTTGAAGCAGTGGGCCGGAAACACCCCTGTACTGAATCAGCGCAGTGTCCTCATCATTCGCAGGATCTGTGGAGGTACCAGAGGGCAAACCATCAGCAATATTCTAGTGATATTCCATCACTTAGTGAGATGGGAACAACTCTAGATGTGGAAAAGCCACAAGGCACCCAGCAATTATTCCAGGGACGAAATCCTACATAATTCAGCAGGTGATTGAGCATGGCATAATGATTGTATGGATTCATACATAATACAAGTATCAAGTATAGGGCCTATATAATTCTATAGGCAACATGAACATACATGGATAAAAGTATGTGCTCCCTCCGCATTACAACTCCAGCAACTTTTCTGACCTCTCATTCTACATCCATAGACATTAATATGGAGTCGGCCCCTCTGGGGATAGGACAGCTCTCACTCTTATGAGAAGACGTTCTACAAGATTTTGAGGTGTTTGTGGCAATTCTTGTCCCTTCACCCAAAAGAGCATTTGTGAGGTCAGACCCTGATGTTTGGAGAGGCCGGGCTCACAATCTCCGTTCTAGTTCTTCCCAGAGGTGTTGGATGGGGCTGAGGTCCGGGCTTTGTGCGTCCGGCCATGTTCTTCCACACCGAACTCCTTCAAACCGCATCTGTATGGACCTTGTACACTGAAGACAGTCACTAGGGACAAAAAAAGGGCCTTCCCCAAACTGTTCCCATAAAGCTGGAAGCTACTATTGTCCAAAATGTCTTGTGCTGAAGCATTAAAATTTCCCTTCAATGGAACTAAGGGGCCTAGACCAACCCCTGATAACAGCCCACAGCATCATCCTCCTCCACCATCTATACAGTAGGCACGAACCCAGACTTGTCCATCATACGCCAAATAGAGAAGTGTGATCTGTCACTGCACAGAACACATTATATTAGTAAGGAGGAGAACATGTAATACTTACATATTAGTAAGGAGGAGAGCCTGCAATACTTATATATTAATATATTAGTAAGGAGGAGAACCTGTAATACTTATATATTAGTAAGGAGGAGAACATGTAATACTTATATATTAGTAAGGAGGAGAACCTGCAATACTTATATATTAATATATTAGTAAGGAGGAGAAACTGTAATAATTATATATTAATATATTAGTAAGGAGGAGAACCTGTAATACTTATATATTAGTAAGGAACAGAACCTGTAATACTTAAATATTAGTAAGGAGGAGAACCTGTAATACTTATATATTAGTAAGGAGGAGAACCTGTAATACTTATATATTAGTAAGGAAGAGAACCTGTAATACTTATATATTAGTAAGGAGGAGAACCTGTAATACTTATATATTAGTAAGGAGGAGAACCTGTAATACTTATATATTAGTAAGGAGGAGAACCTGTAATACTTATCTATTAGTAAGGAGGAGAACCTGTAATACTTATCTATTAGTAAGGAGGAGAACCTGTAATACTTATATATTAGTAAGGAGGAGAACCTGTAATACTTATATATTAGTAAGGAGGAGAACCTGTAATACTTATATATTAGTAAGGAGGAGAACCTGTAATACTTAAATATTAGTAAGGAGGAGAACCTGTAATACTTATATATTAGTAAGGAGGAGAACCTGTAATACTTATATATTAGTAAGGAGGAGAACCTGCAATACTTATATATTAGTAAGGAGGAGAATCTGTAATACTTATATATTAGTAAGGAGGAGAACCTGTAATACTTATATATTAGTAAGGAGGAGAACCTGTAATACTTATATATTAGTAAGGAGGAGAACCTGTAATATTTATATATTAGTAAGGAGGAGAACCTGTAATACTTATATATTAGTAAGGAGGAGAATATGTAATACTTATATATTAGTAAGAAGGAGGAGAACCTGTAACACTTACAGTATATATTAGAAAGGAGGAGAACCTGTAATACTTATCTATTAGTAAGGAGGAGAATCTGTAATACTTATATATTAGTAAGGAGTAGAATATGTAATACTTATTTATTAGTAAGGAGGAGAACCTGTAATACTTATATATTAGTAAGGAAGAGAACCTGTAATACTTATTTATTAGTAAGGAGGAAAACCTGTAATACTTATATATTAGTAAGGAAGAGAACCTGAAAGATTTATATATTAGTAAGGAGGAGAACCTGAAAGATTTATATATTAGTAAGGAGGAGAACCTGCAATACTTATATATTAGTAAGGAGGAGAACCTGTACTACTTATATATTAGTAAGGAGGAGAACCTGTACTACTTATATATTAGTAAGGAGGAGAATCTGTAATACTTATATATTAGTAAGGAGGAGAATATGTAATACTTATATATTAGTAAGAAGGAGGAGAACCTGTAACACTTACAGTATATATTAGAAAGGAGGAGAACCAGTAATACTTATCTATTAGTAAGGAGGAGAATCTGTAATACTTATATATTAGTAAGGAGTAGAATATGTAATACTTATTTATTAGTAAGGAGGAGAACCTGTAATACTTATATATTAGTAAGGAAGAGAACCTGTAATACTTATTTATTAGTAAGGAGGAAAACCTGTAATACTTATATATTAGTAAGGAGGAGAATCTGTAATACTTATATATTAGTAAGGAGTAGAATATGTAATACTTATTTATTAGTAAGGAGGAGAACCTGTAATACTTATATATTAGTAAGAAGGGGAAGAACCTGTAATACTTATATATTAATAAGAAGAAGGAGCTGTAATACTTATATATTAGTAAGGAAGAGAACCTGTAATACTTATATATTATTAAGGAGGAGGACCTGTAATACTTATTTATTAGTAAGGAGGAGAACCTGTACTACTTATATATTAGTAAGGAGGAGAACCTGTAATACTTATATATTAGTAAGGAGGAGAACATGTAATATATATTAGTAAGGAAGAGAACCTGTAATACTTAAATATTAGTAAGGAGGAGAACCTGTAATACTTATATATTAGTAAGGAGGAGAACCTGAAATATTTATATATTAGTAAGGAGGAGTATCTGCAATACTTATATATTAGTAAGGATGAGAACCTGTAATACTTATATATTAGTAAGAAGGAGGAGAACCTGTAACACTTATATATTAGAAAGGAGGAGAACCTGTAATACTTATATATTAGTAAGGAGGAGAACCTGTAATACTTATATATTAGTAAGGAGGAGAACCTGTAATACTTATATATTAGTGAGACGGAGAACATGTAATACTTATATATTAGTGAGAAGGAGAACCTGTAATACTTATAAATTAGTAAGGAGGAGAACCTGAAATATTTATATATTAGTAAGGATGAGAACCTGTAATACTTATATATTAGTAAGAAGGAGGAGAACCTGTAATACTTATATATTAGAAAGGAGGAGAACCTGTAATACTTATATATTAGTAAGGAGGAGAACCTGTAATACTTATATATTAGTAAGGAGGAGAACCTGTAATACTTATATATTAGTGAGAAGGAGAACATGTAATACTTATATATTAGTGAGAAGGAGAACCTGTAATACTTATAAATTAGTAAGGAGGAGAACCTGAAATATTTATATATTAGTAAGGAGGAGAATCTGCAATACTTATATATTAGTAAGGAGGAGAACCTGTAATACTTATATATTAGTAAGGAGGAGAACCTGCAATACATATATATTAGTAAGGAGGAGAACCTGTACTACTTATATATTAGTAAGGTAGAGAACCTGTAATACTTATATATTAGTAAGGAAGAGAACCTGTAATACTTATATATTATTAAGGAGGAGGACCTGTAATACTTATTTATTAGTAAGGAGGAGAACCTGTACTACTTATATATTAGTAAGGAGGAGAACCTGTAATACTTATATATTAGTAAGGAGGAGAACATGTAATATATATTAGTAAGGAAGAGAACCTGTAATACTTAAATATTAGTAAGGAGGAGAACCTGTAATACTTATATATTAGTAAGGAGGAGAACCTGAAATATTTATATATTAGTAAGGAGGAGTATCTGCAATACTTATATATTAGTAAGGAGGAGAATCTGCAATACTTATATATTAGTAAGGAGGAGAACCTGTAATACTTATATATTAGTAAGGAGGAGAACCTGCAATACATATATATTAGTAAGGAGGAGAACCTGTACTACTTATATATTAGTAAGGTAGAGAACCTGTAATACTTATATATTAGTAAGGAAGAGAACCTGTAATACTTATATATTAGTAAGGAGGAGAACCTGTAATACTTATCTATTAGTAAGGAGGAGAACCTGTAATACTTATATATTAGTAAGGAGGAGAACCTGTAATACTTATCTATTAGTAAGGAGGAGAACCTGTAATACTTATCTATTAGTAAGGAGGAGAACCTGTAATACTTATATATTAGTGAGGAGAACCTGTAATACTTATATATTAGTGAGAAGGAGAACCTGTAATACTTATATATTAGTGAGAAGGAGAACCTGTAATACTTATATATTAGTGAGAAGGAGAACCTGTAATACTTATATATTAGTGAGGAGAACCTGTAATACTTATATATTAGTGAGAAGGAGAACCTGTAATACTTATATATTAGTGAGAAGGAGAACCTGTAATACATGTAATATATTACAAAGTGCCACAAAATCAGGTTCCCAATTCATAAAGTGTTAAAGTACTGATACATTGGCAAAGTCTTTAAGTAAATGTGTGCAATATTCAGCTGTAATTCTCCTTTCCTATAGGGTGAAGCACTAGACCTGTGTCTGTCTGAGCTCATATTATGGACATCTCCTCACAGAATTTCCCTATTTTCTTGTTTACTCTTCCTTTTCAGTGTTTAATTTGAGCATTTCATCGATATAATCTAGTGTAAGCTTTTGTTTTTGCGCGACTTCCTGACCATAGTTTATAAACTCCGAGCGATTCCAGAACTTAATATACAACTCCCCAATTAGACTGTTAATCTGGAACATGAAAACAAGCATTAATTGTAATGAATGAGCCTCCAGCGTGTCCTCTGTACAAGTTCTGCTTCGTAGGTTTCCATCGCAATATGTTGGATGGTTAATGGGGTTCAGCAGATCTTAAAGGGGTTGTCTGGGATTTTCCAAAAGCTGGAATAACTATGGTCAGAAGTAAATAGTGTATGGAGGCAGGACTGCATAGCTCTGTACACTGTGTAATGGCCGTTCTTGGGTACTGCAGCTCATTCACTTCAATGGGCATTGATCTTCAGTACCTGAGGACAGTTGACGCGCCCCCGGGGCAATGGGGTACTCGGCAGCCGGGCCTATGGATGCTGGGGGGGATATGTCACAGTGGCTGGCCCGGTCCGTGGCCCAGGGTGGTCAACCAAAAAGGGGATTGTAACTTGGATAGAGATAAAAATAAAGTAAATAGTTTGTGACGCCACTTGTGGTACCTGATAAGGTTTACCAGCGCTGCTGCAGACCTCGGGGGGGTGATGAGATGGCAGCTGAGGTGTTTCTGCTCCCCACAGGTGGAGCGGGCCCCCGGGGCAGTGTGGAGTTTGGTGGTGGGTGGTGATGCTGGGGCTTGTAGTGCAGGCGGGATGGCACAGCAGGAGTAACTGACAGAGACAGGGGATTCGCTTCAATACTTTTACTGGTGCTGATGTCAGGTACGGTCCAGGGTACTCGGTAGGAAGGGTGCACTTCAGGACTTCTCCCCAGTGAGCGGGTATAAGGCCTCCTGGTCCGCGTCTGCCTCTCTGTATGCTCCT
Organism: Phyllobates terribilis; assembly: GCF_046119375.1. Taxonomy (NCBI): domain Eukaryota; kingdom Metazoa; phylum Chordata; class Amphibia; order Anura; family Dendrobatidae; genus Phyllobates; species Phyllobates terribilis. The sequence goes on along the minus strand of NW_027362763.1, from coordinate 62,598,196 downwards.
GGCCAGCCTGCAACTGGCCCTAGCTTATGTGTCGTGCTGTTCCTTCACCTGTCGCTTGGTAGTGGGACCTTCTGCTGGCAACCACTATCCCTGGTCGCCGGGGCCTTCGTGGTTCCTGGTACTGTAATGGGTCTAGCTTCAGGTCTGCCAGGGACTTGTAGTCCTCCTGGTATGCCGGTGATCCCTGCTGGGCATAAAGGACCCTGTAGGCGTGGACCCGGTGTCCGGTTTGTATATTCGGGGGTGAGCCTATGATGCTCCTCTGCCCCCTCAACTCCTCTCTCCTCTCCTCCTTGCCGTCGGCCACACTCGGGGCCCTCAGAACTCAACAGCAGACGTGCTGCGTCTTCGCTACTCTCAGCGTCAGCACGCTCTCAGACTCTCTGACTCTGTCTGACTGACTAACTGAACTGCCTGGCTCCACCCTCCATATATATATCCCTAACAGGGCTCCCTCTGGTGGTATTAGGTGGAAGGGTGGAGGTGTTTGTATGTAATGAGGGCCTCTTGTGGAGAAGTCCATCCATGCACCCTGGGTCCTGTGGTACCTGTGAACAGCAGGGTGCCACATTCCCCCCTAGTACAATTCAGTAGTCCCGGACTGAAGCATTTTGTAAAAAGTTATAAATTGGGATAAAACTAGACTTGACATTCGCCAATTGTTTAGGCTGCCCTGGTGAGGTGGATCCTCTAAGCCTAATGTCCGGGTGAGCACACAGACCTGGGACGTTGGTCCGGCAAACAAGGAGACACTAGGAAAGGGAGGAGTTGGCACATTCAGTGAACAGAACGACGAAGTTTACTCCAATAGGTATTGAAGCAAGTTAAACACTGTGTGCGTAGAAGGAGGAATACACCAAACGAAAGTCTTGAGTCTCAATCCTAAGACACACATTTGTGTCCTAATGAACCTCAAGTATGATTAAGGAGATGACGTCACTGAGCCACGCCGGGCAACCTGTAAAGATCAACGTGGAGCAGAACAGAGGGCAGTGGATTGGGGTGAAGGAAGCAGAGGCCGGGCTTTTGGTTACCCGGCCTGATGAGATGTCACATATGCAACACAAGGCAACGATGACATCATGCCAGGCCAAACAAAAAAGGAGCAGAGGATACTGTCAGATAAGAGGTCATTCAAAGGGCTACCATCCAGCTGCCACAGATTACTGACCAGGGTGATGGACTGGGTCATTTGATTTGAGTCCCACCAACTCTTCTATATCCATTTCTAGTACTCAAGTACTTAGATGCGTGGCTGTAGACTTGCCAACAATCTAATATGGATTGGGGGTGTCTTGACTTTCCCAAATGCAGAAGTCTAAAAAACAAATACATGGATTGGTCATGTTGAATTTCAATATGCCTGGTCCATTTTTCATGCTTTTTCAATAAAAATGCATGCACCCAATGAAGTATTTATATAGAAGTCAGAAAGAATAATAGCTGACAGCTATGTAGTAGGTATGGGCAGCTTCAGTTTAGCTGGTGGTCTAATAATATATCGGGGGTCTAAAGCAAGTGGCTTCCAGCAGTACATACATGTATCTGATCTTGAATGACTCCAATCCTCAGCAGATTATATAGATAATGATATATATCAGTTCATAGAGCCACGGCCCCCCACACTCATAATCTGCCTATTGTAAATCTGCTTACTGTATGTCTGCAGCCAGGCGGTCGCTTTGCTCTGTCTGACCGAGTCCTGTCAAAGCAAGACGTATAGTTTTTGAAGATCACACGTACCGCAAATGTATGTGTCACCATGACGTACTGTACGGGGTAAGCACACAAAAGATTCCTGCAAACTCAAGTAAATGCGGAATTAATTACAATGTTCTGGACGACTGCAGACGTTACTTCTTCTAAACCAATTATGGTTTGGTTAGAAACCTATAAAGTAATTCAGTCTTGAGTGCATGGCTCTAAGAATGCGCCCCCGCTGTTGGGTAAGGGAATGTATGAGGCTTTGGGTTCCCATGTTGGTAGCCCTTGTTCTACCATGACAGTAGGCATGGATTACTGTACCTGACACTTGGCACCAGGTAGACCCACCCAAGTTACCTACGGTAAGCAATGAGCATGCTTAAAGGGGTGTTCAAGTGCTACGACACAAGTAGTATATCCATAAATGTCTGCTAGTGGTAGGTCCCACCTCTGTGATCTGTTCGTATCTCATACCACCGTGAATGAAGAGGTGACTGCACACAAATTTGCAAATAGTTTAAATCAGGTTTTTATTATCATTTTTTTTTATTTTATTTGTGGTAGGGTTTTTTAATTTAAGCTATTAAAAATAATAAATACTAAGTTTTTTTCATAGCCATACACAAGATACCCTTACATTTCCGGTTTACTGCAGCTCACTTGTTAGCTTTGCTGTGTAGACTTCGCCAGATGTACACAAGATCCCCTGAAATGTACTGTTTTCTGCAGTTTACTTGTTAGCTTCGCAGTGTAGACTTGACCAGAGGTAAACGAGATACCCTGACATTTCCTGTTTCCTGCAGCTCAATTGTTAGCTTTGCTTTGTAGCCTAGGCTGAAGGTGCACAACATACCCAGACGTTTCATTTTTTGTGCAAATCACTTGTTAGCTTTGCAGTGTAGACTTGGCCAGATGTACACAACATACATTGACATTTACTGTTTTCTACAGTTTACTTGTTAGATTTGCAGTGTAGACTTGGCCAGAGATACATAAGACACCCTGACATTTCCTGCTTTCTGCAGCTCCCTTGCTAGCTTTGCTTGGTAGGCTGGGCCAGAGGTGCACAAGATACCCAGACATTTAATTTTTTTGTGCAAATCACTTGTTTGCTTTGCTGTGTAGACTTAGCCAGAGATACATAAGATACCCTGTTTTCTGCAGCTCGCTTGTTAGCTTTGCTTTGTCAAATGAGCCCGAGGTAAACAAAATCCCTTGACATTTCCCGTTTACTGCTGCTTACTTGTTAGCTTTGCCGTGTAGACTTTAGCAGTGATACATACAATACCCTGATATTGCCTGTTTTCTACAGTTCACTTGTTAGCTTTGCTTTGTAGACTGGGCCAGAGGTGCACAATATACCCTGATATTTCCTTTTTTTATTGCAAATCACTTGTTTGCTTTCTGTGTAGACTTGACCAGAGATACATAAGATACCCAGACATGTCCAGTTTTCAGTAGTACACTTGTTAGCTTTGCTTTGTCAACTGAGCCCCAAGTAAACAAGATACCCTGACATTTCCGGTTTACTGCTTCTTTCTTGTTAGCTTTGCTTTGTAGACTGAGCCAGAGGTGCACTACATACCTTGACATTTCGGGTTTACTGCTCCTTTCTTGTTAGCTTTGCTTTGTAGACTGAGCCAGAGGTGCACTACATACCTTGACATTTCGGGTTTACTGCTCCTTTCTTGTTAGCTTTGCTTTGTAGACTGAGCCAGAGGTGCACTACATACCTTGACATTTCGGGTTTACTGCTTCTTTCTTGTTAGCTTTGCTTTGTAGACTGAGCCAGAGGTGCACTACATACCCTGGCATTTCATTTTTAGTGCAGATCATTTGTTTGCTTTGCTGTGTAGACTGAGTCAGAGGTGCACTACATACCCTGACATTTCCGGTTTACTGCTTCTTCCTTGTTAGCTTTGCTTTGTAGACTGAGCCAGAGGTGCACTACATACCCTGACATTTCCGGTTTACTGCTTCTTCCTTGCTAGCTTTGCTTTGTAGACTGAGCCAGAGGTGCACTACATACCCTGACATTTCATTTTTAGTGCAGATCATTTGTTTGCTTTGCTGTGTAGACTGGGGCAGGATCAGCAGAGTTGGGAATTTAATAAAAAATGACTCATTGAACGCTATCGTTCTGCTAGATGCGTTGGTATAAAATGTTATGAATGAATCTTGGCACCAGAGGTAGGTCAATCACAATTTTTCTAGTCTGTATGATGACTGTATAATCCTCAATCCGTCTCAGCCCACCTGACCTGATTGAAAGCCAATGTTTCTCCTCCCTGCTTTTGCAAACATCACACACTGCTCAGTACAAGCGTCAACTGGCAGCCAGGCGGGGTGAGAGATGACACTTGGAATAATGCCTGTATTATGCATTTTGATACAGATTTTCAAAGTAAGTACACCAGTCTCATCAGGTCTGGGAGATCTATTCACTAATGTATACTATATTTGTAGGACAAAATCTGATGACCGATCGGATTTGACCCCTGCCCAATATAGGAGATACTAATACGTCCTACGTCGGGTGTGGGTTTGTGGAGCAGGATTCAGAGCTGTGCTATATAGCCACCATCTGCCTCTAACAGCTAATGGGGTTAGTTTCGATCATTGCTATTTAACCATATAAATGCTGCTGTCAATCTCTGACAGGAAGTAGCCTCAACCAGGTGGGGTCTCCGTTCAGATATTCATGAGCCCCCCACCTTGTCATCATTGGCCCCGATCGCCATCTTTATGATCCTATGAAGCCCAACCACAGACTTGGCTTCGTAGAAGACTGTGATTTTTTTTTTAAGTATTACAGCATATACTTGTAATACAAGTGAATGCAGCAAAAAAGTATAAAAAAAAAAGTTTTAAAAAATGTGAAAAAAGACAAGAAGTTTGGATTACTCTTCTTTTCCCAATTAAAAAATAAAGAAACAAAAAATAAATAAATAAACATATTTGATGTTGCCATGTCTCCAAGAGGATGATCTATCAAAATCTAAAAAATATTTAACCCGTAAATAAAAAAAAATTATATTGACAAAATTGCTGTTTTTTACTAATCACACCTCCCATCAAAAATGCAAATAAAAACAATCAGAATATTTTATATGTACCCTAAAATGGTATTGCTGGAAACTACAGCTCACAAGACAAAAAAATTAGCCCTCATACAGAATTATGGGACAAAAAAAAAAAGTTACAGATCTCAGAAACCAAATTTTTTTTTACGTTTTTTTTTTTTATATTACTTGAAAACAATTTATACAAGTTTGGTCTCGCCGTAAGCGTGCTGACCTGGAGGATCATATTGCCATGTCAATTTTACCATACAATGAGCGCCATAAAAAAAACAAAAAAAAAAAACAATGGGGAAATTAATTTTTTTATTCACCATTTCACCGGCAAAATTAATGGTATCAATAGGAACTACAACTCATCCTGCCAAAAAAACAAGCCCTCATAAGGCTACGTTGATTGAAAAAAAAAAAAAAAAAAAAAAAAGATTATAACTTTTGGAAAAAAAGGACGAAAACAAAACAAAAATCCTCCACCGAAAGGGATTAAAGGAGTTTATTTTTACTATTTTTGGACAATTCCTATTTGGTAGAAGAATCCATTGCCAATAGACAGATTAGAAAGTGTCCTTTTGCAGGGACCTCCAGCGATCAGCTGGAATCTGGAAGGAAACCAAGTGTTTCATTTCCCTGCAGCGCCACCACAGGGTAAATGAGGTACTACACTGTGTTAATTCACATCAATATAATGAAGGACAGGAAAGGTCCTCCAGAGTGAGAAACAATTTTTCCATTCTGGTTAAGAGATGAGGATGAGTTTTATAGACTCATAATTAACTTTTTAGGTATTTAATTGATGATGATGATGATCATGGAGTGGGGGCCTCAATTCATGTTTTTCTATAGGGCGTTAATCCATAGACATAGACTTTAGATTCTGTGGTCGTAGAAAACCACAATGTCGAAGCCTTCACAATACATTTAGGAACGGAAATTGCGCAAGTGGTGAACCTGACGAGATGTCTCATCTGACACGCGACATTCCTCAGGATGGACGACTGTGAGGTCTCCTTATGGGGGTGCAGTCTCCTTATGGGGGTGCAGTCTCCTTATGGGGGTGCAGTCTCCTTATGGGGGTGCAGTCTCGCTTTGTTTACCTGTTTAGAAGATCTCTTTATCTACGGAAATAATGAAAGGAGGAATGTGCAGATAATGGGTCTTTTCTGCCTTCAATTTGTTTCATTTGTTGGCAGGGAGATCAGACATGATAAAGGAATGAGGGATTTGTAGTCACAGCAATGCGCTTCCCGTTTTATCATTTGGAGGTGACTTGTTATTTTTTTTTCATAGAGAACACATCCAAGAGGGGATTAAGATCTAATGCAAAGTATAATAGCAGACATTTAGGAATATGCAGCATGGAGAACATGTGGCGTAGCTCCGGGCTATTTCTGTATACTCTCCAGGCTTATAGGAAAAGCATTTAAAGAGCAGCTCCGGGACTGCATGAAAATCCCCCAACCGGCTCAGGTCCATATAATTGTCCTCACGGTATTATAATAGTGTTGTTGTACTAATATTCCACTTAAAGGAATTTTCCATGCCTAAAATATTAATGAGCCATCCTAAGTATAGGTCTTCAATATCAGTCCAGCACGGCTCCGACATCCCGACAGCCCCTCTGATCAGCTGAGACATTGAGCACGGCCATTGGGAGTACACATTACACAAAGCCAAGACAGCGGAGCTTCATACTCTTAGTAATTGCCATTGTCAGCCGTTCAGCTCAGCTCCCATTCACTTAAATTATAATCAGAGATGCAGTACCCAAGGATGACCACTACACCGTGTACGGAGCTGTGGTTTTCCATCCCTGTACACCGATAAATTTTAGCAGCTGTAGGACTTGGTAATGGTTGTTGAGTGAGGTGTTGGACTCCCCCCGATTTGACATTAATGATCTACACATGCCAATGTTATATGTCCAGGAACTATCCTAAACAACTAAAAAAATTGAATGGCAAGTTACAGTGTCCTGCCAGAACAATAGGTGCTGGATCTTTCATGCATTGCTAATGCTACAATCCCATGGTTTGCCCTCAAGGAACTAAAAGCCTACCTGCTCTCTAATATGTTTTTATGGAGTTTGTGTTTCTGTTCTTGCTCTTATCCTCAGTTCCTGTGAGGAGACAAATATATGCCTCTGTAGCACCCTGAGGATTCGGCTGCTACAGGGGTATTGCACCTCAACCCAGAGGTGTGATATTCCACTCCCGGGCAAGGATGGAGAGTGGAACTGAGCTCGGTAGGCTGCATGCACTACACACATCCCATTTCCGGGGAACAGGCCGACGGTACTCCCACTTAGAAATGTGCAGGTACGACCGAGTCTGTTCCTGGCTGGAGTGGGAGGGGGGTGGTACATCCCATGTAGTGTAGGGGCAGATAGGGGGAGCAGCCTGGGTAAAGATAGGAGCTCATTGGGTGCTGGTCACCTGAGCTCACACATAGAGGGTGTATATAAGGTGGGCACCAACTAAGATCAGGGTCAGATGCAGAGAACAAGACAGCTGCAGAGGAGCAGACAGCAAGACAGCTGCAGAGGAGCAGACAGCAAGCAGAGAGGAAGTCAGCCTGCAGCAAGAGAGAGACCCTGAGTGAGAGAGGAGCAGAGAAGGAGTACCCAGAGGGGAAAACAGAGAGGACCCAAGAACCCAAATTAAAGCACTGGGTGAGGAGTCGGCACAGGGTACCGGATCCCAAGCTGGTGGGGGCAGAAAACACACCCTAGCCAGAGACCGGAGACCGTGGGCAGCGTCTGCCACGGTCACCCATCACATCCACCCCGAAGGCACACCACATGAAGGGTCAGGGAACCCAGGGCCAAGGGTGTCCCAACAGAAGGCCCGAGGGAGCTGGACCTAGGTGGATTACTGGTGGGGACGGCCAGAGAACGGGACAGAAAGAGAGCTCAGGGCCACGCTCCGGACTTGTTTGGGGGTTGGCTGGATCCAGGACCTGGTGGACGCAGCACGGCTCGGGTGGTCACTAGCAGCTGGAGTGACCAGTACAACATCTGCAGTAAGTAAACACCCTTAACTGCACAACCCGACTCTGTCTTCACTGCCGTCTGCACTACACCACCACAACCCCCATCCTCTGCACCTGTCCCCCCTGAGGCTATACCCCTCCCGTTGGGGGTTATCCCACCAAGCTGCGCACCCACCATCAGCCTCAGCGGACCCTGCTGCAGCGGCGGCCACAGTGACCGCATCACAACGGGTGGCGTAGTCGACACAAAAGAACTCTTAATAACATCTGTAGGACTGCCACATAACACTGAGCTTGACGCCCTGGGCACGGGCCGGGTCACAGCCGCTCGGAGACTACAACCCCCCATCTGATCCGGTGCCGGATATTCCCCCTAAAAGAATATGGCCCAGGGGGCGCGTCAACTTTGGCGTAGTCGGCAGGATTACGTGCCCGCAACACCCGGGTACTGCGTGCCTGAAGAAAAGTGCAAGTTTACCTCAGAAAGAAGTCTCCCGCCGGTTCCGGAGGGTCCACGCCATCGGACTCCATCACCAGTCGTTTCCCGCCGATTGTCCGCCATTTCCAACTTGTTCCCGCCATCTGCAGAGTTTCCCGCCACTGGGCGACGCTTCCCGCCAAAACCGCAGATTTCCCGCCTTGGAAGAGCAGCGGACGCCATTATGGGCGTGCCAAAGGAGGGCAAGAGGCCACCTCCCATCGTGGGCCAGGACAGAAAATGGCGCCAAAAGTGGAAACCGCCCCCACCAACAGAGACTGTGATGCTGGAGGTGTCTGTCAGCGTGAAAGAACTACCCCTGGAGCTGACAGTCACCAAGTGGCCCCGGGACCGCCCTCGAAGTGGGAGGAGACGAAAGGAGAGAACAAAGATGGGTGCCGCCTGGAGCAGTCTGGAGCGAGCGCACCCGGAGACAAGAGGTCTGGAGAGGGGTAGCAAAGAAGCTCACCCGGAGATGTCCAGAGAGCAGAGCAGCACCGGCCCGCTGGCCAGGAGCCTGCTGGAAGAAGAGCAGAGCAGCACCGACCCGTTGGTCAGGAGCCTGCTGGACACCACGACCCCACTAGGCCTAGTGGAGGTCCTAGCACAGCTCCCCCGAGACCGGGAGTGTGCGCAGACCGCTCTGGAGGGCCTCGCACGGAGGATGGCCCGGGTGCAGCGAGAGACGTTGGCGCAGTGGAGCCGAGAGATGGCCCAGCAGACCGAGACCCGTCAGCAGAGCACGCCACCCGAGAAGAGGAGACAGACCGCCTCTGAGGATGGCGCAGGAGGACTGAAGGCCGGAGACGGCGCCGAGAAGGGAGCCGAACGAGTGGAGGCAGGTAAAGGGGACGTCTATACCCCAAACCGGGAAACCGCGTACCTGCCCCAGCTCCCCGTCGCAGAGCCCGAAGTCTATCCTGCCGTGCCCGTCGCTGCAACGTCACCGCCGCAGACTAGGCCTCAAACGGGAGCCGCGACCCCTGTGACGTCACACGCCTCGACCCCGAGCGTGACCAAGCAGGAAGTACCACCAGCCTGGTCGCAAGGCCTAGTACCCCCGGGCGCCGCAATACCAACAGCGCCCCCTACCTCCGCGGAGCCCCCGGCCTGGTCGCAGGGCCAAGTAGCCCAGGGCGCCGCCGTCCTTACGGTGCCCTTCACCTTCCAGATACCCCAGGCCTGGCCGCAAGGCCCGGGCAACCCGGGCGCTAACACCACCGCGCCCATAAAACCAAGAGTGCCGCATCTGGGAGAAGATCTGTTTGCCCAACATACGTGCCCGGATGGGCAGCCCTTTATTTGGCCACCGGAGTTTCACCATCCCCGACTCCGGAAAGAGAGACCCCTAGATGCACCCCTGATCCCGGCTCCAAAGCCCGTAAAGAGGATCTCGCCCCCGCTAGAAGAGACCCAGTTTGAGTGGGACCCCACCGGAGAAGACCTCATGGGGTTCACTCAGGAAACTAGGGCAGCTGCAGCAGAGCGTGCGGAGTGCTGCCGCCAACAGCTCGAGGAGTTTGCGAGGGAGCGGAGAGAGAGGCGGGTCCGGGAACAACAGGCCCAAATAAGGAGCGCCGAGCAAAAGAGCCGGACCAGGAGGGACCCCCGTGCAGCGCACAGTCCCCGTACCACCGGGACTGTAATCAAGTTTAACCAGCAGCACGGGTGGGGCTTCATCAGAGACAACAACACCCCCGGCGACGTCTTTGTCACGCGCAGAGACGTGGAGTCCCATCTGCCGGAGGGGCACAGAGGTCGTGACCTCTACATCGGAGATGAGGTCACCTTTACCCGGCACAAGTGTGCCAAGGGACCTTATGCCCTCCACGTACACCGCCTGACGGAGGAGGAGTTGCGGTGCGAGGAGGAGGAGCAAGAGGACCCGGACGGGTCTGAAGTAACAACCAGCTATAAGCAAAGAGCAGGAGGAAGACGCCGTTGAGTGCGGCAGAGCAAGTGATGTAAATAGTTACCCGACCGGGTACCAAAGAAACTGTTGATACATATATATATAGTCCCCGTTGGGACCAGTGAGTGTGAACTGTTTACCCGTATTTCCCTTAAATCCCACTGACCGAGGACTGAGAGCGGTCATTCCTCCCTAATACCTGGCCGAGGACTGAGAGCGGCCATACCCCTTGTAAATAGTTGCGCGTCCTAAAGCGCCCCCTACCGGTTTTATAGGAAAACCAGTTTTTCTAAGAGACTGTCGTACTTTTCCCGGACACACGTTGCACAGTGTCCGGAGGAGGAACCTGAAACAAGAGACGACGAGAATGTTTATATGAAAAGTTTTATATATATAATGTTTTATATGTTTTATTATGTTTATATGAAAAAAAAAAAAATTTTGTATGTTTTGGTGTTTTTGTCTTTACAGCCCGAGGACGTGCTGTGGTTTACCAGGGGGGAATGTAGCACCCTGAGGATTCGGCTGCTACAGGGGTATTGCACCTCAACCCAGAGGTGTGATATTCCACTCCCGGGCAAGGATGGAGAGTGGAACTGAGCTCGGTAGGCTGCATGCACTACACACATCCCATTTCCGGGGAACAGGCCGACGGTACTCCCACTTAGAAATGTGCAGGTACGACCGAGTCTGTTCCTGGCTGGAGTGGGAGGGGGGTGGTACATCCCATGCAGTGTAGGGGCAGATAGGGGGAGCAGCCTGGGTAAAGATAGGAGCTCATTGGGTGCTGGTCACCTGAGCTCACACATAGAGGGTGTATATAAGGTGGGCACCAACTAAGATCAGGGTCAGATGCAGAGAACAAGACAGCTGCAGAGGAGCAGACAGCAAGACAGCTGCAGAGGAGCAGACAGCAAGCAGAGAGGAAGTCAGCCTGCAGCAAGAGAGAGACCCTGAGTGAGAGAGGAGCAGAGAAGGAGTACCCAGAGGGGAAAACAGAGAGGACCCAAGAACCCAAATTAAAGCACTGGGTGAGGAGTCGGCACAGGGTACCGGATCCCAAGCTGGTGGGGGCAGAAAACACACCCTAGCCAGAGACCGGAGACCGTGGGCAGCGTCTGCCACGGTCACCCATCACATCCACCCCGAAGGCACACCACATGAAGGGTCAGGGAACCCAGGGCCAAGGGTGTCCCAACAGAAGGCCCGAGGGAGCTGGACCTAGGTGGATTACTGGTGGAGACGGCCAGAGAACGGGACAGAAAGAGAGCTCAGGGCCACGCTCCGGACTTGTTTGGGGGTTGGCTGGATCCAGGACCTGGTGGACGCAGCACGGCTCGGGTGGTCACTAGCAGCTGGAGTGACCAGTACAACATCTGCAGTAAGTAAACACCCTTAACTGCAGTACCCGACTCTGTCTTCACTGCCGTCTGCACTACACCACCACAACCCCCATCCTCTGCACCTGTCCCCCCTGAGGCTATACCCCTCCCGTTGGGGGTTATCCCACCAAGCTGCGCACCCACCATCAGCCTCAGCGGACCCTGCTGCAGCGGCGGCCACAGTGACCGCATCACAACGGGTGGCGTAGTCGACACAAAAGAACTCTTAATAACATCTGTAGGACTGCCACATAACACTGAGCTTGACGCCCTGGGCACGGGCCGGGTCACAGCCGCTCGGAGACTACAACCCCCCATCTGATCCGGTGCCGGATATTCCCCCTAAAAGAATATGGCCCAGGGGGCGCGTCACCTCTACTTCTTATAGAGAGACAAAGACCCGCTCACAGTTCCTGTAGAGAGACAAAGAACCTCCCCCACTTTCTGTAGACGGACAAAGACCAGACCACATTTCCTGTAAATATAGACAGAGACTCGCCCCTATGTTCTGCAGAGAGACAAAGCCCTGCCCCCACTTCATGTAGGACAAAAAAACACCTACATTTTCTTTAGAGAGACTAAGATCTTCCCTCAATTCCCATAAAGAGAGACAAAGACCCATCCCCACTTCCTGTAGAGAAACACAAAGACCTGCCCCCACTTCCTGTAGTCAAAGACCTTCCCCCACTTCCTGTAGAAGGACAATGACATGCCCACGCTTCCTGTAGAGAAAGACAGATACCTGCCCCCACTTCCTGTAGCGAAAGACAAAGACCCAGCCCCATTTCCTGTAGAAGGACAATGACATGCCCACACTTCCTGTATAGACAGATACCTGCCCCCACTTCCTGTAGCGAAAGACAAAGACCCACCCCACTTCCTGTATAGAGAGACAAAGACCTATCCCACTTAATGTAGAGAGAGACAAATACCCACCCCCATTAACTGTATAGAGAGACAAATACCCGCCCCACTTTCTGTAGAGAGAGACAAAGACTCACCCCCACTTCCTGTAGAAAGACAAAGACCCGCCCCAACTTCCTGTAAAGAGAGACAAAGATCCGCCCCCACTTCCTGTAGAGAGAAACAAAGACTCGCCCACACTTCATGCAGATACAAATACCTGCCCCTACTTTTTGTAGAAGGACAAAGACCTGCCCAAACTTCCTGTTGAGAGGGACAAAGACCCATCCCCACTTCCTGTTGAAGGACAAAGACCCATCCCCACTTCCTGTTGAAGGACAAAGACCCGCCCCCACTTCCTGTAGAGAGATGCAAAGACCCGCCCCCACTTCCTGTATAGAGATACAAAGACCCGCCCCCACTTCCTGTAGAGAGAGACAAAGACCTGCCCCCACCTCCTGTAGAGAGACAAATATCCGCCCCCAGTTCCTGTAGAAGGACAAAGACCCGCCCATACTTCCTGTAGAGAGAGCCCAAGACCCACCTCCACTTGCTTTAGAGGAAGACAAAAGACCCCACTTCCTGTAGAAAGAGACACAGATCCGCCCCCACTTTCCATAGTCCTTTTCTACACTGTTAGAGATGCATGGAGATGGATTGCATTCATTTGGCAGTGGGCAGCCAGTTAGAAGGGAGAGACCTAACGGCCGGGCACTTTGGAGTAATTTTTTTATTGTGAAAATACATAGGGTCCAATATATCATTTGTGTTTTTTTTCTTAAAGGGAATCTGTCAGCAGGCTTTTGCTATTTAGTCTGAGAGCAAAATAATGCGGGGACAGAGAGCCTGATTCCAAGGATGTGTCACTTGCTGTAGTTTCAATACAATGAGCGTTTTATCAGCAGGAGATTATTGCTACAGGACTAGGTGTCTCCTGTCATGTAGTCCTCCTGCTCTGTGTAACCCCGCCCCCACCATTGATTGGCAGTTTGCTGACAGTGTACACAGGAATCTTCCAATCAGTGATGTGGGCAGGCTTATACACAGCTCAGCATTTTCTACATCTACAGTAGAGAAAACAGGAATTTTATCAAAACTGTAGCAAGCAGCCCAGTAAGTGATACATCACTGGAATCAGGGTCTCTATTCCTACATCAGACTCCATAGAAAAAAATTGATGATTGTTACTTTTCTTTTTTAACTTGTGGATTCAAGAATTTTGCACAAAGCCCTATTTTTTTTCCCCTGACTTTAATTAGTTTCACAAAGTGTCGCAGAATGCGGCAAAATAAAGTAACCTTTAAAAAAGTCGCAAATAAAACAGTCACTATACAGCTCCTGTGCATATCTATGTGTCTCCATAATTAGAAGCCAACCCTGCGTAATCATGAGTTATTGCTCCCCCTTTACTTGCTTAATTTTAGGTAAAAAAAAAACAACATGAGTGACAACAGACTACAGACAGAAATTGTTTGTAGTCTGTAACTATAGCAACACATATGTTTGCATGGGAGCTGTAGGCACCAAACGGTAGGATGTTTAAATAGGAAAATTTGCAAAGTTACTTTTATTTGTTTCGCTTTGATGAATTAGAATAATACGTAAAGTAGATTGCAAAAGTATACAAACCCTTTAAATATTGGCATACGGAGATAGACAATTGCACTTTTCAGGTTGGAGAAGCTGTTTTTTTGGGGGGAGGGGTGAAAGGGTTAAATGCCTTTCTTTAATAATCATCCTCTTTAGTTTTGCAAATAGACTTATATTTTTCAAGCAAATACTCCAGAGAGGAGCAACGTTCAACCAAAAGAGAGAAATATGCCCCCCCATCCCCCACCGGTGTCCCGAGCCTGTAGGAAGTGGCGATTTGTATATCTCCACGCTCTGCGCACAGCGAAGGAGAACAACTTTGCTTATATGTCACTTTTTTCCTTGCAAAGCGAGCGAGAATTAATGAACGGAACTGTATCCGTAATATGTGTCGAAGGCAAATGTAACACTCAGCGTCACGTGGAGATGATGCAAATGCTAAAAACAACAGAGATGGCCCGTTCCCGGTGCACTAAGGCGACCGCGGGATGTTTTACCCCCCGTCTACACCTGACAATTAGACTTAATGTAATATCAACAAGAAGCGCAATAACAATAATTAGACAAACAGATTTAATTACCCTCATTAAGCAACGGGGAAAATATTTCTTCTGTAGCTCAGCAATGGGTTAATAAAGTTCGGAATGTTTTTGTATTATCCTAACAAAACAAAAAACAGGGATTGTCCTGTACAAAGAAGTATGTGAACCCACGGGAGCAGCCTGGGGGCGTAAAGAGGTGATAAGACACGGTACTAAGATTGAAATAGGGCTGATTTTCCCAAGAGGCAGGAGGAAATTCTGTACCATTGATTGCCGGATTAGAGGATTTGTTCTTTATGTGGATACATTTGGACACATAATCATTATATGGACAAAAATATTATTACACCTCCATGAGCTTCCCTGACCTCCCATTCTACATTCATAGATATTAATATGGAGTCGGCTCCTCTGCAGATATAACAGCTCCTGCTCTTCCGGGAAGGATTTCTATAAGATTTTGGAGGCTTCTGTGGGATTTTTGTCCCTTCATCCAGAAGAGCATTTGTGAGGTCAGACCCTGATGTTGGGGGACGGGGACGGGCTCACAATCTCCATTATAGGTGTTGGATGGGGCCGAGGTCCGGGCTCTGTGCGGGCGCTCAGGTTCTTCCACCAAACTTTTCCAACCATGTCTGTATGGACCTTGTGCACTGGGCACAGTCAATGTCTCTTTTGGATGAAGAGATCAGGTCAGACCCTGATGTTGGGGAGAAGCCGGGCCCACAATCTCTGGCATATGTGCAGGATGTGGCTGAGGCCTGCGCAGTCGGTCATGTCCCCTTCCTCCATGTCTGTATGGACCTTGTGCACTGGGCACAGTCAATGTCTCTTTTGGATGAAGAGATCAGGTCAGACCCTGATGTTGGGGAGAAGCCGGGCCCACAATCTCTGGTATATGTGCAGGATGTGGTTGAGGCCTGCGCAGTCGGTCATGTCCCCTTCCTCCATGTCTGTATGGACCTTGTGCACTGGACACAGTTATGGGGAACAGAAAAGGGTCTTCCTTTTCCCACTGTTCCCACAAAGCTGAAGGCTACAATTGTCCTTAATATCTTGTGCTGAGGCATTAAGATTTCCCTTAACTGAAGTGAAGGGCCCAAGGCCGACCCCTGAAAACAAGCACTTAGCATTATCCTCCTCCACCAGCTGTACAGTGGGCACAATGCAGTCAGGGGGTAACGTTCTCCTGCAATCACCAAACTAAGACTCATCCATCAGACGCCACATACAAAAGTGTGATCCGTCACTGCACAGAACACGTCTCCTCCAGAGCCCAGTGGTGGCCGCTTTACACCACTCCATCCAATGCTCGGCATTGTGCTTGGAGATGTACGGCTGCATGCAGCTGCTCGGCCATGAAGCTCCTGGCGGGGGCGCAGTGTTTGTGCTGATGTTATATCAGAGGAGGTCTGGACTCTGCAGTTATGGGATCAGCAGAGCAGTGGTGACTTTTCTGCCCTCTGTCCGTCAGCACTCGGCCCCCCGCTCTGTAACGCTACAGGGTCTTCCCTTCGTGGCTGAGTTGCTGCGGTTTCTTCCACTTCTCAATAATATCACTCACAGGTGATGGGAGAAGATTCAGGAGGAAGAAATGTTATGAACGGACTTATTACCCCGGTGGCTCCTATTAGAGGACCACGCAGGTGTCAATGAGCTCTGCAGCATCGGCCGTTCTGTCACATGTCAGTAAAGGCAACTACCTGCCTGTAAGGTCTGATTCCCATAGGGAAAAATAAGCAAAGTCCCGAATAACCCCTTAAATTGTGCTCCAAATCATCATAGAAAGTACCACTGTTGCCATAACAAAGAAACAATCCTCTTACCCTGTACACCTGCTTCAATGCAAAAATTACCAGGATGAAAGGACGCTGAGAACTAAACATCTCTTTCAGTCCTGTAGTCCAGGGAGTTGTCTTTAAGGGATTAATATAATATAATGTATAAAACTGTGCACAGAACCCTCTATGTATATACTGTACACTCCTGTGGAAACGCTGTCTCATGCCTCATGGTGGTCTCCGGAGAAAGTTTTGCTTTTTTCCCTTATTTTCTGTATGACCATGTTGGCGTATTGTGAATCCCCCGTGGTGGTCCGCTTCCTGTCTTTCCATTATTCACACTCTCCGCTATGATATAAGCAGTGGGGTAGATAATAGAAGCGAGAGACACATGACATTGCTGTTAATAAGATCCCCACCAGCACAATGGGGTAATTTGGAGACAGACAAAGAGATAGTCTACATTTAGGAGCCCCTTCTTTTCCCTAGTTTGGACGTTCGATGGCCCCATGGCGTAGCGCTAAAGAATCTTATAGATCCACCCCACAATTTATGGCTCATCATTTAAAAAAACTAAAAAAATCCTTGCAAACCCTACAGAAGCGATTCCCTTCACATGTATTTAATGGGATCTTCACTTTAAAAAAATCTGCCACTTACGAACTTATCCTAACGTTGGTCTAGGGCTAAATCCCCTATAGTTTTTTAAAGTGGACCCGAAGTGACAATTCTGGATTCTTGCCCCTTTTATATACACATTATGTTCTACTTGAATGTGCGCCATGTGATACTAGATTTTCCTTGTACAGTGGAGAACATAGAAGACGAGGGTCTCTAAACAAAAGTCACTATTTGGGGTCCCATTTTGGTAGGATAAGAAAGCACTGGAGCTTGAATAGAGCTAAGGCTGCACATGTTATTCCAGCGTTTGGACCCCCAGAGATCGTCAAGTTAGCCCCTAATCTGTGAATAGGAGAAAACTTGATTTTTTGGGGAATGACAAACATTTATTGTCCATCCATAGGATAAGTGTCTGATTGCTGGATGTCCTACCACTGGGACCTCTACTAATCCATCCCAAGATCAAGGGTCCGTGTTCTCCAGCTGAATAGATCACCACAACATTTATTGTCCATCCATAGGATAACTGTCTGATTGCTGGATGTTCTACCCCTGGGACCCCTACTGATCCATCCCAAGATCAAGGGTCCGCATTCTCCAGCTAAATAGATCACTGCACTGATCGCCACAACATTTATTGTCCATCCATAGGATAAGGGTTTGATTGCTGGAAGTCCTACCACTGGGACCTCTACTGATCCATCCCAAGATCAAGGGTCTGTGTTCTCCATCTGAATAGATCACTGATCACACATGTGCACTACCACTCCGTTCATTGTCTAGGGGACAATGTGGATGGCTGATCAATGTTGATTATTCCACAAGTGATAGGGACTAACTTGATGATCTCAGGGATCCCGAATGCATGCTTGGCCTCTGGTCCATTCATTGTCTATGGGACCTACTGGAAATAGGCAAGCGCTATATGCGGCAGTCTAATAGACAATGAATGGAGCGGAGCCCGCACATACATACCTTTGTTCAATTCAGGACTGTTTTGGGGATTCTTAGGTGTTTTAGACCTTCAGCAATCAAGTTCCCTATTCACGGCACTTTTTTTTGGGAGTAACCCATTAAGGCTCGGTTTACACTTGTAGTTATGACCCAGTTCCGTATCTGTCATGGTCACAAGTAGCATCTTTTAAAATGTGACTTAGGCTCCAAGGATCTTCAGAAGCCATATTTAGCAGAACCTAACAGCTTCTCCGAGAGGGCGTCCAAGGGCAAGTTCTCAAACTGATTGGCAGCCACTATGGGATGTATAATCCTTGCCCCTGTAGGAACTATAAATGAAACTTAAGTCTCCTTAAAAGAGTATTCCAGGACTGATTATTTTAGACTATGTAATGAAATGACTGTGCAAAGGTGATGAGATGACTAATAATTTATATTAATATTTTATTATTTATCATCCCATCAATAGACGGGTTCCTTCTCTTCTGCTCACAGTTGAAGTCATCTTGATTGACAGCTGGATAGGAGGAGAGATTTGAGTTCTAGTGCAGGTGCGACGCTATCAAGGGGTGCCAATGAGTCATCATGGCAGCAGGGGGCCTTCTGAAGACCCTCATCTTTGCCATCTTGGTACACCCATGGAGCCCCACCATAAGCTGGGACATCTATGAAGCCCAGGACTATTTAGTTTTTTACTACCCGCCTGTTGTGCCCAGTGCCAATCTCTGCTGGCACAGAGCAGTCACAGACCGCTCCTGCCGGCGCTTTAGTGGCTTATGCTGATGTCACGTCGACAGAGCAGTGGCTTCTCTTCCACTCTGTTGAAGGGGCGTGACTGCTGACGTCATGTTGATTGACAGCTGACACCCTGCTGCCTAACTGCTGGGAACCAGCTGTCATGGGTGTGTCAGGTGTGACAGACAGTTGCTCAGGAACCAGATGTAGAAGGTCACTGCGCTTGGCATTGCAAACGCCTTCTTGATTCCCTCATCTTTGTAGTATAGTTATATCCTTCTTCCTTTAGGACCCAGCAGCAACCTCCAACTTCTGCTGCTGATTGACAAACCCTTTCTGGGTAGTTAAATAATCTCAGTTTCTCCAGAGAGTTGCTGGTGATAGTTCTATGTACCTGTGTGCAGACTTGGAGCACTAACAGTCAGATAAATTTCTTCTCTGGTGCCCTTTGAGGACAGTTGCCGTTTTCTCTCTGGTGTCTGCTCAAGCTAAGTGTATCACCTTTGTTTGTCTACCTTGTTGTCTTTAGTTTGTAGTGGGGCCTGACTAGTGCTCACCCCGTCCCCTCAATATCTAGGGCCAAGCTCTAGGGACATTCAGGGCTTAGGTTCCTGCTCGGCAATATGTGTGGAACCTATATAGGGTAGGCAGTGTTATGATCTGCAACATGTACTAAGGAAAGATAGAGGAAAGCTATCCCTACAGTAAGACTAAGCTGAATCCCTACGATGGAGCGGGCAGCCTGTTCCTAGTGAACAGACCCGCCTTAGTCTTTGGCTAGTCTGAGCGAAGACCTATAGCATTAAGGGAGGGGTCCCTAAAAGAACTAAGGACTGGGACAAAAAATGGGACACCTCCTAAACAGAGAAGTTGTTGCAGAACACAAAAGACAAACTGACAAAAAGGTACTAGAGGTTCCAGAAGGACCAAGTGAACTGACAGAGAAAGGCACAGAAGCACCTGGCTAGAGAAACAGTCAAACACTGAAGTCCAGCACAGCCAAAAGGGCGGAGCTGGAATATAAAGGCAGATGGTTACGTGACCACAAAACACAAGATGGAAAAAAACAAACAGGAGGGTTCTAACAGGCAGGGTGATATTAAATCTGCCTAGGGGTCTCCTTTCCCTAGTATTTTGGCTTCCTCCCCCTCTTCCCTTCGTGTTGCACTTAGTCTTTCTCTCACCTTGCGTGACATCGGCTGTCAATCCGCACGACGTCGGTACTCACAGAGCACCCCAGAAGAAGAGCTGCTCTGATGACTTGGGACAGCAGAATCACCAGCAGGAGCGGGTACAACAGGCAGCTAGTTGATTCTGTTAGCATTTACCTGCCTGTTAATTTTTAGGACCATAGTAATCATATGATTGCAGGTTCAAGTTTCTTAAGGGCAGTAAAAAAAAGTCACATGTGCATAAAAAAAAGTTCAAACTATTAAAAAAAAAAATTCTAATCACCCAACTTTTCCGCATGTGATAATAAATAAAAAATAATAATTTGGTATCGCCACATCTGTAAGAGTCCGATCTGTGAAAGTGTAAGATTAATCCATAATGTAAATGGAGTTAAAACAACAACAAATAATCATACCACTAGAATTGCCATTTCCCAATCCCTGCACCCCCCCAAAGAGATCAAGATGTCCTAAGCATTCCCAAATGGCGTCAATAAAAACAATAGCTCGCCACACAAAAAAACTCAAGTGCTTAGTCATTCTCACCGAAGGAAAAATAAAAAAGTTACGGGTCTCAAAAAATGCCGACACAAACCAATTTTTTTTTATTTTACAAAGTTCTGAATGTTTTAAACACTAAAATATTAAAAAAGCCATACAAATCTGGTATCGCCGCAATCATACTCACCTGGAGATTGTTGAGGGAAATTGCTTTTTTTCACTATTTCACTGCAGTTGAAATCTTTTTCCCAATATTCAGGTTTTTTTATGGTGAAGTGAATGGTGTAATTCAAAACTACAACTCACCAGACAAAAGCCTTCATATGGACAGTGGCGTAACTAGACTCCGATGGTCCCTGGTGCAAAATTTGGTACTGGGTCCCCAACTGCATGTTGGTCAGATGTATGGGCCCTTGTAGCATTCTAGATCCTATAAAGACATACGTGTTTATCCCCCCATGTAATGATGTCCCCATCCTGTAATAATCCCCATCATGGCCGTTTCCTAGTATAATGTCCCCCATCCTGGGCCGCTTCCAGTAATAATGCCCTTCCATCCTGAGCCCATTCCTGTAATAATGTCCCCCATCCTGAGCCCCTTCCAATGTTAATGTCCTCCGTCCTGAACCCTTTCCTTGTATGTACCCATCCCGGTATAATATCGCCCTTCCTGCTGTAATGTCTTCCATCCTAGGCTCTTCTTGGTATAATGTCCCTCACCCTGGGCCCCTTCCAATAATAATGCCCCCCATCCTGAGCCTATCCCTGTAATAATGTCCCATATCCTGGGCCTCTTCCTAGTATAATGTCCCCCATCCAGTAATAATGCCCTTCCATCCTGAGCCCATTCCTGTAATAATGTCCCCCATCCTGAGCCCCTTCCAATATTAATGTCCTCCATCCTGAACCCTTTCCTTGTATGTTCCTCATGCAGCGCCCCTTCCTGGTATAATGTCCCCCATCCTGGGTCCCTTCCTGGTATAATGTCCCCAATCCTGACCCCATTCCAGTAATAATGTTCCCCATCCTTGGCCCTGTTTTGTTATAATGTCCCCCATCCTGAGAACCTTTCAGTAATAATGCCCCCCATCCTGGTATAATATCGCCCTTCCTGCTGTAATGTCTCCATCCTAGGCTCTACTTGGTATAATGTCCCTCACCCTGGGCCCCTTCCAATAATAATGCCCTTCCATCCTGAGTCCATTCCTGTAATAATGTCCCCCATCCTGAGCCCCTTCCAATGTTAATGTCCTCCGTCCTGAACCCTTTCCTTGTATGTACCCATCCCGGTATAATATCGCCCTTCCTGCTGTAATGTCTTCCATCCTAGGCTCTTCTTGGTATAATGTCCCTCACCCTGGGCCCCTTCCAATAATAATGCCCCCCATCCTGAGCCTATTCCTGTAATAATGTCCCATATCCTGGGCCTCTTCCTAGTATAATGTCCCCCATCCAGTAATAATGCCCTTCCATCCTGAGCCCATTCCTGTAATAATGTCCCCCATCCTGAGCCCCTTCCAATATTATTGTCCTCCATCCTGAACCCTTTCCTTGCATGTGCCTCATGCAGCGCCCCTTCCTGGTATAATGTCCCCATCCTGGGTCCCTTCCTGGTATAATGTCCCCAATCCTGACCCCATTCCAGTAATTATGTTCCCCATCCTTGGCCCTGTTTTGTTATAATGTCCCAAATCCTGAGAACCTTTCAGTAATAATGCCCCCCATCCTGGTATAATATCGCCCTTCCTGCTGTAATGTCTCCATCCTAGGCTCTTCTTGGTATAATGTCCCTCACCCTGGGCCCCTTCCAATAATAATGTCCCCCATCCTAAGCCTATTCCTGTAATAATGTCCCCTATCCTGGACCTCTTCCTAGTATAATGTCCCCCATCCTGGGCCACTTCCTGGTATAATGTCCCCTATCCTGTGCCCCTTCCAGTAATAATGCCCTTCCATCCTGAGCCCATTCCTGTAATTATGTCCCCCATCCTGGGCCTCTTCCTAGTATAATGTCCCCCATCCTGAGCCCCTTCCAATATTAATGTTCTCCATACTGAACCCTTTCCTTGTATGTTCTCCATGCAGGGTTCCTTCCAGGTATAATGTCCCCCATCCTGAGTCGCTTCCTGGTAAAATGTCCGCCATCCTGTGCCCCTTCCAGTAATAATATCCTCCCATCTTGGGTCCCTTCCTGGTATAATGTCCACCATCCTGAGCCCATTCCAGTAATAATCCTCATCCTTGGCCCCGTTTTGGTATAATGTCCCCCATCCTGAGAACCTTTCAGTAATAATGCCCCCCATCCTGGTACAATATCGCCCTTCCTGCTGTAATGTCCTTCATCTTAGGTTCTTCTTGGTATAATGTCCCTCACCCTGGGCCCCTTCCAGTAATAATGACCCCCATCCTGAGCTTATTCCTGTAATAATGTCCCCTATTCTGGGACTGTACCACTTCCTGGGCCCCATCCTGGTATAATGTTCCTCATCATGGGCCTCTTCCTGGTATAATGTCTTCCATGCCACTAAAATACAATACGTTGCAGCTGAATGTGCGTCCAGCTGAAATGGACCCCGTTGCGGCTGGACCCTCTGAGACTTCGATCGTTACACCCCTGCTTATGACTAAGTCGGTGGGAAAATGTTTAAAACTTATGGCTCTTGGAAGATGAAGAGAAAAAGAACAAAAATAAAAAATGTCCGGATCTTTATGGGGTTAATTAAAAATGTTATTATTAATAATATAAAGTAAAAATTTTTTTTTATTAATAATAGTACAAAAAGAAAATCCTCCTGTGCGACATAGAATGAACCCTGAAATGTAATTAGCCTTCTTCTTGGCACAGCAGGCCCCTTATTAGCTCACAGTCTTAATATTAGCAACATGTTTTCTTACAAAAGATACATTGCAATAAATAAACAGGGGCAATAGCTGTACAAGGATAGAGAATGGCGGCGTCACACAGGAGGTGGGGACGCTGATTAATAAGGGATCCCGCCACATTGTGCAACACTTCCCTCTTCACATTCCGGCTCGGGAACACTGTGTAGCGCTGGCTCTGTGCAGGCACGGGAACCCAACACGTCTCAGTTCTCCATTCATTCACTCCAGTTGCCTGAGTTGGGCGAGAGCTCTCCCCTGTGACGGAAAAGTTAATTTTTTAAAGACTTTATTCTAATGGTGGATGGAGATCAGGAAATGTAGATCGGATTTAACCCCATATGAACACGAGACGAACACATACAGAAGATACCCAGGTTATACCAGCTGTACATATATGATTAGATACAGAAGATGCCCAGATTATATCAGCTGTACATATATAATTATATACAGAACAGGCCCAGGTTATACCAGGTGTACATACAGTATATTATTAGATACAGAAGATACCCAGGTTATACCAGCTGTACATATATAATTATATATAGAACATACCCAGGTTATACCAGCTGTACATATATAATTAGATACCAAAGATACCGAGGTTATATCAGCAATACATATATAGTTATAAACAGAAGATGCCCAGGTTATACCAGCTATA
Source organism: Phyllobates terribilis (assembly GCF_046119375.1). Classification (NCBI taxonomy): domain Eukaryota; kingdom Metazoa; phylum Chordata; class Amphibia; order Anura; family Dendrobatidae; genus Phyllobates; species Phyllobates terribilis. Next base: position 62,574,306 of record NW_027362763.1, on the reverse strand, counting down.
TATATATATATATATATATATATATATATATATATATATATACACACACATATGTGTGTGTAATTATATAATTGTACATATATAGTTATATACAGAAGATTATATCAGCTGTACATATGTAATTGTACAAGTATCATTATATACAGGAGATACCCAGGTTATACCAGCTGTAATATATAATAATATACAGAAGATACCCAGGTTATACCAGCTGTACATATGATTACATACAGAAGATACCCAGGTTATACCAGCTGTATATATAAAATTATATACAGAAAGTGTGTGTGTGTGTGTGTGTGTGTATATATATATATATATATATATATATATATATATATATGATTATATATGATTATATACAGAAGATACCCAAGTTATACCAGCTGTACATATGATTACATACAGAAGATACCCAGGTTATACCAGCTGTATATATAAAATTATATACAGAAGATGTGTGTGTGTGCGTGTGTGTGTTTGTGTGTGTGTGTGTATATATATATATATATATATATATATGATTATATACAGAAGATACCCAAGTTATACCAACTGTACATATATAATTATACACAGGAGATATCCAGGTTATAGCAGCTGTACATATATGATTGTATACAGAAGATACCCAGGTTACACCAGCTGTATATATATATATATATATATATATATATATATATATATATACATAAAGTATATATCGCTATTTAAAGTATAGAGAAGATGCCTAAGTTATACCAGCACGTTCCATATCACTATATACAGTATAATGTATAACTTATGATGCCCAGGATATAAGTCATACATCCTCCTAGATAGTCCAGGAGCAACAATAAGTGGCTATTTTTTTTTCATAAACAGTGCCACACCTCTCCACAGGTTGTGTCTGGTACTGCAGCTTAAAGGGGTTGCCAGGTGAAAACAAGTAGTCACCTATCTGAAGGATAACTTGCTAATCGGTGGGGTCCAACTGCTGGGACCCACACAAATTGGCAGAACAGGGAGTTTTTACCACTGTTACAAGACGGAGCATTAGATCGGATTCCCAACTACTGCTCCATTCATTCTTTAGGGGGCTGCCAGAAAAAGCAGAGCGTAGCGCTTGTCAGCCCCTTAGGGAGTGAATGAAGCGCACCGTCTCTCCATTATAACTGGGATAAAAGTTCCCTGTTCTGCCAATCGGTGCTGGTCTCCAAGCAATCAACAAGCTATAGGTGATATGTAACGTATCATCACCAGACAACCCCTTTAAATCAGTTTAAATGAATTGGGCTAAGTTGTAATACCACACACAACCTGATGACAGGTGTGGCGCTCTTTTAAAAAATAAAGCAGTTTTTGATTTTCTAATCACAATCAATCCTCTTAAGAGCAGAACTAGAGTTTATTATGTTCTTCAAACTGTCAACACCCCTGAAATAACGGGATCTTACTGCTGCTGCGAAACATGTTGGCGCTGTATGAATAAAGATGATTACTATTATTACATTTATTTTCAGAAAAATAAAGAACACCGCAGCCTAGTATTGGGAACGGAGCGCCATGACTTATGCCAGGATGCTTTAACCTTTCTCTGCTCTGAGCAGAACATCAAGGGTTACAGAATTAGATACTTTGTAGCAAGAAGAAAGGAATTTGTAAATAAACGGTTCTTTAAATTTAAAGTGACGGTTCCGTATAACACAGCGTAACACATTGTCTCTGTGTAATAACTGCAGATCTCTACTATATACTGCTGCAGGATATCGGTATTTTAGCAGACTGCCACCTCAGCCTCTCCAGCTGTTGTGGAACTACAACCCCCAGCATGCCAAGGAAACTCCATGCAGTCAGCTCATACCGGGTCTTGCAGTGTCCCAACATTCTCATTTTTTTCTCTTTAAACCTACTGACGTCATAGTAAAGTATAAACTCCTGTAATGACATCATCAAGCGTAATTAACCCCCACTGTACTAGCCAGACATTTCCAATTTGCCTTTAGCTATATAATAAAATAGTGCGCCCCCCATGCACACGGACAAAAGATGCTGGGGGTTGTAGTTTCAACGGCCATCATGGCACCTCATCCTATTAACCCTTGTAGTGTCAGATACTTAATAAAAAAAAAAAATGCAGTGATGCAGAAGGACCAATACAGGAGATGCTGGGAGTAGTAATTTTAGCTACAGTGCAACAGCTTGGAGATTTCTGTGCAACCACCTCAGTTGCCAATATGGCAGCGCACTATATTAACCCTTGCAATGGAAGGAGCTGATACTGCAGAAAATACTGGGAGTTGTAGTTTTCGCTAGAAGGCAGCAAGGCTAGCAATCCCTGTACAATGACCTCATCAGCCATCATGGTATCCCATCCTATTAACCCCTGCAGATACCTAGAGAGAAAAAAAAACATCCTATGAGGTGGCCCAGGGACTAGGATGGAAGATGCTGGGAGTTGTACTTTTAGTTAGAGTGACAGGTTGGGTCGTGGGCCCCAATGCAAAATATCCCAACAGGACCCCTAACTATGGACCGAAGGGACCTTTTGCCCCCCCCCCCCCCCCCTTCCTAAGCTCTGGGGCCCAGATAAGATTACAAACCCTGCTCCTATTATAGTTACGCCTTTGATCCCATCTTATTAACTCCTGCAGGTACCTAGTCAAAAAAAACAATCCTATGAGATGCCATAGGGACCAGGATGGAAGATGCTGGGAGTTGTACTTTTAGTTAGAGAGTGACTTATTGGGTCATTTAGATGAATGCCATCCCATACTATTAAACCTTGCAGTGGAAGATACTTAATCGAAAAAGGCCATGTGATGCTATAGAGAGAAGGATGGGAAATGTTGAGAGTTGTACTTTTAGAGACTAACAGATTGGGTCATTTACAGGAATGGTATCCCATGCTATTAACCCTTGCAGTAGGAGGGATGGAAAAAGCTGATTCCAGATTCCCCCTGTACAATAACTTCGCCTGCCATAATGGCATCCCATGTGATTAACCCTTGCAGTGGAAGGTACTTAGCAAAAAAAATTCTTGTGATGCTATAAAGGATGGGAAATGTTGAGAGTTATACTTTTAGGTAGAGAGTGACAGGTTGGGTTATTCACATGCATTGGCATCCCATGCTATTAACCCTTGCAGCGGAGGGAATGGAACCTGCTGGGAGTAAGAGTCTGTCAACAGGTTGCAGATTCCTATACAATATAAAAAAAAAAAAAAAAAAGGATCCTATTAACCTCTTCAGTGCTGGCCAGTTTGTCAAAGCAATGCAATCTGACCACACAGTTATCTAAGGATGGAAGATAATATTATTTGTCATGCTTTTAGAAATGTAAGGTATCACCCCCCCCCCTCCCACGTAAGAACTAGCTAGAGCCCCCCCTGCCTTGCTGGAATAGCACAGGGCACAGTAGATTTTTCCCCAAATCTCCCTGCAGCTTTTCATAGGCCCTTTATCTGCAGTGGGAGGGTAGCACCACTACTATTGGGTACAGAAAATGCTTCTTTTTATAAGATCTGCCCTTTTTTTTTTGGTAACATAGACACAAACAAGCACAAGCCTCCTCTGAGCCCGGGCAGCTGCTGCTTGTTCTTCATTGGCTTTCCTGCAGGAGCTGCACTCCTTGTTTCCTTGTAGCTGGTGATGAGCTCAGGGCATGGGGGGCAGCAGGCTGGGCACCACTCCTGCTAATCAGCCTGCTCCTGTGTCAGGACACCACGTGTTTGCTGTGTGGCTCACAGACTGCAGAGGACTCACTATATAAACCACAAAAACCCCTAATCATTTACAAAGCCAGCCTCCTGCAGAAAAAAGAGCCAGTGCTCCTCCACCACCAACACCACCACCACCACCACCACTGGGGCTGAGGAGCTTTTTTTTTTCTTTTCTTTTTTTTTTCTTTACTTTTCCTCCTGCTGCCTTCATGGAGAAATCCTGACAGATCAGAAGAAGAAGAAGAAGTTCTTACAATTATTATAAAGGAGATCACAGAAGACTTGGAGGAGGCTGCGCTGATCCCTGGATACAGCAGATAAGATTGTGGGGTGCAGAGGGTGGGTGGGGGACAAGCTACTGACAGACAGCAGTTTCCTGCTGGGGGGCTCATTCATATTAATTAGGGACTTTCTGAAGTTCCCAGACATAACCCATGTGCACAGAGTTAGAGGATTGCATATAGTATAGAAGGACTGTACAGAGGGGCTGCTGCCATTGGACACATAGTATAGAGGGGCTGCTGCCATAAGACACATAGTATAGAGGGGCTGCTGCCATAAGACACATAGTATAGAGGGGCTGCTGCCATAAGACACATAGTATAGAGGGGCTGCTGCCATAAGACACATAGTATAGAGGGGCTGCTGCCATAAGACACATAGAATAGAGGGGCTGCTGCCTTAAGACACATAGTATAGAGGGGCTGCTGCCATAAGACACATAGTATAGAAGGACTGTGCAGAGGGGCTGCTGCCTAAGGACACATAGTATAGAGGGGCTGCTGCCTAAGGACACATAGTATAGAGGGGCTGCTGCCATATGACACATAGTATAGAGGGGCTGCTGCCATAAGACACATAGTATAGAGGGGCTGCTGCTATAGGACACATAGTATAGAGGGGCTGCTGCCTAAGGACACATAGTATAGAGGGGCTGCTGCCTAAGGACACATAGTATAGAGGGGCTGCTGCCATATGACACATAGTATAGAGGGGCTGCTGCCATAAGACACATGGTATAGAGGGGCTGCTGCCATAGGACACATAGTATAGAGGGGCTGCTGCCTAAGGACACATAGTATAGAGGGGCTGCTGCCATATGACACATAGTATAGAGGGGCTGCTGCCATATGACACATAGTATAGAGGGGCTGCTGCCATAAGACACATAGTATAGAGGGGCTGCTGCCATAAGACACATAGTATAGAGGGGCTGCTGCCATAGGACACATAGTATAGAGGGGCTGCTGCCATAAGACACATATTATAGGACTGTCCCATGTAGACTGCAGCTGAGAGTAGACACCTACCGAACCTGCTACCAGATCTCCAGCAGACAGGGATCTAGAGATACAAGGACTGATCTCCAGCAATAAAAAAAAATCCAGAAATATAAGACTTGATCATCTCCAGCACACAGGGATCCAGAAATATAAGGACTGATCTCCACTAAAAAAGGGATCCGCTAAAACAAGAACTGATCTCTAGCAGACAGGGATTCAGAAATACAGGGACTGATCATCTCCAGCAGACAGGGATCTAGAGATATAAGGACTGATCATCTCCATCAAAAAAGGATCCAGAAACACAAAGACTGATCTCCAGTAGATAGGGATCCGCTAATACAAGAACTGATCATCTCCAGCAGGCAGGGATCCAGAAATAGAAGGACTGATCATCTCCGGCAAAAAAGGATCCAGAAATACAAGGACCGATGTCTACTAAAAAAAAGGGACCCGCTAATACAAGAATTGTTCTCCAGTAGACAGTGATCCAGAAATACAACTGATCTCCAGTAAGCAGAGTGATCATCTCCAGCCATCTTCCTTTCCACGAACACAAGGATCGATCTCCAGTAGACAGGGATCCCACTAATACAAGAACTGTTCCCCTGCAAAAAAAAGGCCGGATCCACAAGACATGATCTGCAGCAGAGGGATCCGCTAAACACATGAACTGATCAGGATAAGGATTCTCCCCGCATCCATCACTGCTTCTCCGACTTCATCCATCACCTGAACACCAGATCCAGACATTGCTCCCGACACAAGGAGTAGAAGGATCCCTGAAGAGCAGAACTGATCTCCAGCAGGGGATCTCTCCATCCATCCACCTCTGCGCACAGGGATCCAGTGCCCCAGCCGAAGATCCCTCGTTCCCTGAGCTCACCACCAGCTGCCATGTACTAGTAGTGCAGTGAGCGATCTGTTAACCCCTCCGCTGCCCTGACACCTCGGGGTGCCCCCCGCTTCTCCTCTTTCCTCCCCCTCATCGCCCTGACAATAACCCCCGGCTGTTGTGATGCGTATTCCCGTAGATCCCAGCACCAGCCGGAGGTTCAGCCCGCCCTCCAGCAGCCTGCAGCCCGGCAAGATGAGCGACGTCAGCCCGGTGCCCGGCGGCCCGCAGCAGCCCCAGAGCCAACAGCAGCAGCAGCAGCAGCAGCAGCAGGAGGCGGCGCTCCCGGTGCCCAGGCTGCGGGCACACGACAACCGCACCATGGTGGAGATCATCGCCGACCACCCGGCCGAGCTGGTCCGGACTGACAGCCCCAACTTCCTGTGCTCAGTGCTGCCCTCTCACTGGCGCTGCAACAAGACGCTGCCCGTCGCCTTCAAGGTGGGTGCTGCATGTGTGTGCACGGGGCTGACGGATAGATGTGTGTGTATACGTGTGTCTGCGGAGAGCAGTGTGCCGGGGAGCTGACACTCTACAGGGAGACTGCACCACCTAGAGCAACTACCAGCACTAATGTGCTGCTGCCGATCACAGCCGGCTGCGCTGCCACTGCTCCTGCCCCTCCTGACTCCGGTCAGCGCTCACTGCAGCACCATGGAAGAAAGCAGCGCAGCCTAAGATATATACATATATCTATATATCCCACCATATGTGTCACACTGCTGATATATAGTCCTTACAGTGTGATATGGAGATTTATAGTGATACATATATAGATATATAGATATATATGCATAGCGCAATATATATATGTATGTGTATATATATCTCACCATATGTATCACCATATAGCTCTATATCACAGTTTATATATATTCCTAGCAGTGTAAAATGGAGATTTATGGTGATATATATAATATATATGTACGTGTATACATATATTACCATATCTATCACTATATATCTCTATATTAAACTGTTTGTGTATATATATATATATATATATATATATACACACACATATATGTTATATATATCTAACAGTGTAATATAGTGATATATATAGTAATATGTATATCTCACTATATACTGTATATGTATCACCATATATGTCTATATCACACTGATATATATATGTGTGTATATATATATATATATATATATATATACACACATATATATGTTATACATACATAACTGCGTGATATAGAGATATATGGTGATACATATAGTGATATATATTTATATATACACATCTCACTATATGTATATATATTTATATATCTAACTATATAACTCTATATCACACTGTTAAAATATACAGCTTAACACATTATACTACATAGTAAATAATACACCAAATGATCCATAATACAGTCTGAATTGTATATATGGATATATCTATAATAGCACACATATAAAATGTACAGTATTTAATACACAGCCGGCACATAGTAACACCCCTGACAGCCTGATGTGCATATGTATGGTGATGCACACTGCCAGCTTGATACATAATTATACACATTAACAGCCAAATGATATACAATATATTACAATGTAATGATAGAACTTTGCACTTGATTGTACATGTATTTAGCAGGCTCAGTCCTAGAACAGCTACCCCAGAGGGGGTCCATTTGTTTATGTAGTGTCAGTCTGCATCTCTATTATCTATCTATCTATCTATCTATCTATCTATCTATCTATCTATCTATCTATTATCTATCTATCTATCTATCTATCTATCTATTATCTATCTATCTATCTATCTATCTATCTATCTATTATCTATCTATCTATCTATTATCTATCTATCTATCTATCTATTATCTATCTATCTATCTATCTATCTATCTATCTATCTATCTATCTATCTATCTATCTATCTATCTATCTATCCTTCTCCCTTGGCAGTGTACTAGTTAATTCTTTCTTGTTGTCTGTGTTTTCCTGCTTTATGATTGGAGCCAAGTATGTTAATTTACAGTAAATATCCCCAGAGGGGTTTCTGCATTAACTCAAGGATGCAACAGAATGTTTCTCCAGGGGGCACATGTATAACACTAAATTTACTTCTGCAGCACACTAACAGGATGGGACATTTCTGTGGGGAATAGATGGGGAGTTTCTGTCCAGTGCTGTACTCTCTGCACTATGTGGCATTACACAGACACAGTCCAGGAGCTGCAGAATCAGCGATTGTTGTTTATATACAGGGCGAGTTGCTTTAAATTATCAGTACTAGGGTTTGGTGAAATGAGCTAGAAAGCTGCAAATGTATCTTGCGATTTTAGCTAAAAAATGTTTTCTTACTGGATAACCATCAGTTCTTTTTCAAATTAAAAAATATCTTTAATTTTCAGTTCTAATCTTTAATGAATAAATAAATAAACCATATATATATATATATTTATATATGTGTATATACATATACAAACATATATATAAATATGTATATGGTTTATTTATATATATGTATATATATACATATATATGGTTTATTTATATATATATATATATATATATATATATATATATATATATATATATATATATATATATATGTACAATATTGGCAGGCTTAAAATGTAATTATTGATTATTGTAGTGTAGTTTTACTTGGGACATTAACAAAAATCTACTTTAAAATTGGAGTTTATGTGTTTCAGGAAAAATATAGAAGACCTCTAGAATGCGTGCTTAAAATTATAACACTGGCTCTATATAATATATGTATATATATATATTATATTTATGCTTTTACACATGCATATATATTTATATAGAGATTATATATTCCTGTGTCATATATATATATATATATATATATATATATATATATATATAAGATTATATATATGCATGTGTCATATACATATATGTATGCATATATATTTAGTTATATATGTATATTTTAATTAAATGTATTGTGAAAAAAAATGTTAATAAAGTGATTTTGTGAATGATCAATTTACATTTAATTAAATTCTTATTATAGGACATAGTTGCATTTTGATGGTGCTCTCTAGAACATATAGCCAATAATTATTATTATTGTTATTATTATTATTATTAATAATAATAATAAATACAATAATGTGACTATATGTTATTCTTGGAAATATTATTGAACAGAGATTAACATAGGCATCATGTGTGCGTTTGTTAAAACCAATAAATCTATACAGCCACATTCATATTTTACGTCAATATGTAAAAATAAAGAATAAAAAATAAAATAAAATTAGAAAAAAAATTGCACTGTCAATTTTTTTTTAATGTTAACTGCTTCAGCTGAGCGGGTGTTTGTGGGCAGTGGTTACAGGAGAATTATTTGCTAAAGCCCGGCTACTGTGTCAGTGGCAAACTGCTGGTCGGTAAAACAACGACTCCCTTCTACGCAACCTCAGGAAGAATTTCTATGAGTCACATGTGAAAATTTACAGAACAGAAAAAGGTTGCAAACTTTATTTTTTAACATATTTGTCCTTAAACTACTGTGGCTTTTTTTTTTCTTTTTAATTTCCTTTTTGACATTTTAGTTACATTAAAATCCATAGTATTATTATGATTATTATTATTATTTTCTTTATTACTTATTTTACAATGTCTTCTAATACAGCACATTCTTAAAAAATGGTCATTGAACATGATCAATGTGTTAAAAAAAAATTAATGACGTCTGCGTTATTTTTGTCTGACGTTTTTGTGCTTTTAAACCAATATATTGTAACTATAGAATTTTTATTCTTTAAAACAGCTCAAATTTTATTTTTTCCCCTATTTTAACTCATAATATTTTTAGAGTTTTACAGTCAAACAAAAAAATACTGTCAAAAATGTCCTTTGAAAAAAAAAATTGGAATTTATATTTATTCAACTACTTATTATTTTATTATAATTTTTTTACATATTTATATATTTTAACCTGTTTTTAACATGTATTTTATGTGATCATGCAGGTGCAATATTTTATTGCTTCTTTTTTAGTTTATTTAGTCTAAGCTTATAAATGGCCTATGAAGCTTACTCTATATAGCTGACCTAATACAGACACACATCAAGTTTTTGATGTGTTTATTTTGCCTAAGCCAAAGAAGGATGATAAAGGAAAATCTCCTCCTGGCTTAGGCTAAAAAGCAAGCAAGCAAAAAAAAAAAAAAAAGCTACTACACATCCAAATTAATAGTGGTCAGTATAATGGACAGTTTACTCAATTCCTGTGTATGTCTTTCTTATTTGACATGTTGCTGTGTATGTCTTTCTTATTTGACATGTTCCTGTGTACGTCTTTCTTATTTGACATGTTACTGTGTATGTCTTTCTTATTTGACATGTTCCTGTGTATGTCTCTTATTTGACATGTTCCTGTGTATGTCTTTCTTATTTGACATATTCCTGTGTATGTCTTTCTTATTTGACATGTTCCTGTGTATGTCTCTTATTTGACATGTTCCTGTGTATGTCTTTCTTATTTGACATGTTCCTGTGTATGTCTTTCTTATTTGACATGTTCCTGTGTATGTCTTTCTTATTTGACATGTTCCTGTGTATGTCTTTCTTATTTGACATGTTCCTGTGTATGTCTTTCTTATTTGACATGTTCCTGTGTATTTCTTGCTTATTTGACATGTTCCTGTGTATGTCTTGCTTATTTGACACATATTTTTTATTATCATTATTAGACACATACTTGTTTGTTTTTTTGTTGTCGTTTTTTTGCTATTTTATACAATTACATATCAAAAATGGTTTGTAGGAACCGGAATTAGATTGATCATCTCTCCATTTATGTCTTCCTGACAAAGCCATTATGAGAAACTGATGACTATAATAAAGCAAACGATTTAAGTACTTAGAGAATTTTTACACAATTTTTTTTTGTAATCCTTTTATGTTTCTCTTATCAACCAGATGCTCAAAGAAGTAGTTTTTTACGCGACAGTGATATGAACTTCTCACGTCTGCTTCATTGATTACAGTATCATATTCATTTAAAAATAGAAGATATTATATTATTACATTTATTATTATTATTTCAGCATTTTTAATTATCCTACTATTACTATTGTATTTTATATTATTTTATACAATTTTATATTAAATGTCTCAATTTTTACGTAGACAGGTTATTAAACAATATAGATCATGTCCTTAAAAAAAAAATATCCATCACCTTTTCTGTAGTAAGATGTACTATAATTAAAGGGATTCTCCAGAATTCTCCAAAAGTTTAGACCTTGTAGGGACATCGACTTGAAAATCATAGTCGCCAGCCTTCTTAAATTGAAGCCAATCCGCAAAAAGTTTAGAACTATTGTCCAGTGTCAATAATAATAATAATAATAATAAAAAGATGCAGCTGTGAATATTTTTGAAACTGGAGGTTACTGTGATCGTAATTATCTTTTCAGTGGCAATATTTATACTCTAAGATCTAAGAGCATTTGGGAGTTTCAATGCTCTCTATTACAGTAAACATATAAAATATTTGCTCCTAAAATATCTTACTTTTTATATTGTCAGTGATCCAGGGCTTTACGAATGAAATGTAAGAAAATAGTGTACAATTTGAGGTGTCTTGGTAGACCTCTCCAGGAGCTACCGACAGACCTCTTCAGGGGCTACTGAAAGGCCTCTCCAGGAGCTACCGGTAGGCCTCTCCAGGAGCTACTGGTAGACCTCTCCAGGAGCTAGCGGTAAACTTCTCCAGGAGCTACCGGTAAACCTCTCCAGGAGCTATTGGTAGACCTCTCCAGGAGCTACCGGTAAACCTCTCCAGGAGCTACTGGTAGACCTCTCCAGGAGCTACCGGTAAAACCTCTCCAGGAGCTACCAATAGACTTCTACAGAAGGTAAGGGTAGACCTCTCTAGGAGCTGCTGGTAGACCTCTCCAGGAGCTGCAGGTAGACCTCTCCAGGAGCTACCTTTAATTCCTAAGGTCCCTGCCATAGACTTCAGTACAAAAAAAAATCCCCAAAAGTTATGGGCCAGCTACAAATGTAGCCCCCCTCCTGGCCTCTGGGATTTGTCCCAGCCTATTGTGAATAAGGAGAACTCATGACCTTACTTGACTTTTTAAGTTCCAGACCAGAGTAGATGGTAGAGATTTGCTCAAAAGACTCAAGTTATCAATTTTCTTTTTCCATGGTAAATCCCGGTTTGTGTTGTGGGCAAGAAGAATAGGTGGATGAGTAGATGGGAGAAGCAGGGTTAATTTGCAGATATTCTTTGTGTGAAATGTAATGTATTGAGTCTTTTGTTGATTGTGATTGTGGTCAGTTGTCAGGTCTCTTACAATGAGCAGCGATGTGGATGTTATGAAAAAAAAAACATTGACACTTACACCTTCACTAGAGAAGAGCGAATATGTGAAAATTTGGTTCACTGTTGAGCGGGTTTCCAATTATGGAACCATATTTCCAGGATAGAAGACAAAGGAGGCTGAAATAATTTATTTTAGGTACCTATTTAACATTCTTGATGGAAATATGGCTCCTTGGTTGGAAACATGGCGGCTGGGAAATCAACAGTAAATCCAATTTTTTTTACATATTTGCTCATCTCTAGTCTCGGCTTTTAGAACATTGTTGTTAACTTTATCTAAGTAGGAGATACTGATTCATTAAAGATGTTGTCCACTATTTTAACATTGATGACCTAACCTTAGGACAGGTCCTAAATGTCTGATTGGTGGGGGTGCGTCACAGGGCACCCACGCATATCAGCTGTTCTTGGTGCTGGCTGCTGCCGGAAGTGCTCAGTTACGGAGCTGCTCCGTGTACTGATAGCTGCCTCGGCCAGGTACTGAACATCTGCCCACTATTGAAATCTATAGGGGGGCCGGATGTGCAGTAAACGAAGCAGCTCTATAATTGAGTGCTTCCGGCAGCCGCCCTCACCGAGAGCAGCTGATCGGCGGGAGTGCGTGGTGTCGCACCTCCACCGATCAGACATTGATGACCTATCCTAAGGTTAGGTTATCAATGTTAAAGTAGTGGACAACCTCTGTATGTAAGTGACTCTCTTAGGCTTTGTTCACACTGTTTTCTATGTTTAGTTTTTGAAGTTTATAGTATTTTGTAAAAAAAATTAAAAAATCTAATTTGGCCCCATTGTATCAGGATCTAATTTTTACAAAATTGACCGATAATCAAAATGTTTGTACAAGGAATTAGAAAAGTTTGATAGGAAACACCGATCAGCAAAAAAATCTTATATAGACGACCACCCAAAAATCTTCTAGAGGGATGGACTCCAATATACGGAGGATATAAGGAATTTTAAAACCCACTGAAGATCGGGTTGATCTTACTCCTAAAGAGTTGGATATCAAAAGTGATACATATTTTGGACTTTTTATGCCTTATTTGCTTCCTATGGTGGAACAGCAGGCACGAATGTTATAACTTCCCAAATTATATCTTTTGTATTCCCGTTTCAGAAATTTGTGGCATATCTATAGGATGTGCAATTAATGCCTGTTGTGTAGACATTAGGGGTCTAATAACTCCAACTCTTCAAAGCAAGGTGTCCTACTTGTATCGGAAACCTGTGTTGGATAGACCAAACCCTCAAGTTAGTGGCAATACCCCTTTTACATGCAATTTTTTAAAACTTTAGTTTTGTATTTATTTCCAATTTTCTTCTTATTTAACTTTCTTAGCTTTAACTTCAAGGAACTACATAGAAAAATAGTCATGTCTGTACATTTTTTTGGTTGTTTAAGTAGAGCTGGATAGAAGGTGGCAGATCTATGGGCAGCATGGTGGCTCAGTTGTTAGCACTGTTGCTTTGGGTCCTGGGTTAGGATCCCACCCAGGACAACATCTTCAAGGAGTTCTTGCGTGGGTTTCCTCCAGGTCCTCTGCTTTCCTCCCACACTATAAAGACATACTGATAGGGAATCTAGATTGTGAGCCCCAATGGGGATGGTGATGATGTTGTTAGTAATATAATGGCGCTATATAAGTGAGTAAAATAACACAGCCAAAAAAAATGTGTCAGGAGGCTGCTGGTAAAGCCAACAATAATTTATGGATGTCAGGTGTGTGTTAGATCAGGTGCTAGAGAAGTTTGTAATGCAATGCTATGAAAAATTTAAAAAATGATCCTCGTATTATTATAAGAATCATGGATTATGCTTCTTGTAGAAAGATACTTTGGACATGTATAATATACACGTTTGGCATCTTTGTGGCACGGATCATGTTTAATTCCTGTGTAGGTTCCTTCCCTCATTATAACTCGGATCTGCTGAGTCCTCCTCTATAAAGACCCTACATGAGCTGCTATAGTCTGCGCTGCTTTTGGGTTTATAACTTCTATAAGGAAACTAAACTTTTTTTTTCCTTTTTCTATATTTGCTCTTAAATCTGATCTGTGAGTGTTCGAGCCTTCCTGGAAAATTACATGTACGTTGTTATCATGATTCTCGGAACTAACGATTTTCGTTGCTCCCCGTAAGATAATTACACCGGACTTGCTTTAGCCATTGTAGATTTATGGATATAAATCTTTATATAGTGTTCATCACAGGTTTATCTGATGACAGGCGCGGTTGACATATTACAAAAGTTTGTGTATAAAATCTACGTAAAATCTCTGGACCCGATTCATCATTGCATGTTTTTTATTTTTTGTGCGAATACCTCTCAATTAGTAATTTCTTGATTTGCGCCAAATTCGTCAAGCGATTTGCGCCTTTTTTCAACTTGTCTTTTGTGGTTTAGTTACTTTTCTAAATTTTACATCAATGGGGCTTTTTCAGATGTTTCAGACAGATTCATGAAATGTGACTTTTCTTTAAAAAAAAAAAAGTCACAAAATTTTTAGGCAATTCTACTTCAGTCCTTCCTGGGTTGATTCTATGTATGCCAGTTACTTTGGCACATATTTTGCGAAACATGTGACTTTTCCTGCTAAGTAGTGGCAAAACCAGTTAAAAACAGAAAAAAAAAACAATTTCGGGCTTTGCACAAAATTAATGAATTGCACACGCCTTTTTGATGAATTTGGCGTAAAAACGACAGTGAAAATCACAAGTCAAAAAAGAAAAGTCACTTAAAAAACTGCAAATTATGAATCAGGCCCTTTGTGTTAAAATCTATGTAAATCTAACAAATTTTGAGCATACATTACTGGTCCTGTACTGAACCTGAGTTACATCCTGTATTATACTCCAGAGCTGCACTCACTATTCTGCTGGTGCAGTCACTGTGTACATACATTACATTACATTACTGATCCTGTACTGATCCTGCGTTACATCCTGTATTATACTCCAGAGCTGCACTCACTATTCTGCTGGTGCAGTCACTGTGTACATACATTATATTACTGATCCTGTACTGATCCTGAGTTACATCCTGTATTATACTCCAGAGCTGCACTCACTATTCTGCTGGTGCAGTCACTGTGTACATACATTACATTACTTATCCTGTACTGATCCTGCGTTACATCCTGCATTATACTCCAGAGCTGCACTCACTATTCTGCTGGTGCAGTCACTGTGTACATACATTACATTACTTATCCTGTACTGATCCTGCGTTACATCCTGTATTATACTCCAGAGCTGCACTCACTATTCTGCTGGTGCAGTCACTGTATACATACATTATATTACTGATCCTGTACTGATCCTGAGTTACATCCTGTATTATACTCCAGAGCTGCACTCACTATTCTGCTGGTGCAGTCACTGTGTACATACATTAATTACTTATCCTGTACTGATCCTGAGTTACATCCTGTATTATACTCCAGAGCTGCACTCACTATTCTGCTGGTGCAGTCACTGTATACATACATTACATTACTGATCCTGAGTTACATCCTGTATTATACCCCAGAGCTGCACTCACTATTCTGCTGGTGCAGTCACTGTGTACATACATTACATTACTGATCCTGTACTGATCCTGAGTTACATCCTGTATTATACTCCAGAGCTGCACTCACTATTCTGCTGGTGCAGTCACTGTGTACATACATTACATTACTTATCCTGTACTGATCCTGAGTTACATCCTGTATTATACTCCAGAGCTGCACTCACTATTCTCCTGGTGGAGTCACTGTGTACATATATTACATTACTGTTCCTGAGTTACATCCTGTATTATACTCCAGAGCTGCACTCACTATTCTGCTGGTGCAGTCACTGTGTACATACATTACATTACTGATCCTGTACTGATCCTGCGTTACATCCTGTATTATACTCCAGAGCTGCACTCACTATTCTGCTGGTGCAGTCACTGTATACATACATTATATTACTGATCCTGTACTGATCCTGAGTTACATCCTGTATTATACTCCAGAGCTGCACTCACTATTCTGCTGGTGCAGTCACTGTGTACATACATTAATTACTTATCCTGTACTGATCCTGAGTTACATCCTGTATTATACTCCAGAGCTGCACTCACTATTCTGCTGGTGCAGTCACTGTATACATACATTACATTACTGATCCTGAGTTACATCCTGTATTATACCCCAGAGCTGCACTCACTATTCTGCTGGTGCAGTCACTGTGTACATACATTACATTACTGATCCTGTACTGATCCTGAGTTACATCCTGTATTATACTCCAGAGCTGCACTCACTATTCTGCTGGTGCAGTCACTGTGTACATACATTACATTACTTATCCTGTACTGATCCTGAGTTACATCCTGTATTATACTCCAGAGCTGCACTCACTATTCTCCTGGTGGAGTCACTGTGTACATATATTACATTACTGTTCCTGAGTTACATCCTGTATTATACTCCAGAGCTGCACTCACTATTCTGCTGGTGCAGTCACTGTGTACATACATTACATTACTGATCCTGTACTGATCCTGAGTTACATCCTGTATTATACTCCAGAGCTGCACTCACTATTCTGCTGGTGCAGTCACTGTGTACATACATTACATTACTGATCCTGTACTGATCCTGAGTTGCATCCTGTATTATACTCCAGAGCTGCACTCACTATTCTGCTGGTGCAGTCACTGTGTACATACATTACATTACTGATCCTGTACTGATCCTGAGTTACATCCTGTATTATACTCCAGAGCTGCGCTCACTATTCTGCTGGCGGAGTCACTGTGTACATACATTACATTACTGATCCTGTACCGATCCTGAGTTACATCCTGTATTATACTCCAGAGCTGCACTCACTATTCTGCTGGTGCACTCACTGTGTACATACATTACATTACTGATCCTGAGTTACATCCTGTATTATACTCCAGAGCCGCACTCACTATTCTGCTGGTGCAGTCACTGTGCACATACATTACATTACTTATCCTGTACTGATCCTGAGTTACATCCTGTATTATACTCCAGAGCTGCACTCACTATTCTGCTGGTGCAGTCACTGTGTACATACATTACATTACTGATCCTGTACCGATCCTGAGTTACATCCTGTATTATACTCCAGAGCTGCACTCACTATTCTGCTGGTGCAGTCACTGTGTACATACATTACATTACTGATCCTGTACTGATCCTGAGTTACATCCTGTATTATACTCCAGAGCTGCACTCACTATTCTGCTGGTGCAGTCACTGTGTACATACATTACATTACTGATCCTGTACCGATCCTGAGTTACATCCTGTATTATACTCCAGAGCTGCACTCACTATTCTGCTGGTGCAGTCACTGTGTACATACATTACATTACTGATCCTGAGTTACATCCTGTATTATACTCCAGAGCTGCACTCACTATTCTGCTGGTGCAGTCACTGTGTACATACATTACATTACTGATCCTGAGTTACATCCTATATTATACTCCAGAGCTGCACTCACTATTCTGCTGGTGCAGTCACTGTGTACATACATTACATTACTGATCCTGAGTTACATCCTGTATTATACTCCAGAGCTGCACTCACTATTCTGCTGGTGCAGTCACTGTGTACATACATTACATTACTGATCCTGAGTTACATCCTGTATTATACTCCAGAGCTGCACTCACTATTCTGCTGGTGCAGTCACTGTGTACATACATTACATTACTGATCCTGTACCGATCCTGAGTTACATCCTGTATTATACTCCAGAGCTGCACTCACTATTCTGCTGGTGCAGTCACTGTGTACATACATTACATTACTGATCCTGTACTGATCCTGAGTTACATCCTGTATTATACTCCAGAGCTGCACTCACTATTCTGCTGGTGCAGTCACTGTGTACATACATTACATTACTGATCCTGTACCGATCCTGAGTTACATCCTGTATTATACTCCAGAGCTGCACTCACTATTCTGCTGGTGCAGTCACTGTGTACATACATTACATTACTGATCCTGAGTTACATCCTGTATTATACTCCAGAGCTGCACTCACTATTCTGCTGGTGCAGTCACTGTGTACATACATTACATTACTGATCCTGAGTTACATCCTATATTATACTCCAGAGCTGCACTCACTATTCTGCTGGTGCAGTCACTGTGTACATACATTACATTACTGATCCTGAGTTACATCCTGTATTATACTCCAGAGCTGCACTCACTATTCTGCTGGTGCAGTCACTGTGTACATACATTACATTACTGATCCTGAGTTACATCCTGTATTATACTCCAGAGCTGCACTCACTATTCTGCTGGTGGAGTCACTGTGTACATACTTTACATTACTGATCCTGTTCTGATCCTGAGTTATATCCTGTATTATACTCCAGAGCTGCACTCACTATTCTGCTGGTGCAGTCACTGTGTACATACATTACATTACTGATCCTGAGTTACATCCTGTATTATACTCCACAGCTGCACTCACTATTCTGCTGGCACAGTCACTGTGTACATACATTACATTACTGATCCTGTACTGATCCTGAGTTACATCCTGTATTATACTCCAGAGCTGCACTCACTATTCTGCTGGTGCAGTCACTGTGTACATACATTACATTACTGATCCTGAGTTACATCCTGTATTATACTCCAGAGCTGCACTCACTATTCTGCTGGTGCAGTCACTGTGTACATACATTATATTACTGATCCTGAGTTACATCCTGTATTATACTCCAGAGCTGCACTCACTATTCTGCTGGAGCAGTCACTGTGTACATACATTACATTACTGATCCTGAGTTACATCCTGTACTATACTCCAGAGCTGTACTCACTATTCTGCTGGTGCAGTCACTGTGTACATACATTATATTACTGATCCTGAGTTACATCCTGTATTATACTCCAGAGCTGCACTCACTATTCTGCTGGTGCAGTCACTGTGTACATACATTACATTACTGATCCTGAGTTACATCCTGTATTATACTCCAGAGCTGCACTCACTATTCTGCTGGTGGAGTCACTGTGTACATACTTTACATTACTGATCCTGTTCTGATCCTGAGTTATATCCTGTATTATACTCCAGAGCTGCACTCACTGTTCTACGGGCCTCAGAGTTCAAATCTCCCAGTATTCTATTTGGAGAGAAACTCATTTTTTCTATTGCACTGTAGTAACTGACAACAAACTTGATGAGTGTTTTTTACTGACAATTAGTAGAATTGTGAATGCAGCTCCGGTGTATATTACAGACTGTGCATATGTATTTTAAAATAGTGTTAGCAAGTGGGCATACCATTTAAGTGTTATTCCCATCTTGAACGTTTTTGGCATGTCCTGTGAATGGATCTATACACACTGTAATAATATAATGTATATATATATAGAATATATTTGCATGCATTAGAACGTTATGGTTTTGCTATAGGCTTATTCTCTTACCTGATTTTTATAGCTTTATAGGCTACATTCACACATCAGTTTTTGTTACTGTTTTTCTCCCACGTGTCACCCGCTTTACATATTTTGCATCCAATTTTTAGTATTTTTTTAAAATCTGAAGGAGATGAACTGTCTGAACGTCTCTTTCCATTGACACTTAGCAACGCATCTATTAAAACGAGATGAAAAAACGGATGTGTGAATGTAGCATCTTCCAGGTTGTACAGATTTGTCATTGTATTTAAGGGGTTGTCCGTCCTCAGGCTACAAGTCTGCAGTCACTTTATGTGGGAATCCTCACATCGCACGCATTGCACCCTGTGAGGATTCTCAGGAGTGGGCAGTCATGTGATCACAAGTATACATTTTGCATTCTCCCGGCCACATTCCGACTAGACTGTGTATGATCTCACTCAATATACTTGCATTGAGCGAGGTCGCACACGTCTAGTCAGCATGTGACCGCATTTATGAAAATCATATATTTTGCGGAACTATAACGCTCATCATTTATTTTCTACTTCCACCATTACTGCATCTGATTAATTCTCTAAAATGGTATCTTCACAGGTGGTTGCACTTGGAGAGGTGGCGGATGGCTCTGTGGTCACTGTCATGGCGGGGAACGATGAAAACTATTCTGCTGAACTCAGGAATGCTTCTGCTGTCATGAAAAATCAAGTGGCGAGGTTCAACGACCTGAGATTTGTGGGCAGGAGCGGAAGAGGTAGGTTCTCTGCTTCTGTCATTGATAATCTTGTGGCTAAACCCTTTTTCCGTCTTACGAGGCTCTCCTACTTCACTGCTGTCCGTCTCTACAGATACACAATATTCTGCCATTTCCTTATTGATGGAAGAACTTATATTTGGTCTTATTTGTAGCCATAAATTGTCAGATTCATTTTCATCCCTGTTTTCTCTTTAAGATTTAGTCCTGGAACTTCAATTGATTATATATCAATATGGAAGTCAGATTTAAAAAAGTGATTTTGCACTTTCATGCTTTTATGTTCTGGGCTCCTTTAAGTAGATAGTTTCGTCGTTATATAGCTACTATTCTGCAGTGTTACTAATTTAGCGGTGATTCACTGATACTTGGGGACCTAAGATAAAGGCAAATTGAGACATCTCGATTTCACAGTTTCATGGCATGTGTATGAACCACAATTGCATCTCAAGTCTTCTAGGCATATATAAGATTATTACTTTTGGCCAGAAGACCAGCGGTAGGTTCAGGAATTGAGGATCATTCATGAACCGTGAAACTCAGATCTGTGAATCCGAGGATTCATAGTAAGGACACCAAAGAATCAAATGCAATGACAATGACATGCTGAGACATAAGGAGTAAATGCAAAAACACACTGACCCAAGGAGCAGGAGCGATGACACACCGACCCAAGGAGCAGGATCAATGACACACTGACCCAAGGAGCAGGAGCAATGACACACCGACCCAAGGAGCAGGAGCAATGACACACCGACCCAAGGAGCAGGAGCAATGACACACTGACCCATGGAGCAGGAGCAATGACACACTGACACAAGGAGCAGGAGCAATGACACACCGACCCAAGGAGCAGGAGCAATGACACACCGACCCAAGGAGCAGGAGCAATGACACACCGACCCAAGGAGCAGGAGCGATGACACACCGACCCAAGGAGCAGGAGCAATGACACACCGACCCAAGGAGCAGGATCAATGACACACCGACCCAAGGAGCAGGATCAATGACACACTGACCCAAGGAGCAGGATCAATGACACACCGACCCAAGGAGCAGGAGCAATGACACACCGACCCAAGGAGCAGGAGCAATGACACACCGACCCAAGGAGCAGGAGCAATGACACACCGACCCAAGGAGCAGGAGCAATGACACACCGACCCAAGGAGCAGGAGCAATGACACACCGACCCATGGAGCAGGAGCGATGACACACCGACCCAAGGAGCAGGAGCGATGACACACCGACCCAAGGAGCAGGATCAATGACACACCGACCCAAGGAGCAGGATCAATGACACACCGACCCAAGGAGCAGGATCAATGACACACTGACCCAAGGAGCAGGATCAATGACACACTGACCCAAGGAGCAGGATCAATGACACACTGACCCAAGGAGCAGGATCAATGACACACCGACCCAAGGAGCAGGATCAATGACACCGACCCAAGGAGCAGGAGCAATGACACACCGACCCAAGGAGCAGGAGCAATGACACACTGACCCATGGAGCAGGAGCAATGACACACTGACACAAGGAGCAGGAGCAATGACACACCGACCCAAGGAGCAGGAGCAATGACACACCGACCCAAGGAGCAGGAGCAATGACACACCGACCCAAGGAGCAGGAGCAATGACACACCGACCCAAGGAGCAGGAGCAATGACACACCGACCCAAGGAGCAGGAGCAATGACACACTGACCCATGGAGCAGGAGCAATGACACACTGACACAAGGAGCAGGAGCAATGACACACCGACCCAAGGAGCAGGAGCAATGACACACCGACCCAAGGAGCAGGAGCAATGACACACCGACCCAAGGAGCAGGAGCAATGACACACACTGACCCATGGAGCAGGAGCAATGACACACTGACACAAGGAGCAGGAGCAATGACACACCGACCCAAGGAGCAGGAGCAATGACACACCGACCCAAGGAGCAGGAGCAATGACACACCGACCCAAGGAGCAGGAGCAATGACACACTGACCCAAGGAGCAGGAGCAATGACACACTGACCCATGGAGCAGGAGCAATGACACACTGACCCATGGAGCAGGAGCAATGACACACCGACCCAAGGAGCAGGAGCAATGACACACTGACCCATGGAGCAGGAGCAATGACACACTGACCCATGGAGCAGGAGCAATGACACACCGACACAAGGAGCAGGAGCAATGACACACTGACCCAAGGAGCAGGATCAATGACACACCGACCCAAGGAGCAGGAGCAATGGCACACTGACATATAAGGAGCAAGAGCAATGACACACTAACATATAAGGAGCAAGGACAATGACACATTGACCCAAGGAGCAGGAGCAATGACACACCGACCCAAGGAGCAGGAGCAATGACACACTGACCCAAGGAGCAGGAGCAATGACACACTGACCCATGGAGCAGGAGCAATGACACACCGACCCAAGGAGCAGGAGCAATGACACACCGACCCATGGAGCAGGAGCAATGACACACCGACACAAGGAGCAGGAGCAATGACACACTGACCCAACGAGCAGGAGCAATGACACACTGACCCATGGAGCAGGAGCAATGACACACCGACACAAGGAGCAGGAGCAATGACACACTGACCCAAGGAGCAGGATCAATGACACACCGACCCAAGGAGCAGGAGCAATGACACACCGACCCAAGGAGCAGGAGCAATGGCACACTGACATATAAGGAGCAAGAGCAATGACACACCGACACAAGGAGCAGGAGCAATGACACACTGACCCAAGGAGCAGGATCAATGACACACCGACCCAAGGAGCAGGAGCAATGACACACCGACCCAAGGAGCAGGAGCAATGGCACACTGACATATAAGGAGCAAGAGCAATGACACACTAACATATAAGGAGCAAGGACAATGACACATTAACCCAAGGAGCAGGAGCAATGACACACCGACCCAAGGAGCAGGATCAATGACACACTGACATATAAGGCGCATGTCACGGGTGTGTCAGAGGTGACAGACAGTCGCCCTGCAGTTGGTTGCAGGAGATCTCTACGTTTGGCATTACAGACATCTTCTTAGATGAGAGGTTGTCTCTAGGACCTAGTGGCTACCCCCCTCTGGTATTTAGCTCCCTGGCCTGGTTGTATATATACCTGGTGTGTCTGAGAGGGAGGTGCCGGCGATATTCATTACTACTTGTGAAGGCTTTAGCAAGAGCAGTACTTTGTCCTCTCTGGAGCTTGAGGCCGAGTTCGCATTTGTCTGGAGTTGTCTAAAGCTAAGCAATCCCCCCCTGTTTGTATACCCTTGTTGTCTATAAAATTTAGTGGAGAAAGACTAGTGCTCATCTCCTCCCATCCCTAGCCTTAGCCATACGCCAGGGAAAGACAGGGAAGGCATGCATGCGGCGATTACTGAAGAGGGACAGTATTTGAGACAGGGTGACAGTAGACCAGACTAGGAAGTCTCCACTTCCCCCTTTCCCTAGAGTCTGGGCTCCCTTTCCCTCTTCCCTCTGTGTTGCACTTAGTCTTTCCCACACCTGGCGTGACAGATCAAGAGCAATGACACACTGACCCAAGGAGCAGGAGCAATGACACACTGACATATAAGGAGCCAGGACAATGACACATAAGGATTAATCAAAAAGACACCCTGACACATAATGAGCAAGAGCAATGGCCCGCTGACATATAAGGAGCAAGAGCAGTGGCCCGCTGACATATAAGGAGCAAGAGCAATGACCCGCTGACATATAAGGAGCAAGAGCAATGGCCCGCTGACATATAAGGAGCAAGAGCAATGGCCCGCTGACATATAAGGAGCAAGAGCAATGGTCCGCTGACATATAAGGAGCAAGAGCAATGACCCGCTGACATATAAGGAGCAAGAGCAATGACCCGCTGACATATAAGGAGCAAGAGCAATGACCCGCTGACATATAAGGAGCAAGAGCAATGACCCGCTGACATATAAGGAGCAAGAGTAATGACCCGCTGACATATAAGGAGCAAGAGCAATGGCCCGCTGACATATAAGGAGCAAGAGCAATGACCCACTGACATATAAGGAGCAAGAGCAATGGCCCGCTGACATATAAGGAGCAAGAGCAATGACCCACTGACATATAAGGAGCAAGAGCAATGGCCCGCTGACATATAAGGAGCAAGAGCAATGACCCGCTGACATATAAGGAGCAAGAGTAATGACCCGCTGACATATAAGGAGCAAGAGCAATGACCCGCTGACATATAAGGAGCAAGAGCAATGGCCCGCTGACATATAAGGAGCAAGAGCAATGACCCACTGACATATAAGGAGCAAGAGCAATGGCCCGCTGACATATAAGGAGCAAGAGCAATGGCCCGCTGACATATAAGGAGCAAGAGCAATGGCCCGCTGACATATAAGGAGCAAGAGCAATGGCCCGCTGACATATAAGGAGCAAGAGCAATGGCCCGCTGACATATAAGGAGCAAGAGCAATGGCCCGCTGACATATAAGGAGCAAGAACAATGGTCCGCTGACATATAAGGAGCAAGAGCAATGACCCGCTGACATATAAGGAGCAAGAGCAATGGCCCGCTGACATATAAGGAGCAAGAGCAATGACCCGCTGACATATAAGGAGCAAGAGCAATGACCCGCTGACATATAAGGAGCAAGAGTAATGACCCGCTGACATATAAGGAGCAAGAGCAATGGCCCGCTGACATATAAGGAGCAAGAGCAATGGCCCGCTGACATATAAGGAGCAAGAGCAATGGTCCGCTGACATATAAGGAGCAAGAGCAATGGCCCGCTGACATATAAGGAGCAAGAGCAATGGTCCGCTGACATATAAGGAGCAAGAGCAATGACCCGCTGACATATAAGGAGCAAGAGTAATGACCCGCTGACATAAATTGAGCAAGTGCAAAGACCTGCAGGCACATAAGAAGCAAGAGTAATGTCATGCTGATGCTAAAACTCGGTTCACATAAGCTATGAGTGTGCCAAGTGGCCAAATATCCTGGGGCAAAACCCATGCATTTTACCACAAATTCTATGGTTCTGCAGCACAGAGGAACACTGATAATGTAACTGATCCACCATCAGCACCATCAGAGACATGATGTAGTCGGCTGGTGGAAGTTGGCAGTTTTAGATGACTTTCTCCGATGTGCACGGACACCGTTAGGGACACAGAGTAATCACACAATGACATTCGGGGTCCGAGGACAATGATAAAAGGAAATCAGTGGACTCTTGTAATGACATACAAACACCTGGAATTCCAGATTTCTATTTTTCCTTAGTGCTGCAGCATCTGTAGCACCCAGAGGCCAGTCACCCAAACACCCACAAAACATACTTCTCTGGGATGGTATCACATAGTCTGGGCTTAGATACACCAGCTGGAATGCTTTCAGATAACATATACCAATATAACATACCTGTAGGCTTAGGTACGGCATCTCAGCAGACAGTATCACAAATAGGAGGTTTAGATAATGTGGCTCAGCTGCAGTATCACAAAAGGTACACTTAGATGCATCAATGCAGCGGACAGTATCACACATGGTAGGCTTAGGTACGCATGCTGAACAGACAGTATCACACATGGTAGGCTTAGGTACACATGCTGAACAGACAGTATCACACATGGTAGGCTTAGGTACACATGCTGAACAGACAGTATCACTCATGGTAGGCTTAGGTACACATGCTGAACAGACAGTATCACACATGGTAGGCTTAGTTACGCATGCTGAACAGACAGTATCACACATGGTAGGCTTAGGTACGCATGCTGAACAGACAGTATCACTCATGGTAGGCTTAGGTACACATGCTGAACAGACAGTATCACACATGGTAGGCTTAGGTACACATGCTGAACAGACAGTATCACTCATGGTAGGCTTAGGTACGCATGCTGAACAGACAGTATCACACATGGTAGGCTTAGGTACGCATGCTGAACAGACAGTATCACACATGGTAGGCTTAGGTACACATGCTGAACAGACAGTATCACTCATGGTAGGCTTAGGTACACATGCTGAACAGACAGCATCACACATGGTAGGCTTAGGTACACATGCTGAACAGACAGCATCACACATGGTAGGCTTAGGTACGCATGCTGAACAGACAGCATCACACATGGTAGGCTTAGGTACACATGCTGAACAGACAGTATCACACATGGTAGGTTTAGGTACACATGCTGAACAGACAGTATCACACATGGTAGGCTTAGGTACACATGCTGAACAGACAGTATCACACATGGTAGGCTTAGGTACACATGCTGAACAGACAGTATCACACATGGTAGGCTTAGGTACACATGCTGAACAGACAGTATCACACATGGTAGGTTTAGGTACACATGCTGAACAGACAGTATCACACATGGTAGGCGTAGGTACACATGCTGAACAGACAGTATCACACATGGTAGGCTTAGGTACACATGCTGAACAGACAGTATCACACATGGTAGGCTTAGGTACGCATGCTGAACAGACAGTATCACACATGGTAGGCTTAGGTACACATGCTGAACAGACAGTATCACACATGGTAGGCTTAGGTACACATGCTGAACAGACAGTATCACACATGGTAGGCTTAGGTACACATGCTGAACAGACAGTATCACACATGGTAGGTTTAGGTACACATGCTGAACAGACAGTATCACACATGGTAGGCTTAGGTACACATGCTGAACAGACCGTATCACATGTGATACTCAGCAGACAGTACAAGCATTAGCTACCTAAGCAAACAATAGGATACATGATAGGCTTAGATACACTACTTCAGTGGACAACAGTAGGCTTGGATACAACAGGTAAGCAGACACTATAACACAGGATGGGCTTAGATACACAGATAAGTTTATCACATATGATTTATTGGCTTTTTAAACAATATAAAAAAATTACAGGTTTAGATACAGCAACTCAACTGACAGTATCACATAACATCGGTTTAGATATTCCAGCTCAGCAGATAGTGTCACACATGATAGAAGGGTTTAGGTACACCAGATTTTCACGTGTTTTCTCCTATAAGGATAGTATTACACATTATTGACTTTGATCACTATCTCCACAGACAGTATCACACATGATAGACTTAGATACATGGCTCAGCAGACAGTATCACATGATTGGCTTAGATATTCCAGCTCAGCAGATACCGACAGTATAATTCCTGAAAGGATTAGATAGATAGCTCAGCAGACAGTATCACACTTGATAGCAATGCAATGTGACACGTAATAGGCTGAGATACTTGGGCTCAGCGGACTGTATCATAAATGATAGGTTTAGATACACCGCCTCAACTGACAGTATCCCACATCATATTCTTGGATACGCCACCAATAATATTACATAGAAAAAACCTGAAGGTGTGAACTGGAACATAAATTGATGTGCATGCAAAATGTAAATGCATGTTCACACAAGGCCATTAGACAAAGAGAAACCAAAGACAAGAAAAATACCCAAAAAATTAAAAGTAAATGTATAAATCGCACAGTGCAAAAATAATAATAAATAATAAAGGGTATTTAGTTAACATAATTTTGATCAAAATAATGTAAAAGCTGTCCCGCCACGTCACGGTAACCCTTATGGGACAGTCCTAACTCTAATATTAAAAACCTTACATGATAGGGTGTGTGGCTCTCTGAGGGTGTATCACACGTGTTAAGCTTAGATACTTGGGCTCAGCGGACTGTATCATACATGATAGATTTAGATACACCGCCTCAGCAGACCGTATCCCACATCATATTCATGGATACACCACCAATAATATTACATGATAGGGTGTGTGGTTCTCTGAGGGTGTATCACACGTGATAAGCTTAGATACTTGGGCTCAGCGGACTGTATCATAAATGATAGGTTTAGATACACCTCCTCAGCAGACAGTATCCCACATCATATTCATGGATACACCACCAATAATATTACATGACAAGGTGTGTGGCTCTCTGAGGGTATATCCCACGTGATAAGCTTAGATACTTGGGCTCAGCGGACTGTATCATACATGATAGATTTAGATACACCGCCTCAGCAGACCGTATCCCACATCATATTCATGGATACACCACCAATAATATTACATGATAGGGTGTGTGGTCCTCTGAGGGTGTATCACACGTGATAAGCTTAAAACTTGGGCTCAGTGGACTGTATCATAAATGATAGGTTTAGATACTCCACCTCAGCAGACCGTATCCCACATCATATTCATGGATACACCACCAATAATATTACATGACAAGGATGGTGGCTCTCGGAGGGTGTATCACACGTGATAAGCTTAGATACTTGGGCTCAGCGGACTGTATCATACATGATAGGTTTAGATACACCTCCTCAGCAGACAGTATCCCACATCACGTTCTTGGATACACCACCAATAATATTACATGATAGGGTGTGTGGTTCTCTGAGGGTGTATCCCACGTGATAAGCTTAGATACTTGGGCTCAGCGGACTGTATCATACATGATAGGTTTAGATACACCTCCTCAGCAGACAGTATCCCACATCACGTTCTTGGATACACCACCAATAATATTACATGATAGGGTGTGTGGTTCTCTGAGGGTGTATCCCACGTGATAAGCTTAGATACTTGGGCTCAGCGGACTGTATCATAAATGATAGGTTTAGATTCTCCACCTCAGCAGACCGTATCCCACATCATATTCATGGATACACCACCAATAATATTACATGACAAGGATGGT
This sequence comes from Phyllobates terribilis, assembly GCF_046119375.1. Taxonomy (NCBI): domain Eukaryota; kingdom Metazoa; phylum Chordata; class Amphibia; order Anura; family Dendrobatidae; genus Phyllobates; species Phyllobates terribilis. Next base: position 62,545,139 of record NW_027362763.1, on the reverse strand, counting down.
GGCTCTCGGAGGGTGTATCACACGTGATAAGCTTAGATACCTGGGCTCAGTGGACTGTATCATACATGATAGATTTAGATACACCACCTCAGCAGACCGTATCCCACATCATATTCATGGATACACCACCAATAATATTACATGATAGGGTGTGTGGTCCTCTGAGGGTGTATCACACGTGATAAGCTTAGATACTTGGGCTCAGCGGACTGTATCATAAATGATAGGTTTAGATACTCCACCTCAGCAGACCGTATCCCACATCATATTCATGGATACACCACCAATAATATTACATGACAAGGTGTGTGGCTCTCTGAGGGTGTATCACACGTGATATGCTTAGATACTTGGGCTCAGCGGACTGTATCATACATGATAGGTTTAGATACACCTCCTCAGCAGACAGTATCCCACATCACATTCTTGGACACACCACCAATAATATTACATAATAGGGTGTGTGGTTCCCTAAGTGGGTATCACACATAAGTTTAGATACACTTTCCCCCACCGTTATAAGAAGTATCTCCGCCGCTGTGACCCGCAGTGTTTATAACGCCGCTGTGACCCGCGACCTAAGGAAGTTATAACGCACAAGGAAAGCGCGCTCCTCGCCAGAACGTATTTATCCTACAGACTTAAAAGAAAAACAAAGGATGTTCTCCTCGTTACCATATGGACCCGGGGCTTTGGCCGCGTCCCAAGTAGTCATTTTAATATTTCGGAAGGAGGGGAAAAGGGGCAGACGTAGCTGCTAGCAGGGTTTTCACGCATGGGAGATGAAGAAAGGCTCTTTTGATGGGGAGTAATTATGTCCAAACAGAAGTGACCCCCTCCCCTCCTCCATTCTTATGATCTTAATGGAGAGAAAACAGGGCTTTTTTAGCTTCGCCTTTGAAGCGGGCAGGAGTTTGCGGGAGATGGGAGATTCCTCTAGTGTCTGATGATGGAGATACGGGCCCGTACATGTCCTCCTATACTTCACTGCACTTCTTACACTACAAGGGGCCCCCCGGGATCTCCTCCCCAGAACCTCTTGTCTTATGTCATTCATCTGGCTTTGTATGGGATTTACAAAATATACATGAAATTTTATGATTCTTCATTTTTTTTGGATTATTCTGGATTATTGGACTGCTATAGAAAAGTATGCAAAAATCACCAATAAGGATAGAGGCCATAACAAAACACCAAGATATATTCATTATAGGTATATGAATGCCGGATTATCAGATTTTCTGGATCACGAGTTGCTGGATTAAAGGAATTTTAATCTACATCATACTTTGCCAGGAAAGTCAACAAATCCCCCAGGCCTCATAAAAATTTGCCCCAAATCACCCTAAAACCAACTATTTGGGGTTTTCAGGAAGGTTAAAGTGTGTATCTAGGCTTGTACAATACTGACGTAGCAGAGCTGAAAGTGTCATTGAAGGTAATGCAGAATTCTTAGCTGCAGGCCTTATTTATCAGTGCTGCCAAGCAGAAAAAGTTAACCTTGTTGCCCATAGCAACCAATCAGAGCACAGCTTTCATTTTCTCAGAGCTCTTTACAAAATGAAAGCTGAGCTCTGATTGGTTGCTTGTTTTGTCATAGTCACTTTTGAAAACATGAGGCCTACTAGGATTGAAAGTAAAACTGTTACTCATAGCAACCAATCAGAGCCCAGCTTTTATTTTTTTAAACAGCTCTGGTAAAAATAAAGCTGTGTCCTGTTTGGTTGCTATGAGCAATATCACTTTTGATATGAGGCCTACTGGGACTCATTTATCAAAACTGACTGAAAGTAAAACTGTTGCTCATAGCAACCAATCACAGCTCAGCATTCATTTTTTAAACAGCTCTGTTAGAATGAAAGCTGTGCCCTGATTGGTTGTTATGGGCAACAAGGCTAGTTTTTTCTTGTTATGCAACTTTTGTCTTATTCATCCGCATTTTTTGCAGTAAGTTTTTCGAAATGGCGCAGGCGGTTCCTGAATTTTGAGCATAGTATAAAAAAATAAATGCTCTTTATTTTAATCTCTAACCTTTTTTTGAGACTTTCAGTGCAAAAAAAAAAGTCACATGTTCCGCTAAAATGTTGCAAAATGTGCATAATATCACTCCAGGAAGGGGAGGACTGGAGTACATTTGCGCAAAAATGTTGTGATTACAACTGATGAATCAGCCAAAATCATCTGGAAACCCCAAACGCCTGCCTACGGCGATGAACATAACCCCCCCCCCATATAAAATGGACTTTAAAAAGGAGCAAATTAATACAGTAGGGCTCAAATGAAAACCAGGCAAAAAACACACCAAAAAGTTGAGGAAAAAAAATACAAAAATGTAATAATGAATCAGGTCCTTTGTGTTGTTTGCAGGGATTTCATTGAAAAGAGTTAAAAGGGGACCAAACGGGGACAGTGGGCCATTTTGGGCACTAAGAGGGGCTGTAACCACCCATTTCTGACATGGGAGAGGAAGGATGATATCTTTGCTGATCTGGGGGGACACAGTCTATCAGATATCTGAATTTGGCTCTGAATAAAGGTGGGCTTTAATCGTCCAACATGCGCCCCCATATTTGCTGACTATCCCAATTTTGCTGGGACAGTCCAATAATTTGGAACAAATTTTGGGTCAGTTATTGAGCATTTTAGGGACACTCTGGAAGCTCCTGGGGTGGGGGCTTAACTATCTTGAATTTTAAGGAGGGCACGTATGGACCATATCTGGTTTTTGCCCATGCTATCAGTCACCCATACATTGAATTTTAAAGGGGGCAGGTATGGACCCTATTTGGCTTTTTGCCCATGCCATGGGTCACCCATACCTTGAATTTTAAGGGGGTAGGTATGGGCCCTATCTGCTTTTTGCCACTGCCGTGGGTCACCCATACCTTGAATTTTTAAGGGGGGTAGGTATGGACCCTATCTGGTTTTTGCCTATACCATATGTCACCCATATTTTGAATTGTAAGGGAGGGAGGTATGGACCCTAGCTCGTTTTGCCAATGCCATGTTTCACCCATACCTTGAATTTTAAGGGGGGTAGGTATAGGCCCTTTCTGTTTTTTGCCCATGCCATGGGTCACCCACACCTATCAGCACTCTATTCATCATAGATAGCAGTCTTGTATCAACGGTAGTCCTATAGTCAATGAATGGAGTCATGGCACGCATGAGCATGCACTGTTTTTTTACGACTGGGCACTTTAGCCCCCTGTTTTCAGAATCGATGGGGGTCTCAGTGATGGGAACCTTCAGCGATTACCAAATCATCACTTATTGGAGATCCAAAATACATTTTTTTTAACATCTGCCAGGCAAATAGAAGCCTATGGGAGTTTAAAGGGGACCTATCATAAAGTCAAAAGTGAGCAGTCTTTGCTCTTATTTCATTCCCCCTGCTCCTCTGAGTAATTAATCTTTAGTTTTATTTAAAACGGCCATTTGGTTACAGAGATATGGGCCTTTTTATTTGTTGCTAATTTGTATGGTCTTTCCAAAGGGGCGTGGCTCACATGGTAATTATGGAGAACAGTCTAAAGACACGCCCCATGATCCTATGAGCCACGCCCTCTTGCAAAGGCCGTAAAAATGAGAACTAAATGAAAAGACAAATATCTCTGGAACCCTATGGCGGATTTAAAAAAAAAAAAAAAGACCTGAATACTCAGATGAGTAGCAGGAATAAAATAAGGGCACAAACTGGACACTTTTGACCTGGTGATCAGTCCTCCTTCAAGTTGCAAAGTTTCATATTTTAAGCCTGAATTGATAGCTTGAGGCAGTGCGGACTATCAAAGTATGAAACACGAGGATTTCATATCTCAAGTACTCCTAGGAGTGCTGACAACGTGCTGGACGCTGACACTAGACGCAGCGGGAGCAGAAGCATCCTCATAGATGTGTTAGGATGACGGTTTGTTGAGTCACTGTTTCCCGCCCACATCTTCCTCTCCTAAAACAGTTTGCAGAAGTTTCTCTCAAAGGAAAAAAAAAAACGCCATACATTTAACAGATTACAACCGTAAGGCCTCCTGGCATGCAGATTCCTTACTGACCAGTTGCTAAGAAGCGGAGGGATTCCAGATTATTACACACAGAGGGCAAAAAGGAAAAACTTGGACAAAGTCACAGGCCAATCAGTATACAGTATAATGTGCCCCACATAGTCCTCCATACAGTATAATGGCCCCACATAGTCCTCCAAACAGTATAATGGCCCCACATAGTCCTCCATACAGTATCATGGCCCCACATAGTCCTCCAAACAGTATAATGGCCCCACATAGTCCTCCATACAGTATAATGGACCCCACATAGTCCTCCATACAGTATAATGGCCCCACATAGTCCTCCAAACAGTATAATGGCCCCACATAGTCCTCCATACAGTATCATGGCCCCACATAGTCCTCCAAACAGTATAATGGCCCCACATAGTCCTCCATACAGTATAATGGACCCCACATAGTCCTCCATACAGTATAATGGCCCCACATAGTCCTCCATATTGTATAATGGACCCCACATAGTCCTCCATACAGTATAATGGACCCCACATAGTTCTCCATACAGTATAATGTGCCCCACATAGTCCTCCAAACAGGATAATGTGCCCCACATAGTCCTCCATACAGTATAATGTGCCCCACATAGTCCTCCATACAGTATAATGTGCCCCACATAGTCCTCCATACACTATAATGGACCCCACATAGTCCTCCATACAGTATATTGGCCTCACATAGTCCTCCATACAGGATAATGTGTATTCGGTCAGTATTTTGCATCAGTTTGTATGCCAAAACCAGGGGCTGAACTTACAGAGAAAAGCTATAATTGAAAAATTGACACCTATTCTGTATTTTAGAGACACTCCTGGTGTTGGCATAAAAATACTAATGAAATACTGATCAAAAATACTGATGTGTGAATAAAGCTTAATGCTGGCTGAAAAATGAGTTAACTGAGAATCTGTCAGTGAGCCCGCTACGACTATCTGAAGAGGAATCTTTTGAGCTCCTCTCAGCTTATGACCACAGACCACATCAACGTTTAATGTGGAGAGAAACAAACAAGAAAAGAAACGAGTAAGAAAAAACTAAACAAGCAGTGCAACATTTTTTAATGAAACCCAATGGCAAAAATGTATTTATTTATTTAGTTAATTAATTTTTGGGCCTTTAATACATGCATTTAACTAGAAATATATAAATAATTTACTCCACAACCCCACATAATTGCAATAACAGATCTGTGAACAGCAGTTTGTTGACAGTTTGCAGGAAGAAAAATAATTTTTGGAGAAAAGCCAAACTGAATAATAAGTGAAAAAAAATAAAAATCTACAAATATATTAAAGGGTTATTCCGACTACAAACATACACATGTGTAATATACTGCATGCTGCAATATTGGAATATGGCACAATCAGCGGTCAGTTAATACTATAACTCCTATTCTCCATTGCAGGAAAGAGCTTTACATTGACCATTACTGTCTTTACCAACCCACCTCAAGTCGCCACCTACCACAGAGCCATAAAAGTGACGGTGGACGGGCCAAGGGAACCAAGACGTAAGTCCCATATCACTATGCTCAATGTAAACGTAACCTATTTAATAAGATTCTGATTCGCTTTTTGTGTTTCCGGTATAATTTTTAAGATCTCTGCTTGCTGTCAGTGAATGGAATTATTCTTGTTTACTCTTCCTGATATATCCAGTGATTCCAATCCTTTGCGTATGAGTCTCTGTCTATGTATCCAAGGATATTCCCATACGCTGACAGCAAGCAGAGATCTTGGAAATAGAAAGGAATTGAAACACCAAATATATTCGAAAGTTTGCAGGACTCTTTATCACACCATGATTATTTATGTGCCCACGATGTAGAAATGAAGCGGAAAATTTCCGCTTCATTTCTGCATGTCCTTGCCAGTAAAAACGCGTGCGGAATTTACCACGCGTTTTTGAAGCGTTTTGTACATACGGATTTGCCATGCGTTTTTCTAATGCATTGAGTAGGCAATTCCGCATGCGTAAACGCACAAATAATGGACATGCTGCGGATTTTTCCGCACATAAAATCCGCTGCGGAAAATTCCGCAGCATGGGCACAGAACATGCGGATTGTCATTGGGGACCATGGGGCACAGATTACCAAGCGTTTTTCAAGTGTTTCCGCAGCAGAAATTCCGCGGCAAAAACGCTTGAAAAACGCATCGTGGGCACACAGCTACAAGATTGGAAATAATATTGTTCTTTCCAAAAACAGCACCACTTTTGTATTTAGGCTGTGCCTGGTATTGCAACTCACTAGCTTGGGCTGCTCCTGATTTGACTATTTTACATACCACTAGGAGTATTCCCTAATAATATGGGTGTCTCAATTCTGGCGATCAACTGTTATCTGTCAAAACCTGTAAGTGTTCAGTTATTCTGCACTGCCCCCACATGCTAAATGAGGAATTACAGTCTTGATTATCTAATTTGGAAAGTGATAAATTGGTAATAATCCGCAGTTCTGTGCAGATCTGTAGACATTACCCAGGAGCTTAACTTGTACCCAGACATGTTAAAAACGCCCGCTGATGATCAGCTGTAATCTCTGCGAAACCTGTAAGTCTTCAGTTATTCTGCACTGCCCCCACAGGCTAAATGAGGCATTACAGTCTTGATTATCTAATTTGGAAAGTGATAAATTGGTAATACTTCTCAGTTCTGTGCAGATCTGTAGACATTACTCAGGAGCTTAACTTGAACCCAGACATGTTAAAACCGCCCGCTGATGATCAGCTGTAATCTCTGCGAAACCTGTAAGTCTTCAGTTATTCTGCACTGCCCCCACAGGTTAAATGAGGCGTTACAGTCTCTTGTTTTTCTAATCTGCAAAATGATAAATTGGTAATACTCAACAATTCTGTGCAGATCTGTAGACATTACCCAGGAGATTAAATTGTACCCAGACATGTTAGAAACGCCAGCTGGCAATTAGTTGTAATCTCTGTGAAACCTGTAAATGTTCAGTTACTCTGTACTGCCCCCACAGGCTATATGAGGCATTACAGTCTTGTTTTTCTAATCTGGAAAGTGATAAATTGTAACACTCCGCAGTCCTGTTCACATCGGTAGATATTACCCAGGAGATTAAACTGTACCCAGACTTGTTAAAAAAAGCCAGCTGGTGATCAGCTGTAATTTCTGCGAAACCTGTAAGTGTTCAGTTATTCTGCACTGCCCCCACAGGCTAAATAAGGCATTACAGTCTTGTTTTTCTAATGTGGAAAGTGATAAATTGGTAATATTCAACAGTTCTGTGCATATCTGTAGACATTACCCAGGAGATTAAATTGTACCCAGACTTGTTAAAAACGCCACATTTATAGCAATCGGCTGATAGCGGAAATAATTGTTTCATATGCAGAATTAGGAGCAATTACCGCGGTTGGATGCAGCTAAATGAAGCGGGTTTCCTTACATTCGTCTAGTGATGTCAAATATTTCACTGAAATCTCCCCGGACTAACACAGTGCAGCCCCCGTGTGTACAGCAGATAGCAGATTACTGAGTGTCAGAGTGACTCTTTAAGGTCGAATGCCCAGATTCTGCGAGAAATATTTATATTCTGCTGATAAGACAGGAAAATGTTATGAAAGAGAATGATTTATGCAAGAGAGATAATCGGAAGGAGAAGGGATAGTTCTCAGTGCCTGCCAATAGCGAGTGGTGGAGTAGTGAGGATGCAGATGTGAGAAGTTCAGGTCAATTTGGGAAACCTTAAGCCCGATTCATTATTTGAATTTTTTATTTATTTATTTTAAGTCACTTTTCTATTTTTGCTTTGTGGCATTTGATGACATTTTTTTGGTCCTAATAATTCTTTAACCTGTTTTGCGACTTTGTAGCTCAAAAAAGTTGCACATTCTGCGGAGATGTTGCAAAATATCTGCCCAAAAAAAACTTCAAACGCACATAAAACCACTCCAGAGTACAAAAGTTTTGAGACATTTTCAAAAGTTTTCACTGATGAATTGGTCACAAACGTCTGGAAACTCCAAGACCACAATGACGAACATAAAAAAAAACAACAACAGATGATCACATACTGACTAGCCTTTAAAGAAGGTGTTAAAAGAATAAGAGGGCGCAAATAAAAAACTGTTGAAAAACGCAAAAAAAACAAGACAAAACATCTAGATGAATGCAATAAGAAATTCATCCCCTTGTGTCCGGGAAAACAGGGGTCCCAAAGTCCCCTGTGTGAATGAAATGTTACTGAGCATGTGTGACCACCACTAATTGATCAGTGGTCACACATGCTCACTAAAGCATTACTCATACAGAGGACTTTGGGCCGCACGTTCTTGGAAGCAGCCGGACCCCAAGATTAAACACATGCAGGAGAGGTGTTATATGTTGTTTATGGGACAAACGCTTTAAGCGATTAAGTGCTTTCTATATTGGTGCTGTCCTTTAGGGTTTCGGAAATGTTGGAAGTACCATAAGGCACACTTGAACACTGTTTAGAAGAGTTTTTCTGGAGATTCCAGAATGCAACATTTCTTTTTTGCATAACTACGTCCCCCATTTGCTGTTCCCTGAATATGCTTCAGGATGCCAAGGGTCAATCTGACGATGGGGCTTCATAGGAAACATTCAGGGAGAGCAGCTTACAAACTCTTTCTGGAGTCCATGAGATCCCCTTTTTATGTTAAGCCCTCTGAATTCTCCAGTAGAGTTGCCAAGTATGCTACTGTGGCTGTTGTGGACCGCATAATGGCAAGGGGCTAGCTCAGGCCGGCCACATCCTTTAGATGCTGAGCAATGCCCTTTATTAGTAGAAGGTAAGCAAACCAGAAAAGGGGCAGCACACCTGAGGGACTTGTGACCAATCTCTCATATAAAGTATTGTTAGTTCCTCCTGATGTGCACCTACAGGGGGGATTCTATGTTAATATTGCAGTGGCTCCAACATTTTTTGGAGGTTGTGTTAGCCATGGTAATTACAGAATTGTAAACGAGTTTGCAGCAGAAAGGGTATGTATAAAAGCAAGGGTAGCAAGAAATAATTCATAGATGGAGCATGACGATACAATGTTTGTTTGTAGTCTGTCACCAAGGAGACACATAGGTCTGTTAGGAGCTGTGTACAGAAAACGGCAGGATGTTTTTAATCAAAGCTGCTTGCAAAGTTGTTTTGTTTCTTATCTCAGATGCATCAGAACAATAGAAAATAATGTAGAAAAGGGAAAAGCCTTCAAAAGGATAAATGTGTCAATAAAGCTTAAAGCTGCCCTGATCCTCCAGTTGCTGCTCTATGCTTGAACCCCGTGGGTCCTCTTCCAGTTTGTGCTGGCAGGAGATTGGTGCTGTCTTTGTAGGGGACTGGCTGACTGCTTATTTTGATAGTTAAAGGGAACCTATCATGTACCCAAATGCTATTAACCTGCAGATATGGGGAAAATAGTGGTTATAGCAATAGTGGTACAAAGCTGCCTTACTGAAAGCCTGGCTACAGGGAGAAAATTAACTTTATTCCTCCTGGGAGCCGCTGGCTCTCAGTCATAGAGGCGCAACCGATGTGGCTACAGTCACAGGTCAGTACTCAGTGAGCAGCAGCTGGAAACAGGCCCTGGAACTTTGATTGACAGCTTGCATCAGTGCTGAGCCGGCTGATAGTCAGTGCCGGGGACTGCTCACAGCTGCCGATCACTGTGTACTGTGTGACCGTAGCTGTGTCAGCCGCGCCTCAATGACTGAAAGCCGGTGGGTGTCGGCCACACCTCTATAACTGAAAGCCGGCGGGTGTCAGCCACACCTCTATAACTGAAAGCTGGCAGGTGTCGGCCACACCTCTATAACTGAAAGCCGGCGGGTGTCAGCCACACCTCTATAACTGAAAGCTGGCAGGTGTCGGCCACACCTCTATAACTGAAAGCCGGCGGCTCCTGGGAGAAGTAAATTTCATTTCCTCCCGGTAGCCACTCTTTCAGTAAGGTGGATAGACAACATTGGAATGCTGTTAACCTTCAGATGACCCATATATCTGCAGATTAATGGCATTTGGGGACATGACAGGTTGGCTTTTACTATTGAAATAAGCAGTCAGCCAGCCCTCTTCAGAAACAGAACCAATCAAATAATCAAATAATGGCACAGGTAATTGTGTAAAGCACAAACTGGAGGAGGACCGATGAGGTCCAGAATAGAGCGATGATTCAAGGTCAGTTTCCCTTTAAGCTACCCTCCTTCTCTGTGACAGAGGAGGGGGCTGGCTTAGCTATTCAATTAAGCAGGTACCTTTCACACACAGCTCTAGTGAAATTCTGATACAGGACATGTTATTGTGCGTCGTATATAGGAGTGTAAAGTGGAATGGAGGTGCTGTTTATCGGAGGATCGGGCACCCGGGCTAATGCAAGTTTATTAATCAGTTACATTACCTACTTGTTATTGCTCATTTATAAATACTTTTGCTTTCCCAGGAAAACTCATTTCATTTCTACATTTCTTATATTTTCTTCAGTTTTGCTCAGGGTCAGCAAATGGAAACCTTTATATTTAATTTCTTTCAGAGGCTTAAACTCCATGTTTACAAATCTGTATTAATGTACACAGTTGTCTCTGAGCTAGTGCTGCTCATGCCCCTCAGTCCAGACTAATGCCTATACTGATACCAGTAGTGTAACTTGAAGCTCATGGGCCCCAATGCAAGATCTCCAACAGGGCCCCAAAGTATCTCAGGTCTTTAAAAGTATTCATTTTTTCTTATGGGCCAATTAGACCTTTTGAGCCCCCTAAGCTCGATGGCCCGAGTGCGATTGCAACTTCCATCATAGTTATGGCACTGACTGATGCATTGTAACAAATTGAAACAAAAAGTATTTGACAAAGTTTTATAACTTTTTTCTTATATAGTCGTTAAAGGGGTTGTCCCACTTTCAATCTTCATGAGTGCACCACCACCACTTTTAATCTTCATGAGTGCACCGCCACGACATTCAATCTTCATGAGTGCACCGCCACCACTTTCAATCTTCATGAATACACTGCCACCACTTTCAATCTTCATGAGCGCACCGCCACCACTTTTAATCTTCATGAGTGCACCGCCACCACTTTCAATCTTCATGAATACACTGCCACCACTTTCAATCTTCATGAATGCACTGCCACCACTTTCAATCTTCATTAGCGCACCGCCACCACTTTCAATCTTCATGAGTGCACCGCCACCACTTTCAATCTTCATGAATACACTGCCACCACTTTCAGTCTTCATGAGTGCACCGCAACCACTTTTAATCTTCATGAGCGCACTGCTCCTCAGCCTCAGGGCATTCTGCTTATCTGGGGGAGAGAGGGGGCTATGCACTTCTAATGATTGACAGCTCAGGCCAGCAGCATGGCGAGCTGCTGGACCAAACTGTACGATAATGCTCCTCTACTATGCATTGCTTATATAGCACCATCATATTCGGCAGCACTTTACAGACACTATCGGCACTGTCCCCATTGGGGCTCACTATCTAAATTCCCTATCAGTATGTCTTTGAAATGTGGTAGGAAACCAGAGAAAACTCAGACAAACAAGGGGAGAACATATAAACACTTTGCAGATGTTGTCCTTGGTGGGACTGTAACCTAGGACCCCAGCGCTGTAAAGCAACAGTGCTAACCACTGAGCCACCGTGCTGCCCCATCTTCCATGCAAACATCTTGCAAACCTTCTCATTGCCTAGGAAACCGGCCACCTCTGAGGTGGTCAGTAATCTTGACAACGAGGCATAAACTAATAAGAGGAACATTGCAAAGTTTCTTTTTTTTTTTTTTACACGCATTTTGCCATTTCAGCCATTTATCACTTTAAGCCGACTTGCAAAAGGATGCAAAACTTTTCAGACTATAAATCCAGACATCCACCTTCAGAGGAGAAGACGTAGATCGGTTCACTGCGGGATATACAGAGAAACTGAAAACATCTCCGAACTCCCTGGACATCTACATCCCAGATGGGAAAGAGGAGAGACCGGATTTCAGATTGCTTCCCTACGACATAAAAACAAGGGGAGGGCGACCGTGGGATGATTCACACACTCAGGGACCAGAAGTCCCAAATACAGGTCAGAGAAAATCACTTCCTGTGTAATGCGGTCACTCGAGCCCCATAGATCGGGGGTAAAAAAATGATGCATTGATCCGCAGCTCCACAAACAAATTTGCAAATAGCTTTGATTGAAAAATCTGCTACCGTTTTGCGTATGCAGCTACAATGGAAATCAAAGTGTCTCCTGACTACCAACAAACTTTGTACTATAACTGGCTTTAATGGGAGGCCCCTTTAAATATTGAATGACATATTGCAGATTCTGCCCCATTCAGTTCATTGGAACTCAATTGCAGTACCAGACACAACATGAAGACAGGAGGTGGCGCTGTTTTGTAAAAAAGTTTTGTAAAAAAAAAAATTTGAATTTTTTTAAGTTTGACATTTTACCAAGACTGATATTGCAGATGTGTTTAGTTTTCCTGCAGCGCCTCTGCAGGGTAAATAAAGCATTACACATCTTCTATTTACTTCCCAAAACTAAGAGACCCCCTAAATCTTGCGTTAGAAGTGAAAGTGGAAATTGCAATATATAGTTTCCCTGAGAGCCACAAGGCAATGGCCGGTGCGGATGCCACTTTGTAGCCAATGGGCATTACCAGGAGCATCCATGCCGCACAGTGTCGCCCCCTAGCCTTGCTCAGGACGCGCTCCCAGGCCTCTCCTCATTCAGGCTGCTGTTTTCTCGGTTTGACTGTCAGGGGCTCGGCTGTCATCCAGGCAGGAAATGACACATCAAGAGGCATTTTTATTGAGCAACCTTCTGAGAAAACTGATGCAAGGATACACAGACTGCGGACACATTCCAGGGCTGCAGGCGACATGGCGGAGCAAGACAAGTGCACCCCCCAGTCCTGTCCATTGTCCCCCGACCACAGAGAAGACGCATCAATTACCCCATTACTACATAATGCAAAATATGCACAATATAAATGATATATGTAATATACAATGTACAATACATATAATATACCTAACACAAAAGATACATAATGGAGGTAATTCAGTGACGCCCATGGAGGAAAGATATAGAAAATTAATCATAAGTCATCTTATCCTGTACCCTGAGTGTCAGTGTCATTATCCTGTACCCCGAGTGTCAGTATCATTATTCTGCACCCCGAGTGTCAGTGTCATCATCCTGTACCCCGAGTGTCAGTGTCATTATCCTCTACCCCGAGTGTCAGTGTCATCATCCTGTACCCTGAGTGTCAGCGTCATTATCCTGTACCCCGAGTGTCAGTATCATTATTCTGCACCCCGAGTGTCAGTGTCATCATCCTGTACCCCGAGTGTCAGTGTCATTATCCTCTACCCCGAGTGTCAGTGTCATCATCCTGTACCCCGAGTGTCAGTGTCATTATCCTCTACCCCGAGTGTCAGTGTCATTATCCTGTACCCCGAGTGTCAGTATCATTATTCTGCACCCCGAGTGTCAGTGTCATCATCCTGTACCCCGAGTGTCAGTGTCATTATCCTCTACCCCGAGTGTCAGTGTCATCATCCTGTACCCCGAGTGTCAGCGTCATTATCCTGTACCCCGAGTATCAGTATCATTATCCTGTACCTCGAGTGTCAGCGTCATTATCCTGTACCCCGAGTGTCAGTATCATTATCCTGTACCCCGAGTGTCAGTATCATTATCCTGTACCCCGAGTGTCAGCGTCATTATCCTGTACCCCGAGTGTCAGTATCATTATCCTGTACCCCGAGTGTCAGTATCATTATCCTGTACCCCGAGTGTCAGCGTCATTATCCTGTACCCCGAGTGTCAGTGTCATTATCCTGTACCCCAGGAGGATGGCCTCCATATACAGACTGAGGGTGGCCTCCATATACAGACTGAGGGTGGCCTCCATATACAGACTGAGGGCAGCCTCCATATACAAACTGAGGGCGGCCTCCATATACAGACTGAGTGCGGCCTCCATATACAGACTGAGGGCGGCCTCCATATACAGACTGAGTGCGGCCTCCATATACAGACTGAGGGCGGCCTCCATATACAGACTGAGTGCGGCCTCCATATACAGACTGAGGGCGGCCTCCATATACAGACTGAGTGCGGCCTCCATATACAGACTGAGGGCGGCCTCCATATACAGACTGAGGGCGGCCTCCATATACAGACTGAGTGCGGCCTCCATATACAGACTGAGGGCGGCCTCCATATACAGACTGAGTGCGGCCTCCATATACAAACTGAGGGCGGCCTCCATATACAGACTGAGGGCGGCCTCCATATACAGACTGAGTGCGGCCTCCATATACAGACTGAGGGCGGCCTCCATATACAGACTGAGGGCGGCCTCCATATAGAGACTGAGGGCGGCCTCCATATACAGACTGAGGGCGGCCTCCATATACAGACTGAGTGCGGCCTCCATATACAGACTGAGGGCGGCCTCCATATACAGACTGAGGGCGGCCTCCATATACAGACTGAGTGCGGCCTCCATATACAGACTGAGGGCGGCCTCCATATACAGACTGAGTGCGGCCTCCATATACAGACTGAGGGCTTCCTCCATATACAGACTGAGGGCGGCCTCCATATACAGACTGAGGGCGGCCTCCATATACAGACTGAGTGCGGCCTCCATATACAGACTGAGTGCGGCCTCCATATACAGACTGAGGGCGGCCTCCATATACAGACTGAGTGCGGCCTCCATATACAGACTGAGGGCGGCCTCCATATACAGACTGAGGGCGGCCTCCATATACAGACTGAGGGCGGCCTCCATATACAGACTGAGTGCGGCCTCCATATACAGACTGAGGGCGGCCTCCATATACAGACTGAGGGCGGCCTCCATATACAGACTGAGTGCGACCTCCATATACAGACTGAGGGCGGCCTCCATATACAGACTGAGTGCGGCCTCCATATACAGACTGAGGGTGGCCTCCATATACAGACTGAGGGCGGCCTCCATATACAGACTGAGGACGGCCTCCATATACAGACTGAGTGCGGCCTCCATATACAGACTGAGGGCGGCCTCCATATACAGACTGAGGGCGGCCTCCATATAGAGACTGAGGGCGGCCTCCATATACAGACTGAGGGCGGCCTCCATATACAGACTGAGTGCGGCCTCCATATACAGACTGAGGGCTTCCTCCATATACATACTGAGGGCGGCCTCCATATACAGACTGAGGGCGGCCTCCATATACAGACTGAGGGCGGCCTCCATATACAGACTGAGGGCGGCCTCCATATACAGACTGAGTGCGGCCTCCATATACAGACTGAGTGCGGCCTCCATATACAGACTGAGGGCGGCCTCCATATACAGACTGAGGGCGGCCTCCATATACAGACTGAGGGCGGCCTCCATATAGAGACTGAGGGCGGCCTCCATATACAGACTGAGGGCGGCCTCCATATACAGACTGAGTGCGGCCTCCATATACTGACTGAGGGCGGCCTCCATATACAGACTGAGGGTGGCCTCCATATACAGACTGAGGGCGGCCTCCATATACAGACTGAGGGCGGCCTCCATATACAGACTGAGGGCGGCCTCCATATACAGACTGAGTGCGGCCTCCATATACAGACTGAGGGCGGCCTCCATATACAGACTGAGGGCGGCCTCCATATACAGACTGAGGGCGGCCTCCATATACAGACTGAGTGCGGCCTCCCTATACAGACTGAGGGCGGCCTCCATATACAGACTGAGGGCGGCCTCCATATACAGACTGAGGGCGGCCTCCATATACAGACTGAGGGCGGCCTCCATATACAGACTGAGGGCTTCCTCCATATACAGACTGAGGGCGGCCTCCATATACAGACTGAGGGCGGCCTCCATATACAGACTGAGGGCGGCCTCCATATACAGACTGAGTGCGGCCTCCATATACAGACTGAGGGCGGCCTCCATATACAGACTGAGTGCGGCCTCCATATACAGACTGAGGGCGGCCTCCATATACAGACTGAGGGCGGCCTCCATATACAGACTGAGTGCGGCCTCCATATACAGACTGAGGGCGGCCTCCATATACAGACTGAGGGCGGCCTCCATATACAGACTGAGTGCGGCCTCCATATACAGACTGAATGCGGCCTCCATATACAGACTGAGGGTGGCCTCCATATACAGACTGAGGGCGGCCTCCATATACAGACTGAGGGCGGCCTCCATATACAGACTGAGGGCGGCCTCCATATACAGACTGAGGGCGGCCTCCATATACAGACTGAGTGCGGCCTCCATATACAGACTGAGTGCGGCCTCCATATAAAGACTGAGTGTGGCCTCCATATACAGACTGAGGGCGGCCTCCATATACAGACTGAGGGTGGCCTCCATATACAGACTGAGGGCTTCCTCCATATACAGACTGAGGGCGGCCTCCATATACAGACTGAGGGCGGCCTCCATATACAGACTGAGGGCGGCCTCCATATACAGACTGAGGGCGGCCTCCATATACAGACTGAGTGCGGCCTCCATATACAGACTGAGGGCGGCCTCCATATACAGACTGAGTGCGGCCTCCATATACAGACTCATGGCTTCCTCTATATACAGACTGAGGGCGGCCTCCATATACAGACTGAGGGCGGCCTCCATATACAGACTGAGTGCGGCCTCCATATACAGACTGAGTGCGGCCTCCATATACAGACTGAGGGCGGCCTCCATATACAGACTGAGTGCGGCCTCCATATACAGACTGAGGGCGGCCTCCATATACAGACTGAGGGCGGCCTCCATATACAGACTGAGGGCGGCCTCCATATACAGACTGAGTGCGGCCTCCATATACAGACTGAGGGCGGCCTCCATATACAGACTGAGGGCGGCCTCCATATACAGACTGAGTGCGACCTCCATATACAGACTGAGGGCGGCCTCCATATACAGACTGAGTGCGGCCTCCATATACAGACTGAGGGTGGCCTCCATATACAGACTGAGGGCGGCCTCCATATACAGACTGAGGGCGGCCTCCATATACAGACTGAGGACGGCCTCCATATACAGACTGAGTGCGGCCTCCATATACAGACTGAGGGCGGCCTCCATATACAGACTGAGGGCGGCCTCCATATACAGACTGAGGGCGGCCTCCATATAGAGACTGAGGGCGGCCTCCATATACAGACTGAGGGCGGCCTCCATATACAGACTGAGTGCGGCCTCCATATACAGACTGAGGGCTTCCTCCATATACATACTGAGGGCGGCCTCCATATACAGACTGAGGGCGGCCTCCATATACAGACTGAGGGCGGCCTCCATATACAGACTGAGTGCGGCCTCCATATACAGACTGAGTGCGGCCTCCATATACAGACTGAGGGCGGCCTCCATATACAGACTGAGGGCGGCCTCCATATACAGACTGAGGGCGGCCTCCATATAGAGACTGAGGGCGGCCTCCATATACAGACTGAGGGCGGCCTCCATATACAGACTGAGTGCGGCCTCCATATACTGACTGAGGGCGGCCTCCATATACAGACTGAGGGCGGCCTCCCTATACAGACTGAGGGCGGCCTCCATATACAGACTGAGGGCGGCCTCCATATACAGACTGAGGGCGGCCTCCATATACAGACTGAGGGCAGCCTCCATATACAGACTGAGGGCGGCCTCCATATACAGACTGAGGGCGGCCTCCCTATACAGACTGAGGGCGGCCTCCATATACAGACTGAGGGCGGCCTCCATATACAGACTGAGTGCGGCCTCCATATACAGACTGAGGGTGGCCTCCATATACAGACTGAGGGCGGCCTCCATATACAGACTGAGTGCGGCCTCCATATACAGACTGAGGGCGGCCTCCATATACAGACTGAGTGCGGCCTCCATATACAGACTGAGGGCTTCCTCCATATACAGACTGAGGGCGGCCTCCATATACAGACTGAGGGCGGCCTCCATATACAGACTGAGGGCGGCCTCCATATACAGACTGAGGGCGGCCTCCATATACAGACTGAGGGCGGCCTCCATATACAGACTGAGGGCTTCCTCCATATACAGACTGAGGGCGGCCTCCATATACAGACTGAGGGCGGCCTCCATATACAGACTGAGGGCTTCCTCCATATACAGACTGAGGGCGGCCTCCATATACAGACTGAGTGCGGCCTCCATATACAGACTGAGGGCTTCCTCTATATACAGACTGAGGGCGGCCTCCATATACATTCTGAGGGCGGCCTCCATATACAGACTGAGGGCGGCCTCCATATACAGACTGAGGGCGGCCTCCATATACAGACTGAGGGCGGCCTCCATATACAGACTGAGGGCGGCCTCCATATACAGACTGAGTGCGACCTCCATATACAGACTGAGGGCGGCCTCCATATACAGACTGAGGGCGGCCTCCATATACAGACTGAGGGCGGCCTCCATATACAGACTGAGTGCGGCCTCCATATACAGACTGAGGGCGGCCTCCATATACAGACTGAGGGCGGCCTCCATATACAGACTGAGGACGGCCTCCATATACAGACTGAGGGCGGCCTCCATATACAGACTGAGGGCGGCCTCCATATACAGACTGAGTGCGGCCTCCATATACAGACTGAGGGCGGCCTCCATATACAGACTGAGGGCGGCCTCCATATACAGACTGAGTGCGGCCTCCATATACAGACTGAGGGCGGCCTCCATATACAGACTGAGTGCGGCCTCCATATACAGACTGAGTGCGGCCTCCATATACAGACTGAGGGCGGCCTCCATATACAGACTGAGTGCGGCCTCCATATACAGACTGAGTGCGGCCTCCATATACAGACTGAGTGCGGCCTCCATATACAGACTGAGTGCGGCCTCCATATACAGACTGAGGGCGGCCTCCATATACAGACTGAGTGCGGCCTCCATATACAGACTGAGGGCGGCCTCCATATACAGACTGAGTGCGGCCTCCATATACAGACTGAGGGCGGCCTCCATATACAGACTGAGTGCGGCCTCCATATACAGACTGAGGGCAGCCTCCGGGCTGTCAGTGTCCAGCACAGAATACACTGATGTCATGGCTGCTCTGGGGCAGGTGGGTAAGGCCGGTCTGCTGCAGCCGGGGCGGCCGATAGATTCTCTCTTCAATTCCTACATTTTATTCTTTTTTTGTTGTCCTCATATTTAAATATCTAACTCCTGAGCATCTTCATAGAGAGGACAAGAGGGGGACGGGAAGCGATGAGGACAGGAAACAGCTGCCCGGGAGGAATGACTCCAGGCATTGAGTAATACCAGAACGAAGACACAATGCTGGGGGTAGTTGTTCTATACGGCAGTTACTACAGCTATCTATCTATCTATCTATCTATCTATCAATTATATATCTATCTATCTATTATATATCTATCTATCTATCATCTATCTATTATCTATCTATCTATTATCTATCATCTATTATCTATCATCTATCTATTATATATCTATTATCTATCTATCTATTATCTATCTACTATCTATCACCTATTATCTATCTATTATATATCTATTATCTATCTATCTATTATCTATCTATTATCTATCTATCATCTATCTATCTATTATCTATCTATCTATCATCTATTATCTATCTATCTATCATCTATCTTTTATCTATCTACTATCTATCATCTATCTATATATTATCTATCTATTATCTATCTACTATCTATCTATTATCTATCTATATATTATCTATCTATTATCTATTATCTATCTATTATCTATCTATTATCTATCTATTATCTATCTATCATCTATCTATCATCTATCTATTATCTATCTATTATCTATTATCTATCTATTATCTATCTATCTATCTATTATCTATCTATCTAATCTATCTATTATATATCTATCTATCTATTATCTATCTATCTATCTATCTATCTATTATCTATCTATTATCTATCTATCTATCTATTATCTATCTATGTATTATCTATCTAATCTATCTATTATCTATCTATCTATTATCTATCTATCTCTCTATTATCTATGTATCTATCTATCTATTATCTATTATCTATCATCTATCTATCATCTATCTATTATATATCTCTATTATCTATCTCTCTATCTATTATCTATCTAATCTATCTATTATATATCTATCTATCTATCTATCTATTATCTATCTATCTATCTATTATCTATCTATCTATTATCTATCTATTATCTATCTATCTATCTATTATCTATCTATCTATTATCTATCTATTATCTATCTATTATCTATCTATTATCTATCTATCTATTATCTATCTATCTATTATCTATCTATCTATCTATTATCTATGTATCTATCTATCTATCTATTATCTATCTATTATCTATCTATCTATTATCTATCATCTATCATCTATCTATTATATATCTCTATTATCTATCTATCTCATATCTATCTATCTATCTATCTATCTCATATCTATCTATCTATCTATCTCATATCTATCTATCTAATCTATCTATCCATTCAAGTAGAGATCTTGAGTCCTTCGGTCCCAATTCATTACTTGCCTTTTTGTTTTGTTTTTATTTTGTGTTTTTCATTGACTTTTTTTTGCTCCAAATCCTTCAGAATGGCTGAAGTGCAACATTTAGTGCAAAATCCCAAACGCTCCTTCTTTTTCTCATTATCTTTTCACGCTTCTTTTTTAGTCTAAAAAGTTGCATGTTCATCTACAATACCGCAACATTTGTACAAAATTTTTAGGTATACCTAAACTCACTCCAGGAGCGTTAGGAAGGGGGGGACTGTAATAAATTTTGCGCAAAAATGTTGCATCTTTTTATAAATTGATGAATCGGTCGAAAATATCTGGAAACTCCAAATATGGCTGCCTGAGACATCCAGTAGAGAGGATCGACCAGAGTGAAGCTCCTGATCAAGCGATGCCATTTTTAGGGCATGTGGCTAGAGGACGTCCGTTAATCACTTGAGATCGTTCTACAGGTGTTTTCCTGCGAAACCCAACATTGATATGTGATCACAATCAACTCTTCTCTAATCGACTTTATAGTATTTTTTTTTCGGGTAACACAGTAATGACCCCGTCATTCTCTTCAGAGGGCCTGTATCTGAGCCCCATCTTTGTGCATACTTCAACTTTTAGATGCCGGCGTTCCCGCATCGTTTTTGGAGCAGAAGACACTTTAGGGAAAACACGTTTTCAGACATTGCTTTGCCAATCTCGTTTTTATTTTTTAAGTTCCATATATAACATAACGGCGGCTCCCAAACAGAAGCCTCCAAAAAATGGTCAGGTCACTTTTAGCCACTTTATGGCTTTCTAAGCTTGAAGCACCTAAAGGGAAGAACAAAAGATGGTACATATGCACATCAAAACGTTTTGACATTGCAGTGCACTATGTTCATTCTTTTTGGTCTTTTTGTTTCGCGCTTTTTCAGGTGGAATCCGCCTGAAAAAGACTTTGTGTGCACGCACGCTAAGAAGTCCAAAAAAAAGGCAGTGTGAGCACTGTGCCAGCTCTACTCTACCCTGACATTTCCCCTTTAATGACAGGGTATAAATATAACTTCTTGGAAAAAAAAGCAAGCTGCCAGCACAACTGTTCCAAAGCGCGTCCATTGCAAATCATCCAGATCGTGACACTTTGTATCGGCTCCGTGGCAGGAAATTATCCACCGGGACGTCCTGCGTTCTGGACCTCGACAACGTGCACTGTCTGCACTGGAAATGATTTTGTAAATGATTTTTGGCAGATAAGTCGTGTTGAGTTTGGCACACGCCGACTCCGGGGACGAAGCAAAATGAATAACTGGAGAAGATGTGTGAGCCCAAAGGTGGGCTGGTAATTCCTCACGTCACCAAGTAGCAATTTAATGTGGATATCTCGTTGCAAAGAAAATTACTATTTTGATAATATGGTTTAAAGAAAATGTCGAAAATCATAATTGTTTTGAAGGAAAAGCAGAGAGGAAATCAGTACCACACATAAATCTCCGGATTGTGCAAGACGCGGTCCTGATTGTAATTTATTGTGGTCTTGGCTTTCAGCGCTGCGCTCTAGATATGGAAGCGAGTCAGTGGTTGGATCGTGAACGGTGCTTGACCATTAACACCACTGGATACTGGGAAGCTGCAACCAGTTAGCTCCTGCCTATATATCTGCAAAGTCAGACTCACAGTTACGTAAAAAAATTAATGGTGCACATTTATCGGCCTAAATGCACCAGAGTTCTGGGATAATTTCTGCAAAAAAACCTGTCTTTCATGACTGGCACCATATGTATTATGTACACTTTTGACGACTTGCCATACAGAGGGGCATGGCCTTTCTGAAACGCTCGTGGATTAATGTGCGCCACAATATGTGCCATAATTTTGACAAAAATTTCTAGCACAGAGTAAGACAACTAATAGGTAGTGGGAACTTAGACAAGACAATCTTAACCCCCTTCCCGACATGGTGATTTTCCATTTTTGCATTTCCATATTTTTCCCTCCTACTCTTCCGATAGTCATCACTTTTTTTTTTTATTTGTCTGTCCTTATAGCAGTATGATGGGTTGTAGTTTTGAATGACACCATTCATTTTACCATTCAACATACTGGAAAAAAGGGGGAAAAAATCCCAAGTGCAGTGAAATAGGAAAAAAAAATGGAATTCTTCAATAATTTTTGGGTTTTGTTTTGACGGTGGTAGAAATTACCTGGCAATATGATTCTCCGTGTCTGTACGATTACAGTTATTATTATTATTATTATTAACGGCCTTCAACTTGATCTCGAGCCATGGCTACTTGATGGATGAACGTTTTGTAGGAAGATCGATCTTGTGCAAGCCAGGATAGGTCCATCAGGGTCTTCTCCTCCATTACCTTGATAGTATCAAGCCAACGGCTTTCTGGTCTTCCTCTTCACCTTGTTTCTTCTATTCTTCCGACCATGATGTCCTTCTCCAGTGATTGCGATATGTCCAAAGTAGGCAAGTTGTAGCTTGGTGATCCTTGCTTCAAGTGACATGTCTGGATTGATTTGTTCCAAAATTGATTTGGTTGTTCTTCTTACCATCCATGGTATTGATAACATCCTTCTCAAGCACCACATTTTGAAGGTATTGATTCTTCAAATTTATATATATATTTTTTTTTTAAGTGGTGAAAACATTTTTTTAAAAATGAATTCTTGTTTGTGTCGCCGTTTTCCCGACACCTGTAACGTTTTCATTTTTCGGTCGATGGAGCTGAGTGAAGGTTTATTTTATTAAATGTGCTTGGAGGATAGGAGTGGTGATCTGCGCTACCGATGAGATATTCCCAATAAAAATCCAAAGGACGTGGTATAAGAAGAACAATGCTGTTTTGGGCTAACTTATTGTGGTTCTCCTGATGGAGTAAGTGATACTTCGAAACGCGTTGAGAATAAACCGCATTGTCCTTCTTATACCACGTCCTTTGGATTTTGATTGGGAATATCTCATCGGCACCGTAGATCACCTCTCTTAGCACATGCTATACATGACAGGTTTTCTTATCCTGAGAGTGCTACAACAGCTGATCTTGTCTTAATTCCTTAGTTGTGGGAAGCAGTTATATGTTCATTCACCTTTTACTTTTATACTGAATAAGACCCTCTTGCCCTGTTTATCTAGGGTTTATTTTTTGCTGCAGCTCCACCCACCTCTTCCTCATTATTTTTTACTACATTATTGCAGATAGACTTTGAGGGGAATGGGACTTAGGACTTTTTGAAAATTGCACAAAGATCCTATAGACATGGAAAGGTTTGTTCTAGGTGTTAACTGTTGTCGTGCACCATAGGAGCTCTCAGGCAATAGTATAGGAAGCGTGACCAGGAGAATTTATGGTAGCACTCAGTTTTGTATCATGGCTTTGTATGTGGTCTCATGACACTGTACATACGGCCATTGGGTTGTAAGCTTGTATGATCCATATTGAGGACTTCTGTATTATGTGGGTGCTCATTGTGCATTGGTTATCGATCCCTACTGGGACTTTTTGAAGTTGGCCATTCATCAGTTTGTAAACCCTCGTATTTACCCATAAATAGTCATTTTTGAACGAATTTTTACTATAAGAACCTGTAAACATTTTGTGACCATACACATTAATTTGCAGTAGTATAAGGTATAGGGTATAATATATAGGGTATATTTTTCACCACAACTTTTTGCTTCTTTTGACCATCAGAAGAGAAATAGTTAAGCTGAATCTCTGTAGACATGGGAAATCAGACGTGTTCTGGAGCACAGTTTGTCAATTACACCACGTCGCGTAGTTTCTTAGTACTCGAAACCTCAAAACCACCATGAAGAATTCGCCCAGTATCCATCACTGACATTTGTGTCACATCGGGCCAAAAAGTAAAACGAGGCGGCAGGAGAGGGCAAATAATGAAGGAAGTGGATCAGAAGGTTAGTGGAACCAGAGACGTTTGATAGGAGGACATGTCGCCCTCGGTGGGCAGACCATTGTGAAATCTAGTTTTGGCCGGGACATATATGATTGATAAAACCGAGTATCTGGAGAGTAATATTATTATTTATTTTTAAAAGTAAAAACTCATTTAAAACAACTGCACCATACATTTTTTTTCCTTAAGAAATATAAAATTGAGAAAACCCTAATTATTGACCCCTAAAGTAAGGAGCAGATATTGTGGTTGAACTGAGACTGATTAAACCTTTAGCATATAAATATGTAGATAAAGACAGATAAATAGATAGATAGATTAGATATTGTAGGGATTCACGCTCTCAGGTAGGCATTAGGTAGCATTCACACAGGCAATGCAGTTTGGTTCAAACGTGCAGTTTTATTGCTTTTATAAAACTCCAATGGATTAGAAACCAAACACAACCTCTTTTGGGTTCAAAGGTATATCAGCAAATAAACAGTTCAAGCAGGCATACAGTATATATGTCAGTGCGGGCTCACCCGAACAGATTTCAGTCCTTTCTTCTGGTGCAAACTTTACACTCAGAAGAGGTACGGTCCTACCAGTCTTAGTATCATCTTCATCCTGAGCTCCAGCAGCTCCCTCCACCAAACAAAAGTGTTCAACTCCATGCACAGTTCACACTGAACAGGCTGCAGTCATGCACTCATTACTCTGCAGCTCCAACACACTGACTGCTCAGATTTCCTAGCTGACCCGTGCAGTCTTCATTCAGAGAAAGACTCTAGCTTGTCTGTCTTCCAGCTTCAGCTCACATTTTGGCTGGTCAGTCGCCAGCTTAAAACAATGAACTCTGCTCAACATTCCTAGCGGACTGAGAGGTCCCAAGTCAGCACATGCCCTGGATCTCAGTCAAAGCTAGTCAGGTGCATCTAATCAAGATATGTAATGTTAGGATTTAACCCCAGCCTACCTGGGGTGACCTTGAGGAAGGTTCTTACCGAAACGTGCGTCGGGGTGACGCTAACAGCAGTTCTTTTGGTGGCCAAGTGACTATCCAGGTACATATATTTTTGAGCAGTGCCATTTACAGCAATATGGTGTATGTTCTCTAATGGCTATTATTTGTTAGTACTCTGGATGTCATAGTTAGATTCAAATTTATTGAGAGGATAAAATATTCTATATTCTACTGACAAACTTACATACAACAGGATATATATATTGGTGATAGAATTAATTGTCTCCTTTCATTCATCTACTATATACAGGCTCACCAATTGTGGCCTCTGTGTCACATGGTTTTTATGGTGCCAATTTTTAATTCAATATTTTTGCTCTCCAGCATCATGTTCCCATGATGTGATCCGTTTGTGTATAGATATGAATTGTTGTGATGTGGTATTTATATTTCAATAAAGATATATTTTATGTATTTGCATGAACTTGAGTGGCCATTTTCTTCTCTGCATTCATGACGATAACCCTAGAAAATTGAAGTACAGATTGTGGGTTGCAGAGGTAACAATCCTTACAAGTCTCCAACACCTTGGAGAACAAAAGGACCTCTGGTAAACCGTATAGATCATTTATGAACCACAATTGCTGCCAAGCTTGTAAGACACAGTCTTCCTCAATGGTTGTCTAAACACTTGGGACTTCATGAAATTGGTGCATTCATGATGGTAACCTTAGAAAAATGAAGTACTGATTTGCAAATATAACATCCCCTACAAGGCTCTAACACCTTGGAGGAAAATAGGACTCATCTCGTAAACCGTGTAGATCATTTATGGACCACAAGTGGTGCCGAGCTTGTAAGACTCAGGTTTCCTATTGAAACATTTGTATGTTCTTCTGGTGGGAGGTCGAGGTCCTTCTTGCCTTGAGCTTCTAGGAGGGGGTCTTGGCTATAACATTTTATTATCCCTTAGAAACTCCTTGTCTTCCAGCAGTCTCGGGAGCTGCCTGTAAAAGCTGCTGAGACATCGCCCCAGCCTAACCTAAAGCTCGCTCCATGTGTGATTATGTGAGTCTTCCAGGCGATGGCATATTTAATGTGACAGGTGCTAATCTCGCAGAGCATTCATCTTCATCCCGACCCGCACATTAATTACACACGTACATGAATATTATTTTGTGTTTCCCTGAGGTGCAGGAGAAATACATATGGACCACACAGGTTAAGCTCTGTTGAAAGCAATCAGGTCACATTGTCTGCACAATTATTTTAGTTGGACCGAAATTCTGCAGTTGAATTACTTTTGTAAAATCTCATTTTGTGCGGTAAGACGGTGGAAGTGGGCCTTCGCTGGGTTTTAAAAACAATTGCTTGCATTAGGAAGACGGCCAGTTTACACATGTTACTCGGGCAGCTGTTAGCAAATCTGTAGGTGACCATTCATCGTTCTGGTGGACTGCTGACATTAGCATGTGTTTTAGCTGGATCAGACTTAGCTTTTTGGTTGGTACAATTGTTTCTATAAGGTACGTTAATGGAGTGAGTCTGGCCTTTTTTGGCTACTGTGGAATTATGTGCTACAGCTTTGAGGTTGCCAATGCATACTAAGATTTGTAGGTTTATGATAAATGTTTATTCATGGGTATATCCCAGCATGATCCTTGAAGAGCAACCAGATCCAAAGTTACCACCAAGGTTGACTTTAATTGAGTCTGTCAACTGATTCATGCTACCCGTAACACAGAGAGCATGAATCAGAGCCTGACTCCATTATTTCAACCGTATATGTTTTACTTTCAAATGTGGCAGCTTTTCAGAGAAAACATAGTTTAAGAAGTCAGTCGGGGACTTTCCGTATGGAATGATTAGTCTGAGGCCGACCCAAGTGATTTTTTCCTGCCCAGCTCCCCTAGATTGAAAGGTTTCTCCCTACATACGTATATAGGAAGAGACCTGTGAGTCAAAGTGATTAGGGTGAAGGGAAGACGCCAAGGATCTGCCTCGAGCTTTTCATCTGAGACTCATAGTCTCCAACTGGCTTCCCAATGTATGTTGTCCCTGAAACACCACAGTGTAACACATAAATGACCGCAATAAGGCAGCCAAAGTCTGATTCCTGCTGTCTTTGATTCAGGTACATGAAATCAGCTCTACAGGTTCCTGATAAGGACATATAGAGATGAATTTTACGGCAATGCTGAAAGCACTTTTCAGCATTGCCGTAAAATTTATCTCTGTATGTCCTTATTGGGAACCTGTAGAGCTGTAGAATACATAATTACTGTAGAGTAGAGAATTGTAGAGTACATAATTAATAAGCTAACAATCAGAAGTTGTAAATGGCCGCCACAACACCAGGCGGCACTGCCTATGCACTATAGGCAGTGCCGCCTGGTATTGTGGCGGCCATTCACAACTTCTGCTTGTTAGTTTATTAATTTCCATATGTACTCCGTGTGACCTGAGTGGATTCAATGATGGAGTAAAGGCCCTAATGAATGTACAGAGAAATGCCAAAGTCTGCAATATGTTGGCGCTATATAATTATTATTAAAATATGTTTAAATTCAGATTTTGAGGAAAACATCAGTTTTTCTTGCGACATAATCCAGAATCTGCTTGTGTTTGGCTTACAGCTCTCATGCACATTAAAGAAAATTTGGCCGAGCCAAAACATTTGATAGGCGGCAGCTGAACACTCGTTTGACCAACAGCCGTCTTTCCAACCCTCCTTAGACTGCTAAGCCAAGCAGGGATGCTTTTTGAATAAGGAGAAGGGACCACTCCTCTGCCAGACACAATTGATGGCAGTTCATCTCCCATGAGTACAAGACTTTGTCGAGTTGAAGTGCACCATGCCCAGTCCTCCTTCCCCCAGCATCATTCGTCTGTATGGGAGAAACCCATCCATATTAGATGGTTGTCTGGTTCTACCAAAATTGAAGAGTTCGGCTGAGATTAGTTTGTATGGGCAACTTTAAAGTTTACTGCCAAGAACTGTAGGAAGTATTTATCTTATCACGCTCTGGTTTCCTCTAGTGCTTACTGATTTTTGGTAAAAAAAAACCATAGACATCTCACTATATAAAAATCATAGGCGTCTCACCATAGAAGACCCATAGACTTCTCGTAATAGAATACTCAAGAACATCTCACTATAGAACACCCATCTTGTAATAGAAGACCCAAGGACATCTCGAAGAAGACCCATTGAAGGCCATAGGTTTCTCCACCTCGCAAATTGCCCAGAATATGGCAACACTTGACCAAATATGCATACGTTTCTGGGAGTCCTATGAGTAAAGGACATAATTTTTTGGTTTAAACGATTGCATTTACCATATAAGATCTTCCTACACATTGTGCTGGTGTAGAGAGTCTTACAGCCTAGGCTACCAGCGAAAAAATATATATCTTCCCCATTACATAGTCTTGAACCATTCTGGTTTGGGTGATAACCCTTGTTTGAAGAGAAATAACTTTTTCTGAAATGTTTCCATAAAATCAGGTTGTTTGTAACTTGGCATCCAGGCTTACAGCATCAAAAACTGAACCTAACTCATTTTTTATCTAGTTTAGGTTTCTTCTACATTGTTTCTTCTGATGTGTGGAGACATATCTGGCATGTAGGGCAATAGACCAGCTGCTTTTATGGTTCTCCGTGAAGTTGGACACTCAAACTAAAGTCGTCATGTACAGTGTGTATATAGTTAAAAGTAATACATGGTTTTCAGGTGATATTTTTTCCCTGTGAACAATATATTTCAGAAGAAGTCCCAGTGGACAAAAGGATCTGGTGTTGACGAAGCACATTTTTGTATTTGATATGGTATTTTTGAGTAATGGGTCCTACTACCTCCTACTAATTAAAGAACTATCTGAGAGCTTGCCCACATCTTCTGTTCAATGTTTCCCAGTCATCTCCTTGGATAATTTGCACATGGGGAAACATATGTTTTTGGTTTGAGGTCCACTTAGAGTATGTTGCTTGATTAAACCTACAAGGGTTGAATGACCAAGTCAACCTCTATACAATAGATATATTTCTTAGCTTTTGATCTGAACAGATGAATGGATGCAAGTTCACTGACTTTTTAAAAAAATAAAACAAAACATGATTTTGTGATACTCTATAAGGAGATGTCTATGTTATATGTGGTTGTGATATGGGTTGAAGCTTATCGAGGGTTTTGTTAGCATGTCGTCATAACATATTGAATTTGGTTGAATTGTATTTCCGCTCTTGTTAAAGCCTTTACAGTGGGAAACCATGCTATAAAAGACAAGAAAGAGCCCCCCATAATTCACCCTTTAGTCTTACGATCTCCTGCACAACTAGAAGAGATGACCATGAGACACCTGATCACTATGGCCATCGATTGGCGCCAGGGTCAGGAGACTAATGGTCTGGACGTCATCTCTTCTGGTCAAATGGAGACCATCGGAGCGGAGGGTGGATTTTGGGAGCCTTTTTTTAAAAGGATTCCCACTGGGAAGCTTAGGCATGGGTTCCTTCTCCATAGACGTGAGGTTACTGCCCAGATTTCTGGAAAAAAGTACCGTTGAGCAGATTATTATTTTTTTTACGATTGCGAGTATATTGAGAATATTTGTGTTTCCTGACATTCTGTATAGCAAAGGAGTATTCAAATTTGCACCCCAACTCTCGTGAATGTCTGATAATAGTTGAAATGTTCTGTTTTGGGTGACTTTTATCACATTTCTACGGTCACTGTGAATGAGTATTTATGTGGAACAGTACACTTCTAGCAAAAGGAGATAAAACGAAATTTATGGGCCTGTCCATCATTGTCTCCTGCAGTATATAACTGGTGGGAGAATAAGCCGCTCTCCGGGGTGGGTGATATTTGTTTGGCCTGTGAGTCTTTAGTGTTTTTATTGCTTGTGCCAGGACCTTGCTTGATCTTTGTTTTGCACATTTCCTGTTTCTAAACCGCAGGAGACCCTGCTGTCTTTTTATGACATTTTGGGGCCGCTCCTCACTGTACTGCTTGCACCAGTGTGTGAGAAGGACCTATCACTCACACACAGATGTTTATTGCAGAACGGCTTTATCTGACTTCCTCCTCAAATATTGTGAGACGCACAGATGTAGTCGTCCCATGCCGCTCGCAACGCCGGGAGCAACCGCAGCATCTTATCTGTTATTGCAAGCAGCATTGGTAATAAATATGGCTGATGTCTGAGTGACATCCTCCATGGGTATTTTATTATTTTTGTTTTTGAAATAGTTGCCTGATACGTTAATGGCAAAAAAAAAGAAAACATGGGATGTGGACCTCATGTGTGGCAAGTACGGTGCATAAGTCTGGCTTCTCATTAATGATCTGGAATTTAATTTAATTAATTATTATTATTTTTTTAAACTACAACAAGTTTTATACAATCCGCACTTTTCCATTTGATCTGAAGAAAACAAAGTATGTTTATAAGTTTGATCAGGCGTAGATCACATACACATTAAATGAAGGTAAACCAAACCCGACAATTTCGGTGGGTTCGGCAAATCATCTGATGTGTATGGGGGCCTCCTGACTATCCTCCCTCTCTCCTGTTGAACTGCAATGGCTGATTCTTTGGTTTGACTTTACTTTTAGAAGACTTTGATATTGGCTATCTCATGGTGAACATAGGAATGCCAAGCTTTCCTGTGTATGGGTGAGTCGGAGCGGCTGAACAAATCTTCGGCCAACAGCTGTCTACTATGTATGGTGGCCTTTGTCACTGTGGAAGTAACCTAAAATTTTTCTAAAAGTGATAGCATTTTCTTATGGAATTGTCTGGTAGCATGCCCAAAGCCAACTAATCTGTCTGGATTTCTTTTTTTCTAAAAACATACATTGATAGCCTCTCTAGGATCGTTCAATCATCAAAATTCAGCAACTACAGCACTGCAATGTTCATTCAGGTCTCCTTGAGGATAGTGCCATCTTGATGTTTGAAGACTTATAGGCTTAAGTAGGTGCTTCTTACCTTTTTCCCAGGCCGGTTATTGCCTAGCCTATAAGTCTCGCTCTTCCAGCTTGGCGCTCTCCTCAAGGAGAAACTATACCACGTAGACCTCCGTCAAACACCGCGTAACGCCAACCTGTCTCCTATTGTGCACTGACTAGAGGCAAGAGTCTTAACAAAGCTGGATGTTTATTTTCCTCTTGGAGAATATTCTGGCTCTTTAAAAGGGATGACCACTACTTGGACAGTCATTTCTTAAATACTATATTTTGCAGTATAACATAAAAATAACAGATACCCACCTCCCATTATGGCACCACCATACCAGCGATGTTGTTCCCAGGGCTCGCGTAACATTCTTATGCCAAGTGAGCCCTGCGGCCAATCAACGGTCGCTAATTGGCTGCAGTTCTCACACTTCCTTGGAATGTCCAAGGTTCGTCCAATGGAAGTGTGAGCAAAGCAGCCTACCAGTGAGCCCCTAATTGGCTGCAATGCTCATGTAGCATAAGAATGTTATGTGAGCCCCGGTGATGGTATCACTGGAATGGCATCGGTGACGAGGTGAATATCTGTTATTTTTATTTTACACTGGGTAATATAATATTTTAAAAGGGGTTCTCCGAGTAGTGGACAACCCCTTTAAATGAGCAGTATTGACTTCTAAGATTTCTACATCCAATAGGTGTCGGTAGAGCCCTTTTTCTTCATTTTTCACCCAGGCACCGTGGTTCATCTGCTCATATGGCTGTGTCTGGTACAACATTCTGCAGATCATGAAAGTCCCAGAATTTGGATCCCAGTCTATCACACATTGTTGGGCATTTCTGAGGATTTGTGCATTGAGGGAAACCTCCTTTAATTTAAAAGTAGAAGAAAAAGTAAGCGGATGCCGGTGAAGGGTCAAACTGATTTTTGTCTTACTCCATCTCAGGTCGCCCATTGGTAAATTACTAAGGCTCTGTTCTCACTTTTTGTGTGTTCTGTTTATCCAGAACTTGAATCTGTAGGGCCAAGGCCATAACTAAGCATTGCTAGGACCGATAGCCACTAGCCATAGCTGTACACATAAATTTGGCTGAGCAGCAGTATGGAGAATCTGTATCTAACTTTATAAAAAATAAAGAAAGTGAACCAGTTCACCAGGGGGGTGGCTTGACTGACCATGCCAGTGGCAGATCAAAGATAAAGGGCTGTTTTTCAAGAACAGTATGAGAGAAGCTACTTGCAGCTTTGAAGGTAGAAGTCTCTCCCCTGTGTGGTTTCACAGGTTGGACCCACGATATGTTCACCCCTGGACCATGCCAATATTGAAGGTCCATGCCAACAGTGGCCCAGCCATAAATGAAGATAAAACCAAGCTTCTTTATTTCACACAGCCTAAAATCCACATGGGGGATAGATTTTTTTTCACGGACATAGAGACCAACGCGTTTCAATTTAAGCATATCATTCTTAATCTATACGTTTCTGATGTCCACACAGGGCAGTCCATTGAGATTGTGAGGTCCATGAAGATCTACGTAAACATGTTCTCTATTTGTCAAGCCATAGATTGATTCTCTTGCCCACTAGTTTACAAACCCTTGCACCCATGTCTCATTTTAACGACACTTTTTTTAGCCTGTTAAAATACGATCTTTTGCTGGACCACTGTAATTAGAAATAAAATAAAAAACAGTCTTGGATCGAGCTTACATGTCCCACCAGTATAT
Organism: Phyllobates terribilis; assembly: GCF_046119375.1. Classification (NCBI taxonomy): domain Eukaryota; kingdom Metazoa; phylum Chordata; class Amphibia; order Anura; family Dendrobatidae; genus Phyllobates; species Phyllobates terribilis. Next base: position 62,512,012 of record NW_027362763.1, on the reverse strand, counting down.
CCAGTTACATGGTGCTCCGTATGGTTAAAAATAGAATAACAGAACAAAATGTAACCTCGATATTTATTTTGGAAAGCTGAATGGAAGACTTGAGGATGCCATTGTCCTGTCTCCTTCCTCGAGGATTCTGAGATGGTAGAGTGGGTTGGGAACATGGCGTGACATTCTTGACTTGGCCGTGCCGTCTTTGAAATCTTTTAACAACAATAATACCATCGTGCATGTTTGGTTTTCTCCCTGGCACACAAACACTCCAACTTTTATATTCTCTTATTAGTTTCGTAGAGGAGTTTAGCAAGTTCTTGTAGCCCGAGGGCGATAGTGTGAAGATTTTCTGTATTCTTTGGCCCAGTCGCCATCAGCCTTTTATGTAATATGTTATGATAAACTGCAGGTCACAAGAGTTATTGCTCGTATTCCCACCCATGGCAAAGCTATTCTTTTCAAAATGAACTAATTTCCTGTATATAGAAAAAAGTTTCAAATTTTTTTCAACACAAATGTTTTAAAGTTTAAAACAATCCTCTTGTTAGAAGGGTCCCTCAATGAGTAGATGATTACAGCTGCAGGCAACCACAATGATCAGCTTTAACTGTGAAGGAAACTAGGAGTTTTAGCTGCAGTGCCCCCACAGGTGAAATGAGGCATTACACAGTGTCCAATAAAAACACTAAACTTTATGCGTAATGCATGGTTGTGCTGGATCCTCCAGAGACGAAGATGCTTTTTGTAGTCACTCTGGCTAATAGATTGGGATCCTCAGTAGAGTTGAGCACCTGGATTTGCATGAGCTTGGTCCACCATCGGTAGTCAGAGCCCAAGGAATCTCCTCCTATCTGCTAGCATCTTCTGATTACTAGGCCTATTAATTAGAAGAAGTGCTGGAAAGACCTGTAGGTAGGAGGAGGTTCGCTAGGCTCTGGTCATGGACTACCGATGTAGCCGCTGCACTAGGGTCCTGGAAAGATGGGTTTTTGAAACCAGACAAACCCTCCAAATACAAAATGGATAAATGTCCAGTATATTAAAGGTTCTTGAAGATTTTGTTTTTTTCCCCCCTATTTTAAGATGTGCTAACAAAATGAAAAAATATAACAATTTAAAAAAATTATTATACTTACCTGTTAAGTTTCCCTGCAGTGGTCCCAACCTATCATGTGTCCACTGCAGCCAATCACTGACCTCAGTTGGGATGACTACATGGCACAAGATCGTTGAGGTCAGTGATTGGCTATATCAAAATCCAACAGGGGCCATTAGTAGCTTTGGAGGATTTAGCAGGTGTATTGCTTGTGTATTTGTTTTTTTTTTTTATTTTATAGTATAGACATGTTTTTTATTCATGTATTTTTTTTTTTTTAAATCCTAGACAATCCCTTTAAATCCTCCTAATGCCTATTACTAATCACAATTTATAGGTTCAGCTTATTCATAGGCAGGAACACTTACACCCACATTAAAATCCTTCAATTGAAATATATTAACATATATTTTTTTTATTTGACATTTCTAAATTGTTTTTTTTTCTATTGATGTCCAAATTAAAGGGCAAGATGTTTTTAATGCCTCGAGCCTCTTTTTTTTTTTTTTACATATTAAATGTTGATACCGATTTAGATGTTGGAGACCTTTTTTTCTTAGATTTTTATTTAACCCAATATTTTTTATAAAATATGTATAATTATTTATATATACAGTATATGATCAAACTAAATATAGGATATTCTTTTTTTTTTATAAAATCTATTTTATTTTTCATTATTTTGATATGTTTCTTATTTTTTGTTTATTTAATTTATTACATTTTTTAATGACACGTCTTATACAGCATACTAACCCTGTTCTTGAAGAACGCAGAACAGTTTTTTTTTTCTACTGACCTAGCGCTTTCCCTGATAAATTATTATTATAAGAACAATCTATGATGTAATAAACTTTTTGGATTTTTTTAAATTAAATAATTTGCAATATTGAGTCAATTTATGGTATTCATTTATTAAAGCTGAATGCTAGGGTCATTTTTTTTTAAAGATCCCCGGCCGATTGTACCTTAATTTTTTTTTTTTTTTTTTTACCAGACAGGTGTTTTATACAGTGTTTTGTGTGGTAGGTTTGTTGCGGGCAACAGTAATAATAATTCTAATTCTATGATTTGCTGTTTCTAGGGCACAGACAGAAGCTTGATGACTCTAAGCCTAGTTTGTTCTCTGAACGCCTCAGTGATTTAGGGCGCATTCCTCATCCCAGTATGAGAGTGGGTGTCCCAACTCAGAGTCCACGGCCCTCCCTGACCTCTGCATCAAGTCCTTTTAATCCACAAGGACAGAGTCAGATTGCAGGTAAGGGGCAGGTATACTTTTTTGGTCATTTTTTATAGACATTATCGTTGAGATTATAGAGAGGTTTACATGTCCTGTTCATTGGTCTTCTAACCGTTGATCGAAGATAGGCTTTCATTTCTATGTTAGTAGTGTTAGAGTTATAGATAGTCCTCAGGGGTTCCTGGAGGTCCAATACCTACCATTGATCTCATTCCCTTATATTTCTAGATAATTGACTAATAAATAAAAATCAAATAACTTTTATAGAGTAGAAGTGTTGACGGGATGGGGAATTTACATTTTAACACTATTTTGCCGGTAGTGACTATGAAAAATGACTTGCTCGTCATGTTAGTTGGTCCTTGTTGTGTGAAAGGTATTATAGATAGAACCACATACACATGGAACCCGGTAATTGTATCATCTTGTATCTCTTCAAGAAGATAGCCCTAGAAAATAATCTTCTAACGTTGTGCTGACCATGGAAAATTGGTGTCCTACATGGGTTCGTGGCCATGGAGGAGAAGGGTGAGGTAAAACTAAATTGAGGGATCACTCTGTACTTGGACTCAAGAACAGCGACATAGGTTGACTCAATTCCAGATGGCCTTAGTGACTCCTAACTAATGTTTTTGTTTAGTGGACTTCAACATGGTTTCTTTCATCTTGTATCTCTTGAAGGAGATAGTCATAGAAAATAATCTTCTAACATTGTGTAAACCATGGAAAGTTGTTGTTCTACATCAGTTCATGCCCATGGAGAAGTAGGGTGAGGAAAAAAAGGGCTCACTCTGTACATGGGATCAATAGCTGCCATGTGGGTTGACTCGACCCCACATGGTAGTGACTATGGCTTTAGTGATTCTTAAGGCCCTGTCACACATAACGAGATCGCTAGCGAGATCGTTATTGCGTCACGGTTTTGGGATCGCTGGGGAGATGTCAAACATGCAGAACTTTCCAACGATCTCGGCCGCCCCAGCGATCTAACCAACGATCTCGGTGGTCGTTGGGACGCTTTCACACAGCAGCTATTTCAACGATCCACACCTTGATAGGGACTGTACAGTGTCAGAAAGGCGTGCATAAAATTGCTTTTCCACGCCCCCCTCATCTCCAGTTGGTGGACGCTACTGCATTCAGATTGGGTGGCCTTGGTTTAACACTGCGTCTCCGGTCAGATGGGATCTCTACTGCGTCTCCATTAAAAATGAAAACTCATTTGAGACCCCAAACAATACCTACCTCGCTAAAGATGCCTGATTTCTTCAAAGTGGAGTCACAGCCGGAGAACGCTGGTGGGATCTGAAAAAACAAGGACGCAGTAGTGACCACCAATCGGGGACGAGGAGCGCAGAAAAGTCCAATTTATGCACGCCTACATGTCTCAGTTCTGAATCGCTAACAAGGTCGTTGATAAGGTGTCAAATACAGCGATGCACACTGCCCAGCGGGAGCACAACGACCCAGGAATGGTCCAGGAAGCTTTGTAACGATCAGCGATCTCACAGCAGTCGCCTGATCGTTGCTACCTGTCAGACTCATTAGCGATCTCGCTAGCGATCTCGTTATGTGTGACGGGGCCTTTAGTCTCTTGGCTAATCATTTTGGATAGTAGACTTCAATAGGGTGTCTATCATCTTGTATCACTTGAAGGAGATAATCTTAGAAGGTAATCTTCTAATCTTGTGTTGACTGTTGAAATTTGGTGTCCTACATGAATTCATATCCATGGAGAAATAGGATAAGGCAAACCTAAGTTTGGCTCTCCCTCTGTACTAGGGCTCAATAACAGTAATTTAGGTTGATTCAAATTCCCTGTGGTCTTGGTGACTCTTAGTCACTTAGCTAATGTTTTTTGTATAGTGGACTTTAGCAGAGTTTGAAAACATATTGTGGGCCAACCTAAAGAAAGAGGGTGTTGGTGAAGAGGAAGACACCTTAAGACCAGTTCACCTTCTACTCCACCATAAAAATCTTAACGTTTGGGAAAGGAATTGTGAAATGACAGGTTTATGTCAAACTGGACAACCCCTTCAGCCACTTGTCATCTGTTTCCATCCATTGGTGTCTACTAAAATCACAGATTTCCATTTTTAAAATGCTTTACCTTTGTATGGCAGTGTCAAGAACTGGTTGTTCATCTTAGCAGGTCCTTGTTGTGTAGAAGGTGTTGGTAGCAACACATAAATATAGTGGTTATGACCTGCTACTCATACTGGGACTTGGTGATTGTATCATCTTATATCTTTTCAAGGAGATCATCTAAGAAGAAAATCTCCTAATGTTATGTTGGCCATGGAGAGTTGGTGTGCTACGTAAGGTCGTACTACGATGTCCAAAGGAAAATAGAATGAAGTTAACCTTTGTTGGGGTCTCACTCTGTTCACGGGTTCAAGTACAGCCATGTTAGTCACTTAGTTAATGTTTTTGTATAGTGGGCTTTAACAGGGTTTCATTCTCATATTGCGCAAAGGAAGGGGTCCTAAGACCAATTCATCACCTGCTTCATGACAGTATAGGTGATAACTTGGTGGGACCCACACCGATTGGCAGAATCCCTTTTATCCCTGTCGTGGAACTTCTATCCCTATTACAAAATGGATCGGCAGGTCGGACACCTGTTCGTTGCTCTCTTCATTCTCTCTGGGGCTGCCGGAAAGACCACAGCACTCGGCAGCCCCATAGTTAATGAATGGAGCAGTGGTTGAACATGTGAAATGCCACTCAATTTTTACTGGGATAAAAGTACCTTGTTCTCAGTGGGCGGACCACCACCGATCAATATCCTGTGGATAGGTGATGACTTGTTTTTTTTACCTGACAACCCCTTTACCATTTAGGAAAGGAATTGTAAGAGGATTGACTAACATCAAACAGGTCAACTCCTTCAAACATTTGCAGTCTGATTACATCCATTGAGGTTCTCTATCATTATGAAGGCCAACTTTTACCTTCCAAGGTCAAGAGCTGGGCTCCCACCTTTAGCTAACGGAGGGCATTGTCAAGCTTTTGGCCGCCTTTTAGAATGAATCTTGTCCTTCAAAGAGGTCACTAAAAATTACGAAACTCCTTTCTTGTGTGCTAGTTTAAAGTTTTAATACTTATTGACCGGATCTTGAGGACATAAAGATCCTACTAGAACGAATATGTATAGATGTGTCTCGGCGTAGGTTTATATTTTTTTTCGTTGTGTGTTTTGTCAATGAAGATGGACACGTCACATTAACTTTTTGTAACGTCCTAATTTTTTATGGTGCAGTATATGCACCGTAATCTACGACTGTGTTTTGTTTTGCTTTTACTGCAATGTTTGTGGGTTTTTGTTTTTTTCATTTTTATATTTATGTCAAATTTAAAATTTACCTACGATTGGGAGATATGTAAGAACGTGTATTAATACATAAAGGTAATGGAAAATACGTAAACCAGTGCTTTAGTTGCTTAGGACCATTCACAGGTTGAGGATTTGACACAGGTTTCATCTCAGATTCAGCACCAGTCACCTTCCTGGTTTTCCCAGCTCAGGTCCGTACACTTTGTTGTGGCTGTTCCCAGGTAATACAGTTCATCTCCCATTGAAGTGAATGGAATCTGAGCTGCAGTACTTGAGAACAACCACTACATGGCGTAGCGAGCTGTGTGCACTTTCTGATGCTGTGCAGCAAAAGTGGGTACCGGGTGTCTGCCCCCACTAATCTGATATTGATGACCCCGTCCTGGCCAATCCCTTTAATTGTCCAGGCCTGGGTCGTATTTTAGAAAATCCATATATACAGTGTACGTGGTACCTGTAAATGCAACGTTAGATGTAATTAGGTGAGTTCACAAGCAGTTTTAGGATAAAACCGCTGCACGGTTTACTATTGGATTACCTAGTGTGACCCTTTTTTTTGTGGCATGTCCTAGGACTCAACTCCCTACCACCAGAACAGATGGGCATCGCTGGCAGCTGATGAGTTAATTTTATTTTTTTTATTTTGTTACTCGATCAAATTGTCGGCAGCCAAGATAAAAAGAACCTCAGATCGTTAGCATATGCAGCACACAAGCACGGGGGACTGATCTTCAAAGTCACAAGTCAACTTATTTGGAACGAGATAACTTGCAGAGTTGACGTTTGAAGCCCCGTGAAACGCGCTCTCGCTGCACACACAGGAAGGAGATGTTTGCAGGCTCGCTCAGTCCTCACTTGTGCAAGCGTGCCCTGCATGGCATGTACCGGAAACGGAGAAATACACGCGTCGTCTCTCTGCTGTGTAGGGCGATACGGTCACACGGTGCACCTGCAAAACGGCCGTCTGTGCAACGATAATATTAGCAGGGATGTGCGCCTCCTCACTGACATTGTGCTCTCATTGTGATAAAGAAGTATGGACGATTCACACTATATCTACATAATAACTATACGTCCAAAGGCACACAAAAAATACATTATTATCTGGTGTTAGGTTTACAAATCCTGGACTATTATAGAAAAGTAAAGAAAAGCAAAATAGAGAATAAATGCAAAGTCTGGAGCTATCACTTTATGGTCCAATATCTGCTTAATCTCGGGTGTTATCAGAATATGGATTATAAGAAAAGGTATCTGTCATCTATCTATCTATCATCTATAATCTGTCTATTATCTATTATCTATCTATTATCTATCTATCTATTATCTATCTATCTATCATCTATAATCTGTCTATTATCTATCTATTATCTATATATCATCTATCTACAGTATTATCTATCTATTATCTATCATCTATATATTATCTATCTATTATCTATTTATCTATTATCTATCTATTATATATCTATATATTTATCTATTATCTATCTATCTATCTATCTATTATCTATCTATCATCTATTTATCTATTATCTATCTCTTATCTATCATCTATCTATCATCTATCTATTATCTATCATATATCTATTATCTATCTATCTCTTATCTATCTATCTATTAAGTATCTCATATCTGTCTGTATCTATTATCTATCTATCTATTATCTATGTATCTATCTATCTATCTATCATCTATCTATTATCTATCTATCTATCTATCTCTCTATTATCTATATATCTATTATCTATCTATAATCTAAAGGCAAGATAAAGAGCAGCACCAGCCACATAAATGGTGCAAAGCCTTCCAGGTACATACCAGTCCTTTCAATATCAAAAAATCATGGAGACAGCACTCTTGTCAGGTGAAAAAATGGTAATTTTTAATGGCCCATGAGGCGACGTTTCAGTCCAACAATGGGGACCTTCCTCAAGCCCCCATTGTTGGACTGAAACGTTGCCTCATGGGCCATTAAAAATTACCATTTTTTCACCTGACAAGAGTGCTGTCTCCATGATTTTTTGATATCTATAATCTATCTATCTATCTATCTATCTATCTATCTATCTATCTATCTATCTATCTATCTATTATCTATCTATTATCTATTATCTATCTATCATCTATCTATTATCTATATATCTATTATATATCTATTATCTATCTATTATCGATCTATTATCTATTATCTATTTATTATCTATCTATATATCTATTATCTATCTATTATCTATATATCATATATCTATTATCTATCTATTATCTATATATCATATATCTATTATCTATCTATTATCTATATATCATATATCTATTATCTATCTATTATCGATCTATTATATATCTATTATTGATCTATTATATATCTATTATCTATCTATCTATTATTTATTATCTATCTATTATCTATCTATCTATTATCTATATTATCTATCTATCTATCTATCTATCATCGATCTATTATATATCTATTATTGATCTATTATATATCTATTATCTATCTATCTATTATTTATTATCTATCTATTATCTATCTATTATCTATCTATCATCTATCTATCTATTTATCTCTTTACTTCTATCTGACATTTGATCATTTAGAATAATAGTCATCATGGTAGATTTTATGTTGGCATTTTTGTGCTTTCTTCTTAAAGGTTCTTTATCTTTATCAGAAAGTTTAGTATATTTTTTAGATACTTCCAATAATACAGAATATTCATAATCTACAATATCTCAGGTCAAATTATGGTTAAATTATAGATTGCTGATAGATAGATAAATAGATAATAGATAGATAGATGATAGATAAATAGATAATAGATAGATGATAGATAATAGATAGATAGATAGATAAATAGATAATATATATATATGGATAGATGATAGATAGATGATAGATAGATAGATAATAGATAGATGATAGATAGATGATAGATAGATAAATAGATAATATATATATATACATGTATGATAGATAATAGATAGATGATAGATAGATGATAGATAATAGATAGATAATAGCTAGATAGATAATAGACAGATATATACAGTACAGACCAAAAGTTTGGACACACTTTCTCATTTAAAGATTTTTCTGTATTTTCTTGACTATGAAAATTGTACATTCACACTGAAGGCATCAAAACTATGAATTAACACATGTGGAATTATATACTTAACAAAAAAGTGTGAAACAACTGAAAATATGTCTTATATTCTAGGTTCTTCAAAGTAGCCACCTTTTGCTTTGATGACTGCTTTGCACACTCTTGGCATTCTCTTGATGAGCTTCAAGAGGTAGTCACTGGAAATGGTCTTCCAACAATCTTGAAGGAGTTCCCAGAGATGCTTAGCACTTGTTGGCCCTTTTGCCGTCACTCTGCGGTCCAGCTCACCCCAAACCATCTCGATTGGGTTCAGGTCTGGTGACTGTGGAGGCCAGGTCATCTGGCGTAGCACCCCATCACTAACCCTCTTGGTCAAATAGCCCTTACACAGCCTGGAGGTGTGTTTGGGGTCATTGTCCTTGTGAAAAATAAATGATGGTCCAACTAAACGCAAACCGGATGGAATAGCATGTCGCTGCAAGATGCTGTGGTAGCCATGCTGGTTCAGTATGCCTTCAATTTTGAATAAATCCCCAACAGTGTCACCAGCAAAGCACCCCCACACCATCACACCTCCTCCTCCATGCTTCACGGTGGGAACCAGGCATGTAGAGTCCATCCGTTCACCTTTTCTGCGTCGCACAAAGACACAGTGGTTGGCACCAAAGATCTCAAATTTGGACTCATCAGACCAAAGCACAGATTTCCACTGGTCTAATGTCCATTCCTTGTGTTCTTTAGCCCAAACAAGTCTCTTCTGCTTGTTGCCTGTCCTTAGCAGTGGTTTCCTAGCAGCTATTTTGCCATGAAGGCCTGCTGCACAAAGTCTCCTCAACAGTTGTTGAAGAGATGTGTCTGCTGCTAGAACTCTGTGTGGCATTGGCCTGGTCTCTAATCTGAGCTGCTGTTAACCTGCGATTTCTGAGGCTGGTGACTCGGATAAACTTATCCTCAGAAGAAGAGGTGACTCTTGGTCTTCCTTTCCTGGGGCGGTCCTCATGTGAGCCAATTTCTTTGTAGCGCTTGATGGTTTTTGCAACTGCACTTGGGGACACTTTCAAAGTTTTCCCAATTTTTCGGACTGACTGACCTTCATTTCTTAAAGCAATGATGGCCACTCGTTTTTCTTTACTTAGCTGCTTTTTTCTGGCCATAATACAAATTCTAACAGTCTATTCAGTAGGACTATCAGCTGTGTATCCACCAGACTTCAGCACAACACAACTGATGGTCCCAACCCCATTTATAAGGCAAGAAATCCCACTTGTTAAACCTGACAGAATCATCTGTGAAGTGAAAACCATTTCCTGTGACTACCTCTTGAAGCTCATCAAGAGAATGCCAAGAGTGTGCAAGGCAGTCATCAAAGCAAAAGGTGGCTACTTTGAAGAACCTAGAATATAAGACATATTTTCAGTTGTTTCACACTTTTTTGTTAAGTATATAATTCCACATGTGTTAATTCATAGTTTTGATGCCTTCAGTGTGAATGTACAATAGTCATGAAAATAGAGAAAAATCTTTAAATGAGAAGGTGTGTCCAAACTTTTGGTCTGTACTGTAGATCATGGATAGATCATAGATAGATAAAATATAGATATGGGATAGATAGATAATAGATAGATATGATAAAACTGTATAATAAAGCAATTTTTTTCCACATGGAAGAAGACGTTAGGAATAAATATGAAGGTGATCTTTGCGGTGGATCCTGGGACTTACCACAGGGACAGGGATTTTATCTAAGTGATGATACGAGGAGCTGATCTCTGATTACTGGGTGGTGTATGTGCAGAGAATCATCTCTATCAGTTACTGGATAATATATTAGATTAGCTGCATTTTCTTGGTCACAATTTCACGACTCTTGGCCACATAAACCGATGTAGACAACGCCAATATTTCCCTACGACCTGTAAGAGGACATCCATCCACTGTACCATACCTCGTCCATAGGGCCACAGTTGTGTTTTTTATCCTTGCGGTGGCCCTCTGTATATGAAAGCGTAGTCTGAATTAGAGTTTTTTTTCGCTGGTTGCTTTTCTTGTCTTATACGCAGAACGTCAGGGTACGAATGTAACATCGGCTGCAAACATCTGGGGCAAGAGGAGTATTTTACATTTTATTGCCTTAGCCTGAATCCATGTCCTCACTCTAATGCTAGCCTTAAAGTTCCAAAAAGTATGTGAAATCATAAAAGTGTTTATAATGTTAGTATTTTTTAACTGTTTTCTACAGGTAACACTTTTTAAAAAAAAAAATAAAAATGGAGACAACTTTCCCTATAGATCTCTGTCTATCCTCTCACAAAATTAAAAGTGAGATGAGAGGGAGACAGTAAGGAGATCACAGTTCAGGTCTTGTGCACTGCACATCATTCAATTCTCTTGCTGTATATGCAGAGCGAAATATGCAAGATGAGTTTGTCTCAGGCTGCACACTGCATAGGCAGCAACCGAAATGACAAAGCTCACTTCATTATTCTGAGAGCTTTGTAAGCCCACCAGCCGTCCCCCAATCGCTCGTTGCACAAGGGTGCTGCTCCAGAAAGAAGCGGATCAGAACAGTAGATCACTTCTGGATCATTTGACGGTAGGGCAGGGCAAGAACTGCCTCTGTGGCGCCATGCTACGCCACTCTATACTGATCGCCCCAATTGGTGATTGAGATATAGATTTTAGAATGTTGAAAATGATTAATGCGAATGATGACATTCTATACAGCACTAGGAATATGGTGACATCATAATAGGGTCAGGACGGTTCTCATCCCTTACATATGAGTTTTATATAGATTTCTATGAACCAATAATCTAGAATATTTGATAATTTTGCTCTTCTCTGATCCTAGATTAAAAACAAAATACTGTAAAATGTATTTTTTTTTTAGACCACCGAAAAGGGAGCCTATCAGCATATAACGTTGTGGGTCCATCGTTACCCGATTCCAAAATCTTAAGTCCAATGTTTCACTCAGGATTATTAGCATTATGTACCGTAACTTGCATCATTGTTGATACTGGTCCATCCTGGTTTTGCTGAACACAAATTTCCTACGGTCCTGCTATTTCAGGGCGAGGAGGGCGAGGCCCGGCTGTACACTTGGCAATGTAGACGTCTACGAAGTTTCCATAAGTCACATTGTTTGTTTTATTTTATTTTTATTTCTTCCACTTTTTTAACCAGAGGAAATCCAAGCGACACGCTCGACTGCTCGGCCAACTTATGTAAGAGCCGAGCAAACTCATCCAGCTCTTTATAGGACAGACTAATGAGGTCTGGTTTAGTAATTGGTCTAATAGCAGTTCCCCATCCGGCTACTGGACATACATAAAATCCAGGGAGGTCGGAGGATGGAGCGGGATGGCATCCAACCTGTTTCCTACATATTTTTTGGACACTTGTTAATAGGATTAAGGGTAGTCCTCCTCTTGGAACAACTTCTCTGAGTACTTCTGGTTAATATTGAAATTGGATAATAGTTTTTTGGCAGACCCTACAAGGCAGGCGCACCGATATGAGCTCCTTGTTCTATTAGCTTTTTCATGTGGTGTAGCTGAAAACCAGACGATGTCAAGTCAATTGCCAAATCCCTTCCGAGAGTCAAATATTAAACAATGCAAACTGCTCCACCATTAAATGAACGATTAGTGTTTGTGAAGAGAAAACTAAACCATTTCACCTGTGGTGTGTCTAGCAAGTCACATATCTGACCTGATGCACTTGAGGTAAAATCTTAGGTTAACGTGTCCACCTTATAGGAATTCTTCCAAATGTCACACAAGTTCTTCTCTCTACAGTGACATTGACATCTCATGAGTTACTTGAATATAAACTAATTGAATGGCCCCTATATGATCTCTGGGATAAGCACCCCACTTGACCCACCAATTACAGCCAGTTGTAGAAGAGGTTGAGGTCCATGTGTGTAACCCTCTCAATTGAAGTCAGTATAGATTGTGGAGACAGCCACGTCAATGCCAATCTTGGTGGGACTAGCCAACCATCTTTAGTATATGGAGACCTCCCCACTCACTCCCGATAGATGATATTGTGGTGACCTACTCATTGCAGCCTCATATAGAAGAGATGGACATCCATGTGTGTCGCCTTCTCAAATGAAGTCAGTAGAGATCATAGAGACAGCAAAGCCAATACCTATTTCGGTGGTACTAGCTAACCAACTTATGTGAATGGAGACCTCCCCGCTCACTCCCTACAGATGATATTGAGGAGACCCACCCATTGCAGCCACAGTCAGTAGATATTATGGAGACAGTTTAGCCAATACCTATTTCGGTGGGACTAGGCAGCCATCTTACGTATATGGAGACCTCCCCACTCTCCCCCGATAGATGATTTGGGGGGGACCCACTCATTGCATCCACGTTTAGAAGAGGTAGACATCCATATGTGTGCCTCTCTCAGTTGAAGACGGTAAAGGTTATTGGAGACCGCTAAGAAATTGACTCCCACAGACAAAAGATTTTAGTAGAAAGGTGGCCAAATGTGTCAATTTCAGCAGGACCATCTTATGTTTGGAGACATCGCCACTCTCCCCCGACAAATGATATCGGGGGAGAAAAGGATCAAACAGTTGGAATTTCAATGCCCGATTCTTTTGTTTTCAGGTGTTTGACAGTGGACTTCACTTCTCTCCCCACTGAGAACACAGCCGAGCGCTCACTCATGTGCATGGGGATTCGGGAGAGATCGCTATCTGTCAAACATTCGGCTGTTGGCCATTTTATGTATATGTCCAGCTTTAACTTCTCTCTCTGGAGGACCAGGTTTATGGTTAACTCAGGCAGCCTATGAAAATGGTGTAATACTTTAGTTTTCCTGCATCTTCCCTCCATAGGAGAAATAAACACTTCCAGATTCCCAATAAAGATTACATTGAATAATTGGATTCACTAATGGATTTGATTTTTTCTGTTTATTGTCTTTAGGACATTGATGTCTTCTTGTTCTTTTGGACTTTCCTAGACTTTGTATGTCTTATATGCACAAACAAATGAACACAAGCAAGAGTACAATCTAGAGATTCCCCTTGTGTGTTGTATGTGTATATTTTTATTACTTTTTATGGAATGATTTCAGATGTAATAGAAAAATCGTTTTTTTCTTTTTTTTAGACCCTAGACAGACGCAGTCATCACCTCCATGGTCGTATGACCAGTCGTATCCATCGTATCTGAGCCAGATGACCTCTCCATCCATTCATTCCACAACCCCCTTGTCCTCCAGCCGAGGGACAGGGCTTCCAGCTATCACCGATGTGCCTCGTCGCCTCTCAGGTACCGGTCACTATGTGAATACTTGGATATTTATTTGTGCCATCTGTATGTCCTCATATATGAAACATGGTTGTCTACAAGACGATACCTTTAGGAAATATCGTTGGCGAGAAAACATAAGATAATTGTCATTCCGTTGGAGAGATGTGGGTTTAAGCTCACGCTATAAAAATATTATTGCACATTGAAGAGGCGGATTGTATATTTATTGTTTTACAGCGCTAATGACATTATTACATCGTTGTGTGGGTGTACTAAAATACCATCGAGCCCGTCACACCCAAAATCTGCCCACGTCTGACAACAGGTGCAATATCCCCTCCGAGGTCTAATAATTTTCATTGAGATGACCTGGAATTTTGGGATCAGTGATGTCAAAAAGGGACGCTGGTGGTAAATGATTGCCACCACGGACTTCACATACTGTACTTGCAGCTTTTTGACCCATTTTAGACGGCATTTTAAAAACAAATATTCCAATGGTTTTAGCCACAATGCTAAAAGACAGCAGGAAAACTGACACCAGGGAAAGAATCCTAAGTCCAGTACAGTCATTACACAGAGTTTTCAACTGAGCTGCCTTTGAAAAATACCAGAACCATAAGGGAATATTCACACATGTTGGATTTTAGTACCGATTCCGTTCCTAGACTTGCATGAATTCCGCATTAAATGCCTCTCAATGGACTCTTCTCGCGAGGACTTCCAGTTGCTTATTTCAGTTGGAAACGCATAAGAATAGTCTTATTGGATGACAATACACCAGGTAAACCTGATCAAATGCTGGGTCCAACAGGGCCCCGGGGGGGCAAACTCTCCCTAGGTTTCAATTTGAGACATCTATCATACATGTACAGTAGATGTGCATGCTGTACCTATGGAGAGGGGTCAGAAGCTGATCCTGCTGACTGTGATACGCAGCTGGCACCCAAGTCTAACTGCTAGGATCAGAACTAGCTCCGATCACAGCAGCTTAATCTCGTAGATGGAACTGTCAATCATGACTGTGGCATTTATGGGGTTGGAAATGGGGAATATTGTGCCTTCCAAGCCTCACCAGTAGCCCCGTAACATGATTGCAAGGTGCTGATGGCATTGTCATTGCGACCGGAGGGCTTACTGAACCATCTTGCATGTTTTTACACCTATGAAGCCTAGCCTGTGCCTTGGCTTCATAGGAGATACTTAATTCTCCAATACACTGCAATATTACTGTATTTCAGTGTATTATACAAACAATTAAGTAATACTAGGTTCAAGTCCCCTGGGGGGGACCAATAAAAATATGTGTGTGTATATATATATATATATATATATATATATATATATATATATATATATATATATATATATATATATATATATATTAAAAAAAAGAAACACATGTTTTTTTAAATATAAAAGTTCACATCACCCTGCTTTCCCCAGAACGTAAAATCTAGAAAATAAAGAAATAATTTGGTATTGCCGCTTGTGTAACTGTCCGAACTAATAAAAAAAAATCACACTATCAATGCAGAAATAAAAAATGGCAAATAAAAAACTATAATCAAAAAGAGATTAGAAAGTCCTATAGACCCCAAAATGGTAAAGATAATAATAAAATCTGGTCCTGCAAAAAAACAACAACAAGCTCTATCGACCGAAAAATAAATCTAAGTTATAGCTCTTAGGATAAAAGGAGGAGAAATCAAACACGAAGAGGAGCCCATTCTTTCCTGTGCTGCATCCAACCCAAAAGTGGTGGCTCCTTGACCCACGTCTGGTTCAGATATCTTTCGATCACAGAACCTTTCTTAATTTAAAGAGAACCTGACAGCTGATACATGTTGCCCGTTATACGGGCAAGTACAGGAAGAGACCTATCACTCCAGGGCAGAGGGTGGGGACATGCCGGCAGGGACCCGCCTGTCCGACTAGTCTCCGGCGTCTATCAAACTATGTTTTTCTCTGAATTCTTTTCTTTTCGACCTCCATTAAAACTCTTTCCCTGTTCGCCTTTGGCTGCCAGTCATCCAAAATTACAATAAAGGCGATCATCAATCATTTCCCGGCTCGAAACGTCAGATTGTCGTGTGGTCTCTGGTGAACCCAAAGCCCTTCACGTTCTGCTCCACGCCGATGATACAGATTAACTACACACGTTGCGTTGTCTGCTAGAGGAGTCTGCACCGTGACAGCCCTAATTCCCTCCCTTGATCCACGGTAACAAATGTTGCCTCTCAGCGCCCCCCGCAGACGATAAATCACATGGATCTGACACTATAGCATTTTAAATTCGTCTTATCAAAAAAAAGCAGATTAAACACGCAGCTCTTCCCCCACCACCAACGCTTATTTTCCTGGAGATTAACTTTTCAGTATTCGATCAGAGTTATAAATGACGCTCACGAAGGCTGATCCAGCGCACATGTTGTACGAGCCGCCGCCTTTGTAGTCTCGTCCTGTGCAGAATTCCTATACGTTATCCGATCGGCCCGTGACTGACAAGTGTTCGCTGATTACCCACTTGACCATCAGTTGCTTTTTCCTTTCTTTTTTTGTTACCTTCCCCGTAAGCTGAATTTTTTTGCTTTTTAAAGGCATAGACAGCGAGGGGAGTCTTGTCGTCTGTCCTTGTTTTAAAGGTCTTATCTCAGGCTCCTAACCACATCTGAAGCTTCTTGCTCATTATGAATTTCATGGCAGCGGATTTACTAAAAGTGTTTCCATATGTTGCTTCCTAATATATCTCGTCTTTTTTTTTTTTTCTCCTCTCTTTCTCCGAGCGGAATAAGAACGCACGCACGCTGGCTGGAAATGACTGCAGGATGTGACAGAGCAGTCACATGGCTACATTGGCACTGTGTGTGGGCTCTCCGCGCAGCCAGCTGCCCGAGGACTAGCTTTTGTAGTGTCGTGGATCTAGTTTCAAAGTCAAAAATACTCCACCCTCCCCTACTTCACTTTTTCTTTTTTTTTTTTGCTTTGCCCAAGTTTTCCTACTTCGTAATCAATCTGTCAGGGAGCCCTGCTGATTTCCGCTTAATGAGAATTGTCCTATGCGGAGGAGACTTTGTCGTGAAGCAAAAATGTAAAAAAAAATGTTCAATTTAAGTGTTGAATTTATGTAGAATTGAAATGAACATTCTTGTTCTGATGAGCACATGGTTCATCTTTTGTCACTTATAAAGGCTTCGAAAGTGGCTTAACGAAGTGACTGGTCCATTCTATTGGCGGCTTCTGCTTGGAACCCACTACTATGTTATATATGGGATAAAAAAGAAAAAAAAGAGATTTTGAGGAGGATTTTGAGAGTTTCCGCTTTCTGCTTCAAAACTTCCTCGAAAAACTGTGAGTGCACATCGCCAATGAGCGGAAACTGAGCTAAAACTCCCCAAACCCTCCTCAAAAACATAGTTTACTGGGCATAACACCACACCCCCATACACCATGTAGTGGCTGTTCTGGCCTACTACACTCCTATTATACATGTGATCTGAGCTGAAGTACCCAAGAACTCATGTACATCTTCCATCCGAGGAAGCTTCAAGCAGTTGTGCCATTTGACAGACCCCCACATATCTGATATTGATGACCTATCCTTTGGATCCGTATATCTGAAGGGTAGGTCATCAATATATCAGAAGAATAGGTCATCAATATCTCCTAAGGAGTAGTCATCAGTTTATTTGAAAGATGGGTCGTCAGTATATCCGAACTATAAGTCATCAGTATATCCGAAGGATAGGTCATCAATATTTCGAAGGGCAGGTCATCAATATATCCGAGGGATAGGTCATCAATATATCCGAGGGATAAGTCATCAATATGTCCGAAGGATAGGTCATCAATATATCCAAAGGATAGGTCAGCATTATATACTATAAATCCTGAAAAATCTCCTTGTGTAAGGTCTGTTAGGTTTCTGTAAGGGTTTCAGGTGTTTTGAAGCCTATATCAGCTACACTTCTCCTATTGAAAGCCCAACGTGATATCTGTTTTCTACCCATATATTTCCTATGTTTGCCAAGAGTGACAACAAACAGTGTAAAAAATGACAGCTCCTCCTTGGGTTGTCACCATGCTCTTCAAGCTTCTGAATAGCAGATGTGGCTTTTCATCTAGTGTGGATTATTGCAACTTACTGTAGCTTTTTGAGTGTTTCTGAGAAGACACCAAATGGTCTTCTCAGCTCTACATTTTTGGAATGGTTAGGAAACCCATACAAACGTACAAAAGAGAACATACAAACCTCTTGAATTTAGGACCTCACGTGGTCCTGGCACCTTTGGAGGCCTAAAGGATCACATAACAGCACAGCAAGGCTATAAATTGCACATGAATATTGGTAGTCCCCATGTATGTTGGACATGGAGACTCCTGAGTCCACCACGTTCAGTCTACAGGTCGACTTCTCTTCAGAAGCTCAGCTCCTTTGTGAGAACCTCGTCTTGTGACTCTTGTGCAGTTAAAGACATTATATTAAGTAAATATTTGAATGTCTGCATCTCTTTCCTCTCCACATTCTGGGGCTTCGATGTCACCGTGGGCAGCATTTATCAACGCACTGTAAGCAAATATCACTTTATTAACCCCAGGCAAAACCGTAAATATTATTCTGCGGCTGGATAGTGCAAATAGCTTGGAGAGCGTTCGTTTGCCTTTGCACGGACCAGTCTGACCTTTTGTTTATGACGAGGAGGAGGAAATGTTCTCTACCTCTGCTCATGTGATGGAGCTTTCAATGAAATGGCCTCCTTACTCCAGGACACAGTTTGTTTATGGTGTTTACTCGGAGTTTGTAAATAACCATCATCTCTGATTTCCTGTTCTGTGCCTGTAATCGTTCCCGTCTGATATCTTTCTGCAGGGGGAGGCCCACTTGCTTGGTTTATTAACAGCAGTATTTTCACAGAAGGCCAAAATTTGTACAACTCATAGTGGTCAGATGTCTTACCCAAATTACTCAAAACAAAGTTGGCCAGACATAAGTGTCTACCTATTCTATGTTGATGGCGCATATTAGTCCTGAACAGTGATGTAACGACAGTGGGTGTAGAAGGTTGCTGTCCCACCTGGGCCCCCAGAGCCTAGTGGTGCCCAAAGACCCTTTCGGCCCATATGAGAAGTCCAACACTATAAAATACCCTCAATAGTCGAGGGTCCTGTTGTAGAATATTCATTGGGATCCACAAGATTCGAGTTGACAAACTGGGTCTGATCAGGTGAACGTTGGAGATGTCAGCCTGAATCACTATATGTAACCAGGCTCTTACACTTTGGAATACTTTTTAAACATCCAATTCCCCTGATGAATCCTGGTGGAGGAAACGCGTTGGAAAAGCATATAGGGTGTTTATAGGGACATCTGTGGACTGCCCTTGTAAGGATGGGAGTTTATGGGACCACAGGGAGAGGCATTACCTGTTTTGGGGGACTCTTAGGGCTTATTTATGCCTTTGGATGCCTCTTATGTGAGTACTGGTACTCATGTATCCCCACCAGCAGGATCAACTAAACGGGTGAGATTCTATTCTCTTCTGCTCACACATGGTCTTTTTTCCATCGATGGGATCTTCTCTTTGTGTATTTTTATGCAGCAGATATATGGGATAAATTGGTATTGGAGTAGGAACATTTTAGTGTGGCTAATTTTTAATTGATATTTGTTAAAAGTTACGTTTTAATACCTCTCACTTTGGAATCACAGCCTCCACTAGTAATAAGATTTTTGGCAAAATAAGAAGCTTATTACCAAGTTTACTTGCCCTATCTTGTAACCTGTCTGCTTCAGCTGCCATTCAAGTCAAAAACATATGGCCTTGTGCTGTCTTTTGATATCTACTCCACAATTTAAAGTCGGATTACTATGGCAGCAGTAGAGAGAATACTAAAGTTATAATAGTTTTTCCCCTTCTTACTTGCTCCTTTTGCAACCAAACTGTTCCCCTTGTCATTCAGGCCAAAACTAGATGGTGTTGCGCTGTCATAGTCACACCTTGCTCTCTGGAATCCCCGGGTTCCCCTATTAATCTTAATTTTTGTAAATTTACATTGAGATGGAGAACCTTATTGTCATGTCTACTTGTCCATTCTCATGCAATTAATCTGTTACAGCTAACTGAGATACTCAGGACTGGATGGTCTTGTGCTTTCAAGATGGCATAAGTCTCAAGTTGGCCTTTGCAATCTCAGGCTGCGCTAGTACTCAGATTTTTGTAAAATTACGTTTAGATAGAGAACCTTGTTGTCATATCTACTTGCCTCTTCTCAGGCCATGTTTTCCATGCAATTAATCTGTTTCATCTGCCACTGAGATCATGACTGGATGGTCTTGTGCTTTCAAAATGGCATAAGTCTCCAGTTGGCCTTTGCCATCACAAGCTCCACTAGTACTCAGATTTTTGTAAACTTACATTTACATGGAGAACCTTATTGTCATGTCTACTTGTCCGTTCTCAGGCCATGTACTGTATTCCTTGCAATTAATCTGTTTCAGCTGCCACTGAGGTCAGGACTGGATGATCTTGTGCTTTCAAAATGGCATAAGTCTCAAGTTGTCCTTTACCATCTCAAGCTCCGCTAGTATTCTGATTTTTGTAAAATTGCAGTTAGATGGAGAACCTTATTGTCACGTTTACTTGCCTGTTCTCAGGCCATGTATTCCAGGTCAGGACTGGATGGTCTTGTGCTTTCAAAATGGCATAAGTCTCCAGTTGGCCTTTGCCATCTCAAGCTCCACTAGTATTCAGATTTTTGTAAAATTACATTTAGATGGAGAACCTTATTGTCATATGTACCTGCCTCTTCTCATCTGCCACTGAGGTCATGACTGGATGGTATTGGCTGTCAGGATGGCATTAGTCGCACCTTGCCCTTTGCCATCTCAGGCTGCCTTAGTAATCAGATTTTTCAAAAAATAAATGTAGATGGAAAAACCTTCAGTCTTGTTTTGCTCCAATAGTCGACTTTCATGGTTGTGTTAGCCTAATCGAATGCAAGAGTACACGAGAATGACTTCGTAATAAGCCGGCGAATTAATATAAGGATCATTATATAATTACGTTGACAGGCTGACGTAGCGCTCGCTTTACGTCCGCTACCATAATTGAGAATGAAAGACCAAAGCTTGGCGAACCAGGGACACATTTGTTCTCCATCACTTCCCGTAAACCACATGATTTGGCCAGTAATTGTTACATGAATGGCAAGTGACATTACCTGGCATAAGTGAGTGTGTGTGGAGAACGGTCATGACACGGTTGTTAGGCCTCCGAATTCTGCAGACGACAACAGGTAAAAGGGTAAACGAGAAGAATTAGCCATTGAGAAGCAGACAGACCGAGCTGGAGCCGAGCCAACCCTGAGACTTTAATGAGACTCCTGCAACAAACTAACTGGAAACACATGCCGTTTAATTGTTCCTCGTTTCTGACCGGCGCAATATATTTCGTAGTAAAGGGAAGGTGTTGTAGCTACAGTTTGAATACTTCAGCGTTTAATTTACTTATTTATTGCCCTTTCAATTGACTTTTTGGGTTACAAGTGAGCGTGGATAACACAAATATGTGCCATTTACATTTACTGGCTGCAGAGTTGTTCCGCGACTCCCTTATTATACGGTGCTGCGGTCTCCATGGCTTTAACACATTAATCCTAACCTGACCCACCTGAACCGTTCTGAAGGCTAGCCCCTATGCAGTCACCTCTTTAGAAAGCAATTACCGGCTGTGTCAACCCTTGAAAATATTTTTATAGACAATTTTATGAAAAAAAAAAAAGAAAAAGACTGACCACTGGCACTTTAACTGACACGTTATTGACCTATTATACTTTTATAGCGCAGCTTCATCACCACCACTGTTATCGATGTAGAAGGGAAATGTTACCTCTTACGGAACGGGAATGCAAAAATTAGCAAAATTTAAAAAAAATAAAAAAAATATACAGTATATAAAAAAATACTCTGGACAAATGAGGATAAAAGATTGCAATTGGTATTTGTATCCAAATATGGAAGATATGGAAATGTAATGGGTTGTTATTACATAAATTCTAAGGGTTCTGCCTTCTCAGTGTGTCAGTTATACCTGGAAAGTTTCTTTCAATGTTTACTATAACTTTTTTGCTTTTTTTTTTCATAAATTGATTAATACCCTCTAACATTAAAGGATTTGTCCAGTGAAAACAAGGACAAATACTTTGTTGATCGGTGCGGGGTCCTTCCACTGGGACCTACACCGATCGGCAGAATGGGGCACTTTTATCCCTGTTAGACTGGAATGACAGTGCGTATGTGCAATCGCCACTGCATTCATTCCTTAAGGGGTTGCTGGGCACTACTCTTGGCTTTTTCCAGCAGACCAATAGGAAATGAATGGAGTAGCGGTCGGGCAAGTGACCTATCGCTTCACTTTGTAACGAGGAAAAAAATTCCCCCGTTCTGCCGATCAGTGCAGGTCCCAGCGCTCAGACTCCTACTGTTCAGTAAGTTATTACCTATCCTGTATAACTTGCTTTCTCTGGACAAACCCTTTAAAATACATTATTTCAGTGATGTTCATTTGTAACTTAAAGAGATTCTATCGTCAAACATTTGTTTTTTTAAAAAATGAATCACAGACAGAATTACAATGTCAGCGAACACCTCTAATATAAATTTGGAGGGGGAAAGAAACAGGATCCACCACTGACAGTGGGTAATGAGTCAGTGCCTTCCCTCTCCCTGCACGATGACCTCCGCTCAGATCACAGAGCATGCCCACAACACTCTGGGATAGAAGTCAAGGATCTTCAGGTTCCTATGGTCCTTGTGACTTCCATAAAAAAAAAATCTCTGAACTTTTTTGTAACAACGACTCAGGCAAAATGGTCACCCTCATATGGAACAGAAAAAAGAGTAATCAAAAAATAAAAGCAGATTGCACAAAATGTGCCAATATCTGGTTTTAATTAGAAAAAAATATACGGTGATGCATTTCTATCAAATTCATGTCTATACCATACAAACTTGCCAGGACTGTCTGAAAGTTTGACACACAATCCCAGTAATTGCGGGGTGTCCTGGACCAAAAAAAAGGGTTTGGTTTATGTAAACCCTACCCCAAGTTGGGTGTTGTGGAAGAGCTAGGGCATTAGGAGGAGGGCATTCTCAGGTAGACTTGGGGTGGGACTTAAATCGTTCTATTCCGCCAAAAGAAATGTTGGTAAGTTGGCAGTAAAATATTCAGTGTCCTTCCCTGGTGGTCAGTGGTCCTCATCTATTCATTACTGAACTTTTGGCCCTTAACTGGTTCTCTAAGTCACTTTTTATTTTTAAATAAATCTGATTAATAACAGTGGAACAAAAAGTTGAGCTGAATCGGCTTCTCGTAACTCCGTATTCCAAGAAATTTTTTCTTCCAGGTTGAATTTATATTACTTTGTGTAAAAGTTTAGCCTGATTGATGTTGACCACGTCCTAATAACGCATATATCTTTCCTTTTTTTTTTTTAGGTGCCTCAGAGTTGGGTCCGTTCTCTGATCACAGGCAGTTTACAAGTATTTCCTCACTAACGGAAAGTCGATTCTCAAACCCACGAATGCACTATTCTGCCACATTTACATACACGCCTCCGGTCACCTCAGGGATGTCGCTGGGTATGTCACCAACCACTCACTATCATACGTATCTACCGCCTCCGTATCCAGGCTCCTCCCAGAACCAAAGTGGACCCTTCCAAACCAGCAGCACTCCTTATCTTTACTATGGTACGTCGCCCGGATCCTACCAGTTTCCCATGGTTCCAGGGGGTGATCGTTCTCCTTCTAGAATGCTTCCTCCTTGTACAACAGCCAACGGCAACACGTTGCTTAACCCAAACTTGGGCAACCAAAATGATGGCGTGGATGCGGATGGCAGTCATAGCAGTTCCCCCACTGTTTTAAATTCTAGCGGTCGAATGGATGAGTCAGTATGGAGGCCATATTGATTCCACCTCCACTCCGGGAGCTATATCATTTCTAAGACTAATGGAAAACAAATGGAAGTGTCTTAAATATTCAAGAAAATGCCTTTTTTTTAATGTGGTGTCATATTCTATATGTGACTCCAAGACTTTGTTGCAATAGAACTTTCTGATAATTACCGCAATCATTTTTATATATAAAAAAACAAAACATGGCTAGAAGCACACTTTGCCTTAAACTATTTTTCTTTATTTCTTTTATATTTATATTGAACAAAAAGACATTCCAAAGAAAATAGTTAAAAAAGAAACTCAGTTATTATCTCAAGCGGGAAGAAAAAAAAAATTTAGGAATCTAAGAAGACTTGTTCATTCCAGTACCAAAAATACAAAAAAAAAATTTTGCTTTAAAAAACTGTGCCTTATTTACAGGAAAAAAGGGAAAACCTCACATGCATCAAAAAGCTGCACAAAACAATGATCAAAAAATGTTTTCACAATCGAATTTTGTGTGACGGTACAGACTCGGAACAATGCAAAATGCACTTCTCTCGAAATTTTCATTTCGCCGTTTCACAACTGTAACAAAAAAAAAATCATGCGAGCAAAAATATTTTTCCTATGCAATACCAAATATAACAATATCTGCTCCAATGGTATGAATTTTATTGTTCTTTAATTTTTAATTTATCGGTATGTGTAATCTTTTTTGTTTTCTGGTAAGTTTGATTCATCTTAATGTTCTTTTTTTTTAATTTATAATTATTTAATAATATTTGGACCCTCAAGTGTTTCTTAATATAAAATTGTGTAGACAGGTCCCTAAACGTATATATATATATTTTTTATTATTTTTACAAATCACATAGATATAAATTCTTCCAAAAATATCAATTTTACGTCCAGATGAAAATGAAAAAGAAATTATAAATGTACCCAGGATACGCTGTGGAAGCTGACGTTAGATGGGGCCAGCTGAGATGGGTGAAAAAAAGTTGGAAACATTATGGAGACCCAAAATTGATTAACTATTTCCCTATATGTAATTCCCTATATGTAATCCATGACACTGTAATGGATACATCTTTGATGGCCGTTGGACGAACTCTAAGATGGTAAAGGACAAGGTGGGCCGCCACTGTGCCAACATTGTTTCCTGCAACTAAACGGGAGCTTGAACCTTATGGTTTTGCCACAGGCCACCATTTTTCTGAACATCAAAAGCCATCAAAAGGTTAAAAAAAATGTAAAAAAATCCTTATACTCACCTCGCCATTCTGGCCCCTCTGCCACTCACCGCCACCCAACCGGTCCAAAACGTATCTTCTTATCTCTCACCACTAGAGTTGGAATCTTCAAGCCTCTCACACAGTGCCGGACTTCCGGCTGTCATGGCACACGTGACCTTTCTGCACTTGGGTACATCGTGACGTTATGACCTCCCATGCTAGAGCAGATCTCTCCTTTGTTCCATGACAGCCTGGAGCCCAGCACATTGTGAGAGGTCTGAAGATGTCAACGTGAATGGTGAGGGATCAGAAGATGCGGTGAGGAGCGGGTGGGTAGCGGTTTGTAATAGAGGGGTCGGAGGGGTGAATGGAGGGTTAGTATAAGTATTTATTTTTTACATATTGCATTTATTATGACCTGGAGGGACCTCAAAACATGATGAGGGACATTAAATTTGCGGAGAATAACTTCTCCGCGAATCGAATTTCCCAAGAAAACCTGCAAATTTTGCCAGATCCGCTCATCTCTATAGTTCTGCTCATTGAATGCCCGCTTCCACAGCATATAGGCATCAGGTATTTATGTATGAAATTTATATGCCAAGGAATCTGGTATTATTTTGTGCCTTTTTTATCTTTTGTGCCTTTTTGTTGAACCTATGGAGTTCTGTTCCGAAATATACCAGGGATATCCGTACAATGTGCTGGAATTGGTCATAAAATGACAAAGTACATTAAAAAAATGGTTTTTGATACAGGTGTATAGCAAAATGATGATGTAGCGATGAGCAAATGAGCTAAAGAGCTTTAAAGCAACTTTGAAGCCAAGGGCACTATATTTTATATCTAAATTATATCATGTTCTTGTAAAAAAAATGCACTGCGACCTTTGCTATGATTTCTATCTTGCACTTCTCAGTTCCGAAATTTTTGTTCTATTTGTCTTAAAAGTTAAAGATGATCGGCCCGGTCTGTGTGAAAGGTGCATGCACTTAATGTTTTTCTTTAACATATTAGCACTGATGCCTCAATATCCGTTCTCCGAGGTTTACGTCAATGACAATAATGGAAAGGAAAAATGGAGATGACCATTACCCATGGTGAATGCCCAATATGGGCACCATTGATTCGTTCACACTTGATTTTATCACCTTTCCCCAATGTATTCTAAAAGATGGTGCCATAGCATAATTGATATTGTCTACAAGTAGGCATCTGCCAAGGACACCCACCTCCTCGACAGGGATCTCTAGTCCGAACCAAGACTTGAAAATGTTGTAATTGTCAACACGAGACAACTACCTATTGATAATATACCATAGTGTTTGGCTTAAGGCCTCCATACACATTAGACAACAATCGTTCAAACCCGCCGATATGAAGGCTTCCTGACTCTCCCCCAACAGGTGATGTCGGAGAGATAATCAAGTTATGATCAAGGGTGCTGTGCTCCTCGGTACTCCAGAGAGAACTTTCATGGTGATGGCCAATCTCCCAATGCCATTTTTTGGAGGATTGTTTTAGTATTTTTAGAAATCTGTTGAGTAATAATGTCGGACGGGCTCATCAGCTGGCCTCAATGTCACCCAATTGTCAAACTGCACAGAAAAGTTGAGCTCTGTCTAGGCAGCTTTAGAGTCCAAAATTTAATGAAACCCTAAACTCGTCAAGTTTAAGTATTTTACGATGAGATTTAGATATGGTATAAAATGCAGATTGTACAACCATCCTGTCCTTTCTGAAAGAAAAAAAAATGAATGCTAAGATTTTAGTTAGTCGTAATCTTTAAGGTTTTTCTTTATCCCATCTTGCCAGTCAGATTATGAGCTGCCAGCAGTTTGATGTCTAAGACCTCATTCAGATGTCAGCGATTTTACTCGTACGCAGAAAAAAAACGGTCCGAGTTTCATCAGTTTGTTTGACTAAATTCTTAAGAAAATCTGACCGTTGTGTTAGTTTTTACCATTAGAGTTTCTGCAGTTTTTTTTCATATGCAAAAACAAAAGAAAAACTGATGGAGGTTTCTCATGCTTCTTCTAGCAGTCAGTTTTTCATGGACTGATAGACTTACATTGGTGAGATTGATCCTTGACTCAGATGAAAATCGGACATGTCTCCGTGATTTAGTGCAGAACACTTGTTCTGCAAAAATACAAGGACCTTTACATATCCTGCTTGAAAAACAATAAAATCTATCATATCTCTATTTATAGTCATAATCTCCATTCATTTTATCTGCATTTGGTTCAATTCAATATTCAGTAGCACTTATTAAAGCACAATTGCATCCTTTCAAGATATAATATCAGAACTAACCTACATTGCACCTGAGTCTACCCAAAAAAAAACCCCCATAGCTGATGATGACAATCTAGAGGTGAACAAAAACGTTTGCAGAACCCTGGTCCAGTGGCCCGGTTGTCCATATCATGGGAAACCTCCTATTATCTGTGGCACAACTTCTGATTAGTAGGTTCCACAGCCACATTATGTTGCAGCGCAACGCACTCATGATTTGGGCATACTAATCACAAGTGGCACCTGGGTAGGTAGAAGGTTCTTAGGCTTCTGGTCCAATGCTGACAGACTACCAATATTGGCTGCTGGACCAAGGTCCTACAAATCTTTTTGCTCAACTCTATGACAACTCCAAATTTCTAGTGGAACACAACAATTTTTAAGCCCTGTTGAATTTTGTGATTTTAGGCTACAGAAGCCACAGTAAATCCAAATATTGGTTTCCCCTTTTGAGCTTCATAAAATTAAATCTATTAAAAGGGATTTAGGGCATAGAGAATAAAGCCCCCCCATACACATTAGATTAATGTCGGCCAAACTAATCAATATCGACGGGTTCAGCCAACAGCCTAATGTGTATGGGGGGACTCTTGACTGTCCCCAATGTATGATGTCAGAGAACAGAAGGATCTGGCATGTCCGAATTTGGAGTTCTGATATGTTTGTTCTCTGAGAGTTAAGCCAATGCCAAAGATGTCTGTCATTGGCTCTCTCATAACACAGGAGGGCCCGACCAGCTGAGTTATCCTGTGTATGGGAGAGTCGGGGAAAATAGCTGTTGGCCGAACGATCAACCAAACCATTTTTCGGCCTACAGTTATCTAAAGTGCATAGGAGGCTTTAGAAAGGGACATTAGTTTAGTATGACAACCAGTCTCTCTTAGGTTGGCCACGCATATTAGATGGCTGTCGGCCAAATGATTCTTCAACCGATCGTTCGGCCAACAGTCATCTCAGCTGACTCTCCCATATACAGGAACGGTCGCAAAGCTGAGTGCTCCTGTGTTTTTTTATGACAAAGCCGCCAATTGACACGTGAAATTGGACATGCTTGATCGACATCTCTCCCGACTACCAGTCGGCCGGGGCACTAATATATGTTGTACCGTAGGACGAACCCATCGATATAGGCGGGTTTAGCTGACATTAGTCTAATGTGTATTGGGGCCTTTATACAATCCCATGACCACCTGTTTAGATGTTTAGATCTCACCTCCATCCAATTCAAAGCCTTAGTTTGAATTTTTTTGTACAATTTTTTATTCTTTAGAACTGGATTTCTTTTTAATAAAACGATATACAGTAACACATACAACTAAACCATAATTTTAACTTTTCACGTTTGGTCATTTTTTTAAAAAAAAATATTATTTTTTATGATCTATTATTTCACTGTAATTTGATCCTAATATTTAGGCGTTGAGGTCAATAAGGAGCAGGAAAGCCGATCATAGACGTCAACTTACTTCCCAAACGAACAGATTTTTCCTATTAACAAAGATATCCCACTGAATTGATTGTGGATATAAAAAATATATACTGTACGTACAGAGGTGAGGAAGGCTTGACTATAACCAAAGTAATCTAAAATATTACTCTTACAGCTATGCAATGAATATTTACTGGGAAAAATCCAGTTATTGTGCCTTCTCCTACCATGGACTTGAAGGTTTTTTGACAGCCTCCATAGTCATTCACTTTTTGAATGTTTTTGCCTACTTGTGAGCCAAAGATGATTCTAGTTTGTATGCGTTAAAGTCTTAGTGCCTTCACCTTAAAGAGATTGTCCAATTTAGATATCCAATTTTTGTGTATCCTTTCGGGGAATTTTGGGTTATTAGAGGAGACCCTCTGATCAGGTTCCTCATCTCTTGGCCAGGGTGGAGAGATTGGTTATAAATGATGGCTCTCAATCATTTTCACTTGAGAGTGCTTTTAAGATTTTTTTTTATTATTATCTTTTTTTATGACTTTTTATTTTATCATTCTTGAAAACTGAAACGCCATATCTATTTGTAGTGATTACTTTACTGTGTCAGTTCTCAGGAAGCCGATGATACTCAGATATTTATAGCAGTGTCAACTTTACATTCCAAAAAGTTTGGTCAACCCAGGAAACTCCTGCACCGAGCAGCCACCCGATGCCTTTGTCTGATGTTGTGTTTTTTATCTAGTGCACGGTACATTTGGTACAAATTTTATCTATGCTGAAGTTCGAAATATATGGATATTTCATGTTTACAAAGGTCTGTGTTTTTTCTATTTTTTTTTGTACTTAACTTTATAAGATAGCACATATCGGCCAAAAATACGATTTTTTTAAAGTAATTTTTTTAATGGAAATTTAGTTCACTACTACGGTGACATTCAATCGTATTTCCCAATTTTTCCTGAAAGCAGAATACTTGCGTCGTCTTGTACATAGAAGCTTCTGGTCCATTTGGCGAGTTATATTTGCTTTATCTGCACATGTTTTATGTTGTATTTTTCACGTCTCAGCTTTGCGTCTGTGGAAACGTTTACTATCATATGAAAAAGGGACTTTTGTTTTTCTTTAACTTTTTTTTTTTTGGCCGTCTGTAAATGATATTTTGTTGCTCTGCACCTGATTATAATTATTATTGTTATTATTGTAAGTGGATGTTTGAATTTTATTTCCAATAAATTTCTTTTTGATAAAATTTGTTGTGTGAATTTTGAATACAGCGGAAACTTTAACATTTCTTTGTTGTCTGAAATATAGTTTTAGGCTATGTCCACACGATATCTTTTTTTAGGCAGATTCCACCTTGTACCCTTCTGAAAATGTGCCATAAAAACACCTAAACAAGTGAACATTGTGCACAGCAATGTAAAGACAAAATTGCTGTGCACATGTTCAGTCTTTCTTTACTTTTTGTTAACCTCTTCAAAGTTCGGAAACAGCAAGGCAAATTAAAAAAGGTTCGGAAACGGTTAAAAGAAGTAATGTGTTCATTCTTCAGTTGGCTTCCAAAGAGGGAAAGACACATCGTAATGAGTAATGACAACGACGGAACCTCCAGTGGTGCTGCTTCAAGAAAAAAAATTAATTTATGTGTGCCCACCAGCCACGACAAGGTGTACCTTTCTTGAACAGGAGTCTGCGGCCGCTGGACAGGAGCTCTGAGAACCACCTCCTACCTCCCGACATCCACACTTCTTTTGATTAGTCGGTCTGGGGCAATGTCACACCAGGCTGATTAATCAAAAGAAGAGCCGCAGATTGCAATAGGTAGGAGACAGCTCCCAGAGCTCCCGTCCAGCAGATATTAGTGATATGGCCACCAGGTCTGGTCCTGCGAACCCATTCACACCAACTCGGATAGATAGGGGTAGATATGGAATAGAAGAATACTGATAAATAGATGTAGATAATAGATAGATATGGATAGATAGATAGTAGATAGATAATAAATAGATATGAGATAGATAGTAGATAAATATGAGAGTAGTATTGGCACCCCTGCAATTCTGTCAGATAATACTCAGTTTCTTCCTGAAAATGATTGCAATCACAAATTCTTTGGTCTTATTCTCTTCATTTAATTTGCTTGCAAGGAAAAAACACAAAAGAGAATGAAGCAAAAATCAAATCATTGATCATTTCACACAAAACTCCAAAAATGGGGCAGACAAAAGTATTGGCACCCTCAGCCTAATACTTGGTTGCACAACCTTTAGCCAAAATAACTGTGAACAACCGCTTCCGGTAACCATCAATGAGTTTCTTACAATGCTCTGCTGGAATTGTAGACCATTCTTCTTTGGCAAACTGCTCCAGGTCCCTGATATTTGAAGGGTGCCTTCTCCAAACTGCCATTTTGAGATCTCTCCACAGGTGATCTATGGGATTCAGGTCTGGACTCATTGCTGGCCACCTTAGAAATCTCCAGTGCTTTCTCTCAAACCATTTTATAGTGCTTTTGGAAGTGTGTTTTGGGTCATTGTCCTGCTGGAAGACCCATGACCTCTGAGGGAGACCCAGCTTTCTCACACTGGGCCCTACATTATGCTGCAAAATTTGTTGGTAGTCTTCAGACTTCATAATACCATGCACACGGTCAAGCAGTCCAGTGCCAGAGGCAGCAAAGCAACCCCAAAACATCAGGGAACCTCCACCATGTTTGACTGTAGGGACCGTGTTCTTTTCTTTGCCTCTTTTTTTTTCCTGTACACTCTATGTTGATGCTTTTTCCCAAAAAGCTCTACTTTTGTCTCATCTGACCAGAGAACATTCTTCCAAAACGTTTTAGGCTTTCTCAGGTAAGTTTTGGCAAACTCCAGCCTGGCTTTTTTATGTCTCGGGGTAAGAAGTGGGGTCTTCCTGGGTATCCTACCATACAGTCCCTTTTCATTCAGACGCCGACGGATAGTACGGGTTGACACTGTTGTACCCTGGGACTGCAGGGCAGCTTGAACTTGTTTGGATGTTAGTCGAGGTTCTTTATGCACCATCCGCACAATCTTGCGTTGAAATCTCTCGTCAATTTTTCTTTTCCGTCCACATCTAGGGAGGTTAGCCACAGTGCCATGGGCTTTACACTTCTTGATGACACTGCGCACGGAAGACACAGGAACATTCAGGTCTTTGGAGATGGACTTGTAGCCTTGAGATTGCTCATGCTTCCTCACAATTTGGTTTCTCAAGTCCTCAGACAGTTCTTTGGTCTTCTTTCTTTTCTCCATGCTCAATGTGGTACACACAAGGACACAGGACAGAGGTTGAGTCAACTTTAATCCATGTTAACTGGCTGCAAGTGTGATTTAGTTATTGCCAACACCTGTTAGGTGCCACAGGTAAGTTACAGGTGCTGTTAATTACACGAATTAGAGAAGTATCACATGATTTTTCAAAGGGTGCCAATACTTTTGTCCACCCCCTTTTTTTAGGTTTGGTGTGGAATTGTATCTAATTTGGCTTTAGGACAATTCTTTTTGTGTTTTTTCATTGAAGACAAATTAAATGAAGATAATAATACCAAAGAATTTGTGATTGCAATCATTTTCAGGAAGAAACTGAGTATTATCTGGCAGAATTGCAGGGGTGCCAATACTTTTGGCCACCACTGTATGGAATAGACAGATAATACACTGCTCAAAAAAATAAAGGGAACACTGAAATAACACATCCTAGATCTGAATGAATGAAATATTCTCATTGAATACTTTGTTCTGTACAAAGTTGAATGTGCTGACAACAAAATCACACAAAAACCATCAATGGAAATCAAATTCATTAACCAATGGAGGCCTGGATTTGGAGTCACCCCCAAAATTAAAGTGGAAAAACACACTACAGGCTGATCCAACTTTGATGTAATGTCCTGTATGACCTCCCTACAACGCCTGGGCATGCTCCTGATGAGGTTGCGGATGGTCTCCTGTGGGATCTCCTTCCAGAACTGGACTAAAGCATCCGCCAACTCCTGGACAGTCTGTGGTGCAACGTGACGGTGGATGGAGCGAGACATGATGTCCCAGATGTGCTCAATCGGATTCAGGTCTGGGGAACGGGCCGACTAGTCCATAGCTTCAATGCCTTCATCTTGCAGGAACTGCTGACACACTCCAGCCACATGAGGTCTGGCATTGTCCTGCATTAGGAGGAACCCAGGCCCAACCGCACCAGCATATGGTCTCACAAGGGGTCTGAGGATCTCATCTCGGTACCTAATGGCAGTCAGGCTACCTCTGGCGAGCACATGGAGGGCTGTGCGGCCCTCCAAAGAAATGTCACCCCACACCATTACTGACCCACTGCCAAACCGGTCATGCAGAAGGATGTTGCAGGCAGCAGATCACTCACCACGGCGTCTCCAGACTCTGTCACGTCTGTCACATGTGCTCAGTGTGAACCTGCTTTCATCTGTGAAGAGCACAGGGCGCCAGTGACGACTTTGCCAATCCTGGTGTTATGTGGCAAATGCCAAGCGTCCTGCAAGGTGTTGGGCTGTGAGCACAACCCCCATCTGTGGACGTCGGGCCCTCATATCACCCTCATGGAGTCGGTTTCTAACGTTTGTGCAGATACATGCACATTTGTGTCCTGCTGGAGGTCATTTTGCAGGGCTCTGGCAGTGCTCCTCCTGTTCTTCCTTGCACAAAGGCAGAGGTAGCAGTCCTGCTGCTGGGTTGTTGCCCTGCTTCGGCCCCCTCCACGTCTCCTGGTGTACTGGCCTGTCTCCTGGTAGCGCCTCCAGCCTCTGGACACTACGCTGACAGACACAGCAAACCTTCTTGCCACAGCTCGCATTGATGTGCCATCCTGGATGAGCTGCACTACCTGAGCAACTTCTGTGGGTTGTAGAGTCCGTCTCATGCTACCACGAGTGTGAAAGCACAACCAACATTCAAAAGTGACCAAAACATCAGCCAGAAAGCATTGGTACTGAGATGTGGTCTGTGGTCCCCACCTGCAGAACCCCTCCTTTATTGAGGGTGTCTTGATAATTGCCAATAATTTCCATCTATTGTCTATTCCATTTGCACAACAGCATGTGAAATTGATTGTCAATCAGTGTTGCTTCCTAAGTGGACAGTTTGATTCCACAGAAGTTTGATTTACTTGGAGTTATATTCTGTTGTTTCAGTGTTCCCTGTATTTTTTTTGAGCAGTGTAGATAGGTGTAAGATAAAAGAGAGATCAATAGAAATTTCATTAATCAATAACTAAAAATAACACACAAAAACCTCGAAATTCTAATAATCTGGCATGATTCTATTACAAGACAGAATACATGATACTGGTCAGCACATCAACACATAAAAACGAGTGTGTGCCACCGCAGAAAACACATTCCAGAAAACATGGAGAGACGAGAGAAGAAAAGGAGTTTAAGGTTCGAGAGTAAAAAAAATCTATCTTTATTAAATACATAGAGTATAATTAATTCATACAACAACAAGCGTGTGCAATGGAATGAGAGTGCAGAAACAGATGGGGCGCCGGGGAACCAAACAAGCCCTATAGAAAATGTAAAGGCTAGTATTAAAACAGCAAATGCAGTGAAAGAAAAGCCAAGCACAGGAAATGCTGGTGGGCAAGTAGCCGTATAGACCCAGTGGTTCACCAGATTCGGTATATAGTAAACCGGAAGAATAAATGGACAGAAAAGGACCTGGGAGGCTTAATCTTGTAAGAACCATGAGGATTAAATACGAACTGCAAAAAACAGGCGCCACAGAGGTGACAGCACAATGTACCTCGCTTCCCAGCGCACATATCGCGTGGAACGTATCAGGCTTTCTCAAGGGAAAATGAACGGATCGGTTAGTGATCTATCTGCCGGCATCGGGTACAACAGGCAGGTAGTTTCCTTTGTTACCAACTACCTGCATGTTAGTCCCATAATAAAAAATAAAAAAATTCCATTAATCCAGCATACCACTATCCATAAATTCTCATGAACCAGCATTTTTTACAATACTGATACTCTGGAATTTTACCTTAGCCTCCTCACCCTTAGGGCTCATTCAGACGTCCGTTTTTTGCGTATCAGTGTTTTTCATGGATAGCACTCGTATCTATAACAGTGAATGTCATTCACATATTCGCAATTTTTCACGGTCCGTGAGGTCCACGCAAAATTGCAATGACATTTCCGTGTTTGACCCGAGTGTTGGATTAAAATCAGCAAAGCAAGTGTATAGGTCCGTGAAAATATCGGACTGCACTCGGTTGACATCTGAGTGCGGTCTGATTTTTATGGACTGTTAAAAGATATGTACGAAAAAAACTGATAAAACTCGAACCAAACGCTGATAAAACTCAGATGAAACTGACCAAAATCACTGATGAAACCCAGTCAGTTTTTCTTGTACGTGAAAAAAAAACTGACGTGTGAATGATGCCTTAGGAGTATATTTAATTCCACCTGTCTTTTCAGTCTACCTATCTATCTAGCCATACATATTCATATATAAAATATTAAAATAACCCTGTTTGGGGGCCATGCTGTCACTTGTAGTCCGTCAGCAGCTGCAGAGGTTGCTGACTCCTTCCGTAGAAAGTGTAATACATGCCGTGCTCAGAATGACTTTTGCCCTTTAATGAAGGCTGATTGTATTCTAGGTTGAATATTTTCTAAACATTGATCCATCGGAGACTTCTTTCCAGACAGAACACGTCTCCATTTCCTATGTTACCCGCTACAGAGGGATTTAACACATTACCCCATGAATAGTGAATGGGTTTTGTAGAACAACACAGCTGCCCATAGACGTCTCCTATTTATTATGATTATCCTCCCTAATTTCATATTTTTCCATAATTATTCTCACCCTCACCCTGAAGCAGTGACCCCTAAGTACAAGTATTTACTATAGAAGAGTATTAGAAAGGGGATGTTCCAGACGTCCGTCAGATGGAAGATTTCTGCCCTTTCCCAATGGTAAATGTCTATCAGGTCTGTATGATCATTATTACGTAGGTAATGGATGATGGGCATGTCTTCACTGGTTGTGAAACGCGTTGGTTTGTTCTGTGAAAACAAGTCACCAAACCACAGGATAGATGATAACAATGCTATTAACATTGCTATGTGGGGGTCCGACCGTTCAGTCCCAAACTGATCGACAGAACATGGAACTTTTATCTCCGACGGGGGACTTTTATCCCAGTTAGAACAGAGTCACAGGTTGAATACTCGACCGCCACTCTTCTCTAAGGAGCAGCCGGAAAAAGCTGAATGCAGGTGCGGGGAGTGAATGGACAAAGCTATCCCTGCCCACACCAGGCTCTGTATGTACACAGTCTATAGACAGTGAGCTGCTTATCACAGAAGGTGGCGGAATTGGACTACCAGGCACAACTGCTCTAGTCCAGCAATGATAAGTTCATGGTGGGAAAACAATCATTGCAAATAAACAACAGCTTGATAAGAGAGGCATGGCTGAAATCTGTGTTTTAACCCCTAGAGCATGATGTCTTCAGCTTACATAGCAAAAACCTGCTGACAGATTCCCTTTAAGTTTGGCAGATTAGACTATGAGTCACGGTACTGTTGCAGGATTTCCCAGGGAAAGGGGCTCCTTCTCTATCCCTCACACTAGGGGGAGCCCTAGTCTATCCCTGTTCCCCGGATTACCCCAGAAGGTGAAGGCGTCGGGGTCACATGCCTGGTTATGCTCCTGTCTTACCCTTATCTGTTCCCTCCTCCACCCAGGAAGGTGTGAGGCCAAAGTGTATAGGCTAACACTATCCAAACAGACAGTGAAAGACAGACAGGGATAAATGGAAACTACAATCATACAGAATACACTCACCAAACAACAGAATGGAACACAGGGGAGGGTAAGGTAGGTGAAAACAAATAATAGAGGATGAGGATGAACACACAAACAAACTCAACTCAGAAATCTCCAGAACAACTCTACAACCACCAATTCCAAACACTGAACAACTCCAACTCCAAAGCACCATGGTACCCGGGTCTGAAGGAGAGTCTCCTCTTCTCCAAACCCAGGTACCATCCGCACATTGAACTGCATGATATCCGCATGTGCACATGTAGTGATGCGGATATTAAGCGATTCAATGCAAGTCAATGGCGGCGAAAACGCCGCTATTCCGCTAAATAATTGGTAGTGATTTTTCCGCAATGATCATCCGCAGTGGAAATTTCCGCAGCATGTGCAGAGCACATGTGGATTATCATTGGGGAACATGGCAGACCTTCTACCAAGCGTTTTTTAAGCGTTTCTGCAGCGGAATTGCCGCTGCGGAAACGCTTAAAAAATGCATAGTGAGCACACAGCCTTAAAAAAAAATAGCTCTGAATAAAAAGGCCCATATCTCAAGAACCGTATAGCGGACTTAAAAAGCAAGCAAACAAAAAAACTGCAGAATACTCAGGGGAATAGTGGAAATAAAGTAAGTAACCAGCAGGAATAAAATTGGCCACTTTTGACCTGGTGATAGGTCTTCGTTAATTGATAAAAACTTGGTTATATATAGTATAGGGTAGAATACTAGACTAGTCATCTAATCAGAAGACTGGAACTTACTATGGAGGACGTCTAGACTCATTACTGCCTCTCACGTAATGAAACTCCATTGTAAAAAAAAGAAGCAAGACATCTTGCACGTCACCGTCATTCTCTGCTTTATCCACAACGCAAATATTCTTTGATTTTTCAGGCCCAATAGAAGCAATGCCCCACCGCCTCTCTCTTCCTCACTCTTCCAGCCTTTTGATGTGTTCAACTTTCTTAGAATACAAAAGTTGAGTGTGGTAAAGTGTCCGTCATCATCCTGCGGAGACAGCACAGCCTGGCATGTAGAGCACAGGGCGTCGGTGGATTCTTACATGTCCTTGTTCATGTGTAGAAGCTTAATGTAAACCTTTCGTTATGCACCATCTTTTTTTTCTCAGTCCCCTAAATTGTAAATGACAGACCAGACACCGAGGATGGAAAACTCAATGTTAATAAATATATTCTTTTAGATGCGGGTGTTGTAAAAAGTGATGTCATTGTACATATTTCTGTATCACCCTTAGCGCCAACATATTCCGAAGCGCAGCATACATAATATATTCCCTCCTTACGGACTTACAATTAAAGGGCTTTTCCCACAAACAAAGACCATTTGAATTAATAGATCTTGGAATAATAATAAGTTTCCCATTTGAATGTGCTAAAAAAAATCTTCCTGTGCTGTGATAATCTTATAAATGTGCCCCTGCTATTTATGGTCTTATTTGCTGTGTCCGACTATGCAGAGCATTCCAGTTCATAGTCAGCCCATACAACAGCTCCTTTCCAGGGGAGGAAGGATAAGCCACTTATGATTATTTAGTTTAAAGACATGAAACAGCATCGGCTCACAATTGCTGCTTTCTAAGGTAAAACATTTCCCTGCCTGTTATATCACAGGAGCGAGTGTTTCTGCCTTGTCTCCAGCCTTTTCAGCTCATCATAAATCAAGTCAATGATGTAGGAGCTCTGGACGGACGTTGAGCTCGTTTGTTACTGATATGATTTATGTAAAAATCACAGGACTGGTGGCGTACATGACTGGTGAAGAGTTTTTGTTTTTCTGAAGTGTTCTTTGCAGCCTTTTCATTGGACAGTGCTAAAGAATATTGTTTTTTTTTTATTTTTATTAGTACACCTGAAAATAGTAAATTTTGTAATACATCATATCAGAGAAACCTGCTTCTCTCTCCTCCTGGTCTGATCTTTCATTCTCAAAATCCTCAATTCACAGGCTGGTGGCTTTTCCTGAAGCTGATCCAACTGCGCTTTTCTCCTATACTGTATGTTCCCGTGTGGAAGCTGCCCAAAAAATGAACGTTACCTCTTTTTTAAACGCGCCAGGGTTTCAGAACCCGGAAGCGATTAAAAGAAGTAACAAAAGAACAATGTTGTTTTTCCATAGACATGTTCATTCTTTTGAACATTTTACGATAGGTTGGTTCCGTGGCGGAAACCGCCAGAAAAAGACACTGTGTGCACAGCCAATGTCCACTCGAAAAAATCCTCAAAAAATTCCATGCGCACACAATCACTGGATAAGTGCACACAATGACTTTTTCAGGTGGATTCAGCCATAGAAAGCACCTGAAAAACCTATCAAAAAATGTTCAAAAGAATGAACTTAACGTAAGCATTCTATCTATAAATAATTTGGTGTGCAGATGTTCAGACTTTTTGAGAGTCTTTTAACCACTTTTTAACTTCAGAGCTTGGAAGACGCTCAGTACTTTACAATACATGTTAATGGGAAAGCTGAAAAGAAGACCGGAAAATGCTCAGAAAGTGACTAAAAAAACTATACAAAAGATGCTCCCGGAAAAAAAAACACTCCGGAGTTTTCTAAAGAGTCTTCTGCTTGAAAAACTGAGTTTGCCTGAGTTTAAAGGATGTCGTGCACACGTGGCCAAATAGTCCCCAAGGTTTGTTCAGGAGATGACAACCACAGGAGAAGACAATCACTTCTTAGTAAGGTCTAGTAATCTTATGTCCTGGAGAGTGGGACCTCAGAAGAATTTCTCCTAGTGGGTCCAGGGAACCTTTGCCTGACTCTGGGTAGGTTTCCCTACTGAAGCCAGCAAAGGAACGTCTCTGTGCAGTCCATGGGCTAGCCTATCAATACACTTGTGATTGTTTTATCGTCGGTCATGAGTTGTTTTTGGCTTTGTGTACAATTATTCCTTCTTTTGCTTACATTGTTCCATTTCCCACAGTTATTAATCTATTGCGACACTTTATGGGCACTTAATGTCTCCGTGTCTCATGGCAGAGTTTTTGTATCTTCGAGGAGCGGCGCAGACAGAAGTCTAATAAATAAATAAAGGGACATAATAATAAACACGAGATTATTACATCACAATTCAAGGACACTTTTTATCTTCATTCTTTATAATCAGCTTGGAGCAAAAACACTGAAAGCAAAATCATTGATATCATAGGAATACAGTAAATACGTGGTTTTTTTTTATGTTTTTTTTTAACCACGATGAGCCATTAAAACATATTGTAACTTATGTTCCTCTTTCTACAACAATTAGTCTTTTGTATCGGGCACTTTTTTTTTTCTACTGCTGTGGGGCTAGTAACAGCAATTTCATACTTGCAGACGCTTATTTTTTTCTACTACTTTATTTATTTATTTCACACATTCTTCCCTCAATAAGGTCACAAAAGACCTTTGGAGGGAATTTAAACATTCCAATACTTTTATTTTCCATGCGATTTTCCCTGTAACTGGGACTAGTATATTATCCAGAGTTACAGGGCAACTTTAGCCTCCTGGGTGCATAGCAAAGTTGATCTGAGTGTGTTAGGAAAAAGCACTGTTAACGCTTCCTATACTGTATACATGGCATTTTATTAGTTCTGTGTGCAGAGATCAGGGAGGCAGTGATGGCAATAATGTTTTCTCACTTCTTCAAAGGCAAAGAAGTGTTTTAGCTTCCTGCCTTTGAAGCCGAAACGTGTCCACCCGTGACAAAGGCAGGAAGCTGAAACGTGCGTCGGGGTGGGCGCCATTCAGGAGCGGGACCCACACTTGCCATATTATAAGTACACAATATTCCTTTATTCAAATCTCTTTAGCTGATAGTTACAGTTACTCAAAATCAGCACATGGGCACAGTCTAGGGAACATCCCTGCACATTATTTTTTATGCCACTGTATTTATTCGGTAGTAATTGATATATGATATGTACAATTTATTTGTACTCTGCAGGCACTTGCACTTTATTTAATTAAATGTATGGATACAATTAGTCAATCATGGGTACAACGGATGTAATTTTGTCCGATTCTGTACATCAATTTGTACTGATACAATCATGATTAATTTTTTCTGTTTTTTGAACTCCTGTGTTGCTGCCCCCTTCTCGCATTGTTTTTAAACATCCCCTTGTCCTTGCATTTTCCTGTTCACACCTGAATATTAATAAATAATTATTTTCACCTATCTATCTGGACTCCTTCTCAAAGTTTTTTCTCTTCTTCCCCTTTGCCATTTATGTCTTCGATTGTCCGTACATCCATCATTGGTCCTCATTTGGGTTATCTACACTTTATAAACTATATAGTGTATATACACCTACGGAAATTCTTCTTATATCTACCAATACCCATACGTATACTCATATCACAAATCCCTTCTCCTTCAGAAGTCCAGCTGTGTCCAACAGTCCAGTCCCCACTCCTACAGCTGCTCGATCTCTTGTGTCTGCTTACTCGGCAGTGATGTTTTAGAATGTCACAGTAGATCAGAATCGGACCACCTGGACGCTTTAAGTGTATGGGGAGTCCGGAAGTAATTAAAGGGTTATCTGCTTCAGAAAGCACATTTTACTCCAACAGATAAATTTGAGTTAAAGGGATTCTTAACTTCTAAACAAGTTAATTTTAATGGTCCCAGGTTTGTGTAATAAACAAAATAGTATATACTCACCTACCGGTATGCCATCACTAGGTAGAGTTCCTTTCTTATGTCCCCCATGAGTCTCCTGGCATCAACTGACTGCTACAGTCAATCAATGGCTGCCAATCATCTACAATCTTCACATTTCTTCCAAGCAGAATGTGAAGACTGCAGCCAATCCGACAATCTTGATTCTTGGAGATTGGCGGGGGACACGGTTTGGAGTGTGGAGAAGCGCTAGGAGTTGAGTATAGTTTTTTATTTGTTACATCTTCCTGGTCCCATCAATATTAATATGTTTCATAATGGAGAACCCCTTTAAGAGAGGAGGTCCACCATCCATGACCTTCATCAATTAGTAAATCAGGGAGAGTGACTAGAAAGTGTGTCCTTAATTCTGGATAACTCATCCTCTCCTTGCGCTGTAAAGGAGATTTATAGATTTTAATACAAAACTGTGTGATGCTTCATTTTTCCTCTGGTGGCACTACAGGGAAAGGAAACATTTGCTCCTTGGTTTATCCACAGTCCTGGGAGTCCTATCAGACGTACACTTTTTGATCGTCTTATCCTCACTGAATACTTCTAATAAAAGTTTATTTTCTGTGGAAGTTTATGGACTTGAATAAATCTTCCTGTTTACCCAAGAAACTGCGTACCTATGTGAACGTTGCCAATCTGCCAAAAAACTAAATCCCCACAAAGGGTTGAATAAAGTGATGCATTCAATGACCACCAAGGTCCAGAACATTTACAATCTCTGACAACCAGGTATTGACATGCTATATAACACTATCCACGAGGGAGCAACAATTATTGTGCTTACTAATCAACATAGTTGAGAATTGCTGGATCTGTCATACAACCGATCTAATGACGCCCGATGTACACTATTTACTTTGGATTTCCCCTCGGATTTTTCTGATGGTTTGACATGAAATTCACGCAGTGCTGACTTTTACACCGAAAGTGATGAAATCTGGACGGAGGCTTCAACATAGCATAAATGTCCATTTGTAGGCTGATCGGGTGGTGGTCTATGCCGGCACAGAATGAATTATTGTCAGCACCAAGTTACTTGTATCGAGTCAATCAGCGCTCACTAACGGGACAACCCCGGCCATGTAAAAGGGGCTTTAGATGCCAATGGCCAGTGAGAAGACACCATGCTAACCTATTTTATATAGGTAAAATTCTATTATTGATTGATTATTAAAAGAAGTTTCAAAATATTATGGGATCTAGAACTTGTCATCTTCAAGAACGCCCCTACACAACGGGGGCCAGCAATAAGTTCTAGACAATGTAAGTCTAAGGGTAAAAAGATTGGGAAAGCTTTGGCCCCCGATGAGCCCTGATTGGAGTGAAGTGTAAAATATTTGAAATAACTTTATCATTTCACTTAGGAACGTTTTGTGAAGCACTGATGTTGGTATTAGTAGTGACTGGAGAGGCTCTTTAATGTGTCCGATACTTTATACACAGTAGTTCTATCACACAGCAGTGCCCTTGGTATTTCATTGTAGAGTGCTTTGCGTAGAGCCGTCATCTGCGGTGGCCCCAGTCAAGGGTTACATGTCAGTTCTCTTTCAACGGTGGCATTGATCAAACTCCACATACGTTCCAGATCTAACACACTTGCTCTTTCCACAAGACATTTCGTCTAATATCCATTTAATACACAAGAAGTCTGGATCCCAACAGAAGATTTCTCCTTCAATAGTCATAAGAGGGTTTAATGTTTCACTAAATCAACAATTGTTAGTGCAGCTGAGTCGGTGGCTTGTTTTATGAGGAACATCAGACGGATGTGTGCCCTATCATTGGGCATCTGCAATGCAAACTCCAAACATACGGCTCAGCATATGGTAACCTTAGAGAATGAAAACAGCATGATCGGGTTACCACAAAGTATGGAAAACGTTGCCCATACACGCTCTGTTTCCATCCTCGTCCGTGGAGCCCATTAAGCTAATGATAGCAATGGATTCCATATCCTTGGGTTTTCGAGAGAGAGAGATGCCGATGTAGAGTCAAAATAAAGACTGTGGTGAGCTTGACAAAGACGTTGGCTTCATCCAGCAACGCCCGCATTAGTGAATAATAAGTCTCGATGATGAATGTTGGCAGATCATGAAATAAAACGACCAAATCCTAAGAGAGAATTCCTAATGAAATCAGACCTTACTGATCAATGGTGGAAAGTTGTATGGAGAGTAGAAGAGGGTTTAGCACCATCTATAGATGGAATTAATGGCCGCAGACATGAACCCCAAAATGATCCAGATGTATATCAGAAGGTTAGACTGACTATCATGAAACAAAACCCTAACTAAAGGGATATTATGTGTCCGGACTTATAATTAAGTGTCTCCTAAAAATGTACGTTTTTGTCTACAGATTATGTGTTTTTGGAAGGTTTTGTATTTTAGACTTGTAAGTAAGGAAACTTTTTTTAATGGCGGAGGGATTCTTCGGATCACTTCCATAAACCATGAATTTTATGGATAAGTTAGAAAATTTTAACTATAAAGCCCTGCATACACAATATATAGTTATTAGCTGAGCAATCGTCTAGCCAATCCTTCGGCTGACAGCTATCTCTCCCGAGTCTCGCATACACAGGAACAATCAGTTTGGCCGAGTACTCCTGTAACTCTATGAAAGAGAAGCTGCCAGACTCTTCTGGTGGTGGTTCATCTCCCAATGAACAAAAGGATCAATAATTGGAAATCCATCAAATGTTCCAAATCCTTTTCTCCTCCATCATCTGTTGGGGGGAGAGTTGAAAGGCCCCATTACAAATTATATTGTCAGCTAATATCAGCGAGTTCAACAGACAGCAGTCGAAAATGTTTGGAGGGCCTTTTGTAGATAATCTTTAGGTTCACGAACATTTAACAATTCAACAACTACATCAATGTTTGGACCTTGGCACCAGTTATGTTCTTAGTGTTGGTCCATCTTCTTAGTAAAAATAACAAAACAGCCCAAAGAACTCTGTGAAAGAGTGATGAGGATCTCACATGGTAAGAATAGAGAACATCAAGCTCTAGAGGAGACTCCACCAGTAGAAGAGGTCCTTGTATCCATCTTTTTTTGTGTCCTACAAAACAGTAAAGATGTTCTCCCAGTAGAATAAGTTTAGGGGAGGAGGCTGGTCTGATGTGGGCATCAGTAGAAAGTACAAAACAGGCAACTTGGTAAATAGTAGGCCATTAATGTATAGCGTAACAAAGGAAATATTGTCTGCATTGTAGGGACATTCTCAAAATGGATGTCTTATATGGTGATGTCTTCTTTAACACTGCCTGAAAAATTAATTTGAAAGTCATCTGGATTTAAACAACTAAAGTGGCAATGAACTTTTATTTCTCCAAAGTCCAGACCATTGTCAAATGGCCTCCTACCAGGATATGCCTCAGCTTTGGCTTATCTAATTGCAGTGGGAGCTGAG
Organism: Phyllobates terribilis; assembly: GCF_046119375.1. Taxonomy (NCBI): domain Eukaryota; kingdom Metazoa; phylum Chordata; class Amphibia; order Anura; family Dendrobatidae; genus Phyllobates; species Phyllobates terribilis. The sequence goes on along the minus strand of NW_027362763.1, from coordinate 62,467,123 downwards.
AATAATGCAAAAAAAGGGCTTCTAGTATACAGTGCCCTCACGTTTGTGCCAGACTCCACCATAAGGGCTCATTCAGACGTCGGTGATTTTTCTTATATGCATGAAACAGTCCAGAGTTTGGTGAGTGTCAGTTTTTACAATCAGAGTTTGATCAGTTTTCATTGGATAAAACAAAAAAAACAAATGATGGAGGTTTCTCAAGCTTCTCGTATCAAACAGTCTGAACAACAGACAGCACACAGATGGCATCTGAGTGCTGTCCAATTGTTTTTATTGACCCATTGAATTGAATTGACAGATCAAAATCAGACATACCTGTATCTCCGTAATTTTGTGCGGACCACTCAGGCCACAAAAATACAAGGACATGTCAACAGCTCGATAAATTATAATAGGTGCTATCCATGAAAAACATGGCAGAACTCGTAAAAAATGATCCCTAAACAGAAAATGAGGGACTCCGTTTTTTATTTTTTTATTTTATCTTTGCAGTTTTTAATCACTATGCCATATTTTACACTGACCATAATACCAGATCCAGGCGGCACAATCTCAAGTTTAGACTTAGGGAAGTCTACCCAATATTTGACCTAACACTTCTTACTAATTAAACAAGGAGCAACCTGTGAAATATCAGTGGGGGTTGAGTTACCAATAGACTTATATTGAATTTTATAGAGCCCCCAGAAACACATGAATAGCACCCCAGAGACTTGCAAGTTTGCCGACTCCTGAGCTATAGACGTTTCCTCACCTCATAAACTTTATTGTAGTGTCGCTGTTTGATTTGATTTTTTTTATTTTAGCGTTTTTTTGTGAGTGAACATAGAATAAACTATATGAATAAAGGAAACACAAGCAAATGTTTTATTTTTCAAAAACTATAACCCTGCAAATTTTTATCTTGTCGTAATAGTTAAAAAAAAAAAGATTCATATATCTTCATGCCTAGGCTTCCAGGGAATATTTCACCTGGATTTTATTTTAATTATTTAAAACCAAATATTAGCACACTCTCATCTTTTCTAATCTGTTTTTATTTTCTAATGAAAAAAAAAAAGAAGAATTTATTTTATTCGATTTTGATTATTGAATCATTGATTATGGGGGCAACGTTACCAGCATTTAGAGATATGCTTTACTGCAGACTGCAGCCATGTGAATAGGGAATCTGTAATCTGGAGAAGACCGGTTGACTTCTATAGGAGATTCTTCTGTTCGTGATCTGGTTGTACACTTTGAGAGGGAGGAGAGAGGAGTAGCTCTCACCCATCACTTCTTCTCAATAATGATACCAGACTTATCTCTTAGTTACCTGTTATTGTACTTCTTTCTGTGATAATAATGAGACTGCTGAAAAGTGATCTCTACAGAACAAGAAGTGTCAGCTTAACATGAGGCTCATTGGCCAGAGCAAGAATTATAAAAGTTCAGGGAGAAACTCAGCTGTGATAGAGGAGGAGGGAGATGCAGCTGCAGAGAGAAAAGAAGCTGTGATAGAGGTGGAGTTGGATGCAGCTGCAGAGGGAAACTAAGCTTAATAAGGGAGTAACGGGATGGAGTTGTGGAGAGAAACTAAACTGTGATAAAGAAGGAGGGAGGTAGAGGGGGGTGAAACTCCAGAGATAAACTAAGCTTTCATAGAGGAGGAGGGGATGCAGCTTTAGAAAGAATCAAAGCTGTGATATAGGAAGAGAGGGATGCAGCTACAAAAAAAGAAACTCAGCTGTGATAGAGGAGGAGAGGGATGCAGCTGCAGAGAGAAAAGCGGTGATAGAGGTTGAGTGGGATGCAGCTGCAGAGGGAAACTGAGGTTAATAAGGGAGGAAGGGAACGAAGGTGCAGAGAGACTAAACTGTGATAGAGAAGGAGGGAGGTAGAGGGGTATGAAACTCCAGAGATAAACTAAGCTGTGATAGAGGTGGAGGGGGGTGCAGCTGCAAAAAAGAAACTAAGCTGCAATAGAGGTGGTGTTGGATGCAGCTACAGAGGGAAACTAAAGGTAGAGGGGGGTGAAACTCCAGAGAGAACCTAAGTTGTGATAGAGGAGGGGATGCAGCTATAGAAATAAATGAAGCTGTGATATAGGAAGAAGGGGATTAAGCTGAAAAAAAATCTAAGTTTTGATAGAGGTAGAGTGGGATGCAGCTGTAGAAAGAAACTAAGCTGCAATAGAGGTGAAGTGGAAGGAAACTAAGCTTAATCAGGGAGAAAGGGAATGCAGCTGCAGAGAGAAACTAAACTGTGATAGAGAAGTAGGGGGTAGAGAGGGGTGAAACTCCAAAGAGAAACTCAGCTGTGATAGAGGAGGAATGGGTGCAGCTGCAGAGAGAAAAGAAGCTGTGATAGAGGTGGAGGAAATGTAGCTGCAGAGAGAAAAGAAGCTGTCATAGAGGTGGATGGGATGTAGCTGCAGAGGGAAACTGAGCTTAAAAAGTGAGGAAGGCAATACAGGTGCAGAGAGACTAAACTGTGATAGAGAAGGAAGGGGGTAGAGGGGGATGAAATTCCAGAGAAAAACTAAGCAGTGATAGAGGAAGAGGGGATGCAGCTGCAGAAAGAAACTAAGCTGTAATAGAGGTGGAGTGGGATGCAGCTGCAGAAAGAAACTAAGCTTAATAAGGGAGGATGGGAATACATGTGCAGACAGAAATTAATCTGTGATAGAGATGGAGTGGGGTAGAGAGGGGTGAAGCTCCAAAGAAAAACTAAGCAGTGATAGAGGTGGAGGGGGATGCAGCTGAAAAAAGAAACTAAGCTGTGATAGAGGAGGAAGGATTCAGCTACAGAAAGAAATGAAGCTGTGATATAGGTGAAGGGGGATGCAGCTGCAAAGAGAAACTAAGCTGTGATTAAGAAGGGGATGTAGCTACAGAGAAAAACTAAGACTAAAAAGGAAGGAATGGGATGGAGCTACAGAGAGAAAATAAGCTGTGATAAGGAAAGAAGGGTAGGCATCTACAGAGAGAACCTAAGTTATGGTAAAGTAGGAGGGGATGCAGCAGCAGAGAGAAACTAAGCTGTGATAGGAAGGTGGAGGATGCAGCTGCTGAGAGAAATTAAGTTGTGAAAGAAGAGCAGAGAAGAGGGGGATGTAGCTGTGGCAAGAAACTAAGCTGTGATACAGGAAGATGGAGGAATGGTATAGAGCTTCAGAGAGAAACAGCTGTGATAGGAGAGGAGGGGATGGACCTGCAGAGAGAAACTAAGCTGTGAGAGAGAATGAGTGGAATGAAGCTGCAGAGAGAAACAAGGCTATGATAGAGGAGGAGGGGAATTTAATGTAAGAGAAAGTAAGCTGTGATATAGGAGAGGATGCAGTTGCAGAGAAAAACAAAGCTGTGATAGAGGAGGAAGAGCTGCAACTGGAAAGAAAAACCAAGCTGTGAAAGAGGAGAAAGGGGATGCAGGTCCTCAGAGAAACTAAGCTGAAGAGGGTACATTAGCGATGATATGAGAGGAGGTGAAGCAGCTGTAGAGAGAAACTAAGATGTTGAGGGGGAAAAAGGGGATGCAGCTCCAGGGAGAAACTAAACTGTGCTGTAGGAGGAGCAATGAGTGGGTGCAGCTGGAGAGATAGAAAAGGAAGGATGGAAGGGATACAGCTGCACAGAGAAACTGAGATGTGATAAGGGAGGAGTGGGATGCAACTGCAGAGAAAAACTAAGCTTAATAAGGGAGGAATGGGATGCAGCTTCAGAGAGAAACTAAGCTGTTATAGGGGAGAAGGGGCATGCCACTACAGTGATACCAAATCAGGAAAACACGTCCCCTCTCTGCAAGCATGGAGAGACAATTTACATCCATAGAAACAGAGGGAAGGTAAAAGGCCCTAATCTGCATGTGAACCCAGTCTCATCAGCACATGATGTACATTTTGTGTATATGCAGGGAAAGCTCCTCATGCATGTGCTAAATATGTTCATTACTTAAGCCAGATGGTTGGGCAACAGTGTTATTTTTCTCCTCCATCCGGTGCTTATATGTTGTTAAAAATGTACAGTACATGTTAAATGTATCCTGTTTTTCTGCCTCTGAATGTAAACCATGAGTATTTTTACTCTCTGACAGCAAACAGAGGTCTTGAAAATGTTGTGGTTTGTTATGGCAATGTATATCACTAATTCTTAAAACTTGGTAAAAGCCATACATTTAATGTAAATGTATATTGGCATCCTTCTTGTGTCAAGGGGGTCGCTTTACGAGATGATTGATAACTTGGCTTTCCATCTAATACACCCACACACCTCCAAGGATGAGCAAGACCATCAATGGACAAGTGGTCACATATCTTTGACTGTGTGCCAGAGGAGCACCCTGCCCTCCGCCAGAGAGTGGAGATACAGGGCTAGGGCAACAAAATTTGTTAAAATTACTATAAACCTAGAAGAACAAGGCTCCAAGCTGCATAGCTGTACAAGCAGGGATTAGTGATAGTGCCAGGAGCAGACACTGAGCAGCGACCAGAAGAGTGCACATAGAGGGAGCGCAGCAGAGGGCAGTGCTTCACCACACTGCGCTGCACATACAGGACAGAGGCTGCGGCTGAGAACTCTCCATAGGTTACAGGCAGGGCCGGCCTTAGGGTATATGGCGCCCTGTGCGAAATCCCTCTTGGCGCCCCCCCCCAAAGAAAAAAAATTAAACTCATGTAGGTGAAAACAACAAGTGCATTTTTTATTAATCAAATGATCAAGTAATAACAAGCAACAAAAGTTGAAAAGTTTTAAAGCCGCCACCACGATAAGGTAGACTCTTCTGGCAGGGCCCTACTCTAACCTATTAAAATTTTCTTAAAATATCCAATACTCTTTTTAGATATATTTTTATTTAGTTTTCTTTAAGGGAATGTGTCATATACATTTTTTTTTAAAAATGACCAATAATACCACATACAGGGAATACTGCCACACCATGACCAGACCACATATTACCACAACATAGTGACCGAATAATACCACACAGAAGGGGGAAAAACTGCCACACCATGACCAGACCACATATTACCACCACATTACTAATATTACCACCACATTACTAATATTACCATAAGTGTCATTATGCACGGGAGCTCTATACATGGTATGTATAATGTAAGTGTCCAGGTAATCTAGTGATCACCAGTGACATTATACACAGGAGCTCTGTATATAGTGTCAGTGTACAGGTAATACAGTGATCATCAGTGACATTATACACAGGAGCTCTGTATATAGTGTCAGTGTACAGGTAATACAGTGATCACCAGTGACATTATACACAGGAGCCCGGTACATAGTATATAGTGTAAGTGTACATGTAATACACTGACTCACTGGTGACGTCTCTAGGTGAAGTCCTTCAGCTACGCTTTTCTCCTTCATCCAGCACAGACCGCCATTACGTCTTCCAGCCAGGACTCGTCTCTGCATAAAATAACACAGTTATCTAGAGCACATTCCCCAACTTCTACATTACGCAGCTGAATACAGACGTGTATCCACCATCAATATATGGTTAGTTATTATACAACCTACCATTCCAAATATAAATTGTAATCCACCACGGTGCCCCCATTAACTGTAAATAGGCACTTAATATATAATTTAATTAGAACCTCTACTCTTTCCGCCAATTTGTTACCAGTTACACTCCTGCATCCGCAACGCCCCCTACTCTATACTTCCTGCTCCCCGCATTCATTATTTACATGCACCCCCTGCCCCAATTCATTATATCATGTCCTGCTCTCCCCACCCCATCATCATTTACTGTCCCCCACCCCACATTCATTATGTGCAGCTCATTATCCCCCTACTCCCAATTCCCCCATGTGCAGCTCATTTTCTCCCAATTCCCCCATGTGCAGCTCTCACCCCCCCATGTGCACATCTCTCATCCCCCTCCCCCACATGTGCCCCTCTCTCATCCCCCTCCCCCACATGTGCACCTCTCTCATCCCACTCCCCCACATGTGCACCTCTCTCATCCCCCTCCCCCACATGTGCACCTCTCTCATCCCCCTCCCCCACATGTGCACCTCTCTCATCCCCCCCATGTGCACATCTCTCATCCCCCTCCCCCACATGTGCACCTCTCTCATCCCCCTCCCCCACATGTGCACCTCTCTCATCCCACTCCCCCACATGTGCACCTCTCTCATCCCCCTCCCCCACATGTGCACCTCTCTCATCCCCCTCCCCCACATGTGCACCTCTCTCATTCCCCTCCCCCACATGTGCACCTCCCATTCCCCCCACTCCTAGTAAATTGTATTTAAAAAAAAAAAAAAACTTGTTATACTTACCCCCATGCGATCCCTGCAGAATCCTCGTCCAAATCGATGACACCAGGTTCTCCTGACTTCCGGTCATGTGACGGTGCCGTCACATGACCGGAAGTCAGAGAAATCATGACAGAGATGTTCCGGCCCCGGCGCTTAGCATGGGGCCGGGGGCCCCATGAGGAGAGAGACACACAAGAGGGGGGCCCCCAAGGGGGCCCCTACCGGCCGGGCCCCATACTGGAGTCAGGGCAGTCATGCCCTGATGGCGGCCCTGCTGGAGGCTGAAGGGGCCCCCTCTCCCTCGGGGCCCCCGTTCAATGAACCGGCTGCACGGGCGGTAGTTCCGCCCCTGTGTGTGAGGAGGAGAGAGTGCAGCGCGCCCGGGTCCCGGCCGGACATTTCAGAGCAGAGAGGGGGCGCCGGCGCCTGAGCACAGAAGAAACGCTGGGCGCTCCCTCTCTGCTCTTCCATAAGAAAAATACCGACGGGGAGGGAGCCAGCGCAGCGCCCCCCTTCACTCTCAAGTTTGAGGCGCCCTGTGCAGTTGCACAGCTGGCACGCCCCAAAGGCCGGCCCTGGTTACAGGCTACGAGCTGAGCACTGGCGACTGCACACAGAAGACTATGAGTGAGCAAGAAAATAAGCTGCAAAGTTGACACGTGCAGAAGCACAGGGAAAATATATACTGTATATACATGAAATGTGTGGCTATATGCATATCTATCTATCTATCTATCTATCTATCTCATATCTATCTATCTATTAGTACCAAAAACACATTAATATTGCCCAAACATGTGTAAAGTAGGGGATAGGGACTGTTGGGATGAGGGGTAGGCAGGCTACTATAACTAGAGTCAGATGTGCCCCGGTGCAAAATTTGGACTTGTGCCCCCACCTGCATGTCGGTCAGATGTATGGGTCCTTGTAGTGCTCTAAATCCTATAAAGACATATGTGTTTGCCCCCCATGTAATAATGTGCACCATCCTGGTGCCTTCCTGCAATAATGTCCCCCATCCTGACACCTTCCTGCAATAGTGTCCCCCATCCCAGTCTTCTTCCTTGTATAATGCACTTCATTTTGGGCCTCTTTCTTGTATAATATCCCCCATCCCGAGCCACTTCCTAGTATAATGTCCCCCATTCTGGGCCCCTTCCTGGTATAATGTCCCCCATACTGGCCCCTTCCTATAATAATGTCCAGCATTCTGGGCCCTTTTTATAATAATGTATCCCATCTTGGCCCCTTCCTGTAATAATGTTTCCCATCCTGAGCCTCTTCCTGGTATTATGCCCCCATCTTGGACCCCTTCCTTCTATAATGTCCTGCATCCTAAGCACTTTCCAGTAATAATGTTGCCTGTTTCATTCCAACACATTTAAAAAATAATCAATTCTTCTAACCTTTCCATGCTCCCACAATGCACGGCGTTCTCTTTAATAGACGGCGCAGGAGTCAGCAACTTACTTTGGCTTGCTGGCACGGTGCATGACGTCATTGCTATGCGCCGCCTGTGATGGACATGCCGACATCAGCTACCAACCTCTGATTGGCCGGTGGCATGTGTTGCCGTGTATGGAGTTGACGCGCCCCCTGGGCCATGTTTGGGGAATACCCGGAGCCGGATCCGTTGGGGGTGGTAGTCCTCGTGGCGGTGACCCGGTCCGTGCCCAGGGTGTCAAACTAAGTGGCGATGTTTTTAGTGGCAGATGTGATATTGTTCGACTACGCCACCCGTGGATTGCGGTGAGTGGGGACCGCCGCTGCACTGCAGACCGCTGAGGCTGATGTTGTTTGTGCAGCTTAGTATGAGATGACTCCCCACGGGAGGAGTATTGCCTCAGGGCAGCTAGTGTGGATAATGATGGGAGTGATGGTGCGAGTGTCCCAGTACTGATGGTGCTGGTGCGGCAAGGAACCACAGAGACGGGTGTCGCAGTTTCCAAAGCTTTACTCACAGTTGTTGCTCCGGTCACTTCGGCCAGCAGTGACCACCCGGGCCGTGCTGCGTCCACCAGGTGCGGGACTCGGCCAACTCCCAGGCAATTCCAGAGCGTGGTTCAGAGCTCCCTTCTCTTCCTCTCTACTGGCCGTCCCCACCAGGGACCCACCTTTGTCCGGCTTCCTCGGGCCTTTTGTTGGTCAAACCTCTCTCCGGTTTCCCTGACCCTATATGGCGTGCCTTCCTGGTGGATATGGTGAGGGGTCGCGCCAAGACTTGACCACGACCTCCGGTTCCTGGCTGAGGATAATTGGCCTCCACCAGTTTGGGATCCGGTACCCTGCTCTGCCAACCCTTCACCCGGTATCTTGTGGGATCTCAGGGTTCCCTCTGTGCTTGCGTCTCTGGGCCTTTCCTTGTGTTTCTGTTCCTTCCCTCTCTCTGTCTGCTGTCTCAGGTCTCCACTCCAGGCTTGCCTCTGGAGCTGGGCCCAGACTGAGCCACAGCTCCCTGTCAGCCCTCTCTGGCTGAGCTCCACTCTACTTCTCCTCCAGACTGAACTGAACTCTGATCTAAAATGGTTCCCACCTTATATGCTCCCTTCTGACACCCGAGCCCAGGTGACCAGCACCCAATGGGCTCCTACCTATACCCAGAGTCCCTCCCCTCTCTGCTCCTACACCACTGGGATATTCCTCCCCCCTCCCCACTCCAGCCAGGGACAGTCGCTGTCGTACCTGCACATCTATCTGGTGGGAGTACCGTTGATCTGTCCCCCGGAAATGGGGTGTGTGTGGTGTATGCAGCTAACTGAGCCCTGTTCCACACTCCATCCTTACCCGGGAGTGAAATACCACACCTCTGGTTCGAGGTGCAATACCCCTGTAGCAGCCGAGTCCTCGGGGTGCTACAGAGTCACAATACTTTTCAGCTGGATGTGCATCCTGCATGGGCCCGGTCGCGGTTGCACCCTCTCTAATAACTGCAGTGTATTTGGTGCAGTTTAGCTGGAAGTGGGTCTCATCATCCAGGGCCTCAAGGGCACAGTCTGTCCTCCTAGGGCCTTTTGTTCTGTCTATGCTGGCCAAATTAACTGGCCAGACTGTGGAAACTGGGGTGTGGATATTGCTGGTGTAGCACCCCGAGGGCTCGGCTGCTACAGGGGTATTGCACCTCAAACCAGAGGTGTGATATTCCACTCCCGGGTAAGGATGGAGTGTGGACCAGGACTCAGTAGCTGCATGCACCACACACACCCCATTTCCGAGGGACAGCTCAACAGTGCTCCCACGAGACAGGAGTGCAGGCACGACAGCATCTGTCCCTGTCTGGAGTGGGGAGGGGAAAGTACACCCAGTGGTGTAGGAGCAGATAGGGGTGGGTCTCTGGGCATAGGTAGGAGCCCATTGGTTGCTAGTCACCTGGGTTCACACATAGAGGGAGGTATTTAAGGTGGGCACCATCTTAGGACAGTGTTCAGTTCAGTTCAGTTCAGTCAGGAGTTCAGCCAGAGAGGGCTGACAGGGAGCTGTGGCTCAGTCTGGGCCCAGCTCCAGAGGCAGGCCTGGAGTAGAGGCCAGAAACAGTAGAAAGAGAGAGGAGAAGGAACGGAAAGGAAAGTAAGAAAGGAACTGGAACAGAGGAGAAAGGAAGCAAGGAACACAGAGAAAGGCCCAGAGACACGAAGACAGAAGGAACCCCATATGCCCAGGAGATACAGGGTGAAGGGTTGGCAGAACAGGGTACCGGAACCCAAATTGGTGGAGGCAACAGATTCCTCAGCCAAAGACCGGAGGTTGTTACCACATCTTGGTGCGACCCCTCACTACATCCACCAGGAAGGCATACCATATAGGGTCAGGGACGCAGAGATCAGCGTGCCCAGAGAAGGCCCGAGGGAGCTGGACAAAGGTGGGTCACTGGTGGGGACGGCCAGAGAAAGGAAAGGAAGGGAGCCCTGTGCCACGCTCTGGAATTGCCCGGGAGTTGGTCGAGTCCCTTGCCTGGTGAACGCAGCACGGCTCAGGCGGTCCCTCATGTGCACAAGTGACCAGAATAACAACCGTGAGTAAAGCCTTGGAAACTGCAATTACAAGTCTCTGTGTTTCATCGCCGCACCAGCACCATCAGTACTGGGACACTCACACCATCACTCCCACCATCCACATTAGCTGCCCTGAGGCAATACTTCTCCCGTGGGGAGTTATCCCATACTCGGCTGCGCAAACAACATTTGCCTCAGCGGTCGGCAGTGCAGCGGTGGTCCCCACTGACCGCAATCCACGGGTGGCGTAGTCGGACAATTACAATACCAATAGATTGCCACTGGTTTGACCACCCTGGGCACGGACCGGGTCAACGCCACGGAGACTACAACCCCCAGCGATCCGGCTCCGGGTATTCCCCTACACAACACAGGCCCAGGGGGCGAGTCACTGGGTTTCGTAAGTTTCTCCAGACATGGGACCAATCTGTAGTCTCTCTGTAGACTCCGGTACATGATCAGCTACTGTGAGGTGATGATATGTTTCCTCCAGTCAATGACATACCTCTCTTGGCCCTCGTCTACCAACTTCCTGATTTCGGCTTTTATCAGGCTTGTGTGGTTGGTGTTTAATCAGGTTGGGTTTAGGTGAGGTGTTACAGAGGACTTGGTTCACCTGTACCACTTACATGTAGCAGCACTTTTTGGTGATAGGAGTGTGACTGCTACTCTAGCTCGGAGAGTCTAGAATGACAGCTCCTTCTTCAGGAATGTTAGGAGTAGAGGGAATCTGCCCACCTCATTCTGACAGACACTATAGGAGGTGCTCTAATGGACCTGGAGAAGGTGCTTACAGAATCCAAGGTGGAATATTTCTGTTGGGTTGGAATCTTAGCTTGATCAGTCTGTATGTCTGTATGTGTGAAGGCCCCAAACTGCACTGCCATGCAGGAGGTTTGGGGCGATGGTAGAATCAAAGATATTTAGCCAGACCATCATTGGCGGCTTCAGATAGTAAAGTTTCCCTCTTCTGAGGGGCTTCCACTTGGAAGCTGCTCAATACAATTGAAATAAAAAGTGAACGACAAATAAATGTTGCAAAAACAACCAAAAAGGTGATTCAGGACAAAATACATCCTGAAGTGTCTTCCAAATGAAAAATTTGCCAGGTTTGTAGACGACATGTGCAGATACCCTAAAAGTGCCCACAATATTGATGGGTTCTGCTGTCAGTTTTATGTGTATGTTTTACTTGTGCTTCTGAATGATAATTATCAGGGCAGATAAGGATTCAGCATATCCGATTTCAGACTGCAGATTCTTTTTTTTCTTTAAGATATAAGCCACTTGTATCAATGTCAAGCAGTGGCTCTCTCATAGAAAACACAGGATCACTTGGAAAAGCGAGATATCCTGTGTGTGGCAGAGTTGGGTGAGATAGTTGTCAGTCAAATGGTTTTACAGCTGTCTAAAGTGTATGGAGGCTCTTGTCAAACATTTGTTCAGCTGACATATATGGCCTCATTCTGACAGCTGCTTTTTCAGTCTTTGTGTTGTCAATGTGTACAACGAACAGAACACTTCTCCTGTTATGATCTAATATCAAGTCTAATAAATTAAAGATTACTAAATCTTCATTAATATAGGATTAGAGCCACAATCACTACATAAATACATCACCAGAACCATCATCAGTACATGACTACATGATCAAAATCACCATCGGTGCATGAATACATTAACAGGACCACCATCAGTACATGTAAACATCACAAGAACCATAATAAACACAAGTACCGCATCAGAACCACCAGCAGTACATTAATATACAGTGGAGAAAATAAGTATTTGATACACTGATGATTTTGCAAGTTTTCCCACCTACAAAGAATGGAGAGGTCTTTAATTTTTATCTTAGGTACACTTCAACTGTGAGAGACAGGATCTAAAAAGAAAAAACAGAAAATCACATTATTTATTTATTTTACTCACTTATATAGCACCATTAATTCCACAGCGCTATACAGACATTATGGCCACTGTCCCCATTGGGGCTCACAATCTACATTCCCTATCAGTATGTCTTTGGAGTGTGGGAGGAAACCGGAGAACCGGAGGAAACCCACACAAACACGGGGAGAACATGCAAACTCCTTGCAGATGTTGTCCTTGGTGGGATTTGAACCCTGGACCCCAGCCCTGCAAGGCTGCAGTGCTGACCACTGAGCCACATTATATGATTTTTAAATAATTAAATTGCATTTTTTGCATGAAATAAATATTTGATCAGCTACCAACCAGCAAGAATTCTGGCTCATAGACCTGTTAGTTTTTCTTTAAGAAACCCTCCTACTTTGCATTTATTACCTGTATTAATTGCACCTATTTGAACTCGCTACCTGTATAAAAGACACCTGTCCACACACTCAATCAATCACACTCCAACCTCTCCACCATGGCTAAGAAAAAATAGCTGTTTAAGGACACCAGGGACAAAATTGTAGACATGCACAAGGCTGGGATGGGCTACAGGAAACTAGACAAGCAGCTTGGTGAGAATTAACAATTGTTGGCACAATTATTAGAAAATTCAAGAAACACAAGATGACTGTTAATCTTCCTCAGTCTGGGGCTCCATACAGGTGTTAGGATGCCGGGTGGTGGAACCAATGTGCCATGGTACAAGGACGGACCAGAGGGGCATAACTAGGGACCTTATTCAGACCGACCTTGGCTATACGGCGGCTTAGTTGACTCCGTGGACCAGATGCTATTCTGAGACCGACCTCATGTGAGAGTAGCCGACTCCCACGGGACTGACAGCTGACGCTGACTGGCATGGCTGATACACAGGCTGGCGGGCACGGCTGATAGACAGACTGCTGGGCAGCACTGGGACCTGAGAACAGACAGGAAGGTTAGGAACTAAACGGACAACGTTGCACAGGCACCTCCACATTGGGGGAGGTGCCTTAAATAATACCTGTCCTCCGGCCATTGACTGGGGACATCTTAGGACGGTGCGTGCGCCCTAAGCACAGTGTCCGGAGATCTGCGCGCTGTGCATGCACCCCAGGCACAGCCAGCGTAGGAGACAGCCGGCGGCGCTGGAGACACCGTCCGGGGACCGTGGTGGTAAGGGGGTCTGTGTCTCTGTCAGGCTGGAGGCACAGATGCCGGCGCTACAACATGATCTCGTGGAGTAAGGATGATTCTGAGAAAGGTCAGGAATCAGCCCAGAAATACACGGAAGGACCTAGTCAATTATCTGAAGAGAGCTAGGACCGCAGTCTCAAACATTACCATTAGTAACACACTAAGCCGTCATGTATTATAATCCTGCAGGGCACGCAAGGTCGCCCTGCTCACGTCAGCACATGTCCAGGCCCATTTGAAGTTCGCCAGTGACCATTTGGGTGATTCAGAGGAGGCATGGGAGAAGGTAATTTGGTCAAATGAGACCAAAATAGGACTTTTTGGTGTCAACTCCATTCGCCGTGTTTGGAGGAAGAATGATGAGTACAACCCCAAGAACACCATCCCAACCATGAAGCATAGTGGGGGAAACATCATACTTTGGTGGTGCTTTTCTGCAAATGGGACAGGATAACTCCACCGCATTGAGTGGAGGATGAATGGGGTCATGTATCGTGAGATTTTGGCATCATGGATTCCAGCATGACAATGACCTGAAACAAAATGCCAGGGCAACTAAGGAGTGGTTCCGTAAGAAGCATTTCAAGGCCCTGGAGTGGCCTAACCAGCCTCCAGACCTGAACACAATAGAAAATCTATGGAGGGAGCTGAAACTCAATGTTTCCCAGCAACAGCACCGAAATCTGAAAGATCTGAAGAAGATCTGTATGGAGGAGTGGGTCAAAATTCCTGCTGTAGTGTGTGCAAACTTGGTCAAGAAATACAGGAAACATCTGACCTTTGTAATTGCAAATAAAGATTTCTGTACCAAATATTAAGTTCTGTTTTTCTATTGTATCAAATACTTATTTCATACAATAAAATGATAATGAATTATGTAAAAATCATACAATGTGATTTTCTGGATGTTTTTTTTTAGATTCTGTCTCTCACAGTTGAAGTGTACCTATGATAAAAATGACAGACCTTTCCATTCTTTGTAGGTGGGAAAACTTGCAAAATCGACAGTGTACTAAATACTTATTTTCCCCATTGTATCACCAGAACAATAATCAGTACATAAATACAGCACCAGAACCACCATAAATACATGTATATGGCACCAGAACCACAATCATTACATGAATATATCACCAGAACCATCACCAGTACATGAATACAGTACCAGAATTATCATCAGTACAGGAATGCATCACCAGAACCATAATCAGTTCTGCTGCATCCTTCTTTATACTGAGTCCCAGCTTCACACTGTCTACCTCATGCTGCTCCTTCTCCATACTAAGCCTCTCATGTTGCCCCATTTTTATACTGAGCCCACCATACTGCACCACCCTCCATAATGAGCCCCATGCTTTCCCTTCTCCATACTGAACCCTCCATACTGCCTCACTCTTTATACTAAGCCATCAATGCTTGATCCTTTCCATACTGAGCCCCCCCATGCTATCCCTTCTCCATATTGAGCCCAACACGCAACTCATTCTTCATACTACTTCGCCATGCTAAGTGCCCCACACTGCCCCTTCTACATACTGAGCCCCTCTTACTTGACCTTCTCTATACTGAGCCTCCCACACTGCACCTTCTCCACATTGAGCCCCCATGCTGCTTTTTCTCCATATTGGGCCCCCATACTGCCCCTTCTCAATAATGAGCCTCCTACACTGCCCTCTCTTCATACTATTTCTCCATTATGCCTCCTCTTCACTATCACCCACACTACACCTCACTCTGTAAGTGCCACTACCCCTGTCTATAACAAAAGTCCCCCTGAATCTTTTGCTTGATGAGCAGGAGCTAATTGGAGCTGCTCTGACCCTGGAAGTGCCAGCGTGCTCATAGCTTCATTTTTCTTCAAATCTCTCATCATCTCATCCCTACCCTCTCCCTCCCTGCAAATTGACTTTGCTATTTGGTCCAGTGGGGGGAATAAAAAAGATTAAATTGCATAAACTTATTTCTCTGTCTAACTGGTGCCGGCCCCCGCAACTTGCCGCCCCAGGCATCAGTCCCCTGGTACATAGTGACAAATTTGGCTTGCCTGTAAATGGGTAGTTGTTTAGCACAAATGAGAAATGCCAGGCCAATGTTATCTTTTTCCTCTAAAACACCATCATGTTGATTTTGTTTGGGCTGATGGGTAATAACCACGTGGAGTGGAATTTCTCTAGAATTTGCACGTTGCCTTGGAGGCTTTTCTGAGTTGATGAAAGCAACAGCAGGTCATCTGCATACAACAGAAATTTCACTTGGGGTTACTACTCATTGATGTGAATGTTGAAAATGAGCTGTTCTTCTCCAATTCACCCTCACACTGAAGCGCTACTTGGTGTAGGAACTTTTGATAGCGCCATATGTCTTTCCTCCTGCTCTCCAGCAGTTTCAGGAATAGGCCCAGGTGCCACACTGAGTCGCAAGATATTTTAAAGTCCATAATACAATTGTACATCCTTCGATGCTTTGTGTTGTAGATGTGGTTCTGAATGACATCTATCTATCTAACATGTTATATCTCTTTATTTACTGAGGTGTAAAAAAGTGCTATGTCTCTCAAAGCAAATGTAACCCCCCACTAGTTTGTT
Organism: Phyllobates terribilis; assembly: GCF_046119375.1. NCBI lineage: Eukaryota > Metazoa > Chordata > Amphibia > Anura > Dendrobatidae > Phyllobates > Phyllobates terribilis. The sequence continues at coordinate 62,451,188 of NW_027362763.1, read as the reverse complement.
GTTGTCCATGCACTCCCACATAAGGCACCGTTTTGAGTTATTTCAATTTCATTATAGAAACAGAAATATGAAAGCAACAGAAGTGCTGGATACCGGTGGCACCATACAAATCTCATAGACGATAATGGGGACTGTCTGGTTACCAACATGGCATAGTTTGCTATTTTATCAAGTATTTTTGTCCAGATCTGTGACAAAGGCTTTGTAAGGAGCCTCAATTGGTCATATTAAAAGTAATTCAATTCTGTTTCAACCCACTCGTTGGAGCCATTATCAGGTGATGTAGGACAGACTATGCAGTTCATAAAAATAACTCTAATAGTTTTCTCAAAATTGACATTGGGTAGGTGATAACTAGAGATGAAGATGATAGAATGCGAAATGATTCGAATTCAGCACATTCACTTGAATTTGGCCAGGAAATTCGTTTTGCATCTAGCAATTTTGGCCTCTCCTCTTACCTCTCCCGCTGCTGGTCATCCAATCGGCTTCTTTGTCATCTGACTCCTTATTTCAGGCCTGCAGCGCTGCCATCCTTCACTATGCCCCACGCTGTCACCTGGGCTTCGATGCACATCATTCACATCAACGAGATGAGAAAAATACTGGAGAGCCACCATTTTGAGGGATTCACACAAATTGAATCCTTAAAAATTCAGATTTGTAGGAATCTGAATTTTTTGGGAAATTTGCAACAAGTTAAATTTTTTTTTAGAATCAATTCCTTTATTGCTAATGGTTAGTGTCTGGTCATTGGGCCTCCCAGCACTGGACCCAAACTGATCTTAGGGTCTCAAGACCCTTATTTGAAGGAATCTCTTTTTAAAGTTTATGTATATATATATTATAAGGGTTCACTCGCTCTGGTAGGCATTAGGTGTTAGGTAGTGTTCACACAGGCAATGCACTTTTGGTCCAAACACATGCAGTTTATATTGCTTTCCACAGGTTGCAGGGCACAAAATCATAAACATAAATCCCTAGCCTTGTCCAGAAACTAGCTAAAAAGTATAGACCTTGACTACTTCAGACATCACTGAGCTAGCCCCCCCCAGTTGGTCAAACAAAACTGCTATCATCCATAGCAACCACTTATTTTTGAAGTTTGGTGCACATGGCCTGAGCAAACTCTTCTGAAAGAGATCCTGGCTTGTTTCTTTCCTCAATTTCAAGACATGTCCAGTCTGCTCAGCCTCCCCAGCAGACTGACATAGATTAACACCTAGCCTGTTTATATGCAGAGCTAGTCAGGTGTACTAATAATTGCCAGCAGATCTAGGATTTAACCCTAGCCTACCTGGCATTGCTACATACCCTCCCTCTCTGCCCAAAGCCGAGGGGTGGGCACATTGTGCCAACCCCTCAGTGCCTACAGGGAGCCACTTTACCAAAACTGATTTTCTGAGGGGTCATGGACAGTTTTGTACTACCTCCTCTGAGACTATCTGTCGATGGGCCCCAGGAATTCTACAAGGCTTTAAATTATCCTGAGTGGAAGGCTCATGTTTGGCGACATGAGTGTGACCTGGTAACTCTGTTAAAGATAAGATTCTAAAATCTGCTAAAAAAACATTATATGAAACTCTGATGTATACTAAATATCTATACTTATATTCTGTTATATGTTATCAATCTTGTTTTGTATATATTTCTTATATTGGATATCATTTAGTCATATATATATATATCCTCACTTTAATATATTATGAAAACCTTGATATATATATATCAGATATCTGTACTCGTGTGGCACTATACAAGTATCCTAAAAGGACTAGTTGGAATTAGTTATAGAAGTGGACTTTCAAATTGTTTACAAGAAGGAGACGAGACAAAGGATTCAACATGACACCTCCCAAGAGAATATCCTGAGAAATGAGGAGAATATCTGGGGAGGAAACATTTAACCCCATAGGACAACATAATGAGACTTATCTATACCATGGGCCAGAGACCACTGTGATTGCTCAATTGCCTCAGGGTGACACCCTATTGGGACCTTCCTTTATACTGAATATATATATGTTATGCTGGAATAATAAACACATCTTTCCTGCGCCATTTCTCTTCAAGAGAAGTTCAGTATCTGACTCTGTCTGTCCGATATCAAAGCTTCACGTATACACTTGAATAAGTTAATTTGGCAAGGATTAAGCAAAGGGGTGGGGTCCTTTGAACCTCACTTCCACAACTCCAAGACCCTGCCCATATTTTTGGGTACCAATTTCCGACCGTATTGTCGGTGACAAATTTCCTGTTACTTTGACATCCAGAATGTTGGCTTCTAAGTGAACTAACAAGCAAGGGTTTTTTTGTGGGTTCCTCTCCTTCCAGGGTTTTAACAGGTTGCCATAATATATGGGAAAGGGCTTCCTTTTCCCTAGTCAATGTACTTTATTGTTGACCTCACCTTACAGGGCCCCTGCTACTGGTTAAGGAACCAGTTCTCGCTGGTGGGCACTAACACAGTGTGAGGAGCTGCCCACTTTCTAAAGACTATGATACTTTTCCAGCAACGGATCACCATTTTTGTTAATATTATTATTGTGTTTTATTAGTGATTTACTTGTTATGTTTTATATAGTTCTGCTAACTTGTCAGTATGTGCACTAGATTCACTTGTAAAATGTCCAGCGTTCCACTAATCTGTATCTCAGGATATCTGTATCTCAGGAGTATCTAAGCATTGTTCCAACAGCCAATAATCTCATTATGTGTGTGTAGATTGTAGACACTGTAGAGCCGTCACCACAGGGGGTCTTACATGCAGTCTCAGATGAAGGCTTCTAGAATATTCTTCATTGTTTAGCGAACAGTGAATGTTTAAGGGGGAGGGTGTGATCACTTCCGACCTGGGAGGGGACTGAGCCCAGTGGAAGAAAGGACAGACATGTTTTAGGAGAGTGGTGTGAAAGGATTGAAGGAAGAGGATGGAGACCGTGGACTTGGAAGGATGAATGGATAAACATGTTACCATTATGGATTATGTTGTTTGGATTTACACTTTCTTAAAAGTACTGCTGCTACTGGATACCTGTGCTTTCATCGTTTTATCTGCCATCTAGAGGATCATGGACTGTGGCTACTGACTATACTGGCTTTAGATACGAAATCTGTGGGCCAACTAAAAGTTGGGAGACAGTGAGTATGGCCTTATACAAAGCCAGTGGAACTACTGAACCCAGATTGGGAATTTGAGGACTGAGAGAACTGTTTTTTGGCCATTTACCTGGAATTGCTTTTTACCATGGCTGTGATCAATAAAATATTGTTGCATCGTTAATCTGCCTAGGTGATTACTTACAACCCACAATCTCGGATCTCTACAAGTGGTGGCAGCGGTGGGATCACCTATCTCTGGAGAGCATACCAGGGAAAGTTACCAAGCGGTGACTTGGCAGAAGAGATGATGGAGGATGGACCAACTGAGTTGAGGAGGATGCTGGACGCACTAGGAGAGTGGGCCACGGAGATGGAGCGGGCGGCAGTGTTAAACAAATTTCTGGGTGTGCATGTAGCGATACCCCCACCCGCCCCAGTGCAGAGGACAATGGATAACAGGAGAGAGGGGACTACATCTTTAAGGTACCGGGATATACCACAGTTCAATGAGGACACCTCGGATATTGATGAACATCTCCGGTTATTTGAGAACCTCTGCCTGCTGCATGAGGTGTCAGTCAGTGACTGGCCCAGATATTTGAGTATTGGCCTGACCGTAAAAGCAAGAGAAGCTTTTAATAACTTGTCTTCGGTGGATCAGAGATGTTACTCTACCATTCGCAGTGCATTGCTAGAGAGGTATGCTGTCACGCCGGAAACCTACCGGAGGAAGTTTCGGGAGACTGACAAGCCCGCTGCACACACACATCGGGAGTTTGCCAACACACTACGTACGGCATGTACTCGGTGGATAGAAGGACTGAGGGCTCGGGAAGCAGAACATGTAATGGATATAATCATGCTTGAACAATTTATGTCAAAGCTCCCAGGTAATTTAAAAGAATGGGTGGCAGATAGAAAACCACTCAGCCTGGATGAGGCTGCAAGATTGGCTGATGATTGCTCTGCTAACTGACCAGGGCAACGTGGAAGTACAGCCCCAGTGAGTCGGGAACAGGAGCTTACAGGGAGGCCATTGAAACCCATGGACTGGCAGAGTAGGAATGGCAGGGAGTTCGGACTTCACAAAGAGGGGGAGGTTGCCCAATCCCCCAAGTACGGTCCGTGTTGGGGCGAGGAAGGCTTAACTGCCTTAACTGTGGACACATGGGGCATTTTGCCAGGGAATGCTGGGAACGTTCTAGCCCACATCACAACCTAGGATGAGGATTGGTGTGCCACTGGGCAAATGTCATAACCCAAAGCCAGGTTCTCAATGCTTCAGCCGAGAGGGAGCGGCACTATCTGCAGACTAACCCCAAACCTGTGGTGAGTAATACACAAAATACAATAACTGCTACCATGAAAGAATGTGACCTGGGGGAGGGAAATGACATCAGGGAGGAGGGCCAGGGACTTCGGGACACTGGTTCTACCATCAATCTAGTCAGCCCAGGTATTGTCCCCCCAGAACACTATTTATCAGGCCGCCAAGTGACCATCCCCCTAACTGGGTGTCAGCACTCTGGGGTTGGTCGCAATGGATACAAGTTTGGTTCTCATTGGGCACGTGTGGAGTTTCCCAGGACTAACTGGGGATCAGGGGGGGATATGGAGGACCCCACGGAAAGGACAGACCCCTGATCCAGAGAACTAAATACATAGTCCTTTTCTCCGGGCTTCCCCCATCGGGAAGTTGGCAGGATCTGAAAGACCATATGAGAGAAGCTGGAGATGTCTATTACACTGACGTATACCAGGGTGGAATGGAGACTGTGGAGTATATTCGGAAGGACGACATGGAATATGCTTTGAGGAAACTGGATGATACAAAGTTTCGTTCTCATAAAGGCGAGACCTCTTACATTCGTGTCCATGCTGAAAAAGTGGGGGAGGTATGTGAGGAGCTGCCCACTTTCTAAAGACTATGATACTTTTCCAGCAACGGACCACCATTTTTGTTAATATTATTATTGTGTTTTATTAGTGATTTACTTGTTATGTTTTATATAGTTCTGCTAACTTGTCAGTGTGCGCACTAGATTCACTTGGAAAATATCCAGCATTCCACTAATCTGTATCTCAGGAGTATTTAACCACTGTTCCAATAGCCAATAATCTCCTTATGTGTGTGTAGATTGTAGACATGGTGGAGCCGTCACCACAGGGGGTCTTACATGCAGTCTCAGAGGAAAGCTTCTAGAATATTCTTCATTGTTTAGCGAACAGTGAATGTTTAAGGGGGAGGGTGTGATCACTTCTGACCTGGGAGGGGACTGACCCCAGTGGAAGAAAGGACAGACATGTTTAAGGAGAGTGGTGTGGAAGGATTGAAGGAAGAGGATGGAGACTGTGGACTTGGAAGGATGAATGGATAAACATGTTACCATTATGGATTATGTTGTTTGGATTTACACTTTCTTAAAAGGACTGCTGCTACTGGATACCTGTGCTTTCATCGTTTTATCTGCCGTCTGTCTAGAGGATCATGGACTGTGGCTACAGACTAAACTGGCTGGATATACGAAATCTGTGGACCAACCAAAAGTTGGGAGACAGTGAGTATGGCCTTATACAAAGCCAGTGGAACTACTGAACCCAGATTGGGAATTTGAGGACTGAGAGAACAGTTCTTTGACCATTTACCTGGAATTGCTTGTTACCATGGCTGTGATCAATAAAATATTGTTGCATCGTTAATCTGCCTAGGTGATTACTTACAACCCACAACCTCGGATCTCTACACACTGCTACTCGAAATCCAGGCTTAAATTGTCTCACTCGAGCCGACCAATTATACCTCATGGATTTTTCATCTTGGGCCTTGAGGGGTTGCTTTTTTACCTGTCCCTTCACTTTGTTCCCATGACACACAAAAAATTATTATACCTGACCCCTTGTGGAAACCGACTATATCAGATCCCAACTCCTGGGGAGCACCATTTCCATTTTCCAGAGTACCTTTTACTGCTAAATCTCTGAGCTCGGCAGTCCCAAAGTTGTCCTGGGACTCCTCTAGGTCAGGGATATTGACTTCAGGAGATGCTTCCTAATCCTCTTTTCTAGCCAGTACAGTGAATGGAAATTCACCATTTACATCATGTAACTTTGTTACAATAGCCGACTCATGGCAGCATACTGGACTACTGGGTGCTACAGCTCTAGCCCATAAGTCCCAGAACAAAAGAAAATCTCGACCAATAACAATAGCATGCAACAAGTCCTTTACCACTTCCACTTGTTGAGACACGGAACCACAGCCAAGTGTCTTTCCACCAGGCTCACTAGGTCACCTGCATTCTGGGGATCTCCTTGGGCAACCCAGCTTTGCACGGATTTCGGTAGTGAGTGGTAAATCGGCCCACTAACACTCTTTCCACCATCTGTGCTGGAGAGCAGGTCTTGGGCTGCAGTCATTTTTTCACCAGGTGTAACAGGTCGACACCTGGGACCAGGGAGGTTTGTCACTTTAGAAGTGCCAGAGGTGCACCTGTTGTGCTTGGACTGCAAAGGTGATGTCCAAGCATGCCATAATCTCCGCTTTCAGCTTGTCGTACTCCTTGGTATCCTGCAGGCCAAGGTCATAGTACACTTTCTGCGGTTCTTAAGGTATGGAGCTAAGACCTCTGCCTATTGTTCTGGGGGCAGTTTCTCTCTGTCTGCCACCCTCCCAAATACAGTCAGGAAAGTCTCGACGTTGTCTTTCAGAGTCATCTTCTGTAAGGCCTCCCATACAGTTTACCTCACACAGCTTCTTTTACTTTGACTGTCGGACTGTCAGACCATTTCTGCCAGGAGAGCCATTTGCTGCTGCTGAACGTGCTGTAACTTATCCTGATGCTGCTGTTGCTGTAACTGCAGCTGCAACTCCTGCTGCTGATTTTGAAACTGTTGCTGCTGCTGCAACTGCTGCTGTTGTTGAACCAGCTGGATCAGGAGTTTGTCAGTCTACTGTTGGGTCTGCTGCTGGACTAATTGCTTAACAAGCTCTTCCATGCTTTCAGAGTGTTTTCGCAATGCTATAGTTACCGCTACCCAGGACATAAAATTTTTACACTACAATTGCCTGTGCACTCTGGGACTTTATGACTGCATTCTCCACCAATTGTAGGGGTTCACTCGCTCTGGTAGGCATTAGGCCTTAGGTAGCGTTCACACAGGCAATGCAGTTTTGGTCCAAACACATGCAGTTTTTACTGCTTTCCACAGGTGACACAGCACTCTAACAACAAAATCATAAACATAAATCCCTAGCCTTGTCCAGGCGCTAACTAATCAGTATAGACCCTGACTACTTCAGACACTGCTGAGCTAGCCCTAATATGGTCAAACAAAACTGCTATCGTCCATAGCAACCACTGATGCTTGCAGTTTGGTGCACATGGCCTGTGCAGACTCTTCTCATATATATATATATATATAATATATATATTAAAGACAGCACCATTTCATCTTACTCACTAATGGGTGCCAGGCCTCCAAACAGTCTGTCCAAACTGTTGCATATCAATAGAAAGAATATCAAGAGGCAGCACTCCAAAAATTTAAAAGAAAAATGGACTTTAATGAGCCCAAAGGCCTTTGGGCTCATTAAAGTCCATTTTTCTTTAAAATTTTTGGAGTGCTGCCTCTTGATATTCTTTATATATATATATATATATATATATATATATATATATATATATATATGTCATACACTATATAGCTAAGATATTTTATGTGTTTGATAACATACCTCTTGTTATGGGCTCCTTGATCATGAGGATTCTCTAAACTGTAGGTAAGATTGAGCAACACTCACCGAAGGCCATGGCATAGCGGGCAGGACTTGCCTTGTGGCACATGGGTCAGTAAGGACAAATGCACCAGGGTAGGCAGGACAGCAGGAACATTAGAAGATACAGAGTCAGGAATATGAATGTAAATAGGAACTATATATGTATTGTCAATCAAGAACTTGCAGCAATCAAATGGTTAATGGAAGAGTTGTGCACGATCAGCAGACTCATGGTCAATGGGAGAGAAGTAGGCAATCAGCAAACAAATGTTTAACTGCAGGCAAAAGTGATGATGAAGATATCTGCGTGCATAAAAGATTATTCACCTTTGCATCAGCATAATAGTGTGAACAGCACCAGTATTAGCATAGAAGAGTTTGTTACAGCAAACAGTACTATGTACCATACAGGGTGGTCCAAAAGTAGGTGGACAGAAAGTGTAATAAGGTTATGAAGGGGGAGATTTATCAAACACTAAATTGCAGCCACCTGTCTGGATCATTCTCCAATAAACCATGAATTAGACGTGGACAATAAGCTTTCCACCCAATAGATTTCAGGATTCGCATGATAGAAGCTCGTGAAATTCCCAATTCCAAAGAGGCTCTTCTGGTGACTTTTTTGGCCTCTGAACAAATGTTTCAGCAACAAGTTGTTATTATCTTCTGTACAGACTGTTTTGGGTCGACCAGTTTTTGGAGCATTAAGGATTGAGCCAGTGGCATTGAATTTGTCACAAATGCGGTAAATGGTTTGTCTCTTTGGGGCTTGAGTACCAAATGTTTCAACCTAATTTGCTCTAACGGTTTCAGCATTTTGAGATTTCCCATACTCTGTTAAAATCTATTTTCTTTGATCTGTATTTAAATTATTTGCCATTATGTGTTATCTGAATAATCTGAAAAGAAAACAGATTTAGGGGAGATCTATCTGTGAAAACTAGATCTGTGAAACTGGCTCAGTTGCCCTTAGCAACCAATCAGATTCCACCTTTTATTTTCCAAAGAGTCTGTGAGGAATGAAAAGTGGAATCTGATTGGTTGCTAAGGGCAACTGAGCCAGTTTCACTTTACACCATGTTTGATAAATCTCCCCCTTCATAACCTCATTACACTTTCTGTCCACCTACTTTTGGACCACCCTGTATATTAAAATCAATTAAAACCAAAATGTCCACAATACTAACATTCAGTAAATAGGCATGAAAACACCCACAAAATTATATGTCTTGGTATGGGTTCAAACCCAAGAAAGTATGCAAAATATAAATAGATGTATGTGGATATGCCAAGATAATATCAATCTGAGATAGTAGACCAACAGTCAAGAATTGGAAAATAGATATATAATGTGAATATATAATATCACTCTCAGGAATATATCAAAGTGATTACCTAATAAACTGCAAGTGCATAATGTATAAAGAGACTGATAAGCAAAATAACAAAAAAAAAGATGGTAATATATGCACAACAATAAAGATATATATCTGACCAGTAAGTCATACTACTCAAATAAGTCCATAACATGGAATCTAAATAATCAAGATATCATGAGGATGTGAGCGTAGACTGACTGGGTCAGACTGGGTTATATTTATGGAGGTGTGCCTATTGTTACTGTTTGCTTTTTCCTCCTGTTTTCTGTAATTCATTTTGCTTACTGACAGAGCACCCTCATAGAATTTTGACTGTGCATCTTTATGTTTATCTGTAGAAGAGTTTGTTATGCTTACAGCAGATGAATAGCTAACTGCAATTCTGTGCCAGAAGGCAAATGCAGATAGATAATAAGCAAGCAGGAGTTTGCTGAATATATTATTAGCCAGTTGATAGAAATAAGTGGTGAACGAAAACTCTCAGAAGTACATACAGTAGCTGAATGCAAAAGGAGTTGCTGGGTTACGTGAAAAATATGGTCTGGACCACCGCAAAGTGAGGCAGCTATAGGAGAAGGGGACATGACCTAGTGACAGGTAACACTTCTAAGCATTACTATAATAAAATTACCAAATAATATTGTGATGCATGGATCAGATAATGAAAGGTTACTGAACAAATCCCAGGGTATCAAGGCTATTATTCCAATAATGACACTTTATAAGGGACAAATAATACTGCCATAAAAAATAATAGTTTTTGAGCAATGGTGGTATTTTGATGTGAAGGGATATAATTTACTCCTAAGAAAATTACTATTCAGGCCCACTTCCATGATTAATCAACCTGAACAGTTTCTTGTCCTCATAGTGAATCCTAAAAGTAGGTTTGCTGAATAATCATCTCTACTTGGCAAGAGGTGAAATTGTGAGATCACATCATGCACTGGAGCCAAGGAACCTAATGAATCTGATGATCTACTCTCATGCCCATTAGGTATCTTGAATTGGGAAAATGAGATACCTCAGAGGCAAAAAGGGTCTACGTACACATCCATATTAAGGGTTCCTTTAATGCCTCTAATTTCTGCCAATTTTAGATAAAAACACCCTTTTTTCTGTAATACAACCCATTCTGGTATCATCCATCACATGTCATGTTGCTTCCATTGCTCCACGGTAGATACCATACCTGGAACAAAAAACTAAACAGATGAACTGAAATATAAGTTGGTATGCATGTAGCATGTAGGTGCATGTTCACACTGCCACTAAGCATGATTTTTGTTTCAGGTTTTTGCACTCTGTGCAAATAAGGGCATGGCCTCCCTTTTGTTTGAGCTGGACATTACGTTTATATAGCTCCCCACTGTCTCCAAGTCCATTAGTCGGGGCCTCAGTACTTCTCGTCCCTTATTCACGTTTATGTCGTTAGTCATTTGGTAAGGTTTTAATACTAGAGGTTAGGACCGTCCCGAATAGGGTCACCATGACATGGTGGGATGACTTTTATGTTTTTTTTAATCTAAATTATGTTAAGTACCCTCTATTCCCTCTATTATTTTCATGCACTGTTGCTATTTATTTATTTACTGCAGGGTATTTTCTCGTTTTGTTTTTTACTTAGGTTTTGTTTGTTTAGTGGCCAGTGAGAACATGCGCCTACACGCTGCATGCATAGCAACTTACATTCCAGTTCAATTCTTTTGGTTTTTCTTTTCTAATAATCTGTCAACAATAGTGACTCTCCTGCTGACTTTAAGTGGATGTGCAAAGTACAAAGTCTATCTCACCTTGTATGGGTGAAGAATGAGAGAGTACCTTTAACACACACCACAATTTTGGCAAACGTAAACCAAACCCTACTTTGGCAAAACTAGATCAACATTCTGGGTTTTTATTTCTAGTGGAAATCTAATGCCATTTACGTACCCATAGAGTCATTCACAATATTGTCGGATTAGTCGGGTGTGTCCTCTGACCTATCACTTGATTTTACTTGAATAACTACTTTGGAGGCCAACATATTAACCACAAGGGCACACACCATGTTATTTAATATATCCCATGCCTTTCAAAGGGGATGTGACTTATGAAATTATAAGTGCCGAGTTCCCAGCACGAGGTCGTGTTCATCGACAATGGAATGTGTAAATATTTATCAACAGCCCGGAGGAAACGCAAACTACTCTGTGTGTCTACTGGCACAGACAATGGGAAGTCTTCGGGGCTCCTCTCTAAGCCTCGGAGTCACCATCGATCCTCTGATTTGTAAACAACACTCCTCTTCCCCTTAACCTTGTGTAGGATCCCGAGGAAAGCTAATATTGAAACTTTTGTGGGAATTTTTTTGTAGTACACAGATTTGTGGCCATTTATTGGTGTTGGTGGTAATGTCTTGCTAGACTTGAAGTCATTTGCACTACAATTAATAGTGCAGATGGTATTGGGGGGCATAGATTAGTATTGAACTCGGTTGAGAAGGTAAAGGAATTGTCGGAGGAACAGGTTTAGCAGTGGGGGCTGATGAGAAACCTGGGGACTGGTGTGGCTGAAGAGTACAGAATATGTACAGAGAGCCCTAGGAGGAGTGAGTGAACATTTCCTTTCTTCAGCATCAGGAGGACCAGTACACTGGCAGGCATCAAAAAGCTTGAGCTTCAATTGGTAGGCCATGGACTCATAGACCATAGCATCTAATGTATGTTGAGGGAAGCTGTGGTATAGCAGGGCACATCCTTGCTACAGAAGCATCTCTTCGATTTTCTTAAGGGCACTGCTGAAGCTAGTGACATGGCATCAGTGGTCAAAGGTGTCCAGAACATCAGAACCTAAAGGCTCCACGGTGCTCCCACTTATGTTTCCTTTGATAAGGTATCTGATTAGGTATATGTACTCGAAAGAAGGACATTAAATCTGCATTTTGCCCTTAAAGCTTTTACTTGGTGAGTGGTGCTGTGGAGTGGCTATTTTTGCATTGGCTGTTTGAGTGTGAACATCAAGCTTTGGACTTATCCAGTGGGAGCTTTGTGACTCGCCCAGGGGGATATATATGGGGGAGACTCGGTACCCGGGCCTTTACCTTCTTTGTAGGATGTCACTGCAGTCAGCTCCCGGGCCCGTCCTCTGGGTCACTCTTTAAAAGGGGTTTTGTTAACAGTTTGTCTCATGACGCCACCTGTGGTTCCCAGTAATGGTTACCGGTGCTGCTGCAGACCTCTGGGGGGTGATGGGATGGCAGCTGTGATGTTTCTGCTCCCCACAGGCGGAGAGGGCCCCCGGGACAGGGTTGATGGAAGGGATGCAGGTGAGAGATGGCCCGGTCAGGTCAGGGTGAATGACGGACACGCACACAGGGGAATTCTTTCAGTACCTTTACTGGTGTAATGGCAGGTATGGTCAAGGGTACGTGCTAGGAAGGGTACACTTCAGGACTCTCCCCAGTGAGCGGGTATAAGGCCTCCTGATCCGTGTCTTCCTCTCTCTAAGCTTCTAGCCAGCCTGGAAATTGGCCTAGCTTCTATGTTGTGTTGCTTTCTCACCTGACCGCTTGGTAGTAGGGCTTTTCCTTGGCAACCACTATCCCTGGACGCCGGGGCCTTCGTGGTTCCTAGTCCTGTTATTGCTGGTAGCTTCAGGATGACCAGGGGTCTGGAAGCCTCCTGGTATGCCGGTTGTCCCTACTGGGTGTAGAGAACCCTGTAGGTGCGGACCTGGTGTCCGGATTGTGTCTTGGGGTGAGCCTCAGATGCTCCTCTGCCCCCCTCAACTCCTCTCTCCTCTCTCCTTGCCTCGGCCACACTCGGGCCCTCAGTACAGCAGCAGACGTGCTGCTCTCAGACTGCTCTCTGACTGAACAAACTCTCTGACTGACTGAACTGCCTAACTCCACCCTCCATATATATATCCCTAACAGGGCTCCCTCTGGTGGTCTGAGGTTGAAGGGTGGAGGTGCCTGTTTGTAGTGAGGGCCTCTTGTGGAGAAGTCCGTCCATGCACCCTTTTGGGTCCTGTGGTACCTGTACTAGCAGGGTGCCACATTCCCCCCTAGTACAATTCAGTACTCTTGGACTGAAGCATTTTGAACAGGTAACAAAAAGTAACAATAGTAATAACAATAACAATAACAATGTTACAATAAGTCCCGTCACCAGGTGTCCATTTCACTGATGAAGGTGTAACATAAGCAGCATCAGGGACCCGCCTGAAAACCCTCAACGTAGGCCCTGGGAGTGGCTACAGGGCATAAGTGATCCAGGTCTTGGACCACGTCTTCGGCCACGCCAAACGGATTTTTGTTCTGAGGTCTGTGGTTGTATATATAAAACCGATAAAGAGCACTTTAAGAAGCGCAAACTATTTACAGATGTAAGTCTTTGGCTGCTCACAGTCCTCAACCTGTCAGTCTTTATACCCTTACGGGTAACTAAATGCACACATTAAATTTTTAAGTTCGCACAATAAATAACAGTAGGCAATACCCAACTGGGTAACTATGTACACGATAGGCACTTTGTACTTATTCCCTATACCTGGCAGGGATTTGGCCTTGTGTGCTGCGTGTGGACCTTCGTAGCACTGGGGTGATACTGGTGTCTGTGCATGCACTCTCTGTTAACCTATCAGGTGTACGTGCTGGTAGATTATAAAACTGCCTCAATCTCTCTATGGGACTGGCGAGTACGCTGTTTACTGGGGACTCTTCCTGTTCCTGAGCAGGTTCTTCTAGGGTGCTCACAGGTTCTTCTTGTGGTGGAGGCTCTTCTGGTGGTTGACAGAAGTGTATTACTGGTATAATAACTGCTCCATCAAGTTGAGGCCAGTCCGCGGGGAAGTCTCCTAGGTCGGTATGAACTACGTCCTCCTTGGGTTTCTCCGGTATTACAAGAGGTGCATCTTCCTCCTGTGTCTTCAGTAGACCTGGGCACAATTTCAAGTGGTCTCTTGAGACTGTTGCGGTTGTTTTACCTCCATCCTTGCTGATCAGGCAGGTTTTGGTGTTGTCATATTTAGAACTCAACACTGTGTAGGGCTTTCTTTCCCACTGGTCATCGAGCTTGTGACCTCTTCTTCTCCCCTTTAGCACTATCTCTCCGAGTGCCAAGGGTTCTGCTGGTGCGTTCTTGTTATACTGATCTTCTTGTCTTTCCCTCACCTTGTTTAGACTGTCTTCGACACAGGCCTGTACTCTCCTGTACTGCTCTTGCCGACTTGTGTCCCAATCTTCAGTGGACGTATCTGCAGCAGGTTCTACCACTCCGAGCTCCAGGTCCATGGGCAATTTTCCAGGTCTTGCTCTCATGAGGTACGCTGGGGTACAATTAGTAGAACTCACAGGTATGTGGTTATACAGGTCCACTAGGTCAGGTACCTTTTCTGGCCACTGGTTCCTCTCCTCCAAAGGTAGGGTTTTTAACAGGTCAATGACGATATTATTAATTTTCTCGCACATACCATTGGTTTGAGGATGATACGGCGTAGTCTGGATCTTCTTGCATCCCTACAGGTGACAGAATTCTTTGAATAGCTCAGCTTTTAAAGCAGGGCTTTGATCTGTTAGCACCTTGTCCGGGTATCCATGGGGCCTGCAGAAGTAGGTTTGGAATGTTCTTGCTGTAGTTTCTGCTGTCAGATCCTTGACAGGGGCTACCACCAGGAACCGGGAATAGTGATCCACCATGGTCAGGGCATAGGAATAGCCTGATCTGCTGGGCGACAGTTTGACGTGATCCAGAGCGACAATCTCCAGGGGTTGGGCAGTTTTGATGGACTGCAAGGGTGCTTTCTGGCTGCCGTAGTCTTTCCTTCTGAGGCTACAGGGCCCACAATTCCGGCACCACCTTTCTATGGAACTCCCATTCCAACCCAATAGAACCGGTCCTTCAGCAGGGTTTCCAGCTTCTTCCAGCCAAAGTGACATGCTTGGTCGTGGTAGGCCTCTAACACCATCTGGATATCCGTCCTGGGTACAACAATCTGCCACACCATTTCATGGGTTCTGGGGTTGACATACCTCCTGCACAGCTTTTCTCTGTAGATGAACAGCCGGCTTCTCTCATTCCACAGGTGTTTGGCTTGTGGAGGAGCATCCTTCTCCAGGTGAGAACCTTCTTGGGTTATCAGTCCTTTGATGAGGCTGACAACCGGGTCACTGTCCTGGGTCTCCTTCCAACTGTGATGAGGTAAAGGGTTTAGCATCTTACCATGACGTCTTCTGGAGGCGTGTTGCTCGTGAACCATTCCGCTTCTGTGGAAAGCAGGTAATCCACTTCATCCACTTCAACCTCGGTGTCCGACTGGTGGGGCATTCTTGACAGGGCATCAGCATTGGTGTTCTTGTGACCTGCCCGGTACTTGATTGTGAACTGGTAATTCGACAATCTGGCCACCCAACGGTGTTCCATGGCTCCCAACCTGGCTGCCTCCAGGTGTGTCAAGGGGTTATTGTCGGTAAAGGCTGTAAATTTAGTTGAGGCTAGGTAATGCTTGAATCTTTCAGTGATAGCCCAGTCCAAAGCCAGGAACTCCAGCTTGAAGGAACTGTAATTCTCCGGGTTCCTCTCAGTAGGGCGAAGCTTCCTACTGGCATAGGCAATTACCTTTTCTCTGCCGTTTTGCTTCTGGGACAACACAGCTCCCAGTCCCTCGTTGCTGGCATCTGTGTATAACAGAAAAGGTTTGCTGTAGTCAGGGTAAGCCAGGATCTCCTCACCGGTTAGGGCTTCCTTCATCAATGCAAAGGACTCAGTCTGTTCTTTGCCCCACTGGAATGGGAGATTTTTACCTCTTTTGGACTGTCTTACTAGGAGATCTTGTAAAGGTGCTGCCTTTTTGGTATAGTCATTAATGAACCTCCTGTAGTACCCGACCAGTCCCAGAAATTGATGTACTTCTTTGATGTTCTTTGGTTCAGGCCACTTCTGGATGGCAGTGACCTTTTCCGGGTCTGGTGCTAGTCCCTCTGAGCTGACCACGTGTCCCAGGTACTGAACCTTCTGTTTGAGCAGGTGGCACTTGGAAGGTTTTAGTTTCATCCCATAATGGGACAACACCTCAAATACCTCCGCCAGGTGCTTTAGATGGTCTTCATACGTCCTCGAGTACACGATAATGTCATCCAGGTATAGCAGCACTGTCTCAAAGTTCGGGTGTGCCAAGCAACACTCCATCAACCTCTGGAACATTCTGGGTGCGTTGCAGAGTCCAAATGGCATGCTGTTGAACTCGCATAATCCCATCGGGGTGGTGAAGGCTGTCTTCTCCCGGTCTTCCTCAGCAACAGAGACTTGCCAGTACCCACTAGTAAGATCCAATGTGGAGAAGTAATTTGCAGATTTTAGGGCAGCCAGGGATTCCTCTATACGGGGCAAAGGGTATGCATCTTTATGTGTTATTCGATTAATTTGTCTGTAATCTACACACATCCTCATGCTACCGTCCTTCTTTCTAACCAGGACCAGGGGAGCTGCCCAGGGGCTACAGCTATCCCTTACTACCCTTGCCTTTTTCATGTCATGCAACATTTCTTTTGCTTTTTGGTAATGTGCTGGTGGTATGGGTCTGTAACGTTCCTTAATGGGTGGATGGTTACCTGTGGGTATGTGGTGTTGTACCCCTTTAACCCTTCCAAAATCAAGTGGGTGTTTACTAAACACCTGCTCATATTCCTGAACCACTCTGTAAACACCGTGTTTCTGATGGACAGGAGTGGCGTCAGTCCCAACATGGAGCTGTTGACACCATTCCTCCAGCTGAGCTTCGGAGTCATTGTCCTCCACTGTGTCCGGTGGGGTCAAGGATTCCACTGTGTGTATGGCATCATCAATCACAGTATACAGTCTGGCAACAGTGGCGTATCGTGGCAATTTAACTTCCTTCTCCCCACAATTTTGGAGACGTACGGGTACCCTTCCATTGCGTACATCAACTACCTCTCTAGCAGTTAGGAGTGTAGGTCTGTGCTCTGAGCTAATGGGCTCCACTACCGCCTGGTAGTTCTGTCCCTTGAGACCTATTGCTGCCCTACACCAAATCAGCATTTCACTCATTGGGGGAATCACAATGGGTATCGGGTTTGTCACCCGTACATTACCAATCTCACCACCTGTTATCTTTACCTGTTGCTGGTACAGGAGGGCGCGAATTTCCTTTTGGAGCACCTTCCTCTGCCCTGGTTTGGCAGTGTCAGCAATCTGTTGGAGTGAAAACAACACTTCTCCCAAACAGTTACCAACAACATTTGTACCAAGTATCATTTATGGATTTGTATCACCAGGGTTAGATTCTATGACAATCAGTCCTTGGTCCTTTAGTTCCACTCTCCCCACCTTCACTGTCACGTCTTTAACCCCTACCAGGTTAAGAGGACGGCCATTGGAGGCATACACAGAGAGATTCGGGGCTTGCGGGTGGAGTTCATCTATGGACCAGTACCTTTTGTAGAGGACATCAGGAATGATGGTTACCTGCGAGCCGGTGTCCAGTAGTGCAGGTGTTGCTATACCGTCCAGCACGATGGACAGGAAAGGCCTTCCTCCTACAAACCGGTCGTACCAGCTTGATGGGCCTGGTTGATCTACTCCTGGGTGTCGGCCCTTGGCCCCAGGGTTTGCCCGTTTAAAGGACAGGTCCGTGCGATGTGGCCTGTCTTGTGGCAACGGTAGCAGATCAGTTCTCCTGGAGGGCGACGTTGGTCGTTGGTCCTCCCACGGGGTGGCGTTGTCCTCCTTCTTCTCCTCATCCAGGGGACATCCTCCGGACTGTAGGCGAGTAGGATCCTTTCCTCCGGCTCGGGCTCCGCCTGTAGCTGCAGGGCACTCAGGACAGTGGTCAGGGTTTTACTTAGCTGACGCACTTCAGAGCGCAGGCTGTCCAGCTCGCTAGGGGGCGCTGTTTGCACTTTTGTCACAGCCGCTAATGAAGGGGCAGTGAGTGCTGTGGGCACTCGGGTGGCCCCACCCTGGTAACGCTGGATAGCAGTCTCTGATGTTTCCAGGGGCTGAAGGCCCTTAATAGCCATGTCCTTCAGGGTGTCAAAGGTTCCATTTGGATGATCTAAAGCCCACCACCGTACAGTTCTGCTCTCCTCCTGGGACCTCAACCCCCGTGTGAATTGTTCTGTCAGCATTTTGTTCTCATCATGTATGCTGGCTGGACTAACCTGTTTCAGGGCCCACAGGGCCTCTTGTGGACGCCAGGCATAGTGCTGGATACTGTCCTTAGGTTTCTGGGTACAGTGGTAGAACCTCATCCGAAGATCTGTCTCAGTGCGGTTTTCAAAGACAGTTTGCAGTCTCTTAAATATAATGGATACTGATTCCTGGTCTGCGGCTGGCGAGGTTTCAACTTCCCGCTCTGCGGCACCAGTCAATTGTCCCAGCACAACAGCGGCTCTCGGTTTACCAGTCATTGAGTACATGTCTAACACACCGCATATTTTCCTTTTGAATCCAGACAAGGTGTCTGGTTTGCTGTCATACTGGGGAAGCCATTTCGCTCCGGGGATATGCGGCAGGGCCATGGGTATCAATGGAGTCAAGACCCCTGCTGGTGGGGCAGCCGCTCCGGCCTCAGCAGGGCCGGGCGCGAGTTGAACATCGGGAGCGTTAACTGGTGCTCCGGCTTCTTGCTGGTCGTCGGCCATGGTTGCGCCCCCCCAGTAAACCGTTGGCTACCTTCTCTTTCTTTTTCGGGTAGGCCGCAGCTCCGCAGACGACGGTCTCCTTCCCGTACCTGACGCTTCCTGGTGCTGCGTCAGAGCGCGAGGCAGGGCATGAGCTTCGCGCACTACTAACGGTCACGACTCTCTGGTTCCCGCGGTTACGCCCCTCTTCTTGCAGCGCTGCGACGCAGTAATGGCGGCGATGTTTACCACAGTTTAAACACAGTTCAAATAAGGCACACAGTACCCGGTGACAACGGGCACGAAATCCTGTTTATGACGCCAGGAAGAGTGTGACTCGCCCAGGGGGATATATATGGGGGAGACTCGGTACCCGGGCCTTTACCTTCTTTGTAGGATGTCACAGCAGTCAGCTCCCGGGCCCGTCCTCTGGGTCACTCTTTAAAAGTGGTTTTGTTAACAGTTTGTCTCGTGACGACACCTGTGGTTCCCGGTAATGGTTACCGGCGCTGCTGCAGACCTCCGGGGGGTGATGGGATGGCAGCTGTGATGTTTCTGCTCCCCACAGGTGGAGCGGGCCCCCGGGGCAGGGTTGATGGAAGGGATGCAGGTGAGAGATGGCCCGGTCAGGTCAGGGGGAATGACAGACACGCACACAGGGGAATTGCTTCAGTAACTTTACTGGTGTAACGGCAGGTATGGTCCAGTGTACTTACTAGGAAGGGTGCACTTCAGGACTCTCCCCAGTGAGCGGGTGTAAGGCCTCCTGATCCGTGTTTTCCTCTCTCTAAGCTTCTAGCCAGCCTGGAACTTGGCCTAGCTTCTATGTTGTGTTGCTTTCTCACCTGACCGCTTGGTAGTAGGACTTTTCCTTGGCAACCACTATCCCTGGACGCCGGGGCCTTCGTGGTTCCTAGTCCTGTTATTGCTGGTAGCTTCAGGATGACCAGGGGTCTGGAAGCCTCCTGGTATGCCGGTTGTCCCTACTGGGTGTAGAGAACCCTGTAGGTGCGAACCTGGTGTCCGGATTGTGTCTTGGGGTGAGCCTCAGATGCTCCTCTGCCCCCCTCAACTCCTCTCTCCTCTCTCCTTGCCTCGGCCACACTCGGGGCCCTCAGTACAGCAGCAGACGTGCTGCTCTCAGACTGCTCTCTGACTGAACAAACTCTCTGACTGACTGAACTGCCTAACTCCACCCTCCATATATATATCCCTAACAGGGCTCCCTCTGGTGGTCTGAGGTTGATGGGTGGAGGTGTCTGTTTGTAGTGAGGGCCTCTTGTGGAGAAGTCCGTCCATGCACCCTTTTCGGTCCTGTGGTACCTGTACTAGCAGGGTGCCACATTCCCCCCTAGTACAATTCAGTACTCTTGGACTGAAGCATTTTGAACAGGTAACAAAAAGTAACAATAGTAATAACAATAACAATGTTACAATAAGTCCCGTCACCAGGTGTCCATTTCACTGATGAAGGTGTAACATAAGCAGCATGAGGGACCCGCCTGAAAACCCTCAACGTAGGCCCTGGGAGTGGCTACAGGGCATAAGTGATCCAGGTCTTGGACCACGTCTTCGGCCACGCCAAACGGGTTTTTGTTCTGAGGTCTGTGGTTGTATATATAAAACCGATAAAGAGCACTTTAAGAAGCGCAAACTATTTACAGATGTAAGTCTTTGGCTGCTCACAGTCCTCAACCTGTCAGTCTTTATACCCTTACGGGTAACTAAATGCACACATTACATTTTTAAGTTCGCACAATAAATAACAGTAGGCAATACCCAACTGGGTAACTATTTACACGGTAGGCACTTTGTACTTATTCCTTATACCTGGCAGGGATTTGGCCTTGTGTGCTGCGTGTGGACCTTCGTAGCACTGGGGTGATACTGGTGTCTGTGCATGCACTCTCTGTTAACCTATCAGGTGTACGTGCTGGTAGATTATAAAACTGCCTCAATTTCTCTATGGGACTGGCGAGTACGCTGTTTACTGGGGACTCTTCCTGTTCCTGAGCAGGTTCTTCTAGGGTGCTCACAGGTTCTTCTTGTGGTGGAGGCTCTTCTGGTGGTTGACAGAAGTGTATTACTGGTATAATAACTGCTCCATCAAGTTGAGGCCAGTCCGCAGGGAAGTCTCCTAGGTCGGTATGAACTACGTCCTCCTTGGGTTTCTCCGGTATTACAAGAGGTGCATCTTCCTCCTGTGTCTTCAGTAGACCTGGGCACAATTTCAAGTTGTCTCTTGAGACTGTTGCGGTTGTTTTACCTCCATCCTTGCTGATCAGGCAGGTTTTGGTGTTGTCATATTTAGAACTCAACACTGTGTAGGGCTTTCTTTCCCACTGGTCATCGAGCTTGTGACCTCTTCTTCTCCCCTTTAGCACTATCTCTCCGGGTGCCAAGGGTTCTGCTGGTGCGTTCTTGTTATACTGATCTTCTTGTCTTTCCCTCACCTTGTTTAGACTGTCTTCGACACAGGCCTGTACTCTCCTGTACTGCTCTTGCCGACTTGTGTCCCAATCTTCAGTGGACGTATCTGCAGCAGGTTCTACCACTCCGAGCTCCAGGTCTATGGGCAATTTTCCAGGTCTTGCTCTCATGAGGTACGCTGGGGTACAATTAGTAGAACTCACAGGTATGTGGTTATACAGGTCCACTAGGTCAGGTAGCTTTTCTGGCCACTGGTTCCTCTCCTCCAAAGGTAGGGTTTTTAACAGGTCAATGACGATATTATTAATTTTCTCGCACATACCATTGGTTTGAGGATGATACGGCGTAGTCTGGATCTTCTTGCATCCCTACAGGTGACAGAATTCTTTGAATAGCTCAGCTTTTAAAGCAGGGCTTTGATCTGTTAGCACCTTGTCCGGGTATCCATGGGGCCTGCAGAAGTAGGTTTGGAATGTTCTTGCTGTAGTTTCTGCTGTCAGATCCTTGACAGGGGCTACCACCAGGAACCGGGAATAGTGATCCACCATGGTCAGGGCATAGGAATAGCCTGATCTGCTGGGCGACAGTTTGACGTGATCCAGAGCGACAATCTCCAGGGGTTGGGAAGTTTTGAGGGACTGCAAGGGTGCTTTCTGGCTGCCGTAGTCTTTCCTTCTGAGGCTACAGGGCCCACAATTCCAGCACCACCTTTCTATGGAACTCCCATTCCAACCCAATAGAACCGGTCCTTCAGCAGGGTTTCCAGCTTCTTCCAGCCAAAGTGACATGCTTGGTCGTGGTAGGCCTCTAACTCCATCTGGATATCCGTCCTGGGTACAACAATCTGCCACACCATTTCATGGGTTCTGGGGTTGACATACCTCCTGCACAGCTTTTCTCTGTAGATGAACAGCCGGCTTCTCTCATTCCACAGGTGTTTGGCTTGTGGAGGAGCATCCTTCTCCAGGTGAGAACCTTCTTGGGTTATCAGTCCTTTGATGAGGCTGACAACCGGGTCACTGTCCTGGGTCTCCTTCCAACTGTGATGAGGTAAAGGGTTTAGCATCTTACCATGACGTCTTCTGGAGGCGTGTTGCTCGTGAACCATTCCGCTTCTGTGGAAAGCAGGTAATTAGATTTCTTCTAGGTCATCCACTTCAACCTCGGTGTCCGACTGGTGGGGCATTCTTGACAGGGCATCAGCATTGGTGTTCTTGTGACCTGCCCGGTACTTGATTGTGAACTGGTAATTCGACAATCTGGCCACCCAACGGTGTTCCATGGCTCCCAACCTGGCTGCCTCCAGGTGTGTCAAGGGGTTATTGTCGGTAAAGGCTGTAAATTTAGTTGAGGCTAGGTAATGCTTGAATCTTTCTGTGATAGCCCAGTCCAAAGCCAGGAACTCCAGCTTGAAGAAACTGTAATTCTCCAGGTTCCTCTCAGTAGGGCGAAGCTTCCTACTGGCATAGGCAATTACCTTTTCTCTGCCGTTTTGCTTCTGGGACAACACAGATCCCAGTCCCTCGTTGCTGGCATCTGTGTATAACAGGAAAGGTTGGCTGTAGTCAGGGTAAGCCAGGATCTCCTCACCGGTTAGGGCTTCCTTCATCAATGCAAAGGACTCAGTCTGTTCTTTGCCCCACTGGAATGGGAGATCTTTACCTCTTTTGGACTGTCTTACTAGGAGATCTTGTAAAGGTGCTGCCTTTTTGGTATAGTCATTAATGAACCTCCTGTAGTACCCGACCAGTCCCAGAAATTGATGTACTTCTTTGATGTTCCTTGGTTCAGGCCACTTCTGGATGGCAGTGACCTTTTCCGGGTCTGGTGCTACTCCCTCTGAGCTGACCACGTGTCCCAGGTACTGAACCTTCTGTTTGAGCAGGTGGCACTTGGAAGGTTTTAGTTTCATCCCATAATGGGACAATACCTCAAATACCTCCGCCAGGTGCTTTAGATGGTCTTCATACGTCCTCGAGTACACGATACCGTCATCCAGGTATAGCAGCACTGTCTCAAAGTTCGGGTGTGCCAAGCAACACTCCATCAACCTCTGGAACATTCTGGGTGCATTGCAGAGTCCAAATGGCATGCTGTTGAACTCGCATAATCCCATCGGGGTGGTGAAGGCTGTCTTCTCCCGGTCTTCCTCAGCAACAGAGACTTGCCAGTACCCACTAGTAAGATCCAATGTGGAGAAGTAATTTGCAGATTTTAGGGCAGCCAGGGATTCCTCTATACGGGGCAAAGGGTATGCATCTTTATGTGTTATTCGATTAATTTGTCTGTAATCTACACACATCCTCATGCTACCGTCCTTCTTTCTGACCAGGACCAGGGGAGCTGCCCAGGGGCTACAGCTATCCCTTACTACCCTTGCCTTTTTCATGTCATGCAACATTTCTTTTGCTTTTTGGTAATGTGCTGGTGGTATGGGTCTGTAACGTTCCTTAATGGGTGGATGGTTACCTGTGGGTATGTGGTGTTGTACCCCTTTAACCCTTCCAAAATCAAGTGGGTGTTTACTAAACACCTGCTCATATTCCTGAACCACTCTGTAAACACCGTGTTTCTGATGGACAGGAGTGGCGTCAGTCCCAACATGGAGCTGTTGACACCATTCCTCCAGCTGAGCTTCGGAGTCATTGTCCTCCACTGTGTCCGGTGGGGTCAAGGATTCCACTGTGTGTATGGCATCATCAATCACAGTATACAGTCTGGCAACAGTGGCGTATCGTGGCAATTTAACTTCCTTCTCCCCACAATTTTGGAGACGTACGGGTACCCTTCCATTGCGTACATCAACTACCTCTCTAGCAGTTAGGAGTGTAGGTCTGTGCTCTGAGCTAATGGGCTCCACTACCACCTGGTAGTTCTGTCCCTTGAGACCTATTGCTGCCCTACACCAAATCAGCATTTCACTCATTGGGGGAATCACAATGGGTATCGGGTTTGTCACCCGTACATTACCAATCTCACCACCTGTTATCTTTACCTGTTGCTGGTACAGGAGGGCGCGAATTTCCTTTTGGAGCACCTTCCTCTGCCCTGGTTTGGCAGTGTCAGCAATCTGTTGGAGTGAAAACAACACTTCTCCCAAACAGTTACCAACAACATTTGTACCAAGTATCATTTATGGATTTGTATCACCAGGGTTAGATTCTATGACAATCAGTCCTTGGTCCTTTAGTTCCACTCTCCCCACCTTCACTGTCACGTCTTTAACCCCTACCAGGTTAAGAGGACGGCCATTGGAGGCATACACAGAGAGATTCGGGGCTTGCGGGTGGAGTTCATCTATGGACCAGTACCTTTTGTAGAGGACATCAGGAATGATGGTTACCTGCGAGCCGGTGTCCAGTAGTGCAGGTGTTGCTATACCGTCCAGCACGATGGACAGGAAAGGCCTTCCTCCTACAAACCGGTCGTACCAGCTTGATGGGCCTGGTTGATCTACTCCTGGGTGTCGGCCCTTGGCCCCAGGGTTTGCCCGTTTAAAGGACAGGTCCGTGCGATGTGGCCTGTCTTGTGGCAACGGTAGCAGATCAGTTCTCCTGGAGGGCGACGTTGGTCGTTGGTCCTCCCACGGGGTGGCGTTGTCCTCCTTCTTCTCCTCATCCAGGGGACATCCTCCGGACTGTAGGCGAGTAGGATCCTTCCCTCCGTCTCGGGCTCCGCCTGTAGCTGCAGGGCACTCAGGACAGTGGTCAGGGTTTTACTTAGCTGACGCACTTCAGAGCGCAGGCTGTCCAGCTCGCTAGGGGGCACTGTTTGCACTTTTGTCACAGCCGCTAATGAAGGGGCAGTGAGTGCTGTGGGCACTGGGGTGGCCCCACCCTGGTAACGCTGGATAGCAGTCTCTGATGTTTCCAGGGGCTGAAGGCCCTTAATAGCCATGTCCTTCAGGGTGTCAAAGGTGGCATTTGGATGATCTAAGGCCCACCACCGTACAGTTCTGCTCTCCTCCTGGGACCTCAACCCCCGTGTGAATTGTTCTGTCAGCATTTTGTTCTCATCATGTATGCTGGCTGGACTAACCTGTTTCAGGGCCCGCAGGGCCTCTTGTAGACGCCAGGCATAGTGCTGGATACTGTCCTTAGGTTTCTGGGTACAGTGGTAGAACCTCATCCGAAGATCTGTCTCAGTGTGGTTTTCAAAGACAGTTTGCAGTCTCTTAAATATAATGGATACTGATTCCTGGTCTGCGGCTGGCGAGGTTTCAACTTCCCGCTCTGCGGCACCAGTCAATTGTCCCAGCACAACAGCGGCTCTCGGTTTACCAGTCATTGAGTACATGTCTAACACACCGCATATTTTCCTTTTGAATCCAGGCAAGGTGTCTGGTTTGCTGTCATACTGGGGAAGCCATTTCACTTCGGGGATATGCGGCAGGGCCATGGGTATCAATGGAGTCAAGACCCCTGCTGGTGGGGCGGCCGCTCCGGCCTGAGTAGGGCCGGGCGCGAGTTGAACATCGGGAGCGTTAACTGGTGCTCCGGCTTCTTGCTGGTCGTCGGCCATGGTTGCGCCCCCCCTAGTAAACCGTAGCCTACCTTCTCTTTCTTTTTCGGGTAGGCCGCAGCTCCGCAGACGACGGTCTCCTTCCCGTACCTGACGCTTCCTGGTGCTGCGTCAGAGCGCGAGGCAGGGCATGAGCTTCGCGCGCTACCAACGGTCACGCCTCTCTGGTTGCCGCGGTTATGCCCCTCTTCTTCCAGCGCTGCGACGCAGTAATGGCGGCGATGTTTACCACAGTTTAAACACAGTTCAAATAAGGCACACAGTACCCGGTGGCAACGGGCACGAAATCCTGTTTATGACGCCAGGAAGAGTGTGACTCGCCCAGGGGGATATATATGGGGGAGACTCGGTACCCGGGCCTTTACCTTCTTTGTAGGATAAAAAACCAGGCAATGTGAACTGAGGTCTAAGATGGTAGACATGCAAGAAATAGGAGCATGTTCACACTAGCAAAAAAGAAACAAAACCTACAAAAGACAAAAGACAAAAATATATCTCATACCCTACCATCATTATATATAAATGTAAAGCAAAGTTGCATAATAAATATAGGGTACTTAGTGAACTATTTTTGATCAAAAAAAGTATACAAGCCGTCCCACCAGCGGCAAGGTGACCCTAAATTGGGACGGTACCTATACTGCCTATATTAAAAACCTTACTGTATATCAAAGTTGAAGTAATGCATATAAAAGGGTAGACAAATAGGACCGGGTCCCAACTCCAGACCACCCAGGCCCGTGGTAAGCTACATATATACCAGTCAGCTCAACAAAGGGGATGCCACACCCTTAAATTGCACAGAATGCAAACAAGACAAAAAACCAGGCAATGTGAACTGAGGTCTAAGATGGTAGACATGCAAGAAATAGGAGCATGTTCACACTAGCAAAAAAGAAACAAAACCTACAAAAGACAAAAGACAAAAATATATCTCATACCCTACCATCATTATATATAAATGTAAAGCAAAGTTGCATAATAAATATAGGGTACTTAGTGAACTATTTTTGATCAAAAAAAGTATACAAGCCGTCCCACCAGCGGCAAGGTGACCCTAAATTGGGACGGTACCTATACTGCCTATATTAAAAACCTTACTGTATATCAAAGTTGAAGTAATGCATATAAAAGGGTAGACAAATAGGACCAGGTCCCAACTCCAGACCACCCAGGCCCGTGGTAAGCTACATATATACCAGTCAGCTCAACAAAGGGGATGCCACACCCTTAAATTGCACAGAATGCAAACAAGACAAAAAAACAGGCAATGTGAACTGAGGTCTAAGATGGTAGACATGCAAGAAATAGGAGCATGTTCACACTAGCAAAAAAGAAACAAAACCTACAAAAGACAAAAGACAAAAATATATCTCATACCCTACCATCATTATATATAAATGTAAAGCAAAGTTGCATAATAAATATAGGGTACTTAGTGAACTATTTTTGATCAAAAAAAGTATACAAGCCGTCCCACCAGCGGCAAGGTGACCCTAAATTGGGACGGTACCTATACTGCCTATATTAAAAACCTTACTGTATATCAAAGTTGAAGTAATGCATATAAAAGGGTAGACAAATAGGACCGGGTCCCAACTCCAGACCACCCAGGCCCGTGGTAAGCTACATATATACCAGTCAGCTCAACAAAGGGGATGCCACACCCTTAAATTGCACAGAATGCAAACAAGACAAAAAACCAGGCAATGTGAACTGAGGTCTAAGATGGTAGACATGCAAGAAATAGGAGCATGTTCACACTAGCAAAAAAGAAACAAAACCTACAAAAGACAAAAGACAAAAATATATCTCATACCCTACCATCATTATATATAAATGTAAAGCAAAGTTGCATAATAAATATAGGGTACTTAGTGAACTATTTTTGATCAAAAAAAGTATACAAGCCGTCCCACCAGCGGCAAGGTGACCCTAAATTGGGACGGTACCTATACTGCCTATATTAAAAACCTTACTGTATATCAAAGTTGAAGTAATGCATATAAAAGGGTAGACAAATAGGACCGGGTCCCAACTCCAGACCACCCAGGCCCGTGGTAAGCTACATATATACCAGTCAGCTCAACAAAGGGGATGCCACACCCTTAAATTGCACAGAATGCAAACAAGACAAAAAACCAGGCAATGTGAACTGAGGTCTAAGATGGTAGACATGCAAGAAATAGGAGCATGTTCACACTAGCAAAAAAGAAACAAAACCTACAAAAGACAAAAGACAAAAATATATCTCATACCCTACCATCATTATATATAAATGTAAAGCAAAGTTGCATAATAAATATAGGGTACTTAGTGAACTATTTTTGATCAAAAAAAGTATACAAGCCGTCCCACCAGCGGCAAGGTGACCCTAAATTGGGACGGTACCTATACTGCCTATATTAAAAACCTTACTGTATATCAAAGTTGAAGTAATGCATATAAAAGGGTAGACAAATAGGACCAGGTCCCAACTCCAGACCACCCAGGCCCGTGGTAAGCTACATATATACCAGTCAGCTCAACAAAGGGGATGCCACACCCTTAAATTGCACAGAATGCAAACAAGACAAAAAACCAGGCAATGTGAACTGAGGTCTAAGATGGTAGACATGCAAGAAATAGGAGCATGTTCACACTAGCAAAAAAGAAACAAAACCTACAAAAGACAAAAATATATCTCATACCCTACCATCATTATATATAAATGTAAAGCAAAGTTGCATAATAAATATAGGGTACTTAGTGAACTATTTTTGATCAAAAAAAAGTATACAAGCCGTCCCACCAGCGGCAAGGTGACCCTAAATTGGGACGGTACCTATACTGCCTATGTTAAAAACCTTACTGTATATCAAAGTTGAGACCTCAGACCTCAGTTCACATTGCCTGGTTTTTTGTCTTGTTTGCATTCTGTGCAATTTAAGGGTGTGGCATCCCCTTTATTGAGCTGACTGGTATATATGTAGCTTACCACGGGCCTGGGTGGTCTGGAGTTGGGACCCGGTCCTATTTGTCTACCCTTTTATATGCATTACTTCAACTTTGATATACAGTAAGGTTTTTAATATAGGCAGTATAGGTACCGTCCCAATTTAGGGTCACCTTGCCGCTGGTGGGACGGCTTGTATACTTTTTTTGATCAAAAATAGTTCACTAAGTACCCTATATTTATTATGCAACTTTGCTTTACATTTATATATAATGATGGTAGGGTATGAGATATATTTTTGTCTTTTGTCTTTTGTAGGTTTTGTTTCTTTTTTGCTAGTGTGAACATGCTCCTATTTCTTGCATGTCTACCATCTTAGACCTCAGTTCACATTGCCTGGTTTTTTGTCTTGTTTGCATTCTGTGCAATTTAAGGGTGTGGCATCCCCTTTGTTGAGCTGACTGGTATATATGTAGCTTACCACGGGCCTGGGTGGTCTGGAGTTGGGACCCGGTCCTATTTGTCTACCCTTTTATATGCATTACTTCAACTTTGATATACAGTAAGGTTTTTAATATAGGCAGTATAGGTACCGTCCCAATTTAGGGTCACCTTGCCGCTGGTGGGACGGCTTGTATACTTTTTTTGATCAAAAATAGTTCACTAAGTACCCTATATTTATTATGCAACTTTGCTTTACATTTATATATAATGATGGTAGGGTATGAGATATATTTTTGTCTTTTGTCTTCTTTGTAGGATGTCACAGCAGTCAGCTCCCGGGCCCGTCCTCTGGGTCACTCTTTAAAAGTGGTTTTGTTAACAGTTTGTCTCGTGACGACACCTGTGGTTCCCGGTAATGGTTACCGGCGCTGCTGCAGACCTCCGGGGGGTGATGGGATGACAGCTGTGATGTTTTTGCTCCCCACAGGCGGAGCGGGCCCCCGGGGCAGGGTTGATGGAAGGGATGCAGGTGAGAGATGGCCCAGTCAGGTCAGGGGGAATGACGGACACGCACACAGGGGAATTGCTTCAGTACCTTTACTGGTGTAATGGCAGGTATGGTCCAGGGTACTTACTAGGAAGGGTGCACTTCAGGACTCTCCCCAGTGAGCGGGTGTAAGGCCTCCTGATCCGTGTTTTCCTCTCTCTAAGCTTCTAGCCAGCCTGGAACTTGGCCTAGCTTCTATGTTGTGTTGCTTTCTCACCTGACCGCTTGGTAGTAGGACTTTTCCTTGGCAACCACTATCCCTGGACGCCGGGGCCTTCGTGGTTCCTAGTCCTGTTATTGCTGGTAGCTTCAGGATGACCAGGGGTCTGGAAGCCTCCTGGTATGCTGGTTGTCCCTACTGGGTGTAGAGAACCCTGTAGGCGCGGACCCATTGTCCGGATTGTGTCTTGGGGTGAGCCTCAGATGCTCCTCTACCCCCCTCAACTCCTCTCTCCTCTCTCCTTGCCTTGGCCACACTCGGGGCCCTCAGTACAGCAGCGGACGTGCTGCTCTCAGACTGCTCTCTGACTGAACAAACTCTCTGACTGACTGAACTGCCTGACTCCACCCTCCATATATA
Organism: Phyllobates terribilis; assembly: GCF_046119375.1. NCBI lineage: Eukaryota > Metazoa > Chordata > Amphibia > Anura > Dendrobatidae > Phyllobates > Phyllobates terribilis. Next base: position 62,420,851 of record NW_027362763.1, on the reverse strand, counting down.
TATCCCTAACAGGGCTCCCTCTGGTGGTCTGAGGTGGAAGGGTGGAGGTGTCTGTTTGTAGTGAGGTCCTCTTGTGGAGAAGTCCGTCCATGCACCCTTTTGGGTCCTGTGGTACCTGTACTAGCAGGGTGCCACATTTGCAGCTTTTGTGTTTATCTGCAAGACTCAGTTGTTTTCTTTGGGTTTAAAAGACCATTATGGTTTAAAGTTTTGGGCTTTTCTTGAGAATCTCTTGTGTGTATAAAGACCCTTCATTTTGAGAAGTAGCTCATTTGGTGTTTCATTGGATTTCCTTGCTCTTTTATATTTTTATATAGGAATCTGCATAGTAAAATCAAGCATATAGCAATAGAGAAAGTCGCTGGTTTGCACCAATGTAATTATTTTATATAGAAGAGTTATGGTGTTCCTTCTGTGTATGGAGAAAATAGTATGTCATATTGACATATAACACCATGTAGCCTTTAATGTTTTATTATATTCTGTTGAACATATCATATTTTAATTGTCCCAGTCATTACTCGTGACTGTTCAGAATAAGCAGTAGTGTGTACATGAGGTATAACACTTTTTCTTCAAATTATATAACTTGTAACCTGAATTTTTCCGTTTTCTCCTCTGCAGGTTCTATCTCAAATTTTCAGTTGTCTCCGAGCTGCTGAGTAGAGCGTAGCTGATATGATGTCTCCGACAGACAAAACACAGAGCGAAATAAGGGATTCCTACTCTCCTTTCTTTATGTAGTACATGTTCTGAAGTAGCAGCAACACGGAGGACATTATACAGAAGTGCCGAGCAGTGTAGCTGTGAAGTCAGCTCTGGGGTGAGATAAACACTGGCTAGAAAACTGCAGTCCCATCTCCCATGTGTTTAACTTGGTCTCAAGATGAGGTAGGATAATGGGTAATGGTTTTAACAGATCATTGCTTCAGTGTCCTAGACTAGCTTTGGTTTTGTTATTTCTTAATGTTGTCAAGACTATTTTGAACAATGCTTTGCGAATACAGTGATGTGTGAATCCACAGAAAACACTCACATCTTGTCTATGAAGTCAGGAAAGTTTGTTTCCTTTTGCGGAGAGTCGACACTGATGGTTTTCATTAACATTTTATTTTTACTCCATTTGTGCCTTGTCTTAATAATATCCAATTTGGCTCATTAACAGAGGAATAGTCAATGTACATTAACGCACGAGCCTCCAAATAGTCAGATACAAACACAATATTATAGGGTTAATGAGAGTTGCTATGAGGCATGTTTCAGTGTTAATGATCCTATGATAGTCCTTTCCATTGTGACAAAGTCACTGGCAAAGTACTGGAGGGGAGATATGTTTCATTGAGGTTATTAGCTTCAATGATGTGAAACCTGGAAGTCGTCTCCTGCCTGTTATGTGCTGAGAGGGTTAATCAGCCATTTTAAAAGGGCTTGTTTTTTTTGTGAATGGCCATAGTACGGGTGGGAGTACATTCATCATATCTCCACCCCAGAGTGTGGTGTGGGCTATAAATAGCCAGCCTTTTGTCTCAGGTGGTGTTCAGTATCTGGAGAGGCTTTCTCCAGAGAGGAGCTTGCATTTGTGGTGCTAAAACTGGACCGTGTATGATTAACCCTGTGTGGCTGGATCCCTGCTGATATACGGACTGTGCTGTATCTTTTCATTTTGCTTTGCCATTATGCCGAATGGGCTGTGTTTACTTTATGAACTCTAAAATTGATTTATGACATCTTTAATAAACCAAGACGAAACTTAAAGAAACAGTGTTCAGTGTTTACCTCTGTGTACAGCCAAGCAAGCCGCTCTACCACACCATATATATTTATGATCCTCAACTAGGGGATATAATGATGATAGATCCGTCAACAGCAGTTTGGTGATTGCATGTAGAAACAGGATATTTTCTACTGAGGAAACCTGAACATGGAAGTGTATAAAAGTTATTTCACTGCACATCAGCAACATCTTTTCATCCTAGCCAACACGCCAGAGATGCTGAACAGCCGAGGTGCACATTGCAACCTCGATCAGACAATGCATTAGGGGACGCTCTAGTTTCAGTAGCTTCACATTGCCAGTAATAGTTGCTGTTACCCTGACCTCAGCTAATTACCTTGACTTCTTGCAGCTTCACTTCTACCTGAGTTTGACCAGGACTTTTCAGACTGTTAATGTCCATGTCTTCCTGCCATGCTAGGTTTTCTGACTATATCTGTTGACTTTCCTCTAATACATGCATCCAAATAAGTGGTACCGACATGATGGTGAAATGTGGGTATGACGGGGTGTGTGACATTGCTTGCAGGGACAGCAGACCTTTATTGCGTCACTTGGTGTCCTTGTAACTGATCTCTAATTTACATTCCTTTGTTTGTAGGTTCACCAAAGTCCAATTCCTGTATACTGAGGTATTGGTTCCATTTGTTGCTGGGCTGCTGTGCTCCATTCCTTCTGCTTTTATTCCACTGCTGTCACCAGTTTGCCACCGGTCTGTGATGGGGTGTGTTACAGAATATGCAGTGACAGCAAACCGGTGAACAAACAACCTTTATTGCATCACTTGGAGAACATACCAGATATAATTCCCCAGAGACTGTAACATCGCAACAGGAACCAATCCGTGGGCGCCACCTGGTTATCCGACGCCAAGGAAATATAACATATAATTGGTTCTTAGAATAGCTTCTCACATCCAGCACAGTGGGCAAGACATCACAATACCATGTGGCTGATGATCCCCAGTCTCTAATAGTCCAAGTAGTGACACCAGGATCTGCCTCAGGAGCATACCTTAGCCCTTCCGAGACACAGCATCAACAACAACCCCTAAACATGTGTATTTCCTTTTCTACTTTCTTCTTGGGATCAGGACCTGTTTGGGTAGAGGTACTTGTGGCGCCCCTGCGGGATCAGTCGCCACAGAGGTACTGCATCTCACCCAGAGATGTGGTATATCACTCTCAGGTAAGGATAGAGTGCTGCCTGGGACCCTAACACCTGCATCCAACACTACACTACTGCAGACCAGCAGGAAGGGCAATATGCGTCGCTTCCCTGCTGAGCCCGGTCCCTGGTTGGAGTGGGGGGGGCCAAAGTAGGGGGAACCATGTAGTGGGTGTGGGTGGAGGAAGTAAATCAGGGGAGCATTGGAAGAAGTGATATAAAAAGAGGGTGGAACATTCTAGAGTGAGTTCAGTCAGATCAGTCTGAGAGGAGGAGTAGAGGGAGCAGGAGCTCTGTAGGAGCTCTGCTCTGGAGGAGGGCCTAGCCAGAGAGGCCCAAGACTGGAGAGAGAGAGAGAGGAGCAGGAGAAAGGCTCCAGGAACGTGGAAGGGACCCCAGGGGTACGGGAAGCGCTGGAGGCCACCCGTATGCCCGAATCTACCAAGAGGTGGAGGGGTCAGGTCACTCAGAGGGGACTGGTTCCTAAACTAGCGGAGTTCTTTAAGCCTCAACTAGGAAACCGGAGGCTGCAGTATTTCAGGTACTGCAGCCACTAGCCACATGTGTCTCACCAAGAATTTGGCCATAGAGGACCCAGGGGACAGAGAAGACGTCGCCCGGCAAGGTTCGCGGTCACTGGATTGGGACACTAGGTGTGAGGTGCAGGGAGACGACCAGAGGGAATACACAGAAGGGGGTCCCGTTACGTACTCCGGAGAGACCTGGGAGTTTACTGAACCCCTCCCTGAGTGAGCACAGAACGCCGTGGGAAGTTACTCTAGTACTGGTAACTGGAAGTCTAAGAAAACCGTGAGTAAACTCTGAGGACTGCACCTTACTGTCTCTGTGATCATTATCTGCACCATCCTCTGCACTACACCATAACAGCAAAATCTACACTGCCCTGGAGCTAAGCTGTACCTGTGGAGAGCTAAACCAACTCTGCTGCATTCACAACAGCTCCAGAGGACCTGCTCTGCAGCGGCGGCTCCCTTTAGCCGCATACCACAGGTGGCGTCACGAACTGTATATAAAAACTATAAATCCCTTGTAAATAATTCCCCTTTGATTGACCGCCCTGGGTCACGGACCGGGTCCTGCCACTGTGACATCTCCCCTAGCAATGACTGGCCCGGCTACCGAGTACCCCACGGCCCAGGGGGTGCGTCATACTCACACCCAAACCCCTTAACCATCAGGTACATTCAATTCAAAGAGTGAAAGAAGTTCATTGAAGTTCAGTGAACTGGCCAGTCTGCAAAGTTGTGTATCAGTGAGGCCCCCTGCAGAGGGGAACAAAGACACACATGCCTCCATCAGATGCAGGACAGGGAAAGCTAATAGAGGCCTCATTATCATCCATGGATGACTACTGGGGGGTGACACACTGTTACAGTGTGATCCAAAAAGCTCTCTTTCTGATTATCTCAGAAGCAGATGTGGTACATCATGCCTGTTTCCTCACCATTCTCTTTTTATTGTTCACCACTAGTGTTGAGCGATACCTTCCGATATCAGGAAATATCGTATCGGATTGGATCGGACCGATACTCAAAAAGTATCGGATATCGCCGATTCCGATACCGGAAACCAATGCAAGTCAATGGGACACTAATATCGGAATGAAAATAAACCCTTTCTTTCCTTGTAGGTTAATTCTACATGAAGTAAAACAACTAAGAATAATGTAGAATGTATTACGCGAAAAGCCGGCAATTCATCAGCGGCATACACCGGTACCCGACAATTTAAAAAAGAAAGAATAGAGCTTCACACATAGATTAGATAGATAGAAACATGTCAGTCACATATATATGAAGTACAGTGACAGTGTTGGTTACTGTACTTGTCATTTAGTGTAAAGGATTTATATAAAAAAATAATAGTGTTTTCATGCACCGTCTCTTTAAGAAAGCCAGCCGGCAATTCAGCTTCCGTACCCGACAATTTAGAATAGAAGGAATAGAGAATCACACATAGATTAGATAGATAGAAACATGTCAGTCACATATATATGAAGTACAGTGATAGTGTTGATTACTGTACTTGTCATTTAGTGTTAAAATAAAGGATTTATTTTAAAAAAAATTGGCGTGGGGTTCCCCTTAATTTTAGTCTCTAGCGGAGGTTAAGCAGATGGCTGGGGCAGATGTTTGAAGCCTGGGAAGGGGGTAATACCCACGGAGCTTCCCAGGCTACTAATATCAGCCCCCAGCTGAATACCTAGCCTTTACTAGCTATTAAAATGGGGGACCCCCCCAAAAAATGACGTGGGGTCCCCCCTATTTTAATAGCTAGCAAAGGCTAGGCAGACAGCTGGGGGCTGATATTAATAGCCCAGGAAGGGTGCCATGAATATTGGCCCCCTCCAGGCTAGAAACACCAGCCGTCAGCCGCCCCAGAAATGGCGCATCCATAGGATGCGCCAATTCTGGCACTTAGCCTCGCTCTTCCCACTGCCCTGTAGCGGTGGCAGTGGGGTAATAGGGCTGGGGTTGATGTCAGCTTATAATGCCAGCTGACATCAAGCCCAGGTTAGTAATGGAGAGGCGTCTATAAGACACCCCCATTACTAACCCCATAGTGAAAGTTAAAAAAAACCACAAACACCCAGAATAAAGTCCTTTAATTGAAATAAACACACAATTCTTTATTGTTCTAAATTAAACCATACTTACAGTCACACCCATTCCAGCTGAAGCCAACGATCTCCTGCAATAAAAGTAAAATAATAAAGCAACATCATCCTTACCTTTCCATGGTTCCCACGACGGCTCCAGCTCTGCTACATCGAGATGACAGGCTGGACCGCAGCAGAACGCTGTCATCCAGCCTGTCATCCCGCAGACACTGAGAAGCGCATGCTTGTGACGGCATCCAGATGAGCCGACAATGAACTCGGCTCACCTCATGCACGTCACTGACAGCGTGGGAGAATTCTCACGCTGAAGCGCTGAGTGCAGGAGAATTTTCCCACGCTGTCAGTGACGTGCATGAGGTGAGCCGAGTTCATTGGACATGACCTCACCTCATGCACGTCACTGACAGCGTGGGAAAATTCTCCTGCACTCAGCGCTTCAGCGTGAGAATTTCCCCACGCTGTCAGTGACGTGCATGAGGTGAGCTCATGTCCAATGAACTCAGCTCACTTCATGTACGTCACTGACAGCGTGGGAGAATTCTCACGCTGAAGCGCTGAGTGCAGGAGAATTTTCCCACGCTGTCAGTGACGTGCATGAGGTGAGCTGAGTTCATTGGACATGAACTCGGCTCATCTTTATGCCGTCACAGAGAGACACTGAGGAGCACAAGTATGCCTGCGCTTCTCAGTGTCTGCGGGATGACAGGCTAGATGGCAGCGTTCTGCTGCGGTCCAGCCTGTCATCTCGATGTAGCAGAGCTGAAGCTGTCGTGGGATCCATGGGAAGGTAAGGATGAGGTTGGTTTATTATTTTTCTTTTATTGCAGGAGATCGTTGGCTTCAGCTGGAATGGGCGTGATGGTAAGTATAGTTTAATTTAGAACAATAAAGAATTGTGTGTTTATTTCAATTAAAGGACTTTATTCTGGATGTTGTGTTTTTTTTAAATACTTTACTAGAAATTCATGGTGGTCATGTCTAATATTGGCGTGACCCCATGAATTTCGGGCTTAGAGCCAGCTGATAATGCCAAGCTGGCCTTAACCCCTTTATTACCCAGTGAGCCACCGCACCAGGGCCCTGGATGAGTTGGGTACAGCGCCAGAAGATGGCGCTTCTATGAACGTGCCATTTTCCGGGGCGGCTGCGGACTGCAATTTGCAGCGGGTGGGGCCCAGAAAGCTTGGGCCTCCCTGCGCTGCAGATTCCAGCCCCCAGCTGCCTAGTTGTACCTGGCTGGACACAAAAATAGGGCGAAGCCCCACGTATTTTTTTTTTTAATTATTTCATGAAATTCATGAAATAATTAAGAAAAAAAGGCCTTCCCTATATTGTTGTGTCCGGCCAGGTACAAATAGGCAGCTCGTGGTTGGGGGCAGCCCGTTCCTGCCTGCTGTACCTGGCTGGACCCAAATATAGTGCGAAGCGCCACGTCAATTTTTTTTAAATTATTTCATGAAATAATTTTTTAAAAAAAGGGCTTCCCTATATTGTTGTGTCCGGCCAGGTACAAATAGGCAGCTGGTGGTTGGGGGCAGCCCGTTCCTGCCTGCTGTACCTGGCTGGACACACATATAGGACGCAGCCCCACATCAATTTTTTTTTAATTATTTCATGAATTTCCTGAAATAATTAAAAAAAAATTGACGTGGGGCTTCGCACTATATTTGTGTCCAGCCAGGTACAGCAGGCAGGAACGGGCTGCCCCCAACCACCAGCTGCCTATTTGTACCTGGCCGGACACAACAATATAGGGAAGTCCTTTTTTCTTTATTATTTCATGAATTTCATGAAATAATTAAAAAAAAAAATACGTGGAGCTTCGCCCTATTTTTGTGTCCAGCCAGGTACAACTAGGCAGCTGGGGGCTGGAATCTGCAGCGCAGGGAGACCCAAGCTTTCTGGGCCCCACCCGCTGCAAAATGCAGTCCGCAGCCACCCCAGAAAATGGCGCGTTCATAGAAGCTGGATGCTGTACCTGGCTGGCATACAAAAATATAGCAACGCCCACGTCAAAATTTTTGGGAAAAATTAATTAAAAAATAAATAATAATTTAGGGACTGCATCTTTATTAACTCCTCAAATGTCATTTAGTGTTAAAATAAAGGATTTATTTAAAAAAAAAATTGGCGTGGGATCCCCCATAATTTTAGTCTCTAGCGGAGGTTAAGCAGACTGCTGGGGAAGATGTTTGAAGCCTGGGAAGGGGGTAATACCCACGGAGCTTCCCAGACTACTAATATCAGCCCCCAGCTGAATACCTAGCCTTTACTAGCTATTAAAATGGGGAACCCTCCCCAAAAAATGACGTGGGGTCCCCCCTATTTTAATAGCTAGCAAAGGCTAGGCAGACAGCTGGGGGCTGATATTGATAGCCCAGGAAGGGTGCCATGAATATTGGCCCCCTCCCAGGCTAGAAACACCAGCCGTCAGCCGCCCCAGAAATGGCGCATCCATAGGATGCGCCAATTCTGGCACTTAGCCTCGCTCTTCCACGCTGCCCTGGTGCGGTGGCAGGGGGTAATAGGGTTGGGGTTCATGTCAGCGCCAGCTGCCATGAAGCCCAGGTTAGTAATGATGGGCGTCTATAAGACACCCCCATTACTAACCTACAAAGTGTTAAAAAGAAAAAACACACACTACACCGAGAAAAAAATAATTTATTTGAAATAAAACACACAATTTTATTAAATTCTTAGTTTACTAAAAAAAAATAGTTACCTGTCCACGTTCCTGCGCTGATCTCCCATGCACAGCTGTCACATCTGGAGATGGTGACAGCTGTCATTGCTGCTGTAAGCTCACACTGCCGGGAACACGTCCGCTCCCGGCAGCGGGAGCCACTGACTGAGGTCACCGGAGTGCATTCAGGCAGCGCAGCTCCGGAGACCTCCTTTACGGCACTGCTGTACCGTGGGAATTTCTCACGATACAGCAGGGCCGTAAAGGAGTTGACCGGAGCAGCGCTGCCTGAACTTCGGTGAACCCGCTTATGCAATGACGGGGCTGCTTTACGGCCCCGTCATTCTAGCGGCGGCAGCGGTTCAGAGCGGTCACATTCTATGTGGCTGCTCTAAACTGGAGATCTTCTTGGGACACTCGTGGACTACTACGGAGGGGTAAGGATAAGGTTGTGGTTTATTATTTTATATTTTATTACAGGAGATCGATGGCTTCGGGGAATTAGGTGTCTAGGTGAGTATAGGTGTAGTTTTTTATTTTTTACTTTATTTTAGGTGGCGATCGGCAGGGACAGGTAATGTATGAACTAATTTATTTTAGGCAACCACTGGCCACCAATGACATGTATTTAACATTTATTGGGGACACAGTAGGGCAATTTAAATAGCAGGATCAGGCTGATGGGAACTACTGCTCCCATCGAGCTGATCCTGCTGGCACGAGTGGATGGGGGACAGACATAGGCCGATGGGAGTAGTAGTGTCACATCGGCCTATGTCTGCCTGCACGCACACACCCCCAGACATCGCACAGACACCGCACAGACACCGCACACACCCGCAGACATCGCACAGACACCGCGCACACTCGCACACATCGCACAGACACCCACACACACCAATCATGACGGGTCTGGGAGGTGAGACTGACCTGTGCGACCGTGGGAAAGTTCATGTGAGTTCATGCAATGCAGTCAAGCATGAACTCACATGAACCCTCTGAGGGCACCGCGGCGACTTCAAATGAACAGCTGATCGGCATCACCTGATACCGCAGCTGTTCATTTGAAATAACCGGTGGGAAAGCGCAGCACAGAACGGGAAAGCCGGCGGTGAAGTCTTTTCACTGCCGGCTTCCCCGCCCGGGTCCTTCGCTCCCCGCTCCTTGGTGCTGCGCTCCCCGCCCGGTCCTAACTTACGATCAGGATGGGAGGTGGCGAGGGGAGCGGAGGATCGGGGTGGGAGGCTGCGGGGAAGCAGTATGGGGTTGTGTGATTGTTTAAAAGCCGGCGGCTTTTTACCGCGCGCCGGCTTTTAAACAATCAGGAGAATTCTCTCACGCTGGGATGGCATTCTGATGACAGGCTGGATCTCAGCTGAGCGCTGCCATCCAGCTTGTCATCCTTCAGAGAAACGGCAGAGCGCAGGCATTATGGGAACTTCCGATTCCGGTATTCGATATTGTAAAAGTATCGGAATTAAGTATCGGAATTCCGATACCGCGAATATCGGCCGATACCCGATATTTCAGTATCGGAATGCTCAACACTATTCACCACCTTTATGACAAGTCTCTTCTTTGCGTTATTGTCATTTACCCTTTATCCAAACATTTTGAAGACTTCATATTGTCCCAACTAACCAAAATATGGGATTCTATAAGGATGGACCCCATGATCTAGCCACCTTGTACTTGGACCGCATTGGCACCTCCTACACAGCAAGCTCAAGGGCTATTCCCAAGTTTGCAAGTTATCACCTATTCACAGGATAGGATAGGAGTATAACTTGTTGATTGCTGAAAGTCTGACTGCTTGGTCCACCACCGATCTCGAGAGAGATTGTCCTGGCTTTCTACTGCAGTCTGATGAACAATAAATAGAGCACTAGTCCACTTGGGTGGCCGATGTTCCAATCCAAGGGGCATTTCAGAGTGCAGTTCATTGGATCATTAGCGGTCCTAACAATGCGATCCCTAATGATCATCCAGTTATCACTTACCGTTTTGTACCGGCTCTCTTATCTAACTCGTAGTTGGAGTCCTAAACTGGAATCCACTCTTTATAATACTGTATTTATAATTGGGATTCTATGCCTATCAACCCCCTTTAAGTTTTAAAGGATGAATTGATCAAGTCAAAGCCATTATTTTTCTTTGATGGAAAACAATTGTGTGTGGCCTTCAATGTAATAGGCACTGTGCATTTACAACAGTCACCCCAAGTGATAGCCATTGATCCCGGCAAAACGAATATTACTTTTTTATATCCACAATATGGAATGGGGTTTTCCAAAATGGAAACTATCTTTAACCCTAGAAAGGGTCCGTCTTTGGTCTGGTTGTATTACCAGAATAGTCAAGGGTTAAGACCGTACGGTAAACATAGACATTAGTATTTTGGATAATCAATGTTGTATTTCCCATATTCTATAACTTTTGCTTTGAGGTTAAGGGTTTGGTGTCTTAAAAAAATAATATGACTGTAAAAATATGGAAATTACAACAGTGTAAGCACGTGTTGAGCATATAACTTAGACCAAACGAAATACAATCTTGTAGGTTTGTGTGAAATGGAAAATAGAGAAGAAATGGACCATATGGCTTTTGTCATGGAGCCCCTCGTCTCTTCCTGTCTGAGTGGGCACTTGAGTATTTCTTTCCAGTTTCTTGCAAACTTGAGCGGTATGTGGTCATCCTCGAGAAGACTATTCTGGTCTGCTAGACTAGATTATGGTAATGCTTTCTACGGAGAGACACTTTTCAAAGCCCATGTTAAAGCTGCCGGCTTGCGCAACTCATACTGTGAATGAGAATTAGCTGGAATGGGCCAGCCAGAGCGACGCTGCAGGGTTTATATTGGCTGCCAGTAAATTGATGGATTGAGATCAAGGTCTTGTCAACTGCATGTACGGAGGAATCTCATCAACATGTAAATAACTCCTAAAATAACAGTTTTTGTATTGCGGAGATACAATCTTAATTCTTCTGTTCTGCAGTTTCCAGATCTTATTTTAGTTATTTTTGACTTTGAATAGTTTTTTTAAGAGAAAAAAAAAAAACAACATAAAAAATCCAACAGTTCACGTCATCTCACTGGTGAATATTAGTTACATATGTAGAAAGAGGTAAAAAAAGAAAAGTATCAAGAAAATATAATTTTGACTTGTCAGAATTGTGTATTTAATGAAATTATTTTAGCTGTTGACTGTATTTTCATGGTAACAGGCTTGAACATGGCCATAGGCTTGAGAAGAAAGTTCTGCTAAACTGTAGAGTCATAACTGGGCAGTCTTTCACCCATGGCTGAGGTTGAGAAACTTGCCTTATGGACATCCAAGGGCACACATCCCTGTCAAGTTCCCGATAGCTATGGTACTGGTAGACCGAAAATCAAATTACTGGGTATGAGTTAGGAAAAAGGGTGTGTAAGGGGTCAGCTCTGTGGAAGGCATTGGTTCACATAGGGATGCAGTCCATAGGTCCATAGGTTCAAACAAACTGGTGGTTTATTAAATGTCCATAAACCAGGCAGGAAACAAAGATATCACAGACGCTTTCAGGTTCCAAAAAGGTATAACAGAACAAAACACAAAGTAACAAGTCCATGTGCAGCATGACCTCAGCCATTTAATTGCAGATGCTTTTCTCTGCCTTCAGCAAGGTCTGAGCAGCCCATGTAAGCCTGCTAAACTTGCACAACAAACAGACAGACTGAGACAGACTGAGACAGGCACAGCTGTCTTAAATCGAGTTTTCCAAGACCTGGACTAGTGAGCAGCTGATCCCCCAGCTCTTTCAGCTGCTCGCAAAACCCTTTAATCCGGGCCCATTAACTACCTCTCAGCACTATGTTTGCTGGAGCCTGCTTCTCCGGGTCCTACATCACCGAAGCTTGGCACCTCGGGGACACATATCTCCCGTCCACAACCTGTCCAGCTGCAACCTTACATACCCTCCTCCTCTGCCCAAAGCCGGGGGGCTTGGCACCTACTGCCACCATACAATAGACCCTTGATAAGGCATCAGCATTCCCATGTTGTTTCCCAGGCCTATGCTCCACCTGGAACCTAAAATCTTGCAGGGCTAGGAACCACCTAGTTACTCGGGCATTGTTCCCCTTCTCTCGCATCCACCTCAGTGGGGCATGGTCCAACACTAACCTGAACCTTCTACCTAACAGTTAATACCTCAGAGTGTCCAACACCCACTTGATGGCCAAACTTTCTTTTTCCACTATGGAGTAGTTCGTCTCAAATGTGGACAGCTTCCGATTGAGGTATATTGCAGGGTGTTCTTCTCCATTAATCTCCTGGGACAAGACTGCTCCCAGCCCAACATCTGATGCATCCGTCTGGACCACAAACTCTTTGGAGAAATTGGGTGCCACCAAGACTGGCTGTTTACAGAGGGACAGTTTTAATTCCTGGAAGGCTGCTTCAGCTTCCGGGGACCACTTAGCCATAGCCGACTTCGTCCTTTTCAGAAGATCCATCAGTGGGGCTGCTATCAGGGCAAAGTTAGGGACAAATCTTCGATAGCAGCCCACGATGCCTAGAAACGCCCTGACCTGCTTCTTCGAGAGGGGCTGTGGCCAGTTCAGGATCGCCTCAACCTTATTTATTTGTGGTTTTATTTCCCCTCTACCCACCATGTAGACCAGATACTTGGCTTCCACCATCCCCATAGCACATTTCTTCGGGCTGATGGTAAAGCCTGCCTTCCTTAGGGCGTCAAGTATGGCTTGAACTTTGCCAAGATGACTTTCCCAGTCCTGGCTGAATATGACGGTGTCATCTAGGTAGGCCGCTGCATACTTTTTATGGGGTGCTAAGATCCGGTCCATGGCTCTCTGGAAAGTGGCCAGAGCTCCCTGCAACCCAAACGGCATGGTGACGTACTGATAACATCCGTCTGGCGTTGAGAAGGCCATCTTCTCCTTGGCCTCTTTAGACAGAGGAATTTGCCAGTATCCTTTGGTGAGGTCCAGAGTGGTGATGTACCGAGTGGGTCCTAGCCTTTCAATAGGCTCATCTACCCTAGGCAATGGGTAGGCGTCAAACTTCGATACCTCGTTCAGCTTCCTATAGTCGTTGCAAAATCGCCATTCTCCATCTGGTTTCAGCGCTAAGACTATGGGACTGGACCATCCACTCTTGGACTCTTCAATGACTCCCAGGCTAAGCATCCGCTTCACCTCTTTCGAGATCACCTCTCGGAGGGCTTCGGGAATCTGATATGGCTTCAAGTTTACCCGGACACGAGGCTCCGAAAGAACCTCATGCTCTATGACCTGAGTACAGCCGGGTAGCACTGAGAATAGCTCTCTATTCTGGTGTAGCAACTCTTTGCACTGTTGCTTTTGGGCACGCGACAGCGACTCTGCCACCTTGACCTCTTTCACATCGGCGTCAGCCTCAGCCACCAGACAAGGAGCTTCCACGGGTTCTCTGTCCTGCCACGATTTAATCAGGTTAACATGGTAAATTTGGTAGGGCTTCCTCTGGTGGATTTTATAGTTGACTTCCCCAACTTTCTCTACCAACTCATAAGGGCCATGCCACTTGGCCATGAACTTGTTCTCCACTGTGGGCACTAGCACAAGTACTCGATCTCCTGGGTTGAACTGTCCCAACTTGGCTGACCTATTATACACCTGGGACTGTGCCTCTTGTGCCTTGAGGAGGTGCTCCTTCACAATGGGCATCTTGTTGGCAATCCTCTCTTGCATCTGGGCAACATGCTCCACCACGTTCCTATAGGGAGTGGTCTCAGCTTCCCAGGACTCTTTTGCCACATCCAGGAGTCCTCGAAGGTGTCGGCCATAAAGTAGTTCAAATGGGAAGAAGCCTGTGGAAGCTTGGGGAACTTCCCTGATGGAGAACAACAGATAGGGAAGCAGACAGTCCCAGTCTTGGCCATCCTTCTCCACTGCTTTACTCAACGTTGCCTTCGAGGTTTTGTTAAACCTCTCCATCAGTCCTTCCCTCTGGGGATGGTACACTGAGGTTCTCAGTTGTGCAATCTACAGTGTCTTGCACAATTCCCTCATGATCTTCGACATAAATGGAGTCCCTTGGTTGCTTAGAATTTCCTTAGGCAACCCGTTCTAGAAAACATATAGATCAGCTCCCGAGCTATACACCTGGTGGAGGAGTTTCGTAGTGGTACAGCCTCCGGATACCATGTAGCATAATCTAATACCACTAGGATATACTGATGCCCTCGGGCGGACTTGACCAGGAGCCCCACTAAATCCATCACTATGCGTTCAAAGAGGATTTCGATGACAGGTAGCGGTACTAGGGGACTGCAGAAGTGGGCCACCGAGGAGGTATCTGGCATGTGCGACAGGAACGACAATATCTCAATATTTCTCTGTAGCACCCTGGCCAGTAGAATCTCTGGAGGATCCATTCCTGTGTCTTATCTGCCCTCAGGTGACCACCCAACACATGGGAATGAGCCATGTCTAACACCCTGCGTCTATAGGACCCTGGCACCAGCAATTACTCTATTACCTCACCCTTTGGCTTGGTTACTCTATACTAGTGTTGAGCCACCCCCGTAGTGTTCGAGTTCGGTTCGGTTCGTCGAACACCCGTGTGTTCGCCGAACTGTTCGTCGAACTGTTCGTCGAACACCTTCGAACACCGTTAAAACCAATGGCAGGCAAACAAAAACACATAGAAACACATAGAAAACACCTTCAAAGGTGTCCAAAAGCTGACAAACTGCTCAGAAGACATAACTAACACATGGAAAAGTGACAAGTACATATAGTCATGCGAAAATAAAAGAGGTGGAGGAGTGAAAGGAGGGGGAGACACAGATATAGGCATGTCATGCCCTTCTAAAATCCAAAAAGTGAGAAGCCAACACGGCCAGTCCGCTCCTGCCCGTGCCACCTCCGTGTCGCCGGGTTTGTGCCAGAGCCGCGGTGAACCCTGAGGGCCAGCCCCCCTCTCCCAATACTGGTGCCTGTCCGCTGGTGGGTCGAGCGAGCCCCCCTGTGGTGGAGGCAACTCTAAGCTTTTTAATTTAAATTGTCTCTCTAATTTGAATGAATACACTTTAAATCCATTTACAAGGATCTATTGGAGGGCAAGTCTCATGCCAGCAGCCGCGTTAATTCCAGCTCCAGTAGCGTCCACTAAAGCTGCTGCAGTTAAAAAGCTTTTATAAGGATCGAGCTCGGCTGTCCACCGCAAGGCATCCTACTGCCAGTCCCAGCCCCTATGCCTTGGGGTGCCTCCTGATGCTCTTCACTAAGTATCCCATGGTCCCGAAGCATTTCCTTTGAAAAAATTAAGTGTCTAAACTACAGGTGGTGTAGCTTGCTTAACAGCCGGGATAATCCGCTGACTAGCAGACACTGCTACTAGGCACAAAGTATTTCCTGGGCTAGATGCAGTTAAAAATTTGTAATTAGATGCTCTCGTTGGATGCTGAGAAAGCATTCCATAGAGTCTCCTGGCACGCCATATATGATTCTCTTAAAAAGCTTGGGGTAGGGGTCTAGGGGACCCTTTTATAGCCAAAATCACGGCCCTGTATCGCAATACGTCACCTAGGCTGAAGATAGATGGAACTGTAGCACCCTGAGGGCTCGGTTGCTACAGACGTATTGCACCTCACCCAGAGGTGTGATATCTCACTCTCAGGTAAGGATGGAGTGTGGATCAGGACCCGACACCTGCATGCATTACACCACATTGCCGTGGGGCAGGGCGACCAATATGCCCCTGAGATGGGCACGACAGTCCCTGTCCCTGGCTGGAGTGGGGGGAGGGAACACTGAGGAAGGGGAACCCTGTAGTGCAGGAGCAGGGAGGAAGCAGTTCCTGGGTGCATTGAGAAGGGAGTATAAAAGGTGGGCACCATCTTAGTTCAGTGCAGAGAAGTCTGAGCAGAAGTGGCAGGGAGCAGGGGCTCTGCATGAGCTCTGCTCCGGAGGCGGGCCTAGTAACAGAGGCCCAGGCCTGGAAGAGGGAGAAGGAAGGAAGAGGAGCGGAGAAGGCTCCAGGAACGAGGAATGGAGGCCCAGGCCTGGAAGAGGGAGAAGGAAGGAAGAGGAGCGGAGAAGGCTCCAGGAACGAGGAATGAAGGGATCCCAGGGGTGCGGACGGGCGAGTCGCCACCGCACGCCCGAATCCACCTGCGTGGAGGGGTCAGGCCAAAGGGGGAGACCGGTCCCCGAACTAGTGGAGGCAGGAAACGACCCTCAGCTAGAAACCGGAGGCTCTGACATTTTATGTGGCGCAGCCCCTCGCTACACCCGCTAGGAAGGCACCACATAGGGTCAGGGAAACTGGCGCCAAGTTTACCAAGAGGAGGCCCGAGGCAGCCGGACAGAAGTGTTGGTAAGAAAGGCCAGACAAAGGACACACAAAGGGGGTCCTGTGAAGTGCTCCAAAGTTATCTGGGAGTTGTCTGAGCCCCTCACCTGGTGAGCACAGTACGACGTGGGCAGCCGTTACCTGCAGACGTGGTCTGGATAATAAGAACTGTGAGTAAAGGCCCTGGACTGCATCACTGACTCCGTGTCGTTACTGCTGCTGCCCTGCACCATCACCCCCATCCTCCGCATACACTGCCCTGAGGCTATACTCCTCCCGTGGGGAGTTATGCTACGCTCTGCTGCACCCACAACACCAGCCTCAGCGGTCTGCCCTGTAGCGGCGGTTCACTCTGACCGCAATCCACGGGTGGCGTAGTCGGACATTTAAACATCAAAACCACATAAATAGTTCCGCCACTGGTTTGACCGCCCTGAGCCACGGAACCGGGTCGCCGCCACGAAGACTACAACCACCAGCATCCACCAAAAAGGGTCCGGCTCCGGGTGTCCCAAGGCCCAGGGGGTGCGTCAGAACATTTTCATCACCTTTCACAATCACCAATGGGACAAGGCAGGGATGTCCTCTGTCCCCTCTCTTATACATCCTAGTGACGGAGCACCTGCTCTCATCAATTCGCCATAACCCCAATATTAGGTGGATTGAGGTGGGAGGCACCGAGTACAAGTGCTCTCTATTTGCTGATGATGTCCTAGTATATATCACTCAATCACATATATCCATCCCTGCTGTTATGGCTGAAATAGATCACTTTGTTACATGGTAAAATTTTAAAATCAATGCAGCGAAGTCTGAGGCCCTCGATGTCTCCCTCCCCAAATCCATATAGGATTCCATCCAGTCCAACTTTCCCTTTGCCTGGCCCTCACAGGGTATCAAATACTTAGGAATTCCTATTCATAGAGACCTCTCCCATCTATGTTATCTTAATTTTGGGCCCTTTATTGAACAATTCCATACAGACCACGGTTGGCAAGTTAGAACTGTAAGATTCACTACGTGAACCACTGGTGTTTTGTGGAAAAGCACATGTAAGATTCTGCAACAGTCTCTGCTGATACTCCTGCATGCGTGCATCCCTTTCTATGGCAGGAATAATTTCGGCAAATTTACTTTTGTACCGGGGATCTAACAGTGTGGCAACCCAGTAGTCAGGATTATTTCTAATTCTCACAATTCGAGGGTCATGTTGCAGGTAGTGCAGCAAGAAGGCACTCATGTGTGTTGCGCATCCAGGAGCACCAAGTCCCTGTTGTGTTGGTGGCGAGGTAACAATCATGCTTCCTTCCTCTGTCCTCTCCCCCCAACCTCGCACAACAGAAATGTGATCAAGGTCTCCCTCATCTGATGAGTCTTCCATCAGTTCGTCCTCCACTTCTTCCTGGGCTCCTGCACCTTCCTCACTAGTTTGGCTGCTACCATGCGCCCTGGTAAAACCATCTCCCCCACCCTCACATGCCTGCCGCCTTGGTGCTGCCGACCGTCTGGACCTTGCAGATGTTAGCCCTTCCGCATACAACTCCTCCTCCTCTACTTCCTCCACCTCCTCTTGTGCCACCACCTGACTCCGAATTCTGTTTAACATGTGCTCCAGCATGTAAATCACCGGAATAGTCATGCTGATAATGGCATCATCAGCACTAAACATCTTCGTCGCCATTTCAAAACTGTGCAGAAGGGTGCATAGGTCCCTGATCTGAGACCACTCCTCCAGCGTGATTTGCCCCACCTCTGGATCTCGTTGGCCCAGGCTATACGTCAGAACGTATTGCACCAGGGCTTGTCGGTGCTGCCACAGTCGCTGCAACATGTGCAGAGTTGAATTCCACCGGGTAGGCACATCGCATTTTAGCCGGTGAAGTGGCAGGCCCAACGACTTCTGTAGAGATGTAAGTCGCTGAGCTGCGGGATGCGAACGGCGGAAGTGAGCACACAGCGACCGTGCCCTCTGCAGAAGGCCATCTAGTCTGGGATAGTGGGCTAAAAATTGCTAGACAACCAGGTTCAACACGTGAGCCATACAAGGCACGTGTGTGACATTGCCCCGGCGAAGGGCCGCACCCAGGTTTGCAGCATTGTCGCACACGGCCTTCCCTGGTTTCAGGTCCAGTGGAGACAGCCATTCATGAAATTGGTTCTCCAGAGCTGACCACAACTCCTCAGCTGTGTGACTCACATTTCCCAGACATTTCAAAGTAAAAACCGCCTGATGACGTTGAGCCCTACTGCCAGCATAGTAAGGAGGTGTGCAGGATCCCTTCTGCGCAGTTAGAAAGCTTGTGGCATGACCAGACAGGCTTTGGGTGCAGGTGGAAGACCGAGAGGAGGTTGAGGAGGCAGAAGCAGTGGAGGAACTTTGACATAAAGAGGATTGACGCACAACTCGTGGGGACGGCAAGACTTGGACAGCAGCCCCTTGTCCTGCTGTCACCATAGTTACCCAGTGCCCAGTCAGCGACATGTAACGCCCCTGTCCATGCCTACTCGTCCAAGTGTCTGTGGTGAAATGCACCCTGTCACACACAGAGTTTCTCAAAGAAGCGGTGATGTTGTGTGCGACATGCTGGTGGAGCGCAGGCACACCTTTCTTTGAGAAGTAGTGCCGACTGGGCATCTGGTACTGGGGCACTGCGACGGACATAAGGTCTCGAAAATCCTCTGTGTCCACCAGGCGGAAAGGCAGCATTTCTGTAGCCAAGAGCTTGCAGATGGTGAAATTCAACCTCTTAGCTTTCTCATGGCTAGGAGGAAATGGTCTTTTACTTGTCCACATCTGAGGGACCGAGGGCTGGCTATTGTGCTTAGACGGGGTTGATAAGGGTGTCCCTGGCAAACTGCCGGTCTGTGAGGAAGATGCAGGCGGACATGTTAGGTTGCCTTGATCCAAAGGTGGTGCTATCGATGTCGGACAGCGCTCAACACCAGCTGGTGTTACCACCTCCAAAGAAAATGATGACCTGCCAATCACGCTGGCTGTTGCGGGTAAAGAGGTGGCAGGTCTGCGCCCCAAAACAGGTGTGACTGCTGTCCCCCCCAGTCACAGAGGATGAAGAGGCCGCGGCTGCACAAGATATGGCAGACGGTGGTTGGCCCGGCCGGCTAGGCCGCATTGTAGCACACTGAGCTTCCCACTGCAACTTATGCTTCATGTCCATGTGCCGGTTCATGCATGAAGTACTCAAACTATGTATTTTTTGGCCTCTACTTAGCTTTTGCTGACAAATGTTACAGATAACACGAGTTGGGTCATCTTTATCGATCTGAAAAAATGCCCAGGCTATGCAAGGCTTAGCACCCATGCGACCTGAAGAGCCACCACGACTTGTGGTGAGAGGCAGAGTTGTGTTTGAGGATGCAGTTGTTGACGTGCTTCCAGTACTACGTCTCTGTCCAGGAAGGCGCAACCTGACCTCGTCGTCACTAGCATCTTCCTCCACCTCCTCTGCTGACCTCATCTCTTGGCTGACTGTGGGTTGACAGTAAGTGGGATCTCCAACCTCATCATCATCACCCTGTGTGTTATCACACCCGTCGTCCTCAGAGCCAACCTGTTCCTGCCCTGACAAAAAACTAAAGTTGTCGCTCCAATCAGGTATTTGAGTCTTATCATCGTCTTCCTCATTGTCTCCACCAACAGGAGTTACAGTTTGGGAATGAGGGTCTACATTATGGTCAGAACCTTCTGCGTCTGGTCCTGGATCCGACTCATAAAGATTCTGGGCATCAGTGCAGATCATTTCCTCGTCTGGATTCACAGAAGCGCTGGAGTCGACCTCTGATTCCCAGGCTATAGTATGAGTAAACAGCTCTGCAGACTCAACTATCTGTTCTACCTCATACTCAGACGGGCAGCTGGAGATTTGGGAGCTGTGAGGAAGCAAGTGCGATTTGGGTGACACCTTTGAGGACTGGAGTATTTGTGATGTTGAAGTTGATGTGGAGGAGAGCCCACTTAAAGGAGCACTTGATATCCGTTGAAGCACCTGCTGTTTTTGTGCCTCATCTGGAATTTGTAGCGATTGGCGTGGCCGTAAGAAAGGGATCTTATCACATTGTCCGCTAAAAGAAGTAGACATTTTAGTTTGGCTGGAAGATGGTCTTTCTTCTGCAGATGTTACTGTTGCTTTAACACCTACCCCACGGACACAACCTTTTTTCCCCTTCCCAACACGCCTATTCCCCTTTCCACCAGCAGCAGGCCTTTTTCCACTCATTTTGGTGGTTAACTAATTCACAACTCTGGAGTTGTTTGCACAAAAAAACAATGGATGGTAACCGAGCAGAGCTGAGTGGCCAAACTGTGGTATTAGGCCAAAACTATTGGCTGGGTTAGATGCAGAAAAAAATTATATTCAATTTGCAACCTGATGGAGGTCAGTATAGATGGACTAATAGAGAAAGTCCCACACACAGCTAGAAGCCCAATATTTTTTCAGAGGTAGATGCAGAAAAAAATATATTCAGTTTGCAACCTGATGGAGGTCAGTATAGATGGACTAATACAACAAGTCCCACACACTGCTAGAAGCCCAAATATTTTTTCAGAGGTACTGTAGATGCAGATAAAAATTATTTTTAATTTGCAACCTGATGGAGGTCAGTATAGATGGACTAACAGAGAAAGTCCCACACACTGCTAGAAGGCCAAATATTTTTTCAGAGCTAGATGCATACAAAAAATTATTTTGAATTTGCAACCTGATGGAGGTCAGTATAGATGGACTAATAGAGAAAGTCCGACACACTACTAGAAGGCCAAATATTTTTTCAGAGCTAGATGCAGAAAAAAATTATATTCAGTTTGCAACCTGATGGAGGTCAGTATAGATGGATTAATAGAACAAGACCCACACACAGCTAGAAGCCCAATATTTTTTCAGAGGTAGATGCAGAAAAAAATATATTCAGTTTGCAACCTGATGGAGGTCAGTATAGATGGATTAATAGAACAAGACCCACACACAGCTAGAAGCCAAATATTTTTTCAGAGCTAGATGCAGAAAAAAATTAGATTCAGTTTGCAACCTGATGGAGGTCAGTATAGATGGACTAATAGAATGATGCTATGCCCAAAAGATTTTACTTCACTAGGTGCAGTAAAAAAAATTGGTATTCTATACACAGGTGGTATATCTTGCAACACAGATAGGCTACTCCACTGACTAACACACTCTGCAATAGGCCAAAAAGGATTAGCTTTGCTAGATTCAGCCAAATGCTGTGAAAAAAACTTGCACAGCACTGGCACAGACCTGCCTGGCAAAAACTGATAGGAACTGATGTAACCTAGTCCTGAAAAGGACTCCAATTACATTTAGTCTTTACTCCCACAACCTATCTATTTAAGAGCACAGACCTGCCTGATAAAAGTCGTAGGAAATGCTGTAACTAGTCCTTAAAAGGACTGCAATCACAACTATTCCCTACTCCCGAGCTATCTGTATATTTGTGCGAAAATTGGCTTGAAATTAACAAGGTATAGCGCACACAGCAACAGCGGTGCCGTCTAACACGCAGCTGCAGCAGTGAGAAAATGGTGGCGACGGGGAAAATGGCTTGGTCTTATAGGGCAAGGACATGTGACATACACTGCCAATCACACATGCCCTTGCTTGTGTGAAAAAAAGTACTTCGCTCCGTGTGTGCGCTGCTGATAGGCTGACAGATTGCACCTCCCCACTGCAAATGCGGGAAAGAGAAAAAAAAATGGAGATCTTCATTGTTCCTGCAGAGATCCATCCCCTGCCCCTCCCCCCACCCCGCTGTACACTCAAACTGCGTATTAACATTAATTTTCATCATTACTGAGAAAAAATCCATTTATGATTTTGGTGCACGAACAGTTATGGAACATAACCTCGAACAGCCGAATTTTTCTCAAATTGTTCGTGTTCGCCGAACGGCTCGAACACCGCCCAAAACAGCTCGAATTTGAGATTGGCGAACAGTTCGAGTAGAACAACGCTCATCTCTACTCTATACAGCACATTCACATTCACAGCAAAATGAGGGAACCAACTGTCGGCCCCCGACTCCTGAGGCACTCCATTTAACACGGTAACATTTTCAAACTCCCCTTTAAGTGTTAAGTCCCTGAGTTGGGCAGTTCCAAAGTTTCCCTCAGACACCTCCAGCTCAGGGATGTTGGTCTCAGGGGATGCTACGTCATCCTCATCGCCAACAAGCACACACATAGGAAACTCATTCACTACAGTCTGCGGCGAGGTTTCTTTAGGGGCTATCTGTCTGTCGTCCAAGCAACCAGGCATCCCCCCTTTCCTCCACATGTCCCAAAACAACAGAAAGTCCCGTCCAATTATTATGGCGTGCAATAAGTCTTTGATGACCCCCACTTCATGAGACGCGGTGCCACAGTTCGTGCTTACATTCACCTGTGCCACAGGATAGTTCTTAGCATTCCCGTGGATACACCGGACGCCTACCACCTTTCCAGGGACTAGACGATGAGGAAGTGTGGCACTTATCAGGGTCACCAGACTTCCTGAGTCCAACAGTCCAGTCACTCTTACAACTCATACGGACACTGAGCATGCCTGAGGGCCCTCGCCATGTTGAGGAACCGCACTGCAGGTGGGGTAGGCAAAATAGGAGCAACGCCGGCCTATGTTGCAGTCCTTTGGTTCAGTGTTCATGGGACACTGGGCAGCTATATGGCCAGGGGCATGACACCTCCAACAGAGGATGGAATGGGGCTAATTACCCAGCTGCGATTCAGCGGGCTCCTGGGACTTTGGACACCCACCCAGTGAGGATTTAAGCCCCTTCTTTTGGGAGCCACTCCCCATTGGGAACCGTAGAAAAGTGACCTAACCCCTGCTTGACCACTCAGGGAACCCTCTGCCACCCGGTACCTCTCCACTAGGCCCACCAGGTCATACACATTTTGTTGATCTCCCTGGGCAACCCAGGACTGAATCGGCTTCGACAGAGAGTGGATAAACCGATCCATGACCACTCTCTCGACCATCTGAGCTGGGGAACAAGCTTCTGCCTGCAGCCACTTCTGGAGTAGGTGCAGAAGGTCAAACATTTGCGACCAGGAATGTTTGTCCCTGTGGAAGTCCCAGAGGTGGACTCGTTGTGCCCTGACTGCCAGGGTTACACCCAGACGCGCCAGGATCTCAGCCTTAAGTTTGCTATACTCTTTACAGTCTTGCAGGGCCAAATGAAAGTACGCCTTCTGTGGTTCCACGATCAGATATAGCGCTAGAACCTCCACCCATTGCTCCGCTGGTAGTCTCTCAGGGTCCGCCACCCTCTCAAACACGTCATCCCCCGGAGTCATCTTTTGCAACGCCCCTCTCACGGTTTTTCTCACTTGGGTCTCGTCACTTTGGCCTGGAGGTGGTGCGTCTTCTCTGACACAGATGACCTCCGCCAAGAGTGTCATCTGTTCCTGCTGCTGTCGCTACTGCTGCATCTGATGCTGTTGAAGCTGGAACTGTTGAATTAACAATTTGTTGGTCTCCTGTTGAGCTTGCTGCTGATGCATATTCGCCTGCACCAGTTGCTTTATCAGCTTCTCCATGCTGCCGGATGAACCTTGTTGGCTGGCAGCCTTCACCCAGGACATTTACGGTTTCCTGTAGCAGCCACACTGCCCCTTGGGATTCGTGCCCGCATTCTCCACCAATTTGTGAGGAGTCAGCTCTGTGGTAGGCGCTGGTTCACACAGGGATGCAGTCCGTAGGTTCAAACAAACTGGTGGTTTATTAAATGTCCATAAACCAGGCAGGAAACAAAGATATCACAGACTCTTTCAGTTTCCAAAAAGGTATAACAGAACAAAACAGAAATTAACAAGTCCATGTACACCACGGCCTCAGCTGTTTAAATGCAGATGCTTTTCTCTGCCTTCAGCAAGGTCTGACCAGTCCATGCAAGCCTGCAAACTTTGCACCACACACAGACAGGCTGAGACAGGCGCAGCTGCCTTAAATCAAGCCTTCCAAGACCTGGGCTGGAGGTAAGTGAGCAGCTGATCCCCCCCAGCTCTTTCAGCTGCTCGTAAAACCCGGCCCTTTAATCTGGGCCCATTAACTACCTCTCAGCACTATGTGTGCTGGAGCCTCCTTCTCCGGGTCCTACATCACCGAAGCTTGGCACCTCGAGGACACATACCTCCCGTCCACGACCTGTCCAGCTGCAACCTTACAGGTGTTATAACTGAAATTGTTTCTTGTGAGGCTATATTTGGAGTATGGACAGACAAGCTCAGTCACATAAGCCAGATGCATCCGAATTACCCTATTGACTTCATGGATGCCCAAAGAGTGTTCTGCCGACATACACTGACCCAATATGTGTACCTATCCTTTTTTACTCTGTAGGGAATAGCATAATAGTACAAAAAGCAATTATTATTGGACTTGATTTTATAACAGGACCCTAAGGATGACAGTTATCACTTCATGTCTATACAACGTCATATATCAGAGACTTCCAATCGAGATAAGGATTGAGAAATCCTCCCCATGTACGGATGTCTCTATTCTAAGCTTTCCTCCTAATTCGAGAAATCCTCACGTAAATGTTGTGGGAATGAGCAGCTTATAAAAACAAAGTGCTATTCTGTTGATTATGCTATATGTACAGTTAAAACCAGAAGTTTCCATACACTATATAAAAATACACACATGCATGTTTTTCTCAATATCTGACATGAAATCAGAATAAACCTTTCCCGTTAAAGGTAAATTAGGATTACCATAATTTTTAATATTTGCCAAATGGCAGAATAATGAGAGCGAGAGAATGTTTTAAGGCATTTTTATTACTTACTGCAAAGTCAAAAGTTTACATACATTAAGATTACTATGCCTTTAAACAATTCTGGACTGCCCGTATGATGATGTCATGTGTTTGAAAGCTTCTGCTCAGGGCACCGGCACTTGCCCGGGAGCGCCGGGTGCTGGTGCCGGGCCTGGTCTGGGGTTTAAATACTCGCCCTGCTGAGGCATTCAGTGTTCAGTGTCTGGAGAGGCAAACTCCAGAGAGGAGATGTGTGTTCTGTGCTAATCTGAACCCTGTGTTTGCTGGACTCTGAGCGGGTGGATCCCCGCTACCACAAGGACTGCGTTTGGTATCACCACTTTGTTTTGTCCTCCTGTTTTGCCCAACGGGCCATGTTTGTTTTACTTCCCCACGGTTTATGCTGCCTGTCTAATAAATCTGGGAAGAATTTAAAGAGACAGTGTTCCTGTGTACGTCTATGTGCAACCAAGTGAGCCAATCTACGACACCTGTTAAAGTAAAGGTACGGACATAATGGCCCTGTTATACTGATTTAATGGATACCTGTAGTGAAAAAAAATCCGTAGCCTGATTCTTGTTTAATTCACCTTAGAAGTTTTGGTACAATAGTCTCTTCGTGCATCAGGGTGGGACTATGGGTAGGGTCTTCAGCTCTGTTTTGGCCCCACTGCATTTGAATGAGCCTACTATTTTAAATGTTGTGCTAGTGGCGCATTTGTGCACAATGATATCCCGACGTTCTTCAAATGACAGTGCTTTTAAAGAAGTTCATAGTTAAAATAATTAGGAGAACTGCTCTGGAAACTGCTGATCTTGGAAGAATTATGACTCTACAGGACTGATAAGAGCTCTGTCAGGAGCTGAGACAAAGGGGGCGAGAGGTGAGCTGCTAAGTGCTGTGTAGAAAGCAATGGGCTGCAGAGACCTGATTGTAATGTCAGGAGTTCACTCATCTCCTGGAATGTAAGTGCTGCTTACAGTCAGCTAGGTTCTGGTGGCCGATCTCCTTGGAAACCAGCAGTAGACTATGTAAGATTAAAGCTCTTGTTCCAGGAGAAGAAAAGCAGATGGAAAAAGCAAGCCAATTGTAAGTTTGTTTATTTTCATGTTGTCTAGCTAAAGCAATTTAACATGAAAATACCCCTTTAGGAGCTCCAAATTTTCTAAATACAAATTCAGTATCATATCATGACATGGTAGCCAAATCCTTGATAGGCTGTAATTTACAACACATCCACTCATTGGTCACATATACAGGTGCATCTCACTAAATTAGAATATCATCAAAAAGTTAATTTATTTCAGATCTTCAATACAAAAAGTGAAACTCCTATATTATATAGAGTCATTACACACAGAGTGATTTATTTCAAGTGTTTATTTCTGTTAATGTTGATGATTATGGCTTACAGCCAATGAAAATACAAAAGTCATTATTTCAGTAAATTAAAATAATTAACAAAAAACACCTGCAAAGGCTTCCTAAGCATTTAAAAAGGTCCCTTAGTCTGTTTCAGTAGGCTCCACAATCATGGGGAAGACTGCTGACTTGACAGATGTCCAGAAGGCAGCGATCACGCGATGACTGGGTGTCAGGAAGAAGCAGGAGTTACGAGGTCCTAAAAGACCCAGATCAGCTCTGCTATACAGACAAGAGGCTGAATTTGCCCTTTAAGTTCGGTTAATATACCAAATGCAGTTATAGGGAAAATCGGATAAAAAAAATTAAAATGTTGATAGGCCCCCAAACATCTTTTCAGAATATGTGAAATAAATAAATTAATTAATTTAAAAAAGCAAGAATAAATAAATAAATCAACAGCTTGCGGTCTGAATCACTGTTCTTTTTTCCGCTCCCGTAGAAAAAAAAACCCATGTGTCCAAGATATAAAAATAATTATTATTAGCAAAATTTGAAATGTATTTTAGTGGACCTTTGTGGTCATAAA
This sequence comes from Phyllobates terribilis, assembly GCF_046119375.1. Taxonomy (NCBI): domain Eukaryota; kingdom Metazoa; phylum Chordata; class Amphibia; order Anura; family Dendrobatidae; genus Phyllobates; species Phyllobates terribilis. Next base: position 62,393,505 of record NW_027362763.1, on the reverse strand, counting down.
AAAATTGTGAAAAATAGAGGCTTATTTCCTCCTTAAACTTTTAATTTTTTTTAAAGAATGCGAAAACAACAGAAAGATTAGGCTCCACGTATCAGGAAAAAAAAGATAAAAAAAAAATGTAAACATCCGAACGAGAAAAGATTTTTATAGCTCTTAAAACCGTATGTACGAAAAATTCCGAAAATGTGTCTTCAGGAATGAGGGGAAATGGCCTGGTCTTGAACTGGTTTATAATAACAACATTATAATAATAATTATTATTATTATTTGTCTAAATATTTCATTGAGTTAAATGAATTTTTGGGCTTTTCTACTAAAACAATGTTTTTTTTAGTTTTTTTTTTCAGGGGAAACATTTTACAAAAAATAGTCCTAATTACACTGGTGTTTTACTGATCCCTACAAGAGTTAATTTCCAAGAGGTCCGTCTACAATGCAATCTGGTGGCACTTATTTCTTTCTTTTTTTCGTCCTTCTTTTCTCCAGAACGGCCTATGTCAAACTCTTTATGAAATTCAGAGCCGGTTTCATATTTCATTGAAACGTCTATAAGAAAAGCCACTTTTCATGCTTAAGTCCTTTTCAAATCCCTTCAAACCAGCGACTGTACATTCTGCATTTTATCTTTTTCGTTTTGGCCAAGGGCCAAACATAATCCTTCTACTCTCCTTACGATTCTTAAGGAAAATACAAGCCCTCATTTACCAGTGGATCCAGTCTGAGAATAAAAGCTTAATACCTTGACAGGCCTGGATATTATTTTGGGTCCTAAGTCTGATTTATAGCGGTAGCCGGCAAGCTCGGCTGGTGAAATATTTGCTGCTGCTCGCAAGGATCTGGAAAAATGAAGTGTGAGATTCTGAAGAGAGCAGGCGGCAGTCTTCCAGTCACTAAACACTTCTAAGGAGTTGGCAGGGGAACAGAGCTGTGGTTTCAAACCAGGAGCCTCAAAGGAATACGGGAGGAGTGCTGTACTGTGAGAAGCGACAAAATATTGCTTGGGCTTTAACGCAATCGTTCAGGGCCCACGACCCCCACATGAAAATGAACATGTTGTGGGATCCTCAAATAAGGAAGGATGACTACAAAGCTTACAGCTGTGAGACGGTTTGCCAAAACGACCAAACATAAGAGAACAGGTTGATCGTTTGCTTTTTTTTTTCTCCTATAATTCGCGAGGAGACACCGGAGAACATCTTGTCTCAATAACGCCAAGACGACTGTAAAAATGCAACTTTTTCTATAAAAAACAAATCTCCTGACATTCAATATTTTCAACATACGGTTTGATGATTTCTCAACTACTTGAGACATTTGCTAAACATCTCCTACAGCTTTTCAACGACCAAAAACTAAGGGACCAAGAGAAGGACGTCAACACATATTGGTGCTCCAAAAACGTTGCCAAAAGTGGACAATTTCTCATTCTAATTTAATTATTTTGTTTGGCTTATTATGACTTTATTATTCTCTCTACAACTTGTCCAAAGGGAAAAAAATATTTTTAAACAGAGTACCACGGGATCCTCTAGATACTCTATCTACATCAAGAGTCTAAAATTCTAACACTGGACACGACCACAAAAAAATGCCATCCCAATACATAGAGCACTACAACCCCAACATGACCTGCCCACTGGACATGATACATTTTACAATTCTGTTAGAACCTATCAATACAACCCAAAATAAAACTGACACATATCTCTGATATTTTCAATATACAGAGCCGTATAGACTTCCCAACCCGAGCACTGAACTTGACCATAAAACAACTCCCACTCAATACCTAGAACTCTACAACCACAACATGATGTATCCAATGGACATGACCATTTTCCAATTCTATTATAGTCTCCAACCCGCAATACAACTTATGCATACTTTTAATATACCTTACATATAGAGCAATATACTTCCCAACATGACCCAAGTGCCAGAGGCATAATTAGGGGTTCAGCTTGGAGGGTGGGCCAAACATCTACGTAAGTGGGCCGCTAACTGCTAACCCTGATTGCAAAAACGGTGGTGCACCCTAACTGTGGGTAGAGGGGAACCTCAGCAGATGATAATGCTGTCACTGAAAATAACTCACTATACAAAGAACAACACTGAGATTACTGTCATATGGTGACCATATAGTGGTAGAACATTTAAGAAATCACAGTACAGTTATAGATGGTGACTTACAGATGACGTTCTTTCTGATGGAGTTGTTCACTTTTCCTGTCTTTTCCATCTGGCCCAGACCGACATGACAACTTATCCAGCCAAAACTTGTCTACAGAGATTACAACAAAGACACATTTGACTTCTCACATTTCCAGCACCGTCCCCATCTATTCCCAGCCTGCACAAACTCCTCATCCTGCTGTCACCCTAATTCTGAGCCACTGCTGCCATATGCGTCCCTATTATTGCACCTGCTGTTTAGCACAATAACAGCACTCTTCTTACTGCCCCACATAATAATGCCTCCCAATGTGCCCCATACAAAGTAAAATGCCTCCTTTGTGTCCTCTAGATGGTAAAATTGCCCCCTTGAAAATATTAATGCCCTGTGCAAGTGCCCTAGAAAACAGTGTGCACATTTTGCCCCTAGAAAGTAATAATGCCCCATGTGTGCCTTTGCTGGTCACAGTACCCTGTGTGCCCCTATATCAATAATACTTCTTAAGTGCTCACTTAACATTTAATAACGTCCCCTGAGTACCACCCATGTTCAACTCCCCTATACACAGTATGATGGGCCCTCAGCTTCCCTATGTACAGTATGATGAGCCCACAGCTCTCCTATACACACTATAATGGACCCACAGCTCCCCTATACACAATATGATGTCCCCACAGCTCCCCTATACACAGTATGGTGGGACCACAGCTCCGCAATACCCAGTATGTTGTACCCACAACTAGTGTTGAGCATTCCGATACTGAAATATCGGGTATCGGCCGATATTCACTGTATCGGAATTCCGATACTTAATTCCGATACTTTTATAATATCGAATACCGGAATCGGAAGTTCCCATAATGCCTGCGCTCTGCAGTGTCTCTGAAGGATGACAAGCTGGATGGCAGCGCTCAGCTGCGATCCAGCTTGTCATCAGAATGCCATCCCAGCGTGGGAGAATTCTCCTGATTGTTTAAAAGCCGGCGCGCGGTAAAAAGCCTCCGGCTTTTAAACAATCACGCAGCCCCATACTGCTTCCCCGCAGCCTCCCACCCCGATCCTCCGCTCCCCTCGCCACCTCCCATCCCGATCGTAAATTAGGACCGGGCGGGGAGTGCAGCACCAAGGAGCGAAGGACCCGGGCGGGGAAGCCGGCAGTGAAAAGACTTCACCGCAGGCTTTCCCGTTCTGTGCTGCGCTTTCCCGCCGGTTATTTCAAATGAACAGCTGAGGTATCAGGTGATGCCGATCAGCTGTTCATTTGAAGTCGCCGCGGTGCCCTCAGAGGGTTCATGTGAGTTCATGCTTGACTGCATGAACTCACATCAACTTTCCCACGGCCGCACAGGTCAGCCTCACCTCCCGGACCCGTCATGATTAGTGTGTGTGCGGGGTGTGTGTGTGTGCGGGGTGTGTGTGTGTGCGGGGTGTGTGTGCGGGGTGTGTGTGCGGGTGTGTGTGCGGGGTGTGTGTGTGTGTGCGGGTGTGTGTGCAGGGTGTGTGTGTGCGGGTGTGTGTGTGCGGGTGTGTGTGCGGGGTGTGTGTGTGCGGGTGTGTGTGCGGGTGTGTGTGCGGGCAGACATAGGCCGATGTGACACTACTACTCCCATCGGCCTATGTCTGTCCCCCGTCCACTCCTGCCAGCAGGATCAGCTCGATGGGAGCAGTAGTTCCCATCAGCCTGATCCTGCTATTTAAATTGCCCTACTGTGTCCCCAATAAATGTTAGATACATGTCATTGGTGGCCAGTGGTTACCTAAAAGAAATTAGTTTATACATTACCTGTCCCCGCCGATCGCCACCTAAAATAAAGTAAAAAATAAAAAACTACACCTATACTCACCTAGACACCTAATTCCCCGAAGCCATCGATCTCCTGTAATAAAATATAAAATAATAAACCACAACCTTATCCTTACCCCTCCGTAGTAGTCCACGAGTGTCCCACGAAGATCTCCAGTTCAGAGCAGCCACATAGAATGTGACCGCTCTGAACCGCTGCCGCCGCTAGAATGACGGGGCCGTAAGGGTTCACCGGAGTTCAGGCAGCGCTGCTCCGGTTAGCTCCTTTACGGCACTGCTGTATCGTGAGAAATTCCCACGGTACAGCACTGCCGTAAAGGAGGTCTCCGGAGCTGCGCTGCCTGAATGCACTCCGGTGACCTCAGTCAGTGGCTCCCGCTGCCGGGAGCGGACGTGTTCCCGGCAGCGTGAGCTTACAGCAGCCATGCACAGCTGTCACCATCTCCAGATGTGACAGCTGTGCATGGGAGATCAGCGCAGGAACGTGGACAGGTAACTATTTTTTTTTAGTAAACTAAGAATTAAATAAAATGGTGTGTTTTATTTCAAATAAATTATTTTTTTCTGGGTGTAGTGTGTTTTTTCTTTTTAACACTTTGTAGGTTAGTAATGGGGGTGTCATATAGACGGCCATCATTACTAACCTGGGCTTCATGGCAGCTGGCGCTGACATGAACCCCACCACTATTACCCCCTGCCACCGCACCAGGGCAGCGTGGAAGAGCGAGGCTAAGTGCCAGAATTGGCGCATCCTATGGATGCGCCATTTCTGGGGCGGCTGACGGCTGGTGTTTCTAGCCTGGGAGGGGGCCAATATTCATGGCACCCTTCCTGAGCTATTAATATCAGCCCCCAGCTGTCTGCCTAGCCTTTGCTAGCTATTAAAATAGAGGGGACCCCACGTCATTTTTTTTGGGGGGGTCCCCCATTTTAATAGCTAGTAAAGGCTAGGTATTCAGCTGGGGGCTGATATTAGTAGCCTGGGAAGCTCCGTGGGTTTTACCCCCTTCCCAGGCTTCAAACATCTGCCCCAGCCGTCTGCTTAACCTCCGCTAGAGACTAAAATTATGGGGGATCCCACGCCATTTTTTTTTTAAATAAATCCTTTATTTTAACACTAAATGACATTTGAGGACTTAATAAAGATGCAGTCCCTAAATTATTATTTATTTTTTAATAAATTTTTCCCAAAACTTTTGACGTGGGCTTCGCCATATTTTTGTATGCCAGCCAGGTACAGCATCCAGCTTCTATGAACGCGCCATTTTCCGGGGCGGCCGCGGACTGCAATTTTCAGCGGGGGGGGGGAGGGCAAAAAGCTTGGGCCTCCCTGCGCTGCAGATTCCATCCCCCAGCTGCCTAGTTGTACCTGGCTGGACACAAAAATAGGGAGAAGCTCCACGTTTTTTTTTTTTTAATTATTTCATGAAATTCATGGAATAATTAAGAAAAAAAGGGCTTCCCTATATTGTTGTGTCTGGCTAGGTACAAATAGGCAGCTGGTGGTTGGGGGCAGCCCGTTCCTGCCTGCTGTACCTGGCTGGACACAAATATAGTGTGAAGCCCCACGTCAATTTTTTTTTAATTATTTCAGGAAATTCATGAAATAATTAAAAAAAAATTATGTGGGGCTTCGCCCTATAATTGTGTCCAGCCAGGTACAGCAGGCAGGAACGGGCTGCCCCCAACCACCAGCTGCCTATTTGTACCTAGCCGGACACAACAATATAGGGAAGCCCTTTTTTTCTTAATTATTCCATGAATTTCATGAAATAATTAAAAAAAAAAATGTGTGGCGCTTCGCCCTATTTTTGTGTCCAGCCAGGTACAACTAGGCAGCTGGGGGCTGGAATCTGCAGCGCAGGGAGACCCAAGCTTTCTGGGTCCCACCCGCTGCAAATTGCAGTCCGCAGCCGCCCCGGAAAATGGCGCGTTCATAGAAGCGCCATCTTCTGGCGCTGTACCCAACTCATCCAGGGCCCTGGTGCGGTGGCTCACTGGGTAATAAAGGGGTTAAGGCCAGCTTGGCATTATCAGCTGGCCCTAAGCCCGAAATTCATGGGGTCACGCCAATATTAGACATGACCGCCATGAATTTCTAGTAAAGTATTTAAAAAAAACACAAACACCCAGAAAAAAGTCCTTTAATTGAAATAAAGACACAATTCTTTATTGTTCTAAATTAAACCATACTTACCGCCACACCCATTCCAGCTGAAGCCAACGATCTCCTGCAATAAAAGTAAAATAATAAAGCAACCTCATCCTTACCTTTCCATGGTTCCCAGGATGGCTCCAGCTCTGCTACATCGAGATGACAGGCTGGACCGCAGCAGAACGCTGCCATCCAGCCTGTCATCCCGCGGACACTGAGAAGCGCAGGCATGCTTGCGCTCCTCAGTGTCTTTCTGTGACGTCATCCAGATGAGCCGAGGTCATGTCCAATGAACTCAGCTCACCTCATGCACGTCACTGACAGCGTGGGAAAATTCTCCTGCACTCAGCGCTTCAGCGTGAGAATTCTCCCACGCTGTCAGTGACGTGCATGAGGTGCGCCGAGTTCATGGGACATGACCTCACCTCATGCACGTCACTGACAGCGTGGGAAAATTCTCACGCTGAAGCGCTGAGTGCAGGAGAATTCTCCCACGCTGTCAGTGACGTACATGAGGTGAGCCGAGTTCATTGTCGGCTCATCTGGATGCCGTCACAGCCAGACACTGAGGAGTGGAAGTATGCCTGCGCTTCTCAGTGTCTGCGGGATGACAGGCTGGATGGCAGCGTTCTGCTGCGGTCCAGCCTGTCATCTCGATGTAGCAGAGCTGGAGCCGTCGTGGGAGCCATGGAAAGGTAAGGATGAGGTTGCTTTATTATTTTTCTTTTATTGCAGGAGATCGTTGGCTTCAGCTGGAATGGGCGTGATGGTAAGTATGGTTTAATTTAGAACAATAAAGAATTGTGTGTTTATTTCAATTAAAGGACTTTTTTCTGGGTGTTTGTGTTTTTTTTAAATACTTTACTAGAAATTCATGGTGGTCATGTCTAATATTGGCGTGACCCCATGAATTTCGGGCTTAGGGCCAGCTGATAATGCCAAGCTGGCCTTAACCCCTTTATTACCCAGTGAGCCACCGCATCAGGGCCCTGGATGAGTTGGGTACAGCGCCAGAAGATGGCGCTTCTATGAACGCGCCATTTTCCGGGGCGGCTGCGGACTGCAATTTGCAGCGGGTGGGGCCCAGAAAGCTTGGGCCTCCCTGCGCTGCAGATTCCAGCCCCCAGCTGCCTAGTTGTACCTGGCTGGACACAAAAATAGGGCGAAGCTCCACGTTTTTTTTTTTTTAAATTCATGAAATTCATGGAATAATTCAGAAAAAAAGGGCTTCCCTATATTGTTGTGTCCGGCCAGGTACAAATAGGCTGCTGGTGGTTGGGGGCAGCCCGTTCCTGCCTGCTGTACCTGACTGGACACAAATATAGGGCGAAGCCCCACATCAATTTTTTTAAATTATTTCATGAATTTCCTGAAATGATTTAAAAAAAATTGACGTGGGGCTTCGCACTATATTTGTGTCCAGCCAGGTACAGCAGGCAGGAACGGGCTGCCCCCAACCACCAGCTGCCTATTTGTACCTGGTTGGACACAACAATATAGGGAAGCCCTTTTTTTCTTAATTATTTCATGAATTTCATGAAATAATTAAAAAAAAAAAATACGTGAAGCTTCTCCCTATTTTTGTGTCCAGCCAGGTACAACTAGGCAGCTGGGGGATGGAATCTGCAGCGCAGGGAGGCCCAAGCTTTCTGCCCCCCCCCCTCCCCCCGCTGAAAATTGCAGTGTGCAGCCACCCCGGAAAATGGCGCGTTCATAGAAGCTGGATGCTGTACCTGGCTGGCATACAAAAATATGGCGAAGCCCACGTCAAAAGTTTTGGGAAAAATTAATTAAAAAATAAATAATAATTTAGGGACTGCATCTTTATTAACTCCTCAAATGTCATTTAGTGTTAAAATAAAGGACTTATTTTAAAAAAAATTGACGTGGGGCTTCGCCCTATATTTGTGTCCAGCCAGGTACAGCAGGCAGGAACAGGCTGCCCCCAACCACCAGCTGCCTATTTGTACCTGGTTGGACACAACAATATAGGGAAGCCCTTTTTTAAAAAAATTATTTCATGAAATAATTAAAAAAAAATTGACGTGGGGCTTCGCACTATATTTGTGTCCAGCCAGGTACAACTAGGCAGCTGGGGGCTGGAATCCGCAGCGCAGGGAGACCCAAGCTTTCTGGGCCACCCCCGCTGCAAATTGCAGTCCGCAGCCGCCCCAGAAAATGGCGCGTTCATAGAAGCGCCATCTTCTGGCGCTGTACCCAACTCATCCAGGGCCCTGGTGCGGTGGCTCACTGGGTAATAAAGGGGTTAAGGCCAGCTTGGCATTATCAGCTGGCCCTAAGCCCAAAATTCATGGGGTCACGCCAATATTAGACATGACCACCATGAATTTCTAGTAAAGTATTTAAAAAAACACAACACCCAGAAAAAAGTCCTTTAATTGAAATAAACACACAATTCTTTATTGTTCTAAATTAAACCATACTTACCATCACACCCATTCCAGCTGAAGCCAACGATCTCCTGCAATAAAAGTAAAATAATAAAGCAACCTCATCCTTACCTTTCCATGGCTCCCACGACGGCTCCAGCTCTGCTACATCGAGATGACTGGCTGGACCGCAGCAGAACGCTGCCGTTCAGCTTGCCATGCGGCAGACACTGAGAAGCGCAGGCATACTTCCACTCCTCAGTGTCTGGCTGTGACGGCATCCAGATGAGCCGAGGTCATGTCCAATGAACTCCGCTCACTTCATGTACGTCACTGACAGCGTGGGAAAATTCTCCTGCACTCAGCACTTCAGCGTGAGAATTTTCCCACGCTGTCAGTGACGTGCATGAGGTGAGCTGAGTTCATTGGACATGACCTCACCTCATGTATGTCACTGACAGCGTGGGAGAATTCTCACGCTGAAGCGCTGAGTGCAGGAGAATTTTCCCACGCTGTCAGTGACGTGCATGAGGTGAGCTGAGTTCATTGGACATGAACTCGGCTCATTTGGATGACGTCACAGAGAGACACTGAGGAGCGCAAGCATGCCTGCGCTTCTCAGTGTGTGCGGCATGGCAAGCTGGATGGCAGCGTTCTGCTGCGGTCCAGCCTATCATGTGAATGTAGCAGAGCTGAAGCTGTCCTGGGAACCATCGAAAGGTAAGGATGATGTTGCTTTATTATTTTTCTTTTATTGCAGGAGATCGTTGGCTTCAGCTGGAATGGGCGTGATGGTAAGTATGGTTTAATTTAGAACAATAAAGAATTGTGTCTTTATTTCAATTAAAGGACTTTACTCTGGGTGTTTGTGTTTTCTTTTAACTTTGACTATGGGGTTAGTAATGGGGGTGTCTTATAGACGCCTCTCCATTACTAACCTGGGCTTGATGTCAGCTGGCATTATAAGCTGACATCAACCCCAACCCTATTACCCCCTGCCACCGCACCAGGGCAGCGTGGAAGAGCGAGGCTAAGTGCCAGAATTGGCGCATCCTATGGATGCGCCATTTCTGGGGCGGCTGACGGCTGGTGTTTCTAGCCTGGGAGGGGGCCAATATTCATGGCACCCTTCCTGGGCTATTAATATCAGCCCCCAGCTGTCTGCCTAGCCTGTGCTAGCTATTAAATTAGGGGGGACCCCACGTCATTTTTTTGGGGGGGTCCCCCATTTTAATAGCTAGTAAAGGCTAGGTATTCAGCTGGGGGCTGATATTAGTAGCCTGGGAAGCTCCGTGGGTATTACCCCCTTCCCAGGCTTCAAACATTTGCCCCAGCTGTCTGCTTAACCTCCGCTAGAGCCTAAAATTAAGGGGAACCCCACGCCAATTTTTTTTTAAATAAATCCTTTATTTTAACACTAAATGACAAGTACAGTAATCAACACTGTCACTGTACTTCATATATATGTGACTGACATGTTTCTATCTATCTAATCTATGTGTGATTCTCTATTCCTTCTATTCTAAATTGTCGGGTACAGATGCTGAATTGCCGGCCGGCTTTCTTAAAGAGACGGTGCATGAAAACACTATTATTTTTTTAAATAAATCCTTTACACTAAATGACAAGTTCTGTAAGCAACACTGTCACTGTACTTCTTATATATGTGACTGACATGTTTCTATCTATCTAATCTATGTGTGAAGCTCTATTCTGTCTGTTATAAATTGTCGGGTACAGATGCTGAATTGCCGGCCGGCTTTTTTAAAGAGACGGTGCACGAAAACACTAATATTTTTTTTAATAAATCCTTTACACTAAATGACAAGTACAGTAAGCAACACTGTCACTGTACTTCATATATATGTGACTGACATGTTTCTATCTATCTAATCTATGTGTGATGCTCTATTCCTTCTGTTGTAAATTGTCGGGTACCGGTGAATGCCGCTGATGAATTGCCGGCTTTTCATGTCATTCTACATTATTCTTAGTTGTTTTACTTCATGTAGAATTAACCTACAAGGAAAGAAAGGGTTTATTTTCATTCCGATATTTGTGTCCCATTGACTTGCATTGGTTTCCGGTATCGGAATCGGCGATATCCGATACTTTTTGGGTATCGGCCCGATCCAATCCGATACGATATTTCCTGATATCGGAAGGTATCGCTCAACACTACCCACAACTCCCCTATGCACAGTATAATAGACCAACAGCTCCCCTATATGTAATGTAAGGGGACTACAGCTCCCCTATACACAGTTTGATGATCCCATAGCTCTCTTATACACAGTATGATGTCCCCACTGCTCCACCAAAACACTATATAATGGCCCCACATTAGCTCCCATGCTGAATAATTTCCCCACATTATCTTCCACTCTGTATTATGACCCCACATTATTTCCCACACTGTATAATGGCCTCACATTAGTTCCCACAATCTATAATTGCTCCATATTGGCTCCCATGCTGTATAATTGCCCCATATTGGCTCCCACTCTGTATAATTGTCCTAACATTAGCTCCTACACTGTATGATTGCCCCACATTAGCTCCCAAGCTGTATAATGGTCCTACATTAGCTCCCACACTGTATAATTGACACACATTAGTTTCCACACTGTATAATTGCCCCGCATTGGTATCACACTGTATAATTGCCCCATATTAGTATCACACTGTATAATGGCCCCACATTAGCTCCCACACTGTATAAAGGCCCCATATTAGTATCACACTGTATAATGGCCCCATATTAGCTCCCACACTGTATAATGGCCCCACATTAGCTCCCACACAGCATAATGGCCCCACATTAGTTCCCACACTGTATAATGGCCACACATTAGTTTCCACGCTGTATATTTGCCCCGCATTTGTATCACACAGCATAATGGCCCCACATTAGCTCCCACACTCTATAATGGCCACACATTAGTTTCCACGCTGTACAATTGCCCCACATTAGTTCCCACACTGTATAATGGCCCCACATTATCTCCTAGGCTGTAGAATGGTCCAATGTTAGCTCCCAATCTGTATAATTGTCCTAACATTATCTCCTAGGCTGTATGATTGCCCCAGATTAGCTCCCAAGCTGTTTAATGGTCCTACATTAGCTCCCACTCTGTAAAGTGGTCACACATTAGCTCCCACTCTGTATAATGGTCCTAACATTAACTCCTACGCTGTATGATTGCCCCCACAGTTGTCTCTAGAATGTATAAGGGGGCCCCCATACTCTACTTGTTACACCACAAGTTTTGAACATAATAAAAAACATCATATACTCAACTAATCCATGATCCTGATGAGTCCTCCGGCAAAGTGGAGGTGGATCAACACGCTGTCGTCTCGCCGACGCACACACAGGATGTGAGTCCCGGCATGGTGCAATGACGTGACCGTGCTGGGACTCTGACATCTTGTGTGTGCGCTGGCGTCTCGGCCAGATCTGTAGACCTCAGGCTTAAAGCGACCTGCAGTCTACAGAAAGGAGAGCACTAGTGCCTGCTCTACCATGTCTCCGTGCTCTACCGCAGAGCTGAACTATATTGGTGCAATGCGCACGCCGATATAGTTAACAGTAGCATAGCTCAGGGTGCGACTCTGAGCGTGGGGCCTGCTACGCTAATGTCGAGCACTGAACATGACCATAATACAATTCTATCATACTGAGGACACCACTTTTACCAATAGTCTAAATGGTTATTCTCAACATTAAGTTTTAACTTTTCTAAGGGACAGTTTAAAACTTTATGATCGGTGTGAATCCGAATGCCAGGATCCTCACCGATCCCGAGATACAGATTTGTCCTTTCCTATTGGCTCAACATATTCCCACATTAGTAGCGTGCAATGAGCAGCTTTACAAAACAAAACATGATTTTGTGATACTCGGGAGATGTTTACGCTATATGTGTCTGTATGTTGCCACTCATTGGTTAGCATGTGATTTGCTTGCCAGCATGTTGTATCGTAACAAATTGGCATCCTTGCTGAAACTTGCGGTATGGTAAAGTTTGGACACATCTGAGTACTATATGTAGTATATAAATGAAAGGGGCCCATGACGAGGGCCAAAGACTAAAATGAACCCTCTGTTGTTGTTCCAGGTTACGTCAGCCAGGGCAAAAAAGATTTGTATTTGTTTTCCTCTCTACAAGCTTTCCATGACACTGGGACCAATCACCAATGAGTTCTTGTCTGGAGGTTGTAAAGGGGATGGAACAAACCATTGAGTTCCAACTTCCTGACCCTCCCTTCCCCAAACATCACCTGTTGAGGTCAGGAGACCACCCTTCAATTAAACACTCAGGTGAAACAGCCAATTTTGGTAGTTTCGGTCAATTTTCATCCAATGTTTTTGGTACTCTTAATTAGACAGAGCAAGCAGAGGTCAATATATTGTCAAAAGTGGCAGTTGGCATAGAAGAATCAAAGAACTTTCACAAGAAAGAATGATCTTTCATAAAACCATTATTCATGTATCGACCGTGTGACCCAAATGTTGTCAACTACTAGTGAGTATTGATCATTTTAAAATTCTGTTAGGACTTTATTGGTCTCCTAAAATAATAATTCTTTGATAAAATTCCCCTGATGGACATTGGTCGCGGTTGAAATATTCTATTTCCATCAGCAATATTCTAATGTTTATGGGCACCTTTAGGAGATATGGGGTTAACTACAACTTGCAGACCACGTAACATACAATAATGGTCTTGCATTGCTATCTATGGTGGTGGCTTATCTTCCAGGAGAACAAAAGAATCATGTTTTGATTGTTCAACTTCAACATGTATGATCTTTCTTTACCCAGAAGTCATCTATTGGGAGAGTCCGGAGCCCACCATACACATTAGGTTCTGCCAAAATCTGCATTTTCCAGCAACTTTTTTCTAATGTGTATGTGGACCTCTTGTGAAAAATCTCACTATGTAGGGATCGCTCTTGACATTTGATATACATGACTGGTCTGCAAACCATGTCCTATGAGGAACGGTTGCAGGATTTGGGAATGTTTAGCTTGCAAAAAAGAAGACTGAGAGGAGACTTAATAGCTGTCTACAAATATGTCAAGGGCTGTCACATTGTAGAAGGATCATCTTTATTCTCATTTGCACAAGGAAAGACTAGAAGCAATGGGATGAAACTAAATGGGAGGAGACACAGATTAGATTTTAGAAAAAACTTTTTGACAGTTAGGGTGATTAATGAGTGGAACAGGCTGCCACGAGAGGTGGTGAGTTCCCCTTCAATGGACGTCTTCAAACAGAGGCTGGACAGACATCTGTCTGAGATGATTTAGTGAATCCTGCTTTGAGCAGGGGGTTGGACCAGATGACCCAGGAGGTCCCTTCCAACTCTACCATTCTATGATTCTATGATTCTATGATTCTATGTAACATGTCGGGTGAAGGTGTATGGAGTGGACTCAGGAGCTGAGTCATCAATATTCCCAGCAGGTGCCAGCTGTGTTATACAGCCAGCACTTGCCTTTATCAGAAGAGACCAGATCTAGCACCAATCGCTGCTGTTTAACCATAAAAAAATCCACCATTCTCAATCTTTTATTCAAAAATTTGATTTATGAAAATATAAAATAATGTAATCAGAATAAATGGTGTACAAAAAAAAAATATTTAAACTCAACAATTTTTGTTTTTTGGCTGTTTACCTTGCAATGAAAACTTTTTATGTACGTGAAAATTAAATTAAACCAATTAAAATGACAGCTCGCCACGCAAGAAATAAGTAGAGATAAGCAAACCCGAACTTAAAAGTTTGGAGTTCGCACCGGACAGTTGGTATCCACTGCTAAACGCTGATCACGGACTTCTTCTGGGAGAAAGGGCGAGAGAGAGAATTTTTTTCCAGATTCAAAGTTCGGGTCCCCATTGTTTTCAAAGGGGTTTGGGTTCTGGTTCAAGTTCAGGTACAGTTCTGGTAACCAAGCCGAACTTTGGACTAAAGTTTGAGGCGGGTACCAGAACCCGAACTTCCACGGGTCTGCTCATCCCTTGAAATAAGCCATTACACATACTGTAGTTACATTGTTGAAAAAACTAAAAAGTTGTGGATTTCCAAAATGGCAAAGCAAACCAAATTTTCTTTACTAGATTCCGATTTTTTTTTTTTTTAAAGGTGTCGTGTTATCAAGTCAAAAGTGTCCATTTTTTTCTCTTATTTTATTCCTGCTGCTCCCTTGAGCTATTCACTTTTATCTTTTTATAAATCTGCCATACGACTCCAGAGTTATGGGAGTTTGGATTTAGTGCAAATTTTTTATGAGCTTTACTAAGGGGGCATGCAGAATAGCTTAAAGACATGGCCACAAAGCATACCCCCTTGAAAAGACCATAAAAAATAGCACCAAGTAATATCTGTGAAACCGTATGGCGGATTTGAAAAAAAGAAAAAAGCAGAATACACAGGAGAGCAATAGGGATAAAGTAGGAGAAAAAGTGGCCACTTTTGAACTGTTAGAGGTCCTCTTTAATTACTAAAGTACAAAACACTTTATAGATTTGTTATCACTGTAGTTGTACTGACATGAATATTCATGCTGCCAGGTCATTTTACTGCTCAATGAATGGCGTAAAAATAAAACCAAAAATGCAATGGAAGAATATTTTTTTCCCCATTTTTCAGTAAACTATATGGGGAAAAATGTGAAGCAGTTAAAAAAAGTAGGATGCTCATTTTTGGGGAAAAGCCAAGATTTTTCGCTGTGTTTTTGGAACAGAAAAGTTTTTGAAAAGTTTTGAGATTTGGAAGAGAACTTGAAGAGTTTCTGGTCAGTTTTCTGCTCCAAAAACTCCTCGAAAATCTCCATTTACCTTAGGGTGTGTTCACATTTTATTAGAATTTTTGAAGTGGAAATTGAGATGAAACTCAAAGTTTTCGAGGAGATTTGAGGTTTTGAGGAGGATTTTGTTGAGTTTCCGATCAGTTTCTGCTCCAAAATCTCTTAAAGAAAATTCAGTGTGAACTGAGACTGTACTGTACTTTTGAAAGTAATAGCCATGTTTTTCTCATCGAATAAACCCCTTTAAATTAAGAAAAAAATAAATAAAATCCTTGACCATTAAGTAACATTATCCCATAATCATAACCTCCCCAGTGCTTGCTACCTTCACATGTTAGCCTTCTCATCAATCTGTCCTCAGCCTCCTTTTCAATTAGAGGCAGTGTAACACTATAAAAGAACCGA
This sequence comes from Phyllobates terribilis, assembly GCF_046119375.1. Classification (NCBI taxonomy): domain Eukaryota; kingdom Metazoa; phylum Chordata; class Amphibia; order Anura; family Dendrobatidae; genus Phyllobates; species Phyllobates terribilis. The sequence continues at coordinate 62,377,761 of NW_027362763.1, read as the reverse complement.
TTATCAACTTCAGATGGCGAATTTATCTTGCGGATTTCCAGTTGAGATTCTCTGAACTCTTTACAACTTCAAAATAAAAAAAAAAGTTTCATCCCCAGAAGATGATGATTAAAAAAAACTTCACGGAAGAATCTATCATTACAATTATTCCTTTGAAAGTGTTTTATTTGCGGCAAGGAAAGCCATAAGAAACGGGGGAGCGGGCGTTGTGAGCAGGATACAGCGGAGCTTGGCTGGTTGAGTGACTACAGAGACGAGTATGTCACAGTAAATAAGACCAAATGGGAAACATGTGGTTTGCACATCGAGAGCCTGGTAACCGGAGGCCTTGTCATCTGAATCCATTTTACTCACTGTATATGGCGTGGTAATATTTTATGCCTTCTAATAAACCTAATATGTCTCTGTCTTTAGGGGGTAAACATGTCATGACATACGTGATATAGATATTCCGTCAGGTGAAAGCTACCAGTGGCGGATCGTGCCTGCGAGCGAGATGTCCGCGGGAGGGGAGCAGAAATCATAACATCTCAATTTTTCAGGACCCATCAAAATGTACACAGCTTTTCAGAAGTGGCTACTGACGGCTTCATAGAGAAGGTGTAAGGGACATGTTAACTCCAAAGGTTTTGTGCCGTGAACCGAAAAACCATTCGTGGACTACAGGGCTTTTTTTAACGACTCAGGTATTTTTATGGCTGCAAGGAATTCTATCTTTTCAGCATTGAAAAATTAAAAGGGTCATCCGGTGAAAAGAAGTTATGACCTAACTGCAAGACAGACTTACTAATCGGTGGGTGTCTGTCCACCAGGACCTGCACCAATCGGCAGAACGGAATTTTTTTTTATCCCCGATGGAACTCTTTTATTTCTGTTACAGAGTATAGCGACAAGCCCGACTGCCGCTACATTCATAGAATTATAGAATCATAGAATGGTAGAGTTGGAAGGGACCTCCTGGGTCATCTGGTCCAACCCCCTGCTCAAAGCAGGATTCACTAAATCATCTCAGACAGATGTCTGTCCAGCCTCTGTTTGAAGACGTCCATTGAAGGGGAACTCACCACCTCTCGTGGCAGCCTGTTCCACTCATTAATCACCCTAACTGTCAAAAAGTTTTTTCTAATATCTAATCTGTGTCTCCTCCCATTTAGTTTCATCCCATTGCTTCTAGTCTTTCCTTGTGAAAATGAGAATAAAGATGATCCTTCTACAATGTGACAGCCCTTGACATATTTGTAGACAGCTATTAAGTCTCCTCTCAGTCTTCTTTTTTGCAAGCTAAACATTCCCAAATCCTGCAACCGTTCCTCATAGGACATGGTTTGCAGACCAGTCACCATTCTGGTCGCTCTTCTCTGAACTTGCTCCAGTTTGTCGATGTCTTTTTTAAAATGTGGTGCCCAAAACTGTACACAGTATTCCAGATGAGGTCTGACCAAAGAGGAGTAAAGACCGATAATGACTTCACGTGATCTAGACTGTATGCTTCTGTTAATACATCCCAGAATTGTATTTGCCTTTTTTGCTGCTGCATCACACTGTTGACTCATGTTCAGTCTATGATCTATTAGTATACCTAAGTCTTTTTCACATGTACTGTTGCTTAGCTCTATTCCTCCCATTCTGTATATGCTTTTTTCATTTTTATTGCCCAGATGTAGTACTTTGCATTTTTCCCTGTTAAAAAACATTCTGTTGGTTGCTGCCCACTGCTCCAGTTTATTTAGGTCTTTTTGAATCCTCTCTCTCTTCTCTAGTATTAGCTATCCCTCCTAGCTTTGTGTCATCAGCAAATGTAATCAGTTTACCCTCAATTCCTTCATCTAAATCATTGATGAAGATGTTGAACAATACAGGTCCCAGGACAGAGCCCTGTAGTACCCCACTTGAGACATTCATCCAGCTGGATGTGAAGCCATTTACAACCACCCTTTGAGTCCGATCACTAAGCCAGTTATGAATCCACCTAACAGTTGCCTGGTCCATTGCATACTTGGTCATTTTTTCAATAAGGATGGTGTGAGATACTTTGTCAAATGCTTTGCTGAAGTCAAGATATACTATATCTACAGCATTTCCCTGATCCACCCAGTCAGTGATTCTGTCATAGAAGGAAATTAAGTTAGTCTGACATGACTTGTTAGTTACAAACCCATGCTGACTCTGGTTAATCACTTCATTCTTATCCAGGTACTTACATACATGTTGTTTAATAATTTGTTCAAAGATCTTTCCTGGTATAGAAGTCAGACTCACCGGCCTATAGTTCCCTGGGTCCACCTTCTTCCCCTTTTTGAAGATAGGAACAACATTTGCTCTTCTCCAGTCTTCTGGGACTTCTCCTGTTCTCCAAGAATTTTCAAAGATTATGGAGAGTGGTTCTAAAATTTCTTCTACGATCTCCTTCAGTACTCTGGGGTGTAATTCATCTGGACCTGGAGACTTGAACTCATTTATGTTAGCTAAATATTCCTTCACAATCTTTCTGTTTACAGATAACTTGGATTCTTCTATTCCTTTAAAAGGACAGTGAAGATCAGTTGATGTTACATTTTCTTTCTGAGAGAAAACAGATGCAAAATAGGAATTAAAAAGTTTGGCCTTCTCAACATCCTCTCTTACCATTTCTCCATTTTCATCCTGTAAAAATCCTATAGCATCTTTGACTTTTCTTTTACTTTTGACATACCCCCAAAATCCTTTTTTATTGCTTTTGACATCTCTTGCAAGCCTTAATTCATTGTCAGCTTTAGCTAACCTGATACGTGCCCTACAGGATCTGCAGACTGCATTATAATCTTCTTTAGATATGCCTCCCTCTTTCCATTTAATAAACATTTCTTTCTTTCTTTTTAGCATGTGTTTAAGTTCTGTGTTCATCCATCCTGGTTTCCTTAAATGCTTCCCATTCTTCCTACTTTTCGGGATTGTTAACGATTGTGCTTTGAGAATCTCATTTTTAAAAATTTCCCATCCTTCCTGGACATTTTTGTCCTTAAGGACATCCAGCCATTGGATCCCTCCTATTCTCTTTCTGAGTCTCTTAAAATCTGCCTTTCTAAAATCTAACCTTGAAGTTTGAGTCTTCACATGTCTTCCTCCTCTAGTTATCCAAAATTCTATAATAGCATGATCGCTGCCTCCTAGGGTCCCAGCCACCTTTACCTCCTCAACCATTTCCTCCCTGTTTATAAGGATTAGATCCAAAGTAGCAGATCCCCTTGTTTTCTCCCCTACCTTTTGGAAGATAAAGTTGTCAGCAATAGAGGATAAGAATTTGCTTGACCTGTTAGTTTTACTTGAGAGAGATTCCCAACAAATGTCTGGATAGTTGAAATCTCCCATGACCACTACGTCATATTTTTTGGAGAACTTGGTCATTTGATACATAAAGAGTTCATCCATATCTTCAGCTTGCCCAGGTGGCCTGTAGTAAATGCCTACAATGGTGTCCTTTCCGTTGTTCTCTCCTTGTGTTCTTACCCAAACAGTTTCCACAGAACTCCCAGTCTCTGAAGCTTCAATCTCTGTGCAGATATACGCTTTTCTAACATACAATGCGACACCTCCTCCTCGTTTATCAAGTCTGTTTCTTGCAAATAAGTTGTATCCTTTTAGCCTTTTATTCCAATCATGTGTATCGTCCCACCAAGTTTCCGTGATTCCAATGACATCATATTCCTTTTCCTGCATTAGTAGTTCCAATTCTCCTTGTTTGTTGCCCATGCTTTGTGCATTTGTGTAAAAACATTTTAGTTTGTGATTGGTTTCTCTTCCTCCCATATTTTTATTATTTAAATTGTTTTGTCTTTGTTCTTCCTTTCCACTTCCAGTAGCAGAGATCTCAATAGTATTTGTCAGCTGTATGGCTTTTTCTGGCCTTTTGCTTCCCTTCCCACATTGTTCTAGTTTAAAGCTCTTCTGATGAGTGTAGCAAGGCAACTTCCAAATACATGTTTTCCAGTCTTCGTAAGGTGCACCCCATCTCTAGCAAGTAGTCCATCGTATAGGTAATTCATTCCGTGATCCAGAAATCCAAATCCTTGTTGACGGCACCATCGACGTAGCCAGTTGTTCACCTGTAGAATCTTATTCCACCTCATTGTTCCATGGCCATCCACTGGGAGGATGGATGAGAAGACCACCTGCGCTCCCAATTCTTTCAATTTCTTGCCTAAGTCTTCAAAGTCACTGCAGATGGTTTCCAGGTCCTTTCTTGCGGTGTCATTTGTCCCCACATGTATTAGCAGGAATGGGTAGTGATCTGTAGGTCTGAAGAGTCTTGATATCCTGTCAGACACATCTTTAATTTTTGCTCCAGGAAGACAGCACATTTCTCTTGAGGTTATGTCTGGTCTGCAGATAGCGGCTTAATGGGCTGCCTGAAAAAAGACAGGAGCAGAGCTCATCAGCCCGTTTGAGAATTAATGCAGTGGTGGTCGGTCAAGTACAAAGGTATACAAATTGGACCTCCACCGATCAATAATTCATCGCCTATTCCGCAGATAGGTGAAAACTTGCTTTCACCCAGACAACCCCCTTTAAGTCTGATTTTTTGTGGGGAGAGTAGGGAAGTGTTTTATGTTTTAGGAGCACGTTAAAGTCCTATTGAATCTCAAATTCTACATCCTCTGGAGAACTACATCTAAGTTTTCATATGCTCCAAGAGTTCACAAGTGTTTCAAAAAATGTCTACTCCCACGCACAGTTCCGTGATCCAGGCTAAATCTTGGTGTAACTCCCCACAGTATTGCCAGATCACTACAAATCAAAAAAAGTCCAACGGCACCAGACGTTCTCCTCCAAAGAATCTCTTTCTTGGTTACTGCAAACAGCCTTCTGATCGATCTTGAGCCATGGTGACTTGATGGATGAATGATCTGTAGGAAGATCGATCTTGTGCAAGCCTAGATAAGTCCATCAGGGTCTTCTCCACCGTTATCTTGATAGTATCAAGTCAACGGGTTTCTGGTCTTCCTCTTCACCTTGCTCCTTCTATTCTTCCGACCATGATGTCCTTCTCCAGTTATTGCTCTCTTCGAATGATGTGTCCAAAGTAGGCAAGTCGTAGCTTGGTGGTCCTTGCTTCGAGTGACATGTCTGGCTTGAATTGTTCCAAAATTGATTTATTTGTTTCCATACAAAACGTAAAAAATACAAGTAACATTTCGACCACATAGGGTCTTTTTCAAGCCAAATATAGTAAGAGATGTGCATGAGTTGTTGGCTGTTTATAGGGGGAACAAAATATAAATCCCGTGGGGGAAAAAAAATTAAATCTTCATTCTCTCATAAACTAGCCCAGTGGGCTTTGAGTGGCCGTTGGCTGCTCCATTGCATTCCCCTAATGAAAAAAAAACACAAGATTAGAATCATTTAGGACCCAATAATAACAGTTCAAAGGGTCTCCATTAAGACAAATATGGCCAATTTAGTTAAAAAGTGTACAGGTGCAGTGTTGATCTAGAGACTATTCTAAGTTCTTAAAAGATGACAAGCTCCAAAAAATCCTGCAACAGACACACAAAAATAATTTATATAAATCTAATGTAACACATTACATATAATACCACCAGACCATGACCAATAATATTACCGCTACATGTTATAATAATCATTTTATTTCTATAGCACTGATATATTCTGCTATTGGGGAAACACACAAGGTTAATAAAGTGATTGTCGTGTATGGTCCAGTCATCAATAAATTAAATAAGGGCATTCAAATAATGCTGCATGAACCGGTCATCAGCCAATATGTGTGCAGTACAGAGACAGAGTGCTACTGAGTGCATGGAGGATAGAAGGTTATATATAACTGGCATCTACCACTTTTATGGTGGTAATATTGGTTTTAGTATGGTGGTTTTTGTTAATTATTAGTATGGAGGTATTATTCAGTCGCTATGTGGCAGCAATATGTGGCCAGGGTAAAGCGGTATTATTTTCTCTTTGTATAGCGGAGGTAGTATTGGAAGAGCCGTATGGATCCATACAGTAACTGATAGTTGTGTGGGGGAGGCAGGTCCAAAAGTTGTCCTGGAGCCCAAAGGACTCTAGTTACTCCCTTGCCATTCACTTTACCATATAATGTATTGGAAAAAAAACTTAATTTTTTTTCTAAATGATGAAAAATAGTGATAAAAAGTTGCATTTCCACCATTGTGTTTTGTTTAGAGTTTGTTTTAGTGGCACTTATTTTTTATATTTGGTTGGTGTCAGTGTTTCCCAAGACCTGTACGTTGGCTCAGTGGTTAGCACTGCTTCTTTGCAGCGCTGGGATCCTGGGTCAAATCCCACCAACGACAACATCTGCAAGGAGTTTGTATGTTCTCCCTGTGTTTGCGTGGGTTCCCTGGTGGTTCTCCGGTTTCCTCCTACGCTCCAAAGACATACTGATAGGGAATTTAGATTGCGAGCCCCAATGGGGACAGTGATGATAATGTCTGTAAAGTGCAGCTAAATATGATGGCTCTATAAAAGTGAGTAAAATAAATAAATGTGTAGCTTTTTTTATTCTATCATGAATGGAGCTTGCTTTTTTTTTTCGAGCCCGATGTTCTTATTAGCACCATTTTGGGGTCCATAGCATGTTATGATCGCTTTCTATGGCATTTCTTGGGCATGTACAGTATGTGCCTTGAGCAAAAAACGGCAATTCTGGATTTTCAATTAATTTTTTTCTTACAGAGTTTACTTTATGGTTTAAATTGTATATTTTGATAGATCGAACTTTTATGGACACGGCTTATTATTACGTTATTATTTTTTATTGTTATCTCTCTTCTTTTGAATTTAGATGTGATGGGGTGATCCAAGCTTTCTTCTTTTTTTTTCCTAAGAATATATATATATTTTTTTAATATTTGAGCTTTGTTTTTTAATCCCCTTAGGGGACATGAACCCACGATTGTTTGACTGCTTGTACTATATACTAAATACTTATATACTGTATGGCTGTATAAAATAAAAGTCTGTGATGGGGCTTTAGACGAGCGACGTGGCACACCCTTGCCACTCTCTTATTGCAAAGTCAGAAGGTGGCTGTATTATACAGCCGGCACCTGCCCTTTGTGGACGGCTCAGTTGCTGAGACCACTCCATAAACCCCCACCCACTCCATGAAGGATATATACATTATGGAGATGGAAGGGGTTAATGATGTGGCCTCTTCGAATATCCCCACCACACTCTTTGATCATTTTGCAGTATTACTTTTATTTTGAGAATTCATTGTCTTTCCATTTTCCGGTAATTTTTTTACCCCAAAATGAGGCAATCTAGGGAACTTGAACTTGATTTAACCAAATCCTCTGGATATGCTGAGAAAATAAAGCGTACATGTGAGTACAGACGCCATGCGCCATTAGTTTAATCCTCGTTCTTTCTAAAAATGTTTTAATACATGCCTTCCTCAAGGACGTAAAATTATCTGACCTTCACCGTGAGCTCAGCAATTTCCAATTGGAGCCGAAAAAAATAGGGGGAGGGGTAAATATAATAAGTATATAATAAGTAAAAATAAAGAAACTTCTAACAAAAATTACTGGAAGATGTGACATTAAGTCGTACAGAATAGTGGGGGATTATCACGGCTTATGAGAAGAAGGAATGAAATGATTGGTGGGGAGATTTACAGCTTCAACAAGGGAGATTCTTATCCTCGTTTATTCTCCCGGGGAAGAGCCAATCATGAAAATATCCACAGCCTGACGCCATCTGGCCAGAGACTCAGCGAGCAGGAATCTGCTCAATAAACTTTATTATGTGTCCTAATATAGCCCAACCTAAATTACAACGCTGTCACCCCACTGAACATACCGTACGGTAAGAGGAGAGAATTGTGTGATCAACAACTCTTCCTTAGTATCCATCAGAATCTGAGACATCAGAGAGAGCAGCCATCTTAACTCGGTCACCTCGCGACGCAGCGTGGTGACCAGAACTAGCGGATGTACAGCGGATGTTATGAAGGGGTTAAGGCTGGCTTTGGCAGAGTCCAGGAGTATGCAGCAACTTCACTTGGTCCAAATCCAGCCAGGTGTTTCTCATCTCCACAGCCTCACCTTATGTCCATGTAGCAACCAGAGATATTTTCAAGCTCAGTCCAGTTTACTTAGGTGCTGTCCAACGTCACGGGATTGTTCACTTCTGGCCTCTGCACTCAAGATAATGCATATCTTCAAGCTAATCTCCAGTTTGCCTATACTTCATTGCATTCCGGAGATTAATTGTTGACTTTCTGGAAGATACCTGACTGCATTTACTTTTCTGTTACAATGCTGATATTAACCATAACTCTGCTGAAAATTATCAGACTGCATTTATTTCTATGTTACAATGCTGATATTAACTATTGCCCTGCTGGAAGATATCAGACTCCATTTTCTTCTCTGTTACATTGCTGCTATTAACCATTGTCCTGCTGGAAGATAAGAGACTAAATGTACTTCTTTGCTACTTCTGTGTTTAACTATTGCCCTGCCTGAACATAAAATACTGCATTCCTGTTGTTAACTGCCTCACCTTACATTAATGTAGCAACTAGAGATATTTCCAAGCTCAGTCGAGTTTACTTAGGTGCTGTCCAACCTCACAGGATTGTTCACTTCTGGCCTCTGCACTCAAGATAATGCATATCTTCAAGCTAATCTCCAGTTTGCCTATACTTCATTGCACTCCGTAGATTAATTGTTGACTTTCTGGAAGATACCAGACTGCATTTACTTCTCTGTTACAATGCTGCTATTAACCATTAGCCTGTCGAAAGTTACCAGACTGCATTTATTTCTCTGTTACAATGCTGCCATCAACTATTGCCCTGCTAGAAGATATCAGCCTCCATTTACTTCTTTGTTACATTGCTGTTTTTAACCATTGTTCTATAGGAAGACACCAAACTGAATGTACTTCTCTGTTACTTTTGTGTTTATCTATTGTCCTGCTGGAACATAACATTCTGCAATCCTGTGATTAACTGCTTCCTTGCCATAAGACACAAGTTTCCGATACCGCTACAGTTCTTGTGTGTATCCACACCACTTGTTCTGCTTGTTTGTTTGCCGTCCTGCAAATCTTGCTGTATTGATCCTCAATGACCAACATGTCGTCTGTGAACACCCATTCTGTTGGACTATTACCTCTGTTCTGTTGTGACCCAGACCTGCAGCTTAGAGAATAACCACAATAGTTGAGCTCATAACAAAGACCTCGTATGTACGCATTTCTCTCTATTGATGTGTGTAGAAACAACTACACTTCCATCTGACTTACTCCTGTATACTGCAGTAGAACAACGGTGAGGGAACCAGTGTTCTTCTGACGCACCAGTAATGGAATATTTGAATGTGCCCTAAATGTCCAAAGTGGGAAAACTCCTTTAAGAAATATTTTGATTGTATGAGTTTATGGCAAATCAGAATATTTAATAACGTCATCAATAGTGTGGACCTTTTAAACATTTTCTGTGCACATTCTATCAATGATGCTGCGTTACAGTATCTACCCATAATAAATTTGAGCACTAATGTTTAGGGAAAAATCCAAAGTGGAATTACGGCTTCCCGAGGTCAGACCCCACCAAATATGTCATAAGTTCAAAATCATGGGTTCGGGTATTCGATAATGTTTTGTAACCCCTTTGATTTGAACATCATCTAAATCTCTACTGCTCCTCTACCCCACATGTCAGAAAATAGTTTTAGCTCTATTTTAGTAGCTATAGAGATTGGAATTGGTTTCTAAGGAGGCCCAACTGACATGACTCCCAGTACTTTAACATTTATCTTGGTCATCTCTCAAAAAACAATCTGGAAAACTCCTGGAGAAAAAGAAGATCTCTTGGTCTTCTAGAAGACTAGGAATATGTCTTGGCCACAGAAACCTCCTGGAACCTCCCAAATATCAGAGATTTGAGAAGGTTTTTGATTTGTCTCAGAAACCTTCTGTGATGTGGATCGAAGAAACCCTAAATCTGGAGAAAATGTGGAGAAGCAGGTATTTTGCAGCACGAACAGGTGGTGCTGGTGTATCTGGGCGTACTGTAAGTATATCAGTAGCAGGAGAGGTGGACCTGGAATGATGTCAACTGAAGCAGCTAAGCAAGAGCCATGGTAGCTCATGTATCAAAGTTTGAACTATGACGACTGGAGTAGCAAAGTTGTAATATGCATAGAAACTGTAACGGGGCCGGGTGGTGGAACCTCTGTGCCTAGGAACAAGGAGGGACCCCGAGGGGCAGGTGTTATTCGGGGACGACCTTGTAATAGAGCAGGTGGCTCCCACGGGTCAGATAGCTGGGACTGACTGGAGTAGCGGGTGGACACAACAGGTAGGTAACAGTCTCTGGGTGAGCAGGCGGGTGGTCACGGGAAGTGACGGAAGAGCAGGTAAGAGTCTCTTGGCTGGCAGGCAGGTGGTCACGGCAAGTGATGGCTGAGCGGGTAAGAGTCTCCTGGCTGGCAGGCAGGTGGTCACGGCAAGTGACGGCTGAGCGGGTAAGAGTCTCTTGGCAGGCAGGCAGGTGGTCACGGCAAGTGACGGCGGAGCCTCCAGGTAGGCTAGCAGGCGGGTAGCAGGTGAGCGCTCCCAGGTGAGCGGGCTAGCAGGTACGGAAGGAAGCAGGCAGGTAACTGGCAGGTGCTTCCTGGTCCGCAGGTGGACTTGCCCATAGACAGACTGGCGGATGCAGGAGACAGACTGTCGGGCTGAAGAGAAGCAGGCAGACAGGACTGGTAGTCAGGCTGGCAACGGGACCTGAGGGCTGAAGCAGAGGTGAGTATGCTTTGCAACAACTTTGCTCGGGCACCTCCATTTTGGAGGAGGTGCTTTATATATGGGAAGTCCTCCGGCTATTGGCCGGGGACTCCTTAGGACGGCGCGCGCGGTCCCTTTAAGAGACGGAGAGCGCGCGCACGCCCTAAGCACAGTGCCCGGGAAGGAGCGCGCGCCGGCAGCAGCGAGTGAAGGAGCGCTGGAGGACGCCGTGCGCTGAACAGGAAGGTGAGAGGGACGGTGTCTCTGTCTAGCAGGGGGCAGAGCCGCTGATGCTACAGAAACTTTATAGGCTCAATGAAATAGCAGCAAAGGAATTGACACAGCAGAGGTGAATTTGGGGAGGGGACTCATTGCAGCAAAGCTGTTGCTGCAATGTGTCCAAAGTAGAGCTGAACCAGCAATGTAGTAGAGTAACCCAGTGAGAAAGCATATGTGTAGCGGAGCTGGTTTTGCCATAATGTCCATTGCAGAACCAGCACAACAATATAGCAGAGCTGGACCAGAGATGCAATGAAGTTAATATTGTGGCAAGGCACAGTTGCAGCAAAGTTGGGTGTAGCACCGGCGCCTCTGCCCCCTGCCAGTCAGAGAAGCCGTCCCCCTTACCGCCGCGCTCCTGGTCCGCCGTGTTCCGGCCTCCCTGCTGCTGCTGGTGCACGCAGCTTCCCGGGCACTGTGCTTAGGGCGCGCGCTCCCTTCCTCATAAAGGGGCCGCGCGCGCCGTCCTAAAGAGTCCCCGGCCAATGGCCAGAGGACTTTCCCTATTTAAAGCACCTCCTCCAATATGGAGGTGCCCATGCAAGGTTGTTGCTCTGTGATTCTTACTGTTGCTTCAGCCCTCAGGTCCCTCTGCAAGTCAGTCCTGTCCGCCAGTCTGTTCTTCAGTCCAGTCCGCCAGTCTGACTACTATCCTGCCCGACAGTCTGTCTACAGTCCCGTCCACCAGTCTGTCTATGGGCTCTGCCCGCCTGCTTACCTGGAAGCACCTGCCTGTTACCTGCCGTGCCCGCCAGCCTGCTTACCTGGAAGCACCTGCCTGTTACCTGCCGTGCCCGCCAGCCTGCTTACCTGGAAGCACCTGCCTGTTACCTGCTGTACCCGCCAGCCAGCTTACCTGGAGGCACCTGCCAGTTACCCGTTGTGCCCGCCAGCCTGCCTACCCGGAGCAACCGTCTGGCTATCAGCCGAATCAGCCTGCCTGTCTACCCGGACCACCCATCAGCCTTCCCGCCGTGCTCATCCACTGTACCGGTCAGTTCCTGCCATCTGACCCATGGGAGTCACCTGCTCTCATACAAGGTCGGTCCCAGAGTGGCACCTGGCCCCCCTGCTCGGTCTGTCCCTGGTTCACGGAGTCGATTGAGCCGCCGTGCGACCTTGGTCAGGCCGAGTAGGTACTTAGTCACGCCCCTCTGGTCCCTCCTTGCACCGCAGCACAGAGGTTCCACCACCCGGACTCGTAACAGTTTGCACGGGCCATGGAACTCGGTGGCCCCCAGGCTCATTCGCTCTCTGACCTGTACCAGGAGGTTTCTCGTCAGAGATCCCAACAGGAAACTATCCTGACCTACCTGTGGTCTGTCAACTCCCGCCTGGACACGCTGCCTACCCCATCTGTGTCCGTCTCGAGCCGAGCGGCTCCCGCTCCGGCGGCGCCTCAGCCTACTAGTGCCATGGCATCCAGCTCTGGTCCCCGGCTCTCTGCGCCTCCATGTTTTGGTGGTGACCCCGTCTTATGTTGGGGTTTTCTAAATCAGTGCACTATGCACTTTGAACTCCTGGCACATTAGTTTCCCTCCGACCGGGCCAAGGTGGCGTTGATCATGTCTCACCTCACCGGGGAGGCATTGGCATGGTTAAACCTTCTGTGGGAGAGAGGGGATCCCCTGGTGTCCGATCTTCCGGCTTTCCTCACTGCCTTCCGGAAGGTCTTCGATGAGCCCGGACGAAAGATGTCTACTGCCTCCTCACTTCTCCGTCTCCGCCAAGGGAGTCTCACCGTGGGCCAGTATGCCATACATTTCCGTACCCTCGCATCTGAGCTTGCCTGGAACAATGAGGCCCTGGTGTCCACCTTCTGGGAGGGTCTTTCCGGACAGATCAAGGATGAGCTAGCCGGTCGTGACATCCCTTCCACCCTGGATGACCTGGTGTCACTAGCTACCCGGATTGACATCCGTTTTTTGGAACAAGCTAAGGAGACTACCTGGGAGAGAAGATTTCCGCGTCTCGCTCCTGTATTCCAAAAGCCTGCCTCCCAACCAGCAATTCCCTGGGCACGCTCGCCTGAACCCATGCAAATTGACCAAACCAAGATGGTCAAGTCTTGCCAGGAGACGCGCCGAGCCGAAGGGAGTTGCTTCTACTGTGGCAGTAAGGAGCATCTGATCCGCTCCTGCCCGGTGAGGCCGGGAAACTCCAGTGTCTAGGACCGCTCGGAGAGGTCGTCCTAGGCAAGAGTAAATCCTCTCCGTCCTTGACTCTATCCGTTTCTATTTCCAGTGGTGAGACCCGCTTCTTTGAGACCGCCCACCTGGTTTCCGGAGCCGCTGGGAATCTCATTTCTCAGGCCCTTGTGGAGCAGTATCAGATTCCTACCATACGTCTGGCTGAACCATTGGCAGTCGCTTCCATGGATGGGAGACTTCTTCCGGTGACCATCTTGCTCATCACAGAGCCTTTAACCCTTCAGGTGGGAATGCTGCACTCAGAGAGAATTTCCTTTCATGTGCTGTCCGGTCTCTCTCACTCCCTCTTGCTTGGTCTACCCTGGTTACAGAGACATGAACCCGTCCTGAATTGGCGATCTGGTGAGGTGCTCCGTTGGGAGCATTGCCATGAGTCCTGCCTGGTTCCGGTTCGTCCAGCTCGACCCCCGTCTACTCCGGCTAATGTACCTGGTCTGCCGGCACCCTACTGGTCCTATGCGGACGTCTTCGACAAGAAGGAAGCTGAAACACTACCACCTCATATGCCGTATAATTGCACAATCGACCTGGTACCCGATGCTTCACCCCCCCGCGGGCGTATCTACCCCTTGTCGCTGGCTGAGACCCGGGCCATGTCTGAGTACATAGAAGAGAATCTTGCTAGGGGATTCATCCAGAAATCTACCTCCCCGGCTGGAGCAGGATTCTTCGTTAAGAAGAAAGACGGCTCGCTACATCCATGTATTGACTACAGGGGTCTTAACCAGATTACCATCAAGAATAAGTACCCCCTGCCTCTCATCTCGGAGCTGTTCGACCGCCTTAAAGGCGCGAGGATGTTCACCAACCTTGATCTTCATGGGGCGTACAATTTGGTCCCGATCCGCCAGGGAGACGAATGGAAGACGGCATTCAACACCCGGGACGGTCACTATGAGTATCGCGTGATGCCCTTTGGTCTCTGTAATGCCCCAGCCGTCTTCCAGGAGCTGGTTAACGACATCTTCCATGATCTCCTGTATTCTTGGGTGGTGGTGTACCTGGACGATATCTTGGTCTTCTCTCCGGATCTGCCCACACACCGGAGGGATGTTCGTCAGGTTCTGCTAAGGCTCCGGCAGAATCGCCTCTACGCAAAATTTGAGAATTGTCTCTTCGAGCAGACTTCCCTTCCGTTCCTGGGATACATTATCTCCGAGACTGGTCTTTGGATGGATCCCAAGAAGGTTTATGCCGTCTTAAAGTGGCCCCGACCAGAGGGGTTGAAGGCGATTCAGCGATTCCTGGGCTTCATAAATTATTACCGCCTCTTCATCCCTCATTTCTCCTCCCGGACCGCTCCCATCTCCGCGCTCACCCGTAAGGGAGCAAATCCCAAGGAATGGACTTCCGAAGCAGAGGAGGCCTTCGTCTCCCTAAAACAAACTTTCTCCTCCGCCCCTGTGCTGCACAGTCCGGATTGCAACAAGCAGTTCTTCCTGGAGGTTGATGCTTTCTATTCCAGAGCCGGAGCGGTGCTCACCCAGAAATCCCCGTCCGGGAGAATGGTGACCTGCGGCTTCCTCTTCAAGCTTTTCTCCTCATCCGAGCGCAACTACTCTATAGGAGACCGTGAGCTGCTAGCCATCAAATTGGCGCTGGAGGAGTGGCGCTACCTGCTGGAAGGGGCTCTGCACCCGGTGGTCATCTACACTGACCACAAAAACCTGGCTTATTTACAAAACGCCCAAAGACTCAATCTGCGTCAGGCCCGGTGGTCTCTGTTCTTTGCCCGATTCTGCTTTACTCTACATTACCGCCCTGCGGACAAGAACATTAAAGCCGACGCTCTATCCCGCTCATTCCTGTCTTCCGACCAAGAGGAGGAGCCTCTGCATATCATCGACCCCTCCAAAGTAATGACTGTGGCTCTGTTTGACCTGTCTCGTCTTCCACCCGGTAAGACTTTTGTAGCAGTTCCGGATCGTAAGAAGGTTCTTCTCTGGGGCCATTCATCCAAACTAGCCGGCCATGCTGGCCAGAGGAAGACCTTTCAGCTCATCGCCCGGCATTACTGGTGGCCTACGCAAGGATGTTGTGGATTTCATCACGGCTTGTTCCTTCTGTGCCCGTAACAAGATTCCCAGGCATCTTCCAGTCCCCTTCCTCTTCCCGTACTTTCACTCCGTGGCAACACATTGCTATGGACTTTATTACGGATCTCCCTGTTTCTGCCGGTTGTACTGTCATTTGGGTGGTCACTGACCGCTTTTCTAAAATGGCCCACTTCATCCCTCTGCCTGGTCTCCCGTCTGCATGTGTGCTGGCTAAGGACTTCATCCTTCACATCTTTCGTCTCCACGGCCTACCCCTCCACATTGTCTCTGATCGTGGGGTCCAGTTCACTTCGCACTTCTGGAGAGCTACGTGTAAGCTGCTGGATGTCTCCTTGGATTTCTCCTCTGCTTATCATCCTCAGTCCAATGGTCAAATGGAACGTATCAACCAGGTCCTTACCAGCTTTCTCCGGCACTTCGTCAATGCTCACCATAACGATTGGGTTGAGCTCCTACCATGGGCCGAGTTCTCCTATAACAACCATGAGAGCGAGTCTTCTTCCAAATCCCTGTTCTTTGTGGTCTACGGTCAACACCCCCGGATTCCGTTTCCTGTCTCCGCTTCAGTGGACAATCCTGCCGCGGAGTGTCTGGTCAGCGAATTTTCTACTATTTGGGAAGACACTAGATCCGCACTTCTTCAGTCCTCCGAGCGGATGAAGAAACAAGCTGATAAGAGACATCTGGATCTGCCTCAATTCCGTCCGGGAGACAGGGTCTGGCTCTCCTCCAAACTTGTTCGTCTCAAAATACCTTCGGATAAGTTGGGTCCGCGGTTCATCGGTCCGTTTGAGGTTCTCAACCAAATCAATCCCGTGGCTTACAAGCTAAAACTCCCGGCCACCTTACGGATTCCCAACTCCTTCCACGTATCTCTCCTCAAACCAGTTGTTCTAAATTCTTTTTCTGACGATCCAGGTACCACCCCAGCTCCGGTCTCCGCTGAGGACGTCTTTGAGGTACAGAACATTTTGGCCACCAAAAGGGTAAGAGGAAAAAACTTTTTTCTGGTGGATTGGAAGGGGTTTGGCTGGAGGAGAGGTCTTGGGAACCCAGGGAGAACATCCATGTCCCTCTTCTTCTTAAAGAATTCCTTGCAGGCCTAAAGAAGAGGGGGCGTAAAGGGGGAGGGGGGTACTGTAGCACTGGCATCTCTGCCCCCTGCCAGGCGGAGATGCTGTCCCCCTTACAGCCGCGCTCCTGGTCCGGCGTCTTCCGGCCTCCCTGCTGCTGCACGCAGCTTCCTGGGCACCGTGCTTAGGGCACACGCGCTTTCTCCCTCTTAAAGGGGCTGCGCGCGCCGTTCTAAAAAGTCCCCGGCCAATGACCGGAGGACTTCCCCTATTTAAAGCACCTCCTCCAATATTGAGGTTCCCGTGCAAGGTTGTTGCTCTGTGATTCTTACTGTTGCTTCAGCCGTCAGGTCCCTCTGCAAGTCAGTCCTGTCCGACAGTCTGTTCTTCAGTCCAGTCTGCCAGCCTGACTACTATCCTACCCGACAGTCTGTCTACAGTCCAGTCTGCCAGTCTGTCTATGGGCTCTGCCCGCCAGCTTACCTGGAAGCACCTGCCTGTTACTTGCCGTGCCCGCCAGCCTGCTTACCTGGAAGTACCTGCCTGTTACCTGCCGTGCCCGCCAGCCTGCTTACCTGGAGGCACCTGCCAGTTACCCGTTGTGCCCGCCAGCCTTCCTACCTGGAGCATCCGTCTGGCTATCAGCCGAATCAGCCTGCCTGTCTACCCGGACCACCCATCAGCCATCTGACCCGTGGGAGTCACCTGCTCTCATACAAGGTCAGTCCCAGAGTGGCACCTGGTCCCCCTGCTCGGTCCCTCCCTGGTTCACGGAGTCGATTGAGCCGCCGTGCGACCTTGGTCAGGCCGAGTAGTTACTTAGTCACGCCCCTCTGGTCCCTCCTTGCACCGCAGCACAGAGGTTCCACCACCCGTACTCGTAACAGTGGGTATGATATATCGTAATGTCTAAAGGCAGAACCAGCACAGTGACATAGCAGAGTTCAATGGCGGAACTGAACCACTACTGTTATGGAGTTAACCCAGCAACAAGGGTTAAAGCTGGCTTTGCAATAATGTCTAAAAAACTTTGCTGAAACAGAGAAGTGGTAATTAGTCCAAAGTGGCAGTGGGGAAGCCTACCACATAAATTTTCAATGGAATCCTGAGCAAACTTGCCCAGGAGGGTAACGTCTAAAGAAAGACTTAGGGAGGGCGCAGCAGCCAGCGCTGCATCCAGGAGAAGTAACAGTTTTCTGTACATGGAGGGTGCATAGAGAGGTGTGGTGACCTGTAAAAAGAGAGCATAGAAATTATTACACTTTAGCCTCTACAATTGTACACCTCCACGAAAGTCATCACTGAAAGTTAGCAAGCATTTCCTTGGGCGAAAGTCACACCCAACCTCAGCTTGACCATTGTAGAGTATAGGTAACCAAAACACCACGGACCCTTCGTCCCAGTGTTTTTTGCCATCTATCCCAGTGATTGAAAGTTTCACTGTGATTTTGGAGCTATAGCTTTTGCCATATTCTAAAGTATTCCAGCAGTGTTTGGCATTAATCTCGAGAATTGAAAAAAAAAAATCACGGCGCACATATCCAGTGATAAATGCTCTTTTTGGCAATTTTGCTGCATAATTTGTGCCTTCACAATCAAAGATAATCTCAGAGATCGATGACAAGATGTCAAACGTACCGTGCCAAACTTGAGGTTGAGAACCTTTCATAAGACCGAACTCTTTCAATGGCAGATGAAGGAAAACACATCAGTCGGAAAAGAGCAGCATTTTTTTTTTTAACAAAAACTTCAATTACTCCGAGTAGTTGGCGCCTTTGTGAAGTGCAACAAGTATTTAAATTGAATTCTCAGTTGCATATCCAGGGATCAGTCAAAATGTGGAACTGATACTTAGAATATTAGATGTGGTTAATATTTCAAAGTATTATGTAATAATGCCACCCTCATATTGATGGTTTAGGAAAAAAAAAAAGAAACACCCCCGCCCCTCCCCCCCTCTTTTCTTTTTGGCATCTAAACAAGTGTGTTTGTTTTCTCGTAATGGTCTGGCTTTCATTACTTGTGCTCTGCGTGGCTTCACGACTGTTGCTGTTTAGCGCCTTTATTAGTCACTTTATTATACTCATTATTTATAGAATTGCTACCCAGAAGTTTTTAGAAAGTGTTGTGAGGGATTGTACATTTTTGGACGGCTTAAAAATAGTCCAGTTTGAAACTGCTGCCCGTGGAAATAAATTAGAAGCTAAGTAAGGCTGGTAATAATTAATTTTTTCATTACACACGAAGAGAAAATTTATTAAAATTGTCACCAGTTAAGCTCTTCTGCCTGGATGTGATCTCCAGAGACATAAACATAACTATTACAAAGTTAAGATAAACATAAATTTAACAAAATTAAGTTTGAATAGATTGTTAGTTTTTGGGAACGGGACAGGAGTGTGGACACAGGACTTGGCTGTAGCTAAAATCAGTGGACAAAGGGTATGTGCACACAGAGGTTTTTGCGGAGTGTCTTGGTGCAGGTTTACTCCAAAAAAGCACCTGAAAAATTGCTTAAAAACTCTTCCAAAATAATTCAAAACCCATTCATGAAACACCTCAGGAAATTAAAAACTCCTCTAAAAACTCCAAAAAAGCAATATTTCCTGAAACAGTTTCCACTAGAAAACTCACAGTTTTTGACTGCCTCAAACAAACTCTGTGTGCACGTACCCTAAAGACATGTTCACATTGTGTCTTTTTCAACAGTCAATTATGCCTATTTTTCATGCAGAAGATGCTTCAGGCACTGGCATATAACCAAAAGTGGCAGACCACGCGACCGTTATGGGGCTCGTGAGTAAGAGGGCCCGATGCCAGTCCCAGCACCACCTCCCGACCATCATCGCATGTTCAACTGTGTTGGCAAAGGGGGAACGAGGAGAAGTGAGTATTTATTTGTTTTTTAATCAATAAGGACATTGTGGGGCTCATTATACTGCATGGAGGACTATGTGGGGAGCATTAAACTACATGGAGGACAATGGGGAGCCCATTGTACTATATGGAGGACTATGTGGGGCAAATTATACTGTATGGAGGACTATGTGGGAGCAATTATACTGTATGGGGGACTATGTGGGGGCCATTATACTGTATGGAGGACTATGTGGGAGCAATTATACTGTATGGAAGGCATCATACTGTGTGGAGGACAGCATGGGAGTCATTATACTGTTTGGAGGACTAGTAAGGGCTGGAGTGTGAAGGGTTGTATTAAGGCTAAGGAGGAAACTGTTGGGGCCACAGTTGGGGCCCCCATACTTTATAGAGGGGGGGTACAGTAGGGTTATCATACTGTGTTTGTGGAGAGTATTGTGAAGGAATTCACTGTGGGGGTATCATACTGTGTTTGGGGGGCACTTTTATTGGCATCATACTTTATGGGGCAATGGAAGGGGAATCTAGCGGCTTCAAAAGTAGGAAAATTACTTTGTAAGGGCTGCAAAGTTGTGAGATATGCTCTTCTGTTACCCCGTTGAATATTATTATTTTTTGGGGGGGGTGAAAATACCCTTAGGGTTCATTTACAAGGGCAGATAGATGATATAGCAAGTTGATCGGTGCTTATACTCTTTCGCTTACATGCTTCAGATCTTTGTGAATGTGCAAGCTGTATGTGCTGTAAAGCCTCCAATTACCTTGAAAAGACGTGTGTAACACTCTGAGGTCTCCTAGGACTGTATCCAACCCCTTTCAAGCACATTAATGCAAACACAGCCTTAGTAATGTCAAAGTGACCTCAATATATATGACTATGTGTAAACAGATGATACCAACCAACAGCCTATTTAATAACACACTGACGTAAGTTTTATGCTTTTTAAAATGTAAAAATGGTCTAAAATCTATCCCTTTTAGGGGGGAAATTGCCTGCTGTGTGGGTATTCATACACGAGCTGTGCAGACGGAACTAACCATGGTTTTTGACAAGCGGTGGTCAAATACAGTTGCGCAAAAAAACAGTAGTTTGTGACACACAGTCAGACAGTCATTGAAGTGAAATGTCTGGATATTTTTACATTTTCCATAGTAATTTTTAAAGACATTTATTCCTTCCTTTCCAATAAGGAATGAACAAAAATTGGTAGGTACGTGGTTAAAAAACAGCAGAAGCACCAGGCCACTGTATCGGTGTGGGGAGTACAAACATCAAATTAGACTAATATAACAGATATCCAAAAAATAAGTACGGCAGTTTGTGACACGCACACTTTGTCGGGTTTGTTTCTGCATGAAGAATGTAAAAGAAAATGGTCAGTCAGTGCTAGCAAAACAAATTGTGAGGATTCTGTGAGGGTCCATCATTACCAGGTGCCATGATGCTTGGGTGCACACTAGAGATGAGAAAATTGATTCACAGGACCCCAATCCAGTGGACACATCAGTATTCCGTGGAGACCTGTGAACGGCTTTGTACCTTCCGGTCACCCCCAGCGCCTCTTCTGATTTCTGCTTTGAGTCTTTTTTGGAGCAGTAGTTGCCATTTTTGCAATAGACGAGAACATGGATGTAAAAAGGAAGGAGAATTTTCCTATCTGTCTGGAGTTTCTGGTTTTTGTTAAAAAAAAAAACTCCAGGAAGACAAAACAGGATTAACGTCACCCCTAAAGCAAATAAAATCCCTCCACTATTGACCCGATTCTGCTCAACACTTTTTATTTGAATGGCGACCTCTTAATGTTTAGTTGTCTGTCTCCTCATTTAGCCCATTTATTATTTGGCAGTGAAATGACTGGACGATTCGAGCCAAGGGGAATATCATAATACAATGTCAACAATTATCGCGGTATAACTGTTAGCCTTTATTCAAAAATTATATGCAAAATCATGCAGAAAGGAGAGGTCAGAGACCTGCGAAGGAAAAGTATTAGACATTTGCAAATGTAAATTCTGGTAGCATTGACCTTGAAGTTCAGAAGACAAACATCCTGACACATATAGAAATGTATTCTCCGAGAAAATGTGAAAGTACTTACCAGCTGTGAGGAACACATTGTACATTTTCAAACTATTATGACTTGGATGTCAGCAGCAAAAATTCAGGTAAAAAGGAGATTCTTGTAGATTCTTCTGCCAATCAAAATGTCAATAAGGAGCAACAAAAGGCACCTAAAAATGGGTTGTTTTTTGGTTTGTCCCAAAGACTGAACAGATTGGTTATAGATGAACACCTTGGCTCCTAGTACACCAGTCCATTTCGAGATGGAAACAATTTTTGGCTGGCATTTGCAATTTTTGCATTCGGGCAGATATAACTTTTCTCATTTTTTTTTCATCGTAGATATACGAGTATTTTTTGTCAGGCTATTTGTCAATTTTGTGTGTGGTACATATCCGGTACAAAATTATTTAATTTATATACATTTTTATTTTGGGAAAAAGGCGGAAAAAAGTTACTCAACAAAGTATCTGGAAACAGGGAATATGATTAGACATAGTGTAGACCTCGATTGGTAGAAGGGATTTCCTGTAATGCCATCAAAGGGAACCCCTTCAAAATATAATGATCATCGTCATTAATTACAGCATACAAAGGCTCGAGGTATGAGTCAGATACACAAGAGATTTTATTTGGCAGAAAATATACTACAGTACCAGCATTATTTTGAATGATTTTCTATGAAAACTCATCCACTCACTGCATAGAAAATCTGCTATGGAATTTACCTGACCTGTGGATTTTTTAGCTGTCAGCTTGCCCCAGGAAGAAGCCTATAGGCGAAACCCAGTTTCAGGTAGAAGTTGGCATGTTTTGTGTTTAAAAAACTTTTTATGTGTTTTTAACACATTAACTTTTGAGAGTATAATAAAAAGAAAACCCAATTGGAAGCTAAATGTCCTGAAGTGCTGTTCTATGACCAGTAGTTCTAAAAGGGAAACTCCTAACATTGGTGGCAGTCAACTGTGGAATTATTGGTCTCAGAAGGGCTGATTGCAACACCATTGAATACATGATCGATACTGGAAGTGTGTCAAATAGGAAGTTTTTTGGATGATGTCAATTCTGCTCTAAAGATCATTGAAGAGGTGAAGGTGCAGTCAACATGCCAACTTATTGCAGTAGCAAATTCTGCAATGGATTTTAAGGATCCTTCCCTTTTTGATATACTCTTAAACATTGGAGGTTTCTCTGTTCTTCATCACTGGATCAGGGCTGCAGCTGCACATTACAGCCATCCCTTGACACTGTAGTAGTGCGAGCACAAGAGCACAATTAGCATGATGAGTTTGGTCATCATGGCGTGGCTTGTAAGGACTATATCAGTTACAATGTACCCTTGGGTATCTGCTGTATGTGGTGATGTGTTTTGTGCCCCCTTCCATCTCTTTACCAAATGGGCACTCTGTGTAAATATTGTGAGGTGGGGGGATGCAAAAGTGGAGTAGGAATTGGAGGAAAGAGCTCTAAGGAGCCCCTGGCAGTTGTTGAGGAGCCATTTTGAGGGCTAAAGGGGTTCTTCGGTGAGATCAAGTTATCACCTTGACTCGGGTTCGATGATAACTTATTGATCAATGGGGGTCCAAACTATGGAACTTGCAATGATCAGCACAACAGGGAACTTTTATCCCCTTAGAATAAAGCGTCTGTACACTTGCTCAACCGGTGCTCCATTCATTCCTAATGTTGGATTTTTTCGGCAGCCCCATAGAGAATGAATGGAGTGGCAATCGGGCACCCGACTTGCCTTTCCATTTTGTAACCGGGATAAAAGTGCCTCATCGGAGATAAAAAAATGCCTTTCTGCTGATCTGAACGACGTCCAACAGTCAGACCCCTCCGATCTATAAGTTATCACTTATCCTATGAATAACTTGTTTTCACCCATTTAAGGAGCTCCGGGTAACATAGTGAAGGATGAATCCCAGTACAAAATTGGCCTTCGTCTACTTCTGCAAGGCTGAGTTACATAGTTACATAGTTTATAAGGCCGAAAAAAGACAAGCGTCTGACTCGCCCCCTGGGCCGTGGGGCACTCGAATCCGGGCAATAGGGAGACGATGGGGGTAGTAGTGGCGACCCGGTTCCGTGACTCAGGGTGGTCAGGCCAATGGTAGTCTGCTACGTTCTGCTGATAATGTCCGACTACGCCACCCGTGGATTGCGGTTATTAGGAACCGCCGCTGCATGCAGACCGCTGGGGCTGATGAGGTGTGCAGCTAGGGTAGTGTGACTCCCCACGGGAAGAGTGAGGCCCCAGGGCAGTATAATGGATGGTGGGAGTGATGACAGTGAGAGTCCCAGTGTTAATAGTGCTGGAGGAGCAAGGAGCACACAGACAACAGGTTGCAGTCCAGGGTCTTTACTAGAACAGGTAAACTGACCCACAAACAGTCCCAGCTAGGAGGGGACCTGGATGTCTGAGAGCAACGGGGAAATTGGCCCTGGTCAGGGTGAGGGTGTAGGCCTACCGTGCTTTCTGTGCTCCTTCTGGCTATCTCCTCCTTATAGGGTAGCAGCCCACATTTCCGAGCTTTCCATGTATTCTCGCCTGTATGGCCTGCGACGTGGGTTCCTTTCTGCTCCCAGCCTTGTACGGCTCTGCTGGTCCCTTCTGTTGTGGCAGAGCCTCCAGGCTTCTTAGGCCAAGGAATATACAGTCCCTTGCGAACTGGTTATCTGCTGGAGAATGTGGAATCCTCCCAGCCTCAGACACCAAAGTCTGGTAGATTAAGTCTTTTATCTGCCAAGACAGGCTCTTTTCGCCTCTTGTCTCTGGCTTGTGGCTCTCCTCCTGCCACACTTCCTCTTAGGTGCAGTGCAACTGTCTGTCCCTGCTCTGCTCTGGGACAAGTCTCAGTCCTGAGACAGGCCTTCAAGTTCTCTCTCACCCTGCCCCCAGTACCAGCTTTTATAGGGGCAGCCTACTCCCCCTACTGGCCTGAGACAGGAGGCATTGCATGCTAATGTTCCCCTGACTAGAGAACCTCCCCCTTGCTCTCATACACAGCTTTAATTACACTTGTGGCATCCAGGCCAGGGTGACACACGTCCATCCAGTTCAGCCTATTTCTTGTGCACTGCAGCTATTCCGCAGCATTGATCCAGGGGAAGGCAACAAAAAACCATGCGGTATAGGCCAATTTACATCATTGAGGAAAAATTCACTTCCCGACACCAATCTGGCAGTCAGATTAAATCCCTGGATTAATTAATTAAGCATAAGATGTAATTTTATTGTTCTCAAGAAAGGCGTCCAGGCCTCTCTTGAACTCATTAAGTGAGTTGGACATCACCACTTCCTCTCCCAGAGAGTTCCAGAGTCTCACGGCTCTGACCGTAAAGAATCCCCTTCTATGCTGGTGCAGGAACCTCCTTTCCTCCAGACGCATAGTGTGCCCCCTCGTCTTTGTCACCATCCTTGGTATAAACAGGTCATGGGAGAGATCTCTGTATTGCCCCCTGATGTATTTATACATGTTTATGAGGTCTCCCCTAAGCCTTCTCTTTTCCAACGTAAATAGGCCTAATTTTGACAACCTCTCTGGGTATTCTAGTCCCTCCATTCCCTTTATTACCTTAGTCGCCCTCCTTTGTACCCTCTCTAGCTCCAATATGTCTTTCCTGAGCCCCGGAGCCCAGAACTGTGCACAATATTCTAAGTGCGGCCTTACCAGCGCTTTATACAGAGGAAGAACAATGTTCTCATCATATGCCCCTATTCCTCTTCTGATGCATGCCATGACTCTATTTGCCTTCGCAGCTGCTGCCTGACACTGGGCACTCCAATTTAATTTGCTATTAACCAAGACGCCCAGGTCCTTCTCTGACATTCTCTGACATTGTTCTTATAACCCTTCTTCAGTTCAAGTAACTAGAAGTTTGTATAAGTCTTTCAATAAAGTACAAGCTTCAACCATATTGTGACCATATCATATTTTATTCATCCTACCACTCATGACGAGCTGTCAGCAAGAAGTTAACATGGTTAGTAGATGTTCAATCCATTGAATTTATGTTTTTTTTTTAATTTTTAGCACATTTGATGACAGGGCCAGCTCCAGGTTTTCTTGGGCCCCCGGGCGATAGAGTCTCAGTGGCCCCTTTAATACATACCACCATTCATGATGCACGGATACGGCTGAGAAATATAGGTATACAACACAGGGCCCAGCCTGCCCCTCATACTTCACATATGCAAACATGCACACACACACACACACACAAAGTACGCAGACATGCACACACACACAGTACGCAGACATGCACACACACAGAGCATGCAGACATGCACGCACACACGGTATGCAGACATGCACACACACACGCACACATGCACACAGTACACAAACATGCACACACACACGGTACGCATACATGCGCGCACACATGCACACAGTACACAAACATGCACACACACACGGTACGCATACATGCGCGCACACATGCACACAGTACACAAACATGCACACACACACGGTACGCAGACATGCACACACACGGTACGCACACATCCACGCACACATGTGTGGCACCCCAGGGGTCCGGTTGCCACAGTGGCATTGCCTCCCTCCCCAGAGGTGATGCCATGCCTGGAAGCAAGCAGGGGTCCCATAATCAGGTTTTACTAAGCATGCAACACTTTCCTGGCTCCAGACCAGCAAGGGGAGTTTCTCCCCTTGGCAACTGGGATCTGGGGACGGGGTTGGTTAGTCTTAGTGTGAAGAGTTGAAGTCAGGACGTCGAAGAGAGAGGAGCTGGGGACTGGAGCTGCGCGGCAGCTCACCCCAGAAGGAACCAACACAGAAGAACCGGACACCGGAGTCCGAGGCTGTGGGGGCACTGAAGGCCCAGCAGCAGAAACCGGAGGGCAGGAGACTGCAGGTCTCCTGGCCCCATCAGACACCCGGAGGCTCAGCAGCACAGAGGGCCCAGCACCGCCACGTGGGAGCGACGCACTAGCAAGGCCCGAGCTGCCTGCCATACGGGTGAGCACAGAAACGTTGCACTCAGGGACGAGGGCCACCGCACAGCTACAAGCAGCAGGGCCAAAGAGCTTAGTGGAAAGGGAAGGCCTCCAACTTCACCTGGCAAGGAGGATTCTTTACTTGCTTCCAGGCTGCCTGGACTTCCACTTCTAGCCAGTACCCTAGTCCCGGCTTGTCTAATCACCACCAGTAAAGCTAAGAGGAAACCGCCATTAAGTTGTGGACTGATTATTACACACGGTACACAGACATGCACAGACACACGGTACGCAGACAAGCACACACACAATGCACAGACATTCACATCATACATGCACATACAGACACATTAGAAATATTTTTAATATGGGGATTAGGGAAGCCTCGCTCACCTGCTCCCAGCCTGTGTCCAGTCCAGCAACTCCTCAGGTATGTGGCTGTGCAGGGCTGCCGGTGTGTCACAGACATGGCCCTGCACCATCAGAGGGGCCCACACACTGTAGGGGCCCGGGCCGCTTCCCCGGCACCTGTTCAGGACCGCCGGTGCTGCTTGATTGCTGTCACTTCACCAGACATGGCAGCGCGCTGTGCGGCTGTGTCTGGTAGTAATGACGTGGCAGGGGCGACACACCAGCACAATTAAAGGTGCAGTGATGCCCCTGCCGTGTCATTACTACCAGACACAGCTGCACAGCGCGCTGCCATGTCTGGTGAAGTGACAGCAATCAAGCAGCGCTGGTGGTCCTGCACAGGTGCCGGGAAAGTGTCCCAGTCCCCGACAGCGAGTGGGCCCTTCTGATGGTCCAGGACCCCGGCACTTGCCCGGGCACACCGGGTGCTGACGCTGGCCCTGTCTGATAGGCTGTGGACCACTTTGGTGGTCTTTAACTTTTTGGTATTGCCCTACTGTACAAGTGGTCATTACGACCCCAAATTGGCCATACATGGGATTAGTAATTAAGTACAAGTGTAACCAAAAGTTTGGTAATCCTGTTGTATTTACAGAAATGTCAGCATTTTTCTGCTATCTTTTAGTGTTTTTTTTTGTTTGTTTGTTTGTTTGTTTGTTTTTTTAAAAACAACCATCAGGAGTTGAGCTGAACTTAGCGGTCAGAAATCAACTGAGAGAAGGTCAGAATGAGGAAGATAAGAGTTATAAACTCTACTGTCAGATGAGCTCACTGATGATTTTTCAGTTAACTCATTCTGCAGCCAATAATTAGAGAAACAAAGAGCTTTGAAAACTCTAAATGATGTGAAATATTTAATGGAACCCAATTGCAAAAATATTTTTTTATCCAAAAACACATGCATTTAAAATGTATAAAGTTAAGGCAAAACCAAAAACACAAGTGAAACTGCAGGAGGAAGAGTTCAAAACAAGAACAAGTACACAATCTATGTCACCCGGTGGTAGCAAGATTAAAATCAAGCATCACACAGAGAGGAAACTGGGTGCAGATAGCAGATTGCGGTTATATAAATACGTCATATCTTCAGTAAGATGCAGAACATCCGGCCTGAAAATGCATGGAGAAGACGACAGTTCAGTACAAGTTCTATACAACTAAAGAAATACATTTTGAAACAGAGGCATGTTTTGCATGGACGGCCATGGGGTGATCAACTGATTGCCTCAGCAGGTGCATTTTGAAATAAGTCGTCTTGGATGGGATAACCCCTTTAATTATTGTTATTGTCACAAACCAATGGCACCATTTTTAGGTACATACTAGTGATGATCGAGCACTGAAATGCTGAGGTGCTCGTTGCTCGGGTCGAGTAAATCGTAATGCTTGGGTGCTCGACCAGAGTAACGAGGCCAATGTAAGTCTTTGGGAAACTCGAGCAATTTTACCAGCGCTCCCCCCGGCGGTCTGCAGAGAGCCTAAAAATTAGTCAAATCGATGGAAACAGTGCTCAAATGACATGGGGACAGCATGGGGAAGACCTCTGGAAGCATTTCTGACTCCCAGATCACTGCTGTCAACAATGTTGTCAGAGTATTACGCCACTCTTACGGACTGACAATAAAACATACAAAAACAAATCGTAAATGGATTTTCCTGGAAACATTCTTTCCAGGGTAATGACTTATAGATAAGGCAAAATAAATAACCAAAAACAAAATTGCTCCTCTACACATTGGGCTATGTTCATACGTAAAATTTTTGATGCGTTTTTGCACTTTTGCATTTCTTTCAACGGGGAAAAATGCATTCACCAGTAAATGTAATTTTAACATTTTACTACCTAATTTGGCCATGTGGTGTGTGAGAAATGATCAAGAATGAACACTCATTTCCAGCTGATAATACAATCAAGCACCTGTCCCTATTTTAAAAGCAGCTAACAGCATTATCAATACGGCATAGAATTTTTTTTTTTCAGCACACAGAATAATACAATAATCCCTGACTAGATGCCTATAAGACGCTATCCCAACTGCTATAGGTCACCTGTACATGAATCTCAGATAAGAGAGGTAATATAGTACAATAGAAAATAGAATTTAACGGGCTCTGAAGCATTTTTTTGGTATGTTGCACCACCAAACTGTGAAGGAACGCAAGCAACCCCGTCTGCTTTCATCATTTTCTAATTACAGTTCACCGTTAAAAATTATGAATCGGTCAACAAGTGCATGGAAAATATCAAGTATTGCACTGTGGAAAAGATGTATTCGATGACAATGAACAACACTCATCTCCAGCTGATGATACCTTGCACCTGTCACTATTGTAAATGCAGCTAACAGCGGTATCAATAGGGAAAACAATATATATATACATATATATATATATATTTTGCAGCAGCAGTACGCAGTATAAGGCAATAATACCTGGCTGGATTGGTGTAATACGCTATCCATACTGCGATAGCTCACCCATAAACAAATTTCATATAAGAGGTAATACTGTAGAATATAGAATCGATTTGAATTGGCCTTCCCATTATTAAGGAGTGGCTCTCCTATACTGTTATTGCGTATATGTTATAATACCCCCGGTGCCACTAAAAACCATCTCTGACAAAATGCTAGTGGCCAGGTCCTCTAAGGCGTAGAGAGACAGTTCATGCCACGTGTCCAGCTTGGATACCCAATAGTTGTAAGGCACAGAGGAATCATGGAGGACGCTGGTACGGTCGCCAAGGTAGTCCTTCAGCATCTTCCAAAAGTTTTCCCACCTCGTAAGAGTAACCAGCGCTTCAGGGCCTGGGGCCTGGGAGGGTCTGAGAAAACTTTCCCAGACCTTTGACAGCATTCCCCTGCCTATCTGCTTTGTTTCTCCCTTGCCTGTACTCCTTGCTTGTCCAAGACACTGTGACCTCTGCCACCAGCATTGTCAGATGGGATTTTATAAATAATTCTTCAACAAGGGCCATCTGGTACTGTAACATACAACATAGGAGTGGGTCTCCTATACTGTTATTGCATACGCATCAAGTTCAAGGGCTGCTCAAAATTAGGACTCACTCCAATGCCACTTTGAATAGACATAGTGAAGGGCCTCAGTACTTTTTTTCCCTTCTTAAGGAGTGGGTCTCCTATACTGTTATTGTGCATGTAGCAAGTTTAAGGGCTGCCAAAAATTAGGATGGACTCCAATATCCCTTTGAAGAGATGTAGATGAAGGCCTCATTAAAAAAAGTTCCAATTATACAGGAGTGGGTCTCCTATACTGTTATTGCATATGCAGTGACTGCAAGGGCTGCCAAAAATTGGGGCGCACTCCAATACCCCTTTGAAGAAACGTAGAGGAGGGCCTCATTTAAAAAAAATGTTCCCATTATTAAGGAGGTATATATGAACATACTGTATACATGAACATACTGTATAACATATAGAATGTTAGAGCTAGGCCTCGAAAAATAGTTCCTACAGGCATCATAAACACCCTTACAAAAAATTTATGTGCATGATGGTCACCCTGTTGATATGGTGGTGGAGGATGAGGAGAAGGAGAAGGAAGAGGGTGACATAAAATCAACAGGGGAAGAGGCAGTGGTGTCACCTGCAGACACTGTTTCTGGACCCTAGCATTCGGCCCAACTAGTCGGGTGCTTTGCTATCATGTGCCTGAGTGTGCTGGTGGTGGTCAGGCTGGTAGTTTTGCTGCCCCTGCTGATGCTGGCCTGGCAGATGTTGCAAATGGCCTATTTGGGGTTAACTGGACAGTCTTTAAAAAAGAGCCAGACTCGGGAAGACCTAACAGTTGGACTCACAACTTCCCTGGTATTGGTGTTTTGGGGAAGGGTTGCCCGCCTGTGTCTGTGGCCACCCCACTGCTTCTTCCTGCCTGTTGTGGTGCTACACCTCCCTCCCACTCTGTGCTGCTGTCCTCGCTCTGCATTTCCCCCTGCAAGGTTGGGTCAGTGACTTCATCGTCTACCACCTTGTCTTCCATGTGTGCACCCAGGGCCTCCTCCTGACTTTCTGGCAATTGTGTCTTATCACCATCTACCTCTTGGGACAGTAATTGCACTTTCCCACCATCACCTTCATGTGACCATGGCTGCTCAAATATTTGGGCATCGCTACATACGATCTCCTCTTGCCCCACTTGAAGCAGAACAGGCGAGAGTCCCGAATCTATAAATGGGAAAGTGAACAGCTCTTCTGAGTGTCCAAGTGTGGGATCACTTATCTCCAGGCACTCGGCATGGTGGGAGGAAGGAGGATCAGGGTGAGGAATATGTGGTCCATACTCATGGCTACTGAGACTGGACCGTATGGAAGACAGGGAGGTGGTGGTGGCTAAGTGACTGGAAGCATTATCTGCTATCCAACCAACTACCTTTTCACACTGCTCGGGCTTCAAGAGTGGTGTTCTGCGATCCCCTAGAAATTGGGACAGAAAGGTAGGTCGACATGATGTGGGTGTTTCTTGTGCTTTCTCAGCAGGCACAGTTTCATCTTGCCCATGGCCCCAGTCCCTTGCCACACACCTTGCCCATTTTAAATGGACTATAATATTTTGCAGCTTGCAAGAAAAATCAGGATTAATACCACAGTATTTCATCATGTTTGATGACCAATTCTTTTCCCAATGAGCGTATAGCGATGCTATTGGTCAGCGAACAAGTGTGAATATGTTATGTTAATGGATGAAATAAAAAGGAGGAAAAAGAGCAAAAACAAAACATTGCTCTGGTAGGAAGGGATTAACAAGTTGACATCCCCTTTTTTAAAAAAAAAATAGTTTGACCTCCAGAATGGGAGATTATTATTATTATTTTTTTATATAGCGCCATTGGTTCCATGGCGCTGTATATGAGAAGGGGTTACATACCAAATACAGATATCACTTACAGTAAATGAATTAACAATGATAGACTGATACAGAGGGAAGAGGCCCTGCCCTTGTGGGCTTACATTCTACAAGAGATGGTCTTAGTATTGACTGCCGTTTGGCCAATATAGGTCGGAGGCATATAAGTTTGCACCCCCTTTAAATAAACAAATAGAGGATGGCTGAGGTGGCGGTGCAGTGACTTACAAGGTTATGCTACGTGAAGAATTTCTATACACAGACAAGAATTCACTGGCTTCCTAAATCTGCGATGTCTCTTCCTGAAATATTAGATTTCACATGTTCTTCCAGACATAATCTGTTCTGTATTTCTGCAGATTTCCTGCTCTCAGAGAACATGGATTCTGCATTTGTCGCGGACTGATTATAAACAATCCTCTCGTATAACGTGCGCTTGGACCACACACCGAACTCATGTCGGCTCCTTTTTATTAACGAGTCGCTCATTATTTTTCTATAATACAGTATCTGTGGTACTGATGGATGTTTCTGTGTGATGTTTTCCGCCATGCTTCATTTTTCATCCCCACATTTCTTCCATACATTTTTTATTATTAGCTTTACTTTACTGCTTCTTCTTCTTCTTTTGCAATTCCAAAATTTTGGGGTATAAAGTGTTACATCCTCTAAGTTTAAAAATTATACTCTTTTTTTTAAATTGATTTCTAACTTAATTTTCGATGGCATTTGCATTTTTTTGCAATTCATGTCACACCCATGATGGCACAATTTAACCACTTGGAGACGTTGTCTTTGTTCACTTTGTCACTTTTCTTCCCTTCTTCCAAAAGCCATAACTTTTTTCATTTTTCTAGTGCCATTTAAGGGCTTGTTTTTTTGGGGGGGATGAGTTGTAGTTTTGAATGAGACCATTCATTCTGCCATTTATTGTTCTAAAAAACAGGAAAACAATTCCAATTTTGGTGGACTTGGAAAAGAAAAACAGCAGAATTTTGCTGTTTTTGGGGTTTTGATTTTACGGTGTTCGCTTGTTGGTAAAATTGACTGGGTAACTTTGTTCTACTGGTCAATACGCTTATGGTGATACCAATTTATTTTATTTTACTTTGTTTAACTATATAAAAAAAAGATATATATATATATATAAATTGACATAAGTTGTCATGCACTGAGAGCCATACTGTAACTATTTTTCAGTATAGAGTTGTATGAGGTCTTGTTTGTTTGCGGGAAAACTGCAGTTTTTATGTGATAACATATTTGGATCAATGGGATTTTCTGATCTCCTTTTCATATAATTTTTGGGGTACGTGACCAAAAAAATAGCAATTCTGCCATTTTGATTTTATTTTCTGCTTTAATATTTACCATATGTGATACATATCTTGATATTTTATGAACTCTGTCAATTACACACGTATTTATTTTTTTAATATTCTAGATTTGGCAATTTTACCATTTGGCAAAAGAGGTGATTTCAGCTTTTATATTTATTTTTTTATATACATATATACAGGTGCATCTCACAAAATTAGAATATCATCAAAAAGTTAATTTATTTCAGTTCTTCAATCCAAAAAATGAGACTGATATATTATATAGAGTCATTACACACAGAGTGATCTATTTCAAGTGTTTATTTCTGTTAATGTTGATGATTATGGCTTACAGCCAATGAAAACACAAACGTCATTATCTCAGTAAATTAGAATACTTTATAACAACAGCTTGAAAAATTATTTTAAAATCCTAAATGTTGGCCTACAGAAATGTCTGTTCAGTAAATGCCCTCAATACTTGGTCGGGGCTCCTTTTGCATCAATTACTGCATCAATGCGGCAATGTGGCATGGAGGGATCAGCCTGTGGCCCTGCTGAGGTGTTATGGAAGCCCAGGTGGCTTTGATAGCAGCCTTCAACTCATCTGCATTGTTGGGTCTGGTGTCCCTCATCTTCCTCTTGACAATACCCCATAGATACTCTATAATAGATTCTCTATGGGGTTAAGGTCAGGCGAGTTTGCTGCCAATCAAGCACAGTGATACTGTTGTGTGTAAACCAGGTATTGGTACTTTTGGCCGTGTGGACAGGCGCCAAGTCCTGCTGGAGAATGACATTTCCATCTCCAAAAAGCTTGTCGGCAGAGGGAAGCATGAAGTGCTCTAAAATGTCCTGGTAGACGGCTGCGCTGACTTTGGTCTTGATAAAACACAGTGGACCTACACCAGCAGATGACATGGCTCCCCAAACCATCACAGATTGTGGACACTTCACACTAGACCTCCAGCAGCTTGGATTGTGTCCTCTCCACTCTTCCTCCAGACTCTGGGACCTTGATTTCCAAATGAAATGCAAAATTTACTTCCATCTGAAAACAACACCTTGGACCACTGAGCAACAGTCCAGGTCTTTTACTCCTTGGCCAGGTAAGATGCTTCTGGCGTTGTCTATTGGTCATGAGTGGCTTGACACAAGGAATGTGACACTTGTAGCCCATGTCCTGGATACGTCTGTGTGTGGTGGCTCTTGAAGCAATGACTCCAGCAGCAGTCCACTCCTTGTGAATCTCCCCCGCATTTTTGAATGGCCTTTTCTTAACAATCCTTTCAAGGTTGTGGTTATCCCGGTTGTTTGTGCACCTTTTTCTACCACACTTTTCCCTTCCACTCAACTTTCCATTAATATGCTTGGATACAGCACTCTATGAACAGACAGCTTCTTTAGCAATGACCTTTTGTGGCTTACCCTCCTTGTGGAGTGTGTCAATAACTGCCTTCTGGACATCTGTCAAGTCAGCAGTCTTCCCCATGATTGTGGAGCCTACTAAAACAGACTAAGGGAGCTTTTTAAACGCTTAGGAAGCCTTTGCAGGTGTTTTTTGTTAAGTATTCTAATTTACTGAGATAATGACTTTTGTGTTTTCATTGGCTGTAAGTAGTGATGAGCGAGTATGTACGGTTAACCCTTTCGGCGAGTATACTCGGGCGAGTACCGAGTATCTTCAGTGTACTCAGTGATATGTTTGAATTACTCCCGTGTGCATGATTTGCGACTGTTTGACAGCTTTAATACATGTGAAGAATGCGAAAGAAACAAGCATTCCTCACATGTATTCCGAGTTTTCCTGGACTGGGTTGCGGGGAGGGGGTTAAGGGAAGTAGGGGTGTCAGAGAATCTACCCACTAATGTGCTATTGGGAACAGATCTGGGACGGTTGGTTGCCCGATACATCCCTGACAACCCTCCCAGGTCTGATATGTCATGTGATGTAACTGTCAATAATGTCAATGTCGATGTGATGTATAATAAAAATGTGTGTTGTGGTAAAAGGGTAAGGGGAGCAGGCACTAACGCAAGGAAGCAGGTCCTCCCGCGCAGGTGACCAGGGTCACGCCAGATGGTGACATGGTCAGTGGTAGCGCCCCCATGACTAGCACGGCTCCAGAAGTGATGAAAAGGGATAGGGAGAAACACGGGGATCATAGGAAAAGTGGTCCCGTGCCGCCGACTGGTGTCACAGTGGACGGTGACATGGCCGGTCGTAGCTCCCCCCATAGTGAGCACGGCTCCCAAGGTAAAAATTATGGCAGGAAGGGTAGGCCCCATAACCGGGCAAGGTAAAAGAAATGTGTGTCCCACCGGTCTGTCAGGAGTATGGGAGGAAGGTACCCATAGCCTGTCAGAGGTGTGGGAGAAATGTATCCCGAACCGGTCAGGGTGATCGGAAAGCTGGATCCCCAGTCGGTCAGAGTGGTGGGCGAGTTGGGTCCACGGCTTGTCGGATCAGCAGGAAGGGTGGGTCAGGAGGTAGGCTTAAGGGGTGATCTGTAAATCAGCCCCTACGCCACCTCAAAGAGGGAGAGATGTCAGGGAAATGTTAAGAAAATATTAACAATTTCTCCCAAACCCCTTTTGCCTCTCACCCATCCCTTATCCACCATTTGTCACAAGAGGAGGGCTGACGGTCCAGCATCTGTCTCTATGCAAATTAACATCCACAGCAGAAGTGGATTAAACAGATGCAGGCACAAAGAGAGGTGCTACAGACCCATTTAGTAGGCGAGTGTGTTTTTCTCTGACACAGAGAGGAGAACGCAGCTCGTTAAGATCAAACACACTCATTAAGACAATTCCCCAGCTGCAAACTGCAGGATTTTCGGCTCCGATATGAAATAAGGAATAACTAAAGTTCCATACGTCCGATAATAATGAGATCTATATTTTTAGTGGCAGGGTCAGCCAAGGAACAATATGCTTATTTTTCCATAGCTGTGAGCCCCTCTGGGGACTGGTAATGCAAAAGTACCAGAATAACATATCGCAGCTACGCCATGTGTGGTCTCCAAAGAAAGGTAAATTCATAACGGAAAATATGGCATCACTTGCAAGCTTCTGCGAGCAACCAGGGATAAGTTATCGCGGAAGTTAGATATTTTAATAAAAACATGAAGGGTGGAGCCCGAGCCCACATGATGTCATCCCAAGGGTGTGTGGACCAGTCTCTCCCTTCGGCATAAAAGAGCCAACTGAAGATCCATATTCATTGCCAGGGGGGTATAGATATTATAACGCTCAAATCAAATTGGGGAGCCTCTCCTCCAGCTATACTGATTCGTCTCTGTGAACTCTATAGTAAGTTTCTTTTGTAATCCTTTTTATTTTATGTAACTGTCTATTCTGTACTGTAAGGCTATGTGCCCACGATGCAGAAATGCTGCATATTTTTTACGCTTCTCCCTGGCAGGAAAAACGCATGCGGTTTCTACATGCGTTTTTCCCGCCAGGTAGAAGCGTTTGTCAAGCGTTTTTGCATGCATTTCTGCATGCGGGTTATCAAGTGCTTTTCCAAGCGATTTTAGCATCACTTGGAAAAGTGCTTGACAACTTGTTCACACTATATAAATCCATGCAAGCAGCATGGATTTATAGTAGTGTGACCAAGTTAGTTAAAAAAAAGAATAAGAATGGTAAAAAATAAAAAATTAAGATTATGCTTACCTTCCAGTGTCCTCCCGGTGTTATCTCCGCCGTGTCCGGTCTCTTGCACTGCTCGCGTTGGTGTGAAGGACCTGCGGTGACATCATTCAGTCATGTGTCAGGTCACATGACTCAATGACGTCATGGCAGGTCCTTCACAACAGCGCGAGCAATGCAAGAGACCGGACGGAGCGGACAAAACACCGGGAGGACATCGGAAGGTAAGTATAATCTTTATTTTTTATTTCAAATTCTTTTTTTACAGTTTCTATGGTACCCGGGTCTGGAGGAGAGTCTCCTCTCCTGCAGACCTGGGTACCATCCGCACATTGAACCGTGTGATATCCGCTTATCCACATGTAGTGATGCGGTCCAATGCAAGTCAATGGCGGCGATTACGCCATGTGTCCGCAAAATTAATGGACATGCTGCGGATTTTTGAGGGCAGCATAAATGCTTCGGAAAAATCCGCAGCATGGGCATTGCGGCTTGTCATTGGGGAACATGGGGGGCGGATTACCAAGTGTTTCCCAAGCGTTTACGCTGCGTAAATTCCGCAGCATAAACGCTTGGAAAATGCTTCGTGGGCACACTGCCTAAATGTCCATTTGTAAAATCTTTGTATATTTTTCCTAAACACTGCCTCCCTTTTGGATTAAATATAAAATTTAATAGCTCTGTTTCTTTTGCTCTGTAATCGTGCCTCCCCCGAAGCCACATACACTACCAGAGAGCAGGCGTCCGGCCAGGCAGGCGTCTGTCCAGAGGTATTTCTCTTAATGACTTTAGTGTCCAAAAAGCTAACATAATCTTTACTATATTGAATAGTGAACTTTAATTCTGGCCATACACCAATAAAGAACTCATGAAATCTCAGAAGGGAGTCCAATGCCCCCCCCTCCATATGCAAAAAAATATCATCTATAAATCTTTTCCAAACCACTGCATGTTGATTGAATAATGAATGTACATAAATTAATTTCTCCTCAAAACTTGCCATATAGTAATTTGCATATGGGGGGGCTACATTGGACCCCATTGCTGTCCCTCGTCTCTGTTGATAGAAAGTGTCCTGAAAAAGAAAGAAATTTTCATGTAATACAATTTTGAGTATATCCATATACAGTAGAATGATCTGACCAAATCACCATGTCCTGTCTGTGTGAGTAGATCATCTACCGCTGTGAGTCCCTTATCGTGAAAAATCGAAGTATACAAACTATTTACATCCCAGGCCTGCATTATAGTTCAAACGCATTCGGCAGTCACAGCGAATAATATTAATTGGGCTATTGTGAAGCCAGCAGTAACCGTACGGGGCGTGTACACATATTCCACGAATTGGAATACGGAGGTGTGCACCATACGCTTTCTGCTCGCTTGCTGATAGCTAAGTAATCGGGATCTTGTGCTCGTGAATCCCTGCTCAATCCTGTGAACAATTGACAGAGTGACGGCAGCGGCGAGATATTGTGTGATCTCTCCGGTGTCGTCGGTGTGCGTCCCTGACAATATGTATATATATATATATATATATATATATATATATATGATTATTATTATAACTTTATTTTTTTTCTCCTTAGAGGACTTACACCTGCTTAATTGCTTATACTATAGACTGTAACACTATAGTAATGCAGTATATTTTATAATTGTCGATCTCCTTTGGGCCACAGACTGGACATCATAAATGCACATACAGTACATGGCAGACATATCTGGGACCGTCCATGTATGAAGCAGATATCGCAAATGGGTTTAAAAAACCTCTTGAATTCGTTTTTCACTGGTTGTACATTTATGATAATCTAGTGGAGAATTGTTTTTTTTTTTTTTTTTGGCAAAGGAATCAGAATGATTTAAAAAATAAAAGAAGTGGTATTCTTTCTCAAAGATCCCCCACAGCTCTCATTCTGATGCTTACCCGGTTTCTTCTGGTCTCTACTTTCCTTTCCCATCTCATCATACAGGGAGTGGCAGAAGATTCCAGGTCAGCCAAATACTGGCAGAAGAAAGTCACCACTGTAACCAGTGATTGGCTGAGTAGGCATTTCCCGCTGACATTTTTTTATTTTTTCAAAACCAATTTAAAGAGGGCTTTTCACTGGATATTTTTTACTTAAACCTCAAACTGCTGCTGTGTCACTGATTCTGGAACAGTTTTTCTTTTTTTTCTGTGTCCCTTTGTTCCAAAGTTATGCCCCCTTGTAATAATGGTGCACATTTTCCCTTCAGCCCTCTGGGCGTATACCACAGGAACTTATCTGTGGGCGTGGACATGTTTTGATTGGCTGGTGTCAGAGGAGGAAGAATAAACGCTCACAGAGTGCATCTGTGGTACAAGCCTGGTTGGTTGCAGGGAAAATGTACTTCTTTATTACCGGAGGGCATAACTTTGGAACGGAGAGGCACGGAAGAAAAAGAAAACCTGTTCCAGAATCAGAGAAACAGCAGCAATTGGAGGAGCTACTTAGTTTAAATGAAAAAAAAAAAAGTGAAAAGTCCTTTTAAACCCTTTTAAAAAAAGTTCTTATCTGCCTGACAGTCTTTAGTTGTGGATTTATCCAAATGTTTGGATTATAGTTTTTTTTAGATGTAACACTTTACAGTTGGGAGGAGCTTCTGGATTGCAGTCAAGTTCAAAAATATTCTATTATAAGTACTGTTGAGATGAAGCATCTTGAAGTCATCAAGAAATTATGAATGTAGGTCCAAAAACATCCATATATTTGCCAGGAAACTGACTTGAAAATTTTTGTATAAAAGAAATTATAATAGTCAAGTAGAAAAATAATCACCATTTAGACTACAAATCCTAACGTGACTCAGTGGGTCCACCTTCTTGTCCAAAAGGTAACACAGTAACTCATATCTTTTCCAAAAATATTTTTACTTTCATACGCTTGCTTACAAAACGTTCCCACTGTATTTGAGCTTAGGTATGTACACCTGTCTCTACTGCATACTTGTCAACTTTTTTAGGAAGTAATCATTCTATAACCTTTCCCCTTCTCCTGCAACACCCCTCCAATATGCCCATTACCCCTCTACTACATGTGAGTTTAGATACCATGGTTTGGACTTATGATGGTTCATCTCCGAGGAAACATTTAAGAAGTGCTTGTTTTCCAAGAGGTTTCAGTTTTCTTTGCCGTGTCCCCTCGAGATTTGTCAACTCTTCCTGGAGTCTGGAAGTATCCTCTTTTTCAAGGAGCCTCAAGAAAGTTTTGGAAGCGCTCAACAGTATGCCTGAATGTTGAGGGCATCACTGGCCCTGGCACCATGAGCTTGTGTAACATGGCTCGGGGAGGTAGCCGTGGGCGAGGCACTCTCCAGCGACCCGGAACATTGTATAAAAATGTGGGACCTGGCTACGTGTGTGAACTTGTGCTGGGAAGGCCTTATGCGTATGCAGGCCGCATGTAACCGGTGTTGTGGGCTGGCCAGGACCAGGTGTTTCACAGTTCGATGAGGGAGACCACCATTCCAAAATAAACTCTTTACTGAACAGTAACTTGGTAAGGGTTATATACAAGGGATAGCGGGTACAAAGTCTTATGGATGTTTCCTTTACGGTAAGAAGCATTTTCCACACAGTATCCTTCCTCTTTAGTATACTCCAGGGCTTAGTCCCCTCTCACTCAGAGTCACCCTTTATGTAGCTCTGCTTACTATGCACTCCAAACCCTATCTGCCTAACTATCAGTAAACCAGTCACTTTTCCTAACACAAACCCCTCCCACTGTGGGCTAGTTCCAAACATTAACT
The DNA here is from genome assembly GCF_046119375.1 of Phyllobates terribilis. Taxonomy (NCBI): domain Eukaryota; kingdom Metazoa; phylum Chordata; class Amphibia; order Anura; family Dendrobatidae; genus Phyllobates; species Phyllobates terribilis. The sequence continues at coordinate 62,337,452 of NW_027362763.1, read as the reverse complement.
CTATCATACCCTATAGTCACTTATCTTACATTACTACACACTATACACATTACATTATACTAACAATATTTATCACACTCTGTACAATACACTGCACATGACACAATATACACAAAAGATGCATGACATAATACACACAACACGATTGGTGTCTTCAGGGGAAGGAACGCGATAGCGCAGTCAACCACTCTTACACTTGCACTGCCAAATCCACACTTGGTGCTCAATCCGATGGGAAGGCAATAATCATAACTAGGATTCAGATACATTACCTAGTTATTTTATTGGGCAGTATTATTTATGGACTTCATGGAAAGTTTTTTGGGCACTGGATGGTTGCATAATTTTGGCAGTAGAATTGGGCGCCAACCAACCAAAGACTAGATAAGCTCTTGACTTCTCCTTGTGAATGTATCTGGGAAGTTATCGCAGCCATTTTTACCAACAATTAGTCACAAGATGTCACAGGAGTCATAGAAATCCATAAAACCTGCTCTCTCATTCCTTCTCCCCTCCCTTTTTTGGCTTCTGCTGTTACGCTGAATTCACCGTAGTTCCTATATGTGAAAAATCATACACTGTCCCTGTTTTCTTTACAGCAATCTTAGCATTCACATGACATTTTACAGGCAAATAAGCTTTCTTACATTGGCATACCAGAGCCGGTATGTCACCCTCCACAAGGGGAAACGTTACCCCTTAGACCTCAGTCCAGAGCCTCTCATCTAGACAAATCAGTTCTCATACTTTGCATTGATGAGGAGCAATACCCCGAAACACCGTATCTGCAAATTGAGATTCTGGTTTGGCTTTTATCCTAAGTCATATTGCTAGGCTTGTTAAAGGGTCGATAGTGACTTGTAGGATTGCTGCTTCCAATAGGTGGCACTATAGAGTTCAAGTCCTCTTCCTCTCTAAAGAGGCAATTTGAATATTACATTTCCAGAGGAGCATTGTATGGAGAATAAGCCTCCTTACATTGGCATGCCAGAGCCGGTATGTCACCCTCCACAAGGGTAAACGTTACTCTTCAGACCTCAGTCCAGAGCCTCTCACCTAGCCAAATCAGTTCTCATACTTTGCACTGATGAGGTGCAATACTCCGAAACACAGTGTCTGCAAATTGAGATACTGATTTGGCTTTTTATCCTACGCCATATTGCAAGACTCGTTAAAGGATCGATAGTGACTTGTAGGATTGCTGCTTCCAATTGGTGGCGCTATAGAGTTAAAGTCCTCTTCCTCTCTGAAGAGGCAATTTGAATATTAAATTTCCCAGAGGAGCATTGCACGGTGAATAAGCCTCCTTACCTTGACATGCCAGAGCCGGTATGTCACTCTCCACAAGGGGAAACGTTACCCCTTAGACCTCAGTCCAGAGCCTCTCACCTAGCCAAATCAGTTCTCATACTTTGCACTGATGAGGGGCAATACCCTGAAACACTGTGTCTGCAAATTGAGATTCTAATTCTGCTTTAATCCTAAGTCATATTGCAAGATTTATTAAAGGGTCGATAGTGACTTGTAAGATTGCTGCTTCCAACAGGCGGCGCTATACATAGAGTTCAAGCACCTGTGAACTGAAAATTTTGAAAGTGAAAAATCAGTCCAGGAGGAGAAAGAAGCAGATTTCTTGTATAAGATACATTACAAACTTTTTTATTTTCATGTGTGCTATTGATTTATTGGGAAAAAATGGTGTTTAGTCTTTAAGGTTGAACATTTCCATAGCAAAATAATCTGACACCCGGAAAGAGGTACTTGGTCACAAGCAACTTTATACATTTCAGATAGCATAATGTTGGTTTTCCCCATTTCACTCTCCAGACCACTGCTCGAAATTCAAACCCAACATCCACCCCTGGCCCTGCACCATCCCAAATGACCTGTATCTACAGTGGTGGCCAAAAGTATTGGCACCCCTGCAATTCTGTCAGATAATACTCAGTTTCTTCCTGAAAATGATTGCAATCACAAATTCTTTGGTATTATTCTCTTCATTTAATTTGCTTGCAAGGAAAAAACACAAAAGAGAATGAAGCAAAAATCAAATCATTGATCATTTCACACAAAACTCCAAAAATGGGCCAGACAAAAGTATTGGCACCCTCAGCCTAATACTTGGTTGCACAACCTTTAGCCAAAATAACTGCGAACAACCGCTTCCGGTAACCGTCAATGAGTTTCTTACAATGCTCTGCTGGAATTGTAGACCATTCTTCTTTGGCAAACTGCTCCAGGTCCCTGATATTTGAAGGGTGCCTTCTCCAAACTGCCATTTTGAGATCTCTCCACTGGTGTTCTATGGGATTCAGGTCTGGACTCATTGCTGGCCACCTTAGAAGTCTCCAGTGCTTTCTCTAAAACCATTTTATAGTGCTTTTGGAAGTGTGTTTTGGGTCATTGTCCTGCTGGAAGACCCATGACCTCTGAGCGAGACCCAGCTTTCTCACACTGGGCCCTACATTATGCTGCAAAATTTGTTGGTAGTCTTCAGACTTCATAATGCCATGCACACGGTCAAGCAGTCCAGTGCCAGAGGCAGCAAAGCAACCACAAAACATCAGGGAACCTCCGCCATGTTTGACTGTAGGGACCGTGTTCTTTTCTTTGAATGCCTCTTTTTTTTCCTGTACACTCTATGTTGATGGTTTTTCCCAAAAAGCTCTACTTTTGTCTCATCTGACCAGAGAACATTCTTCCAAAACGTTTTAGGCTTTCTCAGGTAAGTTTTGGCAAACTCCAGCCTGGCTTTTTTATGTCTCGGGGTAAGAAGTGGGGTCTTCCTGGGTATCCTACCATACAGTCCCTTTTCATTCAGACGCCGACGGATAGTACGGGTTGACACTGTTGTACCCTCGGACTGCAGGGCAGCTTGAACTTGTTTGGATGTTAGTCGAGGTTCTTTATCCACCATCCGCACAATCTTGCGTTGAAATCTCTCGTCAATTTTTCTTTCCCGTCCACATCTAGGGAGGTTAGCCACAGTGCCATGGGCTTTACACTTCTTGATGACACTGCGCACGGAAGACACAGGGACATTCAAGTCTTTGGAGATGGACTTGTAGCCTTGAGATTGCTCATGCTTCCTCACAATTTGGTTTCTCAAGTCCTCAGACAGTTCTTTGGTCTTCTTTCTTTTCTCCATGCTCAATGTGGTATACACAAGGACACAGGACAGAGGTTGAGTCAACTTTAATCCATGTTAACTGACTGCAAGTGTGATTTAGTTATTGCCAACACCTGTTAGGTGCCACAGGTAAGTTACAGGTGCTGTTAATTACACGAATTAGAGAAGCATCACATGATTTTTCAAACAGTGCCAATACTTTTGTCCACCCCCTTTTTTAGGTTTGGTGTGGAATTATATCCAATTTGGCTTTAGGACAATTCTTTTTGTGTTTTTTCATTGAAGACAAATTAAATGAAGATAATAAGACCAAAGAATTTGTGATTGCAAACATTTTCAGGAAGAAACTGAGTATTATCTGACAGAATTGCAGGGGTGCCAATACTTTTGGCCACCACTGTACTTTTAATGGTAATATCTTTGCACTATATGGTGACATTGGATTGATTTTTATTATTATTTTGATACTGTGCTTAATATTTGGGCACTACATACTTATAATGAGTGCGAGTGGGCAATAATTTCTTGGCACTATATGATGGTGTTATGTGGATTTTTTTTACAGTTTTGACACTGTGCTTAATATTTGTACACAATACACTTAAAATGAGAGGGCTGTGTATGGTGATACTCTCTTCACACTATATGACAGTATTATGTGTAGTTTTATAATGTCTAAATCTGTGCTTAATATTCAGACACTCTATAGTCATAATGAGTGGGCTTTATATCGCTATAATTTCTTGACACTATATGAAGGTATTGTGTGGACTAGTATTATCATTGTAAATCTGTGCTTAATATTACTAGATATTTATAACGAGTGGGCTGTGTATGGCAACAATATTGTGGCACCATATGGCGGTGTTAAGTGGATATTTGGGTGATATATACTTATAATGAGTTGGCTGTATACGGTAATAATTTCTTGGCAGCATTATAACTTTTTATTTCATTTTGATACTTTGCTTAATCTTTAGGCACTATATTCTTATAATGGTAATATTATATTGGCACTATATGGTGGTATTACGTGAATTTTTATAATCATTTGATACTTTGCTTAATCTTTAGGCACTATATTCTTATAATGGTAATATTATATTGGCACTATATGGTGGTATTATGTGAATTTTTAGAATCATTTGATACTTTGCTTAATCTTTTAGCACTATATTCTTATAATGGTAATATTATATTGGCACTATATGGTGGTAGTACGTGAATTTTTATAATCATTTGATACTTTGCTTAATCTTTAGGCACTCTATTCTTATAATGATCATTTAATCTTGGTACTATATGGTGATATCATGTGAATTGTGTTGATCATTTTGATACTGTGCCTAATATTTATGCTCTACACACATATAATTAGTGGGCTATATATGGCAATATATTCTTAGCTCCATATGGCGTTTTAGCTTCTGTTAAAAAAAAAATGATTGTCGAAATGAAACGACCCCTTTAAAAATATATTTACATGACGGATGAATCTATGTCAATGACTTTATGGGAATGTAGTGTACTGAATGTGCTGTAAATTTCCAGCTCTGGTAGTGTGCATCTTGTTATGGCCGGGGCGGCGGTACTACTGTATGACATGACATTAGCTAACAAAACGATTCCAAGAAACAGCGGAAACCACAGAGGTTTATAAGCTGCTACTGCGTCCAAAACAACCTGCATGTGGCAGCCCGGCTTTCAGAGCGCTGCTCCGGATGAACTCGAATCTTGTCTGAGCAGCACATAGTAAAACACAAAACAGCGTCCTAACACCCCGCGCTGACAGCCAGGGAAGTAGAGAGCGCACTGCCTGGTGCCAACCACCGCGCTGACAGCCAGGGAAGTAGAGAGTGCACTGCCCGGTGCCAACCACCGCGCCTCTCATAAAAAAAAAAATCCAAAAATATTCACCGCCTGAAAATAAAATCTTGTATATTCTGCTATTTTTATGCTATTGACCGTGAGGAGCAAATAAACAACTTTTATAGCGGATGGAAAATTCCTGTAGGAGGGTTTTATATCCAGTACAAGGGAATATTACATCAGGTGATGATCTTAGCAGGCAACTAAATGGTTAACCCACCCGCTATAAGTTTATTTTGCTGTGATCGTGTGGCCATAAGGGTCGTGCAAACAATGGTCAAGGGGGAGGTTTCAATTGGCGCTTGTGATTGAGCTGTGGCAAGGGCCGGATTCGGAAAAAATAAATTGGTTCCCGAAACTCTAACCCACAATTAATATCAATCAAGTAACGAGGGTCTTTAATTACTCACACACTAGACCGCTACATTTAATCAGACCTCAAAATTCATTCAAACTTAAAGACAATTCTTTCAGATCCAAAAACCAGACCCAGAAAATTCAATTGTACCCTAGACACTAAAATTTATTCAGACCCCCCAGATCCGATACAAAGTTCATTCAGACCCCCAGACTAGACTGAAAAAAATTCAATCAGATCACAGATTGGTCTCCAAAATTCGCTCGGACCCTAGGCCAAACCTCATATTTAACCCCTTCATGACATATGACGTATAGATATGTCGCATGTCGTGTCTCCCCCTTTAATGTGGCCTCCGGTACTGAGTCTGCTTCTTTTCAAGCTGATTTTATCAGCTGTCATGTGCCCCCAACAGCCGAAGGTGGAATCACGATCCACCCGCGGCTGTTAACCAGTTAAATGCCGCTGTCATTCTCCAGTTACTCACTCAAACCGGAAGCGCGTCACTAGCTCCGTCCATCAGCGCACCTGTCACCTGATTGCGGGGCGCTGATTGGTTGGCATGACAGCCGGGGGTCTGCAGGAGACCCCTGTGGTTGTCATTGCCGATCTGCTATGAGCACCGACCTGTGGTCAGCGTTCATAGCAGATGAGCATTTTTTGTTGCACTCAGCAGGGCTGAAGATGATCGCAGCTTCAAGTCTCCTATGCAGACTATTGAAGCCAGTAAAAAGTAGAAAAAAATGTTTTAAAAAATAACAGTTCAAATCACCCCCCTTTCGCCCCATTCAAAATAGAACAATAAGGCTGTGTGCCCACGATGCGTTTTTTAAGCGTTTCCGCAGCGGCAAAAACGCTGCAGAAACGCTTAAAAAACGCATGGTAGAAGGCCTGCAATGTTCCCCAATGATAATCCCCATGTGCTGTGCACATGCTGCGGAAACATTCCGCTGCGGATTATCATTGCGGAAAAAAACGAAGCACTACCAATTATTTTGTGGAAGTGCTGCGTCTTCGCCGCCATTGACTTGCATTAGAACGCGCCAATTCCGCAAGACTGCATCTGTACTTGCGTAATTGGCGCGTTCTAATGTGCGGATGGTACCCAGGTACCATTAAAAAAGCTGTAAAAAAAGAATAAAATAAAAAATAAATATATATTTACCTTCCGGCGGCCCGCGCTGCGCTCCTCCTTGCTTCCCGGCACTTCGCGATGGAATGAAGGACCTGCGCTGACGTCAGAGTCATGTGACGGGTCACGCGACGCTGACGTCGGCAGGTCCTTCAATCCACCGCTGCCGGCAAGGGAGAACGGAGTGAAGCAAGACATCGGGGGCCATCGGAGGGTAAGTATACATTTATTTTTTTATTTTTAACCATTCTTTGGGGTCACACTATATAAATCCATGCCGTTTTCATGGATTTATATAGTGTGACCAAGTTGAGAAGCACTTTCCAAGAGATGCTAAAATCGCTTGTCAACCCGCATGCGGGAATGCAAGTGAAGAACGCTTCACATCCGCATGTCCCTGGCAGGAAAACGCATGTACAATCCGCATGTACAATCCGCATGTACAATCCGCATGTGCAATCCGCATGTGCAATCCGCATATACAATCCGTATGTACAATCCGCATATACAATCCGCATATACAATCCGCATATACAATCCGCATGTACAATCCACATGTGCAATCCGCATGTACAATCCGCATGTGCAATCCGCATGTGCAATCCGCATATGCAATCCGTATGTACAATCCACATATACAATCCACATGTACAATCCCCATGTACAATCCGCATGTACAATCCGCATGTACAATCCGCATGTGCAATCCGCATATACAATCCGCATGTACAATCCGCATATACAATCCGCATGTGCAATCCGCATATACAATCCGCATGTACAATCCGCATGTACAATCCGCATATACAATACACATATACAATCCGCATATGCAATCCACATGTACAATCCGCATATACAATCCGCATGTACAATCCGCATATACAATCCGCATGTGCAATCCGCATGTACAATCCACATATACAATCCGCATATACAATCCGCATGTACAATCCGCATATACAATCCGCATATGCAATCCACATGTACAATCCGCATATACAATCCGCATATACAATCCGCATGTACAATCCGCATATACAATACACATGTACAATCCGCATATACAATCCGCATGTGCAATCCGCATATACAATCCACATGTACAATCCGCATATACAATCCGCATATACAATCCGCATATACAATCCACATGTACAATCCGCATATACAATCCGCATGTGCAATCCGCATATACAATCCGCATGTACAATCTGCATATACAATCCGCATGTACAATCTGCATGTACAATCCGCATGTACAATCCGCATGTACAATCCGCATGTACAATCCGCATGTACAATCCGCATGTACAATCCGCATGTACAATCCGCATATACAATCCGCATATGCAATCCACATGTACAATCCGCATATACAATCCGCATATACAATCCGCATGTACAATCCGCATATACAATACACATATACAATCCGCATATACAATCCGCATGTGCAATCCGCATATACAATCCACATGTACAATCCGCATGTGCAATCCACATATACAATCCGCATGTACAATCCGAATATACAATCCGCATGTGCAATCCGCATATACAATCCACATGTACAATCCGCATATACAATCCGCATATACAATCCGCATATACAATACACATGTACAATCCGCATGTACAATCCGCATGTGCAATCCGCATATACAATCCGCATGTACAATCTGCATATACAATCCGCATGTACAATCCGCATATACAATCCGCATATGCAATCCACATGTACAATCCGCATGTACAATCCGCATATATAATCCGCATATACAATCCGCATGTACAATCCGCATATACAATACACATATACAATCCGCATGTGCAATCCGCATATACAATCCACATGTACAATCCGCATGTGCAATCCACATATACAATCCGCATGTACAATCCGAATATACAATCCGCATGTGCAATCCGCATATACAATCCACATGTACAATCCGCATATACAATCCGCATATACAATCCGCATATACAATACACATTTACAATCCGCATATACAATCAGCATGTGCAATCCGCATATACAATCCACATGTACAATCCGCATATACAATCCACATGTACAATCCGCATGTGCAATCCACATATACAATCCGCATATACAATCCGCATATACAATCCGCATGTACAATCCGCATATACAATCCGCATGTACAATCCCCATGTACCATTCGCATGTACAATCCGCATGCGTTTTTTTCTGCCAGGGAGAAGCAGAAACGCTCAGGAAAAATCCTGAGCATTTCTGCATTGTGGGCACATAGCCTAAAAGAAATAAAAAATACAGATATTTGGCATTGCTGCGTTCAGAATCGCCCGATCTATCAATATATAAAAATAATTAATCCGATCGGTAAACGGCGTAACAAAAAAAAGAAATCAAAACTCCAGAATTACGTTTTATGGTATCAATAAAAACGTCAGCTCGGCGCACAAAAAAATAAGTCCTCACCCGGCCCCAGGTCCTGAAAAATGGAGACACTACGGATCTCGGAAAATGAAGATTTTTTTTTTTTTTGAACAAACTTTGGATTTTTTTTCACCACTTAAATAAAAAAGCACCTAAACATGTTTGGTATCTACAAACTCGAAATGACCCGGAGAATCATAATGGCAGGTCAGTTTTAGCATTTAGTGAACGTGGTTAAAAAAAAAAAAAAAACAATTGTGGAATTGCACTTTTTTAAAAAAATTTCACTGCACTTGGAATTTTTCTCCCGCTTTCCAGTAGATTATATGGTAAAATCAATTGTATCGTTCAAAAGTACAACTCGTCCTGCAAAAAAGAAGCCCTCACATGGCCATATTGACTGAAAAAAGTTATGGCTCTGGGAAGAAGGGGAGCAAAAAATGAAAAAGCAAAAACGGATAATGGCCCCGGGGCGAAGGGATTAAATCTGACCCCAGACAAGACCTCAAAGTTCATCTGTCTGTCGGTCCAGTTCCCAAAATTATTGACAAAGGCTCATTCATATCCCAAAATTAAGTAAGATACCAGACCAGACCCAAAAGATCCTTTCTCTGTCTTTCCATTTCCCAAAATGAATTCCGAACCCAAATAACAATTTCGGAGAAGACCGTAATATTAATTCAAACCTCAGACCAAACTCCAAACTAATTTGTACCCTTGACCAAGTAACAAAAGTTAATTAGATTCTAGACTGGACCCTACAATTTAAACCTTAGATCTGACACCAAATTAATTCAGATCCCAAACTAAGCCTCAAAATTCATTTAGATTCTAAACCAGACTCCAAAATTAATTCAGACACCATAGCAGACCTCGGACAAGGCCCCAAAGTTGAATTACACCTCAAACCAGGTCCCCAAATAATTTGGACTTTACACCCGGTCCCAAAATTAATTTACACCATATACTAAACCCTAACATTTATTAAAACCCCAAACCAGACCTCAAAAGGAATTTAGACCCTAATATTTACTCAGATCCAACACGAGAGCCCAAAATTAATTCCGACATCAATTCAGACCTTGAATTAGACCTTAAAACCCATTAAGAACCCAGACCAAACACCAAAATTAATTCAGACCCAAGACCAGACTCTAAATTCATTTTCAGTAAATTAGTGCCCTTGACCAGGTAGCAAAAGTCAATAAGATTCTAGACTGGACCCTAACATTTATTTAAACCTTGGACCAGATCCCAACATTAAATCAGACCCCAGACTAAGCCCCACAATTCATTTAGACCCTAAACCAGACTGTAACATTCATTCAGCCGTCAGACCAGACCCCAAAATTAATTTAGACCCCATGGCAGACCTGGAACCAGGCCCTAAAATTGAGTCAGACATCAGACCAGGTCTCCAAATAATTCAGACTTTACACCAGGTTCCAAAATTCATTTACACCCTAGACTAAACCCTAAAATGTATCAAGATCCCAAACCAGAACCCAAAATTCATTTATACCCTAGACAAGACCCTAATATTCACTCAGACCCAACACCAGAGCCCACAATTAATTCAGACCTAAAATCAGACCTTGAATAAAACCCTAAAACCATTCAAACACCGGATCAAACCCCAAAATGAATTCAGACCCACCCCACACCAGACCCTAAATGAATTTCCAGTAAATTAATTTAAAACCTAAATCACACTTTGTACCAGATCTTAAAACTAATTCATGTCTCAGACTAAACCCCAAAATAATTTGTACTCTTGATCAAGTAGCAAAAGTCATTAAGATTCAAGATTGGACCATAAAATTTATCTAAACTCAAGACCAGTCCCCAAAATTAATTCAGACCCCAGACTAAGCCCTAAAACTTAATTTAGACCCTACACCAGACCCCAAAATTAATTTACATCCCATAGCTGACCTCCGACCAGGCCCGAAAATTGAGTCAGACATCAGACCAGGTCCCCAAATAATTTGGACCCGACACCAGGTCCCAAAATTCATTTACACCCTAGACCAGACCTTAATATTCACTCAGATCCAACACAGGAGCCCAAATTTAATTCAGACCCCAAAATGAATCCAGGCCCCAGACCAGACCCTAAATTAACTTCTGGTAAGCTCTTCAGCTCCCTCTAGAGGTGGCAGGTAGCTGAGATTTTATGATTGACCTCATTGGCCGTACAGGGGCGACTGACATAAATACATATTATTAATTATCACAGCTCAGATCCTGGACATCGTAAAATGAAGTAAAATGTGAAATAAAGAAATAAACCCCCCATCACTACGAGCAGATTACTTCCTAATCTCTGTCTGAAAATCCAGGTTGTAGCAGATTTAGCAGTAATGGAGCAGCCGCTAAGACGCACGTCTCACCTCCACCAGACTAATCGCCCTCCACGGGGCTTGATTTAGGTTTTTGTGAGTGCCGTGTTTTATGTGCTGCACAATCAGGATGGAAAGTAACATGTAACAGGGAATTCCTCGCGAGGTGTCGGGACTCCTGGCCTCACGTGTTATATTACTTACATGAAACATCTGGGGCTCGTGTCACAAGCTGCAAACTGCTGCGCCATCGGGATCCGCAACAAGAACAAAAAAATTATGGCGCTACTTGTCCACCACAAGGTGGCGCTATAAATATCCCCGGACTTGTACAATGGACAAGAGAAGAGAGCGAGAGAGATACATGAGATATAGATAAATAGATGGATATAATATACTGTAGATAGATATAAGGAAAGAAAGAAAGAGAAATGAGCATGCACAGATAGATAGATATGGGATAGATAATAGATATAGATAGATGATAGATAGATAATAGATAATAGATAATAGATGATAGATAGATAATAGATAGATAGATAATAGATATTAGATAGATAGATAATAGATAGATAATAGATAGATAATAGATAGATAGATAATAGATAGATAGATACATATGGGATAGATAATAGATATAGATAGATGATAGATAGATGATAGATAGATAGATAATAGATAGATAGATAATAGATAGATAGATACATATGGGATAGATAATAGATATAGATAGATGATAGATAGATAATAGATAGATAATAGATAGATAATAGATAGATAATAGATAGATATGAGATAGATGATAGATAGATAGATAATAGATAGATAGATAATAGATAGATGATAGATATAGATAATAGATAGATAATAGATAGATATGAGATAGATGATAGATAGATAATAGATAGATAGATGATAGATAGATAAGATAGATAGATAATAGATAGATGATAAATAGATAGATGATAGATAGATAATAGATAGATAATAGATAATAGATAGATAATAGATAGATAATAGATAGATAATAGATAGATAGATAATAGATAGATACATATGGGATAGATAATAGATATAGATAGATGATAGATAGATAATAGATAGATAATAGATAGATAGATAATAGATAGATGATAGATAGATAATAGATAGATAATAGATAGATGATATATATGAGATAGATGATAGATAGATAGATAATAGATAGATAATAGATAGATAGATGATAGATAGATGATAGATAATAGATAGATGATAGATAGATAGATAATAGATAGATAATAGATAGATAATAGATAGATAATAGATAGATGATAAATAGATAGATAGATAACAGATAGATAATAGATAGATGATAGATAGATAGATAGATGATAGATAGATAATAGATAGATAGATAACAGATAGATAATAGATAGATGATAGATAGATAGATAATAGATAGATAATAGATAGATGATAAATAGATAGATAGATAACAGATAGATAATAGATAGATGATAGATAATAGATAGATGATAGATAGATAGATGATAGATAGATAATAGATAGATAGATAATAGATAGATAATAGATAGATAATAGATAGATAGATAACAGATAGATAATAGATAGATAGATAATAGATAGATAATAGATAGATGATAGATAGATAGATAATAGATAGATAGATAATAGATAGATAATAGATAGATGATGAATAGATAGATAGATAACAGATAGATAATAGATAGATAGATAATAGATAGATAGATAGATAGTAGAAAATTGTAAAGAAGGAAAGGAAAAAAAACAATAACTTAAGAAAGACAGTAAGAAGGAAGAAAAGAAAAAAGTAAGGAAGGACTGAAAGAAGGTAAGAAAGAAAGAATGAAAGAAAGTAATAAGCATACAATAGATAGATGGATAGATGATAGACAGATTGTAGTAAATTGTAAAGAAGAAAAGGAAAAAAAGAAATAAGGAAAGAGAGAAATATGGAGAGAAGGAGACAATGAAAGAAGGAAGGGACAAAAAATAGAAAGAAAGAAAAGAAGGGAGGAAGAAAAGAAATAGACATGCAATAGATAGATAGATAATATATATATAGATAATAGATATATGAATAGATAGATAATATATAATAAATAGATAATAGATAGATAATAGATAGATTGATAGATAGATAATAGATAGAAAATAGATAGATAATAGACAGATAATAGATAGATAATAGATAGATAGATGATAGATAATATATAGATACAGTATATGGATAGATAGAGAATAGATAGATGATAGATAGATAGATAATAGATATATAATAGATAATAGATAGATAGATAGATAATAGATATATAGATAATAGATAGATAGATAATATATAGATACAGTATATGGATAGATAGATAGATGATAGATAGATAGATAGATGATAGATAGATAATAGACAGATAATAGATAGATAATAGATAGATGATAGATAGATAATAGATAGATAATAGATAGATAATAGATAATAGACAGATAATAGATAGATAATAGATAGATGATAGATAGATAATAGATAGATAATAGATAGATGATAGATAATAGATAGATAGATACTGTAGATAATAGATAGATAGATGATAGATGTCTGGATGGATATACATGACGTGTTCTGCATTATCCGTCTTTCCATCCCGCGTTGTCCGGGCGGAGTGATGTGGGCATATATCACATATATCTCATATATCACATATATCTCATATATCACATATATCACATCACATATATCACATATATCACATATATCAGATATATCAGATATATCACATATATCTCATATATCACATATATCACATATATCTCATATATCACATATATCTCATATATCACATATATCTCACATATCTCTCATATATCACATATATCACATATATCTCATATATCACATATATCACATATATCTCATATATCTCACATATCTCTCATATATCACATATATCTCATATATCTCATATATCACATATATCACATATATCACATATATCTCATATATCACATATATCACATATATCTCATATATCTCACATATCTCTCATATATCACATATATCTCATATATCACATATATCTCATATATCACATATATCACATATATCTCATATATCACATATATCACATATATCTCATATATCACATATATCACATATATCACATATATCTCATATATCACATATATCACATATATCTCATATATCACATATATCTCATATATCACATATATCTCATATATCTCATATATCACATATATCACATATATCTCACATATCTCTCATATATCACATATATCTCATATATCTCATATATCACATATATCACATATATCTCATATATCTCATATATCACATATATCACATATATCTCATATATCACATATATCACATATATCTCATATATCTCATATATCACATATATCACATATATCACATATATCTCATATATCACATATATCACATATATCTCATATATCACATATATCTCATATATCACATATATCTCATATATCACATATATCACATATATCTCATATATCACATATATCACATATATCTCATATATCTCATATATCACATATATCACATATATCTCATATATCACATATATCTCATATATCACATATATCTCATATATCACATATATCACATATATCACATATATCTCATATATCACATATATCACATATATCACATATATCACATATATCTCATGTATCACATATATCACATATATCACATATATCTCATATATCACATATATCTCATATATCACATATATCTCATATATCTCATATATCTCATATATCACATATATCTCATATATCTCATATATCACATATATCACATATATCTCATATATCTCATATATCACATATATCACATATATCACATATATCTCATGTATCACATATATCACATATATCACATATATCTCATGTATCACATATATCTCATATATCACATATATCACATCACATATATCACATATATCACATATATCAGATATATCAGATATATCACATATATCTCATATATCACATATATCTCATATATCACATATATCTCATATATCACATATATCTCACATATCTCTCATATATCACATATATCACATATATCTCATATATCACATATATCACATATATCTCATATATCTCACATATCTCTCATATATCACATATATCTCATATATCTCATATATCACATATATCACATATATCACATATATCTCATATATCACATATATCACATATATCTCATATATCTCACATATCTCTCATATATCACATATATCTCATATATCACATATATCTCATATATCACATATATCACATATATCTCATATATCACATATATCACATATATCTCATATATCACATATATCACATATATCACATATATCTCATATATCACATATATCACATATATCTCATATATCACATATATCTCATATATCACATATATCACATATATCTCATATATCTCATATATCACATATATCACATATATCTCACATATCTCTCATATATCACATATATCTCATATATCTCATATATCACATATATCACATATATCTCATATATCTCATATATCACATATATCACATATATCTCATATATCACATATATCACATATATCTCATATATCTCATATATCACATATATCACATATATCACATATATCTCATATATCACATATATCACATATATCTCATATATCACATATATCTCATATATCACATATATCTCATATATCACATATATCACATATATCTCATATATCACATATATCACATATATCTCATATATCTCATATATCACATATATCACATATATCTCATATATCACATATATCTCATATATCACATATATCTCATCTCATATATCACATATATCACATATATCACATATATCACATATATCACATATATCTCATGTATCACATATATCACATATATCTCATATATCTCATATATCACATATATCTCATATATCACATATATCTCATATATCTCATATATCTCATATATCACATATATCTCATATATCTCATATATCTCATATATCACATATATCTCATATATCACATATATCACATATATCACATATATCACATATATCTCATGTATCACATATATCACATATATCACATATATCTCATATATCTCATATATCACATATATCTCATATATCACATATATCTCATATATCTCATATATCTCATATATCACATATATCTCATATATCTCATATATCACATATATCACATATATCTCATATATCTCATATATCACATATATCACATATATCACATATATCTCATGTATCACATATATCACATATATCACATATATTTCAGCCATATCTGTCAGCAGTCTTCCTGGTCACTGTAGTGTTAATGGCGGCGCGCGGCCGTCTTCCGGGCGGAGGTGTTTGTAACGCTGCGTCCTCATTAACTGCGGGATTTTAATGGGGCCGGGAAATGGAGCATTACTGAAGGAAGCCTGCAGACTGTGTATTCCGCCACAGGCCATGGTGCGCAGATGGGGAGCATGGCGGCTGCGCAGATGGGGAGCATGGCGGCTGCGCAGATGGGGAGCATGGCGGCTGCGCAGATGGGGAGCATGGCGGCTGCGCTGCGAGGAGCTCCTGTTATGTTCATAAACGGTTTATAGCAAAAAGGGGACATGATTTTCATCCAGAATGTTCTGATAGTCAGACGCCCTGAGGACGTTAATTTGTCATTGGAGGTTAATCCCTTTTAGTCCTTATGTAGATATCACTCTCCCTTAGTTTTTGAGTCATAGCACTTTTACAGACTCACCACTAGGGGAGCTGTTCAGTATGTGACTATACTGTTCGCACTGATTATATGATTCTTATCCTTTCCTGGATGCAGCACCGGGGGGCGCTGCATCCTCCTCCTGCGGGGACCTGCTGCTTCTGTGACCTCACTCTCTCAGGCCATATTGCCCAGCTCATCTCCCTGCCTAAATATTCAGTAATTATAGTTGGCTTTCTGCTACTGCTTAGTGTCTGGAAAATCCTAAACATCAATATCCGCTCTACAACTCTGCCATTCCATGGTTCCAGTTCTGCTACACTAAGCCCTGCTGTGCCAGCTCTGCTACACTAAGCCCTGCTGTGCCAGCTCTGCTACACTAAGCCCTGCTGTGCCAGCTCTGCTACATTAAGCCCTGCTGTGCCAGCTCTGCTACATTAAGCCCTGCTGTGCCAGCTCTGCTACACTAAGCCCTGCTGTGCCAGCTCTGCTACATTAAGCCCTGCTGTGCCAGCTCTGCTACACTAAGCCCTGCTGTGCCAGCTCTGCTACACTAAGCCCTGCTGTGCCAGCTCTGCTACACTAAGCCCTGCTGTGCCAGCTCTGCTACATTAAGCCCTACTGTGCCAGCTCTGCTACACTAAGCCCTGCTGTGTCAGCTCTGCTACATTAAGCCCTGCTGTGCCAGCTCTGCTACACTAAGCCCTGCTGTGCCAGCTCTGCTACACTAAGCCCTGCTGTGCCAGCTCTGCTACACTAAGCCCTGCTGTGCCAGCTCTGCTACACTAAGCCCTGCTGTGTCAGCTCTGCTACATTAAGCCCTGCTGTGCCAGCTCTGCTACACTAAGCCCTGCTGTGCCAGCTCTGCTACATTAAGCCCTGCTGTGCCAGCTCTGCTACACTAAGCCCTGCTGTGCCAGCTCTGCTACACTAAGCCCTGCTGTGACAGCTCTGCTACACTAAGCCCTGCTGTGCCAGCTCTGCTACACTAAGCCCTGCTGTGTCAGCTCTGCTACATTAAGCCCTGCTGTGCCAGCTCTGCTACACTAAGCCCTGCTGTGTCAGCTCTGCTACATTAAGCCCTGCTGTGCCAGCTCTGCTACACTAAGCCCTGCTGTGCCAGCTCTGCTACACTAAGCCCTGCTGTGCCAGCTCTGCTACATTAAGCCCTGCTGTGCCAGCTCTGCTACATTAAGTCCTGCTGTGCCAGCTGTGCTACACTAAGCCCTGCTGTGCCAGCTCTGCTACACTAAGCCCTGCTGTGCCAGCTCTGCTACATTAAGCCCTGCTGTGCCAGCTCTGCTACACTAAGCCCTGCTGTGCCAGCTCTGCTACACTAAGCCCTGCTGTGCCAGCTCTGCTACATTAAGCCCTGCTGTGCCAGCTCTGCTACATTAAGCCCTCCTGTGCCAGCTCTGCTACACTAAGCCCTGCTGTGCCAGCTCTGCTACACTAAGCCCTGCTGTGCCAGCTCTGCTACACTAAGCCCTGCTGTGCCAGCTCTGCTACATTAAGCCCTGCTGTGCCAGCTCTGCTACACTAAGCCCTGCTGTGCCAGCTCTGCTACACTAAGCCCTGCTGTGCCAGCTCTGCTACATTAAGCCCTGCTGTGCCAGCTCTGCTACATTAAGCCCTGCTGTGCCAGCTCTGCTACACTAAGCCCTGCTGTGCCAGCTCTGCTACACTAAGCCCTGCTGTGCCAGCTCTGCTACACTAAGCCCTGCTGTGCCAGCTCTGCTACATTAAGCCCTACTGTGCCAGCTCTGCTACACTAAGCCCTGCTGTGTCAGCTCTGCTACATTAAGCCCTGCTGTGCCAGCTCTGCTACACTAAGCCCTGCTGTGCCAGCTCTGCTACACTAAGCCCTGCTGTGCCAGCTCTGCTACACTAAGCCCTGCTGTGCCAGCTCTGCTACACTAAGCCCTGCTGTGTCAGCTCTGCTACATTAAGCCCTGCTGTGCCAGCTCTGCTACACTAAGCCCTGCTGTGCCAGCTCTGCTACATTAAGCCCTGCTGTGCCAGCTCTGCTACACTAAGCCCTGCTGTGCCAGCTCTGCTACACTAAGCCCTGCTGTGACAGCTCTGCTACACTAAGCCCTGCTGTGCCAGCTCTGCTACACTAAGCCCTGCTGTGTCAGCTCTGCTACATTAAGGCCTGCTGTGCCAGCTCTGCTACACTAAGCCCTGCTGTGTCAGCTCTGCTACATTAAGCCCTGCTGTGCCAGCTCTGCTACACTAAGCCCTGCTGTGCCAGCTCTGCTACACTAAGCCCTGCTGTGCCAGCTCTGCTACATTAAGCCCTGCTGTGCCAGCTCTGCTACATTAAGCCCTCCTGTGCCAGCTCTGCTACACTAAGCCCTGCTGTGCCAGCTCTGCTACACTAAGCCCTGCTGTGCCAGCTCTGCTACACTAAGCCCTGCTGTGCCAGCTCTGCTACATTAAGCCCTGCTGTGCCAGCTCTGCTACACTAAGCCCTGCTGTGCCAGCTCTGCTACACTAAGCCCTGCTGTGCCAGCTCTGCTACATTAAGCCCTGCTGTGCCAGCTCTGCTACATTAAGCCCTGCTGTGCCAGCTCTGCTACACTAAGCCCTGCTGTGCCAGCTCTGCTACACTAAGCCCTGCTGTGCCAGCTCTGCTACATTAAGCCCTGCTGTGCCAGCTCTGCTACACTAAGCCCTGCTGTGCCAGCTCAGCTACATTAAGCCCTGCTGTGCCAGCTCTGCTACACTAAGCCCTGCTGTGCCAGCTCTGCTACATTAAGCCCTGCTGTGCCAGCTCTGCTACATTAAGCCCTGCTGTGCCAGCTGTGCTACACTAAGCCCTGCTGTGCCAGCTCTGCTACACTAAGCCCTGCTGTGCCAGCTCTGCTACATTAAGCCCTGCTGTGCCAGCTCTGCTACACTAAGCCCTGCTGTGCCAGCTCTGCTACACTAAGCCCTGCTGTGCCAGCTCTGCTACACTAAGCCCTGCTGTGCCAGCTCTGCTACATTAAGCCCTGCTGTGCCAGCTCTGCTACATTAAGCCCTGCTGTGCCAGCTCTGCTACACTAAGCCCTGCTGTGCCAGCTCTGCTACATTAAGCCCTGCTGTGCCAGCTCTGCTACACTAAGCCCTGCTGTGCCAGCTCTGCTACATTAAGGCCTGCTGTGCCAGCTCTGCTACACTAAGCCCTGCTGTGCCAGCTCTGCTACATTGAGCCTGTGTTGCATTGTGCTCGGTATTTCAGCACTCTGATGCCGATTCCTCATTGCTGAGTCAATTCTGGTAAATTCCTGTGCCAGCTCTGCTACATTGAGGCTCTTTTGCAAACTCAGCACTGAAACTCAGTTTCCTTATTGCTGTTAATTCTGCTACATTGCTGTGCCAGCTCTGCTGCATTGAGCCTCTGTTGCAAACTCAGCACTGCTATGTTGGTTCCTCATCGCTGAGGCAATAATGGTAAATTAAAATGTCAGCTTTGCTGTATTGAGTATCTGTTCCAAACTACTACAAAGGTTTATCATTGCTGAGTGAGTCAACTCTGCTACTTTGCTGTTCCAGCTCTGCTGCCATTGTCATAGTTAGGCTAATCCAGTTGTTATTGTGCCAGTTCTTCCACATCTGCCACCATTATCCCATTTATTGACTTGCTACACAAAGTGGCATCTATTTGAGTTACATTGTAACCACTCTTCTAGATCAATGGCTTTGAGTATTTAACTCTCCAGTTGAGACATTACTCTATAAATCCAAGTGCAGTGAGCTCCCCCTCATGGAGGCTGTAAGCAGTCAGAATTTTTTTGATTTAAGTGGTGTGTGAAAGTAACTCTGCAACATGGTTGTGCAAGCTCTGCTGCATTAAGACTCTGCTGCAAAATCAGTACTGCTACGCCGATTCCTCGTCACTGAGTTAACTTTGCTACATCACTGTTTCAGCTCTACTGCCATGGTTCCACTTTAGCTGCTCCAGTTGTCTGTCACATCTGCCATTCTTGCTCCATATATTGCCTTGCTGCAGGAGTGCTACCTGCTTATCCAGCCTAAAGATTTTAAAAGTGTTGTCCACTACTGGGTCAACACCTTCTCAATCCTCATATTTCCCTCTTGTAAAAAAATAACACTTATACTTACCTTTGGTGCTGGCGCCGTTCCAGCCGTTCCAGTGGTGTCAGCACTGGCTCTACCGGGGATCGCTAGGTCACATGATCCCTGCAGACAATCAGTACTGGCTTCACTCTCCCCTACATCCAGTGGAAATGAGAGAGCAGCAGCTCTGACTTCCTCTGGATGTATGTGATGTGTCTGAAGGAGGGGAAAGTGAAGCCAGCGCTGTTTGGTTGCAGGGATCGCGTGACATAAAAATGTCACGAGATCCCCAGGAGAGCCAGTGCTGGAAGTCTAATCTTGTAAAATTTTGTGATGTAGTCTGTGGGTTAAAAATTCTCACCACACCTATAGATGAACACTTTATAGGGATTAGTTTGCCAAATGGGGTCACTTGTGGGTGTTTCTGATTTTTTAGCACTTCAGGAGCTATGCACATGCAACACGTGTCCAAATTTGAATTCCAAAAATTTACGTCCAAAAAATTAATGGCCCTCTTTGCTTTTCGAGTTTGGCTGTGTGCCCAAACATTAATTTTTTATCACATATCTACTATATAATTGTCTTATCCCGTCTGTCTGTCTGTCTGCCTGTCTTTCTGTCTGTCCTGGAAATCCCGGGTCGCTGATTGGTCCGGCCGCGGCCAATCAGCGATGCGGCATTTCTGAAAAACATGGCGGCCGTTAGCAGCTCATGTGCGGCACGGAGGTCAGCGGTGATGCAGCCGGGAGATGCACCGGGGGGCGCTGCATCCTCCTCCTGCGGGGACCTCGCAGCATAAGTCCCCCGACCGCAGGCGCCGCTGACCTACATGCGGCTATCGTCGGGAGATCAGCGGCTACGGCCGCTTATCTCCCGAGGACAAGTGTGACGCCCCTCCCCTCCCCTCCTCTCCTCTCCTCTCCTCTCCCCTCCCCTCTCCTCTCGTCCCTCCCCCCGCTCGATCAGGACCCCGGCACCCGGTGTCATACTTACCCCTCCCCTCCTCTCCTCTCCTCTCCCCTCCCCTCTCCTCCCGTCCCTCCCCCCTCCTCCCGTGCCTCCACCCCGCTCGATCAGGACCCCGGCACCCGGCGTCATACTTACCCCTCCCCTCCCCTCCTCTCCCCTCCCCTCTCCTCTCCTCTCCTCCCGTCCCTCCCCTCTCCTCCCGTGCCTCCACCCCGCTCGATCAGGACCCCGGCACTGGTGTCATACTTACCCCTCCCCGTGCCTCCGCAGCAGCTCCTGTGTCTTCCGCCGATGCTCTGTGACGTCTCAGGTCAGAGGGCGCAGTGACGTCTTTACACCGCGCTCTATCCTGAGCGGTCACAGCGCACAGCGTCAACATGCCGGCTACGCTGGAGTCCAGAAAAGCAGCTGAGAAGGGAGGTGAGTATTGGATTTTTTTTTTTGGTATGGGGCCATAGGGGACCTGCATGGGCACTATGGGGGGATGCATATACAGGGGATATGACTTCCTGCATGGGGCATTATATGGGAAGGAGAGGTGACATCCTACATGGGGCATTATATGGGGGGGAGAGGTGACATCCTACATGGGGCATTATATGGGGGAGAGGTGACATCCTGCATGGGGCATTATATGGGGGGAGAGGTGACATCCTGCATGGGACATTATATGGGGGGAGAGGTCACATCCTGCATGGGGCATTATATGGGGGGAGAGGTCACATCCTGCATGGGGCATTATATGGGGGGAGAGGTTACATCCTGCATGGGGCATTATATGGGGGGAGAGGTCACATCCTACATGGGGCATTATATGGGGGAGAGGTGACATCCTGCATGGGGCATTATATGGGAGGGAGAGGTGACATCCTACATGGGTCATTATATGGGGGGAGAGGTGACATCCTGCATGGGGCATTATATGGGGGAGAGGTGACATCCTGCATGGGGCATTATATGGGGGAGAGGTCACATCCTGCATGGGGCATTATATGGGGGGAGAGGTCACATCCTGCATGGGGCATTATATGGGGGGAGAGGTGACATCCTACATGGGGCATTATATGGGGGAGAGGTGACATCCTGCATGGGGCATTATATGCGGGGGATGTGACTTCCTGCATGGGGTATTATATACGGGGGATGTGACTTCCTGCATGGGGCACTATATGCGGGGGATGTGACATCCTGCATGGGGTATTATATACGGGGGATGTGACTTCCTGCATGGGGCACTATATGCGGGGGATGTGACATCCTGCATGGGGCATTATAAAGGAGGGTCGGGAGACATATGCTAGAATACCCGATGCGTTAGAATCGGGCCACCATCTAGTAGGGTATAATTGTGTTTGGGGGGAATTTCATAGCAAATGATGGGGTCCATTTTCTTCCATTACCCCTTGTGTAAATGATAAATTTGGTGCTTAAACAGTATTTCAGTGGAAAAAAATAAATCTTTTGTTTTCACATCTAAACTTTATGAGGGTTTTGTGCATCACCTGCAGGTTACAAATGCTCAGTACACCAGTAAATGAATTCCTTGAGGGGTATATTTTCCAAAATGGGGTCACTTGTGGGGAATGTTTGCTGTTTTGGCATGTCAGGGGCTCTGCAAATGTAACATGGCACTCACAATCTGTTCCAGACAAATTTACACTCCAAAAATCCAATAACTCTCTTTCCTTTTTGAGCCCTGCCTTGCGCCCAAACAGTAGTTTTTGATCACATGTGGGGTATTATTGCATTAAAGAGACATTTCTCCTATTATCCACTGTGAAAATTACAAATTTGTGGCTAAAACAACATGTTAGCAAAAAAAAACATAATTTTTGTTTTCGCTTACACATATTAAACAGTTCTGTGAGGCCCCTATTAGTCCAAAATGCTCAACACAACCCTAGATGAATTCCTTGATGGGTCTCGTAGTTTTCCAAAATCGGGTCACTTGTGGGAGTTTCTGCTATTTTGGTACCTCGGGGGTCCTGCAAATGTGACATGGTGCCTGCAATCTATTCCAGAAAATTTAATCTTCAAATACCAAAAGTCGCTTTTTCCCTTCCAAACCCTGTTGTTTGTCCAAACAGAACTTTTTGACTACATGTGGGGTATTGCCGGGCTCAGAAGAAAGTGAGTAACAAACTGTGGGGTCCACTTTTTTGTGTTACCTCTAGCCAAAGTAAAAAATTTAGGGCTAAAGCAACATTTTCATGAAAAAAAAGAAACTTTTCAATATGACAACCTAATCTTATCAAATTCTTTGTGGTACCTGTTGGTTAAAAATGCTCACTATACCGCTTTATAAAATACTTCATGGGTGTAGTTTCCAAAATGGGGTCAGTTGTGGGGGACTTCTGCTGTTTAGGCACCTTAGGGGCCCTGCAAATGCGACATGGCACCCGGAATCTATTTCAGCCAAATTTGTGTTCCAAAATTCAAATGGTCCTCCTTCCCTTCCGAGCCCTGCTGTTTGTCCAAACAGAGGTTTCTGACCACGAGTGGGTATCAGCATACTCAGAATTAACTGGGTAACAAATTGTGGGGTCCATTTTCATGTGCTATCCATTGTAAAAGTGAAAAATTTGGGGTAAATCAACATTTTAGAAGAAAAATTATATTTCTTTTTTATTCGACTTTGCATTAATTCCTGTGTAGCACCTGAGGGGTTGACACATTTCCTGATTGCAGTTTAGAAGTGCAAAGGTGTGCGATTTTTAAAATGGTATCACTTTTGGGGAGTTTCCAATATGTAGGCCCAGGCAAAGGTCTCTAAGAAGCAGGTTTTATATATTTCTTGAAAAGATGAAAAATTGCGACTAAACTTTTAGCCTCTCTAAAACCCTAACAAAATAAAATGACATTTGAAAAATGATGTAAAGTAGACATAGGAGAAATGTTATTTATTAATTGAAGAGTAGACAATGTGCTGATGGCCCCATTAAAGGCTGGTGTTATATAGTAACTAGATGGTGGCCCGATTCTAACGCATCGGGTATTCTAGAATATGTATGCGGCCGACCAGGCGCAATCAGAACGTTGTTTAAATTTGGCGCCAAAATCGCTGATTGGTTGCGGCCGGCAACCGTGACTAATCAGCAAAACAGTGTTTAAATTTGCCTCCCATCTCGCTGATTGGTCGCGGTGGCCGGCCGCGATTAATCAGCAGAGCGGCGTTTAAATTTGCCGCCCATCTCGCTCATTGGTCGCGGCCGGCCACCATGACCAATCAGCAGAGCGGCGTTTAAATTTGCCACCCATCTCGCTGATTGGTCGCGGCCGGCCACCGCGACCAATCAGCAGAGCGGCGTTTAAATTTGCCAGCCATCACGCTGATTGGTCGCGGCCGGCCACCGCGACCAATCAGCAGAGCGGCGTTTAAATTTGCCGCCCATCTCGCTGATTGGTCGCGGCCGGCCACCGCGACCAATCAGCAGAGCAGCATTTAAATTTGCCGCCCATCTCGCTGATTGGTCGCGGTCGGCCACCGCGACCAATCAGCAGAGCGGCGTTTAAATTTGCCGCCCATCTCGCTGATTGGTCGCGGTGGCCGGCCGCTACCAATCAGCAGAGCTGTGTTTAAATTTGCCGCCCATCTCGCTGATTGGTCGCGGCCGGCCACCGCGACCAATCAGCGTCGTATTAGTGTGGGCCCGGGAGCGGCGCTGCTTGTGCGGCTCCGTATTAGCGAGGACCGGGGAGCGGTGCTGCCTGTGCGGCTCCTTCTGCTGCGAGAAGCCGGGAGATGAGCGGCTGCTCGCAGCAGAAGCATCCCGACCGGCGGCGCCGCTCCCCGGTCCTCCGTACACACTTGCTGTCGGGAGATCAGCGGGCCAAGCCGCTGATCTTCCGACGTTAGCCGCATGGAGGTCAGCGGCGCCGGTCGGGGTAGTTGTGCTGCTAGCGCCGCTCATCTCCCCGCTGCATCGCCGCTGACCTCCGTCCGGCAGATGAGCCGCTAACGGCCGCCATCTTTTTTCAGAAATCCCGCGGCGCTGATTGGCCGCTGCCGGACCAATGAGCGACGCGGGATTTCCAGGACAGACAGACAGACAGAAAAACAGATGGGATAAGACGATTATATATATATTATACTTGTGCACTGTATATTATTATTTATTTGTACATTATGGCTGTGCTAATTATATGACGTGAATAATGTGGTAGTTGTGGCAGCATTACCTAAGTACAATGTATGGTGACATAAAGTGTTTGGCTGACAGATAACTAAGGAGCATGCACTTCGTAATCTTGAGAAAAATTCCATTACTCTAGGTTAAAAGTCTCTCATTGACGTGGCCAATTAATGAATAATGTAGGAAATTTTTTGTGTGCCAGACTGATGTGTCTGCTTCAACTTATGATCTTTCTACATTGTGTCTCTTGTCTTTGAAGATGCCAAAAGAAGACATAGCATGCGCCTCTCCATAAGGTGCATCATATAAGATGCAGGAAGATGTAACAACAACTGTTCTAGAAACTTTTCGCTGAGTCTGTAAAGTTATTCCAATTTCCAAGAGACACTCACGCTTATCAAATGGACTTCAAGTATCCTTAATGTTGCGGTTGTCTTTAGTTAACCCTGTCCAGGCAAGGAGTCATCAGGTTGATTCCTAGTCGTTCGTCTACAACTATTGTGATTCCAAAATTTAAAGCAGTCAGTAAAAATTATGAAAAAATGTAATAATGGAAACCGCACAACCTCTACTAGCAGAATCTGGAACCGAGCCAAGGTAGACCCCCATCGCTGTGATAGACGATAAACCTGCACTGTTAATGGGGTCATACTGAGATCAGCACAAAAACACACAGAACATGTGCAAGAACAGCGCCATGTGTACCTGACACCTAAAACTAGCATCGGTGGTTCCACAAAAGTTTTAATGAACTGTACAGATTCCCACTCTCAGGTAGGCATTAGGTAGCCTTCACACAGGTACTGGATTCTTGTGTCAAAACAATGTGCTGTTTATTTCTACAAGTTGCACAGTACCAAAAACAAAACCATAAACCCAAAATCACTAGCCTTGTCTAGGAACTAACTAAACCATATAGACCTGGGCCTGGCTACTTCAGACACTGCTAAGCTAGTCCCAGTTTGGTACCACAAAACATCTATTGTCCATAGCAATCACTAATATCTGCAGTTTGGTGCACACGGCCTGTGCAGTCTCTTCTCAGACAGGGATTCTAGTTGTCCCTCTCTTTGGATCCAACACAAATCCACTCTGGTCAGCTTCCCCCAGCTGACTGACTAAGGTGAACACCTAGCCTGGTTATATGCAGAACCAGTCAGGTGCACCTAATCAGAACCTGTAGAGCTAGGATTTAACCCTAGTCTACTTGGCTTTGCTGCATACTCCCCTTTCTTGATATAGAGCATCAATTATTTTCACTCTGGAGGATACAGCTTGTCCATGTCAGCCAGCCTGTTGATTTCAGTGGTCACTGTGTAATACCTCACTTCATCTGTGAGGGCACTTCAGGGAAATTCAACACTTGTTACCATGTTTCCCCACAGATTACAACTGATCACCGGGGGGTACTTCAGTCTAACGCAAAGCCATCAACTTATTTTTGAGGACATTTCTAATAAAAGAAAAAGCATTGGCCAAAGTGGACAATTTTCAGCTTCTTAAAAACTGTTTTTATTGACTTTAGAAGCAACTAAAGATGTACAAATCGATTGTTAATGAATCAAGTTAGTTTCCAATTTCTTGAAAACTGTTTTCAGGACCTGGAAGGGGTTGACTCCTGGTTTTTGTTGGATGTCCCCCCAATATCATTAAACTCAATAACACACATCAGCCCCCACATAACTGCACAGGCCTTGATGCCAAAAGAACCAAAGACCCATGAGAAAAACTAGATAGCAGAACGACGTCAGGAGTTAGGTAAAAGTGTTCTTAATTTTTTTTTTATCCCTTTCTCTCCCCTCAGTTCATTATACTTTGGGGTCCGGAGAGACCACAGAAAATAGTAAATGTCTTCAGTGCAACCTGGGCACTTTCGAGTCGGATCAAAGTTTATTAGGGCCAAATTGAATTTGCCCTAAATGAACTTTGGGAAACTCTCTCAAATTTGATTGCAACTAATGCAACTTTATTAGAGCACTGTCCTCACCTCCCTACCAGGGGATGCAATAACAGTGGGTGTATGTAATTGTGGCGGATATGGGTGACATGTAAATACCATAAAGCTCAGTTTTGCTTTCTCTTAGCCCTTGTAATGTGGCCACTGGACTCAGACCTTCTGGGATTCTCTTCGGATCACTATAAAGTTCTATAATGACCTAATCTCCGTACAGCAAAAAAGAAAATATCAAATAAAAACGGAAGGAAATAAACATTTTTAAAATGTTTAGAATTTGCAAAACAAAAACAAGTAAACAAAAAAAAATAGTTTGGGTCCCTGATCCTAATAGGGTTAAATTAAAATTCTCCTCCATTGTCACGTTTGCGCAGTTAGCAGAATATAAAGGATATCATCTTCTTTCTGGCCTTCAGATCTCCCAGAATTACGTGTGTATAGATAATAGATCCGGTACTTTTGTAACCTAATTTCTAGGAAAGACAGAATTGTTACAGTATCCAAAAATAGTTTGTTACAGCAGAAATTAATTTTTACTGTCAGCGTGACATGACAGTGATGAAGTCAACAAGAATAAAGATATTGCTCAGTCCAAAAATGCAAGAACAAACTCTAAATTAAGAAGAAAATATTCTAAGACCCCCCCCCCCAAAAAAAAACAGCCTAAGGCTATGTTCACATGTTGTGTTTTTTTGCTGTGTTTTTTTATGCAAATTTTAAGCTGTGTTTTACAGTACCAGCAAAGTCTATGAGATTTCAGAAATCTCCTGCACACACATTGTTTTTTTTTTTTCCTGACTGATTTGGTAAACTGCAGCATCTCACATCTTTCAGCGTTTTTTCAGCATTTTGCAGCGTTTTTTCACCCATGGAAAGCAATAAATAGTGCAAAAAACGTTGAAAAAAACGCAGGTATCAGGTTTTGCTGCATTTTTGGTGCAAAAATCTTAGGAAGTTGCATAATCTTTTTTGGGGGGCACTAAACTTTATCAGCATGCACAAGAGACAATAAAAATGCAGCAAAAAAACACAGCTAAAACACAGCAGATACATAGCGAAAAAACTCAGCAAAACCTGCTTTTTTTTTAAGCTGCTTCTTTACTGCCAAGAAAGCAGGTTTTGCATGCGGAAAAAAAAGCGCAGCAAAAATGCAACTTGTGAACATAGCCTTAAGCTGTGTTTTCTAACTTGGATTTCTCGACTTTGATTAGGATTTTCCCTAAAGATAGAGAAAGAAAGAGCTGTCACTAATACAATAGGGGAGGGTAGGTGTCACCAGGGAACACTGTAGCATTTTATTGTAAAACTATACCCACCTTTCAGTGATAATATTTTAACAACAAAATTAATTGAAAATGGGAAAAAATTAAAATTCAGATACAGTGTGTATAAATATTGTATGGTTTGTAGATGAGATAATTCCCATGTAGTGTCTTTCCTCGCTAGTCAAGTCATTTTAAAATTCTGAAAACATAAGTGTGTATTATCATGTATTATTTTTTTGGAGTTTGGGGGTTGTATATTTTTGTTCAAAATGAGTAGAACTTTCCTAAGGTACGACTGCAAAAAAAAAAGTGTAGTTCATAGAGCTGAGCGGATTTCGAGATTCAGATTCTCCAAATCGCATGGATTTTGTCGGGAAGTTAAATTCACAATGAAGTTATTCTCCAATAATTATGGTAATCAACGTAAGATGTAAAAAACAAGCAAAAAGAAAAATAATGAATACTCACCTCACCAGTCTCCCTGCTCATCGTTCGTGTCTCGGCATCTCTTTTTACCACCTCTTCGCACTAGACTGGGACTTCCGACGTCCCGACCTTATGGCATGCCGGGCCCAATTGTGGCCAAAGTTACAGCCTAGCGTGAAGGGGCCTGAGGTTTCCGCACATGATGGCGGTAAGAAGATCCACCAAACACCTGAGAGGTGAGCGGTGAAGTAGTAGGTTTTTTTTAACCTCTATGGTTCCGCAATGTGGCAGCCAGTGCTGAGCGAATGACATAAAATCCGTTTTCTGGAGAATTCAGATTTTTGTAAAGTTCGAGTGGCATTCAATTCCACTTACTGTAAATAAATTAGCCCAGTTTTAGTATTTTGTGTTGTGTTTCTGTACTTTTCAAAAGCATTTTATGGAACTGCCCACACTTTATGCCTACAGGGATCCTAAGAGTAAATACTAGAGAATTAGGAAATGTATCAAATTAAACTAGATATTTTTTAGAGCAGTAAATTGACCTTTTTTTCCTGCATTCCTGCAGGTCACTTGCCAGCTTTGCTTTATAGCCTGGAACAGAATGAGCAGAGTCATCTCATTATCAATACAATGTAGGTTAATGACAGCTGTTTTGTACCACTGGAATCTTAGTGTTAGGATTTCTGTTGCCCTTCTACAGTTTGACCACTAGTGGCCGCTATTATGCACTTTAATATTGTGCTGCAGTTTCACTGCTTACTACTGGAGGCTGCTGTTGTGTTCTGCAATTGCCCTTTACCAAGATGGCGGATTCTGAATTTATGGAATCCATCTTGTTTCCTGTTTGGGCCTACTTATAGCCACATGGATCTCTCAATCATTGCTTGAGTATTGTGTCTAGCTGTTAGCCTAGTTTCAGTCTCCAGCCCTTGAACAACATTCTTACCCAGAATGTTCTATTCATCTATGGATGTTTCCTACAACTCCTTGCTATCTCCAAGAATGTTTACTACCACTTGCTCTTCCTGCTTGTGCTACTTCTGCCACTGGTTTCCAGCAGTACTACGCCAATATTGGAACACTTAGATAGGCGGAATGGTAAAGTTGTCGATGCACTTTACATAGCAATTGGTCGATAGCTCTCTTGACATCCCCCTATATACTTATAGGCTCGGGTGGTCCAAGCTTGCATGTGTTTTCAATTGCAGAAAATAAAGGAGCCGGCATTGTTGTTCAACATGCCTAATCCATATCTCCCTCAACATCATTTGATGTTGTAGGATATTAGATAGTTGGCCAGTCCTCAAGAAATTACCAGGTTCAGCCATTAATCTCATGTTTATGGGGGTCTTACCAAGATATACAGATAAAACTCTGTGTGTAGCTCCCCTGTCACTTTCTGATTTCTGGAAAAGGAAGCTGTATTCTATAATATTATTATAAAAATCAACCTCATTTTTATCATTAAAGCTGCAATAAAGCACTCACACCCTACGTCACTGTCTATACAGTTTTAAGCTAGGTGTGTCAACAACACTCAACACTTCCTAGGGTGCCAACCACCACAGCAAGGTAGGGTAACCACTAGGCCGTAATTAGGGCCAGTATCCCTACTGCTCACGTTTTCTGACTCCTCCTTGTTTAATTATATAAAAGCCCCGCCTTTTTAATTATTGGTTTAATGAAGTTGCTGTATATAGTGGGCGGGTCTTTTTTGAGTGTTGCTTACTGTTTAGGGATATGACCACTTCCAGAAAACTTTATTTTACTCTAAAAATTTAATAGCGACATAATTAAAAAAAAAAACAACAGAGCAAATTCATGATTTTTCTTCTACACTCTTACAACTAATGAAACAACCAAACTGAAAAACAGGTGAGACATTCCCTTTAATTTGTGGTTCAGACGGGTCAATGGGAATTTATGAATTGGGTAAAATTGGTCTATTAAGATTTGTAACAATGGACCGGGACCGAGTAAGATACCAGGTAGACACTACAAGTTCTATAATGGGTATTTATTTTATTGCATATGTATTCCCAACTCCTAGACCCATGGTAATGTCCCAATTGGCTTTGCCCTGGTCTATGTTATTGTTATTACACCACATATTCATTAGTACATTGCTCCTGCAGTCCTGAGGACTATGGTTGAGCAGAAGTAACAAGCTGCAAGCAGGAGAAAAGAGCTGTGGTTTGGCTAGTTCCCAGGAAGACGTCTGACGGCACATCTGGACAGGAGATCATGTGACGCGCGCTCGCCAAAGACTATCCTGAAGCCAACGTGAATAACATAGGTTCTAGGATGATGGAAGATTTTAGCATATTTTTATAGGACACCGTTATGACCTGGGAATGTGTTATAAGATTTGTGAATGGTAAATATATAAAATGACCAGCTTACTTGTGTCTCTTTTTAATTTTTTTTATATCTTAAATTACTTTATTTTATAAAATAAAGGCTAAGAGAAAGTAAAAAAAATACACTTAGTACAAGTCTTAGGATTTGGTTATAGGCAAAGATGAGCAAATCAGTTCCTGGCACAGAAGCCACATCAGGAGCCCTGAGAACTGCCTCCTACCTGCCAGCATCCCTGGCTCCTCCTTTAATTAAAGGGTTATTCCTATCTTCATATATAGATGTTGTTGGATAGTAATTGTAAAATTGAGCACTTTTGCAATTTACTCCTTATTAAAATTTGCAGCCGTTTTTGCGATATTAACACTTTTCTATTGTTTACATGTCATTGCCTAGGAGACCAACCACTGCTGCTGTCTAGCTTGTAAGCACTACACTGAAACTGGCTGGGATTACGAGGTAACAGCATGCTCCAGTGATCCTGTCCAGCTTCAAAACAGTGCTTACAAGCTCAACAGAAAAAAGCGCTGCGCCAGTATTCTGCTGTTCAGCAGCGGTGGTCGGTCTCCAAGACAACGAGTTGTAAACAAAAGAAGAAAAGTGGTAATATCTCAAGAACCGATGCAAATTTTAAGAAGCAGCAAAATGCTAAATTGCATGGGAAGTAAAAGCACTATCCGACAATACCAATTTATGGATTGTGAAACACCCTTTGACTGGCGTCACAACAATGATGTCACGCCAGGTCGGCTAAACAAAAGAGGAACACAGGGATGCCAGTAGGTAAAAAGCAACTTGCAGAGCTCTCATAGGCAGTCACGGAATATTGATGTGGTTGCTGGACCACTGTTTCTGATAATCATGGCTGATTCTATCAGACTCCAAAACATGGAGGTACTTAACCCTACATCAAAAAGGACTATGGCCATAAGGCGCAACATTTTGGCTTTTTAATTACCAAAAATTGTTCCTTTTTTTTGGCACATGTGGGATGAAAACCAAATAGATTTTTTTCACATTAGGTAATTCAAATAATTTTTGTATTTTTAGTTTTGCTTTACTTGTTTGGTGAAATTAGAAGGGGATAAAAAAGAAAGCAAATTAGCATCTGTTTTTCACATTTTGTTACCCATTTTCAGCCGAACTACAAAAATATACATTCAAGCGTCCAGTTTTTTTGTTATGATCATTCCTATAAAATGTATATGTAGATTTGGGACAGTGAGGAGCTGGTCACGGACTAAAAACTATTGGACCAATGCACGTAGAACGGAGTCCGTGGCTCTATGGGATGCAGACTTTTTCCAGCATGGAGCACCGGTTACTTCAATATTATTGTTGTGTTTTATTAGAGATTTGCTTGCTCATCGGTTCAATCAATGTTTCCACTCAGTGACAGTAAGCAGAGGAAGACATGCAGGTTGGATCTTATGCATACATAAGGCCAGACAATAGATTGCTAAAGGTAAATGTAGAGCAATCATTCCATTAATCTCGTTAGTATCTCTGGGGCCTTGAGCCACTAGGCCCATTGTGGGGATGGTGAAAATAAGCCCAGTGGAGCCATCACCACAGGGGATCTCACATGCAGTCCCTGGTGATGGGGCTCAGCCTGAGTGAGATACCCCCACCAATGAACAGTTAGCTTTGGGAAGGGGGTGTTTCCCGAGAGCCTGGCTCAATTCCAGAGGGTGGCTTGGGGTATTTAGGACACTGATGAGGAAATGGGATTATTGCTGGCTTGAGGGGGGTATCCACGTGCTACAGTCGTGATATTCGTTGTCTGGAGAAACATCGGTTGTGATTGCACACTATACCGGTGGGAGATACCAAAAGGCTCCTGCTGGGAGACAGTGGGTATCACCTGGTACGGGGGCAGTGGAACCCAGCCGCTGCTCCTGCTGACAGTGCCCGCTACTATAGAGAAAGTCTATTCACTCTTCTCCAAGCCCATAGTCCCGGCGTGGGTAGGAGTGAATATGCCGGCAGCAGCAGCTCACCTCGGCATCTGAGAGCGCGCGCTGCTCAGATGTTGACATGAGCTGCCTGGCAGACAGGACGCAGCAGTGCTGAAGCAGAGGTGAGGAAGCAAGGTGAGCATAAGTGTTTATTTTTTTGTGTGTGCAGTGATGGGGCCACATATACCAGGATTGCTGAATGAGGGGGCCACACATACCAGGATTGGGGGGTGAGGAGGCCACACATACCAGGATTGGGGGATGAGGAGGCCACGCATACCAGGATTGGGGGATGAGGAGGCCACGCATACCAGGATTGAGGAAGGAGGAGGCCACATAAACCAGGATTGCGGGATGAGGAGGCCACGCATTCCAGGATTGGGGGATGAGGGGGCCACGCATACCAGGATTGGGGGATGAGGGGGCCACGCATACCAGGATTGGGGGATGAGGAGACCACGCATATCAGGATTGGGGGATGAGGGGTGCCATACATACCAGGATTGGGGGATGAGGGGTTAAGTACATACCAGGATTGGGGGGATGAGGGGTTAAGTACATACCAGGATTGGGGGATGAGGGGTTAAGTACATACCAGGATGGGGAAATTTACCAATAGCTGCTGCATTTCCCACCCTCGGCTTATACTCGAGTCAATACGTTTTCCCAGTTTTTTGTGGTAAAATGAGGGGCCTCGGCTTATACTCGGGTCGGCTTATTTAAAATATACGGTATTTTAAAATCAGTGAGTACGTGGTGCCCATAATACTGCAGGACTGTGGTGTGTATTATACTATATGGGGGCTGCATATTACCCTATGGGGTGTGTAATATACTGTATGGAGGACTATGGGGAGTGCATTATATTCTATGGAGGACCATGGGAAGTTCATTATACTATATGGAGGATTATGGGTGGCGCATTATATTATATGGAGGATTATGGGAGGAGCATTATACTATATGGAGGATTATGGGTATCGTATTATACTATATGGAAGGCTATGTGGGGCCATTATAATATTTTGAGGGCTATGTGGGGGGGCCATTATACTGTATGAAAGCAATTATACGGTGTGAAAGTTTGTGTGGGGTCCATCATACTGTTTGGAGGGCTAGTGCGGGCCATTATACTGTATGTTGGCCCATTATACTGTATGGAGGGCTGTGTGGGAGTCACAGTTGGGGGATCATACTGTGTTGGGGTCACCATACTTTGCCTTGGGAGTTGAGGTGGGGCACAGTCGGGTCATTATACTGTGCATGTGGAGGCTAATGTGGAGGAATGCACCATGGGGGTATCATACTGTGTTTGGGGGGCACTTTTATTGGCATCATACTTTATGAGGCAATGAAAGAGGAATCTAGGACTTCAGCAGGAGGAAAATTACTAAGTTGTGAGATCTGCTCTTCTGTGACACAAACATTTATTTATTTATTTTTTTGTGGGGGAGGGTGCAATTAGAGCTTCTGTTATGGGGCCCCATGATTTCTATGTATGACCCTGCGGGAGTTGCTGTATAAGTGTGGACGGAAGAACTAAATCTGGCTCCATCATTACCCTGCCTAGGTGATTATTAAAGCCCACAATCTCAGATCTTCACAGTGGGGGTGGATCTAAAGCTGTAGTTTGTGCAGGGGTGGGGCTTTAGCTGTTGTTTGTGCAGGGGTGGGTCTAAAGCTGTAGTTTGAGCAGGGGTGGGGCTTTAGATGTAGTTTGTGCAGGGGTGGGTCTAAAGCTGTAGTTTGTGCAGGGGTGGAGCTTTAGCTGTAGTTTGTGCAGGGGTGGGGCTTTAGCTGTAGTTTGTGCAGGGGTGGGTCTAAAGCTGTAGTTTGAGCAGGGGTGGGGCTTTAGCTGTAGTTTGTGCAGGGGTGGGGCTTTAGCTGTAGTTTGTGCAGGGGTGGGGCTTTAGCTGTAGTTTGTGCAGGGGTGGGGCTTTAGCTGTAGTTTGTGCAGGGGTGGGTCTAAAGCTGTAGTGTGTGCAGGGGTGGGTCTAAAGCTGTAGTTTGTGCAGGGGTGGGGCTTTAGCTGTAGTTTTTGCTTTTGGTACCTTTTTCGTTATTTTGTAGTGATTTTATGTAGCTCTGATCCCCATTAAATCATATAAGACCCTTAACAAATATTATAATATACTTTTTTATTGTTGATAACTGGGGCAGATATATTAGCCCTCTGACTACACGCTGATATAGGACTGCTAAAACCCAGTAGCTACAAATAGATACCCAGTACCCAACAATCAAGTGGTAGCTGCAGCAGTGTAAACAGAGAAATGCAGGGGTGATAAAAAGACAGGGTGATAAAAAAGATAGGCCTTTTATTTAGGGAGTCTGACTGTTTCAGGCATCTGTCTCTTGTATGGTGAAGTTGCATAACTCCCTTTGGGCCATACGCTAGATTACATTTATAAATTTCTCTGAAGAGTTATATGTGGACATTAGTACATCCGCACCTCCAGGACTTCTGCCAATCTCCACAATTAAACAGCTATGAGTGCAGCTTTATAATTTACCTAGATAGAGTGGTTTGGACTTCTATACTACTGCTCCTACCATTAACCCCTTTACCCCAGAGGGTGGTTTGCACGTTAATGACCGGGCCAATTTTTACAATTCTGACCACTGTCACTTTATGAAGTAATAACTCTAAAACGCTTCAACGGATCCCCCTGATTCTGAGACAGTTTTTTGTGACGTATTGTACTTCATGATAGTGGTAAAAATTTGGCGAAAATTTTAATTTTCATGCCCTTAACTCAGAGAGATATGTCACACAAAATAGTTAATAAATAACATTTCCCACATGTCTACTTTACATCAGCACAAATTTGGAACCCAATTTTTATTTTGTTAGGAAGTTATAAGGGTTAAAAGTTGACCAGCGATTTCTAATTTCTCCAACAAAATTTACAAAACCATTTTTTTAGGGACCACATCATATTTGAAGTGACTTTGAGGGGCCTTTATGACAGAAAATACCCAAAAGTGACACCATTCTAAAAATTGCACCCCTCATGGTGCTCAAAACCACATTCAAGAAGTTTATTAACCCTTCAGGTGTTTCACAGGAATTTTTGGAACGTGGAGGAAAAAAATGAACATTTAACTATTTTCACAAAAATGTTACTTAAGACCCCATTTTTTTTATTTTTGCAAGGGTAACAGGAAAAAATGGACCCCAAGATTTGTTGTGCAATTTCTCCGGCGCACGCCAATACCCCATATGTTGGGGCAAACCACTGTTTGGGCGCACGGCAGTGCTCAGAAGGGAAAGAGTTGACTTTTCGAATGTAAAATTTTTCCCACAAAAATGTTCTTCAGTCCCCAATTTTGCATTTTCATAGAGGTAACAGGAGAAATTGCAGCATACCATTTGTTGTGTAATTTCTCCTGAGTAAGCCGATACCCCATATGTGGGAGAAAACCACTGTTTGGGCGCACGGCAGGGTTTGGAAGGGAAGGAGCGCCATTTGACTTTTTGAATGTAAAATTTACTTGAATAATAAGTGGACGCCATGTTGCATTTGAAGAGCCCCTGATGTGCCTAAACAGTGGAAACTCCCCAAAAGTGACACCATTTTGGAAACTAGACCCCTCAGGGAACTTATTTAGAAGTGTGGTGAGCACCTTGAACCCCCAGGTGCTTCACAGAAGTTCATAAAATTGAGCCATAAAAATAAAATTTTCACATTTTTCTCACAAAAATGTTTTTCAACCCACAATTTTGCATTTTCATAAGGGTAACAGGAGAAATTGCACAGACGTTTATAACATTGAGCCGTAGAAATAAAATGTTCACATTTTTCCCACAAAAATGTTTTTCAGCCACGGCAGGGTTCGGAAGGGAAGGAGCGCCATTTGACTTTTTGAATGTAAAATTTTCTTGAATAATTAGCGGACGCCATGCTGCATTTGGAGAGCCCCTGATGTGCCTAAACAATGGAAACCCCCCACAAGTAACACCATTTTGGAAACTAGACCCCTCAGAGAACTTAGTGCTTCACAGTAGTTTATAACTAGTGTTGAGCCACCCCCGTAGTGTTCGAGTTCGGTTCGGTTCGTCGAACACCTTCGAACACCGTTAAAACCAATGGCAGGCAAACAAAAACACATAGAAACACATAGAAAACACCTTCAAAGGTGTCCAAAAGCTGACAAACTGCTCAGAAGACACAACTAACACATGGAAAAGTGACAAGTACATATAGTCATGCGAAAAGAAAAGAGGTGGAGGAGTAAAAGGAGGGGGAGACACAGATATAGGCATGTCATGCCCTTCTAAAATCCAAAAAGTGAGAAGCCGACACGTTCAGTCCGCTCCTGCCCGTGCCACCTCCGTGTCGCCGGGTTTGTGCCAGAGCCGCGGTGAACCCTGACGGCCAGCCCCCCTCTCCCAATACTGGTGCCTGTCCGCTGGTGGGTCGAGCGAGCCCCCCTGTGGTGGAGGCAGCTCTAAGCTTTTTAATTTAAATTGTCTCTCTAATTTGAATAAATACACTTTAAATCCATTTACAAGGATCTATTGGAGGGCAAGTCTCATGCCAGCAGCCGCGTAATTCCAGCTCCAGTAGCGTCCACTAAAGCTGCTGCAGTTAAAAAGCTTTTATAAGGATCGAGCTCGGCTGTCCACCGCAAGGCATCCTACTGCCAGTCCGAGCCCCTATGCCTTGGGGTGCCTCCTGATGCTCTTCACTGAGTATCCCGTGGTCCCGAAGCATTTCCTTTGAAAAAATGAAGTGTCCAAACTACAGGAGGTGTAGCTTGCTTAACAGCCGGGATAATCCGCTGACTAGCAGACCCTGCTACTAGGCACAAAGTATTTCCTGGGCTAGATGCAGTTAAAAATTTGTAATTAGATACTCTCGTTGGATGCTGAGAAAGCATTCCATACAGTCTCCTGGCACGCCATATATGATTCTCTTAAAAAGCTTGGGGTAGGGGTCTAGGGGACCCTTTTATAGCCAAAATCACGGCCCTGTATCGCAATACGTCACCTAGGCTGAAGATAAATGGAACTGTAGCACCCTGAGGGCTCGGTTGCTACAGAGGTATTGCACCTCACCCAGAGGTGTGATATCTCACTCTCAGGTAAGGATGTAGTGTGGATCAGGACCCGACACCTGCATGCATTACACCACATTGCCGTGGGGCAGGGCGACCAATATGCCCCTGAGATGGGCACGACAGTCCCTGTCTCTGGCTGGAGTGGGGGGAGGGAACACTGAGGAAGGGGAACCCTGTAGTGCAGGAGCAGGGAGGAAGCAGTTCCTGGGTGCATTGAGAAGGGAGTATAAAAGGTGGGCACCATCTTAGTTCAGTGCAGAGAAGTCTGAGCAGAAGTGGCAGGGAGCAGGGGCTCTGCATGAGCTCTGCTCCGGAGGCGGGCCTAGTAACAGAGGCCCAGGCCTGGAAGAGGGAGAAGGAAGGAAGAGGAGCGGAGAAGGCTCCAGGAACGAGGAACGAAGGGATCTCAGGGGTGCGGACGGGCGAGTCGCCACCGCACGCCCGAATCCACCTGCGTGGAGGGGTCAGGCCAAAGGGGGAGACCGGTCCCCGAAACTAGTGGAGGCAGGAAACGACCCTCAGCTAGAAACAGAAGGCTGTGACATTTTATGTGGCGCAGCCCCTCGCTACACCCGCTAGGAAGGCACCACATAGGGTCAGGGAAACTGGCGCCAAGTTTACCAAGAGGAGGCCCGAGGCAGCCGGACAGAAGGGTTGGTAAGAAAGGCCAGACAAAGGACACACAAAGGGGGTCCTGTGAAGCACTCCAAAGTTATCTGGGAGTTGTCTGAGCCCCTCACCTGGTGAGCACAGTACGACGTGGGCAGCCGTTACCTGCAGACGTGGTCTGGATAATAAGAACTGTGAGTAAAGGCCCTGGACTGCATCACTGACTCCGTGTCATTATTGCTGCTGCCCTGCACCATCACCCCCATCCTCCGCATACACTGCCCTGAGGCTATACTCCTCCCGTGGGGAGTTATGCTACGCTCTGCTGCACCCACAACACCAGCCTCAGCGGTCTGCCCTGGAGCGGCGGTTCACTCTGACCGCAATCCACGGGTGGCGTAGTCGGACATTTAAACATCAAAACCACATAAATAGTTCCGCCACTGGTTTGACCGCCCGGAGCCACGGAACCGGGTTGCCGCCACGGAGACTACAACCACCAGCATCCACCAAAAAGGGTCCGGCTCCGGGTGTCCCAAGGCCCAGGGGGCGCATCAGAACATTTTCATCACCTTTCACAATCACCAATGGGACAAGGCAGGGATGTTCTCTGTTCCCTCTCTTATACATCCTAGTGACGGAGCACCTGCTCTCATCAATTCGCCATAACCCCAATATTAGGTGGATTGAGGTGGGAGGCACCGAGTACAAGTGCTCTCTATTTGCTGATGATGTCCTAGTATATATCACTCAATCACATATATCCATCCCTGCTGTTATGGCTGAAATAGATCACTTTGTTACATGGTCAAATTTTAAAATCAATGCAGCGAAGTCTGAGGCCCTCGATGTCTCCCTCCCCAAATCCATATAGGATTCCATCCAGTCCAACTTTCCCTTTGCCTGGCCCTCACAGGGTATCAAATACTTAGGAATTACTATTCATAGAGACCTCTCCCGTCTATGTTATCTTAATTTTGGGCCCTTTATTGAACAACTTCATACAGACCACGGTTGGCAAGTTAGAACTGTAAGATTCACTACGTGAACCACTGGTGTTTTGTGGAAAAGCACATGTACACTGTGTTCCAAATTATTATGCAAAAAGTGTTTAGGAGTGATAAGGGAAGAATTTGTTTGTTTGTCAGTTAAACTCATTGATGGTGATGTGTGTCAGGGCTCTTTATATCACTGTAAGCAATTGCAGACACCTGTGCTAATTAGTTTGGCAGGTGTGTCCAATGAAAGGCAAGACTACTTAAGAAGGCTGTCTCACATTATTAAGCAGCCTACATTTTCTGCCAAAATGGGAAAGAAAAAGGATGTGTCGGCTGCTGAGAAGCAACAAATTGTGGAGTGTTTAGGTCAAGGCATGACTACAATCAACATTGTGCGATGATCAGGATGAAGTGTCTTGGCAATCAAGAAGTATGTAGCTGATTCACAGTACACACGTGTGCGTGCTGATAAGGGCAAATTGAGGACTCTTTCCTACAGGCAATTACGTCAGGTTGAAAGAGCAGCGGCAAAAAAGCCTTGTCATAGCAGCAGACAAGTTTTTGAAGCTGCTGGTGCCTCCAACGTCCCCCGAACAACAAGATGCAGGGTCCTTCAGAGGTTTGCAGCTGTGCATACGCCATCCTGTCGACCTCCTCTATCCACTTCACACAAGCAGAAACGGCTCCAGTGGGCCAAACATTACATGAAGACTGATTTCAAAACTGTTTTGTTCACGGATGAGTGCCGTGCAGCGCTCGATGGTCCAGATGGATGGAGTGGAGGATGGCTGGTTGATGGACACCCCACGCAAACACGGCTACAGCGCCAACAAGGAGGAGGTGGAGTAATGTTTTGGGCTGGAATCATGGGGAGAGAGATTGTCGGCCCCTTTAGGATCCCTGAAGGCGCTAAAGATGAACTCCATAATGTATGTGGATTATCTCAAACAGCACTTCCTGCCATGGTTCAAGAAGAAGAACCGTGTATTTCACAGCAAGATCATTTTTCTGCATGATAATGCACCATCTCATGCTGCACATAAAACATCTGCATCTCTGGCTGATATGGGCAGAAAAGGGGACAAACTTATGGTGTGACCCCCATGCTCCCCTGACCTCTACCCCATTCAGAACCTTTGGAGCATCATTAAAAGGAGTGTCTATGATGGCGGGAGGCAGTTCACATCTAAGCAACAGCTCTGGGAGGGTATTCTGTCCTCATGCAAAACAATTGAAGCAGAAACCATCCAAAACCTGACAAATTCAATGGACGAGAGAGTTCAGAAGCTCCTTTCGAACAAGGGGTCCTATGTGAAAATGTAACATCACCTAGAATAAAGTTTTG
This sequence comes from Phyllobates terribilis, assembly GCF_046119375.1. Taxonomy (NCBI): domain Eukaryota; kingdom Metazoa; phylum Chordata; class Amphibia; order Anura; family Dendrobatidae; genus Phyllobates; species Phyllobates terribilis. The sequence goes on along the minus strand of NW_027362763.1, from coordinate 62,295,243 downwards.
AGTTGAAAACTGTTTGATTTCAGTTTCTAACAACCTGCTAATGCTTATAATTTCAAAAATGACCATTTTTTTGGTCTTTATTAAAATGAAAAGGTTGATCGAAAAGTTTGGGGGATCTAAGAGTGTGGCAACCCAGTAGTCATGATTACTTCGAATTCTGACAATATGAGGGTCATGCTGCAGGTAGTGCAGCAAGAAGGCACTTATGTGTCTTGCGCATCTCGGAGCCCCAAAATTATTTTCCGGGCTAGATGCAGCTAAAAATTATTATTAATTTTAAATCTGGTGAAGCTTTAGTATAGATGGCCTAATAGGATCAGTGCTGCACACTGCTACAAAGCCCAAATTATTTTCCAGTCAAGATACAGATAAACCTGATTAGTAATTTTAAATCTGGTGGAGCTTATTATAGATGGCCTAATAGAATCAGTGCTGCACACTGCTACAAAGCCCAAATTATTTTCCAGCCAAGATACAGATAAACATGATTAGTAATTTGAAAGCTTAAAACGGTTGGTAGGGTGATTTTAACCAATCATCAAGCTTTTACTCTCCCCAGGATGACACAGGGGTAGAAAAGTCATTTCGGATCCATGATTTGTTCATCTTTATGAACGTGAGTGGAGAGCCGCGTGCGCTTATCTGTCAGCACACCACCAGCAGCGCTGAACACACGTTCAGACAGAACGCTGGCTGCGGGGCATGACAAGATCTCCAAGGCGTAAGTGGCTAGCTCCGGCCATTTATCCAGATTGGAAGCCCAAAAAGAGCAAGGGTCCAGTGACACAGTCGTGGCTTCAATGTTTACTTGGAGATACTCCTGTACCATCGTCTCTAGGCGTTGACTATGTGTCAGACTTCTTGTCTCCTGTGGCCTTGCAAAGGATGGGCTAAAAAAGTGGTGAAATGATTCCGCAAAATTGATGTTACCAGCAGATACTATGGTTCTGTTACGGTTTGAGTGCTGAACACTTGACGGTCCCACGGTTGGCAAGTTGGAACTGTGAGATTCACTACGTGCACCACTGGTATTTTGTGGAAAAGCACATGTAAGATTCTGCAACAGTCTCTGCTGATACTCCTGCATGCGTGCATCCCTTTCTATGGCAGGAATAATTTCTGCAAATTTACTTTTGTACCGGGGATCTAACAGTGTGGCAACCCAGTAGTCAGGATTATTTCTAATTCTCACAATTCGAGGGTCATGTTGCAGGTAGTGCAGCAAGAAGGCACTCATGTGTGTTGCGCATCCAGGAGCACCAAGTCCCTGTTGTGTTGGTGGCGAGGTAACAATCATGCTTCCTTCCTCTGTCCTCTCCCCCCAACCTCGCACAACAGAAATGTGATCAAGGTCTCCCTCATCTGATGAGTCTTCCATCAGTTCGTCCTCCACTTCTTCCTGGGCTCCTGCACCTTCCTCACTAGTTTGGCTGCTACCATGCGCCCTGGTAAAACCATCTCCCCCACCCTCACATGCCTGCCGCCTTGGTGCTGCCGACCGTCTGGACCTTGCAGATGTTAGCCCTTCCGCATACAACTCCTCCTCCTCTACTTCCTCCACCTCCTCTTGTGCCACCACCTGACTCCGAATTCTGTTTAACATGTGCTCCAGCATGTAAATCACCGGAATAGTCATGCTGATAATGGCATCGTCAGCACTAAACATCTTCGTCGCCATTTCAAAACTGTGCAGAAGGGTGCATAGGTCCCTGATCTGAGACCACTCCTCCAGCGTGATTTGCCCCACCTCTGGATCTCGTTGGCCCAGGCTATACGTCAGAACGTATTGCACCAGGGCTTGTCGGTGCTGCCACAGTCGCTGCAACATGTGTAGAGTTGAATTCCACTGGGTAGGCACATCGCATTTTAGCCGGTGAAGTGGCAGGCCCAACGACTTCTGTAGAGATGTAAGTCGCTGAGCTGCGGGATGCGAACGGCGAAAGGGAGCACACAGCGACCGTGCCCTCTGCAGAAGGCCATCTAGTCTGGGATAGTGGGCTAAAAATTGCTGGACAACCAGGTTCAACACGTGAGCCATACAAGGCACGTGTGTGACATTGCCCCGGCGAAGGGCCGCACCCAGGTTTGCAGCATTGTCGCACACGGCCTTCCCTGGTTTCAGGTCCAGTGGAGACAACCATTCATGAAATTGGTTCTCCAGAGCTGACCACAACTCCTCAGCTGTGTGACTCACATTTCCCAGACATTTCAATGTAAAAACCGCCTGATGACGTTGAGCCCTACTGCCAGCATAGTAAGGAGGTGTGCAGGATCCCTTCTGCGCAGTTAGAAAGCTTGTGGCATGACCAGACAGACTTTGGGTGCAGGTGGAAGACCGAGAGGAGGTTGAGGAGGCAGAAGCAGTGGAGGAACTTTGACATAAAGAGGATTGACGCACAACTCGTGGGGACGGCAAGACTTGGACAGCAGCCCCTTGTCCTGCTGTCACCATAGTTACCCAGTGCCCAGTCAGCGACATGTAACGCCCCTGTCCATGCCTACTCGTCCAAGTGTCTGTGGTGAAATGCACCCTGTCACACACAGAGTTTCTCAAAGAAGCGGTGATGTTGTGTGCGACATGCTGGTGGAGCGCAGGCACACCTTTCTTTGAGAAGTAGTGCCGACTGGGCATCTGGTACTGGGGTACTGCGACGGACATAAGGTCTCGAAAATCCTCTGTGTCCACCAGGCGGAAAGGCAGCATTTCTGTAGCCAAGAGCTTGCAGATGGTGAAATTCAACCTCTTAGCTTTCTCATGGCTAGGAGGAAATGGTCTTTTACTTGTCCACATCTGAGGGACCGAGGGCTGGCTATTGTGCTTAGACGGGGTTGATAAGGGTGTCCCCGGCAAACTGCCGGTCTGTGAGGAAGATGCAGGCGGACATGTTAGGTTGCCTTGATCCAAAGGTGGTGCTATCGATGTCGGACAGCGCTCAACACCAGCTGGTGTTACCACCTCCAAAGAAAATGATGACCTGCCAATCACGCTGGCTGTTGCGGGTAAAGAGGTGGCAGGTCTGCGCCCCAAAACAGGTGTGACTGCTGTCCCCCCAGTCACAGAGGATGAAGAGGCCGCGGATGCACAAGATATGGCAGACGGTGGTTGGCCCGGCCGGCTAGGCCGCATTGTAGCACACTGAGCTTCCCACTGCAACTTATGCTTCATGTCCATGTGCCGGTTCATGCATGAAGTACTCAAACTATGTATTTTTTGGCCTCTACTTAGCTTTTGCTGACAAATGTTACAGATAACACGAGTTGGGTCATCTTTATCGATCTGAAAAAATGCCCAGGCTATGCAAGGCTTAGCACCCATGCGACCTGAAGAGCCACCACGACTTGTGGTGAGAGGCAGAGTTGTGTTTGAGGATGCAGTTGTTGACGTGCTTCCAGTACTACGTCTCTGTCCAGGAAGGCGCAACCTGACCTCGTCGTCACTAGCATCTTCCTCCACCTCCTCTGCTGACCTCATCTCTTGGCTGACTGTGGGTTGACAGTAAGTGGGATCTCCAACCTCATCATCATCACCCTGTGTGTTATCACACCCGTCGTCCTCAGAGCCAACCTGTTCCTGCCCTGACAAAAAACTAAAGTTGTCGCTCCAATCAGGTATTTGAGTCTTATCATCGTCTTCCTCATTGTCTCCACCAACAGGAGTTACAGTTTGGGAATGAGGGTCTACATTATGGTCAGAACCTTCTGCGTCTGGTCCTGGATCCGACTCATAAAGATTCTGGGCATCAGTGCAGATCATTTCCTCGTCTGGATTCACAGAAGCGCTGGAGTCGACCTCTGATTCCCAGGCTATAGTGTAGCGCCGGCGTCCCTGCCCTCTGCTAGGCAGGGACGCTGTTCCCCTCACCTCTCTGCTCCGTGCCCGGCGTCCTCCTCCCGCTCTGCTGGCAGCGCGCGCTCCTTCCCGGCCACTGTGCTTAGGGCGCGCGCGCGCGCTCTCCCTCCCTCTTAAAGGGGCCGCGCGCGCCGTCCTAAGGAGTCCCCGGCCAATGGCCGGAGGACTTCACCATATATAAGGCACCTCCTCCAAAATGGAGGTGCCCGAGCAATGTTGTTGCACTGTTCACTACTCTGCTTCAGCCCTCAGGTCCCGTTGCCAGTTACCTGCCAGATACCTGCCAGATTCCTGCCAGCTTGCTGTCTTATTCCTGCCTGATTATCTGCTACCTGCCTGCTAGTCTGAGGTCCGACGGTCTGCCTTACTACTCCTGTCAGTCTGTCTAAGGACCAGCCTGTCCGCTCACCTGGGAGCGCACTTCAGCCACCTGCCTGCTTGCCTGAGGTCCGACGGTCTGCCTTCCAACTCCTGTCAGTCTGTCTATGGACCAGCTTGCCTGCTCACCTGGTAGCACACATCTGCTACCTGCCTGCTAGCCTACCTGGAGGCTCCGCCGTCACGTGCTGTGACCACCTGCCTGTCCAGTGACTCCTGCCCGCTCACCTGGGAGCGCTCATCTGCTGCCTGTCTGCTAGCCTACCTGGAGGCTCTGCCGTCACGCGCTGTGACCACCCGCCTGTCCAGAGACTTCTGCCCGCTCACCTGGGAGCGCTCATCTGCCGCCTGTCTGTTGGTCTTCCTGGAGGCTCTGCCGTCACATGCTGTGACCACCCGTTCATCCAGAGACTCTCGCCTGCTCACCTGGGAGCTCACGTCTATCATCAGCCGCCACAGGTCGTACCAACCCTTTACCCAGAGACTGCCCCGGTCACTTGCCGTGACCATCTGCCCGTTCATCCAGAGACTGCCCCGGTCACTTGCCGTGACCATCTGCCCACTCATTCAGAGACTGCCCCGGTCACTTGCCATGACCATCTGCCCGTTCATTCAGAGAGTGCCCCGGTCACTTGCCGTGACCATCTGCCCGTTCATCCAGAGACTGCCCCGGTCACTTGCCGTGACCTCCAGCCCGTTCACTCAGAGACTGTCCCGGTCACCTGCTGTGACTTCCTGCCCGTCTTCCCTGGTCGCCACCCGCTCCCTTACAAGGACCGCCCCCTTGTATAGTAGCTCAGAGGTTCCGCCTCCCAGACCCGTTACAGTTTGCTCGGGCCATGGAACCCGGTGGCACCCAAGCTCCCTCGCTCTCGGACCTGTGTCATGAACTGTCCCGTCAAAGGTCCCAACAGGAGTCCATCCTGGGTCACCTGCGGAATGTCAATACTCGCCTGGACACTCTGACTGCTCCACCAGCAACCTCCGCCAGTGCCATGTCTCGCAATCCGGCAGCTCCGCTGCTCACTAATACCATGGTATCCTACCCCGGACCCCGGCTTTCTGCACCTCCTCGCTTCGGAGGCGACTCCGCCCAGGCTCGGGGCTTCATAAATCAGTGCACCCTGCACTTTGAACTATTGTCTCACCAGTTTAACTCCGACCGAGCCAAAATTGCATTCATCATGTCCCATCTCACCGGGGAGGCCCTGGCCTGGCTAAATCCTCTATGGGAGAGAGGAGACCCCCTGGTGTCCAACTTGCCTGCTTTTCTCACGGCTTTCCTGAAAGTCTTCGACGAACCCGGACGGAAGACCTCATCCGCATCATCACTGCTACGCCTCCGTCAGGGAAGTCTCACCGTGGGCCAATATGCCATACGGTTCCGTACCCTTGCCTCGGAGCTGGCCTGGGATAACGACGCTCTGGTATCCGTCTTCTGGGAGGGTCTGTCCGGCCGTATTAAAGATGAACTTGCCGGTCGGGACATCCCTACCACTCTCGATGACCTAATAACTCTTGCCACCCGGATTGACCTACGGTTCCAGGAGCGTGCCAAAGAGGTCACCCGTGAGAGGAGGTTACCACGTCTAGCTCCTACTTTTCAGAAACCCGTCACTCCCTCCGTCTCTGCCCAGGTACACTCTCCTGAGCCTATGCAGGTCGACCAGACCAAGATGGTCAAAACCCGTCAGGACTTACGCCGTGCCGAGGGGAGCTGCTTCCACTGTGGCAGTAAGGAGCACCGGATCCGTACCTGCCTGGAGAGGTCGGGAAACGCCTGTGTCTAGGTTCGCTCAGAGAGGTCGACCTAGACAAGAATAAATCCTCTCCATCTCTGCTGTTGTCAGTCTCAATCGTCTGCGGGGAGAACCGTTATTTCGAACTAGCCCAACTTGACTCTGGAGCAGCCGGGAATCTTATTTCACAGTCCCTGGTAGAGAAATACCGCATCCCCACCAAACCTCTGGCTGTACCCTTGTCTGTTGCTGCCGTGGATGGGGGTCTCTTACCACGCCCCATCCAACTCATCACCGAATCCATTACTCTGCAGGTGGGAATGCTGCATTCTGAGAGTATCTCCTTTCATGTTCTGCCTGGACTCTCCCACGCCCTCTTGCTAGGCCTACCTTGGCTCCAGAGACATGCACCCGTGCTTGACTTGCAGACCGGAGAAGTCCTTCGCTGGGGACAGGACTGCCATAAGACCTGTCTGGTTCCCGTCCATCCCGTCCGTCCTTCTCCTACCCCAGCTAATCTACCTGGACTTCCGATTCCTTATTGGTCTTATGCTGATGTCTTTAATAAAAAGGAAGCAGAGACACTACCCCCTCATAGACCATACGACTGCCCTATCGACCTGTTACCTGGTACTACTCCTCCCCGTGGGCGTATTTATCCATTATCCGCTGCTGAGACCCGGTCGATGTCCGAATATATTGAGGAGAATCTGGCCAGGGGATTCATCCGGAAATCTACCTCCCCGGCGGGAGCAGGCTTCTTTTTCGTCAAAAAGAAGGACGGCTCTCTCCGTCCCTGTATAGACTATAGAGGCCTTAACCAGATCACGGTGAAGAATAAGTACCCCCTTCCGCTCATTCCGGAGTTATTTGATCGTCTGAGGGGGGCTAGAATCTTCACCAAACTGGACCTCCGTGGGGCGTACAACCTGGTTCGTATCCGTCAGGGGGATGAATGGAAGACGGCATTCAACACCCGGGACGGCCACTATGAATATCTGGTAATGCCCTTTGGTCTCTGTAACGCTCCTGCCGTCTTTCAAGAGTTGGTCAATGACATCTTCCGGGACCTTCTCTACTCCTGCGTAGTGGTGTACCTGGACGACATCTTGGTCTTCTCTCCGGATCTCCAGACTCACCGGAGGGACGTTCGTCAGGTCCTGCTCAGGCTCAGGCAGAATCACCTCTTCGCTAAATACGAGAAGTGCCTCTTTGAGCAGACCTCGCTTCCGTTTTTGGGCTACATTATTTCTCAGACCGGCCTACGAATGGATCCAGAGAAACTGTCTGCCATCGAGAAATGGCCTCGACCGGAGGGGTTGAAGGCCATTCAGCGATTCCTGGGCTTCGCTAACTACTACCGCCTCTTCATACCACACTTCTCTTCCCGGACTGCCCCAATTTCCGCGCTCACCCGTAAGGGTACTAATCCCAAAGAGTGGCCGCCCGAAGCAGAGGAGGCCTTTCTTTCCCTAAAACAGGCCTTCTCTTCCGCCCCGGTGCTGCATCGCCCGGACGGCAACAAGCAGTTCTTCCTGGAAGTTGACGCCTCCTCCTCTGGAGCCGGAGCGGTACTTACTCAAAAATCATCTTCCGGGAGAATGGTAACTTGTGGCCTCTTCTCCAAACTCTTCTCCTCTTCTGAGCGCAACTATTCCATAGGAGACCGAGAGTTATTGGCCATCAAGCTGGCGTTGGAGGAGTGGCGTTACCTACTCGAGGGGGCTCTTCACCCAGTAATAATTTACACTGACCACAAGAACTTGGCTTACCTCCAGCATGCCCAGAGACTTAACCCGCGCCAAGCCCGGTGGTCCTTGTTTTTTGCTCGCTTTGATTTTGTTCTTCATTTTCGCCCGGCTGACAAAAACGTCAAAGCAGACGCCTTGTCCCGATCCTTTCTGGTGTCCGATCTCGAGGAAGAACCTAAACATATCATCGATCCCGCCAGAGTAATGCAGGTGGCTCCCGTGAGTCTAAATCGTCTCCCTCCCGGTAAGACGTTTGTTTCAGTACCTGATCGGAAGAAGATCCTACACTGGGGCCATTCGTCTAAACTAGCTGGCCACGCCGGTCAGAAAAAGACCCTCCAGCTTATTGCCCGGCACTACTGGTGGCCTACCCTGCACAAGGACGTAATAGACTTTGTTTCTGCCTGTGTGTCCTGCGCCCGCAACAAAGTCCCGAGACACCTGCCAGCCGGTCGCCTCCTTCCGCTTCCTGTGCCTGCTGCCCCCTGGCAGCATATTGCTATGGACTTCATAACTGATCTCCCCGTCTCTGCCGGTTGTACGGTCATTTGGGTGGTCGCTGATCGCTTTTCCAAGATGGCTCACATTATTCCCCTGCCAGCCCTCCCGTCTGCACCCGAGTTGGCTAAAGACTTTATCCGCCACATCTTCCATCTTCATGGCCTGCCCCTCCACATCGTGTCGGATCGTGGGGTACAGTTCACCTCACGTTTCTGGAGAGCCACTTGTAAACTGCTAGACGTCACCCTGGACTTCTCTTCCGCTTACCACCCACAGTCCAATGGTCAAGTGGAGCGGATCAATCAGAACCTGACCAGTTACCTCCGGCACTTCGTTAATGCCCATCATTCAGACTGGGTGGATCTCCTACCATGGGCCGAGTTCTCTTATAACAATCACGAGAGCGAATCCTCCTCCAAATCCCCGTTTTTTGTAGTCTTCGGTCAGCATCCTCGGATTCCTTTTCCTGTCTCCACCTTTGTGGACAACCCGGCTGCGGAATCTCTCGTTACCAAATTTTCCTCCATTTGGGAGAGTACCCGATCCGCACTCCTTCAGTCGTCCGAACGGATGAAAAGACACGCTGACAAAAAACGCCTGGATCCTCCACAATTTCGTCCTGGAGATAAAGTCTGGCTCTCATCTAAATATGTCCGACTCAAGATACCTTCTTACAAGTTAGGGCCTCGGTTCATCGGTCCTCTGGAGGTCATCAGTCAGATCAACCCGGTGGCCTATAAATTGAAACTCCCGGCCAACTTACGGATCCCTAACTCCTTCCATGTATCTCTCCTCAAACCTGTGGTACTTAACTCTTTTTCCAAGTCTACAGGTACGCCTCCTGCTCCGGTTTCTGCTGAGGACGAGTTTGAGGTAGAGAACATTCTTGCCACCAAAAGGGTAAGAGGAAAGACCTTTTTTCTAGTAGATTGGAAGGGGTTTGGTCCTGAGGAGAGAACGTGGGAGCCCCGGGAGAACATCCATGCCCCTCTTATCCTAGCTAAATTTCTGTCTGGCCTAAAAAAGGGGGGGCCTAAAGGGGGGGGTACTGTAGCGCCGGCGTCCCTGCCCTCTGCTAGGCAGGGACGCTGTTCCCCTCACCTCTCTGCTCCGTGCCCAGCGTCCTCCTCCCGCTCTGCTGGCAGCGCGCGCTCCTTCCCGGCCACTGTGCTTAGGGCGCGCGCGCTCTCCCTCCCTCTTAAAGGGGCCGCGCGCGCCGTCCTAAGGAGTCCCCGGCCAATGGCCGGAGGACTTCACCATATATAAGGCACCTCCTCCAAAATGGAGGTGCCCGAGCAATGTTGTTGCACTGTTCACTACTCTGTTTCAGCCCTCAGGTCCCGTTGCCAGTTACCTGCCAGATACCTGCCAGATTCCTGCCAGCTTGCTGTCTTATTCCTGCCTGATTATCTGCTACCTGCCTGCTAGTCTGAGGTCCGACGGTCTGCCTTACTACTCCTGTCAGTCTGTCTAAGGACCAGCCTGTCCGCTCACCTGGGAGCGCACTTCAGCCACCTGCCTGCTTGCCTGAGGTCCGACGGTCTGCCTTCCAACTCCTGTCAGTCTGTCTATGGACCAGCTTGCCTGCTCACCTGGGAGCACACATCTGCTACCTGCCTGCTAGCCTACCTGGAGGCTCCGCCGTCACGTGCTGTGACCACCTGCCTGTCCAGTGACTCCTGCCCGCTCACCTGGGAGCGCTCATCTGCTGCCTGTCTGCTAGCCTACCTGGAGGCTCTGCCGTCACGTGCTGTGACCACCCGCCTGTCCAGAGACTTCTGCCCGCTCACCTGGGAGCGCTCATCTGCCGCCTGTCTGTTGGTCTTCCTGGAGGCTCCGCCGTCACATGCTGTGACCACCCGTTCATCCAGAGACTCTCGCCTGCTCACCTGGGAGCTCACGTCTATCATCAGCCGCCACAGGTCGTACCAACCCTTTACCCAGAGACTGCCCTGGTCACTTGCCGTGACCATCTGCCCGTTCATCCAGAGACTGCCCCGGTCACTTGCCGTGACCATCTGCCCGTTCATTCAGAGACTGCCCCGGTCACTTGCCGTGACCATCTGCCCGTTCATTCAGAGACTGCCCCGGTCACTTGCCGTGACCATCTGCCCGTTCATCCAGAGACTGCCCCGGTCACTTGCCGTGACCTCCAGCCCGTTCACTCAGAGACTGTCCCGGTCACCTGCTGTGACTTCCTGCCCGTCTTCCCTGGTCGCCACCCGCTCCCTTACAAGGACCGCCCCCTTGTATAGTAGCTCAGAGGTTCCGCCTCCCAGACCCGTTACATATAGTATGAGTAAACAGCTCTGCAGACTCAACCATCTGTTCTACCTCACACTCAGACGGGCAGCTGGAGATTTGGGAGCTGTGAGGAAGCAAGTGCGATTGGGGTGACACCTTTGAGGACTGGAGTATTTGTGATGTTGAAGTTGATGTGGAGGAGAGCCCACTTAAAGGAGCACTTGATATCCGTTGAAGCACCTGCTGTTTTTGTGCCTCATCTGGAATTTGTAGCGATTGGCGTGGCCGTAAGAAAGGGATCTTATCACATTGTCCGCTAAAAGAAGTAGACATTTTAGTTCGGCTGGAAGATGGTCTTTCTTCTGCAGATGTTACTGTTGCTTTAACACCTACCCCACGGACACAACCTTTTTTCCCCTTCCCAACACGCCTATTCCCCTTTCCACCAGCAGCAGGCCTTTTTCCACTCATTTTGGTGGTTAACTAATTAACAACTCTGGAGTTGTTTGCACAAAAAAACAATGGATGGGAACCGAGCAGAGCTGAGTGGCCAAACTGTGGTATTAGGCCAAAACTATTGGCTGGGTTAGATGCAGAAAAAAATTATATTCAATTTGCAACCTGATGGAGGTCAGTATAGATGGACTAATAGAGAAAGTCCCACACACAGCTAGAAGCCCAATATTTTTTCAGAGCTAGATGCAGATAAAAATTATTTTTAATTTGCAACCTGATGGAGGTCAGTATAGATGGACTAATAGAGAAAGTCCCACACACTGCTAGAAGGCCAAATATTTTTTCAGAGCTAGATGCAGATAAAAATTATTTTTAATTTGCAACCTGATGGAGGTCAGTATAGATGGACTAATAGAACAAGTCGCACACACAGCTAGAAGCCCAATATTTTTTCAGAGGTAGATGCAGAAAAAAATATATTCAGTTTGCAACCTGATGGAGGTCAGTATAGATGGATTAATAGAACAAGTCCCACACACAGCTAGAAGCCCAATATTTTTTCAGAGGTAGATGAAGAAAAAAATATATGCAGTTTGCAACCTGATGGAGGTCAGTATAGATGGACTAATACAACAAGTCCCACACACAGCTTGAAGCCCAATATTTTTTCAGAGCTAGATGCAGAAAAAAATTATATTCAATTTGCAACCTGATGGAGGTCAGTATAGATGGACTAATAGAATGATGCTATGCCCAAAAGATTTTACTTCACTAGGTGCAGTAAAAAAATTGGTATTCTATACACAGGTGGTATATCTTGCAACACAGATAGGCTACTCCACTGACTAACACACTCTGCAATAGGCCAAAAAGGATTAGCTTTGCTAGATTCAGCCAAATGCTGTGAAAAAAACTTGCACAGCACTGGCACAGACCTGCCTGGCAAAAACTGATAGGAACTGATGTAACCTAGTCCTGAAAAGGACTCCAATTACAATTAGTCTTTACTCCCACAATCTATCCATTTAAGAGCACAGACCTGCCTGATAAAAGTCATAGGAAATGCTGTAACCTAGTCCTTAAAAGGACTGCAATCACAACTATTCCCTACTCCCAAGCTATCTGTATATTTGTGCGAAAATTGGCTTGAAATTAACAAGGTATAGCGCACACAGCAACAGCGGTGCCGTCTAACACGCAGCTGCAGCAGTGAGAAAATGGTGGCGACGGGGAAAATGGCTTGGTCTTATAGGGCAAGGACATGTGACATACACTGCCAATGACACATGTCCTTGCTTGTGTGAAAAAAGCAGTTCGCTCCGTGTGTGCGCTGCTGATAGGCTGACAGATTGCACCTCCCCACTGCAAATGCGGGAAAGAGAAAAAAAAATGGAGATCTTCATTGTTCCTGCAGAGATCCATCGCCTGCCCCTCCCCCCGCCCCGCTGTACACTGAAACTGCGTATTAACATTAATTTTCATCATTACTGAGAAAAAATCCAGTTATGATTTTGGTGCACGAACAGTTATCGAACATAACCTCGAACAGCCGGATTTTTCTCAAATTGTTCGTGTTCGCCGAACGGCTCGAACACCGCCCAAAACAGCTCGAATTTGAGATTGGCGAACAGTTCGAGTCGAACACCGCTCATCTCTATTTATAACATGGAGCTGTGAAAATTAAAAAAATCAAACTTTTTCCACAAAAATTATGTTTTAGCCCCAAATTTTTTATTTTCACAACAGTAAGAGGAGAAAATAGACCCCAAAAACTTTTGTGCAATTTCTCCTGAGTACGCCGATACTCCATATGTGGGGAAAGTACACTGTTTGGGCGCACGGCAAGGTTCAGAAGGGAAGGAGCACTGTGTGACTTTTTGAACGTAAAATTGTCTGGAATTGAGAGCGGACGCCTTGTCGCGTTTGGAGAGCCTCTGATGCGCCAAAATAGTGGAAACCCCCCACAAATGACCCCATTTGACCTCTCAAGAATTTTATCAAGGTGTATAGTGAACATTTTGAACTCAGAGGTACGACACAGAAATTGATAACATTATGTCATCATATTGAATAAGTTGTCATTAGTTTTGAGTGCAAGAGCTCGCTACTTGAGTTTGCATTGGGTACTTGGGTATGCACCAAGTATCGCGGGTGCTCGAGTGACATGCTCGAGTCCCCGCCCCACCCCACATGTTTCAACATTTCCATGCCTGTGTTTAAACAATGTTTTACTTCAAAGAAAGACTAATTTGCGATCCTGTTCTGTAATATCTGTATATTCTTAGGCTTCCACCCAGGGGTGGATTAAGAGTAGCAAGGGCCCCGGGCAGTTTAGAAGGCACGGGCCCCCCACCCCACACACACACACCTAATGTATCACGTGACATGTCATATGATCCCCTGTGATAGATCATGTGATAGTTCACGTGAAATTAATTTGGCACAATATTAATTATAATAATTTTTTTTAGGCTGTGTGCCCACTACGCGTTTTTTAAGCGTTTCCGCAGCGGCAATTCCGCTGCAGAAACGCTTAAAAAACGCTTGGTAGAAGGTCTGCAATGTTCCCCAATGATAATCCGCATGTGCTGTGCACATGCTGCGGAAACATTCCGCTGCGGATTATCATTGCGGAAAAATCCGCAGCACTAACAATTATTTTGCGGAAGCGCGGCGTTTTCGCCACCATTGACTTGCATTGGAACGCATGTAATCCGCATCACTGCATCTGTACATGCAGAATCCATGCGTTTCAATGTGCGGATGGTACCCGGGTTTGGAGAAGAGGAGACTCTCCTCCGGAGCCGGGTACCATAGAACCTGTAAAAAAAAGAATAAAATAAATATTATACTTACCTTCTGATGGCCCCCGGTGTCTTTATCCGATGCGTCCTGGCTTGCAGGCAGCTCGCGATGGTCTAAAAAGGACCTGCCATGACGTCATTTAGTCATGTGACGGGTCACGCGACCGCTGACGTCGGCAGGCCATCAGAAGGTGGTTGCATGGATTTATATAGTGTGACTAAGTTGTCAAGCACTTTCCAAGTGATGCTAAAATCGCTTGGAAAGCGCTTGTCAACCCGCATGCGGAAATGCATGTGAAGAACGCTTCACATCCGCATGTCCCTGGCAGGAAAAACGCATGTACAATCCGCATGTACAATCCGCATGTACAATCCGCATGCGTTTTTTCTGCCAGGGAGATGCAGAAACTCTCAAAAAAAATCCGGAGCATTTCTGCATCGTGGGCACATAGCCTTACATTAATTGTATGACTCAATATTGAGCACACGTAGCCATCTAGACACAGCGGGAGGCCGCACGGAGCCATCTATACACAGCAGGGAGCCGCACGGAGCCATCTAGACACAGCGGGAGGCCACACGGAGCCATCTAGACACAGCGGGAAGCCGCACGGAGCCATCTAGACACAGCGGGAGGCCGCACGGAGCCATCTAGACACAGCGGGAGGCCGCAAGGAGCCATCTAGACACAGCGGGAGGCCGCACGGAGCCATCTAGACACAGCGGGAGGCCGCACGGAGCCATCTAGACACAGCGGGAGGCCGCACGGAGCCATCTAGACACAGCGGGAGGCCGCACGGAGCCATCTAGACACAGCGGGAGGCCGCAAGGAGCCATCTAGACACAGCGGGAGGCCGCACGGAGCCACCTAGACACAGCGGGAGGCCGCACAGAGCCACCTAGACACAGCAGGAGGCTGCACGGAGCCACCTAGACACAGCGGGAGGCCGCACGGAGCCACCTAGACACAGCGGGAGGCCGCACGGAGCCACCTAGACACAGCGGGAGGCCGCACGGAGCCACCTAGACACAGCGGGAGGCCGCACGGAGCCACCTAGACACAGCGGGAGGCCGCACGGAGCCACCTAGACACAGCGGGAGGCCGCATGGAGCCATCTAGACACAGCGGGAGGCCGCACGGAGCCATCTAGACACAGCGGGAGGCCGCACGGAGCCATCTAGACACAGCGGGAGGCCGCACGGCCCCCCCTCCAGAGACAGCAGGAGGCTGCACGGCGCCATCTATACTCAGCAGGAGGCCGCACGCAGTCACGCACACAAACATATACATACACGCATAAACACATTTGAAACACAAAAATACATATAAACAGACATCACACAATGATATCTGCCTATACATACATACACATACACACTCTCTCTCACACACACACACTCACTCACCATCCCCCGGCTCCAGTCCTCCTGGCTCCTGCTTCTCTCCGGTGGTAAGTAGCAGTCCAGGCCGGGCGCGCACGGCGTGACGTCACAGCTAGGAGACACGGCCGCGCACAGGGCCGTGTCTCCTAGCAGTGACACGGCCGGGCCAGCACAAAGGGAAGTTAACTGCTGCAGTGCTGGCCCGGCCGAAGAAGAAGTAGCGGCCGTGCACCGCTGCTGGGGGACTGGTCCGGGCCCCCCCCCCGCCACTGCTACCGGTATGTGTCGCGCGGCCACACATATAATGAGGGCAATCCGACCATAGCCCCCCCGGAGCCCCGGGCCCCCTGGAGACCCGAGGCTCCGGGCGGTAGCCCGGATTGCCCTCGTTATAATCCGCCTATGCTTCCACCCCCCAGCCCAGGAGATGTGGTATGATCTGACCATGTTCCAGCACGATCAAGCTCAGCCATTACACAGTACACAGCAGGGGCACATTTATAAGATTATCTCTGTATCCATTGATCCCTGTATCATTGATCCCTGCTTGTATCAATCTGATTGTCCATGGTAAAATGCCCTTCAGTAGGGTTATCAATAAGGGAACAACAAAAACATTAAACTTTAGGAGGGCGAAGTTTGATCAGCTGAAAGAAAACCTTCATCTTATAGACTGGGACAAAGTTCTTAATCAAGGAAATACGAATAGTAAATGGGAAACCTTCAAAAGAATTCTGAATACTCAGTGCGAGAGGTATATACCGTATGGGAATAAAAGGGCCAGAAATAAGAGGAAACCAATATGGTTGAATAAGAACGTAAAAGGGGCGTTAAATAGCAAAAAAGAGGCATTCAAGAGATTAAAACAGGAAAACAGTAAGGAGGCACTAATGTGTTACAAGGAAAAAACGAGAACCTGCAAAAAACAAATAAAAATAGCAAAGGAGGAAACAGAGAGACGTATTGCTAGGGAAAGTAGATCAAATCCCAAACTGTTCTTTACGTATATAAATAGTAAAAGGATTAAATCGAATAATATTGGACCGATAAAAAGTGATGAAGGCAAAATCATAGAGAAAGATGAGGCTAAAGCTAATCTATTAAATAAATTTTTTTCGTCAACTTTCACAAAGGAAAAAGAACTAACAGGCGAAATGAGAAGTGACAAGCTTAATCCTCCACTAAGTATGACAAATCTAACCCAAGCTGGGGTACAGAAACGCCTCAGTAACATTAAAATAAACAAATCACCAGGACCTGATGGCATACACCCACGGGTACTAAGGGAACTAAGTAATGTGATAGACAGACCGTTATATCTTATATTTAAGGACTCTGTTGAGACTGGGTCTGTACCACTTGATTGGCGACAGGCGAATGTAGTGCCAATATTCAAAAAGGGAGCAAAAAGTGACGCCGGAAACTATCGGCCGGTGAGTCTGACGTCCGTTGTGGGCAAAATTTTTGGAGGCTTTATTAATGAGGCAATCATGGAGCATCTTGACGCTAATAATCTATTAACCCCGAACCAACATGGATTCATGAGGAATCGCTCCTGCCAAACAAACCTGATTGACTTCTACGAGGAGGTTAGCTCTCGAGTAGATCAGGGGGAACCAGTGGATGTCGTGTATCTCGACTTCTCAAAAGCGTTCGATAGCGTGCCACATAATAGGTTGGTATACAAAATGAGAATGATGGGGCTGGGGAAAAATGTCTGCAAGTGGGTAGCTAACTGGCTAAAGGATAGAAGGCAGAGGGTGGTTATAAATGGAATATACTCAGATTGGGTAAGCGTCACTAGTGGGGTACCACAGGGGTCTGTACTAGGCCCAATGTTATTTAATATCTTTATTAACGACATAGTCAACGGGATAAATAGTAAAATATCAATATTTGCAGATGACACAAAGTTATGTAAAACAATTAATACAAAAGAGGACAGTGCAGACCTACAGAGGGATTTGGATAAGCTGGGTAGGTGGAGCATTAAATGGCAAATGAGGTTTAACGAGGAGAAATGTAAGGTCATACATATGGGAAGGAAAAATGGAAGTCATCAGTACTCACTGAATGGGAAATCATTGGGGAATTCAGAGATGGAGAAGGACTTGGGCATCTTGATTGATAGCAAACTAAATTGGAGTGCCCAAAGTCAGGCCGCTGCTGTAAGGGCAAACAGGGTAATGGGATGTATCAGAAGAGGTATAGCTGCAAAGGAGGAGAACATTGTTCTTCCACTGTACAAAGCACTGGTCAGACCACACTTGGAATACTGTGCTCAGTTATGGGCCCCAATATATAGAAAGGATATAAATGAGCTTGAAAAGGTACAAAGGAGGGCAACAAAATTAATAAAGGGAATGGAGGGACTGCAATACCCAGAGAGGTTGGCAAAACTAGGACTATTCAGCCTGGAAAAGAGAAAGTTGAGGGGGGACATAATAAATGTGTACAAATATGTTAGGGGACAGTATAGAGATCTTGCCCGGGATTTGTTCAAAAGGAGGGATATTACGGTAACAAGAGGGCACTCACTAACACTGGAAGAGAAAAGGTTTCAGCACCAGCATAGGAAGGGGTTCTTTACGGTAAGAGCAGTGAGAATATGGAATTCACTGAGTGAGGAGACGGTAATGTCGGATTCACTACACCAGTTCAAGCGGGGACTGGATGCATTTCTAGATACCAGGCAGATTTCTGCATATACTTAAAAATAGAATAAAATAGTAGGTTGATACAGGGATTTATTCTGACTGCTGGTTTCAGAGTCGGGAGGGAATTTTTCCTCAGGTGAAGATTGGCTAAATCATTTGGGGTTTTTGCCCTCCTCTGGATCAACTACAGAACTTACAGGTCGAACTTGATGGACGCAAGTCTTTATTCGGCTTTACAAACTATGTACTATGTATGTACTATGGTATGTGTCCTGCACCCAATCCAATATCTGCTGTATCCATTGATCCCTGTATCCTTTGATCCCTGTATCCATTGATCCCTGCTTGTATCAATCTGTTTGTCCCTGGTATGTGTCCTGCACCCAATCCAATATCTGCTGTATCCATTGATCCCTGTATCCATTGATTCCTATATCCATTGATCCCTGCTTGTATCAATCTGTTTGTCCCTGGCATGTTTGATCCCAATACACACTGGTCCCTCTCTGTCTACTTCCTGAATGAATTTAGCCTCTGCCTTCTAATTATTCCCCCCTCCACCCTATGCTCTGTGTCCAGTCTCCCTGCGGCTCCTTCCTCCTGCCTTCTGATCACAGCTGATCAAACTCCACATGCTGTTACGTGCTTCATATATCCAGAGTCCCAGGTCTGACTTGGACCGGTCTGGCTCTAAAGGGTCGCTCTTAAGAGTCTTATCTCAAATATGCCGGAAATAGGTCAGAAGTGACCAGAAGGTACGAGTAACTATTTACTAACTGTTCTTAGTTTGTCTTTCTCATTCACACTTAAACCTTCACTATGCTTACATATGCCCTTACTGTCTTTGTACCACCACTAATCCTCACTCTCCTTCGCTATCCCCAAACGCCAGCACCCTCTAACCAAATAATCATCTCTCCTTCCTCTTACCTCCCCACCTGTCCTCATCTGCAGACCTTCTCCTCAACCTCAGATCTATCCTACCAAAACATAAAACAAGCCGGACACTCTACTTCTCCCACCTGCTCTCCCTCTCTCTGCTTCTCCTCACCGCTGGCGGCATATCTCCTAATCCTGGACCCCCACAACTTACACCTCCCACCAATCCCCCCTCCTATCATTTACAACCAACTGCAAAGTACCGCAACCTCTCCTACATAAAACTCGTGCCCTAGATGCCCACCCCCCTGCTCCCTCTCTCTGGAGCACTCTGGAACGCCAGCTCTGTCTGCAACAAGCTCCATTTTGTCCACGACCTCTTTACCTCTCATCATATCTCCTTCCTGGGCATCACAGAGACATGGCTGACACCCTCCGACACTGCCTCCCCTGCTGTGCTGTGTTATGGTGGCCTCCACTTCACCCTCACTCCTCGCCCTGGTAACAGACATGGTGGAGGAGTGGGTCTTCTCCTTTCTACAAACTGCACCTTTAGCCCTATCCCACCTCTACCCTCCCTCATTCTCCCTTCTTTTGAAGTCCTCTCTGTCAGCATCTACTCTGCCTCCAACCTCCAAGTGGCTGTTATATACCGACCTCCGGGCCCAGTCACTGCCTTTATTGACCAATTCTCCACCTGGCTTCTCTACTTTCTCTCTGATGACATTCCCACAATCATCATGGGCGATTATAACATCCCCACTGACACTCGCCAGTCAACAGTATCCAAACTCCTGTCGCTTACTTCATCCTTTGGACTTACTCAGTGGTCCTTCTCAGTCACCCACACAGACGGACACATACTTGACCTCATCTTCACCCAACTCTGCTTCCTATCTAACCTCACAACCTCCCCCTTACCCCTATCTGACCACTATCTACTCACATTCTCATCCCCGTCGTCCTCATCTGTCACCCATGTCCAGCAACTAGCACACCCCCACAGAAACCTCCCACATCTAGACACTCACACACTCTCTGACTCTATTCTACCACTGATATCCATATCTTCACTCCACGACACAGATAGCACCACTGCTTTCTACAATGCCACTCTCGCATCAGCTATTGACTTGGTCGCCCCTCTTGTGCATGGCAGAGCGCGACGAGTCAACAGGCAACCCTGGCACAACAACCTCACTAAACAGCTTCGGCAAGCATCCAGGGTTGCAGAGCGGCGTTGGAAGAAAACACATTCGCAAGATGACTTTACTGCATTCAAACAAGCAACACTCACTATCAAATCAGCCCTCACCTCTGTTAAACAGGCCTACTTCGCAACCCTCATATGTTCCTTATCCTACAACCCCTAACAGCTATTCAACACTTTTAACTCTCTCCTCCGCCCTCCACTGCCCCCTCCGACTTCCGTTTGCCCCCTCCGACCACCGAGGAGTTTTCCACACACTTCAAAAACAAGATTAACCAAACACGGCAAGTCTTTACTGTCCAATCACCACAACCCTTTTGTTTCCCAGACCATTGCCCTTCCCCCATAACCTCCCTTTCCAACATCACGGAAGGAGACCTCACTTGTCTCCTCTCCAAATCACACCTCACCACTTGTGCACTCGACCCCATCCCATCCCACCTCCTCCCCAACCTCACCCCCACACTCATCCCATCCCTAACCAATCTCTTCAACCTATCACTATCTTCTGGTACCTTCCCCGCTGCCTTCAAACATGCTACAATCACGCCCATCCTCAAAAAGCCATCCTTCGACCCAACTGCCTTGTCCAGCTACCGCCCCATATCGCTGCTCCCATTTGCCTCCAAACTCCTTGAGCAACACGTTCACGCTGAACTTTCCTCTCACTTCTCATCTAATTCTCTCTTCAAAAACCAACGATCTGGCTTCCGCCCCCACCATTCCACCGAAACTGCCCTTACCAAAATTACTAATGACTTACTTACAGCCAAAGCTAACAGACAATTATCTGTACTCCTTCTTCTCAACTTGTCCCCTGCCTTCGACACAGTTGACCACTGCCTCCTACTACAGATCCTCTCTTCCTTTGGCGACAAAGACCTTGCCCTATCTTGGACCTCTTCATACCTTTCTAACCACATTTAGCGTCTCCCACACTACTTCCTCATCCTGCCCCATCTCTGTTGGAGTTCCTCAAGGCTCTGTCCTAGGACCCCTACTCTTCTCAATCTATACCCTTGGCTTGGGACAGCTCATGCAATCCCATGGCTTCCAGTAACATCTGTACGCTGATGACACCCAGATCAAAGCATGTCAATCAGCTATATCCTCCTTTTTCTCCTCTCGCTTCCTCAAGCTCAATGTGGACAAAACTGAATTCATCATCTTTCCCCCATCTCGCATATCTTCCCCACCTGATCTTTCTATTACAATAAATTACATCACACTTTCCCCTGTATCGGCAATCCGCTGCCTCGGAGAAACCCTTGACTCTGCCCTGTCCTTCAAACCCCACATCCAAGATCTCGACACCTCCTGTTGCCTCCAGCTCAAAAATATTTCTAGAATCTGTCCTTTCCTCAACCCTAATAGTTATATTCTTGTACATAGGGGCAGTATTATAGTAGTTATATTCTTGTACATAGGAGCAGTTTTATAGTAGTTATATTCTTGTACATAGGGGCAGTATTATAGTAGTGATATTCTTGAACATAGGAGCAGTATTATAGTAGTTATATTCTTGTACATAGGGGCAGTATTATAGTAGTTATATTCTTGTACATAGGAGCAGTATTATAGTAGTTATATTCTTGTACATAGGGGCAGTATTATAGTAGTTATATTCTTGAACATAGGAGCAGTATTATAGTAGTTATATTCTTGTACATAGGGGCAGTATTATAGTAGTTATATTCTTGAACATAGGAGCAGTATTATAGTAGTTATATTCTTGTACATAGGGGCAGTATTATAGTAGTTATATTCTTGTACATAGGGAGCAGTATTATAATAGTTATATACATGTACATAGGAGCAGTATTATAGTAGTAATTTTTTTGTAGATAGGGGGCAGTACTATAGTTATATTCTTGTACATAGGGGCAGTATTATAGTACTTATATTCTTGTACATAGGCAACAGTATTATAGCAGTTATATTCTTATACATAGGGGGCAGTATTATAGTAGTTATATTTTTGTACATAGGAGGCAGTATTATAGTTATATTCTTGTAGATAGGGGGCTGTATTATAGTAGTTATATTCTTGTACATAGGGGCAGTATTATAGTAGTTATATTCTTGTACATAGGAGCAGTATTATAGTAGTTATATTCTTGTACATAGGAGCAGTATTATAGTAGTTATATTCTTGTACATAGGGAGCAGTATTGTAGTACTTATATTCGTGTACATAGGGGGCAGTATTATAGTAGTTATATTCTTGTACATAGGAGCAGTATTATAGTAGTTATAATCTTGTAGATAGGAGCAGTATTATAGTAGTCATATTCTTGTACATAGGGGGCAGTATTATAGTAGTTATATTCTTGTACATAGGGGCAGTATTATAGTAGTTATAGTCTTGTACATAGGAGCAGTATTATAGTAGTTATATTCTTGTACATAGGAGCAGTATTATAGTAGTTATAATCTTGTAGATAGGAGCAGTATTATAGTAGTTATATTCTTGTAGATAGGGGGCAGTATTATAGTAGTTATATTCTTGTACATAGGAGCAGTATTATAGTAGTTATATTCTTGTACATAGGGGCAGTATTATAATAGTTATATTTTTGTACATAGGAGGCAGTATTATAGTTATATTCTTGTAGATAGAGGGCTGTATTATAGTAGTTATATTCTTGTACATAGGGGCAGTATTATAGTAGTTAAATTCTTGTACATAGGAGCAGTATTATAGTAGTTATATTCTTGTACATAGGGGGCAGTATTATAGTAGTTATATTCTTGTACATAGGAGCAGTATTATAGCAGTTATATTCTTGTACATAGGGGGCAGTATTTTAGTAGTTATATTTTTGTACATAGGAGGCAGTATTATAGTTATATTCTTGTAGATAGGGGGCAGTATTATAGTAGTTATATTCTTGTACATAGGAGCAGTATTATAGTAGTTATAATCTTGTAGATAGGGGGCAGTATTATAGTAGTTATATTCTTGCACATAGGAGCAGTATTATAGTAGTTATATTCTTGTACATAGGGGCAGTATTATAGTAGTTATATTCTTGTACATAGGAGCAGTATTATAGTAGTTATATTCTTGTAGATAGGGGGCAGTATTATAGTAGTTATATTCTTGTACATAGGAGCAGTATTATAGTAGTTATATTCTTGTACATAGGGAGCAGTATTATAATAGTTATATACATGTACATAGGAGCAGTATTATAGTAGTAATTTTTTTGTAGACAGGGGGCAGTACTATAGTTATATTCTTGTACATAGGGGCAGTATTATAGTACTTATATTCTTGTACATAGGCAACAGTATTATAGCAGTTATATTCTTGTACATAGGGGGCAGTATTATAGTAGTTATATTTTTGTACATAGGAGGCAGTATTATAGTTATATTCTTGTAGATAGGGGGCTGTATTATAGTAGTTATATTCTTGTACATAGGGGGCAGTATTATAGTAGTTATATTCTTGTACATAGGGGCAGTATTATAGTAGTTATATTCTTGTACATAGGAGCAGTATTATAGTAGTTATATTCTTGTACATAGGGAGCAGTATTATAATAGTTATATACATGTACATAGGAGCAGTATTATAGTAGTAATTTTTTTGTAGATAGGGGGCAGTACTATAGTTATATTCTTGTACATAGGGGCAGTATTATGGTACTTATATTCTTGTACATAGGAGCAGTATTATAGCAGTTATATTCTTGTACATAGGGGGCAGTATTTTAGTAGTTATATTTTTGTACATAGGAGGCAGTATTATAGTTATATTCTTGTAGATAGGGGGCTGTATTATAGTAGTTATATTCTTGTACATAGGGGGCAGTATTATAGTAGTTATATTCTTGTACATAGGGGCAGTATTATAGTAGTTATATTCTTGTACATAGGAGCAGTATTATAGTAGTTATATTCTTGTACATAGGAGCAGTATTATAGTAGTTATATTCTTGTACATAGGGAGCAGTATTGTAGTAGTTATATTCGTGTACATAGGGGGCAGTATTATAGTAGTTATATTCTTGTACATAGGAGCAGTATTATAGTAGTTATAATCTTGTAGATAGGAGCAGTATTATAGTAGTCATATTCTTGTACATAGGGGGCAGTATTATAGTAGTTATATTCTTGTACATAGGGGCAGTATTATAGTAGTTATAGTCTTGTACATAGGAGCAGTATTATAGTAGTTATATTCTTGTACATAGGAGCAGTATTATAGTAGTTATAATCTTGTAGATAGGAGCAGTATTATAGTAGTTATATTCTTGTAGATAGGGGCAGTATTATAGTAGTTATATTCTTGTACATAGGAGCAGTATTATAGTAGTTATATTCTTGTACATAGGGGCAGTATTATAATAGTTATATTTTTGTACATAGGAGGCAGTATTATAGTTATATTCTTGTAGATAGAGGGCTGTATTATAGTAGTTATATTCTTGTACATAGGGGCAGTATTATAGTAGTTATATTCTTGTACATAGGAGCAGTATTATAGTAGTTATATTCTTGTACATAGGGGGCAGTATTATAGTAGTTATATTCTTGTACATAGGAGCAGTATTATAGCAGTTATATTCTTGTACATAGGGGGCAGTATTTTAGTAGTTATATTTTTGTACATAGGAGGCAGTATTATAGTTATATTCTTGTAGATAGAGGGCTGTATTATAGTAGTTATATTCTTGTACATAGGGGGCAGTATTATAGTAGTTATATTCATGTACATAGGGGCAGTATTATAGTAGTTATATTCATGTACATAGGGGGCAGTATTATAGTAGTTATATTCTTGTACATAGGAGCAGTATTATAGTAGTTATATTCTTGTAGATAGGGGGCAGTATTATAGTAGTTATATTCTTGTACATAGGAGCAGTATTATAGTAGTTATAATCTTGTAGATAGGAGCAGTATTATAGTAGTTATATTCTTGTAGATAGGGGGCAGTATTATAGTAGTTATATTCTTGTACATAGGAGCAGTATTATAGTAGTTATATTCTTGTACATAGGGGCAGTATTATAGTAGTTATATTCTTGTACATAGGAGCAGTATTATAGTAGTTATATTCTTGTACATAGGGGGCAGTAATATAGTAGTTATATTCTTGTACATAGGAGCAGTATTATAGTAGTTATATTCTTGTACATAGGAGCAGTATTATAGTAGTTATATTCTTGTACATAGGGGCAGTATTATAGTAGTTATATTCTTGTACACAGGAGGCAGCATTATAGTAGTTATATTCTTGTACATAGGAGGCAGTATTATAGTAGTTATATTCTTGTACACAGGAGGCAGTATTATAGTAGTTATATTCTTGTACATAGGAGGCAGTATTATAGTAGTTATATTCTTGTATATGGAGCAGTATTATAGTAGTTATATTCTTGTACATAGGGGCAGTATTATAGTAGTTATATTCTTGTACATAGGGGGCAGTATTATAGTAGTTATATTCTTGTACATAGGGTGCAGGATTATAGTAGTTATAATCTTGTAGATAGGAGCAGTATTATAGTAGTTATATTCTTGTACATAGGGGGCAGTATTATAATAGTTATATTCTTGTACATAGGGGCAGTATTATAGTAGTTATATTCTTGTACATGGGGGCAGTATTATAGTAGTTATATTCTTGTACATATGGGGCAGTATTATAGTAGTTATATTCTTGTACATGGGGGCAGTATTATAGTAGTTATATTCTTGTACATATGGGGCAGTATTATATTAGTTATAGTTTTGTACACAGGAGTTATTGTTATA
This sequence comes from Phyllobates terribilis, assembly GCF_046119375.1. Lineage (NCBI taxonomy): Eukaryota > Metazoa > Chordata > Amphibia > Anura > Dendrobatidae > Phyllobates > Phyllobates terribilis. The sequence goes on along the minus strand of NW_027362763.1, from coordinate 62,269,622 downwards.
GAAGTTTTAGTCTTTACATATGGGGCAATTTTCAAGCATTTACTGCTAGAAGAGTCCAATGTAATGCAAACCATATGCTGCATTTTTTTTTTCTTGCCATTCCTGCATAGATGAGATCGTATGCTCTTGGGGGCAGCTAGAAAATATTCTGCAGTTCAGTCTATATCTCCTGTATTCCCTAAGCTTGACTATGATTGCTCACTGCTGAAAATGTGAAGACCATAACGTGCTGATTACACAGTTGGCGCAAAAATGGCAGCAGTCATAATAAAGAGTTGACGGTCAGATGACGCCTCGTAGAAAGATGTTTCTTAGGGTAAACACAGGACGTTGGTGTAAACCTTATTACAGCTCTCCTCTGTAATCCCACTCATCATGACAATATCACACGATGTGATTAACAGATGGGTATCCACCTAGAAACTGGCCGGATAGGCAGCGGTCCAACGTAAATGTTGGTTCTTCGCCACTGCCCATGACTCGCTTATTCATCCCGCTCAGTGCGAGTGTTTCTGCTATGTTAATTCACTTCGCCGTTTACGTTCCTCAGTCATCACCAGCTCAGGCCCCAGTTGCTGGAATATTTAGATCTCTGGTAAGATGATCCATTTTGCTGAACTAAGGTTTTCCTTTTTTTGTACAGGATTCCTGGCAGAAGGCTGACAGAAGCTTTCAAGATCGGGATTTGTTTAACCCTTCAGGTACAGGAAAGGCTCTTGCATCAAAAATGTCTAGGGGTTTCTGACCACCCGTCATGGAAAGATCATCATAGTCTGCAGTCGGTAAAAAGCACCTGTCATGGCCAGCCTCATAATATATCGCCATGTCTGCCAGTGAACGAGTGAGAAAAATTCTCAGTAACTCTAAAGCTCATTTACGATATGCCCCCATCATGGTGCCAGGTTTTTCCACCCTATCTATAATTATCGGTCTTATTGTTTGAGGCTCTTTCTCTAATTCCCACCCGATTCTTTCTCATGATGAAGTTCATTTGTCAAAAAAAAAAAAAGACCGGTTCTTGTCACCAGTTTGGATCAATCATATACAGGCATTCACGTTATGCACAAAGCTATCGTGCCCCCTCCACATTACACCTCGGAAACTTTTCTGACCTCCCATTCTACATCCGTAGACATTAATATGGAGTAATATGGAATTTTGGAGGCATCTAGAAACTTCTGCCCCTTCATCCAGAAGGTCAGACCCTGATGTTGGGGAGAAGCCGGGCTCACAATTTCCGTGGCGTTGGATGGGGCTGAGGTCCAGGCTCTGTGCAGCCGCTCAGGTTCTTCCCCCCTTGTCTGTATGGAGCTTGTGCACTGGACACAGTCATGGGGAGCAGTAAAGGGTCTTCCCCAAACTGTTCCCACAAAGCTGGAAACTGCAATTGTCCACAATGTCTTGCGCTGAAGAATTAAGTTTTCTCATCACTGGAACTAAAGGGCCGAGGCTGATTACCAATAACAACCGATAGCTTTATCCTCCTCCACCATCTGTACAGCGCACACAATGCAGTCAGGGGGTAACGTTCTCCTGGAATCAGCAAACCCAGACTTCTCCATCAGACACCAGATAGAGAAGTGCGATCCGTCACTACACAGAACACCTCTCCTCCATTGTGCTTGGTGATGTACGGCTACATGCAACTGCTCGGCCATGAAGCTCCCGGCGGGGGCGCAGTGTTTGTGCAATATTAATTCCAGAGGACTCTGCAGTTATGGGGTCACCAGAGCAGTGATGACTTTTCTGACCTCTGCTCCTCAGCACTCGGCCCCCCGCTCTGTAATGTTACATGGTTTCCACTCCGTGGCTGAATTTCTGTGGTTCCTTCCACTTCTCAATAAAATCACTCACAGGTGATGGGGAAGATTCAGGAGAAAGAAATGTCATGAACGGACTTATTACCCCGGTGGCTCCTATTATAGGACCGGTGTCAGTGAGTTCTGCACCACCGGCCATGGTGTCACATGTTAGTAAAGGCAGACAGCATGGCGGGGGGCCGGAGGTTATACACCGGGGGGCGAGGCACTGGATGTTACACACCGGGGGGGGTGATGAGGCCTGATATTATATACTGGGGGCAGTGGGGACGGATGTTGCACAGAAGGAGAAAACGTAATTTAATGAGTAAGTCATGTGGCCCAATTCTTTTCCCTCTATCTACAGATATGAATAACAACAATTTAAGCAGCGCAACCAAATAAATCAGACTTTTGAAGAGAAGATCCTGGAGGAAGTCTTAAGACCTTCTGTGACGCCCAGCTGCGCTTGGTATCACAAATCCTAGAAGGGTGTATTGATGGATTCCTCCACAAGAGGTCCCCATCATCATTCACACATCTCCACCTTCCACCTCAGACCACCAGAGGGAGCCCGTTAGGGATAGATAAATAGGGAAGGTGGAGCCAGGCAGCAGTTAATCTGTTGTGAGTTGTGAGTCAGTCACAGTCTGGTTTAGCAGTGAGTCCAGTACAGCCTGAGAGGAGTTACCTCAGAGGACAAAAGCCTGTTCCAGCTCCTGCAATTGCTATCCTGCAGTGGAAATTATCCAGATCAAGACTCAGTGTAGCTCAGAGCAGTGAGCTTTAGGTGTGCCGACGCCATAAGATCGGTGAAGCGCGGCAAGCTGCCGTTAGTGTGCGTAGCCTAGTGAGGGCCCGAGTAGGCCGAAGGTGAGTGGAGAGTTAGTTCATAGGGGGCAGAGGAGCTTAATTAGCTCACCCCGAAGTAGTTACCGGACACCGGGTCCGAAGTTTACCGGGATCTCTCTGACTCAGTAAGGCATAACCGGAATCCCTGGAGAACTACAAGTCCCAGGATCGCAAAAGTGCTGATATGTAACAGAGCCAGGAGACACATAGGCCCGCAGCTAAGGTGCGTGTACTCCAAGAAAAGGCCCTACCACAAGGTCAGCCAGCGCAGGACAGAGACAAAGTTAGGCCTAGCTCCAGGCAGGTCAGAAACTTACTACGCAGAGTCAAGAAACAGGAGGCCCTACACCCGCTCATTGGGGAGGATCCTGATATGCACCCTTCACCCTACAGTGCTCCGGGATGTGCCTGAATTTCCATCAGTAAAAGGTACTGAAGTGACTATCGTGTCTGTCCCTGTTCTTGCTCTGATCCGGCTGGGTCTCCCTGTCCTGCATCCCCCTCTCCATACGCTGCCCTGGGGCCAAGCTCCACCTGTGGGGAGCCATACCATCGAGCTGCCTTATCACCGGCCTCAGTGGACTGAGCAGCGCTGGTGGTTCTCACCAGAAGCCACAGGTTGTGTCACGAACTCTTTCTTAAAATTAACATCTATCAACCCCTTTTTAAAGGAGAGACCCCAGGGTACGGGCCCTGGAGCCGACCACCGCGACATTCCTAAAGGCTAGGCTAAAGGCCCGGGTACCGAGTCATCCCCATTCCCCTGGGCGAGTCACTTCTACACCTCTTCCTGCCAAAATGTGGACTTTCTCCTTGAATCAAAAGTCTTCTATTCGTGAGCAGAGTTCCAAGATTCCCAGCCAGAAGTCGAACCCCCAGGGCTTATTATACTGGAGTAATATTGGAACTATTAATGACATTCAAACTTCTTAGTGGATCATTTTTGCTAAGCAGGGTGACACGCATAGATGTCCACATTGTTATGGCGCTTCACAAGGGAATGGATCACATGCATTTATTTCACTAATTAAAATCAGATTCTAATAAATATAATTTTTCACTTATTTATTTTAGTTTTCTTTATTTCATTTTCTGTATATGATTATGAGGCGGCCATATTGTATTGAGCTGCTGTAACAGTATTCAGGGATTTGCTTTACAGAAGCCACATGCAAACAATAATCTGGAGATGTTCTGAGTTAATTGTAGAGTGTTGTGGGCAATGATCTGTGACCTATGCAGAAGTCATTGTACAGGAGGAGGAGGTGAGCTGTAACATCAGCTATTGTGAATGGTGGATCCTGTGTTATCTACTGTATATAGAGGTGTTATCAGTCATTGTACAGGAGGAGGAGGAGGTGAGCTGTGACATCACCTATTGTGAATGGTGGATCCTGTGTTATCTACTGTATATAGAGGTGTCATCAGTCATTGTACAGGAGGAGGTGAGCTGTGACATCATCTATTGTGAATGACGGATCCTGTGTTATCTACTGTATATAGAGGTATTATCAGTCATTGTACAGGAGGAGGAGGTAAGCTGTGACATCACCTATTGTGAATGGTGGATCCTGTGTTATCTACTGTATATAGAGGTGTTATCAGTCATTGTACAGGAGGAGGTGAGCTGTGACATCACCTATTATGAATGACGGATCCTGTGTTATCTACTGTATATAGAGGTGTTATCAGTCATTGTACAGGAGGAGGAGGAGGTGAGCTGTAACATCAGCTATTGTGAATGGTGGATCCTGTGTTATCTACTGTATATAGAGGTGTTATCAGTCATTGTACAGGAGGAGGAGGAGGAGGTGAGCTGTGACATCACCTATTGTGAATGGTGGATCCTGTGTTAGCTACTGTATATAGAGGTGTCATCAGTCATTGTACAGGAGGAGGAGGAGGTGAGCTGTGACATCATCTATTGTGAATGGTGGATCCTGTGTTATCTACTGTATATAGAGGTGTTATCAGTCATTGTACAGGAGGAGGAGGAGGTGAGCTGTGACATCATCTATTGTGACTGGTGGATCCTGTGTTATCTACTGTATATAGAGGTGTTATCAGCCATTGTACAGGAGGAAGAGGTAAGCTGTGACATCACCTATTGTGAATGGTGAATCCTGTGTTATCTACTGTATATAGCGGACTTATCAGTCATTGTACAGGAGGAGGAGGAGGTGAGCTGTGACATGATCTATTGTGACTGGTGGATCCTGTGTTATCTACTATATATAGCGGTGTTATCAGTCATTGTACAGGAGGAGGAGGTGAGCTGTGACATCACCTATTGTGCTTGGTGGATCCTGTGTTATCTACTGTATATAGAGGTATTATAAGTCATTGTACAGAAGGAGGAGGTGAGCTGTGACATCATCTATTGTGAACAGTGAATCCTGTGTTATCTACTGTATATAGCGGTGTTATCAGTCATTGTACAGGAGGAGGAAGTGAGCTGTGACATCACCTATTGTGAATGGTGGATCCTGTGTTATCTACTGTATATAGAGGTATTATCAGTCATTGTACAGGAGGAGGAGGTGAGCTGTTACATCATCTATTGTGAATGGTGAATCCTGTGTTATCTGCTGTATATAGAGGTGTTATCAGTCATTGTACAGGAGGAGGAGGTGAGCTGTGACATCATCTATTGTGAATGGTGGATCCTGTGTTATCTACTGTATATAGAGGTGTTATCAGTCATTGTACAGGAGGAGGAGGTGAGCTGTGACATCACCTATTGTGAATGGTGGATCCTGTGTTATCTACTGTAAATAGAGGTATTATCAGTCATTGTACAGGAGGAGGTGAGCTGTGACATCATCTATTGTGAATGGTGGATCCTGTGTTATCTACTGTATATAGAGGTGTTATCAGTCATTGTACAGGAGGAGGAGGTGAGCTGTGACATCACCTATTGTGAATGGTGGATCCTGTGTTATCTACTGTATATAGAGGTGTTATCAGTCATTGTACAGGAGGAGAAGGTGAGCTGTGACATCACCTATTGTGAATGGTGGATCCTGTGTTATCTACTGTAAATAGAGGTATTATCAGTCATTGTGCAGGAGGAGGTGAGCTGTGACATCATCTATTGTGAATGGTGGATCCTGTGTTATCTACTGTATATAGAGGTGTTATCAGTCATTGTACAGGAGGAGGAGGTGAGCTGTGACATCACCTATTGTGTATGGTGGATCCTGTGTTATCTACTGTATATAAAGGTGTTATCAGTCATTGTACAGGAGGAGGTGAGCTGTGACATCACCTATTGTGAATGGTGGATCCTGTGTTATCTACTGTATATAGAGGTGTTATCAGTCATTGTACAGGAGGAGGAGGTGAGCTGTGACATCACCTATTGTGAATGGTGGATCCTGTGTTATCTACTGTAAATAGAGGTATTATCAGTCATTGTACAGGAGGAGGTGAGCTGTGACATCATCTATTGTGAATGGTGGATCCTGTGTTATCTACTGTATATAGAGGTGTTATCAGTCATTGTACAGGAGGAGGAGGTGAGCTGTGACATCACCTATTGTGAATGGTGGATCCTGTGTTATCTACTGTAAATAGAGGTATTATCAGTCATTGTACAGGAGGAGGTGAGCTGTGACATCACCTATTGTGCTTGGTGGATCCTGTGTTATCTACTGTATATAGAGGTATTATAAGTCATTGTACAGAAGGAGGAGGTGAGCTGTGACATCATCTATTGTGAACGGTGAATCCTGTGTTATCTACTGTATATAGCGGTGTTATCAGTCATTGTACAGAAGGAGGAAGTGAGCTGTGACATCACCTATTGTGAATGGTGGATCCTGTGTTATCTACTGTATATAGAGGTATTATCAGTCATTGTACAGGAGGAGGAGGTGAGCTGTTACATCATCTATTGTGAATGGTGAATCCTGTGTTATCTGCTGTATATAGAGGTGTTATCAGTCATTGTACAGGAGGAGGAGGAGGTGAGCTGTGACATCATCTATTGTGAATGGTGGATCCTGTGTTATCTACTGTATATAGAGGTGTTATCAGTCATTGTACAGGAGGAGGAGGTGAGCTGTGACATCACCTATTGTGAATGGTGGATCCTGTGTTATCTACTGTATATAGAGGTATTATCAGTCATTGTACAGGAGGAGGTGAGCTGTGACATCATCTATTGTGAATGGTGGATCCTGTGTTATCTACTGTATATAGAGGTGTTATCAGTCATTGTACAGGAGGAGGAGGTGAGCTGTGACATCACCTATTGTGAATGGTGGATCCTGTGTTATCTACTGTATATAGAGGTGTTATCAGTCATTGTACAGGAGGAGAAGGTGAGCTGTGACATCACCTATTGTGAATGGTGGATCCTGTGTTATCTACTGTAAATAGAGGTATTATCAGTCATTGTACAGGAGGAGGTGAGCTGTGACATCATCTATTGTGAATGGTGGATCCTGTGTTATCTACTGTATATAGAGGTGTTATCAGTCATTGTACAGGAGGAGGAGGTGAGCTGTGACATCACCTATTGTGTATGGTGGATCCTGTGTTATCTACTGTATATAAAGGTGTTATCAGTCATTGTACAGGAGGAGGTGAGCTGTGACATCACCTATTGTGAATGGTGGATCCTGTGTTATCTACTGTATATAGAGGTGTTATCAGTCATTGTACAGGAGGAGGAGGTGAGCTGTGACATCACCTATTGTGAATGGTGGATCCTGTGTTATCTACTGTAAATAGAGGTATTATCAGTCATTGTACAGGAGGAGGTGAGCTGTGACATCATCTATTGTGAATGGTGGATCCTGTGTTATCTACTGTATATAGAGGTGTTATCAGTCATTGTACAGGAGGAGGAGGTGAGCTGTGACATCACCTATTGTGAATGGTGGATCCTGTGTTATCTACTGTAAATAGAGGTATTATCAGTCATTGTACAGGAGGAGGTGAGCTGTGACATCACCTATTGTGAATGGTGGATCCTGTGTCATCTACTGTATATAGAGGTGTTATCAGTCATTGTACAGGAGGAGGAGGAGGTGAGTTGTGACATCACCTATTGTGAATGGTGGATCCTGTGGTATCTACTGTATATAGAGGTGTTATCAGTCATTGTACAGGAGGAGGAGGAGAGCTGTGACATCACCTATTGTGAATGGTGGATCCTGTGTTATCTACTGTATATAGAGGTGTTATCAGTCATTGTACAGGAGGAGGAGGTGAGCTGTGACATCACCTATTGTGAATGGTGGATCCTGTGTTATCTACTGTAAATAGAGGTATTATCAGTCATTGTACAGGAGGAGGTGAGCTGTGACATCATCTATTGTGAATGGTGGATCCTGTGTTATCTACTGTATATAGAGGTGTTATCAGTCATTGTACAGGAGGAGGAGGTGAGCTGTGACATCACCTATTGTGTATGGTGGATCCTGTGTTATCTACTGTATATAAAGGTGTTATCAGTCATTGTACAGGAGGAGGTGAGCTGTGACATCACCTATTGTGAATGGTGGATCCTGTGTTATCTACTGTATATAGAGATGTTATCAGTCATTGTACAGGAGGAGGAGGTGAGCTGTGACATCACCTATTGTGAATGGTGTATCCTGTGTTATCTACTGTATATAGAGGTGTTATCTGTCATTGTACAGGAGGAGGAGGTGAGCTGTGACATCACCTATTGTGAATGGTGGATCCTGTGTTATCTACTGTATATAGAGGTGTTACCAGTCATTGTACAGGAGGAGGTGAGCTGTGACATCACCTATAATGAATGGCGGATCCTGTGTTATCTACTGTATATAGAGGTGTTATCAGTCATTGTACAGGAGGAGGAGGAGGTGAGCTGTGACATCACCTATTGTGAATGGTGGATCCTGTGTTATCTACTGTATATAGAGGTGTTATCAGTCATTGTACAGGAGGAGGTGAGCTGTGACATCACCTATTATTAATATTTTCTGTCTTTCTATTTATCAATCTATTCAATGTAATTCTGCCTATGATGATAATGCTGAGAAGTGATCTCTACAGAATATTGATGACAGGTTGTCATTTAACTGTGGGTAAAGTCAACAATTGTTCCGTTCCCTCTTAAAAAAGATTCTCTTGTAACCATCCTCAATTTTGTCAAAAGTCTGGAGAGGGGGATCCCTCTTAGAATCCATAATAGCGACAATCCCTCCAATGTAAATCTTCAGCACCATGTCAGTGTAGATATGCTATACTTTATCCATCTATGGGGTCCAACTGCTAAGAATGATATGCCATCATTTATCTGAGGATGTCCTATTGCTGTATTTGATTTCTACCTTTTTCAGCATAACTTCTGCCCACCTTCAAGTTCAGGTAACTGCAGCCAACCCCATTGACCTAAATGTAATGGTGGCAGTCAGCCCCCGCCAATGGTAATGTCACAGCGTATCCTTGGAATCTGATAGACCTTTTAATAGGGTTAAAAATAAATTAAAGGTGATTATCTCATAAAATGTCACAATGAATGTTTTAAATATGGAGAATGGGGTTTTTGTAACCTAGACATATGTAGATATCACTCCGAGCACAACGAGTCTCCTGAGACCGGCGTAGAAGCCGCAGAACTTCCATAGCTTGCAGTCATACTCCAGGAAGGTGAAGCTGTTACACGGGGTCCAGACTACACATGTCCTACAAACCTCCGTAATAAATTTCCACCATGAGCATGCTACACTCCTGGTCCCCGGAGCTCTACAGGAACTGTTACCAATCGGATGTCTTTATTTCTTTTCCTGATTTATTTCTTGACATAGATACTGATCTCTGGGATTTTCAGCTTCGTTCCGTAGATTGATAAAGAACAATGTATGGAGTGACTTGGAACACGAAACCGCGAGACTTGTGCCCCAGAGAAACGAAACAATGGAGCAACAAACAACTAATTCATCTAATAAATAAAATACTTTCAATGTTAATTTTGAACTTGCAAAAGAAAGTATAATTATATATATATATATTACAAAGATGTATAACATAAAAAACAGGTCATGGAATACAATAAAACAGAAAATATGTTGCGTTACTTTTTCACTAAAATAAAGGAACCACATTGACTCCATTCAGAGGCGTCGCTAGAGGTTCACTATAGGGGGAGGTGGAAATTTCTGATTGGGCTCCCAACCCGGGTAGCGCATGTGACGCGCCCCCTGGGCCTGTGCTGTGCAGGGGATACCCGGAGCCGGATCGCTGGGGGTTGTAGTCTCCGTGGTGGTGACCCGGTCCGTGCCCAGGGCGGTCAAACCAGTGGCAGTCTTAGTAATGTGACAAATGTCCGACTACGCCACCCGTGGATTGCGGTCAGTGGGGACCGCCGCTGCGCTGCAGCCGAGTATGGAATAACTCCCCACGGGTGAAGTATTGCCTCAGGGCAGCTAGTGTGGATGCTGGGAGTGATGGTGTTAGCGTCCCAGTACTGATGGTGCTGGTGCGGCGATGAAACACAGAGACTTGTGGTGCAGTTTCCAATGCTTTACTCACAGTTTTCATCCAGGTCACTTGTGCACATGAAGGACCGCCTGAGCCGTGCTTCGTTCACCAGGCAAGGGGCTCGACCGACTCCCAGGCAATTCCAGAGCGTGGCACAGGGCTCCCTTCTCATCCTTTCTCTGGCCGTCCCCACCAGTGACCCACCTTTGTCCAGCTCCCTCGGGCCTTCTGTTGGCAAAACCTATCTCCGGTTTCCCTGACCCTATGCGGTATGCTTTCCTGGTGGATGTAGTGAGGGGTCGCACCAAGATGTGGTGACGACCTCCGGTCTTTGGCTGAGGAATCTGTTACCTCCACCAATTTGGGTTCCGGTACCCTGCTCTGCCAACCCTTCACCCTGTATCTCCTGGGCATATGGGGTTCCTTCTTTACTCGCGTCTCTGGGCCTTTCTCTGTGTTCCTTGCTTCCTTTCTCCTCTGTTCCAGTTCCTTTCTTACTCTCCTTTCCGTTCCTTCTCCTCTCTCTTTCTGCTGTTTCTGGCCTCCACTCCAGGCCTGCCTCTGGAGCTGGGCCCAGACTGAGCCACAGCTCCCTGTCAGCCCTCTCTGGCTGAACTCCTGACTGAACTGAACGGGACTCTCTCTCACTCTAAGATGGTGCCCACCTTATATACCTCTCTCTATGTGTGAGCCCTGGTGACTAGCAACCAATGGGCTCCTACCTATGCCCAGAGACCCACCCCTATCTGCTCCTACACCACTGGGTATTCCACCCCCCGCCCCACTCCAGCCAGGGACAGATGCTGTCGTGCCTGCACTTCTGTCTAGTGGGAGCACCGTTGACCTGTCCCTCGGAAATGGGGTGTGTGTGGTGCATGCAGCTAAACGAGTCCTGGTCCACACTCCATCCTTACCCGGGAGTGGAATATCACACCTCTGGTTTGAGGTGCAATACCCCTGTAGCAGCCGAGCCCTCGGGGTGCTACACATGCTTATAACTACAGAGGCGCACACTAATCACAGTTAGTATAAAGGTCACCTTAGCAGAAAACCACGCTACTACTACATAAAAACACTGTCCAAAGACCAAAACCTATATTACCACCATACGGTGACTGTATATTGGGAAATACCAGTTCTGCAGACCATGTACTTGACTACAAAAGAATTTTCTATAGTGACTCACACATGACAATCTTTTTAATTGATGTTGTTCACCTTTTCCATCTGGCCCAGACCTTCATGACAACTTCTTCCAGCCACGACTTGTCTGCAAATTTTACAGTACGAACACAAACTTCCCACAATTATGTGCCAGTTGTTGACTTGCCCTCTAAAAAATAATAATTATTCTTGAGTGCCCCCTTAAAAAAGTAATAATGCCCACATAACAGATAATAATGACCAGAGTACCTTCCTAATAATGAGAGCCCCTTAAATCAATAATATTGCCTACAGGGCTCCCTTAATCATTTGTAGTGTAACGGCCATTGCCGGCACCCCTGCATGGTTCCCCTGCTCTCTCCATGCGGGAATACCGACACACTCACCGCCCCAGCCGCAGCAGCGTCCTCGCCCTCCTCCTTCTCCCTCTGTGCACTCCGCACTGTTTTCCAGCATCGAGCTTCCCTGCTCTTAAAGGGGCAGTACGCATTTGCAAAGATGCCTCCAGCCAAAAGCTGGGAGCCATCTTGTATATAAGGCACCCTCCCCAATAGGGAGATGCCTGAGCAACCCCTATAGTTAGTTTGTTAGTGGTGTTGGTGTATGCAGCTTTATGTTGCCAGGTTCCTCATCCTTAGTCTGTTATAGTTATTCCCTTATCCTGTGTCAACTAATTAGTCTAGTATGGTGTGTATGTGATCCTGTGGCCTTTTCAGCGGTATCCGAACTCTGAAACCACGTCAGCGGTATCTGAACCATTTCCCGATAGGTTCTCGTTCAGACACGCAGTTTATCTCTGAAATCCAAGTTATCTGGACTGTCCGTCAGTCTCCGAATCCTGCTTGCCAGTGACGCCAGTCACATTTTCCCGTCCAGCGAACCTGACCCCTTGGGATAGGCACCTGCGGCATCGGGGACTACCTAGGCGTGGTACCTGGTTGCTACCTGCAGCTCAAGCCTGACTCCACCTTTAGGAGGTCCAGTGAACACCAGGTAGCTGCTTAGTTACACCCCTCCCAGGCGAGCCCTGGCACAGAAGGTCCACGAACCACGTGCGTCACCTGCGAGAATGACAAATAGTCCACAGAGTGTCCCCTAAATTAATGATTATAATAATGCTGATAAGCTGCTTAACCAATATTAGAAATGGCCAAGAGTGCCCCCTTAATCAATAATAGTAGCCAAAGTATTCCTTTAATGAAAAGTAGTGACCCATTAAGTAGTAGTGCTGCAGAAACTAAAATAATATAAATACTCACCTTGAGTCCTTAATCCCACAGCAGTCCTTGTGCTTTGCATGGCTCCACCAAACTTAAAACACAGATTAGTATCACAGGATGCAAAGGCGAAATTATAAATTGCAGGTGTGAACAACGGCCCTAATGGTATTAACCCTAGAATGCATGACCACAAAAATGGGTATTTTCAAAACAGAGTTGTTATACCGAAAATGCCTGTAACATAAAAATAAATGAACAACTGAAAATGACAAACAACTATATACCTGAGGAATACCTAGAGTTTCAAAATTCTAACTAAAGTAATCTTGCAGAAAATAGAAAACAATTAACAGGGCGGGCCTGCGAGGCCCCAGGTATGCGTTCTAGGGTTAATTAGAGATGAGCCAATCGATTTGATGCACACCAAATTTGTGTAAAATCTGAAGAAATTAGCTGGACCTGGCAAACGTGAACATGTCGTGATTCGAATCACCAAAAAAATGCCTGTCACCATTTTACACAATACAGATGTCATGTCACGGGTGTGTCAGGTGTGAGAGACAGTCGTTCTGGATCCAGCTGTAGAAGGTCATGGCACTTGGCTCTGCAGGCACCTTCTTGATGTTTTCATCTCTGTAGTGTAGTGATATCCTTCTCCTTCTAGGACCTAGCAGTGACCTCCACCCCCTGCTGCTAATTGACACACCCTTGCTGGATGTTTAAATACCTTCAGTCTCTTCAGAGAGTCTCCGGTGATATCTCTATTTCCTCTGTCCGGTTCTGAAGTACTAGTAGTCAGCTAGTGTCTTCTTGGAGTTTCTTTGGAGGATAATTGGCGTGATCTCTCTGGTGTCTTCTCACGCTAAGTGTATTCCCTTGTCTGTTTACAAGTTTGTCTTTAGTTGCAGTGGGGCTGACTAGTGCTCACCCCGTCCCCTCCCTACCTAGGGCCTATCGCTAGGGGCAGTCAGGGATTAGGTTTACTGCTCAGCGATAGGTGCGGAACCTATTTAGGGACATTATGGGAGACAGGGTGTTGTCAGATCTGCCTAGGGGTCTTCATTCCCCCTTTCCCAAGTGTTTGGGCTTCCTCCCCCTCTTTCCGTCGTTGTGCACTTAGTCTTTCCCTCAGCTTGCGTGACATCAGAATATTGCATGTGAGAATGCTCATGTGACCTCAGGCAAGCCTTACCCATAAAGCCTTGCAGCTATCACATTACATGGTATAGCAAAGCCAATCAGGAGAGATGGTCATAGCCTGGTTAAAAACCCAGGCAAGGAATGAAGCAGCCTGTTTGTGAATCTAGAAAGTGAGAGGATGTCACAACTTAGTAATAGAGATAGGGAGAGAAAGCCATAAAATACTGAATGAACATTACAGACAGTGTGTAACTGCAGTGAAGAATGATTATCATCCATTTACCCAAAACCATATACAGTACAGACCAAAAATTTGGACACACCTTCTCATTTAAAGATTTTTCTGGATTTTCATGACTATGAAAATTGTACATTCACACTGGAGGCATCAAAACTATGAATTAACACATGTGGAATTATATACTTAACAAAAAAGTGTGAAACCACTGAAAATATGTCTTATATTCTAGGTTCTTCAAAGTAGCCACCTTTTGCTTTGATGACTGCTTTGCACACTCTTGGCATTCTCTTGATGAGCTTCAAGAGGTAGTCAACCGAAATGGTCTTCCAACAATCTTGAAGGAGTTCCTAGAGATGCTTAGCACTTGTTGGCCCTTTTGCCTTCACTCTGCGGTCCAGCTCACCCCAAACCATCTCGATTGGGTTCAGGTCTGGTGACTGCGGAGGCCAGGTCATCTGGCTTAGCACCCCATCACTCTCCCTCTTAGTCAAATAGCCCTTACACAGCCTGGAGGTGTGTTTGGGGTCATTGTCCTGTTGAAAAATAAATGATGGTCCAACTAAACGCAAACCGGATGGAATAGCATGCCGCTGCAAGATGCTGTGGTAGTCATGCTGGTTCAGTATGCCTTCAATTTTGAATAAATCCCCAACAGTGTTACCAGCAAAGCACCCCCACACCATCACACCTCCTCCTCCATGCTTCACGGTGGGAACCAGGCATGTAGAGTCCATCCGTTCACCTTTTCTGCGTCGCACAAAGACACGGTGGTTGGAACCAAAGATCTCAAATTTGGACTCATCAGACCAAAGCACAGATTTCCACTGGTCTAATGTCCATTCCTTGTGTTCTTTAGCCCAAACAAGTCTCTTCTGCTTGTTGCCTGTCCTTAGCAGTGGTTTCCTAGCAGCTATTTTACCATGAAGGCCTGCTGCACAAAGTCTCCTCTTAACAGTTGTTGAAGAGATGTGTTTGCTGCTAGAACTCTGTGTGGCATTGACCTGGTCTCTAATCTGAGCTGCTGTTAACCTGCGATTTCTGAGGCTGGTGACTCGGATAAACTTATCCTCAGAAGCAGAGGTGACTCTTGGTCTTCCTTTCCTGGGGCGGTCCTCATGTGAGCCAGTTTCTTTGTAGCTGTCAGGATGCCAGGTTTAATTTTACTTTGCCAGTAGTTTTTCCCTTAGCCAAGATGGCTTCCACTGCCTCACTGGGGTCATGTGCTTCCTGCCTGTGGATCTACTTAAACTGCATGTGTTGCAATCATGCCTTGCCTGAGTATTTTGTGCCTGTAGCTTGCTACTCACCTGTGCTAGCCCTCTGAATAGAGTCTTGCTGACCTTGTGTTTACTCCTAGTCATCCGCTGAAAGGATTGCTGCCTGAATCCTCTGCTAAAGGGACTTCTGCTGAAAGGAACCGCTGGCTGTTTTCACTCTCTCTGGGATCTCTGAACTTTTGTCTTCCTGAAGAGGACTTCTCCTGGATCTTTACATTTCGGGTAAAGTCACCATCTTTGCTCAGTGTTTAATACCCGGCTCCAGCTCTGCTTAAGACATCGCTGCTTCCACCGCTGCACCTCCTGCATTCCTCAGCATCAAGGTCCATATTCCAGTTTGTCTTCTCTACTTACTACGTGAGTCTACAATCAACTGAGGAATACTTACGCCTGCTTACTATCCTTATTTCTGTTTGCATATTACTGTACCTAAGTAAACTGGGACTATTGTTAGCGTTTACATTCCACAAAAGTAATGAAGGCGGTGCCTTACAGATTATGTTCTAAAAAGTATTGTTTGGAATGAATTTACCTTCATAAACTGTTTGCTGTGACCTTTTTGCACCTGCGTTTAAAATAGACTTTCACACTACTCTTGTCTCAGTCTCTTCCTTGGCCCACGCCATTGGACTTCAAGGTATCTACTAACATTGTAACAGTAGCACTTGATGGTTTTTGTAACTGCACTTGGGAACACTTTCAAAGTTTTCCCAGTTTTTCGGAACTGACTGACCTTCATTTCTTAAAGTAATGATGGCCACTCGTTTTTCTTTACTTAGCTGCTTTTTTCTTGCCATAATACAAATTCTAACAGTCTATTCAGTAGGACTATCAGCTGTGTATCCACCTGACTTCTGCACAATACAACTGATGGTCCCAACCCCATTTATAAGGCAAGAAATCCCACTTATTAAACCTGACAGGGCACACCTGTGAAGTGAAGACCATTTCCGGTGACTACCTCTTGAAGCTCATCAAGAGAATGCCAAGAGTGTGCAAAGCAGTCATCAAAGCAAAAGGTGGCTACTTTGAAGAACCTAGAATATAAGACATATTTTCAGTTGTTTCACACTTTTTTGTTAATTATATAATTCCACATGTGTTAATTCATAGTTTTGATGCCTTCAGTGTGAATGTACAATTTTCAAAGTCATGAAAATACAGAAAAATCTTTAAATGAGAAGGTGTGTCCAAACTTTTGGTCTGTACTGTATGTTAACTAGAGATGAGTGGACCCGTGGAAGTTTGGGTTCTGGTACCTGACCGAACTTTAGTCCAAAGTTCAGTTCGGGTATCAGAAATGTAATCAAATGAAATCAATGTGGACACGAACTTTAGAGCTGGAAAAAATCTCTGTCTCTTTCTCTCTCTCTCGGAATTCCAGGAGAAGTCCATGTTTGGTGTTCAGCATCGGACACTGGATGTCCAATACGAGCCACGAATTTCACAGTTCAGGTTTGCTCATCTCTAATGTTAACATCATTTGGACATTACTAATATTGTGTTTGTGTTAAACAGCTTGAAAGTGTTCAATATAGTCCTAGGTGCTACATGCATGTTTTAACAAAAATTGGATGTTTTGCAGTACTTGTGATTTGTGGCAAATCAAATTTCGGGGAAAAATTGTATGAAACTGGCAATTTCGAATTTCATATGTGCTCAATTGATACCTACTCTCTCATAAAATTGTAGAGTTCCATTAGAAGTCGGACATTCTTTCATTATGCTCCCCAAATGTATGCTCCGACATCCTCGCCTGCCTGGAATGTTCTCTGTCCTTGTTTTACCGACCTTAATTTCGAGGCTTTTATCTGTATTGTCCATTAACTGTGGTAGACGTCTAAATAAAACCAATTATCCTTTACCCTTAGTTGTCTAAATCGCTGACGTAGCCCTACCATTACTGATAAATTACCCAGGCTAAATTATCAAGAAGCATTATCATCTGCTTATTATTTCACATAACAAAAAAAAAATCAGGATTTAGCAAGGAAAGATAAACTGATATGAACATCTTGTATTCAACTACGTCCTGGGTTACATTACAACGTATTTGAAGTCTACAAAAAAGTCTGGGACTTTTCCATTCATCTTCATCGCATCCCAAAGTCATCCAAGGATATAATCCGGTGGAAACGTGCCCAAATGCATTAAGCTTTTTCCATGACCACATATGATTTGCTCATCCTAAGACATGTAGAGGGACCAAAATATATCAGCCCTAAAGGACAATTGTCTTTTTGGCAGTCATGGACTTTTGTAAAGACATTACCGAAACAGCCCAGGAATTCTGGTGGGCTTTGACCTAGGGTTTACACTTCCAAAATAACTTGACTTTTCTAAAGTGGTAATTTCATTTTCATGATAATGCTAAACGCAAGCCACATGTCTTCTAATGGAAAGCAGGACTTCTGTAACAAATCCTGCCAAAATACAATAGAGTAACATACTTAATCTACTATCCTAGAGGCTCCTACTATAAAGAAATGCATGAGTTGATGGACAGATATTTTTTTTTTACTTTATCTTCTAAACTTTTATTACTTTCATAAAGCAAGCTCTGTAAAGTAATCCTGTCTGTTCCCCGGGGGTGGGCTAAGATAAGCAGGAGATCACGGGGCAGCGTTGTTTGCAAACATCACAGCTCTTATATAAACATTCATAGGAACTCATGATATGGCGTGTTTTTTCAAAAATAAGACGAGGTCTTATATTATTTATTGCTCCGAAAGATGGGTTAGGGGCAGGGCTTATTTTCAGGGGATGTCTGATATTTTTTTCCAGGAACAACAGTTCTCATTTATTCTTAAACAAAAAATCAACATCTATTCAAATATAATCATGTCATCACACACCGCACATACACATCTATTGTATACACACACACATACTGCACATACACATGTATTTACACACACTGCACATACGGCATATAACAGTCTGGCTCCTCTGAAGTTCCTCTAGACTCCGGCAGTAAAAGGACCTTTGGTGACATGATGGTCACATGCCTGTGATGTCACCAAAGGTCCACAAGAAGTCTTAACCTCAGAATAGAATAGAAATGCTGGGGCCTCCTAAGAGAATGGGGACCTTGAGAAATTATCGAGTTCCTCCCACCTTACTCCTAACGCCAGCCCTGCCTACTAAGGACCATGATGTCACCAAAAGTATTTTAGTCTTGAGGAACTAAAGCTAAAATACTTTTGGTGACATCATGGTGACATGACCAAAGGTCCTTAAGCAGTTTTAACCTCGAAATAGAAATACTGGCGGCCCCTAAGAGAGTGGGGACCCTGGGCAATTGACTAGTTTTCTCCTCCCCTTCAAACACCGGTCCTGACTGTAACTAGGCCTTATTTTTGTAGTAGGGCTTATATTTCAAGCATACTCCAAAAATCCTGCAAAATCATGCTAGTGCTTAATTTCGGGATAGGGCTTATTTTTGGGGAAACACGGTAGTATTTGGTAGTTCTGTGGCAGGACCATATTAACTGGATGAAGCATTTTTTATGGAAGATCCCTCTTTTGCTTTCACCAAACATTGGACAAAAATACAGCTTTATTGTACTTAAAAATCACATTCCATGGTGCTTAAATTGTGATACATGTGGCTTCCATGTGTGGCATACAGAAGTAGTGCTGTTGCTTCAAAAGCATCCAGCAACTATAAGAGTTAACGCAATCACTGGAGACAGGGAGTGGTTAGCCGAGCCCCTGGGGATTGTGGGGGAGTTGTTTACTGTTCTGGCTGTATCTCACAGAAGACAAGGGAACAGAATTCAGGTCAGGAGGGAAGCTAAACACAGGTCAGATAGACTCCCTGATCTAACAGTGTGGAGTATTATCAGGCAGAAAGATAAGGACTGGAAGGAATTGTGTCATAGGGATCATCTCCCTCATCAAACCCTCCTCCCACTCCATCTCCATGCAGGATAAAGAATGCTGTGTACTAGTGAGTCCTTGTGAAGGAAAAGCCTGCTGTTTATGCATAGAAGTGTGCTGCCAAGAGATCTAATCTGTGCTGAATTATGCTACTGAAGAGACTGACGTTACTGTGCCTGCTTTATGAGACTGTACTGTAATGAAGATTGTTGCTGTAATATCCCTGAATTGCACTGGCCGTGCTTCAGATAAAATTCCACTGTTAAACTGTTGAAAAAAACTCTTGTCAGATGTGTCTGGTCAGCAACTGAATCTATCGTGTGCCTGAGAGAAGCTGCAGCCTATGGTTGCCCTGAGTAACGGTTACCCCAGGATTCCAACGAATTCATGAAACCCATCTCGCCCTATCTGAACCTAGAGGCGTGCGTGTAAAACATGCTGTGTCGTAGCTTGAAATGAATAAACTAAATAGCATATAATGTCCAAGCATGGGTGAATTTGGCATAAAAAATGTACCAAAAATGAAAAAAAAAATTTTTTTTCATACATAACATAATGTTTAAAAGGGTTTTCATAAAAGAAATATTTATCGTAAATAAGATATTCCATCAGCATCATCTGTGTAGTGGGAGTTTGTAGTGGGAGTTTGAGCATAGAGAAAGAATTAAAGGGATTTTCCGCTTATTGTTTTCTGCCCTTTAATGGTCAGCACTGGGTTAAAATAATAAAACCCTGATGATAGAGGGACATTATTAGAGATAAGCAATACAATTCAGGCTGCAAAGGCCAGCGTCCATTCCCTTCCGCCATGGTAGCCAGTCTTTATTTCTGTGCCCGAGATCCTGGGCGAACTCTGATGGTTATTATGATTATGCCATGATGTTGCCGCACAACAGAGATGTTCCAAGATACCGGGTGCAGAAGTGAAAACCGGCTGTCATGTAAAAACGGATTGGATGCCAGTCCAGGGCAGCGCAAATTGAATTGATTATCTCTAAACACTATGGAGCCTTATTAATCAAATACGTCGTTTTTTTTTCCAAATTGTGGCATAAAACTTTTGAACATTTTTTCACAACTCATAGTTGCTTAAACATTTTTGGACTTTTGGCCAGTCCCGGCCAACTTTTTTGAGAAGCGAATGAAACTTAGTAAGAAGGGATGTGACGGTTGCGGCTGAAAACGTCTGTGTAATTTTCCAGGACGGTCACAATTTTTTGGAAACAGTCCAAGCAAATTTGCTGCATTCCGATCCAGAAGGGGTTGGGTTATACAAAATCCTTCACCTGGAATGGGAGTGAGTCGGAGAGGAACGAATGTTGGTAATTATGCAAAACCCATTTTGAAGGGCAGTTGCAAAGAGCGTCTCCCACTCGGGAGGAGGACTGTCTTGCATCACACACAAACGAATGATTTGAATGGGCGCTATGTAATGCCTAATTTTTCCTGTGGCGCCATAGGGAAATTGCACACTTACTCGCAGGCGTGCCCAGAAATCATAGCTGGTCGGATTGTCCAATGTATTATTAAGTGCGAGGATTTTAGAAGCCTGAGGTGAACCGAGGACAAAATAACAAAATAATAAGTCATTTTTATACTTAATTTTTAATACTTAAATGGAAAACAAATGTAATTTTTTTTTAATTTTCTCTATCACCATAGCAACCAATATCTTATGCGGCGCCGGCAACAGTTATTCCGACTAATTGCGTAACTTTTCCCGATGAGGATTTATTTAATTAGAGACCGCAATGAGCCAAGACTGATGAAAATAAGTATAAGTGAGTATAATTCTGTGGTTACTTACATGGATTTAGCAGCATTTATTCTATTACAATCATATATATATATATATATATATATATATATATATATATATTTCACTGAAAATTCCACAACTGATTTATTTAATATTTGTCAGAGTTAGCGGAATAATTCATGGATAAAATATTATCTCAAAGGGACAGCGCTTACCGTTTACAAGAGTGCCTGATGGTATGATTGTCTCAGTGATCACCTGTGATCGATGAGTAAACCTAGCTCTAAGAGTTTCATTTCCCTGCAGTGCCACCTCAGGAGAAAAGAAGTATTACATGGTGCCAATTAAAATCAATAGACTTTTGGTGTAATGTAGGATAGGTAGTGTCCTCCAGAGAGAGAAGCTTTCCCACTCAAGGTTACATGCAAATGCATGTTCCTAAGTGTTAAAAATTATATTAATTATCATTATCATTAATTATTTTTTATTTTTGACACGTTAGGTGACAAACAAGATGGCCTCCATGATCCCTTCCACAGTTGATACCCCATTTCTTTAAAGATTTTGAACAATACATTTCAGAGTTGAAATTTTATATAGCTATTGTGAGGCAGTAATGGGAGTCATACACGAGGGTCATTACGTGTCCCCCAGGATGTGTCTGGAAACATACTGAACCCTCTGAAGAGTGTTGTAATTACAGCCACAGTTGTGTTACAACACAAAATAAAAGTAAATGTGGACTGGGTCAAGTTATTTGACTAAGTCAGATTTAGGAAAACATGAAATGGGCTTTTATTTTTGGAGAGATCTGTAGGAAAGTAGTGGGATGGATCTCTCCCTCCAGCCCGGATCTTGCGAGTGGCCCATGAACCTGCAGAGAAGGGTTGGGTGTGTCAGTGATGAATTCATGTTCAGCAGAGCTGGAGGTTCTATGCGTGTGCCTGGCTGTGTGAGGCTGAACACAGACCAGTGCCAGAGACTTGGGCAAAGCCATTACTGTACCCGAGATTCCTACGGCGGTGCAGGCACTCATGGCACTGAACTGTACACAGACAATTCGGCTGCAAACCGGATGGAAAAGATTTGAGTTTATTTTGCAAAGTTGGCAAAATAAAGACTTTATTTTGAACTTATCTGGGTTGCTGCCTTGCTAACTCACTTGCGGAAACGCCGCTGCCTTACACTATTTGCCAAATATTAACATACAGGGGGATGGAAAATGAAGTTGACCACTCCAGTAATAACTGCAATGTCGATCATATTGGTTGTCAGCCAATTTTTCTTGATATACTGTAGATATGATGACTACTAGAAAACCGTGAAAGAATGTTGGTCAACTTAAATAGGTGGATGAATCAAGGCTCCTTAGCGTCCTTTGGATTATCATTTCAGGTCTTTTATTTTTACTTTTTGTACCCTCTCTAGACTGTAGCCTGGTACAATAAATTTAGAGGCTGAGGTGGACATTGAGCTGTGTAGCTGGCGCTGTATTTGGGGACCATGGAAGACATTGGGCAGTGTAGCTGGCACTATATTTGGGGACTAAGGTAGACATTGATAAGTGTAGCTCGCACTATATTCAGAGACTATGGTAGACATTGGAAAGTGTTGTTGGCACTATATTTGAGGACTAAGGCAGACATTGGTCAGTGTAGCTGTCACTGTATTTGGGGACTATGGTAGACATTGGGCCGTGTAGCTGTCACTGTATTTGGGGACTTTGATAGACTTGGTAGACATTGGCAATGTAGTTGGCACTATATTTAGGGACTATAGTAGACACTGACAGTGTAGCTGGCACAGTATTTGGGGACTATGGTGGACACTGGGCAATGTAGCTGGCGCTATATTTGTGGACTGCTGGCACTGTATTTGTGGCTGTATTTTTAAGGACTATAGAAGACATTGGTCAGTGTTCACATGGTGTCTTTGGCTGTCCTTAAAGGGAATCTAACAAAAAAAGTAGCACTCTGTAGCGTTAAGTATGCAAACATGAAATATATGAAATTTGAATAGAAATACTGCTCAGGACAATAGAAATAATCTAGAAATCTTAGTGCATAAATTGGCCAATTCATGTGTACCTGGTAGCCACGATAAGGTGTTTCTCGATACCAGGAACCTACCAATGTGTTTCCTCTCTTGGAGACTAACGTCTGCATGTGTATGGGAAATTAAGAACCTGCTGTAATTAAAACCACCTGTGGCTTAGAGGCAGAGTGCTCAGTCAGAAGGCCTATGCATGTTTGCATACTTAGAACTACAGAGTGCTACTTTATTTGTTGGTTATATATGGAGATTGAGGGTGACAAACCAGGCTTTTCCTGGAGGCGCTGGGCCTAGTGCCTAGGGCATATTCACCTGACCTCTGATGGCGAGGTGGAATTTGTCTGCCAGCAGAAACTTAGCACCACTCTGGGGCAGTCTCTGGATGCCACGCTCCACCAGGAGCCAGACGGAGCACGACAAGACGGATGGGAAGGGGAGCACTGACACTAAGGAAGGATAAGGGGGGCAAAGACTGCGCAACCCTGAGCTCCCTGACGTCCCTAGATGGGTTCTTTCACCCCGTTCTGCGATTGCGTTTCTATCCCTATCTTAAATCCTGGCATAGATGACACCAGTCCTGCTCTAAGATCTAAACACAAAGGGAAACAGACAAGGGCAGAAGAAACAGCAATCACTCAATGTGCACCCAGACTACAGAAAGGTATAAAGGGAACGGAAGGATTAGATAAACTAAAAGGGAGATAAATAAAAGGAAGACACCAAACAAACTTCCAAACAGTAATCTTTGGAGACGACTCCTAGATGACTTCTCTTTCCACAGCTCATACCTCCATACCGATACCAAGATATAGCAAGCTACCACTGGCAAGTACCCAAGCTAAGAGGTGAGTACTCATACCAGAGGGGAGTAGAGAAATCAGAACAGCTGAGATAACTCAGCTTTAAGAGACAAACAGAACTTCTTAACCCTTGCAACAAAAGAACTAGGGAAATCTGCATCGGTAACTGGAAAGCAAAGTGGATCCAACCAGTGCAGTCATACGTGTAGCCAAACACTGCGATCTTCTGACCCCTGAAATAGAGGAGATCACTCTCTGTCGCGGTATCTCCATGACAGTAATGTACTGGAAAAATTCCATGTGGTGTGGGATAGGAAAACAGCAAATCTGCCTTTGTTTTTTTTTGTTTTTTTTACAACGTTCAACTCGATGTTGAAATCAACTCATAACTTTCTGCTATTGGTCAGAATGGTTATACTGATATCAAATATATAAAAGTTTATTATTTTTACTACTTAAAAAAACTGCACCAGTATTCATCTACTAAGAACTATAACTGTTTTATAGTTCAGTTACTGTAAATGGGCTTGTGTTTTTTAATGTGTGACGGAGAGCTGTAGTTTTTATAGGTACCATTTTAGGATCCATAGAATGTTTTTAGCTATTTTTAATCCAATTTTTGTGGGAAGTGGCTTAACCAATAAACAGTAATTCTGCCTGAGACAACACAGCATTTACTCTTAATTATGCCAAACCTAATTTCCAGTAGGTCAAGAGACATAGACCATTGTTCATATGAGTCTCAACATGCTGAACAAATTGATTCTTGTTGTAGATTGAATTGATGTTTGTGAATTGCTGAGTGGCTGCTGTTTACCTTTTACATCAGCTCCTACAGTTTATTGTTGGAGGGATACAGATCTGCTCCATTGACTGTCACTGAACGAATGGAGACGTTCAGAGAAGCCAGGTTAGGACCAACCGATCACCTGGCCTCATGGAGACATTCGTAGAAGCCAGATTGGGACAATCCGGTCACCTGTCCCCATGAAGACGTTCACAGAAGCCAGGTTGGGACAATTTGGTCACCTGGCCATGTACCTCAGTGGAATGTTAGCTTTCTAAGCTTGCTGTTACCTCCTCTCTGTGGGTGCCTGCCAAAAGCGGGGTGCCACTGGTGGGGATGGTCAGCACTGGAAGATCTGAAGTCGCAGATGCTCTAATTCTGGTGAGCAAGTGGAAGGGTGAGACTCATTTACACCATATTGTGCATTTGCTCTGACTGTACTATGTTATTGTCTGTTTGGTGATTCAATAAAGTATTGCCACACTGTGTTACCCTCACCCTGTGTTGTCTGGGTAGTATTATGCCCACGGTGAAGGAGTGTGAGCGTTCAGTGGGATGAGCCCTGGTCCATGCAATCTTTCTAAAGACAGCCGGGGGCCAGCGGACGAGAGCACCCATTGACCCCCGGGACTCCACACTGCCATTTTGATTTTTTCCACTGGTTCAGAGTTCATCATATGGGATAAATATTTTTTTGGTTTGGACAATTATGCACATAGCAATTCCAAATATGCTTTGTCTTGTTTTTTTAAATTTCACTATTTGCATTACAGGAAAGGGGATCAGTTTTAACTTATATTGGTTGGGGTTTTTTAATATATTTTTGAAGTATTTTTTAATGTTGTTTATACTTTTTTTTAGTCCCTTTAGGGCACTTGAACCTGCGATTGAGGCTATATGACTGCCTTGCTGTAAGAAGCAGGCTCAGCTCCTGAACCTGCTCCATATAGTGATGGCACACTTCCACCCTACATGTATAGAGTGCATCAACTAAGGTTTAAAGGGGAAAAAAACCCATTCTTAAATTCTCTGATGAAATACTGAAAGGCTGCAGCTGATTGGCTGCAACAGTCTCGTGATGTGACTGCCGGGAATAACAGCACTAACAACACAGGAGCTGCTCCGGTCTAGAAAGAATTTTTTTTTTTCGGTATTTTATGTGGGGCACTTAAGCAATTAAGAAGGGATTGTCCAGTAGTGGACACTCCTTTTGGTGGTAATATAGGATTGGAAAAAATATGGCTGCTTTTTTTTTTCCAAGAAAAGCGCCATATTTGTCCATGGGTTATCTATTGCAGTTCACCTCCGTTGAAGTGACATGCGTAGATGACTTGCCGCACCATATATGACCTGTGGACAGGTGTGGCTTGGTTTTTACAAGAAAGAAGCCATGTTTTTCTAACCCTATACAACTCTTTTAACACCACTGGAGAAGTGAACATCCCCTACACGTCCCTGTTCTCCAGACATTCGGTCTGTACCGCGTAAATGTGCATCGCTGGCAAACATCTGCTTGTCCCTGTCCGGAGTTCGACTCCTGAAGCTTCATAGATGCCAAGAGGATTTTTAGGGAAGGTCTAGAGCAGAGTAATACAATTTAATTTACTACTGTGTGTATAATTTAACAAATACGCGTAATTTAAAGCTTCTGGCCAGAAACCATTAGACAGATTTCCTGGATTTGGCCCTGAAAGATTTTTTCCTTGATGCAAATTATCTCTCCACATGTCCTCATTGTAATTCATTCCTCATTTTGCAGCTCGTAGGAATTATTGTTATAAAATTGTGATTAATGCAGGTCTCAAGCACCGGAACAACAGATTAACCATTCATATAGTAAGAAATAACATTCAGATCTTAAAGGGGTTGTCTAGTAAAGACGGCGTGGTCTGTAGGCCATATTAGGACATGAGAATGTCATATTGGGTGGTCCTGTTCTTTGGACTTTACCTATTACTCAAATTGGAAAGGGATCTCCCCCTTTGGAGAACATATTTGACTTCAACCCTCGCACGTGTTGCTTTGGTCTCCAAATAAGGAAAAGGCCTACATCTTCCCTAGACTAGATCTCTTTCAAAGTTCTCTCACCTTGTCAACCAGTATCCAACATTGCCCTAACGAGGAGCAAGAACTCGAAAACAACTGTCTGTGGATGGATATTGTCTTTTTCTTATGTAGAAGTGTCTGGTTCTGCTAAAAATCCTAAGTCAAGTACAGTGCCGTACATGGAAATCACAGGTCCCCATGGAAAAAGTTGCACCCCCTTCCTCTTGCGATGCTGCCACAATGACCCCAACACAGTATAAAACCTTCCACAGCATGATGCCCCTAAAGTCCCCCCCCTACACAGTTTAATGGCCCCCAAAGTCTCCCTATACACAGATTGATGGCCCTACAGCTCCCTAAACACAGCATGATGACCCAACAGCCCCCACAGGCAGTATGAGAGCCCCCATACACAGTATTATGCCTTCTGCTGGCAATATGAGGGCTCCACAGCATCCAATACAGTATGAGGGCCCCAACACACAATATGATATCCCCCTACAGGTAATTTGAGTGCCCTCACAGCCCCCCACAAAGTTTGAGGGCCCCACACACACAATATGATGTCCCCAACAGCCCCAATAAGCAGTATGGGGGCCCCACACGCAAAATATGATGTTCCCCCTGGCCCCATCAGGCAATATGAGGGCCCGCACACTATAAAATGTCCCCCTACAGCCCCTACAGGCAGTAT
Organism: Phyllobates terribilis; assembly: GCF_046119375.1. Classification (NCBI taxonomy): domain Eukaryota; kingdom Metazoa; phylum Chordata; class Amphibia; order Anura; family Dendrobatidae; genus Phyllobates; species Phyllobates terribilis. The sequence goes on along the minus strand of NW_027362763.1, from coordinate 62,242,448 downwards.
GAGGACTCCAACACACATCCACCACCATAGGCAGTATGAAGGCTCCCACAGCCCACCACACAGTATGAAGGACTCCAACATGAAATATGATGGCTCATACAGCCCCTACAGGTAGTATGAAGACCCCCACATCGCACCACAAAGTTTGAGGGCCCCCACACACAATATGATTGCCAGCAAAGGCAGTATGAGGGGCCCCCTCATTCTCCCACTCAGTATGAGGGCCCCCACAGCCACCAACACAGTATGAGGGTCCCACCCCACACACATAAATGGACTGGAGAGAGATTTCTGCTGTACGGAACACCACAGCTCGTCGTGAATTACATGAACTGTGCTGTTATACTCCTGTCACGCCCCAGCTCTGCCCATTTTGGTGGAGAAACTGGTGTGGAAGCACCAAAAGTCGAAAAATGTTGGCATAACTCCCAGTTTGCACAAAAAGTTTGCGACTTTTCAAATCTTTTACTCCAGAATTCTGTTGTGAAAGCTTTGATGAATCAGGCACATTGTTTGCATATAAACTAAGGGTATGTACCCAGAAAGGATTTTTGTGGAGGTCAAATACAAGTTTTCTAGTGGAAACCACTTCAGGAAAAGCTCCTTCTTTTAGGTAGTTTTTGGAGGAGTTTTTCGTCTCTTGAAGCAGTTTTGAAGAGTTTTTCAAACATTTTGCAGAGTTTCAAGTGTCTTTTGCAGACTTGACATCTTGATTGGACAATGCCTAGTTTGGAGTGCTTTCTACCAGGAGCTGCTTTAAAAACGTGACAGTCATTTTTCTAAACCAGAAGCGGAAGGAAAACGCTCAAAAGACTGAACCTATGAACAGAAAAGTGTTTTTTACTATAGGAATTAATAGGAAAAGGCTTTCAAACTTTTTTTTGGGGGGGATTTTTTGGGCATCTTTTGGGACGGACTCCAAAAGACTGATGAAAAAAACTCATCATTGACTTGTAAGGTAGCAACCTCCAATAGGTGGCACTAGAGAGCCAGCTATCTTCTTCTTGGAGGAGTGCTCATTTGCATACTTTTTTTCCCAGGAGGCATAGCCTCACCAATAACTTAACCAGTCCTTGTAAGAAGAAACAGCCTCTAAAGTATGTTTTTCCCACTTTACTGGACACTTTTTGGGACTTTAAAGGTTGAAAGTGAGTAAAAAATTTCCCTTTACAGGTGATCTTTCATCATTTTAGGGGAAATTCCATAATAGCAATTACATCTGTATACAATCATGTATTATTACGTTCCTGGGTAGCATCATGTGATTTATACCATATGTGTCGGGGATTATATTTTACGTGGTCACTGTGGGCGAAAGTCATCTTTCTGCGGCCCGTGCAGACTCACCACAACTTAAGAAAACTCGCAAAAAAACTGTTTGTCCTCAATGTTCTGACAAATTCTCCAACTGTTCAGCGGTTCCTCATTGATACGATTGAGAAAGGGGCTTGGAAAAGTCAAATAATTGGTTTAACCTGATCCCCTGTGGCTACGCCGTTCCCTGTGAAAAGACTCTTGTAATCTTATTGTAAACATAATTATCCTAAGTAAGGTTTTCATTAATCTTAACCTAAACCACAGGCTGACATGCATCGGCCTTGTTGTGTTCCTCCCGCACCTGTAGGATCCGGCACTTGCCATAAACTTCTCATTTGTCCTGCTGGAGAACGCACAAACGCCGCCGCGCACCCCATGAATATTTATGCAAAACGTTCCCCATAGGCATCAGATCTGTATCCGTCTGGCTGGTGGGGATATAGGGAAAGGGCTGAGGTCAAGGGTAAGGCGAGGTGAGCAAGATTCCAAATCTGCCATTAACCACTTGTTAGTCACGGACCGGGTCTAAATGAATGTCAAATGTAGCGGAATATTAATGCGGAATAGTACAAATCCAAATGTTTTAAAGGAAACCAGAAAATGGCCAATTGTTTAAATCCGGTTTTTATGCTACCTTTTTTTTTTTTTTTTTCATTAAATATTTGATGCATTCTTTTTTTTATTTTTCCTATCATTATATTAAAAAAAAAAAAAAAAAATCTAGTGATTTTCACTCTGGTCAAATATTAGACTGGTAGAAAAAAATAAAGGTTTTTCATCAGCTGTCCGAAGGAGGGATATCCAGGTGATTCTGGGTGAGGAGCACAAAAGAACATCAGGACCGCTCCTGGGCAATGAAGACAAGCAGGCAGAGAAGCGATAATCCAACATCCGCAGAAGAAGTGGAGAAAACGTCATGTGTGTGGGAAAAATGAAACCAAAAATGTAGTGACATTATAAAAACATAGGAAATGTCGAGGAGACACCGGTCCTACGCGTTTCAAATCCTCACCATGTTCTATATATAATAGACCAATAACAGATCCGGTGTTATCTACTGTATATAGAGGTGTTATCAGTCATTGTACAGGAGGAGGAGGAGGTGAGCTCTTGACATCATCTATTGTGAATGGTGGATCCTGTGTTATCTACTGTATATAGAGGTGTTATCAGTCATTGTACAGGAGGAGGAGGAGGTGAGCTGTGACATCACCTATTGTGAATGGTGGATCCTGTGTTATCTACTGTATATAGAGGTGTTATCACTCATTGTACAGGAGGAGGAGGTGAGCTGTGATATCATCTATTGTGAATGGTGGATCCTGTGTTATCTACTGTATATAGAAGTGTTATCAGTCATTGTACAGGAGGAGGAGGTGAGCTGTGACATCACCTATTGTGAATGGTGGATCCTGTGTTATCTACTGTATATAGGGGTGTTATCAGTCATTATACAGGAGGAGGAGGTGAGCTGTGACATCACCTATTGTGAATGGTGGATCCTGTGTTATCTACTGTTTATAGAGGTGTTATCAGTCATTGTACAGGAGGGGGAGGGGGTGACCTGTGACATCACCTATTGTGAATGGTGGATCCTGTGTTATCTACTGTATATAGAGGTGTTATCAGTCATTGTACAGGAAGAGGAGGTGAGCTGTGACATCACCTATTGTGAATGGTGTATCCTGTGTTATCTCCTGTATATAGAGGTGTTATCAGTCATTGTACAGGAGGAGGAGGAGGTGAGCTGTGACATCACCTATTGTGAATGGTGGATCCTGTGTTATCTACTGTATATAGAGGTGTTATCAGTCATTGTACAGGAGGAGGAGGAGGTGAGCTGTGACATCACCTATTGTGAATGGTGGATCCTGTGTTATCTACTGTATATAGAGGTGTTATCAGTCATTGTACAGGAGGAGGAGGAGGTGAGCTGTGACATCACCTATTGTGAATGGTGGATCCTGTGTTATCTACTGTATATAGAGGTGTTATCAGTCATTGTACAGGAGGAGGAGGAGGTGAGCTGTGACATTACCTATTGTGAATGGTGGATCCTGTGTTATCTACTGTATATAGAGGTGTTATCAGTCATTATACAGGAGGAGGAGATGAGCTGTGACATCACCTATTGTGAATGGTGGATCCTGTGTTATCTACTGTATATAGAGGTGTTATCAGTCATTGTACAGGAGGGGGTGAGCTGTGACATCACCTATTGTGAATGGTGGATCCTGTGTTATCTACTGTATATAGAGGTGTTATCACTCATTGTACAGGAGGAGGAGGTGAACTGTGATATCATCTATTGTGAATGGTGGATCCTGTGTTATCTACTGTATATAGAAGTGTTATCAGTCATTATACAGGAGGAGGAGGTGAGCTGTGACATCACCTATTGTGAATGGTGGATCCTGTGTTATCTACTGTTTATAGAGGTGTTATCAGTCATTGTACAGGAGGGGGAGGGGGTGACCTGTGACATCACCTATTGTGAATGGTGGATCCTGTGTTATCTACTGTATATAGAGGTGTTATCAGTCATTGTACAGGAGGAGGAGGTGAGCTGTGACATCACCTATTGTGAATGGTGGATCCTGTGTTATCTACTGTATATAGAGGTGTTATCAGTCATTGTACAGGAGGAGGAGGTGAGCTGTGATATTATCTATTGTGAATGGTGGATCCTGTGTTATCAACTGTATATAGAGGTGTTATCAATCATTGTACAGGAAGAGGAGGTGAGCTGTGACATCAATATTGTGAATGGTGTATCCTGTGTTATCTCCTGTATATAGAGGTGTTATCAGTCATTGTACAGGAGGAGGAGGAGGTGAGCTGTGACATCACCTATTGTGAATGGTGGATCCTGTGTTATCTACTGTATATAGAGGTGTTATCAGTCATTGTACAGGAGGAGGAGGAGGTGAGCTGTGACATCAACTATTGTGAATGGTGGATCCTGTGTTATCTACTGTATATAGAGGTGTTATCAGTCATTGTACAGGAGGAGGAGGAGGTGAGCTGTGACATTACCTATTGTGAATGGTGGATCCTGTGTTATCTACTGTATATAGAGGTGTTATCAGTCATTATACAGGAGGAGGAGGTGAGCTGTGACATCACCTATTGTGAATGGTGGATCCTGTGTTATCTACTGTATATAGAGGTGTTATCAGTCATTGTACAGGAGGGGGAGGGGGTGAGCTGTGACATCACCTATTGTGAATGGTGGATCCTGTGTTATCTACTGTATTTAGAGGTGTTGTCAGTCATTGTACAGGAGGAGGAGGTGAGCTGTGACAGCACCTATTGTGAATGGTGGATCCTGTGTTATCTACTGTATATAGAGGTGTTATCAGTCATTGTACAGGAGGAGGAGGTGAGCTGTGATATTATCTATTGTGAATGGTGGATCCTGTGTTATCTACTGTATATAGAGGTGTTATCAGTCATTATACAGGAGGAGGAGGTGAGCTGTGACATCACCTATTGTGAATGGTGGATCCTGTGTTATCTACTGTATATAGAGGTGTTATCAGTCATTGTACAGGAGGGGGAGGGGGTGAGCTGTGACATCACCTATTGTGAATAGTGGATCCTGTGTTATCTACTGTATATAGAGGTGTTATCAGTCATTGTACAGGAGGAGGAGGTGAGCTGTGACATCACCTATCGTGAATAGTGGATCCCGTGTTCTCTACTGTATATAGAGGTGTTATCAGTCATTGTACAGGAGGAGGAGGAGGTGAGCTGTGACATCACCTATTGTGAATGGTGGATCCTGTGTTATCTACTGTATATAGAGGTGTTATCAGTCATTGTACAGGAGGGGGAGGTGAGCTGTGATATTATCTATTGTGAATGGTGGATCCTGTGTTATCAACTGTATCTAGAGGTGTTATCAGTCATTGTACAGGAAGAGGAGGTGAGCTGTGACATCACCTATTGTGAATGGTGTATCCTGTGTTATCTACTGTATATAGAGGTGTTATCAGTCATTGTACAGGAGGAGGAGGAGGAGAGCTGTGACATCACCTATTGTGAATGGTGGATCCTGTGTTATCTACTGTATATAGAGGTGTTATCAGTCATTGTACAGGAGGAGGAGGAGGTGAGCTGTGACATTACCTATTGTGAATGGTGGATCCTGTGTTATCTACTGTATATAGAGGTGTTATCAGTCATTATACAGGAGGAGGAGGTGAGCTGTGACATCACCTATTGTGAATGGTGGATCCTGTGTTATCTACTGTATATAGAGGTGTTATCAGTCATTGTACAGGAGGGGGTGAGCTGTGACATCACCTATTGTGAATGGTGGATCCTGTGTTATCTACTGTATATAGAGGTGTTATCAGTCATTGTACAGGAGGAGGAGGTGAGCTGTGACATGACCTATTGTGAATGGTGGATCCTGTGTTATCTACTGTATATAGAGGTGTTATCAGTCATTGTACAGGAGGAGGAGGTGAGCTGTGATATTATCTATTGTGAATGGTGGATCCTGTGTTATCAACTGTATCTAGAGGTGCTATCAATCATTGTACAGGAAGAGGAGGTGAGCTGTGACATCACCTATTGTGAATGGTGTATCCTGTGTTATCTCCTGTATATAGAGGTGTTATCAGTCATTGTACAGGAGGAGGAGGAGGTGAGCTGTGACATCACCTATTGTGAATGGTGGATCCTGTGTTATCTACTGTATATAGAGGTGTTATCAGTCATTGTACAGGAGGAGGAGGTGAGCTGTGATATCATCTATTGTGAATGGTGGATACTGTGTTATCTACTGTATATAGAAGTGTTATCAGTCATTGTACAGGAGGAGGAGGTGAGCTGTGACATCACCTATTGTGAATGGCTGATCCTGTGTTATCTACTGTATATAGAGGTGTTATCAGTCATTATACAGGAGGAGGAGGTGAGCTGTGACATCACCTATTGTGAATAGTGGATCCCGTGTTCTCTACTGTATATAGAGGTGTTATCAGTCATTGTACAGGAGGAGGAGGTGAACTGTGACATCACCTATCGTGAATAGTGGATCCCGTATTCTCTACTGTATATAGAGGTGTTATCAGTCATTGTACAGGAGGAGGAGGTGAGCTGTGACATCACCTATTGTGAATGGTGGATCCCGTGTTATCTACTGTATATAGAGGTGTTATCAGTCATTGTACAGGAGGGGGAGGGGGTGAGCTGTGACATCACCTATTGTGAATGGTGGATCCTGTGTTATCTACTGTATATAGAGGTGTTATCAGTCATTGTACAGGAGGAGGAGGTGAGCTGTGACATCACCTATTGTGAATGGTGGATCCTGTGTTATCTACTGTATATAGAGGTGTTATCAGTCATTGTACAGGAGGAGGAGGTGAGCTGTGATATTATCTATTGTGAATGGTGGATCCTGTGTTATCAACTGTATCTAGGAGGTGCTATCAATCATTGTACAGGAAGAGGAGGTGAGCTGTGATATCACCTATTGTGAATGGTGGATCCTGTGTTATCTCCTGTATATAGAGGTGTTATCAGTCATTGTACAGGAGGAGGAGGAGGTGAGCTGTGACATCACCTATTGTGAATGGTGGATCCTGTGTTATCTACTGTATATAGAGGTGTTATCAGTCATTATACAGGAGGAGGAGGTGAGCTGTGACATCACCTATTGTGAATGGTGGATCCTCTGTTATCTACTGTATATAGAGGTGTTATCAGTCATTGTACAGGAGGAGGAGGTGAGCTGTGATATTATCTATTGTGAATGGTGGATCCTGTGTTATCAACTGTATATAGAGGTGTTATCAGTCATTGTACAAATATGTCAAGGGCTGTCACATTGTAGAAGGATAATCTTTATTCTCATTTGCACAAGGAAAGACTAGAAGCAATGGGATGAAACTAAATGGGAGGAGACCCAGATTAGATATTAGAAAAAACTTTTTGACAGTTAGGGTGATTAATGAGTGGAACAGGCTGCCACGAGAGGTGGTGAGTTCCCCTTCAATGGACGTCTTCAAACAGAGGCTGGACAGACATCTGTCTGAGATGATCTAGTGAATCCTGCTTTGAGCAGGGGGTTGGACCAGATGACCCAGGAGGTCCCTTCCAACTCTACCATTCTATGATTCTATGATTCTTAAGAGGAGGTGAGCTGTGACATCACCTATTGTGAATGGTGTATCCTGTGTTATCTACTGTATATAGAGGTGTTATCAGTCATTGTACAGGAGGAGGAGGAGGTGAGCTGTGACATTACCTATTGTGAATGGTGGATCCTGTGTTATCTACTGTATATAGAGGTGTTATCAGTCATTATACAGGAGGAGGAGGTGAGCTGTGACATCACCTATTGTGAATGGTGGATCCTGTGTTATCTACTGTATATAGAGGTGTTATCAGTCATTGTACAGGAGGGGGAGGGGGTGAGCTGTGACATCACCTATTGTGAATGGTGGATCCTGTGTTATCTACTGTATATAGAGGTGTTATCAGTCATTGTACAGGAGGAGGAGGTGAGCTGTGACATCACCTATTGTGAATGGTGGATCCTGTGTTATCTATTGTATATAGAGGTGTTATCAGTCATTGCACAGGAGGAGGCGGTGAGCTGTGATATTATCTATTGTGGATGGTGGATCCTGTGTTATCAACTGTATCTAGGAGGTGCTATCAATCATTGTACAGGAAGAGGAGGTGAGCTGTGACATCACCTATTGTGAATGGTGGATCCTGTGTTATCTCCTGTATATAGAGGTGTTATCAGTCATTGTACAGGAGGAGGTGAGCTGTGACATCACCTATTGTGAATGGTGGATCCTGTGTTATCTACTGTATATAGAGGTGTTATCAGTCATTGTACAGGAGGAGGAGGTGAGCTGTGATATCATCTATTGTGAATGGTGGATACTGTGTTATCTACTGTATATAGAAGTGTTATCAGTCATTGTACAGGAGGAGGAGGTGAGCTGTGACATCACCTATTGTGAATGGCGGATCCTGTGTTATCTACTGTATATAGAGGTGTTATCAGTCATTATACAGGAGGAGGAGGTGAGCTTTGACATCACCTATTGTGAATGGTGGATCCTGTGTTATCTACTGTATATAGAGGTGTTATCAGTCATTGTACAGGAGGAGGAGGAGGTGAGCTGTGACATCACCTATTGTGAATGGTGGCTCCTGTGTTATCTACTGTATATAGAGGTGTTATCAGTCATTATACAGGAGGAGGAGGTGAGCTGTGACATCACCTATTGTGAATGGTGGATCCTGTGTTATCTACTGTATATAGAGGTGTTATCAGTCATTGTACAGGAGGGGGAAGGGGTGAGCTGTGACATCACCTATTGTCAATGGTGGATCCTGTGTTATCTACTGTATATAGAGGTGTTATCAGTCATTGTACAGGAGGAGGAGGTGAGCTGTGACATCACCTATTGTGAATGGTGGATCCTGTGTTATCAACTGTATCTAGAGGTGTTATCAGTCATTGTACAGGAGGGGGAAGGGGTGAGCTGTGACATCACCTATTGTCAATGGTGGATCCTGTGTTATCTACTGTATATAGAGGTGTTATCAGTCATTGTACAGGAGGAGGAGGTGAGCTGTGACATCACCTATTGTGAATGGTGGATCCTGTGTTATCTACTGTATATAGAGGTGTTATCAGTCATTGTACAGGAGGGGGAAGGGGTGAGCTGTGACATCACCTATTGTCAATGGTGGATCCTGTGTTATCTACTGTATATAGAGGTGTTATCAGTCATTGTACAGGAGGAGGAGGTGAGCTGTGACATCACCTATTGTGAATGGTGGATCCTGTGTTATCAACTGTATCTAGAGGTGTTATCACTCATTGTACAGGAGGAGGAGGTGAGCTGTGATATCATCTATTGTGAATGGTGGATACTGTGTTATCTACTGTATATAGAAGTGTTATCAGTCATTGTACAGGAGGAGGAGGTGAGCTGTGACATCACCTATTGTGAATGGTGGATCCTGTGTTATCTACTGTATATAGAGGTGTTATCAGTCATTGTACAGGAGGGGGAGGGGGTGAGCTGTGACATCACCTATTGTGAATGGTGGATCCTGTGTTATCTACTGTATATAGAGGTGTTATCTGTCATTATACAGGAGGAGGAGGTGAGCTGTGACATCACCTATTGTGAATGGTGGATCCTGTGTTATCTACTGTATATAGAGATGTTATCAGTCATTGTACAGGAGGGGGAGGGGGTGAGCTGTGACATCACCTATTGTGAATGGTGGATCCTGTGTTATCTACTGTATATAGAGGTGTTATCAGTCATTGTACAGGAGGAGGAGGTGAGCTGTGACATCACCTATTGTGAATGGTGGATCCTGTGTTATCTACTGTATATAGAGGTGTTATCAGTCATTGTACAAGAGGAGGAGGTGAGCTGTGATATTATCTATTGTGAATGGTGGATCCTGTGTTATCAACTGTATCTAGTGGTGTTATCACTCATTGTACAGGAGGAGGAGGTGAGCTGTGATATCATCTATTGTAAATGGTGGATACTGTGTTATCTACTGTATATAGAAGTGTTATCAGTCATTGTACAGGAGGAGGAGGTGAGCTGTGACATCACCTATTGTGAATGGCGGATCCTGTTATCTACTGTATATAGAGGTGTTATCAGTCATTATACAGGAGGAGGAGGTGAGCTGTGACATCACCTATTGTGAATGGTGGATCCTGTGTTATCTACTGTATATAGAGGTGTTATCAGTCATTGTACAGGAGGGGGAGGGGGTGAGCTGTGACATCACCTATTGTGAATGGTGGATCCTGTGTTATCTACTGTATATAGAGGTGTTATCAGTCATTGTACAGGAGGAGGAGGTGAGCTGTGACATCACCTATCGTGAATAGTGGATCCCGTGTTCTCTACTGTATATAGAGGTGTTATCAGTCATTGTACAGGAGGAGGAGGAGGTGAGCTGTGACATCACCTATTGTGAATGGTGGATCCTGTGTTATCTACTGTATATAGAGGTGTTATCAGTCATTGTACAGGAGGGGGAAGGGGTGAGCTGTGACATCACCTATTGTCAATGGTGGATCCTGTGTTATCTACTGTATATAGAGGTGTTATCAGTCATTGTACAGGAGGAGGAGGTGAGCTGTGACATCACCTATTGTGAATGGTGGATCCTGTGTTATCTACTGTATATAGAGGTGTTATCAGTCATTGTACAGGAGGAGGAGGTGAGCTGTGATATTATCTATTGTGAATGGTGGATCCTGTGTTATCAACTGTATCTAGAGGTGTTATCACTCATTGTACAGGAGGAGGAGGTGAGCTGTGATATCATCTATTGTGAATGGTGGATACTGTGTTATCTACTGTATATAGAAGTGTTATCAGTCATTGTACAGGAGGAGGAGGTGAGCTGTGACATCACCTATTGTGAATGGTGGATCCTGTGTTATCTACTGTATATAGAGGTGTTATCAGTCATTGTACAGGAGGGGGAGGGGGTGAGCTGTGACATCACCTATTGTGAATGGTGGATCCTGTGTTATCTACTGTATATAGAGGTGTTATCTGTCATTATACAGGAGGAGGAGGTGAGCTGTGACATCACCTATTGTGAATGGTGGATCCTGTGTTATCTACTGTATATAGAGATGTTATCAGTCATTGTACAGGAGGGGGAGGGGGTGAGCTGTGACATCACCTATTGTGAATGGTGGATCCTGTGTTATCTACTGTATATAGAGGTGTTATCAGTCATTGTACAGGAGGAGGAGGTGAGCTGTGACATCACCTATTGTGAATGGTGGATCCTGTGTTATCTACTGTATATAGATGTGTTATCAGTCATTGTACAAGAGGAGGAGGTGAGCTGTGATATTATCTATTGTGAATGGTGGATCCTGTGTTATCAACTGTATCTAGAGGTGTTATCACTCATTGTACAGGAGGAGGAGGTGAGCTGTGATATCATCTATTGTGAATGGTGGATACTGTGTTATCTACTGTATATAGAAGTGTTATCAGTCATTGTACAGGAGGAGGAGGTGAGCTGTGACATCACCTATTGTGAATGGCGGATCCTGTTATCTACTGTATATAGAGGTGTTATCAGTCATTATACAGGAGGAGGAGGTGAGCTGTGACATCACCTATTGTGAATGGTGGATCCTGTGTTATCTACTGTATATAGAGGTGTTATCAGTCATTGTACAGGAGGGGGAGGGGGTGAGCTGTGACATCACCTATTGTGAATGGTGGATCCTGTGTTATCTACTGTATATAGAGGTGTTATCAGTCATTGTACAGGAGGAGGAGGTGAGCTGTGACATCACCTATCGTGAATAGTGGATCCCGTGTTCTCTACTGTATATAGAGGTGTTATCAGTCATTGTACAGGAGGAGGAGGAGGTGAGCTGTGACATCACCTATTGTGAATGGTGGATCCTGTGTTATCTACTGTATATAGAGGTGTTATCAGTCATTGTACAGGAGGGGGAGGGGGTGAGCTGTGACATCACCTATTGTGAATAGTGGATCCCGTGTTCTCTACTGTATATAGAGGTGTTATCAGTCATTGTACAGGAGGAGGAGGTGAGCTGTGACATCACCTATTGTGAATGGTGGATCCTGTGTTATCTACTGTATATAGAGGTGTTATCAGTCATTGTACAGGAGGAGGAGGTGAGCTGTGACATCACCTATTGTGAATGGTGGATCCTGTGTTATCTATTGTATATAGAGGTGTTATCAGTCATTGCACAGGAGGAGGCGGTGAGCTGTGATATTATCTATTGTGGATGGTGGATCCTGTGTTATCAACTGTATCTAGGAGGTGCTATCAATCATTGTACAGGAAGAGGAGGTGAGCTGTGACATCACCTATTGTGAATGGTGGATCCTGTGTTATCTCCTGTATATAGAGGTGTTATCAGTCATTGTACAGGAGGAGGTGAGCTGTGACATCACCTATTGTGAATGGTGGATCCTGTGTTATCTACTGTATATAGAGGTGTTATCAGTCATTGTACAGGAGGAGGAGGTGAGCTGTGATATCATCTATTGTGAATGGTGGATACTGTGTTATCTACTGTATATAGAAGTGTTATCAGTCATTGTACAGGAGGAGGAGGTGAGCTGTGACATCACCTATTGTGAATGGCGGATCCTGTGTTATCTACTGTATATAGAGGTGTTATCAGTCATTATACAGGAGGAGGAGGTGAGCTTTGACATCACCTATTGTGAATGGTGGATCCTGTGTTATCTACTGTATATAGAGGTGTTATCAGTCATTGTACAGGAGGAGGAGGAGGTGAGCTGTGACATCACCTATTGTGAATGGTGGCTCCTGTGTTATCTACTGTATATAGAGGTGTTATCAGTCATTATACAGGAGGAGGAGGTGAGCTGTGACATCACCTATTGTGAATGGTGGATCCTGTGTTATCTACTGTATATAGAGGTGTTATCAGTCATTGTACAGGAGGGGGAAGGGGTGAGCTGTGACATCACCTATTGTCAATGGTGGATCCTGTGTTATCTACTGTATATAGAGGTGTTATCAGTCATTGTACAGGAGGAGGAGGTGAGCTGTGACATCACCTATTGTGAATGGTGGATCCTGTGTTATCTACTGTATATAGAGGTGTTATCAGTCATTGTACAGGAGGAGGAGGTGAGCTGTGATATTATCTATTGTGAATGGTGGATCCTGTGTTATCAACTGTATCTAGAGGTGTTATCACTCATTGTACAGGAGGAGGAGGTGAGCTGTGATATCATCTATTGTGAATGGTGGATACTGTGTTATCTACTGTATATAGAAGTGTTATCAGTCATTGTACAGGAGGAGGAGGTGAGCTGTGACATCACCTATTGTGAATGGTGGATCCTGTGTTATCTACTGTATATAGAGGTGTTATCAGTCATTGTACAGGAGGGGGAGGGGGTGAGCTGTGACATCACCTATTGTGAATGGTGGATCCTGTGTTATCTACTGTATATAGAGGTGTTATCTGTCATTATACAGGAGGAGGAGGTGAGCTGTGACATCACCTATTGTGAATGGTGGATCCTGTGTTATCTACTGTATATAGAGGTGTTATCAGTCATTGTACAGGAGAGGGAGGGGGTGAGCTGTGACATCACCTATTGTGAATGGTGGATCCTGTGTTATCTACTGTATATAGAGGTGTTATCAGTCATTGTACAGGAGGAGGAGGTGAGCTGTGACATCACCTATTGTGAATGGTGGATCCTGTGTTATCTACTGTATATAGAGGTGTTATCAGTCATTGTACAAGAGGAGGAGGTGAGCTGTGATATTATCTATTGTGAATGGTGGATCCTGTGTTATCAACTGTATCTAGAGGTGTTATCACTCATTGTACAGGAGGAGGAGGTGAGCTGTGATATCATCTATTGTGAATGGTGGATACTGTGTTATCTACTGTATATAGAAGTGTTATCAGTCATTGTACAGGAGGAGGAGGTGAGCTGTGACATCACCTATTGTGAATGGCGGATCCTGTTATCTACTGTATATAGAGGTGTTATCAGTCATTATACAGGAGGAGGAGGTGAGCTGTGACATCACCTATTGTGAATGGTGGATCCTGTGTTATCTACTGTATATAGAGGTGTTATCAGTCATTGTACAGGAGGGGGAGGGGGTGAGCTGTGACATCACCTATTGTGAATGGTGGATCCTGTGTTATCTACTGTATATAGAGGTGTTATCAGTCATTGTACAGGAGGAGGAGGTGAGCTGTGACATCACCTATCGTGAATATTGGATCCCGTGTTCTCTACTGTATATAGAGGTGTTATCAGTCATTGTACAGGAGGAGGAGGAGGTGAGCTGTGACATCACCTATTGTGAATGGTGGATCCTGTGTTATCTACTGTATATAGAGGTGTTATCAGTCATTGTACAGGAGGGGGAGGGGGTGAGCTGTGACATCACCTATTGTGAATAGTGGATCCCGTGTTCTCTACTGTATATAGAGGTGTTATCAGTCATTGTACAGGAGGAGGAGGTGAGCTGTGACATCACCTATTGTGAATGGTGGATCCTGTGTTATCTACTGTATATAGAGGTGTTATCAGTCATTGTACAGGAGCAGGAGGTGAGCTGTGATATTATCTATTGTGAATGGTGGATCCTGTGTTATCAACTGTATCTAGAGGTGCTATCAATCATTGTACAGGAAGAGGAGGTGAGCTGTGACATCACCTATTGTGAATGGTGTATCCTGTGTTATCTCCTGTATATAGAGGTGTTATCAGTCATTGTACAGGAGGAGGAGGAGGTGAGCTGTGACATCACCTATTGTGAATGGTGGATCCTGTGTTATCTACTGTATATAGAGGTGTTATCAGTCATTATACAGGAGGAGGAGGTGAGCTGTGACATCACCTATTGTGAATGGTGGATCCTGTTTTCTACTGTATATAGAGGTGTTATCAGTCATTGTACAGGAGGGGGAGGGGGTGAGCTGTGACATCACCTATTGTGAATGGTGGATCCTGTGTTATCTACTGTATATAGAGGTGTTATCAGTCATTGTACAGGAGGAGGAGGTGAGCTGTGACATCACCTATTGTGAATGGTGGATCCTGTGTTATCAACTGTATCTAGAGGTGTTATCACTCATTGTACAGGAGGAGGAGGTGAGCTGTGATATCATCTATTGTGAATGGTGGATACTGTGTTATCTACTGTATATAGAAGTGTTATCAGTCATTGTACAGGAGGAGGAGGTGAGCTGTTACATCACCTATTGTGAATGGCGGATCCTGTGTTATCTACTGTATATAGAGGTGTTATCAGTCATTATACAGGAGGAGGAGGTGAGCTGTGACATCCCCTATTGTGAATGGTGGATCCTGTGTTATCTACTGTATATAGAGGTGTTATCAGTCATTGTACAGGAGGAGGAGGAGGTGAGCTGTGACATCACCTATTGTGAATAGTGGATCCCGCGTTCTCTACTGTATATAGAGGTGTTATCAGCCATTGTACAGGAGGAGAAGGTGAGCTGTGACATCACCTATCGTGAATAGTGGATCCCGTGTTCTCTACTGTATATAGAGGTGTTATCAGTCATTGTACAGGAGGAGGAGGAGGTGAGCTGTGACATCACCTATTGTGAATGGTGGATCCTGTGTTATCTACTGTATATAGAGGTGTTATCAGTCATTGTACAGGAGGGGGAGGTGAGCTGTGATATTATCTATTGTGAATGGTGGATCCTGTGTTATCAACTGTATCTAGAGGTGCTATCAATCATTGTACAGGAAGAGGAGGTGAGCTGTGACATCACCTATTGTGAATGGTGGATCCTGTGTTATCTCCTGTATCTAGAGGTGTTATCAGTCATTGTACAGGAGGAGGAGGTGAGCTGTGATATTATCTATTGTGAATGGTGGATCCTGTGTTATCAACTGTATATAGAGGTGTTATCAGTCATTGTACAGGAAGAGGAGGTGAGCTGTGACATCACCTATTGTGAATGGTGTATCCTGTGTTCTCTACTGTATATAGAGGTGTTATCAGTCATTGTACAGGAGGAGGAGGAGGTGAGATGTGACATCACCTATTGTGAATGGTGGATCCTGTGTTATCTACTGTATATAGAGGTGTTATCAGTCATTGTACAGGAGGAGGAGGAGGTGAGCTGTGACATTACCTATTGTGAATGGTGGATCCTGTGTTATCTACTGTATATAGAGGTGCTATCAGTCATTGTACAGGAGGAGGAGGTGAGCTGTGATATCATCTATTGTGAATGGTGGATACTGTGTTATCTACTGTATATAGAAGTGTTATCAGTCATTGTACAGGAGGAGGAGGTGAGCTGTGACATCACCTATTGTGAATGGCGGATCCTGTTATCTACTGTATATAGAGGTGTTATCAGTCATTATACAGGAGGAGGAGGTGAGCTGTGACATCACCTATTGTGAATGGTGGATCCTGTGTTATCTACTGTATATAGAGGTGTTATCAGTCATTGTACAGGAGGGGGAGGTGAGCTGTGATATTATCTATTGTGAATGGTGGATCCTGTGTTATCAACTGTATCTAGAGGTGCTATCAATCATTGTACAGGAAGAGGAGGTGAGCTGTGACATCACCTATTGTGAATGGTGGATCCTGTGTTATCTCCTGTATCTAGAGGTGTTATCAGTCATTGTACAGGAGGAGGAGGTGAGCTGTGATATTAT
Organism: Phyllobates terribilis; assembly: GCF_046119375.1. Taxonomy (NCBI): domain Eukaryota; kingdom Metazoa; phylum Chordata; class Amphibia; order Anura; family Dendrobatidae; genus Phyllobates; species Phyllobates terribilis. The sequence continues at coordinate 62,225,889 of NW_027362763.1, read as the reverse complement.
CTATTGTGAATGGTGGATCCTGTGTTATCAACTGTATATAGAGGTGCTATCAGTCATTGTACAGGAAGAGGAGGTGAGCTGTGACATCACCTATTGTGAATGGTGTATCCTGTGTTATCTACTGTATATAGAGGTGTTATCAGTCATTGTACAGGAGGAGGAGGAGGTGAGATGTGACATCACCTATTGTGAATGGTGGATCCTGTGTTATCTACTGTATATAGAGGTGTTATCAGTCATTGTACAGGAGGAGGAGGAGGTGAGCTGTGACATTACCTATTGTGAATGGTGGATCCTGTGTTATCTACTGTATATAGAGGTGCTATCAGTCATTGTACAGGAGGAGGAGGTGAGCTGTGATATAATCTATTGTGAATGGTGGATACTGTGTTATCTACTGTATATAGAAGTGTTATCAGTCATTGTACAGGAGGAGGAGGTGAGCTGTGACATCACCTATTGTGAATGGCGGATCCTGTTATCTACTGTATATAGAGGTGTTATCAGTCATTATACAGGAGGAGGAGGTGAGCTGTGACATCACCTATTGTGAATGGTGGATCCTGTGTTATCTACTGTATATAGAGGTGTTATCAGTCATTGTACAGGAGGGGGAGGGGGTGAGCTGTGACATCATCTATTGTGAATGGTGGATCCTGTGTTATCTACTGTATATAGAGGTGTTATCAGTCATTGTACAGGAGGAGGAGGTGAGCTGTGACATCACCTATCGTGAATAGTGGATCCCGTGTTCTCTACTGTATATAGAGGTGTTATCAGTCATTATACAGGAGGAGGAGGTGAGCTGTGACATCACCTATTGTGAATGGTGGATCCTGTGTTATCTACTGTATATAGAAGTGTTATCAGTCATTGTACAGGAGGAGGAGGTGAGCTGTGACATCACCTATTGTGAATGGCGGATCCTGTTATCTACTGTATATAGAGGTGTTATCAGTCATTATACAGGAGGAGGAGGTGAGCTGTGACATCACCTATTGTGAATGGTGGATCCTGTGTTATCTACTGTATATAGAGGTGTTATCAGTCATTGTACAGGAGGGGGAGGTGAGCTGTGATATTATCTATTGTGAATGGTGGATCCTGTGTTATCAACTGTATCTAGAGGTGCTATCAATCATTGTACAGGAAGAGGAGGTGAGCTGTGACATCACCTATTGTGAATGGTGGATCCTGTGTTATCTCCTGTATCTAGAGGTGTTATCAGTCATTGTACAGGAGGAGGAGGTGAGCTGTGATATTATCTATTGTGAATGGTGGATCCTGTGTTATCAACTGTATATAGAGGTGCTATCAGTCATTGTACAGGAAGAGGAGGTGAGCTGTGACATCACCTATTGTGAATGGTGTATCCTTTGTTATCTACTGTATATAGAGGTGTTATCAGTCATTGTACAGGAGGAGGAGGAGGTGAGATGTGACATCACCTATTGTGAATGGTGGATCCTGTGTTATCTACTGTATATAGAGGTGTTATCAGTCATTGTACAGGAGGAGGAGGAGGTGAGCTGTGACATTACCTATTGTGAATGGTGGATCCTGTGTTATCTACTGTATATAGAGGTGCTATCAGTCATTGTACAGGAGGAGGAGGTGAGCTGTGATATAATCTATTGTGAATGGTGGATACTGTGTTATCTACTGTATATAGAAGTGTTATCAGTCATTGTACAGGAGGAGGAGGTGAGCTGTGACATCACCTATTGTGAATGGCGGATCCTGTTATCTACTGTATATAGAGGTGTTATCAGTCATTATACAGGAGGAGGAGGTGAGCTGTGACATCACCTATTGTGAATGGTGGATCCTGTGTTATCTACTGTATATAGAGGTGTTATCAGTCATTGTACAGGAGGGGGAGGGGGTGAGCTGTGACATCATCTATTGTGAATGGTGGATCCTGTGTTATCTACTGTATATAGAGGTGTTATCAGTCATTGTACAGGAGGAGGAGGTGAGCTGTGACATCACCTATCGTGAATAGTGGATCCCGTGTTCTCTACTGTATATAGAGGTGTTATCAGTCATTGTACAGGAGGAGGAGGAGGTGAGCTGTGACATCACCTATTGTGAATGGTGGATCCTGTGTTATCTACTGTATATAGAGGTGTTATCAGTCATTGTACAGGAGGGGGAGGGGGTGAGCTGTGACATCACCTATTGTGAATGGTGGATCCTGTGTTATCTACTGTATATAGAGGTGTTATCAGTCATTGTACAGGAGGAGGTGAGCTGTGACATCACCTATCGTGAATAGTGGATCCCGTGTTCTCTACTGTATATAGAGGTGTTATCAGTCATTGTACAGGAGGAGGAGGAGGTGAGCTGTGATATTATCTATTGTGAATGGTGGATCCTGTGTTATCAACTGTATATAGAGGTGTTATCAGTCATTGTACAGGAAGAGGAGGTGAGCTGTGACATCACCTATTGTGAATGGTGTATCCTGTGTTATCTACTGTATATAGAGGTGTTATCAGTCATTGTACAGGAGGAGGAGGAGGTGAGATGTGACATCACCTATTGTGAATGGTGGATCCTGTGTTATCTACTGTATATAGAGGTGTTATCAGTCATTGTACAGGAGGAGGAGGAGGTGAGCTGTGACATTACCTATTGTGAATGGTGGATCCTGTGTTATCTACTGTATATAGAGGTGCTATCAGTCATTGTACAGGAGGAGGAGGTGAGCTGTGATATAATCTATTGTGAATGGTGGATACTGTGTTATCTACTGTATATAGAAGTGTTATCAGTCATTGTACAGGAGGAGGAGGTGAGCTGTGACATCACCTATTGTGAATGGCGGATCCTGTTATCTACTGTATATAGAGGTGTTATCAGTCATTATACAGGAGGAGGAGGTGAGCTGTGACATCACCTATTGTGAATGGTGGATCCTGTGTTATCTACTGTATATAGAGGTGTTATCAGTCATTGTACAGGAGGGGGAGGGGGTGAGCTGTGACATCATCTATTGTGAATGGTGGATCCTGTGTTATCTACTGTATATAGAGGTGTTATCAGTCATTGTACAGGAGGAGGAGGTGAGCTGTGACATCACCTATCGTGAATAGTGGATCCCGTGTTCTCTACTGTATATAGAGGTGTTATCAGTCATTGTACAGGAGGAGGAGGAGGTGAGCTGTGACATCACCTATTGTGAATGGTGGATCCTGTGTTATCTACTGTATATAGAGGTGTTATCAGTCATTGTACAGGAGGGGGAGGGGGTGAGCTGTGACATCACCTATTGTGAATGGTGGATCCTGTGTTATCTACTGTATATAGAGGTGTTATCAGTCATTGTACAGGAGGAGGTGAGCTGTGACATCACCTATCGTGAATAGTGGATCCCGTGTTCTCTACTGTATATAGAGGTGTTATCAGTCATTGTACAGGAGGAGGAGGAGGTGAGCTGTGATATTATCTATTGTGAATGGTGGATCCTGTGTTATCAACTGTATATAGAGGTGTTATCAGTCATTGTACAGGAAGAGGAGGTGAGCTGTGACATCACCTATTGTGAATGGTGTATCCTGTGTTATCTACTGTATATAGAGGTGTTATCAGTCATTGTACAGGAGGAGGAGGAGGTGAGATGTGACATCACCTATTGTGAATGGTGGATCCTGTGTTATCTACTGTATATAGAGGTGTTATCAGTCATTGTACAGGAGGAGGAGGAGGTGAGCTGTGACATTACCTATTGTGAATGGTGGATCCTGTGTTATCTACTGTATATAGAGGTGCTATCAGTCATTGTACAGGAGGAGGAGGTGAGCTGTGATATAATCTATTGTGAATGGTGGATACTGTGTTATCTACTGTATATAGAAGTGTTATCAGTCATTGTACAGGAGGAGGAGGTGAGCTGTGACATCACCTATTGTGAATGGCGGATCCTGTTATCTACTGTATATAGAGGTGTTATCAGTCATTATACAGGAGGAGGAGGTGAGCTGTGACATCACCTATTGTGAATGGTGGATCCTGTGTTATCTACTGTATATAGAGGTGTTATCAGTCATTGTACAGGAGGGGGAGGGGGTGAGCTGTGACATCACCTATTGTGAATGGTGGATCCTGTGTTATCTACTGTATATAGAGGTGTTATCAGTCATTGTACAGGAGGAGGAGGTGAGCTGTGACATCACCTATCGTGAATAGTGGATCCCGTGTTCTCTACTGTATATAGAGGTGTTATCAGTCATTGTACAGGAGGAGGAGGAGGTGAGCTGTGACATCACCTATTGTGAATGGTGGATCCTGTGTTATCTACTGTATATAGAGGTGTTATCAGTCATTGTACAGGAGGGGGAGGGGGTGAGCTGTGACATCACCTATTGTGAATAGTGGATCCCGTGTTCTCTACTGTATATAGAGGTGTTATCAGTCATTGTACAGGAGGAGGAGGTGAGCTGTGACATCACCTATTGTGAATGGTGGATCCTGTGTTATCTACTGTATATAGAGGTGTTATCAGTCATTGTACAGGAGGAGGAGGTGAGCTGTGATATTATCTATTGTGAATGGTGGATCCTGTGTTATCAACTGTATCTAGAGGTGCTATCAATCATTGTACAGGAAGAGGAGGTGAGCTGTGACATCACCTATTGTGAATGGTGTATCCTGTGTTATCTCCTGTATATAGAGGTGTTATCAGTCATTGTACAGGAGGAGGAGGAGGTGAGCTGTGACATCACCTATTGTGAATGGTGGATCCTGTGTTATCTACTGTATATAGAGGTGTTATCAGTCATTGTACAGGAGGAGGAGGTGAGCTGTGACATCACCTATTGTGAATGGTGGATCCTGTGTTATCTACTGTATATAGAGGTGTTATCAGTCATTGTACAGGAGGAGGAGGTGAGCTGTGATATTATCTATTGTGAATGGTGGATCCTGTGTTATCAACTGTATCTAGAGGTGTTATCACTCATTGTACAGGAGGAGGAGGTGAGCTGTGATATCATCTATTGTGAATGGTGGATACTGTGTTATCTACTGTATATAGAAGTGTTATCAGTCATTGTACAGGAGGAGGAGGTGAGCTGTGACATCACCTATTGTGAATGGCGGATCCTGTGTTATCTACTGTATATAGAGGTGTTATCAGTCATTATACAGGAGGAGGAGGTGAGCTGTGACATCCCCTATTGTGAATGGTGGATCCTGTGTTATCTACTGTATATAGAGGTGTTATCAGTCATTGTACAGGAGGAGGAGGAGGTGAGCTGTGACATCACCTATTGTGAATAGTGGATCCCGCGTTCTCTACTGTATATAGAGGTGTTATCAGTCATTGTACAGGAGGAGGAGGTGAGCTGTGACATCACCTATCGTGAATAGTGGATCCCGTGTTCTCTACTGTATATAGAGGTGTTATCAGTCATTGTACAGGAGGAGGAGGAGGTGAGCTGTGACATCACCTATTGTGAATGGTGGATCCTGTGTTATCAACTGTATCTAGAGGTGCTATCAATCATTGTACAGGAAGAGGAGGTGAGCTGTGACATCACCTATTGTGAATGGTGGATCCTGTGTTATCTCCTGTATATAGAGGTGTTATCAGTCATTGTACAGGAGGAGGAGGTGAGCTGTGATATTATCTATTGTGAATGGTGGATCCTGTGTTATCAACTGTATATAGAGGTGTTATCAGTCATTGTACAGGAAGAGGAGGTGAGCTGTGACATCACCTATTGTGAATGGTGTATCCTGTGTTATCTACTGTATATAGAGGTGTTATCAGTCATTGTACAGGAGGAGGAGGAGGTGAGCTGTGACATCACCTATTGTGAATGGTGGATCCTGTGTTATCTACTGTATATAGAGGTGTTATCACTCATTGTACAGGAGGAGGAGGAGGTGAGCTGTGACATTACCTATTGTGAATGGTGGATCCTGTGTTATCTACTGTATATAGAGGTGTTATCAGTCATTATACCGGAGGAGGAGGTGAGCTGTGACATCACCTATTGTGAATGGTGGATCCTGTGTTATCTCCTGTATATAGAGGTGTTATCAGTCATTGTACAGGAGGAGGAGGAGGTGAGCTGTGACATCACCTATTGTGAATGGTGGATCCTGTGTTATCTACTGTATATAGAGGTGTTATCAGTCATTGTACAGGAGGAAGAGGTGAGCTGTGACATCACCTATTGTGAATGGTGGATCCTGTGTTATCTACTGTATATAGAGGTGTTATCAGTCATTGTACAGGAGGAGGAGGTGAGCTGTGATATTATCTATTGTGAATGGTGGATCCTGTGTTATCAACTGTATCTAGAGGTGTTATCACTCATTGTACAGGAGGAGGAGGTAAGCTGTGATATCATCTATTGTGAATGGTGGATACTGTGTTATCTATTGTATATAGAAGTGTTATCAGTCATTGTACAGGAGGAGGAGGTGAGCTGTGACATCACCTATTGTGAATGGTGGATCCTGTGTTATCTCCTGTATATAGAGGTGTTATCAGTCATTGTACAGGAGGAGGAAGAGGTGAGCTGTGACCACCTATTGTGAATGGTGGATCCTGTGTTATCTACTGTATATAGAGGTGTTATCAGTCATTGTACAGGAGGAGGAGGTGAGCTGTGACATCACCTATTGTGAATGGTGGATCCTGTGTTATCTACTGTATATAGAGGTGTTATCAGTCATTGTACAAGAGGAGGAGGTGAGCTGTGATATTATCTATTGTGAATGGTGGATCCTGTGTTATCAACTGTATCTAGAGGTGTTATCACTCATTGTACAGGAGGAGGAGGTGAGCTGTGATATCATCTATTGTGAATGGTGGATACTGTGTTATCTACTGTATATAGAAGTGTTATCAGTCATTGTACAGGAGGAGGAGGTGAGCTGTGACATCACCTATTGTGAATGGCGGATCCTGTTATCTACTGTATATAGAGGTGTTATCAGTCATTATACAGGAGGAGGAGGTGAGCTGTGACATCACCTATTGTGAATGGTGGATCCTGTGTTATCTACTGTATATAGAGGTGTTATCAGTCATTGTACAGGAGGGGGAGGGGGTGAGCTGTGACATCACCTATTGTGAATGGTGGATCCTCTGTTCTCTACTGTATATAGAGGTGTTATCAGTCATTGTACAGGAGGAGGAGGAGGTGAGCTGTGACATCACCTATCGTGAATAGTGGATCCCGTGTTCTCTACTGTATATAGAGGTGTTATCAGTCACTGTACAGGAGGAGGAGGAGGTGAGCTGTGACATCACCTATTGTGAATGGTGGATCCTGTATTATCTTCTGTATATAGAGGTGTTATCAGTCATTGTACAGGAGGGGGAGGGGGTGAGCTGTGACATCACCTATTGTGAATAGTGGATCCCGTGTTCTCTACTGTATATAGAGGTGTTATCAGTCATTGTACAGGAGGAGGAGGTGAGCTGTGACATCACCTATTGTGAATGGTGGATCCTGTGTTATCTACTGTATACAGAGGTGTTATCAGTTATTGTACAGGAGGAGGAGGTGAGCTGTGATATTATCTATTGTGAATGGTGGATCCTGTGTTATCAACTGTATCTAGAGGTGCTATCAATCATTGTACAGGAAGAGGAGGTGAGCTGTGACATCACCTATTGTGAATGGTGTATCCTGTGTTATCTACTGTATATAGAGGTGTTATCAGTCATTGTACAGGAGGAGGAGGAGGTGAGCTGTGACATCACCTATTGTGAATGGTGGATCCTGTGTTATCTACTGTATATAGAGGTGTTATCAGTCATTATACAGGAGGAGGAGGTGAGCTGTGACATCACCTATTGTGAATGGTGGATCCTGTGTTATCTACTGTATATAGAGGTGTTATCAGTCATTGTACAGGAGGGGGAGGGGGTGAGCTGTGACATCACCTATTGTGAATGGTGGATCCTGTGTTATCTACTGTATATAGAGGTGTTATCAGTCATTGTACAGGAGGAGGAGGTGAGCTGTGACATCACCTATTGTGAATGGTGGATCCTGTGTTATCTACTGTATATAGAGGTGTTATCAGTCATTGTACAGGAGGAGGAGGTGAGCTGTGATATTATCTATTGTGAATGGTGGATCCTGTGTTATCAACTGTATCTAGAGGTGTTATCACTCATTGTACAGGAGGAGGAGGTGAGCTGTGATATCATCTATTGTGAATGGTGGATACTGTGTTATCTACTGTATATAGAAGTGTTATGAGTCATTGTACAGGAGGAGGAGGTGAGCTGTGACATCACCTATTGTGAATGGCGGATCCTGTGTTATCTACTGTATATAGAGGTGTTATCAGTCATTATACAGGAGGAGGAGGTGAGCTGTGACATCACCTATTGTGAATGGTGGATCCTGTGTTATCTACTGTATATAGAGGTGTTATCAGTCATTGTACAGGAGGAGGAGGTGAGCTGTGATATTATCTATTGTGAATGGTGGATCCTGTGTTATCAACTGTATCTAGAGGTGTTATCACTCATTGTACAGGAGGAGGAGGTAAGCTGTGATATCATCTATTGTGAATGGTGGATACTGTGTTATCTATTGTATATAGAAGTGTTATCAGTCATTGTACAGGAGGAGGAGGTGAGCTGTGACATCACCTATTGTGAATGGTGGATCCTGTGTTATCTCCTGTATATAGAGGTGTTATCAGTCATTGTACAGGAGGAGGAAGAGGTGAGCTGTGACATCACCTATTGTGAATGGTGGATCCTGTGTTATCTACTGTATATAGAGGTGTTATCAGTCATTGTACAGGAGGAGGAGGTGAGCTGTGACATCACCTATTGTGAATGGTGGATCCTGTGTTATCTACTGTATATAGAGGTGTTATCAGTCATTGTACAAGAGGAGGAGGTGAGCTGTGATATTATCTATTGTGAATGGTGGATCCTGTGTTATCAACTGTATATAGAAGTGTTATCAGTCATTGTACAGGAGGAGGAGGTGAGCTATGACATCACCTATTGTGAATGGCGGATCCTGTTATCTACTGTATATAGAGGTGTTATCAGTCATTATACAGGAGGAGGAGGTGAGCTGTGACATCACCTATTGTGAATGGTGGATCCTGTGTTATCTACTGTATATAGAGGTGTTATCAGTCATTGTACAGGAGGGGGAGGGGGTGAGCTGTGACATCACCTATTGTGAATGGTGGATCCTCTGTTCTCTACTGTATATAGAGGTGTTATCAGTCATTGTACAGGAGGAGGAGGAGGTGAGCTGTGACATCACCTATCGTGAATAGTGGATCCCGTGTTCTCTACTGTATATAGAGGTGTTATCAGTCACTGTACAGGAGGAGGAGGAGGTGAGCTGTGACATCACCTATTGTGAATGGTGGATCCTGTATTATCTTCTGTATATAGAGGTGTTATCAGTCATTGTACAGGAGGGGGAGGGGGTGAGCTGTGACATCACCTATTGTGAATAGTGGATCCCGTGTTCTCTACTGTATATAGAGGTGTTATCAGTCATTGTACAGGAGGAGGAGGTGAGCTGTGACATCACCTATTGTGAATGGTGGATCCTGTGTTATCTACTGTATACAGAGGTGTTATCAGTTATTGTACAGGAGGAGGAGGTGAGCTGTGATATTATCTATTGTGAATGGTGGATCCTGTGTTATCAACTGTATCTAGAGGTGCTATCAATCATTGTACAGGAAGAGGAGGTGAGCTGTGACATCACCTATTGTGAATGGTGTATCCTGTGTTATCTACTGTATATAGAGGTGTTATCAGTCATTGTACAGGAGGAGGAGGAGGTGAGCTGTGACATCACCTATTGTGAATGGTGGATCCTGTGTTATCTACTGTATATAGAGGTGTTATCAGTCATTATACAGGAGGAGGAGGTGAGCTGTGACATCACCTATTGTGAATGGTGGATCCTGTGTTATCTACTGTATATAGAGGTGATATCAGTCATTGTACAGGAGGGGGAGGGGGTGAGCTGTGACATCACCTATTGTGAATGGTGGATCCTGTGTTATCTACTGTATATAGAGGTGTTATCAGTCATTGTACAGGAGGAGGAGGTGAGCTGTGACATCACCTATTGTGAATGGTGGATCCTGTGTTATCTACTGTATATAGAGGTGTTATCAGTCATTGTACAGGAGGAGGAGGTGAGCTGTGATATTATCTATTGTGAATGGTGGATCCTGTGTTATCAACTGTATCTAGAGGTGTTATCACTCATTGTACAGGAGGAGGAGGTGAGCTGTGATATCATCTATTGTGAATGGTGGATACTGTGTTATCTACTGTATATAGAAGTGTTATCAGTCATTGTACAGGAGGAGGAGGTGAGCTGTGACATCACCTATTGTGAATGGCGGATCCTGTGTTATCTACTGTATATAGAGGTGTTATCAGTCATTATACAGGAGGAGGAGGTGAGCTGTGACATCACCTATTGTGAATGGTGGATCCTGTGTTATCTACTGTATATAGAGGTGTTATCAGTCATTGTACAGGAGGGGGAGGGGGTGAGCTGTGACATCACCTATTGTGAATGGTGGATCCTGTGTTATCTACTGTATATAGAGGTGTTATCAGTCATTGTACAGGAGGAGGAGGTGAGCTGTGACATCACCTATTGTGAATGGTGGATCCTGTGTTATCTACTGTATATAGAGGTGTTATCAGTCATTGTACAGGAGGAGGAGGTGAGCTGTGATATTATCTATTGTGAATGGTGGATCCTGTGTTATCAACTGTATCTAGAGGTGTTATCACTCATTGTACAGGAGGAGGAGGTGAGCTGTGATATCATCTATTGTGAATGGTGGATACTGTGTTATCTACTGTATATAGAAGTGTTATCAGTCATTGTACAGGAGGAGGAGGTGAGCTGTGACATCACCTATTGTGAATGGCGGATCCTGTGTTATCTACTGTATATAGAGGTGTTATCAGTCATTATACAGGAGGAGGAGGTGAGCTGTGACATCACCTATTGTGAATGGTGGATCCTGTGTTATCTACTGTATATAGAGGTGTTATCAGTCATTGTACAGGAGGAGGAGGAGGTGAGCTGTGACATCACCTATTGTGAATAGTGGATCCCGCGTTCTCTACTGTATATAGAGGTGTTATCAGTCATTGTACAGGAGGAGGAGGAGGTGAGCTGTGACATCACCTATTGTGAATGGTGGATCCTGTGTTATCTACTGTATATAAAGGTGTTATCAGTCATTGTACAGGAGGGGGAGGTGAGCTGTGATATTATCTATTGTGAATGGTGGATCCTGTGTTATCAACTGTATCTAGAGGTGCTATCAATCATTGTACAGGAAGAGGAGGTGAGCTGTGACATCACCTATTGTGAATGGTGGATCCTGTGTTATCTCCTGTATATAGAGGTGTTATCAGTCATTGTACAGGAGGAGGAGGTGAGCTGTGATATTATCTATTGTGAATGGTGGATCCTGTGTTATCAACTGTATATAGAGGTGTTATCAGTCATTGTACAGGAAGAGGAGGTGAGCTGTGACATCACCTATTGTGAATGGTGTATCCTGTGTTATCTACTGTATATAGAGGTGTTATCAGTCATTGTACAGGAGGAGGAGGAGGTGAGCTGTGACATCACCTATTGTGAATGGTGGATCCTGTGTTATCTACTGTATATAGAGGTGTTATCAGTCATTGTACAGGAGGAGGAGGAGGTGAGCTGTGACATTACCTATTGTGAATGGTGGATCCTGTGTTATCTACTGTATATAGAGGTGTTATCAGTCATTATACAGGAGGAGGAGGTGAGCTGTGACATCACCTATTGTGAATGGTGGATCCTGTGTTATCTACTGTATATAGAGGTGTTATCAGTCATTGTACAGGAGGAGGAGGAGGTGAGCTGTGACATCACCTATTGTGAATAGTGGATCCCGTGTTCTCTACTGTATATAGAGGTGTTATCAGTCATTGTACAGGAGGAGGAGGAGGTGAGCTGTGACATCACCTATTGTGAATAGTGGATCCCGTGTTCTCTACTGAATATAGAGGTGTTATCAGTCATTGTACAGGAGGAGGAGGTGAGCTGTGATATTATCTATTGTGAATGGTGGATCCTGTGTTATCAACTGTATCTAGAGGTGCTATCAATCATTGTACAGGAAGAGGAGGTGAGCTGTGACATCACCTATTGTGAATGGTGTATCCTGTGTTATCTCCTGTATATAGAGGTGTTATCAGTCATTGTACAGGAGGAGGAGGAGGTGAGCTGTGACATCACCTATTGTGAATGGTGGATCCTGTGTTATCTACTGTATATAGAGGTGTTATCAGTCATTGTACAGGAGGAGGAGGTGAGCTGTGACATCACCTATTGTGAATGGTGGATCCTGTGTTATCTACTGTATATAGAGGTGTTATCAGTCATTGTACAGGAGGAGGAGGTGAGCTGTGACATCACCTATTGTGAATGGTGGATCCTGTGTTATCTACTGTATATAGAGGTGTTATCAGTCATTGTACAGGAGGAGGAGGTGAGCTGTGATATTATCTATTGTGAATGGTGGATCCTGTGTTATCAACTGTATCTAGAGGTGTTATCACTCATTGGACAGGAGGAGGAGGTAAGCTGTGATATCATCTATTGTGAATGGTGGATACTGTGTTATCTACTGTATATAGAAGTGTTATCAGTCATTGTACAGGAGGAGGAGGTGAGCTGTGACATCACCTATTGTGAATGGCGGATCCTGTGTTATCTACTGTATATAGAGGTGTTATCAGTCATTATACAGGAGGAGGAGGTGAGCTGTCAAATCACCTATTGTGAATGGTGGATCCTGTGTTATCTCCTGTATATAGAGGTGTTATCAGTCATTGTACAGGAGGAGGAGGAGGTGAGCTGTGACATCACTTATTGTGAATGGTGGATCCTGTGTTATCTACTGTATATAGAGGTGTTATCAGTCATTATACAGGAGGAGGAGGTGAGCTGTGACATCACCTATTGTGAATGGTGGATCCTGTGTTATCTACTGTATATAGAGGTGTTATCAGTCATTGTACAGGAGGAGGAGGTGAGCTGTGATATTATCTATTGTGAATGGTGGATCCTGTGTTATCAACTGTATCTAGAGGTGTTATCACTCATTGTACAGGAGGAGGAGGTGAGCTGTGATATCATCTATTGTGAATGGTGGATAATGTGTTATCTACTGTATATAGAAGTGTTATCAGTCATTGTACAGGAGGAGGAGGTGAGCTGTGACATCACCTATTGTGAATGGCGGATCCTGTGTTATCTACTGTATATAGAGGTGTTATCAGTCATTATACAGGAGGAGGAGGTGAGCTGTGACATCCCCTATTGTGAATGGTGGATCCTGTGTTATCTACTGTACATAGAGGTGTTATCAGTCATTGTACAGGAGGAGGAGGAGGTGAGCTGTGACATCACCTATTGTGAATAGTGGATCCCGCGTTCTCTACTGTATATAGAGGTGTTATCAGTCATTGTACAGGAGGAGGAGGTGAGCTGTGACATCACCTATCGTGAATAGTGGATCCCGTGTTCTCTACTGTATATAGAGGTGTTATCTGTCATTGTACAGGAGGAGGAGGAGGTGAGCTGTGACATAACCTATTGTGAATGGTGGATCCTGTGTTATCTACTGTATATAGAGGTGTTATCAGTCATTGTACAGGAGAGGGAGGTGAGCTGTGATATTATCTATTGTGAATGGTGGATCCTGTGTTATCAACTGTATCTAGAGGTGCTATCAATCATTGTACAGGAAGAGGAGGTGAGCTGTGACATCACCTATTGTGAATGGTGGATCCTGTGTTATCTCCTGTATATAGAGGTGTTATCAGTCATTGTACAGGAGGAGGAGGTGAGCTGTGACATCACCTATTGTGAATGGTGTATCCTGTGTTATCTACTGTATATAGAGGTGTTATCAGTCATTGTACAGGAGGAGGAGGAGGTGAGCTGTGACATCACCTATTGTGAATGGTGGATCCTGTGTTATCTACTGTATATAGAGGTGTTATCAGTCATTGTACAGGAGGAGGAGGAGGTGAGCTGTGACATTACCTATTGTGAATGGTGGATCCTGTGTTATCTACTGTATATAGAGGTGTTATCAGTCATTATACAGGAGGAGGAGGTGAGCTGTGACATCACCTATTGTGAATGGTGGATCCTGTGTTATCTACTGTATATAGAGGTGTTATCAGTCATTGTACAGGAGGAGGAGGAGGTGAGCTGTGACATCACCTATTGTGAATAGTGGATCCCGTGTTCTCTACTGTATATAGAGGTGTTATCAGTCATTGTACAGGAGGAGGAGGAGGTGAGCTGTGACATCACCTATTGTGAATAGTGGATCCCGTGTTCTCTACTGAATATAGAGGTGTTATCAGTCATTGTACAGGAGGAGGAGGAGGTCAGCTGTGACATCACCTATTGTGAATGGTGGATCCTGTGTTATCTACTGTATATAGAGGTGTTATCACTCATTGTACAGGAGGAGGAGGTGAGCTGTGACATCACCTATTGTGAATGGTGGATCCTGTGTTATCTACTGTATATAGAGGTGTTATCAGTCATTGTACAGGAGGAGGAGGAGGTGAGCTGTGACATCACCTATTGTGAATAGTGGATCCCGCGTTCTCTACTGTATATAGAGGTGTTATCAGTCATTGTACAGGAGGAGGAGGTGAGTTGTGACATCACCTATCGTGAATAGTGGATCCCGTGTTCTCTACTGTATATAGAGGTGTTATCAGTCATTGTACAGCAGGAGGTGAGCTGTGATATTATCTATTGTGAATGGTGGATCCTGTGTTATCAACTGTATCTAGAGGTGCTATCAATCATTGTACAGGAAGAGGAGGTGAGCTGTGACATCACCTATTGTGAATGGTGTATCCTGTGTTATCTCCTGTATATAGAGGTGTTATCAGTCATTGTACAGGAGGAGGAGGAGGTGAGCTGTGACATCACCTATTGTGAATGGTGGATCCTGTGTTATCTACTGTATATAGAGGTGTTATCACTCATTGTACAGGAGGAGGAGGTGAGCTGTGATATCATCTATTGTGAATGGTGGATACTGTGTTATCTACTGTATATAGAAGTGTTATCAGTCATTGTACAGGAGGAGGAGGTGAGCTGTGACATCACCTATTGTGCTTGGTGGATCCTGTGTTATCTACTGTATATAGAGGTGTTATCAGTCATTATACAGGAGGAGGAGGTGAGCTGTGACATCCCCTATTGTGAATGGTGGATCCTGTGTTATCTACTGTATATAGAGGTGTTATCAGTCATTGTACAGGAGGAGGAGGAGGTGAGCTATGACATCACCTATTGTGAATAGTGGATCCCGCGTTCTCTACTGTATATAGAGGTGTTATCAGTCATTGTACAGGAGGAGGAGGTGAGCTGTGACATCACCTATCGTGAATAGTGGATCCCGTGTTCTCTACTGTATATAGAGGTGTTATCAGTCATTGTACAGGAGAGGGAGGTGAGCTGTGATATTATCTATTGTGAATGGTGGATCCTGTGTTATCAACTGTATCTAGAGGTGCTATCAATCATTGTACAGGAAGAGGAGGTGAGCTGTGACATCACCTATTGTGAATGGTGGATCCTGTGTTATCTCCTGTATATAGAGGTGTTATCAGTCATTGTACAGGAGGAGGAGGTGAGCTGTGACATCACCTATTGTGAATGGTGTATCCTGTGTTATCTACTGTATATAGAGGTGTTATCAGTCATTGTACAGGAGGAGGAGGAGGTGAGCTGTGACATCACCTATTGTGAATGGTGGATCCTGTGTTATCTACTGTATATAGAGGTGTTATCAGTCATTGTACAGGAGGAGGAGGAGGTGAGCTGTGACATCACCTATTGTGAGTGGCGGATCCTGTGTTATCTACTGTATATAGAGGTGTTATCAGTCATTATACAGGAGGAGGAGGTGAGCTGTGACATCACCTATTGTGAATGGTGGATCCTGTGTTATCTACTGTATATAGAGGTGTTATCAGTCATTGTACAGGAGGGGGAGGGGGTGAGCTGTGACATCACCTATTGTGAATGGTGGATCCTGTGTTAACTACTGTATATAGAGGTGTTATCAGTCATTGTACAGGAGGAGGAGGAGGTGAGCTGTGACATCACCTATTGTGAATAGTGGATCCCGTGTTCTCTACTGAATATAGAGGTGTTATCAGTCATTGTACAGGAGGAGGAGGTGAGCTGTGATATTATCTATTGTGAATGGTGGATCCTGTGTTATCAACTGTATCTAGAGGTGCTATCAATCATTGTACAGGAAGAGGAGGTGAGCTGTGACATCACCTATTGTGAATGGTGGATCCTGTGTTATCTCCTGTATATAGAGGTGTTATCAGTCATTGTACAGGAGGAGGAGGTGAGCTGTGACATCACCTATTGTGAATGGTGGATCCTGTGTTATCTACTGTATATAGAGGTGTTATCAGTCATTGTACAGGAGGAGGAGGTGAGCTGTGACATCACCTATTGTGAATGGTGGATCCTGTGTTATCTACTGTATATAGAGGTGTTATCAGTCATTGTACAGGAGGAGGAGGTGAGCTGTGATATTATCTATTGTGAATGGTGGATCCTGTGTTATCAACTGTATCTAGAGGTGTTATCACTCATTGTACAGGAGGAGGAGGTAAGCTGTGATATCATCTATTGTGAATGGTGGATACTGTGTTATCTACTGTATATAGAAGTGTTATCAGTCATTGTACAGGAGGAGGAGGTGAGCTGTGACATCACCTATTGTGAATGGTGGATCCTGTGTTATCTACTGTATATAGAGGTGTTATCAGTCATTGTACAGGAGGGGGAGGGGGTGAGCTGTGACATCACCTATTGTGAATGGTGGATCCTGTGTTAACTACTGTATATAGAGGTGTTATCAGTCATTGTACAGGAGGAGGAGGAGGTGAGCTGTGACATCACCTATTGTGAATAGTGGATCCCGTGTTCTCTACTGAATATAGAGGTGTTATCAGTCATTGTACAGGAGGAGGAGGTGAGCTGTGATATTATCTATTGTGAATGGTGGATCCTGTGTTATCAACTGTATCTAGAGGTGCTATCAATCATTGTACAGGAAGAGGAGGTGAGCTGTGACATCACCTATTGTGAATGGTGGATCCTGTGTTATCTCCTGTATATAGAGGTGTTATCAGTCATTGTACAGGAGGAGGAGGAGGTGAGCTGTGACATCACCTATTGTGAATGGTGGATCCTGTGTTATCTACTGTATATAGAGGTGTTATCAGTCATTGTACAGGAGGAGGAGGTGAGCTGTGACATCACCTATTGTGAATGGTGGATCCTGTGTTATCTACTGTATATAGAGGTGTTATCAGTCATTGTACAGGAGGAGGAGGTGAGCTGTGATATTATCTATTGTGAATGGTGGATCCTGTGTTATCAACTGTATCTAGAGGTGTTATCACTCATTGTACAGGAGGAGGAGGTAAGCTGTGATATCATCTATTGTGAATGGTGGATACTGTGTTATCTACTGTATATAGAAGTGTTATCAGTCATTGTACAGGAGGAGGAGGTGAGCTGTGACATCACCTATTGTGAATGGCGGATCCTGTGTTATCTACTGTATATAGAGGTGTTATTAGTCATTATACAGGAGGAGGAGGTGAGCTGTGACATCACCTATTGTGAATGGTGGATCCTGTGTTATCTCCTGTATATAGAGGTGTTATCAGTCATTGTACAGGAGGAGGAGGAGGTGAGCTGTGACATCACCTATTGTGAATGGTGGATCCTGTGTTATCTACTGTATATAGAGGTGTTATCAGTCATTATACAGGAGGAGGAGGTGAGCTGTGACATCACCTATTGTGAATGGTGGATCCTGTGTTATCTACTGTATATAGAGGTGTTATCAGTCATTGTACAGGAGGGGGAGGGGGTGAGCTGTGACATCACCTATTGTGAATGGTGGATCCTGTGTTATCTACTGTATATAGAGGTGTTATCACTCATTGGACAGGAGGAGGAGGTAAGCTGTGATATCATCTATTGTGAATGGTGGATACTGTGTTATCTACTGTATATAGAAGTGTTATCAGTCATTGTACAGGAGGAGGAGGTGAGCTGTGACATCACCTATTGTGAATGGCGGATCCTGTGTTATCTACTGTATATAGAGGTGTTATCAGTCATTATACAGGAGGAGGAGGTGAGCTGTCAAATCACCTATTGTGAATGGTGGATCCTGTGTTATCTCCTGTATATAGAGGTGTTATCAGTCATTGTACAGGAGGAGGAGGAGGTGAGCTGTGACATCACTTATTGTGAATGGTGGATCCTGTGTTATCTACTGTATATAGAGGTGTTATCAGTCATTATACAGGAGGAGGAGGTGAGCTGTGACATCACCTATTGTGAATGGTGGATCCTGTGTTATCTACTGTATATAGAGGTGTTATCAGTCATTGTACAGGAGGAGGAGGTGAGCTGTGATATTATCTATTGTGAATGGTGGATCCTGTGTTATCAACTGTATCTAGAGGTGTTATCACTCATTGTACAGGAGGAGGAGGTGAGCTGTGATATCATCTATTGTGAATGGTGGATAATGTGTTATCTACTGTATATAGAAGTGTTATCAGTCATTGTACAGGAGGAGGAGGTGAGCTGTGACATCACCTATTGTGAATGGCGGATCCTGTGTTATCTACTGTATATAGAGGTGTTATCAGTCATTATACAGGAGGAGGAGGTGAGCTGTGACATCCCCTATTGTGAATGGTGGATCCTGTGTTATCTACTGTACATAGAGGTGTTATCAGTCATTGTACAGGAGGAGGAGGAGGTGAGCTGTGACATCACCTATTGTGAATAGTGGATCCCGCGTTCTCTACTGTATATAGAGGTGTTATCAGTCATTGTACAGGAGGAGGAGGTGAGCTGTGACATCACCTATCGTGAATAGTGGATCCCGTGTTCTCTACTGTATATAGAGGTGTTATCTGTCATTGTACAGGAGGAGGAGGAGGTGAGCTGTGACATAACCTATTGTGAATGGTGGATCCTGTGTTATCTACTGTATATAGAGGTGTTATCAGTCATTGTACAGGAGAGGGAGGTGAGCTGTGATATTATCTATTGTGAATGGTGGATCCTGTGTTATCAACTGTATCTAGAGGTGCTATCAATCATTGTACAGGAAGAGGAGGTGAGCTGTGACATCACCTATTGTGAATGGTGGATCCTGTGTTATCTCCTGTATATAGAGGTGTTATCAGTCATTGTACAGGAGGAGGAGGTGAGCTGTGACATCACCTATTGTGAATGGTGTATCCTGTGTTATCTACTGTATATAGAGGTGTTATCAGTCATTGTACAGGAGGAGGAGGAGGTGAGCTGTGACATCACCTATTGTGAATGGTGGATCCTGTGTTATCTACTGTATATAGAGGTGTTATCAGTCATTGTACAGGAGGAGGAGGAGGTGAGCTGTGACATTACCTATTGTGAATGGTGGATCCTGTGTTATCTACTGTATATAGAGGTGTTATCAGTCATTATACAGGAGGAGGAGGTGAGCTGTGACATCACCTATTGTGAATGGTGGATCCTGTGTTATCTACTGTATATAGAGGTGTTATCAGTCATTGTACAGGAGGAGGAGGAGGTGAGCTGTGACATCACCTATTGTGAATAGTGGATCCCGTGTTCTCTACTGTATATAGAGGTGTTATCAGTCATTGTACAGGAGGAGGAGGAGGTGAGCTGTGACATCACCTATTGTGAATAGTGGATCCCGTGTTCTCTACTGAATATAGAGGTGTTATCAGTCATTGTACAGGAGGAGGAGGAGGTCAGCTGTGACATCACCTATTGTGAATGGTGGATCCTGTGTTATCTACTGTATATAGAGGTGTTATCACTCATTGTACAGGAGGAGGAGGTGAGCTGTGACATCACCTATTGTGAATGGTGGATCCTGTGTTATCTACTGTATATAGAGGTGTTATCAGTCATTGTACAGGAGGAGGAGGAGGTGAGCTGTGACATCACCTATTGTGAATAGTGGATCCCGCGTTCTCTACTGTATATAGAGGTGTTATCAGTCATTGTACAGGAGGAGGAGGTGAGTTGTGACATCACCTATCGTGAATAGTGGATCCCGTGTTCTCTACTGTATATAGAGGTGTTATCAGTCATTGTACAGCAGGAGGTGAGCTGTGATATTATCTATTGTGAATGGTGGATCCTGTGTTATCAACTGTATCTAGAGGTGCTATCAATCATTGTACAGGAAGAGGAGGTGAGCTGTGACATCACCTATTGTGAATGGTGTATCCTGTGTTATCTCCTGTATATAGAGGTGTTATCAGTCATTGTACAGGAGGAGGAGGAGGTGAGCTGTGACATCACCTATTGTGAATGGTGGATCCTGTGTTATCTACTGTATATAGAGGTGTTATCACTCATTGTACAGGAGGAGGAGGTGAGCTGTGATATCATCTATTGTGAATGGTGGATACTGTGTTATCTACTGTATATAGAAGTGTTATCAGTCATTGTACAGGAGGAGGAGGTGAGCTGTGACATCACCTATTGTGCTTGGTGGATCCTGTGTTATCTACTGTATATAGAGGTGTTATCAGTCATTATACAGGAGGAGGAGGTGAGCTGTGACATCCCCTATTGTGAATGGTGGATCCTGTGTTATCTACTGTATATAGAGGTGTTATCAGTCATTGTACAGGAGGAGGAGGAGGTGAGCTATGACATCACCTATTGTGAATAGTGGATCCCGCGTTCTCTACTGTATATAGAGGTGTTATCAGTCATTGTACAGGAGGAGGAGGTGAGCTGTGACATCACCTATCGTGAATAGTGGATCCCGTGTTCTCTACTGTATATAGAGGTGTTATCAGTCATTGTACAGGAGAGGGAGGTGAGCTGTGATATTATCTATTGTGAATGGTGGATCCTGTGTTATCAACTGTATCTAGAGGTGCTATCAATCATTGTACAGGAAGAGGAGGTGAGCTGTGACATCACCTATTGTGAATGGTGGATCCTGTGTTATCTCCTGTATATAGAGGTGTTATCAGTCATTGTACAGGAGGAGGAGGTGAGCTGTGACATCACCTATTGTGAATGGTGTATCCTGTGTTATCTACTGTATATAGAGGTGTTATCAGTCATTGTACAGGAGGAGGAGGAGGTGAGCTGTGACATCACCTATTGTGAATGGTGGATCCTGTGTTATCTACTGTATATAGAGGTGTTATCAGTCATTGTACAGGAGGAGGAGGAGGTGAGCTGTGACATCACCTATTGTGAGTGGCGGATCCTGTGTTATCTACTGTATATAGAGGTGTTATCAGTCATTATACAGGAGGAGGAGGTGAGCTGTGACATCACCTATTGTGAATGGTGGATCCTGTGTTATCTACTGTATATAGAGGTGTTATCAGTCATTGTACAGGAGGGGGAGGGGGTGAGCTGTGACATCACCTATTGTGAATGGTGGATCCTGTGTTAACTACTGTATATAGAGGTGTTATCAGTCATTGTACAGGAGGAGGAGGAGGTGAGCTGTGACATCACCTATTGTGAATAGTGGATCCCGTGTTCTCTACTGAATATAGAGGTGTTATCAGTCATTGTACAGGAGGAGGAGGTGAGCTGTGATATTATCTATTGTGAATGGTGGATCCTGTGTTATCAACTGTATCTAGAGGTGCTATCAATCATTGTACAGGAAGAGGAGGTGAGCTGTGACATCACCTATTGTGAATGGTGGATCCTGTGTTATCTCCTGTATATAGAGGTGTTATCAGTCATTGTACAGGAGGAGGAGGTGAGCTGTGACATCACCTATTGTGAATGGTGGATCCTGTGTTATCTACTGTATATAGAGGTGTTATCAGTCATTGTACAGGAGGAGGAGGTGAGCTGTGACATCACCTATTGTGAATGGTGGATCCTGTGTTATCTACTGTATATAGAGGTGTTATCAGTCATTGTACAGGAGGAGGAGGTGAGCTGTGATATTATCTATTGTGAATGGTGGATCCTGTGTTATCAACTGTATCTAGAGGTGTTATCACTCATTGTACAGGAGGAGGAGGTAAGCTGTGATATCATCTATTGTGAATGGTGGATACTGTGTTATCTACTGTATATAGAAGTGTTATCAGTCATTGTACAGGAGGAGGAGGTGAGCTGTGACATCACCTATTGTGAATGGTGGATCCTGTGTTATCTACTGTATATAGAGGTGTTATCAGTCATTGTACAGGAGGGGGAGGGGGTGAGCTGTGACATCACCTATTGTGAATGGTGGATCCTGTGTTAACTACTGTATATAGAGGTGTTATCAGTCATTGTACAGGAGGAGGAGGAGGTGAGCTGTGACATCACCTATTGTGAATAGTGGATCCCGTGTTCTCTACTGAATATAGAGGTGTTATCAGTCATTGTACAGGAGGAGGAGGTGAGCTGTGATATTATCTATTGTGAATGGTGGATCCTGTGTTATCAACTGTATCTAGAGGTGCTATCAATCATTGTACAGGAAGAGGAGGTGAGCTGTGACATCACCTATTGTGAATGGTGGATCCTGTGTTATCTCCTGTATATAGAGGTGTTATCAGTCATTGTACAGGAGGAGGAGGAGGTGAGCTGTGACATCACCTATTGTGAATGGTGGATCCTGTGTTATCTACTGTATATAGAGGTGTTATCAGTCATTGTACAGGAGGAGGAGGTGAGCTGTGACATCACCTATTGTGAATGGTGGATCCTGTGTTATCTACTGTATATAGAGGTGTTATCAGTCATTGTACAGGAGGAGGAGGTGAGCTGTGATATTATCTATTGTGAATGGTGGATCCTGTGTTATCAACTGTATCTAGAGGTGTTATCACTCATTGTACAGGAGGAGGAGGTAAGCTGTGATATCATCTATTGTGAATGGTGGATACTGTGTTATCTACTGTATATAGAAGTGTTATCAGTCATTGTACAGGAGGAGGAGGTGAGCTGTGACATCACCTATTGTGAATGGCGGATCCTGTGTTATCTACTGTATATAGAGGTGTTATTAGTCATTATACAGGAGGAGGAGGTGAGCTGTGACATCACCTATTGTGAATGGTGGATCCTGTGTTATCTCCTGTATATAGAGGTGTTATCAGTCATTGTACAGGAGGAGGAGGAGGTGAGCTGTGACATCACCTATTGTGAATGGTGGATCCTGTGTTATCTACTGTATATAGAGGTGTTATCAGTCATTATACAGGAGGAGGAGGTGAGCTGTGACATCACCTATTGTGAATGGTGGATCCTGTGTTATCTACTGTATATAGAGGTGTTATCAGTCATTGTACAGGAGGGGGAGGGGGTGAGCTGTGACATCACCTATTGTGAATGGTGGATCCTGTGTTATCTACTGTATATAGAGGTGTTATCAGTCATTGTACAGGAGGAGGAGGTGAGCTGTGACATCACCTATTGTGAATGGTGGATCCTGTGTTATCTACTGTATATAGAGGTGTTATCAGTCATTGTACAGGAGGAGGAGGTGAGCTGTGATATTATCTATTGTGAATGGTGGATCCTGTGTTATCAACTGTATCTAGAGGTGTTATCACTCATTGTACAGGAGGAGGAGGTGAGCTGTGATATCATCTATTGTGAATGGTGGATACTGTGTTATCTACTGTATATAGAAGTGTTATCAGTCATTGTACAGGAGGAGGAGGTGAGCTGTGACATCACCTATTGTGACTGGCGGATCCTGTGTTATCTACTGTATATAGAGGTGTTATCAGTCATTATACAGGAGGAGGAGGTGAGCTGTGACATCCCCTATTGTGAATGGTGGATCCTTTGTTATCTACTGTATATTGAGGTGTTATCAGTCATTGTACAGGAGGAGGAGGAGGTGAGCTGTGACATCACCTATTGTGAATAGTGGATCCCGCGTTCTCTACTGTATATAGAGGTGTTATCAGTCATTGTACAGGAGGAGGAGGTGAGCTGTGACATCACCTATCGTGAATAGTGGATCCCGTGTTCTCTACTGTATATAGAGGTGTTATCAGTCATTGTACAGGAGGAGGAGGAGGTGAGCTGTGACATCACCTATTGTGAATGGTGGATCCTGTGTTATCTACTGTATATAGAGGTGTTATCAGTCATTGTACAGGAGAGGGAGGTGAGCTGTGATATTATCTATTGTGAATGGTGGATCCTGTGTTATCAACTGTATCTAGAGGTGCTATCAATCATTGTACAGGAAGAGGAGGTGAGCTGTGACATCACCTATTGTGAATGGTGGATCCTGTGTTATCTACTGTATATAGAGGTGTTATCACTCATTGTACAGGAGGAGGAGGTGAGCTGTGATATCATCTATTGTGAATGGTGGATACTGTGTTATCTACTGTATATAGAAGTGTTATCAGTCATTGTACAGGAGGAGGAGGTGAGCTGTGACATCACCTATTGTGCTTGGTGGATCCTGTGTTATCTACTGTATATAGAGGTGTTATCAGTCATTATACAGGAGGAGGAGGTGAGCTGTGACATCCCCTATTGTGAATGGTGGATCCTGTGTTATCTACTGTATATAGAGGTGTTATCAGTCATTGTACAGGAGGAGGAGGAGGTGAGCTGTGACATCACCTATTGTGAATAGTGGATCCCGCGTTCTCTACTGTATATAGAGGTGTTATCAGTCATTGTACAGGAGGAGGAGGTGAGCTGTGACATCACCTATCGTGAATAGTGGATCCCGTGTTCTCTACTGTATATAGAGGTGTTATCAGTCATTGTACAGGAGAGGGAGGTGAGCTGTGATATTATCTATTGTGAATGGTGGATCCTGTGTTATCAACTGTATCTAGAGGTGCTATCAATCATTGTACAGGAAGAGGAGGTGAGCTGTGACATCACCTATTGTGAATGGTGGATCCTGTGTTATCTCCTGTATATAGAGGTGTTATCAGTCATTGTACAGGAGGAGGAGGTGAGCTGTGACATCACCTATTGTGAATGGTGTATCCTGTGTTATCTACTGTATATAGAGGTGTTATCAGTCATTGTACAGGAGGAGGAGGAGGTGAGCTGTGACATCACCTATTGTGAATGGTGGATCCTGTGTTATCTACTGTATATAGAGGTGTTATCAGTCATTGTACAGGAGGAGGAGGAGGTGAGCTGTGACATCACCTATTGTGAATGGCGGATCCTGTGTTATCTACTGTATATAGAGGTGTTATCAGTCATTATACAGGAGGAGGAGGTGAGCTGTGACATCACCTATTGTGAATGGTGGATCCTGTGTTATCTACTGTATATAGAGGTGTTATCAGTCATTGTACAGGAGGGGGAGGGGGTGAGCTGTGACATCACCTATTGTGAATGGTGGATCCTGTGTTAACTACTGTATATAGAGGTGTTATCAGTCATTGTACAGGAGGAGGAGGAGGTGAGCTGTGACATCACCTATTGTGAATAGTGGATCCCGTGTTCTCTACTGAATATAGAGGTGTTATCAGTCATTGTACAGGAGGAGGAGGTGAGCTGTGATATTATCTATTGTGAATGGTGGATCCTGTGTTATCAACTGTATCTAGAGGTGCTATCAATCATTGTACAGGAAGAGGAGGTGAGCTGTGACATCACCTATTGTGAATGGTGGATCCTGTGTTATCTCCTGTATATAGAGGTGTTATCAGTCATTGTACAGGAGGAGGAGGAGGTGAGCTGTGACATCACCTATTGTGAATGGTGGATCCTGTGTTATCTACTGTATATAGAGGTGTTATCAGTCATTGTACAGGAGGAGGAGGTGAGCTGTGACATCACCTATTGTGAATGGTGGATCCTGTGTTATCTACTGTATATAGAGGTGTTATCAGTCATTGTACAGGAGGAGGAGGTGAGCTGTGATATTATCTATTGTGAATGGTGGATCCTGTGTTATCAACTGTATCTAGAGGTGTTATCACTCATTGTACAGGAGGAGGAGGTAAGCTGTGATATCATCTATTGTGAATGGTGGATACTGTGTTATCTACTGTATATAGAAGTGTTATCAGTCATTGTACAGGAGGAGGAGGTGAGCTGTGACATCACCTATTGTGAATGGCGGATCCTGTGTTATCTACTGTATATAGAGGTGTTATTAGTCATTATACAGGAGGAGGAGGTGAGCTGTGACATCACCTATTGTGAATGGTGGATCCTGTGTTATCTCCTGTATATAGAGGTGTTATCAGTCATTGTACAGGAGGAGGAGGAGGTGAGCTGTGACATCACCTATTGTGAATGGTGGATCCTGTGTTATCTACTGTATATAGAGGTGTTATCAGTCATTATACAGGAGGAGGAGGTGAGCTGTGACATCACCTATTGTGAATGGTGGATCCTGTGTTATCTACTGTATATAGAGGTGTTATCAGTCATTGTACAGGAGGGGGAGGGGGTGAGCTGTGACATCACCTATTGTGAATGGTGGATCCTGTGTTATCTACTGTATATAGAGGTGTTATCAGTCATTGTACAGGAGGAGGAGGTGAGCTGTGACATCACCTATTGTGAATGGTGGATCCTGTGTTATCTACTGTATATAGAGGTGTTATCAGTCATTGTACAGGAGGAGGAGGTGAGCTGTGATATTATCTATTGTGAATGGTGGATCCTGTGTTATCAACTGTATCTAGAGGTGTTATCACTCATTGTACAGGAGGAGGAGGTGAGCTGTGATATCATCTATTGTGAATGGTGGATACTGTGTTATCTACTGTATATAGAAGTGTTATCAGTCATTGTACAGGAGGAGGAGGTGAGCTGTGACATCACCTATTGTGAATGGCGGATCCTGTGTTATCTACTGTATATAGAGGTGTTATCAGTCATTATACAGGAGGAGGAGGTGAGCTGTGACATCCCCTATTGTGAATGGTGGATCCTTTGTTATCTACTGTATATTGAGGTGTTATCAGTCATTGTACAGGAGGAGGAGGAGGTGAGCTGTGACATCACCTATTGTGAATAGTGGATCCCGCGTTCTCTACTGTATATAGAGGTGTTATCAGTCATTGTACAGGAGGAGGAGGTGAGCTGTGACATCACCTATCGTGAATAGTGGATCCCGTGTTCTCTACTGTATATAGAGGTGTTATCAGTCATTGTACAGGAGGAGGAGGAGGTGAGCTGTGACATCACCTATTGTGAATGGTGGATCCTGTGTTATCTACTGTATATAGAGGTGTTATCAGTCATTGTACAGGAGAGGGAGGTGAGCTGTGATATTATCTATTGTGAATGGTGGATCCTGTGTTATCAACTGTATCTAGAGGTGCTATCAATCATTGTACAGGAAGAGGAGGTGAGCTGTGACATCACCTATTGTGAATGGTGGATCCTGTGTTATCTCCTGTATATAGATGTGTTATCAGTCATTGTACAGGAGGAGGAGGAGGTGAGCTGTGACATCACCTATTGTGAATGGTGGATCCTGTGTTATCTACTGTATATAGAGGTGTTATCACTCATTGTACAGGAGGAGGAGGTGAGCTGTGATATCATCTATTGTGAATGGTGGATACTGTGTTATCTACTGTATATAGAAGTGTTATCAGTCATTGTACAGGAGGAGGAGGTGAGCTGTGACATCACCTATTGTGCTTGGTGGATCCTGTGTTATCTACTGTATATAGAGGTGTTATCAGTCATTATACAGGAGGAGGAGGTGAGCTGTGACATCCCCTATTGTGAATGGTGGATCCTGTGTTATCTACTGTATATAGAGGTGTTATCAGTCATTGTACAGGAGGAGGAGGAGGTGAGCTGTGACATCACCTATTGTGAATAGTGGATCCCGCGTTCTCTACTGTATATAGAGGTGTTATCAGTCATTGTACAGGAGGAGGAGGTGAGCTGTGACATCACCTATCGTGAATAGTGGATCCCGTGTTCTCTACTGTATATAGAGGTGTTATCAGTCATTGTACAGGAGAGGGAGGTGAGCTGTGATATTATCTATTGTGAATGGTGGATCCTGTGTTATCAACTGTATCTAGAGGTGCTATCAATCATTGTACAGGAAGAGGAGGTGAGCTGTGACATCACCTATTGTGAATGGTGGATCCTGTGTTATCTCCTGTATATAGAGGTGTTATCAGTCATTGTACAGGAGGAGGAGGTGAGCTGTGACATCACCTAATGTGAATGGTGTATCCTGTGTTATCTACTGTATATAGAGGTGTTATCAGTCATTGTACAGGAGGAGGAGGAGGTGAGCTGTGACATCACCTATTGTGAATGGTGGATCCTGTGTTATCTACTGTATATAGAGGTGTTATCAGTCATTGTACAGGAGGAGGAGGAGGTGAGCTGTGACATCACCTATTGTGAATGGCGGATCCTGTGTTATCTACTGTATATAGAGGTGTTATCAGTCATTATACAGGAGGAGGAGGTGAGCTGTGACATCACCTATTGTGAATGGTGGATCCTGTGTTATCTACTGTATATAGAGGTGTTATCAGTCATTGTACAGGAGGGGGAGGGGGTGAGCTGTGACATCACCTATTGTGAATGGTGGATCCTGTGTTAACTACTGTATATAGAGGTGTTATCAGTCATTGTACAGGAGGAGGAGGAGGTGAGCTGTGACATCACCTATTGTGAATAGTGGATCCCGTGTTCTCTACTGAATATAGAGGTGTTATCAGTCATTGTACAGGAGGAGGAGGTGAGCTGTGATATTATCTATTGTGAATGGTGGATCCTGTGTTATCAACTGTATCTAGAGGTGCTATCAATCATTGTACAGGAAGAGGAGGTGAGCTGTGACATCACCTATTGTGAATGGTGGATCCTGTGTTATCTCCTGTATATAGAGGTGTTATCAGTCATTGTACAGGAGGAGGAGGAGGTGAGCTGTGACATCACCTATTGTGAATGGTGGATCCTGTGTTATCTACTGTATATAGAGGTGTTATCAGTCATTGTACAGGAGGAGGAGGTGAGCTGTGACATCACCTATTGTGAATGGTGGATCCTGTGTTATCTACTGTATATAGAGGTGTTATCAGTGATTGTACAGGAGGAGGAGGTGAGCTGTGATATTATCTATTGTGAATGGTGGATCCTGTGTTATCAACTGTATCTAGAGGTGTTATCACTCATTGTACAGGAGGAGGAGGTAAGCTGTGATATCATCTATTGTGAATGGTGGATACTGTGTTATCTACTGTATATAGAAGTGTTATCAGTCATTGTACAGGAGGAGGAGGTGAGCTGTGACATCACCTATTGTGAATGGCGGATCCTGTGTTATCTACTGTATATAGAGGTGTTATTAGTCATTATACAGGAGGAGGAGGTGAGCTGTGACATCACCTATTGTGAATGGTGGATCCTGTGTTATCTCCTGTATATAGAGGTGTTATCAGTCATTGTACAGGAGGAGGAGGAGGTGAGCTGTGACATCACCTATTGTGAATGGTGGATCCTGTGTTATCTACTGTATATAGAGGTGTTATCAGTCATTATACAGGAGGAGGAGGTGAGCTGTGACATCACCTATTGTGAATGGTGGATCCTGTGTTATCTCCTGTATATAGAGGTGTTATCAGTCATTGTACAGGAGGAGGAGGAGGTGAGCTGTGACATCACCTATTGTGAATGGTGGATCCTGTGTTATCTACTGTATATAGAGGTGTTATCAGTCATTATACAGGAGGAGGAGGTGAGCTGTGACATCACCTATTGTGAATGGTGGATCCTGTGTTATCTACTGTATATAGAGGTGTTATCAGTCATTGTACAGGAGGGGGAGGGGGTGAGCTGTGACATCACCTATTGTGAATGGTGGATCCTGTGTTATCTACTGTATATAGAGGTGTTATCAGTCATTGTACAGGAGGAGGAGGTGAGCTGTGACATCACCTATTGTGAATGGTGGATCCTGTGTTATCTACTGTATATAGAGGTGTTATCAGTCATTGTACAGGAGGAGGAGGTGAGCTGTGATATTATCTATTGTGAATGGTGGATCCTGTGTTATCAACTGTATCTAGAGGTGTTATCACTCATTGTACAGGAGGAGGAGGTGAGCTGTGATATCATCTATTGTGAATGGTGGATACTGTGTTATCTACTGTATATAGAAGTGTTATCAGTCATTGTACAGGAGGAGGAGGTGAGCTGTGACATCACCTATTGTGAATGGCGGATCCTGTGTTATCTACTGTATATAGAGGTGTTATCAGTCATTATACAGGAGGAGGAGGTAAGCTGTGACATCCCCTATTGTGAATGGTGGATCCTGTGTTATCTACTGTATATTGAGGTGTTATCAGTCATTGTACAGGAGGAGGAGGAGGTGAGCTGTGACATCACCTATTGTGAATAGTGGATCCCGCGTTCTCTACTGTATATAGAGGTGTTATCAGTCATTGTACAGGAGGAGGAGGTGAGCTGTGACATCACCTATCGTGAATAGTGGATCCCGTGTTCTCTACTGTATATAGAGGTGTTATCAGTCATTGTACAGGAGGAGGAGGAGGTGAGCTGTGACATCACCTATTGTGAATGGTGGATCCTGTGTTATCTACTGTATATAGAGGTGTTATCAGTCATTGTACAGGAGAGGGAGGTGAGCTGTGATATTATCTATTGTGAATGGTGGATCCTGTGTTATCAACTGTATCTAGAGGTGCTATCAATCATTGTACAGGAAGAGGAGGTGAGCTGTGACATCACCTATTGTGAATGGTGGATCCTGTGTTATCTCCTGTATATAGAGGTGTTATCAGTCATTGTACAGGAGGAGGAGGAGGTGAGCTGTGACATCACCTATTGTGAATGGTGGATCCTGTGTTATCTACTGTATATAGAGGTGTTATCACTCATTGTACAGGAGGAGGAGGTGAGCTGTGATATCATCTATTGTGAATGGTGGATACTGTGTTATCTACTGTATATAGAAGTGTTATCAGTCATTGTACAGGAGGAGGAGGTGAGCTGTGACATCACCTATTGTGAATGGCGGATCCTGTGTTATCTACTGTATATAGAGGTGTTATCAGTCATTATACAGGAGGAGGAGGTGAGCTGTGACATCACCTATTGTGAATGGTGGATCCTGTGTTATCTACTGTATATAGAGGTGTTATCAGTCATTGTACAGGAGGGGGAGGGGGTGAGCTGTGACATCACCTATTGTAAATGGTGGATCCTGTGTTAACTACTGTATATAGAGGTGTTATCAGTCATTGTACAGGAGGAAGAGGAGGTGAGCTGTGACATCACCTATTGTGAATAGTGGATCCCGTGTTCTCTACTGAATATAGAGGTGTTATCAGTCATTGTACAGGAGGAGGAGGTGAGCTGTGATATTATCTATTGTGAATGGTGGATCCTGTGTTATCAACTGTATCTAGAGGTGCTATCAATCATTGTACAGGAAGAGGAGGTGAGCTGTGACATCACCTATTGTGAATGGTGTATCCTGTGTTATCTACTGTATATAGAGGTGTTATCAGTCATTGTACAGGAGGAGGAGGAGGTGAGCTGTGACATCACCTATTGTGAATGGTGGATCCTGTGTTATCTACTGTATATAGAGGTGTTATCAGTCATTGTACAGGAGGAGGAGGTGAGCTGTGACATCACCTATTGTGAATGGTGGATCCTGTGTTATCTACTGTATATAGAGGTGTTATCAGTCATTGTACAGGAGGAGGAGGTGAGCTGTGATATTATCTATTGTGAATGGTGGATCCTGTGTTATCAACTGTATCTAGAGGTGTTATCACTCATTGTACAGGAGGAGGAGGTAAGCTGTGATATCATCTATTGTGAATGGTGGATACTGTGTTATCTACTGTATATAGAAGTGTTATCAGTCATTGTACAGGAGGAGGAGGTGAGCTGTGACATCACCTATTGTGAATGGCGGATCCTGTGTTATCTACTGTATATAGAGGTGTTATCAGTCATTATACAGGAGGAGGAGGTGAGCTGTGACATCACCTATTGTGAATGGTGGATCCTGTGTTATCTCCTGTATATAGAGGTGTTATCAGTCATTGTACAGGAGGAGGAGGAGGTGAGCTGTGACATCACCTATTGTGAATGGTGGATCCTGTGTTATCTACTGTATATAGAGGTGTTATCAGTCATTATACAGGAGGAGGAGGTGAGCTGTGACATCACCTATTGTGAATGGTGGATCCTGTGTTATCTACTGTATATAGAGGTGTTATCAGTCATTGTACAGGAGGGGGAGGGGGTGAGCTGTGACATCACCTATTGTGAATGGTGGATCCTGTGTTATCTACTGTATATAGAGGTGTTATCAGTCATTGTACAGGAGGAGGAGGTGAGCTGTGACATCACCTATTGTGAATGGTGGATCCTGTGTTATCTACTGTATATAGAGGTGTTATCAGTCATTGTACATGAGGAGGAGGTGAGCTGTGATATTATCTATTGTGAATGGTGGATCCTGTGTTATCAACTGTATCTAGAGGTGTTATCACTCATTGTACAGGAGGAGGAGGTGAGCTGTGATATCATCTATTGTGAATGGTGGATACTGTGTTATCTACTGTATATAGAAGTGTTATCAATCATTGTACAGGAGGAGGTGGTGAGCTGTGACATCCCCTATTGTGAATGGTGGATCCTGTGTTATCTACTGTATATAGAGGTGTTATCAGTCATTGTACAGGAGGAGGAGGAGGTGAGCTGTGACATCACCTATTGTGAATAGTGGATCCCGCGTTCTCTACTGTATATAGAGGTGTTATCAGTCATTGTACAGGAGGAGGAGGTGAGCTGTGACATCACCTATCGTGAATAGTGGATCCCGTGTTCTCTACTGTATATAGAGGTGTTATCAGTCATTGTACAGGAGGAGGAGGAGGTGAGCTGTGACATCACCTATTGTGAATGGTGGATCCTGTGTTATCTACTGTATATAGAGGTGTTATCAGTCATTGTACAGGAGAGGGAGGTGAGCTGTGATATTATCTATTGTGAATGGTGGATCCTGTGTTATCAACTGTATCTAGAGGTGCTATCAATCATTGTACAGGAAGAGGAGGTGAGATGTGACATCACCTATTGTGAATGGTGGATCCTGTGTTATCTCCTGTATATAGAGGTGTTATCAGTCATTGTACAGGAGGAGGAGGTGAGCTGTGACATCACCTATTGTGAATGGTGTATCCTGTGTTATCTACTGTATATAGAGGTGTTATCAGTCATTGTACAGGAGGAGGAGGAGGTGAGCTGTGACATCACCTATTGTGAATGGTGGATCCTGTGTTATCTACTGTATATAGAGGTGTTATCAGTCATTGTACAGGAGGAGGAGGAGGTGAGCTGTGACATTACCTATTGTGAATGGTGGATCCTGTGTTATCTACTGTATATAGAGGTGTTATCAGTCATTATACAGGAGGAGGAGGTGAGCTGTGACATCACCTATTGTGAATGGTGGATCCTGTGTTATCTACTGTATATAGAGGTGTTATCAGTCATTGTACAGGAGGAGGAGGAGGTGAGCTGTGACATCACCTATTGTGAATAGTGGATCCCGTGTTCTGTACTGTATATAGAGGTGTTATCAGTCATTGTACAGGAGGAGGAGGAGGTGAGCTGTGACATCACCTATTGTGAATAGTGGATCCCGTGTTCTCTACTGAATATAGAGGTGTTATCAGTCATTGTACAGGAGGAGGAGGTGAGCTGTGATATTATCTATTGTGAATGGTGGATCCTGTGTTATCAACTGTATCTAGAGGTGCTATCAATCATTGTACAGGAAGAGGAGGTGAGCTGTGACATCACCTATTGTGAATGGTGTATCCTGTGTTATCTCCTGTATATAGAGGTGTTATCAGTCATTGTACAGGAGGAGGAGGAGGTGAGCTGTGACATCACCTATTGTGAATGGTGGATCCTGTGTTATCTACTGTATATAGAGGTGTTATCACTCATTGTACAGGAGGAGGAGGTGAGCTGTGATATCATCTATTGTGAATGGTGGATACTGTGTTATCTACTGTATATAGAAGTGTTATCAGTCATTGTACAGGAGGAGGAGGTGAGCTGTGACATCACCTATTGTGAATGGCGGATCCTGTGTTATCTACTGTATATAGAGGTGTTATCAATCATTATACAGGAGGAGGAGGTGAGCTGTGACATCACCTATTGTGAATGGTGGATCCTGTGTTATCTACTGTATATAGAGGTGTTATCAGTCATTGTACAGGAGGGGGAGGGGGTGAGCTGTGACGTTGACGCGCCCCTGGGCCTGTGTCGCGCTGCGTTGCGCACGCGGGAGCTTACCCGGAGCCGGATCTCTTGAGGGTTGTAGTCTCGTGGCGGTGACCCGGTCCGTGCCCAGGGAGTCAAACTGAGCGGCGATGTAACAGCGGTAGATGTAGGACGACTACGCCACCCGTTGAATGCAGCTATGGAGCTGCCGCTGCAGGACAGTCCGCTGAGGCCGGTGGATGGATGGTGCAGCGTAGATGGTATAACCCCCAACGGGAGGGGTATGGCCTCAGGGCAGCAGATGTGGATGATGGGGGTAGCAGGAACCACTCAGAGACGGTGCGGTGTAATTCAGGGTCTTTACTGGTAACAACGATAGACCCTCCCGGAGTACTTGCTAGTGAACGGGGCCTGGTCAGTCCTTGAGCAGATGGGATCTCCCCTGGCCAGGCGGAGTTGTAGGCCTCCCAAACTGACTGTACTCTTCTGGCTACCTTGCTAGAGGCGGGTAAAAGTAGCCCACGTCCCTGAGTGTACCGTGTGGTGCTCACCCGTATGGCCGGTGACTCGGGGCCTTCTAATGGCTTCCGCTCCACGATGGCGGTGCTGGTCCCACGCGTGTGACCGTGCCTTCGGGTTTCTGGGCCTGAGGACCTGAAATCCCTTGCCGGTCGGCTTCTGCTGCTGGGTAAGAGTTAGTCCCCACAGCCTCGGACTCCGGGTCCGGTAAGAAAGCTTCTCAGTCAGGGCGAGCTCTGCAGCTGCCAGCCCCTGACTCGTAGTAGTATTGCTTCTGCTATTTCTTGTCTCTACTCTCCTTGACTGCTAACCCTGCTTCAGCCCCGGGTTTATATAGGGGAAGTTCTTCCCCTCCCAAGACTGGGCAGGAGGTGTGGCATGCACAGGATCCCTGACCAAAGGACCTCCCACCTGCTCTCAGACATAACATTACATTACTGTGGAAACCAGACCCCTGGGGTGTCACAACATCACCTATTGTGAATGGTGGATCCTGTGTTAACTACTGTATATAGAGGTGTTATCAGTCATTGTACAGGAGGAGGAGGAGGTGAGCTGTGACATCACCTATTGTGAATAGTGGATCCCGTGTTCTCTACTGTATATAGAGGTGTTATCAGTCATTGTACAGGAGGAGGAGGTGAGCTGTGACATCACCTATCGTGAATAGTGGATCCCGTGTTCTCTACTGTATATAGAGGTGTTATCAGTCATTGTACAGGAGGAGGAGGTGAGCTGTGACATCAGCTATTGTGAATGGTGGATCCTGTGTTATCTACTGTATATAGAGGTGTTATCAGTCATTGTACAGGAGTGGGAGGGGGTGAGCTGTGACATCACCTATTGTGAATGGTGGATCCTGTGTTATCTACTGTATATAGAGGTGTTATCAGTCATTGTAAAGGAGGAGGAGGTGAGCTGTGACATCACCTATTGTGAATGGTGGATCCTGTGTTATCTACTGTATATAGAGGTGTTAGCAGTCATTGTACAGGAGGAGGAGGTGAGCTGTGATATTATCTATTGTGAATGGTGGATCCTGTGTTATCAACTGTATCTAGAGGTGCTATCAATCATTGTACAGGAAGAGGAGGTGAGCTGTGACATCACCTATTGTGAATGGTGTATCCTGTGTTATCTCCTGTATATAGAGGTGTTATCAGTCATTGTACAGGAGGAGGAGGAGGTGAGCTGTGACATCACCTATTGTGAATGGTGGATCCTGTGTTATCTACTGTATATAGAGGTGTTATCACTCATTGTACAGGAGGAGGAGGTGAGCTGTGATATCATCTATTGTGAATGGTGGATACTGTGTTATCTACTGTATATAGAAGTGTTATCAGTCATTGTACAGGAGGAGGAGGTGAGCTGTGACATCACCTATTGTGAATGGCGGATTCTGTGTTATCTACTGTATATAGAGGTGTTATCAGTCATTATACAGGAGGAGGAGGTGAGCTGTGACATCACCTATTGTGAATGGTGGATCCTGTGTTATCTACTGTATATAGAGGTGTTATCAGTCATTGTACAGGAGGGGGAGGGGGTGAGCTGTGACATCACCTATTGTGAATGGTGGATCCTGTGTTATCTACTGTATATAGAGGTGTTATCAGTCATTGTACAGGAGGAGGAGGAGGTGAGCTGTGACATCACCTATTGTGAATAGTGGATCCCGTGTTCTCTACTGTATATAGTGGTGTTATCAGTCATTGTACAGGAGGAGGAGGTGAGCTGTGACATCACCTATCGTGAATAGTGGATCCCGTGTTCTCTACTGTATAACCATATAATTCATGGTGAGATATCTTGAAATTCAACAGACTCAATCCAATGTAACTTCCCTATTCATATCAATAGATAGTGGATCAGACTAAAATGTGACTCTGGAACAGACTACACAGGGATTTTTTTTGTAGTCTGTAACCATGGCGACACATAGCTCGGCATATTAGTTTTATGCATAAAATGATAGAATAATTTTTAATTATGATTATTCGCAAATCTTTCCATTTTTTATATTGAAAGTTTTGGAGAATTAAAAACATAAGAGTTATTAAGGTGTACATATAACTTTTAAAGATGGCTGATAAAACATGCCATGACCAGGAGCCATGTTTGCATTTGCAAAATAAATAGTGATGGCAGTGCAGACAGGCGGCTTCTTTATTAAGGGGTCAGTACAAATAACAGTGAGTAATAAAGGCACACTTATAAGTGGCGGTGAAGACGTGCCGAGGAGTGTGATTGTACGGGGATAATTGCTCTCCTCCGGAGCGCTGACCTCTCCAACACTCCACAGCAAAATGGAATTATTCACTGGTAATTACACATCCCTGAAGTAGTGCACTTGTGTAAGTGGAGCAGCCGGCGGACCCTTGTGCGAAGAGAAAAATGACACATCCTTGAAAATACACGTGTCAGGTTGTGTTTATATAGAGGAGGAGGGAGCACAGCTCAGTGGAGCCACCTAGCGCCACGACCAGGGAGGAGCATAGCAGGACAGAGTTTGTCTTAGGCTATGTGCCCACGTTGCATTTATGAAGCAGAAAATTTCTGCTGCATAAATGCAAGTCCTCTCCCGGAAAAACGCATGTGGAATTCCGCACGCGTTTATCGCGCATTTTTCGCGCGTTTATCACGCGTTTTCCACATGCGGAATTGCCTTGCGTTTTTTATGCATTGGACAAAGGCAATTCTGCTTGTGGAAACGCAAAATTAAATGACATGCTGCGGATTTTTGAACGCGGCATAAACGCTGCGGAAAAATCCGCAGCATGTGCATAGAACTTGCGGAATCCCATTGGGGACCATGGGGTGCGGATATACATGCGTTTTTCAAGCGTTTACGCTGCGGAAATTCCGCAGCATATACGCTTGAAAAATGCTACGTGGGCACCCAGCCTTAGGCACATCCCAACTTGTAAACCATAAAAAATGGCAAGTCAGCTTTAATATCTGATTTACAAATAAATGGTCAATTTTACACTTTTGCTGGAACTCATATTACAAAAAGTCGTTTTAGGTAAATATCCTAAAGTCAAAAGGAAAAAAAATGGAGCACATGTCAATATCTCAGTAGAACTGTATAGCCATCTTTTAAAGGGGTTACCCAGGACTTAAATGAATGACCTCCTTTTAGGATAAGTCATCAATATCAGATCTTCTCCAACACCTGGCATCACTACCGATTATATGTTTGCAGGTCCCTTTGATGCCACGTATGCGCACCACAGCTCCGAACACCGTGTAGTGGCCATTTTTGGGCTATTGCAGATCAGCTCCTATTGAAGTGAATAATATCTGAGCTGCTGAACCCAAGAAAAGCCATTACATAGTGTTCCAGCTCTGTACATTGTGAACTTACTACATCTCTGTTACTTGTCTTGGCTCCAGGGCTGGGCTCTGTTCCTTTCCCATATAGATGCTGCTCTTTTCTGTGCTCCACATCGTGTTTCTAAAGTTGCCCAGAGAACTCCTGTGATATCATTTCTCTTGGCCTTTTAAGGCTGACTTCAACAGCTGTGTCTTAGTATTCACTAAGTCTGTGTAAATTAGAGTTTGACTCTATCCAGTCCTCTCAGCTGCAAATTAACCATTCATCTGATGTAAGCATAACAAATTCTTTTCTGGTGTTGTTCACACTACAAATGCAGCTGCAACAGTATGTAAATTTCTGTGTATGTCTATACTCCTGGCTCCGTTTCTTCTGTTTTTTCCTGCTCTGCTTCTCTTGCTGCCATCCTGCATGTCTTATTGTCCTGGACCTCTCTGAACTATGTGCCATCTGGCAAGTCCTACCCGCTCCTGCTATGCCACTGCCTTTGGTCCATGTTGCTCATCTTGACTTTTGGCTTGGAGAATCCACCTCACCAGGTGAACTTTTAACAGTCCACTGAGGGAGAAGTCTAAAGCTGATCGGTGGGTGCACCATGTGTAGGACCCCCACCGATATTATATTGATGACCTATCTCTCTTTACCACAATTAAGGAAGAAGGTTTTAGCACCCTGATCTAAAGATTGGTGCGGGTCCCGGTGATCATACATGTGGATGCTTGTCATGG
The DNA here is from genome assembly GCF_046119375.1 of Phyllobates terribilis. NCBI lineage: Eukaryota > Metazoa > Chordata > Amphibia > Anura > Dendrobatidae > Phyllobates > Phyllobates terribilis. Next base: position 62,186,956 of record NW_027362763.1, on the reverse strand, counting down.
GAAAAAAACATTAATATTTTGTTATATGGGAAAATCTTTTAAAATTCTTATTGTCATCAGAGATCACCCATAAATTTCCCCCATAGAGTGACCAAATACCACTGTAAAGCCTAAGCCTAAGACTAATCCTTACCAGAAGTGGTAATGCTCATGGCAAATTGGTTTTGCAAGTGAAGGCCATGGACTTTCCCACATGTGCTCTGTAAAAAGTTGAATGCGAGTCTAATGTAACTAAAGAGCAATACAGCAGTGACCGAGCTAGAAATCGTTGGATTCATAGCAATTTTGATCCCCTCTTCCCAGGTGAAAATGCAACCACCAACATGGCCCGACAATTATTCATCATTAGAGATGTCCCAGAGATATACTGTACCTCACATGTGCCCCCAGAGATATACTGTGCCTCACATGTGCCCCCAGAGATATACTGTGCCTCACATGTGCCCCAGAGATATACTGCGCCTCACATGTGTCCCCTGAGATATACTGCGCCTCACATGTGCCCCCTGAGATATACTGCACCTCACATGTGCCCCCAGAGATATACTGCACCTCACATGTGCCCCCAGAGATATACTGTACCTCACATGTGCCCCCAGAGATATACTGTGCCTCACATGTGCCCCCAGAGATATACTGTGCCTCACATGTGCCCCAGAGATATACTGTGCCTCACATGTGCCCCCAGAGATATACTGTGCCTCACATGTGCCCCCAGAGATATACTGTGCCTCACATGTGCCCCAGAGATATACTGCGCCTCACATGTGTCCCCTGAGATATACTGCGCCTCACATGTGCCCCCTGAGATATACTGCACCTCACATGTGCCCCCAGAGATATACTGCACCTCACATGTGCCCCCAGAGATATACTGTACCTCACATGTGCCCCCAGAGATATACTGTGCCTCACATGTGCCCCCAGAGATATACTGTACCTCACATGTGCCCCAGAGATATACTGTGCCTCACATGTGCCCCCAGAGATATACTGTGCCTCACATGTGCCTCCAGAGATATACTGTGCCTCACATGTGCCCCCAGAGATATACTGCACCTCACATATGCCCCAGAGATATACTGTGCCTCACATGTGCCCCCAGAGATATACTGTGCCTCACATGTGCCCCCAGAGATATACTGTGCCTCACATGTGCCCCCAGACATATACTGTGCCTCACATGTGCCCCCAGAGATATACTGTGCCTCACATGTGCCCTGAGATATACTGTGCCTCACATGTGCCCCGAGATATACTGTGCCTCACATGTGCCCCCAGAGATATACTGCGCCTCACATGTGCCCCCAGAGATATACTGTACCTCACATGTGCCCCCAGAGATATACTGCGCCTCACATGTGCCCCCAGAGATATACTGTGCCTCACATGTGCCCCCAGAGATATACTGTGCCTCACATGTGCCCCGAGATATACTGTGCCTCACATGTGCCCCCAGAGATATACTGCGCCTCACATGTGCCCCCAGAGATATACTGTACCTCACATGTGCCCCCAGAGATATACTGCGCCTCACATGTGCCCCCAGAGATATACTGTACCTCACATGTGCCCCGAGATATACTGTGCCTCACATGTGCCCCCAGAGATATACTGTGCCTCACATGTGCCCCGAGATATACTGTGCCTCACATGTGCCCCCAGAGATATACTGCGCCTCACATGTGCCCCCAGAGATATACTGTACCTCACATGTGCCCCCAGAGATATACTGCGCCTCACATGTGCCCCCAGAGATATACTGTGCCTCACATGTGCCCCCAGAGATATACTGTACCTCACATGTGCCCCAAGAGATATACTGTGCCTCACATGTGCCCCAGACATATACTGTACCTCACATGTGCCCCCAGAGATATACTGTACCTCACATGTGCCCCCAGAGATATACTGCGCCTCACATGTGCCCCAGAGATATACTGTGCCTCACATGTGCCCCCAGAGATATACTGTACCTCACATGTGCCCCAAGAGATATACTGTGCCTCACATGTGCCCCAGACATATACTGTACCTCACATGTGCCCCCTGAGATATACTGTACCTCACATGTGCCCCGAGATATACTGTGCCTCACATGTGCCCCCTGAGATATACTGCACCTCACATGTGCCCCCTGAGATATACTGTACCTCACATGTGCCCCCAGAGATATACTGTGCCTCACATGTGCCCCAGACATATACTGTACCTCACATGTGCCCCAGAGATATACTGTACGTCACATGTGCCCCAGAGATATACTGTGCCTCACATGTGCCCCCAGAGATATACTGTACCTCACATGTGCCCCAAGAGATATACTGTGCCTCACATGTGCCCCAGACATATACTGTACCTCACATGTGCCCCCTGAGATATACTGTACCTCACATGTGCCCCGAGATATACTGTGCCTCACATGTGCCCCCTGAGATATACTGCACCTCACATGTGCCCCCTGAGATATACTGTACCTCACATGTGCCCCCAGAGATATACTGTGCCTCACATGTGCCCCAGACATATACTGTACCTCACATGTGCCCCAGAGATATACTGTACGTCACATGTGCCCCAGAGATATACTGTGCCTCACATGTGCCCCCAGAGATATACTGTACCTCACATGTGCCCCAAGAGATATACTGTACCTCACATGTGCCCCCAGAGATATACTGTGCCTCACATGTGCCCCCAGAGATATACTGTACCTCACATGCGCCCCCTGAGATATACTGTACCTCACATGTGCCCCCAGAGATATACTGTGCCTCACATGTGCCCCAGACATATACTGTACCTCACATGTGCCCCAGAGATATACTGTACGTCACATGTGCCCCAGAGATATACTGTACCTCACATGTGCCCCCAGAGATATACTGTACCTCACATGTGCCCCAAGAGATATACTGTGCCTCACATGTGCCCCAGACATATACTGTACCTCACATGTGCCCCAGAGATATACTGTACGTCACATGTGCCCCAGAGATATACTGTACGTCACATGTGCCCCCAGAGATATACTGTACCTCACATGTGCCCCAAGAGATATACTGTGCCTCACATGTGCCCCAAAGATATACTGTGCCTCACATGTGCCCCAGAGATATACTGCGCCTAACATGTGCCCCAGAGATATACTGCGCCTCACATGTGCCCCAGAGATATACTGTGCCTCACATGTGCCCCGAGATATACTGTGCCTCACATGTGCCCCCAGAGATATACTGTACCTCACATGTGCCCCCAGAGATATACTGTGCCTCACATGTGCCCCAGAGATATACTGTGCCTCACATGTGCCTCCAGAGATATACTGTGCCTCACATGTGCCTCAGAGATATACTGTGCCTCACATGTGCCCCAGAGATATACTGTGCCTCATATGTGCCTCCAGAGATATACTGTGCCTCACATGTGCCTCCAGAGATATACTGTGCCTCACATGTGCCTCCAGAGATATACTGTGCCTCACATGTGCCTCCAGAGATATACTGTGCCTCACATGTGCCTCCAGAGATATACTGTGCCTCACATGTGCCTCCAGAGATATACTGTGCCTCACATGTGCCTCCAGAGATATACTGTGCCTCACATGTGCCTCCAGAGATATACTGCGCCTCACATGTGCCCCTTGAGATATACTGTGCCTCACATGTGCCGTAGAGATATACTGTACCTCACATGTGCCCCGAGATATACTGTGCCTCACATGTGCCTCCAGAGATATACTGTGCCTCACATATGCCTCCAGAGATATACTGTGCCTCACATGTGCCTCCAGAGATATACTGTGCCTCACATGTGCCTCCAGAGATATACTGTGCCTCACATGTGCCTCCAGAGATATATTGTGCCTCACATGTGCCTCCAGAGATATACTGTGCCTCACATGTGCCCCCAGAGATATACTGTACCTCACATGTGCCCCCAGAGATATACTGTGCCTCACATGTGCCCCAGAGATATACTGTGCCTCACATGTGCCTCCAGAGATATACTGTGCCTCACATGTGTCTCCAGAGATATACTGTGCCTCACATGTGCCCCCAGAGATATACTGTGCCTCACATGTGCCCCCAGAGATATACTGAACCTCACATGTGCCCCCAGAGATATACTGTGCCTCACATGTGCCCCCAGAGATATACTGTACCTCACATGTGCCCCCTGAGATACTGTATACTGTACCTCACGTGTGCCCCAGAGATATACTGTATGACGCGCCCCCTGGGGCCGTGGGGTACTCGGAAGCCGGGCCGGTCAGTTCTATTTGGGGTAGTCACGGCGGCAGTGACCCGGTCCGTGGCCCAGGGCGGTCAATAAGAAAAGAAAAAGGAGGGGAATAAAGTTTTGGTGATAAAGTTTTGTGACGCCACCCGTGGTATGCGGCTATATGGGGCCGCCGCTGCTGTTCAGATCCACTGGAGCTGTTGGTGACGCAGCAGAGATGGTTTAGCTCTCCACGGGTAGAGCTAGGCCTCAGGGCAGTTAAATAGGAGATTTTGGATGTTCTTGGTGTAGTGCAAGGCAGGTGACGCAGCAATTAAGTCTAGGACACAGTGGGATGCAGTCTTCAAGTGTTTACTCACAGTTCTTATGATGTTCCACATTACAACTGCCAGATTTTAACCGCCCACCGCGTCCTGTGTCCTCCGGGGAAGTGATCCAGCCAACTCTCAGATAACATGGGTGCACTTGAACGGAAACCCCTTCTTGTGTACCTTTCTGGGTCGTCTCTTTGCGCTGGCTCTCGCCCTCCTGCCCTGTGCCTCACACACGGTGTCCCAAGCCTGTGGCCGAGGGCCTTGTCGGGCGACGTCCTCTCTGTCCCCTTGGTCCTATATGGCCACCTTTTCAGCGAATGTATGTGTTTTTTGGCTACGGTACTTGAAGATACCGCAACCTCCCGTTTGCTGAGTCTTGCAGTCCTCCACTAGTCTGGGGCCGGTCCCCTATTGCGACCTGATCTCTTCATGGTCGGCGTGAACTTGGGCGCACGGGTGGACTCCGCACTTCCCGTGCCCTTAAGATCCTTTCTCTCTCTGGAGCCATTCTCACTGCTCTGGTCCTCTCTCCTCACTCTCCTACTGGGCCCCTCGGACTGGACCCTCACTCCGCCTGGACCCTACTCCTCAACGGTCCTCACTTACTGGCTTTTGACTGGAACTGTACGCTTCTAGATCTTTCTACCCCTTTTATACTCTCTGTCATGTGACCAACGTCACCAACTGTCACTCTACATGGTCCCCTCTACCTTCAGTCCTTTCTTCAGTGCTCCACTAAACTACTTCCTCCACCCTCCTCCTCTACTTAGCTCCCTCCTTCAGACAGGGACCGGGTCTGTGCTCTCCCTCAGGAGCAATCTCGCCCTTCCCTACTGGAGTGATGTGGTGTTGGATGTGAGTGTGTGGGTCCCGGTAGTGCGCCCTCCTTACCTGAGAGTGGGGTGCCACACCTCTGGATGAGATGCAGCACCTCTGTGGCAACTGGACCTGCAGGGGTGCCATATTCCGCCCCCCGTTAAACACAGCACGTCCGCAGGCTGGAACAGAGTAGAAAACAAGGATTTAAGTGCCCCAGAGATATATTGCGCCGCACATGTGCCAGCAAAGATCAATTATGCCTCCATATCTACTTTCAGATATGTGGCACCCTGCTACACACAGGTACCACAGGACCCAAAAGGGTGCATGGACGGACTTCTCCACAAGAGGCCCTTAGTACACACAGACACCTCCACCCTTCCACTTCATACCACCAGAGGGAGCCTGTTAGGGATATATATACTGGAGGGTGGAGTTAGGTAGAGAGAGTGTGCTGACACTTGAGATCAGTGAAGAGGCAGCACCTGTTGAGCTGCTATGCTGAGAGCAAGCCAAGGCCTAAAGCACGCGCTGAAGCCTTAGGGCCTAGAGCGTGGCCGGAGGCAAGGAGAGGAGAGAGGAGAGAGGAGTTAAGGGGGCAGAGGAGCATCTTAAGCTCACCCCAGAACACAAGCCGGACACCGGGTCCGCGCCTACAGGGTCCTCTATGCCCAGTAGGAATAACTGGTATACCAGGAGAATTCCAGACCCCTGGTCAACCTGAAGCTACAATCATCTACAGAACTAGGAACCACAAAGGCCCCAGCGTCCAGGGATAGTGGTAGCCAGAGAAAAGTTCTTACTACCAAGCAGACAGGTGACAGAGTGAAACAGTACAGAAGCTACGCCGAGTTCCAGGCTGGTCAGGAGCTTCAGAGAGAGAGAGAGGAAGAAACGGATCAGGAGGCCTACTACCCGCTCACTGGGGAGAGTCCAGAAGTGCACCCTTCCTACTAAGTACCCTGGACCATACCTGCCGTTTACACCAGTAAAGGTACTGAAGCGAACCCCCTGTGTGCGGGCCTGTTATTCTCCCCTGACCTGGCCGGGCCACCTCTCACCTGCATCCCTTCCATCAACCCTGCCCCGGGGCCCGCTCCACCTGTGGGGAGCAGAAACATCTCAGCTGCCATCCCATCACCCCCGGAGGTCTGCAGCTGCGCTGGTACCCATTACCAGGAACCACAGGTGGCGTCACGAGACAAAACCGTTTATCATCCCTTCAAGCAACAGCCCCCTTTTAAGAGTGACACCAGGGTACGGGCCCGGGAGCCGACCGCCGTGACATCCCAAGAAGGTAAAGGCCTGGGTACCGAGTCCCCCATATCCCCCCTGGGTGAGTCAGATAGACCAGACACAAAAATGAATTTAGACCTATAAACAAACCCCAGACCCACATCCTAGTTAATCCAAACCCCCAAAATAATTCAGACCCCAAATGATACCCCAAATAATCTCCTAAAAGTCATTTATATTTGGCCCAAACAAATCAAATCAGAACCCAGGTGAGATCTAACATTTACTTACCATTCCTTGTAAGCCATGTCTTTTTCTCCTCCGATTGCAGCCACCACAATGCTACTATTGCTACTATGGATGTAGTTTGCTACCAAGACATAAAGAAAAACAAAAATATAAAAACTAGTCACTAATGTAATATAGGTCTTACACCACAACTTTCTCCTACAGTGGTCCACAAAACGTTCTACCTAACTGCCGCCGCCTGAGGCCCTTGGTATCACGGTATTGTACGAACAAGCCCTTAACACTTTATGCAAACAGGATGTCAGTTCCGACCTACAGTTTCCCTGACATTCTTTTCTGCATCATTATAACAGAGATGGAGCTTAGAGAACAGTTATTAATGTAATAACCATGAATATTTTATAGGCTTCACAGGAATGACTCCCAGTGGTCCTGTTAGTGCCGAGGTAGGGTTGGCTATCACTCAGGGACACAGTGCCCCAGGGCCTTATGGTGTTAGTCTGCCCTTGTCGGCCTCCTGGGTTTCAATTAATGGGATTTTGTAAGGGCATTTTTTAATGATTCTTGTTTTCTTTTCTTGCATGCTTTTCTAATTTGGAACTTGCTAAAGTCAGACCCGGGCACAAAAGCCCCCTCTTTCCAAAGTGAGATGTCAAAAACACAATCTGTTCCATTCTAGAATGTAATTTACTATGACTTGTGACATATTTCTATTTTTCAAATGCTTTAGAGTTGGTATGAAAAATGGACAAGTGCTTGTCGAACTTGTCTAATGCTCCATCCTTGGCACGAGACTAGAAATGGAATACTATCTACAGCGAGGAATTTGAAGCTCCAGGGCCCCAATGCAAACCTGCATCAGGTCCCCTACCATGTGTGATTATTACTTGTGTCTTATGTGCCAGAGAGTCCCTCTGAAACTCTCTAGAGGCCCAGGTTACACCCCAGTATCTTCCATGTCTTCAGCTCACTCATCTGACTAACATGAGTATTGAGGAGATAATGATATGTTCTGGGAGACTGCTATCCTTCCATACTGTAGTGGGAAAGGGACTCAATTGCTTCCTTCATGTTTTGACAGAAGCAGGACTGCTTACCCTTCCATCCATTTTGTGATTGGAGAAGACCTCCTTACTTTTTGTGGAGAGTGACTCCTCGTTTCATGTTGAGATGGGAGAAGGAATACTTACTTGTCCTTCCATGTTATGGTAGGAACAGGATTTCTAACTCTTCTTTCTGTGTTGTGGTGGGACAGAGACTTCATTCATCCTTCCATGTTATGGTGAAAAAAAGACTCAACTCCTCCTCTCTTGTTTTGGAGGGAAAGAGACTCAACTTCTCCTTCCTTGTTGTTGTGGGATCTGGACTACTAACTCCTCAATGTTGTGGCTCAAAAGTGACACAACTCCTCCTTCCTTGCTGTGGTGGAAGCAGGACTGCTCCCTTCTCTCTCCATGTGGTGACATGACTGCAATCTCCTCCTTTCTTGTTGTGGTGGGCAAGGGACATAATTGCTTGATCCAAGTTTTGTCAGAAGCAGGCCTGTTAACCCTACCATCCTTTTTGGTGGTTGGAGAAGGAGTCTTCCTTTCATGTTGGGATGGGAGGAGGAATACTTACTTGTCAATTGAGACTCCATTCATCCTTCCATGTTATGGTGGAAAAAGGACTCAACTCCTTCTTTTATTGTTGGAGTGGGAAAAGAGCTCAACTTCTCCTTCCTTGTTGTGGTGGGAACCAGACTATTAACTCCTCCTTCAATGTTGTGGTAGAAAAATGACTTAACTCCTCCTTCCATGTTGTGATGGGAGCAGGGCTCCTTACTCCTCTTTTCTTATTGTAATGAGAGCAGGACTCCTAACTACTCCTTTCATGTTACAATGGGAGAGGGGCTCAACTTCCCATTACATGTTGTGGTGGGAAAAGGACTCAACCCCTCCTTCCATTTTGTCGTCAGAGCAAGACTATTTATATAATGTGGTGGGAGGGACCTGCAGGACTACTAAATTCTCAGTCAATGTTGTGGTTGGAGTATGACTCCTAATCCCTTCTTCCATGGTGTGGCAGGAGGGGTACTCCTTTCACCCCATGATGACAGCAGGAATGATAACTCTAGGTTGAGGTAGAAACAAGACTCCTAATATTCCCTCATCTCCTTTCATGTTGTGACCTAAAATAGATCAACCAGATCTTGTTGGTGTAACCAATAAAGTGTACGGTGCAATGGCTCCAATATGCCAAATATGAAGCATGGTGTTTCCTCGGCTCCTGCCTGACTCTTCCTCCCTACCTTCAAAAACATCATGGAGGGCTCCTGCTGCAATTAGTAGCCTCACAGCCATCGACAGGTCTGATCTGAGATTCATGAGAAAGAAGAAGATGGGTCCCATGCTGGACCATATTTCTTTGCCCAGCTACTGAGGACACTCGTTTTGCACCAATACAGCACATATTGACCTAGTCTTACTTTCTTCCATATGTAAAACGTAAAAACGAAATATTGTGACTCCACATCATACGATCATATGCTTTTCTCTACACAGAATATCTGCCATTTACCAACTAACATAAAACTCTCCAAGTGACTGGCTGGAGCCCGGAGCTGAAGGCTTGAGTTAATAAATATATTAGAAGGCATTCTTCACATTCACAAACTATTTTTATTGCATAATTTGGCTTGGGGCCATTTGTACAACTTCCAGTCACTGAAATGGGGCACTTTTGTTTTCAGAATTATTTTTAGTGGAAAATGTTTCCATTTCAAGATATTTTTTTAAGCGTTAGGCGTGATGAATTAAAAAATGAAAAAAAAAAAAAAGTAAGCGCATTCCTGTGAAAACTGAAGCATTCATTGTTTTTGGTAACTAAATATTTCCAATAACAAAAAAATATCTAAAAATACACTGGTGGCAACGTAGGAGGGGGTCTCTGCAGACCAAAGTCATCCTATTAAAATCACATTTTGGAAAAAAAAAAGTCCTCTTGTTTATAAGTGTAATGGGTTACTTGTCGGAGTCGTAGGGGGAACATTTCTCCTTTGGAGAGTGACAAGCCAGTGCAAGGAGACTTATAGGCAATGCAATGCTTGTTTGGGAACATAAGCATACAAATAGACTGTTCAGCGAGGAAGAGGACTTGATCTCTAGCGCCACCTATTGGATTTAGCAATCCTAAAAGTCAATATAGACCTTTTGACAAGCCTTGCCACATGACTTAGGATAAGAAGCCCACTTGTAGGCCGTAGGTCTCCGCTTTCTCCAGGCCACCATCTTCAGGAGCTGCTGCACATAACTCAGGGGACATGCAGTTCGTTTCAACAAGCAAAAGTTTACTGGACAGTTCAAGTTTATTAGATTGTAACACACAGTATTGGGCACAACACGTCTTATTGCTTGTTTCCTTAATACAGTGCTTCTTCAGCATTACTATCCGTTCTTCCTGGACTATCCCTATTTTTACTGTTCCTGTCAGCCCCAGAGATTTCCCGTCCAGTCCCGCAATGCACCCGGTATCCATTAGTTTCCCTTCACGCGGTTCTACATCCATCGTCCCCTGTATGCCAGAGGATAAGGCATTCTTCGTAGTACCTGTACCGAGCCTTGAGCTCCGGACGTTGCAGGAATGCCCGCAAGGGATTACAGTAAGACTTCCCAGTGGCAGGAACGATAGATGTTTGCCTACTGCAACTTGAACTTGAGCTTGGTTACTGGACTTCCCTATCTGAGTAACTACCAGGAAGCAGTCCCTTTTTACTGGGGCTTTCCCCTCCCACTATGGGCTAGTCCCAAACCTTAAAGGGAACCTGTTATGTCCCTTTTGTGTTTTAAACTGCTCCCAGTGTGTTGTTAGTGATGCAATGTTTTCTTAAAGAAAAGCTCCCAGTAGATATGTGTAAAAAACACTTTATATCATTAGTAGATTAGATCACATACCTTTAGTTTCAGTCATAGGGGTGGCGCTTTTTACCAGTTCAGTCACAGTCAGTCATGGTACTGTTCAAAATTATTCACGCCCACTGCATTGAGATTGATTGCCGTGACTGGCGTGTCGTCCTTGGAAAATCCCGCGCTTGCACACTTCCCGTCAGTTTCCTGGCAGCGAGCAGGAAGACAATGGCGCACATAGCGTGTGACGCACCCCCAGGGCCGTGGGGTACTCGGTGCCAGGTCTATAGATGCTGGGGAAGGGATATGTCACAGTGGCGGCGGCCCGGTCCGTGGCCCAGGGTGGTCAACAAAAAAGGGGAAGGAAAATATTTATATGGGATTTGTAGTTTTTAGGAAGTGTTCCTGACGCCACCTGTGGTTTCTGGTAATAGGTACCAGCGCTGCTTCAGACCTCTGGGGCGGTTGATAGGGCAGCTGGGTTGGAACGGCTCCCCACAGGTGGAGCAGGCCCCAGGGCAGTGTAGTATGGATGATGGTGATGCTGGGGCTTGTGGTGCAGGAGAGATGGCGCAGCGGAAATAACTGTTGGAGGCTGTGGAGTGCAGTCATCCAAGTTTACTCACAGTTCTGTTCAAGTTCCTCGGGTACACTGTACGGGTGTCAGCCTCCCGCGTCGCACTGCGTTTACCAGATAAGGGGTCCAGCACTTTCTCAAGTATATCAGGAGCACTTGACGGAACCCCGCTTTCTTTATGTTCCTTACTAGACCGACTTCTCGCGCCGGGTCTTCTCCCTCCTGCCCTGCGCTTCCCCACACACAGTCCCGATCGGGTGCTCTGAAGTCCCTCTGGGCAACCTGGAGTTCCCGGGCCTACTTGATGCCCTTCACGGTGACTAGGGTGAGACTGTGGCAACTGCACCATGGAAGTGCAGAAGCCTCCGGTTTTCCAGCCGAGACCTGGAGTAACACGGCTGGTCCAGGGACCGGTTCCCTTCTTGTGGCCTGATTCCTCTGACACTTGGCAGACTAAGGCGTGCGGGTGCCGTCCTGCACTCACTGTATTCCCTGGGATCCCTTCTGTTAACGGAGCCTTTCTCCTCTGCTCCCCTCCTGGGCCTCTATTACTAGGCCCCTTTCTGGAGCAGAGCTCCTGAAGAGACTCTGCTCCCCTCCTCTCCTTTCTCTGAATCCACTCTCACTCTCTGTCCTACCACCCTAAGATGTCTTGCCTTTATATTTATACACCTCCTATTATGGTGCTCCCCTGCTCTACATCCTCCACCCTCACCCACTACTGGTTCCCCCTCTCTTTGGTTCCCCCCCCACTCCAGCCAGGGACAGGGCTCAGCAGAAACACAGTGCATCTTGCCTTTCCAGCCAGCCTGGAGTAGTGTAGTGTTGAATGCGGGTGTTGGGGTTCCGGGCAGCACTCCCTCCTTACCTGAGAGAAGGAGACACCACACCTCTGGGTGAGGTGCAATATCTCTGTGGCGACTGAACCCTCAGGGGCGCCACACTCTCCCCTGGTAAAACACAGCACGTCCGCAGGCTGGAACTGAGCAAAAACACTGTATTTTAGACATACAAATTTTTTAGATGCATCACTTAGAAGATTATGAAACTTTTTCTTCCCTTTATGGGAGGCACATTACTTGAACGTTACTGGTTAACATTATCAAGAACAATATAAAACTTTTCACTTGAATATACATATTGTTCATGTAAAACATTTTCAACATTTTCCAAACAAATGTAGTGAGATCCCAAACAGGGTGACCATCTCACTGATAAAGGTGCAAATCGAGCAGCATGAGGGACCCGTCCGAAAAACCCTCAACGTAGGCCCTGGGTGTGGCTGCAGGTCATAGGCAATCCAGATACTGGACCTCGGCTTCGGCCATGCCAAACGGGTTTTTGTTCTGAGGTCTGTGGTTGTGTATATAAAACCAATAAAGGGCACTTTAAGAAGTGCAAACTATGTACAGGTATAAGTCTTTGGCTGCTCACAGTCCTCAGCCTGTAAGTCTCTGTACCCTGACGGGAAACTTAATGCACACACATTTTTCAGTTCTCACACTAATAACTGGTTGTACCCTTACGGGTAACTATATACAGTTTGTCCATTCACTCTCACTTAGTGATGGTATACCCGCCAGGGGTACTTCTGATTTTTGCTGGCTGACCCAGCCGGGTCATTAGCCTCAGGCTGCAGGGGCATGTCCTCCTCCTCTTTAAACACGCGATGGACTTGGAGGGCGTACCACCCGCGTTCCCCATGGTGCCTGGTGTAGGAAACATAGTCACCAGGTTATAAATTCCGGTCAGGGTGTCCTTGTTCTAGGTGGGACTCGACATCTCGTGTGTTCGCAAAAATGTCCCGGTCAAATTCTGGGTCTCGAATAAAACCCCATCCGACTTCTTGGTTAAATTTGACTATTAGTCCCTCTTCCTGGGGACTAGGCCGAATGGTCTCGTTTTGGTGTTCCTGCGCCTTGGCGGCCTTGTTTCTGGCCACTAATTGCTCCGTGCGCACCCGCCGGGTGCGCCGCTCTTTTGCCAGCTGGTGGAGCTCCCATCTGCAGAACTCCTCTCTCTGCAGGGCTTGGGCCTGGGTCTCCTGCGGAAACCCCATCAGGTCGCACCCCCGGTTGTCCCACCTATACTCCTCTCCTTCATGGCGGGCAGCCGGGGGCACTGGTACTGGGAGTAGAGGGCGCTGCTGCTGGTCCTCGAACTTAGCGGACCAGTCGAACTAGGGCGCTCCGTACACCCACTCGGGTGCCGGGGCTGGTGGTTACGGGAGGGAGCCGAGCAGGAGGTCCGCGGAGTCAGCGCCCGGGGGTGGAGGTTCCGGGCTTAGCAGCTGCTCCAGAGTGTACGTGGCTGGGGACGGATGGTGCTGTAGGAGGCCCAGGAGCAGGTCGGCGCTTGCAGCGCCTGGGACAGGGGAACTTCTCCTACCTACTCCTGTGCTGGACGCGACCTCCTGGCGCTCATGATGCTCCGCCGGGGCTGGAGTGCTGCAGGTGGCGCGCAACGCTGACTGCCGCCGGGCAGTGATTTTCGCCAGCAGCTCCGTTTTCCACCTGGCGATCGTCGCTTGCTGGGCTTTTTGCAGCTGCTGGCTCAGCTCCATTACTTCGCCCTGGAGGAATTCGGTCTCCTCTGGGGACAGCTTAACAATTGCCTCCTCCAGGGTGAGAGGGGTTGCCAGCTCCTGCAGGCCAGAGGCAGAGGTTTGGTCCTGACCTCCTTCCATTCTGGCTGCCGGGTACGGTCTGCCTAAACTGGTTAAGACCACACCCTGTCTCCATTCCTTCTCTCCTCCTCCCCTCCCTTTTCGGGGGCGGTTCCGTGGCAGCCTGCTGTCAGTCACTCCCAGGGACGTCCTCCCCGCCTTGACGTACACATCTATGCAGACGGTCACAGTTGCAAGGGGCGGGTTGTGCTTTTGGCGCCATTCTTGGACCTGGCCCGTGATGGAAGGTTCCATATTGTTGTCTTTGATCACGCACATAATGGCGCCCATTCTTCTGGGGCGGGCGCCACATTCACTGTGAAAAAACAGTTCTTTAGGCACACAATACCCGCTGATAACGGGCTGGTCATGTATCCTGTTCGTGACGCCAGAGATGACGCGCCCCCAGGGCCGTGGGGTACTCGGTGCCGGGCCTATAGATGCTGGGGAAGAGATATGTCACAGTGGCGGCGGCCCGGTCCGTGGCCCAGGGCGGTAAACAAAAAAGGGGAAGGAAAATATTTATATGGGATTTGTAGTTCTTAGGAAGTGTTCGTGACGCCACCTGTGGTTTCTGGTAATAGGTACCAGCGCTGCTTCAGACCTCTGGGGCAGTTGATAGGGCAGCTGTGTTGGAACGGCTCCCCACAGGTGGAGCGGGCCCCAGGGCAGTGTAGTATGGATGATGGTGATCTTGCCCTTCCAGCCGGCCTGGAGTAGTGTAGTGTTGAATGCGGGTGTTGGGGTTCCGGGCAGCACTCCCTCCTTACCTGAGAGAAGGAGACACCACACCTCTGGGTGAGGTGCAGTACCTCTGTGGCGACTGAACCCTCAGGGGCGCCACACGTGCACGCTCACAAACTATCATGTACTGAGGAGAGGCTTCCGTCGGGCCACTCTGCCATAAAGGCCCGACTGGTGGAGGGCTGCAGTGATAGTTGGCCTTGTGGAACTTTCTCCCATCTCCCTACTGCATCTCTGGAGCTCAGCCACAGTGATCTTGGGGTTTTTCTTTACCTCTCTCACCAAGGCTCTTCTTCCACGATTGCTCAGTTTGGCTGGACGGCCAGGTCTAGGAAGACTTCTGGTGGTCCCAAACTTCTTCCATTTAAGGATTATGAAGGCCACTGAGCTCTTAGGATCCTTAGGTAATGCAGAAATTCTTTTGTAACCTTGGCCAGATCTGTGACTTGCCACAATTCTGTCTCTGAGCTCCTTGGGCTGTTCCTTTGAGCTCATGATTCTCATTTGGTCTGACATGCACTGTGAGCTGTGAGGTCTTATATAGACAGGTGTGTGCCTTTCCAAATCAAGAACTATCAGTTTAATTAAACACAGATGGACTCCAATGAAGGAGTAGAACCATCTCAAGGAGGATCACAAGGAAAAGGACAGCATGTGACTTAAATATGAGTGTCTGAGCAAAGGGTCTGAATACTTATGACCATGTGATATTTCAGTTTTCCTTTTTTAATAAATTTGCAAAAATTTCTACATTTCTGGGTTTTTCAGTGAAGATGGGGTGCAGAGTGTACTTTAATGATAAAAAAATGAACTTTTTAGAATTTACCAAATGGCTGCAATGAAACAAAGAGTGAAAAATTTAAAGGGGTCTGAATACTTTCCGCACCCACTGTATCCTTTGTTTTGCATTTGACATTTTAGCTTTGCTGTATAGACTGGAACAGAATAAACAGAGTAATCTCATTATTGTTAGAAAATGGGGAGTTATTGCAATTTCCCTCTCTATCGAGGCGATGACTGAACTCTTATCCCTTCCAGGAGACTATAATAATTTATGGCATTTCTATTTTAATTGACACCCATTCATTGCAGCTGCCATAAAGTACACACACATCCTGCTGTACTGTGTATACAGTCAGTATGGGAAGGGAAGCTATGATTCCAATATGATAGAATAGGAAGTCAAGAAATTTCTACAAGAGCAAATCAGGCTTTAAGGTGGATGTGTGAATTGAGGTTACATTGTAGAGGTTTGGATGGGAATTACCTATTTTAGAAGGGTGGAATGAATATCACTGGGGTAAGAATTAAACCATGACCAAACTGATATCTGCTTGTTTGTTTTTTGTTTTTTACATTGTCACAATAGTAACTAAGAAAAATTCTAATATATTTTTTGCAAATTATCAAAAATTGTAGATTTTTGCTTGCCACTAGGTGGCACTATTAAATACGACTACACTGTAAGCACAGTATATTTTCACTGCATTCATTCATCGAGTTGAGCAGGACGTATAGGAAATTAAACTGGTGCGCCCTTCTGTTGATGGTTAAGTCTACTACACAGGGCCAGCGTCCGCACCTGGCGCACCCGGGCACGTGCCGGGGCCCTGAGCAGACGAGGGGCCCACTCGCCGTCGGACATCCCGCCATGCTATGGGACCCGTGAGCGGAGGAGAGCGGTGTCAGCGCCCCCTCCCCCCCGCTTGCTCCTGAGCCGTCACAGCGCAGAGCAGGAACATGCCGGCGACGCTGGAGTCCAGAGTAGCGGCAGCAGGTGAGGAGAAGTGAGGTGAGTATTTGATTTTTTTTTTAATGTATGGAGGCATGGGGCATTATAAGGGAGGGAGGAAGTGACATCCTGCATGGGGCATTATAAGGGAGGGGGGGAGTGACATCCTGCATGGGGCATTAAAAGGGGGGGGTGACATCCAGCATGGGGCATTATAAGGGAGGGGGGAGTAACATACTGCATGGGGCATTATAAGGGAGGGGGGAGTAACATCCTGCATGGGGCATTAAAAGGGGGTGTGTGTGACATCCAGCATGGGGCATTATAAGGGAGGGGGGAGTGACATCCTGCATGGGGCATTATAAGGGGGGTGACATCCTGCATAGGGCATTATAAGGGGGTGGGGACGACATCCTGCATGGGGCATTATAAGGGGGGGTGAGATCCTGCATGGGGCATTATAAGGGGGGGTGACATAATGCATGGGGCATTATAAGGGGGAGTGACATCCTGCATGGGGCGTTATAAGGGGGAGTGACATCCTGCATGGGGCATTATATGGGGGGAACAGCCTGCATGGGGCATTATAAGGGGGGAACAGCCTGCGTGGGGCATTATGTGGGGGGAACAGCCTGCATGAGGCATTATAAGGGGTGTGACATCCTGCATGGGGCATTATAAGGGGGGTGACATCCTGCATGGGGCATTATAAGGGGGGTGACATCCTGCATGGTGCATTATAAGGGGGTGGGGGTGACATCCTGCATGGGGCATTATAAGGGGGGTGAGATCCTGCATGGGGCATTATAAGGGGGAGTGACATCCTACATGGGGTATTATAAGGGGGGTGACATAATGCATGGGGCATTATAAGGGGGGTGACATTCTGCATGGGGCATTATAAGGGGGAGTGACATCCTACATGGGGCATTATAAGGGGGGTGACGTAATGCATGGGGCATTATAAGGGGGGTGACATCCTGCATGGGGCATTATAAGGGGGAGTGGCATCCTGCATGGGGCATTATATGGGGGAACAGCCTTCATGGGGAATTATAAGGGGGCAACAGCCTGCGTGGGGCATTATGTGGGGGGAACAGCCTGCATGAGGCATTATGTTGGGGGAAAAGCAAGCATGAAGCATTATGTGGGGGCACAGCCTGCATGGAGCATTATGTGGGTGCACAGCCTGCATGGAGCGTTATATGGGGGCCAGTATTCTGTATGGAGCATTATATGGGGGCCAGTATCCTGTATGGAGCGTTATAAAGGGGCCAGTATCCTGTATGGAGCATTATAAAGGGGCCAGTATCCTGTATGGAGCGTTATATGGGGGCCAGTATCCTGTATGGAGCGTTATAAAGGGGCCAGTATCCTGTATGGAGCGTTATAAAGGGGCCAGTATACAGTGTGGAGCGATTCGCTGGTTTCTGAGCAATTGTGGAGTTTACAATAGATATCGGTCATGTAATGGAAGAAGTGAAATCTTCGGCATTGTACTATATATATATTTCTCTGCGGTATCTGTGCATCATGAATCGTGTATGTGTTAAAGGGGCCACTGAGACTCTTTCGCCCTGGGCCCACAAAAACCTGGAGCCGGCCCTGCTACTACACCTCACATTTTAGGACTGGAGGATTTGGTGCTTGGTTTTTTTTGCTTTTCATGATCCTTGGGATTATTTTCTATACCCATGATTCACCATCCATCAAACTAAAGGATTTCACCAACAAAATATATGTATATAATTTTTTTTTTTAACTAAAGCTGACAAATTATAGACTTTAGGACTCCCCAAAATATGTGGAATTATTTTAGTTTGTAGTGTATGGTAATCTCTATAGATGGGGTCTCAAAAGGCATTACCAAACAAGAAAGGTACTCTTTTATAATAACCAAGTGGCAAAAATGATGATCACTTTTTTTTTTTTAAACCACTCATTTTTGTTTTTAAACCCCTTTAGTGTAACTGCGCCATCTACAGGTCAGGAATTTAAGCTGAACAATAGACATGGCGTAATAACATGATGGATGAAAGCAGCTGGGTTTTTCCTGTCTTTTAGGACGCCTTTTAAACTCACAATTTTCTCGCATTTTGGGCTATTTAAGGGTTGTCTCACAAACAACAAATATCACCTATCCACAGCATAAATGATAAATGTATGATCGCTGGGGGTGATCCTTTCCCTGGGACCACCTTGAAGCTTTTCTGAGCATGTGCGTTCCCCGATCCATAAACTGTCTATAGGAGACAGGTAACAGTTTATTGCTTTCGCATGCTCACTACTGCTTCATTTAGAAGGGGATTTTGGGCAACCCTTCTCCTGATCCAGGTTATCTCCACAGCTGAACTCAATCATACATATATTAGTTATCCTGTAGATAAGTGATTATGGTTGTTTACAGGGAAACCCCTCTTTTTCAGGGGAACGGTCACCAAATTTCACAATATAAACTGTATATAGTTGTAAATAGGTCTCATGGATCTGACAAGACTGGTGTACTTGCTATTAAAAAAAATCCATGTTAGAATGGCTGTATAATCCTGATATTGAAGTGAGCAGCTATAGGGTAACAGAGCTAATGAGTCCAATTGTATTCAGTCTCTGCCCAATCAGCATTACTGACGACTGCAGTTTCTACTGAGCAGTGTGAAATCCCAACAGCAGGCAGGAGGGACACTGAGGAACTGTCAATCCGGCAAGCTAAGAGCAGATTCAGTAGTAACAGGGTGTAGAGAGATGGAGTAGCTGTCAATCAGGCTAGGTGGATGGAGATTCGGCAGCAGGGAGGAGGAACATTGAAGAGCTGTTCATAAGGCTAAGTGGATGAAAATTCAGGAGCAGGGAGGAGGGACACTGAGGGCAAGCAATCAGGTTAGGTGGACAGTAGTGTTGAGCGACTATGTTCTGTCCGAGTATTTACAGCTGCTCGGTGATATGGTTGAATCGCTCCCGTGTGCATGATTTGTGACTGTTTGACAGTTTTATTACATGTGAGGAATGTGTAAGAAATAGACATTCCTCCCATGTAATAAAACTGTCAAACAGTTGCAAATCATGCACACGGGAGCGATTCAACCATATCACCGAGCAGCTGTAAATACTCGGAGCTCGGCCCGAGCATACTCGGCGAAAGGGTTAATAGAACATACTCGCTCAACACTAGTGGACAGTGATTCAACAGCAGGGAGGAGGGACACTGAGGGCAAGCAATCAGGCTTGGTGGACAGAGATTCAGCAGCAGAGAGGAGGGACATTGAGGGCTGCCAGTCAACATAGGTGAGAGGAGATTTAGAAGCAGGGAGGAGGAACATTGAGGAGCAGTTCATAAGGCTAAGTGGATCAAAATTCATGAGCAGGGAGCAGGGACACAGAGGGCTGGCAATCAGGTTAGGTGGACAGTGAAGTGATTCAGCAGCAGGGAGGAGGGACACAGAGGGCAGGCAATCAGACTAGGTGGATGCGGATTCAACAGCATAGAGGAGGGACATTGAGGGCTGCCAATCAACATAGGTGAGAGATTTAGAAGCAGGGAGGAGGAACATTGAGGAGCTGTTCATAAGGCTAAATGGATGAAAGTTCAGAAGCGGGGAGGAGGGACACTGAGGGCTGGCAATCAGGTTAGGTGGACAGTGATTCAGCAGCAGGGAGGAGGGACACTGAGGGCAGGCAATCAGGCTTGGTGGACAGAGATCCAGCAGCAACAGGGAGGAGGGGCATTGAGGAACTATCAGTGTGGCTTAAAGAGGAGAGATTCAGCAGCAGGGAGAAGAGATCTTGAGGAGCTGTTCATAAGGCTAGGTGAATGGAGAATCAGCAGCAGGAAGGAGAGACACGGAGGGCTGGCAATCAGACTAGGTGAACAGAGATTCAGCAGGGAGGAGGGACATTGAGGACAGGCAATGAGGCTTAGTGGACAGAGATTCAGCAGCATGGAGGAGGGACACTGAGGGCAGGCAATCAGGCTTGGTGGACAGAGATGTAGGAGCAACAGGAAGGAGGGCGTTGAGGAGCTATTAGTCTGGCTTGAAGAGGAGAGATTCAGCAGCAGGGAATGGGGATGTTGAGGAGCTGTTCATAAGGCTAAGTTAACGGAGAATCAGCAGCAGGAAGGAGGGACACCGAGGGCTGGCAATCAGACTAGGTGAGCAGAGATTCAGCAACAGAAAGGAAAGATGCTGAGGAGCTGTCAATCCAGGTATGTAGGTAGATATCCTTTCAAAAAGGATTAAACAACCATTCTTACATGTATTTTTATGGTAAGTACAAAAATCTCCTCAGGCGCAATTGATCTAGTTAATAGTTTGTATGCAGAAATCTGGTAACAAGTCTGTCCTAAGTATGAGCAGCTTTGAAAGAGCAAGAAACATATATTTTAATCACAAAAAACTGACCATTAGGTGGCGCTGCATGGATACAGAATTTGATTAAAAATTGAAATATCAGAACACAGGTATAAATCCTAAACTAATTAGAGGCTGCAGTAATAATACCTCTCCAGAAGCACGGCTAAGTTCATCCAGCCCCTAGTACATAAACTATTTAGAGCATGGAAGTTCCTGTCCTTCCCGATGTTTAGACTGAGGATCAGTTACGCTCTGTAAAAGCAATATTGTTCTATGCTATTAATTTCCATCCAAAACAATGTTTGTAGGGGTTGGATCCATTGCAGGAGTGGAACCATTTACCACAAATAAGTCATTCTGGCACCGTGTCCACGTACTCCGCTCCTTCACATCCGCAGCCACAAGTATCTCTCCGGTTATGTCACTGCTCCTCTTAGCATGAAGTCACCTCTTCCCGCAGCTCTTAATAAGCATTTATTTCAGCAATGACGATATCGCACTAGTATGTCGGTCAGCTTCCTCAATGACGGTGGTCCTAGAGCTGAGGAGCTGAATGGTAAGAACAGCTTAGATCAGGGGAATGGAAAGAGATGGGGGCAGCGGGGGTAACCTTATACAGTCAGCCTGGAATTTTCTTAATGGCTTGAATAAAAGTGAAGGAAATGTAGAAATGTAAAAAAAAAAAAGTGTTGGACAGATATCCACATTAGATTGGAGGCAATAACTTATAAAAGTAATTTTACTGATTATTGCAAAATACTGTATGTCATTCACAAGGTCACCACTAGAGGGAGCAGTAGCAACTATGTTCTGTAACTAACTACCTGTCCAGGCTGGGAATAACACGATCACCGTGCTAACCCACCAGTAATAATAGGATAGATATGAGGTATATCCCTAGAGAACAACAACTATTACATTCAACCCTTTCACAACCCTAAGCTACCAAAGAAAATACTGTAGATATGTAGCTCTAGTTCATTCCAGTCCACCAGTGATAATACCACCACTCACTCTTTCATCCTATTGTTTAATCCATGATTTTATGTTCAATGGATTTTTTGGGGAGTAATGCTTTTTTACATTTTCTATATCACTATTTACATAGCTCACCTCCTCCTCCTGTACAATGACTGATAATACCACTATATATAGTAGATTACACAGGATCCACCATTCACAATAGATGTCACAGCTCACCTCCTCCTCCTGTACAATGAGTGATAACACCTCTATATACAGTAGTTAACACAGGATCCACCATTCACAATAGATGTCACAGCTCACCTCCTCCTCCTGTACAATGACTGATAACATCTCTATATACAGGAGATAACATAGGATCCACCATTCACAATAGGTGATATCACAGCTCACCTCCTCCTCCTGTACAATGACTGATAACACCTCTATATACAGTAGATGACACAGGATCCACCAGTCACAATAGGTGATATCAAAGCTCACCTCCTCCTCCTGTACAATGACTGATAACACCTCTATATACAGCAGATTACACAGGGGTCCCACCATTCACAATAGGTGATGTCACAGCTCACCTCCTCCCCCTGTATAATGACTGATAACACCTCTATATACAGTAGATAACACAGGAGCCACCATTCACAATAGGTGATATCACAGCTCACCTCCTCCTCCTCCTGTACAATGACTGATAACACCTCTATATACAGTAGATAACACAGGACCCACCATTCATAATAGGTGATATCACAGATCACCTCCTCCTGTACAATGACTGATAACACCTCTATATACAGTAGATAACACAGGATCCACCATTCACAATAGATGATATCACAGCTCACCTCCTCCTCCTGTACAATGACTGATAACACCTCTATACACAGTATATAACACAGGATCCACCATTCACAATAGGTGATATCACAGCTCACCTCCTCCTCCTCCTGTACAATGACTGATAACACCTCTATATACAGTAAATAACACAGGATCCACCATTCACAATAGATGATATCACAGCTCACCTCCTCCTCCTGTACAATGACTGATAACACCTCTATATACAGTAGATAACACAGGATCCACCATTTACAATAGGTGATGTCACAGCTCACCTCCTCCTCCTGTACAATGACTGATAACACCTCTATATACAGTAGATGACACAGGATCCACCATTCACAATAGGTGATGTCACAGCTCACCTCCTCCTCCTGTGCAATGACCAATAACACCTCTATATACAGTAGATATCACAGGATCCACCATTCACAGTAGGTGATGTCACAGTTCACCTCCTCATCCTCCTGTACAATGACTGATAACACCTCTATATACAGTAGATTACACAGGATCCACCATTCACAATAGGTGATGTCACAGCTCACCTCCTCCTCCTGTACAATGATTGATAACACCTCTATATACAGTAGATAACACAGGATCCACTATTCACATTAGATTATTTCACAGCTCACCTCCTCCTGCACAATGTCTGATAACTCCTCTATTTACAGTAGATAACACAGGATCCACCATTCACAATAGGTGATGTCACAGCTCTCCTCCTCCTGTACAATGACTGATAACACCTCTATATACAGCAGATTACACAGGGGTCCCACCATTCACAATAGGTGATGTCACAGCTCACCTCCTCCCCCTGTATAATGACTGATAACACCTCTATATACAGTAGATAACACAGGAGCCACCATTCACAATAGGTGATATCACAGCTCACCTCCTCCTCCTCCTGTACAATGACTGATAACACCTCTATATACAGTAGATAACACAGGACCCACCATTCATAATAGGTGATATCACAGATCACCTCCTCCTGTACAATGACTGATAACACCTCTATATACAGTAAATAACACAGGATCCACCATTCACAATAGATGATATCACAGCTCACCTCCTCCTCCTGTACAATGACTGATAACACCTCTATATACAGTAGATAACACAGAATCCACCATTTACAATAGGTGATGTCACAGCTCACCCTCTCCTCCTGTACAATGACTGATAACACCTCTATATACAGTAGATGACACAGGATCCACCATTCACAATAGGTGATGTCACAGCTCACCTCCTCCTCCTGTGCAATGACCAATAACACCTCTATATACAGTAGATATCACAGGATCCACTATTCACAGTAGGTGATGTCACAGTTCACCTCCTCATCCTCCTGTACAATGACTGATAACACCTCTATATACAGTAGATTACACAGGATCCACCATTCACAATAGGTGATGTCACAGCTCACCTCCTCCTCCTGTACAATGAGTGATAACACCTCTATATACAGTAGTTAACACAGGATCCACCATTCACAATAGATGTCACAGCTCACCTCCTCCTCCTGTACAATGACTGATAACATCTCTATATACAGGAGATAACATAGGATCCACCATTCACAATAGGTGACATCACAGCTCACCTCCTCCTCCTGTACAATGACTGATAACACCTCTATATACAGTAGATGACACAGGATCCACCAGTCACAGTAGGTGATATCAAAGCTCACCTCCTCCTCCTGTACAATGACTGATAACACCTCTATATACAGCAGATTACACAAGGGTCCCACCATTCACAATAGGTGATGTCACAGCTCACCTCCTCCCCCTGTATAATGACTGATAACACCTCTATATACAGTAGATAACACAGGATCCACTATTCACATTAGATTATTTCACAGCTCACCTCCTCCTGCACAATGTCTGATAACTCCTCTATTTACAGTAGATAACACAGGATCCACCATTCACAATAGGTGATGTCACAGCTCTCCTCCTCCTGTACAATGACTGATAACACCTCTATATACAGTAGATGACACAGGATCCACCATTCACAATAGCTGATGTCACAGCTTACCTCCTTCCCCTGTACAATGACTGATAACACCTCTATATACAGTAGATAACACAGGATCCACCATTCACAATAGGTGATGTCACAGCTCTCCTCCTCCTGTACAATGACTGATAACACCTCTATATACAGTAGATAACACAGGATCCACCATTTATAATAGGTGATGTCACAGCTCACCTCCTCCTGTACAATGACTGATAACACCTCTATATACAGTAGACAACGCAGGATCCACCATTCCCAATAGCTGATGTCACAGCTCACCTCCTCCTCCTGTACATAACAATGACTGATAACACCTCTATATACAGTAGACAACGCAGGATTCACCATTCACAATAGCTGATGTCACAGCTCACCTCCTCCTCCTGTACATAACAATGACTGATAACACCTCTATATACAGTAGACAACGCAGGATTCATCATTCACAATAGCTGATGTCACAGCTCCTCTCCTTCGCTAAATCGACCAAAAAATAAAAAGTTATGGCTCTTGGAAAAAACGAGAGCACAAAAACAAAAAATCTCAGGTCCGGTTCCTAAAACGTCCTTTTAAAATACCTATCTTTTCCCCCTAACCATGTTTGTAATGAGCTTTATTATACAGTACCCTACACTTCTTCCTAACTTGCTAATAACTAAATGTGTTTGGCTTTTTTATTGCACTTCCTGTGATGTTTCCTTTGAGAGGAGTCTCAAACATGATGTCACAGGAGGCTGGGACTGCACTCGCTCACCGCAGCGTCTATCACCCCTCCTGGAATAGAACATCATCAGGGGCAGCGCTGCAGTTACTTACTACAGTTTTTAGCATCGCCTCTCCTATGGATTCTATCACCATGACTATGGATTCAGGAAACCTTCAGAGGGCGTAACTGAAGCGCCGTCTGTAGAGCCCCGAGGGCTCGGTTGCTACAGGGTTATTGCACCTCACCCAGAGGTGTGATATTCCACTCCCGGGTAAGGATGGAGTATGGACCAGGGCTCAGATAGCTGCATGCACACACACACCCCATTTCCGGGGGACAGCTCGACGGTGCTCCCAGATGCGGGCACAACTGACCATATCCCTGGCTGGAGTGGGGAGTGGGGAAGAGAACCCAGTGATGTAGGAGCAGAAAGGGGGCGGTTTCTGGAGCATAGGAAGGAGCTCATTGGGTGCAGGTCACCTGAGCTCAGACACAGAGAAGCAGATAAAAGGTGGGAGCCATCTTAAGAGCAGGAGAGTCGAGGAGTTCAGTCAGAGCAGAAGAGAGAGAGAGCTGACAGGGAGCAGCGGCTCAGGCTGAGCTCAGCTCCACGAGGCAGGCCTGGGGAGAAGGCTGGGGCCAGAGAGGAGAAGATGAGAAGGAGAAGGAAGGAAGGAGAAGGACAGAGGAGTGGAAGGGCTCCAGAAACAAGAAGGCAGAAGGGACCCTAAGAGTGCAGAACGGACAGCAACCGTTGCATACCCCATTATATCGGGTGGAAGGGTCAGGCTGTGGAAAGGTACCGGATCCCTAAGTTGGTGGAGGCGAATCTACCCTCAGCCATGAACCGGAGGTTGTGACCATTTATTGGTGCGACCCCCCGCTAAACCTGCTAGGAAGGCACCATATAGGATAGCGGGAAGTGAAGGCCAACGCTTACCCGACACGGTCCGCGGTAGCCGGACAGAAGTCAGGACACTTGTGGGGCACGAGAGGCCAGAGAAAGGACAGAAGGGGGTCCTGTGCTTTACTCCTGAATTGCCTGGGGGTTGACCGAGCTCCTCACCTGGTGGACGCAGCATGGCTCGGGCAGTCCTTGCTGACTGAAGTGACTTAGATAACAACTGTGAGTAAAAGACCCTGGACTGCATCATTGGACTCTGTGTGATTTCTACTGCGCCTGCACCATCACCCCCAGCATCCACTTACACTGCCCTGAGGCTACACTCTTCCCGTGGGGAGTTATCCTACCCCTGTGCTGCACACCAACACCAGCCTCAGCGGTCTGCCTCGCAGCGGCGGTTATCTCTGACCGCAATCCACCGGTGGCGTAGTCGGACATTCACAAATCTATAAATAGACTGCCACGGGATCGGGTTGCCTCTACTACCCCCAGCATCGTACAGAAGCCCGGTTCCGAGTACCCCATGGCCCAGGGGGCGAGTCACGTCCCTTGATGACATCCTGTTCCAGGAGCTGCGATAGATTCTGCAAGGAAGAGAGTGCAGCAGGAACCTTTTGTGATGTCCTGTTTGAGGCTCCTCTCAAATGAAACATCATAGGAAGTGAGATAAAAAAAACATTTAGGGATTAGATCGATAGGAAGACGTGTAGAGTACTTGATCGGTTATATGTTGCTAGATCTACCATAAAGAGTGGCATTAATTGTGCCTAAATTTTACTTTCAACATAAGAAAACCAACAGCTCCCCACACTTGTAATGGATTCATCCAGGATGCTCGGCAGCTTGAACAGAGCTTGTAACTCACATACCTCCTCAGCGCTACCCTATTCACTGTGATCCCTGCTCAACTTCTCCTCGTGTCAGGTCATCTCGCTGAGTTTGCATCTTGCAGCACTCATCAGCACTACTGCATCTGCATGATGTTGCCCCTTTGGCTTTAGGGGAATGTGGTTGGTCTGTGCAGGAATTTAATCCTGCTGTGTTCTGCAGAGATTAGCTTCCCTGGCCTATCCCATGCAAGCATGGTCTATATTAGGCTGCTCCTCCCACCACTCCTTGCTCGAGCATTGGTTCCTAGCCTGCTAGCACCTCTTTATTCATATCTCCATAATCTCTCTCCCGTTATCAACCCGTTCTGTTTACCCGCTCAGTTTGACTTCTTCATCTCTGACTCCAGCTTTGTATTGTTAACCTGTGCTGCCTGTCCCGACCTCGGACCGTCTGACTATGCTTCTGTCCTTCCCTCCTGTACCTCGTGCCATGTCTCTGACCCTGCGGTCAGCTGCTGCAGTCCCGGGGCCTGCCCTGGAGTGGTATCTGGTGTCTACTTGCACCCCAGCCTATCCTCACCATCAGAGGCAGTAGTGAAGACCTGGTAGACATTTAATCACGCCCCTGCAGGGTAAGCCCGGCCCGTGGCGCAGTGGGTCCACACCCACCAGAGTTACATTCACCCCCCAGCATTACAGTTTGTCAATATATTCCATTAAGATAAAAGCCAGGACTCCGTCCTTCTTGAGAAAACTTCCTTATTCATAGCTTTTACGATGTAATAGTGGTTGCAGAGCCGAATGAAATGCTTTTTATTATTGTTTTTTATTTTGTCTCTTCATTGTGATGTTAGTGTGGCACCCCAGGGGTCCGGTTGCCACAGTGGCATTGCCTCCCTCAAAAGAGGTAATGCCATGCCTGGAAGCAAGCAGGGATCCCCTAGTCAGGTATACTAAACTTGCAACACTTTCCCGGCTCCAGACCAGCAAGGGGAGCCACTCCCCTTGGCAACTGGGATCTGGGGGCGGGGTTAGTTAGTCTTAGTGTGAGGAGTTGAAGTCAGGACGTCGAAGAGAGAGGAGCTGGGGACTGGAGCTGCGCGGCAGCTCACCCCAGAAGGAGTAAACACAGAAGAACCGGACACCGGAGTCCGAGGCTGTGGGGCACTGAAGGCCCAGCAGCAGAAACCGGAGGGCAGGAGACTGCAGGTCTCCTGGCCCCATCAGACGCCCGGAGGCTCAGCAGCACCGCAGGGTCCAGCACCTCCACGTGGGAGCGACGCACCAGCAAGGCCCGAGCTGCCTGCCATACGGGTGAGCACAGAAACGTTACACTCAGGGACGAGGGCCACCGCACAGCTACAAGCAGCAGGGCCAAAGAGTTTAGTGGAAAGGGAAGGCCTCCAACTTCACCTGGCAAGGAGGATTCTTTACTTGCTTCCAGGCTGCCCGGACTTCCACTTCTAGCCCCGGCTTGTCTAATCACCACCAGTAAAGACCCTGGGACTGCACTTCCTTGTCTCTGTGTTTCTTGCTGCGCCATCAACCCCTGCACTACAATGCCCAGCACAACCTGCAATATCTACACTGCCCTGGAGCTAGCTCTTCCTGTGGAGAGCCACACCATCCCTGCTGCAGTAACATTAGCTTCAGAGGACCTGCTCCGCAGCGGCGGCTCACTTTAGCCGCATTCCACAGGTGGCGTCACGAACTCTATAAAAACAGTATAAATCCCCTATCCATAACCCCTTTTATTGACTGCCCTGGGTCACGGACTGGGTCACCGGCACTGTGACATTCCCCAGCATACACCGGCCCGGCACCGGGTACCCCACGGCCCAAGGGGGCATGTCATTAGCAATTAAAGTATTTGGCACCTAATCAGTTAACATTTGTTACATTCGAGTGGGTGTTTTCGGAGAATTTTCACTGGGAGGGTGTACTTCTTCTTTCCTCTGTATAATGCTGGAAGAAACACAGCAGGAAAAGAACGCACCACCAAAGAAGCTTAGAGTGGGTTTCTCTGTGTGTGAGATGTAAGGATACAGTACTGATCTCCTGGTTTGACCTCCTGCATGATTAGAAAGTGCTGAGAGTAGAGCACAGATGACTCACACCTTTCAGATCAGGTCATTATATGAGTAGAGCAGGCTGCCATTATTTCTCACACTGAAGTAGCCTATTCTGTTTTCACTGCAGAGCAATTATAATTTTAGCACAACAGACACAAGTGTAATTACTGACACATCTCTGGACAGGCAGTGTAGTGTAATAGGTGGGGCAGTACAGCAGAGCTGATACAAGGGTTTGTAATGTGACACAGCTACACTAAATTGTGTCGTCCCTCCCCCACACTGAGTGCTGAGACCTTATCTGAAAGGTGTTAGCCATCTGTGCTCTACTCCCAACATTTTCTAATCATACAGGAGGTTAGACAAGGAGATCAAGGTTGAATCATTATATATTGTACACCGAGAAACATGCTCTATTGTGGGAGTGTGATCTTTCTCCAGTATGTTGCTGCCTGCTTATGATTGGTCACCATCATACAGGGAGAAATAGTACACACCCCCAGCGAAAACTATCTGATAACAACCACTTGGACTTAACAAAATTTAACTCATTAGGTGCCAAATACTTTGATTATTAATATTTCCATAACAGAGAGGCAAAATAAAAATAAAAACATTAATATTTTATTCCGCTCTGTGTGCATTGTTTGCCCAGTTCAACACGAAACACTTGGTGAAAAGTCCTCTTTAAATGACATATCTAAAATGACGGAGGGAGCGCGCAACATTACTGTTATAATCAGCAATACACAGTAAGCTCCTAAGCGCCCTTTAGTGGTGGATGTAATCAGCAAGTACTTTATCAATGGCTGCATAATGGAAAGCAGGGGATCTGGTGCAGTGTAACAGAAAAGCAAACTGTGACATGCAGAAGTAGTGCTGTTGCTGAGTGTGACATGCAGAAGTAGTGCTGTTGCTTTAAAAGCATTCAGCAACTATTCAAAGTAACACAAGCACAGGAGACAGGAAGTGTTGTGCTCCAGAAGCATCCAGCAACTAGAGGGGTTAACACAGTCACAGGAGAAGGGGAGTGTTTTAGCAGAGCCCCAGGGGGGATTGTGGCGAAGTTGTTTACTGTCTGGCTGCAGCCGAAGAGAAAGGTGGTGTGTGTGTTCTGCATCTGACAGAAGCGCCCTTGCAAGTGAAAAGGATTCAAGTCCAGAGTGAAGCTAAGCACAGGTAGAGTTCCTGAACTAGCAGTGCAGAGTATTGTCAGGCATAAAGATAAGGACTGGAAGAAATGGTGTCACATGGATCATCTCCTTCAGCAAACCCTCCCCCCTCCATCTCACTGTGCTGTAAAGAATGCTGTGTTCATTAATGTGCCTTTGCATTAGAACTGTGCTGTCCTGTACTACTGGGAAGACTGTAAAATGCTGTGCTGCTAAGGAAGCTGTACTGTTTTCACTGGAGCCGGTTGATCATAAGACTTAACTTGCACTGGCTGTGCGGCTTCTTATTAAATGCTACTGTCCTACCGTTGTCAAGTGTGTCTGGTCAGCAAGTGAAACAACCTACGTGTCTGTGCCTGAGGGTCAATACCCCTGTGTGCCTGAGAGAAGCTGCAGCACACGGTCTATGGTCGCCCTGAGTAACGTTTCCCCCAGGATTCCAAAGAATTCATGAAACCCGTCTCGCCCTATCTGAACCTAGTGGCGTGCGTGTAACAAAACTCTGAACAATATCTATTCATGTATTAAGAAAGTACTCAGCAAAACAATTATTTTGTACCTTTTTAAATTTAAATATCAAAATGCTAAAAAAAAAGTTACATTAAATGTATTTTTTTATTCCTAATTATTATTTTTTTAAATAAAGATTACATATTATAAATATGCTGTTAACATTTATTAAAAATGTATATGACGCGCCCCCTGGGCCAGTGTTGTTTGGGGGATACCCGGAGCCGGATCAGATGGGGGTTGTAGTCTCCGAGTGGCGGTGACCCGGTCCGTGCCCAGGGTGTCAAGCTCAGTGTGTGGCAGTCTTTACAGATGTTATTAGTTCTTAGTGTCGACTACGCCACCCGTTGATTTGCGGTCAATACGGCCGCCGCTGCAGCAGGGTCCGCTGAGGCTGGTGGTATGTGTGCAGCTTCGGGTAGTATAACCCCCAACGGGAGGGGTATAGCCTCAGGGGGTCAGGTGTAGAGGATGGTGGTAGTGGTGGTGCAGTGTGGATGGTAAGAAGACTCAGAGTCGGGCTGTGCAGTTCAGGGTTTTTACTTACTGCTGTTCTGTTGGTCACTCTGGCCTTGAGTGACCGCCCGAGCCGTGCTGCGTCCACCAGGTCCTGGACTCGGCCAACCCCCAGGCAATTCTGGAGCGTGGTCCTGAGCTCCCTTTCTGACTGTCCTTTCTACTGGCCTTTCTCACCAGGGGTCCACTTATATCCGGCTCCCTCGGGCCTCTTGGTGGGTGCACCTCTTCGGGGTTCCCTGACCCTATACCTGGTGTGCCTTCTTAGTGGACTTAGTGAGGGGCTGCTCCACATGTAATGTCGCAGCCTCCGGTTCTTAGCTGAGGGTTGTTTCTCTCCTCCACTAATTTGGGATCCGGTTCCCTTGCGTGCCAACCCTTCACCCTTCTGGTTGTATACTAGGTTCTTGGGGTTCCTTCTTCTCCCCCTCTGGGTCCTTCTCTACTCCTCTCTCTCTTCTCTCTGCAGGCGCTCCTGGACCTCTCTCAGGACTCACTAACCCTCTACAGAAGACTGACCCTGATCTAAGATGGTTCCCACCTTATATACTCCCTCTATGTGTGAGCTCAGGTGACCAGCACCCAATGAGCTCCTAGCATTACCCAGACTGCTCCCCCTATCTGCCCCTACACTACTGGGATGTTCCACCCCCCTCCCACTCCAGCCAGGGACAGACACTGTCGTACCTGCACATATACCTAGTGGGAGTACCATCGGTCTGTCCCTCGGAAATGGGATGTATGTAGTGTATGCAGCTAACTGAGCTCAGTTCCACACTCCATCCTTACCCGGGAGTGGAATATCACACCTCTGGGTTGAGGTGCAATACCCCTGTAGCAGCCGAATCCTCAGGGTGCTACATTCCCCCCTGGTAAATCACAGCACGTCCTCGGGCTGTAAG
Source organism: Phyllobates terribilis (assembly GCF_046119375.1). Lineage (NCBI taxonomy): Eukaryota > Metazoa > Chordata > Amphibia > Anura > Dendrobatidae > Phyllobates > Phyllobates terribilis. Next base: position 62,154,651 of record NW_027362763.1, on the reverse strand, counting down.
AAAACAAAACATCCACAAACATACAATTTTTTTTTTTTTTTTTTTTAAACATCATAAACATATAAAACAATATATATATTATCAGCAAAAACTTTTTATATAAAACTTAATTTTCTTGTTCCTCCGGCCACGGTGCAAATTGTGACCGGGTAAGTGCCACAGTCTCTTCTGGAAGAAAAACAGTTTCCTATAAAACCAGTAGGGGGCGCCTTAAAAAGCGCAACTATGTACAAAGGGAGATATGGCCGCTCTCAGTCCTCGGCCAGGTATTAGGAAAGGAATGACCGCTCTCAGTCCTCGGTCAGTGGGAATAGGGACACACGGGTTTCAGTTCAATTTGCTGGTCCCAACGGGGACTATATTTTAACTAGCAGCAGTAACAGTTCTTATACCCTGACGGGTAACTATTTACAGTCTCTTTACCGTACTTTAATGACGGCGTCCTCCTGCTCCTTCTTCATCTTCAGACCCGTCCGGGTCCTCTTGCTCCTCCTCACACCGCAGCGCCTCCTCCGTCAGGCGATGCACATGGAGGGCGTAGGGTCCTTTGGCACACTTGTGCCGGGTGAACGTGACCTCGTCCCCTACGTACAGGTCACGACCTCTGTGTCCCTCCGGCAGATGGCTTTCTACGTCTCTGCGGGTGACAAAGACGTCGCCGGGGGTATGATGGTCTCTTATGAAACCCCAACCGTGCTGCAGTTGGAATTTAATTACAGTCCCGGTGGCACGGGGACCGTGGGCTGCACGGGGGTTCCTCCTGGTCCGGCTCTTCTGCTCTGCGCTCTGTTCCTGCAGCCGCTGCTCTCGGACCCGCCTCTCTCTCCTCTCCCGGTCGAAGACCTCTAACTGCTGCCGGCAGCACTCCGCACGCTCAGCTGCGGCCGCCCGCGTTTCTTGGGTGAACCCCATGAGGTCTCCTCCGGTGGGGTCCCACTCGAACTGCGCTTCTTCCAGCGGGAGCGGGGTCCTTTTAACGGGCTTCAGAGCCGGAATCAGGGGCTCGCACAGGGGCCTTGCTTTTTGGAGTTCCAGCTGATAGTACTCCGGTGGCCATATAAAGGGCTGCCCATCCGGGCAAGTGTGCTGGGCAAACAAGTCTTCACCCAGGTGCGGTACTCTAGATGTTGAGGGCGCGGTGGTGGAAGCGGCGCCCGGGTTCGCCAGGCCTTGCGACCAGGCCTGGGGTACCCTGAACGTAAAGGGCACCGTGAAGACGGCGGCGCCCGGGGTTACTTGGCCCAGCGACCAGGCCGGTGGCTCAGTGGAGGTAAAGGGCGCTGTTGGTACTGCGGCGCCCGGGGGCACTCGGCCTTGCGACCAGGCCGATGGTATTTCCTGCTTCGCCGCGCTCAGGGTTGAGGCGCGTGACGTCACAGGGGTCGCGGCCGCGGCTTCTGCTTGAGGCCTAGTCTGGCACGGTAACGATGCAGCGACGGGCACGGCAGGGGGAATTTCGGGCTCTGCGACGGGGAGCTGGGACAGGTACGCGGTTTCTCGGCTCGGGGTAGAGACGTCCCCTTTGCCTGCCTCCGTCCGTTCAGCTCCCTTCTCGGCGCCGTCTCCTGCCTTCATTCCTCCTGCGCCATCCTCAGAGGCGGTCTGTCTCCTCGTCTCGGGCGGCGTGCTCTGCTGACGGGTTCCGGTCTGCTGGGCCATCTCACGGCTCCACTCCGTCAGCGTGTCTTGCTGCACCTGGGCCATCCTCCGTGCGAGGCCCTCCAGCGCGGTCTGTGCACACTCCCGGTCTCGGGGGAGCTGTGCTAGGATCTCCACTAAGCCTAGTGGGGTTGTTGCTTGCAGCAGGCTCCTGACCACTGGGTCGGTGCTGCCTGTCTCTCCCTCCATCTCCGGGTACGCTTTCTCTGGACTCCTCTCCAGACTTCTTGTCTCCGGGTGCGCTCTCTCCAGACTCCTCCAGGCTGCACCCATCTTCCTTCTTTTGTTCTGTCTCCGCCCACATTGAGGGTGGTCCCGGGGCAACTTAGTGATTGTCAGTTCCAGGGGCAGTTCTCTCACGCTGATGGACACTTCCAGCATCACAGTCTCTGTTGGTGGGCGCGGTTTCCGCTTTTGGCGCCATTCTTCGACCTGGCCCACGATGGGAGGTGGCCTTTTGCCACCCTCTGGCACGCCCATAATGGCGTCCGCTCTTCCAAGGCGGGAAATCTTTGGAAATGGCGGGAATCGTCTCCCAGTGGCGGGAAACTCCATGGATGGCGGGAAAAAGCTGCAAATGGCGGACAACCGGCGGGAAACGACCTGTGATGGGGTCCGTTGGCGGGGACCCTCCGGAACCGGCGGGAGACTTCTTTTTGAGGTAACGGTGAACTTTTCTTCAGGCACGCAGTACCCGGTTGTTGTGGGCACGTGATCCTGCCGACTACGCCAAAGTTGACGCGCCCCCTGGGCCAGTGTTGTTTGGGGGATACCCGGAGCCGGATCAGATGGGGGTTGTAGTCTCCGAGTGGCGGTGACCCGGTCCGTGCCCAGGGTGTCAAGCTCAGTGTGTGGCAGTCTTTACAGATGTTATTAGTTCTTAGTGTCGACTATGCCACCCGTTGATTTGCGGTCAATACGGCCGCCGCTGCAGCAGGGTCCGCTGAGGCTGGTGGTATGTGTGCAGCTTCGGGTAGTATAACCCCCAACGGGAGGGGTATAGCCTCAGGGGGTCAGGTGTAGAGGATGGTGGTAGTGGTGGTGCAGTGTGGATGGTAAGAAGACTCAGAGTCGGGCTGTGCAGTTCAGGGTTTTTACTTACTGCTGTTCTGTTGGTCACTCTGGCCTTGAGTGACCGCCCGAGCCGTGCTGCGTCCACCAGGTCCTGGACTCGGCCAACCCCCAGGCAATTCTGGAGCGTGGTCCTGAGCTCCCTTTCTGACTGTCCTTTCTACTGGCCTTTCTCACCAGGGGTCCACTTATATCCGGCTCCCTCGGGCCTCTTGGTGGGTGCACCTCTTCGGGGTTCCCTGACCCTATACCTGGTGTGCCTTCTTAGTGGACTTAGTGAGGGGCTGCTCCACATGTAATGTCGCAGCCTCCGGTTCTTAGCTGAGGGTTGTTTCTCTCCTCCACTAATTTGGGATCCGGTTCCCTTGCGTGCCAACCCTTCACCCTTCTGGTTGTATACTAGGTTCTTGGGGTTCCTTCTTCTCCGCCTCTGGGTCCTTCTCTACTCCTCTCTCTCTTCTCTCTGCAGGCGCTCCTGGACCTCTCTCAGGACTCACTAACCCTCTACAGAAGACTGACCCTGATCTAAGATGGTTCCCACCTTATATACTCCCTCTATGTGTGAGCTCAGGTGACCAGCACCCAATGAGCTCCTAGCATTACCCAGACTGCTCCCCCTATCTGCCCCTACACTACTGGGATGTTCCACCCCCCTCCCACTCCAGCCAGGGACAGACACTGTCGTACCTGCACATATACCTAGTGGGAGTACCGTTGGTCTGTCCCTCGGAAATGGGATGTATGTAGTGTATGCAGCTAACTGAGCTCAGTTCCACACTCCATCCTTACCCGGGAGTGGAATATCACACCTCTGGGTTGAGGTGCAATACCCCTGTAGCAGCCGAATCCTCAGGGTGCTACATATAAATCTGTCAGCTTTGTTAAGACTCTCAAATGAAATTCTGTAAAATATTTGAAAATATTGAAGTGACCGCCAGCCATCCCCCTATAAGTGCAAACATTCCCCTACCCCCCCCCCCCCCTTATAGAGGAGAATGTATGGACAGTCATGGCCTCTGCTCAATTCCATATATTTATTCCCATGAATTGAAAGGATTTCTTTTCCCTTAAATCTGTAATCTCGGTCTAAAGCTTATCAATCGAGTGCACTCCTGAAAGGGGAGAAAGTTCTGTTATTCTTATAAATCCCCCTCACTATAAATTGTGCGGCACAAATGTAAAATGTAATGAACTGAGAGGTTTTATATGGTAGCATGTACAGAGGCCCGATGTCAGCTGGAAGCGCTGGGGAACACAATCGTGTGAAGTTCAATGCGGAGTGACATTAAACAAACAGCCTGCCTGTTACCATTACACTGTTATGGGATCCTGGATATTGTAAATTGTTATATAACCGAAAGTTGGGAGAATATCCGAGACTCCAGTCCCACATCATGGATGAAAGACAAAGGTTCAGAAAGAAGCACAAATAACACCACAATCTGGAAATCTAGCCATATGAATAAATCCCTATAAAATTCTCCATAGGAGCAGTATTATAGTAGTTATATTCTTGTACATAGGGCGCAGTATTATAGTAGTTATATTCTTGTACATAGGGGGCAGTATTATAGTAGTTATATTCTTGTACATAGGAGCAGTATTATAGTAGTTATATTCTTGTACATAGTGGGCAGTATTATAGTAGTTATATTCTTGTACATAGTGGGCAGTATTATAGTAGTTATATTCTTGTACATAGGGGCAGTATTATAGTAGTTATATTCTTGTACACAGGAGGCAGTATTATAGTAGTTATATTCTTGTACATAGGGGCAGTATTATAGTAGTTATATTCTTGTACATAGTGGGCAGTATTATGGTAGTTATATTCTTGTACATAGTGGGCAGTATTATAGTAGTTATATTCTTGTACATAGGGGGCAGTATTATAGTAGTTATATTCTTGTACATAGGAGTAGTATTATACAACTTATATTCTTGTACATAGGAGCAATATTATAGTAGTTAGTATGATAATAGTTATATTCTTGTACATTGGGAGTAGTATTATAGTAGTTATATTCTTGTACATAGAGGGCAGTATTATAGTAGTTATATTCTTGTACATAGCGGGCAGTATTATAGTAGTTATATTCTTGTACATATGAGCAGTATTATAATAGTTATATTCTTGTACATAGGAGCAGTATTATAGTAGTTATATTCTTGTACGTAGGAGCAGTATAATAGTAGTTATATTCTTGTACATAGGGGCAGTATTATAGTAGTTATATTCTTGTGCATAGTGGGCAGTATTATAGTAGTTATCTTCTTGTACATAGGAGCAGTATTATAGTAGTTATATTCTTGTACGTAGGGGCAGTATTATAGTAGTTATATTCTTGTACACAGGAGGCAGTATTATAGTAGTTATATTCTTGTACATAGTGGGCAGTATTATAGTAGTTATATTCTTGTACATAGGGGGCAGTATTATAGTAGTTATATTCTTGTACATAGGAGTAGTATTATACAACTTATATTCTTGTACATAGGAGCAATATTATAGTAGTTAGTATGATAATAGTTATATTCTTGTACATTGGGAGTAGTATTATAGTAGTTATATTCTTGTACATAGAGGGCAGTATTATAGTAGTTATATTCTTGTACATAGGGGCAGTATTATAGTAGTTATATTCTTGTACGTAGGAGCAGTATAATAGTAGTTATATTCTTGTACATAGGGGCAGTATTATAGTAGTTATATTCTTGTACATAGTGGGCAGTATTATAGTAGTTATCTTCTTGTACATAGGAGCAGTATTATAGTAGTTATATTCTTGTACGTAGGGGCAGTATTATAGTATTTATATTCTTGTACACAGGAGGCAGTATTATAGTAGTTATATTCTTGTACATAGTGGGCAGTATTATAGTAGTTATCTTCTTGTACATAGGAGCAGTATTATAGTAGTTATATTCTTGTACCTAGGGGGCAGTATTATAGTAGTTATATTCTTGTACATAGGAGCAATATAATAGTTATATTCTTGTACGTAGGGGCAGTATTATAGTAGTTATATTCTTGTACACAGGAGGCAGTATTATAGCAGTTATATTCTTGTACATAGTGGGCAGTATTATAGTAGTTATCTTCTTGTACATAGGAGCAGTATTATAGTAGTTATATTCTTGTACATAGGAGGCAGTATTATAGCAGTTATATTCTTGTACATAGGGGCAGTATTATAGTAGTTATATTCTTATAAATAGGAGGCAGTATTATAGCGGTTATATTCTTGTACCTAGGAGCAGTATTATAGTAGTTATATTCTTGTACATAGGAGCAGTATTATAGTACTTATATTCTTGTATGTAGGTACAGTATTATAATAGCTATATTCTTGTACATAGGGGGCAGTATTATAGTAGTTATATTCTTGTACATAAGAGCAATATAATAGTAGTTATATTCTTGTACGTAGGGGCAGTATTATAGTAGTTATATTCTTATACATAGTAGCAGTATTATAGCAGTTATATTCTTGTACATCGGAACAATATTATAGTAGTTATATTCTTGAACATAGGAGCAGTATTATAGTAGTTATATTCTTGTACATAGTGGCAGTATTATAGTAGTTATATTCTTGTACATAGGAGCAATATTATAGTAGTTACAGTACAGACCAAAAGTTTGGACACACCTTCTCATTTAAAGATTTTTCTGTATTTTCATGACTATGAAAATTGTACATTCACACTGAAGGCATCAAAACTATGAATTAACACATGTGGAATTATATACTTAACAAAAAAGTGTGAAACAACTGAAAATATGTCTTATATTCTAGGTTCTTCAAAGTAGCCACATTTTGCTTTGATGACTGCTTTGCACAATCTTGGCATTCTCTTGATGAGCTTCAAGAGGTAGTCACCGCAAATGGTCTTCCAACAATCTTGAAGGAGTTCCCAGAGATGCTTAGCACTTGTTGGCCCTTTTGCCTTCACTCTGCGGTTCAGCTCACCCCAAACCATCTCGATTGGGTTCAGGTCTGGTGACTGGTGAGGCCAGGTCATCTGGCGTAGCACCCCATCACTCCCCTTCTTGGTCAAATAGCACTTACGCAGCCTGGAGGTGTGTTTGGGGTCATTGTCCTGTTGAAAAATAAATGATGGTCCAACTAAACGCAAACAGGATGGAATAGCATGCCGCTGCAAGATGCTGTGGTAGCCATGCTGGTTCAGTATGCCTTCAATTTTGAATAAATTCCCAACAGTGTCACCAGCAAAGCACCCCCACACCATCACACCTCCTCCTCCATGCTTCACGGTGGGAACCAGGCATGTAGAGACCATCCGTTCACCTTTTCTGCGTCGCACAAAGACACGGTGGTTGGAACAAAAGATCTCAAAGTTGGACTCATCAGACCAAAGCACAGATTTCCACTGGTCTAATGTCCATTCATTGTGTTCTTTAGCCCAAACAAGTCTCTTCTGCTTGTTGCCTGTCCTTAGCAGTGGTTTCCTAGCAGCTATTTTACCATGAAGGCCTGCTGCACAAAGTCTCCTCTTAACAGTTGTTGTAGAGATGTGTCTGCTGCTAGAACTCTGTGTGGCATTGACCTGGTCTCTAATCTGAGCTGCTGTTAACCTGCGATTTCTGAGGCTGGTGACTTGGATAAACTTATCCTCAGAAGCAGAGGTGACTCTTGGTCTTCCTTTCCTGGGGCGGTCCTCATGTGAGACAGTTTCTTAGTATCGCTTGATGGTTTCTGCAACTGCACTTGGGGACACTTTCAAAGTTTTCCCAATTTTTCGGACTGACTGACCTTCATTTCTTAAAGTAATGATGGCCACTCGTTTTTCTTTACTTAGCTGCTTTTTTCTTGCCATAATACAAATTCTAACAGTCTATTCAGTAGGACTATCAGCTGTGTATCCACCAGACTTCTGCACAACACAACTGATGGTCCCAACCCCATTTATAAGACAAGAAATCCCACTTATTAAACCTGACAGGGCACACCTGTGAAGTGAAAACCATTTCCGGTGACTACCTCTTGAAGCTCATCAAGAGAATGCCAAGAGTGTGCAAAGCAGTCATCAAAGCAAAAGGTGGCTACTTTGAAGAACCTAGAATATAATAGGTGCAGTATTATAGTAGTTATATTTTTGTACATAGGAGCAGTATAATAGTAGTTATATTCTTGTATGTAGGGGCAGTATTATAGTAGTTATATTCTTGTACATAGGAGCAGTATTATAGTAGTTATATTCTTGTACATAGGTGCAGTATTATAGTAGTTATATTCTTGTACACAAGAGCAGTATTATAGTAGTTATATTCTTATACATAGGGGGCAGTATTATAGTAGCTATATTCTTGTACATAGGAGCAGTATTATAGTAGTTATATTCTTGTACATAGGAGCAGTATTATAGTAGTTATATTCTTGTATATAGGGGCAGTATTATAGTAGTTATATTTTTGTACATAGGAGCAGTATTATAGTAGTTATATTCTTGTATGTAGGGGCAGTATTATAGTAGTTATATTCTTGTACATAGGAGCAGTATTATAGTAGTTATATTCTTGTGCGTAGGGGCGGTATTATAGTACCATATTTATATTCTTGTATTAAGGGCAGTATTATAGAATTTATTGTCTTGTACATAGGAAGAAGTATTATGGTAATTATATTTTTTTACATAGAAGGCAAAATTATTATTGTTCAAGCTTTAATAGAATCTCAAAAGAAATAGGTCAATTTATAAACTTCAGAGAGTTTAGCAATTTGACAATACACCATTTGGAGAAGAAAGGTTTAAAAGGTGTGGACTAACAGCTGATTACTGGGGGTCTTAGTGAACAGGCAACAAAATATCATGTGGCAACAGGCCATCAATGATAATAAAAAAAATATATATGGTGCTGTTTGTTACAAGGGTCTTCTTTGTGCCAGCGAGCAGCTTAGAATTAATTTCCAGTTAAGTAAATACGAATGAGCTGTAATACCAGACAAAACCTGCTGACTGCTGTGGTGCTGTTTTTGGAAGAAAGCAGCTCTTGTTTCTAATCCTGGTTGATCCCTTTTATTTTTCCAATCCTGTGGTGCCCCCTATAGACCAAACTAAGGAACTACAACTCTTGAAGAATCTTGGATTATTTTAATAAGGAGTCTTCCGAGAATATCCCTGTAAAACACAAATAATGGATATTAAACCATTTCTATAAACACGACCCTGTCGGGCAGCTGATGGCTGGTAGCAGTGGAAATATACGGGAATGTGTTTACTTTCCCCAAAATTCATTTGTAAGGCCAAGACTTCAAGGGCAATTTAAGCTACATTCAACAAGACAGAGTCAAGAATCTGTCTTCCTTTGTACTTCCTTTCTGCTCCCGGGAGCCAGTTTCTTTGGCTAAAGCTTTGGATATTTAGAAAAACCCGAGTTTACACCAAGGCCAGGAGCGAAGGTTCTTTCTTAATAACGGCCTTTACAAACGTGAAAATGTTTTATGCACAAGATTAATTGGGATGGCATATTATAAACTGAAATGAAAGCTGAAATTACAAACATATGGGACTTGTCCGACGCCATGAAATATTGAGAGCCGAGCAAGAAAAATAGAGTTTTTGTGGACCATCCAGCTTCTTGTGCATAGCCGTATATACAGATCCGTCACCTATTATATATTGGTACACAAGCATCCACCATCCAAGGATACATGGGAAATTAACCCCAGCATCCTATTACTACTAAAATATTATAAAAGAGTTACTCCAATTTAATCAGAAATCAGACAAATGATTATATACAATAACTATTTTATTGATGCACAACTGTAAAATAACAATACAATTTAAAATGCAATAATAAAAACAATGAAAACAAGGGGAGGCCGAGAGAGACACAAAATACTAAAAATAAGAAAGCAATAGAAAGGGTAGTCAAAAATGGCAGAATACTACCAAGGAGTGATGATAATAGGTATAGACACATATACTGTATACTGTATTGACAAAACTAATTACAATGCAATTCTATGAGTTTGATATATAGAGATATGGTGCAATGTAATCTATGAAAGTAAAATCAATGAAAAGATGCATTATAATCAGACATACCCCGTAAATAATAATAATGTCACCACATCAGCCTCCACTGCCGACCTTTCAATCATATTAGCACTAGTCTTCAGCACAAGAGATCTAACCGCTGTTGTTCTTCCTTTAACCCCTTGTGTGCTGCAATCAAGTAAAAAAAAAAAAACGGTATTACCTTGATGATGATGCAGTCTGTATCCATGTCGATATGTGTGTTGGCTGTTCACAATACATTTAAAGAGGACTTTTCGCACTTTGTTTTTACTATTTAAATTGAATACTTCCTTTAATCGCTGCTATTCCACTGATTATGGAACACTTTTTTTTCTGTGCCCATCCATTCCAAAGTTATGCCCCCTTGCGATAAAGAAGCAGGTTTCCCTTCAGCCAACTGGGCGCATACTACAGACCTTCACTGTGGGTGTGGCCGTGTTTTGATTGGCTAGTGTCAGAGGAGAAAGCGCAAAACGCCCACATAGAAGCTCTGTGGTATACACCCAGTAGGTTGAAGGGAAAATTTGTTTTTTTTTTGTTTCTATAGGGGTATAACTTTGGAATGGAGGGGCACAGAAGAAAAAGAAAAACTGCTCCATAATAACGGGAGAATCAGCGATAGGAAGAGGTACTTAAGATTAAATGTAAAAAAATCCAGTAACAGTTCCTCTTTAAAGGGTTATCCCCAATAAAGAGATAGGTGACAACTTAAAGGGGCTGTCCACTTTTTAGGACAACCCCTTCTCAATCTGAATGTTTTCCCCCGTTAAAAGAAAAACACTTATACTCACCTCTGGTGCCAGCGCCGTTCCAGCGATATCGGCACCCGCTCTACAGGGGCTCACATGAGGTTGTTATATCACATCAGCCCTGCGCCCAATCAGCGCTGGCGTCACTGTCCCCACCGTCAGATGCATAAGTAATCAGGAGGAAGTCAGAGACACAGCTGGCTGCGCATTTCCTGTTGACCACTTATACTTCCAAAGGTGGAGACAATGACACCAGTGCTGATTGAGCGCCAGGTGATATAACAACCTCATGTGAGCCCCAGGAGAACTAGTGCCAACACCACGGAAATGGCGCCGACACGGGAGGTGAGTATAAGTGTTTTTATTTTAATGGGGTAAGCATTCAGATTGAGAACGGGTTGTCCTAGTAGTGGAGTGGTGTCCTCGTGGGGAGTTTGACCATTGGTACCCCAAGAGATATACTTCTTAAGTGGATTGGTGGCCCCTCATGAGTGGCAAGAGAAGAGTAAAATACCCTTTGCAATCCTCTCCTATAAAATGCAGGATCTTTGTCAAGCGACTGTGATGTCCTGCACCTCTGGCAGTGATTTCCTGGCACTAGGATGATCACAAGTACCGAGAGACCAGGAAAACCAAACAAAAGACCCTTGTGCTAGGAGGTGGCTGTGACAACACAGCATCAATCTGGCAACTGGGGTGGGTGTGAATTATTCTTAATTATGCATCCAAAAGTTCCATCTTGGGAATGTATCACCAGGAGCATAGTTGCGCCCCAATCTTCCAAAATTCCAGGAAAAGTGGTTCCACAAGTTTTCTGATGATTTCCAAAAACAGCACCTCATTATCCATAGTTTGTGTGTTGTGCTGCACTCAATCGTTCACTGCGACGGAGCAGAGCTGTAACAAAATTTATGGACAGGTGTGGTGGTGCTTCATAAAGAAAGGATCTAAGTTCTTCATATCCTTAACAACCTCTTCTTAGGGTTGTAACAAAGTGTTATCCTGACTTCTCTTGACTTTAATGGGGCCACCTCTAATAGTGACCACTAGTGTTGAGCGAGCATACTCGACACTGCTCGGTACTCGCCCGAGCATCTCACTACTCGGGATGTTCGGCGAGCACCGAGCATTTTCAGGTTACTCGGGCGGGAGCTCGGGTCTCCGCCCTGCATGTTTGGCGCTCTTTACAGAGCCAATGAACATGCAGGGATTGCCAGCCAGTCACTGTAATGCCGCAGCCATGTTGGTTGTGGGCATTACAGTGATTGGCTGGCCGCACAGCGTCACCTCGAGTATTTAAAAACGGGCGCCGCCATCTTTGACACAGTCGCTCGGGATCACACAATGTAGGGAGAGTGCTGCTGAGCTAGGGAGAGATTTATACTGCGAAATAGGTAGTGTAGGGTCTCTAAAGCCTGCAAAATCAAACAAACAGTCCTTATGAGGACTAATATCCATCCCAAATATCAGGCAGGCAGGCAGACTGTATAGGAGACGCAGTGGTTATACCAACAAACACCGCATTACAGTCCTGTGTGCTGCCGCTGCTCAAATTACTAGACTTAGCCCCAGGTCTCAGGGGCCAGGAAAAATCCTTTTTTTTTCATCTAAATCCTCTTTTTTTTTTTTTTTTTCCTCAGTCAGACTGTACGAATACCCGTCTTATTAATCTTTTGGTATTCCCCCCCCCAAAAAAAAATTGAGTGTGTCTGTGAGTGTTCAGACACAAATATTTCTGTTTAAAAGAGTCTGTTTTCGGCCAGATAACTAGAACTGTGGTTTTGCAATTCCACGGTTCAATTCTCTGTCTTTTTTGCCTTTTTTCCACAAAAAAAAACAGTTTGAGTGTCTCGCTGACTGTTCAGACACAAATATATCTGCTTAAAAGATTCTGGTGTAGGCCAGAGAAATAGAACTGTGGTTTTCCTCTTCCACGGTTCAAATCTGGGTGTAATCCACCTTTTTGCCTTTTTACATTAAAAAAAACAGTTTGAGTGTCTCGCTGACTGTTCAGACACAAATATATCTGTTTAAAAGATTCTGGTGTAGGCCAGAGAACTAGAACTGTGGTTTTCCTCTTCCACGGTTCAAATCTGGGTGTAATCCACCTTTTTGCCTTTTTTACATAAAAAAAAAACAGTTTCATTGTCTCGTTGACTGTTCAGACACAAATATATCTGTTTAAAAGATTCTGGTGTAGGCCAGGGAAATAGAACTGTGGTTTTCATCTTCCACGGTTCTAATCTAATTTTTATTACCCTTTTGCCATCGATAGTGTGAGTGTGAGCTTTTTTACTTGGCAAGGGACGTGGAAGTGGACGTTCTGGTGATGGTGCGTGCAGAGGATGGGGCCGTGGCCAAGGTGAAAATGTGCCACAACCAACAGCCACATCTCGCTCCCAGTTCTTGACCGAATTACTAGGGAACCACACAACACCACTATTGCGAACTGATCAGTGTGAACAGGTTATTAATTGGATAGCAGATAATACTTTCAGTCACCTGGGCACCACCACCTTCGGTCTGTCTTCCACACAGTCAAGTGTTAGTAGCCGTGAGTCTCGATCGCATACTCCTCCTCACCCTGATGCTCCTTCCTCCCACCATGCCGAGTGTCGTCAGACAGCAACTGATCCCACAGTTGGACACTCTGAAGATCTGTTCACTGGTCCATTTCCATATTTGGGCCCCTCGCCTGTTCCGCTTGAACTGGTGGAAGAGGAGATCCCATGTAGTGATGGCCAAATATTTGAACAGCCACGGCCACAGGAAGGCAACACTGGCTATTTGTCACAAGAGGTGGACGATGGCGAGACACAATTGCCACAAAGTGAGGAGGAGGACAGTGGTGCGGAAGTGGAAGAGGAGGAGGTGGGGATGATCTAGTAACTGACTCAACGTGGCAGGAGGACACGCAGAGTGAGGCCAGCAGCACACAGGGGGAGGGAGGCAGAGTACCCCAAAAGGCAGGAAGAAGCAGTGTAGTGGCCGCAGACGGAAGGCGGGCAACCGTTCCCCTTAACACCAACACGAGGGACGTTGCCAGTACAACCGGTAGGTCTTCCAGAGTCTAGAATTTTTTTTAAGACTCTGATGATAACCCCAAAAAGGCCATTTGTACCACCTGCCAGACCAGCATCAGCAGGGGTGACAAAACTACCAGCCTGACCACCACCAGCATGATCAGGCACATGTCAGCAAAGCACCACAGCTTCTTCCGCTGTTGTGCGTGTAAGAGAACCCCCTGTTGTGCATGTGTGGCACCCCAGGTCTGGTCACCACAGTGGCAGCAATGTCATGTCTGAGAGCAGGTGGGAGGTTCCCTGGTTGGGGACAATTAGCATGCAGCACCTCCTGCCTCAGTCCAGGGAGGGGAGAAGCCTGCCCTTTATAAACTGGATCTGGGGCGGGGTTAGAGAGTCCAGTCCAGCCAGAGAGGAGTTCCAGACAAGTCGCAGATAGGGACAGGTCAGCAGCAGGCTGAGGAGTCCCTGTAGGCAGAGGAGGAACACGAGGTCAGAGGGGAGCTAGCAGAGCTCATCCTGACTAGAGACTTGAAAAGCCGGACACTGGAGTCCGAGGCTGTGAGGGTTATAAGCCCAGCAGCAGAAAACCTCCATGCAGGGGACTTCAAGTCCTCTGGCCCAAGGAAGCCCGGAGGCTCAGCCACACGAGAGGGACCACTACTGCCCCGGAGGGGTGAGAAGTACAGAAGGCCCGAGTCGCCAGTCATACGGGTGAGAACAACACGGTACACTCAGGGACGTGGGCTACCACTACACTACAGCGGGATAGCCAAGAAAGAGTGAAGTCAGCACGGTAGGCCTACAAACTCCCCCTGACCAGCGGGATTTCCCAGTTGCTCTCAGACTGACCAGGCCTCCATTGTTAACCTGCATTCTGGACGGGTCCCTTAATACCGCCAACAGTAAAGACCCTGAATTGCATGACAGACTCCGTGTGGTTACTGCTGCTCCCGCGCACCATCACCACCAACATCCCTATTTACTGCCCTGAGGCTATACTCCTCCCGTGGGGAGTTATACTTCCCTCTGCTGCACCTACAACACCAGCCTCAGCGGTCTGCCCTGCAGCAGCGGTTCACTCTGACCACAATCCACAGGTGGCGTAGTCGGACATTTACTTACAAAACCCTATAAATAGACTGCCACGGGTTTGACCACCCTGAGCCACGGGGCCGGGTCCCCGCCACACAAGGACTACATCCCCCAGCATCCACAAAAGGTCCGGTTCTGGGTATCCCCACACACACACGGCCCAGGGGGCGCGTTACATGCAAGGCAATCCCCTGTCCATACTGGATGCAAAGATGCCCCCTCCTCTCAGTCTTCACTTGTGATGGCAGTTTCTCAAGAAACAGCATCAGCGTCCACATCCACGTCCCACCGCAGCCTTCAATTGTCCATATCCCAGACATTTGAATGAAAGCGCAAATTCGCAGCCAAGGCCCCACAGGCCACAGTCCTAAATTCGCACATTTCACGACTGCTTACATTGGAAATGCTGCCTTTTAGGCTGGTGGAGACGGAATCCTTCCGCAACCTTATGGCGGTGGCCGTCCCTCGGTACTTGGTCCCCAGCCGACACTATTTTGCCCTGGTTGCCATTCCCCCACTACACAAGCACGTGTCCCAAAACATCTGCCGTGCCCTCAACAACGCAGTTACTGGGAGAGTCCACCTGACAACGGACACGTGGACAAGTGCTTGTGGCCAGGGACGGTACATCTCCCTGACGGCACACTGGGTAAACATAGTGGAAGCCGGGACCCAGTCGGACCTTGGGACGGAACACATCCTCCCCACACCGAGGATTGCGGGCCCTATGTCAGTCAGAGTTGCCCCCACAGTGTACAGCTCCTGCGCATCATCCTCCTCCTCCTCCTCATGTTCAGTCTCCATCTCAGATATAACCACATCAGTTACAAGCTGGAAGCACTGCAGTACTGCCTCAGCCAAGCGGCAACAGGCTGTGCTGAAACTAATAAGCTTAGGTGATAAACCGCACACTGCTTGTGAGTTGTCGACAGCTGTGAAAGAGCAGGCAGATCTGTGGCTGAGACCGCTGAACCTACATCCAGGCATGGTCGTGTGTGACAATGGCCGTAACCTGGTGGCGGCTCTGAGGCGAGGCGAGATCACACATGTACCATGCCTGGCTCATGTGCTTAACCTCGTGGTTCAGCGCTTTCTTAAATCGTAACCCGAGTTGCCAGATCTGCTCGTCAAAGTATGCCGCCTGTCAGCTCATTTTCGGAAGTCGGCTACAGCTTCTGCCGCCCTTGCTGTGTTGCAGCAGCGTTTGCAGCTTCCGGCACACCGACTGGTGTGTGATGTCCCCACATGTTGGAACTCTACCCTCCACATGTTGCAAAGGATTTGTGAGCAGAAGAGAGCAGTTGTGGAGTACCAGTTGCAACAAGGCCGTCGATATTCAGGTCAGACTCCACACATAAGACCTCAGGAGTGGACCTGGATGTCTGACATATGTACCATCCTGACAAACTTTGAGGAGTCCACAAAGATGGTGAGTGGCGATGACGCCATCATTAGCGTCAGCATCCCACTTGTCTGTCTTTTGCAACACTCTCTGCAGAGAATTAAAGAGGAGGCATTGCAGCCAGAGTATGATGAGATGGATCAAGAAGCCGTAGCGGGAGATTACACACAGCCCAGCCTCATCTCATCCCAACGTGCATTGGGGGACAATGAGGGAGAGGAGGAGGAGGAGGAGGAAGATCAGGAGCTGGTATCATGCGCTGTAGACGGTAGTACCTGTACAACTGTCATACCATCGGTTCAGCGTGGGTGGCCTGAGGACAGGGGGGAGGAGGAGGAGGAGAGCATGGTCAGTCGTCATCTTGGTGAGGACACGGAAGTCTTGCCCGTTACCAGTCTGGCACGCATGGCTGACTTTATGTTACGCTGCCTTAACCGTGACCCTCGCGTTGTCAAAATGATGGGTGACAGTCATTACTGGTTGGTGACACTTTTAGACCCCCGCTACAAGGAGAACTTTCACTCTCTTATTCCTGAGGTGGAGAGGTCTACAAAAATGGGGCAATACCAGAAGGCCCTTGCTGCAGAACTGTTAAAAAATTCCCATCTGAACACGCTAGCGGCAGAGGTCACAGTTCGTTGCCCAACCAACAGGGGAAAACTGTCAACGTTCTGGGACAGTTTTCTGAGACCCGCCCAGCTTACAGGCCCTGAGGTGCGGGGTACTCTCACAAGGAGTGGAAAGTTTCAAAAGGTGGTGAGGGAGTACCTTGCCGACTGTACCAGCATCCTCCGTGATTCCTCTGTGCCTTTTAATTATTGGGTATCCAAGCTGGACACTTGGAATGAACTCGCTCTGTATGCCTTGGAGGTACTGGCCTGCCCTGCCGCTAGCGTGTTATCGGAGTGTGTTTTTAGTGCTGCTGGGGGAATTATAACTGATAAGCGCACTCGCCTGTCAACTGACAATGCTGACAAGCTGACCCTTATCAAAATGAACAAGGGCTGGATTGGGCCAGACTTCTCATCACCACCAAATGACAGCAGAGTAACATAAAGTCAAATCAACTGTGCTATTTCGGGAAGTGTATTCCCATGCACCGCTTCACGCCCACACATGGGTATACGCTTCCTCATTTCGGTTGTTTTTTGCTCTTCTTCTTATCTTCAGCCTCCACCACCACTATACCACCAAGGTGACCGTGCTCCGTGTTACCAGCATTGCAAGTTCCTCCCTCCTAATTTTTGGCAGCTTTTGCTTGGAAGGCAAAGACTATGGGAGACCCACTCCCCAATAATGGGAATAATGTTTTTAATATGCTGTACTGCATGGCTCTTGTAAGGGGCATTGCAAGTTCCTCCATCCTAATTTTTGGCAGCTTTTGCTTGGAAGGCATAGGCAAAGACTATGGGAGACCCACTCCCCAATAATGGGAATAATGTTTTTAATATGCTGTACTGCATGGCTCTTGTAAGGGGCATTGCAAGTTCCTCCGTCCTAATTTTTGGCAACTTTTGCTCGGAAGGCATAGGCAAAGACTATGGGAGACGCACTCCCCAATAATGGGAATAATGTTTTTAATATGCTGTACTGCATGGCTCTTGTAAGGGGCATTAAAATCGTCTTGTTAAGCTACTGTGAGTTCCACGTCTCTTCCAAGGGGCATTAAAACCGTCTTGTTAAACCACTCTGAACTCCACGTCTCTTCCAAGGGGCATTAAAACTGTCTTGTTAAACTACTATGACCTCCACGTCTCTTCCAAGGGTCATTGATATTGTCTTTTTATTCCACTGGGACCTCCACCACTCTTCCAAGGGACATTGATATTGTCTTTTTATTCCACTGCGACCTCCACCACTCTTCCAAGGGGCATTGATATTGTCTTTTTATTCCACTGCGACCTCTACCACTCTACCAAGGGGCATTGATACTGTCTTTTTATTGCACTGCAACCTCCACCACTCTTCCAAGGGGCATTAAAACCGTCTTGTTAAGCTACTGTGACCTCCACGTCTCTTCCAAGTGGCATTAAACCGTCTTGTTAAACCACTCTGAACTCCACGTCTCTTCCAAGGGGCATTAAAATCGTCTTGTTAAGCTACTGTGACCTCCACGTCTCTTCCAAGGGTCATTGATATTGTCTTTTTATTCCACTGTAACCTCCACCACTCTTCCAAGGGGCATTGATATTGTCTTTTTATTCCACTGGGACCTCCACCACTCTTCTAAGGGGCATTGATATTGTCTTTTTATTCCACTGGGACCTCCAAGTCTCTTCCAAGGGGCATTAAAACCGTCTTGTTAAACCAATCTGAACTCCACGTCTCTTCCAATGGGCATTAAAACCGTTTTGTTAAGCTACTGTGACCTACACGTCTCTTCCAAGGGGCATTAAAGCCATCTTGTTAAACCACTCTGAACTCCACATCTCTTCCAAGGGGCATTCAATCGTCTTGTTAAGCTACTGTGACCTCCACATCTCTTCCAAGGGTCATTGATATTGTCTTTTTATTCCACTGGGACCTCCACCACTCTTCCAAGGGGCATTGATATTGTCTTTTTATTCCACTGCGACCTCCACCACTCTTCCAAAGGGCATTGATATTGTCTTTTTATTCCACTGCGACCTCCACCACTCTTCCAAGGGGCATTGATATTGTCTTTTTATTCCACTGGGACCTTCACGTCTCTTCCAAGGGGCATTAAAACCGTCTTGTTAAGCTACTGTGACCTCCATGTCTCCTCCAAGGGGCATTAAAACCGTCTTGTTAAACCACTCTAAACTCCACGTCTCTTCCAAGGGGCATTTAAACTGTCTTGGTAAGCTACTGTAACCTCCACGTCTCTTCCAAGGGGCATTAAAACCGTCTTGTTAAACCACTCTGAACTCCACGTCTCTTCCAAGGGGCATTAAAATCGTCTTGTTAAGTTACTGTGACCTCCACGTCTCTTCCAAGGGTCATTGATATTGTATTTTTCTTCCACTGTAACCTCCACCACTCTTCCAAGGGGCATTGATATTGTCTTTTTATTCCACTGGGACCTCCACGTCTCTTCCAAGGGTCATTGATATTGTGTTTTTATTCCACTGGGACCTCCACCACTCTTCCAAGGGGCATTGATATTGTATTTTTATCCCACTGCGACCTCCGCCACTCTGCCAAGGGGCATTGATATTGTCTTTTATTCCACTGGGACCTCCACGTCTCTTCCAAGTGGCATTTAAACCGTTTTGTTAAGCTACTGTGACCTCCACGTCTCTTTCAAAGGGCATTAAAACCGTCTTGTTAAACCACTCTGAAATCCACGTCTCTTCCAAGGGGCATTAAAATCGTCTTGTTAAGCTACTGTGTCCTCCACGTCTCTTCCAAGGGTCATTGATATTGTCTTTTTATTCCACTGGGACCTCCACCACTCTTCCAAGGGGCATTGATATTGTCTTTTTATTCCACTGGGACCTCCACGTCTCCTCCAAGGGGCATTAAAACCGTCTTGTTAAACCACTCTGAACTCCACGTCTCTTCCAAGGGGCATTAAAACCGTCTTGTTAAGCTACTGTGACCTCTACGTCTCTTCCAAGGGGCAGTAAAACCGTCTTGTTAAACCACTCTGAACTCCATGTCTCTTCCAATGGGCATTAAAACTGTCTTGTTAAACCACTCTGAACTCCACGTCTGTTCCAAGGGGCATTAAAATCATCTTGTTAAGCTACTGTGACCTCTTTGTCTCTTCCAAGGGTCATTGATATTGTCTTTTTATTCCACTGTAACCTCCACCACTCTTCCAAGGGGCATTGATATTGTCTTTTTATTCCACTGGGACCTCCACCAATCTTCCAAGGGGCATTGATATTGTCTTTTTATTCCACTGGGACCTCCAAGTCTCTTCCAAGGGGCATTAAAACCGTCTTGTTAAACCACTCTGAACTCCACATCTCTTCCAAGGGGCATTAAAATCGTCTTGTTAAGTTACTGTGACCTCCACGTCTCTTCCAAGGGTCATTGATATTGTCTTTTTATTCCACTGGGACCTCCACCACTCTTCCAAGAGGCATTAATATTGTCTTTTTATTCCACTGCGACCTCCACCACTCTTCCAAGGGGCATTGATATTGTCTTTTTATTCCACTGCGACCTCCACCACTCTTCCAAGGGGCACTGATATTGTCTTTTTATTCCACTGCGACCTCCACCACTCTTCCAAGGGGCAATGATATTGTCTTTTTATTCCACTGCGACCTCCACCACTCTTCCAATTGGCATTGATATTTTATTTTTATTCCACTGGGACCTCCACGTCTCTTCCAAGGGGCATTAAAACTGTCTTGTTAAGCTACTGTGACCTCCACGTCTCTTCCAAGGGGCATTAAAACCATCTTGTTAAACCACTCTGAACTCCACGTCTCTTCCAAGGGGCATTAAAATCATCTTGTTAAGCTACTGTGACCTCCACGTCTCTTCCAAGGGTCATTGATATTGTCTTTTTATTCCACTGTAACCTCCACCACTCTTCCAAGGGGCATTAATATTGACTTTTTATTCCACTGGGACCTCCACCACTCTTCCAAGGGGCATTGATATTGTCTTTTTATTCCACTGGGACCTCCACATCTCTTCCAAGGGGCATTAAAACCGTCTTGTTAAACCACTCTGAACTCCACATCTCTTCCAAGGGGCAATAAAACCATCTTGTTAAGCTACTGTGAACTCCACGTGTCTTCCAAGGGGAATTAAAACCATCTTGTTAAACCACTCTGAACTCCACGTCTCTTCCAAGGGGCATTAAAATCATCTTGTTAAGTTACTGTGACCTTCACGTCTCTTCCAAGGGTCATTGATATTGTCTTTTTATTCCACTGTAACCTCCACCACTCTTCCAAGGGGCATTGATATTGTCTTTTTATTCCACTGGGACCTCCACCACTCTTCCAAGGGGCATTGATATTGTCTTTTTATTCCACTGGAACCTCCACGTCTCTTCCAAGGGGCATTAAAACCGTCTTGTTAAGCTACTGTGACCTCCACGTCTCTTCCAAGGGTCATTAAAACCGTCTTGTTAAACCACTCTGAACTCCACGTCTCTTCCAAGGGGCATTAAAATTGTCTTATTAAGCTGCTGTGACCTCCACGTCTCTTCCAAGGGTCATTGATATTGTCTTTTTTATTCCACTGGGACCTCAAGCACTCTTCCAAGGAGCATTGATATTGTCTTTTTATTCCACTGCGACCTCCACCACTCTTCCAAGGGGCATTGATATTGTCTTTTTATTCCACTGGGACCTCCACCACTCTTCCAAGGGGCATTAATATTGTCTTTTTATTCCACTGGGACCTCCATGTCTCTTCCAAGGGGCATTAAAACCGTCTTGTTAAGCTACTGTGACCTCCACGTCTCTTCCAAGGGGCATTAAAACCGTCTTGTTAAACCACTCTGAGCTCCACATCTCTTCCAAGGGGCATTAAAATCGTCTTGTTAAGTTACTGTTACCTCCACGTCTCTTCCAAGGGTCATTGATATTGTCATTTTATTCCACTGGGACCTCCACCACTCTTCCAAGGGGCATTGATATTGTCTTTTTATTCCACTGGGACCTTCACATCTCTTCCAAGGGGCATTAAAACCGTCTTGTTAATCCACTCTGAACTCCATGTCTCTTCCAAGGGGCATTAAAACCATCTTGTTAAGCTACTGTGACCTCCACGTCTTTTCCAATGGGCATTAAAACCATCTTGTTAAACCACTCTGAACTCCACAGCTCTTCCAAGGGGCATTGAAATGTTGTTTCTAATTACCTCTAACCTCCATGACTCTTCCAATGGGCATTGCAGTTCCTCATAATTTTTGGAAAGCCTTCCATTCACTGCTTAGGCCAACAGTGTACAGGAGACCCAGTTGCTATAAATAAAAAAAACGGTTTAGTTAAGGCCCTCTGACCTCCATGTCACTTCCAAGGGGCATTGGAGTGCTTCGAAATTTTTGGTAGGCATTGCACTCACTGTATGCCCTATAACTGTGTAGCTGAACCGCTCCTTTTGGTACAGAAACATATCCTATAAGACATGTGTGGTTGACTGGCCTGATATTGATGTGAATGGTCCCTGTTCCTCCTGCTCTTTCTCCTTTGCCACCACCTCATCCTTATCACCTGAAGTTTTGTTTTAACAGGAGTCATAGAACTGGGATAGTAGCAGGAAAATAACCAGCAATCCTCGGAGGAGGTAGGATATGCGCCAAAACGCTGACCACCTCAGGCCTAGCCGCTACTACATACATGCGCTTGCATTCCAAGGAACAGAAAGCTAAGGAGATGGATGACCTCATGATCATGAATAATTTACTCGTTGTGTAGGAGGCCGACCACTGCTGCTGTCTACCTTCTGAACTTTTTGTTGAAGCCTGATTGACCCAGGACCCGCAATCCTCTATGTCTGGAGGACGTTTTGCATCCCAGTGTCCAACTGTGTCCCGGCTTCCACAATATTAACCCAGTGTGAAGGCGTCAGTGAGATGGACCATCCCTGGCCACATTCACTTATCCACGTGTTTGTGGTTAGGCTGTCCTTCCCACTAAATGCACTGGGGAGGGCACAGGTAATGTTTTGGTGTGCGCGCTTGTGTATAAGGTGCACCGGGACAAATAGGGGCGGCTGGGGACCAAGCATGGGCACCCGGCCGCCGGGCGGCTGGGGACTGAGTATGGATACCAGGCCACCGACGCAGCCATGACGTGGTGGCCAGATTCTGCCTCCACATGCCTAAAAGGCCCAATTTCAAGTGCAAGCAAGCAGTATGGTATTGCAGCCTGGGGGTGGCAGGCTGCATACTTGCGCTTGCATTGCAAGGAATGGGGGAGGTACAATTGAAAACTGCCCTGGGACAAGGACTTGCGCAGGGATAGTTGCAAGTCTGCATCTTCTGATGCGGCAAGGATCACTTCTGATGGGCACACTTTTAGGCAGTGACCTGGGTGTCAGAGATGCTTCCAGGGGTCTTCCCCATGCTGTTCCCATGTCTTTTTAGCACTGTATGCATGTGTCACACAGCACATGGCCAGATAAGGTTGTAAAATGTTAAAATGACATTTCCCGGTGAATGCATTTGTCACTGTTGAAAGCATTACAAAAGTGCAAAAACGCATAAAAAATGCTACTTGTGAACAAAGTCCAAGGTGTGGAGGAGTATTTTTGTTTTTGGTTATTTATTTTACCTTATACACAAGTGTTTACCCTGGAAAGGATGTTCCTTAACATGTTTCACAGGAAAGCAGTTTCAGTTTCGTTTTTGAACGTTTTATTGTGAGCCCGTAAAAGTGGCTTAATACCTCTGACCACGTTGTTGACAGCAGTGACCTGGGGGTCAGAAATGCTTCCTGGGGCGATGCCTATGCTGTCCCCATGTCATTTGAGCACTGTCACTATTGTTTTGGGCACTTTTTAGACTTTCTGCACACTGCCGGGGGTGCTGCCGCAAAAATGCTCGGGTCTCCCGTAGACTAACATTGGGCTCGTTGCTCGGGTCGAGCACCCGAGTATCACAGTGAGCTCGGCCCGAGCTTCGAGCACCCGAGCATTTTAGTGCTCGCTCAACACTAGTGACCACATTTCCAACCTATAGTTCAGCATTATTCACACAACTATGAGATTTCTAGTGCAACCAGTGACCATTTAACATTGTCCATCACCTACAGCAGTAGATTAGTTAGTAACGGACACCTACGTATTCTAACATTTCTGTCTAAATGCATTAAACCACCACATGTTAACCAATGTTTAGTCTGTGGCCCGAGAATGATGGGTAAAAGAAAAAATAATAAATTTAACCAAACAAAAAAAAAATTCTGAGGCGTAACCATAGAGGAGAATAGAAAGCATGTGTTATGTAGTCATGGGCTTCAAATTTGGAAGCTGTGAACCCTGAAAAGACACTATTTATCTTGACAGACAAACAGCGTTTTCCTACATCTTGATCCGCGAGACCATCAAGCACTGGGAACTGTCCACTTTCATCCAACGTGGCGTTCTCCAGCGTTGACGGTGCAGAACTCGTAAACCAAAACCAAGTATCAATATCCGTCCTAATCTGAGGGTAAACACGACTAATTTGACTTTGCAGCTGTTTATTGATTCAGCCATAGAGTACAGTACACAGAACAGTAGCCAGTGTATTGGGCTTTCCAGGAGATGATTCGAACTGCCGCCAAGCTGTGCACATGTTCCCAATACAGGAATGATACACACCATAAATTAGTCCAGGCATACTGAAATGAGACCAAAACAAAAGCTCGCCTTATTTCATGTGTCCGCTGTTAACCCGCAGCCTAACAAGCTCCTCCGCTGTGAACTCTCATGTTTTCGAGTCTCCATAGAGCTGTACGTCAAGCAGGCATATCATT
This sequence comes from Phyllobates terribilis, assembly GCF_046119375.1. Taxonomy (NCBI): domain Eukaryota; kingdom Metazoa; phylum Chordata; class Amphibia; order Anura; family Dendrobatidae; genus Phyllobates; species Phyllobates terribilis. Next base: position 62,130,209 of record NW_027362763.1, on the reverse strand, counting down.
TGTGTCAAGACTCATTACCGAAGGGCTTGCCATATTGTGTGCCAAGCTGGCACCGCTCCTTCTTTTTTCTCACTTGCCAGACTGGTGTTCTGTGCACGAGATGTTACTGTGGAAGAATTAAAATAAAATTATACTGAAAGTTTAAAAAATGAAAAAATAAAAAAATTAAAAAAAAAAGTTAAAAAATAGTGTTTTTGTAGCCTCTAGTGGATAAATGATCCCCCCCCTTAAAAATAAATGAGAACCAGGTTATCAATCAAATCTGTATTATTCTGTGTTACATATGTAATGAATTGTATTATAGATATGTCGTAAGAATTGTAGTGTTATATGCTGTATTATGCTTTATGTGTAGTGTTATGTGCTCTATTGTTAGATGTATTATTATGTATGCATGTATATGTATTGTGTTACTAGCTGTATTATTATGCATGTATAGTGTAATGTGCTGTATTGTTGTGTATTATGTATGTATAGTGTTATGCATTGTACAGTTGTATATTGTTATGTATGTACAGTGGGTACAGAAAGTATTCAGACCCCTTAGGCTATGTGCCCACGATGCAGAAATGAAGCAGAAAATGTCTGCAGCATTTCTGCATCTCCCTGGCAGAAAAAACGCATTCAGATTGTGCATGCGTTTTTCCTGCGGAATACATGCGGATTCACATGCGTTTCCACATGCGTTTCCGCATGCAGATTGACAAGCGCTTTCCAGGCGATTTTAGCATCACTTGGAAAGTGCTTGACAACTAGGTCACACTGTATAAATCCATGCAAACAGCTTGGATTTATACAGTGTGAACCGTAAAAATAAAATAAAATAAAGCTATACTCACCCCCGATGTCCCGGCGTGTGCTGCAGCGCTCGTTCCTGGCTGGTTCCCGGCTGCCGGCATATCGCGAGACAGAGCGGTGAAGGGCCTGCGGTCACATGACTGTGACGTCACCGAAGGTCCTTCAGCGATGCCGGCAAGCAGAGAGAAGCCTTCGGAAAGGTGAGTATAAACTTTATTTATTATTTTATTCTTTTTTTACAGGTACAATGGTACCCGGGTCTGGATGAGAGTCTCCCCTCCTCCAGAACTGGGTACCATCCGCACATAGAGACGCATAGAAGCCGCTTGTCAAATGTACAGACGCGCATTCTATGCGACTCAATGCAAGTCAATGGCGGCCATTCCGCTGCGCTTCCGCAAAATTAAATGACATGCTGCGGATTTTTGTACGTAGCATAAACGCTGCAGAAAAATCCGCAGCATGTGCATAGAACATGCGGAATCCCCTTGGGGACCATGGGGTGCGGATTACCTAGCGTTTCACAAGCGTTTACGCTGCGGAAATTCCGCAGCATAAACGCTTGAAAAACGCTACGTGGGCACCCAGCCTTAAATTTTTCACTCTTTGTTTCATTGCAGCCATTTGGTAAATTCTAAAAAGTTCATTTTTTTTCTCATTAAAGTACACTCTGCACCCCATCTTGACTGAAAAAAAACAGAAATGTAGACATTTTTGCAAATTTATTAAAAAAGAAAAACTGAAATATCACATGGTCATAAGTATTCAGACCCTTTGCTCAGACACTCATATTTACGTCACATGCAGTCCTTTACCTTGTGATCCTCCTTGAGATGGTTCAACTCTTTCATTGGAGTCCAGCTGTGTTTAATTAAACTGATAGTTCTTGATTTGGAAAGGCACACACCTGTCTATATAAGACCTCGCAGCTCACAGTGCATGTCAGACCAAATGAGAATCATGAGCTCAAAGGAACTGCTCAAGGAGCTCAGAGACAGAATTGTGGCAAGGCACAGATCTGGCCAAGGTTACAAAAGAATTTCTGCATTACTCAAGGTTCCTAAGAGCACAGTGGCCTCCATAATCCTTAAATGGAAGAAGTTTGGGACCACCAGAAGTCTTCCTAGACCTGACCGTCCAGACAAACTGAGCAATCGTGAGAGAAGACCCTTGTAAGAGAGGTAAAGAAAAACCCCAAGATCACTGTGGCTGAGCTCCAGAGATGCAGTAGGGAGATGAGAGAATGTTCCACAAAGTCAAATATCACTGAAGTCCTCCACCAGTCGTGCTTTTATGGCAGAGTGACCCGACGGATGCCTCTCCTCAGTGCAAGACATATGAAAGCCTGCATAGAGTTTGTTCAAAAACATATGAAGGACTCCCAGACTATGAGAAATAAGTTTCTCTGGTCTAATGAGTCGAAGATAGAACTTTTTGGTGATAATTCTAAGCGATATATGTGGAGAAAACCAGGCACTGCTCATCACCTGCCCAATATAATCCCAACAGTGAAACATGGTGGTGGCAGCATCATGCTATGGGGGTGTTTTTCAGCTGCAGGGATAGGACGACTAGTTGCTATTGAAGGAAACATGAATGTGGCCAAGTACAGAGATATCCTGGATGAAAACCTCTTCCAGAGTGCTCTGGACCTCAGACTTTGCCGAAGGTTCACCTTTCAACAAGACAATGACCCTAAGCACACAGCTAAAATAACAAAGGAGTGGCTTCAGAACAACTCTGTGACCATTCTTGACTGGCCCAGCCAGAGCCCTGACCTAAACCCAATTCTCTGGAGAGACCAGAAAATGGCTGTCCATCAACGTTCACCATCCAACCTGACAGAACTGGAGAGGATCTGCGAGGAAGAATGGCAGAGGATCCCCAAATCCAGGGGTGAAAAACTTGTTGCATCATTACCAAGAAGACTCATGGCTGTACTAGATCAAAAAGGGTGCTTCTACTCAATACTGAGCAAAGGGTCTGAATACTTATGACCATGTGATATTTCAGTTTTTCTTTTTTAATAAATTTGCAAAAAATTCTACATTTTTGTTTTTTTTCAGTCAAGATGGGGTGCATAGTGAACTTTAATGAGAAAAAAATGAACTTTTTTGAATTTACCAAATGGCTGCAATGAAACAAAGAGTGAACAATGTAAAGTGGTCTGAATACTTTCCGTACCCACTGTATTGTTCTTGATATGTATAGTTGGATTATACAATTGTATATTGTTATGTATTGTTATATGTGTACTGTTGTAGTGTTGTGTTGTATTCAGAGGCGTAGCTAAGGGTTCAGCTCAAGGGGTACATAACATTTACGTGAACCAATTACTGATCCTTTTAATAAAGTATTTATAACTGTGATCCCAGCTCACTAAAAGTGCAGGGTATCGACAGGGTATGTCTGGGCTCCCGGGGTGGGAATGCCAAACGTCTTCTGGCACAAAAGGAGGCGAGATGGATTATTACTCTTGACACCCTGGCACCACGGGGTCTGAATGAAAACCTGGGTTTTTCATCTTTCCTTTGATATAGGCTGATGCTGCTCTGTGCCTCAATTGGTATACCTGTACCATATAACTTGTACTGGATTTCGGAGTGATACATCTATATATAATACTTATATGTGGGTGACTATTCCAGGTGCGGTACATAATTAAATAAATTTATTAATGCATACATGCTCTCCTGTCGATCCTGCTTTGTACATCTCCTTGATGCGGTGGGCTTCTGTGGGTTGTATTTTTAATCTTGATTTTATTTCTAATTGATTTTATTCTCTATCCTTTGCACTTAGTGCTTTTTCCTCAAGGACCCCTTATCTGCCTCGCCTCGATGTCTCTACATTGGTGAAACTCCTTCTGCCTCCTATGAAAATAAATGGAATGACTGACCAATACTTATGGACATTGCTTATTAAGCCGCTCGTTCTCTCCCTTCTTTTTTGCAAATGCAGATACCCCTATTCTCTGTATGTTATCGTATATATTTCCGGTGACTACCTCTTGAAGCTCATCAAGAGAATGCCAAGAGTGTGCAAAGCAGTCATCAAAGCAAAAGGTGGCTACTTTGAAGAACCTAGAATATAAGACATATTTTCAGTTGTTTCACACTTTTTTGTTAAGTATATAATTCCACATGTGTTAATTCATAGTTTTGATGCCTTCAGTGTGAATGTACAATTTTCATAGTCATGAAAATACAGAAAAATCTTTAAATGAGAAGGTGTGTCCAAACTTTTGGTCTGTACTGTATGTCTTACTATAATTTTTTTACACACAGATATAATAGGCATGCAATTTAATCCGGTGAGTAATATTTATTGCCCCACATAATAATGCTTGCCACTGTGCCCCTTACATAGTAATAATGCCTCCTTTGTGCCCTCTAGATGATAAAATTGCCCCCTAGAAAATATTAATGCCCTGTGCAAGTGCCTTAGAAAACAGGGTCCACATTTTGCCCCTTTGACGGCCACAATACTCTGAGTGCTCCTATAACAAATGTTTCTTAAGTGCCTACTTATCATTTAATAATGTCCACTGAGTCCCCCAATATACAGCGAAGGGAAAAACGCGATCGAAACTACTCAGCAGGTGATTTAATCATAAAATATAACTTTTATTAAATATATAATTAAGAGAAAAGTACACCAAAGAATATGGCAGAGACAGTGCAAGACATACATATCTAAAATACCATCATGCTCATCACGCGTCCACGTGAGAGCATCCCCTCAGTCAGCCCTCAGCTCAGGTATATTTTAGCATTATACTAAGTGGTCATCTACACTTTTACACTGCCAAACAGCTAGGCTGAATGAGTTTTGATCACTAGATATGCACTACCTGGGCCATACATATTAGAGATCAGTTGATTAGGTGCATTAGGGTCTAGTACTATAGACCTTGTGGGTATCTCAATCGTGGACCTCTGTGTCCATTGAGCATGATGGTATTTTAGATATGTATGTCTTGCACTGTCTCTGCCATATTCTTTGGTGTACTTTTCTCTTAATTATATATTTAATAAAAGTTATATTTTATGATTAAATCACCTGCTGAGTAGTTTCGATCACGTTTTTCCCTTCGCTGTATATCTATGATTAGCGATTTGTCTACAGTAATGTCATTAGGTGCTAGCTGTGGAGCTTTGACTATTATCTAACATGCACCTGTTGAGAAACTTTGACTGTATGAGTCCCCCAATGTAAAGCTCTTCTATACACAGTATTGTAGGCCCACAACTCCCTTATACAGAGTATGATGTCCACACAGCTCCACTATACACAATATAATTGTCACAAGGAGGTTTTCTCAAACATCTACAACTGTCATGACTGCGTCAGGGTCTGTGAATTCCACAGATTCTGACACTCCTCCTTGTGACTCCATAGATAGCTATGGTCAGCACAGAGTGACTTCTAGAGCTGCAGCTCTTAGGCAGGTAAGAAGGAGTTAAATCTTTGCTGAGCTAAGCTTATTGATTGCCTGTGGTCACATGGTGCGGGAGAACCAGTCGTGTCTACTCTTTCCCTATTTAAGCTGGCTCCACCGTTCTGGTAATGCCAGCAATAGTTCTCTATCCTGGTCTGGAGAGTTGGACACGCTCTGATTATTAATGATTATTTCTAAAGTTGTTGCGAGGTGTGTTTGGTTAACCCTTTCCTTTTCCCCTAGATGTCTTTACATTACTTTGTTGCCTCTCGGGCTGTACACTTTATATTCCTCTGTGTATTTCACTGAGAGAGTGTTGTGTGATTGTGCTTCCTTTTCTGCGATGTCTGTCTTGTTTTGTATTTCCCCATATACTGTACAGATTAATGCTACTTAGGAGCATAGGAAGGAACGAGGCTCAGGCCTCTCCACGTTCAGGGGTAATCCTGGGACAGGGATAGCCAGGGACCCCTAGCCTGAGGTTCAGTATAGGTGCGCATCAATTATCCCACAGTCACACTGTGACAATAATGCCCCCATAGCTCCCCTATACACAGTATGATGTCCACACAGCTCCACTACATACAGTATGATGGACCCACAGCTCCCCTTTACACAATATAATGCCTCCATGGCTCCCCTATACACAGTATGGTGGGTCCACAGCTCCCGTATACAGAATATGATGTCCCTAAAGCTCCATTACATGCAATATGATGTCCCCACATCTCCCCCATACACAGGCTGCCCCCATAGTAGGCCCCAAACTGTATAATGGCCCCTACACTTGATGAGGACCCACACATATGTCCCTACAATGTATAAGAACCCTTTACAGTAGCCCCCAAACTGTATAATGGACTCCACAATAACCCTTAAACTGATTAAAGTCACCCACATTAGCTGCCAAACTTTATGATGGCCCCCACATTAGCCCCAAAATTGTATAATGGCCTCCACATTAGTCACCAAAATATATAGTGGCCCCTGCATTAGCCCCCAAACTGTATAATGGCCCTCACATTTGCTTCCATGCTGTATAAGGGCTCCTACACCAGTCCCTATAATGTATGAGAGCCCCCACAGTAACCCCACACTGTAGGAGGGTCCCCAATTATTAATAATCCCCAAAAGTTTTAATTAAAATGAAAAGCATGATATACTCACCTAATACAGGATCGTGACGAGTCCACTGGCAAGGCCCGGGCGGACCAAAGCGCTGTCATCGCAACGGCGCCTGCACAAGACATTAGAGTAGGCGACTCGGCAGTTCTATAGACCACAAGTGTCACGGGTGTGTCAGGTGTAATAGACAGTCTCTCTGGACCTTCTTAATTCTTTTTCCTTTAAGACCCAGCTGCGATCTCCCTCCTGCGGCTGCTGCTTGACACACCTTTGCATGGGAATTAAAAGCAATTAGTTTGCTCAAGGCAATCGCTGGTGATACTTCTATGTACAGGCTTGGAGCACTAGCAGTCGGCTAGCTTCTTCTCTGGTGCTCTTGGAGGACAGTTGGCGTTATTCCTCTGGTGTCTGCTCCAGCTAAGTTAATCCCCTTTGTTTGTCTTCCTTATTGTCTTTAGCTTGTAGTGGGGCCTGACCCTGTTCACCCCTCCCCCTCTCTATCTAGTGCCAAGCTCTAGGGTCATCCAGAGTTAATGGTCCTACTCAGCGATAGATGTGGAACCTATATAGGGATGGTAGGGTAGTCAGGGTGACATTAGATCTGTCTAGGGGTCTCCACTGCCCCTTTCCCTAGTGTTTGGGCTTCCTCCTCCTCTTCCCTTCCTGTTGCACTTAGTCTTTCCCACACCTTGCCTGACAACAGACTTAAAGTGACCTGCTGTCTACAGAATGGAGAGCAGTAGTGCAGGTAGATTATGTCTCCCTGCTCTATCGCAGAGCTTAACTGTGTCGGCTCATACAGTTAAGGGTAGCGTAGCTTCGGGTGTGTGGCCTGGGCAACTGCACACTCTGCCCCGCTACTGGTTGTCTTGGATATATTCATGTATTAACAAGTTATGTATTGTTTTGCCATGTGTTGTATTTTTGCCATTATGTCGTGCATTGTGATGTGTATAATGTATTGTTACATATTGCTTTATTTTATGTACTTATTGTTCTATTGTTATATTTTGTTGCATTGTTGTATATTGTTTTGTATGTATGTACTGTGTTATATGTTGTACTGCTTTGTGTTGTATCGTTTTGTATTATTAAGCGCATATTTTTTATAATGGCAAGGACTGTTATTGTTTCATATGATTTTCAATGGATTGTTATATTAGGTGTTATCTTGTGCTGTTGTGTATGGTTGTGCATGGATTATTGCGTTATGTATTTCATTGTTACAATAATGCATAAAAGTTTCATTACTTTCAAATATTATAATTTTTACAAATATAAAGACGCAGAATATTTTGCTATTCCAATTTTCTGTTATTTAGAGGAAACTTAGCAAGAATTCAAATAACTAAAACCTGTCTAAACACTATTGCGAATTATAAACAGTTACAGAAATTGCACTGCAAAATGTGGTCCTCATTCAGTGACAACTCTTTTTTGCTTGTCTCTTGTTCTCCTGCATTGGATCATGTCTTACAATTGTCCAGCAGTAATCTGTAAGCATTGATGGATTCCTTTTTCCTTAAAATCTTTTCTCCATAGCTGCAATATCTTGGTGAAATCTCTCACCGTGCTCGTCTCTCACTGCTCCGCAGTTTGAAGGAAAAAAAGTCTAGATGCAAATGTAAGAAATGAATCTTAAAGGACATGTTACAGCCAAGATCCTTATATGTTTTGAGGGGATTTTCCACCAACTCTTCATAGTTATCTGCTCTTGAGTTCCCACTAATGTTAATGCTTCCTATGCAGCCTTTTCCTTGCCCTGCAACAAATGGAGAAACTGCTCATCTTGAAGAAGCTTATGGATCTGAGGTCAAATAAAGACTCCTTTTATCTTTCCTTCACTCAACCTTGGAAATTTATCAATGAGATGCTTGAATGCTTTTGCACTTTTATCCATTGCCTTTACAAAGTTCTTCATTAGATATGCAATGGTGGTAACAAGATCTTATGTGGGTCAACAAGTACTGGATGCAGGACATTTTTACTCCCTGGCTGGAGTGAATGTCGGTGAGGCCAGTCTTTTTTATTGTAGTGATATTCTCTTGCACGACTATCCCACTCACACAGAAAGCAGCAGTGCTTTGTGTATCCACCCCGGAGACCAAGTAAGAGGGCAACCACCGTTAAGTCACCATGGAGGGGGCATAAATGTTGGTCATAGTTCTGGCACCTCAACAGCTGTTTCATGTTGTCATAGATTTCTTTCATGTGGACTGCAGAACCAACTAGAATTGAAGCGCATTGCCATTATGCAGACGGCTTTTAGGCTTTTTTGGATGAATTGATGAAGAGCCTCCATTCCCCAGGGTTATGACTTCCATTAAACTGTTGATGTTGTTGAATGCCACAAGATCGCCCTCCATGAAGAAGTATTGGACAAGATTTTGATCATGGTTGCGGAACAAAGAAATCTGGACATCGCTCGCTAGGAGACTCCACTGCTGTAACCTGGAACCTAAGAGCTCAGCCTGACTCTTCAGAAGATCCAGATCTCTAACAAGATTGTTCAGTTCACTGTGTTATAAGGTTCAATTGAGGTTACTGACAGAAAGTCTGGGTCGTGAAAGGAAGATGCTTCATGACACCAAGCGCCCTCTTCTTCCTCACTTGACTAGACTGAAAATGTATCTGGTGCTTTTGGAACCGGCAGTTCTTCTGTATGTAGTACAGGATTGCAGATGGAATGTTGGGATACTGTAAAGTCCACTTCTTCTTCCTTGAAACTCCTTTCCTAATGGCGGGAACCATGCAGAAATAGCAATTAGTAGTGTGATAAGTTGACTCTCTCACGATCATTGGGACTGCAAAAGGCAAAGATTGTGATGTGATGTACATCTATTACAGCATATGTGTGGAGCTCAACTCTTGTCATAATCTCCTGTTCTGCAGCTAAAATACAGGTTGTAGGCTTTCCTTATCATGATAGTCAAGTTTCACCTTTGTTATGCAAATGTGACTTCTCCCCATGTAGTGACGCGCCCCCTGGGCCCTGTGGGGTACTTGGTAGCCGTGCGGTCGATGCTGGGGAATGTCACAGTGGCAGTGACCCGGTCCGTGACCCAGGGCGGTCAATAAAAGGGGAAAAAGTAAAAGGAATAAAGTTTGTATACATAATGCTCGTGACGCCACCTGTGGTATGCGGCTACATGGGGCCGCCGCTGCGGTGCAGATCCTCTGGAGCTGATGGTGATGCTGCAGAGTTGGTTCAGCTCTCCACAGGCAGAGTTTAGCCCCAGGGCAGAATATGTAGATGCTATGAGGTAGATGTTGCTGGTGCTGTGTAGTGCAGGGCTGGTGATGGCGCAGCAATAATTCTTGGGCACAGTGGGGTGCAGTCTTCAAGGTTTTACTCACAGTTATCACGCTGCTCCAGGTTACAACTGCCAGATTATAACCACCCACGTCGTCCTGCGTTCACCAAGAAAGGGGTTCAGCAGCTCTCAAGTAGCTCAGGAGTACTTAAACGGGACCCCGTTTTTTGTTCCTTCCTCGGACGTCTTCCTGTGCTGGCTCTCACCCTCCTGCCCTGCGCCTCACAATCAGTGTCCAAAGCCAGTAGCCTCGGGTCCTGTCGGGCGACGTGTAATCCCCTGGACCCTATGCGGCCACCTTTTCGGCGATGTAATTGTGGTAGTTGACAGCTGCACCTTGCAAGTACAGTAGCCTCCGGTTATCTAGCTGAGTCTGATTCTTCTCCACTAGTTTAGGGGCCGGTCTCCTCTGCGGCCTGATCCCTCCACGTCCATGTAGATTCGGGCGCACGGGTGGCTTCCCCACCCTGGGATCCCCTCTGTCTCTGGAGCCTTCCCTCTGCTCCCGTCCTCTTCTCTCAGTCTTTCCTCCTGGGCCTTTCTCACTGGGCACTGCTCCTTTCTCCACTCCTCTGAGCAGATCTCCTCCAGAGCTCCTGCTCCTAACTCTCTCTCCTCTGAACTGATCTCCTTCTAGATGGTTCCTTTCCTTCTTATACTCCTCCTGAAGGTGCTCCCCTGATCTACTTCCTCCACCCACACCCACTACAGGGTTCCCCTTCTCTCGGTTCACCCCTTCTAACCAGGGACGGGGCTCAGCCCTGTACACATGCATCTTGCCCCGCCTGCTGGTCTGGAATGGTGTAGTGTTGGATGCAGGTGGGTAGGTCCCGGGCAGTACCCCATCCTTACCTGAGAGTGGGGTATCACACCTCTGGGTCAGATGCAGTACCTCTGTGGCGACTGAACCCGCAGGGGCGCCACAGTAGCAAAAAGTATCCGCTTTGTTAATTCAAGAACGTGTCAAAAACATGTCAATATGCTAAGAAACTTAAGCTAAGAAATCCTAATACTGTATACCTTACACTGAGCATTTATAAAAGTAGGTGATGCAACTATAATTAAGATTACGTCATCAGAGTTGAGTTGGCGTTTTTTGTTTGGTCAATCTAAGATGATAGAATACTGAAGGCTCAATACACTAAATAGATGATGTAATAGACTATCTACTAACAACGCATAATGATGAGGAAATAATAAAGACACAATTTTTCTATAAAAGTAATTAAAACCTCCTCTGGATCTTGAAAATTAGAGCCAATCAGGAAATGTAAGCAGCATATTCATTTTTCGCACCATAAAATTAGTTGTGTTCAACTGAACCAATTTGGCTTTAGAACAGTTAAAGCGGATGTTCTGGAGGTCGGACACCAGTTGTAACCGATCCTGGCTTGGATCTCTCCAATCTTAGCTGTAGGGTCTTGTCTGGCTATCTGGCTGGGTGTTTTAAGAGGGGCTTACTCCGCAGCCATTGTGCCCCTGTACTATGGACTCTACTGTGTTACTATTAAGCCCAGTAATACTGAAGACATTTTTGTGTCAACTACTGGTCGTATTTGCCTTTTTAACTTGCATAATCTGTCCAATCTGTGAATAATACGACTGTGCAAAATAAGAGGCTGTGTGTGTGTAGCAAGCCTGGAAGCCATCTGTTACTGTGCCAAGCCGAAGCATGGAATGAGGGTGATTAAATGCAAATAGGAGCCGTTGGCAGTGTTTACCCCACGGCTGTCAGAAGATGACGGCTGACAGTTTGTTTTGATTTTACAACAGTAAAAAAACAATAGTTTACAAAAAAAAGTGCCTGATATAATGTGACACACGTGAGAGGGTGATAGTGAGTATGAGTACAAGTGTAAGGGAGGGGAATTCACAAAAAAACTACAGAGAAGGAATAATAAAGTTGGCATTAATATTCTTATATTTCATCCTGGGAAAATACTGTAGTAGTTATATTCTTGTACATAGGGGCAGTATTATAGTAGTTATATTCTTGTACATAGGGGCAGTATTATAGTAGTTATATTCTTGTACATAGGGAGCAGTATTATATTAGTTATATTCTTGTACATAGGGGCAGTATTATAGTAGTCATATTCTTGTACATAGGGGGCAGTATTATAGTAGTTATATTCTTGTACATAGGGGGCAGTATTATAGTAGTTATATTCTTGTACATAGGGGCAGTATTATAGTAGTTATATTCTTGTACATAGGGGGCAGTATTATAGTAGTTATATTCTTGTACATAGGGGGCAGTATTATAGTAGTTATATTCTTGTACATAGGGGCAGTATTATAGTAGTTATATTCTTGTACATAGGGGGCAGTATTATAGTACTTATATTCTTGAACATAGATGCAATATTATAGTAGTTATATTCTTGTACATAGGAGCAGTATCATAGTAGTCATATTCTTGCACATAGGGGCAGTATTATAGTAGTTATATTCTTGTACATAGGGGGCAGTATTATAGTAGTTATATTCTTGTACATAGGCAGCAGTATTATAGCGGTTATATTCTTGTACATAGGGGCAGCATTATAGTACTTATATTCTTGTACATAGGAGCAGTATTATAGTACTTATATTCTTGTACATAGGGGCAGTATTATAGTACTTATATTCTTGTACATAGGGGCAGTATTATAGAAGTTATATTCTTGTACATAGGAGCAGTATTATAGTACTTATATTCTTGTACATAGGGGCAGTATTATAGTACTTATATTCTTGTACATAGGGACAGTATTATAGTACTTATATTCTTGTACATAGGGGGCAGTGTTACGCACACGCCCGGACTGACTGGCGTGAGCGTGGTTAGTGATCCCACTGGACCATGAACCGAAGAGTGCCTGTAAGGGGCGTGACTAAGTATCAACTCGGTCCGACCAAGGTCGCACAGCGGCTCAATCGACTCCGTGAACCAGGGAGGAACCGAGCAGAGGGACCAGGTGTTACTTCAGGTCAGACCCCAGTCACAGCTGTTGACCCACACTGGGGAATGCAGGAACAGGCAGGTTAGGCTGGCATACTGACAGGTGGGTACTGGCAGGCACGGCTGGTATGCAGACAGGTGGATACTGGCAGGCACGGCTGGTATGCAGACAGGTGGGTACTGGCAGGTAGGAACGCAGGCAGGATAGGGACCAGTACAGACTGGGATACAGGAACAGAGCCGCAGGTGCAGTAGACGAGCAGAGCAAAACCGCAGGTGCGGTAGACAAGCAGATCAGAGCAAAACCCGCAGGTGCGGTAGACAAGCAGAGCAGAGAAAAACCCGCAGGTGCGGTAGACGAGCAGTGCAGAGCAAAACCCGCAGGTGCGGTAGACAAGCAGAGCAGAGCAAAACCCGCAGGTGTGGTAGACAAGCAGAGCAGAGCAAAATCCGCAGGTGCGATAGACGAGCAGAGCAGAGCAAAACCCGCAGGTGCGATAGACGAGCAGAGCAGAGCAAAACCCGCAGGTGCAGTAGACGAGCAGAGCAGAGCAAAACCCGCAGGTGCGGTAGACGAGCAGAGCAAAACCCGCAGGTGCGGTAGACAAGCAGAGCAGAGCAAAACCCGCAGGTGCGGTAGACAAGCAGAGCAGAGCAAAACCCGCAGGTGCGGTAGACAATCAGAGCAGAGCAAAACCCGCAGGTGCGGTAGACAAGCAAAGTAGAGCAAAATCCGCAGGTGCGGTAGACAAGCAGAGCAGAGCAAAACCCGCAGGTGCGGTAGACAAGCAGTGCAGAGCAAAACCTGCAGGTGCGGTAGACGAGCTGAGCAGAGCAAAACCCGCAGATGCGGTAGACAAGCAGAGCAGAGCAAAACCCGCAAGTGCGGTAGACTAGCAGAGCAGAGCAAAACCACAGGTGCAGTAGACAATCAGAGCAGATACACACAAGGTACTTACAATGAAGTAGCGAGTGGACACTAAACTCACAAACAGAAGTACAGAGACAACGAGTTGGAGTTAGGTGCAGGTTCAGACACTGCAGGAAAAGGGAAGATACGAACAAAGAGACAAACAAGTAACGGGCTAGGACACTGTTCAGACAGGAACTGAACCAAGAACAAGATACAGGAACGAGCCTGGGAACTCAGCCCCCATGGTGGCGGAAACAGACTAGAAGTCACAGATACAGGTAACGGGCCTGGGTATACAGCCCCCAGGGTGGCGGAACAGACTAGAAGTCACAGATACAGGTAACAGGTCTGGGTATACAGCCCCCAGGGTGGCGGAAACAGACAAAATACAGGACAGGACCTGGCAACTCAGTTGCACAGAACACACTGAAAGAAAGTGTTGCTCAGGCACCTCCTGCTAGGTGGAGGGGGTTTAAGTATCCAGTGACTCACAGCAATAGGCTGGGGAGGCATTAGGACTGCGCACACTGTAAGTTTAAGAATCAGGCAGTAACAGCACCGCCGCCCTAACAATCAGACAAGAGACATGCACACAGCAGGTAATGGAGCAAAGTGTGCAGCATGGACTGATAGGTAAGATGGTGGTCTTGCATGGTGGGGGGTGGTAAGCCATGCCAGCACGCCGCCAGGGATGTTACAGGCAGTATTATAGTAGTTATATTCTTGTACATAGGGGCAGTATTATAGCAGTTATATTCTTGTACATAAGGGAAGTATTATAGTAGTTATATTCTTGTACATAGGGGCAGTATTATAATGCTTATATTCTTGTACATAGGGGCAGTATTATAGTAGTAATATTCTTGTACATAGGGGCAGTATTATAGTAGTTATATTCTTGTACATAGGGGCAGTATTATCTACTATATAATCGGCTTATCCCGTCTGTCTGTCCGTCCAGGAAATCCCGCGTCGCTGATTGGTCCGGCCGCGGCCAATCAGCGACACGGGAGTTCAGAACAAGATGGCGGCCGTTAGTGGCTCATCTGCCGCACAGAGGTCAGCGGTGATGCAGCCGGGAGACGACCGGCGGCCTAGGCGGCGCCGCTCCCCGGTTCTCCCTTCACACTTGCCGTCGGGAGCTCAGCGGCCCTAGCCGCTGATCTCCCGACAGTAGCCGCATGGAGGTCAGCGGCGATGCAGCCGGGAGATGACCGGCGCTAGCCAGTCATCTCCCGGCTACTCGCAGCGGAAGTACCCGCACAGGCAGCAGAAAATTAAAAGGAGGACTCTGGACACCTTGGCCCCGCGTGGCCTAAATGAAAGCTTGGGATTTTCATCTTTCCTTTAGTCATAGTTTTTCGCTTTTGATGCTCTCCCGTTGCTCCCTCTCTGGGATTCATATCCGGTTGTGGTAATGTTTTTAGCTTGTTGCTTTTATTCCGCCTTTTAATTTTCTTATGTTTTCCTTCTACTTTGTATAATTAGTGCCACTATCTCAACAAGCCTATGAGTGCCTGACCTTGGCCTGGATATAGAACTGGGGATATGACCTGATTGATTTGGAGGATGATCAGGAGATGCCCTTCTCTCTGACATGCCTGATGTTCATGGACTGCGGACTTCACCCTATATATTTATTACAATTTTTCTGTGTCTTATGTGCATGTCTTTTGCCTTTTGTGGGGGCTCCTTGTTGTCCTCTTTGCCCACTGAATATGGGGTTGATGCGTGTGCACCTTTGCCTATATGCATGTACACACATCCACCTGCCAGCAGCAATTTGTGCCTTCTAAGTACTTTTTACTATAATAGGGCTGACGTGGCGGCACCCCCTTATGCGATTCTCCTCCTCTCCCTCATATGTTGGGAAGGCGGTGGCTGTTGCTATGGCCACCCACCTTGGGATTGTGTGCGTGCGCCACGGTCCTCCGCTCCCCCGTGCTCGGACCCGGCCATCTCAATGTCCTTGGCCCGCCCCTGGGGGCAAGTCCTATGACGCGCTCGCGGGCATGACGGCCTGGGTTCGTGCGGCGGGGGGTGGGGCCCCGGGCGCATGGCCAATCAAACTCCCACAGGCTTCCCTGAATTCCCTGGTCTCGTGACCAGTTAGGGGCATTTATATAGAAGGTCTTTCTGGCATTCAAAGACATGCGCCTCTTGAGAAAGGTAGGCGAAACGCGCGTTGGGGCACGCTGTCATCTTTACCACGACTGTCAGGGGGTCACAGTGGCTTGAGGACCTTACAGCTCGAACCTTTGGGTGAGTGTTACCTGCGATGCTATTAGGTCAGGGGGGTGTGCCATGTGGGAAGTGGGATTACCTACATACCTTGGCCCAACAGGCTCCATTAGCACTGAGCAGCATATCATGAAATGGTGATTCCCATGGTACATATTCCCACACTCACCACTAATACCTACATAGAGCCATACACATGTGTATATTTATTATGACCCACCATTTGTGATCCTCCTATGCCTGGCACCTTGCACTTTATATCTCCCATCCTGTGATGTGACTTTTGTATACGTTGTTATGTAATCTTTATTGAATAAAATAATGCTTTTTATGCCGCTATACTCATGTTTTCTCCTTTGTCAATATGTTTATTGTATGAGTAGGCTACAATCGATCCATGGTCTGGCACTCACGACCAGGCACCATGGTCTGTTCAGTTTCATAAGGTGGGCCACTGTTTGTTCTATTAAAGACCCATTTAGAAAGACACCTGTGTCTAACCTCTATGTTTGGTGTGCATTCATCACTGCTAGATTCCACTTCATCCGTCCTGCTGCTCCTGAGATTCCAGAGTGTGCCAAGTCGTCACTGCCCATGTGCCTTTCTGTTGCTGCATGACGCCTTCGGGGCCCATGTACCCACCTGGACCTGGGGCTTAGAGGATCCACCTCGCCTGGTGAGCCTAACAGAATCTCAAGACCAAGGGGTCTAAAGATGTAGCAGCCACAACACTGTTGCCGTGGGATATGGCCGATCTAACAGGACTGGTAATGCACCTTGCTATAAGTCAACGGAAGCTTGTCCAGGCTGTGCAGGAGTTCTCAGCCCCTGTGGACTCGCTGCTTTGGACTTCTGCAGATTCATCAACAGCTCCTCAATACCTGCCACAGCCTAGTGCTTACCTGGGACATTCTGCATGGAGAACCTCTCCACATTTGCCCACTGCTGCCCGTTTTGATGGAGACATTAAGGCCTGCCGGAGCGATGTGACCTAATGCACTGTATATTTTTAGTTATGCTCCCAGCAATTTTTTCTGACCTGTACAAAGTGACCTACATTTTCTTTTCTGCTTAAGGAATGCGAGGGCTGCGCCATTATGGGAACAGGATGACCCTATTATGCATTCTCTACTATTCTTCCTGTCTGCCTTCTGTAAAGCGTTTGATGAACCAGGTCATGTCCACTCTACCACTGATTCCATACTGCAGCTCAGAAAAGGAACTAGTTCGCTGGGACATTATGCCATCCACTTCCGCACTCTGTCTGTTGAATTGACCTGAAACAATGACGCTCTCCTGCCTGTTTTCTATGCCAGATTATCCATTTGATTCGAAAATGAACTTACTGGTAGAGATTTGCCTTCCACCCTCGATGACTTTATTTTCCTTGCCACTCGAGTGGACTTGCGCTTTAAAAAATGGTCTAAGGAAAAAATGCTTGATTCCCGTGTTTCACATTCTGAAATTTCTCCAAATCTCTTCCCAGAATAGCTGAACCGGAACCCATGAAGATCGGTCGGAAAAGATTATCTCCAGTTGAGAGATCCCGTCGCCTTACTGGTGGACTCTGTTTGTATTGTGGTGAACAGGATCATTATCATAAAAAATTGTTCCTAGCTGAAGGCCAATTGGAGAGAATTTTAGATCTTAAGTGAAGAGGGAGGTATCGCCCTTGGATTAACTCTTTCCTCCGCTAAAGATAAATTACTCTTGCCTATGTCCATTTCTTACAGTTCCGCTATGTTCTTGAGACAAGTGCTCATTGATTCCGGAGCAGCAGAGAATTTTTTTAACTTTTCTCTGGCCAAAAGGCTTCAAATTCCTTTAGTTTCTTTGCAGATACCCCTGAAGCTAACCCCGTGAATGGCTCAACAATTCCAGGTCGTCATATCCAATTGAAGGTAACTGATTGGTGCACTACATGTTGACGACATTTCGTTTTTCATTTTGACACTTTCTGAGGCACTGGTGCTGTTGGTACCTCCGTGGCTATGACTACACGTTCTGATCATTGACTGATCATCTGACCAGATCGCTCAATGGGGATCATTTTGTTTTCATAACTGCTTCAAGATTATGCCTCAACCACCTTCTCAGAAGCTGTGCTCTGCATCCAATGCCTCCAGTCAGAGCTCTGCACATGTCTTCTCCATGCATGGGACCAAAGAGAACCGCAGGAAAGATGGGACTGAGCCTGAGGATGCCCTTGCCTCTTACATAGTTACATAGTTACATAGTTTATAAGGCCGAAAAAAGACAAGCGTCCATCCAGTTCAGCCTATTTCTTGTGCACTGCAGCTATTCTGCAGCGTTGATCCAGGGGAACGCAAAAAAAAACAAAAAACAAAAAAAAAAAACATGCGGTATAGGCCAATTGACATCATTGAGGAAAAAATTCACTTCCCGACACCAATCTGGATTAATTAACTATCACTAAGCATAAGATGTAATTTTATTGTTCTCAAGAAAGGCGTCCAGGCCTCTCTTGAACTCGTTAAGTGAGTTGGACATCACCACTTCCTCTCCCAGAGAGTTCCAGAGTCTCACGGCTCTGACCGTAAAGAATCCCCTTCTATGCTGGTGCAGGAACCTCCTTTCCTCCAGACGCATAGTGTGCCCCCTCGTCTTTGTCACCATCCTTGGTATAAACAGGTCATGGGAGAGATCTCTGTACTGCCCCCTGATGTATTTATACATGTTTATGAGGTCTGCCTCTTCGTGTTCCACCTCTACATCTGCAAGTTGTCCTTCGTCATTCAACAGGTCCTCTTCTACAGTCAAAACAGTTCCTGCTTCTGCTTGTGATCCAATCACAGAGTATGAAATCAACCAAGTTCTGGACTGTGACGCTGGGTACCTAAGAAGGACATAGATGCTCCTATCCTGCTCAACAGATTTCTTGCTAAACATTGTCTTTTTGCTGTCACTAGCTTATCTGAGAGGGGACCTAACAGATGGGGGAGTACTGTTACACACCTGTCTTGGGAATCCCAGGTTTTGCTCCCTTCTCCTGGGTCTTCTGCCCTCTGTTCTGCTCCATGTCAGGTTTTGCTGGTTGCCCGGAGTGGATCAATGACATCATCTCCCTAGACTTATTTAAGGCACATTTAGATACACACTTGTGTCTTGGGATTGAGTCTCTGACTTCTGCGTTTGTCGTGCTCCACCTTCTGTGTGTAAGGGTGTGGACTGTACTGTCTCGTTCCTGCCCCTGAAGACAACAATCGCATCATGTGAACAGTGTCATGCGTTTTTATATATAGATATGTTGTGTTGTGTGAAGTGTGAACTATGTCCTGCGGTTCTTGGAATGTGTTAGGTAGTCATGTGATATGATGTGAATTGCCATATATTGATATGGAAATGTATAATGAACAAAATGTGATACGTGTTGTTATCAAGCAATAGATATGTGATAAGTGCAAAGGTAATGCTTAGAGTATAGTGTTATAAGATGCATAGTGTTTGTAAGAGAGATCTACAAACAGGCTGCAGGGACAGATATAGTTAAGTGTTGGGACTAGCCCAGAGGGGGAGGGTTTAGTCAAAGAGACAGAACTGTGCTTCCTGGATAGTTAGGGAGAGTTAGTTTGCTAGAGAGGTAAAGACAAGTTCAAGGTTCAGTGGGCTTATAGCAGAGACTAATGCATATTGTTCTGGGCCATCTTAGCAGAATGGAAAAAAAAAGCTGGAAATGTACTGTAGTAAGGAAACAAGAGATGGAGGGTGCTGTGCCCGATACTGCGGGTTACAATCTGATGTGCTTGAACTGTCCAGTAACTTTTATGTGTTGGAACGAACTGGGTGTCCCGGGATCTGTGTGCAGCTGTTCCTGAATATGGAGAACTGAAGACCGTGGAGGCCTGCAAGTGAGTGTGATGCACCCCACACATGACAGCACACTGGGACTGGGACAGGATTTTCCTGTAAAGTGCTTGGGTGACATGGAGCAGCAGCTACCGCCCTCCAGCACCTTACATGTGCTTTTCGTATTTGTGTTCATGCCTGGGTTTCATACTTGCTTCATTCGTTCTGTGGCCTCTGAGAGTCCTGAGTGTGCTGAGTCCTCGCTGCCCACATGCCTTCCTGCATGCTGCATCAAGGCACCCGGAGTCAGTGCCCACCGGGACCTGGGGCTTAGAGGATCCACCTCTCCTTCTGAGGCTGACACATCAGGGGCCGTATTATAGTAGTTTTATTCTTGTATAGAGGATAGCAGTATTAATGAAATATATATTCTTGTACTTATTGATTGGTATAGATGACAATAAATATAGGTGAATTTATCTCCTAGAGTACAGTGAAAAGAAAGTTGCTAAATTTTAAGATTTGATTGAACCTGAAAATATTTGAAGATAACTTCTCGTATCTGCCTTGTAATAAATCAGTTTTAAACTAGATCAATATATAAAATTGATTATTATTAAGTTTATCGATTTTTCAGGATTTTATGATTATTATTGTTATTGCTCCCTGATAATGTAATAATATTGCTGTCCATGGTGCTGGAGTTAATACCAGCCTCACGAGGGAATGTCATGTAAGATAGTAGTAGAGGCATTGGGGCAATTCATCAAGATTGATGTTTGATACATCAATTGATATATTTTTTATGTCTTGGGTTTTCACCACTTTTTTAAATTTTTCTTTTAGTGATGGGATCAGTAAAAAAAATGCAAAAAAGGGGAATAGTGTAAACACTCTGATGAATTCCCCATAATATGTTTAATAGGCAACTCCAATTACAGATTCCCTCTGTACGTAAAGATTTATTGATCATAAATATACCGCATATACTTAAGTATAAGCCGACTTTTTCAGCACATTTTTTAGGCTGAAAATGCCACCCTCGGCTTATACTCGGGTATATACTTTATATAGTATATACATTCCGGTGTTGGAGAGTGGTGGGGGGGGGTGCGGCGGCGGAGGAGCAGGGCACACGCAGTAGCCACTGCTGCACCTATCACGTGTGCCCGCTGCTAAAGGAAAGTGAATATTCACGCCTCTCCATGTCCATGGGAGTGGAGAGGGGTGAATATTCATTTCTTTAATAGCGGGTGCACAGTGTCAGCATCGCCACAGCTCCTGCAGCGGCTCAGTGATCCTCCGTGCCCGCTATTATAGAGTATGAATATTCACACTTCTCCACTCCAATTGGCATGGAGAGGAGTGAATATTCATTCTCTTTAGTAGTGGGCACACAAGATTGCTAAACCGCAGCCGGAGCGGTGGCGCTGCTGACAGTGTGCGCCCACTAATAAAAAACATGAATATTCACTCCTCTCCACTCCCATGGTCCCAGCGTGGAGAGGAGTGAATATCCCCGCAGCTCACCTCGGCGTCTGAGGGCGCATGGTAGTGATGTCATGCGCTGCTGAGATCAGCTGAGAACAGGACGCAGCACGGTTGGAAGGTGAGTAGATGTGTTTATTTTTTTCATGTGTGCAGTGATGGAGCCATGCATACCAGGATTGGGGATGAGCTGGCCATGCATATCAGGATTGGGGATGCGGGGCCCATGCATACAAGGATTCGGGATAAGGGGGCCATGGATACCCGGATTGGGGAAAGGGGTGCCATACATGCCAGCATTGGGAATGAGGGGGGGCCATACATATCAGGATTGAGGATGAGGAGGCCATACATACCAGGATTGGGGATGAGCGGGCCATACATATCAGGATTGGGGATGAGGGGCCAATGCATTCCAGAATTGGGAATGAGGGGCCTGTGCATACCAGGATTGGGAATGAGGGGCCCGTGCATAAAAGGATTGGGAATGAGAGGCCCGTGCATACCAGGATGGGGAAATTTACCAGTAGCTGCTGCATTTCCCACCCTCGGCTTATACTCAAGTCAATAAGTTTTCCCAGTTTTTTGTGGTAAAATGAGGTGCCTTGGCTTATATTCGGGTCGGCTTATACTCAAGTTAATACTGTACTTATTTTATCTTCTAGAGTCTTTCAGTTCAATTCATTATTGTATTTGTACCTGTTATTTGTATAGTTTTTGGTCTGTTTTTCATTTGCACCTTTTTCAAAGTCTATTTTATCTGTTTGTTTTTTCTTTGTCATTATGGGCATGGTTTGGGGTTTCCAGATTTTTTTGGGCTGATTCATCAATTTCAACTTTTTTGATTTTATGTATGTTCAACATCTTAGTTGAACATGTGACTTTTTCAAGTTGCAAAGAAGCAAAAAAGGTTAAAGATAAAAATAAAAATGTTTTTTATTTTGAGCAATATTAATGAACCACATGCACCATTTTGAAGAATTTGTTGCAAAAAAAATACTCATGAATTTTGCACAACATCAAAAATGTTCTTTATTTCTGTTACCTTTTTTTCACCTTTTAGAGCAAAATGTTCCTTGAACATTAACGCCAAGTCTCTCCAAGGAGGATGGGGGGAAATTTGAGTAAATTTGTTCAAAAATTTTGCAACTTTTTAAAAAGTCGCAAATGATGATTCATGTGAAAACATCTGGATTACAAAATCCACAGCCACAATGGTGAACAGAGTAAAAAACAGACAAACAAGTAGAAAAGAAACTTCAAAATAGGCGCAAATAAAAAAAAAAATCAAGAAGGTGACAAAAAAAAAACAGCCTTAAAACAGGAAAAACTAGATCAGTTGGAGCACAGATGAGGTAAGGATCACCTACTTTTATTTATACAAATTATCAAATAATACATAACAATTAAAACCACTTAAAAATATGAGAAAACATAAAAAGGGCAATCATTGATAAAGATAAAACCTCATGCTATGCCAAATCTACCCACATAAAACCAGAGAAATTCACTCAAGAAATATGGACAATTGTAAATACTAGAAGTATTTCACCCCTGAGGACGCCTGTGAAACACTGACGATACTCATGGAGTCCTTCTTGCCTGCTATGCCCACTTGTACCAGGGTTTTCTTTACTGAACATGCCTCTGGACAGTAATATTCCTTCTTAGGTATAACTTTTTCCCCCAATTAACAAAACTATTTTTTTCACGTACTTTATTTGATTTCTTGTTTACGTCTTTCTAGCTGGATTCTCGTTATATCTATTCCTTATTGTAGCCTTTAACGTAGTCCTGTGTATGAGGGTTGTTATAAGACATCTAAATTAATTACTAGTGCGCATATTTTATGTTTTATATATTCAATACTTATATTTAAAACTGTCCATATTTTTGTGGAGGAATTTCTCTCGTTTTACATGGGCAGGTTTGGAATAGCATTGGGGTTTATCTCATCATGGATTTTTCTCCTTGTTTTTTCCTATTCTCTCAGGTATTTAATTGTTTGGTCTAATTTTTCATTTTGGATTAATAAAAGTACTTAGCTGATCCTCACCTCATTTGTTCTCCAACTGTTTCTTGCTTGTTTCTATACAGGGCTGGGCTGGACCACCAGAGGACCGGAGAATCCTCCGGTGGGCCCTGGATTCTTCTTCAGGAGAGTTCATTGCGCAAACCTTGCAGTTCCTATGGGGCTCTTGAGTGGGGAAGAAAGGTGGGCCCTTAGAATCAAGTCTTCTGGAGGCCCCAATGTTCTTCAGTCTGACACTGTTTCTAGATGTATGCTATGTTGCATGAGGTGAGCTGATCCTTCCACTTTAGTAGTGCCTGCTCCACATTTTTTCTCCTCTTAATTAATTTGGCTATAATGCACCACCATAAGAAATTTACACCAGTTAGGGACTGGAGTACATTTCCATCCTAATTTCCACCATCTTTGTGACTAAAATTGTCCAACTTTTCAAAAAGTTGTCAGAGTTGACCAGAGGCAGGGTCGGACTGGGACTGAATTCAGCCCTGAACTCACGCAGGCCCATGCTGTCCCTGCCCCCGAACACCAGATGGGGATATATTACTAATATTATCCTGCCTGGAGGAAATCAAGATTTGCTACAAGATCAATATTTTTAATAATACCAATAATATTCCTATATAAGATTAAATAATTATAATATCAAAATAATAATGTTGCAATATTACAGACAAATAGCAACAAACCAAAACCAAATATTACCAGCATATACAATATTGATAATACCACCATTCTGGTCGTTAAAATGGTTGAGGTGAAAGTCTATGTAACTTCAGACTTCTGAATCCTAATAGCGCACACTGTGAGGATCTCTGGTGCCGGCATTAAGAGCGGACCATCATGTGACTGCAAGTATGCAAAAATGGAAGTATGCATATCGCATACTTGTGGTCACATGATCAGGGGCGTAACTCCAGTAAATGCGAGGGTTGCAATCGCACTTGGGCCCTGGAGGCTAGGGGGCCCCAAAAGTCACTTTGGCTTATATGAAAAGACCAGTGCTATTAAAGACTAGAAATAATTGGGGGGCCCATTAGAGCTTTTGCTTTAGGGTCCATGCTATTCAAGTTACGCCAATCACCAACTCCCAGTGCCAGCACCGGGGAATCCTCACAGGCATGAGCACATTGAGTCACTGCAGACTTCAACTTCAAGCTTGGACAACTACTTTAACCAAAAATACTGTACTAAGACTGATATTACCACCACACGGTGACCATATAATGGTAATATCAGTTTTACACCTGTGCTCTGCAGACCATATATGTGTATATTGTGCAGGTTCTCACCACTGATGTTCTCGCTGATTGTTGTCATTCATTTTCCCTTTTCCTTTGCATTCAGTCCAAACTACTATGACCTCTTCTTCCGTCCATAACTCATTCCTGCAAAATGTAACATACAGACATCTTCTCTTTAATGATTTTCCAGGACTCTCCTCACATTCTACCACCTGTACACAAACCACAATTTGTGATACCTTAGAATAATTCCCCTGTGCCTCCTTTTGATAATGCTCCTCCTTGACCTCTTATAGTAATGACCCTGTAGCTCCTTATAATAATAAAAATATCCCTTGTGCTTTCTTATATTAATAATAATAATAACTCCTTTCTTCCCCTAAAATTATAACAATCTCCCCTTTGTGCCTCCCTATAAAAATGACCCTCAGTGCCTCTTCATTGTAATAATTATCCTGAACAGGGGCGCACATAGAATTAACAGGCGCCCCATTGAAAAAGTCATATCACGTCATAGTCAAAGAAGAGCAACATTTTAAGAGACGGAGAAGGAAGAAACGTAGAAGGAAATGTATTGCAGCACTTAGACAGTTATTTTTCCCCTACTGAAGCCCCTAAGTGGTCTCACACACTATGATACCCCTTTCATGACCTCCATGGAGTATGATGACCCCACACAGTATGATTGCCCCAGAAACCTTCAGAAAGTATGATGCCCCACAGCACCCCACACAGTAAGATTGCCACCACAGCCTGCCATACAGTATGTGACTCGCCCCCTGGGCCGTGGGGTACCCGGAACCGGGTTTCTGTACGATGCTGGGGATAGTAGTGGCAACCCGATCCCGTGGCTCAGGGTGGTCAGACCAAATTGTGGCAGTCTATTTATCAGTGTTTTGAATGTCCGACAACGCCACCCGTGGATTGCGGTCAGGGATAACCGCCGCTGCAGGGCAGGCCACTGGGGTTGGTGTTGGTGTGCAGCACAAAGGTAGGATAACTCCCCACGGGAGGAGTGTAGCCCCAGGGTAGTGTAGGTGGATGTTGGGGGTGATAGTGCAGGCCGCAATAGTAAGAGTTCAGAGTCCGCTTCAAACAGTTCAGGGTCTTTATTGTAGGTATTATTAATGACCCAACAGTAGTACCGGTTAGGAATGGGCCAGGGTGTCTGAGAGCTTTCGGGGAACCCCACTGGCAGGGCCAGCGTCAGTACCCGGCGTACCCGGGCAAGTGCCGGGGCCCTGGAAAATCATAGGGGCCCACCGCCCACTCACTGTCGGGGCCCACCGCCCACTCACTGTCGGGGCCCTGGCCGCTTCCTCGGCACCTGTTCCGTGACGCAGGCGCTGCTTGATTGCCGGCACTGCCCCAGACATGGGCGCGCGCTGTGCGGCTGTGTCTGCTAGTAATGACACGGCAGGGTCGACGGCACTGCACCTTTAACGGTGCTTGTGTGTCGCCCCTGCCGCGTCATTACTAGCAGACACAGCCGCACAGCGCGCAGCCATGTCTGGGGGAGTGCCGGCAATCAAACACCGTCGGAGGTCCTGCACAGATGAGGGGGGAGCGGCCCGGATCCGACCGCAAGTGGGCCCCTCTGATGATCCAGGGCCATGATGTCTGTGACACGCTGGGGGCCCTGCACTGCCCCATACCTGAGGAGCTGCTGGACAGGACACTGGACCGGGGACAGGTGAGTGAGGCTTCCCCAATCCCCATATTAAAAATATTTGTAATGGGTCTGTGTGAGTGCATGTATGTGAATGTCAGTGTGTATGAGTGTGTATATATATTTGTCTGTTTTATATATGTTTTTAAGAATTTGTGTAAAAATGTGTGTATGTCTGTATGTGTACAAATCTGTGTACCATGTGTGCGTGTGTCTGCGTACCGTGTGTGCGTGCGCATGTCTGCGTACTGTGTGTGCGTGCGCATGTCTGCGTACCGTGTGTGCATGCGCATGTCTGCGTACTGTGTGTGCGTGCGCATGTCTGCGTACCGTGTGTACGTGCGCATGTCTGCGTACCGTGTGTGCGTGCGCGTGTCTGCATTCTTTGTGTGCGTGCGCGTGTCTGCGTACCGTGTGTGCGTGTGTCTGCATACCGTGTGTGTGTGCATGTCTGCATATGTGAAGGATGAGGTGGCAGGCTTTGCCCTGTGTACTATATATATATTTCTCCGCCATATCTGTGCATCATGAATCGTGTATGTGTTAAAAGGGCCCACTGAGACTCTTTCGCCCGGGGCCCAGAAAAACCTGGAGCCGGCCCTGCCCACTGGTCAGGGTGAGTGTGTAGGCCTACCGTTCTCTCTATGCTCTTTCTGACTATCCCCCTCTTCGTGGTGTAATAGCCCACGTCCCTGAGCTGGCCGTGTACTTCTCGCCTGTATGGCTTGCGACTTGGGCCTTGGGTACCTTTTGCTTTCTCCTCGCTGTACTAGTCCCTCTGTGTGGCGGAGCCTCCAGGCTTCTTAGGCCAAGGGACCTGAAATCCCTCGCGGGTTGGTTCTCTGCTGCTGGGCTTATAACCCTGACAGCCTCGGACCCCAATGTCCGGTTGTGTGATTCTCTCAGCCAGGACCAGCTCTCGTCGCCTCTGTCCCTGGCTCGCAGTCTCTCCTCTGCCTCACGGACTCCTCAGCTGCTGCTGTCCTGTCCCTTTTCTCTGAGAACCCTTCTGGTCACTTCAGAAGTGGGTTCTGGTCTCTCTAACCCTGCCCCAGTTCCAGCTTTTATAGGGCAGCCTGCTCCCCCTACTGGCCTGGGACAGGAGGTCCTGCATGCTAATTGTCCCTAACCAGGGAACCTCCCTCCTGCTCTCATACACAGATTATTGTTTGTGGCATCCAGGCCTGGGGTGACACATATGGTATCCACCACAGCCCACAGCATATAGTATGAGAGGCACCACAGACCCCCACACAGTATGATGTCCCCCACAGGCCCCTATATAAAGTGTGATGGCCACCAAAGCTCCCTGTACAGTATGAGGACCCCAAAACCCCCATACAGTATGATGTCCCCCATAACCATCCCATACAGTATGATGGTCACCACAGCACCCAACACAGTGCAATGTTCCCCATAGAGTTCCATACAGTATATTATCCACCACAGCCACCCCACACAGTATGATGTCCACCACAATCACCCTACATGGTAAGATGCCCCCCCCAAAGCCACCCCACACAGTATGATTGATCCCCATACACTATGAAGATCCCCCATAGCCCCAATACCATATGATGGTCCCCCCACAGTCCCCTATATAGTATGATGGTCCACATCACAGTCCCCTATATAGTATGATGGTCCACCTTACAACCCCCCATATAGTATGATGGTCCCTCAAATGGCCCCCTTTATGGTATGATATCCCCCTAACACCCCACCCCATATAATATGATGGTAGACCTCACAGTTCCTTATATATTATGATGTTACACCTCACAGCCCCTATATAGTATGATGAAATCCCAAAAGCACCCCATATATTATGATGTTTAACCTCATACTAACCAGAATCCCACAATGTCTGTCTGCTATTTCATCTTTCTTCTCTGCTAGATTTCTAAAACTTAACATGGATAAAACCAAATTCATCATCTTTCCTCCATCTCACGAAACCCCCTCAACAAACCTATCTATCAAAGTCAGTGGCTGCTGACTCTCCCCAGTCCCGCAAGCTCGCTGCCTCGGGGTAACGCTGGACTCTAATCTCTCCTTCAATCCACATATCCAAGCCCTTTCCACTTTCTGCCGACTCCAACTCACAAATATTTCCCAGATCCGCACATTCCTCAACCACGAATCTGCAAAAACACTAGTGCATGCCCTCATCATCTCCCGCCTCGACTACTGCAACCTCCTGCTCTGTGGCCTCCCTTCTACCACTCTCGCACCTCTCCAATCTATCCTAAACTCTACTGCCCGACTAAACCACCAGTACCACCGCTATTCCCCGGCCTGTCCCCTCTGTCAATCTCTTCACTGGCTCCCAGAAACTCCAGTTCAAAAGCCTAACCTTGGTATGCAAAGCCATCCACAACCTGTCTCCTCCATACATCTGTGACATAGTCTCCCTGTACTTACCTACAACCTCCGATCCTCACAAGATCTCCTGCTCTACTCCCCTCTTATCTCCTCTTTCCACAATCGCATACAAGATTTCTCCCGTGCATCCCCCCAACTCTGGAACGCTCTACCCCAAGATATCAGACTCTCGCCTACCGTGGAAACCTTCAAAAGGAACCTGAATAGCTACCTCTTCCGACAAGCCTACAACCTGCAGTAACCCTAATTCCACCATACCGCTGCACGGCCAGCTGTACCCCCACCTACTGTATCCTCACCCATCCCTTGTAGATTGTGAGCCCTCGCGGGCAGGGTCCTCTCTCCTCCTGTATCAGTCGCTGACTTGTATTGTCTAAGATTATTGTACTTGTTTTTATTATGTATACCCCCTTTTCACATGTAAAGCGCCATGCAATAAATGGCGTTATAATAATAAATAATAATAATATTATATGGAGGCGCATTATACTATATGAAGATCAATGGGGGTTCATTATACTATATGGAGGTCTATGAAGAGTGCATTAAACTATGTGGAGGACTATGGGGGGCGCATTATACTATATGGAGGGCAATGTGGGGCCCATGATACTATATGGAAGGCAATGTGGGGGCCATTATAATATTTGGAGGGCAATGTGTGGGCCATTATACTATATGGAGAACTATGTGGGGGCCATTACACTATTTGAAGTGCTGTGTGGGGCTCATTATACTATGTGTGGGCCATTATAATATTTGGAGGACTATGTGAGGACCATCATACTATTTGGAGGGCTATGTGTGGGGCCATTATAATATTTGGGGGGCTATGTGAGAGCCTTTATACTGTTTGCAGGGCTATGTGGGGGCAATTGTTCTGTTTGCAGGGCTAAGTAGGGGTCCATTATACTGTTTTCAGGGCTTTGTGTGGCCAGTATATATATAATGCAGTGGATGTTGTGTATATGGACTTTTCAAAAGCTTTTGATACGGTTCCACACAAAAGTTTGATACATAAAATGAGAACAATGGGGATAGGGGAAAATATATGTATGTGGGTTAAGAATTGACTCAGTGATAGGAAGCAAAGGGTGGTTATTAATGGAACACACTCAGACTCGGTCTCAGTTAACAGTGGGGTACCACAGGGGTCAGTATTGGGCCCGCTTCTTTTTAACATATTTATTAATGACCTTGTAGGGGGCATACAGAGTAATATTTCAATATTTGCAGATGACACTAAACTGTGCAGGGTAATCAATACGGAGGAGGACAATTTTATATTACAGGAGGATCTATGTAAACTAGAAGCTTGGGCTGATAAATGGCAAATGAGCTTTAATGGGGATAAATGTAAGGTAATGCACTTGGGTAGAGGAAATAAAATGTATAATTATATGCGTAATGGTAAAACACTGGGCAAAACTGTCACTGAAAAAGACCTGGGTGTATTGGTGGACGACAAGCTCACGTTTGGTGGACAGTGTCAGGCAGCTGCTGCAAAGGCAAATAAAATAATGGGATGCATTAAAAGACCCATAGATGCTCATGAGGAGAACATAATTTTACCTCTATACAAGTCACTAGTGCGACCACACTTAGAATACCGTGTACAGTTCTGGTCTCCGGTGTATAATGGCGCGCCCAGGGGATGGGGACGACTCGGTAACCGGGCCTTTGCCTGGTCTGGGGGTGTCGCGGTGGTCGGCCCCCGGGCCTGTACCCTGGGGTCACTCTTGAAAAAGGGGATTGTAACTTGGATAGAAAATAAAAATAAAGTAAATAGTTTGTGACGCCACCTGTGGTACCTGGTAATGATTACCAGCGCTTGATCCTTGCTTCCGTCCATGCTGGCTGCCGGGTGCGGTCTGTCTAGACTGGTTAAGACCACACCCTGTCTCCATTCCTTCTCTCCTTCTCCCCTCCCCTTTCGGGGGCGGTCCCATGGCAGCCTGCTGTCGGTCACTCCCTGTGATGTCCTCCCTGCCTTGATCGACACATCTATGTGGACAGTCACAGTTGCAAGGGGCAGGTTGTGTTTTTGGCGTCATTCTGGGACCCGGCCCACGATGGGAGGTTCCATATTGTTGTTTTAACCGCGCCCATTCTTCTGGGGCAGGCGCCACATTCAATGTGGAAAAACAGTTCTTTAGGCACACAGTACCCGGTGGCAACGGGCACGCAATCCTGTTCGTGACGCCAGAAGTTCCTTATGTTCCTTTCCTTGACCGACTTCACGCTGGGTCTTCTCCCTCCTGCCCTGCGCTTCCCCACTCACAGTCCCGGTCGGGTGCTCTGAAGTCCCTCTGGGCAACCTGGAGTTCCCGGACCTACTTGACCCTCACGGTGACTAAGATGAGGCTGTGGCAACTGCACTATAAAAGTCAGGAGCCTCCGGTTTTTCCAGCCAAGACCTGGAGTAACACGGCTGGTCCAGGGGCCGGTCCCCTTCTTGCAGCCTGATCCCTCTGACGTCTGGCAGATTCAGGGCATACGGGTGCCGTCCTGCACTCGCTGTAGATCCTGGGATTCCTTCTATAGAACGGAGCCTTCCTCCTCTGCTCCCCTCCTGGGCCTCTATCACTAGGCCCCACTTGTGGAGCAGAGCTCCTGAAGAGACTCTGCTCCTCAGACTGCTCACTGACTGTTCTCCACTGACTTCTCTGCCACCCTAAGATGGCTTCCCTTTATATACCTCCTATGATGGTGCTCCCCTACTCTACTTCCTCCACCCACACCCACTACTGGTTCCCCCTACCTTTGGTTCCCCCCACTCCAGCCAGGGACAGGGCTCAGCAGGAAACACATTGCATCTTGCCCTTCCAGCCGGCCTGGAGCAGTGTAGTGTTGAATGCGGGTGTTGGGGTTCCGGGCAGCACTCCCTCCTTACCTGAGAAAGGAGACACCACACCTCTGGGTGAGGTGCAGTACCTCTGTGGTGACTGAACCCTCAGGGGCGTCACAATAAGAAAGACATAGCTGAACTAGAGCGGGTGCAGAGAAGAGCGACCAAGGTTATTAGAGGACTGGGGGGTCTGCAATACCAAGACAGGTTATTACACTTGGTTATTTAGTTTGGAAGAACGAAGGCTTAGGGGTGATCTTATTACTATGTACAAGTATATGAGGGGACAGTACAAAGACCTTTCTACTGATCTTTTTTCTCTGAGGCCAGAGACGGGGATAAGGGGGCATCTTCTACGTCTGCAGGAAAGAAGGTTTAATCATAATCACAGACGGGGATTCTTTACTGTAAGAGCAGTAAAACTATGGAACTCTCTGCCGCATGATTTTGTAATGAGTGATTCACTACTAAAATTTAAGAAGGGCCTGGATGTCTTTCTTGAAAAGTATAATATTACAGGTTACGTTGATCCAGGGAACTAGTCTGATTGCCGTATGAAGTCAGGAAGGAATTTTTTTCCCCAATGTAGAGCTTAGTGTTTGCCACATGGGTTTTTTTTTTGCCTTCCTCTGGATCAACATGTTAGGCTATGGGTTGAACTAAATGGACTTAATCTTCCTTCAACCTTAAAAAACCATGGAAAAAAACCTATGAATACTGTTTGGAGGGTTACTGGGTCCATTATACTGTATGCAAGCAATTATACAATGTAAAGGTTTGTGTGGGGTCTATCATTCTATGTGGATGGCTGTGTGGGGGCCATTATGCTATTTGGAGGGCTGTGTGTGGGCCATGATGCTGTTTGGAGGGTTGTGTGGGGGCCACTATGCTATTTATAGGGCTGTATGGGGGCCATTATGCTGTTTGGGGGGGCTAGTGGGCCCATCATATAGTGTGGAGGGTTGTGTCGGGGCCATCATACTGTATGGAGGGCTGTGGTGAGGCCATTATACTTGTGTTGGGGCTATTATATTGCATGGAGGGCTGTGTTGGGGTCACAGTAGCGGCACCTTACTGTTTTGGGGTCACCATACTGTGTGTCTGAGGGGTATTGTTGAGGCAGGGTCGCCATCAGGGCATTACTGCCCTTACTGGCGTATGGGGCCCGGTAAGCAGAGGGGCCCAGACCAGGCCCCCCTCTTCTGCTCACTGTGCCCCAGTGGCAGGATTCTGCCGGTTCAGTTACTGAATGTGCATCCTTAGCAGGCCAGCAGCTGACATCAGTGCGCACGTCGCTGGTGTATTACGTCACTGTCATGCACCGGCGACCATGCCTAGGATGATGTGAGAGTCGGGTGCCACGGGAACTCGGCAAGGTAAGGAGAACCTTTTTTTAACTTTTTTTGTAAAGCCACACTATGAGGGTATAATGGAGAGACATGGGGGCAGAATGGAGAGACATGGGGGCAGAATGGAGAGACATGGGGGCAGGATGTAGACACTGGGGGCAGAATGGAGACAAATGGGGGCAGGATGGAGACAAATGAGGGCAGGATGGAGACAATTGAGTGCAGGATGGAGACAAATGGGGGCAGGATGGAGACATGGGAGCAGGATGTGGGACATTATTACTGTAGCGGCTAATTATGGATATTATTACTGCTGTGATGTATTTTATTTTTGAGGATACTGTTTTCAGTGGGGGGGTTTTGTTACTGTGCAGGGCGACACTATGTTGCTTTCTTTTTCATCATCTGGTGTAGTGTAGAAGTTGGGGAAAATTGGGGAATGTGCTCTGGAAACTGTTCTAGATAACTGTGTGTTATTTTCTGCCGAGACAAGTGCCGGCTGGAAGAAGTGATGGCGGTCTGTGCTGGATGAAGAAGAAAAGCGAAGATGAAGGATTTCAACTAGAGATGTCACCGGTGTTCCCTGTATTACCTGTACACTATATACAGAGATCCTGTGTCTAATGTCACCGGTGTTCCCTGTATTACCTGTAAACTGACACTATACACAATATACTATGTACAGAGATCCTGTGTATAATTGCACTTATGGTAATATTAGTATTGTGTTTTTTTTTATTAATCATCAGTATTGTAGTATTCAGTCACTATGTCGTGGTAATATGTGGTCTGGTCATGTTGTGGCGGTATTTGTCCCTTGTATGTAGTATTATTCAGTCACTATGTGGTGGAAATATGTAGTCTGGTCATGGTGTGACGGTATTTGTCCCTTGTATGTGATATTATTGGTCATTGTAAAAAATGTATGTGACTCATTCCATTAAAGAAAAATAAAGAAAAGTATACCTAAAAAGAGTATTGGGTATTATAAGAAATGTTTAATAGATTAGAGGCCAAAAGAGTCTACCTTGTCGTGGTGGCAGCTTAAAAAACCTTCTAGCCAAAACAAAAGCTGCTGGCCATGTATGTGATATGGTTTTTGATGGGAACTGTTAATGTGTGATTGGTGAGGATGTGGTGCGGAAAGTAGAGTTTTTCCAAGAGTGAGTGGTAGAACTGTGGGAGTTTCGATGGGTGGAGGAGGAGCTGGGGTGGAGCCTGGGCGGAGTCTCAAGGGGGCCCGAACATTTTGCCAGTATGGGGCTCCTAAATTCCTGGTGGCTGCCCTGTGTGGAAAAATTCACTGTGGGGGTATCATACTGTGTTTGGGGTGCACTTTTGTTGGCATCCTACTTCATGTGGGTAATGAGAGAGGAATTTAGGGGATTCAATAGGGGGCTCCATGATTTCTGTGTACGCATCTGCATATAATAAACTCTTTGCCGCTTTTAAACTGACTCTAACTTCCCAATAGATCCCATATTCTAGATGAGGCCTCACAAATGATTTATTGAGGGGTAATAATAAATTGGTTCACAGGATTTTATCTCTCTTTTTATACCCCTAAATTCTTTTTGCTTTTGCAGCTGCTTACTGAGTAAGTACTGCTGCTCAGTTTACTTTTAACCAGAACACCCAAATTCTGACTGGCTAGAGCAATGATGGACGCTCTTGCTGTGACATCACTGCAGCAACCAGAGCATTGGGACTGAAGCAGCAGCAGGGAGGCGGCGTTGGACCTAGGAGGGGTAAGTACCTGCTGAGTTTGCTATCTTAACAATTTTACACAGTTTGGAGTCTACTTTCCTGTAAGTGGACAATCCTTTTAACTATTGAAGAAATGGTAAAATCTACCATTTCCCTGAAAGATCAAATTAAAGCAGCCTATTGAAGACTATTGAGAGGAGGAGGGAAAAGCAGAGTGAAAGTATGGTTAAAAGAGACAGACCCCTTGCAGAGTTTCTAGTAAGTGTTTATCTGTTTATCTCACCTTAGAGGTGTACTCACAGCTACACTGCTCAGTAAAGATGGATAATGCTTTCTAGTAAGTGTTTTCCCACCTCAGAGGTGGACTCATGTCTACACTGTTTTGTAAAGCTGCCTTCTAGTAAACGAGTATCTCACCTCAGAGTTGTATGTACAGCTACACTGCTCAGTAAATCCAGATAATGCCTTCTAGTAAAGTGTTTATCAACAGACAATGTTATGAGATTTACCCTTTTAACCTTGTTCCGACCTCTCCTAGATCTTTGGGCACCCCTCAGATGTGGACTTGGGCCCCTTCTTTTGGGTCTCCCAGAAATGCAACCTCAGGCTCCCTTGATTTCTCCTCCATAGCCTAGTATCTTTCCACGGGGCTTACGTGATCATCTGCATTCTGGGGAACTCCTTGGGCCGCCCAGCTTTGCACGGATTTTGGTAGTGAGTGGATAAATCGGTCCACTACCACTCTTTCCACCATCTGTGCTGGAGAGCACAGGCTTCAGCCATTTTTGCACCCGGTGTAAAAGGTCGAACATCTGGGAATGGGGAGGTATGTCCCTTTGGTAGAGCCAGAGGTGAACCCGTTGTGCCCGGCATGCCAGGATTACGCCCAAATGTGTCATAATCTCCACCTTCAGCTTGTCGTACGCCTTAGCATCCTACAGGGAAAAGTCGTAGTACGCTTTCTGCAGTTCCCCAGTAAGGTACGGACCTATGACCTTTGCCCATTGTTCTGGGGGCAGTCTCTCTCTGTCTGCCTTCCTCTCAAATACAGTCAGGAAAACCTCAATGTCATCCTCCAGAATCATCTTCTGTAAGGCATCCCGTACCGTTTGCCTCACCCGGTTACCTTCACTTTGGCTGGCTGGTGGTTCCATATCCCTGGCCTAAACAGTTTCTGCCAGGAGAACCATCTGCTGCTGATTCTGCTGCTGAACCTGCTGTAACTGCTGCTGATGCTTCTGCTTATGCTGAAACTGCTGCTGCTGAAGCTGCTGTTTTAACTCTTGCAGCTGTTGAAACTGCCAGGATGCTTTCAGATTGTGTTGGCAATGCTGTAGCAGTCTTTACCCAGGACATTCAAACTTTACACTGCAATCGCCTGTGCTCTCTGGGACTTCACACCCGCATTTCATTAGCCATCTGTAGGGATTCACACTCTCAGGTAGGCATTAGGTTGCGCTCACACAGGTGTAGAACGAGCAAAAAAGCTTGTAAAAGAACTTCAACATGACGTTTCAAGGATGGAGCGAGACTACCATCTACTGGCCAGAGACAGTCAAGCAGAACCAAAATATACAAAGGAAGTTGCAGGGAGGGCAGATTCAGAGGCTGGACCCGATCAGGTGACTTCCAGGAAGGAGTTCAGAGAGATAAGAGGCCAGCGCGCCAAACCTGAGGGGTCTTTGGCGCCAAGCAGCAGAGAGGAGCAGACGTGCTCCCTGCGTCCTGAGAAACCCCGCGTGACAGGCCAAATCCAGAGGCCTGAGAGGTGCTCCAGCCAGGCACCGGTAAAAGAGCTCCAGATCCCTCACAGTTGTGACTCGAGTACTGTGCCTGCTGAGGATACTAGGAACCTGATCGCGGTGCTGAGTGAGTTCGCGGAGCCCGACGTCGGCCGCCGACAGACGAGGCCTGGACCCCCCTATCCAAAGCTCGAGAGACTGCCCCCAACAGCCAAGCAGAGAGGAGCTGCATACGTGAGCAGGGCCGTCACTTCCACTGCTCACCCACGGTACCGGGGACAATTGGGTTTAAGTACTCAGGTTGGGAGGGGGACGGTTGGGGCTAAAGTAGCACAACATGATTTAATTGAATTCATCCGGAAAGAGACTCACGGCCTAGCGGGAATAACCGGTGACCCCCGCTAGGGCCAAATTCACGGTTAAAGAACTTGTGTGGTGCTTCTCATGCTTGAGGGCATCACCTTACTTTAAGAGACTGCGCCTTATTTTAAGAGACTGCGCCTTATTTTAAGAGACAGCGCCTTACTTTGAGAAATTTCGTATTTTTCTGATGTTTCAAACCACTGTTCATTACCCTTGTTGCTAATCCCTTGTTTCAGTATACCTGTTGTATAAAACTGTTTACAAACATCTCTGACTGTTCTCGCCTTGTGTCTCTGTGCGTTGCATTCCGGTACCTGCATTACATTTGGCGTAGTCGGCAGGATGCAACATTCAGACGCAGAGATGGCGGATCAGTCTGTGGCTGGGTCCGGCCGGAGCCATATACCCCTGGGGGCTATGCTCAGGCATCTTCCCAAGTTTACAGGGGATGGCATGTCACTTTGGGACTGGGCAGAAAGACTGAGAAGTATGCTACGTATGTATCCCCTTGACCCTCTAGCCCAGGCGGAGCTGGCCCTCCTAACCCTTGATGGAGAGGCCCGACAGACTGTGATGTACCGCCCACCTGGGGACCGTGACACCGTGGATAAAGTGATAAAAATTCTAGAGGACATGCACGGTGACACTACAGATTTGGGACACTTGCGCTTACGGTTGTTTCAGCGGGTCCAAGGGGAAAATGAGACAGTAAATCAGTATGTTAATGCATTACAGGAAGTGACGGCCCATATCACTAAGAAAACTCGAGATGGGAACCGAGGACTGGGACCATTGGATGAGGTGTTGCGTGACCAACTGATTGCTGGCTTGAAAGACCCTTCCCTGAGGCAGATCCTGAAGGAGCGGCTGCGATTGAGCCCTGATATGGGCTTCCTGGAGGTAGGGGCTGAAGCTAGAGTCCTGGAGAGAGAAGTTCCTGTTCTCAAAGCCACAGTTAGCAGTCATGAGGCAATTGCTCCTGGATTCACCAACCAAGAGTCTGATTGGGTACGGGAAATACGTCAGGAAATTCGAGACATTCGGGGTGAGCTGAATTCTATTGGGAAGACTCCTACTGCCCCCTTGCCGACGGACCGTACTGCTCAACGCGGACGGAGACCAGAACGAGAAAGACGTTCCTATCCGGCCCCAGCACGACATGTACCCGACCTATCGGCAGAACGAGGACCGGAGTGCTGGACCTGCGGAGGTAGGGGGCATATCTCCAAAGACTGTCCCAGCCGAGAGAGGAGGAGGAGGGGACAGCCGTTAAACTAAAATGCCCCACGGTTGTGGAGCATACCGTGAGGTCTCGAGCTTCAGAGAGTAGAAGAGGGAGCTCTGAAGACATTGTCTCCGAGAGGCCCATTATCTGGGCTGAATTCAATGGGCAGCGGATCCGCTGTTTGATGGACACCGGATCTCAAGTGACCACTATGCCTGAGACGTACTTCCAAAGTCACTTTCCTGAAGTCGCTCGTTCTTGCCGGGAACCCACTGTCAAACTGGTGGCGGCTAATCAACTACCTATCCCAGTAGCGGGAGTAGTATGGATGTCCGTGCGGGCATGTGGAAAGGACCTCGGTCGAAAAGGGATTGTACTGACCACCGGGCCCGGAGGCGATGGGCCCATTGTAACCCTGGGCATGAATGTGCTGAAAGAAGTCGGACAGTTCCTGGCTGAGGACTGTAGCAAAAACAACTGGACCCGCGCCACTCGAGACCCAGCTAACAAGAGAGTGTTCCAGCACCTCGTGCGGGTCAGTCAGATTCAAAAGTTGCCCACTACCTCCCAGTACCTTGGTAAGGTATCGATACCGCCCGAAGCCACAATGACACTGCCGGTGGGACAGACTGTACTCACTTTGCCGGTGCTGGCACATGTGTCCTTAGAGGGCGTGGACATTCAAGTTGAACCAATGGAGGGAAAAGAAGCGCCCTCTGGACTCCTGATTGCTCGAACTCTGGCCACCGTGCGGCACGGTCGAGTACCCGTGCGCTGCATCAATTTAAGTGGCACCAGTTTACAGTTGTTGCCCCGACAAGAGGTGGCGCGAGTGTGCGTAATGCCGGAGGCCCTTACTAGAGCTGACGCTATAGGGCTGGCAACTGTGGAAGGAAAACCATGGACCCTAGAGGTGTCCCTCAATAGCCAGGAACATGGAAGAGAACCGTTGGCTGGACGCCACCTCCTGGAAGAAATGGAAGCTAACCTGACTGAGTTTTCTGCTGGACAAGTAAGCCAGATCGAACAACTTCTACAGCGATATCAGGGAGTGTTTGCACAGCATTAAGATGATTTCGGGTGCACTTGGGACATTCAGCACGAAATACCCACCGGAAATACTGCTCCCATCCGAGAGAGATATCAGCAGATCCCGCCTCAAATGTACCAGGAGGTGAAAGAGCTGCTGGCCCACATGTTGCGGAACGGTGTGATCCGTGAAAGCCAGAGCCCCTGGGCCGCTCCGATCGTGCTGGTCCGAAAGAAGGACGGTACCCTGAGATTCTGCGTAGACTATCGGAAGCTGAATGCCTGTACAGTACGGGACTCCTATCCACTCCCCCGAATCGAAGAGTCTCTATCTGCACTAGGGAGCGCCAAATTCTTCTCCTCCCTCGACCTGCCCAGTGGCTATTGGCAGGTCCCAGTAGCTGAGAAGGATCGTCCGAAGACAGCTTTTGGTCTCCCTATGGGCCTGTTTGAGTTCAATCGAATGCCGTTCGGACTAACAAATGCGCCAGGAACCTTGCAACGGCTGATGGAGAGATGCTTGGGGGACCTCAACTTTGAAGCCACTTTAATATATCTGGACGATATAATTATCTATTCCGCAACGTTTGAAGATCATCTCCGCCGATTGGAACAAGTGTTAGAACGGCTACAAAGGCACGGCCTGAAAATTAAGCCTCGTAAGTGTCGTCTCTTCAAACGAGAAATTGAATATCTGGGGCACACTGTGTCCAGTGCAGGGGTGCACCCCACTGCGGAGAAAGTAGCTGCCGTGCAGAAGTGGCCCACGCCCGCCAATCTAAGGGAACTAAGGGCATTCTTGGGGCTCGCTGGATACTACCGCAGATTCATTAAAGACTTCGCTAAGATTGCGAACCCGCTCAATGAATTGCTGAGAGGAACAGCCGGGGGAGCCAAGCGGCAGCCCATTCAGTGGGGCCCACGACAAGAAGAGGCATTCCGAGCATTGAAAATGGCGCTAACAGATGCCCTGATTCTGGCCTATGCTGACTTTTCGCAGCCGTTCATGTTGTACACTGATGGAAGCTTGCATGGGCTGGGAGCAGTGCTGGCTCAAGTACAAGGAGGGAAAGAGCGAGTGATCGCGTATGCCAGCAGGTCACTCCGAGATACGGTGAAGAATCCGGACAACTACAGTTCGTTTAAGCTGGAGCTACTGGCACTGGTGTGGGCCATGACCGAGAAGTTTGCTGAGTACCTGTCAGGGTCAGAAGTGCAAGTGCGGACAGATAACAACCCTTTGGCCCACTTGGAGAACGCCAAACTAGGCGCGTTAGAACAGCGGTGGGTCGCAAGGATGTCCAAATTCCAGTATAAAATCGCCTATCGGTCCAAGGCCCTGAACACACATGCAGATGCCCTATCCCGGGTCACTCAGGCGGGGCCGAAGAAGGACAGAGATGAGGAGCTCGAAGGCGACGAGATCCCGGATTTCAGCCAGTTCGCCGCTGCTGTGGTCGACGCCCAAGAGACCAGAGGGGAGCCGAGGCCCACTCAGATTCTGGGCCGTTCAAGAGACGAATGGATACATCTGCAGCAATCCGACCCGGAGCTAGCAAAGTTGAGAGAATGGGTCGCCCTTAATCAGAGACCCGACCAGGAAACCAGAGCCGCTTCACTTCCAACTACCCTACAAATCCTAGGCCAGTGGGAGAGGCTCCTCCTGAAGGACGGCTTGCTATGGCGAAGAATCCAGCTGCCTCGAGAGTTTGATGTTACTTGGCAAGTGGTAGTTCCAGGAGCGCTAGTAACACAGCTAGCCCAAGAAGCTCATAGAAGAGATGCTCACTTCGGAGTAGAAAAGACCTTCCGGTGGTTGCAACGGCTGGTGTATTGGCCTCAACTGCGACAAGAAGTCGAGGGGGTCTGCCGAACATGTCGCCAGTGTGAGTTGAACAAGCCCCGGAGCAAAGAGCTCCCATTCAGACCATCCGAACTTCTGCCCCCTTGGAAGTCTTGATGATTGACTACTTGATGGTAGGAACTTCATACAACGGTTATGGACACTGTTTAGTCATGACTGATCACTTCACCAAGTTTGCAGCAGTGACGCCCACTAAAGATCAGACGGCAGAAGCCGCAGCCAAGGCCGTCTGTCAAGATTTCATCCGGATTTATGGGTGCCCGAAGCGAATACATTCTGACCAGGGGGCCTGCTTCCAAGGACGAGTGATAGATGAGCTATACCGCATCTATGGGATCGACCGTTCCCGGACAACGCCCTACCACCCGCAAGGGAACGGTGCATGCGAGCGCTTTAACCGAACCCTGTTGCAAATGTTGCGAACACTGGAAGCGGACAAAAAGATGAAGTGGCCCGAATTCGTGTCCGAGCTGGTGTGGGTGTATAATAATCGAGTTCATGCAACCACCGGCTACACCCCCTACATGTTGCTGTTTGGAAGAAGTGGCCGAGAAATCACCGAACTGGAGCTAGACTCAGAAGACCCCGGTCCGGGTAGTAGCCCAAGTACCAGGATTCGAGAACACCAGCGTCGACTCCATACCGTGAGAAGACTGGTTGCTCAGAAGTTTCAGGAAGTAGAGCATGCAGTTCGGCCCCCGACCACAGGTGGATCGCTTCAGCCAGGAGACCGAGTGCTGGTGAGGGCTAAACGATTTGGGAGTAAGCTGGACCATCGTTGGGAGGCAATACCATATCGGGTGGTGAAGAAGGTTCACCCAGACAACCCCGTCTACGAGGTTAGGCCCGAAGGGGATGACGCCGCGACATCCAGGGTGTTGCACCGTAATATGTTGCGACCTTGCTCCTCTGAAGCAGAAGTCTGTAACAGGGCTGGGCCCTCAGACGTGTTGGCTGAAGTGCCACATACAGGAACCTTGGGGGATGAAGAAGGGTGGGCCACAATGCAGTTGGGCCCGTCAGAACCGTTGGTGCCACTCCCGAGTGGAAGTCAGAATGAGTCAGGAAGTGATTTGCAATCCCCAGTAGTTGATTCCTCGGATCTCCCGGAGTCTCCTCCGCAAGAAGAGCCCCGCAGAACTGAGCAGGCTAATGCCGGAATTCCTCCTAACCGGTATGCTCAGGAAGAGTTTATCTGGTCTCGAATCCAACAGAAAACGCAGGAGTGTGCCCAACTCCTGTTTGAGCTTGCACTGCCTGGAAGGAGACATCAATTCTGCGAGGAGTCCACTCGCCCGAGGACTGGTGAGCAAAAAGGAGGGAGGAATGTAGAACGAGCAAAAAAGCTTGTAAAAGAACTTCAACATGACGTTTCAAGGATGGAGCGAGACTGCCATCTACAGGCCAGAGACAGTCAAGCAGAACCAAAATATATAAAGGAAGTTGCAGGGGGGGCAGATTCAGAGGCTGGACCCGATCAGGTGACTTCCAGGAAGGAGTTCAGAGAGATAAGAGGCCAGCGCGCCAAACCTGAGGGGTCTTTGGTGCCAAGCAGCAGAGAGGAGCAGACGTGCTCCCTGCGTCCTGAGAAACCCCGCGTGACAGGCCAAATCCAGAGGCCTGAGAGGTGCTCCAGCCGGGCACCGGTAAAAGAGCTCCGGATCCCTCACAGTTGTGACTCGAGTGCTGTGCCTGCTGAGGATACTAGGAACCTGATCGCGGTGCTGAGTGAGTTCGCGGAACCCGACGTCGGCCGCCGACAGACGAGGCCTGGACCCCCCCTATCCAAGGCTCGAGAGACTGCCCCCAACAGCCAAGCAGAGAGGAGCTGCATACGTGAGCAGGGCCGTCACTTCCACTGCTCACCCACGGTACCGGGGACAATTGGGTTTAAGTACTCAGGTTGGGAGGGGGACGGTTGGGGCTAAAGTAGCACAACGTGATTTAATTGAATTCATCCGGAAAGAGACTCACGGCCTAGCGGGAATAACCGGTGACCCCCGCTAGGGCCAAATTCACGGTTAAAGAACTTGTGTGGTGCTTCTTATGCTTGAGGGCATCACCTTACTTTAAGAGACTGCGCCTTATTTTAAGAGACTGCGCCTTATTTTAAGAGACTGCGCCTTACTTTGAGAAATTTCGTATTTTTCTGATGTTTCAAACCACTGTTCATTACCCTTGTTGCTAATCCCTTGTTTCAGTATACCTGTTGTATAAAACTGTTTACAAACATCTCTGACTGTTCTCGCCTTGTGTCTCTGTGCGTTGCATTCCGGTACCTGCATTACACAGGCACTGGGGATTCTTTGGTCAATTTATTTATTTCCACAGTTTGCACAGCACCAAAGCAAAATCATAAATATAAATTCCTAGCCTTGCCAGGCGCTAAATGAACATCACAGACCTTGGCTACTCATTCACGGCTGAGTTATGAGTCCCAATCCGGTCAAACACAACAGCTATTGTCCATAGCAACCACTGATTCTTGCAGTTTGGTCACACGGTCTGTGCAGTTTCTTCTCAAAGAGATGTTCTTCTCTTCAATATGGTAGCGTAGCTACCGGGAGGGCAGAGGGGGCGGTGTCCCCGAGCCCCGTGCTCTAAGGGGGACCACCCGGAGCTACGCCAGTGTAACTGTATTGGCTTGCTGTGGATACAGTTACACTCTCTTGGGCAGAGCAGGGAGACTGCTGGACCGGATCGTGGGCACTTACCAGTCTCCATTTAGTCACTGATCTAGTGCTCCACCTGTGGTACTGACGTTCCTCCACAAGCCCCGCCCCCCAAAAGTGAAGCGCGTAGTACAAGCCACTCTAACACGACGGACTGTTCTGGACTTGTGCTGGTCAGTGCACCGTCAACGGAGGAGGCAGCACGGCTGTTAAGGAAAGTCTATAAGAGGTTGAGCGTTATTGGCACCAACTTTCTAAGGCGTTCGAAGGAAATGGCCTCGGCAAGCGGCAGAGCAACGGCGTTCAAAGCTCCATGCAGGTGTGTAGTGGGAGAGCTGGTGGAGCACAGCACAAACATGTTGTTTTCTCACCTCAGTGTAAGGGTGGTGTGACCTGGCCTGTACATTTCGCAATGTTCCCACTGTATCACATGTGGAGACCTCCTGTGGGGGGAATCTGTGGTTATTGGCAACCTCAGCTGGTCATGCATTGCACCATTGGGTGTTTCTTGTGTTTCTTATTCTCTGTACAGCATTGCTTAACCCTGTACTGTCACACCTTGCTTCTTATTTTATCTTTTTCCAAAAGCTATAGTTTTTTTTCTTCTCTGTCAATTTTGCTGAGTGGAGCTTGTTTTTGGTGGAATGAGTTTAAGTTTTGAATAACACCATTGACTTTATCATGTGATGAAAACCAGGAAAAAATCTAAATTAGGTTAATTACTTCCGTCCACCCATAGCTGTAGATGACAAACGCCGGGCGGCCCATGATCTGTAATGTAACTGCATAGTAGAACAGCGGCCCGCCATCATGTGGCAGTCGCTTGTCAGACCCAGCCAAACGCACCCTGGCAGTAGTGTAGCTACCGAGAGGGCAGTGACCCCCGGCCACGCGCTCTGAGGGGGCCCACACGGAGCTACGCTAGTGTAACTGTATCGGTGTGTGCAGTGCGCCCGTACAGTTACACTCTGGGGCACAGCAGGGAGACTCTATGTCCCTGCACTACCACATGGCCTCTTTGAGGCCCTTGAGCAGAAGG
Source organism: Phyllobates terribilis (assembly GCF_046119375.1). NCBI lineage: Eukaryota > Metazoa > Chordata > Amphibia > Anura > Dendrobatidae > Phyllobates > Phyllobates terribilis. Next base: position 62,085,973 of record NW_027362763.1, on the reverse strand, counting down.
GCGGGAGGCCCCTTGTACCAGCATTGGACCCCCTACCTGCCACTGCAAGTTCAATGATGAGAGAGAAAGTGTGACGCTCCCTCTCCCATCAGTCCCCTCTGCATCTGACATTGACACTGACTGGGTGCAATGATGTCATCACTTGGCGATGTCCTGAGATGTGCGGGTGCTCAGAGCAGTGCAGGGAACGAGAAGGAGAGGTGAGTATTGTATTTTTTTTTTTTTATGGAGGATGTATTATACTATAGAGGCATATGGTGATGCATTATACTATATAGAGTCTGCATATGGGGGGTGCATTATACTATAGAGGCCTATGGAGGGGTGCATTATACTATAGAGGCCTATGGGGGTGCATTATACTATAGAGGCATATGGGGGTGCATTATACTATGTAGAGTCTGCATATGGGGGTAGATTATACTATAGAGGCATATGGGGTGCATTATACTATATAGAGTCTGCCTATGGGGGTGCGTTATACTATATAGAGTCTGCATATGGGGAGTGCATTATACTTTAGAGACATATGGGGAGTGCATTATACTATAGAAGCCTAAGGGGTGCATTATACTATATAAAGTCTGCCTATGGGGAGTGCATCATACTATATAGAGGCCTATGCGGAGTGCATTATACTATATAGAGTCTGCCTATGGGGAGTGCCTTATATTGTATGGAGCCCTAAGGGTAGTTAATCTATAATATAACCGGCCAAGCGTCCCTCTGTCTGAAGCCTCTATAGACTGCGCATGCGCGATGCGCAGTCTGGCTCCAGACAGAAGAACGCATGGAGCCATTACAGGTAAGAGGAGTGTATGGCGCCGGAGATCACGGTATGCGTAGACACTGAACGCATACTGCGATCTCTGGTGCCATACTTACATACTTACCTGACCGGGAGGAGCGTTGCCGCAGCACCTCTCTTCTGGCCGGAGACCGAGGGCGGACTGAAGGCGTCGGAATCGGCGCATGTGCATAGCGCTATCCGGTGCCATTTTACTGAAGACACATTAGCAGTGTACATTTTACCAGACAGCGCGGTGCTCTGGCGCCGCACTCCTCCCCTGGCCTCCGGCAGAACAGGACACAGCAGCGCTGCAGCACAGGGAAGAAAGGTGGGTATAAGTGTTTATTTTTTTTGTATGTGTGCAGCGTGAAAGGAATGAGGAGTGCCATACATACCAGGATTGGGGGATTAGGGGGCCACACATACCAGGATTGGGGGATGAGGGGTACCATACATACCAGGATTGAGGGATGAAGGGGCCACACATACCAGAATTGAGGGATGAGGGATACCATACATACCAGGATTGAGGGATGAAGGGGCCACACATACCAGGATTGGGGGGATGAGGGGACCATGCATACCAGGATTATGGGATGAGGGGACCATGCATACCAGGATTGGGGGTAGGGGGCCATGCATACCAGGATTGGGAGATGAGGGGACCATGCATACCAGGATTGGGGGTGAGGGGACCATGCATACCAGGATTGGGGGATGAGGGGGCCACGTATACCAGGATTGGGAGATGAGGGGTACCATACATACCAGGATTTGGGGATGAGGGGTACCATACATACCAGGATTGGGGGATGAGGGGTACCATACATACCAGGATTGGGGGATGAGGGGTGCCGTGCATACCAGGATTAGGGGTGAGGGGACCACACATACCAGGATTGGGGGATGAGGGGTGCCATGCATACCAGGATTGGGGATGAGGGGACCACATATACCAGGATTGGGGGTGAGGGGACCATGCATACCAGGATTGGGGGTGAGGTTACCATGCATACCAGGATTGGAGGATGAGGGGTACCATGCATACCAGGATTGGGGGATGAGGGGTGCCATGCAAACCAGGATTGGGGGATGAGGGGTACCATGCATACCTGGATTGGGGGATGAGTGGTACCATGCATACCAGGATTGGGGGATGAGGAGTGCCATGCATACGAGGATAGGGATGAGGGGGCCATACTTACCAGGATTGGGGATGAGAAAACCATGCATACCAGGATGAGGGATTGGGTACCATACATACCAGGATTGAGGGTGAGGGGTGCCATGCATACCAGGATTGGGGGTGAGGGGACCACACATACCAGGATTGAGGATGAGGGGTACCATACATACCAGGATTGGGGGATGAGGGGTGCCGTGCATACCAGGATTAGGGGTGAGGGTACCACACATACCAGGATTGGGGGATGAGGGGTGCCATGCATACCAGGATTGGGGATGAGGGGACCATACATACCAGGATTGGGGTTGAGGAGACCATGCATACCAGGATTGGGGGTGAGGGTACCACACATACTAGGATTGGGGGATGAGGGGTACCATGCATACCAGGATTGGGGGATGAGAGGTACCATGCATACCAGGATTGGGGGATGAGGGGTACCATGCTTACCAGGATTGGGGGATGAGGGGTACCATGCATACCAGGATTGGGGGATGAGGAGTGCCATGCATACCAGGATAGGGATGAGGGGGCCATACATACCAGGATTGGGGATGAGAAAGCCATGCATACCAGGATGAGGGATTGGATACCATACATACCAGGATTGAGGGTGAGGGGTGCCATGCATACCAGGATTGGGAGTGAGGGTACCACGCATACCAGGATTGGGGGATGAGAGGTACCATGCATAACAGGATTGGGGGATGAGGGGTACCATGCATACCAGGATTGGGAGATGAGGGGTACCATGCATACCAGGATTGTGGGATGAGGAGTGCCATGCATATCAGGATAGGGGTGAGGGGGCCATACATACCAGGATTGGGGATGAGAAAGCCATATCAGGATGAGGAATTGGGTACCATACATACCAAGATTGGGGGATGGGGGGTGCCATGCATACCAGGATTGCGGGATGAGGGGTGCCATACATACCAGGATTGGGTGATAAGGGGGGCCATGCATACCAGGATTGGGGGTGAGGGGACCACACATACCAGGATTGGGGGATGAGGGGTGCATGCATACCAGGATTGGGGATGAGGGGACCATACATACCAGGATTGGGGGTGAGGTAACCATGCATACCAGGATTGGGGGTGAGGGTACCACGCATACCAGGATTGGGGGATGAGGGGTACCATGCATACTAGGATTGGGGGATGAGGGGTACCACGCATACCAGGAATGGGGGATGATGGGTACCATGCATACCAGGATTGGGGGATGAGGGGTACCATGCATACCAGGATTGGGGGATGAGGGGTACCATGCATACCAGGATTGGGGGATGAGGAGTGCCATGCATACCAGGATAGGGATGAGGGGGCCATACATACCAGGATTGGGGATGAGAAAGACATGCATACCAGGATGTGGGATTGGGTACCATACATACCAGGATTGGGGGATGGGGGTGCCATGCATACCAGAATTGGGGGATGAGGGGTGCCATACATACCAGGACTGGGATGAAGGGTGCCATGTATATCAAATTTGGGATGAGGGGTGCCATGCATACCAGGATGAGAGATGGGGTGCCATGCATACCAGGATTGGGATGAAGGGTGCCATGTATACCAGATTTAAAATGAGGGGTGCCATGCATACCAGGATTGGGGATAGGGGGTGCCATGCATACCAGGATTGGGGATGGTGGGGTGCCATGCATACCAGGATTGGGGATGAGGGGTGCCATGCATACCAGGATTGAGGGGTGAGGGGTACCATGCATACCAGGATTGAGGGAAGAGGGGTACCATGCATACCAGGATTGGGGGATGAGGTGTACAATGCATACCAGGATAGGGATCTGGGGGGGGGGCATGCAAACCAGGATTTGGATGAGGGGCCATGCATACCAGGATTGGGATGAGGGGTACCATGTATACCAGGATAGGGATGAGAGGTACCATGCATACCTGGATTGAAGGTGAGGGTTGCCATGCGTACCAGGATTGAGGGTGAGAGGTGCCATGCATACCAGGATTGAGGGTGAAGAGTGCCATGCATACCAGGATAGGGATGAGGGGTGCCATGCATACCAGGATAGGGATGAGGTGTGACATGCATACCAGGATAGGGATGAGGGCAGCACATAACAGGATGGGGGAACAGGATTGGGGAGCACAAATACCAGGATGAGGGCAGTACAAATACCAGGATGGGGGCAGCACAAATGCCAGGATGGGGCAGCACAAATACCAGGATGGGGGCAACACAAATACCAGGATGGGGGCAGCACATACCAGCATGGGAGACCATATACCAATAAAAATGCTCGCCACCCGGGCGTAGAACGGGCTCAATAGCTAGTTATACTATAGAGGCCTACGAGGAGTGCATTATAATATATTGAGGACTATCTGGTGCATTATACTTTATGAAGGCTATTTAGGGGATTACAATGGGGATTATAGTGAGATCCATCATACAGTGTGAAAAATAGTGTGGGGACCATCATACAGTTTTGGAGCCATTAGTTTGGGGGCTACTAAGGGGTCAGTATACTGTGTGGGGGGTACTATACAGTGAGGAGGCATTATACTGTGTATAAGAGCATCATACTGTGTATAGGGAAGCTCAGGGGAGACTCAGGACATTATTAAATGTTAAGTGGGCACTTATTGTTATAGGGGAACTCAGGTTGTTGTGACTGTCAAAGGGGCACGCATAGGGCATTATTACTTTATATGGGGCAATATGTGGGCACTGTTTTTTAGGCCACTTGCACATGGCATTACTATATTCTAGAGGTTTGTTTTACCATTTAGAGGGCACACAGTAGGTACAGTAATAGGGACAAATATGGCAGCAGCGGCTCAGTATTGGGGTATTATCATTATTATTTATTATTATAGCGCCATTCATTCCATGGCACTTTACATGTGAAAGGGGTATACATAGTACAAACCATTACAATAAATTTGAACAATACAAGTCAGTGACTGGTACAGGAGGAGCGAGGACCCTGCCCGCGAGGGCTCACAATCCACAGGGGATGGGTGAGGATACAGTAGGTCTGGGTAGAGCTGGTCGTGCAGCGGTATGGTGGAGCGGTGGTTACTGCAGGTTGTAGACTTGTCGGAAGAGGTGGGTCTTCAGGTTACTTTTGAAGGTTTCCACGGTCGGCGAGAGTCTGATATGTTGGGGTAGAGAGTTCCAGAGTGGGGGGGATGCACGGGAGAAATCTTGTGTGCGATTGTGGGAGGAGGAGATAAGAGGGGAGTACACTATAACAGCTTTTTAAAAAGGGCTGGACGATTTCCTCAGCACAAACAGCATTATGGGTTATAGATAATTTAGTGACAAAAATATGTGGTGAAGAAAGGTAAAATTATTCCTGAATTGTCTTTTTTTCCTAATTCTGCCTCCCAAAAATAAGAATAGAAAGTGATCCAGAAATGTTATGTGCCAAAAAATTGTACTAATAAAAACTTTTACTTATCCCGTAAAAAAGAAGACACCACATGACTATGTCAGCAAAAAAATAGAAAAACTATAGCTCTCAAAATATGGTGAAGCAAAAATTTATTTTTTCTAAAAAGACTTTTTAGTGTCTGATAGCAAAACCTAAAAGGAAGATATAAATCTGGTATCATTGTAATCACAGTGACTCGAAGAATAAAGCTGTCTTATCACTTAAAGGTGAAAGAAGTAAAAAAAAAAAAACATTGTTGAACTGATGATGATTTGTTCATTCTGCCTTCCAACTATTGCAGTAAAGCTCGGTTCACATTTATCCTGCACTCTGTGCTCAGCACTTACATTGGGGTTTCTCTGTAAGTCTCTGAAAAATTTGATTCACACAAAATCCGCAACGGAACATTTCCTATGATGAAGCAGACGGAGTAATTTTGGACTCCACCTGGCCTATAATCCAGGGGCGTCTGTCTTTTTATTCATCTTTTAAGGCGTGCACAAAAACCACAGTTTTGTGCACCTCTGAAAAGCTGGACACTATGAAGCAGGGTAAAGTTTTAATATTAGATGTTAGGACTATCCCGAACTTGGGTACAAATGTCATGCTAGGTATGAGAAGGACCCAGCGTACGACGACGGGAAAAGGGGGGAAGATCAGCAAATAGGGAAAGGGAGAGTGGAGACCCCTAGGCAGAACTAACAACACCATGACTCCCCTATCATCCCTAAATAGATTCCGCACCTATCGCTAAGCAGGATACCTTAGCCCTGGCTGTCCCTAGAGCTAGGCCCTAGGTAGGGAGGGGAAGGGGTGAGCACTAGTCAGCCCCACTGCAACTAAAGACAAACAAGGGAAACAGACAAGGGGATACACTTAGCTTTGAGAAGACACCAGAGAGATCACGACTATAAAAGGAATTTCAAGAAGAATCTAGCCGACTGCTAGAACTCCAGACCAGAACAGAGGAATTTATTCTATCACTAGCAACTATCTGGGGGAATTTAAAGATCCAGCAAGGGTGTGTTAATTAGCAGAAGAAGGTGGAGATCATCGCTGGGTCCTAGAGAGGGAAGGATGATGAAAGGATCAAGAAGGTGTCTGCAAGGCCAAGTGCAGAGACCTTCTACAGCCGGATCCAGAATGCCTGTTTGTCAAACCTGATACACCCGTGACAACACCTTGACTTTGGTGGGACAGCTTTTTTGCTTTTTTTTAATCAACAACATTGTTTAGGCTGAGTTCACACGATGCGTTTTTAATGCGTTTCCGCGGCGTTTTTGCAGTTGCGTAAATGCCGCGGAAACGCATTAAAAACGCATGGTAGAAGGGCAGCAATGTTCCCCAATTGAAATCCGCATGTGCTGTGCCCATGATGCGGATTTTTCCGCAGCGTAAACGCTGCGCTCAAAAATCCGCAGCATGTCAATTAATTTTGCGTAAACGCTGCGTTTTCGCCGCCATTGACTTGCATTAGAACGCGCCAATTCCGCAAGACTGCATTTGTACTTGCACTATTGGCGAGTTCTAATGTGCGGATGGTACCCGAGTGTGGAGAAGATGAGACTCTCCTCCACACCCAGGTACCATTAAAATAGCTGTAAAAAAAGAATAAAATAAAAAATAAATGTATATTTACCTTCTGTCGGCCGTGCAGCGCTCCTGCTTGGTTCCCGGCACTTTGCAGTGAGTTGAAGGACCTGCGCTGACGTCAGAGTCATGTGACGGGTCACGTGACGCTGACGTCGGCAGGTCTTTCAATTCAAAGTTGCCGGCGAGGGAGAACGGAGTGAGCAGGACAGCGCGGGCCATCAGAGGGTAAAGTATACATTTATTTTTTATTTTTACCACTCTCTCGGGTCACACTATATAAATCCATGCCGGTTGCATGGATTTATATAGTGTGACCTAAGCACTTTCCAGGTGATGCTAAAATCGCCTGGAAAGCGCTTGTCAATCAGCATGCGTTTTTTCTGCCAGGGAGATGCAGAAATTTTCTGCTTCATTTCTGCATCGTGTGCACATACCCTTACTAAGTACCCAAAGCTATTTATATGCACTATTGATTTTAATTATTTACTCACTGCAGGGTATTTATTTATTTTGTTTCAGTCTTGGGTTTTGTCTGTTTTTCAGCCAGTGTGAATATGCTCCTATTTTGCATGCCAACTTGACTCCCGTTCTTTTCTTTCGGTTTACCCTATATCAGCTAATAGAAAATCCCTCCCTCACTTATCATTATGTGCTCCTAATGTTACATAACATCATTCTATATAGTAAAGTCACAACAAGACATAGAGATGGTCAATATTATTTATTTTTAGGAATATTTTGACAATTAAGGCAATATATGAATATATCATAGTCTGAGGCTTCAGCTGTTATCAGCATCGATGGAATCAGTGACTCTATGAAGCAGATGAGGGATCTGTGGATCATTATAGAAATGATCTGTAACTTCTGCAGATTTCTGTAAAGAAAAGACGACAAATTATTACATCACATCAATAAATTACTAAGGCTATGTTCACACATGTTGAGTTTTTTTACTTCACAAATCTGCGGCAAAACTGATCTCTGGCAGGAAATCAGCTGCGTCAAAAATGCAGGTTTTGGTGTGTTTTTTATGCGTTTTTTTTATGCTTTTTATTGTAGAATTGTGTCTCTTGTTCATGCTTTGTCTCTTTTATGCATGTACATTAAGTTTGGTGGAAAAAAAAATCTCATTCTGGTTTTGGCATAACAGTGGGGGGAGCTGAATTGTTCAGGAAAAGTTTAACTAACAAACTCAATGCACTGCCTGTGTGCTTGACACTATTTACTTTCACACTATTGGATCTGCCATTCAGTTGCTCAGGGCATTGTTCAATTTCACACCTCCCTGGGCCACAGGTATTGTTCAATCTCACACGTAGCTCTGCTAATGTTTACAATGAAGACATCACTAATTTAATTAACCACTCCTTATGCAAACTAACATCTCAGTGACCAAGACAAGATGGTAAAAATACAAAAATAAATGTGTTTCACATACTGTTGTACTTGCTTATTTTCAGTAAAAACGCAGAAAACCTGATAGCTATGTTCACACCTCATGTTTTTTTCAGCGTTTTTCACTACCCATTACTTCCTATGGGTAAAAAAAACTCTGAAAAAATGACATGCTCTGCTTTCCAAAAACCCAACCAAGGCACAAAATACGCAACAACAAAAAATGTGTGATGTGTGAACAGAGAATTCTGGTTTCTCATAGACTTTGCTTGTACTGCCAAAAGCAGCTGAAAATTTGCTTAAAAATCTGCAGCAAAAAACGCTGAAAAAAACAACATGTGTGAACATGGCCTAATAAAAAGAAACTAAAAATTAGCTAAAATAAGGGAAATTCTAATATCTACTTACATGAAGTGCAGGTTGTTCTGATCTAATTCCTCAACGTTCTCCAGAGTTGGATCTTTCTTCTACAAAAAGGAGAAAACAATTATTTATGTGTAACATGTAGATATCATGGGGTAGAGGGAAAATAAGTAATGGTAGATAACTTACCACCCAGTGTTTTGGGATGTCCCTGTTCATAGCCCTTCATGCTTGGTAAGATGTTGACCAAAGCTGATGGTAAACTAAAGAGAGATCAGAACAGCAGGAAGGTAAAGGTGATTATTATTTTTTTTACAGTTTTGTAATGAATGTAGTGTTAATGTATGCACGGCTCCCTTACCTGGGCTGGGGTTCAGTATGTTCTCTACCACTGTCTGCACCATGAACATGGTGCTTTACTGGAAGCAGTGGTTACGGCACAGAGGGCACAGAGGTTTGGAGCGGAGCCATCTAGTGATACATCCCTGATGGAAGGTGTGGTCACATGGAAGGACCGTGACCTGCTCTCCGATCTCATATTCGGTCATGCAGATGATACATGACTGGGCCTCCTCCTGTGCGGTTACATCCCTTGTTGGGAGATTTGCAATTAGCAGTGCTCTCCTGCGAACCCAATGCTGCCGCCTCTCCAGCGCAGGTAGATTTTGTGCAGGTGGCTCCACAACATTGCTGTCTCTCTGACGTCCATCGCTGGTAGAAGGTCTTTCCTCATCTCTAGCAGGAGACAGTCCAGCACTGGTAGAAGGTCTTTCCTCATCTCTTGGAGGAGACCTCTGTCCATCACTGGTAGAAGGTCTCTCCTGCACAGGTATATTTTGCGCTGGTGGCTCCACCTGTGGCAGTGGTGGTGTCATCACACCCACTTCCTGTTGTTGAGTGGGTGGGAGGGGACGGCCGCCATCCCTGCTGCTCTCTCCTGTTGTTCCGGAGGGCTCCGCAGGGGCTGGTCTTAGAGGAGAGCGGCTTCTATCCCTTCTCTCTTCCTGTCCTCTACGCCGTGGAGGATCTCTGGCCCGTCTCCCTCTCCTCTCAGTGACAGCATTGCTGTCTCTCTGACGTCCATCACTGGTAGAAGGTCTTTCCTCATCTCTTAGAGGAGATCTCCTCCGTCCATGGACAATTATGGCCTGACCTATAAACAAATGAGGATTTATCAGAATTATTCTCAATTTTAGCAAACACTTTTGGGCTATAGTGATGGGTCCTTCTACTGCTGTGGTGTTTAGGGAGAGGGGAGCCCTAGAAAGAATTGACTTTATTTTGGCCTTAGTAAACCTGCACTGCCTGTCCTGAAATGTGGCCCATCATAACCCAGGGATATCTCCTCCCAGGAAAGCCTATAGTGTGGGAATATTGTGGATCTCCCCCAAATATCACTTACCGTGATTTTCTGGTCGGCGCAGCCATGCCTCATTGTCAGCAATCAGCTGACGCAGCTCCCGGGCGCTCATGACTTAGGTACCTGGAGCTGGCTGATAGAATATTGGAGAACTAAGCTCTCCGGTGGCACCGGTGTTATTGTGCTCTGATCAAAGATCAAGAAGAATAAATGGAAGTAATCACCAGATGTGTAACACAAACTAGTTCGCTCTTCCACAACCAAAGTGAAGTCTCAGCAAAAGCATCAACTCAAGAAATGGCGCTGATGTCACAGTGCTCAGAGATTATATACCCTCAGGACATTCCATGATGTCATTATGACATCATAACTGAGTGACCCCCTAATCCAGAGCATAGCATTGTGACATCAGAGCAGCCAGGCCGCCATGTTTGCTGCCAACTGGTGAATGAGGCAGAGAATGTGGAATAGAAATATCCCATCTGATTAATAGAATATAAATACATATAAATCTGTGTTGGATAAGATTGTGAAATCAGTTTCCTCCATGTTTGTAAATAGTAGATATTTTGCTTTGGTAGATATTATATACATGTTATATATGGTATAAAGTATCCTCTGCTGTAAATGATAAGAATGGAATGTTATTCTTTATCATTTATAGTTGTGGGTGATACATTATTGCTAAACAATAAACAACTCACCGACCTGTCAGGGAAATGATCAGGTTATATAAATAAAAATAATAAAAGGTAAAATATACAAATACCTTATCATTTTTTTTGTTTTTCTGTACCACCGGGGCCATCCTACATGAAATACACGGATTTTACCTGGGTGTCACGTGCCCCTATAATAATGTGTCCATATGACTCAGTTCCCCAAAATCCACAAAACTATTTATTCCAACAGCACCTGGACTGGTAATTCTTCCTACCTAGCAGATTCGCTGTGGCCTCCTCGGGTGGGCTGGTCAGTGGGTCACTAGCAAGGTGCAGATTTAGCAGAAAGGGGATGGTGAAATTACCCTCCCAAATTCCTGGACTGATTTTTCTCCTTAACCCCTTAATGACATGCAGATTTTACATTTTACCATTTCCTTTTTTTTCCTCCTCTTTTTCCGAGAGCCATAACTTTTTTATTTTTCCATCAATACAGCCATATGAGGGCTTGATTTCTTGCGGGACGAGTTTTATTTTTGAGTGACGCCATTCATTCTATCGCATTGTGTACTGGAAAACTGGAGAACTCCAAGTCAACTGGCGCAAAGTCAACAAACATGTATAGATTTTTTTATTATTGAAGTAGTGGAAGAAATTCAGAAAAAAATTAGCTTTTCTCACCATTTTACAAGATCCGTAATGTTTTCATTTTTCGGGATCTGGGGCCGGGTGAGGGCTTATTCTTTGCACCCTGAGATGATGTTTTTGCTAATACTGACTCGCCCAGGGGAATGTGGTAACTTGGTACCCGGGCCTTTGCCTGGCCTTGGGGATGTTGCGGTGGTCGGCTCCCGAGCCCGTACCCTGGGGACACTCTTTAAAAGGGTGGATAAGTGTTAATTTTATAAAAGTTCGTGACGCCACCTGTGGCTTCTGGTGAGAATCACCAGTGCTGCGCAGTCTACTGAGGCCGATGATAAGGCAGCTCGATGGTATGGCTCCCCACAGGTGGAGCTAGGCCTCAGGGCAGCGTACGGAAAGGGGAATGCAGGACAGGCGAGACCCAGCCGGGTCAGAGCAAGAACGGGGACGGACACGATAGTCACTTCAGTACCTTTTACTGATGGAAATTCAGGCACGTCCCGGAGCACTGTAGGGTGAAGGGTGTATGTCAGGATCCTCCCCAATGAGCGGGTGTAGGGCCTCCTGTATCTTGCTTCTGCGTAGTAAGTTTCTGACCTGCCTGGAGCTAGGCCTAACTTTGTCTCTGTCCTGCGCTGGCTGACCTTGTGGTAGGGCCTTTTCTTGGAGTACACGCACCTTAGCTGCGGGCCTATGTGTCTCCCGGCTCTGTTACATATCAGCACTTTAGCGATCCTGGGACTTGTAGTTCCCCAGGGATTCCGGTTATGCCTTACTGGGTCATAGAGATCCTGGTAAACTTCGGACCCGGTGTCCGGTAACTTCTTCGGGGTGAGCTACTTAAGCTCCTCTGCCCCCTATGTACTAACTCTCCACTTGCCTTCGGCCTGCTCGGGCCCTCGCTAGGCTACTCACACTAACGGCAGCTTGCCGCGCTTCATCGATCTTATGGCGCCGACACACAAAAAGATCACTTCTCTGAGCTACAACTGAGTCTAGACTCTGCTCCACTGCAGACTGACCTCTTTCAGGCTTCTTGACTACAGGAACTCTCTCAACAGGTTTGGCTCTCTGTCGACTCCAGTCTAGACCAGACTCACTCACTGCTGCCTGGCTCCACCTTCCCTATTTATCTATCCCTAACTGGCTCCCTCTGGTAGTCTGAGGTGGAAGGTGGAGATGTGTGAATGGTTATGGGGGCCTCTTGTGGAGGAATCCATCAATACACCCTTCTAGGATCTGTGATACCAAGTGCAGCTGGGCTTCACATTACCATTTTGGAGTAGATACAATCTTGTGATCGCCTCTTATTGCATTTTATTGCAATGTTGCGAAGGCCAAAAAAAGTAATTTTGGCATTTTGATTTATTTGCTTGTTATGCCGTTTACCGATTGGATTAATTTACTTTATACTTTGATAGATCAGACCATTATGAATGCAGCGATACCAAATATGTTAATTTTTTTAATTGTTTTATTTTTAATGGGGCAGAAGGGGAGTGATTTGATCTTTTTTTATTATTATTATTATTCTCCATTTTTTTATATTTAGATTTTTTTTAAATAATGATTTTTCATTTTTATTGTATTTGTTCCCCCTTTTAGGGAACTTTAAGCTGTGATCTTTTGATCGCTTGTGCTATGTAAAGCAAAAATCACAATCTCCTATGAACGCCAGGCATGGGCTGACTTTCACAGGATGATGGTGATGACACTAGGGTCACCAGCAGACCCCCAGCTATCATGACAACCCATCAATGGCCCGTGATCAAGTTACAGGTGCGATGATTGGAATGTCGCATGTTAAATACCAGAGATTGACAGTGGAATTTAACAGGTTAACAGCCATGAGTGGAGCTCTGCTCCACCCACGTCTGTTAAAGGCACATGATGGCCAAATAAATCAGCCATCATTTGCCTGCAAGATGCAAAAGCAGCAAAGGAGGGACACAATATATAACGTAGATGTGTGTCATATGTAGTGAAAGGGTTAAAGCCTCATTCAGACATTTGCGATTTTTCTCTTACGTAGAAACATTGACATCTGATTGAGGCTTGACCAAAAGAAATGTATTTGTTTCTGCCATGATTTCATTTACTATATAGCTTTACAGAATGACCTACTTAAATTCTCTGCTGTTGCCAATTTTCTCTTTTGCATTTTCAGTTTTCCTTCCCCTTCTTCTAAGAGCCACAACTTTTCATTTTTCCATTGACAACACGTATGAGGGCTTGTATTTTGTGGCACAAGTTGCAGTTTTGAATGACACCATTCATTTAGCCATATAACTTACTGGAAAGCCAGAAAAAAATCCAAGTTTGATGAAATTATGAAAAAAACAATTTGACCCAGAGGTGGACTCACAGCTACACTGCTCAGTAAAGCCAGATAATGCCTTCTAGTAAGAATTTATCTCACTTCAGAGATAGATTCGCAGCTACACTGCTCAGTAAAGCCAGATAATGCCTTCTAGTAAGAGTTTATCTCACTTCAGAGATAGATTCGCAGCTACACTGCTCAGTAAAGCCAGATAATGCCTTCTAGTAAGAGTTTATCTCACTTCAGAGATAGATTCGCAGCTACACTGCTCAGTAAAGCCAGATAATGCCTTCTAGTAAGAGTTTATCTCACTTCAGAGATAGATTTACAGCTACACTGCTCAGTAAAGCCAGATAATGCCTTCTAGTAAGAGTTTATCTCACTTCATAGATAGATTTACAGCTACACTGCTTAGTAAAGCCAGATAATGCCTTCTAGTAAGAGTTTATCTCACTTCAGAGATAGATTTACAGCTACACTGCTTAGTAAAGCCAGATAATGCCTTCTAGTAAGAGTTTATCTCACTTCAGAGATAGATTTACAGCTACACTGCTCAGTAAAGCCAGACAATGCCTCTAGTAAGTGTTTATCTCACTTCAGAGATAGATTTACAGCTACACTGCTCAGTAAAGCCAGATAATGCCTTCTAGTAAGAGTTTATCTCACTTCAGAGATAGATTTACAGCTACACTGCTTAGTAAAGCCAGATAATGCCTTCTAGTAAGAGTTTATCTCACTTCAGAGATAGATTTACAGCTACACTGCTCAGTAAAGCCAGATAATGCCTCTAGTAAGTGTTTATCTCACTTCAGAGATAGATTTACAGCTACACTGCTTAGTAAAGCCAGATAATGCCTTTTATACAGCTGCTGCTTTTGAACATGTGCTACATAGTGACAGGAGAACAGGAATCCCTCATATCTGAGTGGGAGACATCAGAGCAGCTAGTCAGCACCCACTAGTTCAGAGACAAATGAAAATTAGAAATAGATCCCGCAGACAGAGACAAGGATCAAAATATAGGATACAAGTCCAATAATGGCCAGAAATAGGGTTATTTCTCATTTAAACACACACAAAATGGCCTTTTCTGAAGCGTCACCTGGCAGGATTGACGTAGAAATGGCGTTATTCATATATTAAACCATCCAGTGACAAAGTTCTCTAATGGCAGCGGTAATTATTGAAGACGTGATTATTTGACGAAAAACAACATGTACCATCCAGTGCTTCATAAAACATTCACCGACCCAGCATTGTTTATTGTCCGTTGTTATGTTGCCCCTTCTAAAGCATCAATTTTTCCATTAAACATCTTGAATGTGTTAGGCGTCTGGTCATAAACACTTATATATTACACAGTGAAGAGAACATCCCGCAGAGATTGCAGAGCATCATCGTTATTCCGGATGTGTTTGTAATATATCATATACAGTAAACCTTTGTCTCAACAGTTCATCAATATTCATCACCCACAGCCTCATGTCTGGTTACATACAGCTCAGATACCCGAGGATTTAGCTGCTGAATTGCCATATGTGATGTATATCATGTGTATCAGCAGTCTGGATGTGCAGTTTGGAGCCCCCTATAACAGCAGTCTGGATGTGTAGTCTGGAGCCCCCTATAACAACAGTCTGGATGTGTAGTCTGGAGCCCCCTATAACAGCAGTCTGGATGTGTAGTCTGGAGCCTCCTATAACAGCAGTCTGGAGCCCCCCTATAACAGGAGTCTGGATGGGTAGTCTGGAGCCCCCCTATAACAGCAGTCTGGATGTGTAGTGTAGAGCCCCCTATAACAGCAGTCTGAATGTGTAGTGTGGAGCCCCCTATAAGAATAGTCTGGAGCCCCCCTATAACAGCAGTCTGTATGTGTAGTTTGAAGCCCCCTATAACAGCAGTCTGGATGTGTAGTCTGGAGCCCCCTATAACAGCAGTCTGGATGTGTAGGCTTGGGCCCCCCATAACAGCAGTCTGGATGTGTAGTGTGGAGCCCCCTATAACACCAGTCTGGATCTATAGTGTGGAGCCTCCTATAACAGCAGTCTGAAACCTCCCTATAACAGCAGTCTGGATGTGTAGTCTGGAGCCCCCTACAACAGCGGTCTGGATGTGTAGTCTGGAGCCCCCCTATAACAGCAGTCTGGATGTGTAGGCTGGAGCCCCCTATAACAGCAGTCTGGATGTGTAGTCTGGAGCCCCCCTATAAAAGCAGTCTGGATGTGTAGGCTGGAGCCCCCCTATAACAGCAGTCTGGATGTGTAGTCTGGAGCCCCCTATAACAGCAGTATGGATGTGTAGTCTGGAGCCCCCTATAACAGCAGTCTGGGTGTGTAGTCTGGAGCCCCCTATAGCAGCAGTCTGGATGTGTAGTCTGGAGCCCCCTATAGCAGCAGTCTGGATGTGTAGTCTGGAGCCCCCTATAACAGCAGTCTGGGTGTGTAGTCTGGAGCCCCCTATAACAGCAGTATGGATGTGTAGTCTGGAGCCCCCTATAACAGCAGTCTGGGTGTGTAGTCTGGAGCCCCCTATAGCAGCAGTCTGGATGTGTAGTCTGGAGCCCCCTATAACAGCAGTCTGGGTGTGTAGACTGGAGCCCCCTATAACAGCAGTCTGGATGTGTAGTCTGGAGCCCCCTATAACAGCAGTCTGGGTGTGTAGTCTGGAGCCCCCTATAACAGCAGTCTGGATGTGTAGTCTGGAGCCCCCTATAACAGCAGTCTGGATGTGCAGTCTGGAGCCCCCTATAAAAGCAGTCTGGATGTTTAGTGTGGAGCCCCCCTATAATAGCAGTCTGGATGTGACGCGCCCCCTGGGCCGTGTGTGTGTGGGGATACCCGGAACCGGACCCGTTGTGGATGCTGGGGGTTGTAGTCCTTGCGTGGTGGGGACCCGGTCCCGTGGCTCAGGGTGGTCAACCCAAATGGCAGTCTATTTATAGGGTTTTGTGATTAAATGTCCGACTACGCCACCCGTGGATTGCGGTCACTGAGAACCGCCGCTGCAGGGCAGACCGCTGAGGCTGGTGTTGTGGGTGCAGCAGAGGGTAATATGACTCCCCACGGGAGGAGTATAGCCTCAGGGCAGTAAATAGGAATGTTGGTGGTGATGGTGCGCGGGAGCAGCAGTAACCACACGGAGTCTGTCATGCAATTCAGGGTCTTTACTGTTGGCGGTATTAAGGGACCCTTCCGGAATACAGGTTAACAATGGAGGCCTGGTCAGTTGGTCAGTCTGAGAGCAACTGGGAAATCCCGCTGGTCAGGGGGAGTTTGTAGGCCTACCGTGCTGACTTCACTCTTTCTTGGCTATCCCGCTGTGGTGTGGTGGTAGCCCACGTCCCTGAGTGTACCGTGTTGTTCTCGCCCGTATGACTGGCGACTCGGGCCTTCCGTACTTCTCACCCCTCCGGGGCAGTAGTGGTCCCTCTCGTCTGGCTGAGCCTCCGGGCTTCCTTGGGCCAGAGGACTTGAAGTCCCCTGCGTGGTGGTTTTCTGCTGCTGGGCCTATAACCCTCACAGCCTCGGACTCCAGTGTCCGGCTTTGTAAGTCTCTAGCCAGGACGAGCTCTGCTAGCTCCCCTCCTGGCCTTGTGTTCCTCCTCTGCCTACAGGGACTCCTCAACCTGCTGCTGACCTGTCCCTATCTGCCACTTCACTCGAAGCTTGTCTGGAACTTGTCTCAGGCTTGTCTCTCTAACCCCGCCCCAGATCCAGTTTATAAAGGGCAGATTTCTGCCCTCCCTGGACTGAGGCAGGAGGTGCTGCATGCTAATTGTCCCCAACCAGGGAACCTCCCACCTGCTCTCAGACATAACATTGCTGCCCCTGTGGCGACCAGACCTGGGGTGCCACAGATGTGTAGTGTGGAGCCCCTAATAACAGCAGTCTGGATGTGTAGTGTGGAGCCCCCTATAAAACTAGTCTGGAGCCCCCCTATAACAGCAGTCTGAATGTGTAGTTTGGAGCCCCCTATAACAGCAGTCTGGAGCCCCCCTATAACAGAATCTGGATGTGTAGTCTGGAGCCCCCCTATAACAGCAGTCTGGATGTGTAGTCTGGAACCCCACTATTACAACAGTCTGGATGTGTATTCTGGAGCCCCCCTATAACAGCAGTCTGGATGTGTAGTGTGGAGCCCCCTATGACAGCAGTCTGGAGCCCCCCTATTATAGCAGTCGGGATGTGTAGTGTGGAGCCCCCTATAAAAGCAGTCTGGAGCCCCCCTATAACAGCAGTCTGGATGTGTAGTCTGGAGCCCTCTATAACAGCAGTCTGGATGTGTAGTCTGGAGCCCCCCTATAACAGCAGTCTGGATGTGTAGTCTGGAGCCTCCGTATAACAGCAGTCTGGATGTGTAGTCTGGAGCCCCCTATAACAGCGGTCTGGATGTATAGTCTGGTGCCCCCCTATAACAGCAGTCTGGATGTGAAGGCTGGAGCCCCACTATAACAGCAGTCTGGATGTGTAGTGTGGAGCCCCCTATAACAGCAGTCTGGAGCCCCCCTATAACAGCAGTCTGGATGTGTAGTGTGGAGCCCCCTATAGCAGCAGTCTGGAGACCCCCTATAACAGCAGTCTGGATGTGTAGGCTTGGGCCCCCTATAACAGCAGTCTGGTTATGTAGTGTGGAGCCCCCTATAACAGCAGTCGGGAGCCCCCCTATAAGAGCAGTCTGGATGTGTAGTCTGGAGCCCCCCCTATAACAGCAGTCTGGATGTGAAGTCTGGAGCCCCCCTCTAAAAGCAGTCTGGATGTGTAGTGTGGAGCCCCCTATAACAGCAGTCTGGATCTGTAGTGTGGAGCCCCCTATAACAGCAGTCGGGAGCCCCCCTACAACAGCAGTCTGGAAGTGTAGTCTGGAGCCCCCCTATAACAGCAGTCTGGATGTGTAGTCTGGAGCCCCCCTATAACAGCAGTCTGGATGTGTAGTGTGGAGCCCCCTATAACAGTAGTCTGGGTCTGTAGTGTGGAGCCCCCTATAACAGCAGTCGGGAGCCCCCCTATAACAGCAGTCTGGATGTGTAGTCTGGAGCCCCCCTATAACAGCAGTCTGGATGTGTAGTCTGGAGCCCCCCTATAAAAGCAGTCTGGATGTGTAGGCTGGAGCCCCCCTATAACAGCAGTCTGGATGTGTAGTGTGGAGCCCCCCTATAATAGCAGTCTGGATGTGTAGTGTGGAGCCCCCTAATAACAGCAGTCTGGATGTGTAGTGTGGAGCCCCCTATAAGACTAGTCTGGAGCCCCCCTATAACAGCAGTCTAAATGTGTAGTTTGGAGCCCCCTATAACAGCAGACTGGAGCCCCCCTATAACAGAATCTGGATGTGTAGTCTGGAGCCCCTCTATGACAGCAGTCTGGATGTGTAGTGTGGAGCCCCCCCTATAAAAGCAGTCTGGATGTGTAGGCTGGAGCCCCCTATAACAGCAGTCGGGAGCCCCCCTATAACAGCAGTCTGGATGTGTAGTGTGGAGCCCCCTATAACAGCAGTCGGGAGCCCCCCTATAACAGCAGTCTGGATGTGTAGTCTGGAGCCCCCCTATAACAGCAGTCTGGATGTGTAGTCTGGAGCCCCCCCTATAAAAGCAGTCTGGATGTGTAGGCTGGAGCCCCCTATAACAGCAGTCTGGATGTTTAGTGTGGAGCTCCCCTATAATAGCAGTCTGGATGTGTAGTGTGGAGCCCCCTAATAACAGCAGTCTGGATGTGTAGTGTGGAGCCCCCTATAACAGGAGTCTGGAGCCCCCCTATATCAGAATCTGGATGTGTAGTCTGGAGCCCCCCTATAACAGCAGTCTGGATGTGTAGTGTGGAGCCCCCTATAACAGCAGTCTGGATGTGTAGTCTGGAGCCCACCTATAACAGCAGTCTGGATGTGTAGTCTGGAGCCCCCCTATAACAGCAGTCTGTATGGGTAGTTTGGAGCCCCCCATATAACATTAGTCTGGATGTGTATTCTGGAGCCCCTAATAACAGCAGTCTGGATGTGTAGTCTGGAGCCCCCCTATAACAGCAGTCTGAATGTGTAGTTTGGAGCCCCCTATAACAGCAGTCTGGATGTGTAGTCTGGAGCCCCCTATAACAGCAGTCTGGATGTGTAGTTTGGAGCCCCCTATGACAGAAGTCTGAATGGGTAGTCTTGAGCCCCCTATATCAGCAGTCTGGATGTGTAGTCTGGAGCCCCCTATAACAGCAGTCTGGATGTGTAGTCTGGAGCCCCTATAACAGCAGTCTGGATGTGTAGTCTGGAGCCCCTATAACAGCTGTCTGGATGTGTAGTCCCCCTATAACAGCAGAATGCTGTTCTTTGCTTTTAAAAATCCCCTATAATAGCAGTCTGGATGTGACGCGCCCCCTGGGCCGTGTGTGTGTGGGGATACCCGGAACCGTACTCGTTGTGGATGCTGGGGGTTGTAGTCCTTGCGTGGTGGGGACCCGGTCCCGTGGCTCAGGGTGGTCAACCCAAATGGCAGTCTATTTATAGGGTTTTGTGATTAAATGTCCGACTACGCCACCCGTGGATTGCGGTCACTGAGAACCGCCGCTGCAGGGCAGACCGCTGAGGCTGGTGTTGTGGGTGCAGCAGAGGGTAATATGACTCCCCACGGGAGGAGTATAGCCTCAGGGCAGTAAATAGGAATGTTGGTGGTGATGGTGCGCGGGAGCAGCAGTAACCACACGGAGTCTGTCATGCAATTCAGGGTCTTTACTGTTGGCGGTATTAAGGGACCCTTCCGGAATACAGGTTAACAATGGAGGCCTGGTCAGTTGGTCAGTCTGAGAGCAACTGGGAAATCCCGCTGGTCAGGGGAGTTTGTAGGCCTACCGTGCTGACTTCACTCTTTCTTGGCTATCCCGCTGTGGTGTGGTGGTAGCCCACGTCTCTGAGTGTACCGCGTTGTTCTCGCCCGTATGACTGGCGACTCGGGCCTTCTGTACTTCTCGCCCCTCCGGGGCAGTAGTGGTCCCTCTCGTCTGGCTGAGCCTCCGGGCTTCCTTGGGCCAGAGGACTTGAAGTCCCCTGCGTGGTGGTTTTCTGCTGCTGGGCCTATAACCCTCACAGCCTTGGACTCCAGTGTCCGGCTTTTCAAGTCTCTAGTCAGGATGAGCTCTGCTAGCTCCCCTCCTGACCTTGTGTTCCTCCTCTGCCTACAGGGACTCCTCAACCTGCTGCTGACCTGTCCCTATCTGCCACTTCACTCGAAGCTTGTCTGGAACTTGTCTTAGGCTTGTCTCTCTAACCCCGCCTCAGATCCAGTTTATAAAGGGCAGATTTCTGCCCTCCCTGGACTGAGGCAGGAGGTGCTACATGCTAATTGTCCCCAACCAGGGAACCTCCCACCTGCTCTCAAACATGACATTGCTGCCACTGTGGTGACCAGACCTGGGGTGCCACAGATGTGTAGTGTGGAGCCCCCTAATAACAGCAGTCTGGATGTGTAGTGTGGAGCCCCCTATAAAACTAGTCTGGAGCCCCCCTATAACAGCAGTCTGAATGTGTAGTTTGGAGCCCCCTATAACAGCAGTCTGGAGCCCCCCTATAACAGAATCTGGATGTGTAGTCTGGAGCCCCCCTATAACAGCAGTCTGGATGTGTAGTGTGGAGCCCCCTATAACAGCAGTCTGGATGTGTAGTCTGGAACCCCACTATTACAACAGTTTGGATGTGTATTCTGGAGCCCCCCTATAACAGCAGTCTGGATGTGTAGTGTGGAGCCCCCTATAACAGCAGTCTGGAGCCCCCCTATTATAGCAGTCTGGATGTGTAGTGTGGAGCCCCCTATAAAAGCAGTCTGGAGCCCCCCTATAACAGCAGTCTGGATGTGTAGTCTGGAGCCCTCTATAACAGCAGTCTGGATGTGTAGTCTGGAGCCCCCCTATAACAGCAGTCTGGATGTGTAGTCTGGAGCCCCCCTATAACAGGAGTCTGGATGGGTAGTCTGGAGCCTCCCTATAACAGCAGTCTGGATGTGTAGTCTGGAGCCCCCTATAACAGCGGTCTGGATGTATAGTCTGGAGCCCCCCTATAACAGCAGTCTGGATGTGAAGGCTGGAGCCCCACTATAACAGCAGTCTGGATGTGTAGTGTGGAGCCCCCTATAAAAGCAGTCTGGAGCCCCCCTATAACAGCAGTCTGGATGTGTAGTGTGAAGCCCCCTATAGCAGCAGTCTGGAGACCCCCTATAACAGAAGTCTGGATGTGTAGGCTTGGGCCCCCTATAACAGCAGTCTGGTTATGTAGTGTGGAGCCCCCTATAACAGCAGTCTGGATCTGTAGTGTGGAGCCTCCTATAACAGCAGTCGGGAGCCCCCCTATAACATCAGTCTGGATGTGTAGTCTGGAGCCCCCCCTATAACAGCAGTCTGGATGTGAAGTCTGGAGCCCCCCTATTAAAGCAGTCTGGATGTGTAGTGTGGAGCCCACAATAACAGCAGTCGGGACCCCCCCTATAACAGCAGTCTGGATGTGTAGTCTGGAGCCCCCCTATAACAGCAGTCCGGATGTGTAGTCTGGAGCCCCCCTATAAAAGCAGTCTGGATGTGTAGGCTGGAGCCCCCCTATAATAGCAGTCTGGATGTGTAGTGTGGAGCCCCCCTATAATAGCAGTCTGGATGTGTAGTGTGGAGCCCCCTAATAACAGCAGTCTGGATGTGTAGTGTGGAGCCCCCTATAAGACTAGTCTGGAGACCCCTATAACAGCAGTCTAAATGTGTAGTTTGGAGCCCCCTATAACAGCAGTCTGGAGCCCCCTATAACAGCGGTCTGGATGTATAGTCTGGAGCCCCCCTATAACAGCAGTCTGGATGTGAAGGCTGGAGCCCCACTATAACAGCAGTCTGGATGTGTAGTCTGGAGCCCCCCTATAACAGCAGTCTGGATGTGAAGGCTGGAGCCCCACTATAACAGCAGTCTGGATGTGTAGTGTGGAGCCCTCTATAAAAGCAGTCTGGAGCCCCCCTATAACAGCAGTCTGGATGTGTAGGCTTGGGCCCCCTATAACAGCAGTCTGGTTATGTAGTGTGGAGCCCCCTATAACAGCAGTCGGGAGCCCCCCTACAACAGCAGTCTGGATGTGTAGTCTGGAGCCCCCCTATAACAGCAGTCTGAATGTGTAGTGTGGAGCCCCCTATAACAGCAGTCGGGAGCCCCCCTATAACAGCAGTCTGGATGTGTAGTCTGGAGCCCTCTATAACAGCAGTCTGGATGTGTAGTCTGGAGCCCCCCTATAACAGCAGTCTGGATGTGTAGTCTGGAGCCCCCCTATAACAGGAGTCTGGATGGGTAGTCTGGAGCCTCCCTATAACAGCAGCCTGGATGTGTAGTCTGGAGCCCCCTATAACAGCGGTCTGGATGTATAGTCTGGAGCCCCCCTATAACAGCAGTCTGGATGTGAAGGCTGGAGCCCCACTATAACAGCAGTCTGGATGTGTAGTGTGGAGCCCCCTATAAAAGCAGTCTGGAGCCCCCCTATAACAGCAGTCTGGATGTGTAGTGTGAAGCCCCCTATAGCAGCAGTCTGGAGACCCCCTATAACAGAAGTCTGGATGTGTAGGCTTGGGCCCCCTATAACAGCAGTCTGGTTATGTAGTGTGGAGCCCCCTATAACAGCAGTCTGGATCTGTAGTGTGGAGCCTCCTATAACAGCAGTCGGGAGCCCCCCTATAACATCAGTCTGGATGTGTAGTCTGGAGCCCCCCCTATAACAGCAGTCTGGATGTGAAGTCTGGAGCCCCCCTATAAAAGCAGTCTGGATGTGTAGTGTGGAGCCCCCTATAACAGCAGTCTGGATCTGTAGTGTGGAGCCCACTATAACAGCAGTCGGGACCCCCCTATAACAGCAGTCTGGATGTGTAGTCTGGAGCCCCCCTATAACAGCAGTCCGGATGTGTAGTCTGGAGCCCCCCTATAAAAGCAGTCTGGATGTGTAGGCTGGTGCCCCCCTATAATAGCAGTCTGGATGTGTAGTGTGGAGCCCCCCTATAATAGCTGTCTGGATGTGTAGTGTGGAGCCCCCTAATAACAGCAGTCTGGATGTGTAGTGTGGAGCCCCCTATAAGACTAGTCTGGAGCCCCCCTATAACAGCAGTCTAAATGTGTAGTTTGGAGCCCCCTATAACAGCAGTCTGGAGCCCCCTATAACAGCGGTCTGGATGTATAGTCTGGAGCCCCCCTATAACAGCAGTCTGGATGTGAAGGCTGGAGCCCCACTATAACAGCAGTCTGGATGTGTAGTCTGGAGCCCCCCTATAACAGCAGTCTGGATGTGAAGGCTGGAGCCCCACTATAACAGCAGTCTGGATGTGTAGTGTGGAGCCCTCTATAAAAGCAGTCTGGAGCCCCCCTATAACAGCAGTCTGGATGTGTAGGCTTGTGCCCCCTATAACAGCAGTCTGGTTATGTAGTGTGGAGCCCCCTATAACAGCAGTCGGGAGCCCCCCTACAACAGCAGTCTGGATGTGTAGTCTGGAGCCCCCCTATAACAGCAGTCTGAATGTGTAGTGTGGAGCCCCCTATAACAGCAGTCTGGGTCTGTAGTGTGGAGCCCCCTATAACAGCAGTCGGGAGCCCCCCTATAACAGCAGTCTGGATGTGTAGTCTGGAGCCCCCCTATAACAGCAGTCTAAATGTGTAGTTTGGAGCCTCCTATAACAGCAGTCTGGAGCCCCCCTATAACAGAATCTGGATGTGTAGTCTGGAGCCCCTCTATGACAGCAGTCTGGATGTGTAGAAGTATAGGAAGGCTGGTTCAGAACCGGCATTATTGGAGCACGACAGATCCTCTGACCGCCGGGGGAGTGTATGCTCCAGTAATGAGGGGGAGGGGGGAAGTGTAGGGCAGGCTAGACAGGTCCTGGTAGTGGGTGACTCTATTATTAGGGGGACAGACAGGGCAATCTGTCACAAAGACCGGGATCGCCGAACGGTGTGCTGCCTCCCTGGCGCTCGAGTCCGGCACATCGCGGATCGGGTTGACAGGTTACTGGGTGGGGCTGGCGAAGACCCAGCGGTCATGGTCCACATTGGCACCAATGACAAAGTGAGTGGTAGATGGAGGGTCCTTAAAAATGATTTCAGGGATCTAGGTAGGAAGCTTAGGGCAAGGACCTCCAAGGTAGTTTTCTCAGAAATACTACCAATCCCGCGAGCCACACAGGAGCGCCAACGGGTGGTTAGGGAGGTGAATAAGTGGCTAAAGAGTTGGTGCAAGGCAGAAGGGTTTGGGTTCATGGAGAACTGGGCCGACTTCGCTGTCGGCTACAGGCTCTACCGTAGGGACGGGCTGCACCTCAATGGGGAGGGTGCAGCGGTGCTGGGGAAGAAGATGGCTAATAGGTTGGAGGAGTTTTTAAACTAGAGACGGGGGGGGGGGGAAACCAAGGAAATAGGTGGGATGTGAGGCAAGCAAGGGGGAAGGGGAGAAGTGAATATAATGAGGGTGGAGAGGGGGGTGGGGATAGTACAGTTAGATCGTTAGAGAAGAATAGGATGCTAAATAACCCCAAAGTTTTATCTTGCATGCTGACCAACGCAAGAAGCCTGACCAATAAGGCGGATGAGCTGCGGGTGCTTATATCGGAGGAGAGGTATGACATCGTAGGTATAACAGAGACTTGGCTAGACGATAGCTACGACTGGGCGGTAAATTTAACAGATTATAGTTTATTTAGAAGGGACCGGAAACAGGGGAAAGGCGGAGGAGTCTGCTTATATGTAAAGTCACGTCTAAAGCCCAGACTAAGGGAAGATATAGGAGAGGGAGAAGAGGGGGTCGAGTCCATGTGGGTAGAGATAGAGGGAACTAAAAATAATAATAAAATATTACTGGGGGTCTGCTATAAGCCACCCAATATAACAGAGGAGAATGAGAATCTGCTATTAGGACAAATAGACAAAGTAGCAAAACATAATGAGGTGATTGTAATGGGGGATTTCAACTACCCGGATATTGACTGGGAAACAGAAACCTGTAGATCTCAGAAAGGAAAAAGGTTCTTGACAAATATCAAGGATAATTATCTCTCCCAACTAGTGCAGGAACCAACGAGAGGGACGGCCGTGTTGGACTTAATATTGACTAATAGGCCTGATAGAATAACTGAGGTACAGATAGGGGGGCACCTAGGTAATAGCGATCATAATATTATCAATTTCAAAATGCCCTTCAGTAGGGTTATCAATAAGGGAACAACTAAAACATTAAACTTTAGGAGGGCGAAGTTTGATCAGCTGAAAGAAAACCTTCATCTTATTGACTGGGACAAAGTTCTTAATCAAGGAAATACGAATAGTAAATGGGAAACCTTCAAAAGAATTCTGAATACTCAGTGCGAGAGGTATATACCGTATGGGAATAAAAGGGCCAGAAATAAGAGGAAACCAATATGGTTGAATAAGAACGTAAAAGGGGCGTTAAATAGCAAAAAAGAGGCATTCAAGAGATTAAAACAGGAAAACAGCAAGGAGGCACTAATGTGTTACAAGGAAAAAACGAGAACCTGCAAAAAACAAATAAAAATAGCAAAGGAGGAAACAGAGAGACGTATTGCTAGGGAAAGTAGATCAAATCCCAAACTGTTCTTTACGTATATAAATAGTAAAAGGATTAAATTGGATAATATTGGACCGATAAAAAGTGATGAAGGCAAAATCATAGAGAAAGATGAGGATAAAGCTAATCTATTAAATAAATTTTTTTCGTCAACTTTCACAAAGGAAAAAGAACTAACAGGCGAAATGAGAAGTGACAAGCTTAATCCTCCACTAAGTATGACAAATCTAACCCAAGCTGGGGTACAGAAACGCCTCAGTAACATTAAAATAAACAAATCACCAGGACCTGATGGCATACACCCACGGGTACTAAGGGAACTAAGTAATGTGATAGACAGACCGTTATATCTTATATTTAAGGACTCTGTTGAGACTGGGTCTGTACCACTTGATTGGCGACAGGCGAATGTAGTGCCAATATTCAAAAAGGGAGCAAAAAGTGACGCCGGAAACTATCGGCCGGTGAGTCTGACGTCCGTTGTGGGCAAAATTTTTGAAGGCTTTATTAATGAGGCAATTACGGAGCATCTTGATGCTAATAATCTATTAACCCCGAACCAACATGGATTCATGAGGAATCGCTCCTGCCAAACAAACCTGATTGACTTTTACGAGGAGGTTAGCTCTCGAGTAGATCAGGGGGAACCAGTGGATGTCGTGTATCTCGACTTCTCAAAAGCGTTCGATAGCGTGCCACATAATAGGTTGGTATACAAAATGAGAATGATGGGGCTGGGGGAAAATGTCTGCAAGTGGGTAGCAAACTGGCTAAAGGATAGAAGGCAGAGGGTGGTTATAAATGGAATATACTCAGATTGGGTAAGCGTCACTAGTGGGGTACCACAGGGGTCTGTACTAGGCCCAATGTTATTTAATATCTTTATTAACGACATAGTCAACGGGATAAATAGTAAAATATCAATATTTGCAGATGACATAAAGTTATGTAAAACAATTAATACAAAAGAGGACAGTGCAGACCTACAGAGGGATTTGGATAAGCTGGGTAGGTGGAGCATTAAATGGCAAATGAGGTTTAACGAGGAGAAATGTAAGGTCATACATATGGGAAGGAAAAATGGAAGTCACCAGTACTCACTGAATGGGAAATCATTGGGGAATTCAGAGATGGAGAAGGACTTGGGCATCTTGATTGATAGCAAACTAAATTGGAGTGCCCAAAGTCAGGCCGCTGCTGTAAGGGCAAACAGGGTAATGGGATGTATCAGAAGAGGTATAGCTGCAAAGGATGAGAACATTGTTCTTCCACTGTACAAAGCACTGGTCAGACCACACTTGGAATACTGTGCTCAGTTATGGGCCCCAATATATAGAAAGGATATAAATGAGCTTGAAAAGGTACAAAGGAGGGCAACAAAATTAATAAGGGGAATGGAGGGACTGCAATACCCAGAGAGGTTGGCAAAACTAGGACTATTCAGCCTGGAAAAGAGAAGGTTGAGGGGGGACATAATAAATGTGTACAAATATGTTAGGGGACAGTATAGAGACCTTGCCCGGGATTTGTTCAAAAGGAGGGATATTACGGTAACAAGAGGGCATTCACTAAGACTGGAAGAGAAAAGGTTTCAGCACCAGCATAGGAAGGGGTTCTTTACGGTAAGAGCAGTGAGAATATGGAATTCACTGAGTGAGGAGACGGTAATGTCGGATTCACTACACCAGTTCAAGCGGGGACTGGATGCATTTCTAGATACCAGGCAGATTTCAGCATATACTTAAAAATAGAATAAAATAGTAGGTTGATACAGGGATTTATTCTGACTGCTGGTTTCAGAGTCGGGAGGGAATTTTTCCTCAGGTGAAGATTGGCCAAATCATTTGGGGTTTTTGCCCTCCTCTGGATCAACTTTAGCAATTATAGAACTAACAGGTCGAACTTGATGGACGCAAGTCTTTATTCGGCTTTACTAACTATGTAACTATGTAACTATGTAGTGTGGAGCCCCCTATAACAGCAGTCGGGAGCCCCCCTATAACAGCAGTCTGGATGTGTAGTCTGGAGCCCTCTATAACAGCAGTCTGGATGTGTAGTCTGGAGCCCCCCTATAACAGCAGTCTGGATGTGTAGTCTGGAGCCCCCCTATAACAGGAGTCTGGATGGGTAGTCTGGAGCCTCCCTATAACAGCAGTCTGGATGTGTAGTCTGGAGCCCCCTATAACAGCGGTCTGGATGTATAGTCTGGAGCCCCCCTATAACAGCAGTCTGGATGTGAAGGCTGGAGCCCCACTATAACAGCAGTCTGGATGTGTAGTGTGGAGCCCCCTATAAAAGCAGTCTGGAGCCCCCGTATAACAGCAGTCTGGATGTGTAGTGTGAAGCCCCCTATAGCAGCAGTCTGGAGACCTCCTATAACAGCAGTCTGGATGTGTAGGCTTGGGCCCCTTATAACAGCAGTCTGGTTATGTAGTGTGGAGCCTCGTATAACAGCAGTCGGGAGCCCCCCTATAACAGCAGTCTGGATCTGTAGTGTGGAGCCCCCCTATAACAGCAGTCTGGATCTGTAGTGTGGAGCCTCGTATAACAGCAGTCGGGAGCCCCCCTATAACAGCAGTCTGGATCTGTAGTCTGGAGCCCCCCCTATAACAGCAGTTTGGATGTGAAATCTGGAGCCCCCCTATAAAAGCAGTCTGGATGTGTAGTGTGGAGCCCCCTATAACAGCAGTCTGGATCTGTAGTGTGGAGCCCCCTATAACAGCAGTCGGGAGCCCCCCTACAACAGCAGTCTGGAAGTGTAGTCTGGAGCCCCCCTATAACAGCAGTCTGGATGTGTAGTCTGGAGCCCACCTATAACAGCAGTATGAATGTGTAGTGTGGAGCCCCCTATAACAGCAGTCTGGATCTGTAGTGTGGAGCCCCCTATAACAGCAGTCGGGACCCCCCCTATAACAGCAGTCTGGAAGTGTAGTCTGGAGCCCCCCTATAAAAGCAGTCTGGATGTGTAGGCTGGAGCCCCCCTATAATAGCAGTCTGGATGTGTAGTGTGGAGCCCCCCTATAATAGCAGTCTGGATGTGTAGTGTGGAGCCCCCTAATAACAGCAGTCTGGATGTGTAGTGTGGAGCCCCCTATAAGACTAGTCTGGAGCCCCCCTATAACAGCAGTCTAAATGTGTAGTTTGGAGCCCCCTATAACAGCAGTCTGGAGCCCCCTATAACAGCGGTCTGGATGTATAGTCTGGAGCCCCCCTATAACAGCAGTCTGGATGTGAAGGCTGGAGCCCCACTATAACAGCAGTCTGGATGTGTAGGCTGGAGCCCCCCTATAACAGCAGTCTGGATGTGTAGTTTGGAGCCCCACTATAACAACAGTCTGGATGTGTAGTGTGGAGCCCTCTATAAAAGCAGTCTGGAGCCCCCCTATAACAGCAGTCTGGATGTGTAGTGTGAAGCCCCCTATAGCAGCAGTCTGGAGACCCCCTATAACAGCAGTCTGGATGTGTAGGCTTGGGCCCCCTATAACAGCAGTCTGGTTATGTAGTGTGGAGCCCCCTATAACAGCAGTCGGGAGCCCCCCTATAACAGCAGTCTGGATGTGTAGTCTGGAGCCCCCCTATAACAGCAGTCTGGATGTGTAGTCTGGAGCCCCCCTATAACAGCAGTCTAAATGTGTAGTTTGGAGCCTCCTATAACAGCAGTCTGGAGCCCCCCTATAACAGAATCTGGATGTGTAGTCTGGAGCCCCCCGTATAACAGCAGTCTGGATGTGAAGTCTGGAGCCCCCCTATAAAAGCAGTCTGGATGTGTAGTGTGGAGCCCCCTATAACAGCAGTCTGGATCTGTAGTGTGGAGCCCCCTATAACAGCAGTCGGGAGCCCCCCTACAACAGCAGTCTGGAAGTGTAGTCTGGAGCCCCCCTATAACAGCAGTCTGGATGTGTAGTCTGGAGCCCCCCTATAACAGCAGTCTGGATGTGTAGTGTGGAGCCCCCTATAACAGTAGTCTGGGTCTGTAGTGTGGAGCCCCCTATAACAGCAGTCGGGAGCCCCCCTATAACAGCAGTCTGGATGTGTAGTCTGGAGCCCCCCTATAACAGCAGTCTGGATGTGTAGTCTGGAGCCCCCCTATAAAAGCAGTCTGGATGTGTAGGCTGGAGCCCCCCTATAACAGCAGTCTGGATGTGTAGTGTGGAGCCCCCCTATAATAGCAGTCTGGATGTGTAGTGTGGAGCCCCCTAATAACAGCAGTCTGGATGTGTAGTGTGGAGCCCCCTATAAGACTAGTCTGGAGCCCCCCTATAACAGCAGTCTAAATGTGTAGTTTGGAGCCCCCCTATAACAGCAGTCTGTAGCCCCCCTATAACAGAATCTGGATGTGTAGTCTGGAGCCCCTCTATGACAGCAGTCTGGATGTGTAGTGTGGAGCCCCCTATAACAGCAGTCGGGAGCCCCCCTATAACAGCAGTCTGGATGTGTAGTCTGGAGCCCCCCTATAACAGCAGTCTGGATGTGTAGTCTGGAGCCCCCCTATAAAAGCAGTCTGGATGTGTAGGCTGGAGCCCCCTATAACAGCAGTCTGGATGTTTAGTGTTGAGCCCCCCTATAATAGCAGTCTGGATGTGTAGTGTGGAGCCCCCTAATAACAGCAGTCTGGATGTGTAGTGTGGAGCCCCCTATAAGACTAGTCTGGAGCCCCCCTATAACAGCAGTCTAAATGTGTAGTTTGGAGCCCCCTATAACAGCAGTCTGGAGCCCCCTATAACAGCGGTCTGGATGTATAGTCTGGAGCCCCCCTATAACAGCAGTCTGGATGTGAAGGCTGGAGCCCCACTATAACAGCAGTCTGGATGTGTAGTTTGGAGCCCCCCTATAACAGCAGTCTGGATGTGAAGGCTGGAGCCCCACTATAACAACAGTCTGGATGTGTAGTGTGGAGCCCTCTATAAAAGCAGTCTGGAGCCCCCCTATAACAGCAGTCTGGATGTGTAGTGTGAAGCCCCCTATAGCAGCAGTCTGGAGACCCCCTATAACAGCAGTCTGGATGTGTAGGCTTGGGCCCCCTATAACAGCAGTCTGGTTATGTAGTGTGGAGCCCCCTATAACAGCAGTCGGTAGCCCCCCTATAACAGCAGTCTGGATGTGTAGTCTGGAGCCCCCCTATAACAGCAGTCTAAATGTGTAGTTTGGAGCCTCCTATAACAGCAGTCTGGAGCCCCCCTATAACAGAATCTGGATGTGTAGTCTGGAGCCCCCCGTATAACAGCAGTCTGGATGTGAAGTCTGGAGCCCCCCTATAAAAGCAGTCTGGATGTGTAGTGTGGAGCCCCCTATAACAGCAGTCTGGATCTGTAGTGTGGAGCCCCCTATAACAGCAGTCGGGAGCCCCCCTACAACAGCAGTCTGGAAGTGTAGTCTGGAGCCCCCCTATAACAGCAGTCTGGATGTGTAGTCTGGAGCCCCCCTATAACAGCAGTCTGGATGTGTAGTGTGGAGCCCCCTATAACAGTAGTCTGGGTCTGTAGTGTGGAGCCCCCTATAACAGCAGTCGGGAGCCCCCCTATAACAGCAGTCTGGATGTGTAGTCTGGAGCCCCCCTATAACAGCAGTCTGGATGTGTAGTCTGGAGCCCCCCTATAACAGCAGTCTGGATGTGTAGTCTGGAGCCCCCCTATAAAAGCAGTCTGGATGTGTAGGCTGGAGCCCCCCTATAACAGCAGTCTGGATGTGTAGTGTGGAGCCCCCCTATAATAGCAGTCTGGATGTGTAGTGTGGAGCCCCCTAATAACAGCAGTCTGGATGTGTAGTGTGGAGCCCCCTATAAGACTAGTCTGGAGCCCCCCTATAACAGCAGTCTAAATGTGTAGTTTGGAGCCCCCTATAACAGCAGTCTGTAGCCCCCCTATAACAGAATCTGGATGTGTAGTCTGGAGCCCCTCTATGACAGCAGTCTGGATGTGTAGTGTGGAGCCCCCTATAACAGCAGTCGGGAGCCCCCCTATAACAGCAGTCTGGATGTGTAGTCTGGAGCCCCCCTATAACAGCAGTCTGGATGTGTAGTCTGGAGCCCCCCTATAAAAGCAGTCTGGATGTGTAGGCTGGAGCCCCCTATAACAGCAGTCTGGATGTGTAGTCTGGAGCCCCCCTATAACAGCAGTCTGGGTGTGTAGTCTGGAGCCCCCCCTATAACAGCAGTCTGGATGTGTAATCTGGAGCCCCCTATAACAGCAGTATGGATGTGTAGTCTGGAGCCCCCTATAACAGCAGTCTGGATGTGTAGTCTGGAGCCCCCTATAACAGCAGTCTGGATGTGTAATCTGGAGCCCCCTATAACAGCAGTCTGGATGTGTAGTCTGGAGCCCCCTATAACAGCAGTCTGGATGTGTAATCTGGAGCCCCCTATAACAGCAGTATGGATGTGTAGTCTGGAGCCCCCTATAACAGCAGTCTGGATGTGTAATCTGGAGCCCCCTATAACAGCAGTATGGATGTGTAGTCTGGAGCCCCCTATAACAGCAGTCTGGATGTGTAATCTGGAGCCCCCTATAACAGCAGTATGGATGTGTAGTCTGGAGCGCCCCTATAACAGCAGTCTGAATGTGTAGTCTGGAGCCCCCCCTATAACAGCAGTCTGGATGTGTAGTTTGGAGCCCCCTATAACAGCAGTCTGGATGTGTAGTCTGGAGCCCCCTATGACAGCAGTCTGAATGTGTAGTCTGGAGACCCCTATAACAGTAGTCTGGATGTGTAGTCTGGAGCCCCCCTAATAACAGCAGTCTGGATGTGTATTCTGGAGCCCCCCTATAACAGCAGTCTGGAGCCCCCCTATAACAGCAGTCTGGATGTGTAGTCTGGAGCCCCCCTATAACAGCAGTCTGGATGTGTAGTCTGGAGCCCCCCTATAACAGCAGTCTGGATGTGTAGTCTGAAGCTCCCTATAACAGCAGTCTGGATGTGTAGTCTGGAGCCCCCCTATAACAGCAGTCTGGATGTGTAGTCTGGAGCCCCCCTATAACAGCAGTCTGGATGTGTAGTCTGGAGCCCCCTATGACAGCAGTCTGAATGTGTAGTCTGGAGACCCCTATAACAGTAGTCTGGATGTGTAGTCTGGAGCCCCCCTAATAACAGCAGTCTGGATGTGTATTCTGGAGCCCCCCTATAACAGCAGTCTGGATGTGTAGTCTGGAGTCCCCCTATAACAGCAGTCTGGATGTGTATTCTGGAGTCCCCCTATACCAGCAGTCTGGATGTGTAGCCTGGAGCCCCCTATAACAGCAGTCTGGGTGTGTAGTTTGGTGCCCCCTATAACAGCAGTCTGGATGTGTAGCCTGGAGCCCCCTATAACAGCAGTCTGGGTGTGTAGTTTGGAGCCCCCCTATAACAGCAGTCTGGATGTGTAGTCTGGAGCCCCCTATAACAGCAGTCTGGATGTGTAGTCTGGAGCCCCCCTATACCAGCAGTCTGGGTGTGTAGTCTGGAGCCCCCCTATAACAGCAGTCTGGGTGTGTAGTCCCCCTATAACAGCAGAATGCTGTTCTTTGCTTTCAAAGATCCCCAATAATTTCTTAATTTGCACAATGCCTGAAATGTATCTGAGAAAGCTCGACGCACACGTGATCGCCATAACCTCATCTTCCCCCGCTTCTATCAGCAGGAATTTCCTCAAATTAATTTTATTGCACTGCCCGGTGCGCTGAGTAAATGCTCCCTACATCTTCTTTACATTCTGTTGCGTAGGTGACCTTCATTTTAATACGTGGGCTGTTTTTAACTGTCGTAAGCAATTTCCTTGGGCCTCTCACAATCCGAATGATGACTGTAACTCAGAGTGATAGGTCTGGAAAAAAAAAAGGGATGTTTTGGCAGCAAAGTTCTGGGCGTAATTCACAATAAGAATAAATAAGCCTTGGTGAAGGAAGCCTTGTTAAGAAAGAATTGGGTTTATAAAGCAAACACAAGAAAAATATATTCCTCAAGCCGAATAAAACCGCTCTGACTGGGATCTTCTTATATGTTCTGCCAGATTATCACAGCCAATTATCTATGCTATTGTGCTGCCGCCAGACCGCCGTTTATTATGATAATTTCACTGGAGAGTCAACATCGGCAGACGGCGAGAGAAATTGGTAGAGTCAGTTCATGCAAAGAATATGGGAAGCAGAACGATACAACTTATTGGGAGTCTATTGGGGCAAATGTGACATGCAGAAGTAGTGCTGTTGCAGAGTGTGACATGCAGAAGTAGTGCTGTTGCAGAGTGTGACATGCAGAAGTAGTGCTGTTGCAGAGTGTGACATGCAGAAGTAGTGCTGTTGCAGAGTGTGACATGCAGAAGTAGTGCTGTTGCAGAGTGTGACATGCAGAAGTAGTGCTGTTGCAGAGTGTGACATGCAGAAGTAGTGCTGTTGCAGAGTGTGACATGCAGAAGTAGTGCTGTTGCAGAGTGTGACATGCAGAAGTAGTGCTGTTGCAGAGTGCGACATGCAGAAGTAGTGTTGTTGCTTTAAAAGCATTCAGCAACTATTAGAAGTAACACAAGCACAGGAGACAGGAAGTGTTGTGATCCAGAAGCATCCAGCAACTAGAGGGGTTAACACAGTCACAGGATAAGGGGAATGTTTTAGCAGAGCCCCAGGGGGATTGTGGGGAAGTTGTTTACTGGCTGGCTAGAGCTGAAGAGAAAGGTGGCTTATGATCTGTATCTCACAGAAGGCATGGGAACAGAATTCAGGTCAGGTGGGAAGCTAAACAAAGGTCAGTTAGATTCCCTGAGCTAACAGTGTGGAGTATTATCGGCCAGGAAGATAAGGATTGGAAGGAAGCCTGTTATAGAGATCATCTCCCTCATCACACCCTTCCCCCCTTCCTCCATCTCCATGCAGGATAAAGAATGTTGTGTACTATTGAGTCCTTGTGAAGGAAAAGCCTGTGATTGTGTATGCATCAAAACTGTGCTGTACTGTGCTACCGGATAATAGACTGTGTACTGCTGTGCTGCAAAGAAGACTGTACTGTTATTACTGGAGCCTGTTGCTCAAAGAGACATTTACATTGCACTGGCCGTGCCTCATTAAATGTTATTGTTCTACCGTTTATGAAGACTCTTGTCAAATGTGTCTGGTCAACAACTGAATCTATCATGTGCCTTAGAGAAGCTGCAGCCTATGGTCATCCTGAGCAACTGTTCCCCCAGGGTTCCAACAAATTCATGTAATCGCCCCTATGTGAACTTAGGCGGCGTGCGTGTAACACAAACTTACATTAAAACAGGGAGATTCACTCAATTTGGGGGAAAAAAAACAATATTCTTTTTTACTCCCCTCTCATCTCCCCTCCCCATCTGTTTCCTGCTCCCACCTGGTGTTCTGATCTCTTCTTTTCTTCTTCTGGGTGTGCTTCTGGGACTTCTTCTGGCTCTTCTTCTGGATCTTTTTCTGGTTCTTCTTCTGGCACTTCTGGGTCTTATTCTGACTCTTCTTCTGGCTCTTCTTTTGGCTCTCCTGGCTCTTTTTTTGGCTCTTCTGGGTCCTCATCTGGGTCTTCTTCTGGATCTTATTCTGGTTCTTCTGGCTCTTCTTCTGGCTCTTCTTTGGCTCTTCTGGCTCCTCTTCTGGATCTTTTTCTGGCACTTCTTCTGGGTCTTATTCTGGCTGTTCTTTTGGCTCTTCTGGCTCCTCATCTGGGTTTTCTTCTGGCTCTTCTTCTAGGTCTTCAGGCAGGCGCCATTAGGATCCACATACATTCAATGTGCCCTACATCACTGTTTGAGGTCTAGTCACCGGTGTTGGCCACCTAAAGACCCGAAAGAAAAAGGTGGCCAGAAAGTAGAAGAGGAGTGATCATAGGATCAGAGCAGTGGAAAGACAGGTATGGGGAGGGCCAGGGAGAGGTTTATTCTTTTCTAAGCCCATCCCTGCCCTTCAGAATCCTTAAAAATTGTACTTTGCTAGTTTTACGCAAATTGAATCCCAAAAAAATTTGTATTCGCTAAATTCAGAATTTATACGTAAAATTTGATTGCAAAATTGATTTGCGTCCCCTGACAGACTTCATATTTATTAGTCTGAAAATTGATTACTCAGGGAAGCAGCAGGAATAAACCAAGAGCAAAATCTGGTCACTTTTGACCTGGTGACAGATCCTCTTTAAATTTCCGTATGACATGACATAAATATCTAACATATGCAACTTTGGTGAAAACTCAGGTCCCCTGTCCAACACACATTGGCAGAAAATGAACGGAGGGGTGGTCTCACACGTGTCTGTTTGGCAAAAGTGGATAGATCCTATAGAGCATTCATAACTCCATAAGATGTGATGTAAATGTTTGATAGATGTGGTTCCGAGATCTGCACCAAATGACTGTTCAACCCGTCACTGTGTACAAGCGGAGAAGAAATGAAGGCTAGGCCGGCGCAGCAGCTGAACCCAGGCAAGTTCTAGGGTCCACTGCACCTGGAGGGTCTACTCGGCCCAGATTTATCCCCACATGTATGGCGGATGTACACACTGGCAGCGCCCGAGTATGACTGGTACTATCGGAGTTAGGTCCGAATGCAGCAGTGTAACCCCTCAAATGCTGCTATCACAATTGTCAGCAGTATTTAAGAGGTTGGAAATGGAAATGCTCATTGCACCCTCCCTACATCCCTGTGATTCCGGGGTGGCAATGGCATTGTCAGGGTTGCTGGGGGTCTACTGAAGACCCTGTGTTCCCTATGTTTGTACACCTGTAAGGCTTCATAGATCAGTAATTTTACAATGCACTGAATTGCACAAGCGATCCTTGGTTCAAGTCCTCTAAAGTAACTTTTAAAGAAAGTAAAAAAAAAACAATGAAAAATATATTTAAAAAATCAAAGTTCATATGATCTAAAGGTAGTGCGGGGGAGGGATTGGAAGTTAGGGTTTTTCCCAAAACACAAATGAAACATTAAAAATTAGAAAATTGACATTGCCATGTGTGGAACTGTCCAAACTAATCAAATCTAATAATATTTATCCCATACGGTGAACGCCAAAACAGGAGAAAAACTTTGAAATGCAGAATCGCTGTATTTGGTCACTATGGCTCCCAAAAAAACAATCACCAAAACGAGATCAAAAAGTCATATGTAACCCGCTAAATGGTGTTGATAAAAACTACAAAAATCAAGTCCGGATATATGTTTATCAACCAAAAAAATAACTAAAAATATTAGAGCTCTTGGAAGACGAGAAGGAAAAATCAAAAATGAAGAAGAGCCCCCTAGGACTCTGTTGCCCAATGGAGCCGGCAGTGAATGGATAGGTGGTCACACGTGTTTGAGACACTCACCATTCACTTCTTTGAGCTACGGAAACAGATGGGCACTAATTTCCGATTTAGCAATAACCCTTTAAGGGTATGTACCCATGGAGTTGCTGGAAGATTCTATTGGAGGTGATCCACTCCAAGAGACGCCTGAAAAATTGATCCAAAAATGCTTTAAAGACTCGTCCTATCTATTTGTGTTGTAAAACTCCTTCGCTGGTCATAGGTTCAGTCTTTTGAGAGTTTTTTTTCCCGTTTCTGGTTTTGAAAAAAGTGGGAGAGAAGAAAGTTCATATCTTTTCTTTGAAAGTCGCTCCTGATGGAATCCGCTCCAAAATAGTCATAGTCCAATAAAAAAGCTGTAAAAAAAAATTTTTTAGATGGTTTTGGAGCAGAAATAGTTGATAGGAGATTCTTAAAAAAAACTTAGTGTGCACACAGTCACTGAGCGGAAACTCCAAGTTTTTAAGGAATGTGGTATTGTTGAGAAGTATCTGCAGACTTTCTGCTTAGTCTCCACTT
Source organism: Phyllobates terribilis (assembly GCF_046119375.1). Taxonomy (NCBI): domain Eukaryota; kingdom Metazoa; phylum Chordata; class Amphibia; order Anura; family Dendrobatidae; genus Phyllobates; species Phyllobates terribilis. The sequence goes on along the minus strand of NW_027362763.1, from coordinate 62,047,912 downwards.
TCTTTTCTACTTCAGAACGCAGTGTGAATACACCATTAGTTTATGTGCATGCAATATAGTTTTCAAGCAGGTCTGCTCAGAAACCCACCTGAAAAAGTGCTTAATCAATGGTAAAAAAAAAAAAGATCATATGACCTGCAATGTCAAAACGACATCGCTTTGCACAAGTTTTTGAGCTTCTTTTAAACACTTTAGGCTTCAAAAGCCACGACTCGGCCAAAAGAAGTGTCCATTCTTCTGGCAGCTTCCGTTTTGAAAGCTGCTCACTATCTTATTAAAATAATATAAGGAAAAAGAGGGGGAAAAGGAAAATAATGAGCTCACCAGTGTAGGAGGAATGCCAGATAGGGTGTGGTGCATGGATAGCTCCAATCTGCAAGAGAAAATGTTCCTCCAACAGCCACTATATCAAAAAGAAAAATCAAAAACGTAATAATTATTTATAATAGTGTTAAAAACTGGGAAAAACTAAAATCATAGCACTAGATATCCAGACGTCGGGTCTACGTGTTTCGAGCAAGCACTCTTAATCATGACTAAGATTAACATGATTAAGAGCGCTTGTTCGAAACGCGTAGACCCGACACCTGGATATCTACTGCTATGATTTTAGTTTTTCCCAGTTTTTAACATTATTCTAAATTATTGTGAAGTTTTAGGTTTTTCACTATCTTATATATACAATTAAAAAAGAGACCCACCGTAAAAGTAGTAATAAAAACATGCTTCAGGAAAAACGCCGCCGTCCTTTTCTTGAAGCATCTTCTTCTGGCAAAACTTAGCGGGTTTGCCGGCATCTATAAGACGCCACGAGCACCTACTCTTAGAGTGCAAAATAATATCAAAAAGCGGTGGAGGACATGCTACAATGCTCATATTCTCCAGGAAATTATTTTTAATAAAACCTTATACGCTACCTCGTTTCCCAGGGAATGGTGCACATGTGTCACTTTTACATGAACGGCCATCCATTTCCAGCTGCCATTTTTTTGGACTTTGCACCTAGACTGAACTGAAATGGCAGGAACGCTTGGGAAATCACGGTCTGTCGAGACATATTTGGTGGACAGTACGTAAACAGACGTTTTTCTGTGTCCCGCTCACAGATGCCTATTTCTTCACGTCGCTTTCTCTCCGGCAGCCTTTACATACGAATAGTGTTGATATAATCCCAGCAGAGAACGCAAACCATATGGGCAGAATTCCCACCAAGAATCTTAATAACCAGCGCTCATTGCTGACAGTTTAATAATGTGACAAAGTTCAGCTCCTACAAAGTCCTGAGCACCTCGGCCTAACACCGGGTTTTCCAACCACGGGCCTAGTGGAACATAAACATTAGACAGACGATTGTTCCCGCGGGTTCACCGCCGGGCGCAGTGATAAGGACACATGCCACCATTAAGATGTTGAATTAAGTGGTACGACCAAGAAAAACCTCTCAGGGAGAACATTCATCTTTATAATCTTTCTTTCTAGCAATTTTTTAAAACTTAGGCTCCCAAATATTTCTGAAATATTAAATCACATCGACAAATATACAGACACACGCACACGCAGCGGGGAAGGGGGATATATCACATAGGCAGAAGGAAATTTGATTCAGCTTGTCAGGACCTGGAACTTCGAGACTGACTCTAAATTCTCCAGGATCCCGGGTGTTTGGCTGGTTTATATTAAATGAAATAAGGGCATATTGTGCAAAAAAGAAAGGCCAAGGTCTATTATCTATAGCAGCTGATAATTACACACGGAGCACAGAGTCCAATTCCGAAGACTAGAATGGACATTATCCCTCGGAGGATGTTCACTCTGAGTTTTTTTAAGTGTTCTTTTGAGTGGGTCCGCTCCTGAAAAATAGGTAAAAAGACTTTGTGCAAACATCTTTTAGACACCGGCAAAGCCGCCAACTTTTCCCAGGCAAACTGTGCTTCAGTAAACCACCAGTGATCATTTTCCTGAAGGTGCTTTGTCAGTAGTTTTGCCGGTGGTTTTGCCTTCATTCTTGAGGCATCTCCGCCACTGCCATCTTTTACTCCATACTGTGAAGTATAGAGAGCGAGTGGCTTTCTAAGAGGACTCTGCCCAAAGAATGAAAATTTTGAAAATGCCCGGTGCAAGAAAAGAAAGTTTATGTTGCTTCCTTGAGGCGACTCGTGATCGAAAGCGCTCCAAACTAGCCACTGTCCTATCAAAGGGCTGCAAAAAAATGCTGCAAAAACACTTGAAAGACTCCGGAATTGCCGCTGCGGAAACGCTTAAAAAACGCATAGTGGGCACACAGCCTTATTCCGAGAGCCATAGCTTTTTCCTTTTCTGCTGACAACAATATGAGGGCTTATTTATCTGCGGGACAAGTTGTATTTTTGACATCATTCATTTTACCATATACAGTAATGTACTGAAAGATGGGAAAAATCATGCTAAAAATGCAATTCCGTCATTTTTTAATTGTTGTTGTATTATTACGGCGTTCATGGTGCTGTAAAAATGACCCGACAACAGGATTCTCCAGGTCAGTACAATCACTTATACTTAAGGTTTTTTATTACTTTGGTGATTTAAAAAAAATTCTCAATTTTGTAAAAAAAAAAAAATTGGTTTGTGTCTGTATTTTCTGATATCCATTACTTTCTCATTTTTTGGTTGGGGGTGCTGTGTGTGGGCTTGTTTTTTTTGCATGTAGGTTATACTGGTACCGTTTCGGGGTATATACGACAATTTGAACTTTTTGTATTGTGCCATAAGGCCATGTTTACACGTTCAATATTTGGTCAGAATTTTACATCAGTATTTGTAAGCCAAAACCAGTAGTGGGTGAAAAATGCCAAAAGTGGTGACGTGTTTCTATTATACTTTATCTCTGATTGTTCTACTTTTGGCTTACAGATACTGATATAAAAAACTGACCAAATACTGAACGTGAGAATGTGACATAAAAAAGAAAAAACGTCCCACCTGAAAGAGTTATGCAAGTCGGGCACAACGGCATATGGACATATGTGAGAAGGGTAATAAATGGATGTAACCAACCCACAGGAAGTTCCTCCAAGAAGAGCTCTGGTAGAGCGTGATCAAGGATAAAAGGGTCAGTTGATAAGAATTCCCGCAATGATACAAGTGGAAAGTGAAAAACTTGCCATAAAACTGAAAAATAATCATTTAAAAAAACACAACGCGTTTCAGCTGTATCCGGCCTTCATCAGGTGTCTCATTTTTGTAGGAGGAGCAGCAACAGAAAACTAGAAATTCTGGCTCTTGTTTTTTTCTTTTCAGCATTTACCTTATGGGTTAAATAACGTTATATTTTGTTAGATCAGACTTTTACAGATACGGAGATACCAAATATGCTTCTTTTTGAACTGTGAAAAGCAGGGTTATTGAAACATCTACATTTTTTTAAATGTTTTACTATTTTTTTTATTTTCATTTTACCTTTTTCTTTAGTCGCAGGGGACTTGGACCTACGATCAAGCTACATACTGCAATACTTCACTATTGCTGTATAGGGTACAAATAACCTTTTTGCTAGGAAGTACCAAGATGGCTGTGACTATTGACCTCAGCAGCCCTCCTTCTCCCGCCGTCTGTCATGGCGGAGCATCGGCAGGTCTTAGCTTCTTTCCTACGCGTTTCCTTCCTCGGGGATGGTCTTTTCTAGCTCTGCATGTACTTGGGCTCCCATATTAGTTACTGGAAAGCTAATAATTCAATCTCGCGGTTCAGTCCCTTGGGTTTCAGCGTGCCTAATTCAAAGATCCATTGGCTTTTTACCCAGGACATTTCTTTGTTGTAGTCGCCCCCTCGCCAGCTCTCTTGAACCTTTTGTATACCCCATACTTGTGTGCCATTAGGGGAGCCTACGTGTTTCTCAGCATAGTGTTTAAATAAAAGGTGATCCTGGAAATTATTATAGCTTTGTTCACATTGGTAGGGGGTTCTTGAAAGCTGGGAGTAATCAAATTCCCGATATTGCGGGCCTTTCCAAAAATAAGCTATGGGCGTGTTAGTAAAAAGTTCTCCTATGGTTTTATCATCGCACAGAAAACTCCAATATTTATATACAATGCTTTTTAAGATTTTCGTATTGGCATTACACTGTGTAATTATAGGTACATCTACTTCATTTATTTCCACTTCATTACTGTGCTGATGATTCTACAATAGGTCCGATCATGGGATTTCCATCGTTTTTGATCGGACTTTCTGCAAAAAAAATGTTTCTATCCTTTTTCACTGTACTTTAGTGTCGGTGCTTCTGCTTCTGTTTCATGGTCCTCAGGTTTGCTACAATTCCTGTGTAGCCACATGTTCTGGCTTTTTGGCCAATCTATTAGCCGGTTGAGTACCTGGACACGGATATATAGGACATAGAATATTGCCATTTTCTATGTAGATGGTGTGGTCTAAAAAATCCATCTCCTGTTTACTGTAGGACGACGTAAAATTCAGATAAAAATAATTTTTAATCATTTCATTATAAAACTGTAAAAGAGAGGATTCACTACCTGACCAGGTAAATATAATGTCATCTATAAATCTGTGCCAGAGAACCAGGTTCTCATGGATCACACTACCGGGGTAGATGAAAATGTCCTCTCACCTACAAACGTACAGATTTGTGTAATGCGGTGCAAATCTGGTTCTTATGGCGGTGCCCCATTGCTGGGTCTAGTAGTGCACCCCATTATTAAAATATTTATGTGTTAAAATGAACTACATACATACACTAACATTATCAATTTGGTCTTTAGGATATCGTTCAGTCTTGGACAAAAAATTTTCAGAAGTTTAGTCTTGGACAGAAAATAGACAGTGAATAGCGCCACTGTGTTTAAACCGTAATTTGCATTATTATTACATATGGTCCTCCCTTTGCTATGGATAGTGCCGTCCCTTATTATATAGCGTTCTCTCTTATTCTGTATAGCACCATCCATTATTACATAGTGTCTTCTCTTAGCTATAGCTAGGTCCATATATATTTGGACAGAGACAACATTTTTCTAATTTTGGTTCTAGACATTACCACAATGAATTTTAAACAAAACAATTCAGATGCAGTTGAAGTTCAGACTTTCAGCTTTCATTTGAGGGTATCCACATTAAAATTGGATGAAGGGTTTAGGAGTTTCAGCTCCTTAACATGTGCCACCCTGTTTTTAAAGGGACCAAAAGTAATTGGACAATTGACTCCAAGGCTATTTCATGGACAGGTGTGGGAAATCCCTTCGTTATGTCATTCTCAATTAAGCAGATAAAAGGCCTGGAGATGATTTGAGGTGTGGTGCTTGCATTTGGAAGGTTTTGCTGTGAAGTAAACATGCGGTCAAAGGAGCTCTCCATGCAGGTGAAACAAGCCATCCTTAAGCTGCAAAAACAGAAAAAACCCATCCGAGAAATTGCTACAATATTAGGAGTGGCAAAATCTACAGTTTGGTACATCCTGAGAAAGAAAGAAAGCACTGGTGAACTCATCAATGCAAAAAGACCTGGGCGCCCACGGAAGACAACAGTGGTGGATGATCACAGAATAATCTCCATGGTGAAGAGAAACCCCTTCACAACAGCCAACCAAGTGAACAACACTCTCCAGGAGGTCGGCGTATCAATATCCAAATCTACCATAAAGAGAAGACTGCATGAAAGTAACTACAGAGGGTTCACTGCACGGTGCAAGCCACTCATAAGCATCAAGAAAAAAAAGGCTAGACTGGACTTTGCTAAAAAACATCTAAAAAAGCCAGCACAGTTCTGGAAGAACATTCTTTGGACAGATGAAACCAAGATCAACCTCTACCAGAATGATGGAAAGAGAAAAGTATGGCGAAGGCGTGGTACAGCTCATGATCCAAAGCATACCACATCATCTGTAAAACACGGCGGAGGCAGTGTGATGGCTTGGGCATGCATGGCTGCCAGTGGCACTGGGTCACTAGTGTTTATTGATGATGTGACACAGGACAGAAGCAGCCGAATGAATTCTGATGTATTCAGAGCCATACTGTGTGCTCAGATCCAGCCAAATGCAGCCAAACTGATTGGTCGTCGTTTCATACTACAGATGGACAATGACCCAAAACATAAAGCCAAAGCAACCCAGGAGTTTATTAAAGCAAAGAAGTGGAATATTCTTGAATGGCCAAGTCAGTCACCTGATCTCAACCCAATTGAGCATGAATTTCACTTGTTAAAGACTAAACTTCAGACAGAAAGGCCCACAAACAAACAGCAACTGATAACCACCGCAGTGAAGGCCTGGCAGAGCATCAAAAAGGAGGAAACACAGCGTCTGGTGATGTCCATGAGTTCAAGACTTCAGACAGTCATTGCCAACAAAGGGTTTTCAACCAAGTACTGGAAATGAACATTTTATTTACAATTATTTAATCTGTCCAATTACTTTTGGTACCTTTAAAAACAGGGTGGCACATGTTAAGGAGCTGAAACTCCTAAAACCCTTCATCCAATTTTAATGTGGATACCCTCAAATGAAAGCTGAAAGTCTGAACTTCAACTGCATCTGAATTGTTTTGTTTAAAATTCATTGTGGTAATGTCTAGAACCAAAATTAGAAAAATGTTGTCTCTGTCCAAATATATATGGACCTAACTGTATATCACTGTCCCTTATCACATAGTTTCCTCACTTCTTATGTATAGCACCATGCCTTATTACATAGTTTCTGCGCTCATTATCTATAGTGCCATCCTTTATTACATAGTTTCCTCACTTCTTATGTATAGCACCTTGCCTTATTACATAGTTTCCTCACTTATTATGTATAGTGCCATGTATTATTACATCATTTTTTCACTTACTATATACAGCCCCATGCCTTATTACATAATTTCCTCATTTATTATGTATAGCACCATCCTTTATTACATAGTATCCTCACTTATTATGTATAGCACCTTGCCTTATTACATAATTTCCTCACTTATTATGTATAGCGCCATGTATTATTACATCATTTTTTCACTTACTATATACAGCCCCATGTCTTACATAATTTCCTCACTTATTATGTATAGCGCCATCCCTTATTACTTAGTGCTTGCTATAGTCCTCTCCCTTATTACATAGGTGCCTGCGGCATGTGACTACTGCAGAAAATCTGTGGCCACAGTGGTGGCACTTGGTTGCTGAAGTGGCTTCTTATTGGCTGCAAATCCTGTGACTGCCTTCCTTTTGAGCTCTGGAACTACAAGTACAAAAATTTCCTGAAATATGTATACCTTTATGACTTGCTGGGAGATCTAGTTTCCCTCACAGCAAACTGTATTGCAGTGATGGTTCAGTTGCAGGAGCTGTGCCTGCAGCATCACTTGCTGCTTCTTGCAGTTTTAGGCCGGGGTGTGGTGAGCATATGAAAAATTGTCAGATTTTCATCTTGAAAACCTCAGACATTTTCATCCATATAGTCATCCATGTGTCCGTATATATTTTAGTACTTTATGCACTACATGACAGTACATCATGAGAGAGCTTGGCTAACCCTGATATATGACATCAAGATCTCTAACTTTACATTTAGTAAATTTACAGTATATTTAATATTCTGACAACACAAAACTACGTTTTTGTTTCTCATTTCACCAATAAAAAAATCTATCTATCTATATATGTACGTATATATATATATATATATATATATATATATATATATATATATATATATATATAAACCTCATTAATGTGCTGCCCTCTTGTGGCTGTACTTTGCAATTGAATAATTTTTTTTTTACATATTTAGTGTTTGGTGTTTTGCGTATTAGGTAGTTACAGAATGATGTTAATAAGTCGTTAAGCAGCCGACGCCTCTGCTATGGAAACAATTAGACGCTGATCTATCTGGAAGACTGCATGGTGGAGAGAAACAGACGTGTAGGTTCTTTGTGTGTCTATGTCCTACCTTGATATTGGCACATACAATGAATACCACCTGGAGGGGGGCTTATGATGAATAAGCTCATTCTCTCCCTCTCCCTGGCTACAAAATGTAAACCTAGGGCAAGAACAGGACTTGAGCCTGAGCCAAACGAGTGGGCCAAGAGGCTACATATGGAACTAGCAAATCACAGAGCCGTGAAGGATGTTAGTGATTTAAAGTTATGTATAGCAAAGTCCAAATGTTGAAAAGCATTCATAAATGGAAAGGTAAGTAAAAAGGGGGGAAAAAGAGAATGACAGAGAAAGCTTCCCTCATTTTTTTTTTTCACTCCCCTCCCGAATTGCAGCGAAGGCCAAGCCAAGTTTCTGTCTCCTCTGCTTTTGTGAGCACGGCTCAGATCTCAGCAGAAAACCTTTTTACGTGAGAAAGAGAATTATTGTGTCAGCCTTACTTTTTCTAATTTATTTCAAATCCATTTTCTCCGCAGGCTCTCGTCCTCAAAAATATCAATGAATAAAATAGATAATAAAGTGGAAAAACTGAAAATGAAATATAAATAAGTAAAATCAAATAAAAAATTATATACACTGTGTGCAGAATTATTCGGCAAGTTGTATTTTAGAGGATTATTTTTATTATTGATCAACAACTATGTTCTCAATCACCCCAAAAGACTCATAAATATCCAAGCTTAATATTTTTGGAAGTTGGAGTGTTTTTTTTTTTAGATTTGGCTATCTTAGGAGGATATCTGTTTGTGCAGGTAACTATTACTGTGCAGAATTATTACGCAACTTAATAAAAAACAAATATAATCCCATCTCACTTGTTTATTTTCACCAGGTAAACCAATATCAGTGCACAAAATTTAGAAATAAACATTTCTGACATGCAAAAACAAAAAACAAAAAAATTAGTGCTCAATATAGCCACATTTCTTTATGGTGACACTCAACAGCCTTCCATCCATAGATTCTGTCAGTTGCTTGATCTGTTTTCGATCAACATTACGTGCAGCAGCCACCACAGCCTCCCAGACACTGTTCCGAGAGGTGTACTGTTTTCCCTCCCTGTAGATCTCACATTTTATGATGGACCACAGGTTCTCTATGGGGTTCAGATCAGGTGAACAAGGGGACCATGTCATTATTTTTTCTTCTTTTAGACCTTTACTGGCCAGCCACGGGGTGGAGTAGTTGGATGCATGTGATGGAGCATTGTCCTGCATGAAAATCATGTTTTTCTTGAACGATACCGACTTCTTCCTGTACCACTGCTTGAAGAAGTTGTCTTCCAGAAACTGGCAGTAGGTCTGGGAGTTGAGCTTCACTCCATCCTCAACCCGAAAAGGTCCCACAAGTTCATCTTTGATGATAGCAGCCCATACCAGTACCCCACCTCCACCTTGCTGGCGTCTCAGTCGGAGTGGAGCTCTCTGCCCTTTACTGATACAGCCTCTGGCCCATCCATCTGGCCCATCACGAGTCACTCTCATTTCATCAGTCCATAAAACCTTTGAAAAATCAGTCTTAAGATATTTCTTGACCCATTCTTGATGTTTTATCTTATGTTTCTTGTTCAAAGGTGGTCGTTTTTCAGCCTTCCTTACCTTGGCCATGTCCATGAGTATCGCACACCTTGTGCTTTTTGATACTCCAGTAACGTTGCATCTGTGAAATATGGCAAAACTGGTGGCGAATGGCATCTTGGCAGCTTCACGCTTGATTGTCCTCAATTCATGGGCAGTTACTTTGCGCCTTTTTTGGCCAACACGCTTCTTGCGACCCTGTTGGCTATTTGCCATGAAACACTTGATTGTTCGGTGATCACGCTTCGAAAGTTTGGAAATTTCAAGACTGCTGCATCCCTCTGCAAGACATCTCACAATTTTGGACTTTTCGGAGCCTGTCAAATCTCTCTTCTGACCCATTTTGCCAAAGGAAAGGAAGTTGCCTAATAATTAAGCACACCTCATATAGGGTGTTGATGTCATTAGTCAACACCCCTCCTCATTACAGAGATGCAATCACCAGATTTACTTAATTGGTAGTTGGCTCTCAAGCCTATGCAGCTTGGAGTAGGACAATATGTATAAAAAGTATTAAAGTGATCAAAATACGCATTTTCCTAATAATTCTGCACGCGGTGTATATATATTATTTTTTTTATTTATATATTTTATTTGTATAAATAACATTAGGTTGCAAAACTATTATAAGTAATATAGATATATATACATATATATATATATTTATATATATATATATATATACAGTACAGACCAAAAGTTTGGACACACCTTCTCATTTAACCCTAGAACGCATGACCATAAAAATCTACTTTTTCACATACCTGGGGCCTTTTAGGCCCGTGTGCAAATAACATGGAATAACTCAAACAAAAATGACAAACAACTATATACCTGAGGAATACCTAGAGTTTCAAAATTCTAACTAAAGTAATCTTGCGGAAAATAGAAAACAATTAACAGGGCAGTCCTGCGAGGCCCCAGGTATGCGTTCTAGGGTTAAAGATTTTTCTGTATTTTCATGACTATGAAAATTGTACATTCACACTGAAGGCATCAAAACTATGAATTAACACATGTGGAATTATATACTTAACAAAAAAGTGTGAAACAACTGAAAATATGTCTTATATTCTAGGTTCTTCAAAGTAGCCACCTTTTGCTTTGATGACTGCTTTGCACACTCTTGGCATTCTCTTGATGAACTTCAAGAGGTAGTCACCGGAAATGTTCTTCCAACAATCTTGAAGGAGTTCCCAGAAATGCTTAGCACTTGTTGGCCGTTTTGCCTTCACTCTGCGGTCCAGCTCACCCCAAACCATCTCGATTGGGTTCAGGTCTGGTGACTGTGGAGGCCAGGTCATCTGGCGTAGCACCCCATCACTCTCGTCCTTGGTCAAATAGCCCTTACACAGCCTGGAGGTGTGTTTGGGGTCATTGTCCTGTTGAAAAATAAATGATGGTCCAACTAAACGCAAACCGGATGGAATAGCATGCCGCTGCAAGATGCTGTGGTAGCCATGCTGGTTCAGTATGCCTTCAATTTTGAATAAATCCCCAACAGTGTCACCAGCAAAGCACCCCCACACCATCACACCTCCTCCTCCATGCTTCACGGTAGGAACCAGGCATGTAGAGTCCATCCATTTACCTTTTTTGCGTCGCACAAAGACACGGTGGTTGGAACCAAAGATCTCAAATTTGGACTCATCAGACCAAAGCACAGATTTCTACTGGTCTAATGTCCATTCCTTGTGTTCTTTAGCCCAAACAAGTCTCTTCTGCGTGTTGCCTGTCCTTAGCAGTGGTTTCCTAGCAGCTATTTTACCATGAAGACCTGCTGCACAAAGTCTCCTCTTAACAGTTGTTGAAGAAATGTGTCTGCTGCTAGAACTCTGTGTGGCATTGACCTGGTCTCTAATCTGAGCTGCTGTTAACCTGCGATTTCTGAGGCTGGTGACTCGGATAAACTTATCCTCAGAAGCAGAGGTGACTCTTGGTCTTCCTTTCTTGGGGCGGTCCTCATGTGAGCTAGTTTCTTTGTAGCGCTTGATGGTTTTTGCAACTGCACTTGGGGACACTTTCAAAGTTTGCCCAATTTTTCGCACTGACTGACCTTCATTTCTTAAAGTAATTATGGCCACTCGTTTTTCTTTACTTAGCTGCTTTTTTCTTGCCATAATACAAATTCTAACAGTCTATTCAGTAGGACTATCAGCTGTGTATCCACCAGACTTCTGCACAACACAACTGATGGTCCCAACCCCATTTATAAGGCAAGAAATCCCACTTATTAAACCTGACAGGGCACACCTGTGAAGTGAAAACCATTTCTGGTGACTACCTCTTGAAGCTCATCAAGAGAATGCCAAGAGTGTGCAAAGCAGTCATCAAAGCAAAAGGTGGCTACTTTGAAGAACCAAGAATATAAGACATCTTTTCAGTTGTTTCACACTTTTTTGTTAAGTATATAATAGTGATGTAGCAGACATCCCTTTAATGGTTCAGTGTGTTTGAATGACCATGTACCTTCCCCTTTAATTGACTGGTCACATGACCGTGACATCACACAGGTCCTTATGCACACAGAGGGTGTGGACACATGACTCTGACATCAGTTAAGGTCCTATCTGTGGATGTGTGCATGTGTGCTGCAAGATATAAAAACCCTGTGTGTTCCTGTGTGTAGGAGTTCCTATGTGTTGGGAGCTCCTGTGTGGGCACCGTGTGTCAGGCACGAGGCTGTTCCCTGTGTGAGTGGGGGGAACACCGCTCCTGTGAGGCCTGGTGGACTCCGGTGGAGGTGAAGCCTGGATCCCTCTGTGAGAGTGTGTGGGATGCCAGTAAGCCTCGGAGTGCCACACAAGCGTCCTGGAGGGTGAAGCCTGGGTATGTGAAATACGCCAGTAAGCCTTGGACGGGTGGAGGGCTGGAGACCACGTGTGGTCAAGCCTTAGAGCCAGAGTGGTGGCGGACTAAAAGCAGCTGAAAGCCAATAAAGGTAATACTCTTTATGTTATGGACATTTTCATGGACATTGTTTTATTACCTTGCGGGAGGCTGTAATTAGAGCCAAGTGGGCCGGTCTGCCACTTGGGCTCGTGGACATGTTGTATGGGAAATACGGTTTATGACGTGTAATAGACTGTGGATTGTGAAAAACGGCAAAGTAGATGCTGGTGTGCAGTGATTGACGCAGCAAAGCGAGTATCCCCCAGGATAATAAGTAGCGCTGCCTTACATGTGGTTTGAGAGTGCGGACAGCTGCAGTCTGGTTGCTAGGGGCACTCTGCAGTCTGGTTGCTGGGAGCATCTGCAGTCTGGTTGCTGGGAGCATCTGCAGTCTGGTTGCTGGGAGCAACTGCAGTCTGGTTGCTGGGAGCAACTGTGAAGGTCGTCGTCGCACTCAAACCTGGTTTGCTGTGGCTCGGCGGGGCTCACGAAGGTCAAGGCATCTGGCTGCAACTCGACAGGGTTGTGAAGGTCGTCGTCGCACTCAAACCTGGTTTGCTGTGGCTCGGCGGGGCTCACGAAGTTAAAGCATCTTGCTGCAACTCGGCGGGGTTGCGAAGATTGACATCGCACTCAAATCCTGTTTTGCGGTGGCTCGGCGGGGCCACGAAAATTTTTTCGGGGAGAGCGGTGAAGTTCAAGTGTGAACAGTGTACCGTGATGGCTGTGAGCAAAGCAACAGAGGTGTCTGGAGCTATTGAGCGTTTGAAGGGCCGGTTGGGACCGGAGCAGGTATTTGAGAAACTCTTACTGGACATGGTGCGGGAACCGCAGGAGCTGTGGGCACCGTATAGAATGGTGGCCGTGGACCATTCTATGGACTCTCCGAGGGCGCCCGTGTTGTCCCAGAGTGCCCGGGGAGGTGGTAAGAGGTCTTGTGAACGGAGTCCTAAGACTGTCGCTGATTTTTTGTGTAAAAATTACCCTGCCGGTGTGGTTGTTTAAAATGGGGCGGAGTCTAAAAAGGGGGCGGATTTTCACAAGAGTGTGGAGTGTAGAAAACTGGAAATTGTTGATGATTGTGGGTGGGTACCTCCTAAAAATGACAAGGTGACCGTTGATAACGGGGTAGCTCCAGTGGAAGGGGGTGAAGTCAAAGTGGGAGGTGACCTGGTAGTCCACAACATCATGGGAAGTGACACAGACCCCATAGCTGACGGTGACACTACGGAAGTAGAAGGAGAGGTCAGTCAGGCGGGGCTAGACGAGGGGAGAGAGTCCACATCTCGTCGTAGACGGCGCAGGGGACACAAAAAGGTTGCCCCTGTACTCTTTGCTGAGAGTGAAAGTAAAGAAAATGTAATGGTGTGTGCCATTGTTTCAAGTGTGGATCCTCCTTCAGAGGCAGAAGAGGAGGTGACGGACCTGGAGAACGTGTCCTCAGACCAGCGGAGCCTGGAGTCTGAATGGCAGAGGGTATACCAGGTTGTGAAGGACTTACAGCGAAGTCTAAAGGAAAGCAACGAGGAAGTTGTCCAGTGGAAGGAGATGTTCCACGCAATTAAGGAGGACCGCCGCAAAATTAAGGAGGAGGTTTTGCAGTTGAAGCTTGAGAAGGAGATGCGGCAGGATGGAGTTTCTGGACGTGATCAGGAACTAGAACGACTGCGCGAACAGTTCAACCAGGAGCTGTGTAAATCTAAAAAGGAGTATGATGAACTCATGAGGGAGCTGCAGCAGTTCCAGGACCAAGTAAAGCCTCTAATGCAGGAGAAGGAGCGGCTGGAGGACTCTCTGTACCAGCGAGACCAAGAGCTATCCACCCTGAAAGAGGCAATAAAAGTTGAAGTGTCTGCTCATGACCATGAGGCAGAAAAGAGGTATGGAAATTTCAGTGAGGAACTGCAACAGAGTAAGAGAGATTATGAGGATCTCCTCAAGGTGAAAGAAAAACTAGAGGAGGATAACGCGGATGCAGAGCAAGAGCGCCAAGTGGTTGAGACCACTCTGCAAGACATCCGTGAGGAGAATGATGATCTCCAGGGAAAGACCCTAGATCTGGAAGCTCAGGTGAAGGAGCTACAGATGTCCTGTGATACTCTCCAGAAGGCGGAGACGTACCTTAAGGAAACAGTCAGCAAGATGGAAGCTGAGCGAGAGAAGATGGAGGAGTCCATCGGAAAAGCCACAGACCAAGGCCAGGAGTTCACCTCTGGTGATGGGAGGTAAGAAGCAGAGACCTCCTCGAGTGATGTGGGCTCGGAGGATTCGGTGGATGTCGGAGCCGAGATCAAGCAGCTCAAGGAGTTGCTGCAGGCCCAGTGGACGCAAGAGAAGCGTGAGAGACTGGTTGTTGAGAGCCGAGTGGGAGCATTGGAGACGGAGAGGTCTGAGAGAGCTCTGCTGCTGGAAGAGCAGTTGAAGCAGGAAGAGCTTCAGAGATGGACTGCTGAGAGGCGAGTAACTGAGCTGGAAGGAGAAGTCTTAGAGCTCAAAGGTCGCCTAGCACAGTGTCACGTGGTGAACGAGGTCTCCTTGGAGAAGGGAAAAGGCAAACAAGTTGCACTTACTCCCTTAGACCATGAGAAGGTGGACCTGAGGAGAGCTAAGAGTATGGTATTGGAAGATGAAGGTGAAGTTGAGGCGGTCAAGACGAAAAGTTGTGAAGTTGTAGCCGTGAGTCAGCTTAGGGGAAGCATCCAGGGTGAAGAAGCTGGAAGTCAGTTGTCCCTGAAACCTGAGCTGGTTGATCGTCTGGAAACCACTGGTGAGACCGAAACGTCTCGGTACAAGTGCCTCGTAGATGTACCCGAGGACTTGAGGGAAGAATGCACCCGTGAGTTCGTGCATGAGGAGTTTAAGAAGGCCGTGGGAGCCTGTAAGGTGTACTTGACCTCAGAGGCTAGACAGCAGGTGGTCCTGTCCACGACTGAAGTCACGGTGAAGAGGGTGGCGATCCTGAGTGACATACATTGGCGATGTATTCGCACGAAGCGGTTTCTCCGGTTGAAGACTGAACAAGCCGCTAGACAACTGGAGCTGATGAGAAAAGCTCACAGTCTGCGAGAAGAGGTCATCCGGGTGCCTCGTGTTCTGGTAAGAGAGCTCATTGGGAGAAATGGCCGAGCTAAGCGGATGATGGTGAAAAAGTCTGGTGTGGTAAAAGTAAGCAGTCCACGTGATCGTCAGGACTGGATGCCGGATGAAGACGGCATGGTGTCGTTCTACGCTGTAGGAACGGAAGAAAGTCTTGCAGATATGAGCATGCTGGTGGAGTACCGAATGACCTACCTGCGAGAGGTGGAAAAGTTGAATCTCGCTAGACTGCGAGTGGATAGACAGCATCATCTGAGCAGCAGAAGATGGCAGCCGTCTAGAAAGTGTGAGACCAGACAGAGAAAGGGCTCCCTACATATCAGAACAGCTGAGGTTAGGGACCTTTCAAGATGTCCTGGGAGTGGGTTTGGAGGTAGTGAGACCTCCAGTGACTCAGGGTTGAGTGGCCCATACAATCGACCCAATAGAGGACGGAACCATGTGGAGTCACACTGTTGTATTGACCGCTGGGAACGGGGGAGACCTGGTAGGGTTTCGACTGACCACTGGGAGCGGGGGAGACCTGACAAGGTTACGACTGACCGCTGGGAGTGGGGGAGCCGCTGGGAGCGAGGGAAGTCTGACAAGTTTACGACCCGGAAATGTGACTTGACGGAGTCGATGACATTGACAGATGGTAGATCCCTAAGGAGTGGGCTAATGTCAATGTTTAATGTTCCAGGGGCTGGACAACGCAAGGGTCAAGTGCATGGTCTCAGTGTGAACTGTGGGATATAGACTGTTTTATATATTATGTGTTCAACCCCACAAGTTTGAACAGAGGGGGGGGATATGTGATGTAGCAGACATCCCTTTAATGGTTCAGTGTGTTTGAATGACCATGTACCTTCCCCTTTAATTGACTGGTCACATGACCGTGACATCACACAGGTCCTTATGCACACAGAGGGTGTGGACACATGACTCTGACATCAGTTAAGGTCCTATCTGTGGATGTGTGCATGTGTGCTGCAAGATATAAAAACCCTGTGTGTTCCTGTGTGGGTGTGTTCCTGTGTGTAGGAGTTCCTATGTGTTGGGAGCTCCTGTGTGGGCACTGTGTGTCAGGCACGAGGCTGTTCCCTGTGTGTGTGCGGAACACCGCTCCTGTGAGGCCTGGTGGACTCCGGTGGAGGTGAAGCCTGGATCCCTCTGTGAGAGTGTGTGGGATGCCAGTAAGCCTCGGAGTGCCACACAAGTGTCCTGGTGGACTCCGGTGGAGGTGAAGCCTGGATCCCTCTGTGAGAGTGTGTGGGATGCCAGTAAGCCTCGGAGTGCCACACAAGTGTCCTGGTGGACTCCGGTGGAGGTGAAGCCTGGATCCCTGTGTGTGTGTGTGTGTGTGTGGGATGCCAGTAAGCCTCGGAGTGCCACACAAGCGTCCTGGAGGGTGAAGCCTGGGTATGTGAAATACGCCAGTAAGCCTAGGACGGGTGGAGGGCTGGAGACCACGTGTGGTCAAGCCTTAGAGCCAGAGTGGTGGCGGACTAAAAGCAGCTGAAAGCCAATAAAGGTAATACTCTTTATGTTATGGACATTTTCATGGACATTGTTTATTACCTTGCGGGAGGCTGTAATTAGAGCCAAGTGGGCCGGTCTGCCACTTGGGCTCGTGGACATGTTGTATGGGAAATACGGTTTATGACGTGTAATAGACTGTGGATTGTGAAAAACAGCAAAGTAGTTGCTGGTGTGCAGTGATTGACGCAGCAAAGCGAGTATCCCCCAGGATAATAAGTAGCGCTGCCTTACATGAGATATATATATATATATATATATATATATTATGCTATATTCCTGTATGATTGTTCTTTAGCTGGAGTTCAGCTGGATTCCTAGGAACCAGCTGCTGATGTTGCTGTAAGCACAGTGACAGAGAAAAGCATTTTTCTTTATAGGGAATGATGGGCAGGATAAATCAGACACTGACTGCACATTTGCTGTAAATATACTTTAAAAAGCCGGCCAGGGAACATGCATCTCAGCTGATTAGGTCCCGGTTGGCTTTTCTAAGTATGTTTTCTCTGAATACATAGCTGGCTGCAATCACACATCCACTGTCTGATTCCTGATGCACGTGGTTCGGGCAGCATGAATCTGATGATAGGTTCCTTTAAAAGGGGTGTCACACATACATCATTATGTATTACTTATCGGAAGGCTAGGTGATTAATGTGTGATTGCTGTAGGTCCAATCATTGAGACCTCCACCAAATCACAAAAAGACCCTTATGTGGATGCAGCAGTAAAGCACAGTTTGGTGGACTGGCCCACCAGAGGACCGGAGGATCCTTCGGTGGGCCCTGGCAGGCACTGCATTACAGCAGTTCGCTTACTATTTACACAAAATGATATGCTGCCGAGAATGATGATTTCAAAGCAAGCTTGAAAATCATTGAGCGTTTTTCTGATTTTTCAGGTGATTACTGGAATTTTTGGACAGGTCGATAGTTGGGAGCAATTATTCCTATGAATGCTCATTCCTCGATTATTAGCTTGACAAGATGGGAAATAAAGATAAGGGTAGACTCTGCTGTTAGTACCACTTATGCATGGTGGTCGCCAAGAATGATTTCCTCTGGTGGGCCCAAACTACTCCAGTCCAATGCTGAGTGCACCTGTGTGACCACTACTTCAATCACTTCTTCTGGTTCCTCTGTGTGACCACCGCTCTTGTGGTCACAGAATGAAGTGATGTTTAGGGGCGCACACTTACATTCTATTTGGAACTCCTTTTTCTGCCATTGGACAGCCGACGATCATGACGGCCGACGATCATACATTTATCACGCATCTTCTGGAGGGATAAAGCAAAACTACGAGAGGAGTGAATCGATTCCTAGGACACTTGACCAGTAGCCAGGTCAGTATTTCATGGCCGTTGGATGGGAACCCTGAGAACCACCTGCTACCTGATGCCATCCATGGCTCCTCTTTTGATCTTGGCATACCATCATTGATGTGGCATGATGCACCCCTGAAGTAGCACCAGGCCAAAAAATCAGGAGAGGATCGGCGGATGCCATCAAATACAGGGCTTTTCTCAGGGTTTCCGTCCCGCAGCCACGGATTACTGACCTGATGCTGGACGAGGGTCCTGTGAACCATCAGTCCTTTCCCACCCGCCCACCAAGTTGGACATATGAAAAACACATAGACTAAAATGAGTACATGTTGTATCTACAAAAAAAAATGGATAGAACAAGTACATGAAAGTCAGAGTCAGTATTTGGAGAGACTGAAGTGATAGAGGGGCCTTTGGACACGCAAAACCATCAGGGTCTGGATACAACAATTTTTTCTACAACTCTTATAGTTACACCCCTGCAGAACCAGGTCTTCAATATTTAGGTTAGATCCTCTCTCTGACCATAAAAACAGAATATTAAACAAAAAAAATATTTGAAATTGAATTTATTAGTATTAATATTCTGCAATTTAACCAAGAAGGCACAAACCTTTTTAAAAAAAAATATATATATAACATATGCCTACATATGGATTCCACAAGCCTTAACTATGCTGGAAAGTCTTAAGTTTCCCACAAAGTCTTGAAAAAAAAATCCAAAAAAGAAGCAATAAAACAAAATATAGATCACTCTGATGGAATCGCAGAATATCCTAGAATGCCTACTCTAGCTATAGATGTAGAGAATCAAATATATATATATATTTATATATAAATTATACAATTATCTATGATATATAATACAATTTATAAATCACCTTAAAATGAGTGCGCCTACATTACAAAAATACTTTATATAGGATAATAGCGGGTATTGCCTTCAATCTAGGATGGAAATTAACGGTTTTGGAATTATTGTCTTTCAATTTGATACGACTGATGCAAATTGCTTGAGGATTTTCCTTGAAAACTCTAATTGGATGACTGTCATGCTGGTAGATAGGTGCCACGGCGGTGTACCAGGAAGCTGAGATAATGACGTAATGGTCACACAGGAAGAGGTCCATCCTAAGGCAAAATGGAGTATAGTCTTTGTGGAAGAGAATACTATACTTGGTGGCATTTTCTTGGTTGTTAGGACTTGGAAAGCCTCTTTGCTACATCGGCATAGGCCAGCTCTGTCTCTTTGTCCGCCGCGCACGTATTGGTAAATTCGTCTCTGGCATAGGCGTTCTTCAGGTATCTCCACACTCCCGTCATCTCGGCTGGGATTTCATAGTTGCGATACTTCTTGGCCACAATCTGGAAATATACAGTATGAGCATGATGCATATATAATCTACCAACAATCCTCATAACACTACATCAACCCCTTTAAGTGGTTGTCCACTACTTTAGCTTTGATGACCAATCCTTAGGATAGGTCATCAATGTCTGATCGGTCGGGGTCCGACACCCGTCACACCGCCGATCAGCTGCTGTCAGTGTCGGAGGCTGCTGACCAGAAAAACTCACTTGCGGATGTGATTGTCTTCTGAGAGTGGCCGCCGCAGGGTACGACACATCTGCCTCATATTGACTTGAATAGGAGGCGGATATGTAGTACAAAGCCTCGGCCACTATCAAAAGACAATCAGCTCCGCAAGTGAGGACTTCCGGCCAGCAACTGATAGCAGCTGATAAGGATAGGTCATCAATGCTAAAGTAGTGGAAAACCTCTTCAAGGATCCAACCATTTTTCTGCTTTTTTGATTTTCCACACCCCCTTCTTCCATGAGCCTTGTCTTTTTTTCATTATTATTATTATTATTATTTTTCCTTCAATATTGTCATATAGGGGATTGATTGGTTTGTTTTACAAGACGAGTTATAGTTTTTCATTTTACCATATAATATTTGGAAAAAAAAATCCCATTGTAATGAAATGGTTAAAAAAAAGGAATTCCACCATGGCCTTTTGGGGTTTGTTTTAAAAGCATTCATTTTTCAGCAAAAAATTACTGAGCAACATTGCTCTCCAGCCCAGTACTATTACTTGCATACTTTTATTTTATATTTTATTGGTTAAAAAAATATTCATAGCTTCGTAAATAAAAAAAAAATTGGTTTGTGTCACATTTTCTGAGACCCATAACTTTTTTAACTTTTTGTTAACTGTTTCGAGATATCGTTTTTATTAATACCAGTTTGGGGTATATAGAACATTTTGATGGACTTTTATTGGATTTTATGGGGGTGAGTTGTGGAGACCAAAAAACAGCAATTCTGGCATTTCAATTTCTTTTCTCTTTACAATGTTTAGCGTATAGGACAAACCATTTTATATTGTTATAGATCTGACTTTTTGAAACACAACATTATGAAATATGTGATTTTAATTTTTGTTTTTTTATTCTTTAATATTTTTTAAAATAGTTTCTATTACTTTTCACTTATTTTTTTTAGTCTTTCTAGAGGACTTGAACCTGAGATTGTTTGATTGCTTGTACTTTGATTGGAGTATTTCAGTATATAGTCAAATATAGTCTCCTATAGTCAAAATTATGGTCTACTATGAATTCCCGTCGCTAGGCTTCATAGGTGTGCCAAGATAACTATTGTTCAGAGGGAATAATGGGAGCCCAAATGGACATTTTACCATCCATTAAACTAAATGGTGACACAGCAGCAACAGGAGCTAGCTCCAGTCACTGCGGTTATAGGCAGGTGACAGACAACTTGGCACCTACTGTGCATGGACAGGGCTTCCCCCACTATATATATGGACCCAACCTGTGATGCAATTCTCCTATTAGTCTATAAAGCTCTCCACTATGCTAATCCATCCTCGTCTCTGGGACTTCTCTCATGCTGCATATACTGGAGCCAACTGTCTTAGACTGGTAAACTCAGTCCTAACGTTCCTACATTTAGACCTCATTCCTTTAAGGAGCCCTATGTCACATAACTTACTGTATGTTGATGATGTAGATAGCTTATCCTCTTCTACAATGAGCTTAATTTTTGACCTAACGGATTTGCTTAGACAAGAAACAATTCCAATATTTAAAGGGTTGTTCCAGTTTGGATTCCACCCAAAAACTAAAGATAACTGTATCAACAGGGCCATAGATAGACTTTCTGTCGCTCAGGGCAAACGTTCAGTTTGCTAGCCCTTTATCTTAATAAGGCAAAGTTTGCTGCTCCCCACATTGCCACCCATCAACTGGGGTCCACCCTTAGTTACACCCCAGATATAAAAAAGTAATTTGGCAAATGTATAAAACTATTATTTAGGACATAATACTGTACGTTGCTTCTAGGGATTTCTTTCCTCTGTTCCCCTGTGCTTTACTCATTCTCTCCAAGTCCAACATTGAGTCTCCACCGCCGCGTGTCTGTTGTCTGCAGCGCTTAGGTCCCATTGAAAGAGCCGCAGACAGTAAATGAGCTCAGTGGCTCTGCCCAAGTAGACGGCATGAGCCGTTGATATCAGAGATTGGCTGCAGCGTACTGAAGACAATAACAGACACCAGGAGCAGAGGCAGAGACTCAGCGCCGGACCTGGAGAGGATGAGTAATGTAGGCGGGGAAGAGGGCATTTCCGAAACTGAAATACAAGTTTTGGAACTGGTGATATGATAGACATGTGGTGAGCTGATGAGAATTCTTATCTCACAAATTTGCTAAGATATGCCATCACTTTGTGAACAATGGGAGTCCGACCCTTTGGACCCTCAATGACTTTAAGGAAGAAGAAGCTGAAGCGCTAATTTAGCAAAGTCCTTTCGACAGCGCTCCCGGCCTTCCGTTGTGTTGGGCATTGGTAGCATGGTCAAGTGGCCAAGAGGAAAAACAAATGTGAGTCAGGGTTGTGGGATCTTTTTTCTCAGGGTAGGTGGGTTTCAGAGGTTGGACCCTCACAGATCATATTGCAGAAATAAGCCATCACTTTATGTTGAATGAATACCCTTAACTTTACAAAGCAGCAGACCACACAAGCGTGTCGGTAGGGGGCACTGAAGGGTTTCTCCTCCGGGAAAGGAATCATACAGACAGATTTACTAATGTCTTTTTGACAGTTTTTATGCACAGTTTTCTTTTCATACTGTGTCCCTCAAAGCAAAAGTTAACATTTTGGGGAGAATCACACTGCAATCACAAGGTTTGGTGACATCAATAAGAAGCCATTGACTTATCAATGAATACCGATGGTGGTCCGTGGATAAGTATCGAGCCAGACATAGAGTTTCCCTCACACTACATGTGCACTTGCTTTTTCTATTTTTACACACATTGTGGAAACCTCCAGGGAGTCACATTAACCATATATATCCAGGTCAAATGTATTTATATATATATATATATATATATATATATATATATATAAAATAGAATAAAAGGGGAGTGATGAACATAGGACAAGCCTGGGTGGTCCATTCCAGAATAAACACTTAAACAAGGTCGCAAATCATATTTATTATTTGGCTAAGAAAATAGAAATGCTGGAGTAAATGAAGTGTTTAATAATCCGCCCCGTACCTCCGGAGAAAGCAAACATAGTTAACGCTTTAAGGTGAAGAGCCTGGAACCTGAGTATATTTTCAAACCTCGTTAATTTGTCTAAAGTCCCTCCGATCTCCACTCTCTCAACCAGAGGCTGTACTATAATAACCCTGAACTTGACAAATCTATATCTCTATCTTCTCCACTTACACCAATGTAAAGGCCCCGTCACACTTAGCGACGCTGCAACGATCCCGACAACGATACGACCTGTCAGGGATCGTTGCGGCGTCGCTATGTGGTCGCTGGTGAGCTGTCAAACAGGCAGGCTCACCAACGATCAGGGGAGCAGCGACATCGTGTAAAGAATCTTTCCACGATGTCCTGCTCCTGGTTGCCAGCCTGCTGAAGCAGGAGCAGGCTGGTAACCATGATAAACATCGGGTTACTAGGGGCACACGCGCACCTAGTAACCCGTTGTTTATCATGGTTACCACTCTGCTACGGTGAGCGGGAGGTTACCGCTCACTTTAGCAGGCTCGTAACCATGATAAACAGCGGGTTACTAAGTGCGCGTGTGCCCCTAGTAACCCGATGTTTATCATGGCTACCAGCCTGATCGCTGCTCCCGCTGGTCACACACAGCGATGTGTGCTGACCAGCGGGAGGGCAACGACCAAAAAATGGTCCAGGACACTTTGCAGCGATCAGCGACCTCACAGCAGGGGCCTGATCGCTGCAAAGTGTCACACATAGCAACATCGCTGGTGAGGTCGCTGTTGCATCACCAAAACCGTGACACAGCAGCGATCTCGCTATGTGAGACGGGGGCTTAACTCCCCCAGAATCTCTGTAAAGTAAAAACTAAGGCCAATTGCTCCATTGGACACCAAAGATTGTTCAACTCTAGTCCTGACACACTTCAACCTCCTACCTACCATGATTTTATATGGCCAAGGAGGGTATTGTTTCTCCTTCTGGAGACTTAAATTCAGTCAATGCTCCCTGGGAAAAAGATATGTAATCTAGCCTTGATCAAGAACGCAGAAAACTACTTTCAAATGCCACCTATCGGAGGTAGCTCAACTATAAGTCAACAAGCAACGCTTTAATACGCCTTGCAACATGACCCAGAGTTTCTCCTTAGGACACCAAAGAGTATGGTCAATTCTAGTCCTAACACACTTCAACATCCTACCTACCAACATCCTACCTACCCATACGCCTTGCAACGTGACCCAGAGTTTCTCGTAAAAGACAACATCTACAGGCAGCTGTTTCATGATTCTGTTCAGTGCAGAGCAGGATGTTGTTTGGCTGGATGTAAGGCCTTTGAAGTGTGTCTAAGAGGGTATTGTTTCTTCTGTGAAGAGCGCCAACTGGTGTACGAAGAATTAAACACCCAATCAGTTCCTTGCTCTGTACCTATGAGGGGCAAGAAACCTGAAACAGCTGTCTGCAGATGGGTGTCTTTGCCTTTTGGAAGAAACTGGTTTGGCTGAAAATCCTTAGATTTATTTATTAATCCTTACAAAATTCTTAAAAGGCTTGTTAAAGGATTGGACATTGACTTATACGGTAGCAAACATCAGTAGGAGGCAATGAAGACCTGGCTTTCTTAAGGTGCATGAGCACCGCATAAATATTGAGGCAATGTAAATATGAGGCCGATCACCCAAAGAACGAGCAAAACGCTAGTTCGACCACTGAAATCATCTTTTGGCTTGCTTAAAAGGTTATTGTTCTCGGCCACACATCATCCTGTGTAAACTGGACATGTGCTGCTGAGAACAATGACAGCCTATGAGCACAGAACGATCAACTTTTGATCGTTCTGTGAGCATCAGAATATCGGCCTGCCAGTCTAACCAGTCTATTAAATGACCAACAATCAGCAGACATGTTGCCGATCTGCGTTCATTGAACACCGACAGTTGGCGCTGTATATCCCGGCCTTAGTCCTGGAGGATTCTCTTTAATTACAAATGTGACCTCTGAGGCCCCAAATAGAATTTGTTGTGAGATGCCATCTTGCTTAGTTGTGGGTGTTGATTTTTTAATTCCTTCTCCAAAGTTTTCCGCCCATACTATGAGTAGCTTCTATCCATCTCACCCCAGAGATGAGACCAATCCTGGCATAATATTACCTTGACCACATGAAGCTTGGGTAGAAGATTGCAGTCAGCCAGTGTCAATTCATCTCCATCCAGAAATTTCCTTCTAGAAACTTTTTCTTCCTCTCGGCTGTTTGCGTCAATCTCCTCGGTGAGGGGCGTGTTGAGATAAACATCCAGTTTCTTCAAGGCTTTCGACAAACCTTTCTCGAGAGCTGTTAGAAAACAAAGAAAACCAAAATGTCACCAAAACATTGTAGACAAAAACACCAACACTACGTGGAAGGTAAATAGAATAATGAGAAAAATAAATAGGTAATTTACACAATGTACATTTACTTAAAGGGGAACCTGTCACATTAAAAATGCAGAAAAATAAACATATTACAGAGCAGAAGGAGCCCAACAGATTCATTTACAGGTTTGTAGGATTCGGTATAACTTGTCACTTACTCATCTTCATCCCTGGTTTTTCTGGGTTCAGGAGTTCAGCGGCTCAATATTCAACAAAAGCTGAATTAGACTCCTTAACCCAAAATGAGCTGAGATTTATAGCAATAAATAATAAGTTGGACTACGTTCACACGTTCAGGTGGGACCCATACTTTTTGCTAAGGTACCTATGATTTTTGTGCAGTTCCCAGGAAGCATCAAACACAAAGCAGCTTTATTTAAGACTTGACATACCAAAAAACGAGACAAAAATTGCAGCATCAAAACGTGATAAATATGCTCTCAAAAATGCAACAACAAAAAAATGCAAGTAACCTCATTTACCTAATAATCTAATCTCAAAAAGTCCCCAATACTCAACATTGACATCCGCATACTATAAAGGAGGGCTGAAAACCAGGAGCCCATACAAGAGTTCATTTAAGGGAGTGATTGCAATGCACAGTGTAACCCGGGGTCGTGGGCGATATTGAATATTGTTTACCCGCAGGAAACTGATCCTCCGGAAGCTCAGTTTATACCTAGAATTAAACAAATTTGCATACATTATGTGTGAAGTGCGGTTTGTTCTGTCTGTATTTGATAATAAGGACGCCATCCCGCTACACTAACCAGATCCCCTATATTACACGGCTCCGGTACCTCTCCGCTCCGCATAATCATACACTACATTACAGCTGCACTTATAAAGTTTCTTACTGACTCAAAGTAAAGTAAATGAACGTGAAATGTGACCACTGAAATAAAGATTTCCAAAGAAGAGACCCTGGACAGAATTGACCATGGACCACATGCAACCAACAGACTTGTAGTGTTTGGGGTAATTATAAAGACTTTGTGATTCTTACTAGGCAGCAGCTGAATTAAGTCCTTCCCAACTGACTGCCATGGTGAGTAGGATGATGGCTTTGCCCCATGGTTAGATTATGGATCTCCATTTAAAGGGAATGTGTCAGTACATTATTACATATAGAAGTAGTTGTCTGGCTGTATAGGTGCTTGTCCCCCAATAATAATGATACCTTTTTTGTAGAGATCCGATGTGCCAGTCATGATAAATCTAGCGTAGAAACCATATGCAAATCAGGCTGGGGGCGTGTCAAGAATTTTTCTAAAGTTTTGACATGCCCCCAAAGCACTTCCTGTCTGATTTGCACATGACTTCTACACTAGATTTCTCCTGACTTGCACATCAGATCTCTACCAAAAAGGTATCATTGTTATTGGGGGGAAAGCGTCTATACAGTCATACCACTATGTCCATAAGTAAACATCTTTAAAAAGTACCCTTTAAGTGATTATTCCCAACACCAAAAGGTATTACCCATCCACACTGATAACTTTCTGATCACAGGAACCCTCACCAATCCCAAGAACAGGTTTCTGAAATGGTGGCTGAGGACGAGGCGAGCACAGCAGTGACGTACTATATGCAACATGCAACCGCTGCAGCCAATCATTGGATTCATCTGTGATGCAGAAGTCGACGGCATGAGATCTTTGAAGCCAGTGCCTGATTGGAGCGGATACATGATGCCGACAACAGTGACGTCACAGCTACAGCCCTATAAATGGCAGAGAGCAACAGAGAGGCGACGCTGGAGTAGGGGTGACCTCAATAATGTCTATATTAACTGCATTTGCCTTGATGTAATCCAACATATGACATCTTTCTATGGAGTTTGGCACGAATAGTTAGAAATTAGAGGCAACTCTAGTATCTAGGTTCTCAAGCTGGAACATTGAGAAACACTGGCCTAGAACATGTGATAATTTGGGGAGGAAAGGCAAGCTGACCATGCCATTTAGTTGTCCGACAACTACTCCTACCAGCATCGCCAGCTTCCTAAAGACATGCACATTTGGCTTATGATAGTCGGCTGTTCCAGGCAAAATCAACTTGTTTTGCCGGAAATTAATCTAATGTTTATGGCCATCAAAAGTGTCCGCTCATTTTTTACTGCATTAATGGATAAATTAGGATTAACTAGCTTGCTTGGTGAGATTTTTATAGGGTAAGGGCTCATTCAGACACCCAATGCTTTTCACAGATAGCACTCATACCTGTGACAATCTATGAGGACATTCACATGTTCGTGATTTTTCATGGATCGAGAGATCCACGGAAAATAGTGGAGACATGTCCGATTTTAATCCGAGAGCTGGCAAAGCAAGTCAATGGGTCCATGAGAAAAAAATCGGACCACATTCGGATGACAGGCGAGTGCAGCCCAAATTTCACGGACTATCAGAAAGGAAAAGGTGGAGAAACTTTTTTTTTTTTTATTTCTCCACGTACGAGAAAATTGGATGACACTTGGACCACACTATGATCAAACTCTGATCAAAGTCTGATCAGAATAATCGGTCGCATGTGGAAAAATCCGTCATATGTGGAAAAATCGGACATGTGAATGAGTCCTTACAATTAAATTCTTGGGACCATGGAACCTCAATTATGTCTGGCAATCTACAAGCAAGGAGCTGTTGCCAAATGGTGTTGGAGGCATCTGCATATTGCTTGAAATGTTGTCCTTGTTCAGGTTTTGGGGCAAAAAAAAAAAATCAATGTTTCTAATATTTGGTTGGCCTGTGAAGGTCATCTGAAAAGCAGTCATGTATGACATCTACTAAGTCACTCCATGTTTTTGGCACCAGTTGTCCACAATTGTCTGGCAATCTACTGTACTGTATAAGCAAGGAGTTGGTGCCAAATTGTGTTGGAGGCATCTGCTGGTGTGCCTGTTGAGGTTTAGCAATAAAAAAAAACATTACCAACGTTTCTAGTATTTGGTCGGACAGTGAAGGTCATCCGAAAAGCAGTCATGGGTGACATCTATTAGGTCATGCCATGTTTTTGGCACCAGTTGTCCACAACTGGAGGTATTTGCTGGTGTGCTTGTTGAGGTTTTGGAACAAAAGTTTTGCACAAAAAAAAATTGCGAACGATTCTAGTATTTGGTCGTACTGTGAAGGTCATGTGAAAAGCAGTCAGGGATGATATACACTAGGTCACACCATGTTTTTGGCACCGGTTGTCCTCAACCGTCAGATTTCTTTGTTGTGTCTCTGGCTTTAGCTGCAGTATCAGCCCCCATAATAGTCATGTCGACCTCCCCCTTAGAGTATTATCTGGAGACCGTCCGCCATGAAATGTGCAAACATAACATGAAAACCCCATTTATCTTAACCTTATCCATGAACCGTTTCAGATAGACCGGGGTTGAGGGGGGTCCATGCGACGCGTCATTGCTCACCAGACGTTTATCTAGTAATATTAATACATTCAGATGAACAAGAGGGCGGCTTGTATACAATTGTTTAATTTACAGCCTCCCAAAACATGTTGATTAAAGAGACGGTTATTGATGCCAATAATTGCACGGCGCGAACAATGTGTGCACTGTGATTTCACACGTGCGCTCACAGGGGTTACCTGTAATTATCTATAATTAGGTGTAGCGAAGAATTTTTCGAGTTGCACACACATTTTTTTCTTTTTTCGTCTCTTGGCACAGGCCTGCAATCATCTGTATGCTAAGGGATAGATACGCTTACCAATAAGAGCAGACAGGCCGTAAAGCAAACAAAACAGCGCGGGCCACCTCCTAGGCGCACACGACTAAAACAACATGTAATTCACGTCGGGAAGGGGATACATTTCCTCCCCCTTTAAAAGGCTGTAGGATCTCTGGTTATTTGTATGAAAAAATATTAAGGAACACTGGCAAAATATTTTTAGAGTAGTTTGTTTTTTTACTATTATTTTTTTCCCCCCATCGCTTCAATAATGACTGATTGTTACTACGAAAGTGAAGTTAGAAATTGAGAAATGAAAAGAATGTTGGCGTTTCAGACTCGTACCAGTAATAGCGGATCATTTTTTTCTCAAAGCTTCTGTATTGTATAGCATGAAGTTTTAGGGGGTAATTTGACCATTTTTATTTATTAGAGTGCCTTTTTTTATTTATTTTATTTTTTGGCACAATTGGGATTCCTGAGGTTGGTGTACATGATCCATTCAACCTTCTCTCTACATATGATTCAGAGGCACAAGACAGCATCTATATAGCTACAATCGGGGCGTAACGTACAGGTGAGACTCTATATGATATATATAGTAAGCATCTAGACATTTGGTATATCAAAGTATACCAGCTAGACACCATATATCTAAACACTAGACTCCAGGGATATCTGTACTGAATCACTAGACACCAGGGATATCTGTACTGAATCACTAGACACCAGGGATATCTGTACTGAATGACTAGACACCAGGGATATCTGTACTGAATGACTAGACACCAGGGATATCTGTACTGAATGACTAGACACCAGGGATATCTGTACTGAATGACTAGACACCAGGGATATCTGTACTGAATGACTAGACACCAGAGATATCTGTACTGAATCACTAGACACCAGGGATATCTGTACTGAATCACTAGACACCAGGGATATCTGTACTGAATCACTAGACACCAGGGATATCTGTACTGAATCACTAGACACCAGGGATATCTGTACTGAATCACTAGACACCAGGGATATCTGTACTGAATCACTAGACACCAGGGATATCTGTACTGAATGACTAGACACCAGGGATATCTGTACTGAATGACTAGACACCAGGGATATCTGTACTGAATGACTAGACACCAGGGATATCTGTACTGAATGACTAGACACCAGGGATATCTGTACTGAATCACTAGACACCAGGGATATATGTACTGAATCACTAGACACCAGGGATATCTGTACTGAAAGACTAGACACCAGGGATATCAGTACTGAATCACTAGACACCAGAGATATCTGTACTGAATCACTAGACACCAGAGATATCTGTACTGAATGACTAGACACCAGGGATATCTGTACTGAATGACTAGACACCAGAGATATCTGTACTGAATCACTAGACACCAGGGATATCTGTACTGAATGACTAGACACCAGGGATATCTGTACTGAATGACTAGACACCAGGGATATCTGTACTGAATGACTAGACACCAGGGATATCTGTACTGAATGACTAGACAACATGGATATCTGTACTGAATGACTAGACAACATGGATATCTGTACTGAATGACTAGTGACTAGACACCAGGGATATCTGTACTGAATGACTAGACACCAGGGATATCTGTACTGAATGACTAGACACCAGGGATATCTGTACTGAATGACTAGACACCAGGGATATCTGTACTGAATGACTAGACACCAGGGATATCTGTACTGAATGACTAGACACCAGGGATATCTGTACTGAATGACTAGACACCAGGGATATCTGTACTGAATGACTAGACACCAGGGATATCTGTACTGAATGACTAGACACCAGGGATATCTGTACTGAATGACTAGACACCAGGGATATCTGTACTGAATGACTAGACACCAGGGATATCTGTACTGAATGACTAGACACCAGGGATATCTGTACTGAATGACTAGACACCAGGGATATCTGTACTGAATGACTAGACACCAGGGATATCTGTACTGAATGACTAGACACCAGGGATATCTGTACTGAATCACTAGACACCAGGGATATCTGTACTGAATGACTTGACACCAGGGATATCTGTACTGAATCACTAGACACCAGGGATATCTGTACTGAATCACTAGACACCAGAGATATCTGTACTGAATCACTAGACACCAGGGATATCTGTACTGAATGACTAGACACCAGGGATATCTGTACTGAATGACTAGACACCAGGGATATCTGTACTGAATGAAAAGACACCAGGGATATCTGTACTGAATGAAAAGACACCAGGGATATCTGTACTGAATGAAAAGACACCAGGGATATCTGTACTGAATGAAAAGACACCAGGGATATCTGTACTGAATGAAAAGACACCAGTGATATCTGTACTGAATGAAAAGACATCAAGGATGTCTGTACTGAATCACTAGACATCAGGGATATCTGTACTGAATCACTAGACACCAGGGATATGTGTACTGAATCACTAAACACCAGGGATATCTGTACTGAATCACTAGACACCAGGGATATCTGTACTGAATCACTAGACACCAGGGATATCTGTACTGAATCACTAGACACCAGGGATATCTGTACTGAATCACTAGACACCAGGGATATCTGTACTGAATCACTAGACACCAGAGATATCTGTACTGAATCACTAGACACCAGGGATATCTGTACTGAATCTCTAGACACCAGGGATATCTGTACTGAATCACTAGACACCAGGGATATCTGTACTGAATCAGTAGACACCAGGGATATCTGTACTGAATCAGTAGACACCAGGGATATCTGTACTGAATCACTAGACACCAGGGATATCTGTACTGAATCACTAGACACCAGGGATATCTGTACTGAATCACTAGACACCAGGGATATCTGTACTGAATCACTAGACACCAGGGATATCTGTACTGAATGACTAGACACCAGGGATATCTGTACTGAATGACTAGACACCAGGGATATCTGTACTGAATGACTAGACACCAGGGATATCTGTACTGAATGACTAGACACCAGGGATATCTGTACTGAATGACTAGACACCAGGGATATCTGTACTGAATGACTAGACACCAGGGATATCTGTACTGAATGACTAGACACCAGAGATATCTGTACTGAATGACTAGACACCAGGGATATCTGTACTGAATGACTAGACACCAGGGATATCTGTACTGAATGACTAGACACCAGGGATATCTGTACTGAATGACTAGACACCAGGGATATCTGTACTGAATGACTAGTGACTAGACACCAGGGATATCTGTACTGAATGACTAGACACCAGGGATATCTGTACTGAATCACTAGACACCAGGGATATCTGTACTGAATGACTAGACAACATGGATATCTGTACTGAATGACTAGTGACTAGACACCAGGGATATCTGTACTGAATGACTAGACACCAGGGATATCTGTACTGAATGACTAGACACCAGGGATATCTGTACTGAATGACTAGACACCAGGGATATCTGTACTGAATGACTAGACACCAGGGATATCTGTACCGAATGACTAGACACCAGGGATATCTGTACTGAATGACTAGACACCAGGGATATCTGTACTGAATGACTAGACACCAGGGATATCTGTACTGAATGACTAGACACCAGGGATATCTGTACTGAATGACTAGACACCAGGGATATCTGTACTGAATGACTAGACACCAGGGATATCTGTACTGAATGACTAGACACCAGGGATATCTGTACTGAATGACTAGACACCAGGGATATCTGTACTGAATCACCAGACACCAGGGATATCTGTACTGAATCACTAAACACCAGGGATATCTGTACTGAATCACTAGACACCAGGGATATCAGTACTGAATGACCAGACACCAGGGATATCTGTACTGAATTACTAGACACCAGGGATATCTGTACTGAATTACTAGACACCAGGGATATCTGTACTGAATGACTAGACACCAGGGATATCTGTACTGAATGACTAGACACCAGGGATATCTGTACTGAATCACTAGACACCAGGGATATCTGTACTGAATCACCAGACACCAGGGATATCTGTACTGAATCACTAAACACCAGGGATATCTGTACTGAATCACTAGACACCAGGGATATCAGTACTGAATGACCAGACACCAGGGATATCTGTACTGAATTACTAGACACCAGGGATATCTGTACTGAATTACTAGACACCAGGGATATCTGTACTGAATGACTAGACACCAGGGATATCTGTACTGAATCACTAAACACCAGGGATATCTGTACTGAATCACTAGACACCAGGGATACCTGTACTGAATCACTAGACACCAGGGATACCTGTACTGAATGACTAGACACCAGGGATATCTGTACTGAATGACTAGACACCAGGGATATCTGTACTGAATCACTAGACACCAGGGATATCTGTACTGAATCACTAGACACCAGGGATACCTGTACTGAATGACTAGACACCAGGGATACCTGTACTGAATCATTAGACACCAGGGATATCTGTACTGAATGACTAGACACCAGGGATATCTGTACTGAATGACTAGACACCAGGGATATCTGTACTGAATGACTAGACACCAGGGATATCTGTACTGAATGACTAGACACCAGGGATATTTGTACTGAATGACCAGACACCAGGGATATCTGTACTGAATGACCAGACACCAGGGATATCTGTACTGGATGACTAGACACCAGGGATATATGTACTGAATGAATAGACACCAGGGATATCAGTACTGAAAGACTAGACACCAGAGATATCTGTACTGAATCACTAGACACCAGAGATATCTGTACTGAATCACTAGACACCAGGGATATCTGTACTGAATGACTAGACACCAGGGATATCTGTACTGAATGACTAGACACCAGGGATATCTGTACTGAATGACTAGACACCAGGGATATCTGTACTGAATGACTAGACACCAGGGATATCTGTACTGAATGACTAGACACCAGGGATATCTGTACAGAATGACTAGACACCAGGGATATCTGTACAGAATGACTAGACACCATGGATATCTGTACTGAATGACTAGACACCATGGATATCTGTACTGAATGACTAGACACCAGGGATATCTGTACTGAATGACTAGACACCAGGGATATCTGTACTGAATGACTAGACACCAGGGATATCTGTACTGAATGACTAGACACCAGGGATATCTGTACTGAATGACTAGACACCAGGGATATCTGTACTGAATGACTAGACACCAGGGATATCTGTACTGAATGACTAGACACCAGGGATATCTGTACTGAATGACTAGACACCAGGGATATCTGTACTGAATGACTAGACACCAGGGATATCTGTACTGAATGACTAGACACCAGGGATATCTGTACTGAATGACTAGACACCAGGGATATCTGTACTGAATGACTAGACACCAGGGATATCTGTACTAAATCATTAGACACCAGGGATATCTGTACTAAATCATTAGACACCAGGGATATCTGTACTGAATGACTAGACACAAGGCATATCTGTACTGAATGACTAGACACCAGGGATATCTGTGCTGAATGACTAGACACCAGGGATATCTGTACTGAATGACTAGACACCAGGGATATCTGTACTGAATGACTAGACACCAGGGATATCTGTACTGAATGACTAGACACCAGGGATATCTGTACTGAATGACTAGACACCAGGGATATCTGTACTGAATGACTAGACACCAGGGATATCTGTACTGAATGACTAGACACCAGGGATATCTGTACTGAATGACTAGACACCAGGGATATCTGTACTGAATGACTAGACACCAGGGATATCTGTACTGAATGACTAGACACCAGAGATATCTGTACTGAATGACTAGACACCAGGGATATCTGTACTGAATGACTAGACACCAGGGATATCTGTACTGAATGACTAGACACCAGGGATACCTGTACTAAATCATTAGACACCAGGGATACCTGTACTAAATCATTAGACACCAGGGATACCTGTACTAAATCATTAGACACCAGGGATATCTGTACTGAATGACTAGACACCAGGGATATCTGTACTGAATGACTAGACACCAGGGATATCTGTACTGAATGACTAGACACCAGGGATATCTGTACTGAATGACCAGACACCAGGGATATCTGTACTGAATGACCAGACACCAGGGATATCTGTACTGAATGACCAGACACCAGGGATATATGTACTGGATGACTAGACACCAGGGATATATGTACTGAATGACTAGACACCAGGGATATCAGTACTGAAAGACTAGACACCAGAGATATCTGTACTGAATCACTAGACACCAGAGATATCTGTACTGAATCACTAGACACCAGGGATATCTGTACTGAATGACTAGACACCAGGGATATCTGTACTGAATGACTAGACACCAGGGATATCTGTACTGAATGACTAGACACCAGGGATATCTGTACTGAATGACTAGACACCAGGGATATCTGTACTGAATGACTAGACACCAGGGATATCTGTACTGAATGACTAGACACCAGGGATATCTGTACTGAATGACTAGACACCAGGGATATCTGTACTGAATGACTAGACACCAGGGATATCTGTACTGAATGACTAGACACCAGGGATATCTGTACTGAATGACTAGACACCAGGGATATCTGTACTGAATGACTAGACACCAGGGATATCTGTACTGAATGACTAGACACCAGGGATATCTGTACTGAATGACTAGACACCAGGGATATCTGTACTGAATGACTAGACACCAGGGATATCTGTACTGAATGACTAGACACCAGGGATATCTGTACTGAATGACTAGACACCAGGGATATCTGTACTGAATGACTAGACACCAGGGATATCTGTACTAAATCATTAGACACCAGGGATATCTGTACTAAATCATTAGACACCAGGGATATCTGTACTGAATGACTAGACACCAGGGATATCTGTACTGAATGACTAGACACCAGGGATATCTGTACTGAATGACTAGACACCAGGGATATCTGTACTGAATGACTAGACACCAGGGATATCTGTACTGAATGACTAGACACCAGGGATATCTGTACTGAATGACTAGACACCAGGGATATCTGTACTGAATGACTAGACACCAGGGATATCTGTACTGAATGACTAGACACCAGGGATATCTGTACTGAATGACTAGACACCAGGGATATCTGTACTAAATCATTAGACACCAGGGATATCTGTACTAAATCATTAGACACCAGGGATATCTGTACTGAATGACTAGACACAAGGCATATCTGTACTGAATGACTAGACACCAGGGATATCTGTACTGAATGACTAGACACCAGGGATATCTGTACTGAATGAATAGACACCAGGGATATATGTACTGAATGACTAGACACCAGGGATATCAGTACTGAAAGACTAGACACCAGAGATATCTGTACTGAATCACTAGACACCAGAGATATCTGTACTGAATGACTAGACACCAGGGATATCTGTACTGAATGACTAGACACCAGGGATATCTGTACTGAATGACTAGACACCAGGGATATCTGTACTGAATGACTAGACACCAGGGATATCTGTACTGAATGACTAGACACCAGGGATATCTGTACTGAATGACTAGACACCAGGGATATCTGTACTGAATGACTAGACACCAGGGATATCTGTACTGAATGACTAGACACCAGGGATATCTGTACTGAATGACTAGACACCAGGGATATCTGTACTGAATGACTAGACACCAGGGATATCTGTACTGAATGACTAGACACCAGGGATATCTGTACTGAATGACTAGACACCAGGGATATCTGTACTGAATGACTAGACACCAGGGATATCTGTACTGAATGACTAGACACCAGGGATATCTGTACTGAATGACTAGACACCAGGGATATCTGTACTGAATGACTAGACACCAGGGATATCTGTACTGAATGACTAGACACCAGGGATATCTGTACTGAATGACTAGACACCAGGGATATCTGTACTGAATGACTAGACACCAGGGATATCTGTACTGAATGACTAGACACCAGGGATATCTGTACTAAATC
The DNA here is from genome assembly GCF_046119375.1 of Phyllobates terribilis. Taxonomy (NCBI): domain Eukaryota; kingdom Metazoa; phylum Chordata; class Amphibia; order Anura; family Dendrobatidae; genus Phyllobates; species Phyllobates terribilis. The sequence continues at coordinate 62,010,839 of NW_027362763.1, read as the reverse complement.
ATTAGACACCAGGGATATCTGTACTGAATGACTAGACACAAGGCATATCTGTACTGAATGACTAGACACCAGGGATATCTGTACTGAATGACTAGACACCAGGGATATCTGTACTGAATGACTAGACACCAGGGATATCTGTACTGAATGACTACACACCAGGGATATCTGTACTGAATCACTAGACACCAGGGATATCTGTACTGAATGACTAGACACCAGGGATATCTGTACTGAATGACTAGACACCAGGGATATCTGTACTGAATGACTAGACACAAGGCATATCTGTACTGAATGACTAGACACCAGGGATATCTGTACTGAATGACTAGACACCAGGGATATCTGTACTGAATGACTAGACACCAGGGATATCTGTACTGAATGACTAGACACCAGGGATATCTATACTGAATGACTAGACACCAGGGATATCTGTACTGAATCACTAGACACCAGGGATATCTGTACTGAATGACTAGACACCAGGGATATCTGTACTGAATGACTAGACACCAGGGATATCTGTACTGAATGACTAGACACCAGGGATATCTGAACTGAAAGACTAGACACCAGGGATATCTGTACTGAATGACTAGACACCAGGGATATCTGTACTGAAAGACTAGACACCAGGGATATCTGTACTGAATCACTAGACACCAGAGATATCTGTACTGAATCACTAGACACCAGGGATATCTGTACTAAATCATTAGACACCAGGGATATCTGTACTGAATGACTAGACACCAGGGATATCTGTACTGAATGACTAGACACCAGGGATATCTGTACTGAAAGACTAGACACCAGGGATATCTATACTGAAAGACTAGACACCAGGGATATCTGTACTGAATCACTAGACACCAGAGATATCTGTACTGAATCACTAGACACCAGGGATATCTGTACTAAATCATTAGACACCAGGGATATCTGTACTGAATGACTAGACACCAGGGATATCTGTACTGAATGACTAGACACCAGGGATATCTGTACTGAAAGACTAGACACCAGGGATATCTATACTGAAAGACTAGACACCAGGGATATCTGTACTGAATCACTAGACACCAGAGATATCTGTACTGAATCACTAGACACCAGAGATATCTGTACTGAATCACTAGACACCAGGGATATCTGTACTAAATCATTAGACACCAGGGATATCTGTACTGAATGACTAGACATCAAGGATGTCTGTACTGAATCACTAGACATCAAGGATGTCTGTACTGAATCACTAGACATCAGGGATATCTGTACTGAATCACTAGACATCAAGGATGTCTGTACTGAATCACTAGACATCAAGGATGTCTGTACTGAATCACTAGACATCAGGGATATCTGTACTGAATCACTAGACACCAGGGATATGTGTACTGAATCACTAGACATCAGGGATATCTGTACTGAATGACTAGACACCAGGGATATCTGTACTGAATCACTAAACACCAGGGATATCTGTACTGAATCACTAGACACCAGGGATATCTGTACTGAATCACTAGACACCAGGGATATCTGTACTAAATCATTAGACACCAGGGATATCTGTACTGAATGACTAGACATCAAGGATGTCTGTACTGAATCACTAGACATCAAGGATGTCTGTACTGAATCACTAGACATCAGGGATATCTGTACTGAATCACTAGACATCAAGGATGTCTGTACTGAATCACTAGACATCAAGGATGTCTGTACTGAATCACTAGACATCAGGGATATCTGTACTGAATCACTAGACACCAGGGATATGTGTACTGAATCACTAGACATCAGGGATATCTGTACTGAATGACTAGACACCAGGGATATCTGTACTGAATCACTAAACACCAGGGATATCTGTACTGAATCACTAGACACCAGGGATATCTGTACTGAATCACTAGACACCAGGGATATCTGTACTGAATCACTAGACACCAGGGATATCTGTACTGAATCACTATACACCAGGGATATCTGTACTGAATCACTAGACACCAGGGATATCTGTACTGAATCACTAGACACCAGGGATATCTGTACTGAATCACTAGACACCAGGGATATCTGTACTGAATCACTAGACACCAGGGATATCTGTACTGAATCTCTAGACACCAGGGATATCTGTACTGAATCACTAGACACCAGGGATATCTGTACTGAATCACTAGACACCAGGGATATCTGTACTGAATCACTAGACACCAGGGATATCTGTACTGAATCACTAGACACCAGGGATATCTGTACTGAATCACTAGACACCAGGGATATCTGTACTGAATCACTAGACACCAGGGATATCTGTACTGAATGACTAGACACCAGGGATATCTGTACTGAATGACTAGACACCAGGGATATCTGTACTGAATGACTAGACACCAGGGATATCTGTACTGAATGACTAGACACCAGGGATATCTGTACTGAATGACTAGACACCAGGGATATCTGTACTGAATGACTAGACACCAGGGATATCTGTACTGAATCACTAGACACCAGGGATATCTGTACTGAATCACTAGACACCAGGGATATCTATACTGAATGACTAGACACCAGGGATATCTGTACTGAATGACTAGACACCAGGGATATCTGTACTGAATGACTAGACACCAGGGATATCTGTACTGAATGACTAGACACCAGGGATATCTGTACTGAATGACTAGACACCAGGGATATCTGTACTGAATGACTAGACACCAGGGATATCTGTACTGAATGACTAGACACCAGGGATATCTGTACTGAAAGACTAGACACCAGGGATATCTGTACTGAATCACTAGACACCAGGGATATCTGTACTGAATCACTAGACACCAGAGATATCTGTACTGAATCACTAGACACCAGGGATATCTGTACTGAATGAAAAGACACCAGGGATATCTGTACTGAATCACTACACACCAGGGATATCTGTACTGAATCACTACACACGAGGGATACCTGTACTGAATCACTAGACACCAGGGATATCTGTACTGAATGACTAGACACCAGGGATATCTGTACTGAATGACTAGACACCAGGGATATCTGTACTGAATGACTAGACACCAGGGATATCTGTACTGAATGACTAGACACCAGGGATATCTGTACTGAATGACTAGACACCAGGGATATCTGTATTGAATCACTAAACACCAGGGATATCTGTACTGAATGAAAAGACACCAGGGATATCTGTACTGAATGAAAAGACACCAGGGATATCTGTACTGAATGAAAAGACACCAGGGATATCTGTACTGAATCACTAGACACCAGGGATATCTGTACTGAATCACTAGATACGAGGGATATCTGTACTGAATGACTAGACACCAGAGATATCTGTATTGAATTACTAGACACCAGAGATATCTGTATTGAATTACTAGACATCAGAGATACCTGTACTGAATCACTAGACACCGGGGATATCTGTACTAAATCACTAGACACCGGGGATATCTGTACTGAATGACTAGACGCCAGGGATATCTGTACTGAATGACCAGACACCAGGGATATCTGTACTGAATCACTAAACACCAGGGATATCTGTACTGATGACTAGACACCAGGGATATCTGTACTGAATCACTAGACACCAGGGATATCTGTACTGAATCACTAGACATCAAGGATGTCTGTACTGAATCACTAGACATCAAGGATGTCTGTACTGAATCACTAGACATCAGGGATATCTGTACTGAATCACTAGACACCAGGGATATGTGTACTGAATCACTAGACATCAGGGATATCTGTACTGAATGACTAGACACCAGGGATATCTGTACTGAATCACTAGACACCAGGGATATCTGTACTGAATCACTAGACACCAGGGATATCTGTACTGAATCACTAGACACCAGGGATATCTGTACTGAATCACTAGACACCAGGGATATCTGTACTGAATCACTAGACACCAGGGATATCTGTACTGAATCACTAGACACCAGGGATATCTGTACTGAATCACTAGACACCAGGGATATCTGTACTGAATCTCTAGACACCAGGGATATCTGTACTGAATCACTAGACACCAGGGATATCTGTACTGAATCACTAGACACCAGGGATATCTGTACTGAATCACTAGACACCAGGGATATCTATACTGAATCACTAGACACCAGGGATATCTGTACTGAATCACTAGACACCAGGGATATCTGTACTGAATGACTAGACACCAGGGATATCTGTACTGAATGACTAGACACCAGGGATATCTGTACTGAATCACTAGACACCAGGGATATCTATACTGAATGACTAGACACCAGGGATATCTGTACTGAATGACTAGACACCAGGGATATCTGTACTGAATCACTAGACACCAGGGATATCTGTACTGAATGACTAGACACCAGGGATATCTGTACTGAATGACTAGACACCAGGGATATCTGTACTGAATGACTAGACACCAGGGATATCTGTACTGAATGACTAGACACCAGGGATATCTGTACTGAATGACTAGACACCAGGGATATCTGTACTGAAAGACTAGACACCAGGGATATCTGTACTGAATCACTAGACACCAGAGATATCTGTACTGAATCACTAGACACCAGGGATATCTGTACTGAATCACTAGACACCAGGGATATCTGTACTGAATGAAAAGACACCAGGGATATCTGTACTGAATCACTACACACCAGGGATATCTGTACTGAATCACTACACACGAGGGATACCTGTACTGAATCATTAAACACCAGGGATATCTGTACTGAATGAAAAGACACCAGGGATATCTGTACTGAATCACTAGACACCAGGGATATCTGTACTGAATCACTAGATACCAGCGATATCTGTACTGAATCACTAGACACCAGGGATATCTGTACTGAATGACTAGACACCAGGGATATCTGTACTGAATGACTAGACACCAGGGATATCTGTACTGAATGACTAGACACCAGGGATATCTGTACTGAATGACAAGACATCAGGGATATCTGTACTGAATGACTAGACACCAGGGATATCTGTACTGAATCACTAAACATCAGGGATATCTGTACTGAATGAAAAGACACCAGGGATATCTGTACTGAATCACTAGACACCAGGGATATCTGTACTGAATCACTAGACACCAGGGATATCTGTACTGAATCACTAGATACCAGGGATATCTGTACTGAATGACTAGACACCAGAGATATCTGTACTGAATGAGTAGACACCAGGGATATCTATACTGAATCACTAGACACCAGGGATAGCTGTACTGAATCACTAGACCCCAAAGATATCTGTACTGAATTACTAGACATCAGGGATATCTGTACTGAATGACTAGACATCAAGGATATCTGTACTGAATCATTAGACACCAGGGATATCTGTACTGAATCACTAGACACCAGGGATATCTGTACTGAATCACTAGACACCAGGGATATCTGTACTGAATCACTAGACACCAGGGATATCGGTACTGAATCACTAGACACCAGGGATATCTGTACTGAATGAAAAGACACCAGGGATATCTGTACTGAATGACTAGACACCAGGGATATCTGTACTGATTCACTAGACACCAGGGATATCTGTACTGATTCACTAGACACCAGGGATATCTGTACTGAATCACTAGACACCAGGGATATCTGTACTGAATCACTAGACACCAGGGATATCTGTACTGAATCACTAGACACCAGGGATATCGGTACTGAATTACTAGACACCAGGGATATCGGTACTGAATCACTAGACACCAGGAATATCGGTACTGAATCACTAGACACCAGGGATATCGGTACTGAATCACTAGACACCAGGGATATCTGTACTGAATCACTAGACACCAGGGATATCTGTACTGAATGACTAGACACCAGGGATATCTGTACTGAATTACTAGACACCAGGGATATCTGTACTGAATCACTAGACACCAGGGATATCTGTACTCTATGACTAGACACCAGAGATATCTGTACTGAATCACTAGACACCAGAGATATCTGTACTGAATCACTAGACACCAGGGATATCTGTACTGAATGACTAGACACCAGGGATATCTGTACTGAATGACTAGACACCAGGGATATCTGTAATGAATGAATAGACACCAGGGATATCTGTACTGAATCACTAGACACCAGGGATATCTGTACTGAATCACTAGACACCAGGGATATCTGTACTGAATCACTAGACACCAGGGATATCTGTACTGAATCACTAGACACCAGGGATATCTGTACTGAATCACTAGACACCAGGGATATCTGTACTGAATCACTAGACACCAGGGATATCGGTACTGAATGAAAAGACACCAGGGATATCTGTACTGAATCACTAGACACCAGGGATATCTGTACTGAATGACTAGAGACCAGGGATATCTGTACTGAATGACTAGACACCAGGGATATCTGTACTGAATGACTAGACACCAGGGATATCTGTACTGAATGACTAGACACCAGGGATATCTGTACTGAATGACTAGACACCAGGGATATCTGTACTGAATGACTAGACACCAGGGATATCTGTACTGAATGACTAGACACCAGGGATATCTGTACTGAATGACTAGACACCAGAGATATCGATACTGAATCACTAGACACCAGGGATATCGGTACTGAATCACTAGACACCAGGGATATCTGTACTGAAACACTAAACACCAGGGATATCTGTACTGAATGACTAGACACCAGAGATATCTGTACTGAATGACTAGACACCAGGGATATCTGTACTGAATCACTAGACACCAGGGATATCTGTACTGAATCACTAGACACCAGGGATATCTGTACAGAATCACTAGACACCAGGGATATCTGTACAGAATCACTATACACCAGGGATATCTGTACAGAATCACTAGACACCAGGGATATCTGTACTGAATCACTAGACACCAGGGATATCTGTACTGAATCACTAGACACCAGGGATATCTGTACTGAATCACTAGACACCAGGGATATCTGTACTGAATCACTAGACACCAGGGATATCTGTACTGAATCACTAGACACCAGGGATATCTGTACTGAATCACTAGACACCAGGGATATCTGTACTGAATCACTAGACACCAGGGATATCTGTACTGAATCACTAGACACCAGGGATATCTGTACTGAATGACTAGACACCAGGGATATCTGTACTGAATCACTAAGCACCATAGATATCTGTACTGAATCACTAGACATCAGGGATATCTGTACTGAATGACTAGACACCAGGGATAGCTGTATTGAATCACTAGACACCAAAGATATCTGTACTGAATCACTAGACATCAGGGATATCTGCACTGAATCACTAGACACCAGGGATATCTGCACTGAATCACTAGACACCAGGGATAGCTGTACTGAATCACTAGACACCAGTGATATCTGTACTGAATCACTAGACATCAGGGATATCTGTACTGAATCACTAGACACCAGGGATATCTGTACTGAATGACTAGACACCAGGGATATCTGTACTGAATGACTAGACACCAGGGATATCTGTACTGAATGACTAGACACCAGGGATATCTGTACTGAATGACTAGACACCAGGGATATCTGTACTGAATGACTAGACACCAGGGATATCTGTACTGAATGACTAGACACCAGGGATATCTGTACTGAATGACTAGACACCAGGGATATCTGTACTGAATGACTAGACACCAGGGATATCTGTACTGAATGACTAGACACCAGGGATATCTGTACTGAATGACTAGACACCAGGGATATCTGTACTGAATGACTAGACACCAGGGATATCTGTACTGAATGACTAGACACCAGGAATATCTGTACTGAATGACTAGACACCAGGGATATCTGTACTGAATGACTAGACACCAGGGATATCTGTACTGAATGACTAGACACCAGGGATATCTGTACTGAATGACTAGACACCAGGGATATCTGTACTGAATGACTAGACACCAGGGATATCGGTACTGAATCACTAGACACCAGGGATATCGGTACTGAATCACTAGACAACAGGGTTATCTGTACTGAATCACTAGACACTACGGATATCTGTACTGAATCACTAAACACCAGGGATATCTGTACTGAATCACTAGGCAACAGGGATATCTGTACTGAATGAAAAGACACCAGGGATATCTGTACTGAATCACTAGGCAACAGGGATATCTGTAATGAATCACTAGACACCAGGGATATCTGTACTGAATCACTAGGCACCAGGGATATCTGTACTGAATCACTAGACACCAGGGATATCTGTACTGAATCTCTAGACATCAGGGATATCTGTACTGAATCACTAGGCAACAGGGATATCTGTACTGAATCACTAGGCAATAGGGATATCTGTACTGAATGACCAGACACCAGGGATATCTGTACTGAATCACTAGGCAACAGGGATATCTGTACTGAATCACTAGACACCAGGGATATCTGTACTGAATCACTAGACACCAGGGATATCTGTACTGAATGATTAGACACAAGGGATATCTGTACTGAATCACTAGACACCAGGGATATCTGTACTGAATCACTAGACACCAGGGATATCTGTACTGAATCACTAGACACCAGGGATATCTGTACAGAATCACTAAACACCAGGGATATCTGTACAGAATCACTAGGCAACAGGGATATCTGTACTGAATCACTAGAGACCAGGGATATCTGTACTGAATCACTAGGCAACAGGGATATCTGTACTGAATCACTAGGCAACAGGGATATCTGTACTGAATCACTAGGCAACAGGGATATCTGTACTGAATCACTAGGCAACAGGGATATCTGTACTGAATCACTAGGCAAGAGGGATATCTGTACTGAATCACTAGACACCAGAGATATGAGTACTGAATCAATAGATACCAGGGATATCTGTACTGAATGACTAGACACCAGGGATATCTGTACTGAATGACTAGACACCAGGGATATCTGTACTGAATGACTAGACACCAGGGATATCTGTACTGAATGACTAGACACCAGGGATATCTGTACTGAATGACTAGACACCAGGGATATCTGTACTGAATGACTAGACACCAGGGATATCTGTACTGAATGACTAGACACCAGGGATATCTGTACTGAATGACCAGACACCAGGGATATCTGTACTGAATGACTAGACACCAGGGATATCTGTACTGAATGACTAGACACCAGGGATATCTGTACTGAATGACTAGACACCAGGGATATCTGTACTGAATGACTAGACACCAGGGATATCTGTACTGAATGAAAAGACACCAGGGATATCTGTACTGAATCACTAGACACCAGAGATATCAGTACTGAATCAATAGATACCAGGGATATCTGTACTGAATCACTAGACACCAGGGATATCTGTACTGAATCACTAGACACCAGGGATATCTGTACTGAATCACTAGACACCAGGGATATCTGTACTGAATCACTAGACACCAGGGATATCTGTACTGAATCACTAGACACCAGGGATATCTGTACTGAATCACTAGACACCAGGGATATCTGTACTGAATCACTAGACACCAGGGATATCTGTACTGAATCACTAGACACCAGGGATATCTGTACTGAATCACTAGACACCAGTGATATCTGTACTGAATCACTAGACACCAGGGATATCTGTACTGAATCTCTAGACACCAGGGATATCTGTACTGAATCACTAGACACCAGGGATATCTGTACTGAATCACTAGACACCAGGGATATCTGTACTGAATCACTAGACACCAGGGATATCTGTACTGAATGACTAGACACCAGGGATATCTGTACTGAATGACTAGACACCAGGGATATCTGTACTGAATGACTAGACACCAGGGATATCTGTACTGAATGACTAGACACCAGGGATATCTGTACTGAATGACTAGACACCAGGGATATCTGTACTGAATGACTAGACACCAGGGATATCTGTACTGAATGACTAGACACCAGGGATATCTGTACTGAATCACTAGACACCAGGGATATCTATACTGAATCACTAGACACCAGGGATATCTGTACTGAATCACTAGACACCAGGGATATCTGTACTGAATCACTAGACACCAGGGATATCTGTACTGAATGAAAAGACACCAGGGATATCTGTACTGAATGAAAAGACACCAGGGATATCTGTACTGAATCACTACACACCAGGGATATCTGTACTGAATCACTACACACGAGGGATACCTGTACTGAATCACTAGACACCAGGGATATCTGTACTGAATGACTAGACACCAGGGATATCTGTACTGAATGACTAGACACCAGGGATATCTGTACTGAATGACTAGACACCAGGGATATCTGTACTGAATGACTAGACACCAGGGATATCTGTACTGAATGACTAGACACCAGGGATATCTGTATTGAATCACTAAACACCAGGGATATCTGTACTGAATGAAAAGACACCAGGGATATCTGTACTGAATGAAAAGACACCAGGGATATCTGTACTGAATGAAAAGACACCAGGGATATCTGTACTGAATGACTAGACACCAGGGATATCTGTACTGAATCACTAGATACGAGGGATATCTGTACTGAATGACTAGACACCAGAGATATCTGTATTGAATTACTAGACACCAGAGATATCTGTATTGAATTACTAGACATCAGAGATACCTGTACTGAATCACTAGACACCGGGGATATCTGTACTGAATCACTAGACACCAGGGATATCTGTACTGAATCACTAGACACCAGGGATATCTGTACTGAATCACTAGACACCAGGGATATCTGTACTGAATCACTAGATACCAGGGATATCTGTACTGAATCACTAGACACCAGGGATATCTGTACTGAATGACTAGACACCAGAGATATCTGTACTGAATGAGTAGACACCAGGGATATCTATACTGAATCACTAGACACCAGAGATAGCTGTACTGAATCACTAGACCCCAAAGATATCTGTACTGAATGACTAGACATCAGGGATATCTGTACTGAATGACTAGACATCAAGGATATCTGTACTGAATCACTAGACACCAGGGATAGCTGTACTGAATCACTAGACACCAGGGATATCTGTACTGAATCACTAGACACCAGGGATATCTGTACTGAATCACTAGACATCAAGGATGTCTGTACTGAATCACTAGACATCAAGGATGTCTGTACTGAATCACTAGACATCAGGGATATCTGTACTGAATCACTAGACACCAGGGATATGTGTACTGAATCACTAGACATCAGGGATATCTGTACTGAATGACTAGACACCAGGGATATCTGTACTGAATCACTAAACACCAGGGATATCTGTACTGAATCACTAGACACCAGGGATATCTGTACTGAATCACTAGACACCAGGGATATCTGTACTGAATCACTAGACACCAGGGATATCTGTACTGAATCACTAGACACCAGGGATATCTGTACTGAATCACTAGACACCAGGGATATCTGTACTGAATCACTAGACACCAGGGATATCTGTACTGAATCACTAGACACCAGGGATATCTGTACTGAATCACTAGACACCAGGGATATCTGTACTGAATCACTAGACACCAGGGATATCTGTACTGAATGACTAGACACGAGGGATACCTGTACTGAATCATTAAACACCAGGGATATCTGTACTGAATGAAAAGACACCAGGGATATCTGTACTGAATCACTAGACACCAGGGATATCTGTACTGAATCACTAGACACCAGGGATATCTGTACTGAATCACTAGATACCAGGGATATCTGTACTGAATCACTAGACACCAGGGATATCTGTACTGAATGACTAGACAACAGAGATATCTGTACTGAATGACTAGACAACAGAGATATCTGTACTGAATGACTAAACACCAGGGATATCTGTACTGAATGACTAGACACCAGGGATATCTGTACTGAATGACTAGACACCAGGGATATCTGTACTGAATGACTAGACACCAGGGATATCTGTACTGAATGACTAGACACCAGGGATATCTGTACTGAATGACTAGACACCAGGGATATCTGTACTGAATCACTAGACAACAGGGATATCGGTACTGAATCACTAGATACCAGGGATATCTGTACTGAATCACTAGACACCAGGGATATCTGTACTGAATGACTAGACACCAGGGATATCTGTACTGAATGACTAGACACCAGGGATATCTGTACTGAATGACTAGACACCAGGGATATCTGTACTGAATGACTAGACACCAGGGATATCTGTACTGAATGACTAGACACCAGGGATATCTGTACTGAATGACTAGACACCAGGGATATCTGTACTGAATCACTAAACATCAGGGATATCTGTACTGAATGAAAAGACACCAGGGATATCTGTACTGAATCACTAGACACCAGGGATATCTGTACTGAATCACTAGACACCAGGGATATCTGTACTGAATGACTAGATACCAGGGATATCTGTACTGAATGACTAGACACCAGAGATATCTGTACTGAATGAGTAGACACCAGGGATATCTATACTGAATCACTAGACACCAGAGATAGCTGTACTGAATCACTAGACCCCAAAGATATCTGTACTGAATGACTAGACATCAGGGATATCTGTACTGAATGACTAGACATCAAGGATATCTGTACTGAATCACTAGACACCAGGGATATCTGTACTGAATCACTAGACACCAGGGATATCTGTACTGAATCACTAGACACCAGGGATATCTGTACTGAATCACTAGACACCAGGGATATCGGTACTGAATCACTAGACACCAGGGATATCTGTACTGAATGAAAAGACACCAGGGATATCTGTACTGAATGACTAGACACCAGGGATATCTGTACTGAATGACTAGACACCAGGGATATCTGTACTGAATGACTAGACACCAGGGATATCTGTACTGAATCACTAAACATCAGGGATATCTGTACTGAATGAAAAGACACCAGGGATATCTGTACTGAATCACTAGACACCAGGGATATCTGTACTGAATCACTAGACACCAGGGATATCTGTACTGAATCACTAGATACCAGGGATATCTGTACTGAATGACTAGACACCAGAGATATCTGTACTGAATGAGTAGACACCAGGGATATCTATACTGAATGACTAGACACCAGAGATAGCTGTACTGAATCACTAGACCCCAAAGATATCTGTACTGAATGACTAGACATCAGGGATATCTGTACTGAATGACTAGACATCAAGGATATCTGTACTGAATCACTAGACACCAGGGATATCTGTACTGAATCACTAGACACCAGGGATATCTGTACTGAATCACTAGACACCAGGGATATCTGTACTGAATCACTAGACACCAGGGATATCTGTACTGAATCACTAGACACCAGGGATATCTGTACTGAATCACTAGACACCAGGGATATCTGTACTGAATCACTAGACACCAGGGATATCTGTACTGAATCACTAGACACCAGGGATATCTGTACTGAATCACTAGACACCAGGGATATCTGTACTGAATCTCTAGACACCAGGGATATCTGTACTGAATCACTAGACACCAGGGATATCTGTACTGAATCACTAGACACCAGGGATATCTGTACTGAATCACTAGACACCAGGGATATCTGTACTGAATGACTAGACACCAGGGATATCTGTACTGAATGACTAGACACCAGGGATATCTGTACTGAATGACTAGACACCAGGGATATCTGTACTGAATGACTAGACACCAGGGATATCTGTACTGAATGACTAGACACCAGGGATATCTGTACTGAATGACTAGACACCAGGGATATCTGTACTGAATGACTAGACACCAGGGATATCTGTACTGAATGACTAGACACCAGGGATATCTGTACTGAATCACTAGACACCAGGGATATCTATACTGAATCACTAGACACCAGGGATATCTGTACTGAATCACTAGACACCAGGGATATCTGTACTGAATCACTAGACACCAGGGATATCTGTACTGAATGAAAAGACACCAGGGATATCTGTACTGAATCACTACACACCAGGGATATCTGTACTGAATCACTACAAACGAGGGATACCTGTACTGAATCACTAGACACCAGGGATATCTGTACTGAATGACTAGACACCAGGGATATCTGTACTGAATGACTAGACACCAGGGATATCTGTACTGAATGACTAGACACCAGGGATATCTGTACTGAATGACTAGACACCAGGGATATCTGTACTGAATGACTAGACACCAGGGATATGTGTATTGAATCACTAAACACCAGGGATATCTGTACTGAATGAAAAGACACCAGGGATATCTGTACTGAATGAAAAGACACCAGGGATATCTGTACTGAATGAAAAGACACCAGGGATATCTGTACTGAATGACTAGACACCAGGGATATCTGTACTGAATCACTAGATACGAGAGATATCTGTACTGAATGACTAGACACCAGAGATATCTGTATTGAATTACTAGACACCAGAGATATCTGTATTGAATTACTAGACATCAGAGATACCTGTACTGAATCACTAGACACCGGGGATATCTGTACTAAATCACTAGACACCGGGGATATCGGTACTGAATCAGTAGACACCAGGGATATCTGTACTGAATGACTAGACGCCAGGGATATCTGTACTGAATGACCAGACACCAGGGATATCTGTACTGAATCACTAAACACCAGGGATATCTGTACTGATGACTAGACACCAGGGATATCTGTACTGAATCACTAGACACCAGGGATATCTGTACTGAATCACTAGACATCAAGGATGTCTGTACTGAATCACTAGACATCAAGGATGTCTGTACTGAATCACTAGACATCAGGGATATCTGTACTGAATCACTAGACACCAGGGATATGTGTACTGAATCACTAGACATCAGGGATATCTGTACTGAATGACTAGACACCAGGGATATCTGTACTGAATCACTAAACACCAGGGATATCTGTACTGAATCACTAGACACCAGGGATATCTGTACTGAATCACTAGACACCAGGGATATCTGTACTGAATCACTAGACACCAGGGATATCTGTACTGAATCACTAGACACCAGGGATATCTGTACTGAATCACTAGACACCAGGGATATCTGTACTGAATCACTAGACACCAGGGATATCTGTACTGAATCACTAGACACCAGGGATATCTGTACTGAATCACTAGACACCAGGGATATCTGTACTGAATCACTAGACACCAGGGATATCTGTACTGAATCACTAGACACCAGGGATATCTGTACTGAATCACTAGACACCAGGGATATCTGTACTGAATGACTAGACACGAGGGATACCTGTACTGAATCATTAAACACCAGGGATATCTGTACTGAATGAAAAGACACCAGGGATATCTGTACTGAATCACTAGACACCAGGGATATCTGTACTGAATCACTAGACACCAGGGATATCTGTACTGAATCACTAGATACCAGGGATATCTGTACTGAATCACTAGACACCAGGGATATCTGTACTGAATGACTAGACAACAGAGATATCTGTACTGAATGACTAGACAACAGAGATATCTGTAATGAATGACTAAACACCAGGGATATCTGTACTGAATGACTAGACACCAGGGATATCTGTACTGAATGACTAGACACCAGGGATATCTGTACTGAATGACTAGACACCAGGGATATCTGTACTGAATGACTAGACACCAGGGATATCTGTACTGAATGACTAGACACCAGGGATATCTGTACTGAATCACTAGACAACAGGGATATCGGTACTGAATCACTAGATACCAGGGATATCTGTACTGAATCACTAGACACCAGGGATATCTGTACTGAATGACTAGACACCAGGGATATCTGTACTGAATGACTAGACACCAGGGATATCTGTACTGAATGACTAGACACCAGGGATATCTGTACTGAATGACTAGACACCAGGGATATCTGTACTGAATGACTAGACACCAGGGATATCTGTACTGAATCACTAAACATCAGGGATATCTGTACTGAATGAAAAGACACCAGGGATATCTGTACTGAATCACTAGACACCAGGGATATCTGTACTGAATCACTAGACACCAGGGATATCTGTACTGAATCACTAGACACCAGGGATATCTGTACTGAATCACTAGACACCAGGGATATCTGTACTGAATCACTAGACACCAGGGATATCTGTACTGAATCACTAGACACCAGGGATATCTGTACTGAATCACTAGACACCAGGGATATCTGTACTGAATGACTAGACACGAGGGATACCTGTACTGAATCATTAAACACCAGGGATATCTGTACTGAATGAAAAGACACCAGGGATATCTGTACTGAATCACTAGACACCAGGGATATCTGTACTGAATCACTAGACACCAGGGATATCTGTACTGAATCACTAGATACCAGGGATATCTGTACTGAATCACTAGACACCAGGGATATCTGTACTGAATGACTAGACAACAGAGATATCTGTACTGAATGACTAGACAACAGAGATATCTGTAATGAATGACTAAACACCAGGGATATCTGTACTGAATGACTAGACACCAGGGATATCTGTACTGAATGACTAGACACCAGGGATATCTGTACTGAATGACTAGACACCAGGGATATCTGTACTGAATGACTAGACACCAGGGATATCTGTACTGAATGACTAGACACCAGGGATATCTGTACTGAATCACTAGACAACAGGGATATCGGTACTGAATCACTAGATACCAGGGATATCTGTACTGAATCACTAGACACCAGGGATATCTGTACTGAATGACTAGACACCAGGGATATCTGTACTGAATGACTAGACACCAGGGATATCTGTACTGAATGACTAGACACCAGGGATATCTGTACTGAATGACTAGACACCAGGGATATCTGTACTGAATGACTAGACACCAGGGATATCTGTACTGAATCACTAAACATCAGGGATATCTGTACTGAATGAAAAGACACCAGGGATATCTGTACTGAATCACTAGACACCAGGGATATCTGTACTGAATGACTAGACACCAGGGATATCTGTACTGAATCACTAGACACCAGGGATATCTGTACTGAATCACTAGATACCAGGGATATCTGTACTGAATGACTAGACACCAGAGATATCTGTACTGAATGAGTAGACACCAGGGATATCTATACTGAATCACTAGACACCAGAGATAGCTGTACTGAATCACTAGACCCCAAAGATATCTGTACTGAATGACTAGACATCAGGGATATCTGTACTGAATGACTAGACATCAAGGATATCTGTACTGAATCACTAGACACCAGGGATATCTGTACTGAATCACTAGACACCAGGGATATCTGTACTGAATCACTAGACACCAGGGATATCTGTACTGAATCACTAGACACCAGGGATATCGGTACTGAATCACTAGACACCAGGGATATCTGTACTGAATGAAAAGACACCAGGGATATCTGTACTGAATGACTAGACACCAGGGATATCTGTACTGAATGACTAGACACCAGGGATATCTGTACTGAATCACTAAACATCAGGGATATCTGTACTGAATGAAAAGACACCAGGGATATCATTACTGAATCACTAGACACCAGGGATATCTGTACTGAATGACTAGACACCAGGGATATCTGTACTGAATGACTAGACACGAGGGATACCTGTACTGAATCATTAAACACCAGGGATATCTGTACTGAATGAAAAGACACCAGGGATATCTGTACTGAATCACTAGACACCAGGGATATCTGTACTGAATCACTAGACACCAGGGATATCTGTACTGAATCACTAGATACCAGGGATATCTGTACTGAATCACTAGACACCAGGGATATCTGTACTGAATGACTAGACAACAGAGATATCTGTACTGAATGACTAGACAACAGAGATATCTGTACTGAATGACTAAACACCAGGGATATCTGTACTGAATGACTAGACACCAGGGATATCTGTACTGAATGACTAGACACCAGGGATATCTGTACTGAATGACTAGACACCAGGGATATCTGTACTGAATGACTAGACACCAGGGATATCTGTACTGAATGACTAGACACCAGGGATATCTGTACTGAATCACTAGACAACAGGGATATCGGTACTGAATCACTAGATACCAGGGATATCTGTACTGAATCACTAGACACCAGGGATATCTGTACTGAATGACTAGACACCAGGGATATCTGTACTGAATGACTAGACACCAGGGATATCTGTACTGAATGACTAGACACCAGGGATATCTGTACTGAATGACTAGACACCAGGGATATCTGTACTGAATGACTAGACACCAGGGATATCTGTACTGAATGACTAGACACCAGGGATATCTGTACTGAATCACTAAACATCAGGGATATCTGTACTGAATGAAAAGACACCAGGGATATCTGTACTGAATCACTAGACACCAGGGATATCTGTACTGAATCACTAGACACCAGGGATATCTGTACTGAATGACTAGATACCAGGGATATCTGTACTGAATGACTAGACACCAGAGATATCTGTACTGAATGAGTAGACACCAGGGATATCTATACTGAATCACTAGACACCAGAGATAGCTGTACTGAATCACTAGACCCCAAAGATATCTGTACTGAATGACTAGACATCAGGGATATCTGTACTGAATGACTAGACATCAAGGATATCTGTACTGAATCACTAGACACCAGGGATATCTGTACTGAATCACTAGACACCAGGGATATCTGTACTGAATCACTAGACACCAGGGATATCTGTACTGAATCACTAGACACCAGGGATATCGGTACTGAATCACTAGACACCAGGGATATCTGTACTGAATGAAAAGACACCAGGGATATCTGTACTGAATGACTAGACACCAGGGATATCTGTACTGAATGACTAGACACCAGGGATATCTGTACTGAATGACTAGACACCAGGGATATCTGTACTGAATCACTAAACATCAGGGATATCTGTACTGAATGAAAAGACACCAGGGATATCTGTACTGAATGAAAAGACACCAGGGATATCTGTACTGAATCACTAGACACCAGGGATATCTGTACTGAATCACTAGACACCAGGGATATCTGTACTGAATCACTAGATACCAGGGATATCTGTACTGAATGACTAGACACCAGAGATATCTGTACTGAATGAGTAGACACCAGGGATATCTATACTGAATCACTAGACACCAGAGATAGCTGTACTGAATCACTAGACCCCAAAGATATCTGTACTGAATGACTAGACATCAGGGATATCTGTACTGAATGACTAGACATCAAGGATATCTGTACTGAATCACTAGACACCAGGGATATCTGTACTGAATCACTAGATACCAGGGATATCTGTACTGAATGACTAGACACCAGAGATATCTGTACTGAATGACTAGACACCAGGGATATCTGTACTGAATCACTAAACATCAGGGATATCTGTACTGAATGAAAAGACACCAGGGATATCTGTACTGAATCACTAGACACCAGGGATATCTGTACTGAATGACTAGACACCAGGGATATCTGTACTGAATCACTAGACACCAGGGATATCTGTACTGAATCACTAGATACCAGGGATATCTGTACTGAATGACTAGACACCAGAGATATCTGTACTGAATGAGTAGACACCAGGGATATCTATACTGAATCACTAGACACCAGAGATAGCTGTACTGAATCACTAGACCCCAAAGATATCTGTACTGAATGACTAGACATCAGGGATATCTGTACTGAATGACTAGACATCAAGGATATCTGTACTGAATCACTAGACACCAGGGATATCTGTACTGAATCACTAGACACCAGGGATATCTGTACTGAATCACTAGACACCAGGGATATCTGTACTGAATCACTAGACACCAGAGATAGCTGTACTGAATCACTAGACCCCAAAGATATCTGTACTGAATGACTAGACATCAGGGATATCTGTACTGAATGACTAGACATCAAGGATATCTGTACTGAATCACTAGACACCAGGGATATCTGTACTGAATCACTAGACACCAGGGATATCTGTACTGAATCACTAGACACCAGGGATATCTGTACTGAATCACTAGACACCAGGGATATCGGTACTGAATCACTAGACACCAGGGATATCTGTACTGAATGAAAAGACACCAGGGATATCTGTACTGAATGACTAGACACCAGGGATATCTGTACTGAATGACTAGACACCAGGGATATCTGTACTGAATGACTAGACACCAGGGATATCTGTACTGAATCACTAAACATCAGGGATATCTGTACTGAATGAAAAGACACCAGGGATATCTGTACTGAATGAAAAGACACCAGGGATATCTGTACTGAATCACTAGACACCAGGGATATCTGTACTGAATCACTAGACACCAGGGATATCTGTACTGAATCACTAGATACCAGGGATATCTGTACTGAATGACTAGACACCAGAGATATCTGTACTGAATGAGTAGACACCAGGGATATCTATACTGAATCACTAGACACCAGAGATAGCTGTACTGAATCACTAGACCCCAAAGATATCTGTACTGAATGACTAGACATCAGGGATATCTGTACTGAATGACTAGACATCAAGGATATCTGTACTGAATCACTAGACACCAGGGATATCTGTACTGAATCACTAGACACCAGGGATATCTGTACTGAATCACTAGACACCAGGGATATCTGTACTGAATCACTAGACACCAGGGATATCTGTACTGAATCACTAGACACCAGGGATATCTGTACTGAATCACTAGACACCAGGGATATCTGTACTGAATCACTAGACACCAGGGATATCTGTACTGAATCACTAGACACCAGGGATATCTGTACTGAATCACTAGACACCAGGGATATCTGTACTGAATCTCTAGACACCAGGGATATCTGTACTGAATCACTAGACACCAGGGATATCTGTACTGAATCACTAGACACCAGGGATATCTGTACTGAATCACTAGACACCAGGGATATCTGTACTGAATCACTAGACACCAGGGATATCTGTACTGAATGACTAGACACCAGGGATATCTGTACTGAATGACTAGACACCAGGGATATCTGTACTGAATGACTAGACACCAGGGATATCTGTACTGAATGACTAGACACCAGGGATATCTGTACTGAATGACTAGACACCAGGGATATCTGTACTGAATGACTAGACACCAGGGATATCTGTACTGAATGACTAGACACCAGGGATATCTGTACTGAATCACTAGACACCAGGGATATCTATACTGAATCACTAGACACCAGGGATATCTGTACTGAATCACTAGACACCAGGGATATCTGTACTGAATCACTAGACACCAGCGATATCTGTACTGAATGAAAAGACACCAGGGATATCTGTACTGAATCACTACACACCAGGGATATCTGTACTGAATCACTACACACGAGGGATACCTGTACTGAATCACTAGACACCAGGGATATCTGTACTGAATGACTAGACACCAGGGATATCTGTACTGAATGACTAGACACCAGGGATATCTGTACTGAATGACTAGACACCAGGGATATCTGTACTGAATGACTAGACACCAGGGATATCTGTACTGAATGACTAGACACCAGGGATATGTGTATTGAATCACTAAACACCAGGGATATCTGTACTGAATGAAAAGACACCAGGGATATCTGTACTGAATGAAAAGACACCAGGGATATCTGTACTGAATGAAAAGACACCAGGGATATCTGTACTGAATGACTAGACACCAGGGATATCTGTACTGAATCACTAGATACGAGGGATATCTGTACTGAATGACTAGACACCAGAGATATCTGTATTGAATTACTAGACACCAGAGATATCTGTATTGAATTACTAGACATCAGAGATACCTGTACTGAATCACTAGACACCGGGGATATCTGTACTAAATCACTAGACACCGGGGATATCGGTACTGAATCAGTAGACACCAGGGATATCTGTACTGAATGACTAGACGCCAGGGATATCTGTACTGAATGACCAGACACCAGGGATATCTGTACTGAATCACTAAACACCAGGGATATCTGTACTGATGACTAGACACCAGGGATATCTGTACTGAATCACTAGACACCAGGGATATCTGTACTGAATCACTAGACATCAAGGATGTCTGTACTGAATCACTAGACATCAAGGATGTCTGTACTGAATCACTAGACATCAGGGATATCTGTACTGAATCACTAGACACCAGGGATATGTGTACTGAATCACTAGACATCAGGGATATCTGTACTGAATGACTAGACACCAGGGATATCTGTACTGAATCACTAAACACCAGGGATATCTGTACTGAATCACTAGACACCAGGGATATCTGTACTGAATCACTAGACACCAGGGATATCTGTACTGAATCACTAGACACCAGGGATATCTGTACTGAATCACTAGACACCAGGGATATCTGTACTGAATCACTAGACACCAGGGATATCTGTACTGAATCACTAGACACCAGGGATATCTGTACTGAATCACTAGACACCAGGGATATCTGTACTGAATCACTAGACACCAGGGATATCTGTACTGAATCACTAGACACCAGGGATATCTGTACTGAATCACTAGACACCAGGGATATCTGTACTGAATCACTAGACACCAGGGATATCTGTACTGAATGACTAGACACGAGGGATACCTGTACTGAATCATTAAACACCAGGGATATCTGTACTGAATGAAAAGACACCAGGGATATCTGTACTGAATCACTAGACACCAGGGATATCTGTACTGAATCACTAGACACCAGGGATATCTGTACTGAATCACTAGATACCAGGGATATCTGTACTGAATCACTAGACACCAGGGATATCTGTACTGAATGACTAGACAACAGAGATATCTGTACTGAATGACTAGACAACAGAGATATCTGTAATGAATGACTAAACACCAGGGATATCTGTACTGAATGACTAGACACCAGGGATATCTGTACTGAATGACTAGACACCAGGGATATCTGTACTGAATGACTAGACACCAGGGATATCTGTACTGAATGACTAGACACCAGGGATATCTGTACTGAATGACTAGACACCAGGGATATCTGTACTGAATCACTAGACAACAGGGATATCGGTACTGAATCACTAGATACCAGGGATATCTGTACTGAATCACTAGACACCAGGGATATCTGTACTGAATGACTAGACACCAGGGATATCTGTACTGAATGACTAGACACCAGGGATATCTGTACTGAATGACTAGACACCAGGGATATCTGTACTGAATGACTAGACACCAGGGATATCTGTACTGAATGACTAGACACCAGGGATATCTGTACTGAATCACTAAACATCAGGGATATCTGTACTGAATGAAAAGACACCAGGGATATCTGTACTGAATCACTAGACACCAGGGATATCTGTACTGAATGACTAGACACCAGGGATATCTGTACTGAATCACTAGACACCAGGGATATCTGTACTGAATCACTAGATACCAGGGATATCTGTACTGAATGACTAGACACCAGAGATATCTGTACTGAATGAGTAGACACCAGGGATATCTATACTGAATCACTAGACACCAGAGATAGCTGTACTGAATCACTAGACCCCAAAGATATCTGTACTGAATGACTAGACATCAGGGATATCTGTACTGAATGACTAGACATCAAGGATATCTGTACTGAATCACTAGACACCAGGGATATCTGTACTGAATCACTAGACACCAGGGATATCTGTACTGAATCACTAGACACCAGGGATATCTGTACTGAATCACTAGACACCAGGGATATCGGTACTGAATCACTAGACACCAGGGATATCTGTACTGAATGAAAAGACACCAGGGATATCTGTACTGAATGACTAGACACCAGGGATATCTGTACTGAATGACTAGACACCAGGGATATCTGTACTGAATGACTAGACACCAGGGATATCTGTACTGAATCACTAAACATCAGGGATATCTGTACTGAATGAAAAGACACCAGGGATATCATTAGTGAATCACTAGACACCAGGGATATCTGTACTGAATCACTAGACACCAGGGATATCTGTACTGAATCACTAGATACCAGGGATATCTGTACTGAATGACTAGACACCAGAGATATCTGTACTGAATGAGTAGACACCAGGGATATCTATACTGAATCACTAGACACCAGAGATAGCTGTACTGAATCACTAGACCCCAAAGATATCTGTACTGAATGACTAGACATCAGGGATATCTGTACTGAATGACTAGACATCAAGGATATCTGTACTGAATCACTAGACACCAGGGATATCTGTACTGAATCACTAGACACCAGGGATATCTGTACTGAATCACTAGACACCAGGGATATCTGTACTGAATCACTAGACACGAGGGATACCTGTACTGAATCATTAAACACCAGGGATATCTGTACTGAATGAAAAGACACCAGGGATATCTGTACTGAATCACTAGACACCAGGGATATCTGTACTGAATCACTAGACACCAGGGATATCTGTACTGAATCACTAGATACCAGGGATATCTGTACTGAATCACTAGACACCAGGGATATCTGTACTGAATGACTAGACAACAGAGATATCTGTACTGAATGACTAGACAACAGAGATATCTGTACTGAATGACTAAACACCAGGGATATCTGTACTGAATGACTAGACACCAGGGATACCTGTACTGAATGACTAGACACCAGGGATATCTGTACTGAATGACTAGACACCAGGGATATCTGTACTGAATGACTAGACACCAGGGATATCTGTACTGAATGACTAGACACCAGGGATATCTGTACTGAATCACTAGACAACAGGGATATCGGTACTGAATCACTAGATACCAGGGATATCTGTACTGAATCACTAGACACCAGGGATATCTGTACTGAATGACTAGACACCAGGGATATCTGTACTGAATGACTAGACACCAGGGATATCTGTACTGAATGACTAGACACCAGGGATATCTGTACTGAATGACTAGACACCAGGGATATCTGTACTGAATGACTAGACACCAGGGATATCTGTACTGAATCACTAAACATCAGGGATATCTGTACTGAATGAAAAGACACCAGGGATATCTGTACTGAATCACTAGACACCAGGGATATCTGTACTGAATCACTAGACACCAGGGATATCTGTACTGAATCACTAGATACCAGGGATATCTGTACTGAATGACTAGACACCAGAGATATCTGTACTGAATGAGTAGACACCAGGGATATCTATACTGAATCACTAGACACCAGAGATAGCTGTACTGAATCACTAGACCCCAAAGATATCTGTACTGAATGACTAGACATCAGGGATATCTGTACTGAATGACTAGACATCAAGGATATCTGTACTGAATCACTAGACACCAGGGATATCTGTACTGAATCACTAGACACCAGGGATATCTGTACTGAATCACTAGACACCAGGGATATCTGTACTGAATCACTAGACACCAGGGATATCGGTACTGAATCACTAGACACCAGGGATATCTGTACTGAATGAAAAGACACCAGGGATATCTGTACTGAATGACTAGACACCAGGGATATCTGTACTGAATGACTAGACACCAGGGATATCTGTACTGAATCACTAAACATCAGGGATATCTGTACTGAATGAAAAGACACCAGGGATATCTGTACTGAATCACTAGACACCAGGGATATCTGTACTGAATCACTAGACACCAGGGATCTCTGTACTGAATCACTAGATACCAGGGATATCTGTACTGAATGACTAGACACCAGAGATATCTGTACTGAATGAGTAGACACCAGGGATATCTATACTGAATCACTAGACACCAGAGATAGCTGTACTGAATCACTAGACCCCAAAGATATCTGTACTGAATGACTAGACATCAGGGATATCTGTACTGAATGACTAGACATCAAGGATATCTGTACTGAATCACTAGACACCAGGGATATCTGTACTGAATCACTAGACACCAGGGATATCTGTACTGAATCACTAGACACCAGGGATATCTGTACTGAATCACTAGACACCAGGGATATCTGTACTGAATCACTAGACACCAGGGATATCTGTACTGAATCACTAGACACCAGGGATATCTGTACTGAATCACTAGACACCAGGGATATCTGTACTGAATCACTAGACACCAGGGATATCTGTACTGAATCACTAGACACCAGGGATATCTGTACTGAATCTCTAGACACCAGGGATATCTGTACTGAATTACTAGACACCAGGGATATCTGTACTGAATCACTAGACACCAGGGATATCTGTACTGAATCACTAGACACCAGGGATATCTGTACTGAATCACTAGACACCAGGGATATCTGTACTGAATGACTAGACACCAGGGATATCTGTACTGAATGACTAGACACCAGGGATATCTGTACTGAATGACTAGACACCAGGGATATCTGTACTGAATGACTAGACACCAGGGATATCTGTACTGAATGACTAGACACCAGGGATATCTGTACTGAATGACTAGACACCAGGGATATCTGTACTGAATGACTAGACACCAGGGATATCTGTACTGAATCACTAGACACCAGGGATATCTATACTGAATCACTAGACACCAGGGATATCTGTACTGAATCACTAGACACCAGGGATATCTGTACTGAATCACTAGACACCAGGGATATCTGTACTGAATGAAAAGACACCAGGGATATCTGTACTGAATCACTACACACCAGGGATATCTGTACTGAATCACTACACACGAGGGATACCTGTACTGAATCACTAGACACCAGGGATATCTGTACTGAATGACTAGACACCAGGGATATCTGTACTGAATGACTAGACACCAGGGATATCTGTACTGAATGACTAGACACCAGGGATATCTGTACTGAATGACTAGACACCAGGGATATCTGTACTGAATGACTAGACACCAGGGATATCTGTACTGAAGGACTAGACACCAGGGATATGTGTATTGAATCACTAAACACCAGGGATATCTGTACTGAATGAAAAGACACCAGGGATATCTGTACTGAATGAAAAGACACCAGGGATATCTGTACTGAATGAAAAGACACCAGGGATATCTGTACTGAATGACTAGACACCAGGGATATCTGTACTGAATCACTAGATACGAGGGATATCTGTACTGAATGACTAGACACCAGAGATATCTGTATTGAATTACTAGACACCAGAGATATCTGTATTGAATTACTAGACATCAGAGATACCTGTACTGAATCACTAGACACCGGGGATATCTGTACTAAATCACTAGACACCGGGGATATCTGTACTGAATCAGTAGACACCAGGGATATCTGTACTGAATGACTAGACGCCAGGGATATCTGTACTGAATGACCAGACACCAGGGATATCTGTACTGAATCACTAAACACCAGGGATATCTGTACTGATGACTAGACACCAGGGATATCTGTACTGAATCACTAGACACCAGGGATATCTGTACTGAATCACTAGACATCAAGGATGTCTGTACTGAATCACTAGACATCAAGGATGTCTGTACTGAATCACTAGACATCAGGGATATCTGTACTGAATCACTAGACACCAGGGATATGTGTACTGAATCACTAGACATCAGGGATATCTGTACTGAATGACTAGACACCAGGGATATCTGTACTGAATCACTAAACACCAGGGATATCTGTACTGAATCACTAGACACCAGGGATATCTGTACTGAATCACTAGACACCAGGGATATCTGTACTGAATCACTAGACACCAGGGATATCTGTACTGAATCACTAGACACCAGGGATATCTGTACTGAATCACTAGACACCAGGGATATCTGTACTGAATCACTAGACACCAGGGATATCTGTACTGAATCACTAGACACCAGGGATATCTGTACTGAATCACTAGACACCAGGGATATCTGTACTGAATGACTAGACACGAGGGATACCTGTACTGAATCATTAAACACCAGGGATATCTGTACTGAATGAAAAGACACCAGGGATATCTGTACTGAATCACTAGACACCAGGGATATCTGTACTGAATCACTAGACACCAGGGATATCTGTACTGAATCACTAGATACCAGGGATATCTGTACTGAATCACTAGACACCAGGGATATCTGTACTGAATGACTAGACAACAGAGATATCTGTACTGAATGACTAGACAACAGAGATATCTGTAATGAATGACTAAACACCAGGGATATCTGTACTGAATGACTAGACACCAGGGATATCTGTACTGAATGACTAGACACCAGGGATATCTGTACTGAATCACTAAACATCAGGGATATCTGTACTGAATGAAAAGACACCAGGGATATCTGTACTGAATCACTAGACACCAGGGATATCTGTACTGAATCACTAGACACCAGGGATCTCTGTACTGAATCACTAGATACCAGGGATATCTGTACTGAATGACTAGACACCAGAGATATCTGTACTGAATGAGTAGACACCAGGGATATCTATACTGAATCACTAGACACCAGAGATAGCTGTACTGAATCACTAGACCCCAAAGATATCTGTACTGAATGACTAGACATCAGGGATATCTGTACTGAATGACTAGACATCAAGGATATCTGTACTGAATCACTAGACACCAGGGATATCTGTACTGAATCACTAGACACCAGGGATATCTGTACTGAATCACTAGACACCAGGGATATCTGTACTGAATCACTAGACACCAGGGATATCTGTACTGAATCACTAGACACCAGGGATATCTGTACTGAATCACTAGACACCAGGGATATCTGTACTGAATCACTAGACACCAGGGATATCTGTACTGAATCACTAGACACCAGGGATATCTGTACTGAATCTCTAGACACCAGGGATATCTGTACTGAATTACTAGACACCAGGGATATCTGTACTGAATCACTAGACACCAGGGATATCTGTACTGAATCACTAGACACCAGGGATATCTGTACTGAATCACTAGACACCAGGGATATCTGTACTGAATGACTAGACACCAGGGATATCTGTACTGAATGACTAGACACCAGGGATATCTGTACTGAATGACTAGACACCAGGGATATCTGTACTGAATGACTAGACACCAGGGATATCTGTACTGAATGACTAGACACCAGGGATATCTGTACTGAATGACTAGACACCAGGGATATCTGTACTGAATGACTAGACACCAGGGATATCTGTACTGAATCACTAGACACCAGGGATATCTATACTGAATCACTAGACACCAGGGATATCTGTACTGAATCACTAGACACCAGGGATATCTGTACTGAATCACTAGACACCAGGGATATCTGTACTGAATGAAAAGACACCAGGGATATCTGTACTGAATCACTACACACCAGGGATATCTGTACTGAATCACTACACACGAGGGATACCTGTACTGAATCACTAGACACCAGGGATATCTGTACTGAATGACTAGACACCAGGGATATCTGTACTGAATGACTAGACACCAGGGATATCTGTACTGAATGACTAGACACCAGGGATATCTGTACTGAATGACTAGACACCAGGGATATCTGTACTGAATGACTAGACACCAGGGATATGTGTATTGAATCACTAAACACCAGGGATATCTGTACTGAATGAAAAGACACCAGGGATATCTGTACTGAATGAAAAGACACCAGGGATATCTGTACTGAATGAAAAGACACCAGGGATATCTGTACTGAATGACTAGACACCAGGGATATCTGTACTGAATCACTAGATACGAGGGATATCTGTACTGAATGACTAGACACCAGAGATATCTGTATTGAATTACTAGACACCAGAGATATCTGTATTGAATTACTAGACATCAGAGATACCTGTACTGAATCACTAGACACCGGGGATATCTGTACTAAATCACTAGACACCGGGGATATCTGTACTGAATCAGTAGACACCAGGGATATCTGTACTGAATGACTAGACGCCAGGGATATCTGTACTGAATGACCAGACACCAGGGATATCTGTACTGAATCACTAAACACCAGGGATATCTGTACTGATGACTAGACACCAGGGATATCTGTACTGAATCACTAGACACCAGGGATATCTGTACTGAATCACTAGACATCAAGGATGTCTGTACTGAATCACTAGACATCAAGGATGTCTGTACTGAATCACTAGACATCAGGGATATCTGTACTGAATCACTAGACACCAGGGATATGTGTACTGAATCACTAGACATCAGGGATATCTGTACTGAATGACTAGACACCAGGGATATCTGTACTGAATCACTAGACACCAGGGATATCTGTACTGAATCACTAGACACCAGGGATATCTGTACTGAATCACTAGACACCAGGGATATCTGTACTGAATCACTAGACACCAGGGATATCTGTACTGAATCACTAGACACCAGGGATATCTGTACTGAATCACTAGACACCAGGGATATCTGTACTGAATCACTAGACACCAGGGATATCTGTACTGAATCACTAGACACCAGGGATATCTGTACTGAATGACTAGACACGAGGGATACCTGTACTGAATCATTAAACACCAGGGATATCTGTACTGAATGAAAAGACACCAGGGATATCTGTACTGAATCACTAGACACCAGGGATATCTGTACTGAATCACTAGACACCAGGGATATCTGTACTGAATCACTAGATACCAGGGATATCTGTACTGAATCACTAGACACCAGGGATATCTGTACTGAATGACTAGACAACAGAGATATCTGTACTGAATGACTAGACAACAGAGATATCTGTAATGAATGACTAAACACCAGGGATATCTGTACTGAATGACTAGACACCAGGGATATCTGTACTGAATGACTAGATACCAGGGATATCTGTACTGAATGACTAGACACCAGGGATATCTGTACTGAATGACTAGACACCAGGGATATCTGTACTGAATGACTAGACACCAGGGATATCTGTACTGAATCACTAGACAACAGGGATATCGGTACTGAATCACTAGATACCAGGGATATCTGTACTGAATCACTAGACACCAGGGATATCTGTACTGAATCACTAGACACCAGGGATATCTGTACTGAATCACTAGACACCAGGGATATCTGTACTGAATCACTAGACACCAGGGATATCTGTACTGAATGACTAGACACCAGGGATATCTGTACTGAATGACTAGACACCAGGGATATCTGTACTGAATGACTAGACACCAGGGATATCTGTACTGAATGACTAGACACCAGGGATATCTGTACTGAATGACTAGACACCAGGGATATCTGTACTGAATGACTAGACACCAGGGATATCTGTACTGAATCACTAGACACCAGGGATATCTGTACTGAATCACTAGACACCAGGGATATCTATACTGAATGACTAGACACCAGGGATATCTGTACTGAATGACTAGACGCCAGGGATATCTGTACTGAATGACCAGACACCAGGGATATCTGTACTGAATCACTAAACACCAGGGATATCTGTACTGATGACTAGACACCAGGGATATCTGTACTGAATCACTAGACACCAGGGATATCTGTACTGAATCACTAGACATCAAGGATGTCTGTACTGAATCACTAGACATCAAGGATGTCTGTACTGAATCACTAGACATCAGGGATATCTGTACTGAATCACTAGACACCAGGGATATGTGTACTGAATCACTAGACATCAGGGATATCTGTACTGAATGACTAGACACCAGGGATATCTGTACTGAATCACTAAACACCAGGGATATCTGTACTGAATCACTAGACACCAGGGATATCTGTACTGAATCACTAGACACCAGGGATATCTGTACTGAATCACTAGACACCAGGGATATCTGTACTGAATCACTAGACACCAGGGATATCTGTACTGAATCACTAGACACCAGGGATATCTGTACTGAATCACTAGACACCAGGGATATCTGTACTGAATCACTAGACACCAGGGATATCTGTACTGAATCACTAGACACCAGGGATATCTGTACTGAATGACTAGACACGAGGGATACCTGTACTGAATCATTAAACACCAGGGATATCTGTACTGAATGAAAAGACACCAGGGATATCTGTACTGAATCACTAGACACCAGGGATATCTGTACTGAATCACTAGACACCAGGGATATCTGTACTGAATCACTAGATACCAGGGATATCTGTACTGAATCACTAGACACCAGGGATATCTGTACTGAATGACTAGACAACAGAGATATCTGTACTGAATGACTAGACAACAGAGATATCTGTAATGAATGACTAAACACCAGGGATATCTGTACTGAATGACTAGACACCAGGGATATCTGTACTGAATGACTAGATACCAGGGATATCTGTACTGAATGACTAGACACCAGGGATATCTGTACTGAATGACTAGACACCAGGGATATCTGTACTGAATGACTAGACACCAGGGATATCTGTACTGAATCACTAGACAACAGGGATATCGGTACTGAATCACTAGATACCAGGGATATCTGTACTGAATCACTAGACACCAGGGATATCTGTACTGAATGACTAGACACCAGGGATATCTGTACTGAATGACTAGACACCAGGGATATCTGTACTGAATGACTAGACACCAGGGATATCTGTACTGAATGACTAGACACCAGGGATATCTGTACTGAATGACTAGACACCAGGGATATCTGTACTGAATCACTAAACATCAGGGATATCTGTACTGAATGAAAAGACACCAGGGATATCTGTACTGAATCACTAGACACCAGGGATATCTGTACTGAATCACTAGACACCAGGGATATCTGTACTGAATCACTAGATACCAGGGATATCTGTACTGAATGACTAGACACCAGAGATATCTGTACTGAATGAGTAGACACCAGGGATATCTATACTGAATCACTAGACACCAGAGATAGCTGTACTGAATCACTAGACCCCAAAGATATCTGTACTGAATGATTAGACATCAGGGATATCTGTACTGAATGACTAGACATCAAGGATATCTGTACTGAATCACTAGACACCAGGGATATCTGTACTGAATCACTAGACACCAGGGATATCTGTACTGAATCACTAGACACCAGGGATATCTGTACTGAATCACTAGACACCAGGGATATCGGTACTGAATCACTAGACACCAGGGATATCTGTACTGAATGAAAAGACACCAGGGATATCTGTACTGAATGACTAGACACCAGGGATATCTGTACTGAATGACTAGACACCAGGGATATCTGTACTGAATGACTAGACACCAGGGATATCTGTACTGAATCACTAAACATCAGGGATATCTGTACTGAATGAAAAGACACCAGGGATATCTGTACTGAATCACTAGACACCAGGGATATCTGTACTGAATCACTAGACACCAGGGATATCTGTACTGAATCACTAGATACCAGGGATATCTGTACTGAATGACTAGACACCAGAGATATCTGTACTGAATGATTAGACACCAGGGATATCTATACTGAATCACTAGACACCAGAGATAGCTGTACTGAATCACTAGACCCGAAAGATATCTGTACTGAATGACTAGACATCAGGGATATCTGTACTGAATGACTAGACATCAAGGATATCTGTACTGAATCACTAGACACCAGGGATATCTGTACTGAATCACTAGACACCAGGGATATCTGTACTGAATCACTAGACACCAGGGATATCTGTACTGAATCACTAGACATCAAGGATGTCTGTACTGAATCACTAGACATCAAGGATGTCTGTACTGAATCACTAGACATCAGGGATATCTGTACTGAATCACTAGACACCAGGGATATGTGTACTGAATCACTAGACATCAGGGATATCTGTACTGAATGACTAGACACCAGGGATATCTGTACTGAATCACTAAACACCAGGGATATCTGTACTGAATCACTAGACACCAGGGATATCTGTACTGAATCACTAGACACCAGGGATATCTGTACTGAATCACTAGACACCAGGGATATCTGTACTGAATCACTAGACACCAGGGATATCTGTACTGAATCACTAGACACCAGGGATATCTGTACTGAATCACTAGACACCAGGGATATCTGTACTGAATCACTAGACACCAGGGATATCTGTACTGAATCACTAGACACCAGGGATATCTGTACTGAATCACTAGACACCAGGGATATCTGTACTGAATGACTAGACACGAGGGATACCTGTACTGAATCATTAAACACCAGGGATATCTGTACTGAATGAAAAGACACCAGGGATATCTGTACTGAATCACTAGACACCAGGGATATCTGTACTGAATCACTAGACACCAGGGATATCTGTACTGAATCACTAGATACCAGGGATATCTGTACTGAATCACTAGACACCAGGGATATCTGTACTGAATGACTAGACAACAGAGATATCTGTACTGAATGACTAGACAACAGAGATATCTGTACTGAATGACTAAACACCAGGGATATCTGTACTGAATGACTAGACACCAGGGATATCTGTACTGAATGACTAGACACCAGGGATATCTGTACTGAATGACTAGACACCAGGGATATCTGTACTGAATGACTAGACACCAGGGATATCTGTACTGAATGACTAGACACCAGGGATATCTGTACTGAATCACTAGACAACAGGGATATCGGTACTGAATCACTAGATACCAGGGATATCTGTACTGAATCACTAGACACCAGGGATATCTGTACTGAATGACTAGACACCAGGGATATCTGTACTGAATGACTAGACACCAGGGATATCTGTACTGAATGACTAGACACCAGGGATATCTGTACTGAATGACTAGACACCAGGGATATCTGTACTGAATGACTAGACACCAGGGATATCTGTACTGAATGACTAGACACCAGGGATATCTGTACTGAATCACTAAACATCAGGGATATCTGTACTGAATGAAAAGACACCAGGGATATCTGTACTGAATCACTAGACACCAGGGATATCTGTACTGAATCACTAGACATCAGGGATATCTGTACTGAATCACTAGATACCAGGGATATCTGTACTGAATGACTAGACACCAGAGATATCTGTACTGAATGAGTAGACACCAGGGATATCTATAATGAATCACTAGACACCAGAGATAGCTGTACTGAATCACTAGACCCCAAAGATATCTGTACTGAATGACTAGACATCAGGGATATCTGTACTGAATGACTAGCCATCAAGGATATCTGTACTGAATCACTAGACACCAGGGATATCTGTACTGAATCACTAGACACCAGGGATATCTGTACTGAATCACTAGACACCAGGGATATCTGTACTGAATCACTAGACACCAGGGATATCGGTACTGAATCACTAGACACCAGGGATATCTGTACTGAATGAAAAGACACCAGGGATATCTGTACTGAATGACTAGACACCAGGGATATCTGTACTGAATGACTAGACACCAGGGATATCTGTACTGAATGACTAGACACCAGGGATATCTGTACTGAATCACTAAACATCAGGGATATCTGTACTGAATGAAAAGACACCAGGGATATCTGTACTGAATCACTAGACACCAGGGATATCTGTACTGAATCACTAGACACCAGGGATATCTGTACTGAATCACTAGATACCAGGGATATCTGTACTGAATGACTAGACACCAGAGATATCTGTACTGAATGAGTAGACACCAGGGATATCTATACTGAATCACTAGACACCAGAGATAGCTGTACTGAATCACTAGACCCCAAAGATATCTGTACTGAATGACTAGACATCAGGGATATCTGTACTGAATGACTAGACATGAAGGATATCTGTACTGAATCACTAGACACCAGGGATATCTGTACTGAATCACTAGACACCAGGGATATCTGTACTGAATCACTAGACACCAGGGATATCTGTACTGAATCACTAGACACCAGGGATATCGGTACTGAATCACTAGACACCAGGGATATCTGTACTGAATGAAAAGACACCAGGGATATCTGTACTGAATGACTAGACACCAGGGATATCTGTACTGATTCACTAGACACCAGGGATATCTGTACTGATTCACTAGACACCAGGGATATCTGTACTGAATCACTAGACACCAGGGATATCTGTACTGAATCACTAGACACCAGGGATATCGGTACTGAATT
Source organism: Phyllobates terribilis (assembly GCF_046119375.1). Lineage (NCBI taxonomy): Eukaryota > Metazoa > Chordata > Amphibia > Anura > Dendrobatidae > Phyllobates > Phyllobates terribilis. The sequence goes on along the minus strand of NW_027362763.1, from coordinate 61,974,395 downwards.
ACTAGACACCAGGGATATCGGTACTGAATCACTAGACACCAGGAATATCGGTACTGAATCACTAGACACAGGGGATATCGGTACTGAATCACTAGACACCAGGGATATCTGTACTGAATCACTAGACACCAGGGATATCTGTACTGAATGACTAGACACCAGGGATATCTGTACTGAATTACTAGACACCAGGGATATCTGTACTGAATCACTAGACACCAGGGATATCTGTACTCTATGACTAGACACCAGAGATATCTGTACTGAATCACTAGACACCAGAGATATCTGTACTGAATCACTAGACACCAGGGATATCTGTACTGAATGACTAGACACCAGGGATATCTGTACTGAATGACTAGACACCAGGGATATCTGTAATGAATGAAAAGACACCAGGGATATCTGTACTGAATCACTAGACACCAGGGATATCTGTACTGAATCACTAGACACCAGGGATATCTGTACTGAATCACTAGACACCAGGGATATCTGTACTGAATCACTAGACACCAGGGATATCTGTACTGAATCACTAGACACCAGGGATATCTGTACTGAATCACTAGACACCAGGGATATCGGTACTGAATGAAAAGACACCAGGGATATCTGTACTGAATCACTAGACACCAGGGATATCTGTACTGAATGACTAGACACCAGGGATATCTGTACTGAATGACTAGACACCAGGGATATCTGTACTGAATGACTAGACACCAGGGATATCTGTACTGAATGACTAGACACCAGGGATATCTGTACTGAATGACTAGACACCAGGGATATCTGTACTGAATGACTAGACACCAGGGATATCTGTACTGAATGACTAGACACCAGGGATATCTGTACTGAATGACTAGACACCAGAGATATCGGTACTGAATCACTAGACACCAGGGATATCGGTACTGAATCACTAGACACCAGGGATATCTGTACTGAAACACTAAACAACAGGGATATCTGTACTGAATGACTAGACACCAGAGATATCTGTACTGAATGACTAGACACCAGGGATATCTGTACTGAATCACTAGACACCAGGGATATCTGTACAGAATCACTAGACACCAGGGATATCTGTACAGAATCACTAGACACCAGGGATATCTGTACAGAATCACTAGACACCAGGGATATCTGTACAGAATCACTAGACACCAGGGATATCTGTACTGAATCACTAGACACCAGGGATATCTGTACTGAATCACTAGACACCAGGGATATCTGTACTGAATCACTAGACACCAGGGATATCTGTACTGAATCACTAGACACCAGGGATATCTGTACTGAATCACTAGACACCAGGGATATCTGTACTGAATCACTAGGCACCAGGGATATCTGTACTGAATCACTAGACACCAGGGATATCTGTACTGAATCACTAAACACCAGGGATATCTGTACTGAATCACTAGGCACCAGGGATATCTGTACTGAATCACTAGAGACCAGGGATATCTGTACTGAATCACTAGGCAACGGGGATATCTGTACTGAATCACTAGACACCGGGGATATCTGTACTGAATGACTAGACACCAGGGATATCTGTACTGAATGACTAGACACCAGGGATATCTGTACTGAATCACTAAGCACCAGAGATATCTGTAGTGAATCACTAGACATCAGGGATATCTGTACTGAATGACTAGACACCAGGGATAGCTGTACTGAATCACTAGACACCAAAGATATCTGTACTGAATCACTAGACATCAGGGATATCTGCACTGAATCACTAGACACCAGGGATATCTGCACTGAATCACTAGACACCAGGGATAGCTGTACTGAATCACTAGACACCAGGGATATCTGTACTGAATCACTAGACATCAGGGATATCTGTACTGAATCACTAGACACCAGGGATATCTGTACTGAATGACTAGACACCAGGGATATCTGTACTGAATGACTAGACACCAGGGATATCTGTACTGAATGACTAGACACCAGGGATATCTGTACTGAATGACTAGGCACCAGGGATATCTGTACTGAATGACTAGACACCAGGGATATCTGTACTGAATGACTAGACACCAGGGATATCTGTACTGAATGACTAGACACCAGGGATATCTGTACTGAATGACTAGACACCAGGGATATCTGTACTGAATGACTAGACACCAGGGATATCTGTACTGAATGACTAGACACCAGGGATATCTGTACTGAATGACTAGACACCAGGGATATCTGTACTGAATGACTAGACACCAGGGATATCTGTACTGAATGACTAGACACCAGGGATATCTGTACTGAATGACTAGACACCAGGGATATCTGTACTGAATGACTAGACACCAGGGATATCTGTACTGAATGACTAGACACCAGGGATATCTGTACTGAATGACTAGACACCAGGGATATCTGTACTGAATGACTAGACACCAGGGATATCTGTACTGAATGACTAGACACCAGGGATATCTGTACTGAATGACTAGACACCAGGGATATCTGTACTGAATGACTAGACACCAGGGATATCTGTACTGAATGACTAGACACCAGGGATATCTGTACTGAATGACTAGACACCAGGGATATCGGTACTGAATCACTAGACAACAGGGTTATCTGTACTGAATCACTAGACACTACGGATATCTGTACTGAATCACTAAACACCAGGGATATCTGTACTGAATCACTAGGCAACAGGGATATCTGTACTGAATGAAAAGACACCAGGGATATCTGTACTGAATCACTAGGCAACAGGGATATCTGTAATGAATCACTAGACACCAGGGATATCTGTACTGAATCACTAGGCACCAGGGATATCTGTACTGAATCACTAGACACCAGGGATATCTGTACTGAATCTCTAGACATCAGGGATATCTGTACTGAATCATTAGGCAACAGGGATATCTGTACTGAATCACTAGGCAATAGGGATATCTGTACTGAATGACCAGACACCAGGGATATCTGTACTGAATCACTAGGCAACAGGGATATCTGTACTGAATCACTAGACACCAGGGATATCTGTACTGAATCACTAGACACCAGGGATATCTGTACTGAATGATTAGACACAAGGGATATCTGTACTGAATCACTAGACACCAGGGATATCTGTACTGAATCACTAGACACCAGGGATATCTGTACTGAATCACTAGACACCAGGGATATCTGTACAGAATCACTAAACACCAGGGATATCTGTACAGAATCACTAAACACCAGGGATATCTGTACTGAATCACTAGGCAACAGGGATATCTGTACTGAATCACTAGAGACCAGGGATATCTGTACTGAATCACTAGGCAACAGGGATATCTGTACTGAATCACTAGGCAACAGGGATATCTGTACTGAATCACTAGGCAACAGGGATATCTGTACTGAATCACTAGGCAACAGGGATATCTGTACTGAATCTCTAGACACCAGAGATATGAGTACTGAATCAATAGATACCAGGGATATCTGTACTGAATGACTAGACACCAGGGATATCTGTACTGAATGACTAGACACCAGGGATATCTGTACTGAATGACTAGACACCAGGGATATCTGTACTGAATGACTAGACACCAGGGATATCTGTACTGAATGACTAGACACCAGGGATATCTGTACTGAATGACTAGACACCAGGGATATCTGTACTGAATGACCAGACACCAGGGATATCTGTACTGAATGACTAGACACCAGGGATATCTGTACTGAATGACTAGACACCAGGGATATCTGTACTGAATGACTAGACACCAGGGATATCTGTACTGAATCACTAGACACCAGGGATATCTGTACTGAATGAAAAGACACCAGAGATATCTGTACTGAATCACTAGACACCAGAGATATCAGTACTGAATCAATAGATACCAGGGATATCTGTACTGAATCACTAGACACCAGGGATATCTGTACTGAATCACTAGACACCAGGGATATCTGTACTGAATCACTAGACTCCAGAGATATCAGTACTGAATCAATAGATACCAGGGATATCTGTACTGAATCACTAGACACCAGGGATATCTGTGCTGAATCACTAGACACCAGGGATATCTGTACTGAATGAAAAGACACCAGAGATATCTGTACTGAATCACTAGGCAACAGGGATATCTGTACTGAATCACTAGACACCAGAGATATCAGTACTGAATCAATAGATACCAGGGATATCTGTACTGAATCACTAGACACCAGGGATATCTGTACTGAATCACTAGGCAACAGGGATATCTGTACTGAATGACTAGACACCAGAGATATCTGTACTGAATGACTAGACACCAGGGATATCTGTACTGAATCACTAGACACCAGGGATATCTGTACAGAATAACTAGACACCAGGGATATCTGTACAGAATCACTAGACACCAGGGATATCTGTACAGAATCACTAGACACCAGGGATATCTGTACAGAATCACTAGACACCAGGGATATCTGTACTGAATCACTAGACACCAGGGATAACTGTACTGAATCACTAGACACCAGGGATATCTGTACTGAATCACTAGACACCAGGGATATCTGTACTGAATCACTAGACACCAGGGATATCTGTACTGAATCACTAGACACCAGGGATATCTGTACTGAATCACTAGACACCAGGGATAACTGTACTGAATCACTAGACACCAGGGATATCTGTACTGAATCACTAAACACCAGGGATATCTGTACTGAATCACTAGGCACCAGGGATATCTGTACTGAATCACTAGAGACCAGGGATATCTGTACTGAATCACTAGGCAACGGGGATATCTGTACTGAATCACTAGACACCGGGGATATCTGTACTGAATGACTAGACACCAGGGATATCTGTACTGAATCACTAAGCACCAGAGATATCTGTACTGAATCACTAGACATCAGGGATATCTGTACTGAATGACTAGACACCAGGGATAGCTGTACTGAATCACTAGACACCAAAGATATCTGTACTGAATCACTAGACATCAGGGATATCTGCACTGAATCACTAGACACCAGGGATATCTGTACTGAATCACTAGACACCAGGGATATCTGTACTGAATCACTAGACACCAGGGATATCTGTACTGAATGACTAGACACCAGGGATATCTGTACTGAATGACTAGACACCAGGGATATCTGTACTGAATGACTAGACACCAGGGATATCTGTACTGAATGACTAGACACCAGGGATATCTGTACTGAATGACTAGACACCAGGGATATCTGTACTGAATGACTAGACACCAGGGATATCTGTACTGAATGACTAGACACCAGGGATATCTGTACTGAATGACTAGACACCAGGGATATCTGTACTGAATGACTAGACACCAGGGATATCTGTACTGAATGACTAGACACCAGGGATATCTGTACTGAATGACTAGACACCAGGGATATCTGTACTGAATGACTAGACACCAGGGATATCTGTACTGAATGACTAGACACCAGGGATATCTGTACTGAATGACTAGACACCAGGGATATCTGTACTGAATGACTAGACACCAGGGATATCTGTACTGAATGACTAGACACCAGGGATATCTGTACTGAATGACTAGACACCAGGGATATCTGTACTGAATGACTAGACACCAGGGATATCTGTACTGAATGACTAGACACCAGGGATATCTGTACTGAATGACTAGACACCAGGGATATCGGTACTGAATGACTAGACACCAGGGATATCGGTACTGAATCACTAGACACTACGGATATCTGTACTGAATCACTAGACACTACGGATATCTGTACTGAATCACTAAACACCAGGGATATCTGTACTGAATCACTAGGCAACAGGGATATCTGTACTGAATGAAAAGACACCAGGGATATCTGTACTGAATCACTAGGCAACAGGGATATCTGTACTGAATCACTAGACACCAGGGATATCTGTACTAAATCACTAGACACCAGGGATATCTGTACTGAACCACTAGACACCAGGGATATCTGTACTGAACCACTAGACACCAGGGATATCTGTACTGAATGGTGAGACACCAGGGATATCTGTACTGAATGATGAGACACCAGGGATATCTGTACTGAATCACTAGACACCAGGGATATCTGTACTGAATGACTAGACACCAGGGATATCTGTACTGAATGACTAGACACCAGGGATATCTGTATTGAATGACTAGACACCAGGAATATCTGTACTGAATGACTAGACACCAGGGATATCTGTACTGAATGACTAGACACCAGGGATATCTGTACTGAATGACTAGACACCAGGGATATCTGTACTGAATGACTAGACACCAGGGATATCTGTACTGAATGACTAGACACCAGGGATATCTGTACTGAATGACTAGACACCAGGGACATCTGTACTGAATCACTGAGCGAGGTCAGCAACAGGAATCAAACTAGGTAAGTAGGAGCAAAGAAACATGAGTAAACCAGGGTAAGTAAAACTTATAACTGGCAACTGCAGAAATGCAGCTAGGCGTTTACATAGTGTGACCAGGAATATCTGTACTGAATCACTAGACACCAGGAATATCAGTACTGAATCACTAGACACCAGGGCTATCTGTACTGAATCACTAAACACCAGGGATATCTGTACTGAACTACTAGACACCAGGGATATCTGTACTGAATGACTAGACACCAGGGATATCTGTTCTGAATCACTAGACACCAGGGATATCTGTACTGAACTACTAGACACCAGGGATATCTGTACTGAATGACTAGACACCAGGGATATCTGTACTGAATGACTAGACACCAGGGATATCTGTACTGAATGACTAGACACCAGGGATATCTGTACTAAATCACTAGACACCAGGGATATCTGTACTAAATCACTAGACACCAGGGATATCTGTACTGAACCACTAGACACCAGGGATATCTGTACTGAACCACTAGACACCAGGGATATCTGTACTGAATGGTGAGACACCAGGGATATCTGTACTGAATGATGAGACACCAGGGATATCTGTACTGAATCACTAGACACCAGGGATATCTGTACTGAATGACTAGACACCAGGGATATCTGTACTGAATGACTAGACACCAGGGATATCTGTATTGAATGAGTAGACACCAGGAATATCTGTACTGAATGACTAGACACCAGGGATATCTGTACTGAATGACTAGACACCAGGGATATCTGTACTGAATGACTAGACACCAGGGATATCTGTACTGAATGACTAGACACCAGGGATATCTGTACTGAATGACTAGACACCAGGGATATCTGTACTGAATGACTAGACACCAGGGATATCTGTACTGAATGACTAGACACCAGGGATATCTGTACTGAATGACTAGACACCAGGGATATCTGTACTGAATGACTAGACACCAGGGATATCTGTACTGAATGACTAGACACCAGGGATATCTGTACTGAATGACTAGACACCAGGGATATCTGTACTGAATGACTAGACACCAGGGATATCTGTACTGAATGACTAGACACCAGGGATATCTGTACTGAATGACTAGACACCAGGGACATCTGTACTGAATCACTGAGCGAGGTCAGCAACAGGAATCAAACTAGGTAAGTAGGAGCAAAGAAACATGAGTAAACCAGGGTAAGTAAAACTTATAACTGGCAACTGCAGAAATGCAGCTAGGCGTTTACATAGTGTGACCAGGAATATCTGTACTGAATCACTAGACACCAGGAATATCAGTACTGAATCACTAGACACCAGGGCTATCTGTACTGAATCACTAAACACCAGGGATATCTGTACTGAACTACTAGACACCAGGGATATCTGTACTGAATGACTAGACACCAGGGATATCTGTTCTGAATCACTAGACACCAGGGATATCTGTACTGAACTACTAGACACCAGGGATATCTGTACTGAATGACTAGACACCAGGGATATCTGTACTGAATGACTAGACACCAGGGATATCTGTACTGAATGACTAGACACCAGGGATATCTGTACTAAATCACTAGACACCAGGGATATCTGTACTAAATCACTAGACACCAGGGATATCTGTACTGAACCACTAGACACCAGGGATATCTGTACTGAACCACTAGACACCAGGGATATCTGTACTGAATGGTGAGACACCAGGGATATCTGTACTGAATGATGAGACACCAGGGATATCTGTACTGAATCACTAGACACCAGGGATATCTGTACTGAATGACTAGACACCAGGGATATCTGTACTGAATGACTAGACACCAGGGATATCTGTATTGAATGACTAGACACCAGGAATATCTGTACTGAATGACTAGACACCAGGGATATCTGTACTGAATGACTAGACACCAGGGATATCTGTACTGAATGACTAGACACCAGGGATATCTGTACTGAATGACTAGACACCAGGGATATCTGTACTGAATGACTAGACACCAGGGATATCTGTACTGAATGACTAGACACCAGGGATATCTGTACTGAATGACTAGACACCAGGGATATCTGTACTGAATGACTAGACACCAGGGATATCTGTACTGAATGACTAGACACCAGGGATATCTGTACTGAATGACTAGACACCAGGGATATCTGTACTGAATGACTAGACACCAGGGATATCTGTACTGAATGACTAGACACCAGGGATATCTGTACTGAATGACTAGACACCAGGGATATCTGTACTGAATGACTAGACACCAGGGATATCTGTACTGAATGACTAGACACCAGGGACATCTGTACTGAATCACTGAGCGAGGTCAGCAACAGGAATCAAACTAGGTAAGTAGGAGCAAAGAAACATGAGTAAACCAGGGTAAGTAAAACTTATAACTGGCAACTGCAGAAATGCAGCTAGGCGTTTACATAGTGTGACCAGGAATATCTGTACTGAATCACTAGACACCAGGAATATCAGTACTGAATCACTAGACACCAGGGCTATCTGTACTGAATCACTAAACACCAGGGATATCTGTACTGAACTACTAGACACCAGGGATATCTGTACTGAATGACTAGACACCAGGGATATCTGTTCTGAATCACTAGACACCAGGGATATCTGTACTGAACTACTAGACACCAGGGATATCTGTACTGAATGACTAGACACCAGGGATATCTATACTGAATGACTCGACACCAGGGATATCTGCACTGAATGACTCGACACCAGGGATATCTGTACTGAATGACTAGACACCAGGGATATCTGTACTGAATGACTAGACACCAGGGATATCTATACTGAATGACTAGACACCAGGGATATCTGCACTGAATGACTCGACACCAGGGATATCTGTACTGAACTACTAGACACCAGGGATATCTGTACTGAATCACTGAGCGAGGTCAGCAACAGGAATCAAACTAGGTAAGTGGGAGCAGAGAAACATGAGTAAACCAGGGTAAGTAAAACTTATAACTGGCAACTGCAGACATGCAGCTAGGCGTTTACATAGTGTGATTTATTTTCCTGTTGATATTCTAATATGGAAATTATCAAGGTGAATCTTGGGTGCATCCATATGCTATTATGCATCTCTGACGCTCACCCGTGCGCTGTCCTGCCTTTCTTTGCTGCTTATGATCCCCTGATGAAGCTTAACATTAAGAGAGGAAACACGTCGATCATCTACATTTTGACTAATTATTTGGAATTGTGGTTTTGGACCACTTTTGAGTAAAATGTACTTTTTTGCTTTGATTTTTTTAATTTATGAGCAATATATATCATTTATTTTTAATGCATATCTAATAAAGTAATTTTTTAAGATTTTTATTACTTTTTTTTTTGTCTAGTTCTAAGTGGCCCCTTAGTATTATTGTTTTTTGGTGTTTTTAACTGCGGAAACAAATCTATAAACACCAAAAAGGTTGTATATGGCTGAATTCTAAACCCCTATTTTTGTCCCCATGCACTGTAAGAACATGATGTATAAGTAACATACACAGTATATTTTTAAGACAAGTCCTCACATTTGCTATTCATTCATTTTTACATTTTCCAAAAGTAAAAAAAAGAAAAAAAACCTGACATCCCCCGACCTATAGAAACAGAACAGAAACTACATTTGTATATAAACTTGTGCAAGTAATTATATTCCTATTGATATATGTATATACAGAGAATTATAGGTGGCATGTACAATAAATCTATGGAACATGGCAGACGTGTATGACACGGGGTGATTAATCCCATATGTCCTCTCTTCCTCGGTTATGGGACTGACGAGATGCAGGGTTTAGGTTGCAGCTTACACGGGATTGTGTCTGTTCACACCGTTCCGTCTCTCCGTGCAGGTGTCACACACGGTAATGTTACGGGTTCACATCTGGACCGCAGATGCCGGTATTCTGAGAATCGTCTGGGAGTGTATCTAGATATTTTTAGGGATGGGAGGGAGCCTGGGGGTCTTTGGCAGCAGCTCAGCAGCCTGTGGCTATTTTGCACCAGGGTTCTGCGCTGCCGACACGATTCTGAGAATTTTTGCCTTCGGACGGATTCCACAGGTTGAGGTGTCTACAGTCTGAGCGCAGAAGTGTTACCCGGGAGCATCCGACTGGTGTAAAAAAAAAAAATAAAGTAAAAATACTACTAAAATTAAAAGTTTTGCAACTTTTTAATGTACTTTATGTTTCTATTCTGCAATTTTTTCAATATCTCTGTTTGCTGTCAGTAAGTGGAAACAATTTTGCAAGAACACATCACAAAAAATTAGATAAAAAACTTTATGTGATGCATTTTGGGTCAGAACCTGCCCTAATGTTTCCATTAACTGACACCAAACAGAGATCTTTAAACTGAAGAGGAAAGAAAACTATATTGTAACGTTACAGAACGTTTCATCGTATCATGAAATCCCAGCACAATAGGAGTCACAAGTCCGTTCATGACATTTCTTCCTCCATCAGCTGTGAGTGATTTTATTGAGAAGTGGAAGGAACCGCAGCAACTCATCCACGAATTGGAGACCCCATAATGTTGCAGAGAGGGGGCTGAGTGCTGAGGGGCAGAGGACAGAAAAGTCACCACTGCTCTGCTGACCCCATAATTGCAGAGTCCGCTGGTATTAACATCAGCACAAACACTACTCCCCCGCCGGGAGCTTCATGGCCGATCATCAGCATGCAGCCGTACATCACCAAGCACAATGTCAAGAGTTGGATGGAGTGGTGTAAAGTCGCCACCACTTGACTCTGGAGGAAACGTGTTCTCATCCGATCTTAACATATGTTTGCAGTTTTTTTAAGCTAGTGCAGATTGGAGCCATTAAGGTGTAATCTGGTAATGGACAACTCCTTTAATGCCCTTGGATCTAAAACAAGAGGTCATCAAAGCTCTGGTAGGTGTAATACTTTAGCCCATATGTCTCTCTAGGGTGACAGACTTTGAAAAAAATAACCTACAAAACCTAAGATATAAGAAAAATAAGCACATACCCTGCAGTAAGTAAATAAACAGCAATAGTGCATGTAACTAATATAGGGTACTTAGTTACTTTTTTTGACCAAAACAATGTTAAAAGCCATGCCACTGCGACAAGGTGACCCTATTATGGGATGGTCCTAACCTCTAGTATTAAAACCTCACCATATGTTAAATAGTCACCTTGTTGTGGTGAAATGGGTTTAACGTTTTTTGCTCCCATCTTGAAATGAAGTGATGTGCACAATGACAGTGCGCTCTCTCGCTGACTCGGATCAGCAGTAATGAGCTGGCACTTGAGCGCACTGTCGGTGAGTGAAAGACAAATTTCCGGCTTCGACAGACAAGTGACGTAATTTGAGGGGGCAGTGCTAGTCACTGAAAGCTGGGTATTCGTCTTACAACACATACTAACAGTGCGCTCTGGTGCACTGTTCAGTTTCCCTGCAGGTAAACTGAAGCATTACACAGTTCTCAATGATTTTAATGCATAGTTTATATAATGTAGAACAGGACCGGTCCCTCCACTGCAACAGACACTCATTGTAACCGCTTTCAGTTTGCAAAAATGGATAAACCCTTTAAGCTTAATTTACGTGCATCTATATACATCTTTCTCCACCATAATAATGATGATAAAATACGTGGTGTCATCTGATAACTCATACTATGAAAGGTGCACTGAGCGTCCTGCAGATGATGGGGCGGTGTAGACAGGCGCTCAGTGAGGGTCCGGACAGAGCGGTGATTTTCGCTCTTCCCCGAGGTCCCCTGAGGTCAGTGGTATTTTTATGTACTATTTTCCACATGTTCTTCTGGGCAGATTAGGGTACCAGACCCAGCGTCAGGAACGTGAATTTCTTGCTGGGGAATAGGATTAACTGTCTGAGCTATATAAACATTGACAAAACGCCTATCAGAATGTAACGCAGCAGCCAGAAAAATGCGAGTTTGCACGATGCTTTCTTTCCAGAGCCAGAAAGACACATTCAATCCAAGGCAAGAAATCAAGTCAAAGCCATTGACCCACAGCCAAGTGAGTGCCAGTGTTCATCCATTCACAACTGCGGGGATAACAAGTGACAGCTGCCCTGAATAAAACAGGGTCTGCGAGGGGACGACCATAGAACTGTGACCCCGCCTGTCCTGACTCCACCGACTGAGCCTCACATCTACAGTCACAGTACAGGCTGAGGCAGACAGTCACATAGTCACAGTACAGGCTGAGGCAGACAGTCACACAGTCACAGTACAGGCTGAGGCAGACAGTCACACAGTCACAGTACAGGCTGAGGCAGACAGTCACACAGTCACAGTACAGGCTGAGACAGACAGTCACACAGTCACGGTACAGGCTGAGGCAGAAAGTCACACAGTCACGGTACAGGCTGAGACAGACAGTCACACAGTCACAGTACAGGCTGAGACAGACAGTCACACAGTCACAGTACAGGCTGAGGCAGACAGTCACACAGTCACAGTACAGGCTGAGGCAGACAGTCACACAGTCACAGTACAGGCTGAGGCAGACAGTCACACAGTCACAGTACAGGCTGAGACAGACAGTCACACAGTCACGGTACAGGCTGAGGCAGACAGTCACACAGTCAAAGTACAGGCTGAGGCAGACAGTCACACAGTCAAAGTACAGGCTGAGGCAGACAGTCACATAGTTACAGTACAGGCTGAGGCAGACAGTCACATAGTTACAGTACAGGCTGAGGCAGACAGTCACACTACAGGCTAAGGCAGACAGTCACATAGTTACAGTACAGGCTGAGGCAGACAGTCACACTACAGGCTGAGGCAGACAGTCACATAGTTACAGTACAGGCTGAGGCAAACAGTCACATAGTTACAGTACAGGCTGAGGCAGACAGTCACATAGTTACAGTACAGGCTGAGGCAGACAGTCACATAGTCAAAGTACAGGCTGAGGCAGACAGTCACAGTACAGGCTGAGGCAGACAGTCACATAGTTACAGTACAGGCTGAGGCAGACAGTCACAGTACAGGCTAAGGCAGACAGTCACATAGTTACAGTACAGGCTGAGGCAGACAGTCACACTACAGGCTGAGGCAGACAGTCACATAGTTACAGTACAGGCTGAGGCAGACAGTCACACTACAGGCTGAGGCAGACAGTCACATAGTTACAGTACAGGCTGAGGCAGACAGTCACATAGTTACAGTACAGGCTGAGGCAGACAGTCACATAGTTACAGTACAGGCTGAGGCAGACAGTCACACTACAGGCTAAGGCAGACAGTCACATAGTTACAGTACAGGCTGAGGCAGACAGTCACACTACAGGCTGAGGCAGACAGTCACATAGTCACGGTACAGGCTGAGGTAGACGGTCACATAGTTACAGTACAGGCTGAGGCAGACAGTCACATAGTTAGAGTGACATACACTACAGTACAGGCTGAGGCAGACAGTCACATAGTTACAGTACAGGCTGAGGCAGACAGTCACACAGTCACAGTACAGGCTGAGGCAGACAGTCACACAGTCAAAGTACAGGCTGAGGCAGACAGTCACATAGTTACAGTACAGGCTGAGGCAGACAGTCACACAGTTACAGTACAGGCTGAGGCAGACAGTCACACAGTCACAGTACAGGCTGAGGCAGACAGTCACACAGTCAAAGTACAGGCTGAGGCAGACAGTCACACAGTCAAAGTACAGGCTGAGGCAGACAGTCACACAGTCAAAGTACAGGCTGAGGCAGACAGTCACACAGTCATGGTACAGGCTGAGGCAGAAAGTCACACAGTCATGGTACAGGCTGAGGCAGACAGTCACATACAGTCACAGTACAGGCTGAGGCACCAGTCACATAGTTAGAGTGACATACACTACAGTACAGGCTGAGGCAGACAGTCACACAGTCACAGTACAGGCTGAGGCAGACAGTCACATAGTTACAGTACAGGCTGAGGCAGACAGTCACAGTACAGGCTGAGACAGACAGTCACATAGTTAGAGTGACATACACTACAGTACAGGCTGAGGCAGACAGTCACACAGTCAAAGTACAGGCTGAGGCAGACAGTCACATAGTTACAGTACAGGCTGAGGCAGACAGTCACATAGTTACACTACAGGCTGAGGCAGACAGTCACACTACAGGCTAAGGCAGACAGTCACATAGTCACACTACAGGCTGAGGCAGACAGTCACACTACAGGCTGAGGCAGACAGTCACATAGTTACAGTACAGGCTGAGGCAGACAGTCACATAGTTACAGTACAGGCTGAGGCAGACAGTCACATAGTTACAGTACAGGCTGAGGCAGACAGTCACATAGTCACAGTACAGGCTGAGGCAGACAGTCACATAGTTACAGTACAGGCTGAGGCAGACAGTCACATAGTTACAGTACAGGCTGAGGCAGACAGTCACATAGTCACACTACAGGCTAAGGCAGACAGTCACATAGTTACAGTACAGGCTGAGGCAGACAGTCACACTACAGGCTGAGGCAGACAGTCACATAGTTACAGTACAGGCTGAGGCAGACAGTCACATAGTTACAGTACAGGCTGAGGCAGACAGTCACATAGTTACAGTACAGGCTGAGGCAGACAGTCACATAGTTACAGTACAGGCTTAGGCAGACAGTCACACAGTCACGGTACAGGCTGAGGCAGACAGTCACATACAGTCACAGTACAGGCTGAGGCTGAAAGTCACATAGTTAGAGTGACATACACTACAGTACAGGCTGAGGCAGACAGTCACACAGTCACAGTACAGGCTGAGGCAGACAGTCACATAGTTACAGTACAGGCTGAGGCAGACAGTCACACAGTCACAGTACAGGCTGAGGCAGACAGTCACACAGTCAAAGTACAGGCTGAGGCAGACAGTCACATAGTTACAGTACAGGCTGAGGCAGACAGTCACACAGTCACAGTACAGGCTGAGGCAGACAGTCACACAGTCAAAGTACAGGCTGAGGCAGACAGTCACACAGTCAAAGTACAGGCTGAGGCAGACAGTCACACAGTCATGGTACAGGCTGAGGCAGAAAGTCACACAGTCATGGTACAGGCTGAGGCAGACAGTCACATACAGTCACAGTACAGGCTGAGGCACCAGTCACATAGTTACAGTACAGGCTGAGGCAGACAGTCACATAGTTACAGTACAGGCTGAGGCAGACAGTCACACTACAGGCTAAGGCAGACAGTCACATAGTTACAGTACAGGCTGAGGCTGAAAGTCACATAGTTAGAGTGACATACACTACAGTACAGGCTGAGGCAGACAGTCACACAGTCACAATACAGGCTGAGGCAGACAGTCACATAGTTACAGTACAGGCTGAGGCAGACAGTCACATAGTTACAGTACAGGCTGAGGCAGACAGTCACATAGTCACAGTACAGGCTGAGGCAGACAGTCACATAGTTACAGTACAGGCTGAGGCAGACAGTCACAGTACAGGCTGAGGCAGACAGTCACAGTACAGGCTGAGGCTGACAGTCACAGTACAGGCTGAGGCTGACAGTCACAGTACAGGCTGAGGCTGACAGTCACAGTACAGGCTGAGGCTGACAGTCACAGTACAGGCTGAGGCTGACAGTCACAGTACAGGCTGAGGCTGACAGTCACATAGTCACAGTACAGGCTGAGGCAGACAGTCACATAGTCACAGTACAGGCTGAGGCAGACAGTCACATAGTCACAGTACAGGCTGAGGCAGACAGTCACAGTACAGGCTGAGGCTGACAGTCACAGTACAGGCTGAGGCTGACAGTCACAGTACAGGCTGAGGCTGACAGTCACAGTACAGGCTGAGGCTGACAGTCACAGTACAGGCTGAGGCTGACAGTCACATAGTCACAGTACAGGCTGAGGCAGACAGTCACATAGTCACAGTACAGGCTGAGGCAGACAGTCACATAGTTACAGTACAGGCTGAGGCAGACAGTCACATAGTTACAGTACAGGCTGAGGCAGACAGTCACATAGTTACAGTACAGGCTGAGGCAGACAGTCACACTACAGACTGAGGCAGACAGTCACATAGTTACAGTACAGGCTGAGGCAGACAGTCACACTACAGACTGAGGCAGACAGTCACCTTGTTAGAGTGACATACACTACAGTACAGGCTGAGGCAGAAAGTCACACTACAGACTGAGGCAGACAGTCACATACAGTCACAGTACAGGCTGAGGCAGACAGTCACATAGTTACAGTACAGACTGAGGCAGACAGTCACATACAGTCACAGTACAGGCTGAGGCAGACAGTCACATAGTTACAGTACAGACTGAGGCAGACAGTCACATACAGTCACAGTACAGGCTGAGGCAGACAGTCACATAGTTAGAGTGACATACACTACAGTACAGGCTGAGGCAGACAGTCACACAATCACGGTACAATATCTACTAAGGTTCTGGCACTCAAATAATAATAGAAAGTCAATGGATGTGTTTCAAACAGGTGAATGCTTTAATAGATTCTCCAAGACAAAGGTAGCTCAAAAAGATGCCCAACGTTTCAACCCCACTGGGGTTTTCATCAGGGGCTTCAAAAAAGCTTGAAATCAGAGCATAGACATAAATACATACATGAATGTTAGTGGATAGAAATCACAAATCAATTAATACATAAGAAATCATATCAAAAGTTGTATATCACTTTCGGGAAAAAGGGAAAAAAAGAAACAACAAAGAAACAAAACAAAGATGGGAAAGAGGGAAAGGTATGCATTGTTATACCAGACTTGACCCTTATAGATGAAAGAAAGGAAAGGACTGGAAGTGAAAGGAACTAAGATAGTAATGGTAGTACCTATATGGTAGAATCTAGTACGTTCCGTTTCGCAGGATCCTGGATTATAGCATGGTGTAAACCGGCAAATATAGTACAGTGTGCTGGTATTGAAAGAAGGGATGTTAGAATCAACTCCTTACTGGGCAAAAAATGTCACAAAGTAGAAATAATGATAATAATAATAATAATAATAATAATAATAAAGAAAATAATAATAAAAATAACAGCTGACCTCACAGTAGTGTAGTGTGGAAAATTCCAAGATTAGGAGAAATGGGGATTATACCCTTACTTTATGTGATCTGTGCACCTGTGAAACAAGATATACATATATATACACACACATCCACACACATACCCACCCAAAGAAGTACTGGAATACATACGTATATTTTTGCAAGGAGCTGAATGGATATGGTCTAAATGAGGGCTGAGAAGGTGAAGAAGGTTGGCTACCAGAAAAGAAAAGGCACATACCTGCGGGCAGTAAGCTATCCCTTTAATTGGAGGTAGGAGGTACACAGTAAAGAGGTGTGTACCTAAATGTGGTACTTGATCCTGGTGAGGGAGGTAAGCATTAATGTCAGGCTATTATTTCTAGTTTGTGCCGTACTAAATAGGTGTACTAACCTAGGGATAGCTGTATACCAGATGACCAGTGGATTGTAATCAGGGTAAAAGGTAAGCATACCTGCAAAGGAGGTAAGGAGTGCAGATGACTAAAGGTAAGTCTATTAGAAATAAAGATAACGGATGTAATAATTGACCAAATAGGAATGGTAAGTCAGTGTCAAAGGCACATACCTGGCTGTGATCTGCTGGTCCTATACCGGTGGTGGTGTAGTGCTGTGTGCAGTGATATCGCTTATATAGCCATGAGATATTGCACACTTCCGGTTTCTGGTTATCGGGGATATAACATCCGGTCTGTGGAACGCAACATCCGGTTGCGTGGAACGCACCAACACGCATGCGTGATGTGCGTTATGGTATAGTGGAACGCAAATGCGTTCCACCGCCGGTAGTAATGATTAGTGGGCACAAAAAGGTAGAAATATCTGCGGGTTGGACCGTTTATGTTGTAGATGCATGTGGGGAAATGAGTGGTAATGTAATGGACAAAGGGGAAATGAAAAAAAGGGGGGAAAAAGGAACAAAAAATAATAAATAATAAAGAGGGGGAGAGGAAGGAAAAGAGGACTAATGGAATCCATTATGCTTATGGCCAAATAAATAAGGGGACTATTAGTTGGTCCAACTAATGGATTCCATTAGTCCTCTTTTCCTTCCTCTCCCCCTCTTTATTATTCATTATTTATTTTTTATTTTTTGTTCCTTTTTCCCCCCTTTTTTTCATTTCCCCTTTGTCCATTACATCACCGTGTCACTTACACTCGACACCACGGGGAACGCGGGTGGTATGCCCTCCAGGTGTACCACGTGATTGAGGAAGGAGAGGATACGCCTCCGCATTTCTTGGCTGATGACCCGGCTGGGTCCAGCAAAAACCAAAAGTACCCCAGGCGGGGACCCCACTACTAGTACAGTAGGTGGGACTAAACTGTATATAGTCACCCGTAAGGGTATAGGAGTTTAAGAATGTTTTTCTTATTGTGTGCATAATTGCCCGTCAGGGTATACAGACTTCAGGCTGAGGACTGTGAGCAGCCGAGAACTAATATTGTACATAGTTCTGCACTTCTTAAAGTGCTCCCTATTGGTTTTATATTAGCAACACATGACCTCAGAACAAAAATCCGTTTGGCGTGGCGGAAGACGTGGTCCAGCACTAGGATCACTTATGCCCTGCAGCCACGCCCAGGGCCTACGTTGAGGATTTGCGGACGGGTCCCTCATGCTGCTACTTTTGCACCTGTTTAAAAAGGAAAATGGACACCTGGTTACAGAATGTGCTGTAACCTGTTGAAGAATGTTATTAAAAATGTTTGATAATGTTATGATAACATGTAACGTTCAAAGTGAAGTGCCTCCCATAAAGGGAAGAAATGTTTTTGTTGCAATCTTATATGCGAATGCATTCTAAAAACTGCACGTCTAATATACCGTGTTTTACTCAGTTCCAGCCCGCGGACGTGCTGTGTATTACCAGGGGAGAGTGTGGCGACCCTGAGGGTTCAGTCGCCACAGAGGTACTGCACCTCACCCAGAGGTGTGGTGTCTCCTTCTCTCAGGTAAGGAGGGAGTGCTGCCTGGAACCCCAGCACCTGCATCCAACACTACACTGCTCCAGGCCGGCTGGAAGGGCAAGATGCAATGTGTTTCCTGCTGAGCCCTGTCCCTGGCTGGAGTGGGGGGAACCCAAAGGTAGGGGGAACCAGTAGTGGGTGTGGGTGGAGGAAGAAGTTTAGGGGAGCACTTTTACAGGAGGTATATAAAGGGAAGCCATCTTAGGGTGGCAGAACAGAAAGATCAGTCAGTGAGAGGAGAAAGTGAAGACAATCTGGGAGCAGAGTCTACTTAGGAGCTCTGCCCCACAAGTGGGGCCTAGTGCTAGAGGCCCAGGAGGGGAGCAGAGGAGGAAGGCTCCGTTCAATCGAAGGGATCCCAGGGGGGACAGCGAGTGCAGGACGGCACCCGTAAGCCCCAAATCTGTCAGAAGACAGAGGGATCAGGCCGCAAGAAGGGGACCGGCCCCTGGACCAGCCGTGTTACTTCAGGTCTTGGCTGGAAAGATCGGAGGCTTCTGGCTTTTATAGTTCAGTTGCCGAAGCCTCATTCTAGTCACCGTGAGGGTCAAGCAGGTCCGGGAACTCCAGTTTGACAAGAGGGACTTCAGAGCACCCGAACGGGACTGTGAGTGGGGAAGCGCAGGGCAGGAGGGAGAAAATCCAGCGTGAAGTCGGTCTAGAGAGGAACATAAGAAAGCGGGGTTCCGTCAGGTACTCCTAACCTACCTGAGGAAGAGCTGAACCCCCGGTCTGGTGTACGCAGCGTGACGTGGGAGGCTGGCACCCGCCCAGTGTATCAGTGGAACGTACATGAGAACTGTGAGTAAAGACTCGGATGACTGCACCGCACTGCCTCCGTCCATTATTTCAGCTGCGCCATCTTTTCCCCTGCACTACAACGCCCAGCACAACCAATGATATCTACACTGCCCTCCAGCTTCAGAGGACTGCTCCCTTTGGCCGCACTCCACAGGTGGCGTCACAAACTTTATAAATCCCCTATAAATAGAAAACCCCCTTTTTATTGACCGCCCTGGGTCACGGACCGGGCCAGCGACCGTGATATCCCCCCCCACCAGCATCCATAGAGGCCCGGCTGCCGAGTACCCCACGGCCCAGTGGGCGCGTCACAGACAGTCACACAGTCACAGCACAGGCTGAGGCAGACAGTCACATAGTTACAGTACAGGCTGCAGACAGTCACAGTACAGGCTGAGGCAGAGAGCCACATACAGTCGTAGTACAAGCTGCGGCAGACAGTCACATACAGTCACAGTACAGGCTGGTAACATACTGAGCTGACGAGTCACTGTATAGACAGGTAAGATATGGAGCTAACGGGTCACTGTACAGACAGGTAAGATACGGAGCTGACGGGTCACTGTACAGACAGGTAAGATACGGAGCTGATGGGTCACTGTACAGACAGGTAAGATACGGAGCTGACGGGTCACTGTACAGACAGGTAAGATACGGAGCTGACGGGTCACTGTACAGACAGGTAAGATATGGAGCTAACGGGTCACTGTACAGACAGGTAAGATACGGAGCTGATGGGTCACTGTACAGACAGGTAAGATACGGAGCTGATGGGTCACTATACAGACAGGTAAGATACGGAGCTGATGGGTCACTGTACAGACAGGTAAGATACGGAGCTGATGGGTCACTATACAGACAGGTAAGATACGGAGCTGATGGGTCACTGTACAGACAGGTAAGATACGGAGCTGATGGGTCACTATACGGACAGGTAAGATACGGAGCTGATGGGTCACTGTACAGACAGGTAAGATACGGAGCTGACGGGTCACTGTATAGACAGGTAAGATACGGAGCTGATGGGTCACTATATAGACAGGTAAGATACGGAGCTGACGGGTCACTGTACGGACAGGTAAGATACGGAGCTGACGGGTCACTATACAGACAGGTAAGGTACGGAGCTGACGGGTCACTATACAGACAGGTATGATACGGAGCTGATGGGTCACTGTACAGACAGGTAAGATACGGAGCTGACGGGTCACTGTACAGACAGGTAAGATACGGAGCTGATGGGTCACTGTACGGACAGGTAAGATACGGAGCTGATGGGTCACTATACGGACAGGTAAGATACGGAGCTGATGGGTCACTGTACAGACAGGTAACATTCGGAGCTAACGGGTCACTATATAGACAGGTGAGATACGGAGCTGATGGGTCACTGTACAGACAGGTAAGATACGGAGCTGACGGGTCACTGTACAGACAGGTTAGATACGGAGCTGACGGGTCACTGTACAGACAGGTAAGATACGGAGCTGATGGGTCACTGTACAGACAGGTAAGATACGGAGCTGACGGGTCACTGTACAGACAGGTAAGATACGGAGCTGATGGGTCACTGTACAGACAGGTAAGATACGGAGCTGATGGGTCACTGTACAGACAGGTAAGATACGGAGCTGATGGGTCACTGTACAGACAGGTAAGATACGGAGCTGATGGGTCACTGTACAGACAGGTAAGGTACGGAGCTGACGGGTCACTATATAGACAGGTAAGATACGGAGCTGATGGGTCACTGTACAGACAGGTAAGGTACGGAGCTGACGGGTCACTATATAGACAGGTAAGATACGGAGCTGATGGGTCACTGTACGGACAGGTAAGATACGGAGCTGACGGGTCACTATACAGACAGGTAAGATACGGAGCTAACAGGTCACTGTACAGACAGGTAAGATACGGAGCTGATGGGTCACTATACAGACAGGTAAGATACGGAGCTGATGGGTCACTGTACAGACAGGTAAGATATGGAGCTGACGGGTCACTATACAGACAGGTAACATTCGGAGCTAACGGGTCACTATACAGACAGGTAACATTCGGCGCTAACGGGTCACTATATAGACAGGTGAGATACGGAGCTGACGGGTCACTGTACAGACAGGTAAGATACGGAGCTGACGGGTCACTGTACAGACAGGTGAGATAAGGAGCTGACGGGTCACTGTACAGACAGGTAAGATATGGAGCTGATGGGTCACTGTACAGACAGGTAAGATACGGAGCTGATGGGTCACTGTACAGACAGGTGACATTCGGAGCTAACGGGTCACTGTACAGACAGGTAACATTCGGAGCTAACGGGTCACTATATAGACAGGTAAGATACGGAGCTGACGGGTCACTGTACAGACAGGTAAGATACGGAGCTGACGGGTCACTGTACAGACAGGTGAGATAAGGAGCTGACGGGTCACTGTACAGACAGGTAAGATACGGAGCTGATGGGTCACTGTACAGACAGGTAAGATACGGAGCTGATGGGTCACTGTACAGACAGGTAAGATACGGAGCTGATGGGTCACTGTACAGACAGGTAAGATACGGAGCTGACGGGTCACTGTACAGACAGGTAAGATACGGAGCTGACGGGTCACTATACAGACAGGTATGATACGGAGCTGACGGGTCACTGTACAGACAGGTAAGATACGGAGCTGACGGGTCACTATATAGACAGGTAAGATACGGAGCTGATGGGTCACTATACAGACAGGTAAGATACGGAGCTGACGGGTCACTATACAGACAGGTAAGATACGGAGCTGACGGGTCACTGTACAGACAGGTAAGATACGGAGCTGACGGGTCACTGTACAGACAGGTAACATACGGAGCTGACGGGTCACTGTACAGACAGGTAAGATACGGAGCTGACGGGTCACTGTACAGACAGGTAACATACGGAGCTAACAGGTCACTGTACAGACAGGTTTACTGTTATACAGCACATCGCTGGGTACAAGCTGATGGAACTCTCCTGCCCCCTTGTGTTCACAGTCAATTATGCAGCTATAATCTAGTGTAGGATTTGGGGTTTATTTTTGTCATTTTATTCACTTTCTGTAAATCCTATAAATTCTTTTAATTCATCTGCATACACGAGATAAATTGCTTTATAAACAACTGACACTATCTATCCTTTGGTATTAGGTCAGAGGTGGGCATTGTGTTTTTACACAGAAAATTAGAAACAACTATTAATTAATATATAATGGCCCCCAGAAATAATGGAGGGGGCCACATTCTGTATTTTACAGAACATGAGTAGTAGAATCATAATGTGAAGTTTCAAGCCCCAATATGAAGTCTGTAGAGCCAGCCTGGTGTCTTCATTAGGGTAGGGGGGCCGGCTTCCCCTTTGTTCACACAGTACAGCTTTAACAACTTCAGCTTTGTAGTAAGTGTTTTATCTTATTCCAGTGCTGGATTCACATGTAACAGCCAGTACTGCTGTGTAATGCCCTCCATTCTGCAGTTTTTAGCAATTGTTTTATTTCATCTAAGTGCTGAATTTATACCTACACAGTTCAGAACTGATGTGTAATGCCCTTCATGCTGCAGTTTTTTTTAATAATTATTATTATTATTTATTATAGCGCCATTTATTCCATGGCGCTTTACATATAAATTGTCTTACATTTCCCCAAGTGCTGTATTCACAGCTACCCAGTTCAGTACTACTGGTTAATGCTCTCCATACTGCAGTTTTCTAGTAATTGGTTTATCTTATCCCAGTGCTGGATTCACAGCTACACAGTTCAGTACAGCTGTGTAATAGCCTCCATGCTGCAGTTTTCTAGTATTGTTGATCTTACCACAGTGCTGGATTCACAGCTACACAACTCAGCACTGCTGTGTAATGCCCTCCATGCTGCAGTTTTCTAGTAATTGTTTATCTTACCCCATTGCCGGATTCACAGTTACACAGCTCAGTACTGCTGTGTAACGCTCTCTATGCTACAGTTTTCTAGTAATTGTTTCTTCTTACCCCAGTGCTGGATTCATGTCCTCAGTGTTGCTGCTTTGGAACATGGGCTGCAAAGAGATGGGAGCAGGAATCCCTCATGTCTGCGTGTGCTTTGTAATGGAGACATCATAGCAGCTAGTCTACACCCACACTGAATGTTGTATTCTGGTCTGGTGGCCAATTTTTAACAATGACAATGCCATCTTTCCCCTTACTGATTTTACAGAGAAATGCAACATAGCTATTCATAAACTTTGCATAAATCAATAGTACAAGTGTAGCGCCCCGAGGGTTCGGCCGCTACAGAGGTATTGCATCTCATCCAGATGTGCGATATCTCACTCTCAGGTAAGGATGGAGTGTGGATCAGGACCCTGACACCTGCATGCATTACACCACATTTTCAGGGGACAGGGCGACCGATATGCTCCAAGTAGAGCACGACAGTCCCTGTCCCTGGCTGGAGTGGGGGAAGGGAACACCGAGGAAGGGGGAACCCTGTAGTGCCTAGGAGGGAGAGTGCAGTTCCTGGGTGCACTGAGAAGGAGGTATAAAAGGTGGGAGC
The DNA here is from genome assembly GCF_046119375.1 of Phyllobates terribilis. Taxonomy (NCBI): domain Eukaryota; kingdom Metazoa; phylum Chordata; class Amphibia; order Anura; family Dendrobatidae; genus Phyllobates; species Phyllobates terribilis. The sequence continues at coordinate 61,949,565 of NW_027362763.1, read as the reverse complement.
CATCTTAGAAACAGTGTTCAGTCAGAGGGAAGAAGTGACAGAGCAGGGCCTCTGTGGAGCTCTGCTCCGGAGGCGGGCCTAGCCTGTGAAGCCCTGCCAGGACAGAGAGAGAGAGAGAAGGAGGCTGGGAGCAGAGGCTCTGCATGGGCTCTGCTCCGCAGGCAGGCCAGAGAGAGCGGCCGGAGCCTGGAGGAAGGAGAAGGAGGGAAGAGGAGAGGAGGAGGCTCCAGGAACAAGGAACGAAGGGACCCCAGGGGTGTGGACCGGCGAGTCACCACCGCACTCCCGAATCTACCTGCGTAGAAGGGTCAGGCCAAAGGGGGAGACCGGTCCCCGAAACTAGTGGAGGCGGGGAACTACCCTCAGCTAGAAACCGGAGGCTGTGACATTTCACGTGGCGCAGCCCCTCGCTACACCCGCTAGGAAGGCACCACATAGGGTCAGGGAAACGGGCGCCAAGGTTTACCAGAGAAGGCCCGAGACAGCCGGACAGAAGCGAGGTCACTGGCGGTGTACAACAGGCCAGAGAAAGGACACACAAAGGGGGTCCTGTGTAATGCTCTAAAGTTATCTGGGAGTTGGCCGAGCCCCTCACCTTGTGAACACGGTGGGACGCGGGAAGATACAGCCGGCCAGAGTAACGTGGAGTAACGAACTGTGAGTAAAGATCCTGGACTGCATTACAGAGACTCTGAGTCATTATTCCCGCGCACCATCACCCCCATCATCCACACTTGCTGCCCTGAGGCTATACTCCTCCTGTGGGGAGTTATACTATCCTCTGCTGCACCCACAACACCAGCCTCAGCGGTCTGCCCTGCAGCGGCGGCTCACTCTGACCGCAATCCACGGGTGGTGTAGTCGGACATTTAATCGTAAGAACCACATGAATAGACTGCCACTGGTTTGACCGCCCTGAGCCACGGGACCGGGTCGCCGCCACGGAGACTACAACCCCCTGCATCTACAAAAAGGCCCGTTCCGGGTTCCCCACGCGGCCCAGGGGGCGCGTCACAAGGAAATATATGAAACTTTGCAATACAGTATATAGCTGAGTAGGGCCCCATTCAGACGTCCATTTTTGTCGTACGCATTTTTATCTATGTTTTTTTACAGTTAGAACACGTATCCATTAAATTCTATGGGCCTTTTTTTACATACACATTTTTTTTTCCCTTACCATTGGTCTGCAAATAAAAATGGTGACGTGCAATTCTAATCCAATTTGTGAGTCAAAACCCTCATTCAAGTCAATGGACCCTTGAGGAAAAAAAAACGGACAGCCCACAGATCCCATCCATATGGCATTCCTAGTACTGTCCATTTTTCATTGTCTTAAAATTGATGCAGACGTCCAAATTTTTGCGTACAAGTGACACGCATGGATAGCACTCATATTTGTGATAGTCTATGGTGCCATTCACATGTCCGATTTTTTCCTTGGACCTAGTGATCCGCAGAAAATTAAGCAGACATGTCCGATTTTCCTGGACTGTCAGAAAGGAGAAGGTGGAGAAAAACGTGAATCAGATTTGTGACAAATGTTTAATAACGCGCTGAACCTGGTGAGCTTAAATAATTTGTGATTCGCTTTGCGCAAATTTCCTGAAATGGCAATGTTTTACACCTAGCAGAAAATTACATTAGCCAGAGAAGGAGCACATGACCCTGGGCACGGTCAGGCTGGCTTTTCCATAGTGACTTGCAGTTATCACATGGTTTAACACAACTAATCAGGAAGAACTATCATAGCCTGTATAAAAGCAGAGGCAGGGAATGCAGCAGCCATTTTATGGCAAATCTGGATAGTGGGAAGAGGATAGGGAGAGAAAAGCCTAAAACACTGAGAAAACTGTACAGAAAGTGCGTGACAAAACAGCAGTGAAGTACAGCTACCATCCGTTTACCCATAGCCATATATGTTAAGGTCACTTGTATAGTACTAAGGAGGTGTTTGCAATAAAAGCTTGAATGGGGTTAGATACAGTCCTAGGAGACCTCAGAGTGTTACATAAATGTTTTCAGGACAATTAGAGGCTTTGGAGTACCTTTGATTCACAGCAAATCGAATTTCGTGAGAAAATTCCGCAAAGCTGGTGACTTCAAATTTCAGAAGATTCGTGCATCTCCAGTAGTCGGGGTTAAGTCTTATTTTGATGTCTGGAGGGGTTTTTCACATATGTGCCCGATCAGTGTATTTCATATTCTGTTTTCTGATTTTTTGATGACCTACGGTCCACATAAAAAACGGAGACAGGTCCAATTTTGATCTAATTTGCAGTCCGGTCAGTCAGTGCTATCCATGTCTCCCTGAGGGTATGTGCCCACGACGTGGCCCCAATGCTGCGGAGTAGCCGTGCGGCTTCCACCCTCATGCAAATGAGCGGCCGCAATTTTTTTTTTTTCACATGCGTACTTTCCTCATTGATGTTAGTCTATGGGGAAAGTCCATATGTGGACCCGTAAGAGAAATTGGGTCTGAAAGACCAGCCACATGTCAGTTTCCGCGGGTGATCAGCAGGTGCACAGAGACGCATAGTGGACATGGGATTTCTAGAAATCCATCCACTATGCTGTAACATCTGGACGCTGTAGGTTTGACGCTGTATAACAGCGTCTCCGGTTCGTGGGCACATACTCTTATTGTTTGCTGGGAAAAGCTAAGCAACCTCCATACTTCTTCACACTCCCAGATTATTCAGAGAACAGGAAAAGTTTTCTGTAAACACTGTAGCTGCCACTAGGGGGAGACAGCTTCAAATGTATTTATATTTTTGACACTGGTTTACGACTGCCGGAATATAAAGGGGGATATATAATAAGGGGGGGAATATATGTTTTTTATTTCTTTTGTATCAGTTTGAAACACAAAGGCACAATCACTGTATTTCGGTCAGTTCGCTACACTTACAAAAAAAGGAATTAAGTGATCAGATATAATCGATCCCTTTTCAAAACTTTTTTTTTTGGGGGGGGGGGGTTGTAAACAAAGGGACTAAAATACATTGACTATGACATTTGTGGGTTTTTTTGTTTGTTTTTCAAATGTTTTGTTGTTCACCGGATGGAATAAATACTGTGATATTTTATCAGTTTGGACATTTATACAGTACAGACCAAAAGTTTGGACACACCTTCTCATTTAAAGATTTTTCTGTATTTTCATGACTATGAAAATTGTACATTCACACTGAAGGCATCAAAACTATGAATTAACACATGTGGAATTATATACTTAACAAAAAAGTGTGAAACAACTGAAAATATGTCTTATATTCTAGGTTCTTCAAAGTAGCCACCTTTTGCTTTGATGACTGCTTTGCACACGCTTGGCATTCTCTTGATGAGCTTCAAGAGGTAGTTACCGGAAATGGTTTTCACTTCACAGGTGTGCCCTGTCAGGTTTAATAAGTGGGATTTCTTGCCTTATAAATGGGGTTGGGACCATCAGTTGTGTTGTGCAGAAGTCTGGTGGATACACAGCTGATAGTCCTACTGAATAGACTGTTAGAATTTGTATTATGGCAAGAAAAAAGCAGCTAAGTAAAGAAAAACGAGTGGCCATCATTACTTTAAGAAATGAAAGGAAGTCAGTCCGAAAAATTGGGCAAACTTTGAAAGTGTCCCCAAGTGCAGTTGCAAAAACCATCAAGCGCTACAAAGAAACTGGCTGACATGAGGACCGTCCCAGGAAAGGAAGACCAAGAGTCACCTCTGCTTCTGAGGATAAGTTTATCCGAGTCACCAGCCTCAGAAATCACAGGTTAACAGCATCTCAGATTAGAGACCAGGTCAATGCCAAACAGAGTTCTAGCAGCAGACACATCTCTTCAACAACTGTTAAGAGGAGACTTTGTGCAGCAGGCCTTCATGGTAAAATAGCTGCTAGGAAACCACTTCTAAGGACAGGCAACAAGCAGAAGAGACTTGTTTGGGCTAAAGAACACAAGGAATGGACATTAGACCAGTGGAAATCTGTGCTTTGGTCTGATGAGTCCAAATTTGAGATCTTTGGTTCCAACCACCGTGTCTTTGTGCGACGCAGAAAAGGTGAACGGATGGACTCTACATGCCTGGTTCCCACTGTGAAGCAAGGAGGAGGAGGTGTGATGGTGTGGGGGGGCTTTGCTGGTGACACTGTTGGGGATTTATTCAAAATTGAAGGCATATTGAACCAGCATGGCTACCACAGCATCTTGCAGCGGCATGCTATTCCATCCGGTTTGCGTTTATTTGGACCATCATTTATTTTTCAACAGGACAATGACCCCAAACACACCTCCAGGCTGTGTAAGGGCTATTTGACCAAGGAGGAGAGTGATGGGGTGCTACGCCAGATGACCTGGCCTCCACAGTCACCAGACCTGAACCCAATCGAGATGGTTTGGGGTGAGCTGGACCGCAGAGTGAAGGCAAAAGGGCCAACTAGTGCTAAGCATCTCTGGGAACTCCTTCAAGATTGTTGGAAGACCATTTCCGGTGACTACCTCTTGAAGCTCATCAAGAGAATGCCAAGAGTGTGCAAAGCAATCATCAAAGCAAAAGGTGGCTACTTTGAAGAACCTAGAATATAAGACATATTTTCAGTTGTTTCACACTTTTTTGTTAAGTATATAATTCCACATGTGTTAATTCATAGTTTTGATGCCTTCAGTGTGAATGTACAATTTTCATAGTTCTGAAAATACAGAAAAATCTTTAAATAAGAAGGTGTGTCCAAACTTTTGGTCTGTACTGTATATGTGGAGATACCAAATATGTTACTATTATTGTTTTTTTTTTAGATTTTAACAAAACTTTGGGAAAAGAAGGGTGACATATACTTGTAATTGCTATGTGTGTGTGTGCATGCATGTGTATATATATACAGTACAGACCAAAAGTTTGGACACACCTTCTCATTTAAAGATTTTTCTATATTTTCATGACTATGAAAATTGTACATTCACACTGAAGGCATTAAAACTATGAATTAACACATGTGGAATTATATACTTAACAAAAAAGTGTGAAACAACTGAAAAGATGTCTTATATTCTAGGTTCTTCAAAGTAGCCACCTTTTGCTTTGAAGACTGCTTTGCACACTCTTGGCATTCTCTTGATGAGCTTCAAGAGGTAGTCACCGGAAATGGTCTTCCAACAATCTTGAAGGAGTTCCCAGAGATGCTTAGCACTTGTTGGCCCTTTTGCCTTCACTCTGCGGTCCAGCTCACCCCAAACCATCTCAATTGGGTTCAGGTCTGGTGACTGTGGAGGCCAGGTCATCTGGCGTAGCACCCCATCACTCTCCTTCTTGGTCAAATAGCCCTTACACAGCCTGGAGGTGTGTTTGGGGTCATTGTCCTGTTGAAAAATAAATGATGGTCCAACTAAACGCAAACCGGATGGAATAGCATGCCGCTGCAAGATGCTGTGGTAGCCATGCTGGTTCAGTATGCCTTCAATTTTGAATAAATCCCCACAGTGTCACCAGCAAAGCACCCCCACACCATCACACCTCCTCCTCCATGCTTCACGGTGGGAACCAGGCATGTAGAGTCCATCCGTTCACCTTTTCTGCGTCGCACAAAGACACGGTGGTTGGAACCAAAGATCTCAAATTTGGACTCATCAGACCAAAGCCCAGATTTCCACTGGTCTAATGTCCATTCCTTGTGTTCTTTAGCCCAAACAAGTCTCTTCTCCTTGCTGCCTGTCCTTAGCAGTGGTTTCCGCAGTGGTTTCCTAGCAGTTATTTTACCATGAAGGCCTGCTGCACAAAGTCTCCTCTTAACAGTTGTTGTAGAGATGAGTTTGCTGCTAGAACTCTGTGTGGCATTGACCTGGTCTCTAATCTGAGCTGCTGTTAACCTGCGATTTCTGAGGCTGGTGACTCAGATAAACTTATCCTCAGAAGCAGAGGTGACTCTTGGTCTTCCTTTCCTGGGGCGGTCCTCATGTGAGCCAGTTTCTTTGTAGCGCTTGATGGTTTTTGCAACTGCACTTGGGGACACTTTCAAAGTTTTCCCAATTTTTCGGACTGACTGACCTTCATTTCTTAAAGTAATGATGGCCACTCGTTTTTCTTTACTTAGCTGCTTTTTCTTGCCATAATACAAATTCTGACAGTCTATTCAGAAGGACTATCAGCTGTGTGTCCACCAGACTTCTGCACAACACAACTGATGGTCCCAACCCCATTTATAAGGCAAGAAATCCCACTTATTAAACCTGACAGGGGACACCTGTGAAGTGAAAACCATTTCCGGTGACTACCTCTTGAAGCTCATCAAGAGAATGCCAAGAGTGTGCAAAGCAGTCATCAAAGCAAAAGGTGGCTACTTTGTAGAACCTAGAATATAAGACATCTTTTCAGTTGTTTCACACTTTTTTGTTAAGTATATAATTCCACATGTGTTAATTCATAGTTTTGATGCCTTTAATGTGAATGTACCATTTTCAAAGTCATGAAAATTCAGAAAATCTTTAAATGAGAAGGTGTGTCCAAACTTTTGGTCTGTACTGTATATAGTGGGGAAAATGAGTATTTGATACACTGCCGATTTCCCACCTACAAAGAATGGAAAGGTCTGTAATTTTTATCATAGCTATAATTCACCTGTGGGAGACAGCATCTAAAAATCATACAACGTGATTATCTGGAATATGTTTTTAAATAATTATATTGCATTTTATTGCATGAAATAAGTATTTGATTACCTGCCAACCAGCAAGAATTCTGGCTCTCACAGACCTGTGAGTTTTTCTTTAAGAAGCCCTCCTACTCTGCACTCATTACCTGTATTAATTGCACCTGTTTGAGTGTGTGGACAAGTGTCTTTTATACAGGTAATAAGTTCAACCAATCACTCTCCAACCTCTCTACCATGGCCAAGATCAAAGAGCTGTCTAAGGACACCGGGGACAAAATTGTAGACTTGCACAAGGCTGGGATGGGCTACAGGACAATAGGGAGGACCTGGTCAATGACCTGAAGAGAGCTGGGACCACAGTCTCAAACATTACCATTAGTAACACACTACGATGTCATGGATTAAAGTCCTGCAGGACACGCAAGGCCCCCTGCTCACGCCAACACATGTCCAGGCCCGTTTGAAGTTTGTCAATGACCATCTGGATGATCCAGAGGAGGCATGGGAGAAGGTCATGTGGTCAGATGAGACCAAAATAGAACTTGTTGGTATCAACTCCACTCGCCATGTTTGGAGGAAGAAGAAGGATGAGTCCAACCCCAAGAACACCATCCCAACCGTGAAGAATGGTGGGGGAACATCATACTTTGGGGGTGCTACACCGTATTGAAGGTACGATGGATGGGGTCATGTATCGCTAGATTTTGGCCAACAACCTCCTTCCCTCAGTAAGAGCATTGAAGATGGGTCATAGCTGGGTCTGCCAGCATGACAATGACCTTAAACACACAGCCAGGGCAACTAAACAGTGGCTCCGTAAGAAGCATTTCAAGGTCCTGGAGTGGCCTAGCCAGTCTCCAGACCTGAACCAATAGAAAATCTTTTGGAGGGAGCTCAATATTGCCCAGTGAAAGCCCCGAAACCTGAAGAAACGTCTGACCTCTGTAATTGCAAACAAAGGTTTCTGTACCAAATATTAAGTTCTGTTCTCTATCGTATCAAATAATTAATTTGAATTTTATTGCATGAAATATGTAAAAATCATGCAATGTGATTTTTATGGTTTTTATTTTTAGATTCAATCTCTCACAGGTGAAGTGTACCGAAGATAAAATTTACAGACCTCTCCATTCCTTGTAGGTGGGAAAACCTGTAAAATCGTCAGTGTATCAAATACTTATTGTCCCCACTGTATATATACTGTATGTTATCGATCTATGTATATATATATATATATATATATATATATATACAGACATAGATCGATAATACACAGTATATATATATATATATATATATATATATATATATATATATATATATATATATATACTGGATACACACACACATATATAGCAATTACAAGTATATGTCACCCCTCTTTTCCCGAAAATGTGGTATCTCGATGCATATCAGCCCAGCAAACGTTGAGCTTCTGTCAGCAAAACAGTGCTCTATGGTTATGTTTAGTATAATGAAATGTGAACACAGCCTAATACATCATTTTTGTGTGTAATTAATTAATTTTAAGCCTTTCATATCAGAACTGCGCCAGTGGTCATGTAGCCAATAGCAACCTTTCACTGTTCACCTTTCAGTCCACAGCCCTACAGTGGAATAATGAAACTCGCACTCTGATTGGTTGCTTGGAGAATTGAGACATCTCCCATTGGGTGAATGGAAGAGAAAGCGAAACAGTTGTCCATAGCAACCAATCAGATCCCTGCTTTCCTTTTCTATTGGAAAACTGAAATCTAAAAAGAATCCTGTTGCTACGGGCAACAGCCGCGCTCATATATTATATTCTATATATTATATTATATTCATATAAACTCTGCCCTTCCTTTCAACAGTCTCTCAGTATTTCCTAAAAGACTCGTCCTAAATAAACGAGGCCGTCGTGTCGGCTGCCAATGCGACTGGAAAGAAAGAGACAGTTCCTGAGGAAAGGGTGGGACATGACACTGGGAAAAGCACATTCCCCTGAAGGTTTACTTTCCAGTGTGATAAGTCCCTTCCACAAAAAATAAAGAGACCCTTCTAAAAGAAAATAAAAAGCGATGTGCACCTCCAAATATAACTCACTGCCTTCTACACGCCCCGTGGAAACTCCTCCGGATTCACTTTTGCTTTTGCCATAAAAACCTGATGGAAAAAAGAAAAAAAAAATCCTCCAGGTTGTTTTTTTTAACATCTCTTTTTTTTTTGTTTTTGCCTTTTTTTCTGTCCACGTAGATTTTTTTTCTTTTTTTTTTTTTTAATATCATCATTCATTTTACCATAAAATGTACTGAAACACAGGGAAAAAATTCCAAGTGCAATGAAATAGTATAAAAAAAAACAGTTCCGCCATTGTTTTTTGTTTTTATGTCGTTTATTGACCTGACAGTGTGATTCTCCGAGTCAGTCCAATTACGGCGATACCAAACTTATCATTTTTTATATATTTTACTTGTAAGGCTAAGTGCACACGATGCAGAAGTGCTCCGGATTTTTCCTGAGCGTTTCTGCATCTCCCTGGCAGAAAAAACACATGCGGATTGTACATGCGGATTGTACATGCGGATTGTACATGCGGATTGTACATGCGGATTGTACATACGGATTGTACATGCGGATTGTACATGCGGATTGTACATACGGATTGTACATGCGGATTGTACATGCGGATTGTACATGCGGATTGCACATGCGGATTGTACATGCGGATTGTACATGCGGATTGTACATGCGGATTGTACATGCGGATTGTACATGTGGATTGTACATATGGATTGTACATGCAAATTGTACATGCGGATTGTACATGCGGATTGTACATGCGGATTGTACATGCGTTTTTCCTGCCAGGGACATGCGGATGTGAAGCGTTCTTTACATGCATTTCTGCATGCGGGTTGTCAATTGCTTTCCAAGCGATTTTAGCATCATTGGAAAGTGCTTGACAGCTTGGTAATGTGGCACCTCAGTGGTCCGGTTGCCGCACTGGCATTGCCTCCCTCACAAGGTGTGATGCCATGCCTGGAAGCAAGGAGGGGTCCCCTAATCAGATTTACCAGCATGCAACACTTTCCTGGCTCCAGACCAGCAAGGGGAGCTCCTCCCCTTAGCAACTGAAATTTGGAAGTGGGGTTAGTTAGAGTGAGTTGAGAGGAGTTGAAGACAGGACAGCGATGAGAAAGAACCTGGGGAAGGGAGCTGTGTACAAGCTCACCCCAGAGAGAAGCGCAGAAGAACCGGACACTGGAGTCCGAGGTTGTGGGGCACTGAAGGCCCAGCAGCAGAAACCGGAGGGCAGGAGACTGCAGGTCTCCTGGCCCCATCAGACGCCCGGAGGCTCCGCAGCACCATAGGGCCCAGCACCACCACGTGGGAGCGACACTTGAGGAAGGCCCAAGCTGCCTGCCATACGGGTGAGGAAAAGACATTTTACTCAGGGACGAGTGCCACAGCATAGCTATACGCAGCAGGGTCAAAGAGGTAGCGCAGAGGGAAGGCCTCCAACTTCACCTGGTGAGTGGATTTCCAAATTAAATTTACACTGGACCTATAATAGGTCACATAGTCCAACCCATACAATCCATTGATCACAACAAAAGTGTGCAGGAAAAGTTATAGTAGCATAAATCATATGACCTGTATCAGGTCAAATATAGACAGTCATCAAAAATCCTGTAACACCCAGAAAATACAAGTATCACACGGATAAGGTTAAATAAGACATATTTAGTGAAGGTAAAAGGATAACTAGCAGTGCCATTGTGATCAATGGATTGTATGGGTTGGACTATGTGACCTATTATAGGTCCAGTGTAAATTTGATACCAACTGTGTCTCTATCTACCCTCTGTTGCCTCATATGCCCATGTTCTGTCTGTTTACACATGTAATTTATACTTATGTGTCTTTTTAAATATTCAAATAAAGTATTCACCTTTTTAGTCAACATATTGTGTTCTTACTACGCTTTATTCTGGGGTTTTTGAAACACTTATGGTCCCTCTCTTGCTTACCTAATGTTTAGTGGTATGCCCCTTATTACTTATGAGGTCCTATTTTTCATTAGTACTTTGTTGTGCTATTATAAGGCCCTGGTAGAACCCGTGTACTCTGATACCAGGCCCACCATCTTGACCGCCAGGGGGGTAGTCGATGTCCGCAAGGGGAGAGCACCGATACGCATCCTGAATTGTGGGGAAAAAGAGGTCCATTTACCCCGGTATGCCACCCTTGCTAAGCTGTTCACTGTCAGTAACAACGCAATAAAGGCAGTGGAACCCTTGCCTCCGTCCGAACAGGCGGAAGACAATGGTCCCAAGGGGCAGATGGAGGATTGGTGTCAGAAGCTACAAGTAGGCACTGACTTCACCCCTTCGCACAAAAAGCATGGAATATACCGGGTGGTCCAAGAATATGAGCGAGTCTTTAGCAAACACCCACTAGACTTTGGGCAGGTAAAAGGGGTCCAACATCATATCCCCACAGGAGATCATCCGCCTATTAAAGAGAGGTACCAGCCTGTACCCCCAGCTCACTATCAATGTGCCAAAGGAATGTTACGGGAGATGAAGGAGGCTGGGGTGATCAGAGATAGTTGTAGCCCCTGGGCAGCTCCATTAGTTCTCGTTAGAAACAAAGATGGTACAATGAGGATGTGTGTTGATTACAGGCAGATTAACCGCATTACACATACGGATGCCTACCCATTACCCAGATGTGAGGAATCATTAGCAGCACTAAGATCCGCTAACTATTTCTCCACTTTGGATCTCACCAGTGGGTAGGTTCCCGTGGCAGAGGTGGACAGAGATAAAACCACATTTACGACACCAATGGGCCTCTGCGAGTTCAACTACATGCCATTCGGGCTCTGCAACACCCCGGGAACTTGACAGAGGTTAATGGAGTGTTGCCTAGGACACAAAAACTTCGAAACCATTCTGCTGAACCTAGACGACGTAATTGTCTACTCAAAGACGTATGAAGACCACCTGGAGCACCTGGCCGAGGTGTTCGAAGCCCTATCTGGTTATGGCCTGAAAGTAAAGCCGTCCAAGTGCCACCTGTTGAAGCCCAAGGTGCAGTACCTAGGTCATGTGGTAAGCGCCGAAGGTGTAGCACCAGACCCTGAAAAAGTCACCGTGATCAAGGACTGGCCAAGACCCTCCACTCTCAAGGAAGTGCGGCAGTTCCCCGGGCTGGTAGGTTACTACTGGAGATTCATCAAGGGTTTCACCAAGATAGCGGCACCCATGCAGGACCTCTTATTGGGCCAGTCCAAGGAGGCCAAGAACCCGAATCCTCCGTTCAAATGGGGTAAACCAGAAGACGAATCCTTCACTTGACGAAGTCCTGGCCTACCCCAACTATGGCCAACCCTTTATACTCTATACGGATGCCAGCAACGTGGGATTGGCAGCAGTGCTGTCCCAGGTACAGCAGGGCAGAGAGAGAGTGATTGCCTACACCAGCAAGAAGCTCCGTCCTACGGAAAGGAACCCCGACAACTATAGTTCCTTCAAGTTGGAGTTTTTAGCCATAGTCTGGGCTGTAACAGAGCGCTTCAAACACTACCTCGCCTCCTCCAGATTTACAGTCTTCACGGACAACAACCCACTGACGCACCTGGAGGCATCGAAGCTAGGTGCCCTAGAACAACGATGGATGGCTCGAATGTCTAACTATGAGTTTACCATCACGTATCGGGCGGGGCATAAAAACACTTATGCTGATGTGCTGTCCAGGATGCCCAACTTGCCAGATGGGGGAGAAGACCCGGAAGAGCTGGAGGAGATAGAGATACCCACTTTCCATCGTCACGGGGTGACCCAGTAATTCCACTGTGTGAGGGACAAGTGCTCCGCCAACAGAGAGGCCACGTTTAACCCATTGCCCCACCATGGATGGGCAAAAACGCAGGATAGCGACCCGGCTAGTAAAGGAGTTGCTGATACAAGCTGACTTGCACCCTGATCCAGATGCTCCACAGGAAACCCAACAGTTGTGGAAGGAGAAGGGCAAGCAGTTCATCTATGAGGGAAAGGTGTGTTGGAGAAGCATCAACTCACGGACACACAAACTGGTCTGGCAGGTGGTAGTCCTGAGGCGGGATGCGCCAATGGTCTTAGAAGCGTACCTTGATGGAGCAGGACCCTTCGGGTGGAAGAAGTTGGAAGCCTTGCTACGTGAGCGATTCTACTGGGCTGGCATGAGGAAAGCAATCGAGAGATGGTGTTGAGAATGTGGTCCATGCAACCTGAGACGGAAAGACCGTGATAGCCAGAGGGCTCCCCTGCAGCCTATAATCACCAAACAACCACTTGAACTGGTAGCCTTGGACCACGTGAAGCTAGCCCCAAGCCGGTCAGGCTATGTCCACGCTCTCACCATAGTAGACCACTACTGCCGATTCCTAGTAGTAGTGCCAGTGAAAGATCAGATGGCTACGACGGCAACCAAAGCGTTTCAACAACACTTTTGTCACCCGCACGGTTACCCTGAACGAGTGCTTACCGACCAAGGCCCAGCCTTTGAAGCAGAAGTGTTTCAGGAATTCTGTAACTTGTACGGCTGCAAGAAAATAAGGACGACGTCATATCATCCCCAGACCAACGGGTTGTGCGAGAAGATGAACCAGGTGGTAATAGACCTGTTGAAGACGTTGCCCCTTGAAGAACGCAGCCTGTGGCCTGAGAAGTTACCGGATTTGGTAGATCTATATAACTGCATCCCAGTGAACTCCACGAACTGTACACCCGCCTACCTGATGAGAGCAAGACCTGGCAAGCTACCCATTGACTTAGACATGGCAGCAACAATACCGCAAGGTGCAAGAATGTGTGGAGAGAAGTTTGTCCCAGGCGAGACAGAGGCAGGAGAAAACTTATAATCAGCACGCACCTGCAGTTCCCTTGTCACCTGGAGAACAGGTACTCAAAAGGAAAAGACGAGCTCACAAACTAGATGATCAGTGGGAGGTTGAGCCATACACCGTCTTACCTTCAAATTTCGACAATACCAAAGTATACCTCATCAGTAAAGATGGAGGAGAGACTTCGGCAGCAGTCTCAAGAAACCACCTGAAGATATGCCCTGATCAATTGAGACACAAAGAGGAAGACCAAAACAGCCCCCAGCACGCAGAAAAGGTGGAAGAAACGGTTCAAACCATCCTTGGAGAATTTCCCCGGTCTTGGACGCAGGTGAACCAAGCAATCGTGGTACCTGTCCTGACCTTTCCCTAAGTAGCCTCACCGGAAGCCGCAGAGAATCTAGAACAGCAGGGAGACCAGTCGGCCTCAGAAACAGATGTTTCATCAGCAGTGGAACAAGTGAATCTACCCCCTGCTAGCGGTGAATCTGTCATACTCATGGTGAGTGAAAAAGTTCGTAGAAGACTACCAAGCCTACCGGTGTTACCTCAGACTAACCGTAGTGTAGTCCACACTGAGCCCACCACACCAGCGGTAGACACTAGAGACCCGGGTAGGTCATTGGCAACAAATGTACTGTGTCGATCAACCCGTAGTACCATAGGTCAGCTCCCTGCCCATTATAGGGACTGAAGTGTAGTAAAATAATAGTATATGTTATATAGTTGCAAACGTTAAGTAATCCTGGATATATATAGTTATTAAACTTATGGATGAATGGACCACAAGACTAGGTGTGGTCAGGACAATGGTGAACAAAGTTGATAGTTGGCCTTGAAAATAAACCGCAGGCGTGGCCGAAAACCAGTCCCACCAACAGAGTGCCCTGAAGCCACGCCCAAGGACGATACACGAAGTGGGTTGAGGCGGTTCCCACCAACCAAACTTCAGTTATCCGGAAAAAGAGAATTCCCGGATAGTGGCATAAAGACGAAGCGCCGCGATGACTGCTACCAATTTTTCTTGAGTTTTTGTGATTTTTGCTTTTTGAGACTTTGCAAACTATTTGTAATGTGAATTGTTATTGTTGTTACCTGTTTAATGCAAAAAGGTGTCCTCAGTCTGGGAGTACTGAATTTAACTAGGGGGGAATGTGGCACCCCAGGGATCCGGTTGCCACACTGGCATTGCCTCCCTCACAAGGTGTGATGCCATGCCTGGAAGCAAGGAGGGGTCCCCTAATCAGGTTTACCAGCATACAACACTTTCCTGGCTCCAGACCAGTAATGGGAGCTCCTCCCCTTAGCAACTGGAATCTGGAGGCAGGGTTAGTTAGAGTGAGTTGAGAGGAGTTGAAGACAGGACAGCGACGAGGAAGGACCTGGGGAAGGGAGCTGTGTACAAGCTCACCCCAGAGGAGAGAAGCGCAGAAGAACCGGACACCGGAGTCCGAGGTTGTGGGGCACTGAAGGCCCAGCAGCAGAATCCGGAGGGCAGGAGACTGCAGGTCTCCTGGCTCCATCAGATGCCCGGCGACACAGCAGTACCATAGGGCCCAGCACCACCACGTGGGAGCGACACTCCAGGAAGGCCCGAGTTGCCTGCCATACGGGTGAGGAAAAGACGTTTTACTCAGGGACGAGGGCCGCAGCATAGCTATACGCAGCAGGGTCAAAGAGATTAGAGCAGAGGGAAGGCGTCCAACTTCACCTGGAGAGGTGGATTCCCAACTTGCTCCCAGGCTGCCCAGACCTCTACTACCAGCTAGTAGCCGTGCCCCGGTCTGCTTAACAAACCGCAAGTAAAGATAAGAGGAAACTGCCATTAAGCTGTGGACTGGTCATAATCTGCACCATCACCTGCACTACAAAGCACCAACAACATCTACCTCATAGCATCACTATATCCTGCCCTGGAGCTAAGCTCTGCCTGTGGAGAGCTGAATCAACTCTGCTGCGTCACCATCAGCTCCAGAGGATCTGCACCGCAGCAGCGGCCCCATATAGCCGCATACCACAGGTGGCGTCACGAACATTATCTCTATAAAAACTTTATTCCCCTTTTACTTTTCCCCTTTTATTGACCGCTCTGGGTCACGGACCGGGTCACTGCCACCGTGACATCCCCCAGCATCGACCGGCCCGGCTATCGAGTACCCCACAGCCCAGGGGGCGCGTCAGTCACACTATATAAATCCATGCAACAGGCATGGATTTATATAGTGTGACCGTAAAAGAATGGTAAAAAATAAAAAAATAAATATTATACTTACCTTCTGATGGCCCCCGGTCTCCTTATCCGATACGTCCGGTCTCCCTGGTGTCTCGCGGTTGTGTAAAAGGACCTTCCATGACGTCATTTAGTCATGTGACAGGTCATGCGACCGCCGATGTCAGCGGTCGCGTGACGCGTCACATGACTAAATGACGACATGGCAGATCCTTTTAGACCATCGCGAGCTGCCGGGAAGCCAGGACGGATCGCTGAGGAGACCGGGGGCCATCAGAAGGTAAGTATAATGTATATTTTTTATTTGAATTCTTTTTTTTTTTTACAGGTACTATGGTACCTGGGTCTGGATGAGAGTCTCCTCTTCTCCAGACCCGGGTACCGTCCGCACATTGAATCGTTTAATATCCGCATGTGCACATGTAGTCATGCTGATATTATGCGATTCAATGCAAGTCAATGGCGGCGAAAACGCTGCGGATTTTTCCGCAATGATAATCCGCAGCGGAAATTTCCGCAGCATGTACACAGCACATGCGGATTATCATTGGGGAACATTGCAGACCTTCTACCAAGCGTTTTTTAAGCGTTTTTGCAACGGAATTGCCGCTCCGGAAACGCTTAAAAAACGCATAGTGGGCACACAGCCTTAGTGAAAAAATGAAGAACTTTGTAACTAAAGTTTGGTTTGTGTCGCCATTTTCTGAGACCCGTAACTTTTTTCAAACTTTCCCAATTGGTGGAGATGTGTGAGCACTTTTTTTTTCTACACGCTGTGTCACTTTTATTGTTAATTTTTGGGGTACATACAATGTTTTCATCGCTTTTTATTGCGTTTACTTTTTTTTCTCTTAAAAAATTGACGATAAAAAAAAAAGATATTTAGAAAATATTTGGTAAGTGGGAAAGGAGGGGCGATTTAAACTTTTTTTTAATTCATTTTTTAATTTTTTTTTACTTTATTCTTTCTATTAGCCCTTCATGTTGATTTGAACCTACAATTTCATTGCCTGTACTACATTGCAGTATATAGTCTATAGTACAAACTGGGCTATATAGGAGAACCAAGATGGAGGTAACAAGAGGTTTGGGTAGGCCCTCAGCCACTGGGCATAGAGAAGTGATGGGGGCCAGAAAGAATACGCCACACACCTTCTATATTCTGCTATCAAAGGTTGAAATGGTTAAACAACAGCGATTGGAGCCTGCTCTGGTCGCTGATGTTGGTGGCTGTATAACACACTGACGGTCAATACATCGACGACATACCTTTAGATATGCAAGTATCTGTAGACAGCTTTTCTTGTTATATCAGCCCACAAAATACTGCCATATAGTTCCAAGATAATACTTCCATTATCGCCCACATAACGCCATAAGTTGGGAAATAAGAGTGCCAAATGTATCAGGATGCTGCAAGAGAATTTGACAACTTTCTCTTACACCATATGACTGACATAAAAAATTTTTTTGATGGGGATATATTTATTTTTCTATTTGGCCTAAAAATAATTTTTACAATTGGATTGTATTATGCAGCCTACAAATGAGGTCCGTCTAACTCGTCCGACATTCAAGGTCCGATTTTGGACTTCAATGTATGGACTGGCCGTGGGTCCACTGACCTGATCTCCTCATCTACACCTATGAGGCTGTTCTTCAGGTCTGGAAATCCACTTCTGGTTCCGAAATTGCAGTCTGCACTCGGGCTGTGACTTTTACCCCAGCCTGTACGACCGCACTATCACATAAATGAATAAACTGAGATGACCATCGCTCCATAGGGGACTTATCCAGGATCTACTTCATAGTGAGGGTTGCTGCACTTTGACCCCCATTGATCAGTGGCTTATGGCACATTATAGCGATATGTCATCACGATCATCAATGACAATGGAAACCACATTAAAATTCATGTGCCACAATGGAAAATATGCAAAGATTTTACATTTTATGAACACAAAACTGCCACCCTTTCAAATCCGAGATTTGCAATATTTATAACACTTCATGGTGCACTGAAATCATTGTTATACGCACCTGCATTATCCTGCTGCTTGGTATTTTTGATAAATGCTGAGAATTTTGAGAAGATGTCAATACCAGCTGTGTTTGACTCGCGATGCTTTGCAGCAAGTTTGGGGTATCTGGAGGAATAAAAAGAGTTCAAAGTCACTGCGAAGAATGCTAATGAAAATGGTGATGACATTGTAAATGGTATAGACATTATATACTTGTACACAGGGGGGCAGTATTATAGTAGTTATATTCTTGTACATAGGGGGCAGTATTATAGTAGTTATATTCTTGTACATAGGGGGCAGTATTATAGTAGTTATATTCTTGTACATAGGGGGCAGTATTATAGTAGTTATATTCTTGTACATAGGGGGCAGTATTATAGTAGTTATATTCTTGTACATAGGAGCAGTATTATAGTAGTTATATTCTTGTACATGGGGGCAGTATTATAGTAGTTATATTCTTGTACATAGGAGCAGTATTATAGTAGTTATATTCTTGTACATAGGAGCAGTATTATAGTAGTTATATTCTTGTACATATGGAGCAGTATTATAGTAGTTATATTCTTATACATAGGGGGCAGTATTATAGTAGTTATATTCTTGTACATAGGAGCAGTATTATAGTAGTTATAATCTTGTACATAGAGGGCAGTATTATAGTTGTTATATTCTTGTACATAGGAGCAGTATTATAGTAGTTATATTCTTGTACATAGGAGCAGTATTATAGTAGTTATCGCCTTGTACACAGGGAGCAGTATTATAGTAGTTATATTCTTGTACATAAGGGACAGTATTATAGTAGTTATATTCTTGTACATAGGGGGCAGTATTATAGTAGTTATATTCTTGTACATAAGGGGCAGTATTATCTATATATATAATCGTCTTATCCCGTCTGTCTGTCTGTGTGTCTGTCTGTCCAGGAAATCCCGCGTCGCTCATTGGTCCGGCAGCGGCCAATCAGCGCCGGGGGATTTCTAAAAAAAAGATGGCGGCCGTTAGCGGCTCATCTGCGGGACGGAGCTGAGCGGCGATGCAGCCGGGAGATGACCGGCGCGAGGCGCTCATCTCCCGGCCGGCAACAGCAGAAGGAACCCGACCGCCGGACCCATCTGCGGGACGGAGATGCAGCCGGGAGATGAGCGGCGCGAGGCGCTCATCTCCCGGCCGGTATCAGCGGAAGGACCGCCGGCGCCGCTGACCTCCATGCGGAAGGCAGGACCGGGGAGCGGTGCTGCGGGTCGGGATACTTCTGCTGCGAGCGCCCGCTCATGTCCCGGGTTCTCGCAGTGGAAGTACCCGCACAGGCAGCGCCGCTCTCCGGTCCTCACCAAGACGATTCGATGATTGGTCGCGGTCTTCGGACCCGACCAATCACTGATCTTAGCGCAAAACTTAAACACTATTGTGCTGATTGGTCGCCGACGCTGCCCGCGACCAATCACCGATTTGGGCGCCAAATTGAAATATCGGCGATTGGTCGCGGCCGATATTTAAATTTGGCGCCCAAATCGGTGATTGGTCGCGGTCAGCGTCCGCGACCAATCAGCACAATAGTGTTTAACTTTGGCGCCAAGATCAGTCATTGATCACAGGCCAAGACAGCGACCAATCACCGATTTGTGCGGCAATTTTAAATAGCGTCCACGACCAATTGGATGTCAGCGCCGCTGCTTGTGCGGCTACTTCCACTCCGAGAAGCCGGGAGATGAGCGACTGCTCGCAGCAGAAGTATCCCGACCCGCAGCGCCGCTCCCCGGTCCTCCCTTCACACCCTAGCCGCTGATGTCCCCACAGTATCCGCATGGTGTTACAAAGGTCCGGACATTTGTGTTAAAAATCGCTGATTGGTCGCTGGCGCTGCCCGCGACCAATCACCGATTTGGGCGCCAAATTCAAATATCGGCCGCGACCAATCAGTACAGCGGTGTTTAAATGTGGAGCCAAGATCGGTGATTGGTCGTGGCCGATATTTAAATTTGGCGCCCAAATCGGTGATTGGTCGCGGGCAGCGCCTGCGACCAATCAGCGATTTTTCACACAAATGTCCGGACCTTTGTAACACTATGCGGATACTGTGCGGACATCAGCGGCTAGGGTGTGAAGGGAGGACCGGGGAGCGGCGCTGCGGGTCGGGATACTTCTGCTGCGAGCAGTCGCTCATCTCCCGGCTTCTCGGAGTGGAAGTATCCGCACAGGCAGCGGCGCTCCCCATTCCTCACTAATACGATTCCGCTCCCCGCTCCTCACCAATACGATTCGCTGATTGGTCGCGCTCTCCGCACGGGACCAATCAGTGATCTTGGCGCTAAAGTTAAACACCGCTCTGCTGATTGGTCGCGGCCGCTGCCCGCGACCAATCACCGATTTGGGCGCCACATTTAAATAGCGGCCGCGACCAATCACAGATCTTAGCGCCACATTTAAACACTGCTGTGCTGATTGGTCACGGACGCTGACCGCGACCAATCACCGATTTGGGCGCCACATTTAAATAGCGGCCGCGACCAATCACCGATCTTGCAGCGACATTTAAACACTGCTGTCCTAAATGGTCGCGGACGCCAGCCGCGTCCAATCAGCGAGATTGGCGCAAAATTTAAACAACGCTCTGCTGATTGATCGCGGTCGCTGGCCGAGATCAATCAGCAGTATTGGCGCAAAATTTAAACCCCACTCTGCTGATTGATCGCGGTCGCTGGCCGAGATCAATCACCAGTATTGCCGCCAAATTTAAACACCGCTTTGCTGATTGGTCGCGTTCGGCAACCGCGACCAATCAGCGATTTTGGCGCAAAATTTAAACACCGCTCTGCTAATTGCGCCCCGTCGGCCGCATACCTATTCTAGAATACCCGATGCATTAGAATCGGGCCACCATCTAGTAGTAGTTATATTCTTGTACATAGGAGCAGTATCATAGTAGTTATATTCTTGTACATAGGAGCAGTATTATAGTAGTTATATTCTTGTACATAGGAGCAGTATTATAGTAGTTATATTCTTGTACATAGGGGGCAGTATTATAGTAGTTATATTCTTGTACATAGGGGCAGTATTATAGTAGTTATATTCTTGTACATAGGAGCAGTATTATAGTAGTTATATTCTTGTACATAAGGGGCAGTATTATAGTAGTTATAGTCCTGTACATAGGGGGCAGTATTATAGTAGTTATATTCTTGTACATAGGGGACAGTATTATAGTAGTTATACTCTTGTACATAGGGGTAGTATTACAGTACTTATATTCTTGTACATAGGAGCAGTATTATAGTAGCTATATTCTTGTACATAGGAGCAGCATTATAGTAGTTATACTCTTGTAGATATAGGGGCAGTATTATAGTACTTATATTCTTGTACATAGGAGCAGTATTATAGTAGTTATACTCTTGTACATAGGAGCAGTATTATAGTAGTTATACTCTTGTACATAGGAGCAGTATTATAGTAGTTATATTCTTGTACATGGGAGCAGTATTATAGTAGTTATATTCTTGTACATAGGAGCAGTATTATAGTAGTTATACTCTTGTACATAGGAGCAGTATTATAGTAGTTATATTCTTGTACATGGGAGTAGTATTCTAGTAGTTATATTCTTGTACATAGGAGCAGTATTATAGTAGTTATACTCTTGTACATAGGAGTAGTATTATAGTAGTTATATTCTTGTACATGGGAGTAGTATTCTAGTAGTTATATTCTTGTACATAGGGGGCAGTATTATAGTAGTTATACTCTTGTACATAGGAGCAGTATTATAGTAGTTATATTTTTGTACTTAACCCAACTTCTTTGACATTGGATGTATATTTTTCCTCTTATCCTAATATATGTAGTAGTAATAATAATAATAATAATAATAATAATAATGCGTTGTGGGGTTTCACATGGATGTGATCCCTCAGAATTCAGTAGTATGTGGAGGAGCTGATTGCATGTGATGTCAGTAGCCTCCTCCTCCTTCTTTGCCTTTATATGACTATTGTTCTTACATATTAAACAATGGATGGGAATCATTCTCTCCATGTCTTAGTGTACGGTTGTCTCTCTGATGATACAAAGCAGATACACTATGATCTATTCTATTCACACTTGGGCAGGCATATACCACTGCAGAATATGGATCCATTTATATTAATTACAATGTTTTTATTTTTTCTCTCATTTTTGGAACAATGTAGATACACATGCCTGTATTGCTTCAATGCGACACTTTGTAGAAAATTTGGTAGGAAAATATTACGAATGAACCAGTAAAATAGAACATTCACTATTGTATATATTTGATATACAGTGTTCTGTATGCAGAATTGTTATCATGTATGCTGCCTGTATTCTGGTGGAGAAACCTCATAGTGTTATCCATCCATATTGCTAATTTTAGTCACAAGGGAAGAACAATCATGTCTGGGTCTGTCGGCTGCAGGTGTGAGCACAAAGCCGGGTGTGAATGTTCTGCTCAATAGTAGTGAAAAGAAGATACAGAGCAGAAATGAGCAAATATATAATAATACAATGTGACCAGTAAACCCAAAATGCAGTTTTTAAATGAAGGTCTTTATTATTAAGGGAAAAAGAAATCCAAACCTACAGGGCCCTGTGTGAAAAAGTGATTCCTCCCCCCTTAAAACTTAAGTTCAATTTCCCTAGCCACACACATGCCTGATTACTGCCACACCTGTTCTCAATCAAGAAATTGCTTAAATAGGACCTGTCTGACAAAGTGAAGTAGACCAAAAGATCCTCAAAAGCTAGATATCATGGTGCGATCCAAAGAAATTTGAAACAAATGAGAAACAAAGTAATTGAGATATAGCACTTTGGAAAAGGTTATAAAGCCATTTCTAAATCTTTGGGACTCCAGCGAACCACAGTGAGAGTCATTATCCACAAATGGCAAAAACATGGAACATTCCCAGGAGTGGCTGGCTGACCAAAATTACCCCAAGAGCGACGACTCATCCAAGAGGTCACAAAAGACCTCACAACAACATCCAAAGAACTGCAGGCCTCACTTGCTTCAGTTAAGGTCAGTGTTCATGACTCCACCATAAGAAAAATACTGGGCAAAAATGGCATGCATGGCAGAGTTCCAAGACAAAAACCACTGCTGAGCAAAAAGGACATAAAGGCTCTCCTCAGTTTTGCGAGAAAACATCTTGATGATTGCCAAGACTTTTGGGAGAATACTCTGTGCACTGACGAGACAAAAAGTTGAACTTTTTGGAAGGAGTATGTCCCATTACATATGACATAGAAGGAACACAGCATTTCAGAAAAGGAACATCATACCAACAGTAAAATATGGTGGTGGTAGTGTGATGGTCTGGTGCAGTTTTGCTGCTTCAGGACCTGGAAGACTTGCTGCGGTAAATGGAACCATGAATTCTGCTGTAGATACAGTAGATAGACTTTGATAATGATAAATTACCGTATTCTCCCACTTTATACCTATGCTCCCTCCCCTCTCCAGACATATATATATATATATATATACATATATATATATATATATATATATATAATACCTGCTCGGCACATTGTATCCATTGGTTTTCCATCTATTACACACATGTCAATATGTCACTGGCCGGTCTATTATGATGAGGTTTGTAGTCCATGACATTTACCTTGGTGGTGCCAGCGACTCCTCCAGGAACTCCTCTATCTTGTTGACGTCTGTCTTTACCTCCCCATTATAGGTGAGGAAGGGCGGGTGTGTGCCTGGGGCGAGGTTGTGTAGGTCCGCTGGCTTTCTACAATATGGAAGAGATATGACATAATGGTCTGATGATAGCATTCAGCTCATTCTATATTTACCAATAGGCGGGGAGGCCATAAAGAAGCAATATGATCACTCTTTATACTATGCGACTGCTCTGGGCCAAACCCTCATCCTCAGCATCACTGTGGCCACATAGATCGGTTTGGTTTCCTACCTTTTCAGGTCGACTGTGGTGACATTGAAAACAACTCCTTTAAGCCAAAGGATCATGAAGAGGCGCTGAGAGAAAGGACAATTCCCGATACTTTCTCCATCACTTCCAGCCTGGAAAATACCATGCATGAATCATCAATACAAGTCTCATAATATGTATCATGGGTCATTTAGGATAAACTACTATTATAATATTTGTTATATAGGATACACTGAAATTCTGTCATTATAATACATGATATATTATATACGTCATATATGTTATTATATGTTATATAGCAGGGGGTGACGTAGCATGGGTTGCCAGTGCCGGCTGGTATTTTGCTCCCTCTAACCAGTGGACTGTTAGCACTCCGTGCCTCTTTGACTAGTCCAACCCTTAATCCCCCAAGCAAATATATTGTGATTTAAGTCAATTCTAATTGTCGTTTGCCCTTTGACCCTGTAGATAATTTCTTCTTTTGCTGAAATCTTACATAAAATTAAAAAAATAAAAAAAAGAAGTTGCTCGTTTATATTCTTACTTTTTTGCATTTTTTTTTTTTTTTTTAGATAGTTATTATATTATTCTAGCCCTAAACCTAACCCTAGCACTATCCCTAACTAATCCACCCAAGCTCTAGTTAGGGTTA
Source organism: Phyllobates terribilis (assembly GCF_046119375.1). Lineage (NCBI taxonomy): Eukaryota > Metazoa > Chordata > Amphibia > Anura > Dendrobatidae > Phyllobates > Phyllobates terribilis. Next base: position 61,925,221 of record NW_027362763.1, on the reverse strand, counting down.
TAAAAAGTATATCAAATGTTAAAGTTTATTCTAACTTTAGTGGGGGGGGGTTACAGGGGACACCTTTTCAAAATTTGGGACAGCTTCCCCAGCAAGTCTCTGTCTTTACTATAACACAATTACAAGTGAGAAAAGAGAGCTTTGGAAGAGCACAGCACAGACTTTGCCATCTCAGCTGCTGCCTATGCAGAGCACAGCAGCAGAGACACTGTGCTCTGCATGAGCAGTGACAGGATGTCGAAGATTGCTTCACCATAGTGAGTGCTTTGTCATGTTGGTCGCTGCCTTTGCAGAGAGTCACAGTGGTAAATCACGTGCCTCCTCAGCGCCACCCTACTCACCATGCGTCTCCTCACATCAGGTTGATTCACTGAGGCTTGTTCCCGCTGCACTCCTTTGCACTGCTACAAAAGCATGGTGGTTCCTTCTGGCCTTAGGGGGATGTGACCGGTTTCTGCTGGAATTTAACCCTGCTGTGTCCTGCAGAGATCTGGCTCCCCGGCCTATCCCATGCAAGCAGGCTCTATATAAGGCAGCTCATCCCACCACCCCTTGCCGAACGTTTGGTTCCTACCCCTGTAGCATCGGCGTCTCTGCCCCCTGACAGGCAGAGACGCCGTTCCCCTTACCGCCGCGTTCCGGGCCCGGCGTCTTCCGGCCCTCCTGCTTCTGCTGCTGCTGCTGGCGTGCGCAGCTTCCCTAGCACTGTGCTTAGGGCGCGCACTCCCTCCCTCTTCAAGGGGCCGCGGGCGCCGTCCTAAGGAGTCCCCGGCCAATGGCCGGAGGACCTCCCATATAAAAGGCACCTCCTCCAAAATGGAGGTGCCCGTGCAAGGTTGTAGCTTAGTGTTCTAAACTCTGCTTCAGCCCTCTGTCCCGCTGCTAGTCTGACTACCAGTCCGCCAGCCTGACTACCAGTCCAGTCCGCCAGCCTGCCTACCAGTCCAGTCCGCCAGCATGACTACCATCCAGTCCGCCAGCCTGACTAACAGTCCAGTCCGCCAGCCTGACTACCAGTCCAGTCAGCCTGACTACCTGTCTCCGCCAGCCAAGTACACACTCCAGCCCAACGGTCTGCCTACGATCCAAACCCGCCAGTCTGTCTATGGGCCAGGCTTGCCTGCCTACCCGGAGAACGTACCAGTTACCTGCCGTGCCTACCAGCCAGCCTACCTGGAGGCTCCTGCCAGTTACCCGTGGTGTCTACCAGTCCGTCTACCCGGATCACCTGTCAGCCTGCCTGCCGTGCTCATCTGCTGTACCGGTCAGTCCCTGCCTTCTGACCCGTGGGAGTCACCTACTCTCATACAAGGACAGGCCCAGAGTAGCACCTGGTCCCTCTGCTCGGTCCTTCCCTGGTTCACGGAGTCGATTGGGCCGCCGTGCGACCTTGGTCAGTCCGAGTTGATACCTAGTCACGCCCCTCTGGTCCCACCTTGCACCGCAGCACAGAGGTTCCACCACTTGGATCCGTAACAGTTTGCACGGGCCATGGAACCCGGTGGACCCCAGGCTCCTTCGCTTGCTGACCTGTACCAGGAGGTTTCTCGTCAGAGATCCCAAAATGAAACCATCCTGAACCCGTTCTGAATTGGCGATCCGGTGAGGTGCTCCGTTGGGGGCAGGATTGCCATGAGACCTGCCTGGTTCCGGTTCGCCCGGTTCGACCTCAATCTACTCTGGCTAATTTACCTGGTCTACTGACACCTTACTGGTCCTATGCAGATGTCTTCGACAAGAAGGAGGCAGAGACACTGCCACCCCATAGGCCATATGATTGCCCTATCGACCTGGTACCCGGTGCCACTCCACCCCGTGGGCGTATCTACCCCTTGTCGCTGGGCGAAACCCGGGCCATGTCAGAGTACATTGAAGAAAATCTGGCTAGGGGATTCATCCAGAAATCTACCTCCCCGGCTGGAGCTGGGTTCTTCTTCATAAAAAAGAAAGATGGCTCACTACACCCCTGTATCGATTATAGGGGACTTAACCAAATTGCTATCAAAAATAAATACCCCCTGCCACTCATCTCAGAGCTGTTCGACCGCCTTAAAGGCGCGAAGATCTTCTCCAAGCTCGATCTTCGTGGGGCGTATAACTTGGTCCGGATCCGCCAAGGAGACGAGTGGAAAACAGCATTCAATACCCGGGACGGCCACTATGAATACCGTGTGATGCCCTTCGGTCTCTGTAATGCTCCAGCCGTCACCCAAGAACTAGTTAATGACATCTTCCGTGACTTCTTATATTCGTGCGTGGTGGTGTACCTGGACGACATCTTGGTCTTCTCTCCGGACCTACCCACACACCGGAGGGATGTTCGTCAGATCCTGCTTAGGCTCAGGCAGAATCACCTATACGCAAAATTTGAGAAATGCCTCTTCGAGCAGACCTCTCTTCCGTTCCTGGGCTATATTATCTCTAAGACCGGTCTATGGATGGACCCCAAGAAAGTCTCTGCCGTCTTAAAGTGGCCCCGACCGGAGGGGTTGAAGGCGATTCAGCGATTCCTGGGCTTCGCTAACTATTACCACCTCTTCATCCCGCATTTCTCCTCCCGGACTGCACCCATCTCTGCCCTCACCCGTAAGGGTGCTAATCCTAAGGAACGGACGTCCAAAGTGGAGGAGGCATTCCTCTCCTTAAAACAAGCCTTCTCTTCTGCCCCGGTGCTGCACCGTTCGGATTGCAACAAACAGTTCTTTCTGGAAGTTGATGCTTCCTCTTCCGGAGCCGGAGCGGTGCTCACCCAGAAGTCTCCGTCCGGGAGAATGGTAACCTGCGGCTTCTTCTCCAAGCTCTTCTCCTCGTCCAAACGCAACTATTCCATACGAGAACTGCTAGCCATCAAATTGGCGCTGGAGGAGTGGTGTTACCTGCTAGAGGGGGCTCTGCACCCGGTGGTCATCTATACTGACCACAAAAACCTGGCATATCTACAAAATGCCCAAAGACTCAATCCACGTCAGGCCCGGTGGTCTTTGTTCTTCGCCCGTTTCAACTTTACCCTTCATTACCGCCCTGCGGACAAGAACGTTAAAGCCGACGCTTTGTCCCGATCCTTCCTGTCATCCGATCAAGAGAAGGAGCCTATGCATGTCATCGATCCCTCCAAAGTGATGAATGTGGCTCCCTTGGACCTGTCTCGTCTCCCACCCGGTAAGACGTTTGAAGCGGTTCCGGATCGTAAGAAGGCTCTTCACTGGGGTCATTCAGCTAAATTAGCCGGCCATGCTGGCCAGCGGAGGACCTTCCTGCTCATTACCCGGCATTACTGGTGGCCTTCCCTGCGCAAGGATGTTGTAGACTTCGTCACGGCCTGTTCATCCTGTGCCCGCAACAAGGTTCCCAGACGTCTTCCAGCCGGCAGTCTCCTGCCTCTTCCCGTACCTGCTGCCCCGTGGCAACACATTGCTATGGACTTTATTACTGATCTCCCTGATTCTGCCGGTTGTACGGTCATTTGGGTGGTCGCTGACCGCTTTTCTAAAATGGCCCACTAAATCCCTCTGCCTGGTCTCCCGTCTGCATCTGTGCTGGCTAAGGACTTCATCCATCACATCTTTCGTCTCCTCGGCCTACCCCTCCACATTGTGTCTGATCGAGGGGTCCAGTTCACTTCGCGCTTCTGGAGAGCTACGTGTAAGCTGCTCGATGTCTCTCTGGATTTCTCCTCGGCTTATCATCCTCAGTCCAATGGCCAAGTGGAACGTATCAACCAGATCCTTACCAGCTTCCTCCGGCACTTCGTCAACGCTCACCATACCGATTGGGCAGAGCTCCTACCATGGGCCGAGTTCTTCTACAATAACCATGAGAACGAATCTTCTTCCAAGTCCCCGTTCTTTGTGGTCTACGGTCAACACCCACGGATTCCGTTTCCCATCTCAGCTTCAGTGGACAATCCTGCCGCGGAGTCTCTGGTCAGCGAACTTTCCACCATTTGGAAGGACACTAGATCCACACTTCTTCAATCCTCCGAGCGGATGAAAAGACATGCTGATAAGAGACGTCTGGATCCGCCTCAATTCCGTCTGGGAGACAAGGTTTGGCTCTCCTCCAAACATGTTCGTCTCAAAATACCCTCCTAAAAGTTGGGCCCACGGTTCATCGGTCCATTTGAAATCCTCAAGCAAATCAATCCAGTGGCCTACAAGTTAAAACTCCCGGCCAGCTTACGGATTCCCAACTCCTTCCATCTCTCCTCAAACCGGTTGTGCTTAATTCTTTTTCCGACAATCCAGGTACCTCCCCAGCTCCGGTCTCCGCTGAGGACGTCTATGAGGTAGAGAACATTCTGGCCACCAAGAGGGTAAGAGGAAAAACCTTTTTTCTGGTGGATTGGAAGGGGTTTGGCCCAGAAGAGAGAATTTGGGAGCCCAGGGAAAACATCCACGCCCCACTTCTTCTTAAAAAAAAATTTTTCGGACCTAAAGAAGAGGGGGCATAAAGGAAGAGGGGTATTGTAGCATCGGCGTCTCTGCCCCCTGACAGGCAGAGACGCCGTTCCCCTTACCGCCACGCTCCGGGCCCGGCGTCTTCCAGCCCTCCTGCTGCTGCCGGCGCGCGCAGCTTCCCTAGCACTGTGCTTGGGGGGCGCGCTCCCTCCCTCTTAAAGGGGCTGCGCACGCCGTCCTAAGGAGTCCCCGGCCAATGGCCGGAGGACCTCCCATATAAAAGGCACCTCCTCCAAAATGGAGGTGCCCGTGCAAGGTTGTAGCTAAGTGTTCTAAACTCTGCTTCAGCCCTCAGGTCCCGCTGCTAGTCTGACTACCAGTCCGCCAGCCTGACTACCAGTCCAGTCCGCCAGCCTGACTACCAGTCCAGTCCGCCAGCCTGACTACCAGTCCAGTCCGCCAGCCTGAATACCAGTGCAATCCACCAGCCTGACTACCAGTCCATTTAGAATGAAGAAATCCCGGCACTCACGTGTATTCGATCAGTTCATTTATTCCACATGTAGAAAAACTACAACAAGACGTTTCAGCCCCTCACAGGCTTTTTTCAATTGTGGATAACAAGAAAACTTTTACAATATATAAAGGAATTCAAAGGAAATGACATCATAAAAAAGTTTTTACAAAAAAATCAAAGAAATATACAAAAACCACAACAAAATATAACACAAAATACAACATATACAAAATAATAAAGTATCATAAAAAAGCAAGTAATATCTCCATACTAATACAAAAACAAAAATCAAAATGTCCCATTAAAATGCCGTGCCTACCAGTCAGCCTACCTGGAGGCTCCTGCCAGTTACCCGTTGTGTCTACCAGTCCGTCTACCCGGATCACCCGTCAGCCTGCCTGCCATGCTCATCTGCTGTACCGGTCAGTCCTTGCCTTCTGACCCATGGGAGTCACCTGCTCTCATACAAGGACTGGCCCAGAGTAGCACCTGGTCCCTCTGCTCGGTCCTTCCCTGGTTCACGGAGTCGATTGAGCCGCCGTGCGACCTTGGTCATTCCGAGTTGATACCTAGTTACGCCCCTCTGGTCCCTCCTTGTACCGCAGCACATAGGTTCCACCACCCGGATCCGTAACAACCCCGTTTGGTCATGTGTATGCTTTCTTCTGTATTACGCTTCTCGTTGCCGACCCTGCTACTTCGCCCGTCCGGCTGGATCACTTCACTCCTGACCTTGGCTACTCCTACTGATCCTGTGCTGCCTTCCCCGAGCACGGACTGTCTGATCACGTTTAGTCTTTGCCTTTCTGTATCACTCACCCGTGCCTCTGACCTGGGGACTGCCCTGGAGGGGTACCTGGGGACTACAGGCGGCCAAGCCTAATCTCACCACCAGAGGCTCTAGTGAGCACCAGGTAGTCGCTTAGTCACGCTCCTCCAGGGTAAGCCCGACCTGAGGAGCAGTGGCCCACACCCACCAGCGTTACACAAAGCACATGACCAATGACAAACTTATCTTAACTGCTATGCTCTTCACAGGCAGCAACTGAGATGACATAGGCGTCACTGTGCACCTACACAGCCCCCCAACTCTTCTGTCCTCCCCTGACACAGATTTACTTCTCCTGTATTGATCTGCATTGGCTCTCACAGCCACAATTGAAAGTAATTAGAATCCTACCTTTCCTTTCTTCTGTACCATTCTTCCTTACCCCTTCTTTTGCTTACTCCTACATGGGTGGAAGGTGACCATCAACGTAATGATGGTTCCAGTATTAATAAGACGGAAGAATAACTTAAGAATTTACTACTGATGAGTGCCAGTCATTATCACCAAGTTATGGAACCAGAACAATGCCTAAAGAGGAGGGTACCCTTAGGTGCATGGATATATAGTACAGTACATGGAGTCACCACTGACTACTGACGGTACGACTGAGTATTAATAACTTAATCCATATCTACATCTAGAGAAGAATAATAACTTCATGTTATATATCTGTCTTCATTTCTCAGCCCATTTCCATCCAAAACATTCCTGAAATTCCAATGACAAAACAATCTCCGGTGAGAGGTCTATAAGGTGTAGTCCCCAAAGATGGAGAAGACTCAATGTAACACTTGTTTTTCATGATTATAATAGGTTACCCGTCACATATTTTCATTTTTCCCATCTTTTCCTTCATGAAAAAGTAGTAATGCAGGAAGGGAGTCGGTACGACGTGACCGGACTGTTGAGGGACACTCATCCTCCAATTAAGTTCTAAAGCCAAGACGTCCCCTAATAGATTTTTACACCCACTAAACTTACTGTACGCAATGTTAATAATTTGTAAGGTTATTAATGTAGACATAATTAGATTTTTCCATTAGAAATAGAAGCCTAAAGTACAGTATGTCCATGGGTGACCCTACCTGCTCCTCAGGGTTTGGGCGGGTGGGAATGAACAGATTAAGAGGAGTGTTCAGAAGAATGTGGATGAAGGCTAAAGGGTGGAGGCAGTGTACTGGCATTGACACTGGTTTGACAATCACACCCTGCCTCCTCCTTTCGGCTGCACTCACATTTCACATCCAAGTACTCAACTCTAGGCCAGATTTTTAGGCTGCGTGCCCACTATGCGTTTTTCAAGCGTTTTTGCCGCGGAATTTCCGCAGCGAAAACTCTTAAAAAACGCTTGGTAATACGTGCCCCATGGGCCCCAATGATAATCCGCATGTGCTGTGCCCATGCCGCAGAAATTTCCGCTGCGGATTATCATTGCGGAAAAATATCTCATCAAGAGAATGCCAAGAGTGTGCAAAGCAGTCATCAAAGCAAAAGGTGGCTACTTTGAAGAACCTAGAATATAAGACATATTTTCAGTTGTTTCACACTTTTTTGTTAAGTATATAATTCCACATGTGGTAATTCATAGTTTTGATGCCTTCAGTGTGAATGTACAATTTTCAAAGTCATGAAAATACAGAAAAATCTTTAAATGAGAAGGTGTGTCCAAACTTTTGGTCTGTACTGTATACCTCCAATAGATCGCAAGGATAACTTCATTTTAAGAAGAGGTAGACATGCATCATGCTAGAAAATGCCTCATTCTACAGAGCCACTTTCCATCGGATTAAAGAAACACTGACGCTTTGTTTTTCAAAGACAGCGCCACCACTATCCACAGGTTGTGACTAGAATTGCAGCTAGGCTCCATTTAAACTAATGGGAATGAACTGTAATACTTCACAGTACCTGTTGAGAGGTGTGGCGCTGTTTGTTAGTTATGCTGATTATTGCTCCGATAGGCAAGAATACAAATATACCTACCCCCCTACCATAAAAAGGCGGCTGTGTATACGGGGAGGGCTGGGTAATAATCCTTGTGATGCCGGCGGTAAAAAACACGGACGTAGGAAACAATGTAATAACGTGTTTTTTCAACCTGATCACGCTGTACGCCTCCACACAGAGGACACCTATGTGACCAGTGAGACGCAGCCGCACAGAAAAGAATGGTAGTCAGGGGTTGAAAGTTAACCTCGCCGTGAAACACAAACCTCAGCTAAATTATTCATTGAAATTCCAATACTCAGACTTACAAGAAGAAAAGCTGCGGCGTGTGCACTGTGTTATGGCGCAGCCTCCGTACCGGCACACACGGCCCACATACATTACACAGCTGCGTTGGAGGCGTTAAAGACACTCGGTTTCGCTCCTTCATCATTTTTCAGATCTCTGATTCAGTGAGTTAGAATATTGATTAAGGTTCAGACTACACGGCGACACGGAAATCATCGCAACATTGGATGTAATGATTTCCTAAGGTGGCTTGTTACGACACAGAGTCGCAAATGTTTCCAAAGGTGTCATATTTTCTGCTGCTTGCCGCAAGTCGTTGCCATAGTCTTCAAAGCGAGTCACATATGACAAGCGATGTGTGCGCGACTTACTTGCAACTTGGCTGTTTTATCTAACCTAGAGCTACACGACAACATTGGCGTCATGCGACTGACGTTCGCTCGGTGCTGCTATGTTGCAGCGCTATTGAAGTGTCCTGTAATCCAGCGTGGAGCAATAGGAGAAAAAGGATGTTCCGGCTCCTGATGGTAAATGTTAAAAAATATTCAAAGTTTAATCAAACATTCAATGAAGCAGGGAGCATTAAACAACATGGCGACGCGTTTCGACTGCAACAGCCATGAGAAAGAACGCTGTTGCATTCGAAACGCGTCGCCATATTGTTTCCTGCACCTTGCTTTATTGTCATGGGATTCTTTTTCTCCCATTGTTATTATTACACCTACACTACTGCGACAAGCAAGTCGCAAATATCCAACAGAGGTTGATTTTTTCGCAACCTACTCGTTGCGGAAATGTTGGGATCGCAATGCGATACGCTGTAATGTACAGTAGTAGTGGCACAGAGCAATCTTCATTTTCTAGACGGCTGGCGTGGCCAAAGTCACCCTGTAGCCCTAGCCTTACAGCAAAAACAAAGAACTGTGTAACACATGTCGCTGTGTAGCCCCAGCCTAAATGAAGAGGCGGAATACCTGTCCAGAATTAAGCTGGATTTGGTAATGTGTGCCAATGTAGTCAGCAGGTTTAACTACCCTCAACTGATCTAATCTGCGTTAGGTCACTGTAATGCAGATTTATTTCGTGCCTTTTTCTCAATCCTTTATTCCATTCCTGAGTAACTGCTTTCCCAATTTTTATGTAAATGAGCCACAAGTGCAGGAGGCCTGGCGCTGCACTCGCATCTCATCAGCCTCTCTGCGTTAGGTCATTGTAATGCATATATATTTTGTACCTTTGTTTCCTCAATCCTTTATTCCATTCCCGAGTAATTGCTTTCCTATTTTTATGTAAATGAGCCACAAGTGTTGGAGGCCTGGCGCTGCACTCGCATCTCATCAGTCTCTCTCACTTTTTCCCTGCCCACAGCCATCCTAAGGATGCTGAATGATTGGTCACTCTAGTCTAAGTAACCTGCCTCCTGCGCCGGAGATTTTGTGCAGGTGCCGTCATTCCCCGCACCACAGAGTGCAGCAGACACTGAGTGAGCCAACATATAGGCAAACATTGAATATATGCAATGTAAACTGCATTACTGCCATATAGACTGTACTTGTAAAAATCAGGCACTTAACGCACAAATTGCCAAATTCTTGTGCGTCCACCAGGCATGACAAACCTATCTTTACATGAGACCCTAACCATTTCTCCAGGGCCAAACGCTACAACTTTAATGATCCAGCACTAATTAATAAAACAGCCCTAGGGCTTGTTCAGAAAAGAGCGTATTATACAGACCTGTCCATGGAATTCAATAGAGCTGATCAGATGACAGCTTTTTCACACAGACCAAGGGGGAACGTGATAAAAAAGGCAGCAGGCACTTTTGTCTACGGATTTGCAAAAAAGTCTACGGGTTTGCAAAAAAATTCAAATCCCATACAGGTCATCTGACTTTTACGGATACATTGCCATTATTAACATAGGAAACTGTATTTAATCATCTTCATTTTAAGATGTTGATGTATAAAAATGGACATCACACGGACGCAAAATACGGACACGCGGATGATAACATTGTACCGTCATTGAAAATTGTCTGGATTTTTCATACGCTCGTCTGAACTCCGGCTGCAGACTGATGGAAGGAGCGCAACTATGGTGTGGTGCCTTCTTCTTTGTCTGAACACTTTTCCCATCAGTTTAAGGCTACATTCACATGGCCATAGTAAAACTAGGGTCAGTCACGTCCGCAAATTGCGGAATGCAGGAGCTGCCTGCTATTTCCATGCACCTGTCTGGTCCATAAATCAGAAAAGACTAGAGCATGTTGTGACTTTTATCACACACTCTCAGGTCCATGTAAAAAATAGTGCATGTGAACTATCACATAGGCTATCTTTGGGTCCATGTGTTGTCCATTCTCCATTTGGTCTCACAGACTGAAAATACATTAAAATTACCGGTGGGCTAATTTTAATGAGTACTGGATCCTACCTGGCCATTAATAGTGTAGGCGATGGCCCAGAAGAGTTATGTCTGATAAAATAAGTTAGAGTCCCATCAAGAATTGGCCAATTTGAGCACTAAACATCTCAATTTTATAAGTATTGTCTATATATCTGTAATGCAGATTAACATTCACAAGCCAGGACCCCCGCAGCAGCTCACCCAAACCCATCCAGACCAAAACACTAATCATAGCAGCCAGAATGAGGAAGAAGGTAGACGAGGGCCAGGAGAGGTACGTCAGTGACTGGAGGAACGATATCAACGCCTCACAGAAACTGACCATGTACCGGAGTCTACAGAGATACTACAGACTGGCTCCATATCTGGAGAAACTCCCGGACCCCACAGACCACCAGATCCTGAGCCGCTATAGACTCAGTGGCAACAATCTGGCCATCGAGTCCGGCCGGCACAGACAGATCTACAAGCCCAGGGAGGACAGACTGTGCCCACACTGTGACCAGGAGTCCCTCGAGCCGTGGTCCCAACCTGGAGAGCCACATTCAGCTCTGCGATAGGGTCACGAACCACATCCAGCTCCTGCCCCCTTCACAGTAGTGACAACCGGAGCCCCCATTATGGGTATAATGATAACCAAAGCTTTTCCACAGAAATCACCCCCAAGCAGAATACCAAGAACCAGGGGTTCCCACAACACCCCCATTCAGTATTCTTGCATCAAATATTCCCAACACACTGTGGCATCCAGCTTCAAGCGCCTCCTCTGACAGATAGTATCATCCCGTCTCAAGCCTACCATACTTAAATTATCTCTAAACCTCCAAGACCAGTGTATAGTATGTGCATCCAGAGCTGCTCTCCTGTGTGGGAAGAAAAGTCACCATCCGGAGATGTGTTATTCATACTGTGGCTCTTTGCTAGACCTGGTGCTAATGCACCAAGCGGGAAGACGGCTGCGAGCCACACATCATGGGCCAGCGAGCCACACATCATGGGCCAGCGAGCCACATGTGGGGACCCCTGCCCTGGAGGATGAGACCCACTTCCTGTTAAACTGCACCAAATACTCAGCAGTGAGGGACACTCACTTCGGGAGACTCCCCGATCTCTTCCCAGATTTCAACTGAAATGATTTCATGAAAGAGGAAGAGAAAACATATATCCTGCTGTGGGAAGAAGAGATAGATAGATAGATAGAGAGATAGATAGATAGAGAGATAGATAGATGATAATAGATAGATAGATAATAGATAGAGAGATAGATAGATAGATAGACGATAGAGAGATAGATAGATAGATAATAGATAGAGAGATAGATAGAGAGATAGATAGATAGATGATAATAGAGAGATAGATAGATGATAATAGATAGATAGATAATAGATAGAGAGATAGATAGATAGACGATAGAGAGATAGATAGATAGATAATAGATAGAGAGATAGATAGAGAGATAGATAGATAGATGATAATAGAGAGATAGATAGATGATAATAGATAGATAGATATGAGATAGATAGAGGGATATGAGATAGATAGATAGATAGATAGAGGGATATGAGATAGATAGATGGATAGATAGATAATAGATAGAGAGATAGATAGATGATAGATAGATGATAGATAGATGGATAGATAGATAATAGAGAGATAGATAATAGATAGATAGAGGGATATATAGAGGGATAGATAGATAGATAGATATATAATAGATAGATAGAGAGATAGATAGACAGATAGAGATATTTGATAAATAGATGTGTGATAGTTGATATGGAGCTAGAGAAAAACAAAGGGATAGATATGTAGATCAATTTATAAATAAAAAAATCTGCTACAATCCCTCTGCTTATTATTGACCACAGAAGCTCATCAGTGTGATCTCTCCTTCTGTTTTTATAAGATATCAGAATCTTTCGCCATTCTATGCTGCAAAATGTTGGATTAACAAATTTAGATAGAAATTCCTCAGATCACAATTTGGTCTCCGTTTTCTGTACATACAAAATTAAGCTGGTGCGTCAATACAAGATATTTTTTAAAATCTGCACTAATTTGCAGCTGTCACCCCCTAATGGGGCTCTCTTTATAGTCCATTATTCCCGGACCTATCTTTCGGTTATTCTAATGCTATAGATCAAATAGATGCACCTAATGACCCTGTCTAGTAAAACACTCTGAGCATCCTCATTGATCTGACAGCCTGGTTATAGCACATTATACTCAATGTTATACTCAACTCTGAAGAGCGCACTGATACCAGCTGCAGATGCTCCTAATGACCCTATTTCATTTATGAAAAACAGATGCACCTAATGACCCTGTGAATAAAACACTCTCCCTGCACCATCATTGCTCCGACAGCCACATTGGTGCACAGCTCAGCTCTGCTATGCATGTAGGAGAGAGCATGATCATGTTTACGAGCGGAGCTGGAACATATAAGGGCAATGTTTATATAATGTTTGTACAGCAACCAATCGGTTTGATTCCCATCACATTGATTTTATGATGTGGAGAAGTATATTTTTAAGGTAATTAAATACAACTAAATAAAATAATTAAATAAAACATTAAAATAATGTTATGAAATTATACACTAATATCTATAACCCAGAACTATGCCCAGTCTACTGCAATACTTCTTTCTTTCCCATATTTCCTCCTTTCTTTTCTTTTTCCCAATCTCTCTCTTCTTCTTCTTTGAAATTCTTTTTTTTTTCTTTCTCTCTGCCTCTCATTCTCTTTCCTCCTTTTCTCTCTCTTTCATCACTATTTCTCTATTTTTATTTCTTTCATCTCTTCCTCTACATATTGAGATCTAACTATCAGGAAGAACACAAGAGAGTAGAGTGAGGGACCTGCAGCACTGAGGAGGAGCAGGCTGCTGCCGGGAAATGTAGTTGTAGCAGATAAGATCATGACCACCCATTCAGTTTCGTGAAGCCGGATGCATGGAGGGGCAGAAGGAGATGAAAAAAGACACAAAGGTACAGGAGAAAAAACTTTATGTTACAGTATAATCACAATTGTCATTTAGATACCGTGCTTTGCAAACAATACTGCAATTGTGGGAATAACCCAGTAATGCTGGACGTTAACTGCCTGTTAAATTTGTAGACTTTTTGCCCACGTGAGGAATGTTTAATAGAGGTTAGGGTCCCATCATAGAAAAGTCGCCTTGTCATGGCTGCTGGGCACACACAAATTGGCCAAGTTGTGCACTAAACACCTAAATTTTATAAGTATAGTCTGTTTACATTTCATATATTCAGTGTTTGTACACATCTTAGAGCACACAGAGGCTGCTACACTTATTGCTAGGTATATCATTTCAGTCACAGCAGCTTGCACCCGTTCATATTTGCTGTATTCTGTTAAGAGGTGCCGATAGATAAACAGACAGACAGACAGATAGATAGATACTTTATGCAGTAGCAGCTTGCACCTGTTCACACTTGCTTTATTCTGTTCGGAGGTGCTCGTCAGTTTTTTGTAGCATACTGCTGGAGGTGGTAATGGCCTTATTTGACTGAGCTCGTTCCATCAGCCTAAAGGGTAGGTTTACATGATAGATGCCTCCACATATGTGAAAAACTGACCAATTATTCTGGTCAAACTATGATCAGAGTGAGATCAGTTTTTCTCATATGTGGAGAGAAAAGAAAAAAAGTTTTACCACTTTCTCCTTTATGTCAGTCTGTGAAAACCGGATCGCACTTGCATCCGAGTGCTGTTTGATTTTTTTTTCATGGACCCATTGACTTGCGTTTTGAATCGACCTCTCGAAACAAAATCGGACAAGTCTCCGATTTTTTCCGTGGACCACTTGGTCCAAGCAACAAAATCTGACATGCATAGCCCCATGGGATATTAAAGGAACGAGTGCTATCCATGAAAAGCACAGATAGCACTTGTACAAGAAAATTGGTTGTGTGCACGAGGCCAAAGCTGCTTTTTGATTAGTGCTGGATCCTACTGGCCCTTTATATTTGTAGATTTTAGTCCGAGAGAGCCATGTCTGATAAATATTAGGTTTAGGGTCCCATCAAAAAAGGTCACCTTGTCATGGCTGATGGGCTCTCATGAATTGGCCAATTTGTGCGTTATGTACCTTTGTTTTATAATATATTCTATATAGCAGTAATGCATCCAAATGTCATATATTCAATGCTTGCACATTTTAGAGGCTGCTGTATTGTTGTTTTTATAGACAGACATAGATAGATAATAGATAGATAATAGATAGATAGATAATAGATACATAGATAATAGATAGATGCTAGATAGATGCTAGATAGATGCTAGATAGATGATAGATAGATGATAGATAGATAGATAGATGATACAGTGGTGTAAAAAGTATGTACCCCCTTCCTGATTTCTTATTCTTTTGCATGTTTGTCACACTTAAATGTTTCAGATCACAAAACAAATTTAAATATCAGATAACACAAGTAAACATGAAATACAGTTTTTAAATGAAGGTCTTTATTATTAAGGGAAAAAAAATCCAAACCTACAGGGCCCTGTGTGAAAAGGATAGCTAGCTAGCTAGCTAGCTAGATAGATAGATAGATAGATAGATAGATAGATAGATAGATAGATAGATAGATAGATAGATGGATAGATAGATAATAGATAGAGAGATAGATAGATGATAGATAGATGATAGATAGATGGATAGATAGATAATAGAGAGATAGATAATAGATAGATAGAGGGATATATAGAGGGATAGATAGATAGATAGATATATAATAGATAGATAGAGAGATAGATAGACAGATAGAGATATTTGATAAATAGATGTGTGATAGTTGATATGGAGCTAGAGAAAAACAAAGGGATAGATATGTAGATCAATTTATAAATAAAAAAATCTGCTACAATCCCTCTGCTTATTATTGACCACAGAAGCTCATCAGTGTGATCTCTCCTTCTGTTTTTATAAGATATCAGAATCTTTCGCCATTCTATGCTGCAAAATGTTGGATTAACAAATTTAGATAGAAATTCCTCAGATCACAATTTGGTCTCCGTTTTCTGTACATACAAAATTAATCGGGTGCGTCAATACAAGATATTTTTTAAAATCTGCACTAATTTGCAGCTGTCACCCCCTAATGGGGCTCTCTTTATAGTCCATTATTCCCGGACCTATCTTTCGGTTATTCTAATGCTATAGATCAAATAGATGCACCTAATGACCCTGTCTAGTAAAACACTCTGAGCATCCTCATTGATCTGACAGCCTGGTTATAGCACATTATACTCAATGTTATACTCAACTCTGAAGAGCGCACTGATACCAGCTGCAGATGCTCCTAATGACCCTATTTCATTTATGAAAAACAGATGCACCTAATGACCCTGTGAATAAAACACTCTCCCTGCACCATCATTGCTCCGACAGCCACATTGGTGCACAGCTCAGCTCTGCTATGCATGTAGGAGAGAGCATGATCATGTTTACGAGCGGAGCTGGAACATATAAGGGCAATGTTTATATAATGTTTGCACAGCAACCAATCGGTTTGATTCCCATCACATTGATTTTATGATGTGGAGAAGTATATTTTTAAGGTAATTAAATACAACTAAATAAAATAATTAAATAAAACATTAAAATAATGTTATGAAATTATACACTAATATCTATAACCCAGAACTATGCCCAGTCTACTGCAATACTTCTTTCTTTCCCATATTTCCTCCTTTCTTTTCTTTTTCCCAATCTCTCTCTTCTTCTTCTTTGAAATTCTTTTTTTTTTCTTTCTCTCTGCCTCTCATTCTCTTTCCTCCTTTTCTCTCTCTTTCATCACTATTTCTCTATTTTTATTTCTTTCATCTCTTCCTCTACATATTGAGATCTAACTATCAGGAAGAACACAAGAGAGTAGAGTGAGGGACCTGCAGCACTGAGGAGGAGCAGGCTGCTGCCGGGAAATGTAGTTGTAGCAGATAAGATCATGACCACCCATTCAGTTTCGTGAAGCCGGATGCATGGAGGGGCAGAAGGAGATGAAAAAAGACACAAAGGTACAGGAGAAAAAACTTTATGTTACAGTATAATCACAATTGTCATTTAGATACCGTGCTTTGCAAACAATACTGCAATTGTGGGAATAACCCAGTAATGCTGGACGTTAACTGCCTGTTAAATTTGTAGACTTTTTGCCCACGTGAGGAATGTTTAATAGAGGTTAGGGTCCCATCATAGAAAAGTCGCCTTGTCATGGCTGCTGGGCACACACAAATTGGCCAAGTTGTGCACTAAACACCTAAATTTTATAAGTATAGTCTGTTTACATTTCATATATTCAGTGTTTGTACACATCTTAGAGCACACAGAGGCTGCTACACTTATTGCTAGGTATATCATTTCAGTCACAGCAGCTTGCACCCGTTCATATTTGCTGTATTCTGTTAAGAGGTGCCGATAGATAAACAGACAGACAGACAGATAGATAGATACTTTATGCAGTAGCAGCTTGCACCTGTTCACACTTGCTTTATTCTGTTCGGAGGTGCTCGTCAGTTTTTTGTAGCATACTGCTGGAGGTGGTAATGGCCTTATTTGACTGAGCTCGTTCCATCAGCCTAAAGGGTAGGTTTACATGATAGATGCCTCCACATATGTGAAAAACTGACCAATTATTCTGGTCAAACTATGATCAGAGTGAGATCAGTTTTTCTCATATGTGGAGAGAAAAGAAAAAAAGTTTTACCACTTTCTCCTTTATGTCAGTCTGTGAAAACCGGATCGCACTTGCATCCGAGTGCTGTTTGATTTTTTTTTCATGGACCCATTGACTTGCGTTTTGAATCGACCTCTCGAAACAAAATCGGACAAGTCTCCGATTTTTTCCGTGGACCACTTGGTCCAAGCAACAAAATCTGACATGCATAGCCCCATGGGATATTAAAGGAACGAGTGCTATCCATGAAAAGCACAGATAGCACTTGTACAAGAAAATTGGTTGTGTGCACGAGGCCAAAGCTGCTTTTTGATTAGTGCTGGATCCTACTGGCCCTTTATATTTGTAGATTTTAGTCCGAGAGAGCCATGTCTGATAAATATTAGGTTTAGGGTCCCATCAAAAAAGGTCACCTTGTCATGGCTGATGGGCTCTCATGAATTGGCCAATTTGTGCGTTATGTACCTTTGTTTTATAATATATTCTATATAGCAGTAATGCATCCAAATGTCATATATTCAATGCTTGCACATTTTAGAGGCTGCTGTATTGTTGTTTTTATAGACAGACATAGATAGATAATAGATAGATAATAGATAGATAGATAATAGATACATAGATAATAGATAGATAATAGATAGATAGATAATAGATACATAGATAATAGATAGATAATAGATAGATATGGGATAGATGATATATAGATAATAGACAGATGATAGATAATAGATAGATAGATGATAGATAATGGATAGATAATAGATAGATGATAGATAGATAATAGATAGATATATAGATAATAGATAGATATGGGATAGATAATAGACAGATAGATAGATAGATGCTAGATAGATGCTAGATAGATGCTAGATAGATGATAGATAGATGATAGATAGATAGATAGATGATACAGTGGTGTAAAAAGTATGTACCCCCTTCCTGATTTCTTATTCTTTTGCATGTTTGTCACACTTAAATGTTTCAGATCACAAAACAAATTTAAATATCAGATAACACAAGTAAACATGAAATACAGTTTTTAAATGAAGGTCTTTATTATTAAGGGAAAAAAAATCCAAACCTACAGGGCCCTGTGTGAAAAGGATAGCTAGCTAGCTAGCTAGCTAGCTAGATAGCTAGATAGATAGATAGATAGATAGATAGATAGATAGATAGATAAATAGAAATCTACTATGACAAATCTGCTTTTCTTAATCAGAGGAGCCTTATAGTTACCCTCAGTTTCTGGATTTATAAAAATCCAGATTATTTTGGCATTCTATGATACAAAGTGCTGGATTAACAGAATCTCTGGATTATTCTATGCTGGATTAAAGGAATTATAATAATTTAAAAGTAAGGTCTGTAAAGACAGGATATGAAGTGCAGTAAGTCGTCCTCCCCTGCCCACTGCGATCCTCCGCTAGACGCAGCGCACACTGTAATTTCCTTCCCTGATATTAGATCTCATGTGTCTGAATTAAGCTTCCCCATTCAGCCAGAAAAAGCAAAATGAAAGGAGTAACACAATACGCAACTGGATAAACAAAGAGGATTACGCGTCCAGAATATACACAGGCACAATGGAAATCATGTGGCTGCGGCTTTGCTATGCCCGGACTTTTATCTACTCCATTGTGTGCAGACAATATACAGGTACAGTCACAAGTGGCCGCGGTATTATCAGATACAACGTTACTAGAACACCAGCCCCGAGTGTGATCCACGGGCAGATGGTGATCACTACTACTGATTACTACTACATTATCACCAGGCACTAGATCTAGAAGAGCACCTCTGGGGCCCCCATGCAAAATCTATTACAGCCCTCTGCCCCCATATACCATTTATAATACCAATGTCCTCTCATGCGGCCGAGGAGCCTTTGGACTTCGTCTGGTATTAGAGATTGGGTACAACTGCTACCTCAGCACCCTCAGAGCTCTGCCCCTGACTAAATTTCCGAACCAAAGACTGGACACGTTGAAATTGAACATGTCCGATCCCTCTTTCACCAAAACGTTGCTGGCAGAATTCAGTCAAGACAAGCGCAATCAACCTCCATAGAGTCCAGCAGTAGACCCACAGCCGAAGGTGCCATTGCAGTGGATTATTTTTTGTTGATGTTCATCTGATTTGTCAGCTGAGCATCTAATATTTAGTGATGTCATAATGCTGAGGATAGTGACATCATAAGCCCAAATCGGTCTAAGCCAGTTATGGACTTAAAGGGGTTTTCTCATTTTTGTTCTCTAGGACCTTCCCTGCCTCCCGGACTCCTGCTTGCTGGGTGAAGGTGCTCTCCTCATGATTGACAGTTCGGACCAGGGGCATCGTCAATACTGGCCCGAACTGTGTGCTCTTTGATAATGCAAGCAAACTCAGGGGCAATGAAGCTGGGTGGATCCAGTAATTTGTCCGGCTTCGTAGAAATACTTAATAACCTCTATTGAAAAGATCTTGTAAACACTGCTCTCCTTGCCCAGGAGGTCGGCCACCATTGAGAACTTTTCTTGAAAATTAAGGTGATTTTTAATAACTAGTAACTTGCAAAAGTTGCTTGGTTTTACAAACACTTCACAATTTTAACCATTTGTCATGTTGAGAATAACCCTTTAATGGTCAGGAAATTAGGCACAACCTCCTTTGCTATATGCAGTCAATGACTCAACCGTAGACCCAATGTCAAGTTTTGTTGGATTGGATTACTCTTGATGCTCTTGCTACTCTGTTCATCGTCTTTGATATGTTTATCATCCATATCCTGCTTCTTCTCATCACGCTTCCTAAAGCTCAATGTGGACAAAACTGAACTCATCATCTTTCCTCACCTAACCCCCCTACTCGATCTATCGGAATAAATGACATCACACTTTCCCTTCTACCGGAAGGCCGCTGCCTCAGAGTAACCCGTGACTCTGCCCTGTCCTTCAAACCGCACATTCAAGCACTCTCCACCTCCTGCCTCCGACTCAAAAATGTTTCCAGAATTTGTCTTTCCTCAACTCTGAATCTAGTAAAATGTTAGTGCATGCCCTTATCATCTCCCACCTTGACTACTGCAACACCCTCCTCTGTGGTCTCCCTGCTAACACCACTCTCCTCACTACTTCTCCACTTCTCCCCTCCACAAATCCCTTCACTGGCTTCCAATGCCCCAATGAATCCAGCTCAAACTACTAACACTGACCTACAAAGCCACCTATAATCTGTCTCCTCCATATATTTCCAAACTAATCTCCCAATATCTTCCCACACGTAATCTCTGGTCCTCCTAAGATCTCCTTCTCTCCTCCACACGTTAACGTTTCTCACCCAATCGCCTCCAAAACTTCTCCTGAGTATCCCCTATCCTCTGGGATTCTGTGCCCCAACACATCCGATTATCCACAGCATTCGGAACTTTCAGACGGAACTTGAAAACGCATCTCTTCAGAGAAAGCTTACAGCCTGCAATTACCCATCTCACCACCACCGGAGATGCCGTAACCCCCCAATCTACTGTCTCCTTCTACATTATCCTGTAGACTGTAAGCCCGCAAGGGCAGGGCTTTCTCCCCTCTGTACCAGTCTGACATTGTTAGTTGGCTCTCTGTAATTTATACTTGTATTTTGTATGTAACCCCTTATGATGTACAGAACCATGGAATCAATGGTGCTCTAAAAATAAATAATATTTAGCTGAGCATCTAGTCTTATGTGATGTCACCATGTTGGGTGCAGTGACATCACATATCCTGACCCAAGGGTCCATTGTACTTCAACAAGGGAGGAGAGAGCAACAGGCCAATAAAAAGCCCATGAAACCGAACACCTTTCACTGTGATCTCCGATAAGAACCAAGTAGAGTAGACTGTACGGCAATGTTAATGGGGTTCTTTTTGGGAATATTATTTAGATACTACATGGCAAATCGTAACGAGTAGTCAAAAGAAGGCGCTACACAGGGCACCTTCCATCTATTGCCCTAATTTTTTCCTGTTGATACCTCTATTCTGCCAACGAGGCCAGGAGACCAGCTGCAAGGAATCGTAACATCCCACAGCTGATATTGCAACTCCCTAATGTAAGGTTCAAACCGACTCCCAAGTCCGAAATGTTTTTAGTTTTGGAAAGGGATGACTCAGGTTGTTTTACTCATCAGCTTAAAATACATCACTGTTTAATCTGGCCTTCTGCCTGACATGTTAATGAAGAAGCTGTCACAAGATGTCCCAGCTCGGTGATACAATTTCATATGGGGCTGTGGGAGGTATTATCTTTTGTATGCAAAATTCTCTGGTCTTTCGGCAGTTGACATTGGCATTTTATCAGACCATTTCTCTCAGTCCCTACCGTTACTCTTATCTCATATTGATAAAACATGACATAAAGGTCTGATAGATGGTGACCCACCTCTGGGACCCTTGCGTATCAGGGGAACCAATTAGACTCGTGGGGGCCAACAGTGGCGGCATCCATAAACAGACTCATTAAAAGGAATCAGTCAGTAAGATCAAACCCCTCCAAAACCGCCTATTTGACCTGCTGAACACCACTTTTTATTTACGATAAGGGCTAACTCAGCCATCCGTGGATTTCAGCCAGATCTCCCGACCCAAGCATGACAGCCTGATAGAAATACATGAATCTGTCACGTTTGGATCGGGATTGCCATGGCCAATCCATGCTCTAGCGGTCCATGATCTGACCGATTGGCATGGTTGTCTGAATGAGCCCTTAGTAAACCTGACATTACCACTTATAAGCAGCAATGTCACCACTAGAACAGGGGTCCCCTATTGCTCCTCACCACCGGGAACGGACTGGGACTGAAATTTAGCCCTGGCATTTGAAAGTACACAGGCCCATGTAGTCCTTGTCCCCGAGCACCAGATGAGGATATATTACTAATATTACCCTGCCTTGAGGAAATCAAGGTGGTCCACCCAACAGCCCCTTATATACTATGATGGTCCAACCCACAGCACCCTATATATTATGATGGTCCTGCACAAACCCCCAAAAATAAAAAATAAATCCTTGTCCTCCTCAGCGTCTGTCTCCTCCTCTATCTATGCTCACAAGTGGATGCTGGAGGTGCGACGTGACGTCACTGCACAACCAACATCCCCTGCTTGGTGCTGGCCTCAGGCGGGCTGCGAACGGAGAGGAAGCCCGCGACCTGCCGGAGTAAGTAATGGAGCCGGCAGGTTTGTGCACCGTCACAATTGTTAACAGCATAGCAGACAAAGTGGCCCACGACCAGACAGGCCCTTCTGGCATTTGCCAGAATTGCCAGATGGTCAGTCCGGCCCTGCTCACCAACATTGCGTTTGGTCGGCTGTTGGTCAAGCCTTTTTTAGATGTCTGTGTTGCATGTATTGGCGGTGGGTCTCCTGACCCGAATTTGACAACCTTATATATTTCTGAGGCTGTCAAGTTCGGATCAGGAGGCCAGCAGCCACTCGGGGCATCACAGTCCATACAAGGGCCTTGTTAGGTGGACATCTAAATGAGGCTTAATGAGCTCTGATTAATGATGTCAGGGAGCTCTGATGTCACCACTTTCTCCAATTACTGATTAATATTGTCATCACGTTTAGTTCATGAGCTCTGACGTCATCATTTTCTCTTATGATTATTAATTAATGATATCATCAGTATTAATCGGTGAGCTGTGATGTCACAAATTTCCTTTTTGATTAGCGAATAATGATGTAATCTCTCACACATTATATGGCTTCTACGTCTACACAACGGCTTTCTGTACACAAGGACACATTTGACCTCTGATGTCCCCATTCTTTTATTATTAGTGATGTCATGATTTTTAATCCTTGAGCTGTGATGTCACCACTTACTCTTCGGATGAGCAATTAATGATGTCATGGCTTTTAATCAGTGAGTTCTTATGTCTCCATTTTCACTTCTAATTAGTTTTTTAATGATGTCATCGCTTAGAGCTAGTGAGCTATGATGTCATAACCGGCTGAGCATAAATTCTTAGTGACTTGTAATGGGGCTATCATTTATCATTGGGGCGTACATTGAACCTTTTAAAAAATAGATCAAGTGCAGAAAAAGTAGACGACCTGTCGGGATATAATTTGAGTGTTGGGTGTAATACGGGTCACACAGGGCGATGTAAGAATGTTCTCCCCGTGCGGCCACAGCAGCTGTCCCTACCTGTCCTTCCGTTCTCTATTTGCAGAGCAGTATCCAGTATCAGAGATATGTGATGACACATTGTAACGGCACGGCCTATTCCTCGGGGGAACATTTAAGGTGCTTAAAGACTTGTCCCTTCAGACATTGTGACACCAAAATGTCACATGTATCATCTAACAGGGAAGCTTAAAAATAGGCCCTCGGTGCAGCGTCAGCACTGGGCACCGGCAGGGGATGTATGGCACCAGGTCACGCCTGCTCCGCTCCACAGCGTTATTTCTGCTGCTCCCATGACACTCCTGTGTAATAATGCTATAAAGTCCTGGCAGCAATACATCAAACTTCACACCATGTAGTCACCAGCCATAAAGCGAGGTCAATAATACATTTATGTTCTGTAATAAATTCTGTCGTTTCACAAACACCTAAAAATATGTTTAAGTCATTTTGCAAATTAAGCAATCATTAATTGCTTCTCGGGGAGAATTTAACTCAATTTAAAAGGGGTAGTCCAATAGCTTCAACCCAGGAACAATGTAAAATTATTAGGGTACATAGTCATCATAAAAGTGGAAGACCCCACTCAAGGGAAAGCCGCTGCTAAGAGTGTCCTCTCCTCTGGAGGACTCTGTGATCATGCATTACACAGCAGCTAATCTATTTAGAAGGACACAATGTAATGCCACATTTTACCAGCAGCGGACGCTAGCAGGAAAAATAGAGTGTCCTTCAGCAATAACAATTGATCATCAGAGCAACCCCAGGACAAATTGCCAATGACCCCTATATTCTGATCATTTGCAGAGGTCCTGAGGTTAAATCATTAAAGTTTGAGGTCTAGAATCTGTCACTCACTTGCTCAAAGATTTTCAATAAATATCTTGTAAAAATGCCTGATCTCCTCTGATTCTGTCGCTGTTTTCCGTTTTCCGTGGCGTCGCTCCATTGCAGAGATATTCATTTTTGTTGCTTTTGAAGCGCAGCATGTGAAATCTCTGCTCTGCAGTTCAACTGAGCGTTTCCTCAGACTCTTCTCTGGGGGTGTGCACTTCCACCCCTCCCTCTCAGGCACTGCCAATCACAGCTCAGCAGCATCTGAGACAGATAGACTGCTAGATTAGCTGCAGATTTGTGATTGGCAGCATCTGGGAGGAAGGGGTAAAAGCGCACACCCCCAGAGAAGAAACGCTCAGTTGGACTGCAAGAAGAGATTTCACATACCGCGAACCAGAAGAAACAAAGGTGAATATCTCTGCAATGGAATGACTCAGCACAAAATTGAAAAGAGCGGCAGAATCACGGAAACACAAGGATTTTTTTCTAAGGTATCTAGTTCAGTTTTTGAGCAAGTGACAGGTCCTCTTTAACATTAATTTTGTCTAAAGGTTGATCAATGAATTTGGTAAAGAAATAAAATATATTTTTATATTTCTTTTTTTTATTAACTCCTATCATGCCAAAGTTGGAAAGAAAAAAGATCATCTCACCATAAAGAGAATATGTGCTCCATTCTGAGACATTGAGGCTACAATCACGCACAGCAGAATTGCTGCAGAAATTCTCACCCGCTGTGGAAAAATATCCACCTGTAACATATTTTCCCCATTCAGTTCAATGAAAAATAAATCCACAAAATTTTATGCACAAAAAAAAAATCACTATATTGCCCTCCCCTGGCATATCCTGGCTTACGGTGCAGGCATCAATCTGAAGCTGCAGTGGTCACATGGGATCAGGCGCCATCGTTGGAGGCCGGGTTATACAAGGGAACCATAAAAGCGCCAGGGGACATGACTATAGTATGTTTTTTATTCCACTCCTAGCTGTTATCTGCAGGGATATGAACACCAAAATCTGTGCCAAAATCTGAGTAATTGGATTTGCCGCTGCTGAATTCCCTAAAGAGTCTTACATATTTACTTGAAAAAGTTTCTGCTGTAACTCTGAACATACCTAAAGGTATTTAGCATATTGGGGGCCTATAGCCACCACTAGGGGGAGCTAACTGTAATTTTATTTAAACAGCTCCCCCCAGTGGCTGAACATACCTAAAGCTATTAGCAAATTAGGGGGCCTATAGCCACCACTAGGGGGCGCTAACTGCAATTTTATTTATACAGCACCCGCAGTGGCAGCAGCTAGTAAGCTGGGGAAGCAGTTAAAGGGGCTGTCCAGGACACAGATATTGATGACCTATCTATAAGATTGGTGGTGGTCCGACACCTGACACCTCCACCGATCAGCTGTTTGTAGTTTCCACTGTGGCCAGATGTAGAGAATTGTAACAGCACAGCTCCATACACCATGTACTGGTGGTTCTCGGTACTGCACCTTAGACCACATTCATTTCAATAGGAGCTGAGCAGCAGGACCGATCATGTGGTTTGTGATCCAACATGACAGTGTCAGTCGTGGGTGAGTTTCCTCTGCTCCCGGGCTGATACGCCTCTCTTCACTTCCTCCGATAATCCTCACTCTGTTCTGCAGATGATTCCAGCTTTACTCATTTCCTTTTAACCGAAAATGAAAACAATCCTATTGTTGCTGACTTTGATTTCCACAGAATTCCCAGAACTTATCATCTGCTGATGATCACTATATTATGCTAAGAAGAACCTGCAGGATATATGATAAACCAAACGCCCATAAACTTAGTGCCAACGTGTGATGCGCAGGAACTGGACATCACACCATCAATTATCTTTGCATATGTTGTACCTAGTTTCCATATACATTACTTGTATTAGAATGTTCTGCCCAGCTGCATTCATAATTCTGCTAGCTACTAAGTCCTCTGCTTATTCAGTGTCTATACAGACCTTGAACTATAGAGTGCGCTCATGTTTATAATAATTGCCAATTTTGAGTGCCCCCTTTTAGTACCTCAGCTTGTTGCCCATCTTCTGGACCCCGGAGTTCTGTCTTCACTGCTTTCAAGGAGGCTTATACATCCCAGAGAACACATGGACATCAAATAGTGGGTACGTTGCTTGGGAACCCTCTTAAATAGTAAGAGCAGCTGATATTTTAGTGGACACTGACAAAACATATCTCATGCTCGTCAATTCTGATGTGCAGCTGTGGCGCCCCTGAGGGTTCGACCGCCACAGGAATGCTGCACTTCTTTAATGGAGGGTGGTGTTCCTCCTCTGAGGTAAGAACAGTGCGATGGTTGTGACCTAACCTTTTGCATCCAACACCACATTTCCACCAGAGGGAGCTAGTATGCACTAGGTGCTGCTCCCCTGGTTACGGGGAGACTGGGGAACACAAAGTAGTAGGAACCAGTTAGTGGGTGTGGGTGGAGGAACAACTAGAAAGTGACACTTTAGATTTCATATTTAATAGAATGCCATCTTTGATCTTGGTCTGTCCGTTCTTCTGTCTAGCCTTTGCTAGTCTGTCGGCTGTCACTGTGCTGTCAAAATACTGTGTGTAATGTGACTTCCCTCCGGGAGTGCAGATCCTGTTGGGCCTGCACCGGCATGGGACACAACCCTCGTACCCCGATCTTTGGGACGAGAGGTAGGTTGCAGACAAGGAATGTCTCAACCCGGCCGAGGACCAGGATCAAGAAGGCCCGGGAGCTTTAGAGTGTGGCTCCCTAGCAAATGGGTCCCGGGGAGGATGCAGACGGAGCGGAGCACGCCACCTGTCCTCGCCTACCTGATCTATTCAGAGGGATTCCGGCTGCAAGAGGGGTACCGGCCCCCGACACCCGACCTCGTACTCTACGTCCAGGACGGGAAAGCCCGGTTAGGCCCTGAGGATCCCGCCGGGCGTCGGATGGCAAGGAATTGCCACCCGAGCCCTACACCCGAGAGGAGCTCAGAGGGAGACCCGGCCTATCCACACACGCACAGACGGGAAAGGGTGAAGTCTGTAGTGCAGGAACACTCTGGTGTAGGGTCGCTACCAAACACTGGACTTCCTCGGAGGTAGTCGGACCCCCGTCCCTGGTGGCCGCAGGACTCCGCGAGGAGCAGGGAGAAGCCTTCCCGCTAACATCTCTGAGTGAGTAAAGCTTTGGAAGTTCACCCCTATGGCCTCCGGACTGTTCATTACGCACCATACCACGCGACGCGGTGCCCGTACTCTCTCCCGCGCTACTGCTACCCCCCTGCATCCTGTTTGCCTGCCCTGAGGCCTTGCTCCACCTGTGGGGAGCAGTGAGAACTTTAGCCGCCACGACACCGGGCCTCAGCGGACTGCTAGCGGCGCTGGTGACCCTTCACCAGACACCACAGGTGGCGTAGTCGTTAATCAGCCACTCAACCCGGACAAGCCCACACCATCTCTTTCTAATGTGACGGCCCTGAGCACGGGTTGGGCCCGGGCCACGGCTGCATCCCATCTCTTCAACACAGGGACCGACACCGAGTCCCCCAACACCCAGGGTAAAACACGGGCTTTCTGAGTAGAGGCGTCACACAGCCATCCAAAGCTTCTGTACCAACTCATCTCGAAGGGGGTTTCAAGAGCGGCGGATATCCACTTTAACTGCCCCTTGCAGTTGAAAAGAAATAACAAATTTATACTACCTCCCAGTTCTCTGGGAGAGATGTGACAAACAGACTCATAATTCCCAACTAATCCAGCAAAACATTCCTAGATTTGGGACTCTATGCCACTGTCCCGGGAGGTCAGAAGTATGTCCTGGTTTCAACTGTATCTGTGTCGTCAATGGAAGAGGAGGGAGATGTCAGCCTCCTGATCCACCATCCAGTCTGTGTGTCTGAGTCTCAGAGCAGCAGGCACAATCACGACTGTTTGGGGGAATCATACTGTGTGGGGGCACTATGGAGGAATCATACTCTGTGGGGGCACTATGGAGGAATCATACTGTGTGGGGGCACTATGGAGGAATCATACTGTGTGGGGGCATCATAATTTACAGAGGCCACTGTGTGAGGTGCTATAATGTTGTGGGGGCATCTTACTGTGTGGGGGCACTGTGGGAGCATCATAATTTACAGAGGCCAATGTGTGAGGTGTTATAATGTTGTGGGGGCATCTTACTGTGTGGGGGCACTGTGGGAGCATCATAATTTACAGAGGCCACTGTGTGGGGCATTATAATGTTGTGGGGGCATCTTACTGTGTGGGGGCACTGTGGGAGCATCATAATTTATAGAGGCCACTGTGTGGGGAGTTATAATGTTGTGATAGCATTTTACTGTGTGGGGGACACTGTGACGGGAATTATAATGTGTGGTCGACACTATGGAGGCATTATCATGTCTTGGAGCACTGTGGTGGCATGTGTAGGGGCACTGTGGGTGCATCTTACTATGTGGGGGGGCACAGTGGGGGCATCATAATGACTGAGGGCATCACAATGTGGGGGCATTATAATATAGGAGCACTGCAATGTGTGGAGAGCACTGTAGAAGCATTATAATGTGTAGAGGGCACTGTGAGGGTATTATACTGTTTGAGGGCACTGAGGGGAATCATACTGTGTGGGGATACTGTTGGAGCATCATAATGTGGGGGTCACTTTGTTGGGGTATTATAGTGTATAAAGGACACTGTGTGAAGCATTATAATGTTGTGGGGGCATCATAATGTCTGCGGGAATCACAATGTGGGGGCATGATAATGTAGGGGCATTGCAATATGTGGAGGGTACTGTAGAAGCATTATAATGTGTAGAGGGCACTGTGAGGGTATTATACTGTTTGAGGGCACTGAGGGGAATCATACTGTGTAGGGGTACTGTTGGGGTATCATAATTGGGGGCACTGTGGAGGCATCATAATGTATAGAGGACACTGTGTGAAGCATTATAATGTTGTGGGGGACACCATGATGAGCATTATGTGATGTCAGCACTAAGTGGGAATTATAATGTGTGGGAGCACTGTGGTGCCATTATGTGTGGGAGCACTGTGGTGACATAATGTGTGGGAGCACTGTGGTGCCATTATGTGTGGGAGCACTGTGGTGCCATTATGTGTGGGAGCACTGTGGTGCCATTATGTGTGGGAGCACTGTGGTGCCATTATGTGTGGGAGCACTGTGGTGACATAATGTGTGGGAGCACTGTGGTGCCATTATGTGTGGGAGCACTGTGGTGCCATTATGTGTGGGAGCACTGTGGTGACATAATGTGTAGGAGTACTGTGGTGCCATTATGTGTGGGAGTACTGTGGTGCCATAATGTGTAAGAGCACTGTGGGGGCATCATACTGTGTGGTGGACACTATGGGGGGCATCATACTGTGTGTGTGGGGGTATCTTTTCGACATCACACTGTGAACAGAATCGTTATACTATGAGGGGAGCCATCATACTGTCTGGGAGCCATGGAAGGGGTATAGTAGTGAATGGTAACACTAAGGGGCTTCACAAGAGGCCATATTTATGTGTGGGCGCACAGAAAGGACTGGCCGGGGGTGAGGGATGGGTTCTTCTTTACAAGGCAATGATAAGCTCACTACAACCGCCATTCACACTCAAAGGAAACATAAGGTGCAAAAACACAAATCCTGCGAATTAGGAGCCACAACCTGAAACAGGATGACTGAAGAGCGGCGGAGCATGTCGTCCTTAACCCCGGATTGCCCAGACTGCTGTGTTCTCTTCGTTTTCATCATATGTTGTTGGTGTTGTTGTTGTCACGGATGGGGTTACTAGGGAGGAAGCCAGATAAGACACCACAGAAGGTATTGGCTGATAAGAAGGCCCGGCCTGTGTCACTATGTAGATTTATGAGCCGTGTTCCATGTTATTACACATGGCTGACTCTGTATATTTGTCTGCTTCTCCCAGATTACAGCCGTCCCTGCAGACCTGCCATTACTCCTCCGGTATATATGTAGCCCCCGCCGCAGTCACCTGTAGGTGTGTATACAGATGTATATGGATACTGCACAAATCTCAGCAATGGTCGTGCTAATGTCTCTAATATTATAGATTGTTATAAAATATGCACAAACTCCCGGGCTGACCCATCGTATACCATTACAACACGTTGGCCATATTACAAATTATGGGCCATACTTACCAATATTAGAGTCGAGACATTTAAAGGGGTTGCTGTCGCAATTTCTTAAATGTGTTAAAGTGCAAAGTTCTCGTAAAAACAAGCAACTTCGCAATTTATCTTATTTTAAAAATCCTTTCTGTTCTCAAGAACGGAGAGATTCTTAATTCTATAGGTTATAGTTCGTTGCATACAGTACAGATGAAAAGTTTGGACACACCTTCTCATTTAAAGATTTTTCTGTATTTTCCTGACTATGAAAATTGTACATTCACACTGAAGGCATCAAAACTATGAATTAACACATGTGGAATTATATACTTAACAAAAAAGTGTGAAACAACTGAAAATATGTCTTATATTCTAGGTTCTTCAAAGTAGACACCTTTTGCTTTGATGACTGCTTTGCACACTCTTGGCATTCTCTTGATGAGCTTCAAGAGGTAGTCACCGGAAATGGTCTTCCAACAATCTTGAAGGAGTTCCCAGAGATGCTTAGCACTTGTTGGCCCTTTTGCCTTCACTCTGCGGTCCAGCTCACCCCAAACCATCTCGATTGGGCTCAGGTCTGGTGACTGTGGAGGCCAGGTCATCTGGCGTAGCACCCTATCACTCTCCATCTTGGTGAAATAGCCCTTACACAGCCTGGAGGTGTGTTTGGGGTCATTGTCCTGTTGAAAAATAAATGATGGTCCAACTAAACGCAAACCGGATGGAATAGCATGCCGCTGCAAGATGCTGTGGTAGCCATGCTGGTTCAGTATGCCTTCAATTTTGAATAAATCCCCAACAGTGTCACCAGCAAAGCACCCCCACACCATCACACCTCCTCCTCCATGCTTCACGGTGGGAACCAGGCATGTAGAGTCCATCCGTTCACCTTTTCTGCGTCGCACAAAAACACGGTGGTTGGAACCAAAGATCTCAAATTTGGACTCATCAGACCAAAGCACAGATTTCCACTGGTCTAATGTCCATTCCTTAATGTTCCATAAATGTTCTTTAGCCCAAACAAGTCTCTTCTGCTTGTTGCCTGTCCTTAGCAGTGGTTTCCTAGCAGCTATTTTACCATGAAGGCCTGCTGCACAAAGTCTCCTCTTAACAGTTGTTGTAGAGATGTGTCTGCTGCTAGAACTCTGTGTGGCATTGACCTGGTCTCTAATCTGAGCTGCTGTTAACCTGCGATTTCTGAGGCTGGTGACTCGGAAAAACTTATCCTCAGAAGCAGAGGTGACTCTTGGTCTTCCTTTCCTGGGGCGGTGCTCATGTGAGCCAGTTTCTTTGGAGCGCTTGATGGTTTTTGCAACTGCACTTGGGGACACTTTCAAAATTTTCGCAATTTTTCGCACTGACTGACCTTCAGTTCTTAAAGTAATGATGGCCACTCGTTTTCCTTTACTTAGCTGCTTTTTTCTTGCCATAATACAAATTCTAACAGTCTATTCAGTAGGACTATCAGCTGTGTATCGACCTGACTTCTGCACAACACAACTGATGGTCCCAACCCCATTTATAAGGCAAGAAATCCCACTTATTAAACCTGACAGGGCACACCTGTGAAGTGAAAACCATTTCCGGTGACTACCTCTTGAAGCTCATCAAGAGAATGCCAAGAGTGTGCAAAGCAGTCATCAAAGCAAAAGGTGGCTACTTTGAAGAACCTAGAATATAAGACATATTTTCAGTTGTTTCACACTTTTTTGTTCAGTATATAATTCCACATGTGTTAATTCATAGTTTTGATGCCTTCAGTGTGAATGTACAATTTTCATAGTCATGAAAATACAGAAAAAACTTTAAATGAGAAGGTGTGTCCAAACTTTTGGCCTGTACTGTAGGTTACCGGCCACCTCTGTAGTCTATCTAAGGTGGCCAGTTTCCTAGGCAATGAGCGCAGCTGCACTGAAGCTAGTCAGATCGCTGAACCTGGCCAGCGTCAGTGTTCTTGTGCTCCTTCATTACTAACAGCATGGGGGAGCGCTCAGTTCGGACGAGCGGCGCGACCATGACACGACCACTGTCAATCTTCAAGAGCACAGTGCCCCCTCTCCCAGGCAAACAGTGAAGTACACCAGAAGACAAAAGATTAGACAACCCCTTTAAGTCCCATTACCCTCAGCCTTGAGCTGCCTAGGAATGCCCACTTTTGGGTGGGATGTACATAAACTCTGCCCCCTTTGAGTCCAAAATGGCCCTGAATTTGACGGAACCGGATTTAGAAAATCAGGACGGCTGACAGCTAGTTGACAGCAGAAAACAGTAATCTCGTACAGGCCTAAGAACATGAATACAAAGCCGGAATCTTAAAGGATCGACTAGTTGATTTAATATTCATTTTGGATATGATAAAGTCCCAAATTCTCAAATGTCATGATCGGTTAATGGAACGGCTGGGATAATATTGCTCATTAAGGAGATTTTCCATTGTTTGGTATATGGGTATCACAAAAATAATCGGATAGGACACATCACTTCTGGGAACCCCATCGAGCTTCTGTAATCTGTGGGGCAATCTGGCAGCAAGTGTTCAATTTCCCTGTAGCACCTCCCGCAGGACAAAAGAAGAATTACACGCTGTGTCAGTAAAATGAATAGACTGTCCATGTAATGAATGGGCATGTGGGATCCTCCAGAGAGAGGATCATAGTTGCTCCAAGCTCTAAGTGCATCTCTGGTAGTTACTAGGCTGAACAAAGGATTGGACATAATGAAATCCAATATGTCCAATCTCCATTTTCCCTATTTGATTTTGGAGAACAGCCAAGAGGCTCCTGTAAACATGACACTTTGATTTGGTAGACACAAACATAAGAGAGGAACTATCAGCATTGCATCAATACGCAACCTCAGGTCATCCTAAAAAATACCTGACTCCCCCTTCCCCAATAATGGGTCACAGTGCCTCTATTAACACACCTTATGCATCAGGCAACAGTATTGCCGAGTCTGGGACTGGTAAAACTGGACATCACCCATCTTTTTCCAAGGCAAATATAATTAATACAATGAGTGAATCTTTAAATTCTGTCTGCCGCACCTTAGATATTTATGGCATATCCACAAGATATGATTTAGAGGAGGAGGAGCTGTGCAGATTAATATTACATTCCTATATATCAATCTGCTCATCTCCTCCTGCTCTCTAGACCATGCGTCCCACAGATCAGACACACAGTTTAACCCAACAGGTTCCCTTTAAGCTCAGTCTTAAATCTCACAACCTTTTTTTCTCCTACCCAACACCTCTCCGACTTCCTTATTGTCATGGCATTATCTCATCCTGAAACCAAATTGTGAGGTTTCTCTTCATTATATAACCTGGGGGATTTTTTGAGGGTTTTGATATTTTAACACGTTTTGGAAAGAAGACGTAAAGGGCAATACCCAACTCGACAGGATATGCCATCATTTCTGATATATGTGGATGTGCGGCCATCCCGATAACCTCGGCATGCCACTTACTACCTAGGCACCCTAGGCTCGCACCACCCAGTTCCGCCACCTTTAAGGGCAATTGATCATCTGATTGGAGTCACAAACCCCAGATTGTTCCTCTAAGGAGCCTGAGCTGTAGATCAGCGTGGCCTGATAGACCGCCGTCAGTCATTTCCCTATCTCCCTGGTCACAGACTGCACTGCCCGCACTAGTCAGCTGGGTGTAACCAAAACCAGACATGTCTGCCATGGAATAGAAAGTTACAGGAAGGATTCTAGCGCATTGTTAGCTTCTCCATTGTAACATCACCTCAGTAATGATTAATGGCTGTTTGTGCAGGAGGTGGAGCAGGGCTGTGTATGCTGCGCCCAGCTCCTACTGAAACTCAGGTCAGAGCTGCAACTGTGCTGCTGCTTAAAGGGGTATTCCAACAATATAAGATATGCCAGATACTGGGTCACATCTCCCAGCACCAGCTGACCGAATATTTCTTCTACAGTCGTTTGGCTGCAGCGTTCACATAATATTGTTTATGTCTCAAACAGATACAGTAAGCACTTTTTTGGGCTTTATCCAGCACTCTGGGCCATTTACAAGTGGTAGTCCCCTTTAACAATACAGAATTCTGTTAGTCTTACATATATATGATAGGAAATCCAGGTGTGGGGGCTGTGGGGTAACAAGGGTTCAACCATAACTGGGTGATTGGCTGCCTGCCCAGCCATTTACTCTGACAAGTCACAGGCTGCTTAACCCCTTAAGCCCCGCGGGTGGTTTGCACGTTAATGACCGGGCCAATTTTTACAATTCTGACCACTGTCACTTTATGAGGTAATTACTCTGGAACGCTTCAACGGATCCCCCTGATTCTGAGACTGTTTTTTCGTGACATATTGTACTTCATGATTGTGGAAAAATTTCTTCGATATCACTTGCGTTTATTTGTGAAAAAAACGGAAATTTGGCGAAAATTTTGAAAATTTTGCAATTTTCAAAATTTGAATTTTTAAGCCCTGAAATCAGAGCGATATGTCACACAAAAGAGTTAATAAATAACATTTCCCACATGTCTACTTTACATCAGCACAATTTTGGAACCAAAATTTTTTTTTTGTTAGGGAGCTATAAGGGTTAAAAGTTGACCAGCGATTTCTCATTTTTCCAACAAAATTTACAAAACCATTTTTTTAGGGACCACATCACATTTGAAGTCACTTTGAGGGGTCTTTATGACAGAAAATACCCAAAAGTGACACCATTCTAAAAACTGCACCCCTCAAGGTGCTCAAAACCACATTCAAGAACTTTATTAACCCTTCAGGTGCTTCACAGGAATTTTTTGAATGTGGAAGAAAAAAATGAACATTTAACTTTTTTCACAAAAATGTTACTTTAGACCCAATTTTTTTTATTTTCACAGGGGTAACAAGAAAAAATGGACCCCAAAATTTGTTGTGCAATTTCCCCTGGGCACTCAGATACCCAATATTTGGGGAAAAAACACTGTTTGGGCGCACGGCAGGGCTCGGAAGGGAAGGAGCGCCATTTGACTTTTTGATTGTAAAATTTGCTTGAATAATTAGCGGACGCCATGTTGTGTTTGGAGAGCCCATGTGTGCCCAAACTTTGGAGCTCCCCCACAAGTGACCCCATTTTGTAAACTAGACCCCCCAAGGCACCTTTCTAGATGCATAGTGAGCACTTGGAACCCCCAGGTGCTTCACAAATTGATTCGCAACAATGAAAAAGTGAAAAAAAAAAACACTTTTTCATTTTTATGAATCAATTTGTGAAGCACCTGAGGGTTCCAAGTGCTCAAAATGCATCTAGATAGGTGCCTTGGGGGGTCTATTTTCCAAAATGGGGTCACTTGTGGGGGAGCTCCAATGTTTGGGCACACAGCGGCTCTCCAAACGCAACATGGTGTCGCTAACAATTTGAGCCGATTTTCCGTTAAATTTGTTAGAGGACACCATGTTGCATTTAGAGAGTCCCTGTGTGCCCAAACATTGGAGCTCCCCCACAAGTGACCCCATTTTGGAAACTAGACCCCCCAAGGCACCTATCCAGATGCATAGTGAGCACTTGGAACCCCCAGGTGCTTCACAAATTGATTCGTAACAATGAAAAAGTGAAAAAAAAAACACTTTTTCATTTTTATGAATCAATTTGTGAAACACCTGGGGTTCCAAGTGCTCACTATGAATCTAGATAGGTGCCTTGGGGGGTCTAGTTTCCAAAATGGGGTCACTTGTGGGGGAGCTCCAATGTTTGGGCACACAGGGACTCTCCAAATGCAACATGATATCCGCTAACAAATTGTCGGCTCAAATTGTTAGCGGATATCATGTTGCATTTGGAGAGTCCCTGTGTGCCCAAACATTGGAGCTCCCCCACAAGTGACCCCATTTTGGAAACTAGACCCCCCAAGGCACCTATCTAGATGCATAGTGAGCACTTGGAACCCCAGGTGCTTCACAAATTGATTCATAAAAATGAAAAAGTGTTTTTTTTTTCACTTTTTCATTATTACGAATCAATTTGTGAAGCCCCTGGGGGTTCCAACTGCTCACTATGCATCTAGATAGGTGCCTTGGGGGGTCTAGTTTCCAAAATGGGGTCACTTGTGGGGGAGCTCCAATGTTTGGGCACACAGGGACTCTCTAAATGCAACATGGTATCCGCTAACAAATTGAATGGAAAATCGGCTCAAATTGTTAGCGGACGCCACATTGCATTTGGAGAGCCCCTCTGTGCCCAAACTTTGGAGCTCCCCCACAAGTGACCCCATTTTGGAAACTAGACCCCCCAAGGCACCTTTCTAGATGCATAGTGAGCACTTGGAACCCCCAGGGGCTTCACAAATTGATTCGTAATAATGAAAAAGTGAAAAAAAAAAACACTTTTTCATTTTTATGAATCAATTTGTGAAGCACCTGGGGTTCCAAGTGCTCACTATGCATCTAGATAGGTGCCTTGGGGGGTCTAGTTTCCAAAATGGGGTCACTTGTGGGGGAGCTCCAATGTTTGGGCACACAGGGACTCTCCAAATGCAACATGATATCCGCTAACAATTTGAGCCGACAATTTGTTAGCGGATATCATGTTGCATTTGGAGAGTCCCTGTGTGCCCAAACATTGGTGCTCCCCCACAAGTGACCCCATTTTGGAAACTAGACCCCCCAAGGCACCTATC
Source organism: Phyllobates terribilis (assembly GCF_046119375.1). Lineage (NCBI taxonomy): Eukaryota > Metazoa > Chordata > Amphibia > Anura > Dendrobatidae > Phyllobates > Phyllobates terribilis. The sequence goes on along the minus strand of NW_027362763.1, from coordinate 61,888,360 downwards.
TAGATTCATAGTGATCACTTGGAACCCCAGGTGTTTCACAAATTGATTCATAAAAATGAAAAAGTGTTTTTTTTTTCACTTTTTCATTTTTACGAATCAATTTGTGAAGCACCTGGGGGTTCCAAGTGCTCACTATGCATCTAGATAGGTGCCTTGGGGGGTCTAGTTTCCAAAATGGGGTCACTTGTGGGGGAGCTCCAATGTTTGGGCACACAGGGGCTCTCCAAACGCAACATGGCGTCCGCTAACAATTTGAGCCGATTTTCCATTCAATTTGTTAGCGGACACCATGTCGCGTTTGGAGAGCCCGTGATGTGCCTAAACAGTGGAGCTCCCCCACAAGTGTCCTCATTTTGGAAACTATACCCCTCAAGGATTTTATTAAGGTGTATAGTGAACATTTTGAACCCAGAGGTACGGCACATTATTTGTTTACATTAGGTCATCATATTAAATAAGTTGTCATTATTCTTGAGCGCAAGTGCTCGCTACTTGAGTTTGCATCGGGTACTCAGGTATGCACCATGTACAGCGTGTGCTCGAGTGACATGCTCGAGTCCCTGCTCCGCATGTTTCACGGTTATTAGACACCCAAAAAAAAACATGCGGGGATCGCTCGTGCATGGCAGGCAATCCCCGTAAAGTTTTTTGGCCGCGAAGCATATGGGGCAGAGACTCGAGCATGTCACTCAAATACCCACGATACTCAATGCATACCAGAGCACCCGATGCAAACTCAAGTAGCGAGCACTTGCTCTCAACACTAGTCGCCATATCGTCATCTTTTTTTCTTACTTTTGAAAAAAATCCCAACCCCAGCCCTAACCCTAGCACAACCCTAGCCCCAGCACAACCCTAACCCCAGCACAACCCTAGCCCCAGCACAACCCTAGCCCCAAACCCAGCCCTAACCCTAGCCCAATCCTAACCCAAGAGTTTATTTTTGACGCCGTTCCTTGTGCGGTATAAGTGATTAGACGACTTTATTCTTCGGGTCGGTGTGATTACAGCAATGCCAGAATCATATGGGGTTTTTATGACTGACAGCTGTCACACACTAAAAGACGCATTTTTTGTAAAATCTAGTTTTTGCATCGCCATATTTTGAGAGCTATAATTTTTCCAGATTTTGGCAGACAGTCATGTGACGGCTCGTTTTTTGCGGGATGACTTGACGTTGTTATTGGTGCCATTTTCAGGCACGTGACATTTTTTGATCGCTTTCTATTCCGATTTTTGGGAGGCAGAATAAACAAAAACCAACAATTCAGGAATTTTTTTTTTTTTTTTTTTTTTTATTCTGTTCCGCGTGTGGTAAAATTGATGAGGTAGCTTTATTCTTCGGGTCAGTACGTTTACAGCGGTACCACATTTGTATCATTTTTCTATGTTTTGGCGCTTATACACAATAAAAGCTATTTTATAGAAAAAAATATTTTTTAGTATCGCTTTATTCTGAGAGCTATAACTTTTTTATTTTTCGGCTGATGGAGCTGTATGGCGGCTTGTTTTTTGCGGGACGAGATGACGTTTTCAGCGGTATCATTTTTATTTATATGCGTCTTTTTGATCGCGTGTTATTCCACTTTTTGTTTGGCGGTATGGTGATAAAGCATTGTTTTTTGCTTCGTTTTGTTTTGTTTTTTTTACCGTGTTCACTGAAGGGGTTAACTAGTGGGACAGTTTTATAGGTCAGGTTGTTCCGGACGCGGCGATACCAAATATGTGTACTTTTATTGTTTTTTTTTTATAATAATATTTATTGATGGGTACATTATATTTTTATTTTTGGTGTATTATTTTTTTTATTTTTTTATAATATTTTTGCACATTTTTTTTTTTTTTTCCACTTTCACACAGTTTATACACTTTGTTACTTTGTCCCACTCTGGGACTTTCACTTTTTTTTCTCTGATCGCCTGCATGGCACAGGAATGGAGCACCATCCCTATGCCATGAAGGCTGTCAGAAGTGCACAGTGTGAAGATTGCTTGGAGATGCACTGCGCATGTCCAAGCAATCTTCCTGCTCTCTGGTGACCCGGATGTTGTCATGACGACATCGGGTCGTCATGGCAACACCCGGGAAGCCTTTGCAGACTGCGCTGGAAGCCGGAAGAGGAGGTGAGTATCGCCGATCACCTCCCCTTGCCCCCGCAATGCCGCGATCGACTTCGATCGCAGCATCGCGGGGGTTAATGTGCTGGGAGCGGTGCAGGACCGCTCCCTGCACATAGTACCGGGTGTCAGCTGTGACAATCAGCTGACACCCAGCGGCGATCGCGCCCGCACAGCCTGTGTGCGCGCGCGATCGCGATGATGTACTAATACGGGTCTGGCTCTTAAGTCCCAGGGCACAGACGCGTATTAGTACGTCAGATGTTATTAAGGGGTTAAAGGGAATCTGTCAGCAGGGTTTTGCTATTTAACCCGAGGACAGCATAATATAGGGTCAGAGACCCTGATTCCAGGGATGTGTCACTTGCTCAGCAGCTTGCTGTAATTTCAAAACAATCAGTGTTTTATCAGCAGGAGATTATTACTGCAGGACTAGGTGTCACAAGCCTGGCAGCCTCCAACTACTCTGTGTAACCCCGCCCCTACCACTGATTGGCTCCTTGCTGAAAGTGTACACAAGAAGCTGCCAATCAGGAGTGTGGGCTGGGTTATATAGAGTTCAGCATTCTGACCACTGCTCCATCTACAGCAGAGAAAACTGGGATTCTATCAAAACTGCGTCAAGCAGCCCATTAAGTGACACATTGCTGGAATCAGGCTCTCTGCCCGTACCTCATGCTGCTCTCAGATTACACAGCAAAAACCTGCTGATAGATTCCCTTTAAAAAGAACCTGTCACCAGGTGAAGAGTGTCTAGTTTTTGCCCTTATTTTATTCCTGCTGTTCTTGAGTGTTCAATTTTTTTTCTATTTTTGAATGATACGGTTCCAGGGATATGGGCCTTTTTATTTGGTGCTATCTTTTATGGTGTGTACTAAGGGGGCATGGCTCACAAGATCCTCTGGGAAATTTCGTTAGGCAGCTCTGCAATATTACTCTGCTACAAATGCCCCCTTGTAAAGATAATACTAATTAGCACTAAATAAAAAGGCCCATTTCTCTACAGCCATAGGGAGGATTAAAAAAAAACAGAATGCTCAGGGGAACAGTGGAAATAAAGTAAGAGCAAACAGGTGCTCTGTAATGGGGTTCTCCAAGAATGTAACAATATGACCCCTGTTTCATAACTCAAACGGCAACCCATTCTAGTCACGCGTCAGGACGGTCTGCAGACTGAAGGAACCCAGCTCCCGACACCTGTGCCTCAACTGACAGAAGACCAGTATTGTAAGCACACATACATCCGAGAGCTGAAGAGAAGGGCTGTGGCATCAGAAGAAATAAATCTTCTCGGCTGTCTAAGCACAAAGGATTTTTTTTTCCCCAGCCTCAATCCTCTATCCTCAATCAACAAGTGGAGAAGATTTATTTCCTCTCCTGTTACAGCCCTACTTCTTTGCTCACCAGATGACTTCATTGTGCCGCCTGCACTGGGATGCACACTGCAAGAAGAAGCAAAATCCCCTTGTTATCATGGGAGTGGGGTTAGGGGAGTTTATTTTTTTTAATTGACACACGCTAGACATTGAATCAGAGACATTACTATTATATAGACACACAGAAGGAGCATTATTATCATATGGAACCAGGCTCCAAAGGGGAAATATTAATATATGGAGGCACAAAGGGTCAATAGAAGGAAGCACAGAGGAGGCTTTTATTAATATATTGAAGCACTGAAGGGGACATTATTCATACATGAAGGCACTTAGGGGGCATTACTAATATACAGTACAGACCAAAAGTTTGGACACACCTTCTCATTTAAAGATTTTTCTGTATTTTCATGACTATGAAAATTGTACATTCACACTGAAGGCATCAAAACTATGAATTAACACATGTGGAATTATATACTTAACAAAAAAGTGTGAAACTACTGAAAATATGTCTTATATTCTAGGTTCTTCAAAGTAGCCACCTTTTGCTTTGATGACTGCTTTGCACACTCTTGGCATTCTCTTGATGAGCTTCAAGAGGTAGTCACCAGAAATGGTTTTCACTTCACAGGTGTGCCCTGTCAGGTTTAATAAGTGGGATTTCTTGCCTTATAAATGGGGTTGGGACCATCAGTTGTGTTGTGCAGAAGTCTGGTGGATACACAGCTGATAGTCCTACTGAATAGACTGTTAGAATTTGTATTATGGCAAGAAAAAAGCAGCTAAGTAAAAAAAAACGAGTGGCCATCATTACTTTAAGAAATGAAGGTCAGTCAGTGCGAAAAATTGGGAAAACTTTGAATGTGTCCCCAAGTGCAGTTGCAAAAACCATCAAGCGCTACAAAGAAACTGGCTCACATGAGGACCGCCCCAGGAAAGGAAGACCAAGAGTCACCTCTGCTTCTGAGGATAAGTTTATCCAAGTCACCAGTCTCAGAAATCGCAGGTTAACAGCAGCTCAGATTAGAGACCAGGTCAATACCACACAGAGTTCTAGCAGCAGACACATCTCTTCAACAACTGTTAAGAGGAGACTTTGTGCAGCAGGCCTTCATCGTAAAATAGCTGCTAGGAAGCCACTGCTAAGGAAGGCAACAAGCATAAGAGACTTGTTTGGGCTAAAGAACACAAGGAATGGACATTAGACCAGTGGAAATCTGTGCTTTGGTCTGATGAGTCCAAATTTGAGATCTTTGGTTTCAACCACCGTGTCTTTGTGCGACGTAGAAAAGGTGAACGGATGGACTCTACATGCCTGGTTCCCACTGTGAAGCATGCAGGAGGAGGTGTGATGGTGTGGGGGTGCTTTGCTGGTGACACTGTTGGAAATTTATTCAAAATTGAAGGCATACTGAACCCGCATGGCTACCACAGCATCTTGCAGCGGCATGCTATTCCATCCGGTTTGCGTTTAGTTGGACCATCATTTATTTTTCAACAGGACAATGACCCCAAACACACCTCCAGGCTGTGTAAGGGCTATTTGACCAAGAAGGAAAGTGATGGGGTGCTACGCCAGATGACCTGGCTTCCACAATCACCAGACCTGAACCCAATCGAGATGGTTTGGGGTGAGCTGGACCGCAGAGTGAAGGCAAAAGGGCCAACAAGTGCTGAGCATCTCTGGGAACTCCTTCAAGATTGTTGGAAGACCATTTCCGGTGACTACCTCTTGATGCTCATCTAGAGAATGCCAAGAGTGTGCAAAGCAGTCTTCAAAGCAAAAGGTGGCTACTTTGAAGAACCTAGAATATAAGACATATTTTCAGTTGTTTCACACTTTTTTGTTCAGTATATAATTCCACATGTGGTAATTCATAGTTTTGATGCCTTCAGTGTGAATGCACAATTTTCATAGTCATGAAAATATAGAAAAATCTTTAAATGAGAAGGTGTGTCCAAACTTTTGGTCTGTACTGTATGTAGGCAAGGAAGGGGGTATTATTAATATATGGAGGCACAAGAGGGAGCCAATGTTAATATATGGAGGCATAGAAGGGGCCTTATTAATATATGGAGGCATAGATGGGGGCAAATGTTAATATATGGAGGCATAGAAGGGGGCCATATTAATGTATGGACGCAGAGAAGGGGGCCTTATTAGTACATGGAGGCATAGAAGGGAGCCTTATTATTACATGGAGGCTCAGAAGGGGCCAATGTTAAAATATGGAGGCACAGAAGGGGGAATTATTAATATATGGAGGCACATAGGGGCTTTATTAATACATGTAGGCACAGAAGGGGGCCTTAATAATATCTGGAGGCACATAGGGGGCATTATTAATATATGCAGGCACATAGGGGCCTTAATAATATCTGGAGGCAGACAGGGGGCCTTAATAATATCTGGAGGCAGACAGGGGGCCTTAATAATATCTGGAGGCAGACAGGGGGCCTTAATAATATCTGGAGGCAGACAGGGGGCCTTAATAATATCTGGAGGCAGACAGGGGGCCTTAATGATATCTGGAGGCAGATAGGGGGCCATAATGATATCTGGAGGCAGATAGGGGGCAGTGTCACTGGGACATTTTAACAACACTGTGGCCTATAGTACTCTAATTACAACCCTGTGTGGGGGTCCCATTACAAGTGACACCTATAACTTTATCAACAGGAATATGAGATATCTCTCCATGATACATGCAAATACAAAAATTTGGCTGCAGACAGTGTCACGTTCCCGGCCTGTCTGGCGCTGATTTCTGCACCTGCATAAAGTGCGGAGCGGCATTGTTTCCTGTTGTTGGTTCAGACACAGTGCACAAGGTACAGGACTGTGATAAATAAGCGTAATCTGGAAAAGTCATCGGATATTATTAGCTTCAGTGTGGAGAGGACACAAGTGTCTACATTCATTCTCCAGCCCACTGCTCTGCAGTCACAGTGGTCAATAGAGGATTATTGGAGATGCAGGGGATACAGTCAGTTCAGGTCCCTGAAGCCAGAGGGAGCCCAAAAGATCCCACCGTCCAGGATACAAGATGGAGGCGAACCAGTTATACTTATATATTTTTGCCATGAAATCATGTCTCCAACAGTTCTGAAAAATAAAGACAAAGTGGACAACCCCTTTAAATTCTCTTTCTTATTATCTATATAAATATATATTTAAGGGTAATGAGAAAACATACACTATACCTTTAAGAATTGAGAGCAAAACAGAATAATTTCCCATGCTCAGATTTTTTTTTTATAAAAATAAATAAATAATTAAAAACAAGGAAAGGGAAAATGTCCAGGAAAATCTGGATAGGACATATTTTGCTAATATCCCCCCACCAGAGATTAGAGCTGTCAGTACAGAACCTGTCATGTGTCATTACTGTATTGTTCCGTATTCCGGTATCTAATGTGGACAGAGATCATTCTGCAGCCTCAGCGGAGAATACCGGCAAACAGGCAAACTGGGCAGATGCAAAGGGCACCCGAAAAAGCAGTGGGTCTTTACAGTAGGTGAGAGGTAAGAGAACCGGAGAGGCAGACGGCGAAAAATAAGGCAGAAAGGACAGCCCGTGGGTGTGGGCATAAGGCAGATGCTGTCGGCACATTGTCAGTCCAGAAACATCTCAGCAAAATATGGAGAGGTGAGAGAACTGGAGAGGAAGCCGCTGGCAGACGGCGGAACATAAGGCAGGGAGGGTCTTTACAGTAAGTCGCACATCATGTGACTGCCAAATCACACCAATAGTTCCAGAGCCTCTCATTGTAATATTATAAAATGGCAGGGGGAAAACTTTTGAAGGAGTTATTAGGTTTAGGAGAAACTTTTGAAGGAATTATTAGGTTTAGGAGAACCATTTTAATAAACGGGGTTAATAAAGAAAAGGGGTGGGGAGTGGAATTAGGACCCTCATCTATTACTCAGAAAGGTAACCGAACACAAAGAGCATCTGACGTGCATTACACAAACAGACCATTGATTTTATGTGAATTGTGTAATTTTTTTTTTCCTCCTTTGGGGGCGCTGGATTATAATTTAGCACGATAAATCCTGTTCAGAACCCTCATCTATTATCGAGACCCACAAAGATCCTCCCTTGCTCTGGAGGACCCAGCACACCCATCCATTACATACCCTGTTAATGTGAATTTGAATGGTGTAATACCTTATTTATCCTGTGGTGGCACTGTTGGGAAACCCTTCCTACAGGAATTCCCCACTGATCACAGCCGATCACTAAGATTTCCAGCAGAGGAAAATCCCATTATTATTGGAGTGGAAACTCCCACAAAGCCAAAAAATAAGGCAAAGTGCACCAAAGCCGGGAGTCAAATGCCATAATGGAAATCTCAAGACTCTTTGAAGCATAAAGTTGGAATTTCACTCACAGCAGGCGGATGTAGATCTTTTGTTACAGTACTAAAATAACATGTTTTAGATATTTTACTGCCATGTAGAGGGTTCGCTTCTGTTTTTTCTCCTTCTTCAGCCACAATGGGATACAAATGGTGGCATTATGTAAAGACATTCACATGCAAGAGAACCTCGGGGGTGGAGCTACCAATCATGTAAATATCTCTCCCCTCCAAAAAATGTAATTGGTCAATGTATAACCAGCATATCTGGACCATTCAAGAATAAACCCAAACAGTATGAGTGGATATAGAAGCAGTGGGGTTACTGTAGGGGAAGCAGAGTCGCACCGGGGCCCTGGAGACTGACGGGGCCCGAAATGTTCCTCTGCTCTTACACATAACTTAAAGTTACCCCTCTGCACTTGAAGCCCTTATATACGTCCAAAAACCAATCCGACCGACCTCACTTGCAGCAGAAGTCGCGCAGAATTCATATTTTGCAGTAACTTTGTGAAATTTTTGAAATTGCGCAGCAATATGGGTCCGACGAAAATGCAAGAGCAACATTTCTACCGACATAGTGACTTAGCCGGGAGGTTCAACAGGACAGGAAAGTAACACAATGCGATTCGCTCTACATGACTTGTGTCTGGCTGGGATCTCAATGGGGTAACCTGACCACACACGTTACCCTCCAAACAGCAGGGGCAGACAACACTGATACGGTCACGAGACAATTCTGACCTCATAATCAGGGTTGTCCCACAGCATAGGGGATAAGTCGCTGATCGCTGGATGTTCTCTCGGTTGGACCTCCACCGATCACAGCATGGCAGTGTACATGCTCGGCTGCCACCACTCCGAAAATTTGGTACAGTTCTCGGAATCATAGGGGCTAGAACAACGGAATATCAGACTTTCTGGATTATTGGATGCCAGACTATAGAAATGTAAATCTTAAATAATTGTTTAACATATAGATGGATAAGTGATGAATTAAGTAAGGAACAATTCCCCTTTATCCAGAAATATTACTAATTTGACATCTGCCAATTATGTTGGCAGTTTAAAGGAACTTTACAATAATAATAATAATAATAATGTAATCACTGATAGATCTATTAGATTGTTAGTTGTAATAATAGTGATTGTAAACTTAGTAGAAGTAGCAGCACATTATTGTATTATTTGCTGTTATTTTTTATTATCAACATTATTAGTATTATTAGATTATCATATTAGTTGTGATATTTTTTTTAGTATAATTATTTTTAGCATTAATACATTAATATATCATCTGTTATCAATAATAATAATAATAACAATGTATTATTATAATATTACAACATGATATTATTTTGTGATATTATATCAATGTATTATTCGTGCTATCATCAATAATAGAAATAATGATAATAATGCTAATTATTATTAATAATAACAAAAATAATATATTGATGTAATAATAAAATAAATTTTATTGATAATAAAAATAATAGGACACATACTTATTATTCTATTATATTGTGTTATGAGTTATAATAATAAGAATTATTATATATCAATTATTATTGTATTAAATTGTATAATTTTGAGCAGATATTATAATTTTTATTACTATTTTTACATTATATTATTTTGTGTTATTATCTTTTTGTAATACTATTTTATTACATTATATTATTTTGCACTGATATTATATCTAACAATTGTGATATGATTATTAATAATAATAATAATTACTGTATAGTTTGCTCTAAAGTGCATTACAACAAAAGAATTTAAAGAATTTAAAGAGCACCTGAAGACAATGGCTGACCCCATCTCCCATTGTCTCAGCCAAGACTGTCATGTCTAACTTATAATTAGAATTCTAACAAGTCTAAAAACAAGCAGAACTCCGCACATACAACCAGGCGACAAAACCAAACACAACACAAAAAAGTTTTTTAAAAAAAATAGTGCATAGTCCACAAAAATAAGGGACTGTTGTGAATTCTTGTACGTTTTCCCCGTGGGTGTGATACAACCTGTAGAGCCAATAAGGACTTACCTTTACAAAGAGCTCAATTTCTGGGTCCTTCTCTCCATTAGGAGTGCAATCGGACATTTTGGTCAAATTTACGTTCTTTTTTAGAATTTTTTTTTTGCAGAAGAGCAAAAAAAAAAAAAAATAGATAAACAAAGATGAAAAATTGATGAAAAAATAAAATAAAATTAAAGGAAAATAAAATAAAACCACTAGAGTCTTTGTAATAAATTAGCCCCTCAGTAGGTGAGATTTAGGAGGCATCTTCTGGTTTGGAGAGATCAGTAGAAGACCTGAATTTTTTTTGCAGGAGAGGGAGAAGTCATGATCCACTTGCAAGTTAAAGAGAGCAACAAGTCCTCAGCTGGATACTGTATCCTCATGTGTCAGTGATCAGTTCACACTGACAGCCCAAAATAGCCCAGAGCTAGAGAGCAGAGGAGCAGAGGAGGGGCACCAGGCTGGGGATGGCTGTGTGCACCTATAGCTGCAGCCCCTGTGCCAGCAGCCTCCTCCCAGCACAGTGCACAGCATGCCCTGCCAGACTCACAGCTCTCCTCACTCTGGGCTACAAATACAAATATTTACTAAATGACGAATTATTTAGATATTTTGCACATAAATATTTACAATATTTTAAATCATAATCATGCAGAAGTTGAATTCAAAAAGTTTGGGCAAAGTTGTAAAAAAAAAAATTGAACTTTCCTATGATAAAATGTTTGCAAACTTCTAATTGATGGGCTGTCTTTGCATCATGAAAGCTATGGCAAGGTTTAGCAAAAGGCAGATTTGATCAGTATTTTTAGCAACATAATTGTATAAAATGATCAAAAACAACTTGCAAACCTCTACAAGACAGAAATAATTGTACATGTTCTGCATATGGGGATTGTCCTGTAAAGGCAGATATTTGCAAAATGGAAATGTAATATAGTGAATTCTGCCTCTACTGTAAATCAGCAGTTCAGGTGTGTATTATGCTGTTCTGCAGCAGCTGAGGTGTATTATGCTGTTCTGCAGCAGCTGAGATGTATTATGAGGTTCTGCAGCAGCTGAGGTGTATTATGCTGTTCTGTAGCAGCTCAGGTGTGTATTATGCTGTTCTGCAGCAGCTGAGGTGTATTATGCTGTTCTGCAGCAGCTGAGATGTATTATGAGGTTCTGCAGCAGCTGAGGTGTATTATGCTGTTCTGTAGCAGCTGAGTTGTATTATGAGGTTCTGCAGCAGCTGAGGTGTATTATGCTGTTCTGTAGCAGCTGAGGTGTATTATGAGGTTCTGCAGCAGCTGAGGTGTATTATGCTGTTCTGTAGCAGCTGAGATGTATTATGCTGTTCTGTAGCAGCTCAGGTGTGTATTATGCTGTTCTGTAACAGCTGAGGTGTGTTATGAGGTTCTGCAGCAGCTGAGGTGTATTATGCTGTTCTGTAGCAGCTGAGGTGTGTTATGGGGTTCTTCAGCAGCTGAGATGTATTATGCTGTTCTGTAGCAGCTGAGGTGTATTATGAGGTTCTGCAGCATCTGAGGTGTATTATGAAGTTCTGCAGCAGCTGAGGTGTATTAGATGTTCTGCAGCAGATGTGGTATATTATGCTGTTCTGTAGCAGCTGAGGTGTATTATGAGGTTCTGCAGCAGCTGAGGTGTATTATGAGGTTCTGCAGCTGCTGAGGTGTATTATGCTGTTCTGTAGCAGCTCAGGTGCTGAGGTGTGTTATGAGGTTCTGCAGCAGCTGAGATGTATTATGCTGTTCTGTAGCAGCTGAGGTGTATTATGAGGTTCTGCAGCATCTGAGGTGTATTATGAAGTTCTGCAGCAGCTGAGGTGTATTAGATGTTCTGCAGCAGATGTGGTATATTATGCTGTTCTGTAGCAGCTGAGGTGTATTATGAGGTTCTGCAGCAGCTGAGGTGTATTATGAGGTTCTGCAGCAGCTGAGGTGTATTATGCTGTTCTGTAGCAGCTGAGGTGTATTATGAGGTTCTGCAGCAGCTGAGGTTCTGCAGCAGCTGAGGTGTGTTATGAGGTTCTGCAGCAGCTGTAGTGTATTATGAGGTTCTGCAGTAGCTGAGGTGTATTATGAGGTTTTGCAGCAGCTGAGGTGTGTTATGAGGTTCTGCAGCAGCAGAGGGGTATTATGAGGTTCTGCAGCAGCTGAGGGGTATTATGAGATTCTGCAGTGGCTGAGGTCTATTATGAGGTTCTGCAGCAGCTGAAGTCTATTTTGAGGTTCTGCAGCAGGTGGGGTTTATATTCTGATATTCTGCAGCAGCTGAGGTATGTATTATGAGGTTCTGCAGCAGCTGAGGTGTATTATGAGGTTCTGCAGCAGCTGAGGTGTATTATGAGGTTGTGCGGCAGCTGAACTGTAGTATGAGGTTCTGCAGCAGCTGAGATGTATTATGAGGTTCTGCAGCAGCTGTGGTATATCATGAGGTTCTGCAGCAGCTGAGATGTATTATGATGTTCTGCAGCAGCTGGGGTCTATATTCTGATATTCTGCAGCACCTGAGATGTATTATGATGTTCTGTAGCAGCTGAGGTGTGAATTATAATGTTATGCATCTGAGGTGTGTATTATGAGGTTCTGCAGCAGCTGAGATGTGTATTACGAGGATCTGCAGCAGCGGAGATGTGTATTGTGATGTTCTGCAGCAGCTGAGATGCATTTTGTGTAGAACACCTCGCAGTCACAACCTTTAGGACTGAAACATTGAGATTTTAGGCAGAACACATTGCGTTTTCTACAGGATGAAACCCTTCAGAGAACATGAAATACTCGCAGGCAGCGGCTCATTCCTGCAGAACACTGTACACAGTTGTCAGGAATTTTTACTGACGTGTCAGTTTCTTCTTATGAGGAGATACTAATTTATCTACAGTCAGTAATTTCCTGACCTTTGACAATGAAGAGTGTACCGTGGATTAATGATTGTCTATAAGGCATACAGCTGTATGATGAGGTGTGATCCTCCATCACTAGGTTATATAACAGATAGTGAATACTCTCGATTACTGAACAGTCAAAGAAAAGCATAGAAGCTTCAACACCGGAGAGGACAACCCAAACACTGACATACAATCAGCTGGCATCACTGTTCTGTCCATATGTCTCGGGGATGGGAGGGGGGGTGTATAGATGTCATGGAGGAACTGATAGAAACATGACATTACACTAATGTTATCAGATACCATGTAGTACCAGCTGTAGCATGGGTGACGGGGGAAGATGGTGGGGCGATTGTTCTGACCCACTAACATAAAAATGCCCATTAGGAGCAACCCCAGCTAACATGGTGAAGCTTACCCAGAGCACTCACAGCTAATATGGTGAGGCCGACCAGAGCAACCACAGCTAACATGGTGAGGCTCACCCAGAGCAACCACAGCTAATATGGTGAGGCCCACCAGAGCAACCACAGCTAACATGGTGAGCCCCACTGAGCAAGCCCAGCTAACATGGTGAGGCTCACCCAGAGCAACCACAACTAATATGGTGAGGCCCCCCAGAGCAACCACAGCAAACATGGTGAAGCCCACCGTAGCAAGTCCAGCTAACATGGTGAGGCTCACCCAGAGCAACCACAGCTAATATGGTGAGGCCCACCAGAGCAACCACAGCTAACATGGTGAGGCCTACCAGGGCAACCCCAGCTAACATGGTGAGGCTCACCCAGAGCAGCCACAGCTAATATGGTGAGGCCCACCAGAGCAACCACAGCTAACATGGTGAGGCCAACCAGAGCAACCCCAGCTAACATGGTGAGGCTCAACCAGAGCAACCACAGCTAATATGGTGAGGCCCACCGGAGCAACCACAGCTATCATGGTGAGCCTCATCCAGAGCAACCACAGCTAATATGGTGAGGCCCACCGGAGCAACCCCAGCTAACATGGTGAAGCTTACCCAGAGCACTCACAGCTAATATGGTGAGGCCGACCAGAGCAACCACAGCTAACATGGTGAGGCTCACCCAGAGCAACCACAGCTAATATGGTGAGGCCCACCAGAGCAACCACAGCTAACATGGTGAGCCCCACTGAGCAAGCCCAGCTAACATGGTGAGGCTCACCCAGAGCAACCACAACTAATATGGTGAGGCCCCCCAGAGCAACCACAGCAAACATGGTGAAGCCCACCGGAGCAAGTCCAGCTAACATGGTGAGGCTCACCCAGAGCAACCACAGCTAATATGGTGAGGCCCACCAGAGCAACCACAGCTAACATGGTGAGGCCTACCAGGGCAACCCCAGCTAACATGGTGAGGCTCACCCAGAGCAGCCACAGTTAATATGGTGAGGCCCACCAGAGCAACCACAGCTAACATGGTGAGGCCAACCAGAGCAACCCCAGCTAACATGGTGAGGCTCAACCAGAGCAACCACAGCTAATATGGTGAGGCCCACCGGAGCAACCACAGCTAACATGGTGAGCCTCATCCAGAGCAACCACAGCTAATATGGTGAGGCCCACCGGAGCAACCCCAGCTAGCATGGTGAAGCTCACCCAGAGCAACCACAGCTAATATCATGAGGCCCACCAGAGCAACCACAGCTAACATGGTGAGGCCCACCCAGAGCAAACACAGCTAACATGGTGAGGCCCACCATGATGCCCACAGTGCTGCAAAATCAGGTGTGGAGAAAATGCTGCAGCGAATGCTTCCAAATATAGACGTGTTCATAGTATATTTTTATCAGTTAACAAAATTCAAAGTGAATGAAGAAAAGAGAACTCTAAATCACCTCAATATTTGGTGACTGACCTTTGAATTCATCAGTTGTTCTAGATACACTTGCACAGTTCTTTAAGGAACTCTGCAGGGAGGTTGTTCCAAACATCTTGGAGACCTAACCACAGATCTTCTGTTGATGTTGCTTGCACAAATCCTTGCGCAAAGTCTCTTCATGTAATCTCACACAGAATGGATGATGTGAGATCAGGGCTCTGTGGGGCCATATCATCACTTCCAGGACTCCTTGTTTTTCTTTATGCTGAAGATATTTCTTAATAACATTGCCAGGATGTTTGGGGTCGTTGTCCTTGTGATGACACAGCTTTAATCTTAATTATCCAGATGTAAATTCAGCAGGCCAGGAGACATACGCTATTATCTTTATGTTGACTTTTGAATTTATGTGTTTTTCTTTGGTTGGTCAAGAAGCACAAACCATTTGTAAAAGCCTGGATGCTGACACTTGAGTTGATATTTACTGCAACTTATTGTCTGCTAACTTTGCAAGACAGGGATGCAGGATCATTGAACAATGGATGTTTGCTAAATATGTTGATTGACCATTGTGTGGGCCCTGTAGTTTGTTGACCTACAAAACAGAGGAAGAAAAACTAGACAGATCTCATCACATCTTCCCCCTGGCCTGTGGATGATGTATTGAAGGACAGTTGGGAGCTATTTAAGGAGGATATGCCTCTGTGTCAGGGGGCATTTTACAAAACCACAACCAGGAACACTCTACGTGACAGCTCTACAGGGAACCATGGCTCCATCAAGAGGGACACAGATTTGGATTCTACAGGATCCCAGCATAAGGGACCACATCCATGGCTGGAAGAATACAGACCTGCTCCATTGACTATCATAAAACCCATGGAAACCATGGATACGTTCGGAGAAGCCAGGTTGGGAACATCCGGTCACCTGGCCCCTATGGATATGCTCAGAGAAGCCAACTTGGGACCCTCCAGTCACCTGGCCCCATGAAAACGTTTCGGGAAGCCAGGTTGGGACCCTCTGGTCACCTGGTCACATGGAAACATTTAGGGAAGCCAGGTTGGGACACTTCGATCACCTGGTCCCATGGAAACATTTGGGGAAGCCAGGTTGGGACCATCCGGTCATCTGGTCACGTGCCTCAATGGACTCTCAGCTTCCTAAGCTTGTTGTTACCTCCTCTCTGTGGGTGCCTGCCAAAAGCGGGGTGCCACTGGTGGGGGTAGTCGGCTCTGGAAGCCCAGGAGTCATAGCTGCTCTAATCCCATAGAGTCAGCGGAAGGATGAGACTCTGTAATTTGCACCATCTTGGGTATCTGCTGGGACTGTTCCATATGTTATTGTTTGCTGGTGGTTCAATAAAGTATTGCCACACTGTTTTACCCTCACCCTGTGTTGTCCGAGTAGTATTCTGCCCACGGGAGACCCCCGTGTCTTTACATTCCTGCTGCAAAATTGTTTTGAAGCCAATCAGATGCCTCCCTGATGGTCTTACATGATGGATACGTATCTGCCTGTATTTCTCAGCATTGAGGACACCATTAATCCTGACCAAATCTCCATCTCTATTTGCTGAAATGCAGCCCCAAACTTGCAGGAGCATCCACCATACCTTAATGTCCCTGCAGACCTCATTATTGTGCTGCACTTCGGGAACAAACTGCCTTCTGTTACAGCCAAATATTTTGCATTTAGATCATCTGCTTAGAGCACCTGCTGCCCTGTTTTGCACATCAGTACCTATGTTTTTGTGCATAGTTGAGTCATTTTGCATTGTGTCCATGTAGTATACCTGTTTTTCGCCTCTGTTCTTCCATTAAGACCACTTCTGGCTAGACCACTCTAAACAGTAAATGAATGTAGCTGGGTCCCACTGGTTGCTGCCAGTACTGAGCTGATGGCACTGCTGGACATCAACCAATTTTGAAGGGAAGCGAGTGTGATGCATCTTTCATCCGCTGTACTGTTTCCTTGGCCAAGCGCTGCGTGTGAGGTCCTCACTGTTGTTAATTTCTTGATGCTTCTTGAAAAGCACTTGAACCGCACATCTTAAAATCCCAGTCTGCTGTGAAATCTTTGCCTGGGAGAGACCTTGTTGATGCAGTATAACTACCTTGTGTCTTGTTGCTGTGCTCAATCTTGCAATGGTGTATGACCTGTGACAAGCTACTTTCTTCCAAAACCTCACCTTTGTTGCAGAGTTTAGCTTAAGCCTCCCACACAGCTGGCTGTTTCTGTTTCATTTAATGACTTTTTTGCAACCTATATATGACAATGATGGTCACTGATGCTGTTTTGAAGGCAAAGGGTGGTCATCAAATATTGTTGTGATTTAGTTTTCTCTTTTGTTCTTTAAATTTTAATTTTATTAATTGATAAAAATAAACTGTTAACCCTTTTTATTATGAAAGCTTCCTACTTTCCACACCTGCATAAAACTTTTGCACGGCGCTGTATAGTTTCTGGGGCACTATCACTTTTGTTGTGGAGATTCAGGGGACATTATTAATATTTGTGAGGGACTCAGGGGGAATTATTATTTTTGGTGGGGCATTATTCATTATTAAGGGGACATTACTAATTTGTAGAGACACTAATTAATTGTTAAGAGGGCACTTAAGGGGTACAGAGAGTATTATAGCCTTCAAAGGGGCACTCAGGGGGAATTATTACTTTTGGAGGCAAAAAGATGTCAATAATATTTTCTGGGACACGTGTGTGATTATTGCATGGTTACTTTCTAGGACATAGATGGATAAAAATAATAATCATCTAGAGGGCACAAATGAAGTATTATTACTATGTAGGGGGCACATCGCTGGGAGCTATTACTATGTAATGGCTCAGTGGCCATTTTTACCAGGTAGAGCACTGTTATCCTGCAATACTGCATGTGCAGTAATAGGGATTTAAGAAGGATGGAGAGTCTGTACAGGCTGGTAATTGGTAGCAATGGTGCTGGAAATGTGAGGAGTGAAATGTGTCTTTGTTTTGCAAACTCTACGGACGAGTTGTGGCTGGGAGAAGTCATCAATGCGGTCTGGGCCAGCAGTCCTCCAAGGACTGGACCTGCAGTGAAACATCACAATTTTCACTGTTCCATCTGTGAGATTATTAATGATATTCTGAGGATTGTTCTGTTGCTGAATGAACTTGGGCAAATCATCAAGATCCGCTGCTGGCAGCTCCCATTGCAACTGCCAACCAATGACGTCCTAGATGTACCCAATGGGAGACACGTCCGTAGACGCCGCAGGCCACAGAAGGACGTTTAGGCCAGGGGCATACATAAAATTCATGGGGCCTAGTAGAAAAAGTTTTAATTGTGACCCCCCTACAAGAAAATTAAAAAATACGTCGGAGTAGATGGAGTCATATCTCCCAACTTTTATAATTAGGGAGAGAGACATGTATTGTGGCACATACAGGTGCATCTCACTAAATTAGAATATCATCAAAAAGTCAATACAAAAAGTGAAACTGATATATAGAGTTATTACACACAGAGTGATCTATATCAAGTGTTTATGACGCGCCCCCTGGGCCTGTGCTGTGCAGGGGATACCCGGAGCCGGGCCTTCTGTAAGATGCTGGGGGTTGTAGTCTCCGTGTGGCGGCGACCCGGTCCGTGCCCAGGGTGGTCAATTCAGTGGCAGACTTAATGTTGTAACAAGTGTCCGACTACGCCACCCGTGGATTGCGGTCAGTGGGGACCGCCGCTGCACTGCAGACCGCTGAGGCTGATGTAGTTTGCGCAGCCGAGTATGAAATAACTCCCCACGGGAGAAGTATTGCCTCAGGGCAGCTAGTGTAGAAGATGGTGGGAGTGATGGTGTGAGCGTCCCAGTACTAATGGTGCTGGTGCGGCGATGAAACACAGAGACGTGCAGTTGCAGTTTCCAATGCTTTACTCACAGTTGGTATTCGTGTCAATCCTGCAGGCGATGACTGCCCAAGCCGTGCTGCGTCCACCAGGTAAGGGACTCGACCAACTCCCAGGCAATTCCAGAGCGTGGCACAGGGCTCCCTTCCTTTCCTTTCTCTGGCTGTCCTCACCAGTGACCCACCTTTGTCCAGCTCCCTCGGGCCTTCTGTTGGCGAAACCTATCTCCGGTCTCCCTGACCCTATGCGGTATGCTTTCCTGGTGGATGTAGTGGGGGGTCGCACCAAGATGTGGTGACGACCTCCGGTCTTTGGCTGAGGAATCTGTTGCCTCCACCAATTTGGGTTCCGGTACCCTGCTCTGCCAACCCTTCACCCTGTATCTCCTGGGCATATGGGGTTCCTTCTTTACTCGCGTCTCTGGGCCTTTCTCTGTGTTCCTTGCTTCCTTTCTCCTCTGTTCCAGTTCCTTCCTTACTTTCCTTTCCGTTCCTTCTCCTCTCTCTTTCTGCTGTTTCTGGCCTCCACTCCAGGCCTGCCTCTGGAGCTGGGCCCAGACTGAGCCACAGCTCCCTGTCAGCCCTCTCTGGCTGAACTCCTGACTGAACTGAACTGGACTGAACACTGTCCTAAGATGGTGCCCACCTTAAATACCTCCCTCTATGTGTGAGCCCAGGTGACTAGCAAAAAATGGGCTCCTACCTATGCCCAGAGACCCACCCCTATCTGCTCCTACACGACTGGGTGTACTTTCCCCTCCCCACTCCAGACAGGGACAGATGCTGTCGTGCCTGCACTCCTGTCTCGTGGGAGCACCGTTGACCTGTCCCTCGGAAATGGGGTGTGTGTGGTGCATGCAGCTAAACGAGTCCTGGTCCACACTCCATCCATACCCGGG
This sequence comes from Phyllobates terribilis, assembly GCF_046119375.1. Lineage (NCBI taxonomy): Eukaryota > Metazoa > Chordata > Amphibia > Anura > Dendrobatidae > Phyllobates > Phyllobates terribilis. Next base: position 61,868,958 of record NW_027362763.1, on the reverse strand, counting down.
AGTGGAATATCACACCTCTGGTTTGAGGTGCAATACCCCTGTAGCAGCCGAGCCCTCGGGGTGCTACATTCCCCCCTGGTAAATCACAGCACGTCCTCGGGCTGGAAAAGAGCAAAACAATTTAAAACACACAAAAATTTTAGAATGCATTCGTATATAAGACATTAACCAAAAACTCATCCCTTTATGGGAGGTACTCTTCTCTTTTTAACGTTACAGGTATAAAACATTTTACTAATGCCACCGGAACTCTTTTATAGAACACTATATAAAACTTTGGCATTATTATTTTAGCAGCATATTAAACTTTCCAATTTAAGACATTTTCAAGTAAAACATTTTCTTCAAAAACACATTCTTGAGCTCTGGCCGCCGTGCAACTTGCGACCAGGTGTTCACTCTTCTTTTAAGTGCAACAGTCCATTTAATCCGTCTTGAGGTAGACGTTGCAGTTCTTCTATAAAACCAGTAGGGGGCGCTTTAAGAAGCGCAACTATTTACAAGGGATTGGCCGTTCTCAGTCCTCGGCCAGTGGGGATAGGGGAATGGCTGCTCACAGTCCTCGGCCTGGTAATGGTTATAAGGGCAACTTTGGCAACAGTTCTTATACCCAGACGGGTAACTATATACAGTTAATTTTACTGTTCATTCAGTAACGGTGTCCTCCTTGCTCTTCTGGGTAGTCTTCAGGCCCGTCCGGGCCCTCTTGGTACTCGGGGTCCGAGTGGTACCGCTAAGACAGGGGGCGCTGGTAGGGCAGCGGCGCCCGGGTGTGCTGGGCCTTGCGTCCCGGCCTGTGACGTCTCCCGCTTTACGGCGCCCGGGTTCAGAGGGCACAGCGCGGGGCAGGGCGTGACAGTGACGTTTGCAGCCTGAGGCCTAGCTGGCGGCGGTGGAGGCATGATGTCAGGTACGGTCCCCGGGGTTTCGGGTCCCGCAGTGGAGGGTAAGGGCAGGCTGGTGTTCCCAGGGCTTGGGGTGATGGCGTCCCCATTACCTGCCTCGGTCTCCGTGGCCTCCTCCGCGGCGTCGTCTGCAGCTGCCGGTCCCTCTTCTCCGCACCCAGCGGTAAGCACGCTGCCCGGTCCCGGCGGGGCCCTCCGCTGGCTGCCTTCGTGCTGCCGGGCCATCTCCTCTCTCCACCCGGCAAACACATCCCGCTGTGCCCGGACCATCCGTCTGTTCAAATCTTCCAGCGCTGTGCGCGCATAGTCCGGCTCCCTGGGCAGCTGGGTTAGCAACTCTGTCAGGCTGCAGGGTGGCTCAGCTTGCAGCAGGCTGCAGGCCAGGGTGCTGGTGGGGTTCGCTGCTCCCTCCATCTCCGGGTGCAGCAGGTCCAGACTGATCCAGGCCGCGCCCGGCCCCACAGTTTTCTTTCCTATCCGCCCCCATGGGGGGTGGTCTTGGGGGCATCTGCTGACAATCACCCTTAGGGGCAGCCCCCCCACGCTGATGGACATCTCCACTGCTGCATTCATGGCTGGTGGGGGCGGGCTCCTTCTTTGGCGCCATTCAGGGACCTGGCCCACGATGGGAGGTGGCTTCCTGCTGTCTTTTGGTGCGCACATAATGGCGTCCGCTCTGCCAGGGCGGGAAAAACGGATGAAGATGGCGGGAAACGGTCCAAGATGGCGTCTGATGGAGGGAATCGGCTCCGGATGGCGGGAAACGACTCCGGACGGTGGGAAACTTCTGGAAATGGCGGGAGACTTCTTTTCAAGGTACATGCACAATCTTCTTCAGGCACGCAATACCCGCTTGTGGCGGGTTGGTAAAGATCCTGCCGACTACGCCAAAAGTTGACGCGCCCCCTGGGCCTGTGCTGTGCAGGGGATACCCGGAGCCGGGCCTTCTGTAAGATGCTGGGGGTTGTAGTCTCCGTGTGGCGGCGACCCGGTCCGTGCCCAGGGTGGTCAATTCAGTGGCAGTCTTAATGTTGTAACAATTGTCCGACTACGCCACCCGTGGATTGCGGTCAGTGGGGACCGCCGCTGCGCTGCAGACTGCTGAGGCTGATGTAGTTTGCGCAGCCGAGTATGGAATAACTCCCCACGGGAGAAGTATTGCCTCAGGGCAGCTAGTGTAGAAGATGGTGGGAGTGATGGTGTGAGCGTCCCAGTACTAATGGTGCTGGTGCGGCGATGAAACACAGAGACGTGCGGTTGCAGTTTCCAATGCTTTACTCACAGTTGTTATTCGTGTCAATCCTGCAGGCGATGACTGCCCAAGCCGTGCTGCGTCCACCAGGTAAGGGACTCGACCAACTCCCAGGCAATTCCAGAGCGTGGCACAGGGCTCCCTTCCTTTCCTTTCTCTGGCCGTCCCCACCAGTGACCCACCTTTGTCCAGCTCCCTCGGGCCTTCTGTTGGCGAAACCTATCTCCGGTCTCCCTGACCCTATGCGGTATGCTTTCCTGGTGGATGTAGTGGGGGGTCGCACCAAGATGTGGTGACGACCTCCGGTCTTTGGCTGAGGAATCTGTTGCCTCCACCAATTTGGGTTCCGGTACCCTGCTCTGCCAACCCTTCACCCAGTATCTCCTCTGGGCATATGGGGTTCCTTCTGTCCTCGTGTCTCTGGGCCTTTCTCTGTGTTCCTTGCTTCCTTTCTCCTCTGTTCCAGTTCCTTTCTTACTTTCCTTTCCGTTCCTTCTCCTCTCTCTTTCTGCTGTTTCTGACCTCCACTCCAGGCCTGCCTCTGGAGCTGGGCCCAGACTGAGCCACAGCTCCCTGTCAGCCCTCTCTGGCTGAACTCCTGACTGAACTTGACTGAACTGAACTGAACTGAACACTGATCTAAGATGGTGCCCACCTTAAATACCTCTCTCTGTGTATGAGCCCAGGTGACTAGCAACCAATGGGCTCCTACCTATGCCCAGAGACCCACCCCTATCTGCTCCTACACCACTGGGTGTACTTTCCCCTCCCCACTCCAGACAGGGACAGATGCTGTCGTGCCTGCACTTCTGTCTAGTGGGAGCACCGTTGAGCTGTCCCTCGGAAATGGGGTGTGTGTGGTGCATGCAGCTAAACGAGTCCTGGTCCACACTGCATCCTTACCCGGGAGTGGAATATCACACCTCTGGTTTGAGGTGCAATACCCCTGTAGCAGCCGAGCCCTCGGGGTGCTACATTTATTTCTGTTAATGTTGATGATTACGGCTTACAGCCAATAAAAACACAAAAGTCATTATCTCAGTAAATTAGAATACTTTATAACAAAAGCATGAAAAATGTTTTTTTACATCTGAAATGTTGACCTACTTAAAGGGTTTAAATTAACGCTTTGATGATATTATAATTTAGTGAGATGCACCTGTACACGGTAATTATGCTCTATTGAATCCTCTTTATGTTCTCACCCACAATACCCCTATCATGGCCATTATACAGTTTGATGCTCTAAAAAATGCCTCCACACACACATAGTATAATACCTCCACACCTGTCAGTATGATGACCCCACTGCTAGTCCCACAGTCAGTATGGTGGCCCCACAGCTAGCCCCACACTCAGTATGATGACCCCACAGCTAGCCCCACACTCAGTATGATGACACCACAGCCAGCCCACCTCACAGTATGATGTCCCCTCAGCCCACCCCCGCTTAGTATGATGACCCCTCAGTCTACCTCCACTTAGTATGATGATCCGACAGCCAGATTCTACTCAGTATGATGTCCCCACAGTCCACCCCCACTCAGTATGATGTCTCCACAGCCTCCAACTCAGTATGAGGGTCGCTACAGCCCCCACTTAATATCAGCTACTGACATTAAAAGAATGAAATAAACACTACTCATCTTGCCCTGTTCTCGCAGCGCGCTGCTCTGTTCTGTGCAGAGTCTCAGAATCACAGGTACAGGCTGAATGATGGATCACACAGCCTTCGGCTCCATGATCCAAAATTCTATTCAATGGTATCTTAATGTAGAGGATGCGGATACTGCTGAAGTTGTGGTGACGGGTGGGGGAGAGGGCCAGGTGCTGACCTACTCCCTGCTTACGGGCCCCATAGCGGCCACATAGTCTGCCACTATGGGCAATACACCCTTGGTTTAGGCCATGCAGGATGCTCACAGTAGCATGAGTAACATGCTCTCTGGTGTTGTCACATTGAAAAACGGCTCCTTGGACATTTTGGAGAAATGGCTGTTTCACTGGTTCCACAACCAAATCAATGTAACGGGACATTGTAATAATAAAGTTACAGTAAGTCCCGTAACCAGGTGGCTACAGGGCATAAGTGATCCAGGTGCTGGACCACGTTTTCGGCCACGCCAAATGGGTTTTTGTTCTGTGGTCAAATAAGGGGGCACTTTTGATGAGTGCAACTATTCACAGGGACAGTTTTTGGCTGCTCACAGTCCTCAGCCTACAAATCTTTGTACCCTGACGGGTAACTAAATGCACACATATTATTGACAGTTTATACAATAAATAATAGGCAATACCCAACTGGGTAACTATTTACAATTTAGGCACTTCATGCTTATTCCCTAAACCGGGCAGGGATTTGTCCTTGTGTGTTGCGTGTGGACCTTCGTAGCACTGGGGTGTTACTAGTGTCTGTGCATACCCTTTCTGTTAATCTAGCAGGTGTACGTACTGGTAGATTATAGAACTGCCTTAATCTCTCTATGGGACTGGCAAATACACTGTCCACTGGGCCTTCAGGCTCCGTCTCAACGGGTGATCCTCCTCTTACTGGGGACTGTTCCTGTTCCTGAGCAGGTTCTTCCAGAGCGCTCACAGGTTCGTCTTGTGGCTGATAGAAGTGTATTACGGGTATAATCACTGCTCCATCAAGCTGAGGCCAGTCTGCAGGAAAATCTCCTAGAACTGTGTGAAGCACGTCGTCCTTGGGTTCTTCTGGTGCTATAGGAGGCACTTCTTCTTCCGTTGTCTTCAGTAGACTTGGGCACACTTTCAGGTGGTCTCTTGAGACTGTTGCAGTTGTTTTACCTCCATATTTGCTAATCAGGCAGGTTTTACTGTTATCAAACTTGGAGTTCAACCCTGTGTAGGGCTCTCTTTCCCACTGGTCATCGAGCTTGTGACTTCTTCTCTTCCGCTTTAGCACTATCTCTCCAGGTGCCAAGCGTTCTGCTGGTGCATGTTTGTCATACTGCTCTTCATGCCTTTCCCTCACCTTGTTTAGACTGTCTTCAACACAGGCCTGTACCTTCCTGTACTGCTCTTGCCGACTTGTGTCCCAGTCTTCAGTGGACGTATCTGCAGCAGGTTCTACCACTCCGAGCTCCAGATCCATGGGCAATTTTCCGGGTCTTGCTCTCATGAGGTACGCTGGGGTACAATTTGTAGAACTCACAGGTATGTGATTGTACAGATCTACCAGGTCAGGTAGTTTGTCTGGCCACTGGTTCCTTTCTTCCAAGGGTAAGGTTTTCAGCAGGTCTATGACGATGTTGTTCATTTTCTCACACAAACCATTGGTCTGAGGGTGATACGGCGTAGTCCGGATCTTCTTGCACCCATACAGATGACAGAATTCTTTAAACAGCTCGGCTTCAAAGGCAGGGCCTTGATCTGTCAGCACTTTGTCCGGGTATCCATGAGGCCTGCAGAAGTATGCTTGGAACGTTCTTGCTGCAGTCTCTACTGTCAGGTCCTTGACAGGGGCTACCACCAGGAACCGGGAATAGTGATCCACCACGGTCGGGGCATAGGAGTAGCCTGACCTGCTGGGTGACAGCTTGACGTGATCCAGAGCGACGATCTCCAGGGGCTGGGTTGTCTTGATGGACTGCAAGGGTGCTTTCTGGCTGCTGTAGTCTTTTCTTATGAGACTACAGGGCTCAAAAATTCTGGCACCACCTCTCTATGGAGCTCCGCATTCCAACCCAGTAGAACCGGTCCTTCAGCAGGGTTTCCAGTTTCTTCCAGCCAAAGTGACCTGCTTGATCGTGGTAGGCTTCCAACACCATCTGGATATCTGTCCTGGGTACAACAATCTGCCACACCATTTCATGGGTCTTGGGGTTGACATATCTTCTGCACAGCTTCTCTCTGTAGATGAACAGCCAGCTTCTCTCATTCCACAGGTGTTTGGCTTGTGGGGGAGCATTCTTCTCCAGGTGAGAAACTTCCTGGGTGATCAGTCTTTTGATAAGGCTGACAACCGGGTCACTGTCCTTGGTCCCTTCCAACTGTGGTGGGGTAGAGGATTCAGCGTCCTTCCCTGACGTCTTCTGGTGACGTGTTGCTCATGGACCACTCCGCTTCGGTGGAAAGCAGGTAATTCAACTTCCTCTAAATCATCCACTTCATCCTCGGTGTCTGACTGGTGAGGCATCCTTGACAGGGCATCAGCATTGGTGTTCTTGTGACCTGCCTGGTACTTGATGGTGAACTGATAATTTGACAGTCTGGCCACCCAACGCTGTTCCATGGCTCCCAACCTGACTGTCTCAAGGTGTGTCAAGGGATTGTTGTCAGTAAAGGCTGTAAATTTCGTTGAGGCTAGGTAATGCTTGAACCTTTCAGTGATAGCTCAGACCAAGGCCAGGAACTCCAGATTGAAGGAGCTGTAGTTCTCCGGGTTCCTCTCGGTAGGGCGTAGCTTCCTGCTGGCATACGTAATTACTTTCTCTCTTCCATTTTGCTTCTGGGACAACACAGCTCTCAGTCCCTCGTTGCTGGCGTCGGTGTACAGCAGGAAAGGCTGGCTGTAGTCGGGGTAAGCCAGAATTTCTTCACCAGTCAGGATTTCCTTCATTACTGCAAAGGATTCGGCCTGTTCTTTGCCCCACTGGAATGGGGGACTCCTTCCTCTTTTGGACTGTCCTACCAGGAGGTCTTGTAGAGGTGCTACCTTTTTGGTATAGTCCTTTATGAACCTCCGGTAGTACCCGACCAGTCCCAGGAATTGCCATACTTCTTTGATGCTTCTCGGTTCAGGCCACTTCTGGATGGCAGTGACCTTCTCTGGGTCTGACGCTACTCCCTCTGAGCTGACTACGTGTCCCAGGTACTGAACCTTCTGCTTGAGCAAGTGGCATTTAGAAGGTTTTAGTTTCATCCCATACCGGGACAATGCTTCAAATACCTCTGCCAGGTGCTTCAGATGGTCTTCATATGTCCTCAAGTACACGATAACGTCATCCAGGTACAGCAGCACTGTCTCAAAGTTCCGGTGTCCCAAGCAACACTCCATCAGCCTCTGGAACGTTCCGGGTGCGTTGCAGAGTCCAAACGGCATGGTGTTGAATTCGCACAGTCCCATCGGGGTGGTGAAGGCTGTCTTCTCCCGGTCTTCCTCAGCAACAGAGACTTGCCAGTACCCGCTAGTGAGATCCAATGTAGAGAAGTAATTGGCAGATTTTAATGCAGACAGGGATTCCTCTATACGGGGCAAAGGGTATGCGTCTTTATGTGTTATTCGATTAATTTGTCTATAATCTACACACATCCTCATGCTACCGTCCTTCTTTCTGAGCAGGACCAGGGGAGCTGCCCAGGGGCTACAGCTATCCCTTACTACCACTGCCTTTTTCATGTCATGCAACATTTCCTTGGCTTTTTGGTAATGTGCTGGTGGTACAGGTCTGTAACGCTCTTTAATGGGTGGATGGTTACCGGTGGGTATGTGGTGTTGTACCCCTTTAACCCTTCCAAAATCAAACAAACACTTGTTCATATTCCTGAACCACTCTGTAAACACCGTGTTTCTGATGGACAGGAGTGAAAACCATTTCAGGTGACTACCACTTGAAGCTCATCAAGAGAATGCCAAGAGTGTGCAAAACAGTCATCAAAGCAAAAGGTGGCTACTTTGAAGAACCTAGAATATAAGACATATTTTCAGTTGTTTCACACTTTTTTGTTAAGTATATAATTCCACATGTGTTAATTCATAGCTTTGATGCCTTCAGTGTGAATGTACAATTTTCAAAGTCATGAAAATACAGAAAAATCTTTAAATGAGAAGGTGTGTCCAAACTTTTGGTCTGTACTGTATGGGTACCCTCCCATTGCGTACATCAACTACCCCTCTAGCAGTTAAGAGTGTAGGTCTGTGCTCTGAGCTAATGGGCTCCACTACCGCCTGGTAGTTCTGTCCCTTGAGACCTATTGCTGTCCTACACCAAATCAGCATTTCACTCATTGGGGGAATCACAATGGGTATCGGGTCTGTCACCCGTACATTACCAATCTCACCACCTGTTAATTTTACCTGTTGCTGGTACAGGAGGGCTCAAATTTCTCTCTGGAGCACCTTCCTCTGCCCTGGTTTGGCAGTGTCAGCAATCTGTTGGAGTAAAAACAACACTTTTCCCAAACAGTTACCAACAATATTTGTACCAAGTATCATATACGGATTGGTATCACCAGGGTTAGATTCTATAACAATTAGTCCTTGGTCCTTTAGTTCCACTCTCCCCACCTTCACTGCCACGTCCTTAACCCCTACTAGGTTAAGAGGAAGGCCGTTAGAGGCATACACAGAGAGGTTCGGGGCTGGTGGGTGGAGTTCATCTATGGACCAGTACCTTTTGTAGAGGACATCAGGTATGATGGTTACCTGTGAGCCAGTGTCCAGTAACGCAGGTGTTGCTATGCCGTCCAGCACGATGGACAGGAAAGGCCTTCCTCCTACGAACCGGTGGTACCAGCTTGATGGGCCTGGTATATTTACTCCTGGGTTTCGGCCCTCGGCCCCAGGGTTTGCCCGTTTAAAGGACAGTTCCGCGCGGTGTGGCCTGCCTTGTAGCAGCGGTAGCAGATGAAGTCTCCTGGAGGGCGACGTTGGTCGTTGGTCCTCCCACGGGGTGGCGTTGTTCTCCTACGGGGTGGTGTCGTCCTCCTACGGGGTGGTGTCGTCCTCCTTCTTTTCCTCATCCAGGGGACATCCTCAGGACTGTGGGCGGGTAGGATCCTTCCTTCCAGCTCGGGCTCCGCCTGTAGCTGCAGGGTGCTCAGGACAGTGGCCAGGGTTTTACTCAGCTGACGCACTTCTGAGCACAGGTTGTCCAGCTCGCTAAGGGGCACTGTTTGCATTTTTGTTTCAGCCGTTACTGAAGGAGCAGTAGGTGGTGCGGGCACTGGGGTGGCCCCACCCTGGTAACGCTGGATAGCAGTCCCTGATGTTTCCACTCGCTGAAGGCCCTTAATAGCCATGTCCTTCAGGGTGTCAAAGGTGGCATTTGGATGATCTAAGGCCCACCACCGTACGGTTCTTCTCTCCTCCTGGGACCTTAACCCCCGGATGAATTGTTCTGTCAGTATTTTATTCTCATCTTGTATGCTGGCTGGACTAACCTGTTTCAGGGCCCGCAGGGCCTCTTGTAGACGCCAGGCATAATCCCGGATACTGTCCTCAGGTTTCTGGGTACAGTGGTAGAACCTCATCCGAAGATCTGTCTCAGTGCGGTTTTCAAAGACAGCTTGCAGTCTCTTAAAAATAATGGACACTGATTCCTGCTTACCAGTCATTGAGTACATATCCAGTACACGTCATATTTTCCTTTTGAATCCAGACAGGGTGTCTGGTTTGCCGTCATACTGGGGAAGCCATTTTGCTCCAGGGATATACGGCAGGGCCATGGGTATTAACGGAGTCACGACCCCTGCTGGTGGGGCGGCCGCTCCAGCCTGAGCAGTGCCGGGCGCGAGTTGAGCATCAGGAGCGTTAACCGGTGCTCCGGCGTTTTGCTGGTCGTCGGCCATGGTTGCGCCCCTTTAGTGAACCGTAGCCTACCTCCTGCTTCCTTAATCGGGTAGGCCGCAGCTCCGCAGACGACGGTCTCCTTCCAGGACCTCACGCTTCCTGGTGCTGCGTCAGAGCGCGAGGCGGAGCTTGAGCTTCGCGCGCTTCCAACAGTCACGCCTCTCAGATTCCAGCGGTTACGCCCCTCTTCTTCCCGCGCGGCGACGCGGTAATGGCGGCGATGTTCACCACAGTTTAAACACAGTTCAAATACGGCACACAGTACCCGGTGGCAACGGGCACAAAATCCTGTTCGTGACGCCAAGAAGAGTATGACACGCCCAGGGGATGGGGACGACTCGGTACCTGGGCCTTTGCCTGGTTTTGGGGATGTCACGGTTGTCGGCTCCTGGGCCCGTACCCTGGGCACACTCTTGAAAAAGGGGATTGGAACTTGGATAGAAAATAAAAATAAAGTAAATAGTTTGTGATGCCACCTGTGGTACCTGGTAAGGATTACCAGCGCTGCTTCAGACCTCCGGGGGTGTTGAGATGGCAGCTGAGGTGTTTCTGCTCCCCACAGGTGGAGCAGGCTCCCAGGGCAGTGTGAAGTTTGGTGGTGGGTGGTGCTGGGACTTGTAGTGAAGACGGGATGGATGGCGCAGCTGGAGTAACTGACAGAGACAGGGGATTTGCTTCAATACCTTTACTGGTGCGGATGTCAGGTATGGTCCAGGGTACTCAGTAGGATGGGTGCACTTCAGGACTTCTCCCCAGTGAGCGGGTATAAGGCCTCCTGGTCCATGTCTGCCCCTCTGTATGCTCCTGGCCAGCCTGCAACTGGGCCTAGCTTATGTGTCGTGCTGTTCCTTCACCTGTCGCTCGGTAGTAGGACCTTCTGCTGGCAAACACTATCCCTGGGCGCCGGGGCCTTCGTGGCTCCTGGTCCTGTAATGGGTCTAGCTTCAGGTCGGCCAGGGACTTGTAGTCCTCCTGGAATGCCGGTGGTCCCTACTGGGTATAAAGGGACCCTGTAGGCGCGGACCCGGTGTCCGGTTTGTATATCGGGGTGAGCCTATGATGCTCCTCTGCCCCCTCAACTCCTCTCTCCTTTCTCCTCTTGCCTTCGGCCACACTCGGGCCCTCAATACAGCAGCAGACGTGCTGCGTCTTCGCTGCTCTCAGCGTCAGCACGCTCTCAGACTCTCTGACTCTGTCTGACTAACTGAACTGCCTGGCTCCACCCTCCGTATATATATCCCTAACGGGCTCCCTCTGGTGGTATGAGGTGGAAGGGTGGAGGTGTTTGTATGTAATGAGGGCCTCTTGTGGAGAAGTCCGTCCATTCACCCTTTTGGGTCCTGTGGTACCTGTGAACAGCAGGGTGCCACAACAGCAAGATAGCATTGGAGACTGGAAAGAAGGTCTGCCTTCTTCAGTGATGAGTCACGATTTTGTCTTTGACACAGTGATAGTCGAAGACTGGTCTGTATACCATGAGGGCAGCGCCATGAAGAGGCCTTCATGTGGGAATGTGAAAGTGTCCCAGGAGCCGTTTTTCACCACGACAACACTAGGCCACATGTTGCTCGTGCTACTATGAGCGGCCTGTATGGCCTAAACGTGCTACCATGGTCTGCAATGTCTCCAGACTTGTCTCCCATGAAGCATATCGGGGACAACATTAGTCAGCAATTGCACAGGAGCTGGTAGCAGTGGATGTTGATGATTTGCCCAGGTGCGTTCAGGGCAGCAGAACTTTCCTCAGACGCAATATAAAATTCCTTGAAAGTCGATGCACCAAAACAACAGGTTCTTAGTAAAAACTTCGGCATCACAGGACGACACAGCAGGCAATTGGCCTTTTTTGAGCCCTCAAACATTTTATACAGCTGTATGTATGTATGTAGTCTTTTAGGGCTTGAAAAGGACCAATTATAGCTGAAACTTTGCCTGCTGTGTCTTCCTGTGATGTTTCTAAATGACATGGAATAAAGAACAAGTTTTTATCAAGAACCTGCTATTTTGGTGCCTTGGCTTTCAAGGACTTATTGCTTTTGGACCTGGTGGGAGGCCCTGCTGAATTCAGCACAAGTCTATCAATGGTGCATATGAATCTATCTTTGGATTGAAAACTTTCCTCAGACGACCATTAATTATCTCATTGATAGAAGGCGAGGCTGTAAGTGCGGGGATTTCTGCATGTGGTGCTCAGACTTGATACTGAAAAAAAACAAGTTTTGAAAATGTTGTTTCCATTATTCCATCATTTGCATATCAGTAGCATGTCTAGCCACCCTGTGATTTCCATAACTCCACCACTTTCCTTCTTGTTGCTGCAGTTTCAATTGGTAAAATGTTTGGGCAAAATGTGCATGTGTTTCTGTGGCGCCCCCTGCGGGTTCAGTCGCCACAGAGGTACTGCATCTCACCCAGAGGTGTAGTATCCCACTCTCAGGTAAGGATGGAGTACTGCCCGGGACCCAAACACCTGCATCCAACACTACACTACTCCAGACCAGCAGGCAGGGCAAGACGCACCTGCTTACTGCTGAGCCCTGCCCCTGGCTGGAATGGGGGGAACCAAGAGAGGGGGAGCCATGTAGTGGGTGTGGGTGGAGGAAGTAGTTTAGGGGAGCACTTCAGGAGTAGTATAAAGAGGGAAGCCATCTTGGCAGTTCAGTTCAGTTCAGTGCAGTTCAGAACAGAGAGTGTGGACAGGGAAAGGAGCAGGATTCTGTTCAGGAGGAGCGGGCCTGAGTGAGAGAGGCCCAGGAGGTGAGACTGACTGAAGAAAGGAGAGGAGCAGGAAGGAAGGCTCCAAGAAAGAAAGAGGGGATCCTAGGGGTACGGGAAGTGCTGGAGGCCACCTGTACGCCCGAATCTACCAGGACGTGGAGGGATCAAGCCGCAGAGGGGACCGACCCCTAACTAGTGAGAATTGCAATATTCAGCTAGAAACCAGAGGCTTCTACACTTTCAGGGTGTAGTTGCCACAGCCGCAATTAATCGCCAAAAAGGTAGCCGCACAGGATCCAGGGAACTCCAGGTTGTCCGCCAAGATCTGAGGTTACCGGCTTGGGACACTGTTTGCGAGGCGCAGGGCAGGATGGTGAGAGCCAGCGCAGGAAGACGACTGAGAAAGGCACACAGAAGGGGGTCCCATTGAGTGCTCTTGAATTACCTGAGGGATTGCTGAACCCCTCCCGTGGTGAACGCAGCGCGATGTGGGTGGTTATAATCTGCAGTTGTAACCAGGAACAACGTGATAATCGTGAGTAAACCCTGAAGACTGCACCCCACTGTCTCTGTGAATTATTGCTGCGCCATCGTCCCCTGCACCACACTGCACAGCAACATCTACCTCATCTATAATCACCACAGCAATGCCCTGAAGCTTAGCTCTACCTGTGGAGAGCTGAACCAACTCTGCTGCATTACCAACAGCTCCAGAGGACCTGCTCCACAGCAGCAGCTCCCTTTAGATGCCTACCACAGGTGGCGTCACGAACATTAAACATAAAAACTATAATCCTTTTTTTTAAAACCCCCTTTTATTGACCGCCCTGGGTCACGGACCGGGTTACTGCCACTGTGACATCTCCCCTAGCAACGACAGGCCCGGCTACCGAGCACCCCATGGCCCAGGGGGCGTGTCATTTCCATGCCCAGGATACTCGGTGAACCTTGTAGTGCTCACATATCCTGCGGAATATATACTGTAAGGAGAGACAATCCCTATATTATAGAACTTCCTCTGCATTATAAACATTGCAAGCGGAAGCTTTTTATTATAGCAGGAAAGCGTTCCTCAAGCTTAGTACATTCGTATATACAGCACAATGTAGGTGCAAAACAAAAACAACCGGCAAATTATAAAAATGAAAGTGCAAAACACGGTTATCTACAATGCTTCCTTCCATGAGACATTTAGTGAGAAAGCTTCCAAAAAATGCATAAAAACACAAAAAGAGAAAAATATTTTTATCCAAAATTATAAAACTTCTTTGGGGGAACAATCCCCCTTCTAAAATAGCATTGTACTTGTAAGCAGAATTAAATCTAACAATATTTTTGGCCATTATATGACTTGTATCCTGCATTTTTACCCTCTCAGTTGTCTCTGAGCTAGTGGGTATAGACTAGATGTCATTATGTCTTGAATACATGACACACCCTGACATGAGGGATTCCCACTCCTCAGTCTCTATCAGCAACAGTAGCAGGATGGAGGTCATCATACAGACGTACTGAGCAGTGCAGGTGTGAATCCAGCTCTGGTACAGTATTAGCTAAAATACTTGCTTGAACCTACACCTGTCACAGGTGTGTCATGTGTGACAGACAGTCATACGGGGTCCGGCTGTAGAAGGTCGCTGCGTTTGGCCTTGCAAACATCTTCCTGATCCTTTCATGATCCCTCTCTCTCTAGGACTCAGCTGTGATCCTCACCATGCTTGGGGATTATACCTTTAGGACCCAGCAGTGATCCTCACCTTCTGCTGCTAAATACCACACCCTTGCTGTATTCTTAAATATACTCAGTTTCTCCAGAGAGTTGCTGGTGATAGAGTATTCTTCTTCTATTCAGACCCGGAATTCTAGTCGTCGGCTACAATTTCCTTGGAGTACCTTTGTGGATTGCTGTCATGTTCTCTCTGGTGTCATCTTAAAGCTAAGTGTATTCCCTTGTTTGTTTCCCTTGTGTGTACTTTAGTTTGCAGTGGGGCTGACTAGTGCTCACCCCTCCCCCTCCCTTCCTTTAGGGTCAGCTAGGGCCAGGTTTCCTGCTTGGCGATAGGTGCAGAACCTAAATAGGGTCCAAATGTGACGCCCAGCTGCACTTGGTATCACAGATCCTGGAAGAGTGCATTGATGGATTCCTCCACCAGAGGCCCCCATAACCATTCACACAACTCCACCTTCCACCTCAGACCACCAGAGGGAGCCCGTTAGGGATAGATAAATAGGGAAGGTGGAGCCAGGCAGCAGTCAGTCAGAGTCTAGTTGAGTCTGGTTTAGCAGTGAGTCCAGTACAGTCTGAGAAGAGTTACTTCAGAGGACAAAAGCCTGTTCCAGCTCCTGCAATTGCTATCCTGCAGTGGAGCTTATCCAGATCAAGACTCAGTGTAGCTCAGACTGGTGAGCTTTAGGTGTGCCGGCGCCATAAGATCGGTGAAGCGCGGCAAGCTGCCGTTAGTGTGAGTAGCCTAGTGAGGGCCCGAGTAGGCCGAAGGCGAGTGGAGAGTTAGTACGTAGGGGGGTAGAGGAGCTTAACTTGCTCACCCGGAAGACTTTACCGGACACCGAGTCCGAAGCTTACCGGGATCTCTATGACCCAGTAAGGATAACCGGAATCCCTGGAGGACTACAAGTCCCAGGATCGCTAAAGTGCTGATACGTAACAGAGCCAAGAGACACATAGGCCCCGCAAGCTGAGGAGCGTGTACTCCAAGAAAAGGCCCTACCACAAGGTCAGCCAGCGCAGGACAGAGACAAAGTTAGGCCTAGCTCCAGGCAGGTCAGAAACTTACTACGCAGAGTCAAGAAGCAGGAGGCCCTACACCCGCTCATTGTGGAGGATCCTGATATGCACCCTTCACCCTACAGTGCTCCGGGACGTGCCTGATTTTCCAGCAGTAAAAGGTACTGAAGTGACTATCGTGTCTGTCCCTGTTCTTGCTCTGACCCGGCTGAGTCTCGCCTGTCCTGCATCTCCTTCCCGTACGCTGACCTGAGGCCTAGCTCCACCTGTGGGGAGCTATACCATCTAGCTGCCCTATCATCGGCCTCAGCGGGCTGCCGCAGCGCTGGTGAATCTCACCAGAAACCACAGGTGGCGTCACGAACTTTTATAAAACTTAACAAATTATCAACCCTTTTAAAGAGAGACCCCAGGGTACGGGCCCGGGAGCCGACCACCGCGATATTCCCAAGGCCAGGCAAAGGCCCGGGTACCGAGTCATCCCCATCCCCTGGGCTAGTCACATAGGGGAGTCAGGGTTTGATGTTAGAGCTGTTTAGGGGTCTCCAATCCCCCTTTCCCTACTTGTAGGGCACCCTTCCCTTTTCCTGACGTTATACGCTGGGTCCTCCCCATACCCAGAGTGACAACACCACAATCAGTTTACCATTGCTGACTCACTCTGCTCTGGATTTCAGCTGTTTCTTTATTGTGAATGTTGAGTTCAGGCAACATTTGGGAGTTGATGGAGGGAGAGATTTATTACAAAGTTTTTTATATACGCTTGTACTATTGATTTATGCACTTTGTTGTAAGGACAGCGACCATTTATTGTCTTCAGTACACCACACTTTTCCTGCACTATAATTCTGATTCCTGATCTATATGTTTCCTGTTTTCTATACCACATTTCTCCTGATTCCAACATTATACATCTCCAATCTCGTTGTTTTTGCAACATTTCTGGTTTCTTCACTTCTTCTGGTTCAGAGGGCAGCATTGGCTCTTGCAATTACATTTCTGCTGGTTTCTACACTTTTACGTATTCTGCAGTTTAGGTCTGCTTCCTGCATTTCTGGTTCCTGCACTGCACCTCCTCTACTGGTTTGTACATTTCTGTTGATTCCTGTTCTTCTTCTGGCTTTTTCACCTCACCTAGTTCCTACAATTGTGTTTCCCGCACTCAGTGTTGCCAACCGTCCAGAAATTCCAGGTCAGTCCATAAAAATTGGGTACTTTTTTGCCCTGTCGGTAAAAAAAATATAAGGCGTCTGTCATTTTACAATGAATGCAGCTGATGTCTCATATCAGAATTATTGGCTGTAGACACTGAACGCTTAAAATTATAATGATTTATTATAATTTTCCAATGTGTCTGTAAAAAATATTGTCTGTCTGTGATTTTTTGATAAGCTGTCCAAAAATAAAATAAAAAGTCAAGTTGGCAACCCTGCCCGCACTACATTTCTCCAGGTTCTTCCTCTTCCTCTGGTCTTTGCAATACACTATTGGTTCCTGCCTTCCAAGTTCCTACAGCTCCGCACCACCCTTCTCCAGTTCCTGCTCTTCTCCTGGTAGCTGCACATCATTTGGTTTCTACATTTCTGCTGGTTCTTGCTCTTCTGGTCGCTAGATTACACATCTGCTGATTTTTGCACTTCATGGTTTCTGAACTTCTGGTTCCTGTTCTTCTGGTCCTTGCCCTACACTTCTGGCTCCTTCACTCCTCCTGGTTCGTACACATATTTTTCATGCACTGCACTTCTCCATTGTCTGCTCCTCTTCTGGTTCATGCAAGACTCTTTTCAGGGGCGTAACTAACGATCGTGGCCACGACCTAGCCCATGCAGGAGGGGCGAGCCCACCAGACCCTATAACAGCTGAATGTGCGTCCGAGGACGCACATTAAGCTGAAATGTATTAAGGTGCAGAGTCTCGCCGGGTCCCTACACTGCAATACATGCCACCAGCCAATAAAAGGCTGGCAGCTGACATCGGCATGCCATTCACAGGCAACACATAGTAGTGGCGTCATGCTTGGAGGACATTATTACTGGAAGGGGCCAAAGATGGAGGACATTATAGCAGGAACGGACCCAGGATGGGTGACAATACTACAGAATGGGGGACATTATTACATTATGAGGGAAGGCAACACGTATGTCTTTTTAGGATTTAATATGCAAATTGCCTCTTCAGAGAGGAAGAGGACCAGAACTCTAGCACCACCTACTGGAAGTAGCAATCCTAAAAGTCAATATCGTCCCTTTAACTGGCCTTGTCACATGACTTAGGATAAAAGCCAAACCAGAATCTCAATTTACAGACACAGTGTTTCGGAGTGTTGCTCCTCATCAGGGCAAAGTATGAGATCTGATTTGGCTAGGCGAGAGGCTTTAAGACTGGGATCTGAAGAGGCAATTTGCATATTTAATTTCCCAGAGGAGCATGTTGTATAATTCTCCTTACTCTGACACGCCAGGACTAGCTTGTCACTCTCCACAAGAAGAAACGTTACTCCTTAGATCCCAATCTCAAGCCTCTCACCTAGCCAAATCAGGTCTTATACTTTGCACTGATGAGGGGCAATATCCCAAAACGCCGTGTCTGCAAATTGAGATTCTGGTTTGACTTTTATCCTAAATCATATAGCAATGTTCGTAAGAGAGTCGATATTGACTTTTAGGATCGCTACTTTTAATAGGTGGCAATAGAGTTCTAGTCCTCTTTCTCTCTGAAGAGACAATTTGCATATTTAATTTCCCAGAGGAGCATTGCACGATGTATAAGTCTCCTCACTCTGACATGCCAGGCCTGGCTTGTCACTGTCCACAGGGAGAAACGTTACCCCTTAGATCCCATTTATAGGATATAGAACACCGTAAGGGCTAATACATCTGACCAACATGTAGGTGGGGGCCTACTGACTTTTTTGTTTTCTGCACCCTTGGTTTCTGGGTCCTGGACCACACATCTCCAGCTTCTGCTCATATTCTGGTCTCTACATTACACTTCTGGTTCCTGCACTACAATTTTCCTGGTTCCTGCACTAAAGTAAACCACTAATTTCTTGGTTCTTGTTTTCAGAGCCAATACAGCAACAGTTGCAAAAATAGAAAAAAAAACTAGTAGAATGTACGGTACAATGAGTCTGGCTTCTTCAAGTGTTAGAAAACCAGCTTGAGAGGAGAACACTTTTTTTTCAGATTGACAAGCCTTATGTTCATATCGAATATGGATGCATGGCGTGAGCAGACATTTTATTTCTTCTTTCTATGCATTTTCATAAATGCCCGTTTGGCTGAGCAGACTGGCCATGTTGAGGAGGGTAGGTCGCTGTCTTATATTGATGATTAAAGAACTTTACTCTGTTACCAATGGCACAAAAGAGATGACAGGTCTTAGTTTGTGACTATGGCTTGACGTGAATGCTCAGGCTCAGGGCCAGTATGGTTAGCTGAGATGTTTGTTAAAGAGGTATGACCATAAAGTAGCATACAGGGAAATGCCATAAAAATGTCATAGGCTTCGCTGCAGTCCCATGCCAAACCACAGCTCATTGTGAGTCATTCCTTATATGAAAAACAGCTGTGCCACAACTTCCCAACTCAACATCAATGGCACACCAATGGGACTCCATCAACCAGCACACCCACAGCTCAGCTGATTGCAACTCCTATGGCCCAATTTATAGACCAAAACAGCTCTACACACTGGTGGCAGTTCTCAGTACTGCAGCTCAGATCCTATTGAAGTGGTTGTGATGTGAGCTGCAGTACCTGAAAACTGCCACGACACGGTGCAAGGAGCTGTGCTGTTCCAGCACTGTACACTGGTTACTTCCTGCTACCTCTGTAGGAGCTGCAAACTGCTGATCAGTGGGAGCGCTGATATTCGGACCCCTAACGCTCAGATATTCATTACCTATTTCCCAATTTGGGCTATTAAAATATTGATGAGTATAGGATAGCATGGCTTCCAGCAAGATTGACAATCAATCTGTCAATTATTTACCATATTTTAAGGATAGCAACAAATACTGAATGAAAAATGGCTGTGAAATATGATGTAATTGCTTACAATTTCTGGCATGAAGCTGCAGCACTGATGCCAAGAGGTATTTTTTTTTTTGCAAGGACCCTTTTAAACTTTTATACAAAATGAAAAATGAACCAGGTGTAGCCACTTGTTTCCTAATTAGCGTATGGATCTCTGGAATTGATTTCTGTAGTTTAGCCATCTCATACGTAAAGGAGTCAAAGAGTAAAATGCAAGAAAAGAGATGAGCTTATTCTTGGGATGCAGTGCTATGCCCACCTCTTTCATCTGGATGGACAACTCATGGCATCTTCCACGGCACAAAAAATGTCACCCTAATGATGGGCGCAGGTGTTGATTCTTCACCATTACTGCCCCCTGTCTTCAATAGCTTGCTGAGCATGAGTCTGATGGATTTCTGTGGTCAGTGTCCGAAGACTTCACGAGCATTACATGGATCAGGATACGGGGCGTAAAGGAAGTGATTCTACTCCTTAAAACAATGCACATGCATTTCATGCGTGATTACAGGGATCCGTATGAAAAAAAAATGTCAATTAACAAGTGGTAGAGGAAGTTTACTTGGGGAGACAGGGATTTTCCACACATATTTTAGCTGTGCTTCGATTTTTTTAAAACTGCGCAGGTTTTGCCACAGCTGCGGGAAAAATACGAGGCTGCAATGTGTGAATGCAGCCTAAAACCATGGCAAAAACTCCCAGAAATCATCAAATCTAGAAGATTTCTTGTGCTCCGCTACCTCTGGAACAGTAGAGGCGATTGAGAATTGACATAGAGGGGTGTGAACTCTAAAAAGACTGATGTGTCTATCCTTACCACAGTGAGATCACCTCACTCATGGCACTTATTGACATTAAAGGACAGGGAGAAGACAAAGCTGTGCTGTAATGTCATTTCATCGCTCTGGATCTATCCCAGGTATCGAGGAATAATGTCCTGACAACTGGAAAAGATGCAGAGCAGTGAATGTGACACACTGCAGAGCTCATCTCACAGCACTGTCACGTCCTTCATAATGTAATGACATGACAGTACTGGCAATTGAGAGCTGCAGCATGTGAGCAGTGTGTCACAGGCACTGCTCTACATCCATTAGAAGGCTTTGTGACTTTATTCCTCGATAACTGGAATAGATCCAGACTGTTGTGTGTAATGACAATACAGTGGAGCTCTCCTTCTCTCCCGGCGCTATCATTTCAGTAAGTGCGGGCAGTGAGATCTCAGTGTGATAAAGTTAGACACAGTCTTACCAGATCACAGTGAAAAAGCTGATTCAGACATTCTCTGGGGGCATTTGCATTTTCCCCCCTGTATGTCACTGCCTTCTTGTGATTGGGCAATGTCATACAAGGGAAAAAGTAAATGCCACCAGAGAACAATCTCTGCTAATGCCTCCCCCTAGTTTAGAGGGAGATTAGCATATTAGGCGCTCAAAACTTTAGTAACCTACAAAGGAGAGAACTAAAAAAGATAAAATTACTTTGCTAATTTCTGTAGCAGAAAAATGAGCTCTGTCCCCTGTGAATGTATATGAAGAAGTGTTCAGTATTTTGAATGTATGTTCTATTTAGAATAAAATAAAGGACTTAAAGGACAGAGATTCACATGCACTAAGAAATAAACCCTCTTATCTACAAGAGTAGTGTTGGTGATAACTTAAGCAGTCTCGAGCTTTTAATGAAAATAAGGCATGTTACATGCCTAAGATATTAAAGGGTATAGAAACAATAATGCGACTTTGTTTTAATATTCTTATCTCAAAATAAAATAAGAAAACTCTATAATTAAAATAAAGTGTATTTCTAATGATGACCATTAGAGGGCAGTGCTGTCTATTGAACTGAGGGGAGCGACAAAACAAAATGACTGTTCAAACCAAGTACAGGCGCTCGGTGCTTCACAGTGGGGTCAATCATTTAAATACACCTTCCCACCTGCTTGTTTTCCATCTTACTCCGCAATTCTCTGGCTCTATGAATCCAGAGCTGTCAATCAAGGAAGAGGGGGGGGGGGGGGGTGATAGAGGAAAAACAAGAAGGTGGGAAGGGTAAAGCCCCGAGCGGCGGGACACCGTTTGAACAGTCCTTTAAGCAGCGGTGGGTAAAAGAGTATTGGAACTAAAACACTTTAGTTCAAAACTTTAATCAGTGTCCGCAGGAGTTACATGCTCAGCGACTCTCTGAAAGGTTGAAGGTCGCTATTAAAGCCTTTATTCGGTTTAACCACGTAAGATATAAGATCAATTTATTCTGCTGTAATGCAAGTTAGGATGGGGAAAAGATCGCTCAGAAATCCAGCGGTATTGTCAACTGTTGGGTCATCGTCTCTGCTTCTTGTTGGTGGCTGCACGACACTACTCTCATTCTCCTAAATCTTCCCCTATCTTCTGCAAGTGATATTAGTGAGAAGTGGAAGGAACCGCAGCAACTCAGCCAGAAAGTGGAGACCCTGTAGCGTTACAGAGCGGGGGGCTGCGTGCTGAGGAGCAGAGGGCAGAAAAGTCACCAACTCTCTGCTGACCCCATAATTGCAGAAACCTACTCACACATTAAAGGGGTTGTCTGTTCATCCCATATTAATTACCTCTCCATGTGTAGTTCCATTCACTGTGTAGTGACCGCTGCAGGGTACTGCAGAACAGAATCTATTCTTTGTAGTATGAGTTGTTCTGCACTTACAGGTGTTGAACCCTCACTGATCTCATGTTAATGACCTGCTATACAATGTATAGGTCATCAATATGATGTGACCAGACAATCAGCACAAAAACTGTGCTGGGAGGTTCATGGCATGGATTTTCATGGTCATGTAGCAAAATGCAGCCGTACATCACCAAGCACAATGCCGAGCGTCGGATGGTGTGGTGTAAAGCTGTCACGACTGGACTCTGGAGGAGACATGTTCTGTGCAGTGATGGATCGCACTTCTCTATCTACATCTGATGGATGAGTCTGGGTTTGGTGATTCCAGGAGAACGTTACCCCCTGACTGCATTGTGTCCGCTGTACAGATGGTGGAGGAGGATGATGCTGTGGGCTGTTATCAGGGGTCGGAATTGGGCCCTTAGCTCCAGTGAAGGGAAATCTTAATGCTTCAGCACAAGACATTGTGGACAATTGTAGCCTCCAGCTTTATGGGAGCAGTTTGGGTAAGGCCATTTTTCTGTTCCCCATGACTGTGCCCAGTGCACAAGGTCCATAAAGATATGGGTGGAGAAGTTTTGCGGTAGAACCTCAACTCCATTCAACACCTATAACGGAGATTGTGAGCCCGGTCTGACCTCAGAAATGCTCTTCTGCATCAAGGGGAAAAAAATCCCACAGAAGCCTCCAAAATCTTGTAGAAATCCTTCCCAGAAGAGCAGGAGCCGTTATATCTGCAGAGGAGCCGACTCCATATTAATGTGGAAATTAAATGAGAGGTCAGAGAAGCTCCTGGAGGAGTAATGTGTAATGTCCCAATACTTTAGTTGCTCATTATTTTCATTGCCTTTCATGGCTTCTCTCATTCTAGCACATGTTGCACCATGACCAGGATTTCACTTTCCTGACACAGAATAACTTTTCATATTGATTGTGATCGTTTATTGCTGAAACCTTGATAATCAGGGTCAATTACGGCCATATCAGACGCACGTAATAAAACTTTATCAGTTATTGTACCAGTTATAATGACTCAGGTCGTATATAAGCATGGACTGTGTAAATGACCAATTCCTGATGATATGGTGTTCATTTCTCTTCATAACAAACTGAGCAACAGGATTTTGGAAATTTGCCACCATATCCACCAGTATCAGTGATCCAACAAGCGGACTACTGATTCTAGTTTTCTCTGCTAGTTGGTTATGGCTCCATCATGTCAGTGTCAGACATATCATCAATGAGAGCTTGTAGGGTTTTTGTGAATTATTGCATAAGAAATAAATAAGAAATAAATCCTAATGTCTAGCAATTTCACTAAAGTGACCTCCAAATAGTGTTATCTTCTGCTGGATGTTCGTGGTTCCTTCTTGAATTAGAGCCTGAAAACACTGCAGAATCTTCTTCTGTGAGGATTCGCCGATGCTGGGAGCGGTGGGCACGTGTCCGTAAGTATGTGCATACATGTGGTCACATGCCGACTAGACGTGCAGGGCCTCGCTCAATGCAAGTGTATGACAAGTCTAGTCAGAATATGGCCAGAAGTATGCAAATTGCTCCCTGCGCAGGCAACTGAGAGTCCTCACAGCACATAGTGCAAGTGCTATGAGGATTCACAAGCCTACAGTCACATAGAGTGACAGCAGACTTGTACCCCTTTAAGGAGTAACTAACGCTTTTTTTATTTAATTATTGATGAATCTTTGCAAATTTATAAACATTTGTAATATACTCCATTATCTTATTTTTATTCCTTTTCTACCAAACTTCATGCTGAAAGGGCTGTTTCAGCTGCCTTGTTCATGCACTTAGAGTTGCTGTTTTGAGCTCCAGGTTCAGCAGATCTCGGCACTAATGTGTCATCTTCTCTGCTCCCCTCCCCAATGCTCAGACACCATTTACAGCCACTGTTCCTGTCAGAGCACTGGTGTATGGTTGATTACTAGACCTGCAGTTCAAAACAGCTTCTCTAAGTGCAAGAACAAGGTAGTTGAAACAGCCCTTTCAGCATGGAGTTTGAGAAAAAAGGAAGCAAGATAAGACCATGGAGAATATTACAAAGGCTCATAACTTTGCATAGATTGATCAATAAAAAAAAAAAAGTTTTATTACTCTTTAAATAGTCTTCAAGCGAGAGGTACAGGATTTTATGTGACTGACTAATATTCATAAGAATGTAATCCACCAATCAACCAGACACTAAAGATACTGGATTGGTTCCAATAAATTAAAGGGGTCATCTAGCCAAGATACTCTGTCATTCCAGTTTTGACACTGTCCAAGTCTCTACTCCCTGCTTTTGCAATGATGTGGTGACACGTACACGTGACTTCTGTACACCTCCAGTGGTCGTGTAGGAGTGATGGAGATGATGTTCCACTCTCTGATACCCCAAGTGGTTGTGTATTTTATAGTAATGTATGTTATCTGAAAGTAAAACCCCCTGGGGCTGCAGTTTAGCCTAGGCAGGGTTAACTGTAATGGCTGACCTAGATTGGGGAGGGGATAACTGAGAGTTAGTGCCTGGTTCAGGAAGTGTCAAGTTCAGTTTGGAGAAGTAAGGAGAAGTGATAACAGTGGTCATAAGCAGTGAGCTGCTAGGGTCAACAGGAGCCTGTTACTCTGGACAGTGGACTGCCATAAAACCCTTCCGTGCAAATCTCTGTGTCGGCCTGGGGACCTCAAGATGGACATCAAGGCCTATGGACGCACTAAGCCTGCGGTGCTGCAGGGAAAGATGGACTCATACTCTAAGAGGTGGGAGGTAATGGAATCTGGTGCACTGCTAGTGGTGGAGAAGAATTCCTAGAGCTAGAAGAGTTAGCAAGAGGGATACTATACCCAGACCAAGAACTAGGACTGAAGTACCTGTGGGAAAGACAATACCCTGTTGTGCCCTATCCTACATGCTCCATTGTAATGGCCGTATACTGCAAAGTAAAAGTTTGACTGTTTTAACATATTCGGTGTCCCCTGGATTGTCTGGTGCGAAGGTTCTGAAAGATGAAAACCTGGAGCCAGTGGAGGCTTATGGGCCACAAGTAAGTGTGATGCACTCCACACACCGGGACACAATTTTTCTGAAAGATGTCAGAGCATGCAGAAGCAGCAGCTCGCCGACGACTATCTCGCACCTTACAATCGCATGTTCATGTCAAGAAGGAACAGAGTAGAGAGTAGGGGGGAAGCCAGGAAGCGTCAGAACTAGAGTTGCAAGGAATGAGTAAGGTGAGTATTACTTCTGCGTTTTGAAATATTTAAAGCAGTTTTGTAAATTATTTTTCCTGGCTGGACAACCTCCTTTAAACATGGACATTACTTCAGCCCAGAAGTAGCATCAGCATCAACCATCCCTGAGATGATATGAAATGTCAAGACTCATGAAAGTATAACTCAAGTTTTTTATATTTTTTTGTGTTCACTAGTGTTGATTGGTGGGGTTGCAGGTCTGAGACCTCCACTAATCGATCAAACAAGGAATGAAAGAACAAAGTTAAACCTCGGGCGTGAGAAGAACAGTATTTGGACCCACAGGCTATCTATGAAGCTCGTACATCGCACTGCTCATACTCTATAAGCTAAGGGCTTCTTCTTCTTCTAGCTTTGGGTGATTGGTGGGGACCTGGACACTATAAAAAAAAGGGCTATAGTATATATAAGTGTGATATATACATGTCTCCAGGGGCGGACAGAGACTGGAGCGGGCCCCTGTGCAAGAACAGATTATGGGCCTTTGCCATCATGGGCCCCTGAGCGGCTGCACAGTTTGCACCGGTGCTGTGGCCACCCTTACATGGGATTTATTATGACTGTTCTCAGTGGGTCAAAACACTCCTTTACAACCCACGGGGTTATGGGTGAAATTCTATGATGGAAACCGAAATATCTTTTACTGACTTTTTATATTTTGATTGACTTACATTGTAAAATATATGTACGGTATATACCAGCATTGTAAAAAAACATCCTAAATAAGGAAAATGATAAAATGCTACAAAATACTAGCCGGGTGCGGTACTACAATACATAACAAAAAAAATAAGGTCACTAATTTTTTTTTACCACATTACGACTGCAAAAATTCGACAGCATAAAGATCTATGATGCTTGCTTGTCTGAAACCAGTCATGTTCCTTGTCTTATGTGTATATCCAGCCCAAATTCTGAATTACCACTAACATCTATGTGGTCCCAAGCCTAGAAACTCAGAGAACAGTACCCCTCACATACCTGGGTTTGGACCCCAGTATGTTAATGAGGTCTGTCCGGCACTCCTGACATCTGTTGTGACATGGACCTGTCGCTTGCTTATCGAATGGAAGCCACGACCCATTGTGTAAAATAGCCGTACAATGTAAGAACTTCAACAAACAGCCCCTTGTAGCTCAGCGTCTTGGACTTTTGTGAAGTATTGGAATTTAATGTTATGTCCTCAAAGTGCCTAAAAGAAAGTTCAGTTTCTTTCTAGAAATCTTATCTACTATGATAAGGTAATGAGCGAAGAGCCTTGGACCTGTCCCAGACACTACAACATGCTAAACTTCATATTGACTAATCACGAGCAAATGATAGCGTTTAATAAAGTGTCCATTGGGACTTTCAACCTTCTGCTTCAATTCTGTTACATATCGCCTAAATCCTGTGAGTGCCGCAGTAGAAGAGGCTCTGTTACAACTGCTACCTCGGCATCTCCTATAGCTCTGCTACCTCATAACCCTCCATAGCTCTGCTACCTCATAACCCTCCATAGCTCTGCTACCTCAGCGTCTTCCATAGATAGGCCAAAGGAAAATTACTACCTTATCTGAACCCTCCTCGTTTTCCAAACTGAAGTTAAGATCCCTTTTTGCACATTAATCGGCTCTGCTACCTCTGCACCTCTTATAGCTCTGCTACCTCGTCACCTCCCATAGCTCTGCTACCTTGTCACCTCCCATAGATAGGCCAAAGGAAAATTCCAACCTTATCTGAACCCTCTTCATTTTCCCAACTGAAGCTAAGGTGCCTTTTTTCACATTAATTGGCACCTCCTATAGCTCTGCTACCTCAGCTCCTCTCATAGCTCTGCTATCTCGGCACCTCCATAGCCTTGCTACCTAAGCACCTCCCATAGCTCTGCTACCTCGGCACCTCCCATAGCTCTGCTATCTCAGCACCTCCATAGCTCTGCTACCTTGGCACCTCCCATAGCTGCTACCTCGGCACCTCCATAGCTCTGCTACCTCAGCACCTCCATAGCTCTGCTACCTCGGCACCTCCCATAGCTCTGCTACCTCGGCACCTCCCATAGCTCTGCTACCTTGACACCTCCCATAGCTCTGCTACCTCAGCACCTTCCATAGCTCTGCTACCTCGGCACCTACCATAGCTCTGCTACCTCGGCATCTACCATAGCTCTGCTACCTTGACACCTCCCATAGCTCTGCTACCTCAGCACCTTCCATAGCTCTGCTACCTCGGCACCTATCATAGCTCTGCTACCTCGGCATCTACCATAGCTCTGCTATCTCGGCACCTCCATAGCTCTGCTACCTCAGCACCTTCCACAGCTCTTCTACCTCAGCACCTTCCATACCTCTCATAGATAGGCAAAAGGAAAATATCAACCTTATCTGAATCCTCCTCGTTTTCCTAACTGAAGCTAAGGTGCCTATTTTATTGTGTGCCTTATTCACATAAGTGTGACTCTCTTAAAATTTACATTTTGTCTACAGTAGTTATTAGGGGACGCATTGACATACAAGCCTCCAGGCAACAATCAATTAGCAAGAGCCTAATGGGCATGTGTTCATTATTACAGTGGCAACTGCATAGAAAAAAGCTGTAGATTTATTTTATTGGATTACAATAAAGCTAATTCCCTGTGGTTCTGCTGGCTAATCCCAGTTTTTGCTGCAGTTTTCTGGAGAAAGAGGTGTTGTTCTCCGCTGTACCTCAGCAGTCAGACAACTACTTATCAGCAATTGGCAGCTTATCTGTTACTAACCTGTCCTGGTTCCAGTGCTGAGTGCTGCATCAATCCCCCTCTCTGGCCGGTCCTGTCTCCTCCCTTGTGCATTGGGTTAATGTGGCAACCAGATGTGTTCCAATGACATCATCTGTCTGAGTTATTTAAACCCGACTCAGGTGGCGGGACTCTGCCTTAGTATTCAGGTAGTAGGGTCACTGACACTATATACCACAGTCTCAAATCCTTCACTATCATTGTGCCATCTCTGCTACATCAGGGTTCCAAGCAAAATATAAAAAAGGGAAGCCAGCTCACCGTGGTAGATGAGTCCCAGTTTGCATGGAACCACGTACTGACTGTACGCGTGTAGATATGAGAACTGCAGGTTGGGGATTCCAGCTTCTGGTAAAAAAAAATCCAATTTTATTAGTAATTAATGATTAAAATTCTATTCCAAATGTGTGAACAGGTAAGCAGTAGAAAAGGCAAATCATTTCGAACACAATCCCGTATTCTTTATCAAAGTCTGGCTCTGCTACATTGTGGTTCCCCTCTGCTACATAGTTATACCATGTTTGCTACACCATGGTTCCACTCCGCTACATCAGTTGCCATTGTTCTAGCTATGGTACATCAGTTTTGCCATTTTCCCAGTTCTGCTGTCACGGTTTCATAACTGACTGTGGCCTAAGGACATGTGGCACCCCAGGGGTCTGGTTTTCCACAGTAACAGCAATGTTATGTCTGAGAGCAGGTGGGAGGTCTCTTGGTCAGGGATCCTATGCATGCCACACCTCCTGCCCAGTCCTGGGAGGGGAAGAACTTCCCCTATATAAACCTAGGGCTGAGGCAGGGTGAGTGAGTAGAGAAGAAGCAGAGAACAGAAGCAAATATAGGAAGAAACAACAGGAGCTCTGTGGGAGCAGTGTTACAAGGAGTCAGGGGCTGGCAGCTGCAGAGCTCGCCCTGACTGAGAAGTTATCACCGGACCCGGAGTCCGAAGCTGTGGGGACTAACTCCTATCCAGCAGCAGAAACCGACCGGCAGGGGATTGCAGGTCCTCTGGCCCAGAAACCCGAAGGCCCCGAGTCACCGGCCATACGGGTGAGCACCACACGGTACACTCAGGGACGTGGGCTACTTATACCCGCCTCTAGCAAGGTAGCCAGAAGAGTATCGTTAGTTTGGGAGGCCTACAACTCCGCCTGGCCAGGGGAGATCCCATCTGCTCAAGGACTGACCAGGCCCCAATCGCTAGCCAGTACTCCGGGAGGGTCTATCTTTGTCACCAGTAAAGACCCTGAACTACACAGTACCGTCTCCGAGTGGTTCCTGCTACCCCCATCATCCACGTCGGCTGCCCTGAGGCCATACCCCTTCCCGTTGGGGGTTATACTATGACGCTGCACAATCCTACCACCGGGCTCAGCGGTCTGCCCTGCAGCAGCAGCTCCCTGGCTGCACTCAACGGGTGGCGTAGTCGTCCAACATCTACCGCTAAAACAGCGCCACTTAGTCTGACTCCCTGGGCACGGACCGGATCACCGCCACGAGACTACAACCCTCAACAGATCCGGCTCCGGGTAAGCTCCCGCGTGCGCAACGCAGCGCGACACAGGCCCAGGGGCGCGTCAGACACTGTGAGTGAGCCTATGGAATCTGGAGTGTGCGGGACTGTCAGTTTTGTGAGTGACAGTCCAGTCATTCAATCTGATCCTGGGGCGTGCAGGGCTGTCAGCATTTTGATTATTAGCCCTGATGCTCAATCTGTGGGCGTTCCTCCAGGTGCCTGCCTTCCTCAAATGATTTTCAAGGTATTTAGCTGGCTTACTGTGTGCAGCCGATTGTCAGTTGTAGCTTTGCTATAGTTAGGTGTCTGCTTGCTCTGTGTCTGACTTCTGATCTCGTTTATGAACTTGGAACTGTTGTGACAATTCTTGTGGACTATCCCTTCTGCTTTTGACGCTCTCTGACTTCAGGTATCTGACCCCGGATTTGGACTATGACTATCCATTTGTTGTACTCTCTGGTTTTGACGTACCCTTCAGGCATTTTAACCCCGGACTGTTTCCTGACTATGTCTTTGACTTACCCCTTTGTACTACGAGCCCTCCTGGATTCTGACTTCGGACCTCCTGACTACCTTGTCTGATGGCTTACCTGTGAGTAATGCCAGAGCTGAAACAAAGGCAAGTGAAGTAGCAGAACTGGGAAAATTTCAACTGATGTAGCAGAGCTGGAACAATGGGAAATTATGTTCCGTTATGTCAGTGTGAACTTAGGGGCTGAGACATCAAGCAGTTTACACCAATTTCCTGGAATAAAACTGCTTGAAATTTCGCTAATTTTTTGCGCATCTTGCAAAATTCATGACTTTCGGCTTTTTTTTTTTTTTTTTTTACAACCTTCTCTTACAACTTTTTTGTAAAGCAGGCGGGGCTTCTGCCAAGAGGGGGTGTGGCCACAAAGATGCGTTAAATTCATTAGAAATCACACACCTTTGAATGAATTTGGCGCATCTCACTCCAGCGTGGTTTTCTTCAAGACTCCAATACTAAGAAATCAGGGAGGGGGGGAGCACCTCATGATTCGCATAATTGATGCTCATCTCCATGTATTAAGCAGAAGAAGAAGAAAAGACTTGTTTGAAGTTTTCTTTGCAAGTTAATTGGTTACTACGGAAACCGGGCCTACTGATTCCACTTTGATGATGAGGCTTTGATGCGGCCTACTTTTGCTCTGATACCTCCGGCCGGTGTTCTCTGCCCATTCGAGTTCAAAGTCGCGACGTGTCCATTGTGACCATTTACCTTCAAAGTGAACGTAAGATGGAGTCATTTTCATGTCTTTTGTCTCTGTGCCGGCGCATTCGACAACTTTATTAGCATAACAGTGGCCCAGAGTAAAATGCATTTTAGTCTCTACCTACCTACGAATACATCTCCAATTACAGATGCAGCAGAGCCGAGATTATGGTGTAACTCTTCGGAAGCTGCAATGCAAAGTTTTATTTTTTCATAGTCCTATCAGTGATGTAAATAGAAGAAAGTCAAAAGATCAAAATGGCTTCCATTATGGTGCTGGAGTTTGCCACAGAGGATAGATGGGTCTGGAGCTTTTTTTTTTTTGTCACGAATTTCATTAAAAAAAAAAATCAGATTCACCCACCCTACCCCCAAAAAAAAATAATAATAATTTCCTGACTCGATTCTCATGGATACAGCAAGACTCCATTTTACTGGTTTCTTCTGTAGACCAGGAAGCGGCTAAAGGAAATAGTAAAAGATCATACTCACCTGTCCCAGGCCCGCTCCTCACCTGTCCAGCCTCCGCAGCTCCATGTCCAGTCCTACAGTCTCAGCTTCGGATCTTCTGGCTTCCAGGTTTTCTGCTTCTGATTTGGCCTCCAGTGGTCACGCGAAGCACAACGTATGGCAATGACATGACCGCGAGAGGCCTAGTCAGTGCCCAGAGGATCGGCGGCGAGCGGAGGTGGCAAGACAGGTGCATAGGACAGTTGAGTACGATTTTTTATTATTTTTTAACCCCTTCCTCACCTCTGTTTATTACGCTTATGGGTCTGGAAAGACCTCAGGTCGTAAAAAATGTCATTACAAATTTGAACTTTCCATCCAGTTAGGATTATAATTAAACTCCAAAAATTAAACCACAATTATTAAACCGCCAAACAATATTTTTTTAAAATTTGCTCATCTCTAATTTTTTCCCCAAAGAAGCACTTTCCATGGGTCTATTTCCATACTCACCATCTTTAAATGGTTATGTAGAAAAATGAAAATCTTTAAATGAAAATTAATTAACAGAACCAAGACCTCTATATACCACGTGCTTTACTTCCTGTACCCATTAATTCTGCACATTCCCTTGCCTATGTGAAGGGACTAAGTTTCATAACACAGGAACCAAGCTGAAAACATTTAGGGAACGCTACTAACGGGGTGCCTGGGAGGTTTATGTGGGCCCCGGAGATTGACAAATTTTTCAAGAGTTCGGGTACCCTCCTTGTTTCTTGGAGCCTTCTGGATGTTCTGGGAAAGTTGGAATATTTTAAGCATACTGCATATATAGTCCTCCAGAGCTGTCATTCAATTTCCTGGGCCCAAATAGTATTTGTACTATATAATGCAATACTATCCTATATAAAAAAAAAAAATCACCCTCCCTTTCCCAATTAAAAAATAAAGGAATAAAAAATTAAACATCTTTGGCATCGTGAAGTGTTGTGGGTGCAATACTTCCGCAAGCAACTAGTCAAATGTAGGAAAATTGAAAATTGATTGGAAGCAGCACTCCAATGGAAATCAGTGAAAAAGGTGGACTTTACAAGTGCTACTTCCAATATAATTATATACACACTGCTCAAGAAATAAAGGGAACACTTAAGCAACAGAATACTAGTAAATCAAACTTCTGTGAAATCAAACTGTCCACTTAGGAAGCAACACTGATTGACAATCAATTTCACACGCTGTTGTGCAAATGGAATAGACAATAGATGAAAATTATTGGCATTTATCAAAACACACTCAATAAAGGAGTGGTTCTGCAGGTAGGGACCACAGACCACATCTCAGTACCAATGCTTTCTGGCTGATGTTTTGGTCACTTTTGAATGTTGGTTGTGCTTTCACACTCGTGGTAGCATGAGACGGACTCTACAACCCACAAAAGTTGCTCAGGTAGTGCAGCTCATCCCGGATAGCACATCAATGCGAGCTGTGGCAAGAAGGTTTTCTGTGTCTGTCAGCATAGTGTCCAGAGGCTGGAGGCACTACCAGGAGACAGGCCAGTACACCAGGAGATGTGGAGGGGGCCGTAGGAGGGCAACAACCCAGCAGCAGGACCGCTACCTCCGCCTTTGTGCAGGCAGGAACAGGTGGAGCACTGCAAGACCCCTGCAAAATGACCTCCAGCAGGCCACAAATGTGCATGTGTCTGCACAAACGGTTAGAAACTGACTCCATGAGGGTAGTATGAGGGCCCGACGACCACAGATGGGGGGTGCTCACAGCCCAACACCGTGCAGGACACTTGGCATTTGCCACATAACACCAGGATTGGCAAAGTCGCCACTGGCGCCCTGTGCTCTTCACAGATGAAAGCAGGTTCACACTGAGCACATGTGACAGACGTGACAGAGTCTGGAGACGCCGTGGAGAGCGATATGCTGCCTGCAACATTCTTCAGCATGACCGGTTTGGCAGTGGGTCAGTAATGGTGTGGGGGGGCATTTCTTTGGAGGGCCGCACAGCCCTCCATGTGCTCGTCAGAGGTAGCCTGACTGCCACTACGTACCGAGATGAGATCCTCAGACCCCTTGTGAGACCATATGCTGGTGCGGTTGGCCCTGGGTTCCTCCTAATGCAGGACAATGCCCTTTCCCCAGACCTGAATCCAATTGAGCACATCCGGGACATCATGTCTCGCTCCATCCACCAACGTCACGTTGCACCACAGACTGTCTAGGGTTGGCGGATGCTTTAGTGCAGGTCTGGGAGGCGATCCCACAGAAGACCATCCGCAACCTCATCAGGAGCATGCCCAGGTGTTGTAGGGAGGTCATACAGGCACGTGGAGGCCACACACAATACTCAGCCTCATTTTGAATTGTTTTAAGGACATTACATCAAAGTTAGATCAGCCTGTAGTGTGTTTTTCCACTTTAATTTTGGGGATGACTCCAAATCCAGGTTAATAAATTTGATTTCTATTGATGACTTTTGTGTGATTTTGTTGTCAGCACATTCAACTTTGTACAGAACAAAGTATTCAATGAGAATATTTCATTCATTCAAATCTAGGATGTGTCATTTGAGTGTTCCCTTTATTTTTTAAACAGTCTATATACACATATATATATATATATATATATATATATATATATGTAGCGCCCCGAGGGTTCGGCCGCTACAGGGGTATTGCACCTCAGACCGGAGGTGTGATATTCCACTCCCAGGTAAGGATGGAGTGTGGACCAGGGCTCAGTTAGCTGCATACAGCACACACACCCCATTTCCGAGGGACAGCTCAACGGTGCTCCCACTAGACAGAAGTGCAGGCACGACCGACCATGTCCCTGCTGGAGTGGGGAGGGAGGGGTGGAACACCCAGTGCTGTAGGGGCAGATAGGGGGCGGTTCCTGAGCGTAGGAAGGAGCCCATTGGTTGCTGGTCACCTGGGCTCATGGCTAGAGGGAGGTATAAAAGGTGGGCACCATCTTAGATCTAGGGTCTGTGGAGAGGAGAAGACAGGGAGCAGCAGCTCAGGCTGAGTGCTGCTCCAGAGGCAGGCCTAGGGAAGAGGCCAGGGCCTGAGAGGAGAAGGAGAAGTGGGCCTGGAGAAGAGGCCGAGGAGGAGGTGAAGGGGAGCTGAGATTCTGGCTCATCTCAGCTCCAAGGGAAAGGAACAGAAACAGAAAGGAACTGCAAAGAAGGAGAGACAGAGAAACAGAAGGGCTCAGGAACAAGAAGGTGGAAGGGACCCTAAGAACCCACGAGAATCCAGGGTGAAGGGTCAGGCAGATTAAGGGTACCGGATCCCAAGTTGGTGGAGGAGAAACAACCCTCAGCCAAAGACCGGCCGTCGTGATCATATATTGGTGCGACACCTCATCAAACCTGCTAGGAAAGCACCATATAGGACAGCGGAGGACGGGGCCCACGTTTAACCGCACAGGTCCGCGGCAGCTGGACAAAAGTGGGTCACTGGTGAGGCAGGCCAGAGAAAGGATAAAAGGGGGTCCTGTACCATGCTCCTGAACTGCCTGGGAGTTGACCGAGCCCCTCACCTGGTGGACGCAGCACGGCTCGGGCGGTCACTGCTGGCCGAAGTGACCTGGAACAAACGAAATGTGAATAAAGACCCTGGACTGTAACTTGTTGTCTGTGTGCTCCCTGCTCCTCCAGCACTATCAGCACCGGGACCCGCACTACCATCACTCCCAACATCCACTACACTGCCCTGGGGCTGCACTCTTCCTGTGGGGAGTCACATCACCTCAGCTGCACCCATCATCAGCCCCAGCGGACTGCCTTGCAGCGGCGGTTCCTAATAACCGCAATCCACGGGTGGCGTAGTCGGACATTATTTGGAGCGCATAGCAGACTACCATTGGCCTGACCACCCTGAGCCGCGGGACAGGGCCGCCACTACTACTACCCCCATCGTTCCCCTATCGCCCGGATCCGCGTGCCCCAAAAGTTTGGACACACCTTCTCATTTAAAGATTTTTCTGTATTTTCATGACTATGAAAATTGTACATTCACACTGAAGGCATCAAAACTATGAATTAACACATGTGGAATTATATACTTAACAAAAAAGTGTGAAACAACTGAAAATATGTCTTATATTTTAGGTTCTTCAAAGTAGCCACCTTTTGCTTTGATGACTGCTTTGCACACTCTTGACATTCTCTTGATGATCAGGTTGACATGGTATACCTGGTAGGGCTTCCTCCTCCCTGGTTGGTGGACTTTATAGTTGACGTTGCCAACCTTTTCAACAACTTCATAGAGAATTTGCTCTCTACTGTAGATACCAGCACCAGTACCTGATCTCCAGGGTTGAAGAGTCTCATCCTCGCTGACCTATTGTACACCCTCGACTGTGCCTCTTGTGCTGTGAGGAGGTGTTTTTTTTACAATGGGCATTACTTTGGCAATCCTCTCTTGCATCTGTGCCAAATGTTCGATTACACTCCTGTAGGGTGTAGACTCAGCCTCCCAGGTCTCCTTTGCTACGTCCATGAGTCCACTGGGGTGTCGGCCATACAACAGCTCGAAAGGGGAGAATCCAGTAGAGGCCTGTGGGACTTTTCTGATGGAGAACAGAAGGTACGGCAGTAGGCAGTCCCAGTCCCGGACGTCTTTTTCTACGACCTTCTTCAACATGGCCTTCAAGGTTTTATTAAACCGCTCAACCAAGCCATCTGTCTGTGGGTCGTAGACTGAGGTCCAAATAACTGAAACATAGCCTTGTCCGGCACAAAATAACAAAACACAGCCTTGTCTGGCACACAGTAACAAAACAAGAAAACAGTCCATACAGTGCTGTGGGTTCGCCTGCACACAGCCTGTGTCCTGTAGCACAGACACGCTGGAGGTCTCTACACCTTCAGCCACAGACACTGAGTGAGACACTCGGTCTCCATTTTATACACACGACCTGGGGTGGGGATATGTGAGCAGCCAATCCCTCCCATCTCTTATGACTGCTCGTAAAAACCAGCCCTGATACTCCCAATTTACCCTCTCAGCACTATGTGTGCCGGAGCATACTTTCCCAGTTTTACATCACTGAAGCTACCAACCTCAGCGATACATATCTCCCCTCAAGGACATGTCCGGCGGCTATCTTACAATATATATATCCATATCAGGCTATGTGCACACAAAAAAAACTGGCAAAATTGCAGAGGTTTTTCCACAATTTCCATTTCACCCCACTTTTATTTTTTCCCTGTTTTTCAGTATATTATACGGTAAAGTGTAAGATGTCATTCAAAACTACAACGACAAAAAAAAAAGTCAGAATGGTTCTTGGAAGAAGGGGAGGAAAAACGTAAAGTGCAAAAAGAAAAATTGTTTTTCGGTGGCTGCGTCCACTTCTGTACATGTAGTGACAACTGGCAAGTACTCCGATAGTCACCCAGACTGGATGTTTATAGGGCTGTAAGCAGCCAAAGTAAACCAATTAAAAGATTATACTGAAAAAAAAAAGTAATAAACAGCTGGTAATGACGGGAGGCGACTGTGATACGTATTTATAGGGAAGGATTTATCTCGCTGTGTCCCAGGCGGTTTGGTACAGAAGTCCATGTCCTACAGATTAGGCTGTGATTACTGGTGTTGGAGTTAGGATCTTGTGTAGTGAAATGTGCACAGATGAGATATATCCAATAACATATTTACCAAGAAGGTACAGCAGCCGCCGGACATTAGTGCAAAAAATGCGGAATAATCTGCTTTGTGAGCAACACCCCTGATCTGCTAATCCCAATATAGTAGTATAATTTACAATTAGGGCCACACAGGACCATGAACTCGGGATCCTAAATCCAATGTAAAACACTTCTCATACTTATTCATGGGCTTAACCCATCTTGTAAGGTTATCATTGTACACATAAATCCATTTGCTTATCACTTGATTCTCAACAACAGATTGTATTATATTCCAGAGCAGCACTCACAATTCTGCTGGTTGCTATTGTCAAACATAAGTAATCTCATTTTCAGATTTACCCATTGCTTATCTCATCCCTATAATGCAGGGCTATGCTTCCTACATCAGATTACTGTACACCGTACTGGGTGTAAAAGGGACACGTTCCAGAATGCAAATCACAGATACAGAACAAGCAGCCAATGCTGGGAGATTTCAGCACCACAAATTGCAGAATTGTAATACTGCTTTAAAGTATAATACAGACTGTATATCAGGATGAGCACAAGATCAGTGGTATCATGTACTGTATGTATGATGTATGCAGCTCTGGAGTATAATACAGGATGTAACTCAGGATCAGTAATGTAATGTATGTACACAGTGACTGCACCAGCAGAATAGTGAGTGCAGCTCTGGAGTATAATGCAGGATGTAACTCAGGATCAGTACAGGATCAGTAATGTAATGTATGTACACAGTGACTGCACCAGCAGAATAGTGAGTGCAGCTCTGGAGTATAATGCAGGATGTAACTCAGAATCAGTACAGGATCAGTAATGTAATGTATGTACACAGTGACTGCACCAGCAGAATAGTGAGTGCAGTTCTGGAGTATAATACAGGATGTAACTCAGGATCAGTACAGGATCAGTAATGTAATGTATGTACACAGTGACTGCACCAGCAGAATAGTGAGTGCAGCTCTGGAGTATAATACAGGATGTAACTCAGGATCAGTACAGGATCAGTAATGTAATGTATGTACACAGTGACTGCACCAGCAGAATAGTGAGTGCAGCTCTGGAGTATAATACAGGATGTAACTCAGGATCAGTACAGGATCAGTAATGTAATGTATGTACACAGTGACTGCACCAGCAGAATAGTGAGTGCAGCTCTGGGGTATAATACAGGATGTAACTCAGGATCAGTACAGGATAAGTAATGTAATGTATGTACACAGTGACTGCACCAGCAGAATAGTGAGTGCAGCTCTGGAGTATAATACAGGATGTAAGTCAGGATCAGTACAGGATCAGTAATGTAATGTATGTACACAGCGACTGCACCAGCAGAATAGTGAGTGCAGCTCTGGAGTATAATACAGGATGTAACTCAGGATCAGTACAGGATAAGTAATGTAATGTATGTACACAGTGACTGCACCAGCAGAATAGTGAGTGCAGCTCTGGAGTATAATACAGGATGTAAGTCAGGATCAGTACAGGATCAGTAATGTAATGTATGTACACAGTGACTGCACCAGCAGAATAGTGAGTGCAGCTCTGGAGTATAATACAGGATGTAACTCAGGATCAGTACAGGATCAGTAATGTAATGTATGTACACAGTGACTGCACCAGCAGAATAGTGAGTGCAGCTCTGGAGTATAATACAGGATGTAACTCAGGATCAGTACAGGATCAGTAATGTAATGTATGTACACAGTGACTGCACCAGCAGAATAGTGAGTGCAGCTCTGGGGTATAATACAGGATGTAACTCAGGATCAGTACAGGATAAGTAATATAATGTATGTACACAGTGACTGCACCAGCAGAATAGTGAGTGCAGCTCTGGAGTATAATACAGGATGTAAGTCAGGATCAGTACAGGATCAGTAATGTAATGTATGTACACAGTGACTGCACCAGCAGAATAGTGAGTGCAGCTCTGGAGTATAATACAGGATGTAACTCAGGATCAGTACAGGATAAGTAATGTAATGTATGTACACAGTGACTGCACCAGCAGAATAGTGAGTGCAGCTCTGGAGTATAATACAGGATGTAAGTCAGGATCAGTACAGGATCAGTAATGTAATGTATGTACACAGTGACTGCACCAGCAGAATAGTGAGTGCAGCTCTGGAGTATAATACAGGATGTAACTCAGGATCAGTACAGGATCAGTAATGTAATGTATGTACACAGTGACTGCACCAGCAGAATAGTGAGTGCAGCTCTGGATTATAATACAGGATGTAACTCAGGATCAGTAATGTATGTACACAGTGACTGCACCAGCAGAATAGTGAGTGCAGCTCTGGAGTATAATACAGGATGTAACTCAGGATCAGTACAGGATCAGTAATGTAATGTATGTACACAGTGACTGCACCAGCAGAATAGTGAGTGCAGCTCTGGAGTATAATACAGGATGTAACTCAGGATCAGTACAGGATCAGTAATGTAATGTATGTACACAGTGACTGCACCAGCAGAATAGTGAGTGCAGCTCTGGAGTATAATGCAGGATGTAACTCAGGATCAGTAATGTAATGTATGTACACAGTGACTGCACCAGCAGAATAGTGAGTGCAGCTCTGGAGTATAATACAGGATGTAACTCAGGATCAGTACAGGATCAGTAATGTAATGTATGTACACAGTGACTGCACCAGCAGAATAGTGAGTGCAGCTCTGGAGTATAATACAGGATGTAACTCAGGATCAGTACAGGATCAGTAATGTAATGTATGTACACAGTGACTGCACCAGCAGAATAGTGAGTGCAGCTCTGGGGTATAATACAGGATGTAACTCAGGATCAGTACAGGATAAGTAATGTAATGTATGTACACAGTGACTGCACCAGCAGAATAGTGAGTGCAGCTCTGGAGTATAATACAGGATGTAAGTCAGGATCAGTACAGGATCAGTAATGTAATGTATGTACACAGCGACTGCACCAGCAGAATAGTGAGTGCAGCTCTGGAGTATAATACAGGATGTAACTCAGGATCAGTACAGGATAAGTAATGTAATGTATGTACACAGTGACTGCACCAGCAGAATAGTGAGTGCAGCTCTGGAGTATAATACAGGATGTAAGTCAGGATCAGTACAGGATCAGTAATGTAATGTATGTACACAGTGACTGCACCAGCAGAATAGTGAGTGCAGCTCTGGAGTATAATACAGGATGTAACTCAGGATCAGTACAGGATCAGTAATGTAATGTATGTACACAGTGACTGCACCAGCAGAATAGTGAGTGCAGCTCTGGAGTATAATACAGGATGTAACTCAGGATCAGTACAGGATCAGTAATGTAATGTATGTACACAGTGACTGCACCAGCAGAATAGTGAGTGCAGCTCTGGGGTATAATACAGGATGTAACTCAGGATCAGTACAGGATAAGTAATATAATGTATGTACACAGTGACTGCACCAGCAGAATAGTGAGTGCAGCTCTGGAGTATAATACAGGATGTAAGTCAGGATCAGTACAGGATCAGTAATGTAATGTATGTACACAGTGACTGCACCAGCAGAATAGTGAGTGCAGCTCTGGAGTATAATACAGGATGTAACTCAGGATCAGTACAGGATCAGTAATGTAATGTATGTACACAGTGACTGCACCAGCAGAATAGTGAGTGCAGCTCTGGATTATAATACAGGATGTAACTCAGGATCAGTAATGTATGTACACAGTGACTGCACCAGCAGAATAGTGAGTGCAGCTCTGGAGTATAATACAGGATGTAACTCAGGATCAGTACAGGATCAGTAATGTAATGTATGTACACAGTGACTGCACCAGCAGAATAGTGAGTGCAGCTCTGGAGTATAATACAGGATGTAACTCAGGATCAGTACAGGATCAGTAATGTAATGTATGTACACAGTGACTGCACCAGCAGAATAGTGAGTGCAGCTCTGGAGTATAATGCAGGATGTAACTCAGGATCAGTAATGTAATGTATGTACACAGTGACTGCACCAGCAGAATAGTGAGTGCAGCTCTGGAGTATAATACAGGATGTAACTCAGGATCAGTGCAGGATCAGTAATGTAATGTATGTACACAGTGACTGCATCAGCAGAATAGTGAGTGCAGCTCTGGAGTATAACACAGGATGTAAATCAGGATCTGTACAAGATTAGGGATGTAATGTTTTAGAAAGTGACTCAACCTTTTTCTGTAGATTATTTCTATATACACACTGTAAAAGGTGATAAATTCTTTGTGAGTAAAGCTTATACAAGGAAGGATTGGTGCAGAGACATAATGTAGCACTTGTAACAATATATCCTGTCCAACCCACGGCCTCAGCAATCATCTTTACACCCAAAACAAATATCCCTGTGTAGTTCCAGGGTTGTTGACTGTGAGACTTTGGTATATTTGCAGTGAGTACAAGGCGCAGGTAAAGCCCTGCAGGGGATGACGGTGCGTGTTCTGACTTGTTGGAGTTACGGTATCGCCGGCTCTTCTCCATTGTGTCCACAATCCCTGATAA
This sequence comes from Phyllobates terribilis, assembly GCF_046119375.1. Taxonomy (NCBI): domain Eukaryota; kingdom Metazoa; phylum Chordata; class Amphibia; order Anura; family Dendrobatidae; genus Phyllobates; species Phyllobates terribilis. The sequence continues at coordinate 61,827,732 of NW_027362763.1, read as the reverse complement.
TACAGTGTGATGTGATACAATCAGGGACCGGGCTGAGGAACATAAGCAGAGCGCTGCTCCGGAGCCGTCCATGCAGCGGCGGTCACGTGTTTATGGTACTATAGACAAATGATGTAATTTACTGTACATACCGCACAACATTGGAAGAACAGAAAGAGGGACACATTTTTGTCATGCCCATTTACCATTTCTTTCTCCCCTGGCAGGAAGAGTTGTCAGAGGGGCGGTGGCAATGAGGGACATTCAGCAGACGCCCGATACTGCAGGGTATAGACCCAAATCCGGGACTGTCCGCTGTATCAGGGACGGTTAGGACTAAAGATGAGCGAATCGATTCACAGAACCAGCCTCTAGCTCAGTGGTACCTGGCGGCTGGACGCAGATCAATTACCTTCCGTGAATCTCTTCCTTCATTCACAGTCGGAGCCGCCAGAACTTTCTCGTCTCTATGTAGCTTCACTATACCACATCTGGCTTTTTTGATTCCTGTAAAGCCGTGTTCACACAGAGTAAATACTGTGATTTTTCTTTTCCGCAGGATCCGCTCCAAACTACGCAATAACAATCTACTATCGTTATTGCATTTTTGCTGCATTTTTTTATGCCTTTCCCCCTTATTTGATGCGTTTTTGGTGCAGATGTGAAGACGCATTTTTAACTGCAGTTTTTTACATGCGTTTTTTTTAGGCTCCACATAGAAGCGTCTAGATGGAAAAAAAAGCACCAAAACCGCACAGTTCAGCCACGTGTTTAGATGCCCAGGGGGCGCAGTTTTCATAAAATCACATCCACTTTGCTTGGACAGTGAAACAGCAGAATTTCTGTGCAAAAAAAAGCAGCAGAAAATATGCAGCATTTACGCTACATGTGAACATGGTCTAAATGTCCAAGCAAAGTGGATGTGATTTCATGAAACTTCGCCCTCGGTATATTATTTATATATCAATAAAAACGCTGTTGCATTTTTAAGCGCAGAATCAAAGCTTTTCTGTAAGATTAAAAAAAAGCGTTAAAAATGTGGCTTCACATCTGCACCAAAAACGCATCAAATATGAATGAACACCCAAGAAAGAAATGCAGCAAACACGCAATAATCAGAGAAGATTGTTATTGCGTCATGAGGTGAGGACACCTGCAGAAAACGTGCAGAAAAAAAAGCACTGCATTTACACTGCGTGTGAACACGGCCTCAACATTACATTTTTATTACTTTTTTATGAGTGTAATAGAGAAAAAATATCAATCGCGCAATTTTTTATGCCATTTATCGATCCCCGTAAATAATCTGATCTCTGTGTTTTGCGGATCGTTACAGGGACTCCAAATATGTCCGGGTTATTTGCAGATTTGTGATGTTTATTATTTTTTAAAAATGACATTATTGTAATTCTTTTTCAGTAATTTTATTGGAAGAAAAAAAAAACTCTTTTATTCTCCCTCTAGAATACAAAGACATATAAATACACCGCTATGTACAATGTATCTCTGTGTACAAGTACGATCTGCCTGTGGAGTCATAACCTGCAATACTGATCAAGTAAACAAAATTCTCCCAGTTAAATCACCAGAGCCTGTGACTCGATAGATTTAGCTACTGCCTGTAATGTTGAAAATTGTGGGTACAAGTCCCTGGGAGTCTCACAAAAAATGATATTTTTGTAATTGCTTTTTACTATTTTTGTTAGTTTTATAGGAACAAAAAAACCCTGACTTTTTCTTCACCTCTAGTATACAGAGAACATAGAAATCTACTGCTATGTACAATGTATCTCTATGTACATACAGTATATAATCCACTTCTAGGTTTGCTGCCTGCGATACAGGTCAAGATTACCAAATTCTCCTATGTAAGTCTTTGTGGGCTGTGGCTCATAGCTAGAGCTCTGACCTGTAAATATGGAGACGTGATCATAAGAGAAGAAGTGAATACTATAACTTAATTTATGTCAGTGCAGAGATATGCGGCTCCGCCCCTGAAGGAAGAGGAACTATGAAGCAAGATCGGAGAGGTGAGTATTAGAAGTCGGGACAAAGCCCTGTCGTGGCGGGACTGAGGCCTCAAATCAGGACAATCCCGCTGAATCCGGGACCGTTGGGAGTTATTATACGAAGATAGAGGAGAATGGACGATTTTATACATGACCATGTAACATTCTAAAGTGATAAATAATTCCCAGCTCGCTACCTAAAATTTCAGCTAAGACTTCTCTTAAAGGGACTCTGTCAGCAGGTTTTCAGTATGCAATCTGATAGCAGCATAACATAGGGCTATAATGACTGATTCCAGAGATGTGTCACTTAGGCTATGTGCCCACGATGCAGAAATGCTCCGGATTTTTCCTGAGCGTTTAGGCATTTCCCTGGCAGAAAAAACGCATGCGGATTGTACATGCCACCGGCATGGATTTTATATAGTGTGACCAAGTTAGTTAAAAAAAAAGAATAAAAATGATAAAAAAAAACCAAACATATACTCGCCTTCCGATGGCCCCCGGTCTCCTTATCCGATGTGTCCGGTCTTCCCGGTGTCTCGCGGTTGTGTTAAAGGACCTTCCATGACGTCATTTAGTCATGTGACATGACTAAATGACGTCATGGCAGGTCCTTTTAGACCATTGCGAGCTGCCGGGGAGCCAGGACGCGTCACTAAGGAGACCGGGGGCCATCGGAAGGTGAGTATAATGTATATTTTTTATTTGAATTCTTTTTTTTACAGGTACCATGGTACCCGGGTCTGGATGAGAGTCTCCTCTTCTCCAGACCCAGGTACCATCCGCACATTGAGTCGCTTAATATCCTCATGTGCACATGTAGTCATGGTGATATTAAGCGATTTAATGTAAGTCAATGGCGGCAAAAACGCAGCGATTACGCAAAATAATTGGTAGTGCTGCGTTTTTTTCCGCAATGATAATCCGCAGCGGAATGTTTCCGCAGCATGTGCTCAGCACATGTGGATTATCATTGGGGAACATGGCAGGCCTTCTACCAAGAGTTTTTTAAGGTTTTCTGCAGCGGAATTGCCGCTCCGGAAATGCTTAAAAAACGCATAGTTGGCACACAGCCTTACTGGACTGCTTGGTGTGGTGTTGACTGATGTAGATGTAGCAGCGCTAAGACTTCTTGGTTGTATATAACCCCGCCCACACCCCTAATTGGCATTGTCCTATGTATACTGCACATTGTCAGTAAGATGCCAATCAGTGGTGGGGTCGGGGTTATACAGATTATCCCGACTGCTGTGCACGTGATACCTAGTCGTGCAGTGATAATCTCCTGCTGATAAAATACTGATTGTATTGAAACTACAGCACACAGCCTAATAAGTGACACATATCTGAAATCAGACTTTCTAGCCCTATATTATGCTGCTCTCAGATTAAATAGCAAAAACCTGCTGACAGATTCCCTTTAAGGCCCTCATACACATTAGGCTGACATTGGCTTAATCTTTTCATGTTAACATTACAGGCTACTATGACCATCACAGAACCTGAAAGTTTTCCTGTAGGGGAAAAATCTGCCATGTTGTTAATTGATAGTGATAGTATCATGCAAGTTTTTCCTCCATAGGAAACATGACTGTGTCTGGCATTGCAGGGGACCATAGCTCAGTGCCATTAAAGTCCATCGGATGAGCATTGAGCTGTAATACCAAGCACAGCCACTATCAAATGTGTGGCGCTATGCCTAGTAAACAATTTAGTCTATGCAAAGTTCCAGTGTTACAGTCCCTTTAACCAGATGAATTGAGGGGGGGGGGGGGGGGGGGCATTACCAATCTGATATTGATGGTTTATCCTAAAAATAGGTCAAAAATGATGTTCTAACCCTTTAAAAAAGAAAAAGAGAAAAAAATCATTGCTCCACAATACTACAATACTGCCCTTTCCCAGATCTAATCTTCTACAGAACTTTGTCCTCCTGACATTTACAAGGTATTTCTAAGGTCATAAATAGTTATATAGTGTCATGTATTAGGTCTCATTTATGGGAGCCATGAGAAGTGAGAAAAGCCATTACCGATCACACCCATATGTCCAACCCTCACAGGACGTTCATCCCAAACTCATAGAGGTAGTGTCATTATACCAGGCATTTATACTAAAACAATCAAGAGCAATACCAAAATAGACCCCCAAAATCCCATAAAGCTTAAAGGGGTTCTCCACTTTTGTCCTGATAATAAAGTGTAGGACCCTCCAGCGATCAGCTGTGATCTGTGGGGAAACCTGCAAGTAAGAGTTCAATTTCCCTGCAGCGCTCTTACAGGAAAAATAAAGCATTACACAATACACATTCCTGCCAATAACATGTCTGTGTGTAATGTGGGACAGGACAGGTCCTCCGGAGCAAGCCACGTTCTTTACAATTGCTCTCCACTCGGATAAAGAGAGGTACCTGAACAAAGGACCTCTATTTGCCCACTACTTCATATTTGATGGCCTATTCTTCTTGACTGCTGCCAGAATACAGAAGCTCCGTAAGAACTATAGTGGTCGCGGCTGGTTACTACAGATCCACCACTTACAGTGCCTACAAGTAGTATTCAACCCCCTGCAGATTTAGCTGGTTGACACATGCGGAATTAACTTGGCATTGTGACATTTGTACTGTAGATCAGCCTGGAAGTGGGAAATGCACTGCAGCAAATTTTTTTTTTTTTTTTTTTTTTTAAAAAACGTTAAAAGTTAATTCAGAGTGTCATTTATTATTCAACCCCTCAAACCACAAGAATTCTGTTTGGTCCCCCAAAAGTATTAAGAAGTAGTTCAGGCACCAAGAATAATGAGCTTCACATGTGTGGATTAAAGATCTCTTTTGCCAGCCTTTTATGACTATTTAAGACCCTCCCCAAACTTGTGAACAGCACTCAGACATGGTCAACATGGGAAAGACAAAGGAGCATTCCAAGGCCATCGGAGACAAGATCGTGGAGGGTCACAAGGCTGGCAAGGGGTACAAAACCCTTTCCAAGGAGTTGGGCCTACCTGTCTCCACTGTTGGGAGCATCATCCATAAGTGGAAGGCTTATGGAACTACTGTTAGCCTTCCATGGCCAGGACAGCCTTTGAAAGTGTCCTCCCGTGCCGAGGCCAGGCTTGTCCGAAGAGTCAAGGCTAACCCAAGGACAACAAGGAAGGAGCTCCGGGAAGATCTCATGGCAGTGGGGACATTGGTTTCAGTCAATACCATAAGTAACGTACTCCACCGCAATGGTCTCCGTTCCAGACGAGCCCGTAAGGTACCTTTACTTTCAAAGCGTCATGTCAAGGCTCGTCATAGAATCATAGAACCATAGAATCATAGAATGGTAGAGTTGGAAGGGACCTCCTGGGTCATCTGGTCCAACCCCCTGCTCAAAGCAGGATTCACTAGATCATCTCAGACAGATGTCTGTCCAGCCTCTGTTTGAAGACGTCCATTGAAGGGGAACTCACCACCTCTCGTGGCAGCCTGTTCCACTCATTAATCACCCTAACTGTCAAAAAGTTTTTTCTAATATCTAATCTGTGTCTCCTCCCATTTAGTTTCATCCCATTGCTTCTAGTCTTTCCTTGTGCAAATGAGAATAAAGATGATCCTTCTACAATGTGACAGCCCTTGACATATTTGTAGACAGCTATTAAGTCTCCTCTCAGTCTTCTTTTTTGCAAGCTGAACATTCCCAAATCCTGCAACCGTTCCTCATAGGACATGGTTTGCAGACCAGTCACCATTCTGGTCGCTCTTCTCTGAACTTGCTCCAGTTTGTCTATGTCTTTTTTAAAATGTGGTGCCCAAAACTGTACACAGTATTCCAGATGAGGTCTGACCAAAGAGGAGTAAAGACCGATAATGACTTCACGTGATCTAGACTGTATGCTTCTGTTAATACATCCCAGAATTGTATTTGCCTTTTTTGCTGCTGAATCACACTGTTGACTCATGTTCAGTCTATGATCTATTAGTATACCTAAGTCTTTTTCACATGTACTGTTGCTTAGCTCTATTCCTCCCATTCTGTATATGCTTTTTTCATTTTTATTGCCCAGATGTAGTACTTTGCATTTTTCCCTGTTAAAAACCATTCTGTTGGTTGCTGCCCACTGCTCCAGTTTATTTAGGTCTGTGTGTAACAGTTTGCTCATGATCACTTGGAGGACTCTGAGACAGACTGGTTCAAGGTTCTATGGTCTGATGAGACCAAGATCGAGATCTTTGGTGCCAACCACACACGTGACGTTTGGAGACTGGATGGCACTGCATACGACCCCAAGAATACCATCCCTACAGTCAAGCATGGTGGTGGCAGCATCATGCTGTGGGGCTGTTTCTCTGCCAAGGGGCCTGGCCATCTGGTCCGCATCCATGGGAAGATGGATAGCACGGCCTACCTGGAGATTTTGGCCAAGAACCTCCGCTCCTCCATCAAGGATCTTAAGATGGGTCGTAATTTCATCTTCCAACAAGACAACGACCCAAAGCACACAGCCAAGAAAACCAAGGCCTGGTTCAAGAGGGAAAAAGTCAAGGTGTTGGAGTGGCCTAGTCAGTCTCCTGACCTTAACCCAATTGAAAACTTGTGGAAGGAGCTCAAGAATAAAGTCCACATGAGACACCCAAAGAACCTAGCTAACTTGGAGAAGATCTGCATGGAGGAGTGGGCCAAGATAACTCCACAGACCTGTGCCGGCCTGATCAGGTCTTATAAAAGACGATTATTAGCTGTAATTGCAAACAAGGGTTATTCCACAAAATATTAAACATAGGGGTTGTATAATAATTGACCCACACTTTTATGTTTAAAATTTACTAAAATTCAACTGAGCAACATAACTTTTTGGTTTGTAAGATTTATGCTTCTGTTCATAAAACCTACTCTCGTTTGCAGTTTGAAGGCTCTAACTTATTTGCATCTTATCAAACCAGCTAAATCTGCAGGGGGTTGAATACTACTTGTAGGCACTGTATAACTTAAAGGGGTTTCCAGGCTTGGCTTAGGGTTCAAGTCTAAAGTCATTCTTTTGGAAGTGCATTGAGTTTGCGAGTGTGAACGAGCTGCGTGTGTCCGGAGCGTAAGTGCGAACGAAATGAAGAGGTATTTGGGAATCCTGCAGAAAATACCTGTGTGAATTGCGGTGAGTGCTGCATTGTGACCTGCTGAGTGCTTTTCTACCTGTTTAGATTTATTGGGCTTTTTAAAACCTATTTTCTCACTACAGTTTTAATTTCTTAGTTTACTACCTGTGTATTTAAGGGTTAACTACATTGCACTAAAATCCTGAGGTGTAGATTTACTCACAAGGGGTTAATTAAGGGGAAGGGGTCATAATTAAGGGTTTATAAGGGGCAGCTGGTTGGACATCAAGTCCTTTGGAAGTGCATTGAGGTGAAGGGTACATTGCTGGAAAAGGAAGAAAAACAAACAAACAAACAAAAAAACTCTTTAAATCTCTTAGTTTGCGAGTGTGAACGAGCTGCGTGTGTCCGGAGCGTAAGTGCGAACGAAAGTAAGTGTGTGACTTGTTTTTCAGTGACTTTGGATTCAGGGAGTTTGGAAGGGAGGACTTAGGACTGAATTGCTGACTGTATTTCATTCTTTCTTTACTTTACTTTTTACTTAATTAATCCACCTGACCTACTTATCTGATTCCCCCGTCCATACTTGATACTTAACTGACCCCCGCCGATATCTAATTGATACACTTGCACATCCCTAATTGATCCCCGTCCATACACCTATATATAAATAATTGTGTTTTGTACTTGTATATATATACTGACTGTATCCCCATATTTAGAATGACGTCCATGTTGGCCGGAGCCGTGCAGTGTACATCTTGCGTAATGTATGCATTCCGTGAGCAACCGCTCGAGGATCCATACTGCTGCGAGAGATGTGAGCATATCGTGCACTTGGAAGCCCAAATTCTGGATCTAAGTGCTCAGATAGCGGTACTGAGGAGCATCGACAACATGGAACGGAGTTTGCTGCTCACCGAGCAGACACTCAATGGGTCAATACTGGGGGTGGAGCATAGAGGGGAAGTGCAGGCTGAACAGGCAGGGAGCTGGATAACAGTTAGGAGGGATAGAGGGAAGAAGTATAGGAAGGCTGGTTCAGAACCGGCATTATTGGAGCACGACAGATCCTCTGACCGCCGGGGGAGTGTATGCTCCAGTAATGAGGGGGAGGGGGGAAGTGTAGGGCAGGCAAGACAGGTTCTGGTAGTGGGTGACTCTATTATTAGGGGGACAGACAGGGCAATCTGTCACAAAGACCGGGATCGCCGAACGGTGTGCTGCCTCCCTGGCGCTCGAGTCCGGCACATCGCGGATCGGGTTGACAGGTTACTGGGTGGGGCTGGCGAAGACCCAGCGGTCATGGTCCACATCGGCACCAATGACAAAGTGAGTGGTAGATGGAGGGTCCTTAAAAATTATTTCAGGGACCTAGGTAGGAAGCTTAGGGCAAGGACCTCCAAGGTAGTTTTCTCAGAAATACTACCAATCCCGCGAGCCACACAGAAACGCCAACGGGAAGCTAGGGAGGTGAACAAGTGGCTAAAGAGTTGGTGCAAGGCAGAAGGGTTTGGGTTCATGGAGAACTGGGCCGACTTCGCGGTCGGCTACAGGCTCTACCGTAGGGACGGGCTGCACCTCAATGGGGAGGGTGCAGCGGTGCTGGGGAAGAAGATGGCTAATAGGTTGGAGGAGTTTTTAAACTAGAGACGGGGGGGGGGAAACCAAGGAAATAGGTGGGATGTGAGGCAAGCAAGGGGGAAGGGGAGAAGTCAATATAATGAGGGTGGAGAGGGGGGTGGGGATAGTACAGTTAGATCGTTAGAGAAGAAAAGGATGCTAAATAACCCCAAAGTTTTATCTTGCATGCTGACCAACGCAAGAAGCCTGACCAATAAGGCGGATGAGCTGCGGGCGCTTATATCGGAGGAGAGGTATGACATCGTAGGTATAACAGAGACTTGGCTAGACGATAGCTACGACTGGGCGGTAAATTTATTAGATTATAGTTTATTTAGAAGGGACCGGAAACAGGGGAAAGGCGGAGGAGTCTGCTTATATGTAAAGTCATGTCTAAAACCCAGACTAAGGGAAGATATAGGAGAGGGAGAAGAGGGGGTCGAGTCCATGTGGGTAGAGATAGAGGGGGCAATAAATAATAATAAAATATTACTGGGGGTCTGCTATAAGCCACCAAATATAACAGAGGAGAATGAGAATCTGCTATTAGGACAAATAGACAAAGTAGCAAAACATAATGAAGTGATTGTAATGGGGGATTTCAACAACCCGGATATTGACTGGGAAACAGAAACCTGTAGATCTCAGAAAGGAAAAAGGTTCTTGACAAATATTAAGGATAATTATCTCTCCCAACTAGTGCAGGAACCAACGAGAGGGAAGGCCGTGTTGGACTTAATATTGACTAATAGGCCTGATAGAATAACTGAGGTACAGATAGGGGGGCACCTAGGTAATAGCGACCATAATATTATCGACTTCAAAATGCCCTTCAGTTGGGTTATCAATAAGGGAACAACAAAAACATTAAACTTTAGGAGGGCGAAGTTTGATCAGCTGAAAGAAAACCTTCAACTTATAGACTGGGACAAAGTTCTTAATCAAAGGAATACGAATAGTAAATGGGAAACCTTCAAAAGAATTCTGAATACTCAGTGCGAGAGGTATATACCGTATGTGAATAAAAGGGCCAGAAATAAGAGGAAACCAATATGGTTGAACAAGAACGTAAAAGGGGCGTTAAATAGCAAAAAAGAGGCATTCAAGAGATTAAAACAGGAAAACAGCAAGGAGGCACTAATGTGTTACAAGGAAAAAACGAGAACCTGCAAAAAACAAATAAAAATAGCAAAGGAGGAAACAGAGAGACGTATTGCTAGGGAAAGTAGATCAAATCTCAAACTGTTCTTTACGTATATAAATAGTAAAAGGATTAAATCGGATAATATTGGACCGATAAAAAGTGAGGAAGGCAAAATCATAGAGAAAGATGAGGATAAAGCTAATCTATTAAATAATTTTTTTTCGACAACTTTCACAAAGGAAAAAGAACAGGCGAAATGAGAAGTGACAAACTTAATCCTCCACTAAGTATGACAAATCTAACCCAAGCTGTGGTACAGAAACGACAAATCACCAGGACCTGATGGCATACACCCACGGGTACTAAGGGAACTAAGTAATGTGATAGACAGACCGTTATATCTTATATTTAAGGACTCTGTTGAGACTGGGTCTGTGCCACTTGATTGGCGACAGGCGAATGTAGTGCCAATATTCAAAAAGGGGGCGAAAAGTGACGCCGGAAACTATCGGCCGGTGAGTCTGACGTCCGTTGTGGGCAAAATTTTTGAAGGCTTTATTAATGAGGCAATCATGGAGCATCTTGACGCTAATAATCTATTAACCCCGAACCAACATGGATTCATGAGGAATCGCTCCTGCCAAACAAACCTGATTGACTTCTACGAGGAGGTTAGCTCTCGAGTAGATCAGGGGGAACCAGTGGATGTCGTGTATCTCGACTTCTCAAAAGCGTTCGATAGCGTGCCACATAATAGGTTGGTATACAAAATGAGAATGATGGGGCTGGGGGAAAATGTCTGCAAGTGGGTAGCTAACTGGCTAAAGGATAGAAGGCAGAGGGTGGTTATAAATGGAATATACTCAGATTGGGTAAGCGTCACTAGTGGGGTACCACAGGGGTCTGTACTAGGCCCAATGTTATTTAATATCTTTATTAACGACATAGTCAACAGGATAAATAGTAAAATATCAATATTTGCAGATGACACAAAGTTATGTAAAACAATTAATACAAAAGAGGACAGTGCAGACCTACAGAGGGATTTGGATAAGCTGGGTAGGTGGAGCATTAAATGGCAAATGAGGTTTAACGAGGAGAAATGTAAGGTCATACATATGGGAAGGAAAAATGGAAGTCACCAGTACTCACTGAATGGGAAATCATTGGGGAATTCAGAGATGGAGAAGGACTTGGGCATCTTGATTGATAGCAAACTAAATTGGAGTGCCCAAAGTCAGGCCGCTGCTGTAAGGGCAAACAGGGTAATGGGATGTATCAGAAGAGGTATAGCTGCAAAGGAGGAGAACATTGTTCTTCCACTGTACAAAGCACTGGTCAGACCACACTTGGAATACTGTGCTCAGTTATGGGCCCCAATATATAGAAAGGATATAAATGAGCTTGAAAAGGTACAAAGGAGGGCAACAAAATTAATAAGGGGAATGGAGGGACTGCAATACCCAGAGAGGTTGGCAAAACTAGGACTATTCAGCCTGGAAAAGAGAAGGTTGAGGGGGGACATAATAAATGTGTACAAATATGTTAGGGGACAGTATAGAGACCTTGCCCGGGATTTGTTCAAAAGGAGGAATATTACGGTAACAAGAGGGCACTCACTAAGACTGGAAGAGAAAAGGTTTCAGCACCAGCATAGGAAGGGGTTCTTTACGGTAAGAGCAGTGAGAATATGGAATTCACTGAGTGAGGAGACGGTAATGTCGGATTTACTACACCAGTTCAAGCGGGGACTGGATGCTTTTCTAGATACCAGGCAGATTTCTGCATATACTTAAAAATAAAATAAAATAGTAGGTTGATACAGGGATTTATTCTGACTGCTGGTTTCAGAGTCGGGAGGGAATTTTTCCTCAGGTGAAGATTGGCCAAATCATTTGGGGTTTTTGCCCTCCTCTGGATCAACTTTAGCAATTACAGAACTAACAGGTCGAACTTGATGGACGCAAGTCTTTATTCGGCTTTACAAACTATGTTACTATGTTATGTGACTGCAGAATTGTGAATCCTCACAGCGCGCACCGTCAGGATTGCATACTCCTGGCCACATTCCAACTAGATGTGTCCAGCCTCGCTCAATTCACTAGAGATTGTCCACTACTTTTACATTAATGACCTTAGAATTCATTGATATCCTCAGGACTTAAGATAGGTAATCAATGTCTGATCGGCTACGGTAGGACACTCGGCACCCCTACCGATCAGCTGTTATCGGTGTCGGCAGCGATGGCCGCCGGCAGGAAGTAATCACTTGCCAAGCTGCTCCGTCTACTTGTAGTGGCCTGGGCTTGGTACTGCACATCCCATTCCTATTCAAATCAATAGCCTATTTAAGTGAGGCAGGACATGTCTAGTCGGCATGCATACTTGTGATCACGTGCCCGCCTGCTCCCAGCACCGGAGAGTTCTGACCGCACGCTCACTGCACCCTGTGAGGAGTCACCAGTTTGCAATCACATAGAGTGACTACAGACTTGAGCGCCAAGACTGGGCAGACCCTTTAATGTACCCTAATAGGGTATATGATACCATAATAGGGTATATGAAAAAGGGTTTTCTAAACTGTACAATCCTTTTAAGCGTGGTATATCTCAGTAATGTAAAAATCTGTCTTCACTGAAGACAGATTTTACCCAAGAATTGAGAATTTTGAGAACAACTGATCAGTCCTAGTGGAGAAACAAGCAAACTTCACTGATAAGATATATTACAAAGTTTTTATTATTTTCATTTCTACTATTGATTTATGAAATAAAAATTAAAACATTTGGTTACACTTTAAATTGACAGTGAAAATTCGCGTTGACAGTAGTCACTGACTAGTGAGCCTCCTGCTATACAGCCATGCCCTGTCCATATAATATAAGGCAGCTTTTTAATACGACCCCATTACTTTATATGGTGAGGAGGATATGGTCCCATTTTGGAGATTTTCCAGTGGTCCAATTGCCAATTCTCACGATTTTAACCATGGATAAAAAATAATAATAAATGGCATACTACTTCTTCCAGGGGTGTTTTTCCAATATTCAAGCCCTTGACATTTGTACTAAATAGTTATGTTGACTGAATAAAAGTGTAGATTCCTATTGTCTATCTTCTATCACTTATCTGAAAGCTCCGTCCACCATGGTTCTCAAAACGAAAGAGCAACTGGACATGGATACCATGGTTAACCATCATCTGGAGTCCTGTTATGGGCACTTAGATATATAATGGCTACCCCATATATAAGTTTATCTTAGCGGTCACACCATGGTTAAAGGTGCAAAATATTAAACATTTTTGGCCAAGCTAGACGATACATCAATGACACATTTTCTAAAAAGGTCTTCTAATACCATATTAGACTTATTATCTACCTTGACGTAGAGAGAGATGTCAGCCTCCGGCTCCTTATAGTCCGCTTCATCTACACTTCGATTGTTGTTGTTCGTTTGTCCGGCGGGGTCCAGAACTCGTGTGTGCAGACCATAAGGCGCGACGTACTCCCGTGGAGAGGTCGGAGATGTTGGGTATGATGAAGACTTGAGATACGTAGGCGAAAATGTTAATTTATAAGGAGATGTCGGAGTTGTAGACTTTGGAGAAAGAGATGAACTGTGGTTCGGAGGATTCTTCCCAATGATCAACTGCAAATTAGGTTTGTTTAGTGAGCCGTTCGCAACCGTATACACATCATCTCCACTATGCTGAGAAGACGGGTTGGTTGATGCTCGGCTCAGAGGGCGATCAGGACTCAGATCCATACTGTCTGGACTACTGGGGATGGAGTAGATTCTCTCATCGTCCGTCCACTTTTGGGGCATGGACGTTTCATAGAGATGCTCAGTCGCTTGCATGATGGAGTCTTTCAGTAGATCCCAGTCTTCGAGTAAATTTGCAGAATTGGATCACAAATCTTAATCCTTCCTATTACCTGAGCATCCAAGGAAAAAGCTGAATCTTTAGAATCGTCTAGTTATATCAAGTAATCATTGACTCTTCTCCTCCCTCCTCTGGAGCTACGGATCAATGTGCAAAGAAAGGGCTGACTATAAACTGTCCTCAAGGGAGGGGTGAGCCTGCACTGCTTACCTAGGAGCTGGCTAGGCACAGTCCGACCATAGAGTACACAGAAACACTCACTCATCAGAGCAAAGCTAAGCCTCCCTGGTGCAACAGTTGCTATGTGTATGTGAATATATTAATTACACGGGCCCTGATTGCAATTATGTGCCAGCGAGGGAGCAAGGAAGGAAGTAAATAAGCACCGAGCGAGCGAGTAATGAGGACTTTGTGATAAATACGAAACAAATAGACTAGGTGCTCACTTGTCTTGAGATAACCATTTCTGAAATGAGGGTCAAATTATTCCATGCACTGTGGGTGACGATTAGGTGCATTCCAGATATATGTAGCTGTTGCTTGTCCCAGCCTCTCTGTCTTCCCCCTGGTTTGGCTCTCTTTGTCTCTCTGCTTTACCATACATTCGGTTATCATGGTAAGTAGTACTCTCATGTGAGGTCAAAGCTCTCCGTCCTTACTGACCAACTCATGCTGCTACATGCCACCTGAGTATTCAGGTTGTTGGAATCCTCGTGGCTACTAGTGACTTCTTCACTAACTCTTTGGCAAACCTAGCTTGCTTACATTGCTGGGTAACTCTACTTTACCACTGCATTGGACTCTGTGACTAACCCAGCTTTGCTATATCGCTGAGGCCACCCTGCTCTGCTCCACTGGACCTCATCGCTGAGTCTCCTCTATTATCTCATGGACTACTACACTTTTATACCTGTTGCTGTTATTCCCAACTTTGATTCATTGGACTCCATGGTTTTCTCTTGCAACTCATGTTGCTGATCTGCGACAACAGCTTACTTTGTTTCATCTGGATCTCACTGCTGTACCAATGTCTTTTCTCCATGCTGTATAGCATGTTCTCACCCAGACCAAGGGCCTCAAGGATCCTCCTCACCAGGTGGGACATCTCAGCAGTTTTTGGTCATAATGAAGCATTCAGTCTTATCACAGATGTAGGGCACACAGCTGATATGGCAGGAGGGTGTTCAACACTCTGCTTACCCCACTTGCAGTGACACTATTATAATGATTTTGCAGTTGTCACTAGAGGGAGCTCACTGCACATAGATTTATGGCGCTGAATTCAATACCAGTTATATAAATCTATTGTCACAGATGGACGAGGGGATGTCCGGTGGATGGCATAACACACGGTGGATACAATGGGATGATATAGGGGGGAGGAAGGCCCTAACGGTAGGGAGCAAGCGACACCTACCTGTGTCTGCCCCTAATCTCCCCTATCAACCTATGCGGGTCCTTCCCCCCGCCACCATCACGTGCCTAGTTCCTGTCTCCTTAACAAACCCTGCCTAATGCACTGGATGACAAGGATGCTAGCCTAGTCACTACAGATAGAGAACACAGGGTAAGATGACAAACAAGGGACTGGCAGCAAGAAAAAACAACTTAAGGCCGGTTTCACAGGTCCACATATCTCCGGTACCGGAGATATCTGTGTGCCCGTGTGTGTTTTACGTGCTGCATCCGTGTGCGGCACGTGTACCGCATCAGGATCACATGGACGGGCGCCTGGGAATCAGTGCTACAGTTAGCGCTGTTCCCAAGCACCGGTGCTGAACACTGCACTCATCATGGTTCCCTGCCAGCGCTGCGATCAGCACCAGCAGGGACCATGATGAGGGTAGTGGTAGTCTGCTCCCGGTGTCCCCATCTGTAAAAATAAGAATAAAATAATAAAATCCATGTTCTCACCTCTCTTAGGTATATACCGCTGCTGTAGAGGAGCCGGGGAGAATGAGCCGCTCCAGAGCTGTGCTCAGTGAGTGACAGTACACCTCTCCTGAGCTGCAGCTCCAGAGCGGCTCATTTTCCCAGCCTTCTTGGCTTCAGCGGTCGCTAGGATTACGGGGGGGGGGGCACCTAGGAGAGGTGAGTACATGGATTTTATTATTTTATTCTTAGTTTTACAGGTGGGGACACCGGGATCAGACTACCACTACCCTCATCATGGTCCCTGCTGGTGCTGATCACAGCGCCGGCAGGGGACCATGATGAGGGCAGTGTTCAGCACCAGCGCTTGGGAACAGCGCTATTCCCAGTGCCGGTAACGTGTCACACGGATGACACATGGATCCGCAAAAAACTGACTTGTCTCCATGTGGAGCATGGAGCCCTGACTTGGAATCTTCAGCAAAGCTCCAACAACGGCACCAGATTAAAGAAATCCTATATTAAGGAAATGCATCACTGGGGGTAACTCCAACTGGTAGGCTGTAGGGCTGAGGACAGCCAAAACCCTATACGGACTGATAACCCTAGAACCCAGAGTCCCTGATGCATACTCCACCTGATGTTTTTAGTGTACACCCACACGTACTTATTCACACACTGGTCCGGACCTGAATGTTTATTACCACACGTACGTTTGGAGCCAGATGGTACCCTCCTTGAAGGACCGACAATGGAGGTGTCCCCCCGTGTCGCTAAACTCATGCGCTTAGGAGACTCAGTGGTATCTAGCACCCCCCTGACCAATCCTCCTGGGAGGACACCGAGGTCTAGAGTTAACCTGGGGTATGGGTAGAGTCTCACCCCTATTTTCCGGTAGCACCTTAGCTACCTCCACCGAAGAAGAAGGGGTAGATTTCACCAAGACGGCAGAGATAGTAGCACCCAAGTAACTATTCATACAAAATTTGCCCCAACTGACTACTTTTCTGGACCGCCAGTCTATGACCGGATTGTCCTTTTTCAGCCAGGGAAGGCCTAAGACGATGGGCGTAAGCAGACCCTCCAAGATGTAGCACGACTCAGTATGTAGAGTCCTTATGCGCAAGTTCACATTATGTATGACTTGGGTCAAATTCCTCTGGCCAAAGGGAGCGGAATCAATGGCAAAAATTGGAATGGATCTCGCTAGTGCCCTTACAATAAGTCCATGGGTCTGAGCAAAGTGAGCCTCCACCACACTGACTCCAACTCCACTATCCACCAAAACCGGAATAGTCTCAGTTTTCCCACCCACTACTATGTCAGCTGAAATGGAAAACAAAGACGTATTGTCAGGAACAACACCGGGGGATCATACAATATCCCACCGCTGCCGTCACTTTGTCAGGTTTTCAAGGATTCGGCACACACACTATCCCCATTACTCACGACGTAGCTATCGGCAAGCAAGCAGTGAGCGTAAGGCGTACAGACCTCCGAATTCCAACACATGGAATATGTGTATATGCCCCGGGACGATCACTGCCAGCTTCACGATAGCCCAATTAAGATTATTTGCTGCCACTACCAATCAGTTTTAAAATATAATACAGGCATGATCGGACGCCTGCTTTCTGGTAGCGTATGGCTTCGGGGAAGGAACGATTACAGAGCAAAAGAAACAGGACTATTACATTTTATATTTAATCCAAAAGGGAGGCAGTGTTTATGAAAAATATACAAAGATTGTACAAGGGGGGAAAATACAGTAGAGAACATACAGTTAAGCAAAATAAAATGGGATTAAAGAAGAACTTACTATACAGATCGCAGAGACGATTCAGTTTAGCTGTAGGGGAGGCACTCCAATTCTGGCAATTATCGAACGGGACCCCTGCTATAAAATATATACTCCCGGCATGAGTATAGATCAACCATCAGCTGGATCTTTTATGCCGAAGGCAGGACCTACCCACACACTCCCCCTGTGATGACCTCACGTGGGTTGGTCTCCGCCCTTCATGGTTTTATTAAAATCTCTAATTTCTGTGATAACTTCTCGCTGGTTGATCGCAGAAGTTCGCAAGTGATACGATATTTTTTATTGCCAATTTACATTTCTGTAGAGTCCAGACATGACATGGCTGCTGGCCGTTATTTTGGTACTTTTGCGCCACAGCTCACCGGCAGGGCTCACAGATCCAGAAAAAATTGCATATTGTTCCTTAGCTGACCCTGCCGCTAAAAATGTGTGTCCCATCATTATCGGAATTATACAACATCCGGTATTCCATATTTCATGTCGGTGCCTACAAGACTGGTGAGCAAAAAGAGTTTGCAAATGAGGATGTCCTGGCTATTGTGGAGAGCGACATGGATTTCCTTTTGAGGCTTAATGAATGGTTTCCTCTTTCTTTCAATCTCTAGCCCATATGCTCTACCACAAATCTTTGCTACTAGGAGCTACATTCCTATGCTAATTAGCCTGGACAATTGAGATAATGGATCCTTTTGTACTGCTATTTGCATAGAAGCCACTTCTCTAGAGCCTAAGCTCTTGCTCAGGTGACAAATAGTATAGGGGAGGGGGGAAAAGGGGTTTGGGGAGAGAGAGAAATTCTTAATATTTTCTATGACATGTATTAAAGGAGGAAATGTACACACCCTGGTCGTCTCCCTCTACACGACCCGGGGGACGTGGCTTATGCAATGGAACAGCAAGTTTGGCACGAGATCGACAGTCATTGATGTAATGATCCGTAAGACCACAGTAAAAACGTGCCCCCTTCCCACGGTGAACCGTAGGCAACCTAGTGTGAATGGAGGCACCCCCCAACTGCATGGGTTCATCCGACGGCACCTGCATGGCCTCCTCCCTAGGAACAACAACAGGGGGCAAAATTGATGTATATCTCTCCCTGAAGCGCCTATCCATCCTGATAGCAAGGGCCAGGGTGGCCTTCAACGACCTTGGAGTAGCTTATTGGGCCAGAGAATCCTGCAGCCTAACTGACAGATCCTCACAAAAATGACTCCTAGGGGTCGGATCATTCCACTGAGTGTCAGTGGCCCACCTCCGGAACTCCAGGCAGTTCTCCTCAGCTGGCTGGGCCCCTTGCTTGATTCTATGGAGTTTTGACTCAGCCAGCGAGATGCCATCAGGATCACCATATACCAGGGCCAAAGCTGCAAAAAACTCATCCACCGACCGCAAAGATGGAGAGTCGGTCGGTAGAGAGAAGGCCCAAGACTGGGGATTACCCCAAAGAAGGGAGACCACAATCCCCACTCGTTGTTCCTCACTCCCTGAGGAACAAGGGCGGAGCCTGAAATATAATTTGCAGGCTTCC
Organism: Phyllobates terribilis; assembly: GCF_046119375.1. NCBI lineage: Eukaryota > Metazoa > Chordata > Amphibia > Anura > Dendrobatidae > Phyllobates > Phyllobates terribilis. The sequence continues at coordinate 61,808,796 of NW_027362763.1, read as the reverse complement.
CTAAAAAACACAAATTTATCTCTCCCTCCACGGAACCTGTCGGGGAGAGATATTTTGGGTTAATTTTCAGCCAGGGCATGAGCCGAGACCAAATACCCAGACATTTTCTGAAGCTGCTGCACCACCTGTGACCGCAACTCAGTAACCTCATCCGTGAGGGTCTGAAGCTGCTGTGCAAATGCTTGAGCTTGAGCCATAGGGACTCAGGAAAAAAAAAAGGTGCGGGTGTGTTATAATGTCACGGGCGGGCATGGGGATGTCCAGCAGACGGCACAACACACGGATACAAAGGGGTTATATAGGGAGGAGGAAGTCCCTAACAGTAGGGAGTGAGGGATGGGACACCTCCTGACACCAACCTGTGTCCGTCCCTAATCTCCCCTAACACCCTATTCGGGTTCTTCCCACCGCCGCCGTCACGTGCCTAATCCCTGACTGTCTCCTCAACAAACCCTGGCTAGTGTACTGGCAGACGAGGAAGCTAACCTAGCCACTACAGATAGAGAACACAGGTTAAGATAACAAACAAGGGACTGGCAGCAAGAATAAACAACTTAACTTGGAATCTGCAGCAAAACTCCAACAACGACCACAGAGTACAGAACTCGTAAAGCGGCTCCACCACAGTCACAGGAGGGCTTCACACCTCTAGCTGGTCTGCATAGAACAAACTCTATAACCGACAGTCAGCTGATGGATCATGTGACTATTTAAACGGAAGTGGGAGTGGTTACCACCCAACATCAGCTGATCGAACCAAAAGAAACTTGCCAGCAAGAGACTAACATTGACTCTTGCTGGACAAAAAGAAAAAAACTACATTTAAATCCCAGCATAACCAGAGTTGCCACGAATCCCCTAATGATTCATGACATCTATATGGTATAGATGGTGGTGGCTTTATGCACCCAAAATTAAAACATTTATGAAATTAAGACAACAGAGCTGCCATTATTATAAAATTAATCAGGTTGCAGCTTTCATTTTGCAAATTTCTTCTAAAAAATTAGAATAAATGTAATATCTGTAGCCATGTGATAATACATATTTTTTTATATTGTAAATATCTGCAGAACAGGCCTAATAATTATAGGAGTCACTGCGGATGCTGGCAGGTAGAAGGAGGCTCTTAGGGCTCTGGTTTGTTGGCCATGGACCACCAAAGTGACTAATGGACCGGGGTCCTGCAAATTTGTGTAATACAATGTAATGCGGCCAGTGACTCCACCAGCAGAATAGTGAGTGCAGCTCTGGAGTATAATGCAGGATGTAACTCAGGATCAGTACAGGATCAGTAATGTAATGTAATGTATGTACACAGTGACTGCACCAGCAGAATAGTGAGTGTAGCTCTGTAGTATAATGCAGGATGTAACTCAGGATCAGTACAGGATCAGTAATGTAATGTATGTACACAGTAACTGCACCAGCAGAATAGTGAGTGCAGCTCTGGAGTATAATACAGGATATAATTTAGGATCAGTACAGGATCAGTAATGTATGTACACAGTGACTGCACCAGCAGAATAGTGAGTGCAGCTCTGGAGTATAATACAGGATGTAACTCAGGATCAGTACAGGATCAGTAATGTAATGTATGTACACAGTGACTGCACCAGCAGAATAGTGAGTGCAGCTCTGGAGTATAATACAGGATGTAACTCAGGATCAGTACAGGATCAATAATGTAATGTATGTACACAGTGACTGCACCAGCAGAATAGTGAGTGCAGCTCTGGAGTATAATACAGGATGTAACTCAGGATCAGTACAGGATCAGTAATGTAATGTATGTACACAGTGACTGCACCAGCAGAATAGTGAGTGCAGCTCTGGAGTATAATACAGGATGTAACTCAGGATCAGTACAGGATAAATAATGTAATGTATGTACACCGTGACTGCACCAGCAGAATAGTGAGTGCAGCTCTGGAGCATAATACAGGATGTAACTCAGGATCAGTACAGGATCAGTAATGTAATGTATGTACACAGTGACTGCACCAGCAGAATAGTGAGTGCAGCTCTGGAGTATAATACAGGATGTAACTCAGGATCAGTACAGGAGCAGTAATGTAATGTATGTACACAGTGACTGCACCCGCAGAATAGTGAGTGCAGCTCTGGAGTATAATACAGGATGTAGCTCATGACAAATTGTACATATGTAATGTAATCATTATACAAAACATGTGTTAACTTTTTATACAGATGACATATGTATAAAAACTATACAACAATGTGAAATACATTCAGGACACTATGAGATGAAAAGCCACATGTATTAATGTTTGCTATATAATCCTAGTCAAGGTGTGTGTGTGGGGGGTGGTTGTAGCTGGAAGAGATGGCAGAGCAAGGTCACCATGTTCTGGCTTGTCACAGAATCGTCTCTGCTCTTCTGATTCTCCTCCGTCCGCACACGTGTAATGTCGCCTTGTTACATAACTATTCTGTGTCACCAACAGCTTCAAGTGAGGATGAGGCAGTAATTAGCATCATAGACGATGCACAGAAGAGCAGTGATCACTGCTGGTGGATTACAGTCTAGATGCATTATATGGGAAGCTTCATGGATACATGGTGATATGTACGAGAACATGCTTCCAATGGAAAGATTTAGCTCTTTGTGCATCTGGCTTTTCTTGAAGGGAATCCGTCAGCAGTTGTTTGCTATTTAGTAAGAGAGAAGCATAATGTAGGGCAGAGAATAACACCATTACATTTAAGAAGAGCTGAGAGTATTTTGCCAAACAAATAATCTTTATTGAAATAATTGATAAAAAAAATACCATAGAATAAGTGAAAGTGCATACCATGAAAGCGAGGGATTTAGTACAGCATTATAATCAGTAATCAGGGCACCTCATTGTGTCCCAGATAAATACTAATAAAAAGATCATCCCAACTACAGAGAAGTAAATCAACCATCAAGCAGTAAAGTGCTCTGTGTGCAATACATACATCAGCAAACTCAAACTGTTTCTGCTAAGTGACCATGAGTCCCTTCAACAAATAGTAAAGTGCAAGTAATGTGCAGTAAATGCAAAGGTGCCAATCAGCATGTAACAGGGATTTGGTCACTTCAGGTTGGTAATTACCTGATGTAGGATGATTTATGAGTTTGTGCTGTCAGCCTCGCCGCCCCTACGCGCGTTTCGCCCTTATCTTCATCAGGGGACATGTCCGAATGGGGTTTGGTGTGAGTTTATATATATGTGGGTGTCCAATAGTCTTCCTGTTATATGGTCACATGTCACTAAGCTTCGTAATTGGTGGTGAATGCGTCGGTGAATTTCCTCCCAACGGAGGATACTTCCATCCGCACTCAGTGGACCGCATGCAATCCACCATTGCTAAGCAGCGGTGGTCACGTGCCGGGCCTGGCGATGCATCAGGAAGCTCCGGGAGTTCCCCATCCTAGTGGATATTGTCAGCCGGGAGGAAGGAGGTAAGTAAAATCGACGTATATGAAATAACTACATCTGCAACTATAAAGTGCTACGTGCATATAATGATGTTCTATTATATGGGATAACATAATATCACGCCGGCCATTATTCCATGTATTGATGTACCTGTCAGGACAGTGAATCAATGTCACCTTAGATGATTTGTGCGTGGATTAAAGATATAGGGGCCCATTACAGTTTTGGGAAAGCAAATTCTTTACCAGTACCTATAAATACGTACCGATAAGCCAACCTCAAAATATGGGGTACTATTATACTATTGTACCTGGACTGAGGAAAATTGAATAATACCACAAAAGAAGAAGAAAATAGTAATTATATAGATAATGGGAACAAATACCCCAACTAGAAAAATATAATTAATAGACCATCATCTCCTGTATCCCAGCAAGGTGATTTGTATTAAGAAGAATTAATTTAAAATAGTTATAGCTGACTAGGGGTAATACATAATGCAAATGGAAAATATATAGTGAAATCATCATAGATGAAAAATCATGCCGTACATGTAGCTCAATTCATACAATATAAGCATTATTTATAATGGATCGAACATGTTAACCAGAACCACAGGTACTGCCACCTCCATTCATCTACACATTCAGTTTTTTATACTGTATATACTACCGTTCAAAAGTTTGGGGTCATTTAGAAATTTCATTATTTTTGAAAGAAAAGCACATTTTTTTTCAATGAAGCTAGCATTAAATGAATCAGAAATACACTCTATACATTGTTAAAGTGGTAAATGACTATTCTAGCTGCAAACGTCTTGTTTTTATTCCAATATCTACATAGGTGTATAGAGGCCCATTTCCAGCAACCACCACTGCAGTGTTTTAATGGTACATTGTTTTTGCTAACTGTGTAAGAAGCTAATGGATGTTTAGAAAACCCTAGAAAGCTGAAAACGGTTTGGCTGATTTGAGAAGCTATAAAATTGACCTTCCTTTGAGCTAGTTGAGAATCTGGAGCATTACATTTGTTTGTTCTATGAAACTCTCAAAATGGCCAGAAAAAGAGAACTTTCATGTGAAACTCGACAGTCTATTCTTGTTCTTAGAAATGAAGGCTATTCCATGCGAGAAATTGCCAAGAAACTGAAGATTTCCTACAACGGTGTTTACTACTCCCTTCAGAGGAGAGCACAAACAGACTCTAACCAGAGTAGAAAGAGAAGTGTGAGGCCGCGCTGCACAACTGAGCAACAAGACAAGTACATTAGAGTCTCTAGTTTGAGAAATCAACGCCTCACAGCTCCTCAACTGGCAGCTTCATTAAATAGTACACGCAAAATGCCAGTGTCAGCGTCTACAGTGAAGAGGCGACTCCGGGATGCTGGCCTTCAGGTCAAAGTGGCCAAGAAAAAGCCATATCTGAGACTGGCTAATAAAAGGAAAAGATTAATATGGGCAAAAGAACACAGACATTGGACAGAGGAAGATTGGAAAAAATTTTTATGGACAGACGAATCAAAGTTTGAGGTGTTTGGATCACACAGAAGAACATTTGTGAGACACATAACAACTGAAAAGATGCTGGAAGAGTGCCTGATGCCATCTGTCAAGCATGGTGGAGGTAATGTGATGGTCTGGGGTTGCTTTGGTGCTGGTAAAGTGGGAGATTCGAACAAGGTAAATGGGATTTTGAATAAGGAAGGCTATCACTCCATTTTGCAACGCCATGCCATACCCTGAGGACAGCGCTTGATTGGAGCCAATTTCATCCTACAACAGGACAATGACTCAAAGCACACCTCCAAATTATGCATGAACTATTTAGGGAAGAAGCAGACAGCTGGTATTCTATCTGTAATGGAGTGGCCAGCGCAGTCACCAGAGCTCAACCCCATGGAGCTGTTGTGGGAGCAGCTTGACCATATAGTACACAAAAAGTGCCCATCAAGCCAATCCAACTTGTGGAGGGGCTTCAGGAAGCATGTTGGGAAATTTCTCAAGATTACCTCAGCAAATTAACAGCTAGAATGCCAAAGGTCTGCAATGCTGGAATTGCTGCAAAGGGAGCATTCTTTGACGAAAGCAAAGTTTGAAGGAGAAAATTATTCTTTCTAATAAAAATCATTATTTCTAACCTTGTCAATGTCTGGACTATATTTTCTATTCATTTTGCAACTCATTTGATAAATAAAAGTATGAGTTTTCATGGAAAACACAAAATTGTTTGGGTGACCCCAAACTTTTGAACGGTAGTGTATATAGAATACCGTGGCAGATAGTATCCCCTGTGCTTCCATGGTTTTCATTAATATCAAAGTCCTCCGAGGTTGGATATAATTGGTATAGCAATTCGCAATAAGTTATTTTGAATTTGATCTTGCCCACAAACAGGTCCAAATGTTAAGAAATCTAAGAGTACTGTTCTCGCTTGACATCCGACGTCCCGGATCAGGGCCTCCACTTCCAGAACATCCTGCCACGAAGAACAGTCCTTCTCCTCACAGCGCATGACAGAAGGTGCCCAAAAGTAGTCCTAATATGTCTTCAGTACCTTCTCCATCCCACAGCCGCCTCATCATTCAGAGAAGATCCCATTATAAAGCGGTAAGGAGAACAGTAGCGATTCTATACACAACAAAAGAAAACGAAAATTAAAATCAATGCTAAAACCACATGCTAGTTAAAAACAATTAAAACACCAAAAGAGGTTCCTATGTTGAATCACAAAAAAAGACCAAAACCCACAGCTTTAATTTAATCCCAGGGGGGGTCATGGTGTTAAGCTGATAGATCCATCGACTTTCCACCTGGGAAAGTACTCTAAACAGATTTCCTCCCCTGGTGCCCAGACTTACCTGGTAAATCGTCATGATGTGGAGACCCCTGGCATCTGAGTTATGCACATCTCTGAAGTGGCGAGATAGAGTTTTGAGTTGTTCCCCCGCTTCTGTTTTGGATTTCTCAATGTCTCCTATATGTTCACGAATGCGAACTCTCAGTTAGCGCGTGGTCATTCCAATATATGCCTTATTGCATGGGCACCGGGCTTGATATACAATACCTTTTGAGGAGCAAGTGTGAAACTTTCTAATAGTGAATCTCTTGGTTCCATTTGTATTGCTAAATTCTTTGCTCTTAATTAGATTTGCACATGCTCCACATCTCCCACAGGAATAGAACCCCACCATATGAGATGCGAAGGAGAGTTGAGCTGTTCTCTTAGGTACCGTATTGTGGCTCCGTACCAGCAGATCTTTGAGATTCTTTGATCTCTTAGCTGTAATTAGTGGCCTTTCAAGGAGTATCCTTTTCAAGATCGTACCTGTTTGTAGTACATGCCAATGTTTCTGTACTGCTCCCACCAATTTTTTCCATTCCCTATTATAAGGTGTAATGAGTCGTACTTGATTTTCCTTTATTGGCTCTACTAGGTTCTTATATAGGAGCTGATTCCTTGTTGTACTGGATGCTTTTTTATAGGCTTGTCGTAAGGTTCTATGGCCATATCCTCTTTCCCTAAACCTAGAGTGGAGATCATTTGCCTTATTTTGGAAGCCTTCTTCAGTAGAACATATTCTCGTTGCCCTCAAATACTGTCCTACTGGAATTGCCTTAATTGTAGATCTCAAATGGGAGGATTGAGTATGCGACAAGGAGTTTGTGGCGGTTGGTTTACGAAATATGTCAGTTTTAATTCTGCCATCCGGCATCACCTCAATGTCAGTGTCCAAAAAATTCACTTGCTGTCCATAGGTGTACGTCAATCGAATGTTTAATTCATTGTTGTTTAGCATGGTCATGAGATTCTCCAGTTGTCCTATCGACCCCTCCCAGACAAACAGCACATCATCAATGTACCATATCCAGTTTTGAATTAACTCAGAGCCCTCAATTGGAGACCCCTGGAAAATCTCTCTTTCCCAGAGGCCTAAAAAAAAGGTTTGCATACGCCGGGGCACATGCGGCCCCCATTGCTGTCCCTTGCTGCAAAAAAAAATTTGATCTTTAAAGTTAAAACAATTATGGGTTAATATGAATTCTGTCAGTGTCAGGATCAATTCACTGAGTTCAGGGTCTAAGTTACCATTTTTTAAAAAACAAGAAGTGTCTCTCAACCCATATACGTGTTTAATTGAAGAATATAGAGCCTCTACCTCAGCAGTCACAAGCATTGCATTGTCCTCTAACTGGAGCTGGTCAAGGCTCTTCAATGCTGCTGTTGTATCCTGAATATGTGAAGGGAGGGTAGCAACAATAGGTTTTAAAAAATAATCTATAATTTGGCATGCTATCTAGCATAAGCCCTCATTTCCCGACACTATCGATCGTCCTGCTGGATCATCCGGGTTCTTATGGATCTTTGGGATCAGATAGAATGTGGGAAGTTTTGATTTTAGGGCCTTTATAGTGTCAAGCAATGTTTTGGGAACGATCCCTTGTTGGAAGGCCCTCTCCATAATATCAGTAAGTGTGATATGGAATGCTGGTAAGGGGTTATGATTCAATCTTCTATAGTAATCCTGATTGTTTAAAAGTTTATAGGCCTGTTTTTCAGAAAGGACCGTTGGCCAAATGACTAGGTTGCCCCCCCTTGTCGGCCCATTAAAAGGACGTCATCCCACTGTTGCATTTCCTGTATAATCCAAAAATTTTCCCCATCGGACCGATTACCATGGCTGGTCGATTCCAAATCCTCAGTGTCCCGTAATTACTGTGGCAGAAGGTCTTGCTGCTGGTCAGCTCCTGCAGCCTCTGTTCCAGTTGGTAAGCTTCCTCTTCTGCTCTGCACCGATCATATATGGTAGATTAGTGAAGAGCAGGAGGGGAGACAGCAGCTCTCTCTGTTATCGGGCAGGATGCGGTGTCAGCATTCTCCTCCATCACAGGAAGCTGCCTTCGGGCTATAAGACGCACACACTTTTTATCAAGAGTTTTTTTTTTGTTAAAAAAATGCGTCTTATAGTCCGAAAAATATGGTATATTACTGTCATGAAAAATTAATGCTACATTATATTCATATGGAATTTTGGAAAAATGGAACCGCAATATTGTTCTAGAAAAATTTAGAAGGAATGTACTTAGCACATAAACTGGCCAATGTATATGAGCCCAACAGCCCCTGTAAAAGCGTACCTTATTGTTGGGTCCCTGTCCTGATAAGAAACCTCTCTTGGACTAAAAAACCTACAATTTATGGGGCAGGAAGGAATCAGCTAATTAAAACCACCTACGGCTGATGGGAATAGGAGTGCACATGTCACAGGAGTTTGCTACTAATGGAAAAGCTGACCAGTACCTCCTAGCTAGTGTGAACAGGTGCCAGCTAAGATTGTCTAAATTTATCATTCTAGCAACCTAGAGTGCAGCTATGTTTTTTCTTATAACTGTTGTCTTAGCTGGCACCTGTACACACTAGCTAGGAGGTGCTGGTCAGTTTTTCCAAATGAGTACATATGACCGTTCTCAGAATGTAAGTGGGTTCAAAGTAGGTCCACTGCCCTCTTATAAATATTGAGGATTTATGCCTCCTGAACCCCACTATTATGTTCTGATATATTCTTTGCTGGTTGCTCTTTTGTGGGTGCTGCAATGATTATGGGAATGCCACATGAGTGATGCGAGTGAGTGGTTAGCATGTGAGCGATACGCCGCAGTTAAATAATGCCCATGTTTGGAGCCACTGATAGCGATGAAGAGGTCTGAGGTGCCAGCCATTAATTATTTTTATTTGGTAATACACTAAGTTACTGTTGAAATGGTTTCAGAGGACAGTATAGGATTCGCTGACAGCACTGATGTACTGCTGAGCCGGCTGTCAGTCAGTGCTGGGGGCACGGTTACACCTGCTGCTCACTATGTACTGAGCGGTGAATGAAGCTGCTCCTCTATGACTGAAAGTCGGAGGCTGCAGAGAAGAATAAAGTTAATTTCCTCCCAGTAGCCTGGCTTTCATCATGATGGCTGCAGGTTAATAGTGTTTGGGGACATGACAGGTTCCCTTTAATATAGCACAGTATAATTGACACCATTAGTCAACGACTTATATAATATAGGGAGATCATGCAGCCACTATGGGGCCATAGTATAAACAGGACCCAGTCATGTTAGTGACTAGCCCAGGGGATGGGGATGACTCGGTTACCCGGGCCTTTCGCCTTAAGGAGGTCGCGGTGGTCGGCTCCCGGGCCCGTACTCTGGGGTCACTCTTTAAAAAGGCGTTGATATATGTTAAGTTTATAAAAATGTTCGTGACGCCACCTGTGGTTTCTGATGATATTCACCAGCGCTGCGCAGTCCACTGAGGCCGGTGATAAGGCAGCTAGATGGTATGGCTCCCCACAGGTGGAGCTGGGCCTCAGGGCAGTATAAAAACGGGGATGCAGGACGGAGAGACTCAGCCACGTCAGAGCAAGAACAGGGACGGACACAAAAGTCACTTCAGTACCTTTTACTGATGGAAATTCAGGCACTCCCCGGAGCACTGTAGGGTGAAGGGTGTATGTCCGGATCCTCCCCAATGAGCAGGTTTTGGGCCTCCTGGTTCTTGCTGCTGCGTAATAAGTTTCTGACCTGCCTGGAGCTAGGCCTAACTTTGTCTCCGTCCTGCGCTGGCTGACCTTGTGGTAGGGCCTTCTCTTGGAGTGCACGCTCCCAACCTACGGGGCCTATGTGTCTCCTGGCTCTGGTACGTATCAGCACTTTAGCGATCCTGGGACCTGTAGTTCTCCAGGGATTCCGGTTTATCTTACTGGGTCGTGGAGATCTCGGCAAGCTTCGGACCCGGTGTCCGGTAACTACTTCTTCTTCGGGATGAGATAATTAAGCTCCTCTGCCCACTATGAACTAACTCTCTACTCTTCTGCCTTCGGCCTACTCGGACCCTCAATAGGCTACTCACACTAACGGCAGCGTGCCGCACGTCACCAATCTTATGGCGCTGGTGCACCTAAAGCTCACCTCTCTGAGCTACACCTGAGTCTCGACTGTGCTCCACTGCAGACTAACCTCTCTCAGGCTTTTGCACTGCAGGAACTCTCTCAACAGGTTTGCTTTCTGTCAACTCCAGTCTAGACTCAACTGAGCTCGACTCTGCATTCAGGTGTGTACTTGCTGAACTCTCCAGAGGAACTGAACTGTCTGGCTCCACCTTCCCTATTTATCTATCTATCCCTAACGGGCTCCCTCTGGTGGTCTGAGGTGGAAGGTGGAGATGTGTGAATGGTTATGGGGGCCTCTTGTGGAGGAATCCTTCAATACACCCTTCTAGGATTTGTGAGACCAAGCACAGCTGGGCTTCACATTCCCCGCTAGTTAAACTCAGCACTCCCGGGTTGAAGTACATTTTATATAACAGTAACAATAGTAACTTAAGCAATACTAAAACAATAAGGACTATCTTCCCTTTATGGGAGGCACGAATCTTAAACGTTGCATAACAAAATAATTACGGAGTGTCCTCAGAATCCAAGTCTCCTGTGGTGAGGTTCCCAGCAAGGATGTCCATCTCACAAGGTAGAGTACTTTGGTAGTTTTGAGGGACCTGTCCTAAACCCTCTACGTAGGCCCTGGGGTGGCTGCAGGGCATGAAGATCCCGAGTGGGACCTCCAAACGAGCCACTCCAGACAGGTTTTTCTTCTGAGGTCACCTGAAAGGGGCACTCCAGGGAGCGCAATTATATACAAAAGCAGTTTTTTGGGCTGCACACAGTCCTCAGCCACGCAGTTCATTATGCAAATAAAGAATTAATAGGAAAAGCACAAATTAATAAACATAAGCATGCATGAAATCATACAACTATGCAATACATTACAATTTAATACTCAATACCCCATGGGTAACTATCTACACTCTCTGAAATTTTGCTACTTTACTCAGTGTACCTAGCAGGGGGTTTACCTCTTGTGCTCCGTACTGATCTACGTAGTGCAATAGGTGGTGGGGTGTCAGTGTCTATATCCTCAGTTACTCTACCAGTTCTACATGTAACCATGTTGTAAAACTGCCTTAACCTCTCTCTTGGACTGGCAAGTCTACCATTGGCTGGGCCCTCTTGCTCTGCTCCTGCCGGAGATCCTTCATCCAGGGACACTTCTTGAGCTGGCTCTTCTACAGCACTTACAGGTTCAACTTGCTGTGGAGGGTTTTCTGGCTGTGCATAGAATTGGAGTACTGGAATGATCACTGCACCTCCTACATGAGGCCAATCAGCTGGGAAGTCTCCAAGGTCAGTGTGTATCACCGCTTCTTTAGGTTCTTCCTGGATTGTGAGAGGCACTTTTTCTTGGGGTTTCAGTAATTCTGGACACAACTTTAAGTGGTCCCTGGACACTGTAGCAGATGTTTTTCCTCCATCTCGACTGATTATACAAGTCTTTTTGTTGTCAAATCTAGACGGTAACACAGTGTAAGGGTCTTTTTACCACTGGTCATCAAGTTTATGGTTGCATCTTTTCCTTTTCAATACTGTTTCACCTGGTGTGAAAGGTTCTGCTGGTGCGTTTTTGTTGTAGTGCATTTCCTGCTTTTCTCTCACCCGAGTAAGACTGTCCTTGACACAAGCTTGTACCCTTCTGTACTGCTCTTGTCAGGTCTTGTCCTAGTCCTCAGTGGTCATATCAGCTTCAGGTTCAACAACACCAAGCTCCAAATCCATGGGCAGCTTTCCTGGCCTTGCCCGCATGAGATATGCCGGAGTGCAATTGGTGGAACTGACTGGTATATGATTGTACAGATCCACTAGGTCAGGTAGTAGGTCTGGCCACTGGTTTCTTTCCTCAAGTGGTATGGTTTTTAGCAGGTCGTTGATGATGTTGTTCATCTTTTCGCAGAGACCGTTGGTTTGTGGGTGGTACGGTGTAGTCCTGATCTTTTTACACCCGTAGAGATGGCAGAACTCCTTTAACAATTCAGCCTCAAAGGCCGGGCCTTGGTCAGTCAATACTTGCTCAGGATATCCATGGGGTCTGCAGAAGTACGCTTGGAACGTCTTTGCTGCTGTCTCTGCTGTCAGGTCTTTGACAGGGGCGACCACCAGGAAACGTGAGTCGTGATCTACCATGGTCAGAGCATAGGAGTACCCTGACCTGCTGGGGGAGAGCTTGACATGGTCCAGGGCCACGATCTCCAGGGGCCGAGTCATCTTGATGGGTTGCAGGGGTGCCTTCTGGCTGCTGAAGTCTTTCCTTCTTAGGCCGCAGGGTCCACAGTCCCGGCACCACCTTTCAATGGAGCTGCGCATTCCTACCCAGTAGAATCTACACTTCAGCAGGGTCTCTAGCTTTTTCCAGCCAAAGTGTCCCGCCTGATCGTGGTAAGCTTCTAATACCATCTGGATGTCTGTCTTCGGGACTACTATCTGCCATACCATCTCATGGGTTTTTGGATTAACGTACCTCCGGCACAGCTTCTCACGGTAGATAAACAGCCGGCTTCTCTCGTTCCACAGCTGCTTTGCTTGCAGAGACGCATCTTTCTCCAGGGAGGCACCTTCTTGGGTTATCAGCTATTTGATGCGGCTGACAACCGGGTCGCTGTCCTGGGTCTCTTTCCAGCTATGGTGAGGAAGGGGGTTTAATGGCTTTTCACGCGGCTTCCTGGAGGCTCGTTGCTCATGGATCATCCCACTCCGGTGAAAGGCAGGTAGCTCTATCTCTTCCAGGTCATCCACTTCTTCTTCTGTGTCTGACTGGTGAGGCATCCTAGACAGGGCATCGGCGTTGGCGTTCTTGCAGCCCGCCCGGTATTTAATTGTAAATTGGTAGTTTGACAGCCAAGCCATCCATCGTTGTTCCAGAGCCCCCAACTTAGCTGTTTCAAGATGGGTCAAGGGGTTGTTATCAGTAAAGGCAGTGAACTTGTTGAAAGCCAGATAGTGCTTGAATCTTTCAGTGATGGCTCAGACCAAGGCCAGGAACTCCAACTTGAAGCTGCTATAGTTCTCTGGGTTCCTCTCAGTCGGACGGAGCTTCCTGCTTGCAAATGCGATGACTTTCTCTTGCCCATTCTGCTTCTGACTTAAGACAGCGCCCAGGCCTTCGTTGCTGGCATCCGTATACAGCAGGAACGGTTGGCTGTAGTCAGGGTAGGCTAGGATCTCATCACCTGTCAGGATTTCCTTCATCTCCTGAAACGACTCTGCTTGCTCCTTACCCTAGTGGAATGGAGGGTTTTTGCCTTTGGGGGACTGCCCTACCAGGAGGTCTTGCAGAGGAGCTGCTTTCTTTGTATAGTCCTCTACGAACCTCCGGTAGTATCCTACTAGTCTCAAGAACTGACGCACCTCCTTGAGGTTCTTCGGCTCCGGCCACTTCTGGATGGCTGTGACTTTTTCCGGGTCTGGTGCTACGCCTTCCGGACTGACAATGTGCCCCAGGTACTGTACCTTCCTCTTGAGCAGGTGGCACTTTGAGGGCTTCAACTTCATCCCGTACCGGGACAGTGACTCAAATACCTCTGCCAGGTGTTTCAAGTGGTCCTCGTACGTTCTGGAGTACACAATTACGTCATCCAGGTAAAGTAACACAGTCTCTAAGTTGCGGTGTCCCAGGCAGCACTCCATCAATCTCTGGAACGTTCCGGGGGCATTGCAGAGTCCAAACGGCATGCTGTTGAACTCGCAGAGTCCCATCGGGGTGGTGAAGGCCGTCTTCTCCCGATCCTCCTCAGCCACAGCTACTTGCCAGTATCCACTAGTGAGGTCAAGGGTGGAAAAGTAATTTGCAGACTTTAAGGCAGCTAGGGACTCCTCTATGCGTGGTAAAGGGTATGCATCCTTATGTGTAATGCGATTTACTTGACAGTAATCTACACACATTCTCATGCTCCCGTCCTCTTTCCTAACCAGCACTAGGGGAGCCGCTCAGGGACTACAACTATCCCTTATCACTCCCGCCTTCCTCATGTCATGCAGCATTTCTTTCGCCTTCTGGTAGTGAGCTGGGGGTATAGGCCTATAACGTTCTTTGATTGGGGAATGGTTGCCTGTGGGGTGGGGATATGATGTTGAACCCCCTTAACCCTCCCGAAGTCTAGTGGATGTTTACTGAACACCTGCGAGTACTCTTGAACCACCCGGTGTACACCCTGTTTTTGATGGGCAGGAGTGGTGTCCGTCCCAACATGGAGCTGTTGACACCAATCCTCCACCTGGGTTGCAGGGTCATTATCCTCTACTTCATCTGGTGAGGTTAAGGACTCCGCCTCATGGATGCAGTTGTTATTGACAGCATGTAATTTGGCAACAGTGGCAGAACGTGGCAGTTTGACCTCATCTTCCCCTAAGTTGAGAAGACAGACGGGCACCCTCCCATTACGTACATCTACCACTCCTCTGGCGGTTAAGAGCGTGGGTCTGTGCTCGGAGCAAAGGGGTTCTACTACCGCCTGGTAGCTCTGTCCTCTAAGACCTATGGCAGCTCTACACCAGATGAGCATTTCACTCTTTGGGGGGAAGACAATGGGTATGAGGTCTGTTACCCTCACGTTACCGATTTCACCGTCTGTTAGCCTTACTTGCTGTTGATACATCAGGACTCGGATCTCCCTTTGCAGTGCCCTTCTCTGTCCTGGTTTGGTAGTGTCGGCAATCTGTTGGAGCAAGAACACAACCTCTCCCAAACAGTTACCAACAATGTTAGTGCCAAGTACCATATACGGATTAGTGTCATCAGGATTGGTCTCTACTACAATTAGTCCCTGGTCCTTCAGCTCCCCTCTCCCCACCTTTACAGTCACATTCTTAACCCCGAGTAGGTTAAGGGGGAGTCCATTTGAAGCATATACAGACAAATTTGGAGCTGGCGGACGTAGATCATCCATGGACCAGAACCTCTTGTAGAGGACTTCAGGCATGATGGTTACCTGAGATCCTGTGTCCAGCAAGGCATGCGTCGGGATCCCATCCAGTACAATGGACAGGAAAGGTCCTCCTCTGACGAACCTGTTGTACCAGTCTGATGGGCCTGGTGAGTCTACTCCTGGGTGTCGGCCCTCGGACCCAGGGTTTTCTCATTTAAAGGACACTTCTGGGCGAGGTGTCCGGTCTTACGGCATCGGTAGCAGGTTGGTTCCCTCGGTGGGCGGCACTGGTCACTGGTCCTTGGCGAGGGTGGTGTTGGCCTCCTCCTCCTGCGCATCCAGGGGACATCCTCAGGGCTGTCAGCTAGCAGGATCTTCCCTCCTTCCTCGGGCTCCGTCCGCAGCTGCAGAGCACTCAGCACGGTGGTCAGAGTTTTGCTCAACTGACGCACCTCAGAGCGCAGACTGTCCAGTTCTTTAGGGGACGTTGCTGGGACTTTAACTTCAGCAGCCACTGGGGATAAGGTGGGTGTAGCAGGCACTGGAGTAGCCCCACCCTGGTAACGTTGGATGGCATTTGTTTCCAGGGGCTGCAGTCCTTTTATAGCCATGTCTTAAGATTGTCAAAGGTAGCATCCGGATGATCCAGGGACCACCAACGCACAGTCCTGCTCTCCTCTGGAGACTTCAGTCCCCGGACAAACTGTTCCTTCAGCATTTTGTTCTCATTCTCAACGCTGGTGGGACTAACCTGGTTTAGAGCCCGCAGGGCCCCTTGGAGACGCCAGGCGTAGTCCCGAACATTGTCCTCTGGTTGTTGGGAGCAGCTGTAGAACCTCATCCGGAGGTCCGCCTCAGTAAGGTCCTCAAATACAGTCTGTAGTTTTTGGAATATTGCGGACACTGACTCCTGGTCTGCGGCCGACCATGTTTCCACTTCCCGCTCCGCAGCACCGGTCAGTTGTCCTAATACAACGGCGGCTCTTTGTTTACCGGTCATAGAGTACATGTCTAAGATACCACATATCTTCCGCTTGAATCCAGACAGGGTATCTGGTTTGCCGTTGTACTAGGGGAGCCACTTTGCTCCAGGAATGTACGGTAAAGTCATAGGAATAACAGGTGTTACAGGCGCTGCTGATGGAGCGGCGGCTTCGGCCTGCCCATTATCGGGCGCGGGCTGAACTTCAGGGACGTTGACCGGTAGGTCGGCGTTCTGCTGCTCGACAGACATCTTAGCGCCCCCCTAGTTAACCGTGGCCTACCTTCTGGTTTTTCTTCCGGTAGGCCGCAGCTCCGCAGGTGACGGTTGTCTTCAGGACCTTGCGTCGCTTGCGTCCTACGTCAGAGCGTTCAGCGATGCTCCTTTCAGGACCTGGCGCTTCCTGCTTTGACGTCGAGGCGTGGGGCGTGTCCGGGACTTCGCGCTCTTTTGCAGGTACGCCCCTTATTTTCCCGCGGTTACGCCCTTCTTCTCGCTCAACGGCCCAACAATGGCGGCTATCTTCACCACAACTTTACGTACACAGTTCAAAATAAAGGCGCACAGTACCCAGTGGCAACGGGCAAAACACGGCGTCGATGCAGCCGGCACGCAATCCTGTTCGTGACGCCAAGAAGAGATGACTAGCCCAGGGGATGGGGATGACTCGGTTACCCGGGCCTTTCGCCTTAAGGAGGTTGCGGTGGTCGGCTCCCCGGCCCATACTCTGAGGTCACTCTTTAAAAAGGCGTTGATAGATGTTAAGTTTATAAAAATGTTCGTGACGCCACCTATGGTTTCTGATGATATTCACCAGCGCTGCGCAGTCCACTAAGGCCGGTGATAAGGCAGCTAGATGGTATGTGACGAGCCCCCTGGACCTGTGTCGTGCAGGCACGTGTGTGCGGGGAATACCCGGAGCCGGATCGCTGGGTGTTGTAGTCTCCGTGGCGCTGACCCGGGCCGTGCCCAGGGTGGTCAATTCAGTGGCAGTCTTAATAGAATTATGATTGTCCGACTACGCCACCCGTGGATTGCGGTCAGTGGGGACTGCCGCTGCGATGCAGACCACTGAGGCTGATGTTGTATGCGCAGCCAAGTATGGGATAACTCCCCACGGGAGAAGTATTGCCTCAGGGCAGCTAGTGTGGATGATGAGAGTGATGGTGTGAGCGTCCCAATACTGATGGTGCTGGTGCGGCGATGAAACATAGAGACGTGTGGTTGCAGTTTCCAATGCTTTACTCACAGTTCTTTACTGGTCCTAGTCACCTCGGTACCGGCGGTGACTGCCCAAGCCGTGCTGCGTCCACCAGGCAAGGGGCTCGACCAACTCCCAGGCAATTCCTGAGCGTGGCACCGGGCTCCCTTCTCTTCCCTTCTCTGGCCGTCCCCACCAGTGACCCACCTTTGTCCAGCTTCCTCGGGCCTTCTCTTGGCGAAACCTATCTCCGGTTTCCCTGACCCTATGTGGTATGCTTTCCTGGTGGATGTAGTGAGGGGTCGCACCAAGTTGTGGTCACAACCTCCGGTCTTTGGCTGAGGAATTTATTGCCTCCACCAATTTGGGTTCCGGTACCCTGTTCTGCCAACCCGTCACCCGCAATCTCCTGGGCCTATGGGGTTCCTTCTTCTCTCGTGTCTCTGGGCCTCTCTTAAAGTTCCTTTTCTTCTTTCCTTTCTGTTTCCGTTCTCTCTGGCTCCGGCCTTCACCCTAGGCCTGCCTCGTGGAGCTGGGCCCAGACTGAGCCACAGCTCCCTGTCAGCCCTCTCTGGCTGAACTCCTCTCTGAACAGAACCGCTGTTCTAAGATGGTGCCCACCTTATATACCTCCCTCTATGTGTGAGCCCAGGTGACTAGCAACCAATGGGCTCCTACCTATGCCCAGAGACCCACCCCTATCTGCTCCTACACCACTGGGTTTTCCTCCCCCTCCCCACTCCAGCCAGAAACAGATGCTGTCGTGCCTGCCCTTCTGTCTAGTGGGAGCACTGTTGAGCTGTCCCTCGGAAATGGGGTGTGTGTGGTGCATGCAGCCTACCAAGTCCTGGTCCACAATCCATCCTTACCCGGGAGTGGAATATCACACCTCTGGTTTGAGGTGCAGTACCCCTGTAGCAGCCAAGCCCTCGGGGTGCTACATATGGCTCCCTACAGGTGGAGCTGGGCCTTAGGGCAGTATAAAAACGGGGATGCAGGACAAGGAGACTCAGCCGAGTCAAAGCAAGAACAGGGACGGACACAAAAGTCACTTCAGTACCTTTTACTGATGGAAATTCAGGTACTCCCCGGAGCACTGTAGGGTGAAGGGTGTATGTCCGCATCCTCCCCAATGAGCAGGTTTTGGGCCTCCTGGTTCTTGCTGCTGCGTAATAAGTTTCTGACCTGCTTGGAGCTAGGCCTAACTTTGTCTCCGTCCTGCGCTGGCTGACCTTGTGGTAGGGCCTTCTCTTGGAGTGCACGCTCCCAACCTACGGGGCCTATGTGTCTCCTGGCTCTGGTACGTATCAGCACTTTAGCGATCCTGGGACCTGTAGTTCTCCAGGGATTCCGGTTTATCTTACTGGGTCGTGGAGATCCCGGCAAGCTTCGGACCCGGTGTCCGGTAACTACTTCTTCTTTGGGGTGAGCTAATTAAGCTCCTCTGCCCCCTATGAACTAACTCTCTACTCTTCTGCCTTCGGCCTACTCGGACCCTCAATAGGCTACTCACACTAACGGCAGCGTGCCGCACTTCACCGATCTTATGGCGCCGCCACACCTAAAGCTCACCTCTCTGAGCTACACCTGAGTCTCGACTGTGCTCCACTGCAGACTAACCTCTCTCAGGCTTTTGCATTGCAGGAACTCTCTCAACAGGTTTGCTTTCTGTCAACTCCAGTCTAGACTCAACTGAGCTCGACTCTGCATTCAGGTTTGTACTTGCTGAACTCTCCAGAGGAACTGAACTGTCTGGCTCCACCTTCCCTATTTATCAATCCCTAACGGGCTCCCTCTGGTGGTCTGAGGTGGAAGGTGGAGATGTGTGAATGGTTATGGGGGCCTCTTGTGGAGGAATCCTTCAATACACCCTTCTAGGATTTGTGAGACCAAGCACAGCTGGGCTTCACATTAGGTCACATATCCTTTGCTACTGACTGGTGAGAACCTGTACAAGACTCTCATTTTCGAAAAGGATTAGCTAGCATTTGGGTAAGCAATTGACTTAATCATCATGGAAAGGGCACGTGTCCTGGGTGACATACGTACCAGGTTTAGTCCGTAAAGTCCGTAACATTCTCACACTTTGGTCAAATGTTGTAATATTGGACTAGCACCAGAAGATCAAGAATGAAGGGAATATTCCTTTATTCAAGCATTGTAGAAATTCTGGCTGATTATTATCTAATTCTCGGCTGTTTCTGACCTTTGATTTGCTGTTTATGGAGCTTAATTATTACAATTGTGGCAGAGCGAAGGTAGATATTAACAGCTCTGACATGGAAGATCCTGACCTTAGGCACTTGCGCATCGTCAGGCCATAAATACAATAGGAAAATGGGAACGATACCAGCCAGTATGGGGATTTGATGACTGCCGAGTCATGCCCTGGTGGCCTAATTGGGAGGAGTTGGGTAATCATTTTGGAAAATTTCCGCTGCGAAATTGGTCACAAAATCAGTAGAAAGAATTCACATGTGTCACAGGCGGATTTCATTGCAAATTTGGCAAAGGATTTCACTCTTTTCCTTTAACTAAGCACTGAATGGGGTGAAACCTACGCAAACACGGAGAGAACGTACAAACTCCTTGAAGATGTTGTCCTTGGTGGGATTTGAACCGAGGACCCCAACGCTGCAAAGCAATAGAGCTTTTCCATAATGTATCCATTCTTTTTTCTTAAAGTTATAACTCCACTGCTTTAATGGGGACCAGTGTGCGGCCGACGCAGATAAAAAAAAATAATTGTACAATGAAAAGTTCCACAACTTTCTCCTATATTTTGTGTTTTCAATTTCTCATCAATATCAAATTCTCTGTTTGCTGTGAATTGTTTACATCGACTCATTGAAATCTTTCTGATATGTGCAAGGTTGTGAATTTCCCGATGGCCTAAGGTGGTGGTAATAGGAGTTACAGATGATTGGGTGGGGTCTGAGCTGCAGGCGAATATCTGTGTCCCGCCAGGGTGTTTAGTGCCCATCAGTTATAGCATGAGGCACCATCACGTATGCACATTTATGGTACAATAGTCGCACCCTGGCACTTACTATGGGAGGTATTTATTGCTCCGCTGATGACTGTAGACTATATGGAGACTTTACTGCTCGGCTTTGAATGGCGCAGATTCTTCACACATTTACCTTTAGTGCATTCATTACTATGTCAGCGTTCTAATGAGTTCCAGAGAAGAAACTGATCCACTAACACCTATGGGTGATGTATTATACAGAAGTGTAAATCTATATTCTCAGATATGTAGACAGCGACTTGTTCTGTTATCCAAAAAATTTCCCCAAAAATATTACCCTAATGATGTGAATCAGTATATATGGAATGTAACAGGAGGATATAATATGTAGGGGATATTGTCATGTCCCGTATTTGGGACTCTTACATACAGTATTGTATTATCATTGTGTTGTTCATATTGTGCTGTTTTGTTGCTATGCCAGGTTTGCCCTCTATAGAAGTTTGTCCTTCCTCTCTCCCCGTCTCTCTCTGATATAGCTCTGATGTCAGTAACCCCTCCCTTCTTCCTCATTCACTGTCTATCAGCCATTTTAGAAGCCCATGTGTTTGCAACTCTGGTCAGAAAAGTCTTTTTTACCTGCGATATGTGTGCGCAGCTACAAAAATTCAGCTGGAAAGTAAACCTTCTTCTGGAATCTTCATATGTGCCTCCTACAGAAGAGTTCAAGCTATCTGAAGACATCACTCTGTGTGAATAACGGTTGAAGGAAATAGCCTAGAAACAGTATCTCAAGCGCCCTACACTTGCATCTTAGTTATGGAGTCAGAACAGATATAACCGGATCATAGCCCAACTCCATAGCATTATCCTCTGCCAAACTTCACAGCAGTCACGCGGAACGTCCTCCTGGCATTCACCAAACCCAGGCTCCTCCATCAGATGTAGATACAGAAGTGTGATCCGTCACTGCTCAGAACACGTCTCCTCCAGAGTCCATTGGTGGGGGCGTTACACCACCTCATCCGACACACAGCATTGTGCTTGGTGATGTAAGGCTGCATGCAGCTGCTCAGCCATGAAGCTCCAGGTGGGTGCGCAGTGTTTGTGCTGATGTTACTACCGAGGAGGTCTGGAGTTTTTTGGTTATTTACACTTACCAGTAATACCACTGGGATATTTCAATGATTGGGGGCAAGAATGCAGGAGATCCTGGGAGGTTTGGCGGCTGAAGGTGAGGCTGCGTTACCTTCGGTCCACGGTATGTGCAGGACCAGGCCACCGGAGCGTCTTTCACCTGACGTGGCTCCTAGACCCCAGAGGTGCCGCAGGAGCCCTTCCAGGGATCTTTCTTGCAGTAACCTGCCTCCTCCTGCTTCGGGCAGCAGGTTGCGACATGGAAGGAATCTTTCCAGGCGTCCGGGGTCTGCAGAGGTGTGCGGGTCTGCTGCCGATCATGTGATCGGGCCCGCTGCCTCTAGCGTTCCAGGCTACAACAAAATGGTGGCAGTCCCACTCAGCGACGCTCCTGTTGGTGGGATTGCTTGTTTTGCAAGAGATCCTTCATTGGGGGTGCCCAGTCTACTACGTCTGAGTGTCCGCCTCCAATGGGCGTACATAACGGAAAACTATGCGCAACAGGGCACACATACAGTAGGTGCAGAAAGTATTCAGAACCGTTTACATTTTTCACTCTATTTCATTGCAGCCATTTGGTAAATTCTAAAAAGTTCATTTTTTTCTCATTAAAGTGCACTCTGCACCCCATCTTGACTGAAAAAAAAAACAGAAATGTAGAAATTTTTGTAAATTTATTAAAAAAGAAAAAGTGAAATCTCACATGGTCATAAGTATTCAGAACCTTTTCTCAGTATTGAGTAGAAGCACCCTTTTGAGCTAGTACAGCCATGAGTCATCTTGGGAATGATGCAACAAGTTTTTCACACCTGGATTTGGGGATCCTCTGCCATTCTTCCTTGCAGATCCTCTCCAGTTCTGTCAGGTTGGAATGTGAACGTTGATGGACAGCCATTCTCAGGTCTCTCCAGAGATGCTCAATTGGGTTTAGGTCAGAGCTCTGGCTGGGCCAGTCAAAAATGGTCACAGAGTTGCTCTGAAGCCACTCCTTTGTTATTTTAGCTGTGTGCTTAGGGTCATTGTCTTGTTGGAAGGTGAAGCTTTGGCAAAGTCTGAGGTCCAGAGCACTCTGGAAGAGGTTTTCATCCAGGATATCTCTGTACTTGGCCGCATTCATGTTTCCTTCAATTGCAACCAGTCGTCCTGTCTCTGCAGCTGAAAACCACCCCCATAGCATGATGCTGCCACCACCATGTTTCACTGTTGGGATTGTATTGGGCAGGTGATGAGCAGTGCCTGGTTTTCCCACACATACTGCTTAGAATTATCACTAAAAAGTTCTATCTTCGTCACATCAGACCATAGAATCTTATTTCTCATGGTCTGAGAGTCCTTCATGTATTTTTGAGCAAACTCTATGCAGGCTTTCATATGTCTTGCACTGAGGAGAGGCTTCCGTCAGGCCACTCTGCCATAAAGGCCCGACTGGTGGAGGGCTGCAGTGATAGTTGACTTTGTGGAACTTTCTCCTATCTCCCTACTGCATATCTGGAACTGCCACAGTGATCTTAGGGTTCTTCTTTACCTTTCTCACCAAGGCTCTTCTCCCACGATTGCTCAGTTTGGCTAGATGGCCAGGTCTAGGAAGACTTCTGGTGGTCCCAAACTTCTTCCATTTAAGGATTATGGAGGCCACTGTGCTGTTAGGAACCTTGAGTAATGCAGAAATCCTTTTGTAATCTTGATCAGATCTGTGCCTTGCCACAATTCTGTCTCTGAGCTCCTTGGGCAGTTCCTTTGAGCTCATGATTCTCATTTGGTCTGACATGCACTGTGAGCTGTGTGGTCTTATATAGACAGGTGTGTGCCTTTCCAAGTCAAGTCCTATCAGTT
Organism: Phyllobates terribilis; assembly: GCF_046119375.1. NCBI lineage: Eukaryota > Metazoa > Chordata > Amphibia > Anura > Dendrobatidae > Phyllobates > Phyllobates terribilis. The sequence continues at coordinate 61,785,445 of NW_027362763.1, read as the reverse complement.
TAATTAAACACAGCTGGACTCCAATGAAGGAGTAGAACCATCTCAAGGAGGATCAGAAGGAAATGGACAGCATGTGACTTAAATATTAGTGTCTGAGCAAAGGGTCTGAATACTTATGACCATGTGATATTTCAGTTTTTCTTTTTTAATAAATTTGCAAACATTTCTACATTTCTGTTTTTTTTCAGTCAAGATGGGGTGCAGAGTGTACTTTAATGAGAAAAAAAAATGAACTTTTTAGAATTTACCAAATGGCTGCAATGAAACAAAGAGTGAAAAATGTAAAGGGGTCTGAATACTTTCCCTACCCACTGTACGCTCTGCCAGCACCATTTATTCTATGGTCTCGTTGGCGCATATGCCCGAATCCCGTTTAATGGGGGATTCGAACGTAAGCTCTGACAGGACCAACGAACGAGTGCCAGAACGCAGTGTGAAAGCACTCTAAGAAATTTAAGCACCGAATGAAGCTCCAAATCCCTCTCTTTCTTTGTAGAGCCACATTGGATTGCACTTGCCATCCTGTCTCTTCCAGTGCTTTTGGATTGAGGCGTGGGGCGGTAGCCATGGGCGAGGTGCTCATCTCTTATGCCCTGGCATGTTACATGAAGGTGGGGGTCCTGGCTGGGTGTGTGAACTTGTGCTGTGGGGGAGCTACGTCTTTGCAGGCCACATGTAACCGATGACTTTGGTTGGCCAGGACCAGATGTTTGACAGTTCAATGAGGGAGACCACCAGTCAAAAATAAACTTTTTACTCAACGATAACTTGGGAGGAATTATATACAGAAGATAGCAGGTACACAACTTGATGAACATTTCCTTTACAATATGGTGCATTTTCCACACACAGTTTCAATCCCTTTTTCTTTACCCTCTTGTTCTCTATTTTTACCATTCCTTTCTACTTTACCACAGCCCAGCTCAGTACTACAGTCCAGCTAGGAAGAGTCCATTGTTCAACCCTCGGTTCTGCATCTTCTTTCCCCTCAATCGAACTATGTTGCCAGTATGGCCGGTCGTTATTTTCTCTGCCACTGACACTCTGGAACTCCCACCCGGGGCACTCTCCTCATCTCACGCACTTTGTTCCGTCGAGGCCTAGGCCTGTGAGTTATAAACTGTGGGCCGTATGGCTAGGTGTCCTGACCCAGGACCCATCTCTGATCAATTACTCTGTTCTTTCGGTCACTTCTCTCTCTTTCTCTCCTCCAGGATCTCGCTATCCTCTGTCTCGGTCTCCTCTCTCGTTAAGGACACCCATGTCATGCGGCTCTGCTCACATCAAACCTTAGATCTTCTATGTACTCTGGGCCCTATCTAAGATTCAGACAGGAAACTACATCTGTCCATTCAGGTTAACCCCTCCCACTTTGGGTTAGTCCCAAATATTAACTCTCGCTTTCCCTACTGTCAGGCAGCACACAACATTGACACAAGTCATAATTCACATTACACAACATAACATTACACTTGTTCTTCAAGAGGGAACGTTGGGCAATATGTCCATCTCCTTACACTTTCAACAGACTGAACTTCTATTGTGTCCATTGCATGTCCAGACAACATACACAGAAAAGCCCAGCTCTTGAACGCTGACTGAACATGTGGGGTAGATAACTTAATGAACTCCCCTCTTATATTATATTGCAAAATGAGTGTTGCTAATCAAAACTACAACTTGTAGTCATATCTAAAAGTGAGACATTTGTTCACTGCCCTACGCTGCTAGAGATGCTGACATGAACCCACTTCAGTACGAGAAAACATGAGGTTTTCACCATTTCACCACAATTAATTCATTGTGATACCTTGATTTGTCTTGAACTATGGCCCCGATTCATTAAGACATGACATTTTGTACGCCAGTCTTAAAGAAGCACTCCTCCTCCTCCCATCAACGTTTTTATCCTCTTAATAATATATTGCACTGTGTACTTACAATTGCTCATTTTGCCTTTCTACCCAGCTAATTCTTCTCTTTTTTTCTGCTCTATGTAGAAACAGGAAGTCTCTTGTCCCTGCAGAAATCATTCCCCTCTTCAAATCCTGACCCACCTGATCAGCTCCCACACTGCCAAGGACTTTTGCAGAGACTGATGAGTCATGCATGGAAAACTGACCTCCTGTTTCTACATAGAGCTTAGAAGGATTCAGCGAGTCAGTTATTAATCCCGTGATGTCATAGACCTAATGGAAAAGAGAAAAATTAGCTGGGTAGAAAGGCAAAATGAGCAATTGTAAGTACACAGTGCTACATAATATGATGATTGCAATATATTAAAGGGATACAAATTTTGATTGGAGGAGGAGGAGAGCTTCTTTAATGAAAGCAGCGCTGGTGTAAGATGTGCTGAATTCATTGTGAGCGGTTCACCTCATTATTGAATTTGGCGCATATTTCAACTGCTGAGCGCCATCGCCAGAAATAAATCCTCCTCTCTCTATTGATTAATAAATGTAATAATGGAACATATAAACATTTAAGGTTATGCAAACAACCAGCTTAATGATGTTGAAAAATATTGGAAATCCGGCGGAGGCGTTTTGTGAAAAGTTCAACAGGAAATTCAGACTATGTTGGTGCGTCATCTAGTGGCTAAAAGAAAGAAATGCAAAATACACTGAAAATACTAACGTCTAAGGGTATAGAATTAAAGCACATCAGAAAATTCCACAATTGTAGACTTTTTTTTTATTTATTTTTTTATTGTTTTGGCAAGCACACAAAATTCCTTTGAGATAAATAGGATGGACTTTGACTATTTGTACAATTGTATTATTACCCCCTATTAATGAGGAACAAATAAATCGGCCGAACTTCTAATTCATCAGCTAACTCGAATTTTGCCAGGAAATTTGATTCTCATCCAATAAATCTGATGCAAATTGAATTTCTCGGCCAAATCCAAGCGTAGTGCTGGATTCCAATTTCGGATATTTCCTAGGGAACATTCAGACGTCAAGTTTTCCACGGATAAAATATACTTCTATTATAGTCTATCGGGTTATCACATGTCCGTGTTTATAGGAGGACCCAAAGGTCCGCACCAAAACATGGAGACATGTCTGGTCTTGATCTGAGTCCCCGATCAAACTCACCAACGCAAGTCTATGGTTCAGTGGAAGACCTCAAACAGCACTCGGATGCCATCAATGTGCTCGGCGATTTTCAGGTTTGTTTGAGAAAACGTCTCGTACACATACGGGAAAAATCACCGAGGTCTGAATGGGGTCTTATTAACCCCTGGGGTCTCTCCTCACCCCAGAGTTTAATAAACAAAGGGTTCAGACCAGGTGAAAAGGTCAGAATAGGCAAAGTATAATTTTAAAAAAAAATGTCCAGACCTTTTCTGGTGAATTTTTGGTGAATTCAGTTCACCTAGAAGCGATTCGCTCATGTCTACCCCTTACCAATCACAGTGGGGGGTCTCCGGTTGTAGAGTAATTGAGCTTTTCCCTTATATTTTGGTGACTGTCTGTAATGTGGATGCCGCATTGTCCACAGCCTGGATGGCGATGGTGAGCTGGCGGTGCACAAGATCCCAGTTATGTCTGATGTCGTTTTCAATGGCCGTCTGATAGGCATCTGCCAGACCTGGGAAGGTTGCCACGGAGGAACTACGGGTGGCCCAGAGAACATGGCTACACAGGAAAGAAAAGAAAGGGAACTGTATAACTATCAGGGAAAGTGGGGATTTGTGGTGATAGTGACACACAGTGTCATCACAGGATCGGTGATAAACATCATCCTTGAGGCTCTGAATGCTAGGACCCTCACCAATCCCAAGACAGGTGACCCCATCTCCCCCTTTCTGAATCGAGGAGTAATGCACATATTTCATTCACTGTATATGGGAGCAGTGGTCACATATGTACAGTACCCCACCCACAGAAGTGTATGGAGAGGTGTGAATTTGGTACGAATCTCCCAAAAAAATGGGATTTGCTTTTTAGCTGAATTCTTTATAGGTCCAGGAAGGGGTTAAAAAAAGAATAAAATATAATCAACTGTTTTAAGTCTTGCCCATCACCTGTTGCAGCTGCCATTTTGGTCCTCTACTCGCTATGGATCGGCCTTCACTCTTCAGATCAGTTTAAGGTCCAAATTTTCCGATGCCGACTAGGCCCCATACGGTCACATGTGGTTTGATGAATATGAAGCACATGCGTTGTCCCAAGCTGTTCATGGGACGTGCCAGGCATCACTGAAATGCCTCGTTCCCTTTGAGACCATGTGAGACCTAATCAGTGCCAGAAGATCCAAGCCAATGACTAAGAGTGAAGAATGATTCATGACCAATCTGAAGCAGCAGAAAACTGGGCGCAGAACTGCTGCTCCAGGACAGATGAGGGGTGAGCCTAAGAAAGGTGAAGGGGGGGCCTAAGAAAGGTGAGGGGTGGGCCTAGGACAGGTGAGGGGTGGGCCTAGGACAGGTGAGGGGTGGGCCTAGGACAGGTGAAGGGTGGGCCTAGGACAGGTGAAGGTTGGGCCTAGGACAGGTGAAGGGTGGGCCTAGGACAGGTGAAGGGGGGCCTAGGACAGGTGAGGGGTGGACCTAGGACAGGTGAGGGTTGAGCCTAGGACAGGTGAAGATTGAGCCTAGGATAGGTGAAGGGTAGGCCAAGGATAGGTGAGGGGTGGGCCTAGGATAGCTAAAGGATGGGCCTAGGACAGGTGAGGGGTGGGCCTAGGACAGGTAAAGAATGGGCCTAGGACAGTTGAGCGGTGGGTCTAGGACAGGTGAGGGGCGGGCCTAGGACAGGTGAGGGGCGGGCCTAGGACAGGTGAGGGGTGGGCCTAGGACAGGTGAGGGGTGGGCCTAGGACAGGTGAGGGGTGGGCCTAAGACAGGTGAAGGGTGGGCCTAGGACAGGTGAAGGTTGGGCCTAGGACAGGTGAAGGGTGGGCCTAGGACAGGTGAGGGGTGGGCCTAGGATAGGTGAAGGGGGGGCCTAGGACAGGTGAAGGTTGGGCCTAGGACAGGTGAAGGGTGGGCCTAGGACAGGTGAAGGGGGGCCTAGGACAGGTGAGGGGTGGACCTAGGACAGGTGAGGGTTGAGCCTAGGACAGGTGAAGATTGAGCCTAGGATAGGTGAAGGGTAGGCCAAGGATAGGTGAGGGGTGGGCCTAGGAGAGGTAAAGGATGGGCCTAGGACAGGTGAGGGGTGGGCCTAGGACAGGTAAAGAATGGGCCTAGGACAGTTGAGCGGTGAGTCTAGGACAGGTGAGGGGCGGGCCTAGGACAGGTGAGGGGCGGGCCTAGGACAGGTGAGGGGTGGGCCTAGGACAGGTGAGGGGTGGGCCTAGGACAGGTGAGGGGTGGGCCTAGGACAGGTGAAGGGTGGGCCTAGGACAGGTGAAGGTTGGGCCTAGGACAGGTGAGGGGCGGGCCTAGGACAGGTGAGGGGTGGGCCTAGGACAGGTGAGGGGTGGGCCTAGGACAGGTGAAGGGTGGGCCTAGGACAGGTGAAGGTTGGGCCTAGGACAGGTGAAGGGTGGGCCTAGGACAGGTGAAGGGGGGCCTAGGACAGGTGAGGGGTGGACCTAGGACAGGTGAGGGTTGAGCCTAGGACAGGTGAAGATTGAGCCTAGGATAGGTGAAGGGTAGGCCAAGGATAGGTGAGGGGTGGGCCTAGGAGAGGTAAAGGATGGGCCTAGGACAGGTGAGGGGTGGGCCTAGGACAGGTAAAGAATGGGCCTAGGACAGTTGAGCGGTGGGTCTAGGACAGGTGAGGGGCGGGCCTAGGACAGGTGAGGGGCGGGCCTAGGACAGGAGAGGGGTGGGCTTAAGGCCGGTGAATTTAATGTCTCTTTATTTCGAACCCCTCCATTTGTTATGCTCTGAGGTTTCTTATGACCCCAAAACATAATAAACGCCTTTTCGAGGCAGATTAAAATTAAAACTAAGTTTAATCGCCCCGCATCAAATCTGTATGAAACCAATTTTGGGAGATTCAATCATCTCTAGTGATCACACGTGTGCAATATTCATAAGGAATGAGCAAGAACTGGTGGTCACAGCCGATCTTTTTTTCCTATGCTGTAGCGATCACAAGCAGCACAGCCACAAGACCCCTACAACCAATCACTGGCCTCAGCAGCTGTGCCTTCATATAAAGCCATTGACTGGCTGCAGCGGTCATGTGGTTGCGTAGCTTGTGATTGCTGCAGCATAGTAACAGAGAGGACAGGAGACCATCTGAGCACCACTGATGGAACAATATGGTTCTTTCTTATTTCTTAATCCCCTGAAATCCATTTGTACCTGAAATAGAGTCTGTCTGGAAAAGCAAAATTGTTTGTGAAGGATCTATCCAGGAGCATAAGCTGGTCGTTTATCATCCGTATCCTCAAAGGTCTGGAAATACAGACACAGAAAGCAATGAGCTGGACCAAAATGTATAAAAATGTACACGTTACGGCTCCAAAGGCATCAACATCCCAGTCCAAAAGTCCTCCTTAAAGGGAAAGGCTATCTGTGTCCGACCCCCCAGGACCTAGTATTGCAGTCAATTCAAGTAGATGTGACTAAACTGCAGTACCAGGTACAGCCACATTGTATGTGCAGCGCTGTTTTTGTGGGTGGGGGAATCTGAGATGTTAGTAAGAGGCCTCTTAAGTAGATCATTAGGTTCCCATAACACTTACGTCTTATCAGAGTCCGATAGTTTCTTAATGACTTCTTCCAAGGAGTCAGCTGCTGCCTTATATCTATTAATGGCCCATTTTAATGGCTCTGTAAAGACAGACATTTAGAAAGCTCAGTAATATACACAGCCATTTTGAAACCTTCAAGGAGCTATGGCTCATGTGATACATCTACAGGAGTGGTTGCCATTTTGGATACGTGATTGGTCATTTTTGACTCACTGTTTAGCCAGTCAATAAAAACTCATAGTATGGATGTTCCGTACCCTCATTATAAGACATTCATTGTTAACATCTTTTATTTATGTACCACGTTAAGAATCATCAACCTCTTGAAGATGCTGACGTTTCTTCGCTTTCTCCTCCCCATCTTATAACAGCCAAAACTTATTTTTCAATCGACATAGCCATAGGACTTTCTTTTGCGGGACGAGATGTAGTTTTAAAAACATCATTCATTTTGTCATATAATTTAACGGGAACAAAAATCCAAGTGAGGCAAATGGGGTGGAATAAAAAAAAACAAAGAAACAGAAATTCTGACGCTATTTTTGAGTTTAGTTTTTCCAACGTTCATATTGCGGTAAAAATTACTTGGTAACTTTGTTGTATAGGTAAGTATAATTATGGGAGTACCAAAGATATAGATAGAGATGTATACATTTATAGATAGATTTTTTTTTTGCAATTACTTTTTTTTATTAGTAAAATGATATATAAACCATAATAAAAACATAATTAGCAAATACCCTCCAGTAAATATAAAAAAAGCAATAGGGCATGAAAATAATATAAGGTGCTTAGTTAACAAAATTTTGATCAAAAAAATGTAAAAGCCATCCCACCACGTCACTGTGACCCTATTCGAGATGGTCCTAACCTGTACTATTAAAACCTTACCATTTGTCAAATGACGTGCATGTGGATAAGGGCTGAGAAGGACTGAGACCCGGCTAGTGGACACGCAGTCATGGGGAACTTCATGAATATAATGTCCAGCTCAAAAAAAAAGCAGGTCACACTGTTATATGCATAGGGTGCAAACAGACTGAAACAAAAACCTAAAGAGATGAACTAGAATATAAGTTGGTATGCATCCAACGTGTAAGCACATGTTCACACTGGCCACTAAACAGACAAAACCCAAGATAAAGATATAATAAGCAAATACCCTGCAGTAAATAGATAAACAGCAATAGTGCATGAAAATAATATAAGGTGCTTAGTTAACATAATTTTGATTAAAAAAAATGCAAAAGCCATCCCACCATGTCAAGGTGTCCACTAGCCTGGTCTGTCCTCCACATGCACGCCACTTTACAAATGGTAAGGTTTTAATAAAGGTTAGGACCATCTCAAATAGGGTCACCATGACATGGTGGAATGGCTTTTACATTTTAATCAACATTATGTTAACTAAGCACCCTATGTTATTTTCATACACTGTTTCTGTTTATTTATTTACTGCAAGGTATTTGCTTATTATGTTTTTATCTTGGGTTTTGTCTGTTTAGTGACCAGTGTGAATATGTGCTTACATTCTGCATGTGTAGCACCCTGAGGATTCGGCTGCTACAGGGGTATTGCACCTCAACCAGAGGTGTGATATTCCACTCCCGGGTAAGGATGGAGTGTGGAACTGAGCTCAGAAAGCTGCATGCACTACACACATCCCATTTCCGAGGAGCAGACCAACGGTACTCCCACTTAGAAATGTGCAGGTACGACCGAGTCTGTTCCTGGCTGGAGTGGGAGGGGGGTGGTACATCCCAGTAGTGTAGGGGCAGATAGGGGGAGCAGCCTGGGTAAAGATAGGAGCTCATTGGGTGCTGGTCACCTGAGCTCACACATAGAGGGAGTATTTAAGGTGGGCACCATCTAAGATCAGGGTCAGTCTGTCAGTCTGTGAGAAGTCAGAGGAAGAGAGCAGAGCAGCCCCAGAGCAAGAGTGAGAGAGGAGCAAGAAAGACCCAGAGGGGGAAACAAGAAGGAACTCTGAGAACCCACATACAAACCTAGGGTGAAGAGTTGGCAAAAGGGTACCGGATCCCAAACTGGTGGGGGCAAAAGCACACCTCAGCCAGAGACCGGAGGCCGTGGGCAGGATCTGCCACGGCCACCCACCACATCTACCCTGAAGGCAAACCACATGTAGGGTCAGGGAACCCAAGGCCAAGGGTCTCCCAACAGAAGGCCCGAGGGAGCTGGACCTAGGTGGATCCCTGGTGGGGACGGCCAGAAGAAAGGACAAGAAGGAGGGCTCAGGGACACGCTCCGGACTTGCTTGGGGGTTGGCTGAATCCAGGACCTGGTGGACGCAGCACGGCTCGGGTGGTCACTCAAGGCCGGAGTGACCGGAATATCTGCAGTAAGTAAACACCCTGAACTGCACAACCCGACTCTGTCTTTAATTACCATCTACGCTGCACCACCACAACCCCCATCCTCTGCACCTGACCCCCTGAGGCCATACCCCTCCCGTTGGGGGTTATACTATCTAAAGCTGCACCAACACCATCAGCCTCAGCGGACCCTGCTGCAGCGGCGGCCGTAGTGACCGCAATCCAACGGGTGGCGTAGTCGACATAACGAACTTTGTAACATCTGTAGGACTGCCACATACTCTGAGCTTGACACCCTGGGCACGGACCGGGTCACAGCCACTCGGAGACTACAACCCCCATCTGATCCGGCTCCGGGTATTCCCCTAAAGAATATGGCCCAGGGGGCGCGTCAACTTTGGCGTAGTCGGCAGGATAACGTGCCCGCAACAACCGGGTACTGCGTGCCTGAAGAAAAGAACAAGTTTACCTCAAAAAGAAGTCTCCTGCCGGTTCCGGAGGGTCCCCGCCATCGGACTCCGTCACAGATCGATTCCCGCCGGTTGTCCGCCATTAACAGCTTTTTCCCGCCATCTGCAGAGTTTCCCGCCACTGGGAGACGATTCCCGCCATTTCCAAAGGTTTCCCGCCTTGGAAGAGCGGACGCCATTATGGGCGTGCCAGAGGGTGGCAAGAGGCCACCTCCCATCGTGGGCCAGGACCGAAAATGGCGCCAAAAGTGGAAACCGCCCCCACCAACAGAGACTGTGATGCTAGAGGTGTCTGTCAGCGTGAAAGAACTGCCCCTGGAGCTGACAATCACGAAGTGGCCCCGGGACCGCCCTCGAAGTGGGAGGACTGAGAAGGAGAGAGCAAAGATGGGTGTCGCCTGGAGCAGTCTGGAGAGAGCGCACCCGGAGACAAGAAGCCTAGAGCTGAGTCCAGAAGAAGCTTACCCGGAGATGGGAGAAGAGCAGAGCAGCACCGGCCCGCTGGCCAGGAGCCTGCTGGAGACAACGGAAGGAGAGCAGAGCAGCACCGACCCGTTGGTCAGGAGCCTGCTAGAAGCAACGACCCCACTAGGCTTAGTGGAGGTCTTGGCACAGCTCCCCCGAGATCGGGAGTGTGCACAGACTGCGCTGGAGGGCCTCGCACGGAGGATGGCCCGGGTGCAACGAGAGACGTTAGCAGAATGGAGCCGTGAGATGGCCCAGCAGACAAGAACTCGTCAGCGGAGCACGCCACCCGAGACGAGGAGACAGACCGCCTCTGAGGATGGCGCAGGAGGACTGAAGGCCGGAGACGGCGCCGAGAAGGGAGCCGAACGAAAGGAGGCAGGTAAAGGGGACGTTTCTACCCCAAACCGGGAAACCGCGTACCTGCCCCAGCTCCCCGTCGCAGAGCCCGAAGTACCCCCTGCCGTGCCCGTAACCGCAACGTCACCGCCGCAGACTAGGCCTCAAACGGGAGCCGCGACCCCTGTGACGTCATACGCCTCGACCCCGAGCGTGACCAAGCAGGAAGTACCATCGGCCTGGTCGCAAGGCCTAGTACCCCCGGGCGCCGCAATACCAACAGCGCCCCCTACCTCCGCGGAGCCACCGGCCTGGTCGCAGGGCCAAGTAGCCCAGGGCGCCGCCGTCCTTACGGTGCCCTTCACTTTCCAGGTGCCCCAGGCCTGGCCGCAAGGCCTGGGCAACCCGGGCGCCACCACCACCGCGCCCATAAAACCAAGAGTGCCGCATCTGGGAGAAGATCTGTTCGCCCAGCCTACGTGCCCGGACGGGTCTGAAACTGAAACTGTCCACAAAGAAAGAGCAGGAGGACGTTGTCGTTGAGTACAGCGGAGTAGAGACTGTAAATAGTTGCCCGTCGGGGCACAGTGAACTGTTGCTAATATAGTCCCCGTTGGGACCAGCGAATTGAACTGTTACCGGTATTTCCCTTAATCCCTCTGACCGAGGACTGAGAGCGGTCATCCCTATTCCCATTACCTGGCCGAGGACTGAGAGCGGCCATACCCCTTTGTATATAGTTGCGCTTCCTAAAGCGCCCCCTACCGGTTTTATAGGAAAACCATTTTTCTAAGAGACTGTCGCACTTTTCCCGGACACACGTTGCACAGTGTCCGGAGGAGGAACCAGAAAAAGAAGAAAGAATGTTTATATGAAAAGTTTTATATGATGTTTTATTATGTTTATGTTTATGAAAAAAAAAAAAAAAATGTATGTTTGTGGATGTTTTGTCTTACAGCCCGAGGACGTGCTGTGATTTACCAGGGGGGAATGTAGCACCCTGAGGATTCGGCTGCTACAGGGGTATTGCACCTCAACCAGAGGTGTGATATTCCACTCCCGGGTAAGGATGGAGTGTGGAACTGAGCTCAGAAAGCTGCATGCACTACACACATCCCATTTCCGAGGAGCAGACCAACGGTACTCCCACTTAGAAATGTGCAGGTACGACCGAGTCTGTTCCTGGCTGGAGTGGGAGGGGGGTGGTACATCCCAGTAGTGTAGGGGCAGATAGGGGGAGCAGCCTGGGTAAAGATAGGAGCTCATTGGGTGCTGGTCACCTGAGCTCACACATAGAGGGAGTATTTAAGGTGGGCACCATCTAAGATCAGGGTCAGTCTGTCAGTCTGTGAGAAGTCAGAGGAAGAGAGCAGAGCAGCCCCAGAGCAAGAGTGAGAGAGGAGCAAGAAAGACCCAGAGGGGGAAACAAGAAGGAACTCTGAGAACCCACATACAAACCTAGGGTGAAGAGTTGGCAAAAGGGTACCGGATCCCAAACTGGTGGGGGCAAAAGCACACCTCAGCCAGAGACCGGAGGCCGTGGGCAGGATCTGCCACGGCCACCCTCCACATCTACCCTGAAGGCAAACCACATGTAGGGTCAGGGAACCCAAGGCCAAGGGTCTCCCAACAGAAGGCCCGAGGGAGCTGGACCTAGGTGGATCCCTGGTGGGGACGGCCAGAAGAAAGGACAAGAAGGAGGGCTCAGGGACACGCTCCGGACTTGCTTGGGGGTTGGCTGAATCCAGGACCTGGTGGACGCAGCACGGCTCGGGTGGTCACTCAAGGCCGGAGTGACCGGAATATCTGCAGTAAGTAAACACCCTGAACTGCACAACCCGACTCTGTCTTTAATTACCATCTACGCTGCACCACCACAACCCCCATCCTCTGCACCTGACCCCCTGAGGCCATACCCCTCCCGTTGGGGGTTATACTATCTAAAGCTGCACCAACACCATCAGCCTCAGCGGACCCTGCTGCAGCGGCGGCCGTAGTGACCGCAATCCAACGTGTGGCGTAGTCGACATAACGAACTTTGTAACATCTGTAGGACTGCCACATACTCTGAGCTTGACACCCTGGGCACGGACCGGGTCACAGCCACTCGGAGACTACAACCCCCATCTGATCCGGCTCCGGGTATTCCCCTAAAGAATATGGCCCAGGGGGCGCGTCACATGCACACCAACTTATACTCCAGTTCATCTCTTTAGTTTCTTTTTATCTATCCATACATATCTGTGTGTGTGTGTCTATCTATATATATACCGTATATATCTTGTATGGCAGATGTGCACTTTGATGTATGGAGTGCGCTGAGGTTTTGTTATACAGCCGACACCCGAGTGACTGCAGCGATCAGAGCTGGCTCAGATCACAGCATTTCTACAGCTTAAATGCCACAATTGTAGCAGCAGCATTTAAGAGGTTGGAAATTTTAGGAAGGTGTCTCCTTCTGACCCTCATCATCCCTTTTCTAAACATGACTGCCGACAGCGGAGGGCATTGTCATGGCAGATGTGGGGCCTACTAAAGGGCCCTGTGTCTTTCCTGCTTGCACACCTTTGAAGCCTCATAGGAGATTGGTAAATTTACGATACGCTGCAATATTACAGATTGTGCAAAGAATCAAGTGATCGCAGGTTCAAGACCCTTAATGGCAACTGATAAAATGTGAAAAAATATATAAAAAAATGCAGAAATGCGTTAGATTTTTAAAAAAAATTCTCTGTTTTTAACGGATTAAGTAAGGAATGTTTTATTGCTGAATATTTTTATGAATATCAGAATATATATTCCTTAGGTTAAAGGTCAAAACAGAAAAATAATTAAAATGGCAGTATCTCTGTTTTTTTTCTATTCAATTTGGTTCTCAAAAAGATGAAATAATAAGAGATCAGAAAGTCACGGCAATGATAAAAAAAGAAAAACTCTTGGAAGAAGAGGAAAAATTGTCAGCGAAGAGGGGACAACTAGGACCTCGTGTAAACCTGGAGCTAGAGATATGTAGAAATCCCAAAACTTGTCATAGATGGTCTCTGTAGGATTATATTGGTTCCTGACTCAGTGGGTAAGTCAGAGATCAGCAGCGCAGACACTTGAATGGAAACTGTAGTAATTAATATATTTATACTGTTACCTAGAGAGATGTTATATTTGCTCAGATTGGCCTGGAAACTTTCCGCTTGCTTATAAAACCCATCCAATGTTTCGCCATAATCTCTCGCCCCCAGGGGCAGGATGAGACTGTCTGCTAAACGCAGTAGTACATTGCCGGCCGTGCGTGCCACCGTCTGATGGCTGGTAAACCCTAAAGATATAACAAAAAAAAAACCACACATGGTAAATAAATAAGTTATGGCGTCATAGCCACGCATATAAACTACCGACCCATTCTCATGGGGACGCGGGACGAGCAGTCGGACCCCTGCTAATCATATATGGTTAAAATGGTTGTTTACTAATACGTTTTAGAATAATTTATTATTAATTTTGTTTTATTATCAAGCACGGTGAGGTATAAGAAATATATCAACAGAAAAAGAGATAAAACACTAATTTAATGTATTCCTTTTGCTCTTGTGTGCACACTCCTGCTCCGGTTTCGTAGTTTTCTCTTCCAGTGTATGGTGACACTTGATTACTACAGCCAATCAGTAGCCACTGCTTCTTCAAGGCTGCAGCCAATCAGTGGGGGATGATTGGCTGCAGCAATCATGTGATGTCACCCACAAGAAGATGAAGTGAGGAGAGCGTCTGGAGACATAGGAAGCGATGCCCAATATCCTTTTTTTTTGGAGGGGTGGAGAGAGTATATATAAAATTAGTAGAAGACCACCTCTTTGATGAGAATTCAAACACATTTGATAAATGAATGGCTTTAGTAACCCATCAGAACTATTATTTCTTAAAGGGGATAACAGCTATCTATGGAGTATCTACAGGATATCACCTCTTACCAACAACATCCCAGGGATAACCCTATTTTTTTTACATATGTGCCTGTGGATAGGCCAAAAAGGTATATAACGATAATACTTCTTTAAAGGGGTTGTCTGGTTTAGATATTCTGAGATATTTTAAGGGAGTACTTTTATCTCTTGACCAGAAGAGAGAATAATGAAATATGGTATTCCTCTTTCTGGAGTACCTGCAGTACTGATTGTATACTATAGGTAACAAATGCTATTATATTTTATATAAAGGTGTAATAAAGCTGACCTAAAGAAGCAAGAGCCCACTACTCCAGCTATATATGCCTCCATGGATACAATTTTGCCACTTTACCTGGATCTATATATTTAGAAGCATAATCAAAAGTGTCAAACGCTGTGTGGTAGGCAGGATATATGCGAGCCGATGTCACCCTCTGTATGGTTTAAAAGAATAAATAGAAAATTAGGACACCTGCAAAATATCTCCAACAATTGACAGTATTAAAATAGTATATAATTCCGGTACAAAGGGGCAGCATTATAGTAGTTATATTCTTTTACATAGGGGTCAGTATTATAGTAGTTATATTCTTGTACATAGGGGGCAGTATTATAGTAGTTATATTCTTGTACATAGGGGCAGTATTATAGTAGTTATATTCTTGTACATATGGAACAGTATTATAGTAGTTATATTCTTGTACATAGGGAACAGTATTATAGTAGTTATATTCTTGTACATAGGGGCAGTATTATAGTAGTTATATTCTTGTACATAGGGGCAGTATTATAGTAGTTATATTCTTGTACATAGGGGCAGTATTATAGTAGTTATATTCTTGTACATAGGGAACAGTATTATAGTAGTTATATTCTTGTACATAGGGGCAGTATTATAGTAGTTATATTCTTGTACATAGGGGCAGTATTATAGTAGTTATATTCATGTACATAGGAGCAGTATTATAGTAGTTATATTCCTGTACATAGGGGGCAGTATTATAGTAGTTATATTCTTGTACATAGGAGCAGTATTATAGTAGTTATATTCCTGTACATAGGGGCAGTATTATAGTAGCTATATTCTTGTACATAGGGGGCAGTATTATAGTAGTTATATTCTTGTACATAGGAGCAGTATTATAGTAGTTATATTCTTGCACATAGGAGCAGTATTATAGTAGTTATATTCTTGTACATAGGAGCAGTATTATAGTAGTTATATTCTTGTACATAGGGGTCAGTATTATAGTAGTTATATTCTTGTACATAAGGAGCAGTATTATAGTAGTTATATTCTTGTACACAGGGAGCAGTATTATAGTAGTTATATTCTTGTACATAGGGGCAGTATTATAGTAGTTATATTCTTGTACATAGGGGCAGTATTATAGTAGTTATATTCATGTACATAGGAGCAGTATTATAGTAGTTATATTCTTGTACATAGGGGGTAGTATTATAGTAGTTATATTCTTGTACATAGGAGCAGTATTATAGTAGTTATATTCTTGCACATAGGAGCAGTATTATAGTAGTTATATTCTTGTACATAGGAGCAGTATTATAGTAGTTATATTCTTGTACATAGGGGTCAGTATTATAGTAGTTATATTCTTGTACATAAGGAGCAGTATTATAGTAGTTATATTCTTGTACACAGGGAGCAGTATTATAGTAGTTATATTCTTGTACATAGGGGTCAGTATTATAGTAGTTATATTCTTGTACATAGGGGTCAGTATTATAGTAGTTATATTCTTGTACATAGGAGCAGTATTATAGTAGTTATATTCATGTACATAGGAGCAGTATTATAGTAGTTATATTCTTGTACATAGGGGGTAGTATTATAGTAGTTATATTCTTGAACATAGGAGCAGTATTATAGTAGTTATATTCTTGTACATAGGAGCAGTATTATAGTAGTTATATTCTTGTACATAGGGGCAGTATTATAGTAGTTATATTCTTGTACATAGGAGCAGTATTATAGTAGTTATATTCTTGCACATAGGGGCAGTATTATAGTAGTTATATTCTTGCACATAGGGGCAGTATTATAGTAGTTATATTCTTGTACATAGGGGCAGTATTATAGTAGTTATATTCTTGTACATAGTGTAATGCAGCGACTTGCTGGCATTACGGTAATGGTCCAGGATGTGTTTTACCTGACCATGTACCTTCCACCTCAGGTGACTGGTCACATGACTGTGACATAGCACAGGTCCTGCGCGCACAGAATGTCTGTCTGATCACATGACTGTGACATCAGCAAGGTCCTGTCAGTGTGTGTGTGTGTGTGCACGGGATGCATATATAAACCCTGCTTGATGGGAGACAGGTGTGTTCTGTGAGAGAGGCGTAAGGCCTGTTCCCGTGTGTGTGGGACACCGACCGTGTGAGGCCTAGTGAAGCCTGGTGCCTGAAAGGTCGAGCCTGGATCCTGTGAGTGGATGCTAGTGGCCTTGGAAGGCAGAGGCTTGATGAAGAGTCCTGAAAGGCAGAGCCTGGATCCTGTGTGGATGTCAGTGGCCTTTGAGGGAACGACGGCTGGAGACCCCCACCTGGGAAGAAGCAAAGCCACAGTGGTGGCAAGCCTAATGGACTGCAGCAGCTAAACCCGGCAAAGGTAATACACTGTGTTATATGGACATTAATATGGACATTGCTATGTTGTTACCTTGCTGAAGGCTGTACCAGGAGCAAGTGGGCCGGTCTGCCACTTGGCTCGTGAACATTATATACAGTGGTGGCCAAAAGTATTGGCACCCCTGCAATTCTGTCAGATAATACTCAGTTTCTTCCTGAAAATGATTGCAATCACAAATTCTTTGGTATTATTATCTTCATTTAATTTGTCTTCAATGAAAAAACACAAAAAGAATTGTCCTAAAGCCAAATTGGATATAATTCCACACCAAACCTAAAAAAGGGGGTGGACAAAAGTATTGGCACTGTTTGAAAAATCATGTGATGCTTCTCTAATTCGTGTAATTAACAGCACCTGTAACTTACCTGTGGCACCTAACAGGTGTTGGCAATAACTAAATCACACTTGCAGCCAGTTAACATGGATTAAAGTTGACTCAACCTCTGTCCTGTGTCCTTGTGTGTACCACATTGAGCATGGAGAAAAGAAAGAAGACCAAAGAACTGTCTGAGGACTTGAGAAACCAAATTGTGAGGAAGCATGAGCAATCTCAAGGCTACAAGTCCATCTCCAAAGACTTGAATGTCCCTGTGTCTTCCGTGCGCAGTGTCATCAAGAAGTTTAAAGCCCATGGCACTGTGGCTAACCTCCCTAGATGTGGACGGGAAAGAAAAATTGACGAGAGATTTCAACGCAAGATTGTGCGGATGGGGGATAAAGAACCTCAACTAACATCCAAACAAGTTCAAGCTGCCCTGCAGTCCGAGGGTACAACAGTGTCAACCCGTACTATCCGTCGGCGTTTGAATGAAAAGGGACTGTATGGTAGGATACCCAGGAAGACCCCACTTCTTACCCCGAGACATAAAAAATCCAGGCTGGAGTTTGCCAAAACTTACCTGAGAAAGCCTAAAACTTTTTGGAAGAATGTTCTCTGGTCAGATGAGACAAAAGTAGAGCTTTTTGGGAAAAAGCACCAACATAAAGTGTACAGGAAAAAAAAAGAGGCATTCAAAGAAAAGAACACGGTCCCTACAGTAAAACATGGCGGAGGTTCCCTGATGTTTTGGGGTTGCTTTGCTGCCTCTGGCACTGGACTGCTTGACCGTGTGCATGGCATTATGAAGTCTGAAGACTACCAACAAATTTTGCAGCATAATGTAGGGCCCAGTGTGAGAAAGCTGGGTCTCCCTCAGAGGTCATGGGTCTTCCAGCAGGACAATGACCCAAAACACACTTCCAAAAGCACTATAAAATGGTTTGAGAGAAAGCACTGGAGACTTCTAAGGTGGCCAGCAATGAGTCCAGACCTGAATCCCATAGAACACCAGTGGAGAGATCTCAAAATGCCAGTTTGGAGAAGGCACCCTTCAAATATCAGGGACCTGGAGCAGTTTGCCAAAGAAGAATGGTCTACAATTCCAGCAGAGCATTGTAAGAAACTCATTGACGGTTACCGGAAGCGGTTGTTCGCAGTTATTTTGGCTAAAGGTTGTGCAACCAAGTATTAGGCTGAGGGTGCCAATACTTTTGTCTGGCCCATTTTTGGAGTTTTTTGTGAAATGATCAATGATTTGATTTTTGCTTCATTCTCTTTTGTGTTTTTTCCTTGCAATCAAATTAAATGAAGAGAATAATACCAAAGAATTTGTGATTGCAATCATTTTCAGGAAGAAACTGAGTATTATCTGACAGAATTGCAGGGGTGCCAATACTTTTTGCCACCACTGTATATATATGTGTGTCGGCGTGCCACTGAGTTGGACCCGGTGAACTGTGGTTTATGAAGTGCAATAAACTGCAGCATTGTGAAATACCGGAAGGACATTGCTGGTGTGCTTTGATTTACCCGGTGCAGCGAGTATCCCCCATTATGATGACTAGTGCTGCCTTACAATAGGAGCAGTATTATAGTAGTTATATTCTTGTACATAGGGGCAGTATTATAGTAGTTATATTCTTGTACATAGGGGCAGTATTATAGTAGTTATATTCTTGTACATTGGGAGTAGTATTATAGTAGTTATATTCTTGTACATAGGGGCAGTATTATAGTAGTTATATTCTTGTACATAGGGGCAGTATTATAGTAGTTATATTCTTGTACATAGGGGCAGTATTATAGTAGTTATAGTCTTGTACATAGGGGCAGTATTATAGTAGTTATATTCTTGTACATAGGGGGCAGTATTATAGTAGTTATATTCTTGAATATAGAGGGCAGTATTATAGTAGTTATATTTTTGTACATAGGGGGCAGTATTATAGTTGTTATATTCTTGTACATAGAGGGCAGTATTATAGTTGTTATATTCTTGCACATAGGGGGCAGTATTATAGTAGTTATATTCTTATACATAGGGGGCATTATTATAATAGTTATATTCCTGTACATAGGGGCGGTATTATAGTAGTTATATTCTTGTACATAGGAGCAGTATTATAGTAGTTATATTCTTGTACATAGGGGGCAGTATTATAGTAGTTATATTCTTGTACATAGGAGCAGTATTATAGTAGTTATATTCTTGTACATAGGGGCACTATTATAGTAGTTATATTCTTGTACATAGGGGGCTGTGTTATAGTAGTTATATTCTTGTACATAGGAGCAGTATTATAGTAGTTATATTCTTGAACATAGAGGGCAGTATTATAGTAGCTATATTTTTGTACATAGGGGGCAGTATTATAGTTGTTATATTCTTGTACATAGAGGGCAGTATTATAGTTGTTATATTCTTGCACATAGGGGGCAGTATTATAGTAGTTATATTCTTATACATAGGGAGCATTATTATAATAGTTATATTCCTGTACATAGGGGCGGTATTATAGTAGTTATATTCTTGTACATAGTGGCAGTATTCTAGTAGTTATATTCTAGTACATAGGGGCAGTATTATAGTAGTTATATTCTTGTACATAGGGGCAGTATTATAGTAGTTATATTCTTGTACATAGGGGCAGTATTATAGTAGTTATATTCTTGTACATAGGATCAGTATTATAGTAGTTATATTCTTGTGCATAGGGGGCAGTATTATAGTAGTTATATTCTTGTACATAGGAGCAGTATTATAGTAGTTATATTCTTGAACATAGAGGGCAGTATTATAGTAGTTATATTTTTGTACATAGGGGGCAGTATTATAGTTGTTATATTCTTGTACATAGAGGGCAGTATTATAGTTGTTATATTCTTGCACATAGGGGGCAGTATTATAGTAGTTATATTCTTATACATAGGGGGCATTATTATAATAGTTATATTCCTGTACATAGGGGCGGTATTATAGTAGTTATATTCTTGTACATAGGAGCAGTATTATAGTAGTTATATTCTTGTACATAGGGGGCAGTATTATAGTAGTTATATTCTTGTACATAGGAGCAGTATTATAGTAGTTATATTCTTGTACATAGGGGCAGTATTATAGTAGTTATATTCTTGTACATAGGGGCAGTATTATAGTAGTTATAGTCTTGTACATAGGGGCAGTATTATAGTAGTTATATTCTTGTACATAGGGGGCTGTGTTATAGTAGTTATATTCTTGTACATAGGAGCAGTATTATAGTAGTTATATTCTTGAACATAGAGGGCAGTATTATAGTAGTTATATTTTTGTACATAGGGGGCAGTATTATAGTTGTTATATTCTTGTACATAGAGGGCAGTATTATAGTTGTTATGTTCTTGCACATAGGGGGCAGTATTATAGTAGTTATATTCTTATACATAGGGGGCATTATTATAATAGTTATATTCCTGTACATAGGGGCGGTATTATAGTAGTTATATTCTTGTACATAGGAGCAGTATTATAGTAGTTATATTCTTGTACATAGGGGGCAGTATTATAGTAGTTATATTCTTGTACATAGGAGCAGTATTATAGTAGTTATATTCTTGTACATAGGGGCACTATTATAGTAGTTATATTCTTGTACATAGGGGGCTGTGTTATAGTAGTTATATTCTTGTACATAGGAGCTGTATTATAGTAGTTATATTCTTGAACATAGAGGGCAGTATTATAGTAGCTATATTTTTGTACATAGGGGGCAGTATTATAGTTGTTATATTCTTGAACATAGAGGGCAGTATTATAGTTGTTATATTCTTGCACATAGGGGGCAGTATTATAGTAGTTATATTCTTATACATAGGGAGCATTATTATAATAGTTATATTCCTGTACATAGGGGCGGTATTATAGTAGTTATATTCTTGTACATAGTGGCAGCATTCTAGTAGTTATATTCTAGTACATAGGGGCAGTATTATAGTAGTTATATTCTTGTACATAGGGGCGGTATTATAGTAGTTATATTCTTGTACATAGGGGGCAGTATTATAGTAGTTATATTCTTATACATAGGATCAGTATTATAGTAGTTATATTCTTGTACATACGGGCAGTATTATAGTAGTTATATTCTTGTACATACGGGCAGTATTATAGCAGTTATATTCTTATACATAGGATCAGTATTATAGTAGTTATATTCTTGTACATAGGGGGCAGTATTATAGTAGTTATATTCTTGTACATAGGGGCAGTATTATAGTAGTTATATTCTTGTACATAGGGGGCAGTATTATAGTAGTTATATGCTTGTACATAGGGGCAGTATTATAGTAGTTATATTCTTGTACATAGGGGGCAGTATTATAGTAGTTATATTCTTGTGCATAGGGGCAGTATTATAGTAGTTATATTCTTGTACATAGGGGGCAGTATTATAGTAGTCATATTCTTGTACATAGGGGGCAGTATTATAGTAGTTATATTCTTGTACATAGGGGGCAGTATTATAGTAGTTATATTCTTGTGCATAGGGGGCAGTATTATAGTAGTTATATTCTTGTACATAGGAGCAGTATTATAGTAGTTATATTCTTGTACATAGGGGCAGTATTATAGTAGTTATATTCTTGTACATAGGAGCAGTATTATAGTAGTTATATTCTTGTACATAGGGGCAGTATTATAGTAGTTATATTCTTGTATATAGGGGGCAGTATTATAGTAGTTATATTCTTGTACATAGGAGCAGTATTATAGTAGTTATATTCATGTACATAGGAGCAGTACTATAGTAGTTATATTCTAGTATATAGGAAACAGTATTAGAGTACTTATATATCTGTACGTAGGGACTATATTATAGTTGTTATATTTTTCACTAGTGGCAATTTAATAATAAATATTTCTTCATAGGGCAACATTATAATAGATGTTACTGATGCAGTGAAAAAATATTTTATTTTGATTGGGCCGTTAAATAACAAATTCTTCTATATTGAAAGCCTTAATGCGCTGATATGAGTTGCCACCTTCCCTCTGTCCCCCATCCCTCTTGTTAGTTCATACATCACTCCACAGAAGACCTCAGTAAGCTCAGAACTAAATATCAGACTGTGGTTTTTACACTGATCTTTATTCCACCATCATTACTCACTGTATCATAGGTGTATGCAATGTCCATGCAAGTTATACCCAAGTAATGTAGAAATGGGGCGTAGTCACTGCCGATACCCAGGGTCCCAATCCTACAGAGAAAGTAATGAAAATATAAAAAAAATCACTATATACTGAGAGTGAACAACGTTACAGAAAAGGTGAAGAACTATTATTACCGACGAATGCCACATCACATACAGGACTGTAGTGTACCCATCATTTCTGTACAAACCAGGACGATATTCTGGAGGAATTGGAGTGGATACTCAAGTATAAGGGACTATTTTCTCCAAAGACCTCAGAAGGAGCAGCGGTGCTTGCCGAGATCATTGACATGATATAATTAAGAGATAGATGGAAATGCAGAACTCACTGGGGAATGACGCCATGCTGTGTGCTGGTGCGGTTGGAGTGACTTTTCCAGTTATCATACACGGTTAGGTCATTTTGGGGGGTTTTCACCTGGGGCAAAGAAAAATATGAGAATGACAAGACATTTCTGTGGAAATATACAGTACAGACCAAAAGTTTGGACACACCTTCTCATTTAAAGATTTTTCTGTATTTTCATGACTATGAAAATTGTACATTCACACTGAAGGCATCAAAACTATGAATTAACACATGTGGAATTATATACTTAACAAAAAAGTGTGAAACAACTGAAAATATGTCTTATATTCTAGGTTCTTCAAAGTAGCCACCTTTTGCTTTGATGACTGCTTTGCACACTCTTGGCATTCTCTTGATGAGCTTCAAGAGGTAGTCACCGGAAAAAAATGAAAATCTAATATCTACAAGAGTTATTATACAAAAGAAGAAAAGAAATCCGAAAACATCAAAGTTATATAATAAAAAGAAAGAAGAGTAATTCTGAAAACATGTAAGAAAGCATTAAAACAAAATATAGAAAAATAACTCTGAAAGCAGCTAAGAACATATTAACATAAAAAAATAGAAAATGACTCTGAAAATGGCAAAAAAATGTGTGAAATAAAAAAATCTAAATATCAGAATGCTTGATGGAAGCTCAGATAGTGCCAGTATGACCCCAGACCATCTCAGCAGAATTCAGAATGGAGGTTTAGATGGAGTGATGGAGTCTTTTTAGCGTTTAGGTTGTGCTTTTTCAGGCAGTTGTGAGTGGTCGATGTCCTTTACTTTCTCACATCAGATAATGGAGTTACCTGTTTAGATGCAGCAAAGACCACACCTTGTGCTGGAGGAGTCCCCTGAACCCTCAATGTTGCGTTCGCTGAAAGAGGAAAATTATTTGTCATGTTGCCGCATAAAAGTTCTCAGACAGTTCTCTTCTCCTCTTTCTGTTCTCCATGCTTAGTGTGGTACACAGACACACAATGCAAAGATTGAGTCAACTTCTCTTTTTATCTGGTTTCAGGTGTGATTTTCATATTGCCCACACTGGTTACTTGCCACAGGTGAGTATGAACGAGCATCACATGCTGAAAACAAAGTTGTTTACCCACAATTTTAGAAAAGTGGCAATAATTTTATCCAGCCCATTTTTGGGGTTTTGTGTGAAATAATGTCCAATTTGCCTTTTTTTTTCTCTTTTTTTTTGTGTGTTGTTCCAATACACATAAAGGAAATAAATCCGTGTATAAAAAAACGTGTATAATTGCAATCAGTTTCTGGGAAAAATGGTCCATTTTCTGGAACAATTTCAAGGGTGCCAACACTTTCGGCCATGGTTGTATATATATATATATATATATATATATATATATATATATATATATGTGATATGATGATATATTTAACTCTAAACCAGAGTGCACACAACGTCTTTTTCAGGTGAATTCCGTTCTGAAAACCGCCTGAAAAAGCGCTAACTAAACGTCCAAATGAATCATCATATCCAATTCTCTGTAAAAACGACCTGCTGTTCACATGCTCAGTTTTTTTCAGTGTCTTTTAACCGCTTCAGGTTTTCAAAGATGCCAAGTTGTTAAAAGAAGTGACCTGACAATTTTCAAGGTGTTTTCTGCTCTGAATACACTTTATATTTACAACACATGTCAATAGGAAAGCAAAAAAGATGCCAAGGAGTCTTTTTGAGCATTTCGTCAGCGTTCTGGCTTCAAAAAATGCTAACAATTTCTTCATTTCTCAATTGAGTTAAAAAACATCCGGAATCTAGATGCTAGTAAAAGACACCCTGTAACACTTAAAAAAACACTAAAGATATTGAAAAAGCGTTCAGAAAGCTGCCAGAAATGCTTAAAAAAATATGGACGGTTTTGACCAAATTTCACTAAGACATCCCTGGTGTCATAATAGAGCAATAGTTTTAGCACTGCCACCAGCTGGGAGGCACATGCAAGAAGTCTGAGATCTTTTGCCTTAAAGGGGTTGTCCACTAATCTGACCCCTTCTGAATCCCTAAGTTTCTCCCCAGTAAAATAATAGCACCTATACTCACCTCTGGTGCCGTTCCAGTGGTGTCGGCACTGGCTCTCCCGGGGCTTGCGTGACATTATGTTACACAATCCCTGCGGCCAATCAGCACCGGCTTCACTCTCCTCTGCTTCGATCTGAAGGAAGAGAGCAGCCACGGCTCTCACTTATTCAAGATGTGAATTACGTCAGTAGGAGAGCCCCGGGAGAGCCGCAGCCAACACCTCCTGAATGGCACCGGAGGTAAGTGTATATATTACTATTTTACTAGGGGAAACATAGGGATTCAGAAGGGTTTGGAAAACCCATTTAAGAATCATTGCAAGATTTATTAGGAAACACTATAATCTATAATATATGGAATAACACCAAGAATAACTCTTTGTATTTTGCATAGAGGAGCACTCTTTTCAGTACCCTAAAAGGGAGACTTCAATATTGTGCCTTATGTCCCTGTATGTACTGCCCGGGAGTGCACTAGAAAAGATGAGGTTGCATATAGTTAATTTATTCAATATGAAACTCACCAAAGACAGAGATGTCTACATTGATATAGGCCACAGTTCTGTCCCTTAATTTACTATAGTAATCCTAAAATGTAGAAAAAAACATCATAATTACAGTATATGAAAAAAAAATAAATAAAATGTGCAATTTACGTAAAAAACTAATGCAACTTACAATAAGTAATACTTTGCACACAGAGGCTTTGAAATTTGAGGGTTCAGATGCAATTATAATAAAACTTTTTGGAACTTTTAGAGAATACAATGATTAACCTCTTGTCACCGTGGGCTGTACTGGAAGCCGCTCTCAATGACCAGTGAAATAATTAATGATGAAAGACAAAAAACCTGTGCACGTTGCATTGACCTAACAGGAAGACTGATCGATAGCTGGTCTTCTACTACCAAAAATGGGAGTAACTTCATTTTTGTATGTTCAGCTTCTACTGTATATCTTAATTCACTGTTCCATAAAACATTTGGATGTATACATCTTTGTACTGAGGGAACAACCTGCATCAGAGAACGTTCTAATTCTGACTGCTTATATGCTGTAATGCCACTGCCGGCGTCCCCACATGTTTCCCCTTTACTCACCATGCAGGAATGCCAGCATACTAACCGCCCCTGCCCCACGGCGTGTTCTCTGCCTCCTGGCCTGTGTGTGCGCCGCACTATCCCGGCAGGCGTGACAGATGATTCGGTCAATAGTCATCATGGCATCGAAGAAGTTTAATAGAGGAACCTAACCGTACCCTTCATCGTGATCATCGGAGGCATGGTCTAATACATTTTCTGCCAGTTTAAAGAGAACCTGTCATCACGATTTAACCTGTAAAAGTGAAGATACGGCCCTGATATACTGATTAAATGGATAGCTGTAGTGAAAAAAATCTGTAGCCTGGTGCTTGCTTAATTCACCTTAGAAGTTTTGGTGCAATAACCTCTTCGTGCATCGGGGCGGGACTGTGGGTAGGGTCTTGGGCTCTGCCGTGGCCCCCCCGTATTTGTATGAGCCTCCTTTTTTAAATTTTGCGCTAGGGACGCCCTTGCCTCGGGCGGCGCTTGCGCACTTTCATGTCCCGGTGTTCTCCAGCAAAAATGCTGCTGGAGGTGGCTCATGCTCAGATCAACCTTATGGTTTCCAACAAAATGGCAGCACATGTGCAGATAGAGATCTCGGCTTGTCAATGAGCTGCGATCCCAATCAGTGCATGCGCAGCCACGGGCGCCATTTTGCTCAGACTGCTAGAGGTTAATCTGAGCATGCGCCAGGACACGAATGTGTGCGGGCAGCGCTAGTAAGAATTTAAAAAAGGAGGCTCATACAAATAAGAAGGGGAAATGGCAGAGCCGAGGACCCTACCCACAGTCCCGTCCCGATGCACGAAAAGGCTATTGCACCAAAACTTCTAAGGAGAATTAACAAGAACTGGGCTATGGATTTTTTCACTACAGGAGTCCATTAAATACGCTGCTCAAAAAAATAAAGGGAATACTTAAACAACAGAATATAACTCAAAGTAAATAAAATTTCTGTGAAATCAAACTGTCCACTTGGGAAGCAACACTGATTGACAATCAATTTCACATGCTGTTGTGCAAATGGAATAGACAATAGATGGAAATTATTGGCAATTATCAAGACACCCTCAATAAAGGAGTGGTTCTGCAGGTGGGGACCACAGACCACATCTCAGTACCAGTGCTTTCTGGCTGATGTTTTGGTCACTTTTGAATGTTGGTTGTGCTTTCACACTCGTGGTAGCATGAGACGGACTCTAGAACCCACAGAAGTTGCTCAGGTAGTGCAGCTCATCCAGGATGGCACATCAATGCGAGCTGTGGCAAGAAGGTTTGCTGTGTCTGTCAGCGTAGTGTCCAGAGGCTGGAGGCGCTACCAGGAGACAGGCCAGTACACCAGGAGACGTGGAGGGGGCCGTAGGAGGGCAACAACCCAGCAGCAGGACCGCTACCTCCGCCTTTGTGCAAGGAGGAACAGGAGGAGCACTGCCAGAGCCCTGAAAAATGACCTCCAGCAGGCCACAAAAGTGCATGTGTCTGCACAAACGGTTAGAAACTGACTCCATGAGGGTGGTATGAGGGCCCAACGTCCACAGATGGGGGTTGTGCTCACAGCCCAACACCGTGCATGATGCTTGGCATTTGCTACAGAGCACCAGGATTGGCAAAGTCGCCACTGGCGCCCTGTGCTCTTCACAGATGAAAGCAGGTTCACACTGAGCACATGTGACATACGTGACAGAGTATGGAGACGCCATGGAGCGTGATCTGCTGCCTGCAACATCCTTCAGCATGGCCGGTTTTGCAGTGGGTCAATAATGGTGTGGGGTGGCATTTCTTTGGAGGGCCGCACAGCCATCCATGTGCTCACCAGAGGTAGCCTGACTGCCATTAGATACAGAGATGAGATCCTCAGACCCCTTGTGAGACCATATGCTGGTGCGGTTGGCCCTGGGTTCCTCCTAATGCAGGACAATGCCAGACCTTATGTGGCTGGAGTGTGTCAGCAGTTCCTGCAAGATGAAGGCATTGAAGCTATGGACTGGCCCGCCCGTTCCCCAAACCTGAATCCGATTGAGCACATCTGGGACATCATGTCTCGCTCCATCCACCAATGTCACGTTGCACCACAGACTGTCCCGGAGTTGGTGGATGCTTTAGTCCAGGTCTGGGAGGAGATCCCACAGGAGACCATCCGCAACCTCATCAGGAGCATGCCCAGGCGTTGTAGGGAGGTCATACAGGCACGTGGAGGCCACACACAATACTCAGCCTCATCAGGAGCATGCCCAGGCGTTGTAGGGAGGTCATACAGGCACAAGGAGGCCACACACAATACTCAACCTCATCAGGAGCATGCCCAGGCATTGTAGGGAGGTCATACAGGCACGTGGAGGCCACACACAATACTGAGCCTCATTTTGACTTGTTTTAAGGACATTACATCAAAGTTGGATCAGCCTGTAGTGTGTTTTTCCACTTTAATTTTGGGGGTGACTCCAAATCCAGGCCTCCATTGGTTAATACATTTGATTTCCATTGATGATTTTTGTGTGATTTTGTTGTCAGCACATTCAACTTTGTACAGAACAAAGTATTCAATGAGAATATTTCATTCATTCAGATCCAGGATGCGTTACTTGAGTGCTCCCTTTATTTTTTTGAGCAGTGTATATGGGCCATATATATGGGCCATTATGTCTGTACCTTTACTTTAACAGGTTAAATTTTGATGAAATGTTCTCTTTAAATGATGCAGCCAACATATCCAATGGTGGACAGCCTTTATGCCACCATACTCGATAGATACATATTAGACAATCCAAGCAATGGTTAGAAATGACTGTGAAGACCACTTTCTATGCATCTCCTCTTTTACCTCCGCAAACTCGGTTGAGCCGATAAGACCAAACTCTTCTGCTCCCCAACTGCCAAAAATGATGCTTCTACGAGGACGCCATTTACCTGAAATATGTCACAGATTAACAGAACCCCATAGTGAATATTTACAAGAAGGGGGTACAGCTAAAATTGGAGGAAGCGTACCACTTTTCAGCTTGGTGCCCAAAATTCTGGTTATCTCCAACATCACTGCAGTCCCACTGCTCGGATCGATGGCTCCATGCACCCAGCTGTCCCTGTGGTTACCATACATAATGTACCTGTCTGGATATGGAGAAGTTTCCATAATAGCAGATATGTGAATAACCAATATGACAATCATATATCAATGGGATGATAATCAGGTGTGATCGTCAACCTGTTTTATTTAACCCCTTGATGCGACAGTCAATTTCCATTTTTGTGTCTCCGTTTTTTTCCTCCTCTTCTTCCCAGAGCCATAACTCTTTTATTTTTCTGTCCACATAGACATGTGGGGACTTTTTTTTTGAGGGACAAGTTGTACATTTGAATGACACCATTCATTTTACCATATAGTGTACTGAAAAATGAGAAAAAAATCCAAGTGGGTAGAAATTGTGGGAAAAAAATGCAATTCTGACATTGTTTTTTGGGGAATTATTTTTATGGTGCAAGTTTTGTGATAAAAATGACCTCGCCATAGGATTCTAATCCTCAGTACTATTACGGCAATACCCAATATGTCTAGGTTTTTTATTATTTTAGTGGTGAAAAAAAATATGAAGTTTGCAAAAAAAAAAACACAATTGGGGGGGGGGGTTGTGTTGCCATTTTCCGAGACCCATAATGTTTTTTATTTTTCGGCCGACGGAGCTGTGTGATGGCTTATGTATTGCGTGGCGAAGGCAAAGTTTTTATTGATACCATGTTGGGATAGATGTGACGTTTTGATCGCTGGTTACTGCATTTTTTGTGGAATTGCAGCGACCAAAAAACGTAATTACTTTTTTTGATTTACAGTATTTATCGTTTACCTATTGGTTTAATTATTTTTATATTTTGATAGATCGGACTTTTCTGAACTCGGTTATACCATGTGTATTTTTTTTATATCCTTAATTTTAATGAATGAAAACAGAGGTGATTTTTTTTATTTTTTTCATATTTTTTAAACCTTTTTTTCTGCTTTTCACATTTCTTAATAGTCCCCTTAGGGGACTTGAAGCTGCGATCAACTGATCGCTTGTGTTATGTACAGCGATACTATAGCTAGCTGCAAATAGTAAGAATCATGGTCTCCTGTGAAGGATGGCCACAGGCAGGGGTTTCAAAGGAGCTCCATAATGACAAGGATGGGGGGGGGGGTCTTTAGCAGACCCCTGGCTGTCATAGCAACCCATTGGCAACCCACCATCACGTCACTGGAGCTCTGATGGGCTCATGGAATGACGCGCCCTCCCTGCATGTGTTGAATGCCGCTCTCAGAGTTTGACAGCGGTATTTAACAGGTTAACAATTGCGGGCGGACCTGTTAGAGTCAGGTTCTGGCTGTAATACACAGCCATCACCTGCCGGGTACGATGTGGGCTCAACCTGTGAGCCCGCTCCATACATCTGCTTCCGACATGTCATGAAGGGGTTAAAGGGAACCTAATAGCAGTTTTTTAGACCAACATATGAAACATTGATTATGTCTATACCTTCATTTTATAAAGTCCATTTCTCAGTTTTCCATTGTCGAAGGTTTAAGCTTTATGCAAATGAGCTCGCAAGTGCAGGGGGTTTGGCATGCACTTAGAGTGAAGGAGGCCCAAGGACTGTTTCTCCTCCTGCCAGTGGTGTCCTATCAGCGACTGACCAGTCACTCTTCTCTATGATCTGTTCCTCCAACTGAGATCTCGTACAGGTGCCATCACTCCTGGTGGCAGCGCAAGCACAGACCGATAGTCCAATGCTCCCGACATCATCAGAAACTTTCTGCGGATGTGCCGCCCCCGGGAATGATGCCACTTATGCGAGATCTCAACCAAGGTAGCAGGTGAGAAGAGTGACCTGTCAGTTACTGACAGGAGGCCGGTAGTGGGAGGAGAAAGAGGGATAGAGGTCGGAGAACTGTAAGTGCTGGCCAAACCCCCTGCACTTGTAAGCTCATATGCGAATGAATTTCTAGAAAACGGAGAAATGGACTTTATAATACAAAGCTATGGACACAATCGTCATTTCAGATGCTTTTCATACATGTTGGTTTAGGGTCTAAAGATCTGCTGATCTTGCAAAGTCTAATATTTTGGAGTCATTTGTTTGATTTTATTGTTTATCTACGTGTAGGACTTGTGGGAAAATCTGATAGTAGTTTTAAGTCAAATTTATATAGAAATGTTGAGAATTCACAAGGGGTCACAAACTTTCAAGCAGTAGAATGCATTCCCATTGATCCACATAGTGATGATCTCACCTGGCTCTACGGCCCCTCTGATGAGCCCCATCACATTTGCTGAAGATCGGATCGTCCGATTGTTGTAAACATTAACTTGGACTTCACTGAAATAGAAATTAAACTTATTGTGATGGCAGAATAATTCAGATCTTATAACAAGTTTTTACCTAACTGGACCGATGTACATAGCAGATGTCGCCCTCCATTTACCCCGCCTGGAAGTCCGGGGCTTTTTTTGCGTTATTGCAGCAACATGAAAAAAAAAATTCTGGTGTTTTGATCTTCTTCCTCTTTACAGCCTTTACCGATCGGAATAATTAATTTTAGATTTTGATAAATCTGATTTAACAATTTTTACATGTCTTTATTTTTTACTGGAAAAATGGGGGGGGGGGATTAAAATTCTTATGGTTTTATTATTTTTAAGCTTTTTTTTAAAACTTTTCATTTTCCTGCGATCAATTTAAATATATATATATATATATATATATATATATATATATATATATATATATATATACAGTACAGACCAAAAGTTTGGACACACCTTCTCATTTAGAGATTATTCTGTATTTTCATGACTTTGAAAATTGTACATTCACACTGAAGGCATCAAAACTATGAATTAACACATGTGGGATTATACACTTAACAAAAAAGTGTGAAACAACTGAAAATATGTCTTATATTCTAGGTTCTTCAAAGTAGCCACCTTTTGCTTTGATGACTGCTTTGCACACTCTTGGCATTCTCTTAATGAGCTTCAAGAGGTAGTCACCGGAAATGGTTTTCACTTCACAGGTGTGCCCTGTCAGGTTTAATAAGTGGGATTTCTTGCCTTATAAATGGGGTTGGTACCATCAGTTGTGTTGTGCAGAAGTCTGGTGGATACACAGCTGATAGTCCTACTGAATAGACTGTTAGAGTTTGTATTATGGCAAGAAAAAAGCAGCTAAGTAAAGAAAAAGGAGTGGCCATCATTACTTTAAGAAATGAAGGTCAGTCAGTCCGAAAAATTGGGCAAACTTTGAAAGTGTCCCTAAGTGCAGTTGCAAAAACCATCAAGCGCTACAAAGAAACTGGCTCACATGAGGACCGCCCCAGGAAAGGAAGACCAAGAGTCACCTCAGCTTCTGAGGATAAGTTTATCCGAGTCACCAGCCTCAGAAATCGCAGGTTAACAGCAGCTCAGATTAGAGATCAGGTCAATGCCACACAGACTTCTAGCAGCAGACACATCTCTACAACAACTGTTAAGAGGAGACTTTGTGCAGCTGGCCTTCATGGTAAAATAGCTGCTAGGAAACCACTGCTAAGGACAGGCAACAAGCAGAAGAGACTTGTTTGGGCTAAAGAACACAAGGAATGGACATTAGACCAGTGGAAATCTGTGCTTTGGTCTGATGAGTCCAAATTTGAGATCTTTGGTTCGTACCACCGTGTCTTTGTGTGACGCAGAAAAGGTGAACGGATGGACTCTACATGCCTGGTTTCCACCGTGAAGCATGGAGGAGGAGGTGTGATGGTGTGGGGGTGCTTTGCTGGTGACACTGTTGGGGATTTATTCAAAATTGAAGGCATACTGAACCAGCATGGCTACCACAGCATCTTGCAGCGGCATGCTATTCCATCCGGTTTCCGTTTAGTTGGACCATCATTTATTTTTCAACAGGACAATGACCCCAAATACACCTCCTGGCTGTGTAAGGGCTATTTGACCAAGAAGGAGAGTGATGGGGTGCTACGGCAGATGACCTGGCCTCCACAGTCACCAGACCTGAACCCAATCGAGATGGTTTGGGGTGAGCTGGACTGCAGAGTGAAGGCAAAAGGGCCAACAAGTGCTAAGCATCTCTGGGAACTCCTTCAAGATTGTTGGAAGACCATTTCCGGTGACTACCTCTTGAAGCTCATCAAGAGAATGCCAAGAGTGTGCAAAGCAGTCATCAAAGCAAAAGGTGGTTACTTTGAAGAACCTAGAATATAAGACATATTTTCAGTTGTTTCACACTTTTTTGTTAAGTATATAATTCCACATGTGTTAATTCATAGTTTTGATGCCTTCAGTGTGAATGTACAATTTTCATAGTCATGAAAATACAGAAAAATCTTTAAATGAGAAGGTGAGTCCAAACTTTTGGTCTGTACTCTATATATATATATACACACATTCAGTTAAAACCAGAAGTTTGCATACACTATATAAAAAGACACATCTGCATGTTTTTCTCAATATCTGACATGAAATCAGAATAAACCTTTCCCGTTTTAGATCAATTAGGATTACCATCATTTTTAATATTTGCCAAATGCTAGAATAATGAGAGAGAGTGAATGTTTTAAGGCATTTTTATTACTTACTGACTTACTGCAAAGTCAAAAGTTTACAAACACTAAGATTACTATGCCTTTAAGCAATTCTGGACTGCCCGTATGATGTCATGTGTTTGGAAGCTTCTGATAGGCAACATCTGAGTTAATTAGAGACACACCTGTGGATGTATTTTAATGCACACCTGAAACACACTGCTTCTTTGTGTAGCATCATGGGAAAGTCTAAAGAAATCAGCCAAGATATCAGCAAGAGAATTGTGAACTTGCACAAGTCTGGCTCATCCTTGGGTACAATTTCAAGATACCTGAAGGTGCCTCGTTCTTCTGTACAAATAATTATATGCAAGTACAAACAAGATGGGAATGTCCAGCCATCATACCGCCTAGGAAGGAGATGGGTTCTGTGTCCCAGAGATGAACATAATTTGGTCCGACATGTGCATATCAACCCAAGGACAAAAGAAAAAGACCTTGTGAAGATGATGGCGGAAGCTGGTAAGATTGTGTCAATATCTACAGTGAAATGAGTACTGTATCAACATGGTCTGAAAGGCCACTCTGCCAGGAAAAAGCCATTACTCCAAAAGAAACATAAAAACACAGATTAATGTTTTCAAATGCACACAGGAACACAGACTTTAATTATTGAAGACATGTCCTGTGGTCTGAAGAAACTAAAATTGAACTTTTTCAGCATAATGACCATTGTTACGTTTGGAGGAAAAAGGGAGAATCTTGGAAGCCTAGGAACACCATCCCAACTGTCAAACATGGGGGTGGCAACATCATGTTGTGGGTTTGTTTTGCTGCAGGAGGGACTGGTGCACTTCACAAAATAGATGGCATCATGAGAAAAGAAGATTATGTGGCAATACTGAAGCAACATCTCAAGACATTAGCCAGGAAGTTAAAGCATGGGCGGAAATGGGTCTTCCAAATGGACAATGGCCTGAAGCATACTGCCAAAACGGTAAAGTGGCTTAAGGATAACAAAGCCAATGTTTTGGAGTGGCCATCACAAAGCCCTGATCTCAATCCTATTGAAAATTTATGGGCAAAGCTGAAAATGCAGGCACGAGCAAGGCGACCTACACACCTTGATCAGTTACACCAGTTTTATCAGGAGGAATGGGCCCAAATTCCACCCAACTATTGTGAGATTGTGGAAGGAGATCCCAAACGTTTGACCCAAGTCATTCAGTTTAAATGCAATGGTACCAAATACTGAAGTAATAAAAATGCCTTAAAACATTCTCGCTCTCTCATTATTCTGGCATTTGGCAAATATTAAAAATTATGGTAATCCTAATTAACCTAAAACGGGAAAGGTTTATTCTGATTTCATGTCAGATATTGAGAAAAACATGCATGTGTGTCTTCTTATATAGTGTATGTAAACTTCTGGTTTCAACTGTATATATATATATATATATATATATATATATATATATATATAGTACAGACCAAAAGTTTGGACACACCTTCTCATTTAAAGATTTTTCTGTATTTTCATGACTATGAAAATTGTACATTCACACTGAAGGCATCAAAACTATGAATTAACACATGTGGAATTATATACTTAACAAAAAAAGTGTGAAACAACTGAAAATATGTCTTATATTCTAAGTTCTTCAAAGTAGCCACCTTTTGCTTTGATGACTGCTTTGCACACTCTTGGCATTCTCTTGATGAGCTTCAAGAGGTAGTCACCGGAAATGGTCTTCCAACAATCTTGAAGGAGTTCCCAGAGATGCTTAGCACTTGTTGGCCCTTTTGCCTTCACTCTGCGGTCCAGCTCACCCCAAACCATCTCGATTGGGTTCAGGTCTGGTGACTGTGGAGGCCAGGTCATCTGGTGTAGCACCCCATCACTCTCCTACTTGGTCAAATAGCCCTTACACAGCCTGGAGGTGTGTTTGGGGTCATTGTCCTGTTGAAAAATAAATGATGGTCCAACTAAACGCAAACCGGATGGAATAGCATGCCACTGCAAGATGCTGTGGTAGCCATGCTGGTTCAGTATGCCTTCAATTTTGAATAAATCCCCAACAGTGTCACCAGCAAAGCACCCCCACACCATCACACCTCCTCCTCCATGCTTCACGGTGGAAACCAGGCATGTAGAGTCCATCCGTTCACCTTTTCTGCGTCGCACAAAGACACGGTGGTACGAACCAAAGATCTCAAATTTGGACTCATCAGACCAAAGCACAGATTTCCACTGGTCTAATGTCCATTCCTTGTGTTCTTTAGCCCAAACAAGTCTCTTCTGCTTGTTGCCTGTCCTTAGCAGTGGTTTCCTAGCAGCTATTTTACCATGAAGGCCTGCTGCACAAAGTCTCCTCTTAACAGTTGTTGTAGAGATGTGTCTGCTGCTAGAACTCTGTGTGGCATTGACCTGGTCTCTAATCTGAGCTGCTGTTAACCTGCGATTTCTGAGGCTGGTACCTCGGATAAACTTATCCTCAGAAGCAGAGGTGACTCTTGGTCTTCCTTTCCTGGGGCGGTCCTCATGTGAGCCAGTTTCTTTGTAGCACTTGATGGTTTTTGCAACTGCACTTGAGGGCACTTTCAAAGTTTTCCCAATTTTTCAGATTGACTGACATTCATTTCTTAAAGTAATGATGGCCACTCGTTTTTCTTTACTTAGCTGTTTTTTCTTGCCATAATACAAATTCTAACAGTCTATTCAGTAGGACTATCAGCTGTATATCCACCTGACTTCTGCACAACACAACTGATGGTCCCAACCCCATTTATAAGGCAAGAAATCCCACTTATTAACCCTTTCGCAACCTTGGGTTTTGTCGTTTTTGCTTTTTCGTTTTTTGCTCCCCTTGTTCCCAGAGCCATAGCGTTTTTATTTTTTGGACAATATGGCCATGTGAGGGCTTATTTTTTTGCGGGACAAGTTGTACTTTTCAACGCCATTACTAGTTTTACCATATCGTGTACGGGAAAATGGGAAAAAAATTCCAAGTGCGGTAAAATTGCAAAAAAAGTGCAATACCACAGTTGTTTTTTTTTTTTTTTTTTTACCACGTTCACTGAATGCTAGGTTATTTTATATTTAAGTGGTGAAAAAAAATTCCAAAATTTGGTAAAAAAAAATAAAAAAAAATAGCGCCATTTTCCGAGACCTGTAGCGTCTCAATTTTTCGGGATCTGGGGCCGGGTGAGGGCTTATTTTTTGCGTGCCGGGCTGACGTTTTTATTGATAACATTTTGGGGTAGATCCGATGTTTTGATCGCCCGTTATTGCATTTTATTGCAATTTTGTGGTGACCAAAAAACGTAATTCTGGCGTTTAGAATTTTTTTCTCGTTACACCGTTTACCGATCGGATTAATTCTTTTTTTTGTATTGATAGATCGGGCGATTCTGAACGCGGCGATACCAAATATGTCTATGTAGGTTTTTTTTAAAATATTTTATATTGAATGGGGCGAAAGGGGGGTGATTTAAACTTTTAGAATTTTTTTATCTTTTTTATATTTTTAAAAACTTTTTTTTTCACTTACTGCATGCTTCAATAGTCTCCATAGGAGACTAGAAGCAGCAGTTGTCTGATCGGCTCTGCTACATACAGGGGACCAGCAGATCCCCTGCATGCAGCAGAAATGGTCCTGTGCTATGAGCGCCGACCACTAGGTGGCGCTCATAGTGACCAGATCATGACAACCACAGGCATCTGCTGCAGACCCTGGGTTGTCATGCCCACCCATCGGTAACCCACGATCACGTGACGGGGTCGCCGATGGGCGGGGCTTATGACGCGCAACCCGGAAGCGCGTGTTAAATGCCGCTGTCGGAGATTGACAGCGGCATTTAACATGTTAACAGCCGCGGGTGGATCGCGATTCCACCCGCGGCTGTTGCGGGCACATGTCAGCTGTAAGAATCAGCTGACATGTGCTCGGTTCAGTGAGGGCTCAGCGCAGCAGCCCTCACTGAACCGGGGGTACGCAAATGTGCGTACTAATACGGCATGGGCCGTAAAGGGGTTAAACCTGACAGGGCACACCTGTGAAGTGAAGACCATTTCCGGTGACTACCTCTTGAAGCTCATCAAGAGAATGCCAAGAGTGTGCAAAGCAGTCATCAAAGCAAAAGGTGGCTACTTTGAAGAACCTAGAATATAAGACATATTTTCAGTTGTTTCACACTTTTTTGTAAAGTATATAATTCCACATGTGTTAATTCATAGTTTTGATGCCTTCAGTGTGAATGTACAATTTTCAAAGTCATGAAAATACAGAAAAATCTTTAAATGAGAAGGTGTGTCCAAACTTTTGGTCTGTACTGTATATAGTAAAAATCAGTGTCTCTTATGACGCCCTGTAGCTGACATACTGGACTCCCCTGGTTACTGAATCAGATTAACACTTTGAAAAACAGTTAAAACTTGGCACGTGCTAAAGTTTGTTCACTTTTCTGTCTGATCATCCTGTGATATTCTCAGCTGTCCGCATACACCCCCCCCCAAAAAAATGCACAGTACTCTTAGACCCGCAAGTGAAGAACCTACTGAGTGTTCAGGTTTTCTCTTGATAGTTCAGCCATTTATTCTGCAGACTTGTCCCTCTTTCCAGTTCATTGTGATTGTTGTCTGCCATGTCCCCGATAAAGCAAAGCTGCAGCCTCAGGTCCTGATCGCTACTTCTAAAAGCCGGTTAGTTTACATCATACTTCATACACCGCAAGAGAAAATGCTTGCTTGAATCAGTGCCCATGCTGCTGTGATCACAGGACTTTACAAACACACATCACAGTTTTATTAAGTCATTGCAGATATTTGAACTGGATCTCTCCTCCATTGCTCTCTTACCATGTTCTGATGACTTATCATTAAAGAAAACCAGTATATCTCTCCCTTCAAAGCCCAATATCAAAATTAATTAAATGTAAAACATGCTCATAACCACAGCTATGATGCTACATTGAGCACCCATTTTTTAACTCCGGATTAGAGGCTTCAATTTAAATATAGAGAGGAAGAGAACTGTAACTCTATAGCGCCACCTATTGGAATCAGCGATCCTAAAAGTCAATATCGACTCTTTAACGAGCCTGGCAATATGACTTAGGATAAAACCAGAATAAAAATTTACAAACACTGTGTTTCGGGGTATTGCCCCTCATCAGTGCAAAGTATGAGATCTGATTTGGCTAAGTGAGAGGCTCTGGACTGGTGTCTAAGGGGTAACGTTTCTCCTAGTGGAGAGTGACAAGCCAAGAAGTGCATGTCAGAGTGAGGAGACTTATAATCCATGCATGCTCCTCTGGGAAATTAAATATGTATGCAAATTGTCTGTTCAGAGAGGAAGAGGATAGAACTCTAGCGCCACCTATTTGAAGCAGCGATCATAAAAGTCAATATCAGCTCTTTAGCGAGCCTTGCAATATGACTTAGGATAAAAGATAAACCAGAAACTTTGTACTGATGAGGGACAACACCCCTAAACACAGTGACTGAAAATTGATATTCTCGTTTGGTTTTTAACCTCAGTCATATTGCAAAACGCGTTAAAGCGCAGATAATGACTTTTAGGATCGCTGCTTCAAATAGGTGGCACTAGAGTTCTAGTCCTCTTTCTCTCTAAACAGATAATTTGATTATTTAATTTCCCAGTTGCCTATATGTCTCCTCACTCTCACATGCCAGGCTTGGCATGTCACTCTTCACAAGGAGAAATGTTACCCCTTAGACCCCAGGCTTGAATTTACACATTGATATGGATAAGTGGAGTTAGGAGGAAAGAAAAATTACACAACTTTATTACTGCCGAATTTTC
Source organism: Phyllobates terribilis (assembly GCF_046119375.1). NCBI lineage: Eukaryota > Metazoa > Chordata > Amphibia > Anura > Dendrobatidae > Phyllobates > Phyllobates terribilis. Next base: position 61,746,234 of record NW_027362763.1, on the reverse strand, counting down.
TATTCCACGCGAATAAAGGAAAATGAACAAGAGAGGTCCAGATGGGAATTCCCAAAACTCAATTTCATGTTAGAGGGGTTTATCCTAAAATATTTACTCGTGGGGTTTGACATCCCTTTAATAAATTGTTTGCACATAACAAGGTACTGCACGCTCTATTAACGGACATGGGTGAAAATTTAAGTGTTCGCACACCTTAATTTTTCATTGAGGAAACGTATTTAGCCCATGAGAGAAAGACCACAATGTGCAATACCTGTTAATGAAATCACCTGGCCGAAAGCCAGGTCCTATGTTATAGTTACATCCAAGAGCTCCTTGCCAGGATTCTGGTGCAAGAGGTCCACCTAGTTCACTGTGGAAAGTATAATAAAAACACAATCAAGTACAGACCGGTGGGAGACCAGGCAAGGAAAGTGCTACGTAAGGCGGAGAATAGTGGGGTTTTCTTTCTTACATGCTTTGCAGCAGTAAGATCCACAGCAAAGTCATCACAATTTAGTGCATACTTGTAACAGAATTTTATTGCAGCCAATCCACTACGTGTAGACCTAAAACAATACTCAAAAATACCAAAAATATGGCTGAACTGACCACCCATAAAGCCAATGGAAGGTTCTTATTAATTTGAATTTGACGGATTCTTACCCTCCCCCCCAACACTTGCTTACGAAAAATTTCATGTTCTAACAATGGACAATACGCATTACGTCACCGTCTTGTAGCACTGGATCACTTTCCATCTCGCTGAGTTCTTCTGTAATCTCACAGAATAACGTGATCCCAGTGGCCACCCAATACGGGCACCATACTTGAAAAGCCAAAGTATACGTCAATCACTTGCAACAATCCAAACAGTAGCTGGCACTCACATCTTCTTAAAAAAATTGCTTTATTAATCCAGTAGTATAAAAGGCACAAAAAATGGTTGACCACCAAAGCCAGAAAATAAATATCCCACTCAACATGTTTCAGACCTTCATGGACCTTTGTCAAGCCTCATCCTTTGGCTTGACAAAGGACCATGTAGGCGTGAAACATGTTGCCTGGGAGCGCAGTGGATATTTATTTTCTTCCTTTTTAAATTTTTGCGCTGTTGTGTTCATCCATTTTTTGTGCCTTTTATACTACTGGATCAATAAAGTAATTTTTTTAAGAAGATGTGAGCGCTTGGTATTGTTTGGACCATTTCTGGTACTGGAGTTGGAGGTGGGCCGATTGCTCCTTTTTCACATTTTCTAACGTCACTCACTTCTTAGTGAATTAGAACAAAACAGAGTAGATAGCCCAATATGGAGGATTGGTGGCAAAGATAAGGAATGAAGGGATACAAGATTTTTTATTTTATATACACTTGTTATATATTACCGTATATATAATTTTTGTATATAATCTCTTCTGATTGGCTATTTTATATAGTGTATCGTACATGGCTACACAATAGTCTTATGATGTCCTATTTTATGGTATTACCATATCAAGGTCCGGGCATTGTCAAAACCAATTGGCTGTGCCGGTATATGGGAAATGCCTCTTATCTCAGACTCTGGAATCCTGTAAGTAAATTCTGAGAAATACATATAATAGGAAGAATAAGAAAAAGCCAGGCATTATGGCAGAAAAAAAAGTATTCATACAATATAATTGGGTGCTTAAGAGAGGCCCTGTCGTCAGATCACAAGTGTCCAGTTTGTGATCTTACTTTATTCCCGCTGATCCCGATTATTGCCGTTTTTTTTTTTTTTTTTTAAATCCGCCATATGGATCCAGAGATATGGACCTTTGCATTTAGTGCAAATTTTTGGGATCTTTACCAAGGGGGCGGTGCACACAGGATAAGAAGGCAGAGCAGCCTGAAGACCCACCCACGAGGAGAATCCTGTGTGCACCATCCCCTTGGTAATGACCATAAGAATTAGCACTAAATAAAAAGGTCCATGTCTCTTGAACCGTAAAATAAAATAAAAAGCGAAATACTCAGAGGGGCGACAGCGGAAATAAAATATAAATATGAGCAATAACTGGAGACTTTGGATTCGGCACCAGGTCTTCTTTAAGAAGAGAATACAGTCACTGGTTTCCTTAGGGAGAGCACAACTTCATTGCCTTGGCTATACCTTTAGCTGGATAGTAGGGAGTGAGTTGGTCTCCAAAGTTTTCCTTGAATGAACCCCGTTCTACACCAGATGGAGGCATATACCATGAATGGGGATAGGTTTCATCAGGATTAGACGTGCCATCATTTATATCTTTGGGATCAGTGTAAATGATTACTCCAATAACTCCAAATTTGGCAGCATTTATTGCCTGAAAATCCATAAAAAAATCACTTAAGATTTATAGAATATGATTCACATTTCCAACCCCATCCATATTAGTAAAAGAGATTCATTTTCCTGTGGGAGGAATCCTCACAAAGACAAACATTCTGCTTGAATAAGCGCTGATGCTGCTGTAATCACAGGACTTTATCATCTATAATTCCCATATAGACAGCTAGTCGCTGAATATTTTGGTAATTTTAGCTCTCCCAATCTTTATTTCTCTTTCTCCTCCGACAGAATTGAATAGCTACAGTAACTCAATTTCCTTCTTAGTATGTCCTATATGGATAATAATGGAGTGTACAGCTTGCGAGTGAATTAAACTAATAGACGCAACAGGGTAATCTTTCTTTAAATTTTAGATTTTAGATTAAAATGATATTATACGTATACTTTAAAGGTATAGCTCACCTTGTTAACTCTGCCTATTCCTCCATATCGTACAATCGCAATGGTGTCGTTCAGGTTTATTATATTAGCGAGGTACTGAAAATCACTTATCCTGCCAAAATTTGCAAATACGAGTTTTCCCTGAAGAATAAAATCAAAACTCCATGAAAAATGAAGAAATATTGTACAGCTCACATGCAAACCTATGTATCTCCATGGTTACAGACTACATATAAACCTTTTGTAGTCTGATCCCTTAGCCATGCATTTTTCTTGGCCATCTACCCCCCTTTTTAATGCCTGACAGGTGACCTCTAATCCAAAGCATACCTTAACGGTACCATTAGGTGCGTATGCAAGAAATGGCTGTAGGATGTTTGGGTCTTTCTGGTCTTCAGTAAGCTGTGCCTCCATTTTGCTTGACTCGAACTTGAGGTCACCTTCTGGACTCCCTGTAAAAAAAATAATGGTAAAAGATATATAACATACCTAATGTATATGTACCTAACCCATATGATACATTTTTCATTAGGGTACTGTAAGGATTGTGGACTTTACTGCAGCGTTCCTACCCCTGAAGACACCAATCGCATTGTGTGTGAATAATGTCTTGTGTCTTATGTAAATATTGTATAATGTGAACTGTATTGAAATGTACAGAATAGAATAAGTATAGAGTAGGACATATAGTATAAGATAGGTAATATAAGGATAGATAGTTGACTGAAGAATAGGTAGTGACGTAAGGGTAAGATAGGATAGAGTTAATGTTTGAGACTAGCCCATAGTGGAAGGGGGTTAGTGTTACGGCAAGTGACTGCTTTCTATAATTAGTAAGTGAGCAGTGCTACCAAAAGGGTGATCCATAGGAAGAGGAGACCTAAGGCCAGGGATAGTGAGATCCTGAAGAATATTGATTGACAAGACATAGTGGGCTTCCGGAGAAGGATCCATGGAAGAGGATCTGAGTCATGAAACCCAGAGGTTGTAACGCTAAAGGTAACGGACCTAAACAGTACTGAGTTCACAGCACTAGTGGTAGATTCAGGGTTCCAATAGTGGAAGAAATAGGACGCGAGTCCGCTGAGCAAGTAAGGAGACTTATTGATCAGGACTGTAGCGAATTAGGGCGAAACAGTGTGCTTCACTGGCCCTAGAGAAGACTGCAGAAGAAGGATACTGTGTGAAGGAAAAATGCTCTGTACTGTAGAGGAAACGACAATAAGACTTTGTACCAGCTATCCCTTATACATAACCCTTACCAAGTTATTGTTCAGTAAAGCCTCTGTGTTTGAACGATGGTCTCCTTTATTGAACTGCGGAACCTATGTTCCTGGCCAGTCCACACCACCGACTACATGCAGCCTGCACGGGTGTAAGGCCCTCACAGCACAAGTCCACACACCCAGCCAGGACCCACGCTTTCATGTAGTGCGCCAAGGTGTGAGAGGAAAAGAGTGCCTCGTCTGAGGCTAACACACTGCGCCGTGCTACAGTACCTTCATGTAATTTATCCAGAGAACTACCGAAAAAAAAACCTACTACAAAAAAAAAGTTAGCAACAGCCACCAATCTAACAATCATGCCTTATCCAGCTAATACAAAGCGACTGCTTAATTTAATCAAAAATTAATAAATATATAAATATGTATATAAAAAAGCATATAAAAATAAATATATATATATATAAATACAAATAAATAAAAAAAAAAGATATCTCGCTATATAAAAAGTACCCCCATTATGTGTTAAAATAAAAAAAAAGTGGTATGTTCTGATGGACAAAATTAACCAAGTTTTGAAGAGGTAATATCTGTAGCAATCTTGAGACTCCCTTTATTATACATGTAACCGGTGCCACTTACACACTTTGACGTTGTTTGGATTTTTTTCATCTGGAAAGGACAGTAAGACATGATATCGTTCCTCCTTGGCTTCATCCAGACCAGTCTTTGAGTCCTTCCAGCGAGAAAGTAGAAGCTGCACCAACTCTTCATCCGCACCACTCGTGGCCACGTGGGGCTTCTTAGACAGTGTTCTGCAGAATAAGAGATAATTGTGATTGTAAGGGGAAATATAATATTAGGATAAGTCTGATATTCATATGATTAATCTGCACAAAGGGCCTCAAATCTGTGAACTCTTCTTGCAGGTCAGGAGGCTAACAGGAACTCAAAATGAAGGGTGATATCTCTGGGACTACTGTGATGGTCATTCCTGATACTTTGGCCTGGGCTTCAAAGGATGGGCAGATGGTCCTTTGAAGCCAAGCTGGACATCCCTCATTTACTATAGGAAGGTGGGTGGATGGAAGAAAATGAGCTATTTAATATGCAATGTGCTCGCCTCCTTATTAGCCCACGGTGCAGATGCAGACCTGCGATTTTCATATTAAAATATAACGCCGTCCTGGAAACTTGGGGGTCAGCCAAGCCAAGGGTGAGCCATAAAACTTCCCTACCCTCAAGGGAACAGAAGAACAACTTTAGACAGAAGCGTTTATATTTTTGTGTTATTTCTCCTATTTTATAACTGTTTGCACATCTGTTTGTCGCCTTCTTGTTTGCGTTTTAGTCATTTTCTTGTAAGCACTGTACTTTTAGATTATTATTTATTATTATAGTGCCATGTATTCCATGGCTCTGTACATGTGAATAGGAGTATACATAGCAAACAAGTACAATAATCTTAAACAATACAAGCCAGCGACTGGTACAGGAGGAGAGAGGATCCTGCCCGCAAGGGCTCACAATCTACAAGATTAAATATATAAAAGCTTAATGTTAATAAGTTTTCATTTGGTCCTTGTAAAGGATCCATAGGCTTTCAGAGAGTGTGTGGCCTTTTGGCTGTCGGACAGTAATATGCTGCACATTTCAGAGAATCATCACCCTGTGTGTTTAATGAGTGGCAGCAGCGCGGTGTGTATCCGGGGTGTGTGGACTGTGTCGGGGTGTGATTTATGCTCACTTTCTAGCCTATAACAGAGGTTGAGTGCAAGATCCAGTGAAAGTAAATAAATTAACCCTTGCACCCTACACCATGTTGTCACGCAAGGTGTGGGAAAGACTTAGTGCAACACAAAGGGAAGAGGGAAAAGGAGCTCAGACTCTAGGGAAAGTGGGGAAGTGGAGATCTCCGAGTCTGGTCTAGTGTCACCCTGTCTCAACTACCATCCCTATATTGGCTCTTCACCAATCGCCGCACGCATTCCTCACCCTGTCTTTCCCTGGCATTTGGCTAAGGGAAGGGAGGAGATGAGCACTAGGGAGGAGGGAAGGGAGGAGATGAGCACTATTCGATCTCCACTAAACACTGTAGACAACAAGGGTAGACAAACAAGGGAAAATTGCTTAGCTTTAGACGACTCCAGACAAATGTACACACGTCCTCAAGCCCCAGAGAGGACGAAGTACTGCTCTTGCTAAAGCCTTCAAATGTAGTAATGAATATCGCCGGCACCTCCCTCTGAAACACAGCAGGTATTTATACACCCAGGCAGGGTGTTAATTAGCAGAAGGAAGGTAGCCGCTGGGTCCTAGAGACAACCTCTAAGAAGATGTCTGTAATGCCAAACGTAGGGATGTCCTGCAACCAACTGCAGGGCGACTGTCTGTCATCTCTGACACACCTGTGACACACGTGCTAAGAAGTGTGTCTGTGATAGTGATGTATGTTTAAAACATTGAGCAACAAATGTATCCATATAACACAACTATATTGTGACACATTAACATTTGAAAAAGATTTTCACTATAACTGTCCAAACTATACAATAGAGCAGTGAAAAAAATATATTATTTCAAAAGCAAAAAACTACTATAATACTGCCCTCTATGTACAAGAATATAACTACTATAATACTGCCCCTATGTACAAGAATATAACTACTATAATACTGCTCCTATGTACAAGAATATAACTACTATAATACTGCTCCCTATGTACAAGAATATAAGTACTATAATACTGCTCCTATGTACAAGAATACAACTACTATAATACTGCCCTCTATGTACAAGAATATAACTACTATAATACTGACCCTATGTACAAGAATATAACTACTATAATACTGCTCCTATGTACAAGAATATAAATACTATAATACTGCTCCTATGTACAAGAATATAACTACTATAATACTGCCCTCTATGTACAAGAATATAACTACTATAATACTGACCCTATGTACAAGAATATAACTACTATAATACTGCTCCTATGTACAAGAATATAACTACTATAATACTGCCCCCTATCTACAAGAATATAACTATAATACTGCTCCTATGTACAAGAATATAACTACTATAATACTGCTCCTATGTACAAGAATATAACTACTATAATACTGCCCCTATGTACAAGGATATAACTACTATAATACTGCCCCCTATGTACAAGAATATAACTGCTATAATACTGCCCCTATTTACAGGAATATAACTACTATAATACTGCCTCCTATGTACAAGAATATAACTACTATAATACTGCTCCTATGTACAAGAATATAACTACTATAATACTGCCCCTATGTACAAGAATATAACTACTATAATACTGCCCCTATGTACAAGAATATAACTACTATAATACTGCCCCCTATGTATAAGAATATAACTACTATAATACTGCTCCCATGTACAAGAATATAACTACTATAATACTGCCCCTATGTACAAGAATATAGCTACTATAATACTACTCCCATGTACAAGAATATAACTACTATAATACTGCCCCTATGCACAAGGGTATAACTACTATAATACTGCCCCCTATGTACAAGAATATAACTACTATAATACTGCTCCTATGTACAAGAATATAACTACTATAATACTGCTCCTATGTACAAGAATATAACTACTATAACACTTCCACTATGTACAAGAATATAACTACTATAATACTGCTATGTACAAGAATATAACTATTTTAATACTGCCCCTATGTACAAGAATATAACTACTATAATACTGCCCCTATGTACAAGAATATAACTACTATAATACTGCTCCTATGTACAAGAATATAACTAATATAATACTGCTCCTATGTACAAGAACATAACTACTATAATACTGCCCCCTATGTATAAGAATATAACTACTATAATACTGCCCCTATGTACAAGAATATAACTACTATAATACTGCCCCTATGTACAAGAATATAACTACTATAATACTGCTCCTATGTACAAGAATATAACTACTATAATACTGCTCCTATGTACAAGGATATAACTACTATAATACTGCTCCTATGTACAAGAATATAACTACTATAATACTGCTCCTATGTACAAGAATATAACTACTATAATACTGCCCCCTATGTACAAGAATATAACTACTATAATACTGCCTCTATGTACAAGAATACAACTACTATAATACTGCCCCTATGTACAAGAATATAAGTACTATAATACTGCTCCCTATGTACAAGAATATAACTACTATAATACTGCTCCTTTGTACAAGATTATAACTACTATAATACTGCTCCCTATGTACAAGAATATAACTACTATAATACTGCTCCTATGTACAAGAATATAACTACTATAATACTGCCCCCTATATACAAGAATATAACTACTATAATACTGCCCCTATGTACAAGAATATAACTACTATAATACTGCTCCTATGTACAAGAATATAACTACTATAATACTGGCCCCTATGTACAAGAATATAACTACTATAATACTGCCCCTATGTACAAGTATATAACTACTATAATACTGCCCCTATGTACAAGAATATAACTAATATAATACTGCTCCTATGTACAAGAATATAAATACTATAATACTGCCCCTATGTACAAGAATATAACTACTATAATACTGCTCCTTTGTACAAGATTATAACTACTATAATACTGCTCCCTATGTACAAGAATATAACTACTATAATACTGCTCCTATGTACAAGAATATAACTACTATAATACTGCCCCTATGTACAGGAATATAAGTACTATAATACTGCTCCCTATGTACAAGAATATAACTACTATAATACTGCTCCTATGTACAAGAATATAACTACTATAATACTGCCCCTATGTACAGGAATATAAGTACTATAATACTGCCCCTATGTACAAGAATATAACTACTATAATACTGCTCCTATGTACAAGAATATAACTACTATAATACTGCTCCTATGTACAAGGATATAACTACTATAATACTGCTCCTATGTACAAGAATATAACTACTATAATACTGCTCCTATGTACAAGAATATAACTACTATAATACTGCCCCCTATGTACAAGAATATAACTACTATAATACTGCCTCTATGTACAAGAATACAACTACTATAATACTGCCCCTATGTACAAGAATATAAGTACTATAATACTGCTCCCTATGTACAAGAATATAACTACTATAATACTGCTCCTTTGTACAAGATTATAACTACTATAATACTGCTCCCTATGTACAAGAATATAACTACTATAATACTGCTCCTATGTACAAGAATATAACTACTATAATACTGCCCCCTATATACAAGAATATAACTACTATAATACTGCCCCTATGTACAAGAATATAACTACTATAATACTGCTCCTATGTACAAGAATATAACTACTATAATACTGGCCCCTATGTACAAGAATATAACTACTATAATACTGCCCCTATGTACAAGTATATAACTACTATAATACTGCCCCTATGTACAAGAATATAACTAATATAATACTGCTCCTATGTACAAGAATATAAATACTATAATACTGCCCCTATGTACAAGAATATAACTACTATAATACTGCTCCTTTGTACAAGATTATAACTACTATAATACTGCTCCCTATGTACAAGAATATAACTACTATAATACTGCTCCTATGTACAAGAATATAACTACTATAATACTGCCCCTATGTACAGGAATATAAGTACTATAATACTGCTCCCTATGTACAAGAATATAACTACTATAATACTGCTCCTATGTACAAGAATATAACTACTATAATACTGCCCCTATGTACAGGAATATAAGTACTATAATACTGCTCCCTATGTACAAGAATATAGCTACTATAATACTGCTCCTATGTACAAGAATATAACTACTATAATACTGCCCCCTATATACAAGAATATAACTACTATAATACTGCCCCTATGTACAAGAATATAACTACTATAATACTGCTCCTATGTACAAGAATATAACTACTATAATACTGCCCCCTATGTACAAGAATATAACTACTATAATACTGCCCCCTATGTACAAGTATATAAATACTATAATACTGCTCCTATGTACAAGAATATAACTAATATAGTACTGCTCCTATGTACAAGAATATAAATACTATAATACTGCCCCTATGTACAAGAATATAACTACTATAATACTGCCCCCTATGTACAAGAATATAACTACTATAATACTGCTCCTATGTATAAGAATATAACTTACTATAATACTGCCCCTATGTACATGAATATATCTACTATAATACTGCTCCTATGTACAAGAATATAACTACTATAATACTGCTCCTATGTACAAGAATATAAATACTATAATACTGCCCCTATGTATAAGAATATAACTACTATAATACTGCCCCCTATGTACAAGAATATAACTACTATAATACTGCTCCTATGTATAAGAATATAACTTACTATAATACTGCCCCTATGTACAAGAATATAACTACTATAATACTGCTCCTATGTACAAGAATATAACTACTATAATACTGCCCCCTATGTACAAGAATATAACTACTATAATACTGCCCCCTATGTACAAGTATATAAGTACTATAATACTGCTCTTATGTACAAGAATATAACTAATATAATACGGCTCCTATGTACAAGAATATAAATACTATAATACTGCCCCTATGTACAAGAATATAACTACTATAATACTGCCCCCTATGTACAAGAATATAACTACTATAATACTGCTCCTATGTATAAGAATATAACTTACTATAATACTGCCCCTATGTACATGAATATATCTACTATAATACTGCTCCTATGTACAAGAATATAACTACTATAATACTGCTCCTATGTACAAGAATATAAATACTATAATACTGCCCCTATGTACAAGAATATAACTACTATAATACTGCCCCCTATGTACAAGAATATAACTACTATAATACTGCCCCTATGTACATGAATATAACTACCATGGTACTGCTCCAATGTAGAAGAATATAACTACTATAATACTGCTCCTATGTACAAGAATATAACTACTATAATACTGCTCCTATGTACAAGAATATAGCTACTATAATACTGCCCCTATGTACAAGAATATAACTACTATAATACTGCTCCTATGTACAAGAATATGACTACTATAATACTGCTCCTATGTACAAGAATATAACTACTATAATACTGCCCCTATGTACAAGAATATAACTACTATAATACTGCTCCTATGTACAAGAATATAACTACTATAATACTGCTCCTATGTACAAGAATATAACTACTATAATACTGCTCCTATGTACAAGAATATAACTACTATAATACTGCCCCCTATGTACAAGAATATAACTACTATAATACTGCCCCTATGTACAAGAATATAACTACTATAATACTGCTCCTATGTATAAGAATATAACTTACTATAATACTGCCCCTATGTACAAGAATATAACTATTATAATACTGCTCCTATGTACAAGAATATAACTACTATAATACTGCTCCTATGTACAAGAATATAACTACTATAATACTGCCCCCTATGTACAAGAATATAACTACTATAATACTGTCCCCTATGTACAAGAATATAACTACTATAATACTGCTATGTACAAGAATATAACTACTATAATACTGCTCCTATGTACAAGAATATAACTACTATAATACTGCTCCTATGTACAAGAATATAACTACTATAATACTGCCCCCTATGTACAAGAATATAACTACTATAATACTGTCCCCTATGTACAAGAATATAACTACTATAATACTGCTCCTATGTACAAGAATATAACTACTATAATACTGTCCCCTATGTACAAGAATATAACTACTATAATACTGCTCCTATGTGTAAGAATATAACTACTATAATACTGCTCCCTATGTACAAGAATATAACTACTATAATACTGTCCCCTATGTACAAGAATATAACTACTATAATACTGCTCCTATGTACAAGAATATAACTACTATAATACTGCCCCCTATGTACAAGAATATAACTACTATAATACTGCTCCTATGTACAAGAATATAACTACTATAATACAGCTCCTATGTACAAGAATATAACTACTATAATACTGCCCCCCTATGTACAAGAATATAACTACTATAATACTGCTCCTATGTATAAGAATATAACTACTATAATACTGCTCCCTATGTACAAGAATATAACTACTATAATACTGTCCCCTATGTACAAGAATATAACTACTATAATACAGCTCCTATGTACAAGAATATAACTACTATAATACTGCCCCCCTATGTACAAGAATATAACTACTATAATACTGCTCCTATGTATAAGAATATAACTACTATAATACTGCTCCCTATGTACAAGAATATAACTACTATAATACTGCTCCTATGTACAAGAATATAACTACTATAATACTGTCCCCTATGTACAAGAATATAACTACTATAATACTGCTCCTATGTATAAGAATATAACTACTATAATACTGCTCCCTATGTACAAGAATATAACTACTATAATACTGTCCCCTATGTACAAGAATATAACTACTATAATACTGCTCCTATGTACAAGAATATAACTACTATAATACTGCCCCCTATGTACAAGAATATAACTACTATAATACTGCCCCCTATGTACAAGAATATAACTACTATAATACTGCTCCTATGTACAAGAATATAACTACTATAATACTGCCCCCCTATGTACAAGAATATAACTACTATAATACTGCCCCCTATGTACAAGAATATAACTACTATAATACTGCTCCTAAGCATAAAATCCATCTCAAAATTGCATGCTCAAAAACAACACAGTTGTAGTTAATGGTAAAACTTCAAGCTACCACAATATGCGCATGTAACCTAGCAAGCAATTATGTAATAAACTGGAAACTTTTTAACTGTCTTTATTGTCTACATATGCCTATATATCAGATTAAGTTTGGTCACCAAGGATGTACACAAAGTTTGTTTCATTGTTTTTATACTTTGTTGTGGTGTATAATATCGATCGCCTGTGGGGGTCCATCATCCGCCACCGCCGACAACCACCTATCTTTAAGTACAGTGGCAGAGAGATGTACAAAATGAACGGAGCTGGTACAGCAAAGCGCCATACACTGTAACAGCCGCTCCCAGGTTCTGCAGATCAGCCCTTATTTAGTTCAAGAGGGTCACTTGTATTTTATGTAGTAGTTTTGCACATAGATTACAGTGTTAAAATAGTTGATGCAAAAAAAAACCCCACTAAAATTGAAAAAAAAATAATGCAGAGAAAAAACAATTCTGCTACGGGTTTAATGTACGGTAATATGTTTTTGGACTTCTGCTAGTTAAAGGGAATTTGTCAGCACAGAATGACTGTGTTAATCAAGCACAGGCGCTCAGTACACCCTCGGCATGGCCAAACAGTTCAGTGCCCCTTCCCACCTACCTGTTTTTCCATTTTTTTAGCATAAATTAATAGTACACATGAAAAAAGCAACCTTGTGATCGATCTTATCAGAGAAATCTGCTTCTTTCTCCTGCAGAACTGATCATTCATTCTCAATTCATGGGTAAAATCTGTATTCAGTAAAGACAGACTTTCCCATTACTGAGATAGGAGAGGACAGTTGGTGCTCATAATGTTTTATGAAGAGGGAGGAGCTACAGGAAGAAACAGACATTCTACTGCAAGTTCCATAGAACTTTATGAGTGCCAACTGCCGTCTATCTCAGTAATGGGAAAATCTCCTTGAATTTACCCATTAATTAAGAATTTTGAGAAAGAATGATCAGTCCAGGAGGAGAAAAAAGATTTCTTTGATAAGAAATATTAGAAAGTTTCTTATTTTAAAGTGTACTGTTGAAAAAAAAATTAAAACAACGGTTAATCTTGAAAGCTGATTTCAAGCATCTGTGGAATTAATGGCGCTATATAAGCTAAATAAATCTGACATCCGAATACGGACTGCAATGTCTCCACCGGTCTTAACTCTACTGACCTGAACTCAAGAGCCTCATTTATGCCCTATGAGGCCATATTTGGGTCAGGAAACCCAGAGCCTTTTCAGACATTGCAGTCCGTACTTGGACTATGAATGTTGGACGTGTGAAACCAGCCGTAGGCTATGTGTACAGAGTCATTTTGCTGAGTTTTCAGAGCAGAAATTCAATGTTTTTGAAGAGCTTTGAGATTTGGAGAGTTTTCGCTCCAAAATCTTCTACTTGCGTTTTATTGGAGGGGGGGGGGGGGGGGATTTGGTGATGTAGTTACAAAACCACAGTAGACGGCTGTACTTTAGGCAAATCACAGTAAAGCAATGCACCATGGATGAACCATATGAGCACAACCTTCTACATTTAGGTCATGGCAAGACTCGAAAAGACATATTCCAACAAAAAGAAGGCAGATGTATTTACCAGCCCCTTCTTTTTGTTATGTTTTTTTTTAGATGCTGTGGCCTCCAGGATAAGAAAATGAATATAATGGAATTTAATTATATTTCTGCGTGCTGGAAATACGGAGGACACCATGTTCGGGTAGTCAACAGAAGCCATTTGGCTCTGGCATTGTGGTCTTTGTTGGCCAAATCGCATCCAACTTAAGGCCAAACATCCAGTAGGTTCCAACATTTGGCAACAGTTCCTGTGCAATCGCATTACTTTGCCATTTACAGATGTATGTTTTTCGCCCATTCCTTTCAGCTTGAGTTATCCACAAATCAGTGGCACAAGTTGAGCAGCTTCAAAAGGAGATTTTTTTTGCCCAATTGTTCACGACACTCATTTCTTGATATCTCAAGCTAAAAGTAGAGTTAAGGAAGGAGACATCAGTTGGCAGTGATCTTCATTTCACAATCAAAATCAACTTAGGAAAATAAACTGAATGCACAGTAATAGAAAAATAAGGCTAATTTCAGCAAGAAACAGTGCCACACTAGAGTAAATGGAGTAGAGTTGCAATGCAAAACACAGCCTATGGACAGGAGTGGTGCTGTTTTTTTAGAAGTAATTAGGTTTTTCCAATTCTGGGCTATCTAACTTTAGATCTTTGTCCATTCAGGTTCTCAGAATTGCAGGAATCATAACTTCATCCAATGTCAACCATACAGGGCCAAGCATACACATTGTGACTTTTGGCTAAAAATTACTGTTCAGGGTTTACTCAAAAGAAAAAAGACAAAACCCTACTTATTTGTTCATCTGATGGAGCATACAAAACAAATGGGAAGTTGGGGAAGTAAAAATTGGAGAGCTATTTCTATCTATGCCAAGTGAAGGTGTTGGGTCTCACCTCAGATTCTCCTTGATCTTCTCATTATCCACCTCCTTCATGAATTGTTGGATAAACTCTTCATCAAGATCTTGAGCAAGATTCTTCACCCATTCTGGATCGGCACCACCCGAAATACCAAAATGTCCTATCAGCAGTCCGATGGCCAATATGACCAAAGCCCCAAAAGAAATCCCCAACACCTTCAACCAATTCATGGTCCCTCAGCCTCCGAGATGCCTCAGAGATTGCGTTTCACTCGATGTGGTAACTCTTTACAACTGTTACCCTTTACACTTGCACTTCACTCTTCATAGTTACTCTTTACTCTTCAGATAAGAGCATACTAAGAATATGGTTAACGATTATCAGAATGAAATTGTGGGTCACAATCTAGCGGGATAATAGAAAAGATATCGAGCTAATTATTCAAAGAACCAAGTCCATAAAATAAGACTAAAATAAATTAGAAAATAGGAAATGGGACTGACAGAGATAGCCAAGTACAGAGCTTGGTTATCTGTCTCCATCAGTCTAATAGACATTGAATGGGACGCCAGCACACAGATGATATGAGGTACCAGATTTTGGAAGTAAATTTAGGAAGAGAGAACAGTTATATTAGTGAAGTGATAGGCCAGACTCAAGAAATGTGATTTCAGCGCATGCTTGAAACTGTGGAGACTGGAATGTTGTACCCCAGACAATTCGATTAATTCCCTTAGAACTGGCATGGCGCAAGAGAAATCTTGAAGACGGGAGTGTGAGAATCAGCTTATAGAGGATGTTAGTCTTAGATAATAAGGGAAACTGAGAGCATGAGTAGGGTGGTGTTATGTTCTGCTACCAAAGCTAAGGAAAGAGAGGAGATCTGTCCCTACTATAGGACTCAGCTGAATCCCTACGATGAAACAGGGAACCTGATCCTGCGATCATACCTGCTAAAGTCCTAATCTAGTCTGTACGGAGACCTATAGATGTGGGGAGGGAATCCCTACAAGTACTAAGGACTGGGAGGAATATGGGACACCTCCTAACAGAAATAGTAGCAGACAGACGAACAAACAAAATAGATAGAACATAGAGGTCCGTAGACCAAGCAAACTAACAGAGCTAGATACAGAGCACAGGCTAGCTAGAAAGTAGATATACAATGAAGTCCAGCAAAGCCAGAAGGGCGGAGCAGGATTAAATAGGCCAACAAGGTCATGTGACCAGCAAAGGAAAAAAAAACTAACAGCAAGGTTCTAACAGTACCCCCCCTTCTAAGAGGATCCTCCGGATCCCCTAGGACCAGGCTTATCAGGAAATCTCCTGTGAAACGCTCTGATAAGTCTGGACGCGGAAACATCATCTGACCTCACCCAAGAGTTATCCTCGGGTCCGAAACCTTTCCAGGCCACAAGATACTGCAAACTACCTCTATACCGTCTAGAGTCAAGGATGCGAGAAATTTCATATTCCCCGTCCTCCACCACCGGAGGAACAGAGGCAGAGGCGTCACCATCCGACACAACAGCTTTTTTTAACAGAGAGACATGAAAGACCGGATTAATTCTCCAGGAGGTAGGAACCTCCAACCTAACAGCAGATTGGTTGACAACCTGAAGCACCTTAAAGGGCCCTACAAACTTGGGACCCAATTTCTTAGAAGGAATCCTCAACCGCAGATTCCTAGAGGACAACCAAACCATGTCACCAACAGCGAACAAAACCTCCTGTCGTTTCCTATCAAAGTAGTCTTTAGATTTTCTGTTGGCCTCCTGAAGATTACCACGCACATCCGTCCAAACTCTTTCCAAATCACCGGAAAAATTCTCCTCCTCAGGCACGGCAGATCCCAACTTGGAGAACGACCCAAACGACGGATGTCTCCCAGAACAACAAAAAAAAGGCGAACAACCAGCAGAAGAAGATGTATGATTGTTCAGAGCAAATTCGGCAAGTGGCAGAAACTCAGACCACCCCTCTTGATTGTCTGCCACAAAACAACGCAAGAACTGCTCAACATCCTGGTTTTTCCTTTCTGTCTGGCCATTAGATTCAGGATGATATCCGGACGAAAACGACAAATGAATTCCCAACCTGTCACAAAAGGCACGCCAAAAACGAGCCACGAACTGAGGACCCCTATCAGAAACAATGTCAGTAGGAACGCCATGAAGTCTGACAATTTTCTTGACAAAGGCCTTAGCGAGAGTTTTAGCGCAGGGCAGTTTGACGAAGGGAACCAAGTGACACATCTTGCTAAAACGGTCCACGACCACCCAGATGACAGTAAAACCCTCAGAGGGGGGAAGGTCAGTTATAAAGTCCATAGCCAAATGTGTCCAAGGAGCACTGGGGACCTCCAAAGGACAAAGTAACCCCGCAGCAGGAGTATGTGAGGACTTAGATCTAGCACATATAGTACATTGGCGCACCCACTTAATGACTTCCTTCTGCCATCCAGGCCACCAAAAACTGCGACCCACCAGTCTCTTGGTCTCAGAGATTCCGGGATGACCTGCCAACCGAGATTCGTGACACTCAACAAACAAATCTCTCCTAAAGGTCCCAGGCACAAACAACCTCCCATGAGGAGTGTTAGATGGGGCATTCTCCTGAGCTTTAAGAATCTCATCTTCCAAAACGGAGTCTAAAGCAGCTATCACAACACCTTCTTGTAAAATGTTTTCCTCTTTCTCAGCACCGACTATGGGAGAAAAACTGCGAGACAAGGCATCCGCCTTAACATTCTTAGTACCAGGGATGTAAGTAACGGAGAAATTAAACCGCGAGAAAAACAGTGCCCACCTAGCCTGACGGGCATTCAGGCGCTTGGCAGCATCAAGATATATCAGATTTTTATGATCCGTAAGAACCTGAACGGGAAATTCCGCACCTTCCAAGAAGTGGCGCCAGTGTTCAAATGCGAGTTTAATAGCCAATAATTCCCGATTACCAATATCGTAATTCAATTCAGTCTCCGAAAATTTTTTTGAAAAAAAGGCACAGGGATGTAATCCATCCCCGTTATCCTGAGACAATACTGCGCCAACCCCCACAGAGGAAGCATCAACCTCAACCAAAAACGGCCTAGTAACATCAGGCTGCATAAGGATGGGAGCAGAGGTGAACCTCTCCTTGAGATACACAAAAGCTTCAATGGCCTCAGAAGACCACTGAACCGCATCAGCACCTTTCCTGGTGAGATCAGTCAGAGGTTTGACAATACTAGAAAAATTTTTTATGAATTTTCTATAGTAATTGGCGAAACCCAAAAACCTCTGTATCGATTTCAAACCAATAGGCCTAGGCCATTCCTGCACAGCCTGAACCTTAACCGGATCCATCTCAAAACCTTTGCTGGAGATAATGTAGCCCAAAAAACTAATTCTCTGTACAGCGAACTCACATTTCTCCAGCTTAGCAAAAAGCGAATTGTCCATTAATAACTGTAATACCTCACGCACGCTCCGCCAATGAGACTCCAGATCTGGCGAATAAATCAAAATGTCATCCAAATACACAACCACATTTTTACCGATCAAAGGTCTAAGGATGTCATTAATCAGATTCTGAAAAAATGCAGGAGCATTAGTAAGACCAAAAGGCATAACCAGATTCTCAAAATGACCCACAGGAGTGTTAAAAGCAGTCTTCCATTCATCACCCTCCTTCATGCGCAACAGATTGTATGCCCCCTTAAGGTCAATTTTAGAGAACCACTTGGCCCCCAATAACTGGTTAAACAGATCAGGAATCAATGGCAGTGGGTAAGGATTGCGTACCGTAATTTTGTTAATCTCACGAAAATCCAGACAAGGACGTAAACCGCCGTCCTTTTTTTTTACAAAAAAAAATCCAACCGCCACAGGAGACTTAGAGGGCCTAATGTGACCGGCGGCCAAACTTGTCTGTATGTATTCCTCCAAAGCCTTCCTCTCAGGAATAGTAAGGTTAAATAAACGACTTTTAGGAAGAATCGCTCCAGGGACAAATTCAATAGAACAATCATAGTCTCTATGGGGAGGCAAAACCTGCGATTCTTTCTCAGAAAAAACTCTCCAAAAATCCTGAATAGGAACAGGCAATTCTCCCCTATCCAAAGCTGCAATACGCCCGTTACAACACTTGTCATAACATTTATGGCTCCAGGATTTAATTTCACTGGTAGACCAATCCAGTACAGGATTGTGAAATTTTAACCAGGGCAAACCCAATATTACTGGAGAAGGCAAGTTATTCAACACTACCAAATCCAATTTCTCATCGTGAACACCATTAATAGTGAGAGGAAATTCACTGACCTTGAGAGTAATATTCTTCAAAGGGGAACCATCCACAGAAACCACAGCAATGGGGGATGATAAAGGTTCAGGTTTTAAATTGAGTTTTTCCACGAATCCCCCATCAATTACATTCAGTGTAGACCCGCAATCAACAAACACCCGAAATTCCATTAATTTTTCCTGAGCAATCGTGGAAGCAGCTAAAAATATACCCTTGGAATTTAAACAGGCAATACGGGCGTGACTGACCATTTTTTTTTCTTTCTTCATACGAAGCTCACAGCCTTTAATCAAATGACCAGATTTTCCGCAATAGAAACACAAGCCTTCCGAAAAACGACGGTCTTTTTCTTGAGAGCGAGGTGCCACCGATCCAATCTCCATCGGTTCACCACTGTTAGTACATACATTCTCATAACCAGAAACTGACATAGCAGAGGATTTGCTCTCATTAACCCTAGCACGCAGTCTTCTATCCACCCGTATAGCTAATTGCATAGCCTGTTGCAAATCCTCAGGTGTAGGATAAGCAATTAGCAGGTCTTTAACCCTTTCACTGAGCCCAGCAAGAAATAGACTTTTCAGAGCAGAATCGTTCCACCCTGTTTGAGTGGACCAACGACGAAAATGAGTACAATATTTTTCCACATTACCTGATCCTTGTTTTAAACGTCTCAACTCAGTCTCAGCTGATGCCACACGGTCAGGATCATCATATAATAATCCTAAAGCAGAAAAAAAACTATCCACTGATCTGAAGCATGTATCACTAGGTTGCAAAGAAAAGGCCCACTCCTGAGGCTCTTTGCACAAAAGTGACATTATGAACCCTACGCGCTGGGATTCATCCCCAGAGGACTTGGGTCTCAAACGAAAATACAATAAGCAAGCATTTTTAAATGAAAAAAATTCTCGATGTTCACCAAAAAATAAATCCGGCAAACATACCTTAGGCTCCAAGAAATATGCTCCAGGACAGTTACTCACGTGCTGACGGAGCTCGGCCACTTCCAGAGAGAGTCCCTGCAGGTGTTTAGCCAAATCCTGAACCGACACCATGATGGAACAAAAAAAAAAAAAAAAATCTTTCCTTAGAGAATTTGCAGGCTGGACTTACTGTTATGTTCTGCTACCAAAGCTAAGGAAAGAGAGGAGATCTGTCCCTACTATAGGACTCAGCTGAATCCCTACGATGAAACAGGGAACCTGATCCTGCGATCAGACCTGCTAAAGTCCTAATCTAGTCTGTACGGAGACCTATAGATGTGGGGAGGGAATCCCTACAAGTACTAAGGACTGGGAGGAATATGGGACACCTCCTAACAGAAATAGTAGCAGACAGACGAACAAACAAAATAGATAGAACATAGAGGTCCGTAGACCAAGCAAACTAACAGAGCTAGATACAGAGCACAGGCTAGCTAGAAAGTAGATATACAATGAAGTCCAGCAAAGCCAGAAGGGTGGAGCAGGATTAAATAGGCCAACAAGGTCATGTGACCAGCAAAGGAAAAAAAACCTAACAGCAAGGTTCTAACAGGTGGTAGACAGAGATGAGGGAGGAGATGTAGGGTGGTGGAGAGCTTTGTGGGTAAGAGTGAAGAGTTTATATTTTATTCTGTAGCAGTTGGGGAACCAGTGCAATGACTGGCACAGGATGGAGGCATAATTGTAAAGGCTGGACAGAAATAGGACCCTGGCTTCAGCATTGAGAATAGAGTGCAGAGGGGAGAATTTAGTAAGACATTAGGAGAGAATTGCAGTACTCCAGACGAGAACGAATTACAGAAACAATAAGAGATTTTGCAGATCCAAAGGTTAGAAAAGGTTGCATTCTGGATAGGTTTCTGATGTGTCTGTGACATAAGTGAGTGATCGGATTCATGGAGTCAAATATAACCACAAGACAGCGGGCATGCTGCATGGGAGTTATGGTGGGAGTTATGGTAGACCTACACACGGAAAAAGCTATAATCGGGTTTAGATAGATTAGTAGGAGGAAACACAAGGAGTTCAGTATTGGAAAGATTCAGTTTCAGACAAAGGGAGAACATGATGTTAGAGACAGCAGACAGGCAATCACTGGTAATTTGTAGTAATGAGGGGGTGATGTCAAAAGGGGTGTATAATTGTTTGTCATTAGCGTTGAGATGGTACTGGAAACCAAATCTACTGATGGTTTGTCCAATACGAGTGGTATATAGAGAGAAGAGGAGAGTGCCTAGGACTGAATCCCGAGGAACCCCGACAGTAAAGGGAAGAGGAGAAGAAGAAGAGCCGGCAAATGATACAGTGAAGGAATGATCAGAAAAGTAGGAGGATAACCAACAGAGAGCAGTATCCTTGATACCGATAGAGTGGAGCATAGTGAGGAAGAGCTGGTGATCCACAGTGTTGAATACTGCAGAGAGATCCAGGAGAATCAGCAGGGAGTAGTGACCATTAGATTTAGCTGTTAGATCATTAGAGACTTTTGTGAGGGCTGTTTCTGTAGCGTGTAAGGCTATGTGCCCACGATGCAGAAATGAAGCAGAAAATTTCTGCAGCATTTCTGCATCTCCCTGACAGAAAAAAACGCATGCAGATTGTGCATGCGTTTTTCCTGCAGAATACATGCGGATCCACATGCGGGTTCACATGCGTTTCCGCATGCAGATTGACAAGCGCTTTCCAGGCGATAGCATCACTTGGAAAGTGCTTGACAACTAGGTCACACTGTATAAATCCATGCAAACGGCATGGATTTATACAGTGTGAACCGTAAAAATTAAAACAAATAAAGCTATACTCACCCCCGATGCCCGGCGTGGCTGCAGCGCTGCTTCCTGGCTGGTTCCCGACTGCCGGCATATCGCGAGACAGAGCGGTGAAGGGCCTGCGGTCACATGACTATGACGTCACCGAAGGTCCTTCAGCGCTGCTGGCATTCAGAGAGAAGCCTCCGGACAGGTGAATATAACTTTATTTGTTATTTTATACTTTTTTTACAGGTACAATGGTACCCAGGTCTGGATGAGAGTCTCCTCTCCTCCAGAACTGGGTACCATCCGCACACAGAGACGCATAGAAGCCGCTTGTAAAAATGTACAGTCGCGGTTTCTGTGCGTCTCAATGCAAGTCAATGGCGGGAGTTCCGCTGCGCTTCCGCAAAATTAAATGAGATGCTGCGGATTTTTGTACGCAGCATAAACGCTGCGGAAAAATCCGCAGCATGTGCATAGAACATGCGGAATCCCCTTGGGGACCATGGGGTGCGGATTACCTAGCGTTTTACAAGCGTTTCCGCTGCGGAAATTCCGCAGCATAAACGCTTGAAAAACGCTACGTGGGCACACAGCCTTAGGCTATGTGCCGACGTAGCAGATTTGATGCAGAGCATTTTTGCCTCTCAGGCAAAAAAAAAAGCATGCAGATTTACATGCGTTTTTTCTGCCAGAGAGAAGCGTTTTGTCAGCGTTTTTGCATGCGTTTTCGCATGCGTTTTTTCAAGCAGTGTTCCAAGCGATTTTGAGCATCACTTGGAAAAGTGCTTGACAAGTTGGTCACACAATATAAATCCATGCAACCGGCATGGATTTATAATGCGTGAACAACTGATGCTTTAAATGCACATCTATAGTAAAAAAAGAGAATTAAAACGTTAAAAATAAAAAAAACCTGTATACTCACCTCTCCGGTCTCCTCCAGTCTCCTCCCGGCGGCGATCCTGCGATCCTCTCTCTTCGGCGTCCCGCGGTGTGCTGGCAGGACCTTCGGTGACGTCATTTAGTCAGCTGATGGTCACGTGACCATCACCTGACCGCCGACGTCAGCGGTCGTGTGACCATCAGGTGACTAAATGACGTCACCGCAGGTCCTGACAGTACACCGCGGGACGCCAAGGAAACAGGACGTGGCCGGGAGCGGGGGCCGCCGGAGAGCAGACCGGGGGCCGCCGGAGAGGTGAATATACAGGTTTTGTTTATTTTTAACTTTTTATTTCTTTTTTTCACTGCGTGGTAGCCGGGATGAAGAGGAGTTGTAGTCTCCTCTTCATCCCGGGTACCACACGCACCGCGATTACGCTGCAAATTCGTGGCCATTGAATTTAATTGAAACGCAGCAAATCCTCATATACCTGCAGGTTTGCTGCGTTTCAATGTTCCTCAATGGCCGCGAATTTGCAGCGTAATCACGGTAGAAATGGTCATGCTGCGTTTTGCAACGCAATGCGAATTCGGAGCCCAAATTAGCGCATCATGTGCACAGCACATCCGAATTCACATTGCTTTGCATGGCAGACGGTTTTACAAGCATTTTCGTGGCGTTTTTGCAGCCGTAAAAACGCCACGTGGGCACATGGCCTAAGGCGTGGAAACCAGATTGTAAAGGGTCAATAAGGGAGTTATCTGCGAGATAGCAGATTAGAAGGGAGCAGACAAAGCATGTAGGAGTTTAAAGATAAAAGGGAGATTAGAGACAGGTCTGTAGTTAGCAGCGCAGTTCTGAATGTCTTTTTATAGTAAAGAAAGTGGTGTAGATACCGGAGTGGCAGAGGGAGCAGTTGCCCCGGGGCCCCACACTTGGAGCGCAGCACGCTGATATAGTTAAGCTTTGCAATAGTGCAGGGAGACATGATCTCCCTGCACTACCGCTCTCTATTCTTTAGACCACAGGTCAATTAAGCCTGTGGTCTACAGAACGGCAGGGAGATGCACTGGCACTGGTGCACAGAAGACAGGACTTCAGTCAGTGTGGGGAACCCTAATACATTGGAGGGACTACTATGAGGGCCCTCATAAAATGTGGAGGTCAGTATACAATGTGGGGGCCTTTATACAGTGTTAGAACTAATGTGGGTGCCATTATAAAGCTTGGGGACTAATGCAGGGTGCATTATACAATGTGGAGGCCATTATTTAGCTTGGGGGCTAGTGTAGAGGCCATTATACAGCTTAGGGGCTAATGCAAGGGCCATTATACAGTGTGGGAGCCATTATTTAGCTTAGGGGCTATTATACAGCTTGGGAGCCAAAATGAGGGCCATTATACGGTTATGCTCCTGAATTCGATCCCTTGGGTCTGTGTTCTGTGGTTGGCTTCTCTTTCTGCAAGACACAGGAGACACACCTGTACTCGGGGTGTTTGGTTTCTGCTTTTCTGGCTGCAGTCTGCTTAACTTAACAAAAGTGTCTTCATTTGTGTGCCTATCACCTTTTCACATTTTAGGTGTGGCTTTATATTCTGTCCCCCTGCTGGCATTTCCTGCTGGTGATAGATTCATTTTGATGTTCTGACATTCTATTGATGTTTGGAGCCAGTCTGTGAGATTCCAGCTAAGGGTTTTAACTTTGCTGTTTATTTGCCATATCTTGCACCTATCTTCTGTTTATCATTAGGAAGTATGTATTATATTTGCTAACAGTACTTGCTTTATTCTTTGTTTGGTATTTTGCTATTTACTTTACTCACTCTGGCATCTTTCCTTCATTCAGCACAGTTCTCTTGTAGGTAATTCACACTCTGCTCAGCTCTCTGGTTCTTTAGGAGGAACGTGAAGCAACGGCTCAGTCTTTTAGGAAGTTTAGGCCAGAGCTGCCATCTCCTAATCTGTGTCTAGGCCCATCTCTGCAGCCGCAGGCACCACTGAGGACCCTGGAGTCAGGATATCTAGTCTGTACAACAACCGGTAGGGTCAGTTGCAGTTTTTTAGTGTGTTACCTATTTTCTCAAGTGAGTTGCTAAACAGGCATAGCTATTATAGGAGCGGTTATGAGCATTCAGGGTGAGCTGTCGTCTAGTGGGGGCGCCACTGCATTATGCCAGCCTCCACGGTCAGGTAGGGACAGACCAAGGTCAGAGTAGGTCTTTTACCAGTCTGAACAGGGATCTATCAGGTTCAGATATTTGTCCCCCTGGTTTGTACGTTGTTCGTGTGTTTGTGCAGTCATAACATATACAGTGTGGAAGCCAATGTGGTGGCCATTATTTATCTTGGGGGCTGATGTGGGAGCCGTTATACAGTGTGGGAGCAAATATTTAGCTTGGGGGCTAATGTGGGAGTCATTATACAGCTTGGGGGATAATGCAAGGGCCATTATACAGTGTGGGAGCTAATGTGCAGATTATTATACAGCTTGGGAGCTACTGCAGGGGCCTTTATATAGTGTGGGAGCTAAAGTGGGGGCCATTATACAGTTTGAGGGCTAATGTTGGGGCCATTATACAGTGTGGGTTCTACTGTGAGGGCCATCATACAGTGTGAGGGCAGCTGTGGGGGTCATTATACTGCATTTTGGGGGAGTGGTGCGGAGATCATTCTGTGTATAGGAGAGCTGTGGAACCACCATACTGTGTATAGCAAAGCTGTAGGCCCACCACACTGTGTATAGTGGAGCTGTAGGCCCATGATACTGAGTATAGGGGAGATGCGGGCCCATCCTACTGTGTATAAGGAAGCTGTTGGGGCATCAAACTGTGTATAGCGAAGCTTTTGGCCCATTAAACTGTATATAAGGGAGCTGTGGACTCATTATACTGTGTATAGGGGAGCTGTGAGCCCATTATACTGTGTATAGGGGGAGCTGTGGGCCCATTATACTGTGTATAGGGGAGCTGTGGGTCCACCATACTGTGTATGGGTGAGCTGTACATTGGGGGACTCAGGAGACATTATTAGATGTTAAGAGAGCACTTAAGAAGCATTATTGTTATAAGGGCATTCAGAATACTGTGACCATCAAATGTGCACAGGGGGATTATTACTTTCTAGAGGCAAAATGTGGACACTGTTTTCTAGGACACTTACACAGGGCATTAATATTTGTTAGCGGGCAATTTTATCATCTAGAGCAGTGGTCCCCAACCTTTTTTGCACCAGGGACCGGCTTGAAGCAAGATCATTTTTCCATGGCCCAGCAAGGAGGGGGTGGGGTGGGCGGGGCTTTGGTCATATGGGGGCGGGGTAATGGAGGGATTTGGAGTTTAGTGCATACTTATCATATAGTGTAGACCAGGTCCCCGCCAGGAGCTATGCCAGGAGCCCCACATAATGTGCTGTGCCAGGAGCCGCATCACTGAGGCCCCATCACGCCCTGCAGCAGGACAGGGCAGCTGTCCTGACAGCTGCTGTTCAGCTGCATTTACTTCATCCCAGGGGCGGACACAGACTGTAGTGGGCCCCTGTGCAAGAAATTTTTGGGGGCCCCCCCGCCCTTCATAAGGCAACAAAGTTATGTAAACATAACCCCCCCATGTGCATCTCTCACCCCCCCATGTGCAGCTCACCCCCGTGCATCTCTCATCCCCCTCCGTGCATCTCTCATCCCCCTCCGTGCATCTCTCATCCACCCCCCGTGCATCTCTCATCCCCTCCGTGCATCTCTCATCCCCTCCGTGCATCTCTCATCCCCCCGTGCATCTCTCACCCCCCCGTGCATCTCTCACCCCCCCGTGCATCTCTCATCCACCCCCCGTGCATCTCTCATCCCCCCCGTGCATCTCTCACCCCCCCCGTGCATCTCTCATCCACCCCCCGTGCATCTCTCATCCCCCCCGTGCATCTCTCATCCCCCCCGTGCATCTCTCACCCCCCCGTGCATCTCTCACCCCCCCGTGCATCTCTCATCTCTCCCCTCCCTCCCATGTGCATCTCTCATCTCTCCCCTCCCCCCATGTGCATCTCTCATCTCTCCCCTCCCTCCCATGTGCATCTCTCATCTCTCCCCTCCCCCCCATGTGGATCTCTCATCTCTCCCCTCCCCCATGTGCATCTCTCATCTCTCCCCTCCCCCCCATGTGGATCTCTCATCTCTCCCCTCCCCCATGTGCATCTCTCATCTCTCCCCTCCCCCATGTGCATCTCTCATCTCTCCCCTCCCCCCATGTGCATCTCCCATTCCCCCCACTCCTAGTTAATTGTATTTAAAAAAAAATAAAACTTGTTATACTTACCCCCATGCGATCCCTGCAGAATCCTGGCGCTCGTCCAAATCGCTGACACCAGGTTCTCCTGACTTCCGGCCATGTGACGGCGCCGTCACATGACTGGAAGTCAGGGGAATCATGAAGGTGCTGCCGCAGCAGCGCAGCGCTAAGATGTCCTGGACCCGGCGCTTAGCATGCGGCCGGGGGCCCCATGAGGAGAGAGACGCACAAGAGGGGGGCTCCGAGGGGGCTCCTACCGGCCGGGCCCCATACTGGAGTCAGGGCAGTCATGCCCTGATGGCGGCCCTGCTGGAGGCTGGAGGGGCCCCCTCTCCCCGCGGACCGGCTGAAAAACCCCAACGGCCCGGTCCTGGTCCGCGGACCGGCGGTTGGGGACCTCTGATCTAGAGGGCACAAATGAGGCGTTATTACTATGTAAGCTGCCCAGTGGTGGCATTATTATGTGGGGCAGTAAGAGGAGCGCTGTTATTGTGCCAAACAGCAAGTGCAGTAATAGGGACACATATGGCAGCAGTGGCTCAGCATTTTGGGTATCAGCAGGATGAGGAGTTTGTGCAGGTTAGGAATATCTGGGGACCGTTCTGGAAACATCAGAAGTCCAATGCATCTTTGTTATAATCTCTGCAGATGAGTTGTAACTGGAAAAAGATGTCATATCGGTCTGGACCAGAAGGAAAAGACGGGAAAAGTGAACGATTCTATCAGAAAGAACGTCAGCTGTAAGTCACCAACTATAACTGTACTGTAATCTCTTATATGGTCACCAGGACTGATATCTACCACTATATGTCACCATATAGAGGTAATATTCGTTTTGGTCATTATGAAGAGATTTATTTTTAGGGACAGCGCGATCATCTGTTCAGGTTCCTCTATACCCACAATTGGGGTGCTCCACCATAGTTGTAATCAGGGTTACTGGTTAGGGTTCCACTCACATGTTTGCCCCCCCCCCCCGAGCTGAACCTCTATCTACGCCTCTAAGTAAAGGGGTTATGACCATGTTTTTGAAGGGGGAAGAAAAGATAATGGATGAATTACACAGGTTAAATATTTTAGTTTGGTTGATGGGGACAGGGATTGGAGGAGATGTGAGGGAATAGGGTCATTGGTGCAGGTGGTTTGGTGAAAAGAAGCGAGAAGCCTGGAACCTCTTCTAACATGACTGGATCAAAGACAGAAGGTGAACATGATGAAGTGCGGAGGGGGAAGTGGGAGAAAATTTCCTGTTGATTATGGTGAATTTTTCTTTGAACTACGTAGCCAGAAAGTCAGTGCTGAGGTTGGCAGAGACTGCACTTTTAGAATGAGGAGGGAGTGAAAGGTGTCAGAGTCATTTAGGATTGTTGGATAGTGAGGTGAGGAGGGCGGTGAAGTTGCTTTTTGTGGCGAGATGAACGGCAGAGTTATACATTCTGAGCATAAACTTATAAATTGATGACATCTTCAGCAGAATAATATTCTCCACAGACATTCAAGTTAAGTCAGGACATGAGAGGGAGGAGACTGGGGCCAATGAGAAGTGTAAATTCTCCAAAAGTTGCTGGGTATTGATGGCATGTCAATTTCTGTATGTACGGTAAGTGGGGGTGTCCTGAGTGGGAAAATATAATAACTATTGCTAGAGAATGAAAGAAGGTTGTGGTCTGAGTGCGGGAGAAGAGAGTGTATTCCCGTCTTCATGCGTAGGATAGTAAGCTGTGAAATGCCTGGAGAGGAGGTTAGAGACAAGATGAGAGGTAGATGGAGAGAGACCGGACTCTCATTGGGGATGTTAAAGTCCCCCATGATGAAAGTGGGAATTTCACAGGATAAAAAAAGTTTGTAAGCTAGGTGGCAAAGTGATCCAGGAACTGGTGGGACTGGCCAGAGGTCGATACACATCTGCCACTTGCAGGGAGAAGGGGTGAGAATAGTTTGACAGTGTGGCCCTCAAAAGAAGTGATAAGTGAGGGTACTGGGGGTTGTGGGTAGGGATGACCCAAAAAGCACATGAAAGAAGCAGACCAATGCCTCCTCTGTGTGTTTTCTCCATTCTGTAGGTGAGAGAAAAATGTAGCCCTTCAGACAAGAGAGCAACTGTTGAGAGGGGGGGGGGGATTGTTGAATCTAGGTTTTAGAAGGAGCCAGAAGGTTAAGATAGTTTGAAAGGAAGAAGTCGTGAATGTAGGAGAATTTGTTACACGCTGACCACAAGTTCCAGAGGGCACAGTTAAAAGGGGACAGAAGATAACATACAAGGAATGTTAATGAGATTAGCAAGAATTAGGTGTGCAGCAGGAAAAGTTTGTGTTACCGATAAAAGAAGGGCCAGGATTGGGGAAGATGTCTCCTGCAACTATGAGCAGGAGAATTGAGAGAGAGAGAAAGCGCAAATGGTTTAGTGATATGTGAGTGTTTCCAGCATTATATGGAATATGGATTTGAGTGTTTTAAGAATGTTATTGGAGCATGTGAGCAGCACATCGTAGAGGGGAGAGAGGTGGTACCGATGAGGATAGAGTTCCCTGCATGAGTGGAGGGGCGGTAGATTTGACAGAAAGCAGCACACAGATGAAGCAAATAGATACGAGAACAACAGCTCAAATGAACAGGACACATTTGTTTATTTTGCATAGCTTACCCGTCTAACTGCGATGTTAAACAGCATGACACTTGATAAATTCTGCAAGAGTGCCTACTGCATGAGAGTACATATCGATATGGATTTTGCTATGAATTTCCCCAAAAATTGGTGTCAGCTTTAATGAAGGTCAAGTACGTGAACTATTTTCCAAATAAACTTTATGTGCAAGGCAAAAAAAAAATTTGTCACAATAAGTCACATAAAAAAAAGATTGCGTGTTAGAGCCTTAGTCACAGGATTGGTGTTTGGATCCTCACTGATCATACAACTATCATCTATTCTGTATGCAGGTAGCTTTTAAAGGTGGAAATAACCCTTTGATGGGCGCAGCTGAACAACATATAGTCTGTGTGCAGTAAGCATATGTGTCACGCAAGGTGTGGGAAAGACTTAGTGTAACAGAAAGAGAAGAGGGAAAGGGAGCCCAGACTCTAGGGATAAGGGGGAAGTGGAAACCTCCTAAATTGATATAGCATCACCCTGTCTCCCCCAACGTCCCTGTATTGGCTCTTCACCAATCGCCGTACGCGTGCCTCACCCGATCTTTCCCTGGCGTATGGCTATGGCAAGGGAAGGGAGGAGATGAGCACTAGTCGATCTCCACTAACACTATAGGCAACAAGGGGACACAAACAGGGGGAAATTGCTTGGTACATTTGGTGCATATAATTAAGTACACCACATTAGATGTGATGCAGCTGAAAGTACCTGGGATCTTGTAGTCCTAATGGGAGTTGGGCATCTTTATCTTGTCTGTGGTCATTATAAATGGACAGGTTTTAATTTTTTTCTGGTTGCAGGGAATGGTACCTGTAGCTGCCGGAGATGACCGGGAGCTTCTGACAATGATGCTTCTTAGATTTGGGGGCTTCCTGAAACACAGAAGTGGGGGGTCTGGAAATATGGATTGTAATCGGGCATCTTTTTGTAGTAAGGGTTGTAGTTTCCATGCAGCTCCCCTTAGCGCCTCCAGATTTGGATTGTAGATGACTACTTGAGGCACCCGGCTGCCATCTTGTGTTGTTTTGTAATGTAGAAGGTGATTCCTTGATATTGTGGTGGCTTTTGTAATCTGGTTCTCAATTGTCCTTGGATGGTAGCCATGATTCAAAAAGGTCTTTCTGAGGCCATCAAGGTGTTTGTCTCTATCCATTGGGTTGGAACATTTCCGATTGTATCTGATGGCTTGGTTGTAGACAATAGATTTTTCTTTATGTGTTTTGGACGGAAACTGTCCCATTTAAGGTATGTTGGACGGTCGATTGGTTTCCGGTACAAGGATGTCTCTATTTCATTGTTCTGTAGCTTGATGATGGTGTCCATAAAGTTAATTTCAGTACAGGAGTAGTTGAGTGTTAGGTTGATGGTGGGATGAAATTGATTAAAGTGTTCATGGATCGTCTTCAACTGTTGCTCAGACTCCGTTCAAATGATTAAAATATCGTCAATGTAACGATAGTAGGCCAGAGGCCTGATGGGACATGAGCACAAAAAGTCACTTTCAAGCTTGGCTATGAAAAGATTTGCGCACTGTGGAGCCATTTTACTTCCCATCGCTGTAGATGCAAGCAGGTGTAGTGTTATAGAAACTTAAAACTTAACATTTATTACCATAGGATAAAATATGTGCAAAATACAAGGACATAAAAACACACAGATGAACTGTCTGTGATATACAATAGCCAAAAAACTTCCATATATTGTTGCTTCCAAAGATAAAGATATATGTCATATAAGCATATTATATCTCTGACACAACCAAGGGAAAAGTGGCAATAAGAAAAAATGGAGCCTGCGGTACACTATACCAACTGGTTGTGCCTCAAATATGTGAGAACATGGAAACGTTAGCCCTATCAATGGTGACCATTTAACCTTACTATACATAGAAATGGAACATCCTCACCAGTTTTGATATCCGTTCACGCTCTCAGACTTCAGAGTAGCTCCATATGATGGGGGCAGACCAAAACTCATAAGGTCACCAGCCCATCACAAAATACCGCTCCCGACGCGTTTCTTAGCCTTAGCTCGTCATCAGGGGAAAAGGAGAGAAGACATGCGGTATGCACGCTGCCCAAAATCGCGCAGCTCATTCACCAGACAGCGCCATCTGACACTTTGATAAGTCCTCTTTTAAATCCTGGTCGCGCTATGTTCGCGATCGTGTCACTTCCGGTTCCGGTCAACTGACATCCGGTATGTGGAACGCAGATGCCGGCTGTGACACGCAAGCGTCACTTCCGGTGTGCGCATCACATACAAGGAAGAAACCGCACACTACGGAGCGACGATTAAGGGGCACACAAGGTAGCCAACTGACATCTTGTGTTGGATAGTGCCAAGAAGCCCTCCCATCCACAAATACCCCAAACCAGGGCGAGTATCCAGACCATACAGTAGCTGACACTCATCCAGGAACATACCATATATGCGGCGGTATATACTAACCGCGTCTGTTCTGCCCCAGTGGTTCAGGAGCTGGAGATACTTCATAGGTCAAAACCGCACAGTGGGTGCCACGGCCGAGCCCAAGAGCGCACTTGAAACCCAAATAGGGTAATGAAGATAAAAAATATGGAGATGAAAATGAAATTGTGAAAAAAAGGGGAGGTATGAAAAAATATATGAAGGAATATGAGGGGACCCATGAGGGGAACTAGGAGGGACCGCAAATCACAGAAAAGGAGAGAGAGAGAAACATAAATGTGGGGGGGCAGGGGACCTATAAAAAGCCCTATTAAGTAGCTAACAAAGTCACCCTACCTTACAGTGGAGGTTGGCACCCTAAAGACCTGCGCAGATGGCGCCCCCACTCCTCGACGGCTGTCCCTACACTCCTCTCCCTGGTTCACCCTGCACTTATAGGAATGACCTATAGGACAACTGCTCATTGAGGCCGTGAGGAGCCATTGTACGCAGTCTAAAGATCCACTTCGTCTCTCTTTGCAGAATCAGTTTGTCCCAGTCGCCCCCTCTTGGTGGGGCCATGACTTTATCAATTCCCATAAATCGTATTGTATCCCTGCTGTACGGGTGTACGTTATTCACATGTTTCGCCAGGGGGGTGTCTCTTTTCAGGACAATATCCCTTTGATGTTCCCCCACTCTTCTCCTCAATTCCCTCCTTGTTTTCCCCACATATTCCATTCCACAGACACATTTGGCCATATAGATAATTCCCTTGGATCTACAGTTAATGAAATGTTTGACAACAAATGTTTTCCCGGTGACATTGCTTGTGAAGTCTTTTCCTTGCGTAATAACTTTACATGATACGCAGCCACTGCACCTAAAACAACCAATTGTGGAACTTTTCAACCATTTGTTCCCCATATGGCCCATATAGTGACTGTGGACCAATCTGTCCCTAAGGGATCTGCCCTTTTTGTAGGTTATCATGGGTCTAGAGTCGACCACGTCACCAATGTCCTCGTCCATTAATAAAATCGGCCAATGTTTTTGTAGTATCCTACGAACCGTATATGACCGGTTGGTGAATGTAGTGATAAGTCTGCAGAAAGTATTATCCTTATCCAAATTTGGAGATGGGTGTAACAGGGAGGAGCGGTACCAGTCTCCTGTAGATATAGGTTAACAAATTCAAAGTAATTGTGGGTGAGGATGAATTTTGTAAGTTTCACCACAGAATCAATCAATTCCTGTATGTTCCATGAAGATGTTGCAGGCATTTAATCCATCCTAGTGTGGGATATTAGAGTACAAAGAGTCCACATCCATGGTGGCCAGGATGGTTCCTTCTGGAAGAGGACCTATTGCTGCTAGTTTATTCAGTAGATCCATTGTGTCCTGAATGTAGCTGGGTGTATTCTGTACCAGGGGTTTAAGAACATCCTCTACCCATCCAGAACTTTGCTCAGTAAGGGTGCCCACACGTGAAATAATTGGTAGCGTGTGTCCATCAGATGTCTGTTCGCTTCCTTCATGTAGTCTGATGTGTTCATCACGACTACTGCACTACCCTTGTCAGCAGGTTTAATGATGATTTCTTTGTTGGTTTTCATAGATTGTATGGCCTTTCTCTCCTGGGCACTGGTGTTGGATGCTTGTCTCCTGTTTGTGTCTATGAAGGTGGATTTTATCAAATGTCTGTAATTTCAAATCTCAGAGACAGAAAAGTTTGGGAATATAAACTCATGATGACCTCTGACACCTTCAGAGCAGGAATGAATGTAATGCATGGATTTATGTCATTTTACATCAACTAAGGAATGTGCTCATCAAACCTGTAGGTTTATCACAACCCTGGACCAGACCTCAATCACCGGATAATAAAACTTTCACACTCCTTATCTATGAACCATTCCAATATTTAAGGCCACAACTGTCTCTCTCATAGTAATACTTCTTCTTTATATCACTTGTCTCATCTATTGCATTATTTCTGTGTCCTGCTGTGTATAAATATGTGACTCTTCAGATTTTGTGGTATACTATGCCTGATGAAGAGACCAGAGTAGTCTTGAAAGCTTGCAATTTGTTACCATCTTTCCAGTTAGCCATTAAAAGGTATCAACCAGAGGACTCTCAAATCTAAATATTTTTATATCTACTGGCTAACATGGTACAAAGATATATATTTTCCCTGTACAACAGGCATGTGAACATCAGAACATGAAGCAATGGTAGAAGGCGGCCTGCTCTGATGAATCACATTATGTGGACAGCCAATGCGTATGCATCACTTACCCGGTAAGAAATGGCACCAGGAAGACGAGCCGGCAGAGGCAGTGTGATAGGACAAAGTTCTGCTGAAAACCATAAAATCACTTTGAAACATTAGTGATTAGGAAAGGTTAGCTGAAACATCGTTCATTGGCGGTCTGTAGAAACTGATGAATTAATGGGCACAAATTTGGAAACACGTCCCTGGTGTCCCTTGGTAAGGCACTTCCTCAGGCTCCAGGACTGTCTGCTGCCCCAACCACCGGTCTAAAAGGGAACCTGTCCGTGGATTCATGCATCAACCAGGGGCAGCATGAATTGGAGCCTGGCTGGACGATTACAGCCAAGTATATTATTCTCTGAAATGTTCTGGTGTTTTAGAGAAAAAAAATAGTTTGAAGATCTGACAAGGGACCATAGAGATGAAACTAGTCTGGTGCAGCCCTGGCTGACTTTACCCAAGAGTGCATCAGGTGATTGATAGGTCTCTTGCATTGCAAAAGACCTGCCAATCCCCTGGGACGATGTATGGAGACGTCATCATGGGGGCTATAAGGGACTAGCCTCTATGGCCCCGGTCAGGTCTTCAAACTATATTTTCTCTGTATCGCCAATGCATACACATAATGCTTCTGCCACATTGTAAAAACCTTTCCGGAATGGTGTGAGGAACATGAAGGATTCAAGATGATGACCTGCTTCCAAAATTCTTCAGATGTCAATGCGATCCATCACATGTGGGAAAACAAGTCCAATCGATAGAGACTGTACCCGTGCAAAAATGGATCTGCTACTAATAACATGGTGTCAGATACCACAGGACACCTACAGAGATTTTGTGGAATTCAATAAGAAAATACAAACTTTTTTTTTTAACAAATATATTTTATTTAATTATAAGTTACAAAACATTAAAACAAAATGTATACATATTTGGCATCATTATGACTAATAATTTGTACAATACACAGAGTAAGTTTTGGATTTTTTTTCTTGCATTTTTGCTTTAATAATAATAATAATAATAATGATAATAAATGTAAAAAAAAAAAACCTAAAAACATGCCATTTTTTATTAAAAAAAAAAAAAAGTTAGACCGCTGGGATGGGAAGGAAAAAAACAAACTCAAAACAAAAACACCTCAGTTCTGAATCGATCGCAAGGGGTTAATAGGCACAGTCTACCCTAAATTTCTAACAGAAAGCACTCGCAGCCTAAACCCTCGTACTCACTGCCAATAAGTCACTGCCTGGGAGACTAATCACTCAGAGATAAGGCTCAGCACGTTGCATTTCGATGGTGATCTTCTTGTCCCAGTTGAGAGCAGCCGACATCAGCGTCTTGCTCCTCTCTCCCCATCAAAATCACCAACGCACATGGCAGATCCGAGTCTTCACGTGTCTGGAGGGAGAGACTGCGCTCGACCGACTTATCTAGAACATAAACAATCCAGCCATCTACTCTATCTTTCTTCCCGCTAACATGTACAGAGCATTAATAATGGCGGATCCTACAAGGTAACGGCACGGGAGGTCTTCTTACATTTGAAGATCACAGCTTCTGTCGCCCCCAGGCTGACCGGATGAGACTCAACATGAATCAGAGTCGGAAAATCAAGATTCCTCTCTGCAATTTGATCTTCCGTCTTAGAGTCTTCACTACCGCGTTGCGATCCACCATCCTGCAGGTTTTCACTTTCGTTAGACTTGAACTTGTAATTTGTTTTCAGATTATAGTGAAGCTTTTGGCTGAGTAGTAAAACGAGGACACCCCTGACACGCAGGACCCTGTACATAGACGAGAAGACAATATGAACAGGTCAGCAGACCCTCTGTTCCGGGAGTCCCCATTGGGTATCATTAATCTAGGGTCAGTTTTCAGTATGGTGGACACCACCCTCATACAAATCAGTGCCTCCATCATTGAGATAAGAGCCCATTTTTTTTGCTTTTTTCCAAAAATGACCGCATGGCGGAGTGCTGTCGAAAGTCTGAATCGTGCCCCCCCCCCACTGCAAGATGGACACCGCACAGTCATTACCAGCACTGGTCCCCCAAAGCAAAGATGGGGCCACGATTTGGAATGTCCACGAAAAATGTGACTATACGTTTCCAATCCATAATCCCTAAAGTGAATGTCGGGGGTCGCCTTCGTTATTACTTACTTTTCCATTTGGTGAATGATGTCCGGCAGAAGCTCGGTTATATCTTTGGAACACGTAAACTTTCTCCCGAATGGTATATCCGAAACCACGACGTCCATGCTCTCCGGGAGGACTGGAAGGGCTGTGTGACCGGCAGAACATGTGATATTAGTAACGTTAGGAGATAGAAAATCCTCAGAAGAAGCCGATGGCGAAACCTTCCGTCCCAGAGTACAAGCTCAGGTTATAGCAGGGTTAGCACAGTCGCTTTAGGGTCCTGGGCTCAAATCCCACCAAAGAGTTTGTATGTTCTCCTCGTGTTTGCTTGGGTTTCCTCCCACACTCCAAAGACATACTGATAGGGAATCTAGATCGTGAGCCTCAATGGGGACAGTGATGATGTCTGTAAAGTGCTGAGGAGTTAAAGGAAACCTGTCATGTAAAAAGCGCTATTAATCTACAGATATGTGAATAATCTGCAGGTTAATAGCGTTCTGAAGCTGTCTGTGAGAGCCCCGCTGCCAGGAGGAAATTAACTTTATTCCTCTCGGGAGGGCCGGTGCGGCTTCAGTCACCGCTCACGACAGCTGTAACCGCGTCCCGGCACTGACTGACAGCAGCTCTAATGCTGGCGTTTCCCATGTGCTCACATCTCATTAGCTTGATCCTTCCTCGGCGGGGTCTTACCCAGCACGGATCCTCTCAGGAAGGCTACGGAGCCCATCACGCCGGCTTTCTTCACATTCTTTACAGCGATTTTTAATTGTGATTCACTTTTGTCAACGCCAAGGAAAATCGCGTGCTGGGAAGAAACAAAGGAAAAATAAATAAAAACACTACTAATTCAGCTCTCCATGGTGCCGCATTTTAACCTGTTCACGTTTTTCCTCCTCTTCTTCCAAGAGCTATGACTTATTTATCTTTCGTTCGATAATAGCCTTATGAGGACCTATTTTTTTTCGCAGAACAAAAGTTGTAGTTTTGAATGACACCATTCATTTTATCATATAATCTATGGAAAAATGGGAGGAAAAAACATAAATGCACTTCCATCATTGTCTTTTGCTTTAATGGCATTCATTGCAAGGGAACAACGGCCCGGTCACGCAATTCTCCAGTTTAGAACGATTATAGTGATGTCAAACTTGTGCAATTTTTTCATTTAAAGTACTGAAACATTTTAATTTGTGTTGCCATTTTCTTTTTCTTGTAACGTTTCCATTTTTGCGTCCATGGAGCTTGTGCGAGGGGTTGTTCTATACGGGGTGCGCCGACGTTCTGACTGATACAATTTTTGGGTACATATGAATCTTTGATTGCATTTTTATTTTTTTGGCAGAGTTGATGCAACTGAAAAAACATTTCTTTTTATGGCTTTTGACTGCTGGTTAATTTATCATTTTAATAGATTGGACTTAAGATTTAAAAAAAAAAAAAAAAAGTTAAAACTTTATTTTTTTCGTCCCCTTAGGAAACTTTGACCTACTGCTCTCCGAACAATGTACTGCAGTAGAAATTAAAATATACATAAAAAATAAAAAATATATATTATGATTTAAAAAAAATATATATATCTATAATTTGTGTGTATGTATATATATTTATTTAATGAAAGAAAAACCTACGATGGTCACAAAAATAACTTTAATCTGACAAAAGTAATAAATTAATCTATGAAAATGAACAAATGAAGGTCAGACATTGCTTTTCTGCTTCCACAGAATTTAAAAAAAATTAAACTGATGAAATCGGCCTGGACAGAAATGATGGTTCTTCTTAACTTAATATTTTGTTGAACAACCTTTTGAGGCAATCACTGCAATCAAACCATTCCTGTAACTGTCAATGAGACTTCTACACCTCTCGACAGGTATTTTGGCCCACTCCTCATGAGCAAACTGCTCCAGTTGTCTCGTGGTTGAAGGTTGCCTTTTCCAGCTCTTTCCAAAGATGCTCAATAGGATTTAGGTCAGGGCTCATAGAAGCCACTTCAGAATAGTTTAATGTTTTCCTCTTAGCCATTCTTGGGTGTTTTTAGCTGTGTGTTTTGGGTCATTATCCTGTTGCAAGACCCATGACCTGCGACTGAGATCAAGCTTTCTGATACTGGGCAGCACATTTCTCTCTAGAATCCCTTGATAGTCTTGAGATTTCATTGTACCCTGCACAGATTCAAGACACCCTGTGCCAGATGCAGCAAAGCAGCCCCAGAGCATAACAGCCTCCCCCATGTTTCACAGTAGGGACAGTGTTCTTTTCTTGATATGCTTCATTTTTCCATCTGTGAACATAGAGCTGATGTGCCTTGCCAAAAACTTCCATTTTTGTCTCATCTTTCCATAAGACATTCTCCCAGAAGCTTTGTGGCTTGTCAACATGTAGTTTGGAAAATTCCAGTCTGGCTTTTTTAGGATTTTTTTTCCAACAATGGTGTTCTCCTTGGTCGTCTCCCATGAAGTCCACTTTGGATCAAACAACGACGGATGGTGCGATCTGACACTGATGTTCCTGGAGCTTGAAATTCACCTTTAATCTGTTTAGAAGTTATCCTGGGCTCTTTTGTTACCATTCGTATTATGCGTCTCTTCGATTTGTAATCTACTTTCCTCCTGCGGCCACGTCCAGGGAGGTTGGCTACAGTCCCATGGATCTTAAATTTCTGAATAATATGTGCACCTGTAGTCACAGGAACATCAAGCTGCTTGGAGATGGTCTTATAACCTTTACCCTTAACATACTTAATACATAATCTCCTGAGACAACTCTTTCCTTTGCTTCCTCTGGGCCATGTTGAGTGTGGTACACACCATGTCACCAAACAGCACAGTGAGTATCTGTAGCCCTATATACAAGCCCACTGACTGATTACATGATTGTAGACACCTGCGATGCTAATTAGTGGACACAACTTGATTAAACATGTCCCTTTTGTTACATTATTTTCAGGGGGACCATGATTTCTGTCCAGGCCTATTTCATGAGTTTAATTCTTTTTTAATTTCTGTGGAAGCAGAAAAGCAATGTCTGACTTTCATTTCTTCATTTTCATAGATTTTTAATTCATTATTACTTTTGTCAGATATATATATATATATATATATATATATATATATATATATACACACATACATACACACTGCTCAAAAAAATAAAGGGAACACTCAAATAACACATCCTAGATCTGAATGAATGAAATATTCTCATTGAATACTTTGTTCTGTACAAAGTTGAATGAGCTGACAACAAAATCACACAAAAATCATCAATGGAAATCAAATGTATTAACCAATGGAGGCCTGGATTTGGAGTCACCCCCAAAATTAAAGTGGAAAAACACACTACAGGCTGATCCAACTTTGATGTAATGTCCTTAAAACAAGTCAAAATGAGGCTGAGTATTGTGTGTGGCCTCCACGTGCCTGTATGACCTCCGTACAACGCCTGGGCATGCTCCTGATGAGGCTGAGTATTGTGTGTGGCCTCCACGTGCCTGTATGACCTCCCTACAACGCCTGGGCATGCTCCTGATGAGGCTGAGTATTGTGTGTGGCCTCCACGTGCCTGTATGACCTCCCTACAACGCCTGGGCATGCTCCTGATGAGGCTGAGTATTGTGTGTGGCCTCCACGTGCCTGTATGACCTCCCTACAACGCCTGGGCATGCTCCTGATGAGGCTGAGTATTGTGTGTGGCCTCCACGTGCCTGTATGACCTCCCTACAACGCCTGGGCATGCTCCTGATGAGGCTCAGTATTGTGTGTGGCCTCCACGTGCCTGTATGACCTCCCTACAATGCCTGGGCATGCTCCTGATGAGGCTGAGTATTGTGTGTGGCCTCCACGTGCCTGTATGACCTCCCTACAACGCCTGGGCATGCTCCTGATGAGGCTGAGTATTGTGTGTGGCCTCCACGTGCCTGTATGACCTCCCTACAATGCCTGGGCATGCTCCTGATGAGGCTGAGTATTGTGTGTGGCCTCCACGTGCCTGTATGACCTCCCTACAAACGCCTGGGCATGCTCCTGATGAGGCTCAGTATTGTGTGTGGCCTCCACGTGCCTGTATAACCTCCCTACAACGCCTGGTCATGCTCCTGATGAGGTTGCGGATGGTCTCCTGTGGGATCTCCTCCCAGACCTGGACTAAAGCATCCGCCAACTCCTGGACAGTCTGTGGTGCAGCGTGACGTTGGTGGATGGAGCGAGACATGATGTCCCAGATGTGCTGAATCGGATTCAGGTCTGGGGAATGGGCGGGCCAGTCCATAGCTTCAATGCCTTCATCTTGCAGGAACTGCTGACACACTCCAGCCACATGAGGTCTGGCATTGTCCTGCATTAGGAGGAACCCAGGGCCAACCGCACCAGCATATGGTCTCACAAGGGGTCTGAGGATCTCATCTCGGTACCAAACGGCAGTCAGGCTACCTCTGGCGAGCACATGGAGGGCTGTGCGGCCCTCCAAAGAAATGCCACCCCAAACCATTACTGACCCACTGCCAAACCGGTCATGCAGAAGGATGTTGCAGGCAGCAGATCGCTCTCCACGGAATCTCCAGACTCTGTCACGTCTGTCACATGTGCTCAGTGTGAACCTGCTTTCATCTGTGAAGAGCACAGGGCGCCAGTGGCGACTTTGCCAATCCTGGTGTTCTGTGGCAAATGCCAAGCGTCCTGCACGGTGTTGGGCTGTGAGCACCCCCCATCTGTGGTCGTCGGGCCCTCATACCACCCTCATGGAGTCGGTTTCTAACCGTTTGTGCAGACACATGCACATTTGTGGCCTGCTGGAGGTCATTTTGCAGGGCTCTGGCAGTGCTCCTCCTGTTCCTCCTTGCACAAAGGCGGAGGTAGCGGTCCTGCTGCTGGGTTGTAGCCCTTTTACGGCCCCCTCCACGTCTCCTGGTGTACTGGCCTGTCTCCTGGTAGCGCCTCCCAGCCTCTGGACACTACGCTGACAGACACAGCAAACCTTCTTGCCACAGCTCGCATTGATGTGCCATCCTGGATGAGCTGCACTACCTGAGCAACTTTTGTGGGTTGTAGAGTCCGTCTCATGCTACCACGAGTGTGAAAGCACAGCCAACATTCAAAAGTGACCAAAACATCAGCCAGAAAGCATTGGTGCTGAGATGTGGTCTGTGGTCCCCACCTGCAGAACCCCTCCTTTATTGAGGGTGTCTTGATAATTGCCAATAATTTCCATCTATTGTCTATTCCATTTGCACAACAGCATGTGACATTGATTGTCAATCAGTGTTGCTTCCTAAGTGGACAGTTTGATTTCACAGAAGTTTGATTTACTGGGAGTTATATTCTGTTGTTTAAGTGTTCCCTTTATTTTTTTGAGCAGTGTATATATACACAGTGGTGGCCAAAAGTATTGGCACCCCTGCAATTCTGTCAGATAATACTCAGTTTCTTCCTGAAAATGATTGCAATCACAAATTCTTTGGTATTATTATCTTCAGTTAATTTGTCTTCAATGAAAAAACACAAAAAGAATTGTCCTAAAGCCAAATTGGATAGAATTCCACACCAAACCTAAAAAAAGGGGGTGGACAAAAGTATTGGCACTGTTTGAAAAATCATGTGATGCTTCTCTAATTCGTGTAATTAACAGCACCTGTAACTTACCTGTGGCACCTAACAGGTGTTGGCAATAACTAAAATCACACTTGCAGCCAGTTAACATGGATTAAAGTTGACTCAACCTCTGTCCTGTGTCCTTGTGTGTACCACATTGAGCATGGAGAAAAGAAAGAAGACCAAAGAACTGTCTGAGGACTTGAGAAACCAAATTGTGAGGAAGCATGAGCAATCTCAAGGCTACAAGTTCATCTCCAAAGACCTGAATGTTCCTGTGTCTTCCGTGCGCAGTGTCATCAAGAAGTGTAAAGCCCATGGCACTGTGGCTAACCTCCCTAGATGTGGACGGGAAAGAAAAATTGACGAGAGATTTCAACGCAAGATTGTGCGGATGGTGGATAAAGAACCTCGACTAACATCCAAACAAGTTCAAGCTGCCCTGCAGTCCGGGGGTACAACAGTGTCAACCCGTACTATCCGTCGGCGTCTGAATGAAAAGGGACTGTATGGTAGGATACCCAGGAAGACCCCACTTCTTACCCCGAGACATAAAAAAGCCAGGCTGAAGTTTGCCAAAACTTACCTGAGAAAGCCTAAAACGTTTTGGAAGAATGTTCTCTGGTCAGATGAGACAAAAGTAGAGCTTTTTGGGAAAAAGCATCAACATAGAGTGTACAGGAAAAAAAACAGGCATTCAAAGAAAAGAACACGGTCCCTACAGTCAAACATGGCGGAGGTTCCCTGATGTTTTGGGATTGCTTTGCTGCCTCTGGCACTGGACTGCTTGACTGTGTGCATGGTATTATGAAGTCTGAAGACTACCAACAAATTTTGCAGCATAATGTAGGGCCCAGTGTGAGAAAGCTGGGTCTCCCTCAGAGGTCATGGGTCTTCCAGCAAGACAATGACCCAAAACACACTTCCAAAAGCACTATAAAATGGTTTGAGAGAAAGCACTGGAGACTTCTAAGCTGGCCAGCAAGGAGTCCAGACCTGAATCCCATAGAACACCAGTGGAGAGATCTCAAAATGGCAGTTTGGAGAAGGCGCCCTTCAAATATCAGGGACCTGGAGCAGTTTGCCAAAGAAGAATGGTCTACAATTCCAGCAGAGCATTGTAAGAAACTCATTGATGGTTACCGGAAGCGGTTGTTCACAGTTATTTTGGCTAAAGTTTGTGCAACCAAGTATTAGGCTGAGGGTGCCAATACTTTTGTCTGGCCCATTTTTGGAGTTCTGTGTGAAATGATCAAGGATTTGATTTTTGCTTCATTCTCTTTTGTGTTTTTTTCCTTGCAAGCAAATTAAATGAAGATAATAAGACCAAAGAATTTGTGATTGCAATCATTTTCAGGAAGAAACCGAGTATTATCTGACAGAATTGCAGGGGTGCCAATACTTTTGGCCACCACTATATATAATTTATAAATTACTTGTATATATTTTAAATAGTGTGTGTATTTGTATAAGAAGATATACACATACTTAATATATTTTATATTAATTTGTAAATATATATATATATATATATATATATATATATATATATATATATATATATATAAAAAAATGTAAATATTAAATATTAATTGTGTGTATATTATATACACGCACACATAAAAAATATATATATTAAATATTAAATTGCATTTCAATGCTGGGAAGGGGTTAATGCTAAATAAAGGCCTTTTATTTTCTTCTATACTGACAGCTCACTGACGTACCGGCCATTCCATGGCAGCCTCCAGCAGAATTGTTCCAACACCGCACATTGGGTCCAGGATATATTTAGCAGTCTGAAAAAAGAAGAAGAAAATGACAGAACAAAAAGGAAAATGAACTGGTCGTGAAGATATTAAATATGTATGTGGCTGAGAAGATTTCTGTAGGGGTAAGAAGAGACTATATTGTCAGCTGCCAGAGGGGGAAGTAGACTGATTCTGTTCAGAGGCGGCCCCTAGCAGCACAGATTATCCTTTTCTGTGGTCGTACACATTGTATAGCACAAGCTCACTGCTGCCAAACAGTACAACCATGGACGAGGCTCCGCATACAGAACTCTACACCTGGATGTAATTACAAACAGCTGCGCTTTTATGGCTCCTGATAAATTATCGTAGGTGAAATCTACTTTCAATTTCATAGATAGATTTTACTTACACTGATTTCCGCCATCGAGGCCATTGCCCACGCGGTGGTGGCTCGCAGTCCTGCCCTCTGAATATAATCTCTATTTGCTAAAGACTGCCTGCCAACATAAGAAAAGAGGAGGAAGATTACAGATTTTATTTCTAAAATGAGAGTAAGCAGCTTTCCGACATCCACCGTACATGTACAGAGCGAGCCGGATGTGGGTGTGTGGAGCGGACATAGTTGCCCGATTCCAGCAGTATTATACAGCCAACACCTACCCCCAACAGCAGCGAATGGAGTCA
This sequence comes from Phyllobates terribilis, assembly GCF_046119375.1. Classification (NCBI taxonomy): domain Eukaryota; kingdom Metazoa; phylum Chordata; class Amphibia; order Anura; family Dendrobatidae; genus Phyllobates; species Phyllobates terribilis. The sequence goes on along the minus strand of NW_027362763.1, from coordinate 61,701,305 downwards.
CCTCTGATCAATGCTGTCTATCTGCTTAAATGCTGCTGCCAATAACTGACAAAGGCATTAAAGTGTCTCAATCCCCCTGATGCATCAATTCGGGCGACCATCACCCCTTCCCCTGCATCTGTGTCTAAGAGCCTTGGCTGGAGTAGAGCTTTCATCACGGCTGTTAACCATTTATATTCCACTGTTAGGCTATGTTCGCATGCTGTGTTTTTTTTTTTGCGTGCAAAGCCTGGTCTCTTGGCAGGCAGGTTTGCTGTGTTTTTTCCAGGATCCCAAAATTCAGCTTTGCTTCCACCACAGAAGCATGAACACAGGTCACCAATGCAAGACGTATGTGAAACTCTAAAACCATTTTTGGAAAAAAAGGGCAATTTGATCAAATTATTTAGTTAAAAAAAGATTGTGTCTGAAACAATAGTGACTATTCGGAACAAAAAAAATTCATGAAAAAAAAAAAAAATACACAATTGAAAATGTAACATTGGGAGGAGGTGAATTGGTTGGGAATAGTTTATTTAAGACATTGGCAGAGCATTGAGTTTGTAGGACAGTGTTTACTTTCACCCTTTGGTCAGCCATTGAGTTGATCAAGTATTGTTCAATCTCACGCCTTGGTCAGCCAATGTTTACTTTGCACTTATCAGTAATTTAATTAAACTGTACTAATCCTAACTGCCATTCTCAGATGAGGAGACCAAGATATTAGGGTTTAAACTTGGGAAACATCATAAAAATAAATGTGTTTCACATACTGCTGTACCTGCTTCTTTTTCGCTAAAAACGCAGCAAAAAGCCTGATACCGGCGGTTTTTGCACTTACTCATAGCTTTCTGTGGGTGAAAAAACACTCAAAGAAGTGACATGCTGCAGTTTTCAAAAATGCATTCAGTCAGGAAAAACAAAAACAAATGTGTGTGCAGAGGTTTCTGAAGTCTCATAGCTTTTGCTGGTACTGTAAAAGCAGCTTTTAATTTGTATCACAGAAAAAAAATGCAGCAAAAACGCAGAATGTGAACACAGCCTTAATCTCTAGCAGCTTCATTTAAATGGGACGGTTGTCATGGAGCATGAGCGGTATCAGATATCACAGGCCTGACCACTGGAAATAATATAAAAGTACCTTAAAATTGGGAATCCCACCACAGAATACATGTCATTCAGATGCACAAAAATCTAGCATAAAACAGAGTGAAAAAAGGGTCAAAAAATACTTAAAAATATTATCATAAAATACAAAAACAATTTTTTTTTCACCATGTATGGCATCTGCGTACTCGTACTGACCTGGGGAAATCATATTACCAGCTGTTTTTTTTACCATATAGTGAACATGGTAAATAAAAAAAATCACAAAACACAATTGTGAAATTGCACTATTTTTTCAAATTTCACTGCACTTGGAACTATTTTTCCCGTTTTACAGTACACTACATGGTGTCATTCAAACCTCGTCCTGCAAAAAAAACAACCCCTCATATGGCTATATTGACAGAAAGATCCTAGTTACTTACCGGTAATGGGATTTTACAGAACCCATGACAGCACCACCTGAGAGAGGGTATCCGCCCACCAAGGACAGAAAAGGCGGCACCTCTCTTCCACAACAGTTTTTGTTTCAGAGCATGAGAGGGCCTCCGAAAAATAGGTTAGTACATAACTGCCACCTAAACATTTCTTAATAAAACACCCTAAGAAGTGCACACCATAAGTGCTAAAGGGGAGGGAATTAATAGGGTGCTGTCATGGGCTCTGTAAAATCCCGTTACCGGTAAGTAACTAGGATCTTTTCCCCTTTTCCCATGACAGCACCACCTGAGAGATTTAGAGATTAGAGAGATCAGACACCAAAGGGAGGGATCACCTCTTGCAACACCTTCCTCCCAAAGGACAGATCAGTAGAAGTGGAAAGGTCAAGACGGTAATGCTTGTAAAATGTAGCGGGGGGTGACCAAGTTGCCGCCTTACATATGATGTTGATGGGCACATTCGCCTTCTCAGCCCAGGAAGCAGCCACAACTCTGGTGGAGTGGGCCTTCAGGTTCCCTGGAACCGGCAGATTGCTAGAAGAGTACGCTAAGCCAATGGTGTCCCTGACCCACCTAGCTATGGTCCCCCTTGTAACCTTAAGCCCTTTCCTAGCCCCCTGAAATGAGATGAATAAGGCGTCCCTTTTTCTCCAGGCCTTCGTCACCTCCAAATACTGGACTAATACCCTCTTAACATCTAAAGTGTGAAGTTTTTGTTCCTCTGAATCTCTAGGGTCAGGATAGAAGGAAGGGAGAGCAATTACTTGTGTCCTATGGAATTTGGAGGCTACTTTTGGAAGATAGGCCGGGTCTGGTCTTAAGATTACTCTATCCATACACACCTGAGTGAACGGATGGTTAATTGACAGCGCGTGCAGATCACTAACCCTATGAGCTGACGTTAGAGCTACCAGCATGGCTGTTTTTAAAAGGTGAGAATTTTCTCCGAAACTTCCTCTAAGGGCTCAAAGGGAGGCTTGGTTAGCGCTTCTAGAACCAGATTAAGGTCCCAAAGAGGCATCCTTGGGAATAGGAATAGGTCTAGATCTACTGCAAGCTTTAATGAATCTAATGATCCACCTATTCGCTGCCAAGTCGCAATTATATAGTAACCCCAGAGCTGATACTTGTACATTAAGGGTACTGGTGGTTAACCCCATGCTTAAGCCTTTCTGAAGGAATTCCAGGATGGCCCCAATAGGAATCCTCCCTTTGGCGGACTGACCCGAGGTAGACAGAAATTTAGCCCAGGTTCTGCCATAGATCCTAGTCGTCACCGGCTTCCTACTCGCCAGTAGTACCCCAACATATCAGACTCTCGCCGACCGTGGAAACCTTCAAAAGGAACCTGAAGACCCACCTCTTCCGACAAGCCTACAACCTGCAGTAAACACCACTGCACGACCAGCTCTACCCTCACCTACTGTATCCTCACCCATCCCTCGTAGACTGTGAGCCCTCGCGGGCAGGGTCCTCGCTCCTCCTGTACCAGTCGCTGACTCGTTTTGTTAAGATTATGTAAATGCTTTTGTTATGTATATCCCTATCACATGTAAAGCGCCATGGAATAAATGGCGCTATAATAATAAATAATAATAATAATAATAATAATAATAATAATAACTAAACCTGGAGAAAAACCCTCCTGCGTTAGCAGTGACCTTTCAAAATCCAGGCGGTCAAATGCAGGCCCGATCTTTGGGGATGGAAGACTGGGCCCTGCCTGAGGAGATCTGGGGTGTCCGGAAGAACCCATGGATACGCTTGGGACATTCTCTTCATCCAAGTGAACCATGGTCTCTTGGGCCAAAATGGGGCGATCAATATAACCCTCGCCTGTTCTTCTCGGATCTTCCTCAGGATAGTAGGGATCAGCATTAGAGGGGGAAAGGCATAGGCCAGGGAAAAGTCCCAAGGAATTTGCAGTGCGTCCACCGCAAACGGCTTCTCCTTTGGATTCAGGGTGCAAAAGATTTTGGTTTTCCGATTGTGTTTGTTCGCAAACAGATCTATCTGAGGTTGTCCCCATCGGCCGACAATCTGCTGGAATATCGCTGGATTCTATTCCCATTCTCCTTGTTTCAAGATGTGTCGACTTAGAAAATCGGCTTTTACGTTCTCCTCTCCTCTTATATGCAGCGCCGAGAGCGTGAATAGATGACTCTCTGCAAAACGAAGGATCTGATCCTCTACTAACATCAGAGGAAGGGATCTGGTACCCCCCTGATGATTGATGTAGGCGACTGTCGTTTGGTTGTCCGACATTGTCCGGATGTGATGACCCTGAAGAAGAGAACTGAACTCTACTAGCGCATTTCTGACTGCCAACAGCTCCCTCATGTTGGAGGAGAGACCCGTCTCGCTGTCAGACCAGAAGCCTTGTATTGAATGATCTCTCAGGTGAGCTCCCCAGCCTTCTGCGCTTGTGTCTGTCGTAATCGTATCTGACACCTGGAAAGACCAAGGAACACCCAGAGATAGATTTACCGGATTCATCCACCAGTCCAGTGAGTTGATTACTAAAGTTGAAAGGGATATTCTTCCATCCAGGTGACCTCTGAGCCGTTTGTCTGCTGTCAGGATCTCCTGCTGAAGACGTCTGGAATGGAACTGGGCCCACTGAACTGCTGGGATACAAGATGTCATCATACCCAATAGAGACATTGCATTTCTCAAGGTCATGTATGGATTGCTGATTACGCGTGATATGAGGAAACTGATCTTCAGTTTCTTGTCCTCTGGCAGAAGACAAGTCTGGTTTTCCGAGTTCAAAATGAGACCCAGGAATGATTGAACCTTTTTTGGTTCGAGTCTCGATTTTTCTAAATTTAACATCCAACCCAGGTCATTTAGACTGGCCACGACTTCCGCCAGAGCCAGTGCGCAGAGTTGTTTTGATCTGCCCACCACTAAAAAATCGTCCAGGTAAGGGATGACCAGGATATCTTTCTCCGTTAGATGCGCTGTGACTTCCAGGATAATCTTTGTGAAAACCCTTGGAGCCATGGAGATGCCAAAGGGAAGAGCTGCAAACTGAAAATGCCTTATGTGCTTGCCGAACCGTACAGCTACCCTCAGAAACTGTTGGTGTGCAGGAAAGATTGGGACGTGGTAGTAAGCGTCCTTCAAATCGAGGACACACATATAGCATTCTGGAAACAACATTTTTATGGCCGATTTTATTGATTCCACCTTGAATGGCCTGTAACTCAAATGGTCGTTCAGCTTCTTCGAGTTGACAATGGTTCTGAAGGAGCCATCCGGCTTCTTTATTAGGAAGAGAGTTGAGTAAAACCCTCTCCCCTGCTCGGGTACAGGTGTTTCTACTAGAACCCCCTTCACAACCAGAGTGAGTACTTCCTGTTGCAGGGCCATCTGCTCCCTTAGGCCTCTGGGGGCTGAAATCCTGACATTGTTTCTGGGAATGTTTTTGAACTCCAACTTCAGCCCCCTCCTGATTATCCCTAAAATCCAAGTACTGGACGAGATTTTTTCCCAAGCGGGAAGGAAGTGGGACAACCTTCCTCCTACCTGGGGAGGTCCGTCACTTAAGGGCTTTCTTATTCTCGGAGGATGGACCCCCGAACATGAAGCCTCTGTTATTCGGCTTCCTGTCTCTCCAACCACTCTGGTCTCTGGGAAACTTGCTCCGATTGTATTTCCTCTTCCGAAAGGAGCTCTTATATCGGGGGACAGACACAGTAGGAAACCCATGTTTCTTGTCCACGGCCTTATCCAGGATGTCATCTAAGGCCTTCCCGAAAAGAAAGTCCCCTTCGCGAGGGATTGAGCAGAGTTTAGATTTCGACTGCACATCCCCTGGCCAGCTCTTGAGCCAAAATGCCCTACGGGCGGCATTAGAAAGATTTGCTGACCTGGCAGCCAGCCTAACTGAATCGGCCAATGCATCTGCAAGGAAAGCAGCCGCCCCCTGCAAAAGACGCAGGCCCGACAGAATTTTCTCTCTAGAGACATTCCCTTCTGGTCCTCGAACTGTTGAAGCCAGATCATCATAGACCTGGCGGTGCAGGTGGCCGCCACTGCCGGTTTCAGAGCCCCTGCTGAGAACTCCCAGGCCTGTTTTAGAAAAGACTCCGCCCTTTTATCAAGCAGATCTTTTAGGGTCCCCAAATCCTCAAAGGGCAGTGTGGATCTTTTCGAGGACTTCGCGATGGCCACATCAATTTTAGGAGTTTTGTCCCACTTAGCTGCATCCTCCTCTTCAAAAGGGTATCTCCGCTTAGAAGAAGACGGCAGCTGGCCTTTCCTCTCTGTTTTTTTCCATTACCTATCTATAAGAGTCTTGATCCTCTGGTTAACTGGGAATGTGCGCATCCTCTTCTGATCTAAGCCCCCGAACATGACGTCCTGAACTGTTCTGGGAGCTTTGGCATCGGCAATACCCATAGTCACTCTAATAGCCTTGACCAATCTTTCAGTATTGTCCACCGAAAAACAAGGCCTACCCCCTCCATCATCATCCGAAGACTCTGATGAAGACGATGAAGAGAGGTCAGAGGGGGAAAGATAATCCCTCGTGAAACGGGACTCTACTGATTCCTCTGAGTCCGAGGAAACCCGTTTCTGCTTCCTCCTCTTACGAGATGTCAAGTTCTTTAAGGAATCCCTGACCTCCGTCTGGATTAAGGTTTTTAAATCCATAGAAAAACTAGGGGACTCCTCTGCTATAGTTTTCAGGATACAAACAGAGCAAAGGTTTTTAGCGTAGGAGCTGGGAAGGCTAACTTTACATAATGCACACTCTTTATTCTTATTCTTGGACTTACTCTTTTTTGGTTCCTAACAACCAAAAAGAAATGAAAGGAGAGAAAAGAGAAAAAACAGAAGAGCACATTACTAAGGTGAACTTCCACGAAGATCACTCACCACACTGCCGTTCAGACTAGGGTACCGGATGCGGTGGTTGCCGTTCACATGAATGCTCCCCATCTGGCGGAGGTGGATTCACGAGATTTCTTCTGACCGGTTCTGCCGGCACTCGTACGACCCCCACTGCTGTGGCTCTGATGATGGGAAGACTCCCGTTGCTCTGGTTGTCTCACATTTTGCTTGAGCTGTTTATGCTGCTTAGGCGCTTGTGGCTGCTGCTGTTCCTCCTGCGGCGGTGACAGCTGCGGCCCAGGTTGACTGCGGCTCCTCACTGATGATGACGGGGATGCAGACACCGCCATCTTAACTGCTTCCCATTCTTTTAAAGCATAAGGGGGCTCCACCTCCTCTGGGCCCCTCCCCTTCCGGCAGCAGTGTGCTCTCTCTTTATGTCATTTAATTTTATCACATACAGTCATGGCCAAAAGTATTGAGAATGAGACAAAAAGTAATTTTTCCAAAGTTTACTGCTTCATTTTTTGTAATGGCAATTTGCATATACTCCTGAATGTCAAAGAGTGATCAGCTTAACAGCAATTACTGTACTTGCAAAGTCAATATTTGCCCAGAAAATGAACTTTAACCCCCAAAACACATTTCAACATCATTGCAGTCCTGCCTTAAAAGGAGCAGCTAACATCGTTTTAGTGATTGATCCATTAACACAGGTGTGGGTGTTGATGAGGACAGGGCTGGCGATCAATCAGTCATGATTAAGTAAGAATGACATCACTGGACACTTTAAAAGGAGGCTGGTTCTTGGTATCATTGTTTCTCTTCAGTTAACCATGGTTATCTCTAAAGAAACACGTGCAGCCATCATTGCACTGCACAAAAATGGCCTAACAGGGAAGAGTATCGCAGCTACAAAGATTGCACCTCAGTCAACAATCTATCGCATCATCAAGAACTTCAAGGAGAGAGCTTCCATTGTTGTCAAAAAGGCTCCAGGGCGCCCAAGAAAGACCAGCAAGCGCCAGGACCGTATCTTAAAACTGTTTCAGCTGCGGGATGGGACTACCAGCAGTGCCGAGCTTGCTCAAGAATGGCAGCAGGCTGGTGTGAGTGCTTCTGCATGCACTGTGAGGCGGAGACTCTTTGAGCAAGGGCTGGTGTCAAGGAGGGCAGCAAAGAAGCCACTTCTGTCCAGAAAAAACATCAGGGACCGACTGATATTCTGCAAAAGGTACAGGGAGTGGACTGCTGAGGACTGGGGCAAAGTCATTTTCTCTGATGAATCCCCTTTTCGATTGCTTGGGACATCTGGAAAACAGCTTATTCGGAGAAGAAGAGGTAAGCGCTACCACCAGTCTTGTCTCATGCCAACTGTAAAGCATCCTGAAACCATTCATGTGTGGGGTTGCTTCTCAGCCAAGGGAATCGGCTTACTCACAGTCTTGCCTAAAAACACAGCCATGAATAAAGAATGGTACCAGAATGTCCTCCAAGAGCAACTTCTCCCAACCGTCCAAGAGCAGTTTGGCGCCCAACAATGCCTTTTCCAGCATGATGGAGCACCTTGCCATAAAGCAAAGGTGATAACTAAATGGCTCATGGAACAAAACATAGAGATTTTGGGTCAATGGCCTGGAAACTCCCCAGATCTTAATCCCATTGAGAACTTGTGGTCAATCATCAAGAGACGGGTGGACAAACAAAAACCAACAAATTCTGGCAAAATGCAAGCATTGATTATGCAAGAATGGACTGCTATCAGTCAGGATTTGGTCCAAAAGTTGATTGAGAGCATGCCAGGGAGAATTACAGAGGTCTTGAAGAAGAAGGGGCAACACTGCAAATATTGACTTGCTGCATTAACTCATTCTAACTGTCAATATAACCTATTGGTACTCATAATATGATTGCAATTATATTTCTGTATGTGATCTAAACATCAGACAAACACTAATAAAAACCAGAGGCCAGCAGATCATGGGAAAATATAATTTTGGTGTCATTCTCAAAACTTTTGGCCATGACTGTACATAATATTTTTTTTTTTATTTTAGATTTTTCACTAAAATAAATATACTTTTTTTTTTTTTTCCCCTTCACATGCCAGCTGGCGCGCTACGTGCGCAGACCCAGAGTCTCCCGGCGCACTTGCAAACGGAGATGTCCCTGAAAAAAGAAATCGCACCCCGCGCAAGCGCAGACCCGGGCTTCTGGCGCGCTACGTCATTGGGCGCGACGCGACCCTGCACGTGCGCAGCCTGGAAGGCCTGCCTGCCGGCGCGCCCAGCCACAGCCACCGTGCGTGCGCAGACCCGGCCGCAGGACCCAGCGCACGTGGGAGAGGACCCCGGAAGGAGTGTCGCCCCCCCCCCCCCACCGCACTCAGACTCAGGTACCAGCAAGATGGGGCTGGGAACAAAGGACCCATCTGCTGCTTCTTCACGGCCTCCAGGCCGCATCGATCCCGGGATCCAACTCCAGATCCCACAAACAGGTAGGCGAGGCACCACCTAGAGAGGCTCCCATCAAGGACAGGAACCAAAACTGATGCGGAAGAGAGGTACCGCCTTTTTATTCAGTAGGTTCCTGTCCTTGGTGGGCGGATACCCTCTCTCAGGTGGTGCTGTCATGGGAGAAGGGGAAAAAATAAAAAGTTATGGCTCATGTTAGAAGGGGAGGATAAAACACACAAAAAAAGAAAGGCGTGAAGGGGTTAAAAAACAGGCAGCTCCATATTAAAGAGCTGTGATTCCTAAACCCTTCCCCCAAGCGTCTGCACTGTACGCCCAGGTTGATTGTATCTAAGATCCAGTCATACATTTTGGTAAACAGTGAAAATGCCAAAACTGCCCAAATATTTCTGGACCTCACTGTCCACCAAGCTGTAGTGTTTAATGGGGTCATTTCGGTGACCATATGATGCATGTTGTATTTTCTATGGCATTTAATTTCGTATTAAATAATTGTAAATCTTGATAGATCAGACTGACAGATGGGGCAATAAACATGTTTTTTTAATTCATGTATTTTTTTCTCTTTATTAAAAGAGAACTGTCGGCAGGATTTTGTAACAAAGTAAAGACATGGCTGTGATACTGATTACACTGATACCGTTGGTGAAGAAATACGCTTTGTGGTTCTTCTTTCAGCATTTAAAGTTTTCTGCCAATTAGATTCCGGTGCACAGGGGCCTGACCGTGCACTGGGGCTTCTCCTCCATGCCTGCGACTCCTCAACCCCTCCGCCTGCCTGCGGGCTGCGATTCCTCAACCCCTCCGCCTGCCTGCGGGCTGCGATTCCTCAACCCCTCCGCCTGCCTGCGGGCTGCGATTCCTCAACCCCTCCACCTGCCTGCGGGCTGCGATTCCTCAACCCCTCCACCTGCCTGCGGGCTGCGATTCCTCAACCCCTCCGCCTGCCTGCGGGCTGCGATTCCTCAACCCCTCCGCCTGCCTGCGGGCTGCGATTCTTCAACCCCTCCACCTGCCTGCGGGCTGCGATTCCTCAACCCCTCCGCCTGCCTGCGGGCTGCGATTCCTCAACCCCTCCACCTGCCTGCGATTCCTCAACCCCTCCGCCTGCCTGCGGGCTGCGATTCCTCAACCCCTCCACCTGCCTGCGGGCTGCGATTCCTCAACCCCTCCACCTGCCTGCGGGCTGCGATTAATTTTTATATTCCTTTTGTTTTGCTTCCCATATTTTGTTTGTTCACAAAGTACTGCTAAAAAAAAACATTTTAAATCGTGTTCCCCTTTCCATAGAATTTTTTTAAATATTGGACGTATTCTTTTTGATGGGCATGGAGCTAGAAACAGGTGTCTGTTTGGGACAACGTCTCGCCTTGTTGACAGTGACATGTAAGGAGACTTATAGGCAATGCATGCTCCTCTGGGAAATTAAGGGGTTGTCCGGTACTTTTAAAAATATGCCAGTGTGTTTTAATGATAAATACAACCTTCTTTCTAATTACCTTGCGCTGCTGATGCTGCCTGTGAGCGGCGCTATCGGTGGCCGCTCACAGGCAGCATGTGACCCCCTGCTGACGTCAAGTGAGGCGTGACTTGGCACTGGGAACCCCGCGGTGGATGCTGGGTTGTGGGTGGGGTTATTCCACTGTGTCATACCCAGCATCCACCGCGCGCTTTCACAGTGAATGAGGACAGGGAGAGCGCGCGGTGGATGCCGGGTGTGACGCGTGGGGATAACCCCGCCCACAACCCAGCAGCCACCAGTGGAACGCGGAAGAGGGACCCCCGGCTGCAGCCACAACTTGTCGTGACGTCAGTGCTGGCTGCAGCCGGGGGTCACTTGCTGCCTGTGAGCGGCCAGTGATACTGCCTGTGAGCGGCGCTATCAGCAGCGCAAGGTAATTAGAAAGAAGCTTGCATTTATCATTACAACACACTGGCATTTTTTTTTTTACAGTACCGGACAACCCCTTTAAATATGCAAATTCAGAGAGAAAAAGGACTTGAACTCGAGCGCCACCTATTGGAAGCAGTGATCCTAAGTAAATATCGACCCTTTAACGAGCCTTGCCACATGACTTAGGATAAAATCCAAAACAGAATCTCTAAATAGCTATGAAATACAAGTGTCTGCAAATAGACAGGTAGTGCTTCTTTCTGGGTTAGTTTTTATTTTTATGCTCTTTTTCTTTCTATTTTGTTAATTATTTTTTTTTTGCAGATTTCTCTTGTAACTGGAGCTGGTGTATTAGCCCCAGCTACAAGGGAATTTCAGCCTCCTGGCTGCAGAGCCGTATGGGCTCCTAGCACTCACCAGGCCATGTTGCTTCCCTGCACTGACATTTTAGAACGTCAATGAAGGGATATAGGTGGACCTCCCAGACATTTATAATCTATGAGCAGTTCATAAATAGATAAAAAAAAAGGCAAATCCAACATAGGCTTTCTGTAGGGCCTTGTCTGCCATAGCAATCAGTCAGTACCTGATGATCAGTAGACGGATGCCCCATTAGAATCACACCATTTAAACATTACTGTCAGAGATTAATAGCAGCAATTGAGTGGTTGACAGCAGCGATAAGGACACATAAGGTTAAGTGCCGGTCGTATAATACAACCCTGTGTGAAGCAGACTCAGCTACTGATCCCACTCCATACCCAAGCACCAAGATGTATCCACATACCATGGAGTAGGAAGGATTTAATAGCAAAATACATTTAAGGACACTTTACAGAATGGAAAAAAATAAAAAATAAATAAAAATCAAATAGTAATAGAAACAAGTACCTCAAGCCGAGGGTGCCGCAGGTCAGGTTTCCAACCAAACTCTTTTGAAAGTGAAACTCCAATAATGCGACTTATGTCCTAAAGGAAAAAAACAAAAACTTGTGGTTAAAAGGGACGTGAAGTTGACTTTTAAACATTATATATGGTCATATAAGAAAAGCCGATCCTGCAGCAATAGTACGACTGGGAATAGAGATGATCCCAGTGCCATTGGCATTTTATGAAACTTTTGACATGTTGTAGAAGTTTTAATGAGTGAGGGTCCGATTGATGAAAGAGGTTGAGGAGGAGAGATCGAGTGATGTACGGATGTCAATGGGGGAGGCAGGGGGTCTCAGGATCCCCATTAATCAAGACTAGGGGTCGTGAGTTTTACATGACAACAGATACTTAAATCTAGGCCAGCAAATAGAGGATTACAAGAGCTGTCCACTACCTGGACGACCCCTTCCTAAATAGTGCAATAGTGCACCATAGAAAATAATAAAATAATCCTTGTAGTCACCTCCTGCATCAGCGCCATAACAGAGGGGTCAGCATGGGACCTGGCGGCACTCATGTAACATTGTTATGTCAAGTGAGCGCTGCTGCTGCCCATCCCGCACCATTGTCTACATTGGGAAATCCAATTTACCATAATGCCTTTAAAAAAAAAAAATCTATTTTATGGAAAAATAAACTAAAAAATAGTTATTTTGCACAGTAGGTGATAAGAATTTGAGTTGAGTAAAAATATTTGCATTTCCCTGGTGCAGCATCCAGGGTGGTCTTCGCTTCTGTGGCAGGCATCCTCAGTGCTTACATTATGACTTTACATGAGGCCTAGTGTCTGGGGAAGGGGGTCTTAGTAATTGCCAGAAGCCGGCTCGGTGAATAAATCAGTAGAGAGCATGTATTCACCGGGGGCTGGAGGAGGTAATGCACGATCCAAGAAAGAGAGAGAGAGGCAGAGGAGATGGTGAACGTCCCTGGAGATGTTACCTGAGCCGTCATTGTCTTTGTATAGACACCGGCACATCGACAGGAAACTCTGAAAGTGATGGGCTCAGCGCTAGGTCCTACAAGTGGATGTGCCGTCCGCTCCGGGCCCACGGGCTCCCCTGGCGGCCGCTCCGGGCCCACGGGCTCCCCTGGCGGCCGCTCCGGGCCCACGGGCTCCCCTGGCGGCCGCTCCGGGCCCACGGGCTCCCCTGGCGGCCGCTCCGGGCACACGGGCTCCCCTGGCGGCCGCTCCGGGCACACGGGCTCCCCTGGCGGCCGCTCCGGGACCACGGGCTCCGCTGGCGGCCGCTCCAGGGCGGCCGCTTCTTCCTTGGACGTTTTTGGCTTCAGTTCTGTCGGATCATGATCAGATCTTCTCTTCCAGGCTTTCTCCTGGCCATGGGACGTTCCCTGCGGAGGTAGCTGGTCCTGAAACGTCTCCCACACCCGCAGCGTCTCCTGCCACAGGGACTCGTCTCCCTGCACTAAACTCCGCAGAGCCACAAATACATTCCCTATAAAAGAGGAAAGTAAGAAGACGTAAAAAAATACAGATCTGGTTACAGGGCTCCTATACGCCATTACTAATGGTCGGCGGTGGTCCCAGAGGGGGTGGGGGGGGCACCCACCGATTCTCGCTCTCCTTTTCCGATCTGTTTTAGTAAGTGCTCGTGTTCTAGGTAAAATAATTCTGGAGCATCTTTTCTTCTAACACGACATTATGCAGTCCCTCTGCTATCCTTCCTGGAAATTTATGCATAAATTCACAGAGGGGGAATTGATTAACAGTGTCACAGTGTACAGGGATACCCCCAATTCCCACACTTTCATAACACAATGCAGTGTTCTAAGAAAATATATTCTAGAATGGTTTTTACATGAAAAATGCAAATAATTAAAAAGAGTATTCCCTATCTCCAAGATCCTATCCCAATATGTAGTAGGTGTAATAATAATAATAATATTAGCACCTACTTCCAATTAAAAATGTAGTATAGTTCTTCTGATTAGCTATGTTGCTTACCCCATGTGCAGGACATTGCAGTAACTTAGGTATCCATGGTTACGACCACTCATATAGTGGCAGTAACCACAGATACCTAAGATACCCTACACATGGAGTAAGCAACATAGCAAATCAGAAGAACTATACTACATTTATAATTGGAGATATTTGCTAAAATTATTATTATTACACCTACTACATATTGGGATAGGATTTTAGAGATGGAAATACCCCTTTAAGAAAACAGATATATCAGAAGAGGTGACAGGACCGGACTCATGAAGGCAAGTATACGCCATACGCCCCATAGGGTAACGTGAACATCACATCGGATCCTGCTCCTCATGTTGCAGATGCCTCCAGTATTATACAGCCAGCACCTGTCTCTAACAGCGGCTGCGATTGCTGTTTAACCCCGGCGGCGCCCATCAGCCTCCTTCCCATGTACACATAGCAGATCGCCATTTCTTCCATCTACTGCAATACCAAAGTACTGCGATATATACAGCAAGCGATCGCATGATGGCAGCTTCACCTCCGCTAACAAGTACTTCAAAAAATAAAATAAAAAAAAAAAAAGTTATGGTCTTTAGGAAAAGGGGAGGAAAAAGCAAAAGTGCAGAAATTAAAAATAGGCCCTCCATGAATTTGTTAAAGTGATTTTTTGACCTAGGCCTGTTTCACATGTCCTGATATTTCCACCGCGCACACTGATGAGCAAATGCCGCACAGGGGGATTACAGCATGGGACACTATGGATTCTTTACACTTTGGACAGGTAAGGGATATTGTTTTTTTTTTTTATTTTATTCTTATTTTTACAGCGGTTGGAGACATCGGGAGGTGAATACTACTGTCAACATTGTCCCCTGCTGGTGCTGATCGCAGCACCAGCAGGGAACAATGATGAGAGATTCCTGCAGCACCCGATGCTTGGGAACAGCGCGAACTTTATCGCTGATTCCCAGGCGCCGGTACATGTGAATCTGATGATACATGGATCTCACCCGTGTGTGACGTTTTGCGGGACGTGCAGCGTGTTTTGCCCACAGACACACGGTCCGTGGAAGCACACTGACATGTGCGCCGACACATTCATTTGAATGGGTCTAGTGTGGAAACTGTCACATGTACCGGACACACTGATGTGTGAAAGAGTTCTAAGTCTGAGCAGCAGTACTAGACTTGGCCACCACCATTAGGATGGCACTGTGCCTGTTCATTTGATGAATATTTGCCGCTGGTTGGTGCCCGGGAATAAAGCCGCACCTGTTCTCTCAGTGAGAGGCGGCCCTTTATGGAGGAGAAGGAACAGCCGCTCCGCAGACTTCACTTTTCTTAATGCACAAAGATCCGGATTTCCTTTGAAGAAAACTTTTCCTGGCAGAGATTCAACCTAGACAGAAAGAAAGGAGAAGTTATTGGCAGCCTCCAACAGAGGCCGCGGCCTCCTCGCCTGCCGGAGACAATTCTATGGGAGGAGTCAGAGATCCGAGCCGAGTGTGATGGGACGCTGCAGGGCAGGAGAACGCACATGCCTCCTTTTATTTATTTATTTTTTTACAGTTTTTGCAATTTTTTTTCCCAACATTCTAAAAGAACGCGCGACTTATCCACAAAGAAGAAATAAAAGAGAAAAAAAATATATATAAAAAGGACAAAACTTTATCATTGTACAAAAAAGTCACATGATCTCCTAAAGTGATGCAAAATATGTATAAAAGGAAAAACACAAAAAAAATGCATAATGAATATTTTTGTTTTGGCACAAAAAAAAACAAAGAAAATAAATAAAAAAAATAACAAATACCACATGACAAAAACTGAGAAGCAGCTACAATGTTTTTCCACCAATGTAAGTCTAAAAAAATGATTAAAAAAAAATAAGGTAAAATAATTGTAAAAAATTCTCTCGAGACTGGTGACGTCACGTCATGCACTCTCAGCAGCGCTAACCGGTGACGTCACCCGGGGCGCCGGACCGCACTCGCCTCCACCGCTGAGAGCTTCGCTGACACCTCGTCCAGGACGAATCGCTCCATCCCTCTCCCCACCGTGCAGAAGAAAGCGACATGTCCTCCCATCATCCTCCGGACGGAAGTTTATGTTTTTTTTCTAGTAGCCGGGTAAAAATCAATGACACGCACGGGAGTCACGTGAGGAGGACGCAGTGACGTCAGCAGCCGCGTCACGTGCCCACAACACAAAAACATTAACGCCCAGTCACGGGCGTCTCAGCCAATCAGATGAAGCCACCGGACTAGGCTCCTCCTCCTGGCGACTGGAGGCCCTGCCCAGTAAGGTCAGAGGCCGCGGACAGAGTGCGGATATCTGCGCCGGGGGTGAGTACGCAGTGTATGTACGGGGGCCGACAGTGACCGCACTGAGGGGAGGCCGCCTGGCCGGGATGTCCTCCGCTTCCTCTCGGCTCTGCTATACCCGGCACAACGACTTTTGCTCAGTTAGCGTCATGGGTAAAGGTCACATGACGTCACCTGTAGTGAGTGTGGACCTTAAAGGGGCTGTCCACCTTTAAGGATGTATATCTGTTTTGTTTTTATTTATAGGGGACTTTTCACTATTTTCAATCTGTTAAAACTGGCCACCTCATCAAATAGTGACTATAGGTTAGGATTTATGTTATACCCCAAGTGGGCGTTACCAGAGATTTGTCTTTGGGGGCGTGTACTTTTTTCTCTGCATGTGGTTGACCAATCATAAGCAGGTGGCAACACACAGGAGGAAGAAGAACGCACCCCCAAAATAGCAGGTGGCACCTGTGTGACCCATGGTATGACAGACCCTGGTCTCACTGCCGAGCCGTCAGGGTGGGGGCCAATACAGTAGAGCCGTTGAGGGGGTGGCAGCAGAGCTTTCACTGGTTACCAGCACATCTGCGGCTCTCCTTACAGGGCTATCAGCTCAGCTGTACTCCCCTCCCCAACACTGACTGCTGGGATATAAAAGCTGACAGTGTTAGTAATTGTTGCTTTACTCCTGAGAGGAGCTCAGAACAAGACAGGTTAAATAGTTATTACAAACTCTCCCATCAGATCCTCAAAGCAGGCTCACTGATGTATCCTCAGTTCATTCATTCTGCAGCTAGCATTAAATAGTGCAGCACATACACTACAGAATTGGAGAATTTGTTTTTTAGCTGCAATTACATGCATTCTAGTTAAAAAAAAAATTCACCCCAAAGGTGGACAGCCCCTTTAAAAGTAGGACCAGCACCTGGAAAACCCCAGCAAGTGCTGGGGCCTGTGGAGGATGATTCTCTGCCTAGGTTTCCATTGGTGACATTTATGGCATAGATGTGCGGAGGAGGGAGGTCGGGAGCCGCAATGTGCGGAGGGGGGAGGTCGGGAGCCGCAATGTGCGGAGGAGGGAGGGAGGTCGGGAGCCGCAATGTGCGGAGGAGGGAGGGAGGTCGGGAGCCGCAATGTGCGGAGGGGGGAGGTCGGGAGCCGCAATGTGCGGAGGAGGGAGGTCGGGAGCCGCAATGTGCGGAGGAGGGAGGTCGGGAGCCGCAATGTGCGGAGGAGGGAGGTCGGGAGCCGCAATGTGCGGAGGAGGGAGGTCGGGAGCCGCAATGTGCGGAGGAGGGGGCTCGGGAGCCGCAATGTGCGGAGGAGGTAGGTCGGAAGCCGCAATGTGCGGAGGAGGGAGGTCGGGAGCCGCAATGTGCGGAGGAGGGAGGTCGGGAGCCGCAATATGCGGAGGAGGGAGGTCGGGAGCCGCAATGTGCGGAGGAGGGGGGTCGGGAGCCGCAATGTGCGGAGGAGGGGGGTCGGGAGCCGCAATGTGCGGAGGAGGGGGCTCGGGAACCGCAATGTGCGGAGGAGGGAGGTCGGGAGTCGCAATGTGCGGAGGAGGGGGCTCGGGAGCCGCAATGTGCGGAGGAGGGGGCTCGGGAGCCGCAATGTGCGGAGGAGGGGGCTCGGGAGCCGCAATGTGCGGAGGAGGGGGCTCGGGAGCCGCAATGTGCGGAGGAGGGGGCTCGGGAGCCACGATGCGCAACGTCCAAAGAAACATTTAGGAATTGCAGCCATTTTCTACAAAGCCTCCTCATTGCAGGGGCTCAAAAGTAATTGGACAAATTAACTTTACCATAAATAAAATGTTCATTTTGAATATTTAGTAGAGAATCCTCTGCAGCAATGATGGCCTGAAGTCTGGAGGCTATGGACGTCACCAGACGCTGGTTTCCTCCCCTGTGATGCTTTTCTAGAACTTTACTTCAGTTGTTTCATGATTGTGGGTCTCTCTCCCTTTTGTCTTCAGCCTCTGAAATGCTGCTCCATGAACTGAGATCTGGTGATGACTCGGCCATTGCAGAATATTCTTTGCTTTCACAGGATGCTTGGGTCATTGTCAATCTGTCCTGTGAAGCGCCATCCAATCAACGTTGGTGCATTTGGTTGACTCTGAGTAGAAAATCTTGCCCTGTACACACAGGAATCATCGGGCTGTTTCTGCCTTCAGTCACATCATCAGTAAACACCAGTGACCCGGTGCCATTGGAAGCCATGCATGCCCACACCATCACACTGCCTCCACAATGATTTACAGAGGGTATGGAGTGCTTTGGATCAGGAGACGTTCCAAGCCTTCTCCATACTCTCCTCCTCCCATCATTCTGGTACAGGTTGATCTTACTTTGATTTTTCTTGAACTGGGCAGCTTCTTTAGATGTTTTTTTTGGCAAAGTCTAATCTGGACTTCCTATTTTTAAGGCTGATTAATGATTTGCACCTTGCGGTGACCCCTCTGTATTTGCTCTCATGAAGTCTTCTCTTTATGGTAGACTTAGATACTGTTACACCTACTTCCTGGAGTGTTCTTCACATGGGTGGATGTTGTGAAGGGGTTTTTCTTCACCATGGAAAGGATTCTGCGATCATCCACCAGTGTTGTCTTCCATGGACGTCCAGATCTTCCAAACTCACCAGTGCACTCTTTTTTTTTTTTTTTGCAGAATGTATCAAACTGTTGATTTGGCCTCTCCTAACATTTATACTATCCCTCTGATGGATTTCACCTTCTTTTCCAGCCTAATGATGGTCTGTTTCTCTTCCATTGAGAGCTCCTTTGACTGCATGTTGTGGGTTCACAGCAACAGCTTCCAAATGCAAATGCTGCACCCAGCATCAGCTGCAGACCTTTTTACCTGCTTAATTGATGATGAAATAATGAGGAAAAAGCCCATACAGACCATTGAAGAACTTTTCAGATAATTGTCTTATTAGTTTTGATCCCTTTAAAAAGAGTCAGCCCCATATTAAAGAGCAGTAATTCCTAAACCCTTACTCCAATTAGGATGTGACTACCCTCAAATTAAAGCTGAGAGTCTGCACTCTAAGCCCAGATTGATTATATAACTGTATCTTGAATACGTTTTGGTAAACAGTGAAAATGCCAAAACTTGGGTCACTGCCAAAATATTTCTGAACCTAACTATAAGTCATTCTTACCTTCCCTTTACTGGACCTTGGACCTGAATAACAACCTCCTATATTATTCAGGTGCGGCTCACACCAGGAGAAGGTGCAGACATCCAGGGAGAAGTCTATTCCGAGTGATTGTAAATGCCCCAAATTGTATTTACAAGCAGTTTCTGGCTAATAGTCAGATCACTTCAGTTGGGGGTCATAAATGTGATTTTACAGTTAATATCTGCATTGAATGGTCTTTATTTGTGGCATTTTCTTCTCCATTCGAATCCAAAGCTAAATTCTGAATTCCGCCGGGTTCCCTTTACCAGAGAGAAGTGCATTGTGGAAATTGTGGCCGCATTGTTCATCCATCATATGGGGAAGACTGTTCTTCCCTGCTGTGTCACTACCATCACCTTGTATATCCTGCGCTCCGTACTGCCCGTGTCTCTATGTAAATGCTGTGCTGAACCGGATTATTGTGGTAAAGCCGAGCTTCCTCTTTTCAACACCTGAACAAAGGCTTTAATGAGATGCGAGTTGGCACCGGATGTGCGCTCATCGCTCTCTAGCAGTTGGGACCGGATGTGCGCTCACTGCTTTCTGGTAGTTGGCACCGGATGTGCGCTCATCGCTCTCTGGCAGTTAGGACCGGATGTGCGCTCACTGCTTTCTGGTAGTTGGGACCGGATGTGCGCTCACTGCTTTCTGGTAGTTGGCACCGGATGTGCGCTCATCGCTCTCTGGCATTAGGACCGGATGTGCGCTCACTGCTTTCTGGTAGTTGGCACCGGATGTGCGCTCATCGCTCTCTGGCAGTTGGGACCGGATGTGCGCTCATCGCTTTTTGGTAGTTTGGACCGGATGTGCGCTCATCGCTTTCTGATAGTTGGGACCGGATGTGCTCTCATCACTCTCCAGCAGTTGGTACCGGATGTGCGCTCACTGCTTTATGGTAGTTGGGGCCGGATGTGCGCTCACTGCTTTATGGTAGTTGGGGCCGGATGTGCGCTTACTGCTTTCTGGTAGTTGGGGCCAGATGTGAACTCGTCGCTTTCTGGTAGTTGGCGCCGGATGTGTGCTCGTCGCATTCTGGTAGTTGGCGCCGGATGTGTGCTCACTGATTTCTGGTAGTTGGCGCACACGGACCGGATGTGCGCTCATCGCTTTCTGGTAGTTGGGGCCGGATGTGCGCTCACTGCTTCTGCTAGTTGGCGCCGGATGTGCGCTCGTCGCTTTCTGCTAGTTGGCGCCGGATGTGCGCTCGTCGCTTTCTGCTAGTTGGCGCCGGATGTGCGCTCGTCGCTTTCTGCTAGTTGGTGCCGGATGTGCGCTCGTCGCTTTCTGCTAGTTGGCGCCGGATGTGCGCTCGTCGCTTTCTGCTAGTTGGCGCCGGATGTGCGCTCGTCGCCTTCTGCTAGTTGGCGCCGGATGTGCGCTCGTCGCTTTCTTCCAAATGCAAATGCTGCACCCAGCATCAGCTCCAGACCTTTTTACCTGCTTAATTGATGATCAAATAATGAGGGAAAAGCCCATACAACCCATTGAAGAACTTTTCAGATAATTGTCCAATTACTTTTGATCCCTTTAAAAAGAGTCAGCCCCATATTAAAGAGCTATAATTCCTGAACCCTTACTCCAATTAGGATGTAAATACCCTCAAATTAAAGCTGAGAGTCTGCACTCTAAGCCCAGATTGATTATATAACTGTATCTTGAATACGTTTTGGTAAACAGTGAAAATGCCAAAACTTGGGTCACTGCCAAAATATTTCTGAACCTAACTGTAAGTCATTCTCACCTTCCCTTTACTGGACCTTGGACCTGAATAACAACCTCCTATATTATTCAGGTGCGGCTCACACCAGGAGAAGGTGCAGACATCCAGGGAGAAGTCTATTCCGAGTGGTTGTAAATGCCCCAAATTGTATTTACAAGCAGTTTCTGGCTAATAGTCAGATCACTTCAGTTGGGGGTCATAAATGTGATTTTACAGTTAATATCTGCATTGAATGGTCTTTATTTGTGGCATTTTCTTCTCCATTCGAATCCAAAGCTAAATTCTGAATTCCGCCGGGTTCCCTTTACCAGAGAGAAGTGCATTGTGGAAATTGTGGCCGCATTGTTCATCCATCATATGGGGAAGACTGTTCTTCCCTGCTGTGTCACTACCATCACCTTGTATATCCTGCGCTCCGTACTGCCCGTGTCTCTATGTAAATGCTGTGCTGAACCGGATTATTGTGGTAAAGCCGAGCTTCCTCTTTTCAACACCTGAACAAAGGCTTTAATGAGATGCGAGTTGGCACCGGATGTGCGCTCATCGCTCTCTAGCAGTTGGGACCGGATGTGCGCTCACTGCTTTCTGGTAGTTGGCACCGGATGTGCGCTCATCGCTCTCTGGCAGTTAGGACCGGATGTGCGCTCACTGCTTTCTGGTAGTTGGGACCGGATGTGCGCTCACTGCTTTCTGGTAGTTGGCACCGGATGTGCGCTCATCGCTCTCTGGCATTAGGACCGGATGTGCGCTCACTGCTTTCTGGTAGTTGGCACCGGATGTGCGCTCATCGCTCTCTGGCAGTTGGGACCGGATGTGCGCTCATCGCTTTTTGGTAGTTTGGACCGGATGTGCGCTCATCGCTTTCTGATAGTTGGGACCGGATGTGCTCTCATCACTCTCCAGCAGTTGGTACCGGATGTGCGCTCACTGCTTTATGGTAGTTGGGGCCGGAGGTGCGCTCACTGCTTTATGGTAGTTGGGGCCGGATGTGCGCTCACTGCTTTATGGTAGTTGGGGCCGGATGTGCGCTTACTGCTTTCTGGTAGTTGGGGCCAGATGTGAACTCGTCGCTTTCTGGTAGTTGGCGCCGGATGTGTGCTCGTCGCATTCTGGTAGTTGGCGCCGGATGTGTGCTCACTGATTTCTGGTAGTTGGCGCACACGGACCGGATGTGCGCTCATCGCTTTCTGGTAGTTGGGGCCGGATGTGCGCTCACTGCTTCTGGTAGTTGGTGCCGGATGTGCGCTCGTCGCTTTCTGCTAGTTGGCGCCGGATGTGCGCTCGTCGCTTTCTGCTAGTTGGCGCCGGATGTGCGCTCGTCGCTTTCTGCTAGTTGGCGCCGGATGTGCGCTCGTCGCTTTCTGCTAGTTGGCGCCGGATGTGCGCTCGTCGCTTTCTGCTAGTTGGCGCCGGATGTGCGCTCGTCGCTTTCTGCTAGTTGGCGCCGGATGTGCGCTCGTCGCTTTCTGCTAGTTGGCGCCGGATGTGCGCTCGTCGCTTTCTGCTAGTTGGCGCTGGATGTGCGCTCGTCGCCTTCTGCTAGTTGGCGCCGGATGTGCGCTCGTCGCTTTCTTCCAAATGCAAATGCTGCACCCAGCATCAGCTCCAGACCTTTTTACCTGCTTAATTGATGATCAAATAATGAGGGAAAAGCCCATACAACCCATTGAAGAACTTTTCAGATAATTGTCCAATTACTTTTGATCCCTTTAAAAAGAGTCAGCCCCATATTAAAGAGCTATAATTCCTGAACCCTTACTCCAATTAAGATGTGAATACCCTCAAATTAAAGCTGAGAGTCTGCACTCTAAGCCCAGATTGATTATATAACTGTATCTTGAATACGTTTTGGTAAACAGTGAAAATGCCAAAACTTGGGTCACTGCCAAAATATTTCTGAACCTAACTGTAAGTCATTCTCACCTTCCCTTTACTGGACCTTGGACCTGAATAACAACCTCCTATATTATTCAGGTGCGGCTCACACCAGGAGAAGGTGCAGACATCCAGGGAGAAGTCTATTCCGAGTGATTGTAAATGCCCCGAATTGTATTTACAAGTAGTTTCTGGCTAATAGTCAGATCACTTCAGTTGGGGGTCATAAATGTGATTTTACAGTTAATATCTGCATTGAATGGTCTTTATTTGTGGCATTTTCTTCTCCATTCGAATCCAAAGCTAAATTCTGAATTCCGCCGGGTTCCCTTTACCAGAGAGAAGTGCATTGTGGAAATTGTGGCCGCATTGTTCATCCATCATATGGGGAAGACTGTTCTTCCCTGCTGTGTCACTACCATCACCTTGTATATCCTGCGCTCCGTACTGCCCGTGTCTCTATGTAAATGCTGTGCTGAACCGGATTATTGTGGTAAAGCCGAGCTTCCTCTTTTCAACACCTGAACAAAGGCTTTAATGAGATGCGAGTTGGCACCGGATGTGCGCTCATCGCTCTCTAGCAGTTGGGACCGGATGTGCGCTCACTGCTTTCTGGTAGTTGGCACCGGATGTGCGCTCATCGCTCTCTGGCAGTTAGGACCGGATGTGCGCTCACTGCTTTCTGGTAGTTGGGACCGGATGTGCGCTCACTGCTTTCTGGTAGTTGGCACCGGATGTGCGCTCATCGCTCTCTGGCATTAGGACCGGATGTGCGCTCACTGCTTTCTGGTAGTTGGCACCGGATGTGCGCTCATCGCTCTCTGGCAGTTGGGACCGGATGTGCGCTCATCGCTTTTTGGTAGTTTGGACCGGATGTGCGCTCATCGCTTTCTGATAGTTGGGACCGGATGTGCTCTCATCACTCTCCAGCAGTTGGTACCGGATGTGCGCTCACTGCTTTATGGTAGTTGGGGCCGGATGTGCGCTCACTGCTTTATGGTAGTTGGGGCCGGATGTGCGCTCACTGCTTTATGGTAGTTGGGGCCGGATGTGCGCTTACTGCTTTCTGGTAGTTGGGGCCAGATGTGAACTCGTCGCTTTCTGGTAGTTGGCGCCGGATGTGTGCTCGTCGCATTCTGGTAGTTGGCGCCGGATGTGTGCTCACTGATTTCTGGTAGTTGGCGCACACGGACCGGATGTGCGCTCATCGCTTTCTGGTAGTTGGGGCCGGATGTGCGCTCACTGCTTCTGGTAGTTGGTGCCGGATGTGCGCTCGTCGCTTTCTGCTAGTTGGCGCCGGATGTGCGCTCGTCGCTTTCTGCTAGTTGGCGCCGGATGTGCGCTCGTCGCTTTCTGCTAGTTGGCGCCGGATGTGCGCTCGTCGCTTTCTGCTAGTTGGCGCCGGATGTGCGCTCGTCGCTTTCTGCTAGTTGGCGCCGGATGTGCGCTCGTCGCTTTCTGCTAGTTGGCGCCGGATGTGCGCTCGTCGCTTTCTGCTAGTTGGCGCCGGATGTGCGCTCGTCGCTTTCTGCTAGTTGGCGCTGGATGTGCGCTCGTCGCCTTCTGCTAGTTGGCGCCGGATGTGCGCTCGTCGCTTTCTTCCAAATGCAAATGCTGCACCCAGCATCAGCTCCAGACCTTTTTACCTGCTTAATTGATGATCAAATAATGAGGGAAAAGCCCATACAACCCATTGAAGAACTTTTCAGATAATTGTCCAATTACTTTTGATCCCTTTAAAAAGAGTCAGCCCCATATTAAAGAGCTATAATTCCTGAACCCTTACTCCAATTAAGATGTGAATACCCTCAAATTAAAGCTGAGAGTCTGCACTCTAAGCCCAGATTGATTATATAACTGTATCTTGAATACGTTTTGGTAAACAGTGAAAATGCCAAAACTTGGGTCACTGCCAAAATATTTCTGAACCTAACTGTAAGTCATTCTCACCTTCCCTTTACTGGACCTTGGACCTGAATAACAACCTCCTATATTATTCAGGTGCGGCTCACACCAGGAGAAGGTGCAGACATCCAGGGAGAAGTCTATTCCGAGTGATTGTAAATGCCCCGAATTGTATTTACAAGTAGTTTCTGGCTAATAGTCAGATCACTTCAGTTGGGGGTCATAAATGGGATTTTACAGTTAATATCTGCATTGAATGGTCTTTGTGGCATTTTCTTCTCCATTCGCATCCAAAGCTAAATGCAGAATTCCGCCGGGTTCCCTTTACCAGAGAGCAGTGCATTGTGGGAATTGTGGCCGCATTGCTCATCCATCATATGGGGAAGACTGTTCTTCCCTGCTGTGTCACTACCGTCACCTTGTATATCCAGCGCTCCGTATTGCCCGTGTCTCTATGTAAATGCTGTGCTGAACCGGATTATTGTGGTAAAGCCGAGCTTCCTCTTTTCAACACCTGAACAAAGGCTTTAATGAGATGCGAGTCTGGAAATCAACAGCAGGAAGTAGGTAGACGACAGGAACGTAGCAGAGCCTCGTAACAGGTACATTAGGTGCCACCAAGTATATGGCGGATATGCTCATTGCTTTCTGGTAGTTGGCATCGGATGTGCGCTCATCGCTCTCTAGCAGTTGGGACCGGATGTGCGCTCACAGCTTTCTGGTAGTTGGCACCGGATGTGCGCTCATCGCTCTCTAGCAGTTGGGACCGGATGTGCGCTCACTGCTTTCTGGTAGTTGGCACCGGATGTGCGCTTATCGCTCTCTGGCAGTTGGGACCGGATGTGAGCTCATCGCTTTCTGATAGTTGGGACCGAATGTGCGCTCATCGCTCTCTAGCAGTTGGGACCGGATGTGCGCGCACTGCTTTCTGGTAGTTGGCACCGGATTTGCGCTCACTGCTTTCTGGTAGTTGGCGCCAGATGTGCGCTCACTGCTTTCTGGTAGTTGGCGCCAGATGTGCGCTCACTGCTTTCTGGTAGTTGGCGCCGGATGTGCGCTCGTTGTTTTCTGGTATTTGGCGCCGGATGTGCGCTCACTGCTTTCTGGTAGTTAGTGCCGGTTGTGCGCTCGTTGCTTTCTGGTAGTTGGCGTCGGATGTGCTCTCGTTGCTTTCTGGTAGTTGGCGCCGGATGTGCGCTCGTCGCTTTCTGCTAGTTGGAGCCGGATGTGCGCTCGTCGCTTTCTGCTAGTTGGCGCCAGATGTGCGCTTGTTGCTTTCTAACTTCTGGTGGTCGCTAACTTCTTGTACCTGGAGACGGATGGGTAGACCTTTTAACAGAGGTTATAGGTCAGCGCTTTGGAGCTGTTGGTGACATGACGAGGCGCGGTGCTGTCAGAGTGGTTTTCGGGGTGTGGTGTAAAATACCTTCTATATGAGCTCATCCAAACTTCCCATTGCATTTCATAATGATGGACCTGCTTGGAAAGGTTACTCGGTCGTTGCTCTAACATTCTCCATTCTTCTGGGAGGCTGTGGTGCCAGATTTGGAATATGATTATAATATTTTGCAAGAACAGCAGTGAGGTCACAGCAATATTACTATATTATCTATGAAATAAAGAAAAGACAGAAATTTTGCAATTTTCACTCTGGCCACTAGACCGCACACTAAGACTCTTAGCTCTTCTGTAGAAAACAGTTTTCAGCAGTCTCATTATCATTACAGACAGGACTACAATGACTGATAATACCTCTATATATTGTAGATAACACATGATCCACCACTCACAATAGGTGATGTCACAGCTCACCTCCTGTACAAGGACTGATAACACCTCTATATACAGTAGATTACACAGGATCCACCTGTGATGTCATAGCTCACCTCCTCCTCCTCATGTACACTGACTGATAACACAGGATCCACCATACACAATAGATGTCACAGCTTACCTCCTCCTCCTGTATAATGACTGATAACACCTCTATATACAGTAGATAATACAGGATCCACCATTCACAATAGGTGATGTCACAGCTCACCTCCTCCTCCTGTACAATGACTGATAACACCTCTATATACAGTAGATAATACAGGATCCACCATTCGCAATAGGTGATGTCACAGCTCACCTCTTCCTCCTGTACAATGACTGATAACACCTCTATATACAGTATATAACACAGGATCCACCATTCACAATAGATGATGTCACAGCTCACCTCCTCCTCCTGTCAAACAAAATAAATTTAACATTAGGTCGTTTTTGTTTCCTAATTACGTTGATTAATGTCACTGTCTTGTACTGGTTCTTATACTGGTTCTGTCATGTTGTAAACTGGAATTTCTTGTTATAAGTTTTCATTTAACAGCAAGTGCAGAATGTTACTCCTGATCGTCCGGTTTGTTGGTCTTCAGGCTCTTTAGACACAACATAACTGGATGGTAATAGCAGCAGATTGTTACTTATCAGGGGTTTATGGTCCGGCTGTAAAAGAGGTTTTAACTCTTTTAAAACTCTTTTCCCATTAATTCTCATTCTGCACAGTAGTAGTCTGTAACCAGTGTCTTTCCAGCTGTAGTCAGACTCCCAGCATGGCTTGTGACTGTCAGCTGTTGCTGAGAGTTGTTGTATTAGTGGGGAGTTATAGTTACTTATGAAATGAATGTAAGCTGGGAATCTAGAAATAGTGTATAATGAGTGGGAGCTGAGTAATGTGCAGATTGCGTAGCTAAAATGGGTATATACTGGATGTAACGTTTGTGTGATCTTCTCATCTAGACTAGGTATGGAATGGGTGAGCCGGGCATCTAGAATCTGTATGGAGTGGGTGAGCCGGGCATCTAGAATCTGTATGGAGTGGGTGAGCTGGGCATCTAGAATCTGTATGGAATGGGTAAGAGACGGGTGTCTAGAATCTGTATGGAATGGGTGAGCCGGACGTCTAGAATCTGTATGGAATGGGTGAGCCGGACGTCTAGAATCTGTATGGAATGGGTGAGCCGGGCGTCTAGAATCTGTATGGAGTGGGTGAGCCGGGCATCTAGAATCTGTATGGAATGGGTAAGAGCTGGGCGTCTAGAATCTGTATGGAATGGGTGAGCCGGACGTCTAGAATCTGTATGGAATGGGTGAGCCGGGCATCTAGAATCTGTATGGAGTGGGTGAGCCGGGCATCTAGAATCTGTATGGAATGGGTAAGAGCTGGGCGTCTAGAATCTGCATGGAATGGGTGTAATATGGGCGTCTGGAATCTGCATGGAATGGGTGTAATCTGGGCGTCTAGAATCTGCATGGAATGGGTGTAATCTGGGCGTCTGGAATCTGTATGGATTGGGTGTAATCTGGGCGTCTAGAATCTGCATGGAATGGGTGTAATCTGGGCGTCTAGAATCTGTATGGAATGGGTGAGCCGGACGTCTAGAATCTGTATGGAATGGGTAAGAGCTGGGCGTCTAGAATCTGTATGGAATGGGTAAGAGCTGGGCGTCTAGAATCTGTATGGAATGGGTGAGCTGGGCATCTAGATTCTGTATGGAATGGGTGAGCTGGGTATCTAGAATCTGTATGGAATGGGTGAGCCGGGCGTCTAGAATCTGTATGGAATGGGTGAGCCGGGCGTCTAGAATCTGTATGGAATGGGTGAGCTGGGCGTCTAGAATCTGTATGGAATGGGTGAGCCGGACGTCTAGAATCTGTATGGAATGGGTGAGCTGGGCGTCTAGAATCTGTATAGAATGGGTGAGCTGGGCGTCTAGAATCTGTATGGAATGGGTGAGCCTGACGTCTAGAATCTGTATGGAATGGGTGAGCCGGGCGTCTAGAATCTGTATGGAATGGGTGAGCCGGGCGTCTAGAATCTGCATGGAATGGGTGAGCCGGGCGTCTAGAATCTGTATGGAGTGGGTGAGCCGGGCATCTAGAATCTGTATGGAATGGGTAAGAGCTGGGCGTCTAGAATCTGTATGGAGTGGGTGAGCCGGGCGTCTAGAATCTGTATGGATTGGGTGTAATCTGGGCGTCTAGAATCTGCATGGAATGGGTGTAATATGGGCGTCTGGAATCTGCATGGAATGGGTGTAATCTGGGCGTCTAGAATCTGCATGGAATGGGTGTAATCTGGGCGTCTGGAATCTGTATGGATTGGGTGTAATCTGGGCGTCTAGAATCTGCATGGAATGGGTGAGCCGGGCGTCTAGAATCTGTATGGAGTGGGTGAGCTGGGCATCTAGAATCTGTATGGAATGGGTAAGAGCTGGGCGTCTAGAATCTGTATGGAGTGGGTGAGCCGGGCGTCTAGAATCTGTATGGAATGGGTGAGCCGGACGTCTAGAATCTGTATGGAATGGGTGAGCCGGACGTCTAGAATCTGTATGGAATGGGTGAGCTGGGCGTCTAGAATCTGTATGGATTGGGTGTAATCTGGGCGTCTAGAATCTGCATGGAATGGGTGTAATATGGGCGTCTAGAATCTGCATGGAATGGGTGTAATCTGGGCGTCTAGAATCTGCATGGAATGGGTGTAATCTGGGCGTCTGGAATCTGTATGGATTGGGTGTAATCTGGGCGTCTAGAATCTGCATGGAATGGGTGTAATCTGAGCGTCTAGAATCTGTATGGATTGGGTGAGCTGGGCGTCTAGAATCTGTATGGAATGGGTGAGCTGGGCGTCTAGAATCTGTATGGAATGGGTAAGAGCTGGGCGTCTAGAATCTGTATGGAATGGGTGAGCCGGGCGTCTAGAATCTGTATGGAATGGGTGAGCTGGGCGTCTAGAATCTGTATGGAATGGGTGAGCTGGGCGTCTAGAATCTGTATGGAATGGGTGAGCTGGGCGTCTAGAATCTGTATGGATTGGGTGAGCTGGGCGTCTAGAATCTGTATGGATTGGGTGTAATCTGGGCATCTAGAATCTGTATGGAATGGGTGAGCTGGGCATCTAGAATCTGTATGGAATGGGTGAGCTGGGCGTCTAGAATCTGTATGGAATGGGTGAGCTGGGCATCTAGAATCTGTATGGAATGGGTGAGCTGGGCATCTAGAATCTGTATGGAATGGGTGAGCTGGGCATCTAGAATCTGTATGGAATGGGTGAGCTGGGCATCTAGAATCTGTATGGAATGGGTGAGCTGGGCATCTAGAATCTGTATGGAATGGGTGAGCTGGGCGTCTAGAATCTGTATGGATTGGGTGTAATCTGGGCATCTAGAATCTGTATGGAATGGGTGAGCTGGGCATCTAGAATCTGTATGGAATGGGTGAGCTGGGCGTCTAGAATCTGTATGGAATGGGTAAGAGCTAGGCGTCTAGAATCTGTATGGATTGGGTGTAATTTGGGCGTCTAGAATCTGTATGGTTTGGTTGTAATTTGGGCGTCTAGAATCTGTATGGATTGGGTGTAATTTGGGCGTCTAGAATCTGTATGGATTGGGTGTAATCTGGGCATCTAGAATCTGTATGGTTTGGTTGTAATTTGGGTGTCTAGAATCTGTATGGATTGGGTGTAATCTAGGCGTCTAGAATCTGTATGGATTGGGTGTAATTTGGGCGTCTAGAATCTGTATGGTTTGGTTGTAATTTGGGCGTCTAGAATCTGTATGGATTGGGTGTAATTTGGGCGTCTAGAATCTGTATGGATTGGGTGTAATCTGGGCATCTAGAATCTGTATGGTTTGGTTGTAATTTGGGTGTCTAGAATCTGTATGGATTGGGTGTAATCTGGGCATCTAGAATCTGTATGGAATGGGTGAGCTGGGCATCTAGAATCTGTATGGAATGGGTGAGCTGGGCGTCTAGAATCTGTATGGAATGGGTAAGAGCTAGGCGTCTAGAATCTGTATGGATTGGGTGTAATTTGGGCGTCTAGAATCTGTATGGATTGGGTGTAATCTGGGCATCTAGAATCTGTATGGTTTGGTTGTAATTTGGGCGTCTAGAATCTGTATGGATTGGGTGTAATCTAGGCGTCTAGAATCTGTATGGATTGGATGAGTACAATCTAAGCAATTCTGATTCGTACTTCGGATAAATTGGTCATTGAGAACAGATTCCACATTTTGTTCCTGTATCTTTATAACCTGTGATTTCCTGTTTTCTTTCAGATACTGTTCTCCAGAAGGATATTCAGGATGCATTTCTTGGTGCTGGTGCTCACCCTGCTGCATGGCATTGCCATGTGCTCCGGAGAACCGTCCGGTAACACGGCTTACCCCCGGCTGATCCTTGTGTCTTTTGATGGATTCAGAGCTGACTATTTATTGAACTACTCGCTGCCCAGCTTGCAGGAGTTTATCGATGATGGCGTCCTGGTGAGAGAAGTCAAGAACGTCTTCATCACGAAGACCTTCCCCAATCATTATTCCATCGTGACTGGTCTATATGCTGAGAGCCACGGGATTGTGGCCAACTCCATGTATGACAAGAACACTAATCAGATCTTCAATGTGGGCAACATGAGCTCCAAGACCAACCCGGTTTGGTGGAACGAAGCTACCCCTATCTGGGTGACAAACCAGCGTGCAGGACGGAGGAGTGGCTCCGCCATGTGGCCGGGGTCTGACGTGCAAATCCAGAACATCACTGTTGACAACTTCCTACCCTACGATATGTTAGTGAGCTTTGAGGAACGGGTGGCTAACATCACCACCTGGTTCACCCGGGCTAATGACCCCATCAACTTCGCAACTTTGTATTTTCATGAACCCGACAAGAGCGGACACAAGTACGGACCCGAAGACAAAGAAAATATGAAAGACGTGTTGAAGACGGTGGACGGTTACATAGGACACTTGGTGGCCAAGCTGAAGGAGGCCAAGCTTTGGGATACGGTGAATGTGATAATCACCAGTGACCATGGAATGACCCAGTGCTCCAAGGACAGAGTCATTATGCTGGATGAATGTATCGGCCGAGGAAACTACACCTTGGTGGATCAGACTCCCGTTGCAGCCATTTTGCCTCTTAAAGGTGATACGAATGAGGTCTACAACCTGCTGAAGAACTGCAGCCATCACATGAAGGTCTACCTGAAAGAAGACATCCCGGATGAGTACCACTACAAGAAGAACAGCCGCATCCAGCCCATAATCCTGGTGGCCGATGAGGGCTGGACCATCGTGCAGAACGCATCCGCTGAAGTAGCATGTAAGTCGTGACCTGTGCCTCTGTAATTATGGCTCAGATATTGCATACACCTCCAATCCCTTGTGGATCGGGCGATTTCTTTTTTTTTGTTTTTTTATTTTCTTTTTTAAAAAAATTTTTCGGGTTTTTGTTTTGTTTTTTTCTTTGCCCTTTTGTGTTTTTTTTTTCCTCCTTACCAGAGCCATAACTTTTTTTATTTTATTTATTTCTCTGTTCACACAGCTGTATTAGGATTTTTTTTTTTTTTTTGCGGGACAAATTTGTAGTTTTGCGCACCATTCATTGTAACATTTAAAATGGAAAAAAATCCACGTGCGGTAAAGTTTTTAAAAAACAAAAAATACAGTTCCGCCATGTATTTTTGAGGAGGCTTTTATGGCATTAATTCTATGGTAAGTATTTTCCAGGTTAGTGTGAGTATACCGATGCCAGACTTGCATAGATTTTTTTTTTCTTCTTTTAAGTGGAGAAAATGAAATGAAGACGTTTTAAAAAAAAAAAAAAATTCTTGGTTTGTGCCACCATATTTTTGAGACCCATAACTTTTTTTCTTCTCTCATCAGTTGAGTGGTGGGCTTTTTGTCTGTTTGTTTCTTTTTCTATATACAGTTGTGCTCCAAAGTTTACATACCCCGGCAGAATTTTTCCTTTCTTGGCCTTGTTTCAGAGAATATGAATAATAACAAAAAACCTTTTTCTCCACTCTTGGTTATTGGTTGGGTGAAGTCATTTATTGTAAGACTACTGTGTTTTCTCTTTTTAAATCTTAATGACAGCCAAAAACATCCAAATGACTCCGATCAAAAATTTACGTACCCCTGTTCCTAATACCGTGTATTGCCCCCTTTAATATCAATGACAGCTTGAAGTCTTTTGTGGTAGTTGTGGATGAGGTTCTTTATTTTCTCAGATGGTAAAGCTGCCTATTCTTCATGGCAAAAAGCCTCCAGTTCCTGTAAATTCCTGGGCTGCATAGCATGAACTGCGCGCTTGAGATCTCCCCAGAGTGGCTCAATGATACTGAGGTCAGGAGACTGAGATGACCACTCCAGAACCTTCACTTTGTTCTGCTGTAGCCAATGACAGGTCGACTTGGCCTTGTGTTTTGGATCGTTGTCATGTTGGAACTTCCAAGTATGTCCCATGTGCAGCTTCCGGGCTGATGAGTGCAAATGGCGGAGTTCCCCAAAGCACTGTGCATAGGCAGTAAAAAAATAAGTGACCCTCCACAAACAAAATTATGTTAACTAAATACCCTTTATTATTTATCATATTTTTTGCACTGTGCGATTTATCCATTTACTTCCAGCTATTTGGGTATTTTGCTTGCCTTTGGTTTTTCTCTGTCTAGTGGCCTTGCGTGAACATGCATTTACATTTTGCATGCACATCAATTTATGTTTCAGTTCAGACTCCCAGGTTTTTTCTTTGTAGTTTAGTGTGCTTCAGTGCATATACGGGAGTGGCCGCCCTTTGTCTGAGCTGAAAGGTTCATTCTGCTTCACAGGTCTATGCTTCTACTAGGGGTTCAGTCTCTCTGCCCTTATCCATATGTATGTCACTTGACAAATGGTAAGGTTTTAATATTAGAGTTAGGACTGTCCCATAAGGGTTACCGTGACGTTGCGGGATGGCTTTTACATTATTTTGATCAAAATTATGTTGACTAAATACCCTTTATTATTTATCATTATTTTTATGCACTGGCGATTTTATCCATTTACTTCCAGTTATATGGGTATTTTGCTTGTCTTTTGTTTTCCTCCACAAACAATGTTCATTCAAAAACGTGATGAGATTTTTCCCAATGATTATTATTATTATTTTTACCTTGCAGCGGGAAATCACGGCTATAACAACAGCCTGCGGAGCATGCACCCTTTCCTGGCCGCCCACGGACCCGCCTTCCACAGGGGAGTGAAGATGAGCACCATCAACAGCGTGGACATCTATCCCATGATGTGCCACATCCTCGGGCTGAAGGCCGAAGCCAACAACGGCTCCCTGTCCAACACCAACTGCCTGCTGACCGACAAGTGGTGCATCCAGGTCCCGGAGGCCATCGGCATCGTCTTGGGCGGCATCCTGGTCCTGGCCTCCATTAGCTGCGTGATAATAATGCTGCTGAAGAAGAAGATGCCCTCCGCACGACAGTTTGCGCGGCTGCGGTTCCAGGACGACGACGATCCTTTAATTGACTGAGGTCCAGGGTGAAGGTGGTGCCGCTATTTAACCCTTTCTCCCTGCGGAAACCATTAGGAGCCTATTTATATTTTTAAAATTGTAGTAAAACCGCTGATCTTTGGTGCCATGATTTTTGAACACTGCAGCAAAAAAAAACCCACGATCTTAGAAAATCGCAGTAAAAAAAAAATGTTAGGGGAGATTTATTTAAAAAAACATAAGCCATTTTTTGACACTCCTTGGTTGGATTCATTTGTTTAAAAGGATCTTCCCATCTTTGCCAAAAATGCCTGGTAGGTTCAGTAATGGGATCCCTAATAATCCTGAAAAGGAAAGGGATGCAGTGATAATTTAGTGCTGCATTACCTTCACAGCAGCGCTCCCGACCACTACAAATTGTGGAAACCACAACACAGCCGTATACAATGGCCGGCTGTAGTCTCCTGTATGCTGGGTGGCCGGGAGCGCTGCTGTGCAGCACTGAGACACCATTATGTCCCTTCTTTGCTCAAGACCAGAGTCTAATATTATGGTATATTCCAGTGATTCAGCCTCTTTTTATGAGATGGGATGTGTCACTTTTGGAAATGCTAAATAATTTATGCTGCTTTACAAGCTGTATTATACTCCCAGAGCTGCATTCACAGTTTTTCTGGGAACCATCGAGTCTACAGATACTGTAGTACTTGCATAGCTGTCCTCTTATAATGCTGTTTGTGCCCGTCCTGGATACGATGACTGTTCATTTGTGCACTGAATGCTGGGAGATTTCAGCTCTGAAGCACGGAGAATAGTGAATTCATCTCGAGACTATCATACAGGCTTGTCACTCTTGCCACGTATGACCATTGCCTTTTCTAGAAAACATAAAGTCAGCTTGTACCTAATGGATCGGAGCGGAGTCTGACTGAGAAGTGAGGGCGACTAGTGCCCTCTAGCTAGGTAGTACTGAACTGATCGTAGCAGCACTTTAGGGCCGGCACTGAACGTGAGGTGTGCGTTTGCTTGAAAGCTATAGAGGGAGAATTTCTTTCAGCAGAGTGGCCCCATATGGGTATTTATTGAATACAGCAGGGAGTCCCCTTTAAGGATATATATATTGCTAAATGTTAATCTTTTTTTCTTAATCCTATTCTCTTCTGTGTGTGATTTATACAGATTTATAGATGTATATAGCTTTATACCGCCTCTAGACTGCTATACCGATTTTTTTTTTTTTTTATATATAAAGTGCCTTTTTTTCAAAATTGTCGAGAGGCACTTCTCCCTACAGAGGAACGTAGCGCCGCACAAGATGGAGGAACACTGTGACCAGCGTCGTCTCACTGCCAGTTTTCATAGTACCACCTCAGTCCGACAAAGCTAAAACTTCCAAGAAAGCATGCTTGGACAATGCTGAGAGTTGTAGTGATGAAGCTGTCCACACTTTCTATGCCTTAGGAAATGTAAAGAAAACTTTTTTTATATGTTATAATGCTGCCGATCGATGGGGATTTGGGTCCTGAGACCCCCATTACTGATGGATGGAAACAGCACTCTGAAGCAGGCAGCGGACCCCACCTTTCCATTGAGCGCGCACACCGCCTGTGCAGGAGCCCACTAAGTCAGAGCAGAGTTTTGACCGATGGGTGAGGGGCTCAGGACCCCGTCCCCACGGATCAGCAGCACTATAAAGCCCCTATAATATGTAAGAAGAAATGTTATGTCGCGCTATGCAGTAAGTACAGAAGCCTGGAGATTATAGCTACAGTTTTTGTACAGAATAGTTTTGCACATTGAATTATACTACAACTCCCATCATTCTGTAAGATGATTCCTGCAATATGAAATTGTCTTCCGTCTCGACATGCATGTGATATCACACTGACCTAACCCCTGAGCAGCGCAGTGCTCTGCAACCTGCGACTAAAGGGGTTTGCAGGAAAGAAAAACCAGCAGGGGCACACACCTGTCCATGAGCCTTGTCTGATCTAGATGCAGTACCACACACGGCCTATGTACAGCTGTGGCGCTGCAGTACCACACATAGCCTGTGCACAGCTGTGGCGCTGCACATCTAAGCTGCAGTACCACACACGGCCTATGCACAGCTTTGGCGCTGCAGTACCACGAACGGCCTGTGCACAGCTGTGGCGCTGCACATCTAAGCTGCAGTACCACACACGGCCTATGCACAGCTTTGGCGCTGCAGTACCACGAACGGCCTGTGCACAGCTGTGGTGCTGAAGATCTAAGCTGCAGTATCAGACACGGCCTGTGCACAGCTGTGGTGCTGCAGGTCTAAGCTGCAGTACCACACACGGCCTATCCACAGCTGTGGCACTGCAGTACCACACATGGCCTGTGCACAGCTGTGGCACTGCAGATCTAAGCTGCAGTACCACTCATAACCTTTGCATAGCTGTGGTGCTGAAGTTCTAAGCTGCAGTACCACACACAGCCTCTGCACAGCTGTGGCACTGCAGGTCTAAGCTGCAGTACCACACATGGCCTGTGCACAGTTGTGGCGCTGCAGATCTAATCTGCATTACCACACCCGGCCTATCCACATCTGTGGCGGTACAGTACCATTCATAACCTGGGTACAGCTGTGGCGGTGCAGATCTAAGCTGCAGTACCACACTCTGCCTGTGCACAGCGGTGGCGCTGCTTTTGGAACAAAGCCGTGATGTTTTACTCAACCTGACCTCCCATTACAGAGGCACTAAATCAACCTCTTTTGTATCAGAAAGGCAGCACAGCGACAATCCGGATGAATTGCAGCCTATTCAGGTTAGAAACAGGAAGGCGGACAAGCCGACCCTCCGGGCGGAGGACAGCCGATGTAATTTCCAATATATACAAAGACGTTAAAAAATGCTGCAGTTCATAGATTAGTGACAGTACTTTTTTTTTTTCTAAACTAGCACCACTCTTATCCATGTAACCTAAATGAAGCTGAGCTGCAATACCAAGCATAGCCTGTGTACCAGAGTGGCGCTATTTCCAGGGAAAAAAAAACAACACTTTTTTTCCCCCCCACATACACTTCCTCTGTATTGTCTCAAAGCGACAAGTCTATGAGAATGTATTGCTTTCATGGCATGCTGGTACTTGTAGTATAAGACCACCAGGCACAGACCACTGACTTGGCATGTAGCACTTTGTGTAGGTTTTATGAATAGTGCGTCACTTCTGGCCACTGCTTGGTTCGGCCTTAGGTGTCACGTCATTACTGTATGTCACCATATTATATAACCTTTATGTAGGAATGAATTATGGGTAATCTCTGCCACGGACTAGTCCACGGACAGTAAGGCACTGCTCTGAGGCTATAGCGGGAAGTAGATGTCGTCTCTTCCAGTAATATTTATCATAATGATAGGAGAGTAAGCCGAGGCCAGAAACATCTGTCAGCAGCTTATCTCCCCTGAGCGGAAAAGGATTGGGCATGTTGAAATCCATCAGCCTGATCTTTCTCTTAGCTTCAGGAGGGGAGTGGTGGAGGGAGTCAGGACCCCACCATACCTTTTTTTTTCTCCACTTTTGGTTTACGATTTGTACAAATGAGTCCCTAGATTAGCACGATGTCTACGACGCTCCATATGGTTTTATGGGGGGGGAATGATAAAGGGAAATCGACCACGTCTGAAATCCTAAGAGAAACTTTTTGTATGTTTGCTGTGAGCCGTCCCTACACGGTTCATTTTATTTGCACATGGCGTGTAATAGCAGATTAATGGACGTGGGGGCGCTGTACCCTTTGAAGGCAGCAACTGAAAGCTGTCCATAGATTTGGTGATCTTCTGGCCAAATCAGCCGATACCGATCAGCGTCAGAGAGTAGTTTTACATTAGGATTTTTTGGTCGAGGATTTTAAAGCAGATTTTGCTCCAAAAACCACATAAAAATAACACATGCAATACTCTTTTGAATAAGATTCCTATTGATTCTATGGGTAAAAAAAGCTATTCTTATGTCCAAATTCATTTTTTTTTTTTCATTTCCAAAAATAACTAAGATTATTTTAAGAATATTTGAAGAGGGTTTTTTTTTTTTTATGTTCATACAGAATTAATTGGAGGCAGACAAATCAGACATCGATTTCTATACAAATCCGCTTAAGGAATTGGGGTTTTTTTTGAAAAGTATTTTATATCGGACATGATTTTTGAAGGGGTTTTTTTTATTTTATTTTTTTGCAATCTTTTGACTTGACAGTTAAAAGGGTATTTCTAGCTCAAAGATCCTTTCCCAATATGTAATAGGTGTAATAATGTTAGCAAATACCTCCAATTAAAAATGTATTGTTCTTCTGATTCACCGTGTCTTTCCTCATGTGCAGGGCATTGCTGCAGCTTAGGTATCCATGGTTATGACCACTGATATAGTGACAGTTGGTTGCTTGTGGTTCTAACCATGGATACCTAAGCTACTGCAATGCCCTGCACATGGGGTAAGCGACATGGCTAATCAGAAGAACTATACTACATTTCTAATTGGAGGTATTTGCTAATATTATTATTATTATTATTACATCTATTACATATTGGGATAGGATCTTGGAGATGGGGATACCCCTTAATGGGCAGATCGATTCACGGGAATCTGGTCCATCAGCCAGGTCAGTAGGTCGCTGGACTAGAGACTCACAAATCTCTTACCTTACAGGATTCCTGGAACGGCATTTGATTAGCCTGCCTGGAATGATGACGTATCGTCAGGCCAGGTAATCGAAAGCCGCACCGGGGATCTTGAAAGGTAAGAGATTCGCGAGCCTCTCACCCAGAGATTGATGACGAGGCCGATGGATTGGAGTCCTGCGAATCAGTCGGTCTATTTCTATTCTATGTCTGACTTTTTTCATGGGAAATAACCAGATACAGCAGCGCCAGCAGTAACGTCACCAGCTACGATGCTCTACATGTCTCCGTCTCTTCCTGATTGTGTGATTCTACCCGATAGGAGCCAGTTACCTGTAAAGAAACTATAATGTAATGTTGTCTATAGAAGCGCTGATCTGGGGGGATTTAATGTGGTGGGGGGTTCTACTCATTCTACGTCTAATATATGTCTACACGGACGAATGAAGAAGCACAGATTGTCTAATATTGTCTATGGTGAAGAGCTTTACTTGTAGGAAATGGATGTAACCACTGGAGATTTTTCAGACTTTTCTGATATATTTTTATAATAAAAATTTAACTTAACCAATATCTCTTGTGTCATTTATGTCCACACATTGTGCAGAAAAACACCCAATAAGGGCGTACAGAGTTAAAGTCTATCTGTCTCTATTAGTTCCACATAGGGGCAGTATTATAGTAGTTATATTCTTGTACATAGGGGGCAGTATTATAGTAGTTATATTCTTGTACATAGTGGCAGTATTATAGTAGTTATATTCTTGTACATAGGGGCAGTATTATAGTAGATATATTCTTGTACATAGGAGCAGTATTATAGTAGTTATATTCTTGTACATAGGGGGCAGCATTATAGTAGTTATATTCTTGCACATAGGAGCAGTATTATAGTAGATATATTCTTGTACATAGGAGCAGTATTATAGTAGTTATATTCTTGTATATAGGGGCAGTATTATAGTAGTTATATTCTTGTACATAGGGGCAGTATTATAGCAGTTATATTCTTGTACATAGGGGCAGTATTATAGTAGTTATATTCTTGTACATAGGAGCAGTATTATAGTACTTATATTCTTGTACATAGGAGCAGTATTATAGTACTTATATTCTTGTACATAGGGGGCAGTATTATAGTAGTTATATTCTTGTACATAGGAGCTGTATTATAGTAGTTATATTCTTGTACATAGGAGCAGTATTATAGTAGTTATATTCTTGTACATTGGGGCAGTATTATAGTAGTTATATTCTTGTACATAGGGGCAGTATTATAGTAGTTATATTCTTGTACATAGGAGCAGTATTATAGTAGTTATATTCTTGTACATAGGAGCAGTATTATAGTACTTATATTCTTGTACATAGGGGGCAGTATTATAGTAGTTATATTCTTGTACATAGGAGCTGTATTATAGTAGTTTTATTCTTGTACATAGGGGGCAGTATTATAGTAGTTATATTCTTGTACATAGGAGCTGTATTATAGTAGTTATATTCTTGTACATAGGAGCAGTATTATAGTAGTTATATTCTTGTACATAGGGGCAGTATTATAGTAGTTATATTCTTGTACATAGGAGCAGTATTATAGTAGTTATATTCTTGTACATAGGGGGCAGTATTATAGTAGTTATATTCTTGTACATAGAGGGCAGTATTATAGTAGTTATATTCTTGTACATAGGAGCAGTATTATAGTAGTTATATTCTTGTACATAGGGGACAGTATTATAGTAGTTATATTCTTGTACATAGGAGCAGTATTATAGTAGTTATATTCTTGTACATAGGAGCAGTATTATAGCAGTTATATTCTTATACATAGGGGGCAGTATTATAGTAGTTATATTCTTGTACATAGGGGCCGTATTATGGTAGTTATATTCTTGTACATAGCGGGCAGTATTATAGTAGTTATATTCTTGTATATAGGAGCAGTATTCTAGTAGTTATATTCTTGTACATAGGGGGCAGTATTATAGTAGATATATTCTTGTACATAGGAGCTGTATTATAGTAGTTATATTCTTGTACATAGCGGGCAGTATTATAGTAGTTATATTCTTGTACATAGGAGCAGTATTATAGTAGTTATATTCTTGTACATAGGGGCAGTATTATAGTAGTTATATTCTTGTACATAGGGGCAGTATTATAGTAGTTATATTCTTGTACATAGGAGCAGTATTATAGTAGTTATATTCTTGTACATAGGAACAGTATTATAGTAGTTATATTCTTGTACATAGGGAGCAGTATTATAGTAGTTATATTCTTGTACATAGGAGCAGTATTATAGCAGTTATATTCTTATACATAGGGGGCAGTATTATAGTAGTTATATTCTTGTACATAGCGGGCAGTATTATAGTAGTTATATTCTTATACATAGGGGGCAGTATTATAGTAGTTATATTCTTGTACATAGGAGCAGTATTATAGTAGTTATATTCTTATACATAGGGGGCAGTATTATAGTAGTTATATTCTTGTACATAGGAGCAGTATTATAGTAGTTATATTCTTGTACATAGGAGCAGTATTATAGTAGTTATATTCTTGTACATAGGAGCAGTATTATAGTAGTTATATTCTTGTACATAGGAGCTGTATTATAGTAGTTATATTCTTGTACATAGCGGGCAGTATTATAGTAGTTATATTCTTGTACATAGGAACAGTATTATAGTAGTTATATTCTTGTACATAGGAGCAGTATTATAGTAGTTATATTCTTGTACATAGGGGGCAGTATTATAGTAGTTATATTCTTGTACATAGGGGGCAGTATTATAGTAGTTATATTCTTGTACATAGGGGCAGTATTATAGTAGTTATATTCTTGTACATAGGGGCAGTATTATAGTAGTTATATTCTTGTACATAGGGGCAGTATTATAGTAGTTATATTCTTGTACATAGGGGGCAGTATTATAGTAGTTATATTCTTGTACATAGGGGGCAGTATTATAGTAGTTATATTCTTGTACATAGGAGCAGTATTATAGTAGTTATATTCTTGTACATAGGGGGCAGTATTATAGTAGTTATATTCTTGTACATAGGGGGCAGTATTATAGTAGTTATATTCTTGTACATAGGGGGCAGTATTATAGTAGTTATATTCTTGTACATAGGGGCAGTATTATAGTAGTTATATTCTTGTACATAGGAGCAGTATTATAGTAGTTATATTCTTGTACATAGGGGCAGTATTATAGTAGTTATATTCTTGTACATAGGAGCAGTATTATAGTAGTTATATTCTTGTACATAGGGGCAGTATTATAGTAGTTATATTCTTGTACATAAGGGGCCGTATTACAGTATAGTTTATACATAGAGGTAGTGTACACTGTTCAAAGGGTTACACTTCCACATCATAGTATAACCTTGTTAGTCAGTCAGGGGCATCAATCTGTCCTGTTGGGCAGCAGAAGCGATTGTTAATCACTGGCTTTGGTGCAAGTGAAAGTGATAATCCGTCCCAAAGAACGTCATGCAGCATGATCCATTTGGCAGTGGGCCAGTGATTGTGGAGGCAGATGATGGCCAATGATACCCTACCACTTAGGTACCAGGGTGAAATACCAATCTACTGAAACTGCCCTGACTAAAGTTACCAACTACCTACTAACCGCCTAATACAAGCGACACTACTCTGTCCTCCTCCTCCTGGACCTGTCACCTGCCTTTGACACAGTGGACCATTCCTTCTTACTACAAACCCTCTCATCTCTCGGCATCACAGACTTGGCCCTATCCTGGATCTCCTCATACCTAAAAGATTGGACATTCAGTGTCTCACACACCACCTCCTCATCTCACCCCCTATCTGTCGGTGTCCCCCAAGGCTCAGTTCTAGGACCCCTGCTCTTCTCCATCTGCACCTTCGGCCTGGGACAAC
The DNA here is from genome assembly GCF_046119375.1 of Phyllobates terribilis. Lineage (NCBI taxonomy): Eukaryota > Metazoa > Chordata > Amphibia > Anura > Dendrobatidae > Phyllobates > Phyllobates terribilis. The sequence goes on along the minus strand of NW_027362763.1, from coordinate 61,658,831 downwards.
TCATAGAGTCTCACGGCTTTCATTATCACCTCTATGCTGATGACACACAGATCTACCTCTCCGGACCTGATATCGCCTCCCTACTAACCAAAATCCCACAATGTCTGTTCTCTGTTTAATCCTTCTCTTCTGGTTTTCCAAAACTTAACATGGATAAAACAGAATTCATCATCTTTCCACCTTCCCATTCATCCCCCCATCTGACCTATCTATCAACGTCAATGGCTGTCCACTCTCCCCAGTCCCTCAAGCTCGCTGCCTTGGGGTAACCCTGGACTCTGATCTCTCCTTCAAACCTCATATCCAAGCCCTTTCTACTTTCTGCCGACTCCAACTCAAAAATATCTCCCGGATCCGCACATTCCTCAAACACGAATCTGCAAAAACACTAGTGCACGCCCTCATCATCTCCCGCCTCAACTACTGCAACCTCCTGCTCTGTGGCCTCCCTTCCAACACTCTCGCACCCCTCCAATCTATCCTAAACTCTGCTGCCTGACTATTCCACCTGTCCCCCCGCTATTCCCCAGCCTCTCCTCTCTGTCAATCCCTTCACTGGCTCCCCATTACCTAGAGACTCAAGTTCAAAACCCTAACCATGACATACAAAGCCATCCACAACCTGTCTCCTCCATATATCTGTGACCTAGTCTCCCGTTACATACCTGCACGCAACCTCCGATCCTCACAAGATCTCCTGCTGTACTCCCCTCTTATCTCCTCTTCCCACAATCGTATACAAGATTTCTCCCGTGCTTCCCCCCTACTCTGGAACTCTGTACCCCAACATATCAGACTCTCGCCTACCGTGGAAACCTTCTAAAGGAACCTGAAGACCCACCTCTTCCAACAAGCCTACAACCTGCAGTAACCACCGCTCCACCATACCGCTGCACGACCAGCTCTACCCTCACCTACTGTATCCTCACCCATCCCTTGTAGATTGTGAGCCCTCGCGGGCAGGGTCCTCGCTTCTCCTGTACCAGTCGTCGTCACGTTTTGTTAAAGATCATTGTAATTGTTCTTGTATTATACCCCTTTTTCACATGTAAAGCGCCATGGAATAAATGGCGCTATAATAATAACTAATAATAAAATTATATCAGTAAAGATTCTCAGCTTCAACTTTTCATTCATCGAGATCCGATCTCTTGATTTATGTTTTCCTTTTATATATTTTTTAGCAGTGTAGTAGTTTTATTTTGTGGAAAAATATATTATATTTAGTGACTCGCGTCACTGCAGAACGAGCCAGAGACCAAATATGTGCATCACGCTAAAGCAAGACGGAAGCCATATTCCTTAAAAGAAAAAGTTTCAAATATTTTTCACTACGTACTTTGGGACTTTTTTCACACAATGTCAGATGAATACATTATGATGTCATGAAGGTTAATGGAGCATGAAGATGATGACCCCGAGCCCCAGGAGCTCCCCTGCAGTTGGCTTTGATGATTTTGAGTGGTCTTTGTGATGCAGTCACATCCAGGTACCACCTCGGGTTATCAGCGCTCCGGGAGTCATCACGTTGAACACATGCTGCTTCTTCAGGGGTGAAAGTATAATTGAAATCTAAGCATCGATATTAAAAAGAGCAGAACAATCACAGATGTCTGCTCCATCTGCTCACAATTATTTCCCAATTCCGAACAAACTATAGGAAAACAGAGAAGCGTGACATGGCGCTGACTACTGCACGGCTAGGTATCTGTACACAAAATACAAATGTAACTCTGGGATTTTATAGCCTTGTTCACACTGGGTATAGATGTCAAAATGCTCAGGTTAATGTGATCAAAAAAACTGATTAAAATAAGTAAGAAGCAATATTAATGGCAAAAGAAAGTTTTTGTCATAGAGAAAAATTAAAATCCATAAAGACATCTCCAGAGAGAAGGTACATATCACCCTCACATTGAACATATGAGTTTCATTGTGGCTGGGGAAGAGAAAAACTAATTGAAACGAAGTGAGAGAGAGAGACGACATTTAATCACCTTTGAAGTAGAGGCCTCATGCAGTGACCAGGTAATTACAGCAGGGAGATTTGCTGGGAAAAAGACACCAAGGCTGAGATTAGTTTACGCAGAGGCGGGGATGTACACTTCCAAACCAAAGAGCTTCCTCTGGTCAAAGCACGGCTTTTAGACCTTTTGGAGCCAGTGGTTAGTGATGAATATTGGGGTCTGCATCGATCCAATATTTATGGGAGAAATATTTTCGGCGTCGTAGCAAATGGACGAACATAACGCATTCACTCATCACCGTAATACCATTCTAACACCCCACCCCCCAACTTAATATTGGTCCGGTGGATTATGCTATCCATTGGATTGGAAGCATCAAATATTGTGAAACTAAAAACAATGCAAAATATTCAAAAATTATAATACAATAGCAAAAGGGAACATGTCATTATATTTATTCTGCCCAAAGCACGGGCAGCATGAATTGGAGCTTGGCTGCTCCATGGCAGCCATGTATGTCTTTCTTCAGAATGCTTCAGAGAAAACATTGTTTGAAAATCCGGTCGGGGACTAAAGGGAGAGACCTGACTAGACTGCACCCGGACGTCTTCTCTCTACGCCTCTCCATTTGATGATAGGTTTCTCCCTATGTTCACATGCAAGATGCTACTTTCTCCAATTGCACAGCCGTGCTCTGATTCATCATACCAGAGCCACGTATCTAATGACAGGTTCCCTTTAAAAGGCAAAGTACACCTTTAAAAACTCTAGACATAGCAGTAATCTGCAGATAAATAGTGTTTATATCATGTTAGGCTGTGTGAGGAGCTGCCCACTTACTAAAGACTCTGATACTGTTCCAGCAACGGATCACCATTTTTGTCAATATTATTATTGTGTTTTATCAGTGATTTACTTGTTATGTTTTATATAGTTCTGCTAACTTGTCAGTATGTGCACTAGATTCACTTGTAAAATGTCCAGCGTTCCACTAATCTGTATCTCAGGATATCTGTATCTCAGAGGAGTATCCAACCATTGTTCCAACAGCCAATAATCTCATTATGTGTGTGTAGATTGTAGACACAGTGAAGCCGTCACCACAGGGGGTCTTACATGCAGTCTCAGATGAAGGCTTCTAGAATATTCTTCATTGTTTTAGCGAAAAAGTGAATGCTTAAGGGGGAGCGTGTGATCACTTCTGACCTGGGAGGGGACTGATCCCAGTGGAAGAAAGTGGAGACATGTTTTAGAGAGGTGTGTGGAAGGATTGAAGGAAGAGGATGGAGACCGTGGACTTGGAAGGATGGATGGATAAACATGTTACCATTATGGATTATGTCGTTTGGATATAAACTTTCTTAAAAGTACTGCTGCTACTGGATACCTGTGCTTTCATCATTTTATCTGCCGTCTAGAGGATCATGGACTGTGGCTACAGATTATACTGGCTGGAGATACGAAATCTGTGGGCCAACCAAAAGTTGGGAGACAGTGAGTATGGCCTTATACAAAGCCAGTGGAACTACTGAACCCAGATTGGGAACTTAAGGACTGAGATAGCTGTATTTTGGCCATTTACCTGGAATTGCTTTATTACCATGGCTGTGATCAATAAAATATTGTTGCAACCTGCCTAGGTGATTACTTACAACCCACAACCTCAGATCTTAACAGGCTGTGTCATAGAAAATATTAGAAATCTCTCTGTCTTCCTCCAAACCCCTCATTCCCCCTCCCCTATCATACTATTTGTCAAAGGAGCAAGAGCTAACACTCTAACCAGTTGCTTCTTTGCAAATTAGCAGTGTGCAGTAGAGGTGGCAAACTCAATTCCCCAGTCTAATTACCATACAAATGGAGCTTGTAGTAGCATAGACCTGTGTTAAATAGACACCTCAGCATATGGGCAAGAGATTTAAAGAAAGAGGAAACCGCTCATTAAACTTCAAAGGGGATCTACCACACTCCTCACAATAGCCAGTACATACTCATTTGCATATGTGTTCAATCTGCAGTCTCGCAGGCACTGACACGAAATATGGAATATCGGAAGTTATATACTTCCGATAATAATGGGACACATATTATTAGTGACAGGGTCAGCTAAGGAACAAAACATATTTTTCCGCATCTGAGAGCCCTGCCGATGAGCTATAGCGCAAAAGTACCAAGATAACGGACAGCAATTAGATCATGTCTGGTCTCTAACGAAAGGTAAATTCGTAATAAAAGATATGGTATCACTCGCGAACTTCTGCGATCAACCAGCGAGAAGTTATCGCAGAAGTTAGAGATTTTAATAAAGACAAAGGGTGGAGCTCAGCCCATGTGAGGTCATCACAGGGGAGTGTGTGGGCAGGGCCCTGCTTTGGCATAAAAGATCCAGCTAAAGATAGGTCCATACTCAAGCCGGGAGTTATATATTCTATAAGAAGGGGTCCCGTTCGATAACGGTCCATTGGAGCACCACCCCTCCAGCCCACATGATGTCACCACAGGGAGCGCATGGCCAGATCTCCCCTTAGGTATAAGAAAACCCATGGAGAATACAGGAGCACTCATTGCCAGGGGGGTATAAGGATTATAAGCAACGGGTCCTGTTCGATAACAGGATAATCAAACTGGGGAGCCCCTCCTCCACCTATATTGAATCGTCTCAGCGATCGTATAGTGTAAGTTATCTTCTTTTATCCTGTTTATTTTATGTAACTGCTTCTGTATTTTTAATGTCTCCTTTGTAACATGCTTGTATACATTTTTCCTAAACACTGCCTCCCTTTTGGATTAAATATAAAATTTAATAGTTCTGTTTCTTTTGTTCTGTAATCGTTCCCTTCCTCAAAGCCATATACCCTACCAAAACGCAAGCGTCCGGCCAGGCCTGTATTATATTTCAAACTTGGCCGGTGGTGGCAGAGAAAAATAATAATCGGGTTATCGTGAAACTGACAGTGACCATACAGAGTGCATAGACACGGATTCCATGTTTTGGATCCCAGAGGTGTGACGCCATATGCTCACGGTTCACTTGCCGATACCTACGTAGTGAGTAGTCTGGATCGTGTTCTCGCGATTCCGGATGAAATACTGACAGCGTGAGATATTGCGTGATCTCTCCGGTGTCGTCATGCTGTCAGTATTTCGTCCGGAATCGCGAGCACACGATCCAGACTACTCACTACGTAGGTATCGGCAAGCGATTCTACTTATAGCAACGGAAAACTATGGATACATTCCTGGGCTGATTCTGTCACTAGAAATATAGGTCCCATTAATGTCAGATGCATGGAACTTACAATATTTCATATTTAGTTTCATAGTCGGATTGTCTGGAGATTTCTTTGTTACACTCAGGAAAGCAATTTTCCCAGTTACAAGCAAATTAGTGCAATCCTGCCAGTAATTACCCCCTTACGTGTGCCAGCGACAAGATGCTTGCTTCCTAACAAAGTTATAACACTCCTTGGCTGGCATTTGATTGTGTAAGCTATTTCTCAGGCGTGTGTTAATTGGGGCTTTTGTGCTGAGCAGAAGGGGAATAAGTGAGGGGGTGAACATCTATGTCAGGCAAATATGGAAGAACACTTTCTTGACATCAATATTTCCCTGACATCTCCCCCTCTTTGAGGTGGTGTAAGGGGTGATTTACAGATCGCCCCATTAAGCCCACCTCCTGCCTCACCCTTCCTGCTGATCCGAAAAGCCGCAGACCCACTTGCCCACCAACCTGAGGGTCCAGCTTTCCGATCACCCTGACCAGTTTGGGATACATTTTCCCCACACCTCTGACAGGCTATGGGTACCTTACTCCTATACTCCTGACAGACTGGGGGACACACTTTCCTGTTACCTTGCCTGGTTGTGGGGCCTACTTTTTTACCTGTCAATATTTTTACCTTGGGAGCTGTGCTCCCTAGGGGGGAGCTATGCCCGGCTTTGTCACAGTCCGTCGTCACACTGCTCTTCGGCACAGGACCTCTTTCTCTTTGATTCCTGTGTTTCTCCCCATCCCTGCTCATCACCTCTGGAGCCGTGCTAGTCATGGGGCAACTACCACTGACCATGTCACCATCTGGTGTGACACTGGTCACCTGCATGGGACGACCTGCTTCCTGGTGTTCGTGCCTGCTCCCCTTTCCCTTAGCACTTATGCTGGCTCGCTTTAGGATATCCTCCACAGCATCATCCCGTGGGGTGAGGTGGCTGAGTTCCTCTTTACTACAACACACACTTTTATTATTCATCACATTGACATTTTTGACAGCGGCATTACATGACATACCAGATCTGGGAAGGTTGTCAGGAATGTATCGGGCAACCAACCGTCCCAGATCAGTTCCCAATAGCACATTAGTGGGGTGATTCTTCGACACCCCCACTTCCCTTAACCCCCCCCCCCCGCACCCCTGCCCAGGAAAACTCGGGCCATCGGTATGGGACAGCGAATACCCCAAAACCCGGTGACAGTCAGGGTCTTTACAGGAATGAGTTCCTCTGATAACACGAACTCAGGGTGGATGAGGGTACGTACTGCGCCAGTGTCCTTAAGGCCGACAGTGACAGTGTTGCCCACGGTAATGGGTTGTAAGTTTTCCCGGCCCCGGCCAACCACCCCACCCACAAAAAGAATGGCAGCAGTAGGCCCTGGGGCCTCAGGTGTGCTGTTCATGTGGCGCCCCTGAGGGTTCAGTCGCCACAGAGGTACTGCACCTCACCCAGAGGTGTGGTGTCTCCCTTCTCTCAGGTAAGGAGGGAGTGCTGCCCGGAACCCCAAACACCTGCATCCAACACTACACTGCTCCAGGCCGGCTGGAGGGGCAACATGCAGAGCGCAGCTGCTGAGCCCTGACCCTGGCTGGAGTGGGGGGAACCCAAAGGTAGGGGGAACCAGTAGTGGGTGTGGGTGGAGGAAGTAGTTAGAGGGAGCACTTTGGAAGAAGTATAAGATAGGGAAGCCATCTTAGGGTGGTGGTCAGATAGTTCTGGAGAGCAGTTCAGAAGAACAGCTCGGGACAGTTCAGAAGAACAGTCCGGGAGCAGAGTCTCATTAGGAGCTCTGCTCCACAAGTAGGGCCAGGTCTGGAGGCCCAGGAGGGGAGCAGGGAGTAGGCTCCGTTCTAGGAAAGGATCCCAGGGGGTACGGCGCGTGCAGGACGGCACCCGTACGCCCCGCATCTGTCAGAAGACAGAGGAATCGTAGCCGCATTCTAGTCCCTTGAGGGTCATGCAAGTCTGAGTAACTCCGACGGACAGGAGGGACTTCAGAGTACCCGAACAGGATTGAGAGTGGGCAGCGCAGAGCAGGAGGGAGAAAGACCAGTGTGAAGATGGTCAAAATAGGAACATGAGAAAGTGGGGTTCTGCCAGGTATTTCCAAGTTGCCTGAGGAAGGATTGAACCCCTGCCCGGTGAACGCAGCATGACGCGGGAGGCCTTCACCTGTACAGTGCACCTGTGGAACTAAAGAACTGTGAGTAAAGACACGGATGACTGCACTGCACCGCCTCTGTCCAATTATTTAGTCTGCGCCATCTTTCCCCCCTGCACTACAAGGCCCAGTGCACCTTACACATTCTACACAGTCCTGGAGCTAGCTCTACCTGTGGAGAGCCGCACCATCCCTGCTGCCGCAACCCCAGCTCCAGAGGACTGCTCCGCAGCGGCGGCTCCCTCTAGCCGCAATCCACAAGTGGCGTCATGAAAAATCCCAAAAACCCCATATTAAAGTACCCCCCTTTTTGCACTGACCGCCCTAGGTCACGGACCGGGCCGGCTACCGTGATATCCCCCAACAACCAGAGGCCCAGCTGCCGAGTACCCCACGGCCCTGGGGGCGCGTCATTCATCTTCTGCCTCTTCAGGCAGACAAGGCTGATGTGACCTGTTTGGTCACAAGTATAGCACTTATGGGAGTCAAATGCAGTCCAGGTGCTGGAAGATGGGGCAGAAGCCGCTGAGGGCCGGCTGTCTGGAACACTGGGGGTCGTTGTAGACTTACCCCCTTTCCAGCTGGCGGTGGCTGACTTCCGCACATCTTGTGTTCGGTTGGCCTCCTGGTCAAGCACAAAGTGTCGCACTTCCACTGGGCAAAGATGAAGAAACTGGTCCTTCACAATCAGATCCTTCAGGTCCCCGAAGGTGGTAACGGACAGTCCTTGGACACACTGCTCAAAGTTGGTTCTGAGCCCATCCACCAAATCACTGTAGCTGTCATGGGGTCTACGTTGGAGGGCCCTGAACTTTTTCCGTTAAACCTCCGGAGACAGCTGGTACTTTCTTATCAGGGCCTGCTTGACTGCCTCATAGTCTCCATTTTGTTCTCGAGGGAGAGAGGCAAAGACCTCCAGAGCTTTTCCTCTGAGCCCTGGAGTTAAGTACCTTGTCCACTGGTCCCTGGGCAGCTGATACTGCCTGCAGGCCTTTTCAAAACCTCGCAGAAATGTGTACAAGTCCCTATCCTTTTCCATCACAGGGAAATGCTCAGGACGGGGTTTAAAGCAGTTGGCACTGTTGGACTCACGGGTCTGCGTGGAGGATGACTCCTTCTGAATCCGGGCTAGCTCCAGCTGGTGTTGTCGGACAGCTTGGGCCTGGCGCTCCTTTCGGTCAGCTTGGTCCTGGTGCTCAGCCGCCTCTCGGTCAACTTTGGCCTGGCGCTCCTCTCGGTCAGCTTGGGCTTGTGCTCAGCTCTCTCAGCCTCTCGCTCCTGGAATTTCAGGATTAGCTGCAGTCGTCCGTCACGATCGTCTGCGGTGAGCTGCTCCAGGGCCATCTGCAGGTGGGGGTCCACACTACCTTGGCTGCGGGTCTGGCTGGCAATCACAGATGGGACCCCTGCAGCAGCGCCGTCCGGGCCTTGGCTGGCCACCCCATCATCAGGGCTCTGCTGTGGGACAGGCTCTGCAGCACCTTGCAACAGTTCTGCAGTCATTTGGGCCCTGTTTTTGCCCGTGGGGTAAAACTGTCTCAGCTCACAGAGGGCAGTGAGAGTGGCCTTCATCTGCTGTTGATACCAGGGCTCTTGACGTGCAGCCATTATTGCCAAATAAAAGATAGGATAGAAAAACAAGAGAAGAGGAGGGGATGCAACTGCTACACGTATAGTAATGTCCCAGATAAAAAATATTAAAACACTGAGTCTGATTTCTTAAAACTCTGCACAGAATTCTTGCAAGAACTGTGCAAGTTTTCAGTGACAGGAATGATTGCTCAATACAGCCACTGATGTTCTATAATATCCCACCGCTTGCCACCAATTTGTCAGGGATTCCAAACAGGGAGGGATGACACCAGGGAGATCACGCAAAATCTCACCGTGCCGTCACACTGTCAGTATTTCGTCTGGAATCACGAGCACGCTATCCAGACTACTCACTACGTAGGTATTAGCAAGCGACCCGTGAGTGTATGGCATCACACCTCTGGGTTCCAAAGCATGGAATCCCTGTCTACTCCCTTCGTACGATCACTGTCAGCTTCACGATAGCCCGATTATTATTACTCTCTGCCACCACCGACCGAATTTGAAATATAATACGGGCCTGGCCGGACGCCTGCGTTTTGGCATCGTATATGGCTTTGGGGAAGGGAACGATTACAGAACAAAAGAAACAGAACTATTAAACTTTATATTTAATCCAAAAGGGAGGCAGTGTTTAGGAAAAATATATACAAGGATGTTCCAAAGAAGACATTAAAAATACAGAAGCAGTTACAAAAAATAAACAGGATAAAAGAAGATAACTTAAACTATACAATCGCTGAGACAATTCAATATAGGTGGAGGAGGGGCTCCCCAGTTTGATTATGCTGTTATCGAACAGGACCCGTTGCTTATAATCCTTATACCTCCTGGCAATGAGTGCTCCTGTATTCTCCATGGATTCTCTTATACCTAAGGGGAGATCTGGCCACACTAGCCCTGTGGTGACATCATGTGGGCTGGTCTCCAGCCTGTACATTTTTTTAAAAACGCTAACTTTTGCAATAACTCATTGCTTGTTGATCGCAGAAGCTTGCACATGACGCCATTTTTTCCCTTATGATTTTATCTTCAGTTAGAGACCATACATCGCATAGCTGCAGTCTGGTATTCTGGGGTTTTTGCGCTACAGCTCCCTTATTCTGCTTACAGCCACGGAAAACTATGGATACATTCCTGGGCTGATTCTGTCACTAGAAATATAGGTCCCATTATTGTCAGACGCATGGAACTTACAATAGTTCATATTTTGTTTCTTAGTCTGATTGTCTGGAGATTTCTTTGTTAAGCTCAGGAAAGCAACTTTCACAGTTACAAGCAAATTAGTGCAATCCTGCCAGTAATTACTCCCCCCCCCCCCCCTGCGTGTGCCAGGGACAAGATGCTTTCTTCCTAATGAAGTTATAACACTCCTTGGCTGGCATTTGTTTGAGTAAGCTATTTCTAAGACGTGTGTTAATTGGGACTTTTGTGCTAAGCAGAAGGGGAATAAGGGAGGGGGGTGAACATCTAATTCAGGCAAATATGGAAGAACATTTTCCTGACATTAATATTTCCCTGACAGGCTGGTTCACTGGAAGTGCAGCTGCAGGGAGAAAATGAAGTTTTATTCTCCCTGCAGCCACTGGCTTTCAGTCATCGTTATTTACCTGCAGATGGAGGTCTTAGTTTTCTATATGACTTTGATCTGGCTAATCTCCTAAAACGCCTTTGTTACAGGATCATACGTTGACTTATAGGATCGTTTTTTTCCAGTAGGCAGCACTAGAGAGACCGTTTTCTTCCTCTAGGAGAAGATCTAATTTGCATACCCTTCTCCCATGGGGCATTGCCTGGCCTGTAAGTCTCCCTGTTTAAACTGGTGGTCTCCATCAGTGTTATAGGAGTGCTATAGTTTCTAATGTTAGTGCCTTAACCTCACCGCTCTCCAAGAAATGTTCCCTTTCAATTCTGTGTGAACACGTCATGATTCACATACTTTTATTTTTCAACCAGAAAAATTCATATAAAAAAAAAGGGTGAACATAACCTAAAGGCATGTGTTCACGCAGAGTTTTTGATGTGGAATTTACTGGCTAAAAAAAATCCATGTAAAAAATAAAAATGCTTCAAATAATTATTTTTTTGCCACTGTTTTTGGTGTGATTTTGATACTGATTTTGCGTATGAGGCACATTCTCTGCTTCCATTCCAATCACATTTTTATTTACTTAGATTTTATTTTAAAGCAAAAACAGTTCCAGAATTGACGATGCTTCTTCTTTTTTTTTACATGGGAAAAGAACCTCCTTCTCCCCCCCACTTCTTTTACATGGGAAAAGAAGTTTATACAAAGAGTTTTTGAAGTGGATTTTGGAGCAGAATCGGTTCTAAAATTGAAATAAAAAAAGTCAGGGTATATTCACACTGAGTTTTTTTATGTGTATTTTGAAGCGGATCAAAATCCATTTTGAAAAACACAATGTGAACATATCCTTAGGATTGTATTTTAAAAAGTAAGCAAAGAAGTCCTTTTCATGGATCCTATGCAGTATTGTGACTTTTTCCTCTAAATTCATTGCACATAGCTGCAAATCTAATGTCGGTGACCCGGTAACATTCTTGGATCCTGCTGAAGAGACTGGCATCCATGGAGACAGCGGCAGAGAACGCCAAAGAGACTGCTCTGAAAGAACATCACAAGTCGCGGGGAAATTAGTATCAATTTGACATGAACAAATCAGTTCTTCCTAACTTGGTTGACACATCAGTGTTCTTTGACCACCAGATGGGAGCCCTGCGATCTGCCTCCTACCCACCAGCATTCCCTGTCCTCCTCCTGTTTCCGGTGGATAGGAGATTCACAGGACTCCTATCCAGCGGCCATGGACTACTAATGTGGCCACTACACCAATATCCCGCGAATTGATTTGCTCATTTCTAGTATCAACTATTCACTATATGGGAGTGTTGGAAATGTGAGTCCATCATTTGATTATTGTTGCAAAGATTGTTACAGCTGGACATTGACTTAAAGACTTTATTCAGGACTATTTTTTTTTTTTATAATGGGCCTAGAAACTAACATGCAGGTAGTCGCTAACTACTTACCTGTTGCTCCCTGGCTCCGATCTCTGCGGTCAGAGACCATTCCTGGTGGCGATTCTGTGGCTTCTGCTGACGCCACGTCGACAGACCAACGCCTTCTCTTCCGCTCTGCTCTGCTGACATAATTCTGATTGACAGCCGGCTCCCTGCTGCCTAACTGCGGGGAGTCGGTTGTCAATCAGCATGGCGTCAACAGTCACACCCCGTCGTCAGAGCGGAAGAAGAAGAGCTGCTCTGTTGACGTTGAGCCGCTGAATCACCAGCAGAAATGGTGTGGTGTCGGCGCCAGGCACGGCACTCTTTCCCAGCGCCGGGTAGAACAGACATGTAGTTAGCAACTACCGACTTTTAGGCCCATAGCAAAAAAAAATAAAAATAGTCCTGAATAAACCCCTTTAAGGTTCCCATAAACATTAGCCTTTACTAAAAAAAAAAAAAGTGGATGATAATGAACAAAACAATCATTCGCCATATAGCAGTTTAAAGGGTCGGTCCAAAACACAAATTCATTTTCATCCTAACTTCCTATCCATTTAACGCTATCATCTAATCTATTTTCTAATCTAATATACTTTAATTAAAAAGACCCCACCTTTCCCTCATTACATTATCTGCTTTATTTTTATTGATTTTTTTTTTTACGACTTCCTTTTTTTGATGATGCTTTGTTTGAGAATCTCAGTGCATGCAACGCAGTGACCGCAGCCTCTGCCCCCTCCATGAAACGAAGAGTCATCAGTGACCTCTGTTTCAGGTGCTCAGCTAGTCCCTACTTTACCGAGCATGAGCCAATTGTCAATTCCGACAGATGCTCAGTAGATTCTTGTCACTGTGCAATATGCGCAGTGACAGTGCGCTCCCTCACCGGTTATGACCAATAAGTAATGAGCTGTCAGGAGAACCCACTCTCAGTGCACATTGTAAGAAGAATACCTGGAGTGCAGAAATCAGTGCTGCGCCCTCAAGTGACATCACTTGCAGGACCGCACTGGTCTCTGCATGCCAGGTATTCTTACAGTGCGCACTGACAGTGCGCTCTCCTGACGTGACAGAATGGCTGGTGGTAAAGAGCTTTCTGACACCAGCACGGTCCTGTAATAGGAGCAGCTGGAGTAACAAGTCCGCTTATGACATTTCTTCCCTCCTAAATCATCCCCCATCACCTGTGAGTGATATCATTAATAAGTGGAAGGAACCGCAGCATCTCGGCCATGAAGTGGAGACCCTGTAATGTTACAGAGTGCGGGGCCGAGTGCTGAGGAGCAGAGGAAAGAAAAGTCACCACTGATTTGCTGGCTTCATAACTGCAGAGTCCAGGCAGAGTACAAGCACTGCACTCCCGCCGGGAACTTCATGGCTGAGCAGCTGCATGCAGCCTTACATCACCAAGCACAATACCGAGCATCGGATGGAGTAGTGTAAAGCTGTCACCCTTGGATTCTAGATGAAATGTGTTCTGTGCAGTGATGGATCGCACTTCTCTATCTGGCGTCTGATGGAGGAGTCTGGCTTTGGTGAACGTCAATCACCTGCCTGTCTGCATTGTGCCCGCTGCACAGTTTGGTGGAGGAGGATAATGCTGTGGGCTTGTTTCTCAGAGGTTGGCCTCGGCACATTAGGTCCAATGATGGAAATCTTAATTTTTCTGTTCTCCCTGACTGTGCCCAGTACACAAGGTCCATACAGACATGGAGGAGGGAGAACATTACCAGCCGCACAGAGCCCGAAACCCAACTCCATAACGGAGATTGTGACCCCGGCCTCTCCCCAACATCAGTGTCTGACCTCATAAATGCTCTTCTGGGTGAAGGGTCATAAATTCCAAGAGACACCGCCAAAAGCTTGTAGAAATCCTTCCCAGAAGCAATGCTTCCTCTTTGAAGGCGTTTCTTGTCATATTAGGTCCTGGTATAACGAGAAACACCTTAACATGGCTGCCAGGTACACATGAATTGGCCAATTTATGTGCTAAGATTTCTCATTTATTTCTATTTTCTACAGCAGTAATACTATTCATATTTCATATATTTCTTGCTCCCATACTTAGCGTTGCAGAGTGCTGCTTTGTTTGTTAGTTATATATGGAGGTAGCTGCTCCTAGTAGGCACCTGTACACACTCATTTCTTGTTTTGGAAGTGCCGGTCAGTTTTTTCTGTTTTTAAAGCTAATTCAAAGGCGAAGCTTCACTTTAATCTTCCACCATCGGGAATGTTTTGCTGCAGTGCCGATTATATTTTATAGCCACAGGGTGGCGCTATTGCTCCATCATGTATGTGAGAATTGAGGATTATTGTCCAGGTAAGAAATATCCGTCATTTCATTAGAAAGGATGAGCTGAGCCGTGGATGTTCGGGTCCGTCGGGTTCGGCCCAACTTTAGAAAAAAAGTTCTGGTACCCGAACTCCATTCAAGTCATGGGGGGGGGGGGGCGAACAGCCGGCGGTTACCACTCAGTCCTCTGTGTGACAAGCACGGGAAATAGCGTGTCAGATCGGCGGACCGCCAATGACTGCTGCTGGGTATCGCGGACCGCTGAGGGTTCACACGCCGGCCTATCCCCTACGCGTGTTTTCAATATGGCGATTTCCATTATATTCCACAAGCAGAAATAACGGGAGGCAGGAGGCATAAATAATCACAGTTTATTATTATTTTTTTCTTCTACTCAAATTGAAACTAATTTATACAAAACACCATACTCAGGCGATTATACAAATGTACAAAAATGCATCTGCTCGAACACATTGTAACTGGATCCAGAAACAATCGCAGTTCATTTTAGGCTACGGTGAAATGCGTCAGTGCGTTATTAACAAAGACCTGTACTGTCGGAACAAAGGACCCAACGCGCGTTTTTTTTATTTTTATTTTTTTTTCTAATTATTACACGAAAAAAAAAAAAAGACTCAGCCGTGCGGAAAATCTGCAACATGCAAATGTTAGATGGACGCAAGATGACGGTGATCCGGACTATACACAATCTACCCAAAACGTGACCTCATATCCTGATACTATGGCCGACCCATTACCTACCCGCATGATTCGCTATGATCTGGTCATGTCAGCAGAGTTTTTCTACTTTAAGTAGTGAATTGTAAGTTTCGTTACACAGGAAATCATAATACTGATATATCTGATATTATCCATGTATCCAAAGTTTATAGGAGCCGAATATTTTCCCACACCCCACCGCCACCCTCACTGTCAAATGAGCGACGCCATCAAGTGCTGCGTCCTCTTGTAGCAACACAGTGAGCGCCTTGCCTATTGCTGCCTATGCAGAGCACAGCAGTCAGGAGGAGTTTCTCATCGGCTGCTGCGCTCTGCAGTTTTCAGGAAAAAAAAAAGGCCTAATTTTCTAATCAGAAACCACATTGAGCAAATGTAAAGGGGATTTCCATACAAAGACTATATACTGCCATAATCTTGGAGTGCAATATCAGTGATGATACATACAATAAAGGGACTAAAAAAAAAATAAAAAAAATAATGAATTTAAAAATAATACAATTATTTTTTTTTTTAAAATCCCTTTGCTTTTCCCCAATTAAAAATAAAATTATTTAAAAAAAAATGCATATTCGGTCCAGCCCTGTAAGTCCAATTTCCAATCTATGAATTTAAAATTATTTAACCCATATAGTAAATGTGGTAAAGAAAGAAAAAAACAAACAAAAAAGAAAAAACAATATGCCAAAACTGCCATTTTTTGGCGATCATACCCCCTAAAAATGGAATAACAACCAATCAAAATGTTTTTTTTTTATAAAAAAAACTCCGGCAAAAAAAAAAAGCCCTCACAAAAGTTCCATGCATGGAAAAATAAAAGTTATGGGTCTCGGAAAAAACAGCCACTCAAATAAAATGTTTATTTTACCAAGTTTACTTACTTTTTTTGAGGCTTAAAAAAAAAAAAAAAAAACTACACAAGTTTTGTACATTGTAAAAGTACCGATCGTGTTTTTACTACACTAACACTGTAAGAAAAAAATAAATAAATAAAAAAATAATGGTACCATTGTGGGTTTATTTCACTATTTCTTCTGATTTTGGGATTTTTTTTCTCCACAATTTTTAGTACCTTCTATAGTAAAGTGAACTTGTCTGGCAAAAAAAAAAAAACAAGACCTCATATAGGTAGGTTGACAGAAAAATAAAAACAAAAAAGTTCCATGGCTCACGAAAGAAGAGGAGGGAAAAAAACAAACACAAAAACTAAAAATTGTTTAGATCCTTAAGGGGTTAAGATTTGCATGATGAAACCAACAAAAATAACACAGAATTGTTTGTCTTCCAACAACACAAAAATTACTGTGGTGATAACAGTCATTTGATCCAGTAATGTTACGTGAATTCCGAAGAGAACACTGCATAATACAAGTGTGCTATGGCAATGTAGAACCTCAGGGGCGGAGCCAGAGAGTCATCCTGGTTCTTTAATGTGTCATGCCCCGCCCCCGAGGTTCTCCACTGTTTAAATTCCTGTATAAATGTCTTGCAGACTAGGCCCTGCCCACATCATTCATTTTTTTGCCTACCCACATGTATGGTAGCCGTTTTGTAAGATTAACATTCCAAAAAAACCAGCCTATTAACCATTAAATCTCCATGGGACCATTAGCTTCTCACCGTTTATGGGATACTAAAATGCCATTTTCTGAATGCCAGGCCCCGTTTTAAAGGGACATAAAACACCAAACTCCACGAAATGCGTTGACGACTCACAATATAACCGTAACATGAGGTGCGAACATTGAACAAAACAAGAAACAATTTTTTTTTTTTTTTTGCCTTTGATATGTTATCATATATCAACAGGGAAACCCCTGTCCTCAGCCCTTTAAGAACTCGCTCGGTGTCAGCAGGGCTCGGAAGATAATGAGACGCGTTTCGAGTCGTCACTGGCACGCAGTAAGTTTATGAAGGCTTCACTACAGCTTTCATATGGACACATGCTAATATGACCGTGTAGCAGTAACATCCCTATATTAAAAAAAAAGGAAAAAATAAATCCTACTATCTATCGGAGGAGGAAAAATAGGGATAGAAATCAGTGTTAGAAAGATCGGTGGTAACACTGTGCGAGGGGCGCAGTCAGATGGATTGGGTGGGGGGCAGGCCGGGGCGCCGTGTTGGGATGATTCGAGGTTTGGGTGAAGTTTTTGGGTCCTCCTCATCTTCCAGATCGCTGTCACATACATGGACTACAACGCTGGGGGTGGACTCTGTTCCTGCATGGAGCTCGTACTTCTGTCCTGCAAGGAGAAAAAAAAATATATATATATATTGGCCCTTACAAGACTTTAGAACAGACATTGCATCTGAAAATCAGGTGTGACTGCAATTACCTTTAAAGGGGTATTCCCATCTCCCAATATGTAGTAGGTGGTAATAATAATATTAACAAATACCTCCAATTAGAAATGTATAGTTTTTCTGATTAGCTATGTCGCTTACCCCATGTGCAGGGCATTGCAGTAGCTTAGGTATCCATGGTTACGACCACTCATATAGTGACAGTTAGTTGTTAGTGGTCGTAACATGGATACCTAAGCTACTACAATGCCCTGCACATGGAGTAAGCAACGTAGCTAATCAGAAGAACTATGCTATATTTCTAATTGTAAGTATTTGCTAATATTATTATTATTATTATTATTATTAAACTTACTACATATTGGGATAGGATCTTGGGGATGGGCATACCCCTTTAATATTCCGCGTTGCCAACACGTCACAGGCAGGGACTAAATAGATAAAGCTGTTTGACGACCCCGTAAAAATAGCTCCTTATATCTCAGCTTCCTATGCCATGATACATTCAAAGACGACATAGTGATGGCTGCCCGGTGGATAGCGTGGAGAAAGGGCAACAGGATTGGTTGACACCGGGTGCCAAAGTTTATAGGAGCAGAATATTTTCCCACACCGCACCGCCACCTCACTGTTAAATGAGTGACGCCATCAAGTGCCTGCGTCCTCTTGTAACAACACAGTGAGTGCCTTGCCTATTGCTGCCTATGCAGAGCACAGCAGTCAGCAAGTGTTTCTCTTTAGCTGCTGCGCTCTGAATATGTAGAAAGCAAGGATAAGCAGCTAAGGAATGAAGAGAGTATTGAATCATGAGCACAGCACAGGATTCATACATTAAGAGCTGATATTATAGTTTCTCACACTTTTTTCTAACTCAAACTAAGGTTAGGGCTCAGGTTAGGATTAGTGCTTGGTCTAAGTTTAAGGCTACAAAAAAATTTCCATAATTTTTTTTTTTTTTAAATTATAAATAAAAAGTAAAAAAAAACAACATAAAAGTATAGAACATTTTATTTTTCAAATTTTATATCAGATTTCAGGAAAACACAAAATAACTAGAGGGTCAAATGGCAAAATCTACCTACATCAGTATTTTCTTAACATACAATATAAGTGCAGAGGATAAACTAGTTTTCCTGTTTCGCAAAACCCCTCTTCCCTGACACAGTTTATTTGAAAAAACTAACTGTCATTTACTCCCCCTCCCCAGGTCCAGCGCTGAGTCTCCGCCACTGATCCCAGTGTCTGTTGTTGTCTGCAGCACTGATGTCATGTCGACAGCGCTGCAGCCAATCAGTGAGCTCAGCGGCACGAGTGAGTTGCAGGCACGAGCCGCTCAGCTCATTAATTGGCTGCAGTCCTGTCGACGTGATATCAGCACTGCAGACAACCACAGACACCAGGCGCAGCGGCGGAGACTCAGCGCGGGACCTGGGGAGGGTGAGTGAAGTTCAGTTTGTATTTGGAAAACAAACTGTTCCAGGGAGACAGGAGGTTTTCTCTGAAATTGGAAAACTCCTTTAAGGGGTTCAAAATTTTACTAGTGGGAGGGACTCAAGCAGGGTTAACCGCCCACAGGAAGATACTTGCCTTGCCCCAAGTATGTCAGGATACGCAGAGCATCGCAGTTATGATACAAAGGTGTCAGGACATGCAGAGCATTGCAACTATGATAGAAAGGTGTATGAATAAGTAGGGCATCTCAGCTATGATAGAAAGATGTCAGTACACGCAGAGCATCGCAGCTATGATAGAAAGATGTCAGGATACGCAGAGCATCGCATCTATGATTGAAAGGTGCACAGATACGCAGAGCATCGCATCTACTGTATAATAGAAAGGTGTCAGGATATGCAGAACATCTCCGCTATGATAGAAAGATGTCAGTACATGCAGAACACCGCAGCTATGATAGAAAGGAGTCAGGACACACAGACCATCACAGCTATGATAGAAAGGAGTCTGGACAAACAGAGCATCGCAGCTATGATAGAAAGGAGTCTCGACACACAGAGCACCGCAGCTATGATAGAAAGGAGTCAGGACACACAGAGCATCGCAGCTACGATAGAAAGGAGTCAGGACACACAGAGCATCGCAGCTATGATAGAAAGGAGTCTGGACACACAGAGCATCTCAGCTATGATAGAAAGGAGTCTGGACACACAGAGCATCGCAGCTATGATAGAAAGGAGTCAGGACACGCAGAGCATTGCAGTTTTGATGGAAAGGAGTCAGGACACACAGAGCATCACAGCTATGATAGAAAGGAGTCAGGACACGCAGAGCATTGCAGCTATAATAGAAAGGAGTCTGGACACGCAGAGCATTTCAGCTATGATAGAAAGGGGTCTGGACACGCAGAGCATTTCAGCTATGATAGAAAGGAGTCTGGACACGCAGAGCATTGCAGCTATGATAGAAAGGAATCAGGACACACAGAGCATTGCAGCTATGATAGAAAGGAGTCAGGACACGCAGAGCATTGCAGCTATAATAGAAAGGAGTCAGGACACACAGAGCATTTCAGCTATGATAGAAAGGAGTCTGGACACGCAGAGCATTTCAGCTATGATAGAAAGGAGTCTGGACACGCAGAGCATTGCAGCTATGATAGAAAGGAGTCAGGACACACAGAGCATCAGAGCTATGATAGAAAGGAATCTGGACATGTAGAGCATCGCAGCTATGATAGAAAGGAGTCAGGACACGCAGAGCATTGCAGCTATGATAAAAAGGAGTCTGGACACGCAGAGCATCAGAGCTATGATAGAAAGGAGTCTGGACGTGCAGAGCATTGCAGCTATGATAGAAAGGAGTCAGGACACGCAGAGCATTGCAGTTTTGATGGAAAGGAGTCAGGACACACAGAGCATTGCAGCTATGATAGAAAGGAGTCAGGACATGCAGAGCATTGCAGCTATGATAGAAAGGAGTCTGGACATGCAGAGCATCACAGCTATGATAGAAAGGAGTCAGGACACACAGAGTATTGCAGCTATGATAGAAAGGAGTCAGGACACACAGAGCATTGCAGCTATGATAGAAAGGAGTCAGGACATGCAGAGCATTGCAGCTATGATAGAAAGGAGTCTGGACATGCAGAGCATCACAGCTATGATAGAAAGGAGTCAGGACACACAGAGTATTGCAGCTATGATAGAAAGGAGTCAGGACACACAGAGCATCACAGCTATGATAGAAAGGAGTCAGGACACACAGAGCATCACAGCTATGATAGAAAGGAGTCAGGACACGCAGAGCATTGCAGCTATGATAGAAAGGAGTCAGGACACACAGAGCATTGCAGCTATGATAGAAAGGAGTCAGGACACACAGAGCATTTCAGCTATGATAGAAAGGAGTCAGGACACGCAGAGCATTGCAGCTATGATAGAAAGTAGTCAGGACACACAGAGCATTTCAGCTATGATAGAAAGGAGTCAGGACATGCAGAGCATTGCAGCTATGATAGAAAGGAGTCTGGACATGCAGAGCATCACAGCTATGATAGAAAGAGTCAGGACACGCAGAGCATTGCAGTTTTGATGGAAACGAGTCAGGACACACAGAGCATCACAGCTATGATAGAAAGGAGTCAGGACACGCAGAGCATTGCAGCTATAATAGAAAGGAGTCAGGACACACAGAGCATTTCAGCTATGATAGAAAGGGATCTGGACACGCAGAGCATTTCAGCAATGATAGAAAGGAGTCTGGACACACAGAGCATTTCAGCTATGATAGAAAGGAGTCAGGACATGCAGAGCATTGCAGCTATGATAGAAAGGAGTCTGGACATGCAGAGCATTGCAGCTATAATAGAAAGGAGTCAGGACACAGAGCATTTCAGCTATGATAGAAAGGAGTCAGGACACGCAGAGCATTGCAGCTATAATAGAAAGGAATCAGGACACACAGAGCATTGCAGCTAAGATAGAAAGGAGTCAGGACACGCAGAGCATTGCAGCTATAATAGAAAGGAGTCAGGACACACAGAGCATTTCAGCTATGATAGAAAGGAGTCAGGACACACAGAGCATTTCAGCTATGATAGAAAGGAGTCAGGACATGCAGAGCATTGCAGCTATGATAGAAAGGAGTCTGGACATGCAGAGCATCACAGCTATGATAGAAAGGAGTCAGGACACGCAGAGTATTGCAGCTATGATAGAAAGGAGTCAGGACACGCAGAGCATCGCAGCTATGATAGAAAGGAGTCTGGACATGCAGCGCATCACAGCTATGATAGAAAGGAGTCAGGACACGCAGAGCATTGCAGCTATGATAGAAAGGAGTCAGGACATGCAGAGCATTGCAGCTATGATAGAAAGGAGTCAGGACACGCAGAGCATTGCAGTTTTGATGGAAAGGAGTCAGGACACACAGAGCATCACAGCTATGAAAGAAAGGAGTCAGGACACGCAGAGCATTGCAGCTATAATAGAAAGGAGTCAGGACACACAGAGCATTGCAGCTATGATAGAAAGGGGTCTGGACACGCAGAGCATTTCAGCTATGATAGAAAGGAGTCTGGACACGCAGAGCATTGCAGCTATAATAGAAAGGAGTCAGGACACACAGAGCATTTCAGCTATGATAGAAAGGAGTCAGGACACGCAGAGCATTGCAGCTATAATAGAAAGGAATCAGGACACACAGAGCATTGCAGCTAAGATAGAAAGGAGTCAGGACACGCAGAGCATTGCAGCTATAATAGAAAGGAGTCAGGACACACAGAGCAATTCAGCTATGATAGAAAGGAGTCTGGACACGCAGAGCATTGCAGCTATGATAGAAAGGAGTCAAGACACGCAGAGCATTGCAGCTATAATAGAAAGGAGTCAGGACACACAGAGCATTTCAGCTATGATAGAAAGGAGTCAGGACACGCAGAGCATTTCAGCTATGATAGAAAGGAGTCTGGACACGCAGAGCATCAGAGCTATGATAGAAAGGAGTCTGGACATGCAGAGCATCGCAGCTATGATAGAAAGGAGTAAGGACACGCAGAGCATTGCAGCTATGATAGAAAGGAGTCTGGACACGCAGAGCATCAGAGCTATGATAAAAAGGAGTCTGGACATGCAGAGCATCGCAGCTATGATAGAAAGGAGCCAGGACACACAGAGCATTGCAGCTATGATAGAAAGGAGTCAGGACACGCAGAGCATTGCAGTTTTGATGGAAAGGAGTCAGGACACACAGAGCATTGCAGCTATTATAGAAAGGAGTCAGGACATGCAGAGCATTGCAGCTATGATAGAAAGGAGTCAGGACATGCAGAGCATTGCAGCTATGATAGAAAGGAGTCTGGACATGCAGAGCATCACAGCTATGATAGAAAGGAGTCAGGACACACAGAGTATTGCAGCTATGATAGAAAGGAGTCAGGACACGCAGAGCATCACAGCTATGATAGAAAGGAGTCCGGACACACAGAGCATCACAGCTATGATAGAAAGGAGTCAGGACACGCAGAGCATTGCAGCTATGATAGAAAGTAGTCAGGACACACAGAGCATTTCAGCTATGATAGAAAGGAGTCTGGACATGCAGAGCATCACAGCTATGATAGAAATAAGTCAGGACACGCAGAGTATTGCAGCTATGATAGAAAGGAGTCAGGACACGCAGAGCATCACAGCTATGATAGAAAGGAGTCAGGGCACAGAGCATTGCAGCTATGATAGAAAGGAGTCAGGACACACAGAGCATCACAGCTATGATAGAAAGGAGTCAGGACACACAGAGCATCACAGCTATGATAGAAAGGAGTCAGGACACGCAGAACATTTCAGCTATGATAGAAAGGAGTCTGGACACACAGAGCATTTCAGCTATGATAGAAAGGAGTCAGGACATGCAGAGCATCACAGTTATGATAGAAAGGAGTCAGGACACGCAGAGTATTGCAGCTATGATAGAAAGGAGTCAGGACATGCAGAGCATCACAGCTATGATGGAAAGGAGTCAGGACACGCAGAGTATTGCAGCTATGATAGAAAGGAGTCAGGACATGAAGAGCATCACAGCTATGATAGAAAGGAGTCAGGACACGCAGAGCATTGCAGCTATGATAGAAAGGAGTCAGGACATGCAGAGCATCACAGCTATGATAGAAAGGAGTCAGGACACACAGAGCATCACAGCTATGATAGAAAGGAGTCAGGACACACAGAGCATCACAGCTATGATAGAAAGGAGTCAGGACACACAGAGCATCACAGCTATGATAGAAAGGAGTCAGGACACGCAGAGCATTTCAGCTATGATAGAAAGGAGTCAGGACACGCAGAGCATTTCAGCTATGATAGAAAGGAGTCAGGACATGCAGAGCATTGCAGCTATGATAGAAAGGAGTCAGGACACGCAGAGCATTGCAGCTATGATAGAAAGTAGTCAGGACACACAGAGCATTTCAGCTATGATAGAAAGGAGTCAGGACATGCAGAACATCGCAGCTATGATAGAAAGGAGTCTGGTCATGCAGAGCATCACAGCTATGATAGAAAGGAGTCAGGGCACAGAGCATTGCAGCTATGATAGAAAGGAGTCAGGACACACAGAGCATCACAGCTATGATAGAAAGGAGTCAGGACACACAGAGCATCACAGCTATGATAGAAAGGAGTCAGGACACGCAGAGCATTTCAGCTATGATAGAAAGGAGTCAGGACATGCAGAGCATCACAGCTATGATAGAAAGGAGTCAGGACACGTAGAGCATTGCAGCTATGATAGAAAGGAGTCAGGACATGCAGAGCATTTCAGCTATGATAGAAAGGAGTCAGGACACGCAGAGCATTGCAGCTATGATAGAAAGTAGTCAGGACACACAGAGCATTTCAGCTATGATAGAAAGGAGTCAGGACACGCAGAGTATTGCAGCTATGATAGAAAGGAGTCAGGACACGCAGAGCATCACAACTATGATAGAAAGGAGTCAGGGCACAGAGCATTGCAGCTATGATAGAAAGGAGTCAGGACACACAGAGCATCACAGCTATGATAGAAAGGAGTCAGGACACACAGAGCATCACAGCTATGATAGAAAGGAGTCAGGACACGCAGAGCATTTCAGCTATGATAGAAAGGAGTCAGGACACACAGAGCATTTCAGCTATGATAGAAAGGAGTCAGGACATGCAGAGCATTGCAGCTATGATAGAAAGGAGTCAGGACATGCAGAGCATCACAGCTATGATAGAAAGGAGTCAGGACACGCAGAGCATTGCAGCTATGATAGAAAGGAGTCAGGACATGCAGAGCATCACAGCTATGATAGAAAGGAGTCAGGACACGCAGAGCATCGCAGCTATGATAGAAAGGAGTCAGGGCACAGAGCATTGCAGCTATGATAGAAAGGAGTCAGGACACACAGAGCATCACAGCTATGATAGAAAGGAGTCAGGACACACAGAGCATCACAGCTATGATAGAAAGGAGTCAGGACACGCAGAGCATTTCAGCTATGATAGAAAGGAGTCAGGACACACAGAGCATTTCAGCTATGATAGAAAGGAGTCAGGACATGCAGAGCATTGCAGCTATGATAGAAAGGAGTCAGGACATGCAGAGCATCACAGCTATGATAGAAAGGAGTCAGGACACGCAGAGCATTGCAGCTATGATAGAAAGGAGTCAGGACATGCAGAGCATCACAGCTATGATAGAAAGGAGTCAGGACACACAGAGCATTTCAGCTATGATAGAAAGGAGTCAGGACACACAGAGCATTTCAGCTATGATAGAAAGGAGTCAGGACACGCAAAGCATCGTAGCTATGATAGAAAGGAGTCAGGACACACAGAGCATTTCAGCTATGATAGAAAGGAGTCAGGACACGCAGAGCATTGCAGTTATGATAGAAAGGAGTCAGGACATGCAGAGCATCACAGCTATGATAGAAAGGAGTCAGGACACGCAGAGCATTGCAGCTATGATAGAAAGGAGTCAGGACATGCAGAGCATCACAGCTATGATAGAAAGGAGTCAGGACACGCAGAGTATTGCAGCTATGATAGAAAGGAGTCAGGACACGAAGAGCATCACAGCTATGATAGAAAGGAGTCAGGACACGCAGAGCATTGCAGCTATGATAGAAAGGAGTAAGGACATGCAGAGCATCACAGCTATGATAGAAAGGAGTCAGGACACACAGAGCATCACAGCTATGATAGAAAGGAGTCAGGACACACAGAGCATCACAGCTATGATAGAAAGGAGTCAGGACACACAGAGCATTTCAGCAATGATAGAAAGGAGTCAGGACACGCAGAGCATTGCAGCTATGATAGAAAGGAGTCAGGACATGCAGAGCATCACAGCTATGATAGAAAGGAGTCAGGACACGCAGAGCATTGCAGCTATGATAGAAAGGAGTCAGAACATGCAGAGCGTCACAGCTATGATAGAAAGGAGTCAGGACACACAGAGCATTTCAGCTATGATAGAAAGGAGTCAGGACACACAGAGCATTTCAGCTATGCTAGAAAGGAGTCAGGACACGCAAAGCATCGTAGCTATGATAGAAAGGAGTCAGGACACGCAGAGCATTGCAGCTATGATAGAAAGGAGTCAGGACACGCAAAGCATCGTAGCTATGATAGAAAGGAGTCAGGACACGCAGAGCATTGCAGCTATGATAGAAAGGAGTCAGGACACGCAGAGCATCACAGCTATGATAGAAAGGAGTCAGGACACGCAGAGTATTGCAGCTATGGTAGAAAGGAGTCAGGACACGAAGAGCATCACAGCTATGATAGAAAGGAGTCAGGACACGCAGAGCATTGCAGCTATGATAGAAAGGAATCAGGACATGCAGAGCATCACAGCTATGATAGAAAGGAGTCAGGACACACAGAGAATTTCAGCTATGATAGAAAGGAGTCAGGACACACAGAGCATTTCAGCTATGATAGAAAGGAGTCAGGACACGCAAAGCATCGTAGCTATGATAGAAAGGAGTCAGGACACGCAGAGCATTGCAGCTATGATAGAAATGAGTCAGGACACGCAGAGCATCACAGCTATGATAGAAAGGAGCCAGGACACGCAGAGTATTGCAGCTATGATAGAAAGGAGTCAGGACACGCAGAGCATCACAGCTATGATAGAAAGGAGTCAGGACACAGAGAGCATCACAGCTATGATAGAAAGGAGTCAGGACACACAGAGCATCACAGCTATGATAGAAAGGAGTCAGGACACACAGAGCATCACAGCTATGATAGAAAGGAGTCAGGACATGCAGAGCATCGTAGCTATGATAGAAAGGAGTCAGGACACACAGAGCATTGCAGCTACGATAGAAAGGAGTCATGACACACAGAGTATCACAGCTATGATAGAAAGGAGTCAGGACACACAGAGCATTGCAGCTATTATAGAAAGGAGTCAGGACACACAGAGCATCACAGCTATGATAGAAAGGAGTCAGGACACACAGAGCATTTCAGCTATGATAGAAAGGAGTCTGGACACGCAGAGCATTGCAGCTATGATAGAAAGGAGTCAAGACACGCAGAGCATTGCAGCTATGATAGAAAGGAGTCAGGACACACAGAGCATCACAGCTATGATAGAAAGGAGTCAGGACACACAGAGCATTGCAGCTATGATAGAAAGGAGTCTGGACATGCAGAGCATCAGAGCTATGATAGAAAGGAGTCAGGACACGCAGAGCATTGCAGCTATGATAGAAAGGAGTCAGGACACGCAGAGCATCACAGCTATGATAGAAAGGAGTCAGGACACGCAGAGCATTGCAGCTATGATAGAAAGGAGTCTGGACATGCAGAGCATCAGAGCTATGATAGAAAGGAGTCAGGACACGCAGAGCATTGCAGCTATGATAGAAAGGAGTCAGAACATGCAGAGCGTCACAGCTATGATAGAAAGGAGTCAGGACACACAGAGCATTTCAGCTATGATAGAAAGGAGTCAGGACACACAGAGCATTTCAGCTATGCTAGAAAGGAGTCAGGACACGCAAAGCATCGTAGCTATGATAGAAAGGAGTCAGGACACGCAGAGCATTGCAGCTATGATAGAAAGGAGTCAGGACACGCAAAGCATCGTAGCTATGATAGAAAGGAGTCAGGACACGCAGAGCATTGCAGCTATGATAGAAAGGAGTCAGGACACGCAGAGCATCACAGCTATGATAGAAAGGAGTCAGGACACGCAGAGTATTGCAGCTATGGTAGAAAGGAGTCAGGACACGAAGAGCATCACAGCTATGATAGAAAGGAGTCAGGACACGCAGAGCATTGCAGCTATGATAGAAAGGAATCAGGACATGCAGAGCATCACAGCTATGATAGAAAGGAGTCAGGACACACAGAGAATTTCAGCTATGATAGAAAGGAGTCAGGACACACAGAGCATTTCAGCTATGATAGAAAGGAGTCAGGACACGCAAAGCATCGTAGCTATGATAGAAAGGAGTCAGGACACGCAGAGCATTGCAGCTATGATAGAAATGAGTCAGGACACGCAGAGCATCACAGCTATGATAGAAAGGAGCCAGGACACGCAGAGTATTGCAGCTATGATAGAAAGGAGTCAGGACACGCAGAGCATCACAGCTATGATAGAAAGGAGTCAGGACACAGAGAGCATCACAGCTATGATAGAAAGGAGTCAGGACACACAGAGCATCACAGCTATGATAGAAAGGAGTCAGGACACACAGAGCATCACAGCTATGATAGAAAGGAGTCAGGACATGCAGAGCATCGTAGCTATGATAGAAAGGAGTCAGGACACACAGAGCATTGCAGCTACGATAGAAAGGAGTCATGACACACAGAGTATCACAGCTATGATAGAAAGGAGTCAGGACACACAGAGCATTGCAGCTATTATAGAAAGGAGTCAGGACACACAGAGCATCACAGCTATGATAGAAAGGAGTCAGGACACACAGAGCATTTCAGCTATGATAGAAAGGAGTCTGGACACGCAGAGCATTGCAGCTATGATAGAAAGGAGTCAAGACACGCAGAGCATTGCAGCTATGATAGAAAGGAGTCAGGACACACAGAGCATCACAGCTATGATAGAAAGGAGTCAGGACACACAGAGCATTGCAGCTATGATAGAAAGGAGTCTGGACATGCAGAGCATCAGAGCTATGATAGAAAGGAGTCAGGACACGCAGAGCATTGCAGCTATGATAGAAAGGAGTCAGGACACGCAGAGCATCACAGCTATGATAGAAAGGAGTCAGGACACGCAGAGCATTGCAGCTATGATAGAAAGGAGTCTGGACATGCAGAGCATCAGAGCTATGATAGAAAGGAGTCAGGACACGCAGAGCATTGCAGCTATGATAGAAAGGAGTCAGGACAAGCAGAGCATCACAGCTATGATAGAAAGGAGTCAGGACACGCAGAGCATTGCAGCTATGATAGAAAGGAGTCTGGACATGCAGAGCATCAGAGCTATGATAGAAAGGAGTCAGGACATGCAGAGCATTGCAGCTATGATAGAAAGGAATCATGACACGCAGAGCATCAGAGCTATGACAGAAAAGTGTACGGACACAAAGGGTATCGTAGCTATGATAGAAATGTGTCAGGACAAGCAGAGCATCGCAAGTGTGATAGAAAGATGTCAGATAAAGAAGAGCATCGCAGCTATGATAGAAAGTTATCAGATGATGCAGAGCATCGCAACTCAGTGAGTATGGGGCTGATCGGTTAGAGTGCCCAAGATGACCCCTGTCCACCAACAAAATCACCCACAATGGGCATGTTTGCATCAGAACTACACCTTGCCGCAATGGAAAATGGCCTCCTGGTCTGA
This sequence comes from Phyllobates terribilis, assembly GCF_046119375.1. NCBI lineage: Eukaryota > Metazoa > Chordata > Amphibia > Anura > Dendrobatidae > Phyllobates > Phyllobates terribilis. Next base: position 61,629,664 of record NW_027362763.1, on the reverse strand, counting down.
CGAATGCCGTTTTCCATCACATGGACAGCCGGGTTCAAGATGGCACGAAGGTGCACTATGGGAAGAAGACAATTCGGTGGAGGCAGAATGATGGGGCAATTTTCTGCTGGAAACCTTGGGTCCTGGCATCATGTGGATATGGCACATACCATTGCAGAGGGATTACGTAATGGCAGTGCCTCTTTCAGCTGGAGAATGGTCGGGGAGGAACATGCCAAGAGATCAAGGTGAGGAATTGTCTCCAAATTCCCCATTTGTCAATCCTATTGATTATCTGTGGGATGTGCTGTAAAGACAAGTCCAATCCATGGAGACTGCACCAAGTACGCTCAGGACATAGTGGATCTGCTAACGTCTTGGTGCTAGATACCACAGGAACCTTCACAAGTCTTGTGGTGTCCATACCCAAAAGGGTCAGAGCTGTTCTGGTGCCACAATGGGGACCACACGATATTAGGGTGAGGTTTTCATGTTATATCTGATCGATGAATATTTACTAGGGATTGCATTATAAAGCAATTGATGATATTTCCGCTGTGGTCTAGTGCACCCTCGCGTGCCAAACCCTCAACATCTAGTAACTGTCATTAGACGCAGAACAATTAGAGTATACTGATAGCCGTATGTCCAGCTCCAACCTTTAATGATGCAGTTAGCAGGATGTCAGAATTCTATACCCAGTATACGATACGTGCCGCTCAGCATTACAGCATGGAAATAATGAGAGGTTTGAGTCCCACAAGCCGGCCCTGAATCACACAGTAAGTCACTCAAGCACGTAGGACTGAAAGCAGAACGTCTCCATTGTGACCAGATTCAGAAGATTAGCGCCTTGTCGGGAACACTGTGTGGTGAGGACAATTCACACAAAAGAATTCGGGAACAATGCATTCAGCCTTTTGCTCTCTAAACTATGCGCTGAGAAACTGCGGTGATGGAATAAAAAGTAGAAAAACACAGAGAAAGTACTGTACACACAAAAATATGCAATAATGTGCAAAGCAGGGAGCCAGATAAGTAATGGTCCAAAAAAGCCTTAAAGAGGTTTTCAGTAAAATGGTATGCTGTCTAATACTTAGGATAGGTCAGACTGATGGGGGTCCAACATAAGGCACCCCCACCATCAGCTATTATCAGCTCCGGCAGCGGAGAGATGTGAACACGGAACCAGAACACCATCGCTCTGTTTCGCCGTGCTGTGGCTGCTCCTGGGGTTCTGCAGATCTACTAGTATCCGTAATATTCAGGATCAATCACAAAGCAGTGTACGGAGCCGCAGTGTTCCAATCCGCTTGCTGCCGGAGCTAATAACATCTGCTCAGTGGGGGGAGGTTCCGGGTTGGGGACCCCACCAATCTGATATTGAAGATCTATCCTCTTAGGATTGGACATCATATAGTTGAAGTTGGAAACCCCTTTAAGCAAGTGTGGGGCCTATAGTGATGTGGGAGCCAGGTGACACACTGACAATTCCTTGCAGCAGGGCTAATCCATTGGTAAATTGCAAACTAAACCAGTATCAGAAACGCTATTTGTCCGGACCCCTGCTCTCTGGATCTGGACTATGCAGAGCAGAGGATGCAGGAGGGGACCAGCATAGGGCCCCACTCACCAAATGGAGGCAAAAGAGTGTCGTTTTGGATTTTGTTGATCCTGTATATGATAGTATACCTTTTTTATCACTTTACAGATAAGGCCAGTTTCACATATTTATGTTTCGCAGCCTCAGACCACTTTGCCCGGTGGTGGATCTCCTGACCAGAAGTCTGCAACATATGGTACTCTAGGTCCACAGAGTGGCAAATGTTGGCGTCTTCTGTTGGACGTAGACCTGACCTATATGTCTTTTGGAAAACTTTCACGTGATATTGACAGGTTCCATCAGGTGTTGCTCCTCCAGTCAATCCAAACTTTGTGCTGGTGTTCAGTTCAGAACTTGACTTGATGGCAGACTAGATAAGTGAACCATTATGAAAAGTAGCTGAGTACCGCTACAGTACCGTAATGACAATGTACAAGGGATTTTGGAAGCTTAAAGTTGTTGAGTTAGTGGAGGATCGGCAACTATTCCATCCTGGGATACATAATACCTAGTGACGTTGAGGTGGCCTGCAATAGGGAATCACTGATTGCAGAAATAAAGGATAAACAACAGCTCCTGATGCTGAGTGAAGCACTAGGCGGATGAGCACAGACATTAAGCGGGGGCAGAGATGCACTAGGCGGATGAGCACGGACATTAAGCGAGAGCAGAGATGCACTAGGCGGATGAGCACAGACATTAAGCGGGGGCAGAGATGCACTAGGCGGATGAGCACGGACATTAAGCGAGAGCAGAGATGCACTAGGCGGATGAGCACGGACATTAAGCGGGGGCAGAGATGCAGTAGGCGGACGAGCACAGACATTAAGCGGGGCAGAGATGTAGTAGGCGGATGAGCGCAGACATTAAGCGGGGGCAGAGATGCACTAGGCGGATGAGCACGGACATTAAGCGGGGGCAGAGATGCACTAGGCGGATGAGCACAGACATTAAGCGGGGGCAGAGATGTACTAGGCGGATGAGCACAGACATTAAGCGGATTAAGCGGGGGCAGAGATGCACTAGGCGGATGAGCACAGACATTAAGCGGGGGCAGAGATGCACTAGGCGGATGAGCACAGACATTAAGCGGGAGCAGAGATGCACTAGGCGGATGAGAACGGACATTAAGCGGGGGCAGAGATGCACTAGGCGGGTGAGCGCAGACATTAAGCGGGGGCAGAGATGCACTAGGCGGATGAGCGCAGACATTAAGCGGGGGCAGAGATGCACTAGGCGGATGAGCACAGACATTAAGCGGGAGCAGAGATGCACTAAGCGGATGAGCGCAGACATTAAGCGTGGGCAGAGATGCACTAGGCAGATGAGTACAGACATTAAGCGGGAGCAGAGATGCACTAGGCGGAAGAGCACAGACATTAAGCGGGAGCAGAGATGCACTAGGCGGATGAGCACAGACATTAAGCGGGGGCAGAGATGCACTAGGCGGATGAACGCAGACATTAAGCGGGGGCAGAGATGCACTAGGCGGATGAGCACAGACATTAAGCGGGAGCAGAGATGCACTAGGCGGAAGAGCACAGACATTAAGCGGGAGCAGAGATGCACTAGGCGGATGAGCACAGACATTAAGCGGGGGCAGAGAGGTACTAGGCGGATGACCACAGACATTAAGCGGGGGCAGAGATGTACTAGGCGGATGAGCACAGACATTAAGCGGGGGCAGAGATGCACTAGGCGGATGAGCACAGACATTAAGCGGGGGCAGAGATGCACTAGGCGGATGAGCACAGACATTAAGCGGGGGCAGAGATGCACTAGGCGGATGAGCACAGACATTAAGCAGGAGCAGAGATGCACTAGGCGGATGAGCACAGACATTAAGCAGGAGCAGAGATGCACTAGGCGGATGAGCACAGACATTAAGCGGGGGCAGAGATGCACTAGGCGGAAGAGCACGGACATTAAGCGGGGGCAGAGCTGCACTAGGCGGGTGAGCGCAGACATTAAGCGGGGGCAGAGATGCACTAGGCGGATGAGCACAGACATTAAGCGGGGGCAGAGATGCACTAGGCGGATGAGCTCAGACATTAAGCGGGAGCAGAGATGCACTAGGCGGATAAGCACAGACATTAAGCGGGGGCAGAGATGCAATAGGCGGATGAGCGCAGACATTAAGCGGGGGCAGAGATGCACTAGCCGGATGAGCACAGACATTAAGCGGGAGCAGAGATGCACTAGGCGGATGAGCACAGACATTAAGCGGGGGCAGAGATGCACTAGGCGGATGAGCACAGACATTAAGCGGGGGCAGAGATGTACTAGGCGGATGAGCACAGACATTAAGCGGGAGCAGAGATGCACTAGGCGGATGAGCACGGACATTAAGCGGGGGCACAGATGCACTAGGCGGATGAGCACAGACATTAAGAGGGAGCAGAGATGCACTAGGCGGGTGAGCACAGACATTAAGCGGGGCAGAGATGCACTAGGTGGATGAGCGCAGACATTAAGCAGGGGCAGAGATGCACTAGGGGGGTGAGCACAGACATTAAGCGGGGGCAGAGATGCACTGGGCGGGTGAACACAGACTTAAGCAAGAGCAGAGATGCACTAGGCGGGTAAGCACAGACTTAAAAGGGGGCAGAGATGCACTAGGCGGGTAAGCACAGACTTAAGCGGGGCAGAGATGCACTGGGTGGGTGAACACAGACTTAAGCGGGGGCAGAGATGCACTAGGTGGGTGAGCACAGACTTAAGCGGGAGCAGAGATGCACTAGGCGGGTGAGCACAGACATTAAGCGAGAGCAGAGATGCACTAGGCGGGTGAGCACAGACATTAAGCGAGAGCAGAGATGCACTAGGTGGGTGAGCACAGACTTAAGCGGGGGCAGAGATGCACTAGGCGGGTGCGCACAGACATTAACCGGGAGCAGAGATGCACTAGGCGGGTGAGCACAGACATTAAGCGGGAGCAGAGATGTACTAGGCGGGTGAGCACAGACATTAAGCGGGGCAGAGATGAAATAGGCAGGTAAGCACAGACATTAAGCGAGAGTATAGATGCACTAGGGGGGTGAGCCCAGACATTAAGCGAGGGCAGAGATGCACTAGGCGGGTGAGCACAGACATTAAGCGAGGGCAGAGATGCACTAGGCGGGTGAGCACAGACTTAAGCGAGAGCAGAGATGCACTAGGCGGGTGAGCACAGACTTAAGCGAGGGCAGAGATGCACTAGGTGGGTGAGCACAGACATTAAGGTGAGCACAGACATTAAGCGGGAGCAGAGATGCACTAGGCGGGTAAGCACATACTTAAGCTGGGGCAGAGATGCACTAGGTGGGTGAGCACAGACTTAAGCGGGAGCAGAGATGCACTAGGTGGGTGAGCACAGACATTATGTGAGAGCAGAGATGAACTTAGGCGGGTGAGCACAGACATTAAGCGAGGGCAGAGATGCACTAGGCGGGTAAGCACAGACTTAAGCGGGGGCAGAGATGCACTAGGTGGGTGAGCACAGACTTAAGCAGGAGCAGAGATGCACTAGGTGGGTGAGGTCAGACATTATGTGAGAGCAGAGATGCACTAGGCGGGTGAGCACAGACATTAAGCGAGAGCAGAGATGCACTAGGCGGGTGAGCACAGACATTAAGCGAGAGCAGAGATGCACTAGGTGGGTGAGCACAGACTTAAGCGGGGGCAGAGATGCACTAGGCGGGTGAGCACAGACATTAACCGGGAGCAGAGATGCACTAGGCGGGTGAGCACAGACATTAAGCGGGAGCAGAGATGAAATAGGCAGGTAAGCACAGACATTAAGCGAGAGTATAGATGCACTAGGCGGGTGAGCCCAGACATTAAGCGAGGGCAGAGATGCACTAGGTGGGTGAGCACAGACTTAAGCGAAGGCAGAGATGCGCTAGGCGGGTGAGCACAGACATTAAGGTGAGCACAGACATTAAGCGGGAGCAGAGATGCACTAGGCGGGTAAGCACATACTTAAGCGGGGGCAGAGATGCACTAGGTGGGTGAGCACAGACTTAAGCGGGAGCAGAGATGCACTAGGTGGGTGAGCACAGACATTATGTGAGAGCAGAGATGAACTTAGGCGGGTGAGCACAGACATTAAGCAAGGGCAGAGATGCACTAGGCGGGTAAGCACAGACTTAAGCGGGGGCAGAGATGCACTAGGTGGGTGAGCACAGACTTAAGCAGGAGCAGAGATGCACTAGGTGGGTGAGGTCAGACATTATGTGAGAGCAGAGATGCACTAGGCGGGTGAGCACAGACATTAAGCGAGAGCAGAGATGCACTAGGCGGGTGAGCACAGACATTAAGCGAGAGCAGAGATGCACTAGGTGGGTGAGCACAGACTTAAGCGGGGGCAGAGATGCACTAGGCGGGTGAGCACAGACATTAACCGGGAGCAGAGATGCACTAGGCGGGTGAACACAGACATTAAGCGGGAGCAGAGATGTACTAGGCGGGTGAGCACAGACATTAAGCGGGGCAGAGATGAAATAGGCAGGTAAGCACAGACATTAAGAGAGAGTATAGATGCACTAGGCGGGTGAGCCCAGACATTAAGCGAGGGCAGAGATGCACTAGGCGGGTGAGCACAGACATTAAGCGAGGGCAGAGATGCACTAGGCGGGTGAGCACAGACTTAAGCGAGTGCAGAGATGCACTAGGCGGGTGAGCACAGACTTAAGCGAGAGCAGAGATGCACTAGGCGGGTGAGCACAGACTTAAGCGAGGGCAGAGATGCACTAGGTGGGTGAGCACAGACATTAAGGTGAGCACAGCCATTAAGAGGGAGCAGAGATGCACTAGGCGGGTAAGCACATACTTAAGCGGGGGCAGAGATGCACTAGGTGGGTGAGCACAGACTTAAGCGGGAGCAGAGATGCACTAGGTGGGTGAGCACAGACATTATGTGAGAGCAGAGATGAACTTAGGCGGGTGAGCACAGACATTAAGCGAGGGCAGAGATGCACTAGGCGGGTAAGCACAGACTTAAGCGGGGGCAGAGATGCACTAGGTGGGTGAGCACAGACTTAAGCAGGAGCAGAGATGCACTAGGTGGGTGAGGTCAGACATTATGTGAGAGCAGAGATGCACTAGGCGGGTCAGCACAGACATTAAGCGAGAGCAGAGATGCACTAGGCGGGTGAGCACAGACATTAAGTGAGAGCAGAGATGCACTAGGCGGGTGAGCACAGACATTAAGCGAGAGCAGAGATGCACTAGGCGGGTGAGCACAGACATTAAGCGAGAGCAGAGATGCACTAGGCGGGTGAGCACAGACATTAAGCGAGAGCAGAGATGCACTAGGCGGGTGAGCACAGACATTAAGCGAGAGCAGAGATGCACTAGGCGGGTAAGCACAGACATTAAGCGGGACAGAGATGCACTGGGTGGGTGAGCACAGAAATTAAGCGAGAGCAGAGATGAAATAGGCAGGTAAGCACAGATATTAAGCGAGGGCATAGAAGCACTAGGCGGGTAAGCACAGACTTTAAGCAGGGCAGAGATGCACTAGGCGGGTGAGCACAGACTTTAAGCAGGGCAGAGATGAAATAAGCAGGTAAGCACAGACTTTAAGCGGGGGCAGAGATGCACTAGGAGGGTGATGACAGACTTTAAGCAGGGGCAGATATGCACTAGGCAGGTGAGCACAGACTTTAGTCTTGCATAGATGCACTAGGAGGGTGAGTACAGACTTTAAGAGGGGACAGAGATGCACTAGGTGGGTGATCAGAGACGTTAAGCAGGGGCATAACCAACTGGAGGAACCGGTCCGTTATCCTATGTGAAATGAAAGCATGTAACCAATTTGTTCTGCCCTTGCAGATAAGTGCATAGACTGGTATACAGCGACAAACCCAAGACTCACCAAACATAGACTAGAGCTTCTCAATTGTTTTCATCCATGTCTCAAGTCATCAAGACAAATAGTGTTGATGTTTGCGCCGTACTAGTGGTCAACTACAATGTCAAAATATGGCCTTGTACATATGGCTTAAATAGTTTCCACAGCTTTTATAGTGCCTCCATACAGTACTGTGCTAGCTACAAAATCCCTCAGTTTTGGGGATAGCACTACAGAGGCAGCTGTGCTCACACTGGTTATGGAGCAAAGCAAGTGCCACCAAAAATGACTTTTGGTCACATATGACCCAAGTTTTTCATAATCTTCTGTTGTTACTATCCATGTACATTCTTCATTGTTTCTACTTTTCATCTCTGCTCCACTGCTCCACTGGGGCCACAGATATGACCAGTGACTCAACCTCAGCAGCATTGTCTATTGGGTGTCTAAGGTGGTCGGAAATCTATCTTACAGCGATGATTCCAAACCTCGAGAACTCCAATATTTGCAAGACTACATCTCAGTTTGCCTTGGAAGCCTGCGGTGGTCAGTGCATGCTGGGAACTGTAGTTGTGTAACCATTGGAAGGTCACAGGTTGGAGACCATGGCCTTAGATACTCCGGCTACTCCTGTATTCACGTTTTATGCTGCAGCTCTGCTTGTTCTGATTGTCTGCCAGGTATATGCATATAAGATCAGCAGTAGGTCAGTGAATGCAGAGCCGAATTGCATTACGCCGAGAATTATTACACACCAGCAATTTTGCAGCGTTTTTTCAGCAGCCAAAAACGGTCAGTAAAAATTGCTTCTCAAGTTTTGGTACAGTTTGCAGCTGCGATTTTTGTTACAGATTATATATTTTTTTTGCTTATAATACAAGTTTAATAAAGTTACTTTTATTCATCAAAAATGCAGCAAAAGAAGTAACAAAGCCCATTTGCTGAATTTTATTCACTTTCTCATTGCTTCCGACGGGTGCAAAAACGCTGCAAAAATGCTGAAAGAATTAATGCAGCAGTGCTCAAAATTCAGTCAGCAAAAAAAAAAAAAAAAGTGTGTGCATGAGATTTGCATTAAAAAAAGTTTCAAAAAAACTGCAAAAATATGAACATAGCCTTAGAGCAGTAAGACCAAGGAAACTGCTCCGGGAGCAGAATTCGGAGCTCGTGCCATCGTCAGCTCTCATCATCTCGGGAGTCGCACTTTCTGAATATCACGGACGACCTTTACATGAGTCACAATACTACTACACATTAATTGTGGTTTCCAAAAATAATTCCCATGCTCTGACTGACGGCGCGGATTACGCTGCATGCGACGCGTCCTCGGGGGAGCAGCAGGACTGCGTCATGGCGGCGGCGGGTGTCACTACGGATCATCTGGAATGATGCACTTTTCACCCAGATATCTCGTCCTGTCGCACGGAGCTTTGTGCGCGTTGCAGCCTCTCGAGAAAGACGACGGCAGTGGGGGAAGGAAGGGAGCAAGAGGCTGAAGGAAGAACATGCTGCAGTGATTGAAGCAGATTATGGTGCTCCCGGCTCTGTTGTTAGAGGGAATTATTTAATTCCTCTGTGCCCCGCTGCCCTCCAGGCTCCGCTTCATTTCTCAGCCACAAGCTGACGTCAACTGTGCAGTCAAAGCCCCACCAGCCAAAGGGTCCCTGATGGATGCAGCAAGCATCCTAATGGCTATGTAGACACAAAGAGGTCCATCTCTGAGCAAGCAAATTATCTCCCGTTCTCGCTGATAAAAATCGTCCTAAATGTCACATTCTGTCCCCAAGAGAGAAGCTTCTTACTACATATTCTCCATGCAGCAGAGCCAAGCTTGCTACTTCAGTGTATGGGAATGGAAAACCATAGAGAACATATGATCTCACAATGAATTGTTCTGCAACATATTTAACCCCTTAAGCCCCGAGGGTGGTTTGCACGTTAATGACCAGGCCAATTTTTACAATTCTGACCACTGTCACTTTATGAGGTAATTACTCTGGAACGCTTCAACGGATCCCCCTGATTCTGAGATTGTTTTTTCGTGACATATTGTACTTCATGATTGTGGTAAAATTTCTTCGATATCATTTGCGTTTATTTGTGAAAAAAACGGAAATTTGGCGAAAATTTTGAAAATTTTGCAATTTTCAAAATTTGAATTTTTATGCCCTTAAATCAGAGAGATATGTCACACAAAAGAGTTAATAAATAACATTTCCCACATGTCTACTTTACATCAGCACAATTTTGGAACCAAAATTTTTTTTTATTAGGGAGCTATAAGGGTTAAAAGTTGACAAGTGATTTCTCATTTTTCCAACAAAATTTACAAAACCATTTTTTTAGGGACCACATCACATTTGAAGTCACTTTGAGAGGTCTTTATGACAGAAAATACCCAAAAGTGACACCATTCTAAAAACTGCACCCCTCAAGGTGCTCAAAACCACATTCAAGAACTTTATTAACCCTTCAGGTGCTTCACAGGAATTTTTTGAATGTGGAAGAAAAAAATGAACATTTAACTTTTTTCACAAAAATGTTACTTTAGACCCAATTTTTTTTTATTTTCACAGGGGTAACAAGAAAAAATGGACCCCAAAATTTGTTGTGCAATTTCCCCTAGGCACGCAGATACCCAATATTTGGGGAAAAAACACTGTTTGGGCGCACGGCAGGGCTCGGAAGGGAAGGAGCGCCATTTGACTTTTTGATTGTAAAATTTGCTTAAATAATTAGCGGATGCCATGTTCTGTTTGGAGAGCCCCTGTGTGCCCAAACATTGGAGCTCCCCCACAAGTGACCCCATTTTGGAAACTAGACCCCCCAAGGCACCTATCTAGATGCATAGTGAGCACTTGGAACCCCCAGGTGCTTCACAAATTGATTCGTAAAAATGAAAAAGTGGTTTTTTTTCACTTTTTCATTTTTCCGAATCAATTTGTGAAGCACCTAGGGGTTCCAAGTGCTCACTATGCGTCTAGATAGGTGCCTTGGGGGGTCTAGTTTCCAAAATGGGGTCACTTGTGGGGGAGCTCCAATGTTTGGGCACACATGGACTCTCCAAATGCAACATGGTATCCGCTAACAAATTGAATGGAAAATCGGCTCAAATTGTTAGCGGACACCATGTTGCGTTTGGAGAGCCCCTGTGTGCCCAAACATTGGAGCTCCCCCACAAGTGACCCCATTTTGGAAACTAGACCCCCCAAGGCACCTATCTAGATGCATAGTGAGCACTTGGAACCCCCAGGTGCTTCACAAATTGATTCGTAAAAATGAAAAAGTGTTTTTTTTTCACTTTTTCATTTTTCCGAATCAATTTGTGAAGCACCTAGGGGTTCCAAGTGCTCACTATGCATCTAGATAGGTGCCTTGGGGGGTCTAGTTTCCAAAATGGGGTCACTTGTGGGGGAGCTCCAATGTTTGGGCACACATGGACTCTCCAAATGCAACATGGTATCCGCTAACAAATTGAATGGAAAATCGGCTCAAATTGTTAGCGGACACCATGTTGCGTTTGGAGAGCCCCTGTGTGCCCAAACATTGGAGCTCCCCCACAAGTGACCCCATTTTGGAAACTAGACCCCCCAAGGCACCTATCTAGATGCATAGTGAACACTTGGAACCCCCAGGTGCTTCACAAATTGATTCGTAAAAATTAAAAAGTGAAAAAAAAACCACTTTTTAATTTTTATGAATCAATTTGTGAAGCACCTAGGGGTTCCAAGTGCTCACTATGCATCTAGATAGGTGCCTTGGGGGGTCTAGTTTCCAAAATGGGGTCACTTGTGGGGGAGCTCCAATGTTTGGGCACACATGGACTCTCCAAATGCAACATGGTATCCGCTAACAAATTGAATGGAAAATCGGCTCAAATTGTTAGCGGACACCATGTTGCGTTTGGAGAGCCCCTGTGTGCCCAAACATTGGAGCTCCCCCACAAGTGACCCCATTTTGGAAACTAGACCCCCCAAGGCACCTATCTAGATGCATAGTGAACACTTGGAACCCCCAGGTGCTTCACAAATTGATTCGTAAAAATTAAAAAGTGAAAAAAAAACCACTTTTTAATTTTTATGAATCAATTTGTGAAGCACCTAGGGGTTCCAAGTGCTCACTATGCATCTAGATAGGTGCCTTGGGGGGTCTAGTTTCCAAAATGGGGTCACTTGTGGGGGAGCTCCAATGTTTGGGCACACAGGGACTCTCCAAATGCAACATGATATCCGCTAACAAATTGTCGGCTCACATTGTTAGCGGACACCATGTTGCGTTTGGAAAGCCCCTGTGTGCCCAAACATTGGAGCTCCCCCACAAGTGACCCCATTTTGGAAACTAGACCCCCAAAGGCACCTATCTAGATGCATAGTGAGCACTTGGAACCCCCAGGTGCTTCACAAATTGATTTGTAAAAATGAAAAAGTGAAAAAAAAAACACTTTTTCATTTTTATGAATAGAGGCAGACACAGACATTCTATGGAAGGGGGGAGCTGAGGAACACAGACACTCTATGGAGGGAAGGAGCTAGAGGAACACAGACATTCTATGGAAGGGGGAGCTGAGGAACACAGACACTCTATGGAGGGGAGGAGCTAGAGGAACACAGACATTCTGTAGAGGGGAGGAGCTAGAGGAACACAGACACTCTATGGAGGGGAGGAGCTAGAGAAACACAGACATTCTATGGAAGGGAGGAGCTGAGGAACACGGACACTCTATAGAGGGGAGGAGCTAGAGGAACACAGACATTCTATAGAGGGGAGGAGCCGGAGGAACACAGACATTCTATGGAAGGGGGGAGCTAGAGGAACACAGACATTCTATGGAGGAGAAGAGCTAGAGGAACACAAACATTCTATGGAGGGGAGGAGCTAGAGGAACACAAACATTCTATGGAGGGGAGGAGCTAGGAGAACACAGACACTCTATGGAGGAGAGGAGCTAGGAGAACACAGACATTAAATGGAGGGGAGGAGCTAGAGAAACAGACATTCTATGGAGAGGAGCTAGAGGAACACAGACATTCTATGGAGGGGAGGAGCTAGAGGAACACAGACACTATATGGAGAAGAGGAGCTAGGGGAACACAGACATTCTATTTCTATAGAGGGGAGGAGATAGAGCAACACAGACATTCTATGGATGGGAGGAGCTAGAGTAACACAAACATTCTATGGAGGGGAGGAGCCAGAGGCAGACAGACATTCTATGGAGAGGAGGAGCTAGAGGAACACAGACATTCTATGTAGGGGAGGAGCTAGGGGAACACAGACATTCTATGGAGGTGAGGAACTAGAGGAACACAGACATTCTATTTCTATAGAGGGGAGGAGCTAGAGGAACACAGACATTCTATGGAGGGGAGGAGCTAGGGGAACACAAACATTCTATGGAGGGGAGAAGCCAGAGGCAGACAGGCATTCTGTGGAGAGGAGGAGCTAGAGGAACACAGACATTCTATGGAGGGGAGGAGCTAAAGGAGCACAGACATTCTATGGAGGGGAGGAGCTAGAAGAACACAGACATTCTATGGAGGGGAGGAGCTAGGGGAACACAGACATTCTATGGAGGTGAGGAACTAGAGGAACACAGACATTCTATTTCTATAGAGGGGAGGAGATAGAGCAACACAGACATTCTATGGAGGGGAGGAGCTAGGGGAACACAGACATTCTATGGAGGAGAGGAGATAGAGAAACACAAGCATTCTATGGAGGGGAGGAGCTAGAGGAACACAAACATTCTATGGAGGGGAGGAGCCAGAGGCAGACAGACATTCTATGGAGAGGAGGAGCTAGAGGAACACAGACATTCTATGGAGGGGAGGAGCTACGGGAACACAGACATTCTATGGAGGGGAGGAGCTAGAGGCAGACAGACATTCTATGGAGAGGTGGAGCTTGAGGAACACAAACATTCTATGGAGAGGTGGAGCTAGAGGCAGACAGACATTCTATGGAGAGGTGGAGTCAGAGGCAGACACAGGCAACACAGACATTCTATGGAGGGGAGGAGCTAAGTGAACACAGACATTCTATGGAGGGGAGGAGCTAGGGGAACACAAACATTCTATGGAGGGGAGGAGCTAGAGACAGACAGACATTCTATGGAGGGGAGGAGCTAGGGGAACACAGACATTCTATGGAGGGGAGGAGCTAAAGGAACACAAACATTCTACTGTAGGTTTCATAGAAATTTATGAGCAGCAACTGCCATCTCCTCTATTATAGTAATGGGAAATTCTGTGCTCACTGAATACAGATTTTACCTGAGAATTGAGAATTTTGAGAATGAAGGATTAGTCCAGGAAAAGAAAGAAGATTTCTCTTGTAACATATATTACAAAGCTTCTTATTTTCAATTGTGCTATTAATTAGATTAGATTTTTTCATCGGACCAAGTGAAAAAAATCGGACATGTGCACAACCCCAAAGAATAACATGGGTACAAGTGCTATCCCTGAAACCCACGGAAAAAGGAGAGATATTGTTCAACTCAATCTAAGATTTAAAAAAAAATCACTCCTTCATTGAAGTGTGATTAAAATCCATTTTTCGTGCGGTATAGCAATCCACCAATGCATTTTGTCTGCTACATGTGAATACCATTTTCACATGTAAAGCGTCATGGAATAAATGGTGCTATAATAATAAATAATAATTTTCTGTTCATATGCAACACACAAATATACACCTGCAGGATGACTAAAATGCAAACAAAGATATTTCAGTTAAATATCCCAGCGAGCCAAGAATTACTGAGATAAAGTTTGGCATAAAACTTCTATACGAAACATTACAAGATAATAGAAGTACAGGACAACAAACTTACTGTCTCTGAATAACATTTGACATAAGTTCCTTATAAACTAGCCATATTATAACCTAAAATTACTGCAAAACAGTGGCTGAACCACTCCACCTGAACATACTCCTGTCAACATGCGCTGCCGTATTCATTCTGTGGGTGGTGCTGGTGATGGCGGAAACAATATTACCAGATGCTGGGACCTGTAGTATCGCCCATTCTGGCAGTATGAGTGTATGTGTTGTCCAACAAGAGCAATCTGCTCCCTGCTTTGGCCAATAGGATTGGACCACACCCTACTGAAACTACCAGCATACTGCTAGGAGGTGCCAGTTATAGTATATACTTGCTCTGGTTCACTCCTGGCATTTTGCTCTTGTTCAGCCCTTTTGATTCCTGCTTCCGACCTTGGCCCGTGTTTAGACTATCCTGCTGATAATTCAGTTTCTGACCTTCTTGTATTGAAGCAGCTTCTTGACTACCGTTTGCTAGCTTGCTCCATCAGCCAGCAGCCACTCCATGGACACAACCTAGAGGACCTTGTGTAAGTCCAGATGCTTTTACAATAGTTAAAGGGTGAATGCCAGGGTACCTCCTGGGATATGCTAGACGAATAGCATAAAGTCTGTCTGTGTAAGACCTATTAAAAGCTACTAACTTTCCACTGACAGTTCTCCCTGACACCATCAGTGTAGTAATCAAAAATTCAGCTATAAACTCTTCAGTACCACAGTATGGAATATAATAACATATTACTGTAGGAGGTTTACAGCTCTGCTGGGGAGGGGAGAGCAGAAGTTGTCCCAATTCGCTTGAAGACCTCCCACCTTAGTGACCACCTTTGCTGAGCAAGTGAGCAGCCTATAAGAACCTCTGCCCACCCTGAACTCACCTATTCAATTATCTGACTCACATTTGATCGAGAAACCTATATGAAAAGTTTTAGGAGAAACTCAAGAGGTTTCACACGTTTGCCAGTTTTGATCAAATCAGGGAGTCGATCGATCGGAGGCAAGAGAAACACAACCAATTCTGTCTGTGTCCCAGACTTGTCTGACTTCAGATGCCTGGTTATAAGTTTTTATTACAAACCACAAAGACAAGGAAAGTGGGAGAGGCTTACATTACGTTACCTAAAAAGGAAGATAAGTTGGGAAAAACAAAGTCGTAAATTATGTATTCTGCTGCATTCCTTAGACTGGGCATATCTAGTTTTACTATACTTTAAGAAACAAAGGAAAGGTCATACAGAGACAGCTCTGTATTAGATACAACGAAATAACACTGATAAAGCTAATATTAAAATACAAAATTATCAATTAGATACATGAATTGTCTAAATAATAAAGCATAGTATAAATATTTACCATAACACAGTGTAGACACTTTCCCCTTGTGCGACCCTATATGCAGGATACCTTTGCAGAAGTAAATATTTCATTGCTTACCTGGGCCTAACTTAGCAACTGCATAAAGGAGATCGTAATTGATTACTGGCGTAGCATCATCTATAGGTTTCCATCCAACCGGAGGGGATACAGGAGGAGAGATGAGGAATTGTTTAGCAGGTTGTGGGGGTGCCAGGTGGAGTTTGTCTCCGTCTGTCTCTCTTGTTTGGACCTGTGTGTGACATTATAAAAATTTCGTAAGACATATGCAAAAAATGAACGCAATGAAAAAAAATCAATCGTGGAGGAACACAGTGAGGTTGTGTTTAAAAAGATATCGTCAAAAAATGTTAAAAAATTTCATACTTGATGTAATACAATTTACCTGTGCGAAATAAAGTTTTAATTTCTTCCCTCTGAACTGTGTCTCGTGTAGCTCTATCCTCGCCCGCGCTGCTGCCTTAGGGTTGCTGAAGTTTATTCGTACTCTTCGGAAGCTCTTGAACAGTTGTAAGGTCACACAGTCATCATATGCTCGGAAAAGACCCTCAAATTTCTCCTACAGTAAAAGAAAAAAAACTTATGTTAACTCAAAGAACACTTATACATATATACTACATCTATTTTAGTGGTGGGTGAGCTCTGGGTGTAACTCATTATACCATACAGAGGGTGCTGACTACCTAACTTCCATCTTGTACCATGAGTCCTCTTAGCACCTGACCAGCACCATGAGCCCCAATATAAAAAAGGAAGGCTGTTAACACCTTCACACCCTTCTACACCCTGTTGATATGGCCTTGAAAAAGCAAAAATAAGGATGAAACTCAGAATGAATTGCAGTTCTGAAGATACCTCCTGAAGACAATAAACTATTGCATAACGAGGGCAGCTTTGGGCACCAAGTAACAGTCCTCATGCTAACATCCCCTGGGCATCGGAAATGGTTTTTGGCACAAAGCCACTAGAGACCAGTTTCATGGGACTATTGATTTATGGGATAGTCTTGAGCACCGGACCACTTAAAACTAGTAACTGACTTGGCCAACAGAAACTAGGTAGCTCCTGAGCCACAAAAAAACATTACAAAAAAGGACTCCCTGAGCTAAAACAATTCAATGAAAAACAGCCATCGATAACAGTTTGAACACATAGAACAGTCCCAGCAAATACCCAATATGGTGCAAAATTACACAGTCTCACCCTTCCACTGACTCGCCACAGATAGAACTGCAACTGTGGGACTTCCAGGGCCAACTACCTCAATCAGTGGCCCCCCGCTTTTGGCAGGCCTCCACGGAGAGGAGGTAGCGGCAAGCTTTGGAAGCTGACAGTCCATTGAGGTAAGAGGCCAGGAGACCCGAGGGTCCCACCCTGGCCTCTTCAAGACTTTCTATGGGGCCAGATGACCAGCTGGTCCCAATCTTGCTTCTCCGAATATCTCCATGGGTTCCAGGAGACCGGAGGGTCCCACCTGGCAACCCCAAACAACATATCCATGGGGCCCGGTGACTTCATCATCCCATCCTGGTTTCCACAAATGTATCCATGGGTTCTCTGATGGTCAATGCAGAAGATCCGAATCATTCCAGTCAGGGCCGTGTACCCTTAGGCCGGAATTATGTAGAATCCAAATCTGTGTCTCTCAGGATGGAGCCATGCTACCAGGCTGATGTTCTGAAAAGTCTGACTGATCTTTGATTCTCTGATTCAATTCTCTAACCAGCAGGATAGAAAAACCCTTTTTATATTTACATATGTGGCTAAGGTCATCAGTCAAAGGTCAGAGAAGGTGCCGGGGTTCACTCAGGTCTCATTGTTTGAGCTAATCCCCCTGCTCTTGTAAATAAACTAGCTAGCTTAGTACAATATGAAATTAGTATAGTAACAAACATCATTGTTCCCAAACACTGAGTCACTGTCCTTCTTGACCACCCAAAGAAACACATACATTCAAAGGTCAACACAAAGATAATAGTGTATTTCTCCCGGCTTAACAAATCTAGATGTCTGGCTGATTAAGATTAAAAGCTGTTTCATCACAGACACCATAACTGAACTTCATCTGAGAGCTCAAAACCAGAATTTGTACAAGCCAAGGGCATAAAAGGGATAACACTAAACCCAGGATTTTCTGTAGCTTTCACTGCCATACAGCTTTTGAAAAAAAAAAACAAAACATAAAACTTTCCCATCTGTATTTTTTCATCATGATAAGACAAGCCATAATGGAGCTGTAATTGACTAAATCACAAGAGGACAACTTGACGTAAATCAATGGCCGCCTACAAAAGGAGGATAGTCCAGATGGAAGGGTTAAGTCCCGGCTTTGCTTCGTCTACCGGACATGATAGCTGAAGAAGACTCAGAACATTTACGTTAGAGGTAAAACTTATGATTCTCATAGAGTATGAAAATGTCAACTCGTTGTGTTGGCACGTATCAGCGTAGCACCGTGGCTAAATACCATCTCTCCCAGCACCTGCATTTGATATTTACAGATCCCTGAGGAAGCAAACAATCACCTGCAATCTAGAGAAGTCTGACCTTCTGTTCCGCACATCTAGACCGTACGCTCTGTGCCAGGCACAGGGGGACATACTAGACTTTTGGGGAATTTGTGTTAGAGCGAAGAACAATGCAGCTGGGTTCCTTGAAGGATGTAAAATGTAAAAATATTTCTGTACAACAATATTACCATAGAATGTAATAACTGGACCTGAAGTATTGATCCTTGTCCAATCAGCCAGCAAGAGAAGCTCTTAAAGTCCATATTCACTCACAACTGACATTAACAATAATAAAATAAACATTTCAAAGGCTAAAAAGTAGTGTCATTCTTTTAAAAAAAGGCTTCTATTGTATTATAAATGTCCCTTCTTTTATGCCTCAATACAGTGGCATGTAAAAGTTTTGGCACCCCTGGTCGAAATTACTGTTATTGTGAACAGTTAAGCAAGTGGAAGATGAATTGATCTCTAAAACGGCCTAAAGTTAAAGATGACATATTTCCTTTGTATTTTAGGCACCAAAAAAAATGATATTGCCATTTTTTGGCTATGTGCCCACGTTGTGGAAATGAAGCAGAAAATTTCTACTTCATTTCCGCATGTCCTCTCCCGGAAAAACGCATGCGGAATTCCGCAAGCGATTATCGCGCGTTTTTCATGCGTTTTCGACATGCGAAATTGCCTTGCGTTTTTTATTGCATTGTATAAGGCAATTCCGCTTGCGGAAACGCAAAATTAATGAACATGCTGCGGATTTTTGAACGCAGCATAAACGCTGCGGAAAAATCCGCAGCATGGGCATAGAACTTGCAGATTCTCATTGGGGACCATGGGGTGCGGATTACCAAGCGTTTTACGAGCGTTTCCACTGCGGAAAATCCGCAGCAAAAACGCTTGTAATCCACAACATGGGCATGCAGCCTTTACGTTTTAAAAATTACAAAAAGGAAAATGGACAGATGCAAAAGTTTGGGCACCCTAGGACATTTGCGTGCTCAGATAACTTTGACCAAGGTTTCAGACCTTAATTAGCCTGTTAGGGTTACAGTGCCTACAAGTAGTATTCAACCCCCTGCAGATTTAGCTGGTTTGACAAGATGCAAATAAGTTAGAGCCTTCAAACTGCAAACGAGAGTAGGATTTATGAACAGAAGCATAAATCTTACAAACCAAAAAGTTATGTTGCTCAGTTGAATTTTATTAAATTTTAAACATAAAAGTGTGGGTCAATTATTATACAACCCCTATGTTTAATATTTTGTGGAATAACCCTTGTTTGCAATTACAGCTAATAATCGTCTTTTATAAGACCTGATCAGGCCGGCACAGGTCTGTGGAGTTATCTTGGCCCACTCCTCCATGCAGATCTTCTCCAAGTTATCTAGGTTCTTTGGGTGTCTCATGTGGACTTTATTCTTGAGCTCCTTCCAAAGTTTTCAATTGGGTTAAGGTCAGGAGACTGACTAGGCCACTCCAACACCTTGACTTTTTCCCTCTTGAACCAGGCCTTGGTTTTCTTGGCTGTGTGCTTTGGGTCGTTGTCTTGTTGGAAGATGAAATTACGACTCATCTTAAGATCCTTGATGGAGGAGCGGAGGTTCTTGGCCAAAATCTCCAGGTAGGCCATGCTATCCATCTTCCCATGGATGCGGACCAGATGGCCAGGCCCCTTGGCAGAGAAACAGCCCCAAAGCATGATGCTGCCACCACCATGCTTGACTGTAGGGATGGTATTCTTGTGGTCGTATGCAGTGCCATCCAGTCTCCAAACGTCACGTGTGTGGTTGGCACCAAAGATCTCGATCTTGGTCTCATCAGACCATAGAACCTTGAACCAGTCTGTCTCAGAGTCCTCCAAGTGATCATGAGCAAACTGTAGACGAGCCTTGACATGACGCTTTGAAAGTAAAGGTACCTTACGGGCTCGTCTGGAACGGAGACCATTGCGGTGGAGTACGTTACTTATGGTATTGACTGAAACCAATGTCCCCACTGCCATGAGATCTTCCCGGAGCTCCTTCCTTGTTGTCCTTGGGTTAGCCTTGACTCTTCGGACAAGCCTGGCCTCGGCACGGGAGGACACTTTCAAAGGCTGTCCTGGCCGTGGAAGGCTAACAGTAGTTCCATAAGCCTTCCACTTACGGATGATGCTCCCAACAGTGGAGACAGGTAGGCCCAACTCCTTGGAAAGGGTTTTGTACCCCTTGCCAGCCTTGTGACCCTCCACGATCTTGTCTCTGATGGCCTTGGAATGCTCCTTTGTCTTTCCCATGTTGACCATGTCTGAGTGCTGTTCACAAGTTTGGGGAGGGTCTTAAATAGTCAGAAAAGGCTGGCAAAAGAGATGTTTAATCCACACATGTGAAGCTCATTATTCTTGGTGCCTGAACTACTTCTTAATACTTTTGGGGGACCAAACAGAATTCTTGTGGTTTGAGGGGTTGAATAATAAATGACACTCTGAATTAACTTTTAACGTTTTAAAAAAAAAAAAAAAAAAAAAAAAAAAATTTGCTGCACTGCATTTCCCACTTCCAGGCTGATCTACAGTACAAATGTCACAATGCCAAGTTAATTCCGCATGTGTCAACCAGCTAAATCTGCAGGGGGTTGAATACTACTTGTAGGCACTGTATTTGTGTAACATACCTGGTGGGGGGCTTGCATGGTGCACCATCTCTCACCATGCAAGATCGCAAACTTGATCTTCAGTCCAGTCTGCTAGCCTGGCTTCTATTCATGCTGTGTGCATGTCTCTTGACATGTCTCTTGAAACTTCCTGTTTCTTGTAGCTGCTGTGGGCACACCCCTAATGCGTCTTCAGCCTATTGCTGTCTGTCACTGGATAGTTAAACCAGCTTCACCTGGAAGCTGAGGCCTGAGCAACTCTATCATTCAGTGTGCTCCTTGACTCTGAATGCGCCAGGTCCTGTTCTGTGTTTTCTTGCCTGTCTGTCCGCCTTCCTGGAGGCTGTATTTCCAGGCCAGTCTGAACACGCTCCTAGCCTGTTCGTTCCGCCTTTTCTGGGGGCCGCATACCCAGACTCGCTCCTGTATCTCGCTGCAGTGTCAGTTCCTGTCTGAACACTCAGTTCCCGTCTGAACTCTCCTAGTCTGTTACCTGTTTTTCTCTATGTCCGTACCTTCCCTTATTCTGCAGAGACTGAACCTGCACCTAACTCCTACTCATTGTCGCTGTACTTCCATTTGTGAGTTTAGAGTCCGCTCGCTACTTCATTGCAAGTATCTTTTGTGTATTTGGTTCTGCCTTTCCCTTCCAGTCTCTTCCGTGTGAACAGAGCCCTGTCCCCTCTGCTCTGCCTTGCTCACCGCTCCGGTGGTTTCTGCCCGCTCTGCCTTGCTCACCGCTTCGGCGGTTTATCTCTGCTCTGCCTTAATCACCGCTCCGGCGGTTTCTGCCCGCTCTGCCTTGCTCACCGCTCCGGCGGTTTCTGCCCGCTCTGCCTTGTTCACCGCTTCGGCAGTTTCAGCCCGCTCTGCCTTGCTCACCGCTCCGGCGGTTTCTGCTTGCTCTGCCTTGCTCACCGCTCCGGCAGTTTCTCTCTGCTCTGCCTTGCTCACCGCTCCGGCGGTTCCTGCCTGCTCTGCCTTGCTCACCGCTCCGGCGGTTCCTGCCGGCTCTGCCTTGCTCACCGCTCCGGTGGTTCCTGACTGCTCTGCCTTGCTCACCGCTCCGGCGGTTCCTGCCTGCTCTGCTTGCTCACCGCTCCGGCGGTACCTCTCTGATCCGCCTTGCCCACCACTCTGGCGGTTCCTCTCTGCTCTGCTTGTCTACCGCATCTGCGGTTCTGTTCCTGAATCCCAGTCTGTACTGGACCCTATCCAGCCTGTGCTCCAACCTGCTAGTACCTCTCCGTCTGCACGCCAGCCGTACTTGTCAGTACCCTCCTGCCTGCATACCAGCCGTGCCTGCCAGTATCCTCCTGTCTGCAGTCCAGCCGTGCCTGTCAGTGCCCACCTGTCTGCATGCCAGCCGTGCCTGCCAATACCCACCTGTCTGTGTGCCAGCCTAACCTGCCTGTTCCTGTATTCCCCGTGTGGGTCAACAGCCGTGTCCGGGGTCTGGCCTGGAGTAGCACCTGGTCCCTCTGCTCGGTTCCTCCCTGTTGCACGGCGTCGTTAGCCGTCTTGCGACCTTGGTCGGATCGGGTAGATACTTAGTTACGCCCCTCCAGGCACTCTCCGGTTCATGGCACAGTGGAATCACTAAATCATGCACACGCCAGTCAGCCCGGGCGTGTGCATAACAATGGCTTGTTCAACATCATCATTAGGAAAGGCCAGGTGATGCAAATTTCCCAGCTTTATAAAAACCCAGCTTACTCTGACCTTGTGCCAAAAAACAGCAGCCATGACTTCTTCTAAGAAGCTGCCTAGCACTCTGAAAACGGTGGAGGCCCACAAAGCAGGAGGAGGCTATAAGAAGATAGCAAAGCGTTTTAAAGTTGCTCTTTCCTCAGTTTGAGATGTAATTAAGATATGGTAGTTACCAGAAACAGTGGAGGTCAAGATAAGGTCTGGAAGACCAAGCAACATTTCAGTGAGAGCTGCCCGTAGGATTGCTAGAGAGGCAAATCAGAACCCGCTTGACGGCAAAAGACCTTCAGAAAAATTTAGCAGACTTTGGAATTGTGGTACACTGTTCTACTGTTCAGAGACACCTGCACAAATATGGACTTCATGGAAGGGTCATCAGAAGGAAACCTCTCCTGCATCCTCACAAAAAAAACTAGCGTCAAAAGTATGCAAAAGAACATCTAAACAACCCTGATGCATTTTGGAAACAAGTCCTGTGGACCGATGAGGTTAAAATAGAACTCTTTGGCCCCAATGATCAAAGGTGTAGAGAAAAAAGGGCACAGAATTTCAGGAAAAGAACATCTCACCAACCATTAGGCATGTGGGTGGATCCATCATGCTTTGGTGTTTTGTTGCAGCCAACGGCTCGGGGAACATTTCATATGTAGAGAAAAGAATAGATTCAAGGAAATTTCAACAAATTCTTGATGCAAACATAACAGCATCTGTAAAAAAAGCTGAAGATGAAAAGAGGATGGCTTCTACAAATGCATAATGATCCTAAACAAACATCAAAATCCACAATAGACAACCTCAAACGATGCAAGCTGAAGTATTTACAATGGCCCTCACAGTCCCCTTATCTGAACATCATTGAAAATCTGTGGCGAGGCCTAAAAATAGCAGTGCATGCAAGACGACCCAGGAATCTCACAGAACTGGAAGAATTTTATAAGGGAAAATGTATGAAAATCCCTCAAACAAGAATTATACAGAGCTCAGCATTCTGAGCACTGCTAGATCTGCTGCAGAGAAAACAGGGATTGTGTAAAAATGATAGCAAGCAGCCCAGTAAATGATACATCGCTGGAATCAATGCTTAAAATATGCTGTTCTCAGACTACATAGAAAAACTCGCTGACAGATTCCCTTTAACCACTTCGCGCCAGAGCCTGTTTTTGCCTTCGTGACCGGGCCAATTTTTTCAATTCTGACCACTGTCACTTTATGAGGCAATTACTCTGGAACGCTTCAACGGATTCCTCTAATTCTGAGATTGTTTTTTCGTGACATATTGTACTTCATGATAGTGGTAAAATTTCTTCGATATCACTTGCGTTTATTTGTGAAAAAATCGGAAATTTGGCGAAAATTTTGCAATTTTCAAACTTTGAATTTTCATGCCCTTAAACCAGAGAGATGTGTCACACAAAATAGTTAATAAATAACATTTCCCACATGTCTACTTTACATCAGCACAATTTTGTAACCAACATTTTTTTTTGTTAGGGAGCTATAAGGGTTAAAAGTTGACCAGCGATTTCTCATTTTTTCAACAAAATTTACAAAAACATTTTTTTTAGGGACCACATCACATTTGAAGTGACTTTGAGGGGTCTTTAAGACAGAAAATACCCAAAAGTGACACCATTCTAAAAACTGCACCCCTCAAGGTGCTCAAAACCACATTCAAGAAGTTTATTAACCCTTCAGGTGCTTCACGGGAATTTTTGGAATGTGGAAGAAAACAATGAACATTTAACTTTTTTTCACAAAAATGTTAATTTAGACTTAATTTTTTTATTTTCACAGGGGTAAGAGGAAAAAATGGACTACACAATTTGTTGTGCAATTTCTCCTGAGTACGCCGATACCCCATATGTGGGAGAAAACCACTGCTTTGGTGTACGGCAGGGTTCGGAAGAGAAAGGAGCGCTATGTTGGCTGGGATAGGTGGCAGACACCATGTCACATTTGAAGAGTCGCTGACATGCCGAAACAGCAGAAACCCCCACAAGTGACCCCATTTTGTAAACTACACCTCTCAAGGAATTCATCTAGGGAAGTAGTGAGTATTTTTTACTGCGATCTTTGGGAGACATAATAAACAAATCAGTAGCAGGTGAAGAATTGGTTTTATTTATTTTTTACGCCGTTCCTCGTGCGGTGTAAGTGATGAGATTACTTTATTCTTCGGGTCGGTGTGATTACAGAGATACCAGATTTATATCGGGTTTTTATGACTGACAGCTGTCACACACTAAAAGACGCTTTTTTTTGCAAAATATAGTTTTTGCATCGCCATATTTTGAGGGCTATAATTTTTCCATATTTCGGCCGACAGAGTCATGTGACAGCTTGTTTTTTGTGGAATGAGTTGACGTTGTTATTGGTACCATTATTGGGTACGTGACATTATTTGATCGCTTTCTATTCCGTTTTTTGGGAGGTAAAATGAACAAAAACCAACAATTCAGGAATTGTTTTTTGAGGTTTTTTTTTATGCCGTTCAGCGTGTGGTAAAAGTGATAAGGCAGCGTTATTCTTCGGGTCAGTACGTTTACAGCGATACTACACTTACCGTATCTTCTTTTTTATGTTTTGGCGCTTTTACACAAAACAATTTTAAAGAAAAAATATTTTTTTTGCATTGCTTTATTCTGAGAGCTATAACTTTTTTATTTTTCAGCTGATGGAGCTGTATGGCGGCTTTTTTTTTGCGGAACAAGATGACGTTTTCAGCGGTACAATTTTTATTTCCATTTGGCTTTTTGATCGCATTTTTTTCCACTTTTTGTTTGGCGATATGATGAAAAAGCATAGTTTTTTGCTCCGTTTTTTTTTTTTTTTTTTTTTTTACGGTGTGCACAGAAGGAGTTAATTAGTGCGACAGTTTTATAGATCAGGTTGTTTCGGACGCGGCGATACCAAATATGTGTACTTTTTTTGTTTTTGCATAAATATACGGATTTATTGGTTTAATATTTTATTTATTTATTTTTATTTATTTTGTGATTTTTTTAACAGTTTGAAAACATTTTTTAGACCTTTTTTTTATATTTTTACTTAGTCCCTGTATGGGACATTAATTTTTATTTTTCTAATCACTGTTTTCATGCAATGTAATAGACATATATTGCATTGCATGAGAGCTCTGCTGACAGTGTAAAACTGTCATTATCTCCTGCTAGACTCAGCTGCAGGCTGAGCCTAGCAGGACACCGTACATGGCAGACCCGGAGGCGGTCAAGTGACCTCCGTCTGCCATGACAACGGCAGGTCCTCTCAGACATCAGGGGGCCGTCGGAGAGGTAAGTGGATGACCCCCTCTCCTCTCACTATCTTCTAAATGCTGCGATCACTATAGATTGCGTCATCTAGAAGATAGCAAAGGGTTAACATCATTGGGACCTGATCCAATCAGGTCCCGATGATGTCCCCTGTCAGAGCTGTTGCTCTGCACCACACCCGCAGAGCTTGCAGGATCCTGGGGGTCCTGAGCGCTGCGGGACCACCGACCATTTATAAACGTCGGCGCTGCACAGAGCCCAGGCAGCGCCGATGTTTATGTACAGTGGGCGGTCGGGAAGCGGTTAAAAAAAATCTTCATCTTCTAACACCATGTCTTTAGTTAAGTGCTACAATTTTGCCTGCATACAGTCACAACTAGGGGGAGTATAATAGCTTACTCCATACTTTTATCCACTTGCATTTTATGTATATACAGTATTTAGTAATCGTCTAGTCTCCCCCTAGTGATGGCTTTAGGCAGCCAGAATTGTGTCTTTTATCTATGACTATACCGGGGAAAATGAATCTTTTATAAAACTATATTAAGAAATTAATTACACCAAAAAATGTCAGCTCCATTCTAGAAATTGCTGAATGTACTCTTATCCATGAAGCCCACACACCATCTGAAGGCATGCTGCAATTCATGGCAGATATTGTGCAGCTCGGGCTTTAATCTGCGTGGTCAATTGTATCAATGAAGCAATCAACGTGAATGTTCTATCGCTATGGTAACAATATGAAACCTTGATGCACGTGATCCGAGGAAAATGTCCTAATGTGGCCATTTGTATTCAAGAACAGTTTGCAGCTCAGTTTACTTTCCCTTCACTATAGACGCTGGTAGGGACAAGGCTCCTCCGCCGATTTACATATCACCCATGGAGAAGTTAGCCCGGCTTGTAAGAACGCATAAGGGGATTATTAAATGCTTATATATTAACTACAATGGCAAGAAGTGCTGAAGCAGCAGCAGCGAGGTGTTTGTCTTTCATGTTTCTTTTTTTTGACAATGTTAGGTTTTTCATATCACAGTCTTTATTCGAGGGATTGTCTGGGACTTTTGCATTGACAGCCTATCCTTTTATATCAATTCTATTGACTCAAAAAAAAGGAGGCGGATATGGAGTACCCGGCCACGCAAATGACCAATTCTGGACGCCACTGGCACCATTAACAGCTGATCTTCGAGGGTGCCTGGTGTTGCACCCCCATCGATCAGATATTGATGCAAAAATTAAATATCTTGCAATTTTCACACTGGCCACTGGGGCTTTATTAGACACGTCCAGTCCTTTCAGAATGAGTTTACAGCAGTTTCCTTATCATCAGAGACAGGATTAAAATGACAGGTAAAACCTCTATACACAGCTGATAACACAATAGGTGATGTCACACTTGACCCTGCTCCCCCTTCCTTCACAATGACCTTTGCACATGCTCTTTAGATAAGGCCGGGTTCTGTTCACTGCAGGAGCCGTGAAGATGTTGGAGGGTCCGGCAATTTGGGGCTGTATTCCAGCAAATGGAGTTGAGGATTTGGTCAGGATGAATGGTGTCCTCAATGGTGAGAAATACAGACAGATGCTTATCCATCATGTAAGACTATCAGGGAGGTGTCAGGGCAATGACCCCAAACATCCAGCCAATATCCAGCTGTGATGATCCGGCCCCCCACAGAGCCCTGATCTCACATCATCCAGTCTGTCTGGGATCACATGAAGGATTTGCAAAAGTGACATCCACAGAAGATCTGGGGTCAGTTCTCCAAGATTTTTGGAACATCTTCCCTGTAGAGAACCTTCAAAAACTGTGTGCAAGTGACAAGTACCTAGAAGAACGGAGGAAAGGAAAACGCAGTCACAAAGTATTGATTTAATTTAGATTTCTTTTTTTGTTCATTCACTTTGCATCTAGCTGATTGATGAAAATAAACTATAGACGTTTCTATTTTTAAAAGCTTCTTACTCTGCAGCATTTTTTGCCTAAAACTATTGCACAATGCTGTACATGTTTTTGTACAATGTAATGTGTATGTGTGTTCACGACACACACATGTATGTATCTATGTACGCGTAATAGGTCTAAGGCTATGTTCACACTAGGCGTTTTATCAGCGTTTTTTTCTGCAGCAAAACCTGATCTGTTGGCAGGAAAGAATCTGCGTCAAAAACGCAGGTTTTGGTGCGTTTTTTGGTGCATTTTTGGTACATTTTTCAGGATCCCAAAGTTTAGCTTTGCTTTCACCACAGAAACATGAACACAGGTCACCAATGCAAGACATAAATCAGAAATACAAATGTAACAATGGGGGATGTGAATTGTTCAGGAATAGTTTTTCTAAGACCTCAGCAGTGGATTGAGTTTGTAGGACACAATTTATTTTCACACTATGGTCTGCCCTTCAGTTGCTCAGAGATTGTTCAATTTCACACCTCCGTGGGCCACAGGTATTGTTCAATCTCACACCTACGTGAGCCAATGTTTAGTGTTATACACAACACTAATTTAATTAAACTGTCCTAATCCAAACTACCATCTCAGGTGACAAATACAAGATGGTAAAATCACAAAAATAAATGAGTTTCACATACTGCAGTATTTGCTTTTTTTCACAAAAAAAAAGCAGCAAAACCTGATAGCTATGTTCAGACTAGGCGTTTTTTTTCAGCATTTTTTCACCACCCATTCCTTTCAATGGGTGCAAAACGCTGAAAAAAAGCAGAAAAAATGCTTAAACAAGTGACATGCTCTATTGTGCAAAAAAAACATGCAAAGCACAAAATATTGATGACACAAAAACCAATGTGTGTGCAGGAGATTTCTGAAATCTCATAGACTTTGCTGGTACTGTAAAACGTAGCTGAAAATTTGCATTAAAAAAATGCTGAAAAAACGCCTAGTGTGAACATAGCCTAAAAGTCTGGAATTTATACATGAGACTCACAGGAGGGGGCAATATAGAAACAGTAAATATATCTATATGCATCATATAGCAAAACTGCTGTGTGCTGGAGACTGAGCAGGGAGGACGGACGGACGGACGCCATCTTCTGAATGGTAATACGGCTACATGCTGGTCAGTGATTGCAGCAACGGCATCTGAAATCCTAATCAAGGACAACTAATTAAAGGAAACCCTCACTGAGCGCGCTCCTAATCACTTCATTAAAATAAGATTGCGCCATGCCAATTATAAGCTATGGCATCAGCAGCAATTAAAGGGAATGTTCACTTCTGGGAAACCTTTGTCCACAATGTAAAGGAGGAAAAATGAAGGTATTTGCCATGTCTAGTTACATAAATGATGCCTTTGCTTTGTTGACCTGATTGACAGGCTTAGGAGGTAAAGGGTTAATATCAGAAAACTGCTGATAACCAGGTGGATGCCATCAGCAAGGCAATACTATAAAACACAAAAACAAGACACAGAGCTGCATACTGCAGACTGGCGTCGTCACACAGCTTTAGCCTTCAGATTATTTTCATTTCAATCTTAGCTTATATTTGGCGTCCTTGCTGCTGTCCATATAGACCAGTGTTTCGCAAACTCCAGTCCTCACGGCCCCCTGACAGATCATATTTTCAGGATTTCCTTACTATTTCCTAGGTGAGAGAACATATGATAATAATTCCATCACCTGTGCAATACTAAGGAAATCCTGAAAACATGATCTGTTGGTGGGCCTTGAGGACTGGAGTTTGCGAAACACTCATATAGACGCTCCTGATGAAGCCGAACATACCACGTATAATAGAGTTTGCCCATTTTATGGTAGCATTTGGGTAAAACCCCTCTAAAACTCACTCATCCTCTTCTTGTGCATTTAGGCACACCTTACCCCTAACAACCAAAGTGGTTTTAAAAATGCAGCCATGTTACCCCTAAAAAGTGTTTACAGACAAGGACAGCCACAGTTCCCCCCTGACAATACCATAGTATCCAAAAAATGCCAACAAGAGTGCAAGCAAATGTGTTAGTGGTTGCTTTTAGTTAAAAAATTGCACCAAGTTTGAGTTTACAATCTTCATTTTCAGACCCCTTTATATACAGCCTGATCCAAGTTTCAGATTTTTTTTTGTGGAAGTATCCATAACCTGTTTTCTCTGCTCTCCAAATCACTTTATATACTTTCTCCCCTCTCCACTGCTGATCTGTGTACAACGCCACCTCCTTCCTGACACTGCGCAAGCTTCCTCCCCTCTCCACATGGTGGACACCTATATACAACCTCCTCCTGGTCCCTCCTGCAACCTCTATCACCCAGAGGAGGGAGGGTCGAGCAAACAGAGCCATCAGGAGCTTACGTTCTGATGGTTTTTAACATTTTTGCATAGCACTTAGCTAGAAAAAGAACTTTGAGACACTCTGCAGCAGCCAAATGGTAGAACATTTGTAATGAAGACTATTAAGAAAGTTGCTTAACTTTGCATTTAGGAAGCAAATGAACAATAAAAAAACAATATGAGTGAAGGTGCACATAACCTTTAATCCCATACCTGGTGATTAAAATTCCTTCCGACCTCTGACTGTCTGACTAAGTGGGGGCTGTCAAGTGTTAAATCCTCCCCAAATAATATCCATATATCCTAATAAAGCATATTGTCACAAATTGTTCACTTAGGACAATCCTTATAAAGTGTATTTACTTAGAAAGAGAAAACTCCTTTAACTAATGGATATAATGGAGCATAATAAATGGCCCCCAACATGTCATTTAGGGTTGGAAATAGCGCGCCCCATATCCTCATGGTCCTATCTGAGGGTTTTACTCTGAGCCAGTCTTATAGAAGCAAGACTCTCCATAAGTGTGTATAGGTGCCACAGAGCATGAGGCGGGAAGGCCAAGGGGCCACTTCTTGGGTAGGATCGTGCTCACTTTTTAAAGGATTTCAGATGTCGTAGTTGAGGGGTGATCAACTGTTCTTTTGACATAATGTGACAATAATCAACTACATCCACAGTGTTCCCAACAACAACAGAATCCAAAGAAATGACAACCAAAGTCTACCCAATAACAGCAACAATAGGATCTCTGGGGAAAAAAAGACAGCCACAGTCTACCAAATAACAGCAACAATAGGATCTCTGGGGAAAAAAGACAGCCACAGTCTACCCAATAACAGCAACTGGGTCTCTAAGAATGATGATAGCCACAATTTTACCAATGACAACAACAACAGGATCCCCAGAAACGACAACCACACTACACCCAATAATAAAAAATGTCAGCCGCAGCCTACCCAATAACAGCAACTAGGTCTCCAAGAAGGATGACAACCACACCGTACCCAATAACAGCAACCGGATCAAAAGGAATGACAATAGCAACAATAGTATCCCTTGGAAAAGACAGCCACAGGCTATCCAACAACAGCAACAGGATCCCCAGAAATGACAACCACACTGTACCCAATAACAGCAACAGGATCCCCAGAAACAACAACCACACTGTAAACAATAACAGGATCCCCAGAAACAACAACCATGCTGTACCCAATAACAACAGGATCCCCAGAAATACCAACCACACTGTACCCAATAACAATGGGATCCCCAGAAACAACAACCACAGTGTGCCCAATAACAACAGGATCCCCAGAAATACCAACCACACTGTACCCAATAACAACGGGATCCCCAGAAACAACAACCACAGTGTACCCAATAACAACAGGATCCCCAGAAACAACAACCACAGTGTACCCAATAACAACAGGATCCCCAGAAATACCAACCACACTGTACCCAATAACAACAGGATCCCCAGAAATACCAACCACACTGTACCCAATAACAACGGGATCCCCATAAACAACAACCACAGTGTACCCAATAACAAGAGGATCCCCAGAAACAACAACCACAGTGCACTCAATAACAATAGGATCTCTGGGGAAAAAAGACAGCCACAGTCTACCCAATAACAGCAACTGGGTCTCTAAGAATGACGATAGCCACAATTTTACCAATGACAACAACAACAGGATCCCCAGAAACGACAACCACACTACACCCAATAATAAAAAATGTCAGCCGCAGCCTACCCAATAACAGCAACTAGGTCTCCAAGAAGGATGACAACCACACCGTACCCAATAACAGCAACCGGATCAAAAGGAATGACAATAGCAACAATAGTATCCCTTGGAAAAGACAGCCACAGGCTATCCAACAACAGCAACAGGATCCCCAGAAATGACAACCACACTGTACCCAATAACAGCAACAGGATCCCCAGAAACAACAACCACACTGTAAACAATAACAGGATCCCCAGAAACAACAACCATGCTGTACCTAATAACAACAGGATCCCCAGAAATACCAACCACACTGTACCCAATAACAATGGGATCCCCAGAAACAACAACCACAGTGTGCCCAATAACAACAGGATCCCCAGAAATACCAACCACACTGTACCCAATAACAACGGGATCCCCAGAAACAACAACCACAGTGTAGCCAATAACAACAGGATCCCCAGAAACAACAACCACAGTGTACCCAATAACAACAGGATCCCCAGAAATACCAACCACACTGTACCCAATAACAACGGGATCCCCATAAACAACAACCACAGTGTACCCAATAACAAGAGGATCCCCAGAAACAACAACCACAGTGTACTCAATAACAGCAGGATCCCCAGAAATACCAACCACACTGTGCCCAATAACAATGGGATCACCAGAAACAACAACCACAGTGTACCCAATAACAAGAGGATCCCCAGAAACAACAACCACAGTGTACCCAATAACAACAGGATCCCCAGAAACAACAACCACAATGTACCCAATAATAACAGGATCTCCAGAAATACCAACCACACTGTGCCCAATAACAACGGGATCACCAGAAACAACAACCACAGTGTACCCAATAACAAGAGGATCCCCAGAAACAACAACCACAGTGTACCCAATAACAACAGGATCCCCAGAAACAACACCCACAGTGTACCCAATAATAACAGGATCCCCAGAAATACCAACCACACTGTACCCAATAACAACGGGATCCCCAGAAACAACAACCACAGTGTACCCAATAACAACAGGATCCCCAGAAATACCAACCACACTGTACCCAATAACAACAGGATCCCCAGAAATACCAACCACACTGTACCCAATAACAAGAGGATCCCCAGAAACAACAACCACAGTGTACTCAATAACAGCAGGATCCCCAGAAATACCAACCACACTGTGCCCAATAACAATGGGATCACCAGAAACAACAACCACAGTGTACCCAATAACAAGAGGATCCCCAGAAACAACAACCACAGTGTACCCAACAACAGGATCCTCAAAAACAACAATTACACTTTACCCAATAACAACAGGATCCCCAGAAACAACAACCACACTGTACCCAATAACAACAGGATCTTCAGAAATACCAACCACACTGTACCCAATAACAACAGGATCCCCAGAAACAACAACCACACTATACCCAATAACAACAGGATCCCCAGAAACAACAACCACACTGTACCCAATAACAACAGGATCTTCAGAAACAACAACCACACTGTACCCAATAACAACAGGATCCTCAGAAACAACAACCACACTATACCCAATAACAACAGGATCCCCAGAAACAACAACCACACTATACCCAATAACAACAGGATCCCCAGAAACAACAACCACACTGTACCCAATAACAACAGGATCCCCAGAAACAACAACCACACCGTACCCAATAAAAACAGGGTCTCAAGAAACACCAACCACACTGTACCCAATAACAACAGGATCCCCAGAAACAACAACCACACTGTACCCAATAACAACAGGATCTCAAGAAAGGACAACCACACTGTACCCAATGATAACAGGATCTCAAGAAAGGACAACCACAGTGTAACCAATAACAACAGGATCCTCAGAAACAACAACCACACTGTACCCAATAACAACAGGATCCTCAGAAACAACAACCACACTATACCCAATAACAACAGGATCCCCATAAATACCAACCACACTGTACCCAATAACAACATGATCCCCAGAAACAACAACCACACCGTACCCAATAAAAACAGGATCCCCAGAAATACCAACCACACTGTACCCAATAACAAGAGGATCCCCAGAAACAACAACCACAGTGTACTCAATAACAGCAGGATCCCCAGAAATACCAACCACACTGTGCCCAATAACAATGGGATCACCAGAAACAACAACCACAGTGTACCCAATAACAAGAGGATCCCCAGAAACAACAACCACAGTGTACCCAACAACAGGATCCTCAAAAACAACAATTACACTTTACCCAATAACAACAGGATCCCCAGAAACAACAACCACACTGTACCCAATAACAACAGGATCTTC
This sequence comes from Phyllobates terribilis, assembly GCF_046119375.1. Classification (NCBI taxonomy): domain Eukaryota; kingdom Metazoa; phylum Chordata; class Amphibia; order Anura; family Dendrobatidae; genus Phyllobates; species Phyllobates terribilis. The sequence continues at coordinate 61,595,556 of NW_027362763.1, read as the reverse complement.
AGAAATACCAACCACACTGTACCCAATAACAACAGGATCCCCAGAAACAACAACCACACTATACCCAATAACAACAGGATCCCCAGAAACAACAACCACACTGTACCCAATAACAACAGGATCTTCAGAAACAACAACCACACTGTACCCAATAACAACAGGATCCTCAGAAACAACAACCACACTATACCCAATAACAACAGGATCCCCAGAAACAACAACCACACTATACCCAATAACAACAGGATCCCCAGAAACAACAACCACACTGTACCCAATAACAACAGGATCCCCAGAAACAACAACCACACCGTACCCAATAAAAACAGGGTCTCAAGAAACACCAACCACACTGTACCCAATAACAACAGGATCCCCAGAAACAACAACCACACTGTACCCAATAACAACAGGATCTCAAGAAAGGACAACCACACTGTACCCAATGATAACAGGATCTCAAGAAAGGACAACCACAGTGTAACCAATAACAACAGGATCCTCAGAAACAACAACCACACTGTACCCAATAACAACAGGATCCTCAGAAACAACAACCACACTATACCCAATAACAACAGGATCCCCATAAATACCAACCACACTGTACCCAATAACAACATGATCCCCAGAAACAACAACCACACCGTACCCAATAAAAACAGGGTCTCAAGAAACACCAACCACACTGTACCCAATAACAACAGGATCCCCAGAAACAACAACCACACTGTACCCAATAACAACAGGATCTCAAGAAAGGACAACCACACTGTACCCAATGATAACAGGATCTCAAGAAAGGACAACCACAGTGTAACCAATAACAACAGGATCCTCAGAAACAACAACCACACTGTACCCAACAACAGGATCCTCAGAAACAACAATTACACTTTACCCAATAACAACAGGATCCCCAGAAACAACAACCACACTGTACCCAATAACAACAGGATCCCCAGAAACAACAACCACACTGTACCCAATAACAACAGGATCTCAAGAAAGGACAACCACACTGTACCCAATGATAACAGGATCTCAAGAAAGGACAACCTCAGTGTAACCAATAACAACAGGATCCTCAGAAACAACAACCACACTGTACCCAATAACAACAGGATCCCCAGAAACAAAAACCACACTATACCCAATAACAACAGGATCCCCAGAAACAACAACCACACTCTACCCAACAACAACAGGATCCCCAGAAACAACAACCACACTGTACCCAACAACAACAGGATCCCCAAAAACAACAATTACACTTTAAGCAATAACAACAGGATCCCCAGAAACAACAACCACAGTGTACCCAATAACAGAATCCCCATGAAATGACCTCCACAGTGTACTCAATAACAAAAAACACCTGACACAGTGAACCCAATATCAACAACTAGATCCTTAAGAACAATGAAAGCCCCAGTGTACCCAGTAACTGCAAACTGGATCCCCAGCCCAATAACAGTCATAAGATCTCGAGGAAAGACTACAGTCATGGTGTTCCCAACAGCAGCAACTGGGTCACCAAAAATGATAGCTACAGTGAACCCAATAACAGCAACAGCATCACCAGGGACAATTACAGCGGGTACCCAATGACAATATGATAATTTACAACCACCCAAGACCACCTGGGACATTAGATATTAACTGATAACGCAACATAGATTACCTGGGAAATTAGAGTATAATTCATAACCACCCTAGACCACCTGGGACATTAGTTTTTACTTCTTAACTATCTTAGACCACCTGGGACATTAGATAAATTATAATAACTGTAGACCACCTGGGATCTCAGATAATAACCCTAGAACTTTTGGTGCATTAGATATCAGCACATAATATCAACATCACCTGGAATAATAGATATTAGCTCATAACCACCTAGCCCACCTGTAGCACTAGATATTAATTTATAACCAGCATATACTATAAGACACATAAGATATTAAGCCATAATCACCATAGACCATCTGGGACATTATATATTATCTCACAACCACTGTAAACCCCCCAGGGCAATAGATACTCATTCATAACCAACCTACAACTGAGACATTAAATGTTAACACAAAAAACACCCTAGACCACCTGGGACATTAGAAATAAGTTCAAAACCATCTAAACCAACTATAACAATAAAATATAACTCACAACCCTCCTAGACCACCAGGAATTATAGGTATTAATTTATAACCACCCCAAACCACCATGGATAACATATATGAATAGTAACTCCTTCAGCATCTTAGACTATCAAAGGTATTACTGATCTGGGCAAAATGCGGCCACATCCGGACCTTTAGCTGCTCCAGCAAGGCAGACGAAGGGCTGAAAACAGTGGCCCCTTTGGCCACATCATGCGGCCACCCTCCCTTGCCTGGCATCCTCAGCATGCAGATAGCGGTGAATATAATGATGGAGGATGGGACTGCCGGCTCCTTCTTACACCATTCGTACTGCATATGGGGGGGTTGTGTGTGGGCTCATATGGTATATAAGGGGGCTGTGTGTGGACTGTATAAAGGGGGGCTGTGAGAACCATCTTTCTGTTTATAAGGATCCTGTGAGAACCATCATACTGTATATAAAGGGGCTGTGAAGACCATCATACTGTGTATAAGGGGGCTGTGAAGATCATCATACTGTATATAGGGGGGCTGTGAGGACCATCATATCGTAAAAAGAGGGGCTGTGAGAGCCCTCATACTGTATATAAGGGGGCTATGAAGACCATCATACAATGTGTGAGGGGCTGCGAGGATCATACTGTGATCAGGGAGGGCTTTGAAGACCATCATACTGTCTGTGGGGGGCTATCATTCTGTGCTGGAGGCTCTGGGGGATCATGCTGTATTGGGGGGCTGTGAAGACTGTCATACCATGTGTGGGGGGCTGTGAGGAACATCATAATGTGTGTGGGGAGCTGTGTGTAGGTTCCATCACACTATGTTGGGGAGCAGTGGGGCCATCATACTGTGTTGGGGGGCTGTGATGCCATCATACTGTGTTGGAGAGCAGTGGGGCCATCATACTGTGCTGGGGGGCTGTGATGCCATCATACTGTGATGGGGAGCAGTGGGGCCATCATACTGTGATGGGGAGAAGTGGGTCCATCATGCTGTGTTGGGAAGCAGTGGGGCCAACATACTGTGTTGGGGAACAGTGGCGCCATTATACTGTATTGGGAAGCAGTGGGGCCATTATACTGTATTGGGAAGCAGTGGGGCCATCATACTGTGTTGGGGAGCAGTGGGCCATCATACTGTGCTGGGAAGCAGTGGGGCCATCATACTGTGTTGGGAAGCAGTGGAGCCATCATGCTGTTGGGAAGCAGTGGGACCATCATACTGTGTTGGGAAGCAGTGGGGCTATCATACTGTGTTGAGGGCTGTGGGGCCATCATACTAAGTTGGGAAGCAGTGGGGCCATTATACTGTGTTGGGGAGCAGTGGGGCCATCATACTGTGTTGGGGGTCTGTGGGGCCATCATACTGTGTTGGGAAGCAGTGGGGCCATCATACTGTGTTGGGGAGTAGTGGGGCCATCATACTGTGTGGGGGAGCAGTGGGGCCATCATACTGTGTTGGGAGTCTGTGGGGCCATCATACTGTGTTGGGGAGCAGTGGGGCCATCATGCTGTGTTGGGGAGCAGTGGGGCCATCATGCTGTGTTGGGGGGCAGTGGGGCCCATCATGCTGTGTTGGGAAGCAGTGGGGCCATCATGCTGTGTTGGGGAGCAGTGGGTCCATCATGTTGTGTTGGGAAGCAGTGGGGCCATCATACTGTTGGGAAGCTGTGGGGCCATCATACTGTGTTGGGAAGCAGTGGGGCCATCATACTGTGTTGGAGAGCAGTGGGGCCATCATACTGTGCTGGGAAGCAGTGGGGCCATCATACTGTGTTGGGGAGCAGTGGAGCCATCATGCTGTTGGGAAGCAGTGGGACCATCATACTGTGTTGGGAAGCAGTGGGGCTATCATACTGTGTTGAGGGCTGTGGGGCCATCATACTAAGTTGGGAAGCAGTGGGGCCATTATACTGTGTTGGGGAGCAGTGGGGCCATCATACTGTGTTGGGGGTCTGTGGGGCCATCATACTGTGTTGGGAAGCAGTGGGGCCATCATACTGTGTTGGGGAGTAGTGGGGCCATCATACTGTGTGGGGGAGCAGTGGGGCCATCATACTGTGTTGGGAGTCTGTGGGGCCATCATACTGTGTTGGGGAGCAGTGGGGCCATCATGCTGTGTTGGGGAGCAGTGGGGCCATCATGCTGTGTTGGGGGGCAGTGGGGCCCATCATGCTGTGTTGGGAAGCAGTGGGGCCATCATGCTGTGTTGGGGAGCAGTGGGTCCATCATGTTGTGTTGGGAAGCAGTGGGGCCATCATACTGTTGGGAAGCTGTGGGGCCATCATACTGTGTTGGGAAGCAGTGGGGCCATCATGCTGTGTTGGAGAGCAGTGGGGCCATCATACTGTGTTGGGAAGCAGTGGGGCCATCATACTGTGTTGGGGAGCAGTGGGGTCATCATGCTGTGTGGGGAGCAGTGGGGCTATCATGCTGTGTTGGGGAGCAGTGGGGCCCATCATGCTGTGTTGGGAAGCAGTGGGGCCATCATGCTGTGTTGGGAAGCAGTGGGGCCATCATGCTGTGTTGGGAAGCAGTGGGGCCATCATGCTGTGTGGGGAACAGTGGGGCCATCATGCTATGTTGGGAAGCAGTGGGGCCATCATGCTGTGTTGGGAAGCAGTGGGGCCATCATACTGTGTTGGGGAGCAGTGGGGTCATCATGCTGTGTGGGGAGCAGTGGGGCCATCATGCTGTGTTGGGAAGCAGTGGGGCCATCATGCTGTGTTGGGGAGCAGTGGGTCCATCATGCTGTGTTGGGAAGCAGTGGGGCCATCATGCTGTGTGGGGAACAGTGGGGCCATCATGCTGTGTTGGGAAGCAGTGGGGCCATCATGCTGTGTTGGGGAGCAGTGGGTCCATCATGCTGTGTTGGGAAGCAGTGGGACAATCATGCTGTGTTGGGGAACAGTGGGGCCATTATACTGTGACCTGTTGATCACAGTACAAGGGCTGAATATCAGGAGTATATGATTTATAAGCTTTATAAGAAGCAGTAAATTATATGGTGTTGATTCACTGCTACAGGTAATAATACAGGTTACAATCAGCAATATGGTAACATGTATTAGCAGTAGTAGTGAGTCAGCAGACTTAATTCTGCTCAGTATTAAGTGATACGATTATATTAATATTGAACAGAATTAATTTCAGCATATTAGTTCGACTTCCACAACAAACATGGTCTCTCATGTGGAACCACTGGAAAATGTATTGCCCACCCCTGGTGTAGACCAACATGAGAGCGTGCTGAAATGTGTAAAACGTAATTTATCTAGGATTCTTCTGTTGGGGGTGAGGACCCCATTGCTCTTTTCTGGATGGACCGGAATCAAGATCATCATACACATTTAGGGCATGTGCACGCTTTCACTAGTTGTTGAACACATTTCTGCATCAAAAATGTCTCTCAGCAGGAAAAACGCTGCATCAAAAACCTGCGGTTTTGCGCGCATGTTTGAGGCTTTTTTATATACATTTTTTTCCTAGTCATTAGAATAGGGAAAAAATGCTGAAATAAGTGATCTGCAACAGACTCAAAACTACTTCAAATCTGCAAGGAAAAAATAAGCAATATTTCAAGAAATTATATTTTTTTGCTGGGACAGTAAAATGTTGCGTGGGAGAAAACTGCGATGTGTGCACATACCCTTATGGCAAAACACTCTAGTTCTCCTTCAGACTCCACCAGCCTGGTACAGTAAGTCTCACAGTATCAGAGTCCTAATTTATGAGGACAGGGAGCGTCACAGACCTGTGATGTAGATTATGTCCGCCATTAGTGCAGGAATAGGCTGATCAGATCCCTGCCCTGTGCGATAATCTGCAGTAGCTGCAGAGTAATTATATTACTCACACAACAAGCCATGGGGTGAGGAGGCGGCGCATGGCACAACCAGAATACCTCCGCGCCCAGGCCACAGGCGCCATGCCACACTCATTCAGAAGTAACAGGTTAAACATATATTTATCCGGAAATATCCAGAGAAATGGATGGATCGTCACCTGGAGTCCGGCCATTGTGACTACATATAGGGCGGAAGCAAAGGGCAAGAAGTGGGCAGACGTGAATCACAGGAATCAATATATCCTAGACACTGCGACCTGCACACATCACACACGAGCGGTACCCCAAAACTGAGGCCCATGGGGGCAAGAATGGTAATAATGATTAGTATCAGTGGAAAGAAACACATAAATATTATGGATAGATAGATAGATAAATAGATAGATAGATAGATAGATAATAGATAGATAGATAAATAGATAGATAGATAAATAGATAATAGATAATACATAGATGATAGATAGATACATAAAAGACACATACGCGTACATAATAGATAATAGATAATACATAGATGATAGATACATAAAAGACATATACACGTAGATAATAGATAGATATTAGATAGATAATAGATATGGGATAGATAGATAGATAGATAATAGATAGATAGATAATAGATATAAAATAGATAGATAATAGACATATAATAGATAGATGATAGATAGATAGATAGATAATAGATAGATAATAGACATATAATAGATAGATGATAGATAGATAGATAGATAATAGATAGATGATAGATACTGTAGATAGTTCTATCTATTATCTATCAAAATTATAGGCATCATTTCATACGTATCCCCAATGGAGGACCACCGGTACCAGCAAGACATGACAACCCATGTGCAATACACTATGCTGGGACTTGCAGTTCACTTTCCCTCTGACTCCTCAAACTATCCAGAAAGTTTTAAGAAAAACTGCCTCTAAAAAAAGTTTGCTTTCCCAGATGTAGCAGAGGTGAGTTTGTCCCGTGATACAACCGGTCCTGACACTGCAGTGTGTTACCTGTAGCTTTGCAATCAGACAGATAAGCAGATTAACAAGGCAGCCGAAACTCAGCTCTGCTACATCGTTACATTACATTGTTACATCGGTTGTAAAAGACACATGTCCGTCAAGTCCAACCGAGGGATGGGAAAGGATAAAGGGAAGGGGTATAGGTACGTCTATAATGCATGACCCAGACCAATCGTCTGGGTAATGCCCTGGACTTACCTGTACGCTGTGGTTGGTGAATACCTCCATGTCTGCCACACATGCCACCAATGCGGTGATATTGAAGTCCACAGTACGGACCGGCATGTCACCCCTGGATTCTGGCTCAATGCAGTGTACGGAGAAGGGCAATATTGGGTGCGGCAGATCCTCAGACTGCGGAGCGTGCAGGGGCTTAGGGGACGATCGCTGCCTGGTGCCGCCGTGCCGCTGTCTCAGCCTGGTGCCGCCGTGCCGCTGTCTCAGCCTGGTGCAGCCGTGCCGCTGTCTCTGCCTGGTGCAGCCGTGCCACTGTCTCTGCCTGGTGCAGCCGTGCCGCTCTCTGCCTTGTGTGCGTCTTCACTGATCACACAGCATAGTAACAACTCCCGCTCGACTCTCCCAGCAGTGACATCACCGGCAGCACTGACAAAAGCCACATCTATTCTCTGAAGCCTTTTATCTGCAGGCAGTGCAGCGGAGCAAATGCAACATGATTATGTATTAAGGGGTCCGTGCAATCTTCGCCGGCCACTAACAGGGCAGCTCCGACCTGACCGCGGCCACTCCGTGCCAGGAGGACATCAAACGCAAAATAATTTAAAGACATTGAGCTGTGTATTTTTTGGTGCGTTTGTTCCATATAGTCTTCCATGGATTTTCAAACTTTTTTTGTTAGGAAGTTATAAGGGTTAAAATTTGACCAGAGATTTCTTATTTTTCCAACAAAATTTTCAAAACCCTTTTTTTAGGGACCACATCACATTTGAAGTCACTTTCAGGGGTCTATATGACAGAAAATACCTAAAAGTGACACCATCCTAAAAATTGCACCGCTCAAGGTGCTCAAAACCACATTCAAGAAGTTTATTAACCCTTCAGGTGCTTCACAGGAACTGAAGCAACGTGGAAGGAAAAAAATTAACAAATAACGTTTTTTACAAAAATTTTCACTTTGGACCCAATTTTTTTTATTTTCACAAGGGTAACAGGATAAAATGGACCCCAAAATTTGTTGTGCAATTTCTCCTGAGCACGTACATACCCCATATGTGGGGGGAAACTTCTGTTTGGGTGCACGACAGGGCTCAGAAGGGAAGGAGCGCCATTTGACTGTTTGAACGCCATGTCACGTTTGGGGAGCCCCTGATATGCCTAAACAGTGGAAACCCCCCAAAAGTGACCCCATTTTGGAAGTTGTGCCCCTCACAGATTTTATCCAGGGGTATAGTGAACATTTTGAACCCACAGGTACAACACAGAATTTGATAACATTAGTTCATCATATTGAAAAAGTTAATTTTTTTCACAAAAATGTTGCTTTAGGTTGTGTGCCCACTATGCGTTTTTCAAGCGTTATTGCAGCGGAATTTCCGCAGCGAAAACGCTTAAAAAACGCTTGGTAATACGTGCCCCATGGTCCCCAATGATAATTCCGCACGTGCTGTGCACATGCTGCGGAAATTTCCGCTGCGGATTATCGTTGCGGAAAAATACGCAGCACTACATGTGCATATGCGAATATTAAGCGATTCAATGTGCGGATGGTACCCGGGTCTGGAGAAGAGGAGACTCTCATCCAGACCCGGGTACCATAGTACCTGTTAAAAAAAAAGAATTTAAAATAAAAAATAAACATATACTCACCTTCTGATGGCCCCCGGTCTCCATAGTGGTGCGTCCTGGCTCCCCGGTGGCTCGAGGTGGTGTAAATGGACCTTCCATGACGTCATTTAGTCATGTGACAGGTCATGCGACTGCTGATGTCGGTGGTCGCGTGACCTGTCACATGACTAAATGACGTTATGGAAGGTCCTTTTACACCATCGCGAGCCACCGGGGAGACAGGACGCACTGGAGAGAAGACCGCGGGCCATCAGAAGGTGAGTATAATGTTTATTATTTTTTTTTATTCTTTTTTTAACAATTAACTTGGTCACACTATATAAATCCATGCCGGTTGCATGGATTTATATAGTGTGACCAAGTTGTCAAGCACTTTTCCAAGTGATGCTAAAATTGCTTGGAAAGCGCTTGACAACCCGCATGCAGAAATGCATGCAAAAACGCTTGACAAAAGCTTCTACCTGGCAGGAAAAACGCATGTAAAATCCACATGCGTTTTTCCTACCAAGGAGATGCAGAAAAAATCAGTAGCATTTCTGCATCCTGGGCACCTAGCCTTAGCCCCAAATTTCTCACTTTAGCAAGAGGTAACGCTGAAAAGTGGACCCCACAGTTTGATACCCACTTTTACGAGCACGGCGATACTGTTTGGACAAATGGCAGGGCTTGGAGTGGAAGGAGTAATTCTTGAATTTTGGACTACAAATTGGGCTGAAAGAGACGGTGGGCACCAGCGCATTTGGAGAGCCCCTGATGTGCCTGTGCAGCAAACCCCCCCCCCCACAACTGACCCCATTTTGGAAACTACACACCTCAAGGATTTTTCCAGGATTATGAACCAAGATGTAATACACATTTGATAACATTAGGTTGCTATATTGAATACGTCGTCAATAGTGTTGAGCGCAAGTGCTCGCTGCGCGAGTTTGCATCAGGTGCTCGGTTATGCACCAAGTATCTCGGGTGCTCGAGTGACATGCTCGTGTCTCTGCCCCGCATGTTTCGTGGCTGTTAGATAGCCAAAAAAACTTGCGGGAATTGCCCGTAAATAGGCGATCCCCGCATGTTTTTTTTTTTGGTGTCTAACAACTGCGAAACATGCGGGGCGGGGACTTGAGCATCTCACTTGAGCACCCGCGATACTTGGTGCATACCCGAGCACCCAATGCAAACTTGCGCTCAAAACTAGTCGTCATATCAATGACGTCGTCAATGACATGAAAAAAAACTCAATCCTAACCCCAACCCTAACACCCTGACTCCAACCCAAGTCTAACCCTAACACAAGCATACCCCTAACCCAACACAACCCTAAAACTACCCTAACCCTAACACAACCCTAATCCTAACACAACCCTAACCCTAACACAACCCTAACACTACCCTAATCCTAAAATAACCCTAACCATAACACAACCCTAAACCCTACCCTAACACAACTCTAGCCCTCCCTAACCCTAAGACAACCCCAACCCTAACACAACCCTATCCCCAATCCTAACAGCAAAGAATGAAAAAAAACAACATTTTTTTATTTTATCATTTTTATATTACTAAAGGAGGTGAGAAAGGGGGGTTTGATTAACTAACTATTGGCTTTTGATCACTGTGATATCACAGTGATCAATAGGAACCAATAGAATAAATGATCTGCTGTTGCCAGGTACCAACCGGTAGATCTCGGCGGACGCACTGCGCATGCGCCCACCATTAGTTTTCCCGCAAGATGACGCGGAGAGCCGGGGGACTGATCAGGAGGGCCCAGGGATGACAGAGGTACCGGGGGGACTCGGGGGGCATCATTTCTCTCTCCTCTGACATATATATCATGTCAGAAGAGAGAGAAATCATTGTAACAGCGGCACACTTTTTTTTTTTTTTTACTTGATCGGAATAAGTACCCTTAATTGCCGCCATTAAAAGACGTATCGGTGGTAATTAAGGGGTTAAAGGGAATCTATCAGCAGGATTTCACCCTCAATACTATTTATATGCACATGTAGCTCTTTGAAAGGCAAGTCCAGCAATACCTTTACATGGTCAGTCCATTCCTCAGCATTTTAATTTATATGCAAATGAGGCTGAAGAGCTATGGTAGATCTGAAGCCTCTGTCACTCCAGCTCTACAGAGTGTAAGGTGGCTGCCGGACAGGTCGTGGACGGGAGGTATGTGTCCCCGAAGTGCCAAGCTTTGGTGATGTAGGACCCGGAGAAGCAGGCTCCAGCACACATAGTGCTGAGAGCAATTTAATGGGCCCGGATTACAGGGCCAGGTTTTACGAGCAGCTGAAAGAGCTGGGGGGAACAGCTGTTCACTTACCTCCAGTCCAGGTCTTGGAAGGCTGATTTAAGACAGCTGCGCCTGTCTCAGTCTGTCTGTGTGTGTTGGGCAAGGTGAGCAGACCTTGCATGTGCTGCTTAGACTCTGCAGGAGGCAGAGGAAGGCACTTTGTTTAAACGGCTGAGGCCGTGCTGCATGGACTTGATATTTTGAGCTTTGTTCTGTTATTCCTTTTTGTGGCAGGAAAAGGCTGTTACTTTTGTTTCCTCACTGGTGTATGGACACTAAATAAACCACCAGTTTGTTTGAACCCGCGGACTGCATCACTGTGTGAATCTGTGCCTACCTCCAACGCGGCTCAGTGAGTACAAACCCCTACAAGAGGCATGTAAAAGTTTGGGCGTCCCTGGTCAAAATTACTGTTATTGTGAACAGTTAAGCAAGTTCAAGATGAACCATGATTAACCATGTAGGGTGCCCAAACTTTTGCATCAACTCATTTTCCTTTTCATAATTTTTAAAATGTAAAAGATGACAATATGTATTTTTTTGCCTAAAATACAAAGGAAATGTGTCATCTTTAACTTTAGGCCTTTTAGAGATCATTTCAGCTTCAACTTTCTCAGCTGTTCACAATAGCAGTAACTTTGACCAGGGGTGCCCAAAATTTTACATGCCACTGTATTCTGTGCCCAGTGCAGCCTTCTCTTGCTTGACTTACGGCCCCTCTGCTGTATGACTACCGGCAAAGGAGGAGGCGGCACTGGGCGGGGAATAGAGCTGGAGTGACAGAGGCTTCAGATCTACCATAGCCCTTCAGTATAATTTGCATGTCAATTCAAACGCTAATTTCTCAATAATGCAGGAAGGGACTGGCCAGAGATTTGTGGAGTCCATGGCTTGACAGGACAGAACTGTTTGGGCAGCACAGCTCTAATAGTTTCAATGAGCTGTAAGGGTGTGACAGGGGCTGTCATATGCCTCTCCCACTCTAAACAGTGTTCGTGCAAAATGCGTGCTGATTTGTGACTGTTATCATATGTGGAATGTATAGGAGTTCTATGAGCACTAATGTGCTCAGTTAATGGATTGTAATATAGTGAATGTGTAATGTTCTTTATGTATAACATATAAGGTTACGTGTAGGACATAGGCAGAGTATAGGATTCATAGTTTAGGTTAGTAATGGGAAAGGCACAGTGGAGGGCACTGTAGTTCAGGAAGTTAGTTAAGTTCGGTACAGAAGTATTTATGCATTACACTCACAGCACAAGGTAATTTCCCAGTTGGGAAGGGTTAGAGCAGTTTTATAGAAAACAATTTCTGGGTTGTAGGCAGTCAGGGAGAGTTAGTGAGAGAGTTAGGCAGAGAGTCTGCCAGGGAGTTCTTGGTCCACGACCCCACCAGCACAGGACCTGTGCGGGTCCTGTTCCATACCAGAGAGAGTGGAGTGTTGGAGGAAGACTGAACGGACAGGGAGACAGATTCCAACAGCAGGTACAGCAGTGGAAAAAGTGTTTTACTAGTGCTAGTGGTTAGAACAGAATGAGGACACGTTTGATACTCGATCTGGACACCGGCACAGTCCTGGGCTTGCAGCCTGTCAGAGGTGCTCAAGGTGAGGCCTCCATATCCCTAGAGGGGAGATTCTCAGCCGGGTCGCAGAAAAAGTGGAAGATGTTGGGTCTCAGGACGAGGACGAACACTGGAAAGGCAAATAACCAAGGGTACTTCACTAACTAAAGACCATGTCTTAATCTGTATACTGCAGCCATGTGTAGAAGAATTGCACAGTAAAAGTGAGTCTGTTAATCCGGATCTAAGATCTCCTGTCCTGTTTGAAGTCGGTTCCGGTCCCATGGACGATGTAACAATGAGTACAGAAAATCCTCCATCAAACAACAAACTCCACTCTCAGTCCTTTATAGAAGAGGGGACACAGGGCGAAAAGAACTCAGTTCCGGCCCACATCGTGTCAGTACCGACCCTATGACTCCCCACTTCAGAGCCACACTAAATTGTGGTATTTTTTATAATAATGTTATGCTCCGTAGACTAAAGTATCGTGGGGAAGATCAACGCCTGAGAGCTGACAGAAAGGAAGCATAAAACAATACAAAAATTCCGAATCAGAACGACAAAGTATTAGCATATGATTTAATATTTCTGAAAGCCCAGAAGGCATTGAGAATGGGCGACGATACAGCCCCCCACCCGATTCCTCTATGTACCGCTCGTTCGTTATCAATAGTGAGCAAGTGGCAACTGAAAACCATTCACATACGGAACATTGCTCACAGTTGTTGAGCCCACAAAAGGGCACTGCGCCTTCTCAACTGGCAGAAAGGTTAATTGCTTCTCGAACCTACAGCAAATTCATCAGCAGACTGTAAAGAGCTGCGGAAGCGGCTGCACAACAAAGAACGTCAGCTGTTATCACACTGAATGCAATGCGGACCGCTCTCAAGGAAGAAGAAAGACCATGAGCCAACATGCACAAGATACAATCAACAGTAAGCACTGCAGGATGAGGAGAAATCCTGTATTAGGCTATGTGCACACATAGCGTTTTTGATGCGTTTTTCCCGCCGCGAAAATGCAGCTAAAACGCTTGTTAATAGGTCTGCCATACATAGCAATGCAAATCCGGATGTGCTGTGCACATGATGCGGAAATTTCCGCTCCGGATTCGCATTGCGTTAAAAAACGCAGCAGGACCATTGTTCGAGTGTTTCCGCCGCTAATTCGCGCCCATTGACTTGAATTGAAATGCAGCAAAACCGCAGGAGGTAAGCTGTGGATTTTCTGCGTTTCAAAGAAAGCCAGTGGGTGCGAATTTGCGCCGGAAATGTGCTGCGGGTGGTACCCGGATGGGGAGAGGAGGCAACTACTCCTCTCATTCGACCGCCGCTCTCGCTGATAACAGCGAGAGCGGCGTGCCTGGGAGGAGCAGTAGTCTGCTCAGCCTAGCCCGCGTGCTCGAGGTGTAAAAAAAAGAAAAAAGTAAAAATTAAAAAAAAAAATCCTCATACTCACCTGTCCAGTGGCCCCCGGAGTCCTCCTGGTCCCTAGCGGCGATGCGCTGCTCCCGGTGACCCGCAGTATGCTGAGCTGCCAGGACCTGCGGTGACGTCAGCTGATGCTCACGTGACCTCACCGTGGGAACCTTCAGAAGAATGTTCCCATGGTGGTAGCTCAGCAGGGCTGATCAGCTGATCTTCAGCTGATGAACCCCAGTGACCTCCTGCAGCATGTATACTGACAGTACTAACAGGAGTGATTTTACACCCCTGTCAGTATACATTGCTGTCTTCTACAGCAGTGACATCAGTGATTGCGGATGTCACAGCTGTAGAAATGACGCAAATCGCCGTGGGACACTCAGCGGTACGTAGACTGCATCGTTGACGGCAGGCAGGTGAAGAATATGGTTGTTTGTTATTTTACGTTTTTTTTTTCAGGAGATCGAGGGCTTCGCGGACAGAGTACAATAAAAAAAAATAAAAAAACATGTTTTTTATTTCATTAAAATACTTTATTCTGGCCGTGTTTTTATTGAAAAGGTGGCGACCATTTTACTATGCAGTTAGTAATGGGGGCGTCTTATAGACGCCCTCCATTACTAACCTGGGCTTCATGTCAGCCGCCAATACAAAGCTGACGTGAGCCGCAACCCCATTACTCCACTGCCACCGCTACAGGGCAGTGGGAAGAGTGGAGGCTAAGTGCCAGATTTGATGCATCTTATCGATGCGCCATTTCTGGGACTGCTAAGGGGTGATATTATTAGCCGCTGAGGGGGCTAGTATCCATGGCCCCTTCCCTGGCCCGCAGCTGTCTAGTTTAGCCTTTGCAGGTTAGATTTTATAGGGGTACTCCACGTCAATTTTTTTCTGGGGTCACCCTGTAATCTAGCCAGTAAAGGCTAAATAAACAGCTGTGGGCTGATATTAATAACCAGGGAACATTTTTGGCCAATGGCCCCTTCCGCGGGTACTAATATCAGCCCCCAGTGGTCGGCTTTCCCTCTGCTGGTTATAAAAATGACGCGGGAGCCCACGCCATTTTTATTTTTACATTTTAGGCTCCGTGCCCACTATCCGGACGTAGCAGCGCTTTGGATGCATATTTTTTCTACGTCCAAAACATTGCATTCTATTGAACACAGGTGAATCCACATGTGTTCACTGAGCCATGCGGATTTACCGCATTCTATACTTTCTAGTGGTCAAATTTCTGTTGCGCAGACTAGCGACTCCGCAAGAGAATTTGACATGCTGCGGTCCTGAAAGACGTGCCGCATGTCAGTGTCCGCGGGTGATTCGCAGCCTCTGATGCACGCATAGTGGACATGGGATTTCTAGAGATCCCATCCACTATAACATCTGGAAGCGGTAGGTTGACGCTGTATAAACACGCAGCGTCAAACCTGCAGCGGCTCCGGACCGTGACCGCGTACCCAAACTCACCCGCAGCATGTTAATTTCTGTAGCGGACACGCTAGTGTCCGCTGAAGATTTTGACCGATTGAAGTGTCATTATATGTGGTGGATTCACATGTACCGACAACAAATGTGCGGCATTTGAACACTGCGTTTTGGACGCAACAAAAATACGTTGTGTCCAAAGTGCTGCTGAGTGCTGATCGGGGGACGTAGGGGCTAAAGAACCAGCTGTGAGCTATTAATATTGGACAGGGACCTAATGGCACCTTCCCAGGCTAAAAATACCAGCTCACAGCAGTTGAATAAATTACATGAATAGAAACGCTAATGAAGATTGGGTGAATGGGACTAGCTGACTCCCAGCTCTTTTGTTTGGTTATGTCAAGGTGTCAATCGGACCTTTTCATGACCAAACTTAATTAAAGTAAAGAGTTAAATAAACACACCGACACAGAGCAAACACTTTATTTGAAATACAACAGACACATTCTTTAATCATTTAAATGAACCAATATACTCAACCCAGTTCTTATGGTAATCCAAGGTTTAAGCAATGTCCCACCAAATAACTTTATTTAGCTCCAAAAGGTATTCATTGATGTGCAAAAACGCTTCAAAGAACGCTTCAAAAAACGCATCAAAAACGCATGTAAAATAAGCATGTGTTTTTCCTGCCAAAGAGATGCAGAAAAGCTCAGGAAATTTCTGCTTCAAATACGCATCGTGCGCACATAGCCTTAGTAACGTCTGTTCTTGTAGAGTGACAAGTAAATGTAACGAGATATATAGGCAATGCATGCTTTTATGGGAAATTAAATATGTACACTGCCTTTTCAGAGAGGAAAAGGACTAGAAGTCTAATGCCACCTAATGGAAGAAGGAATCTTAAAGTCAATATAGGTGAATATTGGATCCTGTGTTATCTACTCTATATAGAAGCATTATCAGTCATTGTACAGGAGGAGGAGGAGGTGAGCTGTCATATCACCTATTGTGAATGGTGGATTCTGTGTTATATACTGTATATAGAGGTGTTATCAGCCATTGTACAGGAGGAGGAGGTGAGCTGTGACATCATCTATTGTGAATGGTGGATCCTGTGTTATCTACTGTACATAGAGGTGTTATCAGTCATTGTACAGGAGGAGGAGGTGAGCTGTGACATCACCTATTGTGAATGGTGGATCCTGTGATATCTGCTGTATATAGAGGTGTTATCAGTCACTGTACAGGAGGAGGAGGTGACCTGTTACATCACCTATTGTGGTTGGTGGATCCTGTGTTATCTACTGTATATAGAGGTGTTATCAGTCATTCTACAGGAGGGAGAGGAGGTGAGCTGTGGCATCATCTATTGTGAATGTTGTATCCTGTGTTATCTACTGTATACAGAGGTGTTATCAGTCATTGTACAGGAGGAGGAGGAGGTGAGCTGTGACATCACCTATTGTGAATGTTGTATCCTGTGTTATCTACTGTATATAGAGGTGTGATCAGTCATTGTACAGGAGGAGGGGGAGGTGAGCTGTGACATCACCTATTGAGAATGGTGCATCCTGTGTTATCTGCTGTATATAGAGGTGTTTTCCGTCGTTGTACAGGAGGAGGAGGTGAGCTGTGACATCACCTATTGTGAATGGTGGATCCTGTGTTATCTACTGTATATAGAGGTGATATCTTTCATTGTACTTCTGTATGTGATGATAATGAGACTGCTGAAAAGTCTTCTGTACAGAACAGTAAATATGAATCTAGTATAAGGCCTAGTAGGCTTTAAACTTTAATTAATAAATCAGGATGAAGGTTCTGTTCTGTTTGACACATTCCTGATGGACCCTTGGTCACTGATATTGGATCATGTCCTAAGGCCTAATCGACTGAAAACATGGTTGTAAACATTGCAGCGATCAAATTTGTCTTGGCCAAACAGAGGAGAATAGCAAGTGGACACAAGAAGCAGCGTTTTATTCTTATCTCCCCATCCTCGTGGCTCATTATGGCCATAATATTACCTTATATTTCTTGGAGGTACATAGTGAAGGCTACTGTGGTAAAAGTAATTCTTTGCAGTTGTCCAAGGTCATGCTACACCTACACAGTAGTCGAAGGAGCATATAAGATAGTAGGTTTGAACCCGTGATGATCCATAGAGGCGAAACATTCCTGAGTGCTCTGGCTGATGTAACACACAGGTAGGCGGCACTGTTGTAGGGAGGCCGTGTAGTAGAAAGTAGCTCCACTGGGACCGGGGTTGGATATGTAGGGAGGACTGTAAACTTGGGGCATCCCGAACCTTGGTTGGACACCTATGGTGGTTGAGGGTATGGAAAGATCAATGACTGTTAGCGTAATCTCACAGAGGAAAGAAGGGAATCTCATAGTGACCGAGGGACCCCATAAAAGCAAAAAAATGTCCGAAATCTACAGGGAATATATAAAACAGGATAAAACTGTACAGAGAAGTCTTCACCTTTCGCTAGAGGTAACATTTAACCTTGTGGTCGGTTTGGTAGTTGAGAAGGACAACGACATGAATCAGAAGATATTTTTACATTTCCCAAGTCTTCAGGGAGATGAAAGTGGCTGTGCTGTCAGAAATCACAAGCAGCGACGCTCGAAAGGAGACGGCCGGTACTTCGTCGTTGGCTTTCAAAACGCAAGAGTAGAGTCTGACGCCATTAAATCTTAGGAGACCCCTGTGATAGCGTACATGCCTGGCATCGGGACGCAGAAGAGCATTCCCTGGATCTTTCAAGTCCAAACCAGGACACACTTGGCAAGAAAAACTGTGTTCACCTCGTATGTAGGAATCTCAAGATGTCAGCCAACTTTCAGGTCAGATATAGCAGAGCTAAAGGGGTTTAAGCATCGGTTCATTTCTTCAGTTTAGGCTGAATTCAGACATTTGGGAAACCAGAGTAGAAAAGAAGACGGAGACTGCTCATTACCACCTCTGCCTTCCTGATCTCTGGGTGAGCGCCACATATACTGTTCAGGAAGCAGAAATAGTGCTTCCTCCTCCGGACCCAGAGATCACATGATCGCCGAGTGCCAGACCATGCTCTATAGTGCAGGCAGGAAGTGGAATCTGATCCGTAACTGTAATTTGCCAGCAGATAGAAACAAGGGAAATCATCAATAAAAAAGATGTTTTAATGTTAAAATGTCCCTCAAAGATCTTCTGACATGGAGGACACAATGTGTAAAAGAAATAAAAATAAAACAAAGAAAAAAAAAGTAAAATAAAATAAAAAAAAAAGCATCCAATCCAAACAGCTGTTTATAACCCCCACCAATATACAATATATCTCATATATAAAAATGATTGCTACAGAAAACAGGACATTTAAAACATATTTAAGTAATATTTTGTGGTCTTAAAAAATTTTTGAAAAAATTTGGAAAAGCACATGCATTTCCTTTTAAGCCCCCCCCCTACAAATATAGACACATACACACACATATATATATATATATATACACATATAAACACATCCATATATAAATACGTATCTATGCATATATACACATATACACACACATATAGATACATTTATACGTACACACATATACATGCGTGAAGCTCCAAGAGAATGCCAAGAGTGTGCAAAGCAGTCATCAAAGCAAAAGGTGGCTACTTTGAAGAACCTAGAATATAAGACATATTTTCAGTTGTTTCACACCTTTTTGTTAAGTATATAATTCCACATGTGTTAATTCATAGTTTTGATGCCTTCAGTGTGAATGTACAATTTTCATAGTCATGAAAATACAGAAAAATCGTTAAATGAGAAGGTGTGTCCAAACTTTTGGTCTGAACTGTACACACACAAATATATATATACACATACACACACATATACATATACACACACACACATATATGGCAATTTTAATTTTCGCGCTTTCCTTTTCTCTTCTTTTACATCAATATTGCTATTTGAGGGCTTGTTTCTGTGGGCTTTGCTGTAGTTTTGAATGTCACTATTCTCTTTACTATATAAAAATACTAAACAACAGAAATAATTCCATGTTAGGTGAAATAATGAAAAAATGTACCGTATATAGTCGAGTATAAGCCGAATATAAGCTGAGGCCCCTAATTTTATCACAAAAAACTGTGAAAACTTATTGACTCGATTACAAGCCTAGGGTGGGAAATGCAGCAGCTTCTGGTAAATTTCTCCATCCTGGTAAGTATTGCCCACTCATCACCAATCCTGACATGTATGGCAACCTCATCTCCCTATCCTGGCATGCATGGCACCCCTCATCTCCCAATCCTAGTATGTATGGCACCCCTCATCCCCAATCCTGGTATGTATGGCACCCCTCATCCCTATCCTGGTATGCATGGCCCACTCATCCCCAATCCTGGTATGCATGGCTCCCTCATCCCCAATCCTGGTATGCATGGCCCCCTCATCCCCAATCCTGGTATGCATGGCCCCCTCATCCCCAATCCTGGTATTTATGGCCCCCTCATCCCCAATCCTGGTATGCATGGCCCCCTCATCCCCAATCCTGGTACGCATGGCCCCCTCATCCCCAATCCTGGTATGCATGGCCCTTCCATTCCCAATCCTGGTATGCATGGCCCCCTTATCCCCAATCCTGGTCTGGTATGCATGGCACCCCTCATCCCAATCCTGGTATGCATGGCACCCCTCATCCCAATCCTGGTATGTATGGCCCCCTCATCCCCTATCCTGGTATGCATGGCACCCCTCATCCCAATCCTGGTATGCATGGCACCCCTCATCCCAATTCTGGTATGCATGGCACCCCTCATCCCAATCCTGGTATGCTTGGCACCTCTCATCCCCAATCCTGGTATGCATGGCCCCCCTCATCCCAATCCTAGTATGCATGGCACCCCTGATCCCCCAATCCTGGTATGCATGGCCCACTCATCCCCAATCCTGGTATGCATGGCCCCCCTCATCCCAATCCTAGTATGCATGGCACCCCTCATCCCCCAATCCTGGTATGCATGGCCCACTCATCCCCAATCCTGGTATGCATGGCCCCATTGTAATGCACACGCCCGGGCTGAGCGGCGTGTGCGTGTGATTCCACTGGACCGTGCCGGAGAGTGAATGCCTGGAGGGGCGTAACTAGGTATTTACCCGATCCGACCAGGGTCGCACGATGGCATACGACGCCAGTGCACCAAGGAGGAACCGAGCAGAGGGACCAGGTGCTACTCCAGGACAGACCCCGGACACGGCTGTTGACCCACACAGGGGAATACAGGAACAGACAGGTTAGGCTGGCACACAGACTGGTGGGTATAGGCAGGCACGACTGGTATGCAGGCAGGCGGGTATGCAGGCAGGGGGGTACAGGCAAGAATGTCTAGAGTGCAGACAGGGAGGCACTAGCAGGTAGGAACACAGGCGGGATAGGACCCAGTACACACTGGGACTCAGGAACAGAACCACAGATGTGGCGGACAAACACAGCAGAGTAAGGCCGCCCAGAGTGGTGAGCGAGAGCAGGGCAAGACGAGATCGCCTAGAGCGGTGAGCGAGAGTAGAGCAGGACGAGCCCGCCTGGAGCGATGAGCAAGAGTAGAGCAGGACGATGCCGCCTGGAGCGGTGAGCAAAAGTAGAGCAGGACGAGGCCGCCTGGAGCGGTGAGCAAGAGTAGTCAGAGCAGAGCGAGACTGCCGGAGCAGTGAGCAAAGGGTCAGAGCAGAGCGAGACTGCCGGAGCAGTGAGCAAAGGGTCAGAGCGGAGCGAGACTGCCGGAGCAGTGAGCAAAGGGTCAGAGCGGAGCGAGACTGCTGGAGCAGTGAGCAAAGGGTCAGAGCGGAGCAAGACTGCCGGAGCAGTGAGCAAAGAGTCAGAGTGGAGCAAGACTGCCGGAGCAGTGAGCAAAGGGTCAGAGCGGAGCAAGACTGCCGGAGCAGTGAGCAAAGGGTCAGAGCGGAGCAAGACTGCCGGAGTGGTGAGCAAAGGGTCAGAGCGGAGCAAGACTGCCGGAGCGGTGAGCAAAGAGTCAGAGCGGTGAGCAAAGAGTCAGAGCGGAGCAAGACTGCCAGAGCAGTGAGCAAAGGGTCAGAGCAGGCCAGAACCGCTGGAGCGGTGAGCAAAGGCAGAGCAGGCTCGAACCACCGGAGCGGTGAGCAAGGCAGAGCAGGCTAGAACCGCCGGAGTGGTGAGCAAGGCAGAGCAGGCTAGAACCGCCGGAGCGGTGAGCAAGGCAGAGCAGGCTAGAACCGCCGGAGCGGTGAGGAAGGCAGAGCAGGCAAGAACTGCCGGAGCGGTGAGCAAGGCAGAGCAGGGGGGACAGGGCTCTGTTCACACGGAACAGACAGGAAGGGAAAGGCAGAACCAGATACCCACAGGGTACTTGCAGTGAAGTAGCGTGTGGACCACAAACTCACAAACGGAAGTACAGTGACAACGAGCAGGAGTTAGGTACGAGTTCAGACTCTGCAGAAAAAGGAAAGGTACAGACACAGAAAACAGGCTAGAAGAGTATACAGACAAGAACAGACACAGTAGCAAGATACAGGAGCGGGTCTAGGTATGCAGCCCTTAGAAGGCGGGAGGAACGTGTTCAGACAGGACAGACAAGATACGGGAGCGGGTCTAGGTATGCGGCCCCTAGAAGGCGGAACGAACAGGCAAGGAGTGTGTTCAGACAGGACTGGAAATACAGCCTACAAGAAAGGCAAGCAAGCAAACACAGAAAGGGACCTGGCACATTCAGAGTGAAAGAGCACACTGAATGAAACACAATGCTCAGGCAGGGATTCATTGGAGCAGCTGGGTTAAATACCAGGTGACAGACAGCAATAGGCTGAGGACGCACAAGGGGTGTGCCTGCAGCAGGTACAAAAAGCAGGAAGTGATCGGGCGCCGCCCTTAAGCAGCAGACACAGAGGCAAGCAGACAGCAAGGAGGGAAGCCAGGCTAGTAGACTGGACTGGAGATCAAGTGCGCGCTCTTGCACAGTGGGAGATGGACCACTATGCAAGGATGCCGCCAGGTATGTTACACCCATCATCCCCAATCCTGGTATGCATGGCTCCATCAGTGCACACATGAAAAAAAATAAACACCCCTACTCACCTTTCTTCCCTTTTCTCCAGCGCTGTGTCCTGTCTGCCAGCACCTCACCTTAGCATCTGAGCAGCGCATGACGTCACTACCATGCGCCCTCAGACGCCGAGGTGAGGTGCAGGGATATTCAGTCCTCTCCATGCCGGGACTATGGACGTGGAGAGGAGAGAATAGTGAGTCATTCTCCTTAATAGCGCAGTGTGAGTCGCAGCTGTTGCTTACCGCTGCGGCTCTGCTATGACATGTGCGCGCTACTAAAGAAAATGAATATTCACTCTTCTGAACGCCCATGGGCGTGGAGAAGAATGAATATTCATTCTCTCTAATAGCGGGCACAGAGGATCGCTGAGCCGCAGCAGGAAGCAGCAGCTGCGACTCACACTGCGCTATTAAGGAGAAATATTCACCCCTCTCCACTCCCATGGGCATAGAGAGGGGTAAATATTCATTTTCTTTAGCAGTGGGCACAGGTGGTAGCTGCAGCAGCGGCTACTGCGTGCGCACCGCTCCTCTGCCGCCGCAACCCCCCACCATCACCGGTATATACTCTATATACAAGTATATATAAGTATATATAAGTATATACCCCAGTATAAGCAGAGGGGGGCTTTTTCAGCATAAAAAACATGCTGAAAAAGTTGGCTTATACTCAAGTATATAAGGTACTTCTGACATTGTTTTGGGGTTTTGTTTTTACACCGTTCATTGTGCAGTAAAAATTACCTGGCAGCACAATTCTCCAGGTCACTACGATTACACCGATGCCAAACTTGTACACTTTTCATATTTTAGTGAAGTTTTTTTTTTTTTTGGAACAAAAATTTGTTTTGTATAGTCGTCTACTAGGACCTATAATTTTTTCAAAAATTTTCTGTCAATTTTGGGATATGTAGTACATTGTGATCACTTTTTATTCCTTTTTGATGCAAGATAATTGAATAATGCTAATTCAGGCATTTTTTTTTATTTTACTTTTTTTTTATTTTACAGCGTTTCTCGTATATGCTGATTTATTTTACATTTTCACAAACACGGACACAGCGATACCAAATATTTCTTTTTTTAATTTCTTTATTTTTAATAGCAAAAAAGGGGGGGGATTCAAACTTTTATATTTTTTTTAAATTTTTACAAACTTTTTTAAATGAAATTTCAATTTTTTTTTTTTTAAGTTCCCAGAGGGGGAAGAACGTGAACCTTAAAAGTATTGCAGTAAATAGCAAAAATGATATTACTGCTATGAAGCCCAAGCGATCTCATCGCAGGGCTAGAGAATAGGGTTGCTATTGAACTGGTTAAACTATTAATTTTTACAGAGCACTGGGACATTTTTTTTTTACATTTTGATTTTTCACTTTTTTGGGGCTAAAAATTATTTTTGCAATTTAACTTCATTAAAAACTTTGTACTGTTTGGTTTTTACAGGAACTTTGTTGTGGTCTGTGATAAAAAAAAAAATCAGCTGAGAAAATTACAAATAAAAGTGTTATAAATTTTCCCATTGGACCGTCAGAAGAAGCTCACCGACAGATTCTCAGTTTACTCATTCTCATTCATACATAAGGAAAACGGTGCAAATTAATTATAACCAATTACAAAAATGAATTTTACTGTATTGTATAGGTTGTGCCAGCCGAATAAAAAAAAGGTTCCAGCAATTACCAGCAGGTGGCAGCATTGTCTCACAGTCTCTTCCATAGACTTGCATTGTAGGCTGAGGTTTTCTCCTAAGTGACCATGGGCAGCTCCAGGCTCACATAGACCCTTGAGCGATAAGGTTGCAGTGGTCCTCTTATGTCTCATCTTCTTTCATCCACCCTGTATAGCGCAACAATAAGGTCGCCAGCATATAAAAAATGACAACGTGCAAACCGTGCAAAAGTTTTAGGCAGGTGTGTCAAAAAAATGATGCAAAGTAAGAATGTTTTTCAAAAATAGAAATGTTACTAGTTTATTTTTATCAATTAACAAAATACAAAGAAAATTAACAAAAAAAAAATCTAAAAATCAATATTTATCGGCCTTTTCCTTTACAGCAGTATTAATTATTCTAGGTACACTTTTACAAAGTTAGTGATTTTGTAGGATTCCCATCAGACGTATGAGCAACCAATTATACCAAACAGGTGATAATGACCATCATTGTCACATTCAAGTTGAAACAAAATCATTAACTGAAACAGAAACAACTGTGTAGGAGGCTTAAAACTGGGCGAGGAACAGACAAACTCTGTTACAAAGGTGAGGTTGTGGAAGACAGTTTTGTGTCATCGGTCATACACCATGGTAAGGCTGAGCACAGCATCAAGACACAAGGTAGCTATAGTGAATCAACAAGGTCTCTCCCAGGCAAAGATTTCAAAGCAGACTGTGGGTTCCAAGATATGATGTTTAAGATTTTTTGAAGAAGACCCAAGAAATGGGCAACGTTGAGGACCATATATACAGTGGTCGGCAAAGAAAACTTTGACACATCTTGCTTACTTCCCTTTGAAACTGGAAGATGTCCAGCAGTGCCATCAGCCCAAAGCTGACAGTAACCAGTGACTGGCAATAATCCAGCTACAACTACCTATTGAAGAAATCTAGCCAGAAGTGGTCTTCATGGAAGAATTGAGGCCAAAAAAAACATACCATCTACAGAGAAAAAAGGCAAAGTGACTATGCCCATGAGGGATTGGCTAATATTCCTGGGGAACGCTGTCAGATCCATCACATTTGCAGCAGGTTATAACAGCCAGAGGCGCTCTACTAAGTACTAAAGACGCTTATCATGAAGGGATGCATAAGGGTACCTTCAGGAACCCAAAATAAATTGCTAACACCAAATCTACTGCTACGAACGTAGGAAAACTGCACATTCTTCTTCTTCTGATCTAGTGAAATTCCATGTGAAATTGCAGTCAGCATTGTCGGACTTTCTGAATTACTGGATCGCCTCGCCACTTCTTTTCCCTGATAACCCTGCATTCATCAGTGGTGACCCTTGTATGAGGAAAGAGGGGGTTGATCAGAGGAGAGCAGCCGGGACGGACATTCCAGCCCCGGTGGTGGTGACATCATTTACCCGCACTGAGGTCACTTTCCACCGCCCTCGGGGCCAAGCGCTAATAATACTACAAAGAAAAAGTGTTCATCGTCCTAAAAATAGTGACGGCTCATATTGCGGCAGGGATGTGCTGCCTACACGGCGGAGCTCGAGGAAACTGCACGGGATGGTCCGGCCACTACAGGTGGCCGCCCGCTTTCCTGGAATGCTCCCTCGAAGCCATATTTGCCTACTTTCCAGGACCATCTGCCCCCAGGTAATGTGAAGCCCCCTGAAATATTTCAGAAAGTAAGTGCCCTAAATGCAGAATCAGAGAAAAAAGGAAGAGACATGGAAAAAGGAAACATTGTTAGTAGCGCAAAGAAAGAGGCGATCACTGCGAAGACACGGGTAAAAGATTCTGGCTTATCATTTACTGTATAACATTCGACCCCCGGTGTATAACATCCGGCACCTCGCCCCATTATTTAACATCTGGCCCATTGCCCCCCGTGGTATAACATCCAGCCCATCGCTCCAGTATATAATATTCAGCCCATAACC
The DNA here is from genome assembly GCF_046119375.1 of Phyllobates terribilis. Taxonomy (NCBI): domain Eukaryota; kingdom Metazoa; phylum Chordata; class Amphibia; order Anura; family Dendrobatidae; genus Phyllobates; species Phyllobates terribilis. The sequence continues at coordinate 61,569,345 of NW_027362763.1, read as the reverse complement.
CCCGGTGTATAACATCCGGCTCCTCACCCCCAGTGTATAACATCCGGCACCTCGCCCCATTATTTAACATCTGGCCCATCGCCCCCCCCATGGTATAACATCCAGCCCATCGCTCCAGTATATAATATCCAGCTCATCGCTCCAGTATATAACATCCGGCCCCTCGCCCCCGGTGTATAACATCCGGCTCCTCGCCCCCGGTGTATAACATCCGGCCCCTCTCCCCTCGGTGTATAACATCTGGCTCCTCACCCCAGTATATAACATCCGACCCCTCTCCCCCAGTCTACAACATCCGGCCCCCTCGCCCCCTGGGTATAACATCCGGCCCCTCGCCCCCGGTGTATAACATCCAGCCCCTCTCCCCTCGGTGTATAACATCTGGCTCCTCACCCCAGTATATAACATCCGACCCCTCTCCCCCAGTCTACAACATCCGGCCCCCTCGCCCCCTGGGTATAACATCCGGCCCCTCGCCCCCGGTGTATAACATCCAGCCCCTCTCCCCTCGGTGTATAACATTTGGCGCCTCACCCCAGTATATAACATCCGACCCCTCTCCCCCAGTGTACAACATCCGGCCCATCGCCCCAGTATATAACATCCGTTCCCTCGCCCCCAGTATATAACATCTGGCCCTTCTCCCCTCGGTGTATTACATCCGGCCCCTCTCCCCTCGGTGTATTACATCCGACCCCTCGTCCCAGTATATAACATCTAACCCCTCTCACCCAGTGTATTACATCCGGCCCCTCACCACCAGAGTATAACATCTGGCCCCTCACCACCAGGGTCTAACATCCGGCTCCTCTCCCCCAATGTATAACATCCGGCCCCTCGCCCCTGGTGTATAACATCCGGCCCCTCACTACCTGGTGTATAACATCCGGCCCCTCACTACCTGGTGTATAACATCCGGCCCCTCACTACCTACGACACCTCTCCCCCACTGTATAACATCAGGTCCCTCACCTCCAGTGTATAACATCTGGCCCCTTGTCCCCAGTGTATAACATCCGGCCCCTCGTCCCCAGTGTATAACATCCAGCCCCTCACTCCCAGTGTATAACATCCGTCCCCTCGCCCCCGGTGTATAACATCCGGCCCCTCGCTCCCGGTGTATAACATCTGGCCCCTCGTCCCTAATATATAACATCCGGCCCCTCGTCCCCAGTGTATAACATCCAGCCCCTCACCCCCAGTGTATAACATCCGTCCCCTGGCCCCCGGTGTATAACATCCGGCCCCTCGCTCCCGGTGTATAACATCTGGCCCCTCGTCCCTAATATATAACATCCGGCCCCTCGTCCCCAGTGTATAACATCCGGCCCCTCACCCCAAGTGTATAACATCCGGCCCCTAGTCCCCAGTGTATAACATCCGGCCCCTCGTCCCCAGTGTATAACATCCGGCTCCTCGCCCCTCGTGTATAACATCTGGCCCCTCGTCCCTAATGTATAACATCCGGCCCCTCGTCCCCAGTGTATAACATCCAGCCCCTCACCCCAAGTGTATAACATCCGGCCCCTCGTCCCCAGTGTATAACATCCGGCCCCTCGTCCCTTGTGTCTAACATCCGGCCCCCCCTCCCGGTGTCTAACATCCGGCACCTCGTCCCCCCGGTGTATAACATCCAGCCCCTCGTCCCCAGTGTATAACATCCGGCCCCTCGTCCCCGGTGTATAACATCCAGCCACCTCTACCGGTGTATAACATCCGGCCCCTTGTCCCCCCAATATATAACATCCGGCCCCTCGTCCCCAGTGTATAACATCCAGCCCCTCACCCCCAGTGTATAACATCCGGCCCCTCGCCCCCAGCGTCTAACATTCGGCCCTTCGCCCCAGCGTCTGACATTCGGCCCCTCGCCCCCAGTGTCTAACATTGGGCCCCTCGCCCGCGCTGAATAACATCCGGCACCTCGCCCCCATGTATAACATCCGGCCCCTCGCCCCCGTTTATAACATGTGGCCCCTCTTTTACGATGTATATTGTGTTCCCGACCTCTCCCCAACATCAGTGTCTGACCCCACAAATGGTCTTCTGGATTAAGGGGCAAAAATTGTTCCATTCGTTGCTACTAATTTTGTTATCGGGGTGAAGCAGCAAACATCGGGGGGATTCCTTTCGTGACTGTTACAGAATTGCGTTCTGAGCGGAGTTACTCTGTAAATACTACAATAACGCTGCTGTAAACTCCACGATGAGACGACAAATTCCAGGATTATCACGGAGGGAATGCACGGACACCACAGTGCATGATATACCTTTCAGCCAGGCTTTATTCCCCGGACCTCCGCCTTCCCTCAGCCGTTACTCGCTAACACAATGTGGCACATACTAGGTCGGCTTTACATTCAGATGCCTGAAAATAACCAAGGGCAAAAGCCTAAGATGTCAAGAGAAATGTACAAAAAAGCCACAAATAGTCCCCGTCCCCGAGCGCAGGCCGCGCTGCTCCCGAGACATAATCCTGCTGTACATTAATCAATTGCAGAATGACCCACTTGTACATTATCTAAACTGCGGATCGTGGGGAATCGGATATTCTGCTTCAACAGTAGAGGAAAGGCTGAATGCAGGGGAACCACAACTCCCAGCATGGCTCATCAAAACATGTCTCTTAACCCTTTACCAGTCTGTAATCTGCTGGGAGTTGTAGTTTTAAAACAGGTGGAGAAAAAAAAAACCAAAAGGAAGAAATTAGAATTCGGCAAAATCGCTCGGATCTGGTCGTAAAATATCACTTTGCACAAAATTGGGGGGAAAGGAATCAGCCAGGAAGGGGTAAAAAAAAGCCCCCTCTTTTAGTCACCTAATACCCAAGTGAATAGGAATTACGGGGGAATATGGGGCACATGGAGCCCGTACCATAGTGTGAGGAACGTGGGATGACTTGTCTCCAAATTCCCCAGATCTCAATCCTACCGACCATCGGTGGATGTCTGATCCATGAAATCCGCATCAAAAAGGTCATCAGTATATGACCTATTGCTGCACTCCGGTTTTTGTTCTATACGTAAATTTTTTTTAGCAATTTAGTTTTTCCATATCAAAATCTGTATTAAAAATAAAAAATCTTGCAATTTTCACACCGACCACTAAGCCTATTTTTAGACTCGAACTTCCTGATGTTTAAGGAAACAACACATGTACAAAGCCACAATGGTCAGACCATGACCCTATATTTTGCATTAAAACATGTAATGTGCATGTGCAAAGGTTAGCAGGGTCAGCTGTCACATCGCCTATTGTGAATGGTGGATCCTGTGTTATCAGCTGTGCAAAGAGGTGTTATCAGTCATTGTACAGGAGGAGGAGGAGGTGAGCTGTGACATCATCTATTGTGGATGGTGGATCCTGTGTTATCTAGTGTATATAGAGGTGTTATCAGTCATTGTACAGGAGGAGGAGGTGAGCGGTGACATCACCTATTGTGTATGATGGATCCTGTGTTATCTACTGTATATAGAGGTGTTATCAGTCATTGTACAGGAGGAGGAGGAGGTGAGCTGTGACATCATCTATTGTGGATGGTGGATCCTGTGTTATCTACTGTATATAGAGGTGTTATCAGTCATTGTACAGGAGGAGGAGGTGAGCTGTGACATCACCTATTGTGTATGATGGATCCTGTGTTATCTACTGTATATAGAGGTGTTATCAGTCATTATACAGGAGGAAGAGGAGGTGAGCTGTGACATTACCTATTATGAATGGTAGATCCTGTGATATCTACTGTATATAGAGGTGTTATCAGTCATTGTATAGGAGGAGGAGTAGGTGAGCTGTGACATCACCTATTGTGAATGGTGGATCCTGTGTTATCAGTTGTGTTACCTGTATGTGGCGCCTCTGCGGGTTCAGTCACCACAGAGGTACTGCATCTCACCCAGAGGTTTGGTATCTCACACTCAGGTAAGGAGGGAGTGCTGCCCGGGACCCTAACACCTGCAACCAACACTACACTACTCCAGACCAGCAGGAAGGGCAAGACGCACTGCTACACGGCTGAGCCCTGTCCCTGGCTGGAGTGGGGCGAACCATGTAGTGGGTGTGGGTGGAGGAAGTAAATCAGGGGAGCACTTGTTAGGAATAGTATAAAGAGGGAAGCCATCTTGAAAGGACAGATCAGTCTGAGAGGAGAAGTAGAGGGAGCAGGAGCTCTGTAGGAGCTCTGCTCTGGAGGAGGGCCTAGTCAGAGAGGCCCAAGACTGGAGAGAGAGAGAGAGGAGCAGGAGAAAGGCTCCAGGAACGTGGAAGGGACCCCAGGGGTACGGGAAGTGCTGGAGGCCACCCGTACGCCCGAATCTGCCAGGCGGTGGAGGGGTCAGGTCGCACAGAGGGAACCAGTCCCTAAACTAGCAGAGTTCTTCAAGTCTCAACTAGGAAACCGGAGGCTGCAGTATTTCAGGTACTGCAGCCACTAGCCACATGTGTCTCACCAAGAAGGTGGCCATAGAGGACCGAGGGGACAGAGAATACGTCGCCTGGCAAGGTCCGCGGTCACTGGATTGGGACACTAAGTGTGAGGTGCAGGGAGACGACCAGAAGGAACACACAGAAGGGGATCCCGCTATGTACTCCGGAGATACCCGAGGGTTGGCTGAACCCCTCCCTGTGTAAGCACTGGACGACGTGGGAAGTTATCCTGGCCCTGGTAACTTGGAGTCTGAAAATCGTGAGTAAACCCTGAGGACTGCACCCCACCGTCTCTGTGATCATTATCTGCGCCATCCTCTGCGCTACACCATAACAGCAACATCTACACTGCCCTGGAACTAAGCTCTACCTGTGGAGAGCTAAACCAACTCTGCTGCATTCACACCAGCTCCAGAGGACCTGCTCTGCAGCGGCGGCTCCACATAGAAGCATACAACAGGTGGGGTCACGAACTGTATATATAAAAACTATAAATCCCCTGTAAATATTCCCCTTTTGATTGGCCGCCCTGGGTCACGGACCGGGTCACCGCCACTGTGACATCTCCCCTAGCAATGACCGGCCCGGCTACCGAGCACCCCACGGCCCAGGGGAAGCGTCATCTTACTGTAATCATGACTCTGCTGATAAGGAACCTCTTGAAAACTGTTCCTTAGTATCAATCTAAGTAAAGGCCCTGTAGACAGTGCAAAAATTGCAAGACTGCTAATCCTGTTTTCAATAAAAATTGTGATCTTGGAAAATAAAACGGGTATACAAAAGGGAGTAATGGAAATAATATGAAAACTAAAACTGCCCTCTTTTGGCCTGTTTACAGATTCTATTTAAAGGGGACCTTTTGTTTGCCATAAATTTGTATTTTTATTACCTGGTGTAAATGCCTGAATCCGGCGATGTTTTTCTTTTGTTCCTTCGCCTCTGTGTTCCTGAAATATGGACCCCTCTTCTCTGAGTAAAAATCTAGTCTCTGGGTGTGGTCATTAATAAAACTCTCTAAAACTCTCATCGAGAACCACACCCTCTTGGCTAACAAGCCTAGATTTATAGACAGGGAAGAGGAGGCTATATCTCAGGAACAGAGAGGCGCATGAATAAAAGAAAAACATCACCGGATTCAGGAGAACAGCGGCATTTACACCAGGTAAAAATAATCTATATTTAGAGCAAGTGACAGGTCCTCTTCAAGATCCCCCTTTATTAATTTGGAGTCTTGTAGTACTACATTTCCCCTGTGGGGGCACCTGTCACTCACAGATATCTACACTTCTCCATTGTCTTACGATAAATTATTGCTTAAAGCCTAGTTTAGCTCATTGTTCTGCTGCCCATGTCCTCCCCCATAAGATACTTCCAATCCCAGCACGCTAACATCCATCATAAAAGGAATGGTCTAACATCTGACAATGCTCACCTTCCTGCCCCCAGAACTCCTGTTCCGAAGCAGCCTGGATCTCCCCTAATTTCTGTTTTGGTAGGACAGGCATGTGATCGCTGCAGCCAATCACTAGCTGCAGGGGTGACGAATTGCAATTAAATGGCTGCACAAGTCACAAGTTCATCTGAGCAAAGCAGGAAGAATGGCCACGGCCAGGGGATTCAGGATGGATACTATCTGCCAGGTTTCACCACAGGTCACATCTGGGGGACACTTTGTGATCAGCTTATTGTCAGTGGATCCTTCTAACAAGTAGGATTTTTCTAAAGTGGAGAACCCCTTTAAAACAAGGCTATGATCTGTAGTTACCACTTTGTGCATGTTTTAGATGTTATCTATTGGAGGTAACTGGAACCAAACAGCATGGAGAATGTGTACCTCAGAGGCACAGCCAAAAGAGGCGTCACTCTACCCAGTGCTAATCCTAGAATCGTGATCCACGCGGAGCCGTCCGGCTTAGCACCATTTAGTAAATCCGCACATCTGTCTTATATTTGATTTAAGAGGGCAAAACTTTGGCTACGGTCGAGTTTTTATTTAGGGCGTTATTCACACAGGAAGCATTTTCAGGGGAAATTATAAACTAAATTGTAAAGATACCGCTGCGGTTTCCACTGCGGGTGCACCGCCAACCTCACCCCGATTTCTGCAGGCATAATTTGGTATAATACGGATGTCATATCTGTAGGGCTAGTCAATTTACGCTGAGGGTATTCTCTGCGTCATATGGATGGGGTTTCATGAAATCTCAAAAAAAAACAAAAACACTGGTTTGGAAAACAGACACGTCCAATGTGAACAACACTAATCACGAAGAATGGGTCTTCGAACTGTCCCGCGGGAATGTAGAGATGGCCAAACCTTCATTTATTCTCTATGGGTGGAGATAGCAAACCCCTGTAATCTGCCATATCTCATAGAGAATGACAGTAGTCCATTTCTAGCACAGCATTTCAGAGCCCTATTCTCAGGACCCACCAATTCGCAAGTTATCCCCTATCCCATGGATAGCTATTACATTTTAAATTTTGGGCATGACCCTTTAATGGGACTTGAGCTTTAAACAAATGTTGCATAAATCAATACTAGAAGCGAATATAAGAAACTTTTTAATAAATCTGCTTCTTTCTCCACTTGAGTGACACATCTTTCCGTCCCATCTGCCTTAAAACAGCTTAAATAAGACTGAGAGATCAGATTACAGCTGCCTATTTAAATTTATGGAGAGGAGGTAGGAGAAGAAAGGAGCCGAGTGAGAAGCAGAGGAACAGATTGTGCAGATTCTAGTTAGCACATCCTAGGGCTGGATTGACATCTGCACCGCTCAGTACTGCTGTATAATGTCCTCCATTCTGCTGCTTCTATACTCCATAGAGAGAGGGGAGCAGGAATCTCTCATTTCTGTGTGTGGTTGTTGTTTGGGAGACATTATAGCAGCCAGTCTCCCCCCACTAGCTCAAAGACAACTGAAAATTAGAGATAGTGACTGCAGAGGGCAAAACTGGGGAAAAATGCAGGACTAAAGCCATATAATGGCCAGATATAGTGTTATTCCTCGTGTACGCACAGGACAGCTTATTCTGAAAGACTGACTTGAAAGTATAGTTCCCCTTTAAGCTCTCCAGCCATTGCACATTACAACTGTAAAGATGCAGTAGCCATTCGCTTTTCTTTTCTGGAGCCACGTTCATGAGAACACAGCTTAGTTACTCGCTTTAAAGAGGACCTGTCAGCAGGATATTTGACTGCTAACTAAAGGTATGAGGACAAAGCCCATTTAATGCTTATTATATTCATACTTTGCTAGTAGAATTTAATTTGGGCATTTTTGAGAAGTTTCTTGAAGTTTTATGCTCAAGTGCATGGGGGCGAGCACTTCACTCCGCAGCCCTGCTGTACTTCATCGCCCACCGTCGACCTCTGTCTGGTGATTGACAGGTCACTCTTCCCTCAATGACCTGTCTCCCCTGCGCAGGGGCCGTCATTGCTAGGGTTCGTCTCATCTGTGTCACGCAAGGTGAGGGAAAGACAAATTGCAACAAGAAGGGAAGGAAGCCCAAACACTAGGGAAAGGGGGAGTGTAGACCCCTAGGCAGATCTAATATCACCCTGCCTACCCTACTGTCCCTATATAGGTTCCACACCAATCACCGAGCAGGAACCTAAGCCCTGAATGTCTCTAGAGCTTGGCCCTAGATAGGGAGGGGGTGAGCACTAGTCAAGCCCCACTACAAACTAAAGCCAATAAGGTAGACAAACAAAGGGGATACACTTAGCTTGAGCAGACACCAGATGAGTAACGCCAACTATGCTTCAAGGGCACCACAGAAGAAACTAGCCAACTGCTAGTGCTCCAAGCCAACACAGAGGTACATAATAGAACTATCACCGGCGCCTCTCTGGAGAAACTGAGTTTTTAAACTACCAAGCAAGGGTGTGTCGATCAGCAGCACAAGGTGGAGGTAGCTGCTGGGTCCTAAAGGAAGAAGGATATAACAATACTAAAGAGATCAGAGGATCAAGAAGGCGTCTGCAATGCCAAGCGCAGTGACCTTCTGCAGCCGGCTCCAGAGCGACTGTCTGTCACACCTGACACACCCGTGACAATCAGAAAGGATGGCACATGTGCAGTGAGCTACTAATGACGATGCAAGATTAATTTACCGCAGGTAACTGCATAAGACCTATGCTGTGTTTCGCTTCTTCAAGGGGTCTGCTATTTTATGCATGCAACTAGAGACAGATCTGTTCTAAACATCCATTGCTCTGCTGTTCACTGCCAGTCTGGCATTACAGAGGTGCCACCCCAACTTGTAGACCACATTTTTTGGGGGGACAATTCAAGTTTCACCTCTCCACCAGTCATTGGATGAGTTGATTTATCACTTTGCCAAATTCTAAATATCATGAGAAGAGGGGACTGACCGAAAGCTTGCAATCTAAGGTGAAGAGATAGGGGTGGGTTGGGGTGAGGAGCGATACCCAACCATTTACCGACCCATTACGGGATCAGAACCAATACCCTACCTTGCTGGCTCCATCTTCGAACACGGATTGGTGGACATTGCATGCAAACAGCGAATTTGGAAGGTCGTTGAAGTCGGTGATGCCTTGAAAGTCTTCTTCAGTCAGATATCCAGATAAGTCCTTGCTTCTGTGTATTGGATAGAGCAAGAGGAACTCTCCACACCCGACAACAAAGGCAAAATAACTGGGGTCCCTCATCCCAGCAAAGTATGGGTCTTCCCTCATCCCTGAGAAGGAAGAATGGCAGAAATGAGTATAGTCAAGGTCACACCGAAAACTACAGGTTGTAAAAATATAAGTGTCCTGCCCTTCCAAAGCTCCAGCCATCGTGCCCAAAGGTTGTAGTCACTTCCTACCCACTTTCCTATTACCTTCTATGGACACTTTTGGGGGGAATTTTTTACTGTATTTTTGGCTAAAAATATTTTTTATTAATAATTTTGAGCCATTTACCTCCTCTAGACACTTTGTGGCATGGTCTATTACTAGCTGTAGAAAGAGTTAACTAAGAATCTGTCAGTGAGTTCGTTCTGAGAGTTTATAACTACAATTCTATATTCACACTGAACTTTTATAGTAGTTATTTTAGAGAGGATTGGCTCATAAATCCTCCTCAAAAAAACACTCAAAGAAACTGAGAAATGCACTTACGTGTTCGTATGAGCAATGGTTTTGAACTTTTTTTTTTCCTAAAAGTATTAAAAAGTGCATGCCAAATGGATATTGATAGAATCTACTCCAGGTACGGCACTGTCTAATGAAAAGGCTGCAAAAAACACTTCAGGAAAAAAAATAAACTCTTCAGGAAAAGAAAAGAAAAACTACTCCAAAAACTTTCCTAAGGTGCTTGAAAAACTCATTTTTGAACACTTCAAAAAACCTTCAAAGATCTTCTCAGTTGATTTGTGACCCTGTGAAAGTTTAGCTGAACTTTCATGTGGTCTTAAGACAGCAAAGATGAGCTAAGGGGAAGGAAAAGAAAAGTTATAAAATCTCTAGGCAGAATGAGCTCACTGACTGATTCATAGTTAACTACTTCTGTAGTCAGCAAATGTGCAGGGAAACAAAAGGTGCAAAAATAATTTTTAGCCAAAAATACATACATTTAAGTAAAAAAAAAAATTGACTCCAATTTTTTAATGAAAGGGTGTATCACAGATGACTATGGAACAAACGTTATATGGCAAAAACTCCCTGCAAGGGGATTGTCATACACAGTAATGGGATATGCAGCTGTGTGAGCAGGACAGGACCACCATGGGTTTTTACACCCTTCAGATGTAAACTAGAATTTGTACATTCCCTAAAACAAGCAGAGATCTTAAAAAAAAGAAAAATCAAGGAAATGAAACACAAAAAAATTCAGATTTATCATTATTTTTGAGCTTTTTTTCTGGAGTAAAAATGGTTCTAAAAGTGACTTATTATATTTGCATCTTATTCATTATTTAATTTGCTCTTTTTTATTTACTTTACTTGGTTTCTTTTTTTTTTTCTTTTTGAGTTGTCGCCCGATTCATCAATTGTGACTTTTTAAAAATTTTGCAAAATTTTGGCACAATTATACTCCGGTTGCCTTATTAGAGCATAAAATGTGTCCTATAATATTTCTGCACAGTTGAAGACTAACGTGCGACATTTTAAAGGATCAAGAGACTTTTTATTCTAAAAAGATGCCAAAAAAGTAAAAAGACAAAAAAAGTAATTTTTTTGATTTTGTGAAACAATTCATCAACCCCGCGTGAAGAATATGGCGCAAAAAAAAGGCAAGAAATAACAAAAGAGAAAAGAAAAAAAAACGGAATTGATGAATCGGCGCCGTTGTATGATAGAAAGTTGGAGAAAACTTTTCCTAACACTATAATTAAGTCATAGTAAAAAATAAATAAATAAATAATGCCCTAAAATGAAATATAACAGGCCCTTTCTCGTAGACCTCGGCGCACGGGCGCCCCAGAGAAGCCGCCAGAACTGTGCTAATCCGGGGAAATAATCCGTATTCACACCGTGCAGCGACCGCGCTCTGATGAATGGGGTTTCATTTTAACAAAAAAGTTTTAACCTTATTAAAATACCAGAGCGCGGCGGTACGAATTCCTGGAGGTATTAGGTGACTAAGCCGTGTTTTGTTAGCAAAGAAACAGTCACTACCCAGATAAACCTGACACCCAAATGAGCCGCCTGGAAGCCTCCCCGCCGCACAATGCCAGCTCACGTCTGCCCGTATCTGTGCACTGCCACTGACAACACAGCTAATGACCAGAGAGATTGGGACAGTAATTATCACGGGTGGAAATCATGAGAGGCAAAGAGACGATGAGTAATTACTCTCTGTATGATATATGCACACCTCTTGTCTAGTCAAGCAGCAAATCATTTCTGATCGGCCTTTTATTATAGATTATTTATACTACTATTTATTACTATTTTGTTACTATTATTATTTACTTTTTTATTATTTATTATATCATTAATTGTATTATTCATCATATTACTATTATTATTGTATTACTACTATTATTTATTTTTTCTATTATTAATTGTACTAATTATTATTTTATTATTTACATTGTATTATTTTATTATTAACTTCATTATTTATCATATTACTATTATTTTATTACTACTATTATTTATTTTTTATATTATTGATTTTACTATTTATTATTATAGTATTAATTTCATTATTTATCATATTACTACTATTATTATTATGTTATTACTATTATTAATTACTTTTTTATATTATTAATTTTACTATTTATTTTATTATGTTGTTTTATTTATTTTATTTATTTTTTATATTATTAATTTTACTTTTTATTATTTTATTATTAACATCGTATTTATTATATTATTAATCTCATTATTTATCATATTACTATTATTATATTCCTATTATTATTTACTTTTTTATAATATACATTTTACAATTTATTTTATTGTTATTTTATTCCTATTATTATTTACTTTTGTGTTATTCATTATATTATTTATCATATCACTATTATTATTTTATTACTATTATTATTTACTTTTGTATTATTCATTATATTATTTATCATATCACTATTATTATTTTATTACTATTATTATTTACTTTTTATATTATTAATTTTACTATTTATCATATTATTACTTTTATGATTATTTTGTTATTATTTACGTTTGTATTATTTATTATATTTTTATATTATGAAGTTTACTATTTATTTTATTATTATTATTATGTTATTTTATTACTAGCATTATTTTCCTTTTTATTATTTATTATATGTTTTATTAATTTATTACATTATTTTTATTATTATTACTATTATTATTGTTTATTTTAACATTATTTATTATATTTTTTATAAAACCTATAATAATCAAATTTGCCAACAGTTTTTTTTTTTTATTTTTTAAATCAATATATATGAGGACACACATTCAGCTGAAATGCATTGCTGCGCAGGGACCCTCGAGCTCCCTGCGCTGCAATACATGATGCCGGATAATCAGCAGTCGGCAGCTAATGTCGGTATGCCAGTCATGAACGGCACATGGCAGTGATGTCATACGCTGCCCTTGTTGGCACACTGAAGTCAGCTGCCAGCTATGGTAGAGAACGCCGTACGTCGGGGGAGCGGAAGAAGGTAAGAATTGTTTCTTTTTTTTATGTTTGGAAAACAGAACAGACATTTTACAAGGAAGGGGCCCGGGATGGGGGTCATTATACCAGAATGGGGCCCGGAATGGGGGTCATTATACCAGAATGGGGCCCGGGATGGGGGGTCATTAAATCAGAATGGGGCCCGGGATGGGGGTCATTATACCAGAATAGGGCCCAGGATGGGGGTCATTATACCAGAAGGGGGCCCGCGATGGGGGCCGTTATACCAGAATGGACTCCAGGATGGGAGACATTGCAAAAGGAAGGGGTCCAGGATGGCAGACATTATTATAGGATGGGGTCCAGCCTGGGGGGTCATTATACCAGAATGGGGGTCATTATACAAGGAAGGGGCCCAGGATGGGGGTCATTATACCAGAATGGGGGTCATTATACAAGGAAGGGGCCCAGGATGGGGGTCATTATACCAGAATGGGGTCATTATACAAGGAAGGGGTCCAGGATAGGTGTCATTATACCAGAATGGGGCCCACGATGGGAGACATTATACCAGGAAGGGGTCCAGGATGGCAGACATTATATCAGCAAGGGGTCGAGGACGGCAGACATTAGTATAGAATGGGGGTCATTATATCAGAATGGGGTCCAGCCTGGGGGCCATTATACCAGAATTGGGGTCATTATACAAGGAATGGGCCCAGGATGGGGGTCATTATACCAGAATGGGGGTCATTATACAAGGAAGGGGCACAGGATGGGTGTCATTATACCAGAATGGGGTCCAGGATGGCAGACATTATACCAGGAAGGGGCCCAGGATGGCAGATACTATTATAGGATGGGGGTCATTAAACCAGAATGGGGTCAGCCTGGGGGTCATTATACCAGAATGGGGGTCATTATACAAGAAAGGGTCTCAGGATGTGGGTCATTATATTAGAATAGGGTCCAGGATGTGGGTCATTATACCAGGAAGGGGTTCAGGATGGCAGATATTATTATAGGATGAGGGACATTATACTAGGAAAGGGCCCATGATAGGGGAAATTCTATCAGGATAGGGGACAATGTTACAGGAAGGGGTCATAATGAGGGATATTATTACAGGAAGTGGCCCAGGACACAGGACATTATATCAGGAAGGGGCCTAGGATGTTGGACATTATTACAGGAAGGGGCCCATAAGGGGGAACATTATACCAGGATGGGGAACATTGTTACAGGAAGGGGCCAGAATGGGGGACATTATTACAATAAGGGGCCCAGGAAGGAGCCCAACATGTTGGACATTATACCAGGAAGAGGCTCAGGATGGGGGATATTATAACAGGAAGGGGTCTAGGATGAAAGGCAGTAATACAGGGTGGGGACAGGAGGGGAGACATTACTGCAGGAAGGTGCCAGGATGGGGGCACTATTACATGTATGTCTTTATAGGTTCTAGAACACTACAAAGGCTCAGGTCCAAATTTTGCACCGATGCCCATGGGACTCTAGTTACGCCACTGCTTCCAGGAATTTTTGCATGTGGATTCAATGTCCGATTTCTCATAATAAATAAAGAAATAAAAAATAAATATAATCGGTATAAAAATATCATAATCTTCATACCTGATGCCGAAAAGGGGAAAAAAATATAGAAATGGCATAATCATTCTTTTCTGATCATTTTGCTTCCCCTCAGAAAATGTTGTGTACCCCAAAAAGGTACCAGGTTTTATTTCATGCAAAGTGAACACCGAATAAACAAAAACCCAACCATTGGTGGACCTGCTGTTTTTTTTTTAGTGTTTTCTGTTTTTTGGAACGTTGTCTGGTCGAGTGAACGGTGTCATTCAAAACTACAAATAATAAGTCCGCGCACGTATAGCTGATGGGAAAGGTAAAAACCGTACGGTCCTGATGGTGCCGGACCGTTTTCTCCTGCATTCTCCAGCCTTTGGTTGTCAGGACATGCTGGGAATTGCAGTTGCTCAGCAGCAGGAGAGCGGCAGGTTAGAGACCACCACTATGGTACAACACCCACCATAACTACAACGCAGCCGCTCCCCTCCGGGCACAATGCAGATCCCTGTACACACCGCATTATGCAGCCATTCACTATAACACTGCCTACATTATAGCTGGGACCGCCGATCCCAGAAATATCCTCCGTCCTCTCCACGAGGAAAGGAGAGATCATCTGCGGCCTGCACATCTCCCTGTAATACAGAGTCACTGCGGTGTATGGGGAAGGGAAGAAAAGACCCCACATTACACAGGTCACAGCAAAGCATCACATCCGCAGATAATCCGTGTATGAGCCCAAGTCAGTACTCCGACCATTACAGGACGGCGCCGCTGATCTCTTACATGCACCCACCTCCCATCAACTGACATATAGCGCTCAGCACTTACTAACAAGAGGTTCTTCAGCTGCTGCAGTCTGTAATATGCTGCTATAGAACCTCATAATACACCTCAGCTGCTGCAGAACCTCATCACATACCACAGCTGCTTCAGAACCTCATAATACACCTCAGCTGCTTCAGAACCTCATAATACACCTCAGCTGCTGCAGAACCTCATCATACACCTCAGCTACTTCAGAACCTCATAATATACCAAAGCTGCTGCAGGACCTCATCACATACCACAGCTGCTGCAGAACCTCATAATATACCAAAGCTGCTGCAGAACCTCATAATACACCTCAGCTGCTGCAGAACATCATAATACACCTCAACTGCTGCAGAACCTCATCTTACACATCAGCTGCTGCAGAACCTCATAATACACCTCAGCTGCTCCAGAACCTCATAATACACCTCAGCTGCTGCAGAACCTCATAATACACACCTCAGCTGCTTCAGAACCTCATAATACACCTCAGCTGCTGCAGAACCTCATAATACACCTCAGCTGCTGCAGAACCTCATAATATACCACATCTGCTGCAGAACATCATAATACACCTCAGCTGCTGCAGAACCTCATAATATACCACATCTGCTGCAGAACATCATAATACACCTCAGGTGCTGCAGAACATCATAATATACCACATCTGCTGCAGAACATCATAATACACCTCAGCTGCTCTAGAACATCATAATACACCTCAGCTGCTGCAGAACCTCACACTATACACCAGCTGCTAATGACCGTCTTTATTAAAAGGAAAAGGGCATTCTATATCAATCAGTTAATAAATGGTGAGCAGGAATCTTCTCTTACTCTCCAAAGAGGTTCTGCAGTAGCTGTGTGTATTATGATAAATAATATGGCCTTGTGTTTTTATAAGCTTATGGATCTCCTTATCCTATGTATGAAATGTGTCTGTACTTGGTATTTGCAGGGGTCTCCTCTTCATAACGTCCATAACACCTAATGTTGCACTTGGGGATGAAGGGGGGAAGTTGATGTTACTGTCCCTTTAAATCCAGGCTCAAACAGCCATATGTGAACCTTTAAGGCTTTTTCTATAGGTAACCTTTCCGCTCATCATCCAGGAAGCTAAATTAGGTTGCACATGAATAATGGGGAAGACTGATCGAAACTAGTGCAAGGGAAAAGTGGAGCATTTGCCCATAACAAGCCATCATTCTCCAGAGGCCCTGAGGACTCAGCTGAACGGATGCTACGGACAACTGCTCCCCATGTCCTCGGCAGTGGTCATGATGAATCTTTCCCAACATGTACATGGTAATAAAGGAAGAAAGATACACCAGCAAAAGACCTCTGCCACATCCATCCATTGAATGCATGCATGTACAGTACAGACCAAAAGTTTGGACACACCTTCTCATTTAAAGATTTTTCTGTATTTTCATGACTATGAAAATTGTACATTCACACTGAAGGCATCAAAACTATGAATTAACACATGTGGAATTATATACTTAACAAAAAAGTGTGAAACAGCTGAAAATATGTCTTATATTCTAGGTTCTTCAAAGTAGCCACCTTTTGCTTTGATGACTGCTTTGCACACTCTTGGCATTCTCTTGATGAGCTTCAAGGGGTAGTCACCGGAAATGGTCTTCCAACAATCTTGAAGGAGTTCCCAGAGATGTTTAGCACTTGTTGGCCCTTTTGTCTTCACTCTGCGGTCCAGCTCACCCCAAACCATCTGGATTGGGTTCAGGTCTGGTGACTGTGGAGGCCAGGTCATCTGGCGTAGCACCCCATCACTCTCCCTCTTGGTCAAATAGCCCTTACACAGCCTGGAGGTGTGTTTGGGGTCATTGTCCTGTTGAAAAATAAATGATGGTCCAACTAAACGCAAACCGGATGGAATAGCATGCCGCTGCAAGATGCTGTGGTAGCCATGCTGGTTCAGTATGCCTTCAATTTTGAATAAATCCCCAACAGTGTCACCAGCAAAGCACCCCCATACCATCACACCTCCTCCTCCATGCTTCACGGTAGGAACCAGGCATGTAGAGTCCATCCGTTCACCTTTTCTGCGTCGCACAAAGACACGGTGGATGGAACCAAAGATCTCAAATTTGGACTCACCAGACCAAAGCACAGATTTCCACTGGTCTAATGTTCATTCCTTGTGTTCTTTAGCCCAAACAAGTCTCTTCTGCTTGTTGCCTGTCCTTAGCAGTGGTTTCCTAGCAGCTATTTTACCATGAAGGCCTGCTGCACAAAGTCTCCTCTTAACAGTTGTTGTAGAGATGTGTCTGCTGCTAGAACTCTGTGTGGCATTGACCTGGTCTTTAATCTGAGCTGCTGTTAACCTGCGATTTCTGAGGCTGGTGACTTGGATAAACTTATCCTCAGAAGCAGAGGTGACTCTTGGTCTTCCTTTCCTGGGGCGGTCCTCATGTGAGCCAGTCTCTTTGTAGCGCTTGATGGTTTTTGCAACTGCACTTGGGGACACTTTCAAAGTTTTCCCAATTTTTCGCACTAACTGACCTTCATTTCTTAAAGTAATGATGGCCACTTGTTTTTCTTTACTTTGCTGCTTTTTTTGCCATAATACAAATTCTAACAGTCTATTCAGTAGGACTATCAGCTGTGTATCCACCTGACTTCTGCACAACACAACTGATAGTCCCAACCCCATTTATAAGGCAAGAAATCCCACTTATTAACCCTGACAGGGCACACCTGTGAAGTGAAAACCATTTCCGGTGACTACCTCTTGAAGCTCATCAAGAGAATGCCAAGAGTGTGCAAAGCAGTCATCAAAGCAAAAGGTGGCTACTTTGAAGAACCTAGAATATAAGACATATTTTCAGTTGTTTCACACTTTTTTGTTAAGTATATAATTCCACATGTGTTAATTCATAGTTTTGATACCTTCAGTGTGAATGTGCAATTTTCATAGTCAAGAAAATACAGAAAAATCATGAAATAAGGTGTGTCCAAACTTTTGGTCTGTACTGTATGTATATATATATATATATATATATATATATATGTATATATATATAAATAAATAAACACACATACATCCATTGTTAGTGGCAAAAATTATAGAAACAACACCAAAAACCAATGTTAAAAAGACCATTTCGTATACTATAACAATATTATATGAGCCCCCTGAGGAAGCCGCGTTCCAGAGAAACACATGATGTATCTCTGACTTATCGCTCATATTACCAAATAGAAAAATCCATGCCCAATGAGATATACAAATGCCAATACATGCGTCAAAATAACTGCAGCATCAATAATAAAGCATGAATAGATAAAAGTCAGAGATAACAATAAATAAAAATGGAGATAGATAGATCCATGATGTACCAAAAGCAGGATAACATCATAGTCACATAGGTTGAACGAAAAAAAAAGAGATAGGTCCATCAAGTTTAACCTTTCTTAAACCATGAGGGCAAATAGATCCCATAAGTTTCGCTGGTAACTCAGCTTCCTCAGGGGGTTCAAATAATATTGTTTTATAATTGCTTATATAAAAGGATATGGATTTTTTTGTTTTGATATCTGTTTTTCTAGAACATTTAGTGACTTTATTAAAAGCTGCAGTTGGTATTTATTGCAGTGAATAGTGAGGTTTTGGATGTTTTTTAATGTTGGTTTGCGGTGTGGTTTCTATGTGTGTGTGCTTTATTACACTGATTGTATTGATTCCTGTTTCTGTGAATTCCCTGGTATATTTTTCATAGTGACAGCCTGTTCCCTCTATCATGTATATAGCGCACACCACAAACACATCTCTGAGCGTATACGCTGGCGACATGTATGCACTGTCTGCTTCCTCCCTCCTGGTACAGCTCTTCCATACTCCGTGCCTTTTGGACTGTAAGACTCACTCATTAGCAAAGAAAGGTCCGGAGTTCATAGCAGAAAGGGAAGCAGAATGTGATGAGCGTGAGGCAGTCAGCTCCCTGTTAGAGGAGATATATAGGCAGGTATCTTGCTGGAGACACGAGAGGTGGGTAAACCCCTACACCATCAGCTATTAGCCACCACTTTTACTCTAGACCACCAGGGAATACGTCAACCTCCAGTCCACCACACCATAAATATTAACCCTCTACTTCTGCTCCACATCACCAGAAAAATATTGACCTTCTACTCTAGACCACCAGGGAATATATACATATTAACCCTTATTTATACTCTTTATGATTAGGGAATAAATATTAACCCCGATGTCTACTCTACACCACCAGGGAATAAATATGAACCCCCAATAGTACTGTAAACTACTAAGGAATAAATATTAACCCCCACTTTCTACTCTAGACCACAAGAGACTAAATATTAACCCCTAGTTATACTCTAAACAACCATGGGATAAATATGAGATCCTAATTCTACTTGGTAATTATATTATTATTATTATTATTTATTTTGCTTATTTATATAGCGCCATCATATTCTGTTGCACTTTACATACATTATCATCATTATCATCACTGTCCCCATTGGGGCTCACAATCTACATTCCCTATCAGTATATCTTTGGAGTGTGGGAGGAAACCGGAGAAAACCCACGCAAACACGGGGAGAACATACAAACTCCTTGCAGATGTTGTCCTTGGTGGGATTGTGAACCCAGGACCCCGACGCAGCAAAGCAACAGTGCTAACCACTAAGCCACCCCAATTCTACTACAGACCACCAGGGAATAAATATTAACCTCCACTTCCATTCTAGACCACCAGGGAATAATATATTAACCCATTCCTCTATTCTGAATCAACAGGGATTAATATATTTATTACCTCTTGCACCCTAAACCACCAGGGAATAATATATTAACCCTTTTCCTCTGCTTGAAATTAACAGTGATTAATATATTAATCCCCTCTTATTCTTTAGACCACCAGGGAAATATATATGAACCCCCTCTTCTACTCCAAACCACTAGGCAATTAAATATTAACCCACTCTTCAACTCTAGACCATAAAGGACAAAAAATGACAAATCTTAGCCCCCTCCTTTTGTACAGGTCAACAGGGAATAAATATGAACCCCCAATTCCACTCCAGACCACCAGGGAGTAAACATTAACCCCTTACCAACACGGGAACTCCCTCTTCTACATTAGACCGCCATATATTAACCTCTTCATCACCTTAAACCATTTAATGTCCTTCTATTTTACCTACAGGAGATCATGGATTTCCATCCTCATATCCTTGCATTTTTACTACTGTCCTAGAGATATAGGTAGGAGTAATATGGCCCCTAATACATCTACATGTACACATCTGTACAACTTGGTGCATGTATGGAGCCATTATGGATATATATATATCTATGGGTTGTATATGATTCTGTATATATATATCTGTCCATATAGCAGGGTGTAACTTCTGAAATCATTCTCCCCTCACACACCAGTTCTGCCCCATCCAGTGCTGAGACTGAGAACCCAGTGCCCCCTGTCCCCATCCAGTGCTGAGCCCCCAGTGCCCCCTGTCCCCATCCAGTGCTGTGCCCCCAGTGCCCCCTGTCCCCATCCAGTGCTGAGCCCCCAGTGCCCCCTGTCCCCATCCAGTGCTGTGCCCCCAGTGCCCCCTGTCCCCATCCAGTGCTGAGCCCCCAGTGCCCCCTGTCCCCATCCAGTGCTGTGCCCCCAGTCCCCATCCAGTGCTGAGCCCCCAGTGCCCCATGTCCCCATCCAGTGCTGAGCCCCCAGTGCCCCCTGTCCCCATCCAGTGCTGTGCCCCCTGTCCCCATTCAGTAATGAGCCCCCAGTTCCCCTGTCCCCATCCAGTGCTGAGCCCCCAGTGCCCCCTGTCCCCATCCAGTGCTGAGCCCCCAGCCCAGTGCCCCCTGTCCCCATCCAGTGCTGAGCCCCCAGTGCCCCCTGTCCCCATCCAGTGCTGAGCCCCCAGTGCACCCTGTCCACATCCAGTGCAGAGCCCACAGTGCCCCCAGTCCCCATCCAGTGCTGAGCCCCCAGTGCCCCCTGTCCCCATCCAGTGCTGTGCCCCCAGTGCATCCTGTCCCCATGCAGTGCAGAGCCCACAGTGCCCCCAGTCCCCATCCAGTGCTGAGCCCCCAGTGCCCCCTGTCCCCATCCAGTGCTGAGCCCCCAGTGCATCCTGTCCCCATGCAGTGCAGAGCCCACAGTGCCCCCAGTCCCCATCCAGTGCTGAGCCCCCAGTGCCCCCAGTCCCCATCCAGTGCTGAGCCCCCAGTGCCCCCTGTCCCCATCCAGTGCTGAGCCCCCAGCGTTCGATAGCGTGCCACATAATAGGTTGGTATACAAAATGAGAATGATGGGGCTGGGGGAAAATGTTTGCAAGTGGGTAGCTAACTGGCTAAAGGATAGAAGGCAGAGGGTGGTTATAAATGGAATATACTCAGATTGGGTAAGCGTCACTAGTGGGGTACCACAGGGGTCTGTACTAGGCCCAATGTTATTTAATATCTTTATTAACGACATAGTCAACGGGATAAATAGTAAAATATCAATATTTGCAGATGACACAAAGTTATGTAAAACAATTAATACAAAAGAGGATAGTGCAGACCTACAGAGGGATTTGGATAAGCTGGGTAGGTGGAGCATTAAATGGCAAATGAGGTTTAACGAGGAGAAATGTAAGGTCATACATATGGAAAGGAAAAATGGAAGTCACCAGTACTCACTGAATGGGAAATCATTGGGGAATTCAGAGATGGAGAAGGACTTGGGCATCTTGATTGATAGCAAACTAAATTGGAGTGCCCAAAGTCAGGCCGCTGCTGTAAGGGCAAACAGGGTAATGGGATGTATCAGAAGAGGTATAGCTGCAAAGGATGAGAACATTGTTCTTCCACTGTACAAAGCACTGGTCAGACCACAATTGGAATACTGTGCTCAGTTATGGGCCCCAATATATAGAAAGGATATAAATGAGCTTGAAAAGGTACAAAGGAGGGCAACAAAATTAATAAAGGGAATGGAGGGACTGCAATACCCAGAGAGGTTGGCAAAACTAGGACTATTCAGCCTGGAAAAGAGAAGGTTGAGGGGGGACATAATAAATGTGTACAAATATGTTAGGGGACAGTATAGAGACCTTGCCCGGGATTTGTTCAAAAGGAGGGATATTACGGTAACAAGAGGGCATTCACTAAGACTGGAAGAGAAAAGGTTTCAGCACCAGCATAGGAAGGGGTTCTTTACGGTAAGAGCAGTGAGAATATGGAATTCACTGAGTGAGGAGACGGTAATGTCAGATTCACTACACCAGTTCAAGCGGGGACTGGATGCATTTCTAGATACCAGGCAGATTTCAGCATATACTTAAAAATAAAATAAAATAGTAGGTTGATACAGGGATTTATTCTGACTGCTGGTTTCAGAGTCGGGAGGGAATTTTTCCTCAGGTGAAGATTGGCTAAATCATTTGAGGTTTTTGCCCTCCTCTGGATCAACTTTAGCAATTACAGAGCTAACAGGTCGAACTTGATGGACGCAAGTCTTTATTCGGCTTTACAAACTATGTTACTATGTTACAGTGCCCCCTGTCCCCATCCAGTGCTGAGCCCCCAGTGCATCCTGTCCCCATGCAGTGCAGAGCCCACAGTGCCCCCAGTCACCATCCAGTGCTGAGCCCCCAGTGCCCCCTGTCCCCATCCAATGCTGAGCCCCCAGTGCCCCCTGTCCCCATCCAGTGCTGAGCCCCCAGTGCCCCTGTCCCCATCCAGTGCTGAGCCCCCAGTGCCCCCTGTCCCCATCCAGTGCTGAGCCCCCAGTGCCCCTGTCCCCATCCAGTGCTGAGCCCCCAGTGCCCCCTTTCCCCATCCAGTGCTGTGCCCCCAGTGCCCCCTGTCCCCATCCAGTGCTGACCCCCAGTGCCCCCTGTCCCCATCCAGTGCTGTGCCCCCAGTGCCCCCTGTCCCCATCCAGTGCTGAGCCCCCAGTGCCCCCTGTCCCCATTCAGTGCTGAGCCCCCAGTGCCCCCTGTCCCCATCCAGTGCTGAGCCCCCAGTGCCCCCTGTCCCCATCCAGTGCAGAGCCCCCAGTCCCCATCCAGTGCAGAGCCCCCAGTGCCCCCAGTCCCCATCCAGTGCTGAGCCCCCAGTGCCCCCTGTTCCCATTCAGTGCTGAGCCCCCAGTGCCCCCTGTCCCCATCTCCCTGATGTCACACTGCTGACCTCTGCTTGCCATGTCCTGCAGTAACTCCTGGCTATTCTCCATTGCCAGGTACCTGCCAGTGCTCAGTATAGGTGGAGCAGCCTGGCAGCCATCAGTAGCAGCTCCTCCTGCCTCACCTTGTACAATAACACTGCAATCCCCCGGAGCTCAGTCTGTCACCTACCTGCAGCAGCAGCAGATCAGCTGTGTGTGTCCTCTCCTGCTCTGTCCCCGCCCGCACTGCTCCGGTACACAGGCGCACAGCGGACAGCCAATCAGCAGCCGCCCGACCGCAGCGCTTCACTGACACACTGTGAGGTGAACCCGAGAATTTATCTCACAATCGCGGCAGATACTGGAGTGCGCGCAACAATCTGTATATACAGCAGTGGTGTGATATACAGAGGACGGGGTGCAATACAGGGCCGAGGGTAAGGTGTGTATACAGGGTACATGAACAGTGATATACACAGACTGCAGATATAGTGTTATATACAGGCTGCAGATACAGTGTTATATACAGGCTGCAGATACAGTGTTATATACAGGCTGCAGATATAGTGTTATATACAGGCTGCAGATATAGTGTTATATACAGGCTGCAGATATAGTGTTATATACAGGCTGCAGATATAATGTTATATACAGGGTACAGATATAGTGTTATATACAGGGTACAGATATAGTGTTACATACAGGCTGCAGATATAGTGTTACATACAGGCTGCAGATACAGTGTTATATACAGGCTGCAGATACAGTGTTATATACAGGCTGCAGATATAGTGTTATATACAGGCTGCAGATACAGTGTTATATACAGGCTGCAGATATAGTGTTATATACAGGCTGCAGATATAATGTTATATACAGGGTACAGATATAGTGTTATATACAGGCTGCAGATATAGTGTTATATACAGGCTGCAGATACAGTGTTATATACAGGCTGCAGATACAGTGTTATATACAGGCTGCAGATATAGTGTTATATACAGGCTGCAGATACAGTGTTATATACAGGCTGCAGATATAGTGTTATATACAGGCTGCAGATACAGTGTTATATACAGGCTGCAGATATAGTGTTATATACAGGGTTCAGATATAGTGTTATATACAGGCTGCAGATATAGTGTTATATACAGGGTACAGATATAGTGTTATATACAGGCTGCAGCTATAGCGTTATATACAGGCTGCAGATATAATGTTATATACAGGGTACAGATATAGTGTTATATACAGGCTGCAGATATAGTGTTATATACAGGCTGCAGATACAGTGTTATATACAGGCTGCAGATATAGTGTTATATACAGGCTGCAGATATAATGTTATATACAGGGTACAGATATAGTGTTATATACAGGCTGCAGATATAGTGTTATATACAGGCTGCAGATATAGTGTTATATACAGGCTGCAGATACAGTGTTATATACAGGCTGCAGATACAGTGTTATATACAGGCTGCAGATATAGTGTTATATACAGGCTGCAGATACAGTGTTATATACAGGCTGCAGATATAGTGTTATATACAGGCTGCAGATACAGTGTTATATACAGGCTGCAGATATAGTGTTATATACAGGGTACAGATATAGTGTTATATACAGGCTGCAGATATAGTGTTATATACAGGGTACAGCTATAGTGTTATATACAGGCTGCAGCTATAGCGTTATATACAGGCTGCAGATATAATGTTATATACAGGGTACAGATATAGTGTTATATACAGGCTGCAGATATAGTGTTATATACAGGGTACAGATATAGTGTTATATACAGGCTGCAGATATAGCGTTATATACAGGCTGCAGATATAATGTTATATACAGGGTACAGATATAGTGTTATATACAGGCTGCAGATATAGTGTTATATACAGGGTACAGATATAGTGTTATATACAGGGTACAGATATAGTGTTATATACAGGCTGCAGATATAGTGTTATATACAGAGTACAGATATAGTGTTATATACAGGCTGCAGATATAGCGTTATATACAGGCTGCAGATATAATGTTATATACAGGGTACAGATATAGTGTTATATACAGGCTGCAGATACAGTGTTATATACAGGCTGCAGATATAGTGTTATATACAGGGTACAGATATAGTGTTATATACAGGCTGCAGATATAGTGTTATATACAGGGTACAGATATAGTGTTATATACAGGCTGCAGATATAGTGTTATATACAGGCTGCAGATACAGTGTTATATACAGGCTGCAGATATAGTGTTATATACAGGCTGCAGATACAGTGTTATATACAGGCTGCAGATATAGTGTTATATACAGGCTGCAGATATAGTGTTATATACAGGGTACAGATATAGTGTTATATACAGGCTGCAGATATAGTGTTATATACAGGGTACAGATATAGTGTTATATACAGGCTGCAGATATAGTGTTATATAAAGGCTGCAGATATAATGTTATTTACAGGGTACAGATATAGTGTTATATACAGGCTGCAGATACAGTGTTATATACAGGCTGCAGATATAGTGTTATATACAGGCTGCGGATATAGTGTTATATACAGGCTGCGGATATAGTGTTATATACAGGCTGCGGATACAGTGTTATATACAGGCTGCAGATACAGTGTTATATACAGGCTGCAGATACAGTGTTATATACAGGCTGCAGATATAATGTTATATACAGGCTGCGGATACAGTGTTATATACAGGCTGCAGATACAGTGTTACATACAGGCTGCAGATATAGTGTTACATACAGGCTGCAGATATAGTGTTACATACAGGCAGCAGATATAGTGTTACATACAGGCTGCAGATATAGTGTTATATACAGGCTGCAGATATAGTGTTATATACAGGCTGCAGATACAGTGTTATATACAGGCTGCAGATATAGTGTTATATACAGGCTGCAGATATAGTGTTATATACAGGCTGCAGATATAGTATTATATACAGGCTGCAGATATAGTATTATATACAGGCTGCAGATACAGAGTTATATACAGGATGCAGATAACGTATTATATACAGGCTACAGCTATAGTGTTATATACAGGCTACAGATACAGTGTTATATACCGGCTGCCGATATAGTGTTATATACAGGCTGCAGATACAGTGTTATATACAGGCTGCAGATACAGTGTTATATACAGGCTGCAGATATAGTGTTATATACAGGGTACAGATATAGTGTTATATACAGGCTGCAGATACAGTGTTATATACAGGCTGCAGATATAGTGTTATATACAGGGTACAGATATAGTGTTATATACAGGCTGCAGATATAGTGTTATATGCAGGGTACAGATATAGTGTTATATACAGGCTGCAGATATAGTGTTATATACAGGCTGCAGATATAGTGTTATATACAGGCTGCAGATACAGTGTTATATACAGGCTGCAGATATAGTGTTATATACAGGCTGCAGATACAGTGTTATATACAGGCTGCAGATATAGTGTTATATACAGGGTACAGATATAGTGTTATATACAGGCTGCAGATATAGTGTTATATACAGGGTACAGATATAGTGTTATATAAAGGCTGCAGATATAATGTTATATACAGGGTACAGATATAGTGTTATATACAGGCTGCAGATACAGTGTTATATACAGGCTGCAGATATAATGTTATATACAGGCTGCGGATACAGTGTTATACACAGGCTGCGGATATAGTGTTATATACAGGCTGCAGATACAGTGTTATATACAGGCTGCAGATATAGTGTTATATACAGGGTACAGATATAGTGTTATATACAGGCTGCAGATATAGTGTTACATACAGGCTGCAGATATAGTGTTATATACAGGCTGGAGATACAGTGTTATATACAGGCTGCAGATATAGTGTTATATACAGGCTACAGCTATAGTGTTATATACAGGGTACAGATATAGTGTTACATACAGGCTGCAGATATAGTGTTACATACAGGCTGCAGATATAGTGTTATATACAGGCTGGAGATACAGTGTTATATACAGGCTGCAGATATAATGTTATATACAGGGTACAGATATAGTATTATATACAGATTGCAGATATAATGTTATATACAGGCTGCAGATATAGTGTTATATACAGGCTGCAGATATAGTGTTATATACAGGCTGCAAATATAGTGTTATATACAGGCTGCAGATCTAATGTTATATACAGGGTACAGATATAGTATTATATACAGGCTGCAGATATAGTGTTATATACAGGCTGCAGATATAGTGTTATATACAGGCTGCAGATATAGTGTTACATACAGGCTGCAGATATAGTGTTACATACAGGCTGCAGATATAGTGTTATGTACAGGCTGCAGATATAGTGTTATATACAGGCTGCCGGTATAGTGTTATATACAGGCTGCAGATATAGTGTTATATACAGGCTGCAGATATAATGTTATATACAGGCTGCGGATACAGTGTTATACACAGGCTGCGGATATAGTGTTATATACAGGCTGCAGATACAGTGTTATATACAGGCTGCAGATATAGTGTTACATACAGGCTGCAGATATAGTGTTATATACAGGCTGGAGATACAGTGTTATATACAGGCTGCAGATATAATGTTATATACAGGGTACAGATATAGTATTATATACAGATTGCAGATATAATGTTATATACAGGCTGCAGATATAGTGTTATATACAGGCTGCAAATATAGTGTTATATACAGGCTGCAGATCTAATGTTATATACAGGGTACAGATATAGTATTATATACAGGCTGCAGATATAGTGTTATATACAGGCTGCAGATATAGTGTTATATACAGGCTGCAGATATAGTGTTACATACAGGCTGCAGATATAGTGTTACATACAGGCTGCAGATATAGTGTTATGTACAGGCTGCAGATATAGTGTTATATACAGGCTGCCGGTATAGTGTTATATACAGGCTGCAGATATAGTGTTATATACAGGCTGCAGATATAATGTTATATACAGGGTACAGATATAGCGTTATATACAGGCTGCAGATATAATGTTATATACAGGCTGCAGATATAGTGTTACATACAGGCTGCAGATATAGTGTTACATACAGGCTGCAGATATAGTGTTATATACAGGCTGCAGATATAGTGCTATATACAGGCTGCAGATATAATGTTATATACAGGGTACAGATATAGCGTTATATACAGGCTGCAGATATAATGTTATATACAGGCTGCAGATATAGTGTTACATACAGGCTGCAGATATAGTGTTATATACAGGCTGCAGATATAGTTCTAGAAACAGAATTTTATATAGAAACCTGAGGCACAGTGCTATTCACAGGTCAGTGTGTCAGCTACGTGTGGTGATACACGTCCGTTTTTCCAGCAGCACGGCTGTACTATAGAATTGGTGGGCGTCGTGGGATCACCATGGATAATGTCGGAACTGCGGGGTTTTTATGGATCTAATAAATTGGTGAATGAGGGACTGTGTCTTGTCTTCTTTCATTTAATTCTCTCTTTTTATGTCTTTCTGGTGGCCATTTGTGGACTTCGTCGGAATCCTTGGACTACTTCGGACCGGCATGGCTTTTTTTTTTAATTAATAAATTGGTGAACCAGGGAGTCGGGAGTGTTTTTTACAATAAAATATTTTTGTGTGTGTTTTTCTTTCACATTACTGGGTTAGTAATGGGGATGTCTGATGGACGCCTCTCCATTACTAACCCCTGGGCTTGATTTCAGCGGATACTACACAGCTGACGTCAACCTCAAAAAATATTACCCTGATTGCCAACGCACCAGGGAAATCGGGAAGAGCCGGGCACAGTGCCAGAATTGGTGCATCTAATGGATGCGCCAAATCTGGAGCAGCAGCGGGCTGGTATTTTTAAGCTGGGAAGGGGCTAATATCAATGGATTTTCCCAGCCTGATAGTATAAGCCCACAGCTGTCTGCTTTCCCTGTACTGGTTATCAAAAATTCGAGGGACCCCCACGTCGTTTTTTTTAAACATTTATTTATTAGCGTAATAAAAGTACAGTAAACTACACACACACAGCACTAATTATATCTCTCGCGAATGTCTATCTTGCTGTCTATCTACCCTTAGCTACCATCTATCTATCCTATATATATCTATCTATCTATCTTGATCTTTGTATATTTAACACCTAAACATGTCACTTCTCTTTTGCATTCTCTTCCAGTACGTGTACATGGACGGCACACGCATTGTACACAAACACACGGACGCGGATAGCACTGTGCACAGTACTGGAAATATCAGGACGTGTGAAGGGAGCCTTATCTTCATGCTTGCCAGCACATTTCCGTTTATATACCTGTGTGCATAATGCTTATGAAGAGTGACTGCTCACCAGCCTGTATATAACATCACATATAGACCTATGAAGAGTGACTGCTCACCAGCCTGTATATAACATCACATATAGACCTATGAAGAGTGACTGCTCACCAGCCTGTATATAACATCACATATAGACCTATGAAGAGTGACTGCTCACCAGCCTGTATATAACATCACATATAGACCTATGAAGAGTGAGGGCTGTGCAGCCTGTGTATAACATCACATATAGACCTATGAAGAGTGAGGGCTGTGCAGCCTGTGTATAAGTCTTATCTGTGGCGATACTGTACATCTGTACATTGCGTGGATCTGCAGTAAAGGACAAACATGCTGTATATCTGGTGTCTTTGCTTAGTTTGCTTTGTGCTCAGCATTATCCAGACACAGCAGGTTTAGGGGCTGATTCAGTTTACACTATTTATTGTGCATTTGCAGATGTAGCAGAGCCAAATATGACATTTAAAGGGGACCTGTCACTTGCCATAAATTTGAAATTTTTTAACTTCTGTAAATGCTGCTGTTCTCCTGAATCTAGAGATGTTTTTCTTTTGTTCCTGTTCCTCTCTGTTCCTGAGATATAGCCATCTCTTCCTTGTATGTAAATCTAGTATTGTTAGTGTGGCGCCCCTGAGGGTTCAGTCGCCACAGGGGTACTGCACCTCAGTCGAGGTGTGGTATCTCCTCTTCCAGGTAAGGATGGAGCATCTCTCAGGACACCACTTCACCACTCAACACTACACCACTCCTGTCCTGAAAGGGGCCTAAATGCACCAGGGTGCTACCCCGGCCCGGGATAGAGGAGATGGGGGGAACCAAAGATAGGGGGAACCATGTAGTGGGTGAGGGTGGAGGACACACTTTTAGGAAACACATATTGTTTCATATTTAATTTACGGCCATCTTAAGTTCAAGGTCTTTGATTGTGATCTTCGTCTGTGATTGTGGTCTTCGACTGTGATTGTGGTCACCCGCCAGAGTCCAGCATAAGGCCGCAGCCGACTGGAGATACACGGTCCTCGTTCTCTGGCCTTGAGACAAGGAGCAGGTCAGAGTTAACCACTGTCTCTACCCGGTCAAGGTCCTTACCTAAGAAAGCCTGGAGGGGAGCAGAGGAGATAGGCTCCACAGGCAAAAGGGTGATACGGACGGAGCGGCCTACGGCACCTGTATTCTTTACTCTGGCCTAGTCAGAGGGATTCCTGCTGCAAGAGGGGTGACCGGCCCCCGATATCTGACTTTGTCACTTCACGTCTCAGTCGGAAAAGCCCAGAGGCTTAGTGGATCCCAGGGGGATACGGACGGAGCGGCCTACGCCACCTGTATCTCTTACACTGTGTTTATCCAGTGGGACCCGGCCTTACACATACCACACACAGTCAGGAGAAGACTTAGTGGGAGAACAACCTACCAAGGAGAAGAACACACACCAGCGGGGTCTCAACAGGTGCTCCTGATCTACCTGGAAAGTGCTGAACCCCCTTCCCGCTGGCCGCAGTACACCGCGAGTAGCAGAGAGAAGCTTTGCGGCTGAAAGATCATCCCAAGTGAGTAAAGACCCGGATGACTTCATACACCGCCTTAGCTCATTATTTCCTGCGCGGCACTGCACCCACCATCACTTCTCTCACTGCCCTGAGGCCTGCTCCGCCTGTGGGGAGCCATCCCATCTTAGCTGCCCGTAACACCGGCCTCAGTGGACTGAAGCAGCGCCGGTGCCCATCACCGGAAACCGCAGGTGGCGTAGTCGAAAAATACCACTCTTAATTGAAAGCCCATTACATCTATCTTTTATGTGACCGCCCTGGGCACGGAACGGGTCTAGGCCACGACTGCATCCCCCGTAACACCTACACTGACCCGGCTCCGAGTAACCCCATTTCCCAGGGTGGGCTATCAGGTGTCACATTAGCAAAGTGGGTGTGGTCCTCAGGAACACATCCACAGAGAAGAGTTGAGAACCACACCCACTTGGTGAACTAGACTAGATTTATATACAAGGAGCAGAGGAACGGAGAAGAGCAGAAACAAGAGAAAACCATCTCTAGATTCAGGAGAACAGCAACATTTACACTAGGTTAAAACAATACATATTTATTGGAAGTGACAGATCCTCTTTAGAATTAGGTTTAGTCTGAGTAACCCACCAGACAACCCTGGTGTGTCCTACAGACATGCCATTAATGTGTGTGGTCAGGATATCACTTCAGAGTTATGAATGGAAACGCAACGCAAATGTGAACAGTGCTCTTCTTCTGTAATGCCAGCTGTCGATTTCTGAAACTTCGTTAATCCAGGCTACCTGATTTCCTGCTTTTTATAAAGATCTGTGATAAGACCACCGCGTGATCTCAGACCCCCAATCATCATGGAGGTGAACAAGATCAGACTGCATTCGAACCCCTTTGACTCTGCCTAGAGAGATCTGATACGGCAGCACAGACAAACTCATTGATCTGAATGGTCTATTAAATAGAGTGCTCTGGAATTGAGCACTCTGTAGAGTGTTTTCTTTCTATGTAAAAAGTTGTGTTGCTTTGTTTTGTATTGCTTTGTTTCACAGGTTGGCTGGATGGTGGGATGGGGTCCAGTGATAGAACTAGAAATGAGTGTCAAGGTGAGCAGTTGAGGACTAACTAGATCTTTTATACTGTTATGATTACCAAAGCACATTCATATGGGTAACGTACAAACCAGGAAGACAAATACCTGAACCTGACAGGTCCCTGTTCAGATTAGGAAAAGCCCTTCTCTGACCCTGGTCTGTCCCTGACCGACTGCGGTGGTTGGCACTCTAAGGTAAGGCAATGGCTCGCCCAGTCAACAGCGGCTTACCCTGAATGTCCTTAGCTGCTCCAAGGATCACTAGAGTAGCAGTTCCCTAAGGAGAAAAGTAATGACACACAAAGCAACTGCAACCAACACAAACTACAGCACTGTGAATGAATCCAATAAAGTCTATCATCAGCAGGAAATACCAGTAATGGAAGGTATTTAAAGATGCACCCAAAAGGTGATAGGACAGACAAACAGAGTAAATTAAAAACACCTGTTACCCAAAACCGACAGAAACAAAGATAACAGAACTAAAACACCTAAAGAAAAGGTGTATCTGTTGTGGCTCATCGGAACACAGAATCAAAGGTTCGAATGATGAAGCACGGCAATCTCCCCCCTTCAAGAAGGAGACCACTGGACCCACCGAGATCTCCAACTGCTGAAGCCACAGATAGAACTTCCTCACTAGGTGATTGACATGTAGGTCTTTAGCATCCACCCAGGAGTTATCCTCTGGACCGAAACCCACTTAATAAGAAACTGAAGTCGCCGTCTGACATGTCTGGAATTCAAAACATGTTCCACCTCTTACTCCTTGTTCTCTTCCAAGTCTACCTCAATACTGTCCTGAGGACCCGGCGTCCCTTCAAACTTTTTAAAAGCGAAACATGGAAGAAATTATTAATCATCCATGCAACCGGAAGTTGGACCGGATTAATGATCTTGATTATCTTATACGATCCATCAAATTTAGGAGAACATTTTCTGGATGGAAATTTAAGACAGATATTTTTAGAGAATAACCAGACAAAATCTCCCACCATAAAGACACCGGATTAATGATCTTGATTATCTTATACGATCCATCAAATTTAGGAGAACAATTTTTGGATGGAACTTTAAGACAGAGATTTTTAGAGAATAACCAGACAAAATCTCCCACCACAAAGACAGGAGCCCTCCTACGTCTGCGGTTGGCAGTTCTCTTGGTCCAATCGCAAGTTATCAAAAGACCTCTTTTAACCTCTCCAAACCTTAACCAAACGAGACGAATATCTTTCCTCCTCTGGGACTGCAGACTGCAAACCAGAAAAATCTCTGAAAACTGGATGGAAATCCCCACAACAGCAAGCAAGGCGAGGTACTGGTAGCAGTAGAGGTGCAATTATTGAGTGAGAACTCAGCAAGGGAAAGAAAATCCATCCAATCCTCTTAATTAGATGAGACAAAACATCTTAAATATTGTTCGAATTACAGGTTCATTCTCTCTGTCTGACCATTAGTCTCAGGATGATAACCTTAGGAGAATGGTAGCTTAATTCCCAATCTAGAGCAAAAGCTTCACCAAAAGCTAGCCACAAACTGAACCTCTCTATCAGATATAATGATATTAGGAACACCATAAAGTTTAACGACGTGGGATATAAACAAAGTAGCTAAACCTTTAGTCGTAAGCAATTTTGGTAGAGGAACCAAGTGAACCTTGATCTTGCTAAAACAATCAACCACCATCCACACCACAGTATTTCCACCAGAATTACGCAAATCCGTGACAAAATCCATAGAGAAGTGGGTCCAAGTCGAGACAGAACCTTGTTAGGCAAAAGAAACCCTGCTGGGGTCTGGCGAGAAGCTTTTGACCTGGTGCAAATCCTGCTCTTACGGACATAATCATCCACATTGAGCACTCTGTCACCAAAAGGACTTAGAAACAGCTCTCCAGGTGGAAGAGGAATCAGGATGTCCAGCCAACAGTCATGCCATGTACTTCGTTAAAAAGATCAGTGCGAAGCGAGATAGGCACAAAAAACTTGCCGAGTGGCAAGCCCTCTGGTGCCCCATCCTGAGCCTCCATAAGGCGCTGTCTGAGATCAATATCCAAAGCACCCACCACCACCCTGTCACTAAGAATTTTAACTGGGTTTCCATTTTGAATTTTCAAATACGGAACGAAACTACGTGATAAGGCATCCACCTTAACATTCTTAGCACCAGGGAGATATATCACAGAGAAATGAAACTGAGCGAAAAAGCCTTCCAGGCCTCTCTAGTGTTCAGGCACTTAGCAGTGTCAACATAGAGTAAATTTTTGTAATTGGTAAAGACCATTACTCTTTGCCTAGCCCCCTTCAACCAATGACTCCATTCCTCGAAAGCTTTTTTAGCCGCCAAGAGTTCCTGATTGCCTATATCATAGTTGGACTCTGCTTGTGAGAATTTTCGCGATAAAAAAGCACAAGGATGAAAGTAACCCTTCTTCTTCTGTGAAAGAACAGCACCCATCCCTACAGAAGAACAGTCTACCTCAACCACAAAAGGCAAATCAATGATAGGTTGACAGAGGACCAAAACTTTTGAAAAGGCTAACTTGCAAAAGCATCAACAGCCTCAGAAAACCATAGTCATATCAGTAAGAGGTTTGACTATGACTGAATATGATGTAACGGTATGGGTTACATAGGACACGAGCCTCAATCTCCTTTCTTGACAAAGAAAAATCCCACGGTGACTGGTGAGGTGGAAAGCCTTATGTGACCCTTGGAGAAACTCTTTTGAATGTACTCTTTTAAGGCATTTCTTTCCGTAAGAGAGAGATTAAACATACAGTACAAGATTCAGGCAATTTGGCTCCTGGGATAAATTTGATAGCACAATCATATAACCTATGCGGGGGAAGAACTTCACATTCAGTCTCAAAATAAACATCCTCAAAATCCTAAATAAAATCTGGAAGAAGAGATCTCATGGATGCCAGGGATTTAGACAAATAATTGGAAAAACAAAAATTCCCCAATATTTAACCTCGCGAGTCTCCCAATTGATGGTAGGATTGTGTTTCACCAACCAGGGCATACCCAAAACGCCTTTAAGTGGTAATGAAGGAAAGACCATGAAAAACATAGATTCTGTGTGTAACACTCCCACTCTCATGCACACAGTCTCAACCTTAGAAGTAACATGACTTTGGGTAATGGGAGAATTATCAATTGCGGATACTGGAATAGGATGACCGAGAGTTGACACTGTGTACCCAAACTCGATAGCAAAATCACTGTCAATGAGATCTAAGGCGGGACATAAGTCAACAAATGCAGAGGTAAGTACAGTACCGACCAAAAGTTTGGACACACTTTCTCATTTAAAGATTTTTCTGTATTTTCATGACTATGAAAATTGTACTTTCACACTGAAGGCATCAAAACTATGAATTAACACATGTGGAATTATATACTTAATAAAAAAGTGTGAAACAACTGAAAATATGTCTTATATTCTAGGTTCTTCAAAGTAGCCACCTTTTGCTTTGATGACTGCTTTGCACACTCTTGGCATTCTCTTGATGAGCCTCAAGCCATTTGCTTGTTGGCACTGCAGAACACAGCCAGGTCCTTTCCATATTACAGCGCTAGAAATCCAGCTATTTAAAACTGTGGTTTGTCCATCACACGGATCACATATAATTGCGCTGAAAATGTTGCCATTTCTGGCCTCCATTTAAATTTTGTTGCAGTGTGTCAGTGAACTGATTGACACGAGGTCGGCGCTGTTAAAAATAGTTACCTACAGGCCAGCTATCTAAAACTGTGATTTGTTCGTCACACGGATCACATATAATTGCGCTGGAAATATTGCCATTTCTGGCCTCCATTTAAATTTTGTTGCAGTGTGTCAGTGAACTTATTGACACGAGGTCGGCGCTGTTAAAAATAGTTACCTACATGCCAGCTATTTAAAACTGTGGTTTGTCCGTCACACGGATCACATATAAGTTCGCTCCAAATTCAGCCATTTGTAGTGAGCGTGGAAGATATTGCCCTCCATTTAAAATGGGCAAGGCACGTGCCAAGGGACGGGGAGCTGGACATGATGGTGCATGCAGAGGCCGTGGGCAAGCTGAAACACCCACATCTTTTAGCTCGACCTTCCTGTCCCAATTAATAGGGGACCGCAGAACACCACTATTGAACACAGAGCAGTGTGAAAAGGTTATTGGTTGGATAGCAGATAATTCTTCCAGTCACTTAGCCACCACCGCCACCCTGTCTTCCACACGGTCAAATCTCAGAAGCCGTGAGTCTGGACTGCATATTCCTCACCCTGATCCTCCTTCCTCCCACCATGCCGATTGCCCAGAGACAACTGATTCCACACTTGGACACTCCGAAGAGCTGTTCACTTTTCCATTTATAGATTTGGGCATCTTGTCTGATCCACTTGAAGCGGGGCAAAAGAAGATCGCATGTAGCGATGCCCAAATATTTGAGCAGCCACGGTCATACGAAGGCGACGGTGGGAAAGTGTCACAAGAGGTGATGAGACACAATTACCAGAAAGTCTGGAGGAGGACCAGGGTGCAGAAGTGGAAGACGAGGTGGTGGATGATATAGTAACTGACCCAACCTGACAGCAGCACAGAGGGGGGGGGGAGGTAGAGCACCCCAACAGGCAGGATGCAGCAGTGTGGTAGCCACAGACAGAAGGCGGTCAACCGTTCCCCGTAACATCAACACGACGGAAGTTGCCAGTACAACTATTAGGTCTTCCCGAGTCTGGTTGTTTTTTTTAAGACTGCCGATAACCCCAAAAAGGCCATTTGCACCACCTTCAAGGCCAGCATCAGCAGGGTAGCAAAACTACCAGCCTGACCACCACCAGCATGATCAGGCACATGGCAGCACAGCACCCGACTTTGTGGGCCGAACCCCAGGGTCCAGGAAGGGTGTCTGTGGGTGACACCACTGCTTCTTCCGCTGTTGTGCGTGCAAATCAATCCCCTGTCCATAGTGCATGCGAAGATGCCTCCTGCCCTGAACCTGTCGTTGCACATTCTCAACTAGAACCATCAGCAACCACGTTCTTGTCTCAGCGCAGCGTGCAGTTGTCTATACCCCAGTCCTTGGAACGCAAGCGCAAATACGCAGCCAACGCCCCACAGGCTACACTACTAAATTCCCACATTTCGCGACTGCTTGCGCTCGAAATGTTTCCTTTTAGGCTCGTGGAGATGGAAGCTTTCGGCAACCTGCTGGTGGCGGCCGTCCCTCGGCACTTGGTCCCCAGCCGCCACTATTTCTCCCGGTGTGCCGTCCCACATTACACAAGCACGCGTCCCAAAACATTAGCCGTGCCCTCAACAATGCAGTTACAGGGAAAGTCCACCTAACCACGGACACGTGGACAAGTGCTTGTGGGCAGGGACGATACATCTCACTGACGGCACACTGGGTTAACATAGTGGAAGCCGGAACCCAGTCGAACCTTGAGACAGAACACATCCTCACGATACCGAGGACTGCGGGACCTAGGTCAATCAGGGTTGCCCCACAGACTACAGCTCCTGCACCTCATCCTCCTGAGCCTCTTCCTCCTCTTCAGCCTCCATCTCTGAAATGACCAGATCAGTTACAAGCTGGAAGCACTGCAGCACTGCCTCGGCCAAGCGGCAACAGGCTGTGCTGAAGCTAATATGCTTAGGTGACAAACCGCACAATGCTGAAGAGTTGTGAACAGCTCTGAAAGAGCAGGCAGATCTGTGGTTGACACCGCTGAACCTACAGCCAGGCATGGTCGTGTGTGACAATGGCCGGAACCTGGTGGCGGCTCTGAGGCGAGACGAGCACACAAGTACCATACCTGGCCCATGTGCTTAACCTCGTTGTTCAGCGGTTTCTCAAAAGCTTCCTGGAGCTGCCGGATCTGCTTGTCAAAGTACGCCGCCTGTGTGACCATTTTAGAAAGTCAGCTACAGCTTACTCTGCCCTTGCATGCTTCAGCAGCATTTGCAGCTTCCGGCTCACCGACTGGTGTGTGATGTCCCCACGTGTTGGAACTCTACACTGCAGATGTTGGGAAGGATTTGTGAGCAGAAGAGGGCAGTTGTTGACTACCAGCATCAACAAGGCCGTTGGTATTCAGTTCAGACTCCACACATAAGACCTCAGGAGTGGACATGGATGTCAGACATATGTACCATTCTCCAAAACTTTCAGGACTCCACCAAGATGGTGAGCGGCGATGACGCTATAATTAGCATCACCATCCCACTTCTCTGTCTTCTGAAATGCTCTCTGCTCACAATCAAAGAGGATGCATTGCAAGCGGAGCACGATGAAATGGAGCAAGGAACCATACAGGGTGATTACACACAGTCCAGCCTCATCTCATCCCAACATGGATTGGGTGACAATGAGGAAAAAGAGGAGGAGGAAGAACAGGAGCTAGTTTCATGCGCTATAGACGGTACTACGTGCACAACTGTCATACCGTCTGTTCAGCGTGGATGGCCTGAAGACAGGGAGGAGGAGGAGGAGAGCATGGTCAGTCGCCCTCTTGGTGAGGACACGGAAGCCTTGCCTGTTAGCAGTCTGGCACGCATGGCTGAGTTTATGTTACACTGCCTTTCCCGTGACCCTCGCGTTCTCAAAATTTTGGGTGACAGTCATTACTGGTTGGTGACACTTCTAGACCCACGCTACAAGGAGAACTTTATATCTCTTATTCCTGAGGCGGACAGGTCTACAAAAATGGGCCAGTACCAGAAAGCCCTTGTTGCTGAATTATTAAAAAAATTCCCATCTGAAAACACTAGCGGGAGTGGTCACAGTTCGTTGGACAACTTCAATCCACCAGAGGCTGGGGAACACTGTCAAGGTTCTGGGAGAGTTTTCTTAGCCCCTCACATCACACAGGCCCTGAGGCGCGGGGTATTCGCACAAGGAGTGCAAAGTTTGGGAAGATGCTGAGGGAGTATCTTGCCGACCGTACCAACATCCTCCGTGATTCCTCTGTGCCTTATAATTATTGGGTATCCAAGCTGGACATGTGGAATGAACTGGCTCTCTACGCCTTGGAGGTCCTGGCCTGCCCTGCCGCCAGCGTTTTATCAGAGCGGGTTTTTAGTGCTGCTGGTGGAATAACTGATAAGCCCATCCGCCTGTCAACTGAAAATGCTGACAGGCTGACTCTTATAAATATGAACAAAGTGTAGCATCGGCGTCTCTGCCCCCTGACAGGCAGAGATGCCATCCCCCTTACCGCCGCGCTCCAGGCCCGGCGTCTTCCGGCCCTCCTGCTGCTGCTGCCGGCGCGCGCAGCGTCCCGAGCACTGTGCTTAGGGCGCGCGCGCGCCCTCCCACTTAAGGGGGCCCGCGCGCCGTCCTAAGGAGTCCCTGGCCAATGGCCGGAGGACCTCTCATATAAAAGGCACCTCCTCCAAAATGGAGGTGCCCGTGCAAGGTTGTAGCTCTGTGTTCTAAACTCTGCTTCAGCCCTCAGGTCCCGCTGCTAGCCTGACTACTAGTCCAGTCCGCCAGCCTGACTACCAGTCCAGTCCGCCAGCCTGACTACCAGTCCAGTCCGCCAGCCTGACTACCAGTCCAGTCCACCAGCCTGACTACCAGTCCAGTCCGCTAGCCTGTCTACCTGTGTCCGCCAGCCAAGTACACTCTCCAGACCGACGGTCTGCCTACGGTCCTAACCCGCCAGTCTGTCTATGGGCCAGGCTTGCCTGCCTACCTGGAGAACGTACCAGTTACCTGCCGTGCCTACCAGCCAGCCTACCTGGAGGCTCCTGCCAGTTACCCTTGGTGTCTGCCAGTCCGTCTTCCCGGATCACCCATCAGCCTGCCTGCCGTGCTCATCTGCTGTACCGGTCAGTCCCTGCCTTCTGACCCATGGGAGTCACCTGCTCTTATACAAGGACTGGTCCAGAGTAGCACCTGGTCCCTCTGCTCGGTCCTTCCCTGGTTCATGGAGTCGATTGAGCCACCGTGCGACCTTGGTCAGTCCGAGTTGATACCTAGTTACGCCCCTCTAGTCCCTCTTTACACCACAGCACAGAGATTTCACTACCTGGATCCGTAACAGTTTGCACGGGCCATGGAACCCGGTGGCCCCCAGGCTCCTTCGCTTGCTGACCTGTACCAGGAGGTTTCTCGATAGAGATCCCAACAGGAAACCATCCTGACCTACCTGCGGTCTGTCAACTCTCGCCTGGACATGCTGTCCGTCCCACCAGTGTCCGCCTCGAGCCGAGCGACACCCGCTCCGGCGGCGCCTCTGCCTACCAGTGCCACAGCATCCAGCTCAGGACCCCGGCTCTCTGCGCCTCCTCGTTTTGGGGGTGACTCCGTCTTATGTCGGGGTTTTCTGAACCAGTGCACGCTGCACTTTGAACTACTGGCACATCAGTTTCCCTCCGACCAGGCCAAGGTGGCGTTCATCATGTCTCACCTCACCGAGGAAGCATTGGCATGGCTAAACCCTCTATGGGAGAGAGGGGATCCCCTGGTGTCCGATCTTCCGGCTTTCCTCACTGCCTTCCGGAAGGTCTTCGATGAGCCCGGACGAAGGACTTCTACTGCCTCCTCATTGCTCCGACTCCGCCAAGGGAGTCTCACTGTGGGCCAGTATGCCATACAGTTCCGTACCCTCGCTTCTGAGCTTGCCTGGAACAACGAGGCCCTGGTGTCCACCTTCTGGGAGGGTCTTTCCGGACGGATTAAGGACGAGCTAGCCGGCCGGGACATTCCTACCACCCTGGATGACCTGGTGTCACTAGCTACCCGGATTGACATCCGTTTCCTGGAACGAGCTAAGGAGACTACCCGGGAGAGAAGATTTCCTCATCTTGCTCCTGTTTTCCAGAAACCTGCCTCCCAACCTGCAACTCCCCGGGCACGCTCGCCCGAACTCATGCAGATTGACCAGACCAAGATGGTCAAGTCTCGCCAAGAAACACGCCGTGCCGAGGGGAGCTGTTTCTACTGTGGTAGTAAGGAGCATCTGATCCGTTCCTGCCCGGAGAAGCCGGGAAACTCCAGTGTCTAGGACCACTCAGAAAGGTCGTCCTAGGCAAGAGTAAATCCTCTCCGTTCTTGACTCTATCCGTTTCTATTTTCTGTGGAGAGAACCGCTTCTTTGAAACCGCACACCTGGATTCCGGAGCCGCTGGGAATCTCATTTCTCAGTCCCTTGAAGAGAAGTATCAGATTCCCACCAAACCTCTGGCTGAACCATTGGCAGTCGCTTCTGTGGATGGAAGACTCCTTTCGGTGACCATCTTGCTCGTCACAGAGCCTGTAACCCTTCAGGTGGGAATGTTGCACTCGGAGAGGATCTCCTTCCATGTGCTATCCGGACTCTCTCACTCCCTTTTGCTAGGTCTACCCTGGCTACAGAGACATGAACCCGATCTGAATTGGGGATCCGTTGAGGTGCTCCATTGGGGGCAGGATTGCCATGAGACCTGCCTGGTTCTGGTTCGCCCGGTTCGACCTCCGTCTACTCCGGCTAATTTACCTGGTCTTCCGGCACCTTACTGGTCCTATACAGATGTCTTCGACAAGAAGGAGGCAGAGACACTACCACCTCATAGGCCATATGATTGCCCTATTGACCTGGTACCCGGTGCCACTCCACCCTGTGGGCGTATCTACCCCTTGTCGCTGGCCGAAACCCGGGCCATGTCGGAGTACATCGAAGAAAATCTGGCTAGGGGATTCATCCAGAAATCTACCTCCCTGGCTGGAGCTGGATTCTTCTTTGTAAAAAAGAAAGACGGTTCACTACGCCCCTGTATCGATTATAGGGGACTTAACCAGATTAATATCAAAAATAAATACCCCCTGCCACTCATCTCAGAGCTGTTCGACCGCCTTAAAGGCGCGAAGATCATCACCAAGCTCGATCTTCGTGGGGCGTATAACTTGGTCCGGATCCGCCAAGGAGACGAGTGGAAGATGGCATTCAATACCCGGGACGGCCACTATGAATACCGTGTGATGCCCTTCGGCTTCTGTAATGCTCCAGCCGTCTTCCAAGAACTAGTTAACGACATCTTCCGTGACCTCTTATATTCATGCGTGGTGGTGTACCTGGACGACATCTTCTCTCAGGATCTACCCAAACACCGGAGTGATGTTTGTCAGGTCCTGCTTAGGCTCAGGCAGAATCACATATACGCAAAATTTGAGAAATCCCTCTTCGAGCAGACCTCTCTTCCGTTCCTGGGCTATATTATCTCTAAGACTGGTCTATGGATGGACCCCGAGAAGGTCTCTGCCGTCTTAAAGTGGCCCCGACCAGAGGGGTTGAAGGCGATTCAGCGATTTCTGGGCTTCGCTAACTATTACCGCCTCTTCATCCCACATTTCTCTTCCCGGACTGCACCCATCTCTGCGCTCACCCGTAAGGGTGCTAATCCTAAGGAATGAACATCCGAAGCGGAGGAGTCCTTCCTCTCCTTAAAACAAGCCTTCTCTTCTGCCCCCATGCTGCACTGTCCGGATTGCAACAAACAGTTCTTTCTGGAGGTTGATGCTTCCTCTTCCGGAGCCGGAGCGGTGCTCACCCAGAAATCTCCGTTCGTGAGAATGGTAA
This sequence comes from Phyllobates terribilis, assembly GCF_046119375.1. Lineage (NCBI taxonomy): Eukaryota > Metazoa > Chordata > Amphibia > Anura > Dendrobatidae > Phyllobates > Phyllobates terribilis. The sequence goes on along the minus strand of NW_027362763.1, from coordinate 61,526,759 downwards.
CCTGCGGCTTCATCTCCAAGCTCTTCTCCTCGTCCGAGCGCAACTATTCCATAGGAGACCAAGAACTGCTAGCCATCAAATTGGCGCTGGAGAAGTGGCGTTACCTGCTAGAGGGGGCTCTGCACCCGGTGGTCATCTATACTGACCACAAAAACCTGGCATATCTACAAAATGCCCAAAGACTCAATCCGCGTCAGGCCTGGTGGTCTTTGTTCTTCGCCCGTTTCAACTTTACCCTACATTACCACCCTGCGGACAAGAACGTTAAAGCCGATGCTTTGTCCCGATCCTTCCTGTCTTCCGATCAAGAGGAGGAGCCTATGCATGTCATCGATCCCTCCAAAGTGATGAATGTGGCTCCCTTGGACCTGTCTTGTCTCCCACACGGTAAGACATTTGTAGCGGTTCCGGATCGTAAGAAGGTTCTTCACTGGGGTCATTCATCTAAACTAGCCAGCCATGCTGGCCAGCGGAGGACTCGTTACCCGGCATTACTGGTGGCCTTCCCTGCGCAAGGATGTTGTAGACTTTGTCACAGCCTGTTCATCCTGTGCCCACAACAAGGTTCCCAGACGTCTTCCAGCCGGCCATCTCCTGCCTCTTCCCGTACCTGCTGCCCCGTGGCAACACATTGCTATGGACTTTATTACTGATCTCCCTGTTTCTGCCGGTTGTACGGTCATTTGGGTGGTCGCTGACCGCTTTTCTAAAATGGCCCACTTTATCCCTCTGCCTGGTCTCCCATCTGCATCTGTGCTGGCTAAGGACTTCATCCATCACATCTTTCGTCTCCACAGCCTACCCTTCCACATTGTGTCTGATCGAGGGGTCCAGTTCACTTCGCGCTTCTGGAGAGCTACGTGTAAGCTGCTGGATGTCTCTCTGGATTTCTCCTCTGCTTATCATCCTCAGTCCAATGGCCAAGTGGAACGTATCAATCAGATCCTTACCAGCTTCCTCCAGCACTTCGTCAACGCTCATGTAGCACCCCGAGGACTCGGCTGCTACAGGGGTATTGCACCTCAAACCAGAGGTGTGGTATTCCACTCCCGGGTAAGGATGGAGTGTGGGACCGAGCTCAGTTTGTTGCATGCACTACACTCATCCCATTTCCGGGGGACAGAACAACGGTACTCCCACCAGATAGATGTGCAGGTACGACAGCGTCTGTCCCTGGCTGGAGTGGGAGGGGGGGAGGAACATCCCAGTAGTGTAGGAGCAGTCAGGGGAGGGACTCTGGGCATAGGAAGGAGCCCATTGGGTGCTAGTCACCTGGGCTCGGGTGTCAGAGGGAGTATAAGAGGTGGGCACCATCTTTAGACAGGGTCTGTTCAGCCTGGAGGAGTGGAGAGAGGAGCTCAGCCAGAGAGGGCTGAGGGGGAGCTGTGGCTCCGTCTGGGCCCAGCTCCAGAGCCAGGCCTGAAGCACAGAGAGGAGGAACAGAAACACCAAGCAAGGCCCAGAGACGTAAGAATAGAGGGAACCCTGAGATCCCACAAGAGAACAAGTTAACGGGTGAAGGGTTGGCAGAAGAGGGTACCGGATCCCAAACTGGTAGAGGCTAAACATCCTTAGCCAGGAACCGGAGGTCGTGGACAAGTTTTGGCGCGACCCCTCACCATATCCACCAGGAAGGCAAACCACGCATAGGGTCAGGGAAGCCGGGAAAGGTTTCGCCACCAAAAGACCCGAGGGAGCCGGACAAAGGTGGGTCCCTGGTGAGGACGGCCCGTAGGAAGGAATAGAGGGGAGCTTGGGACCACGCTCTGGAACTGCCTGGGGGTTGGCCGAGTCCCGCACCTGGTGGACGCAGCACGGCTCGGGTGGTCACTGCTGGCCGAAGTGACCGGAGCAACACCTGTGAGTAAAAGCCTTGAAACTGCACCACACGTCTCTGAGCTTCCTTGCTGCACCATCACTACCACTATCTTCCACATCTGCTGCCCTGAGGTCATACCCCTCCCGTTGGGGGTTCTACCAGCTACGCTGCACAACCTTACCACCGGCCTCAGCGGTCTGCCCTGCAGCGGCGGCTTCATAGCCGCATTCAACGGGTGGCGTAGTCGAACATTCTAACATCTACTGCTAAAGACTGCCGCTCAGTTTGACTCCCTGGGCACGGACCGGGTCACCGCCACGAGACTACTACCCCCATCTGATCCGGCTCCGGGTAAGCCCCCGTGCGCGCGATGCCGCACGACACAGCAGGCCCAGGGGCGCGTCAACTTTGGCGTAGTCGGCAGGATTACGTGCCCGCAACCGACGGGTACTGCGTGCCTGAAGAAAAGTTCACACTTACCGTAAAAAGGAGTCTCCCGCCAATTCCGGAGGGTCCCCGCCATCGGACGCCATCTCGGATCGTTTCCCGCCGTTTGCCCGCCATCTGCAGCCTTTTCCCGCCATCCACGGAGTTTCCCGCCAAAAGGAGACGATTCCCGCCATCTGAGACGATTTCCCGCCCTGGCAGAGCGGACTCCATTATGGGCGTGCCAGAGGGTGGCAAGAGGCCACCTCCCATCGTGGGCCAGGTCCAGGAATGGCGCCAAAAGCGGAAACCGCCCCCACCAGCAGAGACTGCAATGATAGAAATGTCCATCAGTGTGAGAGGGCTGCCCCTGGAACTGACAATCACTAAGTTGCCCCGGGACCACCCTCAATGGGGGCGGATACAGAACAAAACCAAGAAGATGGGTGCGGCCTGGAGGAGTCTGGACAGATCGCACCCGGAGATGGAGGAAGAGTCAATCAGCACCGACCCTGTGGTCCGGAACCTGTTGCAGGCTGCCACCCCAGAAGGCCTGGTGGAGATCCTGGCACAGCTCCCCAGAAATCGGGAGCGTGCACAGACCGCGCTGGAGGCCTTGGCCCGGAAGATGGCCCGGGTACAGCAAGAAGCGCTGGCCGAGTGGAGGAGAGAGATGGTCCAGCAGGCTGGAACCCGCCAGCAGAGGATGCCACCCGCAACGTGGAGCGTGTCTGCCCCTGAGGATGGTGCAGGAGGAACGGAGGCCGGAGACAACGCCGCGGAGGGAGCCGCAGAGATGGAAGCAGGTAATGGGGACGTCATCACCCCGAGCCCCGTAGCCGTAAGCCTGCCCCAGCTCCCCGTCGCAGAGCCCGAAGTTCCACTCACCGCGCCCGTTGCCGCACCGCCGCTGCTTCCAACTAGGCCTCAAGCGGCAGGAGCCGCGGTCGCACCCTCTGTTACGCCACGCCCCTTGACCCTGAGCGTGGCAAAAGAGGAAGTGCACCCGGCCTGGTCGCAGGGCCGAGTACCCCAGGGCGCAGCCGTCTCCACAGTACCCTTCACCTTCAGAGTGCCACCGGCCTGGTCGCAAGGCCTGGTGAATCCGGGCGCCGCTGCCCCCACCGCGCCCTCAACCTCCACAGTGCTGCCCCTGGGCGAAGATCTGTTTGCGCAGCATACTAGCCCGGACGGGCTGCCTTTCGTTTGGCCACCGGAGTACGTCAACCCCCGACTCCGGAAGGAATGGCCTCTGTGTGAGCCTCTGATCCCGGCTCCGGCACCCGCCAAAATTGTTCCGCTCCCGCTGGAGGAGGCCCAATTTGTATGGGACCCCACCGGCGAAGACCTCATGGGGTTCACCCAAGAGACCCGGGCGGCCGCAGCCCAACGTGAGGAGTGTTGCCGACAACAACTGGAAGTCTTTCAGAAGGAACGGCGAGAGAGGCGGGTCCGCGAGGAGCGGCTGCAGGTCCAAAGCGCGGAGCAGAAAAGCCGGACCAGACGAAGCCGCCGTGCGGCCCACGGTCCCCGCGCCACCGGGACTGTAATAAAGTTTCAAATGGAGCACGGCTGGGGCTTTATCCGGGATCACAGAACCCCCGGCGATGTCTTTGTCACCCGCAGGGATGTCGAGTCTCACCTGCCGGAGGGACACCGAGGACATGACCTCTACCCGGGTGATGAGGTTACCTTCACCCGGCACCAGTGTGCCAAAGGACCATACGCCCTTCACGTGCACCGGTTGACGGAGGAGGAGTTGCGGGATGAGGAAGATCAAGAGGACCCGGACGGGTCTGAAGACTACCCTCAGGAGGAGACAAGGAGAGGACATCGCTACTAAAGGGAAGTGGCATAAGCCAGGAACTGTATATAGTTACCCGTAGGAGTACCTAAGTTGTTATTATTTGAAGTGTGGTCCCCGTTGGGACTAGTGTGGGACTGTTTAAAAGAACTGTTTCCTGTGTGCCCCATCCATTACCAGGCTGAGGACTGTGAGCAGCCATTCCCCTATTCCCCACTGGCCGAGGACTGAGAGCGGCCATACCCTGTAAATAGTTGCGCTTCCTAAAGCGCCCCCTTCTGGTTTTATAAGGAACTGTTTTTTCTATTAGTGACTGTTGCACTTAACCCGGTCACAAGTTGCACGGTGGCCAGGGATCACGGACGTATTAGTTAAGAATGTTTTATATGAAAAGGTTTTATATTATGCTAAAAAAAAAAAAAAAGGTTGATATATTTTATATGTAAGTGCACTTTAAAAAAAAAAAAATTTTTGTATGTTTTGTTTTATTCTTTTACAGCCCGAGGACGTGCTGTGGTTTACCAGGGGGGAATGTAGCACCCCGAGGACTCGGCTGCTACAGGGGTATTGCACCTCAAACCAGAGGTGTGGTATTCCACTCCCGGGTAAGGATGGAGTGTGGGACCGAGCTCAGTTTGTTGCATGCACTACACTCATCCCATTTCCGGGGGACAGAACAACGGTACTCCCACCAGATAGATGTGCAGGTACGACAGCGTCTGTCCCTGGCTGGAGTGGGAGGGGGGGAGGAACATCCCAGTAGTGTAGGAGCAGTCAGGGGAGGGACTCTGGGCATAGGAAGGAGCCCATTGGGTGCTAGTCACCTGGGCTCGGGTGTCAGAGGGAGTATAAGAGGTGGGCACCATCTTTAGACAGGGTCTGTTCAGCCTGGAGGAGTGGAGAGAGGAGCTCAGCCAGAGAGGGCTGAGGGGGAGCTGTGGCTCCGTCTGGGCCCAGCTCCAGAGCCAGGCCTGAAGCACAGAGAGGAGGAACAGAAACACCAAGCAAGGCCCAGAGACGTAAGAATAGAGGGAACCCTGAGATCCCACAAGAGAACAAGTTAACGGGTGAAGGGTTGGCAGAAGAGGGTACCGGATCCCAAACTGGTAGAGGCTAAACATCCTTAGCCAGGAACCGGAGGTCGTGGACAAGTTTTGGCGCGACCCCTCACCATATCCACCAGGAAGGCAAACCACGCATAGGGTCAGGGAAGCCGGGAAAGGTTTCGCCACCAAAAGACCCGAGGGAGCCGGACAAAGGTGGGTCCCTGGTGAGGACGGCCCGTAGGAAGGAATAGAGGGGAGCTTGGGACCACGCTCTGGAACTGCCTGGGGGTTGGCCGAGTCCCGCACCTGGTGGACGCAGCACGGCTCGGGTGGTCACTGCTGGCCGAAGTGACCGGAGCAACACCTGTGAGTAAAAGCCTTGAAACTGCACCACACGTCTCTGAGCTTCCTTGCTGCACCATCACTACCACTATCTTCCACATCTGCTGCCCTGAGGTCATACCCCTCCCGTTGGGGGTTCTACCAGCTACGCTGCACAACCTTACCACCGGCCTCAGCGGTCTGCCCTGCAGCGGCGGCTTCATAGCCGCATTCAACGGGTGGCGTAGTCGAACATTCTAACATCTACTGCTAAAGACTGCCGCTCAGTTTGACTCCCTGGGCACGGACCGGGTCACCGCCACGAGACTACTACCCCCATCTGATCCGGCTCCGGGTAAGCCCCCGTGCGCGCGATGCCGCACGACAGCAGGCCCAGGGGCGCGTCACTCACCATACCGATTGGGTAGAGCTCCTACCATGGGCCGAGTTCTCCTATAATAACCATGTGAGTGAATCTTCTTCCAAGTCCCCGTTCTTTGTGGTCTACGGTCAACACCCGCGGATTCCGTTTCCCGTCTCCGCTTCAGTGGACAATCCTGCCGCGGAGTCTCTGGTCAGCAAATTTTCCACCATTTGGGAGGACACTAGATCCGCACTTCTTCAATACTCCGAGCGGATCAAGAGACATGCTGATATGAGACGCCTGGATCCGCCTCAATTCCGTCCGGGAGACAAGGTTTGACTCTCCTCCAAACATGTTCATCTCAAAATACCCTCCTATAAGTTGGGTCCACGGTTCATCGGTCCATTTGAAATCCTCAAACAAATCAATCCAGTGGCCTACAAGTTAAAACTCCTGGCCACCTTACGTATTCCCAACTCCTTCCACGTATCTCTCCTCAAACCGGTTGTTCTTAATTCTTTTTCCGATGATCCAGGTACCCCCCCAGCTCCGGTCTCCGCTGAGGACGTCTATGAGGTAGAGAACATTCTGGCAACCAAGAGGGTAAGAGGAAAAACCTTTTTTCTGGTGGATTGGAAGGGGTTTGGCCCAGAGGAGAGAACTTGGGAACCCAGGGAGAACATCCACGCCCGCTTCTTCTTAAAATTTTTTTTTCGGGCCTTAAAAAAGAGGGGGCGTAAAGGGGGGGTACTGTCCCGGGGGGGTACTGTGCTCCTGGCCCGGCGTCTTTCGGCCCTCCTGCTGCTGCTGCCGGCGCGCGCAGCTTCCCGAGCACTGTGCTTAGGGCGCGCGCGTGCTCCCTCCCTCTTAAAGGGGCCGCGCGCGCCGTCCTAAGGAGTCCCCGGCCAATGGCCGGAGGACCTCTCATATAAAAGGCACCTCCTCCAAAATGGAGGTGCCCGTGCAAGGTTGTAGCTCTGTGTTCTAAACTCTGCTTCAGCCCTCAGGTCCCCGCTGCTAGCCTGACTACTAGTCCAGTCCGCCAGCCTGACTACCAGTCCAGTCCGCCAGCCTGACTACCAGTCCAGTCTGCCAGCCTGTCTACCTGTGTCCGCCAGGGTAGTACACTCTCCAGCCCGACGGTCTGCCTACGGTCCTAACCCGCCAGTCTGTCTATGGGCCAGGCTTGCCTGCCTACCCGGAGAACATACCAGTTACCTGCCGTGCCTACCAGCCAGCCTACCTGGAGGCTCCTGCCAGTTACCTGTGGTGTCTGCCAGTCCGTCTTCCCGGATCACCCGTCAGCCTGCCTGCCGTGCTCATCTGCTGTACTGGTCAGTTTCTGCCTTCTGACCCGTGGGAGTCACCTGCTCTAATACCAGGACTGGTCCAGAGTAGCACCTGGTCCCTTGGGCATTTGAGTAACTCCCAATTTTTGGCAGCCCTTGCATTCACTGCATAGGCCAACACTATGGGAGACCCACTTCCTAATAATGGGAACATTGTTTTCAGGAGGCCCTCTGACCTCCACGTCTTTTCCAAGGGGCAATGGAGTGCCTCCAAATTTTTGGCAACCCTTGCATGCACTGCATAGGCAAACACAATGGGAGACTTACTTTCTAATAACGGAAACATTTTTTTTCAGGAGGCCCTCCTCTATGTCTCTTCCAAGGGGCATTGGAGTAGGTCCAAATTTTTGGCAGCCCTTGCATTCACTGCATGGGCAAACATTATGGGAGACCCACGTCCTAATAATGAGAACATTGTTTTCAGGAGGCCATCCTCTAGGTCTCTTCAAAGGGGTATTGGGGTGCATCCAAATTTTCAAAGGGGTATTGGGGTGCGTCCAAATTTTGGGCAGACCTGCCACTCACTGCATATGCAATAGCAGTATAGGAGACCCACTCTTTAGTAATGGGAACAACAAAGCATAGCCGGCTGATGGCTCTCTAAGAATAGCGAGGGCTAACTGCTGGCCCTTTAAGAATAGTAAAGGTCGCCTGATTGCCCTATAAAAATAGGCTTTGTGACTTTCAGAGTCCCTCCTTCATAAATGAAACAGGATGTGTCTGATCATGTCTCACACACCACATGGCCAGATAAGGTTGTAAAATGTTAAAATGATATTTCCTGGTGAATGCATTTGTCATGGTTGAAAGCAATGTAAAAGTGCAAAAAAGCATCAAAAACGGTACGTGTGAACATAGCCCAAGGTGTGGAGGAGTATTTTTGTTTTTGGTTATTTATTTTACTTTATATACAAGTCATTACCCTGGAAAGGATGTTCCTTAACATATTTCCCAGGAAAATCCATTTTGGTTTCGTTTTTGTATGTTTTATTGTGAGTCCGTAAAAGTGGCGTAATACTCTGACAACGTTGGCGACATCAGTGACCTAGGAGTCAGAAATGCTTCCTTGGGGTCTTCCCCATGCTGTCCCCATGTCATTTGAGCATTGTTCCCATCGATTTAGGCAATTTTTAGGCCTTTGCAGACCGCCGGCGGGAGCCGCCTGAAAAATGCTCCAGTTTCCCATAGACTTACATTGGGCTCGTTGCTCGGGTCGAGCACCCGAGCATCCCAATTTGCTCGATCCGAGCATTGAGCACCCAAGCACTTTAGTGCTCGCCCATCACTATACGTGACCTGTTTGACCGCAGTATAGACAGAAATGAGCAGGTGCTTCACGTACAATTCCATCCTTGGACTCTCTGCAGGCCCAAATTTGCATGGGTTTACCTGCCTCAATAGCATGAGAGGGAGTAAACACAGAAACAGTCTGAAATGTGTCCTTATCCCTACGACGTAGGTCCAGGCTCACCACCAGAGACATGGCCTCATCCAGGGACAGCGAAGAGGGACTATAAACCATCATTATCACATATTTTACTAGAAAGACCCTGGCAGAATTGACTGTGGAGAGCTAGGTCATTCCAGAAGGTCTCCACTGCCAGCGTCTCAAGTGAGAGCAGTAGTCCTCCACTCTACGATTTCCCTGAACCAGCCTGCGGATCATTGATTCAGCAACCGCAATTTTATCTGGGTCGTCATAAATGAGCCCCAGAGCAGAGAAAAAAAGCATCAACAGAGAATCCTCAGGCAAAGAAAATGCCCAATCCTGAGGTTCTCCACGAAGCAACAACAAAACAATACCCACACGTTGTCTCTCTCCCCCGGACGAGGTAGGACGGAGACAAAAAAGCAATTTACATAAAGCAAAAAAGGTGGAAAACTTACTTCGGTCCCTGTCGAAACAGACTGATAATTTTACCTTAAGGTACCGTCACACTTAGCGACACTACAGCGATCCCGACAACGATACGACCTGACAGGGATCGTTGCTGCGTTGCTATGTGGTCGCTGGTGAGATGTCAAACAGTCAGATCTTCACAACGACGCAGCAACGATGCGGCGACCCGTAGCGACCTGAATAACAATGCACGCCTATGTGTTTCTGTGTCTGAGTCGTCAACAAGGTCGTTGGTAAGGTGTCAAACACACCGATGCATGCTACCCAGCGGGACCTCAACGATCGAAAAAAGGTCCAGGCCATTCCGACACGACCAGCGATCTCACAGCAGGGGCCGGTCGCTGCTACATGTCAAACGTAGCGAGATCGCTACTGAGGTCGCTGTTGCGTCACAAAACTTGTGACTCAGCAGCGATCTCGCTAGAGATCTTGCTTAGTGTGACGGGGCCTTTAGGCTCAGGTGACTGATTAGGGTGGAGTAGAACCTGTGGGGGGGTGGAAAATGCAAGCTGTTGTTGCTGCTTGATGTCTGCCACTTCCAAAGACAAAGTCTATAATTGCACGGTCAGGGCTTCCATGATGACTTCTTGGCACACAACAAATGCAGTGGGCTGGTGATAATGTTATGACTGTCCGAGCACATTCACATGGGTAACCTACAAAAACAGGAAGACAAATACCTGAACCTGACATGTCCCTGTTCAAACTAGGAAAGGCCCTTCTCTGACCCTGCCTGACCGCTAAGGTAACACAATGGCGCCTCTACTTGACGGCGGCTTACCCTTAATGTCCTTAGCAGCTCCTACGATCGCTAGTGTTGCGGTTCCATAAGTAGAAAAGGAATCATACACAAAGCAACTGCAACCAACACAAACTACAGCACAATGAATGAATCCAACAAAGACTATCACCAGCCGGAAACACCAGTTGGAGAAGGTATTTAGCGCTGCACCCAAAAGGTGATAGGAAAGACAAACAAAAAGCAAACAAAACCAACAGAAACAAAGATAACAGAACTAAAACACCCCAAGAAAATGTGTAACTGTTGTGGCTCAGCGAAAAGAGACACAGAACACAAAATCAAGGGTTCGAATCCAGAAGCATGACATATACTATTAGTTTTCTCATATGGGCCAAAAGTACCTTTTGGGCCCCACTAAGCTCCAAAGCCTGGGTGCTATAGTTACTACCCTGGAAAGTCCATGAAAGGTGGACTTACTGTGTGAGCTGCTAGATATAAGTGGTTAGGTTGGTGGATGGAGGGCCTGGGCAGAGGAAAGTAAAAGTTGCTGTTGCTGACATCATTGGTTGGCCCGGAGGACAGGAGTCATGATAACGACCCGTGCGGAGCCGAGGAGGTGGGTCGTGTGCCAGGTAGGAGTAAGACTTGCTGGTTCAGTGTCTTTTGGGTAACGGGCCTGGAGTATGTGAAACCAAGCAGTTGTGGAACCACTCTAAGGGGATACTCCAACACTACATGGATCCCCTTAGATTTTGCTAGCTTTGCTGTGATTATCGAGATGGAGAGCCTGCGTAGGTTCACAAAGGGAGTTGAGGATAAACAGGGCTCCTTTGTTCAATTTGGCTTCTTATGTAATCTTTGCAATTGATCCACTAAAATGCATGCCATATGGATGGGGTTAATATGGCATCCGTTCACACGTTTAGCTTTATGGACGAGTCTCATCTGAAAAACTGAACAGACAAGTACATGCTGTCATTTTTTTCATTTTTTAACACATGGACACTTGGTCCATGTAGGAAAATTCTTATCTAAAATAGCCCATCACTTACATTGATCTGTGTGCTGTCCACTTGCTATCTGGTTTTGCCTATGGAGAGCACACAGGCCAAATACAAAGTTTATAGGTACCTTTGACATTAAGAACTGATTTTTACGTATGTTAGTATGATAATTGAGTAAAGTTTCAGTCTGCAATCTTCACTGCTTCATTCATTTTCAGACCCCCTAACATTCATTTGCAGTCTGATCCAAGATTCAGATTTTTCTCTTGTGGGAGTCTCTCTGCCAGTAATATAGGCTGGATGTGAGCTCTGAGTATATCCAGGGTCCTGCTGCTCATATATCAGCTCTATTCTGTGATTATATACTCTTCCTTTGCTTTCCTCCTTTTTTACAGCCTCTTTTCTCTGTTCTCCCTCTGTCCAAAGTGTGGAGATCAGTGTACAACCTACTCACCCTGCTGCTATCTTTAACACTGAGAGAAGGGAGGCCGAAAACCCCAGACTAGCTACTAGTCTGGTCAAGCTGGTTAGACAGGTTTGCATTATTGACCAGTACTCTTGAGAGTCAATCAGTTATTGTACTATTCCAGTGCCTTGTAACCACAGGGTCAGCAGGATTTCCCAAAATGATTGCCGAGTACTAGACATGAATTATTAGAGCGGAAATTCACTTTTGCTTTTAGCTTTTTCTTTGATATAAGCAAGTATGAATGGAGGCGTCATAAATATATACTGGACAGCTGAAGAGAAGTTATAGGAGGCAGCATTACTGTACATTAATATTAAACAGGATCAATACCCTTAAAATGATGACTGCATTACCCTCACTTTAGTCATCTATTTCTGTACAATGCATATATATCTTAGCAGGTCAATTTCAGTTTAACTCTTAAAGTGAAGAATGTCCACCACTTTCTATGTTACACATACTTTGCTGATTATAATGTATCTGGAGCACAGACTTGTTATATTCCCTGTATAGCCATAGCATGAAATGATAAAATTCTGCTGCCTTGGAGTCACCACTAGAGGGAGCAAATGAGTTTACTGAATACAGATTTAATATGGGCTTCAGTGAATGCTGTATTGTAAGTCTGTATGCAGTAAGCTCCATTTAGATACCTGCAGAAGGGCTTATAGGACACAAAAAATATTGAGTTTAGATGTCCAAAGGGTTTTGTGACTCTATACGTGGCATTGTGATAGGATAACACCTTTGCTGAAAATCAGTATCCTAACAGATCTGCCTTAATAAAGTGCTATTATTGTAGTGGAAGTGTCTAGTAGTAAGAGCAGCTCAGTCAAGCAATGGTAGACCATTCATCTTACACCATGGATTGGTTGTAAAAGAAGTAGGATGTTGGTGTGTCCCTTAAAAAAATAAAAAATAATAATAATATATATACATATATATTTTTGATTGGTACAAGGATACAGGCATACACAGATAGTTCAGGAATAATTTTACTAACAAAGAGGCAACATACTTGATTGTTACAATCTCTAAAGAGGCGACAAACTTGGTGGTTCCAGGTAAATAGTTCATGTATACAACAAGAGTGGGCTTGGAAATCTCTTCAGCAGGTCCTCTTTTACTCTGGCAGTCTCTGTGTCACTCTCGCCTTTGATTGGCATCAATGCATTGTTATAGCTCTTCGGACCTACAAGTTCAGACATAGTCAGGTATAAGTCCATATGTTCTCTATGATATGGATAATCTTAGCCTTTATGGCAGATGCACTCTTCACTCACAGGAAAAAGACTCCTCTCCAATCTGTGGTGGCAAACATTGCCATGTTAAACATCATATTCACATACAGGTTGGTTGGTCTCTCTTATCAAAATGCAATAGAAATACAGGCTGGATCTACTTGCTTTCCTTTTCTATTTTCCTTACTATAGCCCTGGTGTGGTTCACCATATTTAGCAAATGCAGCTCACCCCTACTTCTAGTTAGCTGTGATGTAGATGCTCTCTCTACCAGGCTCCACAGTTCTCCTGCCAGGCTGTCAGTCTATATGTTTGACCTCTACTGGTGGGAAACAGAAACTTTTTATGCTTTCTGTCACATTTTCAGGGTCAAGGGCACACAATCTAAAGCCAACCCTACGCTGTCGCAGTTCTGAGCTCTTTAAAGAACATAGTGTAACCTTCACTCCTATTGAGCTGCACCTCATTACTCCTAATTGATCACCCACATTTGATACCAGTGGCATCCTGTTGGGTGTATATCACAGTTGTCACTAACATGGTATTATAACTATGTACCATGCTTATTCGTCACCATTTTTTGGTACCCCTCTGTGGTTGCAATCATCGTCATGTCTCTATATTCACTGTACTCTCATACAGGTGGGCTGGTCTTCTTCATCTGGGACAAATGAAAGCAACAGAAATACAGGTTGGGTATACCTGCTTTCCTTTACTGTTGTCCTTACTATAGCACTGGGGCAGCATACCATATATAGTGAGTGCTGCTCACCCCTACTTCTATCTAGCTGTGATGCAGGCACTTTTCCGGTCTCCACAGCTTCTCCACCTTCTGCGAGGCTGTCAGTCTGCTGTTAGAACCCTCCTGTTTGTTTTTTCCATCTTGTGCTTTGCGGTCACGTGACCATCTGCCTTTATATTCCAGCTCCGCCCTTGTGGCTGGGCTGGACTTCAGTGTTTAACTGTTTCTCTAGCCTGGTGCTTCGGTGCCTTTCTCTGTCAAGTTCGCTTGGTCCTCTGGGACCTCTAGTACATTTTTGTCAGTTTGTCTTTTTGGGTTCTGCAACAACTTCTCTGTTTAGGAGGTGTCCCATTTTTGTCCCAGTCCTTAGTTCTTTTAGGGACTCCACCCTTTATTCTCTATGTCTTCAATCAGACTAGCCGAGGACTAAGGCGGGTATGTTCACTAGGAACTGGCAGCCCGCCACATCGTAGGGATTCAGCTTAGTCTTACTGTAGGGACAGCTTTCCCCTATCTTTCCTTAGGAACAGGCAGCCCGCTACGTCGTAGGGATTCAGCTTAGTCTTACTGTAGGGACAGCTTTCCCCTATCTTTCCTTAGTACTTGTTGCAGATCATAACAGTAAGTTCAGCCCAAAAAACTAAAAGGAAAGAAATTCGGGGATCAGTATGGTTTCCGTCCAGGATTTGGCTCAACGCCGGCAGGGATGGTCTCTGGAGGTGGCCGAGCTTCAGCAACAAGTGAGTAAATTATTGCACACACTTCAGGAGATGGGCTTCAGAAGTTAAGTGGAATGATCCTGCGCTGAGATGTTTATTTCTTGCTGTTCTGAGTGAAAGGGTTAAGGATTTGCTAATTGCATTCCCTGCACCTGAGACTCTGCAGGATGCTATACAGTTAGCTGTTCGTATAGACAGGAGACTGAGGTACAGGGTGAATGAGGTAAAGACTCCTGTAATGTCAGTTCCTAGTCCCCAGAAAATCTGCTCTGACGGCAATGTCACTCCTCTCTCAGGAAAGAGACCGGAGGTTTACCGAGGGATTGTGTCTTTATTGTGGTAAAGCTGACCATTTGATTAAGTATTGTGAGCGTCGTTTAAGAAAAGACAAAAAAAGGTCAGTTACGCCCGCATAGCTTTTTTACGCTCTGCAGAAGTATTTCTTTCTGGAAGTACTACTTTGCAGGGAGATTTGATTGAATTTCATGTATTTGTGGATTGTGGCTCAACACTTAATGTGATTGATAAAGGGTTTTTGGAAAACTTTAAATTGAAATCCAAACCTTTGTCATCACCTATTTCTGTGGTTGCAATTGATAACACTCCTTTGAAATGGTATCACAAGACTGCTGCATTTCCCCTCACTATCAATGGAGTTCACCAAGAAATTTTGGACTTGGTTGTTTTGGATAATTTGCCCTCTCCGGTTGTTCTAGGATTGCCTTGGTTAAGACTGCACAATCCTTTATTGGACTGGTCTACTAATGTGATTAAGTCTTGGGAGTCCGAAGTGCTATGATAAATGTTGTAATGGTCGCATTGCGGCTGTGTAAAAGGGGGAATTACCTGTACCTATTCAAGATTTTTGAAGGTTTTTTTCGGAGGAGGAGTCTCAAGTTTTACCTCCTCATAGGGATTATGATTGCGCCATTGAGTTTATTCCGGGAGCTACTCTTCCTAAGAGTCGCTTGTTTAATCTGACTATCCCTGAAAGAAAGGCCTTGGCGGAGTGCATACAGACTAGCCTGGCTGCTGGTCACATTAGACCTTATAAGTCGCCTGTGGCAGTTGGATTTATCTTTGTTAAAAAAAAGGACGGCGGTTTACGTCCATGTCTGGATTTTCGTGAAATTAATAAGATTACCGTACGCAATTCCTACCCATTGCCGTTAATTCCTGACTTGTTTAACCAGTTAGTGGGGGCCAAGTGGTTCTCTTAAGATTGATCTCCGGGGGGAATACAATTTGTTACGAGTGAAGGAGGGTGATGAATGGAAAACTGCTTTCAACACTTCGGTAGGTCATTTTGAGAATCTGGTTATGCCTTTTGGTCTTACCAATGCTCCAGCATTTTATCAGAACCTTATTAATGACATCCTGAGACCTTTAATTGGTAAGAATGTGGTTGTGTATTTAGATGACATTTTGATTTATTCGCCAGATCTGGAGTCCCATTGGAAGAGTGTACGTGAAGTTTTGCAGTTATTGAGTGATAATTCACTCTTTGCTAAGCTGGAGAAATGTGAGTTCGCTGTGCAGAAAATTAGTTTTTGGGGCTACATTGTCTCCAGCGAGGGCTTTGAGATGGACCCTGTGAAGGTTCAGGCTGTGCAGGAATGGCCTAGGCCTATTGGTTTGAAATCTATACAGAGATTTTTGGGTTTTGCCAATTATTACAGGACATTCATTAAGATTTTTTCTGTAATTGTTAAACCTCTAACCGATCTCACCAGGAAAGGTGCGAATACGACCCAGTGGACTTCTGAGGTCATTGAAGCGTTTAAGTATCTCAAAGAGAGGTTCAGTTCTGCCCCTATCCTTATACAGCCTGACGAGACCAAGCCTTTTTTGGTCGAGGTCGATGCTTCATTGGTGGGGGTCGGAGCAGTTTTGTCTCAGGAGAACAAGGGTGGAGTACATCCTTGTGCCTTCTTTTCGAAAAAAAATTCGGAAACCAAACTGAATTATGATGTTGGAAATCGGGAGTTGCTGGCTATTAAACTTGCATTTGAACACTGGCGTCATTTTTTGGAAGGCACTAGATTTCCTATTCAGGTTTTCACAGATCATAAGAATTTGATCTATCTGGATGCTGCCAAGCGCTTGAATGCCCGTCAAGCTAGGTGGGCACTTTTTTTTTCTCGGTTTCATTTTTCTGTTACCTATATTCCTGGTACTAAGAATGTTAAAGCCGATGCTTTATCTCGTAGCTTCTCTCCTACGGTCGGTGCCGAGGAGGAGGAGAGCATTTTACAGAAAGGAGTTGTGGTGGCGGCTATGGACTCCGTTTTGGAGAATGGGATTCTGAAAGCTCAAGATGATGCTCCATCTAACACTCCCCATGGGAGGTTGTTCGTGCCTAGAGCCTTTAGGAGAGATTTGTTTGTGGAGTGTCATTAGTCTCGGTTGGCAGGTCATCCAGGAATTTCGGAGACTAAGAGACTTATCAGTCGCAGTTTTTGGTGGCCTGGATGGCAGAAGGAAGTCATCAAGTGGGTGCGTCAGTGTACTGTGTGTGCTAGGTCAAAGGCTTCACATACTCCTGCTGCGGGGTTGCTTTGCCCTCTGGAGGTTCCTAATGCGCCTTGGACGCATCTCACCATGGATTTTATTACTGATCTTCCTGTGTCCGAGGGTTTTACTGTCATCTGGGTGGTCGTGGACCGTTTTAGTAAGATGTGTCATTTGGTTCCATTCATTAAGTTGCCCTGCGCCAAGACACTCGCTAAGGCGTTTGTTAAGGAGATTGTCAAGTTCCATGGCGTTCCCACGGATATTGTTTCTGATAGAGGACCTCAGTTTGTGGCTCGCTTTTGGCTTGCTTTTTGTTACAGGTTGGGAATCCATTTGTCATTTTCGTCTGGTTATCATCCTGAGTCTAATGGACAGACTGAAAGAAAGAACCAGGATGTTGAACAGTTTTTGCGTTGTTTTGTGGCGGACAATCAAGAGGTGTGGTCTGAGTTTCTGCCTCTCGCAGAATTTGCTTTTAACAATCATACATCCTCCTCTGCTGGGTGTTCTCCTTTTTTTTGTTGTACTGGGAGACATCCGTCTATTGGTTCGTTCTCCAAATTGAGGTCGGCGGTGCCGGAGGAGGAGAATTTTTCCGGTGATTTGGAGAGAGTTTGGACTGGTGTGCATTGCAACCTTCAAGAGGCTAACAAGAAGTCCAAGAAGTATTTTGACAGGAAACGTAAGGAGGTTTTGTTTACTGTGGGTGACATGGTTTGGTTGTCCTCGAAGAACCTGTGGTTGAGGATTCCCTCTAAAAAACTGGGTCTTAAGTTTGTGGGTCCATTTAAAGTGCTTCAGGTTATTAACCCGTCTGCTGTTAGGTTGGATGTCCCTACTTCCTGGAAGATTAATCCTGTTTCATGTTTCTTTGTTGAAAAAGGCTGACGTATCTGATAGGGACGCCACTGTCACAGTTCCTCCTGTGGTGGAAGACGGCGAATATGAAATTTCTCGTATCTTGAATTCTAGATGGCATAGAGGGAGATTACAGTATCTTGTCTCCTGGAAGGGTTTCGGTCCCGAAGACAACTCCTGGGTAAGGACGGATAATGTCTCTGCTTCTAGGCTTGTTAGAGCTGTCCACAGGAGGTTTCCGGATAGGCCTGGGCCTGGAGGATCTAGAGGATCTTCATAAAAGAGGGGGTACTGTTAGAACCCTCCTGTTTGTTTTTTCCATCTTGTGTTTTGCGGTCACTTGACCATCTGCCTTTATATTCCAGCTCCGCCCTTGTGGCTGGGCTGGACTTCAGTGTTTGACTGTTTCTCTAGCCTGGTGCTTCGGTGCCTTTCTCTGTCAAGTTCGCTTGGTCCTCTGGGACCTCTAGTATATTTTTGTCAGTTTGTCTTTTTGTGTTCTGCAACAACTTCTCTGTTTAGGAGGTGTCCCATTTTTGTCCCAGTCCTTAGTTCTTTT
Organism: Phyllobates terribilis; assembly: GCF_046119375.1. Classification (NCBI taxonomy): domain Eukaryota; kingdom Metazoa; phylum Chordata; class Amphibia; order Anura; family Dendrobatidae; genus Phyllobates; species Phyllobates terribilis. Next base: position 61,508,882 of record NW_027362763.1, on the reverse strand, counting down.
AGGGACCCCTCCCTTTATTCTATAGGTCTTCGTTCAGACTAGCCGAGGACTAAGGCGGGTCTGTTCACTAGGAACAGGCAGCCCGCTACATCATAGGGATTCAGCTTAGTCTTACTGTAGGGACAGCTTTCCCCTATCTTTACTTAGTACTTGTTGCAGATCATAATATCTGCATGTCTGACCTCTACTAATGGGAAACACGAAACTTTTATGTTCTGTCACATCTCCAGTGGTAAGGACAAACAGTCACAGTTCTGACCACTTTAAAGGACAGTGTTTTTGCAACCCTTGCTCCTAATGAGCACCACCTTAGATTTCCTAACTACTGACTGTGGTATCCTGTCGGTCGAATCTGACAAACTGCTGCAGAACGTGGTGTCATAAACATATACCATGCTTATTACTCACCATTTTTTGGGAAGTTTTTATGGTGGTTTAAGTGTATTTAAGAGATATTGTCTAGAAAAATATATGGTTACCAATGTAATACAGCGGAGGTCTCCAATATGTGGGTGATAGACTATCAATTTTGTTGGACATTGTAGTTTTGCAAAAGCTGTGGAGCCACCAGTTAGGGACCAATCAGTACAAAACAGCATGACACTTCTCTGTCTATGACCTTCTGCATCCAATTCTGGGCATCTCTAGCTCCATAAGGCGACATGTTTCTGCCAGGCTGGTGTTGGTGTCAGATGATTTCGCAAAGAATCATTCCCTCCACTCATGTCATTTTTTATAATGGGCTCATTTATTATCTCGTTCACGTGCACAGATTTTCATCCAGCAATCAGCCTGCATGAGGTCCTAAATATTTCAGAAAGGTCAAAGACATGGTAATAATGCTGGAAATGGCAGACTTTTGAAAGCCCGTGTTTGAAGAAAGATAGAAGTTGATTAATTTACACAGAATGGAAAGTATGAAAGCCATGAGGAACATGGGACAAACCGGGGCAGATATGACATTTTGCATCTCATTAACCCTTGCATTGCTTTGGAATAGCCTGCTGCCTTAGAAGAGAGTTCATCCTGAACAGTGTCATATATAATAAACTTTTAGTTCGTAGCAGCACTTAGGAGGCATTATTACAGACAAGGGGCATTTTTACTGTAAGGGAGGACATTGTTATATTTTTGAGGTGCACAATTATGGCAGCACGGAGAGAGAACTATAAATGTGTGCAATCCAAAAATGGGCACTTTTACAGTATGTGACACTAAGGGGGCACTATCTCTGCATGTGTGGGAACTATTAGTGTTGTGGTAGATCGTCTCACACACTTGGTTGCACACAGAGGTACACAGGAACACTGTCTCTTTAAATCTTTTGTGGTTTATTAAAAGCACTGCATAAGCCACAGCATTGTTAGCAACACAACGCCCTTCCCGGCCTAGCAGGAAAACAAAACACAACGTATGGCACAGTCCTTGTTGCTATGGGTAACCACCTGTTTAAGGAACAAAAACAACCCAAGGTTTAGCTTTCCTTAACATGAACACCACAGCTCCAGAGATTGTGCCTCCAGGCCCTCCCCACACCAAATGCTCTGAAAGGCTGTGATTTTTTCCTCATAGTTCCTCCCTTTCTACAGGTGTTTAATTACCCGAGCCCTAAGATGGCTGATTAACTCACTCGTGTGCTGGAACCTTTTTCCTATATATAATTACTGCAGCTATTAATCTCAGTGCTACATATCTCCCCTCCAGTACTTTGCAGCATCAGTGTCATAGTGTGCAAAGAGCAGTATTATAATGTGTCGAAAATAGGGTGAATTTATACTGTGAAGGGCAAAAAGGAGGCACTGTTACTGTGTGGGGAGTACTAAGAAGGCACTGTTACTGTGTGGGAGTACTAAGTGGGCACTCTAACTGGGTGGGATTAGTAAGCGGACACTGTTACTGGGTGGGAGTACTAAAAGGGCACTGCTACTGTGTGGAAGTACTAAGGGGCACTGCTACTGTGTGGGAGTACTAAGGAAGCACTGTTACTGTGTGGGAGTACTAAGGGGCACTGTTACTGTGTAGGAGTACTAAGGAAACACTGTTACTGTGTGGGAGTACTAAGGGGCACTGTTACTGTGTGGGAATAATAAGGAAGTACTGTTACTGTGTGGGAGTGCTAATATCTAATATGAATAAATATTTTGCAGAGTACAAAAATGGGCTCTATTTATGTGATACAAAAGGGACACTTTTACAGTAAGGGGCACTATTACTGTGTGCAGTACAAAAGGGGGCGCTATTTGTCGCCCTTTTTTGGGGAGGGAAGGTGAGAGGATTTACTTTATGCCCCTGTATTTTTAAGCACCCTAGCATGTCCTCATTGGGAATACCCCTTTAAATAGCACCCCCATCCTGGTCTGGGAGAGATAGGATTACATTAGAACACAAGGTTCTTCTCAGAAACAGATGACAATACGAATATTGCAATTTTCTCTTCCTGGGAGACTGCGGAGGTGTCTGCGTCCTGTGTCTCTGGGGCTGCGGGGATGATTCAGCATCGCTCAGGTCTCCAGTGCTCAGGAGATTACTCAGCACCGAGCCCAGGGAAGTCCCAGATGTATAACCCACAGAAAAAAAAACACCGACATTGCAGAACTGTTCACGTAGAATCAGCGCTTGTCCTCTACCAGCGCTGACTCCGCACCCAACACTGCAGGTGCTGCTGCTACAATACGGCATCCGCTGCGGCTGAACGCGGGGGGATAAATGGCATTAAATTAATTAAGTTGTATTTTAATGACATTGTTTTTTACGTGTTTAATGTGATGTAAGCTACGTATTTGAGCTTTTACTTTAATGGCTGGAAAGTTTTAAAATATTTTCCTCCAATCCACCAATCCATACAAAAACTGCGTCATCTTTAAGCCTGTCTAGTCTTGTAGTCAATGTTATGGGGGAGTCTGTTCTGGGGTCTGTATTAAGGAAGGGACATAGACGAAATCCAAATGAAAAGAAAAAAATGTTTCTCTTCTTCCACCATACCCTCTTGTACTATTAAACCATTAATTTTCTTAGATACTGTTTAAAATAATGTGTTATACCCAAAACCAACTAGATTATTAAAGTGCAGGTGGTGGACTAAGTGCTTAACGTGTGGATTGTCTCAATGCTCCTATCTCTAATATGACAGCCATATTTCTCAACTATTCTGTTGCTGAAATAGTTGTGTTGGCGTTGACCATCTTATTTGTGCAAGTGACAGTCACTATACTAGTTAAAACCTAACACTTAAGCCCCCTGATATGTCAATAGATCGGAAAAATCTTACACCCCTGGTGAAGCTAGTTTAGCAGCGAAACATGCTTGTGAGTTAGATTGTATCAATTGTTAGTGCAGGAAGAGGGATCTAAGTGTAGTTACAGGGGTGGACACTCTCTCCAAACAGCACAGTTCTGTACATTGTGTCGTAGTCGTTATAAGATACCGCAGCTCAGCTCTTATTGAAGTGATTAGGAGCTGAACGTCGGTACCCAGGAATAGCCACTACACAGTGTACGGAGCTGTGCTGTTGGGCTTGATTCTAACATTCGGTCACCATGTGAGCTGAGAACATCTGATTGGTGGGGGCGTCAGATATCGGACCCCCACCGATCTGGTATTGATATCTTAGTTTGAGGATAGTTCATCAGTCCCGTAAGTCTGCAGAACCCCTTTAATGCCCATATCCTCCCCAAATACAGATCTATGGTGACATCAACTGGTTTCGGGAGTAGTTTTAAAATATATTTTTTTTTAACGCAAGTCTCAAATGTCAAGTGGTGTGTGATTAGCCCCGGGCCGCAGTTCATGAGACATCGTGAATTCAGCGATTCCTGCCTAATTCTATTCTTATTTACATCGCATTAGCCAAAAGAGAATATGGAGTGGGATATGTCACCGCAATTATACAATCCCTGTAAATGTTGAATTTTGCATTTTGGAATTTTAAAAAATTGCCTGGTGTACGCATAGATTACACAGAAAATGTCAAAATAATACAGAACATGAACTTGGCGTCTTATCAGAGATGTAATCACTTTTTCTTAAAGTGCACACTATACATTATATAGAGGTGTAATGTAGAGTGCCTGCAGCTACATAAAGCAGCCCTTCTTCAGGATCGGACACTCTTTCTATAGTGCATTGTTTACTTGGCTTGAGGACCCTAACCACTGATATCTAGGCCTTGTCTAGTACTATTACTTGGGAAGTATTTGGTGGTAGTACTGTTATAGCACAGGATGGCACTTGTCATATGTATGTATTTTTTACTTGTGTGCAAATAACATTATATAGTGCCCAAAAATTGCCCTTTATAGTTTATTAATAGCACCATATTATCCATAATATAATGTCAACACAATGTAAAAATAACAATTATATGACGCTTAAAGGGGAACTTCACTTGCCATAAACACTTCATTATTTTACCTGGTATAAATGCTGCTTTTCTCCCGAATCCGGCATTGTATTTCTTTTGTTCCTGAGCCTCTCCATTCCTGAGATATGGCTCCTTCTTCCTTGTATATAAAGATAGTTTTTGAGAAGTGGGTGTGGTCCTCAACTCTTCTCTGGGGGATGTCTTCTTTAGGACCACACCCACTTCACTATCAAGGATAGATGCATATATTAGGAATAGGAAGCCATATCTAAGAAAAGGAGGGACGCAAAAACAACTGAAGAATATCGCCGGATTCAGGAGAACAGCGGCACTTACACCAGGTAAAACAATTACATATTTATGACAAATAACAATTCCCCTTTAAACATCATAGAACGGTTGTTTTTACATTGTGTTGACATTATATTGTGGATAATATGGTGCTATTATTACTGAATTGAAAGGAACCATTATTTAGACACTATAACTGTTATTTGCGCACTATATTGGTATTATGTACTATATAGCGGTATTATGTGACCACTGGATTATTTGAGCATCTTTAAAAAATTTTAAAGGTTATTGCTGTGCTTTAGCTTCTAATTTTTGTGATAGATGATAAGTGTATGATTTGCAACCAGTATCTGCTGCAAGTTTCTTCCGTGTTGGTCTCCCTTTCTTCAAATAAAGAGAAAAGTCCAAATAATGTTTAGCCCAAATGCCTCAAAAGGTTAATCTGACCCAGTTAATTTATGAATATAATCCACTGGAGCACGGAGAAGCAAGAAGTGACGTAAAGAGCTAATTTTTTTTTTTTTACCACATATCGAGCTCATGCCCTAATCTAGATATTGCCTATGTTGCCCCCTCATCACACTCCACAATCAGTACAGGCCACTAAAAATCCCAAAATAGAGACACAGGCCTCCTAAAAAATGCAGACCCCAGACCAGATCCATAAAAAGAAAAAAATAGATCCCACAGAGGCCCCCTAAACAATTATCAACCCTACATAATATCCCAAGTATTACAGATCCCCAAAACAAATAGATACTTAAACACATACAGACCCAGACCATACCCCCTAAACAAATACAGACCCCAGACCATACCCCCTAAACAAATACAGACCCCAGACCATATATTCTAAACAAATACAGACCCCAGACCATACCTCCTAAACAAATACAGACCCCAGACCATATCTCCTAAACAAATACAGAACCAGACCATATATCCTAAACAAATATAGACCCCAGACCATATATCCTAAACAAATATAGACCCCAGACCATATCTCCTAAACACATACAGACCCCAGACCATATCTCCTAAACAAATACAGACCCCAGACCATACCTCCTAAACAAATACAGACCCCAGACCATATCTCCTAAACAAATACAGACCCCAGACCATATCTCCTAAACAAATACAGACCCCAGACCATATCTCCTAAACAAATACAGAACCAGACCATACCTCCTAAACAAATACAGACCCCAGACCATATCTCCTAAACAAATACAGACCCCAGACCATACCTCCTAAACAAATACAGACCCCAGACCATATCTCCTAAACAAATACAGAACCAGACCATATATCCTAAACAAATATAGACCCCAGACCATATATCCTAAACAAATATAGACCCCAGACCATATCTCCTAAACACATACAGACCCCAGACCATATCTCCTAAACAAATACAGACCCCAGACCATACCTCCTAAACAAATACAGACCCCAGACCATATCTCCTAAACAAATACAGACCCCAGACCATATCTCCTAAACAAATACAGACCCCAGACCATATCTCCTAAACAAATACAGACCCCAGACCATATCTCCTAAACAAATACAGACCCCAGACCATATCTCCTAAACAAATACAGAACCAGACCATATATCCTAAACAAATATAGACCCAGACCAGTCCCCCTAAGCAAATGCAGACCCCAGACTATAACCCCTAAATAACTACAGACCCCAGACCATATCTGCTAAACAAATACAGATCCAGACCAGATCGTACCCGTTTCACTCATACTGATCCCCAAGATCATACATTGGAACAAAACCTAAAGAGAGGATGATGCCTCATGTAATACTCTTTGGTTGAGGACCCCCTGCCCTACCGGGGTTAACAAGGGACTGCTCACCTTTTATAAACTATATAATTGTACATATCCCAAACACAGGGAAGGAAGGAGGCTTCTGTTACTGGTGTCATGTGTCCTGTTGCAGGATGCCTAGTCAGAGACTTGAAGGGTTGTAGGTGCACCAGTAGAGCCAGTAATACCATGGTATGGAGAAACTCCCGAAACGCGTCAGCGAAACTTCAAATATAAGATATTATACGCGCAGCCGTCTCTTCAATGAATCAGGAGTCCTCTTGGCAAGTCTGGAATATTAGTAAAGAATAGTAGGTGCGAGACTAGTACAGAGCTGGGGGTGAGCTCACCATGCACCACAAATAGCTTCATCTATATATAAAAAAGGGCTTACTGAAATATTTGTATTATAATCATCACATTTTTAATTACGTAATATTGTAGCTAACATCAATAAAAAATAAATTAGTATATCATCATTTCTAAAAAGAAGAAAAAAAATAGAAAAACAGAGTCTGAAATGGAGAGTCTTGTAGATACTTCTCTGCAATCAGGACCTAGAGAGAAGACAACATGAGATACTTTGGTTACCCTAAAATTATAAATCAGTGATACCTCATCAATCCCGAAACTGAAGGGATCTATATGGTGACTTAGCTTTTGATCCCCCTTCGCCGCCCAACTGTGTTTTCGGGTGGAGCACCATTAAATAAGGAAAACTAAACCAGCGTGGAGACCCCCTCATTCTTGGGATCAGTGGATGACCCGGAGGTCAGACCCCCCCAATAATTATATGATCGTACCAATCACTATATAAGATGGAAATACGCCTGTTATATAAATTAAATCTAAAATTAGGAAGCGTCATTTTTTTGGCCACTGTTTCGTTGCTCCTAAGGCGATGGTCACACAACCATTTTCTCTCCATCCGAGAAAAATCGGTCCGTTAGGCCAATCACACTCTGATCAGACTTTGATCATTTGTGGATTTTTTCGCTTTGCTGATGAGTAGATAATAAGGTCCAGTCCAGGAACTGTATTTAATGCGTTTTTTAAACGACGCGTTTCGAATTATACACACTTCTTCCTCAGGGTATAACCACATGTGACATGTGGTTGTATCCTGAGGAAGAAGCATGTGTACTTCGAAACATGACATGTGGTTATATCCTGAGGAAGAAGTGTGTGTACTTCAAAACGGATCGATTAAAAAACACATTAAATACAACATGTGGTTATATCCTGAGGAAAAAATGGGTGTGTGCTTTGAAACGCGTCGATTAAAAACCGTATTACATACAACATGTGGTTATATCCTGAGAATGAAGTGTGTGTACTTCAAAACGCGTCGATTAAAAAATGCATTAAATACAACATGTAATTTTATCCTGAGGAAGAAGTGTGTGTACTTCGAAACGCATCAATTAAAAATGTATTGAATAGAACATGTGGTTATATCCTGAGGTATAAATGTATTTCGAAACACGTCGAAAAAACTCATTAAATACAGATCATGGTCTGGACCTTATTATCCATGGATACCACTTGTCCGATTTTAAATGGTCGTTCTGGATGAGCCCTTATAGGAAGAATTTTCTCTTCTTCGCTTTTGACAAACTTTTCAGTAAATGGCCCTACATAATTGATAACAGGCTGCTCCCCTGCTGAGACTGTAAGCGATCAACTGTGATCATTAGGTGAATTGATCCTCAAGTGTTCTGTTTCTCTGCAGCGCCACCACAGGTGAAATGAAGCATTACACAGTTCTCATTGAAATCAATGGTTTGTGTAATGCATGCACATCATGGATTCTCCTGAGCAAGAAATGCTTCTTACAGCTGACCTCCATGTTGGAAATGAAATAAATATAGATCCTCTTCTAACAAGACATTTGATAATGTGTTTTCTAAAGCAGACAAGCCCCTAAAAAGGGACTAGCCCACCTTAAAAACGTCTCAACTATCCCAAGAGCGGCGCTCTAAAGTGTCCAGTTTGAATGGAACAATCATCCCAAGACCAATGCTCCATTCAAATGTTGAAGTCCAGAACCAGGATCGCTGGATTGATGGGGTTCTCAAGGGTCAGACCCTCAGCTATCAACCACTTTGTCAGCCCCCTTTAAGTTTAGACTACATTGTTCTGTATGCAAATAAAATGCCATAGCTTCCCCCAATACTTACATTTCAAGTTCTATCATCATTCCCTTAGTTTGAACCGCACACGACAAGGTCCGTCCGGTTGCTGCGTTCCTACCAAGTGTAGATTGCTCTGCAAAACATTATAAAAGTGCAAATGTTCACGATATACAAATATGGCAGCTTATAGGAACCAGAAATCACAATTCTCCAGGTGGCAATAATGGATATGAAATCGGACTAATAAAGAGGAACCGAAAAATTATTCATTGGATGGCACTGGTGGAAAATTCTGAGACCGAAATTTGCAGCTCAGATCTGTAGCTTTGAGCTACAGAGGGTCTTCGTCTCACCAAATGGGGGGAGGGTCTTTGTCTCACCAGATAGCGGGGGGAGGTTATATTGTCTCACCAGATAGCGGAGGAAGGTCTTTGTCTCACCAGATAGTGGAGGAGGGTCTTTTGTCTCACCAGATAGATGGGAGGGTCTTTGTTTCACCAGATAGCGGGGGAGGGTCTTAGTTTCACCGGATAGCGGACGTGGGTCTATGTCTCACGAGATAGTGGGGGAGGGTCTTTGTCTCACCAGATGGCAGGGGAGGGTCTTTGTCTCACGAGTTAGTGGGGCAAGGTCTTTGTCTCACCAGATAGCGGGGGTGGGTCTATGTCTCGCGAGATAGTGGGGGAGGGTCTTTGTCTCACCAGATGGCAGCGGAGGGTCTTTGTCTCACGAGTTAGTGGGGCAAGGTCTTTGTCTCACCAGATAGCGGGGGTGGGTCTATGTCTCGCGAGATAGTGGGGGAGGGTCTTTGCCTCACCAGATGGCAGGGGAGGGTCTTTGTCTCACCAGTTAGTGGGGCAAGGTCTTTGTCTCACCAGATAGCAGCAGTGGGTCTTTTTCTCACCAGATAGTATGGGAAGGTAATTGTCACAGCAGATAGCGGAGGGGGGGGGGTCTTTGTCTCACCAGTTAGTGGGGCAAGGTCTTTGTCTCACCAGATAGCGGGGGAAGGTAATTGTCTCACCAGATAGCGAAGGTGGGTCTTTGTCTCACCAGATAGCGGCAGTGGGTCTTTGTCTCACCAGATAGTGGGGCAAGGTCTTTGTCTCACCAGATAGCGGGGGAAGGTAATTGTTTTACCAGATAGTGGGTGGAGGGTCTTTATCTCTTTGCTCCTGGTTTCCTGTCATTCTTCATGCTGCTTAACAATTCAGGGCAGGCAAACACAATGCATGCTGAGGAGGTAAACAAAGTCCCAGTACATATAGTGCTGGCAGAATGGCAATGAAAATATTCACTCTTTTTAGTGAGTGGTTCTTTAAGTTACAGGGCAAGAGAATTGGGACAGTCCCTGGACGCAATAGACTGATATGTGCAACAAAAGCAATTGCAGCTTGTTGTGGGGGATGAAATCAGCAAAATAATGCTTTTTCTACAGTTTTTCTTGGAAAAGGACAGTTATTCTTTAAGAAATCTGATGTCACCAGATTGTGTTATTTCCCTGAGGTTGACATAAGCAATAAAGTTACAAGAACTGAGCAGAAAGCAATAATCAGATAAATCCATTGTTCATCTCTTTATCTCTCTCCATACTGAGATCACTAATCTTTCGGTGCTTTATTGCCAAGAGATCTTGGCTTCTCTTCTAAAAAGCCACCAGATGCACGGACATTTTCTCTTTACATCTGTTCTCGGAAAAGGACACAGACGTCGAGTCGAGGGAATACGATGTACGATGCAGGAAGCGCGCTCTGTTATTTGCTAAGTGGCGGACAATCTGGCCATGCTTGTTCACGCTCCGATATTCGTGTTATTGCCAATCAAGCTTGGATTTCGTCTTTCATTATTTTTTGATGATTTAAAAAGTAAAATATAATCAGCTTGCCTCAATGAAGAAAAAAAAATATGTAAGAGTTTTTAGTTTATTTCCAGGGTGCTCTGTGGGGGCAGGGCCATAGTTAGGCAGGGGTGAGGCATGGGTCCTGGATGCCATGTCATAGGCCAGATACCAACAACTGACAACTTAGAGCTTCTAAAACTTAACATGGATAAAACCAAATTCATCATCTTTCCACCATCACACTAAATCCCCCCAACTGACTTATCCATCAAAGTCAATGACTGCTCATTCTCCCAGTCCCGCAAGCTCGGTGCCTCGGGGTAACCCTTGACTCTGATCTCTGCTTCAATCCACATATCCAAGCCCTTTCCACTTCCTGCCGACTACAACTCAAAAATATTTCCCGGATCCGCACATTCCTCAACCACGAATCTGCAAAAACCCTAGTGCACGCCCTCATCATCTCCCGCCTCGACTACTGCAACCTCCTGCTCTGTGGCCTCCCTTCCAACACTCTCGCACCCCTCCAATCTATCCAAAAACTCTGCTGCCCGACTAATCCACCTGTCCTCCTGCTATTCCCCGGCCTCCCCCCTCTGTCAATCCATTCACTGGCTCCCCATTGCCCAGAAACTCCAGTTCAAAACCCTAACCATGGCATACAAAGCCTCCACAACCTGTCTCCTCCATACATCTGTGGCCTAGTCTCCCGGTACTTACCTGCACGCAACCTCCGATCCTCACAAGATCTCCTGCTCTACTCCCCTCTTATCTCCTCTTCCCACAATCACTTACAAGATTTCTCCCGTGCATCCCCCCTACTCTGGAACTCTCTACCCCAACACATCAGACTCTCTCCTACCGTGGAAACCTTCAAAAGGAACCTGAAGACCCACCTCTTCCGACAAGCCTACAACCTGCAGTAACCACCGCTCCACCATACCGCTGCACGGCCAGCTCTACCATCACTTATTGTATCCTCAGCCATCCCTTGTAGATAGTGAGCCCTCGTGGGAGGGTCCTCTCTCCTCCTGTACCAGTCGCTGACAAGCTTTTCTTCCAGATTATTGTAATTGTTCTTGTATTATACCCCTTTTCACTTGTAAAACTCCATGGAATAAATGGCGCTATAATAATAAATAATAATATATATTTTACAGTTGGACAATTGCTTTAAACTTTATTACTATTTACTTTATTGCTGAAAAGTCCGATTCTGACATGAGCTTTTTTGGAAAACACTAAATCCCAGCTGCGTACTGACACTCTGGCCCCTAACCCTTATGCATATAGGTTATATACCTACACGTACATGACTGAGGGGGGGCACACTTTCTTTTTTTACAGTCCCCCTAACATCCATGTGTCCTCTTTCATCACCTTATCCTGCCATAAACACCTTCTGGGGCTGCTGCCATGTGTTATCACGGTGAAGCCTTATGCGCTGTGATTTATGCTCACGGCTCAGCTAGGTTTCTGTTACTATCTATAGTGTTCTGGGGGCTGTCGCTCAGGTCCTTGCTGATATTTTATGCAGAAGAAGCCTATAGATATTTTTTACATTTTCTTATTCTTCACTGATATACAGTACAGACCAAAAGTTTGGAGACACCTTTTCATTTAAAGATTTTTCTGTATTTTCATGACTATGAAAATTGTACATTCACACTGAAGGCATCAAAACTATGAATTAACACATGTGGAATTATATACTTAACAAAAAAGTGTGAAACAACTGAAAATATGTCTTATATTCTAGGTTCTTCAAAGTAGCCACCTTTTGCTTTGATGACTGCTTTGCACACTCTTGGCATTCTCTTGATGAGCTTCAAGAGGTAGTCACCGGAAATGGTCTTCCAACAATCTTGAAGGAGTTCCCAGAGATGCTTAGCACTTGTTGGCCCTTTTGTCTTCACTCTGCGGTCCAGCTCACCCCAAACCATCTCGATTGGGTTCAGGTCTGGTGATTGTGGAGGCCAGGTCATCTGGCGTAGCACCCCATCATCACTCTCCTTCTTGGTCAAATAGCCCTTACGCAGCCTGGAGGTGTGTTTGGGGTCATTGTCCTGTTGAAAAATAAATGATGGTCCAACTAAACGCAAACCGGATGGAATAGCATGCCGCTGCAAGATGCTGTGGTAGCCATGCTGGTTCAGTATGCCTTCAATTTTGAATAAATCCCCAACAGTGTCACGAGCAAAGCACCCCCACACCATCACACCTCCTCCTCCATGCTTCACGGTGGGAACAAGGCATGTAGAGTCCACCGGTTCACCTTTTCTGCGTCGCACAAAGACACGGTGGTTGGAACCAAAGATCTCAAATTTGGATTCATCAGACCAAAGCACAGATTTCCACTGGTCTAATGTCCATTCCCTGTGTTCTTTAGCCCTAACAAGTCTCTTCTGCTTGTTGCCTGTCCTTAGCAGTGGTTTCCTAGCAGCTATTTTACCATGAAGGCCTGATGCACAAAGTCTCCTCTTAACACTTGTTGAAGAGATGTGTCTGCTGCTAGAACTCTGTGGCATTAACCTGGTCTCTAATCTGAGCTGCTGTTAACCTGCGATTTCTGAGGCTGGTGACTCGGATAAACTTATCCTCAGAAGCAGAGGTGACTCTTGGTCTTCCTTTCCTGGGGCGGTCCTCATGTGAGCCAGTTTCTTTGTAGCGCTTGATGGTTTTTGCAACTGCACTTGGGGACACTTTCAAAGTTTTCCCAGTTTTTCACACTGACTGACCTTCATTTCTTAAAGTAATGATGGCCACTCGTTTTTCTTTACTTAGCTGCTGTTTTCTTGCCATAATACAAATTCTAACAGTCTATTCAGTAGGACTATCAGCTGTGTATCCATCAGACTTCTGCACAACACAACTGATGGTCCCAACCCTATTTATAAGACAAGAAATCCCACTTATTAAACCTGACAGGGCACACCTGTGAAGTGAAAACTATTTCCAGTGACTACCTCTTGGAGCTCATCAAGAGAATGCAAAGAGTGTGCAAAGCAGTCATAAAAGCAAAAGGTGGCTACTTTGAAGAACCTAGAATATAAGACATATTTTCAGTTGTTTCACACTTTTTTGTTAAGTATATAATTCCACATGTGTTAATTCATAGATTTGATGCCTTCAGTGTGAATGTACAATTTTCATAGTCATGAAAATACAGAAAAATCTTTAAATGAGAAGGTGTGTCCAAACTTTTGGTCTGTACTGTATGACCATGGGGGACTGAGAAAGGTCTGGCATAATTGTGGAGAATGCCATATTTACTAGGCTACAAGCCCATTTTTCTTACACTTGCAAAGAATTGAGAAAAAAAATGGAATGTGGATTTATAATAGGATAAAACTATAAAAAAAATGCAGAAAAAATGCAGTAATCAGAGGAGATTGCTGCACAGAAAATCCAGAATGTAGAATATTTTTATTCCTCTGTCCGAGCTGTAGTTTTGAATGTCTCTATTTATTTTACCATAAGGGCTGTAGGAAAAAAAATTCCAAGTGCAAAAAAAACCCAACAAAAAACAATTCCACCAATGTTTTTTCAAGTTTAGTTTTAACACTGTTCATTATATGATAGAAATGATCCTGTGCCATGATTTTCTGGGTCAGATTAAAGCAATTCCAAATGTTTAGTTACTTTTATTTTTTTTGAGTTGAATAAAAAAATTAAAAAATTGGTTTGTAGTGCCATATAGGGAATCCCATAACTTTTTAATTTTTCCTATTGTTACACTTATATGAGGACTTTTTTTTTGAGTGTCGAGCTGTTTATTTTCTTTCTTTATTAGCGCTACTTTGCAGTTTATACAATGTTTTATTAACTTTATATTGCATTTTTTGGGGCGAGGTAGAGTGACCAAAAAACAGCAATTAGAATGTTTTTTGTTTGTTTTTTTTCCTTTACAGCATTTACCATTTGGGTGAAACAGTTTCATAGTTTATTGGATCGGACTTTTACAAAAGTCGCGATATGGAATTTTTATTTATTTATTTTTGAGTCTGACAATATGGCTGGCAGCTCGATGGCTCAGTGATTAGCACTGTATCTCCTTCCAGAGAGATGCCGCCGGCTTTCAGTCATGGGGGCGTGCACAGAGGGGATTCAGTCATCTGTAAGTAAACCCTGAGACTTTGACAGTCGGCTAAGTGGCACATCTGTGCAGAGTGAGCTGTCAGAGTACCGGGGCGTGATTACAGCATAGTGAGCGGTGCAGTGACCGGTGACTGGGGCCCATAGTCCATACACGCCCCCATGACTGAAAGCTGGTGGCTCCTCGGAGGAAATAAGTTTACTTTCAGCATTGTAACAGTATTTACCTGCGGATTAACCCTAAATCTGCAGGTAACTAGCCTCTACTGGGGTGACAGATTCCCTTTAAATGGTTTAGAATGCAGCAATCAGAGCGCAGCTCCGGTCACTGCTGGCTGTGCAATACAACCCCTGAGCTCGATCCATACAACTCACATGGGACCTGTGACAAAAATGTACATCATCAGTATTTAAGGAGTTAATTAATTTTAATCTTCTTCCTGTAACTTGTCTCTTCTGGGATTCAAACTCAGGACCTGCTGCATGGAAGGCAGAAACCTTAACAGTGAGTCACAGAACAGCAAGCAGCCAAAATGTTTCCCTATAGATACAAATAAAATAAAAAAAAGTTTTAAAGGGTCGTACCGACGAGTGGATGGAGACGTGAGCGGGTGTATGGATCCATAGAAAGTAGCTGAGTCAGTACAGGATTCTGCTCTCGTCATGGCTGAAGAGGGACCTGCCCATATCTGTGTCATCTTGTCTATCTCCTCCTCTTCACATCAGGACACTTGCATAATAAAATGAGCAGACTAGTCACGGCCTATTATAAAATCAGCACACTTTGATGCTGAAATACTCTGTGCTGTTGTAGGGTCCTGCTCTTTTCACTATTTAAACCTCACCCTGTTAATCTTCTTCTTCCCATCCTAACCCTTCCAGTATCACATGTGAGGACAGGTCACTGACTCCCTCAAGGCCTGCACACTCCTCCCACGCTGCTGTCATCAGGCCTATTTTCCTATGAACCTCTCCAAGGTGCATATATAAGGCATAATGCAATAAGGAGACTCGGTCTTGTATAAATGCATCTCAAGAAGGCTGAGAACCAAGACACTGAGCCGTCTGGAGCGACCGAGAGAGACAAACCCGGTGTTCTGCCAGCCTGAAATCCAAGCAGGCGGCCGCAGTTCAGAGAGCTCATTTCCGAAAGTACAGTATTTGTTTTCCTGCTCACTGTCAATTCTGTTTTCCCATTAAAGAAATAGTCCAAGAAACTCGAGAAGGCGGCTGCGGTTTCATGGCCCTGAAACTTCATGCCTGGAGTTCCCATTGTGAGGCGATATTACAGTATTCAGTCTACAGCCTGCACTCATTACACAGGTCACAGTATATACTGCATGTATGTACACAGTGACTGCACCAGCAGAATACCGAGTGCAGCTCTGGAGTATAATACAGGATGTAACTCAGGATCAGTACAGGATCAGTAATGTAATGTATGTACACAGTGACTGCACCAGCAGAATAGTGAGTGCAGCTCTGGAGTATAATGCAGGATGTAACTCAGGATCAGTACAGGATCAGTAATGTAATGTATGTACACAGTGACTGCACCAGCAGAATAGTGAGTGCAGCTCTGGAGTATAATACAGGATGTAACTCAGGATCAGTACAGGATCAGTAATGTAATGTATGTACACAGTGACTGCACCAGCAGAATAGTGAGTGCAGCTCTGGAGTATAATACAGGATGTAACTCAGGATCAGTACAGGATCAGTAATGTAATGTATGTACACAGTGACTGCACCAGCAGAATAGTGAGTGCAGCTCTGGGGTATAATACAGGATGTAACTCAGGATCAGTACAGGATCAGTAATGTAATGTATGTACACAGTGACTGCACCAGCAGAATAGTGAGTGCAGCTCTGGGGTATAATACAGGATGTAACTCAGGATCAGTACAGGATCAGTAATGTAATGTATGTACACAGTGACTGCACCAGCAGAATAGTGAGTGCAGCTCTGGAGTATAATACAGGATGTAACTCAGGATCAGTACAGGATCAGTAATGTAATGTATGTACACAGTGACTGCACCAGCAGAATAGTGAGTTCAGCTCTGGAGTATAATACAGGATGTAACTCAGGATTAGTAATGTAATGTATGTACACAGTGACTGCACCTGCAGAATAGTGAGTGCAGCTCTGGAGTATAATACAGGATGTAACTCAGGATCAGTAATGTAATGTATGTACACAGTGAATGCACCTGCAGAATAGTGAGTGCAGCTCTGGAGTATAATACAGGATGTAACTCAGGATCAGTAATGTAATGTATGTACAGAGTGACTGCACCAGCAGAATAGGGAGTGCAGCTCTGGAGTATAATACAGGATGTAACTCAGGATCAGTACAGCATCAGTAATGTAATGTATGTACACAGTGACTGCACCTGCAGAATAGTGAGTGCAGCTCTGGAGTATAATACAGGATGTAACTCAGGATCAGTAATGTAATGTCTGTACACAGTGACTGCACCAGCAGAATAGTGAGTGCAGCTCTGGAGTATAATACAGGATGTAACTCAGGATCAGTACAGGATCAGTAATGTAATGTATGTACACAGTGACTTCACCAGCAGAATAGTGAGTTCAGCTCCGGAGTATAATACAGGATCAGTACAGGATAACTAAAGTATTTATGAAGTGACATATACAGTGGGGGAAATAATTATTTGATCCCTTGCTGTTTTTGTAAGTTTGCCCACTGACAAAGACAGGAACAGTCTATAATTTTAAGGGTAGGTTAATTTTAACATTGAGAGATAGAATATCAAAAAAAATCACATTGTATAAATTAGATACATTTATTTGCATTTTGCAGTGAGAAATAAGTATTTGATCCCTCTGGCAAACAACACTTAATACTTGGTGGCAAAACCCTTGCTGGCAAGCACAGTAGTTAGACATTTTTTGTAGTTGATGATGAGGGTTGGGCACATGTCAGGAGGAATTTTGGTCCACTCCTTTTTGCAGATCATCTCTAAATCATTAAGATTTTGAGGCTGTCACTTGGCAACTCGGAGCTTCAACTCCCTCCATAAGTTTTATATGGGATTAAGGTCTGGAGACTGGCTAGGCCACTCCATGACCTTACTGTGCTTCTTTTTGAGCCACTCCTTTGTTGCCTTGGCTGTATGTTTTGGGTCATTGCCTTGCTGGAAGACCCAGCCATGACCCATCTTCAATGCTCTTACAGGAAGGAGGTTGTTGGCGAAAATCTCACGATACATGACCCCATCCATCTTCCCTTCAGTGCGGTGCAGTTGTCATGTCCCCTTTGCAGAAAAGCACCCCCAAAGTATAATGTTTCCCCCACCATGCTTCACGGTTGGGATGATGTTCTTAGGGTTGTACTCATCCTTCTTCTTCCTCCAAACACGGCGAGTTGAGTTAATGCCAAAGAGCTCAATTTTTGTCTCATCTGACCACAGCACCTTCTCCCAATAATTCACAGAATTATCCAGGTGTTCATTGGCAAACTTCAGATGGGCCTGCACATGTGCCTTCTTGAGCAGGGGGACCTTGCGGGCACTGCAGGAATTTAAACTTTTAAGGCATAATGTGTTACCAATGGTTTTCTTGGTGACTGTGGTCCCAGCTGCCTTGAGATCATTAACAAGTTCCCCCCGTGTAGTTTTAGGCTGATCTCTCACCTTCCTCATAATCAAGGATACCCCATGAAGTGAGATTTTGCATGGTGCCCCATATCAATCTCAATTGACAGTCATTTTGTATTTCTTCCATTTTCTTACTATTGCACCAACAGTTGGCTCCTTCTCACCCAGCGTCTTACTTATGGCTTTGTAGCCCATTCCAGCTTTGTGCAGGTCTATGATCTTGTTCCTGACATCCTTAGAAAGCTCTTTGGTCTTGCCCATGTTGTAAAGGTTAGAGTCTGACTGATTAATTGAGTCTGTGGACAGGAGTCTTTTATACAGATGACTATGTAAGACAGATGTCTTTAATGCAGGTAACGAGTTGATTAGGAGCGTCTAACTGGTCTGTAGGAGCCAGAACTCCTAATGGTTTGTAGGGGATCAAATACTTATTTCTCACTGCAAAATGCAAATAAATTTATCTAATTCATACAATGTGATTTTCTTGATTTTTTTTTTGATATTCTATCTCTCAATGTTAAAATTAACCTACCCTTAAAATTATAGACTGTTCATGTCTTTGTCAGTGGGCAAACTTACAAAAACAGCAAGGGATCAAATACTTATTTTCCCCACTGTGGCTTGACATTGGGCCTAACCATTAATGTTAGCCTAATTATGACGGTTGTATTAGATCAGTCCTTTAAACAAATCATCTTTCACCTTTTCGTTAGAAGTTATAGCTCTAATAGTTGCTTTCCAGGAAAGATAGCAGCGACCTACAGATTGTGCCATGAAGTTGCAGAAGTTAAAGGACCCTTAAGTCTGCGGTCTCCAGCCAGTCGGCATCTTGCGCCCCACGCACAGTGTTATATGATACAATACCACTCAAGGTCATCATTCTTTCAGCGGGGTGGACCAAATCCAGTGCATACACAGCTATCAACACTCATTTTCCCCTTTCAATCTGTGATTCATATGACAACAATGAGAAATATGTGAGGCAATGGATGGCATCACATCACACTGCCGCGCTCAGGGGTGACCCGGACTTTCCACTGTGACACTGGACTGATTAAGTTAACGAGATGCCACATTATACTTCATGCCAAGGGGCTCAATTAACGAGTGAAAACAAAGTGGAGGTGGCCCATAATGGATTACGGTGAGCAGCCCCATAAAATATTAAAGAGCATTTTCAGCTAATCGAAAAGAATCCTGGAGCCTTCGATCTTCTATAGTTTCTGGGAAAGTTGGGTGATGATTTTTCATATTCATGCGGTACTGTACAGGCTGGTCGGAGTGTGATCTATGGGGTTCTGCTTTTTTATTAATGATATAGAAGACAGGATTAATTGGGTCGTTTTTTTTTTCTTGTAGATGACATGAAGCTGTGTAGTAGAATGGAGTCTATGGAAGATGTTCATAAGTTACAGGCTGATTTGTTTGGGAATCCACTTGGCAGATGACGTTCAATGTGGGTGAATGAGAATGCTTGTATCTGAGTACTAATACCCTGAGGACACCAATTATTCTAGGTGGAGTAAAACTAGGAGAGTCACTTGTAGAGAAGGATCTGGGTGTACTTGTAGATCATAGACTAAACAGGAAGTAATGTCAATCAGCGGCTTCTAAGGCCAGCAGGATATTGTCATGTATTATGTAACACCGGTGTCCCTGCATGGTTCCTCTCTGTCTCCTTGGCAGGAACGTCGACACACTCATCACCACAGCCACAGTGGTATCTCCTGCTCCGCCTCCCAGGTTCCATGTACGTCGCTCAGGTCTTCCAGCAATTTTCTTAGGGCGTGTATGCGCTCTCCGCTTTTTAAAGGGCAACACGTATACTCTGGAAATGTCCCCAGCTGGGAGGCGTTAGGTATTTAAGGCACCCTTCCCTGTAGGGAGGTGCCTGAGCAACTTCAGTACCTAGTGAGTCTTCAACCTACTAGTCCATTGTCAGGTCCCTGTTCCCGTTCTGCGATCCTGTACCTGTCCAGTGATCCTGAGCCCATCCTATCTGAACCAGTAGTTGTGTCTGAACCTGATCTGTCTGAACAAGCCGTTCTGTTTGAACTGGCACCAGTATCCATACTGCCAGTGATCCTGTCCTTCCTGACGCTCCAAGTCCATACCTGCATCCCTGAGCCCTGAGGTCAGCTGCTGCAGCACTGAGGACTGCCCTGGAGTGGTACCTGGCGGCTACCTGCAGCACAAGCCTAACTCCACCATCAGAAACTCTAGTGAAGAACCAGGTAGTCGCTTAGCTACGACCCTCCAGGGTAAGCCCGGCCCATGGCGCAGTGGGTCTACACCCACCAGCGTGACATATTATAAGAGGCACGGGACAGGGACTAATACTAATAATACGATCACTTTACAAAGCGTTGGTGTGACCCCATCTGGAATATGCAGTTCAATCTGGACATCAGTTCATAGAAAAGAGGCCCTGGAGCTATAAAAGGTACAAAGAAGAGCCACAAAACTAATAATGGACCTGGAGGGTCTTAGTTATGAGGAAAGTTTTATTTAGTCCTGGGAAGAGACATCTAAGGGGGGGGGGCATAATTAACTTGTAAAACTACATAAATTACTCATAAAAAAGTATGTTCAAAAGCAGTTTCATGTAACACCCTCACAAAAGATGAAAGCCGCGCTACCTATGTCTGGAGAAAGAATGGTTCAATCTCCAGAGGATACAAGGCTTCTTTACCATGAGGACTACTAATCTGTGGAATAGGTGACCTCAGCGGTAACTGTCGATGGTTCATAAAAAATTATGTTAATGTGAAAAGTTATTTTCTGAATGTTTGGTTCAGTGGATCGACAATTGGCATCAGGAGAGAAAGATTAGCTCTTCGGGGGCGGGCCAGATCGTATATTGTGGTTGTACCTTTATAATTTCACATCCCTTGGTTAAACTTGATTGACATTTGTCTTTTTTTCAATTGTACTAACAATGTAACATCATTTTAGGGAGCATCAAGTAGATCACCACTACATAAAACAATTTTAAGAGAAAATTATATGAATGAAACCATTTTATTTGGTACTATAGGTATAGCATTTTTTCCCTGGGCCATTTCTCATTATTACACATAATAGAATTTATGGACATCTATGGTTGATTTCTTTGTCTGTGTCGATTTGATGGGTTATTACCGATATCTGGTGAGAATTTCATGTCAATAGCACCTTTAGAAATAGATTTACTTAGAAAATTGGTGACGTGTTCCATACTTATTTCACCCGCAGTATTGTGAATACTTCTCAAAAAAAAATATTAGGCACAAAATCTCCAAACCTTGAGGAGCATCCAAACCCTACATTCTGTACATGTATTTTACAGAGAGATGTTCCATCTAAAAACTAAAGATATTTTGGCCTGAAAAAGTTTTCCTCGCAGCTTTAAGAGATAAGCCGACCTTATCGACACACTATAACTGTCTCAGATGATAAAGAGGGTCAATTAACTGGTGTCAAGAGGGTCAAATGGGCCAAGCAGATGCAGCCAAGTCCGGCTGACATCACTATTTCCATGGCTCCTTATCCGGTGGCAGCTGCTGATTAATAAAGGGAAATACTTCACAACAGATCTGGAATGTCGAGAATATTTTTTTTTCTTGGTGAGGCTGTCGAATGTAATAAGAGATATGAAATATTAAAAAAAAAAAAAAAAACATTGACAAGTACCTCTCTGGGAACGGGATCCAAGAGCTGGAATTCATACTTGTGGAGCATCAGAACAAGCAGCATTTGGATTTCCATGAGAGCGAACCATCTGAATAAAAGTATATATATATATATATCAGTCTTATAGGCAAGAATCAAATGCAGAAGAAGTCCTACAACCTGGAGTGGGGCAGATACGCCCAACCTATGGATCCCACACTCTTCCATAGAGCCGAGAGAAGCTTTCACATTCCTCCTGGCTAATTACATTGGGCACTGTTTTGTCTGCAGTATTATCGTAAGGAGAACCGCAAGCAATGGGATGGCCCCGGATTTTTATGTATAGATCTCCCGAATAGAAACGGAGCAGATCAGAGCCAACAAAGTCTCGAAATTGTACGGACAAAGAAATGGGAAAGCAAGAAAGCAAGTTCAGGATTGTGTGGTTACGAAATGTACAAAATGAGGGAAAAAAGGATCTCAGCTCTGTCACTAAGAGGGAAAGACTTACAGGACATGACAGTCAAGAAGGCGGCAATAGTGACATCACAGAGACAAGGCAGAAGCAGTGACATCACAGGGAAAAGACAGGTGCAGTGACATCACAGAGACAAGGCAGAAGTAGTGACATCACAGAGACAAGGCAGAAGCAGTGACATTACAGAAGCAGTGACATCACAGGGAAAAGACAGGCGCAGTGACATCACAGGGAAAAGACAGGCGCAGTGACATCACAGAGACAAGGCAGAAGTAGTGACATCACAGAGACAAGGCAGAAGCAGTGACATCACAGAAGCTGTGACATCATAGGGAAAAGACAGGCGCAGTGACATCACAGGGAAAAGACAGGCGCAGTGACATCACAGAGACAAGACAGAAGTAGTGACATCAGAGAGACAAGGCAGAAGCAGTGACATCACAGGGAAAAGACAGGCGCAGTGACATCACAGGGAAAAGACAGGCGCAGTGACATCACTGAGACAAGGCAGAAGTAGTGACATCACAGAGACAAGGCAGAAGCAGTGACATCACAGAGACAAGGCAGAAGCAGTGACATCAGAGAGACAAGGCAGAAGTAGTGACATCACAGAGACAAGGCAGAAGTAGTGACATCACAGAGACAAGGCAGAAGCAGTGACATTACAGAAGCAGTGACATCACAGGGAAAAGACAGGCGCAGTGACATCACAGGGAAAAGACAGGCGCAGTGACATCACAGAGACAAGGCAGAAGTAGTGACATCACAGAGACAAGGCAGAAGCAGTGACATCACAGAAGCTGTGACATCATAGGGAAAAGACAGGCGCAGTGACATCACAGGGAAAAGACAGGCGCAGTGACATCACAGAGACAAGACAGAAGTAGTGACATCAGAGAGACAAGGCAGAAGCAGTGACATCACAGGGAAAAGACAGGCGCAGTGACATCACAGGGAAAAGACAGGCGCAGTGACATCACTGAGACAAGGCAGAAGTAGTGACATCACAGAGACAAGGCAGAAGCAGTGACATCACAGAGACAAGGCAGAAGCAGTGACATCAGAGAAAGAAGGCAGAAGCAGTGACATTACAGAAGCAGTGACATCACAGGGAAAAGACAGGCGCAGTGACATCACAGGGAAAAGACAGGCGCAGTGACATCACTGAGACAAGGCAGAAGTAGTGACATCACAGAGACAAGGCAGAAGCATTGACATCAGAGAAACAAGGCAGAAGCAGTGACATTACAGAAGCAGTGACATCACAGGGAAAAGACAGGCGCAGTGACATCACAGGAAAAAGACAGGAGCAGTGACATCACAGGGAAAAGACAGGAGCAGTGACATCACAGAGACAAGGTAGAAGCAGTGACATTACAGAAGCAGTGACATCACAGGTAAAAGACAGGCGCAGTGACATCACAGGAAAAAGACAGGAGCAGTGACATCACAGAAACAAGGCAGAAGCAGTGACATCACAGAAGCTGTGACATCATAGGCAAAAGACAGGCGCAGTGACATCACAGAGATAAGGCAGAAGCAGTGACATCACAGAAGCAGTGATATCACAGGGAAAAGACAGGAGCAATGACATCACAGAGACAAGACAGATGCAGAGAAGCAGTGACATCACAGAGACAAGGCAGAAGCAGTGACATCATAGAAGCAGTGACACCACAGGGAAAAGACAGGAGCAGTGACATCACAGAGACAAGGCAGAAGCAGTGACATCACAGAGACAAGGCAGAAGCAGTGACATCACAGAAGCAGTGACATCACAGGGAAAAGACAGGCGCAGTGACATCACAGGAAAAAGACAGGAGCAGTGACATCACAGGGAAAAGACAGGAGCAGTGACATCACAGAGACAAGACAGAAGTAGTGACATCACAGAGACAAGGCAGAAGCAGTGACATCACAGAAGAAGTGACATCACAGGGAAAAGACAGGCGCAGTGACATCACAGGAAAAAGACAGGAGCAGTGACATCACAGGGAAAAGACAGGAGCAGTGACATCACAGAGACAACGGAGAAGCAGTGACATCACAGAAGCTGTGACATCATAGGGAAAAGACAGGCGCAGTGACATCACAGGGAAAAGACAGGCGCAGTGACATCACAGAGATAAGGCAGAAGCAGTGACATCACAGAAGAAGTCACATCACAGGGAAAAGACAGGAGCAGTGACATCACTGAGACAAGGCAGAAGCAGTGACATCACAGAAGCAGTGACATCACAGGGAAAAGAGGAGCAATGACATCACAGAGACAAGACAGAAGCAGAGAAGCAGTGACATCACAGAGACAAGGCAGAAGTAGTGACATCATAGAAGCAGTGACATCACAGGGAAAAGACAGGAGCAGTGATGTCTCAAGGACCCGATAGAAGCAACATCATCACAAGGACCTGATAGACAGAGTGACATATCACAGAGACAAGACAGAAGTAGTGACATCACTGAGACAAGGCAGAAGCAGTGACATCACAGGGAAAAGATGGGAGCAGTGACATCACAGAGACAAGGCAGAGGCAGTTACATCACAGAAACCCGACAAAGGCAGTGACATCACAGAGACACATGACAATAATAGTGACATCACAAAGAAACAGGACAGAAGCAGTGACATCACAGAGAAAAGACAGAAGCAGTGATGTCTCAAGGACCCGATAGAAGCAGCATCATCACAAGGACCTGACAGACAGAGTGACATATCAAAGAGACAAGACAGAAGCAGTGACATCAAAGGGACAAGGCAGAAGCAGTGACATCACAGAAGCAGTGACATCAAAGGGAAAAGACAGGCGCAGTGACATCACAGAGACAAGACAGGCGCAGTGACATCACAGAGACAAGAGACAAGACAGAAGTAGTGACATCACAGAGACAAGGCAGAAGCAGTGACATCACAGAGACACATGACAATAATAGTGACATCACAAAGAAACAGGACAGAAGCAGTGACATCACAGAGAAAAGACAGAAGCAGTGATGTCTCAAGGACCCGATAGAAGCAGCATCATCACAAGGACCTGACAGACAGAGTGACATATCAAAGAGACAAGACAGAAGCAGTGACATCAAAGGGACAAGGCAGAAGCAGTGACATCACAGAAGCAGTGACATCAAAGGGAAAAGACAGGCGCAGTGACATCACAGAGACAAGACAGGCGCAATGACATCACAGAGACACAGAGACAAGACAGAAGTAGTGACATCACAGAGACAAGGCAGAAGCAGTGACATCACAGAGACAAGGCAGAAGCAGTGACATCACAGGGAAAAGATAGGCGCAGTGACATCACAGGAAAAAGACAGGCGCAGTGACAGCACAGAGACAAGACAGAAGTAGTGACATCACAGACAAGGCAGAAGCAGTGACATCAAAGGGACAATGCAGAAGCAGCGACATCACAGAAGCAGTGACATAAAAGGGACAATGCAGAAGCAGTGACATCACAGAAGTAGTGACATCACAGGGAAAAGATGGGAGCAGTGACATCACAAGGCAGAGGCAGTTACATCACAGAAACCCGACAAAGGCAGTGACATCACAGAGACACATGACAATAATAGTGACATCACAAAGAAACAGGACAGAAGCAGTGACATCACAGAGAAAAGACAGAAGCAATGATGTCTCAAGGACCCGATATAAGCAACAACATCACAAGGACCTGAAAGACAGAGCGATATATCACAGAGACAAGACAGAAGCAGTGACATCAAAGGGACAAGGCAGAAGCAGTGACATCACAGAAGCAGTGACATCAAAGGGAAAAGACAGGCGCAGTGACATCACAGAGACAAGGCAGAAGTAGTGACATCACAGAGACAAGGCAGAAGCAGTGACATCACAGAAGCTGTGACATCATAGAGAAAAGACAGGCGCAGTGACATCACAGGGAAAAGACAGGCGCAGTGACATCACTGAGACAAGGCAGAAGTAGTGACATCAGAGAAAGAAGGCAGAAGCAGTGACATTACAGAAGCAGTGACATCACAGGGAAAAGACAGGCGCAGTGACATCACAGGGAAAAGACAGGCGCAGTGACATCACTGAGACAAGGCAGAAGTAGTGACATCACAGAGACAAGGCAGAAGCAGTGACATCACAGAGACAAGGCAGAAGCATTGACATCAGAGAAACAAGGCAGAAGCAGTGACATTACAGAAGCAGTGACATCACAGGGAAAAGACAGGCGCAGTGACATCACAGGAAAAAGACAGGAGCAGTGACATCACAGGGAAAAGACAGGAGCAGTGACATCACAGAGACAAGGTAGAAGCAGTGACATTACAGAAGCAGTGACATCACAGGGAAAAGACAGGCGCAGTGACATCACAGGAAAAAGACAGGAGCAGTGACATCACAGGGAAAAGACAGGAGCAGTGACATCACAGAAACAAGGCAGAAGCAGTGACATCACAGAAGCTGTGACATCATAGGGAAAAGACAGGCGCAGTGACATCACAGAGATAAGGCAGAAGCAGTGACATCACAGAAGCAGTGATGTCACAGGGAAAAGACAGGAGCAATGACATCACAGAGACAAGACAGATGCAGAGAAGCAGTGACATCACAGAGACAAGGCAGAAGCAGTGACATCATAGAAGCAGTGACACCACAGGGAAAAGACAGGAGCAGTGACATCACAGAGACAAGGCAGAAGCAGTGACATCACAGAGACAAGGCAGAAGCAGTGACATCACAGAAGCAGTGACATCACAGGGAAAAGACAGGCGCAGTGACATCACAGGAAAAAGACAGGAGCAGTGACATCACAGGGAAAAGACAGGAGCAGTGACATCACAGAGACAAGACAGAAGTAGTGACATCACAGAGACAAGGCAGAAGCAGTGACATCACAGAAGAAGTGACATCACAGGGAAAAGACAGGCGCAGTGACATCACAGGAAAAAGAGAGGAGCAGTGACATCACAGGGAAAAGACAGGAGCAGTGACATCACAGAGACAACGGAGAAGCAGTGACATCACAGAAGCTGTGACATCATAGGGAAAAGACAGGCACAGTGACATCACAGGGAAAAGACAGGCGCAGTGACATCACAGAGATAAGGCAGAAGCAGTGACATCACAGAAGAAGTCACATCACAGGGAAAAGACAGGAGCAGTGACATCACTGAGACAAGGCAGAAGCAGTGACATCACAGAAGCAGTGACATCACAGGGAAAAGAGGAGCAATGACATCACAGAGACAAGACAGAAGCAGAGAAGCAGTGACATCACAGAGACAAGGCAGAAGTAGTGACATCATAGAAGCAGTGACATCACAGGGAAAAGACAGGAGCAGTGATGTCTCAAGGACCCGATAGAAGCAACATCATCACAAGGACCTGATAGACAGAGTGACATATCACAGAGACAAGACAGAAGTAGTGATATCACTGAGACAAGGCAGAAGCAGTGACATCACAGGGAAAAGATGGGAGCAGTGACATCACAGAGACAAGGCAGAGGCAGTTACATCACAGAAACCCGACAAAGGCAGTGACATCACAGAGACACATGACAATAATAGTGACATCACAAAGAAACAGGACAGAAGCAGTGACATCACAGAGAAAAGACAGAAGCAGTGATGTCTCAAGGACCCGATAGAAGCAGCATCATCACAAGGACCTGACAGACAGAGTGACATATCAAAGAGACAAGACAGAAGCAGTGACATCAAAGGGACAAGGCAGAAGCAGTGACATCACAGAAGCAGTGACATCAAAGGGAAAAGACAGGCGCAGTGACATCACAGAGACAAGACAGGCGCAGTGACATCACAGAGACAAGAGACAAGACAGAAGTAGTGACATCACAGAGACAAGGCAGAAGCAGTGACATCACAGAGACACATGACAATAATAGTGACATCACAAAGAAACAGGACAGAAGCAGTGACATCACAGAGAAAAGACAGAAGCAGTGATGTCTCAAGGACCCGATAGAAGCAGCATCATCACAAGGACCTGACAGACAGAGTGACATATCAAAGAGACAAGACAGAAGCAGTGACATCAAAGGGACAAGGCAGAAGCAGTGACATCACAGAAGCAGTGACATCAAAGGGAAAAGACAGGCGCAGTGACATCACAGAGACAAGACAGGCGCAGTGACATCACAGAGACACAGAGACAAGACAGAAGTAGTGACATCAAAGGGACAAGGCAGAAGCAGTGACATCACAGAAGCAGTGACATCAAAGGGAAAAGACAGGCGCAGTGACATCACAGAGACAAGACAGGCGCAGTGACATCACAGAGACACAGAGACAAGACAGAAGTAGTGACATCACAGAGACAAGGCAGAAGCAGTGACATCACAGAGACAAGGCAGAAGCAGTGACATCACAGGGAAAAGATAGGCGCAGTGACATCACAGGAAAAAGACAGGCGCAGTGACAGCACAGAGACAAGACAGAAGTAGTGACATCACAGACAAGGCAGAAGCAGTGACATCAAAGGGACAATGCAGAAGCAGCGACATCACAGAAGCAGTGACATAAAAGGGACAATGCAGAAGCAGTGACATCACAGAAGTAGTGACATCACAGGGAAAAGATGGGAGCAGTGACATCACAAGGCAGAGGCAGTTACATCACAGAAACCCGACAAAGGCAGTGACATCACAGAGACACATGACAATAATAGTGACATCACAAAGAAACAGGACAGAAGCAGTGACATCACAGAGAAAAGACAGAAGCAATGATGTCTCAAGGACCCGATATAAGCAACAACATCACAAGGACCTGAAAGACAGAGCGATATATCACAGAGACAAGACAGAAGCAGTGACATCAAAGGGACAAGGCAGAAGCAGTGACATAACAGAAGCAGTGACATCAAAGGGAAAAGACAGGCGCAGTGACATCACAGGAAAAAGACAGGCGCAGTGACATCACAGAGACAAGACAGAAGTAGTGACATCACAGAGACAAGGCAGAAGCAGTGACATCACAGAGACAAGGCAGAAGCAGTGACATCAAAGGGACAATGCAGAAGCAGTGACATCACAGAAGCAGTGCCATCAAAGGGACAAGGCAGAAGAAGTGACATCACAGAGACAAAACAGAAGTAGTGACACCACAAAGACCTGACAGAAGCAGTGACATCAAATAGAAAAGACAGAAGTGACATCACAGAGACCATACAGAAGTAGTGACATCACAGAAGCAGTGACATCAGAGACCAGACAGAAGCAGTGACATCACAGAAGCGGTGACATCAGAGACCAAACAGAAGCAGTGATATCAAAGAGAAAAAGACAGATGCAGTGACATCACAGGAAGAAGGCAAAACCAGTAACATTGTATTAGAGGGTTTAAAACAACCAGTGAGATCACAGAGGGAAGACAGAATTAGTAAAATTTCAGTTTGTTGGTTGACAAAGTGACATGACAGTGAGTAGACACAACTAGTGACATCACATCAGAAAAAAACACTCACTGACATCACTAATATGTTTGGTTCCCTATTCTCTCAGTCTTGTTACTAGTTCAGTGACATTACAGACAAGGCAGAACCTGTGATATCACAGAGGACACAGCTAGTGATGTCAGAGGTAAAAGAACTTCACGAGAACTGCCAGTGACATCAAAAAAATATGACATCACTGATGGAAGATGAAACTGGTGACTTCAGAGAGAAGCCAGAACTAGTGACATCACAGGAAGATGACATAGTATAAAACTGCTGACATCATTTTATTTATTTTTTTATTTATTTTACTCACTTTTATAGCACCATTAATTCCACAGCTCTTTACAGACATTATCGTCGCTGTCCCCATTGGGGCTCACAATCTAGATTCCCTATCAGGATGTCTTTGGAGTGTGGGAGGAAAACAGAGAACCCAGAGGAAACCCACGCAAACACGGGGAGAACATACAAACTCCTTGCAGATGTTGTCCTTGGTGGGATTTGAACCCAGGACCCCGGCGCAACAAGACTGCAGTGCTAACCAGTGAGCCACCCTGCTGTATTAAAGGCACTAGTGACTTGCGGAGTAGTGGCAGAACCACTGAAATCACTGATGAATGACATCACTGAGGAGTGATCACTTTGGTAGGATAGAAATGATGACATCACAGAGGGAAAATGTAACATTTAAAGTGACAGGAGAATGACAAAACGAATGATATTGAAGAAGAATTGCAGCACTGCTGAAAGTGAATTCCTGAAAAGTCTAAAGGACAAAGATGCGGTGGGAGGAGCCTCAGGGGGTCATGTGGTCTCGGAGAGGTCTTTTCAAGTCTTATGTTCTCTGAGCCGCTTCTCGCAGTGTCCGCCGCCGCATGGGATGATAAACAGGAGACTGTTACTGTCTGCCCAAGTCCCAGGGGACCCCATGATCCCAAGCCTCAGCCAAAAATAGACTGTGTGAAAAATGGAAGATATTTCGGTTCGTGATTAACTCATTCATTCCTCCGCACAGACGTTGTGCTATGTAAATTGTAAAATGTATGAAGACCTGTATAGAATTATTCAACATATCCCTTAAAGGGAGATATCCACTTGCAAAAAAAATTACTTTTACATGCGTTTATAATAGAAATAAAAGGAGCGTAATATATTTTTATTTCCACAATTGCCCCAATATTCAGCTTTCAGCCTCAGTCCCGGGTTTGGGAGCTCTGTGTAAGGGGAGCTGGCTAACCATATAATTCAATAGCTAAGCCAGCCCCCTTCTCTATCACAGTCGGTGAATAGACAGAAGGGGGCTGGTTAAGCTTTTGAAACGATGCAAATGTAAATAGCAAAGGTCACATAGCAAAACAAAGAAATGCCAAAATACCAAAAAAAGAACGACACAACGGTCAGGAGCAGGTATTTATACTCGTACAGGTTGAGTCCAAAATTAAAATATTGAGTGGTTGGGGCTGTGCCAATTTTTTTTTTTATGAAAAACAAGCAGGTGCCCAAAGTTATATATCTCAAGGAAAAACTTGAAGGTAAGATGTAGAAAATAAAATAAAGAAAAAAAGAACAAGGGAAAATCTACAAGAGCACAAAAGGAAGAATTAATAAGAGAGACAAGGGTCCTGGCCTGGCGCCAGGCAGACATCGGAAAAGTTGTATTGTGTCTCTCCATCACCAGCACTGTAGATAAGGGTCGTCCTGACTTTTACATGTTAAGTGCTCTTCTCAAAAGCGGCATCAAGGCAGGAGTACGAGGTATAAATAACCAGATGACAAGTAGTAAGCAACAAAAGACACCAATACAGAATAACAATTAACGGAGAAAACATAAATACAAATATAATGTATCCTCTATATCAGAGCTGGGCAAACTGAGGCCCGCGGCCACATCCAGACCGCGGAGCGAGACAGCCGAAGGGCTGAAACAGTGGTCCACGGGCCGCACCATGCCCGCGCCCACCGTCCATCCCATGCCCGCGCCCACCGTCCATCCCATGCCCGCGCCCACCGTCCATCCCATGCCCGCGCCCACCGTCCATCCCATGCCCGCGCCCACCGTCCATCCGGCGCCGCCCGCTGTCACAGCTATACGCATCCTCGGAATGGAGACAGCAGTGAAAACATTGGTGAAGGAGGAGCCCGCCGGCTTAATCTTCCACGGATCAGCGTGTGAGACAGCAGTCGCAATGACGTCTTTTCATCGTGTCAGCTGTACACTGCAGAGAGTCAGTGCATCGGAGACAGCAGAGTGCGGGGGAACGTGAGCAAGGGGAGTATGTGGCGGTGTTTTTTTCCGGTGTGTATGGAATGTTTGTACGTATATACGAGGACTAAGTAGGGGTTCACTCTGTACAGTATATATGTCAGCTATGTGAGGGGGCCCATACTGTATATAGGAGGCTATGTGAGGGCTCATACTGTATATAGGAGGCTATGTGAGGGCTCATCCTGTATATAGGAGGCTATGTTGGGGCTTATGTTGTAGAAAGGGGGCTCATACTGTATATAGTAGGCTATGTGAGGGCTCATACTGTATATAGGAGGCTATGTTGGGGCTCATACTGTATATAAGAGGCTATGTTGGTGCTTATGTTGTATATAGGGGGTTCATACTGTATATAGGAGGCTACTCATACTGTATATAGGAGGCTATGTGGGGCTAATACAGTATATAGGAGGCTATGTTGGGGCTTATGCTGTATATAGGGGGCTCATACTGTATATAGGAGGCTACTCATACTGTATATAGGAGGCTATGTGGGGCTCATACAGTATATAGGAGGCTATGTGGGGGCTCATGCTGTATATAGACTATATGGGGGCTCATGAGGTATATAAGAAGATATGTGGGGTTCATACTGTATATAGGCAGTTATGTGGGGCTCACGCTGTATGTATGGGGCTATGTGGGGGCTCATCCTATATATATAGGAGTTATGTGGGGCTCAGGCTGAACATAAGAGGCTATGTGGGGCTCATAATGTATATAGGAGGCTATGTGGGGGCTCATTTTGTATATAGGGAGCTATGTGGGGGATCATGCTGTTTATAAAGTCTATGAGGAGGTTCATGCTGTATATAAGAGGCTATGTGGGGCTCATACTGTATACAAGGGCTATGTGATGGCTCCTATTGTATATAGAGAGGCTATGTGAGGGTCTCATACTCTAAAGAGGGGACTGTGTGTGGGCTCTTACAGTATATAGAGGGGCTGTATATGGTCTCATACGGTATATAGGGGGATGTCAGGATACTTAGTTCTGCTCAATATTAATTGATACAATTAATATAAAATATTTATAATTAATATGTTAAGCAGAACTAATTTCATTCTATTGGTTCGGCCAGTCACGATCTCTCATGTCGCCCCTTTGGGAAAATTAATTCCACACCCCTGCTCTATATACTACACTACACAAGACAGATCCTCTATATACTACACCACACAGTACAGATCCTCGGTATACTAAACCACACAGGACAGATCCTCTATATACTACACCACACAGGAATGATCTCAAGAACTTCTTCTGGACTAATCCAGTATCAAACTTCTCCGCTTCTACATCTCTGGATGCAAACAACAGTCTATCCTTCAGTTCAATTGCTCTGAACAAGAAACTTTGGGGTGATTCATTATTTTTTTGTGAGAGGTTAATGAGTCGGTGGAACAATTCTGAAGTACTCTCTTCTTTATAGTGCCCTTTTAAAATCATCGTCAGCTGTTGCAAGGTCAATTGACTTTTCATTTCTAGCATACTACAGAGGTTCAGTCCTGGGCTGATCGCTTTCACCACTCCCTCAACGATCTCATCTGGCTGGTAGCCTTTCTGTAAGCTTGTATTGATCTGGTGCAACAAGTTCATATAAGACAGTTTCTCTTTCTGTTCACACTCTCCAATCTGTTCCAGGATCTTGAATTCTTTCCTTATGGTGATTTGTGGTGTTAGAGAGGACTGTCTTCCTGATTTATTTAACCAGAGCAAGTTAAAGGTTCTGTCTGAGTCTGTCACCCGTTCAGAGGTTTTGGATGATTCCTGCAGGGCTGTTGTTAGGGCTTTGAATTGTTCTTTCAACTCCTGTAGTTCTGTCTGCAGCCGGAGATTCCCGCTTTTGGTAATTGGTGCTGCCCCTCCATCCTCCAACTTCAACCTGGTTAGAAACTGTGTTATTTCCTGGAGGAACGTCCCCATGACATTCTCCCCCACCTCATCCATTTTTGCATTAATGGCAGCTAACAGTTGCCTGTGATTGTGTGCTTTAGAAATCTGTTCTTCTGACATCTTTATATGTTCTGCTACTGTTCTCAATTCTTCACAGGTTAACTGAAGAAGCAGCTCACTAGTTCTGTCCATTCGTATTTCCACATCCATTGCTGCTAGTGAGTTTTCTTTAGGGCTGGTCCCCTTTAACTGGTTTAGCAGAGTTGAATTGAGGTGCTGTGCTGCTGTGTTTTTCCAGACACTTTTCTTCTTCTCCCTCTACACTAATTCCTGCTCAGGACTCCCCTTACGGGCCACCAATGTTACACGCACGCAGCTAGGTTCAGATAGGGCGAGATGGGATTCATTAATTCTTTGGAATCCTTGGGGAACCGTTACTCAGGGCGAGGGCGACCATAGGCTGCAGCTTATCTCAGGCACAGTATTACAGTTTCTTCAGTAGCATAATTCAGCATAGATTAGATCTCTTAGCAGCACTCTTCTATGCATACACAACCAAAGGCTTTTCCTTCACAAGGACACAATAATACACAGCATTCTTTATTCTGCATGGAGATGGAGGAGGGAAGGGTTTGATGAGGGAGATGTTCCCTGTGACACAATTCCTTCCAGTCCTTATCTTCCTGCCCGATAATACTCTGCACTGTTAGTTCAGGGAGTTTATCTGACCTGTGTTTAGTTTCTCTCCTGATCTGAATCCTGTTCTGTTGCCTTCTGTCAGATACAGATAACACATTACCTTTCTTTTTGGTTTCAGCCAGACAACAATGACAAGTTCCCCACAATCCCCCTGGGGCTCTACCACATTTGAGAGCTGTCAGATCCTCTATATACTACACCACACAGGAGAGCTGTCAGATCCTCTATATACTATATAACATGGGACACATCCTCTATATACTACACCACACAGGAGAGCTGACAGATCCTGTACATATTACACCACACAGAAGAGTTGACAGATCCTCTATATACTACACCACACAGGAGAGCTGACATATCCTTTATATACTATACCACACAGGAGAGATGACAGATCCTCTATATACTACAGCACACGGGAGAGCTGACAGATCCTCTATATACTACACCACACAGGAGAGCTGACAGATCCTCTATATACTACACCACAAGGGAGAGCGGACAGATCCTCTACATACTACACCACACAGAAGAGCTGAAAGATCCTCTATATACTACAGCACACAGGAGAGCTGACAGATCCTCTATATACTACACCACACAGGACAGATCCTCTATATACTACAAAACATAGGAGGGCAGACAGATCCTCTATATACTACACCACACAGGAGAGCTGACAGATCCTCTATATACTACACCACACGGGAGAGCTGACAGATCCTCTATATACTACACCACACGGGAGAGCTGACAGATCCTCTATATACTACACCACACAGGAGCGCTGACAGATCCTCTATATACTACACCACACAGGAGAGCGGACAGATCCTCTATATACTACACCACACAGGAGAGCTGAGAGATCCTCAATATACTACACCACACAGGAGAGCTGAGAGATCCTCTATATACTACACCACACTGTAGAGCTGACAGATCCTTTATATACTACACCACACAGGAGAGCTGACAGATCCTCTATATACTACACCACACAGGAGAGCTGACAGATCCTCTATATATTACACCACACAGTAGAGCTGACAGATCCTCTATATACTACACCACACAGGAGAGCTGACAGATCCTCTATATACTACACCACACGGGAGAGCTGACAGATACTCTAGATACTACACCACACATGAGAGCTGACAGATCCTCTATATACTACACCACACAGGAGAGCTGACAGATGCTCTATATACTACTCCACACAGGAGAGCTGACAGATCCTCTATATACTACACCACACAGGAGAGCTGACAGATCCTCTATATACTACACCACACAGGAGAGCTGACAGATCCTCTATATACTACACCACACAGGAGAGCTGACAGATCCTCTATATACTACACCACACAGGAGAGCTGACAGATCCTCTATATATTACACCACACAGGAGAGCTGACAGATCCTCTATATACTACACCACACAGGAGAGCTGACAGATCCCCTATATACTACACCACACAGGAGAGATGACAGATCCTCTATATATTACACCACGCAGGAGAGCTGACAGATCCTCTATATACTACACCATGCAGAAGAGCTGACAGATCCTCTATATACTACACCAAACAGGAGAGCTTACAGATCCTCTATATACTACACCACACAAGAGAGCTGACAGATCCTCTATATACTACACCACACAAGAGAGCTGACAGATCCTCTATATACTACACCACACAGCAGAGCTGACAGATCCTCTATACACTACACCACACAGGAGAGCTGACAGATCCTCTATATACTACACCACACAGGAGAGCTGACAGATCCTCTATATAATACACCACACAGGAGAGCTGACAGCTGCTCTATATACTTCACTACACAGGAGAGCTGACAGATCCACTATATACTACACCACACATGAGAGCTGACAGATTGTAGCGCTGGCGTCCCTGCCCTCTGCTAGGCAGGGACGCTGCTCCCCTCACCGCTCTGCTCCGTGCCCGGCGTCCTCTCCCCGCTCTGCTGTCAGCGCGCGCTCCTTCCCGGCGTCCTCCTCCCGCTCTGCTCTCAGCGCGCGCTCCTTCCCGGCCCCTGTGCTTAGGGCGCGCGCGCGCGTGCTCCCCTCCTCTTAAAGGGGCCGCGCGCCGTCCTAAGGAGTCCCCGGCCAATGGCCGGAGGACTTCATCATATATAAGGCACCTCCTCCAAAATGGAGGTGCCCGAGCAATGTTGTTTGCACCTGTGTCTCACCTGTGCTTCAGCCCTCAGGTCCCGTTGCCAGTTACCTGCCAGTTTCCTGCCAGTTTCCTGCTAGTTACCTGCCAGTTACCTGCCTGATTCCTGCCTGAATACTTGTTACCTGTCTGCCAGTCTGAGGTCCGACGGTCTGCCTTACTACTCCTGTCAGTCTGTCTAAAGGACCAGCCTGCCCGCTCACCTGGGAGCGCTTATCAGCTACCTGCCTGCTTGCCTGAGGTCCGACGGTCTGCCTTACTACTCCGGTCAGTCTGTCTATGGACCAGCTTGCCCGCTCACCTGGGAGCGCTTCTCCGTTATCTGCCTGCTTGCCAGCCCGGAGGCTCCGTTGTCACGTGCTGTGACCACCAGCTATCTCAGAGACTCTTGCTTGCTCACCTGGGAGCACACATCTACCATCTGCCTGCTAGCCTACCCGGAGGCTCTGCCATCACAGGTCGTACCTACCCCTTACCCAGAGACTGCCCTGATCACTTGCCGTAACTCCCTGTCCGTTCACCCAGAGACTGCCACCCGCTCCCTTACAAGGGCCGCCCCCTTGTATAGTAGCTCAGAGGTTCCGCCTCCCAGACCCGTTACAGTTTGCTCGGGCCATGGAACCCGGTGGCACCCAAGCTCCCTCGCTCACGGACCTGTGTCATGAACTGTCCCGTCAAAGGTCCCAACAGGAGTCCATCCTGGGTCACCTGCGGAATGTCAATACTCGCCTGGACACTCTGACTGCACCACCTGCAGCCACTGCCAGTACCATGACTCGCAACCCGGCAGCTCCGCTACCCACTAATACCATGGTAACCTATCCCGGTCCCCGGCTGTCTGCTCCTCCTCGCTTCGGAGGCGACTCCGTCCAGGCTCGGGGCTTCATAAATCAGTGCACCCTGCACTTTGAACTTTTGTCCCATCAGTTTAATTCCGACCGGGCCAAAATTGCCTTTATCATGTCCCATCTCACCGGGGAGGCCCTGGCCTGGCTAAATCCTCTATGGGAGAGAGGAGACCCCCTGGTGTCCAACTTGCCTGCTTTTCTCTCGGCTTTCCGGAAAGTCTTCGACGAACCCGGACGGAAGACCTCATCCGCATCCTCTCTGCTACGCCTCCGTCAGGAGGGTCTCACCGTGGGCCAATATGCCATACGGTTCCGCACCCTTGCCTCGGAGCTGGCCTGGGATAACGACGCTCTGGTATCCGTCTTCTGGGAGGGTCTGTCCGGTCGTATTAAAGATGAACTTGCTGGTCGGGACATTCCTACCTCTCTCGATGATCTAATAACCCTTGCCACCCGGATTGACCTACGGTTCCAGGAGCGTGCCAAAGAGGTCACCCGTGAGAGAAGGATTCCACGTTTAGCTCCTACTTTCCAGAAACCCGTCATTCCCTCCATCTCTCCCCAGGTACACTCTCCTGAGCCTATGCAGGTCGACCAGACCAAGATGGTCAAAACCCGTCAGGACTCACGCCGTGCCGAGGGGAGCTGCTTCTACTGTGGCAGTAAGGAGCACCGGATCCGTGCCTGCCCGGAGAGGTCGGGAAACGCCTGTGTCTAGGTTCGCTCAGAGAGGTCCACCTAGACAAGAATAAATCCTCTCCATCCCTGCTGTTGTCAGTTTCGATCATCTACGGGGAGAACCGTTATTTCGAACTAGCCCAACTTGACTCTGGAGCAGCCGGGAACCTTATTTCACAGTCCCTGGTTGAGAAATACCGCATCCCCACCAAACCTCTGGCTGTACCCTTGTCTGTCGCTGCCGTGGATGGGGGCCTCTTACCTCGCCCCATTCAACTCATCACCGAATCCATTACCCTGCAGGTGGGAATGCTGCATTCTGAAAGTATCTCCTTTCATGTTCTGCCTGGACTCTCTCACGCCCTCTTGCTAGGTCTGCCCTGGCTCCAGAGACATGCACCCGTGCTAGACTGGCAAACCGGAGAGGTCCTTCGCTGGGGACAAGACTGTCATAAAACCTGCCTGGTTCCCGTCCATCCCGTCCGTCCCTCTCCTACCCCAGCTAATCTACCTGGACTTCCGATTCCTTATTGGTCTTATGCAGATGTCTTTAATAAAAAGGAGGCAGAGACATTACCACCACATAGACCATACGACTGTCCCATCGATCTGCTACCCGGTACTACTCCTCCCCGTGGGCGTATCTATCCTTTATCCGCTGCTGAGACCCGGTCAATGTCCGAATATATTGAGGAGAATCTGGCCAGAGGATTCATCCGGAAATCTACCTCCCCGGCGGGAGCAGGCTTCTTTTTCGTCAAAAAGAAGGACGGCTCTCTCCGTCCCTGTATAGACTATAGAGGCCTAAACCTGATCACGGTGAAGAATAAGTACCCCCTTCCGCTCATTCCAGAATTATTTGATCGCCTGAGGGGGGCTAGGATCTTCACCAAACTGGACCTTCGTGGGGCGTACAACCTGGTTCGTATTCGTCAGGGGGATGAATGGAAGACGGCATTCAACACCCGGGACGGCCACTATGAATACCTGGTAATGCCCTTTGGTCTCTGTAACGCTCCTGCCGTCTTTCAAGAGTTGGTCAATGACATCTTCCGGGACCTTCTCTACTCCTGCGTAGTGGTGTACCTGGACGACATCTTGGTCTTCTCTCCGGATCTCCAGACTCACCGGAGGGACGTTCGTCAGGTCCTGCTCAGGCTAAGGCAGAACCATCTCTACGCTAAATTTGAGAAGTGCCTCTTTGAGCAGACCTCGCTTCCGTTTCTGGGCTACATTATCTCTCAGACCGGCCTACAAATGGATCCTGAGAAACTGTCTGCCATCAAGAAATGGCCCCGACCGGAGGGGTTGAAGGCCATTCAGCGATTCCTGGGCTTCGCCAACTACTACCGCCTCTTCATACCACACTTCTCTTCCCGGACGGCCCCAATTTCTGCGCTCACCCGTAAAGGTACTAATCCCAAAGAGTGGCCACCCGAAGCAGAGGAGGCCTTTCTTTCCCTTAAACAGGCCTTCTCTTCCGCCCCGGTGCTGCATCGCCCAGATGGCAACAAGCAGTTCTTCCTGGAAGTTGACGCCTCCTCCTCTGGAGCCGGAGCGGTACTTACTCAAAAATCATCTTCCGGGAGGATGGTAACTTGTGGCTTCTTCTCTAAACTCTTCTCCTCCTCTGAGCGCAACTATTCCATAGGAGACCGAGAGTTATTGGCCATCAAACTGGCATTGGAGGAGTGGCGTTACCTGCTCGAGGGGGCTCTTCACCCGGTAATAATTTACACTGACCACAAGAACTTGGCTTACCTCCAGCATGCCCAGAGACTTAACCCGCGCCAAGCCCGGTGGTCCTTGTTTTTTGCTCGTTTTGATTTTGTCCTTCATTTTCGCCCGGCTGACAAAAACGTCAAGGCGGACGCCTTGTCTCGGTCCTTTCTGGTGTCTGATCTCGAGGAGGATCCGAAACATATCATCGATCCCGCCAGAGTAATGCAGGTGGCTCCCGTGAGTCTAAATCGTCTTCCTCCTGGTAAGACGTTCGTACCAGTACCTGATCGGGAGAAGATCCTACACTGGGGTCATTCGTCTAAACTAGCTGGCCACGCCGGTCAGAAAAAGACCCTCCAGCTTATTACCCGGCACTACTGGTGGCCTAACCTGCACAAGGATGTAATAGACTTTGTTTCTGCCTGTGTGTCCTGCGCCCGCAACAAAGTTCCGAGACACCTGCCGGCCGGCCGCCTCCTACCTCTGCCAGTACCTGCTGCCCCCTGGCAGCATATAGCGATGGACTTCATTACTGATCTACCCGTCTCTGCCGGTTGTACGGTCATTTGGGTGGTCGCTGACCGCTTCTCCAAGATGGCTCACTTCATTCCACTGCCAGGTCTTCCGTCTGCACCCGAGCTGGCTAAAGACTTTATCCGCCACATCTTCCGTCTTCATGGCCTGCCCCGTCACATCGTGTCGGATCGTGGGGTACAGTTCACTTCCCGTTTCTGGAGAGCCACTTGTAAATTGCTGGACGTCACCCTGGACTTCTCCTCCGCTTACCACCCACAGTCTAATGGTCAAGTGGAGCGGATCAATCAGAACCTGACCAGTTACCTTCGGCACTTCGTTAATGCCCACCATTCTGACTGGGTGGATCTCCTGCCATGGGCCGAATTCTCGTACAACAATCACGAGAGCGAGTCTTCCTCCAAATCCCCGTTTTTTGTAGTCTACGGTCAGCATCCTCGGATCCCGTTTCCCGTCTCCACCTCGGCGGACAATCCGGCTGCGGAATCTCTTGTTAACAAATTTTCCTCCATATGGGAGAGTACCCGGTCCGCACTCCTTCTGTCATCCGAGCGTATGAAAAGACACGCTGACAAAAAACGTCTGGACCCTCCTCAATTCCGCCCTGGGGATAAAGTCTGGCTCTCGTCCAAATATGTCCGGCTCAAGATCCCTTCCTATAAGTTAGGGCCTCGGTTCATCGGCCCACTGGAGGTCATCAGTCAGATCAACCCGGTGGCCTATAAATTGAAACTCCCGGCCAACTTACGGATCCCTAACTCCTTCCATGTGTCTCTCCTCAAACCTGTGGTGCTTAACTCTTTTTCCAAGTCTACAGGTACGCCTCCTGCTCCGGTTTCTGCTGAGGACGAGTTTGAGGTAGAGAACATTCTTGCCACCAAAATGGTAAGAGGAAAGACCTTTTTTCTGGTAGATTGGAAGGGGTTTGGTCCTGAGGAGAGAACGTGGGAGCCCCGGGAGATCATCCATGCCCCTCTCATCCTAGCTAAATTTCTGTCTGGCCTAAAAAAGGGGGGGCCTAAAGGGGGGGGTACTGTAGCGCTGGCGTCCCTGCCCTCTGCTAGGCAGGGACGCTGCTCCCCTCACCGCTCTGCTCCGTGCCCGGCGTCCTCTCCCCGCTCTGCTGTCAGCGCGCGCTCCTTCCCGGCGTCCTCCTCCCGCTCTGCTCTCAGCGCGCGCTCCTTCCCGGCCCCTGTGCTTAGGGCGCGCGCGCGCGTGCTCCCCTCCTCTTAAAGGGGCCGCGCGCGCCGTCCTAAGGAGTCCCCGGCCAATGGCCGGAGGACTTCATCATATATAAGGCACCTCCTCCAAAATGGAGGTGCCCGAGCAATGTTGTTTGCACCTGTGTCTCACCTGTGCTTCAGCCCTCAGGTCCCGTTGCCAGTTACCTGCCAGTTTCCTGCCAGTTTCCTGCTAGTTACCTGCCAGTTACCTGCCTGATTCCTGCCTGAATACTTGTTACCTGTCTGCCAGTCTGAGGTCCGACGGTCTGCCTTACTACTCCTGTCAGTCTGTCTAAAGGACCAGCCTGCCCGCTCACCTGGGAGCGCTTATCAGCTACCTGCCTGCTTGCCTGAGGTCCGACGGTCTGCCTTACTACTCCGGTCAGTCTGTCTATGGACCAGCTTGCCCGCTCACCTGGGAGCGCTTCTCCGTTATCTGCCTGCTTGCCAGCCCGGAGGCTCCGTTGTCACGTGCT
Organism: Phyllobates terribilis; assembly: GCF_046119375.1. NCBI lineage: Eukaryota > Metazoa > Chordata > Amphibia > Anura > Dendrobatidae > Phyllobates > Phyllobates terribilis. The sequence continues at coordinate 61,466,591 of NW_027362763.1, read as the reverse complement.
GTGACCACCAGCTATCTCAGAGACTCTTGCTTGCTCACCTGGGAGCACACATCTACCATCTGCCTGCTAGCCTACCCGGAGGCTCTGCCATCACAGGTCGTACCTACCCCTTACCCAGAGACTGCCCTGATCACTTGCCGTAACTCCCTGTCCGTTCACCCAGAGACTGCCACCCGCTCCCTTACAAGGGCCGCCCCCTTGTATAGTAGCTCAGAGGTTCCGCCTCCCAGACCCGTTACACAGATCCTCTATATACTACACCACACAGGAGAGCTGACAGATCCTCTACATACTACACCACACAGGAGAGCTGACAGATACTCTATATACTACACCACACAGGAGAGCTGACAGATCCTCTATATATTACACCACACAGTAGAGCTGACAGATCCTCTATATACTACACCACACAGGAGAGCTGACAGATCCTCTATATACTACACCACACAGGAGAGCTGACAGATCCTCTATATACTACACCACACAGGAGAGCTGAAGATCCTCTATATACTACACCACACAGCAGAGCTGACAGATCCTCTACATACTACATCACACAGGAGAGCTGACGGATCCTCTACATATTACACGACACAGGAGAGCTGACAGATCCTCTATATACTACACTACACAGGAGAGCCGATAGATCCTCTATATATTACACCACACAGGAGAGCTGACAGATCCTCTAAATACTACACCACACAGGAGAGCTGACAGATCCTCTACATATTACACGACACAGGAGAGCTGACAGATCCTCTACATATTACACGACACAGGAGAGCTGACAGATCCTCTATATACTACACCACACAGAAGAGCTGACAGATCCCCTATATACTACACCACACAGGAGAGCTGACACATCCTCTATATACTACACCACACAGAAGAGCTGACAGATCCTCTATATACTACACCACACAGGAGAGCTGACAGATCCTCTATATACTACACCACACAGGACAGATCCTCTATATACTACACCACACAGGAGAGCTGACAGATCCTCTATATACTACACCACACAGGAGAGCTGACAGACCCTCTATATACTACACCAGACAGAAGAGCTGACAGATCCTCTATATACTACACCACACAGGACAGATCCTCTATATACTACACCACACAGGACAGATCCTCTATATACTACACCACACAGGAGAGCTGACAGACCCTCTATATACTACACCACACAGGAGAGCTGACAGATCCTCTATATACTACACCACACAGGAGAGCCGACAGATCCTCTATTTACCACACCACATAGGAGAGCTGACAGATCCTCTATATACTACATCACACAGGACAGATCCTCTATATACTACACCACACAGGAGAGCTGACAGATCCTCTATATACTACACCACACAGGACAGATCCTCTATATACTACACCACACAGGAGAGCTGACAGATCCTCTATATACTACACCACACAGGAGAGCTAACAGATCCTCTATATACTACACCACACAGGAGAGCCGACAGATCCTCTATATACTACACCACACAGGACAGATCCTCTATATACTACACCACACAGGAGAAATGACAGATCCTCTATATACTACACCACACAGGAAAGCTGACAGATCCTCTATATACTACACCACACAGGAGAGCTGACAGTTCCTCTATATACTACACCACACAGGAGAGCTGACAGATCCTCTATATACTACACCTCACAGGAGAGCTGACAGATCCTCTATATACTACACCACATAGGAGAGCCGACAGATCCTCTATATACTACACCACATAGGAGAGCTGACAGATCCTCTATATACTACATCACACAGGAGAGCTGACAGATCCTCTATATACTACACCACACAGGAGAGCTGACAGATCCTCTATATACTACATCACACAGGAGAGCTTGGCAGATCCTCTATATACTACACCACACAGGAGAGCCGACAGATCCTCTATTTACTACACCACATAGGAGAGCTGACAGATCCTCTATATACTACATCACACAGGAGAGCTGACAGATCCTCTATATACTACACCACACAGGACAGATCCTCTATATACTACACCACACAGGAGAGCTGACAGATCCTCTATATACTACACCACACAAGAGAGCTGACAGTTCCTCTATATACTACACCACACAGGAGAGCTGACAGAACCTCTATATACTACACCACACAGGAGAGCTGACAGATCCTCTATATACTACACCACACAGAAGAGCTGACAGATCCTCTATATACTACACCACACAGGAGAGCTGACAGATCCTCTATATACTACACCACATAGGAAAGCTGACAGATCCTCTATATGCTACACCACACAGGAGAGCTGACAGATCCTCTATATACTACACCACACAGGAGAGCCGACAGATCCTCTATATACTACACCACACAGGACAGATCCTCTATATACTACACCACACAGGAGAGCCGACAGCTCCTCTATATACTACACCACACAGGAGAGCTGACAGATCCTCTATATACTACACCACACAGGACAGATCCTCTATATACTACACCACACAGGAGAGCTGACAGATCCTCTATATACTACACCACACAGGAGAGCTCACAGATCCTCTATATACTACACCACACAGGAGAGCTCACAGATCCTCTATATACTACACCACACAGGACAGATCCTCTATATACTACACCACATAGGAGAGCTGACAGATCCTCTATATACTACACCACATAGGAGGGCTGACAGATCCTCTATATACTACAACGCGCAGGAGATCTGACAGATCCTCTATATACTACACCGCACTGGAGAGCTGACAGATCCTCTATATACTACACCACACAGGAGAGCTGACAGATCCTCTATATACTACACCACACAGGAGAGCTGACAGATCCTCTATATACTACACCACACAGAAGAGCTGACAGATCCTCTATATACTACACCACACAGGAGAGCTGACAGATCCTCTATATACTACACCACATAGGAAAGCTGACAGATCCTCTATATGCTACACCACACAGGAGAGCTGACAGATCCTCTATATACTACACCACACAGGAGAGCTGACAGATCCTCTATATACTACACCACACAGGACAGATCCTCTATATACTACACCATACAGGAGAGCCGACAGCTCCTCTATATACTACACCACACAGGAGAGCTGACAGATCCTCTATATACTACACCACACAGGACAGATCCTCTATATACTACACCACACAGGAGAGCTGACAGATCCTCTATATACTACACCACACAGGAGAGCTGACAGATCCTCTATATACTACACCACACAGGAGAGCTCACAGATCCTCTATATACTACACCACACAGGACAGATCCTCTATATACTACACCACATAGGAGAGCTGACAGATCCTCTATATACTACACCACATAGGAGGGCTGACAGATCCTCTATATACTACAACGCGCAGGAGATCTGACAGATCCTCTATATACTACACCGCACAGGAGAGCTGACAGATCCTCTATATACTACACCACACAGGAGAGCTGACAGATCCTCTATATACTACACCACACAGGACAGATCCTCTATATACTACACCACACAGGAGAGCTGACACATCCTCTATATACTACACCACACAGGAGAGCTGACAGATCCTCTATATTCTACACCACACAGGAGAGCTGACAGATCCTCTATATACTACACCACACAGGACAGATCCTCTATATACTACACCACATAGGAGAGCTGACAGATCCTCTATATACTACACCACATAGGAGAGCTGACAGATCCTCTATATACTACACCGCGCAGGAGATCTGACAGATCCTCTATATACTACACCGCACAGGAGAGTTGACAGATCCTCTATATACTACACCACACAGGAGAGCTGAGACATCCTCTATATACTACACCACACAGGAGAGCTGACAGATCCTCTATATACTGCACCACACAGGAGAGCTGACAGATCCTCTGTATACTACACCACACAGGAGAGCTGACAGATCCTCTATATACTACACCACACAGGAGAGCTGACAGATCCTCTATATACTACACCACACAGGAGAGCTGACAGATCCTCTATATACTACACCACATAGGAGAGCTGACAGATCCTCTATATACTACACTACACAGGACAGATCCTCTATATACTACACCACACAGGAGAGCTGACAGATCCTCTATATACTACACCACACAGGAGAGCTGACAGATCCTCTATATACTACATCACACAGGAGAGCCGACAGATCCTCTATATACTACACCACACAGGAGAGCTGACAGATCCTCTATACACTACACTACACAGGACAGATCCTCTATATACTACACCACACAGGAGAGCTGACAGATCCTCTATATACTACACCACACAGGAGAGTTGACAGATCCTCTATATACTACACCACACAGGAGAGCTGACAGATCCTCTATATACTACACCACACAGGAGAGCTGACAGATCCTCTATATACTACAACACACAGGAGAGCTGACAGATCCTCTATATACTACACTACACAGGAGAGCTGACAGATCCTCTATATACTACACCACACAGGAGAGCTGACAGATCCTCTATATACTACACCACACAGGAGAGCCGACAGATCCTCTATATACTACACCAAACAGGAGAGCTGACAGATCCTCTATATACTACACCACACAGGAGAGCCGACAGATACTCTATATACTAAACCACACAGGAGAGCTGACAGATCCTCTATATACTACACCACACAGGAGGGCTGACAGATCCTCTATATACTACACCACACAGAAGAGCTGACAGATCCCCTATATACTACACCACACAGGAGAGCTGACACATCCTGTATATACTACACCACACAGGACAGATCCTCTATATACTACACCACACAGGAGAGCTGACAGATCCTCTATATACTACACCACACAGGAGAACTGACAGATCCTCTATATACTACATCACACATGAGAGCTGACAGATCCTCTATATACTACACCACACAGGAGAGCAGACAGATCCTCTATATACTACACCACACAGGAGAGCTGACAGATCCTCTATACACTACACCACACAGGAGAGCTGACAGACCCTCTATATACTACACCACACAGGACAGATCCTCTATATACTACACCACACAGGAGAGCTGACAGATCCTCTATATACTACACCACACAGGAGAGCTGACAGATCATCTATATACTACACCACACAAGAGAGCTGACAGATGCTCTATATACTACACCACACAGGAGAGCTGACAGATCCTCTATATACTACACCACACAGGAGAGCTGACAGATCCTCTATATACTACACCACACAGGAGAGCTGACAGATCCTCTGTATACTACACCACACAGGAGAGCTGACAGATCCTCTATATACTACACCACACAGGAGAGCTGACAGATCCTCTATATACTACACCACACAGGAGAGCTGACAGATCCTCTATATACTACACCACATAGGAGAGCTGACAGATCCTCTATATACTACACCACACAGGACAGATCCTCTATATACTACACCACACAGGAGAGCTGACAGATCCTCTATATACTACACCACACAGGAGAGCTGACAGATCCTCTATATACTACACCACACAGGAGAGCCGACAGATCCTCTATATACTACACCACACAGGAGAGCTGACAGATCCTCTATACACTACACTACACAGGACAGATCCTCTATATACTACACCACACAGGAGAGCTGACAGATCCTCTATATACTACACCACACAGGAGAGTTGACAGATCCTCTATATACTACACCACACAGGAGAGCTGACAGATCCTCTATATACTACACCACACAGGAGAGCTGACAGATCCTCTATATACTACACCACACAGGAGAGCTGACAGATCCTCTATATACTACACCACACAGGAGAGCTGACAGATCCTCTATATACTACACCACACAGGAGAGCCGACAGATCCTCTATATACTACACCAAACAGGAGAGCTGACAGATTCTCTATATACTACACCACACAGGAGAGCCGACAGATCCTCTATATACTACACCACACAGGAGAGCTGACAGATCCTCTATATACTGCACCACACAGGAGGGCTGACAGATCCTCTATATACTGCACCACACAGGAGAGCTGACAGAACCTCTATATACTACACCACACTGGAGAGCTGACAGATCCTCTATATACTACACCACACAGGAGAGCTGACAGATCCTCTATATACTACACCACACAGGGGAGCTGACAGATCCTCTATATACTACACCACACAGGAGAGCTGACAGATCCTCTATATACTACACCACACAGGAGAGCCGACAGATCCTCTATATACTACACCACACAGGAGAGCTGACAGATCCTCTATATACTATACCACACAGGAGAGCTGACAGATCCTCTATATACTGCACCACACAGGAGGGCTGACAGATCCTCTATATACTACACCACACAGGAGAGTTGACAGATCCTCTATATACTACACCACACAGGAGAGCTGACAGATCCTCTATATACTACACCACACAGGAGAGCTGACAGATCCTCTATATACTACACCACACAGGAGAGCTGACAGATCCTCTATATACTACACCACACAGGAGAGCTGACAGATCCTCTATATACTACACCACACAGGAGAGCCGACAGATCCTCTATATACTACACCACACAGGAGAGCTGACAGATCCTCTATATACTACACCACACAGGAGAGCTGACAGATCCTCTATATACTACACCACACAGGAGAGCTGACAGATCCTCTATATACTACACCACACAGGAGAGCCGACAGATCCTCTATATACTACACCAAACAGGAGAGCTGACAGATTCTCTATATACTACACCACACAGGAGAGCCGACAGATCCTCTATATACTACACCACACAGGAGAGCTGACAGATCCTCTATATACTGCACCACACAGGAGGGCTGACAGATCCTCTATATACTGCACCACACAGGAGAGCTGACAGAACCTCTATATACTACACCACACTGGAGAGCTGACAGATCCTCTATATACTACACCACACAGGAGAGCTGACAGATCCTCTATATACTACACCACACAGGGGAGCTGACAGATCCTCTATATACTACACCACACAGGAGAGCTGACAGATCCTCTATATACTACACCACACAGGAGAGCCGACAGATCCTCTATATACTACACCACACAGGAGAGCTGACAGATCCTCTATATACTATACCACACAGGAGAGCTGACAGATCCTCTATATACTACACCACACAGGAGGGCTGACAGATCCTCTATATACTACACCACACAGGAGAGTTGACAGATCCTCTATATACTACACCACACAGGAGAGCTGACAGATCCTCTATATACTACACCACACAGGAGAGCTGACAGATCCTCTATATACTACACCACACAGGAGAGCTGACAGATCCTCTATATACTACACCACACAGGAGAGCTGACAGATCCTCTATATACTACACCACACAGGAGAGCCGACAGATCCTCTATATACTACACCAAACAGGAGAGCTGACAGAATCTCTATATACTACACCACACAGGAGAGCCGACAGATCCTCTATATACTACACCACACAGGAGAGCTGACAGATCCTCTATATACTGCACCACACAGGAGGGCTGACAGATCCTCTATATACTGCACCACACAGGAGAGCTGACAGAACCTCTATATACTACACCACACTGGAGAGCTGACAGATCCTCTATATACTACACCACACAGGAGAGCTGACAGATCCTCTATATACTACACCACACAGGGGAGCTGACAGATCCTCTATATACTACACCACACAGGAGAGCTGACAGATCCTCTATATACTACACCACACAGGAGAGCCGACAGATCCTCTATATACTACACCACACAGGAGAGCTGACAGATCCTCTATATACTATACCACACAGGAGAGCTGACAGATCCTCTATATACTACACCACACAGAAGAGCTGACAGATCCCCTATATACTACACCACACAGGAGAGCTGACACATCCTCTATATACTACACCACACAGGACAGATCCTCTATATACTACACCACACAGGAGAGCTGACAGATCCTCTATATACTACACCACACAGGACAGATCCTCTATATACTACACCACACAGGAGAGCTGACAGATCCTCTATATACTACACCACACAGGAGAACTGACAGATCCTCTATATACTACACCACACAGGAGAGCTGACAGACCCTCTATATACTACACCACACAGGACAGATCCTCTATATACTACACCACACAGGAGAGCTGACAGATCCTCTATATACTACACCACACAGGAGAGCTGACAGATCCTCTATATACTACACCACACAGGAGAGCGGACAGATCCTCTATATACTACACCACACAGGAGAGCTGACAGATCCTCTATATACTACACCACACAGAACAGATCCTATATATACTACACCACACAGGAGAGCAGACAGATAATCTATATACTACACCACACAGGAGAGCTGACAGACCCTCTATATACTACACCACACAGGAGAGATCCTCTATATACTACACCACACAGGAGGGCTGATAGATCCTCTATATACTACAACACACAGGAGAGCTGACAGATCCTCTATATACTACACCACACAGGAGAGCTGACAGATCCTCTATATACTACACCACACAGGAGAGCAGACAGATCCTCTATATACTACACCACACAGGAGAGCTGACAGACCCTCTATATACTACACCACACAGGAGAGCTGACAGATCCTCTATATACTACACCACACAGAAGACCTGACAGATCCTCTATATACTACACCACACAGGACAGATCCTCTATATACTACACCACACAGGAGAGCTGACAGATCCTCTATATACTACACCACACAGGAGAGCAGACAGATCCTCTATATACTACACCACACAGGAGAGCAGACAGATCCTCTATATACTACACCACACAGGAGAACTGACAGATCCTCTATATACTACACCACACAGGAGAGTTGACAGATCCTCTATATACTACACCACACAGGAGAGCTGACAGATCCTCTATATACTACACCACACAGGAGAGCTGACAGATCCTCTATATACTACACCACACAGGAGAGCTGACAGATCCTCTATATACTACACCACACAGGAGAGCTGACAGATCCTCTATATACTACACCACACAGGAGAGCCGACAGATCCTCTATATACTACACCAAACAGGAGAGCTGACAGATTCTCTATATACTACACCACACAGGAGAGCCGACAGATCCTCTATATACTACACCACACAGGAGAGCTGACAGATCCTCTATATACTGCACCACACAGGAGGGCTGACAGATCCTCTATATACTGCACCACACAGGAGAGCTGACAGAACCTCTATATACTACACCACACTGGAGAGCTGACAGATCCTCTATATACTACACCACACAGGAGAGCTGACAGATCCTCTATATACTACACCACACAGGGGAGCTGACAGATCCTCTATATACTACACCACACAGGAGAGCTGACAGATCCTCTATATACTACACCACACAGGAGAGCCGACAGATCCTCTATATACTACACCACACAGGAGAGCTGACAGATCCTCTATATACTATACCACACAGGAGAGCTGACAGATCCTCTATATACTGCACCACACAGGAGGGCTGACAGATCCTCTATATACTACACCACACAGGAGAGTTGACAGATCCTCTATATACTACACCACACAGGAGAGCTGACAGATCCTCTATATACTACACCACACAGGAGAGCTGACAGATCCTCTATATACTACACCACACAGGAGAGCTGACAGATCCTCTATATACTACACCACACAGGAGAGCTGACAGATCCTCTATATACTACACCACACAGGAGAGCCGACAGATCCTCTATATACTACACCAAACAGGAGAGCTGACAGAATCTCTATATACTACACCACACAGGAGAGCCGACAGATCCTCTATATACTACACCACACAGGAGAGCTGACAGATCCTCTATATACTGCACCACACAGGAGGGCTGACAGATCCTCTATATACTGCACCACACAGGAGAGCTGACAGAACCTCTATATACTACACCACACTGGAGAGCTGACAGATCCTCTCTATACTACACCACACAGGAGAGCTGACAGATCCTCTATATACTACACCACACAGGGGAGCTGACAGATCCTCTATATACTACACCACACAGGAGAGCTGACAGATCCTCTATATACTACACCACACAGGAGAGCCGACAGATCCTCTATATACTACACCACACAGGAGAGCTGACAGATCCTCTATATACTATACCACACAGGAGAGCTGACAGATCCTCTATATACTACACCACACAGAAGAGCTGACAGATCCCCTATATACTAAACCACACAGGAGAGCTGACACATCCTCTATATACTACACCACACAGGACAGATCCTCTATATACTACACCACACAGGAGAGCTGACAGATCCTCTATATACTACACCACACAGGACAGATCCTCTATATACTACACCACACAGGAGAGCTGACAGATCCTCTATATACTACACCACACAGGAGAACTGACAGATCCTCTATATACTACACCACACAGGAGAGCTGACAGACCCTCTATATACTACACCACAAAGGACAGATACTCTATATACTACACCACACAGGAGAGCTGACAGATCCTCTATATACTACACCACAGAGGAGAGCTGACAGATCCTCTATATACTACACCACACAGGAGAGCGGACAGATCCTCTATATACTACACCACACAGGAGAGCTGACAGATCCTCTATATACTACACCACACAGGACAGATCCTATATATACTACACCACACAGGAGAGCAGACAGATCCTCTATATACTACACCACACAGGAGAGCTGACAGACCCTCTATATACTACACCACACAGGAGAGATCCTCTATATACTACACCACACAGGAGGGCTGATAGATCCTCTATATACTACACCACACAGGAGAGCTGACAGATCCTCTATATACTACACCACACAGGAGAGCTGACAGATCCTCTATATACTACACCACACAGGAGAGCAGACAGATCCTCTATATACTACACCACACAGGAGAGCTGACAGACCCTCTATATACTACACCACACAGGAGAGCTGACAGATCCTCTATATACTACACCACACAGAAGAGCTGACAGATCCTCTATATACTACACCACACAGGACAGATCCTCTATATACTACACCACACAGGAGAGCTGACAGATCCTCTATATACTACACCACACAGGAGAGCAGACAGATCCTCTATATACTACACCACACAGGAGAGCAGACAGATCCTCTATATACTACACCACACAGGAGAACTGACAGATCCTCTATATACTACACCACACAGGAGAGCTGACAGATCCTCTATATACTACACCACACAGGAGAGCTGACAGATCCTCTATATACTACACCACACGGGAGAGCTGACAGATCCTCTATATACTACACCACACAGGAGAGCTGACAGATCCTCTATATACTACATCACACAGGAGAGCTTGGCAGATCCTCTATATACTACACCACACAGGAGAGCCGACAGATCCTCTATTTACTACACCACATAGGAGAGCTGACAGATCCTCTATATACTACATCACACAGGAGAGCTGACAGATCCTCTATATACTACACCACACAGGACAGATCCTCTATATACTACACCACACAGGAGAGCTGACAGATCCTCTATATACTACACCACACAAGAGAGCTGACAGTTCCTCTATATACTACACCACACAGGAGAGCTGACAGAACCTCTATATACTACACCACACAGGAGAGCTGACAGATCCTCTATATACTACACCACACAGAAGAGCTGACAGATCCTCTATATACTACACCACACAGGAGAGCTGACAGATCCTCTATATACTACACCACATAGGAAAGCTGACAGATCCTCTATATGCTACACCACACAGGAGAGCTGACAGATCCTCTATATACTACACCACACAGGAGAGCCGACAGATCCTCTATATACTACACCACACAGGACAGATCCTCTATATACTACACCACACAGGAGAGCCGACAGCTCCTCTATATACTACACCACACAGGAGAGCTGACAGATCCTCTATATACTACACCACACAGGACAGATCCTCTATATACTACACCACACAGGAGAGCTGACAGATCCTCTATATACTACACCACACAGGAGAGCTCACAGATCCTCTATATACTACACCACACAGGAGAGCTCACAGATCCTCTATATACTACACCACACAGGACAGATCCTCTATATACTACACCACATAGGAGAGCTGACAGATCCTCTATATACTACACCACATAGGAGGGCTGACAGATCCTCTATATACTACAACGCGCAGGAGATCTGACAGATCCTCTATATACTACACCGCACTGGAGAGCTGACAGATCCTCTATATACTACACCACACAGGAGAGCTGACAGATCCTCTATATACTACACCACACAGAAGAGCTGACAGATCCTCTATATACTACACCACACAGGAGAGCTGACAGATCCTCTATATACTACACCACATAGGAAAGCTGACAGATCCTCTATATGCTACACCACACAGGAGAGCTGACAGATCCTCTATATACTACACCACACAGGAGAGCTGACAGATCCTCTATATACTACACCACACAGGACAGATCCTCTATATACTACACCATACAGGAGAGCCGACAGCTCCTCTATATACTACACCACACAGGAGAGCTGACAGATCCTCTATATACTACACCACACAGGACAGATCCTCTATATACTACACCACACAGGAGAGCTGACAGATCCTCTATATACTACACCACACAGGAGAGCTGACAGATCCTCTATATACTACACCACACAGGAGAGCTCACAGATCCTCTATATACTACACCACACAGGACAGATCCTCTATATACTACACCACATAGGAGAGCTGACAGATCCTCTATATACTACACCACATAGGAGGGCTGACAGATCCTCTATATACTACAACGCGCAGGAGATCTGACAGATCCTCTATATACTACACCGCACAGGAGAGCTGACAGATCCTCTATATACTACACCACACAGGAGAGCTGACAGATCCTCTATATACTACACCACACAGGACAGATCCTCTATATACTACACCACACAGGAGAGCTGACACATCCTCTATATACTACACCACACAGGAGAGCTGACAGATCCTCTATATTCTACACCACACAGGAGAGCTGACAGATCCTCTATATACTACACCACACAGGACAGATCCTCTATATACTACACCACATAGGAGAGCTGACAGATCCTCTATATACTACACCACATAGGAGAGCTGACAGATCCTCTATATACTACACCGCGCAGGAGATCTGACAGATCCTCTATATACTACACCGCACAGGAGAGTTGACAGATCCTCTATATACTACACCACACAGGAGAGCTGAGACATCCTCTATATACTACACCACACAGGAGAGCTGACAGATCCTCTATATACTGCACCACACAGGAGAGCTGACAGATCCTCTGTATACTACACCACACAGGAGAGCTGACAGATCCTCTATATACTACACCACACAGGAGAGCTGACAGATCCTCTATATACTACACCACACAGGAGAGCTGACAGATCCTCTATATACTACACCACATAGGAGAGCTGACAGATCCTCTATATACTACACTACACAGGACAGATCCTCTATATACTACACCACACAGGAGAGCTGACAGATCCTCTATATAATACACCACACAGGAGAGCTGACAGATCCTCTATATACTACATCACACAGGAGAGCCGACAGATCCTCTATATACTACACCACACAGGAGAGCTGACAGATCCTCTATACACTACACTACACAGGACAGATCCTCTATATACTACACCACACAGGAGAGCTGACAGATCCTCTATATACTACACCACACAGGAGAGTTGACAGATCCTCTATATACTACACCACACAGGAGAGCTGACAGATCCTCTATATACTACACCACACAGGAGAGCTGACAGATCCTCTATATACTACAACACACAGGAGAGCTGACAGATCCTCTATATACTACACTACACAGGAGAGCTGACAGATCCTCTATATACTACACCACACAGGAGAGCTGACAGATCCTCTATATACTACACCACACAGGAGAGCCGACAGATCCTCTATATACTACACCAAACAGGAGAGCTGACAGATCCTCTATATACTACACCACACAGGAGAGCCGACAGATACTCTATATACTAAACCACACAGGAGAGCTGACAGATCCTCTATATACTACACCACACAGGAGGGCTGACAGATCCTCTATATACTACACCACACAGAAGAGCTGACAGATCCCCTATATACTACACCACACAGGAGAGCTGACACATCCTGTATATACTACACCACACAGGACAGATCCTCTATATACTACACCACACAGGAGAGCTGACAGATCCTCTATATACTACATCACACATGAGAGCTGACAGATCCTCTATATACTACACCACACAGGAGAGCAGACAGATCCTCTATATACTACACCACACAGGAGAGCTGACAGATCCTCTATACACTACACCACACAGGAGAGCTGACAGACCCTCTATATACTACACCACACAGGACAGATCCTCTATATACTACACCACACAGGAGAGCTGACAGATCCTCTATATACTACACCACACAGGAGAGCTGACAGATCATCTATATACTACACCACACAAGAGAGCTGACAGATCCTCTATATACTACACCACACAGGAGAGCTGACAGATCCTCTATATACTACACCACACAGGAGAGCTGACAGATCCTCTATATACTACACCACACAGGAGAGCTGACAGATCCTCTGTATACTACACCACACAGGAGAGCTGACAGATCCTCTATATACTACACCACACAGGAGAGCTGACAGATCCTCTATATACTACACCACACAGGAGAGCTGACAGATCCTCTATATACTACACCACATAGGAGAGCTGACAGATCCTCTATATACTACACCACACAGGACAGATCCTCTATATACTACACCACACAGGAGAGCTGACAGATCCTCTATATACTACACCACACAGGAGAGCTGACAGATCCTCTATATACTACACCACACAGGAGAGCCGACAGATCCTCTATATACTACACCACACAGGAGAGCTGACAGATCCTCTATACACTACACTACACAGGACAGATCCTCTATATACTACACCACACAGGAGAGCTGACAGATCCTCTATATACTACACCACACAGGAGAGTTGACAGATCCTCTATATACTACACCACACAGGAGAGCTGACAGATCCTCTATATACTACACCACACAGGAGAGCTGACAGATCCTCTATATACTACACCACACAGGAGAGCTGACAGATCCTCTATATACTACACCACACAGGAGAGCTGACAGATCCTCTATATACTACACCACACAGGAGAGCCGACAGATCCTCTATATATTACACCAAACAGGAGAGCTGACAGATTCTCTATATACTACACCACACAGGAGAGCCGACAGATCCTCTATATACTACACCACACAGGAGAGCTGACAGATCCTCTATATACTACACCACACAGGAGAGCTGACAGATCCTCTATATACTACACCACACAGGGGAGCTGACAGATCCTCTATATACTACACCACACAGGAGAGCTGACAGATCCTCTATATACTACACCACACAGGAGAGCCGACAGATCCTCTATATACTACACCACACAGGAGAGCTGACAGATCCTCTATATACTATACCACACAGGAGAGCTGACAGATCCTCTATATACTGCACCACACAGGAGGGCTGACAGATCCTCTATATACTACACCACACAGGAGAGTTGACAGATCCTCTATATACTACACCACACAGGAGAGCTGACAGATCCTCTATATACTACACCACACAGGAGAGCTGACAGATCCTCTATATACTACACCACACAGGAGAACTGACAGATCCTCTATATACTACACCACACAGGAGAGTTGACAGATCCTCTATATACTACACCACACAGGAGAGCTGACAGATCCTCTATATACTACACCACACAGGAGAGCTGACAGATCCTCTATATACTACACCACACAGGAGAGCTGACAGATCCTCTATATACTACACCACACAGGAGAGCTGACAGATCCTCTATATACTACACCACACAGGAGAGCCGACAGATCCTCTATATACTACACCAAACAGGAGAGCTGACAGATTCTCTATATACTACACCACACAGGAGAGCCGACAGATCCTCTATATACTACACCACACAGGAGAGCTGACAGATCCTCTATATACTGCACCACACAGGAGGGCTGACAGATCCTCTATATACTGCACCACACAGGAGAGCTGACAGAACCTCTATATACTACACCACACTGGAGAGCTGACAGATCCTCTATATACTACACCACACAGGAGAGCTGACAGATCCTCTATATACTACACCACACAGGGGAGCTGACAGATCCTCTATATACTACACCACACAGGAGAGCTGACAGATCCTCTATATACTACACCACACAGGAGAGCCGACAGATCCTCTATATACTACACCACACAGGAGAGCTGACAGATCCTCTATATACTATACCACACAGGAGAGCTGACAGATCCTCTATATACTGCACCACACAGGAGGGCTGACAGATCCTCTATATACTACACCACACAGGAGAGTTGACAGATCCTCTATATACTACACCACACAGGAGAGCTGACAGATCCTCTATATACTACACCACACAGGAGAGCTGACAGATCCTCTATATACTACACCACACAGGAGAGCTGACAGATCCTCTATATACTACACCACACAGGAGAGCTGACAGATCCTCTATATACTACACCACACAGGAGAGCCGACAGATCCTCTATATACTACACCAAACAGGAGAGCTGACAGAATCTCTATATACTACACCACACAGGAGAGCCGACAGATCCTCTATATACTACACCACACAGGAGAGCTGACAGATCCTCTATATACTGCACCACACAGGAGGGCTGACAGATCCTCTATATACTGCACCACACAGGAGAGCTGACAGAACCTCTATATACTACACCACACTGGAGAGCTGACAGATCCTCTCTATACTACACCACACAGGAGAGCTGACAGATCCTCTATATACTACACCACACAGGGGAGCTGACAGATCCTCTATATACTACACCACACAGGAGAGCTGACAGATCCTCTATATACTACACCACACAGGAGAGCCGACAGATCCTCTATATACTACACCACACAGGAGAGCTGACAGATCCTCTATATACTATACCACACAGGAGAGCTGACAGATCCTCTATATACTACACCACACAGAAGAGCTGACAGATCCCCTATATACTACACCACACAGGAGAGCTGACACATCCTCTATATACTACACCACACAGGACAGATCCTCTATATACTACACCACACAGGAGAGCTGACAGATCCTCTATATACTACACCACACAGGACAGATCCTCTATATACTACACCACACAGGAGAGCTGACAGATCCTCTATATACTACACCACACAGGAGAACTGACAGATCCTCTATATACTACACCACACAGGAGAGCTGACAGACCCTCTATATACTACACCACACAGGACAGATACTCTATATACTACACCACACAGGAGAGCTGACAGATCCTCTATATACTACACCACAGAGGAGAGCTGACAGATCCTCTATATACTACACCACACAGGAGAGCGGACAGATCCTCTATATACTACACCACACAGGAGAGCTGACAGATCCTCTATATACTACACCACACAGGACAGATCCTATATATACTACACCACACAGGAGAGCAGACAGATCCTCTATATACTACACCACACAGGAGAGCTGACAGACCCTCTATATACTACACCACACAGGAGAGATCCTCTATATACTACACCACACAGGAGGGCTGATAGATCCTCTATATACTACACCACACAGGAGAGCTGACAGATCCTCTATATACTACACCACACAGGAGAGCAGACAGATCCTCTATATACTACACCACACAGGAGAGCTGACAGACCCTCTATATACTACACCACACAGGAGAGCTGACAGATCCTCTATATACTACACCACACAGAAGAGCTGACAGATCCTCTATATACTACACCACACAGGACAGATCCTCTATATACTACACCACACAGGAGAGCTGACAGATCCTCTATATACTACACCACACAGGAGAGCAGACAGATCCTCTATATACTACACCACACAGGAGAGCAGACAGATCCTCTATATACTACACCACACAGGAGAACTGACAGATCCTCTATATACTACACCACACAGGAGAGCTGACAGACCCTCTATATACTACACCACACAGGAGAGCTGACAGATCCTCTATATACTACACCACACAGAAGAGCTGACAGATCCTCTATATACTACACCACACAGGACAGATCCTCTATATACTACACCACACAGGACAGCAGACAGATCCTCTATATACTACACCACACAGGAGAGCTGACAGACCCTCTATATACTACACCACACAGGAGAGCTGACAGATCCTCTATATACTATACCACACAGGAGAGCTGACAGATCCTCTATATACTACACCACACAGAAGAGCTGACAGATCCCCTATATACTACACCACACAGGAGAGCTGACACATCCTCTATATACTACACCACACAGGACAGATCCTCTATATACTACACCACACAGGAGAGCTGACAGATCCTCTATATACTACACCACACAGGAGAACTGACAGATCCTCTATATACTACACCACACAGGAGAGCTGACAGATCCTCTATATACTACACCACACAGGACAGATCCTATATATACTACACCACACAGGAGAGCAGACAGATCCTCTATATACTACACCACACAGGAGAGCTGACAGACCCTCTATATACTACACCACACAGGAGAGATCCTCTATATACTACACCACACAGGAGGGCTGATAGATCCTCTATATACTACACCACACAGGAGAGCTGACAGATCCTCTATATACTACACCACACAGGAGAGCTGACAGACCCTCTATATACTACACCACACAGGAGAGCTGACAGATCCTCTATATACTACACCACACAGAAGAGCTGACAGATCCTCTATATACTACACCACACAGGACAGATCCTCTATATACTACACCACACAGGAGAGCTGACAGATCCTCTATATACTACACCACACAGGAGAGCTGACAGATCCTCTATATACTACACCACACAGGAGAGCAGACAGATCCTCTATATACTACACCACACAGGAGAACTGACAGATCCTCTATATACTACACCACACAGGAGAGCTGACAGACCCTCTATATACTACACCACACAGGAGAGCTGACAGATCCTCTATATACTACACCACACAGGAGAGCTGACAGATTCTCTATATACTACACCACATAGGAGAGCTGACAGATCCTCTATATACTACACTACACAGGACAGATCCTCTATATACTACACCACACAGGAGAGCTGACAGATCCTCTATATACTACACCACACAGGAGAGCTGACAGATCCTCTATATACTACATCACACAGGAGAGCCGACAGATCCTCTATATACTACACCACACAGGAGAGCTGACAGATCCTCTATACACTACACTACACAGGACAGATCCTCTATATACTACACCACAGAGGAGAGCTGACAGATCCTCTATATACTACACCACACAGGAGAGTTGACAGATCCTCTATATACTACACCACACAGGCGAGCTGACAGATCCTCTATATACTACACCACACAGGAGAGCTGACAGATCCTCTATATACTACAACACACAGGAGAGCTGACAGATCCTCTATATACTACACTACACAGGAGAGCTGACAGATCCTCTATATACTACACCACACAGGAGAGCTGACAGATCCTCTATATACTACACCACACAGGAGAGCCGACAGATCCTCTATATACTACACCAAACAGGAGAGCTGACAGATCCTCTATATACTACACCACACAGGAGAGCCGACAGATCCTCTATATACTAAACCACACAGGAGAGCTGACAGATCCTCTATATACTACACCACACAGGAGGGCTGACAGATCCTCTATATACTACACTACACAGAAGAGCTGACAGATCCCCTATATACTACACCACACAGGAGAGCTGACACATCCTCTATATACTACACCACACAGGACAGATCCTCTATATACTACACCACACAGGAGAGCTGACAGATCCTCTATATACTACACCACACAGGAGAACTGACAGATCCTCTATATACTACATCACACATGAGAGCTGACAGATCCTCTATATACTACACCACACAGGAGAGCAGACAGATCCTCTATATACTACACCACACAGGAGAGCTGACAGATCCTCTATACACTACACCACACAGGAGAGCTGACAGACCCTCTATATACTACACCACACAGGACAGATCCTCTATATACTACACCACACAGGAGAGCTGACAGATCCTCTATATACTACACCACACAGGAGAGCTGACAGATCCTCTATATACTACACCACACAGGAGAGCTGACAGATCATCTATATACTACACCACACAAGAGAGCTGACAGATCCTCTATATACTACACCACACAGGAGAGCTGACAGATCCTCTATATACTACACCACACAGGAGAGCTGACAGATCCTCTATATACTACACCACACAGGAGAGCTGACAGATCCTCTGTATACTACACCACACAGGAGAGCTGACAGATCCTCTATATACTACACCACACAGGAGAGCTGACAGATCCTCTATATACTACACCACATAGGAGAGCTGACAGATCCTCTATATACTACACCACACAGGACAGATCCTCTATATACTACACCACACAGGAGAGCTGACAGATCCTCTATATACTACACCACACAGGAGAGCTGACAGATCCTCTATATACTACACCACACAGGAGAGCCGACAGATCCTCTATATACTACACCACACAGGAGAGCTGACAGATCCTCTATACACTACACTACACAGGACAGATCCTCTATATACTACACCACACAGGAGAGCTGACAGATCCTCTATATACTACACCACACAGGAGAGTTGACAGATCCTCTATATACTACACCACACAGGAGAGCTGACAGATCCTCTATATACTACACCACACAGGAGAGCTGACAGATCCTCTATATACTACACCACACAGGAGAGCTGACAGATCCTCTATATACTACACCACACAGGAGAGCTGACAGATCCTCTATATACTACACCACACAGGAGAGCCGACAGATCCTCTATATACTACACCAAACAGGAGAGCTGACAGATTCTCTATATACTACACCACACAGGAGAGCCGACAGATCCTCTATATACTACACCACACAGGAGAGCTGACAGATCCTCTATATACTGCACCACACAGGAGGGCTGACAGATCCTCTATATACTGCACCACACAGGAGAGCTGACAGAACCTCTATATACTACACCACACTGGAGAGCTGACAGATCCTCTATATACTACACCACACAGGAGAGCTGACAGATCCTCTATATACTACACCACACAGGGGAGCTGACAGATCCTCTATATACTACACCACACAGGAGAGCTGACAGATCCTCTATATACTACACCACACAAGAGAGCCGACAGATCCTCTATATACTACACCACACAGGAGAGCTGACAGATCCTCTATATACTATACCACACAGGAGAGCTGACAGATCCTCTATATACTACACCACACAGAAGAGCTGACAGATCCCCTATATACTACACCACACAGGAGAGCTGACACATCCTCTATATACTACACCACACAGGACAGATCCTCTATATACTACACCACACAGGAGAGCTGACAGATCCTCTATATACTACACCACACAGGAGAACTGACAGATCCTCTATATACTACACCACACAGGAGAGCTGACAGACCCTCTATATACTACACCACACAGGACAGATCCTCTATATACTACACCACACAGGAGAGCTGACAGATCCTCTATATACTACACCACACAGGAGAGCTGACAGATCCTCTATATACTACACCACACAGGAGAGCGGACAGATCCTCTATATACTACACCACACAGGAGAGCTGACAGATCCTCTATATACTACACCACACAGGACAGATCCTATATATACTACACCACACAGGAGAGCAGACAGATCCTCTATATACTACACCACACAGGAGAGCTGACAGACCCTCTATATACTACACCACACAGGAGAGATCCTCTATATACTACACCACACAGGAGGGCTGATAGATCCTCTATATACTACACCACACAGGAGAGCTGACAGATCCTCTATATACTACACCACACAGGAGAGCTGACAGATCCTCTATATACTACACCACACAGGAGAGCAGACAGATCCTCTATATACTACACCACACAGGAGAGCTGACAGACCCTCTATATACTACACCACACAGGAGAGCTGACAGATCCTCTATATACTACACCACACAGAAGAGCTGACAGATCCTCTATATACTACACCACACAGGACAGATCCTCTATATACTACACCACACAGGAGAGCTGACAGATCCTCTATATACTACACCACACAGGAGAGCAGACAGATCCTCTATATACTACACCACACAGGAGAACTGACAGATCCTCTATATACTACACCACACAGGAGAGCTGACAGACCCTCTATATACTACACCACACAGGAGAACTGACAGATCCTCTATATACTACACCACACAGAAGAGCTGACAGATCCTCTATATACTACACCACACAGGACAGATCCTCTATATACTACACCACACAGGACAGCAGACAGATCCTCTATATACTACACCACACAGGAGAGCTGACAGACCCTCTATATACTACACCACACAGGAGAGCTGACAGATCCTCTATATACTATACCACACAGGAGAGCTGACAGATCCTCTATATACTACACCACACAGAAGAGCTGACAGATCCCCTATATACTACACCACACAGGAGAGCTGACACATCCTCTATATACTACACCACACAGGACAGATCCTCTATATACTACACCACACAGGAGAGCTGACAGATCCTCTATATACTACACCACACAGGAGAACTGACAGATCCTCTATATACTACACCACACAGGAGAGCTGACAGACCCTCTATATACTACACCACACAGGACAGATCCTCTATATACTACACCACACAGGAGAGCTGACAGATCCTCTATATACTACACCACACAGGAGAGCTGACAGATCCTCTATATACTACACCACACAGGAGAGCTGACAGATCCTCTATATACTACACCACACAGGACAGATCCTATATATACTACACCACACAGGAGAGCAGACAGATCCTCTATATACTACACCACACAGGAGAGCTGACAGACCCTCTATATACTACACCACACAGGAGAGATCCTCTATATACTACACCACACAGGAGGGCTGATAGATCCTCTATATACTACACCACACAGGAGAGCTGACAGATCCTCTATATACTACACCACACAGGAGAGCTGACAGACCCTCTATATACTACACCACACAGGAGAGCTGACAGATCCTCTATATACTACACCACACAGAAGAGCTGACAGATCCTCTATATACTACACCACACAGGACAGATCCTCTATATACTACACCACACAGGAGAGCTGACAGATCCTCTATATACTACACCACACAGGAGAGCTGACAGATCCTCTATATACTACACCACACAGGAGAGCAGACAGATCCTCTATATACTACACCACACAGGAGAACTGACAGATCCTCTATATACTACACCATACAGGAGAGCTGACAGATCCTCTATATACTACACCACACAGGAGAGCAGACAGACCCTCTATATACTACACCACACAGGAGAGCTGACAGATCCTCTATATACTACACCACACAGGAGAGCTGACAGACCCTCTATATACTACACCACACAGGAGAGCTGACAGATCCTCTATATACTACACCACACAGGAGAGCTGACAGATCCTCTATATACTACACCACACAGAAGACCTGACAGATCCTCTATATACTACACCACACAGGAGAGCTGACAGATCCTCTATATACTACACCACACAGAAGACCTGACAGATCCTCTATATACTACACCACACAGGACAGATCCTCTATATACTACACCACACAGGAGAGCTGACAGATCCTCTATATACTACACCACACAGGAGAGCTGACAGATCCTCTATATACTACACCACACAGGAGAGCTGACAGATCCTCTATATACTACACCACACAGGACAGATCCTCTATATACTACACCACACAGGACAGCAGACAGATCCTCTATATACTACACCACACAGGACAGATCCTATATATACTACACCACACAGGAGAGCAGACAGATCCTCTATATACTACACCACACAGGAGAGCTGACAGACCCTCTATATACTACACCACACAGGAGAGATCCTCTATATACTACACCACACAGGAGGGCTGATAGATCCTCTATATACTACACCACACAGGAGAGCTGACAGATCCTCTATATACTACACCACACAGGAGAGCTGACAGACCCTCTATATACTACACCACACAGGAGAGCTGACAGATCCTCTATATACTACACCACACAGAAGAGCTGACAGATCCTCTATATACTACACCACACAGGACAGATCCTCTATATACTACACCACACAGGAGAGCTGACAGATCCTCTATATACTACACCACACAGGAGAGCTGACAGATCCTCTATATACTACACCACACAGGAGAGCAGACAGATCCTCTATATACTACACCACACAGGAGAACTGACAGATCCTCTATATACTACACCATACAGGAGAGCTGACAGATCCTCTATATACTACACCACACAGGAGAGCAGACAGACCCTCTATATACTACAACACACAGGAGAGCTGACAGATCCTCTATATACTACACCACACAGGAGAGCTGACAGATCCTCTATATACTACACCACACAGAAGACCTGACAGATCCTCTATATACTACACCACACAGGAGAGCTGACAGATCCTCTATATACTACACCACACAGGAGAGCTGACAGACCCTCTATATACTACACCACACAGGAGAGCTGACAGATCCTCTATATACTACACCACACAGGAGAGCTGACAGATCCTCTATATACTACACCACACAGAAGACCTGACAGATCCTCTATATACTACACCACACAGGAGAGCTGACAGATCCTCTATATACTACACCACACAGAAGACCTGACAGATCCTCTATATACTACACCACACAGGACAGATCCTCTATATACTACACCACACAGGAGAGCTGACAGATCCTCTATATACTACACCACACAGGAGAGCTGACAGATCCTCTATATACTACACCACACAGGAGAGCTGACAGATCCTCTATATACTACACCACACAGGACAGATCCTCTATATACTACACCACACAGGACAGCAGACAGATCCTCTATATACTACACCACACAGGAGAGCTGACAGACCCTCTATATACTACACCACAGAGGAGAGCTGACACATCTTCTATATACTACACCACACAGGAGAGCTGACAGATCCTCTATATACTACACCACACAGGAGAGCTGACACCTCCTCTATATACTACACCACACAGGAGAGCAGACAGATCCTCTATATACTACACCACACAGGACAGATCCTCTATATACTACACCACACAGGAGAGCTGACACCTCCTCTATATACTACACCACACAGGAGAGCAGACAGATCCTCTATATACTACACCACACAGGACAGATCCTCTATATACTACACCACACAGGAGAGCTGACAGAGCCTCTATATACTACACCACACAGGAGAGCTGACAGATCCTCTATATACTACACCACACAGGAGAGCAGACAGATCCTTATATACTACACCACACAGGACAGATCCTCTATATACTACACCACACAGGAGAGCTGACAGATCCTCTATATACTACACCACACAGGAGAGCCGACAGATCCTCTATATACTACACCACACAGGGGAGCTGACAGATCCTCTATATACTACACCACACAGGACAGATCCTCTATATACTACACCACACAGGAGAGCTGACAGATCCTCTATATACTACACCACACAGGAGAGCTGACAGATCCTCTATATACTACACCACACAGGAGAGCAGACAGATCCTCTATATACTACACCACACAGGAGAACTGACAGATCCTCTATATACTACACCACACAGGAGAGCTGACAGACCCTCTATATACTACACCACACAGGACAGATCCTCTATATACTACACCACACAGGAGAGCTGACAGATCCTCTATATACTACACCACACAGGAGAGCTGACAGATCCTCTATATACTACACCACACAGGAGAGCTGACAGATCCTCTATATACTACACCACACAGGACAGATCCTATATATACTACACCACACAGGAGAGCAGACAGATCCTCTATATACTACACCACACAGGAGAGCTGACAGACCCTCTATATACTACACCACACAGGAGAGATCCTCTATATACTACACCACACAGGAGGGCTGATAGATCCTCTATATACTACACCACACAGGAGAGCTGACAGATCCTCTATATACTACACCACACAGGAGAGCTGACAGACCCTCTATATACTACACCACACAGGAGAGCTGACAGATCCTCTATATACTACACCACACAGAAGAGCTGACAGATCCTCTATATACTACACCACACAGGACAGATCCTCTATATACTACACCACACAGGAGAGCTGACAGATCCTCTATATACTACACCACACAGGAGAGCTGACAGATCCTCTATATACTACACCACACAGGAGAGCAGACAGATCCTCTATATACTACACCACACAGGAGAACTGACAGATCCTCTATATACTACACCACACAGGAGAGCTGACAGACCCTCTATATACTACACCACACAGGAGAGCTGACAGATCCTCTATATACTACACCACACAGGAGAGCTGACAGATCCTCTATATACTACACCACATAGGAGAGCTGACAGATCCTCTATATACTACACTACACAGGACAGATCCTCTATATACTACACCACACAGGAGAGCTGACAGATCCTCTATATACTACACCACACAGGAGAGCTGACAGATCCTCTATATACTACATCACACAGGACAGATCCTCTATATACTACACCACAGAGGAGAGCTGACAGATCCTCTATATACTACACCACACAGGAGAGTTGACAGATCCTCTATATACTACACCACACAGGCGAGCTGACAGATCCTCTATATACTACACCACACAGGAGAGCTGACAGATCCTCTATATACTACAACACACAGGAGAGCTGACAGATCCTCTATATACTACACTACACAGGAGAGCTGACAGATCCTCTATATACTACACCACACAGGAGAGCTGACAGATCCTCTATATACTACACCACACAGGAGAGCCGACAGATCCTCTATATACTACACCAAACAGGAGAGCTGACAGATCCTCTATATACTACACCACACAGGAGAGCCGACAGATCCTCTATATACTAAACCACACAGGAGAGCTGACAGATCCTCTATATACTACACCACACAGGAGGGCTGACAGATCCTCTATATACTACACTACACAGAAGAGCTGACAGATCCCCTATATACTACACCACACAGGAGAGCTGACACATCCTCTATATACTACACCACACAGGACAGATCCTCTATATACTACACCACACAGGAGAGCTGACAGATCCTCTATATACTACACCACACAGGAGAACTGACAGATCCTCTATATACTACATCACACATGAGAGCTGACAGATCCTCTATATACTACACCACACAGGAGAGCAGACAGATCCTCTATATACTACACCACACAGGAGAGCTGACAGATCCTCTATACACTACACCACACAGGAGAGCTGACAGACCCTCTATATACTACACCACACAGGACAGATCCTCTATATACTACACCACACAGGAGAGCTGACAGATCCTCTATATACTACACCACACAGGAGAGCTGACAGATCCTCTATATACTACACCACACAGGAGAGCTGACAGATCATCTATATACTACACCACACAAGAGAGCTGACAGATCCTCTATATACTACACCACACAGGAGAGCTGACAGATCCTCTATATACTACACCACACAGGAGAGCTGACAGATCCTCTATATACTACACCACACAGGAGAGCTGACAGATCCTCTGTATACTACACCACACAGGAGAGCTGACAGATCCTCTATATACTACACCACACAGGAGAGCTGACAGATCCTCTATATACTACACCACATAGGAGAGCTGACAGATCCTCTATATACTACACCACACAGGACAGATCCTCTATATACTACACCACACAGGAGAGCTGACAGATCCTCTATATACTACACCACACAGGAGAGCTGACAGATCCTCTATATACTACACCACACAGGAGAGCCGACAGATCCTCTATATACTACACCACACAGGAGAGCTGACAGATCCTCTATACACTACACTACACAGGACAGATCCTCTATATACTACACCACACAGGAGAGCTGACAGATCCTCTATATACTACACCACACAGGAGAGTTGACAGATCCTCTATATACTACACCACACAGGAGAGCTGACAGATCCTCTATATACTACACCACACAGGAGAGATGACAGATCCTCTATATACTACACCACACAGGAGAGCTGACAGATCCTCTATATACTACACCACACAGGAGAGCTGACAGATCCTCTATATACTACACCACACAGGAGAGCCGACAGATCCTCTATATACTACACCAAACAGGAGAGCTGACAGATTCTCTATATACTACACCACACAGGAGAGCCGACAGATCCTCTATATACTACACCACACAGGAGAGCTGACAGATCCTCTATATACTGCACCACACAGGAGGGCTGACAGATCCTCTATATACTGCACCACACAGGAGAGCTGACAGAACCTCTATATACTACACCACACTGGAGAGCTGACAGATCCTCTATATACTACACCACACAGGAGAGCTGACAGATCCTTTATATACTACACCACACAGGGGAGCTGACAGATCCTCTATATACTACACCACACAGGAGAGCTGACAGATCCTCTATATACTACACCACACAAGAGAGCCGACAGATCCTCTATATACTACACCACACAGGAGAGCTGACAGATCCTCTATATACTATACCACACAGGAGAGCTGACAGATCCTCTATATACTACACCACACAGAAGAGCTGACAGATCCCCTATATACTACACCACACAGGAGAGCTGACACATCCTCTATATACTACACCACACAGGACAGATCCTCTATATACTACACCACACAGGAGAGCTGACAGATCCTCTATATACTACACCACACAGGAGAACTGACAGATCCTCTATATACTACACCACACAGGAGAGCTGACAGACCCTCTATATACTACACCACACAGGACAGATCCTCTATATACTACACCACACAGGAGAGCTGACAGATCCTCTATATACTACACCACACAGGAGAGCTGACAGATCCTCTATATACTACACCACACAGGAGAGCGGACAGATCCTCTATATACTACACCACACAGGAGAGCTGACAGATCCTCTATATACTACACCACACAGGACAGATCCTATATATACTACACCACACAGGAGAGCAGACAGATCCTCTATATACTACACCACACAGGAGAGCTGACAGACCCTCTATATACTACACCACACAGGAGAGATCCTCTATATACTACACCACACAGGAGGGCTGATAGATCCTCTATATACTACACCACACAGGAGAGCTGACAGATCCTCTATATACTACACCACACAGGAGAGCTGACAGATCCTCTATATACTACACCACACAGGAGAGCAGACAGATCCTCTATATACTACACCACACAGGAGAGCTGACAGACCCTCTATATACTACACCACACAGGAGAGCTGACAGATCCTCTATATACTACACCACACAGAAGAGCTGACAGATCCTCTATATACTACACCACACAGGACAGATCCTCTATATACTACACCACACAGGAGAGCTGACAGATCCTCTATATACTACACCACACAGGAGAGCAGACAGATCCTCTATATACTACACCACACAGGAGAACTGACAGATCCTCTATATACTACACCACACAGGAGAGCTGACAGACCCTCTATATACTACACCACACAGGAGAACTGACAGATCCTCTATATACTACACCACACAGAAGAGCTGACAGATCCTCTATATACTACACCACACAGGACAGATCCTCTATATACTACACCACACAGGACAGCAGACAGATCCTCTATATACTACACCACACAGGAGAGCTGACAGACCCTCTATATACTACACCACACAGGAGAGCTGACAGATCCTCTATATACTATACCACACAGGAGAGCTGACAGATCCTCTATATACTACACCACACAGAAGAGCTGACAGATCCCCTATATACTACACCACACAGGAGAGCTGACACATCCTCTATATACTACACCACACAGGACAGATCCTCTATATACTACACCACACAGGAGAGCTGACAGATCCTCTATATACTACACCACACAGGAGAACTGACAGATCCTCTATATACTACACCACACAGGAGAGCTGACAGACCCTCTATATACTACACCACACAGGACAGATCCTCTATATACTACACCACACAGGAGAGCTGACAGATCCTCTATATACTACACCACACAGGAGAGCTGACAGATCCTCTATATACTACACCACACAGGAGAGCTGACAGATCCTCTATATACTACACCACACAGGACAGATCCTATATATACTACACCACACAGGAGAGCAGACAGATCCTCTATATACTACACCACACAGGAGAGCTGACAGACCCTCTATATACTACACCACACAGGAGAGATCCTCTATATACTACACCACACAGGAGGGCTGATAGATCCTCTATATACTACACCACACAGGAGAGCTGACAGATCCTCTATATACTACACCACACAGGAGAGCTGACAGACCCTCTATATACTACACCACACAGGAGAGCTGACAGATCCTCTATATACTACACCACACAGAAGAGCTGACAGATCCTCTATATACTACACCACACAGGGGAGCGGACAGATCCTCTATATACTACACCACACAGGAGAGCTGACAGATCCTCTATATACTACACCACACAGGAGAGCTGACAGATCCTCTATATACTACACCACACAGGAGAGCAGACAGATCCTCTATATACTACACCACACAGGAGAACTGACAGATCCTCTATATACTACACCATACAGGAGAGCTGACAGATCCTCTATATACTACACCACACAGGAGAGCAGACAGACCCTCTATATACTACACCACACAGGAGAGCTGACAGATCCTCTATATACTACACCACACAGGAGAGCTGACAGATCCTCTATATACTACACCACACAGAAGACCTGACAGATCCTCTATATACTACACCACACAGGAGAGCTGACAGATCCTCTATATACTACACCACACAGGAGAGCTGACAGACCCTCTATATACTACACCACACAGGAGAGCTGACAGATCCTCTATATACTACACCACACAGGAGAGCTGACAGATCCTCTATATACTACACCACACAGAAGACCTGACAGATCCTCTATATACTACACCACACAGGAGAGCTGACAGATCCTCTATATACTACACCACACAGGACAGATCCTCTATATACTACACCACACAGGAGAGCTGACAGATCCTCTATATACTACACCACACAGGAGAGCTGACAGATCCTCTATATACTACACCACACAGGAGAGCTGACAGATCCTCTATATACTACACCACACAGGACAGATCCTCTATATACTACACCACACAGGACAGCAGACAGATCCTCTATATACTACACCACACAGGAGAGCTGACAGACCCTCTATATACTACACCACAGAGGAGAGCTGACACATCTTCTATATACTACACCACACAGGAGAGCTGACAGATCCTCTATATACTACACCACACAGGAGAGCTGACACCTCCTCTATATACTACACCACACAGGAGAGCAGACAGATCCTCTATATACTACACCACACAGGACAGATCCTCTATATACTACACCACACAGGAGAGCTGACACCTCCTCTATATACTACACCACACAGGAGAGCAGACAGATCCTCTATATACTACACCACACAGGACAGATCCTCTATATACTACACCACACAGGAGAGCTGACAGAGCCTCTATATACTACACCACACAGGAGAGCTGACAGATCCTCTATATACTACACCACACAGGAGAGCAGACAGATCCTTATATACTACACCACACAGGACAGATCCTCTATATACTACACCACACAGGAGAGCTGACAGATCCTCTATATACTACACCACACAGGAGAGCCGACAGATCCTCTATATACTACACCACACAGGGGAGCTGACAGATCCTCTATATACTACACCACACAGGACAGATCCTCTATATACTACACCACACAGGAGAGCTGACAGATCCTCTATATACTACACCACACAGGAGAGCTGACAGATCCTCTATATACTACACCACACAGGAGAGCAGACAGATCCTCTATATACTACACCACACAGGAGAACTGACAGATCCTCTATATACTACACCACACAGGAGAGCTGACAGACCCTCTATATACTACACCACACAGGAGAGCTGACAGATCCTCTATATACTACACCACACAGGAGAGCTGACAGATCCTCTATATACTACACCACACAGAAGACCTGACAGATCCTCTATATACTACACCACACAGGAGAGCTGACAGATCCTCTATATACTACACCACACAGAAGACCTGACAGATCCTCTATATACTACACCACACAGGACAGATCCTCTATATACTACACCACACAGGAGAGCTGACAGATCCTCTATATACTACACCACACAGCAGAGCTGACAGATCCTCTATATACTACACCACACAGGAGAGCTGACAGATCCTCTATATACTACACCACACAGGACAGATCCTCTATATACTACACCACACAGGACAGCAGACAGATCCTCTATATACTACACCACACAGGAGAGCTGACAGACCCTCTATATACTACACCACAGAGGAGAGCTGACACATCTTCTATATACTACACCACACAGGAGAGCTGACAGATCCTCTATATACTACACCACACAGGAGAGCTGACAGATCCTCTATATACTACACCACACAGGAGAGCCGACAGATCCTCTATATACTACACCACACAGGAGAGCTGACAGATCCTCTATATACTACACCACACAGGAGAGCTGACAGATCCTCTATATACTACACCACACAGGAGAGCCGACAGATCCTCTATATACTACATCACACAGGAGAGCTGACAGATCCACTATATACTACACCACACAGGAGAGCTGACAGATCCTCTATATACTACATCACACAGGAGAGCTGACAGATCCTCTATATACTACACCACACGGGAGAGCTGACAGATCCTCTATATACTACACCACACAGGAGAGCTGAAAGATCCTCTATATACTACACCACACAGGAGAGCTGACACCTCCTCTATATACTACACCACACAGGAGAGCAGACAGATCCTCTATATACTACACCACACAGGACAGATCCTCTATATACTACACCACACAGGAGAGCTGACAGAGCCTCTATATACTACACCACACAGGAGAGCTGACAGATCCTCTATATACTACACCACACAGGAGAGCTGACAGATCCTCTATATACTACACTACACAGGAGAGCTGACAGATCCTCTATATACTACACCACACAGGAGAGCAGACAGATCCTTATATACTACACCACACAGGACAGATCCTCTATATACTACACCACACAGGAGAGCTGACAGATCCTCTATATACTACACCACACAGGAGAGCCGACAGATCCTCTATATACTACACCACACAGGGGAGCTGACAGATCCTCTATATACTACACCACACAGGACAGATCCTCTATATACTACACCACACAGGAGAGCTGACAGATCCTCTATATACTACACCACACAGGAGAGCTGACAGATCCTCTATATACTACACCACACAGGAGAGCTGACAGATCCTCTATATACTACACCACACAGGAGAGCTGACAGATCCTCTATATACTACACCACACAGGAGAGCTGACACATCCTCTATATACTACACCACACAGGACAGATCCTCTATATACTACACCACACAGGAGAGCTGACAGATCCTCTATATACTACACCACACAGGAGAGCTGACAGATCCTCTATATACTACACCACACAGGGGAGCTGACAGATCCTCTATATACTACACCACACAGGACAGATCCTCTATATACTACACCACACAGGAGAGCTGACAGATCCTCTATATACTACACCACACAGGAGAGCTGACAGATCCTCTATATACTACACCACACAGGAGAGCTGACAGATCCTCTATATACTACACAACACAGGAGAGCTGACAGATCCTCTATATACTACACCACACAGGAGAGCTGACAGATCCTCTATATACTACACCACACAGGAGAGCTGACAGATCCTCTACATACTACTCCACATAGGTGTGCTCTTGATGTATAAGCCCCTCAGACTTTATGCTATTCTTAATAATAAAAGGGCTTTCAGTAGTTTATATGCAGTATACACACACACACACACGTCACAAAGATATATATACAGCCAATCAGTAAAGTGTGTAATCCGTCAGTGTTGTGTTACGCTTCAAGGTTCTGCGCTGAGCCCCCATTGCTGGTGTCGGAGTATAACCACCACCAGGCTGTATCACTGACCTTCCCGGGCACTGGAACTTTCCTCCACCAAAGGCTACAAAACCATCTAGGAAAACATTCTTCTCTAAATTTGCCTTTTTCCAACGTTCCTGTGGGAAAAAAATATAATTTTTTTTTCCAATGAGGCCTTGAGTAAATAATCAGAGCTGCACTTCCCTGGAATAAAAATAGTTTATTGCTTTAATGCAGAATATTCAAAGGCAAAATCAGAGATATGCTGGAAATAAAAAAAGCTTTCTGCTGGATTCATGTGGGGGGAAGGACACTACTACGGTGATCATTAACCTGTTAATTACGGGGCCTAACTTTGCCAAGCATCTTTTTTCCTTCCCCATTTTTTTTTTACATTTTTCTCATCTACGTAGCTGCGTCAGGATTGTTTTCTCTGGGATGAGTTGTAGATTTTAGTGGCATATAATTTATTACCTTCCTTTTATTAAATTTTTACGGGAGAAATACTAAAAAAATAAAAAAAAGAAAAAAAAAAGAAAAGAAAAAAAACATCAATTCTATTTTTTTTTTTTACATTTTAAATGTGACAGAATTTACACGCTGCACAAATAAAGAGAGAAATTTATTCTGGGCGTCAGAACAATTATAATAATAGCAAATTCATATTATTTTATTCATGTATTATTACAGTTGTGCAAAAAATACACTGTTTAACCAGTTCACGACCGGGCCATTAACCCCCATTCTTTATCAGTCATATTTTCATGCGATTTCAAGAGCTGTGAAATTCTTTCTTGCTCGGATATGAAAATCATTTTTGCTCCTTTTTTCACGATACACGGGGCATAATTTTTATACTATTATTCTTTAGGCGTTATCGTTGGGAAAATAGAAGAAATGCGAGTCTGTTTTTCACACTATTTATGCTCCTTTTCCTTAATTATTTTTATATATTGGACACTTTTTTTTTTTTTTAACAGGGGCAGCGCTAGTAGTGATTTTGATTGCCAGTGGCTTTTTTTAATTTATTTTATTTACTGCTTTTTCAATTGATAAATGTATTTATTTTTCATTTATTGCAAATGTTGTGCCCACCCCATAAGATTATCATAGACTTTTGGGGGCATTTTAAAATGTAAATACTTTATTTTTTTTTGCCTGATTTCCCCTGTAACTGGAACTGATATATTAGACCCAGTTACAGAAGAAATTAGGCCTCCTGACTTAGTAGCACAGCTGAATGAATCTCCTAGGACCCAGAAGCTCCTGCTCCGTCACTATATACAGAGATCAAATGACCGCTGTCAATGGAGGAGGAAGAGCTACTGTATACACAGTAATTGTTCAGCACTGTGTATATAGCAATAGGGAAGGCAGAGAAGATAATAAACCATCTCTGTCTTCTCTATGGGGAGTCCCGTTGTGTCAAACAGCCGGCTCACTGCTGCTGCACGATCGCACGAAACTGTGCTACTTTGCAGTGACATTTTAGAACATCACTGCAGAGTATAATGTGGACCGCCCGGATGTTTATCTTCTATGGGCAGTCCGGAAGTAGTTAAAGAAAGTGATTACTTTTTGAGTCACCATATATTGAAAGCCATAAGTTTTAGTTTTCCATCAACATAGCCGTGTGAAGACTCATTTTTGGCTGCACAAGATGGAGTTTCCAGTGACAACAGTTTGGGGTACGTGAAAATTTTTGTTGGTGAAATAAACAATAAAACAGCAATTTTGTATTTTTTTTGTTTATTAAACACCATTAACCATTCAGTATAACTGACGTATTAATTTCATTCTGCGGTTTCAGACAATAATCAAAATGCTAATAATTTTGTACTTTTACATATCGATGTAAATACTTTTATGCCCAAAAATGACAAAAGTATCCTCGGAGTGATACCTTTATTGGCTAACTAGAAAAAAAAATATATATGCAAGCTTTTAGAGCACAGAGGCTCCGTCTTCAGGCAATATTACAAATGAATACAGATAAATAAAACAATTTTGGGGGGGAGCCATTTTCTTAGACCGATAACATTTTTCAATTGACAGAGTTGATTTAGGGCTTGTTTTTTTTGCGGGGAAAAGGTGTCATTTTTTTGGGCACCATTTTTGGGTACAGATGACTTTTTGATGACTTTTTATTAAAAATTTTGGATGAGGCAGGACTAGAAGTTCTTGCATTAGTTTTAGTTTTTGATTTCGTTACTCATTCACCGCACAAGATAAATAATTAAATTATTTCTAAAGTATGGATTGTTCCAAAAGCGACAATACCAAATATGTCTTGTTTTGTTTTTTTATTGTTTTTTT
The DNA here is from genome assembly GCF_046119375.1 of Phyllobates terribilis. Classification (NCBI taxonomy): domain Eukaryota; kingdom Metazoa; phylum Chordata; class Amphibia; order Anura; family Dendrobatidae; genus Phyllobates; species Phyllobates terribilis. Next base: position 61,429,297 of record NW_027362763.1, on the reverse strand, counting down.
CCAAATTAAAACTTTTTATTGGGAATATTGTTTTTTTTTAACATTTATGAGAGCCACAAGGAGACTGGAATATGTGACCTTTTGATCGCACAAGTAATGCACTCCACTACTTATGTAGTGCAGTGCATCATCTGAGCCTGCTACATTCACAGGTAAAATCTAAGATAGAAATAAAATGAGCATGTACCCGGCTATAAGTAAGTAAAAAGCAGTAGTGCAAATAAATATTATAGGGTACTTAGTAAATACTGTTTTTGATCAAAAAAAGAGTAAAAGCCATCCCACCAGCGTCACGATGTACCCAGTCGGGACAGTCCTAACCTTTAGTATTAAAACGTTACCATGTGTCAAAAATGACCTCAATGTGAATAAGGGCCGAACTGGACCGGGGTCCAACAATGAACACCCAGCCATTGGAAGCTCATAAAAAGGGAGGCGCCCTTTGCTTGCACTCAGTGTGAACATGCTCCTACACATTGCATGTATATCAGCTTATACTCAAGTCCTTTTCTTTTGGTTTTACACTCACAGGTAGTCTATTAGGCCTGGCCTTTGTTAGGATCTGATAAGCTTAGGCATGCACATAAATACAGTGCAGGGGAGGGCAATGAGCTGACAGAGGGAGGACTCTCCCTCTGTCACACTCATCACATGACTACCACTGCGAATAGAATGGGCATAACTGATCACATACTAATGTGGCAAAATACATGCCGTCAGGATGTACTTGTAAATGATTTTGTGTTAAGGGGTGCAGCCATATTGGAACTTACCGGTCTATACATATTTGGTTCTGGAAAGTGCTTTGGGTCACGGTGAAGCCAATATGGAGATAACATCAACAGGTCACCAGCGGGGATCTCATAATCCTGAAAGGATAGAGGACAGCATAGTTACATAAACACATGGTAAGATACAAATATACATGGCCGCCATGATATAAATAATGACCTACGTAAAGCCTCAAGGGTTGAAGGACTTTTCTGGTAATGGCGCCCGGTGACCTCAGACGTATGGCCTCGAGGAGGCAGGATTTAAGGAACGGAAGTTTCGCCAGTTCTACTTCCGTTACGTTCAATGGTTGTTTACCTTAAAGAGACAGAGACATAAACATTCAGGAGAGTGCGGCCTATCCAATATCGATCAGGTGTCCCTGTATTGCGTTGTCGGCCTCTATCAACAAGTGATAAGTACATTGAGAGACATTTAATGTCACAGAGGATGCCCCCATTTATAGCATAAATTCTACCCCTTTCTCAGTTCAGTTGATGCTGTGCACAGGTTACAATGACAACCATTCATCGGGATTGTTGGTGTGTAATACTCCATTTCTCCTGTAGTGGCCGATATAGGGAAAACGTATGGCTACAAGTCCTTTCTTGATTATAAGGTCTGATCACTCTACTAGCTTTCATTTAAATAGTAACTAAACTTCTTCTTTTTTTTTTTTTTTTTTTTTTTTAATAATTTTGTTCAGCATGGAAAGTTCTGAAACTTTACAAATTGCTTTATTAGGGGATTTGTCTTCATTCCTATATAAAAAAAATGAAAAATGAGTGTAAGTGTCTTCCAAATTCTAACTTTTCCACAGTCTATTTTGTTGCCTTTAGTTGGACTTATATCATTTGGAATACAGAAGCTGGCAGTGATAGGGTGATGTGATGCTTTTGTCTCCTCGTATGAGCCACTTCTTCTTTTCCTCCCTGCCTCCTGAACTCACCATCTACTCTAAAAAAAATAAATGAAATTAAAAAATAACTCAACTAACTCAACTCTGTCTTGCTCAAGATAAGACGGACTCAAGGACAGAGAGGTATCAGGTTACATCTCTTGTTATACTGTATGAAGAGGGGAGAAAGGTGGAGTGAGGAGCAGGGAGAAGAAACAAGCAGAGTGAGATACAGAATGATTGATTGTGTTTAGCTTTCTATCAAGTCTTTTACATCATTCCTGAGCTGGCTTCACATGTACACTGCTCAGTACTGGTGTATAATGTCCTCCATACTGTCAGAACCAGAAGACTTCTTAAAGTTCCCTTTCCAGACAGGTGCACTAATACTTTAATTGACGGCTTTAGTGGCAGCAGCCATACATTGAACTGTCACACAATTATAGTATTTTTCCAGTTCGGCTTATGTCTCTAATCAGAGGTGTTACTTGAATATCCTAGGCACCTGGTGCAAAAATTATAACAGGTCCTCACCGGCCATGTGCCATTTACGATACTGGTGGTACAGAACCCATTGGGCCTCCTACTGCTCTGGGGCCCAGGTGCAAGTGCTAACTTCACCCCTACAATACTATGTGTCCTCATTGGTGATACCTCTATAACTGCACATACCTCAGAGGTTATAAATAACACGTGTTACATATAATGATGGAGACCGCTCGAATTCCATGTAACACATGGAGAAATATTTTCCTAAGTGCATCAAGTAGTATTTTGGCAGAGCGGGTTCTCTCCTCTTATTAAATAGCACAATCGCTCTCCTACACACAGACTCAAATCCGTGGTGATAAAAAGGAATTTCAATGCCGTGTCTTACATTCCGCTCAGATTCCGCAGAGAATCATATAGATAAGGAGCATCACAACTGCCACCCGGTGGTGAACAGTGGAAATGCATAAGGAATTAAAAAAATCCCTGTTCAGAGAATAGTAAAGCAGCAAAGCTTTCCTTTACCCGGGGCAAGGATTCAGCCTGCTGCCCTAGCTCTGAATATAAATACCCTGGTCAGGCAGAATGGCTTGTCAAGATTACCCCTGCCATCAGCATTTTGGATAAATGAGTCATCCTCATGCTAGTCATATTCATGATCAGTAGTCACTAGGAGGTGTCACCCATGCCAAGCCAGGTAACTGTGTCATGTGAAAGCGACCTCTTAAATGTTCATGCATTATCATTGTTTGTAATATTATATTACTGATCCTGTACTGATCCTGAGTTACATCCTGTATTATACTCCAGAGCTGCACTCACTATTCTGCTGGTGCAGTCACTGTGTACATACATTACATTACTGATCATGTACTGATCCTGAGTTACATCCTGTATTATACCCAGAGCTGCACTCACTATTCTGCTGGTGCAGTCACTGTGTACATACATTACATTACTGATCCTAACTTACATCCTGTATTATACTCCAGAGCTGCACTCACTATTCTGCTGGTGCAGTCACTGTGTACATACATTACATTACTGATCCTGTACTGATCCTGAGTTACATCCTGTATTATACTCCAGAGCTGCACTCACTATTCTTCTGGTGCTGTCACTGTGTACATACATTGCATTACTGATCCTGTACTGATCCTGAGTTACATCCTGCATTATACTCCAGAGCTGCACTCACTATTCTGCTGGTGCAGTCACTGTGTACATAAATTACATTACTGATCCTGGGTTACATCCTGTATTATACTCCAGAGCTGCACTCAATATTCTGCTGGTGCAGTCACTGTGTACATACATTACATTACTGATCCTGGGTTACATCCTGTATTATACTCCAGAGCTGCACTCAATATTCTGCTGGTGCAGTCACTGTGTACATACATTACATTACTGATCCTAATTTACATCCTGTATTATACTCCAGAGCTGCACTCACTATTCTGCTGGTGCAGTCACTGTGTACATACATTACATTACTGATCCTGTACTGATCCTGAGTTACATCCTGTATTATACCCCAGAGCTGCACTCACTATTCTGCTGGTGCAGTCACTGTGTACATATATTACATTACTGATCCTGAGTTACATCCTGTATTATACTCCAGAGCTGCACTCACTATTCTTCTGGTGCTGTCACTGTGTACATACATTGCATTACTGATCCTGTACTGATCCTGAGTTACATCCTGTATTATACTCCAGAGCTGCACTCACTATTCTGCTGGTGCAGTCACTGTGTACATATATTACATTACTGATCCTGAGTTACATCCTGTATTATACTCCAGAGCTGCACTCACTATTCTTCTGGTGCTGTCACTGTGTACATACATTGCATTACTGATCCTGTACTGATCCTGAGTTACATCCTGTATTATACCCCAGAGCTGCACTCACTATTCTGCTGGTGCAGTCACTGTGTACATACATTACATTACTGATCCTGTACTGATCCTGAGTTACATCCTGTATTATACTCCAGAGCGCCACTCACTATTCTGCTGGTGCAGTCACTGTGTACATACATTACATTACTGATCCTGAGTTACATCCTGTATTATACTCCAGAGCTGCACTCACTATTCTGCTGGTGCAGTCACTGTGTACATACATTACATTACTGATCCTGAGTTACATCCTGTATTATACTCCAGAGCTGCACTCACTATTCTGCTGGTGCAGTCACTGTGTTCATACATTACATTACTGATCCTGTACTGATTCTGAGTTACATCCTGTATTATACTCCAGAGCTGCACTCACTATTCTGCTGGTGCAGTCACTGTGTACATACATTACATTACTGATCCTGAGTTACATCCTGTATTATACTCCAGAGCTGCACTCACTATTCTGCTGGTGCAGTCACTGTGTACATACATTACATTACTGACCCTGAGTTACATCCTGTAGATCTTTTTATTATAAAAATGAAAAACATAACAATAATAATAACAAAAACATAACAAAATTAATAACCACAAAATAAACAATGTAATGAAACTGGTCCAGCCGCTCCCTCTCTCCTCACACACATATTATACATATATACACAATAATAACTACTTACACTATGACATCTGGTCCGGTTACCAAACAAATAACAATATAGTAAGTAAAATAAACAATAGCTGACAAAATTATATACAAACTAATATATATATACACACATTTTTTTTATTTTTTTTTTTATAAATAATATAAAATAAATGCTAACTATACAAATATATACAAGACAAAACAAAACACCCCACACTCGAGCCCACCAGTCCCTCCCCGGCACTGACCTGAGAGCTGGTCCTGCGTCTCATGCCTCAGTCCATGTCCAACATCCATAGGCCAGATCAGGCAGTGCCAGTTTCTCACCCAAATAATCATTGTCCCACAAGATGAACCCACCTCCCCCCTTTTCCCACCACCTAACCTAACACCTACACCCAAATCCGTATCCTTATATACAATATATACAGAAGCAAACAATACAATAACCACAACTGACAAAGCCCAAGTTCGGCGCCTGCAGCCCTACATCACTGTCTACTGATCAATAAAACAAAAATCTATGGTGTCAGCAGCAGCCCACCACCAGGAGAGGAGATGACCAGACTAGGGCACACTAAAAGAAAAGCCCCTCCAGAGGAGAGCGGCCCTCCGTGTACCCAGTCTCTCATACTCAAGAGAAGGCACCTTCACCAGATCACCGAGTATGGTCCTAAACACATCGTCTACTGGGAGGATTTTCCGCTGCGTCGATACTAAGCACCGTGCGTTCCACGTGTGATACCTAACCACTGTGCTAACTAGAAATAAGGTGCAGCGGCCCCGACCACCCAGGTCTTCGAATGCTCCATAGGCCCATTCCGCATAAGAGAGACCGGCCAGTCGGGGCTATCCAATGGAGGCTCCCACCCTGTTGTACACCTCTGTGTGAAAGGGACAACGAAGCAGGAAGTGGTCCATGCTTTCCAGCATGGTACCACAATGCTCCCGAGGACAGTTCCTGTCCTCAGAGCTCCTACACTTCAGATTGTCCCAGAATTCAAAAGATGCAGACCCACCCCAAGATCCCGACTTGGGCAATCCCAGAGAGCCAGAGGCCTCTGAAAATGGGTCAGTTGAACCCTTTTGTCAAGGAGCTTCCTCGGCAGATTCCTGACCTCCCACATTCCCAGACCCCACCGGCGAATTACCTTCAGGACCAGGGTAGTGTAAGCCGGAAGATGTCCATGTGGAGTGCGTAGATCCTTCACTTGCCCTCATGTCTCCCATTCCTGGAAGAAAGGCTGAAACCATCCCCTACAGGAGAATACCCACGGAGGAGCCCTCTCTTTCCAGAGGTTTGCAATATTAAACTTAATGAATGTATTCACAAGGAATACCACAGGGTTGACCATACCCAACCCTCCTAGTCTCCTCGTACTGTAAGTAACCTCCCTTATGACCAGGTTCAGTCTATTCCCCCATAACAGTTGGAAGAACAAACTGTAGACCCGAGTCCAGAGAGGCTCCGACAAGATGCACACACTGCCCAGATAGATCAGCAAAGGGAGCAGGTAAGTTTTGATCAGGTTTATCCTTTCCCTTCTGAGTGGCAATCTCTAGCCTGCTGTCCCAATTTTGTTTGGGATAATCCCCTTGGCCAAATTCGATGCCAAGAACTTTTGCAGAGACTTTGGGTCCTGGAAGGGTGTCCGGGAGATCAAAACCAGGATCTCCTCCTCCCAGCCAGAAACTCTCACACTTATCCCGGTTGATCATAGACCCGGATGCCTCCGAGTAACGATTTACCTCTGACATCAGCCACTCTGACTCCACGTCAGAGGAAACAAAAGCAGTGACGTCATTGGCAAACGCCACCAATCTCAGAGTGGCTTCTGGTGCTGCCCGGTCCATCCCAATTCCAGCCAACGGTCCACGCTCCACCCTCCTAAGAAGTGGGTCAATCGCAAACACGTACAGCAGCGGGCTCAAGGGACAACCCTGGCGAACACCACACCCAACTTCAAAAGAGCTGCCAATCCAACCGTTTACAAGCGGGAAACTCTCTGCCCCAGCGTACAAGGTCTTAAGCCAATCAACAACCCCCCTCGGCAGGCCATACCTCAGAAGGACAGACCAGAGGTACTCATGGTTAACCCGATCAAATGCTTTTGCCTGGTCCAATGACAGCATGTACCCCATCCAGTGGCCAGCCCTACCCTGCTCCACCGCCTCTCGGACACAGAGTTAAGCACTAATTGTACTGCGGCCCAGAACAGAGAAATGCTGGGCTCGAGAAAGGAGTCGGGGCACAAATTTCACCAGCCGATTAAACAGCACCTTTGCCAAAACCTTCCTGTCTGCATTGAGAAGCGCTATGGGATGCCAATTCTCAATGCAAAATGGGTCCTTACCCTTTGACAAGATGATCAGGGCAGACCTCCTCATTGACTTTGGCAGAGTGCCCGAGGAAAGACACTCATTGAATACCTCAGTCAAGAGGGGAACCAAGGCGTCCTTAAAGGTCTTATAGAATTCAGATGTTAAGCCATCTGGACCGGGAGATTTCTTTAGGGCAAGCCCTTCAATCGCCAACTTAACTTCCTCTTCCCTGATCATCTCTGTCAAAACACCAAGAGAGGGGTCTACCCCTGGTTCGGGGACGGCTTCTGCCAGAAAAGCCGACATCTCATCCCAATCCAGATCCCTCTTCCCCAAGAGGTGCGAGTAGAAGGATCAGACGACCTCCAGGATCCCTGATCTGGATCTTTTCAGGGAACCCACAGAGTCAATCAGTCCTGTAACAACTTTACTATTCACTGACATCTTGCAGTTTCTGTAAGGGTCGGGCGAGCGGTACTTCCCATAATCCCTCTCAAAAACCAAAGATGCATGTCTATCATACTGACACCTCATTAGCAAAGATTTCACTCTGGAGATCTCCTCGCGGCTACCTCCAGTTGAGACAAGATGCTCGAGTTTCCTCCTCAGTCCCTGATACAGGCGGTACCTGTCCAGGCTCCTGAGGCTCGAGAGCTGGCGGAAGAATCTCGCCACCCTTTTCTTAAACATCTCCCACCACTCTGACTTACTACTACAAAGATCTAGTAAGGGTACCTGGCTCTGAAGAAAATCCTCAAAGGACTGTCTTATCTCCGCTTCTTCCAAGAGAGACGAATTGAGCCTCCAAAAGCCTCTTCCCATCCTGGGGGTCTCTGTAACATTCAGGGAAAACAAAATCAAACAGTGATCGGAGAACTCCACCTCAACAACAGATACTGCTGAAGAGACGGCTTCCTCCTTTAAATAAAACCTGTCAATCCTGGACCTACAGTTACCTCTATGATAGGTGAACCCCTCGTGGCCTGGGGTGTGCCGGATGTGGACATCCACCAGGCGAGCCTCACTAGCTATACTATTAAGGGCGACGCTATCATAAGTCAGCTTGTCTCTGGAACCTCCTCTATCCCGGGGCCTCGTGACAGTGTTGAAGTCCCCTCCAAAAACGACCTGCCGACTCGTAAAAAGGTAGGGCTTGATCCTCATAAAGAGACACTTCCGGTCCTACTTAGATTGGGGACCATAGAGGTTAATGAGCCGAAGCTCCTGTCCCTTCATGAGGACATCTAATATCAGGCACCTCCCCATTTCTAACTCAATAACCCGTCGGCATTCTACCGGTGCGGTAAAAAGGACAGCCACTCCGCTATACGGCTCGGCCGCAAGAGACCAATTGGAGGGCCCGAGTCTCCACTCCCTCTTAGCTGTAAACACCTCTGCCATATTTGGCAGCCTGGTCTCTTGCAAAAAGAAAATGTCAGCTTCAACCCGGCTGAGAAAATCAAAGGCCGCAAATCTAGCCGTATTTGACTTAATGCTGGCGACATTAATGGACGCCAGAGTCAACGGAGTGGGTACCGCCATCATTGGTGATTGAGTTAGATGGCTTTCTTCTTCCCACTCCCCTTATCTTCTGCCTCAGAGGAGGAATCCTTCCCCCTCTTCAATGATACAGACGTGTCCTTTCGCACATTTTTCCTTCTTTTTTCGTCCTCGTCTCCGGACTCTGGGCCAGTCCCTCCCCCCAAGGACCTTGCATCCCCAGGAGAAGGAGACTCGGCGCCCCCTGTAAGCTCCGCCGAAGCCGGAACCTCACCCTCAGCCTCCTCTTCTGAGGAAGAGATGTTATCAAGGGCTTGGAACCGGTTAGAAAGACCAACTAGAGGGGAGTCAGTTTTACCTTCCTTAGGTACCTTGGTCAGAGCGGGAGAAGATGTTTTATCTCCCTTCTTTCTCTTCTTTTTGGTGCCGAGCTTACGCTTGTTCTCTAGCCACCGCTTATTATCCTCATCCATACTTTCATAATGGGAGGATTCTGAGGCAGAGGCAGTTTCCTCCCTGTGGATTCTCTTCACCTCCTCATCCAACTCATCATCCCTCGGGGCCTCAGCAGCAACACTGGCATCCAGGACAGGGGCCACTCCAGTATCCTGTGGCTCGCCTCGCTCCCTCTCCTGTCTGCGCTTGTCTAGACGCCTCAGCTGGGCATGCGTCTTTTTATTGCTTTTCTTCCCTGGCCCCTCAGATCCCCCACCCCTGCTAGTCCCCTCCCCAGCAGAATCGGCCTTACGGCTTTCTCCCACCGGGGTTTCGACTACATTAGCGAAGGAGCGAGGACAACGGCTGAATGGGTGACCTAACTCACCACACAGGTGGCACCTAATCTCCACACAAGAGGCGGCAAGATGGCCGACACCCCCACACAACGCACATTTCTGCACAGTGCAGTTTGCACTGAAGTGTCTGCGGTCGCCGCACCTTTGACATAACTTCGGTTGCCCCTGGTAGAAGACCAGGATACGATCCCTACCCAGGAAGGCAGATGATGGAATGTGGGCAACTGTACCACCTGAACGCTTAAGTTTTACCATAAACGTCCAGGCCCCTGACCAGATACCAAACTCGTCGCGGTTTTTCTTTGGCATCTCCACGACTTCTCCATACCGACCAAGCCACGTCATGATGTCATAACAAGAAAGCGACTCGTTACGAGTCATCATGGTCACTTTCTTGATCTGGTTTTGGCGAGACACTGCCTGAACGGCAAAGTCTCGCCAGCCGGGCTCATTTTTTGCCAACTCATAATTCGTCCAGAAGAGCTCAAGCCCCTCCGGCCGAACAAAGCTGACATCAAACTCAGGCATGGAATAGGGATGTATCAAGGCGTAGATGTCAATCGCCTTGAAGCCCATCCTCAGCAGGAGCTCCACAACCTTAGACCTTGGAGGACATGCATCACTGCCCCTCCACTGAAGACGGACCACATTCCTACGCACACTGCCTGGCCCGGCTGTTGGGAGGGACCACACTGTATCCCCCCCTTTTTGCTCTCAGAAGGCCCCGAGGCCATGCCTCTCTAGCCAGAAGGATAGATCAACCTCTCGACCCTCTACCATTAGTGATCTCTCACCCTTCTTTAGAGCCTCCAGAAGGCGCCGTTGCAACATGCCGTCTCCAAAGCCCGGAGACGAGGAGGATGCCCTATTTGCCCCGGAGGTGACACTGGCATAACTCTGGACAGGCGTTGCCACCCCCGGGGCGGCAACCGGACCAGTGACTACATTAGCCCCAACAGCATCACTATTACCCACCTTCATCTCACCCTCCACCAAACCAACAACACCACTAGGCAATGAATTGGCCTCATTCACACCCACCACCACATTCATTCCTGCTGGACAAGTGACAAAGGTGGATGACCTTTTGACTTCCGCATCAGGCACAAGGGGCTCAGTCACCTCCATAGAACTGGAGGAGACCTCACCCCTGGTCTTATGTGTGCCCTCCACATCATCAGTCGGTAATTTCCACTGTTTTGAATTTGTAGTGATGCGCAGCTGATCTTTAGCTGCTGTGAGGTGCCGCTGATCTCTAGCATCAGGATCTTCCTGACCAGCGGCGCCAACACAGAATAGCACTTTGGTGGGAGGACTGGAACGCTCAGCCCCGACAGCCCCCTCACACTGCTGCCGCTTCTCAACTAAGTGATCAGCGGCAACAACATTCAGAGGCGCCGAGGCTACTGGAGCTGCCCCCGACACCGGGCCGCTCCCCCCTCCCACTGAGGAGCGCACCACAGCATCGTGGCCTGACAGAAAGCCCGCCACCGGGCCGCCCTCACTGTCCAGCCTCTCGGCTGATGCACCTCCTGCTGCGTCCCCGCTACTACAAGCAGAGACGGAGCTCTGCGCCTAACTACCGCGCTGTGCAATCTCCCCGCGCCTTTGCACCGGATCCACAGCAGAACCCGGGCTGGGCAACGGGGCTTATACAGCGAGATGAGCCTGCCACCGACTCAGGGGGTACAGGGAGGGGGACATAGACATAGCTTACCGCTTCCTGCAGCTTTGGCTTGGTCTTCTTAGCCTTTTTGTGGCCCCCAGGTGCCTCTTCTGGTAGATTGTCACCAAGATGGAAGTTTTGGAGGCACACTGGGGACTCCAGGAGCTTAATCTCCGCCATTAGCGCCCCTCCCTGGCTGCTGCTGTCACTGTCCTCCCCAGAGCCAGCAGAACTGCGACCGGATGTCACTGTCGCCTGTCCTGCAGGGAGCTCGCTGCACGTGGCCTGTGGGTGACTCAGCTGGCTGCCAGTTGGGGCTTCCTGATGGTCATCATCACTCTCATCATCCACCTGGCTCTCAGCCCCATCTGCCTTTGCTCTCTGGTATCAGCCATTTCTCTGAAGCGGTCTTCATTTATAAGTTTTTCTTTGAATGGACCACTCTGCTCCCTGATGGTGTCTTTCCTAAGTTCCAACAGGTGAATCTCGCTGGTGAACCTCTTTACCTCCGCCTGGAGTTTAGCCTTCCTCTGTTTGGAGGCCCCCGCAGCTTTGGTGCTTGTGCAGCGCAGCTCCTCCCGAAGTCTCCTGACCAGCTTACTCGTATCTTCATACTCACCGAGGTGGATCATGACCCGGGAGGCATAGGTGGACACAGACTCCCGGGGTCCCTGCAGCGCCCAACCCCCCTCAGTGACGTCGGCCTCACCTCCGTGAGCACTCAGCTTTCCTCCGGAAGGAGCGCCATCATGCATGCCGCTGTCAGGCTTTACCTCCATGCTGGAAGCCTTGCGGCTTTTGGGAGTCTCCACAGACCCGGAGGGAGTAGGAGCCACATTTCTGTGACTCCTGGTGGAGCGTCTCACCCCCGAGTACTCCGATGTGCAGGCCGGTTGCTGGTTTCTCCTGCCCCCCGCCGGCCTGGTTCGGGAAGCAGAAGCCTGGGACTTGGCTCCATCACTCATCCCAGAAACCCGCTCCCTCCCTGGGTAAGAGAGAGAGCAGATCCCCAGGTGGAGAAGTGTTGGTTCTCAGAGAGATCAGGAGCACACAGCAGGATCTGCAGCCACCACACCCGTAAACAGCACACTGAGCAGCAGCTGATCCAGAGCTGCACACACTATTCTGCTGGTGCAGTCACTGTGTACATACATTACATTACTTATCTTGTACTGATCCTGAGTTACATCCTGTATTATACCTCAGAGCTGCACTCACTATTCTGCTGGTGGAGTCACTGTGTACATACATTACATTACTTATCCTGTACTGATCCTGAGTTAAATCCAGTATTATACCCCAGAGCTGCACTTATGTCACGCTGTCTCTGTATACTGGAGGTAGGGGGCCTAAGCTGACCCTAAGCTGGGGCCCTGACTAATCCCTCAACCTGGAGGTACTGTTAAAGGTACAGAGGTCCAGGCCGCCAGCGTAACCCCTACCTCCTGAGGATCCCTGCACCTAAGTAATCTAGTCCTGAGAAGGACCCCGATCACAACAAAAGGGGACAAGTAATAATATGCCCACACACAGTACTTAGACGAACGAGACAGTACAAGGGAAAAACCAAAACCACCTTGCATACAAAAACTACACAACTACAACAGAGGGAACACCAACGGGAAAGGAGATAAATGATAAAGCGAGGAAGGGAAAAAACTCTCCGAATACACTTATCTCTGAAACTCCAAATACCACGATCCGCTCTGTTAGTCTGCATGAAATGCTTTCACCGACACTTCCCTAACAGACCAGCAGGCATTTGAAGGAGTCTCACTACAGCAGCATTGATTGCAGCTGGGCGAGGCTGGACCTCGTCTAGCACAGAGAGAGAGAATTAACTCCCTCACTGCCGAAAAACACAAAGCACCAAAAAGTCAGCTGCGAGAAGTCAGGCTGTGTAATCGTGACGATCTTCGTGGCGACACACCCGTGACAGTACCCCCCCTTCTACGAGGGGCCTCCGGACCCTCAGGGCCAGGTTTATCCGGGTGAGTCGTGTGGAAGGCCCGAACTAATCGGTCTGCGTTAATATCCGACGCAGGAACCCACATCCTCTCCTCAGGACCATACCCTTTCCAATGAACCAGGTACTGAAGGGACCGGCGATTAAAGCGTGAATCGATGACCCTCGATACCTGGAACTCCAAGTTACCCTTGACCACCACTGGAGGGGGAGGTAAAGGTGACGGTACCACCGGCGCCACATACCTCTTAAGCAACGATCTGTGGAACACGTTGTGAATTTTAAACGTAGGGGGGAGGTCAAGACGGAATGCCACCGGATTAATAATAGAACTGATTCTGTACGGCCCGATGAACCTGGGACCCAGTTTCCAGGAGGGAACCTTAAGTTTTATATTCCTGGTAGACAACCATACCCGATCGTTCACACTTAGGTCCGGACCAGACACTCTCCTCCTATCAGCCATACGTTTGTATCGGTTCCCCATAGTATTCAGATTCTTCAGCACCCCTCTCCATACTGAAGCGAGTGATGAGGAAAATCGTTCCTCCTCAGGAACCCCCAAAGAGCCCCCCCTACTGAAAGTACAAAACTGGGGGTGAAAACCATATGCCCCAAAAAACGGGGACTTACCAGTGGACTCGCTCCGCCTATTATTAAGAGCAAACTCTGCCAGAGGTAAGAAAGAAGCCCAGTCCTCCTGGTTCTCTGACACAAAACACCGGAGATATGTCTCCAAGCTCTGGTTCATACGTTCCGTCTGACCATTGGTCTGAGGATGAAAAGCCGATGAGAACGACAAATGCATACCCCGCCGTGCACAAAACGCCTTCCAGAACTTGGACACAAACTGAGACCCCCGATCAGACACCACCTCGGAGGGTACCCCGTGAAGCCTCACAATCTCCCCAATGAACACCTGCGCAAGAGTTTTAGCATTAGGGAGAGCCGGAAGAGCGATAAAATGTGCCATCTTGCTGAACCTGTCCACTACAACGAGTATGACCGTTTTACCCGAAGACGGAGGGAGGTCCGTAATAAAGTCCATAGACAGATGAGTCCAAGGACGCTCCGGGATCTTCAAAGGTAAGAGGGCCCCAGACGGACAGGTATGTGAGGTCTTAGAGCGCGCACAAACCCCACAGGACGCGACAAAAGTTACCACCTCCTTATGTAAGTTAGGCCGCCAAAACCGACGCGAGAGGAGATCCACAGTTGCTCTACTCCCCGGGTGTCCTGCAAAAACTGAGTTATGGTGTGCCTCGATCACCTTTTGTCGCAACTGATCTGGAACAAACAGTCTCCCCGGAGGTCCAACAGGGGCGTCCCCCTGAGCCTCCAATACCTCCTCCTCCAGCTCAGAGCATACTGCCGAAACCACCACCCCCTCCTGAAGGATAGGAATCGGGTCGTCCGTATTCCCGGCCCCAGGGAAACTACGAGATAAGGCATCCGCCTTTACATTTTTTGACCCAGGACGATATGTAACGACAAAATTAAACCTGGTAAAAAACAATGACCACCTAGCTTGTCTGGGATTCAGACGTTTCGCGGACTCCAGATATAGCAGGTTCTTGTGATCGGTGATGACGGTGACCGGATGGACTGCCCCCTCCAAAAAATGGCGCCACTCCTCAAAAGCTAACTTAATGGCCAAGAGTTCCCTATTGCCGACATCGTAATTCCTCTCAGCGGACGACAATTTTTTAGAGAAAAAGGCGCACGGATGCCACTTACCAGGGGACGAACCTTGTGACAATACTGCTCCCACCCCTACCTCGGAAGCGTCTACCTCTACAATGAATGGCTGTGACGCATCCGGTTGAATGAGTATGGGTGCCGAGGCAAAACATTTTTTCAAGGAGGAGAATGCTTGACAAGCCTTGTCAGACCACCTAGAAAAATCCGTCCCCTTTTTAGTCATGTCTGTGAGAGGCTTAACCATGGACGAGAAATTACGAATGAACTTCCGGTAATAATTAGCAAACCCCAGGAAACGTTGTAGTGCCTTAAGATTCTCTGGCCGATCCCACTCAAGAACTGCCCGCACTTTCCCAGGGTCCATACGAAAACCGGACGCTGAAACCAGGAAGCCTAAAAACTGGAGTTCCTGTACGGCGAACACACACTTTTCCCATTTGGCATACAGTTTATTATCCCGCAAGATCTGTAACACCTGCCTAACGTGCTCCTGATGAGACACCAGATCCGGCGAGTAAATTAAGATATCATCCAGATATATGACAACAAACTGTCCCACCAGGCGGCGAAAAATGTCATTAACAAAGTGTTGGAACACCGCCGGGGCATTAGTCAGACCAAATGGCATGACAAGGTTCTCATAATGCCCCTCCGGAGTGTTAAACGCCGTCTTCCACTCATCCCCCTCCTTCATCCTAATCAGATTGTACGCCCCCCTGAGATCCAACTTAGAGAACCATTTGGCACCCACGATCTGATTAAAGAGATCGGGAATAAGTGGGAGCGGATACGGATCTCGGACCGTAATCCGATTAATTTCACGGAAATCCAGGCAAGGGCGTAGGCCTCCATCTTTCTTCTTAACAAAGAAGAACCCTGCAGCCACCGGTGAAGATGAAGGTCTAATATGCCCCTTAGCCAGACTTTCTGAAATATAATCCTTCATGGCCTGCCTCTCAGGACCAGAAAGGTTATACAACCTAGCTTTAGGTAACTTGGCCTCAGGGAGCAGTTTTACAGAACAGTCATACTCGCGATGAGGAGGTAGTTCCTGACACCCTTTCTCCGAGAATACATCCTCAAAGTCCGCCAGAAATGGAGGTAAGACCCAAGGAGTAACCGCACCGATGACCGTGTTCATGCAGTTTTTATTACAGAATTTACTCCATTGGCTTATCTCTCTGGTTTGCCAATTAATAACCGGGTTATGCTTAGTTAACCAAGGAAGGCCCAACACTATAGGAGTGGGAAGACCCTCCAACACGTAGCAAGACAACAGTTCTTTATGTATCGCCCCCACTTGAAGTTTTACGTCATGCACAGATTGCAAAAAACTTCCCTGACCGAGAGGCCTGGCATCGATCGAGAATATGGGGATGGGTTTAGCCAACTCACTCAATCGCATACCTTGAACCCGGGCAAACCGAGCATCAACCAGATTAGCCACGGCCCCACTATCCAGAAGAACAGATATCCTCTCAGTTCTCGTACCCACCACCACCTCCGCCGGTACGAGAAACTGAGACGAACCTAGGGACGAAATACCTACTCCCAGATTGCCGTCCACCACACAACCTGGGATCAACAGTTTTCCGACGACTCTTCACTCTGCAAGGGACGGGATGGACACCCCCCAATAAAATGTCCCTTTCTCCCGCAGAAGAAACACCTTCCTGTCTTATGGCGCACCACCGGTCCCCTCCCCCGAAATGATGTCCCTCCTAATTGCATAGGCTCCTCTGGACTGACCAGGGGAACCACCATATGAGGGGACCTTGTAGGAGGTGGAGTCATCACAGGGGGTAGAGTTATCCCGCACCTCTCCCGAAGCCGTCTGTCAACGCGAATAGCAAGGGCCATAGCGGCTTCCAGTGACGCGGGAGAGTCATACTGTGCCAACACATCCTGTAATTTGTCGGATAAACCTTGACAAAACTGGCTCCTAAGAGCCGGGTCATTCCACTGGGTGTCCGTGGCCCACCTACGGAACTCCGAACAGAATTCCTCCGCCGGACGATCTCCCTGCTGGATCCTACGTAACTTAGACTCAGCAAGGGAGATCCGATCTGGGTCATCATATACGAGTCCCAGAGCAGCGAAAAACCTATCCACTGACTGGAGAGCCGGGGAGCCCGGGGGAAGAGAGAACGCCCAAGATTGTGGGTCCCCTTGTAGGAGCGAGATGACAATTCCCACCCTTTGTTCTTCACTCCCCGATGACCGAGGCCGCAGCCGAAAGTACAACTTGCATGCCTCCCGGAAAACAAAAAACTTGTCCCGCCCCCCAGTGAACCTGTCAGGGAGAGCTACTTTAGGTTCTGGTCCGGCTTGCTCCTGAGGATACAAAACCTTGGACCTAACGTCTGCCAGCTCCATGGACAAACTCTGCAACTGCCGAGCTAGACCGGCTACTGGATCCATGGTAGCTGGAGAAAAACTAAGTGGTCGGTGAAAATGTCACGCTGTCTCTGTATACTGGAGGTAGGGGGCCTAAGCTGACCCTAAGCTGGGGCCCTGACTAATCCCTCAACCTGGAGGTACTGTTAAAGGTACAGAGGTCCAGGCCGCCAGCGTAACCCCTACCTCCTGAGGATCCCTGCACCTAAGTAATCTAGTCCTGAGAAGGACCCCGATCACAACAAAAGGGGACAAGTAATAATATGCCCACACACAGTACTTAGACGAACGAGACAGTACAAGGGAAAAACCAAAACCACCTTGCATACAAAAACTACACAACTACAACAGAGGGAACACCAACGGGAAAGGAGATAAATGATAAAGCGAGGAAGGGAAAAAACTCTCCGAATACACTTATCTCTGAAACTCCAAATACCACGATCCGCTCTGTTAGTCTGCATGAAATGCTTTCACCGACACTTCCCTAACAGACCAGCAGGCATTTGAAGGAGTCTCACTACAGCAGCATTGATTGCAGCTGGGCGAGGCTGGACCTCGTCTAGCACAGAGAGAGAGAGAATTAACTCCCTCACTGCCGAAAAACACAAAGCACCAAAAAGTCAGCTGCGAGAAGTCAGGCTGTGTAATCGTGACGATCTTCGTGGCGACACACCCGTGACAACTCACTATTCTGCTGGTGGAGTCATTGTGTACATACATTACATTACTTTTCCTGTACTGATCCTGAGTTACATCCTGTATTATACCCCAGAGCTGCACTCACTATTCTGCTGGTGCAGTCACTGCGTACATACATTACATTACTTTTCCTGTACTGATCCTGAGTTACATCCTGTATTATACTCCAGAGCTGCACTCACTATTCTGCTGGTGCAGTCACTGTGTACATACATTACATTACTGATCCTGTACGGATCCTGAGTTACATCCTGTATTATACTCCAGAGCGGCACTCACTATTCTGCTGGTGCAGTCACTGTGTACATACATTACATTACTGATCCTGTACTGATCCTCAGTTACATCCTGTATTATACTCCAGAGCTGCACTCACTATTCTGCTGGTGCAGTCACTGTGTACATACATTACATTACTGATCCTGTACTGATCCTGAGTTACATCGTGTATTATACTCCAGAGCGGCACTCACTATTCTGCTGGTGCAGTCACTGTGTACATACATTACATTACTGATCCTGTACGGATCCTGAGTTACATCGTGTATTATACTCCAGAGCGGCACTCACTATTCTGCTGGTGCAGTCACTGTGTACATACATTACATTACTGATCCTGTACTGATCCTCAGTTACATCCTGTATTATACTCCAGAGCTGCACTCACTATTCAGCTGGTGCAGTCACTGTGTACATACATTACATTACTTATCCTGTACTGATCCTGAGTTACATTCTGTATTATACTCCAGAGTGGCACTCACTATTCTGCTGGTGCAGTCACTGTGTACATACATTACATTACTTATACTGTACGGATCCTGAGTTACATCCTGTATTATACTCCAGAGCTGCACTGACTATTCTGCTGGTGCAGTCACTGTGTACATACATTACATTACTGATCCTGAGTTACATCCTGTATTATTCTCCAGAGCTGCACTCAGTTTTGGACAGTGCTTCTAGTTGCTCCAGGGGTAATTTGGAAATTATAGCAGGTTCTTGCCCGATTCTCCTTTTTTGAAAAAGATGTGGATGACACAGATGTGACAGGGGGCGCTCCGCGGTGGGACATACGAGCATGTTACTCCCTCCGGCTGGATTACGACACAGGCCCAACTTACCTATCGATACGACCAATAGAATAAATCATGTAATGAATCACCTGCTCCTCCAAACACTGACGTGATCTCTTCCATGGCTTTCCTGTAAAGTTCAGACTCAGAGATCAGGAATGTAAGGGTCCAAAATGTGATCTGCCCAACAAAGAGGTGGAAATAAAAGGTTATATCAGCGCGTATATAGAACGATGTACACAACCTAGCTGTTATATGCAGGAGAATTTATAATAACCATGGTGCCTGATATATAGGAGCCAATGCCATAAAAGAGGGAAAAACAAGAAATACAAACGTAACAAGGAAATAAAAAGTAATATAACACAATGACATGAAAGATCAAGAGAATTTGAAGCATCTTTCATATCTCAGCATTAGGCCCCCTTCACACGTCCTGATATTTTTGGTACTGGAAAATACAGTACTGGTACTGTCAGTGTCTGTTTGTCCGTATGTACCATCCGTGTGGCATCCTTGTGCACCATAATTGTGGCACGTACTGGAATAGAATGCAGAATAGAAATGACAGATGTTTAGGTGTTAGATGGGCAAAGATAGAAATATGTCCGTGAGATATCAGTGCTTTGCATGTGTACTTTACTGAATATGTATTTAGCAAAAAAAATAAATTAATAAATGAATGAATGAATGAAAAAAAAATTTCATATGGTCACCCTTATTTTTAATAACCAGCTAAGGGAAAGGAGACAGCTGAGAGCTTGTGTTATTATTCTGGGAAGGGGCCAATATCCATGGCCCTTTTCAGCTAATTAATATCAGCCCCCAGCTATCTGCTTTGCCTTTGCTGGTTACTAAACATGCAGGGAACCCCAAAAAAAATAACGTAGGGTCACCCCTATTTTTAATAACCAGCTAAGGCTAAGAAGACAGCTGCAAGCTGATATGAATAGTCTGGGAAGGGCCATGAATATTGGCCCCTTCCCAGCCTAATAAGACCAGCCCTCAGCCGCTCCAGAAATGGCGCATCCATTAGGTGCGCCAATTCTGGCGCTTAGCCTCAGCTCTTCCTGATTGCCCTGGTGCGGTGGAAATCAGAGTAATGGTTTATGGTAGGGTTCCCCAACTCCAGTCCTCAAGGCCCACCAACAGATCATGTTTTCAGGATTTCCTTAGTATTGCATAGGTGATAATGCCATCACCTGTACAATACTAAGGAAATCCTCTCCGTGTGTGGCACCACAATAACGCCGAGCCAGCAGGTGCGTTGTCTGGGCGTTGTGTTTGACACCAATCTTTCCTTCACCTCCCATATACAATCTCTTGCCCGCTCTTGTCGCTTGCACCTGAAGAACATCTCTAGAATCCACCCTTTCTCACCTTGGAAACAACAAAAACCCTCACTGTTGCCCTAATCCACTCCCGCCTTGACTACTGTAACTCTCTATTAATTGGCTTCCCCCTCACTAAACTTTCCCCCCTCCAGTCCATCCTTAATGCTGCAGCCAGGGTCATCTATCTGGCTAATTGCTACTCAGATTCTTCCGCTCTGTGCCAGTCATTGCACTGGCTGCCCATGATGTACAGGATCCAATTTAAATAGCTTGTTTTCACCCACAAAGCTCTCCACAGTGTGGCACCCCCCTACATCTCTTCTCTTATTTCTGTTTATCAGCCTACCCGTTCTCTACGCTCTGCAAGCGACTTTCGACTAACATCCGGACTAATCCATACCTCCCACTCCCGGCTCCAAGACTTCTCCCGAGCTGCACCAATTCTTTGGAATGCTCTACCCCAAGAAATTAGGAAGAACCACAACTTACACAGTTTTAGGTGCTCCCTAAAAACACACCTGTTTAGGGCGGCCTATCACGTTCCCTAATCGAAGTCCTTTTTATATTTTTATAGCCCATTCATTATTTCTCCAAACATAAGTTTCCACCAAACTCCACCGCACCCAAAGCCACTACAGACACTGGCTGGTGACGAGCTCATGCAGTCTTTATCCATCCCTCATCCCCTTAAGATGGCTGAACCTTCATTGTAAATAAGCCCCTGTACTTTGTGTCACCCCCACCTCAATGTAGATTGTAAGCTCTTCCGAGCAGGGTCGTCATTACTTTTGCTTTAATTATTGTATTATCTTTAGCTATGTTACTTATGACTGTTGTATATGAACCTCTGAATTGTAAAGCGCTGCGGAATATGTTGGAGCTATCTAAATAAAGATTATTATTATTGAAAACATGATCTGTTGGTGGGCCTTTAGGACTGGAGTTGGGGAACACTGGTTTATGGGGTTGATATCAGTTGTGTAATGTCAGCTGACATCAAGCACAATTGTTAGTCATGGAGAGGCGTCTATCAGACACCCCCATTACTAACCCAGTAGTCAAAAGAAATAAACACACACAGAAGTCCTTTATTTGTAAAAATCACTCCCCGACAATTTCCCTCTTTAACCGATTTATTAAAATAGAAAAAATAATCCTCCCGGTCCGTTGCAGTCCAAATGGATGTCCCAGGACGATCCCCGTCTTCTTCGTCCTATATATGGAGCCCCATTCAGAAAACGAAGCTCCACAGACTGGAGCAGCAGCCACTGCCGGTTCTCATACTTCACTCCGCGAGAACCCGGCTGCCGTGAACTGCGGTGACGTCAGTAAGGTTACTGCAGTTCACAGCCTCCGGGTCTCACGAGGGCAGTGTGACATCACCGCTCATCATTCGCGTCACCACTCATCATTTGACCAACAATTCAAGCCACTGCTCAGGCTGATGAAGAAATGTCGATCAGATGGATTATGGCGTGGGACACTACGGATTATTTCAACTTCGGACAGGGATATTGTTCTTTTTTATTTTTGGTTTGTTTACAGAGGACAATGGCTTCAGGAAATTGGATGTAAAAGGTGAGTATAATGTGTTTTTATTTTATTCTTAATTTTACACTTGTTGAAGACAGCAGGGGCTGAAAACTACTCTCAACATTGTCCCCTGTTCGTGCTGATCTCAGCACTAGCAGGGGACAATGATGAGAGCTGCCTCCAGCACCCGGTGCCTGGGAACAGCGTGAAATGTACAGCTGATTCTCAGGTGCCGGTACGTGTGATACTGATGTAGCACACGGTTGCCACACAGGGACACACGGACTTGGATATCTCCGGCATTGGAAAAAACAGGACACGTGAAAGAGGTTTTAAGTCAACAGGCAAAAAAAAAAGGAATATATCCGCAAAAGACGGGATGCTAGATGATAGCCACATTTGTGTGTGAACACGTCATATCCGGCACATGGAAAACTGGAGCAAAGTTTGGAGACGAATCTTTGCACTCACCGGGTTGGCATTTGCTTGCGATGCCCAGAGCAGTAACAAGCTGTTGTTGTAGGTGGAATTGCCGTTGAGAGTATCCAGGAGATGATGTAACAAGGTCTGCAAATATCAGAACAAAAAAACAACAACTTATCAATGTTAAATTAAAGGGAATTTGTCAACATAAAAATGACTGTCCAAACCAAGCACAGCACCTTGTAAGGGTCAAAGTCCTAGTAAAAAACGTACCTTTTAATGTCCAAATCTGTGGCTGCATTTTCCTGAAATCAATCTTTTGAAAGAAATCAATTTTTATCCAGTCATGCTAATGAGGTGCATGATGCACCCTGGGCGTGGCCAAACAGTTCACCTTCCCACCTATCTCTGCCTTGTTTTGCCTTGAATGACTGTTTTGTCTTTTCAGTTTTGTCAGAGGAGGGTGGAGATAGATGGAAAACAAGTTGGTGGGAAGGTGCACTAAACTGTTTGGTCACGCCTAGGGTGCACTGAGCGCCTCATTAGCATACCCAACTAAAGAACGATTTCTAGCAAGCACAGCAATATATTTTCACACTAAAAAGGTATGATTTTTATTATTTAGCCTTATAATGTCCGAGCACCATTAATTTATGGTGTTGAGGTAAAGATCCTGCAATACAGAAAACACAGGTACAGTCTCCAGATCTAAGACATAGCCGGGGACCAAAGGAGGAGTCAGAAGTGGTTTATTACCGCTTCTGTCCTCTCTTCACATGATGGCCAGGTGTCTACCGGCATACCAGAGTTGCTGGGTCCCAGAAAATCAGCTCTGCCAGAATCTCCAGACTTGTCTCCTATCTTGCATATCATTAGTCGGCAATTTCAAAGGCAGCTGCCAGCTATGGATCTTGATGATTTCCGCACCCAAATGCATTCAGCGTGGCAGAACATTAGTGGCCCCAGTGGTGGATGAGTAATATATGTTTCTAATGGTTCCTCTCTGTTCTTCCAGTGCTTCATTATATACAGGCTGATGATGTGTTGTCTATAAGGACCAGTCATGTGGATGACACGTCATTACACAGGACTCAAAAAGAAGTGGGGGAGGTTCTAATTAGAAATCCTAAAACTTCATATATATTGCAAGGTTAATTATTATTTTAACACTTTGTAAATTGTGTATTTGTGTTTATATCTAAAGAGGAAAGTTCTGGTAATACCACTTAAAGTTATTGCCCCCTCCCTGTCCCATAAAGTCACAGCCAAAGTGTGCCATCTATAGCTAATCATAATGCCTCCCGACTAAAATGTATTCCAATGCCTGGCGTAATGCTCCAGTTGCCTCCATCAGCCACAGAGCCCCCCATTACCGTTCACAATGTACCCCAGTACCAGTTACAACATTCCTCCATTAAAGGCCACAAGGGCCCTTTATTACAGGCCTCCATCACCGGCCACCAGGCCCCTCCATTAGCGGCCACAATGCCCCGGCTACAATGCCCCTCCATTACCGGCCACAAAGCCCCCCATTACAGTTCACAAGGTACCCCAGTACCAGTTACAATATTTCTCCATTACAGTCCACAAAGCCTCTCCATCACCGGCCACTAGGCCCCTCCATCACCGGCCACAAGGCCCTCCATCACCGGCCACAAGGCCCCTCCATCACCGGCCACAAGGCCCCTCCATTACCGGCCACAAGGCCCCTCCATTACCGGCCACAAGGCCCCTCCATTACCGGCCACAATGGCACTCCATTACCGGCCACAATGGCCCTCCATAATAGAGCCACAATGCCCCTCCATTACCAGCCACAAGGCCCTCCATCACCGGCCACAAGGCCCCTTCATTACCGGCCACAATGGCCCTCCATTACCAGCCACAATGCCCCTCCATTACCGGCCACAATGGCACTCCATTACCGGCCACAATGGCCGTCCATAACCGGCCGCAATGGCCCTCCATTACCAGCCACAATGCCCCTCCATTACCAGCCACAATGCCCCTCCATTACCAGCCACAATGCCCCTCCATTACCAGCCACAATGCCCCTCCATTACCAGCCACAATGGCACTCCATTACCGGCCACAATGCCCCTCCATTACCAGCCACAATGGCCCTCCATTACCAGCCACAATGCCCCTCCATTACCAGCCACAATGACCCTGATTACCAGCCTTACTAGCACAATGCTTTGGGTATATTTTCACCCTACAAATGGATGGTTTTAACGATTGGAGACAATCGGATCGTCTATTACATTTTTCTTCATTGTCCTAAATACACTTGTACTTCTGTGCTTACACATCTAGAACAGCTGAGCCGGTTTCCGCACTACCAATTTCTATATTTTCACGCTGCCACGTTAGCCACGGTTTCCTACCTTATTGCTCTCTTCAGATGGTTTATTTTGCTCAGCTTCGGCGACAATGTTTTTAAATAGGTTGAGCAGCCATTGTTTGGACCTGGACCAATCCCTGCAAGACAGATAATCCACTTAAGTGCATATATATAGGATTTCCGTGCCCTGTACTGAGCGGGGACCGGTCAGAGCTGGTGAAATAAGGCGGTCATAATGGGTCTGAGACTGATAGCCTGGCTTATTGCCACTTTAATGGGCGTGTATCCTTGTACAACTTTTATTCTTCTCCAGCATTTACAAAGAGGAAGAAAGTTAATGAATAGTGTCAAATGAATTTTTGTCCACTTTGTGTATGCTGCTCCTCTGCAAACCTATGTGTCTCCATGATGTCAGACTACAAAACAAACCCTGTGTAGTCAGCTCTGCCTCCTTTACTACCGTGATTCATAACGGCAGGTTTGTTATGTATTGTTGTAGATCTGCACAGGAGCTGTATTTCTCAAACAGCATGTGAAAAATATGGGGGGATTTAATGACAGATTACAATCCTCCTTCAGCATGTGTAGCTGTAACAGGAGACCTGGCTCAGCAAGTGGTCCACCCCCGACATAGCTAGCATCCAAGCTCATACAGGTTGACATCCTGTGGAGTCCACGCTGTGTAAGTACTTCATCCAGTCAGATAGGATTTCATAAAGAGATTTAAGGAGAATATGGAGGTATTGTACATCCTAGCCACATACTGGTTACATTTTCGAGATCTCTGAAACGGTCTCAATCCGTTCTAGCACCCAAGGGAGGGGAGATACATAGAATGGCTAGTGGAAGTCAGGTAGCGAAGCCGTGTTTGGTCTCCAAGCATAATGGGGGCCTGGCCGGATCCGATTGTGCTATAACCGCCGCCCTATGACCTTCCATTGGGAAGTTATGAACATTCATAGGTTTTGGAGTTTTAGCCACAAAACCCCAGGGGAGTGGGGATTAGGACCTTTCAGGAAGGGGCGGAAAAGGGTGTGACTGACCGACCAAGGGGTTTAAAGGCATGTGTAAGGCCATGCGCTCTCTCTCTGTCATGCTTGCTGTTCACTTCTAGCGGGGGCCACGTCGAGTAACATGCTGGAAGAAACTGGAACCAGCTGGCACTCCATGCCCCCAAACTTCAAACCAGTAACTGACATGATTCATCTGATTATACTTTTTGTATTACTACTTGAATTTTCATATCTGATCATTGTATATGTATAACCCTTGTGTATATATTGCACTGTCTACTGTGCCCTTTAAGTGATTAAATATATAATTTAACCCTGATCACAGCATCACGGATATGAAATTAATGGTATTAAAAGGTAATTTCAAATCTCAGAGAGACAGGTGAGTCTGGGAATATAAACTCATGACGCCTTTTGACACCATGAGAGCAGGAATGAATGTGTTGCATGGATTTATGTCATTCTACATCAACTAAGGAATGTGCTCCTCAGACTTGTGGGGTCATCACAACCCTGGACCAGACCTCAATCACAGGATAATAAAACGTGCACACTCCTTAACTACGAACTATTCCAATATTTACGGCCACAACAGTTTATCCCCCTCCTATAGTAATACTTCTACTTTACGTCACTTGTCTCATCTATAGCATTATTTCTGTGTCCTGTTGTGTATAAATATGTGACTCTTCAGATTTTGTGTTATACTATGCCTGATGAAGAGACCTAAGTAGTCTCGAAAGCTGCTGTTTGTTACCATCTCTTCAGTTAGCCATTAAAAGGTATCAACCACTGGGGACTCTCAAATCTAAATATTTTAACCTTGGGCTTTTCCTTTATCTTGATCCACACGTCCGTTTCTCAATTTAACTTTCCATGCTACTGGAGCTGGTTCCTGGCCTGATATAGTCCCGTAAATGGACCAGGCTTATATCTAAAGAGGAACTGGAGGCAGTCCTACCAGGCTGGCAAGGCTGTTGAAACTGGAGCTAGTGAAAGGGGTCTCTCAGCTTGTCAGGGTTGTGAGCGAGTATGATGCCACGTCAGCGACTGCGTGGGCCACCCTCCATCACTCCCCGTGCCTCACTATCCTCACTACGGGGAGTGATCTTATTACCACACTATCTGCCATTGCAATCAAAATTTTTCATCCCCTCTAGCAAATAGTTTTTTTCCCAACAAAATTTACAAAATTTTTACAATAAACCAATCAAACAAGAACAATGTAAACAGCTTAACAAGTGATTTCTCCAAATTCAGCACAAAATACCACTCTTACTGAGGACTGCGGTGTCAGAATTATTCACCCTCTCATGAAAAACATCTTTAGCACTTAGTAAAGTCCCTCTGGCTGTTATAACCTGCTGCAAACATGATGCAGAGCCAGACACCAGCCTCTGGCAGCGTTCATGGGGAATCTTATCCCATTTCTCATGGGCAATGGCCTCCAGGTCAATAATATTCTTGGGTTTTCTGCTACCGCCTTTTTCATATCCCATAAAACATTTAAAATGGGCTTCATGTCAGGCTACTGTGATGGTCTCTCAGTTTTCTTAAACCAAGCTTCGTTGCACTGTGAGGTGTGCTTAAGATCATTTTCCAGTTGGAAGATCCTATGACGCCCAAGTGTCAGCTTCCTGACAGAAGGAATGATGTTTTCTCCAAGGATTTTCTGATACTTGATTGAATCCATAATACCTTCCACAAACTGGAAGGTTTCCAGTGCCAGAGTAAGCAAATCAGTCACAGAGCATCACAGAGCCACCGCCATGCTTCACTGTAGGCATAACCAAGCCATCGCCATAATTTACTATAGGCATTATTGAGCCACCACCATTCTTCATTGTAGGCATCAGCCAGGCCTTGCCATGCTTCCCTGTAGACATCAGTGAGCCACCACTATCCTTCACTGTAGACATCATTGAGCCACCACCATCCTTCACTATAGCCATCATTGAGCCACCACGATCCTTCACTGTAGGAATCAGCATGCCATCGCCATACTTCACTGTAGGCATCAGCAAGCCACCACCATGCTTCATTGTAGGCCTCAGTGAGGCTCTGCCATGCTTCCCTGTAGACATCAGTGAGCCACCATCATCCTTCACTGTAAACATCAGCGAGCCACCACCATCCTTCACTGTAGGTATCAGTGAGCTACCGCCATCCTTCACTGTAGGCATCAGTGAGCTACCACCATCCTTCACTGCAGGCATCAGCAAGCCACCGTTTTGCTTCACTGTAGGCATCAGCAAGCCACCATCATGTTTCACTGTAGGCAGTGTAATATGGCCGCCAGACATATCATTGATGGTAGATATGGATCACAGAGGTTGTTGTCCTCAGTGTTGTAAGCCCGGAGGCAAGCTCCAGCACATATGGTGCTGAAAGTGTTAATAGGGTGTGGAAAGGGCAGGATTAACGAGCAGTCAGAGATGGGTGCGACTGGCTACTTACCTATCCCCACCCCGGGGTGTGGGTTGGCGGACATAAGGAATTCTAGCTGTATCATTATTGCACAGTGTGTGGAAGTAAGATGGCCTCCTGTGTGATGTCTCCAGACTAAATTAGTTTACTGGATGCTATCCAGCTGAGTGTACTGGACTATCACTAAAGTGCCCTTATTTGAACTGTTTATTTTATTTTGCCTGCACTGAAAGGCCGTTTATTTAATTTGCTTGTGCCATGGTTTACGGAAACGAAATAAACCAGCCTGGACTTTTTACTTAAACCGCTTCCCGTGCCTACCTCAACGCAACAGAGTGAGTAGAAACTTTTCAGCAGGTTGTCCTTTTCAGCATACACTTCATTCTTCCTCCACCAGACATATTGCTGATCCATAGGCCTGAGAAGTTCCACTTAAGTTTCATCGCTCCACAAAACATAATCCCAAATCTCCTGTGGCTTATGTATATGATTTTGAGAATATTGGAATCGACTTTTCTGGCAATTTTGGGTCAGTAGAGGTCCGGGCATGGAGACCTTCAGCGTTTAGTATTCAACATACTGTGCAAAATGAAACCTCAATGTCTGCTGACACCAAATCTTGCCGCAGGTCTTTGCACTTGTGAACGGCTTCCACCTGTATCTCTAGAAACATTAATTGTCTTTGTATCCTATTTTCTGTTTGTGCAAAGCAATGATCTCTTCTCTTAAAGGTTTATCCGTCTTCTGATAAGTCTTCATTCCCTCTATATAACTGCAGATTTTTAAATACTTACAGCGTGTTATATGCAGCTGTCAAGATTCTCCGGTATTTGAGGCAAGTATGAGATTTGCATACTTTCAGACACATTCTGACTAGACGTGCATGTCCTCGCTCAGTACAAGTCAATTAAGCACGTCTAGTTGGAATGTGGCCAGAAGTATGCAGTTACACAGATTGACCGTATACTTTATTGGCCAATGTCTTGACAACCCAAGAATTTCAGTGACCTGAAGGCCACATGAAGAATGGCCTCAGATTCATCAGGAAGGATTCCAGAAGCTGCTGTCTATCTATACATCACATTTACAACAGGTTATAACAGCCAGAACTGCTAAAGACGGTTGTAATTAAAAGGTGAATAATTCTGAGACTGCAGTAATCAGGAAAAGTGTCATTTTGTTCTAAATTTGGAGAAATCACTTGTTATATTAGTCGTGTTACCATTCACTTTGTTCTTGTTTCATTGGTTTATTGAAAACAGCAGAAAGTTTGCAAATAAACCGAATTTGCAAAGTGGACTGAAAAATTTTAATTGCAACTGTTTATTATCTTTACAGTAAGCAAAGATACAGTATATCACTGTCTACATAGCAAAGTACAAAGTATTACTGCCGGAGATCGACCTTTGTGCTCCCACAACATCATATTACAGCACAGACCTGAGCTGCAGCCAAACCATGTCATTCAGCCCCTGTGTGCGGAGATTTCTATGTCATCCAATTCATACTCCTGGCCTCAGGCCTAGGAAGACGGCTAAAATACAGCGGTCATCTCTGCCACTATGGGATTATTATAAAGTCACAGAGTCACCCGTGCTTCATAGAAATGCACAGTGACTACTCGCTCCTCCTTTTACACTGAATTCAATGTAAAGTCTTCACCTATTCCTGCCTGATGGTAGGGTATTATTATTTTACAGCAATAATGTTCAGTAAAAATAAGTTATGACCTATCCACAGGACATTGATCATTGGAGGTCTGATCACTGGGACCTGCACCGATCCGCAGAATGGGGAGCTTTATTTTCTATGGAGATACATTTGACTTTTTATGAATTAGTGGAATGGCGGTCAGGCATCCAATCAATTCTAGAACGGAGATAAAAGTAGCCCCATCTGCTGATCAATGCAGGTCCCAGCCGTTGGAAACCCAATGATCAATAATATTCTGTACATAGGTCATAACATGACAACCCCTTTAAGGGACATCAACGAGGGAAAGAAATGCTGAGGATGACCAGTTTACCTTAAAAACCACTCCGGTATCTGTGATCCATACTCAAAACCTTCATCAAACCTCCGGAAATGCTTCTCAAATTCTTTGATGCTGTCCTTACTAGTGGGACACATCCCTTTTCCAAACAAGTTGTCCACCACAGCTGGATACATGACGCGTCTGATGGGAGAATTACATACAGTAAGTCGCCGGGAATTACAGAAAATAGTTTACAGGACTAGATTCTTCTATTCCAAAATCTCACCCTCATAGCAAGGTCCCTTCTGAACCTTCACATTATTATTATTATTTATTATTATAGCACTATTTATTCTATGGCGCTTTACATGTGAAAAGGGGGTATACACAGCAAAAATAATTACAAAAATCTTGAACAATACAAGACAGCGACTGGTACAGGAGGAGAGAGGACCCTGCCCGCGAGGGCTCACAGTCTACAAGGGATGGGTGAGGATTAATTACACATGTCCATCTTAAGAAACAGTCCTTCTGAGGACTAATCCATCTGCAGAGATATCAGGCAGGCAGGGTATATAGCAGACTGCAGTGCATATAGCACAAGAGGCTCCATTCCAATTCTTAAATCACCACATCTACACTAGATTACAAGTGCAGAAAAACAAAGAGAACCATTAGTATGTAAAAATAATTTTTATTTCATCAATCAATTAAAATCATAACAAACCAAATTATCCACATAACATATAACTAAAAAACAGAGTGCCCAGTATAGGGGGACTAGCTCCTGCCCAAAGATATAATGTCCAATAGGCGTGCACGCCCCCGGAAGAAGCAAGCGGGCGAAACGCGCATCGGGATGAAGGGGGACAGCGTCCTGCCCTGATTTTGCCTATTCCTTATCATGGCTCATCTTCTGGCACAATACTGATCAGGTATTTGGCTTATTTTACATGAATGATCATAGTGTCACTTTGAGTTCTATCTATTATGTTGATTTTAGGAAAGGGTTAAGATGTGTCCCTTCATTGATTCATACCTAATATAACATATTCTGCATGAATGACATTTTTTGGCTTTTTTTATCAATTGGGGTTTATTGGGATCTAAGGAAAGGGTTGGTGTCCCCTCATTGATCCATACCCACTAGATGTATTTATAGCCATATATTATAGTATCCACTTCATGCTGATATATATATATTTTACCTTATGGAAGTCCTTAGCATTTTATACTAGGGTAGTCATTTATGAGCCTATTGGACATTATATCTTTGGGCAGGAGCTAGTCCCCCTATACTGGGCACTCTGTTTTTTAGTTATATGTTATGTGGATAACTTGGTTTGTTATGATTTTAATTGATTCATGAGATAAAAATTATTTTTACATACTAATGGATCTCTTTGTTTTTCTGCACTTGTAATCTAGCGTAGATGTGGTGATTTATGGATTTGTTTGACGAGCCATTCTTTGTATATTTATATCCAATTATTTGATGTTAAATTCCATTCCAATTCTGCCTTCTGCTGCTGTTAGATATTTCTATACAAAGGCCCAGGTCTCAGGGGCCAGGAATACTTTTCTTTGGATCTTAATCCTCATTATTAGCTTAAAAAGCAATCCAGAGAACACCATTTTTTTCTGCGCCATTAGCTTGTTGGCACTGCAGAATATAGCCAGGTCCTTTCCATATTACAGCGCTAGAAATCCAGCTATTTAAAACTGTGTTTTCTCCGTCACACGGATCACATATACGTTGTCAGAAAATACTGCCATTTCTGGCCTCCATTAAAAATTTCCTTTAGTGTGTCAGTGAAGCAATTCACACCAGTTTGCTGTTCAAACTACTTACCTACAGGCCAGGTATTTAAAACTCTGTTTTCTCCGTCACACGGATCACATATAAGTTCGCTCCAAACTCAGTCATTTGTAGTGAGCGTGGAAGATACTGTCCTCCATTTAAAATGGGCAAGGCACAGGGAACTGGACCTGAAGGTAATGCTGCATGCAGAGGCCGAGGACAAGGCCGTGGGCAAGCCGAAATTGTGCCACAACAAACACCCACATCTCGCCTGACCTTCCTGTCCCAATTTCTAGGGGAGCTCAGCACACCACTATTGAACCCAGAGCAGTGTCAAAAGGTTGTTGGTTTGGATAGCGGATAATGCTTCAAGTCACTTAGCCACCACCACCACCACCCTGTCTTCCACACGGTCAAGTCTCAGTAGCCGTGAGTTTGGACCGCATATTCCTCACCCTGAACCTCCTTCCTCCCACCATGCCGAGTACCCAGAGACAACTGATCCCACACTTGGACACTCTGAAGAGCTGTTCAGTTTTCCATTTATAGATTCGGGCCTCTCGCCCGGTCCACTTGAAGTGGGGCAAGAGGAGATCGCGTGTAGCGATGCCCAAATATTTGAGCAGCCACGATCACACGAAGGCGACGGTGGGAAAATGTCACAAGAGGTGGACGATGATGAGACACAATTTCCAGAAAGTCAGGAGGAGGACCAGGGTGCGGAAGTGGAAGACGAGGTGGTGGATGATATAGTACTGACTCAACCTGGCAGGAGGACATGCAGAGCGAAGACAGCAGCACACAGAGGGAGGGAGGCAGAGCAACCCCAACAGGCAGGAAGAAGCAGTGTGGTGGCCGCAGACAGAAGGCAGGCAACCGTTCCCCGTAACACCAACACGAAGGAAGTTGCCAGTACAACTGTTAGGTCTTCCCGAGTCTGGTTTGTTTATTAAAGACTCTGCCGATAACCCCAAAAAGGCAATTTGCACCACCTGCCTTGCCAGCATCAGCAGGGGTGGCAAAACGACCAGCCTGACCACCACCAGCATGATCAGGCACATGGCAGCAAAGCACCCGACTTTGTGGGCCGAACCCCAGGGTCCAGGAACAGTGTCTACGGGTGGCACCATTGCTTCTTCCACTGTTGTGCATGCAAGCCAATCCCCTATCCATGGTGCATGCGAAGATGCCTCCTGCCCTGCACCTGTCGTTGCCCACTCTCAAGTAGCAGCATCAGGAAGCACGTCCATGTCCTTGTCCCAGCGCAGCATTCAGTTGTCCATACCCCAGTCCTTGGAATGCAAGCGCAAATATGCAGCCAACGCGCCACAGGCCACACTACTAAATTCTCACATTTCACGACTGCTTGCGCTCGAAATGTTCCCTTTTAGGCACGTGGAGACGGAAGAATTCCGCAACCTGATTGTGGTGGCCGTCCCTCGGTACTCGGTCCCCAGCCACCACTTTTTCTCCCGGTGTGCCGTCCCCGCATTAAACAAGCACGTGTCCCAAAACATTAGCCATGCTCTCAACAACGCAGTTACCGGTAAAGTCCACCTAACCTCGGACACATGGACAAGTGCTTGTGGGCAGGGACGGTACATCTCGCTGATGGCACACTGGGTTAACATAGTGGAAGCCGGGACCCAGTCGGACCTTGGGACGGAACACGTCCTCCCGACGCCAAGGATTGCGGGCCCTAGGTCAATCAGGGTTGCCCCCACGGTCTACAGCTCCCGCACCTCATCCTCCTCAGCCTCCTCCTCCTCTTCAGCCTCCATCTCCGAAATTACCACATCAGTCACAAGCTGGAAGCACTGAAGCACTGCCTCGGCCAAGTGGCAACAGGCTGTGCTGAAGCTAATATGCTTAGGTGAAAAACCGCACAATGCTGAAGAGTTGTGGACAGCTCTGAAAGAGCAGGCAGATCTGTGGCTCACACCGCTGAACCTACAGCCAGGCAAGGTCGTGTGTGACAATGGCCGGAACCCGGTGGCGGCTCTGAGGCGAGGCGAGCTCACACACGTACCATGCTTGGCCCATGTGCTTAACCTCGTGGTTCAGCGGTTTCTCAAATCCTACCCGGAGCTGCCGGATCTGCTTGTTAAAGTACGCCGCCTGTGTGCCCATTTCAGAAAGTCAGCTACAGCTTCTGCCACCCTTGCAGTGTTTCAGCAGCGTTTGCAGCTTCCGGCTCACAGACTGGTGTGTGATGTCCCCACGCGTTGGAACTCTATATTGCAGATGTTGGGAAAGATTTGTGAGCAGAAGAGGGCAGTTGTTGAGTACCAGCATCAACAAGGCCGTTGGTATTCAGTTCAGACTCCACATATAAGACTTCAGGAGTAGACATGATGTCAGACATATGTACCATCCTCCAAAACTTTGAGGACTCCACCAAGATGGTGAGCGGCGATGACGCCATAATTAGAGTCACCATCCCGCTTCTCTGTCATCTTAAACGCTCTCTGCTCACAATCAAAGAGGATGCATTGCAGGCGGAGCACGATGACATGGAACAAGGAACCATACAGGGTGAATACACAAAGCCAAGCCTCATCTCATCCCAATGTGGATTGGGTGACAATGAGGAAGAGGAGGAGGAGGAGGAAGGACAGCAGCCAGTTTCATGCTCTATAGACGGTACTACCTGCACAGCTGTCATACCGTATGCTCAGCGTGGATGGCCAAAGAACAGAGAGGAGGAGGAGAGAGGAGGAGGAGGAGAGCATGGTCAGTCATCCTCTTGGTGAGGAAACGGAAGTATTGCCTGTTAGTAGTCTGGCACGCATGGCTGAGTTTATGTTACGCTGCCTTTCCCATGACCCTCGCGTTCTCAAAATTTTGGGTGACAGTCATTACTGGTTGATGACATTTCTAGACCCACGCTGCAAGGAGAACTTTATATCTCTTATTCCTGAGGCGGACAGGTCTACAAAAATGGGGCTGTACCAGAAGGCCCTTGTTGCGGAACTATTAAAAAAATTCCCATCTGAAAACGTTGGCAGCAGAGAGCACAGTTCGCTGGACAACCAAGGAGTACAGGTGAGAGAGACACAACTTCAATCCAGCAGAGGCAGGGGAACACTGTCAAAGTTCTGGGAGAGTTTTCTCAGACCCTCCCATCGCACAGGCCCTGAGGCGCAGGGTACTCTCACAAGGAGTGCAAAGTTTGGGAAAATGCTGAGGGAGTACCTTGCCGACCGTACCAATGTCCTCCGTGATTCTTCTGTGCCTTATAATTATTGGGTATCCAAGCTGGATAGGTGGAATGAACTGGCTCTCTATGCCTTGGAGGTCCTGGCCTGCCCTGCCGCCAGCATTTTATCAGAGCGGGTTTTTAGTGCAGCTGGTGGAATTATAACTGATAAGCGCATCCACCTGTCAACTGAAAATGCTGACAGGCTGACTCTTATAAAAATGAACAAGGGCTGGATTGGGCCACACTTCTCAACACCACTGAATGATAGCAGTGTAACATAAACTAAAATCCAGTTTCATTTCTTGGGAGGTGTATTCCCATGTACCTTTTCACACTCACACACTGTAACATACCTGGCGGCGCCCTTGCATGGTGGTCCATCTCCCACTGTGCAAGAGCGCGCACTTGATCTCCAGTCCAGAATGTCTGTTTGTGTCTGTTTCTGCTGCTTAAGGGCGGCGCCCGATCACTTCCTGCTTTTTGTACCTGCTGTGGGTCACACCCCTTGTGCGTCCTCAGCCTATTGCTGTCTGTCACCTGGTATATAACCCAGCTGCTCCAATCAATCCCTGCCTGAGCATTGTGTTTCATTCAGTGTGTGCTTGCACTCTGAAGGTGCCAGGTCCCGTTCTGTGTTCTCTTGTCTGCCTATCCTGGAGGCTGTATTTCCAGGCCTGTCTGAACACGCTCCTAGCCTGTTCCTCCCGCCTTCTAGGGGCCGATTACCTAGACCCGCTCCTGTATCTTGTCTGTCCTGTCTGAACTCGCTCCTAGCCTGTTCCTCCCGCCATCTAGGGGCCGATTACCTAGACCCGCTCCTGTATCTTGTCTGTCCTGTCTGAACTCGCTCCTAGCCTGTTCCTCCCGCCATCTAGGGGCCGATTACCTAGACCCGCTCCTGTATCTTGTCTGTCCTGTCTGAACACGCTCCTTGCCTGTTCGTCCCGCCTCTCTGGGGGCCGTATTCCCAGACCCGCTCCTGTATCCCGCTGCAGTGTCGGTCTCTTCCGTACACTCCGTTCCAGTCTGAACTCTCTCCTATCCTTTACCTGTTTTGCCTCTATGTCCGTTCCTTTCCTTTTTCTGCAGAGTCTGAACTTGTACCTAACTCCTGCTTGTTGTCTCTGTACTCCCGTTTGTGTGTTTGTGGTCCACTCGCTACTTCACTGCAAGTACCTTGTGGGTATCTGGCTCTGCCTTTCCCTTCCTGTCTGTTCCGTGTGAACAGAGCCCTGTCCCCCCTGCTCAGTCTCGCTCCGCTCTGACTCCTTTGCTCACTGCTCCGGCAGTCTCGCTCCGCTCTGACTCCTTTGCTCACTGCTCCGGCAGTCTCGCTCCGCTCTGACTCCTTTGCTCACTGCTCCGGCAGTCTCGCTCTGCTCTGACTCCTTTGCTCACTGCTCCGGCAATCTCGCTCCGCTCTGACTCCTTTGCTCACTGCTCCGGCAGTCTCGCTCTGCTCTTGCTCACCGCTCCTGGCGGTCTCGTCCTGCTCTGCTCTTGCTCACCGCTTCAGGCGGTCTCGTCCTGCTCTGCTCTTGCTCGCCGCTTCAGGCGGTCTCGTCCTGCTCTGCTCTTGCTCGCCGCTCCAGGCGGCCTCGTCCTGCTCTGCTCTTGCTCGCCGCTTCAGGCGGTCTCGTCCTGCTCTGCTCTTGCTCACCGCTCCAGGCGGTCTCGTCCTGCTCTGCTCTTGCTCACCGCTCTTGGCGGTCTCGTCCTGCTCTGCTCTTGCTCACCGCTCCAGGCGGTCTCGTCCTGCTCTGCTCTAGCTCACCGCTCCAGGCGGTCTCGTCCTGCTCTGCTCTTGCTCACCGCTCCAGGCGGTCTCGTCCTGCTCTGCTCTTGCTCACCGCTCCAGGCGGTCTCGTCCTGCTCTGCTCTTGCTCACCGCTCCAGGCGGTCTCGTCCTGCTCTGCTCTTGCTCACCGCTCCAGGCGGTCTCGTCCTGCTCTGCTCTTGCTCACCGCTCCAGGCGGTCTCGTCCTGCTCTGCTCTTACTCACCGCTCCAGGCGGTCTTGTCCTGCTCTGCTCTCGCTCACCTCTCTGGGCGGCCTCACTCTGCTGTGTTTGTCTGCCACATCTGTGGTTCTGTTCCAGAGTCCCAGTGTGTACTGGGTCCTATCCCGCCTGTGTTCCTACCTGCTAGTGCCTTCCTGTCTGCACTCTAGCCGTGCTTGCCTGTACCCCCCCGCCTGCATACTCGCCTGCCCGCATACCAGTCGTGCCTGCCTATTCCCACCAGTCTGTGTGCCAGCCTAACCGGTCTGTTCCTGTATTCCCCTGTGTGGGTCAACAGCCGTGTCCGGGGTCTGTCCTGGAGTAGCACCTGGTCCCTCTGCTCGGTTCCTCCTGGGTGCAGTGGCGTCGTATGCCGTCGTGCGACCCTGGTCGGATCGGGTGAATACCTAGTTACGCCCCTCCAGGCATTCACTCTCCGGCACGGTCCATGGAATCACACGCACACGCCGCTCAGCCCGGGCGTGTGCATTACAGCATGCTCAGGCCATGGTTCCCGTTGAGCCCCACGGCCTTCGTTCTCTGAGACGTTTTCCAGCGAATACATGCATTAAAAATAAATAAATACAATTTTTTTTTCTCTAGCTGAGTTCCTGGCTAATTACGCACCCGTCCAGATGGATCTATCTGCTCTCGTTCCTGCGGATCCGCCACGTTACTATGGGGATCCAAGACAAAGTCGTGCATTTGTGGAGCAATGCATGCTACACTTCAAGTTCTACCCTCTATGTTTTCCCACCGATCGGGTTAAGGTGGCATTCATTATGTCTAACCTAGCGGGTGATGCCTTGGAATGGATCAACCCCCTATGGGAAACACAGGATCCTATCGTCCTGGACATAATGGCCTTCCTGGTGGCCTTTCTAATGGTCTTCGATGATCCTAACCCGGAGGCTCCTGCTGAAGCTTCACTTCCCAATATCCCGGAGCAGCCCCGATGGGTAATGTGTGTGGGTAGCGCAATAGTCCTCCAGCCCAATGAGACTACTGCCCACCCAGAATCCTCACAGGGTGACTACGCTCTCCGGAATACTTCTCCCAACCTCAAGAGGCAGTCCAGACGTGCTAGACGTAGAGGCAAGCCATCACGCCAGGGTCTGTCCTCCCTGAGACCTCCTGACCCCAACCTTGAAGTTCCTACTGAAGCTTCATCTCCCTGTATCCCGGAGAAGCCCCAACGGGTAATGTGCGTGGGTAGTGCACCAGTTCTCCTGCCCGAAGAGACTACTGCCAATCCAGACTCCACACAGGAGAACTTCCTGCACCCGGCATCAGATGCTTCACCCACTTTAACCGGTGTGCATGTCCAAGGATGCTCCAAAGCTGTGATTACCTCAGAGTCTGTGCACCTCTACTACCTGGCGGAGGACCCCCAGTTGCCTCCTGAATCCTCCGGGATACCACTCGATGACAAATGGAGAGAGTTCTCTACACCTGGTACTCGATACTTTGTCCGCTCCGTCCTGTGAGCCTGACAATGGGTACCCCAAAGTGGTAGTTTCCCCCGAGTCTCTACACCCCTCCGACCAGGCGGAGGACCTCCAGTTGTCTCCAGAACCCTTCGGGGTGCTACTTGGTAGCGAAAGGACAGAGACTCTCCTATACTCTGTACCTGATACCTCGCTCGCTTCGTCCAGTGAGTCCAACCTAGTGTACTCTGAAGCAGAGGTTACCCATGTGTCTCTACACCCCTCCGACCAGGCGGAGGACCTCCAGTTGTCTCCAGAACCCTTCGGGGTGCTACCTGGTAGCGAAAGGACAGAGACTCTCCTATACTCTGTACCTGATACCTCGCTCGCTTCGTCCAGTGAGTACAACCTAGTGTACTCTGAAGCAGGGGTTACCCATGAGTCTCTACACCCCTCCGACCAGGCGGAGGACCTCCAGTTGTCTCCAGAACCCTTCGGGGTGCTACCTGGTAGCGAAAGGACAGAGACTCTCCTATACTCTGTACCTGATACCTCGCTCGCTTCGTCCAGTGAGTCCAACCTAGTGTACTCTGAAGCAGAGGTTACCCATGAGTCTCTACACCCCTCTGACCAGGCGGAGGACCTCCAGTTGTCTCCAGAACCCTTTGGGGTGCTACCTGGTAGCGAAAGGACAGAGACTCTCCTATACTCTGTACCTGATACCTCGCTCGCTTCGTCCAGTAAGTCCAACCTAGTGTACTCCGAAGCAGAGGTTACTCCCGAGTCTCTACACCCCTCCGACCGGGCGGAGGACCTCCAGTTGTCTCCGGAACCCTTCGGGGTGCCACCTGGTAGCGAAAGGACAGAGACTTTCCTATACTCGGTACCCGATACCTCGCCTGCTTTGTCCAGTGAGTCCGACCTAGTGTACTCTGAAGCAGATGTTTTCTCCGAGCCTCTGCACTCTTCTGACCCGGCGGAGGACCTCCAGTTGTTTCCTGAATCCTCCGGGGTACCACCAGATAACAAAGAGACAGTGACTTTTCCTCATCCTGTACCTGATAACCCGTCTATTTCTTCCTGTGAGCTTGACAAGATGTACCTCGAAGCAGAGTTTACCCCCAAGTCTCTGCTCCCCTCCAACCCGGTGGAGGACTTCCAGTTGTCTCCTGTACCCTCTGGGGTGCCACCTGAAAATATGTGGAGAGAGACTTCCTTGTGTGCTGTTCCTGGTACTCCACCCGTTTCGTCTGTTGCTGAGGATGGCTGGATAGGAGGTAGCATCCTAGCTAACCAGATGAGACCAGTTTTTCCTGTGCACAGTGGGAGTGATCTCCTTGAAGTGAAGGATTGGCCCTCGAATTTCCTGCGGAAGATTCTGGCAGGCCTGAAGAAGAGGGGGCGTAAAGGGGGGGTACTGTAACATACCTGGCGGCGCCCTTGCATGGTGGTCCATCTCCCACTGTGCAAGAGCGCGCACTTGATCTCCAGTCCAGAATGTCTCTCTGGCTTCCCTCCATGCTGTCTGTTTGTGTCTGTTTCTGCTGCTTAAGGGCGGCGCCCGATCACTTCCTGCTTTTTGTACCTGCTGTGGGTCACACCCCTTGTGCGTCCTCAGCCTATTGCTGTCTGTCACCTGGTATATAACCCAGCTGCTCCAATCAATCCCTGCCTGAGCATTGTGTTTCATTCAGTGTGTGCTTGCACTCTGAAGGTGCCAGGTCCCGTTCTGTGTTCTCTTGTCTGCCTATCCTGGAGGCTGTATTTCCAGGCCTGTCTGAACACGCTCCTAGCCTGTTCCTCCCGCCTTCTAGGGGCCGATTACCTAGACCCGCTCCTGTATCTTGTCTGTCCTGTCTGAACTCGCTCCTAGCCTGTTCCTCCCGCCATCTAGGGGCCGATTACCTAGACCCGCTCCTGTATCTTGTCTGTCCTGTCTGAACTCGCTCCTAGCCTGTTCCTCCCGCCATCTAGGGGCCGATTACCTAGACCCGCTCCTGTATCTTGTCTGTCCTGTCTGAACACGCTCCTTGCCTGTTCGTCCCGCCTCTCTGGGGGCCGTATTCCCAGACCCGCTCCTGTATCCCGCTGCAGTGTCGGTCTCTTCCGTACACTCAGTTCCAGTCTGAACTCTCTCCTATCCTTTACCTGTTTTGCCTCTATGTCCGTTCCTTTCCTTTTTCTGCAGAGTCTGAACTTGTACCTAACTCCTGCTTGTTGTCTCTGTACTCCCGTTTGTGTGTTTGTGGTCCACTCGCTACTTCACTGCAAGTACCTTGTGGGTATCTGGCTCTGCATTTCCCTTCCTGTCTGTTCCGTGTGAACAGAGCCCTGTCCCCCCTGCTCAGTCTCGCTCCGCTCTGACTCCTTTGCTCACTGCTCCGGCAGTCTCGCTCCGCTCTGACTCCTTTGCTCACTGCTCCGGCAGTCTCGCTCCGCTCTGACTCCTTTGCTCACTGCTCCGGCAGTCTCGCTCTGCTCTGCTCTTGCTCACCGCTCCTGGCGGTCTCGTCCTGCTCTGCTCTTGCTCACCGCTTCAGGCGGTCTCGTCCTGCTCTGCTCTTGCTCACCGCTCCAGGCGGTCTCGTCCTGCTCTGCTCTTGCTCACCGCTCCAGGCGGTCTCGTCCTGCTCTGCTCTTGCTCACCGCTCCAGGCGGTCTCGTCCTGCTCTGCTCTTACTCACCACTCCAGGCGGTCTTGTCCTGCCCTGCTCTCGCTCACCTCTCTGGGCGGCCTCACTCTGCTGTGTTTGTCTGCCACATCTGTGGTTCTGTTCCAGAGTCCCAGTGTGTACTGGGTCCTATCCCGCCTGTGTTCCTACCTGCTAGTGCCTTCCTGTCTGCACTCTAGCCGTGCTTGCCTGTACCCCCCCGCCTGCATACCCGCCTGCCCGCATACCAGTCGTGCCTGCCTATTCCCACCAGTCTGTGTGCCAGCCTAACCGGTCTGTTCCTGTATTCCCCTGTGTGGGTCAACAGCCGTGTCCGGGGTCTGTCCTGGAGTAGCACCTGGTCCCTCTGCTCGGTTCCTCCTGGGTGCACTGGCGTCGTATGCCGTCGTGCGACCCTGGTCGGATCGGGTGAATACCTAGTTACGCCCCTCCAGGCATTCACTCTCCGACACGGTCCAGTGGAATCACACGCACACGCCGCTCAGCCCGGGCGTGTGCGTTACACACATGGGTATACGCTTCCTGATTTTGGCTATTTGCTCTTCTCCTCCTCCTTCTCCTCATCCTCCACCACCATATCACCAGAGTGACCGTGGTCCGTGATGCAACACCCACATAATTTTTTTAAAGGGTGTTTATGATGCCCGTCAAAAAATTTTTTATACAGTATGTTCATGTATACCCCCCAGGGGTAAATGTTTGTCAGCCCATACACTTAGTGCATGGGCATTACAAGTATAGGAGGCCCGCTCCTTCCTAATGGGAAATTTTTTTTATGAGGCCCTCCTCCACGTCTCTTCCAAGGGGCATTGAAGTGCCTCCAAATTTTTGGCAGCCCTTGCATTCACTGCATAGGCCAACACTCTGGGAGACTCTCTCCTTTTCTAATGGGAAACTGTCGTTACTGTTGCCCTGCTCTATGTGTCTTTAAATTCTTAGTGGGGTTTTTCCTAAAATTGGTCAGCCGTTGGACTCACTGCATACCCTATAACTGTATAGCAGACCCTCTCCTTTCTAATGGGAACATGCCGTGACTTGTTACTGTGGCCCTGCTCTATGTGTCTTTAAATTCTTAGTGGGGTTTTTCCCAAATTTTGGCAGCCCTGGCAGTCACAGCATGGGCATTACCACTATAGGAGACCCGCTCCTTTATAATGGGAACATTTTTTTTTACTGAGACCCTCCTCTATGTCTCTTCAAAGGGGTATTGGGTTGCGTCCAAATTTTTGGCAGCCCTTGCAGTCACTGGATACGCAATAACAGTATAGGAGACCCACTTGTTAATAATGGGAACAACAAAGCATAGCCGGCAGATGGCTCTCTAACAATAGCTAGGGCCGACTGCTGGCCTTTTAAGAATAGTAAGGGCCGTCTGATGTCTCTATTAAAATAGGCTTTATGACTTTCAGAGTCCCTCCATCATAAATAAAACAGGATGTTTCTGATGATGTGTCACACACCACATTGCCAGATAAGGTTGTAAAATGTTAAAATGACAATTCCCGGTGAATGCATTTGTCTTAAAAAATAACGTAAAAAAACAAAACAATAGGATCTTTCTTTAGTATAAAAAACAGCGTCACCAATTTAACCTCAATGTAATCACATTGTTCAGCTCATGCACCTCCTCCTCCATCTCCAAAATGACCACATCAGTCACAAGCTGACAGCACTGCAGCACTGCCTTGGCCAAGCGGCAACAGGCTGTGCTGAAGATAACATGCTTAATGCTTAATTGACAAACCGCCCAGCGCTGCAGAGTTGTTGAAAGCTGTAACACAGCAGCCTGATCTGTGGCTCTCACCGCTGAACATACAGCCAGGCATGGTCGTGTGTGACAATGGGCGGAACCTGGTGACAGAGAAATGACAGCCGGGGTAGATAAGGTTTCCCTCTATGCCAGTCCTTTCACCGAGCTAAAGAATATGGCTGTGGTGAAATACAACTCCCACTGAGAAACAGTTTCAGATTGAAAAACATTGTGCCCACCAGAAGATTTGATTCTGAGGGCTAACCTTTCTCACCCGCTCAAGAGCCCCATAGCAGCTACAAAGTTAGCGCTATTGACTCGCCCCCTGGGCCGTGGGGCACCCGGAACCGGGCTTCAGTGCGATGATGGGGGTAGTAGTGGCAACCCAATCCCGTGGCTCAGGGTGGTCAGACCAAATGCTGTGGCAGTCTATTTGTAGAGCTATGAATGTCCGACTACGCCACCCGTGGATTGCGGTCAGGGATGACCGCCGCTGCAAGGCAGACCGCCGAGGCTGGTGTTGTTGCACAGGGTTAGGATAACTCCCCACGGGAAGAGTGTAGCCTCAGGGCAATGTAGGTGGATGCTGGGGGTGATGGTGTAGGCCGCAGTAATAAGAGTTCAGAGTCCGCTTCAAACAGTCCAGGGTCTTTATTGTAGGTATTACCACTGACCCAACAGGAGTACCGGGCAGGAATGGGCCTGGGTGTCTGAGGGCATTCAGGCGAGCTCCGCTGGTCAGGGTGAGTGTGAAAGCCTACCGTTCTCTCTCTGCCCTTGCTGACTATCCCCCTTTTCGTGGTGTAATAGCCCACGTCCCTGAGCTGGCCGTGTACTTCGCCTGTATGGCTTGCGACTCGGGCCTTAGGTACCTTTTGCTTTTCCGTACTGTACCAGTCCCTCTGTGTTGCGGAGCCTCCATGCTTCTTAGGCCAAGGAACCTGAAATCCCTTGCGGGTTGGTTATCTGCTGCAGGGCTTGCAACCCTGACAGCCTCGGACCCCAATGTCCGGTGGTGATTCTCTCAGCCAGGACCGGCTCTCGTCGCCTCTGTCCCTGGCTCTCAGCTTCTCCTCTGCCTCACGGACTCCTTGGCTACAGCTCAACTGTCCCTCCTTCTCTGGGACTAGTCTCAGTCCGGAGCTAGGTCGTCCAGTTCTCTCTAACCCTGCCCTCAGTTCCAGCTTTTATAGGGGCAGCCTGCTCCCCCTACTGGCCTGGGACAGGAGGTGCTGTATGCTAATTGTCCCTGACCAGGGAACCTCCCTCCTGCTCTCAGACACAGCCTTTAATATTTGTGGCATCCAGGCCTGGGGTGACACACTATCATGAACTCTCCTGAGGTAGAAGCCAAGGCACACCAGAGGATTCTCTGGTGGGACCGTCCAACCCTGCCGAGAAGCAGTCCTGGCTAAGAAAAGTGTGTGGGAAGGTTCCCGGACACTCTATGGCTGCTTTTTTACGGAGGAGGAAACACACGCAAACACGGGGAGA
This sequence comes from Phyllobates terribilis, assembly GCF_046119375.1. Taxonomy (NCBI): domain Eukaryota; kingdom Metazoa; phylum Chordata; class Amphibia; order Anura; family Dendrobatidae; genus Phyllobates; species Phyllobates terribilis. The sequence continues at coordinate 61,385,060 of NW_027362763.1, read as the reverse complement.
ACATACAAAGTCCTTGCAGATGTTGTCCTTGCTGGGATTTGAACCCAGGATCCCAGCGCTGCAAGGCTTCAGTGCTAATCACTGATCCAATGTGCTGCCGTTCACCCTCTAATATTTAACAGGCTGGAGAAACTTGCACCTACTGCCACTCTGTCTTCAGCTCCTTTGTGAGAAAATGTATTTGGGCAGCCACTCAGTCTATCAAATAAAATTCTTGAGAAGGAAATTGGAGATGGCTTCGCTACTGGTACTGGGGGCAGTGCTAATACCATGTCGTCGTACCATAGTTTGCTGGAAATATTCCAGGCTGGTAGGAGGCAAGAAAATTCCCACAGAAAAGTACCAGCAGTAATGTTCAGGCCACATTTCAAGTGCAAGCAGCTTTAGAGGACTTCCTGGGAGAAATGACAAGCAGGGTAGATACGGTTTCCCTCTATGCCAGTCCTTTCACCGAGCTAAATACAACTCTCAGCAAAAATAAAGTTGTGGACTGGCTCCGTACCCTCCCTGGCCACATTCACCTGTCCACGTGTTTGTGGTTAGGCGGTCCTTCCCAGTAAGTGCACTGGGCAGGGCACGGGTAATGTTATGGGACCCGTGCTTGTGGAAGGCGGAGGCGACACAGGGAGAAACAGTGGCGGCTGGGGACCGAGTATGGACACCCGGCCGCCGCTGGCATGAGGTTGTGAAAAGCTTCCACCTCCACGAGCCTAAAAGGCCACATTTCAAGTGCAAGCAGCTGTCAAATTTGGCAGTATAGTATTGCAGCCTGTGGGTGGGTGGCTGGCTGCATACTTGCATTTGCATTCCAAGGAATGGGGTAGGGACAACTGAATGCTGTAGTGGGACAAGGACGTGGACGGTGATTGTTGCAAGTCTGCAACGACAGGTGCATGGCGGGACGCATCTTCGCATGCGCCAAGGATCACTTATGATGGGCACACTTTTAGGCAGTGACCAGGGAGTCAGAGATGCTTCCAGAGGTCTTCCCCATGCTGTTCCGATGTCTTTTCAGCACTGTATGCATGTGTCTGATGATGTGTCACACACCACATGGCCAGATAAGGTTGTAAAATGTTAAAATGACATTTTCTGGTGAATGCATTTGTCTTGGATGAAAGCAATGCAAAAGTGCATAAACTCATCAAAAACGCTACGTGTGAACATAGCCCAAGGTGTGGAGGAGTATTTTTGTTTTTGGTTATTTATTTTGCCTTATATTCAAGTCATTACCCTGGAAAGGATGTTCCTTATTATATTTCCCAGGAAAATCCATTTTGGTTTTGTTTTTGTATATTTTATTGTGAGTCCGTAAAAGTGGCGTAATACTCTGACCACGTTGTTGACAGCAGTGATTTGGGAGTCAGAGATGTTTCCAGGGGTCTTCCCCATGCTGTTCCCATGTCATTTGAGCACTGTTCCCATCGATTTGGGCAATTTTTCGGCCCTCCGCAGACCGCCGGGGGGAGCCGCTTGAAAAATGCTCACGTTTCCCATAGACTTACATTGGTCTCGTTGCTCAGGTCGAGCACCCGAGTATTCTAATTTGCTCGACCCGAGCAACGAGTACCCGAGCATTTTAGTGCTCGCTTTTCACTAGTGAGGATACATTAGGTGAGGGTAGAGCTGGTCGTGCAGCGGTGTGGTGGAGCAATCATTACTGCAGATTATAGGTTTGTCAGAAGAGGTGGGTCTTCAGGTTCCTTTTGAAGGTTTCCACAGTAGGCGAGAGTCTGATGTGTTGGGGTAGAGCGTTCCAGAGCAGGCGGAAATCTTGTATGCGATTGTGGGAGGAGGAGATAAGAGGGGAGTAGAGAAGGAGATCTTGTGAAGATCGGTGGTTGCGTGTAGGTAAGTATCGGGAGACTAGGTCACAGATGTATGGGGGAGACAGGTTGTGGATGGCTTCGTATGCCAGGGTTAGGGTCTTGAACTTGAGCCTCTGTACAATAGGAAGCCAGTGAAGGGATTGACAGAGGGGAGAGGCCGGGAAATAATGGGGGGACAGGTGGCTTAGTCAGGCAGCAGAGTTTATGATACATTGGAGGGGTGCGAGAGTGTTAGAAGGTAGGCCACAGAGCAGGAGGTTGCAGTAGTCGAGGCGGGAGATGATGAGGGCATGCACTAGTGTTTTTGCAGAGTCTTTGCTGAGGAATGAGCGGATCCAGGAGATATTTTTGAGTTGGAGTCGGCAGGAAGTGGAAAGGGCTTGGATATGAGGTTTGAAGGAGAGATCAGAGTAAAGGGTTACCTCGAGGCAGCAAGCTTGTGGGACTGGGGAGAGTAGGCAGCCATTAACTTTGATGGATAGGTCAGATGGGGGGGTTGAGTGAGGTGGGGGGAAGATGATGATTTCAGTTTTATCCATGTTAAGTTTTATAAATCTAGCAGAGAAGAAGGATGAAAAGCGGACAGACATTGTGGGATTCTGGTTAGTAAGGAGTTGATATCGGGTCCAGAGAGGTAGATCTGTGTGTCATCAACATAGATACTGAAAGCCGAGAGACTCTATGAGCTGTCCAAGGCTGAAGGTGTAGATGGAGAAGAGCAGGGGCCCTAGAACTGAGCCTTGGGGAACACCGACAGATATTGGCGAGATGAGGAGGTGGTGTGTGAGTGGGAGACACCGAATGTCCGTTCTGTTAGGTATGAAGAGATCCAAGATAGGGCCAAGTCCGTGATGTCAAGAGATGAGAGAGTCAGTAGTAAGAGGGAATGGTCCACTGTGTCAAAGGCAGATGACAGGTCCAGGAGTAGGAGGACGGAGTAGTGCCGCTTGGATTCGGCGGTTAGTAGGTCATTGGTGACTTTAGTCAGGGCAGTTTCAGTGGAGTGATGCAGTCGGAAGCCAGATTGTAAGCGGTCGAAGAGGGAACATGAGGAGAGGTGGGAGGACAGTTCAAGGTGGACGTGATGTTCCAATAATTTTGAGGCATAGGGGAGAAGTGATATGGGGCAATAGCTAGTTAGAGAGGATGGGTTGAGGGAGGGCTTTTTGAGGATGGGTGTGATTGAGGCATGTTTGAAACATGAGGGGAAGACACCGGTTGTTAGTGACAGGTTGAAGAGGTGGGTTAGGGTTGGGATGAAAACTTTGGTAAGGTTAGGGATGAGATGGGAGGGGATGGGTCAAATTCGCAGGTGCTGAGGTGTGATTTGGAGAATAAAGAGGAAACTTGATCTTCTGTGATGGTGGAGAAGTTGGTTTTGGAAGAGGAGGGTTGAGTAGATATGAGGAGGGGTTGAGGGGACTTTAGGCAATAGCTTTGTCTGATGTTGTCGATCTTCTGCTTGAAGAATGAGGCAAACTCTTCAGCTGAGATGAGAGGAGAGGGAGGAGGCGCTGGGGGACGGAGGAGAGAATTGAAAGTGTTGAATAGCTGTTGGGGGTGGAGGGACAGGGAGAATATGAGAGATGATAAGTATGTTTATTTTGCTGCAGTGAGTGCGGACTTAAAATAGTGAGGGATTGTTTGAATGCGATGAAGTGTTCATTGTAGTGAGACCTTTTCCATCTCCGCTCAGCAACCCTGGAGGCCTGTCGCAGTTCTTTAGTTCAGTTGGTGAGCCAGGGTTGCCTATTGAATGCGCGAGCTTTGGTATGTGTGAGATGGGCGAATGAATCGAGAGCTGCAGTTGTTGTGGCGTTATATAAAGTATCAGCATCATCTGCATTGTGTAAGGAATTTATGTCTGTACGAGGGAGCAGGGATTCAGAGAGTGTATGTTAACGCTTTTGAGATTTCTGCGAAGGTCTGCAAGTTTGTGGAGTGGGGATGTGGACCTGGAGACGAGAGGGCAAAGAATGTAAGTAGGTTATGGTCAGAAAGAGGGAGAGGAGAGTTAGAGAGGTTACATAAGGAACAGAGTGACTGCAGCAGACCATTGAGCTAGGCAGAAGGAGGAAGTGAGGATAGGAGCTTAGAGACAGATGAGTGGGAAATGTCAATGGAGATGTTGAAGTCGGCCATGATGATAGTGGGGATGTCAGTGGAAAGGAAGTGAAGCAGCCAGGTGGTGAAGTGGTCGAAGAAAGTGGTGCATGGCCCTCGGGGGCGGTAGATGACAACCAGTTGGAGGGGGAGTAGAAGTGCACACAGTGCACCTCAGAAGAAGGGAGAGTAACGGAGGGCGGTAGTGGGATTTGGGTGAAGGCGCAGGTATCTGACAAGAGAAAACCTAAACCTCCACCATGTTTGCCGCTGGGGCGGGGTGTGTGGGAAAGGTGGAATAAGCCACAAGAAAGTGCGGCTGGAGAGGCCGTGTCAGAGGGGGTGAGCCAAGTTTCAGTGGTGGCGAAGAAGGAAAGTTTGTTAGTAATGAAAAGATCATGAGTGTAGGAAAGTTTGTTGCAGACAGAGCGAGCGTTAAATACAGCTCCTGTTAGGGCAACTGGGGAAGAGGGGACTGGGTGGATGGGTATGAGGTTAGAAAGGTTGCGAGAGTTTGTGGTAGATCGTGGATAGGAGGTAGAAGTGGGAGCAGGAGAGGGCATGAGGTGGCTGTCTGTGTTTGGAGACACAGGACTGAATGTTGAGGATTAGTTCTGAGGGGGAGGTGAGATAGATGGGGAGGATGGAGGGAGAGATGAAGAGTTCATTACTAGGTGTAGGAATTAAGGGGGTTAGTACAAAGTGGAGGACTATAGGGGAAAGAGTGGAAACTAACAAAAACATAGTTAAAAGAGAGTAAGCAGTCAAAGTCTGAGTTACCTGACTCCTGCCCTGACTAACTGCCTCTGAAATAACTGCCACTTATCGCCGAAGACACTTTGCACAAGAAGACGCGTGCAACTACCCCAGATGCGTGCACCCTTTAGGCAGCTTCTGGCATAATGTCCTTTTTGCTGCTCTTTTCTAACACATTGAAAAAAAAAGGTTCTTCTTCTTCTGCTCTCATGACATGCGGCGTCTTCTTCTGCAGCCTGCAGCTGACTTCAGCATGCCAGCCATGGGCGACACATGATGTCACTGCCATGTGCCACTCATTATGGGCACACAGACGCCAGCTGCCGGCGGCGTGTGCAATCATTCAGCGCAATCGTTACACCTTTGCTTAGGGAAATATTAACAATAAACTCTCGTGCCAAATTTCCAGTGTTAACCCTTTAATAAAGTGACCAATTTTTTTTATACTTTTGTATTTTTTTCCCCTTCTTCCAAGAACCATAGCTTTTTTATTTTTCAGTCCCCATAGCCATATGAGGTTTTGTTTTTTTGCAAGACGAGTTGTAGTTTTTAACAACACCACTCGCTTTACCATAAATGAAAATGGTGGTGAAATAGTGAAAAAAAAACCCTCGTTCCCCTATTGTTTTTTGGGGGTCGGGGGTTTTGTTTTCATAGTGTTCATTGGATGGTAAAAATGACTCGACAACCTGATTCTCCAGTCCGGTACAATTACGGCGATACCAAACTTGTACAGGTTTTTATTATTTTAGTAAGTTAAAAAAAAAATTTCTGAAGTTTGTAAAAAAAAAAAAAAAAAAAAAAAACCTGGTTCCAAGTTCTAAAACTTTTTTATTTTCACATTTGATGGCGCGTTGTCAGGGCTTGTTTTTTTGCGTCTCAGGGTGTAGTTTTTATTGCTAACATTTTAGGTTACATATGAAGTTTTGATCACTTTGTATTTAATTTTTGGGGGGAGGATCAAAGTTAAAAAAAAAAAAAAAAAATCGTATTTTTACAGCTTTTACCTTATGGGTTACATAATTCTAGATTCTGACAGATCAGACTGTAGAAGATTGGAGCTTGTGACCAATATTCCAATGGTCTTACCTTACCAGGTCGTAGAGATCGGCGGTGCCCTGCTGCCCCAGCTGCCCCAGTTGTGCATTCAACGCCTTGCACAGACGTGGGATGTAGGGGTTCAGTCTGTTCTGTGACAATCGCAACTTCATCATCTCGTGGATTGCGCTGTGCGACTTGTAGAAGTTTTTCTTTTCAATGGAAGCTTTACAAAAGAAGAGGAGAAAGAGATCGTATACTGTTAACGAGACGATTGTCTTCTCCTCCAGTCACATCTGGAGCTGATTCGTAAAGGTCCAAGTCAGAAGATTCCAAACTGCAAAATTCTAAAATGCAGCTCTGGATGTGACCGATGAATGAAAAATGAGAATTTTTTTTTTAAGCAACGTTGATTAACCCCTTTCCGCCCAAGCCAATTATTATGCGCTTTTTTTCCCTCCCATTCTTCCAAGAAACATAACCTTTTATAATATATATATATATATATATATATATATATATATATATATATATATATATATATATATATATATATATACAGTATATACACATAGCTGTATCAGAGCTTGTTTTTTTTGCGGGAATAATTGTAGCTTTGAATAAGACCATTCACTTTACTATACAATATACAAAAAAAGTGTGAAAAACAGACTAAGAAATTAGGGAAAAAAGAAAAATCAATTCCACTAATGTTTTGTGGGTTTTGCTTTTTACAATGTTAATTGTGCAGTAAAAATGACCTGACAACTCCAGGTCTGTACAATTACAGTGATGTCAAACATGTCTAAAATAAAAATCTGAAATATTTAAAAAGAAATAAAAAAATATATTTATATATATATTATTTTTTTTCCTTTTTGGCAATTTTCTGATATCTTTTTTTTTCCCATTGATGGAACTGTATGAAAGCTTGTTATTTGCATGGCGAGCTGTCATTTTGATTGATGCCATTTTGTGGAAGAAATAATATTTTGATTTAATTTGGGAGGGAATTGCATCATTTTTTTTTTTTTTAATCTTATTTTTTTCACAGCATTTACCATTAAATCTTTTTCATAGACCGGACTGTTGTGGATCGTGCAATACTGATTATTCAAATGTATGTTTTTGGGGTTTTTTTTCTATTTTTTTTTTTAACTATTTTTTTCTGTACCTACAATTTTTTATTAGTGTTACTATGCAATGTATAAAAGTCTTGTTCCGGCAGCTCATCTGCACACAGTGCTTCTGGGGGGCCGATGAGGCTTCTGGAATGGACGCCTCACTTGGATTGTGCCACTTAAATTCCACTACCAGAGATTGACAGTGGCATTGAAGTGGTTAAAAAGCAGTGATTTCTGCTATTAGAGGCAGGTTATGGCATCAGAATATGTGTATGGTGAATGCTCAGCTCCTGGTGGGAGGGGGCTAACATTTTAGGTAAATTTAAAGGGAACATGCAAGCTCAGAAATGTGTCACGCTAGGTGAGGGGAGGACCAAGTGTACAACTACGGAAAGGGAGAGTGAAGACCCCTAAGCAGATCTTATAACACCCTAACTCCCCTACTGTCCCTAAATAGGTTCCGCACCTATCGTTGAGCAGGATACCTAATCCCTAACTGCCCCTAGAGCTAGGCCCTGGATAGGGAGGGGAAGGGGTGAGCACTAGTCAGTCCCCACTGCAACTAAAGACAACAAGGTAAACAGACAAAGGGAAACGCTTCATAAGACACCACAGAGAAGACGACAATAATCCACCAAGAAACTAGCCGACTGCTAGTACTCCAGGCCTGAGCAGTGGAAAATAGAACTATCATCGGAGACTCTCTAAAGACACTGAGGGTTTTTATGTATCAAGCAAGGGAGTGTCAATTAGCAGCAGAAGGTGGATATCACTACTGAGTCCCAGTGAGAGAAGGATACCTCTACACTACAGAGATGAAAGAATCAAGAAGGTGTCTGTAAAGCCAAGCGCAGCGACCTTCTACAGCCGGATCCAGAACGACTGTCTGCCAAACCTGATACACCTGTGACAAAACTCTTTGCAGTCTCTGGGCAGCAGGCGAGAAGGCAGGGAGAGCTGATCAGATATATAGGAACGTTGAGGGGGATCAGAAACCTTGCTCATTTGGATTTAGGTGTCCACTGAGCAGTTCTATTCATAGGATCACCCCCTTACATGCTTTAGAAATTAGAAATACCCTGCAACTACACTTTTGTTTTGTTTTTTAAGGGACCCTCAAAATGGATCAATACAGGTACCAAAAAGATACTTTAAGGGCATGTATCATATTAAAGAGGACCCTCAGTAAGAAAAAAAGGGGCCAGTGTTTGTTCCTATTTTAATCCCACTGCTCTGCAGAGTAATCAGTTTTTCTTTTTTTTTCCTTATATCCACCATACGGCTCCAAAGATATGGGCCTTTTTGTTTAGTGCTAAATTTTACGAGAAGGCGTGGTTCAATGGATCCTCAGGGGAGCAGCCTAAGGGCACATCCCTGAGGATCCACTGAACCACGCCTTCTCGTAAAGATTGTAGAAATTAGCATTAAACAGAGCCACACCCCTTTTTTGTAAAAACAAATAAAAAATAAAACCTATAAGGCTCATATCTCTGGAACCGTATGGTGGATTAAAAAAAAAAAGTGGAATACCAAGGAGAGCAGTGGGCATAAAAGAAGAGCAAAAACTGGTCACTCTTGACCCAGTAAGAGGTTACCTGTGTACTGGACCGGCTTCTGCACGGCTTGCTGGAAATCCACCTGTTTGGAGGTGAAGAACTTGGACACGGCCTCTTCTCCGTTCACAAAGGTTAGCCTGTTCCCGGCCGCCAGAACTGTGAAGACCGGACCGTGCTGAACGGAGGAAACCATATTGTACATGTTATTCTTATAGATTAGTGTATAGCCTCCCGCAGCGGTGACTGATAGGGTAGTCTGGAGCAGTGCTGTCAATCACCAGCGAGGGAGGTGGGGAGACATGTATGACCAGTGGGCTGAGAGGAGCTCGGAGGTGCATCAAGAACGCTAATTAACATATCTGATTAAACTTCTGCAGTACTGAGAAAATAATTAGAGAACTAAAGGTACGACTTTTACAGGGTCCGTATCCCCTGCAAAAATATGTGTTTAGTTTATAATATCAGTAGGGGCTGACGGGCCCCCATAAAAAGAAGAAACAAGTGATATTTATCTCTTGGCTATCGGGTCGCGGTAATTTCACTATAAAACGTTAATATTGAAGTAATGCAGTACATGGATTCAAGTATATAGGTTCAATTCCCCTGTAGGAACTAAAAAAATAAAATAAATAAATAATAACAATAATAATCATTATAATAACAAATCTAATAAATATAACAATACAAAATACTGAATCATAATAAATATAATAAACAATAATAATCATTATAATAACAAATATAATAATAAATACACAAAATACTGAATCATAATAAATATAACAATAATAATCATTATAATAACAAATATAATAATAAATATTATACAAAATATAGAATAATAATACATATAATAAACAATAATAATCATTATAATAACAAATAATAATAATAATTTTACAAAATTCTCTTTTCCCAGTAGAAAAACATGAACAAATAAATAATAACAATAATAATCATTATAATAACAAATAATAAATATAATAATACAAAATATAAAATAATAATAAATATAATAATAAATAATAAAAATAATTTTACAAAATTATCAGTTCTCTTTTCCCAGTAGAAAAATAAATAAATAACAATAATGATCATTATAATAACAAATATAATACAAAATATAAAATAATAATAATAATAATAATAATAAAAATAATTTTACAAAATTATCAGTTCTCTTTTCCCAGTAGAAAAATAAATAAATAATAACAATAATGATCATTATAATAACAAATATAATAATACAAAATATAAAATAATAATAAATATAATAATAATAAAAATAATTGTAAAAAATTATCAGTTCTCTTTTCCCAGTAGAAAAAAATAGATAAAAAATAAATAATAACAATAATGATAATTATAATAACAAATATAATAATACAAAATATAGAATAATAATAATAATTTTACAAAATTATCAGTTTTCTTTTCCCCGTAGAAAAAATTAAATAAAATATTCATATTTGGTATTGCCACCATGTACACAATTCCGCTAGTCAAAAGTATTATCAAAATTGTATTATTTTTTTAATCCTGTATGGCTTGTACAGTTATGTAGATGGATAAATAAAAAAAAGTTATGGGTCTTGGAAGAAGAGGATGTAAGAACAAAAGCACAAAAAAGTGAAAAATAACAGATTTGCAAATTTTGGGTTACCGATCCTCTCCAAAAAGATTCTATAAAAAGCATGAGAAATGTTGTATGGACCCAAAAATGATATCAGTACAATTTTAAAAAAAACACGTCACACTGCTCCATCGAAGGGAAAAGAAAAGTTACGAGTCTCGCAAAACTAAAAAAAAGTCACAATAAACGTCGTAAAAATACTAGAACAGTGGTGGAATCAGATTTTTTTTGCTTTTCACTGCATTTTTTCTCTCCTGTTTTTCAGCTCATTATATGGAAAAATGAATAGCGCAGTTCAGAACTAGAACTTGACAGCCAGGATTGGAGACGTGCCACAAGGTGGCGCACGTAGAGCCGCGGCCGACTCAGGAGCCAAGGTTCACTTTACTGTCTTGTCCTTGTACCTTGCTCAAGGCAATGTGATTATTTTTTTTGGCATCCCCTTTGGACACATGCCCCATTGTTTTTTTTTTATGATGTTCACTTTGCAGTGAAAATTACTTAGCAGCTAAATTTTATGGGTCAGTTCAGTTGTGATAAGAAATTGTATTATTTTAAAATTATTATGTTTATTTAGAAAAAAAAAAATATAAAAATCTAAATAAAAAATTGCCTTCAGTTTTCACAGTCAAAAAATAATAAAATTATGGCTACCAGAATAAGAGAATTGTATCAGGGCTTAATTCTTACAGCAAGAACGGTAGCTTTTTTATTCTTGACTTTTTTGGTTGCAGTTACTCTTTGGTGCCGACTGTACAACGCAGCCGGCACCTGTGCTGTATGAACTGTGCTCAGTTCCCATTTCATACACTTAAGCGCGTACGTCACCCAGGTGTTAAAACTGCGCCGTTCCTCTGTTATTCCTACTGGAAATGTATAAACTGAGCATTACCAGTTGAGGGCACTTCCGATACTGTCCAATCACAGATGACGATGCCAAACCGTGAGGGAACGCTCCTCCGAATAATAACATCCAGTGGTCAATTTATTCATAAAATTACAGGAGGTGTAACAGAGGAATGCCACAATGTACAATTCAATGGAAAAAGATGCTCTAATACTTAAAAAAAAAAAAAAAAAAAAGACAAGTGGGTGGAGCTTAACCTGGTTATAAAGCTGACCCAACTGAGTATCATCACTGATGTATCATCATGTCTAAGTCATGCAACTGCTTTAAAACTACAACCCCCAGCATGCCCAAACAGCATCAGGTTACTGGGGGGCATGCTGAGAGTTCTAGTTCTTCACCAGTCAGGGGATGTGAATTATTGCACTGAACAGTAATTCTTTGCGTGACCTGAGTCACACGAAAATTACAACCCCCAGCATGCCAAGACAGCATCAGTTACTGGGGGCATGCTGAGAGTTGTAGTTCCACACCAGGCAGGGGATACAAATGATTGCACTGAACAGTAATTCTTTGTGTGACCTCAGCCACATGAAAACTACAACCCCCAGCATGTCAAGACAGCATCAGGTTACTGGGGGGCATGCTGAGAGTTCTAGTTCTTCACCAGTCAGGGGGTGTGGATTATTGCACTGAACAGTAATACTTTGTGCGACCTGAGTCACAGGAAAACTACAACCCCCAGCATGCCCAGAGAGCATCAGTTACTGGGGGCATGCTGAGAGATGTAGTTCTTCACCAGGAAGGGTTGTAGACTAATGCACTGGGTAGAAATGCAGTGTGTGACCTGAGTTACAAGAAAACTACGACCCCCAGCATGCCCAGAGAGTATCAGGTACTGGGAGTTGCAGTTCCACAGCAGACAGGGGTTGTAGACTATCGCACTAGTAGTATAAATGCTCTTTACCTTCTGTCTTGCTTGTTCTATAAATTCCAGGGGGCATTTGCCCATCTCTAGCGCAGCCCCCAGCCATGGTATCCAGCCCCTGATACAGGGAGGTGCAGGAAGGCTCCGGCCGTTTCGGGAGAGGTAACTTCTAGCCAACAATCCGGCCAGAAGGGCCAGGAATAGCCCGAGCAGGGTGTGCAGCCCACCGATCCCCTCCAGCATCCTGCAGCTTATTGCCACCTGCCTGGCATTGGTACCTGCATCAGGGAGCTGGGCAGGAGGCGTGTCCACCGCTGTGTGACAGGAGAGAGCGACGCAGCCAATCAACGTCTGCTTACCTTGAAAGGCAGCCAATCAGAATTGGAGGCTCGGGGCTGGGGCGTGGTTTATTGATTGACAGCTCCAACTCTTGTCTGTACAGTGCGAATCCAAACTACACTTCCCGGCACACGCTGCGGGTGGCGTGACGTCATTGCCCCATGTGGTGGGGGAGATTTGGGGTCGCTGCAGCAATAAGCTGTGCCCGGGATGGCACCGGAGGAACGGGCTCTGCCGGACACATGGCCCCAGCTCAGCAAGTTTGTCCTGTCCGCCTGTGCTGCCAGTGTGGCCGAGCTAGGTATCTATAGACCGGTGTCCTGTCCTTGCAGAGCACGTATGGGACTACAACTCCCAGCATGTCCCCTAGCTATAGTTACTCTTCAAGGGGAATGCTGGTATTTGTGGTGCCACTGCTGATTAGTATAGTACTTGTGTAATGTCACGTGGGTAAGAGCAACTCCCAGTCACTTCTATGGCAGGTTTAACCCTTACGGTGATAACAGATTTATAAAGGGTTAATATTATTGTTATTATTTTTTTTTTATATACTTTGGTGCATTTACACATAAAATCACTTAATGGTTTTATAGCCTGCAAAGGAGACAACGACTCTTAATGTGTAAAGATATATAGAGATATATATATAATTATTATTTTTTTATTACTTTTTCTGTACTTTGTATAACATTTATATACAAGTTACAGGGGAAAAAAATAGTAAATATATTTACTTGTATTACTTTTTCTGTAACTTGTATATAAATGTTATGCAAAAAGTAATAAAAGAAAGTAAATATATTTACTGTTTTTTTTTTGTTTTTTTTTTCTCTAACTTGTATACACATTTTATACAAGTTACAAAGAAAGAAAAATAGTATACATATACTATTTTTTTATAGTAACTTGTATATACATTTATATACAAGTTACAAAAATAATAAAGTCTAAATATTTATATAATATATTCATTTTTTTTGTCACTTGTTTATAAATACATAATTTATATACAAGTTACTAAAAATAATTAAATAGTATACATATATACTATTTTTTTTTCTTTCTAACTTGTATAAATTCATATATAAAAGAGAATAAAAAATAGTAATCATAATATACAATAAATAGTTATATACAAGTCACAAAGTAATCAAAATAATGTTTTTATTCTTTTTTTAGAATTTTCGAAACTTTTACATAAATAAAATTATATGCAAGTTACAAAAAATAAAAAGTGTATATATTTTTAATTCTCTTTGTAATTTGTATATAAATTTATATTCGAGTTACAAAAAAAAATGAAATGTATATAATTTCTAATATAAGGACAATATGCAATAGCGCTGCTGCCTGAAAATGTGTGATGACAAAGAGCTGCACTCCTATAGCACTATGTGCCCGAGTGCCAATCTTGGAAGAAAACAAATAAGAATACTAGGATGCGCTGCAATGCCACTTGGTTAAAATGGTGAAATTAATCCTAACTGAGGAGGATGATGAGAGTTCCCAGTCTCTACAGTATGATGGAATAATCCATTTAGGTGGACGTTGGACAGATAAGCCTGGTCTATTATTCCATCATACTGCAGAGACTGGTAACTCTCATCATCCTCCTCAGGTAGGATTAATTTCACCATTTTAACCAAGTGGCATTGCAGCGCATCCTATTATTCTTATTCATAAATAATTTCTATTTTTTTTAATTTTTTTTTAACTTTGCATCTTCATTACCCAAGGGCCATAACTTTGGAATGGCGATGCACAGACCAAAAAAAAATAAAAATCTGTGGAGTAGCAGCAATTAGAGGAGTCTAAATAAAAAAACAAAAACAATGAAAGGTCCTGAAACGATCCGTGATTGCTGTAATCCCAGCCATTGCAGCAGCATGGTGACATCTTGTACATGAGATCGGCCTGCACATGCCATATACTTACATTGAGTGCAGGGTGGGAAAGGGGGTTACATTAGCTACTAGTCTGACTCCACAGCTGTGATGACAAGCAACAACGGTCTATCCCAAGGTTCCCCAACTCCAGTCCTCAAGACCCACCAACAGGCCATGTTTTCAGGATTTCCTTAGTATTGCACAGGTGATAATTACATCACCTGCACAGGCAATAATCGCATCACCTGGGCAGTACTAAGGAAATCTTGAACACTATTGGTGGGCCTTGAGGACTGGAGTTGGGGAACCCTGGTCTGTCCTGTGCGGTCACCATTCTGCTGACGCTCGGCACATGCGTATATGCACAGCCCTCTGTAGCGCAGTGGAATTATCTGTCCTGAGCGCATGTGCCGAGCATCAGCTGAATCCCACCGCATGCACAATTCTGATCAGTGGCCACCTCTGTAGGGACAGTGGGGTGTGCAGGGGTCTTTATCCACTTCAGAAAGAAGTAGAGTGCCCTGTATGCACGGACTGCAGGAGGTGCGGAGGATGAGCCTGGTTTGTTCTGTATGCACGGACTGCAGGAGGTGCGGAGGATGAGCCTGGTTTGTTCTGTATGCACGGACTGCAGGAGGTGCGGAGGATGAGCCTGGTTTGTTCTGTATGCACGGACTGCAGGAGGTACGGAGGATGAGTCTGGTTTGCCCTGTATGCACGGACTGCAGGAGGTGCGGAGGATGAGCCTGGTTTGTTCTGTATGCACGGACTGCAGGAGGTACGGAGGATGAGTCTGGTTTGCCCTGTATGCACGGACTGCAGGAGGTGCGGAGGATGAGCCTGGTTTGCCCTGTATGCACGGACTGCAGGAGGTGCGGAGGATGAGCCTGGTTTGCCCTGTATGCACGGACTGCAGGAGGTGCGGAGGATGAGCCTGGTTTGTCCTGTATGCACGGACTGCAGGAGGTGCGGAGGATGAGCCTGGTTTGTCCTGTATGCACGGACAGCAGGAGGTGCGGAGGATGAGCCTGGTTTGTCCTGTATGCACGGACAGCAGGAGGTGCGGAGGATGAGCCTGGTTTGTCCTGTATGCACGGACTGCAGGAGGTGCGGAGGATGAGCCTGGTTTGTCCTGTATGCACGGACTGCAGGAGGTGCGGAGGATGAGCCTGGTTTGTCCTGTATGCACGGACTGCAGGAGGTTCGGAGGATGAGCCTGGTTTGTCCTGTATGCACGGACTGCAGGAGGTGCGGAGGATGAGCCTGGTTTGTCCTGTATGCACGGACTGCAGGAGGTGCGGAGGATGAGCCTGGTTTGTCCTGTATGCACGGACTGCAGGAGGTGCGGAGGATGAGCCTGGTTTGTCCTGTATGCACGGACTGCAGGAGGTGCGGAGGATGAGCCTGGTTTGCCCTTTAGGCAATTTGGTGGTTATCTGGAATTGATGGCGCTAATTCTGTAATTGTCTCTTCTTTATTGGCATCTCCAGGTCTAGACATGTCTACAGTGCCCTGTAGATGATGTGTCGCTGCCCGTTACAATATTTTATCTCTGTCACCAGTGACATTCCCTCTGGATCTCACCAAAACGCGACTGCAGATACAAGGAGAGGCGGCACTGAAACGCTTCGGAGAAGGAGGTGCTGCCGCGCCCTACAGAGGCATGGTGCGCACGGCCATTGGTATCGTACAGGAGGAAGGCGTGCTGAAGCTTTGGCAGGGAGCGACGCCAGCGGTGTATCGTCACATTGGTAAAACGTTCATATAGTGATTGGGGGAGGTCCGAGAAAGTGAGGACCCACAAGGGGAGAAGCGTTACATGCCCCTGTGCACAGTGGCCACCAAACCAGCATCTCACATCCTGACTCTTTAGTGGTGGCAGCTCTGGGACACTTTTACACATTGATGTGGCTGCTCCTTCCATATATTCCTTTCCTACTCCTATCCATGGCTTTATCACATCACACAGCAGATACTGAGGATATTTATTCCTTGTATTTACCCCATTTTTTGTTCTGTTTTGCCCTCTGGTATTTGACAGTACAATGATCTCTCTTCCCTATCCGCAGTGTACTCCGGAGTCCGCATGGTAGTTTATGAGCAACTTCGCGATTCTCCACTTGGAAAAGGGGCGAGCGAGACCTTTCCGCTGTGGTAGGTGGGAAAATATTCACCTTATTCTGTTACTTTTCATGTTCCTCTCATTAGTATACGACATGGGAAGACTGGGGTAAAAGAGACTTGTGATGGGATGGGTCCTGATAATGATGATGTCCATGTAGTGTATGTGCCCCCGTCACATTACACCTATAGCTTTTAAGTATTAAGATTTCACATCACTGGTACTAAGAGCTGAGGCCGACCCTGGAAACATCCCATAGTATCATCCCTCCTCCACCAAACTGTACAGCGGGCACAAGGCAGTCAGGCGGTAACATTCTCCTGACACCGGATGTCATACACCGGGAGGGGGGAGGTGACGATGGGGTCGGATGTCATACACCACGGGGGAAGGAGACGATGGGGCCGGATGTCATACACTGCGGGGGAAGCAGACGATGGGGCCAGATGTCATACACCGCGGGGGTGGGGAGACGATGGGGCCAGATGTCATACACCGCGGGGGTGGGGAGACGATGGGGCCAGATGTCATACACCGCGGGGGTGGGGAGACGATGAGGCCGGATGTCATACACCGCGGGGGTGGGGAGACGATGAGGCCGGATGTCATACACCGCGGGGGTGGGGAGACGATAGTGCCGGATGTCATACACCGGGGGTGGGGAGACGATGGGGCCGGATGTCATACACTGCGGGGGAAGGAGACGATGGGGCTGGATGTCATACACCGCGGGGGAAGGAGACGATGGGACCGGATGTCATACACCGGGGGGGGAGACTGGACGATGGGGCCGAGTATCATACACCGGGGGGGGGGGGGCGATGGGGCCGGATGTCATACACCGGGGGGGGGGGGTGGGAGACGATGGGGGGGGGGGGGGAGACGATGGGGCCGCCGGATGTCACACACCGCGGGGGTGGGGAGACGATGGGGCCGGATGTCACACACCGCTTGGGTGGGGAGACGATGGGGCCGGATGTCACACACCGCGGGGGTGGGGAGGCGATGGGGCCGGATGTCACACACCGCAGGGGTGGGGAGGCGATGGGGCCGGATGTCACACACCGCAGGGGTGGGGAGGCGATGGGGCCGGATGTCATACACCGCGGGGGTGGGAAGACGATGGGGCCGGATGTGAGGATGGCATACATCGGGGGGGAGGCGATGATGCTGGTTGACATACACCAGGTGGGGGAAGGAGACAGCTGTCATACACATGAGGGGGAGGGGGGAGCGACGGCTATCATACACCGGGACGGGTAATGGCTGTCATACACTGGGGAGAAGGGGGGAAGAAGGCGGCTGTCATACACCTGGGGGGGGAAATCGACGGGCAACTGTTCTCATACACTGGGGGAAATGTGGGAAGTGGGGAAAGGCGACTTATATGGTCATCCATAAGCCCATTGAAGTTATAGGAGTTGTGGCCTCACATTTGCTGCTCCGTTCATGTTCGTACGATCAGTGGGGTGCCCATCACTTGGACCTCCATTGATTGATTACTAGTACTTTGCCTACCCTGAGGAGGATTTCTGGGGGAAGCACTCCAGTAGAAACAACTACAAAAATGGAAATTAAAACTACAAGTTTTCCATGATTGTTGAATAATCCGCACAGTCTGATAATCCAACACTTATCTGGTCCCTTGGTGCCAGGATGAAACAACTGCTTCTGTACCTGGCTTACTGTTCTGTGCCGTCAGACTTGTGTGCCGGTCATGGTCACGGCTGGCGCGCTGCTCGCCTCCCGGAGGTCTTCTAGGGGCAGTGACCGGGTTTAGCTTCTCTGCACATTGATTTAGTGCTGAGTAGGATAAAGTAATTTGGCCGAGTCTCCGCTTACACTTTGGTTTTATGTCTGATAAGATATCTGAATTTTAGTTCACATAAGCCACTATCTTTATTCTACTTGGCGAGATGAGTTAAAGTAGTCAGACGCCAAAAATATCCAAACCCGATTGACACAAGGGTAGGTATTCTGTGCTGAAGACACAAAGATCACGGAGAAGTTGTTGAGGCTGCTGAGTGGCTCTGTACATGGTGCTCAAGTTTTTGGTAACCGGACCGGCTGCCATGCAGTTAGGCTGTCCGATATTAAAGTTTCTGGTTCATAAGATTCAGCAATATTTATGCTACACCCTCGAATGGTTTCCATTTTTAGGAAGGCTGTGATCGGGGGGATGACTGCTGGAGCAATCGGACAGTTTTTTGCTAGTCCAACAGACCTGGTAAAGGTCCAGATGCAGATGGAAGGAAAGAGGGGGCTCGAAGGAAAACCACCCAGGTGAGTGCCGATAGGTGAGGTTCCTGGGACCTTATTATTGATGTGTCCTCAGGATAGGTCATCAGAATCCGATCGGTTGGGGTTCGACTCCTGGTCATCTCAACGATCAGCCGGTTTACGGTGCCGCAGCTCATCGGAAGTGGCATCGCTCTATACATTGTCGTAAATAGTACCGCGGCTCTCTCCTGCTCACTTGTATAGCACAGAACTTGGGACAAAATTGTTGACACCTTTCTAGTAGAGTAAGAAAAACCCTCAATGGTCACTGAAATAACTCGAAATTTACAAAAGTAATTTTCAGGCTGCGTGCCCACTATGCATTTTTCAAGCGTTTTTGACGTGGAATTTCTGCAGCGAAAACGCTTAAAAAACGCTTGGTAATACGTGCCCCATAGTTCCCAATGATAATCCGCATGTGCTGTGCACATGCTGCGGAAATTTTTTGCTGCGGATTCTCATTGCGGAAAAATATGTAACATGTCCATTAATTTTGCGGACACGCAGCGTAGTTGCCGCCATTAACTAGCATTGAATCGCTTAATATCCGCATGACTACATGTGCACATGAGGATATTAACCGATTCAATGTATGGATGGTACCCGGGTCTGGAGAAGAGGAGACTCTCATCCAGACCCGGGTACCATCCAGAATTTAAAATAAAAAATAAACGTTATACTCACCTTCCGATGGTCCCCGGTCTCCTCAGTGATGCGTCCTGGCTCCCTGGCGGCTCGCGATGGTCTAAAAGGACCTTCCATTACATCATTTAGTCACATGACAGGTCACGCAACCTCTGACGTTGGCTGTTGCATGACCTGTCACATGACTAAATGACGTCATAAAAGGTCTTTTTACACCACCGCGAGCCACCAGGGAGACCGGACGCACCGGAGAAAAGACCGCGGGCCATCAGAAGGTGAGTATAATGTTTTTTTATTTTTTACCATTCTTTTTAACTATTAACTTTGTCACACTATATAAATCCATGCCGGTTACATGGATTTATATAGTGTGACCAAGTTGTCAAGCACTTTTCCAAGTGATGCTAAAATCGCTTGGAAAAGCGCTTGATAACCCGCATGCAGAAATGCTGCAAAAACGCTTGGCAAACACTTCTACCTGGCAGGAAAAACGCATGTAAAATCCGCACGTGTTTTTCCTGCTAGGGAGATGTGGAAAAAATCTGCAGCATTTCTGCATCGTGGGCACATAGCCTCAATGTAAATTTACTCAATATCAACTAATGAAAATCAGACATTGGTTTAACTGAAAAAAATAAAAATAAAAAAGAGAAAAAAATAACTAATGAACATGGCCTAGACAAAAATGGTGGTACCCTTAAAACACCAGTGTTTTTTCTTATTTCAGCGCTGGAGTGGTGGCACTAATGTAAGTTCCCTGACCCTAGTATTGTACTCTCCAGCCGCCGTCTTCAGCTGTTCTTGGCGCCGCTCCGGTCCTGCGCCGCCATCTTGTGACCTCAACTTCTAAATGACCTGAATCCGGAGGTAATATTCTGGCCCTCATAAACTTAAGTTGAGAAGTTTCATTAGTTTTGTTTTTTTATTATTCTGTTGATCCACAATTTTAAAGCAATGTCTGATTCTCATTAGTGACAATTCAGTAAATTTAAATTGCTAATTACTTTTGTCAGTTTCCGTGAACATTGTTGGTTTTTCTTGCTTTAACAGAAGGTACTAACAATTTTGTTTATGTGCGTAGTTGTACTCACTTTGTATTAAAAATAATATATATTTATTTATGATTGTTGCAAAATAGTAATATTTCAGACAGCATGTCTTTAGGGTTCATGTTCTCTTTCCACTTGGAACAACAATGCACTCTTACACCTGTTAACAGTAAGTAATTATTGCCAATTAATCTAATATTGCTGAGTGGACAGGAATATACAGCGCTGCTCCTTATATCCGTGTTCATCAACTCCAGTCCTCAAGGTCCACCGACAGATCTTGTTTCCAGGATTTCCTTAGTATTGCATAGGTGATAATATTATTATCAAGGCGTCAGCAATTACCACAGGTTCTTTCACATGTGCAATACTAAGAAATCCTGGAAAATGATAGGTTGGTGGACCTTGAGGACTGCTTTATATACTAGAAAGTAATCCTAAAACTGCCCCTCTGTGAAATGCTATAATACTGCCCCCTATGTACAAGAATATAACTACTATAATACTGCCCCCTATGTACAAGAATATAACTACTATAATACTGCCTCCTATATACAAGAATATAACTACTATAATACTGCCCCTATATACAAGAATATAACTATTATAATACTGCCCCTATGTACAAGAATATAACTACTATAATACTGCACCCTATGTACAAGAATATAACTACTATAATACTGCTCCTATGTACAAGAATATAACTACTATAATACTGCCTCCTATATACAAGAATATAACTACTATAATACTGCCCCTATATACAAGAATATAACTATTATAATACTGCCCCTATGTACAAGAATATAACTACTATAATACTGCACCCTATGTACAAGAATATAACTACTATAATACTGCCCCTATATACAAGAATATAACTATTATAATACTGCCCCTATGTACAAGAATATAACTACTATAATACTGCACCCTATGTACAAGAATATAACTACTATAATACTGCTCCTATGTACAAGAATATAACTACTATAATACTGCCCCTATATACAAGAATATAACTACTATAATACTGCCCCCTATGTACAAGAATATAACTACTATAATACTGCTCCTATGTACAAGAATATAACTACTATAATACTGCACCCTATGTACAAGAATATAACTACTATAATACTGCTCCTATGTACAAGAATATAACTACTATAATACTGCCCCCTATGTACAAGAATATAACTACTATAATACTGCCCCCTATGTACAAGAATATAACTACTATAATACTGCCCCTATGTACAAGAATATAACTACTATAATACTGCCCCCTATGTACAAGAATATAGCTACTATAATACTGCCCCCTATGTACAAGAATATAGCTACTATAATACTGCCCCCTATGTACAAGAATATAGCTACTATAATACTGCCCCCTATGTACAAGAATATAGCTACTATAATACTGCCCCCTATGTACAAGAATATAACTACTATAATACTGCCCCTATGTACAGTATAAGAATATAACTACTATAATACTGCCCCTATGTACAAGAATATAACTACTATAATACTGCTCCTATGTACAAGAATATAACTACTATAATACTGCTCCTTTGTACAAGAATATAACTACTATAATACTGCCCCTATGTACAAGAATATAACTACTATAATACTGCTCCTATTTACAAGAATATAACTGCTATAATACTGCCTCTATGTACAAGAATATAACTACTATAATACTGCCCCTATGTACAAGAATATAGCTACTATAATACTGCCCCCTATGTATAAGAATATAAGTGCTATAATACTGCCCCTATGTACAGTATAAGAATATAACTACTATAATACTGCCCCTATGTACAAGAATATAACTACTATAATACTGCTCCTATTTACAAGAATATAACTACTATAATACTGCTCCTATTTACAAGAATATAACTGCTATAATACTGCCTCTATGTACAAGAATATAACTACTATAATAATGCCCTCTATGTACAAGAATATAACTACTATAATAATGCCCTCTATGTACAAGAATATAACTACTATAATACTGCCTCTATGTACAAGAATATAACTACTATAATACTGCTCCTCTGTACAAGAATATAACTGCTATAATACTGCTCCTATGTACAAGAATATAACTGCTATAATACTGCCCCTATGTACAAGAATATAACTACTATAATACTGCACCCTATGTACAAGAATATAACTACTATAATACTGCCCCTATGTACAAGAATATAACTACTATAATACTGCCTCCTATGTACAAGAATATAACTACTATAATACAGCCCCCTATGTACAAGAATATAAGTAAATAGTATATTTATAGGTATACTGGAACTGTTAGATTATTCTGACCATTCTCTTATCCATTTTAGGGTTCGGGGGGTTTATCATGCGTTTGTGACCATTTTGTCCAAAGGAGGAATTCGTGGCTTGTGGGCAGGTTGGGTGCCAAATGTCCAGAGAGCTGCACTGGTAAATATGGGAGGTAAATGAATGATTATACTGTATGACACATCCTGAATAGGGTACACAGCCTATAGCCATTATTATCTATCCATCGGTGGTGGTCTGACAGCTGATGGCCATGGCGTAGAGGAGTTTGATGGTCGCTGGCACTGAGTTCATTCCCATTGTATACCTAATTGGCAATTAAAGGGTTGTTGTTTTTTTTTTTGTTTTTGTTTTTTTTTTACACCAAAGACATGAATATGATGCATAAAGGTCCCACTTCTGAGACCCCAGCCTATAAGATGACCAGTGGTCCTGTAGCCCATATTCTGCAATGTAAGCCAACTACTGACTCCCATCTTTACTGGAGATTGAATGTGCTATGAGAATATGGCCTATTGTTAAAATCGGGTTTTTATGTTAAATGTTTTTTTTTTATGTTACTATATTAAAAAATGAAAAATCTTTCAATTTTCAAACTAGTCTCAATACTGGACCCCTGCATCCTGTACGGCACATGGATATTATGTGCCACAGATGGACTCAGGCCTCCTTTGTATAACAGTGTAACCTAGACATGCTCTAATCTGGGAAAGGATGAAAGTGAGGGGGAGGAGGAGGTGAGCTGTGACATCACCTATTGTGAATGGTGGATCCTGTGTCATCTACTGTATATAGAGGTGTTATCAGTCATTGTACAGGAGGAGGAGGAGAGCTGTGACATCACCTATTGTGAATGGTGGATCCTGTGTTATCTACTGTATATAGAGGTGTTATCAGTCATTGTACAGGAGGAGGAGGTGAGCTGTGACATCACCTATTGTGAATGGTGGATCCTGTGTTATCTACTGTATATAGAGGTGTTATCAGTCATTGTACAGGAGGAGGAGAGCTGTGATATCATCTATTGTGAATGGTGGATCCTGTGTTATCTCCTGTATATAGAGGTGTTATCAGTCATTGTACAGGAGGAGGAGGAGGTGAGCTGCGACATCACCTATTGTGAATGGTGGATCCTGTGTTATCTACTGTATATAGAGGTGTTATCAGTCATTGTACAGAAGGAGGAGGTGAGCTGTGACATCAGCTATTGTGAATGGTGGATTCTGTACTGTATATAGAGGTGTTATCACTCATTGTACAGGAGGAGTAGGTGAGCTGTGACATTACTGGTTACTAGAGCTGGTGCAAATCAATTGTCAGGTACTGGTTCTGTGGCCAGGTCAGTATTCTGTATCTCTTCAGACGAGAGCTCTGAGAACTGCCTCCAACCTGCCAGCATCCGCCTTCTTTTGATTTACCGGTCAGCCGTAGCATCACTCGTGTGTCACGACGCAACGATGCTGTTACACCAGGTCTGCTAATCAGAAGCGGAGCCTGGGCAATAGGTGGTTCGCATGGCTCCCGTCCTGGCCCCTGGATTTGCACTATCTCTACCTATTGTCTTTGTTGCCTTTTATTATCATCCTGTCTTTTCTGATAATGAGACTGCTGAAGCGTCTGTATGATCCTAGTGGAAAGTCTAGTGGTCAGTGTGAAAAGTGCAAGATTTTAGATCTTCTTTTTATTTATTTTTTTTAATTCAGATTCCGATATGGAAAACTGGAAAAACAAATAAAATGTTTTTAACATAAAATCTTATTTAAACAGTGGGACATTTTCTGATGACACATTCTCTCTGACCTTCATGGGCCTGAATGGAGAGAGCTGCGTATATTCCCGGGCTTTTCTCCTCTTCATCGCTACCTTCACACATTGGCCACTTTGTCTCGGTAACAAAGGGAACTGTTTTCTCAAAAGTCTGCGTCCTAGAAGGTGTTCCATAGGTGTCTATGGCCCCATCCTATTAACAGGAAACCCAGAATTCCTTTTTGTACCTTTTCTCCTTTCCTCAGATCTGACCACTTATGATTCTGTGAAACACTTTCTACTGCGGAACACAAACCTGCAGGACAACAGCTTCTGTCACAGTATTTCCAGGTAATGTCCTCGCTTTATGTTCGGCGGGGGGGGGGTCCAAAAATAATCGGCGCTGTGAAGTCACATTATGGGTTGGGAACACGAGCGCTGCGGCCAATCGGCAGCCGCTGATCGTCTGCAGCCTTTTCGTAATCCAGCAGAGCAGTTGTCCCTGTGGAATATTGAAGGTTGCCGTCCATCAGCATCCACTGATTGGCTGCAGTGGTCACATAAGGGTCACATACCTGCTGAGATTGCAGGAGGGGCACCGGCCCAGGAGGTAATTTGTTATTTTGCATGGGGCAATTGAGCAGTTAACATGAGGTTGTCCCCTATGTGTTGTAAATGTTTTCTAGGTTCCGGATCCTTTTCTCCCATTTTTATTGAGCTGACCAAGAGAACAGTCAGTTCCAAAGTGTAGAAACTTTTTAGCCCTTTCCTCATTTTGGACATACAAGGATGTTCTAATTGTAATTTACAGACAAAATGTGATAAGAAACCAAATGATTATTCACATCTGTTTTATAGGTTACATGTGTTTATTTATTTTTTTTTAAATGGTTGAAAATGTTTTCAGAATTTTTTTTTTTTTTCCTCAACTTTTTTGTTTCATATCACTTTCTATATTGGAAAAAAAAATCTTACCTTGGAATTTTCACACTGGCCACTAAGCGATGTTCTGGACACACACTTCCTGTTGTGTGCAAATGACTTTTCAGCGGTCTCATTATTGTCGCAGACAGGATCACTATGTAAGATTACACATCTGTATGTAATAAATAACACAGGATCCACCATTCACAATAGGTGATGTCACCGCTCACCTCCTCTTCCTGTACAATGACTGATAACATCTCTATATACAGCAGATGACACAGGATCCCCCATTCACAATAGCTGATGTCACAGTTCACCTCCTCCTCTTCCTGTACAATGACTGATAACACTTCTATATACAGCTGATAGCACAGGATCCCCCATTCACAATAGATGATGTCACAGCTCACCTCCTCCTCCTGTACAATGACTGATAACATCTCTATATACAGTAGAGAACACAGGATCCACCATTCGCAATAGGTGATGTCACAGCTCACCTCCTCTTCCTGTACAATGACTGATAACATCTCTATATACAGCAGATGACACAGGATCCCCCATTCACAATAGATGATGTCACAGCTCACCTCCTCCTCCTGTACAATGACTGATAACATCTCTATATACAGTAGAGAACACAGGATCCACCATTCACAATAGGTGATGTCACAGCTCACCTCCTTCTCCTGTACGTTGTTGCAGCGTAATGCACACATGACATCATACCGTGCCTGTTAATCAAATGAGGAGCCCCCTGATGACTGCAGGTAGGAGGTGGTCCGCAAGGCTTCCGTCCAGCGAGTACGGACCACTGATGTGGCTACTGGTTCAGAGTCCTGTGAATTTATCCGCTCATCTCTGCTTCTGATCGCACTTTTTGGCTAATTGACCTAACGTTTTTATTTATACAATTAAAAACATTATTTTAGAGCTATTTAGTTGTGGGTATTTGTTATTCTGTAAGTTTATCTACTATATGGTCCTAATGTCTGACATCCGTGTTCATCTTTCGTAAAAGCATATGTTCAGGACTTGTAGCTGCTACTTTAGGGACCCCCGCTGATGTGATCAAGACCAGGATAATGAACCAGCCAAGGGACAAGTGTGGCCGGTGAGTACCTTTTCCTGCTAATATGTCCAAATCCTGTTTATAGGCCACCTTGTTGAAAATTGAAAATCCCTTTAAGACCCAACATCCCTGGTGGTCTAGAGTTGATTAGAGGTTAAAACCTAATATTCCTGGTGGGGTAGAGGTTAAGACCTAATATTCCTGGTGGGGTAGAGGTTAAGACCTAATATTCCTGGTGGGCTAGAGGTTAAAACCTAATATTCCTGGTGGGCTAGAGGTTAAGACCTAATATTCCTGGTGGGGTAGAGGTTAAGACCTAATATTCCTGGTGGGGTAGAGGTTAAGATCTAATATTCCTGGTGGGCTAGAGGTTAAAACCTAATATTCCTGGTGGGCTAGAGGTTAAGATCTAATATTCCTGGTGGGCTAGAGGTTAAGATCTAATATTTTATGTAATCTACGGTGGTATAAAATTAAAGTTGTCCGGTTGAAACTAGTTATCACCTATCCACAAGATGGGTGATAACTTGGGGATTGGTGGGTGCCCCACTGAAATCCTCACCGTACAGGAGAACTGAGGACTTTTATCCCCATTATAACATGGCACGACGGGTCAGGGAGTGACTGGAATGCAGGTCGCGTATGTGCGCTGACGCTTCTTTCAACAGGTATAACCATTTCTCATTTCCACCGGTCCGATCCCCCACCAATCAAAAAAATATCACCCTATCCATAATAGGTGATCATTTGTTTTAACCGGACAACCCCTTTTAATATTTAATATCACGAGTGGGCTAGTGGGCAAGACCTCTTATTCCTCCTAATTTAGAATTGGATAGAGGTTAAGATCTAATATCCTTGGTGGTGTATGGTGGGTTAGAGGTTAAACTATGATGTTCCAGCTGGATTAGGGTGGATGAATTTTTTTTTTTCTTAATTTCTAACCCCAACTAAACCAAAAGTGATATTGGATCCGAACTTCTAAACCCACTCTAGATCACCAGGATTATCGGGTATGAAATTCTAACTTACCTTTGGCCAGGAGGGATATTAGTGGTCTAGAGGTTAGAATTTGATATCACAACTGTCTTAGGGCTCTTTCACACGTCTGTGTGTCCGGTATGTGTGGTGACAGTTTCCACACGCGCTGGAGACACTGACACACGTAGACCCATTCAAATGACTGGGTCTGTGCACATGTCAGTGTATTTCCACGGACCGTGTGTCTGTGGGCAAAACACGCTGACATGTCCATTTTTTGCATGCCGTATGGGCTGCAAAACGTCCCACACACGTGTACACTGATGAGACACAGATGACATCAGTGTGACACATACCGGCACTTGGAAACAAGTGGTACAGTTCTGACTGCTCCCAAGCGCCGGCGCTGAGATCGGCGTGTGCAGGAGACAATGTTGACATTCTTAATTTTACACTTGTTGGAGACAGCGGGGGCAGAATACAACTTTCAACAATGTCCCCTGGCGCTGATCGCAGACCATAACTATATATATATATATATATATATATATATATATATATATATATATATATATATATATATATATATATATATATATATATATATATATATATATATATATATATATATATATATATATATATATACACTGTGTTCCAAATTATTATGCAAATAATATTTTCTCAGATTTCCCCAAATTACCTATATGAATTGCAGTCATTGTAATTTTCCAGTCAAATAACTATTAGAGTACAATTGAAAGTTTTTTGTACAAACTGCCTATGATAACAGTATATTTTTAAAAAAATAAAAAACTCAAACTGCACTCAAAATGCATGTTCCAAATTATTATGCACAGCAGAGTTTTCAACCTTTTCATTTTAATAAAGAAAAAAAAAAGGTCATTTTTGAAATTATAAGCATTAGCAGGTTATTACAAACTGAAATCAAACAGTTTTCAACTCAAAACTTTATTCTAGGTGATGTTACATTTGCACATAGGACCCCTTGTTCAAAAGGAGCTTCTGAACTCTCTCGTCCATTGAATTTGTCAGGTTTTGGATGGTTTCTGCTTCAATTGTTTTGCATGAGGACAAAATACCCTCCCAGAGCTGTTGCTTAGATGTGAACTGCCTCCCGCCATCATAGACACTCCTTTTGATGATGCTCCAGAGGTTCTCAATGGGGTTGAGGTCAGGGGAGCATGGGGGTCACACCATTAGTTTGTCCCCTTTTATGCCCATATCAGCCAGAGATGCAGATGTGTTATGTGCAGCATGAGACGGGGCATTATCATGCATGAAATGATCTTGCTGCGGAATGCACGGTTCTTCTTCTTGAACCATGGCAGGAAGTGCTGTTTGAGAAACTCAACATACATTATGGAGTTCATCTTTACCCCTTCAGGGATCCTAAAAGGGCCGACAATCTCTCTCCCCATGATTCCAGCCCAAAACATTACTCCACCTCCTCCTTGTTAGCGTCGTAGCCATGTTTGCATGGGGTGTCCATCAACCAGCCATCCTCCACTCCATCCATCTGGACCATCGAGATCATTTTCATGCATGATAATGCCCCGTCTCATGCTGCACATAACACATCTGCATCTCTGGCTGATATGGGCATAAAAGGGGACAAACTTATGGTGTGACCTCCATGCTCCCCTGACCTCAAACCCATTGAGAACCTCTGGAGCATCATCAAAAGGAGTGTCTATGATGGCGGGAGGCAGTTCACATCTAAGCAATAGCTCTGGGAGGGTATTCTGTCCTCATGCAAAACAATTGAAGCAGAAACCATCCAAAACCTGACAAATTCAATGGACGAGAGAGTTCAGAAGCTCCTTTCGAACAAGGGGTCCTATGTGCAAATGTAACATTGTAGCGTCGGCGTCCCTGCCTCCTGCTAGGCAGGGACGCTGTTCCCCTCACCTCTCTGCTCTGTGCCCGACGGCTTCCTCCCGCTCTGCTTGCAGCGCCCGCTCTCCCCCGGTCACTGTGCTTAGGGCGCGCGCGCACTCCCCCTCTCTTAAAGGGGCCGCGTGCGTCGCCCTAAGGAGTCCCCCAGTCTCCTGCCAGTTTGCTGCCTGATTCCTGCCTGTCATCCGCTTTCCTGCTTGCTAGCCTGAGGTCCGACGGTCTGCCTTCCGACACCTGTCAGTCTGTCTATGGACCAGCTTGCCCGCTCACCTGGGAGCGCTCACCTGCTACCTGCCTGATAGCCTACCTGGAGGCTCCGCCGTCACGTGCTGTGACCACCTGCCAGTCCAGAGACTCTTGCCCGCTCACCTGGGAGCGCTCACCTGCTACCTGCCTGATAGCCTACCTGGAGGCTCCGCCGTCACGTGCTGGGACCACCTGCCAGTCCAGAGACTTTTGCCCGCTCACCTGGGAGCGCTCATCTGCTACCTGCCTGTTAGCCTACCTAGAGGCTCCGCCGTCACGTGCTGTGACCACCTGCCAGTCCAGAGACTCTTGCCCGCTCACCTGGGAGCGCTCATCTGCTACCTGCCTGTTAGCCTACCTAGAGGCTCCGCCGTCACGTGCTGTGACCACCTGCCAGTCCAGAGACTCTTGCCCGCTCACCTGGGAGCGCTCATCTGCTACCTGCCTGTTAGCCTACCTGGAGGCTCCGCCGTCACATGCTGTGACCACCTGCTTATCCTGAGACTCTCGCCTGCTCACCTGGGAGCACTCATCTGCCATCTGCCTGCTAGCCTACCTGGAGGCTCAGCCGTCACAGGTCGTATCTGCCCGTTTACCCAGAGACTGCCCTGGTCACTTGCCGTGACCTCCTGCCTGTTTACCCAGAGACTGTCCCGGTCACTTGCTGTGACCTCCTGCCCGTTTACCCAGAGACTGTCCCGGTCACTTGCTGTGACCTCCTGCCCGTTTACCCAGAGACTGTCCCGGTCACTTGCTGTGACCTCCTGCCCGTTTACCCAGAGACTGTCCCGGTCACCTGCTGTGACCGCCTGCCTGTCTTCCCTGGTCGCCACCCGCTTCCTTACAAGGACTGCCCCCTTGTATAAGTTGCTCAGAGGTTCCACCTCCCAGACCCGTTACAGTTTGCTCGGGCCATGGAACCCGGTGGCACCCAAGCTCCCTCGCTCTCGGACCTTTGTCATGAACTGTCCCGACAGAGGTCCCAACAGGAGTCCATCCTGGGTCACCTGCGGAAAGTCAATACTCGCCTGGACACTTTGACTGCCCCACCAGCAACCACCAATACCATAGTATCCTGCTCTGGAATCCGGCTTTCTGCACCTCCTCGCTTCGGAGGCGACTCCGCTCAAGCTCGGGGCTTCATTAACTAGTGCACCCTGCACTTTGAACACCAGTCCCACCAGTTTAATTCCGACCGGGCCAAAGTAGCCTTCATCATGTCCCATCTCACGGGAGAGGCACTGGCTTGGCTAAATCCTCTATGGGAGAGAGGAGACTCTCTGGTGTCCGACCTGCCAGCCTTTCTCACGGCTTTCCGGAAGGTCTTCGACGAACCCGGACGGAGGACCTCATCCGCCTCATCTCTGCTACGCCTCCGTCAAGGGAGTCTCACCGTGGGCCAATATGCCATACGGTTCCGTACCCTTGCTTCGGAGCTGGCCTGGGATAACGACGCCCTGGTGTCCGTCTTCTGGGAGGGTCTGTCCGGCCGTATTAAAGATGAACTCGCTGGTCGGGACATTCCTACCACTCTCGACGACTTGATTACACTTGCCACTCGGATTGACATCCGGTTCCAGGAGCGCGCTAGGGAGGTCACCCGTGAGAGGAGGATTCCACGTCTAGTCCCTACCTCTCAGAGACCCGTCACTCTCCAGGCACACTCACCTGAGCCTATACAGGTCGACCAGACCAAGATGGTCAAGACCCGTCAAGACTTACGTCGTGCCGAGGGGAGCTGTTTCTACTGTGGCAGTAAGGAGCACCGGATCCGTTCCTGTCCTGAGAGGTCGGGAAACGCCTGTGTCTAGGATCGCTCGGAGAGGTCGCCCTAGACAAAAGTAAACCCTCTCCATCCCTGATGCTGTCTGTTTCTATCTTCTGCGGAGAGAACCGCTATTTTGAACTGGCTCAACTTGACTCTGGAGCTGCTGGAAATGTCATCTCTCAATCCCTGGTAGAAAAATACCACATTCCCACCAAACCTCTGGCCGTACCTTTATCTGTCGCCGCCGTGGATGGGGCCTCTTACCACATCCCATCCAACTCCTCACCGAATCTCTGACTCTACAGGTGGGAATGCTGCATTCTGAGAGCATCTCCTTTCATGTTCTGCCTGGACTCTCTCACGCACTATTGCTTGGCCTGCCTTGGCTCCAGAAACATGCACCCGTGCTTGATTGGCAGACCGGAGAGGTCCTTCGCTGGGGACAGGACTGCCATAAGACTTGTCTAGTTCCCGTTCGTCCTGCCCGTCCTTCTCCTACCCCAGCCAATCTGCCCGGTCTTCCGGTTCCCTATTGGTCTTATGCGGATGTCTTCAATAAAAAAGAGGCAGAGACTTTACCTCCTCATAGACCATACGACTGCCCAATCGACCTGATGCCCGGCTCTACTCCTCCCCGTGGGCGAATCTACCCTTTGTCCGCTGCTGAAACCCGGTCCATGTCTGAATATATTGAGGAGAACCTGGCCCGGGGATTTATCCGGAAATCTACCTCCCCGGCGGGAGCAGGCTTCTTCTTTGTCAAAAAGAAGGACGGCTCACTCCGTCCATGTATAGACTATAGAGGCCTAAACCAGATTACAGTGAAGAATAAATACCCCCTTCCGCTTATTCCTGAATTATTTGACCGTCTGAGGGGGGCTAGAATCTTCACCAAACTGGATCTCCGTGGGGCGTATAACCTGGTCCGTATCCGTCAGGGGGATGAGTGGAAGACGGCATTCAATACCCGGGACAGCCACTATGAGTACCTTGTGATGCCCTTCGGTCTCTGTAACGCTCCTGCCGTCTTTCAAGAGTTGGTCAATGACATTTTCCGTGATCTTCTCTACTCCTGCGTGGTGGTGTACCTGGACGATATCTTGGTCTTCTCTCCGGATCTTCCTACTCACCGGAGGGACGTTCGTCAGGTCCTGCTCAGGCAGAACCACCTCTACGCTAAATATGAGAAGTGCATCTTTGAGCAGACCTCTCTTCCATTTCTGGGCTACATAATCTCTCAGACAGGTCTACAAATGGATCCTGAGAAACTGTCTGCCATCCAGAAGTGGCCCCGACCAGAGGGGTTGAAGGCTATTCAGCGGTTCCTGGGCTTCGCCAACTATTACCGCCTGTTCATACCGCACTTCTCTTCCCGGACCGCCCCTATCTGTGCTCTCACCCATAAAGGTACGAACCCCAGAGAATGGCCGCCCGAAGCAGAGGAGGCATTTCTTTCCTTAAAACAGGCCTTCCTCTCCGCCTCAGTGCTGCATCGTCCGGACGGCAACAAACAATTCTTCCTAGAAGTTGACGCTTCCTCCTCCGGAGCTGGGGCGGTACTTACCCAAAAATCTTCTTCCGGAAGAAAGGTAACCTGCGGCTTTTTCTCCAAACTTTTCTCCTCTTCTGAGCGCAATTATTCTATAGGAGACCGAGAATTGTTGGCCATTAAGATGGCACTGGAGGAGTGGCGTTACCTGCTCGAGGGGGCTCTCCACCCGGTAATAATTTACACTGACCACAAGAACTTGGCATATCTCCAGAGCGCCCAGAGACTTAACCCGCGCCAAGCCCGGTGGTCTTTGTTTTTTGCCCGCTTTGATTTCATTCTTCATTTTCGTCCGGCTGACAAGAACATCAAAGCTGACGCCCTGTCCCGATCCTTTCTGGTGTCTGATCTTGAGGAGGAGCCTAAACACATCATCGATCCCGCCAGAGTAATGCAGGTAGCCCCCGTGGGCCTAAATCGTCTCCCTCCCGGTAAGACGTTCGTAACGGTGTCCGATCGGGAGAAGATTCTACACTGGGGTCACTCGTCTAAGCTAGCTGGGCACGCCGGTCAGGAAAAGACCCTCCAGCTTATTACCCGGCACTACTGGTGGCCTACCCTGCACAAGGATGTAATTGACTTCGTTTCTGCCTGTGTGTCCTGCGCCCGTAACAAAGTTCCGAGACACCTGCCTACCGGCCGCCTTCTTCCTCTGCCTGTGCCTGCTGCCCCATGGCAACATATAGCTATGGACTTCATAACAGATCTCCCCGTCTCTGCCGGTTGTACGGTCATTTGGGTGGTCGCTGACCGCTTTTCTAAAATGGCTCATTTTATTCCCCTGCCAGGCCTCCCGTCTGCTCCCGAGCTAGCTAAAGACTTTATCCGCCACATCTTCCGTCTCCATGGTCTGCCTCTCCACATCGTGTCGGATCGTGGGGTTCAGTTCACCTCACGCTTCTGGAGATCCACATGTAAACTGCTCGCCGTCACCCTGGACTTCTCCTCCGCTTACCACCCACAGTCCAATGGTCAAGTGGAGCGGATCAATCAGAATTTGACCAGTTACCTCCGGCACTTCGTTAATGCCCACCATTCAGACTGGGTGGATCTCCTACCATGGGCCGAGTTCTCTTACAACAATCACGAGAGCGAATCTTCTTCTAAATCCCCGTTTTTTGTAGTCTTCGGTCAGCATCCTCGGATCCCTTTTCCTGTCTCCACCTCTGTGGACAACCCGGCTGCGGAATCTCTCGTTAGCAAATTTTCCTCCATTTGGGAGAGTACCCGATCCGCACTCCTTCAGTCGTCCGAGCGGATGAAGAGACACGCCGACAAAAAACGCCTGGATTCCCCACAATTTCGTCCCGGAGATAAAGTCTGGTTCTCATCCAAATATGTCCGGCTCAAGATTCCTTCCTATAAGTTAGGGCCTCTGTTCATCGGCCCACTGGAGGTTATCAAACAGATCAACCCGGTGGCCTATAAATTGAAACTCCCGGCCAACTTACGGATTCCTAACTCCTTCCATGTATCTCTTCTCAAACCCGTGGTACTTAACTCCTTTTCCAAGTCTACAGGTACGCCTCCTGCTCCGGTTTCTGCTGAAGACGAGTTTGAGGTAGAGAACATTCTGGCCACCAAAAGGGTAAGAGGAAAGACCTTTTTTCTAGTGGATTGGAAGGGGTTTGGTCCTGAGGAGAGAACATGGGAGCCCCGGGAGAACATCCATGCCCCTCTCATCCTTGCTAAATTTTTGTCTGGCCTAAAAAAGGGGGGGCCTAAAGGGGGGGGTACTGTAGCGTCGGCGTCCCTGCCTCCTGCTAGGCAGGAACGCTGTTCCCCTCACCTCTCTGCTCCGTGCCCGGCGGCTTCCTCCCGCTCTGCTTGCAGCGCCCGCTCTCCCCCGGTCACTGTGCTTAGGGCGCGCGCGCGCTCCCCCTCTCTTAAAGGGGCCGCGCGCGTCGCCCTAAGGAGTCCCCGGCCAATGGCCGGAGGATCCCTCCATATATAAGGCACCTCCTCCAAAATGGAGGTGCCCGAGCAATGTTGTTGCACTGTTCACTACTCTGCTTCAGCCCTCAGGTCCCGTTGCCAGTTACCTGCCAGTCTCCTGCCAGTTACCTGCCAGTCTCCTGCCAGTTACCTGCCAGTCTCCTGCCAGTTACCTGCCAGTCTCCTGCCAGTTACCTGCCAGTCTCCTGCCAGTTTGCTGCCAGTCTCCTGCCAGTTTGCTGCCTGATTCCTGCCTGTCATCCGCTTTCCTGCTTGCTAGCCTGAGGTCCGACGGTCTGCCTTCCGACACCTGTCAGTCTGTCTATGGACCAGCTTGCCCGCTCACCTGGGAGCGCTCACCTGCTATCTGCCTGATAGCCTACCTGGAGGCTCCGCCGTCACGTGCTGTGACCACCTGCCAGTCCAGAGACTCTTGCCCGCTCACCTGCTACCTGCCTGATAGCCTACCTGGAGGCTCCGCCGTCACGTGCTGGGACCACCTGCCAGTCCAGAGACTCTTGCCCGCTCACCTGGGAGCGCTCACCTGCTACCTGCCTGATAGCCTACCTGGAGGCTCCGCCGTCACGTGCTGGGACCACCTGCCAGTCCAGAGACTTTTGCCCACTCACCTGGGAGCGCTCACCTGCTACCTGCCTGATAGCCTACCTGGAGGCTCCGCCGTCACGTGCTGGGACCACCTGCCAGTCCAGAGACTTTTGCCCACTCACCTGGGAGCGCTCATCTGCTACCTGCCTGTTAGCCTACCTAGAGGCTCCGCCGTCACGTGCTGTGACCACCTGCCAGTCCAGAGACTCTTGCCCGCTCACCTGGGAGCGCTCATCTGCTACCTGCCTGTTAGCCTACCTAGAGGCTCCGCCGTCACGTGCTGTGACCACCTGCCAGTCCAGAGACTCTTGCCCGCTCACCTGGGAGCGCTCATCTGCTACCTGCCTGTTAGCCTACCTGGAGGCTCCGCCGTCACATGCTGTGACCACCTGCTTATCCTGAGACTCTCGCCTGCTCACCTGGGAGCACTCATCTGCCATCTGCCTGCTAGCCTACCTGGAGGCTCAGCCGTCACAGGTCGTACCTGCCCGTTTACCCAGAGACTGCCCCGGTCACTTGCCGTGACCTCCTGCCCGTTTACCCAGAGACTGCCCCGGTCACTTGCCGTGACCTCCTGCCCGTTTACCCAGAGACTGCCCCGGTCACTTGCCGTGACCTCCTGCCCGTTTACCCAGAGACTGCCCCGGTCACTTGCCGTGACCTCCTGCCCGTTTACCCAGAGACTGCCCCGGGCACTTGCTGTGACCTCCTGCCCGTTTACCCAGAGACTGTCCCGGTCACTTGCTGTGACCTCCTGCCCGTTTACCCAGAGACTGTCCCGGTCACCTGCTGTGACCGCCTGCCTGTCTTCCCTGGTCGCCACCCGCTTCCTTACAAGGATTGCCCCCTTGTATAAGTTGCTCAGAGGTTCCGCCTCCCAGACCCGTTACAAACATCACCTAGAATAAAGTTGAGTTAAAAACTGTTTGATTTTAGTTTGTAATAACCTGCTAATGCTTATAATTTCAAAAATGACCTTTTTTTATTAAAATGAAAAGGTTGAAAACTCTGCTGTGCATAATAATTTGGAACATGCATTTTGAGTGCAGTTTGAGTTTTTTATTTTTTTAAAAATATACTGTTATCACAGGCAGTTTGTACAAAAACCTTTCAATTGTACTCTAATAGTTATTTGACTGGAAAATTACAATGACTGCAATTCATATAGGTAATTTGGGAAAATCTGAGAATATTATTTGTATAATAATTTGGAACACAGTGTGTGTGTGTGTGTGTGTGTGTGTGTGTGTGTGTGATATATACATACACACACACACACACACACAGTTAGGTCCATATATATTTGGACAGAGACAACATTTTTCTAATTTTGGTTCTAGACAGGGTGGCACATGTTAAGGAGCTGAAACTCCTAAACCCTTCATCCAATTTTATTGTGGATACCCTCAAATGAAAGCTGAAAGTCTGAACTTCAACTGCATCTGAATTGTTTTGTTTAAAATTCATTGTGGTAATGTCTAGAACCAAAATTAGAAAAATGTTGTCTCTTTCCAAATATATATGGGCATAACTGTGTGTGTGTGTGTATATATATATATATATATATATATATATATATATATGTATGTATATATATATATATATATATATATATATATATATATATATATATATATATATATATATATATATATATATATATATATATATATATATATAAAAAAATTTTTTTATTTAATTTGAAATACCTTTTTTATATTCTTTGTCCAGCCTTGTAGGGTGCTGGTGCTGTCCTACTGCGTGTGCAATGTGTGGTCTCTCTATATTTTACAGGGGGATATTGTACAAGTCTTCTACAGATTGCTTTGTTCAAGCTGTGCGCGGTGAAGGCTTCCTGTCCCTCTATAAGGGCTTTATTCCCACATGGATGAGAATGGTAACGTCTCCCTAATGAATATTTGCCATTTTAATCACTGTATTTTCAAGATTTCTTTCTTGTTAATATATATACTATGGAGTAATAAAATAATATATACCGTATTTTTTGAACCATTAAGATGCACCGGACCATAAGGCGAACCTATGTTTTAGAGGAGGTAAATAGAAAAAAAATGAATAAAAAATGTGGTCATGATGCTCTGTTATGGGGGAGGGGGTCTACTGCTGACAGGCTTATAGGGGTAATGTCCCCAATTCTGTATCTGTATCCCCCATCCTGGTGTGTGTGTGTATATATACAGTACAGACTACCTCTTGAAGCTCATCAAGAGAATGCCAAGAGTGTGCAAAGCAGTCATCAAAGCAAAAGGTGGCTACTTTGAAGAACCTAGAATATAAGACATATTTTCAGTTGTTTCACACTTTTTTGTTAAGTATATAATTCCACATGTGTTAATTCATAGTTTTGATGCCTTCAGTGTGAATGTACAATTTTCATAGTCATGAAAATACAGAAAAATCTTTAAATGAGGTGTGTCCAAACTTTTGGTCTGTACTGTGTATATATATTTATATATTAAAGAACATGAATATTCACTACTCCCCACGCCCATGGGATTGGGGAGTAGTGAATATTCATACTCTTTAATAGTGGGCTACCTGAAATGTGTGCCTACTATTAAAGACACTATGAAAATATATACTGTATAAAAAATATAATATACTGTATAATATATATATATATATATATATATAATATACTGTATAAGAAAAATATATCATCATTTTTTTTTATTATACAGTATATATATTTCTTAGGTTTGAACTGCTACTTGAGTGACTTGAATTAAAGGGGTACTCCAATAGTATAAAAACAGTGTACCGTAAGAACATGAGATGAGCTGTGCTCTTTACGGACGTGGTGTTGCTTGGTGCATTTTGCAGGCCCCCTGGTCGCTGGTTTTCTGGCTGACTTACGAGCAGATCAGGAGAATTGTGGGAGTGAGTTCATTTTGATTCTCATCGTGGGGTAAGTCATTGTGCTGGAGGATTCATAAATCTGCTCCAAATGTAGAAAACTAGAAAAATAAGGGACTAACTAAAAATGTCAAATGAAAAAAGTATTAAACAATTATTTTAAAAATATAAAATTTCAAAATAAAATACAACTAAACAGGATCCGGTAGCCGATTCCCTGTTATTCTGCTTCTTTGCACCCCCTAAAAAATATGGAATAATGAGATTTGAAAGTTGAGTGGTCTTCAAAATGGTACTAATAAGAAACACAGCTCCTCCCGCAGAAAAAAAAAAAAACAATGTCGGAACGACTCGCTTTCACCAGGTCCATCCGCCTTCTCTCTTCCTGCTGTCATTACCTTTCAGCTGCCCATCTTCTCACTTTACAAGGGTGGATAGTTGGACCATCGGGCTAAAGCAGGAGGCCGTAATATATTACAAGCATCATATTATACGGCACTGTGTACTTACAATTGCTCATTTTCCCTTTCTACCCAGTTAATTCTTCTCTTTTCTGAGGCTCCGCTTCACTGGAAAATAAAGTTGGCATCAGGGCCGTCTCCAGGTTTTCGTGGGCCCCGGGCGAAAGAGTCTCAGTGGCCCCTTTAACACATCCCACCATTCATGATGCACAGATACGGCAGAGAAATATAAGTATACAACACAGGGCCCAGCCTGCCCCCTCATCCTTCACATATGGAGACATGCGCGCGCGCACGGTACGCAGACATGCGCGCACGGTACGCAGACAGGCGCACGCACATGCACATGGTACACAAATATGCACAGATATGCACACATGCACACACACACATGCACAGATATGCACAAATGCACACACACACATGCACAGATATGCACACACACATGCACAGATATGCACACATGCGCACACACACATGCACAGATATGCACACATGCGCACACACACATGCACAGATATGCACATGCGCGCACACACACATGCACAGATATGCACAAATGCACACACACACATGCACAGATATGCACACATGCACACACACACATGCACAGATATGCACAAATGCACACACACACATGCACAGATATGCACACATGCACACACACACATGCACAGATATGCACATGCGCACACACACATGCACAGATATGCACACACATGCACAGATATGCACACATGCGCACACACACATGCACAGATATGCACACATGCGCACACACACATGCACAGATATGCACACATGCGCGCACACACACATGCACAGATATGCACACATGCGCGCACACACACATGCACAGATATGCACACATGCGCGCACACACACATGCACAGATATGCGCACACACACATGCGCGCACAGATATGCACACATGCGCGCACAGATATGCACACATGCGCGCACACACACATGCACAGATATGCACACATGCGCGCACACACACATGCACAGATATGCACACATGCGCGCACACACACATGCACAGATATGCACACATGCGCGCACACACACATGCACAGATATGCACATCATACATGCACATGCTGACACATTAGAAATATTTTTAATGTGGGGATTGGGGAAGCTCGCTCATCTGTCCCCGGTCCTGTCTCCAGCCCAGCTCCTCTGCCATGTAGCTGTGCAGGGCTGCCGGCGTGTCACAGACATGGGGCCCTGGACCATCAGGAGGGCCCACTCTCCGTCGGGGCCTGGGCTGCTGCCCCGCATCTGTGCAGGACCTCCGGCGGTGTTTGATTGCCGGCACTTCAGACATGGCAGTGCGCTGTGCGGCTGTGTCTGCTAGCAATGACGCGGCAGGAGTGACACACAAGCAAAATTAAAGGCGCAGTATCGCGCCTGCCGTATCGTTACTACCAAACATAGCGCACTGCACGCGGCCATGTCTGGTGAAGTGCTGGCAATCAAGCAGCGCCATCTGTCCTGGCTGCACACATGCCGGGGAAGCGGCCTGGGCCCCGACAACGAGTGGGCCCCCCTGATGGTCCAGGGCCCCGGCACTTGCCTGGGTGCGCCGGGTGCTGACTCCGGCCCTGGTTGGCAGCCATTTGGGTCCTCAATTGAACCACAGCTGCCATGGTGACCCACTGGCTGCCCATGATCACTGGGGAGGGGGGGGGGCGATGGTAGCCGGTGCGTGTGCTACGGTACAGGAGCCTTTTAAATGCTGCCGTCAGTGATTTATAGCGACGTTTGAAAGGTTAAAGTGCGGCGATTGGAAGTGTCTCCGGTCACTGCTGTTAGAGGTCGATGTTGTCTGTGCATCACAGCCAGCGTCTGCCCAGTATAGAGCAGGCTCTTATACACCCTGCATGTGACTTGTGATGTCATTAAGGGGTTCATTTTTTTTTTTATTTTGCTCTTGTTAGATAACGGATCTAGAAAAATAAGGCAATGTTCAGAAAAGGCAAACATGGATTTTACAGGAGAATCTCAGCTGGTTTATTGCGGATTATTCCGATCAATTTCCTGAATACCTTTTGCTGTAGAACTATTTGTTATACGCTCCATTATTTACTTGCGCTTTTATGTTGTTTCTTACAGAGATGAAGTCCCGGAGTGAAAATCCCAAACCCGAAGCCGTGCCGTACTGCTCTCACTATGTGACGCCACAGAGACAGAAAGAAAAGACAAATTTCCTGCTACTGATTTGCTACAAAATATTAAATTATTTTTACATATAAAAAACTCAAATTATTCTATGAGGGCATAATTGTTACCTTTTTTTTTATTGTGATTTTTTTATTTTTGATTCAATTATGGAGTTTTAAAGGGTCACCAAACTTGAGGTCTGCAGCGAAATAAGGCAGAGCAGTGTTAGGGTGCGAGTGGTCTGATCTTCATGTTGCTTCGGGTATTTGATAATTTGCCTGAAATGGCTGATAACAGAGAATGGGGTTTCTGTGTATATATAGAGAGGGGAGACCTGGAATGTGTCGGCACAATGAAGGTAGGCTCTATTCTTTAGGATATGTGCACACAGTTTTTTTTTTAAGGTGGTCAAAAACGAGTTTGCTAGTGGAAATCGTCTTAGGAAATGAGTCTTGTATACAGAGTTTTTGGAGGAGTTTTTTTTTTTTTTTTTTGCCTGAAGTGTCTTTTCTAGCCTAATTTGGAGCGTTTTCCATCAGGATCAGCTTTAAAGAAGTGACATGAATTTTTTTATTTATATTATTTTTTCTTCCATCCAGCGTTTGTTTTTTAAAAAAAAACAACAAAAAAAAACCAGTGAATAAAAATGCTCAAAATACAGAATATACTGTATGACCCAAGAAGTGGTTTTATAAAAGAAAGTCTTTTTTTTCTTCTGACATTTCTTTGAGCAGACTTACACCAAAAGACTCTACACACATTGTTTATTGGAAAGTGGTGTAGCCTAAATCATGCCACAGTGCACCAAAATCTGTTGTAAGTGTGGACCTAAATAAGCTAACAAAATAGTATAAATGTGGACTAGAGAGTCTAAAGTTGCTCCAGGTTTATTAACCACCTCCAGGTATTTTGATCAATTTGGTGCAGTTTAAAATTAGGCTGTTGCAATAATTCATACGCTAGGGTTTGAACGCAGATTTTCGTGAAAAACCTGAACAACCCCTTCACTCTGTGACTGCAGACTTGGGCATCCTCCCATTGTGTACGGTGGATTCTCCAATGCCGGCGGCGGAAGAGCGGTCATGTGACCTCAGGTATGTGACGTGTACTTCCGGTCACATTCCAACTAGACATGTGTGGCCATGCTCACTGCTAATGAAGTGAAGTCTTATTGTGGCTGAAAGTACGCATATCACATACTTGTGGTCACACGACTGCTTGGTCTCAGAGAGGCCTCACAGCGCTTGCAGAATTTCGTGGACAACCCCTTTAAAGAAATGCACGTCTCCGAATAAATAAATCAGATCTTTGTCTGTAAGCCAGAGACCCGGCTTTAATTTGACAATTTCTGATGTAAAATATGGAATTTTTACAAGGCAGTGGAGGCTCTAAACCTCATAATAAAATATTTATAGAAGAGAAAAATTGCAAAACCTTTTTTTTTTTCAGGAACAAAATCCTTCATAAATTTCTCCCATCTGATACGATCAATAATTTGAGTATGGTCCTTTAACTTTGTGGTTTTACACTGTTGAAGAATTTGGGAATTCTAGAATAATTGTCGGTCAAGCTGAACTCAGTACTGTCCGAGACTCCATATTCTGCATCTAAAGTCACAGTATAACCCTAGCATGTGACCTTCACACCACCCGACCAAAGTCTAGCCCTAGCCGATAGGCCTCGTTTAAACTTTCATTATTTTTTTCTTTCTGAGTACGAGAACAGACCGTTTCATCACTGTTACGGGTCTGATTTTCATCCGTTTTTGATCTGTGTCCGCTTTTATCATCAGTGTGGCATTTGTTTTTCTTGTATGCAAAAATAAAAAAAATGTTTTTTTTCCTTCTTCCATGGACTCCACAAATCGGGTTAAAAATGGACATGGTTCTGTGGACAATCGGTCTGCAAAAATAAAACAGACACATGAAGATGCTCATAGAGTATAATAGGTGTGGGTGTTCTCTCCGTGAAAAGCATGGATATCTGAATGGACCAAAAGGCCACGTTCACACATTCAGTATTTGGTCAGTATTTTACATCAGTATTTGTAAGCTAAAATCAGGAGTGGAACAATCAGAGGAAAAGTATAATAGAAACACGTCACCACTTCTGTATTTATCACCCACTCCTGATTTTGGCTTCCATAAACTGAACGTGTGACTATGGCCTAAAGTTTTGTGCAGGATTTGCTTGCAGAAATTTCTGCAGCACTTATCTGCAAGGTTCTGCACCTCTTGGCAGCAGAAACGCAGCGGAAAATCCGCAGCATTTTTGATCCGTTTTCATGCTTTTTTGTCTGCGGATTTGCCATGCGTTTTTTCCAATGCATCGTATAGGAATAATGCATGCAAAAACGCACAAAGAATGGGCATGGTGCTTCTTATAACTTACATGAAATTCTGTAAGGAAACATCCTGATCATGTGCACAGATCTTGCAAAATCTCATAGAAAATGCTGGGATAAGGTTTGCAATGCGTTTTTGGGGCCAATTTCGCATGGATTTACTGCATCAAAAACACATAAAAAACGCACCATGTGCACACAGCCTAAAAGGACTGATGGATTTGGGTTACATATAAGGAGGACCTACTCTGAAAAACAGTCACTAAGAAAGGTGGGATGAAGAACATATGTGAGGTACAACACGTGTGCTAACTTGTTATGAACTATTATAATTTTATGGTCACACATTTTTTTAGGCTTTTTTTTATTCCGGCATGAAAAACTCATGGTCAAAAAACTAGCATAAATTCCGCATGTTTCTTTGGTGATTTTTTTTTTTTTTTTTGTGTGTGTGTGTTTTTTGGCACTAAGCCATTTTGAGATCAACAAGGAAAAATGCAGTAAGGACTTTGGAAGAATTGACATGCGGCATTGTTTAACCCTTTACGCTGCAAGTCGGTAGCAGGTGTATGGAGGAAGCTCATGTGGTGAGCCCGCCCCATACCCAGGAGGTAATGGCTGTGTATTACAGCCAGGACCGGCCTCTAACAACTGCAGTTGTTGTGAAGCGCCACCCGTGATTGTTAATCTGTTTAATACCGTTGTCAAACTCTTGACAGCGACACTATCATCGTGCCGGCATGGTAGAGCATTATAACATGCGCCCATTGGTGTGACCATGATGTGATCGTGGGTCACCGATGGCTTGCTATGACAGCCGGAGGTCTGCTGAAGACCTCCATGCTTGTCATTACAGAGCTCCATTGAAATCCTGCCTGTGGCCGAGCTTCAAAGGACACCGTGATTTT
Source organism: Phyllobates terribilis (assembly GCF_046119375.1). NCBI lineage: Eukaryota > Metazoa > Chordata > Amphibia > Anura > Dendrobatidae > Phyllobates > Phyllobates terribilis. The sequence goes on along the minus strand of NW_027362763.1, from coordinate 61,341,079 downwards.
TACTATAATTGAGCGACAGTACTGTGGTATTGCTGTACATAGCACAAGAGATCAGATGATCGCATGATCAAGTCCCCTAAGGGGACTAACAAATGCAGTGAGAAATGTAAAAAGTTTTACAAAATTTGAAAAAAGTAAAAAAAAACAACCATAGTTTAAATCACCCACTTTTCCCCCCCATTAAAGATAAAAAAATACACATATATGGTATCACCGTGTTCTGGAAAGTCCAATCTTGTCAAAATATAACAATTATGGTAAACACCATAAATGAAAAAAATTCAAGAACGTCAAAATTACTGTTTTTTGGTATCTGCAATACCACAAAAAATGCTCTAACAAGCGATCAAAATGTCATATCCATCCCAAAATGATATCAATAAAAGTGTTGTTTCGTCCCACAAAAAATAAGCCGCACACAGCTCCATTGACCAAAAAATGAAAACGTTACAGGTCTCGGAATATGATGGCACAGCCCCCCCAAAAATTTTTTTTCGTTTTTTTTTTACAAAGTTCTGATCTATTTTTTCACCACTAGCATAATAAAAAAAATTGTTATGTTTGGTATCGTCATAATCGTACAGATGATTAGAATTATACACTAGGTCATTTTTACCATAAGATGTACACCGTAAAAACAATTTCCAAAAACAATGTCAGAATTGCATTTTTTTTCAGAATTTCACTTCACTTGGGATTTTTTTTCCTGCTTTCCAGTACACTATGTAGTAAAATGAATGGTGTTATTCAAAAGTACAACTAGTCCTGTGAAAAACAAGCCCTCATACATCTATGTGGACAGAAAAATAAAAGGAGTTCTGGCTCTGGGAAGAAGAAGAAAAACGAAGACACAAAAATATGGTGCTAAAAATCACAGGTGAAAAAAATGCAAAGAAAAAAAAAGCATCATGTAAATGACAATTTAGAAACCGAATTTATTTTGCTATTAAAAAACTTTTATTTTTTTCCGCATGAAAAAAAAAACACTTAAAAGACGCATATAAAAAGGCTAAGTGTGAACAAGCCCTTGAGGTCACCAGCAGGGCCAGGTTGCTGCAGGCCCTTGGATGATTTTTCCTCTTCACCTTCCAAGACCTCTAACTTTTCTATTTTTTCGATCAATGGCGTTGTGTGAGTCTTATTTTTTAGTTGTTTAAACTATTGTTTTTGAGGTCGCCATTTTGAGCTCCATATGACTTTCTGATCTTTTGTTTTATTCTGTTTGAAAATAAAATTATACAAAAGATAAAAACTGATCGATTCTGCCATTTTTATTTTTTTTCCTCTTTTCGGCAGTCACTGTATAGGATAAATATTATGAGATCGGAGCATTGCGCACGCCCGATACCAAATATGTTATTTTTTATTTGGTTTTTTTTTAGAAAAGGGGGTTAGTGGGTGTTACATAAACTTTTTTTTCACTTTATAATTTTTATTTTTTTTACATTGTCTATAGGTCTTTCTAGGGAACTTGAACCTGTACATTACACGTCCATACTGTAGATGTAGTATGGGCTGGACTTTGTAGTTCTACAAACATGGCAGCCATTGGGGCCTTCCGTCTGTCCTTCTATGCTATGAAAATGCAATTGGATCCTGCAATTATATTGCAAGTGGCTAATGGACACCTCCCTCATTTGCAACCTCTTAGATGCTGCTGTTCAGTATTGACTGCAGCATCTAAAAGGTTAAACTGCTGGGATCAGAGCTAGCTCTGATCTCAGCATCTAGAGTGTGCTCCCTGTATGGAGCTGTCAGCACCTGAGCCCAGTTCATACACACAGTGCATACATCTGTACAAGCACAGGTTGAATCCTGGGTAGGGTAGTTCCCTCTAGGCTTTGGTTACTAGGGTCAGAGTTAATGTTGTCCATAGCAACCAATCACTGCGCAGCTTTCATGTCACAAGTGCTTTTAATAAACTGAAAACCCTGCTTTGATTGGCTGCTATGGACAACACAATTGTCTTTATTTGCGACAGTTAATGTTGTCCATAGCAAGTGCAACCAATCACAGGGCAGCTTTCATGTCCTAAGTGCTTTAAATAAAATGAAAGCCCTGCTGTGATTGGTTGCTATGGACAACACAATTGTCTTCATTTGCGACAGTTAATGTTGTCCATAGCAAGTGCAGCCAATCACAGCGCAGCTTTCATGTCCCACGTGCTTTTAATAAAATGAAATCGCAGCTGTGATTAGTTGCTATGGACAACACAATTGTCTTAATTTGAGACAGTTTTAACATAAACTGCATCAGGGCCTGGACTTCTGGGCCTGGGTTCTGTCCACTTATATAGGGCGCTCTATAGTTTGCTTTGCCGAACCTTCCGCTACTTTGCCCACACTCTGCCCTCACGTCTGTGAGCGCGGTCGCCGCTTGGTGACGTCATCTCGATGAGCGGCCCTCGCTTAACGCTACGCAGACGTCATTAGGGCGGGGTTTCCTCAGAACGCTTCTTTTTCAGCGGCGGCCGAGTCGTGCGGCTGTTTGTGCGGGACCGTTGGGCGGAATACGGGTGGAGGAGGATAAAAAAACAACAACTGGTCACGGTAAAAGGAAGACCCTGAGAGCCATAGAAGCGGGACTTCCCGGCTTTTGTGTTTCCTCCACTAAGGCAGGGTCCAGGACCTGGTAAACTACTTGAATCCAGGCCTGCCTGACATTATGTCCGGCCTACAGCCCTACAGATATTCTCAGGCTGCAAGTAGTATGGCCGCCAACACGGGACCGGCCAACAGATATCCCCAAAGCTCCACTCCGGACACAAGCAATATGGCCGCCGGCGCAAATCCGCTCCTTACACGCCCTGAAGGCTCCCTGGCAGCCAATCCACGCCAGCAGGCAGCTAATCCATGCCAGCCTCCTAGCATGGTGACCATGGAATACTTCTGCCCACGTCTTCAGATTGGCGTCTCCGAACCAGTGCTGGTGACCCAGGTACTGGACCCGCATCGCCTCTTTTGCCAGCTCCGGAGCATGTCTCACGAAATCCAGCGCCTGTCGGAGAGCATGCACCAGTATTACGAAGTCCAGCAGCAAAGCTGCGGAGACCAGGCATCTCGATTATCGATAACATTAGGGCAGCCGTGTGCGTCTTGCGGCGAAGATGGCCGATGGCACCGCTCCTTGCTGCAGGAGTTCTTCCCGGAGAAACAGCAAGCTCTGGTCATCCATGTCGACTGGGGTAAAAAAGAAGTTATACCTGCGAACCGACTGCGAAACCTCGCCCCCGATTTCTTCCGCTTGCCCGTGTTTACGTTCCCTTGCACGATGTACGGCATTTCCAACAGCGATTTCAACTGGGACCCGATGTTTGTATCCGATGTGCATGCTTTGCTTCTCCAAAGGCACGTGGTGGCCAAGATCGAGTGCTACAATTCCTTCGAACACTTGTACGTGGTCGACCTGTTTGCTGAAGATGGCATGAACCTCAATGGCTTAGTGAGAATGCGGTCGCAGATCCTTAGATCAAGCCAGGTTAACCCGACCGGCACGACGGAGCTGCCACCTGAGAGTAATATGAAAATTCCTGCAAAAAAACCTCAACTCACTCCCTATAATCCCAAATATCCTCCTGTGGAACTTAAGACTGACATCTTCGAAGACGCGGTGGTGGAATTCGTCATCGATCCTTTCAATTTTTGGGTTCGTATTGAAAAATTTGCGGCGAAACATAAGGAAATGATTACCGGGATGACAACGCTGTATTCCCAAGCCTCTAAATTGGAAGGTATCATAACCGAGCCGAAACCAGGACAGCTATGCTGCGCTCGGTATCAAGATTTGTATTACCGCGCTGAAGTAATATCTGTCGATACTAAGAAGCAGGTGAAAGTTTACTTTCTGGATAATGGGATGTTGGAGACGGTGGACTGGTACAACATTAAGGAATTGCCCACAGGATTTTCTAAACTTCCAGCATTGGCAAATAGGTGCTGCCTTGCCGACACGTACCCTCTAGAAAACGCTTGGAGCCAGGAAGCCATCCTAGCCTTTAAAGTAGCAGTCGCTGACAAAAAACTTGTCATTTACGTGGTATCAAAAGATGCGGACGAGTATACCATAGAGGTCATGGACCAATCCAGGATTCACGAGACAAATGTTGGAAAACTACTCACAAAAGTAGGACTTGCCAGGTTTGAGGAGATTGATTCCGTTCACAACCATGCCAGCAACGGGAAAGATGCACACGTTGAGTCAGGTAAGACTGCTTTAAATCCGGCTGCAGCAGATTACGTGACCAAGGGGCAGGAGACCGCTGCTGCTGATCACAATGAAGAAAATGTAGAGACTTTGCTCTATTGTCCCTTTGAAGAACAGTTATTTGAACCCGGCACAACAATCGAGATTGTGGTGTCAAGCGTTGACCACCCTGGATATTTTTGGTGTCAGGATGCCGCCTTTAAACAAGACCTTAACGCTTTGATGAACGCTATACAGAGCCATTGCAAGTCGACAAATAGTCCGTACAACGACAACTCATTTGCCTGCCTTGCAAAAAGTACGTCGAATAGAGTATGGTACAGAGGGTTCATCATCGAGGATCTGGCAAGCCTGTCACAAACATCTACCGTTGAGGTCTTATATGTGGACTATGGCAATCGAGAAACAGTCCCTGTTGCGAATCTACGTGCCTTAAACAGCGAATTTCTCCAATTAAAGGCCCAGGCTTTTAGGTGCAGTGTCTACAATATCGTTACCCCTCCTGGGAACAATCCTTTTGTTTGGGATGATAAAGCCACTAAGGTTTTTCTGGATTTTGTTCATAATGGTTCCAAGGGGGCCGAATTCCACTGTTTAGTTTACGCAACTGCCAACCTGGACAACGAGCTGTTTAATATTGTGGATCTTATGACCCCATTTTCCAGTGCTAGCGATACCCTGGTGAAAAGTGGTTCTGCAACACCTCTTCATCACACAAGCCTGTCACCATCTGTACAGCTTCACTCCTACTACTATTCAATGCATGGCATTAAATACGGGAACGACGAGGAGATCTATATCAGGCACGTCGACTCTTCTTTAATGTTTTATGGGCAGCTAACCAGAAGCGGCAATACCATAAAACAAATTTCATCAAATATTACAAAGTTTATAGAAAAATCACAAAAGAGAAAATTGCCCCCTATCAATGGAGCTCTGTGTCTGGCAAAGTCCAGGGACCAACGGTGGTATCGAGGTCTTATCCTGTCTAAGGATGAAAGCAACGAGATATTTTTTGTCGACTTTGGCAACACTGAAAAAGTTTCAAACAAGTACCTGTTACCCATTCCATCTACTGAATGCGAACTTTTAATGGTGCCAATGCAGGCAATAAAATGTTCCTTGTCAGATATCCCAACCAAGGTTCCTAAAGAAATCGTATCCTGGTTTAAAGATGTCGTTTTGGATAAAGCCTTGAGAGCTCGGGTTGTTTCCAAAGACTCGGCTGGAATGCTATTGGTAGAACTGTACGATGATGACTGGCAAATTAATGCCACCCTCAAAAGCAAAATGGGTTTCAAGGTTCCAAAAGAGAAGGCCGATCATTCGGCACCTGATAAGTTCATGAGTTTCCAGCAGGATCATTTCACAAAATTGCCTGATAATGCAAGCAACCAAGAAAGAACAACTTCTTTCTCCGTAGGTAAAACTGTTAAAAGCAGAGAATCCAATTTTCATAGCCATTCGGAGATGGATCGAGAACCGGAACCACCACATTACAGAAGGAACCCAACCTTTCAAAATAAAGTGGAAAAGAAAGACTGCAATTCTCGTTTTAATGACTTGAGTTCTCAAAAAAAGACAGAAATCGTCCCTAGAATATCAACCAACGGTTCTTATCAAGGGCGAGACCCCAAACAAGTTGGAAACAAGACCTCTTCAGAAAAACAGACCTCAGTAAGTGCATCTGAGCACAAATCTCAAGCAAAACTACCTGTGGTGACGTTGAGGGATATTCCCATTAGAAAAATTTTCCCTGGAATGAAGGAACATGTGTACGTTTCCCAGACCAACTCTATTTTTGACTTTTATGTGCAGGTTGCTGAAGACAGGAGGCTGGATGAGATATCCGACATTTTGAACAGCAAAACTAGTTCTTTTGAGAACCTTGGAGATGATGATGTGAGCAAAGGAAACGTTATTTGTGCTTATTTTCCCGATGATGGCCTGTACTATCGAGGAGTGGTGAAAGAAACGACCAAGCAAGGGTTATGCATAGAGTACATAGACTACGGGAACGTTTCTATCGTCTCTGACTGTAAGAACTACAGACTCCCACAGAAGTGTCTCTCCATTCCCATAATGAGCATTCACTGCTCTTTAAATAAACCTGAGAACGCATTGTCCGCACCGAACCTGGAGGAGATGCTGGCAGAGTTTTCCAAAAGAACGAGTGATGTTCTAGATTGTGAGTTTCTGAAACAAGATGGTCTGAAGTGGGACGTTGTTCTTAAAGATAACCTGGGTTGCATTAATGACCTGCTGAATGAAGAGCAGAAAAATGTCGAGGAGGCAAACAGAATGGTCATGAAGATGAGGATTGCGAGGGAGGAAGAAACTTCTGTTCAGTCCTTTGCTTGGAGGTTGCCTCCAACTGGAGTATCCATAAAAGTGTATATCAGTACAGCAGATGGCCCTGAATGTTTCTGGTGTCAGCTGTCGTCTGTGGATATGGACACTTTAGCGTCACAAGTCCAAGTGGCTGGAGAACAGTATGTCAAGGATGACAACTTTACTGGTTCCCTTAAGATCGGCAGCCCTTGCAATGTCATGTTTAGCGAGGATCACAATTGGTACAGGGCTATCATTACCAAAATGGAAGAAGATCTGGTGACCGTCAGATTTATCGACTACGGTAACGAAGACTCGGTGGGGCGAGACCAAATCCGGCAACTTCCTGAATCCTTGGTAAACTTCCCTCCCCAAGCGTTCTCGTGCTGCCTGGCGAACTTCGACATGAAAGGGGGAACCTGGAGTTCGGAAGGCAAACAATATTTTTATGAGAGGTTTACTGAAGATGCGCTGGAATTAACGGTTTGTGAAGTGCAAGAAAGCGGATGGTGCCAGATACCGATGGCAATTGTAACCATTAAATATAAAGAACTAAATATTAACGAAGAAATGAAAAACTTTTGGCAAGGTGTGCAGAGTATGGACCTAGAGCCGGACGACCTGAGCTCCGTTGACTTAATGAAAGCCGATCAGCCTCGCACAAGTCTTGCTGGAGAAGACCACCCCATACAGAAGGATATGATGAGTGATGATGTCTACCCCTATCATAGCGAAGAGCAAGAAAGTGCCACAGATGGGTTTAAAGGTGAGATGAACTGGTTCTTGTAAACTAATCCTAATTTGTCTTCTAGGTTTTTTTTTTTAATGTAGAGCATACATTATTTAAACTCTGGTACTAGTCTTGTACCAATATTGAATATTATCCCCTATCCTAAGAAACTCCTACCAAAGCTGGCTTCCTGGAGCCTTGTATGAATGGAGTAGGTGTCTGGTTTTTTTTTTTTTCAATTATGCTCCATTCATCCTTACTGGTACTGCCGAAGATAGCCAAGCTGTACTATCCTTGGATTTTGTGGGGCTCCCAAAGTTTGTCTGAACATGTCCAAAAGCGGAAGCTTTATAAACTGCAGATTTTTAGGTTTCCTTCTTATTTTACACAGAACATATATTTTGATTTTCTTTTCTGATTTAGTTCTACTTTTTGCATTATATTGATTTGATGTTATTTTTTAACAGACACCATGGACTTATATTCTGAAGAACTTGATGACCTGGATGAAGAAGTCCTGGATCATGCTTTGATGGATGGGATACCATGTGGCAGTGAGGACTTTGGTAATGTACTTTCAGGTTTTTCTCTGGATAGTTTGGGTAAGGGGTCCGACACCTGGCATTTGATATCCATTTACAGGGCGCGATTATCTCAAACGAGCGTTCCTAAGCCCTTTAGTTTTCACAATAACCCGGAATCAAAACCAGGCTGCCGATTATCCGACCATCGTCCTGTGAGAACAAAGGCGGCCTATGCATACGGAACGATCTCTTACTGATCGTTTACTACGCGTCTGAAGTGCGGTTTACCTGTGTGAACAGACTAGTAAGTGATCGTCAAATACATTGCCGGTCAGCAGCCATTTAATGCTGTACAGTGTAATATAGACTCTCAAACCGATCAGCTGCAAAACCTATCGGCAGATGCTGGATTTTAACCCCTTAATGACCGGAACATTTTCCTTTTTTGCATTTGCACTTTTTGCTCCCCTTGTTCCCAGAGCCAGAACTTTTTTTATTTTTCAGTCAATATGGCTGTGTAAAGGCTTATTTTTTGCGGGATGAGTTGTACATTTGAACGACATCACTGGTTTTACTATATCATGTACTGGAAAACGGGGAAAAAAATTCCAAGTGCGGTGAAATTGCAAAAAAAGTGCAATGCCACAGTTGTCTTTTGTTTTTTTTTTGTTTTTTTCTTTTTTCTTTTACCATGTTTACTGAATTCTAAAACTGACCTGCCATTCTTATTCTCCAGGTTCTTTTTTTATTTAAGTGGTGAAAAAAAATCCAAAGTTTGCTTAAAAAAACAAACCAACAAAAAAAAAAAAAACGCCATTTTCCGAGACCCGTAGCTCTTCCATCTTTCGGGATCTGGGGCCGGGTGAGGGATTATTTTTTGCGTGCCGAGCTGATGTTTTTATTGATACCATTTTGGGGTAGATCCAATGTTTTGATCATCCGTTATTGCAATGTTGCGGCAACCAAAAAAACGTAATTCTGGCGTTTTAGAATTATTATTTTTTTCTCGTTACGCCATGTACCGATCGGATTCATTTTTTTATATTGATCAAACAGTTGTGAACAGCGATACCAAATATATGCATGTGGGTTTTTTTTTTATTTTGATTGGGGCGAAAAGGGGGAGATTTTAAACTTTTTTTATATTTTTTTTATTTTTTTAATACTTTTAAAAACATTTTTTTTTTTTACACTTTCTACTTGCTTCAATAGTCTCCATGGGAGACTAGAAGCAGCAGTTATCTGATAGCCTAACAGAGGCAAAGTGCCCACGATGCAGAAATGCTGCATATTTTTTACGCTTTTTCCCTGGCAGGAAAAACGCATGCGGATTTTACATGCGTTTTTCCCGCCAGGTAGAAGGCTATGTGCCCACGTTGCATTTATGAAGCAGAAAATTTCTGCTGCATAAATGCAAGTCCTCTCCCGGAAAAACGCATGCGGAATTCCGCACGCGTTTTTCGCGCGTTTATCACGCGTTTTCCACATGCGGAATTGCCTTGCGTTTTTTATGCATTGGACTATGGCAATTCTGCTTGCGGAAACGCAAAATTAATTGACATGCTGCGGATTTTTGAACGCAGCATAAACGCTGCGGAAAAATCCGCAGCATGTGCATAGAACTTGCGGAATCCCATTGGGGACCATGGGGTGCGGGTTACCAAGCGTTTTACAAGCGTTTCCGCTGCGGAAATTCCGCATCAAAAACGCTTGAAAAACGCTACGTGGGCACACAGCCGAAGCGTTTGTCACGCGTTTTTGCATGCATTTCTGCATGCGAGTTATCAAGCGCTTTTCCAAGCGATTTTAGCATCGCTTGACAACTTGGTCACACTATATAAATCCATGCAACCGGCATGGATTGATATAGTGTGACCAAGTAATAGTTAAAAAAAAAAAAAAAAATGTATGGCTCGCAGTGGTGTGAAAGGACCTTACATGACTTCATTTAGTCATGTTGAAGTCGGCAGTCGCGTGACCTGTCACATGACTAAATGACGTCATGGCAGGTCCTTTCACACCACTGCGAGCCATACAAGATATGGACTCAGTGGAGAAAAGACCGGGGGCCATCAGAAGGTAAGTATAATCTTTATTTTTTATTTTACTTTTTTTTTTTTTTTTTATACAGTTTCTATGGTACCCGGGTCTGGATGAGAGTCTCCTCTTCTCCAGACCCGGGTACCATCCTCACATAGAATCGCATAATATCCGCTTGTGCACATGTGCTCACACAGATATTATGCGATTCAATGCAAGTCAATGGCGGCAATTACGCTGCGTGTCCGCAAAATTAATGGACATGCTGCGTATTTTTCTGCAATGATAGGTGGCGCTGATAGCAATCTGGGCATGACAACCCGTGGTCTGCAGCAGACCCCACGATCACGTGACGGTTTCACCAATGGGTGGAGTCAGTGACGCGCTTCCCGGAAGTGCAAGTTAAATGCCGCTGTTAGAGATTGACAGCGGCATTTAACTGGCTAACAGCTGCGGGTGGATCCCGATTCCACCCGCAGCTGTTGCGGGCACATGTCAGCTGTATATATCAGCTGACGTGCCCGGTTCAGTGCGGGCTCAGCGCCGGAGCCCACACTGAACCCGGGGTACCGTCGTTATGCATACTAATACGCCCACGTCAGTAAGGGGTTAACATTGAAGCACTGTGCAGCGCCTTTCAGTATTCAGCGGCCGCTGACGTGTACTGCAGATCAACCCCTATTCAACAGAATGGAGCTATTCGGCAGTACCTGGTAGTGGACACTACATACTTAGGCACATCAATCTCTGACAGCGGCATTTAACATGATCGCGCCAGAAGCGCGTCATTAGCTCCACCCATCGGCAACCCCTTTACGATTGCAGGTTGGCATGACAATCCGGAGTCTGCAGGAGACCCCTGCGGTTGTCATAGCCGATCTGCTATGAGCGCCGCCCAGCGGTCGGTGTTCGTAGCAGATGAGCACTTTTGTTAAAGAAGTTGTCCACTACTGTTTGATCGGCCTGGGTCCCGCACTCGGCACCCCCGCCGATCAAATATACACATATTTGGTAAAATATACACATATTTGGTATCACCACGTTCAGAATCACCCGATCTATCAATATATAAAAATATCCGTAAACGACGCAACAAGAAAAAAAAATCGAAACCCCAGAATTACGTTTTTTGGGTCACTGCAACATTGCAATAACAGGTGATCAACAGATCGTATCTACACCAAAATGGTATCAATAAAAACATTAGCTCGATGTGCAAAACTAAGTCCTCACCCGTCCTAGGTCCCGAAAAATGGTGACGCTACGGGTCTCGGAAGATGGCACTTTTTTTTTTTTTTTTTTTTTTAAACTGTGGATTTTTTTTCCACCAATAAAAAAAAAAATGAACCTATACATGTTTGATATGTAAGAACTCGTAATGACATGGGGAATCATAATGGCTGGTCAGTTTTAGCATTTGGTGAACATGGTTAAAAAAAATAAATAAAAAAAAAGTGATCACATACTTGACCTGAGTGTCACTGCAGGTAAACTATCTGCATGAAATTGGTGTGAATAGTTTTGCAAAACCGGGACCATCGGCCATGTCGGTGATCGCTGTATGGGAGCCCTGAGAACTGCTTCTTAAAGGAAACCTGACAGCTGATACATGCCACCTAATCCACGGGCAGTGGCTGTGTGATTTTTTTTTTTATTTTTTTATTTTTTTTTTTATTTTTTTTTTACTGTGACTTTTCTGAAGAAGGTGGGGGCAGGGAGAAGCCGCCGGGGACTCTTCTTCCTGACTAGTCATCTGTGCCCGTGGATCCGACAGCATGAATCAGCTGTCTGGTTTCTTTTAACTGATGGCATCCACAGCTCTTCTCTTGATTAGCAGGCCTGGTGCGACGTCATTGTTGCTGCATGACGCTCCAGGCCAACTAATCAAATGAAGAGCCGCGGATGGCGTCAAGTAAGAGGCCGTTCGCAGGTCTCCTGTATAGCGGCTACAGATCGCCGACGTGGACGATGGTCCGGAGAAAGAGTTCACTCCAACCTTTCTTGTACTGCTGCAGTGACTATTTTCTAACGAACCCTCTATTTTATTTATTATTTCTTCATGAATAAAAAGGCTACTTCCTAATTAAATCATAAGGTAATCGCATGGTGTTTTTTAACTTTTCTTTCTAGGCTCGGGTGAGGCGATTGACGAAATGGCGGACGATGTGTCTCCTCAAAATCTTCCTGTATACGTTCCAGGAGAGCAAGGTAATGTATAATCTGTAAATACGACACCAGAAATGATTAGCATAACATTGCATATGTGGATATTCAATATACAAATACTATATCTTACCAATAAACGTGAATAACCACAACCAAAAAAATGGTTTTCTTGATAAAATATGTAATTTTATTGGTACATAAAGATAAAAAAAAAAAAAAAACACTTGAAAAGATCTGAGGGGGCCATACAGAAGGGAAGTTTCACAGTGAAACTGATGGAGAATGGGTGTAATAAAAATAGCAATGTTCTCTTCAACATAAAATTATAAGTCTGTATATACAGTACAGACCAAAAGTTTGGACACACTGAAGGCATCAAAACTATGAATTAACACATGTGGAATTATATACTTAACAAAAAAGTGTGAAACAACTGAAAATATGTCTTATATTCTAAGTTCTTCAAAGTAGCCGCCTTTTGCTTTGATGACTGCTTTGCACACTCTTGGCATTCTCTTGATGAGAATTTTTCGGACTGACAGACCTTCATTTCTTAAAGTAATGATGGCCACTCGTTTTTCTTTACTTAGCTGCTTTTTTCTTGCCATAATACAAATTCTAACAGTCTATTCAGTAGGACTATCAGCTGTGTATCCACCTGACTTCTGCACAACACAACTGATGGTTCCAACCCAATTTATAAGGCAAGAAATCCCATTTATTGAACCTGACAGGGCACACCTGTGAAGTGAAAACCATTTCCGGTGACTACCTCTTGAAGCTCATCAAGAGAATGCCAAGAGTGTGCAAAGCAGCCATCAAAGCAAAAGGTGGCTACTTTGAAGAACCTAGAATATAAGACATATTTTCAGTTGTTTCACACTTTTTTGTTAAGTATATAATTCCACATGTGATAATTCATAGTTTTGATGCCTTCAGTGTGAATGTACAATTTTCATAGTCATGAAAATACAGAAAAATCTTTAAATGAGAAGGTGTGTCCAAACTTTTCATCTGTACTGTAGATATAGCAGCAGGATCATTAAATATATAAAAAAAAAAAAAAAAATCCAAGTGGATAGATAAATTATAAGTATAAGAGAATTTCAGCAAATATCAAACGAGCAGACATACCATATGTACAGGGAATAACACAGGATAAGAACCCTCCAGGACTCTGATGTACGTTTCGCCAGGTGGCTTTCTCAAGGAGTATATCAAAGGAGTACATATTCCTTGAGAAAGCCACCTGGTGAAACGTCCGTTTTATTTTTTTAGTGTGTAGCACTGCAGTCTGCATTGGGTCATCTTTATTTTTTACCAGTCACACTGCCGTACACTTGTTGTTGAGAAGCTGCAATGCCAATTAAATATGAAGCATTGTGAAAGGGATGCGGCTGTCACTTGAGCGCTGCATTCAGCCCTGTTCTAAGTGTTTGCTGTAATACACGTACAGAAGCACCAGGTTCCATATTGAGTCTTGGTTCTGTTTTGCTAGGTGGTGACGTCGAGTCAGACCACTCTTCGCTCAGAGCCTACGATCGGTTTCCTGACCTGAAGTCCTCTCGTCAACAAGGTTATTCATGATTTGTCCAATTTCCTTGATTGTAAAGTCTTTGTTGGTTTGTCGTGTTGACTTTCCAAGCTGCACAACTTTTTTTATTCCTGGAATTATTGTATCTCTTTCTAAATAAATGGAGTTTTGTATTGTTGGTAATAGGACTCAGTTGTAATGGACAGAATGCCGGCCTGGTGTAAAGCACGTATATGGCATCCTGACTGCATCTGTAAGAACAGAATATATTCTCCCTTTGCTTTTAGGCACAGTTCACACTACTTCTCTTTTTTTTCACACTTCTTGAATTGTGTTGAAGTTTTTTTTCTAGCTTTTTTAGCTTTTTTATAGCTAATGCTATCAGTAATATATGTTCAGTGTGTCCATGAAAATACTTAACGGTCCCCATCTTTGGTCCATCTCCTGCATCTTGTGAGTACAGCTCTGACTAAGCGGCTCACACCACGGACTGTTGGTGCCTTTTTTAATATACTCCTTTCTCAGTCTCATAGACTTAATTTAATGAGTTACTTCCGGTCTACACCTAAACGCTCCAAACCGGATGGTCATAGCTACAGGTTGGTAGATGGTTACCTGATCTGGGAGAGGACCGGAGCCGCGCTGGAAACGGCAGAGGACAGTGACCGGCAATCATTTTATTGTGTGCACACACTGGACTTATATTACTGATGACTAACAAATGGTGACATAAAGTACCAATCCAGCATTTTTTTTTAAGTAATACAACCTGCCATGATATGAAGAATCGCTGGGCTGACAAATATATTTTTTTCAGAATTTTCTGTTCTCTCTTAGTATGTCTTTGCTGCTTCGATACTTTCTCTGTGCTTCCCTTTCTCTGCACTTCCTGCCCTTTTTCTGTCTTTGTTGGTCCCGGTCTCGCTCTGGGTCTGCCTCTTTGTTGCGCCCACTATCGCTCTGGGTCTGCCTCTTTCTTGCGCCCACTATCGCTCTGGGTCTGCCTCTTTCTTGCGCCCACTATCGCACTGGGTCTGCCTCTTTCGTGCGCCCGGTCTCGCTCTGGGTCTGCCTCTTTCGTGCGCCCGGTCTCGCTCTGGGTCTGCCTCTTTCGTGCGCCCGGTCTCGCTCTGGGTCTGCCTCTTTCTTGCGCCCGGTCTCGCTCTGGGTCTGCCTCTTTCTTGCGCCCGGTCTCGCTCTGGGTCTGCCTCTTTCGTGCGCCCGGTCTCGCTCTGGGTCTGCCTCTTTCGTGCGCCCGGTCTCGCTCTGGGTCTGCCTCTTTCGTGCGCCCGGTCTCGCTCTGGGTCTGCCTCTTTCGTGCGCCCGGTCTCGCTCTGGGTCTGCCTCTTTCTTGCGCCCGGTCTCGCTCTGGGTCTGCCTCTTTCTTGCGCCCGGTCTCGCTCTGGGTCTGCCTCTTTCTTGCGCCCGGTCTCGCTCTGGGTCTGCCTCTTTCTTGCGCCCGGTCTCGCTCTGGGTCTGCCTCTTTCTTGCGCCCGGTCTCGCTCTGGGTCTGCCTCTTTCTTGCGCCCACTCTCGCTCTGGGTCTGCCTCTTTCTTGCGCCCACTCTCGCTCTGGGTCTGTTTTTTTCCTTTTCTTGTGCTCGGTCTGTCCTTCAATGCACATACAAACAATCCACGTACAAAGCACCACGTACAGGTAAGCGGCCATGATGTATAAGGGCTCTTTCACACGTCCTGATATTTCCGGTACTGGAAAAACCAGTACTAACTGTACACTGATTCCCAAGCGCCGATAGGTGTCACACGGATGTCTTCAGTGTGGGACGTTTTGCGGCCCGTGCAGGGTGTAAAAAAAACCTGACCGGTCAGCGTGTTTTGCCCACGGACACACGGTCTGTGAAAACACGCGGACGTATGCATGCGTCTGCGTGTGTCAGTGTCTCCAGTACGTGTGGAAAC
Source organism: Phyllobates terribilis (assembly GCF_046119375.1). Lineage (NCBI taxonomy): Eukaryota > Metazoa > Chordata > Amphibia > Anura > Dendrobatidae > Phyllobates > Phyllobates terribilis. The sequence continues at coordinate 61,325,631 of NW_027362763.1, read as the reverse complement.
TGTCACCACGTACCGGAAACGCTGACGTGTGAAAGAGCCCGAACGCAGAGAAATACTGTGGGCAGGGCTATCCATTTGAAACGCGTTAGTTCTTTTCTTTTCTTGCATTTTACCCCTTTAATTTGTCTTTTTTTAGACCTTTTCCTCAGTGGTTTAAAGGGGTTGTCTAAGACAATTAGTTTTAGGCCCATAAGTTGTTTTTTGTTTATTTTTTACTAACAGTTGCTAACAGGGGCAACTACCTGCCGGTTCTACCCAGCGCTGGCTCACAACAGTCACTGATCGCTCCTGCTGGCATTGCAGCTTCCGCATGTCAACAGAGCAGCTCTTCTTCTTCTGGGCTGCTCCGTCAACAGGACGTGACTGCTGACATTATGCTGATTGACAGCCGCCTCTCAACATTTAGGCAGGGAGGCGACTGTCAGTTAGCATGACATGGACAGTCACAACATGTCAACAACAGTCACACCATATCAACAGGGAGCGCCCTCTGCCCTCCGATTGGCGTCATGGTGCCATGGTGACCGATGTCCAGGTCACCAGGCTTTAGCAAGTTAGTTAGATCATGTGCAGTGCATGATCTAACTAACTTGTGTCTGCAGCACTGTCAGGTTATAAAGCATAGCAATGCTCCAGCACTGCTATCATTTATAACTGCCATCAAAGCTGTCAAAGTCCCATAGTGGGGCTAAGTAATAAACAAATTGTAAAAATATTTTTAAAAAAATCACGATATATATATAATATTGTACCCATAAATAAATATTTTTAGGGAAAAAAAGTACACATTTTTGTATCACCGCAACCTGAACGACTCAACCTATAAAACTGTCCCAATAGGTGAACACTGTACAAAAAAAAAAAAAACACGGCAAATTATGCTTTTCATCATATGGCCGAACAAAAAGTGGAATTAAACACGATCAAAAAGGCAAATGTAAAGAACCATGGTACCGCTGTAAACAACATGTTGTTCCGCAAAAAAACAAGCCTCCATACATCTCCATCAGCTGAACAATAAAACAGTTGTAGCTCTCAGAGTAAACCAATGCAAAAAAAAAATATTTTCTAGAATTTTAAATTTTTGTGTAAAAGCCCCGAAACATAAAAAAACTATAGAAATGAGGTATGGCTGTAATGGTACTGACCCGAAGAATAATGCTGCCTTATCAATTTTACCACATGCGAAACTGCATAAACAGCCCTCCAAAAACAAGTCCTGAATTACTGTTTTTTGTTCATTCTGCTTCCCAAAAATCGCTATAAAAAGTAATCAAAAAATTTCATGTGCCTGAAAATGGTACCAATTAAAAATGTCAACTCATCCCACAAAAGACAAGACAAAATATCGAAAAATTATAGCTCTCAAAATATGGCGATGCAAATACTAGTTTTTGCAAAAAAATAAAGCGTCTTTTAGTGTGTGTGACAACAGCCAAACGTAAAAACCTGATAGAAATCTGGTATCGCTGTAATCGCACCGACCCAAAGAATAAAGTCATCTAATCACTTACACCGCACGAGGAACGGCATAAAAAATAAATAAACCCAATTCTTCACCTGCTGCTGATTTGTTCATTCTGCCTCCCAAAGATCACAGTAAGGCTTGGCACACATTTATCCTGCCAGACAAAGGCTAGAGTATCTCTGCTGCCACATTATAGGGAGTGGATTCCTCGGGGGTTTCATCTGATTCACGTCACTCAGATTCAGAGGGAAAATCCGATATAAGTGCTCAGCGTAGAGCGGCGCTGGATAACTGTGATCCTAAACTTTATGTAAAATGTTCCCACTCAGGGCCGTCATCTGTCAATGGAAATATAGGGGGCTTCCACGTAACTGGTAGCACAAAGGCTCTGGAAAAGCACTTGGACTCCTCGCTCCCCCCAAAAGAAATTCAGCAAATTCTACACTCCCAAATGCGTTTGCCCCTCTTCCTTCTGAGCCCCACAGTGTGCCTAAACCACGTTTATTGCCCACATGTTTGGCATTTCTTTAGTGATGAGAGCCCTCCTAACTTACAGGTGCATGTCTCCAGAAGCACAAGCTGGGCACTACAACATAATGGGCACTACAACAGCAGTTTGCAATTTTCACTCAGCAATATCCATTACTGCTTGTTTCTGGAAAACACCCATGGAGTCAAAATAGTCACTACACCTGTAGATAAATTCCCAAAGGGGGGATTCTGCTCTTCTAGCTCTTAGGGGCTCTGTATATGGAGCCCGCATACTATTCTAGAAAAATCTGTTCTCCATGAGGCAAATAGCACACCGTCCCTCCCGAGTCTCGCCATGTGGCTAAGCAGTACTCTGCAGCCACATATGGGGTATTTCTACATTCAGCAGAAATTGTGTGATAAATTTTGGTGCCATTTGTACCAGTGTGAAAATAAGGGGGAGGGGGTCTGCTGCTGACACGGTTATAGGGGTAATGTCCCCCAATTCTGTGAATATCCCCCATCCTGGTATATATGACCCCCTCCTTCCGGTTATGTGTCCCTCATCCCCATCCCTGGCATGCATGGCACACCCCCCCCCCTCCCCCATCCTGGTATGCATGGCACCCTTCATCCCTCTTCCTAGTATGTATGGGCCCCCCCCCTCATTCCTCTTTCTGGTATGTATGGCACCCCCTCATCCCTCTTCCTGGTATGCTTGGCACCCCCTGATCCCCATCACGCTGCACACAAAAAAATAAACAATTATACTCCCCTCCTCGCTGCTTCCTGCTCTGCTGCTGACAGGGATCTCGCTGTGTGAGCCGCTCATGTTGTCACTGCCATGCGCCCTCACACTGTGAGATGCTCTGCCGGAATATTCACTGCTCCCCACGCCCGGACTGTGTGTGTGGGGAGCAGTAACCATTCACTCTCCTTTTAAAGAAGATGTCCATTACTTTTTATTTATCCCCCTGATGTATTCCCTCGGGCCCATAAGAGTTTTTGTAATTACCTTGCGTTGCAGTCACTGCCTGTGAGCGGCGCTATCGCTGACTGCTCACAGGCTTCACGTGACCCGCCAATGATGTCATGTCAAGTGAAGCGTGACATCAGTGACTCGGTCCCCGCTGTGGACTCCGGGTTGTGGGCGGGGTTTCCCTGCGCGTCACACCCAGCATCCACCGCGCGCTTTCCCAGTGAATGAGGAGAGAGAGTGCACGGTGGATGCCGGGTGTGACGCGCGGGGTAACCCAGCATCTACCGTGGAACTCAAAGTAAGTCACCCTCGGCAGCAGCCAGAACTTGACGTGACATCAGCGGATGTCAGAGCTGGCTGCAGCCGGGGGTCACGTGATGCCTGTGAGTGGCCAGTGATAGCGCCGCTCACAGGCAGCAACTGCAACGCAAGGTATTTACAATGGGCCTCGGGGGAATACATTAGGGGGATAATAAAAAGTAGTTGACAACCCCTTTAATAGCGCGTACACTGTAGCCGCAGCACGGCTCCTGCTGCGGGTCTGTGGTCTGTGTGCCTGCCGTTAAAGAGCATGAATATTCATTACTCCCCATGGGAGTGGCTTTAAGTGAATATTCAAAGTCTTTAATAGCGGGCACCTGACCACCGAGCGCAGCAGGAGCCACGCTGCGGGTAGTGTGCGCGCTATTAAGGAAAATTAATATTTTGGGTGTGGGGAGCAGTGAATATTCATTTTCTTTAGCAGCGGGCACAGTGTAGGCTGCAGCAGGCATCTGCTGCCTACTGTGCCCCACTCCTCCGCCGCTCCCCCCACACCCACCAGCACCCACAGCCATAGTGTACATATATATTTGGACTATAAGACGCAACCCCCATTTTCCTCCTAAATTTTGGAGGAAAAAAAATGCGTCTTATAGTCAGAAAAATACGGTAATTAGTTTTTCTTTACTTCCCAATGGTATAAAGTTCTGTGACACACCTGTGGTGTCAATATGATCACTGCACCCTTAGATGAATTCATTGTGAGGTGTAGTTTGTAAAATGGGGTAATTTATAGGGTGTTCTGGCTCCTCAGGGGTTCTTCCAGTGGGTAATGGCACCATAAAACCATAACCGTAAATTATGCCGCTCCATCCTTTCTGAGTTTTGCACTGTTCCTCAAAAGTATTTCCCGATTACTTACATGATGTGTCAGAAGAAATTGCATAGCAAACTGTGTGGTCCATTTTTTCCTACTGGCCCTTATAAAAATTAAATATTTGGGGCTAAAACAGCATTTCACCGCCCAATGGTATCAATTCCTGAGAGACGTATGTGATGTCAACACCTGCACCCCAAGATGAATTCATTGGGGGGTGTAGTTTGTAAAATGGCATCCCTTATTGGGGGGTGGGGGTTCTGCTGTTCTGATACCTCATGAGCTCTGCCAATGTGACATGGCACCTGCAAACCATTCCAGCAAAATCTGAACTCCAATATGGTGCTTCTTTCCTTCTGAGCTTTACACTGTGCCTCAAAAGTAGTTTTCGACCACATATGGGGTATTGTACTCAGGAGAAATTGCACAACAAATTGTATGGTGCAATTTCTCCTCTTACCCTTGGGAAAATAAAAAAAATTGGGTCTAAAAGAACATTTTTGTGGGAATCCACCACCCATTTTCTCAGCTCTTTTATAAACTTCTGTGAAGCACTCGGGGGTTCAAGGTGCTCACCACACATCTAGATAAGTTCCTTGATGGGTCTAGTTTCCGAAATGGGGTAACTTCTGAGGGGTTTCCACTGTTTAGGCACATCAGGGGCTCTACAAACACGACATGGCGTCTGTTAAGGATTCCAGGAAATTTTACATTCAAAAAGTCCAGCGATGCTCCTTCTTTTCTGAGCACTGCCGTTTGCCGAAACAGTAGTTTTCCCCCCACCTATGGGGTATCGGCGTGAACCCCAGGTAAGGGAAAGGCAGTGGCTTATTTGGGGACCTCCACAGATCACCTAATCAAAGGGAATGCAGTCTTTTTTGGCATTTTTTTTGCATAGTACTGCTTCATTCCTTGAGTTGGGCAGAGAATTTTAACAGAGCCACATTCATTGAGGAGCCCCGTGGTCGAAAGCCAACATCTGGGATATTACTTTTATAACCATTGGATACAGCATCCCTTCTAATCTGTGGGACAGCTGGAGATTGCCGAGCGCATAGATAAATACCGCTCTAGTCAGACAGGGCTAAGAGAACCCTATTTTGGGGGTCCTTACTGTTGGACTCACAGTGATTAGGAAGTTGTCTGATTTCCTACAGACAGGGGATATTTTCGGTACAATCTTTTAAATATTTGAGTCTAACCAGGAGCCTGCTACAGCCATTGCTAAAGGAGGGTTATGTGTAGAGAAAGCACCGTAGCATCAAAGACCACCTCAATGGCACTTGCCGGACCGATACCGCGGATTAAAACTTTTTTCTCCTTCAGTCTACTTCTATAATCTATCCAAAGATTTGGTTACCCACAACTATGAGCTATGGCTCCACCATCTATTTCTTTTATATTTATTAATATTTTCCTACATTGGATTTAGATTGTGGGTCCATAATTGGTTAGATTGGCTCGTCCTAATCTTACCTGTTGTATGACTTGGGGGTTGTCTCCTCAGTACAACTAGGGAAATGACGACTATGGATGTTACCCTCAAGGAGGATCTGCCGTAGTGAGGGGCTCTGTAAGACTTGGCATAACCATGTCTTACTTGACTGCTCTTTTCCTTTGAATGGCTACTGTATAAATTCTTCTTTTTGCAACATTTCCTTTCGATAGTAATCCATGGCTCTACATTAGGAGCAGAGGCTGTCCTTACTGGGTTCACCCCTTTGTATAGTGAGAGAGGGATTCCGGATGGCAATTTTCTATGATTTGAGGCATCATGTTGATTTCCGGAGCTAGAGGCACAGTTATCTAAGTCTGGGTTATTATCTATAAAGGCATAGCTGTCAACATTCAAGGGAAATTTAAGCAATTGCCTACCTGCAACAACTACTTTTGAATCTAAGCATACATCACCCCAAAACAAAAAAAACAATGGGAGGGAAAAATAGAAAAACCTGAAGCTTGCTGTGTCTCTGGTATTGGCACCTTTACATTAATTTAGTATGGAAACACATTTTGACTCGCCTGTGGTAAATCACAAGAGATTCACCTGTGATTAATTGTCAGTGCCCATGTGACATGAATTCGCCAATGAATGATGACCTCAGTGTTATAAAAAGCCATATGGTGAAGCGCCTGTTCCTATGTCACAATGGTGAAGACAAATTTGCTGTCTGAGGACATCAGAACTGCTATTATTAGCAGACACAACTTCCAAATGATATAAGGCCATCTTCAAAGACCTTGGAATACCAGTTTCAACAGTGCACAATGTTAAGAAATTTGCTAAGCATGGAACCGTCAAGAACTTCCCTGGACGTGGGGGAAAGAGGAAAATAGACGAGATGTCTTCGAAGGTTGGTGCGAATGGAGGAAAAAAACACCATGTCAAACATTCAAAGACCTGAAGGCCAACCTGGAATAGTCTGGGGTCATGGTTCCATTCACCGCACACTAAACCAAGCAGAGCTTTATGGGCGAAAACCAAGGAAGAAATCATTGCTGAAGAAAAGACATAAGAAGCAACAACTGATCTTTGCCTAAGAGTACCTTGAAAAACCATAATCCTTCTGAGAAAATGTTCTGTGGACAGATGATACAAAAATAGAGCTTTTTGGCAATGCAAAGCAATAGTTTGTTTACAGATTGTGCAATGAAGCTGATAAGGAAAAGACCACCTTTACCAACAGTTAAGCATGGTGGAGGATCCATAATGCTGTGGGGTTGCTTTGCTGCATCTGGTACTGGAAGGCTTAACCATATCACAAGAATCATGAAATCAGAGAATTATCAAGAGATTTTAGAGTGAAATGTCCTACCCAGTGTAAGAAAACTTGGTTTGAGTCGAAGATCATGGGTCCTCCAGCAAGACAATGGTTGAAAAAGAAAAAATGGACTCTAGCTTGGATAAACCTCAAAGAGTGGGAGAAAATTCCAGCTGAGAAGTGCAAGAAGCTTATAGATGGCTACAAGAAACATTTGGAGGTTGTCATCAGTGACAAAGGGTGTGCAACCAAGTATTAATTAGGGGAGCCTTTTATTGCTGCACATGCTGTTTATTCTGTTTTTTTTTCTTTTGAAATTGCAACATGGAAGTTGAAAAACAACGTTGTATTATTGTATTACTTTGGACCACTAATTAAAAAATCCTGAGGATATAATTTTGGTATATTAACATTTATTTTAAAATATATAGTACAGCCTATGAAAAAAATGAAGGAGTGCCAATAATGGTGAGCAGCCCTGTATAATATAATCATGGCTGAAAGTGTTGGCACCATTGACATTGTTCCAGAAAATGAAGTATTTCTCCCCAAAAATTATTGCAATTACATATGATTTGTTATACTCATGGTTATTTCATTTGTGTATATTGGAACAACACAAAAAAAACAGAAAAAAGGGGAAATTGGACATAATTTCACATATAACACCAAAAATGGGTCAGACAAAATTTCTGGCACCCTCAACTTAAGGGGGTTGTCCACTACTAGGACAACCTCCTTCTTAAGCTAAATGTTTGGCCCTGATCACATAAACCTAGTCTCGCCACCAGTGTCGGCTCTGTTCCAGCGGTGTCGGCACTTGCGGTTCCAGTGCTGTGATGCGGTAGAGTGACACGTGATGGCCAATGAACGCTGGCATCACTGTCCCGCCTTCATACGAACTGAACATGAAGATTAAGCCAGGGCTGCAGCTTATCCTGGACTTCCTCTTCATGTTCTGTTTGTCTGAAGGCGGGCCAGTGATGCCAGCTCTGATTGGGCGCCGGGACTGTGAGTGCCGACATGGCTGAAACAAAGCCGGCACGGAAGCTGAGTATAGGTTTGTTTATTTCACCGGGGCCGAACATTTAGTTCGAAAAAAGGGGTTGTCCTGGTTGTGGATTACCCCTTTAATATTTGGCTGCACTCCCTTTGGAATAAATGACTGCAATCAATCGCTTTCTATAACCATCAACAAGCTTCTTACATCTCTCAGCTGGAAGTTTGGACCACTTTTCTTTTGCAAACTGCTCCAGGTCTCTCATATTTGAAGGTGCCTTCTCCCAACAGAAATTTTAAGGACTTTTCACAGGTGTTCAATGGGATTTAGATCTTGACTCATTGCTGACCACTTCAGAACTTTCCAGTGCTTTGTTTCTATCCATTTTTGGGTGCTTCTTGAAGTATGTTTGGGATCATTGTCCTGCTGGAAGACCCATGACCTACGGCCACAAACCCAGCTTTCTGATACTGGGCACTACATTGTGACCCAAAATCCTTTGGTAAGCTCCAAATTTCATGATGCCTTGCACACAGTCAAGGCACCCAGTGCCAGAGGCAGAAAAACAGCCCCAAAACATCTTTGAGCCTCCACCATATTTGACTGTAGGTACTGTGTTCTTTTCTTTGCAGGCCTCATTCTGCTTTCAGTAAACTGTAGAATGATGTGCTTCACCAAAAAGCTGTATCGTGGTCTCCTCTATCCACAAGACCTTTTCCCAGAAGGATTTTGGCTTACTCATGTATATTTTTGCAAACTGTAGTATTGCTTTTTTTATGTCTGTGTCAGCAGCGTTTAATTTCATTCAAATGTTGATTGATAGTTCACACTGACACTGATGCACCCTGAGCCTGCAGGACAGGTTGAATTTCTTTGAACTTGATTGGGGCTGCTTAGTCACCATCCCGGACTATTCTGCGATGTAACCTTTCATCAATTTTTCTCTGTTGTCCAGGGAGATTAGCTACAGTGCCATGAGTAGCTAATCTCCCTGGATTATGTTGCGCACCGTGGACAAAGGAACAGCAAGATCTCTGGAGATGGACTTGTAACCTTTTGAGATTTTTGAGCGTTTTGGTTCTCTTCTCTTTCTGTTCTTCATGCTTAGTGTGGCACACACAGACACACAATGCAAAGATTGAGTCAACTTATCTCCTTTTCCCTGGTTCTCAGTGTTCTTCTCATATTGTCCACACATGTTACTTGCAACAGGTGAGTTTGAACGAGCATCTGCTTGAAACTAAGGTGTTTACCCACAAATTTGGAAAGGTGCCAACAATTATGTCCGGCCCATTTTTGAGGTTTTGTGTGAAATGATGTCCAATTTGCCTTTTTTTTTTGTTGTTCCTTACACACAAAGGAAATTAAACGTGTATACCTAACAAAAAGTGTAATTGCAATAATTTTCTGGGAGAAATACTTCTATGTATAGATATATTTTTCCAGGTGCATGGAAAAATATGGTTTTTGGCCTAAGACGTCCATAAGTTTGGAAAGACTTGATCTCTCTCCCATGTATTTCTTTACTGCTTTAAATTGCACACACAGGAATGCCATGTAAAATAAAAATGGGTTGTACTCAGTGTCGGCGCCAGGACTTGCGTGACGTTGTCACGTCAGCTCTGCGGCCAATAAGAGACCGCTAAAGAGCCGCTTCACCTTTTAATTCCTTTGGACAAAACTGATATCCATAAGAAGAGAGCTGTTGTTGCTCTTTGACTTCCTCCGAATGTCAGTTTTGTTTGTAGGAAGTGAGAGTGTAGTGGCCGCTGATTGGCAGCAGGGCTTACGTGACATAACGTCACATGAGCACCTGGAGCCTCGGCGCCAACATCGCTGGAATGGTGCCAGCAGTACACACTGTTTTTTATTTTTACATAGGGGAATATAGTAATTTGAGAAGGAAGTGGACAGCCTCTTTTCAGTCATAAAGAGCTTGGCATCAAATCATGTTAACTATTCACCTGGCTTTGCCGTAGCTCACGTACCTGGGCAGATAAAGGTTTCCGTAGCCATGAATATAAGGTAGGACCTTGATACAAAAACTTGTGTCTGCGTTCCGGCAATGTTTTAAAACCAAGAAGCGATCCCAGTGGGAATGACCCATGAAAACTGTTTTAAACCTGTGATGAATCTGGCGCCTCTAGGTGATGGTGCTGAAGTAGGATCCGACTCCATATACAGTAGAAAAAGAACTCTGCACTAAGTATTGCGTTGTTGTGAACCTATTAGTATGAGAAGCGCTTCTCAGACAGCGGAGTACCTGCCTTGCTCCTTGCAATTCTTACATCTTATTGCACCATACTTACAGTGCAATCCTTTTGTCCGATGAAGGCCTGTGTATAGGACCGAAAAGTTATAATATCTTTGTATAATTAGTAAAGTTTCACAGCAACGAGCAACGTAATACAGAGTTCCTTTTCTACTTAACCCATATGCGAGCCTTTGTGCTCTTTGATTCTTAATAGAGGCTTTTTCTTTGTCAAGCTTTGCTCTCCGCTGCTGTCGAAGACTTCGTTTTTTGTTTTTTCTATTGTCCTTTTCGGCAGATATGGCATAAAGAATAACCTCGTTCACTGCTATTCTTCCCGTCAAAATAAGGAGACCTGACGGATCTCATAAGTCAGCAATGCCTTCCAGGAGAATGTTATGGCTTCTGCTCATGTTCTTAGCCTTAGTCAAGGGGTAATGTCAGGCGATGACTTCGGACTGTAGGCCGGAAACTGGATGACGAGTCAAGTAAAGTGCACTAACCAATCTCCTCACTCACAAAAACACATTTTAATAAAGTTTATACATATCACACCAGTCTTATCCCTGTCCTAACTTAATGTTTTGTGCAAACACCTATGCGGTGGTACTAGATGATGAATAGAGAAGAATTGTGGAGCAAATTTCTACACTACGACCACATAACAAATCTCTTGTAAATTAGGCCTCATGCACAGAGCAATGACTTGAGCATCGACACATATTTATGTATTGTGCATGCTACATGGCGCCAGGAGGAGCCGTACTCTTCTTTAGAAGAGAACACCTTTGTAATGCGGCGTCCAACAAATCGTGCAACAAGAGTTGTCGCATTGCTAATAATAATTAATAGGGAAAAATCTTTAAATTCCCACTAGTTGGAAATATTGTTGTTCACAGAGTGTTGGCGTGATCAACAAATTACCAAAATTACACAACCCCCCCCAAAAAAAAAAAATCTTGTTGCATCTTTTAAGAGGTTATAAATTTGGGCAATTATGAATTAGAATTAGCATTTGTATAAGTGAATAGGAAATGGTCTGATCCCTGTTTTTAATTAAATTTCCACACAATTTGCTTAAAAAATCCGTTGTCACATTAATACCATTTTAGCTTTTTATATATAGTAATCGCAGTATAGTTTATACAGTTCATACTCTTCACGTATTTGTTTTTCCAATACTAACATGATATTTTGTGTAAACCCTTATGACCTGAGAACTGGTAGATGACAAAAAGAGAAGAATGTGAAATAAATTTCTGACTGCTCGATCAGATTTCTGACAGTTACTAATGACTTATCCACACCGATTGATGGGATGGCCATGCTTTACACGACAATAAATTTCTGTGTAAATAAGGCCTCATGCACACAGAAATTACTTGAGATTTATATGACATGCGGGTATGTATTATGAATTCCATATGCTTCAAAGGAGTCTGCAGGTTTTTTTTAAAAACTTTTTTTTATGATCATTCGAATTAAGTTGATCATATTGTATGTGTAATCTAGTATAACAATTATGATTTTTTAACTATATTCATTTTGGGTTGTGTATTGCACATTATTTAAATAGGGAGGGACCTGTCAATGAAACAGGGCAGGGAGAAGTCGGAGGGAGCTTTGGCAGCATGAAGTCGGAAGGGAGCTTTGGCAGCATGAAGTCGGAGGGAGCTTTGGCAGCATGAAGTCGGAAGGGAGCTCTGGCAGCATGCAGTCGGAAGGGAGCTTTGGCAACATGCAGTCGGAAGGGAGCTTTGGCAACATGCAGTCGGAAGGGAGCTTTGGCAGCATGACGTCGGAAGGGAGCTTTGGCAGCATGACGTCGGAAGGGAGCTTTGGCAGCATGAAGTCGGAGGGAGCTTTGGCAGCATGAAGTCGGAGGGAGCTTTGGCAGCATGAAGTCGGAGGGAGCTTTGGCAGCATGAAGTCGGAAGGGAGCTTTGGCAGCATGAAGTCGGAGGGAGCTTTGGCAGCATGAAGTCGGAAGGGAGCTTTGGCAGCATGACGTCGGAAGGGAGCTCTGGCAGCATGACGTCGGAAGGGAGCTTTGGCAACATGCAGTCGGAGGGAGCTTTGGCAGCATGACGTCGGAAGGGAGCTTTGGCAGCATGAAGTCGGAGGGAGCTTTGGCAGCATGAAGTCGGAGGGAGCTTTGGCAGCATGAAGTCGGAGGGAGCTTAGGCAGCATGAAGTCGGAAGGGAGCTTTGGCAGCATGACGTCGGAAGGGAGCTCTGGCAGCATGACGTCGGAAGGGAGCTCTGGCAGCATGACGTCGGAAGGGAGCTCTGGCAGCATGACGTCGGAAGGGAGCTCTGGCAGCATGACGTCGGGAGGGAGCTCTGGCAGCATGACGTCGGGAGGGAGCTTTGGCAGCATGACGTCGGAAGGGAGCTCTGGCAGCATGACGTCGGAAGGGAGCTCTGGCAGCATGACGTCGGGAGGGAGCTTTGGCAGCATGACGTCGGGAGGGAGCTTTGGCAGCATGACGTCGGGAGGGAGCTTTGGCAGCATGACGTCGGGAGGGAGCTTTGGCAGCATGACGTCGGGAGGGAGCTTTGGCAGCATGACGTCGGGAGGGAGCTTTGGCAGCATGACGTCGGAGGGAGCTTTGGCAGGGAGAAGTCTGAGGCAGCTTTGGCAGCATGACGTCGGAGGCAGCTTTGGCAGCATGAAGTCGGAGGGAGCTTTGGCAGGGAGAAGTCTGAGGCAGCTTTGGCAGCATGAAGTCGGAGGGAGCTGGGCAGGTAGATCTTGGAGGGAGCTTAGCAGCATGAAGTCAGAGGGAGCTGGGCAGGTTAGGAAGAAATCAGAAGGAGCTCGGCAGGTAGAAGTCAGAAGGAGCAGCTTAGGAGATACTTCTCCCCTCACCCAACTCATTTTTCAAGTTATTTGTTATTGATTTAAGAATAAAATAGAGCCCTCTGTAATCAAGTAGCCTGTCCGGATTTCCTGCTGCCCATGGTTGACTTCAAGCACAATTTTGTTCTTTCCCGATAATCTGCACACATATACGGAAGTTTGGCCTTGTTTCTTTAAATTGCCCAATAACCGACTCCATTTTCCTGTGCTTCTTTTAGAACTGCCGCAGGGCACTCCTGAGTCCGTCGAGAATCTGATTCTTTACTTCAATGAGAAATTGGGTCTAGCGAATAAAGGAGAAATTTCAGATGACGCTGCAAAGAAAGGTACTTTATATATTATACACACACCCATCAACCACAAGAACATTACTGTCCTCTAAGCTTTTTGCTCTTGCTTCCAAGTCTGTTGTTTTGCTTTAAGGGATCATCTGGGAGCATCACAGTGTTTTGTTTTTGTTTTTTTCAGAAACTTGAGAAAAATAAAATTGCAATGGTCCTTTTGGACTTCGATAAATAATTTTCAATATCTCGAGAAGGACATTTGTCATATGACATGTTATTGTGTATTTTTAGAGCACAATTGATGCCATGAGGCTGTACATATGAGGATGGTACATACTTTCTCGACTGTAATTTGTATTTTGTAACTATGACAGACTGTTACGGAAATAAGAGGGCCTTGCCCTTGTGGGCTTACAGTCTACAGGATAATGGGGAAGGAGACAGATTGGGGGGTTACGGCATCTCCGGTGGTGGTGAGATGGGTAATTGCAGGCTGTAAGCTTTCTTTGAAGAGATGCGTTTTCAAGTTCCATCTGAAAGCTCCGAGTGTGGCGGATATTCTGATGTGTTGGGACTCAGAATTTCAGAGGACGGGGGATACTCGGGAGAAGTTTTGGAGGTGATTGGGTGAGGATTGTGTGTGTCGGTGGTAGGGAGGTCTTGGGAGGACTAGAGATTACGTGTTAGGAGATTAGTTCAGCTATATACAGTGGAGACAGATTATTCATGGCTTTGTAGGTTAACATTAGTAGTTTGAACTGGATATCTTGGGGAATTGGGAGCCAATGAAGGGATCTGCAGAGGGGAGAAGCGGAGGAGTAATGAGAGAGGTAGATAAGTTGGGTAATGGAGTTAAGGACGAACTGGAAAGGTGCGAGTGTGTTAGCAAGAAGGCCACAGAGGAGGATATTGCAGTAGTCGAGGCGGGAGATGGGGGCATGGACTAACATTTTAGTAGATTGAGGGTTGAGGATAGGACAGATTCTGGAAATATTTTTTGAGTTGGAGGTGGCAAGAGCTTGGATGTGCGGTTTCAAGGACAGGGCAGATTTGAGGGTTACTCCGAGGCAGTGGACTTCCGGTACAAAGAAAAGTGTGATGTAATTTCTTGTGATAGATCGGGTAGGTGAGATGGAGGAAAGATGATGAGTTCAGTTTTGTCCACATTGAGTTTTAGAAAGCGAGAGGAAGAGAAGGAGGAGGATATGGCTGATAGACACTCTGGGATTCTGGACAGCAGAGATGTAACATCTGGGCCAGAGGGGTAGAGCTGAGTGTCATCAGCGTATAGATGATACTACAGTCATGGCCAAAAGTATTGAGAATGAGACAAATAGTAATTTTTCCAAAGTTTACTGCTTCATTTTTTGTAATGGCAATTTGCATATACTCCTGAATGTCAAAGAGTGATCAGCTTAACAGCAATTACTGTACTTGCAAAGTCAATATTTGCCCAGAAAATGAACTTTAACCCCCAAAACACATTTCAACATCATTGCAGTCCTTCCTTAAAAGGAGCAGCTAACATCGTTTTAGTGATTGATCCATTAACACAGGTGTGGGTGTTGATGAGGACAGGGCTGACGATCAATCAGTCATGATTAAGTAAGAATGACATCGCTGGACACTTTAAAAGGAGGCTGGTTCTTGGTATCATTGTTTCTCTTCAGTTAACCATGGTTATCTCTAAAGAAACACGTGCAGCCATCATTGCACTGCACAAAAATGGCCTAACAGGGAAGAGTATCGCAGCTACAAAGATTGCACCTCAGTCAACAATCTATCGCATCATCAAGAACTTCAAGGAGAGAGCTTCCATTGTTGTCAAAAAGGCTCCAGGGCGCCCAAGAAAGACCAAGCGCCAGGACCGTATCTTAAAACTGTTTCAGCTGCGGGATCGGACTACCAGCAGTGCCGAGCTTGCTCAGGAATGGCAGCAGGCTGGTGTGAGTGCTTCTGCACGCACTGTGAGGCGGAGACTCTTTGAGCAAGGGCTGGTTTCAAGGAGGGCAGCAAAGAAGCCACTTCTCTCCAGAAAAAACATCAGGGACCGACTGATATTTTGCAAAAGGTACAGGGAGTGGACTGCTGAGGACTGGGGCAAAGTCATTTTCTCTGATGAATCCCCTTTTCGATTGTTTGGGACATCTGGAAAACAGCTTATTCGGAGAAGAAGAGGTGAGCGCTACCACCAGTCTTGTCTCATGCCAACTGTAAAGCATCCTGAAACCATTCATGTGTGGGGTTGCTTCTCAGCCAAGGGAATTGGCTCACTCACAGTCTTGCCTAAAAACACAGCCATGAATAAAGAATGGTACCAGAATGTCCTCCAAGAGCAACTTCTCCCAATCATCCAAGAGCAGTTTGGCGCCCAACAATGCCTTTTCCAGCATGATGGAGCACCTTGCCATAAAGCAAAGGTGATAACTAAATGGCTCATGGAACAAAACATAGAGATTTTGGGTCCATGGCCTGGAAACTCCCCAGATCTTAATCCCATTGAGAACTTGTGGTCAATCATCAAGAGACGGGTGGACAAACAAAAACCAACAAATTCTGGCAAAATGCAAGCATTGATTATGCAAGAATGGACTGCTATCAGTCAGGATTTGGTCCAAAAGTTGATTGAGAGCATGCCAGGGAGAATTACAGAGGTCTTGAAGAAGAAGGGGCAACACTGCAAATATTGACTTGCTGCATTAACTCATTTTAACTGTCAATATAACCAATTGGTACTCATAATATGATTGCAATTATATTTCTGTATGTGATATAAACATCAGACAAACACTAATAAAAACCGGAGGCCAGCAGATCATGTGAAAATATAATAAGAGTTTGGACAGAGCCTTGAGAGACCCCAACAGAGACAGGGTGGGATGAGGAGGTAGTATGTATGGGAGTAGGAGACGCTAAATGTGCAGTTAAAAAGGTCTGAGATCAGGAGAGGGCAAGGTCTTTGACGCTAAGGAAAGAGTCTCTATAGTAGAAGGGAGTGGTCGACTGTGTCGAAGGCAGAGGGTAGGTCTAGAAGGAGGAGTGTTGAGAATTGTCTGTTAGCTTTGGCAGTAAGTCATTAGTAATTTTGGTCAGGGGAGTGGTGGGGATGGAAGCCAGATTATAGGTTTTCAAACAGTGAGTTAAATTAGGGATGGGGCGAAAGTTAAGCATGGACATACTGTTTGAGGAGGTTGGAGGCGAATGGAAGCAGCGATATGGGACGATAGCTGGACATAGAGGTTGGGTCAAGGGTTGGTGTCTTCAGGATAGGTGTGACCGTGGCATATTTGAAAGCAGAAGGGAAAGGTACCAGAAGTTAATGATAGGTTAGAGAGATGTGTTAGGTCCGGGATAAGTGTGGTAGTGAGGTTGGGGAGGAGATGGAATGGGGTCAAGTGCACAAGTGGTGAGGTGTGATTTGTGGAGACAATGAGTAAGCTCTCCTTCACTGATGGTGGGGAGGAAGGTTATGGGGGAAGGACATTGGTCTGTTATATGAGGAGGTTGTGGTGGTTGAGCACTAAAGACTTGCTTTGTTTGGTCGATCTTATTTTCGAAATGTGCGGCAAAGGCTTCTGCAGAGATGAGGGAGGTCGTAGTTGGCGGTGGAGGGATTTAAAAGTGTTTAATAACTGTTTGGGGTTGTGGGATAAGGAATATACGAGGGTTGTGAAGTAGTCCTCTTTAGCAGAGGTGATAACTTCACCGCATTTAAACAATCAACTTTCACATTCAAGTCGGTTATCTAGTGAGTGTGTTTTCTTCCAGCGCCGCTCCGCAACCCTGGACCTTTGCCAAAGCTTTTTAGTGAGGCATATTTCCTCCTATTGTAGATCTTCAAGTCTATTTTCTCTTATACACAGGGAACAATCTGAATTGAACTTGTAGTCATTGAAAGGGTTGTCCAGTTTTGTGGAGAAAGTCTGCAGTTGCTCTAGGTGTCTTCCAACTTGACTCTTGACAGCGTGCATATCTTGTGTTGTGCGGATTCTCCATCGGCGAGTTTGTGAGATGCATACCTTCAGCCACATGCCAAATAGATGTGCTTACATAAAATGATCACTGTTATGCACACGCCCGGGCTAAGCGGCGTGTGCGTGTGATTGGTAGTGATTCCACTGGACCGTGCCGGAGAGTGAATGCCTGGAGGGGCGTAACTAGGTATTCACCCGATCCGACCAGGGTCGCACGACGGCATACGACGCCAGTGCACCAAGGAGGAACCGAGCAGAGGGACCAGGTGCTACTCCAGGACAGACCCCGGACACGGCTGTTGACCCACACAGGGGAATACAGGAACAGACTGGTAGGCTGGCACACTGACTGGTGGGTATAGGCAGGCACGACTGGTATGCAGGCAGGCGGGTAAGCAGGCAGGGGGGTATAGGCAAGCACAGCAAGAGTGCAGACAGGGAGGCACTAGCAGGTAGGAACACAGGCGGGATAGGACCCAGTACACACCGGGACTCAGGAACAATACAGGCAGAAGGGTACAGGCAGGGCGGGACAGGACTGCCGGAGCAGCGGGCAGAAGCAGGGCAGGACAGGACTGCCGGAGCAGCGGGCAGAAGCAGGGCAGGACAGGACTGCCGGAGCAGCGGGCAGAAGCAGGGCAGGACAGGACTGCCGGAGCAGCGGGCAGAAGCAGGGCAGGACAGGACTGCCGGAGTAGCGGGCAGAAACAGGGCAGGACAGGACTCTGTTCACACGGAACAGACAGGAAGGGAAAGACAGAGCCAGACACCCACAGGGTACTTGCAGTGAAGTAGCGAGTGGACCACAAACTCACAAACGGGAGTACAGAGACAACAGGCAGGAGTTAGGTACGAGTTCAGACTCTGCAGAAAAAGGAAGGGAACGGACATAGAGGAAAAACAGGTAAAGGATAGGAGAGAGTTCAGACTGGAACTGAGTGTACGGAGGAGACCGACACTGCAGCGGGATACAGGAGCGGGTCTGGGAATACTGCCCCCAGAGAGGCGGGACGAACAGGCAAGGAGCGTGTTCAGACAGGACAGACAAGATACAGGAGCGGGTCTAGGTAATCGGCCCCTAGAAGGCGGGAGGAACAGGCTAGGAGCGTGTTCAGACAGGACAGACAAGATACACAGAAAGGACTCAGTTCAGACACGGGAACTAATACCGCAAAGCAGGAGACATACAGGACTAAGTTCAGACAGGCCTGGAAATACAGCCTCCAGGAAAGGCAGACAAGGAAACAAAGACGGGACCTGGCACCTTCAGAGTGCAAACACACACTGAAGGAAAACACTATGCTCAGGCAGGGATAGAAGGGAGCTGCTGAGCTATATACCAAGTGTCAGACAGCAATAGGCTGAGGACGCACAAGGGGTGTGACCCACAGCAGGTACAAAAAGCAGGAAGTGATCGGGCGCCGCCCTTAAGCAGCAGAGACAGACACAAACAGACAGCATGGAGGGAAGCCAGAGAGACACTCTGGACAGGAGATCAAGTGCGCTCTCTTGCACAGTGGGAGATGGACCACCATGCAAGGACGCCGCCAGGTATGTTACAGTACCTCCCCCCTTACGCCCCCTCTTCTTCAGGCCTGCCAGAATCTTCCGCAGGGAATTCGAGGACCAGTCGTTCACTGGGTTGGAGGGGGACAGAGACTTGAGGGTAATCTCTGCTTCGAGGTACATCTTGTCAAGCTCACAGGAAAAAATAGACGGGTTATCAGGTACATAATGAGGAAAAGTCACTGTCTCTTTGTTATCTGGTGGTACCCCGGAGGATTCAGGAAACAACTGGAGGTCCTCCGCCGGGTCAGAAGAGTGCAGAGGCTCAGAGAAAACAACTGCTTCAGAGTACACTAGGTCGGACTCACTGGAGGAAGCAGGCGAGGTATCGGGTACCGAGTATAGGAAAGTCTCTGTCCATTCACCACCAGGTGGCACCCCGAAGGGTTCTGAACACAACTGGAGGTCCTCCGCCTGGTCGGAGGGGTGTAGAGACTCGGGAGTAACCTCTGCTTCGGAGTACACTAGGTTGGACTCACTGGACGAAGCGAGCGAGGTATCAGGTACAGGATATAGGAAAGTCTCTGTCCATTCACCACCAGGTGGCACCCCGAAGGATTCTGAACACAACTGGAGGTCCTCCGCCTGGTCGGAGGGGTGTAGAGACTCAGGAGTAACCTCTGCTTCGGAGTACACTAGGTTGGACTCACTGGACGAAGCGAGCGAGGTATCAGGTACAGAGTATAGGAGAGTCTCTGTCCTTTCGCTACCAGGTAGCACCCCGAAGGGTTCAGGAGACAACTGGAGATCCTCCGCCTGGTCGGAGGGGTGTAGAGACTCGGAGGTAACTACCACTTTGGGGTACCCATTGTCAGGCTCACAGGACGAAGCGGACAAAGTATTGAGTACCGGGTGTAGAGAAGTCTCTCTCCATTTGTCATCGAGTGGTATCCCGGAGGATTCAGGAGGCAACAGGGGATCCTCCGCCAGGTAGTAGAGGTGCACAGACTCAGAGGTAACCACAGCTTTGGAGCATCCTTGGACATGCACACCGGTTAAAGAGAGAGAAGCATCTGATGCCGGGTGCAGGAAGTTCTCCTGTGTGGAGTCTGGATGGGCAGAAGTCTCTTCGGGCAGGAGAACTGGTGCACTACCCACGCACATTACCCATTGGGGTTTCTCCGGGATACAGGGAGATGAAGCTTCAGTAGGGACTTCAAGGTTGGGGTCAGGAGGTCTCAGGGAGGACAGACCCTGGCGTGACGGCTTGCCTCTACGTCTAGCACGTCTGGACTGCCTCTTGAGGTTGAGAGAAGTATTCCGGAAAGCGTAGTCACCCTGTGAGGATTCTGGGTGGGCAGTAGTCTCATTGGGCTGGAGGACTATTGCGCTACCCACACACATTACCTGTCGGGGCTGCTCCGGGATATTGGGAAGTGAAGCTTCAGCAGGGGCTTCAGGGTTAGGATCCTCGAAGACCATACGAAAGGCCACCAGGAAGGCCTGCAGGTCAAGGACGACAGGATCCCATGCTTCCCATAGGGGAGTGACCCATTTCAAGGCATCACCCGCTAGGTAGTCAATCATAAAGGCCACTTTAGCCCAATCGGAAGGAAAATAGAGAGGGTAGGCCTTAAAGTGTAGCATGCATAGCTCCACAAATGCACGACACTGTCTTGGATCCCCATAGTAACGTGGCGGATCCGCAGGAACGAGAGCTGATAGATCCATCTGGACGGGTGCGTAATTCGCCTGGAACTCAGCTAAAGGGAAAAAAAAAAATTTATTTATTTATTTTAATGCATGTATTTGCTGGAAAAACTTCTCAGAGAGCGAAGGCCGTGGGGCTCAACGGGAACCATGGCCTGCGCATGCTGTTATGCACACGCCCGGGCTAAGCGGCGTGTGCGTGTGATTGGTAGTGATTCCACTGGACCGTGCCGGAGAGTGAATGCCTGGAGGGGCGTAACTAGGTATTCACCCGATCCGACCAGGGTCGCACGACGGCATACGACGCCAGTGCACCAAGGAGGAACCGAGCAGAGGGACCAGGTGCTACTCCAGGACAGACCCCGGACACGGCTGTTGACCCACACAGGGGAATACAGGAACAGACTGGTAGGCTGGCACACTGACTGGTGGGTATAGGCAGGCACGACTGGTATGCAGGCAGGCGGGTAAGCAGGCAGGGGGGTATAGGCAAGCACAGCAAGAGTGCAGACAGGGAGGCACTAGCAGGTAGGAACACAGGCGGGATAGGACCCAGTACACACCGGGACTCAGGAACAATACAGGCAGAAGGGTACAGGCAGGGCGGGACAGGACTGCCGGAGCAGCGGGCAGAAGCAGGGCAGGACAGGACTGCCGGAGCAGCGGGCAGAAGCAGGGCAGGACAGGACTGCCGGAGCAGCGGGCAGAAGCAGGGCAGGACAGGACTGCCGGAGTAGCGGGCAGAAACAGGGCAGGACAGGACTCTGTTCACACGGAACAGACAGGAAGGGAAAGACAGAGCCAGACACCCACAGGGTACTTGCAGTGAAGTAGCGAGTGGACCACAAACTCACAAACGGGAGTACAGAGACAACAGGCAGGAGTTAGGTACGAGTTCAGACTCTGCAGAAAAAGGAAGGGAACGGACATAGAGGAAAAACAGGTAAAGGATAGGAGAGAGTTCAGACTGGAACTGAGTGTACGGAGGAGACCGACACTGCAGCGGGATACAGGAGCGGGTCTGGGAATACTGCCCCCAGAGAGGCGGGACGAACAGGCAAGGAGCGTGTTCAGACAGGACAGACAAGATACAGGAGCGGGTCTAGGTAATCGGCCCCTAGAAGGCGGGAGGAACAGGCTAGGAGCGTGTTCAGACAGGACAGACAAGATACACAGAAAGGACTCAGTTCAGACACGGGAACTAATACCGCAAAGCAGGAGACATACAGGACTAAGTTCAGACAGGCCTGGAAATACAGCCTCCAGGAAAGGCAGACAAGGAAACAAAGACGGGACCTGGCACCTTCAGAGTGCAAACACACACTGAAGGAAAACACTATGCTCAGGCAGGGATAGAAGGGAGCTGCTGAGCTATATACCAAGTGTCAGACAGCAATAGGCTGAGGACGCACAAGGGGTGTGACCCACAGCAGGTACAAAAAGCAGGAAGTGATCGGGCGCCGCCCTTAAGCAGCAGAGACAGACACAAACAGACAGCATGGAGGGAAGCCAGAGAGACACTCTGGACAGGAGATCAAGTGCGCTCTCTTGCACAGTGGGAGATGGACCACCATGCAAGGACGCCGCCAGGTATGTTACAATCACCCAAAAACAAGCACAAAAAAAACAACATTCTGCCTGCAGAAGATAACGCTGAAAAATTGCAACTTAGGAGGCTTTTTCCGGGAAGAGAAGGGGAAACTACAGGCAGCTGGAAATTCTCTTGTCTCTAATAAGATGTATTACAAAGTTTTAATACATTCCCCTATAGTATGAAGAAATAGCGATAAGTAGCAGTGCCCTATGTGTCATGCTGCCTTGGTTTCAAGACGAGGTTCACACCTCCGTTTTTCCACTGTCTTCCCTCCGCGAACTCATAGGATTTTTGATAACAAGTAAATTACAAAGTTTATCCATTTAAGATAAATGTTAAAGGGGTTGTCCACTACAAGGACAACCCCTTCTTGAACTAAATGTTTGGCACCAATAAAATAAAAAAAAACTATACTCCCCTCCCGTGCTGGCGCCATTCCAGCGATGTCGGCACTCACGGTCCTGGGGTGTGATGCGGTGGAATGACACTTGGTGCCCCGCGCCCAATCAGTGCTGGTGTCACTGTCTCTGCCTTTGTATCAACTGAACATGAAGAAGAAGTCGGAGAGCAGCTGCCGCGCGGACTTCCTCTTCATGTTCAATTCTACAGGAGGCGGGGATAATGACGCCAGCGCTGATTGGGCGCGGGGTACCACATGTCATTCCACCGCATCACAGACCCAGGACCGTGAGTGCTAACACCGCTGGAATGGCGCCAGCACGGGAGGGGAGTATAGGTTTTTTTTTTGTTTTATTGGGGCTAAACATTTAATTCAAGAAGAGGTTGTCCTAGAAGTGGACAACCCCTTTTATGAAAGTTTCTAGTTGGCAGTATCTGGCTGCTTAACCTTCTCTTGATAAAACTGGCTGGAAGAAAGGGCGTGCCCCCTATTTGACTATTTTGAACATTAATGTGATTAGTTGTAAATTAGTATTGTTCTGTTCTATATTATATATTTTTTCTGATTATTTGACTTGTTTTTTTTTTTTGTTTTGTTTTTTTTTTACAGTTAATTTAGAATGTCTTAAATTACAGAACAAGACCGTTACATATGATTTCTTTTTCTTGCAGAGGTTGGAACACCAAGTGAAATATTTGAGGAAATACTTGTACCTGAAGCAGAGAATGACGAAGAATTTGAGGCTTGCACAAAAGGTTGGTCAAGTTCCTTTTATAGTTTTGTCCCAAGACATCACCCAGAAACTGCCCAAGCATGCTAAAAAGCAAACAAACACACACATACTCACCTGCAGATCACCATCCGTACACCTTGTTGACTTCTCTTCCGGGACATCATGTGACCACTTCAATCAATTGCCGCCAACTTATTGTTCACTTCTACGGCCACTGATTGACTGCAGCGGTTACATGATGTGCCTGCCTTAGGAGAAGGTGGAACCTGACAGTGATATAGAGGGAGTTTTGTAGGTAACATTTTGTTTTGGGCCATGCTGGGACTGTTTGTAACAAAGTCTTGAACATACTAGAATAAAAGAAACTAAGAACAAAATGTTTTCTTCAGCCTAATTAAGACTATCTTGGTGTTCTGGGGAAGCGTAGGGGTAAATATTTGGTTCATTAATTATCTAGGGTAAATTAATTCATTATGTATTGAGGAAATGCGAAGACGTCAGAAAGGTGACTAATTCACCACGTCCTTCCGTGTTCTGTTACGTTCCTCTTTCATAGCGGGTCTCACTTAGTGGCCTCGGTTTATTCCGTTTCTTTTTCGGCAGTTTTATTCTCCCAGTTTGATGGCCTTTTCCGATCTTCTGTTGTTTTCTCCATTTTTGGCACTTTTGTACTATTTTCAGGGGGCTTTTTGCTGATATGAGGTCATCCTGTCACCTTCTGTCATCCCCTAATTTATATCATCCCCGTCATGGCTGTTTTCACCTCAAACCTCCATGAGTTTCCATCGCAGTCATCACTTACTTTGCATGCTCACAGTGTGATAAATGTTTGCCATGCAGTCTGCCAGACTCCCTACTGTGCAGAGTACCTTAGCCCCACCATCCATTCAGGATCCTTTGGATTCCCCTCAGAACCATGTTCTTCAGAATGGGTCAAGTGTTTGACATAGGCTGTGGGTAACCTGGCTAGCCTCTAAACTTCAATGATTGAATCTTTGGGACTGTCTACTGGCCCAGATCACCCGTCAGTGATCTCTCACCGAATCTGGACCTTAAGCCCTGTCTAATGTAGAGGGTCTCTTCCCAAAGAAGCTCTCCAACATCCTCAGATCATTCCCCAGACAGAGCCACTGCGGATAAACTGCTTCTTTCCCTGTCCAGATGGAATCCTGAGAGGACTCCTCAGACTCTGATTTGGTGTATGAGCAGGATACAAAGCTTACCTCAAACAGTATACAGGTGGTAAGGTGTAATCTCCAAGTTAAGGATGGCTTCACCGCTCGATCCCAAGAAACAGTTTGTTTCCAGCCCGCAACAAATCTCTTTATCCAACCATAAAGACTTTGATTATCTTTTTGCCAAGGAGTGGAAACACCTCCCACTCCAGACAGCTTTTGTTCAAACCGAAGCCTTCCTTGCACACCTGCGCCAATGCCATGGAGCCCTTCACTTCCCAATCCTCCACCTCAAGAATGTCTTCCACTTTCCACTCAAAACAACTGGGTGGGAGGACATCTTTTCTCCTTCAGAGAGGAGTGGATGACTCATGTGGACAACTTCTGGGTCAAGGAGATAGTATCTATGGGTTGCAAGATAGAGTTCGCCTTTCTGCACCCTATCAGGTTTTTCAATTCACCCCTATTGTTTTAGTTCCAGACACAAAATGGTCCCAGAAATCTTACTCTGACCTGTTCATAGTGCCCAAAAAGGACGGCTATGTCAGGCACATTCTGGATTTAAAGAGACTTGATTTGTGCGAGTCCAAAGATTTTGCATGCAACACCTTCTTTCTGGAGCCAGGAGAATTCCTCTCTTCGTTAAACATGTGACATGGATCTTCACACTCCCAACCCAAACTTCCACCAATGATTCCTTCGCTTCGCTATTGGCTTTCTTCATTTCCAGTTTGTCACACTGCCCTTTCAAACAGCTCTAAGGGTCATCATGGAAGTTCTCACTCACCTCATAGCAGCTCTCCATGCTAGAAGGATGGAAATCATCCTTTGTCTGGATGATCTTTTGGAGAATCTGTCCAGTCTTCAAAACACCTTGTAGTCCTTGAAATTCTTTTTATTTGACAGAAATCGTGTCTGCCACTATCACAGCGCCTGAAATCTCTGGGTATGACATTCTACACCTACTTGTTTTGGGTCTTTTATCTTCCTGTCAAACTGTCCCTTCTTTGAGTCAGTGTTTCATTTGTGGCTAAAGACCTTGTGCGCCATCCATTTCTGCTTGGGAGTTCTCGGTAGGATTATCTCAGTCCTCAAGGACGTATGTTTCGCCCAATTTCACATCTGCCCATTACAGCTTTCCATTCTGTCCCTGGAACCAGTCAGTGGACACCTTGGATCATCTCATCCATCCATCCATTCAAGTTCGCAGAGATCTGTGTTGGTTAACATGGTCCACTCTACTTTGCAGCAGATCCTTCCTTCCTCTCCAATGGCAGGTGGTGATGACAGACGTCAGTTTCTCAGCTTGGGGAGTGGTGTTCAACCATCACACCACTCTGGGTTTCTTGTCTGCAGAATTCTACCTTCAGATCAACCTCCTGGAACTGAGTAATTTTTCTGGCTCTCCTACTGGTACAGTTTTCTCAGTGACTGTCCGCATTAGAGTGCGGACAGACGACTTGACTGCGGTGGCCTACTTGAACCATTAGGATGAACCAGGGACCCCTCGACCATTAAGAGAAACCACCAAAATTCTTCTTGTTCCAGTGCTCTCAGAGGCCCATGTTCCTAGTGTGGAAAACTGCGCAGCAAAATTCTCTGCTGAAAAACTCTGGATCCAGGAGTTTGAGCTCTCCTCTCAGAAGTCTTCAGCTAGCGGTCTTTGAAGGTGCTCCCTGACATAGACCTTGTAGAGATTCACACTCTCAGGTAGGCACTAGGTAGCATTCGCACAGGCAATGCAGTTTGGTCCAAACTTTTTTTTTTTTTTTTTTACTTTCATAAAACTTCAAGGGATTAAAAAACAAAAACAGCCTCTTCTGGCCACAAAGGTATAACAGCAAATAAACAGCTTATACACCAGCAGGCAATGACTACCAGAACTGGCTCACCCATTCACAATTCAGTCCTTCTCTCACTGCTGGCTAAACCATGCAAAGTTTTTCCTAGACTGCAGTTCAGGTTCCACCCCAAGCTCAGTGTGCTTCAGAATCACTGGATACTCACCAACCCAAACACTTCTCAGGCTCTAGTAGACTGTCCACCATGAAATGATCTTTTCCTCGCTAACACCACAGACTGCTCAGCTTCTCAACTGACTTGACAAGTGAACACCCAGACTGGCTCTAGACATAGCTAGCAAGGTGCATCTAATTAAGACCTGCAGTGGTAGGAATTAACTCAATCCTTCCTGGCTTTCCTACGTATCCTCCCCCTCTGCCTAAAGCTGAGGCTAGGCACCATCTGCCAACCCACAGTGCCTAAAGGGGGGCCGCTTTACCAAAACTAATTTTGTGAGGGGGCATGGTCAGTTCTGTATTGCCTTCCCTGAGACTACCTCCCGGTGCACCTCAGGAGCTCTACATCTCTTTGATGACACGAGTGTGATGTAGTAACTTCCAAGAATCTGCCCCTATTTTTGGGTACCAATTGCCCTCCGTGTTGTCTTTGGGAAGGAGACAAATTTCTTGCTACCTTGACACCCAGAATGTTGGCTTCTGGGCCAACAAAAACAAACAAGGGGTTTCTAGTGGGTTCCTATCCTTCCAGGGTTTTAGCAGGTTTCCACAATATATGGGAAAGGGCTTCATTTGTCCTGGTCAGTGTACTTTATAGTTGACCTCTCCCTCCTTTTCCATTACCTTAGGGGGTCTCTGACCCTGGATAAGGAACTTTCCGTCTACTGTGGAAAATAACACAATTACCCGATCCCCAGGCCTAAATTGTATCACTGACACCGACTGATTATACCCCCTGGATTTTTCCTCTTGGGCCTTGAGGAGGCGCTCTTTTACCTGTCCATTCACTTTGGTCCCTCGACTCAACACATTATTGTGCCTGGCCAGATTATTGCCTCGCAGCCCCAAAGTTGTCCTGGGACTCCTCCAGGTCAGGGATATAGGTTTCAGGGGATGCTTCATCGTCTAGCCAGTACAGTGAAAGGAAATTCACCATTTACATCATATGACCTTGTTACCATAGCTGACCCCTGGTGGCATACTGGACTACTGGGTGCTACAGCTCTAGCTCCTAAGACCTATAACTTTCCGTTAAGTCATTTTCTATAACAATATCATGCAATAAGTCTTTGACCGTTCCTACTTGGTGGGACACGGAACCAGTGTCTGTTCGTATGTCGACCTGGGGTATGGGATAGTTTTTGGCGTCTCCATGGATACACCTTACCCCCATACCCTTCCCACAGACTAGCACTTGCGGAAGTGTGGCCCTTACCAGTGTCACCAAACTCTGAGTCCAGAAGTCCCATCACTTGGACACTGTTCAGTCACTTGGCATTCCTGAGGCCCCTTGCCAGGGTGAGAAACAGCACTGCAGAGAGGGTAGGCAAAGTAGCGTTAGTGCTGACCTACACTGCAGTTCATTGCTTCTGATAACAGCAGACGATGGACTGATATATTCCCCAAGGGACAACACTTAACAGACAATGGTATGAGATGTACCCCTTGAACCTGGCTCTAATCCCTCCTGGATCTTTGGGCGACCCTCAGATGTTGTCTTGGGCCCCTTCTTTGGAGTATGCCAGAAAGGTGACCTCAGGTTCCCTTGATTGTTTAGGGAGTTCTCCATGGCAAATTATCTTTCCACAAGGCTCACAAGGTCATCTGCATTTTGGGGATCTTCCTGGGCAAGAACGCTTTGTACAGATTTAGGCAGTGAGCGGATAAATTGGTCCACTACCACTCTTTCCATCATCACTGCTGGAGAGCAGGTCTCGCGCTGCTGCCATTCTTGCACCAATTTTAACAGGCTGAACATCTGGGACCAGGGAGGCTTGTCCTTTTAGTAGTGCCAGAGGTGCACTCGTTGCGCCCGAACGTGCCATAATTTCCACCTTCAGCTTGTCATACTTCTTGGCATCCTGCAGGGCAAGGTTGTAGTGCACTTTCTGCCGTTCCTTAGTAAGGTACAGAGGTTGGACCTCTGCCCATTGCTCCAGGGGAAGTTTCTCCCTGTCTGCCACACTCTCAAAGACAGTCAGGAAAGCCTCGACATCGTCCTCCAGAGTCATTTTCTGCAAGGCCTCTCATACTCTTCGCCTCACACGTTACCGTCTCCAGGTCTGTGGAGTCGGTAAGCCAAACCTCCGACTCCTCAATTTCCATGTCACTGACTCCGACTCCCTCATACATGGCTCATGTTTAAGTAGCACAGATTAATCTCAGCTAAAAGTCTAGACCCTTAGATCAGGAATAGGACAGACATTTATAGGACATTTCATAACTTTCCCAAATTCTTATGAAAAAATATTCCCCACAAACTGCATTGAACTACTGGACCCAATTTATTATATGTTTTAGGAGTCAGTTGGTCCATTTTATACCGACTCCGACTCCACAGCCCTGACCGTCACTCTGGCTGGCGGGAAGTACCGTCTCTCTCACCCAGTTTCTGCCAAGAGAACGATCTGCTGCTAATGCAACAGCTGGATGAAGAACGTGTTGGCTTCTTGTTAGGCCTGCTTCTGCCACTGCTGCTGCAGCATTTTGGCCTGGATCAGTTGCTTAAGAAGCTCCTCCATTCTTTCAGACTGACTGCGTTTGCAGTGCTGCAGCTGCCTTTACCCAGGACATTGTCTTTACGCTGCAATCACTATGCTCTTTGGGACTTGCTGTCTGCATCCAAAACACCAATTGTAGGATTCATACTCTCAGGTAGGCATTAGGTAGCTTTCACACAGACAATGTGGTTTGGTCCAAATGTGTGCAGTTTTTATTATTTTCATAAAACTCCTCCAAGGGGTTCAAAACCAAAAACAGTCTCTTCTGGGCTCAAAGGTATAACCGCAAATAAACAGTTCATTCACCAGCAGGTAATGACTACCAGAAGGGGCTCCGCTGTTCAGAATTCAGTCCTTCTCTCACTGCTGGCTAAACCATGCCAGAGTCTCTGCCAGGCAGCAGTTCAGGTTTCACACCAAGCTCAGTGTGCTTCAGGTTCACTGGTCACTCATCTGCTGCAGCACCTCTTAGGCTCTGGTAGATTGTCCACCATTAAACTTTCTTTTTTCCTCTCTAACACCACAGACTGCTCAGCTCCCCAGCTGACTGACAAGTGAACACCCAGCCTTGTTCTCTAGTCCTAGCAAGCCAGGTGCATCTAATTAATACCTGCAGTGGTAGGAATTAGCCCAGTCATACCCGGCTTTCCTACACCTTTTTGCGTCCCGTCTCAAACAGAAGGTCCCAGCCCAAGTTGCCAGGTCCTTGGACCAGAGTGCCTTTGTAACGGACTCTGGTCACTCCTTGTTCACTCCATGTTCTCAAACGAGTCAAGGCGGAGGGTGATCTGGCGATATGGATAGCTTTGGACTGGCCACGCTGGATACTTCAGTCTCATCCAATTGGTCGCAGACGCTTCACGGCCCTTCCCTATGCACCCCAACCTTTTTCACAAGGTCCTCTGCTTCACTCCTATACGTTCGCTGTGTTTTAATGGGAACCTGTCACAAGAAAAAATGCTATTAACCTGCAGATATGGGTTTAATCTGCAGGCTAATAGAGTTAACAACCTGCACATAGCAGAACGTTGCGGTGAGAAAATTTACTTTATTTTCCCCAGCAGCATTCTTTTTGTCATGGTGCTGGTTCCCTTTAATGGCATGACTGTTGAATCCAAGGTTCTGAGATCTAACAGCTCCTACCATGCTGAAGTGTCTTAAGCTCTGATCTGCCAAGGTCTATCGCTGTACTTAAAAGGTCTACTTACGTTGTTGCAAATAGTAGGATTGCGATTTCATGATTTTCTCCATTCTTAGGATTCTTTCCTATCTGTCAGTCTCGTATGAGCTCAGGCCTCAGCTTTCCCTCCTTGAAGGGTCCGGTTTCTGCCCTCTCCATCTTCTTTCAGTGTGTGCTGGCCTATCACAAGCAGGTAAATATGCAATTGTCTCTTCAGAGAGGAAAAAGACTTGAACTCTAGCGCCCCCAATTGGAAGCAGCGATTAATATGTCATTCTCCACAAGGGGAAACGTTACCTCTTAGATTTCAGCCTTAAGCCTTTCACCTTGCCGAATCAGATCTCATACTTTGCACTGACGAGGTGCAACACCAGAATTTACTATGTGTGCAAATTGAGATTCTGGTTTGGCTTTTATCCTAAGTCACATTGCAAGGCTCGTTGAAGGGTTGATATTGACTTTTAGGATTACTGCTTCCAATAGGTGACGCTAGATTTTAAGTCCTCTTCCTCCCTGAAGAGGCAATTCGCATATTTAATTTCCCAGAGGAGCATGCATGGCGTATAAGTCTCCTCACTCTGGCATGCCAGGCTTTACATGTCACTCTCTACAAGGAGAAACATTACCCCTTAGACCACAAGCAAGTAATAAAGTTTCCTGAAAAGTGTCATGTCTGGTGTTAGTCTCCTACACTTGCAGTGTCTGAGCTTGTTGCCCTTTCCTGCAGAGCTCCTTTGTTCTCCATCATGACCAGATGGTCTTGCGCTCTCTGTAACCCTTTCTTGCAAAGGTGGTTTCGACCTTCCATATCAAGAAGGGCATCGCTCTCCCATACTTTTTTTCCCATCTCTTAAACATTTCCAGTAGCATTTTTTCCACCTTCTAGATCTGGTAAGAGTCATTATTACTTACCTTTATGTTAAGGAGCCTTCCAATTCTGATTCTCTCTTTGTGATTCCTAACGGACCACGCAAGGGCCTGACAACCTCCAAGACCATCGTTTCTTTGTGGATCTGGTAGGCTATTTTGCAATTCCAAAAGACCAAGGGTAAATACAGTCATGGCTTAAAGTGTTTGCACCCTTGAAATTGTTCCACAAAATGAAGTATTTCTCCCAGAACATTATTGGAATTACACGTTTTTTTATACACGTTTTATTTCCTTTCTGTGTATTGGAACAACACAAAAAAACTGAGGAAAAAAGGCAAATTGGACATAATTTCACACAAAAAATTGCAGGCACCATTCCAAAAATGTGGGTAGCCAACTTTGACGCATTTGATTCTCGTTCACACTCACCTGTGGCAAGTAACTGGTGTGGGCAATATGAAAATGACACCTGGAACCGGATAAAAAGGGGAGAAGTTGACTCAATCTTTTCATTGTGTATCTGTGTGTGCTACCCTAAGTATGGAGAACAGAAAGAGAAGAGAACTGTCTTCTGAGAAACCACAATCTTTGTCCACGGTGCACAACATAATCAATAAATTTACAACTCATTGCACTGTAGCTAATCTCCCTGGACATGGCCAACAGAGAAAAATTGATGGAAGGTTGCAATGCAGGATAGGTCTGCTTATCCACAACACTTACTATCAAGTGCCAAAGAAATTCAAACTGTCCTGCAGACTCAGTTCATGCTGACACTGATGCATCCTATCTCTCGACATTTGAATGAAATGAAACACTAAGGCAGGAGACCCACAAGGACTCCACTGCTGACACAGACATAAAAAGCTAGACTGCAGTTTACCAAAATGTATGTAAGCCCAAATCCTTCTGGGAAAGCGTCTTCTGGACAGATGAGACCAAGATAATGCGTTTTGGTAAAGCACATCATTCTACTGTTTACCGAAAAAAGAGCGAGGCCTACAAAGAAAAGAACACACTACCTACAGTCAAATATGGTGGAGTTTCACAGATGTTTTGGAGTTGTTTTGCTGCCTCTGGCACTGGGTACCTTGACTGTGCAAGGCATCATGAAATCTGAAAATTACCAATGGATTTTGGGTGGGTCAGAAAGCTGGATTTGCGTCCTAGGTCATGGGTCTTCCAGCAGGACAGTGACCCCAAACATTCTTCAAGAAGTACCCATAAATGGATAGAAACAAACGCTGGAGAGTACTGAACTTGCCAGCAATGGGTCCAGATCTAAATCCCATTGAACACCTGTGGAGAGATCATAAAATTACTGTTGGGAGAAGGAACCTTCAAGTATGAGAGACCTGGAGCAGTTTACAGAACAAAAGTGGTCAAAAATTCCAGCTGAGAGGTGTAAGAAGCTTGTTAATGGTTATAGGAAGCGATTGATTGCAGTTATTTATTCCATAGGGTGTGCAACCAAATATTAAGTTGAGGGTGCCAACAATTGTCTGGCCCATTTTTGGGTATTTGTGTGAAATTATGTCCAATTTGCCCTTTTTCCTCCATTTTATTTGTGTTGTTCCAATACACACAAATGAAATAAATGTGTATAACCAAACGTGTACCGTATTTTTCGGACTATAAGACCCACTTTTTTCCTCCAAAATTTTGTAGGAAAATGAGGGGGTGCGTCTTATAGTCCGAATGTTGCTGGTGGGGTGTGTATATACTGTACAGACCAAAAGTTTGGACACACCTTCTCATTTAAAGATTTTTCTGTATTTTCATGACTTTGAAAATTGTACATTCACACTGAAGGCATCAAAACTATGAATTAACACATGTGGAATTATATACTTAACAAAAAAGTGTGAAACAACTGAAAATATGTCTTATAGTCTAGGTTTTTCAAAGTAGCCACCTTTTGCTTTGATGACTGATTTGCACACTCTTGGCATTCTCTTGATGAGCTTCAAGCGGTAGTCACCGGAAATGGTCTTCACTTCACAGGTGTGCCCTGTCAGGTTTAATAAGTGGGATTTCTTGCCTTAAAAATGGGTTTGGGACCATCAGTTGTGTTGTGCAGAAGTCAGGTGGATACACAGCTGATGGTCCTACTGAATAGACTGTTAGAAATTGTATTATGGCAAGAAAAAAGCAGCTAAGTAAAGAAAAACGAGTTGCCATCATTACTTTAAGAAATGAAGGTCAGTCAGTCTGAAAAATTGGGCAAACTTTGAATGTGTCCCCAAGTGCAGTTGCAAAAACCATCAAGCGCTACAAAGAAACTGGCTCACATGAGGACCGCCCCAGGAAAGGAAGACCAAGAGTCACCTCTGCTTCTGAGGATAAGTTTATCCGAGTCACCAGCCTCAGAAATCGCAGGTTAGCAGCAGCTCAGATTAGAGACCAGGTCAATGCCACACAGAGTTCTAGCAGCAGACACATTTCTTCAACAACTGTTAAGAGGAGACTTTGTGCAGCAGGCCTTCATGGTAAAATAGCTGCTAGGAAACCACTGCTAAGAACAGGCAACAAGAGACTTGTTTGGGCTAAAGAACACAAGGAATGGACATTAGACCAGTGGAAATCTGTGCTTTGGTCTGATGAGTCCAAATTTGAGATCTTTGGTTCCAACCACCGTGTCTTTGTGCGACGCAGAAAAGGTGAACGGATGGACTCTACATGCCTGGTTCCCACCGGGAAGCATGGAGGAGGAGGTGTGATGGTGTGGGGGTGCTTTGCTGGTGACACTGTGGGGGATTTATTCAAAATTAAAGGCATACTGTACCAGCATGGCTACCACAGCATCTTGCAGCGGCATGCTAGTCCATCCGGTTTGCGTTTAGTTGGACCATCATTTATTTTTCAACAGGACAATGACCCCAAACACACCTCCAGGCTGTGTAAGGGCTATTTGACCAAGAAGGAGAGTGATGGGGTGCTACGCCAGATGACCTGGCCTCCACAGTCACCAGACCTGAACCCAATCGAGATGGTTTGGGGTGAGCTGGACCGCAGAGTGAAGGCAAAAGGGCCAACAAGTGCTAAGCATCTCTGGGAACTCCTTCAAGATTGTTGGAAGACCATTTCCGGTGACTACCTCTTGAAGCTCATCAAGAGAATGCCAAGAGTGTGCAAAACAGTCATCAAAGCAAAAGGTGGCTACTTTGAAGAACCTAGAATATAAGACATATTTTCAGTTGTTTCACACTTTTTTGTTAAGTATATAATTCCACATGTGTTAATTCATAGTTTTGATGCCTTCAGTGTGAATGTACAATTTTCATAGTCATGAAAATACAGAAAAATCTTTAAATGAGAAGGTGTGTCCAAACTTTTGGTCTGTACTGTATATTTAATGAATATTCATGCCCTTTAACAGCGGGCACACGCGATCTTCCGGCAGGAGCTGCGCTGCTGACACACTGTGTGCCGCTATTAAGGAGCATGAAGTCACTGCTCTTGGCGCACACAGTCCCGGCGTGGGGAGCAGTGACTTCCAGCAGCTGATCTCTCCTTGTAAGCTGCGCATGGCAGTGACGTCATGCGCGGCTCACATGTAGAGATCAGTGTGGGCAGACAGGACACAGCGCTGGAGGAGAGAGAAGAAAGTTGAGTAGGAGTGTTTATTTTTTTATGTGCAACCTGATGGGGATTAGGGGGACCATGCATACTAGGATAGGGATGAGGGGTGCCATGCATACCAGGATAGGGATGAGGGGTGCCATGCATACCAGGATAAGGATGAGGGGTGCCATGCATACCAGGATAAGGATGAGGGGGGAAAATATACCAGGATAGGGATGAGGGGTGCCATGCATACCAGGATAGGGATGAGGGGTGCCATGCATACCAGGATAGGGATGAGGGGTGCCATGCATACCAGGATAGGGATGAGGGGTGCCATGCATACCAGGATAGGGATGAGGGGTGCCATGCATACCAGGATAGGGATGAGGGGTGCCATGCATACCAGGATAAGGATGAGGGGTGCCATGCATACCAGGATAAGGATGCGGTGTGCCATGCATATCAGGATGGGGATGGGAGCCACGTATAATAGGAAGGGGGGGCATATCTACCAGGATGGGGGATATTATCAGAATTGGAGACATTACCCCTATTCCAGTGTCAGCAGCAGACCCGCTCCCACTCAACAGTGCATCGTGACCACAGTTTTTGCTTCCATTTTTTTTCTATTTTCCTCCTTTAAAACCTAGGTGCGTCTTATGGTCCGAAAAACACGGTAATTGCAATAATTTTCTGGGAGAAATACATTTTCTGGAACAATTTCAAGGGTGCCAACACTTTCAGCCATGACTGTAACTGCCCTTTCGAGATACTGCTCTTTCTACAAGTCAGTTTGGACTGCATCTAGGTCTCTAGAAACAATTGAAGACGGCACTCCTTAGGAAATTTTAGATACAAGTTTGTTATTCCTCCATATAATAACAGCAGCAACATTTCAACCTATATGGTCTTTTTAGAGCGCTGTCTTCAGTTGGTTCTGTGGATTTTACACTGAGTGGATCCCTTGGGTATCTTTTAATTGTGACGTTCCCTTATGCCTAATGTGTGCTGCAGACATGCTTATGTGTCGTGCACCTAGGTCTCTGTCCACATTTTCCCCAAGTGCTAACAGATTTACTCTATGGCTGCTACCAATGCCAGCTTATGGCATAAGGTGCTGCTTTCTGCTAGGTAGTCCTCAAGGTCACTGGTTTTTCCCACCCATTAGGACTGCTTTACGATGTCCGTCTGTGTGTCTCCCAATGTTATTAAAAAAGAAATTTGGATTTTTGTACTTGTGGTAAAGTAACTTTCTCATTGCGTACTTGGGAGGACCCACTCCAGCCCTATTCCTAGTTTTCCTGTCCCCGTCAGTTCTGACTTCCTGTAACCATTGTTTTTCCTCTCTGGGTTCAGTCCATGTTGGTTCCTGGCTGTTACTTATTGATTAAGTTTTTTTCTATTTTTGTGGTTGCTTTCATACTGGTTTTGGAAGTAAACTGAGCTGGCTAATCTCCGAGGAGAGGGTATAGCCAACAAGTTGGAGCCAAAACTTTCTTTGGAGTCAGTGTTAAGGCTCTTGGTGGCAGGGTGTATACAGACTGTCTTTTGATTCCCAATGTATTGAATGAAAAACAGATTTAATGGTAAGTACAAAAATCTAATTTTTGCATGTGGACATTGAGCATTTTTGTATGTTTTCCAGATGGGACAAAGCAAGAACTTGGCTTGAAGGAAGCAATTTGTGAGCCTAGTGAATACCATGTGGAAAGTAAAGCCCTTCTTACCACCATTGCCGTATTGGGAAGTGCAGAAACACCCCATAGCAACAAATGGA
Organism: Phyllobates terribilis; assembly: GCF_046119375.1. NCBI lineage: Eukaryota > Metazoa > Chordata > Amphibia > Anura > Dendrobatidae > Phyllobates > Phyllobates terribilis. Next base: position 61,289,410 of record NW_027362763.1, on the reverse strand, counting down.
TGGAAAAGTCCTCATTTAGTGAAGAGCTGAATGAATGTAGAAACCCTTACAGACGTAAATCTTTAGATGAAAGTATTGAAGGCTTGGACAAAGTTGGAGAGGTGGCCCTCAACACAGCGACTCAAGAAGGCGCAATGATGGAAACCATCAAAATTAAAAATGAGGAAAACATCCCAAATGAAAACATTTTAGCTATTGATGTCTACAAGGAAAGCAAGGCCACCATACCCTGTGAAGACATTACCAAAAAAGATATTGTAGATAGCAAGGTGTCCGCAAAACTTCTAGAGATTGTACCTGAAGATGTTTTGATTTCACAAGATGAACCCATCCAAGAATATATGGAAAGTTACAGTGGCCTCAATATCTGTGCAGATGATGTGCCTCTGGTTTTAGGTCATGTAGATGTGGTCGAAATGGAAGACTCTTTTGTCAGTGTAGCTGGGACACTAGGTGAAAAGGGTCCAGCTAGTGAAGATTGCAGAGATATTGAGTCAATCCGCGCCGAAGACTTCAGTCGACATGAAGAGACCGGATCTGGAGAGGTATCTACTGAATATTTGTTGGCTATAACTAGTGAAAGTGAAGAGGATTCAACCAGTTTCAACATCACTGAGTGTGGAGAAATGGCACCTAAAGACTTTGAAGAAGTGATTCATGTGGATGAAGACATTGTACTTACAGAAGGAGTGATCAAAGAAGTTGGAGATGCTGCCCTCAGCATACTAACCCAAGAAGGCACAATGCCAGAAACCATTCAAATTGCTGATGAAATCGTACCTTTGTTGACCAGAGATGTCCACAAGATGGAAACCACCATGGTCGGTATTGAATTAGACAAGGAACACAAGGTAGCCATTCCCAGTGAAGACATTACTGGAGAAGATATTGTAGACAGCATTGTGTCCGCAGGACTTCTAGACATTGAACCTGGAGATGTTTTGAGTTTACAAGATGAAGCCATCCAAGAATACGTGGAAAGTTATGGTGGGCTGAATATCAGTCAAGATGATATGGCTCTGGTTTTAGGTCATGTAGACGTGGCCAAAATTGAAGACTCTTCTGACAATGTAGCTGGGACTGAACATGAAGTTGGTCCAGGTAGTGAAGATTGTGTAAACATTGAGGCAATTTGTGATGAAGACTTCAGTGGACATGAAGAGACAGTATGTGGTAATGTATGTACTGAATCTGTAGTGATTATACCTTATGAAGAAACTGGGGAAGATGGACAGGATGCAATTGGCTTTGACATTACTGAGTGTGGAGATATGACAACTAAAGACTATGAAGAAGCGATTCAGATGGATATAGATATTCTATTACCAGAAGGAGTGATTAAAGAAGCTGGCATAAGTTTTGAAGAGTTTGAGTCCACCATTGTTGAAGGTTCACTGACTGACTTCAGCCAAGATTTTGCAGCTAGCGGAGGTGAAGAACTAGTATCTGGAGAAGACATGAAACTCAAAGACCTCCGTGAAGAGTTTGTAGCTAAAGAAAAACTAGAAAGAGAAGCTGCATCTTTCGAGGATTTCTATTGTGAATCTCTGTCTGCAAATGATCACGAAGAGTCTGAATTTGTCCAAGAATTCATGGAAAGCAGCCATCATGTGCATTGTTGTAGGGATGTATGGGACCAGAGTGAGCAACCAATACCAAGAGATAATAACAATATGAAACGGCAAGAAACAGATCAAGGTATTTGAGTAAAACAACTTTTTATCTTAAGGTTGTTAGACGATATTACAGCCTCAAACAGTAGTGATCGGAGCTAGATGCCACTGTCAGTCTATATATAAAAAATTAGATTTTTAATTTTATCTAATAAAAAAAAAAAAACTAAGTTAAAATCAACTTCATCGATTCCCAAAATAAAACAAGCATATTTGGTATTGACTAATTTGTAAAAGGGAAAAAAAAAATCTGATCTTTGAAATAAAACCTTATTTATCACGTATGGTAAACGCTGTAGAAAAGAAAATCAGAATTGCTATTTGTAGCCACTTCACCTTGCTGAAAAAAAATAAGAGACTATCAAAAAGTTATATCTACACCAAAATGATACCAATAAAAACTACAGCTCGACCAAAGTCCTCGCATAACTTTATAGATGGGTCTTCAGATATTACCACAAAAGAAATTAAAAAAAAGTTCTGAATTTTTTAAAAGCAGTATATTGTATCTATGTACAGTTGAAACCAGAAGTTTCCATACACTATATAAAAAGACACACATGCATGTTTTTCTCAATATCTGACATGAAATCAGAATAAGCCTTTCCCGTTAAAGGTAAATTAGGATTACCATAATTTTTAATTTTTGCCAAATGCCAGAATAATGAGAGCGAGAGAATGTTTTAAGGCATTTTTATTACTTACTGCAAAGTCAAAAGTTTCTGGAATGCTCTACCCCGGACGATCCGATTGATGCCTAGCCCCCACATCATCAAGCGCGCTTTAAAACTTCATCTCTTTAAACAAGCCTACCACCTCAACTCAGTAGACTAACTTTCCCCTGTTCCCTCCATCTAAGTATTATTCACAATCTGCTCCCTACTATTCATCTGTCTCCACACCCTCCATGCACTCGATACTTGATTATTGCACTTAAACATACAGGCTGATGACCGCATCATGCAGCCTTATATGAAAATCCCTATTTATTATAATTGCTAGACCTGAAATAACAAGCACTTCTCACCTATTGTGTCCCCCCATTTCCTTGTAGATTGTAAGCTTGCGAGCAGGACCCCCACTCCTAATGTAACTGTTCAACCTGTACCTTGTATTGAATTTATTGTATGTATATGTCACCGCTTAATTGTAAAGTGCTGCAGAATATATTGGCGCTATATAAATAAAATGATTATTATTATTGATTGACAGCTGGCTTCTCCCAATTTTGGCTGCGGAGAGCTGGCTGTCAGTCAGCGGAGAGCTGGCTGTCAGTCAGGATGATGTCAGAAACTGCCACTCTGTTGACAGCGAGAAGCTGAATCTCCGGCAGGAGCGGTCAATGACCGGCGCCGGGTACAACAGACAAGTAGTTGGCTCTGAGAGATACTACATGCCTTTTTCTTTTTAAATTCCCTGATATTTCCTTTAAGTGCACCTGAAAAACTTAGAATGCATTTTAGGATCATCCTGAAATTTCACCCAAAAGCCAAATATCCCTTACTTAATGTAAAAAAAAAAAAAAAAATATATATATATATATATATATATATATATATATATATATATATAGTATGTATGGGTGAGCTGTAGTTTTTATTGGTATCATATTGGTGGACTTTTTGATCTTATTCCATTTTTTTTTTCAGGGAAGTGAGGACCCAAAAATGACAATTCTGACATTTTTCTTTTTTTACACTGTTTACCATGAGAAACTTGATCTTTGGTGCCTGTTGTATGTATTTTATTTATTTTTATTTATTAAAGTCATTTGCACATTATTTTCTAAGCTTTTACTGTTTAATTGCAGAGTATTAGTTGAGCGGTTACATGTGAATGATTGTCTCTCCTGCAGAGCGAGCATCAGCTGGGATGGCTGCAGAGGATGTGTTGGAGCTGGCCGCTGAGGATGAGACTTCAGAAAGGGATGGTGAGTCTGATACCATCTATCTGCTCCATGTCATTTGTATGTTCTTGGATTTAATCCCAGCTGGTCAATTCAGATTACATTTTTCCTGGGTAAGTGTGAGTGGCTTCTCAGTGGACTTTAGGCTGCTAGCAGAGCTCAAGTACCTATTGGCGCTTTTGTGCTGATGAGGGGTGAAAACTACAGAGAGCCGCAATATAAACCACTGTCTCTACTAACGTGGCAGAACGGCTGCTACAAAGCTCTCTGCCATCACCAGCACTGTCCCCCGAGGTAACTCATGACCTCTCTCCCTCCTAAATCTTCCCCCATCACCTGTGAATGATATTATTGAGAAGTGGAAAGAACCGCAGCAACTCCGCCACAAAGTGGAGACCTTGTAACGTTACAGAATGGGGGGGCTAAGGAGCAGAGAGCAGAAAAGTCAGCAACGCTCTGCTGACTCCATAACTGCGTAGCCCTATGGTATTAACATCGGCACAACCACTGCTCCCCCGCCAGGAGCTTCATGGCTGAGCATCTGCATGCAGCCGTACATCACCAAGCACAATGCCGAGCGTCAGATGGAGTGGTGTAAAGCAGCCAAGACTGGAATCTGTGTTCTGTGCGATGATGGATCACACTCCTCTATCTGACGTTCTAATGGAGTAGTCTGGGTTTGATTCCAGGAGAACGTTACCCCCTGACTCAATTGTGCCCGCTTTACAGATGGCGGAGAAGGATAATGCTATGGGCTGTTATCAGGGGTCGGCATTGGGCCCTTATTTCCAGTGAAGGGAAATCATAATGGTTTAGCAAATGACATTGTGGACAATTGTAGTTTCAGCTTTGTGGGAACAGTTTGGGGAAGACCCTTTTCTGTTCCACATGACTGTGTCCAGTGCACAAGCTCCATACAGACATGGAGGGGGGAGAATATGACCGGCTGCACAGAGCCTCGACGTCGTCCCCATCAAATGCTTTTTGTAGTGGATTTTACTCCAAAATCCATGTATGGTCCCCTTCAAATACTCCTTAAATAAGCTTCCTATTGATTTTTTTGTTTTTGCACTTTTATTTTTTCCTTCACTTCTTCCAAGAACAAGATCGTTTTTAATTTTCCACTGACAGAGCCGTGTGATGTCATGTCTTTGCAGGACGAGTTGTAGTTTTGAATGACACCGTTATTCTTTTCATATAATGTACTTAACGGGAAAAAAAATCCTATAAGGGTGAAATCTGCCATTGTTTTTTGGCTGTTCGTCATGCTGTAAAAATGACCCAGCAGCACGATTATCCATGTCAGTATAACAGCGAGCCCAAACTTATACAAAGTTTTTATTTTGTTTTTAGACTTTGTAATGAATTAATAACTTTGTGCAAATAATGCATTGGTTTGAGTCATTGCGCACAGGTCAGGATTATGGAATGGACTCATGGGGTGACCCTGCCACATTGCATTAATGTTAAAAGCGATCAAAAAGTCATATCTATCCCAAAATTGTATCGATAAAAAAGTTATCTCGACTGCAAGAGATAAACCCTTACAAAGCCCCATTGATCGAAACATGAAAATGCTACAGGTCTTGTAAAATGACAACGCAATCAAAACCTTTTTTTTCTTTTTCAAATTTTTGTATTTTTTTTCACCACTAAAATAATAATAATGAAAAACACTTGGTGAGGGAAGGAATAAGTGTACAACGACGGGAAGATGGGGAAGGGAGCGCAACAACTAGAGAAAGGGGGAGTGGCGATCCCTAGGCAGATCTAATATCACCCTGGCTACCCTATCGCCGAGCAGGAACCTAAACCCTGAATGTCCCTAGAGCTTGTCCCTAGATAGGGAGGGGACAGGGTGAGTACTGGTTAAGCCCCATCACAAACTAAAGACAACAAGGTAAACAAAGGTGATACACTTAGCTTGAGCAGACACCAGAAAGATAAATCCAACTGTCCTCCAAGGGCACCAAAGACGAAACTAGCCGACTGCTAGTACTCCAAGCCTGCACAGAAGTACATAGAACTAACACCGGCGACTCTCTGGAGAAACAGTGTTTTTAACTACCAAGCAAGGGTGTGTCAATCAGCAGCAGAAGATGGAGGTCGCTGCTGGGTCCTAAAGGGAGAAGGATATGCCAATACTAAAGAGATGAGAGGATCAAAAGGTGTCTGCAATGCCAAGAACAGTGACCCTCTACAGTCGGATCCAGAGCGACTGTCTGTCACACCTGACACACCCGTGACAACACTGGACAAGTTTGGTATCGCTGTAATGGTACTGACGAGAATCATGCCGCCTGATCATCTCTACCATACAATGTGCGTCAGTTCCCAAAAAACAAAGTCATAATTGGATTGTTGCTCATGCAAAAAAATGACGTAAAAGAACAGGATTTAACAAAAACTCCATACTTTTATTAAATACACATAAGAAAACATCGATATTAATAAAGTTTGCACAGATACATAGATGGTGAGCAAAACTGAAGATATCAGGACAAGAGCAATCATATAATGACACGATTGAAATTAGATGCTTGGAGCGGATGTAAATAAGGGCATGTAGACCACGTGCTCAATCCCAGCCATCAACCTATTTAATTCAGATGCTAAGGTGCATAATGCGTATGTAAAAAAAAGTCCATATAGCAACTGGGGTATACATATGAGCATATGGGTCACATGCCCCATCCCAGCCGCTCACATATAAAGCATCAAAAGGCTACACTCAGATGCCAAAGTGCACAGTGCATATACAAACAAATCCATTAGGCATTTAAAAATAGATAGCAACGAGATGTAACTCACATATAAATTACTAGTCAGTCCAGATATCGTCACCCCTACGCGCGTTTCGGCGCTGTGCCTTCTAGGTGAGCGGTTGGCTACTTTTGGCATCTGTGACCTGTCTCACCTTCCCCTATTGGTCAAGTAGTGTTATTTAAGGGATACCGATTTTAGACACACTATGCCCCCAGTTACATCTGAGTGTAGCCTTTTGATGCTTTATATGTGAGCAGCTGGGATGGGGCATGTGACCCATATGCTCATATGTATACCCCAGTTGCTATATGGACTTTTTTACATACGCACTGTGCACCTTAGCATCTGAATTAAATATGTTGATGGCTGGGATTGAGCCCGTGGTCTACATGCCCTTATTTACATCCGCTCCAAGCATCTAATTTCAATCGTGTCATTATATGATTGCTCTTGTCCTGATATCTTCAGTTTTGCTCACCATCTATGTATCTGTGCAAACTTTTATTAATATCGATGTTTTCTTATGTGTATTTAATAAAAGTATGGAATTTTTGTTAAATCCTGTTCTTTTACATCATTTTTTTGTATGAGCTGCTATCATAGACGTTAAACAAATATCTTAATGTTCCATTATAGTGGATTTGTATATGTGACCTTGGTGGTCAAGTAATTTGTTTCATAATTGCATTGTTGTTGTTTTTTTTCCCACAAAAACTCTACACTTGGAATTTTGTTTCCATTTTCCAGTAAATTGTGTAATAAAAGGAATGGTGCCATTTGTCCCACAAAAAATGCAAGCCCTCATACATCTTTAAGGACGGAAAAATAAAAAATTTACAGGCTTTAGAAGAAGGGGAGGAGAAAACTTGCCAATAAAAAACAAACTTGCAAATCAAAAGTTATAAAAGTAAGAACGTGGTCCTGCGCTTAAATCCGGTCTGTGGAGAAGGACCGGGCCTGCTTGTCCTCCTCTGGTGAATGAAGTGCTTCTTGATTTAAGTGTTAATCTTGGGACCTTTTAATTCTCCCATCGTGGAGAAATGTAGTGATGTGTGACATTTAGGCCCAGACATCCATAGTTTCCATAATCTTATCCTGCAGGTAAGCAGCCAGACAGCTTCAGCAAGTACAGAGAGTGCCCCACGTTACTCGCCAGTATGGACAGCGTGTACGAGAGCGACCCTAATGACCATCTGGAGAAGACAGACAGCGAGAGTGAAGGTAAACTGTGATCCTCGGCAGATACTGCTACGTTTTCACACTACTTATTTGCCAGCTAGAATCGCTGCTGTTTAAAGGGGTTATCTGGGACTCTGCGTATTGTTCCATATGGGGCTAAGAACTTACAGGCAGATAAAGTACAACTACCTGGTCTGCCCCGCCGGCTCAGAGCCGTCACAGACTCCTTCCACCGATGATTCTGCAGCTTCCGGTGACGTCATGTCAACGATGCAGCTTCTCTTCCAATTTGCTCTGTTGGCGGGGCGTCACTGTCGACTTCATGCTGATTGACAGTCTGGGATGTCGGCAGTGACGCCCCCGCCAACAGAGCGGAAGAGGAAGAGCTACTCTGTTGATATGTCAAATGAAGCAGGAGAATTGCCAGCAGGAGCTGTCCATGACTTTACCTGCCTGTGAGTTTTGGCCTTTTATAGGACAAAATAAAGCAAAGTCCCGGATAACCCCTTTAACCACTTAGATGCTGTTGTCAGTCACTGACGGCTGGATTTAAATGGTTCGGTTGCTTTGGCCGATATCCATACTCCATTATGTGGGGGAACAAGAAGATGACCTTCATCACTAATGGTGTTCTCTGACCCTTTTACTGCCTAATGCCCCATGATGAAGCTTGTCGTGGTAGCCCTTCCAGGAAGAGCTAATTTGGATTGAGATACAAATTATCTCCAAATCTGCCATTTTGGGTTCAAATCAGATAAATAAATACGATGTTTCGGAGAAAAGAAAATAACACACAACCAGTGTCTGAGTGTACAATTCTTGTCTGCCCTCAGATCCCAAGCAACAAGTATTATTATACACCCCCAGAAGAAAGGGAATGGCTACGTGCCTTACCTAATACAGAACTTATTTTAATTGGAAATAACAACGTTGTAAATTGTGGAAACTGATACAGATGTCCTTGAACTAAACTAACTCTGTCCAATTAACTATACTTTAAAAAAACAGAGGAAAGCTTAACAGAAAGACACCTCTATATAACGCCCTGTGCTATCGCTTTTGTGAATAACACTTATAAAGCTAATATTAAATTATCAAAGATATAAAGGTAGATTTAATTGTCTAAAATAATAATCAAAGCAAAGTATAATTATTTACCATAACAACCTCTAGACCATACATGTCAAACCCAGGCCCGTGGGCCAAATCTGGCCCAAAGGGTGTTTTTTTTTGGCCTGTGGCACCAGAACCACCACCCCTATGCGGGGCCCATTATACTGTATGGAAGGAGACTGTGTGGGGCCCATTATTCTGTATGGAGGACTGTGGGGCCCATTATTCTGTATGGAGGACTGTGGGGGCCATTATTCTGTATGGAGGACTGTGGGGCCCATTCTGTATGGAGGACTATGTGGGGCCCATTATTCTGTATGGAGGACTATGTGGGGCCCATTATTCTGTATGGAGGACTATGTGGGGCCCATTATTCTGTATGGAGGACTATGTGGGGCCCATTATTCTGTATGGAGGACTATGTGGGGCCCATTATTCTGTATGGAGGACTATGTGGGGCCCATTATTCTGTATACTGGTTGGCCAGCGACTTTGTCCAAGTTTTTCATTTTGGCCCTCTGTGGGTTTGAGTTTGACATCCTTGCTCTAGACTGTGAGGGGAAACGTTTTAAAATGTTTTTTTTTTTCAAAGGGACACGATGTAATTGAAAATGCAGATCAGTTGCCCGCATATTGGAGGATCTTACAATCATCCTTTATACTTAGTAATTCTTACAGGTACTTGCTTTCTACCAGTGACGCTGAAGGTAGTTTGCAGCTATATTGAGTCTACTCCGCAAACATTCATTTTTGTAAATTATAGCTCACCTTATCATACAATCACTCTTGTAGAAAGGGATGAATCGGGGCAATACTAGGGAGTCCCTAGCTGTTGGTGCCATAGCTCCATAGGATGCCCTCTTTCCCTCTGTTTGCATGCTGGATTATAACATGATATTGTCTTTTCTCAGAGTGTCACGGGCCAGGAGGCAGCACTAAAGTTCAGCTCTGGAGTTACTTCAACGAGCCAAAGTTTTCTGTCAGAGAAAATGTAGAGCCTGAAGGTGAGGACCCCCTCCCATAATTATAGAAACATGATGGGGAAAGTTGGAAATGTGTACAGTTGCAGCGAGAATTATTCACCCCTCCTTCATGGTAAATTCTAATTACCGTATTTTTTGGACCATAAGGGTGCGTCTTATGGTCCGAACGTTACTTTACCGGTGGTGGTGGAGCGGGGATCGCAGGGTCCTACGGCGGCGGAGCTCCGGCGGCCATTTTCCTGTAGATCACAGCCTCAGGAAGATGGCCGCGGCCACCGGAAGCCGCACACGCTACTCTGCTGCACCGCCGGACACCGCTCACAGCCCGGCAGAGGCCCTGGCTCCTCTGCCTCACCGCCGGACGCCACTCACAGGTCCAAGCCCCAGTCCACAGGCCCCAGCCGGTCCACAGGCCCCAACCAGGCACCGGCATCTCACCTCTTCTGCTGCCGTGTTCCTGAGGCAGGGAACGGAGGGACCTGCGATCCTGCTCCACCATCACCGCAACTCACAGCTTCTGGAGCACTGGCTTCATGTATCCAGGGTCCGCAGCATTCCTCCACTTCCGCCGGGCCGGTTTCCTGAAGGACCCTGCCTCCTGCTCCACCACCCCCCAGGTAAGATACCTAATCAGACTATAAGACGGACCCCATCTTATAGAAAATATTTTTTTTCCTTATTTTCCACCCCAAAATTTGGGGTACGTCTTATGGTCGGGTGCGTCTTATATTCCGAAAAATACGGTATTAGCTACATTTCCAAACTCTCTGCTCTTTGTTCTGTCTGATGGGTTTATTGCAGTGTAAATAGCTCAACACAACTAATATAACAAGTGTTTTCTGGACATTCGTTACAAAATGCTACTTTTACTGACTACTGCAGGCTCAAAATGATTCACCCCCTCATGTTAAGCATCTTTAGTACTTAGTGGAGCCTCTCTAGCTGTTATGACCTGCTGCAAGTGTGACACATGGCACTGGAGGCATCTTCAAGCCCCACCATGCTTTATTCTAGACATTGCCAAGCCACCACCATGCTTCACTGTAGTTGTTGCTGAGCCACCGCCATTCTTCACTGCAGGCATTACCGAGCCACCGCCATTCTTCACTGCAGGCATTACCGAGCCACTGCCATGCTTGACTGCAGTCGTTACTACGCTACCACCATGCTTCACTGCAGGCATTGCCGAGCCACTGCCATTTTTGACTGCAGTTATGTTATGCAAACAATAAGTCATGGATTACAAAAGAGTTGAAACATTTACTAAACATGAAAAAACTGGCTTTTAAAAGGAAGGACAAGGAGGCATTGAAAATTATACAGCGAGACCTAAAGGGGAAAATTAAGATTGCCCGTGAGGCATTCAGAGTTAAATTAGAAAATCAATTTGCACAAAAAAGCTCCAGAGAGGTGTGGGCTGGAATGAAGCTAGTGACTGGGTTTAAGGCAAGGTCGGAGCAGGGGGGTGGTGGACTTAGAATGGCTAATGAAATGAATGAGTTCTTCAATAGATTCAGCAATAAAGTTGCGGTAGCAGCAGGGAAGGGGGAGGAGGCCGGGGAACAACTAGCTAAATTAACAGGGGGTGAAATAGATCATTTCTCGGTCTCCAAAAATGACGTGAGGGACCAGTTTAGTAAGCTGGCCATTGGCAAAGCAGCAGGGCCTGACGGTCTCAGTCCACGTGTCCTCAGAGTGTGTGCAAATGAGTTATGTACTGTCTTCCAGCATCTCTTTAACCAGAGCTTACAATCAAAGAGAGTACCAGTGCTATGGAAGACTTCCTGCCTGGTGCCGGTTCCCAAGACTACCTTCCCGGCTTCCCCGGGGGACTATAGACCGGTGGCCTTAACATCGCATGCAATGAAGTCCTTGGAGAGAATAGTACTTGCTCACTTGTGTCCGAGGGTGATGGCGCATACTGATGCTCTTCAGTTTGCGTACCGGCAGGGACTGGGGGTGGACGATGCTGTAGCGTCTCTGCTACACACAGTACATTCCTTTTTGGACAATGATGGAACCACTGTGCGTGCTTTGTTCTTTGATTTCTCTAGTGCGTTCAACACGTTACAGCCACTCTTACTGCGTGGAAAGTTGATTAAAATGGCGGTGGATGAGGGACTTGTGAATTGGATAATTGACTACCTGTCGGATAGGCCACAGTTTGTTAGGTGGGGGACGGCTACATCAGATAGTGTACTGAGCAGTGTCGGAGCCCCGCAGGGAACAGTGCTGTCGCCATTCCTCTTTACATTGTACACAGCTGACTTTCAGTATAAATCAGACCGTTGTCACCTCCAGAAGTACTCGGATGACTCTGTGATAGTTGGCGGTATTGGGAAGGACCGGGATGAAGAGGACTATAGAAGGGTGGTTGCGGACTTTGTAGTATGGTGCCAGGCTAACCATCTAGAACTAAATGTTAAGAAAACCAGGGAGTTGGTGATGAGCTATGGAAGGTGCAAGAAGGTATGCCTACCTGTTACCATTGACGGTCAGGATGTGGAGATGGTGGACAGTTTCAAATATTTGGGGGTTTACCTGGATAGCAAGCTAGACTGGAAGTGCCACATGGAGAAGGTCTACAAGAAGGGGATGAGTAGATTGTACTTCCTAAGGAAGTTAAGGTCTTTTAATGTGTGTGGCAAAATGCTTGAGGTGTTCTACCAATCCATTGTGGCTAGTGCCACCTTTGCGGCAATAATTTGCTGGGGTAACAGTGTGCGTGTTGCTGACGCCAACAAGCTCAACAAACTTATAAAGAAGGCTAGCGCGACGGTGGGCCTACAGCTTGGGACTTTTGAAGAGGTGGTAGAGGATAGGATTAAGAAGAAGTGCAGAGCTATAATGGGCAACAACACACACCCGCTTTATGAACTGTTTGCGAAACAGAAGAGCACATTCAGCAATCGCCTAATACAACTAAGGTGTAAAAAGGAAAAATACAGGAGATCGTTTGTTCCAACAGCTATGGGGGTGTTTAACGAATGTCTGAAAAGCAATGTCTAAAGCATTCCAAATGTTATGTTATCATATGTGTCATGTTCGAGATCCGTGTTCTGCTGCTGTGATACCGCAATTTCCTCCGGGATAAATAAAGTATATCTTATCTTATCTTATCTTATAGACCTTCAATGTTTAGAATGCACCTTATTTGGGAACGTTGCCAGAAGCTGGTGTCTGGTTATGTATTATGTGTGCAGCAGGTCATAACCGCCAGAGGGTACTAAGTACTAAAGACGCTTGTCTTAATGGAGTGAGTAACTCTTGAGACTACAGTAGTCTGTAAAAGTGTCATTTTGTGTTGAATTTGAAGAAACCTCTTGTTATGTTAGTTGTGTTGAGCTATTTACATTAATTGGTTTATTGCAAATAGCAAAAAGTTTGTAAGTTTTGCAAATAAACAGAATATGTAATGAGGGGAGGGGAGGGTGGGGGTGGTACATTTTATTTTTGGATTGCAAATTAAACTAGTAAGGGTCCGCTTGAAAATAAAATCTATGCTGATGTTTGTAGTTTTTTTGCACTACAAGACTGGTTCATTGGGGAGTCTTAACAAATTACTGACCATGCAGATTTAATATCGACTCTTCTTAGGTCTCTATAATGGTGTGCAGGTCTCCTGATTGTACTCCACAGAGTCATAGGCATGTAAAAAGCTTTTGAGCTCAGGCTGGTAGAACTTTGGGCCATTAATACTGCTGCACAGCCGTGCACCCTAAAGTGTAACATATCTTCTCTGCAGATACTGAGGAGTGTGGTGAAAATACTTTAAGTGAGAGCATATGCCAAACTGACGATTGTGATACAGAAGCAAAAGATTTAGGTGATCACCAAGGTCAAGGTAAGTGTGATTAAAGCTGTGCAAAACTGCCACTCGAAGCCTAATAAAGTTGAGCGACCGACAGCTTCTTTATCAGGAGAAACAACATTCTGGATGTGGCTTGTCCTGATGAAGTCTGTGTACTTCGAAACGCATTGACCAATAAAAACCGCAGTCAATAATTTCGCCTCCTGGATACTTTTATCATATACAGTACAGACCAAAAGTTTGGACACACCTTTTCATTTAAAGATTTTTCTGTATTTTCATGACTATGAAAATTGTACATTCACACTGAAGGCATCAAAAACTATGAATTAACACATGTGGAATTATATACTTAACAAAAAAGTGTGAAACAACTGAAAATATGTCTTATATTCTAGGTTCTTCAAAGTAGCCACCTTTTGCTTTGATGACTGCTTTGCACACTCTTGGCATTCTCTTGATGAGCTTCAAGAGGTAGTCACCAGAAATGGTCTTCCAACAATCTTGAAGGAGTTCCCAGAGATGCTTAGCACTTGTTGGCCCTTTTGCCTTCACTCTGCGGTCCAGCTCACCCCAAACCATCTCGATTGGGTTCAGGTCTGGTGACTGTGGAGGCCAGGTCATCTGGTGTAGCACCCCATCACTCTCTCTCTTGGTCAAATAGCCCTTACACAGCCTGGAGGTGTGTTTGGGGTCATAGTCCTGTTGAAAAATAAATGATGGTCCAACTAAACGCAAACCGGATGGAATAGCATGCCGCTGCAAGTATGCCTTCAATTTTGAATAAATCCCCAACAGTGTCACCAGCAAAGCCCCCCCACACCATCACACCTCCTCCTCCATGCTTCACGGTGGGAACCAGGCATGTAGAGTCCATCCGTTCACCTTTTCTGCGTCGCACAAAGACACGGTGGTTGGAACCAAAGATCTCAAATTTGGACTCATCAGACCAAAGCACAGATTTCCACTGGTCTAATGTCCATTCCTTGTGTTCTTTAGCCCAAACAAGTCTCTTCTGCTTGTTGCCTGTCCTTAGCAGTGGTTTCCTAGCAGCTATTTTACCATGAAGGCCTGCTGCACAAAGTCTCCTCTTAACAGTTGTTGAAGAGATGTGTCTGCTGCTAGAACTCTGTGTGGCATTGACCTGGTCTCTAATCTGAGCTGCTGCTAACCTGAGATTTCTGAGACTGGTGACTCGGATAAACTTATCCTCAGAAGCAGAGGTGACTATTGGTCTTCCTTTCCTGGGGCGGTCCTCATGTGAGCCAGTTTCTTTGTAGCGCTTGATGGTTTTTGCAACTGCACTTGGGGACACATTCAAAGTTTTCCCAATTTTTCGGGCTGACAGACCTTTATTTCTTAAAGTAATTATGGCCACTCGTTTTTCTTTACTTAGCTGCTTTTTTCTTGCCATAATACAAATTCTAACAGTCTATTCAGTAGGACTATCAGCTGTGTATCCACCAGACTTCTGCACAACACAACTGATGGTCCCAACCCCATTTATAAGGCAAGAAATCCCACTTATTAAACCTGACAGGGCACACCTGTGAAGTGAAAACCATTTCCGGTGACTACCGCTTGAAGCTCATCAAGAGAATGCCAAGAGTGTGCAAATCCGTGATCAAAGCAAAAGGTGGCTACTTTGAAGAACGTAGAATATAAGACATATTTTCAGTTGTTTCACACTTTTTTGTTAAGTATATAATTCCACATGTGTTAATTCATAGCTTTGATGCCTTCAGTGTGAATGTACAATTTTCATAGTCATGAAAATACAGAAAAATCTTTAAATGAGAAGGTGTGTCCAAACTTTTGGTCTGTACTGTACACCGAGGAATCCATTGGTGCCTCCAACGGCCCTGTAAACATTTATATCTCCATTTACCTACTATAACGGGTTAAAGAATATAGTGTATACCAGCGTTTTGTATTTTTGGGACCCGTACACGTTTGCTATGCTTGGAACCTGTACACACTGCCTGTTAATGTTAATAGAATATTTTGGTTCCTAATGATGAGACTTTTTTTTTTTTTCTGCGCTGTGTGGTGATTTAGTGGTTTAAAGGGAATCTGTCAACAGGTTTTTCCTATCTAATCTGAGAGCAACATAATGTAGGGGCAGAGAGCCTGATTCGAGGGATGTCACTTGCTCAGTAGCTTGCTGTAGTTTCAATACAATCATTGTTTTATCAGCAGGAGATTATCACTACAGGACTAGGTGTCCCATGGCCAGGCAGTCCTGCTAATCTGTGTAACCCCACCCCCACCACTGATTGGCAGCTTTCTGTGTACAGTTAGCAAGCTGCCAATAGAGTGTGGGCGGGATTACACACAGCTCAGCGTTCTGACCCCTGCTCCATCTACAGAAGAGAAAACCGGGATTCCATCAAAACTGCAGCAAGCAGCCCAGTAAGTGAGACATCTCTGGAATCAGGCTCTCTGCCTGTACATCATGCTGCTCTCAGATTTCATAGCAAAAACCTGCTGACAGATTCCCTTTAATGACCCTTACTTTTTTTTTTTTATTGCTCTTCTTTTTTTTTTTATATAAAGGTAAACTGTAAAAAGTAAAAAAATATAGCAAATTATCTACTTTAGAATGTTTTATTCGTTAGATTTAGAGATTCACAGTAAAGTTTATTTCTGTGTGTTATTCCTTATGTATTGTTTCATTTTATTTTATTTGTGTTGAGAGGAAATTTTTTTAAACGCGAATCGTAAAAATGTGTTTATTTGTTTTGTTTTTTTTTGCCACGTTCATTCAGGCACACAAGACACCTTGGGTATAGGCTACTGCCATCGCGGCTGATGCTAGGCACCAAAATAACAGCGTAAAGGGGGATCCAAAGAGTGGAAAGAAGATGTGAGGGACGGGTAGAGTCATACGGCCTGAATAACAGTGAAATTGTGGAGGATTGATAGGTAGAAGGCCGGCAAGACTGTATCCTCATGTACAAGTTAAGAAGAAACCACCTTGGTTAGGATTGATAGAACGAGGTGAAGCAACACCTTGTCTTGGAGGATTAGGAAAGCAGTTCAGAGGTCCACCATGGTATTGATGGACACAAGGTAGACCACATTCACGCTTGGCCAGCAGAAAGGGAGCGCATTATAGAGCATGGTGGTCCAGGTTAAGTTCCCAATGAGGATTGAGTTGTCTATACGGAGGGCTCAGGATGGGCCTCCTGATCCAACAAATCTAGATTGCTGTAGCATTAAGGGAGAATCGATGCAGTGCGATTGATAGACCGCCTCAATTGAGGGTACCTCATTGTCAGAAGCCACATGCAAAAGTGATGGTAGAACGCCGTGCCCTCCGTAGCATTCTGACCCCCTGCTTTGGTATTGTGTATTCGGTCTTTCCCCAACCTTCTCTCATGATTGCATTTTTACTGCGCTTTCATCTTTTTTGGCGCTGATTTGCAGCATTTTTTAATGCTTTTTTTTATAGCACAGAAAGCTTTGATTCTGCACTTAAGCAATCAACTGTGTTGTTGTTTTTTACATGCGTTTTTTAGGGTCCACATAGAAGTCCATAGAGGAAAATGCGCAGTTCAGCAGCGTCTTCAGGCGCACAGCGACCGCTAGTTTTTATGAAATCACATCCACTTTGCTTGGAAAATCATGACTAATTGCCACAAACGCAGGATTGTGTTTTTTTTTTTTTTTTTTTAAAGCTATGAGCAAACTAGAACTGGGCAATATGTCCTGAAAGAAGCTGTGGTCGGAGGCGATGATAAGAAAAAAAAGTGTCCTAAAAGAGACAAGGGACTGAAGAGCAGATTAAAAAAAGAATAAAGGAGACCCAGTAGCTATGTAAATTGGAGACCTTGTCATAGAATATTAGAGTTGGAAGGGACCTCCAAGGTCATCGTGTCCAACCCCCTGCTCAATGCAGAATTCACTAAACCATCTCTGGCTGTGTGCCCACGATGCGGCTTTAATGCATTTCCACAGCGGCATTTCTGCCGCGAAAACGCATTAAAAACGCTTGTTAAGTTGTCTCCATGTTTCCCAATGATAATCCGCATGTGCTGTGCACGTGCTGCGGAAATTTCTGCTGCAGATTATCATTGCAGAAAAATGCGCAGAACAACCATTTAATGTGCGTAATCGCGGCGAAATCGCCACCGTTGACTTTGCATTGAACAGCATAACATCCGCATGTATACATGTATGCATGGGGATGTTATGCGGTTCAATGTGCGGATGGTACCCGGGTCTGGAGAAGAGGAGAATCTCCTCCAGACCTCGGTACCATTAGTAAAAAATAAAAAAAATAAAACGTTTTACTTACATCTCCGGTGGCCCCCGGTCTCCTCTCCGGTGGCGTCCTCTGTCCTCAGCGTCCTGCGGTGTTCAGAAAGGAACTGCGGTGACGTCATTTAGTCATGTGATGGTCACGCGACGACTGACATCAGCAGTCGTGTGACTTGTCAGCTGTCTAAATGATGTCACCGCAGGTCCTTTCTGAACACCGCAGGACGCCGAGGACTGAGCACGCTGCCGGAGAGGTAAGTATAATGTTTTTTTTATTTTTTATGTTTTAATTCTTTTTGTTTATTATTATTATTGATGCTGCATTTAAAGCCGCATAAGTTGGTCACACAATATAAATCCATGCCAGTTGCATGGATTTATATACTTGTCAAGCACTTTTCCAAGTGATGCTCAAAATCACTTGGAAAAGCGCTTGAAAAAATGCATGCGAAAATGCATGCAAAAACGCTTAAAAAAAACACTTCTCCCTTTCAGAAAAAACGCATGTAAAATCCGCATGCGAGGGAGATGCAGAAACACTAAGGAAAAATCCGCATCAATTCAGCATCGTGGGCACATAGCCTTAGACAGATGTCTGCCAGCCTCCATTGAAGGAGAAATAGAATGTTCTAGTTGGAAGGGACCTTCCGGGTCATCATGGACCTCCGGTGTCATCGAGAAGTAATGTGTTGGCCAGGAATCGAACCTGGGTCAACTGCTTGGAAGGCAGCTATTCTGACCACTATGTCACCAACGCCTGTCGTACCTGTCGCCTTGTTGTACCCATCGCCTTGTCGTACCTATTGCGAACCAAAAGGAAGCTCAGTGCTTGCAGAACGGGATATAACCTGATAGTAAGAACACTCCTGAGTGCTTGGCGTCAGCCTCGGACACCCAAGCTGCGTGTGTCATCAATGACACAAGTGAGAAATGTTCCCCCAACAAAATATACCCTCCCGTTAGGTAACAAAGCTCCACTCCAGGACATTCGGTGTGTTTTTCTATTTTCAACTTCTCTCTTAGGGTCTCCGCTGACCACTCGGTTTGCTGCTGCTAACTGGCAAAAGCTTTACTTTACACTTCACCTTTATTATACTTGCGTGAAACTGACCTTAGTATAATTTTATGCACATTTATTTCTATGGATTGGTTTTGTTGCAGCTACTGAATCCCAGAGAGATGTCAAAGACTCTGTCAAAGCAGAACTGTCCCCTGTAACAGCGGCAGAAGAAGGAAAGAAGCCTTGAAGACCACGATCACAAGCTGTAGAAAATGTGTTCACTGATTCGTTCCTGTGATATAATTTCTTAGTTTAGATATAAGCCCTCAGTTAGATGCCACACACCTGACTGCTGTTTTCTTGCACCTTGTACTTTTCTTATAGTTTGTGTTTATCTTTAATATTTGGTCGTCCCTGCAGTTAGCACTTAATAGGATCGGAGAGGATCCTGTGATCCTCCTTGATAAGCAGTGATAAGACCGCCTGACTTTGGCTAGTAAAATGCCTTAAAGAAAATGGAAATTTGAGGCTCTGTAGATTTTTGTGTTGTATGTAATTAAAAAGATGTTCTTTCAGTAGAGTTGTGCTGTAGATTTTAATGAGTGGAACTTTGAAGAACTCCCCAACATTG
Organism: Phyllobates terribilis; assembly: GCF_046119375.1. NCBI lineage: Eukaryota > Metazoa > Chordata > Amphibia > Anura > Dendrobatidae > Phyllobates > Phyllobates terribilis. Next base: position 61,270,085 of record NW_027362763.1, on the reverse strand, counting down.
CATGCCTGAATAATAGGCCTATTCCGACATTGGATTGGACATGTGTGTTGGAGAGTAATCAAATCGATTCTATGCAAATTAAATCTGTCGAATTTTATGAAATTTGCAGGTCCCAGAGAATGCACCAGATTGCATCTGCCAGAAAAGGTTCACGTGACCATAGGCACGGCTTTTCCCATAATGCCTTGCAGATATCACATCACATGCTATAGCGTAGCTGATCAGAAGGGACTATCAAAATCTGTATAAAAGTTGAGGCAAGTAATAATGCAGCCATTTTAGGATGATTCAGTAGAGAGAGAGGATGTCAGAGCTCACAGCTCAGTCATAAAGGTAGGGAGAGAACATTTTAATACATTGGACTACTACTTTAGACACACTGTGTTTCTCTATAGCAGGGGTCTCAAACACGCGGCCCTTCAGGCTGCTTCATGCGGCCCGCAGGCACCATAGACCCCGGTCCAAGAGCTGCCGGCAGCTGCACTTCAGTTCATTGTATTGCCGCGCAGAGACCGGCTCTCTGCACAGCTATACCCGTGTCAGCCGCCGACTTATCAGAGGCCAACAGCTGACATCTGCGTCCCAGCGCAGCAGCGTATGACGTCACTGACACGCGCAGATGTCAGCTGCTGGCCTCTGATAGGGCGACGGCTGGCACTGGTATTGCTGTGCAGAGAGCCGGTCTCTGCGCGGCAATACAATGAACTGAAGTGCAGCTGCCGGCAGCTCCTGAACCGGGCCGCGATTGGGGTCTATGGTGCCTGTGGGCCACAGGTGCAGAAAGGACGCCGAGGGAATGGAGGACAGATGAGAAGAATCTTTTATTTTTTTTCTCTTGTATGTGTAGAACGGCACAAGGGACAGTCCTCCAAGATGGGGACCAGGCTGGGGACAGTCCTCCAAGATGGGGACCAGGCTGGGGACAGTCCTCCAAGATGGGGACCAGGCTGGGGACAGTCCTCCAAGATGGGGACCAGGCTGGGGACAGTCCTCCAAGATGGGGACCAGGCTGGGGACAGTCCTCCAAGATGGGGACCAGGCTGGGGACAAAGATGGGGGACATTACAAGATGCAGACCAGGGTGGGGCACATTACTACAAGATTTTGGCAGAAAAACTCCAAAATAAAGCATGAAAAAATATTTTGCCACTAAAAATGCAGCTTTATATCTAAAGTAAACAAAAAAAGTGCATGTTTTATTATCGCCACATCCATAACGACCCAAACTATCAAAAATAAAACAGCAAAAATGTTCAAAAGGTGTATAGAAAAAAAAATGGTATCACTAAAATTGTCACTTTGTCCTGCAAAGAATGTGGCCCCCAAATTAAAATTTTTTCTGTGTGCGGCCCATATACCCAGCCGAGTTTGAGACCCCTGCTCTATAGCTTCATTGGGGGACACAGATAACCATGGGTGTATGCTGCTGACGCTGAGAGACTGACAGTAGGCAAAAAAAGTTTGCTCCTCTACAGGGTACACCCACCAACTGGCACAAAGCTAATCCGTATTAGCTTCCCGTCAGTAGGATGCATCTTTTTTTCTTTCTTTTACTCAGGCAACAGGGTGAAACCACTGACCCTGTCTTCCCACTTAAGAGACCGAGAGAACATTGTGGTATGATCCACATTGTACTTTCTCTGGTCTGCGATGCAGGATCCTACCCCCCTAAACACATCGAGTGTCTTGGGGCGACCATGGCGGACGGTCCTTGCCATCCCATCCCCAGCCTGCTCGTCTTCCATAGCAAGAAGGTGCTGGGAGGAAGACTGATGTTTTTCTCAGTGTAGAAGGGGCTACTGGTAGCATCTTCTGCTCTGTCTGGAATCACATCGGTGCAGGGAAGATGATGTACCCATCCCAGCGATCCCCTCACCAGGGGTTCCTGATGCCATCTTCTGTACTGTGAAGGAGGAGTCTGGACAGTTACCTCTTTCCTTCAACAGGTTCTCCACTGCGGCGGGGGCCCCAGCACAGGAACACCCCAGGGAAGGTGCATCTCTCCTGCAGCAAAGATCTTCTGCTCCGCCTTTCCTCCAGGCATCAATCTCTCGGGCATGTCACCTCCCAGGCTCTGCCAGAGCAGTTCCTCTCTCTAATTTAGTTCCTGGCTTTCCCGAGGCCTACTGCTTTGGCTGGCCTCGCCCCCCCCACCCCATCCTCCTATGATTTAGCCAATCAGCGTCGCCTGGGCCTCTTCTGGGCCCTCTCCTCACTGGCACCATTTCCTTGCTGTCATCACTGCTCCAGCTGCGGTCCCACACAAAACCCACAGTCCTCCTGCACAGACCAGGGACGTCTTCTCAGGAAACGGGTAAGCTCTATCCAGGCTGTTATTTTGCATAGACTAGACTCTGTACTGCTCAGCAGTCACAACACCTCTGGCACCGGCTCCCTATGCATAATCTTAGGGAGTCATTCTCCCACTGCCCTTCCCCCCCATTATTCTTGACTATGCAGAAGAAACTGCCCGCAAGTCAGGACTTGACCCTCTGCTCCGACTGCAGCACTCCCACCATGCACGCCTCACAGGAGCCCCCTGCCTCCCGGGATGAGAGCATACTTTCCCCGAATGGGCTGCTGCTCTATCACAATCCGTAGCGTACCTTACCAAGATATCCCAGTCCTTGGTACAGGTTCTGGAGTGTCTGTCTAATCACGCTGCTGGTGCTCTGATTGTTCCCCGGGACGAATTGTGCACACCTGGTTACTTTCTCCGGCATGGCAGATCGTGTACAAGGTCCAAGAATCGGGTACATTCCAGCTCCTTGCCTGTGTCCCTGTCACTATCCACATCCTCTAGATGACCTCTATCGCGCTCCTCTTCTGATTTTCTCCCTTCTCTCTCTTCCTACAGTCGGGCCTAGAGTCTGGGTTGTCTCTCAGTACCCTTAAGGGTCAGGTCTCGGCGCTCTCAATCCAGTTCCAATGGCATTTGGCCTTCCTTTCCCAGGTCAAGACCTTCCGGCAAGGAACCGCTCGCTTTGTTCCTCCATATTGTCCCCGTGTGGATTTGTGGGACCTTAACCTAGTCTTGAGTGTCCTTTAGGGACTTCCCTTCAAGCCCATTCGAGACATTGCCCTCTTTTCTTTCCTGGAAGGTTTCGTTTCTTATTGTGATCACCTCTATCAGGCAAGTCTCAGAAATAGCGTCCTTCCCAAAGTGTTTTCTCCATTCCTTCTCATTGAAGACGTCGTCCTTCTGTCTATGCCCATCTCACCCTCTGGAACAGTCTCTCCACAGGTCAGATCTTGTCAGGGCCTTATGTCTGTACCTCTCAAGAACAGCATCTTTCAGACTCTCCAACTCCTTGTCTGTGATCCTTGATGGTCGACGTGTCCGTCTCTAGGGCCTCTATTGCTTGCTGGCTCCGCTCTGATATACTGGAGGCATATTGAGCCAAAGAGACTACTCCCACTGGGAGGGAAGGCACACTCCACCCGCATGGTGGTTTTTTTTTTTTTGGGCATTCACCACCAGGCACCTGCGACCCAGATCTGCAAAGCTGCTATCTGGTTTTCCCTCCATACTTTTTCCAAGTTCTACAGGGTGCATATTTAAGTCTCGGCTGATGCGAGCCTAGGCAGGAAGGTTCTGCAGGTGGCTGTTGTCCGTCACCCAACCTGATCTGGGCATGTTCTTCTGTTCTCTCACTTGGGACTGCTTTTGGACTTCCCCCAGGGAAGCGATAGAGAAAAGAGGTTTTTGGGTACTCACTGTAAAATCTTTCTCTGAGCCTTAATTGGAGGAAACAGCACTCACCCTTGTTTGTACCTTTTTTGGAGCCTGTTTAAGGTTGTTTATTGTTGCTTCTCCTACTGCTTTCTCACTAACTGATTAGCTTTATGCCAGTTGGTGGGTGTATTCTGCTGAGAAGGAGACAACTTAAACTACTGACTCCTTCCCCGTTCCTGTAGAATGTAAGCCCGCAAGGGCAGGGTCCTCTTCCCTCTGTACCAGTCTATCATTGTTAGTTTGTTTACTGTAAGGCTGCGTGCCCACTATGCGTTTTTCAAGCGGTTTTGCCGCGGAATTTCCGCAGCGAAAACGCTTAAGAAACGCTTGGTAATACGTGCCCCATGGTCCCCAATGGTAATCCGCATGTGCCGTGTACATGCTGCGAAAATTTCCGCTGCGGATTATCATTGCGGAAAATGTCCATTAATTTTGCGGACACGCAGCATAATTGCTGCCATTGACTTGCATTGAAACGCTCAATATCCGTGTCAGCACATTTGCACACACGGATATTAAGAGATTCTATGTGTGGATGGTACCCGGGTTTGGAGAAGAGGAGACTCTCATCCAGACCCGGGTACCATAGAACCTGTTTAAAAAAAAATAATTTAAAATAAAAAATAAAGATTAAACTTGCCTTCTGATGGCCCCCGCTATCCTCAGCGATGCGTCTGGTCTGTTGTATGGGTCACGGTGGTGTGAGGACCTGCCATGACGTCATTGAGTCATGTGACAGGTCACGCGACCGCTGACGTCGGCGGTCGCGTGACCTGTCACATGACTCAATGACGTCATCGCAGGTCCTTCACACCACCGCGACCCATACAACAGACCAGACGGAGCGGAGAAAATACCGGGGGACATCGGAAGGTGAGTATAATCTTTATTTTTTTAACATTCTTATTCTTTTTAACTATTACTTGGTCACACTATACAGTGCCTACAAGTAGTATTCAACCCCCTGCAGATTTAGCTGGTTTGATAAGATGCAAATAAGTTAGAGCCTTCAAACTGCAAACGAGAGTAGGTTTTATGAACAGAAGCATAAATCTTACAAACCAAAAAGTTATGTTGCTCAGTTGAATTTTATTAAATTTTAAACATAAAAGTGTGAGTCAATTATTATACAACCCCTATGTTTAATATTTTGTGGAATAACCCTTGTTTGCAATTACAGCTAATAATCGTCTTTTATAAGACCTGATCAGGCCGGCACAGGTCTGTGGAGTTATCTTGGCCCACTCCTCCATGCAGATCTTCTCCAAGTTATCTAGGTTCTTTGGGTGTCTCATGTGGACTTTATTCTTGAGCTCCTTCCACAAGTTTTCAATTGGGTTAAGGTCAGGAGACTGACTAGGCCACTCCAACACCTTGACTTTTTCCCTCTTGAACCAGGCCTTGGTTTTCTTGGCGGTGTGCTTTGGGTCGTTGTCTTGTTGGAAGATGAAATTACGACCCATCTTAAGATCCTTGATGGAGGAGCGGAGGTTCGTGGCCAAAATCTCCAGGTAGGCCGTGCTATTCATCTTCCCATGGATGCGGACCAGATGGCCAGGCCCCTTGGCAGAGAAACAGCCCCACAGCATGATGCTGCCACCACCATGCTTGACTGTAGGGATGGTATTCTTGGGGTCGTATGCAGTGCCATCCAGTCTCCAAACGTCACGTGTGTGGTTGGCACCAAAGATCTCGATCTTGGTCTCATCAGACCATAGAACCTTGAACCAGTCTGTCTCAGAGTCCTCCAAGTGATCATGAGCAAACTGTAGACGAGCCTTGACATGACGCTTTGAAAGTAAAGGTACCTTACGGGCTCGTCTGGAACGGAGACCATTGCGGTGGAGTACGTTACTTATGGTATTGACTGAAACCAATGTCCCCACTGCCATGAGATCTTCCCAGAGCTCCTTCCTTGTTGTCCTTGGGTTAGCCTTGACTCTTCGGACAAGCCTGGCCTCGGCACGGGAGGACAATTTCAAAGGCTGTCCAGGCCGTGGAAGGCTAACAGTAGTTCCATAAGCCTTCCACTTACAGATGATGCTCCCAACAGTGGAGACAGGTAGGCCCAACTCCTTGGAAAGGGTTTTGTACCCCTTGCCAGCCTTGTGACCCTCCACGATCTTGTCTCTGATGGCCTTGGAATGCTCCTTTGTCTTTCCCATGTTGACCATGTCTGAGTGCTGTTCACAAGTTTGGGGAGGGTCTTAAATAGTCAGAAAAGGCTGGCAAAAGAGATCTTTAATCCACACATGTGAAGCTCATTATTCTTGGTGCCTGAACTACTTCTTAATACTTTAGGGGGACCAAACAGAATTCTTGTGGTTTGAGGGGTTGAATAATAAATGACACTCTGAATTAACTTTTTAACGTTTTAAAAAAACAAAAAAAACAAAAACAAAATTTGCTGCAGTGTATTTCCCACTTCCAGGCTGATCTACAGTACAAATGTCACAATGCCAAGTTAATTCCGCATGTGTCAACCAGCTAAATTTGCAGGGGGTTGAATACTAATTGTAGGCACTGTATATGCCGGTTGCATGGATTTATATAGTATGACCAAGTTGTCAAGTACTTTTCCAAGCGATGCTAAAATCGCTTGGAAAAGCGCTTGATTATCCGCATGCAGAAACGCTGAAAAAACGCTTCTACCTGGCTGGAAAAACGCATGTAAAATCCGCATGCGTTTTTCTTGCCAGGGAGAAGCGGAAAAAATATGCAGCATTTCTGCATCGTGGGCACATAGTTTCGTGATATCTGTATTTTGTATATACTCGTAACCCCTTATGTACAGCACCATGGAATCAATGGCACTATATAAATAAATAATAATAGTGTCAGTCTCCTAGCGACAGCAGCATACACCCATGGTTAGCTGTGTCCCCCATTGAAGGCTCCAAGAAAGAGATTTTATGGTGAGTAACCAAAATCCTATTTCTACAACTGCGGCACTGGAGAACATTAAGTTAGTAGTCTGCAAATAATGGATCTTTCAGATGACCATTATCATCGGTCCGATCTCGGATCGCAATGCCCGTATTGGCTGCGTGACCGCCTCATAGAAATATATGAAGCAGTCACGCTCAGGTCAGGAGAGCCGCGGCCAGTCCGTGTATTGCAATCCCTGATTGGACTGTTGATCATCAGAGATAGGACAGGTGCTAGTGTCAGCTGCAGTGCCAGACTCCATGTGATTGATCAGAGATCGGAGATACGGCTTTGCTTGCATTTGTCCTTTTCTATACCTGGCTACTTATTAGAGTTGATCCAAAACTATTTGCACAACCCGCTCCATCAGCCACGACTGGTCTGTAACTGCTGGATGAGAACCGCCTCTTACTTGATGGCATCCGTAGCCCTTCTGTTGATTAGCTGGCATGGCACGACGTCACGTGTGTCATACCGCCATGATGATGTCTGAATGAGATGAGCTTCCTGTTGACTTGCTGGGTGAGATGAACGTTGAACATGACATAATGCCGGAGGAGATGGAGAACACTATTTAGACTCCTAGCTATATTGGTGTCTCTGTTCGCCATGAAGGTAGGGGTAGTGGCAGTTGAGTAGGCAAATCTAGAGGTGGAAATTAAGGGGTGGCAAAGAGCCCAGGACATTTCCTAAACTGAGGCAACTATTAGTCAAGTCAGGGATGATGATTGAGTGGTAGACCAGACCTGGGAACCAGATCGGGATGCCGAAGAGGTGATTTCGTCAGGAAGGAGGATGTTGGCATGGAAGAATAAAGAACAAAGTTGACATCCGGCCATAAATCTCACGGAGGTAAATTATCATCTTCTGCAGTCAGCTCGAGAGAAGAGTAATGCTGCAACTGCTGGTTGGTTAAGGAGGTTCAACAGTGCCTGAAAGCTCTACGTGTCCTACATGTGAACATTTTGGGTGTGAGAATTATTTTCCAAGTTGCTAATGGACCAATCTATTTCAGTATGCAGGCTTTGTGGTTGGAAAATAAGCTATAGGTGTAATGTGTTTAATCGAGGAGGAACTATGGCCTTCCATCGGCACATGAAGTTGCATCACCTGGTTATATAGGAAAAGCAAACTAACCAGCAATATGAGCAAGGCTCACGCCATCCTCCCCGTAATTGTTTTTTTTGTATCCTGGCTGCATCGTTAAGTAGAACATGATTGTTGCCTTACTCCATTTTGATTTCTGTACACGTGACTTCTTGCTTTCTGGAATGGAGTTTGAGTCAGTATGTGTTTTGTCCATTTACTTTGCTCTCAAAGAGAAGCCTGTGATCAGATAAGGTGGTCTTATTTCTTTGTCTTTAAACAAAGACATTCCTAACAAGAAACCAAAGTAAGGGGGGTAGTACACCACCTAGTTTCCCAAGCTTGGTGTCAGTAGTTTTAACTTAGCCAATTAGAAGTATGTATGTTAATGCCAGCACATACACTGTGTGCAGAATTATTAGGCAAGTTGTATTTTAGAGGATTATTTTTATTATTGATCAACAACTATTTTCTCAATCAACCCAAAAGACTCATAAATATCCAAGCTTAATATTTTTGGAAGTTGGAGTGTTTTTTTTTTAGATTTGGCTATCTTAGGAGGATATCTGTTTGTGCAGGTAATTATTACTGTGCAGAATTATTAGGCAACTTAATAAAAACCAAATATAATCCCATCTCACTTGTTTATTTTCACCAGGTAAACCGATATCAGTCCACAAAATTTAGAAATAAACATTTCTGACATGCAAAAACCAAAACCCAAAAAATTAGTGATCAATATAGCCACCTTTCTTTATGATGACACTCAACAGCCTTCCATCCATAGATTCTGTCAGTTGCTTGATCTGTTTTCGATCAACATTGCGTGCAGCAGCCACCACAGCCTCCCAGACACTGTTCCCAGAAGTGTACTGTTTTCCCTCCCTGTAGATCTCACATTTTATGATGGACCACAGGTTCTCTATGGGGTTCAGATCAGGTGAACAAGGGGGCCATGTCATTATTTTTTTGTCTTTTAGGCCTTTACTGGCCAGCCACGCTGTGGAGTAGTTGGATGCATGTGATGGAGCATTGTCCTGCATGAAAATCATGTTTTTCTTGAACGATACCGACTTCTTCCTGTACCACTGCTTGAAGAAGTTGTCTTCCAGAAACTGGCAGTAGGTCTGGGAGTTGAGCTTCACTCCATCCTCAACCCGAAAAGGTCCCACAAGTTCATCTTTGATGATACCAGCCCATACCAGTACCCCACCTCCACCTTGCTGGCGTCTGAGTCGGAGTGGAGCTCTCTGCCCTTTACTGATACAGCCTCTGGCCCATCCATCTGGCCCAATCAAGAGTCACTCTCATTTCATCAGTCCATAAAACCTTTGAAAAATCAGTCTTAAGATATTTCTTGACTCATTCTTTATGTTTTATCTTATGTTTCTTGTTCAAAGGTGGTCGTTTTTCAGCCTTCCTTACCATGGCCTTGTCCCTGAGTATCGCACACCTTGTGCTTTTTGATACTCCAGTAACGTTGCAGCTCTGAAATATGTCAAAACTGGTGGCGAATGGCATCTTGGCAGCTTCACGCTTGATTTTCCTCAATTCATGGGCAGTTATTTTGCGCCTTTTTTGGCCAACACGCTTCTTGTGACCTTGTTGGCTATTTGCCATGAAACGCTTGATTGTTCGGTGATCACGCTTCAAAAGTTTGGAAATTTCAAGACTGCTGCCTCCCTCTGCAAGACATCTCACAATTTTGGACTTTTCGGAGCCTGTCAAATCTCTCTTCTGATCCATTTTGCCAAAGGAAAGGAAGTTGCCTAATAATTAAGCACACCTCATATAGGGTGTTGATGTCATTAGTCAACACCCCTCCTCATTACAGAGATGCACATCACCAGATTTACTTAATTGGTAGTTGGCTCTCAAGCCTATGCAGCTTGGAGTAGGACAACATTTATAAAAAGTGTCATGTGATCAAAATACTCATTTGCCTAATAAATCTGCACACAGTGTATTTAGAGATGAGCTGAACCAATCATATTGCTACTATGAATGTCCAAGAAATGTATATATGTGACCGATGATGTAATAAACAGGGACCTGCCCTGATTCTCAGTGTATCAGACGTGGTTCTTTCGTGCACGTATTTGAATTTTACATTTTAAATTGGAACAAGGACAACGTCTCAAAGTCCCACATTATTTGGTGACTACATCATCCTCCTCCTCTACTGCTTTCTCTACTATTCCTTCGTTGTGTTAGTTAGCCATACGTGTGCCCGAGAAACATGCTTGTCCATTTAAGTGGAAACTCAACTGCTACGTGTCCAAGTTCACCACAATCTGTGCCGCACCACCTGGATTGTTCTGACTTGTCTGAAATTATGGCGTGCGTTCAGCCTTGCTGGAAGATACCTAGGCACAATTATTTCTTGAAGAAAGCTATCTGTGCTTTGTACTCCAACATGGCAGGCACCATGGGCCGCTCCATGGAATTGATATTGTGCTGCAAGGTGCACTCCACCGTTGACAGCAGCAATTACAGCCAGGGAGCTTACATGCCTTTCATTGTCCATTGAGTCACTGATTTGAATGGTAGCTATGCACTACTATAAGTTGGCCAGGTGTATATTGGTGAATTCACATCCCCCTCAATGGACATCACCCCAACTGCAACAAAACAGAACAATATCAAATGTCACACCAGTTTGTTCCTCGTCGGATACAACAGGGCTTAGTAATCTACAATATCAGAAACATTGTGGCTGCCGTACATTTGAGCAAAATAACATCGCTGCATGGACCTCAATTTCACAAAAAACAAATCCTTTTAAAAAAAAATAATAATTCTTGGGCATCCCATTTCTTTATCATCCTTTATTTTTTGTAAAAATTAGAACCTGTCCAAACGCAAAGTAAATGCCGCATTTTTTTTCTGCTGCTTTGTATTCGCATGTTTTCTAAAGGTGTCTGTACCAAAATGTGATTTTTTTTTATTTTTTTGGGGGGGGATTTTTGGGATATGTTGCATTTTTTTTGCTGCATTTTCACCTTATTTGATGTCTTTTATTTAGATTTGCAGCAGAATTTTGGATTTCTTTTAGTACAAAAAAATGTTCGATTCTGCTTTTAAAAATGTGTTTTCTGCAAGCGTTTTTTAGGCCGCCCATAAACGCGTATCTACGGTTTGATTCTGTGTGGATTGGATGGTTGGTTACCGACATCTGGTGAGAATTTCATGCCAACAGCACCTTTAGAAATATATTTACTTAGAAAATTAAATTGTTGACGCGTTCAATACTGTTTCACCCACTGCATGTCCCCCATTCTGTTATAATGGGCCCCATCTTTGGCTTCTTCCAGTAATAATGTCCCTGTTCTGCAGCTCTTCAACAAATATAAAAAAAAGTAAATGATTCTACTCACCTTCCCTTGCTCCCACAATATTTGTCATCCTCTTCCATAGCCGGCGCAGAACATTTCAGCTGAAATAGCTGCTGGCATTGGCCAGCTGGGTCAGGATTTAGAGAGGGCGATGATTCATGCAGGGAAAACTGACCTCCTGTTTCTACATGGAGCTTAGAAGGATTCAGCTGATCAGTTTTTACTTGCGTGATGTCATAGATGTAATGCACACGCCCGGGCTGAGCGGCGTGTGCGTGTATATGTAGTGATTCCACTGGACCGTGCCGAAGAGTGAATGCCTGGAGGGGCGTAACTAAGTATTCACCCGATCCGAGCAGGGTCGCACGACTGCATACGACGCCAGTGCACCAAGGAGGAACCGAGCAGAGGGACCAGGTGCTACTCCAGGACAGACCCCAGACATGGCTGTTAACCCACACCGGGGAATACAGGAACAGACAGGTTAGGCTGGCACACAGACTGGTGGGTATAGGCAGGCACGACTGGTATGCAGGCAGGCGGGTATGCAGGCAGGGGGGTACAGGCAAGCACGGCTAGAGTGCAGACAGGGAGGCACTAGCAGGTTGGAACACAGGCGGGATAGAACCCAGTACACACTGGGACTCAGGAACTGAACCACAGATGTGGCGGACAAACACAGCAGAGTGAGGCCGCCCAGAGTGGTGAGCGAGAGCAGGGCAAGACGAGACCGCCCAGAGCGGTGAGCGAGAGAAGAGCAGGACGAGGCCGCCTGGAGCGGTGAGCATGAGTCAGAGCAGAGCGAGACTGCCGGAGCAGCGAGCAAGAGTCAGAGCAGAGCGAGACTGCCGGAGCAGCGAGCAAAGGGTCAGAGCAGAGCGAGACTGCCGGAGCAGCGAGCAAGGGTCAGAGCAGAGCGAGACTGCCGGAGCAGCGAGCAAAGGGTCAGAGCAGAGCGAGACTGCCGGAGCAGCGAGCAAAGGGTCAGAGCAGAGCGAGACTGCCGGAGCAGCGAGCAAAGGGTCAGAGCAGAGCGAGACTGCCGGAGCAGCGAGCAAAGGGTCAGAGCAGAGCGAGACTGCCGGAGCAGCGAGCAAAGGGTCAGAGCAGAGCGAGACTGCCGGAGCAGCGAGCAAAGGGTCAGAGCAGAGCGAGACTGTCGGAGCAGCGAGCAAAGGGTCAGAGCAGAGCGAGACTGCCGGAGCAGCGAGCAAAGGGTCAGAGCAGAGCGAGACTGCCGGAGCAGCGAGCAAAGGGTCAGAGCGGAGGAAGACTGCCGGAGCAGTGAGCAAAGGGTCAGAGCAGGCCAGAACCGCCGGAGCGGTGAGCAAGGCAGAGCAGGGGGGACAGGGCTCTGTTCACACGGAACAGACAGGAAGGGAAAGGCAGAACCAGATACCCACAGGGTACTTGCAGTGAAGTAGCGAGTGGACCACAAACTCACAAACGGAAGTACAGTGACAACGAGCAGAAGTTAGGTACGAGTTCAGACTCTGCAGAAAAAGGAAAGGTACGGACATAGAGAAAAACAGGAAACAGGCTAGAAGAGTATTCAGACAAGAACAGACACAGTAGCAAGATACAGGAGCGGGTCTAGGTATGCAGCCCCTAGAAGGCGGAAGGAACAGGCTAGGAGCGTGTTCAGACAGGACAGACGAGATACAGGAGCGGGTCTAGGTATGCAGCCCCTAGAAGGCGGAAGGAACAGGCTAGGAGCGTGTTCAGACCGGACAGACGAGATACAGGAGCGGGTCTAGGTATGCAGCCCCTAGAAGGCGGAAGGAACAGGCTAGGAGCGTGTTCAGACAGGCCTGGAAATACAGCCTCCAGGAAAGGCAGGCAAGCAAACACAGAAAGGGACCTGGCACATTCAGAGTGAAAGAGCACACTGAATGAAACAATGCTCAGGCAGGGTTTCTTGGGAGGAGCTGGGTTAAATACCAGGTGACAGACAGCAATAGGCTGAGGACGTATCAGGGGTGTGTCTGCAGCAGGTACAAGAAACAGGAAGTGATCGGGCGCCGCCCTTAAGCTGCAGAAACAGAGGCAAGCAGACAGCATGGAGGGAAGCCAGGCTAGCAGACTGGACTGGAGATGAAGTGCGCGCTCTTGCACAGTGGGAGATGGACCACTATGCAAGGACGTCCCCAGGTATGTTACAGTACCCCCCCTTAAGCCCCCTCTTCTTCAGGCCTGCCAGAATGTTCCGCAGGGAATTCGAGGGCCAATCCTTCACTTCAAGGAGATCACTTCCACTGTCCACAGGAGAAACTGGTCTCATCTGGGTAGCTAGGATGCTACCGCCTATCCAGCCATCCTCAGCAACAGACGAAACGGGTGGAGTACCAGGAACAGCACACAAGGAAGTCTCTCTCCACTTATTATCAGGTAGCACCCCAGAGGGTTCAGGAGACAACTGGAAGTCCTCTGCCGGGTTGGAGGGGTGCAGAGACTCGGGGGTAACCTCTGCTTCGGGGTACATCTTGTCAAGCTCACAGGATGAAATGGGCGAGGTATCAGGTACAAGGTGTAGAAAAGTCCCTGTTTCTTTGTTATCTGGTGGTACCCAGGAGGATTCAGGAAACAACTGGGGGTCCTCCGCCGGGTCGGAATAGTGCAGAGACTCGGGGGTAACCTCTGCTTCGGAGTACACTAGGTCGGACTCACTGGATGAAGCGGGCGAGGTATCAGGTACCGAGTATAGAAGAGTACCTGTCCATTCGTTATCAGGTAGCACCCCGCAGGGTTCAGGAGACAACTGGAGGTCCTCCGCCCGGTCGGAGGGGTGTAGAGACTCGGGGATAACCTCTGCTTCGGAGTACACTAGGTCGGACTCACTGGAAGAAGCGGCCGAGGCATCCGGTACTGAGTACAGGAGAGTCTCTGTCCATTTGCTATCAGGTAGCACCCCGAAGGGTTCAGGAGACAACTGGAGGTCCTCCGCCTGGTCGGAGGGGTGTAGAGACTCTGGGATAACCTCTGCTTCGGAGTACACTAGGTCGGACTCACTGGACGAAGCGGGCGAGGTATCAGGTACAGAGTATAGGGAAGGCTCTGTCCATTCGCTACCAGGTAGCACCCCGAAGGGTTCTGGAGACAACTGGAGGTCCTCCGCCTGGTCGGAGGGGTGTAGAGACTCGGGGTTAACTACCGCTTTGAGGTACCCACTGTCAGGCTCACAGGACGGAGCGGACGAAGTATCGGGTACCGGGTGTAGGGAAGTCTCTCTCCATTTGTCATCAGGTGGTGTCCCGGAGGATTCAGGAGGCAACAGGGGGTCCTCCGCCAGGTAGCAGAGATGCACAGACTCGGAGGTAATCACTGCTTCAGAGTACCCTTGGACAGGCTCACCAGTTAAAGTGGGTGAAGCATCAGATACCGGGTGCAGGAAGTCCTCCTGTGTGGATTCTGGGTAGGCAGTAGTCTCTTCGGGCAGGAGAACTGGTGCGCTACCCACGCACATTACCTGCCGGGGCTGCTCCGGGATACCGGGAAACGAAGCTTCAGCAGGAACCTCAAGGTTGGAATCAGGAGGTCTTTGGGAGAACAGACCCTGGCGTGACGGCTTGCCTCTATGCCTAGCACGTCTGGACTGCCTCTTGAGGTCGTGAGAAGTATTCCGGAGAGCGTAGTCATCCTGTGTGGATTCTGGGTGGGCAGTAGTCTCTTCGGGCAGGAGGACTAGTGCGCTACCCACACACATTACCCGTCGGGGCTGCTCCGGGATATTGGGAAGTCAAGCTTCAGCAGGGGCATCAGGGTTAGGGTCCTCGAAGACCATACGAAAGGCCACCAGGAAGGTCTGCAGGTCAAGGACGACAGGATCCCATGCTTCCCATAGGGGGGTGACCCATTTCAAGGCATCACCCGCTAGGTAGTCAATCATAAAGGCCACTTTAGCCCAATCGGAAGGAAAATAGAGAGGGTAGGCCTTGAAGTGTAGCATGCATTGCTCCACAAATGCACGACTTTGTTTTGGATCCCCAAAGTACCGTGGCGGATCCGCAGGAACGAGTGCTGATAGATCCATCTGGACGGGTGCGTAATACGCCTGAAACTCAGCTGGTAGCAAAAAAAAATAAATAAATTTCTTCTAGAAGCACGTATTCGCTGGAAAACGTCTGAGAGCGAAGGCCGTGGGGCTCAACGGGAACCATGGCCTGAGGACGCTGTAATGCACATGCCCGGGCTGAGCAGCGTGTGCGTGTATATGTAGTGATTCCACTGGACCGTGCCGGAGAGTGAATGCCTGGAGGGGCGTAACTAAGTATTCACCCGATCCGACCAGGGTCGCACGATGGCATACGACGCCAGTGCACCAAGGTGGAACCGAGCAGAGGTACCAGGTGCTACTCCAGGACAGACCCCGGACACGGCTGTTGACCCACACCGGGGAATACAGGAACAGACAGGTTAGGCTGGCACACAGACTGGTGGGTATAAACAGGCACGACTGGTATGCAGGCAGGCGGGTATGCAGGCAGGGGGGTACAGGCAAGCAGGGCTAGAGTGCAGACAGGGAGGCACTAGCAGGTTGGAACACAGGCGGGATAGGACCCAGTACACACTGGGACTCAGGAACTGAACCACAGA
The DNA here is from genome assembly GCF_046119375.1 of Phyllobates terribilis. Taxonomy (NCBI): domain Eukaryota; kingdom Metazoa; phylum Chordata; class Amphibia; order Anura; family Dendrobatidae; genus Phyllobates; species Phyllobates terribilis. The sequence goes on along the minus strand of NW_027362763.1, from coordinate 61,254,407 downwards.
TGTGGCGGATAAACACAGCAGAGTGAGGCCGCCCAGAGTGGTGAGCAAGAGCAGAGCAAGACGAGACCGCCTAGAGCGGTGAGCGAGAGAAGAGCAGGACGAGGCCGCCTGGAGCGGTGAGCAAGAGTCAGAGCAGGACGAGGCCGCCTGGAGCGGTGAGCAAGAGTCAGAGCAGGACGAGGCCGCCTGGAGCGGTGAGCAAGTCAGAGCAGAACGAGACCGCTGGAGCAGAGAGCAAGAGTCAGAGCAGAGCGAGACCGCCGGAGAAGCGAGCAAAGGGTCAGAGCAGAGCGAGACTGCCGGAGCAGCGAGCAAAGGGTCAGAGCAGAGCGAGACTGCCGGAGCAGCGAGCAAAGGGTCAGAGCAGAGCGAGACTGCCGGAGCAGCGAGCAAAGGGTGAGAGCGGAGCGAGACTGCCGGAGCAGCGAGCAAAGGGTCAGAGCGGAGCGAGACTGCCGGAGCAGCGAGCAAAGGGTCAGAGCGGAGCGAGACTGCCGGAGCAGCGAGCAAAGGGTCAGAGCGGAGCGAGACTGCCGGAGTAGCGAGCAAAGGGTCAGAGCGGAGCAAGACTGCCGGAGCAGCGAGCAAAGGGTCAGCAGGCCAGAACCGCCAGAGCGGTGAGCAAGGCAGAGCAGGGGGGACAGGGCTCTGTTCACACGGAACAGACAGGAAGGGAAAGGCAGAACCAGATACCCACAGGGTACTTGCAGTGAAGTAGCGAGTGGACCACAAACTCACAAACGGAAGTACAGTGACAACGAGCAGGAGTTAGGTACGAGTTCAGACTCTGCAGAAAAAGGAAAGGTACGGACATAGAGAAAAACAGGAAACAGGCTAGAAGAGTATTCAGGCAAGAACAGACACAGTAGCAAGATACAGGAGCGGGTCTAGGTATGCAGCCCCTAGAAGGCGGAAGGAACAGGCTAGGAGCGTGTTCAGACAGGACAGACGAGATACAGGAGCGGGTCTAGGTATGCAGCCCCTAGAAGGCGGAAGGAACAGGCTAGGAGCGTGTTCAGACCGGACAGACGAGATACAGGAGCGGGTCTAGGTATGCAGCCCCTAGAAGGCGGAAGGAACAGGCTAGGAGCGTGTTCAGACAGGCCTGGAAATACAGCCTCCAGGAAAGGCAGGCAAGCAAACACAGAAAGGGACCTGGCACATTCAGAGTGAAAGAGCACACTGAATGAAACAATGCTCAGGCAGGGTTTCTTGGGAGGAGCTGGGTAAAATACCAGGTGACAGACAGCAATAGGCTGAGGACGCATCAGGGGTGTGTCTGCAGCAGGTACAAGAAACAGGAAGTGATCGGGCGCCGCCCTTAAGCTGCAGAAACAGAGGCAAGCAGACAGCATGGAGGGAAGCCAGGCTAGCAGACTGGACTGGAGATGAAGTGCGCGCTCTTGCACAGTGGGAGATGGACCACTATGCAAGGACGCCGCCAGGTATGTTACAATAGACTTACAGGTGCTTCTCACAAAATTAGAATATCATCAAAAATTTAATTTATTTCAGTTCTGCAATACAAAAAGTGAAACTCATATATTATACAGTTATATGAAAAAGTTTGGGCACCCCTATTAATCTTAAGCTTAATGTTTTATAAAAATTGGTGTTTTTGCAACAGCTATTTCAGTTTGATATATGTAATAACTGTTGGACACAGTAATGTTTCTGCCTTGAAATGAGGTTTATTGTTCTAACAGAAAATGTGCAATCTGCATTCAAACAAAATTTGACAGGTGCATAAGTATGGGCACCTCACCAGAAAAGTGACATTAATATTTAGTAGATCCTCCTTTTGCAAAAATAATAGCCTCTAGTCGCTTCCTGTAGCTTTTAATGATTTCCTGGATCCTGGATGAAGGTATTTTTGACTATTACTCTTTACAAAACAATTCCAGTTCAGTTAAATTTGATGGTCGCCGAGCATGGACAGCCCTCTTCAAATGATCCCACAGATGTTCAATGATATTCAGGTCTGGGAACTGGGGTGGCCATTCCAGAACATTGTAATTGTTCCTCTGCATGAATGCCTGAGTAGATTTGGAGCGGTGTTTTGGATCATTGTCTTGCTGAAAGATCCATCTCCTGCGTAACTTCAACTTTATCACTGATTCTTGAACATTATTGTCAAGAATCTGCTTATACTGAGTGGAATCCATTCGTCCCTCAACTTTAACAAGATTCCCGGTGCCGGCATTGGCCACACAGCCCCAAAGCATGATGGAACCTCCACCAAATTTTACTGTGGGTAGCAAGTGTTTTTCTTGGAATGCTGTGTTTTTTTGCCGCCATGCATAACGCCTTTTTGTATGACCAAACAACTCAATCTTGGTTTCATCAGTCCACAGGACCTTCTTCCAAAAAGAAACTGGCTTCTCCAAATGTGCTTTTGCATACCTCAGCCGACTCTGTTTGTGGCGTGCTTGCAGAAACGGCTTCTTTCGCATCACTCTCCCATACAGCTTCTCCTTGTGCAAAGTGCGTTGTATAGTTGACCGATGCACAGTGACACTATCTGCAGCAAGTTGATGCTGCAGCTCTCTGGAGGTGGTCTGAGGATTGTCCTTGACTGATCTCACCATTCTTCTTCTCTGCCTTTCTGATGTTTTTCTTGGCCTGCCACTTCTGGCCTTAAAAAGAACTGTCCCTGTGTTCTTCCATTTCCTTACTATGTTCCTCACAGTGGAAACTGACAGGTTAAATCTCTGAGACAGCTTTTTGTATCCTTCCCCTGAACAACTATGTTGAATAATCTTTGTTTTCAGATCATTTGACAGTTGTTTTGAGGAGCCCATGATGCCACTCTTCAGAGGAGATTCAAACAGGAGAACAACTTGCAAGTGGCCACTTTAAGTAGCTTTTCTCATGATTGCATACACCTGGTTATTCAGTTCAAAGCTCAATGAGGTTACAAAACAAAAAAAAAGTGCTTTAGTAAGTCAGTAAAAAGTAGGTAGGAGTATTTAAAACTAGAAAATGATAAGGGTGCCCATACTTATGCACCTGTCAAATTTTGTTTGAATGCAGATTGCACATTTTCTGTTAGTACAATAAACCTCATTTCAAGGCAGAAATATTACTGTGTCCAACAGTTATTACATATATCAAACTGAAATAGCTGTTGCAAAACCACCAATTTTTATAAAACATTAATCTTAAGATTAATAGGGGTGCCCAAAGTTTTTCATATAACTGTATAGTCATTACAAACGGAGTGATCTATTTCAAGTGTTTATTTCTGTTAATGTTGATGATTCTGGCTTACAGCCAATGAAAACACAACAGTCATTATCTCAGTAAATTAGAATACTTTATAACACCAGCTTGAAAAATGTTTTTAAAATCCGAAATGTTGGCCTACTGAAATGTATGTTCAGTAAATGCCCTCAATACTTGGTCGGGCTCCTTTTGCATCAATTACTGCATCAATGCGGCAATGTGGCATGGAGGCGATCAGCATGTGGCCCTGCTGAGGGGTTATGGAAGCCACTATGATCTAGATGCTTCACTGCTGAGGAGAATAGATTGTAGTTGCTGGAGTGAGGGCCTCAAAAAATGACCTCCGATCTAGACGCAACCTTGCCGGGAGCAATATTCAAATACATGGACGGTGCCAGCAGTGGGTGAATGCGGTGCTGCCCATGACTCAGTGAGAGAATCACACCCCTATGACTGAATACGAGCAGGTAGGACAATGTATATATAATGTTTCAAAATCATTATACTACCACCGATTTTAATAAAAAAAAGCTTGTTAGTGATGCACATTGCATCACTAACAACGCTATGGGGGCAGTCTAGAGGGCAGCTAGGACGTGACAGGTTTCCATTAAGGGAACCTCTCACCAGGTTTTCCCTAATATAAAGTACGGCTGCCACCTTTAAGGGCCTCCTTTACAGCATTCTGGTTTGCTGTATGTATGTCCCCAATCGCCTCTGCAGATTTAAAAAAAGAGCTTTTATTATAATTACAGATGGCGCTGTCCAGTCCAATGGGCCTCTCTCCTCTTGATCCGGCGCCTCCTCTGTTCCTACAGTCGCCATCCTCCTTCCTTTGTGTGGATGACGTTTCCTACATCGCCAGGGCAGAGAAAAGTGAGTTTCCGCAGGGCCGCGATTGGGGAACACTATGTGGATGACGTAGGACTAGGGTTGAGCGAGTATGTTCTGTCCGAGTATGCTCGGGCCGAGCTCCGAGTATTTATAGCTGCTCGGTGATATGGTTGAATCGCTCCCGTGTGCATGATTTGCTACTGTTTGGCAGCTTTATTACATGGGAGGAATGTCTATTTCTTACACATTCCTCACATGTAATAAAACTGTCAAACAGTTGCAAATCATGCACACGGGAGCGATTCAACCTTATCACGGAGCAGCTGTAAATACTCGGAGCTCGCCCGAGCATACTCGGCAAAAGGGTTAATAGAACATACTCGCTCAACACTACGTAGGACGAGTCATCCATATGAAGGAGGGAAGTACGACAGCGATTGTAGGAAGAGAGGAGGCACCGGATCAAGAACAGAGATGAACTTTGATGCACGCCCTGCGCACTTCCCTACTGAGAGATCAAAAGTATGTATCATTATGCTACTGACACATAAAGCTTTGGCTTGTGCTAGCCCCCTTATTGAAATTCACGATAATCGACTTGTTGACCAGGAGGCCTTCCTAGCAGCCATGTGCCAGGTGTTTGATGACCCTAATCGTTGTGCAACAGCTTCAGCTACACTGATGGCCCTATGTCAGGTAAACGCTCTGTCGCTGAGTACGCCACAGAATTCAGACAGTTGGTGATTGATACTCAATGGAATAATGCTGCAAAATTATCTTTTTTAAACAACGGACTCTCCAGCGCACTCAAAGATGAACTAGTCCAGGCCAATGCTCCCACAAATTTTGATGACTTTATTCACCATTGTTTTTGTTTCCAAATAGAAATCCGATTGTCAGAGAGAAAATTGGAAAAGTGGAATTCAAACTGGTCCCGCAACAGTAATCGTTATCTACCTGCTTCAACCACCAGTCTCAGAGACTTTGAGATATAGAGTCCTCACATATCTGAAGCTGCACCTATGAAGGTTGACAGCCTATAAAAAAATGTAAAAGTGTTGAGAGAAAAGAACGGAGACTTCGGGAAAATCAGTGTTTTTATTGTTGAAAATCTGTCCACTTTCTCATCAATTGTCCTTCGCAACTACGTAAAACAGTGGCAGTGGTATCGGATCGCTTATTTTCGGATGAAGAATCAGTCTTCTCTGAACCAGCGCCTCCAGTGAAAGCTGTCATCCATTCAATTTCTTCTGTTGCGCTCAACATTAAAAAAGGAAACAAGGACTCTCATTGCTTCATGTATATCAAATTTAAAGTTGATTCTCAATGGATTTCCACATCTGCCATGGTTGATTCAGGAGGTAACAGAAATTGTATGGACATCTCTTTCGCGAAAGAACACTTGGTAAAAATTCAAAACGGACTTTCATCTATTATGAAAACTGTTGATGGATCTCCACTAAATTCAGGACCAATGAATCAAGAAACTGAACCCTTAGAGATAGTTATGGAACCTAATCACCATGAGGTTTTATCCTTCCTACTAATCTCATCTCTACATTTTCCAATAATCCTGGGCTTGCCATGGCTACAAACCAAAGAAGTGTCTTTTATATCTGCTGTCCACACCGCCCAAATGAAGAGGTTGTAGAGGGTCCTGAACAATCTACCATCTATATATAAGGAATTTGCTGATGTATGTGACAAGAAAAATGCCGACTCCATTCTCATCGACCGTATGATTGTCCAATTGATCCATTGCCTGGAGCAGCAATACCATTTGGAAGCATTTAGCCACTAGCAGAGCAAGATTAGCTAAAGGGTTTATTAGTCATCCATCTGCATCACCAGTAGCTGCGCCTATATTTTGTAAAATAAAACAAAAAACAAAACCTTCCTTGAGACTCTGCATCGATTACTGTCAAGCAAGGTGAGGGAAGGAATAAGTGTACAATGATGGGAAAAGGGGGAAGGGAGCCCAACAACTAGGGAAAGGAGTGGAGACCCCTAAGCAGATCTAATATCACCCTGCCTACCCTATCGTCCCTATATAGGTTGTGCACCTATCGCCGAGCAGGAACTTAAACCCTGAATGTCCCTAGAGCTAGGCCCTAGGTAGGGAGGGGACGGGTAAGCACTAGTCAGACCCTACTACAAACTAAAGACTACCAGGTAAACAAAGAGGATACACTTAGCTTGAGCAGACACCAGAGAGATAAATCCAACTGTCCTCCAAGGGCACCAAAGACGAGACTAACCGACTGCCAGTACTCCAAGTCTGCACAGAGGTACATAGAACTATCACCAGCGACTCTGGAGAAACAGAGATTTTAACTGACACACTCTTGCTTGGTAATCAGCAGCAGAAGGTGGAGGTCGCTGCTGGGTCCTAAAGGGAGAAAGATATAACTATACTACAGAGATGAGAGGACCAAGAAGGCGTCAGCAATGCCAAGCGCAGTGACCTTCTACAGCCGGATCCAGAGCGACTGTCCGTCACACCTGACACACCCGTGAAAATTACAGAGAATTGAATAAAATAGTGTAAAGAATCGTTACCGTCTGCCTTTGATCCCTGAGTTGCTGGACAGAGTTCGACATGCAAAGTTGTTTATGAAACTAGATCTTCGAGGGGCATACAACTTGGTTCGTGTTAGACCAGGTGATGAATGGAACATCATTTAGATCACGTTATGGACACTGAGTACTTGGTCCTGTCGTTTGGCGTGGGCAATGCTCCTGCAACGTTTCAGCATTACGTTAATGACATTTTCAGAGACTTGCTTGATCAATTTGTGGTTATTTATCTGGATGATGTACTAATCTTTTCTAATTCTGCAGAAAAACATCAGAATCATGTGGAAACTGTGTTGGAACGTCTAAGAACCCACCATCTCTATATTAAGCTGGAGAAATGTGAATTCTATCAAACAGAGATCCAGTTCTTGGACAATATAATCTCTACTCAAGGATTGCAAATGGACTCTAGCAAGATTCAAGCTATCACTGAGTGGCCAACCCCGAAAAATGCGAAATAGGTCCGACAATTTATAGGCTTTGCCAAATTCTATTTCATTTAGAATTTTTCAAGTATAATTGCCCAAATAACTGAACTAAGAAAGAAAGGCATATCGTTTGTTTCTCCTCAATCACAAGATGCTTTTTCTTGTTTGAAGATGAAGTTCACTGCAGCTCTTATACTGATTCATCCCAATCCTGAACATGCTTTTATTGTAGAAGTGGATGATTCAGACGGTGCAGTTGAGCGAATCTTTAACAAAGAACAGGAACAAAAGATTTGCTACATCCTTGTGCATATTTCTCCTGAAATTTGACCGTGTCAGAAAACTATGATGTGGGAAACAAAGAGCTTTTAGTGTTCATTGCTGCTTTCAAGGAATGGAGACATCATCTAAAAGGAGAAGCTCAACAAATTGTTGTCCTAACTGAACCATCGTAAACTTGAATTTATCAGGTCTGCCAAATGTTTGTCTCCCCCGCCATGTTCAATGCAGTCTTTTTTTTTTTTAACTGATTCAACGTGATCTCTTACAGACCTGGCTCCAGTAATGGTATGGCTGATGTTTTATCTTGGATGTTCTCCAAAGATTCCTCTCCAACAGTACCACCAACAACTATTCTGTCTGAGTCCAACTTTTTGGGAGTGATCCATAACAAAGACTTACTGGAAGATATACGGGAAGCATACGAGACAGACCGAATTATTCTGCATCCACCAGATGATATATTTCTTACCTTTTTAAAATGAAGTATGTGCTCATAATCATTGCATTTATGTTCCAAAAACCGTGAGACTAAAAGGTATTCAATCTGATCCATGACTCCAAGTTAGCAGGGCCCAAAGGAATTCAAAGGACAAAAGAATTTCTGTCTTGCTTTTTTTGGTGGCATAATTACCAAAAGGATATTAAAGAATATGTATCTTCCTGTAACACCTGTGCTCTGTATAAAACTTCCCGCACATCACCAATGGGATTACTGCAGCCTCTGTTAATTCCATCTCGTCCTTGGGGCTCTATATCTATGGACTTTATTGTGGAACTACCAGTTTCAAGGGGGGGGGGGGCCGAAGCACAAAAATAGATGATCCATGACAATATCATAATAAAAGGTATAAATTTTATTGTCAATTAACAAATGGGGGTGAAAATACACACATAAAAGACACACAGTATTAAAATGGTGATTGGTGGTGTTGAGTGTCCAAATCCACCTGGCCTATCCATAAGGCTGCCCCGCTTACCTGCACGCGTGCATCCCGTGGTCCCTGTACTCCCTCCAGCTTGCGACGTCCTCAGTGACGTCGCTGCTGGTGTGCGTCCTGGTTACCGCGGGAACGGGTGCGTCACATCCGGTTTGCGCATTGCATCCTTGGGTAAAAACCATGGGCGTGACTTTGACAGTATACGGCTGCTTCCATGACGACGTTACATCACATCCTGTCTGCGCTTCATGTGCCTAACATTCACAGGTGCTTTCAATCACCATCTTACGCCGGGGATATACTAATGATTGGCGGGTGGGCGCGGCTCGTGGGACTTCTTCTTTTTATACTGCATGTAATCACTCTGCACATACCCCTTGACAAAGGCTGATCGCCAAAACGCGCGTCGGGGTTGGCGCACACGTGTACAGCAAAGCAGGTATACTCTATATATGGGATATTTCCTCCTGTGATTTATTCTGGTTTGCATGCATTATTAGGTCTCCAGTAGAAACATTTAATATTTAGGTTCTGGCTCACCTATGTCAGTTCGGTTTAGGCGGTTATATATATATATATGTACATTATGCCTGCACTGGAGTCCCTCCATGTAACGTGTGCGCCATTTTAATACTGTGTGTCTTTTATGTGTGTATTTTCATCCCCATTTGTTAATTGACAATAAAATTTATACCTTTTATTATGATATTGTCATGGATCATCTATTTTTGTGCTTCGGCCCCCCCCCCGCACCCCTTGTGTAGTGCTACACGATGATCCCTTCACCTAATAGTCCTTAAGTGGGCAGTTCTTACAGAGATGGAATATATAGTGTGTAAAAAGGTCATTAAATTTATATTGCCCATTATATTGCCTATTAGGCTCTCTTTTCCAGTTTCAAAGGGGAAGAGTTAAATTGTAGTAGTGGTGGAACGATTCACCAAAGCAGCACATTTTGTCCCTTGCACTTGTTTACCATCTGCTGATCTTATAATTCAAAATGTGTTTAGTCTTCATGGGGTTCCAGACGAAGTTGTATTTGATCGTGGAACACAATTTACATTGAGATTCTGGAAGAATTTTTGTGCAGCATTGGACATTGATGTCAGTTTATCTTCTGCATTTCCATCTCCAATCTAATGATCAGACTGAACGCACAAACCAAACCTTAGAGCAATATTTCCGATGCTACATTTGTCATCTTCAAGATGACTGCCTTGATTTGCTTTCTATGGTAGAAACTCCTATTCCTACTGTCACTGACAAAATTCAGTCCCTCCAACAGAACTGGAAATGCTAAAACACTTTAAGAATTGCCATGGGGAAATACAAGGAAGCAGCAGATAAATCTTGCAGACCTTGTCCAAGCTTCCAAGTGGGAGAAGAAGTACGGCTTTCCACCAAGAATTTGAAACTCCATATACCTTCACCAAAACTGGGCCAGAAATCTATTGGTCCTTTCAAGATCATTAGACAAGTTAGCTCAATAGCGTTGCATCTTTAACTTCCCAGAACATTGAAGATACATCCAGTCTTCCATGTCTTTTTATTAAAGCCATTTGTTCCAAATCATGTTCCAGGGCGTCATCTACCTCCTCCTGATCCTAGTGAAGTGAATGGACAAGAATATTACACAACTGAAAAGGTCTTGGACCCCAAACTATTCAGAAACAGGTTGCAGTACTTAATAAAATAGAAAGGGTATGGCCCTGAAGATAACTCCTGGGAACCTGTAGAAAATATCAGTGCTCCTGGACTGCTTAAAGAGTTTCACCAAAAATATCCACATAAACCAAGTCAAGCATCGTCCAGAGGCCACTGTTGACAGGGGGGGTAATATCAGAATTCCTGTTGTCCTTCCACAGTTTGACCACTCGTGGCTGCTATTGTTCACCTTCATAATTTTGCTGCATTTCCATTCCTTACCACTGGAGGCTGCGGTGTTCTGCAATTGCTCTTTACTATGGCAGGTTTTGATTTATCAAAATTCTCAATTCTTAGGTAAAATCTGTATTCAATGAAGACAGACTTAACCATTATTGAGATAGGAGATGACAGCTGCTACTGATAAGATTCTGTTTAGATAGGATGGGGGAGGAGCTCTGTTTAGAGTTATATCTGTAGCAGCTGCCATCTCCTATCTTAGTAATGGGAAATGCTTCACTGACTACAGATTTTCCCTAAGAATTGAGAATTTTGATAATGAATAATCAATTTTGGCACAGAAAGATGCAAATGTCTCTGATAAGATATAATACAAAGTTGCATATTTTCACGTGTACTATTGAATCGTGAAATAAAACTTAAAACGACGGCTACTCTTTAAAGCCACATGGATCTCACTCATTGCTTGCACATTGTCTAGTTGTTAGTGTAGTTCCAGTCTCCAGCTCCTGAACTTCTTACTCAGACTGTTCACCTATGTACGGATTGCTTCCTACAACTACTTTTGCTATCTCCGTGGACTTCTATCGCTTGCTGTTTCTTGCTCGTGCTCCGGCCACTGGATTCCAGCAGTGATACACCAGTATCGTAGAAACATGGCACGATGGGCAGCCTATAACGATTTTTTTTCCAATAAAAATGATCTAATCACTTGACATAATAATAGCTTTTGTTTACACAGACCGATAATTTGGAATGAGTGCTCATCCAGCAATGCTTAATTCTTCTAATCATAAATGTCAAACTCTGGCCCATGGGCCAAATCTATCCCGCAGGATAGTTATATTTGGCCCGCGACACCAGAATAGCCACGCCTGTGTGAGGCCCATTATTCTGTATGGAGGGCTATGTGAGGCCCATTATACTGTATGAAGGACTGTGTGAGGCCCATTATACTGTATGGAGGACTGTGTGGGACAATTATACTGTATGGAGGACTGTGTGAGGCCCATTATTCTGTATGGAGGACTATGTGGGACAATTATACTGTATGGAGGGCTATGTGAGGCCCATTATACTGTATGAAGGACTGTGTGAGGCCCATTATACTGTATGGAGGACTGTGTGAGGCCCATTATACTGTATGGAGGACTGTGGGGCCCATTATTCTGTATGGAGGACTATGTGGGCCCCATCATTCTGTATGGAGGACTGTGTGAGGCCCATTATTCTGTATGGAGGACTATGTGGGACCATTATACTGTATGGAGGGCTATGTGAGGCCCATTATACTGTATGAAGGACTGTGTGAGGCCCATTATTCTGTATGGAGGACTGTGTGGGGCCCATTATCCTGTATGGAGGACTGTGGGGCCCATTATTCTGTATGGAGGACTATGTGGGGCCCATTATTCTGTATGGAGGACTATGTGGGGCCCATTATACTGTATGAAGGACTGTGCGAGGCCCATTATTCTGTACGGAGGGCTATGTGAGGCCCATTAAACTGTATGAAGGACTGTGTGAGGCCCATTATACTGTACACTAGTTGGCCTGCAACTTTGTCCACGTTTTTCATTTTGGCCTTCTGTGTGTTTGAGTTGGATCTGTCAGTTCCCCTGTGTGGTGTAGTATATAGAGGATCTGTCAGCTCTCCTGTGTGGTGTAGTATATATAGGATCTGTCAGCTCTCCTGTGTGGTGTAGTATATAGAGGATCTGTCAGCTCTCCTGTGTGGTGTAGTATATAGAGGATCTGTCAGCTCTCCTGTGTGGTGTAGTATATATAGGATCTGTCAGCTCTCCTGTGTGGTGTAGTATATAGAGGATCTGTCAGCTCTCCTGTGTGGTCTAGTATATAGAGGATCTGTCAGCTCTCCTGTGTGGTGTAGTATATAGATGATCTGTCCTGTGTGGTATAGTATATAGAGGATCTGTCAGCTCTCCTGTGTGGTGTAGTATATAGAGGATCTGTCAGTTCCCCTGTGTGGTGTAGAATATAGAGGATCTGTCAGCTCTCCTGTGTGGTGTAGTATATAGAGGATCTGTCAGCTCTCTTGTGTGGTGTAGTATATAGAGGATCTGTCAGCTCTCCTGTGTGGTGTAGTATATAGAGGATCTGTCAGCTCTCCTGTGTTGTGTAGTAAATAGAGGATCTGTCAGCTCTCCTGTGTGGTGTAGTATATAGAGGATCTGTCAGCTCTCCTGTGTGGTGTAGTATATAGAGGATCTGTCAGCTCTCCTGTGTGGTGTAGTATATAGAGGATCTGTCAGCTCTCCTGTGTGGTGTAGTATATAGAGGATCTGTCAGCTCTCCTGTGTGGTGTAGTATATAGAGGATCTGTCAGCTCTCCTGTGTGGTGTAGTATACAGAGGATCTGTCAGCTCTCCTGTGTGGTGTAGTATATAGAGCATCTATCAGCTCTCCTGTGTGGTGTAGTATATAGAGGATCTGTCAGCTCTCCTGTGTGGTGTAGTATATAGAGGATCTGTCAGCTCTCCTGTGTGGTGTAGTATATAGAGGATCTGTCAGCTCTCCTGTGTGGTGTAGTATATAGAGGATCTGTCGGCTCTCCTGTGTGGTGTAGTATATAGAGGATCTGTCCTGTGTGGTGTAGTATATAGAGGATGTGTCGGCTCTTCTGTGTGGTGTAGTATATAGAGGATCTGTCAGCTCTCCTGTGTGGTGTAGTATATAGAGGATCTGTCAGCTCTCCTGTGTGGTGTAGTATATAGAGGATCTGTCACCTCTCCTGTGTGGTGTAGTATACAGAGGATCTGTCAGCTCTCCTGTGTGGTGTAGTATATAGAGGATCTGTCAGCTCTCCTGTGTGGTATAGTATATAGAGGATCTGTCAGCTCTCCTGTGTGGTGTAGTATATAGAGGATCTGTCGGCTCTCCTGTGTGGTGTAGTATATAGAGGATCTGTCCTGTGTGGTGTAGTATATAGAGGATCTGTCCTGTGTGGTGTAGTATATAGAGGATCTGTCAGCTCTCCTTTGTGGTGTAGTATATAGAGGATCTGTCAGCTCTCCTGTGTGGTGTAGTATATAGAGGATCTGTCCTGTGTGGTGTAGTATATAGAGGATCTGTCAGCTCTCCTGTGTGGTGTAGTATATAGAGGATCTGTCAGCTCTCCTGTGTGGTGTAGTATATAGAGGATCTGTCAGCTCTCCTGTGTGGTGCAGTATATAGTGGATCTGTCAGCTCTCCTGTATGGTGTAGTATATAGAGTATCTGTCCTGTGTGGTGTAGTATATAGAGGATCTGTCCTGTTTGGTGTAGTATATAGAGGATCTGTCTGCTCTCCTGTGTGGTGTAGTATATAGAGGATCTGTCAGCTCTCCTGTGTGGTGTAGTAAATAGAGGATCTGTCGGCTCTTCTGTGTGGTGTAGTATATAGAGGATCTGTCAGCTCTCCTGTGTGGTGTAGTATATAGAGGATCTGTCCTGTGTGGTGTAGTATATAGAGGATCTGTCAGCTCTCCTGTGTGGTGTAGTATATAGAGGATCTGTCAGCTCTCCTGTGTGGTGTAGTATATAGAGGATCTGTCCTGTGTGGTGTAGTATATAGAGGATCTGTCAGCTCTACTGTGTGGTGTAGTAAATAGAGGATCTGTCAGCTCTCCTGTGTGGTGTAGTATATAGAGGATCTGTCAGCTCTCATGTGTGGTGTAGTATAAAGAGGATCTGTCAGCTCTCCTGTGTGGTGTAGTATAAAGAGGATCTGTCAGCTCTCCTGTGTGGGGTAGTATATAGAGGATCTGTCAGCTCTTCTGTGTAGTGTAGTGTAGTATATAGAGGATCTGTCAGCTCTCCTGTGTGGTGTAGTATATAGAGGATCTGTCAGCTCTCCCGTGTGGTGTAGTATATAAAGGATCTGTCAGCTCTCCTGTGTGGGGTAGTATATAGAGGATCTGTCAGCTCTTCTGTGTAGTGTAGTATATAGAGGATCTGTCAGCTCTCCTGTGTGGTGTAGTATATAGAGGATCTGTCAGCTCTCCCGTGTGGTGTAGTATATAGAGGATCTGTCAGCTCTCCTGTGTGGGGTAGTATATAGAGGATCTGTCAGCTCTCCTGTATGGTGTAGTATATAGAGGATCTGTCAGCTCTCCTGTGTGGTGTAGTATATAGAGGATCTGTCAGCTCTCCTGTGTGGTGTAGTATATAGAGGATCTGTCCTGTGTGGTGTAGTATATAGAGGATCTGTCAGCTCTCCTGTGTGGTGTAGTATATAGAGGATCTGTCAGCTCTCCTGTGTGGTGCAGTATATAGTGGATCTGTCAGCTCTCCTGTGTGGTATAGTATATAGAGGATCTGTCAGCTCTCCTGTATGGTGTAGTATATAGAGGATCTGTCCTGTGTGGTGTAGTATATAGAGGATCTGTCAGCTCTACTGTGTGGTGTAGTAAATAGACGATCTGTCGGCTCTTCTGTGTGGTGTAGTATATAGAGGATCTGTCAGCTCTCCTGTGTGGTGTAGTATATAGAGGATCTGTCCTGTGTGGTGTAGTATATAGAGGATCTGTCAGCTCTCCTGTGTGGTGTAGTATATAGAGGATCTGTCAGCTCTCCTGTGTGGTGTAGTATATAGAGGATCTGTCCTGTGTGGTGTAGTATATAGAGGATCTGTCAGCTCTACTGTGTGATGTAGTAAATAGAGGATCTGTCAGCTCTCCTCTGTGGTGTAGTATATAGAGGATCTGTCAGCTCTCCTGTGTGGTGTAGTATATAGAGGATCTGTCAGCTCTCCTGTGTGGTGCAGTATATATTGGATCTGTCAGCTCTCCTGTGTGGTATAGTATATAGAGGATCTGTCAGCTCTCCTGTATGGTGTAGTATATAGAGGATCTGTCCTGTGTGGTGTAGTATATAGAGGATCTGTCAGCTCTACTGTGTGGTGTAGTAAATAGAGGATCTGTCGGCTCTTCTGTGTGGTGTAGTATATAGAGGATCTGTCAGCTCTCCTGTGTGGTGTAGTATATAGAGGATCTGTCCTGTGTGGTGTAGTATATAGAGGATCTGTCAGCTCTCCTGTGTGGTGTAGCATATAGAGGATCTGTCAGCTCTCCTGTGTGGTGTAGTATATAGAGGATCTGTCCTGTGTGGTGTAGTATATAGAGGATCTGTCAGCTCTACTGTGTGGTGTAGTAAATAGAGGATCTGTCAGCTCTCCTGTGTGGTGTAGTATATAGAGGATCTGTCAGCTCTCATGTGTGGTGTAGTATAAAGAGGATCTGTCAGCTCTCCTGTGTGGTGTAGTATAAAGAGGATCTGTCAGCTCTCCTGTGTGGGGTAGTATATAGAGGATCTGTCAGCTCTTCTGTGTAGTGTAGTGTAGTATATAGAGGATCTGTCAGCTCTCCTGTGTGGTGTAGTATATAGAGGATCTGTCAGCTCTCCCGTGTGGTGTAGTATATAGAGAATCTGTCAGCTCTCCTGTGTGGGGTAGTATATAGAGGATCTGTCAGCTCTTCTGTGTAGTGTAGTATATAGAGGATCTGTCAGCTCTCCTGTGTGGTGTAGTATATAGAGGATCTGTCAGCTCTCCCGTGTGGTGTAGTATATAGAGGATCTGTCAGCTCTCCTGTGTGGGGTAGTATATAGAGGATCTGTCAGCTCTCCTGTGTGGTGTAGTATATAGAGGATCTGTCAGCTCTCCTGTGTGGTGTAGTATATAGAGGATCTGTCAGCTCTCCTGTGTGGTGTAGTATATAGAGGATCTGTCCTGTGTGGTGTAGTATATAGAGGATCTGTCAGCTCTCCTGTGTGGTGTAGTATATAGAGGATCTGTCAGCTCTCCTGTGTGGTGCAGTATATAGTGGATCTGTCAGCTCTCCTGTGTGGTATAGTATATAGAGGATCTGTCAGCTCTCCTGTATGGTGTAGTATATAGAGGATCTGTCCTGTGTGGTGTAGTATATAGAGGATCTGTCAGCTCTACTGTGTGGTGTAGTAAATAGACGATCTGTCGGCTCTTCTGCGTGGTGTAGTATATAGAGGATCTGTCAGCTCTCCTGTGTGGTGTAGTATATAGAGGATCTGTCAGCTCTCCTGTGTGGTGTAGTATATAGAGGATCTGTCAGCTCTCCTGTGTGGTGTAGTATATAGAGGATCTGTCAGCTCTCCTGTATGGTGTAGTATATAGAGGATCTGTCAGCTCTCCTGTGTGGTGTAGTATATAGAGGATCTGTCCTGTGTGGTGTAGTATATAGAGGATCTGTCAGCTCTCCTGTGTGGTGTAGTATATAGAGGATCTGTCAGCTCTCCTGTGTGGTGTAGTATATAGAGGATCTGTCCTGTGTGGTGTAGTATATAGAGGATCTGTCAGCTCTACTGTGTGATGTAGTAAATAGTGGATCGGTCAGCTCTCCTGTGTGGTGTAGTATATAGAGGATCTGTCAGCTCTCCTGTATGGTGTAGTATATATAGGATCTGTCAGCTCTCCTGTGTGGTGTAGTATAAAGAGGATCTGTCAGCTCTCCTGTGTGGGGTAGTATATAGAGGATCTGTCAGCTCTTCTGTGTAGTGTAGTATATAGAGGATCTGTCAGCTCTCCTGTGTGGTGTAGTATATAGAGGATCTGTCATCTTTCCCGTGTGGTGTAGTATATAGAGGATCTGTCAGCTCTCCTGTGTGGGGTAGTATATAGAGGATCTGTCAGCTCTCCTGTGTGGGGTAGTATATAGAGGATCTGTCAGCTCTTCTGTGTAGTGTAGTATATAGAGGATCTGTCATCTCTCCTGTGTGGTGTAGTATATAGAGGATCTGTCAGCTCTCCCGTGTGGTGTAGTATATAGAGGATCTGTCAGCTCTCCTGTGTGGGGTAGTATATAGAGGATCTGTCAGCTCTCCTGTGTGGTGTAGTATATAGAGGATCTGTCAGCTCTCCTGTGTGGTGTAGTATATAGAGGATCTGTCAGCTCTCCTGTGTGGTGTAGTATATAGATGATCTGTCAGTTCTCCTGTGTGGTGTAGTACATACAGGATCTGTCAGCTCTCCTGTGTGGTGTAGTATATAGAGGATCTGTCGGCTCTCCTGTGTGGTGTAGTATATAGAGGATCTGTCAGCTCTCCTGTATGGTGTAGTAAATAGAGGATCTGTGAGCTCTCCTGTGTGGTGTAGTATATAGAGGATCTGTCCTGTGTGGTGTAGTATATAGAGGATCTGTCAGCTCTCCTGTGTGGTGTAGTATATAGAGGATCTGTCAGCTCTCCTGTATGGTGTAGTATATAGAGGATCTGTCCTGTGTGGTGTAGTATATAGAGGATCTGTCAGCTCTACTGTGTGGTGTAGTATATAGAGGATCTGTCAGCTCTACTGTGTGGTGTAGTATATAGAGGATCTGTCAGCTATCCTGTCTGGTGTAGTATATAGAGGATCAGTCAGCTCTCCTGTGTGATGTAGTATATAGAGGATCTGTCAGCTCTCCTATGTGGTGTAGTATATAGAGGATCTCTCCTGTGTGGTGTAGTATATAGAGGATCTGTCTGCTCTCCTGTGTGGTGTAGTATATAGAGGATCTGTCAGCTCTCCTGTGCGGTGTAGTATATAGAGGATCTGTCAGCTCTCCTGTGTGGTGTAGTATATAGAGGATCTGTCCTGTGTGGTGTAGTATATAGAGGATCTCTCAGCTCTCCTGTGTGGTGTAGTATATAGAGGATCTGTCCTGTGTGGTGTAGTATATAGAGGATCTGTCAGCTCTCCTGTGTGGTGTAGTATATAGAGGATCTGTCAGCTCTCCTGTGTGGTGTAGTATATAGAGGATCTGTCAGCTCTCCTGTGTGGTGTAGTATATAGAGGATGTGTCAGCTCTCCTGTGTGGTGTAGTATATAGAGGATGTGTCAGCTCTCCTGTGTGGTGTAGTATATAGAGGATGTGTCAGCTCTCCTGTGTGGTGTAGTATATAGAGGATCTGTCAGCTATCCTGTGTGGTGTAGTATATAGAGGATGTGTCAGCTCTCCTGTGTGGTGTAGTATATAGAGGATGTGTCAGCTTCTCCTGTGTGGTGTAGTATATAGAGGATGTGTCAGCTCTCCTGTGTGGTGTAGTATATAGAGGATCTGTCGGCTCTCCTGTGTGGTGTAGTATATAGAGGATCTGTCAGCTCTCCTGTGTGGTGTAGTATATAGAGGATCTGTCAGCTCTCCTGTGTGGTGTAGTATATAGAGGATCTGTCAGCTCTCCTGTGTGGTGTAGTATATAGAGGATCTGTCAGCTCTCCTGTGTGGTGTAGTATATAGAGGATGTGTCAGCTCTCCTGTGTGGTGTAGTATATAGAGGATGTGTCAGCTTCTCCTGTGTGGTGTAGTATATAGAGGATGTGTCAGCTCTCCTGTGTGGTGCAGTATATAGAGGATCTGTCGGCTCTCCTGTGTGGTGTAGTATATAGAGGATCTGTCCTGTGTGGTGTAGTATATAGAGGATCTGTCCTGTGTGATGTAGTATATAGAGGATCTGTCAGCTCTCCTGTGTGGTGTAGTATATAGAGGATCTGTCAGCTCTCCTGTGTGGTGTAGTATATAGAGGATCTGTCCTGTGTGGTGTAGTATATAGAGGATCTGTCCTGTGTGGTGTAATGTATAGAGGATCTGTCAGCTCTCCTGTGTGGTGTAATATATAGAGGATCTGTCAGCTCTCCTGTGTGGTGCAGTATATAGTGGATCTGTCATCTCTCCTGTGTGGTATAGTATATAGAGGATCTGTCAGCTCTCCTGTATGGTGTAGTATATAGAGGATCTGTCCTGTGTGGTGTAGTATATAGAGGATCTGTCAGCTCTACTGTGTGGTGTAGTATATAGAGGATCTGTCAGCTCTCTTGTGTGGTGTAGTATATAGAGGTTCTGTCAGCTCTCCTGTGTGGTGTAGTACATAGAGGATCTGTCCTGTGTGGTGTAGTATATAGAGGATCTGTCCTGTGTGGTGTAGTATATAGAGGATCTGTCAGCTCTCCTGTGTGGTGTAGTATATAGAGGATCTGTCAGCTCTCCTGTGTGGTGTAGTATATATAGGATCTGTCAGCCCTCCTGTGTGGTGTAGTATAAAGAGGATCTGTCAGCTCTCCTGTGTGGGGTAGTATATAGAGGATCTGTCAGCTCTTCTGTGTAGTGTAGTATATAGAAGATCTGTCAGCTCTCCTGTGTGGTGTAGTATATAGAGGATCTGTCAGCTCTCCCGTGTGGTGTAGTATATATAGAATCTGTCAGCCCTCCTGTGTGGTGTAGTATAAAGAGGATCTGTCAGCTCTCCTGTGTGGGGTAGTATATAGAGGATCTGTCAGCTCTTCTGTGTAGTGTAGTATATAGAGGATCTGTCAGCTCTCCTGTGTGGTGTAGTATATAGAGGATTTGTCAGCTCTCCCGTGTGGTGTAGTATATAGAGGATCTGTCAGCTCTCCCGTGTGGTGTAGTATATAGAGGATCTGTCAGCTCTCCTGTGTAGTGTAGTGTATAGAGGATCTGTCAGCTCTCCTGTGTGGTGTAGTATATAGAGGATCTGTCAGCTCTCCCGTGTGGTGTAGTATATAGAGGATCTGTCAGCTCTCCTGTGTGGGGTAGTATATAGAGGATCTGTCAGCTCTCCTGTGTGTTGTAGTATATAGAGGATCTGTCAGCTCTCCTGTGTGGTGTAGTATATAGAGGATCTGTCAGCTCTCCTGTGTGGTGTAGTATATAGAGGATCTGTCAGCTCTCCTGTGTGGTGTAGTATATAGAGGATCTGTCGGCTCTCCTGTGTGGTGTAGTATATAGAGGATCTGTCAGCTCTTCTGTATGGTGTAGTAAATAGAGGATCTGTCAGCTCTCCTGTGTGGTGTAGTATATAGAGGATCTGTCCTGTGTGGTGTAGTATATAGAGGATCTGTCAGCTCTCCTGTGTGGTGTAGTATATAGAGGATCTGTCAGCTCTACTGTGTGGTGTAGTATATAGAGGATCTGTCAGCTATCCTGTCTGGTGTAGTATATAGAGGATCGGTCAGCTCTCCTGTGTGATGTAGTATAGAGAGGATCTGTCAGCTCTCCTGTGTGGTGTAGTATATAGAGGATCTGTCAGCTCTCCTGTATGGTGTAGTATATAGAGGATCTGTCCTGTGTGGTGTAGTATATAGAGGATCGGTCAGCTCTCCTGTGTGATGTAGTATATAGAGGATCTGTCAGCTCTCCTATGTGGTGTAGTATATAGAGGATCTCTCCTGTGTGGTGTAGTATATAGAGGATCTGTCTGCTCTCCTGTGTGGTGTAGTATATAGAGGATCTGTCAGCTCTCCTGTGCGGTGTAGTATATAGAGGATCTGTCAGCTCTCCTGTGTGGTGTAGTATATACAGGATCTGTCCTGTGTGGTGTAGTATATAGAGGATCTCTCAGCTTTCCTGTGTGGTGTAGTATATAGAGGATCTGTCAGCTCTCCTGTGTGGTGTAGTATATAGAGGATCTGTCAGCTCTCCTGTGTGGTGTAGTATATAGAAGATCTGTCAGCTCTCCTGTGTGGTGTAGTATATAGAGGATCTATCAGCTCTCCTGTGTGGTGTAATATATAGAGGATCTGTTAGCTCTCCTGTGTGGTGTAGTATATAGAGGATCTGTCAGCTCTCCTGTGCGGTGTAGTATATAGAGGATCTGTCAGCTCTCCTGTGTGGTGTATTATATAGAGGATCTGTCAGCTCTCCTGTGTGGTGTAGTATATAGAGGATCTGTCCTGTGTTGTGTAGTATATAGAGGATCTGTCAGCTCTCCTGAGTGGTGTAGTATATAGAGGATCTGTCAGCTCTCCTGTGTGGTGTAGTATATAGAGGATCTCTCCTGTGTGGTGTAGTACATAGAGGATCTGTCCTGTGTCGTGTAGTATATAGAGGATCTGTCAGCTCTCCTGTGTGGTGTAGTATATAGAGGATCTGTCAGCTCTCCTGTGCGGTGTAGTATATAGAGGATCTGTCAGCTCTCCTGTGTGGTGTAGTATATAGAGGATCTGTCAGCTCTCCTGTGTGGTGTAGTATATAGAGGATCTGTCAGCTCTTTTGTGTGGTGTAGTATATTGAGGATCTGTCAGCTCCCCTGTGTGGTGTAGTATATAGAGGATCTGTCAGCTCTTCTGTGTGCTGTGGTATATAGAGGATCTGTCAGCTCTTCTGTGTGGTGTAGTATATAGAGGATCTGTCAGCTCTCCAGTGTGGTGTAGTATATAGAGGATGTGTCAGCTCTCCTGTGTGGTGTAGTATATAGAGGATCTGTCAGCTCTCCTGTGTGGTGTAGTATATAGAGGATCTGTCAGCTCTCCTGTGCGGTGTAGTATATAGAGGATCTGTCAGCTCTCCTGTGTGGTGTAGTATATAGAGGATCTGTCAGCTCTCCTGTGTGGTGTAGTATATAGGGGATCTGTCAGCTCTCCTGAGTGGTGTAGTATATAGAGGATCTCTCCTGTGTGGTGTAGTACATAGAGGATCTGTCCTGTGTTGTGTAGTATAAAGAGGATCTGTCAGCCCTCCTGTGTGGTGTAGTATATAGAAGATCTGTCAGCTCTCCTGTATGGTGTAGTATATAGAGGATCTGTCCTGTGTTGTGTAGTATATAGAGGATCTGTCAGCCCTCCTGTGTGGTGTAGTATATAGAGGATCTGTCAGCTATCCTGTCTGGTGTAGTATATAGAGGATCGGTCAGCTCTCCTGTGTGGTGTAGTATATAGAGGATCTGTCCTGTGTGGTGTAGTATATAGAGGATCTGTCAGCTATCCTGTCTGGTGTAGTATATAGAGGATCGGTCAGCTCTCCTGTGTGGTGTAGTATATAGAGGATCTCTCCTGTGTGGTGTAGTACATAGAGGATCTGTCCTGTGTTGTGTAGTATAAAGAGGATCTGTCAGCCCTCCTGTGTGGTGTAGTATATAGAAGATCTGTCAGCTCTCCTGTGTGGTGTAGTATATAGAGGATCTGTCCTGTGTTGTGTAGTATATAGAGGATCTGTCAGCCCTCCTGTGTGGTGTAGTATATAGAGGATCTGTCAGCTATCCTGTCTGGTGTAGTATATAG
The DNA here is from genome assembly GCF_046119375.1 of Phyllobates terribilis. NCBI lineage: Eukaryota > Metazoa > Chordata > Amphibia > Anura > Dendrobatidae > Phyllobates > Phyllobates terribilis. Next base: position 61,232,217 of record NW_027362763.1, on the reverse strand, counting down.
AGGATCTGTCAGCTCTCCTGTGTGGTGTAATATATAGAGGATCTGTCAGCTATCCTGTCTGGTGTAGTATATAGAGGATCTGTCAGCTCTCGTGAGTGGTGTAGTAAATAGAGGATCTGTCAGCTCTCCTGTGTGGTGTAGTATATAGAGGATCTGTCCTGTGTTGTGTAGTATATAGAGGATCTGTCGGCTCTCCTGTGTGGTGTAGTATATAGAGGATCTGTCAGCTCTCCAGTGTGGTGTAGTATATAGAGGATCTGTCAGCTCTTCTGTTTGGTGTAGTATATAGAGGATGTGTCAGCTCTCCTGTGTCGTGTAGTATATAGAGGATCTGTCAGCTCTCCTGTGTGGTGTAGTATATAGAGGATCTGTCAGCTCTCCTGTGCGGTGTAGTATATAGAGGATCTGTCAGCTCTCCTGTGTGGTGTAGTATATAGAGGATCTGTCAGCTCTCCTGTGTGGTGTAGTATATAGGGGATCTGTCAGCTCTCCTGAGTGGTGTAGTATATAGAGGATCTCTCCTGTGTGGTGTAGTACATAGAGGATCTGTCCTGTGTTGTGTAGTATAAAGAGGATCTGTCAGCTGTCCTGTGTGGTGTAGTATATAGAGGATGTGTCAGCTCTCCTGTGTGGTGTAGTATATAGAGGATCTGTCCTGTGTGGTGTATTATATAGAGGATCTGTCTGCTGTCCTGTGTGGTGTAGTATATAGAGGATCTGTCGGCTCTCCTGTGTGGTGTAGTATATAGAGGATCTGTCGACTCTCCTGTGTGGTGTAGTATATAGAGGATCTGTCAGCTCTCCTGTGTGGTGTAGTATATAGAGGATCTGTCGGCTCTCCTGTGTGGTGTAGTATATAGAGGATCTGTCAGCCCTCCTGTGTGGTGTAGTATATAGAGGATCTGTCAGCTCTCCTGTGTGGTGTAGTATATAGAGGATCTGTCAGCTCTCCTGTGTGGTGTAGTATATAGAGGATCTGTCCGGTCTCCTGTGTGGTGTAGTATATAGAGGATGTGTCAGCTCTCCTGTGTGGTGTAGTATATAGAGGATCTGTCAGCTCTCCTGTGTGGTGTAGTATATAGAGGATCTGTCAGCTCTCCTGTGTGGTGTAGTATATAGAGGATCTGTCAGCTCTCCTGTGTGGTGCGGTATATAGAGGATCTGTCCTGTGTTGTGTAGTATAAAGAGGATCTGTCAGCCCTCCTGTGTGGTGTAGTATATAGAGGGTCTGTCCTGTGTTGTGTAGTATATAGAGAATCTGTCAGCCCTCCTGTGTGGTGTATTATATAGAGGATCTGTCAGCTCTCCTATGTGGTGTAGTATATAGAGGATCTGTCGGCTCTCCTGTGTGGTGTAGTATATAGAGGATCTGTCGGCTCTTCTCTGTGGTGTAGTATATAGAGGATCTGTCGGCTCTCCTGTGTGGTGTAGTATATAGAGGATCTGTTGGCTCTCCTGTGTGGTGTATTATATAGAGGATCTGTCGGCTCTTCTCTGTGGTGTAGTATATAGAGGATCTGTCAGCTCTCCCGTGTGGTGTAGTATATAGAGGATCTGTCAGCTCTCCTGTGTGGTGTAGTATATAGAGGATCTGTCGGCTCTTCTGTGTGCTGTAGTATATAGAGGATCTGTCGGCTCTCCTGTGTGGTGTAGTATATAGAGGATCAGTCTGCTCTCCTGTGTGGTGTAGTATATAGAGGATCTGTCAGCTCTCCTGTGCGGTGTAGTATATAGAGGATCTGTCAGCTCTCCTGTGTGGTGTAGTATATAGAGGATCTGTCCTGTGTGGTGTAGTATATAGAGGATCTGTCCTGTGTGGTGTAGTATATAGAGGATCTGTCAGCACTCCTGTGTGATGTAGTATATAGAGGATCTGTCGGCTCTCCTGTGGTGTATTATATACAGGATCTGTCAGCTCTCCTGTGTGGTGTAGTATATAGAAGATCTGTCAGCTCTCCTGTGTGGTGTAGTATATAGAGGATCTGTCAGCTCTCCTGTGTGGTGTAGTATATAGAGGATCTGTCAGCTCTCCTGTGTGGTGTAGTATATAGAGGATCTGTCCTGTGTGGTGTAGTATATAGTGGATCTGTCCTGTGCGGTGTAGTATATAGTGGATATGTCCTGTGTGGTGTAGTATATAGAGGATCTGTCGGCTCTCCTGTGTGGTGTAGTGTATAGAGGATCTGTCAGCTCTCCTGTGTGGTGTAGTATATAGAGGATCTGTCAGCTCTCCTGTGTGGTGTAGTATATAGAGGATCTGTCAGCTCTCCTGTGCGGTGTAGTATATAGAGGATCTGTCAGCTCTCCTGTGTGGTGTAGTATATAGAGGATCTGTCAGCTCTCCTGTGTGGTGTAGTATAGAGAGGATCTGTCGGCTCTCCTGTGTGGTGTAGTATATAGAGGATCTGTCGGCTCTTCTCTGTGGTGTAGTATATAGAGGATCTGTCGGCTCTCCTGTGTGGTGTAGTATATAGAGGATCTGTCGGCTCTTCTCTGTGGTGTAGTATATGGAGGATCTGTCGGCTCTCCTGTGTGGTGTAGTATATAGAGGATCTGTTGGCTCTCCTGTGTGGTGTATTATATAGAGGATCTGTCGGCTCTTCTCTGTGGTGTAGTATATAGAGGATCTGTCAGCTCTCCCGTGTGGTGTAGTATATAGAGGATCTGTCAGCTCTCCTGTGTGGTGTAGTATATAGAGGATCTGTCGGCTCTTCTGTGTGGTGTAGTATATAGAGGATCTGTCGGCTCTCCTGTGTGGTGTAGTATATAGAGGATCAGTCTGCTCTCCTGTGTGGTGTAGTATATAGAGGATCTGTCAGCTCTCCTGTGCGGTGTAGTATATAGAGGATCTGTCAGCTCTCCTGTGTGGTGTAGTATATAGAGGATCTGTCCTGTGTGGTGTAGTATATAGAGGATCTGTCCTGTGTGGTGTAGTATATAGAGGATCTGTCAGCACTCCTGTGTGATGTAGTATATAGAGGATCTGTCGGCTCTCCTGTGGTGTATTATATACAGGATCTGTCAGCTCTCCTGTGTGGTGTAGTATATAGAAGATCTGTCAGCTCTCCTGTGTGGTGTAGTATATAGAGGATCTGTCAGCTCTCCTGTGTGGTGTAGTATATAGAGGATCTGTCAGCTCTCCTGTGTGGTGTAGTATATAGAGGATCTGTCCTGTGTGGTGTAGTATATAGTGGATCTGTCCTGTGTGGTGTAGTATAGAGAGGATATGTCCTGTGTGGTGTAGTATATAGAGGATCTGTCCTGTATGGTGTAGTGTATAGAGGATCTGTCAGCTCTCCTGTGTGGTGTAGTATATAGAGGATCTGTCAGCTCTCCTGTGTGGTGTAGTATATAGAGGATCTGTCAGCTCTCCTGTGCGGTGTAGTATATAGAGGATCTGTCAGCTCTCCTGTGTGGTGTAGTATATAGAGGATCTGTCAGCTCTCCTGTGTGGTGTAGTATATAGAGAATCTGTCCTGTGTTGTGTAGTATATAGAGGATCTGTCAGCTCTCCTGAGTGGTGTAGTATATACAGGATCTGTCAGCTCTCCTGTGTGGTGTAGTGTATAGAGGATCTGTCCTGTGTGGTGTAGTATATAGAGGATCTGTCGGCTCTCCTGTGTGGTGTAGTATATAGAGGATCTGTCAGCTCTCCAGTGTGGTGTAGTATATAGAGGATCTGTCGGCTCTCCTGTGTGGTGTAGTATATAGAGGATCTGTCAGCTCTTCTGTGCGGTGTAGTATATAGAGGATCGTTCAGCTCTCCTGTGTGGTGTAGTATATAGAGGATCTGTCCTGTGTGGTGTAGTATATAGAGGATCTGTCAGCTCTCCTGTATAATGTAGTAAATGGAGGATCTGTCGGCTCTCCTGTGTGGTGTAGTATATAGAGGGTCTGTCAGCTCTCCTGTGTTGTGTAGTATATAGAGGATCTGTCAGCTCTCCTGTGTGGTGTAGTATATAGAGGGTCTGTCAGCTCTCCTGTGTGATGTAGTATATAGAGGATCTGTCGGCTCTCCTGTGTGGTGTAGTATATAGAGGATCTGTCAGCTCTCCTGTGTGGTGTGTTATATGGAGGATCTGTCGGCTCTCCTCTGTGGTGCGGTATATAGAGGATTTGTCGGCTCTCCTGTGTGGTGCGGTATATGGAGGATCTGTCGGCTCTTCTCTGTGGTGCGGTATATAGAGGATTTGTCGGCTCTCCTGTGTGGTGCGGTATATGGAGGATCTGTCGGCTCTTCTCTGTGGTGCGGTATATACAGGATTTGTCAGCTCTCCTGTGTGGTGTAGTATATAGAGGATCTGTCAGCTCTCCTGTGTGGTGTAGTATATAGAGGATCTGTCAGCTCTCCTGTGTGGTGTAGTATATAGAGGATCTGTCTTCTCTTCTGTGTGGTGCAGTATATAGAGGATCTGTCAGCTCTCCTGTGTGGTGTAGTATATAGAGGATCTGTCAGCTCTTCTGTGTGGTGTAGTATATAGAGGTTCTGTCAGCTCTCCTGTGTGGTGTAGTATATAGAGGATCTGTCAGCTCTTCTGTGTGGTGCAGTATATAGAGGATCTGTCAGCTCTCCTGTGTGGTGTAGTATATAGAGGATCGTTCAGCTCTCCTGTGTGGTGTAGTATATAGAGGATCTGTCCTGTGTGGTGTAGTACATAGAGAATCTGTCAGCTCTCCTGTTTAGTTTAGTATATAGAGGATCTGTCAGCTCTCCTGTGTGGTGTAGTATATAGAGGATCTGTCCTGTGTGGTGTAGTACATAGAGAATCTGTCAGCTCTCCTGTTTGGTTTAGTATATAGAGGATCTGTCAGCTCTCCTGTATAATGTAGTAAATAGAGGATCTGTCGGCTCTCCTGTGTGGTGTAGTATATAGAGGATCTGTCGGCTCTCCTGTGTGGTGTAGTATATAGAGGATCTGTCAGCTCTCCTGTGTGGTGTAGTATATAGAGGATCTGTCAGCTCTCCTGTGTGGTGTAGTATATAGAGGATTTGTCAGCTCTTCTGTGTGGTGTAGTATATAGAGGATCTGTCAGCACTCCTGTGTGATGTAGTATATAGATGATCTCTCAGCTCTCCTGTGTGGTGTAGTATATAGAGGATCTGTCCTGTGTGGTGTAATATATAGAGGATCTGTCGGCTCTCCTGTGTGGTGTAGTATATAGAGGATCTGTCAGCTCTTCTGTGCGGTGTAGTATATAGAGGATCGTTCAGCTCTCCTGTGTGGTGTAGTATATAGAGGATCTGTCATCTCTCCTGTGTGGTGTAGTATATAGAGGATCTGTCCTGTGTGGTGTAGTATATAGAGGATCTGTCATCTCTCCTGTGTGGTGTAGTATATAGAGGATCTGTCAACTCTCCTGTGTGGTGTAGTATATAGAGGATTTGTCAGCTCTTCTGTGTGGTGTAGTATATAGAGGATCTGTCAGCACTCCTGTGTGATGTAGTATATAGAGGATCTCTCAGCTCTCCTGTGTGGTGTAGTATATAGAGGATCTGTCCTGTGTGGTGTAATATATAGAGGATCTGTCGGCTCTCCTGTGTGGTGTAGTATATAGAGGATCTGTCAGCTCTTCTGTGCGGTGTAGTATATAGAGGATCGTTCAGCTCTCCTGTGTGGTGTAGTATATAGAGGATCTGTCCTGTGTGGTGTAGTATATAGAGGATCTGTCAGCTCTCCTGTATAATGTAGTAAATGGAGGATCTGTCGGCTCTCCTGTGTGGTGTAGTATATAGAGGACCTGTCAGCTCTCCTGTGTGGTGTAATATATAGAGGATCTGTCAGCTCTTCTGTGTGGTGTAGTATATAGAGCATCTGTCGGCTCTCCTGTGTGGTGTAGTATATAGAGGATCTGTCGGCTCTCCTGTGTGGTGTAGTATATAGAGGATCTATCAGCTCTCCTGTGTGGTGTAGTATATAGAGGATCTGTCAGCTCTTCTGTGTGGTGTAGTATATAGAGGATCTGTTGGCTCTCCTGTGTGGTTCAGTATATAGAAGATCTGTCAGCACTCCTGTGTGATGTAGTATACAGAGGATCTGTCAGCTCTCCTGTGTGGTGTAGTATACAGAGGATCTGTCAGCTCTCCTGTGTGGTGTAGTATATAGAGGATCTGTCAGCTCTCCTGTGTGGTGTAATATATAGAGGATCTGTCAGCTTTCCTGTGTGGTGTAGTATATAGAGGATCTGTCGGCTCTCCTGTGTGGTGCAGTATATAGAGGATCTGTCAGCTCTTCTGTGTGGTGTAGTATATAGATGATCTGTCCTGTGTGGTATAGTATATAGAGGATCTGTCAGCTCTCCTGTGTGGTGTAGTATATAGAGGATCTGTCAGCTCTCCTGTGTGGTGTAGTATATAGAGGATCTGTCCTGTGTGGTGTAGTATATAGAGGATCTGTCAGCTCTCCTGTGTGGTGTAGTATATAGAGGACCTGTCAGCTGTCCTGTGTGGTGTAATATATAGAGGATATGTCAGCTCTTCTGTGTGGTGTAGTATATAGAGGATCTGTCGGCTCTCCTGTGTGGTGTAGTATATAGAGGATCTGTCGGCTCTCCTGTGTGGTGTAGTATATAGAGGATCTGTCAGCTCTCCTGTGTGGTGTAGTATATAGAGGATCTGTCAGCTCTTCTGTGTGGTGTAGTATATAGAGGATCTGTCGGCTCTCCTGTGTGGTGCAGTATATAGAGGATCTGTCAGCACTCCTGTGTGATGTAGTATACAGAGGATCTGTCAGCTCTCCTGTGTGGTGTAGTATACAGAGGATCTGTCAGCTCTCCTGTGTGGTGTAGTATATAGAGGATCTGTCAGCTCTCCTGTGTGGTGTAATATATAGAGGATCTGTCAGCTTTCCTGTGTGGTGTAGTATATAGAGGATCTGTCGGCTCTCCTGTGTGGTGCAGTATATAGAGGATCTGTCAGCTCTCCTGTGTGGTGTAGTATATATATGATCTGTCCTGTGTGGTATAGTATATAGAGGATCTGTCAGCTCTCCTGTGTGGTGTAGTATATAGAGGATCTGTCAGCTCTCCTGTGTGGTGTAGTATATAGAGGATCTGTCCTGTGTGGTGTAGTATATAGAGGATCTGTCAGCTCTCCTGTGTGGTGTAGTATATAGAGGACCTGTCAGCTCTCCTTTGTGGTGTAGTATACAGAGGATCTGTCAGCTCTCCTGTGTGGTGTAGTATATAGAGGATCTGTCAGCTCTCCTGTGTGGTGTAATATATAGAGGATATGTCAGCTCTTCTGTGTGGTGTAGTATATAGAGGATCTGTCGGCTCTCCTGTGTGGTGTAGTATATAGAGGATCTGTCGGCTCTCCTGTGTGGTGTAGTATATAGAGGATCTGTCAGCTCTCCTGTGTGGTGTAGTATATAGAGGATCTGTCAGCTCTTCTGTGTGGTGTAGTATATAGAGGATCTGTCGGCTCTCCTGTGTGGTGCAGTATATAGAGGATCTGTCAGCACTCCTGTGTGATGTAGTATACAGAGGATCTGTCAGCTCTCCTGTGTGGTGTAGTATACAGAGGATCTGTCAGCTCTCCTGTGTGGTGTAGTATATAGAGGATCTGTCAGCTCTCCTGTGTGGTGTAATATATAGAGGATCTGTCAGCTTTCCTGTGTGGTGTAGTATATAGAGGATCTGTCGGCTCTCCTGTGTGGTGCAGTATATAGAGGATCTGTCAGCTCTCCTGTGTGGTGTAGTATATAGATGATCTGTCCTGTGTGGTATAGTATATAGAGGATCTGTCAGCTCTCCTGTGTGGTGTAGTATATAGAGGATCTGTCAGCTTTCCTGTGTGGTGTAGTATATAGAGGATCTGTCAGCACTCCTGTGTGGTGTAGTATATAGAGGATGTGTCAGCTCTTCTGTGTGGTGTAGTATATAGAGGATCTGTCGGCTCTCCTGTGTGGTGCAGTATATAGAGGATCTGTCAGCACTCCTGTGTGATGTAGTATACAGAGGATCTGTCAGCTCTCCTGTGTGGTGTAGTATACAGAGGATCTGTCAGCTCTCCTGTGTGGTGTAGTATATAGAGGATCTGTCAGCTCTTCTGTGTGGTGTAATATATAGAGGATCTGTCAGCTTTCCTGTGTGGTGTAGTATATAGAGGATCTGTCGGCTCTCCTGTGTGGTGCAGTATATAGAGGATCTGTCAGCTCTCCTGTGTGGTGTAGTATATAGATGATCTGTCCTGTGTGGTATAGTATATAGAGGATCTGTCAGCTCTCCTGTGTGGTGTAGTATATAGAGGATCTGTCAGCTCTCCTGTGTGGTGTAGTATATAGAGGATCTGTCAGCACTCCTGTGTGGTGTAGTATATAGAGGATGTGTCAGCTCTCCTGTGTGGTGTAGTATATAGAGGATCTGTCAGCTCTCCTGTGTGGTGTAGTATATAGTGGATCTGTCAGTTCTCCTGTGTGGTGTAGTATATAGAGGATCTGTCAGCTCTCCTGTGTGGTGTAGTATATAGAGGATCTGTCAGCTCTCCTGTGTGGTGTAGTATATAGAGGATCTGTCAGCTCTCCTGTGTGGTGTAGTATATAGAGGATCTGTCAGCTCTCCTGTGTGGTGTAGTATATAGAGGATCTGTCAGCTCTCCTGTGTGGTGTAGTATATAGAGGATCTGTCAGCTCTCCTGTGTGGTGTAGTATATAGAGGACCTGTCAGCTCTCCTGTGTGGTGTAGTATATAGAGGATCTGTCAGCTCTCCTGTGTGGTGTAGTATATAGAGGACCTGTCAGTTCTCCTGTGTGGTGTAATATATAGAGGATCTGTCAGCTCTTCTGTGTGGTGTAGTGTATAGAGGATCTGTCCGCTCTCCTGTGTGGTGTAGTATATAGAGGATCTGTCAGCTCTCCTGTGTGGTGTAGTATATAGAGGATCTGTCAGCTCTCCTGTGTGGTGTAGTATATAGAGGATCTGTCGGCTCTCCTGTGTGGTGTAGTATATAGAGGATCTGTCGGCTCTCCTGTGTGGTGTGGTGTAGTATATAGAGGATCTGTCGGTTCTCCTGTGTGGTGTAGTAAATAGAGGATCTGTCCGCTCTCCTGTGTGGTGTAGTATATAGAGATTCTGTCAGCTCTCCTGTGTGGTGTAGTATATAGAGGATCTGTCGGCTCTCCTGTGTGGTGTAGTATATAGAGGATCTGTCAGCTCTCCTGTGTGGTGTAGTATATAGAGGATCTGTCCTGTGTGGTGTTATATATAGAGGATGTGTCAGCTCTCCTGTGTGGTGTAGTATATAGAGGATCTGTCAGCTCTCCTGTGTGGTGTAGTATATAGAGGATCTGTCAGCTCTCCTGTGTGGTGTAGTATATAGAGGATCTGTCAGCTCTCCTGTGTGGTGTAGTATATAGAGGATCTGTCAGCTCTCCTGTGTGGTGTAGTATATAGAGGATCTGTCGGCTCTCCTGTGTGGTGTATTATATAGAGGATCTGTCAGCTCTCCTGTGTGGTGTAGTATATAGAGGATCTGTCCTGTGTGGTGTAGTATATAGAGGATGTGTCAGCTCTCCTGTATGGTGTAGTATATAGAGGATCTGTCAGCTCTCCTGTGTGGTGTAGTATATAGAGGATCTGTCAGCTCTCCTGTGTGGTGTAGTATATAGAGGATCTGTCAGCTCTCCTGTGTGGTGTAGTATATAGAGGATCTGTCAGCTCTCCTGTGTGGTGTAGTATATAGAGGATCTGTCAGCTCTCCTGTGTGGTGTAATATATAGAGGATCTGTCAGCTCTCCTGTGTGGTGTAGTATATAGAGGATCTGTCAGCTCTCCTGTGTGGTGTAGTATATAGAGGATCTGTCAGCTTTCCTGTGTGGTGAAGTATATAGAGGATCTGTCGGCTCTCCTGTATAATGTAGTAAATAGAGGATCTGTCGGCTCTCCTGTGTGGTGTAGTATATAGAGGATCTGTCGGCTCTCCTGTGTGGTGTAATGTATAGAGGATCTGTCGGCTCTCCTGTGTGGTGTAGTATATGGAGGATCTGTCAGCTCTCCTGTGTGATGTAGTATATAGAGGATCTGTCCTGTGTGGTGTAATATATAGAGGATCTGTCGGCTCTTCTGTGTGGTGTGGTATACGGAGGATCTGTCGGCTCTCCTGTGTGTAGTATATGGAGGATCTGTCCTGTGTCTTGTAGTATATAGAGGATCTGTCAGCTCTCCTGTGTGGTGTGGTATATAGAGGATCTGTCAGCTCTCCTGTGTGGTGTGGTATATGGAGGATCTGTCGGCTCTCCTGTGTGTAGTATATGGAGGATGTGTCCTGTGTGGTGTAATATATAGAGGATCTGTCGGCTCTCCTGTGTGGTGTGGTATATGGAGGATCTGTCGGCTTTCCTGCGTGTAGTATTGTAGCGCCGGCGTCCCTGCCCTCTGCTAGGCAGGGACGCTGTTCCCCTCACCTCTCTGCTCCGTGCCCGGCGTTCTCCTCCCGCTCTGCTGGCAGCGCGCGCTCTTTCCTGGCCACTGTGCTTAGGGTGCGCGCGCGCGCTCTCCCTCCCTCTTAAAGGGGCCGCGCGCGCCGTCCTAAGGAGTCCCCGGCCAATGGCCGGAGGACTTCACCATATATAAGGCACCTCCTCCAAAATGGAGGTGCCCGAGCAATGTTGTTGCACTGTTCACTACTCTGCTTCAGCCCTCAGGTCCCGTTGCCAGTTACCTGCCAGTTACCAGCCAGATTCCTGCCAGCTTGCTGTCTTATTCCTGCCTGATATTCTGCTACCTGCCTGCTAGCCTGAGGTCCGACGGTCTGCCTTCCAACTCCTGTCAGTCTGTCTATGGACCAGCTTGCCCGCTCACCTGGGAGCGCACATTTGCTACCTGCCTGCTAGCCTTCCTGGAGGCTCTGCCGTCACGTGCTGTGACCGCCCGCCTGTCCAGAGACTTCTGCCCGCTCACCTGGGAGCGCTCATCTGCCGCCTGTCTGTTGGTCTTCCTGGAGGCTCCGCCGTCACATGCCGTGACCACCCGTTTATCCAGAGACTCTCGCCTGCTCACCTGGGAGCTCACGTCTACCATCAGCCGCCACAGGTCGTACCAACCCTTTACCCAGAGACTGCCCCGGTCACTTGCCGTGACCATCTGCCCGTTCATCCAGAGACTGCCCCGGTCACTTGCCGTGACCATCTGCCCGTTCATCCAGAGACTGCCCCGGTCACTTGCCGTGACCATCTGCCCGTTCATCCAGAGACTGCCCCGGTCACTTGCCGTGACCTCCTGCCCGTTCTTCCAGAGACTGTCCCGGTCATCTGCTGTGACTGCCTGCCTGGTCGCCACCCGCTCCCTTACAAGGACCGCCCCCTTGTATAGTAGCTCAGAGGTTCCGCCTCCCAGACCCGTTACAGTTTGCTCGGGCCATGGAACCCGGTGGCACCCAAGCTCCCTCGCTCTCGGACCTGTGTCATGAACTGTCCTGTCAGAGGTCCCAACAGGAGTCCATCCTGGGTCACCTGCGGAATGTCAATTCTCGCCTGGACACTCTGACTGCTCCGCCAGCAACCTCCGCCAGTGCCATGACTCGCAATCCGGCAGCTCCGCTGCCCACTAATACCATGGTATCCTACCCCGGACCCCGGCTTTCTGCACCTCCTCGCTTCGGAGGCGACTCCGCCCAGGCTCGGGGCTTCATAAATCAGTGCACCCTGCACTTTGAACTATTGTCCCACCAGTTTAACTCCGACCGGGCCAAAATTGCCTTCATCATGTCCCATCTCACCGGGGAGGCCCTGGCCTGGCTAAATCCTCTATGGGAGAGAGGAGACCCCCTGGTGTCCGACTTGCCTGCCTTTCTCACGGCTTTCCGGAAAGTCTTCGACGAACCCGGACGGAAGACCTCATCCGCATCATCACTGCTACGCCTCCGTCAGGGAGGTCTCACCGTGGGCCAATATGCCATACGGTTCCGTACCCTTGCCTCGGAGCTGGCCTGGGATAACGACGCTCTGGTATCCGTCTTCTGGGAGGGTCTGTCCGGTCGTATTAAAGATGAACTTGCCGGTCGGGACATTCCTACAACTCTCGATGACCTAATAACTCCTGCCACCCGGATTGACCTACGGTTCCAGGAGCGTGCCAAAGAGGTCACCCGTGAGAGGAGGTTTCCACGTCTAGCTCCTACTTTTCAGAAACCCGTCACTCCCTCCGTCTCTCCCCAGGTACACTCTCCTGAGCCTATGCAGGTCGACCAGACCAAGATGGTCAAAACCTGTCAGGACTTACGCCGTGCCGAGGGGAGCTGCTTCTACTGTGGCAGTAAGGAGCACCGGATCCGTGCCTGCCCGGAGAGGTCGGGAAACGCCTGTGTCTAGGTTCGCTCAGAGAGGTCGACCTAGACAAGAATAAATCCTCTCCATCTCTGCTGCTGTCAGTCTCAATCGTCTGCGGGGAGAACCGTTATTTCGAACTAGCCCAACTTGACTCTGGAGCAGCCGGGAGTCTTATTTCACAGTCCCTGGTAGAGAAATACCGCATCCCCACCAAACCTCTGGCTGTACCCTTGTCTGTTGCTGCCGTGGATGGGGGTCTCTTACCACGCCCCATCCAACTCATCACCGAATCCATTACTCTGCAGGTGGGAATGCTGCATTCTGAGAGTAGCTCCTTTCATGTTCTGCCTGGACTCTCTCACGCCCTCTTGCTAGGTCTACCTTGGCTCCAGAGACATGCACCCGTGCTTGACTGGCAGACCGGAGAGGTCCTTCGCTGGGGACAGGACTGCCATAAGACCTGTCTGGTTCCCGTCCATCCCGTCCGTCCTTCTCCTACCCCAGCTAATCTACCTGGACTTCCGATTCCTTATTGGTCTTATGCTGATGTCTTTAATAAAAAGGAGGCAGAGACACTACCCCCTCATAGACCATACGACTGCCCTATCGACCTGTTACCCGGTACTACTCCTCCCCGTGGGCGTATTTATCCATTATCCGCTGCTGAGACCCGGTCGATGTCCGAATATATTGAGGAGAATCTGGCCAGGGGATTCATCCGGAAATCTACCTCCCCGGCGGGAGCAGGCTTCTTTTTCGTCAAAAAGAAGGACGGTTTTCTCCGTCCCTGTATAGACTATAGAGGCCTTAACCAGATCACGGTGAAGAATAAGTACCCCCTTCCGCTCATTCCGGAGTTATTTGATCGTCTGAGGGGGGCTAGAATCTTCACCAAACTGGACCTCCGTGGGGCATACAACCTGGTTCGTATCCGTCAGGGGGATGAATGGAAGACGGCATTCAACACCTGGGACGGCCACTATGAATATCTGGTAATGCCCTTTGGTCTCTGTAACGCTCCTGCCGTCTTTCAAGAGTTGGTCAATGACATCTTCCGGGACCTTCTCTACTCCTGCGTAGTGGTGTACCTGGACGACATCTTGGTCTTCTCTCCGGATCTCCAGACTCACCGGAGGGACGTTCGTCAGGTCCTGCTCAGGCTCAGGCAGAATCACCTCTTCGCTAAATACGAGAAGTGCCTCTTTGAGCAGACCTCGCTTCCGTTTTTGGGCTACATTATTTCTCAGACCGGCCTACGAATGGATCCAGAGAAACTGTCTGCCATCGAGAAATGGCCTCGACCGGAGGGGTTGAAGGCCATTCAGCGGTTCCTGGGCTTCGCCAACTACTACCGCCTCTTCATTCCACACTTCTCTTCCCGGACTGCCCCAATTTCCGCGCTCACCCGTAAGGGTACTAATCCCAAAGAGTGGCCGCCCGAAGCAGAGGAGGCCTTTCTTTCCTTAAAACAGGCCTTCTCTTCCGCCCCGGTGCTGCATCGCCCGGACGGCAACAAGCAGTTCTTCCTGGAAGTTGACGCCTCCTCCTCTGGAGCCGGAGCGGTACTTACTCAAAAATCATCTTCCGGGAGGATGGTAACTTGCGGCTTCTTCTCTAAACTCTTCTCCTCCTCAGAGCGCAATTATTCCATAGGAGACCGAGAGTTATTGGCCATCAAACTGGCATTGGAGGAGTGGCGTTACCTGCTCGAGGGGGCTCTTCACCCGGTAATAATTTACACTGACCACAAGAACTTGGCTTACCTCCAGCATGCCCAGAAACTTAACCCGCGCCAAGCCCGGTGGTCCTTGTTTTTTGCTCGCTTTGATTTTGTTCTTCATTTTCGCCCGGCTGACAAAAACGTCAAGGCGGACGCCTTGTCTCGATCCTTTCTGGTGTCTGATCTCGAGGAAGATCCGAAACACATCATCGATCCCGCCAGAGTAATGCAGGTGGCTCCCGTGAGTCTAAATCGTCTCCCTCCCGGAAAGACGTTCGTATCAGTACCTGATCGGGAGAAGATCCTTCACTGGGGTCACTCGTCTAAACTGGCTGGCCATGCCGGTCAGAAAAAGACCCTCCAGCTTATTACCCGGCACTACTGGTGGCCTACCCTGCACAAGGACGTAATAGACTTTGTTTCTGCCTGTGTGTCCTGCGCCCGCAACAAGGTTCCGAGACATCTGCCAGCCGGTCGCCTCCTTCCGCTTTCTGTACCTGCTGCCCCCTGGCAGCATATAGCAATGGACTTTATAATTGACCTCCCAGTCTCTGCCGGTTGTACGGTCATTTGGGTGGTCGCTGACCGCTTCTCCAAGATGGCTCATTTCGTTCCCCTGCCAGGCCTCCCGTCTGCACCCGAGCTAGCTAAAGACTTTATTCGTCACATCTTTCGTCTTCATGGCCTGCCCCTCCACATCGTGTCGGATCGTGGGGTACAGTTCACCTCACGCTTCTGGAGAGCCACTTGTAAACTGCTAGACGTCACCCTGAACTTCTCTTCCGCTTACCACCCACAGTCCAATGGTCAAGTGGAGCGGATCAATCAGAACCTGACCAGTTACCTCCGGCACTTCGTTAATGCCCATCATTCAGACTGGGTGGATCTCCTACCATGGGCCGAGTTCTCTTATAACAATCACGAGAGCGAATCCTCCTCCAAATCCCCGTTTTTTGTAGTCTTCGGTCAGCATCCTCGGATTCCTTTTCCTGTCTCCACCTCTGTGGACAACCCGGCTGCGGAATCTCTCGTTAGCAAATTTTCCTCCATTTGGGAGAGTACCCGATCCGCACTCCTTCAGTCGTCCGAACGGATGAAAAGACACGCTGACAAAAAACGCCTGGATCCTCCACAATTTCGTCCTGGAGATAAAGTCTGGCTCTCATCTAAATATGTCCGACTCAAGATACCTTCTTACAAGTTAGGGCCTCGGTTCATCGGTCCTCTGGAGGTCATCAGTCAGATCAACCCGGTGGCCTATAAATTGAAACTCCCGGCCAACTTACGGATCCCTAACTCCTTCCATGTATCTCTCCTCAAACCTGTGGTACTTAACTCTTTTTCCAAGTCTACAGGTACGCCTCCTGCTCCGGTTTCTGCTGAGGACGAGTTTGAGGTAGAGAACATTCTTGGCACCAAAAGGGTAAGAGGAAAGACCTTTTTTCTAGTAGATTGGAAGGGGTTTGGTCCTGAGGAGAGAACGTGGGAGCCCCGGGAGAACATCCATGCCCCTCTTATCCTTGCTAAATTTCTGTCTGGCCTAAAAAAGGGGGGGCCTAAAGGGGGGGGTACTGTAGCGCCGGCGTCCCTTCCCTCTGTTAGGCAGGGACGCTGTTCCCCTCACCTCTCTGCTCCGTGCCCGGCGTTCTCCTCCCGCTCTGCTGGCAGCGCGCGCTCCTTCCTGGCCACTGTGCTTAGGGTGCGCGCGCGCGCTCTCCCTCCCTCTTAAAGGGGCCGCGCGCGCCGTCCTAAGGAGTCCCCGGCCAATGGCCGGAGGACTTCACCATATATAAGGCACCTCCTCCAAAATGGAGGTGCCCGAGCAATGTTGTTGCACTGTTCACTACTCTGCTTCAGCCCTCAGGTCCCGTTGCCAGTTACCTGCCAGTTACCAGCCAGATTCCTGCCAGCTTGCTGTCTTATTCCTGCCTGATATTCTGCTACCTGCCTGCTAGCCTGAGGTCCGACGGTCTGCCTTACAACTCCTGTCAGTCTGTCTAAGGACCAGCTTGCCCGCTCACCTGGGAGCGCACATCTGCTACCTGTCTGCTAGCCTTCCTGGAGGCTCTGCCGTCACGTGCTGTGACCGCCCGCCTGTCCAGAGACTTCTGCCCGCTCACCTGGGAGCGCTCATCTGCCGCCTGTCTGTTGGTCTTCCTGGAGGCTCCGCCGTCACATGCCGTGACCACCCGTTTATCCAGAGACTCTCGCCTGCTCACCTGGGAGCTCACGTCTACCATCAGCCGCCACAGGTCGTACCAACCCTTTACCCAGAGACTGCCCCGGTCACTTGCCGTGACCATCTACCCGTTCATCCAGAGACTGCCCCGGTCACTTGCCGTGACCATCTGCCCGTTCATCCAGAGACTGCCCCGGTCACTTGCCGTGACCATCTGCCCGTTCATCCAGAGACTGCCCCGGTCACTTGCCGTGACCTCCTGCCCGTTCTTCCAGAGACTGTCCCGGTCATCTGCTGTGACTGCCTGCCTGGTCGCCACCCGCTCCCTTACAAGGACCGCCCCCTTGTATAGTAGCTCAGAGGTTCCGCCTCCCAGACCCGTTACAAGTATATAGAGGATCTGTCCTGTGTGGTGTAATATATAGAGGATCTGTCAGCTCTCCTGTGTGGTGTAGTATATAGAGGATCTGTCAGCTCTTCTGTGTGGTGTAGTATATAGAGGATCTGTCGGATCTCCTGTGTGGTGCAGTATATAGAGGATCTGTCAGCACTCCTATGTGATGTAGTATATAGAGGATCTCTCAGGTCTCCTGTGTGGTGTAGTATATAGAGGATCTGTCCTGTGTGGTGTAGTATATAGAGGATCTGTCAGCTCTCCTGTGTGGTGTAGTATATAGAGGATCTGTCCTGTGTGGTGTAGTATATAGAGGATCTGTCAGCTCTCCTGTGTGGTGTAGTATATAGAGGATCTGTCAGCTCTCCTGTGTGGTGTAGTATATAGAGGATCTGTCCTGTGTGGTGTAGTATATAGAGGATCTGTCAGCTCTCCTGTGTGGTGTAGTATATAGAGGATCTGTCGGCTCTCCTGTGTGATGTAGTATATAGAGGATCTGTCTGCTCTCCTGTGTGGTGTAGTATATAGAGGATCTGTCCTGTGTGATGTAGTATATAGAGGATCTGTCAGCCCTCCTGTGTGGTGTAGTATATAGAGGATCTGTCGGCTCTCCTGTGTGGTGTAGTATATAGAGGATCTGTCAGCTCTCCTGTGTGGTGTAGTATAGAGAGGATCTGTCAGCTCTCCTGTGTGGTGTAGTATATAGAGGATCTGTCAGCTCTTCTGTGTGGTGTAGTATATAGAGGATCTGTCGGATCTCCTGTGTGGTGCAGTATATAGAGGATCTGTCAGCACTCCTGTGTGATGTAGTATATAGAGGATCTCTCAGCTCTCCTGTGTGGTGTAGTATATAGAGGATCTGTCCTGTGTGGTGTAATATATAGAGGATCTGTCGGTTCTCCTGTGTGGTGTAGTATATAGAGGATCTGTCAGCTCTTCTGTGCGGTGTAGTATATAGAGGATCTATCAGCTCTCCTGTGTGGTGTAGTATATAGAGGATCTGTCCTGTGTGGTGTAGTACATAGAGAATCTGTCAGCTCTCCTGTATAATGTAGTAAATAGAGGATCTGTCTACTATCCTGTGTGGTGTTGTATATAGAGGATCTGTCGGCTCTCCTGTGTGGTGTAGTATATAGAGGATCTGTCAGCTCTCCTGTGTGGTGTAGTATATAGAGGATCTGTCGGCTCTCCTGTGTGGTGTAGTATATAGAGGATCTGTCGGCTCTCCTGTGTGGTGTGTTATATGGTGGATCTGTCGGCTCTCCTGTGTGGTGTAGTATATAGAGGATCTGTCGGCTCTCCTGTGTGGTGTGGTAAATGGAGGATCTGTCGGGTCTCCTGTGTGGTGTGTTATATGGAGGATCTGTCGGCTCTCCTGTGTGGTGTGTTATATGGAGGATCTGTCGGCTCTCCTCTGTGGTGCGGTATATAGAGGATTTGTCGGCTCTCCTGTGTGGTGCGGTATATGGAGGATCTGTCGGCTCTTCTTTGTGGTGCGGTATATAGAGGATTTGCGGCTCTCCTGTGTGGTGCGGTATATGGAGGATCTGTCGGCTCTTCTCTGTAGTGCGGTATATGGAGGATCTGTCAGCTCTTCTCTGTGGTGCGGTATATAGAGGATCTGTCAGCTCTCCTGTGTGGTGTAGTATATAGAGGATCTGTCAGCTCTCTTGTGTGGTGTAGTATATAGAGGATCTGTTAGCTCTCCTGTGTGGTGTAGTATATAGAGGATCTGTCAGCTTTCCTGTGTGGTGTAGTATATAGAGGATCTGTCAGCTCTCCTGTGTGGTGTAGTATATAGAGGATCTGTCGGCGCTCCCTTGTGGTGTAGTATATAGAGCATGTGTCAGCTCTCCTATGTGGTGTAGTATATAGAGGATCTGTCAGCTCTCCTGTGTAGTGTAGTATATAGAGGATCTGTCAGCTCTCCTGTGTGGTGTAGTATATAGAGGATCTGTCGGCTCTCCCTTGTGGTGTAGTATATAGAGCATGTGTCAGCTCTCCTGTGTGGTGTAGTATATAGAGGATCTGTCCTGTGTGATGTAGTATATAGAGGAGGTGTCGGCTCTCCTGTGTGGTGTAGTATATAGAGGATCTGTCAGCTCTTCTGTGCGGTGTAGTACATAGAGGATCTGTCAGCTCTCCTGTGTGGTGTAGTATATAGAGGATCTGTCAGCTCTCCTGTGCGGTGTAGTATATAGAGGATCTGTCAGCTCTCCTGTGTGGTGTAGTATATAGAGGATCTGTCAGCTCTACTGTGTGGTGTAGTATATAGAGGATTTGTCAGCCCTCCTGTGTGGTGTAGTATATAGAGGATCTGTCGGCTCTCCTGTGTGGTGTAGTATATAGAGGATCTGTCAGCTCTCCTGTGTGGTGTAGTATATAGAGGATATGTCAGTTCTCCTGTGTGGTGTAGTATATAGAGGATCTGTCAGCTCTCATGTGTGGTGTAGTATATAGAGGATCTGTCGGCTCTCCTGTGTGGTGTAGTATATAGAGGATCTGTCAGCTCTCCTGTGTGGTGTAGTATATAGAGGATCTGTCAGCTCTCCTGTGTGGTGTAGTATATAGAGGATCTGTCAGCTCTCCTGTGTGGTGTAGTGTATAGAGGATCTGTGAGCTCTCCTGTGTGGTGTAGTATATAGAGGATCTGTCGGCTCTCCTGTGAGGTGTAGTATATAGAGGATCTGTCTTCTCTTCTGTGTGGTGCAGTTTATAGAGGATCTGTCAGCTCTCCTGTGTGGTGTAGTACATAGAGAATCTGTCAGCTCTCCTGTTTGGTTTAGTATATAGAGGATCTGTCGGCTCTCCTGTGTGGTGTGTTATAAGGAGGATCTGTCGGCTCTCCTGTGTGGTGTGTTATATGGAGGATCTGTCGGCTCTCCTCTGTGCTGTGGTATATGGAGGATCTGTCGGCTATTCTCTGTGGTGCGGTATATAGAGGATCTGTCGGCTCTCCTGTGTGGTGCGGTATATAGAGGATCTGTCAGCTTTCCTGTGTGGTGTAGTATATAGAGGATCTGTCAGCTCTCCTGTGTGGTGCAGTATATAGAGGATCTGTCAGCTCTCCTGTATAATGTAGTAAATAGAGGATCTGTCGGCTCTCCTGTGTGGTGTAGTATATAGAGGATCTATCCTGTGTGGTGTAGTATATAGAGGATCTGTCTGCTCTCCTGTGTGGTGTAGTATATAGAGGATCTGTCAGCTCTCCTGTGTGGTGTAGTATATAGAGGATCTGTCAGCTCTCCTGTGTGGTGTAGTATATAGAGGATCTGTCGGCTCTCCTGTGTGGTGTGTTATATGGAGGATCTGTCGGCTATTCTCTGTGGTGCGGTATATAGAGGATCTGTCGGCTCTCCTGTGTGGTGCGGTATATAGAGGATCTGTCAGCTTTCCTGTGTGGTGTAGTATATAGAGGATCTGTCAGCTCTCCTGTGTGGTGCGGTACATAAAGGATCTGTCGGCTTTCCTGTGTGATGTAGTATATAGAGGATCTGTCAGCTCTGCTGTGTGGTGTAGTATATAGAGGATCTGTCAGCTCTTCTGTGTGGTGTAGTATATAGAGGATCTGTCGGCTCTCCTGTGTGGTGCAGTATATAGAGGATCTGTCAGCTCTCCTGTGTGGTGTAGTATATAGTTGATCTGTCCTGTGTGGTATAGTATATAGAGGATCTGTCAGCTCTCCTGTGTGGTGTAGTATATAGAGGATCTGTCAGCTCTCCTGTGTGGTGTAGTATATAGAGGATCTGTCAGCACTCCTGTGTGATGTAATATATAGAGGATCTGTCAGCTCTACTGTGTGGTGTAGTATATAGAGGATGTGTGAGCTCTCCTGTGTGGTGTAGTATATAGAGGATCTGTCAGCTCTCCTGTGTGGTGTAGTATATAGTGGATCTGTCAGTTCTCCTGTGTGGTGTAGTATATAGAGGGTCTGTCAGCCCTCCTGTGTGGTGTAGTATATAGAGTATCTGTCAGCTCTCCTGTGTGGTGTAGTATATAGAGGATCTGTCAGTTCTCCTGTGTGGTGTAGGATATAGAGGATCTGTCAGCTCTCCTGTGTGGTGTAGTATATAGAGGATCTGTCGGCTTTCCTGTGTGATGTAGTATATAGAGGATCTGTCAGCTCTCCTGTGTAGTGTAGTATATAGAGGATCTGTCCTGTGTGATGTAGTATATGGAGTATCTGTCAGCTTTCCTGTGTGTTGTAGTTTATAGAGGATCTGTAAGCTCTCCTGTGTGGTGTAGTATATAGAGGATCTGTCCTGTGTGGTGTAATATATAGAGGATCTGTCGGCTCTCCTGTGTGGTGTGGTATATGGAGGATCTGTCGGCTCTCCTGTGTGTAGTATATGGAGGATCTGTCCTGTGTGTTGTAGTATATAGAGGATCTGTCAGCTCTCCTGTGTGGTGTGGTATATAGAGGATCTGTCAGCTCTCCTGTGTGGTGTGGTATATGGAGGATCTGTCGGCTCTCCTGTGTGTAGTATATGGAGGATGTGTCCTGTGTGGTATAATATATAGAGGATCTGTCGGCTCTCCTGTGTGGTGTGGTATATGGAGGATCTGTCGGCTTTCCTGTGTGTAGTATATAGAGGATCTGTCCTGTGTGGTGTAATATATAGAGGATCTGTCAGCTCTCCTGTGTGGTGTAGTATATAGAGGATCTGTCAGCTCTTCTGTGTGGTGTAGTATATAGAGGATCTGTCGGATCTCCTGTGTGGTGCAGTATTTAGAGGATCTGTCAGCACTCCTGTGTGATGTAGTATATAGAGGATCTCTCAGCTCTCCTGTGTGGTGTAGTATATAGAGGATCTGTCCTGTGTGGTGTAGTATATAGAGGATCTGTCAGCTCTCCTGTGTGGTGTAGTATATATAGGATCTGTCAGCTCTCCTGTGTGGTGTAGTATATAGAGGATCTGTCCTGTGTGGTATAGTATATAGAGGATCTGTCAGCTCTCCTGTGTGGTGTAGTATATAGAGGATCTGTCGGCTCTCCTGTGTGATGTAGTATATAGAGGATCTGTCTGCTCTCCTGTGTGGTGTAGTATATAGAGGATCTGTCCTGTGTGATGTAGTATATGGAGTATCTGTCAGCTTTCCTGTGTGTTGTAGTATATAGAGGATCTGTCAGCTCTCCTGTGTGGTGTAGTGTATAGAGGATCTGTTAGCCCTCCTGTGTGGTGTAGTATATAGAGGATCTGTCGGCTCTCCTGTGTGGTGTAGTATATAGAGGATCTGGCAGCTCTCCTGTGTGGTGCAGTATATAGAGGATCTGTCAGCTCTCCTGTGTCGTGTAGTATATAGAGGATCTGTCAGCTCTTCTGTGTGGTGTAGTATATAGAGGATCTGTCCTGTGTGGTGTAGTATATAGAGGATCTGTCAGCTCTCCTGTGTCGTGTAGTATATAGAGGATCTGTCAGCTCTTCTGTGTGGTGTAGTATATAGAGGATCTGTCGGATCTCCTGTGTGGTGCAGTATATAGAGGATCTGTCAGCACTCCTGTGTGATGTAGTATATAGAGGATCTCTCAGCTCTCCTGTGTGGTGTAGTATATAGAGGATCTGTCCTGTGTGGTGTAATATATAGAGGATCTGTCGGCTCTCCTGTGTGGTGTAGTATATAGAGGATCTGTCAGCTCTTCTGTGCGGTGTATTATCTAGATGATCTGTCAGCTCTCCTGTGTGGTGTAGTATATAGAGGATCTGTCCTGTGTGGTGTAGTACATAGGGAATCTGTCAGCTCTCCTGTTTGGTTTAGTATATAGAGGATCTGTCAGCTCTCCTGTATAATGTAGTAAATAGAGGATCTGTCGGCTCTCCTGTGTGGTGTAGTATATAGAGGATCTGTCGGCTCTCCTGTGTGGTGTAATATATAGAGGATCTGTCGGCTCTCCTGTGTGGTGTAGTATATAAAGGATCTGTCAGCTCTCCTGTGTGATGTAGTATATAGAGGATCTGTCGGCTCTCCTGTGTGGTGTGGTAAATGGAGGATCTGTCGGCTCTCCTGTGTGGTGTGTTATATGGAGAATCTGTCGGCTCTCCTGTGTGGTGTGTTATATGGAGGATCTGTCAGCTCTCCTGTGTGGTGTGTTATATGGAGAATCTGTCGGCTCTCCTCTGTGGTGCGGTATATAGAGGATTTGTCGGCTCTCCTGTGTGGTGCGGTATATGTAGGATCTGTCAGCTCTTCTCTGTGGTGCGGTATATAGAGGATTTGTCGGCTCTCCTGTGTGGTGCGGTATATGGAGGATCTGTCGGCTCTTCTCTGTGGTGCGGTATATGGAGGATCTGTCAGCTCTTCTCTGTGGTGCGGTATATAGAGGATGTGTCAGCTCTCCTGTGTGGTGTAGTATATAGAGGATCTGTCAGCTCTCCTGTGTGGTGTAGTATATAGCGGATCTGTCAGCTTTCCTGTGTGGTGTAGTATATAGAGGAGGTGTCGGCTCTCCTGTGTGGTGTAGTATATAGAGGATCTGTCAGCTCTCCTGTGTGGTGTAGTATATAGACGAGGTGTCGGCTCTCCTGTGTGGTGTAGTATATAGAGGATCTGTCAGCTCTCCTGTGTGGTGTAGTATATAGACGAGGTGTCGGCTCTCCTGTGTGGTGTAGTATATAGAGGATCTGTCAGCTCTCCTGTGTGGTGTAGTAAATAGAGGATCTGTCACCTGTCCTGTGTGGTGTAGTATATAGAGGATCTGTCGGCTCTCCCTTGTGGTGTAGTATATAGAGCATGTGTCAGGTCTCCTATGTGGTGTAGTATATAGAGGATCTGTCAGCTCTCCTGTGTAGTGTAGTATATAGAGGATCTGTCAGCTCTCCTGTGTGGTGTAGTATATAGAGGATCTGTCAGCTCTCCCTTGTGGTGTAGTATATAGAGCATGTGTCAGCTCTCCCGTGTGGTGTAGTATATAGAGGATCTGTCGGCTCTCCTGTGTGATGTAGTATATAGAGGATCTGTCGGCTCTCCTGTGTGGTGTAGTATATAGAGGATCTGTCCTGTGTGGTGTATTATATAGAGGATCTGTCAGCTCTCCTGTGTGGTGTAGTATATAGAGGATCTGTCGGCTCTCCTGTGTGGTGTAGTATATAGAGGATCTGTCAGCTCTCCTGTGTGGTGTAGTATATAGAGGATCTGTCAGCTCTCCTGTGTGGTGTAGTATATAGAGGATCTGTCAGCTCTTCTGTGTGGTGTAGTATATAGAGGATTTGTCGGATCTCCTGTGTGGTGCAGTATATAGAGGATCTGTCAGCACTCCTGTGTGATGTAGTATATAAAAGATCTCTCAGCTCTCCTGTGTGGTGTAATATATAGAGGATCGTTCAGCTCTCCTGTGTGGTGTAGTATATAGAGGATCTGTCCTGTGTGGTGTAATATATAGAGGATCTGTCGGCTCTCCTGTGTGGTGTAGTATATAGAGGATCTATCAGCTCTTCTGTGCGGTGTAGTATATAGAGGATGTGTCAGCTCTCCTGTGTGGTGTAATATATAGAGGATCTATCAGCTCTTCTGTGTGGTGTAGTATATAGAGGATCTGTCAGCTCTCCTGTGTGGTGTAATATATAGAGGATCGTTCAGCTCTCCTGTGTGGTGTAGTATATAGAGGATCTGTCCTGTGTAGTGTAGTACATAGAGAATCTGTCAGCTCTCCTGTTTATATACTAAACCAGAGGATCTGTCAGCTCTCCTGTATAATGTAGTAAATAGAGGATCTGTCGGCTCTCCTGTGTGGTGTAGTATATAGAGGATCTGTCGGCTCTCCTGTGTGGTGTAATATATAGAGGATCTGTCGGCTCTCCTGTGTGGTGTAGTATATAGAGGATCTGTCAGCTCTCCTGTGTGGTGCTGTATATAGAGGATCTGTCGGCTCTCCTGTGTGGTGTAGTATATAGAGGATCTGTCGGCTCTCCTGTGTGGTGTAGTATATAGAGGATCTGTCTGCTCCCCTGTGTGGTGTAGTATATAGAGGTTCTGTCAGCTCTCCTGTGTGGTGTGTTATATGGAGGATCTGTCGGCTCTCCTGTGTGGTGTAGTATATAGAGGATCTGTCGGCTCTCCTGTGTGGTGTAGTATATAGAGGATCTGTCCGCTCCCCTGTGTGGTGTAGTATATAGAGGTTCTGTCAGCTCTCCTGTGTGGTGTGTTATATGGAGGATCTGTCAGCTCTCCTGTGTGGTGTGTTATATGGAGGATCTGTCGGCTCTCCTCTGTGGTGCTGTATATAGAGGATTTGTCGGCTCTCCTGTGTGGTGCGGTATATGGAGGATCTGTCGGCTCTCCTGTGTGGTGTGTTATATGGAGGATCTGTCGGCTCTCCTGTGTGGTGTAATATATAGAGGATCTGTCGGCTCTCCTGTGTGGTGTAGTATATAGAGGATCTGTCAGCTCTCCTGTGTGGTGCTGTATATAGAGGATCTGTCGGCTCTCCTGTGTGGTGTAGTATATAGAGGATCTGTCGGCTCTCCTGTGTGGTGTAGTATATAGAGGATCTGTCTGCTCCCCTGTGTGGTGTAGTATATAGAGGTTCTGTCAGCTCTCCTGTGTGGTGTGTTATATGGAGGATCTGTCGGCTCTCCTGTGTGGTGTAGTATATAGAGGATCTGTCGGCTCTCCTGTGTGGTGTAGTATATAGAGGATCTGTCCGCTCCCCTGTGTGGTGTAGTATATAGAGGTTCTGTCAGCTCTCCTGTGTGGTGTGTTATATGGAGGATCTGTCAGCTCTCCTGTGTGGTGTGTTATATGGAGGATCTGTCGGCTCTCCTCTGTGGTGCTGTATATAGAGGATTTGTCGGCTCTCCTGTGTGGTGCGGTATATGGAGGATCTGTCGGCTCTTCTCTGTGGTGCGGTATATGGAGGATCTGTCAGCTCTTCTCTGTGGTGTAGTATATAGAGGATCTGTCATCTTTCCTGTGTGGTGTAGTATATAGAGGAGGTGTCGGCTCTCCTGTGTGGTGTAGTATATAGAGGATCTGTCAGCTCTCCTGTGTGGTGTAGTATATAGAGGAGGTGTCGGCTCTCCTGTGTGGTGTAGTATATAGAGGATCTGTCAGCTCTCCTGTGTGGTGTAGTATATAGAGGATCTGTCGGCTCTCCCTTGTGGTGTAGTATATAGAGCATGTGTCAGCTCTCCTATGTGGTGTAGTATATAGAGGATCTGTCAGCTCTCCTTTGTAGTGTAGTATATAGAGGATCTGTCAGCTCTCCTGTGTGGTGTAGTATATAGAGGATCTGTCAGCTCTCCTGTGTGGTGTAGTATATAGAGGATCTGTCGGCTCTCCTGTGTGGTGTAGTATATAGAGGATCTGTCAGCTCTCCTGTGCGGTGTAGTATATAGAGGATCTGTCCTGTGTGGTGTAGTATATAGAGGATCTGTCAGCTCTCCTGTGTGGTGTAGTATATAGAGGATCTGTCAGCTCTCCTGTGTGGTGTAGTATTTAGAGGATCTGTCAGCTCTCCTGTGTGGTGTAGTATATAGAGGATCTGTCAGCTCTCCTGTGTGGTGTAATATATAGAGGATCTGACAGCTCTCCTGTGTGGTGTAGTATATAGAGGATCTGTCAGCTCTCCTGTGTGGTGTAGTATATAGAGGATCTGTCCTGTGTGGTGTAGTATATAGAGGATCTGTCAGCTCTCCTGTGTGGTGTAGTATATAGAGGATCTGTCGGCTCTCCCTTGTGGTGTAGTATATAGAGCATGTGTCAGCTCTCCTGTGTGGTGTAGTATATAGAGGATCTGTCAGCTCTCCTGTGTGGTGTAATATATAGAGGATCTGTCAGCTCTACTGTGTGGTGTAGTATATAGAGGATCTGTCAGCTCTTCTGCGTGGTGTAGTATATAGAGGATTTGTCAGCCCTCCTGTGTGGTGTAGTATATAAAGGATCTGTCGGCTCTCCTGTGTGGTGTAGTATATAGAGGATCTGTCAGCTCTCCTGTGTGGTGTAGTATATAGAGGATCTGTCAGCTCTCCTGTGTGGTGTAGTATATAGAGGATGTGTCAGCTCTCCTGTGTGGTGTAGTATATAGAGGATCTGTCAGCTCTCCTGTGTGGTGTAGTATATAGAGGATCTGTCAGCTCTCCTGTGTGGTGTAGTATATAGAGGATATGTCAGTTCTCCTGTGTGGTGTAGTATATAGAGGATCTGTCCTGTGTGGTGTAGTATATAGAGGATCTGTCGGCTCTCCTGTGAGGTGTAGTATATAGAGGATCTGTCTTCTCTTCTGTGTGGTGCAGTATATAGAGGATCTGTCAGCTCTCCTGTGTGGTGTAGTGTATAGAGGATCTATCGGCTCTCCTGTGTGGTGTAGTATATAGAGGATCTGTCAGCTCTCCTGTATAATGTAGTAAATAGAGGATCTGTCGGCTCTCCTGTGTGGTGTAATATATAGAGGATCTGTCGGCTCTCCTGTGTGGTGTAGTATATAGAGGATCTGTCCTGTGTGGTGTAGTATATAGAGGATCTGTCCTGTGTGGTGTAGTATATAGAGGATCTGTCCTGTGTGGTGTAGTATATAGAGGATCTGTCGGCTCTCCTGTGTGGTGTAGTATATAGAGGATCTGTCAGCTCTCCTGTGTGGTGTAGTATATAGAGGATCTATCGGCTCTCCTGTGTGGTGTAGTACATAGAGGATCTGTCAGCCCTCCTGTGTGGTGTAGTATATAGAGGATCTGTCGGCTCTCCTGTATAATGTAGTAAATAGAGGATCTGTCGGCTCTCCTGTGTGGTGTAATATATAGAGGATCTGTCGGCTCTCCTGTGTGGTGTGTTATAAGGAGGATCTG
The DNA here is from genome assembly GCF_046119375.1 of Phyllobates terribilis. Taxonomy (NCBI): domain Eukaryota; kingdom Metazoa; phylum Chordata; class Amphibia; order Anura; family Dendrobatidae; genus Phyllobates; species Phyllobates terribilis. The sequence goes on along the minus strand of NW_027362763.1, from coordinate 61,204,883 downwards.
TCGGCTCTCCTGTGTGGTGTGTTATATGGAGGATCTGTCGGCTCTCCTCTGTGCTGTAGTATATGGAGGATCTGTCGGCTATTCTCTGTGGTGCGGTATATAGAGGATCTGTCGGCTCTCCTGTGTGGTGCGGTATATAGAGGATCTGTCAGCTCTCCTGTGTGGTGTAGTATATAGAGGATCTGTCAGCTCTCCTGTGTGGTGCGGTATATAGAGGATCTGTCAGCTTTCCTGTGTGGTGTAGTACAGTTATATGAAAAAGTTTGGGCACCCCTATTAATCTTAAGCTTAATGTTTTATAAAAATTGGTGTTTTTGCAACAGCCATTTCAGTTTGATATATGTAATAACTGTTGGACACAGTAATGTTTCTGCCTTGAAATGAGGTTTATTGTACTAACAGAAAATGTGCAATCTGCATTCAAACAAAATTTGACAGGTGCATAAGTATGGGCACCTCACCAGAAAGTGACATTAATATTTAGTAGATCCTCCTTTTGCAAAAATAACAGCCTCTATTCACTTCCTGTAGCTTTTAACGAGTTCCTGGATCCTGGATGAAGGTATTTTTGACCATTCCTCTTTACAAAACAATTCCAGTTCAGTTAAGTTTGATGGTCGCCGAGCATGGACAGCCCTCTTCAAATGATCCCACAGATGTTCAATGATATTCAGATCTGGGGACTGGGATGGCCATTCCAGAAAATTGTAATTGTTCCTCTGCATGAATGCCTGAGTAGATTTGGAGCGGTGTTTTGGATCATTGTCTGGCTGAAAGATTCATCCCCTGCGTAACTTCAACTTTATCACTGATTCTTGAACATTATTGTCAAGAATCTGCTGATACTGAGTGGAATCCATGCGTCCCTCAACTTTAACAAGATTCCCGGTGCCGGCATTGGCCACACAGCCCCAAAGCATGATGGAACCTCCACCAAATTTTACTGTGGGTAGCAAATGTTTTTCTTGGAATGCTGTGTTTTTTTGCCGCCATGCATAACGCCTTTTTGTATGACCAAACAACTCAATCTTGGTTTCATCAGTCCACAGGACCTTTTTCCAAAAAGAAATTGGCTTCTCCAAATGTGCTTTTGCATACCTCAGCCGACTCTGTTTGTGGCGTGCTTGCAGAAACGGCTTCTTTCGCATCACTCTCCCATTCCGCTTCTCCTTGTGCAAAGTGCGTTGTATAGTTGACCGATGCACAGTGACACCATCTGCAGCAAGTTGATGCTGCAGCTCTCTGGAGGTGGTCTGAGGATTGTCCTTGACTGATCTCACCATTCTTCTTCTCTGCCTTTCTGATGTTTTTCTTGGCCTGCCACTTCTGGCCTTAACAAGAACTGTCCCTGTGTTCTTCCATTTCCTTACTATGTTCCTCACAGTGGAAACTGACAGGTTAAATCTCTGAGACAGCTTTTTGTATCCTTCCCCTGAACAACTATGTTGAATAATCTTGTTTTCAGATCATTTGACAGTTGTTTTAAGGAGCCCATGATGCCACTCTTCCGAGGAGATTCAAACAGGAGAACAACTTGCAAGTGGCCACTTTAAGTAGCTTTTCTCATGATTGCATACACCTGGCTATGAAGTTCAAAGCTCAATGAGGTTACAAAACCCAAAAAAGTGCTTTAGTAAGTCAGTAAAAAGTAGGTAGGAGTATTTAAAACAAGAAAATGATAAGGGTGCCCATACTTATGCACCTGTCAAATTTTGTTTGAATGCAGATTGCACATTTTCTGTTAGTACAGTAAACCTCATTTCAAGGCAGAAACATTACTGTGTCCAACAGTTATTACATATGTCAAACTGAAATAGCTGTTGCAAAAACACCAATTTTTATAAAACATTAAGCTTAAGATTAATAGGGGTGCCCAAACTTTTTCATATAACTGTATATAGAGGATCTGTCGGCTCTCCTGTGTGGTGTAGTATATAGAGGATCTGTCAGCTCTCCTGTGTGGTGTAGTATATAGAGGATCTGTCAGCTCTTCTGTGTGGTGTAGTATATAGAGGATCTGTCGGCTCTCCTGTGTGGCGCAGTATATAGAGGATCTGTCAGCACTCCTGTGTGATGTAGTATACAGAGGATCTGTCAGCTCTCTTGTGTGGTGTAGTATACAGAGGATCTGTCAGCTCTCCTGTGTGGTGTAGTATATAGAGGATCTGTCAGCTCTCCTGTGTGGTGTAATATATAGAGGATCTGTCAGCTCTCCTGTGTGGTGTAGTATATAGAGGATCTGTCAGCTCTTCTGTGCGGTGTAGTATATAGAGGATGTGTCAGCTCTCCTGTGTGGTGTAGTATATAGAGGATCTGTCAGCTCTCCTGTGTGGTGTAATATATAGAGGATGGTTCAGCTCTCCTGTGTGGTGTAGTATATAGAGGATCTGTCAGCTCTCCTGTGTGGTGTAGTATATAGAGGATGTGTCGGCTCTCCTGTGTGGTGTAGTATATAGAGGATGTGTCGGCTCTCCTGTGTGGTGTAGTATATAGAGGATCTGTCAGCTCTCCTGTGTGGTGTAGTATATAGAGGATCTGTCAGCTCTCCTGTGTGGTGTAGTATATAGAGGATCTGTCAGCTCTCCTGTGTGGTGTAGTATATAGAAGATCTGTCAGCTCTCCTGTGTGGTGTAATATATAGAGGATCTGTCAGCTCTCCTGTGTGGTGTAGTATATAGAGGTTCTGTCAGCTCTCCTGTGTGGTGTAGTATATAGAAGATCTGTCAGCTCTCCTGTGTGGTGTAGTATATAGAGGATCTGTCCTGTGTAGTGTAGTACATAGAGAATCTGTCAGCTCTCCTGTTTATATACTAAACCAGAGGATCTGTCAGCTCTCCTGTATAATGTAGTAAATAGAGGATCTGTCGGCTCTCCTGTGTGGTGTAATATATAGAGGATCTGTCGGCTCTCCTGTGTGGTGTAGTATATAGAGGATCTGTCAGCTCTCCTGTGTGGTGTAGTATATAGAGGATCTGTCAGCTCTCCTGTGTGGTGTAGTATATAGAGGATGTGTCAGCTCTCCTGTGTGGTGTAGTATATAGAGGATCTGTCAGCTCTCCTGTATAATGTAGTAAATAGAGGATCTGTCAGCTCTCCTGTGTGGTGTAGTATATAGAGCATCTTTCCTGTGTGGTGTAATATATAGAGGATCTGTCGGCTCTCCTGTGTGGTGTAGTATATAGAGGATCTGTCAGCTCTCCTGTGTGGTGTAGTATATAGAGGATCTGTCAGCTCTCCTGTGTGGTGTAGTATATAGAGGATGTGTCGGCTCTCCTGTGTGGTGTAGTATATAGAGGATCTGTCAGCTCTCCTGTGTGGTGTAGTATATAGAGGATGTGTCAGCTCTCCTGTGTGGTGTAGTATATAGAGGATCTGACGGCTCTCCTGTGTGGTGTAGTATATAGAGGATGTGTCGGCTCTCCTGTGTGGTGTAGTATATAGAGGATCTGTCAGCTCTCCTGTGTGGTGTAGTATATAGAGGATCTGTCAGCTCTCCTGTGTGGTGTAGTATATAGAGGTTCTGTCAGCTCTCCTGTGTGGTGTAGTATATAGAGGATCTGTCCTGTGTAGTGTAGTACATAGAGAATCTGTCAGCTCTCCTGTTTATATACTAAACCAGAGGATCTGTCAGCTCTCCTGTATAATGTAGTAAATAGAGGATCTGTCGGCTCTCCTGTGTGGTGTAATATATAGAGGATCTGTCGGCTCTCCTGTGTGGTTTAGTATATAGAGGATCTGTCAGCTCTCCTGTGTGGTGCTGTATATAGAGGATCTGTCGGCACTCCTGTGTGGTGTAGTATATAGAGGATCTGTAGGCTCTCCTGTGTGGTGTAGTATATAGAGGATCTGTCCGCTCCCCTGTGTGGTGTAGTATATAGAGGTTCTGTCAGCTCTCCTGTGTGGTGTGTTATATGGAGGATCTGTCGGCTCTCCTCTGTGGTGCTGTATATAGAGGATTTGTCGGCTCTCCTGTGTGGTGCGGTATATGGAGGATCTGTCGGCTCTCCTGTGTGGTGTGTTATATGGAGGATCTGTCGGCTCTCCTGTGTGGTGTGTTATATGGAGGATCTGTCGGCTCTCCTCTGTGGTGCTGTATATAGAGGATTTGTCGGCTCTCCTGTGTGGTGCGGTATATTTAGGATCTGTCGGCTCTCCTCTGTGGTGCTGTATATAGAGGATTTGTCGGCTCTCCTGTGTGGTGCGGTATATGGAGGATCTGTCAGCTCTTCTCTGTGGTGCGGTATATAGAGGATGTGTCAGCTCTCCTGTGTGGTGTAGTATATAGAGGATCTGTCAGCTCTCCTGTGTGGTGTAGTATATAGAGGATCTGTCAGCTTTCCTGTGTGGTGTAGTATATAGAGGAGGTGTCGGCTCTCCTGTGTGGCGTAGTATATAGAGGATCTGTCAGCTCTCCTGTGTGGTGTAGTATATAGAGGAGGTGTCGGCTCTCCTGTGTGGTGTAGTATATAGAGGATCTGTCAGCTCTCCTGTGTGGTGTAGTATATAGAGGATCTGTCGGCTCTCCCTTGTGGTGTAGTATATAGAGCATGTGTCAGCTCTCCTGTGTGGTGTAGTATATAGAGGAGGTGTCGGCTCTCCTGTGTGGTGTAGTATATAGAGGATCTGTCAGCTCTCCTGTGTGGTGTAATATATAGAGGATCTGTCAGCTCTCCTGTGTGGTGTAGTATATAGAGGAGGTGTCGGCTCTCCTGTGTGGTGTAGTATATAGAGGATCTGTCAGCTCTCCTGTGCGGTGTAGTATATAGAGGATCTGTCCTGTGTGGTGTAGTATATAGAGGCTCTGTCAGCTCTCCTGTGTGGTGTAGTATATAGAGGATCTGTCAGCTCTCCTGTGTGGTGTAGTATTTAGAGGATCTGTCAGCTCTCCTGTGTGGTGTAGTATATAGAGGATCTGTCAGCTCTCCTGTGTGGTGTAATATATAGAGGATCTGACAGCTCTCCTGTGTGGTGTAGTATATAGAGGATCTGTCAGCTCTCCTGTGTGGTGTAGTATATAGAGGATCTGTCCTGTGTGGTGTAGTATATAGAGGATCTGTCAGCTCTCCTGTGTGGTGTAGTATATAGAGGATCTGTCGGCTCTCCCTTGTGGTGTAGTATATAGAGCATGTGTCAGCTCTCCTATGTGGTGTAGTATATAGAGGATCTGTCAGCTCTCCTATGTGGTGTAGTATATAGAGGATCTGTCAGCTCTCCTGTGTGGTGTAATATATAGAGGATCTGTCAGCTCTCCTCTGTGGTGTAGTATATAGAGGATCTGTCAGCTCTCCTGTGTGGTGTAGTATATAGAGGATCTGTCAGCTCTTCTGTGTGGTGTAGTATATAGAGGATTTGTCAGCCCTCCTGTGTGGTGTAGTATATAGAGGATCTGTCGGCTCTCCTGTGTGGTGTAGTATATAGAGGATCTGTCAGCTCTCCTGTGTGGTGTAGTATATAGAGGATCTGTCAGCTCTCCTGTGTGGTGTAGTATATAGAGGATGTGTCAGCTCTCCTGTGTGGTGTAGTATATAGAGGATCTGTCAGCTCTCCTGTGTGGTGTAGTATATAGAGGATGTGTCAGCTCTCCTGTGTGGTGTAGTATATAGAGGATCTGTCGGCTCTCCTGTGTGGTGTAGTATATAGAGGATGTGTCAGCTCTCCTGTGTGGTGTAGTATATAGAGGATCTGTCAGCTCTCCTGTGTGGTGTGTTATATGGAGGATCTGTCGGCTATTCTCTGTGGTGCGGTATATAGAGGATCTGTCGGCTCTCCTGTGTGGTGCGGTATATAGAGGATCTGTCAGCTTTCCTGTGTGGTGTAGTACAGTTATATGAAAAAGTTTGGGCACCCCTATTAATCTTAAGCTTAATGTTTTATAAAAATTGGTGTTTTTGCAACAGCTATTTCAGTTTGATATATGTAATAACTGTTGGACACAGTAATGTTTCTGCCTTGAAATGAGGTTTATTGTACTAACAGAAAATGTGCAATCTGCATTCAAACAAAATTTGACAGGTGCATAAGTATGGGCACCTCACCAGAAAGTGACATTAATATTTAGTAGATCCTCCTTTTGCAAAAATAACAGCCTCTATTCACTTCCTGTAGCTTTTAACGAGTTCCTGGATCCTGGATGAAGGTATTTTTGACCATTCCTCTTTACAAAACAATTCCAGTTCAGTTAAGTTTGATGGTCGCCGAGCATGGACAGCCCTCTTCAAATGATCCCACAGATGTTCAATGATATTCAGATCTGGGGACTGGGATGGCCATTCCAGAAAATTGTAATTGTTCCTCTGCATGAATGCCTGAGTAGATTTGGAGCGGTGTTTTGGATCATTGTCTGGCTGAAAGATTCATCCCCTGCGTAACTTCAACTTTATCACTGATTCTTGAACATTATTGTCAAGAATCTGCTGATACTGAGTGGAATCCATGCGTCCCTCAACTTTAACAAGATTCCCGGTGCCGGCATTGGCCACACAGCCCCAAAGCATGATGGAACCTCCACCAAATTTTACTGTGGGTAGCAAGTGTTTTTCTTGGAATGCTGTGTTTTTTTGCCGCCATGCATAACGCCTTTTTGTATGACCAAACAACTCAATCTTGGTTTCATCAGTCCACAGGACCTTTTTCCAAAAAGAAATTGGCTTCTCCAAATGTGCTTTTGCATACCTCAGCCGACTCTGTTTGTGGCGTGCTTGCAGAAACGGCTTCTTTCGCATCACTCTCCCATTCCGCTTCTCCTTGTGCAAAGTGCGTTGTATAGTTGACCGATGCACAGTGACACCATCTGCAGCAAGTTGATGCTGCAGCTCTCTGGAGGTGGTCTGAGGATTGTCCTTGACTGATCTCACCATTCTTCTTCTCTGCCTTTCTGATGTTTTTCTTGGCCTGCCACTTCTGGCCTTAACAAGAACTGTCCCTGTGTTCTTCCATTTCCTTACTATGTTCCTCACAGTGGAAACTGACAGGTTAAATCTCTGAGACAGCTTTTTGTATCCTTCCCCTGAACAACTATGTTGAATAATCTTGTTTTCAGATCATTTGACAGTTGTTTTAAGGAGCCCATGATGCCACTCTTCCGAGGAGATTCAAACAGGAGAACAACTTGCAAGTGGCCACTTTAAGTAGCTTTTCTCATGATTGCATACACCTGGCTATGAAGTTCAAAGCTCAATGAGGTTACAAAACCCAAAAAAGTGCTTTAGTAAGTCAGTAAAAAGTAGGTAGGAGTATTTAAAACAAGAAAATGATAAGGGTGCCCATACTTATGCACCTGTCAAATTTTGTTTGAATGCAGATTGCACATTTTCTGTTAGTAAAGTAAACCTCATTTCAAGGCAGAAACATTACTGTGTCCAACAGTTATTACATATGTCAAACTGAAATAGCTGTTGCAAAAACACCAATTTTTATAAAACATTAAGCTTAAGATTAATAGGGGTGCCCAAACTTTTTCATATAACTGTATATAGAGGATCTGTCGGCTCTCCTGTGTGGTGTAGTATATAGAGGATCTGTCAGCTCTCCTGTGTGGTGTAGTATATAGAGGATCTGTCAGCTCTTCTGTGTGGTGTAGTATATAGAGGATCTGTCGGCTCTCCTGTGTGGCGCAGTATATAGAGGATCTGTCAGCACTCCTGTGTGATGTAGTATACAGAGGATCTGTCAGCTCTCTTGTGTGGTGTAGTATACAGAGGATCTGTCAGCTCTCCTGTGTGGTGTAGTATATAGAGGATCTGTCAGCTCTCCTGTGTGGTGTAATATATAGAGGATCTGTCAGCTCTCCTGTGTGGTGTAGTATATAGAGGATCTGTCAGCTCTTCTGTGCGGTGTAGTATATAGAGGATGTGTCAGCTCTCCTGTGTGGTGTAGTATATAGAGGATCTGTCAGCTCTCCTGTGTGGTGTAATATATAGAGGATGGTTCAGCTCTCCTGTGTGGTGTAGTATATAGAGGATCTGTCAGCTCTCCTGTGTGGTGTAGTATATAGAGGATGTGTCGGCTCTCCTGTGTGGTGTAGTATATAGAGGATGTGTCGGCTCTCCTGTGTGGTGTAGTATATAGAGGATCTGTCAGCTCTCCTGTGTGGTGTAGTATATAGAGGATCTGTCAGCTCTCCTGTGTGGTGTAGTATATAGAGGATCTGTCAGCTCTCCTGTGTGGTGTAGTATATAGAAGATCTGTCAGCTCTCCTGTGTGGTGTAATATATAGAGGATCTGTCAGCTCTCCTGTGTGGTGTAGTATATAGAGGTTCTGTCAGCTCTCCTGTGTGGTGTAGTATATAGAAGATCTCTCAGCTCTCCTGTGTGGTGTAGTATATAGAGGATCTGTCCTGTGTAGTGTAGTACATAGAGAATCTGTCAGCTCTCCTGTTTATATACTAAACCAGAGGATCTGTCAGCTCTCCTGTATAATGTAGTAAATAGAGGATCTGTCGGCTCTCCTGTGTGGTGTAATATATAGAGGATCTGTCGGCTCTCCTGTGTGGTGTAGTATATAGAGGATCTGTCAGCTCTCCTGTGTGGTGTAGTATATAGAGGATCTGTCAGCTCTCCTGTGTGGTGTAGTATATAGAGGATCTGTCAGCTCTCCTGTGTGGTGTAGTATATAGAGGATCTGTCAGCTCTCCTGTATAATGTAGTAAATAGAGGATCTGTCGGCTCTCCTGTGTGGTGTAGTATATAGAGGATCTGTCAGCTCTCCTGTGTGGTGTAGTATATAGAGGATCTGTCAGCTCTCCTGTGTGGTGTAGTATATAGACGATGTGTCGGCTCTCCTGTGTGGTGTAGTATATAGAGGATCTGTCAGCTCTCCTGTGTGGTGTAGTATATAGAGGATGTGTCAGCTCTCCTGTGTGGTGTAGTATATAGAGGATCTGTCAGCTCTCCTGTGTGGTGTAGTATACAGAGGATCTGTCAGCTCTCCTGTGTGGTGTAGTATATAGAGGATCTGTCAGCTCTCCTGTGTGGTGTAGTATATAGAGGTTCTGTCAGCTCTCCTGTGTGGTGTAGTATATAGAGGATCTGTCAGCTCTCCTGTGTGGTGTAGTATATAGAGGATCTGTCAGCTCTCCTGTGTGGTGTAGTATATAGAGGATCTGTCAGCTCTCCTGTGTGGTGTAGTATATAGAGGTTCTGTCAGCTCTCCTGTGTGGTGTAGTATATAGAGGATCTGTCCTGTGTAGTGTAGTACATAGAGAATCTGTCAGCTCTCCTGTTTATATACTAAACCAGAGGATCTGTCAGCTCTCCTGTATAATGTAGTAAATAGAGGATCTGTCGGCTCTCCTGTGTGGTGTAATATATAGAGGATCTGTCGGCTCTCCTGTGTGGTTTAGTATATAGAGGATCTGTCAGCTCTCCTGTGTGGTGCTGAATATAGAGGATCTGTCGGCACTCCTGTGTGGTGTAGTATATAGAGGATCTGTAGGCTCTCCTGTGTGGTGTAGTATATAGAGGATCTGTCCGCTCCCCTGTGTGGTGTAGTATATAGAGGTTCTGTCAGCTCTCCTGTGTGGTGTGTTATATGGAGGATCTGTCGGCTCTCCTGTGTGGTGTGTTATATGGAGGATCTGTCGGCTCTCCTCTGTGGTGCTGTATATAGAGGATTTGTCGGCTCTCCTGTGTGGTGTAGTATATAGAGGTTCTGTCAGCTCTCCTGTGTGGTGTGTTATATGGAGGATCTGTCGGCTCTCCTGTGTGGTGTGTTATATGGAGGATCTGTCGGCTCTTCTCTGTGGTGCTGTATATAGAGGATTTGTCGGCTCTCCTGTGTGGTGCGGTATATGGAGGATCTGTCGGCTCTCCTGTGTGGTGTGTTATATGGAGGATCTGTCGGCTCTCCTGTGTGGTGTGTTATATGGAGGATCTGTCGGCTCTCCTCTGTGGTGCTGTATATAGAGGATTTGTCGGCTCTCCTTTGTGGTGCGGTATATTTAGGATCTGTCGGCTCTCCTCTGTGGTGCTGTATATAGAGGATTTGTCGGCTCTCCTGTGTGGTGCCGTATATGGAGGATCTGTCAGCTCTTCTCTGTGGTGCGGTATATAGAGGATGTGTCAGCTCTCCTGTGTGGTGTAGTATATAGAGGATCTGTCAGCTCTCCTGTGTGGTGTAGTATATAGAGGATCTGTCAGCTTTCCTGTGTGGTGTAGTATATAGAGGAGGTGTCGGCTCTCCTGTGTGGCGTAGTATATAGAGGATCTGTCAGCTCTCCTGTGTGGTGTAGTATATAGAGGAGGTGTCGGCTCTCCTGTGTGGTGTAGTATATAGAGGATCTGTCAGCTCTCCTGTGTGGTGTAGTATATAGAGGATCTGTCGGCTCTCCCTTGTGGTGTAGTATATAGAGCATGTGTCAGCTCTCCTATGTGGTGTAGTATATAGAGGATCTGTCAGCTCTCCTGTGTAGTGTAGTATATAGAGGATCTGTCAGCTCTCCTGTGTGGTGTAGTATATAGAGGATCTGTCAGCTCTCCTGTGTGGTGTAGTATATAGAGGATCTGTCGGCTCTCCTGTGTGGTGTAGTATATAGAGGATCTGTCAGCTCTCCTGTGCGGTGTAGTATATAGAGGATCTGTCCTGTGTGGTGTAGTATATAGAGGCTCTGTCAGCTCTCCTGTGTGGTGTAGTATATAGAGGATCTGTCAGCTCTCCTGTGTGGTGTAGTATTTAGAGGATCTGTCAGCTCTCCTGTGTGGTGTAGTATATAGAGGATCTGTCAGCTCTCCTGTGTGGTGTAATATATAGAGGATCTGACAGCTCTCCTGTGTGGTGTAGTATATAGAGGATCTGCAGCTCTCCTGTGTGGTGTAGTATATAGAGGATCTGTCCTGTGTGGTGTAGTATATAGAGGATCTGTCAGCTCTCCTGTGTGGTGTAGTATATAGAGGATCTGTCGGCTCTCCCTTGTGGTGTAGTATATAGAGCATGTGTCAGCTCTCCTATGTGGTGTAGTATATAGAGGATCTGTCAGCTCTCCTGTGTGGTGTAGTATATAGAGGATCTGTCAGCTCTCCTGTGTGGTGTAATATATAGAGGATCTGTCAGCTCTACTGTGTGGTGTAGTATATAGAGGATCTGTCAGCTCTCCTGTGTGGTGTAATATATAGAGGATCTGTCAGCTCTCCTGTGTGGTGTAGTATATAGAGGATCTGTCAGCTCTCCTGTGTGGTGTAGTATATAGAGGATCTGTCAGCTCTTCTGTGTGGTGTAGTATATAGAGGATTTGTCAGCCCTCCTGTGTGGTGTAGTATATAGAGGATCTGTCGGCTCTCCTGTGTGGTGTAGTATATAGAGGATCTGTCAGCTCTCCTGTGTGGTGTAGTATATAGAGGATCTGTCAGCTCTCCTGTGTGGTGTAGTATATAGAGGATGTGTCAGCTCTCCTGTGTGGTGTAGTATATAGAGGATCTGTCAGCTCTCCTGTGTGGTGTAGTATATAGAGGATGTGTCAGCTCTCCTGTGTGGTGTAGTATATAGAGGATCTGTCGGCTCTCCTGTGTGGTGTAGTATATAGAGGATGTGTCAGCTCTCCTGTGTGGTGTAGTATATAGAGGATCTGTCAGCTCTCCTGTGTGGTGTGTTATATGGAGGATCTGTCGGCTATTCTCTGTGGTGCGGTATATAGAGGATCTGTCGGCTCTCCTGTGTGGTGCGGTATATAGAGGATCTGTCAGCTTTCCTGTGTGGTGTAGTACAGTTATATGAAAAAGTTTGGGCACCCCTATTAATCTTAAGCTTAATGTTTTATAAAAATTGGTGTTTTTGCAACAGCTATTTCAGTTTGATATATGTAATAACTGTTGGACACAGTAATGTTTCTGCCTTGAAATGAGGTTTATTGTACTAACAGAAAATGTGCAATCTGTATTCAAACAAAATTTGACAGGTGCATAAGTATGGGCACCTCACCAGAAAAGTGACATTAATATTTAGTAGATCCTCCTTTTGAAAAATAACAGCCTCTAGTCACTTCCTGTAGCTTTTAACGAGTTCCTGGATCCTGGATGAAGGTATTTTTGACCATTCCTCTTTACAAAACAATTCCAGTTCAGTTAAGTTTGATGGTCGCCGAGCATGGACAGCCCTCTTCAAATGATCCCACAGATGTTCAATGATATTCAGGTCCGGGGACTGGGATGGCCATTCCAGAAAATTGTAATTGTTCCTCTGCATGAATGCCTGAGTAGATTTGGAGCGGTGTTTTGGATCATTGTCTGGCTGAAAGATTCATCCCCTGCGTAACTTCAACTTTATCACTGATTCTTGAACATTATTGTCAAGAGTCTGCTGATACTGAGTGGAATCCATGCGTCCCTCAACTTTAACAAGATTCCCGGTGCCGGCATTGGCCACACAGCCCCAAAGCATGATGGAACCTCCACCAAATTTTACTGTGGGTAGCAAGTGTTTTTCTTGGAATGCTGTGTTTTTTTGCCTCCATGCATAACGCCTTTTTGTATGACCAAACAACTCAATCTTGGTTTCATCAGTCCACAGGACCTTTTTCCAAAAAGAAATTGGCTTCTCCAAATGTGCTTTTGCATACCTCAGCCGACTCTGTTTGTGGCGTGCTTGCAGAAACGGCTTCTTTCGCATCACTCTCCCATACAGCTTCTCCTTGTGCAAAGTGCGTTGTATAGTTGACCGATGCACAGTGACACCATCTGCAGCAAGTTGATGCTGCAGCTCTCTGGAGGTGGTCTGAGGATTGTCCTTGACTGATCTCACCATTCTTCTTCTCTGCCTTTCTGATGTTTTTCTTGGCCTGCCACTTCTGGCCTTAACAAGAACTGTCCCTGTGTTCTTCCATTTCCTTACTATGTTCCTCACAGTGGAAACTGACAGGTTAAATCTCTGAGACAGCTTTTTGTATCCTTCCCCTGAACAACTATGTTGAATAATCTTGTTTTCAGATCATTTGACAGTTGTTTTAAGGAGCCCATGATGCCACTCTTCCGAGGAGATTCAAACAGGAGAACAACTTGCAAGTGGCCACTTTAAGTAGCTTTTCTCATGATTGCATACACCTGGCTATGAAGTTCAAAGCTCAATGAGGTTACAAAACCCAAAAAAGTGCTTTAGTAAGTCAGTAAAAAGTAGGTAGGAGTATTTAAAACAAGAAAATGATAAGGGTGCCCATACTTATGCACCTGTCAAATTTTGTTTGAATGCAGATTGCACATTTTCTGTTAGTACAGTAAACCTCATTTCAAGGCAGAAACATTACTGTGTCCAACAGTTATTACATATGTCAAACTGAAATAGCTGTTGCAAAAACACCAATTTTTATAAAACATTAAGCTTAAGATTAATAGGGGTGCCCAAACTTTTTCATATAACTGTATATAGAGGATCTGTCGGCTCTCCTGTGTGGTGTAGTATATAGAGGATCTGTCAGCTCTCCTGTGTGGTGTAGTATATAGAGGATCTGTCAGCTCTTCTGTGTGGTGTAGTATATAGAGGATCTGTCGGCTCTCCTGTGTGGCGCAGTATATAGAGGATCTGTCAGCACTCCTGTGTGATGTAGTATACAGAGGATCTGTCAGCTCTCTTGTGTGGTGTAGTATACAGAGGATCTGTCAGCTCTCCTGTGTGGTGTAGTATATAGAGGATCTGTCAGCTCTCCTGTGTGGTGTAATATATAGAGGATCTGTCAGCTCTCCTGTGTGGTGTAGTATATAGAGGATCTGTCAGCTCTTCTGTGCGGTGTAGTATATAGAGGATGTGTCAGCTCTCCTGTGTGGTGTAGTATATAGAGGATCTGTCAGCTCTCCTGTGTGGTGTAATATATAGAGGATGGTTCAGCTCTCCTGTGTGGTGTAGTATATAGAGGATCTGTCAGCTCTCCTGTGTGGTGTAGTATATAGAGGATGTGTCGGCTCTCCTGTGTGGTGTAGTATATAGAGGATGTGTCGGCTCTCCTGTGTGGTGTAGTATATAGAGGATCTGTCAGCTCTCCTGTGTGGTGTAGTATATAGAGGATCTGTCAGCTCTCCTGTGTGGTGTAGTATATAGAGGTTCTGTCAGCTCTACTGTGTGGTGTAGTATATAGAAGATCTGTCAGCTCTCCTGTGTGGTGTAGTATATAGAGGATCTGTCCTGTGTAGTGTAGTACATAGAGAATCTGTCAGCTCTCCTGTTTATATACTAAACCAGAGGATCTGTCAGCTCTCCTGTATAATGTAGTAAATAGAGGATCTGTCGGCTCTCCTGTGTGGTGTAATATATAGAGGATCTGTCAGCTCTCCTGTGTGGTGTAGTATATAGAGGATCTGTCAGCTCTCCTGTGTGGTGTAGTATATAGAGGATGTGTCAGCTCTCCTGTGTGGTGTAGTATATAGAGGATCTGTCAGCTCTCCTGTATAATGTAGTAAATAGAGGATCTGTCGGCTCTCCTGTGTGGTGTAATATATAGAGGATCTGTCGGCTCTCCTGTGTGGTGTAGTATATAGAGGATCTGTCAGCTCTCCTGTGTGGTGTAGTATATAGAGGATCTGTCAGCTCTCCTGTGTGGTGTAGTATATAGAGGATGTGTCAGCTCTCCTGTGTGGTGTAGTATATAGAGGATCTGTCAGCTCTCCTGTATAATGTAGTAAATAGAGGATCTGTCGGCTCTCCTGTGTGGTGTAATATATAGAGGATCTGTCGGCTCTCCTGTGTGGTGTAGTATATAGAGGATCTGTCAGCTCTCCTGTGTGGTGCTGTATATAGAGGATCTGTCGGCACTCCTGTGTGGTGTAGTATATAGAGGATCTGTAGGCTCTCCTGTGTGGTGTAGTATATAGAGGATCTGTCCGCTCCCCTGTGTGGTGTAGTATATAGAGGTTCTGTCAGCTCTCCTGTGTGGTGTGTTATATGGAGGATCTGTCGGCTCTCCTCTGTGGTGCTGTATATAGAGGATTTGTCGGCTCTCCTGTGTGGTGCGGTATATGGAGGATCTGTCGGCTCTCCTGTGTGGTGTGTTATATGGAGGATCTGTCGGCTCTCCTGTGTGGTGTGTTATATGGAGGATCTGTCGGCTCTCCTCTGTGGTGCTGTATATAGAGGATCTGTCGGCTCTCCTGTGTGGTGCGGTATATGGAGGATCTGTCGGCTCTTCTCTGTGGTGCGGTATATGGAGGATCTGTCAGCTCTTCTCTGTGGTGCGGTATATAGAGGATGTGTCAGCTCTCCTGTGTGGTGTAGTATATAGAGGATCTGTCAGCTCTCCTGTGTGGTGTAGTATATAGAGGATCTGTCAGCTTTCCTGTGTGGTGTAGTATATAGAGGAGGTGTCGGCTCTCTTGTGTGGTGTAGTATATAGAGGATCTGTCAGCTCTCCTGTGTGGTGTAGTATATAGAGGAGGTGTCGGCTCTCCTGTGTGGTGTAGTATATAGAGGATCTGTCAGCTCTCCTGTGTGGTGTAGTATATAGAGGATCTGTCGGCTCTCCCTTGTGGTGTAGTATATAGAGCATGTGTCAGCTCTCCTATGTGGTGTATTATATAGAGGATCTGTCAGCTCTCCTGTGTAGTGTACTATATAGAGGATCTGTCAGCTCTCCTGTGTGGTGTAGTATATAGAGGATCTGTCAGCTCTCCTGTGTGGTGTAGTATATAGAGGATCTGTCGGCTCTCCTGTGTGGTGTAGTATATAGAGGATCTGTCAGCTCTACTGTGTGGTGTAGTATATAGAGGATCTGTCAGCTCTTCTGTGTGGTGTAGTATATAGAGGATTGGTCAGCCCTCCTGTGTGGTGTAGTATATAGAGGATCTGTCAGCTCTCCTGTGTGGTGTAATATATAGAGGATCGTTCAGCTCTACTGTGTGGTGTAGTATATAGAGGATCTGTCAGCTCTCCTGTGTGGTGTAGTATATAGAGGATCTGTCAGCTCTACTGTGTGGTGTAGTATATAGAGGATCTGTCAGCTCTTCTGTGTGGTGTAGTATATAGAGGATTGGTCAGCCCTCCTGTGTGGTGTAGTATATAGAGGATCTGTCAGCTCTCCTGTGTGGTGTAGTATATAGAGGTTCTGTCAGCTCTCCTGTGTGGTGTAGTATATAGAGGATCTGTCAGCTCTCCTGTGTGGTGTAGTATATAGAGGATCTGTCCTGTGTGTTGTAGTATATAGAGGATCTGTCAGCTCTCCTGTGTGGTGTAGTATATAGAGGATCTGTCAGCTCTCCTGTGTGGTGTAGTATATAGAGGATCTGTCAGCTCTCCTGTGTGGTGTAGTATATAGAGGATCTGTCGGCTCTCCTGTGTGGTGTAGTATATAGAGGATCTGTCAGCTCTCCTGTGTGGTGTAGTATATAGAGGATCTGTCAGCTCTCCTGTGTAGTGTAGTACATAGAGAATCTGTCAGCTCTCCTGTATAATGTAGTAAATAGAGGATCTGTCGGCTCTCCTGTCTGGTGTAGTATATAGAGGATCTGTCGGCTCTCCTGTGTGGTGTAATATATAGAGGATCTGTCGGCTCTCCTGTGTGGTGTAGTATATAGAGGATCTGTCAGCTCTCCTGTGTGATGTAGTATATAGAGGATCTGTCGGCTCTCCTGTGTGGTGTAGTATATAGAGGTTCTGTCGGCTCTTCTGTGTGGTGTGTTATATGGAGGATCTGTCGGCTCTCCTGTGTGGTGTGTTATATGGAGGATCTGTCGGCTCTCCTCTGTGGTGCTGTATATAGAGGATTTGTCGGCTCTCCTGTGTGGTGCGGTATATGGAGGATCTGTCGGCTCTTCTCTGTGGTGCGGTATATGGAGGATCTGTCAGCTCTTCTCTGTGGTGCGGTATATAGAGGATGTGTCAGCTCTCCTGTGTGGTGTAGTATATAGAGGATCTGTCCGCTCTCCTGTGTGGTGTAGTATATAGAGGATCTGTCAGCTTTCCTGTGCGGTGTAGTATATAGAGGAGGTGTCGGCTCTTCTGTGTGGTGTAGTATATAGAGGATCTGTCAGCTCTCCTGTGTGGTGTAGTATATAGAGGATCTGTCGGCTCTCCCTTGTGGTGTAGTATATAGAGCATGTGTCAGCTCTCCTATGTGGTGTAGTATATAGAGGATCTGTCAGCTCTCCTGTGTGGTGTAGTATATAGAGGAGGTGTCAGCTCTCCTGTGTGGTGTAGTATATAGAGGATCTGTCAGCTCTCCTGTGTGGTGTAGTATATAGAGGATCTGTCGGCTCTCCTGTGTGGTGTAGTATATAGAGGATCTGTCAGCTCTCCTGTGCGGTGTAGTATATAGAGGATCTGTCCTGTGTGGTGTAGTATATAGAGGCTTTGTCAGCTCTCCTGTGTGGTGTAGTATTTAGAGGATCTGTCAGCTCTCCTGTGTGGTGTAGTATATAGAGGATCTGTCAGCTCTCCTGTGTGGTGTAGTATATAGAGGATCTGTCAACTCTCCTGTGTGGTGTAATATATAGAGGATCTGACAGCTCTACTGTGTGGTGTAGTATATAGAGGATCTGTCAGCTCTCCTGTGTGGTGTAGTATATAGAGGATCTGTCCTGTGTGGTGTAGTATATAGAGGATCTGTCAGCTCTCCTGTGTGGTGTAGTATATAGAGGATCTGTCGGCTCTCCCTTGTGGTGTAGTATATAGAGCATGTATCAGCTCTCCTATGTGGTGTAGTATATAGAGGATCTGTCAGCTCTCCTGTGTGGTGTAGTATATAGAGGATCTGTCCTGTGTGGTGTAGTATATAGAGGATCTGTCAGCTCTCCTGTGTGGTGTAGTATATAGAGGATCTGTCTGCTCTCCCTTGTGGTGTAGTATATAGAGCATGTGTCAGCTCTCCTATGTGGTGTAGTATATAGAGGATCTGTCAGCTCTCCTGTGTGGTGTAGTATATAGAGGATCTGTCCTGTGTGGTGTAGTATATAGAGGATCTGTCAGCTCTCCTGTGTGGTGTAATATATAGAGGATCTGTCAGCTCTACTGTGTGGTGTAGTATATAGAGGATCTGTCAGCTCTTCTGTGTGGTGTAGTATATAGAGGATTTGTCAGCCCTCCTGTGTGGTGTAGTATATAGAGGATCTGTCAGCTGTCCTGTGTGGTGTAGTATATAGAGGATATGTCAGTTCTCCTGTGTGGTGTAGTGTATAGAGGATCTGTCAGCTCTCCTGTGTGGTGTAGTATATAGAGGATCTGTCCTGTGTGGTGTAGTATATAGAGGATCTGTCAGCTCTCCTGTGTGGTGTAGTATATAGTGGATCTGTCAGCTCTCCTGTGTGGTGTAGTATATAGTGGATCTGTCAGTTCTCCTGTGTGGTGTAGTATATAGAGGATCTGTCAGCTCTCCTGTGTGGTGTAGTATATAGTGGATCTGTCAGTTCTCCTGTGTGGTGTAGTATATAGAGGATCTGTAAGCTCTCCTGTGTGGTGTAGTATATAGAGGATCTGTAAGCTCTCCTGTGTGGTGTAGTATATAGAGGATATGTCAGTTCTCCTGTGTGGTGTAGTATATAGAGGATCTGTCCTGTGTGGTGTAGTATATAGAGGATCTGTCAGCTCTCCTGTGTGGTGTAGTATATAGAGGATCTGTCGGCTCTCCTGTGAGGTGTAGTATATAGAGGATCTGTCTTCTCTTCT
Source organism: Phyllobates terribilis (assembly GCF_046119375.1). Taxonomy (NCBI): domain Eukaryota; kingdom Metazoa; phylum Chordata; class Amphibia; order Anura; family Dendrobatidae; genus Phyllobates; species Phyllobates terribilis. The sequence continues at coordinate 61,186,315 of NW_027362763.1, read as the reverse complement.
GTGTGGTGCAGTATATAGAGGATCTGTCAGCTCTCCTGCGTGGTGTAGTACATAGAGAATCTGTCAGCTCTCCTGTTTGGTTTAGTATATAGAGGATCTGTCAGCTCTCCTGTATAATGTAGTAAATAGAGGATCTGTCGGCTCTCCTGTGTGGTGTAATATATAGAGGATCTGTCGGCTCTCCTGTGTGGTGTGTTATAAGGAGGATCTGTCTGCTCTCCTGTGTGGTGTGTTATATGGAGGATCTGTCGGCTCTCTTCTGTGCTGTGGTATATCTAGGATCTGTCGGCTATTCTCTGTGGTGCGGTATATAGAGGATCTGTCGGCTCTCCTGTGTGGTGCGGTATATAGAGGATCTGTCAGCTTTCCTGTGTGGTGTAGTATATAGAGGATCTGTTGGCTCTCCTGTGTGGTGTAGTGTATAGAGGATCTGTCAGCTCTCCTGTGTGGTGTAGTATATAGAGGATCTGTCAGCTCTTCTATGTGGTGTAGTATATAGAGGATCTGTCGGCTCTCCTGTGTGGCGCAGTATATAGAGGATCTGTCAGCACTCCTGTGTGATGTAGTATACAGAGGATCTGTCAGCTCTCCTGTGTGGTGTAGTATACAGAGGATCTGTCAGCTCTCCTGTGTGGTGTAGTATATAGAGGATCTGTCAGCTCTCCTGTGTGGTGTAATATATAGAGGATCTGTCAGCTCTCCTGTGTGGTGTAGTATATAGAGGATCTGTCAGCTCTTCTGTGTGGTGTAGTATATAGAGGATCTGTCGGCTCTCCTGTGTGGTGCAGTATATAGAGGATCTGTCAGCTCTCCTGTGTGGTGTAGTATATAGATAATCTGTCCTGTGTGGTATAGTATATAGAGGATCTGTCAGCTCTCCTGTGTGGTGTAGTATATAGAGGATCTGTCAGCTCTCCTGTGTGGTGTAGTATATAGAGGATCTGTCAGCACTCCTGTGTGATGTAGTATATATAGGATCTGTCAGCTCTCCTGTGTGGTGTAGTATATAGAGGATCTGTCGGCTCTCCTGTGTGGTGCAGTATATAGAGGATCTGTCAGCTCTCCTGTGTGGTGTAGTATATAGATAATCTGTCCTGTGTGGTATAGTATATAGAGGATCTGTCAGCTCTCCTGTGTGGTGTAGTATATAGAGGATCTGTCAGCTCTCCTGTGTGGTGTAGTATATAGAGGATCTGTCAGCACTCCTGTGTGATGTAGTATATATAGGATCTGTCGGCTCTCCTGTGTGGTGTAGTATATAGAGGATCTGTCAGCTCTCCTGTGTGGTGTAGTATATAGAGGATGTGTCAGCTCTCCTGTGTGGTGTAGTATATAGAGGATCTGTCAGTTCTCCTGTGTGGTGTAGTATATAGAGGATCTGTCAGCTCTCCTGTGTGGTGTAGTATATAGAGGATGTGTCAGCTCTCCTGTGTGGTGTAGTATATAGAGGATCTGTCAGCTCTCCTGTGTGGTGTAGTATATAGAGGACCTGTCAGCTCTCCTGTGTGGTGTAGTATATAGAGGATCTGTCAGCTCTCCTGTGTGGTGTAGTATATAGAGGATGTGTCCTGTGTGGTGTAGTATATAGAGGATCTGTCCTGTGTGGTGTAGTATATAGAGGACCTGTCAGCTCTCCTGTGTGGTGTAATATATAGAGGATCTGTCAGCTCTTCTGTGTGGTGTAGTATATAGAGGATCTGTCAGCTCTCCTGTGTGGTGTAGTATATAGAGGATCTGTCAGCTCTCCTGTTTGGTGTAGTATATAGAGGATCTGTCAGCTCTCCTGTGTGGTGTAGTATATAGAGGATCTGTCCTGTGTGGTGTAGTATATAGAGGACCTGTCAGCTCTCCTGTGTGGTGTAATATATAGAGGATCTGTCAGCTCTTCTGTGTGGTGTAGTTTATAGAGGATCTGTCCGCTCTCCTGTGTGGTGTAGTATATAGAGGATCTGTCAGCTCTCCTGTGTGGTGTAATATATAGAGGATCTGTCAGCTCTTCTGTGTGGTGTAGTGTATAGAGGATCTGTCCTGTGTGGTGTAGTATATAGAGGACCTGTCAGCTCTCCTGTGTGGTGTAATATATAGAGGATCTGTCAGCTCTTCTGTGTGGTGTAGTGTATAGAGGATCTGTCCGCTCTCCTGTGTGGTGTAGTATATAGAGGATCTGTCAGCTCTCCTGTGTGGTGTAGTATATAGAGGATCTGTCAGCACTCCTGTGTGATGTAGTATACAGAGGATCTGTCAGCTCTCCTGTGTGGTGTAGTATATAGAGGATCTGTCAGCTCTCCTGTGTGGTGTAGTATATAGAGGATCTGTCAGCTCTCCTGTGTGGTGTAGTATATAGAGGATCTGTCGGCTCTCCTGTGTGGTGTAGTATATAGAGGATCTGTCGGCTCTCCTGTGTGGTGTAGTATATAGAGGATCTTTCGGCTCTCCTGTGTGGTGTAGTAAATAGAGGATCTGTCAGCTCTCCTGTGTGGTGTAGTATATAGAGGATCTGTCAGCTCTCCTGTGTGGTGTAGTATATAGAGAATCTGTCGGCTCTCCTGTGTGGTGTAGTATATAGAGGATCTGTCAGCTCTCCTGTGTGGTGTAGTATATAGAGGATCTGTCAGCTCTCCTGTGTGGTGTAGTATATAGAGGATGTGTCAGCTCTCTTGTGTGGTGTAGTATATAGAGGATCTGTCAGCTCTCCTGTGTGGTGTAGTATATAGAGGATCTGTCAGCTCTCCTGTGTGGTGTAGTATATGGAGGATCTGTCAGCTCTCCTTTGTGGTGTAGTATATAGAGGATCTGTCAGCTCTCCTGTGTGGTGTAGTATATAGAGGATCTGTCGGCTCTCCTGTGTGGTGTAGTATATAGAGGATCTGTCAGCTCTCCTGTGTGGTGTAGTATATAGAGGATCTGTCGGCTCTTCTGTGCGGTGTAGTATATAGAGGATCTGTCAGCTCTCCTGTGTGGTGTAGTATATAGAGGATCTGTCAGCTCTCCTATGTGGTGTAGTATATAGAGGATCTGTCAGCTCTCCTGTGTGGTGTAGTATATAGAGGATCTGTCAGCTCTCCTGTGTGGTGTAGTATATAGAGGATCTGTCGGCTCTCCTGTGTGGTGTAGTATATAGAGGATGTGTCAGCTCTCCTGTGTGGTGTAGTATATAGAAGATGTGTCAGATCTCCTATGTGGTGTAATATATAGAGGATCTGTCAGCTCTCCTGTGTGGTGTAGTATATAGAGGATCTGTCAGCTCTCCAGTGTGGTGTAGTATATAGAGGATCTGTCAGCTCTCCTGTGTTGTGCAGTATATAGAGGATCTGTCAGCTCTCCTGTGTGGTGTAGTATATAGAGGATCTGTCGGCTCTCCTGTGTGGTGTAGTATATAGAGGATCTGTCGGCTCTCCTGTGTGGTGTAGTATATAGAGGATCTGTCGGCTCTCCTGTGTGGTGTAGTATATAGAGGATCTGTCTGCTCTCCTGTGTGGTGTAGTATATGGAGGATCTGTCAGCTCTCCTGTGTGGTGTAGTATATAGAGGATCTGTCTGGTCTCCTGTGTGGTGTAGTATATGGAGGATCTGTCAGCTCTCCTGTGTGGTGTAGTATATAGAGGATCTGTCGGCTCTTCTGTGTGGTGTAGTATATAGAGGATCTGTCAGATCTCCTGTGTGGTGTAGTATATGGAGGATCTGTCAGCTCTCCTGTGTGGTGTAGTATATAAAGGATCTGTCATCTCTCCTGTGTGGTGTAGTATATAGAGGATCTGTCAGATCTCCTGTGTGGTGTAGTATATAGATGATCTGTCAGCTCTCCTGTGTGGTGTAGTATATAGAGGATATGTCAGCTCTCCTGTGTGGTGTAGTATATAGAGGATCTGTCAGCTCTCCTGTGTGGTGTAGTATATGGAGGATCTGTCAGCTCTCCTGTGTGGTGTAGTATATGGAGGATCTGTCAGCTCTCCTGTGTGGTGTGGTGTATATAGAGGATCTGTCAGCTCTCCTGTGTGGTGTAGTATATAGAGGATCTGTCAGCTCTCCTCTGTGGTGTAGTATATGGAGGATCTGTCAGCTCTCCTGTGTGGTGTGGTGTATATAGAGGATCTGTCAGCTCTCCTGTGTGGTGTAGTATATAGAGGATCTGTCCTGTGTGGTATAGTATATAGAGGATCTGTCGGATTTCCTGTGTGGTGTAGTGTATAGAGGATCTGTCAGCTTTCCTGTGTGGTGTAGTATATAGAGGATCTGTCAGCTCTCCTGTGTGGTGTAGTATATAGAGGATCTGTCAGCCCTCCTGTGTGGTGTAGTATATAGAGGATCTGTCAGCTCTCCTGTGTGTAGTAGTATATAGAGGATCTGTCAGCTCTCCTGTGTGGTGTAGTATATAGAGGATCTGTCAGCTCTCCTGTGTGGTGTTAGTATATAGAGGATGTGTCAGCTCTCCTGTGTGGTGTAGTATATAGAGGATCTGTTGGCTCTCCTATGTGGTGTAGTATATAGAGGATCTGTCCTGTGTGGTGTAGTATATAGAGGATCTGTCAGCTCTCCTATGTGGTGTAGTATATAGAGGATCTGTCGGCTCTCCTGTGTGGTGTAGTGTATAGAGGATCTGTCAGCTTTCCTGTGTGGTGTAGTGTATAGAGGATCTGTCAGCTTTCCTGTGTGGTGTAGTATATAGAGGATCTGTCAGCTCTCCTGTGTGGTGTAGTATATAGAGGATCTGTTAGCTCTCCTGTGTGGTGTAGTATATAGAGGATCTGTCAGCTCTCCTGTGTGGTGTAGTATATAGAGGATCTCTCCTGTGTGGTGTAGTATATAGAGGATCTGTCAGCTCTCCTGTGTGGTGTAGTATATAGAGGATCTGTCAGCTCTCCTGTGTGGTGTAGTATATAGATGATCTGTCAGCTCTCCTGTGTGGTGTAGTATATAGAGGATCTCTCAGCTCTCCTGTGTGGTGTAGTATATAGAGGATCTCTCAGCTCTCCTGTGTGGTGTAGTATATAGAGGATCTCTCAGCTCTCCTGTGTGGTGTAGTATATAGAGGATCTGTCAGCTCTCCTGTGTGGTGTAGTATATAGAGGATCTGTCAGCTCTCCTGTGTGGTGTAGTATATAGAGGATCTGTCAGCTCTCCTGTGTGGTGTAGTATATAGAGGATCTGTCAGCTCTCCTGTGTGGTGTAGTATATAGAGGATCTCTCCTGTGTTGTGTAGTATATAGAGGATCTGTCAGCTCTCCTGTGTGGTGTAGTATATAGAGGATCTCTCCTGTGTGGTGTAGTATATAGAGGAGGTGTCAGCTCTCCTGTATGCTGTAGTATATAGAGGATCTGTCAGCTCTCCTCTGTGGTGTAGTATATGGAGGATCTGTCAGCTCTCCTGTGTGGTGTGGTGTATATAGAGGATCTGTCAGCTCTCCTGTGTGGTGTAGTATATAGAGGATCTGTCCTGTGTGGTATAGTATATAGAGGATCTGTCGGATTTCCTGTGTGGTGTAGTGTATAGAGGATCTGTCAGCTTTCCTGTGTGGTGTAGTATATAGAGGATCTGTCAGCTCTCCTGTGTGGTGTAGTATATAGAGGATCTGTCAGCCCTCCTGTGTGGTGTAGTATATAGAGGATCTGTCAGCTCTCCTGTGTGTAGTAGTATATAGAGGATCTGTCAGCTCTCCTGTGTGGTGTAGTATATAGAGGATCTGTCAGCTCTCCTGTGTGGTGTTAGTATATAGAGGATGTGTCAGCTCTCCTGTGTGGTGTAGTATATAGAGGATCTGTTGGCTCTCCTATGTGGTGTAGTATATAGAGGATCTGTCCTGTGTGGTGTAGTATATAGAGGATCTGTCAGCTCTCCTATGTGGTGTAGTATATAGAGGATCTGTCGGCTCTCCTGTGTGGTGTAGTGTATAGAGGATCTGTCAGCTTTCCTGTGTGGTGTAGTGTATAGAGGATCTGTCAGCTTTCCTGTGTGGTGTAGTATATAGAGGATCTGTCAGCTCTCCTGTGTGGTGTAGTATATAGAGGATCTGTTAGCTCTCCTGTGTGGTGTAGTATATAGAGGATCTGTCAGCTCTCCTGTGTGGTGTAGTATATAGAGGATCTCTCCTGTGTGGTGTAGTATATAGAGGATCTGTCAGCTCTCCTGTGTGGTGTAGTATATAGAGGATCTGTCAGCTCTCCTGTGTGGTGTAGTATATAGATGATCTGTCAGCTCTCCTGTGTGGTGTAGTATATAGAGGATCTCTCAGCTCTCCTGTGTGGTGTAGTATATAGAGGATCTCTCAGCTCTCCTGTGTGGTGTAGTATATAGAGGATCTCTCAGCTCTCCTGTGTGGTGTAGTATATAGAGGATCTCTCAGCTCTCCTGTGTGGTGTAGTATATAGAGGATCTGTCAGCTCTCCTGTGTGGTGTAGTATATAGAGGATCTGTCAGCTCTCCTGTGTGGTGTAGTATATAGAGGATCTGTCAGCTCTCCTGTGTGGTGTAGTATATAGAGGATCTCTCCTGTGTTGTGTAGTATATAGAGGATCTGTCAGCTCTCCTGTGTGGTGTAGTATATAGAGGATCTCTCCTGTGTGGTGTAGTATATAGAGGAGGTGTCAGCTCTCCTGTATGCTGTAGTATATAGAGGATCTGTCAGCTCTCCTGTGTGGTGTAGTATATAAAGGATCTGTCCTGTGTGGTGTAGTATATAGAGGATCTGTTGGCTCTCCTGTGTGGTGTAGTATATAGAGGATCTGTCGGCTCTCCTGTGTGGTGTAGTATATAGAGGATCTGTCGGCTCTCCTGTGTGGTGTAGTATATAGAGGATCTCTCCTGGGTGGTGAAGTATATAGAGGATCTGTCAGCTCTCCTGTGTGGTGTAGTATATAGAGGATCTGTCAGCTCTCCTGTGTGGTGTAGTATATAGAGGATCTGTCAGCTCTCCTGTGTGGTGTAGTATATAGAGGATCTGTCAGCTCTCCTGTGTGGTGTAGTATATAGAGGATCTGTCAGCTCTCCTGTGTGTTGTAGTATATAGAGGATCTCTCCTGTGTTGTGTAGTATATAGAGGATCTGTCAGCTCTCCTGTGTGGTGTAGTATATAGAGGATCTCTCCTGTGTGGTGTAGTATATAGAGGAGGTGTCAGCTCTCCTGTATGCTGTAGTATATAGAGGATCTGTCAGCTCTCCTCTGTGGTGTAGTATATAGAGGATCTGTCCTGTGTGGTGTAGTATATAGAGGATCAGTTGGCTCTCCTGTGTGGTGTAGTATATGGAGGATCTGTCGGCTCTCCTGTGTGGTGTAGTATATAGAGGATCTGTCGGCTCTCCTGTGTGGTGTAGTATATAGAGGATCTCTCCTGGGTGGTGAAGTATATAGAGGATCTGTCAGCTCTCCTGTGTGGTGTAGTATATAGAGGATCTGTCAGCTCTCCTGTGTGGTGTAGTATATAGAGGATCTGTCAGCTCTCCTGTGTGGTGTAGTATATAGAGGATCTGTCATCTCTCCTGTGTGGTGTAGGATATAGAGGATCTGCCGGCTCACCTGTGTGTTGTAGTATATAGAGGATCTGTCAGCTCTCCTGTGTGGTGTAGTATATAGAGGATCTGTCAGTTCTCCTGTGTGGTGTAGTATATAGAGGATCTGTCAGCTCTCCTGTTTGGTGTAGTATATAGAGGATCTGTCAGCTCTCCTGTGTGGTGTAGTATATAGAGGATCTGTCAGTTCTCCTGTGTGGTGTAGTATATAGAGGATCTGTCAGCTCTCCTGTGTGGTGTAGTATATAGAGGATCTGTCAGCTCTCCTGTGTGGTGTAGTATATAGAGGATGTGTCAGCTCTCCCATGTGGTGTAGTATATAGAGGATCTGTCAGCTCTCCTGTGTGGTGTAGTATATAGAGGATCTGTCAGCTCTCCTGTGTGGTGTTAGTATATAGAGCATCTGTCAGTTCTCCTGTGTGGTGTAGTATATAGAGGATCTGTCAGCTCTCCTGTGTGGTGTTAGTATATAGAGCATCTGTCAGCTCTCCTGTGTGGTGTTAGTATATAGAGGATCTGTCAGCTCTCCTGTGTGGTGTAGTATATTGAGCATCTGTCTGCTCCCCTGTGTGGTGTAGTATATAGAGGATCTGTCAGCTCTCCTGTGTGGTGTAGTATATAGAGGATCTGTCATCTCTCCTGTGTGGTGTAGGATATAGAGGATCTGCTGGCTCACCTGTGTGGTGTAGTATATAGAGGATCTGTCAGTTCTCCTGTGTGGTGTAGTATATAGAGGATCTGTCAGCTCTCTTGTGTGGTGTAGTATATAGAGGATCTGTCAGCTCTCCTGTGTAGTGTTGTATATAGAGGATCTGTCAGCTCTCCTGTGTGCTGTAGTATATAGAGGATCTGTCCGCTCTCCTGTGTGGTGTAGTATATAGAGGATCTGTCCTGTGTGGTGTAGTATATAGAGGATCTGTCAGCTCTCCTGTGTGGTGTAGTATATAGAGGATCTGTCAGCTCTCCTGTGTGGTGTAGTATATAGAGGATCTCTCCTGTGTGGTGTAGTATATAGAGGATCTGTCAGCTCTCCTGTGTGGTGTATTACATAGAGGATGTGTCCTGTGTAGTGTAGTATATAGAGGATCTGTCCTGTGTGGTGTAGAATATAGAGGATGTGTCCGCTCTCCTGTGTGGTGTAGTATATAGAGGATCTGTCAGCTCTCCTGTGTGGTGTAGTATATAGAGGATCTGTCCTGTGTGGTGTAGTATATAGAGGATCTGTGTGCTCTCCTGTGTGGTGTAGTATATAGAGGATCTGTCAGCTCTCCGGTGTGGTGTAGTATATAGAGGATCTGTCAGCTCTCCTGTGTGGTGTAGTATATAGAGGATCTGTCAGCTCTCCTGTGTGGTATAGTATATAGAGGATCTGTCTTCTCTTCTGTGTGGTGCAGTATATAGAGGATCTGTCAGCTCTCCTGTGTGGTGTAGTATATAGAGGATCTGTCAGCTCTCCTGTGTGCTGTAGTATGTAGAGGATCTGTCAGCTCTCCTGTGTGGTGTAGTATATAGAGGATCTGTCAGCTCTACTGTGTGGTGTAGTATATAGAGGATCTGTCTTCTCTTCTGTGTGGTGCAGTATATAGATGATCTGTCAGCTCTCCTGTGTGGTGTAGTATATAGAGGATCTGTCAGCTCTCCTGTGTGCTGTAGTATATAGAGGATCTGTCAGCTCTCCTGTGTGCTGTAGTATATAGAGGATCTGTCAGCTCTCCTGTGTGGTGTAGTATATAGAGGATCTGTCAGTTCTCCTGTGTGGTGTAGTATATAGAGGATCTGTCCTGTGTGGTGTAGTATATAGAGGATCTGTCAGCTCTCCTGTGTGGTGTAGAATATAGAGGATGTGTCCGCTCTCCTGTATGGTGTAGTATATAGAGGATCTGTCTTCTCTTCTGTGTGGTGTAGTATACAGAGGATCTGTCAGCTCTCCTGTGTGGTGTAGTATATAGAGGATCTGTCAGCTCTCCTGTGTGGTGTAGTATATAGAGGATCTCTCCTGTGTGGTGTAGTTTATAGAGGATCTGTCGGCTTTCCTGTGTGCTGTAGTATATAGAGGATCTGTCAGCTCTCCTGTGTGGTGTAGTATATAGAGGATCTGTCAGCTCTCCTGTGTGGTGTAGTATATAGAGGATCTGTCAGCTCTCCTGTGTGGTGTAGTATATAGAGGATCTGTCAGCTCTCCTGTGTGGTGTAGTATATAGAGGATCTGTCAGCTTTCCTGTGTGCTGTAGTATATAGAGGATCTGTCCGCTCTCCTGTGTGGTGTAGTATATAGAGGATCTGTCCTGTGTGGTGTAGTATATAGAGGATCTCTCAGCTCTCCTGTGTGGTGTAGTATATAGAGGATCTGTCAGCTCTCCTGTGTGGTGTAGTATATAGAGGATCTCTCCTGTGTGGTGTAGTATATAGAGGATCTGTCAGCTCTCCTGTGTGGTGTATTACATAGAGGATGTGTCCTGTGTAGTGTAGTATATAGAGGATCTGTCCTGTGTGGTGTAGAATATAGAGGATCTGTCGTGTGTGGTGTAGTATATAGAGGATCTGTCAGCTCTCCTGTGTGGTGTAGTATATAGAGGATCTGTCAGCTCTCCTGTGTGGTGTAGTATATAGAGGATCTGTCCTGTGTGGTGTAGTATATAGAGCAGAGGTCCCCAACCGCCGGTCCGCGGACCAGGACCGGGCCGTTGGGGTTTTTCAGCCGGTCCGCGGGGAGAGGGGGCCCCTCCAGCCTCCAGCAGGGCCGCCATCAGGGCATGACTGCCCTGACTCCAGTATGGGGCCCGGCCGGTAGTTGCCCCCTCGGAGCCCCCCTCTTGTGCGTCTCTCTCCTCATGGGGCCCCCGGCCGCATGCTAAGCGCCGGGTCCGGGACATCTTAGCGCTGCGCTGCTGCGGCAGCACCTTCATGATTCCCCTGACTTCCGGTCATGTGACGGCGCCGTCACATGGCCGGAAGTCAGGAGAACCTGGTGTCAGCGATTTGGACGAGCGCCAGGATTCTGCAGGGATCGCATGGGGGTAAGTATAACAAGTTTTATTTTTTTTTAAATACAATTAACTAGGAGTGGGGGGAATGGGAGATGCACATGGGGGGAGGGGAGAGATGAGAGATGCACATGGGGGAGGGGAGAGATGAGAGATCCACATGGGGGGGAGGGGAGAGATGAGAGATGCACATGGGGGAGGGGAGAGATGAGAGATCCACATGGGGGGGAGGGGAGAGATGAGAGATGCACATGGGAGGGAGGGGAGAGATGAGAGATGCACATGGGGGAGGGGAGAGATGAGAGATCCACATGGGGGGAGGGGAGAGATGAGAGATGCACATGGGGGGAGGGGAGAGATGAGAGATGCACATGGGGGGAGGGGAGAGATGAGAGATGCACATGGGGGGAGGGGAGAGATGAGAGATGCACATGGGGGAGGGGAGAGATGAGAGATCCACATGGGGGGAGGGGAGAGATGAGAGATGCACATGGGGGAGGGGAGAGATGAGAGATCCACATGGGGGGGAGGGGAGAGATGAGAGATGCACATGGGGGAGGGGAGAGATGAGAGATCCACATGGGGGGAGGGGAGAGATGAGAGATGCACATGGGGGGAGGGGAGAGATGAGAGATGCACATGGGGGGAGGGGAGAGATGAGAGATGCACATGGGGGGAGGGGAGAGATGAGAGATGCACATGGGAGGGAGGGGAGAGATGAGAGATGCACGGGGGGGTGAGAGATGCACGGGGGGGTGAGAGATGCACGGGGTGGATGAGAGATGCACGGGGGGTGGATGAGAGATGCACGGGGGGGTGAGAGATGCACGGGGGGGGTGAGAGATGCACGGGGGGGTGAGAGATGCACGGGGGGTGGATGAGAGATGCACATGGGGGGGATGAGAGATGCACATTGGGGGGATGAGAGATGCACATGGGAGGGAGGGGAGAGATGAGAGATGCATGGGGGGGTGAGAGATGCACATGGGGGAGGGGAGAGATGAGAGATGCACATGGGAGGGAGGGGAGAGATGAGAGATGCACATGGGGGGGTGAGAGATGCACGGGGGGGTGAGAGATGCACATGGGGGAGGGGAGAGATGAGAGATGCACATGGGAGGGAGGGGAGAGATGAGAGATGCACATGGGGGGGTGAGAGATGCACGGGGGGTGGATGAGAGATGCACGGAGGGGGATGAGAGATGCACGGGGGTGAGCTGCACATGGGGGGGTGAGAGATGCACGGGGGGGATGAGAGATGCACAGAGGGGATGAGAGATGCACGGGGGGTGGATGAGAGATGCACGGAGGGGGATGAGAGATGCACGGAGGGGGATGAGAGATGCACGGAGGGGGATGAGAGATGCACGGGGGTGAGCTGCACATGGGGGGGTGAGAGATGCACATGGGGGGGTTATGTTTACATAACTTTGTTGCCTTATGAATGGCGGGCGGGGCCCCCAAAAATTTCTTGCACAGGGGCCCACTACAGTCTGTGTCCGCCCCTGGGATGAAGTAAATGCAGCTGAACAGCAGCTGTCAGGACAGCTGCCCTGTCCTGCTGCAGGGCGTGATGGGGCCTCAGTGATGCGGCTCCTGGCACAGCACATTATGTGGGGCTCCTGGCATAGCTCCTGGCGGGGACCTGGTCTACACTATATGATAAGTATGCACTAAACTCCAAATCCCTCCATTACCCCGCCCCCATATGACCAAAGCCCCGCCCACCCCACCCCCTCCTTGCTGGGCCATGGAAAAATGATCTTGCTTCAAGCCGGTCCCTGGTGCAAAAAAGGTTGGGGACCACTGATAGAGAGGATCTGTGTGCTCTCCTGTGTGGTGTAGTATATAGAGGATCTGTCAGCTCTCCGGTGTGGTGTAGTATATAGAGGATCTGTCAGCTCTCCTGTGTGGTATAGTATATAGAGGATCTGTCTTCTCTTCTGTGTGGTGTAGTATATAGAGGATCTGTCAGCTCTCCTGTGTGCTGTAGTATATAGAGGATCTGTCAGCTCTCCTGTGTGGTGTAGTATATAGAGGATCTGTCAGCTCTCCTGTGTGCTGTAGTATATAGAGGATCTGTCAGCTCTCCTGTGTGGTGTAGTATATAGAGGATCTGTCAGCTCTCCTGTGTGGTGTAGTATATAGAGGATCTGTCAGCTCTCCTGTGTGCTGTAGTATATAGAGGATCTGTCAGCTCTCCTGTGTGCTGTAGTATATAGAGGATCTGTCAGCTCTCCTGTGTGGTGTAGTATATAGAGGATCTGTCAGCTCTCCTGTGTGGTGTAGTATATAGAGGATCTGTCCTGTGTGGTGTAGTATATAGAGGATCTGTCAGCTCTCCTGTGTGGTGTAGAATATAGAGGATGTGTCCGCTCTCCTGTATGGTGTAGTATATAGAGGATCTGTCTTCTCTTCTGTGTGGTGTAGTATACAGAGGATCTGTCAGCTCTCCTGTGTGGTGTAGTATATAGAGGATCTGTCAGCTCTCCTGTGTGGTGTAGTATATAGAGGATCTCTCCTGTGTGGTGTAGTATATAGAGGATCTGTCGGCTCTCCTGTGTGCTGTAGTATATAGAGAATCTGTCAGCTCTCCTGTGTGGTGTAGTATATAGAGGATCTCTTCTGTGTGGTGTAGTATATAGAGGATCTGTCAGCTCTTCTGTGTGGTGTAGTATATAGAGGATCTGTCAGCTCTCCTGTGTGCTGTAGTATATAGAGGATCTGTCAGCTCTCCTGTGTGGTGTAGTATATAGAGGATCTGTCAGCTCTCCTGTGTGGTTTAGTATATAGAGTATCTGTCAGCTCTCCTGTGTGGTGTAGTATATAGAGGATCTGTCGGCTCTCCTGTGTGCTGTAGTATATAGAGGATCTGTCAGCTCTCCTGTGTGGTGTAGTATATAGAGGATCTCTTCTGTGTGGTGTAGTATATAGAGGATCTGTCAGCTCTTCTGTGTGGTGTAGTATATAGAGGATCTGTCAGCTCTCCTGTGTGGTGTAGTATATAGAGGATGTGTCAGCTCTCCTGTGTGGTGTAGTATATAGAGGATCTGTCAGTTCTCCTGTGTGGTGTAGTATATAGAGGATCTGTCAGCTCTCCTGTGTGGTGTAGTATATAGAGGATCTGTCAGCTCTCCTGTGTGGTTTAGTATATAGAGGATGTGTCAGCTCTCCTGTGTGGTGTAGTATATAGAGGATCTGTCAGTTCTCCTGTGTGGTGTAGTATATAGAGGATCTGTCGGCTCTCCTGTGTGGTGTGGTATATAGAGGATCTGTCGGCTCTCCTGTGTGGTGTAGTATATAGAGGATCTGTCGGCTCTCCTGTGTGGTGTAGTATATAGAGGATCTGTGAGCTCTCCTGTGTGGTGTAGTATATAGAGGATCTGTCAGCTCTCCTGTGTGGTGTAGTATATATGGGATCTGTCAGCTCTCCTGTGTGGTGTATTATATAGAGGATCTGTCAGCTCTCCTGTGTGATGTAGTATATAGAGGATCTGTCGGCTCTCCTGTGAGGTGTAGTATATAGAGGATCTGTCGGCTCTCCTGTGTGGTGTAGTATATAGAGGATCTGTCGGCTCTCCTGTGTGGTGTAGTATATAGAGGATCTGTCGGCTCTCCTGTGTGGTGTAGTATATAGAGGATCTGTCGGCTCTCCTGTGTGGTGTAGTATATAGAGGATCTGTCGGGTCTCCTGTGTGGTGTAGTATATAGAGGATCTGTCGGCTCTCCTGTGTGGTGTAGTATATAGAGGATCTGTCCGCTCTCCTGTGTGGTGTAGTGTATAGAGGATCTGTCAGCTCTCCTGTGTGGTGTAGTATATAGAGGATCTGTCAGCTCTCCTATGTGGTGTAGTATATAGAGGATCTGTCCGCTCTCCTGTGTGGTGTAGTGTATAGAGGATCTGTCAGCTCTCCTGTGTGGTGTAGTATATAGAGGATCTGTCAGCTCTCCTGTGTGGTGTAGTATATAGAGGATCTGTCGGCTCTCCTGTGTGGTGTAGTGTATAGAGGATCTGTCAGCTCTCCTGTGTGGTGTAGTATATAGAGGATCTGTCAGCTCTCCTGTGTGGTGTAGTATATAGAGGATCTGTCAGCTTTCCTGTGTGGTGCTGTATATAGAGGATCTGTCAGCTCTCCTGTGTGGTGTAGTATATAGAGGATCTGTCAGCTCTCCTGTGTGGTGTAGTATATAGAGGATCTGTCAGCTCTCCTGTGTGGTGTAGTATATAGAGGATCTCTCCTGTGTGGTGTAGTATATAGAGGATCTCTCCTGTGTGGTGTAGCATATAGAGGATCTGTCAGCTCTCCTGTGTGGTGTAGCATATAGAGGATCTGTCAGCTCTCCTGTGTGGTGTAGTATATAGAGGATCTGTCAGCTCTCCTGTGTGGTGTAGTATATAGAGGATCTGTCAGCTCTCCTGTGTGGTGTAGTATATAGAGGATCTCTCCTGTGTTGTGTAGTATATAGAGGATCTGTCGGCTCTCCTGTGTGATGTAGTATATAGATGATCTGTCAGCTCTCCTGTGTGGTGTATTATATAGAGGATCTGTCGGCTCTCCTGTGTGGTGTGGTATATAGAGGATCTGTCGGCTCTCCTGTGTGGTGTAGTATATAGAGGATCTGTCGGCTCTCCTGTGTGGTGTAGTATATAGAGGATCTGTGAGCTCTCCTGTGTGGTGTAGTATATAGAGGATCTGTCAGCTCTCCTGTGTGGTGTAGTATATATGGGATCTGTCAGCTCTCCTGTGTGGTGTATTATATAGAGGATCTGTCAGCTCTCCTGTGTGATGTAGTATATAGAGGATCTGTCGGCTCTCCTGTGAGGTGTAGTATATAGAGGATCTGTCGGCTCTCCTGTGTGGTGTAGTATATAGAGGATCTGTCGGCTCTCCTGTGTGGTGTAGTATATAGAGGATCTGTCGGCTCTCCTGTGTGGTGTAGTATATAGAGGATCTGTCGGCTCTCCTGTGTGGTGTAGTATATAGAGGATCTGTCGGCTCTCCTGTGTGGTGTAGTATATAGAGGATCTGTCGGCTCTCCTGTGTGGTGTAGTATATAGAGGATCTGTCCGCTCTCCTGTGTGGTGTAGTGTATAGAGGATCTGTCAGCTCTCCTGTGTGGTGTAGTATATAGAGGATCTGTCAGCTCTCCTATGTGGTGTAGTATATAGAGGATCTGTCCGCTCTCCTGTGTGGTGTAGTGTATAGAGGATCTGTCAGCTCTCCTGTGTGGTGTAGTATATAGAGGATCTGTCAGCTCTCCTGTGTGGTGTAGTATATAGAGGATCTGTCGGCTCTCCTGTGTGGTGTAGTGTATAGAGGATCTGTCAGCTCTCCTGTGTGGTGTAGTATATAGAGGATCTGTCAGCTCTCCTGTGTGGTGTAGTATATAGAGGATCTGTCAGCTTTCCTGTGTGGTGCTGTATATAGAGGATCTGTCAGCTCTCCTGTGTGGTGTAGTATATAGAGGATCTGTCAGCTCTCCTGTGTGGTGTAGTATATAGAGGATCTGTCAGCTCTCCTGTGTGGTGTAGTATATAGAGGATCTCTCCTGTGTGGTGTAGTATATAGAGGATCTCTCCTGTGTGGTGTAGCATATAGAGGATCTGTCAGCTCTCCTGTGTGGTGTAGCATATAGAGGATCTGTCAGCTCTCCTGTGTGGTGTAGTATATAGAGGATCTGTCAGCTCTCCTGTGTGGTGTAGTATATAGAGGATCTCTCCTGTGTTGTGTAGTATATAGTGGAGGTGTCAGCTCTCCTGTGTGCTGTAGTATATAGAGGATCTGTCAGCTCTCTTGTGTGGTGTAGTATATAGAGGATCTCTCCTGTGTGGTGTAGTATATAGAGGATCTGTTGGCTCTCCTGTGTGGTGTAGTATATAGAGGATCTGTCGGCTCTCCTGTGTGGTGTAGTATATAGAGGATCTGTCGGCTCTCCTGTGTGGTGTAGTATATAGAGGATCTGTCGGCTCTCCTGTGTGGTGTAGTATATAGAGGATCTGTCGGCTCTCCTGTGTGGTGTAGTATATAGAGGATCTGTCGGCTCTCCTGTGTGGTGTAGTATATAGAGGATCTGTCAGCTCTCCTGTGTGGTGTAGTATATAGAGGATCTGTCAGCTCTCCTGTGTGGTGTAGTATATAGAGGATATGTCGGCTCTCCTGTGTGGTGTAGTATATAGAGGATATGTCAGCTCTCCTGTGTGGTGTAGTATATAGAGGATGTGTCAGCTCTCCTGTGTGGTGTAGTATATAGAGGATGTGTCAGCTCTCCTGTGTGGTGTAGTATATAGAGGATCTGTCAGCTCTCCTGTGTGGTGTAGTATATAGAGGATCTGTCAGCTCTCCTGTGTGGTGTAGTATATAGAGGATCTGTCAGCTCTTCTGTGCGGTGTAGTATATAGAGGATCGTTGAGCTCTCCTGTGTGGTGTAGTATATAGAGGATCTGTCCTGTGTGGTGTAGTATAGAGGATCTGTCAGCTCTCTTGTGTGGTGTAGTATATAGAGGATCTGTGAGCTCTCCTGTGTGGTGTAGTATATAGAGGATCTGTCAGCTCTCCTGTGTGGTGTAGTATATAGAGGATCTGTCAGCTCTCCTGTGCGGTGTAATATATAGAGGACGTGTCAGCTCTCCTGTGTGGTGTAGTATATAGAGGATCTGTCAGCTCTCCTGTGTGGTGTAGTATATAGAGGATCTGTCAGCCCTCCTGTGTGGTGTAGTATATAGAGGATCTGTCAGCTCTTCTGTGCGGTGTAGTATATAGAGGATCGTTGAGCTCTCCTGTGTGGTGTAGTATATAGAGGATCTGTCCTGTGTGGTGTAGTATAGAGGATCTGTCAGCTCTCTTGTGTGGTGTAGTATATAGAGGATCTGTCAGCTCTCCTGTGTGGTGTAGTACATAGAGGATCTGTCAGCTCTTCTGTGTGGTGTAGTATATAGAGGATCTGTCATCTCTCCTGTGTGGTGTAGTATATAGAGGATCTGTCAGCTCTTCTGTGCGGTGTAGTATATAGAGGATCGTTGAACTCTCCTGTGTGGTGTAGTATATAGAGGATCTGTCCTGTGTGGTGTAGTGTATAGAGGATCTGTCAGCTCTCCTGTGTGGTGTAGTATATAGAGGATCTGTCAGCTCTCCTGTGTGGTGTAGTATATAGAGGATCTGTCAGCTTTCCTGTGTGGTGCTGTATATAGAGGATCTGTCAGCTCTCCTGTGTGGTGTAGTATATAGAGGATCTGTCAGCTCTCCTGTGTGGTGTAGTATATAGAGGATCTGTCAGCTCTCCTGTGTGGTGTAGTATATAGAGGATCTCTCCTGTGTGGTGTAGTATATAGAGGATCTCTCCTGTGTGGTGTAGCATATAGAGGATCTGTCAGCTCTCCTGTGTGGTGTAGCATATAGAGGATCTGTCAGCTCTCCTGTGTGGTGTAGTATATAGAGGATCTGTCAGCTCTCCTGTGTGGTGTAGTATATAGAGGATCTCTCCTGTGTTGTGTAGTATATAGTGGAGGTGTCAGCTCTCCTGTGTGCTGTAGTATATAGAGGATCTGTCAGCTCTCTTGTGTGGTGTAGTATATAGAGGATCTCTCCTGTGTGGTGTAGTATATAGAGGATCTGTTGGCTCTCCTGTGTGGTGTAGTATATAGAGGATCTGTCGGCTCTCCTGTGTGGTGTAGTATATAGAGGATCTGTCGGCTCTCCTGTGTGGTGTAGTATATAGAGGATCTGTCGGCTCTCCTGTGTGGTGTAGTATATAGAGGATCTGTCGGCTCTCCTGTGTGGTGTAGTATATAGAGGATCTGTCGGCTCTCCTGTGTGGTGTAGTATATAGAGGATCTGTCAGCTCTCCTGTGTGGTGTAGTATATAGAGGATCTGTCAGCTCTCCTGTGTGGTGTAGTATATAGAGGATATGTCGGCTCTCCTGTGTGGTGTAGTATATAGAGGATATGTCAGCTCTCCTGTGTGGTGTAGTATATAGAGGATGTGTCAGCTCTCCTGTGTGGTGTAGTATATAGAGGATGTGTCAGCTCTCCTGTGTGGTGTAGTATATAGAGGATCTGTCAGCTCTCCTGTGTGGTGTAGTATATAGAGGATCTGTCAGCTCTCCTGTGTGGTGTAGTATATAGAGGATCTGTCAGCTCTTCTGTGCGGTGTAGTATATAGAGGATCGTTGAGCTCTCCTGTGTGGTGTAGTATATAGAGGATCTGTCCTGTGTGGTGTAGTATAGAGGATCTGTCAGCTCTCTTGTGTGGTGTAGTATATAGAGGATCTGTGAGCTCTCCTGTGTGGTGTAGTATATAGAGGATCTGTCAGCTCTCCTGTGTGGTGTAGTATATAGAGGATCTGTCAGCTCTCCTGTGCGGTGTAATATATAGAGGACGTGTCAGCTCTCCTGTGTGGTGTAGTATATAGAGGATCTGTCAGCTCTCCTGTGTGGTGTAGTATATAGAGGATCTGTCAGCCCTCCTGTGTGGTGTAGTATATAGAGGATCTGTCAGCTCTTCTGTGCGGTGTAGTATATAGAGGATCGTTGAGCTCTCCTGTGTGGTGTAGTATATAGAGGATCTGTCCTGTGTGGTGTAGTATAGAGGATCTGTCAGCTCTCTTGTGTGGTGTAGTATATAGAGGATCTGTCAGCTCTCCTGTGTGGTGTAGTATATAGAGGATCTGTCAGCTCTCCTGTGTGGTGTAGTATATAGAGGATCTGTCAGCTCTCCTGTGTGGTGTAGTATATAGAGGATGTGTCAGCTCTCCTGTGTGGTATAGTATATAGAGGATCTGTCAGCTCTCCTGTGTGGTGTAGTATATAGAGGATCTGTCAGCTCTCCTGTGTGATGTAGTATATAGAGGATCTGTCAGCTTTCCTGTGTGGTATAGTATATAGAGGATGTGTCAGCTCTCCTGTGTGGTGTAGTATATAGAGGATCTGTCAGCTCTCCTGTGTGGTGTAGTATATAGAGGATCTGTCAGCTCTCCTGTGTGGTGTAGTATATTGAGCATCTGTCAGCTCTCCTGTGTGGTGTAGTATATAGAGGATCTTCCAGCTCTCTCCTGTGTGGTGTAGTATATAGAGGGTCTGTCAGCTCTCCTGTGTGGTGTAGTATATAGAGGATCTGTCAGCTCTCCTGTGTGGTGTAGTATATTGAGCATCTGTCAGCTCTCCTGTGTGGTATAGTATATAGAGGATCTGTCAGCTCTCCTGTGTGGTGTAGTATATAGAGGATCTGTCAGTTCTCCTGTGTGGTGTAGTATATAGAGGATCTGTCCTGTGTGGTGTAGTATATAGAGGATCTGTCAGCTCTCCTGTGTGGTGTAGAATATAGAGGATGTGTCCGCTCTCCTGTATGGTGTAGTATATAGAGGATCTGTCTTCTCTTCTGTGTGGTGTAGTATACAGAGGATCTGTCAGCTCTCCTGTGTGGTGTAGTATATAGAGGATCTGTCAGCTCTCCTGTGTGGTGTAGTATATAGAGGATCTCTCCTGTGTGGTGTAGTTTATAGAGGATCTGTCGGCTCTCCTGTGTGCTGTAGTATATAGAGGATCTGTCAGCTCTCCTGTGTGGTGTAGTATATAGAGGATCTGTCAGCTCTCCTGTGTGGTGTAGTATATAGAGGATCTGTCAGCTCTCCTGTGTGGTGTAGTATATAGAGGATCTGTCAGCTCTCCTGTGTGGTGTAGTATATAGAGGATCTGTCAGCTCTCCTGTGTGGTGTAGTATATAGAGGATCTGTCAGCTCTCCTGTGTGGTGTAGTATATAGAGGATCTGTCAGCTCTCCTGTGTGGTGTAGAATATAGAGGATGTGTCCGCTCTCCTGTATGGTGTAGTATATAGAGGATCTGTCTTCTCTTCTGTGTGGTGTAGTATACAGAGGATCTGTCAGCTCTCCTGTGTGGTGTAGTATATAGAGGATCTGTCAGCTCTCCTGTGTGGTGTAGTATATAGAGGATCTCTCCTGTGTGGTGTAGTTTATAGAGGATCTGTCGGCTCTCCTGTGTGCTGTAGTATATAGAGGATCTGTCAGCTCTCCTGTGTGGTGTAGTATATAGAGGATCTGTCAGCTCTCCTGTGTGGTGTAGTATATAGAGGATCTGTCAGCTCTCCTGTGTGGTGTAGTATATAGAGGATCTGTCAGCTCTCCTGTGTGGTGTAGTATATAGAGGATCTGTCAGCTCTCCTGTGTGGTGTAGTATATAGAGGATCTGTCAGCTCTCCTGTGTGGTGTAGTATATAGAGGATCTGTCAGATTTCCTGTGTGCTGTAGTATATAGAGGATTTGTCCGCTCTCCTGTGTGGTGTAGTATATAGAGGATCTGTCCTGTGTGGTGTAGTATATAGAGGATCTCTCAGCTCTCCTGTGTGGTGTAGTATATAGAGGATCTGTCAGCTCTCCTGTGTGGTGTAGTATATAGACGAGGTGTCGGCTCTCCTGTGTGGTGTAGTATATAGAGGATCTCTCAGCTCTCCTGTGTGGTGTAGTATATAGAGGATCTGTCCTGTGTAGTGTAGTATATAGAGGATCTGTCCTGTGTGGTGTAGAATATAGAGGATCTGTCCTGTGTGGTGTAGTATATAGAGGATCTGTCAGCTCTCCTGTGTGGTGTAGTAGATAGAGGATCTGTCCTGTGTGGTGTAGTATATAGAGCAGAGGTCCCCAACCGCCGGTCCGCGGACCAGGACCGGGCCGTTGGGGTTTTTCAGCCGGTCCGCGGGGAGAGGGGGCCCCTCCAGCCTCCAGCAGGGCCGCCATCAGGGCATGACTGCCCTGACTCCAGTATGGGGCCCGGCCGGTAGGAGCCCCCTCGGAGCCCCCCTCTTGTGCGTCTCTCTCCTCATGGGGCCCCCGGCCGCATGCTAAGCGCCGGGTCCGGGACATCTTAGCGCTGCGCTGCTGCGGCAGCACCTTCATGATTCCCCTGACTTCCGGTCATGTGACGGCGCCGTCACATGGCCGGAAGTCAGGAGAACCTGGTGTCAGCGATTTGGACGAGCGCCAGGATTCTGCAGGGATCGCATGGGGGTAAGTATAACAAGTTTTATTTTTTTTTTAAATACAATTAACTAGGAGTGGGGGGAATGGGAGATGCACATGGGGGGAGGGGAGAGATGAGAGATGCACATGGGGGAGGGGAGAGATGAGAGATCCACATGGGGGGAGGGGAGAGATGAGAGATGCACATGGGGGAGGGGAGAGATGAGAGATCCACATGGGGGGGAGGGGAGAGATGAGAGATGCACATGGGGGAGGGGAGAGATGAGAGATCCACATGGGGGGAGGGGAGAGATGAGAGATGCACATGGGGGGAGGGGAGAGATGAGAGATGCACATGGGGGAGGGGAGAGATGAGAGATCCACATGGGGGGAGGGGAGAGATGAGAGATGCACATGGGGGGAGGGGAGAGATGAGAGATGCACATGGGGGGAGGGGAGAGATGAGAGATGCACATGGGGGGAGGGGAGAGATGAGAGATGCACATGGGAGGGAGGGGAGAGATGAGAGATGCACATGGGGGGAGGGGAGAGATGAGAGATGCACATGGGAGGGAGGGGAGAGATGAGAGATGCACGGGGGGGTGAGAGATGCACGGGGGGGTGAGAGATGCACGGGGTGGATGAGAGATGCACGGGGGGTGGATGAGAGATGCACGGGGGGGTGAGAGATGCACGGGGGGTGGATGAGAGATGCACGGGGGGGGTGAGAGATGCACGGGGGGGTGAGAGATGCACGGTGGGGTGAGAGATGCACGGGGGGTGGATGAGAGATGCACATGGGGGGGATGAGAGATGCACATGGGAGGGAGGGGAGAGATGAGAGATGCACGGGGGGGTGAGAGATGCACGGGGGGTGGATGAGAGATGCACGGGGGGGATGAGAGATGCACGGGGGGGATGAGAGATGCACAGAGGGGATGAGAGATGCACGGGGGTGGATGAGAGATGCACGGGGGGTGGATGAGAGATGCACGGGGGGGATGAGAGATGCACGGGGGGGATGAGAGATGCACAGAGGGGATGAGAGATGCACAGAGGGGATGAGAGATGCACGGGGGGTGGATGAGAGATGCACGGGGGGGTGAGAGATGCACGGGGGGGATGAGAGATGCACAGAGGGGATGAGAGATGCACGGGGGGTGGATGAGAGATGCACGGGGGTGAGCTGCACATGGGGGGGTGAGAGATGCACGGGGGGGATGAGAGATGCACAGAGGGGATGAGAGATGCACGGAGGGGGATGAGAGATGCACGGGGGTGGATGAGAGATGCACGGAGGGGGATGAGAGATGCACGGGGGTGAGCTGCACATGGGGGGGGTGAGAGATGCACATGGGGGGGTTATGTTTACATAACTTTGTTGCCTTATGAAGGGCGGGCGGGGCCCCCAAAAATTTCTTGCACAGGGGCCCACTACAGTCTGTGTCCGCCCCTGGGATGAAGTAAATGCAGCTGAACAGCAGCTGTCAGGACAGCTGCCCTGTCCTGCTGCAGGGCGTGATGGGGCCTCAGTGATGCGGCTCCTGGCACAGCACATTATGTGGGGCTCCTGGCATAGCTCCTGGCGGGGACCTGGTCTACACTATATGATAAGTATGCACTAAACTCCAAATCCCTCCATTACCCCGCCCCCATATGACCAAAGCCCCGCCCACCCCACCCCCTCCTTGCTGGGCCATGGAAAAATGATCTTGCTTCAAGCCGGTCCCTGGTGCAAAAAAGGTTGGGGACCACTGATATAGAGGATCTGTGTGCTCTCCGGTGTGGTGTAGTATATAGAGGATCTGTCAGCTCTCCGGTGTGGTGTAGTATATAGAGGATCTGTCAGCTCTCCTGTGTGGTGTAGTATATAGAGGATCTGTCAGCTCTCCTGTGTGGTGTAGTATATAGAGGATCTGTCAGCTCTCCTGTGTGGTGTAGTATATAGAGGATCTGTCAGCTCTCCTGTGTGATGTAGTATATAGAGGATCTGTCAGCTCTCCTGTGTGGTATAGTATATAGAGGATCTGTCTTCTCTTCTGTGTGGTGCAGTATATAGAGGATCTGTCAGCTCTCCTGTGTGGTGTAGTATATAGAGGATCTGTCAGCTCTCCTGTGTGCTGTAGTATATAGAGGATCTGTCAGCTCTCCTGTGTGGTGTAGTATATAGAGGATCTGTCAGCTCTCCTGTGTGGTGTAGTATATAGAGGATGTGTCAGCTCTCCTGTGTGGTGTAGTATATAGAGGATCTGTCAGCTCTCCTGTGTGGTGTAGTATATAGAGGATCTGTCAGCTCTCCTGTGTGGTGTAGTATATAGAGGATCTGTCAGCTCTCCTGTGTGGTGTAGTATATAGAGGATCTGTCAGCTCTCCTGTGTGGTATAGTATATAGAGGATCTGTCTTCTCTTCTGTGTGGTGCAGTATATAGAGGATCTGTCAGCTCTCCTGTGTGGTGTAGTATATAGAGGATCTGTCAGCTCTCCTGTGTGCTGTAGTATATAGAGGATCTGTCAGCTCTCCTGTGTGGTGTAGTATATAGAGGATCTGTCAGCTCTCCTGTGTGGTGTAGTATATAGAGGATGTGTCAGCTCTCCTGTGTGGTGTAGTATATAGAGGATCTGTCAGCTCTCCTGTGTGGTGTAGTATATAGAGGATCTGTCAGCTCTCCTGTGTGGTGTAGTATATAGAGGATCTGTCGGCTCTCCTGTGTGGTGTAGTATATAGAAGATCTGTCAGCTCTCCTGTGTGGTGTAGTATATAGAGGATCTGTCTTCTCTTCTGTGTGGTGCAGTATATAAATGATCTGTCAGCTCTCCTGTGTGGTGTAGTATATAGAGGATCTGTCAGCTCTCCTGTGTGCTGTAGTATATAGAGGATCTGTCAGCTCTCCTGTGTGCTGTAGTATATAGAGGATCTGTCAGCTCTCCTGTGTGGTGTAGTATATAGAGGATCTGTCAGCTCTCCTGTGTGGTGTAGAATATAGAGGATGTGTCCGCTCTCCTGTGTGGTGTAGTATATAGAGGATCTGTCAGCTCTCCTGTGTGGTGTAGAATATAGAGGATGTGTCTGCTCTCCTGTGTGGTGTAGTATATAGAGGATCTGTCAGCTCTCCTGTGTGGTGTAGTATATAGAGGATCTGTCCTGTGTGGTGTAGTATATAGAGGATCTGTCAGCTCTCCTGTGTGGTGTAGTATATAGAGGATCTGTCCTGTGTGGTGTAGTATATAGAGGATCTGTCAGCTCTCCTGTGTGCTGTAGTATATAGAGGATCTGTCAGCTCTCCTGTGTGGTGTAGTATATAGAGGATCTGTCTTCTCTTCTGTGTGGTGTAGTATACAGAGGATCTGTCAGCTCTCCTGTGTGGTGTAGTATATAGAGGATCTGTCAGCTCTCCTGTGTGGTGTAGTATATAGAGGATCTCTCCTGTGTGGTGTAGTATATAGAGGATCTGTCGGCTCTCCTGTGTGCTGTAGTATATAGAGGATCTGTCAGCTCTCCTGTGTGGTGTAGTATATAGAGGATCTCTTCTGTGTGGTGTAGTATATAGAGGATCTGTCAGCTCTTCTGTGTGGTGTAGTATATAGAGGATCTGTCAGCTCTCCTGTGTGGTGTAGTATATAGAGGATCTGTCAGCTCTCCTGTGTGGTTTAGTATATAGAGGATGTGTCAGCTCTCCTGTGTGGTGTAGTATATAGAGGATCTGTCAGTTCTCCTGTGTGGTGTAGTATATAGAGGATCTGTCAGCTCTCCTGTGTGGTTTAGTATATAGAGTATCTGTCAGCTCTCCTGTGTGGTGTAGTATATAGAGGATCTGTCGGCTCTCCTGTGTGCTGTAGTATATAGAGGATCTGTCAGCTCTCCTGTGTGGTGTAGTATATAGAGGATCTCTTCTGTGTGGTGTAGTATATAGAGGATCTGTCAGCTCTTCTGTGTGGTGTAGTATATAGAGGATCTGTCAGCTCTCCTGTGTGGTGTAGTATATAGAGGATCTGTCAGCTCTCCTGTGTGGTTTAGTATATAGAGGATGTGTCAGCTCTCCTGTGTGGTGTAGTATATAGAGGATCTGTCAGTTCTCCTGTGTGGTGTAGTATATAGAGGATCTGTCAGCTCTCCTGGGTGGTTTAGTATATAGAGTATCTGTCAGCTCTCCTGTGTGATGTAGTATATAGAGGATCTGTCAGCTCTCCTGTGTGGTGTAGTATATAGAGGATCTGTCGGCTCTCCTTTGTGGTGTAGTATATAGAGGATCTGTCGGCTCTCCTGTGTGATGTAGTATATAGATGATCTGTCAGCTCTCCTGTGTGGTGTATTATATAGAGGATCTGTCGGCTCTCCTGTGTGGTGTGGTATATAGAGGATCTGTCGGCTCTCCTGTGTGGTGTAGTATATAGAGGATCTGTCGGCTCTCCTGTGTGGTGTAGTATATAGAGGATCTGTCAGCTCTCCTGTGTGGTGTAGTATATAGAGGATCTGTCAGCTCTCCTGTGTGGTGTAGTATATATGGGATCTGTCAGCTCTCCTGTGTGGTGTATTATATAGAGGATCTGTCAGCTCTCCTGTGTGATGTAGTATATAGAGGATCTGTCGGCTCTCCTGTGAGGTGTAATATATAGAGGATCTGTCGGCTCTCCTGTGTGGTGTAGTATATAGAGGATCTGTCGGCTCTCCTGTGTGGTGTAGTATATAGAGGATCTGTCGGCTCTCCTGTGTGGTGTAGTATATAGAGGATCTGTCGGCTCTCCTGTGTGGTGTAGTATATAGAGGATCTGTCGGCTCTCCTGTGTGGTGTAGTATATAGAGGATCTGTCGGCTCTCCTGTGTGGTGTAGTATATAGAGGATCTGTCAGCTCTCCTGTGTGGTGTAGTATATAGAGGATCTGTCCGCTCTCCTGTGTGGTGTAGTATATAGAGGATCTGTCCGCTCTCCTGTGTGGTGTAGTGTATAGAGGATCTGTCAGCTCTCCTGTGTGGTGTAGTATATAGAGGATCTGTCAGCTCTCCTGTGTGGTGTAGTATATAGAGGATCTGTCCGCTCTCCTGTGTGGTGTAGTGTATAGAGGATCTGTCAGCTCTCCTGTGTGGTGTAGTATATAGAGGATCTGTCAGCTCTCCTGTGTGGTGTAGTATATAGAGGATCTGTCGGCTCTCCTGTGTGGTGTAGTGTATAGAGGATCTGTCAGCTCTCCTGTGTGGTGTAGTATATAGAGGATCTGTCAGCTCTCCTGTGTGGTGTAGTATATAGAGGATCTGTCAGCTCTCCTGTGTGGTGTAGTATATAGAGGATCTCTCCTGTGTGGTGTAGTATATAGAGGATCTGTCGGCTCTCCTGTGTGCTGTAGTATATAGAGGATCTGTCAGCTCTCCTGTGTGGTGTAGTATATAGAGGATCTCTTCTGTGTGGTGTAGTATATAGAGGATCTGTCAGCTCTTCTGTGTGGTGTAGTATATAGAGGATCTGTCAGCTCTCCTGTGTGGTGTAGTATATAGAGGATCTGTCAGCTCTCCTGTGTGGTTTAGTATATAGAGGATCTCTCCTGTGTGGTGTAGTATATAGAGGATCTGTCGGCTCTCCTGTGTGGTGTAGTATATAGAGGATCTGTCGGCTCTCCTGTGTGGTGTAGTATATAGAGGATCTGTCGGCTCTCCTGTGTGGTGTAGTATATAGAGGATCTGTCGGCTCTCCTGTGTGGTGTAGTATATAGAGGATCTGTCGGCTCTCCTGTGTGGTGTAGTATATAGAGGATCTGTCAGCTCTCCTGTGTGGTGTAGTATATAGAGGATCTGTCAGCTCTCCTGTGTGGTATAGTATATAGAGGATCTGTCTTCTCTTCTGTGTGGTGCAGTATATAGATGATCTGTCAGCTCTCCTGTGTGGTGTAGTATATAGAGGATCTGTCAGCTCTCCTGTGTGCTGTAGTATATAGAGGATCTGTCAGCTCTCCTGTGTGCTGTAGTATATAGAGGATCTGTCAGCTCTCCTGTGTGCTGTAGTATATAGAGGATCTGTCAGCTCTCCTGTGTGGTGTAGTATATAGAGGATCTGTCAGCTCTCCTGTGTGGTGTAGTATATAGAGGATCTGTCCTGTGTGGTGTAGTATATAGAGGATCTGTCAGCTCTCCTGTGTGGTGTAGAATATAGAGGATGTGTCTGCTCTCCTGTATGGTGTAGTATATAGAGGATCTGTCTTCTCTTCTGTGTGGTGTAGTATACAGAGGATCTGTCAGCTCTCCTGTGTGGTGTAGTATATAGAGGATCTGTCAGCTCTCCTGTGTGGTGTAGAATATAGAGGATCTCTCCTGTGTGGTGTAGTATATAGAGGATCTGTCGGCTCTCCTGTGTGCTGTAGTATATAGAGGATCTGTCAGCTCTCCTGTGTGGTGTAGTATATAGAGGATCTCTTCTGTGTGGTGTAGTATATAGAGGATCTGTCAGCTCTTCTGTGTGGTGTAGTATATAGAGGATCTGTCAGCTCTCCTGTGTGGTGTAGTATATAGAGGATCTGTCAGCTCTCCTGTGTGGTTTAGTATATAGAGGATGTGTCAGCTCTCCTGTGTGGTGTAGTATATAGAGGATCTGTCAGTTCTCCTGTGTGGTGTAGTATATAGAGGATCTGTCAGCTCTCCTGTGTGGTTTAGTATATAGAGGATCTGTCAGCTCTCCTGTGTGGTGTAGTATATAGAGGATCTGTCGGCTCTCCTGTGTGCTGTAGTATATAGAGGATCTGTCAGCTCTCCTGTGTGGTGTAGTATATAGAGGATCTCTTCTGTGTGGTGTAGTATATAGAGGATCTGTCAGCTCTTCTGTGTGGTGTAGTATATAGAGGATCTGTCAGCTCTCCTGTGTGGTGTAGTATATAGAGGATCTGTCAGCTCTCCTGTGTGGTGTAGTATATAGAGGATGTGTCAGCTCTCCTGTGTGGTGTAGTATATAGAGGATCTGTCAGTTCTCCTGTGTGGTGTAGTATATAGAGGATCTGTCAGCTCTCCTGGGTGGTTTAGTATATAGAGTATCTGTCAGCTCTCCTGTGTGATGTAGTATATAGAGGATCTGTCAGCTCTCCTGTGTGGTGTAGTATATAGAGGATCTGTCGGCTCTCCTTTGTGGTGTAGTATATAGAGGATCTGTCGGCTCTCCTGTGTGATGTAGTATATAGATGATCTGTCAGCTCTCCTGTGTGGTGTATTATATAGAGGATCTGTCGGCTCTCCTGTGTGGTGTGGTATATAGAGGATCTGTCGGCTCTCCTGTGTGGTGTAGTATATAGAGGATCTGTCGGCTCTCCTGTGTGGTGTAGTATATAGAGGATCTGTCAGCTCTCCTGTGTGGTGTAGTATATAGAGGATCTGTCAGCTCTCCTGTGTGGTGTAGTATATAGAGGATATGTCAGTTCTCCTGTGTGGTGTAGTATATAGAGGATCTGTCGGCTCTCCTGTGTGGTGTATTATATAGAGGATCTGTCAGCTCTCCTGTGTGATGTAGTATATAGAGGATCTGTCGGCTCTCCTGTGAGGTGTAGTATGTAGAGGATCTGTCGGCTCTCCTGTGTGGTGTAGTATATAGAGGATCTGTCGGCTCTCCTCTGTGGTGTAGTATATAGAGGATCTGTCGGCTCTCCTGTGTGGTGTAGTATATAGAGGATCTGTCGGCTCTCCTGTGTGGTGTAGTATATAGAGGATCTGTCGGCTCTCCTGTGTGGTGTAGTATATAGAGGATCTGTCGGCTCTCCTGTGTGGTGTAGTATATAGAGGATCTGTCGGCTCTCCTGTGTGGTGTAGTATATAGAGGATCTGTCAGCTCTCCTGTGTAGTGTAGTATATAGAGGATCTGTCAGCTCTCCTGTGTGGTGTAGTATATAGAGGATCTCTCCTGTGTGGTGTAGTATATAGAGGATCTCTCCTGTGTGCTGTAGTATATAGTGGAGGTGTCAGCTCTCCAGTGTGCTGTAGTATATAGAGGATCTGTCAGCTCTCTTGTGTGGTGTAGTATATAGAGGATCTCTCCTGTGTGGTGTAGTATATAGAGGATCTGTTGGCTCTCCTGTGTGGTGTAGTATATAGAGGATCTGTCGGCTCTCCTGTGTGGTGTAGTATATAGAGGATCTGTCGGCTCTCCTGTGTGGTGTAGTATATAGAGGATCTGTCGGCTCTCCTGTGTGGTGTAGTATATAGAGGATCTGTCGGCTCTCCTGTGTGGTGTAGTATATAGAGGATCTGTCGGCTCTCCTGTGTGGTGTAGTATATAGAGGATCTGTCAGCTCTCCTGTGTGGTGTAGTATATAGAGGATCTGTCAGCTCTCCTGTGTGGTGTAGTATATAGAGGATATGTCGGCTCTCCTGTGTGGTGTAGTATATAGAGGATATGTCAGCTCTCCTGTGTGGTGTAGTATATAGAGGATGTGTCAGCTCTCCTGTGTGGTGTAGTATATAGAGGATGTGTCAGCTCTCCTGTGTGGTGTAGTATATAGAGGATCTGTCAGCTGTCCTGTGTGGTGTAGTATATAGAGGATCTGTCAGCTCTCCTCTGTGGTGTAGTATATAGAGGATCTGTCAGCTCTTCTGTGCGGTGTAGTATATAGAGGATCGTTGAGCTCTCCTGTGTGGTGTAGTATATAGAGGATCTGTCCTGTGTGGTGTAGTATAGAGGATCTGTCAGCTCTCTTGTGTGGTGTAGTATATAGAGGATCTGTGAGCTCTCCTGTGTGGTGTAGTATATAGAGGATCTGTCAGCTCTCCTGTGTGGTGTAGTATATAGAGGATCTGTCAGCTCTCCTGTGCGGTGTAATATATAGAGGACGTGTCAACTCTCCTGTGTGTTGTAGTATATAGAGGATCTGTCAGCTCTCCTGTGTGGTGTAGTATATAGAGGATCTGTCAGCCCTCCTGTGTGGTGTAGTATATAGAGGATCTGTCAGCTCTTCTGTGCGGTGTAGTATATAGAGGATCGTTGAGCTCTCCTGTGTGGTGTAGTATATAGAGGATCTGTCCTGTGTGGTGTAGTATAGAGGATCTGTCAGCTCTCTTGTGTGGTGTAGTATATAGAGGATCTGTCAGCTCTCCTGTGTGGTGTAGTATATAGAGGATCTGTCAGCTCTCCTGTGTGGTGTAGTATATAGAGGATCTGTCAGCTCTCCTGTGTGGTGTAGTATATAGAGGATGTGTCAGCTCTCCTGTGTGGTATAGTATATAGAGGATCTGTCAGCTCTCCTGTGTGGTGTAGTATATAGAGGATCTGTCAGCTCTCCTGTGTGATGTAGTATATAGAGGATCTGTCAGCTTTCCTGTGTGGTATAGTATATAGAGGATGTGTCAGCTCTCCTGTGTGGTGTAGTATATAGAGGATCTGTCAGCTCTCCTGTGTGGTGTAGTATATAGAGGATCTGTCAGCTCTCCTGTGTGGTGTAGTATATTGAGCATCTGTCAGCTCTCCTGTGTGGTGTAGTATATAGAGGATCTCTCCTGTGTGGTGTAGTATATAGAGGGTCTGTCAGCTCTCCTGTGTGGTGTAGTATATAGAGGATCTGTCAGCTCTCCTGTGTGGTGTAGTATATAGAGGATCTGTCAGCTCTCCTGTGTGGTGTAGTATATAGAGGATCTGTCAGCTCTCCTGTGTGGTGTAGTATATTGAGCATCTGTCAGCTCTCCTGTGTGGTATAGTATATAGAGGATCTGTCAGCTCTCCTGTGTGGTGTAGTATATAGAGGATCTATCATCTCTCCTGTGTGGTGTAGGATATAGAGGATCTGCCGGCTCACCTGTGTGGTGTAGTATATAGAGGATCTGTCAGCTCTCCTGTGTGGTGTAGTATATAGAGGATCTGTCAGCTTTCCTGTGTGCTGTAGTATATAGAGGATCTGTCCGCTCTCCTGTGTGGTGTAGTATATAGAGGATCTGTCGGCTCTCCTGTGTGGTGTAGTATATAGAGGATCTGTCAGCTCTCCTGTGTAGTGTAGTATATAGAGGATCTGTCAGCTCTCCTGTGTGGTGTAGTATATAGAGGATCTCTCCTGTGTGGTGTAGTATATAGAGGATCTCTCCTGTGTGCTGTAGTATATAGTGGAGGTGTCAGCTCTCCTGTGTGCTGTAGTATATAGAGGATCTGTCAGCTCTCTTGTGTGGTGTAGTATATAGAGGATCTCTCCTGTGTGGTGTAGTATATAGAGGATCTGTTGGCTCTCCTGTGTGGTGTAGTATATAGAGGATCTGTCGGCTCTCCTGTGTGGTGTAGTATATAGAGGATCTGTCGGCTCTCCTGTGTGGTGTAGTATATAGAGGATCTGTCGGCTCTCCTGTGTGGTGTAGTATATAGAGGATCTGTCGGCTCTCCTGTGTGGTGTAGTATATAGAGGATCTGTCGGCTCTCCTGTGTGGTATAGTATATAGAGGATCTGTCAGCTCTCCTGTGTGGTGTAGTATATAGAGGATCTGTCAGCTCTCCTGTGTGGTGTAGTATATAGAGGATATGTCGGCTCTCCTGTGTGGTGTAGTATATAGAGGATATGTCAGCTCTCCTGTGTGGTGTAGTATATAGAGGATGTGTCAGCTCTCCTGTGTGGTGTAGTATATAGAGGATCTGTCAGCTGTCCTGTGTGGTGTAGTATATAGAGGATCTGTCAGCTCTCCTCTGTGGTGTAGTATATAGAGGATCTGTCAGCTCTTCTGTGCGGTGTAGTATATAGAGGATCGTTGAGCTCTCCTGTGTGGTGTAGTATATAGAGGATCTGTCCTGTGTGGTGTAGTATAGAGGATCTGTCAGCTCTCTTGTGTGGTGTAGTATATAGAGGATCTGTGAGCTCTCCTGTGTGGTGTAGTATATAGAGGATCTGTCAGCTCTCCTGTGTGGTGTAGTATATAGAGGATCTGTCAGCCCTCCTGTGTGGTGTAGTATATAGAGGATCTGTCAGCTCTTCTGTGCGGTGTAGTATATAGAGGATCGTTGAGCTCTCCTGTGTGGTGTAGTATATAGAGGATCTGTCCTGTGTGGTGTAGTATAGAGGATCTGTCAGCTCTCTTGTGTGGTGTAGTATATAGAGGATCTGTCAGCTCTCCTGTGTGGTGTAGTATATAGAGGATCTGTCAGCTCTCCTGTGTGGTGTAGTATATAGAGGATCTGTCAGCTCTCCTGTGTGGTGTAGTATATAGAGGATGTGTCAGCTCTCCTGTGTGGTATAGTATATAGAGGATCTGTCAGCTCTCCTGTGTGGTGTAGTATATAGAGGATCTGTCAGCTCTCCTGTGTGATGTAGTATATAGAGGATCTGTCAGCTTTCCTGTGTGGTATAGTATATAGAGGATGTGTCAGCTCTCCTGTGTGGTGTAGTATATAGAGGATCTGTCAGCTCTCCTGTGTGGTGTAGTATATAGAGGATCTGTCAGCTCTCCTGTGTGGTGTAGTATATTGAGCATCTGTCAGCTCTCCTGTGTGGTGTAGTATATAGAGGATCTCTCCTGTGTGGTGTAGTATATAGAGGGTCTGTCAGCTCTCCTGTGTGGTGTAGTATATAGAGGATCTGTCAGCTCTCCTGTGTGGTGTAGTATATAGAGGATCTGTCAGCTCTCCTGTGTGGTGTAGTATATTGAGCATCTGTCAGCTCTCCTGTGTGGTATAGTATATAGAGGATCTGTCAGCTCTCCTGTGTGGTGTAGTATATAGAGGATCTGTCATCTCTCCTGTGTGGTGTAGGATATAGAGGATCTGCCGGCTCACCTGTGTGGTGTAGTATATAGAGGATCTGTCAGCTCTCCTGTGTGGTGTAGTATATAGAGGATCTGTCAGTTCTCCTGTGTGGTGTATTATATAGAGGATCTGTCAGCTCTCCTGCGCGGTGTAGTATATAGAGGATCTCTCAGCTCTCCTGTGTGCTGTAGTATATAGAGGATCTGTCAGCTCTCCTGTGTGGTGTAGTATATAGAGGATCTCTCCTGTGTGGTGTAGTATATAGAGGATCTGTCAGCTCTCCTGTGTAGTGTAGTTTATAGAGGATCTGTCCTGTGTGGTGTAGGATATAGAGGATCTGTCGGCTCACCTGTGTGGTGTAGTATATAGAGGATCTGTCAGCTCTCCTGTGTGGTGTAGTATATAGAGGATCTGTCGGCTCTCCTGTGTGGTGTAGTATATAGAGGATCTGTTCTGTGTGGTGTAGTATATAGAGGATCTGTCATCTCTTCTGTGTGGTGTAGTATATAGAGGATCTGTAAGCTCTCCTGTGTGCTGTAGTATATAGAGGATCTGTCTGCTCCCCTGTATGGTGTAGTATATAGACGATCTGTCGGCTCTCCTGTGTGCTGTAGGATATGGAGGATCTGTCAGCTCTCCTGGGTGGTGTAGTATATAGAGGATCTCTTCTGTGTGGTGTAGTATATAGAGGATCTGTCAGCTCTCCTGTGTGGTGTAGTATATAGAGGATCTGTCCGCTCTCCTGTGTGGTGTAGTATATAGAGGATCTGTCAGCTCTCCTGTGTGGTGTAGTATATAGAGGATCTGTCAGCTCTCCTGTGTGGTGTAGTATATAGAGGATCTGTCGGCTCTCCTGTGTGGTGTAGTGTATAGAGGATCTGTCAGCTCTCCTGTGTGGTGTAGTATATAGAGGATCTGTCAGCTCTCCTGTGTGGTGTAGTATATAGAGGATCTGTCAGCTCTCCTGTGTGGTGTAGTATATAGAGGATCTGTCAGTTCTCCTGTGTGGTGTAGTATATAGAGGATCTGTCAGCTCTCCTGTGTGGTGTAGTATATAGAGGATCTGTCGGCTCTCCTTTGTGGTGTAGTATATAGAGGATCTGTCGGCTCTCCTGTGTGATGTAGTATATAGATGATCTGTCAGCTCTCCTGTGTGGTGTATTATATAGAGGATCTGTCGGCTCTCCTGTGTGGTGTGGTATATAGAGGATCTGTCGGCTCTCCTGTGTGGTGTAGTATATAGAGGATCTGTCGGCTCTCCTGTGTGGTGTAGTATATAGAGGATCTGTCAGCTCTCCTGTGTGGTGTAGTATATAGAGGATCTGTCAGCTCTCCTGTGTGGTGTAGTATATATGGGATCTGTCAGCTCTCCTGTGTGGTGTATTATATAGAGGATCTGTCAGCCCTCCTGTGTGATGTAGTATATAGAGGATCTGTCGGCTCTCCTGTGAGGTGTAATATATAGAGGATCTGTCGGCTCTCCTGTGTGGTGTAGTATATAGAGGATCTGTCGGCTCTCCTGTGTGGTGTAGTATATAGAGGATCTGTCGGCTCTCCTGTGTGGTGTAGTATATAGAGGATCTGTCGGCTCTCCTGTGTGGTGTAGTATATAGAGGATCTGTCGGCTCTCCTGTGTGGTGTAGTATATAGAGGATCTGTCGGCTCTCCTGTGTGGTGTAGTATATAGAGGATCTGTCCGCTCTCCTGTGTGGTGTAGTGTATAGAGGATCTGTCAGCTCTCCTGTGTGGTGTAGTATATAGAGGATCTGTCAGCTCTCCTGTGTGGTGTAGTATATAGAGGATCTGTCTGCTCTCCTGTGTGGTGTAGTGTATAGAGGATCTGTCAGCTCTCCTGTATGGTGTAGTATATAGAGGATCTGTCAGCTCTCCTGTGTGGTGTAGTATATAGAGGATCTGTCGGCTCTCCTGTGTGGTGTAGTGTATAGAGGATCTGTCAGCTCTCCTGTGTGGTGTAGTATATAGAGGATCTGTCAGCTCTCCTGTGTGGTGTAGTATATAGAGGATCTGTCAGCTCTCCTGTGTGGTGTAGTATATAGAGGATCTCTCCTGTGTGGTGTAGTATATAGAGGATCTGTCGGCTCTCCTGTGTGCTGTAGTATATAGAGGATCTGTCAGCTCTCCTGTGTGGTGTAGTATATAGAGGATCTCTTCTGTGTGGTGTAGTATATAGAGGATCTGTCAGCTCTTCTGTGTGGTGTAGTATATAGAGGATCTGTCAGCTCTCCTGTGTGGTGTAGTATATAGAGGATCTGTCAGCTCTCCTGTGTGGTTTAGTATATAGAGGATCTCTCCTGTGTGGTGTAGTATATAGAGGATCTGTCGGCTCTCCTGTGTGGTGTAGTATATAGAGGATCTGTCGGCTCTCCTGTGTGGTGTAGTATATAGAGGATCTGTCGGCTCTCCTGTGTGGTGTAGTATATAGAGGATCTGTCGGCTCTCCTGTGTGGTGTAGTATATAGAGGATCTGTCGGCTCTCCTGTGTGGTGTAGTATATAGAGGATCTGTCGGCTCTCCTGTGTGGTGTAGTATATAGAGGATCTGTCAGCTCTCCTGTGTGGTGTAGTATATAGAGGATCTGTCAGCTCTCCTGTGTGGTATAGTATATAGAGGATCTGTCTTCTCTTCTGTGTGGTGCAGTATATAGAGGATCTGTCAGCTCTCCTGTGTGGTGTAGTATATAGAGGATCTGTCAGCTCTCCTGTGTGCTGTAGTATATAGAGGATCTGTCAGCTCTCCTGTGTGCTGTAGTATATAGAGGATCTGTCAGCTCTCCTGTGTGCTGTAGTATATAGAGGATCTGTCAGCTCTCCTGTGTGGTGTAGTATATAGAGGATCTGTCAGCTCTCCTGTGTGGTGTAGTATATAGAGGATCTGTCCTGTGTGGTGTAGTATATAGAGGATCTGTCAGCTCTCCTGTGTGGTGTAGAATATAGAGGATGTGTCCGCTCTCCTGTATGGTGTAGTATATAGAGGATCTGTCTTCTCTTCTGTGTGGTGTAGTATACAGAGGATCTGTCAGCTCTCCTGTGTGGTGTAGTATATAGAGGATCTGTCAGCTCTCCTGTGTGGTGTAGTATATAGAGGATCTCTCCTGTGTGGTGTAGTATAGAGAGGATCTGTCGGCTCTCCTGTGTGCTGTAGTATATAGAGGATCTGTCAGCTCTCCTGTGTGGTGTAGTATATAGAGGATCTCTTCTGTGTGGTGTAGTATATAGAGGATCTGTCAGCTCTTCTGTGTGGTGTAGTATATAGAGGATCTGTCAGCTCTCCTGTGTGGTGTAGTATATAGAGGATCTGTCAGCTCTCCTGTGTGGTTTAGTATATAGAGGATGTGTCAGCTCTCCTGTGTGGTGTAGTATATAGAGGATCTGTCAGTTCTCCTGTGTGGTGTAGTATATAGAGGATCTGTCAGCTCTCCTGTGTGGTTTATTATATAGAGTATCTGTCAGCTCTCCTGTGTGGTGTAGTATATAGAGGATCTGTCGGCTCTCCTGTGTGCTGTAGTATATAGAGGATCTGTCAGCTCTCCTGTGTGGTGTAGTATATAGAGGATCTCTTCTGTGTGGTGTAGTATATAGAGGATCTGTCAGCTCTTCTGTGTGGTGTAGTATATAGAGGATCTGTCAGCTCTCCTGTGTGGTGTAGTATATAGAGGATCTGTCAGCTCTCCTGTGTGGTTTAGTATATAGAGGATGTGTCAGCTCTCCTGTGTGGTGTAGTATATAGAGGATCTGTCAGTTCTCCTGTGTGGTGTAGTATATAGAGGATCTGTCAGCTCTCCTGGGTGGTTTAGTATATAGAGTATCTGTCAGCTCTCCTGTGTGATGTAGTATATAGAGGATCTGTCAGCTCTCCTGTGTGGTGTAGTATATAGAGGATCTGTCGGCTCTCCTTTGTGGTGTAGTATATAGAGGATCTGTCGGCTCTCCTGTGTGATGTAGTATATAGATAATCTGTCAGCTCTCCTGTGTGGTGTATTATATAGAGGATCTGTCGGCTCTCCTGTGTGGTGTGGTATATAGAGGATCTGTCGGCTCTCCTGTGTGGTGTAGTATATAGAGGATCTGTCGGCTCTCCTGTGTGGTGTAGTATATAGAGGATCTGTCAGCTCTCCTGTGTGGTGTAGTATATAGAGGATCTGTCAGCTCTCCTGTGTGGTGTAGTATATATGGGATCTGTCAGCTCTCCTGTGTGGTGTATTATATAGAGGATCTGTCAGCTCTCCTGTGTGATGTAGTATATAGAGTATCTGTCGGCTCTCCTGTGAGGTGTAGTATGTAGAGGATCTGTCGGCTCTCCTGTGTGGTGTAGTATATAGAGGATCTGTCGGCTCTCCTGTGTGGTGTAGTATATAGAGGATCTGTCGGCTCTCCTGTGTGGTGTAGTATATAGAGGATCTGTCGGCTCTCCTGTGTGGTGTAGTATATAGAGGATCTGTCGGCTCTCCTGTGTGGTGTAGTATATAGAGGATCTGTCGGCTCTCCTGTGTGGTGTAGTATATAGAGGATCTGTCGGCTCTCCTGTGTGGTGTAGTATATAGAGGATCTGTCAGCTCTCCTGTGTGGTGTAGTATATAGAGGATCTGTCAGCTCTCCTGTGTGGTGTAGTATATAGAGGATCTCTCCTGTGTGGTGTAGTATATAGAGGATCTGTTGGCTCTCCTGTGTGGTGTAGTATATAGAGGATCTGTCGGCTCTCCTCTGTGGTGTAGTATATAGAGGATCTGTCGGCTCTCCTGTGTGGTGTAGTATATAGAGGATCTGTTGGCTCTCCTGTGTGGTGTAGTATATAGAGGATCTGTCGGCTCTCCTGTGTGGTGTAGTATATAGAGGATCTGTCGGCTCTCCTGTGTGGTGTAGTATATAGAGGATCTGTCAGCTCTCCTGTCTGGTGTAGTATATAGAGGATCTGTCAGCTCTCCTGTGTGGTGTAGTATATAGAGGATATGTCGGCTCTCCTGTGTGGTGTAGTATATAGAGGATATGTCAGCTCTCCTGTGTGGTGTAGTATATAGAGGATGTGTCAGCTCTCCTGTGTGGTGTAGTATATAGAGGATGTGTCAGCTCTCCTGTGTGGTGTAGTATATAGAGGATCTGTCAGCTCTCCTGTGTGGTGTAGTATATAGAGGATCTGTCAGCTCTCCTGTGTGGTGTAGTATATAGAGGATCTGTCAGCTCTTCTGTGCGGTGTAGTATATAGAGGATCGTTGAGCTCTCCTGTGTGGTGTAGTATATAGAGGATCTGTCCTGTGTGGTGTAGTATAGAGGATCTGTCAGCTCTCTTGTGTGGTGTAGTATATAGAGGATCTGTGAGCTCTCCTGTGTGGTGTAGTATATAGAGGATCTGTCAGCTCTCCTGTGTGGTGTAGTATATAGAGGATCTGTCAGCTCTCCTGTGCGGTGTAATATATAGAGGACGTGTCAACTCTCCTGTGTGTTGTAGTATATAGAGGATCTGTCAGCTCTCCTGTGTGGTGTAGTATATAGAGGATCTGTCAGCCCTCCTGTGTGGTGTAGTATATAGAGGATCTGTCAGCTCTTCTGTGCGGTGTAGTATATAGAGGATCGTTGAGCTCTCCTGTGTGGTGTAGTATATAGAGGATCTGTCCTGTGTGGTGTAGTATAGAGGATCTGTCAGCTCTCTTGTGTGGTGTAGTATATAGAGGATCTGTCAGCTCTCCTGTGTGGTGTAGTATATAGAGGATCTGTCAGCTCTCCTGTGTGGTGTAGTATATAGAGGATCTGTCAGCTCTCCTGTGTGGTGTAGTATATAGAGGATGTGTCAGCTCTCCTGTGTGGTATAGTATATAGAGGATCTGTCAGCTCTCCTGTGTGGTGTAGTATATAGAGGATCTGTCAGCTTTCCTGTGTGATGTAGTATATAGAGGATCTGTCAGCTTTCCTGTGTGGTTTAGTATATAGAGGATCTCTCCTGTGTGGTGTAGTATATAGAGGATCTGTCGGCTCTCCTGTGTGGTGTAGTATATAGAGGATCTGTCGGCTCTCCTGTGTGGTGTAGTATATAGAGGATCTGTCGGCTCTCCTGTGTGGTGTAGTATATAGAGGATCTGTCGGCTCTCCTGTGTGGTGTAGTATATAGAGGATCTGTCGGCTCTCCTGTGTGGTGTAGTATATAGAGGATCTGTCAGCTCTCCTGTGTGGTGTAGTATATAGAGGATCTGTCAGCTCTCCTGTGTGGTATAGTATATAGAGGATCTGTCTTCTCTTCTGTGTGGTGCAGTATATAGAGGATCTGTCAGCTCTCCTGTGTGGTGTAGTATATAGAGGATCTGTCAGCTCTCCTGTGTGCTGTAGTATATAGAGGATCTGTCAGCTCTCCTGTGTGGTGTAGTATATAGAGGATCTGTCAGCTCTCCTGTGTGGTGTAGTATATAGAGGATGTGTCAGCTCTCCTGTGTGGTGTAGTATATAGAGGATCTGTCAGCTCTCCTGTGTGGTGTAGTATATAGAGGATCTGTCAGCTCTCCTGTGTGGTGTAGTATATAGAGGATCTGTCAGCTCTCCTGTGTGGTGTAGTATATAGAGGATCTGTCTTCTCTTCTGTGTGGTGCAGTATATAGATGATCTGTCAGCTCTCCTGTGTGGTGTAGTATATAGAGGATCTGTCAGCTCTCCTGTGTGCTGTAGTATATAGAGGAT
Source organism: Phyllobates terribilis (assembly GCF_046119375.1). Taxonomy (NCBI): domain Eukaryota; kingdom Metazoa; phylum Chordata; class Amphibia; order Anura; family Dendrobatidae; genus Phyllobates; species Phyllobates terribilis. The sequence continues at coordinate 61,146,502 of NW_027362763.1, read as the reverse complement.
CTGTCAGCTCTCCTGTGTGCTGTAGTATATAGAGGATCTGTCAGCTCTCCTGTGTGCTGTAGTATATAGAGGATCTGTCAGCTCTCCTGTGTGGTGTAGTATATAGAGGATCTGTCAGCTCTCCTGTGTGGTGTAGTATATAGAGGATCTGTCCTGTGTGGTGTAGTATATAGAGGATCTGTCAGCTCTCCTGTGTGGTGTAGAATATAGAGGATGTGTCCGCTCTCCTGTATGGTGTAGTATATAGAGGATCTGTCTTCTCTTCTGTGTGGTGTAGTATACAGAGGATCTGTCAGCTCTCCTGTGTGGTGTAGTATATAGAGGATCTGTCAGCTCTCCTGTGTGGTGTAGTATATAGAGGATCTCTCCTGTGTGGTGTAGTATATAGAGGATCTGTCGGCTCTCCTGTGTGCTGTAGTATATAGAGGATCTGTCAGCTCTCCTGTGTGGTGTAGTATATAGAGGATCTCTTCTGTGTGGTGTAGTATATAGAGGATCTGTCAGCTCTTCTGTGTGGTGTAGTATATAGAGGATCTGTCAGCTCTCCTGTGTGGTGTAGTATATAGAGGATCTGTCAGCTCTCCTGTGTGGTTTAGTATATAGAGGATGTGTCAGCTCTCCTGTGTGGTGTAGTATATAGAGGATCTGTCAGCTCTCCTGTGTGGTGTAGTATATATGGGATCTGTCAGCTCTCCTGTGTGGTGTATTATATAGAGGATCTGTCAGCTCTCCTGTGTGATGTAGTATATAGAGTATCTGTCGGCTCTCCTGTGAGGTGTAGTATGTAGAGGATCTGTCGGCTCTCCTGTGTGGTGTAGTATATAGAGGATCTGTCGGCTCTCCTGTGTGGTGTAGTATATAGAGGATCTGTCGGCTCTCCTGTGTGGTGTAGTATATAGAGGATCTGTCGGCTCTCCTGTGTGGTGTAGTATATAGAGGATCTGTCGGCTCTCCTGTGTGGTGTAGTATATAGAGGATCTGTCGGCTCTCCTGTGTGGTGTAGTATATAGAGGATCTGTCGGCTCTCCTGTGTGGTGTAGTATATAGAGGATCTGTCGGCTCTCCTGTGTGGTGTAGTATATAGAGGATCTGTCGGCTCTCCTGTGTGGTGTAGTATATAGAGGATCTGTCAGCTCTCCTGTGTGGTGTAGTATATAGAGGATCTGTCAGCTCTCCTGTGTGGTGTAGTATATAGAGGATCTCTCCTGTGTGGTGTAGTATATAGAGGATCTGTTGGCTCTCCTGTGTGGTGTAGTATATAGAGGATCTGTCGGCTCTCCTCTGTGGTGTAGTATATAGAGGATCTGTCGGCTCTCCTGTGTGGTGTAGTATATAGAGGATCTGTTGGCTCTCCTGTGTGGTGTAGTATATAGAGGATCTGTCGGCTCTCCTGTGTGGTGTAGTATATAGAGGATCTGTCGGCTCTCCTGTGTGGTGTAGTATATAGAGGATCTGTCAGCTCTCCTGTCTGGTGTAGTATATAGAGGATCTGTCAGCTCTCCTGTGTGGTGTAGTATATAGAGGATATGTCGGCTCTCCTGTGTGGTGTAGTATATAGAGGATATGTCAGCTCTCCTGTGTGGTGTAGTATATAGAGGATGTGTCAGCTCTCCTGTGTGGTGTAGTATATAGAGGATGTGTCAGCTCTCCTGTGTGGTGTAGTATATAGAGGATCTGTCAGCTCTCCTGTGTGGTGTAGTATATAGAGGATCTGTCAGCTCTCCTGTGTGGTGTAGTATATAGAGGATCTGTCAGCTCTTCTGTGCGGTGTAGTATATAGAGGATCGTTGAGCTCTCCTGTGTGGTGTAGTATATAGAGGATCTGTCCTGTGTGGTGTAGTATAGAGGATCTGTCAGCTCTCTTGTGTGGTGTAGTATATAGAGGATCTGTGAGCTCTCCTGTGTGGTGTAGTATATAGAGGATCTGTCAGCTCTCCTGTGTGGTGTAGTATATAGAGGATCTGTCAGCTCTCCTGTGCGGTGTAATATATAGAGGACGTGTCAACTCTCCTGTGTGTTGTAGTATATAGAGGATCTGTCAGCTCTCCTGTGTGGTGTAGTATATAGAGGATCTGTCAGCCCTCCTGTGTGGTGTAGTATATAGAGGATCTGTCAGCTCTTCTGTGCGGTGTAGTATATAGAGGATCGTTGAGCTCTCCTGTGTGGTGTAGTATATAGAGGATCTGTCCTGTGTGGTGTAGTATAGAGGATCTGTCAGCTCTCTTGTGTGGTGTAGTATATAGAGGATCTGTCAGCTCTCCTGTGTGGTGTAGTATATAGAGGATCTGTCCTGTGTGGTGTAGTATAGAGGATCTGTCAGCTCTCCTGTGTGGGGTAGTATATAGAGGATCTGTCAGCTCTCCTGTGTGGTGTAGTATATAGAGGATCTGTCAGCTCTCCTGTGTGGTGTAGTATATAGAGGATGTGTCAGCTCTCCTGTGTGGTATAGTATATAGAGGATCTGTCAGCTCTCCTGTGTGGTGTAGTATATAGAGGATCTGTCAGCTTTCCTGTGTGATGTAGTATATAGAGGATCTGTCAGCTTTCCTGTGTGGTTTAGTATATAGAGGATCTCTCCTGTGTGGTGTAGTATATAGAGGATCTGTCGGCTCTCCTGTGTGGTGTAGTATATAGAGGATCTGTCGGCTCTCCTGTGTGGTGTAGTATATAGAGGATCTGTCGGCTCTCCTGTGTGGTGTAGTATATAGAGGATCTGTCGGCTCTCCTGTGTGGTGTAGTATATAGAGGATCTGTCGGCTCTCCTGTGTGGTGTAGTATATAGAGGATCTGTCAGCTCTCCTGTGTGGTGTAGTATATAGAGGATCTGTCAGCTCTCCTGTGTGGTATAGTATATAGAGGATCTGTCTTCTCTTCTGTGTGGTGCAGTATATAGAGGATCTGTCAGCTCTCCTGTGTGGTGTAGTATATAGAGGATCTGTCAGCTCTCCTGTGTGCTGTAGTATATAGAGGATCTGTCAGCTCTCCTGTGTGGTGTAGTATATAGAGGATCTGTCAGCTCTCCTGTGTGGTGTAGTATATAGAGGATGTGTCAGCTCTCCTGTGTGGTGTAGTATATAGAGGATCTGTCAGCTCTCCTGTGTGGTGTAGTATATAGAGGATCTGTCAGCTCTCCTGTGTGGTGTAGTATATAGAGGATCTGTCAGCTCTCCTGTGTGGTGTAGTATATAGAGGATCTGTCTTCTCTTCTGTGTGGTGCAGTATATAGATGATCTGTCAGCTCTCCTGTGTGGTGTAGTATATAGAGGATCTGTCAGCTCTCCTGTGTGCTGTAGTATATAGAGGATCTGTCAGCTCTCCTGTGTGCTGTAGTATATAGAGGATCTGTCAGCTCTCCTGTGTGCTGTAGTATATAGAGGATCTGTCAGCTCTCCTGTGTGGTGTAGTATATAGAGGATCTGTCAGCTCTCCTGTGTGGTGTAGTATATAGAGGATCTGTCCTGTGTGGTGTAGTATATAGAGGATCTGTCAGCTCTCCTGTGTGGTGTAGAATATAGAGGATGTGTCCGCTCTCCTGTATGGTGTAGTATATAGAGGATCTGTCTTCTCTTCTGTGTGGTGTAGTATACAGAGGATCTGTCAGCTCTCCTGTGTGGTGTAGTATATAGAGGATCTGTCAGCTCTCCTGTGTGGTGTAGTATATAGAGGATCTCTCCTGTGTGGTGTAGTATATAGAGGATCTGTCGGCTCTCCTGTGTGCTGTAGTATATAGAGGATCTGTCAGCTCTCCTGTGTGGTGTAGTATATAGAGGATCTCTTCTGTGTGGTGTAGTATATAGAGGATCTGTCAGCTCTTCTGTGTGGTGTAGTATATAGAGGATCTGTCAGCTCTCCTGTGTGGTGTAGTATATAGAGGATCTGTCAGCTCTCCTGTGTGGTTTAGTATATAGAGGATGTGTCAGCTCTCCTGTGTGGTGTAGTATATAGAGGATCTGTCAGCTCTCCTGTGTGGTGTAGTATATATGGGATCTGTCAGCTCTCCTGTGTGGTGTATTATATAGAGGATCTGTCAGCTCTCCTGTGTGATGTAGTATATAGAGTATCTGTCGGCTCTCCTGTGAGGTGTAGTATGTAGAGGATCTGTCGGCTCTCCTGTGTGGTGTAGTATATAGAGGATCTGTCGGCTCTCCTGTGTGGTGTAGTATATAGAGGATCTGTCGGCTCTCCTGTGTGGTGTAGTATATAGAGGATCTGTCGGCTCTCCTGTGTGGTGTAGTATATAGAGGATCTGTCGGCTCTCCTGTGTGGTGTAGTATATAGAGGATCTGTCGGCTCTCCTGTGTGGTGTAGTATATAGAGGATCTGTCGGCTCTCCTGTGTGGTGTAGTATATAGAGGATCTGTCAGCTCTCCTGTGTGGTGTAGTATATAGAGGATCTGTCAGCTCTCCTGTGTGGTGTAGTATATAGAGGATCTCTCCTGTGTGGTGTAGTATATAGAGGATCTGTTGGCTCTCCTGTGTGGTGTAGTATATAGAGGATCTGTCGGCTCTCCTCTGTGGTGTAGTATATAGAGGATCTGTCGGCTCTCCTGTGTGGTGTAGTATATAGAGGATCTGTCGGCTCTCCTGTGTGGTGTAGTATATAGAGGATCTGTCGGCTCTCCTGTGTGGTGTAGTATATAGAGGATCTGTCGGCTCTCCTGTGTGGTGTAGTATATAGAGGATCTGTCAGCTCTCCTGTCTGGTGTAGTATATAGAGGATCTGTCAGCTCTCCTGTGTGGTGTAGTATATAGAGGATATGTCGGCTCTCCTGTGTGGTGTAGTATATAGAGGATATGTCAGCTCTCCTGTGTGGTGTAGTATATAGAGGATGTGTCAGCTCTCCTGTGTGGTGTAGTATATAGAGGATGTGTCAGCTCTCCTGTGTGGTGTAGTATATAGAGGATCTGTCAGCTCTCCTGTGTGGTGTAGTATATAGAGGATCTGTCAGCTCTCCTGTGTGGTGTAGTATATAGAGGATCTGTCAGCTCTTCTGTGCGGTGTAGTATATAGAGGATCGTTGAGCTCTCCTGTGTGGTGTAGTATATAGAGGATCTGTCCTGTGTGGTGTAGTATAGAGGATCTGTCAGCTCTCTTGTGTGGTGTAGTATATAGAGGATCTGTGAGCTCTCCTGTGTGGTGTAGTATATAGAGGATCTGTCAGCTCTCCTGTGTGGTGTAGTATATAGAGGATCTGTCAGCTCTCCTGTGCGGTGTAATATATAGAGGACGTGTCAACTCTCCTGTGTGTTGTAGTATATAGAGGATCTGTCAGCTCTCCTGTGTGGTGTAGTATATAGAGGATCTGTCAGCCCTCCTGTGTGGTGTAGTATATAGAGGATCTGTCAGCTCTTCTGTGCGGTGTAGTATATAGAGGATCGTTGAGCTCTCCTGTGTGGTGTAGTATATAGAGGATCTGTCCTGTGTGGTGTAGTATAGAGGATCTGTCAGCTCTCTTGTGTGGTGTAGTATATAGAGGATCTGTCAGCTCTCCTGTGTGGTGTAGTATATAGAGGATCTGTCAGCTCTCCTGTGTGGTGTAGTATATAGAGGATCTGTCAGCTCTCCTGTGTGGTGTAGTATATAGAGGATGTGTCAGCTCTCCTGTGTGGTATAGTATATAGAGGATCTGTCAGCTCTCCTGTGTGGTGTAGTATATAGAGGATCTGTCAGCTTTCCTGTGTGATGTAGTATATAGAGGATCTGTCAGCTTTCCTGTGTGGTTTAGTATATAGAGGATCTCTCCTGTGTGGTGTAGTATATAGAGGATCTGTCGGCTCTCCTGTGTGGTGTAGTATATAGAGGATCTGTCGGCTCTCCTGTGTGGTGTAGTATATAGAGGATCTGTCGGCTCTCCTGTGTGGTGTAGTATATAGAGGATCTGTCGGCTCTCCTGTGTGGTGTAGTATATAGAGGATCTGTCGGCTCTCCTGTGTGGTGTAGTATATAGAGGATCTGTCAGCTCTCCTGTGTGGTATAGTATATAGAGGATCTGTCTTCTCTTCTGTGTGGTGCAGTATATAGAGGATCTGTCAGCTCTCCTGTGTGGTGTAGTATATAGAGGATCTGTCAGCTCTCCTGTGTGCTGTAGTATATAGAGGATCTGTCAGCTCTCCTGTGTGGTGTAGTATATAGAGGATCTGTCAGCTCTCCTGTGTGGTGTAGTATATAGAGGATGTGTCAGCTCTCCTGTGTGGTGTAGTATATAGAGGATCTGTCAGCTCTCCTGTGTGGTGTAGTATATAGAGGATCTGTCAGCTCTCCTGTGTGGTGTAGTATATAGAGGATCTGTCAGCTCTCCTGTGTGGTGTAGTATATAGAGGATCTGTCTTCTCTTCTGTGTGGTGCAGTATATAGATGATCTGTCAGCTCTCCTGTGTGGTGTAGTATATAGAGGATCTGTCAGCTCTCCTGTGTGCTGTAGTATATAGAGGATCTGTCAGCTCTCCTGTGTGCTGTAGTATATAGAGGATCTGTCAGCTCTCCTGTGTGCTGTAGTATATAGAGGATCTGTCAGCTCTCCTGTGTGGTGTAGTATATAGAGGATCTGTCAGCTCTCCTGTGTGGTGTAGTATATAGAGGATCTGTCCTGTGTGGTGTAGTATATAGAGGATCTGTCAGCTCTCCTGTGTGGTGTAGAATATAGAGGATGTGTCCGCTCTCCTGTATGGTGTAGTATATAGAGGATCTGTCTTCTCTTCTGTGTGGTGTAGTATACAGAGGATCTGTCAGCTCTCCTGTGTGGTGTAGTATATAGAGGATCTGTCAGCTCTCCTGTGTGGTGTAGTATATAGAGGATCTCTCCTGTGTGGTGTATTATATAGAGGATCTGTCGGCTCTCCTGTGTGCTGTAGTATATAGAGGATCTGTCAGCTCTCCTGTGTGGTGTAGTATATAGAGGATCTCTTCTGTGTGGTGTAGTATATAGAGGATCTGTCAGCTCTTCTGTGTGGTGTAGTATATAGAGGATCTGTCAGCTCTCCTGTGTGGTGTAGTATATAGAGGATCTGTCAGCTCTCCTGTGTGGTTTAGTATATAGAGGATGTGTCAGCTCTCCTGTGTGGTGTAGTATATAGAGGATCTGTCAGTTCTCCTGTGTGGTGTAGTATATAGAGGATCTGTCAGCTCTCCTGTGTGGTTTAGTATATAGAGTATCTGTCAGCTCTCCTGTGTGGTGTAGTATATAGAGGATCTGTCGGCTCTCCTGTGTGCTGTAGTATATAGAGGATCTGTCAGCTCTCCTGTGTGGTGTAGTATATAGAGGATCTCTTCTGTGTGGTGTAGTATATAGAGGATCTGTCAGCTCTTCTGTGTGGTGTAGTATATAGAGGATCTGTCAGCTCTCCTGTGTGGTGTAGTATATAGAGGATCTGTCAGCTCTCCTGTGTGGTTTAGTATATAGAGGATGTGTCAGCTCTCCTGTGTGGTGTAGTATATAGAGGATCTGTCAGTTCTCCTGTGTGGTGTAGTATATAGAGGATCTGTCAGCTCTCCTGGGTGGTTTAGTATATAGAGGATCTGTCAGCTCTCCTGTGTGATGTAGTATATAGAGGATCTGTCAGCTCTCCTGTGTGGTGTAGTATATAGAGGATCTGTCGGCTCTCCTTTGTGGTGTAGTATATAGAGGATCTGTCGGCTCTCCTGTGTGATGTAGTATATAGATGATCTGTCAGCTCTCCTGTGTGGTGTATTATATAGAGGATCTGTCGGCTCTCCTGTGTGGTGTGGTATATAGAGGATCTGTCGGCTCTCCTGTGTGGTGTAGTATATAGAGGATCTGTCGGCTCTCCTGTGTGGTGTAGTATATAGAGGATCTGTCAGCTCTCCTGTGTGGTGTAGTATATAGAGGATCTGTCAGCTCTCCTGTGTGGTGTAGTATATATGGGATCTGTCAGCTCTCCTGTGTGGTGTATTATATAGAGGATCTGTCAGCTCTCCTGTGTGATGTAGTATATAGAGGATCTGTCGGCTCTCCTGTGAGGTGTAGTATGTAGAGGATCTGTCGGCTCTCCTGTGTGGTGTAGTATATAGAGGATCTGTCGGCTCTCCTGTGTGGTGTAGTATATAGAGGATCTGTCGGCTCTCCTGTGTGGTGTAGTATATAGAGGATCTGTCGGCTCTCCTGTGTGGTGTAGTATATAGAGGATCTGTCGGCTCTCCTGTGTGGTGTAGTATATAGAGGATCTGTCGGCTCTCCTGTGTGGTGTAGTATATAGAGGATCTGTCGGCTCTCCTGTGTGGTGTAGTATATAGAGGATCTGTCAGCTCTCCTGTGTGGTGTAGTATATAGAGGATCTGTCAGCTCTCCTGTGTGGTGTAGTATATAGAGGATCTCTCCTGTGTGGTGTAGTATATAGAGGATCTCTCCTGTGTGCTGTAGTATATAGTGGAGGTGTCAGCTCTCCTGTGTGCTGTAGTATATAGAGGATCTGTCAGCTCTCTTGTGTGGTGTAGTATATAGAGGATCTCTCCTGTGTGGTGTAGTATATAGAGGATCTGTTGGCTCTCCTGTGTGGTGTAGTATATAGAGGATCTGTCGGCTCTCCTGTGTGGTGTAGTATATAGAGGATCTGTCGGCTCTCCTGTGTGGTGTAGTATATAGAGGATCTGTCGGCTCTCCTGTGTGGTGTAGTATATAGAGGATCTGTCGGCTCTCCTGTGTGGTGTAGTATATAGAGGATCTGTCGGCTCTCCTGTGTGGTGTAGTATATAGAGGATCTGTCGGCTCTCCTGTGTGGTGTAGTATATAGAGGATCTGTCGGCTCTCCTGTGTGGTGTAGTATATAGAGGATCTGTCGGCTCTCCTGTGTGGTGTAGTATATAGAGGATCTGTCAGCTCTCCTGTGTGGTGTAGTATATAGAGGATCTGTCAGCTCTCCTGTGTGGTGTAGTATATAGAGGATATGTCGGCTCTCCTGTGTGGTGTAGTATATAGAGGATATGTCAGCTCTCCTGTGTGGTGTAGTATATAGAGGATGTGTCAGCTCTCCTGTGTGGTGTAGTATATAGAGGATGTGTCAGCTCTCCTGTGTGGTGTAGTATATAGAGGATCTGTCGGCTCTCCTGTGTGGTGTAGTATATAGAGGATCTGTCGGCTCTCCTGTGTGGTGTAGTATATAGAGGATCTGTCAGCTCTCCTGTGTGGTGTAGTATATAGAGGATCTGTCAGCTCTCCTGTGTGGTGTAGTATATAGAGGATCTGTCAGCTCTCCTGTGTGGTGTAGTATATAGAGGATCTGTCAGCTCTCCTGTGTGGTGTAGTATATAGAGGATCTGTCAGCTCTCCTGTGTGGTGTAGTATATAGAGGATCGTTGAGCTCTCCTGTGTGGTGTAGTATATAGAGGATCTGTCCTGTGTGGTGTAGTATAGAGGATCTGTCAGCTCTCTTGTGTGGTGTAGTATATAGAGGATCTGTGAGCTCTCCTGTGTGGTGTAGTATATAGAGGATCTGTCAGCTCTCCTGTGTGGTGTAGTATATAGAGGATCTGTCAGCTCTCCTGTGCGGTGTAATATATAGAGGACGTGTCAACTCTCCTGTGTGTTGTAGTATATAGAGGATCTGTCAGCTCTCCTGTGTGGTGTAGTATATAGAGGATCTGTCAGCCCTCCTGTGTGGTGTAGTATATAGAGGATCTGTCAGCTCTTCTGTGCGGTGTAGTATATAGAGGATCGTTGAGCTCTCCTGTGTGGTGTAGTATATAGAGGATCTGTCCTGTGTGGTGTAGTATAGAGGATCTGTCAGCTCTCTTGTGTGGTGTAGTATATAGAGGATCTGTCAGCTCTCCTGTGCGGTGTAGTATATAGAGGATCTGTCAGCTCTCCTGTGTGGTGTAGTATATAGAGGATCTGTCAGCTCTCCTGTGTGGTGTAGTATATAGAGGATGTGTCAGCTCTCCTGTGTGGTATAGTATATAGAGGATCTGTCAGCTCTCCTGTGTGGTGTAGTATATAGAGGATCTGTCAGCTCTCCTGTGTGATGTAGTATATAGAGGATCTGTCAGCTTTCCTGTGTGGTATAGTATATAGAGGATGTGTCAGCTCTCCTGTGTGGTGTAGTATATAGAGGATCTGTCAGCTCTCCTGTGTGGTGTAGTATATAGAGGATCTGTCAGCTCTCCTGTGTGGTGTAGTATATAGAGGATCTCTCCTGTGTGGTGTAGTATATAGAGGGTCTGTCAGCTCTCCTGTGTGGTGTAGTATATAGAGGATCTGTCAGCTCTCCTGTGTGGTGTAGTATATAGAGGATCTGTCAGCTCTCCTGTGTGGTGTAGTATATTGAGCATCTGTCAGCTCTCCTGTGTGGTATAGTATATAGAGGATCTGTCAGCTCTCCTGTGTGGTGTAGTATATAGAGGATCTGTCATCTCTCCTGTGTGGTGTAGGATATAGAGGATCTGCCGGCTCACCTGTGTGGTGTAGTATATAGAGGATCTGTCAGCTCTCCTGTGTGGTGTAGTATATAGAGGATCTGTCAGTTCTCCTGTGTGGTGTATTATATAGAGGATCTGTCAGCTCTCCTGCGCGGTGTAGTATATAGAGGATCTGTCAGCTCTCCTGTGTGCTGTAGTATATAGAGGATCTGTCAGCTCTCCTGTGTGGTGTAGTATATAGAGGATCTCTCCTGTGTGGTGTAGTATATAGAGGATCTGTCAGCTCTCCTGTGTAGTGTAGTTTATAGAGGATCTGTCCTGTGTGGTGTAGGATATAGAGGATCTGTCGGCTCACCTGTGTGGTGTAGTATATAGAGGATCTGTCAGCTCTCCTGTGTGGTGTAGTATATAGAGGATCTGTCGGCTCTCCTGTGTGGTGTAGTATATAGAGGATCTGTTCTGTGTGGTGTAGTATATAGAGGATCTGTCATCTCTTCTGTGTGGTGTAGTATATAGAGGATCTGTAAGCTCTCCTGTGTGCTGTAGTATATAGAGGATCTGTCTGCTCCCCTGTATGGTGTAGTATATAGAGGATCTGTCGGCTCTCCTGTGTGCTGTAGGATATGGAGGATCTGTCAGCTCTCCTGGGTGGTGTAGTATATAGAGGATCTGTCAGCTCTCCTGTGTGGTGTAGTATATAGAGGATCTGTAAGCTCTCCTGTGTGCTGTAGTATATAGAGGATCTGTCTGCTCCCCTGTATGGTGTAGTATATAGAGGATCTGTCGGCTCTTCTGTGTGGTGTAGTATATAGAGGATCTGTCAGCTCTCCTGTGTGGTGTAGTATATAGAGGATCTGTCAGCTCTCCTGTGTGGTGTAGTATATAGAGGATCTGTCAGCTCTCCTGTGTGGTGTAGTATATAGAGAATCTGTCAGTTCTCCTGTGTGGTGTAGTATATAGAGGATCTGTCGGCTCTCCTGTGTGGTGTAGTATATAGAGGATCTGGCAGCTCTCCTGTGTGGTGTAGTATATAGAGTATCTGTCAGCTCTCCTGTGTGGTGTAGTATACAGAGGATCTGTCAGCTGTCCTGTGTGGTGTAGTATACAGAGGATCTGTCGGCTGTCCTGTGTGGTGTAGTATATAGAGGATCTGTCGGCTCTCCTGTGTGGTGTGGTATATATAGGATCTGTCAGCTCTCCTGTGTGGTGTAGTATATGGTGGATCTGTCAGCTCTCCTGTGTGGTGTAGTATATAGAGGATCTCTCAGCTCTCCTGTGTGGTGTAGTATATAGAGGATCTGTCCTGTGTGGTGTAGTATATAGAGGATCTGTCAGCTCTCCTGTGTGGTGTAGTATTTAGAGGATCTGTCAGCTCTCCTGTGTGGTGTAGTATATAGAGGATCTGTCGACTCTCCTGTGTGATGTAGTATATAGAGGATCTGTCAGCTCTCCTGTGTGGTGTAGTGTATAGAGGATCTGTCAGCTCTCTTGTGTGGTGTAGCATATAGAGGATCTGTCAGCTCTCCTGTGTGGTGTAGTATATAGAGGATCTGTCGGCTCTCCTGTGTGGTGTAGTATATAGAGGATGTGTCGGCTCTCCTGTGTGGTGTAGTATATAGAGGATCTGTCAGCTCTCCTGTGTGGTGTAGTATATAGAGGATGTGTCAGCTCTCCTGTGTGGTGTAGTATATAGAGGATCTATCCTGTGTGGTGTAGTATATAGAGGATCTGTCATATCTCCTGTGTGGTGTAGTATATAGAGGATCTGTCCTGTGTGGTGTAGTATATAGAGGATCTGTCAGCTCTCCTGTGTGGTGTAGTATATAGAGGATCTGTCAGCTCTCCTGTGTGGTGTAGTATATAGAGGATCTGTCAGCTCTCCTGTGTGGTGTAGTATATAGAGGTTCTGTCAGCTCTCCAGTGTGGTGTAGTATATAGAGGATCTGTCAGCTCTCCAGTGTGGTGTAGTATATAGAGGATCTGTCAGCTCTCCTGTGTGGTGTAGTATATAGAGGATCTGTCAGCTCTCCTGTGTGGTGTAGTATATAGAGGATCTGTCAGCTCTCCTGTGTGGTGTAGTATATAGAGGATGTGTCAGCTCTCCTGTGTGGTGTAGTATATAGAGGATCTGTCGGCTCTCCTGTGTGGTGTAGTATATAGAGGATCTGTCAGCTCTCCTGTGTGGTGTAGTATATAGAGGATCTGTCAGCTCTCTTGTGTGGTGTAGTATATAGAGGATCTGTCAGCTCTCTTGTGTGGTGTAGTATATAGAGGATCTGTCAGCGCTCCTGTGTGGTGTAGTATATAGAGGATCTGTCGGCTCTCCTGTGTGTTGTCGTATATAGAGGATCTGTCGGCTTTCCTGTGTGGTGCTGTATATAGAGGATCTGTCGGCTCTCCTGTGTGGTGTAGTATATAGAGGATCTGTCCTGTGTGGTGTAGTGTATAGAGGATCTGTCAGCTCTCCTGTGTGGTGTAGTATATAGAGGATCTGTCGGCTCTCCTGTGTGGTGTAGTATATAGAGGATCTGTCGGCTTTCCTGTGTGGTGCTGTTTATAGAGGATCTGTCGGCTCTCCTGTGTGGTGTAGTATATAGAGGATCTGTTAGCTCTCCTGTGTGGTGTAGTATATAGAGGATCTGTCAGCTCTCCTGTGTGGTGTAGTATATAGAGGATCTGTCGGCTCTCCTGTGTGTTGTCGTATATAGAGGATCTGTCGGCTTTCCTGTGTGGTGCTGTATATAGAGGATCTGTCGGCTCTCCTGTGTGGTGTAGTATATAGAAGATCTGTCAGCTCTGCTGTGTGGTGTAGTATATAGAGGATCTGTCCGCTCTCCTGTGTGGTGTAGTATATAGAGGATCTGTCCGCTTTCCTGTGTGGTGTAGTATATAGAGGATGTGTCAGCTCTTCTGTGTGGTGTAGTATATAGAGGATCTGTCAGCTCTCCTGTGTGGTGTAGTATATAGAGGATCTGTTAGCTCTCCTGTGTGGTGTAGTATATAGAGGATCTGTCAGCTCTCCTGTGTGGTGTAGTATATAGAGGATCTGTCGGCTCTCCTGTGTGTTGTCGTATATAGAGGATCTGTCGGCTTTCCTGTGTGGTGCTGTATATAGAGGATCTGTCAGCTCTCCTGTGTGGTGTAGTATATAGAGGATCTGTCGGCTCTCTTGTGTGGTGTAGTATATAGAGGATCTGTCGGCTCTCCCGTGTGGTGTAGTATATAGAGGATCTGTCGGCTCTCCCGTGTGGTGTAGTATATAGAGGATCTGTCGGCTCTCCCATGTGGTGTAGTATATAGAGGATCTGTCGGCTCTCCCGTGTGGTGTAGTATATAGAGGATCTGTCGGCTCTCCCGTGTGGTGTAGTATATAGAGGATCTGTCGGCTCTCCCGTGTGGTGTAGTATATAGAGGATCTGTCGGCTCTCCCGTGTGGTGTAGTATATAGAGGATCTGTCGGCTCTCCCGTGTGGTGTAGTATATAGAGGATCTGTCGGCTCTCCCGTGTGGTGTAGTATATAGAGGATCTGTCAGCTCTCCCGTGTGGTGTTGTATATAGAGGATCTGTCGGCTCTCCCGTGTGGTGTTGTATATAGAGGATCTGTCGGCTCTCCCGTGTGGTGTAGTATATAGAGGATCTGTCAGTTCTCCTGTGTGGTGTAGTATATAGAGGATCTGTCAGCTCTCCTGTGTGGTGTAGTATATAGAGGATCTGTCAGCTCTCCTGTGTGGTGTAGTATATAGAGGATCTGTCCTGTGTGGTGTAGTATATAGAGGATCTGTCAGCTCTCCTGTGTGGTGTAGTATATAGAGGATGTGTCAGCTCTCCCGTGTGGTGTAGTATATAGAGGATCTGTCCTGTGTGATGTAGTATATAGAGGATGTGTCAGCTCTCCCGTGTGGTGTAGTATATAGAGGATCTGTCCTGTGTGGTGTAGTATATAGAGGATCTGTCAGCTCTCCTGTGTGGGGTAGTATATAGAGGATCTGTCAGCTCTTCTGTGTAGTGTAGTATATAGAGGATCTGTCAGCTCTCCCGTGTGGTGTAGTATATAGAGGATCTGTCAGCTCTCCCGTGTGGTGTAGTATATAGAGGATCAGTCAGTTCTCCTGTGTGGTGTAGTATATAGAGGATCTGTCAGCTCTCCTGTGTGGTGTAGTATATAGAGGATCTGTCAGCTCTCCTGTGTGGTGTAGTATATAGAGGATCTGTCCTGTGTGGTGTAGTATATAGAGGATCTGTCAGCTCTCCTGTGTGGGGTAGTATATAGAGGATCTGTCAGCTCTCCTGTGTGGTGTAGTATATAGAGGATCTGTCAGCTCTCCTGTGTGCTGTAGTATATAGAGGATCTGTCAGCTCTCCTGTGTGGTGTAGTATATAGAGGATCTGTCAGCTCTCCTGTGTGGTGTAGTATATAGAGGATGTGTCAGCTCTCCCGTGTGGTGTAGTATATAGAGGATCTGTCGGCTCTCCCGTGTGGTGTAGTATATAGAGGATCTGTCCTGTTTGGTGTAGTATATAGAGGATCTGTCAGCTCTCCTGTGTGGTGTAGTATATAGAGGATCTGTCAGCTCTCCTGTGTGGTGTAGTATATAGAGGATCTGTCAGCTCTCCTGTGTGGTGTAGTATATAGAGGATGTGTCAGCTCTCCCGTGTGGTGTAGTATATAGAGGATCTGTCGGCTCTCCCGTGTGGTGTAGTATATAGAGGATCTGTCCTGTTTGGTGTAGTATATAGAGGATCTGTCAGCTCTCCTGTGTGGTGTAGTATATAGAGGATCTGTCGGCTCTCCTGTGTGGTGTAGTATATAGAGGATCTGTCGGCTTTCCTGTGTGGTGCTGTATATAGAGGATCTGTCGGCTCTCCTGTGTGGTGTAGTATATAGAGGATCTGTTAGCTCTCCTGTGTGGTGTAGTATATAGAGGATCTGTCAGCTCTCCTGTGTGGTGTAGTATATAGAGGATCTGTCGGCTCTCCTGTGTGTTGTCGTATATAGAGGATCTGTCGGCTTTCCTGTGTGGTGCTGTATATAGAGGATCTGTCGGCTCTCCTGTGTGGTGTAGTATATAGAAGATCTGTCAGCTCTGCTGTGTGGTGTAGTATATAGAGCATCTGTCCGCTCTCCTGTGTGGTGTAGTATATAGAGGATCTGTCCGCTCTCCTGTGTGGTGTAGTATATAGAGGATCTGTCCTGTGTGATGTAGTATATAGAGGATCTATCAGCTCTCCTGTGTGGTGTAGTATATAGAGGATCTGTCAGCTGTCCTGTGTGGTGTAGTATATAGAGGATGTGTCAGCTCTTCTGTGTGGTGTAGTATATAGAGGATCTGTCAGCTTTTCTGTGTGGTGTAGTATATAGAGGATCTGTCAGCTCTCCTGTGTGGTGTAGTATATAGAGGATCTGTTAGTTCTCCTGTGTGGTGTAGTATAGAGGATCTGTCAGCTCTCCTGTGTGGTGTAGTATATAGAGGATCTGTCGGCTCTCCTGTGTGTTGTCGTATATAGAGGATCTGTCGGCTTTCCTGTGTGGTGCTGTATATAGAGGATCTGTCAGCTCTCCTGTGTGGTGCAGTATATAGAGGATCTGTCGGCTCTCCCGTGTGGTGTAGTATATAGAGGATCTGTCGGCTCTCCCGTGTGGTGTAGTATATAGAGGATCTGTCGGCTCTCCCGTGTGGTGTAGTATATAGAGGATCTGTCGGCTCTCCCGTGTGGTGTAGTATATAGAGGATCTGTCGGCTCTCCCGTGTGGTGTAGTATATAGAGGATCTGTCGGCTCTCCCGTGTGGTGTAGTATATAGAGGATCTGTCGGCTCTCCCGTGTGGTGTAGTATATAGAGGATCTGTCGGCTCTCCCGTGTGGTGTAGTATATAGAGGATCTGTCGGCTCTCCCGTGTGGTGTAGTATATAGAGGATCTGTCGGCTCTCCCGTGTGGTGTAGTATATAGAGGATCTGTCAGCTCTCCCGTGTGGTGTAGTATATAGAGGATCTGTCAGCTCTCCCGTGTGGTGTAGTATATAGAGGATCTGTCAGCTCTCCTGTGTGGTGTAGTATATAGAGGATCTGTCAGCTCTCCTGTGTGGTGTAGTATATAGAGGATCTGTCCTGTGTGGTGTAGTATATAGAGGATCTGTCAGCTCTCCTGTGTGGTGTAGTATATAGAGGATGTGTCAGCTCTCCCGTGTGGTGTAGTATATAGAGGATCTGTCCTGTGTGATGTAGTATATAGAGGATGTGTCAGATCTCCTGTGTGGGGTAGTATATAGAGGATCTGTCAGCTCTTCTGTGTAGTGTAGTATATAGAGGATCTGTCAGCTCTCCCGTGTGGTGTAGTATATAGAGGATCTGTCAGCTCTCCCGTGTGGTGTAGTATATAGAGGATCAGTCAGTTCTCCTGTGTGGTGTAGTATATAGAGGATCTGTCAGCTCTCCTGTGTGGTGTAGTATATAGAGGATCTGTCAGCTCTCCTCTGTGGTGTAGTATATAGAGGATCTGTCCTGTGTGGTGTAGTATATAGAGGATCTGTCAGCTCTCCTGTGTGGGGTAGTATATAGAGGTTCTGTCAGCTCTCCTGTGTGGTGTAGTATATAGAGGATCAGTCAGTTCTCCTGTGTGGTGTAGTATATAGAGGATCTGTCAGCTCTCCTGTGTGGTGTAGTATATAGAGGATCTGTCAGCTCTCCTGTGTGGTGTAGTATATAGAGGATCTGTCCTGTGTGGTGTAGTATATAGAGGATCTGTCAGCTCTCCTGTGTGGGGTAGTATATAGAGGATCAGTCAGTTCTCCTGTGTGGTGTAGTATATAGAGGATCTGTCAGCTCTCCTGTGTGGTGTAGTATATAGAGGATCTGTCAGCTCTCCTGTGTGGTGTAGTATATAGAGGATCTGTCCTGTGTGGGGTAGTATATAGAGGATCTGTCAGCTCTCCTGTGTGGTGTAGTATATAGAGGATCTGTCAGCTCTCCTGTGTGGGGTAGTATATAGAGGATCTGTCAGCTCTCCTGTGTGGTGTAGTATATAGAGGATCTGTCAGCTCTCCTGTGTGCTGTAGTATATAGAGGATCTGTCAGCTCTCCTGTGTGCTGTAGTATATAGAGGGTCTGTCAGCTCTCCTGTGTGGTGTAGTATATAGAGGATCTGTCAGCTCTCCTGTGTGGTGTAGTATATAGAGGATCTGTCAGCTCTCCTGTGTGCTGTAGTATATAGAGGGTCTGTCAGCTCTCCAGTGTGGTGTAGTATATAGAGGATCTGTCAGCTTTTCTGTGTGGTGTAGTATATAGAGGATCTGTCAGCTCTCCTGTGTGGTGTAGTATATAGAGGATCTGTTAGCTCTCCTGTGTGGTGTAGTATAGAGGATCTGTCAGCTCTCCTGTGTAGTGTAGTTTATAGAGGATCTGTCCTGTGTGGTGTAGGATATAGAGGATCTGTCGGCTCACCTGTGTGGTGTAGTATATAGAGGATCTGTCAGCTCTCCTGTGTGGTGTAGTATATAGAGGATCTGTCGGCTCTCCTGTGTGGTGTAGTATATAGAGGATCTGTTCTGTGTGGTGTAGTATATAGAGGATCTGTCATCTCTTCTGTGTGGTGTAGTATATAGAGGATCTGTAAGCTCTCCTGTGTGCTGTAGTATATAGAGGATCTGTCTGCTCCCCTGTATGGTGTAGTATATAGAGGATCTGTCGGCTCTCCTGTGTGCTGTAGGATATGGAGGATCTGTCAGCTCTCCTGGGTGGTGTAGTATATAGAGGATCTCTTCTGTGTGGTGTAGTATATAGAGGATCTGTCAGCTCTCCTGTGTGGTGTAGTATATAGAGGATCTGTCAGCTCTCCTGTGTGGTGTAGTATATAGAGGATCTGTCAGCTCTCCTGTGTGGTGTAGTATATAGAGGATCTGTCAGTTCTCCTGTGTGGTGTAGTATATAGAGGATCTGTCGGCTCTCCTGTGTGGTGTAGTATATAGAGGATCTGTCAGCTCTCCTGTGTGGTGTAGTATATAGAGTATCTGTCAGCTCTCCTGTGTGGTGTAGTATACAGAGGATCTGTCAGCTGTCCTGTGTGGTGTAGTATACAGAGGATCTGTCGGCTGTCCTGTGTGGTGTAGTATATAGAGGATCTGTCGGCTCTCCTGTGTGGTGTGGTATATATAGGATCTGTCAGCTCTCCTGTGTGGTGTAGTACATGGTGGATCTGTCAGCTCTCCTGTGTGGTGTAGTATATAGAGGATCTCTCAGCTCTCCTCTGTGGTGTAGTATATAGAGGATCTGTCCTGTGTGGTGTAGTATATAGAGGATCTGTCAGCTCTCCTGTGTGGTGTAGTATTTAGAGGATCTGTCAACTCTCCTGTGTGGTGTAGTATATAGAGGATCTGTCGACTCTCCTGTGTGATGTAGTATATAGAGGATCTGTCAGCTCTCCTGTGTGGTGTAGTGTATAGAGGATCTGTCAGCTCTCTTGTGTGGTGTAGCATATAGAGGATCTGTCAGCTCTCCTGTGTGGTGTAGTATATAGAGGATCTGTCGGCTCTCCTGTGTGGTGTAGTATATAGAGGATGTGTCGGCTCTCCTGTGTGGTGTAGTATATAGAGGATCTGTCAGCTCTCCTGTGTGGTGTAGTATATAGAGGATGTGTCAGCTCTCCTGTGTGGTGTAGTATATAGAGGATCTATCCTGTGTGGTGTAGTATATAGAGGATCTGTCATATCTCCTGTGTGGTGTAGTATATAGAGGATCTGTCCTGTGTGGTGTAGTATATAGAGGATCTGTCAGCTCTCCTGTGTGGTGTAGTATATAGAGGTTCTGTCAGCTCTCCAGTGTGGTGTAGTATATAGAGGATCTGTCAGCTCTCCAGTGTGGTGTAGTATATAGAGGATCTGTCAGCTCTCCTGTGTGGTGTAGTATATAGAGGATCTGTCAGCTCTCCTGTGTGGTGTAGTATATAGAGGATCTGTCAGCTCTCCTGTGTGGTGTAGTATATAGAGGATGTGTCAGCTCTCCTGTGTGGTGTAGTATATAGAGGATCTGTCGGCTCTCCTGTGTGGTGTAGTATATAGAGGATCTGTCAGCTCTCCTGTGTGGTGTAGTATATAGAGGATCTGTCAGCTCTCTTGTGTGGTGTAGTATATAGAGGATCTGTCAGCTCTCTTGTGTGGTGTAGAATATAGAGGATCTGTCGGCTCTCCTGTGTGTTGTCGTATATAGAAGATCTGTCGGCTTTCCTGTGTGGTGCTGTATATAGAGGATCTGTCGGCTCTCCTGTGTGGTGTAGTATATAGAGGATCTGTCCTGTGTGGTGTAGTGTAAAGAGGATCTGTCAGCTCTCCTGTGTGGTGTAGTATATAGAGGATGTGTCAGCTCTCCTGTGTGGTGTAGTATATAGAGGATCTATCCTGTGTGGTGTAGTATATAGAGGATCTGTCATATCTCCTGTGTGGTGTAGTATATAGAGGATCTGTCCTGTGTGGTGTAGTATATAGAGGATCTGTCAGCTCTCCTGTGTGGTGTAGTATATAGAGGTTCTGTCAGCTCTCCAGTGTGGTGTAGTATATAGAGGATCTGTCAGCTCTCCAGTGTGGTGTAGTATATAGAGGATCTGTCAGCTCTCCTGTGTGGTGTAGTATATAGAGGATCTGTCAGCTCTCCTGTGTGGTGTAGTATATAGAGGATCTGTCAGCTCTCCTGTGTGGTGTAGTATATAGAGGATGTGTCAGCTCTCCTGTGTGGTGTAGTATATAGAGGATCTGTCGGCTCTCCTGTGTGGTGTAGTATATAGAGGATCTGTCAGCTCTCCTGTGTGGTGTAGTATATAGAGGATCTGTCAGCTCTCTTGTGTGGTGTAGTATATAGAGGATCTGTCAGCTCTCTTGTGTGGTGTAGTATATAGAGGATCTGTCGGCTCTCCTGTGTGTTGTCGTATATAGAGGATCTGTCGGCTTTCCTGTGTGGTGCTGTATATAGAGGATCTGTCGGCTCTCCTGTGTGGTGTAGTATATAGAGGATCTGTCCTGTGTGGTGTAGTGTATAGAGGATCTGTCAGCTCTCCTGTGTGGTGTAGTATATAGAGGATCTGTCGGCTCTCCTGTGTGGTGTAGTATATAGAGGATCTGTCGGCTTTCCTGTGTGGTGCTGTTTATAGAGGATCTGTCGGCTCTCCTGTGTGGTGTAGTATATAGAGGATCTGTTAGCTCTCCTGTGTGGTGTAGTATATAGAGGATCTGTCAGCTCTCCTGTGTGGTGTAGTATATAGAGGATCTGTCGGCTCTCCTGTGTGTTGTCGTATATAGAGGATCTGTCGGCTTTCCTGTGTGGTGCTGTATATAGAGGATCTGTCGGCTCTCCTGTGTGGTGTAGTATATAGAAGATCTGTCAGCTCTGCTGTGTGGTGTAGTATATAGAGGATCTGTCCGCTCTCCTGTGTGGTGTAGTATATAGAGGATCTGTCCGCTCTCCTGTGTGGTGTAGTATATAGAGGATGTGTCAGCTCTTCTGTGTGGTGTAGTATATAGAGGATCTGTCAGCTCTCCTGTGTGGTGTAGTATATAGAGGATCTGTCGGCTCTCCTGTGTGGTGTAGTATATAGAGGATCTGTCGGCTCTCCTGTGTGGTGTAGTATATAGAGGATCTGTCGGCTCTCCTGTGTGTTGTCGTATATAGAGGATCTGTCGGCTTTCCTGTGTGGTGCTGTATATAGAGGATCTGTCAGCTCTCCTGTGTGGTGTAGTATATAGAGGATCTGTCGGCTCTCTTGTGTGGTGTAGTATATAGAGGATCTGTCGGCTCTCCCGTGTGGTGTAGTATATAGAGGATCTGTCGGCTCTCCCGTGTGGTGTAGTATATAGAGGATCTGTCGGCTCTCCCGTGTGGTGTAGTATATAGAGGATCTGTCGGCTCTCCCGTGTGGTGTAGTATATAGAGGATCTGTCGGCTCTCCCGTGTGGTGTAGTATATAGAGGATCTGTCGGCTCTCCCGTGTGGTGTAGTATATAGAGGATCTGTCGGCTCTCCCGTGTGGTGTAGTATATAGAGGATCTGTCAGCTCTCCCGTGTGGTGTTGTATATAGAGGATCTGTCGGCTCTCCCGTGTGGTGTTGTATATAGAGGATCTGTCGGCTCTCCCGTGTGGTGTTGTATATAGAGGATCTGTCGGCTCTCCCGTGTGGTGTAGTATATAGAGGATCTGTCAGTTCTCCTGTGTGGTGTAGTATATAGAGGATCTGTCAGCTCTCCTGTGTGGTGTAGTATATAGAGGATCTGTCAGCTCTCCTGTGTGGTGTAGTATATAGAGGATCTGTCCTGTGTGGTGTAGTATATAGAGGATCTGTCAGCTCTCCTGTGTGGTGTAGTATATAGAGGATGTGTCAGCTCTCCCGTGTGGTGTAGTATATAGAGGATCTGTCCTGTGTGATGTAGTATATAGAGGATGTGTCAGCTCTCCCGTGTGGTGTAGTATATAGAGGATCTGTCCTGTGTGGTGTAGTATATAGAGGATCTGTCAGCTCTCCTGTGTGGTGTAGTATATAGAGGATCTGTCAGCTCTTCTGTGTAGTGTAGTATATAGAGGATCTGTCAGCTCTCCCGTGTGGTGTAGTATATAGAGGATCTGTCAGCTCTCCCGTGTGGTGTAGTATATAGAGGATCAGTCAGTTCTCCTGTGTGGTGTAGTATATAGAGGATCTGTCAGCTCTCCTGTGTGGTGTAGTATATAGAGGATCTGTCAGCTCTCCTGTGTGGTGTAGTATATAGAGGATCTGTCCTGTGTGGTGTAGTATATAGAGGATCTGTCAGCTCTCCTGTGTGGGGTAGTATATAGAGGATCTGTCAGCTCTCCTGTGTGGTGTAGTATATAGAGGATCTGTCAGCTCTCCTGTGTGCTGTAGTATATAGAGGATCTGTCAGCTCTCCTGTGTGGTGTAGTATATAGAGGATCTGTCAGCTCTCCTGTGTGGTGTAGTATATAGAGGATGTGTCAGCTCTCCCGTGTGGTGTAGTATATAGAGGATGTGTCAGCTCTCCCGTGTGGTGTAGTATATAGAGGATCTGTCGGCTCTCCCGTGTGGTGTAGTATATAGAGGATCTGTCCTGTTTGGTGTAGTATATAGAGGATCTGTCAGCTCTCCTGTGTGGTGTAGTATATAGAGGATCTGTCAGCTCTCCTGTGTGGTGTAGTATATAGAGGATCTGTCAGCTCTCCTGTGTAGTGTAGTATATAGAGGATGTGTCAGCTCTCCCGTGTGGTGTAGTATATAGAGGATCTGTCGGCTCTCCCGTGTGGTGTAGTATATAGAGGATCTGTCCTGTTTGGTGTAGTATATAGAGGATCTGTCAGCTCTCCTGTGTGGTGTAGTATATAGAGGATCTGTCGGCTCTCCTGTGTGGTGTAGTATATAGAGGATCTGTCGGCTTTCCTGTGTGGTGCTGTATATAGAGGATCTGTCGGCTCTCCTGTGTGGTGTAGTATATAGAGGATCTGTTAGCTCTCCTGTGTGGTGTAGTATATAGAGGATCTGTCAGCTCTCCTGTGTGGTGTAGTATATAGAGGATCTGTCGGCTCTCCTGTGTGTTGTCGTATATAGAGGATCTGTCGGCTCTCCTGTGTGGTGTAGTATATAGAAGATCTGTCAGCTCTGCTGTGTGGTGTAGTATATAGAGCATCTGTCCGCTCTCCTGTGTGGTGTAGTATATAGAGGATCTGTCCGCTCTCCTGTGTGGTGTAGTATATAGAGGATCTGTCCTGTGTGATGTAGTATATAGAGGATCTATCAGCTCTCCTGTGTGGTGTAGTATATAGAGGATCTGTCAGCTGTCCTGTGTGGTGTAGTATATAGAGGATGTGTCAGCTCTTCTGTGTGGTGTAGTATATAGAGGATCTGTCAGCTTTTCTGTGTGGTGTAGTATATAGAGGATCTGTCAGCTCTCCTGTGTGGTGTAGTATATAGAGGATCTGTTAGCTCTCCTGTGTGGTGTAGTATAGAGGATCTGTCAGCTCTCCTGTGTGGTGTAGTATATAGAGGATCTGTCGGCTCTCCTGTGTGTTGTCGTATATAGAGGATCTGTCGGCTTTCCTGTGTGGTGCTGTATATAGAGGATCTGTCGGCTCTCCTGTGTGGTGCAGTATATAGAGGATCTGTCGGCTCTCCCGTGTGGTGCAGTGTATAGAGGATCTGTCGGCTCTCCCGTGTGGTGTAGTATATAGAGGATCTGTCGGCTCTCCCGTGTGGTGTAGTATATAGAGGATCTGTCGGCTCTCCCGTGTGGTGTAGTATATAGAGGATCTGTCGGCTCTCCCGTGTGGTGTAGTATATAGAGGATCTGTCGGCTCTCCCGTGTGGTGTAGTATATAGAGGATCTGTCGGCTCTCCCGTGTGGTGTAGTATATAGAGGATCTGTCGGCTCTCCCGTGTGGTGTAGTATATAGAGGATCTGTCGGCTCTCCCGTGTGGTGTAGTATATAGAGGATCTGTCGGCTCTCCCGTGTGGTGTAGTATATAGAGGATCTGTCGGCTCTCCCGTGTGGTGTAGTATATAGAGGATCTGTCAGCTCTCCCGTGTGGTGTAGTATATAGAGGATCTGTCAGCTCTCCTGTGTGGTGTAGTATATAGAGGATCTGTCCTGTGTGGTGTAGTATATAGAGGATCTGTCAGCTCTCCTGTGTGGTGTAGTATATAGAGGATGTGTCAGCTCTCCCGTGTGGTGTAGTATATAGAGGATCTGTCCTGTGTGATGTAGTATATAGAGGATCTGTCAGCTCTCCTGTGTGGTGTAGTATATAGAGGATCTGTCAGCTCTTCTGTGTAGTGTAGTATATAGAGGATCTGTCAGCTCTCCCGTGTGGTGTAGTATATAGAGGATCTGTCAGCTCTCCCGTGTGGTGTAGTATATAGAGGATCAGTCAGTTCTCCTGTGTGGTGTAGTATATAGAGGATCTGTCAGCTCTCCTGTGTGGTGTAGTATATAGAGGATCTGTCAGCTCTCCTCTGTGGTGTAGTATATAGAGGATCTGTCCTGTGTGGTGTAGTATATAGAGGATCTGTCAGCTCTCCTGTGTGGGGTAGTATATAGAGGTTCTGTCAGCTCTCCTGTGTGGTGTAGTATATAGAGGATCAGTCAGTTCTCCTGTGTGGTGTAGTATATAGAGGATCTGTCAGCTCTCCTGTGTGGTGTAGTATATAGAGGATCTGTCAGCTCTCCTGTGTGGTGTAGTATATAGAGGATCTGTCCTGTGTGGTGTAGTATATAGAGGATCTGTCAGCTCTCCTGTGTGGGGTAGTATATAGAGGATCAGTCAGTTCTCCTGTGTGGTGTAGTATATAGAGGATCTGTCAGCTCTCCTGTGTGGTGTAGTATATAGAGGATCTGTCAGCTCTCCTGTGTGGTGTAGTATATAGAGGATCTGTCAGCTCTCCTGTGTGGTGTAGTATATAGAGGATCTGTCAGCTCTCCTGTGTGGTGTAGTATATAGAGGATCTGTCAGCTCTCCTGTGTGGTGTAGTATATAGAGGATCTGTCAGCTCTCCTGTGTGCTGTAGTATATAGAGGATCTGTCAGCTCTCCTGTGTGCTGTAGTATATAGAGGGTCTGTCAGCTCTCCTGTGTGGTGTAGTATATAGAGGATCTGTCAGCTCTCCTGTGTGTTGTAGTATATAGAGGATCTGTCAGCTCTCCTGTGTGGTGTAGTATATAGAGGATCTGTCAGCTCTCCTGTGTGGTGTAGTATATAGAGGATCTGTCCTGTGTGGGGTAGTATATAGAGGATCTGTCAGCTCTCCTGTGTGGTGTAGTATATAGAGGATCTGTCAGCTCTCCTGTGTGGGGTAGTATATAGAGGATCTGTCAGCTCTCCTGTGTGGTGTAGTATATAGAGGATCTGTCAGCTCTCCTGTGTGCTGTAGTATATAGAGGATCTGTCAGCTCTCCTGTGTGGTGTAGTATATAGAGGATGTGTCAGCTCTCCCGTGTGGTGTAGTATATAGAGGATCTGTCAGCTCTCCCGTGTGGTGTAGTATATAGAGGATCTGTCAGCTCTCCCGTGTGGTGTAGTATATAGAGGATCTGTCAGCTCTCCCGTGTGGTGTAGTATATAGAGGATCTGTCAGCTCTCCTGTGTGGTGTAGTATATAGAGGATCTGTCGGCTCTCCCGTGTGGTGTAGTATATAGAGGATCTGTCGGCTCTCCCGTGTGGTGTAGTATATAGAGGATCTGTCGGCTCTCCTGTGTGGTGTAGTATATAGAGGATCTGTCAGCTCTCCTGTGTGGTGTAGTATATAGAGGATCTGTCAGCTCTCCTGTGTGGTGTAGTATATAGAGGATCTGTCAGCTCTCCTGTGTGGTGTAGTATATAGAGGATCTGTCGGCTCTCCTGTGTGGTGTAGTATATAGAGGATCTGTCCTGTGTGGTGTAGTATATAGAGGATCTGTCAGCTCTCCTGTGTGGTGTAGTATATAGAGGATGTGTCAGCTCTCCTGTGTGGTGTAGTATATAGAGGAGGTGTCGGCTCTCCTGTGTGGTGTAGTATGTAGAGAATCTGTCGGCTCTCCAGTGTGATGTAGTATATAGAGGATCTGTCAGCTCTCCTGTGTGGTGTAGTATATAGAGGATCTGTCCTGTGTGGTGTAGTATATAGAGGATCTGTCAGCTCTCCTGTGTGGTGTAGTATATAGAGGATGTGTCAGCTCTCCTGTGTGGTGTAGTATATAGAGGATCTGTCAGCTCTCCTGTGTGGTGTAGTATATAGAGGATCTGTCCTGTGTGGTGTAGTATATAGAGGATCTGTCAGCTCTCCTGTGTGGTGTAGTATATAGAGGATGTGTCAGCTCTCCTGTGTGGTATAGTATATAGAGGATCTGTCAGCTCTCCTGTGTGGTGTAGTATGTAGAGAATCTGTCGGCTCTCCAGTGTGGTGTAGTATATAGAGGATCTGTCAGCTCTCCTGTGTGGTGTAGTATATAGAGGATCTGTCGGCTCTCCAGTGTGGTGTAGTATATAGAGGATCTGTCAGCTCTCCTGTGTGGTGTAGTATATAGAGGATCTGTCAGCTCTCCTGTGTGGTGTAGTATATAGAGGATCTGTCCTGTGTGGTGTAGTATATAGAGGATCTGTCAGCTCTCCTGTGTGGTGTAGTATATAGAGGATCTGTCAGCTCTCCTGTGTGGTGTAGTATATAGAGGATCTGTCAGCTCTCCTGTGTGGTGTAGTATGTAGAGGATCTGTCCTGTGTGGTGTAGTATATAGAGGATCTGTCAGCTCTCCTGTGTGGTGTAGTATATAGAGGATCTGTCAGCTCTCCTGTGTGGTGTAGTATATAGAGGATCTGTCCTGTGTGGTGTAGTATATAGAGGATCTGTCAGCTCTCCTGTGTGGTGTAGTATGTAGAGGATCTGTCAGCTCTCCTGTGTGGTGTAGTATATAGAGGATCTGTCAGCTCTCCTGTGTGGTGTAGTATATAGAGGATCTGTCCTGTGTGGTGTAGTATATAGAGGATCTGTCGGCTCTCCTGTGTGGTGTAATATATAGATGCAGCAGATTGTCATTGGGTCAATCTGATTGTCATTAATGATTTTCTTTAAGACAATGGTCAGGTTAAAGTGGTTATTAGCTGACTTTTTTTTTTTAATATACTTCCTGCTTGGTTGGAATGAGCATGTGACCACTGCGGCCAATCACTGGAGGTAGCGGTGACACATTGTTCACCACTGGGATTAGCGACTGTCTAAAAACCTTCAGATCTGTCTGGTCAGACCATGTACCACTTAGACCGGATCTGTACTTTGTGCTCAGTCCAAACTGACATGTGACTGCTGCAGCTAATCAATGACACTTTGCTGTGGTCACATGCCCAATCAGAACAGGAAGTACAGAGACTGTTGGGGGACCCAGCCAGCACTGGAACAGGAGTGGTGGGGTGGGGGGATTAGTAAGGTATTAATTATTTAATTATTTTAGGCCAAATTTATGAAGTAGTATAATTTTTTGGAACAGTCCCATCTGAAAATAACGCATGGCTGATTTCTTGTGCTTGTTTGCATCGCGGTCGGGTGCAGGAGCTGCGCATTATTTTGTGCATTAGTTCTGCAATGGGTCTTATGCAAAATCGCTCGTGTGCACTGACATATAGGATAGTATTTGTCGATATGTTGTCTGTTGTGCACGCGGATAGCATACTAATTGAAAAAACTTTTTTTAGCGTTGATCTGGGACTTTTTTTCCTCCTAGGGCTCTAAGCACTTAGCAGCAGGTAGTTGCTAACTACTTTCCCATTCTCTACCTGCTCTGGCGACGATTCTCCTGCTTCCTGTGACTGTGCGTCGACAGAGCAGCTCCTTCTCTTCCTTTCTGTTCACGTGACGTCACACTGATTAAAACAGCCCGTTTCCCACAGTTTGACATTCGGCTCCTTGCTACCCATCATCATGAATCCGGCAGTGAAGCCTCCGTCGACAGAGAAGACGTGAAGGAGGTGCTTTGTTCATGTGAGGTCATAGTACGCAGGATAATTACCACCTGAGTCAGGAGAGATTGTCGCAGTGCAGAACTGGTAGGTGGTAGTTAGCTCCATAAGGGGAAAAAAAAAGAAAAAGACCTGGATCAAACCTTTAGGTTGTGTTTTGCAGGTGTAGCTCCACTTCTGCATTTATTATAACACTGATGGCGCGAGACATGGGGCGGTCCGTTAACTAGGGGGGGGTATCAATGGGCACTGAAGTCTCGCCTGCGGCATCCAGCGCATCCTTACGAGCCGGTATCCCCTACAGCGGCACGCTGTCATAGATCCATCCCTGTCTAGACTGGAACCATAACTTGCACATTTTAGGACAGTATCAGAAATTGCATTGAAAAATTAGTAAGAAAAAGTAGAAAAAAAAAAATCACAGAAATCTGTTTTCAGCCACGAGTTGCTGGCAGAGCTGCCATGACTGCAGTAGTGTTTTATATTAATTTTTCATCATTTACACTCTTAATAACAGGCACCTGGAACATGTATACATTATGTAGAGCACCATTTGTCCACTGTGGTCCTGCCAGTCTTAGAGTCTGTCACCATTATGCTTATTCATAGTCGTCAGATCTTCAGTTCCCCCTTTATTAAGGCTCATTTCCCCAATATCTGGCAAGCAGTTACCGGATTATAGTTTATAATCAATCTGTTCTTGCTGTAATGGAGATCATCCCTCAATGCACGGCCGAGCGTCTGTCCAAATGCAACAATCAACCTGACAAAGCAGAGCTGCAGTGTAAAGAACAGGGGAGGCATAGGGCAGCGCCTTCAAACTTTGCTGAGGCAGAAAGTGGATTTCAGCAATAACCATGTTAGTAACTCACTTCTGGTTCAAGTGTATACAGGTTCCTAGGATCATAAAAAGTGCAGTTTGTAGGAGATTACAAGGATCACACACTTCTACACCTATCCAATTGTAAATGTTCAGACCCCACAGTCCGTAACCATCCAGGAGGAACAAACGTTGCGAAGAAATGGATCCAGAATGTTTTTCCGGTCCGTAATCTCTTGTAAAATGAATAACGTAGTCTAATCTCGTGTTATCCAGGTATGAGGTGCAGGCTCGACCCCTCTGATGGCAGATATGTTACAACACTGGAGATCGGGCACTGCCGAGAGGGTCACTTGGAGGACTTGGCTTGTGCCGGAGGTAGATCGATGTTGGTGCCAGGAATGACAAGTTCTCCTACTCCATCGATGAGTGGATCCCACTGATTAAAATCTTTCTGGAGCCCTAAGTGGAAAAATAAAACTTGACCTTAGAAAGTGATGCTCTTATTTCCAAATCAAGATGTGAACGGCGAAGACGTTGCACCTCCACATATCTGCTAGGACACATGCACGATCAGCTAATCCTAATAGTTAGGACACGTCTATGCTATATAGTAGTCGATGTTCATCAACCGTCCTTCACCATCATCTCGATGTGTTAGTGAGTGGAGCCTCACAACCCTTTTATTAGCCTGGAAAATTTGCCCCTTAGGCCAAAGGCCTCCATACGCATCAGAGGAGTCATCGACCATCTGATATGTATGGGGTTCCTCACCTCAGTAGAACTTTAGGTTAGGAGACCCATGGCCAGTTTGTACTCAGACAGTGGAACTGGCCTTATTGTCCCCACTACACCATGCATGTTCGGGTACTCACCTAGATGCCGCTGTAAAAATGCTAATGTGACATTATTAATGATGTCCATCCCCACGTAGGGATCAATTTCTCCCTTCAACTTGAATATTTTCCCTATCAGGTAACCGGTCAGAAAGGTGAAGTCTGGAAAACTCTGATGGACGCTGCCCCTATACAGACAAGCAGTTACAACAAATAAATAAGAACGCCATTAACAAAACCTATTATGTAAGCTTTATAGGGGTTGTCTGGTTAAAAACAAGTTATCACCTATCGCCCACTTACTGATCCGTAGAGGTCCGACTGCTGAGACCCGCACCGATCGGCAGAAAGGGGAATTTTTATCCCTGATGGGGTACTTTTATCCCTTTTGCACCCAATCGTAGCTTCATTCATTCTCTGTAAGGCTGTCAAAAAGCCTATTGCAACACTCCACAGCTCTATTCTAACGGGGAAAAAGTTCTGCCAACCGCTGTAGGTCCCAGCATTCAGATCCCCACCAATCAATTAGATTATGTATGTAGGTTATATGAAGTTCACCTCTAAAATAATTGCCCAAATATCATTTATAATGGCGAGTCTGCAAATTTTGCAAGTTTTACCACCTACAAAGAATGGAGAGGTCTGTAATTTTTATTGTATGTACACTTCACCTGTGAGAGACTGAATCTAAAAATAAAAACCATAAAAATCACATTGCATGATTTTTACATATTTCATGCAATAAAATTCAAATTAATTATTTGATACGATAGAGAACAGAACTTAATATTTGGTACAGAAACCTTTGTTTGCAATTACAGAGGTCAGACGTTTCCTGTAGTTCTTGACCAGGTTTGCACGCACTGCAGCAGGGATTTTGGCCCCCTCCTCCATATAGATCTTCTCCAGATCTTTCAGGTTTCGGAGCTGTTGCTGGGCAACATTGAGTTTAAGCTCCCTCCAAAGATTTTCTATTGGGTTCAGGTCTGGAGACTGGCTAGCCTCTCCAGGACCTTGAAATGCTTCTTACGGAGCCACTCCTTAGTTGCCCTGGCTGTGTGTTTCGGGTCATTGTCATCTAGGAAGACCAAGCCACAACCCATCTTCAATGCTCTTACTGAGGGAAGGAGGTTGTTGGCCAAAATCTCACGATACATAACCCCATCCATCCTCCCTTTAATACAGTGCAGTCATCCTGTCCCCTTTGCAGAAAAGCACCCTCAAAGTATGATGTTTCCCCCACCATGCTTCACGGTTGGGACGGTGTTCTTGGGGTTGTACTCATCCTTCTTCTTCCTCCAAACACGGTGAGTGGAGTGGATACCAAAAAGTTCTATTTTGGTCTCATCTGACCACATGACCTTCTCCTGTGCCTCCTCTAGATCATCCAGATGGTCATTCGCGAACTTCAAACAGGCCTGAAGTGAGCAGGGGGACACGGATTTTAAGCCATGATGGCGTAGTTTGCTACTAACAGTAATGTTTGAGACTGTGGTTCCAGCTCTCTTCAGGTCATTGACTAGGTCCTCCGATGTAGTTCTGGGCTGATTACTGACCTTTCAAAGAATCATCCTTACCCCACAAGGAGAGATCTTGCATGGAGCCCCAGACTGAGTAAGATTGACAACCATCTTGTGTTTCTTCCATTTTCTAATAATTGTGCCAACAGTTGTTGCCTTCTCACCAAGCTGCTTGCCTATTGTCCTGTAGCCCATCCTAGCCTTGGCAGGTCTACAATTTTGTCCCTGGTGTCCTTAGACAACACTTTGATCTTGGCCATGGTGGAGAGGTTAGAGTGTGATTGATTGTGTGTGGACAGGTGTCTTTTATACAGGTAACGAGTTCAAACAGGTGCAATTAATATAGGTAATGAGTGCAGAGTAGGAGAGATTCTTAAAGAAAAAACTAACATGTCTGTGAGAGACAGAATTCTTACCGGTTGGCTGATGATCAAATACTTACTTCATGCAATAAAAATGTAGTTTAAAAATCATACAATGTGATTTTCTGGTTTTTATTTTTAAATTCTGTCTGTCACAGTTGAAGTGTACCGAAGATAAAAATTACAGCCCTCTCCATTCTTGCAAAATCGGTAGTGTATTAAATATTTATTTTCCCCACTGTATATTACTAGTATACTCAACGCACACACATTGCAGACGGATACAAGACTAGTACTAGTATATACTTACTTGATTGTGATCATCTTTCTCTCTACACTGGTGGAATCCATCTTCTTCATGAGTAGAATATTATCCACCCACTGGAACTTCTCAGAGTTGACAAATAAAACAGGTTGATGGATAGTGGAAAATGTCTCATCTCTCAAAGGGAACATCCAGGAATCCAGTGCCACCGCACACCTATCACCAACACAAGAATATAACTACTATAATACTGCCCCTATGTACAAGAATATAACTACTATAATACTGCCCCTATGTACAAGAATATAACTACTATAATACTGCCCCCTATGTACAAGAATATAACTACTATAA
Organism: Phyllobates terribilis; assembly: GCF_046119375.1. Classification (NCBI taxonomy): domain Eukaryota; kingdom Metazoa; phylum Chordata; class Amphibia; order Anura; family Dendrobatidae; genus Phyllobates; species Phyllobates terribilis. The sequence goes on along the minus strand of NW_027362763.1, from coordinate 61,114,530 downwards.
TACTGCCCCCTATGTACAAGAATATAACTACTATAATACTGCCCCTATGTACAAGAATATAACTACTATAATACTGCCCCCTATGTACAAGAATATAACTACTATAATACTGCCCCCTATGTACAAGAATATAACTATTATAATATTGTCCCCTATGTACAAGAATATAACTACTATAATACTGCTCCCTATGTACAAGAATATAACTATTATAATATTGTCCCCTATGTACAAGAATATAACTACTATAATACTGCTCCCTATGTACAAGAATATAACTACTATAATACTGCCCCCTATGTACAAGAATATAACTACTATAATGCTGCATCTATGTATAAGAATATAACTACTATAATACTGCACCGTATGTACAAGAATATAACTACTATAATACTGCACCGTATGTACAAGAATATAACTACTATAATACTTCCCCCTATGTACAAGAATATAACTACTATAATACTGCTCCTATATACAAGAATATAACTACAATAATACTGCCCCCTATGTACAAGAATATAACTACTATAATACTGCACCGTATGTACAAGAATATAACTACTATAATACTGCACCGTATGTACAAGAATATAACTACTATAATACTGCCCCCTATGTACAAGAATATAACTACTATAATACTGCCCCCTATGTACAAGAATATAACTACTATAATACTGCCCCTATGTACAAGAATATAACTACTATAATGCTGCATCTATGTATAAGAATATAACTACTATAATACTGCTCCTATGTACAAGAATATAACTACTATAATACTGCCTCCTATGTACAAGAATATAACTACTATAATACTGCCCCCTATGTACGAGAATATAACTACTATAATACAGCTCCTATGTACAAGAACATAACTACTATAATACTGCACCGTATGTACAAGAATATAACTACTATAATACTGCTCCTATGTACAAGAATATAACTACTATAATACTGCCTCTATGTACAAGAATATAACTACTATAATACTGCCCCCTATATACAAGAATATAACTACTATAATACTGCCTCTATGTACAAGAATATAACTACTATAATACTGCCCCCTATCTACAAGAATATAACTACTATAATACTGCTCCCTATGTACAAGAATATAACTACTATAATACTGCTCCTATGTACAAGAATATAACTACTATAATACTGCTCCTATGTACAAGAATATAACTACTATAATACTGCCTCTATGTACAAGAATATAACTACTATAATACTGCTCCTATATACAAGAATATAACTACTATAATACTGCCTCTATGTACAAGAATATAACTACTATAATACTGCCCCCTATGTACAAGAATATAACTACTAGAATACTACTCCTATGTACAAGAATATAACTACTATAATACTGCCCCCTATCTACAAGAATATAACTACTATAATACTGCACCGTATGTACAAGAATATAACTACTATAATACTGCCTCTATGTACAAGAATATAACTGCTATAATACTGCTCCTATACACAAGAATATAACTACTATAATACTGCTCCTATGTACAAGAGTATAACTACTATAATACTGCTCCTATGTACAAGAGTATAACTACTATAATACTGCTCCTATGTACAAGAATATAACTACTATAATACTGCCCCTATGTACAAGAATATAACTACTATAATACTGCCCCTATGTACAAGAATATAACTACTATAATACTGCTCCTATGTACAAGAGTATAACTACTATAATACTGCCTCTATGTACAAGAATATAACTACTATAATACTGCCCCCTATGTACAAGAACATAACTACTATAATACTGTTCCTATGTTCAAGAATATAACTACTATAATACTGCCCCTATGTACAAGAATATAACTACTATAATACTGCCCCCTATGTATAAGAATATAACTACTATAATACTGCTCCTATGTTCAAGAATATAACTACTATAATACTGCCCCTATGTACAAGAATATAACTACTATAATACTGCCCCCTATGTATAAGAATATAACTACTATAATACTGCTCCCATGTACAAGAATATAACTACTATAATACTGCCCCTATGTACAAGAATATAACTACTATAATACTGCCTCCTATATACAAGAATATGACTACTATAATACTGCCCCCTATGTACAAGAATATAACTACTATAATACTGCCCCCTATGTACATGAATATAACTACTATAATACTGCCCCTATATACAAGAATATAACTACTATAATACTGCCCCTATGTACAAGAATATAACTACTATAATACTGCTCCTATGTACAAGAATATAACTACTATAATACTGCCCCCTATGTACAAGAATATAACTACTATAATACTGCTCCTATGTACAAGAATATAACTATTATAATACTGCCCCCTATGTACAAGAATATAACTACTATAATACTGCACCGTATGTACAAGAATATCACTACTATAATACTGCCCCCTATGTACAAGAATATAACTACTATAATACTGCCTCTATGTACAAGAATATAACTACTATAATACTGCCCCCTATGTACAAGAATATAACTACTATAATACTGCACCGTATGTACAAGAATATAACTACTATAATACTGCTCCTATGTACAAGAATATAACTACTATAATACTGCCCCTATGTACAAGAATATAACTACTATAATGCTGCCCCCTATGTACAAAAATATAACTACTATAATACTGCACCGTATGTACAAGAATATAACTACTATAATACTGCTCCTATGTACAAGAATATAACTACTATAATACTGCTCCTATGTACAAGAATATAACTACTATAATACTGCCCCCTATGTACAAGAATATAACTACTATAATACTGCCCCCTATGTACATGAATATAACTACTATAATACTGCCCCCTATGTACATGAATATAACTACTATAATACTGCCCCTATATACAAGAATATAACTACTATAATACTGCCCCTATGTACAAGAATATAACTACTATAATACTGCTCCTATGTACAAGAATATAACTACTATAATACTGCCCCCTATGTACAAGAATATAACTACTATAATACTGCTCCTATGTACAAGAATATAACTATTATAATACTGCCCCCTATGTACAAGAATATAACTACTATAATACTGCACCGTATGTACAAGAATATCACTACTATAATACTGCCCCCTATGTACAAGAATATAACTACTATAATAATGCCTCTATGTACAAGAATATAACTACTATAATACTGCCCCCTATGTACAAGAATATAACTACTATAATACTGCACCGTATGTACAAGAATATAACTACTATAATACTGCTCCTATGTACAAGAATATAACTACTATAATACTGCCCCTATGTACAAGAATATAACTACTATAATACTGCCCCCTATGTACAAGAATATAACTACTATAATACTGCTCCTATGTACAAGAATATAACTATTATAATACTGCCCCCTATGTACAAGAATATAACTACTATAATACTGCACCGTATGTACAAGAATATCACTACTATAATACTGCCCCCTATGTACAAGAATATAACTACTATAATAATGCCTCTATGTACAAGAATATAACTACTATAATACTGCCCCCTATGTACAAGAATATAACTACTATAATACTGCCCCTATGTACAAGAATATAACTACTATAATACTGCTCCTATGTACAAGAATATAACTACTATAATACTGCCCCTATGTACAAGAATATAACTACTATAATACTGCCCCCTATGTACAAGAATATAACTACTATAATACTGCACCGTATGTACAAGAATATAACTACTATAATACTGCTCCTATGTACAAGAATATAACTACTATAATACTGCTCCTATGTACAAGAATATAACTACTATAATACTGCCCTCTATGTAGACTAATATAACTAGTGTGTATGTGGGAAATAATTAATTTTGCTAGCATAGATTATTCCTCATCTTTATATAGATTCTCACCTAAATCGTGAATCTCTTCCCAGAGCTTTAATTGCAGTCGCTGCCCCAAATGAATGTCCGGCGACTGCTACTTTTTGAACATCAATAGAATCCTGTAAGAAGTAGAAGGTTAAAAGAACAGAAAATAAACACAAACAAGAAAAGCTGTAAGAGAAATGTGTCACTACCCCTCACCAGATCACATACTCCAGACAAAGTGCATAAATACAGGATGCACTTGGAGACCTCATACACATTCATATAATAACCTGAACCTGTGTTTTCCGTGTGACCAGGCTGATATCTAATGTGTTTTATGGGGGGCTTCCACACTCTCCCTCGACAGATGAGTGAGTGTGAATGTGTGAGTTCACCTTATGAATGGTTGCCACATTCAAGAGACTCCATTGCAACCACGAGGGGGCATAGGATCAGATGTCTTCCTATTGGGTCCTCTAGTAACTGTTTAGGGCCGCTTGGCTTTAGCCAGTGTTTTATTGGCACGTACATTAACATTACCACATGTATATATTACAGATTGTGATTGTTGCAAATTGTGATGTAGCCACAGATGATTCAATGTAAGATACAGCGCCGCTAAGGCTCCCACCGACCCTAAACAGTTACTAGTCTAGCAATTGTTTAGGGCGGACCGGCTGCAGCGTGTTTTATCGACTCTGTACCTTTAAATTACTGGCTGCAACAGAACTTGTAGTACCTGTCCACATAACACCACCTGTGCGCATTTGCTGGAGACACTTCTTGCTACCCATGTAAAGGAGATGATTGATGTACTGCTGGATTTAGCTACATAATGGGGCTGTATCTAGAGGGACTGTGGAGCGATATACTACAGGATGAGGTTGCTTGATGGGGCTGTATCTAGAGGGACTGTGGAGGGATATACTACAGGATGGGGCTGCATCTAGAGCGGCTGAGGAACAATATACTACAGGATAGGGGCTGCATGATGTTGCTGTATCTAGAGAGAATGGAGCAATATACTACAGGATGGAGTTTCATGATGGTGCTGTATCTAGAGCGGCTGAGGAGCAATTTACTACAGGATGAAAGTGCAGGATGGAGCTGTATCTTGAGGGGCTTAGATGGGTGATGTACTGCAGGACGAGTCTGCATATACTGGGGATGCGAAAAGTAATGTATTGCAGGATGAGGACGTATACAGAGGGACTGAGAGGAGTGTTTTGTAGGATGGGGCTGTATACTGGGGCTTATAAGATTGATGTTCTGTATTATCGAGTTCTTTATAGAGGGGAGTGAGAGGAGTGATGTACTGGATGATGGGGTTGTAGATAGAAGGGCTAAGAAGCAATGTACTGGAGGATAGGACTGTACATAGGTGCGAATAGGAGTGCTGTATGATGGGGCAGTTTAGAGAAAGGGATGAGAGGAGTGATATGCTGCATGATGGGGCTGTATGTAAAGGAGCTTAAGGAGTAATGTATTGCAAGAAGGAATTGTATATAGAGGGGACTGATTGTCAAACTGGCGGCAGAGCTCAACTGGTTAGGTATTTAATGTGGCTAAGTGGCGCAGCAGCCCTTTTATATCTTCTGTGATTGGGGGAAATGGTGATTGATTTTGATAAAATCTATATATGTTTTTACAACAAGGGTGCACTGTATGGAGAATTATTTTAAACTGGTATGGGCGAGGAATAAAGGGTTATTCTCAAAAAATTAAGTTATTCCCTATCAAAAGGATAGGGAATAACGTGTTGATAACTCCAGCAGTTGGACCCCCAGCGATCCTGAGAGTAGGGTTGTGCAACCTCAAGAATGAGGCTCTGCAAGCTCGGTCCTCCGCTCCATGGGACAAAGAAATAGCCAAGCAAAATGCCACTTTTATTGATTATCGCAGTCTCAGAATTATTCATCCCTTCATGATAAGCATCTTTAGTACTTATTAGACCCCCCTCTGGCTGTTGTGACCTGCTGTAAATGTGATTCATACCCAGACACCAGCTTCTGGCAACGTTCCTGAGGAATCTCAGTCTATTCTTTGTAGGCAATGGCTTCCATATCACTAATATTCACAAGTTTGTGTTCTGCCACTGCCTTCACATCCCATCAACATTTTCTAAGGGATTCAAGTCAGGCATCTATGACGGGTACTCTAGAATCTTCCAGGATTTCTAAAAATGTAATGTTTCTGTCGATACAGCTGGAAGCAGAGTTCTTCAAAGTTATAGAAGCACTGGCCACAATATGGCAGGAAGAGGAAGCGGTCACCGCACGGACTACCACTAGATTGCCAAGGAGGTCAAAAAACCTGTGTAACTGCAAAACACTTGCAGCAGGCACTGAAGTTTCATTTTGCACATTAAGTCACATATTAAACACTAAAATACTATATTATATCTATATTAGCCACAGAAGTTTTGGTATTCTTCTGCGTGGGGTGATGAAACTAAACTGGAAATACAGATCAGCAAGATATCTGGTGGAAGAAGAATGAAGTGTACACTGTAAAGACCACCATATCTACAGCAAAACATGGCGGTGGCTTGGCGATGCCTACTGCATAGCATGGCAGTGGCTTGATGATGCCTGCAGCAAAGCTTGATGTTGGCTTGGTGATGCCTACAGTGAAGCATGGCAGTGGGTCGATGATGCCTACAGTGAAGCATGGGAGTGGCCAATGATGCCTACAGTGAAGCATGGTGTTGGATCTGTGATGTATGCCTACAATGAAGCATGGCTGTGGCTCGGTGATAACTACAGCAATGCACGGCAGAGGCTCAGTAATGCCTACAGAAAAGCATGGCAGTGGCTTGGTCATGTTTACTGTGAAGCATGGACGTTGCTCACTGAGGCCTACAGTGAAGCCTGGTGGTGGCTCAGTGATGCCTAAAGTGGGGCACAATGGTGGCATTTTGATGCCTATATGAAGCAAAGTTGACGTTTGATTATACCTATAGTGAACTATGGCGGTGACTCAATGATGCTTACAGTGAAGTATGGTATTGATTCGGTAATGGCTACAGAGAAGCATGGTAGTGGCTCGGTGATGCCTAAAGTGAAGCATGGTGTTGACTCGGTGATGTGTACAGCGAAGTATAGCAATGGCTCAGTGATGCCTACAGTGAAGCATGGTTGTGGCTCAGTGATGCCTACAGTGAAGCATGGCAGTGGCTCAGTGATGCCTACAGTGAAGCATGGCAGTGGCTCAGTGATGCCTACAGTGAAGCATGGTTGTGGCTCAGTGATGACTACAGTGAAGCATGGCAGTGGCTCAGTGATGCCCACAGTGAAGCATGCCGATGGCTCGGTGATGCCTACAGTAAAGCATGTTGGTGGCTTGGTAATACCTACAGTGAAGTATGGCAAAAGCTCGGTAGTGCCTACAGTTAAGTATGGCGATAGCATGGCAATGCTCCTAGGCTGCTTTGTTTCTTCTGGCACTGGAAACCTGAAGCTTGTGGATAATAACATGGATTAAATAAGTATCAGGAAATCCTTGGAGTAAATGTCATTCTTTCTATGAAGAAGCTGAAGTCTCGGTGTCATTGGCCCTTCCACCAGGACAGTGATCCCAAGCACAACTCACTCACAGTCCACCAAGCCTTGGTTGTTTCAGAAGAAGTCCTAGAAGATGGTAGAGTGGCCATCAGAGATGCCCGACTTAAACCCCATAGAAAGTCTTTGGTGGGATTTGAAGACGACAATTGCAACAAACCCAAGAATATATTAGTAAACTGGAGGCCATTACCCATTAGGAATGGGCTAAAATTCCTCAGGAATGCTGCCAAAAGTTAGTGTCTTGACTACACATCTTGTTTAAAGCAGGTCATAACAGATAGAGGGAATCTACGAAGTCATAAAGGGGTGAATAATTCTGAAACTGGAGTAATCAGTAATAGTGGCATTTTGTGTACAATTTGGAGAACCCACTTGTCATATTCATGGTGTTCAGCTATTAATATTGTTCTTGTATTTTTTGCAAATATCAGAAATTTTGTAAATTTTGCAAGTAAACCGAATTTGGAATGGTAAGTGAACAATTTTGATTGCATCTGTCTAATGTGCTCTTCTTCTGTACCCACCTTTAATAATAACCAGTCAAAGTTGGATGGCAATGCATTAGTGACTGGTTTCCCAGCATTGATGTCCAGCATGAGATCTAAGGCTTGTAAACATTCATCCGCTCTCTTCTGGACCTATAGATAAAAATCATAGGAACAGAAAAATAAAATGGTGGAAACCAGTAGCGATCCACTAACTAATGAGGTCTGCTAGGTTTCTGGCATTTTTTGGCAGAATCTACAATGAAGGTTCTGAATTGATGTGCATCACAGATGTGAACAGAACCCAAACACGGTAGTTATTAGAATGATACGTGTTCTCCAGTACCTGTTCAAATCGAAGAGGAAACTCATCCGCTCCTGGTTTTGGATTCTTTTTGTACAGCCAGACCTCCTCCATGGGTTCACGCTCCTCATCCTCCTGACAGGTGTCAGCGGAGGAGCGCTCTCGGAAGTAAAATGTGGCAGAAGCAGATTCATCTCTGTCAGCCGCAAATGGTAGAAAACAAATATCTTAGAGCTGAAATTTTATGCCTCAAATCCGCAAAAATATAGACATTTTCCGTGTGGATTCCAATGCAGAATTGTATCAGATTGCAACCTCAGCAATTCTCTAGAGATTCCACGTGTAATTCATTTACTGCAGGTTTTCATGGACCATAAGATTATAATCCATTCTTATATAGTGTCGGAAATGCTGGAAATCCACCAAATACTTTTTACCAGATTAACCCCTAAGGAGGCTGCTATTTTTCACTTGTGCTTTCAGTTTTTCCTACTTTTATTCCAAAAGCCATAATGTTTTGGATTTTTCCGTTGTCATATGAGGGCTTGTTCTTGCTGGACTAGTTGTAGCTTTGGATGACACCATTTACTTTACCATATAATGGACTGAAAAATGGAAAAAAATTAGAAAAATAGTGAAAAAACAACTCACAATTCCTTCTTTTGTTCCAGTGTTTACCGTGTAGTAAATATGAATGACTATATCGATTTCAAATTCATATTTTTTTTCTTTATTGTACTGCTTTTAAAAATTTTTTTTTTTCCTTCTTAAATTTGGGTTAGTATCACCGCTTTGGAGTTTCGTAACTAATATTTTTCCCGTCGATTGAGCTGTGTGACTACCTGTTTTGTGTGTAGTGAGCTGTCATTTGATCGCTTTGTATTGCATATTTTGGAGACGTGCAGTGATAAATAAAAAAAAAAAAAGGTGTTTTTTTTTGCCTCCTTACAGGGCTTATGTTATGGGTTAATTAAAGGGATTGTCCACTACTCCAACAACCCCTTCTCAGTCCATTTGTTTGCCCCTTATAAAATAAAAAACATCTGTTCCAGCGGCTCTCACTTCCTCCAGATGTAAGTTATTTGTCGGAAGGAGGGGGGAGAATGAAGCGTCCGCTGATCAGCCACAGGGATTATGTGACGTAAAAATGTCACGAGATCCCTGGGAGAGCCAGTGCCAACATTACTGGAAAGGATCCGGAGGGGAGTTTAAGGCCACGGCCCCACTATCAGTATTTCTTCTCAGGAGTGGGAGATAAATGCAGAATTGGTGACTTGTTTCTATTATACCTTTTCTCTGATGGTTCCTCACCTGGTTTTGGTTCCCACTCCTGAGAAAAAATGCTGACCAAATACTGATAGTGGGGCTGTGGCCTAAGTGTTATTATTTTACTGGGGGGCAAACATGCTGATTGAGAAGAGGTTGTCCGAGTAGTGGTCAACCTCTTTAATTTTAGATTTTCATAGTGCACTTATGGTTTTGGTGATACCAATTTATTTTTTTTCAGATTGGAAAAAGTGAAAGCGGGAGTCAAACTTTTATATTTGTTTTGATTTCTTACATGTATTTTTTAAACTACTTTTTAATTTTTTTTTTTTTTAATCCCCTCTAGTGGACTTGACCCTGCAATCCTTTCATCGCTTGTGTTATTCATTACAAGACTGTTATTTTTACAATATACTGCCAAATAAATATTCGTAGGAGCACCTTCATTAGGTTCATGCCTGACGTGATAGTGTTGAGCGAGTATGTTCTGTTCACCGTATGCTCGGGCCGAGCTCCGAGTATTTATAGCTGCTCGGTGATATGGTTGAATCGCTCCCGTGTGCATGATTTGCGACTGTTTGGCAGCTATATTACATGGGAGGAATGTCTATTTCTTACACATTCCTCACATGTAATAAAGCTGTCAAACAGTCACAAATCATGCACACGGGAGCGATTCAACCATATCACCGAGCGGCTGTAAATACTCAGAGCTCGTCCCGGGCATACTCGGCGAAAGGGTTAATAGAACATACTCGCTCAACACTACAAGCTAGCAGATACCGGCTGAGTAACACAGCCGACACCAGGCCTGTATGGAGCGGGCTCAGCTCCTGAGCCTGCCCCATACTCCCACACCTGATCAGGTTGTCGAAATAAAATGCGCTGCAAACTGTGTCCCCATATTTACCTGTGCTCCACTGCAGCAACTACAAATCCCTGCGATGCCAGCGCAATGCAGATGGCAGAATACAACGTCCTGCAGAGAAAAAGGGCACAAAATGAAACAAGATGTCTTATCGGATAGCGCTCAGTCCAAAGTTCTTTAATGGGGCAGTGCTGATGCCTGATTTTTTTCTCAGACCGAAGGATGCAAAGTAGTTAAAAATAATTTTAGCATTTGAGTTTTATTAACCCAAAAATACATATATTTAAGTACAAAGAAAATGTTCCAGAAGATGTTCATATCTTTTAAAATACAAATACCCCTTTAGGTCCACCGTCTCTGCGGAGTTTCCACATCTCATGATGTCATGTCAACAAGGAGAAAAATCACCAAGAATATCTTATACAATACTCCAGTAGAAAGGAGGAGTGCATGATATTATTACCTGAAAGCTCCAAGGCCATGGGAGAATATAACCAAAGGATATTGCTCTCCGGGCTTGAACGGTGCGTTCATCTTTGCAGGACACTTTACTGATCCTACGTAAGAGAGAAGGACAGATTATATGTAGGATGTTAGTGTCACGACATCCATGTGTAGAACGGTCAGTGCAAAACACGAGCAATAACAAACACAACCCCTCTCCATATGCTTTGTTAGGGACATAATTACTGGGGGTGTTCTAAATAGGGACCACCTAGGACTGCTTTTACCATCTTGGTGCTCCCGGCCACTCCATACATTATGTGTAGTGATACTTTTCAGGTCTGGTGCTGATGTCGGGCTAGAAGCGACTTCCAGTAACAGCGAATCAGCATGGATTAGAGAAGGAGACAGAAATCTCCTGATTGATCGATTGTTAAGAATTTATTTTAGGAGAGGGCTTTTACCCCTTCCTGCACGCTGATGAGAGTCCTCCTGTCTGTGCACACAATGCAATCTGCAGGAACGAGCAGCAGCACTTATAGGCCAAAACTGTACTGTGCTAGGGAACTGAAATAATCAACTCTCTTTTACTAAGAAACCCTTTACAAATTGGTACTAAGCTCCCAATTATAGAAGCGATCATTTCTGCATTAGAGCGATTGCTTGAAAATGCTGGTGTATATCATCCTGCCTCTCGACCCCCGGTGTATAACATCCGGCCACTCCCCTCCCCCACACCCGCTGTATAGCATCCGGCCCCACTCGCCCCCCACCCGCTGTATAACATCCGGCTCTGCTCCCCCCTGCTGTATAACATCCAGCTCTGCTCCCCCCTGCTGTATAACATCCGGCCCTGCTCCCCCCCCTGCTGTATAACATCCGGCTCTGCTCCCCCCTGCTGTATAACATCCGGCTCTGCTCCCCCCTGCTGTATAACATCCGGCTCTGCTCTCCCCCTGCTGTATAACATCCGGCCCTGCTCCCCCCCTGCTGTATAACATCCGGCCCTGCTCCCCCCTGCTGTATAACATCCGGCCCTGCTCCCCCCTGCTGTATAACATCCGGCTCTGCTCCCCCCCTGCTGTATAACATCCGGCTCTGCTCCCCCCTGCTGTATAACATCCGGCTCTGCTCCCCCCCTGCTGTATAACATCCGGCTCTGCTCCCCCCCTGCTGTATAACATCCGGCTCTGCTCCCCCCCTGCTGTATAACATCCGGCTCTGCTCCCCCCCTGCTGTATAACATCCGGCCCTGCTCCCCCCTGCTGTATAACATCCGGCCCTGCTCCCCCCTGCTGTATAACATCCGGCCCTGCTCCCCCCTGCTGTATAACATCCGGCCCTGCTCCCCCCTGCTGTATAACATCCGGCCCTGCTCCCCCCCTGCTGTATAACATCCGGCTCTGCTCCCCCCCTGCTGTATAACATCCGGCTCTGCTCCCCCCCTGCTGTATAACATCCGGCTCTGCTCCCCCCCTGCTGTATAACATCCGGCCCTGCTGTATAACATCCGGCCCTGCTCCCCCCTGCTGTATAACATCCGGCCCTGCTCCCCCCTGCTGTATAACATCCGGCCCTGCCCCCCCCCCCCCCCCTGCTGTATAACATCCGGCCCTGCTCCCCCCTGCTGTATAACATCCGGCCCTGCCCCCCCCCTGCTGTATAACATCCGGCCCTGCCCCCCCCTGCTGTATAACATCCGGCCCTGCTCCCCCCCTGCTGTATAACATCCGGCTCTGCTCCCCCCTGCTGTATAACATCCAGCTCTGCTCCCCCCCTGCTGTATAACATCCGGCCCTGCTCCCCCCCTGCTGTATAACATCGGGCCCCTCTCCCACCACCCGCTGTATAACATCCGTCGTCCCCCCCCTGCTGTATAACTTCCGGCCCCTCCCCCCCCCCTGCTGTATAACATCCGGCCCCTCCCCCCCCCCTGCTGTATAACATCCGGCCCCTCCCCCCCCCCTGCTGTATAACATCCGGCCCCTCTCCCCCCCCGCTGTATAACATCCGGCCCCTCTCCCCCCCCCTGCTGTATAACATCCGGCCCCTCTCCCCCCCCTGCTGTATAACATCTGGCCCCTGCTGTATAACATACAGCAGGGGGGGGGGGGGGCGGATAACATTCAGCCCCTCTCCCGACCCCTGCTTTATAGCATTCGGTCCCTCTCCTGTCCCCCGCTGTATAACATCCGGCTCCTCTTCCCCCCTGCTGGATAACATCCAGCCCCACTCCCCCCCGCAGTGTATAGCACCCGGCCCCTCTCCCTCAGTGTATGGCACCCGGCCCCTCTCCCTCAGTGTATGGCACCCGGCCCCTCTCCCTCAGTGTATGGCACCCGGCCCCTCTCCCTCAGTGTATGGCACCCGGCCCCTCTCCCTCAGTGTATGGCACCCGGCCCCTCTCCCTCAGTGTATGGCACCCGGCCCCTCTCCCTCAGTGTATGGCACCCGGCCCCTCTCCCTCAGTGTATGGCACCCGGCCCCTCTCCCTCAGTGTTCCCTCAGTGTATGGCACCCGGCCCCTCTCCCTCAGTGTTCCCTCAGTGTATGGCACCCGGCCCCTCTCCCTCAGTGTTCCCTCAGTGTATGGCACCCGGCCCCTCTCCCTCAGTGTTCCCTCAGTGTATGGCACCCGGCCCCTCTCCCCCCTGCTGTATAACATCCGGCCCTGCTCCCCCCTGCTGTATAACATCCGGCCCTGCTCCCCCCCTGCTGTATAACATCCGGCTCTGCTCCCCCCTGCTGTATAACATCCAGCTCTGCTCCCCCCCTGCTGTATAACATCCGGCCCTGCTCCCCCCCTGCTGTATAACATCGGGCCCCTCTCCCACCACCCGCTGTATAACATCCGTCGTCCCCCCCCTGCTGTATAACTTCCGGCCCCTCCCCCCCCCCTGCTGTATAACATCCGGCCCCTCCCCCCCCCCTGCTGTATAACATCCGGCCCCTCCCCCCCCCTGCTGTATAACATCCGGCCCCTCCCCCCCCCCTGCTGTATAACATCCGGCCCCTCTCCCCCCCCGCTGTATAACATCCGGCCCCTCTCCCCCCCCCTGCTGTATAACATCCGGCCCCTCTCCCCCCCCTGCTGTATAACATCTGGCCCCTGCTGTATAACATACAGCAGGGGGGGGGGGGGGCGGATAACATTCAGCCCCTCTCCCGACCCCTGCTTTATAGCATTCGGTCCCTCTCCTGTCCCCCGCTGTATAACATCCGGCTCCTCTTCCCCCCTGCTGGATAACATCCAGCCCCACTCCCCCCCGCAGTGTATAGCACCCGGCCCCTCTCCCTCAGTGTATGGCACCCGGCCCCTCTCCCTCAGTGTATGGCACCCGGCCCCTCTCCCTCAGTGTATGGCACCCGGCCCCTCTCCCTCAGTGTATGGCACCCGGCCCCTCTCCCTCAGTGTATGGCACCCGGCCCCTCTCCCTCAGTGTATGGCACCCGGCCCCTCTCCCTCAGTGTATGGCACCCGGCCCCTCTCCCTCAGTGTATGGCACCCGGCCCCTCTCCCTCAGTGTTCCCTCAGTGTATGGCACCCGGCCCCTCTCCCTCAGTGTTCCCTCAGTGTATGGCACCCGGCCCCTCTCCCTCAGTGTTCCCTCAGTGTATGGCACCCGGCCCCTCTCCCTCAGTGTTCCCTCAGTGTATGGCACCCGGCCCCTCTCCCTCAGTGTTCCCTCAGTGTATGGCACCCGGCCCCTCTCCCTCAGTGTTCCCTCAGTGTATGGCACCCGGCCCCTCTCCCTCAGTGTATGGCACCCGGCCCCTCTCCCTCAGTGTATGGCACCCGGCCCCTCTCCCTCAGTGTATGGCACCCGGCCCCTCTCCCTCAGTGTTCCCTCAGTGTATGGCACCCGGCCCCTCTCCCTCAGTGTTCCCTCAGTGTATGGCACCCGGCCCCTCTCCCTCAGTGTTCCCTCAGTGTATGGCACCCGGCCCCTCTCCCTCAGTGTATGGCACCCGGCCCCTCTCCCTCAGTGTATGGCATCCGGCCCCTCTCCCTCAGTGTATGGCATCCGGCCCCTCTCCCTCAGTGTATGGCATCCGGCCCCTCTCCCTCAGTGTATGGCATCCGGCCCCTCTCCCTCAGTGTATGGCATCCGGCCCCTCTCCCTCAGTGTATGGCATCCGGCCCCTCTCCCTCAGTGTATGGCATCCGGCCCCTCTCCCTCAGTGTATGGCATCCGGCCCCTCTCCCTCAGTGTATGGCATCCGGCCCCTCTCCCTCAGTGTATGGCATCCGGCCCCTCTCCCTCAGTGTATGGCATCCGGCCCCTCTCCCTCAGTGTATGGCATCCGGCCCCTCTCCCTCAGTGTATGGCATCCGGCCCCTCTCCCTCAGTGTATGGCATCCGGCCCCTCTCCCTCAGTGTATGGCATCCGGCCCCTCTCCCTCAGTGTATGGCACCCGGCCCCTCTCCCTCAGTGTATAGCACCAGGCCCCTCTCCCTCAGTGTATGGCATCCGGCCCCTCTCCCTCAGTGTATGGCATCCGGCCCCTCTCCCTCAGTGTATGGCATCTGACCCTATGGTCCCTGTTGTATAATTTCAAGCCCCATCGCCCCCAATGTATAACATCAGACCCTTTGCCCTCAAAGTATAACATCCAACTTCCGGCGTATAACATCAGACCCCTCGCCCTTGATGGATAGCATGCGGCCCCTCATCATGCTGCCTGCCTTTACTAACATGTGACACAACGGCCGGTGGTGCAGAGCTCACTGATACCAGCACGGTCCTGTTATAGGAGCCACCGGGGTAACAAGTCTGTTCATGAAATTTCTTCCTCCTGAATCTTCCTCCATCACCTGTGAGTGATATCACTGATAAGTGGAAGGAATCGCAGCAACTTAGCCACGAAGTGAAGACCCTGTAACGTTACAGAGCGGGGGGCCGAGTGCTGAGGAGCAGAAGTCAGAAAAGTTACCACCGCTCTGCTGACTCCATAGCTGCAGAGTCCAGACCTCCTAACATCAGCAGACACACTGCGCCTCGGCCGGGAGCTTCATGGCCGAGCAGCTGCATGCAGCCTTACATCACCAAGCACAATACCGAGCATCGGATGGAGTGGTGTAAAGCCGCCACCACTGGAGGAAACGTGTTCTGTGCAGTGACTGATCACACGTTTCAATGTGGCGTCTGATGGACGAGTCTGGGTTTGGTGAATGCCAGGAAAACGTTACCTCCTGACTGCAGTAAAATTTGATAGAGGAGGGATAATGCTATGGGATGTTTTCAGAGGTCGGTTTAAGCCCTTAATCTTAATCCTTCAGCACAAGACACCGTGGACAATTTTAGCTTCCAGCTTTGTGGGAACAGTTTGGGGTAGGACCTTTTCTGCTCCCTGCTCCCCCAGTGTACATGGTCCATACAGACGTGGTTGAGGGAATTTTGTGTGAAATAAACAAAAAGTAAAGAAAGAAAAAATAAATAGAGCAAAATTAGAAGAGAAGAAAGCCCCTCCTAGTCCAAACTGGTGCAAAAAAAAAAGCATATCCAATATATAAAAATAATTGCAACAGAAAGGGGAAACAAAGTTTAGAAAATATTTTAGCAGTCGTTTATTGTGTTAAGAAAAAATAAAAAAATTTTGAAAACATCTGAAAAACAAACAAGTAGAGATGGGTGGAATGATTCATCGGAGTCCCCTCCGCTCCCCCGTCCAGTGGCCACAGACTACTAACCTGGCCGATGGACCAGAGTCCCGCGAATCAATCTGCCCGTCTCTACAGACAAGTATTTCCCTTTTATTCTCTGCAGTACCCAGCCTCCAATAGTAGTGAAAAATATCACAGCCCCATTGTTGTCGATGAGATTTTACACAGTCTCTTTTTATTTTTACAAAGTCTCCACATGAGTATTTAGAATTTATACTGTAGATTTTTTTAAGTGCTGATTTTGCCGCTGCGGACTCACTTCAGTTGCATAAATTCCACAATGGAAATGTCCCCCCTGAAAAAGTATCCCAAAAAAAGAACACCACTCACTCTTTTCCTTGCAAAATCACATTTCCAAAAGTTTTTTTTTTTTTTTAGATTTTCTTGGAAAAGAAAGGGGCTGCCCATTTAATTTAGTATATGGACCTTATAGGCGTGGACCCTCCACCTGGAACCTTCTTTTATGTACCAAGGGGGAAGGGCCGCTAGCAAGCACAAGAGGATGTGAGCCGTGCATGCGTTAGACCAGGGATGTCAAACTCAAACCCACAGAGGGCCAAAATGAAGAACTTGGACAAAGTCGCTGGCCAACCAGTATACACAATAATGGGCCCCACATAGTCCTCCATACAGAATAATGGGAACCACATAGTCCTCCATACAGAATAAAGGGCCCCGCATAGTCCTCCATACAGAATAAAGGGCCCCGCATAGTCCTCCATACAGTATAATAGGCCCCGCATAGTCCTCCATACAGAATAATGGGCCAAGCATAGTCCTCCATACAGAATAATGGGCCCCACATAGTCCTCCATACAGAATAATGGGCCCCGCATAGTCCTCCATACAGAATAATGGGCCCCGCATAGTCCTCCATACAGAATAATGGGCCCCACATAAGCCTCCATACAGAATAATGGGCCCCACATAGTCCTCCATACAGTATAATGGTCCCCACATAGTCCTCCATACAGTATAATGGCCCCACATAGTCCTCCATACAGTATAATGGCCCCACATAGTCCTCCATACAGTATAATGGCCCCACATAGTCCTCCATACAGAATAATGGGCCCCACATAATCCTCCATACAGAATAATGGGCCCCACATAATCCTCCATACAGTATAATGGCCCCACATAGTCCTCCATACAGAATAATGAGCCAAGCATAGTCCTCCATACAGAATAATGGGCCCCACATAGTCCTCCATACAGTATAATAGGCCCCGCATAGTCCTCCATACAGAATAACGGGCCCCGCATAGTCCTCCATACAGTATAATAGGCCCCGCATAGTCCTCCATACAGAATAATGGGCCAAGCATAGTCCTCCATACAGAATAATGGTCCCCACATAGTCCTCCATACAGTATAATGGCCCCACATAGTCCTCCATACAGTATAATGGCCCCACATAGTCCTCCATACAGTATAATGGCCCCACATAATCCTCCATACAGAATAATGGGCCCCACATAATCCTCCATACAGAATAATGGGCCCCACATAATCCTCCATACAGAATAATGGGCCCCACATAATCCTCCATACAGTATAATGGGCCCCACATAATCCTCCATACAGTATAATGGGCCCCACATAATCCTCCATACAGTATAATGGGCCCCACATAGTCCTCCATACAGAATAATGGGCCCCACATAGTCCTCCATACAGAATAATGGGCCCCACATAGTCCTCCATACAGTATAATGGCCCCACATAGTCCTCCATACAGTATAATGGCCCCACATAATCCTCCATACAGAATAATGGGCCCCACATAATCCTCCATACAGAATAATGGGCCCCACATAGTCCTCCATACAGTATAATGGCCCCACATAGTCCTCCATACAGTATAATGGCCCCACATAGTCCTCCATACAGAATAATGGGCCCCGCATAGTCCTCCATACAGAATAAAGGGCCCCGCATAGTCCTCCATACAGAATAAAGGGCCCCGCATAGTCCTCCATACAGAATAAAGGGCCCCGCATAGTCCTCCATACAGTATAATAGGCCCCGCATAGTCCTCCATACAGAATAATGGGCCAAGCATAGTCCTCCATACAGAATAATGGGCCCCGCATAGTCCTCCATACAGAATAATGGGCCCCACATAATCCTCCATACAGAATAATGGGCCCCACATAGTCCTCCATACAGTATAATGGCCCCACATAGTCCTCCATACAGAATAATGGTCCCCACATAGTCCTCCATACAGTATAATGGCCCCACATAGTCCTCCATACAGTATAATGGCCCCACATAGTCCTCCATACAGTATAATGGCCCCACATAATCCTCCATACAGAATAATGGGCCCCACATAATCCTCCATACAGTATAATGGGCCCCACATAATCCTCCATACAGTATAATGGGCCCCACATAGTCCTCCATACAGTATAATGGACCCCACATAGTCCTCCATACAGTATAATGGACCCCACATAGTCCTCCATACAGAATAATGGACCCCACATAGTCCTCCATACAGTATAATGGCCCCACATAGTCCTCCATACAGTATGATGGCCCCACATAATCCTCCATACAGAATAATGGGCCCCACATAATCCTCCATACAGAATAATGGGCCCCACATAATCCTCCATACAGTATAATGGCCCCACATAATCCTCCATACAGTATAATGGCCCCACATAGTCCTCCATACAGAATAATTGGCCAAGCATAGTCCTCCATACAGAATAATGGGCCCCACATAGTCCTCCATACAGTATAATAGGCCCCGCATAGTCCTCCATACAGAATAACGGGCCCCGCATAGTCCTCCATACAGTATAATAGGCCCCGCATAGTCCTCCATACAGAATAATGGGCCAAGCATAGTCCTCCATACAGAATAATGGTCCCCACATAGTCCTCCATACAGTATAATGGCCCCACATAGTCCTCCATACAGTATAATGGCCCCACATAGTCCTCCATACAGTATAATGGCCCCACATAATCCTCCATACAGAATAATGGGCCCCACATAATCCTCCATACAGAATAATGGGCCCCACATAATCCTCCATACAGTATAATGGGCCCCACATAATCCTCCATACAGTATAATGGGCCCCACATAATCCTCCATACAGTATAATGGGCCCCACATAGTCCTCCATACAGTATAATGGGCCCCACATAGTCCTCCATACAGTATAATGGCCCCACATAGTCCTCCATATAGTATAATGGCCCCACATAGTCCTCCATACAGAATAATGGGCCCCACATAGTCCTCCATACAGTATAATGGCCCCACATAGTCCTCCATACAGAATAATGGGCCAAGCATAGTCCTCCATACAGAATAATGGGCCCCACATAGTCCTCCATACAGTATAATGGCCCCACATAGTCCTCCATACAGTATAATAGGCCCCGCATAGTCCTCCATACAGAATAATGGGCCCCACATAATCCTCCATACAGAATAATGGGCCCCACATAATCCTCCATACAGAATAATGGCCCCACATAGTCCTCCATACAGAATAATGGGCCCCACATAGTCCTCCATACAGTATAATGGCCCCACATAGTCCTCCATACAGTATAATGGCCCCACATAATCCTCCATACAGAATAATGGGCCCCACATAATCCTCCATACAGAATAATGGGCCCCACATAGTCTTCCATACAGTATAATGGGCCCCACATAGTCCCCCATACAGTATAATGGCCCCACATAGTTCTCCATACAGTATAATGGCCCCACATAGTCCTCCATACAGAATAATGGCCCCACATAGTCCTCCATACAGTATAATGGCCCCACATAATCCTCCATACAGAATAATGGGCCCCACATAATCCTCCATACAGAATAATGGGCCCCACATAGTCTTCCATACAGTATAATGGGCCCCACATAGTCCCCCATACAGTATAATGGCCCCACATAGTCCTCCATACAGAATAATGGCCCCACATAGTTCTCCATACAG
Organism: Phyllobates terribilis; assembly: GCF_046119375.1. Classification (NCBI taxonomy): domain Eukaryota; kingdom Metazoa; phylum Chordata; class Amphibia; order Anura; family Dendrobatidae; genus Phyllobates; species Phyllobates terribilis. Next base: position 61,094,032 of record NW_027362763.1, on the reverse strand, counting down.
TATAATGGCCCCACATAGTCCTCCATACAGTATAATGGCCCCACATAGTTCTCCATACAGTATAATGGCCCCACATAATCCTCCATACAGTATAATGGGCCCCACATAGTCCTCCATACAGTATAATGGGCCCCACATAGTCCTCCATACAGTATAATGGCCCCACATAGTCCTCCATATAGTATAATGGCCCCACATAGTCCTCCATACAGAATAATGGGCCCCACATAGTCGTCCATACAGTATAATGGCCCCACATAGTCCTCCATACAGAATAATGGGCCAAGCATAGTCCTCCATACAGAATAATGGGCCCCACATAGTCCTCCATACAGTATAATGGCCCCACATAGTCCTCCATACAGTATAATAGGCCCCGCATAGTCCTCCATACAGAATAATGGGCCCCACATAATCCTCCATACAGAATAATGGGCCCCACATAATTCTCCATACAGAATAATGGCCCCACATAGTCCTCCATACAGAATAATGGGCCCCACATAGTCCTCCATACAGAATAATGGGCCCCACATAGTCCTCCATACAGTATAATGGCCCCACATAGTCCTCCATACAGTATAATGGCCCCACATAATCCTCCATACAGAATAATGGGCCCCACATAATCCTCCATACAGAATAATGGGCCCCACATAGTCTTCCATACAGTATAATGGGCCCCACATAGTCCCCCATACAGTATAATGGCCCCACATAGTTCTCCATACAGTATAATGGCCCCACATAGTCCTCCATACAGAATAATGGCCCCACATAGTCCTCCATACAGTATAATGGCCCCACATAATCCTCCATACAGAATAATGGGCCCCACATAATCCTCCATACAGAATAATGGGCCCCACATAGTCTTCCATACAGTATAATGGGCCCCACATAGTCCCCCATACAGTATAATGGCCCCACATAGTCCTCCATACAGAATAATGGCCCCACATAGTCCTCCATACAGTATAATGGCCCCACATAGTCCTCCATACAGTATAATGGCCCCACATAGTTCTCCATACAGTATAATGGCCCCACATAGTCCTCCATACAGAATAATGGTCCCCACATGAGTGTGGTGGTTCTGGTGTCATGGGCCAAATAAAACCACCCTGCGGGCCAGAGCTTGACATGTATGTGTTAGACGGATGGTCATTCATCTGGATAGCAGCCATATAATATTACACCATCCGGACTACATCTTTCTCCAGAAAAGTCAGCCTTGAGGTATGAAGACACCCAGATCTTTAATAACCATTTATAGGGCTTTGCCTGTGATGAGAATATTAGAAAATCGCTATCCAATACATATCCTAGGGTTTAGTGAAGAACAGACACTTAAACTATAAGACAAGAAGTGACAGATACAATAAATGGCGTCTAGTAAAACCTACCAAAATAGTAAGTGAAGATAACATCCATCACCGTACGGTTGAGCTTTAGCATGTCCGCCATGCCCAGGTAGTACTCTCTCCTCGGGATCCACACGGCCTCTTCATACTCTTCACCGTCTACACATGGGTAATACAACCGAAGGAAGCTTCCCTGCGGACGAAGAAGCAGACGCACCAACAATCAGTGCCGCCATCCCCTATACTATTTATCTGGCTATTAACCCTATCTCAATTGTACTTAATGTCAATTTAAACTAGCAAAGTTTAGCCCGTAAGTGAGCGTCGATGGGACCCAATGCTCATTTTACTTACAGAATTACACAGCCATTCTGATATGAATTATCAAAGTAAGTACACCAGATTCATCAGGTGGTTTTTGTTCATCTCACATCCCCCCCCCCCCTTTTTTCTGAATTTTTTGAACTGTTAACATATGAATAAAAACCTATATAAGTTTGGGACCTCCGTAATCGTACCGATATGGAGACTTACTCTGCCAGATCAATTTTGCTGCAAAATTAAGCAAACTAAAACACACAAAAACATTTTTTTTTTTTTTTTACAGATTTGACTTGTTTTTTACCATTTCACCTCACTTGGATTTTTCAGCTTTATAATGCATTTATAATGGTAAAAAAAAATAGGAGTTTCATACAAAACTACAACTTGTGTCGCATAAAACAAGCCCTTATGAGACAATGATGATGGAAAAAGTACTGCCTCCTCTTGATAATATTGTTCTGTTATAAGCGTCCTTAGAAAATAACCCCCAGTTTTTAACTGTAATAGGTTGGGAAACCCACAGCAAGTGTTTTTCCACACATTTCTTCAGGAAATGCTCCTTTTCGTGGAGCTTCTCTCTTTTTCAGGAGCGGTTTTGAAGAGTTTTTGAAAAGTTTATCTTTTCTTGAAGAATTCTTTGCAGCCTTTTAATTGGGCGGGCATTGACTCTGCTTCAAATAAGTGACATGCAAATTTTTTTTCCACCGAAAGTTTTTCAAAACTTCTTGAAGAAAAAAAAAAAAAAAAAAACAACAACAAGGACAATAAACTCCTCTTATGAACAGCAAAGTGCATTTCTCCTAAATAAAAGTTTTCCAAGATTTATTGAAAAAGGGGTTGTCTACGTTTGGTGAAAAAAACATTTCTTACTTACATGCCTACAATTGGGGCTTTTGTAGCGGATACATTATAAAAAAAAAAAAACTAAGAAAAAAACTCTAACATAGCCTAAAAACATCAAGATATTTTCTAAAGGAAAGGCTACACAATGGGTAGTACACAATGTACTATACAATGGATATGTATATTCACTCATGTTTTTAAGTTTAGGTCATTATGTGGCCTCTGTTGTCATTCTCTTCCTCGTTCCTTTATAATTGATTGTAAATGAATTACCTAATAATTGAGCAACAAGATTATGTAAGTAAAACTTATGACTACACACCAGCAAGAACAGAGTGTATGTGAAAGTGCGTAGATAGAGAAGGGGTAATGTGCCAAACTTAACTCCATGACCCATCAATTTTTCTTCTTCTTCTGTCAAGAATCAAAGAGACTCCAAAAGCGTCTGCAATCATTTTTTTATTTACGTTTTTATGTTCTTTATTGTGCAACAAAAATGACCTGGTAACTTAATCAGATCAAAGATGTTTCATTTTTTTTTTTCACCACTTAAAAAAAAACCAAAGTTATAACTACAATGCTCTTTTGGGAATTTAAATATGCCAATTACCTATTAAGAGAGGAAGACGACAGGAATTCTAGTGACACCTATTGGAAATATTAATCCTAAAAGTCAATATCGACCATTTAAAAAGGGCTTTGCCACATGACTTAGGATCGAAAACCAAACGAGAAAATCCATTTGCAGACACATGTTTCGGGGTGTTTGCTCCTCATCAGTGCAAAGGTGGAGAACGGATTTGGCTGGGTGAGAGGCCTTTTGACAGCCTCTTTAGAGAGGAAGATTTTCCCCCCTTAAACACCCTATTTTCAAGTTAAAAAAAAAAAATGTATAAATTTGTTCTGTCACCATTTTTTGGGACTTATTACTTTTTTACTTTTAGGATGGACCAGTGCAAGGGCATGATTTTTGCGTGGCGAGCTGGCATTCTTAACGATACCTTTTTGAGTACATGCAACGTGTCGATTGCTTTTCTGGCATTTTTTTCTTTTTACGCCGTTTTTAATGTTTTGATATATCAGAATTTTATGAACATGGTGATACCAAATATATTTATTTTTAGGTCTTTATCTTTAAAGTGGGAAAAGTGGAGTGCTTAGATTTAACATTTTTTATTCTATACATTTTTTTAGTGCTTTTAGAAGACTTGAAGCTGTGATCATTTGATCACCTGTTCTATATATGTTTAGTAATGGGGGAGAATCAACTGGCCGGAACTCTTAAATCTGATAGATCCACTCAGAAGTCAAAACGCAATGGTACTTTTTAAGACTCTGTTCATATCTGTCTTGAGGCCTCGGCTGCAGATCCAAACAATACCAGTCGAAATAGTACAATATTTCATCTGTCTAGTGAAATGACGAAAACCAGACAAAACCCGTTATAGTCAATGGTGTTCTTCTGGTTCTGATGATGTCCGGCACTGTTCCAGAAATAGAGACGCAGATGTGAACAGAGCCTTCTCTTCTACATTCTGATTACTTTCTGTAATCCAATGATTGATAAAGGTCATATAATCTGACCGAAACGTCACGTTTTTTTGGGTTGCCTAACGATCAACAGAACAACTATACCTTGCAAATTGGAAAAAAATGCAGAGTTCTCTTTACTTTGGTACAACAGGTAGGACCCTACTTGAGCACCTTGCATTGGGACTGTAGGGCAGTGTTCCCTTTTTCTGCTTCCTAAAACACCGCGACATCAAAATGACATTCATCTTCCATAAGGAGGATCGTTAGTGGGTAAGTTGTAATAATTAATTACATAAAATAAAACAATATATTTGTTTAAAAAGGAACAAAAAAGGTTATGTTTTACCTGAATGGTGTGGTCGGTCATCAGGTCCGTGCAGCCCACAGTATGGGGTCCTTTTCCTTGGGGTATCCCGCTGAACTGGACGCTACTGTAACTCCCCATCGCTTGTGCTGTCCGATACTTCACAACGCAGGTGGCTGGAGATTACTTCTGAGCCTGGAAAAAAAATATTAAAACTGTTTAAGAAAATAGGTCTTTATTTATACAAAGCTAACTATTTCATTACAGAAAGATTTAGAAGCCGGTGCAATGCAATGAATATACTACAGGAAGTGCGGACGGGCCTTTGTCCCTCTACAGGAAGTGGGGGCAGGCCTTTGCCCCCTCTACAGGAAGTGGGGGCGGGCCTTTGCCCCCTCTACAGGAAGTGGGGGCGGGCCTTTGCCCCCTCTACAGGAAGTGGGGGCGGGCCTTTGCCCCCTCTACAGGAAGTGGGGGCGGGCCTTTGCCCCCTCTACAGGAAGTGGGGGCGGGCCTTTGCCGCTTTCCTGTCAAACTGCATGCAGACATAACAAAGAGGCAGGCTTTCAGTTTAGGTCAGGCAAGTTATTGGACAATGGCAAGTGCAGTACATGCTGGGAGGTTCCAGCTCCTATAGTACTGACAGAATGCTGATAAAGAGGATCCGCCCACTGAAAAAGAGTAAATTTAGACAGTATGAGAATTGGATACTTGGATATATTAGACTGGTATATGCTCCAAAAGGGGTTGTAACTTATTGTGGGAAATGTGGACCGCAAAACCAAGCAAGACCATGCTTTTCTACAGATTTTGTGTTAAAAGGCAGATAAATGTTAAATGTGTTAAATAGCAAATATTGAAAAAGCATAATTTCTCACCCAATGAATGATTCGGGAGACATTGATCAAAGGTCGCGAGAATTTTGTGATATGGACCATTCCAAACACTCTCTTCACCCAGTCTACTGTACCTGTTCATGTACAATGCTAGCATGACAGGTGCTCCTATAATGCAACATGACATATGCCAATTACAATGACATTTGTAGGAGACCTTGATTGCAAAAATAGTTACATTATCACCAAGCAATACCGAGCATAGCGTTTCACAATTCAGTTAGGATACCCCCAGGCGATAAATAAAAGGGTTGTCTCATATGCCCCTGCTTAGGACCCTTTCTACTAGCCAGAAGAAAAAAAAAACGGCTGCAATGAGTGACTCTTGCTCTTGAGGATTCAGTGTGGCCATGATATTACATGCATTATCCATTTGAATGTGTGCCATGCAATACCACATTTCTCCTGCAGTGGCCGCCAGTTTGCGGAGTCGATCAAAGTTGATCTTGAGTAGTTCTTCTTTTGCAAAAGCACTTTTCCATATTCTTGTGTTTATGTGCAATCACTTTCTCGTAATTTCAGCTGTTTGCTGAAGCGACTTTTTGTCAGCTATAATATTTTTAAAGGTGCTTAAAGTCTCAGTCTCCCAGCTGAAAAGTCTTGCTTCTCCTTAAAGGGAATATGCCATCAACTATTTTTTTTTTTTTCAATAATTGCAAAAATTTAAAGTATTAAATGTTTTGATTTTTTATAAAAAAAAAAAAAAAAAAAAAAAAAAAAAAAACTTAAAATGGTATAACAAATATAATTTTAAAAGGTTTGATATTTTCCACTAGGGGCAACAGCTTCTGAAATTTGCCTAGCTCACATTACAACTGCAGTAAATGTGGACGGGATCTGGTCACATGTGTGTGGTGTCACTCCTCTACCCATTTTCTGGGCATTTGCAAAAGGATAAGGGAGGATAAAGTTTAGAATCACAGTGTGGAAACATTTTGACGGTGACTACAAAAGGGATACTGAAATGTGGAAAAGTGTCACCAAGGACAGCCCGGATTCTGTTAGTTGGTGCTGTTCGGTGTATCACGCTCTGGGATTAGATACAGGGCTCACTGTATACGAACTCCTCCAACCATCTTTTCTATGATGCTAAATCCGTAACGAATCCTTTGGAGTCCCATTTGCAGCAGAGAGGAGGCAAAATACTTTCAGTCTTACAGTGCAAAAATATTTAAATTTGAGAGTCCTTGATACCTTTTAATGGCTAACTGAAAAGGTGGTAACAAGTTGCAAGCTTTCGAGACTACTCGGGTCTTCATCAGGCATAGTATAGTCTTTACAGTGCACAATTCTGTTTTAGACTTCAGTGTAGGAGGCAGGAATAACTGAAGTAATGTCCGGCTTCTATATAAGTCACATAGACCCATAATTATGGCTGACCGATTAACACTAATCTGGAGGGTTCTGTAAATCCATCTGCTAATTTTGAAATGTTCAGCAAAAAAAAACATATTATATAATAACACATCTAAGGAATGCAATCATGGGAGACGAGCCATGCTGGGCAATGCCGCTGAACTGGTTTTATTTGCAAATCCTTTGTGATTAAAACACATCAGTGCACGTAGAAAACTTAGAAAGCACAGTACTCATGAGCCCCATAAGCCAAGAATGTTCTGGTCTTCCGTTACATTGTTCCGAAGCTTACTAAAAGTAACTGCAAATTCCTGTTTATTCACATCAGGGGTCAATTGCACAACTTTTTTGTTTTTATTGGGTCCATTTCGAAATATGCCCAACTGAAAGCAAATTACATGTACGTGAATACTTCTTACAAGTCAACGTTGGATAGAGGATAACCAAGACTGGAACCCGCATTGATTGGGGAATTTGCATTCCCGTATGAAAACTTTTATCAAAGTTACAAAAGGACATTTTAAATTGGGGCGCCTGACCGCAGCTTCATGGGGCTGGCAGAAAAAAAAGCATGCGCAGCACTCGGCAGCCCAATCAGCTTTTATTCTGCATAAATCGGACGTAGATCAGAACACAATGCATGGACTGGCTGGCGGCTCTCCCGACCCGAGTGTGAAAGCTTCATGAACTTCTATGCAGCTGTCACGCTCGGGTTGGTAGAGCCGCCAGCCAGATCGAGCATGGTGTTCCGATCTCCATCCGATTTATACGCCCGTCTGACTGCGCCCTAAGGCGGATAAAAATCCCCCATTCTGCCAATCAGTTGGAACTCCATCGATTAAGAAGTTTTTATCTATCCAGTGGATAGGTGATAACTTAAAGGGGTTGTCCAGATAAAACAAGTTAAAAAAATAAAATGCACTCAAATGTCTCTATATTCTTTGACTGGATCCAATAATATTATATATTCAGAAGAGTTTTTGATTAAAGAAATAATCTTTAATACATATAATACATATGGTTTTCTGATTTTGGGTACGTCTATGTCCATGGCCTGTTTCACCGACTAGGCAGCTGAATGTAGCCTACATCAATGTAAATGTGCTTTGCCAGGAAAAGAACATTATAGATCATGAGCACAATGGTGTGAGGTTTAAAGGGCCCGGCCTGTGCATTCACATAGAACAAAACACATCATAAAGCTGAACAGTAAAAAAGCTTAATCTGCCAGTAATATGGAGAGTACCTTACACGTCAGCAGCTGTGGGCACAGACCAGTCATACCAGGCAGGGCACAAAAACTATTATGTTCAGGAAACTTTTAAAAACTTCAGCCATTTTTAAGTCCTAGCCGGGTAAGCACTGAAATTATAGTGCATATACGTCCCAGATCAAGTAGGATATGCCCAGATTTCGGGAGCTGTCCGGCAAGGTTGGCATTATGTCTTGGTTTCAACTGATATACTCCCTGCAATGGTGGAGCAGAGAGGTATCAGCTCCCCACGCCACCATCCAGCCTGAGACACAGCACAAGAGATGCAAAGAAATCATTAAATGGTGCTGCACCGAGACTCACACACCATCATGGCATAGAGCAGCATGGGGACGTTATGCTCATTGTGGAGGCATCATGCCTTACAAGGGGCACCGTGGGGAGCTTCAAAATGCGTGAGGGGCACCGTGGGGAGCTTCAAAATGCGTGAGGGGCACCGTGGGGAGCTTCAAAATGCGTGAGGGGCACCGTGGGGAGCTTCAAAATGCGTGAGGGGCACTGCACTGCGTGTGGCGTCATACTATGTGGAGGGGAGCTGCAGTGCTTGACCATCTTTCCTGACATTCAAATTAGGCAGGTATGGGAGTTCTGATAAGGAAATCTGCCCGTAGACCGGGCTACATGAAGACTTTGTGAGGCAATTGTGGGCACTTTTACACTTGCTAAATGGCACCATTTTGTGCCGCACATTTTACTGCAAATTGCTGCAATTTTGTGATCTGGTGTTTGGTCACGAAGCGACTTCTACAGGTGGGAGTCTATCCTGTGTGTTGGGCAGTACAGTTGCCAGGATATTAATTGGACAAGTACAGAATATTTGCCGGGAATCAGAAGATTGCCCTGATACCTGACAACCGAGCGTCTCTTCTTACCCGATATCACAAGCCCTGTAACTTTTTAATACACTGAACGGCTTGTAATCTTGCGGATTGCTCTCACGAGACTTGATAAAGACTATCATTAGTGTACACAGCACAGTGCTTATTACGTCCTGGGAGTCCATCTTGGCATTCAACAGAGTCCACAAGGAACAAATATGAGAGAACATTGCGCTGGCAATGTGACAATGAATTATGCCCTCATGACTGGCGGACACAGACAGAAAAAGGGACCCTGTGCAAGAACAACACATGGGCCCTTTGAAGTCCAATAGCTCACTATAATTCACAATTCCACCTGCTTTGTAGGTGATTGTGGCCCCCTTACCTCTTGGGCCCCTTTGCAGCAGCACAGGTTGTACCAACGACATGTCCACCCATGCTCATGATGTACACATGAGTCCTACTTATCCCATGCCTTGAAGCCATATTGTGGCATTATAAGGTAGTGGTGGTGAGACCCTTAAAGGGAATCAGTCAGTAGGATCAACCCTCCTAAGCCGTCTATATGGGCTTGTAGGTCACAGGAAGATGAATAAATTGATACCTTGATATCTGTGATCCTATGTCTTATTCCAGAGAAATCCACATTTTTCATATATGTAAATGAGCTGTTAAGATCTATGGGCCGGACACAGATCTCCCTGAGAATCTACCTGCAGAGATTATTATAAAGGAAAAGAAGAGTTACCAGTGTGAGATTCCCTGTAAGGGTGTCACCACCATCCGGGAGATCCACAGAGAAATCCACAGTGCACAACACACACCGAGCACACAACAAGCCACAGAATAAGACACGCTATATATTACACATCCAGCACACTATATAAAGAACATTATACCTACATAACACACACAACACATGATATAAAACCATAAAGTACATGTGATACAGCAGAATATTCACAGTGCACACTATATAGTAGACACATACTGATATAATACACACATTATAGAGTCCAAACAGCACATTATATAATACACACCACGCAATATACACTATGTAATATAAACAGTACATATTACTGTATATAAAACATGCACTATACACCACAAATAGCACAACGCCTGTATACAACCAGCACACCCATATAATGCAGACATTATGTAATACACTGTACATTATATAACATAATTTCTGCTGTCACACACCACACGTGTTATACTGTCTACATATTATACTGTAATGTATTGTGTATTATACAGTGTACTGTGATATATTATAGTGTGTATAGTGCACGGTGTGTGATATATTACACACATTATACCATACATATATATTATAGTGTGTATAGTGCAGTGTATGATATATTACACACATTATACCATACATATATATTATAGTGTGTATAGTGCACGGTGTGATATATTACACTCATTATACCATACATATATTATAGTGCGTATAGTGCACGGTGTGTGATATATTACACTCATTATACCATACATATATATTATAGTGTGTATAGTGCACGGTGTGATATATTACACTCATTATACCATACATATATATTATAGTGCGTATAGTGCAGGGTGTGTGATATATTACACACATTATACCATACATATATATTATAGTGTGTATAGTGCAGTGTATGATATATTACACACATTATACCATACATATATATTATAGTGTGTATAGTGCACGGTGTGATATATTACACTCATTATACCATACATATATATTATAGTGTGTATAGTGCAGGGTGTGTGATATATTACACACATTATACCATACATATATATTATAGTGTGTATAGCGCACGGTGTGATATATTACACTCATTATACCATACATATATATTATAGTGTGTATAGTGCAGGGTGTGTGATATATTACACACATTATACCATACATATATATTATAGTGTGTATTGCGCACGGTGTGATATATTACACACATTATACCATACATATATATTGTAGTGTGTATAGCGCACGGTGTGATATATTACACACATTATACCATACATATATATTATAGTGTGTATTGCGCACGGTGTGATATATTACACACATTATACCATACATATATATTGTAGTGTGTATCATAGAATCATAGAATGGTAGAGTTGGAGGGGACCTCCTGGGTCATCTGGTCCAACCCCCTGCTCAAAGCAGGATTCACTAGATCATCTCAGACAGATGTCTGTCCAGCCTCTGTTTGAAGACGTCCATTGAAGGGGAACTCACCACCTCTCGTGGCAGCCTGTTCCACTCATTAATCACCCTAACTGTCAAAAAGTTTTTTCTAATATCTAATCTGTGTCTCCTCCCATTTAGTTTCATCCCATTGCTTCTAGTCTTTCCTTGTGCAAATGAGAATAAAGATGATCCTTCTACAATGTGACAGCCCTTGACATATTTGTAGACAGCTATTAAGTCTCCTCTCAGTCTTCTTTTTTGCAAGCTAAACATTCCCAAATCCTGCAACCGTTCCTCATAGGACATGGTTTGCAGACCAGTCACCATTCTGGTCGCTCTTCTCTGAACTTGCTCCAGTTTGTCTATGTCTTTTTTAAAATGTGGTGCCCAAAACTGTACACAGTATTCCAGATGAGGTCTGACCAAAGAGGAGTAAAGACCGATAATGACTTCACGTGATCTAGACTGTATGCTTCTGTTAATACATCCCAGAATTGTATTTGCCTTTTTTGCTGCTGCATCACACTGTTGACTCATGTTCAGTCTATGATCTATTAGTATACCTAAGTCTTTTTCACATGTACTGTTGCTTAGCTCTATTCCTCCCATTCTGTATATGCTTTTTTCATTTTTATTGCCCAGATGTAGTACTTTGCATTTTTCCCTGTTAAAAACCATTCTGTTGGTTGCTGCCTACTGCTCGAGTTTATTTAGGTCTTTTTGAATCTTCCCTCTCTCTTCTCTAGTATTAGCTATCCCTCCTAGCTTTGTGTCATCAGCAAATTTAATCAGTTTACCCTCAATTCCTTCATCTAAATCATTGATAAAGATGTTGAACAATACAGGTCCCAGGATGGAGCCCTGTGGTACCCCACTTGAGACATTCATCCAGCTGGATGTGAAGCCATTTACAACCACCCTTTGAGTCCGATCACTAAGCCAGTTATGAATCCACCTAACAGTTGCCTGGTCCATTGCATACTTGGTCATTTTTTCAATAAGGATGGTGTGAGATACTTTGTCAAATGCTTTGCTGAAGTCAAGATATACTATATCTACAGCATTTCCCTGATCCACCCAGTCAGTGATTCTGTCATAGAAGGAAATTAAGTTAGTCTGACATGACTTGTTAGTTACAAACCCATGCTGACTCTGGTTAATCACTTCATTCTTATCCATGTACTTACATACATGTTGTTTAATAATTTGTTCAAAGATCTTTCCTGGTATAGAAGTCAGACTCACCGGCCTATAGTTCCCTGGGTCCACCTTCTTCCCCTTTTTGAAGATAGGAACAACATTTGCTCTTCTCCAGTCTTCTGGGACTTCTCCTGTTCTCCAAGAATTTTCAAAGATTATGGAGAGTGGTTCTAAAATTTCTTCTACGATCTCCTTCAGTACTCTGGGGTGTAATTCATCTGGACCTGGAGACTTGAACTCATTTATGTTAGCTAAATATTCCCTCACAATCTTTCTGTTTACAGATAACTTGGATTCCTCTATTCCTTTAAAAGGACAGTGAAGATTAGTTGATGTTACATTTTCTTTCTGAGAGAAAACAGATGCAAAATAGGAGTTAAAAAGTTCGGCCTTCTCAACATCCTCTCTTACCATTTCTCCATTTTCATCCTGTAAAAATCCTATAGCATCTTTGACTTTTCTTTTACTTTTGACATACCCCCAAAATCCTTTTTTATTGCTTTTGACATCTCTTGCAAGCCTTAATTCATTGTCAGCTTTAGCTAACCTGATACGTGCCCTGCAGGATCTGCAGACTGCATTATAATCTTCTTTAGATATGCCTCCCTCTTTCCATTTAATAAACATTTCTTTCTTTCTTTTTAGCATGTGTTTAAGTTCTGTGTTCATCCATCCTGGTTTCCTTAAATGCTTCCCATTCTTCCTACTTTTCGGGATTGTTAACGATTGTGCTTTGAGAATCTCATTTTTAAAAATTTCCCATCCTTCCTGGACATTTTTGTCCTTAAGGACATCCAGCCATTGGATCCCTCCTATTCTCTTTCTGAGTCTCTTAAAATCTGCCTTTCTAAAATCTAACCTTGAAGTTTGAGTCTTCACATGTCTTCCTCCTCTAGTTATCCAAAATTCTATAATAGCATGATCGCTGCCTCCTAGGGTCCCAGCCACCTTTACCTCCTCAACCATTTCCTCCCTGTTTATAAGGATTAGATCCAAAGTAGCAGATCCCCTTGTTTTCTCCCCTACCTTTTGGAAGATAAAGTTGTCAGCAAGAGAGGATAAGAATTTGCTTGACCTGTTAGTTTTACTTGAGAGAGATTCCCAACAAATGTCTGGATAGTTGAAATCTCCCATGACCACTACGTCATATTTTTTGGAGAACTTGGTCATTTGATACATAAAGAGTTCATCCATATCTTCAGCTTGCCCAGGTGGCCTGTAGTAAATGCCTACAATGGTGTCCTTTCCGTTGTTCTCTCCTTGTATTCTTACCCAAACAGTTTCCACAGAACTCCCAGTCTCTGAAGCTTCAATCTCTGTGCAGATATACGCTTTTCTAACATACAATGCGACACCTCCTCCTCGTTTATCAAGTCTGTTTCTTGCAAATAAGTTGTATCCTTTTAGCCTTTTATTCCAATCATGTGTATCGTCCCACCAAGTTTCAGTGATTCCAATGACATCATATTCCTTTTCCTGCATTAGTAGTTCTAATTCTCCTTGTTTGTTGCCCATGCTTTGTGCATTTGTATAAAAACATTTTAGTTTGTGATTGGTTTCTCTTCCTCCCATATTTTTATTATTTAAATTGTTTTGTCTTTGTTCTTCCTTTCCACTTCCAGTAGCAGAGATCTCAATAGTATTTGTCAGCTGTATGGCTTTTTCTGGCCTTTTGCTTCCCTTCCCACATTGTTCTAGTTTAAAGCTCTCCTGATGAGTGTAGCAAGGCGACTTCCAAATACATGTTTTCCAGTCTTCGTAAGGTGCACCCCATCTCTAGCAAGTAGTCCATCGTATAGGTAATTCATTCCGCGATCCAGAAATCCAAATCCTTGTTGACGGCACCATCGACGTAGCCAGTTGTTCACCTGTAGAATCTTATTCCACCTCATTGTTCCATGGCCATCCACTGGGAGGATGGATGAGAAGACCACCTGCGCTCCCAATTCTTTCACTTTCTTGCCTAAGTCTTCAAAGTCACTGCAGATGGTTTCCAGGTCCTTTCTTGCGGTGTCATTTGTCCCCACATGTATTAGCAGGAATGGGTAGTGATCTGTAGGTCTGAAGAGTCTTGATATCCTGTCAGACACATCTTTAATTTTTGCTCCTGGAAGACAGCACATTTCTCTTGAGATTATGTCTGGTCTGCAGATAGCGGCCTCTGTTCCTCTTAGCAGGGAATCCCCCATGACCACCACTCTCCGTTTTTTCTTCACAACATTCTTCTTTCTCCATCCAGGAGGATTCTGAGGGCTTACAAGGTTATTCATTGCTGGCAAAGTCTTATTTTGCTGTATTTCTTCATGGTTCTCCTGCATGAGAGCCTGGTACTGGTTCCTGAGCAGTATGGGTGCTGACTGCCTCTCGATCCTCCTGCTTCTGTGGGTCACATGCTTCCATTCCTCGGTTTCGTCAGGTGCAGTTCGAATTTCTTCTCTTTCTGAATCATGAAGAGATAATTCTGCTCTGTCTAAGAACTCTTCACCTTCCTTAATGATTTTCAAGGTAGTTAACCTCTCTTCTAGATTCGCAACTTTTCCTCCAACAGGGACACAAGCTTGCATTTCTGGCATGTGAAGTTTGGCTTTTCCACTGGCAAGTCTGTGAACATGTAGCAGGATATGCAGCTCACCAAATGGCTCCTGGACTCTTCCATGTTCTTATTGTTAATGTTCTGAAAACAGTGAAAAAAGCTTCAAAATGCGCGCGCCGGGAGGCGCACGGTTTACCGATGTCCTCTTTTCAGCTCCAACAGCCAAAATCCAGTGTTCTTTGAGCTCGCGGAGACTCTTCACTTACCCCAAAATGCAGTGGGAATATGCAAATTATCTCCTCAGGACTCCTCCCCTGGTTTATAGTATAGTTTATAGTATAAACTGTATAGTGCAGGGTGTGTGATATATTACACACATTATACCATACATATATATTATAGTGTGTATAGTGCAGTGTATGATATATTACACACATTATACCATACATATATATTATAGTGTGTATAGTGCAGGGTGTGTGATATATTACACACATTATACCATACATATATATTATAGTGTGTATAGTGCAGTGTATGATATATTACACACATTATACCATACATATATATTATAGTGTGTATAGTGCACGGTGTGTGATATATTACACACATTATACCATACATATATATTATAGTGTGTACAGTGCACGGTGTGTGATATATTACACACATTATACCATACATATATATTATAGTGTGTATAGTGCACGGTGTGTGATATATTACACACATTATACCATACATATATATTATAGTGTGTATAGTGCAGTGTATGATATATTACACACATTATACCATACATATATATTATAGTGTGTATAGTGCACGGTGTGTGATATATTACACACATTATACCATACATATATATTATAGTGTGTACAGTGCACGGTGTGTGATATATTACACACATTATACCATACATATATATTATAGCGTGTACAGTGCACGGTGTGTGATATATTACACACATTATACCATACATATATATTATAGAGTGTACAGTGCACGGTGTGTGATATATTACACACATTATACCATACATATATATTATAGTGTGTATAGTGCAGTGTATGATATATTACACACATTATACCATACATATATATTATAGTGTGTATAGTGCAGTGTATGATATATTACACACATTATACCATACATATATATTATAGTGTGTATAGTGCAGTGTGTGATATATTACACACATTATACCATACATATATATTATAGTGTGTATAGTGCACGGTGTGTGATATATTACACACATTATACCATACATATATATTATAGTGTGTACAGTGCACGGTGTGTGATATATTACACACATTATACCATACATATATATTGTAGTGTGTATAGTGCACGGTGTGTGATATATTACACACATTATACCATACATATATATTATAGTGTGTATAGTGCAGTGTATGATATATTACACACATTATACCATACATATATATTATAGTGTGTATAGTGCACGGTGTGTGATATATTACACACATTATACCATACATATATATTATAGTGTGTACAGTACACGGTGTGTGATATATTACACACATTATACCATACATATATATTATAGTGTGTATAGTGCACGGTGTGTGATATATTACACACATTATACCATACATATATATTATAGTGTGTATAGTGCAGTGTATGATATATTACACACATTATACCATACATATATATTATAGTGTGTATAGTGCACGGTGTGATATATTACACACATTATACCATACATATATATTATAGTGTGTATTGCGCACGGTGTGATATATTACACACATTATACCATACATATATATTATAGTGTGTATAGTGCACGGTGTGTGATATATTACACACATTATACCATACATATATATTATAGTGTGTATAGTGCAGGGTGTGTGATATATTACACACATTATACCATACATATATATTGTAGTGTGTATAGTGCACGGTGTGTGATATATTACACACATTATACCATACATATATATTATAGTGTGTATAGTGCAGTGTATGATATATTACACACATTATACCATACATATATATTATAGTGTGTATAGTGCAGTGTATGATATATTACACACATTATACCATACATATATATTATAGTGTGTATAGTGCACGGTGTGTGATATATTACACACATTATACCATACATATATATTATAGTGTGTACAGTGCACGGTGTGTGATATATTACACACATTATACCATACATATATATTGTAGTGTGTACAGTGCACGGTGTGTGATATATTACACACATTATACCATACATATATATTATAGTGTGTATAGTGCACGGTGTGTGATATATTACACACATTATACCATACATATATATTATAGTGTGTACAGTGCACGGTGTGTGATATATTACACACATTATACCATACATATTTATTATAGTGTGTATAGCGCACGGTGTGTGATATATTACACACATTATACCATACATATATATTATAGTGTGTATAGTGCACGGTGTGATATATTACACACATTATACCATACATATATATTATAGTGTGTATAGTGCACGGTGTGTGATATATTACACACATTATACCATACATATATATTGTAGTGTGTATAGTGCAGTGTGTGATATATTACACACATTATACCATACATATATATTATAGTGTGTATAGTGCAGGGTGTGATATATTACACACATTATACCATACATATATATTATAGTGTGTATAGTGCACGGTGTGTGATATATTACACACATTATACCATACATATATATTATAGTGTGTATAGTGCAGTGTATGATATATTACACACATTATACCATACATATATATTATAGTGTGTACAGTGCACGGTGTGTGATATATTACACACATTATACCATACATATATATTATAGTGTGTACAGTGCAGTGTGTGATATATTACACACATTATACCATACATATATATTATAGTGTGTATAGTGCAGGGTGTGTGATATATTACACACATTATACCATACATATATATATTATAGTGTGTATAGTGCACGGTGTGATATATTACACACATTATACCATACATATATATTATAGTGTGTATAGTGCACGGTGTGTGATATATTACACACATTATACCTTACATATATATTATAGTGTGTATAGTGCAGTGTATGATATACTACACACATTATACCATACATATATATTATAGTGTGTATAGTGCACGGTGTGATATATTACACACATTATACCATACATATATATTATAGTGTGTATAGTGCAGGGTGTGTGATATATTACACACATTATACCATACATATATCACACACCGTGCACTATACACACTATAATATATATTACACACATTATACCATACATATATATTATAGTGTGTATAGTGCAGTGTATGATATATTACACACATTATACCATACATATATATTGTAGTGTGTATAGTGCAGTGTGTGATATATTACACACATTATACCATACATATATATTATAGTGTGTATAGTGCAGTGTATGATATATTACACACATTATACCATACATATATATTATAGTGTGTATAGTGCACGGTGTGTGATATATTACACACATTATACCATACATATATATTATAGTGTGTATAGTGCACGGTGTGATATATTACACTCATTATACCATACATATATATTATAGTGTGTATAGTGCACGGTGTGTGATATATTACACTCATTATACCATACATATATATTATAGTGCGTATAGTGCACGGTGTGTGATATATTACACACATTATACCATACATATATATTATAGTGTGTATAGTGCAGTGTGTGATATATTACACACATTATACCATACATATATAATATAGTGTGTATAGTGCAGTGTGTGATATATTACACTCATTATACCATACATATATATTATAGTGTGTATAGTGCACGGTGTGATATATTACACACATTATACCATACATATATATTATAGTGTGTATAGTGCACGGTGTGATATATTACACTCATTATACCATACATATATATTATAGTGTGTATAGCGCACGGTGTGATATATTACACTCATTATAACATACATATATATTATAGTGTGTATAGTGCAGTGTGTGTGATATATTACACTCATTATACCATACATATATATTATAGTGTGTATAGCGCACGGTGTGATATATTACACTAATTATACCATACATATATATTATAGTGTGTATAGTGCAGGGTGTGTGATATATTACACACATTATACCATACATATATATTATAGTGTGTATAGCGCACGGTGTGATATATTACACTCATTATACCATACATATATATTATAGTGTGTATAGTGCAGGGTGTGTGATATATTACACACATTATACCATACATATATATTATAGTGTGTATAGCGCACGGTGTGATATATTACACACATTACACCATACATATATATTGTAGTGTGTATAGTGCAGGGTGTGTGATATATTACACACATTATACCATACATATATATTATAGTGTGTATAGTGCACGGTGTGTGATATATTACACACATTATACCATAAATATATATTATAGTGTGTATAGTGCAGTGTATGATATATTACACACATTATACCATACATATATATTGTAGTGTGTATAGTGCAGTGTGTGATATATTACACACATTATACCATACATATATATTATAGTGTGTATAGTGCAGTGTGTGATATATTACACACATTATACCATACATATATATTATAGTGTGTATAGTGCACGGTGTGATATATTACACACATTATACCATACATATATATTATAGTGTGTATAGTGCAGGGTGTGTGATATATTACACACATTATACCATACATATATATTATAGTGTGTATAGTGCAGGGTGTGAGATATATTACACACATTATACCATACATATATATTGTAGTGTGTATAGTGCAGTGTGTGATATATTACACACATTATACCATACATATATATTATAGTGTGTATAGTGCAGTGTGTGATATATTACACACATTATACCACACATATATATTATAGTGTGTATAGTGCAGTGTATGATATATTACACACATTATACCATACATATATATTGTAGTGTGTATAGTGCAGTGTGTGATATATTACACACATTATACCATACATATATATATTATAGTGTGTATAGTGCAGTGTGTGATATATTACACACATTATACCATACATATATATTATAGTGTGTATAGTGCACGGTGTGATATATTACACACATTATACCATACAAATATATTATAGTGTGTATAGTGCACGGTGTGTGATATATTACACACATTATACCATACATATATATTATAGTGTGTACAGTGCACGGTGTGTGATATATTACACACATTATACCATACATATATATTATAGTGTGTATAGTGCAGTGTGTGATATATTACACACATTATACCATACATATATATTATAGTGTGTATAGTGCACGGTGTGATATATTACACACATTATACCATACATATATATTATAGTGTGTATAGTGCACGGTGTGTGATATATTACACACATTATACCATACATATATATTATAGTGTGTATAGTGCACGGTGTGTGATATATTACACACATTATACCATACATATATATTATAGTGTGTATAGTGCAGTGTATGATATATTACACACATTATACCATACATATATATTATAGTGCGTATAGTGCACGGTGTGGGATATATTACACACATTATACCATACATATATATTATAGTGTGTATAGTGCACGGTGTGATATATTACACTCATTATACCATACATATATATTATAGTGCGTATAGGGCACGGTGTGTGATATATTACACACATTATACCATACATATATATTATAGTGTGTATAGTGCAGTGTGTGATATATTACACACATTATACCATACATATATATTATAGTGTGTATAGTGCAGTGTGTGATATATTACACACATTATACCATACATATATATTATAGTGTGTATAGTGCAGTGTGTGATATATTACACTCATTATACCATACATATATATTATAGTGTGTATAGTGCAGTGTGTGATATATTACACACATTATACCACACATATATATTATAGTGTGTATAGTGCACGGTGTGTGATATATTACACACATTATACCATACATATATATCATAGTGTGTATAGTGCAGTGTATGATATATTACACACATTATACCACACATATATATTATAGTGTGTATAGGGCACGGTGTGTGATATATTACACACATTATACCATACATATATATTATAGTGCGTATAGTGCAGTGTGTGATATATTACACACATTATACCATACATATATATTATAGTGTGTATAGTGCAGTGTGTGATATATTACACACATTATACCATACATATATATTATAGTGTGTATAGGGCACGGTGTGTGATATATTACACACATTATACCATACATATATATTATAGTGTGTATAGTGCACGGTGTGATATATTAAACACATTATACCATACATATATATTATAGTGTGTACAGTGCAAGGTGTGTGATATATTACACACATTATACCATACATATATATTATAGTGTGTATAGTGCAGTGTGTGATATATTACACACATTATACCATACATATATATTATAGTGTGTATAGTGCACAGTGTGTGATATATTACACACATTATACCATACATATATATTATAGTGTGTACAGTGCAGTGTGTGATATATTACACACATTATACCATACATATATATTATAGTGTGTATAGTGCAGGGTGTGTGATATATTACACACATTATACCATACATATATATTATAGTGTGTATAGTGCACGGTGTGTGATATATTACACACATTATACCATACATATATATTATAGTGTGTATAGTGCACGGTGTGATATATTACACACATTATACCATACATATATATTATAGTGTGTATAGTGCACGGTGTGTGATATATTACACACATTATACCATACATATATATTATAGTGTGTATAGTGCAGTGTATGATATATTACACTCATTATACCATACATATATATTATAGTGTGTATAGTGCACGGTGTGATATATTACACTCATTATACCATACATATATATTATAGTGTGTATAGCGCACGGTGTGATATATTACACTCATTATACCATACATATATATTATAGTGTGTATAGTGCACGGTGTGATATATTACACTCATTATACCATACATATATATTATAGTGCGTATAGTGCACGGTGTGTGATATATTACACACATTATACCATACATATATATTATAGTGTGTATAGTGCAGGGTGTGTGATATATTACACACATTATACCATACATATATATTATAGTGTGTATAGCGCACGGTGTGATATATTACACACATTACACCATACATATATATTGTAGTGTGTATAGTGCAGGGTGTGTGATATATTACACACATTATACCATACATATATATTATAGTGTGTATAGTGCACGGTGTGTGATATATTACACACATTACACCATACATATATATTGTAGTGTGTATAGTGCAGTGTGTGATATATTACACACATTATACCATACATATATATTATAGTGTGTATAGTGCACGGTGTGATATATTACACACATTATACCATACATATATATTATAGTGTGTATAGTGCACGGTGTGTGATATATTACACACATTATACCATACATATATATTATAGTGTGTACAGTGCACGGTGTGTGATATATTACACACATTATACCATACATATATATTATAGTGTGTACAGTGCACGGTGTGTGATATATTACACACATTATACCATACATATATATTATAGTGTGTATAGTGCACGGTGTGATATATTACACACATTATACCATACATATATATTATAGTGTGTACAGTGCACGGTGTGTGATATATTACAAACATTATACCATACATACATATTATAGTGTGTACAGTGCACGGTGTGTGATATATTACACACATTATACCATACATATATATTATAGTGTGTATAGTGCACGGTGTGTGATATATTACACACATTATACCATACATATATATTATAGAGTGTACAGTGCACGGTGTGTGATATATTACACATATTATACCATACATATATATTATAGTGTGTACAGTGCACGGTGTGATATATTACACACATTATACCATACATATATATTATAGTGTGTATAGTGCACGGTGTGATATATTACACACATTATACCATACATATATATTATAGTGTGTACAGTGCACGGTGTGTGATATATTACACACATTATACCATACATATATATTATAGTGTGTATAGTGCACGGTGTGTGATATATTACACACATTATACCATACATATATATTATAGTGTGTATAGTGCAGTGTATGATATATTACACACATTATACCATACATATATATTATAGTGCGTATAGTGCACGGTGTGGGATATATTACACACATTATACCATACATATATATTATAGTGTGTATAGTGCACGGTGTGATATATTACACTCATTATACCATACATATATATTATAGTGCGTATAGTGCACGGTGTGTGATATATTACACACATTATACCATACATATATATTATAGTGTGTATAGTGCAGTGTGTGATATATTACACACATTATACCATACATATATATTATAGTGTGTATAGTGCAGTGTGTGATATATTACACACATTATACCATACATATATATTATAGTGTGTATAGTGCAGTGTGTGATATATTACACTCATTATACCATACATATATATTATAGTGTGTATAGTGCAGTGTGTGATATATTACACACATTATACCACACATATATATTATAGTGTGTATAGGGCACGGTGTGTGATATATTACACACATTATACCATACATATATATTATAGTGCGTATAGTGCAGTGTGTGATATATTACACACATTATACCATACATATATATTATAGTGTGTATAGTGCAGTGTATGATATATTACACACATTATACCACACATATATATTATAGTGTGTATAGGGCACGGTGTGTGATATATTACACACATTATACCATACATATATATTATAGTGCGTACAGTGCAGTGTGTGATATATTACACACATTATACCATACATATATATTATAGTGTGTATAGTGCAGTGTGTGATATATTACACACATTATACCATACATATATATTATAGTGTGTATAGGGCACGGTGTGTGATATATTGCACACATTATACCATACATATATATTATAGTGTGTATAGTGCACGGTGTGATATATTAAACACATTATACCATACATATATATTATAGTGTGTACAGTGCACGGTGTGTGATATATTACACACATTATACCATACATATATATTATAGTGTGTATAGTGCACGGTGTGTGATATATTACACACATTATACCATACATATATATTATAGTGTGTATAGTGCACGGTGTGTGATATATTACACACATTATACCATACATATATATTATAGTGTGTATAGTGCTGGGTGTGTGATATATTACACACATTATACCATACATATATATTATAGTGTGTACAGTGCACGGTGTGGGATATATTACACACATTATACCATACATATATATTATAGTGTGTATAGTGCACGGTGTGATATATTACACACATTATACCATACATATATATTATAGTGCGTATAGTGCACGGTGTGTGATATATTACACACATTATACCATACATATATATTATAGTGTGTATAGTGCAGTGTGTGATATATTACACGCATTATACCATACATATATATTATAGTGTGTATAGGGCACGGTGTGTGATATATTACACACATTATACCATACATATATATTATAGTGCGTATAGTGCAGTGTGTGATATATTACACACATTATACCATACATATATATTATAGTGTAGTGTATGATATATTACGCACATTATACCATACATATATATTATAGTGTGTATAGTGCACGGTGTGATATATTACACACATTATACCATACATATATATTATAGTGTGTATAGTGCACGGTGTGTGATATATTACACACATTATACCATACATATATATTGTAGTGTGTATAGTGCACGGTGTGTGATATTACACACATTATACCATACATATATATTATAGTGTGTACAGTGCACGGTGTGGGATATATTACACACATTATACCATACATATATATTATAGTGTGTACAGTACACGGTGTGTGATATATTACACACATTATACCATACATATATATTATAGTGTGTATAGCGCACGGTGTGATATATTACACACATTATACCATACATATATATTATAGTGTGTATAGTGCAGGGTGTGTGATATATTACACACATTATACCATACATATATATTATAGTGTGTATAGTGCACGGTGTGATATATTACACACATTATACCATACATATATATTATAGTGCGTATAGTGCACGGTGTGTGATATATTACACACATTATACCATACATATATATTATAGTGTGTATAGTGCAGTGTGTGATATATTACACACATTATACCATACATATATATTATAGTGTGTATAGTGCAGGGTGTGTGATATATTTCACTCATTATACCATACATATATATTATAGTGTAGTGTATGATATATTACGCACATTATACCATACATATATATTGTAGTGTGTATAGTGCACGGTGTGATATATTACACACATTATACCATACATATATATTATAGTGTGTATAGTGCACGGTGTGTGATATATTACACACATTATACCATACATATATATTGTAGTGTGTATAGTGCACGGTGTGTGATATATTACACACATTATACCATACATATATATTATATAGTGTGTATAGTGCAGTGTGTGATATATTACACTCATTATACCATACATATATATTGTAGTGTGTATAGTGCACGGTGTGATATATTACACACATTATACCATACATATATATTATAGTGTGTACAGTGCACGGTGTGTGATATATTACACACATTATACCATACATATATATTATAGTGTGTATAGTGCAGTGTGTGATATATTACACACATTATACCATACATATATATTATAGTGTGTATAGTGCACGGTGTGTGATATATTACACACATTATACCATAGATATATATTATAGTGTGTATAGTGCACGGTGTGTGATATATTACACACATTATACCATAGATATATATTATAGTGTGTATAGTGCACGGTGTGTGATATATTACACACATTATACCATACATATATATTATAGTGTGTACAGTGCACGGTGTGTGATATATTACACACATTATACCATACATATATATTATAGTGTGTACAGTGCACGGTGTGTGATATATTACACACATTACACCATACATATATATTATAGTGTGTATAGTGCACGGTGTGTGATATATTACACACATTATACCATACATATATATTATAGTGTGTATAGTGCTGGGTGTGTGATATATTACACACATTATACCATACATATATATTATAGTGTGTACAGTGCACGGTGTGTGATATATTACACACATTATACCATACATATATATTATAGTGTGTATAGTGCACGGTGTGTGATATATTACACACATTATACCATACATATATATTATAGAGTGTACAGTGCACGGTGTGTGATATATTACACACATTATACCATACATATATATTATAGTGTGTACAGTGCACGGTGTGTGATATATTACACACATTATACCATACATATATATTATAGTGTGTATAGTGCACGGTGTGATATATTACACACATTATACCATACATATATATTATAGTGTGTACAGTGCACGGTGTGATATATTACACACATTATACCATACATATATATTATAGTGTGTACAGTGCACGGTGTGTGATATATTACACCCATTATACCATACATATATATTATAGTGTGTATAGTGCACGGTGTGTGATATATTACACTCATTATACCATACATATATATTATAGTGTGTATAGTGCAGTGTGTGATATATTACACACATTATACCATACATATATATTATAGTGTGTACAGTGCACGGTGTGTGATATATTACACACATTATACCATACATATATATTATAGTGTGTATAGTGCAGTGTGTGATATATTACACACATTACACCATACATATATATTATAGTGTGTATAGTGCACGGTGTGTGATATATTACACACATTACACCATACATATATATTATAGTGTGTATAGTGCACGGTGTGTGATATATTACACACATTATACCATACATATATATTATAGTGTGTATAGTGCTGGGTGTGTGATATATTACACACATTATACCATACATATATATTATAGTGTGTACAGTGCACGGTGTGGGATATATTACACACATTATACCATACATATATATTATAGTGTGTATAGTGCACGGTGTGTGATATATTACACACATTATACCATACATATATATTATAGAGTGTACAGTGCACGGTGTGTGATATATTACACACATTATACCATACATATATATTATAGTGTGTACAGTGCACGGTGTGTGATATATTACACCCATTATACCATACATATATATTATAGTGTGTATAGTGCACGGTGTGTGATATATTACACTCATTATACCATACATATATATTATAGTGTGTATAGTGCAGTGTGTGATATATTACACACATTATACCATACATATATATTATAGTGTGTACAGTGCACGGTGTGTGATATATTACACACATTATACCATACATATATATTATAGTGTGTACAGTGCACGGTGTGT
Organism: Phyllobates terribilis; assembly: GCF_046119375.1. Classification (NCBI taxonomy): domain Eukaryota; kingdom Metazoa; phylum Chordata; class Amphibia; order Anura; family Dendrobatidae; genus Phyllobates; species Phyllobates terribilis. The sequence continues at coordinate 61,066,682 of NW_027362763.1, read as the reverse complement.
GATATATTACACACATTATACCATACATATATATTATAGTGTGTACAGTGCACGGTGTGTGATATATTACACACATTATACCATACATATATATTATAGTGTGTACAGTGCACGGTGTGTGATATATTACACACATTATACCATACATATATATTATAGTGTGTATAGTGCACGGTGTGTGATATATTACACACATTATACCATACATATATATTATAGTGTGTATAGTGCAGTGTGTGATATATTACACACATTATACCATACATATATATTATAGTGCGTATAGTGCACGGTGTGGGATATATTACACACATTATACCATACATATATATTATAGTGTGTATAGTGCACGGTGTGATATATTACACTCATTATACCATACATATATATTATAGTGCGTATAGTGCACGGTGTGTGATATATTACACACATTATACCATACATATATATTATAGTGTGTATAGTGCAGTGTGTGATATATTACACACATTATACCATACATATATATTATAGTGTGTATAGTGCAGTGTGTGATATATTACACACATTATACCATACATATATATTATAGTGTGTATAGTGCAGTGTGTGATATATTACACTCATTATACCATACATATATATTATAGTGTGTATAGTGCAGTGTGTGATATATTACACACATTATACCACACATATATATTATAGTGTGTATAGTGCACGGTGTGTGATATATTACACACATTATACCATACATATATATTATAGTGTGTATAGTGCACGGTGTGTGATATATTACACACATTATACCATACATATATATCATAGTGTGTATAGTGCAGTGTATGATATATTACACACATTATACCACACATATATATTATAGTGCGTATAGGGCACGGTGTGTGATATATTACACACATTATACCATACATATATATTATAGTGCGTATAGTGCAGTGTGTGATATATTACACACATTATACCATACATATATATTATAGTGTGTATAGTGCAGTGTGTGATATATTACACACATTATACCATACATATATATTATAGTGTGTATAGTGCACGGTGTGATATATTAAACACATTATACCATACATATATATTATAGTGTGTACAGTGCACGGTGTGTGATATATTACACACATTACACCATACATATATATTATAGTGTGTATAGTGCAGTGTGTGATATATTACACACATTATACCATACATATATATTATAGTGTGTATAGTGCACAGTGTGTGATATATTACACACATTATACCATACATATATATTATAGTGTGTACAGTGCAGTGTGTGATATATTACACACATTATACCATACATATATATTATAGTGTGTATAGTGCAGGGTGTGTGATATATTACACACATTATACCATACATATATATTATAGTGTGTATAGTGCACGGTGTGTGATATATTACACACATTATACCATACATATATATTATAGTGTGTATAGTGCACGGTGTGTGATATATTACACACATTATACCATACATATATATTATAGTGTGTATAGTGCACGGTGTGTGATATATTACACACATTATACCATACATATATATTATAGTGTGTATAGTGCACGGTGTGTGATATATTACACACATTATACCATACATATATATTATAGTGTGTATAGTGCAGGGTGTGTGATATATTACACACATTATACCATACATATATATTATAGTGTGTATAGTGCAGTGTGTGATATATTACACACATTATACCATACATATATATTATAGTGTGTATAGTGCACGGTGTGATATATTACACACATTATACCATACATATATATTATAGTGTGTATAGTGCACGGTGTGTGATATATTACACACATTATACCATACATATATATTATAGTGTGTATAGTGCAGTGTATGATATATTACACTCATTATACCATACATATATATTATAGTGTGTATAGTGCACGGTGTGATATATTACACTCATTATACCATACATATATATTATAGTGTGTATAGCGCACGGTGTGATATATTACACTCATTATACCATACATATATATTATAGTGTGTATAGTGCACGGTGTGATATATTACACTCATTATACCATACATATATATTATAGTGCGTATAGTGCACGGTGTGTGATATATTACACACATTATACCATACATATATATTATAGTGTGTATAGTGCAGTGTGTGATATATTACACTCATTATACCATACATATATATTATAGTGTGTATAGTGCACGGTGTGATATATTACACACATTATACCATACATATATATTATAGTGTGTATAGTGCAGGGTGTGTGATATATTACACACATTATACCATACATATATATTATAGTGTGTATAGCGCACGGTGTGATATATTACACTCATTATACCATACATATATATTATAGTGTGTATAGTGCACGGTGTGATATATTACACACATTATACCATACATATATATTATAGTGTGTATAGTGCAGGGTGTGTGATATATTACACACATTATACCATACATATATATTATAGTGTGTATAGCGCACGGTGTGATATATCACACACATTACACCATACATATATATTGTAGTGTGTATAGTGCAGGGTGTGTGATATATTACACACATTATACCATACATATATATTATAGTGTGTATAGTGCACGGTGTGTGATATATTACACACATTATACCATAAATATATATTATAGTGTGTATAGTGCAGTGTATGATATATTACACACATTATACCATACATATATATTGTAGTGTGTATAGTGCAGTGTGTGATATATTACACACATTATACCATACATATATATTATAGTGTGTATAGTGCAGTGTGTGATATATTACACACATTATACCATACATATATATTATAGTGTGTATAGTGCAGTGTGTGATATATTACACACATTATACCATACATATATATTATAGTGTGTATAGTGCAGGGTGTGTGATATATTACACACATTATACCATACATATATATTATAGTGTGTACAGTGCACGGTGTGTGATATATTACACACATTATACCATACATATATATTATAGTGTGTACAGTGCACGGTGTGTGATATATTACACACATTATACCATACATATATATTATAGTGTGTATAGTGCACGGTGTGATATATTACACACATTATACCATACATATATATTATAGTGTGTACAGTGCACGGTGTGTGATATATTACACACATTATACCATACATATATATTATAGTGTGTACAGTGCACGGTGTGTGATATATTACACACATTATACCATACATATATATTATAGTGTGTATAGTGCACGGTGTGTGATATATTACACACATTATACCATACATATATATTATAGAGTGTACAGTGCACGGTGTGTGATATATTACACACATTATACCATACATATATATTATAGTGTGTACAGTGCACGGTGTGTGATATATTACACACATTATACCATACATATATATTATAGTGTGTATAGTGCACGGTGTGATATATTACACACATTATACCATACATATATATTATAGTGTGTACAGTGCACGGTGTGTGATATATTACACACATTATACCATACATATATATTATAGTGTGTATAGTGCACGGTGTGTGATATATTACACACATTATACCATACATATATATTATAGTGTGTATAGTGCAGTGTATGATATATTACACACATTATACCATACATATATATTATAGTGTGTATAGTGCACGGTGTGGGATATATTACACACATTATACCATACATATATATTATAGTGCGTATAGTGCACGGTGTGATATATTACACTCATTATACCATACATATATATTATAGTGCGTATAGTGCACGGTGTGTGATATATTACACACATTATACCATACATATATATTATAGTGTGTATAGTGCAGTGTTTGATATATTACACACATTATACCATACATATATATTATAGTGTGTATAGTGCAGTGTGTGATATATTACACACATTATACCATACATATATATTATAGTGTGTATAGTGCAGTGTGTGATATATTACACACATTATACCATACATATATATTATAGTGTGTATAGTGCAGTGTGTGATATATTACACTCATTATACCATACATATATATTATAGTGTGTATAGTGCAGTGTGTGATATATTACACACATTATACCACACATATATATTATAGTGTGTATAGTGCACGGTGTGTGATATATTACACACATTATACCATACATATATATTATAGTGTGTATAGTGCAGTGTATGATATATTACACACATTATACCACACATATATATTATAGTGTGTATAGGGCACGGTGTGTGATATATTACACACATTATACCATACATATATATTATAGTGCGTATAGTGCAGTGTGTGATATATTACACACATTATACCATACATATATATTATAGTGTGTATAGTGCAGTGTGTGATATATTACACACATTATACCATACATATATATTATAGTGTGTATAGGGCACGGTGTGTGATATATTGCACACATTATACCATACATATATATTATAGTGTGTATAGTGCACGGTGTGATATATTAAACACATTATACCATACATATATATTATAGTGTGTACAGTGCACGGTGTGTGATATATTACACACATTATACCATACATATATATTATAGTGTGTATAGTGCACGGTGTGTGATATATTACACACATTATACCATACATATATATTATAGTGTGTATAGTGCACGGTGTGTGATATATTACACACATTATACCATACATATATATTATAGTGTGTACAGTGCACGGTGTGTGATATATTACACACATTATACCATACATATATATTATAGTGTGTATAGTGCACGGTGTGTGATATATTACACACATTATACCATACATATATATTATAGTGTGTACAGTGCACGGTGTGTGATATATTACACACATTATACCATACATATATATTATAGTGTGTATAGTGCACGGTGTGATATATTACACACATTATACCATACATATATATTATAGTGTGTACAGTGCACGGTGTGTGATATATTACACACATTATACCATACATATATATTATAGTGTGTATAGTGCACGGTGTGTGATATATTACACACATTATACCATACATATATATTATAGTGTGTATAGTGCAGTGTATGATATATTACACACATTATACCATACATATATATTATAGTGTGTATAGTGCACGGTGTGGGATATATTACACACATTATACCATACATATATATTATAGTGCGTATAGTGCACGGTGTGATATATTACACTCATTATACCATACATATATATTATAGTGCGTATAGTGCACGGTGTGTGATATATTACACACATTATACCATACATATATATTATAGTGTGTATAGTGCACGGTGTGATATATTACACACATTATACCATACATATATATTATAGTGTGTACAGTGCACGGTGTGTGATATATTACACACATTATACCATACATATATATTATAGTGTGTATAGTGCACGGTGTGTGATATATTACACACATTATACCATTCATATATATTATAGTGTGTATAGTGCAGTGTATGATATATTACACACATTATACCATACATATATATTATAGTGTGTATAGTGCACGGTGTGGGATATATTACACACATTATACCATACATATATATTATAGTGCGTATAGTGCACGGTGTGATATATTACACTCATTATACCATACATATATATTATAGTGCGTATAGTGCACGGTGTGTGATATATTACACACATTATACCATACATATATATTATAGTGTGTATAGTGCAGTGTTTGATATATTACACACATTATACCATACATATATATTATAGTGTGTATAGTGCAGTGTGTGATATATTACACACATTATACCATACATATATATTATAGTGTGTATAGTGCAGTGTGTGATATATTACACACATTATACCATACATATATATTATAGTGTGTATAGTGCAGTGTGTGATATATTACACTCATTATACCATACATATATATTATAGTGTGTATAGTGCAGTGTGTGATATATTACACACATTATACCACACATATATATTATAGTGTGTATAGTGCACGGTGTGTGATATATTACACACATTATACCATACATATATATTATAGTGTGTATAGTGCAGTGTATGATATATTACACACATTATACCACACATATATATTATAGTGTGTATAGGGCACGGTGTGTGATATATTACACACATTATACCATACATATATATTATAGTGCGTATAGTGCAGTGTGTGATATATTACACACATTATACCATACATATATATTATAGTGTGTATAGTGCAGTGTGTGATATATTACACACATTATACCATACATATATATTATAGTGTGTATAGGGCACGGTGTGTGATATATTGCACACATTATACCATACATATATATTATAGTGTGTATAGTGCACGGTGTGATATATTAAACACATTATACCATACATATATATTATAGTGTGTACAGTGCACGGTGTGTGATATATTACACACATTATACCATACATATATATTATAGTGTGTATAGTGCACGGTGTGTGATATATTACACACATTATACCATACATATATATTATAGTGTGTATAGTGCACGGTGTGTGATATATTACACACATTATACCATACATATATATTATAGTGTGTACAGTGCACGGTGTGTGATATATTACACACATTATACCATACATATATATTATAGTGTGTATAGTGCACGGTGTGTGATATATTACACACATTATACCATACATATATATTATAGTGTGTACAGTGCACGGTGTGTGATATATTACACACATTATACCATACATATATATTATAGTGTGTATAGTGCACGGTGTGATATATTACACACATTATACCATACATATATATTATAGTGTGTACAGTGCACGGTGTGTGATATATTACACACATTATACCATACATATATATTATAGTGTGTATAGTGCACGGTGTGTGATATATTACACACATTATACCATACATATATATTATAGTGTGTATAGTGCAGTGTATGATATATTACACACATTATACCATACATATATATTATAGTGTGTATAGTGCACGGTGTGGGATATATTACACACATTATACCATACATATATATTATAGTGCGTATAGTGCACGGTGTGATATATTACACTCATTATACCATACATATATATTATAGTGCGTATAGTGCACGGTGTGTGATATATTACACACATTATACCATACATATATATTATAGTGTGTATAGTGCAGTGTTTGATATATTACACACATTATACCATACATATATATTATAGTGTGTATAGTGCAGTGTGTGATATATTACACACATTATACCATACATATATATTATAGTGCGTATAGTGCAGTGTGTGATATATTACACACATTATACCATACATATATATTATAGTGTGTACAGTGCACGGTGTGTGATATATTACACACATTATACCATACATATATATTATAGTGTGTATAGTGCACGGTGTGTGATATATTACACACATTATACCATACATATATATTATAGTGTGTATAGTGCACGGTGTGTGATATATTACACACATTATACCATACATATATATTATAGTGTGTACAGTGCACGGTGTGTGATATATTACACACATTATACCATACATATATATTATAGTGTGTATAGTGCACGGTGTGTGATATATTACACACATTATACCATACATATATATTATAGTGTGTACAGTGCACGGTGTGTGATATATTACACACATTATACCATACATATATATTATAGTGTGTATAGTGCACGGTGTGATATATTACACACATTATACCATACATATATATTATAGTGTGTACAGTGCACGGTGTGTGATATATTACACACATTATACCATACATATATATTATAGTGTGTATAGTGCACGGTGTGTGATATATTACACACATTATACCATACATATATATTATAGTGTGTATAGTGCAGTGTATGATATATTACACACATTATACCATACATATATATTATAGTGTGTATAGTGCACGGTGTGGGATATATTACACACATTATACCATACATATATATTATAGTGCGTATAGTGCACGGTGTGATATATTACACTCATTATACCATACATATATATTATAGTGCGTATAGTGCACGGTGTGTGATATATTACACACATTATACCATACATATATATTAT